>NW_025814840.1:1397500-6850000 GCF_022079265.1 Lynx rufus | reverse complement strand
CGTAAAGCGAATGGGAGTGTTTGTTCCCAGGGCTTCCTCTGGAAGTGGTTGTGGGGGCACCTGTGTGGCTCCATCATGGAGCATCCGACTCGTGATTTCAGCTCAGGTCGTGATCTCGTGGTTGTGGGTTCGAGCCCCACGTTGGGCTCTCTGTTGATGGTGTGGAGCTCACTTGGGATTCTCCTTCTCTCTCTCTCTCAAAAAGCAAAAACAAAAACAAAAACACGTGGTTGTGGGGCACCTGGCTGGCTTCATCGGTGGAGTATGTGACTCTTGATCTTGGGGTCATGAATTTGAGCCCCATGCTGGGGGTCGAGTTTACTTAAAAAAAAAAATCTCTTCCTTTATTAAAAAAAAAAAGAAAGCGGTTATGTCTTTGTGTTATTTTCTTCTATTGTTTAGCATTACAGAGGATACGGTGGTAGAAGGAGGGAAGTCTTGACTCACTTGAAAACCTCATTCTATTTTTTGATTGCATTCATATCGTCTAAATCTGTGTGTTGCCATCTTTTGTTCTGGTCGCTCTTTCAGTGCTGGAGCACGATGCTAAAAACAAAATAGATCACAGTAAGATTTTCTCTGTCTCGAGCCCGTGAGAACCAATGAGAGTGACCAGCCAGGCTTTGCTCCCGGAGTGGTGGCTTTACGTTTCTTTCTTTCTCATTTTTGAATGTTTTTGTTATGAAATATTTTAGACATTTAGAGAAACGTAGAGAATAAGGTAACGAACATACATACCCAGCCCTCAGTTTTATCAAATATTTTGTGTATTTTATGTGCTTTGATTTGTGTGTGTGTGTGTGTGTGTGTGTGTGTGTGTGTGTATGAATTTTTTTTTTTCAAGCAGATGTCCCATCTCCATGGGAGCATATGTTCCGGGGCTGTGCTGTCCTCTCTGGTGCCCAGGACAGTTCTTGGGGAGTGGCAGGCTCCACGTAAACACTGTGTGTCCTTCTCCAGTGGCCTCCCCTCCCCACTTCTCCCTGAGGTGACATCATCACAGATAGCCAGCCATGGAGGACGGGAAGGAATCCTGGCTGGGTTCAGCCAGTGACGCGAATGTGAGCTAAACGCGGGCTGCCGTCAGGGGACTTTGAATGCCCTGACACAGGGTGCGGCAGACGAGTTCAAAAGGGCCCCCTGTGGAAATCAGGACCCTCTCACTGCATGTGCAGAGCCATAGACGTGGTCTTCGGGATGAACTGGACAAAGTGGGGATGGGGCCGGGACAGGCAAGCCAGAGCTCAGCCGTGGGGACGGTGTCCCTGGGATTAGAAGTAGGTAGTTCAATGGGGCGCCTGGGTGGCTCAGTCGGTTGAGCGTCCGACTTCGGCTCAGGTCATGATCTCACAGTTGGTGAGTTCGAGCCCCTCGTCGGGCTCTGTGCTGACAGCTCGGAGCCTGGAGCCTGCTTCGGATTCTGGGTCTCTCTCTCTCTCTCTGCCCCTCCCCTGCTCATGCTCTGTCTCTGTCTCAGAAATAAATAAATATAAAAAAAAATTAAAAAAAAAAAAGAAGTAGGTAGTTCAAGGTTGCCTGGGCTGTCATCAAGAGGAAGCAGCAAGAGGGGAGCCCGACCGCTGAGCCCTAAGTGTATAGATGAGCAGTGGTGGGCCCTGAACGTAGCACTAGAACATCCCGGAAGAAAAGCGGACGTTTCAGAAGCAGGCCATCCTGGGTTCAAGTCTAGTTCCTCTCTTTCTGGCTGTGTGGCCTGGAGTAAGCCACCTGCCCTCTCTGATGTGGGGTCCGTTCCTGCTTTGGCTACCGAGAGCTTAAGAGCGTGGAATTGCGTTTTCACCGGGACATTGCGCTGTTTTCAGAGCTTCTCTTGCCCACGCGGGTCAGACGTGTGTGCAGCGGGCTCACCTTGCCCAGCACACGTGCCCTCCCTCCGGCGTCTTCTGAAATGACCGTTGCTCTCTTGAGTCATCAGGGCAGATCCCGGGACCACCCTCAGTTCCTTTTCCATTACCCCCCGTGCCCTGCCAGTCACCAAAGAAAGGTCACGTGGTCTCTGTCTTACCTCTCGCACGCGCACCCTGTCCTGCCTGGATTGGCCGTAGCTGTCCGCTTCTGCCCTCCCTCCGCTCCCTGCGTCCACTCTCCCTCCCGACGGCTGCCCAGTCCCCTTCCCACGGTGGCCTGCCCAAGCGTGCTCCTGTGCCCCCAGGACAAGTCCTGCATGCCGCGTGTGTACCCCGAGTGTCTGTGCTTCGTCCTCGTCCCCGTCAGCCACCCTGCCCCTGTCCTGCTGGCTCTTCGCTGCCGGGCTCTGTGCCCACGCGAGTGCCTTCCGCTGCCCTCGTCTGTTTCGCCTTCCTCTGGGGTCTCCCGCGGGCGCCCCGTCGGCCGCCCGGGCCTCGCTCCTTCCCCCGGGCTCACCGAGCGGGCTGCCCGCGGGCACAGCCTGGGCTGTGAACCGACCCTCATCCTTCCTAGCGCCTCGCGTGGCGTCTGACCCCGGGCGGCCCTCGGGAAGCATGAGGAGAACGTCAGCGGGTAAGAGAGGGCGTCTCGATCCTTCCGAGACCACCTGTGTGCCCGTGCCCGGTCCAGCCTGCTCGGGGCCCCCGGCTGTGCAGGAGGAGGAGCGTTTGGCCGACGTGGAAGAGGCAGCTGGGATGGGAGCGAAGGGGAACCTCAAGCCGAGCAGGGGAGGCGGTGGCAGCGGGAGAGACGGACTGAGGGCCCGGTCCCTGCCCGCGTGGCTCCTCTTCCGTAGCCGGCACAACCGGCTTGTGTCCTACGGCTGTGTCCACATGTCCTGCTCCGCGAGGAGAACTGGCAGAGGGAGTGACATCGGAGAAGGCTTCCCTGTAGGAACTGGGCAGGAACGCCACTCACTGCCCCAGTCTCCCTTCCGTCCTGGTCAAGCGCCCAGCCTGGCAGGTGTCCCTGGGGCCCTGATGCACCTTCCGGGGCCCGCCCTGCGCGCGGAGGCAAGCCGTAGTTCAGTGGCCACGTCGGGAGTCTCTCTGGCCCCAGGCTGTCTCTCTGCCTCGCGAGCGAACAGGGGGACAGGGGTACGGTCTTAGTCATTGTCCGTCGTGTTCGTTCCGTTCCGTTGAATCCTTTGGACGGGAACCGGTTCCTTCCCTTCCAGAACTCTGGAGTCCGTGTCAACCTCCTCAGGACCAGAAGATGGCTCACCGGCTCTCAGCAGCCATGTTCTGAACTTCCAGGATTTTCTACATGTTGAAAATTGCTGCCTCTGAGGGGGGTTCCCGCAAGGAGACTCTCCCTCCGTGTTTTATTAGATTCTCGGCACCTAGCAGCAAAGATGAGGCCAGACTGACACTGGGAATGCAGTGTTTCCGTATCCCGACGTGGAAAGGCAGAACAGGACACCAGCTAGAGAGACCCCTGCAGCTGGTGACTTGTCTGGGGCAGCGCCTCACCGCGCGGGGCGCTGGGGAACCTGTCTGGTCTCGATTGTCCTCACCTCCTCGACTCAACCCTCCAGCGTTTGATCCTTGAGGTGTCCCGCCTCTCGGTCCGCCAACCTCTCTGTACCCCGGTCCCGCCCCCACCCCCGCCGTCCCACCTTTCTGTCCCCCAGTCCCGCCTCCCTGCCCCCTCCCTAGG
The DNA here is from genome assembly GCF_022079265.1 of Lynx rufus. NCBI lineage: Eukaryota > Metazoa > Chordata > Mammalia > Carnivora > Felidae > Lynx > Lynx rufus. The sequence goes on along the minus strand of NW_025814840.1, from coordinate 6,846,412 downwards.
AAACCGCTCTTGTCTTGGCTTCTGTCGTGGGAGAGGGTGGTGTTCTGCTCCTGCTCCCGTCTTTCCCCCGCAGCTGGCTCTTTCCCCACCGTCGCTCTGCCGTCCACACACATCAGTGGTTTTCACCTTATTTTGTTCCCTGATGGCATTGGTGCGGGAGCCTGGCTGTTTTCCATACCTGGCGATTTCTGCTTATTTGCCTGCTGTCTCCCCAGCCTCAGTGGCTTGAGGACAAACTGACCTTAGAATGTTTGTAGTGGGAAAGGGTCTTCACGACCATTTGCTTTGTTGTCTCACTTTAGGATTGGGTAAACTGAGGCTCAGGGAGTTGATGTGGCTTGTATCATTTGACGCTATCATCCTTTGATGAAATCAGACCAGAAACCAAGGTTCTTGACCCCCTGTACCTTGTAGAGCCTCTGTGTTGATTCTCCTGTACCCTTACTGTTAACCTTGGCCCTCACACATCCCTCCACCCCCAGAGCAGAGGTCAAATATCCGTTCCCCAAGACCTACCAAGTTTTTATATGATTAAAAATTTTTATTCAATTTTTTAAAAAGTTTACCAGCAGTAAAAATCACTTTTTTGGAGGATATAGTTCTGTGAGTTTTAACGCATGCATCGATTCACGGAACCACCACCACGGAGAGCGTAAGGGACGATCCATCACTTTTCAGATTCCCTGGTGCTGCCTCTTTGTGGTCAGACCCTCCCCATCCACAACGCCCAGCAACGCCGACCTGCTCTTTGTTGCTCTCATTTCCCCTTTTCTGGAATACCCTGTCAAGTGGGATTATGTCGACTATGCTCTTTGAGACTGGCTTCTTTCCCTTAGCATAGTGCATTTGAGAGGCAGCCATGATGTGTGCGTCAACAGTTTGTCCCCTTTTTATTACTAAGCAGCGTTCTGCTGTGTGGACCTGGTAGGACCAGTCGTGTCTTCCCCCATTTGCGCGTTGCATTGCCACCGCAAAATTTGCACGAGCGTCCTGGCCGGCGTGATATTGCCACTTTGAAACATGTAGTCATTCTGGCACATAGGTAGTAGTATCTCACTGTGATTTTAATGTGCGTTTCCCTAACGATCGGTGAGGTTGGATGTGCTTTCATGGCTTATCTGCCTTCCTTCTGCCTGTTGGGTGTATCTGTCCGTCTTCTGTCTGTCGTGCTGTTTGCTACACCCATTGTCATTATCATCACCCTATTCCAGGTCACAATTGTGCCAGGTTTTTATACCTCAGCATATTCTGGAGGTCAAGGCGCTGAGCTAGGAGCTCTGTATCCGTAATCTCATTTTATCCTTATAAAATCCTCGTGAGATAAGTAGGGTTTTCTGTTTTTAGGGAGGAGAAATATAGACCCCATGCTCAAGAGATACTTGTTGGATGCCTACCCAGTGCTTTGAGCCAGGCATTATACCCACCTACTAGTTCTGTGACTTCGGGCAAGTCATTTAATCTTTGAGTCAGTTTTCACATCTGTTAAATGGGGATCTAGCTCATGATATTTTCTCCCGTGGTTATTGAGTGAGGGCTTCTTTTTTTTTTTTTTAAACTTTTTTTAACATTTTTTTTTTTTTTGAGAGATGGAGTGTGAGTGGGGGAGGGGCAGGGGGAGGGAGGCACACAATCCGAAGCAGGCTCCAGGCTGTGAGCTGTCAGCACAGAGCCCGATGCGGGGCTTGAACTCACGAACCGAGAGATCATGACCTGAGCCAAAGTTGGACGCTCAACCGACTGAGCCACCCAGGTGCCCCTCGGGTGAGGGTTTTGACGAAGAGTGTAGGGAACGTACTCAGCAGAAGGTCTGGCCCAGGATGGGGCGCCTGGGGGGGCTCAGTCGGTTGAGCAGCTGAATCTTGGTTTTGGCTCAGGTCGTGATCTCCAGGTTTCGTGAGCTGGAGCCCCTTATCAGGCTCTGCACTGACAGCACAGGGCCTACTTGGGATTCTCTCTCTTTCTCTCACTCTCCCTCTCCTTCTCCCTCTCTCTCTGCCCCTCCCCCACTTGCACCACCTCGTCGTTCTCTCTCAAAATAAATAAACTTAAAAAAAACAATCAGAGAAAAAGAAAAAAAAGAAGGCCTGGCCCCTGGCACTTGCTGAGAAAACATTAGCAGCGGCTGCTTCTGTTGTCTTAACACTTGTTACCATCATGCGGCTGTTTGCGCCCGTACTGGCCGGTGGGTCTCCTGCTCCGCTCCAGATCAGGTATTAGAACCGACACACGATGCAGCCTTTTCCTTTCATGGAACGTGTTTCTGGGTTTGCCCCCTGTGGCTTACTCATAGATGGCATCAGGCGGCCAAGAAAGATTTTGCCGGACGGAATGCAGTGATGTGGTTACCACTGCTCCCTTACGTCCGCTCTGGGTACAGAAGGGGCCAGCGACCACGGAGCTTGCTGGGAGCTAGGCTGGGGGCCCTGTAGCTAAAGTCACTTTTCACGTGTTTTCTTTTTGTTTCCGTTTTGCTATCTTTACTCCTATAATTTATCTAGTAGCATAAGTAACCCACCCATTAATTTTTTTAAATATTTATTTTGGGGGGAGAGTGCAAACAGGGGAGGGGCAGAGAGAGGGGGGCAGAGGATCTGAAGAGGGCTCTGTGCTGACAGCCTGTGGGGCTCGAACTCAAGAACCGTGAGATCATGACCTGAGCCGAAGTCTGAAGCTCAACCGACGGCACCACCCAGGTGCCTCCCAACCAATTAGTTTTTTAACTTCTTAATGTAGTTACAAACGTACAGATTTGGTCAATACCACCTCGTACGTTAAGTGACCTGATCTCAGGTGTGGCAGAAACGCTGTGAGCGACAGTGCACGTAGTGTCGCCCGAGCCGTTTTTAATCTGTCACTTGCCAGTCATTTTACGAGGTTTTTCTTCACGGCCGGGTACTTTGGGATGATGGCGAGGACACCGGAAAGACTTGGAAGACACGTGGCTATTTGAAGCGAGTGCCAGAGATTTCCTGCCGTCGGGAATAGAAAAGCCAAGCGAGCCCAGTGCTTGGTTCGATCCATTTCAGCCCCAGCACTTACGTTGAGGATGTCGAGCCCATCAAGGGTGGTCTGGTGGGCGAGGGTATTCTGTTCAGGGTGGGCCAGGAAGAGAAATGATGATGTTGGCAGAAAAAGTGGCCCAGCAGTGGCCTCATGCCGGTTGTCGGGTCACCCACGGTGGGGACGCGGGGCTGCGTGTGTGGGCGCGAGGGCGGGGGTGCCGCGGGCCCCCTGCTCTTTGCGGCCTGATCCTGGGGCGCTTTTCACCTTGTCCCGCCCGCGTCTGTGCCTCGTCTCATGTGCCTGTGGGTCTGTGTAGCTGTGTAGCCCTCACAGCAGCCCTTGGACGTCCAGGAGCCCCATTCTGCAGACGAGCACGCTGTGTGGACAGGCTGTGTGGGCCGCCCGGCGTAACCCCCGAGGAGGTGGTGCTGAGCCCCTCGGTTCTCTCTGTGCTCGGCCCCACTCTCCCCGTCGTGCAGGCCTGGCAAACGCCTTCTCCCAGTGCGGCGTCTGTCCAGGACACTCGGTCAGCACCCGCCTGCCCCGGGCCTGGGATCAGGTGCTTGTATTTGGTCAGGAGGGCCCATTATAGAAAGAGCACGGACTTCGACGTCTGAGACCAGGTTCATGTGGCGTCTCCCCCACTTTGTTTTGTTGTGTGTGTGTCCATGGGGTTCCTGAGACCCCAGAGCCTGAGCTTCCTCAGCCATACGGTGGGCGCGGTGCCTGCCAGGGCGGTGGGGGGGGGGGGGGTTAGGGAAACGCAGTAGAGCACGTGGCCAGGGCTGGGCGCCATGTAGATGCCAAGTCACAGGTCGCTGCTACGATGGTGACAGGGCCTCTGGTGGTCTCGGGGACGGAGGAAGCTGCCCAGAGTAGCGTTTGGGTCTATGGATTCTGGAGTCCATGGCCTGGGTTCGGGCCCTCGGCGTCCCACTCGCCAGCTCTGTGACTGTGCTCAACTTGGCTGCTTTCTGCGCCTGAAGCTTCCTCCATCTGTAAAATGGGTGTATGAATAGTTCTACCTCATAGGAGTAAACAAAGAAAACAGGTCGGAACTGTCAAGAGACTGAGTTGAAATGACCTGATTTTGGTCATCTAGTGCCATTGTTTTCAGTGACGTGATGTGAGCCTCCTTGAGATTTACAGGAACATTTCTGCTCTCCTTCCTGACCACATTGAAAGAATGTTTCTCTCTCTCTCTCTCTCTCTCTCTCTCTCTTTTTTTTTTTGGATTTAATGCCAGTGGAAAAGTTTAAGAGCTTGTTTTTATTAGAAATACAAATAATTATCGTAAAATTTACTGTTGTCACCTAAGAAATTGAATTAGCTAAAGTAAAAGGGTGTCTTTTCATATAAAGAGAACCTAAATATTTTTTTTTTTTTTTTGTAGAGTCACCACACATAGCGTTAATTATGGGGAGTAACAATCTCATTTCTTAGGTGAAAATACTAGAAACATAATCAGCTCTCTTAAAAACCCAACATGTAGCCATTTCATGGAAATGATTGGAGTCTCCTGCTGTAATCTTGTTTTTATTTTTTTAAATGTTGTTTTATTAATTATTGAGAGAGAGAGAGAGAGCACGAGCAAGGGAGGATCCGAGAGAGAGGGAGACACAGAATCCGAAGCGGGCTCCAGGCTCTGAGCCTCGGCACAGAGCCCGACGTGGGGCTCGAACCCATGAATCTCGAGATCATGACCTGAGCTGAAGCGGGACACTTAACCGACTGAGCCACCCAGGCGCCCCTCTCCTGCTGTAATCTTGAATTTGGCTGGGTTGCGTGTGAGTTAATTTTCTTCCTCTTTGAGATGATGGCAGCACGGTGGGACCCTAGATGTGAGTCCACCTGGAGGGAAGCCGTCTGTGAGTGTCCTGTCTGGAAACCCAGTTTGACTTGCGCCCAAGGGCAGTGTATGCTTCTGGCTGCATCTGCATCGACCTTTGGAAGCCCGCACCCCTGTCCCGTGACTGATATGTTCCAGCCACCTGGGTCACTACTTCGGAGTACTGTTTATTTGCGGTAGTGATGCTGCAAACACGAAAAGCTTTCCCTTTTGTTGGTTGAGAGCTTTGCCGGTGATTAGCGAAACAAGCACGCCTGTGATTTGGGAGAGGCTGGAAAGGCGGCTGCAGAGCTCATTGTCCACGGGCGCGGTGGCGGGCAGTGTGGCACGGCCCAGGAGAGCTGACCACGTGTACGTGCTCTCGAGTCAGGTCCGTACCCTGGAGAAACTTGGTGCGCACCAGGGGACGAGCACTGGCACTGGGGTGTAAATAGCGTTATATTAGCAGAAGCTGACAAGTCCCCGGGTGACCCTCCATTGGAATAGAGCGGTAAGGTCGCACAGTGGGAACTACACACACACACACACACACACACACACACACACACACACACACAGAGTGGTGAAACTCAGCCATGGCCATGGGAGTCGACAACCTCAGAATTGGAATCTGAAGAGGCAAGTCTTAACACATGAACTCGGTCTGATCTGTATTAGGCTTAAAAGCAGGCGAAATGCAAGAACATAGTGAGAACACACATGTGGCGAAACCGTAAAGAGGAGCAAAGAATTGGGGCTCGTGGTTGTCTGTGGGGGGATGGGGAGGGGAGGGAGTCCGGGGAGGGGCACACGGCGCTTCCATAAAACCCCCAAACCCGCACCGACGACGTTAGATACGTGGGGTTTGTTTCTAGTATTCTTTAGTCTGACGTAGGTTATTGTAGTGGTCAGCCCAGAACTTAGCAGCTAAGACACTGATCAGCGTTGATGACCTCCCAGGGCTTCTGTGTGGGCACGGTGTTGGGAGCAGCGTGGCCGGGTGGTTCTGACTTGGGGTCTCCGATCTGGTTGCCGGCAAGGGATCGGCTGAAGCAGCCGCTCTCGGAAAGCTCGACGGGGCTGGAGGTGATGCCACTGGGCTGTTGGGGGAGGCTGGGTCCTCTTGGAGCACCGAGGGCCCTCGGGACACGGCAGTGGGCGTCCCTCCTGGGACGGAGTAGGGTGAGCTGGCCTTGACCCAGCCTTTCACCCCAGACTCCAGTGCCCCAAACTGGATGAAGGGATGTGCCTGTCAGTAGGAAGTAGGAAGAGGGCTAGGAAAGCCCCTTCCTTCTCTGCGTGGGAGGGGACCACACTCGAGCATGAGTACTGGAGACAGGACCCCTGGGGCCTTCTTGGAGGCTGGCTACTGTGGTTCTACGCTTGTCAGTATAGTTCACGGTGAAAAGCTTTTAGAGACCAACCAAATCAGTAAGCTTACCTCTCTAGTAATGGTGGGGACATCCATTGAAATGGCAGTGACTGTTGGTGCTGAACGTGTTCTCCATCGGTGTGGGGATGGAGAGGTGTCTGTGCCGTGAGCAATGGCGGCAGTGCCCAGCAGGGAGGAGGGGACTCGGTCGCACGGATGCCCAGACGTGTGGTAGAGACAGGGGATTGCATGTGTCTAGATGTCCGTCTTCCTGTCCCTCGATTGGGTGGCAATCTGGGAGTCCTGATGTTGCAGAGAATTCCCTGGACTCAGGGCCATCAGCAGTGTCCTGGGTTCACTGTGACATTAAAGTCTCTGCCAGCCTCACACGTTCTCCCAAGACCCCCTTTATTTAAAAAAAAAAAATTTTTTTTTTAACGTTTATTTATTTTTGAGACAGAGAGAGACAGAGCATGAACGGGGGAGGGTCAGAGAGAGGGAGACACAGAATCTGAAACAGGCTCCAGGCTCTGAGCTGTCAGCACAGAGCCCGACGCGGGGCTCGAACTCACGGACCGTGAGATCATGACCTGAGCCGAAGTCGGACGCCTAACCGACTGAGCCACCCAGGCGCCCCCCAAGACCCCCTTTAATGGGACAGCAGAGCCTGCCCCTCACTCCCCTCCCCTGCGAGCCAGGGTGTTGCTGGAGATGAACTGGATAAGTAAGGGTAGGAGTTTTAGCTTAAACATTCACGCAGTGATTACATTCTCGTAGTGCCTGTTTGTTTTAATATGAACAAGGTTTAAGTTACTGATTTGTTTGCTTACCTTTGAGTAAAGTTGGTATTCCCCAAGGAGAATCAGGTTTTTTCCTCTGGTTTTGGGTAGCTCTTGGCCGAACTTCCCGGAGAGTTTTCTGGGGTCCGGGCGCTCCACTGCATGAGGCATCGAGACCCCATCCCATCTCCTTCGTGGGGTACAGCGTCCTCGCGAGCAGGCGCTCCAGGCCCCGCGTGAGGAAGCCACTTGAAGCGGTTCTCGCGAGTGGAGACAGGGCTGCAAGGCAGGTGCGGGGCCCTGACTCGCTTTCCTCGGGCTCCAGTACGGGGCGCCTGGGATGCCGGTATCTGGTTGTGCTGCCGTGTCCAGCCTCGTGCTTGCTAAACACGTGGGTAGAAAACCCTCCACACCAAGTGATAATTGCCTTTTCGTTGTGGCCAAGAGGAGAGTCACCAGGGGCGCCGTGTGATGCTTGCTTTGCTTCCCTTGGCCAACAGCGTGCTCTTTTGAGAGAAAAGGAAGGAAAAGAAAAAAATGCACGTAATGTCCAAGTTACACTAAGGGTTATCGTGTTTAAAAGGGAAGTGTAATTAGTGGTGATGGAACTGGTGTAGGAACTGGTGTCATAATTAGAGCATTAATGGCACTATTAAGAATGACTATTAGGGGCGCCTGGGTGGCGCAGTTGGTTAAGCGTCCGACTTCAGCCAGGTCACGATCTCGCGGTCCGTGAGTTCGAGCCCCGCGTCGGGCTCTGGGCTGATGGCTCAGAGCCTGGAGCCTGTTTCCGATTCTGTGTCTCCCTCTCTCTCTGCCCCTCCCCAGTTCATGCTCTGTCTCTCTCTGTCCCAAAATAAATAAACGTTGAAAAAAAAAAAATTTTAAAAGAATGACTATTAATAGATACTCTCAGGAAACAAACCGCAGTGTACCCCCCCCCCCAAAAATGGTGCATGGACGTGTTTGGCTGTTTGGCCTTGAGGTTGGTTTTCGGGAGGGCATGGGGGAGCCGGCGGGGGTGGGGGACGCACCTGGAGCTCGGGGGCAGAAGGTCTGAGGAGGGTTTTATCTCTGGTTGCACGTGCCCCTTGAACGTCGTCTGTGACATCAGCTGCCTCTGGAGAGTGGAGCCGGTAAACTGTGCCTTCGTCACAGGCCGCGGCAGGACAGCCCAGAACAGAGCGTGACTTACAGGCCGTGGCGCCGCGTGTTCTGTCGCCAAGCGCGTGGAGGGTGGGGTCGATCGCGGCACCCCAGGAGGCCCAGCAGTGGGGCCGGTTTGGGCTGTGCGTGAGGGCCTCGTGAGGTCTCCCAGGTCCCGGACTCTGGCCCTGGAGGCCCCGTGTTCTGCTCGGTGGCAGTTTGGGCTCCGTCACGCGTCACCGCCCCGAAACCGATGTGACTTAAAGAAACTTCATCAGGAATTTCTCGGTCCCAGAAGCTCCCAGAGCGGGTGAGGCGGACGGTTGTCCCCCAGGTTCAGTACGTGGCGGGAGCACTGTTTTCTCTTTACGCCTTTCTCCTTGCTTAAAAACAGAGCAAAATTTGAGTCTAGAGGCTTGTCCTCCACGAAGAACATTTTCTCGAGTGAAACAGCATTCGTTTGGTAAAAATCGTTGGTGGTGACGGCTGGTTCTCGCTTGTTCTTGGCAGGGTGAGGGCGGCATGCACGGTCCCTGCACGCGTCTCTGGGCACATTCGGCCATCTGCTTGTGATGAGGGGCAGGGCCGCGGCATCTGCTTGACAGGTGAGTGAAGATTTCTGTGCAGGTTTTTTATTACAACAATTTCAAACCTACGGTGGGAAGAACATGCTGTGAGTTCCCGTGTCTCCACTGCCTGCATTTAACAATGTTAGTGTCTTGCCACAGTGTGTGTGTGTGTGTGTGTGTGTGTGTGTGTGTGTGTGTTTGTTTGCGTGTGTGTGTGTGCGTGCTCGTACATTTTTCTGAAGCATGTGAAGTGAAAGTAAGTTGCAGGCATCATGACATTTTGTCCCACATTCTTAGGGATGTAGCTCCAAAAAATAAGGGTATTCTCCCTGAGAGGCATTTGAGAACATTCGTAAACTATGTGACATAGAATCATTTAATTGAGCACGGTTATAATTTCCTGTTAAAAGGTGTAATTTTGAATTTATGATCCCTTTATAGCCGATGTAAAGTCGGTGACTTATTTATTTATAGAGTTTATTTATTTTGAGAGAGTGAGAGTGGGAGGGGGCAGAAAGAGGGAGAGAGAGAGAGAGAGAGAGAATGAGAATCCCAAGCAGGTTCCGTGATGTCCACACAGAGCCTGGCGCGGGGCTCCAACCCACAAAGCCGTGAGACCGTGACCTGAGCCGAAATCAAGAGTCAGACGCTCGGCCAGTGGAGCCACCCAGGTGCCCTGAATGTGCTCAAAGGTCTTAGTGGCTCTTTTGGCCTGAGTTCACAGACAGCGTGGAAAGAATGTGCGGTAATGTCAAGTAGAGGTTACGGTATTCAAATAAGGTGTGAAGCATCCCGAGTGGCTCCCGGTGCCCTAGTTGGGCGACCTGCATCGGAACTTCACGTGAGATCTTAAACACGTGTTCGGCTGTGACCGTAGCTGTGGGTGACGGCGCACGATGACCAGTCGCACGCGGTCCGCCGCTACAGCTCGCTGGTTCTGCGAGGCGGCTGTTGACTCTTCCACGATCTGATCTCAGCGGCCTTTTGTGTATGGCGCCTTCTTCAAGCATTTCCTCGTGGGTGTCTGTGAGCCCGAGGTGTCCGTTGAGAACGCCATTTTGGAAGAAGTCTGTTAAAGTGAGCCGTGCAGGGCAGTGGCGGCTCCTCGTGTTCCTGTTTCTTATTTGGAACAGAAAGCTGGTGACGGCAGTAAGGTTTCTTTGAAAGACACCAGCATTCTCAAGAAGCTGTGACTGGAATTGTGGGTATCTGGGAAGGAGCTAGTGTGGGTTTTTGCTTTTTTGGCCCTGGCTAAGGCTTTGAAAGGATGAGGCCTGTGGCCAAAAGGCTTCGACAGATTGAGAAGAGAAAGGGGTCTGGGACCCTGTGTGGGGGCTTCAGTTAGCTCCGCCCCAGGAAAATGGGTTTTTAACCTGCGGCTGCAGTAGCAGATGCCGTCAGGAAGTGCACGTGTTGTCACGTACACAGCTCAGTAGAGCGTCACAAACTGAGCCCTCGCGTGAACCAGCGCCCAGATCGGGAGCCCGGACATTTCCACCGCAGCCTCATGCCTCCTTCTGGACCCCGGACGCCGCCTCGCCCACGGGCGGCTACTCTCCTGACTTCAAAGAGCGTAAATTCGTTTTGCCTGTTTTTGTCTGTATGCGCGTCACACGTAACGCGGACTGACCCGTTTGGTGTCTGGCTTTTCCCATTCAGCGGCGTTTCAGACAGAGTTCCAGATCGTTCTTGTCCTTGCTGTAGAGCGTCCCGTTGCCTCAGAAGGTGACCGTGCGTCCATTCCCCCAGGTGCAGGTACTTCTGGGGGGTTCCCCTGCTCAGAGTGTCCCCCCGACAGAATGGAGGACTAAACGAGGTTCAGTACTTGTGGCTACAGTGGGGACAGTCCTGGTTGTCCCTCCTGTGCCGCTGCTGCTGTTGCATGAAGGAGGAATCCAGGTAGCAGACACGGTGGGGAGAAGCCTGGGTGGTCTTTCAGCCCTTCTCGCGGGACTCACCACGTCCCTTTCCCCTCTGTTCCCTGCCCGCACAGTGTCTCCACCCTCTTCTCTGCCATTATTCCCCTTTCCACAGCCCCTCCGAGGAGACTGTGCAGAATATATCCATCAGTAGGCAAGCCGTGAATATTCCTCAGGTGTCGATAGTAGGTGTTACGTGAAGGGCAGAGAGTGGGAAGTCACGGGCTCGCTCTTGAGCTCCGGGGTCTGGCTAAGGACTTACAGGTATGGGTGTGGCCACATCCCGGAAGCCAGGTGTGCTGTGGAATTTGGCGTGTAAGGTCAGAGGCTCTTACGGGCTCGTAGCAGGACGGAGATTAGCGGGGGCGGGGGCGGGGGCGGGGGCGGGGGGGGGTGGGTTGTGCAGTGAGGGGGGATGGGCACCGTGGACAGCGGATGCATGTGCCCTGCCTGATGCTTGACCCGGCCAAACGTGTGTGGCTGAATTCAGCAAGCCCACCAATTTGGAACCTTCAGTGAATAGCACGTTCATTATAAGAGAGTGGTTCCTTTTATTTGTTCAGAGTAACCAGTGCTTTCTGGAGTTGCTTCCTTTATCAGAAAAGAATGTTGGAGACCACGGTGTATTATTCCCCCGCATTAGAGAGCTCCTTTTCTAAATGTTAGGGGAAACCTTCATAGTTGTTACTCAATCAGATTTTGTGTTTAACTCCTGTATGCCTAAAGACCAATCTGTTTTTTTTTTTAATTGGGTTTTTCTTTCTCTTCCGTTTGTTCATTCGTTCGTTTTTTCAGCATTTCCCAAAGTAAAAACAGCATTTTATAACCATAGATAAGCCCATGTTTCTGGGATGCCACCATTTTCAGCAACCTCCAGAAATAAATCCCTTCAAGTTAAATTGAAATTTTTCCTGAAGCCTTAACCTTTCACATTTTGTAACTAATTGGACAATTTAAATGTAATGTAACAATTTAAATTGGACAGTTTGAAAGCAGCCGTATCAAATCCATATCTGCAGTCCTACAAATTCAAGTTGACGTTTCCTTTCAGGGAAATTTTAGCACTCCCGACAACCTCCCCACCCACATGAGAAAACTAGACAGGTCCTGGTGCGTGTTAATTAGGTAAGCAAAACTTCGTTAAATGGACATTTAAAGGTTCCTTCTTGTGAACCATTCCTTTCCAAGAAGTTGAAATTGCTGTGTTGTGTTGACTAAAAGGTCATGACTCAGGGAAGGTCCGAGACTTCATTCATGGAGACATGATCACAATTAGATGGGTAGAGATGTTGGCGGTTTAGCACCTGCTGGAGTAAATGGTGGGGGTGTGGGGGGGAACCTCTGTCATCTAAATTCTTGACCTCAGCTCTTCTTTACAGGTGGGCTCAGTCTTCTCGGTATTTGAGTTACTGGTCCAGCAGAAACGACGAAAAACAATAACTTTGTAGTCAGAATGTCACCCAACTGTATATCGTTTACTTTATTGTAAATACTGGTAAACGGTGCTCAGTAAATAGCTTTATATTCCTTTAAAAAAACATGAAGTGGGGGACGCCTGGGTGGCTCAGTCGGTTAAGCGTCCGACTTCAGCTCAGGTCACGATCTCGCGGTCCGTGAGTTCGAGCCCCGCGTTGGGCTCTGGGCTGATGGCTCAGAGCCTGGAGCCTGCTTCGGATTCTGTGTCTCCCTCTCTCTCTGCCCCTCCCCTGCTCATGCTCCGTCTCTCTCTGTCTCAAAAATAAATAAAACGTTTAAAAAAAAATAAAAAAAAAACCATGAAGTGGTACCTTTGGGGGCCGGGCTTATGACCAAATTTGGTTTTTGTAAATAAAGTTCTATTCAAACACAGTCCTGCTCATTTGCGTATGTTTTGTCTGTGGCTGCTTTTGTGCTGCAGCAGCAGAATTGAACAGTTGTGAAAGAGCCCCGTGGAGTGGCTGCAGCGGTGATTGTCTGGCCCGGAACGCGGAACGCATTTGCCATCTGGCCCTTTACAGAATGTTTGTCAACTCCTGCTTTACTTCATAAAAGCAAAGGCATGGTAGCAGAACCTCTGTAGTCTTGAAATAGCCCGGGACCAGTAACTTTGACGTTAATGCCTTTATTTATTCATTTATTTACCCAACAAGTGTTTACAGAGAAGCTATTACATGTGAGGCACAAAATGGTGATCGTCAGACATGGTTCTTGCCCTTGTGGAACTTACGAGCCTCCTGTGGATTTGGAGGTCCTGTCCAGGATTGTGCTTTTCATACATCAGAGCAAAAACATGATATGGAAGTGCAGTTCCCAAATCCCCAATTTTAAACAAATATGTTGGTTATAGTTCTTCCTTTTTCTCATTTTATTTTTATTTTATTTTTCAAAATTTTCTTAATGTTTATTTATTTTTGAGAGAGAGAGAGAGACAGAGTGAGAGCAGGGGAGGAACAGAGAGAGAGGGAGACACAGAATCGGAAGCGGGCTCCAGGCTCCGAGCTGTCGGCACAGAGCCCGACGCGGGGCTCGAACCCACGAACCGTGAGATCATGACCTGAGCTGAAGCCGGACGCTTAACCGATTGAGCCACCCAGGCGCCCCAGTTCTTTCCTTTTTTTTTTTTTTTTTTTTTTTTTTTAAACATTTATTTATTTTTGAGACAGAGAGAGACAGAGCATGAACGGGGGAGGGGCAGAGAGAGAGGGAGACACAGAATCAGAAACAGGCTCCAGGCTCTGAGCCATCAGCCCAGAGCCTGACGCGGGGCTCGAACTCACGGACCGCGAGATCGTGACCTGGCTGAAGTCGGACGCTTAACCGACTGCGCCACCCAGGCGCCCCTGTTCTTTCCTTTTTTAAAACAAATTTTTAAATATTTATCTATTTTGAGAGAGAGAGAGAGAGAGAGATTGAGTGGGGGAGGGTCAGAGAGAGAGAGAGAGAGAGAGAGAGAATCCCAAGCAGGCTGCATGCTGTCCGCGCAGCATCTGACGTGGGGCTCGATCTCACGAACGGTGAGGTTATGACTTGAGCCAAAGTCAAGAATTGGACGCTTAACCATTTGAGCCACCCAGGTGCCCCAAAATTCTCTTTTAGTTTTTTTTTTAAGTAGGCTCCACACCCAGCACAGAGCCCAACTCTAGCCCTGAAATCATGACCGTGAGATCAAGACTTGAGCTGAGATCAAGTCTCATGCTTAACCAACTGAGCCATGCAGATGTCCTGTTGGTTATATTTCCTAATTGTATAAATTTGATGAGCACTTACTCTCCATAATCTAATGGTTACTTCAGTTGTAAGCAAATGCAGCACGACATACGTAGAAATGACTATGTGTCAAAGGTCCTAACTGTTGACATGTGGTGACACCGGACTGTTGGAAGGCGGCATATCTGGATAACGCGTGGACTTTGGCGTGCTTATCAAAGCAAGCCAAGCCGACCTCTGCTCTCGGGCTACTTGAATAATAAATAACGCACCTTGACAGAAAGAACCGCACACGAGGTAGTGAAGTCTGGAATGTAGTGTAACAGTGGCTGTTGGCCTGCTTATGTGTTTGCTCACGTGGGGTTGGAAAAGTTCGTCTTTTCTTAAATTTTTTTTTTTAATATTTACTTATTTTTGAGACAGCATGAACAGGGGAGGGTCAGAGAAAGAGGGAGACACAGAATCTGAAACAGGCTCCAGGCTCTGAGCCGTCAGCACAGAGCCTGACATGGGGCTTCAACCCACGGACCGCGAGATCATGACCTGAGCCGAAGTCGGACGCTTAACCGACTGAGCCACCCAGGCGCCCCTAAAGTTCGTCTTTTCTTAATCGGGGGCTGTAGAGGTCATTGTGATGGACAGAGACTGGTGAAACGGCTTTTAACATCGTTGTAACCCCATTAGCATTTTCACGTGTGCTCGTATATGCTTTATGGGTGGAACCTCGGGCTGTGAGTCGCTGCCCCTTTGTCACCCCACACTGCCCTCCAACACACAGAAGGGAAATGCCCTCGACTTACCTCCCCGTAAACCCCATAAACCACCCCATCGTGGCCCACAACATCCTTTAGGAAGTGAGGTTGAAGGTTCCTTTGGATGTTTTAGTTACAGGTGTTTAGCTGCGTGTAATAATTCTCAGATGTGAGAATGCATGATGGTGTGGTAGTGTCTTCTCCTCACCTTAGGACACATCCGACATCGGGTGGGATGCTACATGCAACCATTGGGGGGCAGTGATGTGGGGGAACGGGCTTTCCCTTGAAACCGGAGACTCGGGAGGGTCTGTCTGCAGGAACCGCAGAGAGGAAGGTCAGCAGGTGCGGGGTGGGGGTCAGCTTAATGAATGGGGGTCAAACTCTACACTGGTTTTGTTGCCAAAATTAATAAAGTTAAAGTATAGGGACGCCTGGGTGGCTCAGTCGGTTGAGCCTCCAACTTCGGCTCAGGTCACGATCTCAAGGGTCGTGAGTTCGAGCCCTGCGTTGGGCTTCGTGCTGACAGCTCAGAGCCTGGAGCCTGTTTCAGATGCTGTGTCTCCCTCCCTCTCTCTGCCCCTCCCCCACTCGTGCTCTGTCTCTCTGTCCCCTTCAAAAAGAAATAAACATTAAAAAAAATTAAAAGAAACTAAAGTTAAGGTGTAGTTACGAGGAAGAAAAGATACCCATTTACGTTTCCTGCTCTTGTGCTTAAAATGTCTTGACAAATTCATTGTAGTAATGAATGTAGTATTGAATGTAGTATTCTTCATTGTAGTAATTTTTTTTTTTTTCAACGTTTATTTATTTTTGGGACAGAGAGAGACAGAGCATGAACGGGGGAGGGGCAGAGAGAGAGGGAGACACAGAATCGGAAACAGGCTCCAGGCTCTGAGCCATCAGCCCAGAGCCCGACGCGGGGCTCAAACTCACGGACCGCGAGATCGTGACCTGGCTGAAGTCGGACGCTTAACCGACTGCGCCACCCAGGCGCCCCATATTTTTTAATAGTGGTTCGGATTTAGGGATACATGAAACACGAGACTTGAAGATGGAGGGGAAGACATACCACGGGCGTTTCCCTCACACAGCTGGAAACCGTAGGCTCCATTAACTTCTTTGGGCAAAAATAAGGTTTTCTGAAACAAATTTGGTGATGGGCCAAATCACCCAATCTGTGGCATTAGAAAAACTGGATCTCTTCTGTTCTAATAATAGGGAGCGCTTTCTTCGGGAACTCCGGCCCGAGGGGCGTTTAATTTGTCAAGGCTAGCTAATTAGGATTGACGTCCTCAGTCTGTCAGCTTTTGCATCCAGAGAGGGCAAAGTACTAACGTGCCCATGAACCTCGCTTGGTAGAGTGAAATGTGTGTCAGAAAGAGGATCAGCGTGATCAGGCTCGTCTCGGAGCCAGACGGCGTCCCGATGCGTCCTGACGCGTCTGCAGTTGTTGGGAGGCCGGGGGCTCTGGCAGCTCGGGGCCCACCCTGTTACGGTGATCAGTGGGACGCAAGCCACGTTCTTGACCCTCTGCCTTGCGTGGGCCAGGCACTGGGGCCGGGGCGTGGGCCTGCCTGTCCTCACTGGGCCGTCCAGGTCGCATACTCTATACTGACGGCCCGAGGTCAGTGTCAGCCCAAGGAGGCAGCATCGACTGGCAGCAGCCCTGCAGGGTTCCCTCCAGAAATCGGATGCTTTCCTGGAACGTCATTGGCTGCTGGGATCGTCCTGATGATGGGGGGGATGATGATGATGATAATACGTGTATCTTCGTATGGTTTGCATTAGGAGTGTTCTCTTGTTTGACCTGAGAGAGGCGTCAGGGAGGCGGGACGAAGACGTGGTTGAGAATGTGGGTTCAGTCATGAGCCACGTAAGATTCTGACGAATCACTGAACATCTCTGTGCCTCAGTCTCCTCAACGGTGCAGCGGAGATAAAGGGATCTACCCGATAGGGTTCTGGGAAGGCTTAAATTGATGGATATTTGCAGGGCACTGAGAGCAGTGCCTGATACATGCTGGTCTAACGCTTGTTATGTTGCTCATTTCTCTCTCTCTTTTTTTTTTAATTTTTTTTTTCAACGTTTATTTATTTTTGGGACAGAGAGAGACAGAGCATGAATGGGGGAGGGGCAGAGAGAGAGGGAGACACAGAACCGGAAACAGGCTCCGGGCTCTGAGCCATCAGCCCAGAGCCCGACGCGGGGCTCGAACTCACGGACCGCGAGATCGTGACCTGGCTGAAGTCGGACGCTTAACTGACTGCGCCACCCGGGCGCCCCTCTCTCTCTTTTTTAAATTGATATGTGTTTATTCTTAGAGAGACAGGGCATGAGCGGGCGAGGGGCACAGAGAGAGGGAGCCACAGAATCCAAAGCAGGCTCCAGGCTCCGAGCAGTCAGCACAGAGCCCGACGCGGGGCTCGAACTCACGGACCGTGAGAT
Organism: Lynx rufus; assembly: GCF_022079265.1. Taxonomy (NCBI): domain Eukaryota; kingdom Metazoa; phylum Chordata; class Mammalia; order Carnivora; family Felidae; genus Lynx; species Lynx rufus. The sequence continues at coordinate 6,829,410 of NW_025814840.1, read as the reverse complement.
CGTGACCTGAGCCGAAGTCGGACGCTCAACTGACTGGCCACCCAGACGCCCCTCGTTCTATTGTTAATTTCGAAGATAGGCCTGCCAGCACAGCGTCCCCCTCATTTGACGGGTGAGGGTGTGGAAGTCCAGAGTCACGCGGCCTGCTGTAGTCAGGTGTCCTGACTTCTTCCTGTTCCCACACTTGTCTCTGTCCCGATTATGTGTGTGCAGGGAGCACAGAGGAGAATCTCCTACAGAGTAGCCTGTGGCTTGGAAGGACTGTTCCTGAGGGCGGCCATGCCAGCGGGTCCGGCTTGCAGGTTGGTCTTGGCTCCCCGTACAGAGCGCCGCCACGTGGGTGTAGGGGTCGTCGCTGTGAGGGGGTCCACGCCGGCATCGTTCACATGTTCGGGAAGGTCAGCCATATCTGGGGTGGGCCCTCACCCCAGAACGTTTGCCGACTGTTCCATCAGATCCAGTACTGGGGGCCTGCGTGGCTCAGTCAGTTGAGCATCCGACTCTTGGTTTCTGCTCAGGTCATGATCTCCTGGTTTGTGGGTTCAGGCCGCGTGCGGGCTCTGCGCTGACAGCACGGAGCCTGCTTGGGATTCTCTCTCTCCCTCTCTTTCTGCCCCTCCCCAACTTGTGCGCTTGCCCCCCCCCCCAAAAAAATAAATAAACATTAAAAAGTAATCAGATCCAGTATTAGGAGCTTAGAGGAAACTAAGGTTTGCTTGGCCAGGACGTGATTTCGACATGTGTGTGGCACATGTAGACTGGTTTCTAGACTGTCTAGGGTTCTGTGTGGGTTCCGTTGCTGTCTGTGTTTTCAGGCCTCCTCTGGGGTCCTGGAATGTGGCCCCCGCTGGTAGGGCCAGACCCCTATCAGCCTACATGCAAGGACCCCCTTACCTTTCCTGCACGCAGATTTTGTTTTTCTTGGACTTAGTAAGTGTCTTGTTTTAAAGGATTGGTGCCCTAGCCCCTAATGTGGCCTTCTACGTGAATCTCCTCACAATACGTGAAGACGTCAGGTATCGTGTCCGTGTTCGCTCGTGGACGCCATCTCCGCTGGGGCGTCAGGCCCCGTCCCAGTGCAAACAGCGCTGCCCCGGCCTGCTGTGTGCCACATCTTGTCACGGGCTCTGCCTTCAGATCGCTCTGGGGCTCCTTTGACCTGCCCCTGTACCGGCTTCCCTCATTTCATATCGTCTCCTGTCTTGGTTTACTCCCTTGGTTTGGCAGACCACATCTTCTGGAACCTTCCTAAAAAATCACATGGGAGGTGAGACTCCTCTGAGTTGCTTTATATCTGAGAACATCACATTTGTATTTAATTTACGGTCTGGCTGGGTGTAGAATTCCAGGGTGGGAATCTCTGAACCTCTGAACTGGGAAGGCTGGTGCTTTGTCCTCTGGTTTCTAACGTTGATTGGACAAGCCTGACACCTTCTGATTCCCGGCCCCCTTGTCGGATGTGATTTTTCCTTTTCTCTCTGACTCTATCTTCTGCGTTCTGAAATTTCATGATGATATTCCTTGGTGGGGGAGGGCCGCTGTTCACTTGTTCCACTGAGATCCAAATGGGCGTTTTCAGGCTGGCAACTTATGTCTTTCGTTTTTAGAAATTTTCTTGAAGTATGTCATTATTGATTTCCCTCTGTCTTCCCTCTTCTTTCCTTCTGACGTGCCTGTTAGTGCAGACTTAGCCTTGGCTGTCTTGTCTCTTTTCTGGTTTCTCTTCGAATATTTTCTCAACTTTGCTTTTGAATCTTTGATTAAAGGTTTCATGTTTTACAGTTTTATTTTCTGACAGCTCTCTTTTTCATGGTGGCTGTTCTGTGAATGCTTCTGTTTTACAGAATCTTACTATTTCAGGACAGTATTTTCTCTTAGTCCTCTGAGGAGATTAATCATATGTTTTTTCCTTCTTTTTGAAGCTTTTTTTTTTTCCTGCATAATTTGTTATGTTGCTTTTTTCTCCTCCCATTTCTGTCTTTCACATTATATACTTCCTCTGTTTGCCTGATAGTCCTTGAGTGTCTGTTCATGTTTAAGAATGAGGCTTCACATTGGGGCGCCTGGGTGGCTCAGCTGTTAAAGCGTCTGACTTCCGCTCGGGTCATGATCTCGAGGTGTGGGAGTTCAAGCCCTGCGTCGGGCTCTGTACTGACAGCTCGGAGCCTGCACCCCTCCCTGCTCTTTCTGTCTCTCTCAAAAATAAATATTTTTTGAAAAGCCTTAATTATTCTTGTCTTGTGGTTTTAGAAGAGAGACAGACTATGTGTGTTCATTTCAGTGCCTTTAGCAGGAAGTCAGCGTGGACCCCTTAAGCATCTCCAGGGCAGGGCCGGCCCGTCCACGTTTGGTGGCAGGCCTGTGGTGGCGAGCGGTAACTGGCATTCTCTCATTTCTAAGGCGTGATATATATTTAGATTCTCTCAGCAGAGATGGTGGCTTTCTTGTTAACGCTGCCGCAGGCGCTGCCTCTTCTTAGTTAAAGGCTTTCATCTCAGATATAAAATACCAACAAACTTATAAATAATTGGGCTTTGAGACAAAAAATAAGAATCCTTAAAACAAAAGAAAGCTCTTTACTGATGTTTCTGAAAGCAGTTTTCAGAGGGCAAGCGTATAATCCTTAGATTAAAATGCAGCTGACACGTTAAGCCTTCTTACAGGGAACGGGGATAATGGGCTTTAATGCCGTTTGTCCTTGACCACCCACAGAGGGCACTCCGCGGCCGGCCAGAGAGACGTGCAAATCGGGCCCAGAGAGCGAGGCCGTGTTTGTGGCTTTGATCCCTAGTAAATGCTTCCCCAAAGCCTTCAAGCTCGGGCCGTCAGACAGGTTGCCAGAGAGCGGCTGAAAAACACTGGGAAAAAAGGAGCTTTAGCTCTGCTAGCGGGTCTCTGCTGGGATTGGGCGGTTTTTAGGAGGGCAGTGTGGTTCTTTTAATACCGGCCAGCTGACCCCGGATCGGCACCGGTGTGCTCCCGGGGACGCGTGCACTTGCTTGCCGTCCTCCCCGCGTGGGGGGCGCGTCCTCGGTCCTCCCTGCTCGCTGGAGCACGGCCCCTTCAGGGGAAGGCAGGCCTGCCCCGCCTGATAACCCGAGAGAGGGTCGCTCGGCCCCGGTGGCCGCCGGATGACGGAGTTCCGGCAGAGGGCCCTGCGCTGGCCGCCGACTTCGTCCCCGGAGGGGGAAGCGAGACGGACGGCTCTGCGTGTGCTGATTGCCGTGGGAGCCTGCCGACGTCCTGGTGCACTTCTGGGAGGGCCGTGTGTGGAACCGAGAGACCGCTTTCCACGTGAGAGCTTGGGCTCGGTATTGCTCCGTCAGCCTTTGAGGAAATCGGATTCGTGGGCTTCCTGGGTTTGGAAAGTCACCGACTCTTCGTATTAAAGCCACGGACGGTCTGGGGGCAGTTTTCCTTCCCGCCCTGAGGTTGGACTAAAGCACCTAGGAAGCACCGTCCTGCAGTGATGCCTGGCTCTTTGTGCTCTTTAAACACACGGAATGTCAGCGCATGGCGGCTTCTCGTGGGTGAGAGTGCATCAGCCACTCCTGTCGTCCCTGCGCTCGTTCCCCGGCCCCCCCCGGGCCGTGTCCCCGTCTCTTACCGTGCGTGGTGCTGCGTGGATTCTGGGAGCCGCGCCTGTGACTTAGCGGGCGGGGGCCGCGGCTTGGGGTGCGGAGGGGACCGTGTGGACGGCGATGGGTCAGCTGACCGACGCCCAGCCGAGGTCTCCTGGGGTTTGTCATCCTCCTCGATGACCAGACTTGGTGCCTCTGCGACTCGTCCGCTTCGGAGGCTCTGGCCCGAGCGCGAGCGAAACCTTTCCTTGGTGACCCTCCGCTTAACTGGAGTGCCCTGAAGCGCCTGCAAGACTTTTTTGTTTTAAATCCTGAGGGTCGGCAAAGGAAAACAAACCCTTGTTAAAAATCAAAAGCAGAACTGCAACTGTTCCTCGCAGAAAATACCCGTTCAGATCTTGGCCAGAGCTGGTCGGTTCCCAGGGCGTGAGGCCCCAGGTCTGTGCAGTGTTTGTAGGCCAGACCGAGAGTCAAGGACGAAGCGAACTGTTCTCGTTTCCAGGCAATTTCGATTGTCTGCCCACAGGGCAACCATCACTTAGGGTTCCGCTCTGAGGGCACTTGGTGTGCATTTGCGATGATACGTGTCCAGCACCTTCTCCCGGGAGACGTGGATCACCTGCGTGCGTTACAGTGTGATGGGCGGTGCCACGGAAAGTGAGTTCAATTCCAGAGATAGGTGATTCTTTTGTGTTTCAGAAAACGCAGGAGACGGGCCGGAGCTCTGTCATTTGTGATTTCAGATTGTCATGAATAGGCCCCCTCATCTGGTTGAGAATTTTCGCTGCTGTGGAGAAACTTGCCCTTCAGACAGAGTGTGAATGAAATACTCTATCCACTGTGCCCCCCCCCCCCCCCGCCATTGGAGGCGGATGAGAAGAAAGAGTGGCGTTTATGGAATTTGGCTGTTCTGCTGGAAGGGGTGTATCCTCCAGCTGCAGCTGGGGACTGTGGGGACGGAGTGACTGAGCGGCCCCGAGATCAGTGTACTGGCCGAGGGGCTCAGAGGCTGCTGGCTTCGCACACAAAACCCCAGCCTCCGATGGCTCGTGTGGAGGCCACGGTTGTGACATCGGAGACGTCAGCTGTCGAGTCCGTGACGAGGGTGATCTGGCCGTGTTTCTGTTTAAAGAGGTGGGGACTCACCTGTGGGGCGATGTGTCCGTCCCCCACCTCCTCGTGGGCGTCTCCGGGGTCAGAAGCCGGGGCCAAATGAGCGCCGACTGCTTGGCGAGCTTACTTACCAGCTGCCGCTCGGCTTTGCTTGGGAAAGCCTCTGGGGGTCCCACGCCGTCCCACGTGGGAGGTGTGACGTCCCTAGGAGTGGCACGAGGGCAGGGCCGGGAGCGGGGCTGGGCCCCGGCCCCCAGGTAGCTCTGGGAAGATCTGAAGCCTGTGTTTTTAGAGATGAATGGTTAGACTTCCTTGCCTTTTTTTTCTTTGGATTTTCTGTGGAACTCGGAAAAGATTCAGAAGGCATTGGAGTGTTTCTGCCCCTGCTGGGGCCGTGGCTTCCAAGGGCCAGTGGGTGCGCCCAGCAGCCGCTGGGAGTGCTGGCAGGGAGGGGCTCTCAGGAGAGCTTTCTGGAGAGTTCTGTGAGCATTCGGCACTCTGGGCTGCGTTCCACATTAATGATGGAGACAGGCACTGTGTTTCCCTGACATCCACAGTAAGAGAAGAGGGGGACGAGGAGGGGATAGGGCAAGAGAGTGTCCGGAACGTGGAGAAGACATCCACGACGTGTTTCTATTCCGTTTAGAAAGTCCGGGGTGCCCGGGTGGCTCGGTCGGTGAAGCAGCCAGCTCTTGGTTTCGGCTCAGGTCTGATCCCACAGTTCCTGAGGTTGAGCCCCTAGTCGTGCTCCTCACTGAGCGTGGAGCCTGCTTAGGATTCTCTCTCTCCCTCTCAGAAAAAAAAAAAAAAATAACAAGTGGGCATCTCTCTGCAGTACTGTGTTTCCTTCTAATTTCAGCAAGGTCGTAGTCTTGGGTTTGGCAATGGAACCTGCTCATATATATACTTATCTGTACATACGTACGCCTATGTATGTAAATATATATGTATATATTTTTGCCCCCCCCCCCCCCCCGCAAACCCAGTTTGCAGAGCAGACGACTGTGATGTTCTGAGAGTCCCTTCTGTCACCTCTCGCCACCCACCCCCTTTTCGGCCTTGAGAGTGCTGCGCAGCACGCTTGAATCCGGTGAATTCTGTCATTTTATGGGGAGGGGGCTGTGCATCTTGGCCTTTGTGATCTGCAAATGAGAACGTTGGGGTGCAGGCGGGGGGAAGGGGCTCGCCTCTCCACCACTCCCCCTTCACCCGCTGGAGGAGTCTGCACAGACTTGGACTCCTGGGCTACTTGGGAACGCCATACGATGCGGTATCTAGAATCCTCGTTCGTGCATCTCGTCCTGCGGTGGGAGCTCCAGGAGCCGCCGTGTTTAGACGGGACGAAGGGCTGTGAGCCTTGGAAGAGGCGGCCTTCGCCCGCGCTCCTGGATTTGCACCGCGTAGCACGCTCAGCCGGCCGGACGGTCTCTGCTGTGGTCCTGTTTCTAGTTGAAGAGCTGGCCGGCCGGCCTTTGCTCAGAACCTCTGCCAGATGCACGGTGGTGGCACTTCCTCCCTCACTCTCCTGTGTGGCCGCTCAGTGTTGTCAGCCCCACCTTCCGTGGGCCGTGCGAAAGAGCCTGGACAGACCGGGGTATAGATCCGGCTTCTTGGTGTGACCACGTGGAAGTTAGCTAGCCTTGTCCGTACATTGGAGACGTTGTTTGCTCCAGGGTTGCTTCAGGGATTAAGTGAGATTATACATACATATAGGTACATGTGTATATATGGGAGTTTTATATCTGTGCTAATATGTAGATGTTTTTGTCTCTGCTACATATGTGCACAGGTACATGAGCCCCGTGTATATATTGTGCTCAGCACAGTACCTGGCACGTATAGGATACACAGCAGACGTTATCGCACTGCTATATACATTGTTAGGCTCCCGTTCTACTCTGGCCCTGAGACGTGCAGGGCTCGCGCTCTGGCACATGTGCTGGGCTTGTTCAGTGTCCCCCGTGGACTACCCTCCCGGATGCACCAGCTCTTGCTGAAGAGAAGTGGAGAAGATACTGGGCTTTGTTTGGATTGCATCGATTCTAGTTTGCTTTTCTTAGTTCTTATTCTTCAGACTCTTAACCCTTTGCTGCGACGCTCCCGTAAAATCTTAACTGTCAAAACGGACATTTCCCTGGGGCGGGGAACGTGCCCACTGGCAAAACGACCCTGTAAAGATGTGTTTCTTTATCTTTTTACCTTTTTAGGTTTACTTTTCTCTCTGTAGGCACTGAGAGAGAAAGGATTTGTTTTTGAAACAAATGGAATTTACGAGGCAGCCATTGGTTGGTCTGCTTTTGGTCAGTAATTTGATCAAAGTCTTGACCAGCAAGAGATAAGTGATGTTTGCAGTTGGACTTGATAAAATTCTGGCCAGAGGCAAAGAATGTTTTGTCCACGAGCTTGTCTGGAAGGATGGAGGGCAGGAGCAGTTACTTCTACCTTTACTGACGTGGCAGAGAACCGAGGGGCCCCCAGTACAAATGTTATTGGGACCCTAATGGGGAACTGTGGGTGCAGAGCAGTGGTACATGGGCCTTGAGGGTTTCTCTCATTTCACTCACTGGGCCTTCATTTTCACTTTTAAAAAGAATTTCATGTGTAATTCAGCGGCATTAGCTATACTTAAGGGTCCAGATTATGTTGAGTGTTTTCTGGATTATTAAAATAATAAGTTCAGAATAGTTGAAGTCCAAAGGCACACCCATTTCCTTCTAATCCCTAACACTGTAATGTTACCTGGGGCTCATAGCAGATTGACTACAATCGCTCTGATTTTCTGTGACTGAAATCTGGTTCTTTTTTTTTGTTTTCTTTTTAGGTTCATTTATTTAGAGAGAGATAGGGAGAGCAGGGGAGGGGCACAGAGAGAGGGAGAGAGGGAATCCCAAGCAGGCTCCGTGCTGACACAGCAGAGCCCAATGCGGGGCTCGAACTCATGAGCCATGAGATTCTGTCCTGAACCAAAACCAAGAGTCAGACGCTTAACCGACTGAGCCACCCAGGTGCCCAAGATGCTTCTTGAGTGACTTTTTCTGCCAGTGAGAAAGGCCGGTTCAAACAGTAAGGACCGTGAAGCGGTCCCTGACCTTCCTTCTGGGAAGGGGAGCCCGGGAATTCTACAACGGTTTTCCAGTTTTCATGGCGTCTGTTCCCTGGAGACCCACAGCGTGCAGTGCCTCGTCAGTTTTGTAAAAACCGCCTTAAGAAACGTAGCCGTCAATTCCTAGGGCAGCCGTGGACAAGGTCGCTGCGTGGGGCGCATGGGGCGCCATCTTGGGCCTAGTCCCGGGCCCCGCTAGCAGCCCACTGTGTGGGCACAGGCCGGCCTCGTCCAGGAGGCCCAGCCGCCACGGCGGCGGCCTCAGCGCTGACCCCGGGCCCTCTCGGCTCCAGAGTCCATGCTGTTAAGCTGTATGTTTTATCGCCTCCCAGCCAGAAATGAGCCAGCTTTTCTGCCCCAAGATCTCTGCTCCTTGTGAGGTCATGTGCCCCCGTGTCCCCGCGTCCTTACTGTTCATCTCCACCCCCCCCAACACCCAAACTTCGCATTCACGTCACTGCTACCCCCGCAGGCGCCCCAGGCTGCAAGCACTTCCTTGTTCCTGGCAAAGAAATCGCCCCTCGGCGCCTGGTAGATTACTCGCCCCAGTTCCCGGAGGAACCGTCACAGTCCCACTGTGTGCTGAGGGTTGTTCAGGAAAGGGGCAGGAAGCTGAGGCTAGGAGTTCTGAGTGCGATGGGCGTGACGAGGCTGGCGGTGTGGCCTGGAGGGGGGACCAGCGGCTGGAGGCCCCGGGGTGGACAGCAAGGGGTCCCGGCGGCTCCCCCGGCTCACACACATGGTCATTCTGCCCTCCGGTGTATTTGTTTCTTCCCTCGTTGCTTTCTTCATTCACGCATTGTCCACGAGCTCGTGAACAGCGTTATTTTCAAGCTCCTTTTGGGGCTGTGTAAGCACGCAAAGTGTGAGGGCTTTCATCTGCTTCCTTTTAGTGGGAGGAAAAGGAAGTGTGGAAGAAATAGAAATACGTACATATCGCTGCTTAAAAATACTGGTACTTAAAAGTACCAGATGCTTTTTGCTCAGAAAATGAAGATGTTTGAGGTGTTCTAGAAATGTGACGGTCAAGGCAAAAGCGTTTGAAAGCTCTCGCCTGCTGTTCTCAGAGTGAACTGGACACACGTTCCCAGCCCCTTCCGCACACCCGAGAGGTGGGGCGTGAAGAAATGATGCCATTTCATCATTTTCTGGAAGGCAGACATTACGTGCAAAACGTAATGACGAAATAAGAGATACAGTAGTTTAGAAATTTAATGTTTCTGGAAAGTCTAACGTTCGGGGAATGTTTGAACCGGGAAAAGATGTCTTCTCCCTTTTTTCCCCTATGGAAAAAGGAAACTTTGAAACATTTGAAAAAAGCGTTTGTCTGTTTTTTTAAAGCCCACTTTATGATGCATCTGAAACGAGAAGCCCAAATTGGAGCGCCTTGGGGGGGCCAGGCAGGTGACAAATGGGCGAAGCAGGTTGGATATTAAATAAAAGCAGAGCCTGGGCCCTGTGACCCAGCGGAAAGGCGCGTGTCCCTTAGAGCAGGAGTAGATTCTGCCGGAGTCCACTCGGCGTTGCCATATGGTGGCCCCTGTGTGGGGTGGGAGCCAGATCTCACATCTTCATAGAAATCCGGAGTTTTGAGTAACCGACGGAAAGCCTTAAATGACACCAGCACCCTGTGGGCCAAGCAGACTCCGTCTGTGGTTGCCTCTGGCCTGCAGACCATCTGCCTGCACATGCGTGTGTGTGTGTGTGTGTGTGTGTGTGTGTGTATGTGTGTTTTAGCAGAATATACCGTGTAGAACCCAGAGTACTCTCCTGGGTGTTGTACATTTAAAAATGAAGTTTTCAGGGGGCGCCTGGGTGGCTCAGTTGGTTGAGCATCTGACTCTTGGCTTCGGTTCAGGTCATGATCTCGTGTTTTGTGGGGTCGAGCCCCACGTCCGGCTCTGTGCTGACAGCGCGGGACCTGCTGTTTCTCTCTGCCCCTTCCCCCCCTCGAAAGGAAGAAATAAACTTTAACAAAATACAAATCACAATAAAGGTTTCAAGCATGGATCACAAGTGCATCAGGTGGATGTGGATTGTGCTGCCCGCGTTTGTAATGACTTCGGCTGCAGGTGCACCGCCGTGTGCCCTGCGCACAGCAGACCTTTAACAAGGATTTGTTCACTGCCCGGGACGCGAAGGAGTTTAATAATCCACAGTCCTCTGGTTCGCGTGAATCCCAGAGAAATCGGAGAACAGGGTAACACGAAGGAAATCGATCTGTGTTCTGGATGTGATACAGCGAGCGTGTGTTTTCAGAAACGAAGGCGCTGTCACAGAGGTTAGGGTAAAAGCCGCGGAGGCACACACACGGGACACTGCTTTTGCCGTGTCAGTCTCAGCTCGGTCTCGTTTCCCGAGCGGTCGCTTCTCGGATTTCGCTTCTTTTGATGTTTATTAGCTTCTTACTTTTGTCTTCCTCCTGCACGTCTGAAAGCCAAAGGTTGTCAGAACTTCCCAGCCTCGGTCCACGTGGTGTTGGTTACAGATAAGAACATCCAGCCGTTGTCAAAGGAGCCGGGTCGTCGGAACCGTGGCAAACGCCGTGCGGTGGGGCGAGCAAGCCACTGCCGTGCCGTAGACGCCCCGGTCGGGATGCACCTGCTGGCGCCAGCCAGGCGCTGGATGTAGCTCCCTCCGTGCCCCTCGGCGGTGTTCTTCTCCGTCCCTGTCCCTCTGTGCCACTCGCTCCGGACTCAGAGTGCCGGGTGGGAGCATCTGAGTGTGCCCACACGGCTTCCTCCGGCTCCCGGGCCACCGGTGCTCAGCACAGCCGTGGGGGAGGACACTGGAACGCGGAGACGAGGTGCGGGACACCGCTGTGGGTCAACTCGCGTATCCCGCCCCGAGGAAGAAGACGCTCGCCGCAGCCAGCCGGAGGCCCGGGAGCCACACGGCATGCCGTTCCTGGGATGTGGCGCCTGTGGCAGAACGAGGCGTCCCCAGACATGGAGTTCCTCGCTTGGGTCATGGTAGAGGTGAGATTTTAACCCGTTCATGCCTGACTCGCAAACGCACGCACTTAACCCCTTCTTATCCAGACGCGTCTTTCGCGTAACCTCACCGGCAGCATGCGGGAATCCGTTCTCCGAATCCAGCCCGAAGTGTGTGGCTTCCTTCTCAGTTCCAAGCAGACGTGATGGAAGGCAGCACGTGGCACTGCCCTGTGGCAGGTGACACTGTGATCTGCTTTGCTGTAGCAGGATTCCTCAGTGTCCTCGAAGGTGGTTTCAGATACATAGGGAGTTAAAAAAAATTTTTTTTAAGAATGTTTATTTATTTTTTCGGGGCGCCTGGGTGGCGCAGTCGGTTAAGCGTCCGACTTCAGCCAGGTCACGATCTCGCGGTCCGTGAGTTCGAGCCCCGCGTCGGGCTCTGGGCTGATGGCTCGGAGCCTGGAGCCTGTTTCCGATTCTGTGTCTCCCTCTCTCTCTGCCCCTCCCCCGTTCATGCTCTGTCTCTCTCTGTCCCAAAAATAAAAAATAAAAACGTTGAAAAAAAAAATTTAAAAAAAAGAATGTTTATTTATTTTTGAGAGAGACAGAGTATGAGTGGGGAAGGGGCAGAGAGAGGGGAGACGCAGAATCGGAAGCAGGCTCCAGGTTCCCAGCTGTCAGCACAGAGCCCAACGCGGGGCTCGAACCCACTGCCTACAAGATCATGACCTGAGCCGAAGCTGGACGCTTAACCGACTGAGCCACGTGTATGGGTTTTATACAAGCGTCTTCCTCTGGCGTAGTTTTTAGAAAATGAGTTTTGTTTTTGTGCACTTAGCACATACTTCTGGATGTCTGCTGTGTGCCAGACATTGTCCTAAGCCTTGGGGATACTGAGTTGAGTAACAGTTTCTGCCCTTCGGTGCTTCTTTTGGAGAGCAGAAAAGGGTAGGCGACAATATATGAGCACCTTCCTCGTTTGCTAGAAAGCTGGCAGAAAGGTAACTGTAAAGGGCAAAAACCGTTGCAAGTCTGTCTAGGAAGAGAAGAAAATGGCTTATGCTAACCCCTTCCCACGCCCGTCATGAGCGAGGTGCTAGGGGGTGGGCGGAAGGTGCAGCCGGCCGGGGATAGGAGGGGGGCGCCCACGGGAAAGGGCACTCAGGGCCAGGCCTGAGTGTAGGAGCCTGTTTTAGTGATCTGCTTATCTGCGCTCGTTTGCTGCCTCTTTATGGCATTTTTGCAAGGAGTAGAACCTTCTTTTATCGTAATCCGCTAACGGCACCTGATTCCCGGTCCCCGGTGTGCTCTCGTTCATTAAGTGGCGTCCTTGCCAGCACTGCGTTCGACTTGCAGGATGTTGAGAGCTCTGCAGAGCAGTGACTCTTCCTGGGTGTGTGGCCGCCCCGGGGGATCATCGCGAGGTTCTGATGGTGCCACGTTCTGGCCGGCCCAGTGGCTGTCAGGGATGTGAGGCCCCGACGGTAAAAGCTAGGGCACTGGGCTTGCCGTAAAGTCAGACTCAGACTTCTAGAAAAATGGAACGGTTTCATTAAAGTATGCCAAGCAAAAATCCACCATCACCAGGTAAATACAGGTCACCACCACCCAGGGTAAGCAGTAGACATTTTCCAGCCCTCTAGAGGCACTTGTGCCCTTCTCACCTTTGACCCTCTCCCTTCCCCCCAAAAGTGAGCACAGCCCCGACTCACACACTGGTCACTTCCTTGTCGTGTGTGTTTTCTGTCCCCACCCACCCCCCCGGCCCTGCCCTGTGGGTCTCTATCTGCGTCCCGTTTCCTGGATCAGGAAAGCCAGCGTTCTGACGTGCTCTCCCGGCTGCTGTAAACGTATGTGACCGGAACAGGAATGTGTATGGGTGCAAGGGGCTTGCGTCCTGCGCTTTGATGTCCAGTTGGACCGAAGGTTATTGCACTTGGCCTGAGGCCTGGGGTCTCACAGGGCTCTGGGTGGCACCTGCTTGTCTTCCAGGAGGGCCCCTTGGCCTCCTGTGGTCCTCTCCCGGCAGGTGCAGTGTCAGGGCTGGCCCGGGAGCCCTGGGAGCCGGCCTCACTGCTGCCTGTGGCACCTGTCAGCACCTCTGTGCCGGATTGTACCTGAGAGTAATCGGAAACCTTGCGCCCGCGGGTCCTGGTAACCGAAACCCCAGTAACTGTGGGACTGATTGCATAGGAGGCCAGATCCGTAAAAAGAGCCTCTCACGCAAGAGGATTGAAGTTGGTTTTCAGTGTCACGGTGTTTTGTAGAAGTTCGTTTCTGCTATGGTGTAGAACCTTGTTTCACCGAATTAGGGGCTCATTTCAGTGGCCACCGGCCTGCCCGCCCTTCCTGCGGGTGCGGCGTGGGCATGTGGCTGGACAGGGATGGAGAACGAGGGGTTCAGGTGCAGCGATGATCAGGGGCCCCACCTGCCCCGCGGGTTTGCCACCCTGATGCCGGGAGGGACTGGCCGAAGCTGCCGAGGCTTCCTGGGCACAGGGAGAGCTGGAGCCCCCCTAACACGGGCCTTGGCGGTGACTGGTGAGAGCAGGGAGGTCTGTTCTGAGGGTGGAGCGCTGGGAGTCGCGGATGGACGCACAAGGAAGGGGGCGGAGAAGTCCCCCCCCCCCCCGCCCTTGCCATCTCCTAGGCAATATGGAGACCTCATTTAGGCTGTGATTTTGCTCTTGCGGCCTGTGCACCCTGTGTTTGTCAGGCATGGTCTGCAATATCATGATCATGATATTGAGAGGGGGAGGGGTTCGGGGCCGTGGTGGGACGTGTGTGGTGTGTGCACATGTGCAAGCAGGTGTGTATGTAGGTGATGGTGTTTATCAGAAACCTAGCTTCCTGAGCCTCATACCAGACCCACTGAACCGTCACCTAGGGGTGCAGAGGCCAGAAATCTGCATTTTAATGAGACGGCTCAAGTTTGTGCACAGCCAGGTCCTAGAATCTCTGATCTAGAAAGTGGTCATTTCATGCAGGCATTTGGGCTAGGGTAGTTGGATTGGGGAGAGACTGGGACTTTGAAAGAAGAGAGCACAGACCTCAGACTTGTTGCTCCGAAAAAAGAAATGCACGTGAACTAGGGTGCTTTTCACACTCCCTGTGCAAGAGTCTCAGATTTTAACTCGTCTTTTCGGGGAAATGTTCTGCCCCTAGATGAAGATGTGCTCTCTTGGTGGCTCCGTGCAGGCTCTCTCTCCTCGTTCTGTCTGGATCCTCCGTGATGGGGGAGGGTCTGTCAGACGTTAGTGGAGACCAGCTAGGGTGCCAGAAACCGGCTGTGGACATATTTCCAGTCTCAGTTTTTCCAGAAGCAAAACCTGTCTCTGTCTTGCATCCATCCATCCGCCTTTCAGTTCCTGCAATGACTTAGCTCTTCCTACGTCGGCCAAGAGTGGGGCGGTCAAGAAGCGCTTGAAACGCCACGTGTATTTTTCATTCATTTTAGGTTGACCTTTTTTTTCTCATTAAAGGCCGTGATTTGGCCTGGGTGGCTCAGTCTGTTGGGCGGCCGACTTCGGCTCAGGTCATGATCTCACGGTCCGTGGGTTCGAGCCCCGCGTCGGGCTCTGTGCTGACAGCTCGGAGCCTGGAGCCTGTTTTGGATTCTGTGTCTCCCTCTCTCTGACCTTCCCCTGTTCATGCTCTGTCTCTCTCTGTCTCAAAAATAAATAAACGTTAAAAAAAAAAATAATAAAGGCCGTGATTTTGGTGTCCACGCTAAATCTTTCAGTGTTGGGAGATCAGGGCTTTGTTATCTGTGAAGGGTACTGAGCAACGACAAAAAAACTGGCATGAATGTGACGGACGAAGCACAGCTTATTCTTAGAATCCCGGCATCGCCGAGGGTCACGCTGGAAGGAATCCCACAAACCCCGTGATCCTGCAGCGTGCTGGACCCAGGCGGCCCGTGTTGTATTCTCACTGTGCCGTTTCCTGCCGGGTGAGTGACTTCATGCCTTGGTTTCCTCCGCTGTGCGATGGGGCCGGTGACGGGTGTGGTCGCAGGGTCACGGTGGGTCGGCATGTGTAGGATGCTTGACTGGTGCCCAGTGAACACGCACCTGCCGTATCACAGGTGGAAAGGCAGACCCTGAGAGACCTCGATTTGCCTGAGGTCGTGTAACTGGTTGAAGCTTCAGAAAGCAGGCCTTTCCAGTCCTTGTTTTCTTTTATCCCTGTTGACTGGACCGGTGAACTGGTCCTTAAGACACTCTGGATTTAAAACGTTATGTCTGCCCGGTACGAGCACTGAAATGACGGATCGCTGCTTATCCTCCGTGCTGGGAGACTCTTCTGGAATCCTAAGGTGAATAACGAGACACGAGCGGCAGGCCGTGCCCCGAAATGACCGCATCGTGTCAGAGGAGTGGAATTGCTCTGCCAAGGGTGCGGTGCTCTTAGGGTCATCGTGGCCGGTCTGTCGCCGGAGGCCCAGGCTGCCGGGGACGTGTGGACAGGACGTGCGGACTCCCGCTGCCGATCCCCCCTCCCTGCTGGCGTGGAGACCTGGCGGCTGTGTTGCTAGGGTCAGGAGGAAAAACCGTAAGACGATGCACACACGCACGTGGACGTGCCCACGTATGAGTGCACGTGCTCATAACACACTGGAGGAAAGCCTGCAAGTCCCGCCGAGGGGCCATGTTCTTGCTGGGCCCTGCTCCCTCCTTTCCTTCCTTTCTGCTTCAGCAGCTTCCCCTGTTTCGAGACGAGGTGTCAGATGCTTCTTCCTGTTTACACAGTCACTTGAAGTTTCTTACAGTTTTGCATAGCAGAGAATGGATTTGTCTCAAAGATTTTCTTTTGAAGCGACGTCTCCACCTCAAACTCACAACCCCGAGATCAAGAGTCACACGCTCTACCGGCTGAGCCATCCGGGCGCCCCAGGAGAGAATGGATTTTGATTTTAGGCACATCCCAGTGGTGTGCCGTGCACGGTTTCCTTCGTGCTCCTGTGTGCCTCGTCAGCACCCGCTCCGGGCTGTGGCGTCTACGCAGAGCTCAGTACACGAAGCCTCATTCTCCTGCTGGTGAAAATCCGTCCTGTGCTCTTTGGGCAGCTCAGCCTGGGGAGAAGACCCGCTAAAATCCGATGACAACAGACGGTGAGGACGGGGCAGCGGTCTACGCGCAGACGGTCCTGTGTGACCTCGGACGGGTTCCTTACCTTCTCTGGGCTTTAGTCTAGCGCCCGCCTGTCTCATAGATCTTCCACATCCAGAGCCAGGCCGAGGTATTCAGCGCTTCCTCTTTCTCTGCCACTGCCGAGGCGGCCTGGGTGTCCCTTGTCGGTGACGGCCTTTGCGTGTGGGGTGGCAGGTGTGGCAGCCCACCCAAGAGGGGGGTGACCGCCCGGGCGTTGGCGCCACAGCCCGGCTGGGTGCTTGGCAGGACCGGGCGGGCGGTGTGGGTATGGGGAGGCGGGTTTGGAGACCCATGCTGCTTGGAGGAGCAAAAGGCCATGCGTGGCGACTAAAACAGGATGCGGGGTCTTTGTCCAACCCTTAGGGTTGTAGTAACAGGTCCTTGGCGTGTGGTGTTCGTCCTGCGGCGTGTTTTCCCGCCTCCCTCGGCACCGCGGTCTCTTTCCGGCCAGAATTCTCTTCTCCAGGTGCTGCCTGAAGGGAGCGGCAGGGGGGCAGTGAGAGTTTCTCACCAATCTGTACTTACACCAAAGCAGTGACTGTTGTGGGTCCAAGTCCTTAGAATTTCATGTGCCTGAACGGTGACAGATTCCAGTTCTCCAATTAGTCAGGAGAAGATCCCAGAAGACATTTTCCACCATGGTGTTTGGCTCATTCCAAGTTGTTTACCTGGGCTCTTTCAGGTATGCGATGTAAGCAGCCTGGAGCCACTTGTTTATTTTTTATGAAAGTGATGGAGAAGCTTTCAGCATGGGAATTCGACTTATTAACACACGGGAGTGAAAGCTTATGTGCACCTTTTAATAAAATGTCCGTATAATTTAAAAAAGAAGCAGATAAACGGTGATAATAATGATGATGTTATTGGGAATTCATGGAACCGTTAGTTCTTAAAAATTGCCAGTTTAGGTGCCTGGGTGGCTCAGTTAGTTAAGCATCTGACCTTGGTGATCATGATCTCACGGTTCATGAGTTCGATCCCCACGTCGGGCTCTCTGCTGTCAGCGCAAAGCCAGCTTCGGATCCTCTGTCCCCCTCACTTGGCCCCTCCCTCACTTGTTCTCTGTTTCAAAAATGAATAAATATTAAAAAAAATCTGCCCGTCTTGCTCTGAAGTCCTTGGGTCCGGTTGAAGAAACACGGGGCCGGAAACTGCGGTGGCCGCCAGTGTGGATCTGAAGCCAGAGTCTGGGTTTGAATCTGGCTCCAGTGTTAGTAGCTGTATGACAAGTGGCTTAATTTCTCTGTGCCTCAGTTTCTTCATTTTCAAGATGGGAGGAGGTAATAACAGTACCTGTCTCTCAGCGTGGCCGTGAGGATTGGATGGGCGATCCCTCAAGTTGATGGGCAGGAGTGCTATCTGGCACTTAGTAAGTCTATGCTGATGACTTCTGTGACCTTGAAAGCCACCAACTTCCACACTCACCCTCCCTCTGTCTTGCCCTTTGTCAGTTGCCTGTGATCAGGATGAAGTTCCCTGTGGGTTCTCTGGTGAGCACAGGCATCGATTTCCGTTAATTTGTGCAGCGAATAGCCTTGGAGGATAAAGATCGCATCTCAGGAGCAATGGGCAGGCCTGCTTACTGCCTGTTAGAAAAGATTCGGGCTCCCTGAGCTCACAGAAACTGATTTCCTCTTGTAACAGTGAAATTATTTTTCTGGTTGCCTTCATTTGGTTTTGCTGTTGAATTGTTTTTGTTTTGTTTTGTCTTGCTAGTTTGGATTTTAGATCAAGGTGTGATTTCTACGACGTTGGCATCTTTTCTTTGCGTTTCTTCGGTTAAAGGACATTTTCCTCTTCAAAATGTTCTTTTTATTAAATACTTCTACAACATTTAAATCAGGTCTAGCAAAACAGGCTAATGGATTTACTTTATCTTTCTTAAAAATTTCCAGCATTCTTGCCACTCTTTACTCATTGGTGTGGGTATCTAAAAAAAAAAAAATGCTTAATGAGAAATACCATGCTTATTACTATTTACAGAGACCCATTTGTATGGAATATTCAAACACTGGGAAACACTTCTGAACATTATTGGGCAGTATTTGAACAATGTTGGCATTCGGATCTTCTAGCAAGATTAACGGCACCACATAGGACAGGATTTGTTTTGAGTGTGGTCTGTATAGGTTATTAATACTGACTTTATTTGCGAGAGTGACTCAGCAGTGGCAGCAGGCAGGACTCTGAACACACATCTGGAACGTGGTGTCAGGTGCAGATGAGTCTGAGTGGTTGGACTGGGGTAGCTTCTCTCGCACATGCTCCTGGGCCAGTTCACAGAAATGTCGGTCTTCACCTTCACCTCCGCGCCTCAGCATTTCCTACTCTTGCTTCGCACTTGCTGTTGAGTGGATTCCGTGTCGATTGCTAAGCAAGTAGGAGAACTAGAATACCTTCCTCTTATTTCTCCACTGATTTTTCTCAGGATACTGACGATCTGTAAATTTCCCAGGAAGTTCTGGGAAGGAGGTAGGGCATAGAAATCATTTCACTCGCAACAAGCTCCCTGCGGTCGCCGTGGGCCGTGCAGCCCTGTGTGTCCACCTTCTCTGGTTGCACCTGGGAGAGTATCCCTCTGCTCACTGTACGGGGGCCACTCTGTTCCCCCTCCCTGTCCTCAGATGCACAGGCATGCGCTCCCGAGCTGCACCTGCTGTCCTCCCCCGCCCAGAACACTCTTCCCCTGACATGTTGGTCCCCTCCCCTCCCTGAGAACATGCTCACACATCCCTTTGGGAACGAGACCTTGGCTGACCCCTTCAGTAGAGCGGGCTGCACTGGGACCACCGGGCTGATCCTGGGGGCAGGGACCCGGTTGTGCACCCGCTTTGTCCTCAGTGCCTGAACAGTGCCTGGTGCCTATCTAACAAGGGCTCTGGAAGTATTTGTGGAGTGAGTGACTGAGATGCCTCCGGGGGTTTGGTGGGGAATGGGTGGGGGAGGGGAAGGATTGGTGACAGAGGATGAATCCAGGTGATTGCTGTGGTCTCTCTGAGGTTTGCTTGAGAACCTAACCGAGGGCTTGGAGGCAGAAAGGGGCTCAAGAGACAGGGCGGCTAGGTTGTACTCCTGATGGATCTCACTTGAGGTTGGAAGGGAAGGAGAAGGAAAGCAATCTGGAATATTCCATGTCTAGCTTAGCAGTAGGTGGATGGTCTTCCCATTTAGCTGAGATGAAGAATACCAGAAAAAACCAGACACCTAAACATTTCTCTCATAAAGCAATTATATTAACAGAATAAGAGAACACCTTCTGTAATTTCTGTTCATCTGAAATACAGTTTCTCAAAGGCTCTAAGTGACCCTTGCTGAAATGCCGAGTTTGATTTGAGGTCAAGTTTCCTAAAATGTTTCGAAAGCTAGCCGCAGGGAGGCTTTGGCCTCTAGGGAGTTTATATCTTTAGATAGATTTTTCTGTATCTGGGAGCCAGGCCGGAGTTTCTGAAGGTCTGAATACTTAATTAGCTTTTCAGCACCTTGAGTCACTAACAGAATTCATAGTTTAAATATGAAGTCTATGGTTCTTCCTTTGCATACGTGTGTCCTTTTATAAGGATGGTCTCTGCAGCCGAGGCGTCGATCCTTTCTTCCCCTGGTGGCTGGCGTTGTCCAGGTGAGCGGCTTACTTGGGAGCCCAGGCCTGCCCTATTTCTTTCAGGCCTTGAGTCAGGAGGGTGGTGGACTTCATGAAAATCTGAGTTACCTCCACTTCCGTCCAGAATGCTGTGGGAATAGGTAGACTGTGACTGCGGAGTGAGTTCTAATTTAGTAAACTGGATGAGTTTCGAGTTCATCATTGAGTGATTCTGGATATTTGCTGACTAAAAAAACCCACAGAGTTGATAGGTGTGAGGTTCTTTACTGATTACAGTCCATCGCTTTGCTCTAAGATAATTTTATCTCCCTTCTCCCCTGCCACGTGGGAAGCTTTGCCTTTTATTTAGCTCAGCTCTTCTGGAAAGCAAACGTGGTGTGGTGCTGGTGACAGGTGCAGGGGCCGGCCCCCCGGGAGGGGCTGGCTTCTTTCCTGTGTGGCTGGAGGTGTCCAGGACCTCCCCGGACCCCATCCGTTGAGTGACAGGGGTTGGCCGGGAGCTCTCTCATCATCTCCCACCATTGAGATTTTGTATGCTAACTCTCCCATTTGGCCACAACCCCCCCCCCCCAAGAAACCAAACAGCAGATCTGAATGTACTATGGGGGAAGGAGGTCTCTAACATATTGTTGAGTGAAAAAAGCAACTCGTGGAACATTTTGTGTGTCTAGAAAAAGGATACATAGTGATCTAATCTGGTAACAATCAGGGGAGGTAGAAGGGAAGGATTTCACTTCTTAATTAAGTTATACTCCTTGGAGCTAAATTTTGTGCAGTTACAGGACTTTTATCATCCCAGAAGCAAAGCAGCCAGGCGCTCGGTGGTTTTGTGATGCTCTGACTGGGCTGTGCTGGGGGGCAGCCCTGGAACCAGCTGAGGGTCCCGTCTGTCCAGGGGCTGCCGTGGCCCTGCTCCCCGTGGCCACTGCCAGCTAGGGCTGAGGGGTGGCCGTCCTCCTGGACGGGGCATGTACCCTCTGGGTTTTCAGACCCCCAGCTGTCACCGTTTTTCTCCCATGCCCGCCGGCTTCAGTGGCATTTGGGTTTATGACCTCTATGTTAAAACTTAAAAATCAAGGATGTTTTTTGTTAAAAAATCCCTAACATTAAAGTTTTCAGTAGCTTAAGCTTGCTGTTCCGAAGCAGCGTCCTCAGGGAGCCCCTCTGTGTGTCCCGGGAAGGTCTTTCCCCAATTGGCGCACGGGCCGGGCTGGCCGTGTGTGTTGACTGACGCGTGTGCTGGGTAACCGAGCATGTATGTGTCACTGCCAGGCGAGCGGCCTTCCCTCTTTCCTGCGTGTGGCCAGACGTGTGGGACTTACTTTGTGCCTTCCACAGCCCCCTGATTGGCGTGCTTTCCACTGTAACTTGTTCACGTGACTCCTGCCTCGACGGCCCCCGTGCCCGGGGCTGGACCGCGGGGGCCGTGGTCACTCCCACCGGCCACGCTCTGAGCTTCCTGCCGAGTCTCTGCTCTTCTGTGGAGGCTCCACGGCTGGTCTGTGCCGGCCGCCTCCTGGCCTTTGCTGTCGCTTTGTCACCGCGCCTCCCAGACCGGTGTGGACTGGCGTGTAGGGGTGAGGCGGGGTGGGACGTTTGATGTTTGTGTGGACCTCACTCTGTTTTCATCCGTGCCTCTCGTGACCTGGCAACTCTTGTGCATCCTGCCGGAGTGAGGGAGATCTCTGTCCATCTGTCCTCTGCCCCTTATGCTGTGTTACAGGGGACCCTCACTACCTGGGACCGCCCCCGCGAGTTAAGGTGGCTTCCTCCACCGGATCCTTTTTCCTCTGGGTGTCTGGTGGTGTCTTTTGTGAATACTGGGCTTCATGGTTCATCCTGCTTCACCAGGATTCTAGGGAATATATAGATTCGGTTATTCAGCCACACTTTTTATGTTTTAACATTTTTTAAATGTTTATTCATTTTTGACAGAGAGAGACAGAGCCTGAGCGGGGCAGGGGCAGAGAGACAGGGAGACACAGAATGGGAAGCAGGCTCCCGGCTCCGAGCCGTCAGCACAGAGCCCGACGTGGGGCTCGAACTCATGAACCTTGAGATCGTGACCTGAGCCGAAGTCGGACGCTTAACCGACTGAGCTACCCAGGCGCCCCCCAGCCACACCTTTCTTAAGAAACTTCTTTTTTAATGTTTGTTTATTTTTGAGAGAGACCGAGGGAGAGTGCCTGTGTGCATGTGCGTGAGCAGGGGAGGGGCAGTGGGAGATGGAGAAAGAGAATCCCAAGCAGCCTCCAGGCTCTGAGCTGTCAGAGCCCGGTGCAGGGCTCGAACCCACGAACTGTGAGATCATGACCCAAGCTGAAACCAAGAGTCGGATGCCTAACCGACTGAGCCGCTCAGGTGCCCCTAAATCCTTGTATATTCTTATGTCAGCTGTACCTTTGGCTCTTTTAAACTAATGGCCAATGAAGTATGTTGTCAATAAAGGAATAAAATACTAACTTTCCTAGGGCTACCTCTGTTTTATTAGAAGCCTCTTAAAGGCTGTAGGAGTCAGAGCTCTGAGTCTAAGCGCCTTGTGAGCAGTGGTGACCCAGCATTTGTGGTCAGACAGGTTGTACCCAAGTAGGCTGGCTGTGCGGCAGGCGGTGGGTGCTCTGGTGACCCGTGGGGAGCGGTGATAGATGAGGGGCCAGGAGGCTGGAGACGCCCTGGGAGGACTTGCATTCATCAAGCCAAGACCTGTTGTCTCTGCTGTTTTCAGGTGCCTTGTTCTGTTGCCGTGCTGGGGCCACAGAGTGACCGTATCTGCTGCTCGGAGCATAACCAGACATTGAGAGGAAGATCAGTGAATTATTATTTCTTAATAACTTAAGAAAATGGGCCTTGGGGCGCCTGGGTGGCGCAGTCGGTTAAGCGTCCGACTTCAGCCAGGTCACGATCTCGCGGTCCGTGAGTTCGAGCCCCGCGTCGGGCTCTGGGCTGATGGCCCGGAGCCTGGAGCCTGTTTCCGGTTCTGTGTCTCCCTCTCTCTCTGCCCCTCGCCCGTTCATGCTCTGTCTCTCTCTGTCCCAAAAATAAATAAAAAAAAGTTGAAAAAAAAAAAAAAAAAAAAAAAAAAGAAAATGGGCCTTTGTGGGCCTGACCGATACAGATCTCCCGCACGAGAACATTGGCTTTAGGCATTTGGACGAGCAATGGGACGTGAATGCCTGACATCGGGCACGTGTCCTGGAGTCATTCCTTGTCATGATTTATCAAGTCGGATACCCAAAAGCTGTGACTCAGAGGGGCAAGCTGGAACATTTCCACCTGCCTTACCTTTGCTGAGATGATTTTCAAACGTCCTAAGCTAGAAATTGGGTTAAAGACATGTAGTTTGTCAAACTGAGAGGGAAAGAGAGGACATTGGGCTTCCGGTGAAAGTGGATTTTTTTTTTTTTTTTTTTGGCCTCTAAATAGCAATAATAGTGGTTTTGATGTAGCAAATGCTTATTATGGGTCAGGAGCTGTACTAAGTGCTTTTTGTAATTCACAAAGCCGCTCTGTAGTCCCATTTTACGGGTGAGGCAGCTGGGTCACCGTGCGGAGAAACCTCTTGGCCAAGGCCGTGTCATGAAGGTAGGGAGTGTTGGAGCAGCATTGGAAGCCAGAGCCTTTAACCTAGGTCCACAGTCCTACCCACCGACTTGCAGCGTTTCCTTAAGCGAAGGATGAAACCTCGCTGGCGAGGCTGGTGGCGACCCAGTTGTGGGCCACGCTGAATGGGCTTCGTTTGAGGAACTGTAGCGTCCACAAAGAGCATCGTGCCCCCGACTGGTGTGTATTAGTCTCCCGTGGCTGCCGTAGCACGTTACCGCAAATGTGGTAGCTTAAACAATGTACCTTTGTTTTCGTTCAGTTCTAGAGGCCAGAACCCCCAAATCTGTTGTCTTGGCAGAGCTGTGCCCCCCCCCCTGTGGGGGTTCCCCGAGAGAAGCTGTTCCTCGTTCGTGGTGGCTCTGCCCACATTCCGTGGCCTGTGGCTTCACTACCCCAGTCTGCCTTCTGGTCACGTTGCCTTTTCCTTAGTGTGGCATCAGATCATCCTCTGCTTCCTCCTTGTAAGGACACCTTTGATGTCCTTTGGGGCCCGTCCTGGTAATTTCCCCGTCTCAAGATCTTTAACTTATTTACACCTACAAAGTCCTTTTTTTTTATTTATTTATTTATTTTTTTTTATTTTTTGCCATTTGAGGCGGCATCCCAGATTGCAGCGATTAGGAGCTGGATAACCTTTGGGGGTGCGTTGTTCAACCCACCACAGTGACCAAGAGAAGGAATTAGAACTTTCAGTCCACCTTGTAGGAATGTGCTTGATTTCAACAATTTCCTAATTGTTCCGCAGGACCCAGACGCTGAAAGTGTGGAAAAATTCCACAGCCAAACAGATTTGAGAGTTATTGTGTTAAATATCCCTCTTAAGGAGATTCATAGTGTGCGGTGAAGGCCTGGAAATTCCGGAATGAAGATAGCTGCTTGAAGGGCTTTGATCGGGAAGGTGTTCTCTTCAGATTCGTGTGTTCGAAAGCTTCCCCTGGCACCTGTGTGGAGGATGGAGCGGGGAAGACAACGACTAGGGAGGGCAGAGGCCCAGGATACAGGAGTGGAGGGAACAGAAGATGTTCTGGACCGCAGCCTGGGGTGGGGGTGGGGGTAGGGAGCTGAAGGAGCCCGGGGTAATCTTTTAAAATAAACTTAATTTTAGAATAGTTTTAGATTCAGACGAAGTTTGGGAAGATCGCCCAGGGAGCTCTCGTGTTCCCCGCGTCCGGCTTCCACACGTAACCAGTGACCCAGTATTGACACATGATCAGTTACTACAGCCGTATTTCATTCACATTTCCGCAGCGCTCGCCTCACGTCCCTCTTCTGTTCCAGCAGCGCGTTCAGGAGGCCACGCTGCATTTGGTCGTCCCGGAGGTCTCCTCGGGCTCCAAGGCTGTTGGCCCGTGGTCGCTTCTCGGACATCATTTGTGTTTGATGACCTTGATACTTTTGAGGAGAGCTGGTCAGGTGTTTTGTAGACTGTCTCTCAACCAGGATTCGTCTGATGATTCCCCCCTGTTGGATTGGGGTTTTGGGTTCCTGTGAGGATAACGGGGACCGCAGAAACGAAACGCCGTGTTCGTCGTGTCCAGTATGTGACCCTCGGAGTCGATACCGACATTGCCCGCCTGGCTGAGACCGTGGCTGTTAGGTTTCTCCATCGTAAAATTACCTCTTTTTCCCTTTCCGCGTGCTACACTGTGGAAGGAAGTCACCGCGAGGGGTAGGGAGTTTTGTTGCCCCTCCCTGAGGGCAGAGGGTCTACGTGAATTATTTTGAATTCTTCCGCACAGGTCTGTATACCCTCCCTCTTCATTCATTCAGTCCGTCAGTTACCTCAGCGCGGATCCGTGGCCGTTTGAGTTACGCTTTGGGTTATAATCCAGGACCGTAGTATGTATTCTGTTTCTCACGTTGTCCCAGCTCTGGCATCGGCAGCTCTGTCGGGTGGCTCCCATTGGCGTGTGGGTGTGCACACACGTGCACTTCAGGGCTCTTTCTGGCCGCATGAGATGCTTCGGACTCATCTTGCGTATTTCCTGGTCCAGCCCCGGAATCAGCCAGTGGCCGAAGGAGCCACGGCCAGAGTTTATTTTGAAATTTCTGGCTTACAGGGCTGTCTACGTCTCTGTCTTCCGAACTGTTATTACTTGGATAGAGACGGGGGAGGGGCAGGACCTGACAGCTGGGTGTCTGTGTAGGGGTTGGGCAGAGGTCAAAGGTCTGTGCCAGGCGCACGGTCTTAGGGTCTCTTAGGTGCTCCTTTCAGGGTGGGAGAGTGGCGGCGTGCCTGGGGCTGGGGGGGCAGTAGCGGAGTGTGGCCAGAGTGCAGGGTTGGAAAGGAAGGGTATTAGGAAATTGGGTTGGGGCCAGATGTGCTGGTGTTGAAAACTGGGCCAGCTTTGGCAGGAGGGCAGTGTAAAAAAAGCCAATAAAAGTGGTGCTTTGGGATAATTAGCGTGGCAGCCACACACAGATCAGACAGAGGCATTTGTCGTTGCTTCCCTGGGAAAGTGCTAGAAGCGGGTGCCTGCAGGAATAGCGGGGCAAGGCAGGACCCGCGGGGACCGTCGTAGCTTGCCAGAGATTTCTGTGTGTACTAGTTTCTTCATAATGGGGGGCGGGAAACCGGAGGAATCGGTGACTAAGCAATTTGTTTGCTTACAAGCAGTGAACTTAATAAAACAAAGAAAGGTTGTCTTAAAACATCTGTGCTGCCCTGTAATTACTACCGCGGGTGGTGTCCTTGTCTCGGGGAAGAGTCAGAGTTGAATTGGCGCTCCGCCCACCGTGGGCTATCACACAGTGCAGGTGGATGGACCATGAGTGTTTAATTCAGTCCAGTCATTTCAGAATTACTTCCTGTTGAGCTGCCTGCTTGGACGCCCTTCGGTGGCAGTTGTATTTTTAAAAGTCGTGGGGCCCCTGAGATGCTTCATGGCAGAGAGGAGGCGCTCGCCGAGCACGCTTGTGTGCCGAGAACGATCCTGGGAGGACGCTCTTGCTTTTTCCCTGGGGCTTGGCATTTTGAACTTGAAATTTCGTTCGCTTACACCGAGGGAGAGAAATGTGATAAGGAAAACAAAGTCCCCAAACCGGTGGTGTGACCTGAACTTTTAAACCCACTCTTCCTCCTCCTGAAACTATTTTGGACACAAACACCGAGTCTGCTACGTAGAGTCCTGTTTTGTCATTTATCCAGCCGGCCTCCGATGTTGTGATTCGTGCATGTGGTTCCCTAGAAACCGTGAACGGGTGTCGTGTGCCTCGTTTCCACATCCGCCTTCTGGGAGAGTGAATTTACCCGGTCAACCAGAACGCCCTCCTCCGTGTGACCACGGGCATGCTCCTGTCACCCGGGAGCCTCGGGCAGGCCTGTTGCCGAACAGGGATCACCTGCTTCGGGGTGGAAGCAACATTTCGTGAAAGATTAGTTTGAAGTTATTTTTATCTGTGAGATGAGGATAGGAATACACACCTGGTGAGGTTCTTAGTGGGTGTGAGGGATAAGAAGCAAGTGCGTGTGTTCTAAGCAGGGTCTAAGCAGAATCTGCTTTCAAAAAGTCCCATCTCAGGGGCACCTCGGTGGCTTGGAAGGTTCAGCATCTTGCCTTTTTTTTTTTTTTAGTTTGTTTATTTATTTTGGTAGCGAAAGCATGCGAGCTGCAGAGAGGAGAGAGAATCCCGAACAGGCCCTGAGCTGTCAGCATAGAGCCCAACATGGGGCTCGAACCCACGAACTGTGAGATCACGACCTGAGCCGAAGTCGGTCACTGAGCCGACTGAGCCACCCAGGCGCCACTCAGAGTCTGAATCTTGATTTCAGCTCAGGTCATGATTCCAGGGTCATAGGATCGAGCCCCGTGCTCTGTGCTGAGTGTGGAGCCTGTTTAAGATTATCTCCCCCCGTCTCTCTCTCTCTCTCTCCCTCCCTCCCCCTGCCCCGTCCACCACTCGTGTGCTCTCTCTCTCTCTCTCTCTCCAAAAATAAAATAAAATGAAGTAAAAATCCCATCTCAGCGGGTTTTACTGCAGTGGCTATGCCTTGTGTTTGTTGCTGTCTGGTGATTTTTTATTTTTTTAAGCGAGGAAACTTTTTCTGCAGCAGAAGCAAGAGAAAGGAGATCGTTGGGCTCCTGCCCGGCATGTAACCAGCAGAATCCCCCATCAGGGAATACACCGGCACCTCATTGTGAACTCGGTGCCTGTAGAGACCCGGAAAGAGAGGACATGTTGAGAGCACCGGGGGGGAGGGGGACACTGGGGGGGTCACTCTCTCTGTGCACCTGCACCGTTGGGGATTTCCAAGCGTGCCTGTGCAGAGAGGCCCCGGGAGGCCCTGTGGTGTGACTGCACTTCCCGCTAGGTCTGGGTCAGTGTGTCCTACACGAGCTGCCGTGCCGTCCGCAAAGCCGGCCCCCTTTCCTTGCTTGTACCCGTACTGCAAACATGCACCGGTTTCTCCCTAGAACGACGAAAGCCGCCGGGGCGGGCCACACTCTGCTTGTCTTTTCCTCCCTTTCATAACTTAACCAGATTACTTACCAGGCTTGACTTGGAGACGTAGGTAGTTTCAACAGAATGCACACGCGAATGGCAGTAAACGGCAAGCGTTTTGTATTTCTTTTCGGGAAGGATGAAGGTGTCCTGATCCCTGGGGTTCAGGGTGTGTCTGGAAGGTGGTCCAGCGCCAGCCTGGATGGACCCCGTTTACGCTGCCTGTTTTCCGCGCTCACTCCACCGTTTCGGAAGACTTGGTGCTCTGACACTGCAAGGTGGCGTTGTAGTTGATTGTCGCATGGAGGACGTATTTCACTTTCACTTCTCTGGGCCTTCGTATTAGTCAGACCTGATACGTTGTCTGTCTGAGCTTTTCAGCAAATGCTTTTGATTTAGATTTTCCATGAAGGAAGCGACTGAACGTGAGCAAAAAGTCAGGTCAGTCGCCGCCGAAAATCTGGCTGGCAGACGGAAGCACCCGCAGGTGCAGTGAAGAGGGCTCGCGGGCCGGCTCTCCTTCCCCGAAGCGGGACGGGGTCGCGGTGGATACGGCGGGGAGACACCTGTGCTCAGACACGTCCTGCGTGGGGCCCGGCTCCCCGGGTTTGTGACGCAGTCGGCCTGGGCTTCGGCTGCCTCCCCTGTGACATGGGGACCAGGAAAGTTACCCAGAGTCGCCGCAAAGAGTCACAGGTCCCTCCGCTTAGGTTCGGGGCCCTGGCATTCCGTGACTGTGGCCTGCTGTTGTCGTCTCTGCTGTCACGTCCCTGCAAGTCACGTCCGCACGCCCGTGGAGAATAAGGACCCTTGTGGCAGTGCTGGCGGGACAGGGCGTTTGGGGGTGCCCCCCCCAGAATTGCCTTTGGAGGCCGCGTAGCTGCATTCTTTAGGTGGTTCTGTCGCTCGAGCTAACAGGAGTTTGAAGTTTTTCTTTCATTTTTGTGTTTTAACCTTAGAACGCATTTGGAATTGAGTGAAAAGAAACATTTTGGTTTAAAGACTTATGGGGCGCCTGGGTGGCTCAGTCGGTTAAGTGTCCAACTTCGGCTCAGGTCACAATCTCGCGGTTCGCGAGTTCGAGCCCCGCGTCGGGCTCTGGGCTGATGGCTCGGAGCCTGGAGTCTGCTTCCGATTCTGTGTCTCCCTCTCTCTCTGCCCCTCCCCCGTTCATGCTCTGTCTCTCTCTGTCCCAAACATAAATAAACGTTAAAAAAAAAATTAAAAAATAAAAATAAAGACTTACTCGTGGGGGCGTCTGGTCTGGGTGGCTCAGTCTCTTAAGCCTCCGACTCTTGGTTTCCGCTCAGGTCATGATCTTGTGGTTCGTGGGATCGAGCCCCACTTTGGGATCTGTGTTGACAGCGCGGAGCCGGCTTGGGACCCTCTCTCTCTCGCTCTCTCGCTCTCTCTCTTTCTCTCTTTCTGCCCCTCCTCATTCACTCTCACTCTTGCTCTAAAATAAATAAAGTTAAAAAGAAAACAACTTGTAAAGTTGACTCGCAAACATGGTCTTTGTGTCCGAGTAGCTGAGTTTTGGGTTTTATCGCTCGGCTTTTTTTGATCTTTGGCTTTGGAGCTTTGTGAGTCCCTAGTTCCCATATGCTCCCACCGAAGTGACCGCTCCGTGGTTATTCTGCCCTCCGGCCCCACCACCCACCCTGGCTGCTTCGCAAGCAAAGCCCTGGGTGCATGGCGCTTCAAGGCCTCATTCACTCAGTGCTGGGACTGTTTTCTGCTTCACTTGCAGATTTGTTTTCTACCCTAAACTTTTGTTCTAACGGTCAGTCATCTTTTACAGCTCGACACGTAACAGGTGTGCCCACTCCCCTTGGCCTTAGAAAATCACTTGACCGCAGGCCTCCTAGAGGCCGGCTGTGCGGGCACCGCGTCCGCCCCTTCCGCCTTCTTCCCCTCCCTCGACTCCCCGTGGTGTGAGAATCCGCGCCAACGTTAGGGTCACTCACAAGCGGGTTGCTGGCCCTGCTGCCGACTCCTTTGTTTTCTCGGTGAGCACACTGCGATGGGAACATCTGAGTTTGTCTAGAAATGTTCACGGCTCCGCGCGGCGTCTTGCTGTGGTGTCCAGAACAGTTGGGCTGTTGGTTCTACTCCCCATCCTGCCTGGGCTGTGCTCCATCAGAGGTGGGTGCCTGATGTCTCTTGTCAGAACTGGCTCGGGAGTCACCCACAGACGTCGGGGGTGTGAGGGGGGCGGGGCGGGGTCTCAAGAGTGAGGGCATGGCTCTGCTCTGGAAAGCAGGCAGGCTTGCGTGCTGAACACAGTGAAAGCCGGTTGAGTAGGGAACCCCTCTCCCCCCTCACCCCCACCCCCGCGTGTGTCTGCACCTGGCAGTGCGTTATAATTACCAAAGCGCCTGCGTGAATGGTTGCTGGGAAAAAAACAAAAACCCAGCTAACAAGCAAAAATTGGGACTTCCTGAATAATACATATCATTGTGATATATTGAACTTGTAAGTTATAGATAATATATGGCTTTTTATATTTTGTGCAATGTGTGTAACATGTATGTAGTATAATTTTATATATGTTATACATAATTACACATTAATACTTCACACATGTAATACATTACATATAGTACATTATAATCCCTATTTTATGTAAATATAAAACACGTTGACCCTCGAACACCATAAGGGGCCCCGACTCCTTGCATGGTTGAAAGTCTGCATATGACTTTTGACTCCCCTGAACTTAACTCCTGCCAGCTGACTTACGAGTAACATAAACAGTTGATTGACACATATTTTGTATATGTCATGTATTTTGTATTCATACGATACAGTGAGCTAGAGAAAAGAAATCATAAGGGAGAGAAAATGCATTTTTGGTACCGTCCCGTACTTACTGAGAATCGTCCACGTATAAGTGGACATGCGTGGTTCAAAGCCACGTTCAGCGGCCAACTGTATACGGTCTCGTATGTTTTATATATTCTGTACGTATCTTTTTTCTTGTAAACTTTCCTTTTTGGCACTCGACGTCACTCATAAATTCTCGCTCTCTTGACCTTTTATGTTTTGTGGGCACGTAGGCATGTTTTCTGCTCCCAGCCCAGAGTGGCGATGTCAGAAAGTTCAGTTTTCCTTTTTTTATCTCAGTCTCTCAGGTGTCCCATAACCCGTTAGGAAACAGATGTCTAAGAATACACCAGCAGCAGCCCTTCAGAAAGGTCGCTTGTAAACACACGCGTGCGTCAGGTCTTTGTGAATTTTTAAAAGGCATCTTAAGGAGAATAATGAACATGCTTCCGGCCATTTGTAGACACACAGAGCCTGGAAGAGGCTGTTTACACACCTCTCCCGTGTGCCCTGCGAGTCTTTGAAGAGGGAAGAGCGGAAGTCGGCGGGTGTGGCTGACTGCCTTTCTCTTTCTGGAAGGCTCGGACTTGGCTGCTGAAACGTCCCAGCTGTGCCTTGAGAGTCTGATGGTGGAGGTGGTGGCCGCGGGAGGATTTGCAGGTAAAGGTGTGTGACCCGAAGCCTCTTCCACCATTGGATGCTGGCACCTTGAGTTTTCGCTGTTAAACCCTGTGGGCAGGGAAAAACTTTCTAGAAACCGTCATTAAGGTGAAGAACTGCCGGTTTTAGTGTCTCCTTCCTAGGAGATTTGTATTTCATCGGAAAAGAAGACGTCAGCTCTAAGAATAAAAGTCCTTTTTCTAGGTGGGTAAGTCCTACAGTTTGGTTCCAGTTATGGCTTTCGGAGGCTGTACCTGGTCTCTTGAGTGAATTTGAGACGAGCCTTTTTCTCCCAAAACGGCCCAGAGTGGGCGGCTCAGCCTTTATTCAGTTGCAAGGTCTTGACCCCTCTCCTGGTCTTGTCCCCAGGGAGGGCAGGGGAGGGCAGCTCACGACAGCTCTGCACGCTTCCGGTGTGACGGATGACAGAGCAGAGCCGAGCCGAGCTAGGTGCTCGTGGTCACGTGGTCAAGGGCCTGGCAAGGTTCAAGGCCACTGGGCAGGCAGAGCTCTCACTGGTGACGCGGAGGTGCGTGTGTATTAAATCTCCAAAGACCGACGAAATCCTGTCTGTGTGCCACACGTCACCAGGTGGGAAAGGGCAGAATCTTTAGGAAATATTTCTAATGGCAGGGATTTTCTCGTTGCTTGAAATAAATTGTTAGGAGAGGTAAAACACTGCAGTAAATGCTGTGATTGAGGAAATCTGATTTACACGATCATGTCCCTGCACCCCTGGATTCTCACATCACCGCTTCTCTGCGGTCTCTGCCTCGGGCCGGTCCACTGCCTCGTGGAGCCACCGCGCGACTGTGCCCCCAGCAGGTCGGCCAGGGTGCCGTCTGGGTCTTTTCCTTTTTGGGCTCACCCCGTGTTCCTTCCGGGACCAAGCTGCTGTTGACTGCGCCTCCAGAGAGTGCCCCAGGCCCACCCACTTCTCCCCTCCTGCTTGCCGTCCTCCTGGATCACCTGTTTCAGGACCGCCTGGCCGCTCCCTGCTCCCACAACTTATGAACCAGACTGTCAGGCCTGGAAATCTGCATTTTAACCAGGCCGTTTGCATTTTGAAGAAGTTCTAGGGGCATCTGGGTGGCTCATTCGGTTTAAGTGTCCGACTTCGGCCCAGGTCATGATCTCACGGTTCGTGGGTTCGAGCCCCACGTCTGGCTCTGTGCTGACAGCTCAGAGCCCGGAGCCTGCTTCAGATTCTGTGTCTCCCCTTCTCTGTCCCTCCCCTGCTCACACTCTATTTCTCTCTCAAAAATAAATAAACACCAAAAGAAAATTGAAGAAAAATAAAGAAGTTCTAGAAGTTTGAGAAGCACAGCCCAGTTGGTAGGTCACTAGTCAGTTTTCAACAGGATCTGTATCCGGTGGCTCATTGGCTGACCTTTCTGTTCTCACCTGAGCATGAAGATGACTTTGGAAACCTGTCCCTGCCCACCCTGCACCGTAAGAGAGATTGATTGTGGCTGAGGTTGGACGGAGCCAGGGACCTTATTCAGCCGACCAACAAGAGGCGTTGTTCCCGCCCGCTTGGGAACAATGGCCCTTTGACTGCAGCTGCCTCGGAAGGGAGCAGGGCAGGGTGTTGGTGTCCTGGGGCCTGCGGGAAGGGCGGTGCTGCTGGTGGGGCTCTGTCGCAGCCCAGCTGGGGCAGGAGGGCCGGACGGCCGTGCCCTTCGCCCTCACCTTCATAAGACTCGCCCTGTGCTCCCGCCCTCCCTGGACGCCCCGGGATGCAGGGGGGAATGCAGGCCCTGAACGGGAGGGCGGGAGCAGGAACAGTGTGGAAAAAGTCGGTGTTGCCAAACGGGTGGAAGTTGGGCCGCTTGCATTAGGTCGTGTGATCCGCTTCCAGCAGGGGAGGCCCGATGTGCCGGAGAGACAGCCTTTCCTCGCACGCCGTGGTCCTGCGCTGGACCCCCCGAGAAGTTGCCGGCCCTCCTGCCGTCCAGCTCACTCTGTAGGTCCGGTTTTAGGTATTCACAGCTTGCCCCGCGCCGTCCCTTGTCCAGGCTTGTGTGGTCTCCTGCCACCTCGTGCGTGTTCACTCCGTCTTGCTGAGGACGGCAAGGGGCTCCCCGTGCGGGACGGGGTCACCCCTGCCCTGGTGTTGGGAAACCTGGGAGGACGTCTGTAGTTCTCGTGATGGCGGCGGGGGCGGGGATGTTAGCATCCCGTGTGGTGAGCGTGTGGGCTGCCGAGTGCCCCTAGGCTCGGGGACAGCCCCGCACACTGAAGGACCGTCCCCTGCGAGGACTTTGGAAGTGCGCTGGTCCAGTGCTTCCTTGAGAATGATGCGTAATGAATCCCTGCGGCCTACTAGACACGGTGTGAGGCTGACCCTGAGCGGGGAAAGTAAACCCGTGGTTGAAGCCACCTTCCTGGGAGGCATCTGTGCTCTGCGAGCGACATGGCTGTTCTTCTGGGATCCTGCCGTGCAGCCTCACCTTCCTGATGGCACAGTGTAGACAGAGTTAGGACCTAGAATAATCCGGAGACACTGCTGTAAACAACGAAGCATACTGCTGCCTGCCGTCCCACAGAATAAACAGCCTGATGCGGAGTAGGTTCAGTGTCACATCATGGGAGAGTGGGGACCGGGGACCCAGTGTCTCAGCACTGACACCATCCCAGTGATGGCTCTCAGTACCAGGAGGGCTTGAGATTTGGAGTTCTGGAACCTTCTGGAGTTCCCTTGTGGCCCACAAAGCTGCTTCGGAGAAATGAAGTGTCGGACAAGATCAAGACAGTGTTCTGGAATACTTGCTGATTCAGATCAGTCATTCGGTTAGAGGTGTTGGAGAAGTGACAGATAAAAATTGAGGAACATACAGGGGTGAACAGGCAGGGTGACTTGAGGTCTGACTTTGAAGGACTCAGACGCCACGCTAAGCCAGGGACCAACAAGGGGCGTTGATCCTGGAAAGGCATCCTTGTTGAACTAAGCATGTCCAGTAGACGATAGGATTTGACTATCTTGGGAACTAGGTAAGAATTAGTTTACCAGTAAGGGCAGCAGAAACGGGCCAGAAACTTGAGCCACAGAAGGTTGAGCGACAGGCAAACTGAAATGGCGTGGCTGTCTTCCTCACGAGGTCTCCTGTGGCTGTGCCCAAGCGACGTGCCCATCCTGGGATTCAACCACTCCTCTAGAGTATTTTTGTAAGGAAATGCGTAGAGATGCATCCAGAGATTTAGCTCTGAGGATGCTTAGCGAATGAACATTGTCTGAATGTTGGAAGCAACCCACATGGCCCCCAAAGGGGGTTGGATAAATAGGTCAGAATTCCTCTCTGTGGTGGAATGTGGTGTAACCATGACAACGATGTTGAAGAAGAGTATTGACGTGGTGGGACGATGTGTATGGAGAATAGCCTGTGCTAGAACATACAGGAACATATGTAACATTTTAATAAAGAGACCGTGTAAACCTGGAGGGAAAATCCTGGAAAGGCATTAGTCAGAATGTGCACCTGGATCGTGGATCGTCTACAAGTAGCAAAACTCAAGGTACCTGGAACTCTTTCTCAGGGCCGTGAACATGTATAGTTATTTTTGCAATTAAAACAGTTTGATACAGTAAATAAAAACATGATCTCATGTATAAACTTCTATCCAAATATTTCAATAGTCATTTTTTTTAAACAGATACTATGACATAGTTTTGATTAAAAAAAAATTTTTTTTTAATGTTTATTTTTGAAAGGGAGAGAGAGAGGGACAGAGCACTAATGGTGCAGCAGCAGAGAGAGAGGAAGACACAGAATCTGAAGCAGGCTCCAGGCTCTGAGCTGTCAGCACAGAGCCCAACGCGGGGCTCGAACTCACGAACCTCGACATCGTGACCTGAGCTGAAGTCGGACGCTTAACTGACTGAGTCCCCCAGGTACCCCTATACTTAATCAATTTTAAGTCAAATATTCCTGGTATTTCAATTCTAAGAAGTTATTAGTCCTTCACGTCTTATTCTGGATTAGTTGATCTTAGGCACAAGGAAATGAGGGCTCTGATTACCAGGAATAAACGTGGGTGGGGGAGGGCTCGGTCTGTCAACCTCAATATAGTCAGGTCTAATACGTTAATACTAAAATCCTAACTTCACTTGCCTACTTGTTCCCTGCTGAGACATTCTATACCCGTGTCTCGCCCTGGCCGGTGAACACCCACTGAGCCTCGGCTCGCCTCCCTTGCCCAAAAAGCGGCTGAATCAGAGGTTAGAGAGTCTCTGGGTACAGCACCAACTCTCCGATGAGTCAGGTTTCCGGCCGCAGACCTCGTCCACGGTGGGCTTCTGATTTGCAAAGGCCAGACCACAGAGCGGTATCAGTGACTCAACCCATTAAGAACGTAGGTCTTGTTTTAAGCAAATACTTTGCAGGACCGTTTCTTAGAATAAACCCTGCGGGACGTTATTCTCAAGAGAAGGCTCCGTGGCGTTCGCAGGGATGGCGGAGGGACAGACAGGTTTGTACACGCAGCAGCCTCTGGGCCCCGCCCCCCCCCCCCCCCCCAATCTCACATTTATTATGGCGAGGCTCCAGAAGCCGTGCCTGAAAGACAGCTTTTGGGTTTGGTAACCCAAACCCTGAGTTGACTAAATTTAGTTAGCTATGGATTCTCTGTTTCACGGAAGGATGTTTTTATATGAGGGGAAGCTGCGTCCGCATGAGTCCAGGAGGCCCCTTATTTGGAGGACCCTCCTTCCAGCCTGACTCAGGGCTAGGGCTCCTGTGGGCAAGGCACTCTGAGAAACCTAGAATCTTCTCCATCCACGTGGGGGCATGCTCGTGGCTCTGGGAACATCGAAGTGAAGCTTGAGTTGGCAGAGAAATAAGGGGTGCCCATCTAGGTTGGCGAGACGCACCCCGGGAAGATGCACGTAGCCCAAGATTCTGGTTTTGTTTTAAGAAAAATCTCAAATGACAAAGGTTGGCAGGAAATGCAGACTGATGTCAGTGCCTGTCCCCTTCTGTTTCCCTTTCTTGAACGTATATCACTATATGGAACCTCCTCCCCCAGAATTTTTTTTAACAAAACAGTGGGTTTTTCAGGATTTCCAAGCTATTTCAACTCTGGGGAAGAGCTGGGTGGCTGCTGACAGAGTCAGCGTGCAGGATCAGGGCCCCTGGCCCCCATCCTGGACTCGGCTTCCTGTGCTGGAGGGACGGCTTTGGGGGGCAGGGGGCTGGTGAGCCAGCGCCAGTCCCCGAGGCCCCGGGGACACTGACTCATCCTGTGCCCAGCTCCGCCGCAGGTGTGTTCGGGCCCTGAGCTGATGCCTGCGGGGCCACCCTCCGTGGCTGCTGCTGTTCCGTTGGGGCCGAGGTCTGGGCCATTAAGACTTGTGGCTTCTTGGGCTCCATCGTAGGGCCCTGCTCTTGGGGGACCAGGGATGTAGAAAGATCATGTAGGGAAGAGGTATTTTCAGTAAAAGTTGTTCAGGCTTCTGCTAAAGAAGGCCGTCGACTTCTTAGGCTTTCTCAGCGTTAACCACTGAGATGTGTCCGTGACGAGGGTGGGAGGCCCACAGAAGAGCATGTGAGGATAACTCGGGCTGTGCGGGTGTCCTGGACAGGAGCCGTGGCTTCCGGGATGCGCCTCAGAGGAAACCAGGCCTCCACCCCTGGGAGGGGGGCCCAACCCCCTCCCAGGCTGGTTGCACGGCTTCAGGCTCCTTCCCTCCTGCTCTGCAGTCCCCACCTTGAGGCCTGGACACTCTGTCAAGCCCTCCGTTGGTGCTGTTGGAAGGAAGTGCCCCAGAATAGGGTTTTATCCAGGGAAGAAAAAGTTAAACTTAGGTCTGAATTCAGCACGAGCGTTTCCACCAGATGAGACCCATTTGCAAAAGCAACAGAAAGAAGAATATTCTTGAAAAATAAAGTTTTAATTCCTCTTTTTTTTTAAGTGTTTACTTTTGAGAGAGAGAGTGTGAAGGAGGGAGGGGCAAAGAGAGAGGGAGACAGAGGATACGATGCAGGGCTCGAACTCACGAACCTCGAGATCACGACCCAAGCGGAAGCCGGACGCTTAGCCGAGGGGGCCACCCAGGCGCCCCAAATAAAGTGTTAATTGGAACGTGTCCCTCCCCCACCAAAGATCCCAGTCCAACCAAGTGGAGCCCATCCGCCACCCACGAGGGAGTTCCAGGCGAGGCTCTGAACTTGAGGGCGCGTCTTCATCCCTCTGGCAAGTCTCACTGATGTGAGTCTGGTCCCAAGTGAGGGTCAGAGGGAAGCGATACTGTGTCACCATCAGCCTTTCCGTTTTCTGCCTGACGGGAATGCTTAGAACCTCCCGTCACCGCTCGGCCGGCAGGAACCTTAGCGAGGGGCATCTAGTTTTGAAAATGTGGATGGGGGGCGGGCCGAGAGCGGGTGCAGGGCCCACCGCGGGTGCTGGTGTCACGGCGTGGGTACACGCACGCAGAGTCCCAGGGAGCCCCCTCTTACGGCACGCCCACACGCACACCTGTGCAGGGGCAGAGAGGAGCGGGGAATGACATGCCAGGTGGCCTTCTTCCAGCAGACGGGACAGAGCCTCCCCCAGGGTGTCGGTTTCGGCTGCGGCGCCCCACACAGGCACCCCTTCCGGACTGAGGAATAGCCAGGGCACGGGCAAAAAAGACGGGGTGCCCTTTAAGATGATATTGTTTGTCGTGGCGGGTCTGGCCCGCCGGGCAGCGTCTGCGCACCTGTGAGCTGGAGGCCGTCCCGGTCGCTGTGGACACAGGCGTGAGCAGGGAAGGCTCGGACACCCCACTGCTGTTTGGCCAGCTTATGTGGCCTGTTTTGCCAGGGCCTTGCGCGTGCGTGTGCGCATGTGTGCCTTGTGCGTGTGTGCGCACGCTCCTTGTAAGGATACTTTCGTGTTCTGCTTTCCTCATTTCGTATTCTATCTCCGTGATTTCTGCGGGGAAGTATTTCCTAAGGGCTGCGCGCTCTTCGCCCATGTGGCTATTTCACGTTCCTGAAATCGTTTCCCTGTTGTTGATCCGTGAGGGACTTGTGCATTTCGTAGTGGTGAAGACAGTGAGGAACGTCCATGTGTCACGCTTTATCCCGATGTCTAATTATTTCCTTGAGTGGCAGACACATTTTAAGGCTCTTGACATGTGGTGGTGACATGACTCCCTGTGGGGGAAGCATTCCTTGTTACTGGATCCTCCTTAGTGCTGAGTACTTTTGTGTAAGGGCTGGTTTAAAAGGAAAATTTCACATTGGTTCCATTTACGTTCTTTTAGTACCGGTGACACTGAGTCGGTGATGTCCCTTTGGCAGGCCATCGTTAGCACGCCCGGTGCTTTGTTTTAACTTTTTAGTTATGCAAATGACCCATGAGTCCATCCCATGAAAGATTTAAATACCACAGACAAAGTCCCCATGGACCATGGTCTCCCCCATACCCTTGCCGGCCCCACTTACGGTTGGAGGTCTTTGGAGACCTTTTACTATGTGTGTGCACATGTGTGTAGATAGATAGATGGGTACTTAGTAGAGTAGCATTTTAAAAACTATTATTTTAAATATGTAGAGGGTGCAGTTTGTGGTTTTAAATGTTTTTAATTCATCACGGAAGTCTGTTTTCTAATTAAATTGATTTTGAGAGAGAGAGGGAGCATGAGCAGGGGAGGGGCAGAGAGAGAGAGGGAGAGAGAGAGAGAGAACCAGGGTTCACCCGACGCGGGACTTGAACCCACGAATCGTGAAATCATGACCTGAGCTGAAGTCAGATGCTTAACCGACTGAGCCGCCCAGGCGCCCCCGGTTCCATCACAGTTTTAAAAAGAATGTAAGCCTAAAGTGGAATAAAAGGACTTCTTGGAGGAAATTCTCTCTACTTAGTTTTTACCGTCTTACCTTGTCAAAGATCCCAGTGTGATTCTAATATTTGCCAAATGTTTCTGTTCCTAGAACGTGACGCGGAGGCTCACTCGTCTCCTTACGACCCCCTGTTTTCAGTGCAGGCGAGCCCCGTGTGTCTTTTCTGATGCCGCGGGTGCATCTGGGCCCCGGGCCGTTTATTGGTGGTGGATTGTGTGTTCACCAGCCGACTGGGAGCTCCTCAGACTCCCTGCTGAGCAGACTGTCCTAGCACCTCCCTCCTTGCTCGGGACCTCCCGACTGTACCCGGTGAGCAGTAGTTCTCAGTGACCCCTACGCGGAAGGAAATCAGTAACTGGTCTGTCCCACGGGCGGAGCAGGTGCAGAAACTCCGAACCTGAACAACGTAGCAGCAAGAACAGATGGACGGAGTCGTCTGAGGTTCAAGACACAAGGGCTGTCTTCCAGGGGCTGAATTTCGGGGAGAGTTGAGGAGGCCACCTGTAAACCAAAGCTGTAGCATTTTCAGGGCTTCACAGAATAATTCGAGGTGCCGCAGAGGTTAACTATACATGCGAATGTGTAAACGACTCAGTCCCAAACCTGATTTTGGCCTCAGAATCTGGGTTGGAATCCTGGCTCCACCATCCACAGCTGGTTTCTTAGCCTTTCCCTCTGACCTTCGATGTCTTTATCTGTAAGACGTGGGGAATTGTGCCTGCCTTACCTCACAGTCGCTAGGACCAAGCCGATGTCTGGCACATTGCAGGTGCTCAGTCAGTGGGGATGGGGGGGGATTGTTACAGGTGCCTGGGACACCCTCAGAAGTTTCACTCAAGCTGTAGCTGGCAGTGTAAGGGAGCAAAGCGTCTTTTCCTTCTACACTGGTTCCCATTCCAGGTTCTCAGCCGGGGCTCCTGTACCAAAAGACAGATTAACAGGAGAAAAACAGTGTTTTAACATGTGCACCTCACGTATACATGGGAGAAACCCAGGCAACGGTAACTCAAACAGGTGGCTAGAATTCGGGCTTACGTACCATCTTCGGCTCAAAGCAAACTGTGGAGGCAGGGTGGTGGGGACGGGATCAGGAAAAGTACAGCAAACTAGGGGGAAGGTTGCTTCTCGGTCAGGAAGAGGCTTTCTCGACTCCTCTTTTCCTCTCTTCAGCCTTCTCTTCCTGGTACCGAGAGGAACGCCCTCGTGAGTGGAGGTTTCTCTTGTGACTGTAAACTTCCCTCGCAAAGCGGTAGCTTCTCCCCTGTTGTCTGAGCCGCTTCCGTGTCTACTGGGTCTCAGAATAATTGGCTCACCATGGCCCCTATGCCGAAGAGGCAGAAGTGGGGTGACCCTTTCTGGTCTCCCACAGTCCAGCAGCAGCACACAAGAGAAAGAAGTCAGATCCTTGGGCAGGGACGAGTGGATCCCAGCAGCTCCCTTGTGGGGCAGCTGGTGGGATAAGCACATCGGGAGCTTTGCAGCTCGCAGACCTAGTTTGAACGCCGTTGCAGGGATTTGGGAAGGCCTGCCCCGTGCACGGCGTGGTGGCTGACCCTTACCCCTGCCTCAGTAGCCGTCTGGCTGATAGCCCCGTGGAAGTGGCATCTTGGGGATGCTGGTCCACCAGACTCTTGTCCCATTTTTATTGAGCATCCCGCACTGAGTGCCTCCGGACGACCACAATGGCATTTCGTGCCGTAGGCTTCTAAGTTTCTCTGTGACGACCGGGATTGGCTAGGGATACGAGGATAAGGGAGTTTATAATGATAAGCAGATACACAAAGCGTGGCACTTTCCCCAAACAAACAGAATACCTTGTTACTATTAAGGGAACAAAAACCGAGAAAAGAGCTGAAGGTATAAACCGGTAGCCCGTGCATATGCCTTTTAAAATACGAAATAACGTCATGCGCACACTTCAGGGGCGGCTGTTCCCCTTCCGGGTAGGTGGGAGACCAGGGATGTTCGTTGATGAGTGACCGATGGGTCCATGGGTGGCAGGGCTGACGTTCAACCAGTGCCTGCTGCAGCCAAGTGGGGTCGGGGCTTTCAGAGCAGTGGAATCTTTGTGGAGATTTTGGAACACCTGTCATTTCAGTTACTTCTGGGATTTTGTGTCAAAGAGCACATTCAGATGGTTTTTCCTGGAAGGTCTTGTTTTGGGGACCAAGCCCTACAGCACAAGCAGTGTGTTCTCATCCTCTTTAATGCTTTTTAAACTTGATGGAAGGAAAAGGCATTTTCCCCGTATTACCATTGCCTCCGTGAGCGCCATCTCGGAGGCGCACTTTAATGTTATGTGTGCAGCTTTTATTTAGCAAAGATGTAAGAAACCCCATGACAGTGTTTCTATGTGTATTGTACAAGCCGTTGTTTAAAAAACAAAACAGAGGATTCTGTTTCTCAGTTCTTAGGGGGAAAAGCCCTCTTCTGTTCTCCTTTGATCAGAGTTATGTGGCCTGCCCCATTTTCTGTTTAGCTCTTGGCCATCAGAGATTTCAAACTTGTAATATTCAGGCACAACAACAGCATTATCTTGTGGTTGGAAAATCAACTTCTTTTTAAAAAATTTTTTTAATGTTTTTATTTCAAAAAATTTTTTAAGACAGAGAGACAGAGCATGAGTGGGGAGGGGCGGAGAGAGAGGGAGACACAGACTCCGAAGCAGGCTCCGGGCTCTGAGCTGTCAGCACAGAGCCCGACGTGGGGCTCGAACTCACGAGCTGTGAGGTCATGACCCGAGCCGAAGCGGGACGGGGCACCAACTCACAAACCGCGAGATTGTGACCTGAGTCGGGAGCTTAACCGACTGAGCCACCCAGGCTCCCCTCAACTTCTTTTTTTTAAATGTTGTGACTTTACATCTGTGCCTGTTCCTTCCAAGTGCACCTGCGTCCTGCTTGGATAACGGAGAGCACTGGAATGCCTTAATAAATGAACATCTAATGAGAGCATCATTCATTCCTTTGCCTTGTCTCTTGAAGACTTCTGGGCGGAGAATTACATGCAGTTTCAATCGGCCGGAAGGAGCCCGGGGATCTCAAAGCGAACACCAGGCCGGGAGAATTGTGCCGCGGCACAGACGCCGTG
This sequence comes from Lynx rufus, assembly GCF_022079265.1. Classification (NCBI taxonomy): domain Eukaryota; kingdom Metazoa; phylum Chordata; class Mammalia; order Carnivora; family Felidae; genus Lynx; species Lynx rufus. Next base: position 6,787,477 of record NW_025814840.1, on the reverse strand, counting down.
CGGTGTTCCGCAGGGCAGGGTGGTGACCGAGGAGCTTGCTGGCTGTCTGAGGCACGGAGCGTGTGGATGGCCTGGGCCGCTGTTCACTTGCGAGAAAGGAATGAGCCTGGGCCTGGGTGAGCAAATGACCCGGGGCCCGGGCAAGAGAGGGGCTGCGTCAGGGCCCCCCCGCCCTGGTGCCCGGCTGCCCCTGCTTCTGCTCGGCCAAAAGCAGGCCGTGTGCTGTGCGGCCGCGTGTCCAGTGAGGCCGTGGGCGGCCCCGCCTGGCCCCCCTCGTCAGCTGCATCCCCACAAGTCTGCCAGTGCACCTCGCATGTGATCCGTGTGTCCGAAAGGGCAGATTAGAAGGCGTGTTGCAGGCCAGGAAGGATTTCAGGATATGGGCCGATAGCTTGGATGGTCAAAAAGGACGGGAGGCGGTTTTTTGCCCCCAAAGTGAGATATGTGTTTGTTTCCCGTGAACTCTGAAAAGCGATGGAGAGTCACACGTTTCCCTGTCACGTTTCTGAGAGCCTTGTGGCTCCGGAATGCAGCCACGCTCCCTGGGGCAGCCCTGCCCGCCCCTCCTCTGCAGGTCTGCGCGGTGCCGGGCGGGGACAGGCGGCCACACCTTCTGGAGGCCTGTGGCACCCGCGTGTGGTACCGCGGACTCGGTGGTGGCCGAAGCGTGGTCTCTCGTCTCAGGGGTGGGGTCCATGTTGGGCAATATCGGAAGCAGACTCGGGTCCTAGAATTTACACGGTGAACTCTCTTGCTGTCCTTTGTTTTCCGTGACCTCAGGTGACACATGGAAACCATCAGTAAGAAAGCGGGACAGTCATAGACTGGGCTGTTTGTCACAACGGTGCTCCGCTGTAAGTAAACTAGGAGAGTTGCTCTGGGTTCCCTTCTCCTTCCGCACCCACTGTCACCCCACACACGTGCTTTGTGGTGTGCCCTTGACGTCACCAGCGTCCCAGCTCTGGAGCCCGTGGTGTGGACGTCCAGTCGCTTTGGGATAACCGCACTAGTTGCAAACGATCCCCCTCCGACCGTGTTCCAAGAGACATTTGGACTAAACTAGACAGTCGGATGACGTGTGTATGGAGCACATCACTTTGATGGGGACGTGTCATGCCCTTCTGGCGGTCCGGGCGTCTCCAGAGCCCAGAGTGGGCCGTTGGCGTGAGACCTAGGTTGAGCCACGTGTCGCCATGTGAAGTCCCGGTTGGCGTCAGGGTGGTGCTTTGCGGCACAGCCGTGTCTGACCCTGAGGTTATGTCCCTGCTCGACTCACTGGGGACTCACTTTGAAGCAACAGTCTGTGCTTTTTATTGGTCGGGTGACGTGCGCCCCTCTCTGTACCCCTTAGCGGCTCAGAATCCTCACCCGCGGAGTCGGGGTCACTCGAGGAGCCTCCGAGTGGTTTTGAAGATTGAGGAGCCTCCGTAAAGGGCCTGTCACAGGACCAAGAGCAGAGCAGGCCCCCCGCGCACGACAGCTACTCTCACTCTTAACCGTTCCTCAGCGTTTGGAAACACACATTTGTAATTCTTAATCGCGGGCTGTGCTTACTGATATTTTAATGAATCCTAAATGTGGTTTAAATCCCTCCGATCGCATTCTTCTTGGTCTCTAGACTGATGCCGTCTGCTTGTTGGTGTTTGCTCATCTGCCTGAGGACTGATGAGTCTTGATGGAAAACTCTCATGGCAGCTGTAGTTGTTTTTATTTATTTCTTTACTTGCATATTTTTTAAGTTTTTAACTATGTCATCTCGATACCCGGTGTGGGGCTCGAACTCACAACCCTGAGGTCAGGACTCGTGTGCTCTCCTGACTGAGCCGGCCAGGTGCCCCTGTCTGTTTACCTGTTATTTTTATTATTGTTTTACGGGTATAGTCTTGGGTGGCGGGCACTGGGACGAAGGTCTGTCCATAAGTCACCTCATTTAATCCTGACAAGGACAATGCTGGTCAGGTCACTTGTCGACGGCCACACTGGAGGTCTGTGTGATTGGGGCCCAGGGGCTCAGCCTGCCTCTTTCCCTCCGGCGTGTGCACGAGGGCCTTGTGGGCGGCCCCCAGTCCGGCCCCCTGTACTTAGATGCAGCGTTGTGTAGCTAAAGGGGATAATAAATACTACTTACGCTAAAGGGTCACTGTGGGGATTGAAAGAGTACACACGGGGCGCCTGGGTGGCTCAGTCTGTTGGGCATCCGACTTCGGCTTAGGTCATGATCTCGAGGTCCTTGAGTTCAAGCCCCACGTCGGGCTCTGTGCTGACAGCTCGGAGCCTGGAGCCTGCTTTGGATTCTGTGTCTCCCTCTCTCTCTGCCCTTCCCCCATTCACTGTCTCTCTCTCTCTCTCTCTCTCTCTCTCTCTCTCTCTCTCTCTCAATAATAAATAAACATTAAATAAAAATTTTAAGGAAAGAGTACACACACACACACACACACACACACACGCATGCATGTGTGTACTTGGTGCTTAGGATGGTGACTGGACCGTCTTGAGTACTCTGCAAGTGTGCGTGGCCAGTGATGAGATGTGGAGCATAGCTGTGGGCCCGCCCCAGTGTTCCACACGTGACAGATACTCTGGGAAGGTCTGTGGAGGGAGTGGCTGGTATGGGTGGGCTGAACGGCTGGACGCACGGCCGGTTTTCTTTTGTTGACATAAACCGTGTTAGCTCTCGTAGAATCAAGTGCTTGCTTCAATTCAGCGCAGGCTAAATATCGTGCGAGTAGCTTCTCGAATCCTTCCAGGAGACTCAACGAGGCAGGTGCTGCCCCATTTTATGGATACCGAGTGTTCATGCATTTTAATGAATCCCTGTAGTTCATGCATTTTAATGTAAACCCCTGGAGCCCAAATTCTCATCCTTCAGGTTAAGACTGTTTTTTCTGTCTGGTGGGAATGGAAGAATGGCCGTCCATCGCTCTTAGCGGGCTAACGCTTAAAATGATGTCAAATGGTGGCATCTTCCCCACTTCCTCGTCCCTAGGTTAAACTTTCCCTGTGGGTTTTGCACTTGGGTTAGGTGTCAGGGAGCTTTACACTTCTCCTTTTGATCCTTCTCCATAAAAGAAAATTTTTTCCCCCAGACGTGTAAGCCCTTAGATGTCTTTGACCCTGGCCGATATTTATGATGGCAAAGTCAAGTTCTGCAGCACCAGGAAGGGGAGCTTGGTGAGGCGACGGGCTGTCCCGAAATGGTCATCCTTCCTGACTTACTCTTCGTGGCACTGTCCTCGGCGTTCCTGTTCACGCCTCCTCCCTTAGTGCAGGTCCATGTCTGAGGCCAGAAGTGGACACGGGGTCAGTGACGTGGGGACCCGATGGCGCACGACAGGACTTTTGCCTCCTCTCTAATCCTCGCTTGGGGGCCGTTTGTGGAGAAGAGCCTGTTGGTTCTACAGCGTGAGAAGTTCCTGAGAAGGGGGTTGATTTAATTATACAGAATTCCCGATTCTTCCCTGAGAGGTCCTGTTCGTCTTTGAGCCAACACGCCATTTTTTTTTGTCCCTAGCGAGACAACCTTCCCTACTTCCCCCCCTGCTTTTAAACCTTTCTTGCTGAGCCATGTGTCTATTCTTGGTTCATAGAAATTGCTTGTGACCCCGTCTTGAGGAAATACTTTGGTATTTGTTAGGACGTTAGTCTGTGAGCACCCTCATGGTGAACTGTCCTCTGAGGAGTTCTGGGGACATTCTCCCATCTAGTGTCATGGTGTCACCCTCTCTTGTCATTCTGGGCCTTTCCCCAGAAACAGCAGTCGCGCTGTTCGTTTCTCCATTACGTACGTTATGCGCTGCTGGTGATGGTGAGCCTCTGAGCTCTTCGGGTCTCCCACTTGCCAGCAGTGTGGCATTCGGACCACTGCTGGGCCACCATGCATATAGGTTCATCTGAGGAGGGACCGCTCGCAGTGTCCGCATTGCGGACCTAGTGTGGGCACCCAGGGACATGACGCATGCTAGGTGCCCAAAGCTTAGCACGTAGTAACCGCTCAGTACGAGTGGGCGCAGACGCCGTGAGAATAGTGAGTTCAGGGCACTAACCCGGCTTCGAGTGGGGATCTTGAAAAATTCCCCAAGGTTGTCAGGCCTCCTGAGTCAGGGGAAGAGGGGGAGGGAAGGGTGTCTCCGAAGGGGGATGTCTGTGGGGTGTCTGTGATGGGTGTAGGGCGTTGGGACATGCAGTGGAAAGCCAGGCGGGGCACAGACGGTGGAGACCCCGGGGGCTCTGATCCCGCTCCTGGGGACTGGGGGGTCACAGAAGAATTGATGGGGGTGCTGGGCATCTCCTGACCAGAGGAGACAGAATGCAGATCTGAGAGTCGTGGCGGGATGGGGCTGCCTGGATGGTGCAAGGACAAGGGACGGCGCAGCGGGGGGGGGGGGGGGGGGGGGCGGCGTGGAGCCAGGGAAAGGAGAGGGGCTCTCCAGGCTTTGGTGTGCATATTCGTTTTGGGAAAATGAGTTGGGCGGGCTGCGGTGTGGATTTCTAGTAAGGAGAACGTCTGCTCGAGAAGTAGAGGGCGTCCCGCTTTCCCGCCTGGCACGCTTTGGAGCGCTGTGTGTGCACCTGCGTGCCCTGGGCACCGAACTCCTGGCTCGTGCGGGGAAGGGCCCGTCTCCGTTTTCCCGTGACGGCAAGTCCTCTTTTCTCCGGTTGGTGCTGAAGATGCTACTCTTCCTCGCTGATTTCCTTTTGATGAACTTTGCATGTGGGGTCGCAGAGTTCTCTTTTATTTTGTCTCTCCAGCTAGGTTTTTCTCATGATCTGTTCACCCGTGGTTACAAGGGGGAACGTAAGTGTGTCAGAACGTGATTTCTGCCGAGAGGAGTCTCCTCCCCACCCCTGGGCACTCGCATGTAAACGAGGAAGATGAAGGGCAGTCTGGCGGTCTGGATGGTTTCGTTAGGCCACCGGAACAGGGGTCGTGCAGACCAGCGCACGTGCCTGTCCGAGTGAAGGGCAGCCGGCCATCTGAAGAGATGGTCACCTCCCGGATGGGATAGAGACACTTCTCCATCATCTTGCTGACAAGATGCCCGACTGTCAGCCTCTCGGTCGCCTCGGCCTTGCGGGGAAAGTAAACACGTGCGCTTCTAAGAAACGGATTGTGAGAAGGATTAGAGTTTCTTCGAAATGTTTAAATCAAGAGCGTTTACTGTATGCTCAAAGTGCCTTGATCCTTCACCCTTCCGTAGAGCAGCCCGCGCTCCTGAAGCATCGCTGAACGTTGAGGCCGTAAAGAGGGAAAGGAGTGCTGGGTCCTGGAGCCTGGAAAAGCGGACCGCACAAGGCAGTTGTGACCCACCACTGGACAGTGGCAGCCAGCCCTGTGGTCCCTGAGAGGAGCGAGGACCCCCGTTTCCCCTGGTGTCTGCCTGAGCGCCCCCGATGGTGGTGCGGCCCTGGCACGGTGGGGGGGGGGGGGCTTGCGCCGTCGGGGCTGCTGCTGAAGCGGGAATGTACACGGCCTGGCACCGGAGGGGGCGCCGTGGAGACGCCCAGAGGCTGGGGTGTACCTTCGGGCAGGGTGAGACCCCGCAGAGAGCAGGCGCCGCCAGGCGGGGAGCAGGTGGCCATACGAAGTACTTAGCACTGAGTCCCCGCGGACTTCTGCAGTACTGAGGGAAGTGGAGGGTTCTGGCCCGGCCGGGGTGGAGAGCCTCGCCGGGTGCCTCAGCGACTCTGGTGACACATCAGGAAGACACAGATCCAGACGAGGAGCCACACGCAAGGACTAAGGACGTGGCTCCGACGGACCCGTCTCGGCCCGGCCCCCCGGGAGCCGGAGGGTCTGCCGGTAAGTCGGCTGCCCTCTGGGCCAACGCGGATGCCTTGGAAGCCCGCAGAGAGGCGGACGCGTGGCTCGTGTGGACGCGGGGAACGGTCAGTGCGAATGGTGCCAGCGCCCGCCTCGCCCGACGGGCCGGGACCCTGGGCAGCGGCTGCAGGCAGAGCGGAGACAGGGCAGGCACAAGATGAGCCCAGGACCCGCTCCTTTAGTGTCATAAAGTAAGGGAACGAAAGTGAAGAGTGTAAGAAAAAACGGGGAGGGCCGCACTGCGAAGAGGAAGGAGCTGAGATAGAGGGGTGCCCGGTGGCTGAGCGCCAGGACAGTCGCGTACGGTGGCAGGTTACAACCTGCGCGATAAAAAGGGTGGATTAGTATCGAAAATGTAGAACTTCGTGTGTGCGCACCGACCACACGTGGACAAGCAGACGGGCAAGCAGCGCGGACTGCTGAGTAACGGAGGGTAATGTGCAGGGCGCTGGGGTTGGAAGATGCAGCGTGTTGCCGCCATTTTAGTGAAGTTCACACCAGGCCCGGGTCAGCCGCGGATGGAAACCCAGGGGGAGGTTTTGATGAGGGACAAGGTATTTCCATGGTCTTCGAGGATCTCCTCACTTACTAGTTTCAAGAGAAAAAATAATTTTTTACTGGAGAAATTGGGCCACACTCTGCCTGGGTGACCAGAATGAATGATGCCAAGGAGGGGCGGGTGGGCCTCGTGTGCCATCAGGTGCGCCACCTGGAGGAGAAGACATCACCTCTGTGGTTCCTGGCTGATCGTGCATGACCGGGATTGAATCACGGGGACGTGGCAGACAAGTCCGTGTGGAAGCGCTTTGTTAATATGAAAGGTGTGGAGGCCTCTATTCTCCCAAACTGTGAATGCCATAAAAGACAAAAGCAAGCCGTGTGTTTCAGAGTAATGGCAGCTAAATGCTGTACTTGACCCTGGGCTGGATCCTGAACTGGAAGGAAGAGAAACGCCATAAAGCACCATTATGAGGTTAATGGAATATGGCGGTAGGTTAAGGTAGCGTGTCCATATTTAAATTTGCTGAGAGCGATAACATTATGGTTTTATCGGACCATCCCCGTTCTTAAGGAGATTCTGAAGCGTTTAGAGGTAAAGCGTCAAGATGCATGGCACCTCTCTCCAGGTGGCTCAGAGGAAACAGCGTTGAGTGAGCACGTGAGCCTGTGGAGGGCGAGTGACGAGGGACACGGGAGAAACGTTAGCGGTAGGTGAATCTGACGTAAAGCATACGTGGCGTTCTTTGTGCTGTTACCTATTCCAGAATTTTTCTGTGAGCTTGAAGTTATTTCCAAATAAAAAGTTAAAAAGTGGAAAGAAGCCCAGCAGGTCTAGCCATCCATGACTTGAAAGAAAACACGGGAACAAGATGCATGCATCTCTTAACTATGTTGGTGTGGATTTTCTACCTTTTGAGTTGTCCAGCTATTAAATAGTTTCCCAGCTATTAAATAAGTAGTGAATCCTATGGCAGTCACTCTGTCACCCAACAGGCAAAGCCATTTCTGTGTCTGTTGGGTGAGACAGCCTATGTAGCTCAAGGAGAAAGAACACTATGTCCCCGCCCCCCCCGCCCCCCTGCAGACTCTGCCCCTCCCCATCCTATTATCTGGTGTCGCAGAAGAGGGTTGGAATGAGGAGTCATAGAGGTGGTTCAGGAACGGTCACGGGAGCATCAGTTGCTGCATTTAAAATAATACTTGTCGGGGCGCCTGGGTGGCCCAGTCGGTCAAGCGTCTGACGCTTGGTTTCAGCTCAGGTCATGACCTCACGGTTTATGGGATCAAGGCCCACGTTAGGCTCTGCGCTGACAGTGTGGAGCCTGCTTGGGATGCTCTCTCTCTCCCTCTCCCTCTCTCGCTCTCTGGCCTTCCCCACGCTGTGCTTGCTCTCTCAAAATAAATAAACAAACTTAAAATAAAATAGAATAATATTTGCCTATTCTCAAAATCTTACAGCGCAGATGAGGAAATGCATGCAAAAGGTGTTTGTAAATAATATTTGTTCTAAAAACATTCAATTACTATTCATGGTTTTGGTTGAAGATGAGAAACGGCTTAGACTGGAGATTGGTGGAGGGTTTCCTTACTTTGGGTGGCCCCTTTTCCTTTTGAATGTCGAGATTGATGGCACAAGGGAGTTTCTTTCCCCAGCGGACTCTTCGGTTCCTTCCGGTCACCTCCTTTCTCATTTCCTGCCCTTATTGTTGCAGGCAGAGCTCCAGTGACTGGACAGCTGTGGATCTTCTGGATCTCAGTATCAGTGAAGCCAGAGCGTAGCAGAGGGTGGATGAAAGGTAGCACATAAGTCACTCAGCCTTCCGTCCGCTTTCAAACATGTCACGGATCTGAAGTTCCCCACAGTTGTTCCTGCTTTGTCCTGAGATTGTATTTGTGGCTCGGATGCTTGGAGGGGTCATCCGGGCCTTCGAGGTCCCCAGCTCAAAATCAGCCAGGGCAAGGCCAGCCTGGTTTGGGGAAGGAGGGAAAAAGGATCCGAGAGGTCAGCCCCTTCCTTGGCCCAGGAAAGCAGCACGGGCCAGGGTGGTGGAAATGTATAAAAGAGAGGGCGCAAGGATCGTGTCTGCCAGAGTCACTGGAAATGACGGAAAAGGGCGCTGTGAGACCTGAAGTCGTGTAATGATCGAGGACATTGAAAAGGAAGAAGGGCCGTCTGGATTAAGGAAAATCTCTACTTGAGTCTAAGCCATTTTTCACCTTTAACTAAAACTACCAATAGTTTAATTGTAGAGGAAATTATTAGGGAAGGTTCCAGGGGCGGGGCGTGGAGGGCCTAGGGAGCGATTTGGGGCCAGGCCTTTTCCTTTGTTCTGGAATTGGTTTTGATTGAGGCTCTTTATCCTGGAAGACTGTGCTTCCCTGGTGTGCCCTCTCCCATGGAGTTGGACAGCCTGGGGCAGTGCCACTCGGAGCGTCAGCCTGACGTGACCCGAAGGGCCTGCTCCAAACGTGACCCGCGCACCATTTCTCTTGTTGAGAAGGTCTTTCCCAAGAGTGAGTGTCACCTGCACGGAACCACGTGCTTCGTGTTGGTAGTTGTTTTCCATTCTGGGACGTAATTACCACGTCTGTGTGTACCCACAGAGAGTATATTGGTTAGTGTCGCTTATCTTAAGGCTGGATAAGAGCGCTCCGTTGCACGTAGCATTCCGCAAGCTGCATTTACTCAGTTGTGTTGTGAAGATTCTGTTGCTGCACGTGATGGTAGTAAATTATTTTTTATGGTCAAGTAAAATTTTTCTTGTAAGAATCCATCCCATTTTATCTGCTACTCCATTTCCTTCCACAGTTTTGTATTTTGCTGCCGTTCTAGGGGGTAGGAGATAGTATATCATTCTGGTCTTAATTTGCGTTTTCCTGATCAGTAGTGAGGTTGGGCATCTTTCTTTCTGGTATCCTTTGGAGAACAGAGTTTGTGATGTTGATGTAGACAGAATTTTCAGTCTTTTATTGTATAGTTAATGTACTTTTGTTTCTGTTTCTGGTTTTGTTGTGTTGTTGTTTGAAATGTAGTCTAGTATGTGTTTGGTTCATTTGTATTGCTAATCTTTATTGTTTTGGATTGAAGTTTTTGTTGATTTGCATTCTCGTTCCATGGTTTTTTTCTCTGCTGGTTTGGGACGCATCGTGTTTCCGTTCTTCTGTGATTTCCCTGGAAGTACATCGCGCACGCATCACAGTTTTGGAGCCGATCAGCAGTTAAGGTGTTTTCATCCCGTCTCAGAACAGCACAAAACTCGTAGGACACCTAGAAAAGAGTGTCTTCTGTTCTCATGCGTTCCTTTCCATATTAGAGTTCTGCATTTCACCGTACACATCAGACCGTGGTTGCCGTTTGGAGATGGTATTTAACTTTCCCTGTCTCCCATGTCTTGCTTCCCTTCCCTTCTTCCATCCTGTTCCTTCCCTCAGGGGAGCTACACCTTCTTCAGCACTGTCTTCCCTTAGGATCACTCCGTGGCAGCGTCTCTCGACTTTGGTCTGTGAGACAGTGTGTTTGCTTCACTCGCCCACATCTCAGCTGACGGTTGTGGCCTCACAGCTTTGTGAACCTGCCGCCCGTCGTCCCAAGGCTTTCATCGTTGCTGTTAGGAGATCTGCCATTCATCTTCCAACTGCCATTCTTTGGTGGACGACTTGGCCTATTTCGAGATCATTTATTCGTCTCTGGGCCCTGTGGTTTCCCTGCAGTGTGTTTGTGTGCGGCTTTCCGGCTTTTATCTTCTTGGTGTTTGCTGTGGGTCCCGTATGTGGATTCATGCCACTTGTTGGCTCTGAAAATTTCCCAGCTATTAATGCCCTGAATACGGGGGTTTCTCCCCCGCTCTCTCTGTTTGCTCCTTCTGGTTTTGATAAGTAGACGTTAGAGCTGCTCTTTTTATTCTTCGTGTCTTTTAATTTGTAATTGGTATTTTCTTCCTTGTCCTTTTCTGTTTGATGCTAGTTAATTTCTTAAGATTTAGCTTCCAGTACAGTAATTTTCTCTTCAACTGTGTTGAATCTTTTATTTAACCCAGCCTTTGAGTTTTTAATTTCAGTGATTATATTTCTTCATTTTTAAAAGCTCCATTTCTGCTTCAAATCTGCCTGAATATGTTTTGATGGTCTCTTTTTTGCTGGCTCATTTTTTTTATTACTCCATTTTTCCTGTCTTTAAACAACACCAAGCAGAGTTGTTTCATATCCTGCATTTGATAATGCCAGTATCTGAAATCTTTGATAATGTAACTCTGTGGCTTGTTGTCTAGTCCATGGTGAGTTTTGTGTGCTAATACCTGTTGGGCAATTATATGTCAGAATCCTGAGGTCTTACTTCCTGAAACTTGAGTTTGTCTGTCCTAGGAACCAGGAGGGTGCTACAGAGTCAGGATCACTTTTGTTCCCTTTGGGAATCCTGGTTCCAGGTTGGGTTGTCCCACTCTGCGGAAAGCTGAGGGTCCAGATGCCCCATCCCGTTACTGGCATTCACGTGGCCTCCAGGGTCGCTCCTGCTCTCTTCTTTGCTCAGATTTCTGTGCACCATCCCTGCCATATCTCCCTGGTATTTGTTTCTCTACCTGGAGCTGGCCAGTGTATTAAAAAGTATTCTTAGGGGCGCCAGGGTGGCTCAGTCGGCTGGGTGTCCGACTCTTGGTTTTGGCTCAGGTCATGATCTCGTGGTTCGTGGGTTTGAGCCCCACATCGGGCTCCGTGCTGGTAGAGTGGAGCCGGTTTGGGATTCTATCTCTCCCTCTCCGCCCTTTCCTGCCCCCCCCCCCTCGAAAGTAAATAAATAAACTTTAAAAAGTATTCTTTAAAATAATCTAAGCACCCGGGTGGCTCAGTCAGTTAAGCGTCAGACTTCAGCTCAGGTCATGATCTCACGGTTTGGGAGTTTGAACCCGTCTTCAGGCTCTCTGCCGTCAGCTCAGAGCCTGCTTCAGATCCTCTGTTCCCCTGTCTCTCTGCCCCTCCCCTGCTTGCATGCTCTCTCTGTCTCTCTCTCTCTCTCCCTCTCTCTCTCTCTCTCTCTCTCTCAAAAATAGACATTAAGAAGATAATTTATCCAGAATCTAATTATAGCATAGCAGAAGGGCCCTACAAATACCTAGCGCACCATAATTTCTAAATTAGCAGGACCCGGGGCGCCTGGGTGGCGCAGTCGGTTAAGCGTCCGACTTCAGCCAGGTCATGATCTCGCGGTCCGTGAGTTCGAGCCCCGCGTCAGGCTCTGGGCTGATGGCTCAGAGCCTGGAGCCTGTTTCCGATTCTGTGTCTCCCTCTCTCTCTGCCCCTCCCCCGTTCATGCTCTGTCTCTCTCTGTCCCAAAAAAAAATAAATAAACATTGAAAAAAAAATTTTTTTAATTAGCAGGACCCAAGTGATATTTTAAAATTCATGTTCTATATGTGCCCTTTATCAATTTTCTTAGACACTTAGAATTTTACCTGCTATATGATTTTATTTCACCCACAGCTGGGAAAAGAACACAGTAGCAATCTTCTTGAAAGCTTGCTAAACTGTATCTATATTCATATTACGTACTATGTCCTTAAACTTTTGCCTGTTTTTTTTTTTTTAGTTAATCTACTAATCTACTAATTCTAATTAATCTACTAATATTTACTTCCTGAGAAAGTCGAATCACTACTTTTGGAATAACTCGTAAGTACTTTCAGTACTCCTTGATTCTGCTCTATTTTTCTGTTTATCCGGAATCCTAGGTATAAAAGATTTAGCTGTTGATCTCTGCCTGTGGATGCCTTCCTTCCTCAGGCGGCGTGCAGAACACATGTGTTTACTGTTGTGAGTTAGAGGCATCCGGTCCACAAACTCCCTGTCCCTATGTTGTACATCCCCTTAATAGGCCTAGAAAACAGCATGAAGTTTTTGTTTTTTTAATTTTTTGGTTTTTTAAATGTTTATTTCTGAGAGAGAGACAGAGCACAAGCAGGGGAGGGGCAGAGAGAGAGGGAGACACAAAATCCGAGGCAGGTTCCAGGCTCCAAGCTGTCAGCACAGAGCCTGACGTGGGGCTCGAACCCACAAACCGTGACATCATGACCTGAGCCGAAGTCGGACGCCCAACCGACTGAGCCAACCCAGGCACCCCCAGCATGAAGTTTTTGAGGTATGAAATGTTAAGTTGCCTTGGGCTTTGGCACATGAAAACATGTTTTATTTCAAAACAGATGGTAAGTGATGTTCATCGCAAAGATAGCTTTGTGATGAACGTGATATGTGAGGCGTGTCTAGCCTGCAGAATCTTCATGCTTCATAGGTTACGGCAGGACTTTTGCAGCGCTGACGTAATCATAGAAAAGGCAGGCACAGAAGACCTTCCCGGGAAATGCGGAGCTCTGTGGCTAGAGATTCTCTGAAGGATTGCCTGTTGCCGGCTTTCACTTTCACTTTCACTTTCACTTGGAAAATAGACGCGTCTGAGAACCCTGTGGCTTCTCCTCCTTGGACAGCAGTTACTTCTTCTGTCTCCTCATGTCATGGGTTACGGTTGGCTGTCTGCTAGGGCACTGCTGATGGCTTTCGCTTTCCAAATGGTTTGGTTAGCCGAGCACTCCAGAAGCTTCTCTGGGGAGCCAGGAAGGAGGTGAAGAAGAGCTGGAGAAGCTTGCTTCCCGGGGAAGCCCTGGCCAGCCTCCCAGGCCGGGGAGCTGCCGTCCTGGAGCACACACTGCCTGAGCGTGGGGACAGGGGTCTAACTGCAGCCGTCCCCCAGCTCTGTTGTTCCTGTGCCCGGTCGGTCGTTTCGTAAAGCAGTAACTGGCCCTTCAAGCTACCCCCTTCTCTTCTTTTTCTGCAAATAGGTGTCCCTTTACAGGCTGAGATTTGGATCATTAGCATGATTTTTTTTTAAATGGTTTTCATGTTTATTTATTTTTGAGAGAGACACACACAGAGAGAGAGAGAGAGAGAGAGAGAGAGAGAGCGAGCACAAGATGGGGAGGGGCAGAGAGAGAGGAAGACAGAGAATCCGAAGCAGGCTCCAGGCTCTGAGCTGTCAGCATAGAGCCGGACGCAGGGCTCAAACCTGCAAACTGCGAGGTTGTGATCTGAGCCAAAGTGGGACATTCAACTGACTGAGCCACCCAGGCACCGCTCGTCAGCGTCAGTTTAACATAGTTCACTCGAATGCAGTTTCTTGCTGCAAAGTCCTGATTCTGGTCCTATGAAAATGATGCTGACAGACAGCCCAAGCAGGTGGGCTTTCTCATGTCCCTTACAGTTAGGCTGTTAAAAACGGGGCTTGACAGCCATTATCAAGACGAGTGACCGCAGGTCTGAGTCTGGTCAGCAGGCCCCGTTGGGTTTGCTGCATGTGCCCTGGGTCTCCTGACCTTGGTCCTGACTGAGCTTCTCTCGTCCAGGAATGGCTGGCTTCTCGTCTCTCTGACTCAGCACCAGGACACTGGCCATTTGTAACATTTTCCTCCTTTCCCACATGAGGTAATGAACTTGTCTGTTTCTAAATACGGTTTTGAAAAGCAGGATTATTTTAAGTACCTCCTTCTCTAACTTGTGCTCTCTCCTGCTCAACAGATTCACACCTGAGTGCTTGTTATCAGACCCTTTGTTTGATGCCTATGGAAATGCCCACAGAATAATTTTCATTTGCCTTTTTCTCAGTCAGGGTGTTTAGGGGTTGGTAGTGTGACATAGTGGGAACTGTACCGGGTTCATCGGTAGCTAGACAACCTGAGTTCAGGGTGAAGTTCTCTTCACGGTCTGTACGACTGGTTAATCACGTAGCTCTTCTGGGTTTTATTTTCCCACCTAATAATTAGTCTGTTCACATGCTAGAGCAGTAGTTCCCAAAAGTTTTGCTCTTAAGAAATCCTTTCTTATCTTAAATATTATTGAGGACCCCACAGAGCTCTGCTTGTGTGGGTTTATATCTAGCATCTTTTTCTTTTTACATTTGTTTATTTTTGAGAGACAGGGAGACAGAGCATAAGTGGGGAGGGACAGAGAGAGAGGGAGACACAGAATCCAAAGCAGGCTCCAGGCTCCGAGCTGTCAGCACAGAGCCTGACACGGGGCTCGAACCCACTAACCGCGAGATCATGACCTGAGCCGAAGTCGGACACCTGGCCGACTGAGCCACCCCTATATCTAGCATTTTACAGTTGGCAGAAAGATGGCCCCCAAAGATGTCCCCATCCTAATACCGAGAACTCGTGACTATATCACACTATATGGCAAAAGAGACTGCCGGTATGGTTAAGATCGGGATCTTGAGATGAGAGTCTTGGGGATTATCCAGTGGGCCCTGTGCAATCACAGGGGTCCTTACAAGAAGGCAACAGGAGGGTGAGAGCCACAGAAGGAATTACGAGATGACAGGAGAGATGGAAATGATGTCCTTGCTGGAAGGGAGGGGCGCAGGCGGCCTCCGGAAAAGGCCAGGCACACGTTGTCCCCCCTAGCGCTTCAGAAGGAGCTCAGCCCTGCCATACCTTCACTCTGACCCCCACACGACTGACTCCGTTTTAGACTCGTGACCTCCAGAACTGTAAAATGATCTGTGGTATTTTAAGCCACCATGAAATCAATTTAAATTTAAGTTTAAAATATTTACATTTTATTGTCACTATGAAAATAGTTTTGGCCTCACGGATTACTTACAAGGGTGCGGGTCTCCCGAGGACCCCCACACCCACCCTGGGGTCTGCCACGTTAGAATGCAGCCCCCTGGCCACAGCCAGCTGCACGAGACTGGCGTTCGAATGCTGGGATCCAGTTAACCAAGTGCGGGTTCTGTTATGAAGTAGGAAAGGGCGAATGGTCTTAAGGGGCACATAGCGTTCAGATTCTTATTATGTCAGAGTCTGATGCACGTGGTACGTGGTCTCCGGAACGTTGGTCTCCCTTCTCCTTGCCAGGGAAAACGGGCATTTCGCTTGGACGGCGTCGCTTAGAAATACCTGTGACGGAACACGATGGGATGTAGGCAGAGGCCGTGTCCCTGAATTGCCATGAATCGCATTTTTAGCATTTGTCGAGAAATTATGTAAGGTATCTTTTGTGTGGTGCTCACAGGCGATGTCTTTCTGATGTTTGGGTCTTTGGAACTTAACAATAAGCTTCCTTTCCTTGGGTAGGAGGGAAGATGGAATTGAGATGAGATTCAGACCAGCTCTTTGTGGGTTTGAATATATAGGCGGGCGTGACATTCCCTCCGGGTCACTTTGTCCACACTCCCTGCTGATCCGGGGCAGCACCCCGTGGCTGAAGAATGACCTAGGTCCAGTTTGCGATGTGAGAGAGCACTTAGGAATATTCGTGCTAAGAAGCTTATGTTTATAAAAGATGTGTATAGGGACACCTGGGGGGCTCAGTCGGTTGAGTGTCTGGCTCTTGATTTCGGCCCAGGTCATGATGCCAGGGTCGTGGGATCGAGCCCCGTGGCAGGCTCTGTGCTGAGTGTGGATCCTGCTTGGGATTCTCTCTCTCTGCCCTTCCCCCGCTCACGTGCTCACTTGCTCTCTCTCTTAAAAAAATGTATATAAATGCAGTAGAACAGTTGGGGCTTACGTGGCTTAGTTTTGAGCTTAACATGGCTCACTATCAATGTCAGGAATTGATGACTGTGTTTAATGCATTCTTAGAGCTATCCTCTTTAAATCAATTCTGGTAAAACGTTGTGGCTGAGTGACAGCTTGGGAGACGCTTTAACATCGTAACGTATAGTCCTGAACCAAAATTCCGGCCCGACGGTGGGAGCAGCTCCTGTGTCTTCCACACCTTCGTGTGCGGCCCCTAAACGAACCGGCTGGGAAGGGGAGTTTCGGGCTGGGGGTGGTGGAGAGGCAGCGCGGGAGGTCACTTTACAGCCCGGAGCACCTGTCGGGGGCAGGAGCACTTGTTTGGGAGCCGTACCAGCAGGGGTGCTTCGGGGGCCAGAGGGTCACGTCAGTGCCGACCTTTCTGCACTGGAGCCAAGAAGGGTGCTTTTACTTGCTTTGCTGGGTCTCCCGGAGGCCGCTGAAAACCGCCTGGCACTGGCTGGTTTCTGCTCTGCCTCGTGGCAGACCGTGTTACCAGCACGTGGGTCCTTCTCGGTGGAGCCCTTGGTGAGAACAGAGGGGGCGAAAGCGCTTTGGCCTGATTTGAACTTGCTGGACCCGAGACCGGCAGGCACCTTGCATCGGGTGGCTTGGTGTTTTTAGTGACCAGCATCGCGATGGTAGCATTTGTCACCCGTGTGTGCGCACGACAGGAAAAGTGTAAGCGAAACCAGTGGAAGAGTGTCCCTGTTAGTGTTGGAACATGTTTGAGACCGTTTTTCCCTGGGGGCTCTCCGCTCCTCGCCAGCCGTCTTCCACAAGGGTTTGACTGGCTCTTCCAGAAGCAAAGTGTGTCCTCCCCTCTTCCTTTCAGGGAGTCAACGGCCGTGACCACCGTCACCCTGGTCTGCTGATCGGTGGCGAGGGTCAACAATGTGCGGGTTAAGAGAAAGCCGTGGTCAAAAGCCATGTGGTGTTTTATTGCAACAGCTTGTGGTTTTGAAAACAAGGGCTGGAGTACTTTTCTGATACTTTCAAGTAATTGCAATACAATTATGATTGCAACACAATTCGCGTTTCGGTTTGGGAGTTTCTACATTAATCAGGAAATGTGAACAAGGTCTATGTGTCAGACGCCTGACCAGTTCAAGGCCAAGAGTGGGGTCTTAGTCTCTCCCCAGCGGTTCAGCGGGCTTGGGGGGGCTGCCCTCGGAGCTGGCCTGGGCGCCGGGTCAGGGCGGTGGCCAGCCTTTACACCACGGTCCTCGCTGCCCGCACAGGGGGCTCCCGGGCTGCTTTGGGAACAGTATGTGACGGTGGTTGAGGAAAGGTTAGGGTCTGTCTGGAAGGAGGCAGAGGAGTGGTCAGCGAGTGAGCTGTTTTCTGTCTCTCATCTCTTACGATCTCCTAGCCCGGCGTCCACAGCCGCTGTGGCGAGGGCTCACTTCTTTTTGGACTCCCGGTCAAACGTCCTCAGAAACGAACGGGGCCTGACCCCCGCCTCCCCCCCGATTCTAGCTGCGGTTTTCCCGGCAGGTGCCAGCCAGGCTGGTCCAGTGCCAAGCTCTCCTTCTGCCCTCTGTCCTGACCCCGTCCTCAGACCAGCCGGCATCCTGCTGCTATATTTAGCTCCTGTGCGGTGGGGTTCTGGAAGTCGACCAGCCGCCTCGTGCCTCGGATCGGTCCTTCCGGTGAGACCCCGCTGTCTCTGTCCAGGTACCCAGATCCCGCCCGTGCACACCGTCCTCTGAGAACTGTGCCTTAAATATTCACACAGTGTTTACTGACCACCTACTGTGTGCAGAGAGCCGGGGTGCGGACACGGGGAGGTGCGGAGAAGAATCAGACCGTTGGGGCTCTTGGCATAGAAGCGGGGGCGAAACGCGGGATCCCAGCATTAGAGGTGCCTTCCGACAAAAGCGGGAGCAGGCTAGCGGAGGATTCAGGCGGGAGGGAGCAGCTCTGCCCTGACGGACGTGTCCGCGTGGGCTCCCCCTCTTCCCCCGCCCCTGCCAGCCGCAGGCCAGTGACTGGGGGGTCACTACATGCCCCTTCCCGGTGGGATTTCATCGTGCCTCGTCCACAGCAGCTCACACCTCTGTAACTACAGGCCCTGTCCTGGTGGAATCTGACTTTGTGGCAGGTGGTTGGAAAGAAGTTTTGGAGGCTGTAGGTATCTCTCTGGTGACATCCCGCGGGCAGTTGCCAGTTCTGTATCTTCCAGGCCGTGCTCCGACCTAAGGAGAAGATGGGCAGTCCTGAGCCCCAGAGGCCGGGCTGTTTGCTTACTCAGTCCTCAGGGTCAGGTACTCAGATGCCCGGCTCGTGCGGCGAGGCCTCAAATACGGCGTCTGAGGAGGAGCGTAGACGGCCCATTAGACGGGCCAGTCTAAAACCAGATGGTGTTTGAATTTTCAGTGTCCTCTTGACTTTTGGTTCGTGGATGGTACTGGTCACAGTTTGCAGTTGTGCGTGCACGAGAGTATCTCCCTGCTCTGAGTTGTCTTAGAGTCGGGAGCTGTTGCTGTCCTGTTCACCGTTGGATCCGTATCGCCCACCCTGGGCTTGGCATATCGTACAGAAGGGACAGGACAGACACACATCCAAAACGTGAACTTCTCCGTCAACAGCACACAGCTGCCTGAGAATAGATAACTGACTTTTAATTTGGCCAAGAGAAAGGTCAAAAAGAGTCCTCGTCATTTACCAGAGCCCTTCCAGCAGAGTCTTTTCTCATTCATTCATTCATTCATTCGTTTGGTCATTCAGTGGGAGAGCGCCAGCAGGGGAGGGGCAGACAGAAGGGGACAGAGGATCCGAAGCTGGCTCTGCGCTGACAGGCTGACAGCAGCAGGCCCGACGCAGGGCTCGCACTCACGAACTGTGAGATCATGACCTGAGCCAAAGTCAGACGCTCAACCGACTGAGCCACGAGGTGCCCCAACAAGGTCTTTACAAAATACAAGCCTTGAAGGAACAGATTTCAATCCTGATTGTGGTAGTGGTTATAGGAACCCATCCCTGTGACAAAATATTACAGAGCCGTATGCAAATAGAAACAGCCCATAACCACTGACAAGTAAACACGAATGAGACCTGGGAAAGGTCTGCAGCTGAGCTCATAGCACGGTGGCCATGTCCGGTTCCCCCTGCTGGTAAGTGTATTGTGGTCACGTAAGATGGAGGGGCTTGATGAGGGACGCACGGGAACTCGCCTGTCTGCACCTTCTCCCGGAGTCTAAAATTATTTCAAAATCCAAAGTTAAAAGAAAGACACAATGGCATACCACTTGGTGCCTCTTACGACGGCTGAAACCCTCACAAGGCCACACCGGATAGTCACGAGTCCCCATGAAGGAGGCAGAGCTCCGGATGGAAATGTAGAGTGCCGCAGCCACCCCGGAACACGGGGAGGTGGTTTCCCCGCCAGGTCCGGCATCTGCTTGCCGTGGAGGCCACCAGTTCCGCTCCCAGGCAGTTACCCAAGAGAAGTGAAAACCTCGGGTCGCACAAAGACCCGCCGGCTGGCCTCTCTAACAGCTTTAGCCGTAACTGCCCCAAACTGGGAAGAACTAAATCTCCCTTGGACGAGCTAACGGATGGATGAGCGGATCTATCAGTGGAATACCGCTCAACGGAAACAGGGAACAAACACCGTTACTTGAATAAATGTCACACGCGGTATGTTTTGTGAGAGAAGCCAGGCTCCAAAAGGTGCATTCTGTATGACTCTGAAGGGCCCGTGACGTGCTGGGGACGGCTGAAATGGGTCAGAAGACAGACCAGGGATTGCATGGGGGCCAGGGAAGATTGACTTTACAAAGGGCATACGGAACTTTCTGGAATGAATGAAATGTTCTGTATCTTGACCGGGGAGGTGATGACACGGCTGTAGGGTGTGGTCAAAATTCAGAGAGCTGTCACAAAAGCAGATGAGTTACTGCATAAATTATACCCTAATAAATCGAACTTTGAGATGAAAACACCACCAGCAGCAAACATAACTAATTAACGACGTCGTTTGGTTTGACACCCGTGCGTGTCCGCCCCTTGTCTGGGATTGGATGCGGGCTTGTCCTCAGTTACACAGGCATCTCATTCACACGGGGGAGTGTCACCTCTCCAGGACTCTGGTCTCTAACGGAGCAGCCGTGATGACCCTCCTGTACAGGTGGGGGCTCTAGTATTTGTTAAACAGGGGGATCCAAACAGGAGCTTCTGCAGGAACTTTGGCGGAGGGGGTCAGAGGCGGTCATTACCGTGTAAGCATTTAACCAGGGGTCCCTCTGTCTCCTGTCCTGGCTCCTTTGCCATTAAAAGTATCCGTAATAGAGCAGACTTGGGGTTTTAGAAAGTTCTAACTGTCAGCCATAACCGCTGTGCTGCGATCCCTCCCTCAGTGGATAATAAAATGTCCCGTCATGTTTGATGTGCTGGGAGGCAGGGGTGTGGGGGGCGTGGAGTGGGGGGAGGGGGCTGTCCTCACGGGTGACAGCCAGTGGCCTGATTTAAATGTAACTCGCAAATGTTTACGGCCGGGACTGGAAGATACAGACTGGAAAATGGAAACCCCGGAGCCCCGAAGCAGGGTCTGTTGGTGATCAACAGCCTTCATGAATCAAAGTCAAAAGTCGATTTTGAAAGGAGACTTAAACTCTGAACTCCTGGCTGTGATTTGTGGGACTGGCGGATAACGCCTGCTGAAGCAGATCTGGGGATACCGTGTGTGGGATTACAGCCGTCTGTTCCCACACCAGACTCCTCGTTCATTCAGAACCGGCTCTTTCCTAGATTGGTTTGGAATACGTGCAATCCGGCACCCGTTTCTGTCGGGCAAGCCCTGACTAGTCATCAACCGCGTATCCTGCCTGTCGGCACAGGCCGTGTTCTCGGGGACCTCCGCGTCCGACAGGGTCCGCCAGGCCCTGCGCAGCCCCGTGAATCCGGCCCCCGGGACGAGGCCCAGACTGGAGAGGTGACGTGAGGTGGGCCTCCGAGTGTAAGTAGAATTCGGTCTGCTGTGGAAAAGAGAAAGCTGAGGTCGTTCAGGCAGAAGGAGCTGAGTGTTATGTGGAAGCTTTTTTTTTTTTTTTCCCCTTAATTTTTTTTTCCCCAATATTATGGGGAAACATGAAAGCTTTTGTGGTCAGAGGGTCACCTGGCAAAGAATGTCTTTCCTCCCTCCCCACCTACATGAGAGTTAAAATAAAAGCATCACGTATGCGGTAAAAGACAAAAAATCATAAGTCACGTACCCCCTCTTTCTCCTCTGTAGCCGTTTCTATTGCTGTTGTACGTAATCACCACAACATCTGTGTCGTGAAGCCTGAATTTATTCTCTTGTGCTTCTGTGGATCAGAAGCCCGACATGGGTCTCGCTGGGTGAAAACACCATGTCACAGGCTTTGGGCCTCGACCACCTTCTGCCCCTTTTCTTTAGTTTGTGGCCTCTTCCTCCGTCTTGTCCGTGACCATTCCTCTGTCGTCAAATCCAGGAAGGGGTCTCTGATTTTAAGGACCCATGCGATTAGATTGGGCCCCACTGGGTAGGCCTGGGTTCTCATCCTGGCTTACTGTCCTCAGTCGACCCCATCTGCAAAGCCACGTAAACTAATACATTTACAGGTTCCTGGAATCAGGGTGTGGACTTGGGGGCCGTTGTTTTGCCCACCATATCCTGCCTCCTTTATTCTTTCCCCCCACCCCTCCCACTGGTAAAATATTTGGACACCAAAGCTAGTATATATGATTAGATTGTGTTTTTTATCCGTTTGATCATAGCATGTCAAGTTTTACACCTTAAAGTTCTTTCCTTTTGTCAGCACCCACTGTTAGTATTCCATAGTATTCTAGTTAGCAGGTGTGGCTTTTTTTTGAAGGTCACAAACAGTGCTGGAGTGACCCTCATCAGATGTATATCTTCACGAGCTTTTCCACATGTGTCCATAGGGAAGATACGCTGAATTGCTGAATAAGAGTCCATATGGGTTGTTTTTTAAAATTTTTTAATGTTTATTTATTGTTGAGAGGGAGAGAGAGAGCAGAGGAGGGGCAGAGAGAGAGGGAGACACAGAATCCGAAGCAGGCTCCAGGCTCTGAGCTGTCAGCACAGAGCCCGATGAGGGACTCAAACTCACGAACCGTGAGATCGTGACCTGAGCCAAAGTCGGATGCTTAACTGACTGAGCCACCCCGGCACCCCTCTATTGGGTTGTTAGTTCTGAAAGAAGAATTTGAGAGGTCAGGAAAAGGGAAGAGGAATGTTCGTAGTGAAGAAAGGAGGCCCTTTGAGAGCATCACAGAAGGAAGCAAGTGTCAGCTTATGGTTTAGTTTGTGCCATTTCTGGGCCCGAGAGGCGACTCCCTGTTTCCCATGTGCTGTCCCGCCAGGGCGAGCGAGGTGATGCTAACCCGTTAGGTGAGGAGGAAAGGGAGGAGTTGGGGCAGTCCCCGGACCGCCTCCCGCATGCCTGCACTGGGGCCACCATCAGCGTCAGGGACACTGGGGACCACTTCTGTCCCCTACATCTGGGTCCTCAAGCGTGGTCTGCAGAACGGTGGGTCTTTTACTTCTCTTAGCTTGTCGAGATCCTTACATGTTTGAGGTGCTCTTACGTACGTCCTCGCATGATTTTTACTTAAAACCGCACAGGATGAGTGACTGTGGTTTATTTATTTAAGAAACTCTCCACCCGACATGGAGCTCGAACTCACACCCCCAGGGCCAAGAGCCACATACTCTACCGGCTAGGCCTGCCGGGCGCCCCATGCTTCTGGCCTTAAGTAGAGCATCGCTGTAGAGCACCCTCGGGGACGAAGCCCGAGGTAGCCGGGTGCCGTGGCCTGCGTGGCTGGGGCGGGGAGCGGGGGTCACCCCCGAAGGGCCCTGTTGTGGGCTGCAGGAGCCCCGGTCAGAACAGAAGTTCTCCTGGGCACAGCTGCTCTGGGCTGTTAGCGTGTTGGGCTCGAAGCCCCTGGGGCTGGCACGAGGCCACGTCAGGCTGGCTCTCCAGATGAGCGCTGAGCGCACACGACTGGTGGCCGGTGAGCGGGGTCATTGTGGCAGGCTCGTGGCCGTTTGCTGATTTTGGGGGGGAGTGGCACGTATTCAGATTCTGCAGTAAACTGAGTTGGGGACAGGTGACAGGTGACTCCCACGGCCCCTCCCTCTCGTACAGAAGCCATCGTGCGCGCAAACCTCTGTTGATGGCCACTCAGGGTGAGCGGGGTTCCGTGGAGAAGCGTCGGGCCGCCCGCCACGTACCTGGGTCCGGGGCCTTGGTGCTGGAGGGCTCCCGCCGCCCAGAAGGGCCACCTGTGTGGGCCCAGAGCCGGTGCAGCTGCGAGGACGGCGACGGGGTCCTTCCGTTTGGCTTCGGCTCCTCTGCGGAAGCCGCCTTAGCGTCTTCGTGACGTCACAGAATTCCTTAGGACGGCTTGACACGGAGCCTGGGCCCGGGGGTGTCCCCGGGGGCACCTGCGAGGGGGGTGCCCTGACCGGTGGCCAAGTGGCCTGGGGCCAGTGGCTGCCTCTGTCTGGGCCTGCGAGCCGGGGCTTGGGCTCCGCAGCCGCGTAACCTACCTGGTACGGTAACACCGTGTGCCGGTTAACAGGCTCTGCGGGAATCTGGAGGCTGGCATCTGCTTGCGGCTCGTGAGCGGGTGCGTCCCTTCTCCACCCCCGACCACGTGGGCTCAGCCCGTGGTGCGGTTGCACAGTGAGGTCCGTTACTTGGGGGCCCGTGAGAGTAACGCCTCCGTCTGTGGGGCGTCCTCCCACGTAGTTCTGGAGCTCTGCTGTTTTTAGGGCACCGGCTGCAAAAGCGAGTTCGCCTGATGTGGTCCTTGCCGCCGTGGAGACGGCCGGGGTTGGTCGGGAGCTTCCCGGGGGCAGGACAGATGTTGGCTCGCGGGAGCGGTGCTTTAACCTCGGGAAGTGCGGGTGCGGGAGGTGCGTGCTGTAGGGGCTGCAGGGTGGGGGTCGGAATGGCACCCGGCAGTGACTGTTAGCTGGAGGTCTGCGGGGTGACAGGGAGGGTATGCTGGGGGGATGGGGAAGGGACCCCCGCAAAGACCCCAGGGCAGAAAGGAGCTAGGTTCGTGGGAGAGGCTGGAAGAAGGCTAGCGAGCCTCTGGGACCGAGGGGTGGGGATGATCAGGGAGGTAAGCGGGGCCGGTCGGTGCCCGTGGGGCCTGGACGTGGAGGGTCCACATTTCACTGCAGAGCAGTGGGAAGCATGGAGCTGTTTAGAGAAGGCCCGGATACGGCTCCACGTGCCTTTTATAAAGAGGACTGCGGCTTCCTACTGAATAGACGTGGGGTCCGGAGCCGGAAGGACGTGGGGAGACGGCCGTACAGCTTCTGCAGTCATCCAGGCTTGTGATGATGCCAAGGCCGTGTGCTGCTCAGGTGTGACCAGACATGGATATGAAGGAGGTGCGTCCACGGGTCCCCCCCCAATTGACTGGATGGGGCTGCGGAGAGGCCGGGAGAAGGGTGAAGGCATCTGGGCAGAGAGGAAACCGGGGGGACTTGTGGTTTGGATGCGGGACACTCTCCTTGCCCTTTGGGGGTACGGTCCCCCTGGATCTTGTGTGGCTTTGCTCCCCATCTCCCTCAGGGCTGTGCTCAGAGGGCCCCTTACCTGGGGCCACGTGTGGGACCACGGCAGCCACCCCTGTCCTGCCCCTGCTGTCTGGCTCGCTGGGCCGTGCAGGCTGGCAGACTGACTGTCGTTTTTTTAGTGTTTACCCTCTGGGAGGATGTGAGCTTCTGGAGGGCGGGGCTTTCACCGGGTCTGTTCTGGATGTGTCCATGGCACCTGCAATGCGGCCTGCATATGAAGGCCCTCAGTAAGAACTCGATGAATGAATGGTGACTTTGATTTGCATTCTGGTTTTTGTACTCTTCCCAAACTTGATCGACTTGCAATTAACCTGAGACTAGAAAGAGGAGGGCACTGGGGACACACCGTACTGTTCATTTGACATCGCATGACTTTTTTTTTTTTTTTTTAGGCAGGATGAATAGAAACGTTTGATAAGTTTATATATATATATATTTTAATTCAGTGTTAGGTCAGATGCGATTGAAAAAAAGCAACCATGAAAGTGTTTGAATATCGCATATTTTTTTGTGCTTTACTAGTGAGTTGGAAACCTCTAGCTCTCCATCTGATATATTGTTCAGATCTAGGGGCTGAAGCACAGCACGTTGCAGAGTCTCGAAGCTGCTTACTAGTTTTTCTCGGAGGGTCCGTGGCCCTTTGGCCTCTTTTATCCTTTTTGGGACAGGTGTGGAGGCTGGGATCAAGACTCCCGGGAAGAGAAATGGGACGAAAAACGCCCGTGAGAGATGTTGGTGGATCTCTGGGTCTCCGCACAGCCTGTAATTTGAAAGGACTAACAGTTCAGAAATGTTTTTCTAAATCTTTTTGACTCTTGGGGAGTAAATCAGCTGCCATCCCTTGGGACAGAGGAGCAGGGTCTATGCTATGGAACAGCCGACAGCGATAGGGAGTGGTTTCCAGTGTAGCCGCTGGAGCCTGAACACCCCGCCTCCTGCCCCGTCACCCACTGGTTGCATAACCGTGCACAAGTCACGTAACCCCTTCCTTTAAAATGGGCATTCCCAAAATTGCATTATTATTTGAGGGGTTGGGAGAAGACAAACACGCATTATTGCCGCCATTTATAAGCTACTGTACTTGATACTTTTGCCAAGTGGGATTTAAAGGTAGAACTGCCTTGAAGAGACTGAGGTGTTACAGGGTATCCTTGGCCCAATCCGGTGTTCCCCAAACTTGCCCGAGCGTAAGGATCTCCTTGGGGTGCTTGTTAAGTCGAGATTCTCAGGCACCACCCAGGCTTGCTGAGTCAGGTCTCCAGAGGCGGGGCCTGGGAATCTTGTGAGGTGGGCAGGGTGGTGACACAGCGGGATTTTGTGAGCCTGTCCTTGGTTGCAAAATTCTGCCTGGGGGATTCCAGATACGTGTTTCGGCTTGTCAGGTTGTGTCCTGATTTCTAGACAGGAAAGATGGTCAGTGTTCAGATGGGCCATCTCATTCAGAATCTTCCTTAATCAGAGCAGATAGAACGTGCTTCTGGGTTCCCAGGACCATGAGAGGATGTCAAGTTACAAAACAGTGTAGTGTTGGTGTAACTTACTCAGCTTTCTTGGCCTTCTTTCTTTCTTTCTTTGTAAAACCCATAAGACCTTCATAACCTGCTGTGATAAATACGTACAGCAGCAACACGGTCAATATATCCTGACAGCCCTCCGGCCTCAGCGTCTCTGTGGCCTCGGTCAGTCCGGGCTGTCAGCGGGACAGTGACCGTGGAACAGTGTTTGCACACGGAGATGACCCCCAGGCCCTGTTCATTGGTGGCCAAGCCAGCAGCTTTGTTCTTTCCTCCTCTGAGGGCTGGGAACCAGGAAAGAACGTTTCACTCGACTGCACTTAGGACAGCGTGTTCTTAGCTGTTCTGGAAAAACAGCGTTTGGTTGTTTTCACACAAGCCCGCAAGTTCATTTCCCCACCCTGCCAGGGCAGTCGCTAATCATTTCCCTGTCAGTAACAGAGGCAGATGAGCATCTACAAGTTTTACACAGAGGGCCTCGCTTTCCGCAGACGTCACAAGGGGGATTCACACCTCTGGGAGGAATACGGGACTGTCATTCCCAGTAAGGTGGCTTTTCCCAATTCAGCTGGTGGCGTTTCCCGATTCAGCTGGGGCCAGGGCAGTGGGGGGTGGTTCTCTCCCAGGATTCTGTGAAATCTTGAAGAATTTCTCTGGCGGCCATCGTTTGTATGGGTCACGACTTCGTACTGGTGCTTGAGTTTGTTTTATTTCAGGTTGGACTTACCTGTTTGCGGGTCTGTCTGTATTATCGTGGGAGAAACTGATTTGTGCTGAGAGTCTTACTTGGATGATAAGTTCATTTTCACACCCGTGCCAAATCAACCTGCTCTCGGGAGCTGTTGTTAAGGCCGCAAAGTCGACGCGTGTTTATAAGGTTGCATCTTGGTCGCTTCCTTAGGAAAAGCTTGTGACGTCTTGAGGGCATCTCCCGGGATACACTTAAAGTCAAGGATCTGGAGATTGAAAGACATTTTTCTTCTTCTTTTCCTCCTGCCCTAGAGTTCTCAGGTGACAAAATTTTGTATGCGCCCAGTATGAAGTAGCAGAATCCCAGAATTTTAGTGACTTTGGAAACCGCTCCTTAGGCAGATGTGCGGTGTGAAATGTGGGCAGACAGTTGTCGCTCTGGTCAGGCCCAAAGGACTAAACCTTCCGGGTGGAAAGGGCCGGAGGTGGGTCGGTCTACAGACTGTGATCGCCTCTCTGTTGTGGAGGGAGAAGCAGGAAGCAGGTCTTCAGTGGGGGCTGTCCCCTCACCCCCCGGGGGACTAGGGGTGCTCCTGGGTCTGCAGCGTTCCTTCCCAGCCGCTCCTGCTGGCCGGGCTTCCTTTTCCTTTCCTCGTTTGTAAGTCATCTGTGTGTATGGGCAGCCGGAGTTGGAAGTTCAGAGTCATCTTTCACGGGCAGTGGAGAAGATTGCCCAGGTGCGCAGTTCTGCTCAGTCATGGCCGCCGATGGAGTCAGGCATTTCTAACTCTCGTATTTAGTTCTGTAAAATAAAGACACAGTCTCTGTCCACAAAGCGAGCCCTCTGCCTGAAGAAACAATTTGAGAAGACCCCATAGCCTCCCTTCCCAGAGGAAACGTACGTACGTACATCCAGCAGAAATGGATGATGAAGCGAAACGTGCGCTTTTAATTTCACTAAATACTCGTGCTTAAAATTGTAATTGTTTATGTAATTATGTGTAATTACCTAAAACATTAGTCCTAAGATTTTTTTTGGTTAAGCTTCTAGTGGTACCATAGGTTTGAACATCTCACCACATCCTCTGACCTCTTTGAAAGCAGGGTTCCTGTTTCAGCCTTTTTCAGAAACTCCTGTGGCACCAGATGCAGGACAGAGCATCTCACAGATTTTAGAATAATTTTTTTTTAATTTTTTTTAACGTTTATTTATTTTTGAGAGAGAGAGAGAGAGAGAGAGAGAGAGAGGGAGAATGAGCGGGGGAGGGGCAGAGAGAGAGGGAGACACAGAATCCAAAGTAGGCTCCAGGCTCCCAGCTGTCAGCACAGAGCCCAACGCGGGACTTGAACTCACAAACCGTGAGATCATGACCTGAGCCGAAGTCGGACGCTTCAGTGCCCGAGCTTCCCTGACGCCCTCATGAGGTCTCACAAACAGCTTGTTGAGTTACACTGCACCAGGCCTCCCTGGATCTGTGCAGGTGAAATTCTGTGCTATTTGGTTGTGGGCATTCACGTATTCATGATGTTCAGTTACAAGCTGTTTCAGCTCAAGAAATGCCTGCTAATTTCTCTCATCCTGTGTGTGAATCGTGGAATTACCTCTGCAAGTTAATTTCCTTAATTAACCCAGAAAAGAGGGGAAAAAATCAAACATGTTTGATTAAGTGCTCTGCCTAGGATAATTTGAAAAAACATAACCAAGTACCTTTGTCATACAATACAAAATTTTGTATAAAAATGATGTATAAAACATGGAATTGTAAATAGCTGCTACTTAATTTTCAGATAATTTAGGACGCTGTTTTCATCTGTGTTAGAATGGTAGGGTTTGTAGGCGGGATTCCTTCCCTCTGTCCCATCCTCAGCATTGAAGGCGCATCTTGGGAGGTGCCGTGATGGACGAGGGAGAGGAGCTCCCCGAAGCGCGAGCAGGGGCGCAGGAGGGGCCTCGGCAGGGCACGTCCGGGGGGAAGCACAGGAGTCACTGCCAGAGCACAGGTCACAAGGGAGGAAGAGAAGACATGAATGTGGCAAGGCTGGGGTACCTGTGAAGTCCCTGGATGTCTGCAGAGAAGGCTTGATGTACTCTTTGTGTTTTAAGAAGGGAGCACCGAGGTACAGTTTCTGCTTTGGGAAGATCGCTCCTGCAGCGTGTTGGGTAGGTAGAAGACTGAGATCCCAGCAGCAGCCCTCCCTGTGCCTATCTTTGCTCTGTTTCCTTGGAAGCACTTGTCACCAGAGCACAAAGAATATCTTTACTTACTGGCCGTGGCTTGCCTTTCGTAAGCCTCAAGGGCAGGGATGTCTGTCTTCCCACTGTGGTATCTCCAGTATCGCCATAGTGCCTGGCAAGGAACAGGCGCTCAGCAGGTATTTATTAACCAATCCGTTGCATGAGTCAGTTTCTGAAATCAAAGTATGTCACTGTTCTCCCCACAAATTTAATAATTGATTTAGCAAGTATCAGTTCAGTGTGGAACCTGGACAACATCCCAAATGAGGGATCAAAGTTAACATCCCCAGTAAGGGATGGTGAGTGGCCTGTGTCCCTGGATGTGATGCTCTCGTGTCACACCCCAGCCAAGAATGCGGCATTTGACTGTGATCCTGAAGAAACCCAGAGACACCCCACGGGAAGGATATTCTCTGAAACAACTGGTCAAACTGGTCAGCATCACCCTGGGGGCTATCCTAGAACCCGTTAAAGAAAGAGCTCTTCAGACAGTGGACCAATGAAAGATAAAATGTGACACACCCGTTCACCTTCCTCATTGAAATTAGAAAGCAATTGAAAGGATTTTGACGTAACAGTGGTTGAAACAGTTTTCTGGTGAAACCTGGACTACTTAACCTCAAAAGAGGCCTTTTCCAGGGCCTCCCCGCGTTTCTGGCCACTTCTTTGGGTTCCCCGGAGAAAGAGGTTAGTTAGCGTGAGCTGATGTTAGCCAAGCCGGAGAGATGCAGACAGTCTAGAAACCTGAAGCCCGTGACGTAATTAAAGTTGTGGAGTGTTAATTTTACGTGAATGCTTCTCTGTGCGTCGAAATTTTAAGGAGTACTTGAAATGCCATTGGGATCCAAATCAGAAGCCCTGTGAGATCACAGGTGTTCATAACTGTAACGTGCTTAGAAAAACACCCAGTACACACACACACGTAAGGGCTTACAAGTGTTGTTTCTTTTTTTCAGTTTTGAAAAAATCTTTTTAAGTTTTATTTATTTATTTTGAGAAGGAGAGAGAGAGAGAATCCCAAGCAGGCTCCACGCTGCCACCGCAGACCCTGATGCGGGGCTCGAACTCGCAAACGGTGAGATCATGACCTGAGCCCAAACCGGGAGTCAGATGCTTAACTACCTCTGCCACCCAGGCGCCCGTCTACAGGTATTTTCAATGGTGCATTAGCATCCTTTTAATTTAACTTTTTTTTTTTAATGTTTATTTATGTCTTGAGAAAGAGACACAGAGAGTGAGCAGGGGAGGGGCAGAGAGAGAGGGAGTCACAGAACCCGAAGCAGGGTCCAGGCTCCCAGCTAGCCAGCACAGAGCCCGACGCGAGGCTCGAACCCACAGACCGTGAGATCGTGACCTGAGCCGAAGTCCAACGCTTAACCGACTGAGCCACCCAGGCGCCCCTCATTTAACTTTTATTGTTAAGTCCACTTCCATCTATTTGATTTGCGTAGCTGTGAAGTCGGCTTCGGGTTCCCAAGTGCTTTATACTTCCCTGGTAAATCCGTAGAAACAGAGCTGACCGGCAGCAGTTATTTGGGGGGAGTTTGGGTAAAAGATTTCTGTCTTCCCCTCACGTTCTGTGAATGCACACGAGATGCCAGATGAAGGAGCCAAGTAAAAGGGCCCCAGCGAGGCCTCAGCAGAGCGAGCTGTTTCTTTCCGACGGGGCGTGACTTAGGCAGAGCCACACGTCTGAGACACAGCCATCTGACGCTGACTCTTTCTCCCCCAAGAGAACAGAGGAAAACAGTCTCGGCTCACAGTGTGCTCTACCTTTCTGCTTTAACTAGGTCGAATATAACTTGAAGTGTGTGACAAGTTCTTGTTACCACTTCAGCGACAGCTTTGAGGCTTGCGGGGGAGGCGTGTAAATTGCACGGCACACTGACGCCTGCATCGGGGAGGAGAGGCTCTGCGCGGAGACGGTGCTGAACGTGGGACCTTTCCGTGATTTACCTCTTCGTGGTGCTCCGGTAGTCACGCAGCATCCCCCCCCCCCACCTCCTCGTCACCTGTCATTCTTTCAGAGCTCATGGGGTGCCAGGCGCAGGCTGGAATGTGATTCTCCCGACAGCTTCCAGAAACGAGAGTTTCATGGATGAGTGATCTATGAGCTCGAGTTCATTAACCAGTAAACTGAGGTTTACAAAAGGCACGGTACCAGTCTCAGAAGCTGGCGGTTTCAGATTTTGAATACAGGGTGACTTTGTGTCAAGAGTTCTCCCTTTTTGATTTTTTGGTTGTGGTTTTGTTGTTGTTGTTTTGTTTTTTGTTTTTTGTTTTTCTTTTTTTACTCTTAGCTGCTCTATGAAAATTACCTGTCGTAATATGAATATTTAGCGTACTCACGAGAGGCAGGTTTGCTAACATCCTTAACTGACCGCACAGGTGAGAGGCGAGACAAAAATTAAATTCAGTTAACCAGTTTTAAAATTTGAAAAATAAAGGGTTGCCATTAGGATGGCCACTATAAAAACAAGAACAGCAACAACACCCAGAAAATGTAAATGCTGATGAGGCTGTGGACAAATTGGACCTTATACCCTGGTGGAGATGGGAATTGGGCGCAGCCTCTCTTACAAAGGTCTGGTGGTTCCTCCAGGAATGAAAAATACGCTCCTGAGAATTGAAAGCGGACCCTTTCGGAGAGCTTTGCTCACCCAAGTTCGTGGTAGCGTTTCTCACAACAGCCCAGAGGTAGAGGCAACCCAGGTGTCCCTCTGTGGATGTGTGGTTACACCAAGTGTGATGCGTACACACGGTCGAGTCTCATTCAGCCTGACGAAGGAAGGAAGTGCTGCCACCTGCCTCAAGGTGAGTGCGCTGGAACACAGCATGGGGTGCAGTGAGACAGCCACGCAAGGACAGATCCGGTCTGCCTCTACTTGTGCGAGTCCCTGGAGCAGACACATTCACAGACACAGAAGGTGGGCTGCGGCTTCCAGGGGCTGTGGGGAGAGGGTGGGTGGTTCCTGTCCAGTGGCTACGGAGTTTCAGTTTGGGATGACAGAAAAGTCCGGATGTGGTCATGGTGGTGATTGTATACTACTACGAATATATTTTTTTTAATTAAAAAAAATTTTTTTTTATTATTTTGAGAGAGATTGAGAGAGAGAGACAGAGAGAGAGAGAGAGCACGTGTACATGCACATGTGAGCAGGGGACCGGTAGAGGGAGGGAGAGAGAGCGAATTCCAAGCAGTATCCATGTTCAGTATGGAGCCCACCGTGGGGCTCGATTCCATGCCCCTGGATCGTGACCTGAGCCAAAATCAGGAGTCAGATGTTTAACTGACTGAGCTACCCAGACGTCCCAACGCTGTGAATATTCCTCGTTGTTGTTGTTGTTGTTGTTTTTTAAGTTTATTATTTTGAGACAGAGAGCGCGAGAGCTGAGCGGTGTTGGATGGTAGGTGGATGGATCATGTGGTCTGAAGCGGTCAGTGGAAGGACGCGGAATTTGATACGTGGTAACCTTTCGGTGTATCTTCCGGAACCTCACTGGCGCCCCTCAGCTTTGTGCAGAGGAGTTGCACGTGAGGCCGCCCTGGAGCTGGGTCGTCGTGTTCCCCGCGTCCGCGTGGTTACGGGTTGCACGGACTGTAACGCTTGGAGAGGTGGGGTCGGGGGTTGCTTGCCGGTTGGCCGTTGTCTGAGCTATTGCCCCGCAGCTCCTGGCAGGGTGGTGGTGAGGGGCGCTCACGCTCCAGTGAGGAACGGCTCTTATCAGGTATCCTCCTATTCGTAAGAGTGAAAAGCTCAACGAAGGAGTAGTGGGGGCATCCGGCAGAGGCGCCCCGTGTGCCAAGAGCCTTACCTGCCCCATCCTCACTGCGGCTCTGGGAGCTGGAGGTAGGTGGCATTACGGGGACCAACTTGCAGATGGAGACCTCCCGGAGCGGAGAGGCTGAGCGGTTGAGTTGAGGTCATGCACTTGCACGGCTCCAGAATGGAGGGCGGGCCTCGGTGCTGGCAGGAGGGAGCTGTTTTTATTGTCCGAAAGCCATGTGATCACAGGCATGTGGTCTAGGAAGGTCCGGGGGCGGCCGATTGCCTTGAAACTGGGGTCGAAGAGCCATGCGGCTGCTGTGGCCACACCTGGTCCTTCTTGGGCGAGGTGACACCTGTCCATATCGATGGGGGTTGGCCTGAGTTAGTTGAGGACTGGGCCAGCCGGGGCATTTGCTCATGCTGTGCTCCCGGGTCCCCGCTTTTCTGGACAGTGGTGGTGGCGGTGGGAGGGCGGAGGGCGCGGTGTGATTCTGTGTAGTATGTAGGTGCTCCGTCGATGTCTGGTGAGGTGAGCAGTTCCGCCAGCCCCCCTCCCCCACCTCCCCCCCCCCCGCCTCCCTCCCCCCCGCCGGACATTCGGCCAGGAGAGAGAGAGCAGCAGACAACCAGCAGAGTGCTTTTTGTGATGTTTACTTGAGGCTAGACTTTGTGCTTGGTGCTGCGACCTGCTTGACAATAAGGAGGCGGGACATTTAGGGCCATTAAAGAACTATTCATAGCAGAGTACAAAAACAAACTTTTCGAACATTTTGTGGGCCTGTTTTCTTCAAGTATCTGTGGAACGTATGTGCCTCCTCCAGTAGAGTTTAGGAAAGGTGGTTAGCAGTTTTGTAGGGAAGCAAGGAAGTGTAATTGCTGCTTCGTTTTTAAAAATCTGCCTGCCTTGGTCACGCTTGTCATCTAATACGTTGGGTTCATATCAAAGGGAAACTGGGAGATAGGGACCGTCTATCTATCTACCTACCTATCTATCTGTCGCTACTACATCTATCTTTTACTTAAAAAAAGTTGTTTCTTTTTTTATTGGCAAATGAAACATACGCACGTGCTTCACAAAAATTTCCTACGCCACACAGAAGGATCTAGAAAGTGAAAAGCCTCCCCTGCTGGTTTCAGCTCTCTTGGTTCTTCCACGTGTGCTATGCAAATACAAACACAGACTGCGTACAGGGTCCTCGCTGTTCCATGCCTTGCACTTTTCACTGGGCGGCACTCCTGGGAGGTGCTTACGGATCAGCACACATAAGTCTATCCCATCCGTTGTACTGGCTGCATAGTTGCAGTGTATGGAATGACTGGATGTATTTAACCCCCGCCCCCCATTTATGCTTTACAAACCATACGCAGAGGTATGCCCTTCGTCATTGCACACATGTCTGAGTGTATCTCTAGAGAAAACTTCTCCGTCAAGGGACATGTCCGTGGAAAATCTTGGGATGCTTGCTCTTGGGCTTGGGAGAGCCAGAATTTGAGCATCTGTTGGGTGGATGGCCAGATGTCCTCTAGAATTCAGCTTGATTAACATGGTTTCCATCCTGACAGCAACTGTGAAACAGAGCCGATTAAATACAAGGCAGCTCTTTAACCATTTTCTCCTAAAAGGAAGGTGTTTCAAGCACGTGTGATTTCCGGCAAATACAGTCTACTCATTAATTAAGTCCCTCCCTTGGCAGATACAGCACGATCCTGACTCTGAGCACCCAGCACCCCGTGAAAATCCCAGAACCTTAAGCTACCACGGTGGGCTTGGAATGGGGTTCACTCACTCCGTGGACGAGGGACTTTATGCTTCCGAACGCCGGAGATGTGCCGAGTGTCTGTGCAAAGTGAGACACTCTTTTGTCTGCTTAGGCTCCTGAGGTGTTTACAATTTGTTGTCACCAGAGAACTGTGTTGCTGCTCTGTTTGTCATCGGCACTTGGGTGTTCCCAGTCCATGGGACATTTTTCTGCCAGCTTCATGCGTGTTAGCCTCTGGCAGGGCGGGCCGTAAGCTCATTAATAGCTCTGCACGTCTGCAACGTCGTTTGCAGACGCATCCAGCATCTTCCCAAAGCTAAATCTTACAGGGTGTGAGCATGTCCCAAGAAACGGGTACTGGCATGTCGTAGCTGTTTGGTGTTTCTGCATTTAACCTGGACTTTGGAAGCTGGGCTTTGCCATTTAATCCTCTAGACTATTAATTATATTGTGGGGCGTACCTGGAAACCTCTGCACGTACTGCACCTCGTTAATCAATGCCATTTGTACGTCTTTTTTTTTTTTTTTTTAAACAAGACAGAACACTAGTTTGCAGGTTCGTTTTGAGAGACCATTTGCTGAAATGTCAATATCAGTAATGAGTAGGCCCCGCTGGCCTGTTACTAATTGTTTTCGTCACCGGTGATCAGACACGGGAGTACTTGCTGAGCTTTTGAAAGTGTGTGCCTGGTTCTCCTGTTGGTTGTGGGTGGCCGTGGAGTTGGGAGCGCCTGTTGAACACCTATCGCTAATTAGCCCTGCTCTAATAATAACGTAGCTAACGTGCATTGAGCCCCTGCTCATCAAAACTCTGCCACTTTTTTGCCCGAATTTTATGGATGAGGAGACTGGAGAGGGTAAGTGGATTCATCCGGGTTCACAGTCTGCAGGTGTAGGGCCAGGATGTGAACGTGGGCGGTTCCTTCCAGCCCACACCACGGTATCACACAAAGAACCCTGTGAGGCGAATAGTAGTATTTCCAGTTTACCTTTGAGAAACTTGAGGCCCGGAATTAAATGGCTTAACCGTAGGTCATTAAAGGGCACACAGCTCATGAGAAACCCTGTGGTCTGAAATCCAGATTCCTCCGTGTTGCTCACGGTTGTTATTTAAGGCGGGACCTCATATGTGGGCCTGTCCCACATTCTTGAAAACATCTGGCTTCTCTGGGCCCCACTTGCCCGATGCCGGCAGGAACCCCCGTGACTGTGCCATCCAAGAATGCCCCCACCTATTTCTGATGTCTTCTACTAGACGTCATATTTACGTGTCTTAATTTTCAACTTGTCTCATACCATTATACTACATTGCGTCCCATGGCAATTTTTTAATCAACAGTAATCAACCCCGACTCTTGCTCATAATTTGGGATAGTTAGAATAATTGGAATAATTGTAAGTGCAAATCATTTCAGTACCGAATCAGAGATGAGAGCTAGCATCTCACCTGGCTTCCTGTGTCACAGGTTAAACACACGCGCCCACACACGCCCAGAGGCACCTAGATGGCAGGAAAGACTTTTTCAAAGACATTTCAAAAAATGCACATGTGCACATTTCTGCGCATTAGCAGGTTGCTTCGGGCAAATTCACCGAGCTGTGTTTGAGTTCTAGTGAGTGAGTTTTGACCTTTTCAAGGGAGACATGGCGGGGGTGGGGGGGTGTCATTGAGTTGGAACAGCACAGTGTGGAACCATGGGACAAATCCTCAGCTGTTTGGGAGAAGTTATTTCAAACAGGGTCTTCCTTTTAAAGAGTTTAAGGACGCCAACACATGGGGAGCTTCTGCTGAGACTTGGCACTTTGACCCTAGCGGGTGTTTGCGGAGGCTGCCCCAGAACTTAAGTACAATAAAAGGCAGGTTAAATAACCTCACGTGCACTAATTCTGGTGGGAACCATTTCTGGTAAATGAAAAATGGTATTGTTTGAAGACATGCACTCGTTCGGAAAATTTTTTATATGCCTCTCGTGTGGCCAATACAGTTTTAAGTTCTGTGGATGAACTGGGTATAGATTTTGCCTGTTGTTGATGGTAAACAATTATTTTCATGCCCTACAATTATTTTCATGCCCTTCCTGTATCCTCAGTACAAGGTAATTTTAAAACATGACTTGCCGACCTCCACTTAGGTCACTAGACAGCTGTAGTACTCACTGTGTAGGACAGGGTTAGAGATTAGTTCTGGCAAATGTACCCTCTGTTTGCCTGACAGTATTGCCCTCATTCATTTAATAGTAAGCGGGTGCCTGGGTGGCTCAGTCAGTTGAGCATCTGAGCTCAGGTCACGATCCCAGGGTTGTGAGATCGAGTCCCGTGTTGGATTCCACACTGAGCATGGAGCCTGCTTGAGATTCTCTCTCCCTCCCCCCCCCTTCCTCTCTCCCCCTCTGCCCTCCCCCCACTCACATGCGCGCGTGTGTGTGTGGGCGAGTGCGAGTGCGTGTGCTCTCTCTCAAGTTAAAATAGTATGCCTATAGAATATGAAATGTAGTTTTTTGAGAACATATTTAATGAAGAAGTTGATTCATTATGCAGGGAAGGTCATCAGATAATTCTATCTTTTTAAAAAAGCGTCTTTAATCTCATGGAGTTGATTTGGCCTCAGATTTGGATCACGGTTGAAACCATCAACAAAACGAAATGACCGCCTGCTGGGTGGGAGAAGATATTTGCAAATCATACATCCAGTAAAAGGTTGCTAGCCAAAATATATAAAGAACTTACACAACTTAATGTCAAAAGACAATAGCCTGATTACAAAGTGAGTGGAGGACTTGAATAGACATGTTTTTCCCCAAAGAAGACGTACAGATGGCCAATAGACACATGAAAAGATGCTTAAAATCACCCACCAGTCATCAGGGAAATGGAAATCAAAACTCCAGTGAGATATCCCTTCACACCTGTTAGAATGGCTAGTATCAAAAAGACAAAAATAACAAATGTTGTTGAGGATGTTGAGAAAAGGGAACCCTCATTACGCTGTAGGTGGGAATGGAAATGGCGCAAAGTTCTTCAAAAAAGTAAAACTCGAACTACCATGCTATCTGGCAATTCCCCGTCTGGGTATTTATCTGAAGAAAATGCAAACACCAATTGGAAGGGATACACGCGCCCCTTTGTTGACTACAGCATTATTTACAATTATTTGTAATTATTTACAATAGCCAAGTGCCCGTCAGCAAACGAATGGATAGAGAAGATGTGGTACGTATGTGTACATGTGTGCACGTGCACACACAGAGCAATATCACTCAGCCACAAAAAAAAAAGAAATCTTGTCATTTGCTTACAGTGTGGATAGATCTAGAGAATATGATACTAAGTGAAATAAGTCAAAGACACTGTATGATTTCACTTATATGTGGAATCTAAAACAAAACAGCTGAAGAGACAGGAAAATGGAAACAGACCCCCAGATGCAAGAAATAAATTGTCGATTACCAAGGGGGGGGCGGCGGGGGGGGGGGGGATGGGAGAAATCGGTGAAAGTGATTAAGAGGTACAAACTGCCAGGCATAAATTAAGTCATGGGGTATAATGTACAGTGTAGAGAATACAGTCAATAATACTGTAATAACGTTGTATGATGACAGATGGTAACTAGATTTATTGTGGGGATCATTTTATAATATATAAAAACGTTGAATCGCTGTGATATACACCTGAAAATAATAGGATAGTGTGTGTCACTTATCCTTCTATAAAAGAAAAAACAGCAAAACACTTGGACTATTGTTAATCAGTCAAGCCGCAGAACCCGAGGAAACTGATAAATCCAGAAATGCCTTTTGATGAATGACGGGAAGGAATTTGCAGGTGTTGGAGTAAACCTTCTCCAGACGCCCTTACATGAATTTGGAGGTGTTGAGGGATATGCATTTCTTACTGACTGTGGGAAAGAAAAGTTGATTGAAACCGTTGATACTGACCTTTCATCACTACTTCATAAATTGGAGAGGTTGTTTTGAAATCCCCCAAGTCTTAGTAACAGGAGAATAATCTTCCTCCTCCACCTCTTCATACGGCGACTGGGAGTGTTTGAATCACTAACTCCCTTTACAGGCACTTCAACTGAGAGCTGTTTTATGTCTGTCTTGCTTTCATAAGGGAAAGACCGCTGATTAAAAAGCTTGGTATTAGAGAACACTTAAAAAATCAACAAAACAACAGATTTAGGGCGTCTCTTGGGGTTGTTCATCCTGATATGCGTGCGTATTTATTTGCACCTGTATCGGTGACATATTATGGCTAAAGATATTCTTAATGATGACCTTGACTCACAAAGATCATGTGAAATTTGGCTGGGGGGGAGGGGTTTTGTTAAAGAAAAAAATCAAGAAATAACCCAAGAAGTATATTTAAAGGTGTTTAGGATACAGTGTGAGTGAAAACAAGTTACAAAATGGTAAGCATACATGTCCTGCATTTGGTAAAACCAACCATGTTTTCCAAAATATGAGTAACTGTTACAAGAAAATAAATGTGGGGGCTCCTGGGTGGCTTAGTAGGTTGAGTGCCAGCTCTTGATTTCAGCTCAGGTCATGATCCCAGGGTCATAGGATCCAGCCCTGTGTTGGGCTCTGCAGTGGGCAGGTTGCCTACTTAAGATTCTCACTCTCTTTCCCTCTGCCCCCGTCCCCTGCTCTCTTTCAAATAAATAAATAAAGTTTAAAAAACAAATGTTATTAGAAGTTGGGGGAAAACTCTTAATTCTCCACAAAGCAGTGAATTGACCATCTCTCCAAATGGGGGAGGGGGCGCAAAGATGTTGAATATTTTAATAGTGGAAAACATGTTTATATGTTATGACATGAAAAATGATTATGAAACTGAGCATTTCATCCTATACTTATAAAATGAATGAAATTATGGGATAAGTACATAATATATATAAAGTATATAAAACGTACAAAAATATGCAAGAAATATACAAGAATTACACAGAAAGGTAAAAAACTTTTATTTCACACTATATATACATTAGTGGACTAAACAAATATTCCTGTCCTCCTGCAAAAGAATTGGAAATAAAAATTTCAAAGTGGTTAAGTGCTTCTGATGGAGGACTAAGATTATTGGCCATTTTTCTTGTCTGTGCATACTTTTATTTTCTCATATCACTCTAAGTACATCTAGTATTTTTTCAAACGGGGAGAGTTAGAAAAACTGTAATATATTACAGAGAGATTTTCACTTACCAGAAGAGGAAAAATTCAACCCAGAAAAATCACTTTTCTTTTATCTGGGCAGCAAAGTCTCATTGTGTTGTTTGGTAACTGAGCCATTTAAGGATTTTTGTTTTAACCTGGACCTCCTAAGGAAGATGATGCTTTGTAGCCTCTGGTTGTTAGGACTTGAATGATATAAACTTAAATTTTTTTTTTAATGTTTGTTTATTTTTGAGAGACAGAGACAGAGTGCAAGCAGGGGAGGGGCAGAGAGAGAGAGGGAGACACAGAACCTGAAGCAGGCTCGAGGCTCTGAGCTGTCAGCACAGAGCCAGACGCGGGGCCCGAACCCACGAACCGTGAGATCGTGACCGGAGCCGAAGTCAGACGCTTAGCCGACTGAGCCACCCAGGCGCCCCTAAATGATACAAACTTAAGACCTCAGGGCAGTGAGCGAGTGGAGTGGCTCCACAGGTGCTCAGGTTACCCTTGGGGGGTGAGACCCCCGCTGTCTCTGTATGTGGCTGGCCTGGATGGACACCCGGCTCTTGGCTGAGGAATACGGACACTCGGTGGAAGAAACTCAAGAGCCAAGCTAAGTGAATCATTGTCACTAGGATATGGATTGCGGGATGTAGTCTTTGGAGTTCGGAGAAACCAGAGATGGTGTGTTACGGTAGCCTTTTCTTGGAGAATCCCTGTATTCATTAGCGTTTTCAAGGTTCCGAGAAATTCTGGAGCAGGGAGACAAAGGTCATTGCCTCCACAGAAGGGTTTTTAGTGGGATTCCACTGACATCCGGGGAGTGGAGAGCTAGGCAGATGCATCCTGGAAGGGAAGAGTAGGCACTGAAGAGAAGGAGGAGATCTTCCCGGTCAGGGGGGTACCTGAGTCGGTACCTGGTCGGTATAGATCTGGGAGTAACATGAACCTTCTGAGTTCTCGAAACTTAAGGATGCAGTGTCCACAGGGCCGGGTTTTCGTGTGCAGTGACTTTAAATGGTTTCCTGAACACGTTGTGGTCACCTTGAAAAGTGTGTTTAAATCACATGGCGTAAGTTACATAAATAAATTCCTGTTTTAAGTCTTAGTAGGGAGACTTGTTACTTGCAGGAATCTTTGTGATTTCTACTGTGTAAATACTTAGTGTAATGTATTTTCATGCATCAGGTTAATTTATATTGAGAAACTATTGATTTTTGGTTTAGAAAGTTGAGTGGTATTTAGAAAAATGAGTGGTAGAATTAACCTTCTTCTCACTGTTTCTATAAAGTGGAAACATTTG
Source organism: Lynx rufus (assembly GCF_022079265.1). Taxonomy (NCBI): domain Eukaryota; kingdom Metazoa; phylum Chordata; class Mammalia; order Carnivora; family Felidae; genus Lynx; species Lynx rufus. The sequence goes on along the minus strand of NW_025814840.1, from coordinate 6,746,576 downwards.
GCCCTGTTTTCCGCTTGATGTCTGTAGTTCTGATTTAAAGAAGTCATACGAAGTGATGGGTAGAGAACCCCAGACCCCTGTTTTGGGAAGTTGAAAGGTTCTGCGAATTTAAAAACTCCTGCCTACACGTATGTGCCTTGCTTTGCTGAGTTAGGTGTGTAGCTCTTTAGCTCAGAAAATGTAAGCACAAGGACAACAGATTAGAACCAAGATTACGACTTTTTTCCTGAATAAATGGGGTTGCTTCACCTCCTAGGTTATGTGTTCTACTTGTCTTCATTGCACAGCTCTATTTTTAGCTATGGTTTTGCACACACACACACACACACACACACACCCCACCTGCTATATGCATTTATTTGGATTTTGTTTATATCATCTCTCTTAGAAGAGCATGCATGGTCTGCATCTATGTAACTGGAGTTCAAGGCTCTGCGTCAGTTGTCACATACTGATGTACCGGGAATGACACTACTGTCATGGTCTTGACGTTTGTATGTTACCACCTGTATCACTATGCATTGTGAGGATCTGGCTCCCAAGTTGCATGGACCAGTTAATTCATAGCCTAGTGGGTTGTATTGTTACCAGGTGCTGTGAATAGTTTTCTAGAGGTTTATAATGGAGCGATTTTTAAAATGGATCGTCACTGCTGAAGAATAATTTTCAAAAAGCTACAAATGCGTTTCAGGTAGATAGTAAACGAACATACGTCATTGGTTTTATTTAACGCAGGAGGGAATTAAAAGAAAATTTGAGAAACTGGAAAAAAGGAATTACTGAAGTGATTTTATTAATGGATAACAAAACTAGTTAGAAAAACAGTACAGTGTACCGTTTGGGGTTATCTTTTCTCCCAGGCAGAAATCAGACCTTATGTGCATTGCTCTAGGTCACATTATCTGGAACTACTCACAGTTTCACAGAGTTGTGAAATAGAGTCGGTCAAAGGTTTGTGCCCTGTTGACTTGGATGGCCCTCGGCAGGCCCACTGGGTGATGTCTGGCGTGCCACTGAAGGGGCACATTGGGATCTATTTTGCTCCTTTCAAAGTCTTGAATAGTTTTTCTGACATTTTAAAAACAGTTTATTCATTTTGAGAAAGAGAGAGAGAGAGAGAGACGGGGAGAGAGAGAGAGAGAGGATCCCAAGCCGGCCCCACACTGTCAGTGCAGAGCCCAGCATGCGGCTCAACGCAGGGCTCAATCTCAGGAACCGTGAGATCATGACCTGAGCCGAAACCAAGAGTCAAATGCTTAATCGACTGAGCCACCCCGGCCCCCCTTTCTGACATCATTTTAAAAATACTTTTTGAGCAGTTTCATTGCTTGAATGCTTACAGTTTTAGACCCTGAGACCAACGCTCTTCTAATTTAAGACATGTGTTAACAACAATATATGACACAGGTATTTGGATTTACCGTGTCTGGTTTTGTTACCAGGTACCCCCACCCCTACCCCCACCCAAGTGGGATACTGAAAATATGGTTAAGGTAGCACTATTTCTCATCTAAATATTTTGTCTAACGACTGAGCAAATAGGACGCTCCCTCTGCTTCTTAGATCGTTTAAGGGAGAGCTGGGGTATCGTAGCACTGTGTATTGTAAATGAAAAACAGAGCAACTGCAAACATGAGAGGCAGGAGAAATTCCAATACTCTTTGTACGCACAGCCAAAATGGGGCAGCCTGGAAAGTGGCACATTTTAGGAACTTTTATAGAAAAAGTTACGTATGTAATCGGATGAGAATCCATCGTTTGACAGCTCTCAGGTAATCGAGAGCATTTCCGTCATTGCCCCAGATGCCTCATGGGGAGTCATCCTTAGTCTGAAAGGGGTGTGGTGACGGCCAGGTGCCACCTGTGCACAGGGCGCACGCGCAGACAGGAACGCAGAGCCCCTCCCGCGAACTGGCCTCATTTTCTAGCTGAGGAAACCTTGGGTCCAGAGGAGAGAGGAAGCCGCACTTGCTGGAGAACGTGGCCCCGACTTCTTGCTAAGTGACGTGAGCTGTTCAATCTAAAGGAGGGTGGCTTAGGGACGCCTGGGTGGCTCAGTCGGTTAAACATCCGACCCGATTTCAGTTCAGGTCATGATCTCAGGGGTGATGGGATCAAGCCCCGGGTCTGGCTCTGCACTGATGGTGTGCAACCTGCTTCGGATTCTCTCTCTCTCTCTATGCCCCCCCCCCCCCGCCCCCACTTGTGCTCTCTTGGCCTCTCAAAATAAATAAACTTAAAAAACTAATAAGGTGGTTATCCTTCACCCACAGGTGTACATGGTAGGTCCCCACATAAAGGTTCACCTAGGTTGCTGTCCGGGGTTCCCTCTTAGGGAAAACCGGGTGGGGCTGCCTCAGGGAAGGTACCCGGAGGGGGGAATGTAGGCGTAGCTCCCCCAGAGTCCGGGTTAGGAAATGGCCCAGGTTCAGCTCCCACTTCCCACGACAGACCGGGCCCCCCGGTCGCTGGCCCTGACTCTCCCGGGCCCTCTCACCCCGACGGTGGCAGGCAGCTTCCCCTAGGGCTTCTGGAGTCCCGATTTTGAGGCGGAGAATCCGATTGGCTGGCCCCGTCCTCGTAGGTTCTTGGCCAGCCTGTGAATGGCTGCCTTCCGATCAGGTGTTCCTGCAGGCCCAATCCGCGGCGGCTGTGTGTCTGCGCCTGGGTCACGTGGTGGAGCCCCCGGAAGTAGGAGGGGCTGGGCGGGTCCGCTGACGTGTGTCCGCTCGCGTCAGGTGTGAGCAAAGCGGTAGGTTTTGGGCCAGGAGCGTGTCCAGTGATGCGCTTTGGAACTGGGTTTAAGAATTTCATCTGTTTCCCTGTCGGAGTGAATTTGGGATGTCTTTTGGGGGCGTCTTCTATTCGTATTCAGTAAATTTTTCCTCTTTTAGGGCCGGGAAAGACCGCCTTGGTGACTGGCAGTGTGTGTTGTGGTAGTTTGGTTTGCCATTTCACGCTGAGTTTTCTCTGGAAGCCCTAATGTGACTTCAGAGTACGTAAAAAGGAAGTCAGAAAGTTCTCATTGTTCTGAGGTCCTTGAATTTTCACTAAATATTTATTCTTCGCAATATCTCAAAGGAAACAGGGTTCAAAAGGCAAGGCATTTGGATTAGTTTTTAAGGAACATCTATGGGGCTGCTGGCGTGCGCGCCCTGTGTTTGGGATGCGGATGCTGGGGGGCCTTCCGAGGACCCAGAGCGTCCTGCGGGACCAGTCCCGGGGGATCCGTGATGTGCAGGATGAGGACGGAAATCATCCTGGAGCCTGGAGGGAGCGAGAGGGGTTTACTGACGGTATAGACGGAGCCCCTGGGAGACTCCCGAAGGAGCAGGGGTCTCGTCTTTGTTTGGGGTGTGGCATCCAGGAACTGGTCAGAACAAAGGCGAGGGCCCACGTGTTACTCCTCGGAGCCAGGGTCCCCTCGTGGGGACGGACGTCCAGCTCCGTGGTCTGGAATTGCCCTGTGATGGCTTCTCTCCTGGTCCTTCCTGGGACGTTATCTATTGTAGAGCAGTCATTGACTCCACGTCCCTTACAGGGAGGACACACACTGTTTGCACCGTGCCGCGTGTGTGACGTCGGGGTGCCGATCCTGGCAGGAATGTAAGCAGGGAAAGGAGCAGAAAGCGGGTTTTTAGGGGGCTCTTTGGTTTCCCTATCTCAGTATGACGTAACCGAAGCTTAGGAGACCTTCTGACTGGTTGGGGAGATAGTGTTTCAAACGGACGCTACTTGGGACTACAGTAGGTGAGACATCCCTTCGGTTGTAAGAAAGGATTACAGCTTCTGGGCGCCTGGGTGGCTCAGTCTGTTGAGTGTCAGACTCTTCATGGTTTGTGGGATTGAGCCCCCGAGTCTGGCTCTGGCCTGCTTGGGATTCTCTCTCTCTCTCTCTCTCTCTCTCTCTCTCTCTCTCTCTCTGCCCCTCTCCCATGAGATCTCTCCCTCTCAAAATAAATAAACATTAAAAAAAAATAAAAAAGGGTTATAGCTTTTGATCCTTCTGTAATTAAACCATATTTTGGTAGTGACATAAGACTGTGTAAAGATGGCTTTAATGAAAGGTAAATTATAACACAGCGTGAGGTGAAAGTAAGTCTCAATCCAGAATGTATCGGGTGCGCATGTGGTATTTTGAGAAAATGTTTTTGGTAAGTAAAAGGCCATGTGGAGAATTCCTCTCTTATTGTAAACACGTTTATTTCCGTTGTTCTTTCGAAGCCCGGCGATGGGCATGATGGACGGTGAGGGGAGCCGGGGAGGGAAGGACCTTAGAGACCCACAGGATCACACAGCTCACGACGAACAAAGCTTCTGACGGTGGGTAAGACTCCAGTTTTGAAAACGATGACTAAGTGTGGAGAGTAGAGGTGGGCGAACTGATCGGAGGAGTCTGATTTGATGGAATGGGTAGGGGAAGACGTGGTGAGATCTTGTGGGTGATTGATCACCCAAGTCTGCCCTGGGTACCGAGAGCGGGGGGAGCACAGAGAACGTGTGGCTCTTGCCTGCAAGGAGCCGTAACTATTAGCATTATTATTCTTAATGTTTATATTTGGCACACACAGAGAGAGAGCGTACAACCACGGGAGGGGCAGCGAGAGGGAGACCCAGAATCCGAAGCAGGCTCCAGGCTCCGAGCTGTCGGCACAGAGCCCAACGCGGGGCTCGAACCCACGAACCGTGACATCATGACCTGAGCTGAAGTCAGATGTTTAACCGAATGAGCTACCCAAGCACACCTTATTTTTTTAAATGTTTACTTATTTTTGAGAGAGAGAGAGAGTGTGAGCAGGGGAAGGACAGAGAGAGAGAGAGGGAGACACAGAACCCGAAGCAGGCTCCAGGCTCCCAGCTGTCAGCAGAGAGCCCGACATGGGGCTTGAACTCAGGAACCGTGAGATCATGACCTGAGCCAAAGTCGGACATTCAACTGACTGAGCCACCCAGGCACCCTAGGGAGCTGCAATTAAGAACATCTGAGGAAGGTTATATTGGCACAAACGTGGGTAGAGTTTTAGTAACAACCAGACCCCGCTCCGGTAAAGCAGGGCGGGCACTGCGGGCAGGGCCGTGGATAACAGGACCTGCGATGATAGAAGGTCCGTCCAATTGTGAATGCCCGGCACAAGTCGTAGGTGCCTGACACTCTTCTGGGCAGCCTTCTAAAGGGAAAATAGGGATAGATTTTATATTTGGGGAGGGGGCCAGGGTATCTGAAGATTTAACTAGAATAAAGAGATACTTTTGTTTGCAGGACCCTTTTCTGGGTCCCTTATGCCCTCGTTCCCATTGGTAAAAAAGGACAAGACATTGGCCAGGCGGACGGCTGGTTTCCGGGATTAAAATGAGATCCATAAAATGTCCAGGAAAGGCGCCTGGCCCGCGGTGGGGAAGCGCGTGGGTTTGTTGATGTTATTTACCTCCTTGGTCTCGCTGACCACCCACGAATGTCAGTACTGGTTTGGGTTTTCCTTCTGGCTGGACTGCGAGCTCCTTCCGGGAAGCCGCTCGCGCATCTGTGTGGTCCCGGGCAGTAAGCGCTTGCTGAATGAAGGGACCAAGTACCTTTTCTTTCCTCCTTCTTCTGCGGGAGGCACTGGCCATCTCTTTGGGGAAGGGGAGAGGGGCGGTGGCGGGCATGAGATCACACTCAGGTCTTCGGGGATTAGCCTCTAGGTGGTCACCGTTCACTTCTCTCACCGCTGCGGGGAGTACAGTTGCTTTCGCTCTTTATCACCTTTGGGAATGACTAGTACCTTGTATTTCTCTGAAAATGTTTGCCCCCCCCAAATGCTCTCCTTCTGCGCCCACATTTTAGTGGGCTGCAGTGTGTAAACCTGTCCTTTCCTTCCAGATGAACCTGTTCCTCCAAATTCCTCTATTTAAATGCACCTTCTAGAAGAGAGGGATGAGCAAAGCCTTCTGAGAGGCAGGGTAGTGAATGGGTGATTTTTTTTTTTTTTTTATAGTTTGTGTTTTCTTTTACACCCCGGCGAGCAGCTCAGAGAAAGAGCTGGGACTTCCCAAGAGACTCATGATGTCCTGCATGTTGAAGCAGGGGTGGAGGACGAGGGGCTGGGAGCAGGCATTCAGTTCGCCCTTGGCGCGAAGTCTTTAAATCTGGGTGCTGTGCAGCGAGGGGCAGATGAAGGCTTTCCCGGGGTGTAATCCTGTGTTGTTCTCTCTGGCGAAGAGGGTGATGCCAGCCGCCAGCAGAAGGACGCCTGTGGTGTCCGCAGGGGCACGTTGCACCGTCTGGTCACCGTGAACTTGACGCAGTGCCTGGGGCCCAGCAACCCGCCCTTGAATCCCTCCCCCATGAGAGACCGCAAAGGCTCTTCTCCAAGCAGAGGACAGAAAGAAACTGTTCAATTAAACTGTGTTTGTTGAGACTTAGATGCTAGGAAGAAGGTACTAACTCTGTACTTCGGGTTTTGTGGTCTCAAACTAAGGTCTCATGTGCGTTTGTTGTTCATGAGTGAGAATGAGAAAAATTTCAGTGGTTCTTACTGTTCTAATGAAGTGTAATTTTCATAGAAGAATGTAATAAAAACGGAAAAATATAACTAAGTTAATCTGGTGGTCTTATGGTCTCTCCATATCATTCGTGTCTAATCACGCATCATCTTCCCCTCCTAGAAGAAAAACAACTGAATCGTATGTAATTACAGAGTTTGGGACCGAGTTGCCCACAGCCAAGCGTGCCCGCTGTGGTGTCCGTGTCTTGCATCCGTGGGGGACAGCGGCAGCCGATCTCAGCACTGTTGTCCTATGCGGCCACCTCCCCCTCGCAATCTGTCAGGCTGCCCCCCCCCCCCCGATCGAGGAGGAAATAGTAAACTCTGGAAGGATTGGCTCTTCAAATACAAACTTGTAAAGTGGGCGTTCATGCCTTGCTGGGTTTCACGAACTTGAATCTTTTCCTTTCTCAGCCTTGCCTCTTACGCTCGTTCCTTTGTACCCTTCGAGCCCACAGCTCCACTGTGGTTTTTCTCGAGAGGAAGTCAGCAATAGTAAACACTAAACGCTTAGCAGGCTGAGCGTTGCTGCACAGAATTACTGTGCATAAGGGAAGGATACCTCCTTCTGTCCTCTCTCCTCCCATTATCTGTCTGTATGTCACCGGGCTAATGTCTGCGAAGGTTCCTGTCTTAACCGTACTCGGTCTCAACTGAACGTGTAGAGCCACCACGGCCTTATCCGTGTAATTTGGATAATTTCTTCCCCTGGATGCTTGACTGTGCAAGGTGAGCACACTTCCCTGGGACACGAGTCCCAGAAGGAACTCCCCCCTTAGTTTCTAACCAGCAGGTGTCTGTTGTGGAATCAGACCTTCAGCGTTTGCTGAGTACTCCCCGTGCCAGATCCCATGTCTGCCCATCCCCAGAGAGCTCTCAGCCGCTTTGACCATTCTCTGCTCTCTAAAAAGAGTCCATCCACATCTATTTTTGTTTCTGTCCTCAAGCCACTCGCCATCAACACATTAGCCCATCTACCAGGAGGGAAGCGTGCCAATACCCTTTACTCAGGACGAATCAAAAGCAATTTGAAACCGGGAACTTGTGAAAGGATCATGAAATGATTTTGGAATGGAAAAGCAGGTTGGGCGCTTTCATCACAGAGCCAGGCCCATCCTGTGTCTTTGGTGTTCCGTAGTCTTGGCGGGAACCTTTTCCTACTTCCTCACAGCGTGACCTTGGACGGGGTTGCAACCTTGGACAAGTTACAGAATCGCTCTGGGCCCAGTGTCTGCCTCTGATCCGCCGGGGATCCTCAAGCCTCCCCCCTTTGCAGGGTTCTCATTGGATTAAATGTAAAGGCATCAAATTAATTTGCACGTCACGTCTGACAGTCGTAGTTACTGTCATCGACGTTATTTTGCATTTACCAGTGAGGATGCAGGAAGGCTTTTTTAGTGACATGCCTTTTGGTGAGTCCCTCACGTATAGTCTTCTATCCAGTCTTTTTGGATATTTTATTTCCTCTCCCTCTTCAAGTGGCAGAACAGGCAGTTGTGGTTTTGAGCCGTGTTCCCTGCTTTTTGAAAGTACTTATGATCGAAGTAAATATTCATGCAGGTAGGGCATGTCATTTGAAGGCGGCATTATCATTGTATCCTCGATAATTGTCTCGTGGCAGTTTGCCTCTGCATCTATGACTTTTTCTGACGGACATCATGTTCTTTTGATGCCCCTGCTGCAGTGGGAAAAGCCCGCAGCGCATGAAAGAAATTAACACGACAGAACATTACCCCTCGTGAAGTGTACGGGTTTCTTTCGAAACGTCTCCTTTGAGGTACAGAAAGATAAGTGGGCCTCCTTTGCGAGTGACAGAACTATTCAGCCTTCCGGTACTTCAGAAGACTTCTGGGGACCCCGAGTTACTCGATACTTTTCCTTTAAATGATTCATGAGCAGGGGCCTCCCAATATATTCCATATCTAGTTAGAAAGGCCTCTTTTCTGGGAACATTTTCCTTTTGGTTTTTGGTGTCTCTGGCCCTCCACAGAAGCCGTAAAGAGGAACAGTCTGGCTTCACCCAAGTGTGTAGCTTGGGGTATCACACTTACCCGCACCGAGACCCGGTGCCCTCCTCTGTCTGCAGGCTTCATAGCAATTGGAAGATCAAATGAGATCTGCATCAGTACCTTAGTCTAGCTTCTAGCACAAACTAGAAGCTGTTACCTGTATTTTTATAGGTGTCTTTGCAGCTATAAAAGGAGGTCCCAGGGCGCCTGGGTGGCTCCGTTGGTAAAGCGTCCGATTCTGCCTCAGCTCATGATCTCACAGTTCGTGAGTTCAAGCCCCGCATCAGGCTCTGTGCTGACAGCTCGGAGCCTGGAGCCTGCTTTGGATTCTGTGTCTCCCTCTCTCTCTCTGCCGCTCCTCCGCTCGCTGTCTGTATCTCTCTCAAAAATAATTAAACATTAAAAAAGAAAAGGAGGTCCAAACTCCCCCCCCCCCTCCGCCCCTTTTCCTCATGTCACCCCCAGCAGGACATTTGTCCTGGACAAATGGGAAGGCCCTTCCCTTTCCATTTATATCATAAAGCAACTTCTCTGCCCTACAGTCTCTGGGGGGTTGGAAGTTGACCTCAAACAACCATCCAGGCAGCAGGAACACCATCCTTAGACCGGTCACCATCTTTCTGAGATAATATCTCCTTGTAGTCAGTGACTACTTGTCTCTCTTCTTAAAGCATTTTATTTTGGTCCAGGTACAGGGATTCGTGGATTCCCAGACAGATGCCTGGATAAGAGTCCTTTGTCCCACAGGTGAAACTAACATGTGGCATTTGAAGTCAGGGCCGCGGTGACCTTGAGAGTGGTGGCCGCACGTGTGTTTGCTTTAGCTGAATTAAGTGAGCGACTCAGGATTTCTGTGCTTTTCTGCATGCATGCATCGTCTTGATGCAAATGTTAGTTTCTTACAAAGGTAACTTTTCCCTCTTTCTGGGTACCATAATTCACGTATGAATTGGAAGGGTGATACTTCATTGTTAGTGGAGAAAGTCTTCAATGAAATGAAATGAAATGAGGAAGCGAGTCTGAGGCTTTAAGGGTATGTGGGTGGAAGGCTACTTATCAGCTATTCGTTCGCGCGCAATTGGTTTGTACACGACCTGTACACACGTTCCGCTCAGCCTGCTGGCGGTCACACTTAGTGAAGACGAACATTTAAACGCGTTGCCACCCTTTTACTCTACAGTCGTAATTCTCCTAGTTTGAACAGTGTTCTTTTTTGTGTGTTTATCCTTCTCCGTATCACCAATGAGCAATTATCTGCCTGACGAGAGAAGAGGCAGTTTATAAAAAGCGTCTGATTTTACGACTCCAGCTATACCATTGGGCGCGCTTGGGGTACAGACTTGCATTAGCTTTGGGGTTTACGTGCTTCCTTCTATCAGGCTTTGCCTGATGAAGTTCACTCTGTATTCTGTGACAGCCAGAAATTAGCTGGGAAGTGGGGAAGAACGAGTTGTGCTATGGACAGAGAACAAGAAGTGAGCAGTAGTTACCCTGGGTTTGAGGCGGTTTTTCTTCTAAGCAGTTTAGTACGCAAAGGATGCCTTTTAATTCGCTTCTTATTTTCTCCTAGATTGGAAGGAAGACTGATGCAGAAAAATACCAACATGGTTCAGGTAAATGGATTTTTAATTTCTTTGTGTACCTTTTCTGCTTGGTTTGTATTTCCCATGTTTTCCCACCGAGAAGAACTCAAAAAACTATTTTTGTGGTCAACCTGACATAGAAGGAATGTTTTGGATGTATAGAGGTAATAGTCAAATGCATATTTATACCATTTAATTAATTTAGTTACACGTGTATATTTAATAATTGTATATTTACATCAAACAGCAGTAGAACTAATGTTTTTTTCCTACCTCAGAGTAACTTTCTTCCAACTCTTTCCATACACATTTGTTGTCACTGTCTCTGTCATAAGTCACATTTTTGAAGCATCTGGAACAGGCCACCGTTTATTTGTTTGCAGTGCAGTGTATTTGGAATCCCTGTGTGTGATGCTGTAATTGGAAGGTTTACTCCAAGCTGTAAGTAACTGTTTGCCCAATGTTAGGACAGTTGCTGGTTCCTTTTTTTCTGTGTCGATGAACATCGGAGGTCTCCACTATGTAACAGTTTGTAGCTTTGCTCTGTTAAATACACTTTCCTTCTTTCTTCCTTCCTTCTACTCATTCATCCATTTTATTTATCTTGACGTAATTACATGCACATTGTTTACAATTAGAATAATAATCGTAACAGCCACCCCTCTTGTTCTTAGACTGTCATCATCCTTTGCCCCTGTTCAACTCCTTTACTCCTTATTCTCTCGTTTGCTATTTCTAAACAACACACTGTATGCTTGAAGTGCCATTTAGTGATCTCTTTTAAAATTTTAGACTTCTACAGATGGATATCCCGCTGAGGATTTACCTCTCGTGTGTAACCCTTTACCCTCGGTGCACACCTGCTCTTCCCGTCTCCGTTTTGTGGCTCTCGTCTCGTTACAGTGTGTGGATAAATAAGTATTTAACGTTTACTTGATTATGACTGTATTTGCCTGTGACTGAGCTTTGTGATATTTATGTTGAAACGTCTCGGGCTGTTTCTGTTTCCCAGTTGGTTGTGCGTGAACAGTTTTATTTCTCTGGAAAATGTTTGACTCTTTTCTCTATCCCCCAAACTCTGAAATTTCCAACTGGGACATAGGTCGTAGGATCTTTTGATGTCAGCGGTCCTTTCAATCCTGAGGCTTATTTCCTTCAGTTTGAACAATTTTCTTGTACTATTTCTTGGATAATTCCCTTTCTACTCTTTCTTTCTTTCTTTTTTTTTTCCTAGATATTTGGGCCCTGTGGTTTGATTCTCTTATTTTCTTATGTTTTTCTTTTCTTTTTTCCTTTTTTTTTTCCTGAACTATTTCCTGTCTCTTTGTGTTTCTGTTCTACTTTCTGAGAGATTTTCTTAGGGTTATTGGACTTTTAATTTCTGCCAGCATGTTTGTGATTCCACACTTGATTTTTATTGGTCTCTGAATATTTTATTTTAAAAAATAGAATGCTGTTCCTGTTTTATGTGACTAGGGACGGTTTGTCTGGGGAAAAGATCTGGGGTTCTAATTACCCCCCTCTTTCTTTCTTTCTTTCTTTCTTTCTTTCTTTCTTTCTTTCTTTCCTTCCTTCCTTCCTTCCTTCCTTCCTTCCTTCCTCCTTCCTTCCTTCCTCCCTCCCTCCCTCCCTCCCTCCCTCCCTCCCTCCCTCCCTTCTTCTTGCTTGCTTGCTTGCTTAAAACAAAATTTATTTTACCTTTTAGTTCTGTAGGTGAGAAGTCTGATGGGTCTCACCGGGCCTCAGTTAGGTGTCTACAGGCCTTCCTGGCGGCTCCAGAGGGGAATGTGCTCCTGAGCGTTTTCTCACTTCTAGAGGCCCCCTTCCAGGTGGGGGCCTCTTTACAGGAGCAGTAGCAGGTCAAATACACCTCGTACTGCATTACTCTGACCTCTTCTGCCTCCCTCTGTCACATTTTAGCACCCTTATCATTACATTGGACCCACCTAGATCATCCAGGATTATCTCCCCCCACTTTTTTTATTATGGTAAAAAACACAAAGTTTGCTATATTAACCATTTTTAAGGACCTGGTACAACAGTGTTACCTACATTGACGTTGTTATGCAACAGCCCTCCAGAACTTTTTCATCTTGCAAAACTGAAACCTTGTATCCATTGGTACAGTTCCCCTTTTCTCCCTGCCCAGGCCTCAGGCAGCCACTTGTCCTCTCCCTGTTTCTAAGAGTCTGACGGCTCCAGATGCCTCATGTGGGTGGAACCTTCCAGTATTTGTCTTTGAGTGACAGGCTTATCTTACTTAGCATGATGTCCTCAATTCCTTTCCTGTTATAACCTGTGACAGGATTGCTTCATTTTTTTAAGACTGAATAATACAGCATTTTATGGCTGTCACACTTTGTCTTTATCCATTCATCTGCTGATGGACATTTAGGTTGCCTCCACCTCTTGGCTGTTGTGAATAGTGCTATGGTGAACGTGGGTGTGCAAATACCTTTTTTAAAAAATTAATTTATTTTTTATTAAAATTTTTTTTCCGATTTTTAATTCAACTGTAAATAGCACACAGCGTTACATTAGTTTCAGGTGTACAATGTGGTGAGTCAACATTTCTGTACGTTACTCAGTGCTCATCGTGATAAGTGTCCTCTTACTCCCCTTTGCCTGTTTCCCCCATCCCCCCCCCACCTCCCCTCTGGTGACCATCAGTGTGTTCTCTGTAGTTAATGAAGAGTGTGTTTGTTCGTCTCTTTTTCTTTGTTCGCTTGTTTAGTTTCTTAAATTCTACATATGAGTGACATCATATGGTATTTGTCTTTCTCTGACCGTTTCGCTTAGCATTATACTCTCCAGCTCCATCCGTGTTGTTGCAAATGGCAAGATTGCATTCTTTTTCACGGCTAAATAATATTCAATCTCACACACACACACACACACACACACACACACACACACACATACACCCCATATCTTCTTTATCCATTCATCCGTCAGTGGACACTTGGGCTGCTTCCATAGTTTGGCTCTTGTAAATAATGCTGCTGTAAACATAGCAGTGCATGTATCCTTTCCACCTAGTGTTTTTGTATTTGGGGGGCAGATACCCGGTAGTGCAATTACTGGATCATACGGTAGTTGTGTTTTTAATTTTTTGAGGAACTCCCGTACTCTTTCCACGGTGGCTGCGTCGGTTTGCACTCCCACCAACAGTGCACAGGGTTCCTTTCTCTGCACATCCTCGCCAACACCTGTTGTTTCTCGTGTTGTTGGTTTAGCCATTCTGACAGCCATCTGTGTGATGGTAGCTCAGGGGGTGTTCGTTTTCATCTCCCTGATGCTGAGCGATGCCGAGCATCCTTTTATACTCTTGTTCACCATCTCTGTATCTTTTCGGGAGAAATGTCTGTTCAAGTTCTTGGCCTGTTTTTTGTTTTTTTTTTTAATTGGGTTATTTGTTTTGGGGGTTAACTTGTAGGAATTCTTAATATACTCTGTGTACTAACCCCATTATAGTATACGTAGTTTGAAAATAATTTTCTTCCTTTTCATTGGCTGCCTTTTTCCTGATTGTTTCCTTTGCCAGGCAGCGTTTTTAGGTTTCACGTTGTCCCATTTGTCTATTTTTGCTTTTGTTGCCTGCACTTTTTGGTGTCCTACACAGTTAATCGTTGCCAAATCCAGTGTCCTGAAGCGTCCCCCCGGTGCTTTCTTCTAGGAGTTTTATTGTGTCGGGTCTTACGTGTAGGCCTTGAATCCATATTCATGGTGTCCGGCAAGGGTCTAACTACTCCTGATGCAGACTTCTCCCCTGCCCCTCATTTTAACCCCTTCCCCTCTCCTGCCCAGGAACCACCGCCCTCGTTGCTGAGCCTCTCGGGAGCGGTCAGCGGGCTTTTGTTTCCTGCCCGGGCAGTGAGCTTCCTGCTCTGCTCTGCTCAGCAGTCACATCTCTTGTCCGCTCCAATATTCTTTTCTGTTCTCGTTGTCCTTCGGGATTTTTCTCTTTTTTTTCTCTCGTTACTGTAATTTTAATGGGGATTTAGAGGGAAGCAGAGATAAACGGCCCTATTCCCTTGGCCATCTATCACTCCCCAAATCCAGATTGATTTTTAAAATGATATTTAAAAGACTTTTAAAAAATGTTATCTCATAAATGCTATTGTTAGGTTATACCTCCAAAAAAAAGAAAAAAAAAAGGTTCAATCTACTCTCCTTTGTTTCCTTTTTGTTAAAATGTCTAAGGCTAGCATTAATTGAAATAATCTTCCCAAACGTTTTTAAATTCAGAATAAACAGATTTTTGTTCATAACGTGAGGTCTCGAATGTAAGATGATACCATTTCCTGAGGTATAGTTTTCTTATGGGGCGAAAATCCTTGATTTATTCTTAGGTGTATACACCATATGTTGGTATGATCAGGAGACGATGTTCTTTAATGTAAATGTATTTTACTCGGATGCATCCATTGAACACCTGTAAGCCGAGGTAATGGCAAGCCTAATTTTTATTTGTTTTTCTAGTTAGTTTGTGACAGCACCTTTCTTTGTGACCGTATACACGTTCCTCGACTTACAGGGGGGTTGCATCACGATAAACCCATTGTAAGTTGAAAATATCGTTAAGTCAAAAATGCATTTGATACGCCTAACATACTGAACATAGCTTCGTCCAGCCCGCCTTGAATGTGCTTATTTAAAACACTCGTGTGTGCCTACAACTGGGAAGAATCCTCTAGCACAAAGCCTATTTTATAAGAACGTGTTGAATAACTCGTGTAAGTTATTCAGTGTCGAACTGAAATTGAACAGCAGAAGGGTTGTGTGGGTACAGAATGGTTGTAAGTTCCCCTCGCAGCTTGTGGCTGCCTGGGCACCGAGGCTCGATGCCACCTTGGCACCGGAAAGAGCATTCTACCGCACATCACTAGACCAGGCAGAGGGCAGAATTCAAAGTATGGTTTCTACTGAACGTGTATTGCTTTGGCACCACGGTAAAGTGAAAAACACCGGAACTTAAGCCATCATAACCCAGCAGGCATCCGCATTTGGTTATTTACAGGTGTAGCACTATTTCTTACTATTTCGTGACGGGATAAAGAGAGGTTAGACTGGGCACTGCCTGCTGTGAGTAGGTTCTCAGGGCTGTTAAGAGTGGTTTCTTTTGTTCCAGCAACTGTTTGCTCACATAGTTAATTCTGTTGAGAAGTTCAAGATTTCAGCTACCCTGCTTGCTGCATGGTCCTCGGATTTTTATCCTCGGGTCCAGGGATGGGCTTCAAAAAGTTTAAGGTCTTTTTGAAAATTTGACTGGTATTAGAATAGGCTTCGCTTTCATTAGCTGGTCAGTGATGCAGGGCTCATGTGATCCTGCAAAGGGTTGAGGACCCACTTTTAATAGATTGTTTTAGAGAGAAAAAAATAGAATGCCACTGATTAAATTAAATACGATTACAATAAGATGATGTGTTGCTGACTGCCATTGGATTGCACGTCCTTTCACGGGGAAGTGCAAATGGCTGTAAATGAGGGACCGAATGAAGAATGCTCTTTGTCCTTTGTCAGATGCAAAACATCTCCAGCTTCCTGGTTATGCAAAAGCCCCGCTACACATGTGTAACCAGAAGAGGGGGCATTTATGAGAGTCATGTTTTGGCCTCAGAGCAATGAGCCCCCTTTTAATCTACCTGTAGAGGGTAACTTAGTAGTTACCCTTTGTTTTCATCCCGAAGCTGCTGCAGTTAATTTGTGAAAATCAGTTATTTGTTGACAATTAAAGAATGTAGATAAATATATAAAAGGAGAGATGCGTGTACGACATAAAGAGTTGCAGAGTTTAGTTTTCAATTAAGAAAAGATGGTTGGGGGGGGAGTGTGGCGCCTGAGTGGCTCAGTTGGTTAAGCGTCTGACTCTTGATTTCGGCTCGGGTCATGATCTCGTGGTTCGTGAGTTCGAGCCCCACATCAGGCTCTGCACTGACAGCACAGAGCCTGCTTGGGATCCTCTTTCTCCCTCTCTCTCTGCCCCTCTCCCCCAAATAAATAAATAAACTAAAAAAAAACCAAAAGATGGGATTTAATATAATATATATTCATGGCACGCACAAAAAAGCTTTAAAAAAAGAGAAAGAAGAGGGTAGGAGTTTAGGGAAGGTCAGTTGTGAATTTTTTGTTTCCGATCTAATACTAATGTTTTTACTGACAGTGACATAAACTGGATTTGTAAGGTGTCTTTCAGCTCGAGAGTCTTATGGTTCCATTTTCAAAGTGGTTAAGCTTAAGTTGCTCCTTGATTCTAGGTACATCACTGAGATTTTGGGGGTTGCACGAAAGCGTCTGGTTGGGTGAGTTCTGAAAGAAGAGACAAGGCCCTGCCCGAGGAAGCCTACCCGAGAGTAACTGCAAAGGAGCCTGTCAGTAGCTGCAGAACAGCAGCAGTTGGAGGTACGTCACAGCCAGAATTGGGGTCCGGCCTGCTCTGCTTGGTCTCTGGAAGGGAGGCTGTTCTTAGGGCAGGGCCTCACTCACCTCTGGCCTCAAATGCAACTTAACTGAGTAGGGGGATGTTGCTCTGATCTCCTCCTTGAGCAGCTCTGACTGGGGCCCTTCCTGTTGCCCGAAGAACAAGAAAGACCATAAAGGCAACATGCAACTCCGGGTAGATGGGAGTGATAACACATTTCTGGCCAGAGACCTCCCTGCCTTTTATTGTGGGAATGCGGAAGCCAGTTTCAAAGCTCAGTGTCCTTTGGACCAGCTCTTCCTTACTGGCTTTACTCTTACCCTGAAGGACATCAAGGCTGTATCTGATTGGGTAGTGGCTGCATCAAGTTGACTGATGCCCTGTTGGTCATGAACTTTGACCTGCTTTGACACCCTCCTCCCCCACAGTTATGTTGTGAAGTGGTTACCTTATTTCCTTGCTTGTTGCCTTTAATTCTTATCTCTTCAGTAATGTTTATAGTCAAGGTCAGGGTCACCCATTATTTCATATCCTGTGACCTTCAGTGGCTGTGTGGCTTTTGACGCACTCGCTCTTTTATCGTGGAATAGCCCAAGTCACGTCATGTGTCACTTTGATCCTTCAGGGATCTTTGTTTCTGTTTTTATTTTCGGTAGTGGAAATATTTTGTTTTTATTTTGGGTACTGTCAGCGCAAAGCCCACCGTGGGGCTCGATCTCACAAACTGTGAGACGGTGACCTGAGCCAAGATTGAGAGGCGAATGCTCAGCCGGCTGAGCCACCCCAGCAACCCTTGGTTTTCTTTTAATCTACCAACGTAGAACACAGTAGACGTGCCTGGGCCAGGTATTTTACATCTTTGGTCCTCACACTGTCCTGGGAATATTAAACAAGTCCCATTTCCCAGATGAGGATACGGAGGTTCCAAGTGGTTCAGTAACTGGCCGGCTGTTTCCCACCGCGTACCTGGCAGAAACCGCATTTGGCAGTAGGTCTGTCTGTCTGTCTGTTACTCCACGACGCGGAGACAGTGTACCATGCCATCCCCCTTCTTGAGCCAGGATTTGACAAATAGCCTGATGCTTGTGGAAATCGTCCGCTCTCCTTTGTCCACCATCGTTTGGCACTTGTTCCCAACGCATGGCACGCTTACTTGGTTTATGGTTATGTTTGCGACATGTAAGGAGCAGAGTGAGGTTTAACGTTTTTCAACGGTTACTGTTTCATAATTTTTTTGAGGATGTATTCCTGGTATGAGACGTTATTAAACATGTCCCTTTCGAAACATAGGCTCTCACGCCTTCACAGGTCAGTTCAGAGTTGACCGTGAGGCCAGTAGAGCAGGTGGGAGTGGACTTTCATCGTCCTGACGCAGCCCTGTTGTGTCTGTGGCATCGTGTCACCGTCACCTGGACCCTTCCGGTACACAGTTAGGGAAGATGACACAGGAGAGAGATGCTGTTCTGCCAGAAGTCCTGGCTTGTAGTTCACAGAGGCTGTTCTGCAACCCAAATCCTTTGAAATGTAGACCGTCTGTTCAGGTGCTCAGTGTTGGCCGAGTGGTCACATCAGTGTGTACAGCTGGGACGTTGTCCTGAAGGATGTGAGTCTTAAGTTTGAGTCTGTTTAAGAATAAATGGAATCTACGTGGGTTTTTTTTTTTTTTCAATAGTGGGCTACATGATTTGAAAATCTGTGTATTTGGGCTTCTGAAGTATTTTTAATTTGATTAGTAGATGCTGTATAGACCCATAAATGTTTTATTTTATTTTATTTTTTTTATTTATTTGAGAGAGTGCGTGCACGTGAGCGGGGAAGGGGCAGAGAGAGAGAGAATCCCAGGCAGGCTCCACACTGTGTTGGAACCCGACGCAGGGCTTGAACCCATGAACCGTGAGACCGTGACCTGGGCTGTCACTTCACCGACTGAGCCACCCAGGTGCCCCCGACCCATACTTAAAATCTTCACTAAAAGCCTGGGAGGTGGCTGGGAGGTGGGTGTGGTCTACCTTCTTTGAGAGGCGAACCAGCCCAGGCAGTGACCTTGTGAAACCTACCCGCCCCTCCCATCAGAGACTGGTGGAGCCCTCACTCCCAACTCCATACAGGTCTGATTTCACAGACTGTGATTTTGACAATTACCCATCCTGGCTGATTACACACAACGGTGACGTTTAGACTGCGGATGCGTCCAGGAACTTCTTTATGCTTTGCATCAAAGGCAGTCTTCTAACAAACAGTTAAATAAGCCTCATCGCCACAGTGGCGAAGCCTTCTCGATGGGGCTGGTGCGTCCCTGGTGAGACTGGGTCATGTGGTTTTCCGGGACCGCCTGGCCCTCGAGAATTGGGCACATGTGTCACACGTGCTCTGGCCGCACGTGTTTCCCACAGGCCTTCTGTGCTGCGGTGGCAACCGGTTCCTCTCCCCTGCGCAGCTGCTTCTGAAGTACTTGGGCCACACAAGCACACAGGTAAGGGCCACGTTTTATAGGAATCTCAAAACCTACAAAATATGCACACCTCGAAATTTCAGGTATGCGGTGTCAGTGTCACTATAAGTGAAATTCCTTTTTGTTTCTAAATGTATTTTTCCCCTGGTACTATATCGATAAGCTCAAATAACAAAATTCAAACCACCACGCAGAGGTAGGCACCAAGAGATGATATTTCGATGCTTCCAGATTTTAGTCCTAGGAGTGAGTAGATTTATTAAAAAGAACAGAATTAGAACGATAGTGTTATGGATCCATTTTTATTTATGGCTTCAGTGTTTTCCCCATGGTTTAAAATTTTCTTTTGCAACATGCTTAAAAGGGGCTGAAAAGTGCTCTGTGTGGGTAATACCAGAAGTGATCCCATCCTGTTACTTGATAGACCTAATCCTTTTTCAGTTCAGTTAGTACCTCTCCAAATCAGGCCACGGTGATGGGAGAGTATTAAAATAAACATAATTGCCAAAAGCTTTCCTGCGTCCTGTAAAATAACTAATGATGGTTAAGTCTAGGGGATGAGGGGCGCCTGGGTGGCTCAGTCGGTTGAGCGTCCAGCTTCAGCTGAGGGTCATGATCTCGCAGTTCGTGGGTTCGAGCCCCACATCGGGCTCTGTGCTGACAGCTCGGCGCCTGGGGCCTGCTTTGGATTCCGTGTCTTCCTCTTTCTCTCTGTCCCGCCCCTCTCTCAAGCTCTGTCTCTCTTTTCTCTCAAAAATAAATAAACATTAAAAAAAAAAAAAAGGACTCGGGGATGAGAAGACCCAGATGACATCTGCTGCCACATTGTGCAATGAACACAACTTGTAGATTTCCCAGTACAAATGCCATGCATGAAGGGAACACTGGGAATTCTCTTCTGACCCGGACGCTTTGCAGCCTACTTTTTTTGTGCACTGAGGTGACCCACCTTTGACAAGTAACTGGTTTTTCCGTACTTACACGAAACTGTTCAACTTCTGATTTGCAGATATCTCGCCCTACCAGTTGCTTACTTTATTTGATGCTTCGTGCACTAATTGAGCACATCCCCCCTCTGTTTTGGGCTCTTTCATATAGGTTACACCCTAGGGCAGACAGCTGCACTGACCTGAGGAAGCCGCAGGCATCCTCAGTGATGCTGCTTTTCCAGTTTCCTGGAGAGACATTCACAGTGCGGTGCTGGCATGGCTTGTGAACCGGAGTTCTGTGTTCTGTGGGGAACGGGAGTCCTCCAGCTGGGATGGGTGACCGTGTAATGGAAGTACCCTGCCAGGAACAGGCTTCTGGGAAGCGGGGACCATAATGTACTGTTCCTTATGGTTCTCGTATAGACATCGTTCCGAGATTATCACCATCGCCATCATCGTCTCAACCAGGCCAGTGCTTTCCAGACATGGTTCCTTACTGCCCTTGGGATTCCGGTGTGCCTGGGGGCGGGGGTAGGGCTGCGGGAGGACAGGGCCTTCGACCTCCTGATTGTCCCATCAACCAACAGCTCGGCTTCCGTATGTTTCATCCCTGAACCTCCACAAGGTTTTGTTTAGAGAAAGGATTCTGCTGCTCAAGGAAGTAAAGACTGAGGGTCACTGTGGCCTATAGAACTTATGAGAGGTTGGAAAATAGAAGGAAAATCGATGTTCACATAGTGAATCGATGTTCACATTTCCCTTGTAGTGACACTGTGCTTCTTGGGTTTGGTACTTAACATAATCCCTCCAGTGGGAATTCCCATAGACCGAGCTAGCGGTTTCTGTAGACGTGTCTCAGAGGAAGTTCTAAGGTCAGCAGAGATGAAGGGGTAGTAGTCTTACAAGCACTGGCAGTAGAATGAATCTTTAGCGATGGGTTCAGCAGATCGTGGTAATTGTAACTTCTTAGGGGCGTAGGAGACTGCTTTCTCTGGGAGGGTTGATATGAATAGTAGGAAGATGTCCTTGCCGTCAGTGATGTGGTGCATGACATTGAGGCTGACAGTTTGTGAAATCTTCATGACTCTTTCTAGATTCTTTTAAAACATTTGGGTGGACTGTCCTAAATTGAAGATTGATATCCATGAGTCCCAGAACTGACCACTCCTGAATCAGTAACTTTAGCTGCGTTTGGGCCACAGCTCACTTGACTAAGTCAGGAACTTCCCTAAAGACTTTTGTAACCAGGGGAGAATGAGGACCTAAGGAATTTACGGTGTCTAATTCACAGTTGGCGCTCAGAATCCTTAGCCGATGGTTAAAAATATTAACTGATTACAGGATGGTTGAGGCAGGAATGTCCATATGTGAAGATCTTCACCTGAATACGTATTTGGTTATTCAAATGATGAGATTAGTTTTGTGAAAACTGGAGAGAAAATTCTTGCTTATCTCTATCAAAAAAGGGGTAAGTTATGCCCAATTTGCAAATGTAACAGGTGCATTAGAGTCAAATCGGGTCTGAGCTATCTACATACTTACTACCACAGCTTCTGGGCTATTTCCTGCCATGATGTAGGGATTTATTTTCTGTGTACTGTACAAGCCACTGCATGTGAATGAGTGGTACCCCCGGACTTGTGCAGAACTACAGCCCTGCGTATATCCATCCATCCACCCACCCATCATCCATCCATCCATCCACCCATCATCCATCCATCCATCCACCGACCCACCCACCCACCATAGCCATCCATCCATCCACCTACCCATCGTCCATCCATCCATCCATCCATCCACCCATCCACCCACCCACCCACCATAGCCATCCATTATCTACCCACCCACCCACCCACCCACCCTCCATCCATCCATCCATCCACCCACCCACCCACCCACCATAGCCATCCATCCATCCACCTACCCATCATCCATCCATCCATCCATCCATCCACCCATCTACCCATCCACCTACCCAGCATAGCCATCCATTATCTACCCACCCACCCACCCACCCTCCATCCATCCATCTACCCACCCACTCACCCTCCACCCATCCATCCATCCATCCATCCATCCAATAGCTGTTAAGCATCTCTGCTTTGTATCACACACTTCCGGGTACAAGCCTACAGTGGTGAGTAGTGCAAACAAGATCCCTTTTCTCGTGGAGTGTATAATCTAGTGGGAGCGGGTCAGGGTGATTCAGGGAGACAAGTGATACAGAGATAGATAAACAAGACTATTTCTGACACGGATAAGTGCTGTGAGGAAAATAAAATAGGGTAACAGAATTTTGGTGTAGGATAGACTGTTGTGAATTGGATCTAAAATGTACGACTTGTGTCTTGTTGGCTATTTACTTCTTGTACTACCCGTATTTTTATATTCACCGACTGTCTTCAGTAATCATGAGAGGACATGAGATCCCTCTGTGTTTTTTTGTGGGAACTAAGCTGTTTCTCAAGGGGCCAGCATTCAGTGGTGGAAACTGAGGTAACTTGGTTGTTAAAGTAGTTTGTGGAACTAGAACTAAAATGCTTAGTTGCTGACCCATAACATATAAAAAGAAATTTCAGATCCATCCCGGGAAGAAGTGTAATCTACTGCTCACAAGGGGGAAGACAGAGAGTTGGACTGATTCTCTCTTTAAGCGGCTTCTTGCTGCCCGTGTTCAATGGGTCACTGAATCTCACTGATTTGTTTCCTTTGCAGTGTCCCTCTCCTTGCCTGCCTTATTTTGTCTCTTTTCATCAGCTTGTCCCCACTCTGGTAAGGTCCTTGTTCCTGTAGGCTGGTCTTCTTAAATGGCCTTCCCCTGGGTGTCTCTGCCTCTGGTCCAGCTGATGGTTTAGTTTTTCTGATGCTGCATTCATAATTCTGTTCCTGTCTTTAGAGCCTTTAGGGATGACTGTCCCCTTGTTTTGTGATAAAAGCCAGACTCACTGGCTTGGCATTGGAGGCCCTCAATGATCTGGCTCCAGTCCATCTTTCCAGCCTCATTCCTGCTCTTGCCTAATGCAGACCTTTGGTTCCACCCAGATGTTCTGCCCCCTTTGTGCCTTCGCTCAAGCTGCTCTGTGAGACTCATTCCTTTCATTTTGTGCCTGCTTGACTCCCATGTGCTGTTCTACATCCAATTCAAATAGATCAGCTCTCTCTCTTTCGGGCCACTTTAAAGATTCTGTTTTGTCTTTGGTAGTCCTGGTTTGCTTACGTCCAAGTGGGGAGTTCTCTTTCCTTTCCTTTTCCTGATTATGATTTTTTAGATTTTTCTGAATCTGAAGATTGAAGTTAGGAGAATTTTACCATTATTTATCAGAATAATGCCTCCTCCTCATTTTTTCCAAGAAATTCCACGAGACACATTACACAATCTCACTTCCTGGTCTGTGTCCCTTTTTTGTATTCTTGTTATCTTTGTCCTTGTGTGTCCATTTCTGGACTGTTTCTTGGCATTTTTGTCTTTTGGTTCACCAATTTTTTTCCCCAGTTTATTTTTAATCTGTTCAGATCGTTCTTTGTAAGAAAGGGATTTTTATACTTTCAAATTTTATTTTATTTTAGTTTTTTTAGTTTTTTTCTATCTCACTGCTTTATCTCCAGAGCCTAGAGAAAGGTGCAACGTCTAGTAACATAGGTGCTCAGTAAATATATGTGTTTTTTTTTTTTTATTTTTAACTGTTATTTTTGGTCCTCTCGTAAGTTAACTTGGTAATATTTTTTTATTAAAAAAAATTTTTTTTTACTGTTTATTTTTTGAGAGAGAGAGAGAAAGAAAGACAGAGCATGAGTAGGGGAGAGGGGGGGCAGAGAGAGAGGGAGACACAGAATCCGAAGCAGGCTCCAGGCTCTGAGCTGTCAGCACAGAGCCTGATGCGGGGCTTGAAGTCATGAACCATAAGATCATGACCTGAGCCGAAGTCGGATGCTTAACCGACTGAGTCACCCAGGTGCCCCCAACTTGGTAATATTTTTTAAATAAATATTTTTTAAATAAAAAATAAAATTTTTTAAATAAAATACTTTTTCAAACTTCTCTTATTTATTGAGATATATTAAATATGTTTATTTTATGTCGGCTTCCAGTATTTGAATTTCCAGTATATGAAGTCTTTTCAGTTGGGATTCATTCGCCTGTGTCCATTGGCACTCACTCATGGTGACTTACTTCCTTGTGTGCTTGTGCCCTATTGACTGTGAGCTCATGTTCATTGGCAGTTTTATCTGTGCAAGTTCTTTAAGACCTAGATCCAAGTATTTATACTTGTTTCTGCCGGGTACCCGTAAACATGTCAATTACACTCCCTGCTCGACGTTTTTTGAATTTGGAACTCAAAACAACAGAGTACTACTTGTTGGTTATGAATTCTCAAGTGGGATTTTCCACCTCACCTCACCCCTGTCCCCAAATGTACTCGCTTTAAAAAGAAGTCACCCGTGGGACTCCTGGTGGCTCAGTCGGTTAAGCATCTGACTTCAGCTCAGGTCATGATGTTGCGGTTCACGGTTCGAGCCCCACATCGGGCTCTGTGCTAACAGCTCGGAGCCTGGAGCCTGCTTAGGATTCTGTGTCTCCCTCTCTCCCTGCCCCTCCCCTGCTCATACTCTGTCTCTTTCTCTCTCTCAAAAATAAATAAACGTAAAAAGAATTAAAAAAAAAAAAAAGAAGTGACCTGTATCCTGAGGGCATAGTTCTGTGAGGCCCAGTGCGATGCAGGAATCTGTTCAACTCCCCCTGAGCTGTCCTGGGGTCTGTCTCCTCCCCTGTTCCATGTAGTGATTAGAATGGAGGGTCAGGGTGACCGAGGTTCTTGTCTTGGTACTTTCCCATTTCCCAGATTCCCCACTTTTACTATCTCTTACTTGACTGTCACCTCACCGGTGCATTTAAAAAGATGTTGTATTTTCTTCTTCTTCTTTAGTTATTTTTGTCTCGGTGAGGGGGGTAGTTTAAGGTATCTGTTGTGTCATTCTGCGGAAAGGAAAGATCTGTTTTTGTTGCTTTGGTTTTAGTAAGTGCCTTTAATAGATAAAGTGGAAAGACATTTAGGGCAGAGCTCAAAGAATTATTAAAAATTGAGGTATAATCCCAGTTTCTCCTTTAGAGGGTCTGCCATACACTGTTGGATTAGGTCAGCAGTGAGTTGGAAAGTAATACCTTGTAATATGCTTCTGAGTTCCATAGACCTTGATGTCTCTGAGACATTACTTATTGAAATGAAGATTCATTTTTGTTCATTGAGTTGGTTAATTGTCTAATGTTTTACTATGTAATATAATTTTACCTTTTTTAAAAAAAGTTTATTTATTTTGAGAGAGAAAGAGAGCGAGTGAGGGAGGGGCAGAGAGAGAGAGAGGGAGAGAGAGAATCCCAAGCAGACTTCTCTGCAGTGTCAGCGCAGAGCCTGACACAGGGCTCAAAACTCGTGAACCTGAGCCGAAACCAAGACTTGGATGCTTAACCGACTAAGCCACCCAGGCCCCCCTAATTTTACTCTTCTGAGTGAGCTGTGATTCCTGAGTAACTCCTCCGATAGAAGGGGGTGTTATTTGTTATATTTTTGTTATGTGCTGTCTGCCAAGGGTCCACGTGCTGGCGTCCTGAGAGCCTCTGACGTACCTTGGTCTGTTTACTCAGTGTTAACACTTCATTCGATTCTAATTCAGAATATTATTCGTAAGTGAAAATAGTTGGAAGTAGTAGACTGTGCCGGTGATATAAACAAGAAACCAGTCAAGAAGAAATTGTGAATGTTACAGTTTTTTTTTTTTAACGTTTATTTATTATTGAGAGGCAGAGAGACACAGAGCATGAGCAGGGGAGGGGCCGAGAGATGGAGAGACACAGAATCTGAATCGGGCTCCAGGCTCTGAGCTGTCAGCACAGAGCCCGACGCGGAGCCCGAACTCACAAACTGCGAGATCGTGACCTGAGCCGAAGTCGGACGCTCCACCGACTGAGCCAGCCAGGCGCCCCAAATGTTATGGTTTTATATGCACAGTATGTAGACCTGCAGAGTCAGTTTTATGATTTGAAAATCCAGTCGGCTCTCTACTCTGGGAGTTCCCCGAAACAGAGGTGTGGCAGCAAGAAGCATCACCATCTGACAGAGATATGTAACATGTGCTCCCGACCCTGCGTGGACCACACACTCTGTTGTGAACTGTCATTTTCTCTTTTTGAGAATCCCATCTTAGGTTAGTTTTGCTGAAAGGGACCTGCTCTCTGGGTTACTGACCTCCCGTGTGTGGCCTCGGTCTGCCTTGCCCACGTTCGATAACAGTGTCCCGGAATCACCAATGTATCTGGCATGACTTAAGCCAATGAATAATTTTTTACACGTGTGTTATGGTGCTAAGCAAATGTTGAGTGGAAAAAAAGTTGATTTAAATTGGTAGAAAGCTCAAGTGCTGATGACAGAGCAGGGATAACAGTTGCCCGGTACAGCTCTGTATTTTGAAATCTTGAAAATTAGTCGTGTGCTTTACATATTTGCCACGAAAAGAAGCAGAAATGTGATATGGTGAGCATGCCAGCTGCATTAATAGCCTGTTTTGTCAGCCATAGACTTTTATGTAAGACCATATGATGGTTATACATTTTAAAATTGTTATTTCAAGGGCTTAGAGGAATTAATCTTTGTTACGGGTTTGTTTGTTTTTTTGAGTAACTGATTAGGAATTTTAATTTTACAAAACATGTTCACATAACGGATCTTCACATTGAGTCACAAAGAAATGGCTGTTTGTTTGTAAAATACTGTCGTGTTTACTCTGAATCGGCATTGGTGGAAATAGTTTCGAAGGTGGAAAATGGTTTGCGACTCACGTCATAAATATTTTTAAGCTGTTAAATTATTTAAACAGAGCATTCACTATTTATTTTTTGCTCAAAATTTGATTGCACAGACTTTTCTCAGAGTTTTCCTGTTCTTCTCTGTTGTATTTTTCATGCAGTGAATTCATTTCTGAAAATTGTATCCACGATATTTTAATTTTTGTTTATGTTTTATTGTTTCTATTTATTATTTATTTGGCAGAGGAGAGAGACAGAGAAGGGGAGAGAAAGAGAAAGGGAGAGAGAGAAAGAGAAAGATCTCCAGCAGGCTCCACGCTCCGCACGGAGCCCAACATGGGGCTCGATCCCATGACCCTGGGATCACGATCTGGAGCTGCAGTCGAGAGTGGGACGCTCAACTGACTGAGCCACTGAGGCGCCCCTTAATGATATTTTTTGTACAATAAATTAATTTAGGTTGACAAGGAAAGTTCATAAATTTAAAGGGACTTCTTAAGAAATCCGTTAGTAAAATGAAGAAAGCTTTTTTGATATGGAGAAGTCTTTTCTCTTTTTATGCAGGGGTTTTTAATCTTGGACCATTCCTTTGATAATTTATTTATATCACCTGCAGAGATGTGTTGGCTGTCTTTGTTTTGACTGTATATATTTATTTCTCCCTGTATTGATTTAGGAACGAAACCATAGTGGAAGCAAAAATTACATAAGAAATAGCTCATTTGCAGAATCTTTTTCTTCTAAAATGTTTGGTGGAAAAGTGTTTAATTATTACTGCATTCACTTACAAACTCCCACACCGCCAGAAAAGCCACCTTTAAGAAAAATATTTGAAGGCATGATTATTTTCCTGACATTATCACATTCCATTGTTTTTCTCTTCTGTCAAAATGAGTGAATCGAAATGGAATAAAACTGAGTGATCTTTCTCAGCGATGGGGCCCAGTGGTTGGGGGTGAGTAGCTGGGGGTAAGGAACACGTAACGAACACCCACTTGCAATCCAGGGTCTGTTTCCAAACTCTGTCCTGTCATAAACTTAGTTTCCTGTGAAGAGTGTGTGAAGTTCTTAGCCTTGTCGGGTAGGATAACCCAGAACAGTCTCACCGCACGGATTTATAGCTGTTATTTCCGCTTTACTCCTTAGCTCCTTAATCAGCTGTCCTGTGTCGTCTCTGACGTTGTTTGCTTTATATAAAAAGTACTCTGTGAACAGTTTCGGATAGTCTCTTCTCTAAACATAGTATCATCTGCAGGGTGCCTTTTTTTTTTTTTTTTAATGTTTATTTATTTCTGAGAGGGAGAGAGAGAGGGAGACACAGAATCTGAAGCAGACTCCAGGCTCCGAGCTGTTAGCACAGAGCCCGACATGGGGCTCAAACTCATAAACTGTGAGATCATGACTGAGATGAGGTTGGATGCTTAACTGACTGAGCCACCCAGGCACCTCCTGTGCCTTTGTATCCTAAGTCCTAGATCACTAATAAAAACCCTGGGACTCTGTAGGGATTTTCAAGAGCTTCCTTCATTCACCAAAGTTTTGGTGTCACCCTTACCTTCTAGGCCCTCCTTTAGATACTTTAGGTTGTGAACTTAAAGGAAGGCACCCCATGGGCTTGATGAGGGATTGCCTGGTCCCGAGCACCTCTTCCCCACTCCTGTCACAGCCCTGGGGGAGGGACAGCGAGTGACTGGCCCCTGTGGACGTCCTGCACGGTCCAGCAGGGTTTTGGGGTGCTGTCATGATAGGGGTCCCTACGTGCTGCTTTTCTTTCTTGCTCGAAATGAAGGAAAAAACTCCTTTCTCTTTTTGGAGAACACACTTGTCAGCCAACGTGCTGTTTATTGTTTCGTGACTTTGGTTTTAACGACTCTTAAGTGTCCCCAGCACTCATTCTCAGAATCCTGACCAGAATGATTCGCTGTGGGGTTTTCCAGTCAGGCTCAGTGAATTTCAGCAGCAGACAGAGCCTAGCTTGGTGTAACTGCTAACATCACAGTGTTGTTCCCTCTCGGAGCCAGTTTGTGCCAATGATAGTTAGTGTGTTAGCTGAGGTTTTGGAATGCAGACTGAGTAGACCAGTCGCTTTCCTTTGTGCTGGCCATGCGTTCTTTTCTACTTAAGATTTAAGTACGTAAGGGGTTAGGATGGGACTGAACTGGTTCCAGAGCCATTGCAGGGGCGGGGGTTGGGGGGGGGGAAACGCTCGTGGCCCGAAGATGTTGGCGCATTTCCAGGGAATTGTGAGCGCTGCTCTTGGGAAGACGTAAAGGTTGATGGCTTGGTGCCCTGGCTCCAGAGGGGCTCAGTCCACCAGGTGCTGTCTCCTTGCACTGGTAGCCTTTGTCACGGTGCTGCTTCCCCAGATTTATGGTTTCTCCTTCCAAGGGCTGGTTTGCATGTGGCCCTCCTGGCCTCTGCCTCGTCAATTGCGCCCTTGGTTTCTGATGCTGTCTGGGCCGGCGTCTCTGTTCATCTGCTCTAACGACCGGCCTGCGTGCCTCCTACAGAGGCCCCGATCTGGGTCCTGGGCTATGGCCCTGAGCCAGACAGCGTCCCTCCTCTCATTGCATCCGGAGGGGGAGAAGAGTCACGTGTGCCAGGTATTGGTGAGTTTTAGGAGGGAAAAGAAAGCAGGGCAAGCACGTGGAGGGACGGTCAGGATGGCATCTTTGATGCGGGGGTGTCAGTGCTCGCTGGGGGGCAAGCTGCAGACCCGGCGTATCTGACGGAAGTGTGTTTGAGGCCCAAAAACCGCAGTCGCAAAGACCCTCCTCCAGAAGAGCCTGCACTGGTGCCAGCCAAGGGGCCGGCGTGGCTGGACAGGAGTGAGCGAGGGGGGCAGTGAGGTGCGGGTTCAGGGAGGTAGTGAGTCCGGGCCCCACCGCACGGGGCCTCTACTCTTGGTCTCAGTGCGGCCAGAAAGTACCTGAGGCCCTAAGCACAGGAGCGCCGTGATCGGACTCAGGCTTCAAACGTTCTGGCTGCCGTGTGAAGGGCGTGACATAGGGGACCCGGGGGGAGGCGCAGAGGCCAGTTAGGAGGCTCTTGCCGGAGTGCAGGCCAGCCAGGGAAGCTTGGATAGGGAGCGGGGAGTGAAGGGTGAGCAGGACGTGGTCCGATTCTGGGGATACTCCTGAAGAAGGCTCACAGAATTCGGGTGTGGTCAGGTGTGGATTTGGGAGAAAGAGGCATTCAGGATTTCTCCAGAGATTTTGACCTGAGCTGCCGGTAGGCCGAGTTACCATTTACGGAGATGTGGGAAACATGCAGGAAGAAAATGTTGGGGTTGTGGGGGGCGGGCAAGTGCGTATGAGTTCAGGTACATAGCTTTTGGATATCGAAGTGGGCATACTGAGAGGGTGGTTGGCTGTCTGAACCTGAAGGCTCAGAGAGTCCCCCCTGGGGTTACCTTTTCACTGGCAGTTGTCCTTGGAGGGATGGTACTTAAAACCAGGGGCTTGGATGAGGCCACCCGAAGGGGTCCTTGGGCCTGTGTGGGGGTCTGCAGAGTCCAGACTTTTTACAGCAATCCTAAGACCTACAGTAGAGCTTGTCAGAGGCTGTGTGGGACGTCACAGCAGACTGAATGCGGACACAGACCTGGGAATCGGCCGTTTTCCATTAAGCTGGATATTAAAGAGATTTTCAAGAATGCAAATCACTGCCACTCTTCTTCCAAAATACATGTTTTGTCGTTTTGGAAAATATATTTTTCATTAGAATATGTTACTTTTTTTTTTTTAATTTTTTTTTTTTCAACGTTTATTTATTTTTGGGACAGAGAGAGACAGAGCATGAACGGGGGAGGGGCAGAGAGAGAGGGAGTCACAGAGTCGGAAACAGGCTCCAGGCTCTGAGCCATCAGCCCAGAGCCCGACGCGGGGCTCGAACTCACAGACCGCGAGATCGTGACCTGGCTGAAGTCGGACGCCTAGCCGACTGCGCCACCCAGGCGCCCCTAGAATATGTTACTTTTGTTGGCATGTAATGGGCTTAGCATTGCTTTTCGATGAATTACTAAATATTTAAAGATTTTCTCAGTTTTCCATCCCAGTAACTATCTATGGATATAAGGCCGCTACACACACGAGCTTTTTGAGCTCCTTAATGGTTTCTAAAAGTGTGAAGAGGTCATGAGATCAAAGCGTTCGAGGACCGCTGACTTAGAGGGGAAATGATAACAGAGGAGACTTGGAGAATTGAACCCAGTGACCCTTTTGGTGCTTGCAGAGATCAGGAAGAGCCCACAAAGGAGAGAGAAAAGGAAGTGCCAGAGGGAAGGGCAGTGGAAGCGAGCTCGGGGTTCTGGGGGCCAAGTAAGGCGCGGGTTTGGAACAGAAGCCAGAGGTCACTTGTGTCGCATGCTGCTGCTAAGCCGTATTAAAGAAGAATGAGAACTGACCGCTGGCGTTGGCCGTGTTGGAGGTCACTATTGATTTTGAAACGGCTAATTCCAGCAGAGGGGACAAGAGTAGGCTCCGGAGAAGGGAAGTGATTTGTATCACAGTTGGGTTCCTCAGGGTGGAAACTGACCTAGACCCTCTCTTCATTTTGAGCCTGGCCTTCA
Source organism: Lynx rufus (assembly GCF_022079265.1). Classification (NCBI taxonomy): domain Eukaryota; kingdom Metazoa; phylum Chordata; class Mammalia; order Carnivora; family Felidae; genus Lynx; species Lynx rufus. Next base: position 6,715,289 of record NW_025814840.1, on the reverse strand, counting down.
GACTGACCTTGCGTGGGAACCCACCCCAGGCAGACCAGCTGTGTGGCTGGAACAGAGGATGCGGGCACATACCAGACAGAGTTGCCTAATCCCATTTGCAGTGGGTAGGATCTGTTTTTTTTTAAGAGGTATAATACGGGCTGTACCAGTTTCCATTCCCACCAACAGTGTAAGAGGGTTCCCCTTTCTTCACATCCTTGGGGTTTACATAAAAACTTAAAAAAAAAAGGTATATGGGTTGTTTTTCCTTGAGCTAAGAAACGCGGTTATATGGAGTTAGTTACCAAATAAATTTTCCTTTCTTAAAATTATTGTGTTCTTCCAGAGGAATGACAGGATTCTTTGTATTTCTTGTATATTATTGGTCAGTATCAGAATCAGCATTCTGATGGGTATAATGTGGTACTTTGTGGTTTCCTATGATGATAATGATGTTGAAAATTTTGTCATATGCTTCTTGGCCATTCCTGTGTCTTGTTTCATGAGGTAATCGAGTCAGGTCTTTTGCTTTTTTAAAAAGCTGGACCGTGTGACTTTTTTATTCTTAACTTTTTATGCTTTTTAGTTCTTGAATCACAGCTGTTCTTTATATATTTTAGATATGAGTCCTTTGTCAGATATGTGTAGTGTGAGTATTTTCCAGTTGGTGGTTGTCCTTTTATTTTCTTAACTGTGTCTTTCAAAAAGCAGAAGTTTTAATTTTGATGAAGTCCAATTTATTGTTTTGTTTTGTTTTTCTTTTATCCATAGTGCTTTGCCTGCTCCATGGTCACAAAAATACTCTCCTGTTTTCCTGCATTATAGTTTCAGCTTCTATGGTTAGTTCTATGTGAGGTGTAGAGGTAAGGATTCATTCGTCTTTCCATGTGGATATTTATTTGTTTCTGCCCAATTTGTTGAAAAGGCTATTCGTATACCCACCGAATTATTTTGGTATCTTGGTCAAAAAGAATCAGTTGACCATAAATGCATACATCTGTTTTTTTAATGTTTATTTTTGAGAGAGAGAGAGCGCGAGCAAGCAGGGGAGGTGCAGAGAGAGAGGGAGACACAGAATCCGAAGCAGGCTCCAGGCTCCGAGCCATCAGCACAGAGCCCGACGCGGGGCTCGGACTCAGGAACCGTGAGATCATGACCTGAGCCAAAGTCGGACGCTTAACCGACTGGGCCACCCAGGCGCCCCTTTATTTCCTTTATTCTTGAAGGGTTTTTGTTGTGCATAGAATTCATAGAAAAGTTTCTCTCCCCCCACCCTCCCCTAGTTCTTTTAGGATGTTGTTGGCTGTCATTTGGCCTCCTATTTTTAATGAGCTGTGTGCCATCATTCGTATTACTTCTCTGTGTCTTGTCTTCTCTGGTTACATCTACACATCTTCGTTGTTGTTATCTTTGGTTTTCACGACTGGGCGAGGTTTTCTTGTGGTTAACTGAACATCCTACTGTGGTACATTGCTGTTTTCGCTCAGTTCTGAAAGTCTCTGGCCTGTGTGTCTCTACATATATTTTTCCGCCCCATTCTCTAGACTGGCCTTTAACTTGTAAATTAGACCACTTAGAGCTCTTGGAGGCTCTTTGTAAACCCTTGTTTTTCTCTCCTTGCTTCAGCCTGGACGGTTTATATTGATGTAACTTCAAGTTCACCAGTGCCTTTGCATTATTGTGTCCAAGCTGATAATCTGTTCATCTAATCCAGTATTGTTTATTTCAGACATTGTAGTTTTCAGTTCTAGAATTTCCATTGGTTCTTTCATTTTTGTCTTAATCTCTCTTCGGAAACTTTCCATTTCTTTACCCATTCTGTCATTCTCCGTAAATTCTTCAGTATATTTAGCATTGTTATTTTAAAATCCTTGTCTTCTGATTCCATTTTCTGGGTCATGTGTAGGTCTATTTCTGTGGACTGATTGGATTATGGATTTACATCTCCCATTTGTATTCATTTTTAATCATATGGCGGGGCATTGCAGATGCTGTATTGTAAAGACATGAATTCTGTTATGTTCCCCCGAGGAACGTTGAGTTTGTTCAAACAGGCAGTTAAATTATTGGCAAATCAGCTCAAATATTACTTCTTATGCTTTGCTCTCTCTGTTTTGCCTGTACCTCCCAGGAAATGTCTTCTTGCCTTGGGAAGCCATCTTCGTGCCTTAAGCCAGGGTCCTTCCGTGCTTCCAGAGGAGCCCGAGGCCTTTCTCAGGCCCCCGGAGCTGCTAGGCAGCTGTTGGAACTGGTCAGCATCCTACAAATGTTTCAACTGTTGTTTTCCTCAGGATCCTTGGACTCATAGTTCTCAGTTTAGCCAACAAATGTGGAGCTTATTTGCAAATTTGGGACTTCACTCTCCATGGCTTCCTCATTTGGGGGACTTTCTTCCTCAATTTTCTGCCACCCTGGCAGGTCCGTATTCTGACCAACAAAGCTGTGGTTTGCTCTTTGAGTTCCATCTGCTGTGGCCCAGCATGGTTCCACTCTCATGGGATCAGCCGTATAAATATAAATTATCACTGAGTGTGATTCTCTTCCTTGAAGGGCTGTAGATGGTTGACTTTCTGCCTGGTTGTTTTCCACCACCTTCAAAGTTTATTTTATATCCGGCCACTGTTTATAATTGTTATTGGGTGGAGGTCAACTCTGTAATCAGAAAGCCAATCTCCTAAAGAATTTGTTTTGTGTGGTTCATTTCAGTCCTTTATGAAGAAGGGTCAAACCTCTTTCATTTGGAGCTTCAAAATCTCTTCAAGTCATGTCTAATGGATGAAACTGTCGTTACTGGCCTATAGAGCGTTAACTACAAGACAGTATTTATGAGATACTTAGCGTTTATGAAAAGAAATGTACAATATTAAAATATAATCCAAGATGGGAAATGTGGTAATCGGTCTGATTTAGGCATAGGCTGATGTTCGGTTACCACATGAATTGAAATTAAACATACTTAGTATATGTACTTAAAGACTCCAGTGTAAACATCGGAATTAAATTTCAGGTAACTGCGAGGACATTCCTAATGCCTGCCTGCCAATTTCTGACCTATATAAATAACCTTTAAGACAGGACATTGCACTTTTGAAGTTTCTTACCACCCTGAATTCATTTTGGTCACTGAAGTTGGCGAGGTAAGTTTGTGCAGTTCTCAGAGGCCAAGACCAGAGAGAAATTAGGCCAACTTAAAATATATCGTGCTCCAGGAAAAGTAAGAATGTAGTTAGAAGCTGAAATGAACACCTTCAGCATTGGTGTTGGTCCTGTTTTGCTTTTGTGTGGTGTTCACCATGGTAAGATGTATGGGCGTGACGACATTGGTAGGAATGGGTGAACATTTAAGCAGGTCAGAATCAGTTTGTTTGTTTTTTTTTTACTCTATTAGCAATGCCCTATTAAATAATAACAGCATTGCCATGTTTCGCATTTTCTGTCTATATAATATTTCTTTGAAACAGCTTTGAAGAATTGTCTAATCAGATTTTTTGTTTGAGATTACTTAAAAAAACTACAAAAATATGTGGTCATTGTACAAAAAGGAGGAAAACTCTGTTGACCCTTGAACAATGTGGGGGTGGTTAGGGGCACCGACCACCTGCCACCCCAACACGGTTGAAAATCCACGTATAACTTTCATTTCTCCAAAACGTAACTACTGTTGACCGGAAGCCTTACCTGTAACATAAACAGTAGCTTAACATGTATTTTGTATGTTGTATGTATTAAATATACTATATTCTTACAATAAAATAAGCTAGAGAAAAGAGAATGTTACTAGGAAACCCATAAGGAAGAGAAAACACATTTACTGTACTGGACTGTATTTACTGAGAAAGCCCACATGTACGTAGGCCTGTGCAGTTCAGAGGGTCGACTGTACTGATAGGTAAAAGGGAAGTCTATTAAGTTAACCCAGATCCCTCTACCGGGTACAACCACACTGTGGGGCGTACGTCATTTTAGCTACTTTTTCTGTTTTCATTGACACAAATGGCTTATAGTAGATGTATTTTATAATCTGCCTTATTTCCCTCTTAGTTCAGACAGCTCTATATGTGTGCCGCTGTCTGTGTTGTTATACGTGCCGTGTGCACGTATTGAAACAAAAAAGAAATTGTGCAGATGCTCATTTAAAATCCATCCAGGTAAATAGCTTTGAATTTTCCGGGGCCTAGGTTAAGCGACATTTTATCATCACCCGAAACCACATTTGTTTCCGTAACTGATAAGTGTGAGAGAAAACCTCTTTGCAGCTTCTACTTGAACACGCCTAGGAACGGGTTTCCTGCCCGTCCTCTGTTGAACGCAGGGCCACACTGCCTTGTGGCACGTGAACACTGTCCTCTCTCTGGCCTCATCACATGGTACATGGGACAGGCTGGATAAGCTCTAGAGCTGCTCTGCAGAATTGGTGATGACCAGGCGGGTCTCGGGGCAGAGCAGCATCTTGAAACACCAGAGCCTTCTGTTTAGTGCAGCTCTCGTCACCAGCCTCGTGTGTAGGTGTTGAACAAGGCAGCTTTCTGGAGTTCACGGTCGACGAGGGAGGCAGGCGTTGAGCTAGGAAGGAAGTGTCAGCATGCCAAGAGTAGTGAAGAAGTTCAGTGTCAGGGGCGCGCAGGGCAAGTGTCTTGACCTCATCTGGGGTGTTTGAGAAGAGCTTCTTGGAGGAAAAGGTGGTTAGATTGACCCTTGTGTGAAGAACAACAGTTAGGAAGGAAATGGCACAGGAAGTCAGAGTTTTCCAGGTAGGTGAGCTGGCCAAGATGGACGTCGGGATTCATTCGGCTGCCTCTCTTCCCGACAGTTTTCTTCTGTAGTTACTTTGGGAACATTGGGGTGATATTTCCCATAATTGCCCGTATAAAACATGGCATCCGTGTTATTATGTGGTAAGACTGGGCTTACCTGTTCATGAGTCATAATCCACACAATATTTTACGGGTTGGTTCTTTGAATCTTAATAACTTGGGATGAGCTAATGCCGAACACACGCATCCCTCGAGTCTCTTCATCCAGTGGTCAGGCTGAGCGCCCACAGGACCGGTGCTTGTGGGGGTGGCCCCACGTGAGGGGACCGTTACGTCGCCCCAGGATTTTACGGCGGCTGTCGCATTTTGTCTTTGCTTCTTTAGTATCACCTCGGTTTTGTATGGAGGTCAGGTGGCCGTGGAGGCCAGGGGCTGGCAGACAACAGCAGGAAGTCCCAAGTCTGGCCTGACACCTGTTGTTATAAATATGGTTTTATTGGCACGTGGCCACGCCCACTCGCTTGCGTGTTATCGGTGATGCGTTCGCACGGTGATGACAGAGGTGAGTAGTTGCGGAAGATTCTGTGCGCCCTGCACACTCCTCGGGCCTGTATGGAGAACGTTTGCTGGCCACTGGCCTAGGCACGATCCATAATCCAGCGCCCCACAGTTTCTTCATTTTGGTGGGTATTTATTTCTTCTCATGCTGTCCGTAGCCAGCCCGCCGTTTGTCCTTATTGTCCGGTTTTGCTCTTTCTTCTCTCCTTCCTGACCAGTTCCCGCAGGCTGAGCCAGTAACCGCGCGGCTGACATCACATGACCTCATGTCACAGCGCATCAGTGTCCCTCTTTGTTTTCGGCTCTTCTCTGCTTACGTTTTGTCCACTGCTCAGTCTCGGGAGCTCTTCCCTTCATGTCTCGCTTCCTAGAGGCCTCGAGGAGAAAAGGCACAGATTGTGGCTCCACGAAAACTGTCTGGGGCCGAGCCCTCCACTAGAAAGGAGCTTACCTGAGGCACGTCCCTGTGCTTCTCTGAATTCTCTGAACCTCAGGTGGTTTTTCTGGAAATGGGGCATCAGGGTGGTTGGGAGGACGAAGGGACAGAAGTGCTGTTGTGTCTGTGATTCGTCCTTCTCCGTAGAGCTGACCGTGCCGGGTGGCCGGCTTCCTTCCTGTTAGTACCTCTGGGAAAAAGAGAATGCTGGTTTTCAACTTATTGTGGAACAAATGCGGCCTGTTTTTATTTCGAGATTTTGGCTCAGGCAACACCAAGGAAACTATTCTTATTAAATACGGTTTGAATAGGAAAGCACGAAGCTCACGTTATCTGCATTAAAGTACCTCCATCACACACACGCACACAAACCAGTTTTCCTGAATGAAAGCCCTTTGAGTGTATTTTGAAAACCGGAAGCACTGCATTTGGAGAGTACACGCAAGTTCAAGTGATAAGCCAGGGAATTAGAGCCCTTTTTATTCCCGGATGACAGAGCGTGGGGGAAATTTTGTCCCCATCCTTGTCTGCGGTGGAAGTATCGTGCAGCTGATAAAAACTCAGGCTTTGCCAGGCCGGAGGCAGTAGACGCCACCGGCATCCCTCGGCCGTCGTGCATGAATAACGCAGCGACTGACGCCCAGGAATTCTCGGCCACTTAGATTAGGGTGCTCCAGCGGCCAAGGTTGCTTGCGTGCGTTTCACGCATTTGGGAAGGAGATCGTGTTTTTAGATCTAATACAGAGAAGAAAGTAGAGGAATGACCTCGTCTTTCAGATGGCACCTGACGGCGAGGTAGAAGAGTGTTCTAGAAGGATGCACTCTGCAGACATGTTGTTGCACGAGTCGAGTCGCTTACGTGCTCGCATCCCTTTGGGTTTCCTTTTCCATAAAAGAAATATTTACCTTTTTCCTCAAAGATCTTGGCACCACCCATTTGGGCTTTAGAAGTGCCTTGTGTCAGGGTTTGTGAGGATGGACAGATGGGCTGGTGCCTCTGTTTCTCATCGGTCTTCGGACCGGCGGGTGGACCAGTGGTGGTTAGCCCTCCGGAAAGAGGTTTAATTAGAAGTAAAACCCAGCAGGTTTTCTTTCCCTTCTCCCAGGGAAGGTTCCAGATGGAAACCTGAGGCCACAGGGAGTAGGGGGTTCCTGCCAGCCCTCTGCTGAGTGGGTGGTCCCTGAATAACCGTGCCTGCGTTCTCAGTAACTCGGCCTCAGTTTCCTCTTCTGTCAAGCCAGGATAATGATAGCGTCCCCACTCCTCATGCCGTCGTCCGCGTCAGTGTGCGCGTGAAACATTTGGAAGAGGCCCGCGTGCGGTGAGCAGTTTGTTTTAGTTGCAGCAATATTTGTATTAGTAATACTCTGTCCAGGCGCTCACGTGCATTTAAAACATGCAGGTTGGATACCGTCCTGTCCAGGTAACACCCGTAGTGGCTTAAGTCCATGCCGAGGAGACAAGGCTGCCAGCTCCAAGCGAGGAAATGAGCCTTTCGTTCTTCTTGCTTTGTTTTAAACATGTATTTATTCTTGGTCCTGAGGAAAAGATTAGGAAGGAGAATGGTGAACGAATGACCACCGTTTTTTGTTTGTTTGTTTGTTTGTTTGTTTGTTTGTTTTAATTGCTTTTAGGCTGTGGGAAGGGTCCCGTGACGGGAGTTCTGGAGGGCACCGCTTTGCTTTGGTAACGCCCACTGCTGGGGTAGGGGCCGTGTCATCACGCACAAAAGCAAGCTGCTGCTTATTTTAAACACGGAAGTTTCTCGCAGAAAAGAGAACTCCGGTCTGCGTTCCTAACAGCCTCCCACACGTGAGGGGTCCCCCCGTCTGCGGTGTCTGCTGGCTCAGATGAGGTCACTTCTGCCAGAGACACGAGGACACTCGACTTGCTTGGGTCAACGGCTCCCGACGCGCAGCCCGGAGCACAGCGCTCCGCCATCAGAGGGAAGCCCGGAGTGTCCGTGGGATGGGTCCGTGGGACGGGTCCGTGGGCTTCGGGGCGGGGCTGTGTGAGACAGCGGGAGGGACACGCCGGCGCCAGCCGCTCTTCCCCACCTCGTGTGTATTTAAAAAGGAAAAAAGCAGATCATTGGTAAGAAAAGGCAGCCGACTTTCGGGGCATCTCCGTTTCCTCCGAAAACGCCGGGCCTCGCTTTGGGAAATGAAGCGTACGTTTAATACGAACGGGTCCTCGAGGTTGTTTCTTTCTCTTGCCACAGAGCTCGCTGTTTCCAAGTACGAGCTTGATAGCGTTGTGGAAAGGCCTCTCCAGGCTTGTCCCTCACGGAATATCTGATCCCACTGACTTCGCTGTTCCTGGTTGAAGCTGGAGTCGGGTCGACGGGGGGACGAAGGGGCCGGGGAAATAGGAGGTCCGGGTTCCGCGCTTCTGAGTGAGCCTGGACGGGTCGGCCCCTTGGAGTGTTTGGGTCCCGTGTGTCGTCACCTGTCACGGCGAGGCTAGGCCTGGGAGATGAACGAGGATTCCCCGGCTCTGAAACGATGCAGTTGTCCATCCCCCGACCAGTGTCTGCGGGCAGCGAGGGGGCCTGTTGCGGTAAGAGGTCCCTGGCTCAGTGAGTTAGTCTTAGCTACGTGCTCCGCTTGGGAACTCCTCTTGGGTTGCTTTGTAGAAGTTACTGGTACTTGCTCAGGGGACTTGAGGACATTTCTCTTTGGTTCTTAAGGAGCCCCTACTAGCAAGAGTTAGATGGGACTTTGGATGTTTTACTTCTTATGCTGTTCTCAAAACCACTAATACAGAAAGTCTCCAGCTCGTATCTCTGAACATGAGTTTCATAAAGTGCTGAAGTCTGTTCCATCACATTTGAAACACTCTTTCGTTCAAATTGTTCTACGAGGGGTAGGATCCCAGCATAGCGCCTGTGGTGATCAAAATCCTCTTGCCGGGGGCGCCGGGGTGGCTCAGTCGGTGGAGCGTCCGACGTCGGCTCAGGTCATGATCTCGTGGTGGGTTTGAGCCCCGCGTGGGGCCCTGGAGAGCTGACAGCTCAGAGCCTGGAGCCCGCTTCGGATTCTGTGTCTCTGTCTCTCTCTGCCCCTCCCCCGCTCACGCTCTGTCTCTCCCTCTCTCAAAAATAAATACACATTAAAAAGAAATCCTCTTGCTGCTTTAAATGTGCACGTGTTCGGCATGTTCAATAACAGCCTCTGCAGTGCCACCGGGTGACCAGACCACCATTCGTAAGACCGCTGCTTCCTCGGTCAGCGTGTTCCGTTCCATCCTCTGTGTGGCAAGAACAGGCCCAGAGGACATGTGTGGTCAGAGAGGAGTCTCGGGTCTGAGTCAGAGACCGTGGATGGGTAGGCCCCTCTCCCGGGCCCCGGCCCCGGGGCCTCCCTCTTCCTCCCCCCTCCTGTCTCGGAGGCGCCCGTGGTTGCGTCAGCCTCCCTTGCCGACTTCCCTTCCGTATGAGTTACCTGGAGCCGCAGAACACTGTCGCGGCAAACCGGCTTACTCAGCGCACACGCTGTCTCGCGGCGTCTGCGGGTCGGGAGTCCGGGTGTGATTTCGCGGGGGACGGGTTTAGGGCGGCAGTCAAGGCGTCTGCCAGAGCTGCCGTGTCATGTGAGGCTCGACCGGGGAAGGCTCTCCTCGTCCGCTCCCGGGACTGTTGGCGGTCTCTCGTGGGCTCTGGGACCGAGGCCCTGCTCCGTGTTAGCCGTGAGCCGGACGCTGCCCTCGTGTGGCTCTTCCTCAAAGCCAGCGAGGGAGGGAATCTTGCAGCCGAATGGACGAATGGACACTCCAGGCTTCCGGGAGGTAACCGCATGTATCTCGTCGTGTTCGCTTGCTCCGTCCGTCACGAAGAATCTCAGGTCTTACCCTGCTCAGGGGGCGGCTGTGACACAGGCGTGGGTGGTGAGACACAGGGGCCTTGGGGCCGTTGGAGCCGGCCACATTTGAGGCCGCCTGGGTGCGTGGACACCGCCCTGTCTGTGCATTTTCCCTCTTCACCGGGAGCTTGCTTCTCGTCCCTTCCGCCTCCTTTCCTTCCTCCCGCCCGCAGACAGTCCAGCCACCGGGGGCGGCCTTTCCTCCTCCTCTGCTGCAGAGATGCAAGGACGGGGGGCAGGGAGCTGGCCCTGGTGAGCCTCCCGGGACGGCTGGCACTTAGAGCGTGTGGCACATTCCCTAGCAGGCGTTTCTGGGTCATAATGTGCTTTACATCAAGGACCCGAGTGGGGTCCTTTCTGCTTTGGTGTCTCTGGTCACTGCCGTCTCCAAGCACGTGCTGAACCCCAGGGTGAGTTCACGTTCCCGGTGCCGTCCTCCTACGGTCTCTCGCTGTGACCGTGGTTGAGTTTCTCATTTAGAATCGTTAGTGGTTTCCGCCCTCTTACTCTTCGGCTCTGTTAACTGATGTCTGGTATCATCATCTCTTCAGGCGTGTTCGGGGCGTTTCTTGCCTTTCTCGGGCCTGCTCTCGGTCCGTGTCTCGCTGCTCGTCCTCGCCGCGGGGGGGCCGTGTGCTGTCGGGGTGAAGCGGCGGGAGCCAAGCCCGGCCGCCTGGGTTCGAACCCCAGCTCTGCCATTTAGTAGCTGGGCGGTGTCGAGCGTGTGATTCCGTTTTGTTTCTGTGTGCTGGGTGTGAACGTTTCCGGGTTTTCCACCGGCCGACAGACCTCGGTGGGGGCTGCCGCTCTCTCTTTGCTCCCAAGATCTGTATGTGTAACGATCGGAGCGGCCTGCGTGTGACTGCCAGATGAACCGTTTCTTCAAGCCCTCTTCTGGCCTCCTGGCAAGGTGGCTGGAGATACTTGAGCTCACGAGGACACCTCTTGTTTCGGTGACATTGCCCGTCCCTGCTGGCCTCCCCGGGACGAAGATGGTGGACTTCCTCCAGCAGCGGCAGCATCCAACGAGACCTTGGTTGCCGTGGGCTTCACTAAAGCGTTTGCGGGCGCCCTGTCTCGGAGCCCGTGTCGCCGCACTGAGCTGTGGTGCTGCTGCTGGCAGAGTCTCTCGAGGAGGAAAGCGAGGCTTACGGCCATTCAGCAGCACGCCCAGGGGCTTCGTTGCTCTGTGCGTCCGCAAAGCACATGCTCTCGATGACCATAGGACGCTGTCGCCCTGCGAGGAAGCTCGGACCCGTCTTAGCGAACTAGCTCCCTGGGGGAAAAGGGGCGAAGGGTCCGAAACGACACGCCTCGGGGGCACCCGAGCTTTCATCCACTTGCGCGGCCTCGGTGCCCGTGCAGTTGCTGTCCTTGCCCCTGCGGGCCGGAGCCTCCGTGCAAAACAGGAGTCGTTCTCCTCAGACAGATGTTTGCACGGCGGCTGTGGAATCTTCACGTCGTATAAGAAGCAGGATCGAGAAGGGCTGGGCTGTCAACATGCTCAGCCGGGAGTCCCACATCCAGGTTATTCTAAGTGCGGCAGCTAAGTTAATTGCTCGTATTCTGGTGAAACTACCACTGCACTGCGTTCCTTTAAACGCACTTCACCTCAAGCACGTACGACCCCTTCTCCCACCCCGGGACTTAGCACAGCACCTGCTGCCAGATGGGTCGTTCGTTAACGTCAGTAGCGGAAGTCGCTTATTCTTGCGAATAACCACCGGGGTGGTAAAGTACTGACTTGGAGGAGGAATTTCATGCCATGAACCTATTAAAATAGTTTCCATTGAAGTGAGGACAGCAGGTCTTGTGAAAAAAAAAAAAAATCAGCTCTAACCTGTAACAAGACAGATTTTCTTGTGTGCATTGTATGCTGGTTTTGAGGGTAAAAAAAGAGTAATCAACTTATTCCGAGCAGTCAGCGTCACCGGGGTGAGTCCCAAACAGGGTGGTGTAGGCGGGGTCAAGGAGCACTGTTTTTCACATAGAAAGTTCTGTTTAAAAGTTGGTGTTGGGACGCCAGGGGGGCCTAGTCAGTTGAGCGTACGACTCTTGATTTCAGCTCACGTCATGATCTCGCGGTTCGTGCGTTCGAGCCCCGTCCCGGATTCTGCGCTGACATCGAGAAACCTGCTGGGGATTCTCTCTCTCTCTCCCTCTCTCTCTGCCCCTCCCCCTCTCATGCTCACATGCTCTCTCTCTCTCTCTGTCAAAATAAATAAATAAACTAAACAAAAAAGTTGGTGTTGCCTCTCTTGTTGGTCTTTTTCTTTTTTCTGGAAAACACAGCTGACAGATCCATACTGTTGTTGGTGAGGCCGGAATGTGAAGCTAGCCTTGGTGACAGGCTGCCTGCCATCCTCGGTGCGGCTTTTCTTTCCCGCAGATGCCTGCCGAGTACTTGGCATTGCATTGCACACCAGAAGGATTAGCACCGGTGGAAATGATTCATTCCCTCTTTCAAGAATTTAGCATCAAGAAAAGAAACGCGGTGCCGATATGAGGAATGCTCACAAATGCACAGCGAGGGCTTTCTATGTGCACATGAGTGAAGGCTGTCCCCTAAGGTTTTTATTTGACACTCCTTTCAGAGCAGCTTCGGAAAGTTTGATGTTCTTGTCCAAAGTCTGATTTGAACCTCTCTCCAAAATGTTCACATAGGGAAGGAGTCTGGATTTGAAGGGGTCTAAGCCATCATTGCAGTTGGAGCCGTGAATTTAACAGGCTACCGTACTTGCATTAGTAAGTAAACACGATCGTTGCCGTCATGTCGTGGGGACATAGGCTCTGATGGGCACTGAATATGCGTTATCTCTATTCTGTGTAACTTCCGACCACACTATGTGTCGTTATCCCTGTCTCGCAGGCCTGGAAACTGAGGCTTGGAAGGATTCGGTAGCCCGGCAGAGAGCACCCTGCGGGTGCACATCAGGAGTGGCGTTCAAGCCTGTTGGTCAAGCCCGTATCCGACCCTTCTCCACTGTCCGTGGTTTTGAGATTCTTCCGTGCCAAGCGACCAGCATACAGAGCTCTTGCTAGCCGGTAAGCCTGGCACTCCGTCCTCTCAGTGCTGGGTGTAATCTCTAAGACCTTGACTCTCCAGTCCTTCCCTGCTGGGCAGATTTCTTTGTTACTAGGAGGCTCTCTGGATTTATGCGGCATTTGGTCCGTTCTCTCCTTTCTTTATGCCCCCCCCTTAGTCTCACACACACATGCGCACACACACACCCACGCACGTGCACACGGACACCCTTCCGGTTTGGAGAACTTGAGGCTTCCGTCTATTCCATAACCGAGACGACAGTGTCTCTCATGGCGCCTCAGCGCGTGGAGCCATTTCATAATTAGCGTGCATCTCTTCTCCCTGAATGACAACACTGAGGCCTCAGAGAAACAGGTTCCCGTTTTGTACATCTTGTCCACTTAAAGCTATACATTCTTCGTGTAAAATAAGCAATAGTTGCATTCTGCCTGGGGCTCCCCTGTGAAGGGAAACAAAGCAGAACTTCCTGTCCCTTTTAGGGACGTAGACCCTAAAGTGTTACGAAATTTAAAAATTGAAAGTAAAGCATTGTTCTGAATGCCTTGCTCTTGGAAGAAGGAAGGCACTTTGTTGAGGATGTGACATGCTCCGTGACTTACGTGAATCTCCAATATTTGAATTGTACGCATGGGTAAGTTAGCAAATCTGATCCTTGAGTGGTGGGTGTCCCGGGTCCTGGGCCAATACCCTTGTCGGATCAAAGCATGCTTGGCTCGGCAGATTTTATCCTTCCTCTAATTGAATGTTCTCAACCACACAGTATACTAGGGGGCATTTGACCCTCTTTCAGAAAAGTAGAAATCGGGGCTGGGAAGAGATGAATGGACTTCCCCAAGGTCACGTGGCCAGGAAGCGGTGGGACCTGGAGCCACGGTGTCAACCGTGTGGTGTCCTGTTGAGGGTGGGGGCCTGGATCCCCTCGTGATTGATCTTTCCTGTTCTGTAAATTGTAGACAATTGGAGAAATAGAGCCAGGATCCAAATGGGAATCAACACAGATGGTCGCTTAATTACTGGTAAAGCAGGGTTGAAGCCTCGCAGGCTTCAATTACCTCCTTCTCTGAAACTGAAACAGAGTTCAACTCCAGCAGCCTTGACCCAGTCCTCCAGCTGCTGCTGGAGAGAAGCCGGCCGCCGTTGCTGCTGTCCTTGTGGAGGGCCGGAGGGAGCTCCTTGCTGCCCCGCCCAGTGCAGCGGCTGAGCGCTGAGCCAGGGTTTCCTGGGATCCCCCCAGACACATTCGTCTCTCACTGTGAGAATGTGCCAGGAGGGGTGGGGCCGGGAGGGAGACGACTCTGATATGCTTCCTCCCAGGCAACAGACTAAAAGTTCTTCCCCAGAACGTACGGGAGGGCATTTTAGGGGTTCACTTCCCCAAACCCCAGCAGTAGAAATACTGCTCTTTAAATTTTTTGTTTTCCCTTGGGGTTACGTTTGTCTCTCTCTCTCTCTCTCTCTCTCTCTCTCTATGTTGTTATTGTCTCCTTCCTTTTTGATTTTGAGGGCAAAGGAAGAGATGGCTATTTTTCTCCATGTTTTGGTCACGGAGAACAGAAAAAGAACACAGAAACCCAGAAATGGGTCTTTCTGAGACATGTACCTCATCAGATCCTTTCTCCTCACGACAGGTGATGGAAATGTACTGGCATGATGGGAGAAGCTGGTAACTTATAGGAAGCCAAGATGACAAGAATTTTCTTAAATAATCAGTAAGTAAAATTTTGTTGGCCCCTTGGAAGTCTTCCGATTACCCGGTGAATGTTCCACAAGAGACTATGGCAAAAGCATAGCACAATCAAATGACTGAAAAGTCTGAAAGAGAAAATGTTTAAAAAAGAAATACCCAAACACTTCAAAAAACTCATGCTCACATTTGAGCGATTATTCTTTCTGGTAAGCGTGTCATTTTAGGTCGGGAACAGCGGTTGGGGAGATAGAGCCTAAGTATTTAAGGGATTAAGGGAAGATTCCTTTTATATTAACCTCTTCTCAATAAGCTCTTCTCAAATACAGATATTCATGTTCCCCTCGGTTCCATGGGCCCCATTTCTTACCAACTTTTGGTGGGTACGTTTTGGAGGTTAATATGAAGAAACTTGAACTTGGCAACTGTGAATAAAATAGAGCTCCTTGTCTGCACCGTCTTGGTGCATCTCCTCTTATACACATCTGTGGCATTAATGGTTGCTGGTTATCTGACAGTTAAATGTGTTTGATTTTGGTTTCGTTATAATGATGATAATGTCAGTGCACGGGGTTGCCTAGTGAAAAGGTTGTGTATTTCTGAGTCACACAGTCGGAGGCCTGACTCTTGCTGTTGTGCTGTTTAGTGGTTACTCAGCCCCTCGAGCTCAGTTGACTCATCAGTGTGTTGGATTTGATAATCCCACTCATAAAGCAAAAGGCTGCGGGCAGTACTTTGTGCTATGACTAGGACATTATAGGGCCACCGTAAAAGTACAGCTAACCGTTGAGCAACACGGCTTTGAATCACCCGGGTCCACTTGTCCACAGTTTTTTTTTTTTTTTTTCTTTTCTTTTACAGTACAGTACTTGAATAAACGGGTTTTCTCTTCCTTAGGATTTTCTCCATAACATTTCCTCCAGCTTGCTTTGCTGTAAAAATACAGTATATAGTACACATAACATACAAGATGTGTGTTAATTGAGTGTGTTATCAGTAAAGCCTCAGTCAGCAGTGGGCTGCGAGTGGTTAACGTTTCTGGAGAGTCAAAAGTGATACATGGGGCTCTGACTGTGCGGGAAGTTGGCATCCCTGACCCAGGGCTGTTCAAGGGTCTGCCGGAATCGCTTTTGTTCCCTATATTTGTATCACGGCTTCCAGATGATAAGCCCATATTGTGAGTCCAGTTGGCCAGCTCAACTTCCTGCTCCTGTCGGGCAGCCGTGGGTTAGTACTGGACGTATCGATAATCGACACGCGGGCAGATGTTAGGACTTGGCCCAGCCGGGAGGGAGGACGGGAGGAGGCGGAGATTTCTGTGGCGTAAATACTCCCCCACGTGTGGGAGGACCAGGAAGTGTGGCTGGGCAGGAACACCCCAGCCCGCACTTTGCTACCGGCCACGTACCGCAGTGCCCAGAACACCCTGAGCGTAGCCCCCCGTGACGAGTTCTGACCACTTGTTGCCTCTGCCTGTAGTCTCGTTTATTTGAGTTGTATGTTTGTAGAATCCGAGTTCTAGCGATGGCTGTGTTTCCCCACGGGCTTGCCAAAAACCCTGAGAGCGTGACCGTCTGCCCTCGGCGGACCGGTGTGAACAGCACCACGGGCGGCACGTTTCCTGTGAAGCTGTGTTTCAGCCACAGTTCTTCAGGTGCCTGTCTCAGCTCCGGTGGTAAGGGTTTGATTTGGTGGATAAAAGCATGGTTTGCTTTGGAACCTCAAGGCCGTCCTGCGCCCATGCCTTCTGGGGTTGAAGACCAGTCCTGAGACGGGTTTCGAACGTCCACCTCTGTTCTTAGGCGTGTGACTGGAGTCCTCCGGGCGCGGCCTCGGCTTCGTAACTGGCGCGGGACCCCTCATCTCTTCTGGCTGCGCGGTGACCGTGCTTGTGGTTGAGTCAGTCTCGAGTCTCTTCTGTCCCTTTGCTGTGCTCCCCTGAGTCCGCCTCTCATCGGGGACGAGCAGGCGGGGGTCCTCCTCACTCACGGTGGCACGTAGGTTTGCTTTGGTTCAGAAAGGAAGCTTTAACGAAAGTGAGTTGTCTGCAGAGGGAGAGAAACAAAACGAGACGGTATCTGGGCGGTTTCAGGTTCCCACAGGCTTGATGAAAATCTTGGGGAGGAGAATGGAGGGCCGAACGGAAACTGGACCAGATTGCTCAGAGTTTCTTCCAGAAGCAGTTTGTTTAGTGTTCTAGCTCGCCCTTGAGAAGGAAACAGTTGGAGCCTGAGATTGCTAAGGAACAGCTAAGATTGTGGTGGTTGTTTTTTTTAAATCTCACCCACCTAGCTCTCAAAACACATTCTTCGTTGAACCTTAAAAAAAAAAAAATGCCTTGCATATTTCAAAACATTCGTTTCTGTCGGTTCCCTGAAACAGATTTACGTAATCTTAAAACACTTAGTTCTCTTATTTCCTCCTAAAACAATAGATATTTATAGTTCCTACTGAGTCAAGGACGGGCTTGGATTATTGCTAAAGTAATTCTTGTCCATTTCAAGCAGAAACTGATGGATAGAAATTGGAGACCTTTGCCTCTGGATAAGAAATATTAACCCACGTCATGGGGCACCCGAGCGGCTCAGCCGGTTAAGCGTCTGACTTGGGCTCAGGTCATGATCTCACAGTTCATGAATTCGAGCCCCATGTCAGGCTCTATGCTGACAGCTCAGAGCCTGGAGCCTGCTTCAGATTCTCTCTCTGTCCTTCCCTCTCCCGCCTCCCCCCCCCCCCAATTTGTGCGTGCTCTCTCTCTCTCTCTCTCTCTCAAAAGTAAATAAACATTAAAATTGGTTTAAAAAAGGAAATATTGCCCCATGTCTCAAGTTGAATAAGGGTGTCTTTGGTGGCTGTGAAAGCAGACATGGGAAAAATGACCAACAGACAAACCTCACCGTGCAGAAAATATTCTGATTTATAATTTCTTCCCCCAGAATGGACCCGATGCTATTTCTGGACATCCCCAGTGTAGATGAGTGTTTGATGAGGGAGCTGTTAGGTGTGTGGTCTTCAGATGTGTAAATGGTACAGCCTTGCGTAATGTCCAGTCACCACACTCAGAAGTTTGCTCGGTACTTAGGACTTGTGGGTTATGGGAGTGGATTCCAGTACAAATAAGACGGCTCGTTCCACGTCAAAACCGATCAAGTGCAAACATAGAAAGCTGTGATTTCAAAACAAATGCAGTCAGTGTCATTAGAGGTATATTAACTACTCTGGAAACTCAACAGGAGAGAGAAGTTACCTGTGTGGCAGGAATGATGAGGCCAGGGAGAGTTTTAGGAGCAGATGACATCTGAAGTGGGTGTTTTGTGAGTAATGCCTTTTTCTGGTTTTCTTAAGTTTATTTACTTTTGAGAGAGAGAGAGAGATCGCATGTGCATGCACTGGGGACAGGGGGCAGAGAGAGAGTGGGAGAGAGAATCCGAAGCAGGCTCTACATCGTCAGTGCAGAGGCCAACATGGGGCTCGAACTCACGAACTGTGAGATCATGACCTGAGCCCAACAAGAGTCCACGCCTAATGGACTGAGCCACCCAGACACCCCGTGAGTAATGCCTTTTACTTAAAATACCTATTTTAAAAATTCTAAAAGTTAACCAGTGCTAATTGGAAAGAACTTTTAAAATGTGAAAATTATTCAGACTGGAAAAATTCATCGATCTCATCACTGCCTAGAGACACCATCAGTAACATTGTTTTTTTTGCTTTGTTTTGTTTTGTTTCGGTATTCTGCCATACTCTTTCTGAGCCTGGATTAGATTCATCCTTTTTTCCTTCCTAAAACAGATTATTTGTTTTAAATATCATTTTAACACCTGAGTTGATTGACAGTGTGCTGAAAGCATGCCACCGTTAATAAACACACCCTTACGTCGTGTTTGTTGTTGTCATACGGCACTTCACGTGTTATGTGGTCTGTGATGCGTATACCCAGTCCCCCAGTGGTGGGTATTTTGGTCGTGCTCAACTTTCCATTCTGGTAAAGCTGGCTGTGACGGACCTCTTTGAGCATGCGTTGTGGTGCACTTGCCCAGTTACACGCGCAGGAACTTGGAACAGAGTTGGGCAGTGCTTAGCGCGGTAGCTGGAAGGAGCAGTGTGAGGCAGAGGTGGGGGAGGAAGGTGTCATTCTGGGGCAAGGCAAGTGGATCCGCATGTTGAGAGAGACGGGGCCTTCCAGGTCACACCCTTGTCCTTTACTCTTGTCTGTTGGGAGCCATATTGGAATCTAGCTCCTACTTCCAATGAACATTCTGAGTGTCTTCAGTTTTCCTTAATTTCCCTTATTGTGGGAAGAATTAACTAGTTAATTGTTATGGATAACGGGTAATTAGATATTAGTTATAGATGATAGATAATTAATAGTTCTTCTTTCCAAAACTTCTGGAGAGCCTTAAGCAACCGGCCAGTCGGGGAGTGAACAAGTAATGGAGATTAGGAAGAGATTGTATGTGTGTATGTGTATGTGTGTGCATGAGAGTGTGTGTGAGTGTATGTGTGTGTTTGTGTATATGTCTGTGTGTGAGTGTGTTTTTGTGTGTATGTTTGTGTGTGTGTGTGTGTGCATGAGAGTGTGTGTGAGTGTATGTGTGGGTTTGTGTATATGTCTGTGTGTGTGTGTTTTTGTGTGTATGTTTGTGTGTGTGAGTGTGTGTGTGTGCGTGAGAGTGTGTGTGTGTTTGTGTATATGTGTGTGTGTGTGTGTTTGTGTGTATGTTTGTGTGTGTGTGTGTGTGTGCACGTGTAGAAAAAACTGAGAGCAGAGGAGCCGGCAGGTTTGAAAAGCAAAGGAAACATCATTAATACGTGTGCTTTATACACTTTTTAACTAACTGAGTAAAAATTTAAAGATGCTTTGGGAAAGATACAGATTAGGAGAGAAGTATCATAATTTAATAATAATACTATCTTATATTTACTAGGTGCTTTTATGCGCTTGTGTGTTTTACTTGTTTTTTTAAGTTCATGTATTTATTTTGAGAGAGTGCACGTGGGGAGGGGCAGAGAGGGGGAGAGAATCCCAAGGGGGCTCCTTGTCGCCAGCGCAAAACCCTGGCGTGGGGCTCAAACCCACGAAACCTCAAGATCATGACCTGAGCCGAAACCACGAGTCAGACACTTAATCGACTGAGCACTCCGGTGCCCCTGCTTGTGTTTTAAATGCACGGTTTTACTGAAGCACGTCTCAAACCCCTTCTCAGGGAGAGTGCAGGATTCCCCCCATTTTGCAGGTAAAACAGAGGCCTCAGAGGCTGGCTTGGGGGGGGCATCCCCGGACTTGATGTTGGAGCTGAGGGCTTGGGGCGGGAGGGTCGTGAGGCCCTAGTAAGACGATCCCTGACAGGTGACATGGAGGGACAGCTTCTTTCGTCATCACCAATGGGAAGAAAGCACTTCCTGAGCCATTTTCCCTTCCGTTCCTGGGAGATTGTGTTACTGCTATTGCCAGAGCTTTCCGGCCACCTTCCTTCCCTTTGGGAGGGGGGAGGGGGGAGGGTTCCGCTTTCCCACCCCAGGGGGGGTTGAGCCCCGTGGCCAATCTTGGCCGGAGGACTTATTTTGGCCGAAAAAGTGTGACTAGTGATGACACATGCCATTTCCCAGCAGCAGAGGAGGCCTGCCGCGTCGCTCCTGTCCCTGCCACGAGGCCCGCACGTCCCAGGGAGGGGTGCTCCTTCCCCCTCCGTCCCGGGGAGGAGCACATGGGTAGCCACAGCTCAGTTCCAAGGAACAAAACAGGAGCCAGAAATTAGACAGAGACAGCCTTTCTCTGTCGTTGGTGCTCTGTGATGCCGCAGCGTAATTTAGCCCGAACCGATGCGTTCCCGCTGTCGTATTGCAGTCTGTCCCCTGCACTGTCGAGGTGAACCTTCATCACACGTTACCCCTTCAGCAAGGCATTTAACTAGGTATTTGGGGCGGCCCCCCTTGCCCCTCATTTCCTTCTTCAGACACTTGTCGGACATATCCCGGGTCAAGGGCTGGACGTCCAGTCCCGGCCCCCAGCCTCAGGAATCTTCGAACTGGGCGCCGCGTATCCGGAAGTGGTAAAACAAGGCAGGCGGCTGGGTCCTAGAGACAGTGTCACGTGGTCACTGGCGGGCCGTGCTCGGAGGTGAACCCGCTCTGTTGCCATCCTCATGACACCCTTGGAGTGGCTTTGCTCTCCGCCACCTAAGCTCATCTTCCCCCTTCTCTCCTCCTCCTCAACCCGTGTTTACTGCACTGTGTAGTTTGTGCCGAATGCTAGATTTCCTTACTCCCCACTTGCATTTGTGCTGAAACCATTTGTACCAGCTCATCCACTAGATTAGTGTCTGTGTCCTTTCTTTTGACACGTGTTGCAAGCGGCTTAACATCACACAGGACATTATCTTAAATTTTTCCTCGTCGTATAAATTGCTTAACATTTAATTAATTTATTACAACAAAATTAAACTCTCAGTAAATTATTGACTGTTTTTGTTGATTTTTTTCTCCCCTTGAAGTTACTGATTCTTTTTTCCGTGACGTGTTAAGGCTCTGCGTGGACTTCGTAAATACCTTACCTCCGTTCGGGACAATTCGGAGTTGAACTGTCTTATTTCAGATCCTGTGTCTGACAGTCTGACAGGTGTTCAGGAGATCTGACTTGACTTCACGTTCCTAGCGACTAGGTGTGGCTTCGGACCGTGGAGAGAAACCGAAAGTTCCTACAGGTCTGTCCAACCAGTAGTTTTCCAGGCTAAGACAGTGCATGATTTGGCCACTCCCTTCCTCTCTGATTGAATTCAGCTACTTTCTGTCTTGTTACTTCTGACCACCTCTCCACTTTGACTTCAAAAGGCACATGGTTAATTTATTATTCAAGTCCCATCTTGGACCAACGGCTTTCAAACTTTTTTTGTCCAATATACGCAGAAGAAAAGGTCATCAAGTCGGACAGAAGGAATACTCAGGGAACTGCTGCGATTTATTGGTAATGGTGTGCTTTTAAGTTTGGGTGGTAGGTTCATGACTGTTGACTTTAATGTCATTTTTCCTGACAAATAATGTTGAATGTATTTTCTTGTATGTATTAGATACTATCTAACCAAAAACTTTTTTCAAACGTAGAACACAGTTCATGTTGTTAAATGCACCCATTGCGTTTATATTGGCATAACTGTGACGTTAGTTATTTTAACAACTTTAATTTTCTTGTAAAACATCTTAGATGGGCATTTTAATAGGGAGTGCCCTCTGTTTTCAACAGAGCAAAATAATTTTGTTTTGAAGACACTATTTATTGACCTTTGATTTCCCGATGATCTTCATGTAAATATAAGAATCAGTATAGTTGAGGGCTCACCCAGAGAAATATTTTCTTTTGTTCTAACACAGAGAAGTATCCTCTGTTGGGAAGGATATCGAAAGTTAATGTCTGGTTATCGAAAGGGACTGGCCACTAGTCCCTTCGTTTTTTTGCAAGAGAATCTAAATATTTACGGAGTCTGAAACGTTAGCTCTCCGTCCCCTCAACTGTAAGCCCACGCCTGTTTGTCAGCTATGGAGATCAGACATGACAGCCCCAGCTTGGGGGTCAAACATACGTGGCTTTTTTTTTTTTTTTTTTATTAAAAATTTTTTTTTTTCAACGTTTATTTATTTTTGGGACAGAGCGAGACAGAGCATGAATGGGGGAGGGGCAGAGAGAGAGGGAGACACAGAATCGGAAACAGGCTCCAGGCTCCGAGCCATCAGCCCAGAGCCCGACGCGGGGCTCGAACTCACGGACCGCGAGATCGTGACCTGGCTGAAGTCGGACGCTTAACCGACTGCGCCACCCAAGCGCCCCAAACATACGTGGCTTTGAAGCCAGCTCTGACTCATCTTAGCCGTTGGCCTTGGGCATCAAAACCTTCTTGACGCCCAGTTTCCTTGTGGGCTCAGTACGGCTGTTAACACCTGCCTTGCTGTGTTGTGTGCACTTTAAATGGGAAGTAACATCTGTACAGTAGGAGCCGCTGTCATGACTGGATGCTCAGCACATGGATTAAGTTGCGCGTATTGTTCTTGTTCCGGGTGGAATTTCAAGTACATTTTCCTGTAGGAACAGTGTCAAGACTGAGGCTTGAGTACAGTATCAGAAACATTATTAACACTGTACTTGGATCCTTCATAAGTTAAATAGGCTTTTAAAGACTGGCCAGAGGAGCCAATGTCTACATTTTATCTCTAGGGAAATGCATTTCAGGTACCACCTAAGGGTTCATTGACTCCAGAGCTCACAAGTGAACTTTCAGAATGTAGTTTATTACCAGGTTGAGGACCGACTGTTTAGATAACCTCTTGCTCAGACATAAAATGGAATGTCTTGACAGGTGGTGGTGTTTTTTTGGGCAGACAGATGAGCCCTCCTTTCTACTCCTGAGAAGGAAACTCACCTTCTGGAGAACCTACAACTCTTCCTGCTGAGCCGACGATGTAGTTCCAGCGTAGACCGGCCAAAATTGGGACCTTGACCACTGGGTGGGCGTGTTTTTCCTGAGAATCTTAAAAATTCCAACTATGGGATAATCCCTGTTAGGGGCAGAGCTGGGAGGTAAGTGGAAAAAGGCAGGTTTCAGGAAGGGAGAATGGAACCGCCTGTAGGAGCAGAGATGCCATTTTGCCCTGCTGGAGCCATTTCGCGTACGTCCTCAGGCCCAGCTGCCCTGTGGCTTTCCTGTTGCTGGGCTACTCGGAGTCCACACAGTGTACCTCGCTCTTCCCCATGACGCTCCGCGTGCCATTTCTGTTACCTGCAAGTTAAAGGGCGCTGACTGACTTACGGGGTTGTTTAGACTTGGAATACTGAAGAAGTTGTGTCTTTGCCATGGCAATTATAATAAATATAACTACATAGTAGGACAGCTGATTGAGGACATACCTTTTTGAGAACAATGGTGGTGTTGATTCCCAGTTCATAAAAGCAGAAATGTATTAGCAAAATCAAAGGGTGCTAGTGACTGTGTGTGTGTGTGTGTGTGTGTGTGTGTGTGTGTGAGAGAGAGAGAGAGAGAGAGAGAGAGAGAGAGAGAGAGAGAGAGAGAGAGAATGACTCTTAGAACACACTGATGATCACCAGAAGGGAGGTGGGGGGAGATGGATGAAAAAGGCGATGGGGATTAAGGAGTGCGCTTGTTGTGATAAATACCCGATGATTAAAATAAAAACTTTGTAAAAAAGAGAGAAAGAGGATTAACGACTCTTGACCAGAGTTTGCTCTAACGCACGCATCTTATGACGTGTAGATTTTAAACCAAATAAACACAGAAATTCACGTGATGATTCTAGCAGTTGGGAGTTGCCTCGAAGCACGGCCCTTTGCTACCACTTACAGTTGCGAGCACCTGCAGGTGACCCAGTGGAGGCTCGTGGCTGCACCGTGTACATTGCGAGAGATGTTTGTCTTTAAGGAGCAATTGGTACTTTGGCAAGGTTGGCAGATGTGTGTACGTGTGTTCCTTTCCAGCAACGGAAGGTGAAATGACTTAGTGCCTCTGTTTCCTTCAGTGGGCCAGTGCTGGAGGAACTGAGACTTTATGTGATGACACTCTTTTGTAAACTGTACTTCCCTTTAGGAAGCATCCGGTTCGCTCTCTCTCGGCAGTGGCGCTCTGTATCGTTGGGGCATGTCATAAAGAGCAGAGAAACGCGCCTGCCACTTGAGGTCTGCTTGCCAACTGGTCTGAACAGCCATCAATGGTTGCTTACTCTCGAGGGGGCAGCAGTCAGAAGGAAAGTTTTCCTTTCTCCTTTGCGGCCGTTGTAGAACTGAAACACCATGTATCTCAATGACAGCTGTTTCTTCAGAATCTGTTACGTCCTGGTCTTTGAAACACGATCTCTTCCTCCGATGGACTTTTGTCATCTGGGGGGAGAGAAAGGTCAGGGGTCTCAGGAAGAAGGAAGATGCCACAGTTCTGGAAGTCCATTTCGGGATGGAGTTATAAAGAATAAGGTCGGTAGGCATTTGGAGGAAAGGAGAGTTGTCTAAGGCTTGACCCCGTGAGGAGGGTTCCAGGAAATGGAAGTGTCTAGAAGGTGACAACTAGTATGAAGGGCGAGTTGGAGGTCTTCAGCCCCGGAGCCTGTATGTACTGTGCCTGCTGCTTCGAGGGAACAAGGAGACCAGTTGGGTTATTTGACTGAGGGTTTTCAAGGTGGAAGATGGCTGTTAGACAGTTGGAGGCCAGCTTTGGAACGACTGACACCGTGGCCTGGGCCCCGTGGGCTCATGGTCACTTTTTCTGAACTGTGCAATGATAGTCTGTACTTTGCATAATAATTTTAGGGAAAAAAGACCTCCTAGAAACAGTTATCCTTTTTCTACGGTGAGAACATTCCAACAGCATTGGCAACTGTGTCCTCATTCCCCAAGCATAAAGGTCACTGTAACCGTCTTTTAAGTGCCTTGAGTTATGGTTGCAGGTGAACATATTTTTAAGCTTTGCTTCCTAGACAGAGCACCCAGGCTATGAATTTTAAGTTTGACTGGATCGTAGGCAACAGAAGCAAACTTAATTGTCTCTCTCTTTCCTGTACGGCTACTTTCCCTTCCTCTTTCATGTACTTCACTGTATCTGTGTATGTCTACACACACGGACAATTGCATTTTCGAGACTGTAGGTGTTGTTTACGGAGTTGCTCGCTTACCTGTAGGTTGTGTGTGTGTGTGTGTGTGTGTGTGTGTGTGTGTGTGTGTATCCTTCTGATATAAAAGAGCTATTCATGGTGTAACAGCCAACATATTATCAGTTTGGCCAGTATAACTGGTTATAATAGTTTTGTAAACAGAAAATCACTGTGCTTAAAAATACGTATTAATGTGCGTGACTGTTTGAGGAAGGTTGCCTATAAAGCAAATATTTTCCTTTTGATCTCTGCTATAAAACCAGGTTGTTTAATTGGTAGAGAGAGGGAAGGTTTATGGCATGGTGGCATGCTGGACTTTCACATTTATCAGGTGCTGGCGATGATGCATTAGGAGCACAGAGGGAGGGACCTGGCCGCTGGAACAGCACTCAAGGGACACCCAGCCTTGGTGACCTGGCATAGGGGAATGAGTGCATGAGCTGGGAATGGGGGAAACGGTACAGATATGTGAAGCCCACATAGGAGGCCCTCATCATACCTGTTGATACTGAATTCTCTGGAAAGGGGCAGGGCTCAGATGACTCCAGAATTTCACTTAAAGCATCCAGGATGATAAGATTACTTTTATGTGAGAGTCAACAGAGATTTTCAGCTTCATCATCTAGACTGGGCGAATGTATGCCTGTTACTAAGCATCAGTGTGAGGTCACAGGCTTACCTTGCACCTGCCCTTTTTGACCATAACGTTGGTCTGTCAGGTGGAGGAATTCTTAGAGACCTTAAGAGAGATGATGAAGCAGTTTGCTTAGGGCTGGCTTCCTGGTCACTCATGGGCAGAGCTGGGATTAGAGCTGCAGCTCTGGGTTCCTGGTGCCCTGTTCTTTCACTCTTGCATGCTGGTTTGCAGAAAATCCCAGTTTAGAAAGGGCCTTTGATCTCACTCTAGATCTCATCTTTGCTGATGAGTATTTTGAAGAAATTTTGGCCTATAGAATGACTGGTTCTGAACAAATATGCGAAAGTTAAACTTAGGAGATCTTCTCCAAAGCCAAGAAGATTTACTTTGTAGCTTAAAAAAAAATTCTTACTCGGCTAAAACTCTACTCCCACTAACCATCAACTCCTTTCTTTACTGGTCCACAGAACCTGGTGGTTCTGGAGGCTTCTGTGATTTGCCAATTCCCAGTTACCTAAAGTTTCCTTTAAGTATTTTTACTCCAGAGTTATGTTTAGGGCACAGTAACCCAGATGGAATGAGTATTTGAAAATCATTCTTACTTTTTTAACAGTTGATTTACTGTGGCGTCAATGAAATCATTTCCATTTTAAGCCTTTTTTTTTTTTTTTGGTAGTAAAGCTCCTATTGTATAACACCAAATCCAAGGATCCTAAATCAAAAGTTTCTTTAATTAAAAAAAAATGTTTATTTTGAGAGAGAGAGAGAGAGAGAGAGAGAGAGAGAGAGAGAGAACACGTGCGAGCAGGGGAGCAGGGGAGGGGCAGAGAGAGAGGGAGAGAGAATCCCAAGCAGGCTCCAATCAGCCCCACCTGGGACTCCATCCCACCAACCAAACCCTGAGATCATGACCTGAGCGGAGACTGAGCCACCCAGGCACTCCTCTTTAATTTTTTTTTTTTTATAATCACTCAAATAAGGGACTCAGACCATACAACACCAGAGTACTATTTCAGCTCTAAAATTATTTGGATATTTTAACATTGAAAAGATTTTTTTTTTTAAAGGCTACTTGGTCCATAGTTTTGGTGATTCTGACTCGGAGCTTAGAGGGACAAGACAGCACCGGTGAGTGCCTGCTGTTATGTCCAGCACTGTGCCAAAAACGCTGTCCATGTATTATGACATACGAGCTGTCCCACAAGCCGTGTCAGGCGGGTGTTTGGTCCCCTTTCTCTGCAGATAATTAACTTGCCCAAGGTCATTCGTGTCAGAGGTCAGGTCTGAATCTGCCGTGATCCCAGATCCCATGCTCGTTACATCCAGAATCACCGCCTAACTCGAGAACTTTTCCCCGAAGGAGTGGAAATCAGCGTACATCCACTGCTCAAGTATTTCATAACAAGATTAATTCTTGTTTGGAAAGAGTTTCTGAAGAGCCATCCACCATTTCCTTGAAGTTGTTAGAGGCTGAAGTTAGAAAAAAAGAAAAAAGATTTTTTTTTGTTTTTTTTTTGTTTTAAAGGCTGTAAAACGGCCCCGAAGCCCGATATAAATCAAGAAAGGAAAGTTCCGCCTTAGCCGCCAGTGAACACGCTTATTGGTTAGGACTGCCCGGGCTGACTCATTTCTTTTTTGCTGTGTTAGACGGCCACACCCTGCATTCCAAAAACCCTCCGCCGCCCGGCCACGCCCGCGGCCTCCGCGCCGGAGCCTCGGGAGCGGCAGTCGGCGCGCCAGCTGCCCGCGCCCCGGAGCCCCGCGCGGGTGTCCGTGTCGGGGTCGGCGCGCGCCGGCCGGCCAGGCCGCGGGGCGAGGCGCAGGGCCCGGGGCGCCCCCCTCCGTCCCCCTCCCCGCCGGGGCCGCGCGCGCGGGCGCGCGCTCACTCGGCGCCCCAGGAACCGTCCCGAAACCGCCCCCGGGGACCGGAGACGTAAGCGTGCGCCTTCGGGGACGCGTGGCTCGGATCGGGTGCCGTGCGCGGTGCGCGCCGCGCGCCGCGCTGGCGGAGACGGCGGGCCCGGGTGCGGGCGGGCCCGGGTGCGGGAGGCGGCGTGCGCGGACGCGCCACACGTGCGCGGGGCCCGGCTCCGCTTGGGGGCGTCGCGCGTCCCCGGGGCAGCCTTTCGGGCGGGCGGGCTTGCGCGGACGGCCAGGTTCCTGGGTTTGGGGGAGCCCCCCCTCAAGGTCCAGCGCCCGTGCCTGCCGAACGTCCCCGGCGAGCTCCCGTGCTGGCGGGGAGCCGGGGCCAGGGCGGCACGTGCTCCGCGTGTTTACTCCACCGCCACGCGCCCTGAGCGTTGTGGCCAGCAAGTGCTCGCGTGACCGGTGCCTAGAAGTCCCCGCAGAATGCCCGGCCTGGCGCCCCCGGCCCCGTGGGTGCTTGCTGTGCGCGGCGGCCAAGTCACACCGAAGTGACAGCCCGGAGACCTGAGGTCTCCGTCCAGTCCCCTCTCTACTCTGTTGCCTTCTCCCTTGAAACTGTACGTAGAAATAAAATCGTGGAACTTCCTTAAAAATCTTCCTGTGTCGAATACGAGTCCGCTAGTGCACCGAGATTTGTTTGTGTGCTGTACGTGAAGTATGTTTTTGCGAGGGGGTGGGGAGGTGTCGGGGACAGGAGAAGCCGAATCTCGTGATTATTCTGGTTGGCTGAGGACGCACACAGTGCCACAGACGTGTGTCGCCGTCAGAAACACGGACCGTCCGGGCAAGGCGGGCCGAGGGCGTCCTGGTAGCGGAGCGGGTGGCGGGAAGGTTGTAAACTGAACCACGAAGTTGCGAACGTGAATGGCGAAGCTGTGAGTGGTGCCCTTCTCCTTCATTCACGGAGACAGAGACGACTGCAAGCCGACAGGCCCTGTGGCAGAACGGCTCTTAGCAGCTGACTTCGTAGCTCTGGGAAGGAAACCTCTCTAGAAAGAAATCCACATGTAGTAATTAAATTAATTGGATGGAATTTTTAATTAGTTACACCTTGACCTCCGGGTAGCGCTGTGTCCAAGCTCACAGGCTTGTTGCTCTGTCGCTCTGACTTTAACTCATCAAGTGCCTCTGTGTGAGATGTGACAACACGGAATCCTGGTTCTTTTGAGGACCAGCCTGTGATATCGAAAGAAACGGCGTGAAGCGCCCTGGGGTAGTTGGAAAAGCCCCCCCACGGGCGGTGACAAGGGGAAAATACTTTGGTAAATCTCTCCAGTGTCTAAAATCTAAAGGGATGAAATAAACTTAGATTTTTTTAAGTTTCCTTTTTCAAGTTTATTTATTTTGAGAGAGAGAGAGAGAGAGAGAGAGAGAATGTGGGGAAGGGGCAGAGAGAGAGAGAGAGAGAGAAGCCCCACTCAGGGCTTGAAGTCAGGAACCCTGAGATCAAGAGTTGGACACTTAGGGGCACTTGGGTGGCTCAGTCGGTTAAGCATCCGACTTTGGCTCAGGTCATGATCTCACAGTCCGTGGGTTCGAGCCCCGCGTCGGGCTCTGTGCTGACAGCTCGGAGCCTGGAGCCTGCTTTGGATTCTGTGTCTCCCTCCCTCTGACCCTCCCCGGTTCGTGCTCTGTCTCTGTCTGTCTCAAAAATAAATAAACATCCAAAAAAAAAAAAGAGTTGGACACTTAACCGACTGAGCCATCCAGGCGCCCTTAAATTCGATTTTGATTTGAGCTTTGCCTAATAATTGTGACAGGGCCGGGCATTTAAGGACCTGCTATTATCAGGCAGTGAGATGCTTTACGCCCATACCTCATTTAACGTTTACATTATTGCCGAGGGATAGAGGTATTGTTTGTTTTATAGTTGAAGAAGCAGCTTTGGCAAGGTTACATCATCTCCAGATTTCACAGCCGGTGAGCTGGGTTTACACTCGAAGGTGGCGTTTAAGATTTGGTCATTTTTCCATGTGAAATAATCCACAGGAGTTTCTTCATTCAGAGCAGATGTGTGTGTGTGTGTGTGTGTGTGTGTGTGTGTGTGTGTGTGTGATTTTAAACGCTCCTTGTTGCCCCCCGTGCCCAAATGCCAAAGTTCAAGGAATAACGCATTTACTTTGGGAGCCCGTGGTCTTCAAATATTAACTAAGCAAAGCCCTGTTCTCGATGAACCTGTTAGCACATGTGACCGCCTCATAGTTACTGATTTAGGGTGACTTTGTACTGTTTTTTTTTTTTTTCTTTGAAGCCCTTTTCATTGTGGACTTGCAGATTCTTCCTGCTCCTTCCTCATTCACCCAAGGGCAAGGGCAGCTCAGGAGTTCTGTCATTGTCGAATCAAGCCGCCTGGTCCGTGGACATCCAGCGGTGGCATTCTCTGTGTGTGAATGTGCACCCGCAGTAGTTTCTCCGTGATGTGACACGTTTTTAAACTTGTTTTCAGCACACAGGTTAGCGTCGCACCTGTCTGTTAGGAACGGTGAGGTCGCGAAGGTCACGCTCCGCGCGCTATGACTTTTCTTGTCAGGCGAAGGTGACGAAGTCTCCGTGTGTCTCACCAGGGGCGGCCGACAGCAGGAGGGTCCATCTGCTGGGTCGTCTCTTGGGATGTCCTGATGAAAGAGAACGAGGCCGTGAGCTGCAGTATCTATGCCAGAACTGGGTACCGCTCACACCCCCACCTTGTCGTCGTCACCGTCTGTTGACACAGAACGCCCACCTGCCTTCCGCGGCAAGATGCCGGTGCCGTGGCCTCCTCCCGAAACCTGTCTAAATCTTCGCCGCACTAAGTGACTTGAGTTCTGGAGGATGTTGAAAGCACATGCCGGTGTGATGAGAACACCCCTGGGGGGTTATCTTGCGAAAATCATGGAGGGGAGGAAGTGTGCCGGGCAGCTTGGCTTTCAAAACTGCGGGTGGGGGGGATGGTCAGTTCTGGAAACTTGACACTCAGGGCTTACGTTGGCATCATCTAGCAGAACTATAAATGACAGTCTTGAAAAGACGGGTAGGGATCGATTTAGAAAGAGTGGCGACGTTCGGTATCCAGCGTCACTCCTTTCCATCTGACCTCATTTCCTTTTTGGTGGTGACCGGACAGGTATGTCAGCATTGCCATAGGTGATGACAGGTCGGCCTCAGCCAGACGGTTAACAAAAGTGCTCTGTGTTCTTTGCTCAAGGTGGGACAGATGTAGGTGGGACAAGTGGGTTTGTGTCTTGTCCCAAAGGGGGATGGTCGGGAGGGTGCCGTCAGCCTCGCGCAAGGTGCCGGCGGTGTGGGGCCCTTGATAACAGTTGGAGGAAAGACCTCACGCACTGGCGGAGGTGGAGTATTTAGAACCAAGGAGGCGACGGTCCCTGAGTTCTCTGGAACACTGGAGATGGTGGTAAAGAACGGGGACTCGGGGGCGCCTGGGGGGCTCAGTCTGTTGAACGTCCGACTCTCGGTTTTGGCTCAGGTCATGATCTCAGAGTTCATGGGCTCGAGCCCGAGTTGGGCTCTGCGCTGACAACACGGATCCTGCTTGGAATTCTCTCTCCCTTTCTCTCTGCCCCTCCCTCCCTCCCTCTTTCTTTCTCTCTCTCCCTCTCAAAATGAGTGGACAAACTTAAAAAACGAAAAACAGAGCAGGGACTCTGGCTTGACCTCGGGCAAGTTACTTGACTGTTCTGGGCCTCTGTGTCTTCATTCATAAAACGCGGTCAGTAATCCCTACTTTATATGGTTGTCAAAGATGTCCAATGATTAAATTAGATAATCCACGTGAAGTGCTTAAAAACCAAGCCTGATGTAAATTGTATGTCTGAGATGCTAGTCCTCTGTTGATCTTGCCTTTACCTCTTTGGGCAAGGCTGTGTACGTTTCTCGGTCTGTGTTTCGGTGTGTGCCCAGCCAGAATGGGGTAATCCGGTTTGGCCACGGGTCTGGAAACTTTGAACAGAGGTTGAAGACGCTGGGGACGCGTACCTTCGTGCAGAGGCTGAAAGATGGTCGTTGCGTCCTGTAAAGTGAAACACAGGGGGTCACGTTCTCAGTTGTGTATGCTCTATCCAGTCCACCAGGTGCTTTCTCTTAAGGAGCTGTCGTCTGGTATCCTAGAAATCTCCATGAAACTAGAAGTTAGAAGCGCTCTTTCTTGGTATCAGTATGATCTAACTAACAGTGATGCGATCTGAGGCACTCAGCTGAACGCAGTGGTTTCCCGGGCTGGTGGGGAGGAGTGTGCTGTGCACGTTCAGTGCGCAGAAGCCCGGTACGCTGCTAGCGGCTGCCTGCGTGGGAGGAGCCCCTCGCCCAGGAATGAAAGGTCCAGTCCGCATGTCATCAGTGCTGAGGTTGAAAGCCCCTGCTTGTTCACTCTTCAGTATGTGTTTCTGAAATTTCAATCCTGATCTTTGCTCTAGCTCTGTCAGAGGGAGCGTTAAGGGTCTGTTTAGGAAAGGGCCTGGGAGAGTTCATGCGTTCTGGAATGTGCACACGTATACAGCGTCTACACTTTATTAGCAGCCCAGCAAGATCTCATTTGCTCCGCTCCCCGGAGGAGTACTTTACAGGGGTTCAGGAGTCAGATAAGGCTGTGTTTGCATCTCGGCCGTACTGAATTAACCCGCTGTGTGATTTGGGGCAAGTTTCTTTATCTGTGAAAACGCAGTCCCTGTCTCATGAGAGTCGCAGGAATAAACGAGGCCACGTACATAAATCTTGCAGTCCGGTTCGTAGGCACAGTAGTAAGCCATTGTTTTGTTTTGTTGTTTTTTTAATTAACTTTTATTTATTGATTGGTTTTGGTGGTGGGATTAACCGAGGCTTGCTGACATGTGAGACTTGGAAAGAGGATGAATAGAGAAATTGGATTTCTAATAGCAGAAAGACAAGAAACAGAAAAGGGGTCCTGGTCAGGATTCAGGAGGCTGGAGTCTTAGGAAGTATGAACTGTGGCCTGTGGGGAAGGCCCGTGGCATGCACCGAGGGCAGAAACGCTCCAGAGCGGGCACAGCAAGAGCCCTGTTACCCGCCCCCCTCTCCAGCCCAGTACTCACCCCCCACCCCCACCCCGCTGCTGGGACCAGCCCGGGGCCTTTCTGCCTCTGTGAGCTGTTCTACCGTAAAAACTTGTTTGGAGCGTTTGATCTTGGGCAGTTTCATTAACTCTGTTTTCTCATCCTACTCTTGATATTGTGGTCTCTTAGTAGATTTCCTAGTGCCTTAAGGGACAGGCAGCACCCCCAGCCTCGTGTACACGCAAACGTGTGAACTCTGCAGCCTCGGTGACTTCCTATACCCGCTCAGCCTCCCCACGGAAGATGCAGCAAAGCTTTCACGTGACTGCTCTTCCTGTCACCGCATTGGTGTGGCAGTCGCGTTCTGGGAGTCCGGAGGCCATCCGTGAGTCAGGCAGCACATCCGTGAGATCAGTGGAAAGTTCGTGTATCTGACTTAAGAGGGATTTGGTGCGTGTGTGATGAGGCGTGGGTGGAAAGATTGGCCAAGCCGCCCACGGTGCCCACAGCCCACCTGCTCTCCGCTTTGTAAAGGGAGAGAGTTTTGCAGCTCGGTTCGTCTTCCAGGATTGGCCGGAGAGACGCAGCAGTGAAAAGTTCCCTGGCTTAGCAAGAGGCTCTTACTCGGGTTGGAGGGTTGGAGTGAGTTAGTGGACTCTTTTTTTTTTTTCCTTTTTAATCATTTATTTTTTAATTTACATGCAAGTTAGTTAGCATATAGTGCAACAGTGATTTCAGGAGGAGATTCCTTGGTGCCCCTCCCCCATTTAGCCCATTTCCCCCCTCCCACCAACCCTCCCGTAACCCTCTGTTTGTTCTCCATATTTATGAGTCTCTTCTGTTTTGTCCCCCTCCCTGTTTTTATAGTATTTTTGTTTCCCTTCCCTTATGTTCATCTGTTTTGTCTCTTAAAGTCCTCATAGGAGTGAAGTCATATGATTTTTGTCTTTCTCTGACTGGCTAATTTCGCTTAGCATAATACCCTCCAGTTCCATCCACGCAGTTGCAAATGGCAAGATCTCATTCTTTCTGATTGCCGAGTGATAACTCCATCGTATGATAACTCCATTGTATGTGGTACGATATACCACATCTTCTTTATCCATTCATCCGTCGATGGACATTTGGGCTCTTTCCATACTTGGGCTATTGTCGATAGTACTGCCATAAACATGGGGGTGCATGTGTCACTTTGAAACAGCACTCCTGCATCCCTTGGATAAAAACCTAGTAGTGCAATTGCTTGGTTGTAGGGTAGCTGTTAGTGGATTCTTAAAGAGATTTTGTTTTTGCGCTCAAGGTCCCTGTTGCCTTTGAACTGAATCGTTTGCATCCTACTGAACACGGGACTTGAGCCCTCGAGTGGAGTGAATGTCAGTACGCTCCCCCGGCAACTTGCCTGTCTCTGGGTTTGTGGAGGTCTTTCCTCTTGGAGCAGCGGAGAGACTTCACGCTGTTAGAGCAGGAGCGGCCCGGGAGCAAAGCGCAGCAGCCACAGCCCAAGCGGCACGTGGAAGAGGAAGGACTTGGGGATCAAAACCCACTTCTGAGGAATTTGCGACACAGGCTAAGCCCCGTAGTGCTCGTAGGCCGTCATGAGGCCACCCTTCAAACTTGCTTAACTCCCCTGATTAAACGGAAAGAGAAGGTGATGTGCCAGACGCTCCTGGCCTCACGCTGCCTGAGGGTTGCTGGGTTGAGAGCGATAATGACGAAAACTCGGTGGTTCTGCCAGAGAACCCTGAGCTGGGTACGCAGAGTGGCAGACCTCTGTGCGGTCAGAAGGAAAGAGGTTGATCATCTAGACCAGCTGAAAGTCGGGTTACTGATGGACGAAGGGGATGACAGACGACGTAGAGTCCTAGGTGGCGCCAGCGGCCACAAGTCTTGAAGCCCGATTCGATGGTTTCCCCACTTAGGGTTCTTCCCCATCACTTTGCTTTCTCAGATGTGGGTGAGACCAGAAAATTCCCTGAGCTGCGACAGGCATGTTGAAAGGGCTCGAAGGCTGACCGTGTATTTGCTTCTGCCGGGTCGCGTGCCGCACTGTTTGCTAGCGAGATCGCGGGTTCTGGACTTGTGCCGAGTCACCAGACGTGAAGATAGGTTTTTGCAGGTTGAAACGGAGTCCCGCCGAAAGGCCCAGACACATCTCGGACACAGAGGGAGCAGAGCGATTTAAAAGTGTCAAAGTAGAACAGAACAGCGCACCTCCTGACCCGTGTCCATGGGCTTGTATTCTTCACAGTTTAAGCTTGGTGTGTGATGAATTCTTTGATGTACTGATTTAAATAGGTCTCGTGGGTGCAGTCTTCCTCTCTGAAAAAACATCTGACCCCCTTCCCAGAAATTCCTAGAGCCTTCATTTCACTGGAATCGCCGGTTTCCACCAGCAGCGTGGTTGGTCTGTGGGTACCGGATGCGAGGGCTGGGTAGACCCCTTGCCCCTTCTCACTTGGGAGAGAAGACCAGACCCCGAAAGGGACCGAAAGACATGTGCGGGGTGAGCGGGTCCGTGGGGGATCCTGTCACTGTGCCGGGGCCGTCTGTGCGCCTTTGAGATCCGACCGTTAGGTTCCAGACCGCGCTTCGCCTTGCCCTGGCCCCTGACCCCTGCAGAGCCCCCCCCACCCCCACCCTAACGGTGCGGTGTCAGCCACACAGGAAGCCACAGAACGTAGCTCCGTCCCATGCCCACCATGCTTTCTTGGGATTGCTCGTGGGGTTCCTCGTGAATTCTGCTTCGAGCAAACATGGCCAGCAGATTCCAGCCTCTGGGCTACGTGACGGTTTGTACTTCTCCCCACATGTGTTCAGCTGGCATTTTTATTTTAACGCCACCGTGAGTGCGGTTAGATGTGCCGTCTCCTGATCGTCTTGCTGATGAACCGCAAGGCTAATGGGCCACCCCGGCGAGTCCTCTAGGGGACGGTACCCTGCAGACACGCTTGCTTCTCGGCTGGCCCCCGTCTTCACCGTGAGCATGCTCGTCTCTGGGACTGGTGAGGCAAGGGTGTGATGACCGTTGCAGTACCAGTCTCGTGTGTTTTTCGGTTTGTGTGCGTGCTCCTGCTGCTGCTTCGAAAGTGTTGAGAAAAACGGAGTGTAGCTCAGTGCTTATTCATGCTGGAAATGCGGTGTTCGTCCTGTGAGTGACTCCCGTGAGCATGAGTAAAGCGAGCCGGGACACATCTTGTAGTTACAACGTCATCTCACCCATTCCGGCTTCGCTAGGGAGCCTATCCTGTAATTGTCAGGAAATCGCACAGATTACCCAGCAGCCAGAGAAGCCCCCGGTCAGAGCAGTTCATAGCCAGAATGTCACTGATTTTTTTCATTGTGTGTTTTTTAAAAAATTTTTATGACAGAGAGAGACCGAGCACAAGTGGGGGAGGGGCAGAGAGAGAGGGAGACACAGAATCCGAAGCAGGCTCCAGGCTCTGAGCTGTCAGCTCCGAGCCCAACGTGGGGCTCAAACCCACGAACTGAGATCGTGACCTGAGCCAAAGTCAGATGCTTAACTGACCGGGCCGCAGGTGCCCCCACTGTGGTTTTTTATTGCTAAGATTCTTTTAAAGGTTTTAAATAAATACAAGGAAATAAAGTTTTAAATGAAAGAAGTCTGCGGTTACTTGGTTGTCAAGATGATATGTCCGTCTTTGGGCATTTGGGGTTCTGGAAGCTGTGGTTCCTTTTAAAATCTATTCATACAAGACTGCTTTTTTAATACTTTGTTGACACTGTTAAGCTGGAAGTTTTCCTGCCGTCCACGTTGTTGACAGTAATAGATTTTTGCGCGGTTGAGCAGCCGTTGGAGGAAGACCTGTCTAGCAGGTCACCCGGGAGAGTCACCTTCTTACAGCCTTAGCATTCACTTCCAGGAGCGGAGTCCTCGGGAGGGTCAGGAGCCTGTACTCTGACTGTGTCCGTCCGTGCCTCAGGTGGAGATGTGGAAATGAAATGTTTCCAACCCAGAAACCCGTCCTCACCAGCCGGCCCAGATCGGGGAGGTCGGGGGGCACGGTGTTCCACAGACTCCGGGGTGTTAGGATGGCCAGATGGCGTGTGGTGCAAAAACCACTGCGTCCCAGTGACCCTGCAGGGAGCTGACCAGCAGGTGGAAAACAGAAAGACATCTAATGCTCTCTGTGCGTGAAGAGCTACTCCCCTTCCCGGCCCTGGATTCAAGTCCAGGCCTGTCCGTAGCCCCCACCGTGTCCTCCCAACTTCTTCCTTCTCAGGCTGCCACCCTGTTCCGAGGAGCTTCCTTCTCTGAAACCGCCTGGACCACAGTCTCCAAACATGGCATGTCCGTGGTGGGGAGCAGGGAGGCTGGGAGTTGTTGTTTTTAAACTGTGACTCGAGTCTGCTAGAGGGACTGATCCCTCTACAGAGCCTGTGTCTACACCCGCTCGTGCCCCACCACAGCCCACAGAACGCCCTCGGCATAGCTCCTGCCCCACAGTGGGCGTGGCCGCGCGCATTCTGCTGCCCGGTCCCCTGGCCGCTGGCCACGTGCAGACTTCTACAGCACATACGTGACCGTGCAGTGAAAATGCACTAAAATGAACAATCCGGTTTCTAACGCGCACCCGCTGCATTCAGGTGTTCAGTAGCCACGTGGACCTCGTGGGGGGGCGGGGGGGGGCGCGGGGAGCAGATACAGAACATTTCCCTCCTCTTGCTCCGGGGAAGGTGGTGCGTGCGGCCTCAGGGAGAAGAGAGGCCGGAGGGCACTGAATCCCTTGTCAAGGAATTCCCGTGTAAATCAAAACATTACCAGGGCTTACTTTGCTCCTTTAAGCCAAATGAAGGTACGTGGCTGAAAATTTTAGGTTTGTGCACGTTTGAATTTGGCATTGTAGGAGAGCGTGACGGGTTTGAGAGCAGCCCGGGCTGAACCTTGGGCAGGTGGGGCGCGGCCGGTGCGGGTTGGCCGGGGCCCACGGCAGAAGACTAGAAGCCGCTTGGATTCACCGCGCAGGGGAGGTTGGTGAGGTGTCTTGTACCCGGGCTGCGAGCCGGGCACGTGACCTGGGGGTCGGCCGCAGCTGGAAGTCTCGCGGCTCGGGCTGCGGAAACGAATGGGGGGGCCCGGGTACTGACCCTCAAGGGGCAGCTGGGCGAAGCCACAGAGGGGGGTCCGGATGGGTCCGCGGCGAGGGACGTGCCGACCCTTCCGCCGGGGCCTCCGTCGCGCGGGGCAGGCCCTTCGCTGGGGTAGAGCCAGCCGCCAGGGACGGGAAGGGCCCACGCCTGGCAGCCGCTGTGTGTTGAGCCGAGTACCTGTGGAGCGGGGTGCAGGGTGCTGGGGGCAGGGTGAGCCCCTTCAGACACGCGGCGTCCAGCAAATCGCTTTCACTGCGTCCCTCCAGCGGGACTCCCACCCCCCCCTCGGGGCGGGGGCTGTGGCGCAGACCCTGCGGCAGAGCGGGCGCAGTTTTAGGTTCTTAAATTGGTTGAAAACTTGCTGAAGTGCGTTGTTTGCAAGGTGTTTGTTTTTTTTTTTCTTAATCAAAGTTGGTATTTTAATTCCAGCGAGTTAACCTACAGTGTAACACTAGTTTCAGGAGTTCAAGGTAGTGATCCCGCACCTCCGAACGTCACCCCGCGGTCCTCACGACAAGCACACGCCTTCGGCCCCAGTCACCTGTTATCCCATCCCCCACCCGCCTCCCCTCCGGCGACCATCAGTGTGTTCTCTGTAGCGAAGAGTGCGTTTCTTGCTTTCACTTTCTTTCCTTTTGCTTGTTTCCATTTGGTAAATTTTCCCTGTGAGTGAAATCATATGGTATTCGTTCTCAGACATGTTACTTAGCATTAGTCTCTCTGGTTCTATCCACGTGGTTGCAACTGGCAAGGTTTCATTCTGTTTTATGGCTGATACCCCATTGTATGTATTCTCTGGTGTGTATGTATATATATGTGTGTAAATATACGTATACACACCACACCTTCTTTATCCATTCGTCAGTCGACAGACATTTGGGCTGCTTCCATAATTTGGCTGTTATTGATAATGCTGCGATAAACATAAGGATGCATGTACCACTTAGTTCATTTTTTTTTTTTTAATTTGGATAAATACCTAGGAGTGCATTTGCTGGACGTAGGGTAGCTCCGTTTTAAACTTTTTGAGGAACCTCCATACTGTTCTCCACGGTGGCTGCACCAGTCTGCGTTCCCACCAACAGGGCACGACGGTCCCCTTTTCTCCGTATCCTTGCCAACACCCGTTGTTTCTTGCGTTGTTGATTTTAGCTATTCTGACAGGTGTGAGGTGATATCTTGTGGTTTTGATTTGCATTTCCCTGATGCTAAGGGGTGTTTAAGCAGCCTTTCATGTGTCTATTAGCCTTTTGTGTGTCTTCTTTGGAAAAATGTCTCTTCATGTCTTCTGGCCATTTTTTTCACGGATTATCCATTTTTTGGGTGTTCAGTTTGTATGTTCTTGATGTATTTTGGGTAATGACCCTTTATTGCATATCATCTGAAAAATACCTTCTCCTATTCAGTAGGTAGCCAGCAGCCTTTTAGTTTTGTTGTTTCCCTCGCTGTGAAGAAATTTTGTATTTTGATGGAATCCCAGTAGTTCATTCTTGCTTTTGTTTCCCTTGCCTCAGGAAACATCTGGAAAGAGCTATTAATGGCCGATGTCACAGAGGTTACTGCCTATACTTTCTTCATGGACTTTTATGATTGCAGGTCTCACATTCAGGTCTTTAATCCATTTTGAATTTTGTGTGTGTGGGTGTTTGCTGTAAGAAAGTGGCCCAGTGTTATTCTTTTGCGTGTAGCTGTCCAGTTTTCCCAGCACCATCTGTGAAGAGACTTTTTCCCCTTGGGTATTCTTTCCTGCTTTGTTGAAGATAAATGGACCATATAATTGTGGGCTCATTTCTGGGTTTTTCTATTGTGTTCTGTTGATCTGTGTGTCTGTTTTTGTGCCAGTACCATACTGTTCTGGTCACTACAGCTTTGTTATTTAACTTGAAATCTGGAATTACAGTAGCTGCAGCTTTGCTTTTCATTTTCAAGATTGCTTTGGCCATTCGGTGTCTTTTGTGGCTCCACATTTTAGGATTGTTTGTCCTAGCTCTGTAAAAAATGCTGTTGGTAGTTTGATAGGGGTTGCATTCAATCTGTAGATTGCTTTGGGTGTATAGACATCTTAGCAGAATTTCTTCTTCCAGTCAATGAGCGTGGAATGTCTCTCCATGTCTTTGTGTTATCTTCAGTTTCTTTCATCAGTGTTTTATAGTTTTCAGAGTACAGGTCTTTTATCTCTTTGGTTACGTTTATTCCTAGATAATCTCATTATCTTTGGTGAAATTATAAATGGGACTGTTTTCTTAATTTCTCTTTCCGCAGCTCCGTTATTGGTGAATAGAAGTGCAACACGTTTCTGTACGTTGATTTGGTATTTTGCGACTTTACTGAAATAGTTCGATTAGTTCTAGCGGTTTTCTGGTGGAGTTGTTCAGGTTTTCTATATATAGTATGTCACCTTCAGATAGTGAAAGGTTTACTTCTTCCTTACTAATTTGGATGCATTTTTGCTGTCTGTTGTGGCTAGGACTTCTAGGACTGTGTTGAATAAAAGTGATGAGAGTGGAGACCCCTGTCTTGTTTCTGATCTCAGATTTTCCCCGTTTCGGATGATGTTAGCAGTGGGTTTTTCATACATGGCCCCTATTTTGTTGAGGTGTATTTCCTCTAGACCTACTTTGTTGAGGGTTTTTATCATGAATGGATGTTGTACTTTGTCAGATGCTTTTTCTGCCTCTATTGAAAGGATCATATGGTTCATCTCTTTTCTCTTATTGATGTGATGGTCACGTTGCTTGATTTGTGAATATTGAACCACCCTGGCTGTCCCGGAATACATCCCACTTGATTGTGGTGAATGATGTTTTTAAAGTATTGTTAGATTGAGTTTGCTAGTATTTTCCTGAAAATGTTTGCATCTATGCCCGTCAGAGATAGTGGCCTATAGTTTTCTTTTTCTGTGGTGTCTTTATCTGGTGTTGGTAGTAGGGTAATGCTGGCCTCACAGAATAAATTTGGAAGTTTTCCTTTTCCAATATTTTGGGACAGTTTGAAAAGAATAGGTATTATCTCTTTTTAAAATTCGTCTGTGAAGCCATCTGGTCCTGGACTTTTGTTTGTTGAGAGTTTATTGATTACTGATTCAATTTCATTGCTGGCAATTAGTGTGTCCAAATTTTCTTTCTTTCTTTCTTTCTTTCTTTCTTTCTTTCTTTCTTTCTTTCTTTCCTTCCTTCCTTCCTTCCTTCCTTCCTTCCTTCCTTCCTTCCTTCCTTCTCTTTCTTTCTTTCTTTCTTTCTTTCTTTCTTTCTTTTTAATTTTTTAATGTTTACTTTTGAAGGAGAGAGAGAGAGCGCGCACACAAGCGGGGTAGGGTTAGAGAAAGAGATGGAGACACAGAATCTGAAGCAGGTTCCAGGCTCCAGGCTGTCAGCCCAAAGCCCGACGCAGGGCTTGAACTCACGA
Source organism: Lynx rufus (assembly GCF_022079265.1). Lineage (NCBI taxonomy): Eukaryota > Metazoa > Chordata > Mammalia > Carnivora > Felidae > Lynx > Lynx rufus. The sequence goes on along the minus strand of NW_025814840.1, from coordinate 6,674,244 downwards.
GCTGTGAGATCATACCCGGAGCCAAAGTTGGACGCTTTACCAACTGAGCCACCCAGGCGCCCCAGATTTTCTCATTCTTCCTGTTGCAGTTTTGATAATTTATATGTTTCTAGGAATTTATCCATTTCTTCCAGGTTGTCCAATTTGTTGGCATATAGTTTTTCATAATAATCTCTTATAAATGTTTGTATTTCTGTGGTGTTGGTTGTTACTTTCCTTTCTCATTTGTGATTTTATTTATTTGGGTCTTTTTTCTTTTTAGTAAGTCTTGCTGGAGACTTATCAGTTTTATCAATTTTTTCAAAGAACCAGTTCCTGGTTTCATTGATCTGTTCTGTTATTTTTATTTTTATTTTTTTTTTAGTTTCTATGTCATTTATTTCTGCTCTGATCTTTATTACCTCCTTCTTTCTGCTGGCTTTAGGCTTTGTTTGTTGTTCTTTTTCTGCCCTTTTCAGTGTAAGATTTTTCTTGCTTCTCGAAGTAGGCCTGTATTGCTAAATTCTTCTCTCTCAGAACTGCCTTTGCTGCATCCCAAAGGTTTTGAACCATTGTGTTTTCATTTTTATTTGTTTCGATGGATTTAAAAAAATTTATTTTCTGGTTGACTCATTCATTGTCTAGTAGCATATTATTTAACGTCCCATGTGTCTGTGGTCCTTCCAGATTTTTTCCTGTGGTTGACTTCAAGTTTCATAGCATTGTGGTCAGAAAAGGTACATGGTATGACTTCGGTTTTCTTGAATTTTTTGAGGCCTGTTTTTTTGGCTTAATATGTGATCTGTTCTGGAACATGTTCCGTGTGCACTTGAAAAGAATGTGTATTCTGCTGTTGTAGGATGGGATGTTCTGAATATGTCTCTTAAACTCATCCAGTCCAGGGGCGCCTGGGTGGCGCAGTCGGTTAAGCGTCCGACTTCAGCCAGGTCACGATCTCGCGGTCCAGGAGTTCGAGCCCCGCGTCAGGCTCTGGGCTGATGGCTCAGAGCCTGGAGCCTGTTTCCGATTCTGTGTCTCCCTCTCTCTCTGCCCCTCCCCCGTTCATGCTCTGTCTCTCTCTGTCCCAAAAATAAATAAACGTTGAAAAAAATAATAATAAAAAAAAATAAAAAAAAACTCATCCAGTCCAGTGTGTCATTCAAAGCCATTGCTTCCTTGTTGATTTTCTGTTGAGACGACCTGTCCATCTGTTAAGTGGGGTGTTAAGTTCCCCTACTAATGTTGTATTACTATCGATTATTTTCTTTGTGTTTGTTATCAATTGTTTTATATATTTGGATGCTCCTATATTGGGTGCATAAATATTTACAGTAGTTATATTGTCTTGTTGGATTGTCCCCTTTGTTGTTATATAGTGTTCTTCTTTGTCTCCTGTTACAGACTTTGTACTAAAGTCTAGTTTGTCCGATGTTGCTACTTTGACTTTTATTTGGCGATCATTTGTATGATGAATGTTTCTCCATGTCCTCACTCTTAATCTGCAGGTGTCTTTCAGGCTGAAATGATTCTCTTGTAGATAGCATAGAGGTGGGTCTTGTTTTCTACCCATTCATTCACCCTGTGTGTTTTGATTAGAGTGTTTAGGCCATTTACATTTACAGTTATTATTGATAGACTTGTATCTATTGCCATTTTATTACTTGTTTTGTGGTTGTTTCTGGAGATGGTCTCTGATCCTTTCTTATCTTTATTTCATGGTTTGCTGGTTTTCTTTAGTGATATATTTTGATTCCTTTTTCTTTATTCATTGCATATTTATTAGTAGTTTCTAAGTTGTAGTTACCGTTAAATTTGTATATAACGTCTTCTGCATATAGCAGTCTGTATCAAGTTGATGGTCGTGTAAGTTTGAACCCATTCTTTATTTCTGCCCTTCTCATGTTTTAGGTGTTTGTTGTCATATTTAACATCCTTTTATTTTGTGAGTTCCTTGACTGATTTTTTTTTATAGAAACATTAATTTGTACTACTTTTGTGTTTCCTACCTTCACGTTCTCATTTATGTTCTTTCCTTTCCATTCACAGAGTCCCCTTTACTAGTTTGTGCAGGACTAGTTTGTGGTCATGAACTCCTTTAATTTTTGTTTGGGAACCTCTTTATTTTTCTATTCTGAATGACTGCCTTGCTGGATAGAGTATTCTTGGCTGTAGGTTTTTCTCAGCACTTTGAATATATCATGCCAGTCCCTGTTGGCTTGCCAAGTTTCTGTGGAGAAATCTGCACCTAGCCTTACAGGTTTTCTCTTGTAAGTTAAGAACACGCTTTGCCTTTGCTGCTTTTTTGTTTGTTTGTTTGTTTGTTTGTTTTTCATTTGTCACTATATTTTGCGGATTTATTTACAATATGTCTTGGTGTTGGCCTGCTTTTATTAATTTTTATGGGTGTTCTCTGTTACTCCAGGATCTGAATGTCTGTTTCCTTTCTCTGGTTAGGGAAGCTTTCTGCTGTTATGTCTTCATGTAAGTTTTCTGCCCCCTTTTCTTTCTCTCCTTCTTCTGGAATCCCTGTAATATAAATGCTACTATGTTTGATGAAGTCACTGAGTTCACTAAGTCTATTCTTGTGTTGTTTAATTCTTCTCTCACTCTGCTGTTCGTCTTCATTATTTTCCATAATTTTGTGTTCTGTGTCATTTATTAGTTCCTTTGGTTCCTCCATCCTCGTGTTCATTGCATCACGCCTGTTTGCAGTCTCCTTTATTGCACTCTTTGTCTCTGATTGATTCTTTTTTAACTCTTCTGTCTCTGTGGTAAGGATCTCCCTGATGTCTTCTATTCTTCTCTCAAGTCCAGTGAGTATCCTTATGATTGTTGCTTTAAATTCTCCATCAGGCATGTTACTTGTGTGTTTCTCCTAGATCTCTGGCTGTGGCTTCACCTTGTTTTTTCATTGGGGATAAATTCCTCCATCTTTGTTTAAGTCTCTGCCTTCTTCTCTGTGTTAGAAAAGCCAGTTATGTCTCCTGCTCCTGAAAGTAATGACCTTATGAAGAAAAGGTCATGTAGTGCCCAGAGCCAGTGCTTCAGGGAGTGTCTCCAGTGCGTTGCTGCCTGTGCTCTGCTGTTGTGTTTTGGCTGCTCGACCTTCAGACCATTGGTCTGCAGAGGCTCTCCTTGTCTGCTGTGGGCAGTGCTTGGGCCCTAGCCTGAATGTGGAGAGTTTTAACTAGGTGTGTTCTGGTCTGCTTGTGAAATGAGATCTGGTGCCACCTCCACCAGAACTGAGGCCCTGCAGAGCTCTCTGGTTGGGGGACATGCTGTGGGCAGCGGTTTGTGCTGTTCTTCTGTGGGAAGGTGCCTGCTGTGCTGGGACAGAGGCAAGCATGACTGAGAGGGGCAGTCCTGCCAGAGTACAGGGTGTGGGACTTGGCGTAAGCAGGTCAGCCAGCCAGTGTCAGCTCCCTGCTGCTTCCTTCTGGTGGCTCTGTGCTTATGCTGAGGGGTGGAGGAGGGAAATGGCCTTAGCCAGCTTCTTTGTTCCTGGAGAGGTATCTCCCTGGAGGCTGCCTCTCAGGGATGTGCTCTGAGATCAAATAGTTGGCCCCAGGCATTCTTCAGATGTTGTTTCCACACCCACACTGTCTGCCCCCAGGTTGTTTTCCTGCCTTCTCTCCAGAAGCAGCACAGTGCCCTCCAGGCTCTATCCCAGCCAGGCCTGCTGGCTTTAAGCCCCGCTTGTTGCTAGAAGTCAAAAATTCAGCCCCTCTCGTTTTCCAAGCCAATGGCTTTGGGGAAAAGTTCTTCTTGTGCCTTCCAGGTGTGCTCCTCTCTTGCCTTCTCCCACCATGGCTCGCTCCTCTCCGCAGCACCCAAGATCTGTGTTTTCCCTCAACCGCATCTCCATACTTCCTGCCTTCTTTGATGTGGCCTCTTATCCAGCTTTGGTTATGGAGTTTTGTTCTGCGGATCTTCAGGTCGATTTTTGGGATGTTTAGGATGATTTGATAATTATCTACGTAGTATTTGTGGGATGAGAGGAGCCTAGGGTCCTCCTACTCTGGGGCTGTATTCCCCCTCAGTGTCAGACTTTTCATGTTGTTTTTAAATAATATGTTTGTGGTCACCAAATTACAAAGATAAAGAAGGCAGTCCTGTCCAGTTGGGCAGGGAAGATAAAGAATGTAGGAAGTCCCTATCCCGGAGCCAGAAGGATGAGCGGGAGGTCAGAGGGCCTGCAGCTGGGGATTCAGGGAAGGGTCTTCTGGGTGAGTTCACTAGGGCTCGACAAATAACCATTTACACCTGGCCAGTTCTCAGGACCTCTCTCTTCTCGGGGTCCCTGTGGTTTGTCATTTTGGCCAAAACAAGGGAGAAGGAGAAGGCACTGAAAAGAACATCCAACTGAAAATACTGTGTCTTGACTATACAGATACCAAAAATAAATTGATTCCCAGTGTGCCGTCAGCTCTGGATCACGGACATTTTTGCTCCTGGTATTTCTTCAATTTACTGTAACCTCATAGACATTTTTAAAATCAGTTTCCTTTTTATGTTTTCTACCCAGAGCCCACCACTCTCCTTGCTCATTTGATGACTTATGATAACTGTAAATTTGCACCCAGCAGACAGTGGGCATTCAGTAAATCCATGCTCGCCAAGTAAATGAGCAAATGTTGAGCAGGCATAATTTAAGGCCTCCAGCTGCTTTTCACTGCATGAAATCTTTGCAGAGATCTCTAATTTAAACCTGTGCGTTTTAGGGGCGCCTGGGTGGCTCAGTCGGTTAAGCGTCCGACTTCAGCTCAGGTCACGATCTCACAGTCCGTGAGTTCCAGCCCCGCGTCGGGCTCTGTGCTGACGGCTCAGAGCCTGGAGCCTGCTTCAGATTCTGTGTCTCCCTCTCTCTCTGCCCCTCCCCTGCTCATGCTCTGTCTCTCTCTCTCTCAAAAATAAATAAAAACATTAAAGATAAATAAACCTGTGCGTTTTGTTCTCTGTGTTGTGTCGTGGGATGGTTTACATTTACTGAGAGGTGATCACCGTGGTCAGGCCTTCTCTGTGCTTCTGAGGCTGGCACTGCTGTTCTCAGTCACTTCCATGAAGTGGCCACACAGCGAAGAAGAGGATGACCTGGTCTTTGCTCCAGAGGGGCTCGCTAGGGGTCCCCTGTGCTAGGGGTCCATTTCAGTGGAATGAACCCCATCTTCACGCACCTCTGCCCAGGGCCTCAGGGTAGAGAGGACTTGCTGGGGAAGGGGCAAGGGGGAGGCCACAGGCGTCATCCCAGGCCCGGCTCAGCGGCCCCCGTGAGGTCCCGGGCGGGCCTGCCACGCTCTGTCGCTCAGGGGTCACTCCAGGAGACTGGAATGCAGATGGGAATTTCGTACCAAAACCGTTTTTTTGTTTTTTTTTTTTTTTTTAATTTTTTTTTTTTTCAACGTTTATTTATTTTTGGGACAGAGAGACCAAAACCGTTCTAATATACTTGCAAAATCATGGCACTTCTTCCTTTCTGCCCTTTGGCTGTGACTGTTACTTAGAATTTTATCATGAAAGTAGCTTATTGTGAAAAGTAAGGGAAACGTACATGAAGTTTTGTTTCTGTCTTTATTTTGTTTCCCCCGCTTTGTTTGTTTTCTGAATATCTAATCTTTCTTGATCCCTGGAGCACGGAGGAGTCAGCAGGTCTGGGTCCCAGCTCCCTGTGCGTCAGGGCGCCAGGTGGGGGAAGCCGTGGCGTGTTAAGTCCGATAAAGTGTGCCGGCTGCCAGGTTCATGCCGTGCCTGTGCTGGCTTCACTGGGTCCTCGGGACTCGACACTGTGGCCCGTCATTGTCCGTAGCTGTGAGAGGTGAGCACCCTGGGGGATCGGAGAGCTGCGCCGATGCGTGGCCGTGCAGCTGGGCGCAGACCTGGAGAAATGCAGATTCTGGCTCTTTCACTTGGAAAGTTTGCCAGGGGACCTACGGCAGAAATGCTGGCGGGCGAAGGGCGTGTGTCGGGCCGCCTCTTCTGGGAGCAGAAGCCAGGCAACCACTTGAACGGGGACGGAGTTAGAGCAGGCGCTGGGTCAAGCGTTGTTAAGGATAGTAGATACAATGGGCGGAACGGTGATAGGGATGAAGGGCACTGACCGGTGAGCACAGAGTAACGTGGAGAATCGGTGAGTCCCTGGGTGGTACCCCCGGAACGGGTGCCACACTGGGTTAATGGTACTGCGGTGAAAAAGTAACATAAAGTTGAAAAAAGAAAACACGGGGAAAAATGAAAAAAAACTGTTGTCACAATAAGAACTGTGGGAGGTTAGCCATAATATTTGCCATCAGCAACTAAACTGAAACGTTGAAAAGAAAAGAAAACTTCAGAACAACCACCAAATGGAGAAGCAGGCCATTGATATAAACACATATACATACACGTTATAAAAAAAAAAAAAAAAAACAACAGAATTATCAGCTACGACGAGGGGTTGGAGCCGTGATGGATTAGCTAATAAAAAAGTAAGCAGACCTGTGTAGGACATAGAAATAATGGGTCCTGGGGGGCAAGGAAGAGGCTGCACCTTACAGCCCAGTGAGAGCTGGTGCACATCGGGACCTAGACGTTGGAGGGGACGTAGCTGGGGCGCGCGGTCTGGTGTAGGGTGGCTGCGGGCCGGGTGTCTAACTGCAGACGCCTCGCTGTGACGCTGTCACAGGCAGCTGCCACCCCGGAGCCAGGAGCCGGCCTTCTGTACCGTGGTGTCTTTCCAGAAACTTCCTTGTGCTGACAAAACCAGCCAGCAAGTGAAACCCGTGTTTAAGGGACCCAGATGCATTTTTGCAGATCAGGCAATCAAGGGTGAATTTGTAGCCAAGAGGCACTAAATTGATAAACTGGCACAGAGAGGAAAGAGCCCACCCTTTTTCTCAGAACCTGTATGTTTCTTTTATTCAACCAGACGGTTGCTCGTGATACATACACGTTTGGGTGGTTTCATATCCCGCCCCCACCCCCCGCCATGGTACTTCACCATATTCCTCAGACTTTTAACACTGAGTGGTTTGCTTACCTGTGTTGTGTCTCTGACTTACCACTAGGGGACTGTTGAGGATTAAGCTTTTTACACTTTCTTTTTTGCTGTTTGCCCCTCGGATAAATAACATGGCTGATAAGGAACTAGCGCCCCATTTATGAAGTGCCTTCCAGCCAGACGGCACCCCAGGCTTTACTGTTTGGTACCACCTAGAATTGTAATTGCGTGTAATTCAGTTTGGGATTGTATCTCTTGGGCTCTATAACCATTTGTCAGAGACTTCCCTAATGCCTTGTAGGGCTGGCGTTTTCTCTGTGCGTGGTGGGCTTTTTAGTTAGTTACCACTGCATTTCTGTACAGCTTCCTTGTGAATATGGAAGAATGGTTCTTCCAGAAGAGCTCCTTAAAGACTTTCCCTCAAGACGGTTTGCTCTAAAACACAGGTTTGCGCTGCGGGATTCGTTTGTGACTTGGTGCCCCCTGGCTCCGTGCAGTGTGTAATTTATCATTTGTTTAAAACGTGAGAGAGGGAGAAATTCTCAGCCTTGACCTTGGACCCAGTTGATATCGAGCCATCGGCCCTGCCTTCTTTGTCTGTTTCACTTTGTGTTTCGTTCTGTTTTTCTCCCTCAGAACTCTCCGAAAAAGCCTTTAACTCATTAAGTATGTTTTGCGAGGTTCAGATGTTAAGGCCTATAGACACTCTCCATTTTCTGGGCTTTTTAAAGGTAGGTTTTGTTAAAACACAGAGTGCTGAGAGAGAAGATAATTAATTGCTTGTGATCTTACATTTAGGTAACATCTGATGTTGAAGATAAAGAAAAAGAGAGCATATATGCAGTTAACGTACAAATGGTATCAAAAGGCACCGAAAAAGAGGTGAAAGCCTCACTTCAAATATAACTGTTACTACATTTCTCGTGATTTCTTCCAGAAAAAAAAATGTTTTTGGCCCATGTCGGCATCTATCTGGCTCTCTGCCTTTTACGTTGTTTAACAAAGATATTAAATATATATACTTAAATGTATTTTTCTGCAGCCTTTTTCAGTATACTTTTCCTGTTACATCTTTCTTTTCTTTCCCTTTTTATTTATTTTGAGAGAGCGTTGCGTGCGTGAGTAGGGGAAGGAGAGAGAGAACCTTAAGCAGACTCCATGCTCAGTGCGGAGCCGGCCTCGGGGCTCAACGTCATGACCCCAGTATGATGACCTGAGCTGAAATCAAGAGTCAGACCCCAACCACGGAGCCACTCAGGTGCCCCTCCCATTACAATTTTAGAGATGTTTCCTGTCGACACACAAATCTCGCTTCTTCACTTTGGCGTGATTTGTACATAATTTCATGGCACAGCTGTGTGTTAATTGATGTCACCGGTGCCTTACCTCTGGCTGTCTTTAGTAACTGCCAGGTATTTGCGAGGAGGTGTTGCGGTTAGCTATCGGGGTTATCACAGTCTGCCTTTTTGTAAATAAACATCTTGCGGAGGTATCTGTAGGTTAAATCCTTAATAAATTGCTAGGTCAGATGATAAACGCATTATACACTTTGACAGACATTACCAGATTGCTTTCTGGAGAGGTTACGCACATTCATTTCCCTTGGCCGAGGCTTTCCGTGGCCCCAGCGGCGCGGTCGGGACCAGGCTTTAGCATTTTTGCCCATCTGGGGAGTTGCCTGTTCCTGTGAGTGGCTTTGTGCTTTCTTCCTTCTCCATCCACTTCTTTTTCCTCCTTTCTTCCCTGTTTAGGGATCTTGTCTATAGCATATTGACTCATATCAGCTCATTTTAAATGAGAGAAGTTAGCCTTATTTCATGTGTTGAAAATGGTTTTTTTTCCCATGATATATATACCCTGTCTCTTGAAAAAGTTCATTAAAAACATTGTTTTTATTTTGGTGTAAAGATTTTTTAAAACATGTCCTTTTTTATTTTATTTTTTTAATGTTTATTAATTTCTGAAAGAGAGACAGAGACAGAGTGCAAGCAGGGGAGGGGCAGAGAGAGAGGGAGACACAGAACCTAAACAGGCTCCAGGCTCCGAGCTGTCAGCACAGAGCCCGACGCGTGGGGCTCGAGCTCACAAACTGTGAGATCATGACCTGAGCCGAAATCAAGAGACGGATACTCAACTGACTGAGCCACTCAGGTGCCCCTCAAGTATATGTGTATATATGATATATATATATATATGTATTATATATGTATGTTATATATACACCTATGTATTTATTTATTTAATGTTTATTCATTTTAGAGAGAGAGAGAGACAGAGCACGAGCAGGTGAGGGGCAGAGAGTGAGGGAGACACAGAATCCAAAGCAGGCTCCAGGCTCCAGGCTCCGAGCTGTCAGCACAGAGCCCGATGAGGGGCTCGAACTCATGAACCGTGAGATCGTGACCTGAGCCAAAGTCAGACGCTTAGCTGACTGAGCCACCCAGGTGCCCCCAAGCATGTTCTTTTTTAAAAGAAATGGGAAAAGCATGTGTATTGAGAAAACTTGGCCATCCTTTCAGCTGTTTTTAAGGCTGAGTAGTTGTAGTTTGGAACAAAAGGTTACTCCCGTGGTCTTCGTGTAACTTGTCGCCCTGGAGACCCCACACACAGCATGTTACTTGCACCAGGACTGCCAGAAGGAGTGATGGGTGTTGGTGACCTTGCCCTCTGCACTTGCCTTGGCCGTCAGCGGTTTACAGCCCTCTGAAGAGCAGGCGAGTTTATGAGCAGAATGTAGCCACCTGGGGACGTCCCCCCCCCTCCCCCACCGGTGTGATGCGTAGAACAAACGGATGCAGGCGGGGAAGAGCAAGGAGAATGGGCAGGAATAGAGAGCTCGTGTCACGGTTCCGCTGGGACGCGGGCGTCAGCTAGACGTGCGCGTGCCTGACGGATAGGCCCCCGGAGTCCGGGCCACCTCCATGCCTTCTCTTCATAACCCTTCACGCAGCTTCCGGGTAGCTGGGCTGAGTCCTGAGACGGTATCTGTCGTTCACATCGTGGTTCGTTGTGTAGAGTATCGAGTGTGGAAACGGGGTGCTGGTGCCGAATGTCGTCTGTTCGAGTCTCTCCTTCCTTTGCGTTCGCACCGTTGCCTGCCTAGGCTGCCCAGGAAGAGGTGATCTGTTCCCTGTGGTTACAGTGTCGTTAAGACTGTACTTTAAACCTCTAATTTCAAAGTAATGAACACACAAAGGATGGCTCTCTCCAAGGAGCAGTCTTTTCCTTTGAACATTTAAAATTTAAGATCTGGGCTAACAAAACTGGAGCGTGTGAGAGCTTGTTACGTTCTCTGTAAACCATAACTCAGCCTAACTCCAGGGGAAATACTTTGCTAGTTCTTTATTTAATAAAATATCTCACCAGAGAAGAGTTGGAGGGTATCCTGACAACTTGAGGAATCTGTATGTATATACTTACCTTATTCATACACGTGAGAAGTTTTTTAATGGTATCCTATAAGGGATAACACGACGGCTCAGTATTGTCTTGGGTGACATACAAAATACCATAAGTTCTCGTTTCTGGTGGGATCGTGGCCGCTTTTTCATGCCCTTTGACTTGAGACGAGGTGCCCGTTGGCTGGGTTTCCTCTTGATAGCTTTATGAAGGCAGGTGCCTCTGTTAATTTGAATTTGCTGAAATGAAAGCCTGCATGGGTGAAAACAGGTTTCTTTTTGGGAGAGCTGATGCTCGGCTTTGACTTCTGTCCTTCTTCCGTGGCATTCCACACAAAAATAATTGGACGTCAGCACACGAGAGAAGGCAGCTGTTGTCGTCCTGGATGGTCCCAGTGCTTATTAGGCATCCATTTCAGTACAGACTGATGGAATAATTGTGAATGATGTCATTAATTAGCTTTGATCAGAGGTACGTATTGTGGTTTGGTAACGTCAGTTTTCTTTTCTAAGCCGTAAACAATAAACGGGGATGTTTAAAAACGTCTGTGTGGCCCCGTCAGAAGAAGCTCACAGATGATTCCTCAGGCACGGCGGTTTAGTTCAGCTGGGGTCCACCTGGCGTCCTCAGCTGCAGCCTATAGGTCTATAAGCCAAGTGGACTAAATACCACTGACAGAAGTTCACGTATGCGTTTGTCTTTAACATTTTATACCGGAGGACAGGTGCTTAAGGCAAACAGAATCCACCTCGAAAAATCCGTTTCTGAAAGCAGGAGCGTCTGCAGTTTGTTCGGTGACGATGAGGACGGCTCTGGAGGTGAGACCCTGGGGCCCCGTTGCAAACCGGTCAGCCTTGGAGAAGCAAAGTGAATGAAGAATAAAATGCTACTATCGACTGTGACCGCCATGAAAAATACATACTCCAGGACACCAGGAGCTCCTGGTGTGTATTTTTGGTTGGGTGGCATACAGTTCTGGGGGGCGTAGAGGTTTTTTGGAGGAATGCCTCGCAGCTAGAGTGAAAGGCAAGAAGCACATGGGAAGGAGGCTGGCAGGACGAGCGCAGGTGGAGGAGCAGAGGCGTTGCAGGCGGAGTTTCTGCGTTTGATCCTCAGTGCTGCCACTCCCGGGCTTCCCCGAGAGAGAAAGGTAGCCTCTCCAGGCCCTGGAGATCAAAATGCCTACCTGGCAGAGTTGAGAGCGATGCAAGAATTGGGTACGTGGTGATCACTTAGCGGATGTGGCTTCCTGCCTCGACGACCGTGTTCCCAGCACTGTGCACCTTGAAGGAAAGGCTGCTGGGGATGCGAACGTTTCAGGTACCGGCTGCGACAGGGGGGAGGGGACACGGGGCTGGTTCGGAACCCGGTGATTTTCAGGAAGGCAGAGGTTCGCTCTGTGTTTTTAGCACATGACTGTTGTTGATTTTTTTTTTTTTTTTTTACCTCTGCTGGTTCAAGAGTCAGGTAATGACCCTGTTTTGTATCGTAGGTCTCAAGGTGAGGCCGCAAGTCCCACGGAGGTCAATTACTAGGCGTAAGTGTCGGTACAGAGCGGTTCTGTTTCAGGAGTCTCTGCCATCAGCCTGGTCGCACACACTAATTGTTGCCGTCGTGAGGCAGCGTGGTCGCCGTGGTGACGGCCGCAGGAGGAATCGGTCACGTCTTGAGCCACGGCACCTGGGAGCCTCCCGGCCAGATACCCCCTGGTCTGGCTGTGGCCCACAGGGAGGGCGGTTACGTCAGTGTTGGTCAGCGGGCACGCGCTGCCGGCTCCCCAGACTCCGGCCCGTGCCCGTCGCCTCTTGCTTGTGTTCCCACCGAACGAACTTGACGTGATGGAACAGGGGAGTCCGTGCCTGGGGTTTCATACTCCTTTCTGTTTTCCGCAGAGAAGTGAAGTTCCTGTGTACCGATGAGTGCTAACGGGGAACACCCTGTGCTGGACCGTGTTCCGCGTGCCTCCCGGACACGACGTACTTAGTTCTCGCAGGCTGTGGTGGACGTGCTGTGACGTTCAGCGAGGCAGGAGGCTGCCACACGGAGCGGCTGAGTACTTTGCCCAAGACCTCGCAGCAAGTCACCAGAAGAGCCAGGATTTAAAACCAGACCGTCTCTCTCTCTTTTTTTAAAAATTTTTTTTTTAATGGTTATTTATTTTTGAGAGAAAGAGACAGAGCGTGAGCAGGGGAGGGGCGGAGAGAGAGGGAGACACAGAATCTGAAGCAGGCTCCAGGCCCTTAACTGTCAGCGCAGAGCCTGGCGCGGGGCTCGATCCCACGAACTGTGAGATCATGACCTGAGCCCAAGTCAGACGCTTAACTGAGTGAGCCACCCAAGCACCCCTAAAACGAGGCCGTCTCTTGACCCCTGTACTAACCTCCCTCTCCAATAAAAGGAACGGTGAAAAAGATCATAAAAAAACCATGCACATTGCACCTGGCCCAGGACCAGCGTTCTGGAGCTTTGGTGCCCATCCTTCGAGACCCCTCATTGAACTTTGGGGGAAAATCCTCCCACCCCGCCATGCCCCCCTCCAAAGCACGAGCACAGTGACCAATTTGGTATTTATCTTTCCCAGCACACACGCAAGCAAGCGTGTATACCTAGATACCCCCCCACGTTCCTGACGTGTCCTGCCCGGTGCCTTGTCCTGCACGCGTTCCTGCGTGTGGTGCATGTGATCTAACATATTTTTAAATGGCCCGTTTGGCACGGAATGCAGTACAGCCCGAGGGTGACTGCGCCATGATTTCTTCCAGTGACACATTTTGGTTGTCACGTTTTCCCTGCATCACTTACGATAGCCTCGTATGCTCTACCGTATGAAGGGACCGTAATGTAGCTAATCTTCGCTTTTGAACTTTGGGCTAGTACAAGGCACTGGGATGAACATTCTCAAAAGTGAGGATTTTCATCCGTCCTTACTTGCTTTCCAGTCCCGATCAAAATGCTAAGTCCAGGGGCACTTGGGGGGCTCAGTCAGTTAAGCATCTGACTCTTGGTTTTGGCTCAGGACATGATCTCACGGTTCGTGGGTTCGAGCCCCACACTGGGCTCTTTGCCGACAGCACGGGGCCTGCCTGGGATCCTCTCTCTTCCTTTCTCTCTGCTCCTTCCCCACTCCCCTGCCCATACCCAATTTGTGCTCTCTCTAGCTCTCAAAATAAGTAAACATTAGAAAAAATGCCAAGTCCAAATGATTACCCTGTCACTTAAATACTTTCCTGAGACATGCTCTACATACCACAGATTTCACCTCTTTTTAGCGTACCGTTCAGAGATTTTTAGTAAATTTGCCGAGTCCTGCAACGGGCACCATCTCCGCGTTGGAGAGCGCCCCCTGCCTTTCTGGCTTCTTCCCGCTCCTTCCGCAGCCCTGGGCCACCCTGGGCCACCGCCCATCCACTGACTGTCTCTACATTTCATGTGGCCCATCACGTTTGAGAACTTGATATCCACGAGTGAATTTCTCTGCTCATTCTTTTGAATAATTTGGCTCACATAAAATTCCTGGCTAGAAGTATTCATTACGCGAAGGCTGAGTACGGTCCTGAATAATAATAGCGTGTATCACCGTAAAGGTGGCTTGTCTCTGTGGATTGGAAGGGGAGCAGAAGGAGTGTGTGTGTGTGTGTGTGTGTGTGTGTGTGTGGTCATGACGTCCGCTCGGTAACCCTCGCCGTATGAAGAGAGAACTGCCGCATGGTCCGCAGCTTGTTTGGTCAGTTTCTTCAGGAGGTGCCTCGATAGCACTTGAGCTTCTCGGCGAGGTTCGCCTGAGAGCTGATGACGTGCCGGCTTCACAGGAGACGCGCTGCGAAAATGTAGCCGGAACCTACTGGAGCCTCCCCTTCGAGAAGCGGTGCAGGCCAGCGCTGCGTGTCCTGTTGTGAGCACGCAGGGGGCAGCTGCCTGTCACGGAGAGGAGGCGCGTGGCTGACCTGAAGGGCACAGCTCTGTGGTGTCGGCATAAGTAAACACTCGGACGTTAACGATTTGATCGCTTTTGGGAAACCATTGGACCTCAAAGCTGATCTTTAAGATCCTTTAGGATGATTCCATTTCAGTATCTGATATTTCGGTGTTTGGCCACTCCTTTGCGTATTTTTATTTTATTTTATTTTATTTTATTTTATTTTATTTTATTTTATTTTTTTTGTTTGTTTTTTAATTTTTATTATTTTTTTAACGTTTGTATTTATTTTTGAGATGAAGAGAGACAGAGCATGAGCGGGGGGAGGGGAAGAGAGAGGGGGAGACACAGAATCCAAGGCGGGCTCCAGGCTCTGAGCTGTCAGCACAGAGCCCGACGCGGGGCTCGAACTCACAGACTGTGAGATCGTGACCTGAGCTGAAGTCGGACGCTCAACCGACTGAGCCACCCAGGCGCCCCTCCTTTGCGTATTTTAGACGCGTCCTCCTCAGTTCGCACGGAGAGCTGTGACGAATCTGCTTGTCTTCGTCGGATCTGCGTCGGGATTTCTGTTCGAACTGCGCACATGCTTATTTTTAACTGTCATTTTAAGTGAATAAGTACTGTTTTCCAACGACCTGTTTTTTTCGTTTTTTAAGAAGCTCAGGGAGAGCAGGAAAATTACAAGGCTGCTACCTTTATAGAGAAGAAAAACTCATGCAGCGTGCGACTGACTGCACTGCGAAATACCTGCCAGCGTCCGAGGGCACGACGTCCGGGGCGGAGTGAGTCCTGTGTGTGGCCTTTGGAGACGCGTCTCCTCAGCACAAGGCATTGCCAAGTCAGGGCTGAAGGGGGGCGAGAGGAGTTCGGATCACAGTCCTCAGATGCCTCCGCACCCCTCGAGGCGGGCCCTGTCACCCCCTTCCCGGCCTGCACCCCCTTTGCTTTTAGTGGCTTCTTTGTGAATCAGTAATTAGACCTGAGGAGGAGAAAAAGCTTTTCTTCGAAGGAAAAAACAGCTTTATCTTGAATACCCCTGGAACCCGAGGGGTCGCTTCAGTAACGGCTGGGCTGTTGCGTTTTATCGTCTTGGGCAAACAGGAAAGGCGGCCTCCTTGGCATGTGCCGCCTTCAAGGCAGCAGGTTGGAGCTGATGCTCGTCCAGAAAAGAGGGGGAGACGCACACGTCTAAATAAACTTGGGCCCTGTGTCCTTGCAACCATTGAAACATTTTCCTCTCTCGTGGAAGGGGACGGAGCCAGGATCAGAGGTGTGTGTGTGTGTGGCTGGTCTGTTGGTAAAAATCACTGGGCCGTGTCCTCCCTCCTCCCCTTTCTGCTGTCTACGTTCGTGTCAGAACTAGACCGGGCTGGCCCCGCTTATCTTCCCTGCACCCTTCAACATCTTCGTTTTTACTGTGGGTGTGTGATTCAAGATTCGAGATCCTTCTCTCCCGCTGGGGAGTGACCGTATAAACAGTGACCGGAGTGACCGGCCAGTGTCCTGCCTGAGCCTGCACTTTCATTCGAGTAAATTTAATAACATAAATCAGGCAACTGACGTTCGCATTTTGGGAGCCCCACAATTTCTGAGCTCCCAAGAGCGTGGAGACGTATCTCACAAGTGATGTTACCTCGCTCTTTAGAGCTCTCTTCACAGTGGACTCTCTGAGCTGTGGCTTTTGCGGAGTCACTGAGCTGTGGGGACCCAGTGATTTTCAAGAGAATCCTTGAGTTCTTAAGTCGAGGGAAGGAAGATCCAAAAAAAAAAAAGAAACAAATAATGCCATTTTGGGTACGGCTTGAGTACGAAAAGGTAGACTACTAAAGGCAGCCATGATTTATTGAGCACCTACTATGCGCCTGGACTGTACCAGGTGCTTTCCAACTCTTTGTCTCATTTAATCCCGTGAAGTAGGTGGTATTATGCTGACGTTTTATGTACAAGGAAACTGGTTTGGAAAGGCTGTTAACTTTCCTGCAGTCACAGAGTTTAAACCTAGTTCTTTCTACTTTGTAACTCATTTGCCATTAGACTAACCTGTTCCTTGCAGTATCTGGTTCCAAGGGATCCCTCCCCTTCCACACTCCTGAAGTTTTACTTCCTCTTTGTATACTCTTGAACTGCTACTACGTGCAGATAGGTGAATGTGGGTGGATCTTCTGAAACGCAGCATCCTGGGCAAGACTAACAAACACTTTCTGGTGTGATGTGAACTTTGCCTTGTTTTGCTCAACTCCGAACGTACTTATATGAGCTAATGGGGGTTGTAAATGCAAAGAAAAGAGAAGGGGCGGTGTTTAACCTTGGTCACCAGACGGGGGACACTGGGCCCCTGGCTCTGTGGGGCTGAGGGAGGTGACTCCGGGAGACGTGGCCATTGAAAGGGGGCTGAGATTTCATCAGGGCAAACTGTGTGCCTTTGATTTTTGTTCAAGTTCTTTATCAAGGAGGGAGGAAAATAACAACGGGAGGGTCCAGACCTTGGTGTAGTTTCTTGGCATCATACTAAACACCTGTAGTTGCATGATTCATTAGTTAAGAGTGGAAATAGTAGGAAAAAAAAAAAGATATGCCCACCGTCAACATTTTCTTAAACTTCGAGATATCAGCGTTCAGAATTGGCCTGTCTTTCACGTGCTGGATGCGAAGCCCCCCTCTTCCCGCAGAATATTAACACCTAATTTTCCAGCGGTCTCTTTTAGCAGTTTTTTTTTGTTTGTCACTTCTTTCTAAAGCGTTTAATTTCGTCTTTGTAGAAACAACAGCTTGCTTTGTTTTCAGACCCAGATTCGTTTATTACTTAATACTTAATGAGATTATGTAATAACGGAAACCGGAATAGCCTGCATGAACAGGTTTGGAGGCGGAATCGGGCCAGTAGTAGCTAATAACTGGAGGCGGGGAGTGGCGCTCTCCTGTGCCGGGAGGGGAGATTAATCGGGGCCCGAGCGTGGTACCGGGCTATACCTGCTCCTTAGTGGTGAAAGAGACCATCCATCGGTGACAGGTACCCCGGGGACGACCCCTGCAACTTGCTTACCTTGATTTTTTACCCCGAATCGCATCTTGAACTGCCAACATTGAGGGTACCGATCGTGGCTGTTACTCGTGGAGGTGTTACTTAGGATGTAATCACAAGAAAGCGGCTGTGGCCAGAGAGAGCAGGGCCCGATACCTCTGGAGGTGTGTGTATGAGCGCGAGAAAGTCCATAGTCCGATGGGAACCAGCACTCCTCCCGCAGTCTGTCCTCGCAGAAGTCATGTGCTTCTGCCCAGCTCGCTCTGGTTTGTAAAAGCTGACGCGAGTCCATGCAGATGACAGCGTGGTCCTGCATTTGCTAATTAGATCGTAAAGTGTAACTCGTGAATACAGCGACGTGTCCATTTGGCTCATTACTTGACTTCCTTTAGGGTGCAGTCGTTAAGTTACTTTTATCCTTTAGTTAGGCAGAGAAGATTCATACCAGTTATTACTTGCCAACCTCTTTGGTGTTGAATGAAAAGCAAAAGCCTAGAAGAAAACAACCAGCTCTAACAGCCTGAACATTGGGGTCAAACTTGATTTGCTTTATGCCCTTCAAAGAAGTTAGACACAGCTTAAACAAAATGCATAGGCAGCTATCAAAAAACAATAACAACAACAACAGACGTTTTTTGCTGTTGTGTGTTTATTTCACATGACCCCCGATTTGCTTTGATGTCCGTTTCCTAGCGCGCGGCCCCAGAATTTGTCCAGACCCAGTTAGAGATCACACTCTTTGGAGAAGACCCACGATTTGAAGGTTATGGGTAACCGAATGACAGCGGGAGTTCCTAGCGGATGTGATTCTTGATCGAGTCAGGGCACATTCTGCCCTGTCACGTGTTGTAAAAACATGGTGCAGAACGAATCTGAGGGGCCAGGGGAAACCAGCCCTGTGCTGTCAACCCGTGCTGCCGTCCGCGAGCCTCCTCTCTTGAAGGAGGAATTCCTGTGGGTAGTGACGGTCGTCATGTTGTATGAGTCACAAGACAGGCACTCGGACCCTTTAGGTCCCAGCACTGAGTGTCTGGGTTCAGCCAGTCTGAGTTGTAGATTTGGCTCAGGGATTCCCGGTGGCCAGAGCAAAACGGGGGGACACGCCAAGATTCTCCTCATCCACGAGGTGGGGACTGACCAGTTGTGAAAAGCAGGCTTCTTGTGAAAGTTCAGGCAGGAAAGATAAGGAGATGGGGATGTGAGCGACTTTCCTGTCCAGCCTGAGACGTGGCCTTCACGGCACTTCCTCCCCCCCCACCCCCCACTTTTGTAGCTTCTGAATAGAGATAGGACGTGTGACTCAGGTGGCAAAGGTCCGCATCCCGGATGCTCGGATCATCAGCACTTTGCTCCGGGACGATGCACTGAGCAGTGTTCTGGGGACACGCGAGAGCAAAGAATCCCCTTGGTTTGGGGGTGGGTTTGCCTGCACCGTCCTCTCAAGCCCTGCTCCTCGGCCGGTGCTCCGTCGGCTGTGTCCCGGGCGTCCGTACTCATACAGAAACGTCCTGCCGACAGAGTGTTTTCTTCCTTGCTGAGGGACGGCTGTCCGCAGAGGTCCGCGGTCTGTGTTCCATCCCCGGTCGTCGGTCTCAGAACCCGGTACCTTATCAAACGACGTTTCTGGAGCAGTGTCCCATTGCTTCGCCTGCCTCCCTGTCTGCCGTGGGGTTTCTCAGATACCGCGGCTTCCTTGTCTTCCTGGGGTGCCAGAGGGAAGCTCAGAGCGGGAGCGGAGACTGGGCCACACGAGCGAAGCTTCCGCACGTCCGCCCAGTAAGCACCATGCGGTGGTTTGGGCTGCTTCTGGTTCCTCTCGGGCTGCCGGGAGGTGCTCTGGCCTGTCAGAGCTGCTTCTTTTTGCACTTCCCTTCCCCTCCCTCCCCTTCCCCTCCCTCCCCTTCCCCTCCCTCCTCTTCCCCTCCCTCCTCTTCCCTTCCCTCCCCTCCCCTTCCCTTCTCTATTCTCGTTGCCTGGACCCGGTCTCTTGAGGCAGAGAAACCGGCCACGTGTCTTCGTTCTCTGAGGAAAGAGCCCTCTGACGAGGGCCCCCCTGCCAGTGAGTGTCGGCTGGGTGACGCTGGGGTGGGCACTCAGGGTCCCGTCGCACCTTAGGGGACGTGGGCTGCAGGGGCGGCTGCTTTCACCATGTAACTTGAGCAGGTGACATCAGGGGGTGGTGGCTCCGGTAAAAGTTGACGGGCGCACGCGGCTTGCTGGAGAGGCCTGTGTGCTGAGCGGTTGGTGCCTCTCTGCTTAGTGCTTGTGTGCCAGCCGCTGACTTGTTCTTTGGTTCCATCCCGCCACCCAATATAAACTTGTGGGTGTGTTTATTTTCCTTATCTGGGTGCTTTATGTTTTTGTGTATGTCTGTGTACTAATATTATTTTTAAAAATTTTTTTAATGTTTATTTTTGAGAGACAGACAGACAGACGGAGCATGAGCAGGGGAGGGGCAGAGAGAGAGGGAGACAGAATCTGAGGCGGGCTCCAGGCTCTGAGCTGTCCGTGCAGAGCCCGACGCGGGGCTCGAACCCACGAGCCTTGAGATCGTGACCTGAGCCGAAGTCAGACGCTTAACCTACTGAGCCACCCAGGCGCCCCTGTCCATGTATTATTTTTTAAACAAATTGGGTTCCTACTAAATTAGAACTTAAAAAAAACATTTTGTTATAATAATAATTTTAAAAAACAGTTCTTGAGAACGTAGAGTGACTGGTAAAATGAACTCTGTCTCCTTATCACCCAGGGTTAACAACTGTCAGCTTTTCATGATTCTTTTCCTACGGGCGGTGGGGGGCAGTGGCAGGAAGGGGGCCGGATGGTTGGAGGGGGCGGGAAGGAGGGGGAGGAGAGAGAAGGAGGGGGAAGAGAGAGAGGGCAGTCGGTATTTTAAAGCACATTTCAGGCATCATACCATTTCACTCCAGGACTTTGTTCTCTTTGTTATTCAATGATGTACTTTTTGTGTGTTGACTGTTCTTCCTCTTGTTACTGGAAAAACTCTTGGACTCTGTCCTGGTGATATTGTAACAGTGTGCCCTTGTGGACACATTGTCCTTTGCACAGCGCTTGAAGGGCAGGTGGCCAGGGACCCTGAGGGGCACGGCGTGCGGCTGTGAAGCTCACGGTCCAGTTACTAGGAGAACCCAGAGGTGTAACCGCGGCCTCCCTAGCTTGTGGGATCAGGTGGAAGGCTAGACCTACACTGATGTTGTTTACAAGGAGTAGATCCAGATCTAAGTCATAAAGATCTGTGTCATTTATCAATGTCAGACGGCAGTGATCGCCTTGAATAATAAGCCTCTCTAAAGGAGTGTGGCAAGATCTTGTCTTATTTCTGGAGTTCCCTGGGCAGAAAGCTTTGGTCATTACAGTTTAGTCCTTTATAGATTAATCTGCTGTGCTGTGAGCACTCTGACAGTCTCTTTGTGCTGTGCTTTCCTGGGTTTGGAAAGCTCCCCTTTGGTCTGTCATACGCCTGCCCCGCCTGCCCCGCCGTAGCCCCGAGCGAGGACAGGCGTTGAACTCCACCCAGGGAAGTGCAGGTGGCCGGTGACTTGACTTCAGTTCTCGACTTCAGTTCTCGTGTCCCCCAGCTCGGAAGCCTTTCTGCTTCAGATGGTGTCGAGGGAGCCTGTTGTGAACTGGAAGCATACCTTCACTTGAACATGGCTGTGTCACATGTTTGGGGCATTCTCAGCACCCCGAGCGAGATCCTGCAGATGCTTGGGGAGGACCGCACCCCCTTTGACGTCCTGGTCCGTGACAGGGCTGGGGCCGCGAGCACACCCCTTTCTGGAGTTGATTCCCAACATTACTGTCTCTCCCCTGTGACCTTGCCGGTCCCCCATGACCTCTCTCCATTGGCAGACCAAACCCTGATGATGACCTCTGCCCCCTGTACCTTCGTGCTCAGGTTACTTTGGAGACGGTGGAGATCATTTGAGCCTAAAATGTCTGAAATTTTCCCTGAGAACTACAGATCTTGGATCCAGTAGAGAAGTCTGGACATTTCTCCCCACCCAGAGGGAGTTGGTGCAAACATCAGATTTCCCAGTTCCTTTTAAAACGTCTAGACGTGAGCATTCTATTGGCTGAGGTTCCCTGTGGGAGTAAAGTGATTCTTCAGTGTTTATGCTTTATTCGGGAAATTTTTATAGTCACAATATCAAAATTTGTGTATGTTGCTTCTTACAAAGATACTTGCTTTTATTTCGTCAGTTAAAACTGGTCTCCGGCTGAAGCATCTTTCCTGCTGCAGGGGTATTGTGTAAAACCTGGTTTGTGCACTTGATTTAGGGGCGTTACACCTATTTGGAGTGCCAGACAGTTGAGTAAGAATTGAACATAATTTCAGTGCAGATATTTTAGCAGTTGTTTATTATTCAAGGAATTCTTTACAGAAAGTAGGTTAATCTCATTTTTAAATATGAAGTTGCTTTGAAATAAGGGAAAGCCAGCTAAAATAGGGGGGACCGTGTGTTGTGGAATATGTTGCACTGTTTCACAAATTTTTAATGTTTATTTATTTTTGAGAAACAGAGAGAGAGTGTGAGCGGGGCAGGGGCAGAGAGAGAGGGAGACACGGAAACCGAAGCAGGCTCTAGGCTCCGAGCTGTCAGCACAGAGCCCATCGCGGGGCTCGACCCCACGAACCATGAGATCTGACCTGAGCCGAAGTCGACCGCTTAACCGGCTGAGCCACCCAGGCGCCCCTAGGCAGAGCTAACTTAGTCAAAATGGTTGGTTATTGGACCAAATGTTTTCAAACCAAAGTTCTGGTTTTAACATGTAAATAAAACACGGGCCTATAATTAGTGCATTAACCGATATGCAAATGGTACAGCCAGATAATTAGGAAACTGCTTAGAAGCAGTTTCATTTGCAAAACAAAAAGCTTCCTACAAAGTCTAATGCGATATAGGGCTTGTTAGAGATTTTGTGTTTTGTGGGCACAGCTAGACGGAGTTTGCCCCGCACGCCGAAGGGGCTACAAAAGGACAGTCTGCTCTTGGGCCTGGGCCTTTGGACCTAGCCGAGACCCCAGGGGGCTTCCATGGGGGAGAGCTGGTGTGGCTGTGGGTGGGGGCGGGGAGGTCGAGACCACAGGGAGCCCTTCAGTCGGGTCTGGTGCGCCCGCCGCAAAGCTGCCCACGGCCTGGTCTCAGCTGTGCCAAGTCCTCGCCGCGTGACCTTGGGCAAAACACTTGGACGACTGCAGTTTGTAAACTTTGAAGATTCAACTAGAATGCGATTTTCAAATTCAGGGGCTTGAATTCCCCCCAGAGAGGAGGTGTGAAGGAACGTGATAAACAGGTGACTTCTTGAAGACACGGGCAAAGATGATCGTTTTTGTGTGAATTTAGCCATGACTACAGTAGAGGGCAAAACACAACGTTGGCGCGTAGGCCTAAGGTAAACCGGAAGCATCGATTATTGTCCCTCTTACCGTGGAGGCTCGCAGGCCTGTCTGTGCACCTGTGCTCTGGGCCGGCTGTTTTCTGGCTGCGTTCACCCCCTGCCCGTGGGAGTGCCGGGAGAGGTGTTCAAGATGCTGGCTGACATCCTCACCAGTTGCCGGATGATTCCTGAACTCTTTCCCTCCTCGTGGGTACCGCCCCCTGCGTCAGAACGGATCCTGGACCCGTTTCCATGCCAGAAACACGGTGCTTCTCCTGGTTTGGCTGCAGCTGCGCGCCACGCGACCCGCTAATTCCTAGACTCCTTTGTGTCATTCGTTCTGGGCTCTGTCACTCGAGTGCCTGCTCCGTGCCGGGGACAGCTGTGGACCGGTCCCAAGTAAATTCTCCGTGCTGTCATGTTTAACTTCAGTAAGCAGCATTTTGAGTGGACGCTACATTCACGTGGCTCCGCGTTCACGTGGTGAGAGAGGACACACAGGAGCCGGTGTGACTGCCACGCTCGCTGCCCCGGTCCCCTGCCTGGGCTCGGCCCGCACTGCCTGTTTGGAAGCCTTCGAGCGGGATTTTATGCGTGTGTTTAGAACACAAGTCCGCGTCTCCTCCCGTCTTTTACACAGACCGCACGACGCGCTGCGTGTAAATCTGTCCCCTCGCTTTTGTCGCGTAACAGTTAGATTTGCAATTTTTTAGAGTCCGGAAGGATGCTCCTCACAGCGTTGGCCCGGGTCGTGCGGAGGCTGGGGCCCAGGAGGCCCGTCCTGCCCACGCTTCCGTGTGAGGAGGACGTGTTGCTCCTGGAGGAAGCAGGAGGAGGTCGTGTAAGGTAACTGAGTCACACGATCACATGCGGGTCAGACCTTGGCTTCTTCTAGTCGCCCTTCAGGACTAGGGAGCTGGGGGCTCTCGGCCGGGAGAGGGCCGCTCGGAAAGAAGCGCAGGCCTGTCTGGTCGCCTTTGCCAAAGCGCCGGAGGGAAGTGAAGCTGCGTGCCCCGCCCCCCCCCGCCGGCAGTGTGTCCCCTGATGTGACCCCACGGTTGCAGATGGGACGTGTGCTCAGGAACCGTCAGAGGCAGGGGGCGGCCCCGAGCCGCCTGTGAGGAGCTCAGGCTCTGCGGGGAAACCTGCCCTTGACCCCCGGCTGGGGAGCAGGGGCGGGCCCGGTGGGCCTGCTGACCGGGGCTCGGAGCGGAGGCGGCGGCCGGGCCCTGTGTTCACAGGCCCTGCGACGGGACCCGAGAGGGTGCTCCTGAGGTGCGCGGACAGAAGGGAGAGTTTGTCAAAGAGATCAAGGCTTGTGCTCACGTGCACCTCATTTTAAGGGGCTTCGCTTTTGGTGAGTGTGTCTGTAACAAGCTTTGGTTCTAGTAAACTCTGAGCGGCGTTGGCTGTTCTCGTCTCCCTCCCTCCTTGCCACGAGGGAGAGCGGGAAGTGAGAAGGCAAGCAACAGACCTGCCCTCTCACGTGCGGAGCAGAAGTGTGCTAAGAAAAGACCGTGGATTGATTATTTATTTATTCAGAGAGAGCGGGCAAACGGGGCAGAGAGAGGGGGAGAGAGAATCCCAAGCAGGCTCCGTACTCTTGGCGTGGAGCCTGACATGGGGCTCGACCCCATGAACTGTGAGATCATGACCTGGGCTGAAACCAAGAGTCGGACGCATAACCGACTGAGCCACCCAGGCACCCTAAGACCTAGATTCTTTTTTAAATTTACATCCAAGTGGGTTAACATATAGTGTAATAATGATTTTAGGAGTAGAATTTAGTGATTCGTCACTTACGTGTAACACCCAGTGTTCATCCCAACCAGTGCCCCTCCTTAATGCCCCTGGCCCATTTAGCCCATCCCCCTTCCCACAACTCCTTCAGCAACCCTGTTTGTTCTCTGTATTTAAGAGTCCCTTAGGTTTTGTCCCCCTCCCTGTTTTTATATTATTTTTGCTTCCCTTCCCTTGTGTTCATCTGTTTTGTGTCTTAAAGTCCTCATATGAGTGAAGTCATATGATTTTTGTCTTTCTTGGACTAATTTTGCTTAGCATAACACACTCTAGTTCCATCCACGTAGTTGCAAATGGCAAGATTTCATTCTTTTTGATGCCAAGTAATACTCCATTGTGTATATATATCACATCTTCTGTATCCATTCATCCATCGATGGACATTTGGGCTCTTTCCATACTTTGGCTATTGTTGCTAGTGCTGCTATAAACATGGGGGTGCATGTCCCTTCGAAACAGAACACCTGTATCCCTTGGATAAATACCTAGTAGTGCAATTGCTGGGTCGTAGGGTAGTTCTATTTTTAGTTTTTTGAGGACCCTCCATACTGTTTTCCAGAGGGGCTGCACCAGCTTGCATTCCCACCAGCAATGCAAAAGAGATCTTCTCTCTCCGCATCCTCGCCAACATCTGTTGTTGCCTGAGTTGTTAATGTGAACCATTCTGATAGGTATCAGGTGGTATCTCATTGTGGTTTTGATTTGTATTTCCCTGATGATGAGTGATGTGGAGCATTTTTTCATGTGCCGGTTGGCCATCTGGATGTCTTTGGAAGTTTCTATACATGTCTTCTGCCCACTTTGTAACCGGATTGTTTTTCGGGTGTTGAGTTTGGTAAGTTCTTTATAGATTTTGGATACTATAACCCTTTATCTGATCTGTCATTTGCAAATCTCTTCTCCCATTCTGTCAGTTGCCTTTGGTTTTGCTGATTGTTTCCTTCGCTGTGCAGAAGCTTTTTATCTTGATGAGGTCCCAGTCGTTGATTTTTGCTTTTGTTTCCCTTGCCTATGGAGACGTGTTGAGTAAGAAGTTGCTGCGGCAAGGTCAAAGAGGTTTTGCCTGCTTTCTCCTAGAGGATGTTGATGGCTTCCTGTCTTACATTGAGGGCTTTCATCCATTTTGAGTTTATTTTTGTGTATGGGGTAAGAAAGTGGTCCGGGTTCATTTTTCTGCATGTCGCTGTCCAGTTTTGCCAGCACCACTTGCTGAAGAGATGGTCTATTATTCCATTGGATATTCTTTCCTGCTTTGTCAAAGATTAGTTGGCCGTACGTTTGTGGGTCCATTGCTGGGTTCTGTATTCTGTTCCACTGACCTGTGTGTCTGTTTTTGTGCCGGTACCGTATTGTCTTGATGACTACAGCTTTGTAATACATCTTGAAGTCTGGGATTGTAATGCCTTCAGCTTTAGTTTTCTTTTTCAGGATTGTTTTGGCTATTTGGGGTCTTTTCTGGTTCCGTACAAACTTTAGGATTGTTTGTTTTAGCTCTGTGAAGAATGCTGGTGTTATTTTGATAGGGATTGCACTGGATATACAAATTTCTTTGGGTAGTTTCGACATTTTAACAATTTTTGTTCTTCTTATCCATGAGCTTTCTATAGTTTTCAGTGTATAGATTTTTCACATCTTTGGTTAGGTTTATTCTTAGGTATTATATGGTTTTTGGTGCAATTGTGAATGAGATCAATTCCTTGATTTCTCTTTCTGCTGCTTCATTATTGGTGTATAGAAATACAACTGATTTCTGTACATTGATTTTACATCCTGCAACTTTGCTGAATTCATGGATCAGTTCTAGCATTTTTTTGGTGGAGTCCTTTGGGTTTTCCGCATGAAGTATCATGTTGTCTGTGAAGAGTGAAAGTTTGTCTTCCTCCTTGGTAATTTGGATGCCTTTTATTTCTTTGTGTTGTCTGATTGCCAAGGTAGGATTCCCAATACTATGTTGAATAACAGTGGCGAGAGTGGACATCCCTGTCTTGTTCCTGACCTTAGGGGGAAAGCTCTCAGTTTTTCCGCATTGAGGATGATATCAGCATTGGGTCATTCATATATGGCTTTTATGAACTCGAGGTATGCTCCTTCTATCCCTGCTTTCTTGAGGGTTTTTATTAAGAAAGGATGCTGTATTTTGTCAAATTCTTTCTCTGCATCTATTGAGAGGATCGTGTGGGTAAGACCTTGGATTCTTGATCCTGCTCACTTCTCGGCTTCAGCTGCCCTCTGAACATTCAGTGCTTTTCAGAGTGATTTAGAGGTCACTGGGGTCCCTGATCCTTGACCCGGCCTGGCGGCCATGGCATCAGTCTTTCTCAGACCGGTTTGCACAGAGAACATACGTATTGCTCTGATACTTGTGCAGTTAGCAGAAGTGTCTCCCCCTGTAGGAGATCCCAGCTGACAGGGGAGGTGACCTTACCTGGGGGAATGAGTGTGCCCTGCAGCAGGGATTGGGCTCTTGTGTTTCTGGGCTCTTCCAGCAATGCTATTCTCCCATCCAAGGGTGAGCTGCCAGTGAGAGTGGGGTGCTGCTGGCTCCGGCCTTCCTACCTCCCACCTTTCCAGCTCCCACCGTGACCCAGGACAACCTTTCTTCTCGGACCTCAGGTTTCCTACCTTAAGTCCTGGTGCTTATTTTGCAGAAAAACAGTAGCTTCTTGAAAAAGTAATAATAGCAAGTGCTTTACCTAAATTTTCTCATTTCGTCCTCTTAACAACTGTATAATAACAAACAGCCCATGGCAACTTCACAGGTAGTTTCATCTTCATTGTTCAGCCGAGGAAAGCAGGGAAGTTAAAAACCTTGCCCTTGGTCACATGGCAGAAACTGGTGGAAGGGGCATGAGAACACACATCCATCTACCTGATTCCAAAATTTGCGTTGTCTGACCTTTGCCATAGCAATGGCTTTCATTTATGGAGGCCTTACTGTGGGCCAGAACCACTGCTTATGGAAACAACTCTGTGAGGTTCCCAGCTTCGTTAAGGGTCCGCGTCAGCATTACCAGTAATGAGACGGGACATCGCCTTCCCCGTCATACAATGCCCTGAATAGGACACGAGGTATTCTTGCCAGAATGCACAACCTCAGTCTAGAGGGAACAGCCTTGAAACCCAAATTGAGAGACACCCCACGGAAGAACTATAGTCC
Organism: Lynx rufus; assembly: GCF_022079265.1. NCBI lineage: Eukaryota > Metazoa > Chordata > Mammalia > Carnivora > Felidae > Lynx > Lynx rufus. The sequence goes on along the minus strand of NW_025814840.1, from coordinate 6,646,592 downwards.
CTCAGCGGTGTCGAGGCCACGAAGCACAAGAAAAGATCAGGGATGGCCACACATTGGGGGAGACTGAGGAGGGCGGGATGACTGCATGGTGGTGGGAACAGAGAGGACATTGGAGGGACCCTGGCAAGACTCAGAGAAGATCGGTCGCTTAGTTGATGACCCAACGATGTCAGTCTCCTAGTTTTGGTAACTGCACTAAGGTTATCTAAGTTAACAAGGCAGAGCTGGGCAAAGGGCATTCCTCAGTTTTCTGTAATATTATTGCAGCTTTTCTGCAAATTTGAAATTACTTCAAAATGAAAGGCCAAAAAAATTTTTTTTTTTAACCACCTCAGATCGATATTATTTATCCTCATTTAAGAGATGACGAAACGAGCTTGGACGTTGGGGTGACTCACCCCAGATCACACACATGGCGGTCGTTGTTCGTGACGGAAGGAGAGAGGATTCAAACCCAATCTTGGAAATTGCAGAGCCCACTTGAACCCCTAGGCCTGTGGCTGCCTCGTGTTCAAGTGTGTGTGCTCCAGAAACAGCAGCCCTGACCAGACTGTGCTCCAGTTACACAGGCTTTATATTGACAGAAAGAGTGCCTTTGCGCCTGTTGGGAAAAGCAGTGCATGTTAATAATATAAAATTTTATATATATATATGTATATATATAATATATACTATATGCATATAATATATAATATACTTATAATATGTAAATATTTATATTTATATAATTTGTTTATTTATATATTTATAATATATATTTATATTTATATATATTTATATATAATATAGTATATAAATATATATATTTATATATAATATAGTATATATTATATATATATTTTTATATATATTTATATATATATTTATATATATTTATATATATAAATATTTATATATAATATAGTACATATATATAAATATATATATTGGACATATATCTAAATGTATAATATATAATATATATATAAAATATATATATACATATATATTATATATATAGTGTGTGTGTGTGTGTGTGAAGCAGTATTAAGAGAACTTTGTATTTAAGGCAATTAAAAGGAATCACTGAAATAGTCCAAGTCAAAGTTACATAGATGTTTACCAAGGAAAAGGGAAACTATTCATTATAAAGCTGTTGAAATGGTTTTCACATCATTTCTACATCCTGCATCTCCAAACTGCAAATACCCAGTTTCGGTCTCTTCTTGCCGCCCTCTCAAACTTTTCTCTATAAATACGGGACGCCTGGGTGGCTCAGTCGGTTGAGCGGCCGACTTCGGCTCAGGTCATGATCTCACGGTCTGTGAGTTCGAGCCCCGCGTCGGGCTGTGTGCTGACAGCTCAGAGCCTGAGCCTGCTTCAGATTCTGTGTCTCCCTCTCTGACCCTCCCCCGTTCATGCTCTGTCTCTCTCTGTCTCAAAAATAAGTAAACGTTAAAAAAAAGAAAATTAAAAAAAAAATACGGGTGGCCGAGTTACACCAGTGAAGCTTATATTGTTTAATTCACAAGATACAAGAAGAGGAAGGGCAACTACGTGGCTCAGTCCGTTGAGTGTCGGACTCTTGGTTTCAACTCAGGTCATGATCTCACCGTCCGTGGGTTCGAGCCCTGTGTGAGGCCCTACAGTGACAGTGGGAGCCTGCTTGGGATTCTTTTTCCTCTCTCTCTGCCCCTCCCCTACTTTGTTTTGCTTCATTAAAAAATTGATAGTTTTTGGGACTATTGATACATGTTTGGAAAAAAAACAGCATTGTTTCAAAACTTCAATCAGAAGATGAGAATACAAGTTTGAAAGAAAATCCCGGATAATTTTTTTTTTAAGTTTATTTATTTTTGAGAGAGAGAGGCAAGGGAGCATGAGTGGGGGAGGGGCAGAGAGAGAGAGAGAGAGAGAGAGAGAGAGAGAGAATCCCATGCAGGTTCCGCACTGCCAGCACAGAGCCCGACACGGGGCTCGAACTCAGGAACCCTGAGATCATGACCTGAGCTAAAACCAAGAGTTGGGACGTCTAACCAACTCAGCCACCCAGGTGCCCTGATCCTGGATAAATTTTTAAAATTCTGATAAAATAGAATTGCAATGGAAGTGTTTTTAAGCTTTAAAAGAAAAGAATCATTTGCTCTGTTCATCTCAAATATGTAAGTGATAAATTCTGGATAATTCCTTGATGTAATAATAGGATTAAAACTGTTGTACAAGAATCTAACCTGAAATCACTTCCTCAGCCGCCATGGCCTGGCCTGTAAAATAGGGGTACAGTAAACTTCCCCAAAATATTTGCTGAGAGAATTAGATAATTTTATAGCTTATAAAGTACCTGCAAATAAAAAATGTAAGATTCATTTTTCTTTTTTTTTTCCCTAAAAAATCCCTTCCTTCCTTCTAAGAACCCATTATACTTTGAGTGTAACTCCTGCGGAAGTTAATAACTTTCTAAAGACTTTGACCTTTGCTGTTTTGATTTCCACGTGTTAGGTGTCTCACAGAAGCATAGAGGACAAGCTGCTATTTGCTGAGGCCGCATCAGCCAGTGTGCCGTGGTGCCGTTTTTCATAGCATGTGATTCCTGTGGCCCTGTGATAGAGCTAGCAGGCCACAGGACGAAGTCCAGGGACAGGCCTGGGGGTTTCGTGAGACCAGAACCCTTTCAGCGGCTGGTTTTGAGAGGAGCCATAAGTGAGATGTGTCTGCTGGGTTCAGTCTGTCAGTTCCCTGCGTCTCCTCTCCAAGTTGCTGGGATTTTTGGTGTGAGTAGGGTGACAGGTGGAATGCGTGTGTTGAGGAAGGCATCCACCTTTCATTAAAAAAATTTTTAATGTCTATTTATTTTTGAGAGAGAGAGAGAGAGAGAGAGAGAGAGAAAGAGAGCGTGCGCACTAGCGGGGGAGGGGCAGAGAGAGAGGGAGACACAGAATCTGAATCAGGCTCCAGGCTCTGAGCTGTCAGCACAGAGCCCGACGCGGGGCTCGAACTCACGAACTGTGAGACCATGACCTGAGCCGAAGCCCAACACTTGACCGACCGAGCTACCCAGCTGCCCTGGGCATCCACCTTTAAAACAGCTATTTAGGGGCACCTGGGTGGCTCAGTCAGTGATCTGAGGTCATGATCTCAAGGTTTGTGAGTTCGAGCCCCGCGTCGGGCTCGTAGCTGTCCATACAAAGCCCACTTCGGATCCCTTGTCCCCCTCTCCCTGCCCGTCCCCTGCTTGAGCGCTCTCAAAAATAAATAAAACCTTAAAAAAATAATAAAGAAAACAGATATTCTTTTTTATAGCCTTTTACTTATTAGAAGAATAATGGGTACTCGTGATACTACGTTTCGAGCTCTGAGAAGATATGTAGAATCATTAAGTCACCGGGGGTAACTGTCATCAGTTTGGTATGTGGACCTAAACTCTGATTTTCTGTGCGTGTGTATCTGTCTGTATGATGCAGATATCACAAAACTGTGATCCTGCCATACATGTACTGTACTTGCTTAAAATTGGCAGTGTAGACCATCCAGGTATTTCTCCATATCCTGGAACACTCTCCAAGAAGATAGCGTGTAACGGTGTGGAAATGCACACAAGGGTGCTTACTGATGCGCTCGGTCAGTTTCTTGTTGTTCACGGGGCCTCTTTTCCCCAGAGACAGGCTGGTGCCATCTGAAACCCACAGCTCAAAACCAACTAAATATAATCTCAGCCCTGAACTCCTAAGCTTCCTACCGTGTAAACGTTGCCTAATACAAAGGTAGGTGTACATACACCTAACAGAATCTAACAATCTGATTTTATCTGCTACTTTTACCCTCGGGGGACCAGAGTATTTAAAAACAGGAGGTCTGTCATCTACCCTTGTGCGGCTCGACTCTGGGGTGGGATGGGGGGCCTGCCGGGGGCCGGGACCGGGGCTGCTTGGTTTTGTTCACTTTCCTTCTGGCCACAGCCGCCACTGCCAGCAATGTTGGGTGGGTTTCTGAAGACACAGGGGACCGGGGGCCCCAGGAAGACGGGGCTGCAGGGAAGGAGCGGTCTAGGGCTGCCTGGCCTGGGCAGCTGTTCCCAGATGGACATTTATGTTTTATTATTTTTTTTTTAATGTTGATTTAGTTTTTGAGAAAGAGAGAGAGCAGGGGAGGGGCAGAGAAAGAGGGAGACAGAAAATCCCAAGCAGGCTCCTCGCTTTCAGCTCAGAGCCCGAATCAGGGCTCGAACCCACAAACCGTGAGATCGTGGACCCAAGCTGAAACCAGGAATCGGACGCTTAACCAACTGAGCCATGCACGCACCCCTGGCATTTATATTCTAAAAGATAAACGTTAATGCTAGACTTGAGAATTCTTCAGCAGTGTTTTCTTCCCTCTTCTCTTTCTCCTTTTCCTCTCACACTCTTTGTAATCTTTATTTATTTTTTTTTTTTGAAAGCACAGAGTGGTACATGGTTACTGCCTATAGATCATGTGTAAGCTGGTGACATTTCCTCACGCACTCCCAGTTTCCACCCTGTTATCCCGTCGCCTCTGTATTGTACACAGTTGCAGACTTGGAATGCTTACGCACACGTATATACATGCATACGGCAAAATACCTGCATTTTACAATGAAAATCGTGTGTGTTTCTGTATCACAGCCTTGTTGGTATCTGCAGATAATGCCTCATTCTGTCAGATGACTGCCTGATGTTATGTTGTGAGGAGGCACCGCATTGACTTACCCAGATCGCGACAAAGGATGTCTAGGTGCTTCTGCGGTATAAACAGGGCTGCAGTGAATGTTCTTGAAGGTCCATCTTGACTCGTGAATATGTCTATAAGGCAGATTCTTAGAAATGGAGTTTCTGGGACGTGAAGTAAGTTGTAGATTTTGGTAAATCATGTCACATTGCCTTACGTAAAGGCTAGGACAGTCTTAACTCCTTTCCGTCTAATTATTTCTGCTTGTGTTGAATCTCACACACATTATTTGTGTTTATCTCCTGTCCCACACTTTTGGTACCCTTCGTTCCATTTATCCCACCTGTCGCGTTCTCTGTGAGACCCTTCCCAGATCTTCGGTTCTCACTGTCAGGGATACACGGCACTTGAAGAATGGAGGCTCAGGACGGTCATGACGTCCAGAAACCAAAACCTTAGTCATTTTGGAAATGATAAAGTCAGCCCCAAGTTCAGTGCGTTACTCTGCGTCTGTTGTGGATACTGGTCTGATGTTCCTTAATGATGGGTAATAGCCATCAGGTGGGAACTGCAGTATTAATTAGGAGGCGCGATGTGCTGGATAACTAGTAACCATTAGTTCCGCCTAGTCATTCATTCATTCATGCATCCATCCATCCATCCATCCATCCATCCATCCATCCAGCGAGTATTTACTAAGAGACTGTGCTGTGTGAGATGCCCCACTGGTCCCTGAACGGTTGAGACTTTCCTACACGTATGGGGTGCTTCTGAGTAAGAGTTTCTGACTAGGGCATGAGTGTGCCCGAACACTGGGGATCTCACGCTTGAGGGGATTGGCTCTGACGGTGGGGGGCACGGGGGGAGGGGGCAGAGCGCCTGCTCAGGGTCTGTGCCCGTGCGCTCGGCACCGTGGAGCATACTTCACAGAACTGAAGGAGGCGCACAGGAGGGGTAGGGAGGCAAATAGGAGGCTTGGGGACATTGTAACTTACTTCGAAGCGTGGTGTGTGTGTTCCTGTGGCTCGCAGGGTGCCCGGGACAGTGCTCACTGCTAGTATGTACTTCATAAATGTTTGGCTCTATTTCGATTAACCAATTTGGCTTTTGGGGATACGTATAATTTTTTAGTCCTTAGCGCTTCAGTGCTGGCTCTGTTTATATCCAGAAGAAAGGCTCGTTAGGGTTATAAATAGAAGCTGAATTCGAGCTGTGTCCTCAGGGGAGTTGACGTGCCTGCCGCCCTGCCAGAGCGCTCCGTTAATCTGCTCCCTGAGTGCTGATCAACAGGTTCCTTTAGTGAGCAGGTGCCTGTGTAACACGTCCCGAGGTCGGTCTGGGCAAGCAGGACTTATTTTAGGTCCAAGGGCCTTTTATCACGCGTGTAGCTTGACCACGGTAGCCTAGGCGTGGAGCATGCTCAAGGGGACGGTATAGACACGCGTATGGGACCGCCTGGGTTATTTTATGGTAAGAATGCAGTTCTCAGAAACGATCTGGAACGCTGTTGTGGGCCTTTCAAGGTGCTAAATCGTACCCTCCTTATTGAGAGATCCTTTTCCCCCAGAGGTAGTGTGTGGTTGCCGTTCTTAAGTCATTCTCCAGTTTTGATCTTCGTGATTGGTGTTTTGTTCTTCTGCAGATTAAACCCGTATTTTCCCTCGCTCCTCGTTTCTGTTTTAAACTTGAAATAACCCGTGACATTTGGAAGTGAAATTGTTTGAGCTCACCGTTTACATCTTCAGATCGTTTGACAAGATTTTGCAATGCTTTTCATGAGCCAGGCCACCTCCTCAGGTTACGATAACGCAGTGTTCTCCTTGTACGTGAAACTGACGCGTGCGCAAGCGGCTCAGTTGTTAACGCGTACAGAAGTGTGAAGACGGAAAAGAAAACGTGAGCACTGCCTGACCTGGGCACTTAAAAAACACAGCTCAGTGGCCGGGCCCTGCGGGGTAATGATGATGGGGGACCCTGCTCAGGTGTGCCCGACTCTCTGGGACTGTTCAGCCGCCGCTGCAGACTGATGAGCGGTCTGTCTGTGAAGAAGCCAGAAGCTCTCATACTTCGGAGCTGTCGGGAAACACGAGTAAGCCCTCCTCTTTAGGCCGTACTACGCATCGTGGTACTCACACACACCTGATCGAACTTACTACTGAGGACGATCTCGGTAACTGAAAAACGTAAGGGCAGGGGCGCCTGGGTGGCTCAGTCGGTTAAGCGTCCGACTTCGTCTCAGGTCATGATCTCACAGTTTGCAAGTTCGAGCCCCGCGTCGGGCTCTGTGCTGACAGCTCGGAGGCTGGAGCCTGCTTCGGATTCTGTGTCTCCCTCTCTCTCTCTCTCTCTCTCTCTCTCTCTCTGCCCCTTTCCTGCTCATGCTGTGTCTCTCTCTGTCTCAAAAATAAATAAACATTAAAAAAAAAACAAAAACGTAAGGGCTTAATTTGAGGTGCAGAAGGATGGTATTTATAATTTGGAGGGAAAACCCGGGTATTTTTTTTTACTTTAATTCATTGTGTAAATATGAAGAGGGAACTTTCCTTTGAATACTTTTCTGGTTTGGAGATTGTAGTCTTGACTCTGCATTTTCTCTTTGCTTTGCCTGTGGCAAAGAGGGAAAATGGAGAAGCCTCTCTGAACGTCCTTTTTTAGGCATAGCAATTGGACGGCCGATTCCTTTTATGTGTTTAAGCAAGGAAGTGCTTAAGCCAGAACAGCTCAGTGTTTTCTTCTCCTACTAACATAAGTCTATCAGGAAGAAGGTGTAGGATCAAAAGACATGTTTTCCTGTCTGAGTATCCTAGATGTATTTCTTTTCAAGAGATCACTTATTCTTTTTTTTTTTTAATTTTTTTTCAACGTTTTTATTTATTTTTGGGACAGAGAGAGACACAGCATGAACGGGGGAGGGGCAGAGAGAGAGGGAGACACAGAATCGGAAACAGGCTCCAGGCTCCGAGCCATCAGCCCAGAGCCCGACGCGGGGCTCGAACTCACGGACCACGAGATCGTGACCTGGCTGAAGTCGGACGCTTAACCGACTGCGCCACCCAGGCGCCCCAAGAGATCACTTATTCTCTAATGAATTTTTTGATGATGTAGTTTATGGATTTATTCTCTTCTTATAGGTGGGAGGAAATGAGTTTCAAAGAGAATAATCTGTTTATTCTCCCACTGGGAAGAATCTGGATTTAAGACCTATGCTCTCAGGGGCACCTGGGTGGCTCAGTCAGTTAAGCGTCCGACTTCAGCTCAGGTCATGATCTCATGGTTCATGGTTTCGAGTCCCATGTCAGGCTCTGTGCTGACAGCTTGGAGCCTGGAGCCTGCTTCAGATTCTGTGTCTCCCTCCCCCCGCCTCTCTCTCTCTCTCTCTCTCAAATAAATGAACACTTAAAAAAATATAGTCAGCTGTCTTCCTTAGCCACTATTTCTTTTTTCACCAGTGGGACAGGTATTTATACCGAGTGCCTACGATGTACGGAGCACTGTGCTAGCTCCTGGGGATGCAGGAATGAAAAAACACGACAGGGACCTTCCTTTGAGGAACTTGCATCCCGGTAGGACACAGAGACGCTCAGTAAGTGAGATGATGTAGGTAAGAGGATGGCCGCAGGACGGACGCTTGTCTGAAGAGGTGCCATCAGAGTGAAGAAATAGGGTGAAAGTGCCCCAGGCAGCAGTGACTGCTTGTTCAAAGGCCCTGCGGCAGTTGGCGACTAGAAGCAGACCGGGGTAATTGAAGCATGCGTAGTGGGCAGTGGCGGCTCTTGGCCATGCGAAGGCAGGAAGGGTCTGGAAAGCTATGTAACGATTAAGCGCGGGAAGCGTTGAAGGATTTCCAGGCGGGGAACCGCCCTTGAAGAAGCTCTCCTGGGCGCCTGATGGAGACCGCTTGGGGTGGGCGGGTTGAGGCCGGGGCCGCAGTTCAAACGAGATGTGGTATTGTGCCGCGGTGGTTGCGCGGAAAGAAGAAGGAAGCGGGTTCACGGTCCGCTGCCAGAAGCTGGAGGTGCTGGTTGTTGGTTTTGTTGTTGTTTGTTGTTTTGGTTTTAATTAGGGTTCTTCCTCATCTTTGGCAGGGCAATGGCTGGAACTGTGTTTAACTGGTGAGATTGGATTTTTTTTTTCCTCCCCATTTGTTGGTTGGTTTTGTGTGCGTGTGTGTGTGTGTGTGTGTGTGTGTGTGATTGGCCTGCTTGTAATCTTTGTTTAAAGTCTTTCCCTTTAACTGATTTTTCGATACTTCCTTGTATTTGTGATCTGCGACAGGTTAGAAAAACATCTTGCCCGGTGTTTTCATTTATGAAGTAGTTTGACTGGTATCTTTATGGTTGTTTGTTTAAGGCTGTGGTTCCTACCCTTGGCGTGATATTTGTGTTTATGGTAGAAACTTCATGAATACACGTGAAGCCGAGAGAACAGTTTACATGTGATCCACTTTGAACTTACTTCGCTCTACACTACAGAGTGATAGATGTTCGAAGCCATTTGAGAGCAAAGAATGTGTTTCAACAGAGAAAAAGCTCATGGTTGACGGAGGGAAGCAGGTGGGGGACGGACAGATGGGTGAAGGGGAGAGGGAGACACTTCAGTGACGGGACGAGTCCGTCCTGGGGATGAAGGGCTCGGCACAGGGAATACAGTCACTGGTGCTGTGATGGCGTCGAATGGTGAGGACAGCAGCCACCCTTGTGGTGAGCACGTCATAACGAACAGGGAAGTCAGACCACTGTGGGCCACACCTGCCACTAACAATGCCACACTGTGTGTTAGCCGTGCTCAAAACGTTTGTTTAGAAAGAACGGATTTCAGGGGCGCCTGGGTGGCTCAGTCGGTTAAGCGTCCGACTTCGGCTCAGGCCGTGATCTTGCAGTTTGTGAGTTTGAGCCCCGTGTCAAGCCCTGTGCTGACAGCTCAGAGCCTGGAGGCTGCTTCGGATTCTGTGTGCCCCCCCCCCCCAAAAAAATAAATACTAAAAAATTTTTTAAAAAAGAATGTATTTCACCACACAAACAGCAGCCATAGCTGTGTTTGTTCAGATCTCCTATTTTTTTTCACCATGGCTTTTGCTAATTTTACAATTTACATAACTTTACACAGTTTCTACAATTCAGCTGTCCATCATTGATTTGGTTCACCATTTGCAGGGTTCTAATTTTGTTGCATTAAGTTATGGTAGCCAGAGAATAAAACTTGGGAAGTTTTTTATATAAAGCAAGGGTACATGCTTAAGTATCTTAGGTGAGATGGCAGGCTAGCTCTGACTTGAAGTGTGGTCACCTAGAAGCCGGGAATCGGCCATGTTGCTGATGGTAGGGTCACTACATGCACATTAGATCAGATGGAAGGAGCATCGGTTGTGGCCCGAGGTTCTAGTTCCTACCGGCTCTGGTACCTGCTTGGACTGCTTAGGCGCGGATCTCTATTGGAGGAGGTCTCCAAAATCCTTTGCAGCTGGGGAAGGGCGAGGGGAGGAGTGCGTGATTTTTGCGGACCCTCTGCTGCCCCCTTGTGGTACTCGGCCTCGGTGCAAAGCTGGAGCTTCAGGCTTTTTCCAGACAAGTCCGCCTCAGTGCCCGCCAGTTTGATGGACGAGGATTGTCCCTTCTGTGCAGCTGAACTTTGTGCTGTTGACCACTGGTTAATTAATAAAGGGGCACAGCGCGTAGCATAATGTATAGAGAGACGTTAAATCACCACGTTGTACACCTGAAACTAATGTAACATTGTGCATCAACTACAGGCAAATTAAAAAAAAAAATTGGGGGAGGGGGCGCCTGGGTGGCTCAGTCGGTTAAACGTCTGACTTCGGCTCAGGTCACGATCTCACGGCTCGTGAGTTCGAGCCCCACATCGGGCTCTGTGCTGACGGCTCGGAGCCTGGAGCCCGCTTCGGATTCTGTGTCTCCCTCTCTCTCCGCCTTTCCCCTCCTCATGCTCTGTCTCTCAAAGGTAAAAAGTTTTTAACTTAAAAAAAAAATGAAGAAACCCAGTGAATGTGGGCCCCAGAAGTTTAAGAAGTTATCAGGTCGTTAGAACCAAGATCACGGCCGGTGGCTGGCAAGAAGCTGATGTTGGATACTCATTTTATAACAGTTCTTATAATAGCTGTCAGGGTGCGGGGGGGGGGGTGGGGTGGGGAGTGCTTAATGCGTCTATTTTGAGTGTGGATACGAAGGTAGAGGAGGGCTCCACTAGCTTTTTGGAAGCAAGCCTTCATGGCAAAGGCTGCCCAGAGGATGCCCATGTAAGTGCCATCCACTTAGAATCTACCCTCGCGACGCTCTCTAGTCTGAAAAGAGTTTGCGCGCATCTAGCTGTCCACGCAAGTATTAGAAATTTATTTTGGGACATAGACTTGAACTTGATTTCTCCTCTCTGGGCCTGTGAGTTGTTGCTAATTTGGGAACATGGTGTTGTTCCCCCGGGTCATGTTCCCTAAATTAGCTTTCCTTTTACCTCAGTGAGTTACATTTATTTCTGTAGGTGTAAGTTGAGAAGAGATGGGGTAGGCTTTTTCTCACTGAAATGGAAGTGTTCCATTCCATTAGAATTACGTGGTATTTCTAATCCTCGGGGGACTGGCAAAAAAACCTTCACTGCAGATGAGATTTTTTTATTTTATAGTAATCAGGAAACCGTCTTCTGTCATTTCTGCGTGCTTTCAGTCTGTTACCAACACTAGGCAGTCCCCAGTTGGAACACCAAAAGTATACTTTAAATTAGCTGCATCTTAGTGTTCTGTGTGGTGGTTTGGGCCCCAGTGGGTCTTCCAAAGCCCACAGATGGTTAAAAATGACGATGCTTTTGAGGAAAATCATCAGCACACATCTAACTAAAAATCTCTAACTGCTTCTGGGCCACGGAAGCGTTCAGGGGGGCGGGGGGAGGGGAAGCAGTGTAGAAACTGAAATCTTAAGCCTTCCAGGACATTTTGATGGTATATGAGACAAGGGGAAAATATATTTGAAATGTGAACTCCGCAAATCTGGGGGACATGGTCCCTGTCTGTAAAATGCATCCATACTTTACGGTACTGTTATTCTGGGGGTTCGTATGGTATTAAAGAGACACCATTGCCTGTTAACAGCAGCGTGGCTGAAAGTCACGCAATAACTCCAGGTCTAGATATCGCAGGGAGGGAAGCAATAACCTTTTCTTGCAGCCATCTCACACTCTCTGGCTGGGGTCCGATAAATGAGACTTGACAAAAGACAGATGAGCCAGAGAAAAAGCCCAGCGAGCTGACCAAGGTGATGAGGCGCTCGAAGGAACGGGAAGAACTTGGGTCGATACAGCATCTCGACAGAAGAACAGTAAAGTTTCTTAGTGAAGGCAAGACCAGGGCTGAAGGGCGTGGGTCTTCTCTCGGGCAGCAGCAACGGCGTGCAAGGTCTGCCCTGTGGATCCTCCGGGCGGAGTCTAAGGTGCTCTCCTGGCTCCCCTTCTGCTGTTCCAGGTAGAGAGGCGGGGCGACCTTGACAAATTCACGTGCAGCTCGTGGGCAGGCGGGGAAGGGCAGAGCGCCTTTCTTGTGTCCGCCTCCCCTCGATGGCCTTCACCTGACATCAGACCTCTGTCAAGGTAGCCCATCTCGGGTGGTGCATTCTGCTGTCTCCACACCCCGAGTCTGCCTTGGGTCTTCTGGCCGGCGACCGGCAGGCGGGCAGAGCGTCCTTCAAGATGTCGCCTCCCGTTTTCCTTTCACGTGACCTGTTAACCGGACCGTGATAACAGGAACGTATATTCTCAGCTTTTACGGCCACTTGGGGAACGCTTTCACCCCTGGCCACTCCTGTCCCCCTCGGTTCTGAGAAATCCCTTCTCTCCCACGTACGAAACTGCCTGGATTCTGTTTTTCATGTTTTTACCTTTGCTCTCAGTTTTCCATCTCTGTCTTCTTCCACGGAGAGATTTTTTTTTTTTTTTTCCAACTGAATATGTTGTGCTGTTTTCACGTTTACCGTGAATTCATTCACAAACGGCTTTCCTTTTAAGATTCTCCGACCAGTGCTCGCTTCGGCAGCACATATACTAAGATTCTCCGACTGCCTTTCCGTGCGTGGCCCATTCTGTTCGCGGCGTGTGTCTGAGGTTGTGAATACTCGTCTTTCTCCACGTTTGGAATTCCCTACTTAGTGGGTGTTCCGTGCCCTGTTTTCGTGCGATGCCCCTGCTCTTTAACGGCGCGGGTGCCCCCCTTCCGCGGAAGACACGTGCAGGCTCCCCAGCTGCGGGGAGAGGCGGGGGCAGCTTCCTAAATGGTCTTCTAACCAGTCCTTCTATCTTGAGTCCCGCCTCCCCCCCCCCCCCCCCGCACTCCCCCCTTCCCCGCCCCCCAGCCGCCCTGATCCTTCAAGGCACCTGTGCCAATGAGCTTCTCACCCTCCTGGCTTCTCTTCCAGAAATCACATCGCTTCTCATCCTTCCTTCCCAGGGGCTGGGGCTCTGCTTCCTTGGCTCTTCCCATCTGTTCCCAGCCGGCCACCTGCCTCCCCGCCCCCTCGGCACTTCTCCGGCCACCCGCTTCTTCACCTACCCTCTCTGCTCTTCTCCTCGCCTTTCCCGTTCCTTCTTTTTGAAAAACCAGGAGAGCTTGAAGAGGCCCTGGAAACGAACGCGTGATCACTCAGACGCCTATCCTGAAATGCGATTCCTCTCTTGATCGACTGGACTTCGTTTTCCATCTCCCCTGCTAGACTGTATGGATGCTGGAGGACGGGAGCTTGGGGCTTTGAAAAAACCTGTCCGTTGCCTTTAAACCAATACACCTTAGATGTTTGCCCATTTCTCTTCCTTTCACGAGCCCGTGTAGCTCTTGTTCTCCCCGCTTTCCTCCGGGGGCATCCGCCGGGCACAGGCCCAGGGGAGAACCTGGGATTTTCTTATAACTTCTTTAAACACACCTGTCTGTTCTTTTTCTCCTCTTACTGTTTCATTGAGGTTTCAACTTTCATTTACCTCTTTTGTATACTCACTTCACAGCCTCTTCAGACTTACTTTATTTTCTCAAGGTCGTGGTTTGGCAAACTTCCTGTTTGTCACACCTGCCAAATTTCTCCCTCATGGTGGATTATTTCCTTGTGTGATTTATAATTTTCAATTCTCGTTCTTCCTCAGCTCAGAGCACTTCTTCCGTGGGAATCCTGTGAACTCTTGCCTGCTGAAAGGGCTCGAAGGGGTTGTTCTGTGTTAACTTCTCGTGTGTGTATTTGCATCGATTTCTTGGCTTGGGACCCACACCGCACAGGTCATGCGAGTTCGAAGTCTGCATCATCGGGTACTAATTTCACAGGCCCACTTTTTGTCGTCTTAGAGGGATTCTTGTTTAGTTCAATGGTCTTAGTTCAGTCTTAGTTCCATTTGCCTGCCTGGATCTGGCCTCAGGCCGTGTCGTCTGCCCACGCTTGGGTCTGGAAACCCCAGCCCCTGGCCGTTAGGGTCCAAGGCTGGCATCCCTCTGGGTATCTTCCCTACCCACATGAGCATGGGTGTAGCCCCCGTCCTCTGCCTGTAGGGAAAGGCTGTCAGGTGGAGACACAGGCTGTGTCATGGAAGGCCATGGCGGAGGCTCAGGAATGTGAACATCGTCCAGGCAGCTGTAGGAGCCCCCAGAGGCCTCCAGCGTCCGGTGAGGAGATCGCCCTGCACACCACAGAGGCCCGTCTGACGGCAGCATGGCGGTGGCTGCCGTGGAGTTAGACTACAGGCAGAAACCAAAGCGGAAGCAAACAGAGGTAAGGAGAGGGGAGCCTTTCCCCGGCTTCTTGGTGCAGATGCGACCACCGCGCACCTCAGCTGGACGTGAGAGCCGTGCAACTTGGAGACCCTGATTATTTCCCAGCATGCCTTGAGTGCTGCTACAGGGGTCTGTAGGACCCCGGATTAGGTCCGTAGGACCGCGGATTATCCAGATGAATATTAAATATTCCTGCTGGGGTCGCCTGGGTGGTTCCCGTCGGTTAAGCGTCCGACTTCAGCTCAGGTCATGATCTCACAGTTCGTGAGTTCGAGCCCCGCGTCGGGTTCTGTGCTATCAGCACAGACCCCGCTTTGGATTCTCTTCCCCCCCAACCCCTCTCTGCCCCTTCCCCGCTCGTGTGCTTTCTGTCTCCCTGTCTGTCTGTCTGTCTCTCTCTCAAAAATAATAAATAAATAAATAAATAAATAAATAAATAAATAAATAAATAAGTAAGTAAATAAATAAAGTCAGTAAGTAAGTAAGTAAAATAGTCCTGCTGGTTTCAGACTTAGGCAGCTTATCAGTTGGGTGGAACTGATCATCTTCAGAGTTTGGTAATTGGGTTCTGACAATGAAACCCCAGGGGGAAACTGCAGTGATTAGCTGTCACGGGAGACCTGCATGGTTTTCCTTCCTGAAATGACAATAGGGCAGGGTTTCAAACAGTCAGTAGATAGCTGGATGGACAGGTATTGAAAGCCTGGATGACAGAACAGTGGTAATTCTGATAGTTTGTCATTGTTTTCTCTCTGGAATGATGGGAAATCTCTGAGACCAGAACTTCTTTATGCACTTAGGTTCGGATCTGAGCTTTATCTTTGTTGATGGTTCTGCTCATATCCTGGGACCGTTCTGTTTTGGAAATAGGAGGACTCGGGAACCTAGTTATACACAGGAGGCAAAGAATCCACTTATTTGGAGAAATCTGCAAGCCCGCTTCTGATTTTGAAAGAAAGCTAATGTAGGAAGCATGTATTTTTAATTTTACAGTGTAGCCTCCATGTTTAAAAACAATATGCTTGAAGGAAAAACAACCCTTCTCTAAACAGAAGTAATATGTATTTATCAGAGAAATTAGAAGAGAGTGAAAAAAAACTAAGCAGAAACTTAGTTTACAATTTCAACATCCAAAGGTAACAGAAGCTGACGTATACCTTCTAGACTTCTTTTTTTTTAATGTTTATTTTTGAGAGAGAGAGAAAGAGAGAGAGAGAGACAAAGTAAAGTGTGAGCAGGGAAGGTGCAGAGAGAGAGAGGGAGACAAGAATCAGAGGCAGGCTCCAGGTTCTGAGCTGTCAGCACAGAGCCCGACATGGGGCTCGAACTCACAAACCGCGAGATCATGACCTGAGCCGAAGTCGGTCACTTAACCGACTGAGCCAGCCACGTGCCCCTCGACTTCCTTTCTGTGGATAGTTGTGATACATGTATGGTCACAAAAATGGCTTCATTGTCTTTTGTAACCTGTTTGACAAATCTGCGTGTGTGTATCACTACAGCTATAGAAACATCATCCGGTCTTTAGCGGAGGCTTAATTAGTATTCTGTTGTATGATGCTATATTTAATTCTCCCTGTAGAACTCTTAGGTGGTTTTTAATTTTTGCCACAGTAAGTGATTCTTTGAATTTTCTGGCTGCTGAATGTTTCTGTTCGGCCCTGGAATTACTCACATGAGCTCCTCTTGCTGGCGGTGGGGCTCCCCTGGAAATGGATGACACGCGTGTATTTCATACCATCAGAGAACAGCCACAACCGTGGAACAGCGTATCCAGTTGATTTGGCCCGTTTCTTGTCATGATGTCACTGTCCTGCTCTTGTCAGCCAAGAATCATCTCCTTCCCTCTGGAGCACTGGGGACTGCGACACCAGAATGGGTCCCTTTGGGAGGGGACGTTTAAAGGGAGGCTGTCGGTGGGTCGTTCTAGGGCAACTACTGAGAAAGAACTCGTTTCCGATCTGGTGAAATCTAAGTATCGGACTTCCTGAAATAGACAAGGTGTGGAGGAGAGGGAAGGGTGTCCCCACCTGAGGCTCTCCTAGAAGCCTGACTGGGCCACAGGCCCTTTCTTCTCGTCTCCAAGCAAAATCAGGCAGCGTGCACTTAGTTCAAGGAGCCTAAGGGGAGATTTCGTTTGCCAGTCAGAGTTTGACACTGGAGTTTTGAACCGTGCGCGTAACAGCAATCTACAGTAAAGGACGGTTTGAAGGTTAAGGCATCCAAAGTGATGTAAAATTTCTTCTGCTCTAGACTGAAGTAAACATGTAGGTCCTTCAGCAGAAGCGATACAGTTGTTACCCTAACCATTTTTTTCCTTTGGATAAGTACAGTTGTAAGAATTTTGCCTCTGTAGGTTAGCTCTTTATGTGTTAAATAGCAAAAAAAAAACAAAAACAAAAACAACAACAACAAAAAACCAAACTATAGCTGATTAGATTGGAGAAAAGCATTCAGGAGTTCTCCACACTGAGTGAGAGAATTGGACACCTGTCTCTTGAGTATTGCAGAGGGCCTGCCTGCGCTGCTCTAAAAGGCCCGTTAGGTTACTGTTGCCTTTTATGGAAAGTTCTAGGGATGTAAAGACCTTTATCTGGACTTGTAGTGTTTACAAAAAGGCAGTTCATGTGTTTCAAGACTATAATGTTGATTCTTAATTAGTGTTGCTCTTTAACAAGGCACCCACAGGTAGGTTTGTGTCAAAAGTCTGAGCTATTACACACTCACCAAATTGTGGTCTCGCACAATGTTGATTATTTGAGCTAGTAGAGCAAAATCCGTATAGAGCCCGTGTTACTTTTGCTTTTGCTTTTAAACATTTGATGCAGGAAGCAGAAAGAATTTAGCTCACTATATGCTTATAAGATTAATCATGCATGCACTACTTGCTACTGTGATTTGCCATGGTTAGCATTCAGAAACATCTGGAACTTTGCTGTACTTTCTTCACTGTCAGGGCAGCTATGTTCGTTCAATCTGGGGCCCACCATGCCTTAAAAAAACTGTAAAAAATCAATTCAGGGGTACCTGGGTGGCTCAGTCGGTGGAGTGTCTGACTTTGGCTCAGGTCACGATCTCATGGTTCGTGGGTTCAAGCCCTGCGTCGGGCTCTGTGCTGATAACTCAGAACCTGGAACCTGCTTTGGATTCTGTGTCTCCTTCTCTTTCTGCCCCTCCCCTGCTTGCACTCTGCCTCTCTCTCTCTCTCTCTCTCTCTCTCTCTCTCTCTCTCTCTCTCTCTCTCTCTCAAAAGTAAATAGACATTAAAAATTTTTTTTTAATTCAGTTCTTACTTTCATGACACTTCCTTTAATAAGTTCCTTGAAACTTTAAAGGTTAACTGACATTCAGTAAATAATTTTTTTACACTTTTATGTATTGCTTTATGTTATCCAAAGCACAGTCATGCACACATTCCTGAAACTAATGCAGTAAGCATATGGAATAAATCATTCCTCCGCAGGAAACTGAGGCCTTGGGATTGGAGGAAAGTACAGAGTAATTATTAGAACTCAGATTTTCAGGGGCACCTGGGCGGCTCAGATGGTTAAACGTCTGACTTCGTCTCAGGTCATGATCTCTCAGTTTGTGGGTTCGAGACCCATGTCGGGCTCTATGCTGACAGCTTGGAGCCTGGAGCCTGCTTCGGATTCTGTGTCTCCCCCTCTCTCTGCCCCTCCCCCACTCGTTCTCTGTCTTCCTCTCTCTCAAAAAAATGAAAAAACATTAAAAAATTAAAAAGAACTTAGATTTTCTGAGCAATTGTTGTGCACTGTGTTATGCAATGTGTTTTAATTTCTTGAAAACTTGTGTTCATTGTTTAATTCATATCGTAGCTTTTTGTGAACACAACGATGTCTTATTTCTCGACAATACCAGACAATAAGATAATATAGTAGATTCTTTTTGAGCAGAGATAAACCACATACTCATAAATGACTTAGTTCTTTTGTTTGGTTAATGTTTTGTTTTCATTACCAGGCTAATTGCTTTAACTTATTTGTGTGGTTGTAGAGAGCTGGCCTTGATAATGAAGTACAAATAGTTTATAGTGTGTTGTGGCACATTATCTGATGGCTTTTATAATTTTAAAGCCTAAAATGTCTACTGTAAGAATGGGAGCCGGATTGTGTTAACATTTCTTTTTCCTTTAGTCTGGGTCTGAGAGAAACCTGCTGGGTATAGGATCCGTGATGAGTAGGAGGGGTTGTTCCTGCCCTCAGTCCTGTAGGACTCCATGATTTTGGTTTATAGACTCTTAGCCTGCCCCTCACACGTGTTCACATCCATGAGGTCGTCGAGTACCTGCAGCGGGGGGCCCGGGACGCATGTTGGGTTCCGTCTCGCTGCAGAGTAGCTCTGCTCTTCTGCAGGAGAGTTTAGACGCGTCACCGCCGCCTGGACTCTGGTTTACTTCCGTGCGAAAATTGCCCATGAACGAGCGTCCCGGCACCTCTTCCCTCTCTCATCTTCCAGTATTTCGGGATATACCGAGTTTATGTCCAGATTTTATTCTCTTTTTACTTTGGAATTCTGAGTACCCAATCTAATGCGTTGAGCTCTGCATTATTTCTGAACATTCTCCCCGTAATGGATTTGGGGCGACTTTTCTGGACGGGGGTAGTAGTTGTTTTCGGAGCTCAGCCCAACATGCAGTCTTCTGGGTCTAGATGGGAAAACACTTCTCAGAAACGCTGCACCCTATCCTATCCTGTCCTGTCCTGTCCTGTCCTGTGCTGTCCTATCCTAAAGTGCGCATGTGGGGTGTCTGGGTGGCTCAGTCGGTTACGCATGGGCTCAGCGTTGGCTCAGGTCATGATCTCATGGCTTGTGGGTTTGAGCCCCGCACTAGGCTCTGTGTGGACAGCTCAGAGCCTGGAGTCTGCTTCGGAATCTGCGTCTCCCTCTCTCTCTGCCCCGTCCCCACTCACACTCTGTCTCTCTCTCAAAAATAAACATTAAAAAAAAAAAAAAGTGAGCGTGTGAGGCCAGCCACTTTGTCTCCCGCGGCTGGACCCTGGGGTGTCTGAGTAAGTCCTCACCTTTGAGCAGTGACCTTTGAGGTATTGAGTATGCCTGGCAGTTGCTTCCATGGAAATTTTCTTTTCCCCTTTTACGTGATCTTAAAATCGTCTGCAAGAAAATAGCATCTAGGCCTTTATTTTCAAGCTTCAAAGCTTGCTTGAAAAACAAAGGTTTCTTTTCTGAGGAAATTTGGAAGCCTGTTTGAACTCGTGTGTCAGAATGATTGGGCTTTAAAAATGCCATTTGGAGGTGGCAGCTTCAGTCCCTATTTATGAAATGTCACCGGGGGCCCAGTCGGGTGTCAGAAAGCAAGCAGGACATTACCAGAAGAACAAGACATATTTCTTGGCGTAATCAGTAGCTTTCATTCCTTTTCCCCCAAGAGGTCCTCAGAGCAGGAGCAGCCCCAGGGAAGGTGGGCAAGGTTGTTGTTAATCCTAGTTTCCAGAGGAAACTGAGGCTCGGCGAGGGTTCAGGACTTTGTCAGGAAGGGACGTAGCCAAGCAGGGGCCCGACTCCCGGCTCCCCGACTCACATAGGCGGCCGTCTTTGTGGGCACACGAGCCGGTTACATCACGTGGTCGCAGGTATCGGCACGGTCGGGATTCAGGGATGGGGATGGGATTGGGAAGGATCTGAAGGACCAAGGGAAGAAGACCTTGGACTTGTTGGAGCGGAGTCGATGGCGGGGTGTGCGCGCTGGGGGTGAGCGCCGGGACGGCCTCGGGGAGGGGACGGCGCCGTTGTCCTCTCACCAGGGGAGCCGTCGCTGCGTCTTGCTGCGTCTTGAGAGTTCCTGTGGCTGTCAAACTGCTGATGGGACTCACTTTTGTGACATCCGTGTTCCTCCATCTGCGAGCGTGTCTGACGGCCTCTATTGTCTCCTACCTTTGGCTGTTTTCCTGTTTTAAAGGTTATTAAGCCTCAGGAGGAGATTATCAGACAATTTCCTCATCAGAAAGAAGTGAAATCACGAGTTGGCATGGTCTGGTCTCTGTGGTCCCCCGCGGGTTCCCCTCTGGCCGACTTCCCACCTCCGGCAGGGGAAATGAGGAAGCCACACGAAAAGCCCTTTCATTCCCTTGGGCCTGAACGTTCCACCAGGATTTCTTCTCTAGAGTTCTTGTAGCCACTCCCACGTGCAGAAGGCCCCCTTGCCTGTTACTGTAACTCTGCCGGGGAGTATCTGGCGAGTTCCCCTTTCCTGTAGGACCTTCCGGCAGGACTCCCATGTGGCTTGTGTCTTCTCGTCACCGGGCAGGACTGGCGACGACTGACGCTCTTCTCTAGTGCTTTTCAAATGGCCAGAGGTCCACTTTGGTTTCACGTTTCCCTCTGAAGAATGCCCACCACATCCTCCTTGGCCATCCAGACGGTTTTCAAGCAGTTTGCAGCGTCAGTGGCAATGTCCGTAGGTCTTACTTTCCACGACCCCGTCTACATGCCGATAGATGTAAGGGGCATGCCCTGAGGTACTGAGCAGAGGTCGAGTGAGCACCTCCCAGCCCTTGCATGGTGAGTATGTGGATGTTCAAGATGGCAGCCCTCCCGCCCTCACTCGTGGTCTCCTGGGTGAAGTGCAGACAGACACTTGCCACAGGCCGGTGGAACAGCAGCGTGGATGCCCAGAAGAGAGAACACCCAATGTTTTTGCAAGGTCTGGAATGTCTTGAGCTGTGCTGCCATTTGATTGGTTGTTATGGGGGTGGAGAAAATGGGAGTGGATGGCTGTCCACCTTGATTCCAGACTCTGATTCAGGGTACGGTAGAGACGAGTTTGGACTTTGGAATTGAAGACCTGAATTTGGGTCCTGTTTGTGCCGTTACCAATGTGCTCCTTGGGGGTTGACAGGGATCGCTGGGGAAGAAAAGTGGTGGGGAGCAAGCCTCAGTGAAGTCAGTTCGAGGAATCGTGGTAACCCGGTTTTGGTCCCGGACGATTTCCTGGAGCCTCTAACTCACGCACAGTCCCAACTGCCAACGCATAGTGCTGGCCCTCGGAGAGGACGTGCACTTCCTAGACCTCATTTGGATGATCTCTAAAGCGCAGAGCATTTTGTCAGATTATGATTCTACGAAGCATACTCGGGAAACACGGTCATGACTCATTTCTAGCCATTAAACCTATTAATCTGTGCACGTTTTTTTTGTTTTTGTTTTTGTTGTTGTTGTTTTGTAGTTAGCACCACATTCACCTTTTGAGAAACAAAAGTTAGGCAGCTCTTGGACAGGGTGTTTCCATGGTGAGGGAAAGTAGACGTTAGCTATTGGATAGGATAGAAAATTTGAGAAAGAGAAAAAAAGGATATGGGATCTCCAGACCCCTTTTAGTGCTGCAATTACATACGACTTTTCAAGGGGATACTTGACTGTTCGTTTCACAGATGAAGGCGCTGTTGACTCAAATTATGCTTGGTCTTCCGCTGGCCTCCGTTATTTCGCTAACCACGATCGTTTGTTCCAGAACGCGGTCTTTACTTCTCACGTGTTGTTTTGGATTTTAAGTGATTGTTACAACACTGATACATGCTGATTAAAGAAAACCAGCTGAGAGAAGAGTAGAAAATGACCCCACATTTGGAAAACGGGATTCTTTGGTGTTTTTTTGCGTGTAGGACTCTGCAGTTGTTGGACCAGATGCTCTCGAAGCTCAGCATTTCTGTGATTCTCTTGTGTCTCTGTGACGTTGCAGTGGCTTATGTACGTTTGAAGACATTTCTCCACCAGGTAGTTTGGTAGATTCGGCCACTTCGCCGCGTTATTTCAGATTATCTCAGAAAGTAGGTAGTAAGCACAGAGGGAATCCCCAACCTATACCGAGGCATATCCGGAGCACTGTTGGATGCTGGCTTAGAAAACATTGTTCGGTATCTGTCCGGGTCTAATCTAATGCTCCTTCAGGAACGATGGGCCAGGGAGACCCTGGACCAGGCCCTGCGGCCAGCTGCGCCCTCCCCGGCAGGTGGTTCTCCGGGTGCAGCCAGTTGCAACTTCCCCGGCAGGTGGTTCTCCAAGTGCGCGGGGCACCTTCCCCGGTAGCCTGTTCTCGGGGTGCACGCTCTGCCTTCCCCGGTAACCGGTTCTCGGGGCGTGCGCCGTGCCTTCCCCCGGTGGCCGGTTCTCGGGGCATGCCCCCGGGGACTGACGTGCGGCCCCCTCCTGACTGTGTCTCTTGCCTCCGCAGAAGGAAGACCCCCGGTGCACCATGAGGTGAGCGCGCTCGGGCGCCCAGAGCCCCGGAGAGCTGCGTGCGGGCTGCGGGAGCGGCTCCGCGCGTCTGGCCTCGCACGTCCCCGGCATGAGGCCGGGCAGCATGGGCGCGCCGCCGCGGGACCGCTGACCCCCGCCCGCCGGGACCATGAAGGAGGTGGCGCACTGGTCCCCCAGGAAGGTGGCAGACTGGCTGCTGGAGCACGCCATGCCCGAGTACTGTGAGCCCCTGGAACACTTCACGGGCCGGGACCTGATCGGCCTGACCCGGGAGGACTTCACGCGGCCGCCCCTGTGCCGCGTGTCGGCCGACAGCGGGCAGCGGCTCCTGGACATGATCGAGACCCTGAAGGTGGAGCAGCACATGGAGGCGCACAAGAACGGCCACGCCAACGGGCACCTGGGCACAGGCGCGGCCGGCCCCGGCCTCCAGGCCACGCCCAACGGGGTGCCTAACGGCTACCGGAAGGAGATGATCAAGATCCCCATGCCCGAGCCCGAGCGCTCCCAGTACCCCATGGAGTGGGGCAAGACCTGCCTGGCCTTCCTGTACGCGCTCTCCTGCTTCGTCCTCACCACGGTGATGATCTCGGTCGTCCACGAGCGAGTGCCTCCCAAGGAGGTGCAGCCCCCGCTACCGGACACGTTTTTTGACCATTTTAACCGCGTGCAGTGGGCCTTTTCTATCTGTGAGATTAACGGCATGATCCTCGTAGGACTCTGGTTAATTCAGTGGCTGCTCTTAAAATACAAGTAAGTGGGAAGCGAGAGCTCTGGGCCGCGGCGATTGGAGCGGGTGGGGGAGCGGTCCGGGGGGCAGGCGTCTGGTGCGGGTTATTGGGCAGTGACGCTCAGCAGGAGAAAACCCTCGGACCCCTCCGGAGGGCACAGGCTCCTGCATCACGGAGGAGCCTCCCAGCGTTGGTGCCATTAGCCCCCCAAATAAATCGTTGACTGGCCCGTGTGCCGTGACGGCTGCGTGGCTTCTCCCACGCAGGGTCAGACACGCAGACCCTCCGCAGGACAGGGATTTAAGGACGTCTCGCACCCAGAACGCAGGACAGCCGTTCCAGGGTGGCTTGGGCCGTTGGGAAGACGGCACCCTCGGGAAATGACTGTGCGTGAACCCGCACGGCTTTCCACGGTCCGGAGTGCACAGCACTTACAGTCACGTGGGGCTGTTCCACTGAGGCTTCTCAGGAGCTTGCACAGGCACCTCCTTTTGGTTGCCGCTGGGTGCCAGGTGGCTTTCGTGTCCTAGGCTGTGCACTCAGTACGGACCCCTCGGGCGAGCTGGTTGCCCGGGCCCACAAAACCCACCTTGCCCCCATTGCCGGCGTCTGGCTTTTCCATTAGTGGAACGTTTTCGTGTTCCATGCGTGGGAGCTGGGAACTGATTTGCGACTGTGTCCAGCGGACTGCGTTTCATGACCCCCAGTGTGGTTGAATTCAGTTAAGGAGATCATCTGAAACCAAGACAACCAAGTGCAGACTGAGAGCCTGTGCTGAACTCTTATCCAAGAAATGATGAGTTTTTTTCCTGGTACGTTTTCTTATTAATTCTTATATAAAGATAGCATTTCTTATAAACTCTGTATCTGCCCGTGGAAGCGAACGCAGTTCCCCACCACGTGCCGGGAAAGAAGGGCCTTACCCCTTTATAAAGGAAGTTGTTTAAGTGGCCGGTGCCGACTTTGGGGTTGGCCTGGCACTTCCACAGTAAACTGGGTTTGAAATACAAACCGTGGTCTGGGCTGCATTTGATTTGGCGGAAGACTTTCGTTCGCTTCGTTGTAATAGGCTGTGTAAGCAGGAGAGGCTCTAGAAATGTGAGGTGCTGAGAATTTACTTAATGCGTTTTTTTCAGCTGCCAGACTTCACATCTGCTTTTGACGTAAAAGCCCATGAGAAGAAAGTGCCAGTAGGATTTCTGGGTTTTGTCTGATCTTTGTTATTTTGTTTACCCTGAGCTTGTTTCCTGGTTTTTCGTAAAAATTCGCACATGCAAGTAAATGATCTACTGCCCCAGCATGAAACCCTGCAGATCAGTCAACACCGTGTACAAGTTCGAATCTTTCACTTTTATTTAACTAATTTTTAATTAGTCAATTAATTTTTTTTAGGACCGTGCCTTTTTGATACTGTGCTCTTGTTCTGGGACGTGTCCCAACCATAGGGCTCATTTCTGCAAAGTGTGTTGCTATTTACATTCCTCTGGGCTGGGACTTGTCACACCTGTTTTTCTTGAAGCTTTCTGATTCTATGTTGTCCTGGTACTTCCTGCCACTGCTGCGGTCCCTTGTGTATTTAACTTTCTCAGCAGCTGCGGATCTGTGGGTGCCGGCCCCCCACCGAGCCCCCACATGCTGGGTGTTGTGGGGGAGTCTCTAAGTCTCCAGAGCTTTGTTTTCCTCACGGATAAATTAAGGGCCTCCTAGTCTAGAGAGTTTCTGTTATCCTGCAACTGTGTTTTATTCGTTTCTAACATGGTTCCTTTTTTTTTTAAAGTCTGTTTATTTTCGAGAGAGAGAGCACGTGGGGAGGGAACGGAGAGAGACAGAGAGACAACTGCAAGGAGGCTGGCCCCCCTTAGTGCAGAGCCTGGCGCGGGGCTCGAGCTCATCAACCGCCGGATCGCGACCTGAGCTGAAGTTGGACGCTTCACCGACTGACCCCCCCCCCCCACTGGGCACCCCTGTTTCTGACATTATTGAATGGGCCGGTTATGTTTAAACACTGTTAGCCGCAGAGCATTTTTTGTCCGGAACACATCCAAGTAAAGATTCTCTGAAGTCTTCTCTCAAGATTCCATGTGGGCAGCTGAGGGAGGCCGGCTGTTGTGGTGACAGTCCAGCCCCTGTCCTGCTCTCCGTGTCCTTCCTCGGGAGGCCTCTCCTGAGCGTGTGTGGCACAGCGGATGTGTAAGAGGCAGGAAGAGCGATGGAGCGGGTGGGAATGAACCGGCTCCCTTCCCCTGGCCCGCAGGAGGAAGAGGAAAATGTTCTGTAGAGTCCGAGAGACCCCTTGTTTCCGGTGTGTGGCTCTTGTGGGGCAGCGGTTTTATTTATCCAGTGTGTTAGGGAAGCCGATCCTTCTGGTTCTGGAACGTTCTGTGTAACAGAGCTAACTTGTCACTGTGTTTGTGCTCGACTCTCCTGATTCTTGCCCGCCGTCCCCAGTGTGCAAGGGGTTTGCCGCCTAAGAGCACATTTTACACAGCTCCCAGGAGTGAGGCCCGTTCAGCCAGTCATTCCCACAGGGTGTTTGACTTTCAGAGTGTCGAAGCCCTTCCGGGCGCCTGGGGGGCTCAGTCATTGGGCATCCGACTTCGGCTCAGGTCATGAACTCACAATTCGTGGGTTCGAGCCCCACATCGGGCTCTGTGCTGACAGCTCGGAGCCTGGAGCCTGCTTTGGATTCTGTGTCTCTCCATCTCTCGGCCCCTCCCCTGCTCATGCTCTATCTATCTATCTATCAAAAACAAATAAACATTTAAAAAAAAAAAAGGTACTTAAAAAGAAGTAAAAGTAATTAGGACACATGACAGCTGGTCTCAACAGGGTGCTCTCTTTGTGAAAATGCATCAAGCTATAGTTATAACTTGAGCACTTTGCTTTATCTATTTATGCTATACTTCAACAAAAAAGTTTACATTTAGAAACCAAAACACTGGGGTGCCTGGGTGGCTCAGTTGGTTAAGCATTGACTTCAGCTCAGGTCATGAGCTCACAGTTCGTGGGTTCGAGCCCCGCTTCGGGCTCTGTGCTGACAGCTCAGAGCCTGGAGCCTGCTTTGGAATTTGTGTTTCCCTTTCTCTCTGCCCTCCCCCACTCGTGGTCTCTCTCTCTCTCTCAGCCTGTTCCTTCCTGCTTCTGTATCTTCCACTGCTCAGGGAAGGATCAGAGGCTGAAGCCATGGAGGATGATTGATTCACTGAGAGGTAACATCACTAAAATTTGGGCCACACCCCGCGATCACAAGCCCATCGGCAGGACGCGTGAGGTGCAAACCTTGACACGATATTGACACTGAGACGCGTGCTGCCCTTCTGTCGCCTGTGGGTGTCCTTTACTGTTAAACAGAAGTTGTAGTTTTTTACTTAAAATATTTTTTTGCCTCCTTAACACGTCCCCCTCAGGTTTGTATGTACGTGTGTTTGTATGTACGTATATTTACGTGGGATTTCCGTGACATCGCTAAACGGAAGATAATAGTGCCCGTCCTTCGAAACTTTTTCTCCTTTTTTTTCCTTTGCTTATTTACTTATTTATTTATTTATTTATTGCCATCCAAGTTAGTTAGCATATAGTGCAACAGTGATTTCAGGAGTAGATGCCTTAGTGCCCCTTACCTGTTTAGCCCATCCCCCTTCCCACAACCCTTCCTGTAACCCTCAGTTTGTTCTCCATATTTAAGAGTCTCTATTGTTTTGTCCCCCTCCCTGTTTTTATATTATTTTTGCTTCCCTTCCCTTGTGTTCATCTGTTTAGTATCTTAAATTCTTCATATGAGTGAAGTCATATGATATTTGTCTTTCTCTGACTAATTTCACTTGGCATAATACCCTCCATTTCCATCCACACAGTTGCAAATGGCAAGATTTCGTTCTTTTTGATTGCCGAGTAATACTCCATTTGTGTGTGTGTGTGTGTGTGTGTGTGTGTGTGTGTGTGTGTGTGTACACATACATACATACATACATACATACATACCACATTTTCTGTATCCATTCATCCGTTGATGGACATTTGGGCTCTTTCCATACTTTGCCTATTGTCAATAGTGCTGCTATAAACATGGGGCACATGTGTCCCTTCAAAATAGCACACCTGTATCCCTTGGATAAATACCTAGTAGTGCAATTGCTGGGTTGTAGGGTAGCTCTATTTTCAATTTTTTGAGGAACCTCCACATTGTTTTCCAGAGTGGCTGCACCAGCTTGCACTCCCATAGCAGTGCAAAAGGGTTCCTCTTTCTCCACATCCTGGCCAACGTCCGTTGTTGCCTGAGTTGTTAATCTTAGCTATTCTGACAGGTTTGGGGCAGTATCTCATTGTGGTTTTGATTTGTATTTCCCTGACGATGAGTGATGTTGAGCATTTTTTCATGTGCTGGTTGGCCACCTGGATATCTTCTTTGGAGAAGTGTCTACTCATGTCTTTTGCCCATGTCTTCACTGGATTATTTGTTTTTAGGGTGTTGAGTTTGGTAAGTTCTTTATAGATTTTGGATACTATAACCCTTTATCTGATCTGTCATTTGCAAATATCTTCTCCCATTCCATCGGTTGCCTTTTGGTTTTACTGATGGTTTCCTTTGCTGTGCAGAAGCTTTTTATTTTGATGAGGTCCCAATAGTTGATTTTTGCTTTTGTTTCCCTTGCCTACGGAGACCTGTTGAGTAAGAAGTTGCTGGGGCCAAGATCAAAGAGGTTTTTGCCTGCTTTCTCCTTAAGGGTGTTGATGGCTTCCTGTCTTACATTGAGGGCTTTCATCCATTTTGAGTTTATTTTTGTGTCTGGTGTAAGAAAGTGGTCCAGGTTCACTCTTCCGCATGTCGCTGTCCAGTTTTGCCAGCACCACTTGCTGAAGAGATGGTCTTTATTCCATTGGATATTCTTTCCTGCTTTGTCAAAGATTAGTTGGCCGTACGTTTGTGGGTCCATTGCTGGGTTCTGTATTCTGTTCCACTGACCTGTGTGTCTGTTTCTGTGCCATGGAACTTTTTCGTCTTTAAAATCGTGCATAATGTCGTCTCCCATTTAGAATTGGACTTTGAAGCCATTGACTAGGAAAAGCTCCCTGGAAATCTCTGCATTTGTGTCAGACTTGCCTGCAACAGGTACCCCTTGTTTTAAGAAAGCAGGACAGAGAACACGTCACCCCTGACAGATGCGGTAAGGGTTCCTCATGCGTGGCTGAATCCCAGCTAACACGGTGGTGCCTGTGTGTGATACGTGTAGCTGAGCCCCCGGGACCTTGTGAGCCCCCGACAGAGCAGAAGGTCAAGGAGCAGGATGGTAGACTTTCCCAGTCAGTCAAGGGTCTCCCAACCCCCAGAGAAATGCTTGTGGCTTAGAGCGGCATCCTCAGGTGCCACAAACTCAACTTGTCCCAAACCAGGTCACCATCTTTTTCTTCCGGTCCTCCGCGTGCGTGGGCAGTGGCATTGTCTAGAAGCCTACGGCATGTCTTGGTTTTGCCTAGAAGCCTGTAGCGTGTCGACTTGCGTCACACAGACAGCCACTGCATTCTGGCGAGTCTGACTTCAGGTTCTGTACGTCTTTCTGTTGCTGCCTAGTGATGTGTGGTGGGTCCTCAGAGGGAGGCCTAGTTCCTCAGCATGCAGTTCGGGGTCCTTCAGGGTCTGGCCCCAGTCTGTCCTTGCGCATCTCTGACTACCCCGCTCCAGTTTCCTGGGAACGCTCCATGCCCCCGTCCCAGTGCTTTCTCCTCGTTGCGGGTGGTCTCCCTCGCTGCCAGGTTTTAAGTCCCTGAGGGAGAGGCCTCGGTCCCGCTTGTCACTCATTTTTAGGCCCCGCTGCCGGGTACGGAGAGTGACACACAGAAAGTGCTCATTTAAAGTTCATTTGTTCCTTCAGCTTGTCTTTACTGAGCGGACTGTTAGGTGCCAGGCACTGTCACAGACCCTGAGGCTGCAGCAGAGGCCCCGGTGTCCTCGCGGAGCTTGTATTGTGGCCAGCGGGAAGCAGGCAGTGAGCAAATGAGTACGTGATTCCAGGTAGCGTTGAGGGAAATGGAGGAAAAGAAAGAAAGCACTGTAACGGGTTAGCAAGGGGATGACGATTTAGATACGGTGATTAGAAAAGTCAGTTTAGGGCCTCCTGGGGGGCTCAGTCGGTTGAGCGTCCGACTTCGGCCCAGGTCACGATCTCGCGGTTCGGGAGTTCGAGCCTCGCGTCGGGCTCTGGGCTGATGGCCCGGAGCCCGGAGCCTGCTTGGGATTCTGTGTCTCCCTCTCTCTCTGCCCCTCCCCTGCTCACGCTCACTCACTCTCTCTGTCTCTCTAAAATAAATAAAATAGTGAAAAAAAAGAAAAGTCAGTTGAGCAGACACCTGAACCCAAGTGAGGGGAGCACCCCGCGGTGTTGGGGGCAGGAGCCGTGCACACAGGAGACGCAACAGGTGCAGCGGCCCCCGGGCTCACTGGAGCAGCAGCTCAGGGCGCATGCGGCCCACTGAGCTGAGAGGAAGCCGCGACTCAGACGGTCAGCAGGGTGTGGACGGCGGGCGAGCGGGGACGTTGTGGGCCACGGACAGACAGGATGCCGTTCTGAGTGTGGTGACAGGTCGTCAGAGGAGAATGACGCGAACGGGTCACGTCATAAAGGAGTCACTCCGAGGGGCGCCTGGGTGGCGCAGTCGGTTAAGCGTCCGACTTCAGCCAGGTCACGATCTCGCGGTCCGTGAGTTCGAGCCCCGCGTCGGGCTCTGGGCTGATGGCTCGGAGCCTGGAGCCTGTTTCAGGCTCCCCCGTTCATGCTCTGTCTCTCTCTGTCCCAAAAATAAATAAACGTTGAAAAAAAAAATTAAAAAAAAAAAAAAAAAAGGAGTCGCTCCAGCCACAGCATAGAGTGGACGCGGGGCCGGTCGGGACGCATCGCAGCAGCCAGATGGACCGTCGCCGTGACTTAGATTCACGTGACATTTGAGTAAACCTTGTTGCTCTAGAAGCCACGGCTGCGAGTACATGTGGGCTCCCGTATGTTTTATAGCCACGACGCTGGCTTCGGCTGCAGAATTTCTCATATAAGGCTTTCAGGTCTGTCTGTGAACCGCTGAATTTTATATAGCATTTAATGAGGAGCTGGAATTCGCTAACGTGGAGCTCTCGCCACCTTGCTTGAACATACCCAATCACACGTTCATCCCGACAGGTGTTTTCTCCTGTGGCTTCTTTTGGACCAGATACTTGTCTAAAAGGTGCAGTGCAAGCCCGTTGGGGCTGGGGTGGGGATTGTGTAAGAACGAATTAAGTATCGCAGGATATATTACTGGCCCCACTGCCGGAGAGAAGATTTGAAGAGAAAAAGGAGCCACTGGAGAGTTGGGTCCTGGAGCGCAGTCGCAAGAGCTCAGTGCTCGAGACAGCCTGGGCCTGCCGTAGAACATTCCGGCATAAAGAGTTAGAAGGTTAGAAGGAGTCACAGAGGGAGACTGCGACCACTGAGTCTGTCCTTTGACGGTTGGGGCCAAGACGAAAGGCGAGGAGGGAGAGGGTGCCGGCAGAGCCCGCTCAGGACCGTCTCTGGGGCCTCGCTGACCTACGGGAAGAGGCAGGTGCAGTTTTCCCGGCCGGCTTCCCCGGGGTGGCACCCAGGGCACCGAGACGGCATTCTGGATGGCGACAGCAGCGTGCGGGCGACGTTCAGACCCCGCGGGAAAGGACTTGTTTCGTATTCTGTCCTTTGGTAAGCGCTCTGGCCTCGCGGGCGGCGTTGATCAGGAGGGTCATGTGCCAGCCTGAGGACGCATCCGCAGACCTCACCTCGTCCCGCGAGTGGGATCTAATCTCCCGCCGATGAGCAGCCACTGTATTTTGGTTCGTGTCTTACTGCACAGGCTGGACCCCATGCTAACATTTACCGTCTGTTCTGTCCCCTTCTTGACTGCCCTGTACCCGTGCTGCTCCTCACGGGTAGTTAATTGGATCTGAGCACTTACCTCTTGGCTCTTCCGTAGTCCCCAGGGTCCTTTATGGCCAGTTACTGTCCACGTCTGGCCGGGTCTTCGGTGGTTGTGGTTAAGCTTTTCAGAACTCTGCGTTCAGAGCATCTGCGACGAAGCTCGTGTCCCCACGTTCCCAGGCGACAGAGTTCATTTTCCGAGTTCCAGAAGAGCCCTTTCTTGAGGCCATTGCCCGCTGCTGTAGTCGGACCTCACGCTGAGGACCACGAGGCTGGTCTGCTGGGACGTCCAGACATCATTCTGTCGAGCTGTTGGTCAGGAGGTCCTGCAGACGGTGGCATGACAGGGCCCAGCGCCAGCACGGCCGAGCCACTTGGGGGTTCTCTTCCAGCCGGGCACCGTCAGTTTCTGAAAGCGTGTGTTGTCCAAACTCTCCAGGTATACAGCTCAGAAGGACACACATTCCCCCATGTTGGTGCAGCACTGGAGTTGGGGGGGGGGGGACACCTGGCTCATGTAATTGACTGGTCGGCTGTCGTGTTCCTTGTCAGCGGTGAAGCAAGACGAGGGCTCAGGGACCCCCCTTCCCGCCTTCGCCCCCCTCTGCACACAGGCTGCATCCGGGACGTGAGCCCTCCCCCCCCATCTCTTTTCTTCTGCACCTCCCGTCCGTGTGGCCAGCACTCAGGGTCACCCCGTTCAAGTGGCACATTCCAAACCAGCTGAGGTCAAGAATCGGTTTCTACGTGCGTCCCGTCATTTAACCCCGTCAGTCCTTAACATAATTGGCGGCTCCCCTTTCTCAGCGAGGGAAGCCGAGACGCAGGGTTGACTTGCCACAGGTCCCACGGGGAGTGAGCTGGGGCCGGAAGGCTCTGCGGCAGAGAGGCCGTCTAGAAGTGCCCCTGTCCTGTGGAGACACGCTTTCTTAGCTGATGCGGTGGCACGAGACGGCGTGATTAGGACAGACAGACAGACCGAAGACGGATCCCCTGTGTTGAGCGGCAGGGTTGATGTGTCCTCGCCCACCGTGCGGAGACACATGTGCCTGCCCCCCCCCCCCATACACACACAGCGGTCTTGCTGTGCCACCGTGCTTTGTAGGAAGTGCACTTGGCTCCATGCTGGCCGTGTGCCGCCCTGTCACCTCCCACATGGGCCCAGCTCAACACCGCTCTGGGAGATCCCCTCAGCCACCAGCTTCAGTCACGCTTTTCCCCCGGAGACCGCCGACCAGGGGCGCCCAACCTTATTCGCTAATGCTCTGTTTCCGGCAAGTTCTCTCCCCTTTGATTGCAGCCCTCCCACCAGCTGGGCTGAGATCCCGTTTCCTTTCCTTTCCTGGGGACCTTCTCTGTCCCATTATCTTCCCCAGCGATCCTGACCTCCCAGGTTTCCACGGGCCCCTGCTTCAGCTCCTCTGATGGGGACCTTCCTTGCAGAGGAGGGGACCGTCACTCTAGGAGCTGGGTGGTGGACTCAGTCCCGGCTCTGCCTGACTTCTCATTCCCACGGTGGCTGACAGGCCGTCTCCTCGTATTTTCTCGTGTTTACCAGGTTAGATCTCAAGACCTAAACGCTAGTCTAAGTCCTAGGAATTCTAGAGAAACTGGATTCACCCTGCAGAGCTCCCTAAATGCTGGAATCACAGCAGTTTAGGTTTTAAGTTAACATAAATGTTGTAAGAGTTTTTTCCACCAAGACTTAAGAGAAAAGGGGGAGAGAGCGAAACTAAAAGTACACAGGCACAATAAATGACCATTTTCATGGGTCGATTTTTATTTATAACGCTAAAGAAAACTAAGTAATGCAGCTTGCCTCTAGGCAGATTAGAAGTGAAACAAAAAGAAAACAGAAGTTACCTGTCGGGTTGCCAAACATAAACAATGGGTTTGTAGCCCTTGGGATATTTTTCTGTGTGTGCTCAGAAAAGTGTAATCTGTACATGAGTGGGTGTTTAAGCAGTATTAGGTTCACCTTCTTTCTGTTTTATAGCACACCCAGGCATGCTCTCTCCCAGACCATTACTTACCCATGGTCTGATTTGGAAGTCACCGCATTTGTCCCCCGCCAGCCTGTCGGCACTGTGACAGTGACAGGCACTCAGTTACGCGGCAGGTCTTACTTGTGGAAGATCACCTGTCCCTGCAGCCACTTACTGTACTAACCGAGTAGATCTGGTCAGGTTGCAGAATTACCGTAGTGGCATTGTCTCCTTCCTGCGAGATGGGAGTGAGGCGGCAATGTCTGTCCCGACACTGTCCTGTGGGCTGAGTGAGGTGACCTGTCTGAAGTCCCTGCCTGAGTCCTTGACACCCTCCTGGTTCCCAAGCCTAACCCACCACATCCGTCTTAGTAAGTGGCATCCCACCCTTCCTCACCACCTCTGCAGCCACCCTGGATCTGCCACCATCCTCTCTGGGCTGGGCTGTCACAGGAGCGTCCCCCCCCCCCGCCCCCGTCTCTCTATTCCTGGTCTCGCTTCCCCTGATACATTTGTCAGCCTGGCAGCCCGTGTGTGTCACTGTGAGAGTAAGCAGGTGTACGTCCCTCTTCCCCCAGCTGCGACAGCTTTGAGGTCAGATGCTCGTGCCGACCCGGGGGGGTCCTCCCAGGTCTCCTGTCCTCGGACATTCTACTCCACCACCCCTCACCTGTCAGCAGACGCCCGCACACGCTAGCCTCTGTCTGGAATCTCCTGCCACGGACATCCTCCTGGCTAACCCCCATTCCCAGGGACGTCTCCTCCGACCCGCGTAGCCCCAGACTGCAGTCTGCCTTCCCCCACACCCTCGCTCAGTTTGACCGCCTCGCTCTCTAGATAAAATGCTCTGTATTTTGCTTATTTGTCTTGCTAGTTGTGTGCCCCTTCCACCGCTAGGCAAGCACCCAGGCAGGCTTCCCGTCCGTGCTGTGCAGCACAACATTCCCAGTGCCCAGCACGTGTATTTTTGTTACGTGAACAAATACCGAAATCTTAAAAAATTTGAAGTAATCTCCATACCCAACGTGGGGCTCGAACTCAGGACCCCAAGAGCAAGAGTCGCAGGCTCTACCGGCTGTGAGCCAGCCGGCATCCCTACGTGAACAAATAAATAATAGCAGCGGCTAACGTTTATTGAATGTTGCCCTATGCTCATCACCGTGCCAAAAAGTCAGTTTTAGCCACTGCTGCTGATGTATGTGCTTATTACGATTTTTGAAACCCTCTGTGAAAAGGAGAGGGTGTTACTTTTAAGGTTAATCCATTAGCCCCAGAGCAAACATCAATAATCGTTCAGTTCCGCTAGCTGTGACAGAACCAGCCCCTAAGAAGGCGATTCAAGGTGGTAAGTTTTGATGTAGGAAAGATGTGAGTGTACATATACCTATATGCGTCATGTGTATGCATGTAGGTATTTATGTATATGATGCATATATGTTATGTACACGTAAGATCTATGAATTTGGGTATACCATGTATGTGCTTGCATTACGTGTGTGCATATAGCTATGTGTTATATATATGTATGTGTAACACAAGCACACATGTTTATACACACGTGTATACGTGTACATGTGAACATATATCATTTTTGTTAATAGCCTGAAATACCAACAAGAAACGTAACTCCTTCTGTTTTGCACATATAGATCTAGCAGTTTCTGGAAGACACTTGATGTTAATTCTTCATGACTGTTCCAGGCAGATCATATTGATATCGTCTCTCATATCTTGTAGAGTAACATTTTTTTTTCTTTACCTTATGTTACAGTCTCTGTTTAACCCAGGAAATGGTAACGTATATATATCGATATATTGAGTGGGGGCAGTTTTATAATATGACCTGTTCTTTGCTAATTCCTTAAGCCAGTGTGGATCGTTTCCTGCTTGTAATCAATTATTGTATTAGAGTGCACATCTTCTACATGGAGCTTAGGAAAGAAAACCTAAGCCATTGCCTTTTTTTTTTTCTT
The DNA here is from genome assembly GCF_022079265.1 of Lynx rufus. Taxonomy (NCBI): domain Eukaryota; kingdom Metazoa; phylum Chordata; class Mammalia; order Carnivora; family Felidae; genus Lynx; species Lynx rufus. Next base: position 6,611,345 of record NW_025814840.1, on the reverse strand, counting down.
TTGCCCTGACAATTTCTTTAGTGAAAAGAACAGCTGGTTGAAACTCCAGAGACCAAGGGCCCATGTGGTTCTCATTGACTGGCTCTGGCCCCAGGCTAGTACTTGAACTTTTTACATCCTAATTTTTCCTTCTGTAAAATGGGACAATAACATATGCTAAGCAGGAATGTGGTTAAAATAATTAATACCAAAGATGTAAAATTTCTTTGAGATGGCTCATTAAAAGGGAGAAAGGCATTCTGCATGCACAGACACCTGTCTGGGCTGGGTCTGTGAGCACGTCTGTCTCCTGACTCACAGGCTGTGCCATCCACCCTTGCGGGTGCCCAGGAAATATTAAATGAGTTACAGATCTTTGGGGGGGGGCATGCACGTTTCCTCTTTGTCCCACGGCATTTACCATGTCCCTTTTGTGTGTTTCACAAACCTTTCCTTGGCATTTTCTTTCCCAAAGTAGTGAGTTAAGCTCCAGGTTTTCATGGCTGTCCGTCCACCTGGACCAGTCGAGACCCGGGTGAGGGCTGTGAAGACACGGGACGGCGGGGGGCGGCTCGGTCCCGGGCTGCGGGGATCTGCGTGGATGCAGCCATCCTAGCAGGTGTTGTGAATGTTACCGCACGTGCCGGAAGGTGCAGAGTGAGTGTCGGAGGCGAGTTAGTTCTGGCTGATACGTGGACGAGTTTAAAGGACAGTCGTTTACGGAAGGAGGCGGGAAGGGCCTGTCAGAGGCAATAAAGAAGCGATGTTCTGAGGCACAGAGCCTCGTGGTCTGGCCAGTGTCGCAGGTACCACCGTGAGCCTCACTGGGACTAAAAGAGAGGCCCAGCCGTGTCTAAGAGCTTCCCCTGGTAGAAGGGACGAGCCCCTCTGTTGCTAATGGCGGTGTCAGCATCACGTGAAATATACCATGAAGTAGAAGCAAAGTTCAAGAGTGGTGCAGAGGATGAAGTGGCTCTGTCCGGTTGGGGACATCTGGAAGGCTTCGGGCACAGGTGGCATTTGGGGTGGGTGGCTGGGATTATTGCAGACGGGATAATGGCAGAGGCCAAGGAGAGAGATTCAGGGCAGACGCAAGAAGCTAGGGTTTTAGAGAATAATGAGCAGCTTCTTTTGCCCCGGGGAGTGGGCTTTGTGTCTGCCGGGTAAGGCAGCTGTGGGGTCTGGTGGAGGGGACTTTGAACTTGAGTAGGCAGTGGTGAGGGGCTGACATTATCCAGGGAACCCAAGGGCTGGTGGCAAGGAAGTAAAGGGAGGAGAACATTTAAAACCTGTTGGAGTTTGGAGGGGCACCTGGGTGGCTCAGTCGTTTAAGTGTCCGACTTCAGCTCTGGTCTCGTGGATCGGGGGTTCGAGCCCCACATTGGGCTTTGTGCCGACAGCATGGAACCTGCTTCTGATCCTGTCCCCCTTCTCTCTCTGCTGCTCCCCTGCTCGTGAGTGTGTGTGCGCGCGCTCTCTCGCAAAAAAAACGAAAAAAACCCACTTTGGAGTAAATGTCCACAGAGCATGGGAATGGGGCGGGGGTGGTGAAGAAATTAAAACACAAGGATGGGATAGAGCGTACCAGGGAACTTCTCCAGAGTCTCCTGCGAGAGGACGGAGTGACAGGCAGCATCCTGGGAACCGAGCGGATGGAATGGCGGGCACAGAGGTCCTACCTGAGGCAGGAGGGACTTTGCACAGTAGATTCCAGGGGCGCCAGTGGCAGCGGACTGGGGTTGAATCCGGACGACAGCGGCTGGAACGGCGGGACGTGAGGTTGGACAGAGGTGGGCCGGGCTGTCCCGGGCCTCCTGGGCTTGGTAAGGGCTTCGGATCGAACTGGAAACGTATTTGGCAACCACTGAAAGGGGTCAGAGGCTGTGTCCTGTTTGTTTCCAAAAACATGATCCTGGCTCGTCTGTGTGGAAGGGATTTTAGGGAAGCACGGGTGGTGTTAGGGACAACAGGTGCCAGGTCATTTTGCGGGAGTGCGGGCGAGACGGAACACCGAGGCGTGGCTGCCGTTCCAGACCCGCAGATCGAACCCCAGCGGGTAAGCAGACGTGGCCGTGCACGGTGGTAGACGCCTTTAGTGCTGGAGATCTAGATGGATCTGGTCCCGGACTGTGATAACTAGTGTGCCTACTAATTATCATCAGAACTCTTATTTTTTAGAGTTCTGGTCGATAGGAAATATGACGTAAAACCCTAACTTACTGAAAAATCTGAGTTAAATAGGTTTTTAAACGTGATTTAAATGTGTTAGGATGTCACCTCATCTGTAGGTGCACAGAGTGTGTGCTCCAGGTAAAATTGGGGTTCCTTACACAATTTGACACCCATTTCCCGAGTCTTTTCGTGTCGTGTGATATATTTGTACTTCGGCTTAAACTCAGAGCCTCAGTTTCCCCATCTGTGAACTAAGGATCGTATTGCGTTGCAGGTTGCCTTTAGAGCTAAATGGCACAGAGCCTGGCATATGGGAGAAATCTGGCAAAATCCTGGTTACTGTTCGTAACAGCCTGGAAAGACACCTCAGTAGCATTTCTCTGATTCGTGAGGAGGAGGCGAGGTGTCCTTTTGCTGGTGAGGAAGTAATTTTCAAGGAAATTAGTTGCGGTGGCCCAAGTCACCAGGTGCACCTTTGTTAGAGGCCGAGCACCCGTGTGATGCCCTCAGAGTGCCGGGTCTGCGTGGCGGACCCACGACTGCGCCGCAGGCGACGGGTCTCCCTGTCCTGTCCCTGTCACGTGTGCTTCTCTTGTTTCTCACTTCTTGGATTGTTGTCCACTGCCGTGTTGCAGGGCCCGTTGGTTCTAAGGGCCAGAAGCTTCCATAAAGAAGAGGCAGACCAGGTCTGGGCTCTGAAAGCATTTGTACGTTTTCTGGCTGTGGATTGGTTGAAAGAGACAGCTCGTGGGAAACAAAAGGACTCGCCAGTGTTTTACTATCACACTGTAGTGTGTTGACTTCTTTCAGCCTTTTTTCCTGTAGAACTTTACAGACCGTTGTGCCAGGTGCCAAAACCCACCTAGCTTTGGTAGTATTTATTCAGGTTCTGAGTACTTTTTCCCTTTCTAAATTAGGGATGTTGAAAAGTTCACAGTCCCCTGTTCTAGACACGACATCTCCTCTAACAAGTCTTTAATAATTATCTGTAAAATAGTAATTAGTGCTTTATTCTTGTACCCTTATAATCACATTTCACCAACGTGGATTGTTTTTGGTTTTTTTCTCTCTCTCTCTCTCTCTCAGGAAAAGTTGTAAGGGCCTATTAGTCAAGTAGTCCACAGACAAACAGATAGTCACGGCCAAAGACAAGTACCTGAGGAGGTCATGGTCAGGGCACAGTGTGAGCGGACGGGGACCAGGCTTCTCTCCGGCGGGAAAGGAGAGATGACCCCATGCGAGAAGAACACCTCTGTGGTGTCGACAGTTAGCGGTGTCTTGTTCTTGGCATTTGCCGGATTTCTCGTAATATCTCATTAACACTTTCTCTGTGGCTTTTTTGTTGCCTCGTTCCATTTTTAACTGCTGTGAACCTTTTTAAAAAACACATCTCGAACTTTTGAACCTCTAAGTAAGTAAAACATTCTAACGTGTGAAACTTTTGATGAAGGAATCGGCACCTTAAGTACATACATTTCTTTGAAACACTTTTATGATCTACTTTTTTAAGTTTGTGGGGGGAGATCCTAGCTTAACTTTATATGTTGAAGATATTCTAAGATTAATTTTTAAAAGATTAAGTGATTCTCACAGCCACTTTCAACTCGTGGCCTTGTCAGTACTGATGAAGTCACGTGATAAATTCATTTGATGGTTTTCACTTCAAGTCAAAGAGTAAATTCGACTGAATCTTCGATGTTTGTTACTTTTAATTTTTTCTTTTTTTTTAAGGTTTACTTATTATTTTATTTATTTTTATTTATTTTTTTTTTTTTTGAGAGAGAGAGAGCACAAGTGGGGAGGGACAGAGAGAGAGAGGGAGAGAGAGAATCCCAAGCAGGCTCCGTGCTCCGTGTGGAGCCTGACGCGGGGCTCGATCAGATGACTGTGAGACCTTGACCTGAGCCTAAATCGAGAGTCCACCACCCAAGCTCCCCTTACTTTAATTTTTTTTTTTTAATTTTAATTGTAGTCCTTACCCAAATTAACTGGTAGCAGTCACTTTGTTTTTCTACCCCTAGAGAGAGAAACAGATCTGAATAAACAGTTTTGTGTCTTAGGTCTTTCTTGTGTACGTCAAGTGAAATTGCAAATAATTCTGGTTGGTTCCGGCTGGGTGGTGAGGGAGGGCATTTCCTTCTGAAGTGAGATAATCTTTATAATTCACTTTGGTGTTTCGAGTGTTCTCGGTCAGACATTCATGGGGTACATACTGTTCTCTGCTATTGTCCTTCTCTGTATTGTTTAATTGTATCGTGCCTTTTGTCGTACCGGGAGGCACATACCTTTACAAGACAGCTCTGTGCTGGGTAAATTCTTGCACCTGGAGGTGGTGTGAACAGCTTCGCTAAGAGAAAGTAACACCCCCTCTCTGGTGAGCAATTCTGACCCAGTTTCTGAAATGTGGGTGAGGGGGTAAAACACCCAGACTCCATCCATACGTCGTAAGTAACATACACCAACAGGTGCAGTTAGGAGTGAAATGCCAGTGCAGTTGCGTGGGTTATTTTGTTCTCCTTTCTTACTCCCACAGCTGGCCCGTTACTGAACCTGTTACTTTTGTTCCTCTCGTTACCACCAAAAATACGGGTGGCACCAAGTTCTCTTTCTAGTCCCCACTGCAGTAGGGATGTCCATCCTGCCTAAGAATCGAGCAACACTGTAGACTGTAGAGTGACTGAACGCCCAGGGTCCAAAAGGAAAGCCTGGCCCCTGTGTCTCAGACTTTTTTGTGTGTTTAACTCCGGCCGATCCAGGCCAAGGAAACCCTTGAACTGCTCATGGCGGAGGGAGGAGCCCCCAGGACCGGGATCGTGGCCTGTGGAAGAACAGGCTAGACGTAGGAAGGGAGGGACCGTTTTTGTCCAAGGATTCCCTGAAGTCAGTACAACTTAATCTAACTGAAGGTGACCCGTGTGGACCGCCAACTCCGTGCATGTGTGTGGGTCAGGTAATTCGTTAGAAAGGCTCATCAAGGTGAAGGACGAAGAGCCTCCGTGTCTCTTTCCTGCTTGTTTGGTTATCCCATCCATGTAACCGTCGTGCGTGTGTGACGGGGGGCTTTCCATACGGGATTTCTGATGCCATTACCCCAGGTTTACGGGTACACAGAGCGCGAGTCAGAGATGTCCGTGGCCTGTCCCACGGCCACGTGGTTAGGAAACGGAGAGGGGCGGCGGGCTCACATGCTGGCCCTCCGGCTCTTTGCCTTGACGTCATGCTTTCTCAGAGATCAGCTCGGAGAATCCCTTTCTGGGACGTACAAGCAAAATTGTTCAGTGTCCTTGACCCATTCCTGGTCAGAAAAATTTTGAATTTGCACTTTAGTGCCATTGTGCTTTTCTGAGCATTTTCCTTCTATGACAGAAGAGACTGCATGCGTTTAAGCACAGACACTAAGGCAGCTGCGATGGGGCGGGGGGGGGGGGGGGGGGGGCTTACCCCTCAAGCGAAGGTCAGCTCAGGTTTAAGGCCTCGGGAAGCCTAATCAGTAGCAACAGTGAGCACTTGAGACTCTCTGGGCCAGTTAATGGTAAAAACCAAAAACCACAACATCGTTCTCAGAATCCTCACCGCAATCTATTGGCTTTGATGAGAACGTTCTTATTCTAGGCTCTCAAGGAACTTTGGGTTGGTTGGCTTGGTCGGGTCACGGAGAACTGAAATGCACCTGCAGAATTTCCTGACTGAGTGCCCTGTTTTTCCCTTTCTCCAGGTCTATCATTAGCAGAAGATTTTTCTGCATAGTCGGCACGCTGTACCTCTACCGCTGTATCACAATGTATGTAACCACACTCCCGGTGCCCGGTATGCATTTCAACTGCTCTCCGAAGGTAATCTTTGCTCACTGTGATTTTCCCTGTGTTTTCTGTCTGTCCTCCGGCCCAGGGGTCCTTTGACTAAGGCCGAAGGTGGAAGTTTCTTCAGAGTGTAGTCAAGGCCCCCCCGCCCGTGTCCGGGAAGGTTACTGAGCAGTGTGGCCCGGCGCCCGCCCCCTCCCCCCCTTCCCCGCATCTCCAGGCCCCGCCATGCGCCCCAGCTGGGAGCATATGTGGTCTGGTGAGTGCGCTGGAGGCGGTTAAGCCGTGTGTGTGGGTGTAGCTCTTTGCTTTTCCTGCCAAACTTTTAAAATACGATTCGCTCCCTTGACACAGATCCAAGAGCTCGTATATGCTTTTTTCCCCTCTCTTGGGTGGAAGGTTTGGCCTCCAGTGATATTTTTTCCTTCTTTCTACTAATCCCTGCGGTGGTCATCTCTAACGGCAGAGCAGGAGACGCTGTCCCCTCGTGCCCTCCACCCACCCGAACGAGGTCACCGCTCCCCAGAGGCGCGTGTGGCCCTATCGATCTCTCTGGTGGCACAGAGACCTTTCGCTAACGTAAACCATTCCTCTCTTACCGTCTCTGTTTTTCCACCCGGTTCACAAAATAACTTTTACCTTGCAATGCTTCCAACTAGGGAGGTCACTGGAACTTTTGAAATAATTAGCAGAAGATGGAGTTGTAAAAATGTTGGCTTGCAGCAAAGCTCTCAAGCAGTAAGGAGAGGCTGGCGTCCTCGGTGAGGCTGGGAGAAAATACGGGGTGCTCCGATGTGTTTGGAATGATTCTTTTTGCATCGCGCTGATGTTGGTAAAACACCCATGTCCTTTCAGCCCCCTCCCCTTCTATAAAGTTTCTTCTTTCCAGGAGAGAGAGTCTCTCTGCTGGAACCATGAAAGAGAGCTGCAAAACGTATTGGATTTTTGAAGCGGAGTCTTTATCGTTTGAAGGTTTGGACCCCGCTAAGTTACGTGCTTACTTACCGGTCTCCCTTCTAAGACTCAGGCACGTGCTCAGGAGGGTGGCTGGTCCCCTGCTTCTCTCTTCCTCTGGTTCACTTCAGACTCCTCACCCTGGAGAAGCCGCCACAAAGAACAAGTGGTCCCAGCTTCCGCTCGTCCCTCACAGCAGCCCCACCGCCCTCCCCCTTCCACCTCGTCCCCTCTGCCTCCCAGGAAGCCAGCCTCCCTTCTGCGGCCTCTGAAAACTGAGTGCCTGCCCGGGGCTGCCGGGCTGCAGGAAATATGTTCTCCGCGAGGCTCCAGTGACGCACGTGGACTCCGGGGGGAGGCTGGCGACCAGCCGTGTGTTCTCAGTAGTAGGCTGACGGTTGAGATGTATGTGCCTAAGTTGAGTTCGGCTTCTTAAAAAAAGTCTGCACGTCGGGAAGCGTCTCCAGCGGGGAGTGGGGTGCGCTCGTTTAGGTAGATGGGCAGTCTGGCCGGGCCCACGGACCGGATCGGCCGTGAAGGACTGTGCCGTGCGGCCGTCCCCCCTGCCCTGGCTCCCGCTCCGTTTCTCCTTACGGCCTCTCTCTGCCATCGCGCCCAGGCCGGCCGGCCCACGCCCGGGGCCCGTTGGCACTCACGGCCTGCCTGAGTCATCGGCAAATCCAGCCAAGGTCCCGAGGCTATAAAGAGTTGTGGCTTTTCTTGGTAAAAACAAGAGGTCACAGCAGGAACTGTGCCAAAAAACGAAACCTCAGACGTGCCTCTGGTTTATGGTGTTGCCAGAAATCCCGAGCGGGGCCGTCCCTCGTGATGGTCATTTGGAAATTGGGAGTTTTTAAATAAAAGAACGTGGGAGGGGATGAAACGTGAGTACAGCTTAGCAAAAAAAGTGAGCACAATTAGTTACAATGTGTTAAATCTAATTCCTTCTTTGGTAGAGCAGGCTCGTGGAAGAAAGGATTCAGAAAATAATTTTTATTCTAAAACCGTTCATGTGCATCTCCCAGGGCGGAGAACCTCATGTGTGGAAGCTATACGTGCCCAACCCCCCAGACGCCGTGATTATCAAGAGTGGCTACGTTAGCTTCATCTCATTTTATTTTGATGTATTTAAAAAATTAAAAGTATATGTGTATTTTTTAAATGTTTTTTATTTAGTTTTGAGAGAGAGAGAGAGAGAGAGAGAGAGAGAGGCAAAGCCCGAGTGGGGGAGGGGCAGAGAGAGAGAGAGGGAGACACAGAATCGGAAGCGGGCTCCAGGCTCCGAGCCGTCAGTGCAGAGCTGGACGTGGGGCTCGAACTTGGGAACGGCGAGATCATGACCTGAGCTGAAGTCGGACGCTTAACCGACTGAGCCACCCAGGCGCCCCTTGAGGTATTTTAAAACAGACCCCAGGTAATGCCATTTCATGGCTATCTACTTTAGTATGCATCTGAAATTTTTGGACATTTTATTGATAACTTTCATGCTGTTGGTGTAGTGAACACAATCAACTGTCATTCCTCGGTATCGGCAGTTCCCAGTTCGTAGACCCATCTTGGTTGTCTTAAGAATGCCTTTAAAAACATCAGTTTGGGGGCGCCTGGGTGGCTCAGTTGGTTAAGCAGCCGACTTCGGCTCAGGTCATGATCTCGCGGTCCGTGGGTTCGAGCCCCGCGTCGGGCTCTGTGCTGACAGCTCAGAGCCTGGAGCCTGTTTCAGATTCTGTGTCTCCCTCTCTCTGACCCTCCCTCGTTCATGCTCTGTCTCTCTCTGTCTCAAAAATAAATAAACGTTAAAAAAAATTTTTTTTTTAAAAACATCAGTTTGTACAAGTTACAGGAGCCAACTTCCTTACATTTAGTTGATCTGTCTCTTAAGTCTCCAGTTCTAGGGCAGTACTCTCTCCTTTCTCCCTTTTTTCTTGTTTGAAGCCCATTAGTAACCCATGGAGATCACACAGGCTATTCCGTGGGGTATCCCACGTTCTGGATTTATCCGGTTTTTCCTTTGTAGTGTCGATTAGCCTTTTTCTCTCCTCCGTTTTTTCTCTAAATAGAAAGTTGGCTCTGGAGACTTGATTCCAGTTCAGTTGTGACTCCGTCGGCAGGAACGGCCCCCAGGAACAAGGGAATGGTTTCTGATGCTGGACAGAAGAGTTGGGGAGGCCACGGAGGCCGGGGCTGCCCCTGGCATGGCGGGCCAAGCTCGAGAAATCGAGTGACCAGTTGAGGACTAGAACGGTGTCAGAAGGGGGAGAAGGGGTGCTAGAGGGGGACCCTGGACATTAGCTTTGCTGCTTCAGAGCCCTGCCCACGGCTAATCAGCCAGGATTGAAAGGAGCCTCAGGAAGTCACCCCGCCCTCCATAGCCTCGCCTGCAGAACAGCCTCCCCCTGACCCGTTGCACAGAGAGGGAGCTTCTCACCCCATAAAAGGACAAACCGACCAAGTAACGAGTAGTGGGAACAACTGAGGTCAGAGTCAGGACGGTCTCACACAGCCGCTTCCCAGCCGGGGCAGTTGCGTTGACCTTCTCAGTTCCCCAGTTTCCTTAGTGGCCGCACAGCACTAGTGACACTTTCTGGGTCTGTCTGAGGAGCTCGGGGGAGACGGCAGCACGTAGGGCTCAGTCGACGGAAAACACCAAAGGCAGGGTATGCTTCAACCCTACGCCCTCCCCTGTCTGGCGAACGTTCGCGTCACGGGCCGGCCTGCGTCGCACGCCTCCAGGGGCCGGCGAGCGAGGAGTGAGCGTGGGGGGCAGAGGTGCCTGTGTGGACAGCGCCTCGGCCCCCTGGTGCAAGCCCGCACCCTCGTGGTCCCTGTGCAGAGCGCCGCAGCGGCCGGTGCTTGGCCGTGCCCCGGAGGGAGAGCAGGAGGGCGCGGGTCATACCCCTGGGCAAAAACCTGACGTGGGGAATGAGGGTTTCACAGGCCCCTTGGGTCTTCCCACTGGGATAGTTATGCGTGAGGCGCTTGGGAGACCCCTGAGTGGGGCGCCGTCTAGGACGGTTAGCGGTACGGGGTCAAGGTTGGGCGAGCACGGGAGCCGTCACGTTCTGCATGCGGGCACATGAAAAGGCCCGAGACAGGGCGGGAAGTAGAGCCTCCAGAGGGGAGAGCTCCCCACGTGACCCCTTTCCCAGCCTGTCGGTTGGTGGCCCTCGCACGGTGTCCCGGCGTCATTCAGCTGCGTGGGACGAGTTGGGCCGTAGAAGACGCTTTGTGTGTGACGTCGTCTGGTGGTTCTGCCGTCATGTTGGGAGTCCTAACACCGGTGCCCAGGACGTGGGGCTTCCAGGAGGAAGGGCCCGGCAGGCTCGCGGCACTCAGTACGCTCATCTCCTGGCCGTGTGCTCGGCACTCGGCAGGACCGTGACGGGCGTGTGCGGTGACCAGGGCAGGAAGGACAGCGGCCTCCGTCAGTGCTCCCGCCACAGAGCTGAGTCCCCCTGGGGACATGCAGAGGGGAGTCGCGGTGTGCAGCTGCTCGATGAGGAGCTCCTGGGACGCACGTGTCCTGTGGCCTAGCGGACGCCAGCCGGTCACGCCGTCGGCCCTGTTACCGTCATCAGAGCTTTTCTGCCAGGAGCGTGTGAACCAACCAGAACACAGCCTCCTGCCTCTTGTTCCCGCTGTTTCAGATCCAGTTTTAAAAAAGAAAACGCAACGGCAAATATTTGCGAATTCTGTGGTGTCCTTAGCTTTCCGTACGAACGTTGGCTCTGACCGTCGGGGCAAAGGAGGACCCGCCCCGGGCCCCAGGTTCGCGCACAGCCCACGGCTGACGGAGGAGGTACCGTGGGCTGTTTTCAGCTCTCTCGCCAGTCACCCTGCGAGGGAGTCCGTGGCTCAGATCACGTTGAGGTGCATGCTGGGCTCTGCTGTGTGGTCTCCGTGGTGACCTTGGAACAGAGAGGGTCACGGTCACATGGCAGCAAGGGCGCTCGGCTGGCCGGTGCCGTGATCTGACACGGCGTCTTAGTGACGTGGTTCTCCTCAGGTGCAAAGTTGAGTTTTCTTCCCTGCACCCCCGCCCCCATGCACTTGAACGTGGCCCGCCGTTGGACAGGCTGTGTTTGGGTGGCAGCGGGGGTTCGCTGTTCTGCGGTCAGGACACAACAGCCTCCGTGCTCTCTCCTGCCCGCCTCCCAGAATCGAGAAAGGTCCAAGCTCCTGCAGCCCGAGGTTGAGACGTGGAGGTCCCGCTCCTGCCCTGGGGGACCTCGTGGCCTCTTCTGGTGCTTTCTCAGGTGGCTGCCCTGTGGCAGGCGGCCCTGCACGCCCGCCGATCCCAGGTTGTGACGAGGTCCCGCGGGCCTTGTCGGCCGTGAGAACACGGCCTGCGTCCCTTACCCAAGTAGCTTTGTGTCCTGCTGTGGAATCGTGTGGGATTTAATTTGTCAGTGCGCGATTTCACCTCATTTTCTGCTTGCCGCCCTGTTTCTTACCGTCGTCACCGTGACCCCCCTTTCCGTGTTCATTCTCACTTTTAACTATTTCTCGCAGGTCATTTCCAGACCCTTCCCCATCCTAAGGCTCTTCCTCTGTCTGCTTCCAATGCTCTCTTCCTTTTTCAGGGACAAAAAAAAAAAAAAAAAAAAAAATGCACTGGATTGTTTTCTCTCTTAAAAAGATTATTTTTTTTCCATTTTAAAGAAACTACACATTTATTATAGATACACTAAAAACAATACAGGAAGAGGAAAGTTTTTACAAATCACTCAGAGCCCTGTTTACTGTTAATGTTTCCGTATGTTTATTAGTCCTTTATGCATCGTTGTCTTACATATTTCTCATCTTGCTTTCGGTGCAGTTATTCCCATTTCCTTATAGTTTACCCTTGATATGTGCAGTTTTGCGTCATTTTATAAGCCTTAGAGTTTCTGCGTGGTTTTGTTTAAGGGACATCCCCAGAGAGCCCCCAGATTGTGAGGCAGGGAGATTGTTTCCTGAACAAGCATTTCTAGAGCACCTGCCCTGTGTGGGGTGAGATTTGAGGATACACAGATCGATACCACAGGGGCCCCCATGGGCACCCAGGTTCCCCTGAGTCACCCGGCAGATCGCCGTCACCTGCCTATGGTGCCCACAGAAGGTAGCATACTCTGCTGGGTGTCGGCCGTCCCGGCCAGGTCTCAAAGGGTGAGGAGTTTACCAGGTGGGGTTGAGCCACGGGGAAGCACAGAGGCGGCCTGGGGAAGGGGGGTGACCCTGGGTGTGGGCCCCAGTGGCAAGTGGCCAGGGATGAAGCCGGAGAGGCGCAGTGGGCAGACTTGAGGGGTCTTGTCACCCTTCTGAGGAGCCAGGCTGCAGGGGAAGGCATAGCAGGAGTGAGAGGTGGTCACCTGTGCCCCTTCGAGGGACCCTCCAGCTGTCTGGGAGGGAGGGGGGACAGAGGACTTGCCCAGGTGCCGGATGCCGGGCCCCTGTCCTGAACACCCTGTCGTTTGGCACCCCCGGGGGTGTGAGGGAGTTACAGTTGATTCAGAGCTGCCCCCTCCCCCCCCCCCCCGCCCCCCGCTGTCTCCCAGTTACTGTCGGTCTTTAGTGACGGGGCAGGGAGTCTGGCCACGTCTCAGGTCGTGAGGGAGGCGATGAGGCCGCGTTGCCACTATGGCCCGATTTAGAGGTGAGGTGGAGAGGGAGGGCTGTGTTTGGGGGACACTGGGAAGGTGACAGGTTTTCCACGTGGCAGTAGCTGTCTAGAGTAAGCAGGTCACCAGGCTCAGAGAACTCAGTAGGCACCCCAGGGAGACCCACAGGTGGTGACAGATGGGTCTCCAGGAAGCATTTTCCACTGTGTCAGAGTAGGGGCAGATGGACAAATGGACTTGTGTCCTGAGGGAAGGGCTGCCCGGCCACCGCAGGCCAGGGCATCCCATTGGGAAGCCATACTCCCTGCTGGAGAGGTTCCCGCTGGCCGTGTTTGAGATAATTATAGTATCACAATGAAATAATGACAGTAGTTGATTATAATACATTAGGGCAAAAAAAGCTTTTAAGAATTGAGGGAGAAAAAGGTAAAAGAAATACTAGAAAATCACCATTTGTAACGACTACAGTAGTAATTCAAGCACCATTATTGGTGCTAAGGCCATTAGGTGAAAGGTTGAGGGCATGATACTTAGCTAATTTAGAAAAGAACACAAACTGCTTATTAATTATAAAGGGGCAGAGGTGTGTATTTGGTGGAGAAATCCGGCAGGCACTGCTGTAGCCAAGTGATCAAACCGGTCACGGGACAAATGATGAGAGATGCTTGTCGCTATGGTGTGCAGAGAAGGGCCTGCCATTTCTGTAATATTCCTGCCAATAACATTTCACCTGGACTTGAATATAAACAATCAGATAAACCCAAATTGAAGGACATTCTGTAAAGAAACGAGGCTGGACTCTTCAGAAATATCAGCGTCATAAAAACAAAGACCGAGAAACTAGCAGACTGGGAGAAATTAAGACTGTGACAAGTGTCCTCACTGTGCATTCTCTGATCAGACCCTTGGCTGGGGCATAAGAGCTGTGAAGGGCATTCCAGAGATGTCTTAACTGGGACCATACTGCCTCGTTGTTAAAAGTTAGGAGTGTGACAATGGAGGAACACGTCCTAGCATATTCAGTTTGTCCTCAACTGGTCCAGGAAAAAGAGGGAGAATGGAGCAAGGGTGGCAGCACATCGATGATGGAGGAGGCTAAGCACAGAGTCTGTGGGTGTTTATCAGACACACGATTCCCAAGGATAGCGGCTCAACTTAGGATTTTCTGATTTTACAGTGATACAGTAAACGCATTTTCCACTTGCATTTTTCAACTCACTGTGGGTTTATTAGGAGACAGTACAGTCGAGGAAGACCTGTACTGTCCTTTAGATTTAGGGATTTTCCTAATAAACATCTGAGGGAATTTGCTTATAAATTTTTGCTTCATGAACAAGTGAGGCTAAAGGATCGCTCAACACTAAAAGCAAATGTACTTTTGTTAAAGGGTGATTAGTGCCTTGCTGAAATACTGGATTTATTTAATGTAACAAATAAGAAAATGGGAAATCTGGAGCCAACCTTTTTTTAAGATTTTGTGAAGCTTTGGTAAGTCTCCTTTACTAGAGGTCATAAAAAAATACAGAAGTTTTTAGGGGGAGGAAGGGAGGCTGGTTGCGCATTTCGTGTTTTATTGATGATAATTAGGGAGACCGTGCCCCCACAAAATAAAAAAGAAAAGAAAACAACCCGCATAGTATTAGAATGGATGGATACACTTGACAATGGAGAGGCGCAGAGAGCCAGATCCTTCAGACCTTAAGGGGGGGAAACGTCTTTTTAGAAGTTGCACAAATGTGTTCTAAGAGGACGCGCAGTGAAATCTCTCCACATCAGTGGAGGTGGACGCGATATTTGTGGGTGAAACGAAGTCTTCCCAGGAATGAAGCAGTTACGTGGAGGAGAAGGGTTCAGAAAAGTGCCATGTGACCACGGACGAGAGTCGGTGAGGGCCGCGTGCACAGCCACCCTGATCTGGATTGCTGGGTGCCGGGGTGGGATTCTCCCCAAAGGACATGGTCATTGCCATGCTGCTCGAAGTTTGGACGCACTTTATAACGGAGCAGGCACTTGTAGCAGACCTCCTCTCGCCTTGGCTGGGGGGGTGCCGCGGGCGAAGAAGTATCATTCTTGCCGTCTTCCAGACGAGAGAACGCTGAGGCTGCGTTGGGCAGAGTGTCCGTCCAGAGCCCCCCGGACGCCGGACCCCGACCTGGGGCTTGTGCTCCTGTGCAGGCAGACTCAGAGACATTGGGAGCACCCCTCCGGCACAGCCCAGCCCAGGGCGAGGAAAGTTAAGGACAGGTGGGAAACACCTTGTTAGAGAAGGCGGAAAACGTGCCCTTGGCTTGTGAACGATTTCCATGAGAACAACTTTTATAGAAACGGGGAAGTTTGATTTAAATGGAAAAAAAAAAAAAAAAAAAACCACTTATGGAAAGTGGCTCTTTAGCGAGTACTCCTGTGCACCTGCCTGGAAATGACGTGCGTAAAGTGGGCTGGATTTCGTGAGAACCGCCACCACAACCTGGAGATGCTCTGGAGCCTTTGTCATCTGGGGAGGCGTTGGGGACAACAGCAGGCTGTCTGTAGGGACCCAGAGGCAAGCTTGCTTAGGGAGGGGAGAGGTGGGGTCTGAGCCCAGACGACTCACTGGGTGAAACAGAGAAACAGCCTCTCTGCTGATTTGCTCATCTGTGAAATGGGCGTCACAGCCTCTGCACCAACCACCCCCCAGGCTGGTGAGGATACGACCGGATCATTAATGGGGAAACTCAGTGGAAAAGTTGGGACTCTCCATCCCTACGAAAGCTAATGTTTTCGTACACACAATCACCCTGTTACCACTCCCTTTTTCCTGCCCGCTCAAGTAGTAGTAAGACGGTGTGAGAAATCGTGCGGGGCAGGAGTACGGAATCACAAGAACCGTTCACCCAACCCGCAGGCACACCACCTCTCCCGCGAAGGACGTTCTCATGACTCCTGCTAGTTCTTACGGACGCGTCATTGGTTGGGACGCGTCATTGGTCCCTGCCCCGCCGGGTGACACGCAGGGAGCGGCGGAGTCTTGCCGTTTCGGGCTCCGTCATCAGGGAGAGAGGCTGAGGGAAGCCGCAGTGTGGAGCGTGTGTTTCTCAGCTGCAGGTGCTCGGGCGTGATAGGCATGCCGCCAGCCCTTCCGTGCCTCGATGCCTGCTTCCCTAGCGGGTGTGCCTGTGGTCTGGGGGCTCAGAGCGGCCTTCTCGGCTTGTTGTAGAGGAGAGTGACGTTTCTGTTTGGCGGGGAGATTGTTCTTCAGCAAATAACAAAAAGTTATTTGCCCTGATGGTAGTCGGTAGATTCACTGAATGAATGAATGAATGAATGAATGAATGAGTAACTTGAGAGCTACCTGGCCGCATGGCTTTGCAGTGGGGCGTGATCACAGGACGTGACCTCTGAACATCTGGACAGGAGGAGGCTGCTGGAGGAAAAGTTACTCCGCGTGTACCCAGGTCCTGGTTTATGCAAAGCTGGGGGGACCGGCGGTGTGCAGGGGGCCTGCAGTGCCTCGGACAGTGGCAGATGGGGTCCCAGGACTTGGGTCCCCTCCCCAGCTCCAACACTGAGCAGCCGGCGGATGGGACCAGCCGTGCCGATTTTCCAGGGCTTCGGCAGGGCGAAGCCTCGGTGAGGGGCAAGGATTATACTCCGTAGCATTTCCACTCCCGTCGCCTTGCAGCCTTTCGTCAGGGTTAGACTGGAGCTGTTGGTTGACGCAGCGTTATTTGGTGAGCTCGGTTCCGGGTGTGCCCTCTCGGGCCAGTAGGGGGTGAGTGTCCCTGCTCTTCAGATGCAGCAAAGGGAAGAGGCAAGTGCGCTAGACCATGTGCGAACCGGGTGATGGTGAACAGATTCTCATCCACGCGCTCTGGTACTCAGCCCTGAAAACTTGGGGAAGCCTGCTTTCTAATAGCCAGGGGCTCACTGGTTTCTAACTGTGCTAGATTAGTCTGCGTCATTAGGAAGCCTCTCCAGCCTCCTCCTGCTCGCGGTTTCTTCCTGGGCCTTGTTATTGCTTAAGCGATTTGGGCCAGTTTACTTCTTAGCCATTCATCAGATGCTGAAGAAAATTGCTGTATTTTCACTGAAAACTGACTTTTCTGTGTCCCTAAGAGACGATAATTCGCAGAGTGAATTACTACAGCTTTGTAGCGTCTACTGAGAAAGTGATTGGTGTGAATGTCCCCCAAAATATCTCTGCTTTCAGAAATGAACATTCAACAGCCTGCTGTTGTGGGGGGCGGGGTACTTTTCCAGCGACAGTGGGGTGAGCGCAGTCCATGCTGTTTCCCACCGACTGCAAGTAAGAAACACCCCACAGAATGTTCGCAGCAGCTTTTTGAGGATGCCGCAGGAGGGGGGCAGGCAGATTGGGGAATGAAACTAAAGTAAGCATGAGAGAGAAGAGCAGAGTTCCTGTCTTTTCCTCTTCTTTAGTCTCTTCCCGTATGTCCTGCCTGCACTCGAAGGCCGCCGAGATCCCACAACTGGAGACTTCCAAGAGAATTCCTCTCTTTCTAGCCCAAGGAGCGGGGACTTCTAGAAGTCCCTTTGGGACAGAGACTGGGAGAAACCCTGCCAGCTTCCATTGAAACCCTGCTGACGTGTAGTTCATACATTCTACGTGTTCCCTGTGCTTGTTTTTAAAAAAATACAGTTGATTATGCCAAATGTTTTGTTTTTTTCCTCGATAAGAGACGATGTCTATGATACAAACTTACTATACAGGCATTATAAACTGATTTCATTCATAATTTATTACGCAGTCATAGCCCAAGTCAACGCATTTGAATCACTGTGGTGTGAGTCTAACCAGTCACCTTAGATGGTGGTTCAGTAGGTTTGAGAATCATTTTACAGGGACTCCCGATGTTGCCAGTACTTGCCGACCTGGGCTTCGAGTAGCAAGCAAGCAGTTATTTAATCACAATTCCTGGTTAGATTGTTTCCACTCTGTTCCTTTTATACTAATATCATAGTGGGAGAGTTCTACCTAAAGCGTTCATTCCCGTCTGGGATCATTTCTTTGCGGTAGGTCCCGGGCGATGCCGTTTGGATTGCCGGTCAGTATCGATGATGATTTTTACAGAATTTTGTCGATTGTCATAACGACGATGCTCCCCAAGTGGTAGGTGAGGAAGTGGAGGGTTAGACTGGTCCGGCCGCCTCGGATCACCCAGCGAAGTGGCAGAGCCCAGTCTGCCTGCCACCCCTCCCGGCTGGCAGGTGCATTCGGCTCACCCCGCCTCACCCAGCCGCTGGGCCTGCCCCGCCAGCCCCAGCCCTGCTTCCGCTTCCCTCAGCTTTGCTAACTTGATACGGGAGCAAAGTTTGTATCTGTTTGTTTGGCAGTCTCCATGCCCCCCCCCCCCCCCCCCCCCCCCCCGCTGGTCATATCCTTTGTCCTCTGATACATTTTGTCTCCCACGTTGGTCTTATTTACTTGGTTCATATGGTCAGTTTCCGTGAAAAAGATGTTAGCTGGTTTCTGCTCCGGTTGTTACGCAACATGTCTTTTACTTTGTTTGCTTTTTTTTTTTTAAACATAATTAAAATTTTTATGTGGCCATAGCCATCCACCTTCTTTTCCTGTTTCCCACTAAGCTTGAAGAGACCGCCCCTCCCAGAGGTTTGATAGCCATGGAAAGAGATTTTTTAAAAGAAAGCTTAAGTGTTTTAAGGGCACTTGGAAGAAATGCAGCATTAATTTTCAGCTATTTTTTTCTCGATGCTGTGTTTACCTGGTAATGTCTCCCTCCTCCCCACGCGTACAGGTTCCCCACAAATATTTTCGTGCTAAAATGGGAGGGCAAATTACAGGGTGGTGGTGCCTGAGAATAGGATTTCTAGTGTAAAAAACACAGTTTTTGGAAAGACAATCTGAAATGGAATAAAATGAAAAGCTACCCAGGCTTTTGTTGCCATAATTTTCCTCTTTATACTATGCATTGTTATGGCAGAACTGGACCCAACTTTCCATTTAAATCTTTTGAAAAATTTCTATCGTGTTTATTACATATGTGCAATTTAAAAAAAAAAAAAAAACGGGCACCTGGGTAGCTCAGTTAAGCATCCGACTTCAGCTCAGGTCATGATCTCACAGTTCATGAGTTTGAGCCCCACGTCAGGCTCTATGCTGACAGCTCAGAGCCTGGAGCCTGCTTTGGATTCTGAGTCTCCCTCTTCTCTCTGTCCCGCCCTCATACTCTCTCTCTTTTTCCAAAAATAAGTAAACATTTTAAAAATGTTTTTAAACAAAATGGTTCTGTACAACTTTCACGACACACCGTAGCCACCCGTCCCCCTGAACCCTGACCAACTCCAGCCCACGTTCCTAACTGCTTTCAACAATTTTAACTGAAGCTGGTGGTGCTTACCTTCATAGCTTTTTACTTTTCACAGGTGTGTGTGTGTGTGTGTGTGTGTGTGTCAGTCACCCTGTGGTCTGTAAGGGACACGGCAGTTCCGTTTCTCTGTTTTTCTGATGGAAGTCTTATTATTGACCTCCTACGGGAAGGCTGGAGGGAGGGTCCACGGTGCCCCAGCCCCACCCCCCCCGGTGGGCGGTCCTGCTTCCTGTCCCCTCTTCCCTGTCTGGGTCTGGATTTCTGTTCTGACTTAACTCCACATTTCGTGTTCACACTGTTAGTTTCTAAATGTTCTTCGTAGCCAGCTCAAGTCGTTTCCTATAATGACTCTTGTGCACAACATTTTGTTTCTTAGAGAGTTAGTGATTGCCTTGCCTTTTGCTTTCTTAGTGTTCTGTGTGCGCACTCACCCCCATGTGGTTTCACCTTCCCTCGGATGACCCTTGCACCCATACCCACCCCCCCGCCCATGGTTCACTGTGCAGGCTCACAGCCCCTCGGCTCTGCCTTCACTGACGACCTAGCAAATCCTGTCTCTTCTTTTTTCCTGCTCTTTCTGCTTTACAAAGCGTATGCTCTCTAGTTCCCTGAAGAGTATGTAGGTGGTAAATACTGTGAAATCTTGTGAAAACGGCTTTAGTCGACCCTGTACTGCAGGGTCGCTTAAGAGTATGGCTGGGCATAGGTTGCTAAGTTGAAAATCATTTTCCCACGGAACTTGGAGGCATTTTTCCAAAGCCTTCTGTCTTCCAGGATTGTTTTTGAAAAAGCTGACTCGTGATCCTTTGTATGAAGCTTGTGGTTTTGTTTTTTTTTTTATAAATACATCATGACTTTAATTTTAATGTTTACTTATTTTTGAGACAGAGAGAGACAGAGTGCAAGTGGAGGGGAGGGGCAGAGAGAGAGGGAGACACAGAATCCGAAGCAGGCTCCAGGCTCTGAGCTGTCAGCACAGAGCCCGATGCGGGGCTCGAACCCACAAACCGTGAGATCATGACCTGAGCGAAAGTTGGCGCTTAACCGACTGACCCACCCAGGCACCCCAAGTATGAAGCTTGTCTTTGATTTCTGGAGGCATTAGGGTCTCTTGCTGACCCCCCACTGCGTACCTGAAATCTCGTGGTGCCGAGTCTTGCCGTAGAGGTCTGTTTTCTTGTGGTGACCCTTTGAATTTGGAAATCTGTCTCCTCTGTGCCATGTGTCCAACCTGCCATCCTTGACTAGAAATCTTGATACATTTTCTTAAAGGGAAATTGTAGCAGACCACGTGTTTCCCAAAGCCTGGCATGTTATCAGTGAAATGTTGAAAAGGGTCAGGGTGATTAATTCTGGTTAAAAGTAACTAGTGTGCTGGCAACCTAAGATACAGACCGTTTGACATAGCAAAGAAAAATGGCAGGGAGTGTGTTGTTTAAGCCTCTGATGACTCCGGCGTGCAGCCCAGACTTGCATCAGAGACGGAGATTTATCCGTGAGATTGTTTCACTCTTACTGAAAAGGAAGAGCACACGTGATTTCAGTAGATTGAAGGTACATCCAATCAGTCCCTTGTGTCCCTTTGGTCGCCGAAAGTCCCATTTGACCTCCTCAGTCTCCAGCATCAGCTGGGTCCGTAGAGCCGCTGTCCTGTAAGCTGAGCACGGGGACTTGTCCCAGATATTTTCCCCCAAGTGGCTTCCGTCGTAAACCGCGTTCAGTTACTCTTTCTCTGTCAGTGTAATTTTAAAAATGGGGCAAGCGTCTGCTGAAACGTGCTCCAGAAAGCGCAAGCAAGGAACGGCTGTGGCCACACGCTTCCTCTCTAGTGAACGTGGACGGCAGCCTTCATGGGGGGTTTACGTGTCTTGATGGAAGCTCAAAAAGCCGGAACATTCCCGTGCGCCTCCTCTCCTCAGCACCCACACCAGGCGCTTCTGTGAGCACGTGTGGGGGGCGTTAGTTCTGTTGCTCCCTCCCTGGAGGGACCTCTGTGTCACACCGACTGACCCCTCCCCCTTCAGACTCCAGCGACGAGTGCAGGCTGTCACCTGTGCGTCCGACCACTGAGCTGTAAATTGGGGTTTCCCGTGACCCCCCCCCCCAGATTTGGTTAGTTTGCTAACGGTTGTTCCCAAAACTAAGGAAAACATGTAACTTACCAGAGACCCGGTGTATTATAAGAGGATGTAACTTAGGGCAGCCGGACGGAAGGAATGCCCTGGGCGAGGTCTCTGGGAAGGGGCGCGGGGCTCCCACGCCCCCCACATCTCTACTTTGTCATCAGCCTGGTCGCTTTCTGAACCTCCATCCTTGTGCATTTTTGTGGAGGCATCGTTATGTAATAAGCAGGATTTTTTTAATGTTTTTATTTATTCTTGAGAGAGAGGGAGAGACAGAGGCAGAGCGTGAGCAGGGGAGGGGCAGAGAGAGAGAGGGAGGCACAGAATGTGAAGCAGGCTCCGGGCTCCCAGCTGTCAGCGCAGAGCCCGAGGCGGGGCTCGAACTCACAAACCCCGAGGTCAGGACCTGAGCAAAGTCGGACGCTTAACCGATGGAGCCGGCCAGGCGCCCCTGTAAGCAGGACTGATGAGTCACTGGCCATCCACCTCCAGCCCTCGCCCCTCCCTGGTGGTCCAGCCGTCTGATCACAGGGTCGGCTCTCCCGGCGTCAAGCCCCGACGCTCCGGGGCCTTCCGAGGGTCACCGCCCTAAGGAGCTCTAGGGGCGGGTGAAAGCGGCTGGTCGTGACTAGCCACAGATGCCTTTTGTCTCGGGAAATGGCAGACGTGGTGCCGGAGAGCCACGTCCAGGGCCGGGTGTGCGTTTCGCGGCAGAAGCCAGGGTATCGCAGGGCCTGGCCCTGACCGGAGGAGGGCGCCACAGCACTCCGGGGTGGACTGGTAACGCCTCTCGTCTCTCCTCTCCCGCAGCTGTTCGGAGACTGGGAAGCACAAGTGCGGAGGATAATGAAGCTCATTGCGGGTGGCGGCCTGTCCATCACCGGCTCTCACAACATGTGCGGGGACTACCTGTACAGCGGCCACACGGTCATGCTCACGCTCACTTACTTATTTATCAAAGAGTGTAAGTCGAGGACAGCCCTCCGGCAGCGTCCCCACCGCACCCGACACCGCGGGCCCCCAGCGAGGCGGGGGGCGGGGTCACCGCTCTTGCCCCGGGCGGGGGGGGGGGCAGGGGCGCCTCGTCTCCTCTGGTGTCGGCAGAGCCTTCGGGCTGCGCTACAGCTGCTGGAAGGAGCCGGGAGGAAAGCTCGTGAGCCCGGGCCTGGTGGCACGTGATGTAGACCGCGTGTCACCGCCCTACGCTGCGCCTGGGGGTCAGCGAGGTCTCTGCCCTCATAGAAGCCGGGGGCTCAGGGACACTAAGTGATGCAGGCGCCAAAAGGGAGTCTCCTTTAAAATGTACGTAAGGGCCGCCTGGGGGGCTCAGTCGGTGAAGCATCCGTCTCCTGATTTCGGCTCAGGTCATGACCTCCCGGTTCGTGGGTTCGAGCCCAGCATCAGGCTCTGCGCTGACAGTGCTTGGGATTCTCCCTCTCCCGCTCTCTCTGCCCCTCCCCTGCTCGCTCACTGTCTCTCAAAACACAGAAACTTACAAACAACTACCTAAAATATATTTTTAAATGTACTTAAAATATTTTATTGCGAAACACACAAAAAATATTTAAATAAACCCCTGTCCCTGCTTAGATTTAACAGATGCTGGCATTCACCGTATCTGTTTCAGATAACCCTTTGTGAAGCACATACAGCGCTAACATATGATTAAGGCTGTTCATGCCTTGCTTCCCATGTTCCTGTGTCATTTCCATGCATGTCTTGAGTCTTGCCGATGACGGCTTTGTGGTTTCTAAAATTAACATGTGGTATGACGTTATATATGGTCTCTTGCCCCCTTTTTTCTCTCAGATTATGTTTGTGAGACATGAGGCTCTCTTTCTCCTGTGGTCCGGCGGGGCCTGGGGGGTGCGCGTGGGGCACCTTCTGAGTGAATTCTAACACTTTCTGTCTGTTTGGCCCTTTTGCCGGTGGGGGGGGGGGGCGGAGGGGGTTGTCACAGCCTGGGGAGCGCTCCCTGCTGGTTGTACTGTAAAGGCAGTGAAGTCTTATCCTCAAAGGAAGCACGGCCACGTCGGGAAACTTGGAGGACGCGGCTCACAACCTCTGACTTTGAGTCCTGGTGCCATCCCCACCTCTGTGACGGGGAAAGACCTTAACCTCTCTGAGTCTTAGCTTCCTCGTCTTTAGAGCGAGACACTGGTAGCCGCTCTATGGCCGAGGGACAGGTTGTAGAAATTAAAACGGGTGTCATGTCCGCACTGTAACACGTGCATGAAGAGTGAATGGTAGCTGTAGGGTGTATCAATGCAGATTTTCCTGGGGGTGGGGTACGGTGCCCCCCACCCCTGCCCTGACCACTCCATTTAAAGTCGCAAACCTCCCTTCCCCTTCTCAGTTTCTGATCCTGCTTCTCCTATTCAACTTTATTTTTTCATAGCATTTAACACCTTCTAACACAGTGTAAAATCTCCTTCTTTATTATAATTATTTTTTACTGTGTCTCCTCTGCCCCAGGAAGGGATCTCCCCCAACAAAGGCAGGCTCTTTGCCTGTTTTGTTCGTTGATCTCTATACCCAGAGCATTTCCTGTCCCAGGCACATGGTAGATGTTCAATAAATACTGGTTAAACGAATGACTAGTTCTTTTTTTTTTTTTAATTTTTTTTTAATTGTCTTTATTTTTGAGAGGCAGAGAGAGACAGAGTGTGAGTGGAGGAGGGGCAGAGAGAGAGGGAGACACAGAATCCGAAGCAGGCTCCAGGCTCTGAGCTGTCAGCACAGAGCGTGATGCAGGGCTCAAACTCACGAACCGTGAGATCATGACCTGAGCTGAAGTCGGACGCTTAACTGACTGAGCCACCCAGGCACCCCCAAATGAGGAGTGCTTGTATGCTGTGAGAAGCCAGTGAAAGTCTAACCTCTCTCCCCCTGGGTAGGGAGGACGGATCACATTCAAGTGACATTTTTGCGTAAAATGTCAGACCCTCTTCAGCCCATTCTTTGAGAATGCAAAGTGGGAAGGCCTGGACAAATAGAGATTATGGTGCTCCCCTCGGGTGGGAGCTTCCAAATCAAGGTACGGACAGGTATTGACCTGACACTACCCTGCCTGTGAATGCACTTGCACCAAAATTCCCAGGCATTTGGATTCTTTCTTATTTCTGTTTGAGAAATGGAATCTGAGACTCTTACAGAGTTTCAGGTCAGTGTTTAGTCACAAAGCTTGGGAAGCAAGTAGGACAGTTGTATCAATTCTAATTGCCTAGTCCGCGTGTAAGGATCTATAGACCAAAAAGTACTGATTTTTGTTTGGAGCATTAACCCCAAATTATTTATAAGTAAGTTGAATTAAATGTCAGTGGACAGGCTTTTTTTTTTTTTTTAACGGAACACGACGCATGATCCTCTCAGTTGTCCTTCTCAACTGCCTTTATATGTGAATCAAGCAGTAGCCAAGTATAAATTACAATTGCTAATAAAGTCACTTCATAAGATAAGCTGCTTCCATTCTTTTTTTTTTTAACACTTATTTGTTTTTGAGAGACAGAGATAGCACGCAAGCGGGGGAGGGGCAGAGAGCGAGGGAGACACAGGATCCGAAGCAGGCTCCAGGCTCCGAGCCGTCAGCGCAGAGCCCGACGCGGGGCTCGAACTCACAGACAGCGAGACCGTGGCCTGAGCCGAAGTCGGCCGCTCCACCGACAGAGCCCCCCAGACGCCCCAAGCTGCTTGCGTTCTAACCTTGACTGCATATAAGCTAAGACCCTTAAATTTGCAGCCCAAACAATCTGTTTCCAGACGGAAAGATCAGAGTAACGGTGTGAATCGCTCCTCTTCTCAGATTCCCCTCGGCGACTGTGGTGGTACCACTGGATTTGCTGGCTTCTCAGCCTGGTTGGGATCTTCTGTATTCTCTTAGCGCATGACCACTACACTGTGGACGTGGTGGTGGCGTATTACATCACCACAAGACTCTTCTGGTGGTACCACACTATGGCCAATCAGCAAGTGAGTTTTCCCCTTGTCTGACTACAGCTTCTCTCAACGCCTGGCCTGGCGGTGCTGGCATGGGGGCGGGGGGACGTGCCGAGAACCCACGGATGTCTTAGGCCTCTCTCCAGGGGGGCTAGGCAACTGGGATTGCGTTGTCCTTCGTGATGCTGAGCCACTTCGCAACAAAAAATGAGCAAGAAATGTGTTAGTACAGTGACGCAGAGATTGCATCCTTCTAGAACAGGTATCACCGTCCCCCCGTCCCTGACAAATGCCTTCCAGGCTGGGCCCCCCTGCTGTTTGATTGGCACCCCTCCCCTCTTCTCCTGGCCTGGACCCCTGAGCAGCCGAACACTTAACTTCCATCGCAGAAGAGTAACGGAGACACTAACTGGGGCGCGCGCACTTACGGACAAGAGATCGAGGAAGCCACGCGTTCTCCGCGCGCTCCCGGAGTTGGAGTTCTTTGCTCTCCTGCTAGGGGGTGGCCCGGTTAGCACACGAGTGCAGAGTGGGGGCGTGCGTGTGAAACTGGGGTACGTGGGTGGACACAGGGCCGTTCCGGGGTCCTTTGTGAATTGTAATTGGGAAAATACATCCACTTAAAGTGGAAGATCGTTAGAAAAGTACATATGTTCGTTTGGGGGCCCATGAATTGCTCTCCCTGACCTGGTTTCCTGTCTTTGTCGTCATAGGTGCTCAAAGAAGCTTCCCAGATGAACCTCCTGGCTAGGGTGTGGTGGTATAGGCCATTTCAGTACTTTGAAAAGAATGTCCAAGGAATCGTACCTCGATCTTACCACTGGCCCTTCCCCTGGCCGGTGGTCCACCTCGGGAGGCAGGTGAAATACAGCCGCTTGGTGAACGACACATAACGGCCGCACCAAGTGGGGGACGAGGACCCTTTCCAAGTGCTGAGAACTCCAGTGAGAGCAGACGCCATAAACAGACGATCCCGTTATCTTTCAGCCGTTTCCTTGACTTAACCTATTGAGTTACCTGGTCAGCACTGTGATCTTTTTTTCTCTCCAAAGGACCTGCGTGGGACAACAATAAAGAAAACGTAACCTATCATGCACTGCACACATTTCCTGTTCGTGAGTCCGGGGTTCCGCATAAGCTGCATCACCACGTTCCTTTGTATACGATGCAACAGCATAAATGTAAGCTTTTCTATCATCAGTTCTGGTCTTTCCAGTCACATCTGGAAAATAAAGCGTATTATTTTCTTGGGAAAACATACTTTTCATATCTCTTGCCCCAAAGATTGGGCTGTAAGCCATTTTCTAGCAAATGTCTCTATGAAGGTTTCTAAGTACCTGAACGGGGTTCGATTCTGAAATCTTTCTACCTGTTGCACCGCTATTCAAATAAAAAATGACAGACACAGAAAGGTGTGGTAACTTTGGGTTTTGTAAAAAGCAGCGAGAGTGTGTCAAAAAGTGCAAAAAAAAAAAAAAAAGATTCTGTTATAAAGTGATTTTCTAAGTATTTCCTAACTTTATTTTTCAAAATGATGTTATGAAAACCAAATTTCAAGATTTTTACGTGTCAGAGAGAAGAGAGTTAAAATTAAAAAAAAAATGCTTCTTGGGAGAGAAATTTGTCTATGTTTCTAGTGCCTTTCTTGTCTTGATTGTATGGTCAGTAGGCAATCTTAAATGTTTTTATTTAAAATAAAATATTCCATGAAAATATAAATGTATGTATACACTACTAAATTTTGCATTTATAGCTAAATTAAATCTGAAGACTGCTTATGGTTTTTAAATTGCTATGAATTAACGAATGGGGGAGTTAATTAGAAAATCAGAGCCCTGTTCCCATATTGTGAGCAGGTGGCAATGACATGTACCACTTAAATTATTTTATCATCTATTTGGTGGTTCGATTTTAACTATACAGTGAAAACAGCCATGAATACTTTGTTTTTAAAAAGAGAGTTTTGAAAATGATCACTTAACTAAAACTTGAAAGCTATAAATTAGTTATCCATACTCTGATGACAATTTTGTTGGTGAACAACAAAACAGAGATCTATTTCTTTAAAATATATTTGTGCAGAAACTGCATGTATCTCTAAGTTTTACTCCTAACAGAAGTATGTTTGGGGAAGTATTCTATTCCATACTTGCCAATGTGGAGAACAAAATAGTTTTTTAAGAATGAAGAAGTATATATATCCATTCTGTATTTTACGTGCAGCAGAATTATCTTCCGTAGGGTTTTTTTTTTCCTGTGTATTCACAAGGTGATATTTGTATTGTAAAACAATAATGGTGAAGGAAATAAAAAGGCTTTTAAAATTTTGTTTGTTTTAAATATTTGTAAAGTTATTATTATTCCAGAGAGTATACTGATATCTTAACAGCTTACCTAGACCATAAATTAATCAAAATGCACTTTTTAATAAAACCTGATACTTAAAACATAAATGGCTGTTACTCCTGATGTGTTCACATCCTTCCCAGAGGTCGTAAACGAAGTCATTAAAGCAGGGTAAAAACCTGAGTTGTGGGATGTCTTCCCGGAGTTTGAGACAGGGCCTGCGGCGATCATGTTTCTTTCCCCTTGAGATTTCCTAAAATGTGTGAGTGGGGTTTTTTTTGTTTTTTTGTTTTTTTTCAAAAGTACACCAAAAGAATCACACAGGTAAGTTCATTTCAAAATGCAGACAGACCACCTTGCTACAGATGTAAAACTGGGATGGTGTCCCGCCTGGGGCTCCGGCCTTGTGTCTCACTCGGAGGACCAGAATCCTGGGATGGGTTTCTAGCACAGCCTCTCCCGCGCTTGGACTCTTGGGCGAGTGTTGCGAATTGAAAGGGAAAGTACCTTGAGTAATGAAAACGCGTCACTGGCACGTGCTAAACATTGGATCTTTTTTCCTAAGTCAAAGCAGTTTTATTAAAAAAAAAAAAAAAAAGATTATTACAGGTTTGCGTACTACATAGGTACTAAGAAATTCATTCACTAATTTCTCTTCATGCCCGACGGCACCGGTTCGTGAATGGACATACCGTGTGGCTCCCGGGTCTGAAGATCCCAGGAAGGATAGAGAAACCTCGTGTTGTGCAGAATTGCAGTACACTTGGTGGGGTCTGCCTGAATGAGGACATGTGCTTTTCTGTCCTTTCATTTGGTAAGACAGTACCTCCTAAGGACAGTAGCTTCTTTACTTGGCTCTCGTATGAGCTGGGCATTCTTTACACGCGCTATCTTGTTAATGGCCACACAGCCACAGGGTTAATGATTACCCCATCTTGTGGGAGGCGACTCAGAGAAGTTGAATAAACCTCCCAAGGTCATGCAGCCGGTGAGTGGTGAAACTCTGATTGGAGTGCAGGTCTCCACCCCTCCTCACCACCCTGCACGCCCCCAAATGCTGTGAGTGTTTGTAAATTCTTCCGCAGGAGTCAGCGGCGGGAGACATCGGTGCCCGTGGCGGTAAGGCCAAGTAGAATGGCTCTTCGTACGAACTGAGTGCCAGGAAATCCACATCATGAGGTATGAGAGACTAATTTTGCCAGTTTCCTAATTGCTAAATGTTTCATTTGTCTCCCCAGCAAATACCTAAATTGATCGACGTGATAAAGATCTCAAAAACTTTATAAACATCACATAAAACGAGAATACCTCCTTGCTTTAATTTGACTGCCATTGTACAAAAAGTCAACCAGGTGTTGAGGTAACCTTCGGGAAGTAGAATGTGCGACCTGGGGCCCGTGTTACTGATGTCCTTTATTTTTCTCTCCCTTTGGTCCGGAAACTTACTCTGAACAAACCCAGACTTGAAATTGTGCCTGTCAGCGCCTTAGGGTTCTTACGTGTCTTCTGGTTCAGGTTACAAGAAAATTAAGCGAGTCCTGCTGGGTCCAGACTCCAGCTCTTAGAGGTCAGAGGTGGGCATGGTCCTCGAGACACAGGCCGAGTGAGGGGACGTTGCCCGAAGCTGGACAAGGGAGGAACAGGATTGGGGCATCGCCCGGCTTACTATTGGTGAAGATACGGAGTGTGGGTTTATCACGCGAGTTAACGCGTGTTGCAAGTGTGAGGAGTCCTTTGAGTTCGTGAGGGCTGGCATGGCCCTGGTGTCATCCAGCATCTAGTGACTGAGCAGATTTAGAAATGCCCTTGAGGATTTGTGACGTATGAATCACAGCATCCGACGTGTAACACCTGGTCCGCAGGAATAGTGCTTATCCAGAGATCCATTCGCCATCAGCACACCGTGGTCGGTGGGTGCAAAGATTGGAGAGTCTCTCGAGGATTCTTGGGGGCAGGTTTGTTAAAGATTTGAAGACAGATCAATGAGATGGGCAGACTCCACGTTTCTCCTAGCTAAAAAAAAAAGGGGAGGGGAGGGCGCCTGGGTGGCTCGGTCGGTTGAGCGTCCGACTTCAGCTCAGGTCGTGATCTCACGGTTCGTGGGCTCGAGCCCCGCGTCAAGCTCTGTGCTGACAGCTCAGAGCCCGGAGCCCGCTTCACTGCCCTTCCCCACTTGTGCTCTCTCTCTCTCTCTCTCTCAAAAATAAACAAAAGCAGGGAGTCCCAATTCAGAGGCTGTACAGCCTCCAGCATCCAGGTTCCTGTGTTGAAGGATGTGTAGGGTGCAGCTTCCGGGGCGGGAATGGCATTCCACGTGAGGATAGGGAAGGTTCTGGCTCCCTGGAGGGGGCCGGCCCAGAGTTTTCTCCCAGCCCTACGGTGGCCTAGAGCCACGTGTGTTTTGACGGTCTCTTGTTGGGCACATAGATGTTAAAATTGCTATGTCTTCTTGGAGATTTGACCCCTTTATCATTATGTCATCTCTCTATTCCTGAGGATATTCTTGTTGTGAAGCGTGCTTTGCCCGAAGTTAAAATAACAACTTCAGCTTTCTTCTGATTAGTGTTAGTATGGTATATATCTTTCTCCACCCCTTTATTTTTAACCTGTCTGGATCTTTTTTTTTTAATTTTTAAATTTTTTTAAATTTACATCCAAATTAGCATATAGTGCAACAATGATTTTAGGAGAAGATTCCTTAGCGCCCCTTCCCCATTTAGCCCATCCCCCCTCCTACAAGCCCTCCCGTAACCCTCAGTTTGTTCTCCATATTTAAGAGTCTCTTCTGTTTTCTCCCCCTCCCTGTTTTTATAGTATAGTATTTTTGCTTCCCTTCCCTTATGTTCATCTGTTTTGTCTCTTAAAGTCCTCGTATGAGTGAAGTCATAGGATTTTTGTCTTTCTCTGACTAATTTCACTTAGCCTAATACCCTCCAGTTCCATCCACGTAGTTGCACATGGCAAGATTTCATTCTTTTTGATGCCAAGTAATACTCCATTATATATATATATACCACAATTTCTTTATCGTTTCATCCATTGATGGACATTTGGGCCCTTTCCGTACTTTGCCTATTGTCGATAGTGCTGCTGTAAACATGGGGCGCGTGTGTCCCTTCGAAACAGTGCACCTGTATCCCGTGGAGAAATGCCTAGTTGTGCATTTGCTGGGTTGTAGGGTAGTTGTATTTTTAGTTTTCTGAGGAACCTCCATACTGTTTTCCAGAGTGGTTGCACCAGCTTGCATTCCCACCAGCAATGCAAAAGAGATCCTCTCTCTCCGCATCCTCGCCAACATCCGTTGTTGCCTGAGTTGTTAATGTGAGCCATTCTGACAGGTGCCAGGTGGTATCTCATTGTAGTTTTGATTTGTATTTCCCTGATGATGAGTGATGTGGAGCATTTTTTCATGTGTCGGTTGGCCATCTGGATGTCTTCTTTGGAGAAGTGTCTATTCATATCTTTTGCCCATGTCTTCACTGGGTTATTTGTTTTTTGGGTGTTGAGTTTGATAAGTTCTTTGTAGGTTTTGGATACTAACCCTTTATCTGATATGTTGTTTGCAAATCTCTTCTCCCATTCTGTCGGTTGCGTTTTAGTTTTGCTGGTTGTTTCCTTCGCTGTGCAGAAGCTTTTTATTTTGATGAGGTCCCAGTAGTTCATTTTTGCTTTTGTTTCCCTTGTCTGGATCTTTGTATTTAAAGTAGGTTTCTTATAGACAGAATATGTAAACAGAAAAACAGCATCTTGTTTTTCTCTATTCTGACGATCTCTTTTTATTGATGTATTTAGACCTTTCACATTTAAAGTACGGTTAACCTTTGAACCACACAGGTTTGAGCTAAGCAGGTCCACTTACACATGGATTTTTTTTTTCAGTAAATACAGTACTGTAAATTTATTTTCTGATTTTCTTAATATTTTATTTTTTCTAGCTTCATTTTTTTTTAAGTTTATTTATTTTGAGAGAGAGAGAGAGAGGTAGAGGGAGAGAATCCCAAGCAGGCTCTGCACTGCCAATGCAGAGCCCGATGCGGGACTCAAACTCACAAACTGTAAGATCATGACCTGAGCTGAAACCAAGAGTCAGATGGCCAACTGACTGAGCCACCCAGGGGCCCTTCTCCAGCTTTATTCTAGGAATGCAGTATATAGAATACAAAGTACGTGTTAATCAATTGTTTATGTTAGTGATGAGGCTTCTGGTCACCATTTGGCTGTTAGTCGATAAGTTTTGGGGGAATCAAAATGTATATGTGGATTGTTGACCCCTCTCCCTCCCCCTACCAGCAGTTCATCTAAGTTTCCATATGTGTTCCTTCTAATTTATGGCTTCAGCGGCTTCTGCTCCATGTAAGCAGATCTCACCTGTGACTCTGGATACACCTGTCTCTCCAGGTTCGGGCATGGTGGTTGGACCCATTGACCCCAATCCTGTGATGGCTCCAAGAAAAGTTGTTTTTCAGTTTGTCCAGCCTTTTCTAGTTGTAAGGATAGGAATGGTGACCAGACTCCCAAGCTTTTTCCATCTTGAACATGAAACCAGAAGCCCTTGGTGACCCAGCTTTTGTAGTCAGATAAATTTGGGAGTTAGTGACTAAGCCGTTATCTCTAGAGTGCCCTTAATGTCTGGACATACAAATCTGTGTCCTAACAACAAATGAACTAAAACTAAAACGGTTGGTAGAGTCCACTGTCATGACTTCCAACTCTGCGCACGTGAGCTGTCCAGAAGAACGTGAAGATAATTAACGCTGGACTGGGGAACAGAGGGCATACGTGCAGGTGGCTTAAATGTGAGCTTACCCGCCAGAGCCTTTGATGTGCCCTCCCACAGATGACCTAGGATGCAGCCGGGCGCTAGAGCAAAGCCCAAACTCCAGAGTAGCCTGAATGACTCTCCCTCTCTTTCTTTCCTTAGACTGCTCTAGTTGTTAGTTGTCTGACAGTTGTGGCATATCCCGGGCTGGTCCCTGGGAAACAACTGCCAAGGACGTTGGTTAGTAACAAATATGGCTGCTTATGAGGAACCTCAGAACATTAAGAGAAAATGTCGGGCGCCAACAGTCCAGAATGCTTGGTCCATTTATGTCCAAGTGTTTACAGTATGTTCTGTTGAGCTGGTCAGTTTCTTTTCTCTCTCTCTCTCTGGCTTGGACCAAGATAAGTTCCAAATTAGTTTAACTTGGTTACTCAAAGCCTTTTTCAGCGTGAGTAGGAAATACAGAAAGTGGTATTCTTGTAGCTGTCCCAGTCCATATTGTACCAAGAACCTCAACCAGAATATCGTCCTTACTTTTATTTCACACCAAGGGCTTTGTCCGACTCCTCTCTCAAGAGTTGGAGTCTAAAATGCGGTCGTGCTTGGGAGATGCAGTGTGTCATGTTCAAACACAAACCAAGGGCATCTCCTGAAAGAACGTGAATCATTTAGGCCAGCACTACAGGTTACGTGTGTCGTGGTGTAATGTGGGGCAATGATGAGGCACACGTACCAGTTCTGTGCTCAGTAAACAACCCCTGGCATTATAGAGAGGGAAATGAGAGAGAGAGATGGAAATGGGGCCCCTGGGAGCCAAGGAAGAAGTCCCAGTCAATGGAAAGACCGGCCCCAGCCAGGGAGAGAGCTGGACGACATACTGAACCAAACGTAGACTCCGCCTTTATCGGGACTTCTGGGTTCATTATCAGTAGACAGAAGCCATGTATGTCTTGGGTCTTGCTGGACCGTCCTGAGCATCTGATGCGTGTGCACAATGGTGACTGGGTTACAGGCCGACTCTGACAGAGCAGGACACAGTTATCTCGGATGAGGAGCGAGGGTCACCATGAAACAGAAACGTGTATCTCTATGATTTACTGGTGCTTGGGATCTGCTCCCCTGGCCAGCTCTGTGTTATCACTTGGAGGAACTGGGATGGTTTTAATTGCTTCCTGCTAGTAGTTACCAGCACGGGAGAAGCGGAAAGGGGGTTTCAGCCAAAGCACTCTGTCTTTCGTGCTCTGTCTTTTTAATAAAGAGCTTGTGCACGGAATCGGGTTTTCCACGGGGGACGCGTAGCAATGCTCCTCGATATTTTAGGATGTTTCGGGGGGGGCGGGTACCTCACTTGGGGAAAAAGCGTGATATGTGAAAATAAACGTTTGTTTGGAAGGCTTCTCTGAAGTCATCGGCTTTGGGTTTCAAGAGGCCACAATCCAGTCGTTGCCAGGCTTACGAAAAGCGTGTTCGTTGCTAGTCCCCGGGGTCACGGGAGCCTTCTGAGCCCTGGCTGCGTTGGGCTGTGACGGTGGCCCCCGGCAGGGGTAAGAGCTGAGAATGCTGTGTTTGCAGCAGAAGCTTCCTTGACGCAGCAGGAGCGTCACAGCCGCTTCAGCGAGCCCCGCAGGCGCTGTGCGCACCAGAGGCGGCCGGACAGATCTGCAGGCGTATGCTGGCTGGGCTTCTCCGCAGGCTCCGGGGGCGAGCACATAAAGCAAAGCTTGAAGAGGAGCTGTGCACACGTCTGCCCGGGAAGTGTCGCCAGCCCCGGACGTGGGAGCACATTCCTGTGCTCACCAGCGGACACCAGATGACCCCAGGGCTTGATCTCTGCCCTGCAGCTCGCCCTGGCCTCTCCAAACCCTGGGGCCCAATGGCTGCTGCTGAGGTTTCCCCTGGGGCTCCGGGTTCCTGAGCAGAGGGATCGAAGCAGGGAACGCGGCCGGAAGGCCCTGTTCCCTGTTTTTGCACAATCCTCGGTACCAGCAAGAAAGGGCGGCGGGGGGTGGCGGAGAGATGGCAATACGGTACTTCCTTTGGGAGGGAAAATGTCAATGTATTCAGCACACATAACCCCCACATACTATTAACATTCACCAAGTGTGAATTCAAACAAAAGTCACCAAAATTAGATGGGAAGGGATCTGAAATGTCACTTTCACACATGCCGCGCTTGGAGAGCTGTGACAAATTGGCTTCCTGTGGATCCGGGCCGTCAAAACTGGCTTGGGACGTTCAGGGTCTAATCACCAATTAAAATCAGCAAACACAGCGGATTTGCGCAGGCCCTGGGAAATCCATTTCCTTCTTGGGAATGAAGAGGGCCCCGGTCCAGCTCTTTTTCATCTGACAAAAAATGAGGAGGAATTGCTGGCCATCTCCCTACCGCTCAAGGAGGTCAGAGCAGGAAAGGCAGGCGGGCTCACTGGAGAGACCCGCTGGTTTCTCACTCCCTCTGCCCAGTCTGCCCAGGAACGCAGGAAAAGCTCTAGCGGGACCAGAGCCGCTGGGGGCGGGGCCAGAGCCTCTGGGGGCGGGGCCTGGAGGGCAGGTGAGCCTCGGGTCCACAGAACACAGACTCCTCTGTTTCCCAAACTGTCGTTCCCTCGCTCGGGGTGGCAAGTGAGATCTCGGGGGTCACCCTCACACAAACACACACGTATGCAAATTCAGCATGCCCATCAGCGTATTTCAAGCCGTAACAAATATTTTATTATGGAAAGTTTTTAAGTCTACGCTAACTTCGTAAGAATCCCACAGTGAGAAACCCAGGTAGGCACCGGCTGGCTTCTACCGTTATTTTCTTAACTTGCTGTATCACCTATCAATCCATTTGCCTGTCTCTCTATGGGTCTTATCCATTACCCTGATTTTCTGAATGCATTTCAAAGTGAATTGCAGACACGTCTCCCTAAATACTTCAGCGTCCGTGTTCGCTTCACTAAAATTCAAAATTTGTTCCCAGGTTTTGTTTGTTGTTGTGGTGGTGGTAAAATGTATAGGCGAAGAAATACATAAATCTTAAGCGTGTATTTGCTGTTTTGACAAATGCATGCACCTATGTTATGCAAACACCTATCGTGACAGAGACGATTACTGTGGCCTTTCTGCCTCTTCCCCGTCAATCTTGGCCAGCCCCCCACCCTACCATGACTCCCAGAGGCAAACACCTACCGTACCTACCCTGATTTTCCACCACACACCTCGCCCCACCGTGTATGTGTGTACTCTTTGCATCTGTGCACTTCATTCTGTGTAATATGTTTGCAGTCATCCGTGTTGCCGTGCATGTGGATAATCCCTTCCTTTTTATCAGTGACAAGTATTCCACTGAATAAATGGACAGCAGCGTTTATCCACTCCCCTCTGGATTGATACCTGGACAGTTTCAAAGTTGTGCCTATTATGAATAAAGCAGCTTACAATACTCTTGTATACGTTTTCCTTGCGTGTGTGCATGTATTTAGGTCTGTATGTTTTCATCTCTCGTAGGCAAATACTACCCAGGTGTGGGATTGCTGGGTCAGAAAGTAGATGTATGTTGAATTTTCTAAGAAATGGGGGCGCCCAGGGCGCCTGGGTGGCGCAGTCGGTTAAGCGTCCGACTTCAGCCAGGTCACGATCTTGCGGTCCGTGAGTTCGAGCCCCGCGTCGGGCTCTGGGCTGATGGCTCAGAGCCTGGAGCCTGTTTCCGATTCTGTGTCTCCCTCTCTCTCTGCCCCTCCCCCGTTCATGCTCTGTCTCTCTCTGTCCCAAAAATAAATAAACGTTGAAAAAAAAAATTAAAAAAAAAAAAAAAGAAATGGGGGCGCCTGGGTGGCTCAGTCGGTTGAGCACCCGACTTTGGCTCAGGTCATGATCTCACGGTTTGTGGGTTCGAGCCCTGTGTCAGGCTCTGTGCTGACAGCTCAGAGCCTGGAGCCCACTTCAGATTCTGCGTCTCCCTCTCTTTCTGCCTCTCTCTCCATCTCTGTCTCTCCCAAAAGTAAATAAACATTAAAAAAAAAGTTAATTTTACAAGGACCAAAGCTATAAGCCACATGTCCTTGAATTATTTTAGTGTTTCACCAGTATTAGCTGTGTTTTCCCACCTCTTCAGATGCTTTCCGGTGAATCTTTGTCAACAGTTTCTTTTAAATACAAATCAATACATTCCAAAAAAAAAAAAAAACTTTAAAAAATAAATAAGTAATAGAAGGGAACAACAGCAAAATGACCAGACTTGCTCCTAGGAAATTTTTTTCCTTCTGTGAGTTCATAGGGTTCCTTATTATTAAAGTCCGTCCGAATCAGAGGTTCTTTTAGAAAAATTTAGGGAGTAAAGATCTTTTTATAAACTCTACCGAAGGATGACATAGGTACAGAAAAGTGCATACAGAATCATCTTCGCAAACCGTACACATCCGCGTCGCGGGCCTCCGGCTGGAGAAGCACCATAGCCCGCGCCAGGGCGGCCCCGGGAGATGGGCCACATCGGGCATGATGAAACTTACAAGTGCCAAGACAAGTGGCGGCCCCGCGGAGTCACCGGGGCATCCCACCGAACACTTAAGGGATGCCCCCGCAACAGTGAAGGCAGACTCCCCCATTAGAGGCCCTACTGTCCTCTCCCGGGGCTGTCTCGACCCCACACCTCCTCCGGCACCACTCCGGCCGCGTGGATTTCTCCTCTATAGTCTCCCTCCCAACGCCACGCGGCTTGCATTCGTCATCCTGCAAGGGGAAGCCGTCACTTTAGCTAAAAGTCATCACCGAGTCTCCCTCCGAGCGTCCTGGGGGCACGGTGGGGCGCTGGGGGAGCCCCACGGCATAGAGCAGCCCCCGGCCTCCGCTGGGCCGGCTGAAACGCGAGAGGCCAGGAGACCAGCTGCGTCACTCCGGACCTGGGGCTACTTGCGCCTGCTGCGGATGTTGTGAGTGAATCAGAGTAACGGCAGCTACGCGCTGGGGCTGTTTTGGGGCCGGAAGGGGAAGGGCTTGCAGGCAGGAAGGGGGCTCGAGTTCCGGGGGGCACGGGATAAGGCCTTCCCGGTTTCCGCCCTGAGCAGGAAGGGTCGCTTCCCCCCCAGCCCTGTCAGCCGAAGCACCGAAGGTCACCGAAGGTCAGCGGTGTCGCAGGAGCCCCGCAGACCCAGATGCCCCCCCCGCCCCCCACTCTGGGTTCCAGGCCCGCGGCCCCCCGTCGGGATGAAGGCAGCAAGTGGCCTGTGCGGGGGGCGCACTGCCATCTCGAAACCAGTCTAATTGTGAGCACGGCAATGAGAGCAAACTTCGGACAGTGCATCCGAACACAGGAGGAGAATAAGCTACTGCTGCTGTTTCTGGTTTTTGGCACAGGACGCACGGCCCCAGTCGGACCCCACGTGGAAATGAAAAGGTAGTGGGGGTCATGGGAGGCTGGAAGTCATTTAGCAAAGTGTAGATGAGTAAAAATTTGGACGCGTCAGAAGAGAGTCAATGGCCCAGGCTCTTCTTCTCTTGAAAGGTACTTGAACGAGGGGCGCCTGGGTGGCTCCGTCCCTTAAGCGTCGGACTCTTGCTTTCAGCTCAGGTCATGATCTCACGGTTGGTGAGTTCGAGCCCCACGACGGGCTCTGCGCTGACCGTGCGGACCCTCCTGGGGATTCTGCCGCTTTCTCGCTGTCTCAAAATAAATAAACAAATAAAAGCATAAAAAAATAAAGATACTTAGATTAATTGGGTATTAAACTGTATACCAGTATTTTTGAAGTTCATCCATCAGGCCATGGTTGGCATGGCTTTCCCTCATTTGTACTATTATTTAATTCATTAGCATTTTTCTTTCAATGAGTCCCTTTAAAAATGGCTTTGGCCTCTGGGGCGCCTGGATGGCTCAGTCGGTTGATCTTCCAGCTTCTCCTCAGGTCATGATCTTCATGTTCATGAGTTCGAGCCCCGCGTCGGGCTCTGTGCTGACAGCTCGGAGCCTGGAGCCTGGAGCCTGCCTCGGATTCTGTGTCTCCCTTTCTCTCTGCCGCTCCCCCGCTCGCTCTCTCCCTCTCTGTCTCTCTCTCAAAAATAAATAAAGCACTTAAAATTTTTTTTACATGACTTTAGCCTCCCTCTTTGATTTCCAACCCTAATTCGCACCAAAGCTAGTCCGTAACTG
The DNA here is from genome assembly GCF_022079265.1 of Lynx rufus. Classification (NCBI taxonomy): domain Eukaryota; kingdom Metazoa; phylum Chordata; class Mammalia; order Carnivora; family Felidae; genus Lynx; species Lynx rufus. The sequence continues at coordinate 6,573,217 of NW_025814840.1, read as the reverse complement.
TCAACTTGGAAACCCATCACGCTTTGCAATGTATTTTCTCCTGGTGTCTCTGCAGAGAGTGGATCGCTCCCAGCCAATCTCACTCTCCTCGTGCTCCAGCCCAGGAGGCTGTGGAATCACTCGTGCCTCCTGTTTCTCTCCGATCCTTCGCAGCCCGCCAGGAAATCCTGTTGCCTCCACCTTCCGACACACCCTTACTGTGACCGACCGCTTCCGTCACCGCCGCCTCCAGCCCCTGGTCCGAGCCTCTGGCTTGGGGGTGGGCGGGAGCCTCTCCATCCGCCTCACTGCTCCTCAACCCGCCCCTCTGCAGCGTGTGGTCACCCAGGAACCCGGGTGACAGGTACGCGAGAAAGCTTTCCAAGGCTCAGATCGTGCGGCTGCTCTGCCCGTCAGCGTCTCACTGCTTCTCACTGAAGTCAGCGCACCGCCAGGCGTCCTCGAGCCCTTCCCGCCCGCCACCCCTGCTGGTCCACTCCGCACACCTTGGCCCCGTTGCCACTGCTCCAGTCTTGGTCTCGTGGCTCAGGCCACACCCGGGCCAGTTTGTCCTCCTTCAACCCATCCACCGCACTCTCGTCGGGGGAGACCTGTATCACTGGCCTTCCTTTCCCCAGGAATGCGCTCCCTCGGGCAGAAACACGGCTCGTTCTTTCTCCCACTTCCTTCAGGTGTCTGTTGGACTGTCACGCTATCAGAGGACTTCTTTGATTATATCACACAGAACAACATTCTCTCACCTCTTATTCTGCCTTCTTCTTCTTCCTCTTCGCACGCATGACCTAACAGATTACATTTATTTTTTGTTTGTCTCCTTCCATGTAGAACGGGGATCTCATGAGAAGATGGGCTTTGTTTGGGTCCAAAAGAGTATGGTTGCCAGACGGTTGGCATTCAGTAGATACGTGAGAATAAATATTGGGTTGGATAAATACCGCCTGATCATTACGGTCAAGATTCTGGTGCGAATCCAGAGAGAGCGAAACCAGGTGGAGAGCACCTGCCTTCCCCAGCTCCGGCTCATCCACCCCACAGTTCTAGGAGGCTTCGTGTTACGTGCTCAGTATTCTTATTGATCAACGTGTTCACTCATTATTATGTAAAGTGCTACAAAGAGCGACTGGACAACTCCCAATTAAAAAAGAAATAACCCAAGACCAGAATTCTAAAGGATCGAACAACCCAGAGATCTAAATGGGGAGGACGGTAGATAAAGCTTCTGGAAAAATATAGACCATGTGTTGGGCCCCGAAGATGGGCGTTCCAGTTATGTTTGCTTCATACCAAACTACTCCAAGCATAGTGGCTTAAAGTGACAGGTGTCTGATTGTGGCTGATAGTTTTCTGGGTCAGGAATCCGGGCAGAACTTGGCTGGGAGACACTGCTCCTCCGTGTGGCATTGGTGATCCTCCATTGGATCCTGCTGGTGGACGGACTGCTTTGGAGTCTGACCCCGATTCACTTGTCTATCTGGTGCCTCCGTGCGGGTAGCTGAAAGGAGACCATTCGGAACTGTGACCAAAGCATCTACGTGTGGTCCCTGCTGCGTAGTAGCTTCAGGATTTCCAGACTTCTTCAGAAGCTTCTCCAGAAGCGACCCAGGCTTCTGTTAAAGACAAGACAACAGGTCCAAAATGGAGTCGCTTATGCTAAGCCCCACACCACCAAACTCAGACTTAATTACATTTTTGGCTCTCCAAGAAAGGAATCTTAAACCAGTCAATCGGGAATCACCTAATCAGCACTAGTTAAATCATCTGCTTGAGAGACCCCTGCCCTCCCCTAAAGGAAAGTAACCTTGCAATAACCAACCTACTTTCTCCCCCGCACCCCCAGCATAACTGTCTTGTCCTGCTCCCTGCTGCCTATAAAAGGCATCCGTTTTGCACAGCTCCTCGAAGCCCCTTCCTGTCTGTTCTGGGGTGCCGCCCAATACACGAATCATTGGATAAAGCCAGGAAGATCTTTAAAACGGACTCAGGTGGATTTTGTTATTTTAACAGATCCAAGGGCAAGTGCTCCAGGAAATGGAGAATTGACACAAGGCTTTTGTGACCCAGCCTCAGAAGTCACACGGCAGAGATTCCATGTCCTCTGTTGTCATCACGGGCAGTCATAAACCCACCGAGTCTTGGGTGGGGAGGATGACACAGATCCCCTCTATTCCACGGACGGAGTGTCAAAGAACTTGCAGCCTTGTTTTTGAACTCAGGGAGGTATGACTCAGTTAACCGGGGAGTAGGTGAGAAGGTATCTTGAGGATAAAAGTTTGAGCAGGGATGGGATAGGACGGGTGCATTTAGGAGCCATAAAGAGGCACAGGTGCCCAGCATGACCAGGAAAATGTCAAAGGCCAGGTCAAGGGCAGAGGCCTCGGGCTGGGTGGGTTTGGATACCCCGTGAAGGAGTCTAGCCTTTGCTCTGCAGACAAGCTGTGTTTGAACTGTGTTGCTCACATACCCCGAAGGGAATTTTGAAAGAAAGTGTTCGGCTTTGCATCCATCCCCACCCACGATTTAAAAGTAATCGCAAAGGTCAGCAGCTCTGTGTGGTCATTCAGGCTGACAGAGGCTTTCTACCTACTTCCTGCAACATCCAGGGTCACTGCGGCCATCTCCCTCGGAGACCGCGCGGGAGCCTGGAGAAGCACGCGGGGGGCCAAGGCCGGCGTTGGTGCCTGTCGCTTCCGCTCACGCCCCAGTGGCCGGACCTCAGCGAACGGCCACTCCAGACTGCACAGGATGCCCGGAAGCAGCGAGGAGCACAGATGTCGCGGGAGAGCTAGGAGCCCTCCCTACAGGGCACGCATACAGCGTTCTGCACACTGACTGCTGCTGTTGCTTACACGGCCCGTCTTATTACACGCTCAGCCTGCAGGCCGTGCTCTGTGCACGGACGCATGTGACTCCCCGAGCGTCAGCTCGCAGGTCCCCCAGGTAGATGCGCTTCAGGCGCAGGAGGCCCCGCAGCCTCGGGGCCCAGTTAGGAGGTGAGACATCGCTGCGGGCGGCTCGGCCACTCCAGGCAGGGGGCTGCCGAGGGGGCCTGGGCCGAGTCGGGCCGCAGATCCCCGCGCGGCTGTCCGGCTGTCCCCGGGCGCCTTCAACGGTCCATCCCCAGCCGCTCGCTCCTCCTGCCTTGCAGCCAACTCCTCCATGAGCCCCAGGGTGGATTGCGCCGCGCCTGAAGAAAAGCAGGGCTTTGCCCTGGGCTCCGAGGCAAGCTTCGCCCCTCCGGCTTCTAGGAAGCGCCCAACAAGAACTAGGAAAGCGGCCCCGGTTTTCAGAATCCTGGGCACCTGTGCTTCCTGTCATGGAGACGAGGGACGGACGGCGTGTCGTGCCCTTGAGGGGCCTGATCAGACGCGAGAGGTCTTTGCCTTCTTTTCCCTGCCGCCGATACCGGGGCCCCAAAGGTTGGAAGAGTGGATCTCCCCCCCCCCGGGGGCCCCAGAAACCACGCGGTGTAAAGCAGGCTGTACTGCAGGCAGCCGATGCTCCGTTTTTTGGCCGGGCACAGCGTGGACGCTGCTGCGTTTGCTGCCCTGAGCTACCAGGGCGGTTGGGTGTAATCAGTCTCTCCAGTGACACCCTTTCCAGACCAGCGAGGCGGCCCCTCTGCGCGGAGCCTGACTTGTCCGCCGGCAGTGACCCTACCCACGTCTCTGGGTGGATTTGTCCCCCGACGTCTCCTCGCAGCGCGGGGACCCGGCGGAGGAAAGGGTGTCCTTTTCCACATCAAACGCGGGAGGCAGGTATGTCGGAGAAGACGAACGCCTCCTTCCCACGCCGTGTCCGCGCAGGGTGCCTGGGGACGGGCTCCAGGTGTGACCTTGGGAGGCCCGGGCAGGGTTTTTCCACAAGCAGGCTCAGCTGGGGCGCGTCCTGCCCGGCGCGTGAGTCAGCACACAAGTAGTTAAGTTGGAGAGCCTTGGCTTCCCCGGGCTGGCGCATTCAGCCTCCAGGAGTCAGCAAGCGGCAGTGCTCATGAGAGCGGGGGCCGGGGACACCCAAGTGCCCCGGCACTCGGGCTCGCGACGGGGACCCGCCTGCCTCTCTGAACAGCCAGCTGCCGCCGCAGGTACGTAGCTGGGCTTGGATGGATGGTGCTTTGTTTTCTCCCCCGAGGACAGAGAGCCACGGTTGCTGGCGTTTGCACACAGGCTCCCTTGACACTGAGAAGAAACAGATGTTTATTAGCCTCCTGAATAATATGACTTATTAAAATAAGGGACAGGGGTGGGGGGAGCGGAGAGAGGGGAGAGACGCTTCCTCTCCCCGTGCGTTTCCCTCGCAAAGGCGGCTTTTCTTAATTCTGTGTGCATTCCAGGGCTGTGTGCGCTCAGGTCATTTGAATGTCGCGATCCCAGGGGGAGTTCGAAAGATGGCCTTTCGCTGTCCTTTCCGTGAATCTTCAGATCCGCGTTCAGAGAGCTGGATTCGGTCTGAAGAGTTGTGTGCCGAATCGGGGAAGTCAAGCGGCGGGAACTCACTCTCCTACCCCGTTTTCGACAGTGAGATTCGAATCCTTAGTCTTCAGAAGCAAACTTCTTCAGATTCACCACATAGCTGCAGGATCTCAGACGTGGTGTTTTTCTGGCTCACAACCTGAGGCCTCCTGGCTCAGATACGTAGGGTGACCTGAGATAACTTTTCGAATCCCAATTCTGTTGTTGTTGTTGTTGAATTGTCAACTTAGCTACCATACGGTGTCGTCTTGGCTTCGGGAGTAGATGCCCGTGGTTCATCGCTTACATACGACCCCCGGTGTTCATCCCAACAGGTGCCGTCCTCCATGCCCGTCCCCCGTTTCCCCCACCCCCAGCAACCCTCAGTGTGTTGTCCGTATTTAAGAGTCTCTTATGGTGTGGTCTCCCTCTGTGCATCTAATTTTTCCTTCCCTTCCCCTCTTCTTGTAATGAGTCTGCTCAACTTGGTCATCCCGGCCTTCCCATCCTTTTGGATGACTCTTCTTTATACGAGCCGTTGTAGAATGTCTGAAATTCTGAGTGGATTGGAACTATCCTCAAAAACTCGGACTTGGTGGAATTTCCAAGGCTATAGGGACATAAGCAAAGCCTGTTTGGATCTCATTCCATCTCTAATCTTTTTATTTTTTTTAAGCTAGATGACCAGTTTATTATAAAAGGGTGTAATTCAGGAACAGCCAGATAGAAAAGATACATAGGGCCAGGCGGGTATGAGGAAGGGGCCCAGAGCCTCCCCGCCCTCTCCAGGGACACCATTGCAGCGAATCTCCACGTGTCTCCCAACCTAGACCCTAGAAGCCCGTCCTTTTTGGGTTTCTACGGAGGCCACATTGCAGAGGCGTGGTTGGTTCAGTCCTCAGCCCACCTCTGTTTTGTCACGGCCACATCAGCCACCAATAACTGACATCTGTGGCATCGATGATCAGGGTGATGTCCTGCAAAAGGATGTGAATTCGAGTCCCACGTGCGTAACTTACTGGCTCTTCGAAATACCTGGAGCCTCACTTGCTTCGTTTGTAAAATTGGGATCCTGTGTGTGAATGTGGTGCTGGTCACAGAGAGAGAAATAGGATGGGCTCTGACACCAAAGCTTCCAGTGGAGAGAGAGACACTCATGAAACCATAGGTACCAGAATGGAGGAGTGTGTAAAGTGTGAGAGGAAGAAATGGGTTAAGCCATGAGCTCCAGCTGGGGGATCACTGGATTCTCGGTAGGAGGCTGAGGAAAGGCGTGGCCCCCAACCCCGTCCCCTTTGCCAGAAGGAAACCTTTTGTGATGTGAGGTGACACCTAGAAGGCTTGTCTCATTGGCTAAAGAACAGACATCGGTAGCTGGTTTTACACGTTCTTCCAAATGGGCACCTTTCAAAGCCTTCTGCAGGGAGAATGTCGCCAGCCTCCTCCTTCTTTCTCTTCCTCTCACAGAAAGGAGTGCCCCTTCTTTCTACTCCCGCTCCAAGGTCAACGGTAGATGAGAGAAATGGAGAGCTCATCAGATCTCTAGCGCAAATGCATCATTGAGAGGGAACCAGGCTAATCCGGACCGTCGTCTCTCAGGTCAGGTTCCAGAAGTTCTAGCAGAACCAGGGTGGAATGGGTGTGTTTGAAAAAAAAAAATGTTCATAAAACCTTTGAGGTAATGAGTTATCCAGTCTTAGGATCAAGACTCTTAAACAGGAGGTGAAGAGCCACTTCCTATCACCGGACTTGAATGTCAAGGGTCACCCTAAAGGGAAAGAACTCTGATACCCAGACCTCCTGCAGCGGGGGACACTTGGGCTGTGACTCTAAGTGGTCCCCCTCCCCAATTTTCCCATCTAGCTTGTGGGAATCTGTCCCAAATTTCTCCAGAACACTGGAAACCAGAAACTGTTGTGTCGATGGTCATGAGGCTTCTCCTCACAGCTCACTGAGGACAGCTTCAGTGACCTTACGATGCTCGAGAAGGAGGAAGAAGGTGGTCAGGGGTTAGTCATCCATCACTAGATTCTGGCGGGCGGTGAGGCCACAAGAGGGCAGTGCAGAGAATAGCGCTGATGACCGTGAAGGAGAATTTGAATGCTGACGAGCTTCTTAGGATCCTGCCAAGAAATGAGGTCCCTGAGGCCCTCCGAGAATCTTCTGCAACTGTTTTCGTATTGTTTTTCTTTACTGCTACCCACATGTCTTTGTTGCTCTTGCAGACCGGCCTGGTCTGGGAGGAGCAGCTAACAGAAAGGAAAACAGCAAAGTGTATTTGTGATACAGAACACAGCAGTGTGTACCCGTTGGATATGGTTTCGGCAGCCGTCTGGAATATCCAGTCTCAATTCCTGCTCCCCATTGCCTCCCTAGCTCCAGGGACAACATTGTTATCTTAGGCTATGCTTAAGAAATGTCTCATTCAGGGCTTAGAAGGTGGTTTGTGTCGTGACAACGGTGGGGTAAGGAAAGTTCACATTGATGTGTTGGCGCCAGCTGTATATACTTCCAGTGTTTTCCTCGGGGGGCCTGAAATCAACCATGGCGGGAGTGTTCACGTACACACCAGTACAACACGCCGGGGCTGTCTATGCCTGGAGAGCCAGTTGTTAAACGGGTAGCAACCCACCGCTCCCAGGACATGTCACAGAAAATTCTGTGACAAAGAGATGAGATGCTGCCTTAAGACATTAAGAGGGAAAAAGTTGCCTTTGGGAGAAACTATTTTGTATTGTTAAAGAACACATGATAGACCCACGATCAGGTTTACTTAGTGGCAAAACTCTACAAGTTCGAAGACGAGGAGCATTCTGGCCAGGTCACCTTTCCAGGGAATGCTGTCACTTTTTCTAGATGTTCAGACCCCTGAACTATGTTGATGGAGACACAAAACGCCATCTTTATGTTACTATGTTCATAAGGGGAAGAATTTATAAGCGAACCTTTGCAGCTGAAGTTTAAGAGTACTCTAATCCTTTTCCAGCTCATTTACTATTTGGGTTAATACGAGTAGGAACAAGAAATTTTCCAAACTCTAAGGTGGAAGATTGTTTGTTGCAGTGCGTCTCCCTAACCTCACAGCCACGGAGACTGAGTATGACCAGCACCCCACGTGGATGAACTCTGTGGCCAAGATGACTTTAGATCTTCTCAGAGAGTGGGGGCACTTCGGAGAGCTCCCTCTCTGGGAGCATTCATTCCTTGATAGGTCCTTGAAGTTCCTCATCTGATGATGCAAAACCAAAGGAAACTTTCCATCTAGAAAATGAGAACTCCCTGTGGATGAAACTGACATATAAGAGGAATTATTCATGAGCCCTTAATAAGCGTCTGTGCTAAACAAATAAAGGGCACTGTGAAGCAGATTTACTCATCCAGTCCGCCTGACACGGACTTCTTAGTGAACCCTCACAACCACAGGAAGAGGTAGTTGTGAGTATTCTCTCCAATTCAAAGATGAGGAAATTGATGTATCAAGTTAAGTGACTTCTTCCAGTGAGGGCATTGCTGGGATTTGACCTCAAGAAATCTCCGTCTAGAGGGGCGCCTGGACGGCTCAGTCAGTTAAGCGTCCAACTTCAGCTCAGGTCATGATCTCACGGTTCGTGGGTTCGAGCCCCACGTCGGGCTCTGTGCGGACAGCTCGGAGCAGGGAGCCTGCTTCAGATCCTGTCTCCCTCTCCCTCTGCCCCTCCCCCACTCATTTCCTCTCTCTCTTTTTCTCTCTCCCTCAAAAATAAATACTAAAAAAAAAAAATCTTGATCTAGAACCCTTCCTCTTTTTTTTAACGTTTATTTATTTTTGAGATAGATAGAGACAGAGCATGAATGGGGGAGGGTCAGAGAGAAGGAGACACAGAATCTGAAACAGGCTCCAGGCTCTGAGCTGTCAGCACAGAGCCCGACGCGGGGCTTGAACTCACGGACCGTGAAATCATGACCTGAGCCGAAGTCGGCCGCTTAACCGACTGAGCCACCCAGGCGCCCCTAGAACCCTTCCTCTTAAGCCACCATTGTTTACCATCTCCCTGCAAGGTACGTGACTAGAAATTTAGCTCCTCTCCTCGGAACATGGGCCTCCACTTTTGTTGCATGAAAAACAATCTCGATTCAGACGTCGCAGAACAATGGCTGTCAAAATTGGATCAAGTTTTCCGCGTTGCGTTGAGCCGGCGCTTCCTGCATCACAAAGCAGTGGTTGAAGAACGGAGCGGGGAAGTTCGGCCTTCGACGTGCACAGCCACGGCCAGGACACAGGAGTGCTTCTTTCCAGCTGTTTCTCCCGCGAAAGAAAGACAAAACCCTTCCACCACCAGTGTTTCACCTCTCTCCATCTTCCGGGTTCCGGCAGGAATCTCGAACAAGGTCGTGATAGTCCAAGAAGAAACAAGAAGCGTGTTTCTCTCCCACACGCGCTCTTTCGACGTTGCTGGAAGCTTGGAAGAAACGCTAATGTTCGTGAAGTTTTGGTTCGGTGTTAGAGTTACGAGCGTCGGCCTTAGCCTTCGTCCTGATGGCTTTTGGGCCTTGTGTTTATACCCAGAACTCACACCGAACCCACTTCCTTCTCCACCACACAATCAGTTGATTTCCCCAAGTTTCTTCTTTTGGCACATGGCACCATGATTTTCTCCCGCCCTTCAAAAATTGGACTGACGCTTGGTCTTCCCTCTTCTCCTTTTCCCATGTTGACCTGGTGGCAACTCCTAGTGGGATAATCGACGCCTCTCTGATATCTTCCTCCTTTCTGTTCCCACTGTCACCCGCACAGACCACCTAAGCTCTGCTTCCCCTCCCCCCCAAATGGGGTCTCAACTCTTCAATGGCTGCCTGTCTCAGCTTCAACTTCTACAGCATTAGAGCACTAAGCAGGGACACATTTGGAGGGCCTCAAGAAGTCCTGCGGTCAGTTAGTGATGTTGGCCATGCCAGGGGATGGGAAATAAGCGTTGTCTGTTAGCCCCCCCTGCTCCTTTATGTTTGCAAAAATGCAGGTCTCTTCACATGTTTATCTTACTCAAACACATTCGGGGACCCTTTCCTGCGTTCACTCAGTTACGATTCCCCAACCTGGCATTTTAGAACATTTGAGAACATCCAGTAACTTATCCCTCAGCTGTAGATTTTATTGCCCCCTGACAAAGCCTACATCAGTGGGTCTCAGGCTCAGGGTCACAATGGACCAGCGGGCGACAGGGGGTGGGGTTACATCCAGAGTGCCGGCCACCTTCCGTAACACTGTATCCTGTCCTCACTCTGACATATTGGGGTACGGATGTGGGAGTGTCACATATGAAGAGCATCTTTCAGAAGGTTAAGGGAGAAAACGATTGAGGACTGCTGCCTCAGTTTACCCAAACCATGCTGTCTGCTGTTGTATATATTTGGGACTTTCCTTCCCCTGCGCTGACGCTCCAGCACCCACACCTCTCCCTGGCCAAATCTGGTTTCTTCTTCAAAGTTTGGCTTCAATTCCACCTTGTTCATGAAGCCCCGCCTTGATTTTTCAAACTAGAGAGGATCTCTCCTTTCTGCAAGCCCCCAGAGCATCTTATGTAAGATGCTTACGTTCAACCTTGCGTTATGTTTACTTGGCATCTGTCTTGTATTCCCTGCAAAATCCAAGAGAATGATTTAAAACATCTTTGTATTTCACTGGGCCACATACCTGATAGGACCTCCACGAACTGGCCTCTTCTCGCCACCCTTGTCCTGTCTTTCCTCGGTGTCCCCCCTTTGCCTTCTCTGCTCTCGAAACAGCAGACGGCCCGGAGTTTCCCAGAAGGCAACTTTGCACGTGCCTTCTTATCAGGTGAAGTCGATGGCCCGGATGACCACAGTTCTCCACCCCTCCCTGAACCCACACCTTCTGCAGCATGAGACGTGGAGACCATTTCTGCTCCCCCTGAATCTGGGCTGGCCCCGCGACGTGCTTTGGGCAGTACAAGGCAGCAGAAGTTACAAGGCGCCAGTTCTGAGCCTGGCCCTCAAAGACTTGCAGGTTTCCACTCGTTTTCTTGGACAGTTGCCTAGCTGCCACACAAACAAACCTGGGCCAGCTTGCAGGAGAATGAGAGACCGCATGGAACAGAGATGAGCCATCTGGCACAGGCCATCCTTAAACTGGCAGGTCCAGGGGAGGGACAGAGAGAGACACACACATGGAATCCGAAGCAGGCTCCAGGCCCTGAGCTGTCGGCACAGAGCTTGACGCAAGGCTCGAACCCACGAACCGCGAGATCATGACCTGAGCCAATTAGAAGCTTAACCGACTGAGCCCCCAGGTGCCTCTCAAGGAATATATTTAAATGAGGGAAGCAATGGATTAAATCAGAGGCTGTAACAAGCCTGCATATGTTCAATTTGTCTCGCATAGTGTAAGTAGTGAGGTATTTTTTTTAAAAAATGGTTTGCCGGGGCGCCTGGGTGGCACAGTCGGTTAAGCGTCCGACTTCAGCCAGGTCACGATCTCGCGGTCCGTGAGTTCGAGCCCCGCATCAGGCTCTGGGCTGATGGCTCAGAGCCTGGAGCCTGTTTCCGATTCTGTGTCTCCCTCTCTCTCTGCCCCTTCCCCGTTCATGCTCTGTCTCTCTCTGTCCCAAAAATAAATAAACGTTGAAAAAAAATTAAAAAAAAAAATGGTTTGCCTAGGGGCACCTGGGTTAAGTCGGTTAAGCTTCCCACTGGCTCAGGTCATGCTCTCCCGGTTTGTGGGTTTGAGCCCCACGTCGGGCTCTGTGCCGGCAGCTTGAAACCTGGAGCCTGCTTCGGATTCTGCGTCTCCCTCCTTCTCTGCCCCTCCCTCTCTCTCTCTCTCTCTCTTGAAAATAAACATTAAAAAATTTTTTTGTAATGGTTTGCCTACATTTGAAAATCGAGAAATTTAAGGTAAGCCCCATATTACTAACTTTCTGCCAAAAAAAAAAAAAATCCATCAACCTTGGGCCTTCGTTTCCTCATGGCACCAGTGAGCGGGGACTCCCCTTTAGATGAGCACACTCTTCTGGCTGTGACAATCCTCAGTGATCCCTGCCTGTCGGCTTCTCGATACACATTGTCATTTGTCATCATGTCTGCACTTGTGCTGCGTCCGTGGCTTTCACTCGGTGGTTTACCTGCTGTGAAACCCTGAGCACTTAGGAGAGCTGCTGATAACTGGGTCCCCTCGCCTCCTTCTGCCTGTAGCATGGGTGTGATGGAGACAGATTCTCTCTCCCCGGGCAAGATTTTAAGTGTCGCTCATATCTCATCTTTCTCCTCTACTAATTGAATTTTTTTCTCCCTCCAAAGGGTTTTCAGGGATAATTTGGCTTACAACCTGCCGAAACTAGAGCAAGGCATTTTCTTTCATCTCACAATTCAGTTTCATTATGGCAGGAACTGCAGAGAAAGAGTCACCCAGCAGGGACGGCAGCACGGTCAGGAGGATCGTGCCAGTTTTCTGATGTTTTTTCCCTTTCATAACATTATTTTTTTAATGTGTGTTTATTTTTGAAAGAGGGAGACAGAGCGTGAGCGGGGGAGGGGCAGAGAGAGGGGGAGACACAGAATCGGAAGCAGGCTCCAGGCTCTGAGCTGTCAGCACAGAGCCCCACGCGGGGCTCGAACTCGTGAACTCAAGATCATGGCCTGAGCCGAAGCCAGACGCTTAACCGACGGAGCCACCCAAGGCACCCCTATGTTTCTCCCCTTTAACGGTGCTCACAAGGGTCTATGTACAACCTGCTATCTGTGGTCTGTCTCTTTCAGGATGGACTGCAGAGCTTTATCTATTTATTTTTGGTCGGATGATTACTTATTCTACTTCTAAGGCTTGTAACTCATTGATGTTCAGCAGGAAGGCACTGGTACAGGTAGACCAGCTGTTTACTCTGGTGTCTGCTCCAATTGGTCGTTGCCTAGGCTGAACCCGTAGTTAAATCTTTTGAACATATCAACTCTGGACTTAACACACTGGAACGCAAAACACGCTCCTCTCCAACGATGCCTTTACCTTTGGACCCATTTGTGACACAACAGGCTCAGCAACTTGGTCACAGCTCGGTGCCACTTGGCTGTATCAGTTCTTTTATGTAAACACCAACTTAATTATCCAATTCAGAAGAAACTTTGTCTCTTGTGGTGCATCCAAAGTTCAGCTTGTGAGGGCATGAAAGGAAGCTCCGCCTGTTCTCCCATTAGTGAAATGAAAAAGCAGGTAGAACTCGCCTAAGTAAGTTGGTGCCTCAATATTTCTGAACGCCCCATGGGATCGGGCAACCGACTTAAGAGTTGGACCGAGATGGCCTCTGAAGTGACACATTCTGCTTTGTCGAGCTGAGAAAAGCAACGGAAACTCTATTTTTAGTAGTGGTTGTTCTTCAGTAAGGATAGGCAAGAATAGACTAGCAGAGTTGACACCTCCTTTCCAGCCTACTTGGAAAATCGTTCACCCGACGTGATGTTTTCGTATCCCGTATCCATCCGTTGAAGACAATACCTTTTGATCGCAGAGGTAATACACGACCGTTGCGACAAATTTTAATACGGTTAAGCAAGATGCAGAAAATAAAAAGTTCCCTCACATCCCGGGAGTATTTCGAAATGGATTACTCTAGTTCTCTGTCTCTGTCTCTCTTTGTATTTTCGATAGCTTCAAGACTTGGGAGTGCTTTCTTTTAAACCCCAAACTTAGGATAAAAAAAATAAACATCTTGAAGGGAATGTTTTCAAATCTGGTTTGCATTTCCGTGCTGTCCTAGAGATTTTAAACGAAAAGGACTCAGGCTGTCCCTCTGGCCACTGATCATTGTCATGGGCTAACCCCCCTCTCTTTTGAACGTCTTCCAATTGCTTGTCACTCTTACCACCTGTGTGCCTGCTTCTGGAAACCCGGAGTATTCCAATTTTCTGTGATTGGAAGAAAAAGAATGTTTGGTTAGAACTATATGTAAATTAAAAGTCAACAGGCTCTGCACGAGCCGAAGAGGCTCTCCTATGGTTTATTTTTTAAAAAGTTTTTATTAAGTTTTTATTTATTATTTTGAGAGAGAGAGAGAGGGAGAGAGAATCCTAAACAGGCTCTGCACTGTCAGCTCGGAGTCCAACACAGGGCTCAAACTCACAAACCACAAGATCATGACCTGAGCTGGAGTTGGACGCTTAACCGACTGAGCCACCCAGGCTCCCCTCTCCTATGGTTGAAAATGCGGACTTTATTTCATAAGTTTCTGTGATCTGGAGACCTTTTATATTTATTTCCCATTTGTAACTATGTCTTAGAGTTGACACTGCCTGAAATGTGACCTCTGAATTAAAGAGATTCTAGTATATTTTGAAATGCAACATTGAACATCTCTTCATCTGTTTGTCATTTGGATGTCTTCTGTGGAAAAAATGTCCACTAGCTCTGCCCATTTAAAAAATTTTTTAGGGGCACCTGCGTGGCTCAGTTGGTTAAGTGTCCGACTCTTGATTTCGGCTCAGGTCATGATCTTGCGGTCCGTGAGTTCGAGCCCTGCGTCGGACTCTGTGCTGACAGCTCAGAGCCTGGAGCCTGCTTTGGATTCTGTGTCTCCCTCTCTCTCCACCCCTCCCCCACTTGCACTCTGTCTCTCTCTCTCTCTCTCAAGAATGAATACACGTTAAAAAAATTTTTTTAAGTTTATTTATTCTTGAGAGAGAGAGAGAAAGAGAGCACAAGCAGGGGAGAGGCAGAAAAAGAGGAAGAGAGAGAATCCCAAGCAGGCCTCACACTGTCGGCACAGAGCCTGATGTGGGGCTTGATCTCGTGAACTGTGAGATCGTGACCTGAGCTGAAACCAAGAGTCAGAACCTCAATGAACAGAGTCACTCAGGTTCCCCCCTTCTGCCCATTTTTAAGTTGGTTGTCTGTTTTTTTTTTTGTTATTGAGTTATATGAGTTCTTTACATATTTTGGATATTAATCCCTTCTCTCATGTATGGTGTACAAATATTCTCTCCCATTCCGTAGGTTGCCTTTTCATTTTGTTAGTGGTTTCCTTTGTTGTACGGAGGCTTTAGTCTGATGTCATCCCACTTGTGATTTCTGCTTTTGGTGCCTGGGCTCTTTGTGTCCTGTCCAAAACATCATTGCCAGGGTCCTTTCTTCTAGGAGTTTTATGGTTTCAGGTCTTATGTTTAAGTCTTTTCTCTTTTTTAATTAAAACATATGTTTTTAATGTTTATTTTTGAGAGAGAGAGTGAGAACGAACAGGGGAGGGGTAGAGAGAGAGGGAGACAGAATCCGAAGCAGGCTCCAGGCTCTGAGCTGTCAGCACAGAGCCCGACGCAGGGCTCGAACCCACGAACTGTGAGATCATGACCTGAGCTGAAGTCAGATGCTTAACCAACTGAGCCACCCAGGCACCCCTTATGTTTAAGTCTTTAAGCCATTTTGAGTTAACTGTTGTGAATGGTGTAAGATATGGGTCACATTTAATTTAGCTGTATGTGGTTATCTAGGAATAGAACCTTTTTATTTGTGGCATTTATTGGAAATGTTAATGAAAGAAATGTTAAAGAAGATTTATAATTGAGCTCAGGAGTCTTCTTCATTAACTGGTGTTAATTAGGAGGCTATGTTAATCAGGATGGGTGGGGGGGCTTGCTGTGGTAAAATCATTGCTTAACACATAAGCATTTATCTCTTGCTTATGCAAAGTGCACTCCTGGTCTGATGAGTCTCTGAAGGAGATTTCTTCCAAGTGGTGACTCAGGGATCGGGTAGCCTATCATCTGGGACAGCCACTTATCAGGGTCACCAGAGCAGAGGAAGAGAGATCATGGAGAACCCACACCCCCTCTAATGCCTCCGCATCAAATACTTCAACCTGCAAGTGACACATATCATTGCCACTCACGGCCCAAGGATCAGTGACTGCCAGGGGGCCAAAGAGCATAACCTCCCTGTATGCCCACAAAGGAGCAAAGGACCAGATATGGACCAGTGTTTCCAGACTCCATGGCCATGACCTTAGGCAAGTACCGTAACTCATCTATTATGACGGGTTTGGACCAGATGACTCGGTGACCGTCATCCTACCACCCTGAGTCTAAATATCTGATTTTGTCTTAGCTTTGTGATTTTTACTGCTTTGTACGCACGATTTCACTGTTCCTCTAAGAATATCAGGCAACTTCCAGCAAGGGACAGATGTTTGGTTTCTTATTGGCAGTATAACCTTTGGCTATTTGTTTCACTTTTCTATAACTCTTCTTTTCCTTTTTAATTCAAATATAGAATGGGGATAGGAAGAGCGCATCTTCAAAAAATTACCAAGTAGTAAATGAGGCAACTCATGTAATGTTTTAGAACAGTGTCTTGATCATTCTAAGAGTTCAGTAGGGGGGCGCCTGGGTGGCGCAGTCGGTTAAGCGTCCGACTTCAGCCAGGTCACGATCTCGCGGTCCGGGAGTTTGAGCCCCGTGTCAGGCTCCGGGCTGATGGCTCAGAGCCTGGAGCCTGTTTCCGATTCTGTCTCTCCCTCTCTCTCTGCCCCTCCCCCGTTCATGCTCTGTCTCTCTCTGTCCCAAAAATAAATAAACGTTGAAAAAAAAAATTTAAAAAAAAATAAAAATAAAAAAAATAAAAAAAAAGAGTTCAGTAGGTTCATTTCGTGTGATTTTATTTTTAGTTTTATTATTATTTTTTTAATGTTTATTTTTGAGAGAGAGAGAGAGAGAGAGAGAGAGAGAGAGAGAATAAACAGGGAAGGGGCAGAGAGAGAGGGAGACACAGAATCTGAAGCAGGCTTCAGGCTCTGAGCTGTCAGCATATAGCCCGATGCAGGGCTCGAACCCACAAACTGTGAGATCATGACCTGAGCTGAAGTCACATGCTTAACCGACTGAGCCACCCAGGTGCCCCCAGTTTTATTTTTTAAAGATGACTGTCCTTTTTGCCCTGGCTTGATAAGCATCTACATAGTAACAACTCAGATAGATGTTGTTGTCCTTCATGCCCTGGCATGATTAGTCAGCCCAGCCCATGCCAGTCTCTTTCGTGTACCCACACATAAAATGGGGTCACAGACTCTACTTGTAGGTGTTCTGGGTCTTTCCCCAAGACCCTCACCTCCTGTGCACTGTGCCTCATCAACCTTAGCACATTCATCTATCGATGGACACTTGGGCTGCTTCCATAATTCGGCAGTTCTAGATAATGCAGCAATAAACAGAAGGGTGCATATATTCCTTTGAATTAATGGTTTTGTGTTTTGGGGGTAAATATTCTAGGACTGCAATTCCTGAATCATAGGGTAGCTCTGTTTTTAACTTTTGAGGAACGTCCATACTGTTTTCCACAATGACTGCCCCAGTTTGCATTCCCCCCTATAGTGCAAGAGGGTTCCTTTCTCTCCACATCCTCACCAACGCTTGTTGTTTCTTGTGTTTTTGCTTTTATCCATTATGACAGGTGCGAGGTGCTGGCTTATCTCTAATCATAGTTTTGATTTGCATTTCCCTGATGATCAGTGATATTAAGCGTCTTTTCATGTGTCTGTTGGCCACCCAGATGTCTTCTTTGGAGAAATGTCTGTTCATGTTTTCTCCCCATTTTTAATTGGATTATTTGTTTTTTTGGGTGTTGAGTTGCACAAGTTGTTTATATATTTCAGATACTAACCCTTTATCAGATATGTCGTGGGGTAATATCTTCTCCCATTCCTTAGGTTGCCTTTTAGTTTTGTTGATTGTTTCCTTTGCTGTGTGGAAGTTTTTTATTTTGATGTAGTCCCAATAGTTTATTTTTGCTTTTATTTCCCTTGCCTTGGGAGACATATCTAGAAAAATGTTGCTACAGCTGATGTCAGAGAAATTACTGCCTGTGCTCTCTTCTAGGATTTTTGTGATTTCAGGTCTCACATTTAGGTCTTTAATCCATTTTGAGTTTGTTTTTTGTGTATGGTAAAAGAAAGTGGTCCAGTTTCATTCTTTTGCATGTTGCTGTCCAGTTTTCCTAACACCATTTATTTAAGAGAATGTCTTCTTCCCATTGTATATTTGTTCCTCCTTTGTTCAATATTGACCATATAATTGTGTATTTGTTTCTGCATTTCCTATTCTGTTCTATTGATCTATGTGTCTATTCCCAGTACCACACTGTTTTGATTACTACTTTGTAGTAGTAATTTTATAACTTTGTAATATAACTTGAAGTATAGTAGTAGCTTTACAATATAACTTGAAGTCTAGAATTATGATTCCTCCAGTTTTGTTTTTGTTTTTGTTTTTCAAGATTGCTTTGGCTATTTGGGTGTCTTTTGTGGTTCCATACATATTTTAAGATTGTTTGTTCTAGTTCTGTGAGACATGCTGTTGGCATTTTGATAGGGATTGAGTTAAATCTGTAGATTCCTTTGGGTAGTATAGACATTTTAACAATATTTGTTCCTCCAATCTATGAGCATGGAATATCTTTCCATTGTAAGTGGGATTTTATAATTTCCATTGTAAATGGGGTTGTTTTCTTAATTTTTCTTTCGGCTACTTCATTATTAGTATATAGGAATGCAACAGATTTCTGAACATTGATTTTATATCCCATGACTTTAGTGAATTCATTTATCAGTTCTAGTAGTTTTTTAGTGGAATCTTTAGGGTTTCCTATATACAGAATCATGTCGTCTGCAAACAGTGAAAATTTTACTTCTACCTTACCAATTCAGATGCCTTTTCTTTCTTTTTCTTGTCTGATTGCTATGGCTAGGAATACCAGTACTATATTGAATAAAGGTGGTGAGAGTGGACATCCTTGTCTCGTTCCTGACCTTGGGAGAGAAAGCGTTCAGTTTTTCCCCATTGAAGATGATGTTTGCTGTGGGTTTTTCATAGATGGCCTTTATTGTCTTGAGGTATGTTTCCTCTAGACCTACTTTGTTGAGGGTTTTTATCCTGAATGGATTCTGTACTTTGTCAAATGCTTTTTTTGCATCTATTGAAATGGTCATATTTCTCTCATTGATGTGATATATCACGTTGACTGGTTTGTGAATATTGAACCACTTTTGCGTTCTGGGACTAAATCCCACTTGATCGTGGTGTATGATTTTTTTTTTTAACGTATTGTTGGATTCAGTTATTACTAGTATCTTGTTGAGGATTTTTGTATCTGTGTTCATCAGAGATATTGGCCTGTAGTTCTCTTTTGTTGTGATGTATTTATCTGGTTTTGGTATCAGGGTAATGCTGGCTTCATAGAATGAGTTTGGAAGTTTTCTTTCCTTTTCTGTTTTTTGGAATAGTTTGAGAAGAATTGGTATTAAGTCTTCTTTGAATGTTTGGTTAGAATTTGCATGTGAAGCCATCTGATCCTAGACTTTTGTTTGTTGGGAGTTTTTTGATTACTGATTCAATTCCATTGCTGGTAATTAGTCTGTTTGAATTTTCTATTTCTTCCTGCTTCTGTTTTGGTAGATTATATGTTTCTAGAAACTTATCCATTTCTTCCAGTTATCCAATTTGTTGGCATATAATTTTTCATAATATTCTCTTATAATCCTTTGTGTTTCTGTGGTGTCAGTTGTTATTTCTCCTCTTTCATTTGTGATTTTGTTTATTTGGGTTCTGTTTCTCTCTTCTTTTTTTTTGATGAGTTTGGCTAGAAGTTTATTAATTTTATAGATTTTTTCAAAGAACCAATTCTTGGTTTCATTGATTGTTCTATTGACATTTTAGTTCCTGTATCATTTATTTTTACTCTTATCTTTATTATTTCCTTCCTTTTGTGGGTTTGGGGTTTCCTTTGTTCTTTTTTTTTTTTATAGCTCTTCTAGGTATAATGTTAGGTTGTTTATTTGAGATTTTTCTTGCTTCTTGAGATTGGCCTGTATTGCTGTCAATTTCCCTATTAGAACCATTTTTGTTACATCTCAAAGATTTTGGACCGTTGTGTTTGCAATAGCATTGTTTCCATGTAATTTTGTATTTCTTCTTTGATTTTTCGGTTGACCCATTCATTGTTTAGTGCCATGTTATTTACCCTCTGTGTATTTGTGGTCCTTCCAGATTTCTTCTTGTGATTGATTTACAGATTCATAGCATTGTGGTCAGAAAAAATTCATGGTATTATTTCGATCTTTTTTAATTTGTCGAGACTTGTTTTGTGGCCTATTCTGGAGAATTTTCTGTGTGAACTTGAAAGGAATGTGTGTTCTGCTGTCTTAAGATGGAATGTTCTGAGTATATCTGTTAAATCCCTCTGTTCCAGTGAGTCTGTCCTTCAAAGTCACTATTTCCTTGTGGATTTTCTTTTTGGATAATATGTTCATTGATATAAGTGGGGTGTTAACTTCCCCTACTATTATTGTATTATTATTCATTATTTCCTTTATGTTTGTTATTAACTGTTCATGTATTTGGGTGCTCCCAGTTTGGGTATATAAATACCTATAATTGTTATATCTTCTTGTTGGATTGTCCAATTAAAATTGTCCTTCTTTGTCTCTTGTTACAGTCTTTGTTTTAAAGCCTATTTTGTCCAATGTAAATGTTGCCACTCCAGCTTTCTTTTGATATCCATTCACATTATAAATATTCTCCAACCCCTCACTTTCAATCTGCAGATGTCTTTAGGTCTGAAATGAATCTCTTGTAGGCAGCATATAGGTGAGTCTTGGGTTTTTTTTTTTTTAATCCATTCTGTCACTCTGTGTTTTTTTTAATATTAAAAAATTTTTTTAAATGTTTTTATTTATTTTTGAGTGAGAGAGACAGGGCGTGAATAGGGGAGGGGCAGAGATGGAGGGAAACACAGAATCTGAAGCGGGCTCCAGGCTTCGAGCCGTCAGCACAGAGCCCAATGCCAGACTCGAACTCACAAATCGGGAGACCATGACCCGAGCCGAAGTTGGCGGTTAACCAGGCACCCCTATCCTATGTCTTTTGATTGGAGATTTTAGTCCATTTATATTCAAAGTAATTATTGATAGACATGTATTTATTACCATTTTGTTACTTGTTTTGTGGTTGTTTCTATAGTTTTTCTCTGATCCTTCTCACTTTCTTTCAGGGTTTGTTGGCTTTCTTTAGTAATGTATTTTGGTTTCTTTCTCTGTTCTTTGCATATTGTTAGTACTTTTTGACTTGTGATTACCATTAGGTTTATATATAACATTTGCACAGAGCAGTCTATGTTAAGTCGATGGTCATTTAAGTTTGAACCCATTCTTTACTCCTGTCCTCTTCATGATTTAGGTATATGGTGTTGTATTTTGCTTCCTTTTATTTTATGTATTCCTTGTCTAAATTTTACAGAAATACTTATTTTTACTCTTCTCTTTTTTTACTTTTCATACCTTCACTTACATTCTTTCCTTTCCATTTAATGAGTCCTCTGTAATATTTCTTAAAGGGATGGTTTAGTGGTCGTGAACCTTAGTTTTTGTTTGTCTGAGAAACATTTTTTTTTTTAGGAACTCTTTATCTCTTCTATTCTGAATGATTGCCTTGCTGGATAGAGTATTCTCAGCTGCCCATTTTTCCTTTATAGCACTTTGAATATATCCTGCCACTCCCTTCTGGCCTGCAAAGCGCTAAGAAATCTGCTGATAAAATTGTGAGAGTTCTCTTGTATGTAACTGTCTTCTTTTCTCTCGCTGTTTTTAAAGTCTTTTCTTTATCATTTTTGCCATCTTAATTACCCTGTGTCTTGGGTTGATTTTTTTTTTTTTGGGGGGGGGATCTCTGTGTTTCCTGGATCTAGATATCGATTTCCTTCTCCAGATTAGGGAAGTTTTCAGCCATTATTTCTTCAAATTAGTTTTCTTCCCTCCTTTCTCTGTCTTCTTCTTCTGGGATCCCTAGAATATGGACAATGTGGTGTTTTTTTCCACAGGTACACCGTGTGGACAGGAGATGCTAAGCATCTGAGATTTATGTAGAGGGAATGAATTACATCAAAAGATGTTGTCACTTTGTCCCTGAAATGACGATAAATGTAACGGCAGCCTGCTTTCCCCCGATCCGGCTTCATCGTCGTGTATGGCAAACAGGTCAAATTTGTCACTGCCAAACGCAATAAATTCACACCCTGGTTTTGGAAAAAGATAAATCATCAGAGAATAATTTCCAAATACTCTGCAAAGGTTGTATAGCCCCACATTGTTTTTGTAAGTGTAGTAAAATAGGGACAATTTCAATTCCTATCTTATCTAAATTTCAAACCCTCTAGATGTTTAGAAAATAGCAAAGGACTCCCCTTCTTCCCAAGGCTGCGTGTGTCAAACTAATGGGGAGATCCTTCGAACCACCCGTGAAGAATATGCCGAGAAAATAACTGTGCTCTAAGGCTTAAACACGCAGAACCTACCATTCTTGGACATTTACATTCAGCCTAATTAACATAAGAACTTGTTCACATCAGGCTACTGAGTTAACAAAGCACTTAGCAAAATGTATGTCTACGTGAACCTTTCAGCTAGGTAGGTTTCTGTCAGCCTCCATTTTTCTAATAAGGAAAACAAAAGGGAGGGACTAAGGTCACTGCTCAAAAAGCCTCAATCTTCAGATTCCAAATTCCAGTCCTTCCCATATACTGGATCTTTTGCCTTTCTCTTTTGCCCTTTGTATTGAAGACACCACTGCAGTAAATTTGGGGAGACGAATCCTGCAGCCCCAAGGAGGGAGAGGTTATCTACCTTTTCCTGTGAGAAAAGCAGGACTGTCGATATTGCTGGAAATAAGGGCATGGTGAACCCCTTGGGGACGAGAGCCATGGTGCACCCTGTACCATACCGTCTTCCCCTTGTGCTCGGCCACTCTGTTCAGAGCTGGGACCTCCCTCATGGAAGGAACCTGGGCTTCCCATTGTAGTGAAGTATATCTATTAGTCTTCTTCTCAAACTCAACATATGACAGGTACAGAAGGGGTTTACTAAGAAGCAGCCTCTCCAGGGACGCCTGGTGGCTCAGTCAGTTAAGCGTGTGACTACGGCTCAGGTCACGATCTCACGGTTCACGAGTTTGAGCCCCACGTCGGGCTTTGTGCTGACAGCTCAGAGCCTGGAGCCTGCTTCTGATCCTGTGTCCCCCCTCTCTCTCTGTCCTTCCCCCACTTTCACTCTGTCTCTCTCTCAAAAATAAACATTAAAAAAATAATTAAACAAAACAAAAAAGAAGCAGTCTCTCTGGCTTGGAACAGAAGGAGCCTCCCTTCTGTTACTTAAGGTTTAAGGTCAAGATTCAACTGAGGCATATGGAAAGGTAAATCTATAAATAGTCAACTGATAATGGGACTGCTTTGGGGTTCAAAGGTATTTTTCAATTTCCTTTGCAAAACCTGTAAAGTGGTAAGACACCACCATGGCAGCTCTGTGTACTTAAAACTAATTTTTTTTTTCTGATCTAATGAAGAATTCATTATGTCAGACTACTCATCACTTTGAACTTAAAAAATGTTCCCAGAGGCAGCTTGGCATACACAGTGTTCAATGATTGGAATGCATATATTCTCCAAAGGGAGGTATGGTGCTCACTTTTGTGAGATTTAGCTTGGACACGTTCTTAGCTGGAGGTAACAGAATCTACTCCAGAGGAAAGGCATTTATTAGGGGTTAGAGATAACTTGCCGAATCTTGGCGAAGGCTCAAGGCAGAGAATTGGGGTTGAGCTTCCTGCAAAAACTCTCCAACTTAAATATAGACCTGAGCTGCTAAGGGATGGGCTGCTTTGGTCGTGGTCATGGAATAAGGAAGTGGCTGAAGCCACCACACTGCCAGCTCAAAGTCAGGCTGCCATGGTCCAAACCAGGAAAGCAGGTGTCCAATACAGAGCCCCTCTCCTCAAGTGGCTCAGTGCTGAATCAGAGTCTCGCATGAGTGCATCTGAAAGGCAGAAATGAACCTGTATCTGGAACCCAGGGCACATGAGTGTCTGGTGTTGGCATGCCAGCTGGGTTGAGTGAAGCCCTCTGCGATGCCTGCCACAGTGCTTCCCCCATTTCTCTTCTCTCCACTGGTGTATTAAAGAGCAAAGCTTATTTCCCATCCATCTAGCCTCCTACCTGTCCTTATCTATGACTCATCCATCCATCCGTCCATCCATCCATCCATCTGTCCAACCATCCAACCATCCATCCATCCATCCATCCATCCATCTGATTTTTGCGCTTCCATTATTATTATTATTATTATTATTATTATTATTATTATATTTTTAAAAATCTGTTTCAGGGATGCATGGGTGGCCCAGTTGGTTACGCGTCTGACTCTTGACTTCAGCTCAGGTTGTGATCTCATGTTTCATGGGTTAGAGCCCCGTGTTG
The DNA here is from genome assembly GCF_022079265.1 of Lynx rufus. Classification (NCBI taxonomy): domain Eukaryota; kingdom Metazoa; phylum Chordata; class Mammalia; order Carnivora; family Felidae; genus Lynx; species Lynx rufus. Next base: position 6,549,502 of record NW_025814840.1, on the reverse strand, counting down.
GGCTCTGCACTGACAGTGTGGAGTCTGCTTGGGATTCTCTCTCTCCCTCTCTCTCTGCCTCTCCCCCCACTCACTCTCTTTCTCTCTCAAAAATAAATAAACTCTAAAAATCTGTTTCAGAATGGGTCTAAAAGATAAGGACTGTTTACAAAGGTATGACTACAATACCATGATCACGGTAACATTTTTAATAATAATCCCCTAATATCATCAAATATCTAGTCAGTGTTCAAATCTTCCCAAATGTCTCATCGTTTTCAAAGCCAGTTTGTTTGAAGTGGGTTCTAAATGATGAGGGTTTGGGTCTTACAGTGTAAGTTGGTGGGCATGTCTCTTCAGCCTCTTTTCATCCACAATTTCTTCTCCTTTGCTCCCCTCCCCTCCCCTGCCTTGGCCGCTCTCCTCCCCTGCTCTTCTGCTTCCCCACCTCTCTCTCTTTCTCTCCACTTCCAATTTCTTTGTTCAAGAAGCTGGGTCATTTGCCCTACAATCTTTTGCCATCTGGATCGTGCTTACTGTATCCCCACATTGTCCTCTGATAGTTGTTTGTCTTTCATATTTTCTACAAACAGACCCTCAGATCTAGAGGTGGATCCAGTTTAGGGTTACTTTTCGGTAAGAGTATTTGAGAAGTGAGGGTGCATGCATCGCTCAGAGGCTTGTGGTAGTCATTTGTCTCTCTCTTTGGTGACTTAAATCAGCATCCAGTTGGCGATCGTTGCCTGGTTCCATCCTTTCACTAGGGGTCTGCAAAGCATTTAGATTCTTGGTGTGTCATTCCTTCCTCGTTCATTGGCTCGGATTCTTCAAGTGTGAGAAACTCTCTCATCAACGATTTGGCTTTCCCAAGATACCTCTATATAGGAAGAGCAGAGTACATTCTTGATTTCTAGACCTCCCTCCCTTTTTCCTTCCCAGTTTTCAGAAAAACAAATTGGAATTCATTATTTTATTTTGTTAAAAAATTTTTTTAACGTTTATTTATTTTTGAGAGACAGAGCAGGAGCAGGGGAGGGGCAGAGAGCGAGGGAGGCAGAGAATCCAAAGCAGGCTCCAGGTTCTGAGCTGTCAGCACAGAGCCCGACGTGGGGCTTGAACTCACGAACCAGGAGATCATGACCTGAGCCGAAGTTGGATGCTTAACTGACTGAGCCACCCAGGTGACCCTGGAATTTGTTATTTAAAAATTTTTTTTTTCCGGGGCGCCTGGGTGGCGCAGTCGGTTAAGCGTCCGACTTCAGCCAGGTCACGCTCTCGCGGTCCGGGAGTTCGAGCCCCGCGTCAGGCTCTGGGCTGATGGCTCAGAGCCTGGAGCCTGTTTCCGATTCTGTGTCTCCCTCTCTCTCTGCTCCTCCCCCGTTCATGCTCTGTCTCTCTCTGTCCCAAAAATAAATAAACGTTGAAAAAAAAAAATTTAAAAAAAAAAAAAAATTTTTTTTTCAACGTTTTTTATTTATTTTTGGGACAGAGAAAGACAGAGCATGAACGGGGGAGGGGCAGAGAGAGAGGGAGACACAGAATCGGAAACAGGCTCCAGGCTCCGAGCCATCAGCCCAGAGCCTGACGCGGGGCTCGAACTCACGGACCACGAGATCGTGACCTGGCTGAAGTCGGACGCTTAACCGACTGCGCCACCCAGGCGCCCCTGGAATTTGTTATTTTAAATGCAGCATCTTTTAAAGGTAGTCAATGAGGTTTGGGTTTTTTTTTTTTTTAAGCATCATTATGACATCATGGATCTAGGCAAATTTGATTTGCTTCAATCTTCTGCAATTATCTTTTTAAAAAATTGATGTCCAGATTGATGCATTTGAGAGCGAAACTCTAGTTCTTTTTGACACAATTCTGATCATCTTGCTCATCATCTTGACTTCCTTGACTTCCTTGATGGTCTTGTTGTGACATCTGTTTAACTATCTCCGTGAGGGAAGGGACACATATATGACCTGAGCCAGGCCAGTCAGATGCTGTCTCTCAGGAACTGAGCCCTGAACAGACCTAGGAATGAAAACGTGTTGCAGGTTTCATTTGTGTGTTTCTTGCCCCAGACCTAGAACCAGCCATTTCTTCAAGGATTGCTTTTTTGTTTTTGTTTTCATCTTGTTTTGTTTTATTTGTTTGTTTTGTTTTGTCTTAAGCAAGAAACAGTATTTAGAGACCACAATCTGGATGTTCTATGAAATAACATATGTTTTCAAAAAGTAATTTATTCTTCAATTATCCCAAGAATCAAAGGATGGAAAAGGATGAGATGATTAGCATGGGGCATATCCTTGCAAAGAGGGTTTATTTAAAGGCCATCCAGACAGAAATAAATAGGAAGTACACATTACAATATTTGCAGTGATTTTTATCTTCCCCTCACCCCCAGGGGGTCTGGCTGTTTTTTTGGGTGCTTCAAGTCCCCTCAGCTCAACATGGCTCCTACCCTGGCCCTGCCATGGTGCTTGGCATCTTCTCGATTATTCTCACCCCTCCATGTTGAGAGATGGGTCTTCAAATGTCATCTGGGAGAAATGATACATGATGTAACACCCTGGTTACAATGATCTTACTGGACTAGACTGTGGGTCACCTCCTAAATCTCGGTGTGAATGAGCACAGCAGGGCTCCTTTCCTTGGGGAGGGAGGTGATGGGAGAGGACCGGCCGGGACGGTGGGTGCAGCCTGGAGGCCCTCCCACTGCAAGGGAGAAGGGAATGTGATGGCAGGTCACTAGGAGGTGTCCGTTGTTTTTACCTGCCTTGATTTCATTTTGGAGATCTATCCTTCCCTCTTTGGGGATGGTCTTGTTGTGACATCTGTTTAACTATCTCTGTGAGGGAAGGGACACGTATATGACCTGAGCCAGGCCAGTCAGATGCTGTCTCTCAGGAACTGAGCCCTGAACAGAGCAACATACAGACCTAGACAGCCGGAGTGCATCCATCTCGATGGTGAGGCCCTGGTTTTGTTTTTTTTGCTGGTTGGTTTTTTTGCCGTAACCATCTTTATTATCTAGATTGATTTTGACTGTAGCTCCTACAGTATTGGGATAAATTCCACATTTAAACATCAGGGAAAGAAGAAGAGAGACAGGCGAAGATGAAGCAGAAATGTGGTTCTGTGGGGAGCCACCCACGATGCCCCAGACCTCAGGACGGGGGCTGTGCTCAGTCCATTGCTTGTCTATTTGTTTTTCATTTCTTTTCTTTTTTCTTTGATTTAAATCCCAGTTAGTTAGCATATAGTATAGTAATGATTTCAGGAACAGAATGTAGTGATTCATCACTTACATACAACACCCAGGGCTCATCTCAACAGGTGCCCTCCTCAATGCCCATCACCCATCTAGCCCATCCCCCACCAACACCCCTCCAGGAACCCTCAGTTTGTTCTCTGTATTTCAGAATCTCTTATGACTTGTCCCCTCTCTGTTTTTATCTTATTTTTCCTTCCCTTTCCCTATGTTCATCTGTTTTGTTTCTTAAATTCCACATATGAGTGAAATCATATGATACTTGTCTTTCTCTGACTGACCAATTTCGCTTAGCGTAATACCTTCCAGTTCCATCCACGTAGTTGCAAATGGCAAGATGTCATTCTTTTTGATTGCCGAGTAATACTCTATTGTATATATATATACCACATTTTCTTTATCCATTCATCCATCGTTGGACATTTGGGCTCTTTCCATACTTTGGCTATTGTGGTTAGTGCTGCCATAAACATGGGGGCGCATGTGTCCCTTCGAAACAGCATACCTGTATCCCATGGATAAATGCCTAGTAGTGCAATTGCTGGGTCGTAGGGTAGTTCTATTTTTAGTTTTTTGAGGACCCTCCACACTGTTCTCCAGAGCGGCTGCACCAGTCGGCATTCCCATGATGGCGACGCTCTGTAAAGATTGTTCAGGACGTCCTGCCACCTGGATCTGCCCTGATCTCTGGCTTTCCAGAGCCTGTGTCTTCACCTGATTTTCTGCCTTTGAGTGGATTTATTTCTCTCTCCTTCCTCCGCTGCTTAAGTTAGCTAGATTTGCCCTCTGCTGCTTGGCACCAAGAATTCTAATATAAATGCATGAAAGGAACCCTCATTTACTACCATAATCTAACCCGTGCCCCACTATAGCAGAGAGCTAGCTGAGCGACATTATGAAATGCCCTGTTGGAAGGCCCTTAGATCTTGAATGTTTCCTTTGGAATGTCAGGGGCTGGTCTCTCTTGACCCTGCAAGGAATTCAGTGGCCTATGTGTTCTTCCAACTGCTTCCTGGACAGCTGGGATCTAGCAGGGAAAAAAGGAAATAGGGGTTTCTCTATTCCTTCCTCTCTTTGTCTCTCGTGGGCCATTGTTTACCTTCATGCTGCTCTATAGTATACCTGCTTCAAGAGGTGGGTTTTCCCCAATATAGAAATGTGCATGGCCCTTACAGACAATACCAAGAATCGAAAAGATGAAAACAAAACTCATAGTCTTATCACCAGATAATTACTTCTTAACATTTCGCTGTGATTTCTTACAGTCTTCGCTACCACAAATAGATAAATAATGTTTGAAAAACAGGATTACAGGGGTGCCTGGGCAGCTCAGTCGGTTGGAGCATCCGACTTCGGGTCAAGTCACGATCTCACAGCTAGTGAGTTCGAGCCCCGCATCAGGCTCTGGGCTGACAGCTCAGAGCCTGGAGCCTGCTTTGGATTCCGTGTCTCTCTCTCTCTCTCTGCCCCTCCCCTGCTCATGCTCTGTCTCTCTCTCTTTCTCAAAAATAAACAATAAACCATTAAAAACAGTTTATAAAAAAAATTAAAAATTAAAATGAACAAAACAGGATTATAATGTCTTATAAATTTAAAATAATACAGTAACTTTTTCCAAGTCATTAAATTATTTTCTTCTATATCATTGGTAATGGTTGCACATTATTCACATGGGCATTGTATGTCCATTATTTACATTCTTAGTTCATCTAAAGCCTCATCCTTTTCTTTTTACGTTTATTTATTTATTTTGAGAGAGACAGAGCAGCAGGGGAAAGGCAGAGAGAGAGAGAGAGAGAGAGAGAGAGAGAGAGAATCCCAAGCAGGTTTCACACTCTCAGTGCGGAGCCCAATGCAGGACTCGAACTCATGAATCGTGAGATCATGACCTGAGCTGGAATCAGGAGTTGGACACTTAACTGACTGATCCACCCGGGCACCTCTAAAACCTCATTCTTTTTGTATACAAGAATCTAAAAGTTAAAATCACTTTTCTCTTCTGAGATCAGTGTAAACGCTGCCCAATGGGACCCATGACCCACACTAATGTCCAGCATGCATCATCATTCCCTCCTTGTCTCTGGGTGAGTGACCAGTGGTAAGTAAAGCAAGTACTCTTTTTGGTGAGCCAGGCTGTAGACCTCGCACAGAACTTGTACTGGAGAGGTGTGTAAGGGCTGAAATCAGTGACCTTCAGTCCTCCGGATCCTTTGCAACTTCTGTCTCAGTATCAGGTTGTCCCAGGGGAGGCAGATAAGGCTCTTGTTATCAATACCCTTTAATCTCATCCTGCACCAAGCCCACAAAGGTATGCTAATGAGAACCCTAACTCTCCTGGGCATGACTGGGAACCTCTTTCTTCAGTATGTTTCAGAACGTGCTGAGAACTCTGGGCTGAGCAACGTGCAAGGGGAAAGGAACGAGATTCTGGGCTGTCATTTGCTTTGCTGGGATGTGGAATTTCTTTTGACAGGTTGAATCAGGTAAGAAAGTTCTGTTTTCTTGGAGGGAGAGAGAGGGATCTTGAATCATCCCCTTGTCTTAGAGATCTTGATGAAATCCTAAAAGCTCCACTCCATTTCCTTAGCTTTGGGAAACCCATTTTGCCAAGTCATTACCTTTTCCTTCCACAGTCTTGTAAAACAGAGACCTCAACATGGTAAAGATGTGCTGAGGGGCTCACTGTTGTCATAAAGCCTCATCACCGAGCTTGCAGAATTGCACTGGATCAAGTGAGAACCAGTGGGAAATGCCAAACCTTTTAAGTTACAACCACTGGCTCAGCAATCCGTGGTCCATTTGCATTCTGAAGGCAGACGAGGCATTTGCTTTCTTTCACATTTGCCTTCAGATTTGGGGTCATCAAGGAAAGATAAATAGTGCTCACTGGTTAAAAAAGAACATTAAAGGTTGGCATTAATTCTGGCAACAGGGTGGTGAGACCCAGGGAGGTACATCATTGAAATCCGAGTAGGCGGTGCAAACTTTAGTGTTAAATCAAGTGCCATTGTGGACTTGTGTAAAAGGCTGGTGGTGGTGATCACTTCAGCCCAATAAAACAAGCAAAAAAGAAAAAAGTGTTCTTTTGAACCACGTCTACTTGTTGCACAGGCTCCTAGCACGTGGCCACGTTTACATCTGCAGCGCGCGTGTAGACACTCGCGTTGGGAGATCCCCCTGTCGGTCAGCCATGTTTAGTTGCCCTGTCAGTCCTACAATCCCAGCCGGCAGGAAGCCTAATGAAACCAAAGCTTTGAGAAAGAACTGGGTATACTGGGCTTGAGGTTGGCCACTGAAACAGCACCTAAAGACCAGTAAACTTATTTGGATCATCAGAGTTTCAGAGGCATATTTTAGAGGTGTCTCCTGACTCCTGGGGACTGGCCAGTGAATGTTGGGACCAAGATCAGAACTCATTTGTGTTGCCCTACATTTGAAATTGTCCCTAACGGTGGTGGTGAAGGTGATGACAGTGGTGATAAGTGGTTGAGGAAAGCCTGCTAATAACCAAGAGATTTGGGAAGATGTTCAAGTCTCTTTGTCCACTTCCAGTTCAGCCCTACTTCTGAAGTATTTGATGTTAGACTGCTTTTTAAACTCTAGTCCAGGGATTGCTCAATAAAATAACTACAAAGACCAGGTAGTAACTTAGATGGAAAAGATCCACTGGGAAGAGGTTGTGGTAGGCTGGAGAAGGCATGCTGTATCTATCTAAAGGTCACAGTAACTACTCGGTTTTACGAGGCTTCTGGCTCAGTGTTACCATGGTTTATGAAACGTGAGAGAAAACCTGAAGGTTTAGATTTGTAACTGTGGACTCTCTTCCAGATGGACTGTAAGCTCCTCCATCTTGTCAACTAAATCAAACTGAAACAGAAAATTGGGGCGTGCTAAGCCCACCCATTTGTTGCCAATTTACAACTCTTGGGGGGTAATAGCATCTTAATATGGCTGCATATTACCCATTGTGGGAGCAAGTCCTGGACTCTAATCCCGTCTCATTGCTCAGGCTTCCTGAAGTATGGGTTAAGAAAATGGGTTCCAAAGTTTGTATGTGTGATTCCAATAATTTTTTAACACTAGCTTCATAAAATTCCCCTTGAGGACAGTGAGGAGCAGAGTCTTTGCTATTTTGGGACCTAATGATAAATGCAAACACCATAAACACCTATTGCAGTCTATGGGACGAACGGATTATTACTGCACCATCTCCTTTTTGTAAGAACTCTATAAGATGGGTACTAAAATTATCGTCATCACCACATCCTTATTTACAGACAGAGAAACTGAGGCTCAGTGTTGGGGAGGATTTCCCAAGGTCGTCCAGTAAGTGGCAGAAATGAGCTTTGGACTCTGGAGTTAGAAGGCAGAATCCAATTTTTATCCACCATATTATACTTTCTCCCACTACCTGATATGGACTTTTAGCTTCTATAGCCTTGCTGAGTAACAATGAATCCTACTCCTAAAATATCTTCAGGCATCTGTAAGGTCATTTCCTGCTGTGGTAGAACACAAGAGCATTATCTTTGTCCCCATCCTTCAACAGGTTTGCAAGATGTGTGAGATCCTTCTGATGACAGAGAGGGAGATTTTCCTGATGTCTGGCTTGAGACCAGAGATGGTCTTCCGTGTTGGTTTCTCATCAAGTAGGAATTGAAAGTTAGCAAATGGAGTTGCAAGGCCAAAGTTATGTGTTTCACCTCCTTGTAGACAAGGTAGTTTTCCCAAGGCCATGACCACAGGGGACAGCCCTAACTGCAGCCAGCCTTCTCACAAGAGCAATCAGCCCTGTTGACAGATGTGTTCCAACCTAGGCCCGTGTGCAGATGGCTTCATCACCATAAATGAAAGCTGTATGATACAGCCAAGGAATACAAATAGATTTTTAGCTTCATTGCCAATGCCAAATGATGGGTGGTTCTCTAGAACGAGCGCTGTTCCAGGAAGTGTTTGGAAACCACATCTGAGCTTATCAAAGAGTGCTGTAATTGCTTGGTCTTGTCTGCCATGGCCCCGGATGTGATAGGTATGCTCTGTACTTGTCCTCCCTGGTGTATAGTCCATTCTAGAAGAGCTAAGACATCTTAACCTTGGGCAGCGCAAAGCATATGTGTTGTAGTTTGTGGTTCTGCCATTTTCTGCCTCTTCCATTTCTGCTTTTCCTCAGGAGACATGGCCAAACACAGCCTCTCCACATTAGAGGCATTCCTGATTTTCCTCCTCGTGATGATGACTGCTGTGACGGTAGCCCTCCTCAGCCTCTTGTTTATTACCAGTGGGACCATTGAAAATCATAAAGGCAAGTTGTCATGGGCTCCCTTGGATGCTATTCCTAGCCTGTGGGAAATTTCTGGATGACTGGGGACAAGGAACAGTGCCTGGAACAGTGCCTGCTGATAATGCCAATAACAGGGCAGTTCAACTGGTATGTAAGCAGCCCGGGATGGCCACCGAACCCGTCCATTAATTGTACTTTCTGCATTGACAGCAATTGTTATCAGGCTTACCTTTGCCCCCAAGTAGGCAGTTGACAGGCACTCTGCCATGGGCTTGTCTCACTTCTCCGCTGACCTAAGCCCAGTTCAGAATTCTTCAAGGCCCAGTAGTACGAGCATCCCCGGCCCCCCTCCCCCCAAGCCTCTTCTCTTGCTCTTTGCCTTTTCTTGGGCATCATCTTCTCTTGGGAACAAAAGCAGAATGAAAGACCCACTGAATATCGAGTAGTGCTGAGCTTTAGAGAAGGGGGCCTTGAACTCCAATTCTCATGAGGACCGGTCAAGTTCTGTAAAGGAGGTGGGGTGGGGAGGGGAGCCGGGGTGGGGGAGGTGAGATTCTGGTGAAGGGGGTCTGCAGCCCCTCCTGAGTGTGAGCTGTTAGTTGAAATGGTGTCTCATGGATTCAGATCTCCAGAGTTTGCAGCAGAAGCTGGAAACTGGAGGATTTAGGCATCTCCTGATTTTTTTTTAATATTGGGAATGAATTTAGTTTTTGAAAACGATGCAGGCTACATTTGCGGGCAATATTGGGGCCCTGGGCATTTGATGGAGCCCTGCCTTTGTGGTGGGTTGCATACCTGGTAAATGAGTAGAAACGATGGGTGGCTGTTGAATGCTTTGACCGAAGTAAGGGGAGGGCTAGCTTTAGGCCAGAGAAAGAGCCTGATTTTTTTCAGCCTAGTTTTCTCTCTTGTGGCTTCTTCTTCTTTCTGGTGTAGTGTCTACCATGAGCCTGCACTTTGAACTCCCTGTAGACACAGAGGGACAGAAATCCTCTATGCCAGCAGTGTGCAGGGAAGGGGCATGGACTCCAAGAAAGGAAAGCATCCATAGGACTTATTCAGTTTTAGCTCTTAAAGTTAGAGAATCCAGAGGCTGAGACTCACGGAGGTGATCAATGATTATGGTCACTATTCTCATAGTAGGAGCGGCTGTTTATTGTACGGTCGCTTTGTGTCAAGCACTGTGGTCAGGAGTCTACATCCCTTTCCCACTTAATTCTCATGAATCTTCTATAAAGGTAGGTGCTAGTCTTAGTACCGCTTTCTGGATGTAGAACTTGAGACTCTGAGGTCATAAAGAAATTGCCCTTGGCCATTGGACCTGGTTTGGCTTTGGGTGATACCCCATTCCTATGTTAGTATCAATAAGGCAAAAGTGACTGCCTCCTTCCTTGCAATACTTGATGTCTTGTGGAAAACATGGACTTGGTATTGAGAAAATGTGGATTCTAACTCCATGTTGAATATGGATGAAAGAACATTAGATCCTTAGTTGGAGGATCTGGTGTCTACACCTGATTCATCCCGTGTTCTCCATGACATTGTGGTTACATCACTTCTCTGGGCTTCAGGATTCTTATATGTAAAGCAAAGGAGATCAGACTAGATGATCTCTAGCTTCTCCTGAGCCCCTAAATTCTAGGATCCCAGGGACGTCAGCAGCCAATCTCTTCACCAAGTACTTTTCTGAGCACTAAGGCCTGTGACAGTGACCTCCGTTGCCTTGGCCACCCTGGCTGTTGTCTGGGGTGGAAACAAACAAACAACATGCATGTGTAAGATATCTCAATAGGTAAGTAGAACCAAAGCTATATTCTGGCCATTATTCGAAATTTTTGATATGTGTTAACATATCTATTGTTCAAAACAACCCTAGGAAGTTAGCGTATTAGGACTGCCTCTCTTTTCTAGATGAGAAACATTGAGGTAGAACAGGTAAGCGATTTCAGCTGGTATGTTCAGCTAGTATGTGGTAGAATCAGTTTTTAAACCCAGGTTGTTTGTTTCTGGTACCTGCTCTTGTAGTCTTTCTGCCATTCTGTTTCCCTTGATATTCACGTATGTGTGTGTGTGGACACATGTGTGTACAGGCACGTACATAGATGGTGATATGATTACAATAAGGTGCAACTATGTTGAACGTGCAGTGATCTCATCTGTATTCCAAATAGAAGGCTTGAGAAGGTTGTGGGTGCAGAGTAGAGACAACAGGGGGGCGGCCTCCTGCCAGGAGGGTTGAGCTGCCTCTGGGTGTGATGGAAATGAACCAACTTGAAGGGAGTCTTGGAGCTCGGTTGGTGGAACAGAGAGGAGTGGGGGTCTCCGGATGGAGAGAGCCGTGGAGACAAATCCCCAGAGGCTGGCCCCTGAGGAACCTGGCGCCTGCTTTGTGTGGCTGGAAAAGTCCATCAGGAGTGAGTGAAGGGCCATGAGTTTGACAAGGAACAGCTTGTGATGAGAAGCGGATGGACATTTGACACAGGCCTTGATTGTTAGGATGACACATCTCCAGCTTACCAGAAAGATCCTCCTTAGGGTTGTTGTGTACAACAAGTTCCTGAGAGGTTTCTTTCTGTTTATTTTAAATATAAGACAGTATATAAAGATTTTTCCATGGGAACCTGAACCTCTGTATTCTAATTGATGCCCACAGATAAGTGGACTGAACTGTTGTTTCTTAAATGTTCTGCTTTTAGATTCAGGCGTTCCGGTCACCCAGAGCCCCCCAAGCACGCCGGGCTCCACGGCCACTCAAGGCTCGACGCTCACACATGGCTCCACAGACACCCAGGGACCTCCGGTGACCACCACCCCAGAGCCTCCTCTATTTCAGAACTTCAGTGGCTACCATATTGGTGTTGGGCGAGCTGACTGCACAGGACAAGTAGCAGATATCAGTTTGGTAGGCAAATCATGGGCTCCTCAAGGAGAATGAAACAAGTACTTTACTTTTGCCACTTGCACCCTACACTGATTCCTTATGATTACATCATTGTCTTCCTCCTTTTTCATTGACTTCACTGCTGTCTAACACTGTGAATATCGTGCCATAGAGAGCAGAGGGGCCATGCGTTCAACCACAATTCCTTTATAAAGTCAGTTGGCCACTTTTTTATGAATGGAACTGCTGTCAAACTCTTGTACCACCAGGGATGGGCTGGTACCATAAGTGATGGAAGCAGGCCTCTCTGTGAGCTGATAAGAGTCTAGCGAACCCTCAAGGAAGTGGTAGGGATTATGGGACAACTAGAAAGTTCATGGCTTTAGCAATTGTTACCATGGAGGGCTGCCCTATCCTACAGTTTGTTCAAGAGAAGCTGGAAAATTTCTGAATTGAACACCTGAGGATCTAAGTCTGTCTGTGGGAAAATACAGGCAACTCTAGTCAAAACTGGAAACCTAGTGTCGGCCAACACCACGCAAGCCAAGTGAAATGCTTCTGTGGGTCAGGTGTGGCCCATTGGCTGCTGGTCTGCAACCTCTTGGCTGTGATGGTGGATTCACTCATATCAACCTTTTTCTAGGAAGCTAGAACGTGAAGTTGTCTGATGAGATTTTCTCCCTCCTACCAAATAACCCTTGATTCTAGGAATTGTTCCCTGATGTCTATTCTGAAAAGTGGCTCTGGAATGAGAACCCTGAATGAACATTCCTATGAGGGGTAAAGTGAGCGATAGAGAGAGCATTCTGAAGACCAGGATATAACTTTACGGGTGGGTCTTATGACATGGTGTGAAGGGGGGGGTGGGAGATAGGTGGATTTTGTCTGACTTGGCTGAGGAATGGTCACCAAGGTAAAATCCAGGGGGTGGTACCCTCAGAAAAAGATCATTGGGGTGCCTGGGTGGCTCAGTCAGTTCAATGTCTGACTCCTGGTTTCAGCTCAGGTCATGATCTCGTGGTTTGTGAGATCGAGCCCTGTGTGCTCTGCGATGACATGCAGAGCCTGCTTGGGATTCTCTCCCTGTATCTGTCTGCCCCTCCCCCACTTGTGCACACACTCTCTCTCTCTCTTTCTCTCAGAATAAATAAACTAAAAAATAAAGAGATTATTGAATCATAAAGAAACCATTTTCTTCTGAAAAAAAAAAAAAAAAAAGAAAGAAAAGAACATCATACACCAAACAACCAAAGTGAGGGAACCTTCAGTCTTTAGACGCGCCTGGGTATATGGGATGATGGTAGGGGAACTATTTCCTTCTGTAATATCTCAGGCAGGAGAAGAGAACAGAAAACCCTGAAAGGTCTCCGGTGTGGTAACGGAATTCCCAAGCCATGCCAACCCCTTCCTTGCCCGTGGGCCTATGGATGGCTTCTGCCAAACAGATAACTACTTTGCCTTTGCATTTTTGTAACAGAAGAGTAAAGCTTCTCTTATGATGTTGGCTTTATTCTTGAAAACACACGTTATCATCTCACTCAGAGCCACAGTGTCCTGTGGATTGTGTTTTTCTTTCCTACGTGGTCTCTTTTTGCGTGGTTGTGCTTGGTTCTCGTGGCAGGGCAGTGAGGCAGAGGGGCCCTGACTTTCTCTTCCTTCTAGATGGGCTACAGCAAAACTGGCCAGAATGCACGGGGCATCCTCACCAGACTGTACAGCCGTGCTTTCATCATGGCAGAACCAGATGGGTCCAATCGAGTGGCGTTTGTCAGCATCGACATAGGCATGGTATCCCAACGACTCAGGCTAGAGGTAAGTGATTGAGGTGACAAAAGAAATGACATGTGATTTAAAAGAGAAGTCTGTGGGTGACCTTGAAAGTAACAAAGCCCTCCTGGCTTCTCATCCGGTGAGATTCTACTGCCCTCCACGTTATTAACTCTCGACAATCCAGCAGACAATTATCCCACAAATAATTTCAGTCTGCGCCATCTTGGTCAAAACTTGCTTTCAATTCTGCTGATGACTCATTGTCATTATTAACGTTAATGTGTTTTGAAATTTTATTGTGTTCTGGGTGATCTTCACATACATTCTCTTATTTAATCCTCCTAATTAGAATCCTGAGAGCGCCAACTAATCACTAACCCTTCCCTCGAGTTTTTATACGACTGAGAATAGATGCAAGGAGCCAAATGAGAATGAAAACGTGACACTGAAATGAGATTGGCCATAAATGTCTGAAGCTGGGTGAGAGGTAGATGGGGGTCTCATTATGCTCTTCAGATTATTTTTGTACGTGTTTGAAAATTTCCATAATAAAATTAAAAAAAAATACAATGTTAGTGCTCTCACCCTTTAAGTGCTATTGTAGACTATGGCAGGCTCTTCTGTGATTTTTACCTGAATTGAGACCATGTCACCCCACCGTGGGAAAGGTTGAGCTTAGCAGAAAGGTGCCTGTGGGTCCTGGGCAGGCAACCGTAAGATGCACAGAAGGAGAGGGAGACATAGGGTGATGGGCTTGGACTTTCATGTCTGCCTTTCTAAGCCAGATTCTTGGCCCTGACCCAGTTATATTTTCTGCATGGGATCGGGTCACAGGAAGAGAATGTGCTCCCTTAACGTTTGCTCACACCTTCACGAAGGTAAGGGAGATGAGGGTCTGGACTATCCAGGACAGTGACAATCAAATGCCCGCTATTCGTTGTCATGTTCCATCAGCCTCATCTGTTAAACGCTGTTACTCCTGCTGTGTGAACGAGCCAGTGAGAGAGATGAGGGAGGCCCTCAAATATTTCTCCAGTGTCACTCTTTCTTGGGGAATGTGGTGGGATCCTCCCCCATCTACAGACGCTCAGGAAGCAAGATTACATGTTTTCCCCACTCCTGCGCTTACAACAAAACTATGCAGGGGGTCTGTTGTTCTCTCCACTTTATGGATAAGGTAATAGAGTCTTAGAGAAGGCAAGTAGCTCTTTCAGTTTCACACAGTCAGCAAGTGGGACAGCCGGGTTCTGAACACACAGATGCCTGATGTCAGATCCCATATTCTTAAAAGTGACGTTATTCTATTATCTTGCAGGGAAAAATGCATTGACCACCTGCTTTTTGCGTGGCACTTTGCTGGCAATTTCAGAGGGTACATAGTCAAAGGAGTCATAATGCACGTTCCCTATGAGCTCACTGCCCAGTTGGGGATAGGAGGAAGGGAGTGTAATAGAAAAACACATGAACTATAGTTCACTGGAGTAAAGTTCAGTGGTGTGTAATCTACTGAATAACAAATAGCTCCGGAATATGGTGGTTTAAAACAATAAACATCATCTAGGGGATTCTGGGTGGCTCAGTTGGTTAAGCATCTGACTCCAGCTCAGGTCATGATCTCATGGTTTGTGAGTTTGAGCCCCACATTGGGCTCTCAGCTCTCAGCGTAGAGCCCCCTTTGGGTCCTCTGTCTCCCTTTCTCTCTGCCCCTCCTTCCTCCACTTGCATGCTCTGTCTCTCTCAAAAATAAATAAACATTAAAAATAGTAATAGGGGAGGGGAAACAAAAATAATATAAAAACAGGGAGGGGGAGAAAACAGAAGAGACTCATAAACATGGAGAACAAACAGAGGGTTACTGGAGGGGGTGTGGGAGGGGGGATGCGCTAAATGGGGAAGGGGCACTAAGGAATCTCCTCCTGAAATCATTGTTGCCCTCGATGCTAACTAACTTGGATGTAAATTTAGGAAAATAAAAAATAAAGCAAGTTAAAAAAATAATAAACATCATCTCATACATTGTGTTGATCAGGAAATCAGAACTGGCTTAACTAGGTGGTTCTGGCTTAGGATATCTTGAAATCAAGGTGTTGGCAAGGGCCACAGTCATTGGAAGGCCTGATTGAACCACTTCCAAGATGACTCACTTGTGTGGCTGCTGATAGAAGACCTCAGTTTCCCACTTTCCAGATCCTTGCGGCCCAGAACTGTTGCTTCCCCCAAAGTGAGTGACTCGAGAGAAGGAGAAGTGAAGAGGCCACAGTTGTGCTCAGGAGTTGAGCTTCCAGCATATTCTGTCCATTGGAAGCAAGATACCAGGTACATTTCACACCCAGGGACAGGACAGCAGAACCTCCCTTCTTACCGGGAGGAGGAGAGAGGAACTTGTGGGCACACAGTGATTTAAAACCACCACAAGGGGAATCCGAAAATGGAACGTAGGGGAAAATTTCACAGTGGATGTGACATTTGAATGGACAAAATTTTAGTTTATTTTAATTCCAGTATAGTTAACGGTAGAGTTATATTTCGGGTGTACAGTCATTCAACAATTACTGAGTGCTCATCAAGTCAAGTGAATTCTTAGTCCCCTTCACCTGTTTCACCCATCCCTTCTCTCATAACCCTCTGTTCATTCTCTATAGCTAGGGTCTGTGGTTTGGTTTGTCTCTCTTCTTCCCTTTGTTCATTTGTTTTGTCTCTTAAATTCCACAGACGAGTGAGGTCATATGGTATCTATCTTCCTCTGACTGACTTCTCTTAGCCTAACACTCTCTAGATCCATCTATGTTGGTGCAGATGGCAAGATTTCATTCTTTTTTTTTGAATATTGAAAAAAGTTTTTTTAATGTTTATTTCTGAGACGGAGACAGAGCACGAGCAGGGGAGGGGCAGAGAGAGAGGGAGACACAGAATCCAAAGCAGGCTCCAGGCTCCAAGCCGTCAGCACAGACCCCGACATGGGGCTCAAACTCATCAACTGTGAGATCATGACCTGAGCCAAAGTCGGATGCTCAGCCGACTGAGCCACCCAGGTGCCCCAAGATTTCATTCTTTTTGATGGCTGAGTAATATTCCATTGCATATGCATACCACATCTTTTTATCTGGATGGGAGGAATTTTAACTGGTTAACGTGGCAGAGGGAGGGATGTAGCCTCCTTTGCAGGCACAAGGCTTCCTGCTATTAGGACCCATGTAAGCATGTAATTAGAAATACACCTAGCAGGTATGTTGGTCATAATCGTAGAGGGTCTGGGATGCCGGTTTATTTTGACTTCTGTTAAGTGATGGGGCTTCTGCAAAAACTTTTGAGTGGAGGAGTAATGCAAACCTAATTTTGCTTCAGAATGATTAATCAGACAGCAGTGTTTGATGAAATAGACTGAGGCTGGAGGCCAGGACACAAATTGGCAGCTTTGCTAAGTTAATACGAAGGCTCTACTGGTGAGGATCTAGTTGGGAAAATGGTAATCACACTCGGTATTTCAAACAGAGGAGATTGAACACAGGGGAGTTTTACAACATGTTGGAAGGCTGCACGAACTGGAAAGGGAAGGGAAGCTCATGGGAAAGATGTCAACTTTGCCTGGACATTTCCCCTGGACCGCGTGAGGCTCGCACAAAGGTCTTCAGTCAGTGCGGTGGCCGTGAGGCTACCTGGTAGTAAGAGGTCACCTTAAATGCAAATGAGGTTTGAGAATGAATAAAAATAAAAGCTAAAACTTGCCTAGTTCCCGCGATGAGTCACGCCTGATGGCTCCACGTACATTAATGAATTCAATCCTCCAAACAACCGGAGGAGGCAGGTGCTATCATTATGTCATGTGACAGGTTGGGAAACAAACACGAGCTGCAGGGGATCAGGGAACTTGTCTGCGGA
Source organism: Lynx rufus (assembly GCF_022079265.1). Taxonomy (NCBI): domain Eukaryota; kingdom Metazoa; phylum Chordata; class Mammalia; order Carnivora; family Felidae; genus Lynx; species Lynx rufus. Next base: position 6,532,453 of record NW_025814840.1, on the reverse strand, counting down.
GCTGGGTGGATGCACAGGCATCTCGGTGCCAGTGCCCACACTTGTTACCACGACGCTTACCACTTTTCTCAAGGGTCGGAGATGGCTCTCATGGGGATATGGTGGGGTCATGAGAAGAAATGGGAGAGTCAGGGGTGGACTTTGGGGGTGGAATGGGGAAGGGAGAGGGGATTAATGTGTTGGACTGCAGAGGTTGTGAAGTCAACAGTCCACCATTTCACCATCCCTTCCTATTTTTACTTTCCCCGTGCAATCTGAGACCCGGTGGGAAGGCCTTTAAATGAACCCACTCTGTTATCCCAGGCTAACCCAAGGGAAAGGGTGAGGAATAAATGTAGCTCAACAATTGCCTTCCCGCTTCCTTATAATACCTGGTTTTAGGCAGGTTCTCAGCCTCAGCTTTGAGGACTGATGACATTTCCAGCATGCAATGAAGGTTCTGGAAGATCTCTGAGCAGTGAGACAGGGCAGAACAGAGGGGCTTTCCGGGTCTTTCTGCGGCAGGTTCCCAGGTGTGTCAGTAATAGGAAACTGAATGGAAACTGAACACAGAGGTGAGCTGTAGACCTTAAGGTAACTTCTTCATTCTGTTGAAACACCCCTCCTCATGAAGTAGGTAACATGCTATTTACCATGGCTGCTGGCAGACGTTGTTACTAGATGATTGAGTTTTTCTTTTCTTTTTCTTGAAGCTCCATGGGTCTGAATTCACATTGGAGCATATAGGTTAGGATAGAAGTTTTGGGAGATGTTTGTGGTCTTTCTCTTTTGTTTTATTTATTTATTTATTTATTTATTTATTTAAAAAAAATTTTTTTTTTCAACGTTTATTTATTTTTTGGACAGAGAGAGACAGAGCACGAATGGGGGAGGGGCAGAGAGAGAGGGAGACACAGAACCGGAAACAGGCTCCAGGCTCCGAGCCGTCAGCCCAGAGCCCGACGCGGGGCTCGAACTCCCGGACCGCGAGATCGTGACCTGGCTGAAGTCGGACGCTTAACCGACTGCGCCACCCAGGCGCCCCTCTCTTTTGTTTTAAAATTTGAGTGCCATAATTTTTCTTCCTTTTTTTTTAATGTTTATTTTTCAGAGAGAGAGACAGACACAGAGACGGAGAGAAAGAGATACAAAGCACAAACGGGGGAGGGGCAGAAAGAGAGGGAGACACAGAATCTGAAGCAGGCTCCAGGCTCTGAGCTGTCGGCACAGAGCCCGATGTGGGGCTCAAACTCACGAACTGTGAGATCATGACCTGAGCTGAAGTTGGATGCTTAACCGACCCAGCCACCCAGATGCCCCCATAATTTCTCTCTTGCTAAGACCTCGATTCTTGTGTAAGCCCAAAGAAGTACACTTGCTATAAAACCCTAACATTCTCTGGGAATAAAAATGGGATGGGGTTAGGAGAGCTTTAAGGTTGACCAGAAGTTCTTTCTCTTTGCTACCTTCCTGTCTTAGTTACAGAACTGTGAGCACATTAGCTTTTCAGAGCAGCCTTTAGTCGAGCTTTCATGGTGCCCCTTTAGCGATGGGCTTCTCCTTCGTGAGTGGAGTTATTACTGTTTTAGAAGAAGACATAGGGTGATGAAGAGTGTGGTCTGGATTTGGGTCACACAGGAGCAACATGGAGACTTACTGGGATGGAGAATGTAGGCTACTTGGTCAGAGGGTGTTGGTCTGGTCATGTCATAGTTCCTTTCACATTTGCCTGGCATCACAGGATTGTGTATATGGACGTGGTAACCTAGCAATCAGTGTGTGGGACACGGATTAGTTAATGAGGCAACACTGTTCATAAGATGTTCCTCATTCAATGACCACATGAGTAGAATGAGGGTGGGGTAGCTCTTCCCCTAAAATAGAAGAGATTGGTGGTTGTATTTACGCGGGTTAAGTATATAGCCTGTAAGTTGCACGCTTCCCAAGCGTGTTCTGGGACCATCTTGCACCAGCTCATGAGGGCTGGCTGTTAAATATTCAAGAGCTTGGGGGGGGGGGCTCGTTGTTAAATTTTGGAAGCTTGAAATTGACTGGGGCAGGGAGTATTTACACCAGAGAAACTGACAAGCGATTCAAATGAGAGCTTTTCGTTTCCCGCTATGTGACGGTTGATCAGCCTACCACTGCCTGTGCCACACGCAGAGCAGACAGCGTTGCTAATCAGAAAAGGCACTCTTTCTTGCTAAGCCCAGGTTTGGGCTCAGGATCCTTCTCAACACCACGCGTCTGAGAGCCACCACCAATAGACGGGACTAAGTGTGTGACGTAAGTGATATTTGCGATCCCTGCCGTAAATGCACTGTCATTACTGTGCCGGGTATTAACTGACAGTATCTTACGTTGAGGAAGGTCGCTTTGGGTCTGACACTTTTGCTAGATCATTTTAATGATTTTTGACATTTAAAAAAAGTGAACAGGGGCTTCTGGGTGGTTCAGTCAGTTAAGCGTCTGACTTCGGCTCAGGTCATGATCTCAGTGTGTGGGTTCGAGCCCCGTGTCGGGCTCTGTGCTGACAGCTTGGAGCCTGGAGCCTGCTTCAGATTCTGTGTCTCCCTGTCTCTCTGCCCCTCCCCTGCTCACGTTCTATCTCTCTCTCTCAAAAATAAATAAATATAAAAACTTTTTTAAAAAGTGAAAAACAATTTTTTGTTAATATTTATTTTATTTTATTTTTTTTTGCAAGACCATGAGGGGCAAAGGGAGAGGGAGATAGAGGATCCAAAGTGAGCTCTAGCTAGTGAGCTCTAGCTCTAGCTCATCGGGCACAGAGCCCGATGTGGGGCCCGAACTCATGAACCCTGAGATCATGACCTGAGCCAAAGTCAGATGCTTAACCAGCTGAGCCATCCCGGCACCCCTTGACGCAAAAAAAAAAAAAAAAAGTCAAAACATCTTTCCCAAGGAAGCCACAATAACACCCAATATCAGGTTGAAGCTGATTAAAGCAGAATCAGAAACAGGTTCTCAGCACCAGGGATTTTTCTCTCCATTGTCTTCGTGATACGTCTGGGCCCCGTGAGCACACTTATCATGCGTTTAGATGTTCACAGTCGTCCTGAATTACCGCTCAGGATTTCTGTGGGTCAGGAATCCCAGGGAGGCCGAGCTGGGTGATTCCGACTTAGGTTAGAACCGAAGTCACACACACACGCCCACTTCCGTGTCGTGGGTTGAACTCACGCGTCGGCTGGGGCTGCGGGTGTTGGAAGGCCTGGCTGAGGCCGAAGGGTCTACTATTCTGAGGTGGCTCACCCGCCTGGCTAGCGAGTTAGTGCTGACAAGATGGTTCCTTTCCGATGGGCCTCCCCACAGGGTGGCTGGGGTGTCCTTAGGTCCCCGCGGTTGCCTGCCCCCAGACCAATAAGGGTGACAGTATATGTCAGGGAGCATGGAGTTCTTCATTTTGGGCAGGGAGGCGGCAAGGGGCCCTTACACGACTGTCTGCTGCTCCCGGGACGCTTTCCATTGGTGTTGCTCAACCGGCTTACGCTCTTGGGTGGAAGGCAGCCTCTCTGGAAAGATGTTTCCTCATTGACACCCCTTACTCTTTTTCCCCACTCAACGACATTTGTCTTCAGAGCACTTATCACTGTGTGATACCATATTACGTGCTTCTTTGCTTGTTACCTTTCTCCCTCATTAGAATAAACGCTCCATCAGGGTAGGAACCTCAGATACTCCTAGTGCTCAGATATTAACCTCATATCGCTCCTAGTGCCTGGATAGTAATAGCAAGTGTGGAACGATGAATAGCAAACCATACTGGTTCTGCAGTTAGAGAGATGTGGACCCAGGTCGTGGCTCTCACATTTACTCGGTCGGCGGGCAAATTATTTTTCTTCTTTACACTTCAGTGCTCTTAGCTAAAAGATGCGGTTCCAAATATCCACCTCTGGGGCTCCTGGGTGGCTCAGTCGGTTAAGCATCCATCTCTTGATTTTGGCTCAGGTCATCAACTTCACGAGATGGAGACTGCACGGGGCTCTGGGCTGACAGTACGGAGCCTGCTTGGGATTCTCCCTCTCTCCCTCTCCCTCTGCCCCTCCCCTGTTCCCTCTCTCTCTCTCTCTCTCTCAAAGATAAACAAACATTGAAAAAAACATCTACCTCTTGGGGTCGTTATAAAGATTTTAAAATAACATAATGTGTGTCCTACCTAACACTGTGCTTGCATACGGTGAGAGTCTATGAAACGTTAGCCTTGATGGTTACTGGTTTTGTTGAAGTTGTGCCTACGATGAGACACTTCAGCACCGAGTGAAGGGCCACTCGACAGGGGTGCCATTGATATGGATCCTTGATTAGACTCATTGGAGCCTTTTCCATAGTGAGTTGCTATGTTATCCCTCTTCTTAGTTCTGTTTTTTTTTTCTTTTCTCTTGAAGGTCCTGAACAGACTGCAGAGTAAATATGGCTCCCTGTACAGACAAGACAACGTCATCCTGAGTGGCACTCACACACACTCGGGGCCAGGAGGGTATTTCCAGTATACTGTGTTTGTAATCGCCAGTGAAGGATTTAGCAATCGCACCTTTGAGTACATGGTCACTGGCATCGTGAAGGTAGGCAAAAGGCCCCAGAGGGAGCTGCCCTGTCCCTTGTTCACAAGTGTTCAGGAGTGGTTTGCTGTGATATGGAGAGAGTCCTTATAGGATGTTGCCCTGAGCAGTCTCAGCACCTGCCCCCTCCGTTCCTGACTCCCCAGGAGCTTCTGGTCTCCGAGGCACTGACTGATTGAGAGGGGTGAGTTCCGTGCAGTGAGCCTCCTGCAGGTGTCCAAAGGGACAGCAAACGTTTCCTATGTCACCCTTACAACTGAGAGGGCCCTACCGTCTGTTCTGTGTGCAAAGTCACACAAAAAGGAAGCCATCAAGGAACCAAGAGTCACTGCAAGTAATTCCAATCTCGCCTCCTAGTTCCCAAACAACATGACAGGGGACCCACTTCATAAACACACGCCCTTATTTCTCACGTCCTCTCTGAGAGTTCTAGACGGCATGGTCTTCCGTGTTCCTGGCTTGGGCGCCTCTTTCTCCTCTCTCCCCATCTTGCAGCTTATTACTACCTCCCACAGGGTCCTTTCTCATGTTTCCCTCATACCTTTCCCTTCTAGATTTAGTCCCTCTCTACTTTGTCTCATGAAGTCCCCCCCAAACCTGGCGATCCAGTCGGCAAAGGCAGAAATGTCTTTACCACGATGTTTTCCAAACCGTGGATGGTAATTCATGGCTGCCTTCCTGAAGTCAATTCCATGGGTTGCAAGAAGCATTGAATGAACAGAACTAAAGTAAAACAGATCGGAGCCTATCATGGTGCAAAACATACGGGAAGGGTGTATTTTGTGAGCTTCTGTTTTAGCACACATATGTCGACGTGTATTAAGTTGTGATGAAAAATGTTTTGCTTATGATGGCTTTGAGTCAGAAAAGTGTGAAAAACTTGGCCTCAGAGGTTGAGGGCAGGGAGAGGACAAGGAGGGTGGGACACCTTCAAGCTAACAAATCCTGGTCCTAGGTCGGGGGGAGTCGCTCCCGGTTTGGCCAATTGAACCTGCGAGCAGTGCCTGACTCAGCGGCTCTGAGACAGTCAAGTGACCTTCCCAGGTCACGGCAATTCTTATGTCTCAGCCTTGAGGCCATCTGTGTGCCCCCGAGTGACACTGGCCGTGTGGTTCTCTAGCTCTTGTCCCATAGCAGGGGCAGCTCAGAGACCAAGGAAATTGTCCACAGCACTCCTCTGTTTCTGTTGACTAAATCCTTATCCAACAGGATGTCCAAATTCACAACTGGCTCTCTCTCTCTCTCTCACTCTAACCCACAGAGCATTGAGATGGCGCACAAAAATATGAAACCAGGCAAAATCTTTATCAACAAAGGAAACGTGGAAGGTGTACAGATCAACCGAAGCCCCTCTTCTTACCTTTGGAATCCTCTGTCAGAGCGAGCCAGGTGAGGGGCATTATCACAATAAAATCATGGGTTTCCTTTAGAGATCAGCAACAAAAATCTAAGGATGCAGTTGGTACTCAAGGAATGGGGTGGGATCCTGAAAGAGTAGTAAAGCTAAAGTAAAGTTAAAACATGTTGATCATCTAAGACTGGCAGAAATAAAAAGTGAATGTGGTAACACACGCCAGCCCGTGCACCAATCGGCCCGCTCTGCTGGCGTCTGGGGTCAGCGTGAATGTTGGAAGGACTCCCAGTTTTGCAATCGGGCACGACTCTGGTTCCATCTCTGCTTTATCACTTCCTAGTCATGTGACCTTCAGTGATTTACTTATAGTAATTTATTGCCTCTCAGCTTCTTCTGTAAAGCGGAGATGAAAATGTGCACAACACGTGTTTATTAAATTAATGAATAGCTCTTTTTGTTAGATCGTTCAGCAGAAATCGTCTCCATCCAGGAGAATGTAGCAAGAGAGAAGACATAAAAGGATAAAGAAGCAGGAACAAAGAACAATAAATAAAACTAGCACAATGGAATGGAACTAAGGCCGGTTGTTTGTTTGTTTGCTTAAGTGCTGACCCAGGTTTGCCACAGGAGAGAAGCCCTTGACTGCTGTGGCACAGTGAAATAATATCTCACTTTCAACCTGACCACCTGGCATTTTACATTTGTCTGCGTATTTTTCCATCCATTTCAAAGGAGTTGAGTTTTAGAAAACATAATCTGATTTCCCTTGAAAGGCCATGAAAGAACGCTTGAAGCTACAGGTCAGGGATGGTTTTGATGTTGCATATTCCCTGCTATGTTTAAGAGATTCCGTGAAAATTTGACCGGAGTAGAAATTTCAAAGACAAATCCCTTTTCTAAGAAACACCTGTATGTTCTATAAGATCACGACCATTACATAAAGATGTCAATTTCATCTCCAGTTGGCTGACCTAATGCCACTAAGTGTGATGCTATTTGCAAGCCATTTCTTTAGCTGAGGACTGAGGTCCTGGATGTGGTTCATAAGACCATAGCACATCAGGAAACCTCGCTCACTGAAGGCATTTTGATTTTAGTTTTTGTGTCAGCTTCTACTGTTGGTCATACAAGAAGCCCAGGCTCTAACTAACATAGAAGTGACTGCGTTTCTTTGTTTTGACTAGGTATTCTTCAAATACTGACAAAGAAATGATCATCCTAAAAATGGTAGATTTGAATGGAGTTGACCTGGGCCTTATCAGGTACTCTGTTTACTTTTTTTGCTTTTCGTCCTGTCTGGATAGCTTTCCTTAATCATGGAGGTGGGGACGGGGAGGGGGGTGTGGGAGGAAGAGACTAGAATAGTGGCAGCAGCGGCTGGGAATATGTTGAGTAGTTAAGAGTCCAGACTTGGGAGTCAGACACATCTGGGTCCAACCATAGATCCTGGGGCAAGGTTCTCAGCTTTCCAGGGCTCGGTTCCTTACCTGGAAAACAGGGCTAATTAAAGGATGACGTAAATGAGGGATTCAGGTAAAGAAGTGTAGTGTAGCATCTGGGATATGACATAAGGATTCAGTCAATACCAGTGCTTATTACTCTATCAAGATGTCGTATGTGGAATTTCTACGATGGCGGACCGTTATCTCTTAGTAAAATGAGAAAACTATCTGACCAACCAGGCTAAATGATTATGGGTTTGAGATGATTTAACTGTGTTTTCCTAAAAGAATGAAGTCAAGTCTAATGTAGGACGATGCCAATTAGTGATGGAAACAGAATTGAGGCCACCTGAAGGAAGCAGATGAGGTGAAATTACAGCCTGGCACAGGTTTTAGTTCAGGATTATACGTAAGAAGACGTGTGGATTTTTTTTTTTTTTCATAAAGAAGGCATTTGCATTCATGTGTGAATTTTGTCCCTGCAATTGGACTGACTCAGGAATTGACTGGCTGGGTAACAGCCCCAGGTGCCTTGATGCGCAGACGTCCAAGTGATGGAGGATGCCTGAAGGAAGTGTATGATGGCTCATGGGAGCTACAGTTAAATGGCTTGGGTTTGCTCTGTGTTGTCATCGTGATGAGCTTTGTGACTTTGGCCAAGTGACTTAACTGCTCTGTGGCTCAATTTTCTTTCTTTCTTTCTTTCTTTCTTTCTTTCTTTCTTTCTTTCTTTCTTCTTTCTTTCTTTCTTTCTTTCTTTCTTTCTTTCATGTTTATTTATTGATTTTGAAAGAAAGAGAGAGCAGGAAAGGGGGAAAGAGAGAGAGACAGAGACAGAGAGAGAGAATCCCAAGCAGGCTCCACACTGGCAGCAGAGCCCAATGTGGGGCTCGAACTCACGAAATGTCAGATCGTGCCCCGAGCCGAAATTAAGAGTCTGATGCTTCACCAACTGAGCCACCCCTCAATTTTCTGACTTTAAAAGTGAGGGATAAAGTGAGTCCTTAAAATGTTGATAATAAGCGTGAGTAAAGGTGGTAGGGGCCTATCAGGTACGATTATGAAATACTTAACTGAAAGGGTCTATGTAAGTCAAATTAATAATTAATTAAAATTAATAAGAGGTGAATGAAAACATTAAGGACTGTGATCAGTACTGGCCCTGTAACCAGGTGGAGAACAGCACGGTGGTGAGGAGTTCTGGTTTTAGGGGTAGATTTTAGGACTTGAGTTCAAATCCCAGCCTTGCCACTTATTAACCTACTTACACCTCAACTATTCCATTTGAAAATGGGAATGATAATGCCTCATAGGACTGTTTCAGGATTAAATGACATAATACATGCAAAGTTCTACTCTGTGTCTGGCATAGAAAAGAGTTTTATTATTTTGGTTAAATGGTAAGCAGAGTAACATTCTACTTCTAAGAACTCCATTGTTGTCTCCTCAAAATGCTTGACGTTCTTTTTATGTATTTTCTTAAATGTTTATTTATTTATTTTGAGAGAGGGAGATAGAGAGTGAGGAGGGGAGGTTCAGAGAGAGGGAGAGAGAGCATCCCAAGCAGGCTCTGCACTGTCAGCGCAGAGCCCGATGCGGGGCTCAAACTCACAAACTGTGAGATCATGACCTGAGCCGAAACCAAGAGTCGGATGCCTAAGTGACCAAGCCACCCCGGACGGCCCTGAATGTTTGACATTTTTAGCATTGGAGTTACTTCTTTGGGTGTCAAGTGAGGTCACTAAAAACTCCCTGATAAAATAAACTTTATTATGTGGGTTGACATGATAGAAGTTATTCTTCCATTATAGTGAATTCATCTACTGATTAGTTGCCAACTGGTGTTGAACACAGTGGACTTTCTTTTTTAAAAAAATACTTTTATTTATTTTTGAGAGAGAGAGACACAGAGTGTGAGCGGGGGAGGAGCAGAGAGAGGGAGGCACAGAATCTGAAGAAGGCTCCAGGCTCCGAGCTGTCAGTATAGAGCCCAGCGCGGGGCCCGAACTCACGAACTGTGAGATCATGGCCTGAGCTGAAGTCGGACCCTTAACTGACTGAGCCACCCAGGGGCAAACACAGTGGACTTTCTAAATGTGTGCTTGGGGTATGTGTTGTGATGGGCATGGTCCCTATCTCGAAGGCTCTAACAGACTAATGGGGTGATTGGGGCAGGGGACAGAGACAGGCAAGTAATGACAACATACATCAGATGGCCATCAGTGCTGCCACCTGGCCATCGATCAATGCTGTGGGAACTTGGAGGAGGTAGCAGGGATACCTGAGAGCATCGTAGAAGTCATGAAAAGACAGTGAGCTGGGAGGCCAGATAATGGGCTATGTCAGGGAGGGGGTGAGAGAGGAATCCGAAAAGGTGAGCTAGCTCCAGATTGTGGGGCACTTTGGTGGGCCATTTGGTTAGGAGACAGTCAGGATACAAACATGTATCTCTGATGAGTTAGAGAATTCCACATTCGCTGGGAGAAGGAGCCTTTTTCCTTACAGTTTCCACTTAACTCTTGGCTGAATGACTGAGATCGTCTGTGATTCCCTCTTATTAGTTTCTGAATCCTTTAACGATGCCCATGGAAGACTAAAAAATGTTGTCCTTCTTCCAGATGTTCGTGGCTTCCTCGCATATAACTATATAACATATCTGGAAGTCCCAGGGCCAACCGTCAAGGTTATAGCAACTCTCCTCCATCTGCTAGGCTTAACACCCTGCAATAACTTGCTATTGTTTTTGCAGCCACCATATGTTATCCTTGACATAATTGCTCGTGCAATTGCCTCTTGTTGCATAGTGGCAATTGCTCTTTGAATGCATTAAAAATGATCCAAAGCATAAAGCCAAATCTGGGCTGCTGAGTAACTAAGCCACCAGATGTAGGTGCCTGCTGTTAGGCAGAATCCCAAGGCATGAGGAGTTTGGAAGCCTAGAATCTCTGACTGGAGGAATATGGGTGTCATTTGCCTCACAGTTCAGCTAAGGGCCAGGTAGGTGACGTGGCCTGCCCAGTGTCGCAGCCAAGACTGTTCTCTTCATGCTGGGAACCATATTGAGGTCCACAATTTCTTCTTTCCTACCTTCACTTTTGGTTTCATTTCTTCATTCGGCGAGTCCGCACCGGAAACCTACTGGGCACCACGCAGGACTTCCCAGTCCTTGGAATGGTGCTTTTCCTGGCCCTGAAATCAGGAATCAAATAATACCCACGCCCGTGTTCCTTGAGCAAGTCCCTTAAGTTCTCAGAGACTCAATTTCCATATTTCTCAGATGCAGATATAACCTCTTCTCTCCAGAGATCATCGATTTATTTACTCATGTATTAAATGGTGTAGAATATATGTGTCATGAACTGAGCTCGTCCTACGGATACACTGATGGGCAAAAGTAGATGGCGTTGTTGCCCTCAGAGAATTTATAATCTCTTGGTAGAGACAAGAGGTTCCAAACAGTCCTTGAAATATGTGTAAGATGACAACTGGGTTAAGTGCCAAGAAAGGAAGGTGCATAGCATTGTCTTAAAGGGATGTGACCCGGGCAGGGAGACTGGGAAAAGCTTCCCTAAGGAAGTGATAATGGAGCTAAAAACCAAAGGAAGATTGAGAATTATTTGTAAGCCTTTTATTTTTATATACATTCCAGCTAGTTAACATACAGTGTAACATTAGTTTCAGGTGTGCAATATAGTGATTCAACCTTCCATACATCACCCGCTGCTCGTCACAAGTGCCCTCCTCAATCCTCATCACCTGTTGAACCCATCCCCCACCCACCTCCCCTCTGGTGACTGTCATTTTGTCCTCTATGGGTAAGAGTCTGTTGGGGCGCCTGGGTGGCTCCGTCTGTTAAGCGTCCGACTCTTGATTTCAGCTCAGGTTGTGATCTCACCGTTTGTGAGTTCAAGCGCTGAGTCGGAGTCTGGAGCCTCCTTGGGATTCTCTGCCTCCCCCTCTCTCTGCCCCTCTCCTGCTTGTTCTCTCTCTCTCTCTCTCTCGTAATGAATAAATACACATTAAAAAAAGAGTCTGTTTCTTGCTTTGCCTTTCTCTCCCTTTCCTTCCCTTTGCTTGTTTGTTTTGTTTCTTAAATTCCACATATGAGTGAAATCATGTGGTATTTGTCCTTTTCTGACTGACTGATTTCACTTAGCATTATACTCTCTAGCTTCACCCAGGTCATTGCAAATGGCAAGATCTCATTCTTCTTTTATTGTTGAGTAACATTCCATTATATATAGATATCTATATCATATATGTATATCACATATGTATATATCTCATATCTATCTATATCATATCTATATCATATGTATCTTATATGCATATATATAGATATATATATCACATCTTCTTTATACATTCATCTATCAGTGGACTCTTGGGCTGCATCCATATCTTGGCTATTGTAAACAATGCTGCTGTAAATATCCAGGCGCCTGTATCCCTTTGAATTCATGTTTTTGTAATCTTTGGGTAAACACCAAGTTGTGCAATTGCTAGGTCGTAGGGTGGTTCTATTTTCAATTTTTGAGGAACCTCCACACTGTTTTCCAGAGTGGCTGCACCAGTTGGCATTCCCACCAACACTGCAGGAGGGTTCCCCTTTCTCCATATCCTCACCAACACTTGTTTTTGTGTTGTTGATTGTAGCTGTTCTGACAAGGTGTGAGGTGACGTCTCATTGTAGTTTTGCTCGGCATTTCCCTGATGATGAGTGATGCCGAGCATCTTTTCATGTGTCTGTTGGCCATCTGGAGGTCTTCTTTGGAGGAATGTCTATTTGTGTCTTCTGTCCACTTTTTTAATTGGATTATTCATTTTGGGGCTGTCGACTTTTATAACTTGCTTATGTATTTTGGATACTAAGCCTTTATTACATGTCATTTGGAAATATCTTTTCCCATTCCGTAGATTGTCTTTTAGTTTTGTTGGTTGTTTCCTTTGCTGTGCAGAAGCTTTTTATCTTGATGAGGTCCCAACATTCATTTTTGCTTTTATTTCCCTTGCTTTCAGAGACATGTCAAGTAAGAAGTTGCTATGGCTGATGTCAAAGAGGTTGCTGCCTGTGTCCGTCCTCCTCTAGGATTTTTGTGGTTTCAAGTCTCACAGTTAGGTCTTTAATCATTCTGAGTTTATTTTGCATATGGTATAAGAAAGCGGTCCAGCTTCTCTCTTTTGCATGTTGCTGTCCGGTTTTCCCAGCACCAATTATTGAAGAGACTGTCTTCTTCCATGGGATATTCTTTCCTGCTTTGTCAAAGACTAATTGACCATATGGTTGTGGGATGGAGAGGGCTGCAGTTAGCACATAGGACCTTGGTGCACAACTTACAAAAGCACTTTCTTCTCTGGGCCAAGGTGCTTAGCTCCGTGAGCTGAGTGGGGGTTGGATTTCAGCCTCCTCTTACTCCCTTTGCAACTCATCTTTGTGCAGGGCACAACCTGCATGCTGGACATGGCGGCCCAGGTTTGAGAGAATAGAACTTGGGGTGGGTTTATTACTCTTTTAGAATATTCAAGAAGCTCGATTTTGCATTTGGCTTTTCTTTTCTCCTTCAGAGTAGGAAGTGCATAGTGTCCCAATGAAGAGGTCCTAGAAAGTTCCTCAATTACCCAGGAGGAGAGAATGATTATAATATTCTATATTACTCTGCTGTTTATTGATTCACAGAGCATAGTCAAGATGTATTATTTTTCATCCCTAGGAAACAGAGACTAGGAAATTTTAACTAACTTGGCTATGGAGTAGGATAAAATCTCAAATCTTTGGACCTTCCGTGGTACCTTGATTACATTATGCTGACTCCAGCATGGCCCTGCTTTAGCTGTGATGTAATCATTATTTAGAAATGTTTATTAACAGGGACGTTAGTTATCCATTTATATCTGTGCTCTTACTTCTTTTGAAATTACCTCGACCTAACTTCGCTCTTTGGAACTTTGCTTGGAAGAATGTTGTTTGGACCAGATAAAATAAATTGTGAGGGCCGCTTTCTTATATTAAAATGATGACCTTTCTGCATATCTTTACAATACTCATCTGTTCCCATCGCACTTTGGTCGCTGTGACAAGCCTGGTATTTTAATCGCACATATTTCAAAGGCCAGAGGAGGAAAAATACAGCATCTTCTCACTCTGAGATTCACATCACTTTTCCGAATGCTTATTTTTTCAGTTTTGTAGAGAAAGGCAAATTCAATTAATTTTCCAAGGCCTAAAATAAATGAACATAAAGGCATGAAATCAATACGAATTCAAGTCTAATTAGCAGACTAGAATTCTCAGCAATTGCTTTCTCTACAGATATTATTGTCGGCCCCTGATTGAGAGAACACACCTGATCCCCCTGTGTGTTCCTTGGCGCGTAACACGATGCCAACCACATTCTTCCTGCTAACAAGTTCATGTTGGTTGAATGAGAAGAACAATTGTCATCTCTCCTTGCCTTTATCCGTTACGCTGCGGCCAGAATGACCGTCCGTCCTCTAAACCCATCTTGATGCCTTTGCTACAAATGAGTTTTCTCCAGTGATCCCTTTGCTGAGTCCCTACTCCTCTTTTAAGACCCAGCTCAGATGTCGCATCTTCTCCCAAGCATTTCTCAGGGGCAAGATGATGCCTTGCTCACCTCCACGTCTCCAGTGCCTGGCACAGAATCAAAGTTAACTGTGTATTGAATGAGCAGGTGAATGAACGGAGGGGATAGAGCCAGTATCCCACAGCAGATTAGAACTTGGGCTCTGTGGTCTGACAAACCTGGACTCTTAGACCTGCTTCTTGACTTACAACGGGTGTGACCTTGGTCAGATTACTTACTGGCTCACTCTGAGACTTCGTTTCCTTGGCCATAAAATAAGGACAATGATAACATCTGCCTCCAAGCATGCTTTTAGGATGAAATGAGATCCTGTGTATAAAATCCCTCACCTCATCAGAGCGACATGACAGTCCATGTTGATAAAATTGTTCCACAGGCTTCCTTTGATTGCCCTAGAGAGATTGCAGTCTGGCTGAAGCTGGCTGACCTCAGGGCAATCATATTAGAAGTGTTCTGCTTGGGGAGCCGTGGGAAGGTCATGGCCACCACCCCATTTTCCTTCCAAACTAAATGGAGTAAAACTGTAAAAAGACAGACTCCCAACTAACTGGAAAACACTAGTTGACTAGAATTTTCTCTGGCACCTGAGTTTTAGGAGAAGGAGACAAACCCATATCCGCAAAAAGGAAACTAGTATAAGGATTTTTTCAGAAGAGAGAAATTTTGCAAGTAACTTTAGGGCATGAGCTCAGAACCACCTTTAACCTAATCTTCTGTTCCTTTACATGGGGGCAATACATACCTTGGGGAACAAATTTAGCTCATAGGCTGGTGATTGGTTTGTTCAACACTGTTTAAAAAAATTCTAAATGGATGCCAACATGAAAAAAAACACTACTATAGAAATTTTCAAATATATGCCAATTTAGAGTGATTAGTCTTTGAGTTTCCATGTAACTATTATCCACCTTCAGTAATTAGCACTATTCTGCCACTCTGTTTCATCCCTCCTCTCCTTTTGTTTTGCTTTGGAAGAGTTTTAATTTTTCTCTTTTAATGCTTATGTTTGGAGAGAGACAAAGACAGTGCGAGTGGGGGAGGGGCACACACACACACACACACACACACACACACACACACAGAATGTGAAGCAGACTCCATGTTCTAAGCTGTCAGCACAGAGCGTGACGTGGGATTTGAACCCACGAACCGGGAGATCGTGACCTGAGCTGGAGTTTGACGCTTAACTGGCTGAGCCACCCTTGCTTTGCTAGAGTTTTAAAAGCCAACACCAGATAGCAAATCATTTCACTAATATATATTTCAGTGTATATCTCTATCAGGGAAAAACGTAAAAAAATATAACCATAACCCATGATCCCAACCAACAAAATGAAAAATAGTTTCTTGATATGCTCTAAAACCTAGTCTGTGTTCAGTTTTCCCTGATTGTGTCAGTAAGATCTTTTTATAATTGTTTTATTTGAATCAACATCCAAGTAATCCGCCCACCAACTCCATTTGTTGGCTATGTATGTTAAGTCTCTTAATCGGTAAGATTTCTCCTCCTTTTATTCTGTGCTATTTACTTCTCTCTTTCTTTTTTAATGAAAATTTTTTTCTTCTCTTTTTTTTTAATTAAAAAAATTTTTATTTGGGCGTAGTGGACACACACTGTTATATTCGTTTCAGGTGTACAACATAGAGACTGGATGATTCTGTGCCTTGTGTTATGCCCACCACAAGCGGAACTCCTGTCTGTCACCACAGGGCACTGGTACACTGCCATTGACTCTGTTCCCTGGGCTGCACCTTCCACCCCCGTGACGTACCCCTTCCCTAACTGCAAACCTGTGCCTCCCGTTCCCCTTCAGCCATTTTGCCCAAACTTCACCCCTTTCCTCTCATGCCATTTACTTCCTCAAGAGTTTTTTAATCGAGGGGTGCCTGGGTGGCTCATCGGTTAGGCATCCGACTGTTGATGTTGGCTCCGGTCGTGATCCCAGGCTCGTGGGTTTGGCCCCGAGTCCGGCTCTATGCTGAGCACAGAGCCTGCTGTGCTCTCCCTCTCTCTCTGCCTCTCCCTCTCTCTCTGCCTCTCCCTCTCTCTGCCTCTTCCCTGCTCACAGGCAGGCACGTGTGCATGTGAACGCATGTGCACTCATTCTCTATCTCAAAATAAGTAAATAAACTTGAAACATAAATCGATAAATATTTTGCAAAATCATGGATTTATCAAAGATCTGGAAGCTCTGGCTTGCTCTCATAAGGCAACATTTGGCAGCCGCATAGTAGAGGCTACGGTCTTTAGGCCCATGCAAGTGCCTCCGGTAGAGTCTTTAGTAGACCCATAGTAGAGTCTTTAGGCCCATGCAAGTGCCTCCGGGTATCCACAGTCCACACCGGTCCCCGTGGCACCAACCAGCTGAACTCATCCGTGTTGCCTACCCAGCCCCCGTGGGCCTTGTGCTGGCCATCTCTGACCTACGTATACAACTGTTGGGCAATGAGAACTGAATCCTGAATGATGACCTTGATGTTTAAAAACATCCCTAGTCAGTAAGTAAATGTTCAGCTTTGTGAGCTATATTACTTAGGTAGGAATGTAAGCTGAAATGTTTTATAGAGTCGTCAGCAAAGAATTAAACCAACAAAAGATTTTTTTTTTTTTTTTTTACAAATCCTACATGGGCCTGAAAGTTCATGAATTAGCATCTCTCTTTTCTTGAGCATTCATTCTAGTTAATTTGCTTTCCAGCCTTCCATTCTGTATCTTTTTTATCCACGTGGAGGTTCGATCCTACAAAGGCCATTGGACAAGGTGTCCCAAGACCCCAACTTTAGTCTTGGTCCTCTATGACCGATGAGCTACCATTTTGCTTCTCTGAGACACCTTGCCGGGTGGAGGTCATAACTGCCTGGGCTCCAGGGCCGTTGTGAAGTGCAAGTACGGTAACAGATGTGAAATTAGTTTGTAGACGTTGTGGCTCTATACTTAAACAGGTATTACTATGCATACGGCTAACATCAAATTATGTATAACAGCCTCTTTCACACCTCTGTGCGCTTACTGTGTTGTTCCTTCCCCCTGGAATGCCCTTAAGAATTAATTGCTAGTCATCTGTGGTCCCCAAACACTTTATGCCTATTTTTTATAACGTTTGTCACACTGTACTAAAGCCATTTGTTTGCATCGTTGTCTGACCCTGGGTGTAAGGAAGCTTCAGTGTGTTCAGAACTGGGCACACGGCAGGGTCTCCGTAAAGGTCTTCTGAATTAGATAGGGTTGACTTCAATCATTGTTATGAGCACCTGTCTTGAAGGACAAGGTCGGCACCCACACAATGCTTTAGGCATATCGTCTGATTGCTGACCGTTCAGTTTTGTATTTTTGACTTACGTAAATGCCTAGACTTTTTGAGTATATTATTCGTAAGCTAAGCTCATCATCAGTGAAATAACCTAAATGTGAAAGGCCTACCGTTGAAAACGTTTTTGTTTTGTTTTGTTTTGTTTTTTCCTGCTGGAGAAAACCAAAGCTCGCAGGCATTGTTTTGACTCCATCACCTGGTTCTCTTCCTGAGCCGAGGGCTCCTTTTCTCTTACAGCTGGTTTGCCATCCACCCCGTCAGCATGAACAATACCAATCACCTTGTCAATAGTGACAACATGGGCTATGCATCTTACCTTTTTGAGCAAGAGAAGAACAAAGGATATCTACCTGGACAGGTGAGATTTGGGTCATTGAAAACATCATCTTAATTCATTAGATCCTCATTTGTACAATGCTCAGAATAGCTGATTCACATCTTCAGTGTAAAGTGTCATCAGGCACGTCACATACTAATATGCTTGGATAAAAAGAATTCTCCATCCTCCCTGAGAGGGGAAGAAAAATTAACAATGACTGTGTCAAATGCTGCTGACATCATAAAGTTGCAATTAGTTAGAGAAGGAAGGACAAGCTCAAGATTTTTGCAATACGTGATACTTTTTGATTGGCTTGGGAATATGATCAACCGGGTTGATGTTAACTTTTCTCTTCAGAGCTATCAAAGTATTAAGTACCTTCTGAGTAGTGTTAAGAACCTGAATGAGGACGGGACAGGTGATGAATCTTTTCTGCGGTCCAGATTTCCCTGTTAATGGCGAATTTCCTTTTAAGGAGTTTCGTCATACTTTCTTTTTTTTTTTTAATTTTTAAAAAAATTTTTTTTCAACGTTTTTTATTTATTTTTGGGACAGAGAGAGACAGAGCACGAACGGGGGAGGGGCAGAGAGAGAGGGAGACACAGAATCAGAAACAGGCTCCAGTCTCTGAGCCATCAGCCCAGAGCCCGACGCGGGGCTCGAACCCACGGACCGCGGGACCGTGAGATCGTGACCTGGCTGAAGTCGGACGCTTAACCGACTGCGCCACCCAGGCGCCCCACGTCATACTTTCTTTTAATAAGCCCCAAGGGAGAAACAACCCTAACCCACCAGACTTGTTATGGTAACTTTGAAACGCAATGAGGGATGGAATCAGAGATGGGGGCCGGAACTCAGTCCATGTGCCTCAGAAATCTCCTCAGCTCTGTGTCAATTACTGACTACAGATAGCTAAGCGGTTGGGGGGGGAGGGCTGCTCTGTTGGATCCTAAGGTCCAAGTCCCAAATGCCAAAGAATATAGGACAATAAGAACCCCAAGCCCTTGACTAGGATAAATATCTAGAAAGAGCAATGATACCAAAGTTATTAGCCCCATGAACATTCATAGTGATCTTTTAGCTCCTGACTGATAAAATTCTATTTTTTTTTTTTTCATTTTAGCGTGCATTTTAGGGAAAAGAAAGGAACTTCCCATTTATGATCACTGGCTGGGGGCATTTTGAGATAAGTTATCTTTGGTGTAAAAAAAAGACACATGATCTCCAATACCTGCTTATTTCTTTCCCTAAGAAAATTGAAGTCATGGAAGGTAGAATTAGATCAGCTGGGTTGAGGTTAAAGTCTTACACCATTCAAAAAGGTTATGTGCTGTTACTTCAGGTTGAAGAGCTAAAAGAAAAGATACACGGAGGTAGATCTGGATGGTGAATGCTATATTTAGGTTCGGTTTTGCCACAGGAACATCTGGATTCATATTTTCTTTTTAAGCCAGTAGGGATATTTATTTTTCAAGGAGAAAGGGACCTCTCAGCTCCAGATACAATACCAGGAAGGAGTTTGATGAGTCAGCATTTTATACCGTGTTGTTGTATGCTGTGTTTCTTGTCAAAATGTTTGTGTCTGTGGCACAGAGTTGAAACTCTCCTATTTGAAACAGCTTTATTGATCGTTGGAATATCATGAGCGTGATAACATGTATGCTGACTGCAATGTGAATTTTTTCGCAAAGTTTCTCAGAATGTCCTACCTCCTCCTTTTATTGTGCTCAAATGGTTTTGAAGAGTTCCCCAGAGTGGATGGAATGTTTGTGTTTTGAATGGAATTCATTGTGGGAAATAAGAATAAAAGGCAGTTGGATGTTTCTTTTGGCAGGGACCCTATGTAGCAGCCTTTGCTTCATCAAACCTCGGAGATGTGTCCCCCAATATTCTGGGCCCGCATTGTGTCAACACAGGAGACTCTTGTGATAACGCCAATAGCTCTTGTCCCATCGGTGGGGTAGGTAATTATGACATGAGATCTTTGTGTTTGCATCTCATGTGCATTTTAAGTATTCACCATTAACTTATAATTGTGTTCTCCCCAAGTGCACCCAGGCCTACTGACCTCTCAGGAGCACCCACTAAATTTCGATTGGATAAAATTCTAGTTCTCCATTGGATTGACTCTTAAGTGTTTTGAATGGTGAGGCAATTAGTAAATGTCAGAGATGAAATACCCTTGCCCAAACTTGGACAGTCTGAAACATTTCACCTTGGCATTTCTGATATCACAAGTTAGTACCAGAAACTGCTTGCCTGAGATGTTTCTCACTTGTGAAGTCTACAGCATTACACACACACACACACAAAACACATCAACATTTTTTTTTCTTTTCTTTAAAATCACAAACAACAGGGGTGCCTGGGTGGCTCAGTCGGTTTAGCGGCCAACTTCGGCTCAGGTCACGATCTCACAGTTTGTGAGTTCGAGCCCCGCGTCGGGCTCTGTGCTGACAGCTCAGAGCCTGGATTCTGTGTCTCCCTCTCTCTCTGCCCTTCCCTTGCTCATGCTTGCTCTCTCCCTCTCAAAATTAAATAAACATTGGCATGCCTGGTGGCTCAGTTGGTTAAGCATCTGACTTCTGCACAGGTCATGATCTCCCGGCTCATGAATTCGAGCCCTGTGTTGGGTTGTGCTGACAGCTCAGAGCCTGGAGCCCACTTTGGATTCTGTGTCTCCCCCTCTCTCTGCCCCTCCCTTGCTCGTGCTCTCTCTCTCAGAAATAACTAACTAACTAGCTAACTAAATAAATAAACAAACATTAAAAAATAAAAATAAAGTCACAAACAACAAATCTTGCTGTCAAAACTCACACAACATGGAAAACCTAGAGGGCAGTAAAAAGTGAGTTCCTCTTCATTCCCTTCCTTCTCCCCCCTCCCAGGAAGTTACCACTATCCCACCTCTTCCTATATACTTGTCCACACATTCACGAACAAAATTTTACAACTTCTTTGTTGATTTTTTTAGTGGGACTGGGATTCGAGTTTTCCACCTGCTTTGTTGTCTTTAAAATTGTTTTAGGGCTGAACACAGGTCTGTGTGGCAAGATTTAAAGACTTACTATTATTAGTATGGCTTTATTTAGGCCACACCGTCATTTATTTCATTGTTTCCCTGCCATGTTCATTTAGATTTTTTCTGCCTTGACGTGAGAAGCAGATCGTAGTTTCTGGGCTCTTGTTCTTTGTGTTTATAGAACATGTCACCTGTGATATGACTTGTATTAAATGTCATTTCTGGGCTATTTATTCTATTCCCATCAATTCTACCCAATGGGTAGTAGAGCGTAACAATTAGAGTTTTCTCTTATATATTACCATTTTGGTATAGAAAGTCTTCCTTTGTTACTCTTCCTTTGCAAAATGTTCACACATCATTCATTCACATTCGATTTCAAGATTACTTGTTGAATTCCATCATTCAGAGAGGAAACGTTTAAATAAATTATGGTACCTGTTTGCAGTAGAATATTATGTACTAACAAACTGTACTGTGTTGGAATATTGAATGTGGGAAAAAGCTCACAGTACACAATGTTGATTTAGAAAATCAGTATTTGGGGGGCGCCTGGGTGGCTCAGTGGGTTAAGCATCCGACTTCGGCTCAGGTCACCATCTCACGGCTCGTGAGTCCAAGCCCCGCATCAGACTCTGTGCTGACAGCTCAGAGCCTGGAGCCTGCTTTGGATGCTGTGTCTCCCTTTCTCTCTGCTCCTTCCCATCTGGCACTCTGTTTTTCTCTCTGAAAAATAAATAAACATTAAAAAAAATTAAAAAAAAAAAAGAAAATCAGGATTTAATCTTTTATATTGATCACGATTGCAGTTTTGAAAATAAATGTATTGTAGTGAAAAGACAAAGTGAAACCCACTGAATTGTTAACCCTGGCTTTCTCTGTTTGGCATTACTATGGCATTACGGGGGGGGGGGTTATTCTGTTGATTTTGTTTATTGTTTTTATTCTATTTATATACTTTTGTAGTTTTTTCCTACAAGGAGAATACTTTTAATCAGTAAAAATTATCACAGAATCACACCCTCTCCGACGACAGAATTCTCTTTCTCTCCATTCCATTCCATCTGTTAGATTTGCTTCCCTCATGATTGCAAGATGGCAGTCAGCACTGAGGACGGTATATCCTTTTCTCCCCCCAAATATGGCAGGAGAGAGAGAAAACCCGTCTCTAACCATGGAATAAAAGTTCTTTTCCTTCTGATTGGGTCACGGGAGGTACATATCCATTCCTGGACCAAAACGGTTGCAGGGGAAATAGTGTGCTGACAGGCTCAGGCTGGGGTCCCTGACCAATCTTGGGGAGGGCCTAGGGAATTAACCACGGTCGTCTTAGACTTACCTGGGCTGGGAATGGAACCGTTGACTGTGAAAGAAGCGATGCCTTTTTGAACAAAATCGTGATTCGCTTGAGAAACAGAAAGAGGGAAGTGGGCAAATGTTGCCGTATCTCTTGCTTTCGCGTAGCTTCTTTCAGCAGATTTTTTTTTTTTTTAACTTCAGAAACTAGCTTTCATTAAAACAAAGATATATACTTGTTAACAATGCAAACAATGTTGAGAAGTTCGGGAAACGAAACAGGTCAATGCGCAGCCTCTAACTCCACGATCCACCTGTTAAACCTTAAATGAACATTCTACTAGGCAGCCTTTTTGGCTTCCACGCTCCTACGTGTCCGCACAGTTGTACACAAATGAGGTCACACTGGGAATGCTGTTCTATAGCTGCTTTCTTATTTCCCGCGAATATACTTTATTTTTTTCAATTTATTTATTTATCTTGAGAGCAAGAAAGAGAGAGAGAAAGCAGAGGAGGGGCAGAGAGAGAGAGGGAGAGAGAGAATCCCAAGCAGGCTTCGCGCTCAGCATGAAACCCAACACGGGGCTCGAACCCACAGCCCCGGGATCGTGACCTGAGCCAAATTCATGAGTCGGACGCTTAACCCGCTGAGCCTCCCTGGCGCCCCTCCAGTGAATACACTTTAAAACATCCTTTAAACGAATGGTACAGTTTTCAATTTTAAGTACCGTAAGTTAGTTCACCGATCCCCTCGTGATGAATATTTTCTTTCCTTCCCTCCTCTCTCCCTTCTTTTTTCCTCCCGTTGCATAAATGGACTACGTGTGTCATACATATTTTCACACGTGTATGAGTTTCACCTTAGGACAAATTCTTGCGAGCGAATTTGCTGTTCAAGGGAAAGCACAGTTCCCATGGGGGTGACCATGAGTCCTGTCCCCAGCCACAGTGTGTGAGTGACCCTTTCCCCAAAGCCTCCCTGATGCCTGGTTTATCGAGCGTTCAGTCTTTGCCAACAGAACAGGTGGAGTTCCTTTTTGTAGTTTAAATGTATATTTAATGATTCACAGGCTGGAATGTATTTTAATGTTGAAGAGAGATTTACATTTCTTTTTTGCAAATCACCTATTTTCATCTGTGTTCCACTGTGTATCCAGTAGGATTTTTTTTTTTGCTTTTTTCCTCCCAGATTTATTGAGATGTAATTGAGAGATAACATTGTATCATTTTAAGGCATACACTGTGATAATTTTGATACACATATAGGATGCTTTTTACTGCAAATAAGAGAAAACCCAACTCCATAGGGATGAATCAGAAGGTTATTAAGGAGGTGTTCATCCGCATTTTCTTGAAATGCTTTTTAATTTTCAATTATAGTATTTAAGTATCTGGTCAATGTCAACATTTTCTGGGGTCAGAAGGGAAGGATAGAGCCAGATTTATCTACCGATTTTTATTTTTTTCCAGTGGGTCACCTATGTGTTCCAATATAACGTTGACTGGGTTTCTGATTGGCTCAGATTCACTTGTGATTTTGCATTCCTTGAGATAATTGCTTCTTTCACTAAGAGCCCGTCTTGTCTCCCTGTGTTGTAGTCTAGCACGTGCATCGCTATGGGACCCGGACACGACATGTTCAACAGCACTCAGATTATCGGAGAGATCATATACCAGAGAGCAAAGGTCAGCCACGGGCCGGCCTCGTTCATGTTCATTTAACTTTGTTCTTTCAAATCCACGGGCAGCGCTCCTTACAGAGATGGTAATGGTAAGAGACAGCAGGAGCCCGAGCTGCGCCGTGGAGTCTGGAAGCCTGCTGTTCCAGGCCCGCGAGGAAGGCCGCTTCTGAAGGCACAAGACCCCCCCTCTCGGGCTGCCCCTCTGACTTCCCCGAGGAAGTGCTTTTAAAACCAAGGAGGCAGAGAAACATTCTGTTGGGGCCAGAACGCTTGCTTCCGACAGCATGGTGACAGACGGTGTAAGGATTCCAGGTAACACGGTGTCAGACGTGACCAGATGGATCCGGACCCACCGGGCCGCCTGGCCACCCTTCACTCCTTCAGCGTCAAGGCCAAGCAGAGCCATTCGCTGCTGCTCTGGAAATTCGATTCAGATGACTCCCTAGGCTTCACTACGGCATAGACTCTCCATTTTACATTTTCTTCTCTTTCCTTTTTAAAACATTTTTTGATGAGGACAGAATCTGGTCTTCAGTGAGATTACGAGGAGTTGCTCTCTGCTTCTCCCTCTGCTAAACTTTGGCTTCCATTTTCCCCCAAATTTTGTGTCAGCTCCTATGGGGACAGATATCGGATTTTTTTTTTAAGTTTATTTGTTTATTTTGAGAGAGAGAGAGAAAGTGTGAGTAGGGAGGGGCAGAGACAGAGGGAGAGAATCCCAAGCAGGCTCTGAGCTGTCAGCAGAGCCCGGCGTGGTGCTCGAGCCCACGGACTGTGAGATCACGACCTGAGCCGAAGTCGGACGCTTAATCGGCTGAGCCACCCAGGCACCCCAGATATCTGATTGGAAAGACAAAGGATGGGGGGCCTGGGTGTCTCAGTCGGCTAAGTGTCCGACTTTGGCTCAGGTCATGGTCTCACAGTCCGTGAGTTCGAGCCCCGCGTCGGGCTCTGTGCTGACAGCTCAGAGCCTGGAGCCTGTTTTGGATTCTGTGTCTCCCTCTCTCTCTGCCCCTCCCCCACCTGTTCTCTCTCTCTCTCTCTCTCTCTCTCTCTCTCTCTCAAAAATAAATAAACATTAAAAAATACTAAAAAAGAAGAACAGAAAAGACAAAGGATGACTTCAGGCTGTGGTATCCCCCATAGTTAAATCTCTTCCTTTGCCTGGCTCATTCCTACCTTTGCTGCGCGTGCGTGTGCACACACACGTGCGTGTTTAAGTAAATATTTTGCTCCAAGGGTTCTAAAATGTTTCAGGAGCAAGTAAGGAAGAGCTAAAGTACCTTTAAAGCCATTAGACAGCAGCCAGCCTAGTTGCTGCACTTCCTGCTTTATTACTGTGGCATCATCAGAGGATTGTTCTAAATGAACAGATTCTATTTAGGGGAGGCACCTGTGACACACTTCAGTGTTATTGTCCTGGGCCCGCGAGTCATAGGGGTTCGTCTCACAGGCTGGAATCTCTTCTCAGCAAGGCACACCTTTGCTTTTCGTCAGAAAGGCGGGCAGCAGCTGGTGTTACCCACAACTCACCTGAGAGCCCCCACGTGGCCGTAGGAGCGAGGATGGGGACAGAGTGGGGACAGTTAGGTGTCAAACAAAGGGGGCATGTGCTGAGGCGGGACTGGCCTGCCGTGTCTGGTGCAGATCAGTTTCTGAATGCGATGTCTCCCATTTCCCTGCAAGGTTAAAAAAAAGCGTCAATTCACCCTGAAGGGAAACACAACAGAACAGAACATCAACGCGTGGATGGTGGGTGGGGCAGACGACGTGGGTCGTGAAGTCTTTCCAGCTGTCCTTTGGTGGTAGGGAACTCACTCAGAGAATCCCTGAGGTTGAGCTCTCCTCCTGGCCAAGCCAGTGATGGGCCCACCTACTCCTAATCTTAAATTTTCTTGACCATCTTTCAAGAGAGATGGAGGCCTTTTGGTGCCACGGGCCGTATCCCTAGACTTTCGTGTTTGCGGGGAGTAGACACAGGTCAATGGTCTCAGGGCCGCCACGAGTCTGGGAAGCGACTGGAGGTGGCAGAGGGACCCACGTGGGTGGTGGCCGTTTCTCAGCAGCCAGCAAAGCTTGGCTGAGAGATGCTTTTCCCAATTGGTGCTTACGGGGTAATGTCCGTACTGTTCATTTTAGCTCTTCCGCTTTCAACAGCGAGCCTGTGTGGGTTTTCTAGGAACTGTATGCCTCGGCCTCCCAGGAGCTGACGGGACCACTGGCCGCGGCCCATCAGTGGGTGAATATGTCCAACGTCACCGTCTGGCTCAACTCCACCCACACAGTAAGTGTCCCTGAGCCACACTGGTCATGCCACGAGGGGAGAGCTCTGGGCTGATCTCAGTACTTACGGAAGTTCGACTTCTGTTTCTTGTTCTGTTGACCTCTCATCTTTGTGTCTGTTTAACAATCTTCCCTTTAGGCCCAAACCTGTAAACCTGCCCTGGGCTACAGTTTCGCGGCCGGCACAATCGACGGGTTCGGGAGCCTCAACTTCACGCAGGGTGAGGGGGCATGTCGTGACCTCTGTGGTTCCGGGCTCTGAAGCGTCAGGGCTCTGAAGGGCTTCGCTACAGCCATTACGTTTGTCATTTGTTACTGTTGCCTTTAAACACAGGGGCATGTGTGCTTTCCAGGTGTGCGTGTGACAGCCAGATTTCCCAGGGATGGGTCTCCTGGAACGCAGCTTGCACGGATTCAGATAGAACGGGAGTCAGCTTTTCTTTGCATTTCAGAGTATGGATGGATGTTCCTTTTTTTTTTTAATTTATTTTTTTAACTTTATTTTTTAAATTTACATCCAAATTAGTTAGCATCTAGTGCAACAATGATTTCAGGAGGAGATTCCTTAGTGCCCCTTAACCCATTTATCCCATCCCCCCTCCCACACCCCCTCCAGTAACCCTCTGTTTGTTCTCCATGTTTATGAGTCTCTTCTGTTTTGTCCCCTTCCCTGTTTTTGTATTATTTTTGTTGCCCTTCCCTAATGTTCATCTGTTTTGTCTCTTAAAGTCCTCATATGAGTGAAGTCATATGATATTTGTCTTTCTCTGACTAATTTCACTTAGTCTAATACCCTCCAGTTCCATCCACGTAGTTGCAAATGGCAAGATTTCATTCTTTTTGATGCCGAGTAATACTCCATTGTATATATACAGCACAATTTCTTTATCGTTTCATCCATCGATGGACATTTGGGCTCTTTCCGTACTTTGGCTATTGTCGATAGTGCTGCTGTAAACACGGAGGTGCGCGTGGAAAGTGCTTTCGTATTTTCTTTTGATTTCCTCCTTGACCGTTGTCAATTTATGATCATGTTGCTTCATTTCCACGTATTTGTGAGTTTCCCAAATTTTCTTCTGTAATTTATTCCTAATTTCATTACATTGCGGTTGTAAAACATACTTTGTATTACTTATACCTTTTGACGTTTGCTGGACTTTGTTTCATGGCCAGCCTATAGTCTATCCCGGACAGTGCCTATATGCACTTGCACGGAGTGTCTGTTATGTTCTTGCTGCGTGGACGGAGGTATCTGCGGGTACCTGTTAGGTCCACTTGGCTTCTAGTGCTGTTCACCTTTTCTATTGTTGGTCTTCTGACTCGTTGTCCCATCTATTACTGAAACTGAGATTCTTTTTTTTTTAATGTTTATTTATTAGTTTGAGAGAGAGAGAGAGAGCAGGGGAGGGGCAGAGAGAGGAGACACAGAACCCAAAGCAGGCTCCAGGCTCTGAGCTGTCAGCACAGAGCCCGATGCGGGGCTGGAACCCAGGAAGCATGAGATCATGACTTGAGCTGAGGTTGGATGCTTAACCAAATGAGCCATATTACTGAAAGTGGGGTTATTAAAGCTCCAGCTATTATTATTGATTGTCTCTTTCTCCCTCCGTTTCTGTCAGTTTTGGCTCATGTGTTTTGGTGCTCTGTTAATAGGTCCATATATGTTTATAAGTGTTATATTTTCCTAATGAAATATAGATTCTAAGTTCATAGGTTTCAGAGTTAATGTAACTTTTCCCCAGATTGTTGCTTTCATGTGTGATTTTTTTTTTTTTACTCTGTGTGTGTGTGTGTGTGTGTGTGTGTGTGCGTGCACGGGCACACACATGTGTGGATATTTAGGTGGGGAGTTAAGAGAGGCTCTTTCTTTGGATCACAAGCCAAACAATCAGGGCTTCAAGTTGGAGATTGACGTTTTTAGTTTCTACAATGGGAAGAATGTGATTTAGTTCGTA
Source organism: Lynx rufus (assembly GCF_022079265.1). Lineage (NCBI taxonomy): Eukaryota > Metazoa > Chordata > Mammalia > Carnivora > Felidae > Lynx > Lynx rufus. The sequence continues at coordinate 6,504,625 of NW_025814840.1, read as the reverse complement.
AATCTACAGTTAATTATATCATTTTGTTTTTATTTGAAACATGAATGAGGAAGAGCAGTGGAAACAAAACCTTAAGGACCTTGAACAAAATACATTCTTTTATCCTATTGGCCACACCAAGGATCTAATTAAATAATGACTCCTATTTTAGGAAGCACAGGAAATTTTGCCTCTTCTCTTATTCAATCTGTTTGGCACTCTTGGACAACAACCTTCATAACATCTTTGTAATGAAGTCACTGCTGTGCATTTGTCAAAGTGATGACATTTTTTTCAGAGCGTTAGAATCAAATTAGTGATAATATTCCTAACAGGGACAACAGTAGGGGATCCATTCTGGGACACTCTTCGGGATCAACTCCTGGGCAAGCCATCTGAAGAAATCAAAAGGTGTCATAAACCAAAGCCAATCCTTCTTCACACTGGAGAGGTAATGAATTTTGACTATGATGGTAAACTTAGCATATTGTCATTTTAAAACTTACGAATTGTCAGAGACAAATGATAGATCGTTACTGACATGGGAGTTCTTATTCAGATTTCACCACATCAAATTTTTAATATTAAAAATATGTGTATTGAGAATCACACTCTAAGGAGGAGAGGCATGATTATTAAATATTGTGACTTAGATTTTATGATAAATAACTGAAACGACTAAAACAGTGGAAAAGGAAAATTAGATCAACATCTACCTTATTCAGGATTCATTGATGTTGACTCCAGGAAACGAGTTCAGACACAATTCTCTGCAGAGGAAAACATCTCAGGTCCCATAAAAAAGGACATGTCCATACCTCCATTTTCTCACAATTCAGGCAACATGTTTAACTAAAGCAATATTCTTTTAATACTGCTTTGGACCATGGATTTTCACATTCTGATCATCAAAACTTCACGTTGGTGTTCCTAATGTAAGTTGCTGATGTGGAAAAAATTTTAAATAGAGTTTTTTTCTTCCTCTAATATTCAATTAGCATTCTTCAGGAAGAAGAAAGAGAGGAAAGGAAGGGATAGAGGAAAAGCTTCCACACTAATCTGATTATGGAAAAGGATAGATTGTCTTGGAGAAAACTTGGAAGGCAAGGCAAGACTTGGTAACTGGACTCAAAAGGGAAGTCATTAAGCTAAGCCATTCCCATGGTGGTAGAATTACTTATTCACCTTGCACACTCCTCTCAGGCTTATCTATTGCACATTGCGATTCTACCATGCCAGGTCCACCAAAAACTTCACGGATGAGAAAGCAAGTTCAGGTCAATGGGGCATTGGCATGGAGATCCATATGTTATGACCAGATAGAATATTGAATACTACCTCCTTAATTAGAAAGAAAATCTGTGGTAGGAGGAGAAAGCACCGAAAACAGCTGGAAACATTTAAAATCCTTTAATAAAGGGAATTCTATGAGCATCATCTGTCGCTTGCCCATATAGAGAGCAATACCCTTTCACACAGTTTTCACATTTGGGGTTTTTTAGCTGACAAAACCGCATCCGTGGCACCCAGACATCGTTGATGTTCAGATGATCACCGTTGGGTCCTTGGCCATAATTGCCATCCCTGGGGAATTTACGTAAGTTTTCTTTGTTACTTTGTAGTTAAGAATGTAATTACTGGGTATGTGTTTCTGTTGCAATCACTTCTTCTGGGGGGGGCGGGGAGATAATTCTGCGCTGGCTCCTTTGTATCTCACTGTATCATACTCTTTTTTCGGTTTTCCCCACTTGGGATCTTGCGGCAAATTCTGAAACCCTGACCCCCCTTTTATCCCCACAACCGACTCTTCTCTTCCTTCAGCTCCTTGTTCAGATCTCTAAAAGAGATGCCAGTCCTGCTGACCCCAGCTCACACTGTCCTTACCGCCACCACCAAGTCCCCACAGCATCAGCAGCGGCCTCATCATTACAAGGACCGCCGCAATCGCCTTTTCATCCTTACTCTGCTTTCTGGTCCCCGTAGCCACGGTTGCCGTCCCATTTCTTTTATTTGTTTGTTGACCATCTCCCACCCCGCCCCCCCCCCACCCACCCTGGAAAGTGAGCTTCATACCCTTGAATCCTTAGCCCTTAGAAGGGGGCCTCTTGGGGCGCCTGGGTGGCTCAGTCGGTTAAGCGTCCGACTTCGACTCAGGTCACGATCTCGCGGTCTGTGAGTTCGACCCCCGCGTCGGGCTCTGGGCTGACGGCTCGGAGCCTGGAGCCTGCTTCAGATTCTGTGTCTCCCTCTCTCTCTCTGCCCCTCCCCTGTTCATGCTCTGTCTCTCTCTGTCTCAAAAATAAATAAACGTTAAAAAAAATTTAGAAGGGGGCCTCTTATGTGGCAGGTGCTGTGTTTTGTTAAGGATTCAATGAAAGAAGGAAACGGTAAATTCTTTGTAGGCAGGAGCACATACACTCTCAATTTGCCTCAGTTCTTGCTAACATCGAACGCAGACAGTACATTTTTTTTTGGGTCAACGAATGGAAAATGATCGTCGTCTTTGCCAGTGATATTCACGGAGGGCCTTTCCCTCCTCCAAGTCGTCTGTTTTCAGTTGAGGATTTGTTCTGAAGACAGGACAGCCAGGGGGAAAGGGGCTCAAGTTTAGCTCTGCCTTGTCACAGAGCTTGCACGCGCCTTACCGCGTTGTGTTAAGAGCCAGGATCCCGCCTGTCTTTCGCCGCAAGTTTTTCTGTGGTCTTTGCATGCTTTTGGAGTCGGGAACCACTTAGATAACTCTGTTTTCTTGACTCAGGACCATGTCTGGACGAAGACTTCGGGAGGCCGTTCAAGCAGTGAGTTAAAAACGAAATAAAATATGTATACCTTTATATTTGGGGAAGAGAAAAGAATTCCCTAATCCTGCGATCTGATACCTTTTAAATTAATCATTGCTAAGATGCCTAGAGTTTCACACACTTGAAAGTAATGCGTAGAGGGGTGCCTGTGTGGCTCAGTCGGTTAAGCATCCGACTTTGGCTCAGGTCATGGTCTTGTGGTCTGTGAGTTCAAGCCCCGTGTCAGGCTCTCTGCTGACAGTTCAGAGACTGGATCCTGCTTCCCATTCTGTGTCTCCCTCTCTCTGTGCTCCCCCACTCATGCTCTGTCTCTCTTGCTCTCAAAAAATAAATAAAACATAAACAACTTAAAAAAAAATAAAAAAGGAAGTAATGCGTGGAGGTGAATATGAAATATTAGTGGTATAAAAATAAGCTTAAAAATGAGAAGGAAGCTATAATCCGGTTTAAATATTTTATTGCTATATTTATCTATTAATAATTTAAAAATTGATAATGGTTTTACAGATCAAATAGTGCATAACCCTACGTACCTTAATATCTTGAAGTTCTGTCTAAATAAAATCTAATCCATGTTAGGAATTCTGTATTTTATCTGCATTTATGATTTTCTTCCTATTCAGGAAGGTAGTGTAGATGTTTCTAAAATGACGTAATCATACTTAGAGCCGGAAATAACCACTACGGTCAGCTAGTATCCTTCTATTATGCCTTTTAAGGAAACGGGCTTAGTGTCTGTATTTTAGTAATAAGAAGATTCTATATCTGCAAATTCAACCAACCAGTGAGATGTTCTTAGAGCCGCTGACTTGCCCACAGGTAGTGCAGTTACGGCTCTAACTTTTCCCCAAGGCCTCGTGGGTACTTGCACACGGCCGAACAGTTTTGATCATTAGGAACGAGGTTAAGAGAGTCACCTTACACGAGATTCACATCTACGATTGTATGTTAAGTATAACTGGGCCGATAGGATACAGTACAGCGAAGAGCAATTTTATCGGGCTCTACCTTTCCCCCACCAGGAATTTGCAACCTATGGGATGCAGAACATGACCGCCGTCATTTCAGGCCTGTGCAACGTGTATACACATTACATTACCACCTTTGAAGAATACCAGGTAAAGTGGAAAAGTTCTCGTCGCTTCAGTGAACTCTACCCTCATCAAGACCGTGGTGGCAAATGCAGGTTTCCTGTCTAGACTTCCTCAAAGGGGTTTTTGAGTGGTGATTTTGTCTGGGGACAGACGAGAGAATGATAAGCCAGAGGTCGTGTTGGGGAGGATTTGTATCTGGGAGTTTGCCCTTTCCGAGTTCAAGTCAGATTTGTATCCGGGAGTTTGCCCTTTCCAAGCTCAAGCCAGAATTCTGGCCTCACTGACCTCCACTTTTTCTGAAATGAGTTATTTTGTCGGGGGCTTTGGTAATGAGCGCGGGTGCTGGCCTGTCTCGGGAGTCCACGAGGAGGCATACGGTCTACTCCTTGACAAACGTCCAGTGACGCCAGCAGTGAGCTCTGTTGACTCTCCTGAAAGTCCCTGTCTTCTAGAAGATCCTGTTGACTAACGATTCCTAACTGCAGTACACTGGATGGGAATAATTTCCGCTTATCCAGTTTTGCATTCCTCTGTAACCGTTCACGTAGAATTTCCTTCCATTGTGAGAGTACGTTTCAAACAACGATAACACTAGCAGTACCTCTGACTTCGTCACCGATGGGGACCACAGACACGTTTTATATCACCTAGAGTTATTGCAGATTTGGAAACATTTCACTCTCGTTGCTATTTTAAAATCACAGTAGTTTGGGGGAGCCTGGGTGGCTCCTTCGGTTGAGCCTCCGACTTCGGCTCAGGTCATGATCTCACAGCTCGTGGGTCCGAGCCCCGCGTCGGGCTCTGTGCTGATGGCTCGGAGCCTGGAGCCGGCTTCCGATTCTGTGTCTCCCTCTCTCTCCGCCCCTCCCCTGCTCGTGTTCTGTCTCTGTCTCAAAAAAAAAAACAAACAGAAAATCAGAGAGGAATTTAAATGTTTTGTCTAATAGCCTTGAAAATTCAGAATAATAAGTAGATCTATAAACAGTAACGAATGTAAAAATTCCATTTCTGCATTATGAGTCGGAAGGGAGAGAAGAATATGTGAGAAATAAGAATAAGAAGTTCACTGAAGGAGACACAGAAGCTATATCAATGTATCATTTTTGAGGAGGAAGGAAGAAAGGGAGAGCAGGGTGGGGTGGGTAACCCCAGGGAGAGAAAGGCCCAGAAACAGACAGGAACAAGTATACCAAGAGATGAGGAAAGCATGATTTGAGATAGATAACAAGGAGAGCAGCAAAGAGTTCAAGAAAGATGGGGAGGGGCGCCTGGGTGGCTCAGTCGGTTGAGCCTCTGACTTCGGCTCAGGTCATGATCTCACAGCTTGTGAGTTCAAGCCCCGCGTTGGGCTCTGTGCGGACAGCTCGGAGCCTGGAGCCCGCTTCGGATTCTGGGTCTCCCTCTCTCTCTGCCCCTCCCCCAATCGCGCTCTGTCTCTGTCTCTCTCAAAAAATAAAAACAAACATTAAAAAAAATTAAAAATAAAATAAAATCACAGTAGTTATTAGACCTTATTACTCAGTCAGGAAACACAAACATTACTCGTTATTCGATGAAGAAGAACAAACATTATGCTATCACAAAAATGGTCTATGAATGTTTGATTCATGTATTTCAGTCTCATTGGTTTTCTTTGTCAGCCATGTATTTTATTGTATGCATTTAGAAAACATTAACTCTGAGAGGGGTCCATAGGTCTCAACAGACTGCCAAAGGAGTCCAAAGGCACCAATAGGGTTAGGAACCCCTACTGGCTTCCCTTAGGGACACGCTCCTACAAGGACTAATATTAATTAATTTATTCACTAGTTCATTCCACAGATATGTGTTGTGACAGATACTGTACTAGCCACTATCTGAGCATAACAATAAGTAACAATCTGCCCCTCCCCTCACGATTACTAGGATTTATGGTCTAGCGAAAGACAGAGAACAGCAGGTAATCACATTTCTGTGAAAGGGATGCAACAGGGTGATATGAAAACAGAGAGGAAGTGCATTAGTCTATATTGGGCATTTGAGGAATGGAGACTGGCAGATTTTCTGGAAGATGTAACATCTGTGTGAGTTCTTGAGAATGAGTAAGGACTAGTTAGGCAAATAAAATTTAGGGAGGGAGCCGGTATTGGGGAAGCTATGCTTGCAAAGGTCCGGGGGGCACTGAGTTGGTACATTTGTGGGGCCATAGTTCGTGGAGGATAGTGAGACAGGGACTAGTTGATGGAGAGGCATGGGTTGATGCAGCATCTTCTATGCTGTGCCCCAGAAAGAAGGCTTTAGAAAACTGAAGTAGAATTAATTGCAAGGGAGGAGTGTTCTGATCAAATTTGTGATCCAGAAAGGTCACTAGGATGGAAGTGTAGAAAGATCAATTGGAAGATTAAGTGTGGAGGCAGAGAACTGATTGGGAAGCGGTGGTTATGATCCGGGTGAGAGCCGAGGGTTTGGCCACAGTAAAATCAGGAGACCCGGAGGAAAATGAAAGAGTTCAAGAGATGCCAGGTAATGGGAGCTTGGGGATTTACAGGATATAGGATGAGGGAGAGAGAGGAGTCTCGAAGATGTTGGGGGCGGGGGTGGCATTCACTGAGCTGAGGAATGTCGCAGGGAGAGGGGGTGCATTTGGAGTGGTGGGATCCACTTAAGATTTGATAAGTCTGAGGTTCCTGTGGGAAAACTGAAGGCTTGCAGCTCAGCTAAAGGAGAGGAGATGTATCTGGTTGTAGTTTGTAGCTCCATGATGGTTAAGTGTCCTTCTCGGGTCAGCATCCTCACTACCCATTTTCTCCAGGAGTTCCTGAGATTCTCATTCTCCCTCATTGTTTTTTTCTCCTGCTGTGCTCCTCGAGGGCAAACATTTATATTACAAGCACTCAACATAGACTTAAGCTCAGGAGCCGTTCCCCTCTTTCAGAGTAGATGGGCTGGTCGTCCAAGTACCTTAAGCCGAGAGAAGCCACTGCCTTTAACAAGTAGTTGGTGGGAGCCATTTACTTTAGCCGGTATATGGAAATGTCCACCCTCCGTTGTCATGATTAAATCTTGAATGAGGCCAGTTCGAATTATGTGAGATGTCCAGTATCACCCTTCACCAAAGACGTGGGACCTCTGTAAATGGGTCAAGGCATGTAGAACGGTGTACGATTCAGCCCTGCCTCTCCTGCAGGCTCAGCGATACGAGGCAGCTTCTACAATTTATGGACCACATACCCTGTCTGCTTACATCCAGCTCTTCAGAGCCCTTGCTAAGGCCATTGCTACGGTAACCAGAACTCATACGTGTGTGCGTGTGTGTGTGTGTGTGTCTCAGGGGTGGGGAGATGCGGAGGAAAGCCAAAGAAAACCTTAGCCGCAAATGTTCAGTTTCTTCAAAACCTTCATATTTAAAGAGTTTGTAGTTATGAGGTACCTCTAAGAAATGAAACCGATAGTGAATTCAGATTCAGTTAATACATTTTGGTGGTGACAGCTTTGCTCATATGTATTATCTCATGGTATGCTCATGATCGTCATGTGAATATGGCGGTATCATCCCCCCCCCCCCCCCACTTTTCAGATAAGCAAATTGGTTTGGACCTTTCCAAGCTCAAGCCAGAATTCTGGCCTCACTGACCTCCACTTTTTCTGAAATGAGTTATTTTGTCGGGGGCTTTGGTAATGAGCGCGGGTGCTGGCCTGTCTCGGGAGTCCACGAGGAGGCATACGGTCTACTCCTTGACAAACGTCCAGTGACGCCAGCAGTGAGCTCTGTTGACTCTCCTGAAAGTCCCTGTCTTCTAGGAGATCCTGTTGACTAACGATCCTGTTGACTAAGGCTCACCGGCCTTACTCTAACTGTAGCTGGGAGTTGAACCAGTGTTCTCGAATCCCGGTGATGATCCTGCCAATGACATCATGAGTTGAGTGGGTCATTCCTCCTGAGATGCCCGTTTTCCGTATTGTAGCATCTCTGAAATCGGGGTGCACCTTCCAATCAGAGGAATCTTATGGTTAAAATTAGTAGCATGTTTTTACTTTCTTGGTGGTTCAAAAACAATAGTTGCTATAATCAATAGAGGCTTAGATGCAATGAAATGCAGCAGGTACCTTGGAATGTGCATTCGCACGCATCTACCTAGAGTAAGTACATCTAAACAAGTTTCCTTGAAAGAACTCCACTTATGGACATCTTCTTCTGGGATGCAGTTATTAATGAAACTGACTCTGGTGTCAGAAGATTACTCAACAAGCAGGATAAAGGGCATAAAATAATAAACAGATCTTTATATAATACCCCATAAGCCCCAGTAAAGGCTGAGAAAGAATTGGGACATAGCACAGACTATAAAGCCTTTTCAAAGAAAGAGCTTGGTCATATCAAGTTGAAACAATGAAATACCTGTTTCTGTGGGTCCAAAAGTTGGATATTGGCAATCCCATTTTCTTCCTCTAATCGCCGACTGTGTGAAGTTTCAGTAGGAGGTATTTACGTAGGGTCTATTTTAATTACCCCGTTATTGTATTATCATAACACTCCTTCAGCTTCAGCTCTGGTACTTTTTTTTTCAAAGTAGAACTGCTTTGATTTTCATCATAAAGGCTGTAACTAGTTATAGAATATTCAGATGATACAGCAAAGTAGGAACCCATAACCCACCCTGAGAGATGGCCTCTGTTTTCAGAGTTGTAACTTTCATTTACAACTATACGTCTACTGTTCCTCCCGTAGAAATAGAATCTTCAAGTTTTATAGTGATACTTAGGAAGAAAGTGTGGTTCATTTTGTAGACATTTGTGTCACAGTCGATGTTATGCATCTGTATCTAAGATTCGCTATGCGATCTTGAAAAAGAATACTGAGTATCTCCAAGCTGATTTTCCCACTTGCAAAATGGGAATGCCAACCGATATTATGGCCATTGAAAAAGATTAAGTATATAAAGTGAGGATTAGAGTACATTATGAAGGACTACTTAAAATTTGAGATCAGCGTTGCGATGGCACTATTAAAGGTGACAAATGTGGAAAACATAGGTTAAACCAGTCACGATATATGCTGATCTTAACTTTTAACTTAAAAGAGTGTTGATTGTATTTTTTAATTAGCACAGAGAAGGGTCTAGGGAAAAAAAAGAAAACTTGGTACTGACTCTGGATAAGAGAGGTACAACACTTCTTAAAAGTAAAAGAGCTTAGGGGCGCCTGGGTGGCGCAGTCGGTTAAGCGTCCGACTTCAGCCAGGTCACGATCTCGCGGTCCGTGAGTTCGAGCCCCGCGTCGGGCTCTGGGCTGATGGCTTAGAGCCTGGAGCCTGTTTCCGATTCTGTGTCTCCCTCTCTCTCTGCCCCTCCCCCGTTCATGCTCTGTCTCTCTCTGTCCCAAAAATAAATAAATGTAAAAAAAAAAAAAAAAAAAAGTAAAAGAGCTTATCGTGTGTCCGGCCCTATCCAAAGTCACGCGATTAAGGAATGGCGGTCCCAGGATCTAACCCTGAGTAGTGCTTACACTCAGATAGCTGAACTATACTGCCTTGGGCAGGGGGGCGGGGTGAAAGTATTGCCTATGACCCAAATTTTCCTCTGGCGACCAAAGTTTACATTCTGGATGTCTAGACTCACGTCTTAGCAAGTTCCCCCACATCTTGTTAAAGCTGTTAGCTCTCAGAGCGAGGATGTGTGTGTGGGCATTTCCTTTAATGAACGCATTTCTGGGAGGTGGGAGCCTGGGGAAAGGGGCTTTGACTCTACATTGTGTGCTCCTTAAGCAAATGCTCTCTGTTCTAGGACACGGTAGCCAACCTGAGCAGAGGTCCAGAGCCTCCATATTTCAAACAACTGATAGCCTCATTAATTCCCAATGTTGTGGATAGAGCACCACTAGGCAGAAATTTTGGGGATGTTCTGCAGCCCGCGAAACCTACATACAGAGTGGTAAGGCTCACCAGGAGATCCAGAAGCCTGCGTCTGGGGATGGGGGAAAGATACTGTCTAATGTCACCAACTGCCTCTAATCATGATGCAGACCAGCTGTTAGCAATGATTTTGAAAATTGTTCTTAACTCTGCAGGGCCTCTGCAAACATCAGAATGGGGAAATATTTATTTTTCAGGTGGTCATCATGTAAAATCAAATTTCCAAAATCCAAATTATTCTTTTCTTAATGTTTTCTTTTCCATTTTCTTAAATGAACGAAGAAAATTCATTTTCTTAATGGATGGTCATGGAACCATTTGTTGGAGCTAAGAAAAGTCTCTAAAGTCAAGGACAGGAAGAGCGCGTAGAAATGAAGCAGGATTATGCCACTATTTTACATTGATCTTGTGTCCTGCAACTTTGCTAAATCATTTATCTGTTCCAGTAGATTTTGGGCGGGGGATGTGGATTCCTTACACATTTCTACATATGTATCATGTCATCTGTGAATAAAAACAGGCTTCCTTATTCTTTTTTGGATTTCTTTTCTGGATGCCTTTAATTTTTCCTTATTGCACTGGCTGGAATCTCCAATACGATGTTGAATAGAAGTTGTAAGACCGGGCATCCTTGTCTTGTTTCTAATTTTAGGAGGAAGAGTATTTAGTCATTAAGTATGACATTTTCTTTATGATTTTTGTAGATGCCTTTTATCAAGTTGAGAAAGTTCCCTTGTAGGCCAATTTTTTTCTCTTTTCTCTTTCTTTCTTTCTTTCTTTCTTTCTTTCTTCTTTCCTCTAAGAATAGAGGTTGGATTTGTTTCAAATGCTTTTCTATGTCTTCTGAAGTGACCATGAGGGATTTTGTCTCTTATTCTATTCATATAGTGTATTGCATTTGTTGATTTTCAGATATTAAATAAATACCCTTTAGTAATGGTGTATAATCCTTTCTATATGCTGTTTCATTTGGTTAGTTAATATTTTGCTGAAGTTTTATACTCACGTCCATGAGGACTTTTGCTGTCTTTTCACATGTTGTCTTAGTTGCCTTTTGTGTTAGGGAAACACTAGTCTCAAAGAATGAGTTAGCAAGGGTTTCCTCCTGCATTTTCTGAAAGTGCATAGAACATATTGGTATTATTTCTTCTTTAAATATTCTATCAGATTTTTCAGCAGAGCCACACAGACGTTGGCTTCTCTTTATGGCAAAATTTTTATTTGCTAATTCAATTTCCTTACTCCTTATAAGCCTAACCAGATTTTCTATTTTTTCTTGAGTCAATTATGTATCTTTCTCAGCATTTAATTTGTCTTGAGGAATCTTTATCTTCCTAAAAGTTTGGATCTTCCTAGGAATTTGCCTGTTTCATGTCAGTTGTCTACTTTGTTGAGATAAAGTTCATAATAGGTTCTCACAATCCTTTTCATTTCTGTAGGGCCAACAACAATGTCCTTTCTTTCTTCCTGATTTTGATAATTTCTGTCTTCAAAGCTCTAGCTTTTAGCTTCATTGATTTTATCTTTTTTTTTTTTTTTCTGTTTCTATTTCACAGATTTTTGCTCTGGTGTTCTGTATTCTTCCTTCTGATGGCTTTGATTTTATTTTGCTCTTCTCATTTTTTAAGGTTGGAAACTCTTCTTATGTTTGAGTGTACCTTTTTTTTTTAATTCCTCTGTTGATTTTTAAAAATGATAGATATTTTTAATTATTTTTCTAGCCGTTTTCGAGACTCAAGAAGTCTCTCCTCTCCACACTCTACACTTGGTAGTTGTGACAGCAGGTGTATAGAGGTTCTCCCCACACCAAGCAATTCTTTAGTCCTCTGCAGACACCCCGTTGGTGTCCTACAATTGAATTCACTTCTGACACTGTCTGCTGGGGGTTGGCACATACTCCACAGGTTGAGGGCTCAGTCCCACAGACCGGACCCCCCAGCCCCTCACGCTTCAGATACCAACGGCGAATCTAAGTTGTCGCATCTGCTTCTGACCCATTGGCTATGAACTGGAGATCCCCATGAGCCCCATCTCGGGTTAAGTAACTTGCTAGAACAGGCTTAGAGAACTCAGGAAAACAGTTTACTTGCTAGGTTATACACAGATACGACTCAGGAACAGCCTGAGGGCAGAGACGCAGAGAGGGCAAGGGGTAGGGGAGAGAATGTGAAGCTTCCATGACCTCTCCAGGAAGGGCCCCCTACCAGCTTCTCCAAGCATTCGCCAACCTAGAAGCTCTGATGAACCCTAGACTTGAGGGACTTTTATGCCGATTAAATCATCAGCTGTTGATGATGAACCCAACTCCCAGCCCCTTTCCAGTCCCTGGAGATCAGGGCGTAGGACTTGATCCTTTCAACCGTCTAATCACCTTTTTGATTACCTGGCACCAGCCCTCACCTTGAGGCTATCAGGAAACCCACACCAAAGGCCATGTCACTAAGGTGCAATCAGACCCATCCTTCGGGGATTCTAAGGCTGGAAATGTGCCAGGAAATGGGGGCAGGAAGGGAGGCTTAACTGACTGAGCCCCCCGCCAGGTGCCCCTAGAATATTTTGAATTGAGCCCACGTATTTACCCTTCGGGTGCTGCTTACTGTTTCTGAGGAATTTGAGTTATTGTTACCATCTAGCATCATTTCCTTTCAGCATGAAGAACTTCCACTGGTATTTCTCGAAGGGCAGGTCTGTAACAACATAATCTCTCAGGCTTCATTGATCTGGAAGGGCTGTATTTTCCCTTTATCTCTGAAGAACATTTCGCTGTGTTCTTGGTTGCCAAATGTTTTTCTTTCATCGCTTTGAATGTGTCACACGGTTGCCCTGTTCTTTGGTCTGTAATGAGAAGTCAATTGCTAATCCTGGGGTGTGCCTGTAAGTAATGTTATATTTCCCTTAACTGCTTTCAAGATTTTCTTTTCTCTTCTTTTTTTGTCTCTGACTGCCACCTGTGTGCTACAATGTATCTAAGTATGAAACACTTTGGGATTATCCTACTTGGGATGTGTTGAGTTCCTTGGCTCCTCAAGGTAACGTTTGTCAAGTTTGGGAAGATTTCATCCATTATTTCTTCAAAAAGAGTTTTGTTTATTTCTCTCTTTCCTCTAATTCGGGGTCTTCTGTTTTGTGAATGTCAGTATACCTGAGGTCCCGTGTGTTTTTGGTTTTTTTTGAGGCTTTATCAATTTTCCTTCACTTTTCTCTGTCCATTCTTCTGATAAAATAATTTGTAATTGATAAATGCTAGTTCACTTATCCTCTCTTCTGTCATCTCGTGTTTGCTAGTAAGCCCTTACTGAGGAATTTCTCACATCAGTTGTGATTTTTGGTTCCAGAACATCTGATTGGATGCTTAATCCATCTTTAAAGTTACTTCTCCTAGGGTGCCTGGGTGGCTCAGTTGGTTGAGCATCTGCCTCTTGATTTCAGCTCAGGTCGTGATCTCATGGTTCATGAGTTCCAACCCCACATAGGGCTCTGTGCTGATAGCGTGGAGCCTACTTGGGATTCTCTCTCTCTCTTTCTCTCTCTCTCTGCCCCTCCCCCCATTCTCTCTCTCTCAAAATAAACAAGTAAACATTTTTTTTATTAAAAAAAATAAAATAAATAAAATTGCTTTTCTTCACTGAGGTTCTCTAGGTCATTATCATCATAAGAATTTCTTCAGTTCTTTACACATAATTTCTATTAGTTCACAGAACATCCTTATAACAGCTGCTTTGAAGTTTGTGTCTGGTTTAACGACAGTGTCTGGGGGCACAGAAAGTCAGTTTAGATTGCTGCTTTTTCCTCTTAATATGAGCCATATTTTCATATACGCACATCTCATCATTTTTTGTTGTTGAATCCTGGATGTGTTTTGCTATATTGTAGCAATTCTGGATTCTGGCCTCACCTCTCCACCCCCGGCCTTGTTGTTTTTGTTTGTTTGTTTGCTCATTGAAAACTTGACTAAATTAGTGAGCTCTGTCTCTCTTAAGTGTGGCTCTCAAGGTGTTGCCCCCGTAGTTACCTCACTTAGTGTTCAGCCCAACATTGATCAGAGTTTGTGCTTGGATGCTTCAGGGAGTAAGAATTTCGGTCTCTGCGGACACAGTCTTCTCTTGGCTTCAGGTGGTTGTCTTACAGAGTTGAGAGGAACTTCCCACACATCTCCAGAGTTCTCTGTCTCTGTGGCTCTCCTCTGTCCGGTGCCCTCTTCTCTCTGTCACTCTACCTCGTCAACGCAAGACTTCCTGGCCTTCGTGGACTCCACAAGGCTGCCTTACTTTGCCTGAGCTCTGCCTCTTTGTGCTGTGAACGGCACGCTCTGAAGGCGTTAAGTTGGGGCAATGGCAGGGCTCACTGTGTCTGTTTTCCATCACTCTAGGATCACTCTTTCCATTGCTTGTTTTCCTTGCCCTGCAACCATTGTATAATACACACCTGTCCAGCTCTTCTGGTTGTTTCCAGTGCGGGGGATGGGACGGGGGGGGAGGGGGAGACGCACACCGTATCATTCTGCCTCGTATCTCGTTCATGCCAGTGTAAGCACAAGCCACTCGTGGGAAGTTTTGATCGCTCTTATGGAAGTCAGTCCATTTCCTATATGTGTGTTGGAGGGAAGTGTGAGAAAATAGCAAAGGCTGAAGAAGCCGCTTTAATGCGCTGTCGCTGACATGAACCATAGCTCTGTTTTCATCTACATCTGAATATACTAAAGGCAAATACACTGGCGAAAAATTGTAGAGCAATTTACTGGCCCCAAATTCCTGTGTCCACTCTTGCAAGGGCATGTTCTCTGATATTCTGAGAAGATAACTCACTTGGTTAAATAGAATAAAATCTGTACAGGTGCCCAGCATCCTAGAACATTTCATAAATCATGGCCTAAATCTGAGCCCAACAAAGAATGCTTTTATTAAAACTCATAAAATGAGTTTTTATTTTCAGGGAGAAGTTGCCGAAGTGATATTTGTAGGCGCTAACCCAAAGAATTCAGCAGAAAACCAGGTAAGCATCAATGATTCTTTTTATAGATTTCAACCCACTTTTCAGTCTTTGTTTGAAAATCCTTCCAGAGGTTAACAACATAATGACAAAATATTCCTACTTGATTTTCATCTTATTTTTTTAAATTTTTTAAATGTGTATTTATTTTTGAGAGAGGAACAGAGAGAAAGAGAGAGACAGGCAGAGACAGAAGGAGACACAGAGGCTCTGAGCTGTCAGCACAGAGCCCCATGCAGGGCTCAAACCCACAAACCATGAGACTGTGACCAGAGCCGAAGTCTGATGCTTAACTGACTGAGTCACCCAGGTGCCCCTCATCTTATTTTTTTAAGTGTGGGAAATTTTTCAGTAGGAACAGTAATGTAGAATTAAGTCTGGGAAAAAAAGCACGTGGGAAACATTTAACTGGCTCTGCTTAGCCTCACATGTTGCACAATACAGAAAGAACTGCACTGACTCTTGAGAAGCTATAAATTTGAGTACAATCCCATTTATGTATTCCAATTTAGAAACCCTACTAAATTTGGGAAAATAATCAAAGCGCCAAGGATGAAGTGTATCTTTGGTTCCTTCCTACCCCTGTTTTGGCCCCTCTCCTCCAGGATCCTGGCCTCTGGTCCTACCTGTACTGTCGTGGAGGGGGTGCCCTCCTGGGTTGGAGCCCTTTATCTTGCATTTGCCATTTTCCTATTCTTTACTACTGGCGCTAATTGGATATTTATTTCTTTACCTCAAAAAATGACACAAGAAATACATGTTCAATGTAAAAATAGGCAATATAGAAGGTTTTTAAAACAGAATAGGAGGGGCACCTGGGTGGCTCATTGAGTTAAGCGTCCGACTTCGGCTCAGGTCGTGATCTCATGGTTTGTGGGTTCAAGCCCAACATCGGGCTCTGTGCTGACCGCTCGGAGCCTGGAGCCTGCTTTGAATTTTGTGTGTCCGTCTCTCTCTGCCCCACCCCTGCTCGTGTTCTGTCTCTGTCTCAAAAATAACATAAAAACATAAAAAAAAATAGAGTTCGAAACACCTGTCTTTCCATAAACGTTTTTAGGGTAATAATTATTCATAGTTTGTTACATATCAGTTCATATTTTACTGTTTTTATATCCACATAGAAGACACATGACAAAGTGCACATATGTAATATGGCTATTAATAAAATGAATTCA
Source organism: Lynx rufus (assembly GCF_022079265.1). Classification (NCBI taxonomy): domain Eukaryota; kingdom Metazoa; phylum Chordata; class Mammalia; order Carnivora; family Felidae; genus Lynx; species Lynx rufus. Next base: position 6,488,697 of record NW_025814840.1, on the reverse strand, counting down.
TTTTACTCCTCTGTAACTCCTTTAGAATGTTCTCATAACTACCCAAGCAATAGCTAGATATGTTCTAGTTGTAAAAATTCAAACAACAAAGAAAGCTGTAGAAGAAAAGGAGTAAGTATACAAAAATGATTTCGAGGTCAGGCTTTTTTTTATTGTGGTCGAGGGTACATTTATTCCGTCCATGAGCCATTCTTCCCAGGGACCATTGTTACTTACAACCCCAAACGCCTTTTCTCCCAATCCGCCTTCCATTTCCGTTCATTGAAATCTCATTATTGCTGTGATAATAATTGTGGCAAGAGGACATTGGCAAATACGCCATTAGGGAAAAATGTTCTACTGCTTGGAAAGTCAACACGCACCTGTTTGCAATAATTTCTCTAGGCAAACTCTGTCATAATATTTGCATGTTTATAGCATTGTTTTCGGGAGATCTCAAAGTGTGATTGCAAAACTGCAGGATTAATTGTCATTTGATATCCTTAGGGCGGAGAAAGACTAATCATCACTATTGCCATGGAGAAGCAGGAGAACAAAATGCTTAGAGCACTGTAATGAGAAAATAATTAATTCCTTAAAATATTTTTTTTGTAATGTTTATTTATTTTTGAGAGAGAGAGACAGAGCACAGGCAGGGTAGGGACAGAGAGAGAGGGAGACACAGAATCTGAAGCAGCCTCCAGGCTCTGAGCTGTCAGCACAGAGTCTGACACGGGGCTCGAACCCACAGACCGTGAGATCATGACCTGAGCCAAAGTCGAATGCTTAACTGACTGAGCCACCCAGGCTCCCCTAGAATTAATTTCTAAGGAGGCCCTGGGACTCAGCACACGACAGTTTCCACTCCCCTCTTTTGTTGGTAATCGGGACCTCCTCACCTCTGCTTATTCTTTTACAGGCGCTAAGTGAAGTGCTCTGTATACATTGTCACCTCGGTCTAATTCAATCCTTACTTCTGTGCATTGGGTTACATTTTATTATCCCCATGTTACAGACGAAGAAACTGAGGCCTAGAGAAAGATCCAGTAACTTGTATGGAGCAGTCGTGTGTCAGGAGGAGTTGTGTGTCAGGAGTTGTGTGTTGGGAGGTGGGAAATGGTAGTCACATAGTTCTCATAGTCAGTGGCCTACCCTCGTTCTCTGGTCCCCACTCTAGACCTGTGTGCCGGGGATCACCCTATCTCCTACTCCGTCAACAGCCTCCCCGATGTCACTCTGCCCTAAATGGCCAGAAGCCATTCTCTTTACAAGTGACCATCATAGTGAAAACTTCTTCATTGAATATAACCCATCAGCTGAGTAATATTTTAGATAATCCCATGGCCCAGTTGTAAATAAGTGATCCATTCACCAGAGTGTTATTTGAACATCTACACGTGACAGGTGTAAAGGACTGTAACGGATAAAAATGAATTAGACACAGGTCCTGCCCTTAAGGGTCACAATCTAAAGATTTTTGGGGAAAATTAGAGATTATGGCCTCTGTATCTTTTAATTTGTTATATCAAATCTGCACTGTATTTGAAGCTGAATTGTTGGTCTGAAATGAATTATTATAGCAATTTTCCAATGGGGGAATGAAACCTGCTCGTGATGTGCTTTCTAGGAATCCATTATGTCAAAATATAGGGATTGCTTTCAGCATCTAAGACAGGAAAGGTTTATGCATCGTTTTCAATTCTTTCACTTGGGAGACATATTTACTAATAATTCATTTACCCAGAGATGGAAAGATGAAGAAACATTCCCATTTTCCTTCCTACGTCTTGAAATGACAAGAGAAAGTCTTGGAATATAGATCAATAAACATGTCATGAAAAGGCTTGACTTAGGCCTTTTTTAGAATCTCGAGTTTTATTCGGTCTCTTCTCTGCCCCAGTTTGCAAAATTTGCTATCAGCTCTAAAATTATGCTCCATTCACTTTTCTTAAAAAAAAAAAAAAGTCATGGTGTGTAACAGCATGGGTAAAGTGACATTCTGAAGACATCGCACAGAATGTAGAGAGAGATGCACCTGAGAATATGGACGAAATTCTAGTACATTTTCACACAAGGTATTGGCAGCTCAGCCTACAGACCACAAGGACGTACTTACAGGCAGGCACCTTTTATGACCGTGCAGGGTCTCATCAAATGTGTCAATTGCGTTTCAGACCCATCAGACCTTCCTCACTGTCGAGAAATACGAGGCCACATCAGCAACATGGCGGATAGTACATAACGACGCCTCCTGGGAGACACGGTGAGCTCGCCTGTTGGACATTTTGTCTTTTGAGCCATGGGAACAGTCAGTCAGTGATGCGGGGAAGACAAATGGGAACACGGGCTCAAGGCCGGAAATTACTGCTATCAAATTCCCATGGAGCCTTCTGGCCATATTTAGTGGATTTATTCGACTCCATTTGGATTCTCTTTCCCTGCGAAACAGTGGGACATGTGCTACTGTCAGGAAAGGTGCTAATGAGGTTGTGGCCTCCGTTTTTGTAAACATCTGTTAATTTTGTTCTTTTCCACGGCCACAGACATTACCCCTGAAGGCTGGCTAGCCTCAGCCATTCTTGCAAATGGGTCGCGAGGCGGGCCTCTGTAGAGCCTGACAGTTCCTTCTGGGAAAATAACAAGAGTCTATGGGCAAAATGATTACATGTTTATACGTGGCCAATGATTCTTCATTGGAATTACTAACACACGAGAAGCTTGAGTGTTTATCTTTTCCTGACTCCAGTGAGAAAGGAATTTGCTTCTGGAGTTTCCTCGGAGAGGCGTATCTCTGTGTTTTCGATACCAAATCCCTGAGCCGAATAAATGTTTTGAAGATTTGCAAGTGGCATCTGAGATAAGAAAATGTTTTTGTTCCCGAGCGCATCCATTTCACACCACAGGACAGTGGCAGGGGAGTGGGCAAAAATTTTGGCAACTTGTACCTGACTCACATCACCCTAGATTAGGTCATTAGTTGCGTGTTGGTTTCCTTCACGTGGTTAACTGAAAATAGAGATGGGACTGTGCTGGGGCCCCTGTGATAGCCAGACATAAATCTGGGCCTCAGTTTTCCTCAGATGTTTAGGAATCTCGGGCACAGATCATTTTTAAACAAATCATAAATACATATTTAGGGTTAAGATAAGATTATATAGACGATAAAAAAGCATGATTTGTTTTCAAAAGCCCCAAATCACAACAGCAGTGAACACTGAGGATACGTATAGGCTTGCTTCTGCCTTGTTCAGCAGCAGCTGGAATGTCACCTCTGTCATGAGAGCACGGGGCCCGTCGCTGAAACACACAGAATGTTGAGAACGCTCTCTCCACCCAGGGAACTTACTGTCTACACAGTTGGGGTTATCAGTCAGTCACCCACTCTATCTCACTTAACTGCAAGAGTATCTCACCCGCTTGAGGTGGTCTACAAGGGCTCGTGTGAGCTGACTCCGTCTGTTTTTGTGACCTCAGCCCCTGTGTCACACTTCGCTGCCTCTTCCTTCTGCTCTTCCGCTGCACCACGTTTTTTCCTGCTCGGAACGCTTCGCACCCTCTGTTCCTTCTACCTAGAATGTCTTTCCTCTGGGCACGTGTGGGTTCAGCTTAAATAACATCTCCGTAGAGATACCGCTGCCATACTTGTTTCGTTTCACCCACCACTTTTAAAAATCATTTCTCGGTTTACCCGTTCACTGCCTTTCTTCCCGCCTTGCCCTAGTAGAACACAAGCTCCATGGAACTTGGAGCCGTGTCTGTCTTGCTTACGGCCATATCCTCGTGCCTCTAGAAAAGAGTCTGGCGCATGCACTCGTGAAGTATATATTTTTAACAAATGAACCTGGCTGGGAGAGGAAGTGTCAGTTGAAGCAGAGGACAGCAAGGGCAGAAACAGTGCCACAGCCGTTCTCAAACAGGAGACATCCCATATTCTGAGTATCGGGTGAGGCTTTTTGGGGATGGACAAGGTTTGGGTGGTTATAAAGGTAGAACAGGTAAGACAATTTCTACAAATGGCTATTAACTAAAGGTTCCCTTCTAGAAAGTATTTGTCCCTGTTTTGTTCATTGCTGCACTCTCAGTATCTAGGAGAGTGCCTGGCTTACGGTTGGTACTCCCTGAATGTTCGTATAATGACCAGTCCTACCTTTGTCGAATCACACCTTTTTAAGAGCAAAACTTGGTTTGTTTGTTTGTTTCCTACCAACAGTTTCTATTGGCACAAGGGATTGCTGGGTCACAGCAATGCGACGATACAATGGCATATTCCGGGTACTGCCCAGCCTGGAATCTACAGAATGAGATACTTCGGACACCATCGGAAACAGGACTTTCTCAAGCCGGCCGTCATACTGCCATTTGAAAGCACTTCCTCCGCCTTCGAAGTTGTAACTAGTTAATGAAAAGTTGACGAATAATTTAACGCGTGGCTGTCCTCCCTAATTTATAAAAATGATTTCACACGAATGTAAACAATTGGGATGACTTCTATAATTGTCCCTGTTTGAGGACAGATAGTTTCCTGTGAATGGGACAGAGGTGTGTGTGTGTGTGTGAGTGTGTGTGTGTGTGTGTGTGACTGGTGGTCTAGAGCCTAACACATGATTTTCCTCGGGGTCTTGCAACTGTTTGAAGGGACAGTTCCCCTTGATATAAAACCTCTGAAAAGTTAGTAAGAGTGGCTGAAGATGTGTGAACAGCGGTTCAAGTATTTATTTATAGAATTATTGAGTGTTAGGCTGGGAAAGTTTAAAGAGCTCATGTAGTTGGAGTCTTCATTTTGCAGATGGGAATGATGAAGTTTCATGGATTTAAGATTCACAAAGGCTACAGGACCTCTCCCCCCATCACACTTTAAAAAAATAGTATTTAAACATCGACCATAAATGTATAAGTCCAATTAGAGGCAATTGGTGTGGAAATGAGCATGTCAGCTTTTCTCGATTTAGCATAGCCTCTCAAAGCGATTACCCTGGACTTGATGTACCTGGTCCAGAGTTGTTGATATTGTTAAATTATTTCTGGCCTTCAGAGGCCAAGTACAGGAAAGTCAGACTTAGAATATTTTGATCATGCCCTGTGTTTCCCTAAGTGCCCTTATCCCTCTGAATTGTGTCTCCTCTCCTCAAGACTGGTTCTAAGTGAGTTTCACTAATCAAATTCATCCCCAAAACCCAAGACTTGCCGTTGGTGTAGATATTAAAACAAAAGTGTTAGTGGATTGGAAGTCAGTCCTCAAAGAGCAAGATCTAAAATTCATTTATCTGTTCTTTTATCGCTCACTTACTCGTGGACCCATTCAATCACACAGTATTTATTAACACCTACATACCCAGTATTGTACTAGTGTTGGGCCTTGATAATTAGTTATCATATTTGAGATGAATGTGTAAGTGTCAAAAGGGGACCGTTGGTGAAGAAGAAAATACTCAACTGAGGATATCAGTTTTGGAAGGCATTTAAAAAGCAGTCGTCTTCAAGTCCTATCTCACGTGTAATCTGTGTTGGGTGCTCGAATTTTGGGGGAAAGAGGCTCCAGACAATTTGGACAAAGTTGTTTCAAAAGTAATTTGAGGGCCTTATGAAATTCCCAGTCCAACGTCCCGAAGAATGAGATAGGACAATCTGACATTGATTACCTGAATGTACCAATTCCATTTAAAATTATCCAAGTTAACTGGAGCTAGCTCCCAGGCTACAAAGGAAATTTCCCAAACCCAAATCATGCTTCTGTATGAATGGCAGAGCTTTAGCATTTTAGGGAAAAATCAACCTTAATTTCAAAAACAAACTCTACAGCTTGAAAATAGTAATGATGCTAATCACGATGAGACTGACATTCATCTAGCTGTGACTCAACATGCCGTATTGCATTGGAACAAACCCGGAACACTTTTTGATGACCCAGGGCTCTGGTTCTATGCGAGTTCACGGCTGGAGAATTAGCTCATCAGGATTCCAAAGGGTAGCGATCATTTTTCCTAATGACCCGCACTGTTTGCTATCACAGTTCAGAGTCTTCCCAAGAGCAAGGAATTCTGAAAGTAGTTGACCTTAGATAAATTATATCAGAACTGATGATAAAATTGTTCTCATGACTCAGAAGCGTACTGAATTTTTTCCCACTACCTCCATGCCTCCCACTGCAACTTTCCTCAGTGGACCTGTGAGTCCCTGTCGTTCACTTGGACCTGTGCCAAGCCAGACACTGCATTGCCTCGTACCGATGCTTCTGCACCAGCCCTCTGTCCACCAGGACTCCTGCCCCCAAAGAACCCGCAGAAACCTGTCTGCACGCCCGCTGCCCTCTCTTCCAATCCAATTCCATTTTCTGCATTTTGTATGTAAAAATAAGACCAGATCCTGCCGCTGTAGAAACCATAGCTATTCACTCGTGCGTAAAAGAACACCACAAAAGAGGCAGTGATCTGTTAACATACAAACCTAGATCCAGGCTGTGTCATTGGATCCAGACTGTGGGGAGAAAGCCCCTGAAATTGGCGGCGAATATGGGGAAAAGGGGGCTGCTTGGGGGGGAGAACACTTCTGCAGAAGATTTTGTGTCTCATGTCAAAGTGTCTGCATTTTGTTGTATTACAATTTTCGATGAGTATTATATCAATTGCTTATATTCAATATAAGACTTAATAATAAATCACTGAATACAATTGTGAATGTATGGTCTATGGAGAAGTGGAACACTTGTTTTTCTTTTTAAAAACATTTTTTTAATGCGTATTATTTTTGAGAGAGAGAAACAGAGTGTGGGTGGGGGAGGGGCAGAGAGAGAGGGAGACACAGAATCAGAAGCAGGCTTCAGGCTCCGAGCTGTCGGCACAAAGCCTGATGCGACGCGGGGCTCAAACTCATGACCATCACGGGGCTCCAACTCACGAGCTGTGAGATCATGACCTGAGCCGAAGTCGGACGCTCAACCGACTGAGCCACCCAGGTGCCCTTTGTTGTTTTTAAGAGATGGACTGAACGGTGCTGGATTCCATGTGGGTCAGGTTGAAAAGTGATATGGATGGTCTCTGTAAGTAACCACCCAAACATAAAGGGTCCACTTGGTCCGTTCCTGCGCTCCAAAGATGTGTTGCTGGAAAAATACATACGGTTGAACATATTTTAGGACTAGGGCAACCAAGAGTTTCCTAGGCAGGTAGTTATCTGTAAAATTGTCTCATGAGCTAATTCTGAAGATGCTAAGAATGACTATATTCGTGAATATGTTTCTCCAGGTTGCCTCCTCATACATCTCCAGCATAGGAAGACACACCGCCCTTTTTTTTTTTAATTTTTTTGTAACATTTATTTATTTTTGAGACAGAGAGAGACAGAGCATGAATGGGGGAGGGGCAGAAGGAGAGGGAGACACAGAATTTGAAGCAGGCTCCAGGCTCTGAGCCATCAGCCCAGAGCCTGACATGGGGCTCGAACCCACAGACCACAAGATCGTGACCTGAGTCGAAGTTGGACGCTCAACCGACTGAGCCACCCAGGCGCCCCAACACACCGCCCTTTTCTAACATCGGTGCCTGGGTTTCATCTTTAGCCAACCAGTTTCGTCATTAGATGATCCTTTTCATGCCTTTAGCTCTTCAAATAATGATTTTGCTTCCGGTATCCCAATGCCACCTGCTGGTTTATAGTGGCTTTTGGAACATCATGCCTTACATGAGGCCACAGAGGAAAATTTGCATGTTCGTTACATAATTAGAATGTGTTCAGCTGTAACAGCATATTACTGGTCAACAGGGGTCCAAGCGCTAAAGACATTGACAGTCGCACATAGCAATGTCTTAAGGTGACCAGTTCAGGTTTGGTGCAACCACTCAATGATGTCACTGCTTTTTTTTCTTTTTTCTTAACCTATTAACTTTAATTTTTTGGCTGTCGCCTCAGTCTAAAGAGACCTACCTTGTGTCTTCATGCCATTGTGTGCAACAGCAAGAAGGAAGGGGAGAGTTCTTGGAATCTCTTTTTGGAAGGTGAAAAATATTTAGTGGGAACCCGAGTAGAATTCCCTTTCCATTTCCTTGTCTGGAATTGTGTCACATAGCTTTAAGGGAGCCTGAGAAAGAGAATATTTGGCATTTTCTGCCTCTAGAGAGGGAGACAAGTTATGATAGCATATCTGTTTTAGGAAAGAACACACCCTGGGGCTTGATGGTGACAGGGATTGTTTTCTACATTGTAAAATATATGCATTCATTCAGCAAGTTCACACTGAGCGACTGTATACTTTGTGGGCATTGTGCTACCCCCTGGCGATACAGTAACGATCAAAGCAGAGCAAGTTCTTGCCATCAAGGAACTCAGACTTAATGGAAGGAGCAGACAAGTAAACAGGCGATTCTGTACAGAGTGACTCATACTGCTGCAGTTTAGGGTGTTAGAGATGGGACCTTATATGGTCTTGGGGAGAATGCGGGAGGTTTCCTGGAGTAAATAACGTCTAAGCTAGGACCCAAAGGATATTAGCTAGAAGAAAGCTACTGGGGTGTGTGTGTGTGTGTGTGTGTGTGTGCGCACGCTCCTTTCCATGCATGGATGCAGGATGACTAGACTATTTCAGGTAAGGGGAATATCAAATAGCTAATCACGTCTGTAGTTCTCATGCAAGGGAGGAATGGCCAGAGAGGTAGCACTGAACTTCACCTTCATAAATAGCAATTTGGTTTTACGTTCATATTAGCATTTTCTCCCTTAAGACCCTTCATTTATTATATGCATGTGCTTGAATGTATTTTCCTTTTGCTAAACTAATAAAACACATCTTTTATAACTAAGGCAACTGATTTTCCCAGTCTCCAGTGACATTGGGCATCACCCTTCTGTCTTCATAGTCTGTAAGTGTTTCTTGGAATTGGATTTATTGACATTTCTTTTGCTTCTGTCCTCATGTTTCCAAATCTTGATTTCCTTTTGCTTTTTTGTGCCTATGAAGTGGGATATTACAGCCAACAAAGACCACTCTCTCCCTTTAGATGGAGTCCAGAGTTCCAGCCTACATCTTTTAAGTACTTATCAATACTAAAAAAACTGACCCACCCACATAAACTTCAAAGTACCTCGGTGTACGTAACTTCAAGTTATCGGAGATCCAGGCTGTGTTGACCTTTTTCTGGCTGTGTTTTAGGATAATGAGCAATCCAGAGACCTGGGATATTGGCTTAACACTAGCAGAAGAGAACAAGTCTACCAGCCCACTTTCTGGAAAGATTGACTTGACCATATTGCCTGTTTTATTGGCGCTTCCTTATTCAATACAAGACCAGGGTAAGCTAAACGAACCTAAGAACTTAACATCTCAGCAATTACAACCTTGCAAAAAAGTCCAACATGGACCCACAACATTCTTAAATGGCATTTCAGTAAACTAACACGATGATTTTATAGATAAATTTGATGGCACTACAATGAGGAGAGTATGTACTTTGTCCTTCTGAAACTGTGGATGGTGTTGTGCTGACCTATTGCAACTCTTTTATCAGTTTCTCTTAGCCTCAAGTCCACAGATTCAAAATAGTTTATGAGGACTGAGGGATAGCTTTTAACCATGGGACATAAGTTGTATAAAGTGAAAGAAAGAATCTAGATTTTGCAATCTGGTCAACTTGGATTGAATTATGTCTGTGACCTTGGGAGGGTTACTGAGCACCCCTGGCTGATAAAATGGTGTAACAATAATAACCTTGTATGATTGATATGGGGTCATATAATTTAAAGGCTAAGAGAGAAAGCTAATTGGAAACTAGCAGGAAAACTAGTTGGTTCAAACTTGGTTCTCCCATTTATTCAGTGTCCAGCCCTGAGTAAATTAATTTCTTAAAGCCACAGTTTCTTAATGCATCTCAACTTCTTACTATATCAATGAGAATAATAAAAGCACTTACAGTTTTAGTTTGTGAAATTAGAATAAGGTAAAGTTGTTGGCAGAGTGTCTGGCATATGGGATATGCTTAATTTATTTATTTAGCATAATTAATTAACTTAGCAGTCACTGAGTTTTATGTAAGATGAAGCATATAAATGTCAGGAAGAGAGTAGGAAATAAAAAAATTTCTCCATTGTGAACTGAATCCATAACTTGCTCCAGAGACATGCTTTTCCTGATCTTTTGACATCTCCAATATTAGTGTAGGAAGAATTGGAATGGGTGACAACTGAGGCTATGAGAGTGGTCTAGACTGAGAGGCAATGGAGGTCAGAACCAGAACCACTTCAGAAATGGGTCAGAAGGTGGGAGCGTATAATACTCTACACACAAAATGCTCTTGAGTTACTGATTGATGGGGCGGGGAGGGGGGCAAAGACAGTTTAAAAAAAAACCCTAAAACTTTGGGTGACAGTAACAGTAAAAACAAGTGCCAGAATGAAAGGAAGAGATTTTGAGAGGCATGAAGGCAAATCTGGGTTTGGATGGCTGAGACTTGACAAGACATCCAGGTGGCAAAGTCTAGCACACAGTGAGAAATGGGGAGCTCAGGTTTTGCAGAGAAGTAGGGCAAAACAGAGAGATACAGGAAGTGCCCGTTTCGGTCCAATAGCAGAAATGAAGGAATTTGATGAGTTACAAGAAGGAGAGCAAAGAGCAAGAATAAGCCTGGATGACAGGCCCATGGGGAACACCTACTTTTAGGAAGGGACAAAGGAAGGAGGCCCAGAAAAGACTGTTACTAAGAAGAAGAAGAATTAGAAGAATTAGGAGAGTAGGAAGAGAGAACTCCAAGAAGATCAATTATATAAAGGTTGTAGAGATGCTAAAATGGTTAAGAATTGAGTTAAGGCTTTGTAACTTGAGCGTGAACACTTTCTTAAGAATGGTAGAAGGTGGGGCGCCTGGGTGGCGCAGTCGGTTAAGCGTCCGACTTCAGCCAGGTCACGATCTCACGGTCCGTGAGTTCGAGCCCCGCGTCAGGCTCTGGGCTGATGGCTCGGAGCCTGGAGCCTGTTTCCGATTCTGTGTCTCCCTCTCTCTCTCTGCCCCTCCCCCATTCATGCTCTGTCTCTCTCTGTCCCAAAAATAAATAAACGTTGAAAAAAAAATTTTTAAAAAGAATGGTAGAAGGCATATGCCGGAGACAGTGGGGGTACTACAGGGTTGATGGGATGTGGCAAAGGCAGTGGCCATTCCGTATCTTCTCCCCCATCCATAGTGAGAGTTTGCATTGGTCACAGGGACAGGACTCCATTTTCAGGCTGGCTGTGTCCTAGGACTGCGTCTGGCAGCTGGGAATAACCATCTAAGTTCTGTTCGGTGGGGTGGGAGATGTGAGATGTCCTATTTCCCCATTTGTGCACTCAGAAGGGACAGTCATACACTCCTTTGTCTGGCTCCCTTCCTAGTAGCTGTGTAACAGACATGGTGGACAGAGCTGGGGCAGCCACCTTGAGCCCACAGACTGAAGCTCCATGTCAAAGATGGCAATCTTATAAAAGACATTGGGTCCTTGATAGTCAAATCATCCCTTGACTCCTTCATTTCAGATGATTGAGGGGGAAATAAATTCCCACCTCATGTTTACTATTCATGTCATTGTTAGAACAGCAGAAACCTGTATTCTAACTACTATACTGATTATAGACTCCACAAAGGCTATGATTTAGACACTTTCTTCTACTGTGGCTAAGATAAATATCAACATATTTGTGTAAAATCAGAAAGCAGATCTTTACTGGCTGGCCTGGGGGACATGGTATGGTGATCTCTTTCTATTTTTTGACTCTCTGTTATGGGTTGAATCATGGCCCCCCAAACAATGTGTATCTTTAAAAAAATATGCCACATCAAGGGATACACACAAGGAGAACGCAGCATGAACGCGAAGGCAGAGATTTGAGTGTTGTGTCTACAAGCCAAGGAATCCTAGAAGATTGCAAGTAAACCGCCAGAATCCAGTTGAGAGGCATGAAGCAGATTCCCCCTCACATCCCTCAGAACAAATCAACCTGCTGACACTTTGATCTTGGACTTCTAGCCTCCAGAACAGTGAGCCAACAAATTAGTGTTGTTTAAACCATCCAACACCTGGCGTTTTGTTATGTCAGTCCTAGGAGACGAGTGCACTGGCCAATGGATTAGTTTGCACCCTATAGACACCTGTCAGATGAGATCCTTGGGTGCCTTCCAGTTTAGAAGACATAGTCATTATGTCTGTTCTTTACTCTTTGGGACAATATGGTCATTTTATGGCAACTGGTCTCATCTCTCATTGGTTGCCTGCGAGTGTCACCTGTCACCGTCACCATCAAAGACTATATAGTAAATTCTGAAACTAATTTACATATCATAAAAAGCCAAATGACTCAGCTATGATGCAGCTCTAACTAAAATTTGATGGAGAATAAACATTCCATATTTTTGGAAATTGATCTTTTATGGGTTGTGGATGAGACCATGAGTATCTATTATATAAGATGACAGAATCAGGACAAATATAATGACGCATGTTTATTCTCACTTCTTATTGAACTACATTGGTTTTTTCCCCTCTCCGATTTATCATGCAAGTGTTATTAGCTCTGAAGCAAATGAAGGACATGTCAGTACAGCGTCTATCATTCTGTTTACATGGTGGCAAAGCTAGCAAGGAATCATAACATACTTTAGGAATTTGGCAGTGCTAGTTTTAAATCAAGGCAGAAGATGATCTTTACCATGTATTAGAGAGGTGTTGCAAAAAGTAGTAGCTGTGAATTTTTATTCTCAATGAATAATTGACTTAATGTTTACGTAAATATTTCCTCTTTTAAGAAATGCTTTTATAAACGAGAGAATGCTTTGAAGATTACTGAAGAGAAATCTCATGTTTGGAGGGATCTTATTTTCTTGGACTTAACAAAGTAGTATCTCAATATCCACGTTTTACATAAAATCAACTGGGACCCGTTGGGAAGTTTCCTCCTGGTTGGGTGCCATGAAACCCACCCATAGGAGTCTGATAATCTCCACCATGGTAGGAACATCGTGAGAATGCCGTCATGATTACAAGCTCAGACTGTCATAGGGGCGCCTGGGTGGCTCAGGTGGTTAAGCATCTGACTTCGGCTCAGGTCATGATCTCACGGTTCATGGGTTCAGGCCCCGCATCGGACTCTATGCTGACAGCTCAGAGCCTGGAACTTGCTTCGGGTTCTGTCTTTCCCTCTCTCTCTCCCCTTCCCGCATTTGCACTGTCTCTCTCTCTCTAAAAAATAAATAAACATTAAAAATTAAAAAAAAAAAGGTTAGACTGTCATTGAACTTTTTGAGACCTCAGGACAAAATATTATGGAAAATTTGAAACGTACAAATACAGAGAATAGTACATTAATACCCCATATATTTCAGCATTTGGCTTCAGAAATTATAAACAGCTTGCTCTTTGTGTTTTATTTCTCCCTTCACATTTTGCTGGGTGGGACTGGGGTCGAGCTGGACTATTTTCCTTATAAAATTTTAGCATATTTCTCCAACAAATATATTTTTTTCATTTACTTAACCAGAAGGTCACTCTCCTATCTTAACAAAGTTGACAATAACCGTGGTCAATTTCAGCTAATAGTCCATGGTCAAATGTTCCTGACTGTCTAAAAAATACCTTTTTAGGGGTGCCTGGGTGGCTCAGTCAGTTAAGCAGCAGACTTCAGCTCAGGTCATGATCTCATGGTTTGTGGGTTCAAACCCCGTGTCGGGCTCTATGCTGACAGCTCAGAGCCTGGAGCCTGCTTTGGGTTCTGTTATCTCCCTCTCTCTTTGCCCCTCCCTTGCCTGCATGCTCTCTCTCCCTCAAAAATAAACATTATAAAAAAGAATAAAAAAATCCCTTTTTATAGTGGGTTTGTTTAATCAGGGCCCAAGCAAGTTCTGCACATAGCATTTATTAATCTCTTCAGTCGCACTTAATATATAACATCTCTCTTCATACCATCCTCTTTTTCAAGCTGTTTAAGAAACCATGGTATCTAATAGATTTTCCTACATTATGACCTTTTGCATCTTTATGATGTGTTTTAGCTTATTCCTCTACCTTTACTGTTTCCTGGAAACATTAGCTCTAAATGCTTGACTAGATTCAAATTAATTTTTTTTTTCTTCAGGCAAGAATACTTTTTTGGGTGGGCTCTTTATTTCCTAGTTCCTAAAACAGGAGATATATAATGTCTGGGTGTCTCTTTCAAGTTAGGATTGACCTGACTTTCGGGAGTCGTCAGGCTGACCCATTCATTATAAAAGTCCCTGTCAACTTTTGAGCTTTGGGTTTCCACAGGCAAAAATCATCGTTAATCAGATCCATTATTTCTTTAGGGATTACAAAATAGTAGTTTTCTTTTTTTTGATAACTTTATTGAGATATAATTGACAAGTAAACTTGTAATATATTAAAAATGTCTAACGTGATGATTTGGTGTATGTATATATTCTGAAAAGATTCCCAGCATTGAGTTCATTAACACACATCACCTCACATATGTACTTTTTTTTTTCTTTTTTGGTGAGGACACAAGTTCTACTCTTAGCAAATTTCGGCTATGCCACACAGTACCATCAACTATAGTCACCATGTTTTTCACTAGATCCTCAGACCTTGTGTATAACTTATAATCACCATTCTACTCCCTGTTTCTGTGTTTGACTTTTTTTTTTTTAAGACTCCATGTTGGGGCGCCCAGGTGGCTCAGTCGGTTAAGTGTCCAACTTTGACTCAGGTCATGATCTCATGGCTCGTGGGTTTGAGCCCCACGTCGGGTTCTGTGCTTATGGCTCAGAGCCTGGAGCCTGCTTCAGATTCTGTGTCTCTCTCTCTCTGCCCCTCCCCCCACTTGCACCCTGTCTCTCTGTCTCTCAAAAATGAATAAACATTACAAATTAAAAAAAGAAAAGATTCCATGTAGAAGTGATACCGTGTGGTATTTGTCTTTGGCCTATTTCACTTAAAATAATGCCCTCCAGGTCCATTCATGTTGTTGTCAATGGCAGGATTTCCTTCTTTCTCATGGTTGAACAATATCCCATTGTATATTTAAACCACATCTTTTCATCCATTCATCCATTGATGGACACTTCAACATTCTTCCATATCTTGGCTGTTGTGAATAAGACAATAAATATGAGAGGTCACCTATCTTTGTGATATCATGTTTTCATTTCTTTTAGATATATACTCAGAAGTATGATTGCTGGATCACACGGTAGGTCCATGTTTGATTTGTTGAGGAACTTCCATACTGTTTTCCATAGTGGCCACACTAGTTTACATTCCCACTACGAGTGTGTAAGGATTCCCTTTTCCGCACATCCTTGTTACCACGTTCTCTCTTGTCTTTTTGAGGCTAGCCATTCTGACTGGTGTGAGGGGATATCTTTTTGTGGTTTTGATTTGCATTTCCTTGATAATTAGTGATGTTGAACCTCTTTTCATGTACCTGTTGGCCATTTACATGTCTTCTTTGGAAAAAGATCGACTCGATTCCTCTACCCATTTTTAAATTAAATTGTTTTCGTTTTTGTTATTGTTGATAAGTTGTATAAGTGTTTATATATTTTGGATTGTTAACCCTTCATCAGATATATGGTTTGTAAATATTTTCTCCCATTCAGTACGTTGCCCTTTCATTTTCTTGATAGTTTCTTTTGCTGTATAGGAGCAGTTTGATGCAATTCCACATATTTATTCTCATTTTTGTGCCTTTGCGTTTGGGTTCAGATCCAAAAAAATCATTGCCAAGACTGATGTCAAAGAGCTTATTGCCAATATGTTGCATTTTTATACACCAATAATGAAGCAGTAGAAAGAAAATTTAAGAAAATAATCCCATTTACAATTGCACCAAAAATAATACGATACCTAGGAATAAACATAACCAAAGAGGTGAAAGACGTATGCTCTGAAAAATATAAAACACTGATGAAAGAAATTGAAGATAACACAAAGAAATGGAAAAAAATCCCATGCTCATGGCTTAGAACAAATATTGTTAAAATGTCTGTACTACTCAAAACAATCTACACATTTAATGCAATCCCTATCAAAATACCACCAGCATTTTTCACAGAACTAGAGCAAGCCATTCTAAAATTTGTGTGAAACCACAAAAGAGCATGAATAGCCAAAGCAATCCTGAAAAAGAAAAGCTAGGCTAGAGGCATCACAATTCAAGACTTCAAGTTATATTACAAAGCTATAGTGATCGAAACAGTATGGTACTGGCACAAAAATAGACACATAGATCAATGGAATAGAATAGAAAACCCAGAAATGGTCCCACAACTATATGGTCAATTAATCTTCAACAAAGCGGGAAAGCAGTGGGAAGAGGACAACCTCTTCAACAAATGGTTGAAGAATGCAGAAGAATGAAACTGGACCCCTTTCTTACACCAAACACAAAACAAAACCAAAATGGATTAAAGACCTGAATGTGAGACCTAAAACCATAAAAATCCTAGGAAAGAACCCAAGCAGTAACTTCTTTGACATTGGCCATAGCAACTTCTTTCTAGATAGGTCTCCTAGGGCAAGGGAAGTAAAAGCAAAAAGAAACTACTGGAACTTCGTCAAAATAAAAAGCTTTTGCACAGTGAAAGAAATAATCAACAACACTCAAAGGCCACCTGAGGAATGGGAGAAGGGCTTTCAAATGACGTATCTGGTAAAGGGTTAGTACCCAAAATATATAAACAACCTATAAAACAGAACACCTCCCCAAGTGAATAATCCAATTAAAAAATGGGCAGAAGACACGAACAGACATTTCTCCAAAAAAGGCATTCAGATGGGCAACAGATACGTGACAAGATGTTCATTGTCACTTACCCTCAGGGAAATGCAAATCAAAACCACAATGAGATATCACCTCATACCTGTCAGAATGGCTAAAGTCAACAACACAAGAAAAAACAGGTGTTGGTGAGGATGGAGAGGAAAAGGAACCCTCATGCACTGTCGGTGGGAAGGCAAACTGGTGTAGCCACTCTGGAAGACAGGATGGCGGTTCCTCAAACAGTTAAAAATAGAACCTACCCTACAATCCAGCAATTGCACTACTAGGCATTTATCCAAAAAATACAAAACACTGATTCAAAGGCATACATGCACCCTGATGTTTATAGTAACATTATTTACAATAGCCAAGATATGGAAGCAGCCCAAGTGTCCATCAATTGAGAATGGATAAAGAAGATGTGGTGTATATACACAAGGGAACATTATTCAGCCATCAAAACGAATGAAATCTTGCCATTTGCAACAACATGGATGGACCTAGGGCGTATTACGCTAAGCGAATTAAGTCAGTCAGAGAAAGACAAATACCATATGATTTCACTCATATGTGGAATTGAAGAAATAAAACAAATGAGCACAGGGAACAAAAGAGAGGGGCAAACCACAAAACAGACTCTCAACTACAGAGAAGAAACTGATGGTTACCAGATCCCAGGAACCAGGTTACCAGAGTTCAGGGGGATGGGGGAAACAGGTGATGGGGATGAAGGAGGGCACCTGTCGTGATGAGCACCGGGTGATGTAGGGAAGTGTTGAATCACTATTTTGTACACCTGAAACTACTATTACACTGTATGTTAACTGGAATTAAAAAAAAAAAAAGACCCATGAAGTAATTATGGGAAAACACAAACATCTGCTGGTGGTTAATGCTGGATATATAGGTATCCATTATGTTATTATTGTTTTGATTTTTTCTAGATGTTTGCGGTACTTCACTGACATTTGTAAGAAGAGCGCAACAGGCGGAGGTTAGCATGACCGTGAGGATGGGGGGAGGGAAGGAGGGACTCAAAGTAGGACTTCAGATTTGGGTGACAGTGCACTTGCCACGTGAGAATCAGGGATGAGCTGGTGGGTGACAGCAGCACTTCTGGGTCCATAATATTTATTTTTTATTTGAGAGCGAGAAAGAGAGAGAGAGAGAGTAAGACAGCGTACGAGTGGGGGAGAGGCAGAGAGAATCTCAACCGGGCTCCGCGCTCAGTGCCGAGCCCAACGTGGGGCTCGATCCCATGACCCCGGGATCATGACCCGAGCTGAAATCAAGAGCTGGACCCTCAACAGACTGAACCACCCAGGCGCCCCATTGAGCGCATGATATTTAAAATTCTGGCTGGGTTTCATCTACAGGTGCCCCAAAGCCCACTGGAAATGCTCATTCTGACATTATCGGTAGTTTGGAGAAGAAAAGTAGCAGGATGATGTTTAAGAGTTTCACCTCAGCTTTTCCTGAAGCACTTTAAAATTTTTTTTTTCCAACGTTTATTTATTTTTGGGACAGAGAGAGACAGAGCATGAACGGGGGAGGGGCAGAGAGAGAGGGAGACACAGAATCGGAAACAGGCTCCAGGCTCTGAGCCGTCAGCCCAGAGCCTGACGCGGGGCTCGAACTCCCGGACCGCGAGATCGTGACCTGGCTGAAGTCGGACGTTTAACCGACTGCGCCACCCAGGCGCCCCCTGAAGCACTTTTAGAGTGACAAATTAGAAGCTGGAAAACCCGGGGGTTGGGGGTGGGGGGAAGAACATAGAAAAACCATAGAAAATTCCCGAAAAAGCAATATTAATGACAGGACCTGCCATTGAACTCGAAACTGGTACCTGATTGTCTTCAAAGCCAAGGGGTAAAAAGCCTTGGCACGTGCAGGTAGTGGCGGGGGCAAGAACATCTGGAGGACTGGGCCATTCTGGGCCAACAGAGCAGGATTTCCTGGACAGTAGGTCCGCAGTGCCACCTACTGGGGAAGACAGGAAACAGTGCAAAGCCCGTAAAATATGTCCCATGACACACGGAGGAAATCTTTTGTTTTTTACTTAAGACCACATAATTTAACCAGATAATTTAGCTGCACTTACCTGATGATATATGTTTTTGTTTTTGTTTTTGTTTTTGTTTTTTGCGACAGAAATCACGAGTGGAGGAGGGGCAGAGAGACAAGGGCAGAGAGAGAAAGAATCCCAAGCAGGCTCTTCACTGCCCTGACGCGGGGCTTGAACTCATGAAACGTGAGATCGTGACCTAGGTGGAAATCAAGAGTCAGACACTCGATTGACTGAGCCACCCAGACGCCCCTTACCTTATGATATTTTAATAGGTGAAGCCTTTTGAGAAGCTTTTACACCATTTTTAATCTAATATGAACAAGAATCATGAGTAGGTTGTCAATACATGTTGAATCATGGTTTCATTTTTGTAAATTATTATTTTAAGTGATAGAGTTGAAGATTAAGAACCCCAAACCCCCAACCCCAAAGTGTACTTCTGATGCCCTTCTAATCACAAGAATGTTGGTTTTAGGAGGTAAGCAAGTCTGGGAGGGAGAAGAAAAAGGCAAGCGACATTTGGCAAGGGTCTCTTGGGTTTTGCTCCAAAGTGCTGTTCCCAGGACTGTTTCTATCAGTGTCAGGAAAGAGTCTCATGATCTGGTAAGTTTGGGAACTACTGTGTACTAATCCCTTTCTCACTGACTCACAGGGCACATTAGAATAGTAGAGGTTTTTAGATTCTCTGAAGGCAAGAACTCTGTTTAATGCTAATTCAATGTTTCCTAAACTTAGTAGAACACGACTTCTTTATTTTAAAGCATTTCGATTTGGGGCTCTCACGTGCCAGATACAGTGCTAGGTGCTTGGTATACATTAGCTGATTTACACCTCATTACAGCCTGTGATTTGACAGAGAGGAAGATGCTGAGAGCCGAGGGGACTTTTGCAGTGCACATTTTCAGCGGCAGTGCAGGAACTGAAACCCAGGCCTGCCTGACACCTGAGCAGAGGCTGTCCCCAACGTTGCCACATGGCCTCCTGACACAACATTGTGGTTTCACATGGCCGAGGGCAGGCTCTTCTGCTTGGCAAGGGGTGGGGTGGTCACAAGAGCCCCCATTTTCAGCTGGCCTTTCTCTGGGGTGAGCACTTGAAACGGTCCTCTTGGAGAAGCAAATGATTTGCTTCTCCTGGACATTAGACATCGCAGCCTGCCTGTGACAAACGTGCTTTGTCACTCCTCACGAACTCAGCCGGCTCTTTCCAAAGCTGGCCTCATTTTGCAGGATACCTGGTGAGAAAGGATGTCTCTAGGGGATTGGTAGTTTGCACACCATGCATCGGCTCTGGTTCCTTCCCAGGGCTGTACCGGGCTTGGGTTTTGTAGCCCTGAAAGCAGAATTTATAGCTGAATTCTGCGAGATTCAGAGTTCAAAGACATCTCCTGCGGGGATCATGGATTTTGTACGTTACCAACAAGGCACGGTTGGGAGAGAACAGACAGTTCCAGAAGGTCACCTGTCCAGAAGCTATTTTGAGGCAGACTATTTTGGGTGCTTTATATATGAAAGTTGAATGAGAGCAGGCCTTTCGATCTCTGTGTCCTCACACGTGCAGAGGAAGCAAACGTACCTCGCTCCTCAGGCTGGACTGAGTCCCAAAGGGGATCTCAAAGGCCTTCATTCTCTCATTCCAAATTGTTGTCAGCCCATGATACTCAACAAACACCACCGCATAAAACACAGCTGACCGTTTGTCGACATGGTAGAGGAAACCTCTGTGTCTGACCCATGTTTTAGAAAATATTTTGGATCCCCTCCCCCTGACTTCAAATGGTGGATTCAAAAGAAGGCGAATTTAGGAAGTTTGAGGACACAGGGGGAAATCTCAGACTTTTTACGTGGATCAGAAATATGATTACGACATGGGGCACCTGGGTGGCTCAGTCGGTTGAGTGTCTGACTTCGGCTCGGGTCGTGATCTCACGGTTTGTGGGTTCGAGCTCCGCGTCGGGCTCTGTGCTGACAGCTCGGAGCCTGGAGCCTGCTTCGGGTTCTGTGTCTCCCTCGCTCTCTGCTCCTTCACCACTCATGCTCTGTCTCTCTCTCTCTCTCAAAAAAAAAAAAAGAAAGAAAGAAATATGATCATTGCATTGGACGTCCATACATTGGACGACAGAGTAGTGAACTGCCCTGGGAGCCCCCAAACCAAGGTCAAAGCTCCAGGGCTGGAGGGCAAGCCTGCCCAGGTCTCTTTGCGTGAGGAGACCAGGAGCTCAGAGGAAGAGAAAATTAACTCTTGGACTTTGGCTTCTCCACAGGACCCCTCTCAGTTTTAGGGGAGCCATGTAATTTTTGTTAACGTTTATTTTTGAGAGAGACAGAGCACGAGCAGGGGAGGGGCAGAGAGAGAGGGAGGCCCAGGGCCTGACGTGGGGCTCGAACTCACAAACCTCGAGACCATGACCTGAGCTGACGTCGGACGCTCAACCGACTGAGCCACCCAGGTGCCCCAGGGGAGTCATTGAAACGCCAAACCTAAGCCTCCTCCTTACTCTGCTTGTAGAGACGCAATAAGATATTTGAGTAGTAGAGAGCATATTCTAGTAACCACTCCATGACTCCGTGTGGTTGAGGACTCCTTGGCTGCCCCCCGACGTTGCTGGTTACTAAGGTAAACGCAGCTCCCTGGCTTCTGGTGTGTGAGCGCAGTCCATTGGCCTCTGTCGCTCTGGGACCTGCCACCCTCGCATATCCTAGCGCGTGCAGCTCTGTGACCGCCTCTCCTGTGTCAGCCCCGGCCTGTGGGGGAGAGCCACGAGTACATTCTTTACGGCGTGTGCTCTGGGCCGTCCGCTGCCGGGGCTTTTGGACGCACAGTCTCTCCAGCCGGCATGCTGCCTGTCTGTACCTTTTAATTTCCTCTACCATTTTTCAGGGCAACTCAGGCATTTCTGCTTCAATCAGAGCGGGCCATCATTTCCTCCAGGCCCTCAAGAGTCACCTGTTACGTGCACGGGGATATTATCCAGGCAAAAAACCAAAAAAAAAGCAGAGAATCCTGCTCTTTGCCACAACACGGATGGAGCTGGAGGGTTTTATGCTAAGTGAGATGAGACAGACAAGAGAAAGACAAACGCTGCTAGATCTCATTTCTATGTGGAATCCACACACACCCAGAAAGGGACTCACAGACACAGAGAGCAGACTGGCGGTTGCGAGGGCTGGAGGGTGGGGGCTGGGCTGAATGAGTGGATGTGGTGGAAAGGCACAGAGTTCCACTCGGGAGAGAGGTAAGCGTCGAGCGCGGCAGGGTGACCCTGGTTAGCCACACCGTGTCGCAGATTTCAAAGGTGCCAAGAGGTTTGAGCGTCAAGGTTCTCGCTGCGAGAAAAACATTGGAAGGATGGGAGGCGACGGATGCGAAACCAGGCTTCCCGTGTGATCCTGTCACGATGTCAACAAGCACCAGTTCATGGCGTGGGCCTTAAAGTAATGCAATGTGGCGTGTCTAGAAAAATGTCGTCGGAATCAGGCAGAATAATGCCCCGCCCCAGCCCCAAAGATGGCTGTGTCCTCATGCCTGGACCCCGCAAGTATGTTACCTTACTCTGCAAAAGGAACTTGGCAGCTGTGACCAAGGACCTTAATGTAATTAAGATCAAGGATGGGGGGAGCGGTCCTCAGCTACCCAGGTGTACCTCCGTGTGATCACAAGGGTCCCTATTAGGGAAAGACGGAAGGGGGCGGCCAGGCAGCGAGACTGAAGGTACCGTACGAGGAGGGGGGGCCACAAGCCAAAGAAGGCCAGCAGCCTCTAGAAGCTGGAGAAGACGAGCAAGCAGATTTCCGCCCTGTCTCCAGAAGGAACACAGCTTTGCCAACGTCTGGATTTTAGCAAGATCCGTTGTGGCCTCCTGACCTCCACAGCTGCAAGACCCGAAACGTGTGTTGTTTTAAGCCACTAGAGCTCGTGATAATTTGCAGCAGCAGAGAACGAATACGGCCCGTGCCGGTGAGTGTGCCCCTTCCTGAGGGATCAATCCAACCCCACGGGTCCCCCTTCGTGTCTGCCTCTGTCTGCCGGGTCATTTTTGCCATGCCTGCTGGGGATATAACTTCTTTCCTCTCTTATCAGCCCCAGCATGCGTGAAGCATGAGTTATGCTGGAGTGGACGTCCCTGTTGGCCAGGCAGTCAGGAGATGGGGTGGAGCACTGCCTTAGGGGGACATCTGTTGCCTTGTGGACAAACTTCCCCCAGCGTCTTCCCATCCTGGGGAGATGCTAGTTCTCCGGAGGGGCGGGCCGCTTCGGCAAGCTTTTGGTGGGGGTGGTGGGGTGTCTGCAGAGCCAAGACCCTTGGGGGCATCCATTCCATATTCCAGGGTCCCGTGTTTTCCCAGCCAGAGCCATGGTTTTAGCTTAACTGCCCTATTTTGGCTGAGTATTTATTTCTTTTAATTTTTTTCTTAATGTTTTTATTTATTTTGAGACAGAGAGAGACAGAGCATGAACAGGGGAGGGGCAGAGAGCGAGGGAGACACAGAATCCGAAGCAGGCTCCAGGCTCTGAGCCATCAGCACAGAGCCCGACGCGGGGCTCGAACCCACAGACCGTGAGATCGTGACCTGAGCCGAAGTCGGACGCTCAACTGACTGAGCCACCCAGGTGCCCCTTGGCTGAGTATTTAAATGTGAGTATGGAAAGGCGGCTGGAGTCCTGCAGCTTTCGCTATCAGGTTCTGAATATGGCCCTCAGCTGTTTGGCTTTTCTGCTGCAAGATAGAAGCCACCCGCAGAGGCCCTGGGGTTCTCTCGCTGAGCCTGGAGCCCTTTCACACCACCCGTGGGGCTTTAATACAGCCTGGGAGTGACTAAGCCACTCCCCTCGTCTTTGCAAGAGTTTTTCCCAAACACCCGAGTCCTTGTATGTTGAAGGCGTTCCCTTCCGCCAGGGCTTCCCCTCCCCCCCCCCCCCCCCCCCCCCCCGCACCGCTTAACCCCGGTGGCATCTTTAGGGATTAGGCTGCCGGCGGTGCAAAGGACTCCGTTGCATTAAGGATGGGGTCGTCCCTGCCGGCGGGATCATGAGAGAGCCGTCCTGAAACCTGACCACATAGCCTCTTGTCTCAGACACTTCCGGTGTCCCCTGTGTCAGCCGAGAGGCAGATGGCCAAAGATTAGACAGGCAAGAGATCATCCCTTGAGGATGCAGGGAGGGCGCGGAAGCAGGTTGGAGAAGCTTCAGGGCGGATCTGGCATCGGTGAAGGGAGAGCAGCTGACGATTCACAGACCCAGTGCCTTCCTGAGAGAGTCTAGGTAGGGCTGATGGGGGGCCTCCGAGCAGAGCTTGCGTGATAGGTGACATCCACGCTGGGCAGGGACGGTCCTGTCCCAGTGCCCCTGCTGCGCTCGCTGTGAGGGCGACACCCGGAGAAAGTGTGGCTTGCTGTGACCCATGTGGTGGACCCAACTGTGGCGGGTCCTCCCTTAAAGGAGGTGTGAGTGGCAGCCCTCCATGGCCTTGGAACGGTCGGTAACGTCAGTTCCTGAGTGAAGCTGCGAACGTTTGAAACGTGACAGAGCCGCTTATTAGCTATGGGATCAATTTCCGTAAGCCCTCGTTGTCATGTCCGAAATCGTGAGTTCGTAAGAACTATCTCATGGGCGAGCTGTGAGGCTGGAGTGGGTGACTACGTGTGAAATGGGTCGGACACCAGTGGGCACACAGAAGGGACATCAGAAACGGCAGCTGAACAAATCAACAAACCAGGACGGTGGCTGGAGAACCCGTTTTCCCGTTTGAGCCTACCTATTGCGCTAGGAAATGCTGTAGGGTGTGCACCCTTTCCTCTTGATACACGTGACAAGTGATTAGTAAGAGGCCCCTAGGCACCCCCATAACACTTGGCTGACCTTGGGATGCCACCTTCACTCAGGAGTGTTCTGTGAATTCTCTGCAAGCCTCGCAAGCTTGACAGGTGTGGTTACCGCACGGTCCCTTTCACCGCATTCCCCTTGTGTCCGGGAACTCGGATTCTAATGGGGAGACACAGCCGTAGGAGGAATAATCACAATGCAAGGCAAGATGGAGAGAATGAGCAAAGGGGGAATGAAACATGCCGAGGTAGTAAGAGGAAGGCATTCTCCCAGTGACGGGATCAGGGAGTCCTTTAAAGGGGAGACTTTACTGTATTTGAGTTGCACCCTAAGGCGGGACGTAACTTTCGAAAAGTGGGAATAGCTAAAAAGATAAGAGGGATGGGGAGGGAGGTAGACGTGGGGGAGACACTTGAGCCATAAGATGTCGCTGGTGGAGAAGCAGAAGAAGCTTGTCCTGGGGGTTTTGAAGAGGTGAGTCCTAGAGCAGGCGCAGCGTGGGAGCAAAGAAAATAGGACAGGAGACACCTTTCGCCAAGATCACTGTGGACTTTCTATTTGAATGCCCTTCAAAGTCACTGGGGAGATACAACAAATGAATTCCTTAGCAGCTGTTTCTTGAATGGCTGTGAGAGTGAATTGAAGAGTTGGGTTTTATCAGGGAAGAACAGGAAAGGGGGTGCTGGACATAGTTCTTGTCTGGAAACGGTTCCCCCGTTTGTAGCATAAACTACAGATGGAAGGTGGGAGAATCCCTGGCCAGATGGGAGATGCCATCCGCCTCCTCCGATGGACTATGTTCATGGGTTTAGGATGCGGCAAACCTAAGCCGGTCTTCAAGATAAGCTATCTTACTGCACAGAAAATGTTCACTGTCCTCATTTTCGATGTTAAATCTTGCTAAATTAGATTCCACATTTCTTTACTTGGTTAAGCATAGGACTCTAAGAATAATTTAATCGTTAATGCCTCAGGATCGTCATGGCAGGCATGAATTACGATGCTGGGCTGTATGGAGTAAAACATTGAGAGTTTAAAGTGTATCAGACTGGGTCGCCTGGGTGGCTCCATCAGAGTTAAGCGTCTGACTCTTGATTTTGGCTCCTAAGCAGGCTCCAGGCTCCGAGCTGTCCGCACAGAGCCCGACGCGGGGCTCGAACTCACGGACCACGAGATCATGACCGGAGCCGAAGTCGGATGCTCAACCGACTGAGACAGGTGCCCCCCCAAATTAATATTATTAATTCTTCTTTTGCCTCCTTTCTGCTGCCGACTCTTGATAAAGGGCATTTCTATTATGGTCAGTTAATTATGGAAAGATTAATTGGTGGATCTTCTGTAAGATGTGGCTTCTAGCCTCAGCCCTGCCCCCAAGTAGTTATTTTATTTTTGGCATCATGTAACTTCCTCACCCTGATTTCCACCCGACGGAGAACACTTGTTACGTCCGATTCCCTTTCTTCAACTGAGGTCTGTTCAGCAAGACAAAGGGCCTCCAGGTCAGAATTCCCCAGGCTGGTCCAAAGTGTCTAAGTGTCATTAGCCAAGGTGACCACTGGATGTCACACTTGATCTAAGTTGCCACACACACAACGTCCCGTGCACGTCGGCTTGGACACTCTCAGGCTTTTAGGAGTTGAGTAGACCTTAGTGATCTTTGAAACCAGAGTCAGTGGCCGGCGGCTGGCAAGTTTTATTTCGCGTATGCTTTATTGTTTTTCAGCTTCAATGGAACTTGAATTCGTTAAGACTTTGTCCTATTCTCCAGAATCCTCCTTGGGCCCTAAACTCACTTGGGTTATTACCCAGCAGGTTCCTCAAGGCAATAAAGGGGGGAGCACCCGGTCTCACTTTACAGGGAAGGCGACTGACCCCCAAGACACCTTCACAGTTTGACCGAGGACACAGGTTAAATTCATAGTAAACGTGGGACGGGAACTGCTGTCACTCGACTCCCAGGTTGGCCTCTGGCATTGAGCCTGGCGCTTGAGAGATATATCAAGATTATGCACCTTTAGGATATTTTTATAGTGCAGAAGCAGATGAGATCATTATGTAGCTGAAGCTCTCTCGTAGCTGAAGCTCTCTCCTAACCTCCGTCCAATCCACAAGCTTCAGAAAACTTTGGCTGTCACATTGGCATTCTATCGGATGTTTTCTCTCGTGCATTTTATTGGGGTTGGGGCTGTGGTTGGACATTGGAACGTGTTTCCCAGGGCACTTAGCAGAGATACATCAGGCTAACAATAAAGTCCACAGCCGCTAACAGGAAACCAGTAAGACAAGTCAAGGGTCACGATTTATCCCAGCTCTTATCGGAAAAAGCAAGCCAACAGACCTCACTCTGAGTACTAATAAGTTACAATGTAACCGCACACACACGTTTAGATTTTCATAACTACCAGAGGGAGGATAGGCTAATGTTGCTCACAGTCTACCCGTTACCTTTGGAAAGAGCAGGTCAGAGAGGGTCACGATCCCTCAAAGTTTGACTTCCCCCGTCGTGTTCTCGTTAGAAGAGCAGAAGGTTATTTCTGGGATTATCTCAGCAGAACTGCAAGCCTGCAGGACTACTGAGATAAGAGTAAATCAGGCTTGCCCTGAAAATGTTTCACTGCCCAGGGCACCTGTCCCTGGATTCTGCTAAGTGTGGGGAGGTTATGGTCCCTTCCGTGGGCACCAGAAATACGGACGGTGGGCCATGCCTGTGTCTTCAGTTGGTGGGAGTTTTGAAGGTTCATAAGAAAGCAGGCTGGCAGTCTCTTTAAAGTCTGGTTTGCAGAATCTCGATGTCAAGGAGTAAAGAGCGTACTGTAGCCTTTAGAAGGGGAGCAAATATTAAAGAGCGTCACGTCCACTCACTTCAGATCACAGATCATACTCACAAAGCCAACCACTGCAGCCAAGATGATGAACACAGCCATCCCCCTTCAACGTTTTCTGCTGCTGTCTGGCCACCCATCCGTCTTCTCTCCCCCAGGCAGCCACGGGTCTGCTTTCTCTCACTGTACAAGGGTCTCCATATTCTGGAACCTTACATAAATGGAAGCACACAGTGTGTACTCTCTTTTCGTTTGGCTCCCTTCACATGGCATACTTCCTTCGAGACGCCTCTGTCGTAACACATATCAATAATTCATCCTACTTACTGCTGGGCAACATTCCTTGTATAAATGAGCCGTAATTTCTTTATCCGTTTATTCACCTTGTTAATAAATGGGTTTTTTCCAGTTATCAGCTACTACAAATAAAGCTGCTATGAACATTCACGTTTAGGTCTTCCTATGGGTATAGGCTTTTGTTTCTCTTGGGTCAATACCTAGGGAGAGAGGGGCGCCTCGGTGGCTCAGTCAGTTAAGCGTCCCAACTCCTGATTTCGGCTCAGGTCATGATCTCATGGTTCATGAGTTTGAACCCCATGTCGGGCACTGTGCTGACAGCGTGGAGCCTGCTTGGGATTCTCTCTCTCCCTCTCTCTCTGCCCCTCCCCTGCTTGTGCTCTCTTTCTCTCTCACAATAAACAAATAAACGTTAAAGAAATACCTAGGTATAGAATAGCTAGATCATATGATAGGCATGTATTTAACTTAAAAAAAACAGCTTTATGGAGTTATATTGGATATATAGTACACTGGGCATATTTAAATGACAAAGTTTGATAAGTTTCAGCGTATTTATGTACCTGTGAAAGCATCACCACATTTAAGACAGTAAACGTATTGATCACTCAGAACCATTTCCTGGTGCTCCTTTGTAATCCTCCTTCCCTTCCCAACCTCAAACCCAGGCAACCTCTGACCTGTTTTCTGTCAAAAGAGAGTAGTTTGTATTTTCTAGAATTTTAGAGAGTGGAGGAATATGGTGTGTGCTATTCTGTGTTTGGCATCTTTCATCCAATATAATTATTTTTAAATTCATCCACGTTGTAGCAAATAAATAATTCATTCCTTTTTTTAAAAAAAATTATTTTGAGGGAGCGAGAGAGTGAGCAGGGGAGGGATAGAGAGAGAGGGAGAGAGAATCCCACGCAGGCTCCGCCTTGTCAGCACAGAACCCGATGCGGGGCTTACAAACCGTGAGACCATGGCCTGAGCCAAAATCCAGAGTCGGGTGGCTTAACAGACTGAGACACCTGGGCGCCCCATCATTCCTCGTTCTTGATAAGTCGCATTCCATTAAATGGGTGGGTTTTTGGCTGTGACAGAGAAAGCCGGTAGGAACAGTCATGTACAAGTTTTTGAATGAAAAGAAGCTTTCATTTATCTCTGGCGGGTCATTTGGTGAGTGTGCGTTGCAACTCGTGCACATGCTTTCCACACTTGGTATGGTCTGTCTTTTTTTTTTTTTAATTTTTTTTTAATGTTTTTGTTTATCTTTGAGACAGAGACAGAGCATGAACAGGGGAGGGTCAGAGAGAGGAAGACACAGAATCTGAAACAGGCTCCAGGCTCTGAGCTGTCAGCACAGAGCCCGATGCGGGGCTTGAACTCATGGACTGTGAGATCATGACCTGAGCTGAAGTTGGATGATTAACCGACTGAGCCACCCGGGCGCCCCGGGATGGTCTGTCCTTAATCTCAGCTATTCTCCTACGTGTACGGAGCTCTCTCTCATGGTCTTTGCATTTCCCTGATGGGGAAATGATATTGAGTATCGATAATGATATTGAGTATTTTTAAATGTGTTTATTTGCCATCTGTACATGCTTTGGTCAAGTGTCCATTAACGTCTTTTGCTTATTTTTTATCGGATTGTTTCTTTGTGTTAAGTTTTGAGAATTCTTTACGTATTCTGGACACATGTCCTTTGTAAGATACCTGCTTTGCAAAGATTTTCTCCTTGTCTGTGGCTTATTTCACCTTCTCTTGTAGACCAGAAGTTTTTGATTTTGAGATTCAATTTATCAATTTGTTCTTTTATGGACTATGCTCTTGGTATTGTATCTAAGAAATATTTGCTTATCCTGGGGTCACAAAAATTTTCCCTTATTAATTTATTTATTGCCAGAAATATTTTTATTTTTTAACGTTGACTTATTTTTGAGATAGAGCCAGAGCACAAGCAGGAGAAGAGCTGAGAGAGAGGGAGACACAGAACTTGAAGCAGGCTCCAGGGTCTGAGCTGTCAGCACAGAGCCTGATGTAGGGCTTGAACTCGCAGAGTGTGAGATCATGACCTGAGCCAAAGTCGGACGTTTCGCTAACTGAGCCACCCAGGCGCTCCATGAGCATAAGGTTTTAAAATTTCTTTGTCTAAAAATATTCCTTCCTTTTCAATTTTCTAGACGAGTTTATATAGAATTGATATTTCTTCCTTAAATATCTGGCAGAATTCATCAGTATAGCCATTGAGACATGATGCTTTCTTTGTGGGGATGTTTTTATCTACAAGCTTAATTTGTTTAAAAGCCATTGGACTATTCATGCTATCTATTTCTTCTTGATTAGACTTTGACAATTTGTGCCTTTCAAGGAACTTACCCATTTTGTAAACTGCTCGATTTCTTTTAATGTATTTGTTCATAATTTTCCTTTGTTATCTTTTTAATATCTATAGAATGTGTGGTGTATTAGTAACTTGTTGTCTTTTCTCCTCTTTTTCTGATCAGTTTGGCTCGCGTCTTACTAATCTTACTAATCTTTGATTTATCAAAGAAATAACTTTTGGTTTCATTGATTTTCTTTGTTGTTTTCCTGGGTTTTATTTCATTGATTTTCATGCTCATCTTTATTATTTCTTTTCTTCTGCATGTTTTCATTTGCCCTCTTTTTCTATATTAAAAAAAGATTTGAGACTTTCTTTCTAATATATATATTTAGTGCTATAAGTACTCCTTTGTGGTATCCCGGATATTTTGATATACTGAGTTTTCCTTTACGTTCAGTTCAACATATGTTCTAAATTTTTTCTTTGACTGAGCCAACCAGGCACCCTTTTCCAGATAGTCTTTCTGTTACTGGTTTTCAGTTTGATTCTATTGTGATCAGAATATACTCTGTATGGCTAGGATTCTTTGAAGTTCTCTGAGATTTCTTTTACGGCCCCAAATAAGGTCTATCTTGGTAAATATTCTTTGTACATTTGAAAGGAATATATGCTTCATAAATTATTGAGAATAGTATTCCAATCTCCAGCCATAATCAGGCATTTTTTTATTCTCCTTTTAATTCCCTCAGTTTTTGCTTCATGTATTTTGAAGTTCTATTATTAAGTGTACAAACATTTAAGATTGTTCTGTCTTCTTCAAATTAGCTCCTTTATCATTAGGAAATAGACTTCTTTATTCCTGGCCATGATCTTTAACATGTCTTTTTGAGTGTTGTTGTTGTTGTTGTTGTTTTCTGAGTACGTGTACCCTGGGGTGAAAGTGGAATTTATGTCCATTAATACACACATTTAGCAATTTCCCTTCCCCACTCTACTTTCTGAGATTTCTCTTATGTTCTGTCTCCTGGGACTCCTTTGCCTCGTGTCTTTGGCTAACAGGATGTGTTTCTCTCAGAGTTCTGTCTTCCTGTGTTCTCATGCAGCTCTGTATGGCTGGGTCTGCTCTCTGGGTGAAGTGGCAAGGGAAAAGAGTGAAAATGAGGATTCTTTCCACACTCTTCCTCCTCTGCCTGGATACTAGAATCTTCTCTGGGGTCTCTGTGCTGCTGCCACTGCCGCTGCCCCCTTGCAAGGAGGTCAGGGGCGGGCAAGACAGGGAGAGAGAAAAGGAGGCTAAAAAAGGAAAAAATAAAGACAGTCCTCCACCCTCCCCCGCCCTGCTGGGTTCTTTCTTTCTTGGGCCTCTGGTCAGAAAAGGAGATTTCTCTTGGACGTTTTAGTGTTCATACTTGTAAAATTTCATTACCCTGAGGTTAAATCCTAAGAGATAAAGGAGAAAAAAAAAACCCACCAGGAAAGCTCACTATCATTATGGATCGATCTTCAAGTTTTGACTTTTCACCTCAAGCTGCCTGCTAGAATTTTCTATTGTCATCAGCGGGAGAAATCGACTGCAGTTGGATTGCTTGTTTGTACAGCACCAGAAGTCTGTGCGCCTGATTTTTACTTGTTCCTTAGAGAAGGGGACCCAGACAGTTCCATCAGAATCCTATGTCCTGTGTCTAGAGTTTTGTAATGATAATGACTTCTATTTATTTGGTTCTTACCATGTCAAACACTGTGATGAGTATCCTAATGTACATTGTTTCAAAAAATTCGTATCATAACCCTATGAAAGAGATATTGTAGCTTCTCTTTAATGGATGAGGAAAGAGAATCAAGTGGATTAAGTTTTTCCCATGTTCCCAACAGTTGGTAGTTGGCAGAGCAGACTCCATTCTGACTGGCTCCAAAGCCCGTGCTCTTAGCCATTCTGCAAGTTCGCATGGGATTAAAAAGAACAATTGGGACTATGTGGAACTGGACTCTCAACGGCAGAGCAGCAGGTCTCAGTACACAAACGCGAGCATGAAAGAAAAAAAATTATTTTTCTGTAACCTAACTTGATTTTTTCCTGAGCTCCCATCTCCGGGGGCGGGGGGGCAGGTACAAGCAACAACTCGCCCACATTCGTCCTTCCATTGTTGAGATTGTGCAACAATCATTGGTGTCCTACAGAGTAGTGGGGATGAATCCAGATTCCCTGCATTCTTAGTTTTTCAGATCTCTTTCTTCTCTCTCTCCCTGTCCGCATTCTATTTGGGGGATGAGGGCGTGCTTTCTTCCCCTCGCTTTTCCACGGTACTCTGTCTCTACCATAAATCACTTTCTCCCGGTCTTTCGCTTCCTCCCCAAACCCTGTAAATTCTTTGAATTGCTAAGGCATTTGGAAGACCAGAGCCAGAAAGGTCTTCTGGCCTTCCAGTGAAAAGCAGTGATAGGTGGGCTTGCCGAGGAGAGAGGAAAATATAGTGAGAATAGAAGTAAGTTGATATCTTTCCTTCTCTTTCCGTGCCTTCCCTTCCCCTTCTTCATTTCCTCTCTCCCTCCTTCCCTCCCTCCCTTCTCTCCCTCCTCCCGTCCCTCCTTCCTCTTCTGCTTCCCTGGGTCCTTCACTCTCTCGCTTCATCCCTCCCTCCCTTCCTTCCTTTCTTCTTCCCACCCCTTCAGCATTTGTGAGCACCTCCTGCGAGGTATGTTCAACTTCCTTAGCTTTTATTCTCCTCAGCATCGAGCATACGCTCCTGCATACTGACAACAGCAAGTTATTCATAAGCTCAAAAATTGGGTTGGTTTCGCGGGGTGATGCATGCCAACGTTGAACGACTCTGTTATACACCTGAAACTAGTCTAACACTGTATCTTAACTAACTGGAATTAAAATAAAAACTTAAAAAAATTGGGTTGGTTCCTCTGACTTTGCATAAGAGCCTCGGTGACTCTGCTGATAAACACATTGGCATTTGCTGTAACTTTATAGCCTTTTTGCTGTTGTAGCCATTATCTGCTGTTCCCAGCAGATTATCCTGAAGCTTAGCAAATTTAAAATACATTTATTATCTCATGACTCCTGTGGGGTGGACATCTGGGTGTAACGTAGCTCGGTGCTGGGCTTCAAGACTCTCTCCTCGTCCGTGATCGCTATGCTAGGCCCGGCTGTGGTCCGTCAAGGCTCCACCGAGGCAGGACCTGCTTCCAAAGCCCAGTCATGCAGTTGTGGGCAGCGCTTGGTTCACAGCCTGTCGGCTGTAGGCTGCCTCCAGTTCCCTGCCCCACGGCCCTTTCCATAGCACGGCTCCTGGCGTGACAGCTGGCTTGACCAGAGTGAGCGAGCGAGACCCAGAGAGAGGCCAGTGAGATGGGGAGCACCATCTGTTACAACCTGATCTTAGAAGAGATGTCCCGCATTCTAGTCATCAGAGGCAGTCACGGCCAGCTCCGGCCTGTCTTTACAGAAGATGATTATACAATGGTGTGAAGATGGGACCCGTGGAACCATCCCCACCACAGATGTACCTTCAACGGGTTACGAGACTTCGAGAAACTCTGAGCTAAACGAACATTTCCCCTTTCGTTTGGGAAGGGAGGCATTCCAAGCCCAGTGCCAGATGATCTCATGTGCCATACTTCGTTTCACCCTCACACCTTTCCTGTGTTGTAAATACTTGTGGCAAGCTCTGTTGGTTCTCCTCAGCGTTCATCATTCCATTCTTTCATAGCAAAATACCTCTTTATGGTGGCCCAGATAAGGACTACATTTCACATCCTTTCATGTGCCTAAGCTCTGCCCAATGGGATGTAAGCCAGCGTGAAGCGTGGCAACTTCCAGTGCATCTCCTTAAGGGAAAGCTGCTTAGCTGTCCTTTCCTCTCCTTGTTTGTTTCTATCTTCTTCTTTCCTTCTACCGGGATGTACGTGCCATCATCTTAGACCATGAGATGGAGATCCTACAAGTAAGGAGACAAGAAGAAAGACTTTCTGTTCGTAACCCTGTGAAGCCTTCTGCCAGCTTTGTACTACTTTTGGGACTTTTGGGGCCAGTGACGACAAGTTGTTGCCTTATTTAAACCGCTGCCATTTTGGATACTGTCACTGGCAGGCCAACCCAGTCCCAGCTAATTTGGAATTTAGTACTTAGAAGTGGGGTGCTACCTGTAACAAAAGTCAAAATACGCGGTGTTGGCTTAGGGCAGGGTTGGCAAACTTGTCGTAAAGGAACAGATGGTAACTATTTTAGGCTCAGTGGGCCACCTAGGGTCTTGTCACAGATTTTCCCTTTATATTTAAGCAACCTTTTAAAGTGTAAAAAATGTCTTGGCTCAGTCCTTTAAAAAGATAACAACCGTTCTTAGCTCAAGGACCAACAACAACAACAACAAAAACCAGGTAGCTGGATCTGGCCTTTGAAGGATAGTTTGTGACCTCTGTTCTTTCCCATCAGGGATCAGCACCTGCCCCCAGGGCGAATGTCGACCTCAGAGCCCACTGACCTTTCTGGAGTCACGTTTTCTTATCACTTGTAGTTTCTGGGTATTTCTCTTGTTTTCTTTATTGATCGGAAAGTAATGCACTTAATTGTTGAAAGTTCCCTTTACCCTCAGAAGATAGAGCAGAGGGAACTTTTATCAGAGATGCAAATGTAAGGAAATCACCAAAAGGATACCTGCTTTTATAGGTCATTACTGTTTAGGTATTGACTCAAGAAGAATAAAGCTGTAGTTTTCAGGAAAGAGAAAATAAATCGGCGACTCAGGCTGGTACTTATTAAAACTTTATGAGGTTACATGAAAATTCAATCGAAATCATCTTGTCATCTTGAAGGTACACTAGTCATCACAATACTGCATTACTTCTTAGTTCCTGTCATTCACAATTGTAAGGCACCGGCTCCGTTGCATTTACATCTTCGAAGCCAATGATCACTGTCCTGATGAATGGATGTTGTCATTTTACTTAGTATATTCAGATAGACCCGGGTCCTATAGGATATGGTACTCAAAGTACAAAAACAAGCGCTCTATGCACATTCTTTAATACTGTTTCTGTTTCTCCTTTTCTTTGGTACCTCAGCTAACTAACGTCACAGAAATCAGGTCGATAGTACCAAAAAGGAAAAGAAGCAAGAGATTGTGTAACACCTGGAAACTAGAAACACAGTTTGCTGACGGCATTCTCTTTGTTGGGAGGAGGTAACGATGTCTGGCTGTAATGCAGTCAGAGAAATGAGAAAGCAAGAACTCGGGAAGGAATAGAAAAAAAAATACCAATAATTACACTAAATATTTAAACCACTGATAATGATGGATTGATGTAAAGAGACTCATCTGCGGCTTTTGTCCCAAGATCCCCCAAATCTCTTAGGAGTTACAGGAAAAAGTGCCAAATTTCAAAATAAAATTGCCATTTGAAAAGAGCATGTATCCTGCATTGCAAATCATTTCTTGCAAACCATTTAGGTGTAGCTCAGGCTTGTTCAAAAGGTTTTTGAATTGTCTAAACACGAGTATGTTTAGAATCCAGAAATAGTTAATAACAAACTGTTTTCAAGTGAATAACAAAGTCTGGCTACCTGTTCTTTAACATCATAAATCAGTGGGTGAACTTGGCAATTCCACGTTTCAAAACATGTGTTTTTGTTTTGTTTTGTGTTTTACAAAACTGCCCGTGTCATGTGCTGGTGAGGATGTTCAGCAACTAGAACTCTTCTGGTTTTTTTTTTTTAAGATTCTATTTTTAAGTAATTTCTACACCCAAAGTGGGGCTTGAACTCACAACCCTGAGATCAAGAATCATGTGTTTCACTGACTAAGATAGCCAGGTGCCCTTGCTGACGTCTGTTTTAAGTCTTCTGCACTGCTAACGAAGATTGTTTCCTCTTGTTTTTTGCACTATCTTTGATATTTCTCCCGGGAAAGAGCTTTGAAAACTCATTTTACTTAAATCGCAATTATAACAGGTCAAGGGTGAAAGTCATCTTTGCCAAGGCTTACAGCACCCACCTTGTATTTGACACTAATGGCTGAAACTTAAAATTGAGAACAGGGTTGATTTAATTTGGGGGATTCCGACTAAGTGAAAAAAGCTACCAACGGGTGAACTTCAGTGCAATTACACTCAGTTTGTAAAAATGCAGACGATGTGTCATGGGACCGTGTACTGTGCTGTGGAAATACACACACACCCGTTCATAGTTTCCGGCAGAGGAGAAGGTGCATAATAAATACAGACGAATCATCCATTCTATGAAATAGAGGCCTCTGGTTTATAGCAATAGAGATTATAATTTGTTTAATTCTTACTATCAGCGAAGAAAATAATGAGAGAGTAAAAGGAAGTTCTATAAAAAGGGAAGTATCTGTCAGTATTCTTCTCCATTAAGACATATTCAACACTTTATATGAGATTATATGAGGATAGTTCATGAGCAACAGTAATGTCGACGTGAGAGGCAGATATTTGAGCAAATCTGTAAAACATGGAAGGGAAAAAGCAGCGTGCCTTTTATGAGGAAGGCTGATGTTGGAAGCCCTTCCTGGTTTGCAGCATAAGGAGCTTGGTTTAAGGAAGAAAGGAACTGCCAAATCCTCCAAAACCCTCCCAATGCCCTACCTTTCATCTTGTTCCCTGTCCCATCTGGCCCCAGTGGCAGAGCTCAGGACCCAGAGCCCAGGGGCTTGGGGAGGACGACCAGGACCAGAAAGGGGTTGGTGGTGGGGTCGCTGGGTAGGGAGTGGATTGAGGGTAATCATAAATGAGAGGACGACACGTTTCTCTCGCTTTCTCTCTGCTCCTACCTCCGTCAGAAAGAAGTCAGTTGGGCATTTTCCTTTAACGTGCACCTGTTCTGGAGAGGATAAAGCCAATTCTATAAGATTAAAAAAAAAAAAAAAAAAAAGGAACGACAAGAAAAGAAAAGGAGCCAACAAGATGAGGTCACTGTATAATTTGTTGTCTAAACTGGGACACATTTGTGAGTCTGAAGGGTTATTGTTAATATTGATAAACAGGGCTGTCCCGGCAAACAGAACATACTGTCATCCCAGAGGGACATAGTTAACCCCGAGTGGGGTTGATGTTCTTCAGTCTCCAAGAAGTCTCTGAAGGCAGCTTATTTTCTTTAAAGTGCTGTTTCTTGGCACCTCCCCTTCCCTTAGACAAAGTAAGGAGAATGCAAGGAATATTCTTCTTGATTTCTCTCCCCAAACAGGAGAACAGTGGGAGGAAGGAGGTGTAGAAGGGTTCTAGATCTCATTCCAGGCATGTTCGAATGAATGGGGGCTTCTGGTTTCCAGGCAAATGAGTGAATTATTTTTCACTTCCAGATTGTTTACTAGTTTCTTTTCACCATTAGCTGAAGTATAAGGCTTTCTTTTTCTCTTTTCTACAAAACTGAGGTGACCTGAAAATGCCTAAAGTTCACATTCTCCCATCAGTGAGTGTATGTGTTCAAGATACGCACTATTCTCCCTATTAAACGCACACATTCTATTTCCTGTAGAAATATTGTAAGAAAAACCTGGCTTGTAAAATGGACATTCTCTGTAGAATTTTCTGTAGAATTCGGTAGAATATTCTGTATGAATTTTCTGTTGAAAAAAGTTTTTGTATGTTCTACTCCATAAGCAAAGTGATCTGGCATGGAGGTCAGAAAGTCTCATTTCTCTGATGGTTTTTTACTCATTAGAGCAGGACATGCTTGGCTTAGTCCTAACATTGGCAAAGGCAAACATCGATCCCGGTGGATACGTGACATTTTCTATGACTATGTTCTTGTAAAGCTTGAAGCATTTTCAAGACATCACTAGAATGAAGTAGAATTTCAACATCATATTTGGTGATCAGTTCAACAAAAAGCAGTAGGTAACTATTCCATGTCAGGTAGGAATATTGGGTCCCTAGTTTCTCTGTCTTCCAAGAAGTACATTGAAACTCCCAAATTTTGCCATTAATGTTTTCTTGTAAAAGTATTTACCACAAAGTTTACTGTAAGTGTCATACTTGAAGCTCGGTTTTGTCGTGGACAGAGGTATTTATATATAGGTAAAAATGTATCCCCAAGATGTAAAAGATATAAGTTGTTTCGTCTCCTGGGTATTTCTGTACGAATGAAGTCAAGGAGGCGATGAATGACCATGGCCTTGTGTGAACCCTGGGGCACACTGCTCACTGTTAGTTGTAAGTTATTTGGGGGAAATCTTGGCTGGTCCTGGAGCTATGCAACATTACTATATTTTATCAAACTCTGTAGCTTTGGATACAAAAACAATTTACTCCAAATACTGTCTTTACTGACTCTTCTTCTTGAAAAGCCACCCTGGAGAATCTCCCTGTCCCCATGGATTCAAACTGTGACCCAGTTGTCCAAGGCAGAACTAGAAAACAGTCATTTAAAACATACTGTGAAAATGGACATAAATCAAAAATTACATTGAGGCAATATTTATGAAAAGCTAATCAATGTGAATGGGAGGTTGTGTTTACAAAAACTTTTAAGTAAAACTAAACCTAATTTCCTGCATAATGATTGCATAGCCGTAATAGGTATTAAATTACATAGCTATTAATACATAGCTATAATTTGATCTCCATTCACCATTAAAAAGTCCAGGACCTGTGGTTTGTTAGATATTTTTTGAAGTCAATGTTTTTTTAACATGAAGTAGCTTTCTAGCAGCATTTTGGGTGCTTTTACGCCAGCACAGTGTGGTCCGGCATGATACCAGGTTTGGGCACAGGTGGGAGGCAAGAACCGGCTATGTAGGAAAACTGTATCTTGCTACAGGTAAAGATGGTCTTCTAGTTACAGTAATGGGGTGGGAGAGAAATATAGCAATTGGAGAATAAGCAGCACTCTTACGGGTAAGAGAATAGATATCTAATCTCACTACTGTACCATTTCTCGTGAGTAACGGCGGTTAATTTTAATTTTCACTAAGCTATTAAGTACCAAAACTTAGAAACTCAATTCTAATTTACTAGATGCTCCTAAATGATTGGTTCGGTACTCTGTTATCATTTGGTTGGTTTACTCATGTTAGTTTCTTCTGTGAAGAGTCTTTTCTAGGAAATAAGAAAGCAAGAAGTAACAAAAAATAGATTTGATGCACAAGGTACAATAGGTATTAAACAGGTGCTAATTTCTGACGTCCAAAAACATCAACATCATGTGAAGTAAACCTGTGGCCCCACACTTGATTTTTAAACCTCTCATTTTTTTAAAGTTCCAAACTCATTATAGCTGGAGCTGTTCTACACGACTCAATTTGGGCAAAGTCAATACATATGGCACTACAGACACATTGATACTTTCTACGAATAGGTTCTAATGGAATTCAAAGTATTCTCTCGATTTTACTAGAATGAAGTAAAATTTCAGCAAAAAGTAAAACCATAGTTACTCGCTTGAATACAATCCATCCTTACGAGGTAAATGTACGAATACCTGTGTTTCCTTGGTGTTCAAGTGGCAATTCTCGATACTTTGCTATTTTTGTATGGTTAGGCTTCTCTTCTTAGCCGTTAAAAAACTCATTATGATTTCACCCAGAATAATGATTTTTCTCATAAAAAGATTCCTGTGGTTAACTAACTGTTCATTTTGATTGACGAGACATGTAGAAGGAATCTTTTCTATTTCCAGAGATTTTAAAGAACATTAAAACTTTTGCTCTTGGAGTTTGGAATGCTTTTTTGGACTCAGTGGGAATTTGCCTGCCTCAACGTAATTACTCTTTTTGAGTATAAAAGCAGGTCTGCCCGGGAATGTAGATTTGGACCTCAAAATTGCTTATGGAGGAATTTTTCACTTCCTCGTTTTTAAAACTAGTTTGGTCCAAAAGTTAGTTTGAAGCCAGTATGAATTATATTCAAATTTGTACTTTTTATGAGACGAATATGTGTAAAAATATGATTTGGCTATTTAGAGAAATTTTTCTTGCATTTTTCTATTTAATGAAAAAGAAATAAAAAAGGAAGACATTAAGGGTTGAAGACAGGGTTGAAATGGAAAGATTATGGCCATTCCCAAAGTTAGTTGCACATTGAAATCACCTGAGATTTTTAAAAAGTACCGAGAATATCACCCTGTGGTATTCTAATGTAATCCATATGAGGCGCCATCTTGGTAAAGGCATTCTGAAAAGCCTTCCAGGTGTTTCTGATGTGCAGTTAAGTTTGGGAGCCACTATCCTAGGGAATATGAGGATCAAAATGTAAAGTTGAAAGCACCGGGTCTTTCAGAGTGAGCTTAGCCTTGAGGCCTTTGATACCTGATTAGAATTAACAGAACTGAAAGGTTCCAAGGACTTTTAACTCTTATTGGAATTTAGCTGATTTTGATTGGAATCTGGGCTGATTTTGGATCCCAGGATCCCATTCAAGAGTTGACCAATGGTTCTATGTTTTCATGTGTATGTCTTCCTTTGAGTCCTGTAGAATTTTTACCAGGGCCAAAGGATTTTTTTAAATGGAAATTCTGGTACTGTAGGTCTTAAACCACGAATGAGACTGAAACAGTAGTGATAGGTGTTTGGAGTTCAGACCTGGGTTATTTCTGTTTTGATACAGACGCAGTCATTTACATGTATGGCAAGAAAGTAGAGCTTTCTGCTCCCTCCATCCTGGTTTTTTGTAGCACCCGTATCCCTAGAAGATGTTCCTGGAGAGAGGCCTGAAGCCCTCGAGGATTTTGGTAAACAGCACCCTGGCTGGGTGTCTAAGAATCAGCTTCTGATCAATCGGCAGTGGTGGGTGTAAGGTTTCTGTGCTGAGTTCAAGACCAAAGGGCTCGGACACAGTAAAGCTGTCCGATACTTGTTGAAAACAGAAGGGAGGAAAGGTAGAGGATTTCTGGGCAGATTTCATGCGAGTGGGTGAGACAGTCCAAGGCTGACCCCACGTCAATATAACAGTCTCTGAATGCCGGACGGTGGACTGGATGCTGCAAAAAGTCCAAAGAAATGAGAGTGGATCTTCACTCCTCTGTTTGAAAAGACTTCACAGCCCCTTTGCTGAGTAGGAAAAAGCATCACAAGTGAAGATCGGTAGATCTGATGCGCCTTTTTATGGTTTTAGGCACGAGCCACGTGAGACAGATATGAAAACAAATCAATGTGAACAAGCGAAAAGTTTACAAGGAGAAGTCCTTTTACGCTGGGGTGATTACTGTGTTGGGGGACCATTGGCAAGGATGGGGGTTCCAGGGAAGGAGAGGTGCGGGCCGATGAGTTTAGTAAACAGTGGGCCCGGGTTCATTTTATCGTTACCTGCAGCACATCACGCTGACTTCCACGAGGTCCCCAGGGGTCGAGGGGGCCACGAAGATGCTGACCTAGGACAGACTGACCCGGGGCACTTTTTGGATGGAAGTGATGCTGACCCCATCAGACCTTGGGCAGTCTTTCACGGACCCCAGCCTGAGGACATACCCCACGCGGCGGGCAATGCGAACGCCTTTCAGAGAGCGTCCTCCCCTGCCCCCACCCTGCCTGTTTGTGACTCTCTGTGTCACAGAAGCAACTGTGAGCCCAGGTTAAGACTCTGGAATTCACATGGCTCTCTTTGTTGTTTCTGGCCCAGGTCTGCTGACCCCTGAACGCTTGCTGGTTAACAGGTCTCTCTTTACACTGTCAGGGTTCAGAAACCCGTCACCAGGTCCCTCAGGAGCCTGGGAGAAACGACTGTTGGGGCAATGGTTCTTTAGCTTTCTGTTAGACAAAAGCCTGCTTGACATTTGATTTCACTGGGAATACAGCCTCCTATCATGATTCTACAATTAGTATACACTAACCAGTCTCGGGCAAGGCATCGCTTTAGGAAAAGTATTACTTGTGATCTTAAGGAAACTGAGTGAGAGGTTTATTTCTTCCGGATAGAGTTGTGTGTGTCTTATTCTTAAATTAAAAGAAAGATATCTTCAGAAGGCTCCATATCCATCCCCTCGGGCAGTCACTGCAAAAGTGGGGTAGACCTCATACGTCGTATATGCTGCTAAGTCTTGTCCAAGGGTCACCGCTTGCTTGAGCTGGGCCGCGGACACAGGCGCACTTGCGTTAGGGACAGCGTATCCTGGAGAAGGAGGCAGAGAGAGCTTCAGCAAAGGCATCCGGGCGTCCTCCCTTTTGGTTAACTGTCTTCTTTTTGGGATATGAAAGTCTGACGTCGCTTAAAGCCAAAAGTTTAATACGTCCCTCTAAAAGAGTGAACTCCTGGGGCACCCGGGTGGCTCAGTCGGTTACGCGTCCGACTTGGGCTCCGGTCTTGACCTCGCGGTGTGTGAGCTCAAGTCCCGCGCCAGGCTGTCTGCTGTCAGCCCAGAGCCTGCTGCTTTAGATCCTCTGTCCCCCTTCCCTCTGCCCCTCCCCCACTCTCTCGCTCTCTCTCTCACAAATCCACATTAAAAAAAATTAAAAAGGGAACTCAGGAGACATAATATCTAGACTCAGTGACTTAGGGGACAGCGTTCCTCGAAGCGAGGTCAACTATGTGTGCCCGATCCACTTCACGCTTGCAGAATCGGAAACACCAGAGGTCGAGTCCGAGAAACAGAAACTTACCAGGATGCTGAGTTAATTACACTTGAGATTTGGGTCTTTATCAGAGGGGTGCAGAATTTACAAAGGAGGAGAGGTGATTGAGAGGTTGGCAGGGCTGGAGGAGTGGGGGCTCTGTGGGTCTGATTTTGTGCCCCCCCCATCTGAGTGAAATGTTAAAAACTCATTGCTTTTGCCCAAAAAGGACATATAGGGAGTAGGTAGACCGGTAGAAAAAATACTGAGCGTTTTCGTGTATTTCTACGTAGCACCGTAAAAGCAAATCCATGGACTGTTTACATTTAGACCCGACCGTGAAGGGCAAAGATCATCTTGCCTCTCCAGCAAGCTGTCTAGAGGCCACGATGCTTGTCCTCACCCTCAGACAACTAAGGGGTTTGAGTGGTGAGGAGGCCATCACGGGCAGTCACATTAATATCACGTCTGGCTGATTAACATCGTGTTTAGAGAAAAGGGCCTAACAGCTGTTACCTAAAAGCAATGTTTCCCTGTTAACATTTTAGATCAAAATTAAACCGTTTCTGAGACGACCCAAAAAGTGTGCAGGTGACAAGAAAAAGGGAAAAATATACTTAAGCAACAAACGGGGACCTGAAAAAAAAGAAAAAGAAAAGAAAAAGAAAAAGCCCATTTGGCTTATGTGCCGTGGCCGTCATCCCAACCCCAGACACATTGATTTCTTTCTGGTGGCTTCTCAGGAAGTGGTGGCAGGAAACTGGCTGGACTGTTTTTTTAAAAATTAAATCCACTCCTTGGCTTGAACACTTTGGCCAGTAATGCTGACTAAGGCACGACTGAAGTTCGGTCTGTTTTCCAACGAGATGAGAAATGTGTTACCGATTACTTCCCTGACTTTGGAAATAGTATTTCTGAATAAGTGAGTAAGAAATACACATGTGTGAAGAGAGCGTGTGCATGTGTGCATGTGTGTGTGTGGTGTAGATTCTATTTTAGGGATTTTGAATTTTCTTCTTCAACTTGGCTAATTTCCCAAGTGCAAGAGTGTTTGGAATTTAAACAGATTCTTCCCTTGTGACCCATTATTCTTTGCTTGACTCCACAGCAAAGTTATAAGAGAGGCTCTCAGATTCTCAGGCGTCCCCAAGACAACTCTCATGCCCTAAATATTTTTTACTTCTTGTGGGAGCAAACAGAAGTGAGGACAAGAGCAAACGTTCTTAGGTAAAAGCAAATCTTTTGCAATGTGCAACTGGAAAATTCTGACAGTGGCTCATTTGTTTTTACAGTACATTATTTAAGTGGCTTTGGGGTGCAGCTGTCCACAAGACAGGGGCTGACCCTTCTCCCAGAACCGAGAAGCCGTGGCACAGGACCCCCAGGAGA
Organism: Lynx rufus; assembly: GCF_022079265.1. Classification (NCBI taxonomy): domain Eukaryota; kingdom Metazoa; phylum Chordata; class Mammalia; order Carnivora; family Felidae; genus Lynx; species Lynx rufus. The sequence goes on along the minus strand of NW_025814840.1, from coordinate 6,444,756 downwards.
CTGACACGTCAACACCCTGTTGTGTGGGAATCGAGCACGGGCCTGATGGCCCCAGCGAAGCCCAGGGGACCTGCCCTGTGCGTTGGCAGCTGTGGTCTTGGCAACCTCGTGGGGGCACGCCACACATCTTCTCCACGTTCTACAGAACAAAGGTGGCATTGAGGTCACATTCACCGGTTGCAACCTTGCTTGCCAGAATGGAAAACACATTCGCGACTTTTGAGAAACAGAAGAAAATCAGAATGGGCCCAGGTGTTATGTTGGTGAGCAACAGACAGTTCTCACGCCTGTACGTGCCCAATATACGAGTGAATGCATGGATTGACAGAAATGCCCTATTTCTGGGTCCAGTCGGATCTCTTAATTTGTTTTAAGGGAGGTATGCCAATGCAGTGACTCATGACCAATTTCTTCAAAAGAAATGAACTTTTATTTGCTAAAACTGAATGGAGTCACTCAACCTAACTGTTAAGGAAAAATTTCCAGAACAAATTTGTAGTCTGGTTTCTTTGAATCTCTAGAGGGTTCACTTTTTAATTGTTAGCATCGGTTGTAGGTACATAATAAATGGGGAAAAGTCTTTTAAATGTGACCCTGGAGGCGTGTCGATCTACAGACAGGCTTTATTCTGAGCAAACAGTGCGCTCCAGACCAAAATTATAGAGCAGATAAAATGAGGGCTGATTATCCACATATTGAAAGGATCTCGATCTGTCTCTGACTCTCTCTTGCACACAGAGTTTTTGACTTAAAATAACTTAAGAAATGCGTGGTCTACACGATTCTTCCAGAAAGCAAAGCAATGAAAGTCAAGTTGAGTTGAAGATGAGAAAAGTGCAGATACTCCAAGGGCTCCTTAAAAGCCAGTTGACCTTGGCCAAATTACTTCATCATCCCTGTCCTTGGTTCCTTCAGCTCACAACGGGCATTATGCCACAACCTACCTCTTGCGGGGTCCTGAGCGTCACTGATATAACATAAAGCATGCGGAGCATTTAGGTGAGAACCTGGCGTGCCCTGAGCGTTCGAGTGAACATCAACTCTTAATAGGCCGTTCCAGCCTGTCTCACTGAAAGTGAAAACCCAAGCCGACCAGATGCAGAGGCTGGCTCTTTCGAGATCACGCTGCTACTCAAGCTGAGCTGAGCCTCGCCCCCGCTCCTCCCCCCCCCCTCACTCCTCTGTCCTACCTGAATGGTCCACTCACCTGGAGAGTGTCTTTGGTCACAGGTGGTGTAAGTCAGATTTCTTGTGGGTGGGGGTCATAAAGAGCTCTAAGGGTCCATGGTCCCAAGGGAGGGTTTCCCAAACACGCTGGGTGGGCTGCCGTGTCCGGCACAATTTTCCGTACCTGGGAAAGCAGCGGCGGCTGCGGGGGCGGTGGGGGCCTCGGCCCCGTCGGTGGGGATGCCCAGGGTGTGGAGGGCGTGCTCTGCCGCGTAGGTCTTGGCTTCGTCCACGTAGGCACTTAGCTTCGGAGGCGTGAAGGGGTGGCTGCAAGACATATCCAGTCGGGGCAGGCATTTAAATTTGGGGTGCTGAGGGCTGAGATGGGAGCAAAGCTCTGTCGCTGTTAGTGTTTGCAGATGAGCAGATAGTGGGGTTTTGTGTGCGTGGTTTTCATTCTCTTTGCATTTAAGACTTTACGTGTGTGTGTGTGTGTGTGTGTGTATGTGTGTGTGTGCAGGGAGATTTGTGACCTGACCCAGGACCTCAGCGGTGGATACGACATTCCTGGGGCACACGCCTAACGCACCGCGTGGCTGTTCAACTGCACACGTGAACCAGGAAAGTTCCTAAAATGTGCAGAGACGCGGGCTTGAGGCGGGGATACCCACTCCCAGAGAGGACCTTTAATCCAAAATTTAAGTGACCGCGCACGGTGTCATGATGTACAACGTGGTGATTTCCCATGGTTCAGCCTGAACGCTGCACAGGTAAAAGACGGGCGACAGTTTTCATTTCCGTTACATTTTACATCTGCAGTTTCTCATTGGTGGGTGATGCTATGCAGTCTTCATCGTCTGTTTGAAACGTGGGGCCTTTGAGAGGCTGGCACCTCTATCCCGCTACACGACTGGACGTTTGCATTTAATGAAAATTGAGTAGGCAGTAGACTGAAATATTTAGCTTATATAGATAGTGACAACGTAGGGGCACCTGAGTTGCCTAGTGGGTTCAGCGTCCAAATCTTGACGTCGGCTCAGGTCGTGATCTCACAGTTCGTGGGATCAAGCCCCGTGTCAGGCTCTGTGCTGACCGCATGGAGCCTGCTTGGGATTCTCTCTCTCTCTCTCTCTCTCTCTCTCTCTCTCCCCCTCTCTTTCTGCCCCTCTCCTGCTCATGCACACCTTCTGTCTCTCTCAAAATAAATAAACATTTTCAAAAAAAGATAGTGACAAAATACACTCAATTTACCGGAGACTCTTACTCTAAAAATCTTAGAAAATGAGGAATTTGGAGATGTTACGCACATGGCAGGATTCTGGCTGGCCAGGGCAGGAATGGTTATTTTGTATAAGAATAGTTGCCGTTGATCTTGTCCAATGGCCGAGTGCAGCTGATACACCGGTTGTCCCCAGTTATTTTTCTGACAAATTTCTTCTAATATCTATGAGAGTTAAAACAAAAAAAAAGTGATTTTCCTTCCAGTTGTCGTATTTGCACTATTTCATCAGCTTTCAGGGTTTTAAACTCTAATCTTCAGTGTTGAAGCTAATGTAAGAAAATATAAAACGCCACATGGTTTAATGACTCGTACAATTTTAAGATGAACTCAACTTGAACTCCATTTAAAATGTTACATCTATTAATTCACAAAAATCGTTTCACGCCATTTATTCTAATATGTTTTTAGTTCAGTCCATTAGCTGTAACTTTTTCTTCTTCTTTTTTTTTACCCATAGCTTAATTCTATGATTTGTTAGATGTATTTATTCCATTAAAGAAAAACTGACATTTCAGCACTGTGTGGCTGGATTTCCTCATTACCCTCAATCCTTCTGTCTACAGCAGTTTAGAGAAAATAACCTAAGAATATATTCCTACTTCATGTCGTTTGTCATAGGGTTTTAACTTTACATTTTTGTAAAAATCAAGGTAAAAAGTTTAATGGGTTACTAGTTACTGGGATTACAACTGCTGACTGTACGGGACAGTCCTTGTCTCTCTGCTCCTGGTGGGCGTTCGTGACTCCACCGTGGAACTGTTAAGGCTCCAACTCTGTTGGTTTGGGTTGGCACAGCCTTCAGTGTCTAAGCTGTAGTTGTAGAGATTCAGTGACAAATTAAAGAACTTTCGTTAGTTGCTAGAGATGGTTCCTTACATATTACTATAAACCAGGACCAACTTCTGATCTGGGTTGAATACAAGAAGGAGAGATTGTCCCTCATGCTATGACAGCTCATAGAACTATGACATGGAATTTATAACAATTACTATTTTTTATTTTCTTAAAAGATTTCCAAGTATCTTAGTTCTTTAATAAGGTGCCTTATTTTAAATTTTAACCCAAGATAGATTGGATGACAAGCTTTAGTGTTTTCTGAGCAAGGCTTCATCATGATTTTATTACAATTAATTTTATTACAATTAATTGGCTTATGTGTCAGCTGTCTCTTACTGGATTGCCATATGAGTTTTGATGGCAAAGACCGTATTATATTCTCTTTTCCATCCCCAGCACCTAACACAATAGTGGTGCGTGATACATGGCCAATAAATGGCTTTTGAATAAACAAATGGTTGCTGTTTACCACTCTGATAGGCATCTTTATTTTTAATGGCCTGGGTAAGGATAGCAGCAACCTTAGATGAACTCATGTGGATGTGTAAGACAACCATCAATCCTGCAAAAATAGTACTCAGGATGAGCTGTTAGAAAACCAAGTTTTCCACTTGCTTGCAATCATAAGGCCTACTTCCATTAACTTGGGGGCTTATACCTTTGGGCCTGGAGTAGGAATGTTTCCTTTAGGGTCCACAGACTGTACCTCTGAACAACCGGTTACTGGTTCCTTAGCCAGTGTGTCTACAGGGAGACCATCAGAGGTACTGCACACCCACGGGCTAAGGGTTAATATACATCCTGTTTTGTTTTATTTTTACCCCTGTTAATTCATTTTCCATACTGGAACAGCTTTTATAACTTTTAATTTTCCAATAATAAAAACCACAGCCTCAAGCAGAAACATGGAGCTGTGGAATGAGAGCATTAAAAATTCCCCATAATCACTGCCCAACTATAATTATTGTAGCAGACTTAATTGGATAGGAGTGATGGCATCTCATAGTTAATATGGGTAATGATATCACCATCGGCAGTGTGGTTTTTATCTCTTAAACATAGTGTTTCTGGGGAGTCTGGGTGGCTCAGTAGGTTAAGTGTCCAACTTTGGCTCAGGTCACGATCTCACGGTTTGTGGGTTCGAGCCCGCATCGGTCTCTGTGCTGACAGCTCAGAGCTTGGAGCCCGCTTTGGATTCTGTGTCTCCTTCTCTCCCTGCCCCTCTCCCACTCACCTCTGTCTCTCTCTCTCTCTCTCTCTCTCTGTCTCAAAAATAAATAAACATTAAAGAACCCCACAGTGTTTCCAATAAAGGATGTCCTTTATTGGCACATAAGAGTGGTCTATTCATTCCCTGTCACGAATACTCTCCATTAGCCTACTCCCACACAGTAGGCATTTATTTTGAGTCAGGGTCTTTGCTGCACTTTATTTGCATTTAAGGTATTGGTTAATAATTCTTAGTAGGATCTTCGTTTTCCAGTTGTTCAGATTATTTAGGGTGTCAAACTTCATTTTTAAGAAGAAGAGTGAAATGGGACAGTGACACTCAATGGCGGGGCATTCTCTCATTGTGTCGATTGGCCACTTTATCTATGTAAACAAAACAAAACGAGCAGTGGCCCAAGTAGGGATCAAGTCAAATCATTTGACGAAAGGTGTACGAAGGTCTTTGGCCTAACTTAAGGAAACTATCTCCGGAATAACATTACCTACCTGGGGAGCAAGTTTAATTCCCTGGGGTTTTAAAGTGACAGGATTCATTGGGGTGAGCTCCATCCCAGGTAAAAGGTCGTAGAGTTTGTCTTCTCTCTTGTCTCCCTTGACCTGGTATCCACGACCCAGGCCTGTGTAGGTCAAATAGCCACGGCCACCTAGTCTTCTTACTCCCGCAGCCCCTACAGGTACATTCATGTAAATTTCTAGGAATGTAAGAAGGCATTAAACTGAATCAAACCACCAGAAAATCACCCTGAATCTTACTGAAATGGAAAAGTTAGCCCAAGTCCCATTGATTACCGCCCTGACGATGCACAGAAAACTCTAGGATTCTGATGTAATGAAACTCAACAAAAGGTAGGAGTCGCCACAGGTGTGTTTTTGTGTTTTCTTTTTGACTGGGGAAGAAAGCAATCCTATCAAAGCTATCATCACTAAGTACACGAGCAACTTTAAAACTTTGGTACAGAGAAAAATTTTGCAACTTCTGTCTGCAGTTAACCTTTTGTTGATATTTTTCTATAGGCTAATAAATGTTGGGAAGGCATTTATTTCAAGATCCCAGCATGTTATGACCACATGTATTAAAATAAGAGTTGCATTTTTATCTTCGATCAGGAAATCAGAAATGAATTCTAGCTTCCCCAATAGTTCCGTCCCCAGTGATCAGTCAGGAAATGGAACATTGAGAAAACAGGTTTTTAAGTTCACTATTTTCTGTTTCATGGCCTGTCAACGTGAGGCTTAAATTCCCATTGAGTTTCATTAATAGATTCCTTTTGATTTTTTGTTTTGCTGTGTTGCCACTTTGATTTCCTACTGATGGCATAAAGTTGATAAAAAAAATTAAATTGATTACCCTTCATCCATGAATCTCATTCATTGATTTCCTTTCTTGTTATAAGGTATTTTTTTTCCCTTGGAGTGGAGTTTGTTTTTTTCCTACATTACAACTGGTTGCCAATTTATATTTAACGTATGCATTATTTCATAATATGATTTCAGATTACAAATTCGTAATATTTTAATGACATAATTTGCCACCACATAGATAGATTATACCGGAGGAAAACCTGATGATTTCCTTAGCATTATAATCTTGGGTAGAGTGATTTTATGATGATTATGGAAATTTTAAGGCTGTTGAAGACTAGAGATCTTAGGATGGCCAACTCAGTTTTCCTGAAAAATAGTAAAACACAGTAAGAGGATAGTTTCCACAGTAATTTGACATGCCCCTTTGCTTCTAACTAAAACCCAAGGATGGGATTTAAATACACAGTTTGTTGTCAAGTTGCCCAGAATGGTTTCATATTTGGAAGACAGAACTGGGATTCTTTTGGCATTAACTACATCCTAGCAGGACCATTCTGAAGGACCCCATTAGGCAGAGACAAACTAGTTTACTAGAAATTTTAAAAAAATGCTTTCCTTTTCATCTATCTTGCTTGAACTGAGCCCAGAACACTGATTGAACATTTGGAACTCTTATAGGATTACATAGGAAAGATTTATCATTTAGTAGTCAGTCTTTTTTCTATTTGGACCTTACTATTTAGTTCCCCATATCCTGGAGAAATAAGTTGATTTCCTCACTAGTGTGGCTTTTTAGAAGGCATAGCACATAATCCTGGGAGGAGGTCAAATGAAAGCATGTCATGTGTCTCTTAGAACATGTTTATGATAATTTGATTTATATATGAATAGGCCCCTGAGTCGCCCTCAAAGGCACATGTGCCTTGACGTGTTTTTGCTATTTGACATAACTGGTTTTCATTGGCCCATCCTTGCTTTCATTTGTAAATTTTCTGATGAGTCACAAATGACTGCAATATGGTGGTGGTCCAATGATAAGGGAGAAGCTAACTATTTAGTCTGTACAAACTTTATGCACCCATGCGAAGACCAAATGTATGCATTAGACTCCTTTGTGCTATGTCCTGACCAAGTTTTTCCAATAACCAGTTGTAATGTGAAAAAAGATTTTTATGAGAGGACAACTATTGATATAATAATATTTGATTTTTCATGAACAATTTTCCAGTTCTTTTCTCCCGGTGGACCCATCCAATTTGTCTAAGGCTATTGCAATACAAATCATTTGAAATTGTAGAGTTATTCCAGGGCAAGAGCTGATGAGCATTACCTCTAACAGAAGGGGCTCGGATAATGGCCCTGTTGCCAAGATGTCCTTTAGTGGCTGGGAAATGAAGGCTGGGAATTGCTGTATAGGCCTGAGGGGCATAGAAGACAGGAGCTCCAAGGTAGGTTGTGGTGGGATCGTAAACATGGCTCAAAGAGTAGGTGTAGTCTCCTTGCAGCATGGCGCCCCTTCCGCCCGTGCCTCGGGTGTACCTAACGTAACTGTCCTTGTCCACTGGTTTGGCTAGGGTCACTTCAATGGGGGAACCATCTAGCACCTGTTGTAGAGAGCAAAGAAGAAACAACATCAGAAGATATGAAGGCAACCCAGTGCGGCTGAGCCCTAGTCTCCTGAGCGTTAGTCAATTTGCTGCTCTGTTCGCTGTTTCGCTTACACATATCTTGTCTCTTTATCGGTTCACGTTTGTGGGTCAGTTGAGTTTTCCTGAGTCGTTTTGTTGGTACATTGCACATAATATGCACCAGGTTTCACAGTGACAAACTGACCACCGTCTTCTGACATACAGGTTATAAATTATGTGAATACAGTCATTGCAACAGAGAGTTATGTGATATTTTTATGAGATATATATGTTTTAAATTACATGTTATGTAATTCTAAGAAATTTTAGGTTAATAATGGGTGGAACATAATCTTTACTACTTAGCACAGCACAAAGAAGGTGAAAGGAAACCAATAAAGAAATCTTATCAGTTGTTAGCACGTTGGCACGGGTAGCCTCGTCAGGTCGTTCCAGCTGCCAGCCAGCTAAATAGCTTACTTCTTCTTCTTTTTTAAATGTTTTGTTTATTTTTGAGAGAGAGAGAGCTAGAGCATGACCGGGGGAGGGGCAGAGAAAGGGGGACAGAGGATCCAAAGCGGGCTCTGCGCTGACACACTGATTGTAGTGAGCCTGACGTGGGGCTTGAACTCATGAAACATGACATCATGACCTGAGGCGAAGTCAGACACTCAAATGACTGAGCCACCCAGGTGCCCCTAAATGGCTTACTTCATAGAGCGGCTACACAATAGGTAAGTTTTTACTAGAAAAGAAAAGAGACTTAAAAATAGGGCCTTACTCAGGGAAGAGGGATCAAGGAGGCCACTGTACTTTCCCCCCAGGAACCCGTGAAGCAACCTTTTGATCTGTTGCACAGCTGGGAACTGGCAGAGAAACCAGGGGAAGCACTGCGATTTCTCAAGTCACGCACTTCTTAAAACGTGTCCTCAAGAATTATTGGAGCGGTGTTTGCTTCCGACGCAAGTTTCTAACATTTTGCAAACAGATCTTGACGTGGAAGATAATGGATGTGTGTAGATCTATGCGCGCCACTCACTTTTCTCTCTTGCTTGCCAACATGGACAAAGATGGCTCTCAACAAATGCTTGACGGATTGACGTATTTCTTATCAATGGGACAAGGTGTTGCGAGGAAGCATTTGTAGCTTCCTCTGAATAAGAATGTTGTGAGCCTCTATTTTTTATAAAGAAAAGGAATGATACGAAGTGTTCCTGCAAGGATTCTCTGTCATAGCAGCTCGCCATTTGGTGAGAGCCTCAGTCCATTCTGGGGTCATTGAGGTTGGCCGGACAAAGTTGTGCTTCTTGGTTGTTGTGACCATTTTGGTCAGCCTTGGGGCAACTTGTTCTTAGTTTCCTATATCTGCCCTACTTTTTAGCAGCAAGAGCCAGTCTTGAATATGTTAGTTGGAATATACCGAGAGAGAATCCTGATGATATTCACCTATCTTTACAATGGTGTTGATATAATTAGAAGCAACAGATCAGAGTATCAAAGGAAGGGGGTGGTCTTGGTAATAAGATTCTTTATCTTCAGTCCTGTCTTGAGGAAGGTGAGAGAGACCCAAATAGGTCTCTGCTTATAGACCTTCCTATCAAGAGACATTTTTAATGGAATGATTCTTTACTGCAAAGTCAGGTTCCATACTGTAATAGAATTTGTGCTTCATTGTCCCCATAGGAGTGGTTTTAAAAAAATTTCTTAACATTTATTTATTTTTGAGAGAGAAAGAGAGAGAGCATGAGTGGGGGAGGGGAACAGAGAGAGGAGGACAGATTATCTGAAGCAGGCTCCAGGCTCTGAGCTGTCAGCACAGAGCCTGATGTGGGGCTTGAACTCCTGCACTGTGAGATCGTGGCCTGAGCCAAAGTCAGACGCTTAACCGACTGAGCCACCCAGGCACCCCTTGAATGTTTTAAACTCAGTATTGTCTTTTAGTGATTTGCTCTAGACGTTTCAAGACCTAGGGTGATATATTATTCATCGGTATATTCCCAAGCCCCGAAAAATTCCTTACACATCACAGACATCCACAAGTATTTCTAAAATAGAGAACCACATGCAAAGCTCAGTTCATCCCCTTTGTCTCTAAATAGGTTTCCTTTCCTGGCTTCCCCCACAGTATCATCCTGATCCCCCATATTGAAAACCAGCCAATGGCTCCTGCTCACTCCGACATCCAATCAGTTCCTGGATGTTTTCTTTTCTTTCTTTTTTTTTTTTTTTAAAGTTTAACATTTATTTATTTTTGAGACAGAGACAGACAGAGCATGAACGGGGGAGGGGCAGAGAGAGAGGGAGACACAGAATCGGAAGCAGGCTCCAGGCTCTGAGCCATCAGCCCAGAGCCCGACGCGGGGCTCGAACTCACGGACCGCGAGATTGTGACCTGGCTGAAGTCGGACGCTCAACCGACTGAGCCACCCAGGCGCCCCAGTTCCTGGATGTTTTCAATTCATGCCCCATAGCCCTACGTGGAGATTTCTCCTACTTTCCTTTCCCGCCCTCCTTCAAGCCCTTATTCAAAATGAGAGAGAGAGAATGGGGGAGGGAAGGGCAGCGAAAGGAGAGAGAGAGAGAGGGAGAACCTTCAGCAGGCTCCATTGTCAGCGTGGAGCCCAATGTGGGACTTGATCCCATGACCCCGGGATCATGACCTGAGCTGAAATCAAGAGTTGGATGCTCAACTGATTGAGCCACCCAGGTGCCCCAAGACATAACATCTTTAAAAAATATACCTAGCTTATCTAGCTGTAAAATTTGGGAACAATTTGAGAATTTTTGCATCGTAATTATTTCAATGTAATTATTAGTGCTTAATTTATGACCGTCTCTTCTCAGCATTCATCATGTATCCTCAGGAATGTTCTCAAATGGAGAAACTGACCTATGAATTGTTTTCAGAGTAATAACAGCTTTATGGCACTAAATGTGATCGTCGATAAAGACGAGGTGGTGATTTGCTTCATGGACGTGTATTTAAATCCGCACGAATTTCTGCTTTGCAGTTTTTGCATTTTGGAGTCAGTACTTTCTCTCCTGCAGGACTCAAGGATGTCTGTGGACCCCAGATCGGCCCCTAAGCCCAGCCCCCCGTGACCGACGAACCTGCTCTGGGAGGTACTCCCTTAGCTGCTGGCCGTGTCCTTCGGCCAAACACCCCTGCTTCTTTCTCCCAAGGAGACCTGCTCCGTCCAGTCCTCTCTCTCTGAGGTTTCCTGTGATGTCTCCCGCCCCTTGTCACCTTGACCCCAGGGGTGCGGTGACCCTCAGCTCCTCCACTCTTTTGCTTCCCCTTCCCCGCGCTCACACTTCTGTACTTAGCCCCTTTGCCAGCTGGCTGCTGTGAGGACTGACTGGTGCAAAGCCCGACAGGCGACACAGCCCTGCGTGCATCATGTTCTAACGGAATCGCTCTACTTCCACCTTCCTTAGTCACTTCTTGCACTTTCCAAATTCTGTGCCTCGGAAACCGCCTCTCCATTTCCATGTGTTTTGATTTGGGAAATCTGCCCAATTTTTATGGCTTCTTATAGTTACCATCTTCTCATCTCCACGAAGATTTTCTGATTCTGAATGGCTCATTCCTCCTCCCTTTGGATATACTCACCATTTTTTATGTGTATATGTGTGTGTGTGTGTGTATACATATATATACATATATACACATATATATACACACATATATACACATATACACATACATATATACACATACATACACATATATATACACATATACATATATATACGCATATATACACATATATACACATATATATAATATATATATGAAACTTATTTGGTTGAACTATGAAAGATGTGTGTGTACTTACGTACATATACATATACATATACATACACATACATGTGTATACATATACATATACATATACATATACATACACATACATGTGTAAAGATGTGTGTGTACTTATGTACATATACATATACATATACATATACATATACATATACATACACACACATATGTATACACATACATGTGTATACATATATACACATATACATATATACACATATACATATATACATATACATATACACATATACATATATATACACATATACATATATACACATATACATATATATACACACATATATAATATATATATGAAACTTATTTGGCTGAACTATGAAAGATGTGTGTGTACTTATATACATATACATATACATACACATACATGTGTATACATATATGTGTATACATATATATACATATACATATATATACACATATACATATACACATATACATATATACACATATACATATATATATAAACATATACATATATATACACATATATACACATATATATACTATATATATGAAACTTATTTGGCTGAACTATGAAAGATGTGTGTGTACTTATCTTATATACATATACATACACATACATGTGTATACATACATGTGTATACATATATACATATGTATACACATATACATATACACATATACATATATATACACATATATACATATATACACATATATATAATATATATATGAAACTTATTTGGCTGAACTATGAAAGATGTGTGTGTACTTATTCCTCTGGTAGACTTTTAGCTTGCTGACAAGTATCTTTGGGTTTTTTTTGTATCCCAGACATTATTTAGCAAGATAAGTGGTCTATAGAAATGTTTTAGCATTTTTTTTAAATATTTTTAAAATTTTATTTATTTTTGAGAGAGAGAGAGAGAGAGAGAGAGAGAGAGTGTGAGCAGGGGAGGGAAAGAGAGAGGGGGAGACACAGAATCCAAAGCAGGCTCCAGGCACTGAGCTGTCAGCACAGAGCCCGACGCGGGGCTTGAACTCACAAACTGTGAGATCATGACCTGAGCTGGAGTTGGACGCTCAACTGGCTGAGCCACCCAGGTGCCCCAAGGGTTTTAATGTTTTTTGCATTGATAAGTAAATATTATATTGGTTTCTATTTACAAGTCAGGAGAAAGGACTTAGAAACTAGCTTTTTCCTGGACCTTATTCTTGGCCAGGTGAAGAGACCCAAAGCCTTCCAGAGTAGGGAGATCAAAACTCTGAGGGCGGACTGACAGCAGTGAACTTGACATCTTTTCTGGTCATCAGCCTCCAAAATACTGCACTACTGAGGTGATAATCTCTCAAAGTAATGACAGAAAGTTGCACCTGAGAAAAACACCTTGAAATAACCTACGCCAATACTCCAATCCCCCACTTGGGAAGGAAGTTGAGGGGCAGTGACTTGTTCAAATCAGCCCAAATTAGAGACAGGGCTGGACACAGGAGCCACATCTCCATGGTGTTTTCTGTCGCTGACTCTTCTGTTCATCTTCAATGGATCGAGGCAGTCATGTTAGAGGTAGAGAAAGCCTGAGTGACACAGACTTGTGGGATCGTTCTTTTGAACAAAATTTCCACACCAAACTTGGGTGGAACTTTGTGTGTGTGTGTGTGTGTGTGTGTGTGTGTGTGTGCACGCACATTGTCCTATATTACCTTTCCATTTAAAGCTTTCATTGCCTCAACTGCATCCTCTCGACTGCTGAAATGCACAAAAGCATAGTCGCGGATTTTCTTTACCCTCTCCACAGCACCTGTAAACAGAGAGAAAGTAGCCCCATTAGCAACCTTGAGACAACACCGAGAATGGTACATTTTAGCATTTGGCTTCCAAGAGTATTTGATTTTTTTTGAGACTTATTATTTAGGTTAAGTTCTTCTTGAGAATGTTTGCTATGTCCAGGTTTACAATTGTACACATTCAGTAGAAGCTTTTGTTTGTAATTTTTTTATATCACCTATATTCTTCCATATTATTATAGATTTGTGTTTTCCACTTCCTAGATTAGAAGACCTTTAAGAGTAGAAGCATTATCTTATTTTGTCTCTATATAATGTAAACAATAGTAACTTATACTTGGTAAAATATTTTTTCAATTGTTTTGAACTATTGGTCATCCTATAAATATATATTTAGGCGATTACCTTATAAAATTTTATGGCTTTTCCCCCAGACAAATATTTTATTTCTTTTGATTTATGTAGTACAACTTTAGAATTAGGAGAGACTTTAGCAATGCTTTACTTTAAGCTTTTAGAGATTCATTTGACCTTGGGTGCCTGGGTGGCTCAGTCGGTTAAGTGTCCAACTCTTAGTTTTGGCTCAGATCACAATCTTGCAGTTTGTGGGTTCGAGCCCCGCATCAGGCTTTGTGCTGACAGTGTTGAGCCTGCTTGGGATTCTCTCTCTCTGTCTCTCTCTTCCCTTCCCCCCCCTTGCTCTCTGTCTCTCAAAATAAGTAAACTTAAAAATATTAAAAAAAAATAAAAATTCACTTGACCTTAATTTATTTTTAACTTAAAGATTAGGAATCTAAGGTTCTAACAAGGAAGGTGAGCTTGTAAGGGTTCACACAGCTAGCAACTGGAACTCTGATCTCTTAACTGCTTCTCTGATAGTCTTTTGATTAAAAAAAAAAAGGTAGTTTCTGAAAGAACATTTGAAAACCAAGATAGTTCTTTCCCTGCTGTTCATAATATCTACATGTTGGAAACAATGTAGATATCCAAGAATTCTCCCTTGAGGAACATCTTTTACAGAAGCACTCCTATATGCAAAAGGATCATATATGAGGACGTTAGCTCTCACTATTGTGGTAGCAAAAATAAAACAACTTAAAGTCCATTCTCCTGAGGGTGATTAAATCTGGTACATTCATATCAAATGAAATAAGTCTTTAGGGGCGCCTGGGCGGCTCAGTTGGTTAAGCGTCCAGCTCTTGGTTTCGGCTCAGGTCGTGATCCCGCAGTTTGTAGGATGGAGCCCGCATCCCACTGTCTGTGCTGACGGTGTGGAGGCTGCTTGGGATTCTCTGTCACTCCCTTTCTCTCTGCCCCTCCCCCAACCCTCTCTCTCAAACAAATAATAAAAAAAAAAGAAATGAGTCTTTAAAGAGAAAAGATAGACCTATGTATGCTTACACGGAAAGATTTAAGACCTATTGTGAAATTCAAAAATTTGTAAAATAGTATAATTTTGTAACATTTATGTTTTCAAAATCCCAACCCATATATATATATATATATATATATATATACACACACACAGAAATATGGATACACACACACACACACACACACACACACACAGAAAGAGAGCTGGAAACATAGAGACCAAACTGTTAATACAGGTTATGTAAGGAATGGGGAGAAAATTTGCAGAGAATAAAGGGGGCTTTCACATGTTAATTTATATTCTTTGGTATTTTACAAACATGTGCAATGTTTATTTCTATTGTTTGTGTAATAAAAAAATAACAAATCGACCTGACCTATTTTAATGTAGAGAGACTGCTGCAGGTGCTAATGGCAACATGAAAATAAAAAAGAAAGAAACGTTTTACCAACACGGTTGAACCTTGTATTTTACCTTGATTATGAAAATGTTGTTAGAGAATATTGTTGCCTACTCAGTTTTAAAAATAGAAGTTTCGGGGCGCCTGGGTGGCTCAGTCAGTTAAGCGTGTGACTTCAGCTCAGGCCATGATCTTGCGGTTCGTGAGTTCGAGCCCCGTGTCGGGCTCTGTGCTGACGGCTCAGAGTCTGGAGCCCGCTTCACAGTCTGTGTCTCCCTCTCTCTTCCCCTTCCCCACTTGCACTCTGTCTCTCAAAAATAAATAAACATTAAAAAAAATTTTAAATAGAAGTTTCACCTAGAGTGAAGGTAAAATGGAAACTTCTTTGACATTAACTTGTTAGTAGTTTAGCGTGACGACTGTCCTCTTTTAGTGACACTCAAGTGGGTGTGTCTTGAGAGATGCGGTTTCTTCTCCTCTCCTTAAGTTCCCAGACATCACATAGGATGGGACACTTTCCCAGTGGGGTCCAGAAGAGGACACGAGGGTTCTCCTTTTGTCGCCTCCCTATCAAAGCTCAGTCATCTATCCTATCAGATTCAAGGTCACAAAGACAGACATTTTACTCTGCCACGTGGTTCAACGGCTATATGTTATCTTCTTTTGGAACAATGGTAGGGCTGTGTTGTCAGGATGATGTAAAACCATCATGGCCCTCTCTCTTCCCTCTGCATCCAGCCCTTGACTTCTTCTGGCAAAGGGTGTAGAGAGCAGAATTGTCCGGCTCGGCGGAGAACGTACATAAAGGCAATTGAGACCACGAAGCATGGGACACGTAATTCCCTGAGTTTCCAGCACACTGTCTTCATTCCTCCAGGGTCGGGGAGGGTAATTTTCATGACGTAACCCCATGGCTTGTCCTGGTGACTGAGAAGTCAAAGGTGGGCCCATAAGGACCTGTGTCTTTCCAGTCTTTGCTCTGTACGTTCTCCAGTGCTGTCCTTCATCTGGGCTCCACTAGACTGGTAGCCCCCCGAGAACAAGACCTCCTTTGGGGCCATCTCGGTACTGTCTTCACCTAGGTCCTACCTCCTCCCTTGTGTACAGAGGATGCTCTATAAATAGACATGGGACGAACGAATATTACTAGTCAATTCGCACGCCAACTTCCGTCGTTCATATTAGTTAGGTGGCATTTCAGATGACAATGGATCTAAATGTCCTCAAATTCTGTTCGTAGACAAGGAAACAGACTGGCATTTTTGAGCAATACTGTCCAGCTGCACCTGATTTTGGAAATGTTACTGTATGAAAATATAGCCCCCTGAAACAAATTTGAGCGTGTGAGCTTGGTTTTCTCTACAATGGTATTAACCACCTGGCTTATCATCGTATGCCCCTTCTTTAGTGTAGAGGAGTTTGTTTACTGATTGATCATCATCTGGCAGAGGGTGGAGGAAAACAAAATGCCCGTGGTCATCGTCAGCAATGGTAAAAAGACTCTGAAGTCCTAATACAGGGAATTAGAAAAATAGTACTCTTAAGAGCAGCACATCAAGTACCTGAAGAGAAACACACCTGGGATCCCAAGGAAGATTATCAGAGGGGTGTGGTTCTCCAAGTGTGGTCTTCTGACCAGCAAGTATCAGCCTAGGTCCACCCCCGACCCATGATTCAGAAACCATGGGGCGGGGGAGCGGGGATGGGGCGAGGTGGCCAGCAGTCTGTTTTCACAAGCCCCTCCTGCTGATTCTGACGCTAAACTGTTTTAGAGAAATCAGATTTTGTAGAATGACTATAATTGGAATTTCCGTGCATACCCTTAGGCTATGCTGGGGAAGAACATACATTTTCAGCCCCAGTTCCTGTTCTGATTGTCATTGATCTCTCTGAGGGGCAGTACAATATTTCCAGGCTAATCAGGGTTAAAACAAGACGGTCGAATATTTGCCAGGAATATTCGGGCTTTTCCGAGGGACCCAAACTTTAAATAGGATTTTTAAAGCGTTATTTTCCTGTTTCTCCCCATATATTTTCCGAGAGAAGTATAAACACACCCTTTCCACTGGAAAATAAACCAGTTCAGCTCTGACTTTTTATTCCTAATACAGCAGATGTCTGCTAGTTATCCATCCCGTATAATTCATATTCTCTTGTGGAGTGCCAAGAAGCCACCACACATCATTATAGAGCCCTGAGTTGTGCCATCAGAGGGAGAGAGGTGGAGAGGGAGAGAACGCTAGCATTTATTATCTTCATTATAACTAGTAGGACAAAAAAGCAAACAAAAAAAGGTCGTGTTTTAATTAGATCAAAAAATACCATGTACAGCTATCATCACCGTCCATTTCTAGAACCGTCTTATGAACCCCGACTGAAACGCTGTGTCTATGAAATAATTATTTCTGAATCCTTTGTCCCCTGTCCCTGGGTAACCACCATTCTGCACTCTGTCTCTACGAATGTGACGACTTTAGGTGCCTCATATAACTGGCATCAGACGGCGTACGTCCTTTTGACTGTCTTGTTTCACTGGGATAAGGTCTCTGAGGTTCATTCAAGTTGCGCGTTTCAACACTCCCGTATGGTTTAGGTCTGAGTGTTGTTCCGCTGCTGGTAATCGTATGTTCCTTAGTACCCAGCGTGTAGTTTTCCACAGAGGCGGCACCAGTTTTGTATTTCCAGCTACAGGGCACATGGTTCTAATTGCCCCACAAACTCCCCGATGTTTCTGTGTCTTCTTCTTGTTCGATTACTGCTGCTACTCTTGCTATCTTGGGAGGCAGGAAATGGCTTTGGATTACATTTTCCCGGTGCATAGCGAGGGATGTTGAGCATCTTTTAATGGGCTTATGGGCTATGTGTATGTGGTAATTGGACAATAGCGTTTTGTGGACAAATATATAGTTGAAGTTTTACTTGTCTTAATTTTTAGCTGTTGACTTATTGGTGCACTTGATATACTTGGGATGTCGATCCTTTATCGGCTATATTGTTTGCGGGTGTCTTCTCTTATTCTGTGGGTTGCTTTTGCAGTGTTGAAAGTGTCCCTTGATGCACTTTTTAATTTGTATATAGTTCATTTAATTTATTTTTCTTTGTCGCCTCTACTTTTAATACCATCCAAGAATTTATTGCCAAATCCAACGTCCATGAAGCTTTGCCCTGTATGTTCCTCTAGTGTTTTTATAATACTAGCTTTGTTTTGATCAGTCTCTGATCCCTTTTCATTTAACTTTATACCTCATATCAATCCAGTCCAACTGTGTTATTTGCATGTGGACGTGCCATTCTCTCAATACAATTTATTGAAAAGATTGGGAAAAAAAGTATTGAATAAAAATAAGAAGGTCGGAAGTCAACACAAAGCGGGAGCAGCATCTGCACATGCACATCTCATTCCTCTGCCCACAAATGCGTCAACTTTCGTATCTCAGCTCACGCTTTACTCCTCTTAAACACGAGTCTCTCTGCACCACAAGGGCGGGCTGTCATTACTGTTTTTCTTCTGGAGTATCTTGAACTCCTCCCACGCATACCTCACACCTGTTCACTCCTCCCACAGTGCCTGGCACATAGGAGCTACTCAAGTAATGACAGTTGAATGAATGAGTGAATGAATGCAGTAAGGATGGGGCATGGAGGTCACAGAGTTGTGAAGAACATGGTCTTGGCCAGACCTGGACTCTAATCTGGGATTTGCCCCTTGCTAGTTGTATGACCCTGAGCATGCTACTTAACAGCTCTGGGTTCTGGTTTTCTCATTTTTACGATGGGAGGGACAGAGTAACCTATATCCTGGAGTCATGGTGCTGAATAAATGACACGTGCTGGGAAAGTGCCCGTGGCAATGCCTGGAGCATAAGTGAGCAGTCAGCAGCCAACCACTTGCAGTCTCTATGTTAGTAATGGACTCACAGCTGGAGGCATGGGGCCACACCATTATACTAGAATGGCAGGAAGTTGGCAGAATTCCCAAAGGCTGGCAAACAAAGAATCTGGTGAATCTTTCAAAAGCGAGAAGTGGCATCCTTACTAATTATCTTCAGAACAAATCATCAGCTTATTCTATTACACCTGACATGGCACCCAGAGTTGGCAACAGGAACACACAAGGGAAACGTTCTCCAGCCGACTTAACATGATGGCACCATGGCTCATGCTTATCAACAAAGTAGAGAATTACTACCTGGAGACAGAAACATTTTAATTTATGAAAAGGTGTTCCCACAGTGATAAACTTAGCCAGAGCGTGTCCCAAAACATGCTAATTCCACAAGATGATTAGCCAAAAAAACGAGATCTGTACTCCAAAAATTTGGGAAATGAGGCATCCTATATCTCTTCTTTTGGATACTTTCAAAGCATATTAGAAGGTTAAGGACTCTGATAAGTCCCACAATGAAAAAAAAAATCTGTTTGATGTTGGTGAAGTTGTTGTTTACAAATTTATTTGACCATGGGTCTCTTTTATCAGTAGCATCTACTAACAGTCCATAGAATTAATGTTCCACAGAGCTGGCTTTGGGAAATGATTATTTGGACATTGTTTGGTGAGATGTTTTACTGTCTCACTGTTATAGTTCCCATATGAGAAAAAAGTGATAAGGACTGAATCTCAGGTTCAGTTCCTTCCTCCTCCTCTTCACCCAAATGAGTCTCCTAGAATTAATTCTTACCTCCCTCCTTATGTACCTAAAGTCACAATCATGTTGCATTAGACCAGTGGTCCTCCACTGGGGGCAATTTTTCCCTCCAGGGTAAATGTCTGGAGACATTTTTGATTATTACAGCTTGCGACTGGCATCTAGTGGATAGAGGTGTGGGATGCTGTTAAAATTCCTATAATGTGCAGGACAGAGTCCCATGACCAAGAATTATATGGCCTAAACCATCAAGAGTACTGAGGCCGAGAAGCCCTGCCTCAGATCCAGAGTTATGGCCATGCATTCATCAACACAGTCAATATTTAGTGAGTGTCTACTATGACCTGGCACAGAGATAAGGGCTGAGGAGACAATAGAAGCTAAAAAACTCTCTTGGAATTTATAGTTTAGTGAAGGCAATGTGTGTTAATTAAGGCATCACACAGATAATTGTAAAATTATAATGTTGATCAATGTTATGGACCACATGTCCCTATTTTCTGATCCAAGGTTGAAATATGGTGTTTGTAGTCCTCATGCAGTTGTGAGAGTGCCACACGAAGCCTGCCCTGTTTAAAGTTATGGGAAGTCATCTCAAGCCTAAGTGTTTTCAGAGCACATTTCATAACAGTCATCTTATATGGTATGTCCCACCTGGTTTAATATTGTTGAATTCTTTCTCAATCATCTCTTCAGAAGTAGACAGCATCAGGTTTCTCACATACAGGATTTTCACCGAAGACATTGTGTCTTCGTCAACTTCTACTTCTGGTTCTGCCCAGTCTACTGCGATAGGATGTCCCCATAACTGAATTCTTCCTGTTCAAAAGGATCACAGGTATGATTAGTTATATAGAAACCAGGACAATGCCATCTCGGTTCACTGAGATGGCCTTTTAACTTCAGCGGATGCTTATGGTCTTGACTGAGCACGAAGACAAATATTAAAAGAGGTGGATACTGATTTCAAGAAACATTCCAAATAAATGGAAGAGCTGACTAGAAGGGACTTCTGTGTGACAGATGGTTTACAGTGATAATTGCATACAAAGGGAACCGGGATGTGGTTTGAAATGGGGCAGAAATGAGGCCACGATGGGCAGGTTTGGGTCTTTGAACAGCTCTCACGGGGAAAGTTAAGTCTTTGAAAGTGAGATGGCAGAAGAAGAGAAGGGAAACAATGGATTTAGGGCTTGGACATAGAGTCTGACTTCATGAAGCATTAAGGTCATTAGGGAGTATGTCTGCTGCTTCTAGAATCTGCGTGACCAGGTGCCACCACCGAGCAGTCTAAAAACCCATGGTGTGTGGGCAGGAGTGAGCAGGGCTCAGGCAACCCTGGTTTGTTCTCTGTCCCTTATGCTTGGTCAGGGCTCCAATCATCTGTGTTCATGCCTAGTTCTCTGGCTGCACATGGGCAACTTGGGAATTGGCAGAAACATTCTTGATCCCGATTGAGAAGACAAAGAGTAATGGAAGGGTCTATGATGAGAAACCGAACTCTTTTTAAAGGGGTAGTTGTTCCCCATGACTACGTATATTTTTGTATTTCTACAGTTGCAATTTATTGAGTGTCTTGCACTATATACTGTGTTTTCCATATGCTACCTTGGTTCCCGCTCACAGTAACTCTCTGGGGGAGGGGAGTGACTGTCTCAATTTTACAGAAGAGGAAATGAGCTTTAGAGGGATGACTAACTTGCCCAGACCCACTTCACTTCTTCATGGCTCCTTTGTGTTTTGGGGTTACCCAGCCCTGGACCCCTACACAGGGCAGAGCCCAGCTGAAGTGATGGGGGGTCAACTCAACTTCTAAATTTGATTGGAAGTCTTGTGTGTTTTTTATTAGTTGTTTTGGAACAAGCTACAGCATGGAAGCAATAAAAAGCTTGAGAGAACACAATCAGAAATTTTAAGTGTTGGTAAGTGTTCAGTTCAATTATTATTCCACATGGGAGGCAATTATTTTCAATCAAAAGGCATCTTTTTATTCTTTGGAAAGCAGTTAGTGAAACCATCTGTGGCACTGACTCCCTGAAACCCGAACAAAAAAGAGACACATTTACATGAGTTAGCTAATCCCAGAGAGGCTGGTTCTTGTGGGACCCCAGTGGCTAGCTACCTGCCCTGCATCCCAGGGGATAGTTTTCTTCATCTCTCTCTTCCCTCTTCTTCCCTTTGCTCCCTTCTATTCCTTCCTCTTCCTTTTCCTTTCACTCCTTTTGCTTTGTTTTCCTTCCCTTTCTTTTCTGTGCTTTACATAGTCCTTGCTGACTGTCCTAGCCCAAGATCCCCCTGGTTTCTCTAGCTGAGGGCTTCTCAGCATTGGCCTCAGACTGTAAGGGCTTTGAGAAATACCCAACCTGAGTCCCACTCATTTTTGAGCTGGACCCAATTCCTTTCCACTTGCAACACTGGACTGTTAAGTTTTCAGAATTGTGTGAGCCAGTGGATGCCATCTTGGTAGTTAGAAATCAGCCACAGTGGGACTGTTAATACCATGGGAATCTACACATACTACAAGGCAGGACTTTGGATTTTCTCTGGGAGTTGCCTGTTAAAGATTGACCAGCTCAGGGGCGCCTGGGTGGCTCAGTTGGTTGAGCATCTGACTCTTGATTTCAGCTTGGGTTATGATTTCACGATTCGTGAGATCAAGCCCTGCATTGGCTTCCACCCTGTTAGTGCTATTAGCTTGGGACTCTCTCTCTCCCTCTCTCTCTCTCTCTCTCTCTCTCTGCCCCTCCTCTGCTTGCACTCTTTCTCTCTCTCTCAAAATAAATAAACCTAAGTTAAAAAAAAAAAAGATTGACCAGCTCATCACCGACCCCAGGACTCTCCTTCCCAAATTTGATATGAGTGGTCTGGGTTTCAGGATTCTTAAAATCACCTCAGTTAATTCAGCCAAAGTTGAGAACACTGCTCTAGCCTTCCTGGCCTGGAACTACAGTCTGCCTTCAGCTGGCCTGAAAATCTGCAGAAGGCTGAAGTGGACAGAAATGAGAGGAGGTACGGTAAGCAGTGATCTCAAACATCCCCCTGAAAGTCAGTGTTGCAGAGGGATTTGGAAACATGGCCTCTGAAGCCAGACAAGTTCAAACATCAGATCGCCATCCTGGCTAGGACACCACCTTCCTAACCATCAATCTCTTCATTTATAAAATTGGGATAATCAAAGTCACTACCCAGTGCTGTTGTGAAAATAAAAGATGATACACATAAGGGACTTTTTTGTTTGGTCTCTTTTCTTGTGTGTCAAGTTTCCTCAGAGTGTGTACTCTTTGAGTGAAATAGTTAGGTTTGATTTTTTTTTTAAGAATTTCCTTCAGAAGAGAGCAAAGCACATCGTAGAGTCTTAGTAAATGCTCCCGTGCTGAGTGGTTTCCACGTGTACTTGTTGACTTCCCATGCAGGTGATGGCCAGAGCCCTTAGTTGGAGGATTTAGCACTGGATCGCAAAACTAGCTCCACTACAAGATCATCTGGAAAACTGAAAACACCAGTGCCCCAGAGAAGCAGATTCAGCTGAGGAGAGATTGATTTGGTTTCTGGTACTGTTTAAAAGCGTCCTCAGGTTATTCAGATCTGCGGCCCATGAGGGACAGTCATTGACTTAGATTGCAGGTTCTCAGACTCATGGTCTCAGAAGCATAGCATCTTGGGAACTTGTTACAAAGGCAAATTGGCAGACGCTATACCTGACCTTCTGACTCCGGAACCCTGGAGGTGGGGCCTGGTTAGCTGCACTTTGACAAACCCTCCAGGTGGTCCCCGTGCAGGCTGATGCCAGGGCTTTCCTCAGAGTATCCTTTGAATGTTCTGCTGGCCTCTCAGTTGGATGCAATGACTTTGTTTGACACACGCCTCTGCAAACTTGCAATGTCCAGAGAGGGCTGCTGCTGTCACCTGGCAAGGTAGGTGGCTGGGAGGCAATACATCGTGTTCGACAGCAATTTTCTGTCTGTCTCTAAGTCTGAATCAACGAAGAGGGAAAAGCTTCTTGTGGTCCTTGCTTATCACGTTTAGTAAAGATCTCCTTCTTTCAGACTAGGCCCTCCAGAGGACAGTGACCGAAATCCTCTGTTGTTGACTGTATGGTGAGGTAATAGGTAGAGTGTCCAAAGGGGCAGTAGACTGCGCAGGTAGAGAGAAGCACTTTCATGGGTCGATATGCTCTTTTCTTTGAGGACAGGAAGTTGAGGGGATATTCTAGTTCTTTAGGAACACTGGCTCCTGAAAATTATCTTTCTCCCATTTTGGACCGTCTTTCACTGCTGTGCTCCCCAACCCCCTTGGGACAGAGTGGCACCATTCAATCTCTCCACACATAGAGATCAAATTCCTACTATTGGCAAGAATTGTAGAAAAGATGACCTGATATTTGGAAACAGTGACCTGAGGGTAATGTTCAGAATGGAGTAGGCAGATGGTGGGGTACGTCCAGAAGAACAGAGCGGGAAGAATAATCTCGAGTGTTTGAAAACAGTCTATGTTTGGGAATAAATGTTTTGAGACTCTACGGGTAGTCTGAGGTCAGTATGGATACAAGAAACTTTTTCGTGGCAGAACTGTTGAACAGAGAAGAGTTGAAGAAGACACCAGAGATGAAGTTCAGGTCACCAAAAGGCTAAGGGTGCCTCATGAGGAGGGCCCACGATTCTCTGTGCCTGGGTGGCACAGGTCTGACCATCGGGTGGTGACGGAGTAGTGAAAGGAAGCATCGACATTAAAAATGCCCATCTCTCTAAAGGACTCAGCAAATTTGGGGGCTGTTTCCTATCTTTTCCCTTATAAGCTGCCTCCATGAAAATATGGATAAAAAGTCTTCCCCAAGATCAGAAGCCGTCTTCCAATTTTGCAAACTTCTAGAGGGTGAATGCTCTCATTGAGTTAACACTTGTTTATGTTCTGAAGTATAGTTGATACCCATGTTACCCTAGTGCCAGGGGCAAAACATAGTGACCGGACAACTCTATGCTCACCACAAGTGTCGCTACCATGGCCCCATACAACGCCATTGACTACAACGTCATTACAGTACCATTGACTACATTCCGACTCTGTACCTTCCGTCCCTGTGACTTCATCATGGCTTTTTTGTAAGGATGTGTACGTGGACAGTGTCAATCTAGGTGGTGGTTGTTTTGTCTTTAATTCTCATGGCTTTTCCATGGTGTTCAAGAGAAGAGTTGACTCCAATGTGTCCACTCTGGCATTCTTGAAATCCTCTCATTTTAGTATCGATTCCTCTTAATACCTTACTTTGTGTAAATTTTGGTGACTATTTTAGAATGAGCAGAGGACTTTCAACAATTTACCCTAAGCTGATCTGACTGAGGGAGGGCCTTGTTGGAGTCTTTTAATCTCTGGAATTGGTGGCTGTTGCCCAAACAGGACCCACCCTGTGGTTGTAGCACCTACTAGGTGCCTTTCTGTGGAGGGCTGTTATTTCTACCCCGCCCCCCAGCCCCACATTAGACATGGGGAGTCACGGTATGAGTTCATGTCACTTAATTGCCATCAGGCTAATGTGTCGCTTGCAGGCTTATTCTACATTGTAATGGACAACCTCCTCCATTTCTAGTAAGCCTGACAACAGCATCTGTATAGAAAAATAACGTATATATTCACTTTTGAGAAGATTCCTCACTTTAACACCTTGTTACAGGGCTGCTGCAGCTCCTAGCTCTGGAAGTCCCCAGGGCAAGTGCATTAGACTAAGGGCATGTTGTCCAGAACCCATTCTGTGAAAACTTCAGGGAGCTTAGTCTACGGTAACATAGATAAGAAGGGGAAGGGAGTTAGGATAGCACAGAAGCAAAGCTCCAGAGCAAGCCAACCACACCCAGCAGATACCTCCTCTGCAGGGCACACGGAAGCCTGAGGCAGAGCAGAGGAACCTTCTCTTTGGGGAGGGGATGCCAACCTGGCAGCAGCTTCCTTCGGGCCATGGCAGCTGTCCGATGACTCTCATACTCCACGAAGGCAAAGCCCCGGTTTCTGGTTTTATCTGCGGCGCTCGGGTAGACAATGACGTCGACGACTCCTTCGGTGACCTTTTTCATCTCTGCTAAGATCTCTTCTCGCTTTTTGGTCTTGGGGATCCCCCCGACAAACAACCGGCAGTTGTCCACACTGGCGCACACCCCTAAGAGACGCCCGTTTCTGCAAAAATAATTAATGAACAAATGAATGAATGGCATTCTGCTTGGCAAGAATCCTGTGTGATTGAGGTTTAAGAAGTTGAAGACACGAGGGGCCCCTGGGTGGCTCAGTCGGTTAAGCATCTGACTTCGGCTCAGGTCATGGTCTCACGATTTGTGGGTTTAAGCCCCATGTTGGGCTCTGTGCTGACAGCTCAGAGCCTGGAGCCTGTGTCGGATTCTGTGTCTCCCATTCTCTCTCTCTCTCTCTGCCCTTCTCCTGCTCATGCTCTGTCTCTCAAAAATAAATACATGTTAAAAAAATTTTTTTTAAATATAAATAGCTCTTTAAAAGCTAAGTCCACCTTGGGGTGCCTGGGTGGCTTAGTCGGTTGAGCGTCCGACTTCGGCTCAGGTCATGATCTCCCGGTCTGTGAGTTGGAGCCCTGCGTCAGGCTCTGTGCTGACGGCTCGGGGCCTGGAGTCTGCTTCCGATTCTGTGTCTCCCTCTCTCTCTGCCCCTCCCCCATTTGTGCTCGCTCTCTCTCTCCCTCTCTCAAAAATAAATAATCATTAAAATTTTTTCCAAAGGAAAAAAAAAAAAAAGAAGTTGAAGACATGTGAGCATGGACCTGATAAGTCCTGCAGATGTGACATGTTTGGTCTTCATAGTGTTTTCTCACCACCCAGGATAATTCCCGGTACTGGGGCTGCTGCACCTTGGCCCACGTTGCTCACACTGCCTGCCTGGGTGGGGACGGTCATGAACTTGCAAACCTGGCTGCTCCCTGTCCTCGCCAGCCCAACGGGGAAGCTATTCTGACACGCCTTAGAAATTTTCACATAGCATCTTACTTGGCCTACGCTAAACCTGTGATATGGGCAGAACAGGTGCTGTTTCCATTTTCCAGATGAAAAACTCGGGGTTCTGAGAAATTAAGTGGCTTGCTTCAGATGGTAGAGATCTTAAGGGAGGAAATTGGCCTCCGGACTCTCCGTTCAGTTCCTGTTTCTTCTCTATGGTGTTGCTGATTAGCAAGTTAATGTTCATCTCCACCGGCAGAGTGCAGATTAAGCTTTTCTGGGGGGGACATTTGGGGAAATGTGTCAGAAATCTTTTGTATATGATTTGGGGGCACATAGTGCCCCTTCTGGGAAAGTGTCTTTAGGGAAGACTTGAACACCAACATTTTTTGTAAGGATATTCACTGCTATTACTTAAAATAGTCCCCAGACTGAGGGTTGATGGGGGGTGGGAGGGAGGGGAGGGTGGGTGATGGGTATTGAGGAGGGCACCTTTTGGGATGAGCACTGGGTGTTGTATGGAAACCAATTTGACAATAAATTTCATATATTGAAAAAAAAATAGTCCCCAGATTGGAAATAATCAAAATATCCCAGCATCCAGGACCGGCATAAGGCCTCTTGGCTGAGACGATATCGACTCTGAGGTTGGACGTTTCCTCCTTGTGCACCATAACAGGCTTGTCACCCTGGATTCTTCCTCACTAAATCCTAATGGCCACCGTTAGGTCATCTAAAAATGCCTCTTCATCTTTCTAAATGTCCCTTTGGGTGAATGCTACTGCTCCTGGCTGAGAATCACTGGTGAACAAGAGACGGGCATTTATACCGTAGAATGCTCGAAAGTCATTATGGGTAGTAATGTAGAAGGGTATTTATTGGTTAAAAAAACGGCTCACAATATGCTGCTGGCTTCAAAATAGATGGCAAAATACATATATGAGGAGACCATTTTGATGGACACGGTGCTGAAAACCTAGGAAGGAACTAAAGAGCCAACATAGTGATTATCTCGGGGCAACGGGGTTATGGAGGAATGGTTTGCACGTTAATGTTTTTTTTTTTTCATTTTGGCTTTTGCTATTTGTTGTATATCAGGCTGTGTGACTTTTCTTTTAAATTTTTTTTTCTCAACGTTTATTTATTTTTGGGACAGAGAGAGACAGAGCATGAACGGGGGAGGGGCAGAGAGAGAGGGAGACACAGAATCGGAAACAGGCTCCAGGCTCTGAGCCGTCAGCCCAGAGCCCGACGCGGGGCTCGAACTCACGGACCGCGAGATCGTGACCTGGCTGAAGTCGGACGCTTAACCGACTGCGCCACCCAGGCGCCCCACGTGTGACTTTTCTAATAACAGGAAGTTATTAAAAATGGGTAAAGTTCCATTAACAGAAATGACTTGTGCGTCATGAGCAGAGGCGCTCAGCTGGGTGAGCGGGGGGTTGCCCTGCTTTCTGGGAGCTGGTGGTGTCGAGTCCTGTGCAGGTGCTGTCCCCAGGACAGGGGCCCTGCCCCGCTGTCCTCCATGCTTTGCTGAAGACCTGGGGACCCAGTATCAGAGGTGTGACAGGTCCATTACAGTCTGGTGGACATTGCCCCAGGAATGTGGTTTTTCCTAGGGGTGGGGGGGGGAGGGAAGGGTGGATAAAGTAATCTTCAGGATTTTTGTTTTTGTTTCGCTTGCTTACCTTCAACCCCCCTCTATTCCAAGATACTATTTCTTTAGAAAGTCTCTTCTTTTTGAGGGAGGGCCAGTCAGGTGTCAGTGGCCAGCAGGTGGAGCCTGGAGCCTCCGTGTCCTAGTTTTAAATCTGTGTGGTTTGTCCTGCACTTTCCCAGCGCTGCTTGGAGATGAAAAGCCACCTCTCACAAGCTGAGGGCACGGCTTTCATGTCTCTAGAAGCCAGGCATGAGACAAATCTCCGTGAATATTTGCTGAGGAGGAGGATGATACGACAATTGTGGGTCTTTTCCGCATAAAGAACCTTATCAATCCCCTGAGAAAGGGTGGCTAAGAGCCAGTTGAAGTTTATCCTTCTCTGCGAGAAAGGTTCTCTCTCTGGCAGGACTGATCCAAGGCAGAGCGGGAGCAGGTGAGGACGGCTCTAGGGTATCTATTCTTCGGCTTCATATTCTATTTATCCCACACTGTGATTTTTAAAGTACCTCTGTGCCTTCCCCTTGCTTCTGGCATCCAACCTGAACTTTGACTTCCACCAGCTTTCTCTTTCCCGATGCTTTACAATATCCTCGTCCTCCTCCCCCTCCTCCTCCCCCTCCTCCTCCCCCTCCTCCTCCCTCTCCTCTCCCTCCTCCTCCTGTCTGCTGTAATCATCAGCAAACACTCATAGAGCATGTGATCTGTGCCAGGCACTGAGCTTCGCTGCATGGTCTATTGATGTTTCACGATGCCCCCACGGGGTAAGTATCGTTTTACCTCTTTTATAGTTGAAGACCCTGAAAGTCACAGAGAATTCTGTTACGGGTCAGGGACTGTAATGGATCGATTGTGTTCATTATTCATAGCCTCTCTCTCTTCCCAAAGCACGGACAGGCCCCAGGGTGTAACAACGTGTTGAGACCCGTGCTGATTCCCTACGTAGCTGAGTCGACATCCGCCTCAACTTCAAAGCTATTTTGGGGATAACTCTTGCTCTTAAGATGTCTAGGCTCCATGAAAGACCAAGGAGTGGGGACTCTTCCGATCCCCGGATCCCTGTGGCTGGAATATTTAAAAGTTATATTAAAATAGAGCTTGCTGTGGCCCTGTCCAAAACAGTTCAGGGGTGCATGATTTTCCGCGACAGATGCCGAGAACACGTGAGTAATTAGGTGCCGATGGTAAAACTTGCTGCACGAGGTTCCAGGATTTCTCCAAAGGCACCTGTGCTCTGATCTCCTGGTTCCCATGCCAGACAACCCTCCACATTCCAGACAGAACTCTTTGGGATCCGCGGAGGCATGTGCGGAACTTCCTGGATACCTTCCTCCAAACCCCGGTTCCAGGCTCTGACCTTGAGATGGGGTGGCTGGGCTGTTACAGTTGCCAATCCAGTCAATCTCTCGGCGGCTGGAGAGTTTTAAGAAAAATGACCCGGTAATTGATTTTACAGAATTATGAGGATAATACGTGACTTATTTGGGGCGTAGAGGAAGGAAGTGAGGGAAAAGATAATTGTAGGAAATCTACTCTCTATTCACGTCTAGGATGACAATAATTTTCAGAGGCAGAGAGGAAATCAATGAAAACCGCATCTTGGAATTGATGAATGTGCTAATATGTAAGAGTTCTGTCATTTATTGACCTGTTACCAAGTTCCACACACTGGAGTAAACATTGAAAAATCTTTAGAGTATCCCCACAATAACACCTGTGAAATGAGGACTCATATCACCACTTTAGGGAGGAGGACATTGAGGCTCAGAGAGGTTGTGTCACTTGCCGGCACTCAGGCGAAGCCTGTCTGACCCCAAAGCTATTACTTTTCAACGGTTCCACTAATCTTTCTTCCAGGTGGCCCAGGACTTCCTTTATGAGAGGATTCAGGACAGTTCCCTCTCTATGTGAAGGTGTTAGAACTCCGTTTCGTGATGCTAGTCATATTTCCAGCCGATAAAAGCCAATTATTGATTGCACAGGGCCGATTGTGCCCTGGAACCTTCCACTGGTCCCATGATTTGCAACATCACCTATGTTTGGCTGGCTCTGTGACATCTGTCCTGACTCTGATATCATGCAGACGATCACCTCTTCAACCGCTCCCCCGAGACGTCTCGCGTGAATCTCGAATGTAAATCCACCCCAACTCAGCTCTTCGTGTGTCCAGCAGGCTATTCTCTCATTCTTTCCCATCTCAGTGACTCTATCTCATCCACAGATACTGGGACCCACATCCTAGCTTTCTTCCCTGAATTCGAACATCGCTTGCACTCTCAATCCAATATGGAGCCCGTCTTGTCTGTGCAACCTCCAGAAGGCATCCCAGATTTGGCTTCTCTGAGCACCTGCACTGCTGGCCCCTGTACACCTGCCATCATCTGTCGTCCAGACCTAAATGAGTCTCCCGCTGCAGCTTCCCCCTTTCCATCTTTGCCTACCTGTTACTTCACCCAACAGCCGGAGTTCTGGTGTAAAAAGCACGGACCTAGTGAAATGTTTTCCCCTTTTTATTAGAATAAAAGCTAAATTTTGAATCACGGTGTATAAGGCTCTCCAACTGCATCAGCTTCAACTCTCCCGTCTGTTTCCACCTCCTTGGTGCTGTTCTCTAACACACTGAGCTTGTTCCCACTTGGGAAACGTTGCCCTTGGTGTTCTTATTCTCTGGAATCGTCTTCCTCCAGGTCTGGCTCTGACGGCTGACTCTTTCCATTCAAGTTGCTTGTACAGTTTTACTTTTCCCGGAGGGCAGGTTCTTAAGGACACCAAGTTAGAGTAGCCATTTCCTTGCAGGTGGTTTTATTTTTTCACTCTTGATTTATCTTTTGAGTGTAGTTGACACACAATGTGACATGGCATTCAAGTGCTATGAAAGCCCAGAGTGCCGTGCTCACCACAAGCATAGCTACCATCTGTCACCGTAAGACGCCGTTACAGTACCATCGTACCCTATGCTGTGACCTTCATCCCTGTGACTTATTCACTCCGTGACTGGAAGCCTGTGTCTCCCCCCGCCTATCACCCATTTTGTTCAGCTCCCCCAACCCCGGCAACCATCACTTTGCTCTCTGTATTTGTAGGTCTGGTTCTGCTTTTTGTTTGTTGCATTTGCTTTCTTCGAGTCCACTTATGACTGTCCTACTCTTAAACAATCTGTATCCATTTGCTTACAGGGAAAGGTATCCTGATATTTCCAATGTGTTGAACAGTGCCCAGCACATATTTATGCAGATCCGTTGTCTGCTTCATTTTCCATCAGGAGAGGCGGGTCTTACCTAATTTCATAGTTGTTAAGTTGTTTGATGGCGTCCTTGGCTTCTTGTCTATTTGAGAAAGTTACAAATGCATACCCTCGATTGTTGCCATTAAAATCCATCATCATCCGCATCTCATAAATTTTACCCATCTGCAGGGAAAAGAGAGAGAGAGAGAGAGAGAGAGAGAGAGTCCAGTTTGTCTATTTGTCCTTCCAAGTGAAAACACACCCATGCAACGTTTTCTGAAGTCTTACCTCTGCTATGTTTGACATTTGCATCCCGTGTGGAACGCTTTGCATAGTTTCATGCTGGGTTCGGATTTGCTATCTGACTCACGGGCAAAGTCAAGTTACATAAAGAAAACGTGTACACGTGGCATTTCAGCCTGACTTAACAGAGTATGTTTTCAACGGAGTAAATGGCCTTTCATCATTCAGTTATCTGTGGATCTATCCCCCATCCCAGGGACCTGAAAACGCGTTTGTCCTCAGAAGGACAATGTCTTGACAGATTTGTCCTTGCCCTCTACATTGCCTCTGAAGTTTCCATAGTTTTCTCTTTCCTTGGTCATACTCCACCACTGATGTTTAAAACAAAAACCCGGATGCTCGTTTGAAACCTTGCTGAGCTGATTTCTTAGCTGTCTTTCTGCCACCATGATCTCAAGATGTACAGGGAAGATGTGATTTAGAGGACGATCTGGGGATTCCTGTTGTTTTTTTCATCTGTAGGCTGAAGGTCAGTGCTAGTCTTACGTGACTGGCCCAACGTCAGGACCTCCACAGTAGGAGGACACTCACCATATCCCTCTGGCCTCAGATCTTTTGCTTTGCCTATAAACTATTCCTTCTTGCTACCACAAATCTTCTCCGGCAAGCCAGGCTCAGTAATTTATTATTGCTGGCCGCTGTACGATGAGTGACCCTAACAGGCCAGGCATATACAGGGAGAAGAGGTGTCATTAAATGTGTGCAACTACCCTGGTGGTTGGTTACCCCTTGGAACTGCCTCCTCCCCATTTTCAGGTTCAGTATCTAAGATTCTTACTGGATTAAATCCCCATAGTTTGTGCACATGCCAAATGAGATTGTTTGTACAAAATTAGGAATGGTTCTGAAACTGAGGCTGACTTATACATCCAAGCGATTTTGGCATTTAGAGAAAGAAATTTTTTCTAAATTTTCTATGGGGCACCTGGGTGGCTCAGTCGGTTAAGTGTCCGACTGGCTCGGGTCATGATCTCACAGCATGAGTTTGAGCCCCACGCCGGGCTCTGTGCTGATGGCTCAGAGCCTGGAGCCTGCTTCGGATTCTGTGTCTCCCCCTCTCTCTGCCCCTCCTCAATTTGCACTTTGTCTTCTCCCTCTCAAAAATAAACAAACATTAAAAAAATTTTAACTTTTCTAGGAATGGGGCTGTTGAAACACCACTTGGTAAAATAATAAAAATAAAATTTAATTTTGTGTCCTCCCTGTAAGTTTGGGTTTAGTGACAGCGTATCGCTTGGAATTAAAACTGAGGAAATGTATTCCTTAACTATATAATGACTTTGAGAAACTACATTATTAATCTTGTTGATGCCTTAGGGCAGACAAATTGAAAGCTGTAGAAGGAAATTTCATTCTGAATCACTATGTATGGATACACCTTTGAGCCACGACAAGTGCACGCATTCTTTAAATGCAAAGGGTATACTTTTTAAAACCGGATTAAAATGTCAAGTTGGAGAAGTATCTTATTCTGGAAGGTTGTTGTAGTATTATTATAGACTGATAGCTATCTTGCTGCGAACTCCATACGTCTGTGCCATTTCAGATCAAAGATCAGAATTTAAAAGTTAGCAGCAGCAGTTCAAGCTGTCAGTCAAGGAAGAGCTACATCAAGTCAGTGGCATTAAGGGGACAACCACTCACAGGAAGGTTTTAACTTTGTCCATGTTGAGGAACAGCAGTTGGAAGAGACACCATCACTGACCAAGAACGAGTGTGAAACAAAGCGTGGAGTATTTTCCCCTTGAAAGATTAAAAAAAAATTAAATTTGGACTCACTTTTTCACATAATGGTATAAGTTCATCCTCAAAAAGGTCTCGTGGAAGTTTCCCAATAAAAATCTCACAGCCCCTTTCTGGGGGTGCAGCATCCCAGCCAGGTGGAGGTCCACCATATTTTCTTTGCCCGTTTTCCTGCAAATCCAGGAAGAGGGAGAGAAGAAAACAATAAGACCTTTAGTTTGAGTGCCTCAGTTATATTCGAAGTCATGATAAGGAACAGATTTATCGTTGACAAGTAATAGCTGGTCAGAGGATAAAATCAAGGTCCTTTACGTGGATTTTAATACCATGCTCTGTGCTTCAGCAACTTGCTTGCAATAAGTGTCATGAAAATGTGTCAAGCGCTGGACAGATATTATTATTGTTGTTCACACTCACCAATGCCTGACCATCGAAGGATTGGACAATAATTTGAATCTGAGGCTCTGCTGTGGGGAGTCTGTGGGGTGGCAGTAAGGGTTCTGGAGCTGGGCTGCCTGGCTCTATGACTCACTAGCTATAGGGCTTTGGGCAAGTGGCTTAACTTCTTGGAACCTCAGTTTTCTCATATACAAAGTGGGGATAATATTGGCTTTTTGATTAAGGGAGATAATACATCAAATATGCGTGGCACCGTTCTTGGCATCTCATAGCCAATAGTGATGAATTCTCTTCTCGTCTCCCTGAATTCAGGCCCTCTCGTGGGCCAAGGGAGGGAGGCCATGGGAGCCCCTACATAGAAACATTGTGGATTAACGTTTGAAGGTGTGGACTGGCTAATTTTGGGGGTAGCTAGTGAGAAACCTAAATCTGTTTTCAAAGCTGACAGGATGGTGAGAGGGGTTTACTAATGTTGGATCTCTTTGTGGGGAACAGAGCTGTTCTCAGTCCAAATAGAATTTCCTACTCCTCCTCCTCCCTCCTCTTCCTCCTCCTCTTCCTCCTCCTCCCCCTCCTCCTCCTCCTCTTCCTCCTTCTTTTGGCTTTGTCTTAACTAACCCTTGGTGAAACCAACCAACCCTTGGCCTTCTTTGGGAAGGAGTAGTTCTGGTTCTTTTCTTTACTAGACATTAGATATTAAAGATAGCATTACTGTCTTTATTTTTCCAGAAGTTAAAGACTGGAAAGCAACTTCAGGGGCCCCATGTGAAGTGTGGGCCTGGTCCACCACTGCTGACCTGGGATAGTGT
Organism: Lynx rufus; assembly: GCF_022079265.1. Taxonomy (NCBI): domain Eukaryota; kingdom Metazoa; phylum Chordata; class Mammalia; order Carnivora; family Felidae; genus Lynx; species Lynx rufus. Next base: position 6,410,206 of record NW_025814840.1, on the reverse strand, counting down.
ATTTGCTGGGGAGGGTCTTCTTATTCCCACTTAGGCAAAGCCAGAGATCTTTGTCTTTACACCCTTATTATGATTTTTGGAGAAAGGTGAATATAGGGGACAGAATGACAGTATTCATTGCTAACTTCTACAAGTGATACTTTAAGAAGTTTTAAACTATAAGAAGTTTTAAACTATAAAATGACATACGTTGTTGGAGAAAACAGTAACGTAGAAGAGGAAAAACACGGTAAATATATAAGGTAAAAAGAAACATTTCCCAGTGCATCACCCTACCCATCTATAGAAGCAGTTAGTGTTAAGTTTTTTTGCGTTTCCAAATATTTTTCCATGTAGATTCTTAAAAGTCAGATGTTAGTTGTTTAAAGACCTTGTTTTACAGGATTGTTTAAAATCAAAGGTAAAGCGGCCGCTAGTTTCACTGTTAAATCTTTCTGTATCCCAAGTTGAGACTTCCTCAATTATTTTATAAGTATTAGCACAAAGGCTTTTGGATCACAACGTAAATTACGTCTCTGGTTGTGATCACTTTTCTATTCCTAATTTATATCATGTTGCTTTCAATTTAAAAAAAGGGCGTCGGATGGGTGTTCTACCTTTGCCTTGATTATTTTATGCTTCCGACAACTGGGTGTTTCTTTTACTAAGTATTTAAACATTTTCCTCAAGAGTTCTCATCCTTTTTACCTTCCCCTGTATTTTTGCAGAATCATCTAGCAGCAAAACATTTACATCACTGAGAAATGAAATGTTTTATACTTATAGGGGGAAAAAACTCCTTAAGAATTCAGTGAGCTGTATCTTAACCAAGAATTTATTGAAAAATATGAAGTTGATATTTTCAGAGATATATTAAAAACTTCTATTTATTTCTTGTCTAACAGAAACCTATACGGCACTTGCTATATACCAGACGCTGTCGTAACCCTTAAAGAACGTCACAGGTTCAGGACCATGGCTCTCCTCGTTTTACCCAAAACACTGAAGCCTAGGCAGATTAAGTAATTTGCTGAGGTCACATGGTTGGGAAGAGGCAAAGCTGGGATTTGAACCCAGGCAGTCTGGTTTCAGAGACCATCAGCCTTATCCCCACATTTTGCCTTGTTATATGGAAGCTTAATCATTTATAACAGATCCATACCTTTAAACACTCATTTAAGAAAAAAAAAATCAGCATGCTGTTAAATGGCAAGCTCTCTGCTGCATTTAAAATCCTTTCCAATTTCCAATCATTTTATTACACAAATTTTGGAAGGACATATCTAATATCTGTTGCCTATAAGGAGGCATATTTCTTTCACCAAAGTAAAATCCACCTTCTTGGTTTGACCCTCACCATTTGGTTGATGATGATCCCTTGGGGGCGATTTCTGTGTATGTTAAATGCCTAGAGGTCTAGTCGATGGATTATTGGAATACACAGCATAAATTTGGTAGTATTTTTATTCTTCAGGTTGAAGAAACCCAACTTTTATCCCATAATACTAAAGTAGCGATTCCAGAATTTCTGATCTGTCAGGCTTTGTCTGACAGTTGGAAAATAAATAGGCAACCAACAGATTGACCTTTAAAATTTTCCCTTCAACTTTCTTTCTTGATATAATTGCTAAAAATATCACTGAACTATTTTGTGGACGTGCATGGGAGGCTTCATCTGCTTATGAGCCAAGATGACTGCACAGGAGAGCTTATTGTCTTTCTATGGTTTCTATGAACACTTGAAAAAAATTCCCCAAGGATATTTTTGGGGATCACAGAGTCTGGCTGGTTCAGAGACACCTCAAAATTCATGCCTGGGGGAGATCTGTTCTACCCACCACCCACTGGACTTGGAATACACCAGGCTGGAAGTCTAGACCAATTTAAGACCACGCTGGGCGTTAGTCATGGTATTAGAATAGCTGTCCATTACTCAGAAAGGACAGTTGGGAGCTGTATTGTTGGTATTTTTGGCACTGTTTTTATAGTTAAGGAGTTTAAAATAGATAAAGCCCGCTTATAATGGCTCTTTCCCCGACTGGCTGATGTCCTTCTCAGGGGACACATTCCCTCAGCACAAAAGTATTAATAGTTCCGAGAGAGAGAATATAGGTTTTTGTTTTTCTTGAGAGGATGTTCATTAAACTCTGGGAACCTGTACATTTCTAATGGAAGATCTGGAAACCACTTACTGTCTGTTATAATGCATACATACATAGAAACCTTCAACTAGGTAAATGACAAATTGAAGACCTAATTCTAACTATAAATCCAGGGGGTTGAATTCACATATTGGATGCTGAGCCTACCTAGTCATTCAGTTTATATATCAAGAGTATTTGAAAGTTCCCCTGTCACAGATTTTAAATCTTTCATTATGGAACCGTAGAGTCTTTAAGAAATGATGTATACCATGTTGAGTGAAACCACTCACACTTTCATAAATGATTGTAGGCAATGAATCTTAGCATGAGGTCAAATGGGCTGAGTTCATTTTGACCACCTGGCATCTGCTCTTTTCGTACATCTGGGGAATCTGACCAAAATTGCATTTTCCTACAAGAGTTAAGAAAGGCCAGGGGGCGCCTGGGTGGCGCAGTCGGTTAAGCGTCCGACTTCAGCCAGGTCACGATCTCGCGGTCCGGGAGTTCGAGCCCCGCGTCAGGCTCTGGGCTGATGGCTCAGAGCCTGGAGCCTGTTTCCGATTCTGTGTCTCCCTCTCTCTCTGCCCCTCCCCCGTTCATGCTCTGTCTCTCTCTGTCCCAAAAATAAATAAACGTTGAAAAAAAATTTAAAAAAAAAAAAAAAAAAAAAAGAAAGGCCAGATACTTGTCATTCCAAATTCTTTTGCAGCTGGGACAGTCATGGTTACAATAAGGTGAACTTGAATTCTGGTGTAGGAATCATACTGGTGTAAACTTATAATGTCGAGCACCCATGATATATTTTCTTATTATTCCAGATTTGTGTTGTGGTTTCCTAAAACCATACTTCCTAAAAACCTTAAACCCCCCCCGAAAGCTTACTCTTAAATCTAGTTCTCCAAATTTATAAACAAACACTCTTTTAGTAAACTTCTTTCCTGCATAATCGGCAGGAGTTGACTTCTGTTATTTATACACAATAGTAGCAGGAAAAAAAAAAATCCCACAACGCTTAACCCTAATTGAGTTACTGTGCTAAGTATGGGCTTTCCATGTATTAACTCGATTAATCTCAACAAACCCAACAGGATGATAGCATTCATCTTAGAGATGAAAAATCCAAGGCACAGACTGTGTCCCAAGTCACTCAAGCTGTAAGTTACAAAGACAAAATTTGAATCCTAAGCCCTATGCCTGTGATGATATTTTTCTTTGGTTTTTATATTAACCCAATATGCTCATTTTACAGATGAGCAAATTGAGACCAGAGATATTACAGGGCTCACCTAAAGTCACACTGGTTTAATTTCTTGCAGAAAACACTAGTCTGGGGGTCCAATAATTCTCAATCTGGTGAATTTCACAGGACATATACTGGTTAACAGTCACGAAAGCATTTTTCTCATAATTCTTCATGTTGCACTATGCCTACTTTTTTCATTCAGCTTCACCAGACCTCGAGACCAGATGGTTTGTTGTCTCCTCTTAGTGAGCCCATTTATAAACTGGAAGGAGATTAATTAATAAACCCTCTTACAGTCTTCTTCTTTTTTTTAATTTCCTGAACAGTAATTTTAATTCCTTGAATGATTCTTTGGAAATGATCTGTAATCCTCATCGTGGTTGCCTTTGGTCCTTTGTTTTTTCTTGCCAAGGGGAAGAAATTGTGTACGGTCCCTTACTAAACTATTTTCAGATGTTCTCTTGCCCATTTTCCAATTGCTGATGTTTATATTTATTTCTGTTCCTGTTAGCTCAGGTGCTGGACGGTCCACTCAGGCTTGGTGGCATTCGTAGCCTTTGCAAGCATGCCAGTCACCGGGGCCATGGCCAGAGCACTGGTTCAGAGGCCAGACTCTTGTAGACTGTTCTCAACAGTCAACGTCAGTGTATCAAGAACATCTTTCGGGACTGCGTCTTTTGAAGTTTATGACTTAATACCGTGTGTTCCCAGTTATTTGTAAGATTGAATAAAGTTATTAGGCATTATTTCTATTCCCACCTATATACCACCTATATATCTCCTATGTCATAGGGTTCAAGGCAAATGTAAGAGTACTTAAATGAGATGCACCCAAAGGATCCTCTTAGATGTGATTTCACTTTTGGTCTGCTTATGACCTTTCTGTTGTCTGAGGACAGCACATGGTGATGTGGGGAGCACTCATTTTGTTGATTCTATATAAAGATAATCATCTGTTTGTGTTTTAATTATTCACTCTCACAACTTAACATCAGTGACTTCAGGTTGGTAAAATCTATTTTAGGCTGAGAAATTTTAGGGAGCAGAGTTTTTTAAATTTATATACCGTTGAATTTGACATGACCCTTATTAGTTACATATTGGTTCTTAATTTTTTAATACTTTTTTTTTGAGAGAAAGCGTGTGAGTGGGGGAGGGGCAGAGAGTGGGAGAGAGAATCCCAAGCAGGCTCCATGCTGTTAGCACAGAGCCCGATTTGGGGCTCTATCTCATGACCGTGAGATCATGACCTGAGCAGAAATCAAGAGTTGATGCTTCACCGACTGAGCTATCCTGGTGTCCCCCCGCCCCCCACCAATTATTAGCTATATTTTTTACAGCCCTTTAAAAGCATGCTCAATATGAATGTCAGGTATTACTTTTCTACAAATAGAGCAATAATAATTGTGATGTAAGGGCTGAATAAATGGGATGTGGCAATTGACAGAAAGCGAAACCACATCTGGAAACCGAGAGGAAAAGCTAAAGCAGGGATATAATAAGCAAGTACAAATTGAACTTTCTCCTCACACAGCTTTGTGTTTCTGAAAACGTGGTGTGTGGGATATTACGTAGTTTACAGGCCGATGTTTTATCTCAGGAGGCACTTTATTGTACATGAGAAAACATGTAATTATATGAAACCTGTGGCTTTTCTGTTTATGTAAGTGAGAGAAAGTTTACTTATAAACTTAACTTGAATAGAAATGGCTGATTCAATGAATTCTGAATAATATTCTTGGTGGCGTGCATTCATGGCAAAGATCACAAAAAGAATCACAAATCGATTTTGGCTCTTGGAAACTTACTTCACTCTCCGCAGAGTCCTTATGTTTCATCGTACAAAAAAAAAATATATGCTACAGTTCTCCCATGAAAATGACTTTTTTAGCAAATTAGGAATCACGTTCTTGTTTCACTTTGGAAAGCTGACTTTTGAAGGCCTGTTGCCTAGCAAAACACTCCTAATGTCATCTCAGGTCACTTGTCGTCTTACGGAGGCAGAACTAATTGACATTATCAAGTGCTGCATTTAATAACCTGTAATAATTTCCTTTTCCCTTCAAGGATTACATGTGGCAAACCATTCTTTTGGAATTCAGCAACTCGCTATTTGAAGCATTCAAAAGCCAACAGCCCTTTAAACATACCTTGTATCTTGTAAAGCTTTTTATAATACACGTTTCTGGCCAATTTCATGGGAATAGTCAATTCAAGAACATCCTTATGAAAATTTCGAAATCAGAAAAACTTTTTGGAGTGTGCCTGCCTTTACTAAGAGGAAAAGTAAAATGCCAACTCACTTCTAAGACCCTGCGTTCACATTTTGCAACAAAATCCACCTAATGATGGACCCCACGGCACTTGTTTGTGTGACACCAGATTCACCGTGCTCACGCCTCCTTCTGGCTCCAGGCACGTGCGTGGACACACTGCTGAAATCTATAAGAACCTCTTGATCCCATCCAAGAAATAACTGGGTGACAGCTTTGGTGATTCCTTTATCCTTTTTGGGCTTTTACCTTTCAGAACGTGTGATTTATTCAATAGGCCCAATTATGGATTCAGTTCGCCTTTTTGAATTGAGTAATATTCCGGTAGACGGAGATCTGGTTACATTATACAAAGCTGTCCACATTACAGATAAAGACATCGGTCCACATGCAGGTGAAGAACTTTGGTTTGAGGGACCGACCTCTTATCCTGTCCTACCTGGTTCAACGTATGCCAAGAATGTCACCTAATGCATTTGTTTTTTGGCACGAGAGGAATTTTATACGGTAATTATTCTCCTTACCAAATTCCCCGTGAATTTTAATTTCTGGCAAGCTGAGGGATTTGAGAAGACACGTAGCCTTTCCTGACTTTAAAGTCTTTGTTTATAAAAGAACAGGGCTGACTGGGTGATGGCAAAAGTCTTGTGAGGGTGATAGAATGCTCCTGAAAGGAGGCTACCCTGACTCCACAGTTCAATGTGGGACAATGTCCAGAGGATGTTTTGTGAGTTAGTCAAAAGGACCCTTAAAGGGAATGCTGTGGAAATTTAAAGAACCAATGTCTTTCTGATTGCGTGTCTGCTTGATACCTATCCTATTACTTAAAGACTTTCTTTGCATCGGTTTCTTTTTCTTAAAGAAGCTTAGGCAAAAAAGAAAACCTAAATCATTCTTATAAGTGAAATAGCAAGATCCTTTCGCACAACTGGAAGGTAATTATGAAAACAACCGTACACGAGGGAAATCATGATCACATTGTCGCTCGGCTTATTGTCTAAAATCTCTGAGCCCGAGTCCTGTCCTCGGTGTTTAAGAAAAGATCAGCAGGGGCTGGGGAGGGGTTTAAGATGTACCTCCAACAACTAACTCTTCCTATCAGAAAGCCTGAAGGAGGACGGAAACTACAGTTGACCTTGGACCACTGGGGGTTTGAACTGCGCCGGTCCACTTAGGTGCAGATTTTTTACGGTTCTGTAAATATATGTTCTCTTCCTTATGATTTTCTTAACATCTTCTGTCTAGCTTTATTGTAAGAGTACTGTGTATACATATATATAATATATCATATTAGTTGGTGTTAATTGACCTTTTATGGTCAGCAGTAGGCTGTTAGTGCTTAAGTTTGGGGGAGTTAAAAGTTATAGGCAGAGTTTTGACTGTGTGTCGGGGGTCAGCACCCAACCCCCACACTGTTCAAGCGTCAGCTGTAGAATAATTCCTACTCTGAGATTCAGTCACGTAATGCTGTGTCAAGGCTCCATTTAACATCATCTCCGCTCTCTCCCCTGCACCTCTGAAACAATGTTGAAAAAGAATCGCAAGTATGAAATCCTACACAGATTCATGACTGCATGTTGTGTGAGCTGCCTTTTTTAGTCCTTGCCTATGTTGGAAAGCTATCTTTGAATCTCATGACAAACTCTCAGTTTCTTTAAGTGAAGAGTCACTTATTTTTGGTTCACTATTATACTTATTTTGAGGAGCACCTGGGTGGCTCAGTTGGCTAAGTGTCTGACTTTGGCTCAGGTCACGATCTCACGGTGCGTGAGATCAAGCCCTGCATCAGGCTCTGTGCTGATGCCTCGGAGCCTGGAGCTTCCTTCGGATTCTGTGTTTCCCTCTCTCTCTCCCCTTCCCTACTTGCACTCTGTCTCTTTCTCTCTCTCAAAAATAAATAAACATTAAAACTAATTTTAAAATATTTATTTTGATAACCCTTAATACTTGTTTTGATCAGTATTAAAGAAACAATAATTTGAGAAGTCCTGAAGTTGCCTATAAGTGAAGTCCATAGTCCCAAAGAGCTGTCCATGCTTCTATATATTTGAGTCATGAAGTTGACACCTATCTTTACATGGAAAACCCCATGTGCTTGTAGTTTAAGGAAAAACACCATCAGACGTAGTTTCCCAAGATTTTGAACCTTATATTGAAGAGCTCATAAATAACCAATCCTCTTTGAAGCTATTTGAGGAGAATTTCATTGATGTCTGCAAATAGCTTCGGGAATGCATTTCTATTTCTCAGGATCCTGAGGTTCCCGTCACCTGTCAGGCATACGTTTTCCTCAGAAAGATTCGTGGGACTATTGTGTCATTTGGAGTCTGCCATACCATGCTGTGGCACTTGTGGCTCGTAGAAGCAAAGCTTCTTAGGAGTTTCAAAGTTGGTCTGTGGGTGGCTGGGGTGAGAAGCTTAGGGAAATGTGTGTCTGTGATGATAAACTGGCCCCATCCTGTTCTCAGGCTTAGTCTCCCTATTTCAAGAATTAGTATTAACACACTTGGTGAATGACTTATGTCCTTGGATAGCCGGGACATGAGCAGGTGGTCACAGGCACTGGAAGGAAAAAGTAGGACCTGGGAGCTATATTTTACCATGAAGTCAAATTCCTATTCCTGTCCCCAGGACTTTGTGTGGTGGCTGGGAAGGAATGCCAATGCCACAGTGTTTTCCCAGCTGCCCCTCTTGGTGCTAATCTGGATGAAGCCAGTTGTAAACACTGGGATCCCAAGTTGCTTATTTCCATTGCATTATTCATAAGAAAAAAATTGCAACTTAAGAACTACCCAAGTAAAAGGACTAAGGTACGTCATACAAAACCAGAGAGATGAAGGGAGTTATTTTGGGGGCACCCTTAGAGAGGGATGGTATCCCAATCCTATTTATATTTGATCTAACACTATCCTTTCCAACTTAGGACTTGTACCTTTACGTGAGTTTTGTTGAGGAGGTGAACAAATTATAATTAAGATATACGGCTGTATTGAAAGTCCATGTAAGAGAATATGCACCACGAGCAAAGTTCGAGGGGTGGGAATTAAGCTGTATTTTGTCCCTAGTGTGAGGGACCTGTTCCCAGGAACCCAGGCTCATGGCTGATTAACAGAGGGGAAGGACGGAGTCCACTCATTTCTCTAATTTATCTGGTGTAATCTTACTGGGTCTTCGAAAGTAAGATACACTGATGTCTTGGCTGTTCAAAAGTGCTGTGCATTTTATAAATGTTTTGGTTCAGTCGTCCTGCCCAAGTGGTCCCCTCTGCCAAGGATGGTATTTTCTCTGGCTCCTTGCAAAGTTTGTTTTTGTTGGCACACGTCTTCCAAGTCCTGGCATCAGTGTCCTCTTGCTTGAAGAGGGTCACCTGCCATTCTCTGGCACACGACCGGTTTATGATACTTGTGGCTCTTAATGTGATCTGTGGTTATTTGGTTTCTCAGTTATTTTCTGCCTGTCCCTTGAGAATAACCTTTATGAAGGCAGGACCCATGTCCCTCTTTGTGGAGTCAATGAGCGAATGAGGGCTCAAGCTGGAGCTGGTGGGGGTGGGTAGGAGAAATAGGGGCCACCTGCTTCATTCCAGGACGTTTAGACACTCATCTGTGTTATGGGGAATTTTCTTAAAAAACAGCGGATTTGCCTCTAAAACAAAGTACTAGAGTAAGCATTAGAGTTGGGGGAAGCAAACTTTCTCTGTCAAGGGCCAGATAGTTGATATTTTTGGCTTTTTAAAAGACAACCCTTTAAAAATGTGAAAAATCATTCGTAGGCTGAGATTATGGCAAAAACAGGCAGGAGCCAAATTTGAGTCATGGGTCCAGTTTGCTGACCTCTGGGTCATGTCTCTACTGAATTGTATAACCCTGGGGCTTGTTTTCTGACTGCAAAATGAAAGGGTTGGACTATATCAATATTAAGCCAATTTCAAACATACAAAGATTTGAAAGACCAGCCTGATGAACCCAGGTACTACTATCCTGCACCTTTAATAATGAGGTTTTCTCCATGAAATTTCCCCAATTTTTCTACTGCTAATGGAATGCTGCTTAGAACATTTCCCCACTTCATGAGACTTTTTCCCCTTATAATAAAAATAGTCCATACCCACTATAGAAAGTTTGGGGGGGGGGGAAGAACATCAGGCAAGAAAAACTTACCCTAATCAGAGATTACATTTTATTACTTTTCAGGGTTTTTACCATGTGTAAATAATCTCTCAAAATATTATTTGGAAGCTGTATACAGTTTTGCATTCTGATTTTTAGGTAAACATTCATGTTTGGACATTTCTCCAAGACTTGCTTTGAAAGCATAGTTTTACATGACTATATAACTGGTAAATGGAAGGGTGATCATATTTTCTGTGAGCGGTAATATTTTATTGGACATTTAGGATATATCTAACTTTCAACATTGTAAATTTCACTATGAGGAACATCCCTATGTGTAAATATTGGTCCTCACTCATTAGGTCAGGGGATGGTCTGTTTTTTTTTTTTTTTTTAAAGATTTTTTTTTTTTTCAACGTTTATTTATTTTTGGGACAGAGAAAGACAGAGCATGAACGGGGGAGGGGCAGAGAGAGAGGGAGACACAGAATCGGAAACAGGCTCCAGGCTCTGAGCCATCAGCCCAGAGCCCGACGCGGGGCTCGAACTCACGGACCGCGAGATCGTGACCTGGCTGAAGTCAGACGCTTAACCGACTGCGCCACCCAGGCGCCCCGGGGATGGTCTGTTTTATCACTCTGTACAGAAAGGTAATGCCCACAGCTGTATTCCTCACTCAGTGCATTTTTAATTTTGGATAAACTTTCATTGCAACAACATTCTACGCATTTTAGGTCAGACACTACATCTTATACTTCTGTAACCCCAAGGCCTTCCACTTGCACATTGTATTCAATAGTAGGGACTAAGGAAACAAAAACTAACAACAAATAAAATGCTTTATGTGTGCTAAAAACAGCCATTAGATTAGGAATGTGATGGGGGGACGCCCAGTGGCTCAGTGAGGCATCCAACTCGTGGTTTCAGCTCAGGTCATGACCTCACAGTTTGGGGGTTCAAGCCCCACGTTGGGTTCAGCACTGCTGGTGCAGAGCCTGCTTGAGATTCTCTCTCTTCCTCTCTCTCTCTCTCTCTCTCTCTCTCTCTTTCTCTTTCTCTCTCTGCCCCTCCTGCACACTCTTTGTCTCAAATATAAGTAAACATTAAAAAAAGAAAATAGATTATCAATAGGGTAGTTGAACAAACAGTGCTAATCCACACCATATTTTGAACTATTTAAAAATAATATAAAAGTATGGGAATACATGATAAACGTAAGTATTTATAAGTAATATCATATCAAGTATCCTACTTTAAAAAATATTCAGGGGTGCCTGGGTGTCTCAGTGGGTTAAGTGTCAGGCTTTAGCTCAGGTCATGATCTTGTGGTTTGTGAGTTCGAGCCCTGCGTGGGGCTCTGTGCTGATGGCTCGGAGCCTGGAGCCTGCTTTGGAGTCTGTGTACCCCCTCTCTCTCTGCCCTCCCCCGCTCACACTCTGTCTCTCTCTTTCTCTCAAAAATAATAAACACTTAAAAAAATTAAAAAATATTCAGACTACTCGAGGGCAATCTTTATTAAATCTATTTTAGTTTTAATAGAATTAAAATTGATGTAAACTGATTGCACCTTGGGCAGGAAGTTTTCTGCAAACGCTCATCTATGAAAACATAATATCTTTCTGGTGTTATAGAGAAAATTCCAGGTGGGAGGACCATCACATGCCAGAGTTTATGACCCACGTTATTAATGCATTCTTGAAGAAAGGGTCATCATAATCTGATTTCTTTTCTTTGACTCTCAAAAACATATTTGTTTTGGGAAATTTGGCAAGTTCAGTTAAGAATGAAAAAGTAGGGGGGTAGAAAGCACCTCATGTAATTCCACTGTCTGGAGACACAGGGTGCCTGCAAGGAAACAGCCAGCATACTTTCTTCCAAAATATTTCCACTCGGCCCTAACGCAAGTGTGAAGTTGAGAGTTTAACTCGTCACCATCACACAGACTTTAGCCACACTTATTGAACGTCTACTAAATGCAGGGGACCGCGTGAACTTCCTTGTATTCTCTGAGATACTTTGATAAAATTTTCAGCTATGGATATCCAAAGATGTGCTTTACGATATCTTTTTTTGTTTTAAACAAGCGGGTGTTTTCAAACCCTCAAAGGCGCAAGGTGTTGTATCAGTTGGGATAGAAAAGACTGGCTCGTGTTATTAAGTAACCTGCAAAATTCTATTTTTGACAGCTGTATTTGTCCTGCCGGTGATAAGAGAGCACCAATTAGTCACCCCCTGGCTTTTGAGTTCTTGTTTTGCAAGTATTCAACGTTCCATCCCACAGGCTGCAAAGATCCAACAAAAAGAAATCTTCCAAAAATCTAACTGGCAGGCACCATAAAATTTTAAATGGCCCTTTTGTGGGTATGCTCCCTGAATTGTACTCAGATGTTTCTTTATCTTAAGTTCTTGTGCAGGGATTTTTATTGCCATTTTTTATTATTTTCTAAAACATCTATTTTTTTTTCCTTTTTTCAACGTTTTTATTTATTTTTGGGACAGAGAGAGACAGAACATGAACGGGGGAGGGGCAGAGAGAGAGGGAGACACAGAATCGGAAACAGGCTCCAGGCTCCGAGCCATCAGCCCAGAGCCCGACGCGGGGCTCGAACTCCCGGACCGCGAGATCGTGACCTGGCTGAAGTCGGACGCTTAACCGACTGCGCCACCCAGGCGCCCTAAAACATCTATTTTTGAGAGAGAGAGTGCGTGAGAGAGTGTAGGCGGGGGAGGGGCAGAGTGAGAGAGGGGGGCAGAGGACAAAGCAGGCTCCACGCTAACAGCAAAGAGGCTGACGTGGGGGCTCAAACCCGCAAACTGCAAGATCATGGCCTGAGCCGAAGTCAGATGCTTCACCAACTGAGCCACCCAGAGACGGCACCCTGTGCAGAGACTTAAAAAAGGAAACCTGTTCACTCTTGTGTGGATCCTGAGAAACTTAACAGAAGACCATGGGGGAGGGGAAGGGAAAAAAAAAAAGAGGTTAGAGTGGGAGAGAGCCAAAGCATAAGAGACTCTGAAAAACAGAATAAACTGAGGGTTGATGGGGGGGTGGGAGGGAGAGATGGGTGGGTGACGGGCATTGAGGAGGGCACCTGTTGGGATGAGTACTGGGCGTTGTATGGAAACCAGTTTGACAATAAATTTCATCTTAAAAAAATAAAAAAAGAAACCTGATGTTGCCCTCTGTTTTTGAAGGCGGAAGTACGGAGAAGGTTGGAGGGTCTCCCCTAAGTCCCAAAGCGCCGAGGCTGTGCCTCCAACGTGCTGTTCTCCTCTTCCAGTCACTTACTCCAGTCTGCTGACCAGCGACCGGATTGAACAGATACCAGGATTGCAGCGTCGTGACCAGCAGCTTTGGGGTAAGACCTAGCCAGTATTCTGGAAATTAAGGCCAAGGGTAATTAAGGGACGTATGGAAGATCGTACACCTGCTATGTGGCCAAGAATAGGTTAAACCACAGGTTTCCAACTTGAGGTCTTGAGTGGCTTCCTGCACTTTGCAGCCAAAATCAGGAGAGCTCTTCCAATTCACTCAACACGGTTGTCATGTACATATTTAGACCCTGATCAGAGGCTTTTGATTGGGAGAGCTCGACTTGGCAATTCTAGGTTTTACATTACGGAAGAATTTCTGACCCAAGAGTCATTCTGCTAACACAGAAATAGCATTACCTAGAGTGAATCATGTTACCAAGTTTAGGCTCAACCAAATATTGTTTGCATGCCTTGGCATGCTAATCACTAAAATCTCAATCATAAAGATAATATTATAACAGCTCTTAGTTCTGTATAATCTTGCCAGAAATTCTGGCTAATAGCCATAGAATTATAGCCTGTAAATCGTGGGCAAGCTACCGAATCAATCGTGCCTTGTTTTCCTTATCTGGACACTGGAGATGATCATAGTGTCGTTGTAAGCACCCACCTGCCCCCTCCCCTTCGCTTCGGTCCCTTCCTTCTGCTCCAGCTCGGAGTCAGCAGGTGTAGTTTGCAGACTGGCATGGGAAGTTAGGCTTCGGAATGCACAGAGGAAGAAAGCGGAAGCACCCTGTACCCTGACATACTTGCGAAGGGAAGTAGCTATAACTTGGAAGTTTCTCTCATACTGCACCAGACCTATTATTATTGAGTGGAACTTTTTTTATTACCTGCAAGTTACCAGAAAAGTCATGAGGCTTGCCCTGAATTTCACTTGGGGGAAAAGGACGGACCAGGGCTTAGAATAACATTGAACAGACGATGTACATTGTTTTGTGATCAGTTCTCATCAAGTTCTGCTTGTTGAATGTAATGATTATATATTCATCGTTTTATTTAATAATTTTCTTCAACGCATTTAGGTTTACGATGTTGAGGTGTTGTAAATAATGCCACCCTCGACAGGTTTATAGACATTCGTAGCATTATATTTGGACCTGTACAGATTCACTTCCAGAAGAGGAACATCCTTATACATAAATATTAAGAAATTGGGGTGCTTGGGGGGCTCAGTTGGTTAAGCGTCAGACTTTGGCTCGGGTCACGATTCTGCGGTTTATGAGATCGAGCCCCGCGTCGGGCTCTGTGCTGACAACTCGGAGCCTGGCGCCTGCTTCGGATTCTGTGTCTCCCTCTCTCTCTCTCTGCCCCTCCCCTGCTCACACTGTCTCTCTCTCTCTTTCTCTCTCTCAAAAATAAAAATAAACATTACAAAAAAAGAATTTGCTTTCAAAAGGGTACCACCACTCTCTTTGCATGAGTGTTCCAGATACAAAGAAAGTAAAAAGAAAAACTTAAATATTTTTGGTAACGTTTCAACATAACTACACGTAGTACACTTGGCAACAATCTGACAAAGGAATATGTAATAAAAGGACGCAGCATATTTAATTGTTATCCATATGAAATTTGTATTCTGTGAAAGCACGTGGGTTTGGTTAAGTTAGAAAAGCATGTGGTTGATAGAGTACAGCTGGGAATGAAAATGCGTTGTCTGACGGTAAAAATGGCAACATTTTTTCTTCAAATAAGATAATTAATATCCCTAACACTAGTTTTCAATCTGTCATAACCTCTCTGAAGGAGGCTTTCATAGAAACCATGATCTATAGATAATTCTTAATGATCACTGTCTGTAAACAACCAGTTCTAGGACTTTTTTGTTTTTCCTTCTGCTGGAGATGGGGAGAAATTATTACGTACTGTGAACTTGGTTGGGTAGCTGTTATGAGAAAACATCATGGAACAGCTAGGATGACCCAACGGTCAGTCCTGGGACCCCACATCTACATCTTTCCACATCCCCAGTAGGGAGCTTCTCTGGAAACAGGCTAGTCCTGGGAGAGTTTGCTCTCTGCTGATTCTTGAATCACTGGTGTGGGTCTGCTTCACAGAAGGCTTTGGGTGGTAGACACCAATGGCCTTTTCAGAGACCAAAGCCATCTTTCAAAGCTGTGATAGTGTCTCTGACTGTGAACCCGGATTCTGCCTTCAAATGACCGGTGAAGGTTAAGCTGATAACCCAGAGTAGAAAAGACCATCGCCATCCAGGGTCACCTACAACCCTGAAATGACGTGGCTTCTTCCCCCCCCAGGAAGGAACATCCGTCAACAGTTACACGACCGACCGTTCACATTTTGCACCTTAGGAGCACGAATATTCCCACCATTCAGTGGATTCAGTGGTAGGTCTCAGCAGATATCACGAGAAGCTCCTACCTGGACCAAGCTATATCCTGTGCGCTGGACCAATGCGCGAAGGGCTGCTTCCTTCTGGGTTCCGCTCAATCCATCCCCGGATTTGTGATTTGATTCCATTGAGAGTGATTATCGGCAAAAAATCAGGTTAATTAGGGTTGCTCACTGAAACCAAATTTAAGATAAATTAAGTAAATTACTGTTACCAAGTCCAAACTTGTCCTTCTCATGAAGGACATCTTCAGGAAACATTCTCTATAAATAAGCCATTAAGGTTAGAGCCACAAACAGCCACACACAAACACGGCTGGTTAGATGTCCTCCTTAAAGAGTTTCGTTTTTTTTTAAATATTCAATTTTAGTTGGAATTTAGAAGTCACAAATGAGTAATACCCCTTCTCCAATGAGAACACAGATCAGTAGATCTCAATGCAATTATTTTAGGATGTCACCATATGCTCAAAAACAAATTATTATGTCAATTAAAAATATGCAGAATGGGGGTGCCTGGGTGACTCAGTGGGTTAAACGTCTGACTTCGGCTCAGGTAATGATCTCACAGTTCGTGGGTTCAAGCCCCGCGTTGGGCTCTGTGCTGACAGCTCGGAGCCTGGAGCCTGCTTTGGATTCTGTGTCTCCTCCTCTTTCTCTACCCCTTCCCCCCTCATGCTCTCTCTCTCTCTCTCTCTCTCTGTCTCTCTCTCTGTCTCTTAAGAATGAATAAATTAAAAAAAATTAAATATGCAAAATGGTCCTTGCAGATCATCTATCGCTTAGACCACCCGGGAGAGGACACTAAGCCCTTTGCGAAAAATCTAAGAGATTATGAAAGCCTACGTATGTGCATGCTTATGTAGGTGTGAAGGTGGAATTTCAGACTTTTATTGTCTATACTTTTTATTTGGGAACCAAGTTTGAACTCCATTCCAAACGTGATAATTGCTCATTAGAGGTTCACAGGGTAAGGGTGTGGCCATCTCGAATGGTCCAGGCTGTGGTAGCAGGAGGCCCTGGAGGCTCCCGTGTGCTTCGGGCCACACGCTGATCTGCTGGCTTGGCGTGAGGGCTCAGTGAAGGTTCTGCACTGGGCTTTCCCTCTGCTTACTGGGCTTTGCCAATGGGGACAGAAGAAGTGTGCTTTACAGTGATTTGAATCACGTGTAGACTGAACGCCATTCGCTATGGGCCCTTCAAAAACTTTTCCATGCTATGCACTGAGATTGCCTACACTACTTTGGGTGGTCATTTAAGGGTTCAGAATGAAGGCGCCGTTGATAATATATGGAACGAGTACAAAATTGGGTGAAAAGGGAAGCTGCAGGCATCATGTCGATAAACTACAGATTCACAGAATTCTCTTAAGGTAATAACTAATAGATAAGCATCATCTAGCAGCTTCTAGAAAGCAATACTTGCAAGAAAATGTAGAAAGCCAAAGGAAAAATGAGATCCCAGAGCAACTATTCGTCAGCTATTACAGGGACAGAGCAATTTCATGCTTGGCATAAAAACACGGCCATTGCTGCCCTGGACTCTTCTAGTAATTCTTGCTTGCGTCTAACCCGGGTCAACCCCAATTTTACTTTTTCATTCTCTCAAGCAGTATTTAGTCAGTGCTGTCTGCACACCAGCTTCACCCCCTGCCCAGCTTTAAGGCCCCTTGTCTTAGTGAAGTGCGTTAAGTTAACGTACCAGTTTCCGTCGCAATCCTTTGTGAAAGGCAGTGTTCCCCCCTCCCCCCGCCGACCCCTGCAGTCCTAACTTTGTATCATGGCAAAGACAAATTAGAAACTAGTTTTCTAATAGTGGTGATTTGGGACATGTAGCTTTCCTGACACTTTTATCATATAAATAACCGTTCTAGGGATGCTACACAGTGGGGATAAAAGGAGACCCGTATTTGCTTTATAATTCTACCTGAATGCTGACTACAGTTATGTTAACTGTCTTTTCTTCAGGATACTCTCAACAACCCCCCCCACAACTGCCCCCCTGTGCTGGATTGAACCCACAAAAGCAGAGAGGCCCACGGGTGGACTGGGGTCCGGTGATGTCAGCCACATTTGTCATCATATCTTACGGATGTCTGAAGGCCAAGCCTACAGTCTTGTGGATTTGTAGATTTGCTCTTTGCCGACCTTCATGTTTTCCAGCAAAAAATAACAGTTTGTGGTGAAATGACAAGTTTTATTTGCAAAGCCTACCTTTAGTTTGGTTAATTATTAGTCAAGATAATTGAAGACACTTTTCTGTCACAAAGGTCTTTTGGTCACGTGAACTCACTCTGACATGATTGAGAAAATCTGTAGAACATCGCAATACAGTGTCACGACTTTGGAAGTCAGGTCAGGGCGCAGAAATAGAATTCAGAATTTGCTACAAGAGACATCCAGTCTTCCATGTTTATTTCCCAAAAACAATCCCCTTTCCCAACACTGACCTAACCTGAAGGCTGAACTTGGAGCCCAGATAAATATTTCTTTAAGCAAGTCAAACTTCTGTTAAATCTGGTCAATTTGGAAGAAAGATGGCATAGTGCATTTTCTAATTAACATCTTGTAACTGTTCCGATCTGAGACCACTGAATTTTGAAAAAGTAGTTCCCCAAGTAATTTATGAATGCGAGAGGATTAAAACCTATACATGGCAGGCATGAGGAACATAAGGAGAGCACTCATGAGTACTAAGTATATGAATATACTTCTCAATAAGTAAGAATTGCTTATTTATTAAAATGTTTACTGAGTACCTACTATCATGCAAGAATTTTTCAAGACACTAGGAAAACAGCAGAGAACAAAACAAACCCATCTCCCCTCAAAACTTCACAGAGTTTTCTAGAGGGTGAGAGAGGTCATAAACAAGTAACACACACAGTGTGCTGGTGCTAATTTCTGAGGAGAAAAAAAAAAAGGGAAAAGGGATACAAAATGTGTGTGTGTTAGTGGAGAAGGTGAAATGTTAGCGTGATCCTGACGGGGGGAATTTGGGGAGAGACCTGGTGACGTGAGGGATGTGTTTCGGGGAGACCATTCCAGGCGGAAGGCCTGTGAGCATAAGGACCCTGAGGTGGGAGCTTGTTGGTGGAGACGAGGAGAGGCTGGGGCTGAGTGAATGAGAGCAGAAATGGGAGTTATGAGAGAGATGATGGTGGCCCAGGCCACAAAGGATTTTGTAGGTCACAGGGAGGACTTTGGCTTTTGCTCTAAGATGTGAAGCCAGAGGATCAACAAGATGTTTAACAGGGTCATTCCAACATGGAAGGGAGTCGGGCAGGGCTGGGACTGAGCTGGGTAATGCAAACATGTTAGTCCTGTTTTTATGAACGTGTTTGTGATTTTGTTCATTGTGATGCTTTTGGCACGGATTCTGCTTTAAAAGATCTTGCATTAAAACATGACTTGGCCTGACCCATGAGTTTTTCTGACATTGCATGTGAGGTAGTGCCTGAATCACCTCGCGCTTGTCAGCAGAAGGCTCATGGGGAGGAGGAGGTAGACCAGTCAGAAACCATTGTACCTTCAGGGCAAGAGGGAGTCGTGGCTTCAGCCAAGAGTGGTGAGGAGGGGCCAGATCTTGGATGTATTTTACAGGTGCATTGGATGCATCATGGGAGAAAAACAAGATGAGTCAAGGATGCCATCCAGTGTTCTGGCTTGGGCAACCAGAAGAATAGAACTGTTCTCAGCTCAGATGGGGAAGAACAGATCTGCGGAAGGTCAGGAGCTCCATCATAAGCATGCCCATCTGGAGATGCCTGTTAGCCCCATGGAGAGGCTGAGTGGACAGTCAGATACATGAGCCAGAATTTTCTGGGAGAGTTCCAGGCAGGAGACGTCAGCTGGGAAGCTGTCTCCCTGGAGGTGATACTGAAGCTGTGAAGTTGAGTGAGATCATGTACAAGCTAAGTGTAGAAAGTAGGTCCAAGGACTGATCTCTAGAGCACTCCAACTTTTGGAAGTCAGGAAGACCAGGAGTAACCTGCAAAGGAGAATGACCTGGAACAGAGAATGGCAGAAGGGGAACCAGATGAAGGAGGTGGATGGAAAGCCAAAAAAGAAAGGATTTTGAGAACGGATGAGTGACGAGGTGTCTGCGTCCTACCAAGTCAAGTAGGGTGAAGCCCAAATAGGGATGTAGACCCTGGAGCTAGACATCTGGAGTCAAATCCTCATTCTGCCTCTCACTATGAGAGGAAGAAAAGAACTGGAAAGTTCTTTAACCTCTTGGTGTCCATGTGTTCTCAACTCAGAAAGCAATAGTATTTCTCTCAGGGTTGTTGTATTACATGAGTAATTAAGTTGAAAGAGCTTTGGAAGAGTTCCTGGCACATAGTGAGAATGAGATTAGCATCAGGCACAGATATCTATGATTTTAAAAAATGAGAAAGGGAGAGATGGCATAGTCACCAGGCACTTCAACTTCTCAGGATCTGCAGTAAGACATTCCACAGTTTCTTGGAAAAGCATTGTTACCTAGATGTTAACAGCTGAGAGAAGAACGGGGCAATGGATGGAAGTCAGATGGAGAGAGGTCACCATCACCATTACAGGCAAGAATGGGGGGGTCCCCATCACTGCCTCAGTGTGGTAGGGAGCACGAGGGGAGAACACGCCAGCCCAGGGCTTGGTTTACACATGGCCTGGGGCAAGTGCTCCAACACGACTTGCAGTTACCACCCGTGACTCCTGCTGGAGGAGAGCAGCAGAGCGCCCAGTAAGTTATCTATTATGTTATTTTAATTGTTATTATCATTAATCTCTAATTCTATGGGGTAACATTTCAAAATCACTTTCTGGGAAGATATAGTCCTGGGTCTTCAGCATGATTAATGGTCCCTCCAGGACTAGATTCCTTTCTGGCATCCTAATGTACCTGCCACCAGGGGCTGCCATGTTTTCTCACACTTGCTGGCTCCCTGCTTGGAATGCCATTCCTTTCCTTTGCCTTCCCACATGTAAGCTTCACTGCATTGGCCCTGTTATCCTTCCAGACTGGATTGAAATGTCTGATGTGATCCTTCCTTTGATACCCTCTCTTGGGTAACAGTACCACCCCCTTAATGCTCTCAAGAAAGTCTCTATATCCCTGTACTGTTGGACATAATCTTGCAATTATCTGCTTACATGGCTGTCTTGCTCACCACATTGTGAGTGCCCTGAGCATAAAGACTACGCTGTATTCACCTTTCTGTGCCCAGAAGGCTCAGCCTGGCACTTTGCTAAGTGCTCAATAAATAACTTGTAGAACCAACGGAAGACCTTGGGTGAGCATTTTGTAAATGACAATAACCTACACTTGATCTGAAGTAAAATGAATCTGCGTCAAATCTCCTACCACTTATTATTCTTCTGGTTCCCATCACTTCCAGAAAGTTCTACCCTGGGCTAAATTTGCTTTTTGTGAGAAATTGATGTCAGTGTTTTCACTGCATTTATGAACATGTTATCATCTTTGGGAGAGAGACCAGAAGAGTAAAACCGAAGAAGAGTACAAAGGGATTGAAAAACAGAGTTGACATTTCAATTCACTTTTCTTCTTTTCAATGCCTTTCTGGTTTTATATTTGCAACATTGGTGACTATTTGATCCAGACAAGAAGGGGGCTAGAAGTTATTGAGGGTTCAAGATTTCTGCCTTCCCGAAAGTCACAGGTTGAATGGAATGAACACCTCCCCTCCTCACTTGGTTGAGATTTTTCAATAGAAATTTCCAGAGTGCACCGTTGGGCAAGGTCAGAGCTTGCTGTCCCTGGCTCTTGACCCTGGTGGCCTCAGGTGCCAGTGGGTCCTGGCTCAGGGAAGGTGGCAAGGAGACAAAGATAAGGAGAAAGAGGCATGAGAAAAGCAGGTTGGGAAGCAAACTCTGACTTTTCTGCATCTACAGCTGTGAGGGGCATACACAGCAGGCTGCCCTTTCTATATAACCTTCATCTCTCAAGAAGAAAAGCCTCTGTAAAGATTGAACATGTCAATCAGGCTCACATAGAGAACCAAATTGTGGAAGGAAAAAGCACGAAGGGATTTGAGGTGACAGTTGTCCGATTCGCCCAAAGGTCTCGCAGTGTTGGAGGTAAGCACCCTCTTGGAACATGAGTTGACAGCTATGGCAACAGAGAAAGGGGGAAAACAAGTTTGTTTTTTGAAATAGTAAGTTAGGCAAGACAAAGGTAAGAAGTGCATGGTGGAGAGCGCACTGAGCGCGCGGGAAGAGTAGCTTGGAGAGGCAAAAGCAGCTGCGGTAGGGGTAGTAAGAGGCCGAGAAGAACAAAATGGAGAGCAAGGATAAAGACAGGGGTTAAAGTGAGTGGGTTTCTTGGTTTGCAAACTAAACGAAGTCATTATCCTCCATTTCAACCAAAAGGGCAACGGGTATGAACGTCATATCCGCTTCACTCCAGGCACTACGCTAGACGATTTACTCAGGAAATGGAGTAGTTTGGGTAATGGTCTAGTTTCTGGACACATGTCATGGACTTTTTCCAAAGAGGAGGAAGAAGGACACTGTGTGGAAGGACAGACGCTTTCTGACCTGGTAAGCAGAGTCAGAGGTGTTCTTTGGGACCTGGGCGAGCAATGTGCCCTGTGTGCATTTCCTGCCAGTGGGTTCCCCTGGGACCTTTCCAGACCCACGCCAGGCCTCCCCAGCGTTTGGTTGTGCACCCAGGTCGCATGACGTAGGCTGGACGTGACCCTTACGCAGCATGCAAGTTGGACACGCGGTTTTATCGTGAGTTTCAGCCATTCGGTATCTCCTGGGAATTGTACACAGAAGGAGTCCCAGACTGTATCGAAATGGTTTGTGCTGGACGGATGACCAAAGTTGATGTATTTGCTTAATGACGCTACGTTAAGGTTACCGTGCATTACTTGATAACGAAACAGAAACTAGTTCTCATATTCTCCTTGGAAATACTTACAATCTGTCTTAGGTTTACTGGGAAGTGGATTCAGGTGAGAGCTCGTTAGTCGGCCACGCATCCCAAACCAGAGCAAAATTAATAGAGAACGCGCGTATGTCAAATTCCAAAATGTAGCCATAAAAACATCCCGCCAAGTCCCAAGATGTGGTGTCTTATTTTTAAGAATCAATAAAAATAAAAACCAGCTAAAAAACTAAACCAGAGCCCCTTCTAGGTTATTAAGGCATTAGTAATGAATCATGAATTAATTTGGGCCTGGCCAATTTGGGCTGAGGCAAGGCTTAAAGTAGAGAAAAATAAAAGTTGTTCATAATAGATACATTAGCTTAGAATTATCGAAAAAGTCCTCCTCATGTATTAGGTTACACGTCTTCAGAGAAAGACAAGCTTGCATGGCAATTGTTGTCCTGCCACCAATGATTTAACTTTTCTAAGGCCCTGGTTCCTGTTCCAAGAGCAGGAGCACGGATGCCTAACTTGAAGTTAAAAGTTGTCTTTTAGCAAAGGCTTAAACATCTCAGAGAATGGATATGGAGCACCCAGTAGAGTGCTGGGGATACAGGAAATGCTCACTGAATATTTCCTTCTCGTTCCTTCTCTGCTGCTCTGGGTGACTTATCTCAGCATCATCTGTGGTCCTCGGCATGGCTAGTCTCCCTCTAGAAACTGTCCAAGGTAAAGAGAATGCAGTATTGAATGTGTTATCTTGACCTCTTTCATGTTGCTTTCATAGTTGATCTATTTTTTTTTAATTTTTTTTCAACGTTTATTTATTTTTGGGACAGAGAGAGACAGAGCATGAACAGGGGAGGGGCAGAGAGAGAGGGAGACACAGAATTGGAAACAGGCTCCAGGCTCTGAGCCATCAGCCCAGAGCCTGACGCGGGGTTCGAACTCACGGACCGCGAGATCGTGACCTGGCTGAAGTTGGACGCTTAACCGACTGCGCCACCCAGGCGCCCCTATTTTTTTTTTTTAATGTTTACTTGAGACAGAGAGAGAGAGAGAGAGAGAGCGAGCACAAGTTGTGGAGGGGCACAGAGAGAGGGAGACACAGAATCCAAAGCAAGCTCCAGGCTCTGAGCTGTCAGTACGGAGCCTGACATGGGGCTTGAACTCATGGACCACAAGATCATGACTTGTGCATGACTGAGCTGCAGTCGGATGCTTAGCTGATGAGCCACCCGGGTGCCCCAATAATTGATCTACTTATTTCATGTATTTATTGTCACTTCTCAGTAGGAAAAATCCTGAAGGTATTCAGTGTGTGTGTGTGTGTGTGTGTGTGTGTGTGTGTGTGTTATACAGCATGTTAGTGTTATAATGAAGATTGGACACAACTTAAATATCAGTGATTAAGAAATATTTGAATAAATGGTGCAGTGTAGCTAATAAAACTGATATTCTAGTACAATATTTACTTTAGATATTTGTGAAATAGAATTGAGTAGTCTACAAAACAGGCATAGTCTGATTTCATTTGTGTTAACTTTCATACTCATAAGGAATTATAAAAGGCTAACTGGTTATGCTTGGGTGGTAGGTTAACAGATTGGTTTAATGTTCTCATTTGA
Organism: Lynx rufus; assembly: GCF_022079265.1. NCBI lineage: Eukaryota > Metazoa > Chordata > Mammalia > Carnivora > Felidae > Lynx > Lynx rufus. Next base: position 6,386,284 of record NW_025814840.1, on the reverse strand, counting down.
CTATTTTTAACTTTCTACAATACATAGCTCTTACTCTAATAATTAAAAAATAAATGACGCTAATAAATGAAGGTCAATGGAAACAAATCATCAAAAATAAAGATGCAGTCAAGATTCTATTCTGAGGAAACTGGTGATCATTATTTAGAAAAAAAAATACTGGAAATTACTACAAGCATCCAACTAAAGAGACCAGAGAAAGAACGAAGTAGACTTTATGAAATCTGAAGGAATCCAAGTAAAAGGAAATCAGTGAGACAGAAAAATCTGTAGACTTGATAAATGTAAGAGCTCATCGAAAAGGTTGGTAAATTAGCACCTCTGGCCAACCTTGATGAAGTGAAAGGGAGAACCATATTTTAAAAACAGGAGGGAAAAATGGATAGAATCACAGGCAGAGAGACTTTTAAAGAAGAAAATGTTTTTATCAATACACTGACAAATATGGTAAAGTAGCCAATTACCTAGTAAACTCAAGGGTAAAATAAAAATTTGAATAGGCTGATAACCACACTTTGTAATGAAAAAATTCACTGTCTTCCTCCTAAATAACACAAGATCCAGATGGTTTTCTTGGGCAAGTTTTAGAACTCATTTAAGAAACAAGTAATTCTTTGACTATATAAAGCCTTATAAAACAGAAAATAATGCAAAACTGATACTAAATCCATCAATAATTTCATATCTCTGATACAAAGCCAGACGGAGATATCACAAAATAGAAAGCTCTAGACCCCAACATCACGTATAAATCTAAACACGGACTACAAACAGCAGAGCATCAAAATACAAATATACCATAGACACAATGGATTTCTTACAAAAACACAAAGACTGTTCAACTTCAGGGATTCTTATTAGTTTGATCCACATCAGTGATGAAGAAAAAAACATGATCATCCCAGTAAATGTAAAACTAGCACTCCCTTAAATTCAACACCTACTATTGGTTTAGAAAAATGACCCAACTCTTCAAGTTAGCCGTAGAATAAAACATACTTAAGTTGATGGAGAGCACGAGAAACATACAGAATAGCGAAACACCGCAATCACTCACCCTCATCAAAAGTAAGTGAATCGACTATGCAGGGTGGTTAGAACAAAGGCATACTACAAGAACAGTTACAAAAACGAGTTCCTCAATGAAGCAGAGATGGCAAGTGAAATGAAAGAATCTGAACCATATAAACAAAATTTGTAAAAATATAATGTGGACTATCCACAATCGTTATGAAGAAAATGACAAAATTACATTGAAGGATCTAACGCCTGGACACACGAAAGTGTTATTCTCGAAAGATATCCATTCTCCCCAAATTATTAATGTAGTGCAATACCAATTTAAGACCCAATAAAATTATTTTTAAATATGCCACATTGAGTCTAGCATTGATCGGGCAGGAAAACCATTCAGGAAGTACCACAACATGTACTAAATGTATAGTATTCCTGGGAACCAGCCTTAATTAATGGTTAAAATTAAAACGGGCACATGAATAGACAAGTGGATGAATGGAGTGGCAGAAAAAAAGTCTAGACCTTTGGTTTTGTTTATATTTGAATTTGCCACTAGGTGTTATTTCAAAGGCTAGATCGTAGACACTTGGAGAAAAAAGTAAAGTTTGCTTACCATCTAACAGCATATAGCCAAATTTTAAGTGGATTAATGAAAAAACCTTTAAAAGCACTGTATAACTACTAGATGACAAGATGGAACATTTTTATACTCTTGTGACGCAGAAGGGCTTCTGAATCAGGCATATCAACAGCCATAAATGAAAAGACTAACAGATTTGGCTATGTAAAAATTACAAATATCCGTAACGGTACGAGAAAGTTAAAAAGCCATAGACAGGAAGAAAATGATTGCTATTTTTATACAATAGACCAAGAATCAGTATCTTTAATATACAAAGAGTGCTTTTAGTTCAATAATAAAGAGAGTCCCGCATCAGTGGGCAAATGAGCAAAGGGCAGGAGCAGTTAATTCACAGAAAAAAGAAAAATCGTTTGTAAACTTATTTAAATACTCATCAGAACCAAAAAGTTAAAATAAAACAAAAACACAAGATACCTTGTTTTTGCCTATTATGTTGCAAAATTTGAAAAGATTTTAAATAATGAATAGAGCTAACATGTATCGAGCATTTCTATGTTTCAAAAACTTTAAACCAAATTCATTTACTGCTCATAAAAACTCAGTGGGGTAGGTAGTATCATTCCTATGACGGGTAATAAACCAAGTTAGAGAGATCGGTTAATGTATCCGAGGTCACCCAGGTGACAAGGGACAGACCCATCATTTGAATATTCTGGGGCCAGAGTCTGGGCTCTTTATCACTATAGTCACCTTAAAAAAAAAATAGGTGAATGGTGCAGAAGGAGGAGGGAGATTATAAAACCTCTCCAGCTTCTCCTTAAGAGTCTTTGTAAGAAACCTGGTGACACCACAATGCAACTGATGAGGCAGATACCGTGGGGTTGTGTCTTCTTCCGCTTCCACAGGGACAGATGGTTTTGGTCACCTAAAGCACCAGGGTAACTTGGCCTGTTTGCTGAAAAGAAAAGGAGCTTTTATCATCTAAGTAGTGCTGTGGGTAGACTGTGTGATGATTCACTTGGATGCATGCAGGATCTGATCTCCTCTGGACATGGTCCAAAATGGATACATGGTCATTGCCAGCTCACTGCTGTGCACTTGGTCACACACACCTGCCCCGAAACCTTATCCCTCACGCTTCTGGGCAGAACGTGGAGCCTTCATAGATGACCAGGTGATGTATCACTTGGCAGGATGTGACTTGAATTCCATGTTAATTTCCCTTCTTAAAGTGTGGGTTCCTTCTTCCCATTGACCTTTACTCTTCTGGGTTGTAGACCGCCAGAGGGAGTCGGCTATGAGCCACATGTCTGACGTAGCCCAGCGATGGTTAACAGACACAAGTACAACTATTTTGGGAGCAGGGTCTCCTCTCTGTCCCTCTGTCTCCATCTTCAAATGTCCACCTGCATCCTCTTTTCCTTTTCCTATCCCTTACTCTCTCTTTAATCCCTTTATTTTGTTCTCTCTCCTTCTTTGGTGACAACCCTGGCCAAAGAAACTGCTGATTCCACCTGGAAGGTACATCCTACTTTTTTTTTTTAAATGTTTTTATTTATTTATTTTGAGAGAGAGAGGGATAGAAAGTAAGCAGGGGAGGGGCAGAGAGAGAGGATCCCAAGCAGGCTCACACTGTCAGCACAGACCCGGCATGGGTTTGTGATCCCACAAACTGTGAGATAAAGACCTGAGCCGAAATCAAGAGTCAGATGCTCAACCGACTGAGCCCCCCAGGCACCCCAGGTACATCCCGCTTTTAAGACAAGGTGTTAACAGCTGTAGAGAGGCAGTGCTGGTGGAGGCTACTTTGTCAAGAGACAGTTATTTTTGCAAAGATGCTTCGGGCCAGCTGATACTTTGATGATTGTTTGTTGATGTTTAAATCTATCCATCATCTTATTTGGAGTCATTTGAAACACTACATAGAGTAACTTAAAACAGCAAAACCTAAGATACAGGGGAAATTGTACTGTCGTAAAAATATTTATGGGGAAAATGAAACAATACTAGAGAACGATCAGTTGGAACAAGTGATTTAAAATTATCAGAGAAAATCAATAAGGAGATGTACAATAGTCAAATGATTATATTGTGATTTATGTGTGTTCCTTGTCTATACAGATATGTATATACATATATATCTATACACATACACACCTGGACTGAATTTCAGCATTATAAATATGCATGGGGTGAGAAGGTATGTTTTATTTCAATTTTTTTAAAAGTTTTTTATTTTTGAGAGAGAGAGAGAACAGGGGAGGGGCAGAGAGAGAGCAAGAGAGAGAATCCTAAGCAGGCTCCACACTGTCAGTATGGAACCTGATGCGGGTCTCAAACTCAGTAACCGCGAGACCATGAGCGGAGCCAAAACCAAGAGTCAGATGCTTAACCGACTGGGCCGCCCAGTTGCCCCACTTCTTTTTATTTTTTTAAGCACTAATTCAAAACCAGGAATCAGACACAATCTCAGTTGAGAAGAACAAGTTCCCCAAACTCTTGGGAAAGTTAAGCGCGTCCATCTGGTCCACAGATGATCATTCTTGCAACACCGGTCCTGACATCTAGATATTCTTTTTTGTTTTGTTTGAGGGAAAAGTAATTTCACATAGACAATATATTTTCACTTAAAAAGTACATTTGAAATTGCATAATTTGTGCTCCAATGGAAACACCTCCTGTTTTGTTTTGTTTTGTTTTTTTAAAGCATATTCTTAAGGAGATATAATAGAGGTACATTTGATCTGCTTGAAAACACATTACCCATTTCTTTGCTTACGATGCCCTTCAAATACCAACAAAAAGCCATTAAATCCCCGGGCTTTAGCCTGAAACTGTAAATTACACAAGGAAATGCAGGTGAGGAAGAATTAACCTATGCATGTTTTGTCAAAATAGGACTTTGAGATTGAACTGCAACTTTCCTGAATTTTAGCGAGTCCTATTTGCTCCCTTAAATCTCGCCCTCCTCAATTTTTTACCATGCTCTGAGAAACAGCTTCTCTGTAATCTTCTCAGAGGAAGTGTCTGGTTTGAATGCATTCCTTCATCATGACTTGAGAAGGAGGGCCCCAGACTTAAAATATTGTACCACGATACAACATACTGCAAACTGGCCCAGAGAAAGTCATTTGAGAATTGCTCTAGCCAGGTTGAGCTGACAACAGAGAAGGCATGCTGGGGGAGGGACAGACGGACTCCCTGCCTCTGGCTTGACGTTATAATCATGTGTACCTGGGATGCATCCTCCCCACCCTGGAGGGACCAGATTCACCTGGTCTGGAGCGGGGCCCCAGAAATGGGATGATGTAAGCCTCCAAAGTGACACTGATTGGCCGCTGAGTTTGAAACTGTTGCATTAAGCTCTAGTCCATCCATGTTAAATGTCAAAACAAAAACATGGGCAGCAATGGAATTTACCCCACCTGGCAAATAGACGGGATAGACGTCACATTAAGACAAATGTATTAAAGAGAAGAAAAAGCCTATAAAAAAAAGGTAGAGAGTAGATCATAGGAGAAAAAAGGGGGATGGTTCCAAATTTTCTCTAATAATTATTGACATTTGCATCCTTTCTGATGAACAGATCTTTTCCTAAGCTAGTATTTAGAAATAAAACCTTTGAAATGCCCCCCTCCCCCAAACTATGTTCTTACTAGATTCTGGCTCAAGTGGTTTGCTTTCAACTGTTTCCATGAGGACTGGCCAATGAGGTACTTATATTCCCACTGTGGCTCACATGTGGAGAGGAAGCAGAAGTGAGACCGAACGGATAGAGAGTGGGCAATGAGGAAAGAGACTGGGAGGAGACCAGAGGAGGGAGGCGCTGAGCCAAGGTAACAGGGGAACCCCCTCTGCAGGTCCAGAATCACTCCTGCTGATACCCTGAAAGCCTCTTTCTCTGGAACAGGAAGTCTGATCTTGGCTTTTTTCCTGCCTTGAGTACATGTATATTCTCACCTGTTGCTCGTCTTGTACTCCTCCCCTCATCTCCCACCCCTTGTTCCGTTACTGGACTCAACCTGAGCTCACGGTGTACAACGCACGAGGCCCCACCTCTTTCTGGCTGCCTCAGTCTTCTTGAAAGATCCCTTGCAATATTCTCCTGCTCAAAAGCCCTCATTGGCCTCGTCGCGGACTACAGAGGAAGAATCCATTCCCCCAGCCTGACTTCTGTGCCTGCTGTAACCTGGCCCTAAGTCTACTTTCCTGGTCGTGTTCCAGGGCAAGTCCAGAGTATCTATTCTGTGCTTCTCCCACACACGCCAGTTGCTTCTTAGGTTCTTTGTTCCTCTTTGCCATTTGCCTTGCGCCTAGTTCCCCGCTTCCTTTCACAGTCTTCCTGGCCGAGACAAACCCAAGCTCCCTCTGAATGCGTGCCGTTATATGGGTATACGTGTATGAATGCACAAATGTGTGTGTGTAGACATGGGTGTGTACATACACACAAGTGTGACTCAACTCCTGGCTGCCAGTGTCGGTAGTGTGGCATCGCACAGGAGACTTCTCCGTACACCACTTTCCTTTTGTCACTGACTCTGACCCCATCATTTTGTTTTATTGTTTTTTATTTATTTTAGAGAGAGAGAGAGAGAGGCAGAGAGACAGAGAGGGAGAGAGAGAGTGAGTGGGGGAGGGGCAGAGAGAGAAAGGGAGACACAGAATCTGAAGCAGCTCCAGGCTCTGAGCTGTCAGCACAGAGCCGGACGCCGGGCTCAAACCCACAGACCGCGAGATCATGACCCGAGCCGAAGGCAGATGCGTAACCGACTGAGCCCCCCAGGTGCCCCATGGGCCCACCACTTCTTTACAAATCCTTCAGCCTTGGCTCAGCTTGGATGAGAATATCAGAAACTCTGAGAGAGAGATCTTCCAAACCTGACCTCTGGTCGGTAATGCTGAAGACTGAGAGATGAACAAGTCTTTCAATCCAAAAATGATCTGAGAAAACTTGAATAGTAGGTGGGAATCGCATGTGCAAGAGGAGGGAGGGGGTGATGGGGGAAGAAATGGAGAGCTTTGCAATCAGACAACATAGGAACTCTTGACGCCATTAAGTTTCTACTGTATTGGCTGATTTTATGCGTCAACTGGACGGGGCCGTAGGGCGCCCTGACATTTGACCAAATATTATTCCAGGTGTGTCTGTAAAGGTCCTTCTGGTTGTGATTAAGTTTAAATGGTAGACTGAGTAAAGCCCCTCCCCATTTGGTGGTGGGTCTCATCCAATCAGTTGAAGACCAGAATTGAACAGAAAGCTTAAGTGGGAGGGAACCCGACCTTCCCGGGACATCAATCTTTTCTGGACCTCAGACTTGAGCTGAAACCCTGGCTCTTGTGTCTCATGCCTGCTGGCTTTCAGACTGGAACTACACATCATCTGTCCTGGGTCTCCAGCTTGCCAACTTCAGGGCTTGGGGCTTCTCCGCCTCCATAATCATGCGAGTCAACCACTTACAAGTAAGTGGAAGATAGATACATCTTAGAGGTGCTAGTAACTAGTACTAGTATCTTAAGGTACCAGAATAATGACAAGAACAAAACTGCTTTTGTATATGCACTGAAATTCCAATTGGAATACCAGCTCTGTTTCTCCAGAGAACACTGGCTAACGCACATACACATATGGTTTCAGTGCTGTCACGTTTCTAGTAACCATAAGATTAGGCTGCAGATGGCTATTGTGTCCTCTTCACTCAGTAATGATACCCAACTCTTCCCACCATGCCTGACCCTCTTAAAGATCCCTGGGAAAGACGATGGGCAGACTTTAGAAATTCTAGAGTGGCCTTAGAAGAACAGAATTTCTTTGCCCATATGTTTAATTTCTAAGTTGATGTACACATTGGGAAAGTGGTAATCACAGCATGTGATGTAGATGTTTTTCAGCCTAAAAGCGGATGTTTATTCAATAGCTCTGGGACCAATTATTTGTGCGGCAGATTATAGGGGCCTGACGAGCTGTGAACACTATATTTCATTCATTCTTGGACTCGTGTTATGATGTCTCTTCTTTCCAATTGAGATTGTCCTTTTGAACTTAATTGCTGCATCTGGTTTCCTCGGACCAATTTGGAACAATTAGGTCGAACACTTAATTCTCACCATGACTGCCAAGCACTGATTAATAAAACATGTTTGGTCCTTGAGTGAAGCTTACAAAAATCCAACTATCTAAAGCTCTATATGGCAGTAACCCTGAGGCAATCTGATGCTTGTAATGAAAGATAGCCTTATGTTTCCTTTCAAAAAATTAGATTATGGAAGTTGTGATTTTATGCAACTTACATGCCATGGTATAAATTGTCTGTACTAAGTTCTTTGTCCTTATTTCTATTCAACCACTGAGGTCTGACATTTTTCGGTCTCTTAATTAATTAATTGATTAATTAATTCCCATGGCCATTAATTAGCATGTATGCAACCATCATTTCATACCTGGATTTTGTCTTACCATGACCTCTGGCCTTTTTTCTAACTCTAACATCCTCTGCATAGCACTCGTTAATGTTCTCAACCATTTTGTTATGACATTTTCCTACTAAAAGACTTTCCATGGTCCCTATTCTACAACTCTATCAACCTATGTCATCACCTGTCAAATGCACCCAACTTTATATTTCCAGTGTATAGCTTCTCTCTACTCAGACCAGCCCAGAAGCCTAGGAGTCAGGAGAAGAATGGAGATGGAGACTCTAGGGGACAGAGGTATACATGAAAACAGCACAGACGGTGGAGAAGTTGAGTATAGTTGGAATGTTGAAAGTTGAGTGTAGCTGGGATGTTGAAAGTTGAGTGTAGTTGGAATGTTGAAAGTTGAGTGTAGTTGGAAAGTTGAATGCAAGTGGCGTGGAGGGGATCAGGTTTGGTAGTGACAACAGGTATGGCCAGTGAGGCAGGCAAGAATGAAACCAATACTGGCACGATGGAGTTTTCTGGACTTCTTATGAATTCGGCATGGAAGAATTCCAACAGGTCCCTGTGTACTTTAGGAAGATGATTCCGCCAGTGTTGCGGACAATGTATTAGAGGCAGAAAGAGTAGTCTGGGGACCTGTGGGGAAAAAAGAAGTGTCCAGCTATGGCCAGCAGTGAGGATGAAGAGATGGAGAACCGGAGCCTTCCCAGGGACAGACACATATCTTTCAGCTCCAGGCCCAAGCACCGAGCCTGACACTTAGTAGACACTTCATCACACGTATCTGCTGAGCTGAACGGAAACTTCCTATAGCCTCTCCGACTACTCCAGACTTTGTTCTCTCTGTCCTAACTTTCTAGTTTCACCACATGATGACAAAATACACAGTATTTTGCCCTTTGTTGTTTATTATCGATTCCCAGGTTGGAGGGTGGCATAGTCGGCAAACCAAGGGATCATGGGTTTGGACCAACTCAGTTTCCAATGTTGGAGCTCTACCCTTAAGAGCTTTGTAAACTTTGGTCAAGTTGTTTAACAAGATCCCAGTTTCTTCATTTTGAAATTGGGGATCATGATGCCTACCTCATCGTGTAGCTATAGTGAGGCAAAAAGCTAGGACAAGTACACGGCACAGACTTTGGTACATGGTGCTCCATGATGTTTTTCTTTACCTCTTCTACTGTCTTGCTCTCCCCAGTCAGGTGCCTCTTTTATTCCACAGACAATATTATGAATCTGTTATGTGCATAGCAATGTGTTTGGTCTGCGAATTGAAAAATAAATAGGATACCTTTCTTGCCTTTCAGGACCCCCTAGTAAATAGTATTCATTTTTCCAGCAAAGTGAGAGACTGTGGGGAAGGGAGAGATTAATAATCTGGGGCCTGGGATGGGAGCTCTAGGGAAACCTTTCACGGGCCCCTTGAAGTGATAGGGACAATAGTACTTCTTTGTGTCCAGCACAGCATCTAGAAGAATGCTGAGCTCAAGCAAGGGGTCAACCAGTCAGCCCCGGTGGACAGAGTAACACAGTAATCCCAAGGGATTACCTCTTCCTGACCCTCTACCCACCATTCCTCTTTATTTTTTACTTATTTTTAATTTTTTAATGTTTATTTATTTTTGGGAGAGAGAGAAAGAGTGTGTGTGTGTGTGAGCAGGGGCAGGGGAGGGGCAGAGAGAGAGGGAGAGACACAGAACTCGAAGCCGGCTCCAGGCTCTGTGCTGTCAGCACAGAGCCCGACGCGGGGATCGAAATCATGAACTGTGAGATCATGACCTGAGCTGAAGTCGGACGCTCAACTGACTGAGCCACCCACGCACCCCAACCCATCATTCCTCTTAAAGTAGATGCTAATCCCTGACCCCCTCCTTACCAGTCCCGATGCTCCGTTTGGCCCCTGCCCCCATAATTTTCTCTGTTGCCCTGCCTTTGCGGGGGGGGGGGGGGTGGGGTGACTGATTTGGCAACAGGTTGTCTTCTTTTAGGCCTTCATTTTTGTCACATTAATAACCACGCTATTCTTCAATCTGCATCGTCGTGAGTGGCTTTGAGCACTGATGGGTTCTTGGTTGTAAGGATGCAAATAAAACAGGCCGAGAGGCTCGCACTCTGGTGTGAAGTCCACATTTCTATTCCGCTTCCTTGATAATTAGCCAGGTTCCCTCAGATCATTTTATACTGACTTAATTAGGAGCCCCTGCCCGTGATGGAGAACATCTCTGCCTTGGAGAAACAGCAGCAGTGTCAGGGAGAAATTGTCCCTAATTTGCTCCACAGGCCAGTGTCGAGGAGAGTTATTTCTGAGCCGCCTGACCTCTGGTCTAAATAAAGTTCTACAGGTTGACCCCAGGGCCCATCTCTCTCTCTCTCTCTCTCTCTCTCTCTCTCTCTCTCTCTCTCTCTCTCTCTCTCTAGTCATTTTGTTCTAGGAAAGCACTGCATCATCAACCCAGGAATGAGATGATTATTCTAGATGCCACAGCCCAGGTTTGTGCGCACCTGCTTGCTATTGTACTAAGCACTTCGCGTGTAATTTCTGATCTCATCCCCAAGGTAACCGTGATTTTACAGGAGAGGAAACAGGCACAGGGAAGTTATACCATTTGCTGCAGGTCACATTGCTGGGAAATGGTGGGGCCGGGATTCAAGCCCAGCCACTCTGGGTCTCCAGCCCCCAGCTTTAGCAGTGCCACTGTCTTCTCTTTGCTCTATGCTGTGCACGAATCTGTCCGTTAGACCACCGTGCTTCGGGGAATCCTTTGAAATACTGACGTTCTAAATTATTATTACAGGAAGTAGTTGGCTTTGCAGCTTGTTTTGAAAGGCAAGTGAAAATAAGAGTTTCTAGACAGGATAGGTTTTTCTCCTACCTTAAAATACCCTAAAGGGCCACGTAATAGCAATTCTTGGAAGATTCCAATTCTAGTCAATGCCCCTGTATTATGTATCTGTTCTGTAGTGAGGGAGAGACATGGGGGAAATTTCCTATCTGATAAGTGTGATGCTCAAATGTCTGTAATAATAATTCAACATTAATAAACAAACGCTTCCTCAAAGATCAAATAGCTGCCCTACAAATACTTACATTCTCCTCTGGTTCCCTAGGACACTTCCATCCTTGGCCATTTCTCTCCTACGTGTCTCCTTTCCTATCGTCACAACCTACTTGTCCTAAATGCCGTTCCTGCAAGGCTTGACCGGGCTAGTTAATTTGCTAAGTGATTTTAGGCTAACGTGTTCCTGAATGTGAACACCTCCAAGTGTCCCTATCATTCATACCCTGTATCCCGAGTAATTTGTATTCTACTATGGAAACATACTCTTATTATCCTAAATGAATAATTCCATTGAGGCTGGTGGGCCTGCTATTTGGGAACATTTGGTCTCAATTTAAAGCTCCAAACTAGGTCAGTTTAAATATGGGACTCCCTTAGCATTTACAGACCTAGCAGCCCAGTTATTCTGTCCCTGGGGAGAAGAGTGTGTCCCCCAGCTGGGAGGCGCCCGTCTTGAGACACAAGCAGAATGTGGGCCTCGGGCAGGCATGTCATTAGGACAATTACCCTGCAGTGCTGCAAACCCCTCCCTGCGCTCCTGGTGCCCGTGCCTGCGCATTTCTTCTGCGGTCTGGGCCTGGCCCTCTCACTAGGTCACGAAAGGGGTCTCCTTCAACTGAGTCTCTGGCTGCGTCCATCTGGGAGTCTGGGCCTCTCGAGGACGGTGGGACTCAGAAGGCCATTTTCCTCCCAACCACAGGGGCCTGTTAGTCTGCCTCCCGGGATTCGTGGAGAGACTCAGGCTGAATACAGGGGCGGTGCAGCGAGGGCTCCTATAAGGCGCAGGGCCTGCCTGAGGGTTGGGGGTCTGCACTTGGGTTCTTACCCTAACAGAAAAATGTCTTTTACCCTGGGAAACTCCTTTAGCTTTTCTCTGTCCAATAACGGAACTCCAAAATTTAGTTGTGGTTCCAAGATTCAGCCCTTCTCGGTGCTCCCTTCATGCTCTGTTTTCAGAGCACTCCGTGCCGGCCGGTTGGAGCTCACTCCTGTTTCCACCGCTTTTTGTTTTATTTTATTTTATTTTACTTATTTTTTAATGTTTTTATTTTGTTTTAGAGAGAGAGAGAGAGCAAGCAGGGTTGGGACAGAGAGAGGAGACACAGAATCCGAAGCAGGCTCCAGGCTCTGAGCTGTCAGCGTGGAGCCCGACCTGGGGCTGGAACCCACGAACCATGAGATCATGACCTGAGCCGAAGTCAGACACTCAACCGACTGAGCCCCCCAAGCACCCCTCCACTGCTTTTTAGCCTTGTGCAGCCTTGGGTACGTTTCTCCACATTCCTAAGCCTTGGCTTCTTTATTGGACGAACCGCATAGCAATAGCACCTATTGCACAGAATTCCACAGGGTCAAATGAGTTAGTGTATGTGCCCGGCATGTGGCAGGAGCCCACATGGCAGGAGCTAAGGGCTATTATTCATATCATTGTTGCCATCATGATAGGGTGCCAGTCCTGACTAGTTGGCCATAAATGCCCGCCTTGGGAGGCACTGCTGGGGATCTTCAGGAAAGAGGGTTCCCGACACAGTCACTTCGATGGGCTGGCGTCCCCCCTCCATGGTATCAGAGCCTGTTCTCTGACTTCCGTGGCAAGTAATCAAAACTATTAGGTTTAAATAAATCCAAGAAGCCCATCTGCTTCAGGCAGAAGGTCCCAGCTAGAAAGATGAGCAGTCAACTCAGTCCCCGCATCAAAGCTGGATGGAAGAGTGCTGAAGATGAGTTGAGGGGGATGAAAACCGGTCACCTTGATGCATGATGTCCTGCCAGTGTCCTGCCAGTGTCCGTTATTCCTCTCACCTTCCACGGGGATTCTCTTTACTTTTTTTACGTTTATTTATCTTTGAGACAGAACCAGAGCACGAGTGGGGGAGGGGCAGAGAGAGAGGGAGACACAGAATCCGAAGCAGGCTCCAGAACGGAGCTGTCGGCGGCCCCGAGCCCGATGCGGGGTTCAAACCCACAAACTGCGAGATCGTGACCTAAGCCGAAGTCAGATGCGTAACTGACTGAGCCACCCAGGCGCCCTATTTATTTGTTTTTGAGAGAGAGGGAGAGCACAAGCAGAGGAGGGGCAGAGAGAGAGAGAGAGGGAGACACAGAATCCGAAGCAGGCTCCAGAACTGAGCTGTCAGCACAGAGCCCGACATGGGGCTCGAACCCACAACCACGAGATAGGACCTGAGTCGAAGTCGGACGCCTAACTGACTGAGCCACCCAGGTGCCACCTTTCCACGGGGATTCTTATCTTTTCTGCCTAGTTTCATCTAGGCTCTTAGTTAACTCAGCACTGGGTCAGTTACATCCAGTACGGAGGTGAAGTCTCCATACGTAATCTGCCCTCTGCTGCGGAAGCCCAGCTCGGCTGCTAAACTCTAGTGGCCATGTTGCAGCCTCCTCGCTCTGTACAACTGGACAAATGAGCAATGACTCGGTGACCTTGAAGAAAGCAGGCATGCTGAATTGACAGTGAAGAGATGTGGCACTAGAAAAAGTCCAAATGCTTCTGTATAAAGTGTTTTGTAAACTATTCTATAGAAATAAGGTATTACAGTAGGTAATTCTGCCATGTAAGTATTCTTTGAATCATTTGGGCATCCCAAAACAATGATCATTTTTTAACCGCTGGAAGAAGAGGAGGAATCACTGTATCACTGAAGGCGGGGGTTTACTGAATGGCAAACCAGTTTGGCCACTCTGTTGTTCCATGCGGCCAAATTGTCGTGTGCTAATTCTCTTAGCCATGTTATTGCCGGGGGCGCAGCCCTATACCTAACCTTGCAAACTGGAGGGGGTTAAGTTAGTCCTTATTCTTGCCTTCCTCTTAATAGTACCAGGGATGGAACCCTATTGGAATAAACAAACCTGGAAAATACTTTCCATATGATTGTTAATACCTACACATATAAAATTCCAGGTACCTATCTGCGTAAGGAAAAAAAAAAGTAAGTTTATATATCTTAAAAAAAATCAAATTAAAGGGGTGCCAGGGTGGCTCAGTCGGTTGAGCACACGACTCTTGATTTTAACACAGGTCATGATCTCATGGTTCGTGAGTTCAAGCCCCATGTCGGGCTCTGCGCTGGTGGTGGGGAGGCTTGTTGAGATTTTCTCTCTCTCTCTCTCTCTCTCTCTCAATCCCTCTCTGCCCTGCCCCCCTCCCCCAAAATAGATAGATAAACTTAAAAAAAATCAAATTAGCAAACTCAAGATAGCAGCATGTTTTCGTCAAGGCAGCCATTTTTGTAAAGGGAGATCTCTAAATTTTCGGTTTGGGTGAATCAAAAATACTCCACACAAAACCTTAATTGGTTAAATTAAGACTTCTACATAGTTCTTAAAGCTGAGGTCCTCGTTGGACTGGGGTGGATGGGCTAAACTGATTAAATGAGCTCTCCTGATCCCATCAGCAGGACATTTTACAGCTGCCTGGACCCTACAGTGACGCTTCTCCTTCTCCGGATGCTTTCCGGGGGGGGGGTGGGGACTGTTAGAACTGCACTTTAGAGGAGCCTGGTTACTGTTTCCATGAGTAAGATCAAATGGTGTTTACCCTCCGTCGATCAATACCATCTTGTTTGAACGGATTGAGTCACTTAGAGACACATAAGGTAATGAAAACGATTGCGCAATGGTACCCAGCGTCCTACCCCGCTCGCCGAGGGATGACAGTATTTTAAGAGCCGGTTCCCGAAACCGACGTGTCACATCGACTGGCCGTGTGGTGAAATGAACACCCGCTTGGGACCGGATGCCCTGTGGGTTCTCTGCCAAGGGCCCTGGGCTTTTAGCTGAGCGCTTCCTTGAGCAACCTTCTCTAAAACAAAAGGATACTCTGCTCTGTTGCCGTTGCTGCTGTCTGTGTAGAATAAAAGAAAGTCAGAGGGGTTTTTTTTTTTGTTTTTTGTTTTTGTCTTTTTGTCCGAATAGATAGAATATGGTTACCATTGGTGGCTGATCAGAACTTTATCGTTTGTGTACAGTTTTCGATCGAAAGCGTATCAGTACAGTCTAAACAAAGAGCAGCTAAGTGGGGCGAGTTTCAGGAAATTTTGCTGGAGGTTGTTACAAACAGAGACATGGGAAGAGGACCGCGTTTTGCTGAATTCCTACCGTGTGCCCCGGATGGCGCCTGAACCGTTTGGCTATGTCATCTTGTTAAATCCTCGCTAAATTCTGTGGGGTGGGTCCTACTGTCCTTGCACACTTGAGGAATCTGAGCTCAGGGAAGTTAAGTAGTGGGCCCGAGGCCACACAGCAAGGGGAGCTTGGGAACAGGCCTTCCGAGCGAGCTCTGTCAGAGGAAGAGTCTGGTGTTCTTTCTGTAATGAATTTGGAAAGTCTCGAAGAGAGGCATGGTCTTGTTTGTTGGGAGATTGCTAGGCTCTCCGGTCCCTCGGATGGTTTCAGCTGGTTCCGGGTTTAGGGGCTGCAAAAATGTTTGTTCTTTCTCAATCTGTGTTCTCAAGAATACCATTTCTGAGACATGTCAGTAGATGTTCCCGAGTGATGTTCTGTTATAGATGAAGCTCAGGAAGCAAAATACCACCCACCCCTAGATGCTCACCAGAAATGGATACGTCGACACGCGCAGTAAATGCCTAGCCCCCCGGCAAGTACAATTACAATGGTTTACTAACTGGGTGATGTCGAGCCTGGTAGGTAACTAATCTGTGCTCAATTTTCTCATCAGTAAAATGTTATAATAGTGTCTTACCTTCCATGGCTGTTCTGAAAATAATGTAGATAAACAGGAGTGGACTGGGCGATACGGTGCTTAACAAACGTCTGCGATTATTATTACTGCAAACATTCATGTGATAACATTCACCTGCTTTAACCTAACTAACTTTCCTCAACTTGACATTGGGGTTACTTCTGGGGGGGGCCACATTTATTAACATCCACTGAATACAGCGTAGGACATGTTGTATTTGAGACAACACAGAGTCAACTTGGGATTAGCCCACTGAAAAATAGTAACTAAATATTCAATAATAATAACAACAAACAACAACAACAACAACTATTCAGTGTTTCCCTATCCATCATGTCAGTTCATATTTGCCCACTGTTTTTCTTTCTTTTCCTTTCTTTTTGACAATTCTCTTTCCCCTTCCCTTACACCTGATAAATAGTGAGTTGGAACAGTAAAACGTGAGAATGGTCTCAAATGGGCAGTATTAACATGATTCTGGAAACGATGGCCCTGAAAAGTCATCTAGTCACTCATGTCTATTAGCCCGTATTTGGCAGGGGAAGGCCTCAGCTCCCCAACAAGTAAGCCCTCTCATTATCTCCAGATCTACATTCCTACTGTTTATACCTCAGCACATATTACCAAGGATGCTTCAGACCAGACCAACACATCTTTGGAGCTTTGAAATCATAACGAAAGCTGAGTCCGTCAATGTGTGTTTTGCGAAACACTAATCGGGCACCATGCACAAAAATGTTCTGTTCCTCGCCTCCTGGGAGATACCCAATGCACATCTGACAAGTCCTACTGCAAATACACCTGTTTAACTTGGAGCCCCATTTCTCCTTCGCATTTATTTTAACCATCATGGCACAAGAGTAATTCCATCAGAGTTTAAGAGATTTCTGGTAGGAATGGATATTCCTGGTAAGTGCTCTGACTGCCATCTTTCTTTAGAGAAAATCGCATCGTATTTTGGTTGTGAATCATCTTTTTGGGGTGAACAGAATGATCATGTGAAAATATATCTGCTGCGGCACTTGCCCAAACCATCCCCAAAGGAAAAGCTCTAATAATCGGCTATCCCCAAGGCTGAGGTTTAACACACTCAAAGCCAATCATTTTCCATGACTGTTTTTGTTTTGTTTTTTGTTTTTTCTGTTTTGCTAGAATGAAAAGCAAATAGCTTAGGCTGTTGGTGAGAGGTAGGATCCTGGCAAAAGACACAGAGAGAATTGACCGAGGTGATTTTGTGTGGGTTTCTTTTCTGTGGGGTTTCACATTTTAGATTTTGGTTTTTGGTGGTTGTGAAGGATAAGAGAGAGGGAAGGAGAGACTTGAACATACAAAATCTCAAGTATAGTAGGGATTGTGATCTACACAGAGAACTCAGAATCTGCTGGTGATATTAATGCTATTTCTCCTGTAATTACATTTTTTTTTTAAATGTTTCCGGGGGTCCTAGGATCAGGACAGCCAACCACAGTTCTCCCAGCTGTCTGGCTACTGCTAAATATACTTCTCCGACACATCAGCCCTGCACTTGAACCTAAAGCGGTAAATCTACTTCGCAGCTTCAGAATTTGATTAAACCAAGTAGTGGAAGATGGCTGCCATTTCATTCTGAGATCATATGATGGTCCCAATCTGTTCTTTGGTTTTCGGGTTGCTCCATTCGTATGAAAACAGCCAGAAAGCACCCTGAATTAGGCTCTAGGGTCGAAGAGGGCAGAAGCTGTTCTCACTGCATTCCCATGGAGCCACCCTGCACAGTTTCCCAGAGCCGAAGCAGAAAAAGCAAAACACATGCACCGTACCTGAGCGATTTCAGAGATCCCCACCCGGAAAAGGTTTCCTTGATTATGGCGAGTTCAACGTGTCACTCTGGTTATGCCCTAATCATCATATCAAACTCCAAAGGTTCAGTGGCTTTAGGTTTGGTTTACAATTGCTGGGAGTTAAACTTTAACCCGCCCTGTCCCTCGCATCCACGCAGCCCTTTGACCGGATAATTGGGTCACCGCAGCCCAGCAGAGTCGACAACACGACCGTGAGCATTTGTTCACAGCATCAAGATACGTTTTGCACGAAACACCAGTGGCGTGAATATGATTTTGAGGCCGTTTTCGTGAGTTGCGTATTGAAAAGAGTGGAAATCTCTGCAGTGTGCATAATGGGGCTTTTATTTACGTTAGCTCCCTTGTTTTCTGTTGCATCAAAATGACATTAAGTCTAAGGTACATTTGGGAGAAACTTTTTTTTTTTTTTTTACACTTTTTATACCACTGTGGTACACGGAGTAAAGTGTGGCGTTTCAGGTCAAGCATGTAGATACATGTTGGCTTACAAGGAGAATCTACACAAAGCGTTTGTATAACCAAGCAAGTAGGGTCCGATGGGTTGGGGAAACACGCTTCTTTTTACAATAGCTGCTCATCTCCACCTTAAGAGGGCACGGTTACTGCGGACGCACAGCGATGAGCCGTGTACTGGGTCCTCTGGGATCTGAAGCTGTTATTCGTGGCTTGAGATCTCAGTGGTGACTGCATTTCTTTTCTGAAGAAATTTTTTTATTAAAAAAAGTTGTTTAATGTTTCTTTCTCTTTGAGAGAAGGCCGAAGCGTGAGCGGGGAGGGGCAGAGAGAGAGAGAGGGAGACACAGAATCCGAAGCAGGCTCCAGGCTCTGAGCTGTCAGCATGGAGGCGGATACGGGGCTCGAACCGATGAACGGTGGCGTCGTGACCTGAGCCGAAGTCAGATGCTTAATCAACTGAGCCACCCGGGTGCCCCAAGCATCTAACTCTTGATTTTGGCTCAGGTCATGATCTCACGGTGCAGGAGTTCGAGCCCCATATCAGACTCTGCGCTGACAGAGCAGAGCCTGCTTGGGATTCTCTCTCTCTCTCTCTCTCTCTCTCTCCCTCTCTCCCTCTCTCTGCTCCTCCCCCTCTTTTTCTCTCTCTCAAAATAAATAAACTTAAAAAAAAATTAAAAGCAAAAACACCACAAAACCAAAGCCCTCCGAATTTTGAGTAAAATTTGGCTTCTAAGCCGCAGACCTCCAAACCAGATTTAGAGGCTACCCTCACTTGGCTCCAGTTCAAGTAAGAGGAGTCTGATTTTCCGGGGTGACAACACAAGTTTTGCCCTGGAGTTGTGCCCTGGGACTGGGCTCTGGGGGAAGCACTCATGCTCCAGGAAGCCACACAGCTGCACGAGGGACACATCCCCGGACAACCCTAGGGGTGGGACCCCCTCCGAGCTGTGTCCCTGGAGTTTCCCGGGGAAAGCTCAGTCCGGGTTTGCACGGTTCCCGAGCGAGCGGGGGATCCTTACCATGCGTTTGCGGAGAACTGTGGGGGAGATGTCAGTCCAGGGACAGTTTCCTTCGCTGTTTTGTGGGGCAGGTGCCTGAGGTAGGTGAAAAATGGAGACGTGGAGGGAAGAGCCCTGGGGTTTCAGGTATCTCGTGGAAACAGAAAAACACAGCAGGTAAAAGATGGCATTGATGAACCAGTTATAAAAAAAATTGGCTTCTCATGTGAGGGGTCCTGGCATTCAACAGGACAGGGCTGTGCTCATGTGAGACCAAAGGGTTTGGAAAATCAGTTAAAAGAGCCCTAAAATCTGATAATTAGATTGGCCAATTGACATATTAGCCAGAAGACCAAAGGCAGTAATGAATTTGGTGGCATTAGGATGTTGCTGGAAAGTTTTTCCTTTTTTATTTCCTAAGTCCTATCTCCTTGCTGCGATAGGGATATAGCAGTCTGTAGCAAAGAGGGAAATCATAGACAATGTCTTTCTGGAGGGTACTTAAGGGGACAGCCTGTGGCCCTGGGACCAAGGGAAGCCACACTTGTGACCCTGATCCCATCAGCCCAACCAAGGGAAATAACTGTACCCAGAATGGCCGGGGTTAGCCCTTCTGGGCCCTCGGTCTCCTAGGAGGGACAAAGCCATAAGCAAATAAACCGTTACACGGTGTGAACAAAAAGCAAATCGGTTTCAGTAGTGGCTGGTGAATAGTTGGTCATCTGACTCTTCTACAGTCACCCAGGACCTACTAAGCATCGTGTTACATGGGTGGTTATTTAAAATGCAGGTTGAGTCTCTTAGCTGTCAAATCGTTAACCTGGGCTGCGGCCAACATTAAAGCAGAAGAGAAACGGTCAGGCGAATTGTACGCAGAAGGGGTACGTTCATGAAACTTTGGTTTCAGGTGCGTGTGTTTGTGGGCATGTGTGTATTGCTTATGATGAAAAATTTACACTAAGGCACAATTTTCAAAGCTTCAAAATAATATGTTAGTTTTCAGGGGTTCAGTGGTTGACCAACCAGATGTAGAGTATACTCATTAAAAATTTTTTTTAACGTTTTATTTATTTTTGAGACAGGGAGAGACAGAGCATGAACAGGGGAGGGTCAGAGAGAGGGAGACACAGAATCCGAAACAGGCTCCAGGCTCTGAGCCGTCAGCACAGAGCCCGACGCGGGGCTCGAACTCACGGACCGAGAGATCATGACCTGAGGCGAAGTCAGCCGCTCAACCGACTGAGCCACCCAGGTGCCCCTAGAGTATACTCATTAAGCAAATACTCACCACAACACTCCACTAAAGGATAGTTGGAACAAGTATTACAAAGGAGGAGTACAGGATGCTAAACGCAGCATTAGACACAGGTGGAACTGGGGAGGGGGGACTGAGGAAAGTCTTCCAGAATGTCTGAGACCAGAAGGGGGAGGGCACGAAGGTGGGCATTAGAGCAGGTGGAAGCAACACAGTGGATGCCATGAATTTGAATGACTTTGGCACAAATAACTGATAGAGGCCATGTGTGAGGGGGAGAAAGAGGCTGGAGCCCAGTAAGTGGCACTGGGGACCTTCAGTGCTACCCCCGGGCAAGGGGGAAGTCCCTAGAAGGGTTTTAAGAAAGTGAACCATGTGATCGATTTGTGTATTTGGGGTGTAGAGTTGAGAGCAAATTGTTGGGGGATAGCAGTACCTGCCTCTCTCCTTTTTTTAAGTCAAAATATGTTTGTCTTAGAATTATTCATACATATATATATTTGTATAAATTATATACATTATAAATATAAATACTCATATATACAAATAAGAGAGATTTGGATTCGAGGCAGGAGAAGCATCTGACAGACCATTTGGAGAGAAGGTGGCAGGTGAAGGGGGTTGATCAGGGTGCTGGCAACGGAGCAAGAATGAACAGACGAAGGAAGAGACGTGCATAGCTGTCTGCGATCGGTCCGTAGTAGGTGCTCATTAAACGGTAGTTATCATTTGCATGTGAATTTCTTGGCTTGTGGATTCTAACTGATCTTGCCTGTAATATCCAACTGTCTTCGCCACCCAGAAGAGCTGGCATATTTAGGTAAAAATCATTGATTGTTTATTGATGGCGTAGGTAAAACATAAAACCGTCAAAAACTTCAAAGCCAAAGATTACCAAGACCTAGAAGTTTCCCTTCTGGCCACAACCCCTCCCTCTCCTACCTCAGTGAAAGATTTCTTTACTGTCGTCAACTTCCTAGGAACTCCAAGTACATTTTGGAAGGGGGTATTTAATGAACTGGAATGGAGTGTTCTAGAAAATGAAAGGGCCATGCCAGACACACTACACAGGGCAAGCGTCTTATTCTCTTTCCTGGTCCGATGTGGGGGAAGAGCTCTGAGCAAGGAGCTGGTACTTGGGGAAACCAGTGCTAACGTCGTCCCTCGGGAGCTCTGTCACCTTGAGCAAGCTTCTGCCCCTTGTGCGGGTCTCCGTGTCCTCGCCTTTGATGAGGACAGCATCTCCCTCAGGATTATGGAGAGGGTCAGATGAGTTGGCATGCGTGAAACTGATTTGAAAATAACAGGGTGCCATCAGAGCAGAGTGGAATCATTACGGAGCAAGTTAAACCTGCATCCTCAAGGCTGTGTCAGGGGAACGTCTTCATCTGTGAAATAAGGACTTCTAGAATGTAAGCCTGCTCCTTCAGAGATGCGCGGCACTTTGAACCTAAAAGCTCAGTGCTTATTCTTACTGCCTGCGAGACGGGAAGAGGGCGGCACTGAATTCACAAGGTTAGAATCCGTCTGTTCTCTAGCGTCCCATCTCAGGATTTTAGACCTTGTGAAACGTATTGGTTTTGTAACTACAGCCATCTAGTGTTGATTGATTAAAACATGCACATGCTCGCGGACATATACACACATGAATGCAGGTGCGCGCGCGCGCACACACACACACACACACACACACACACACACACTCACACTCCTTTGTTTTGGGCTCTAGGAAATTGCATTTGGTTCTCCTGACACCTTTGAACGGTATTTTCACTGTGCCCTAGTTGTAGGGTGAAATGACTCGAGAAAGTATCTGAAGTCTAGGTTCCCTCTAAAAATCATGGAAGCAAGTGGGATACTCCATACTCTGTCTTTTCCACGTGAGTGGAGGGGCGCCTGGGCAGCCCAGTCAGGGAAGCCATGGCTCTTGATTTCAGTTCACGTCATGATCTCATGGTTCGTGGGTTTGAGCCCTGTGTTGGGCTCTGTGCTGACAGTGCAGAGACTGCTTGGGTTTTTCTCTCTCCATCTCTCTTTCTCTCTCTCTCTCTCTCTCTCTCTCAGCCCCTCCCCCCAAATAAATAAATAAACATTAAAAAAATAAATAAACATGAGTATCCTCCTCATGTCAGTCCCTGTTTCTTCTCATAGTCAGTCTTAGGTTTCATGAATGATCTTGAAATTAGAGTTTCCAAATGTCTCATTGTGTTTTTTTTAAAGCAATGTTGAGTTCATCCCCAAAGCAAAAGCAAATATTAATTTTTGTAAAAGAACAATTTTAGAAAAAATTTGATCACCAATCTGGTGATTTTCTTTATTAATATCAGAAAACACCAATCATTGGTGATTGGCTCACACACGAGTGAGCAGGGGAGAGGCAGAGAGAGAGGGAGACACAGAATCTGAAGCAGGTTCCAGGCTCTGAGCTGTCAGCACAGAGCCCAACGCGGGGCTCGAACCCACGAGCTGTGAGATCATGACCTGAGCCGAAGTCGAATGCTCAACTGACTGGGCCACCCAGGCGCTCCATAGAAGTTCCGTTTTGTTTCCGTTGTGTTACTTTTCTTCGTCTTAAGTTCCATCTTTTATTTCATAAACATGATGAGCATATTTCTTTTATAGCCCGTATGTGATCATTACAGTCTAGGAAGCGATTAGCAGTCGAATTCTTCTCTTTGTTGTTTCTGTGGACCCTCTCTGAAGATGCCACATGTCCACATAGGTCGTGGGGTTATGTGCAATAGAAGCTTTTTATATGTGGGAATCCTGGATCTGAGTTTGCCAGCTGGGTGGTGAGGGAGCGTCACTCCAGAGAGGCTCTATGTGGGCTTTCCCTGGGACACATTTCTGTCTTGACTTTCTTACCTCGGGATTTCTGAGACTGCAGGGTACAGATGAGACATGTGGATGTGTGTGTGTGTTTCTGTGTAAGTATATATATTTTATAAAGAGATGTAGATACACCTTATAGCTATCTTAAGATGGGCATAAGGAAAGGGCAGTGGTTAAAAACAGGAGAAATTTGATCTCATTCAGAGGGAAGATTGAGACAGACAAATTCCATTTTCATTTCCCTTCGCCAGGGGGCAAACATTTTCCAGTTTGCATTTCATTTTGGGTGGTGCAGCTCATTTAAGAGTCCTGGCTCCCTTACTTTTTTTTTTTTTTTTAACGCTCCTTAAATTTACATTCCTTCCTGTGAGTTCAGCTAGGCATTTACGGGAACATTCTATTTCCTATCTGCATCTCCACATCTTTTAGTGGAAATTATATTAATTTGAATTTATTAATTAATTTGAATTAAGTTTTGATTCTTATAATAGGAAGCCCCAAATAGCAGTGATATAAACAGGATAAATTTTTATTTCTTTTTTAAAATGTTTGTTTATTTTTGAGATGGAGAGACAGAGTGCAGGTAGGGGAGGAGCAGAGAGAGAGAGAGGGAGACACAGAATCTGAAGCAGGTTCCAGCCTCTGAGCTGTCAGCACAGAGCTGACACGGGGCTCGAACTCCTGAGCTGTGAGATCATGACCTGAGCCAAAGTCAGACACTTAGCCGACTGAGCCACCTAGGTGCCCCTATATACATATATTTTTAAAAAATGTTTATTTTGAGAGAGAGAGAGAGAATGGGGGAGAGGCAGAGAGAGAGGGAGACAGAGAATCTCAAGCAGGCTCTACACCATCAGCACAGACCCCAGTGCTGGACTTGAACTCATGAGATCATGACCTGGGCCGAAATCAGGAGTCTGAAGCTTAACAGACTGAGCCACCCAGGTGCCCCATTATGTAAAATAAGTCAAAGGAGGCAATGGCAATGAGAGGTAGCAGGGGGCCTATGGGATTTTATCAGGGACTCCTTCCTGTCCTCAGCTGCAATGTGACCCTCATTTTCATACACTGGGGTCCTGCTTGAGTTCATCAGGACAGATGAAATCCAGAGGGTAGGGTCAAGAGAGGGGTTAGAGGTCGTGTCCCTCTCTTAAGGGAGACTCTCCTCAAAGTCCCACTTGACAATTCTGGCCACGTCCCACTGGTCAAAATTTGGTCTTCTGGTCTCCCAGATTGTATGTGGGGGGACTCTTCTTCCAAGGCTGCCCCAAGTAAGACAAGGTTCTTTTACAAGGACAGAGTCGAGGTGGACAACCAGTCTTTTCCATAATGAGAAGTTTCTCAAGATGTCTAGCCTACAGGATTGTGGCTCTAGGAACGATTTTCATTGAATACTTGTATCACACTTGATACTGGGGTCATTGGAGCTGGCGGGCATGGTCTCCGCTCTCGTGGGACTTTAATCCCAAGGGATATATTGTCATGCACATAATAACTTCATCTCTAGGGAGACGTTTCATGTCTCCGAGTCTCCGTTTTCTTCTCTGCATCCGCCTAGGGACTGTTGTGATGGTTAATTTCGTATGTCAACTTGGCTAGGCTATGGTCCTCAGGTATTTGGCCAAACGTTATTCTAGATGTCACTGTGAGGATATTTTTAGGTGAGAGGAGCATTTGAATCAGTAGACTTTGAGGAAAGCAGATCACTCTCCATAAGGCAGCCTGCTTGTGGGCTCCCACTGGGGCTCCTCGCTCGGGCTCCTCCCTCGGGCTCCTCCCTGGGGCTCCTGCCTGCTGGTTTCCCCTGCAGACTATGGACTTGCCATGGCTCCAAGATCACATGAGCCAATTCCTTAAAATCTCTCTCTCTGTGTATATGTATATTTGGGCACACACACATACATGTATACACGTATATTATATACATGTAATTCTAATTATGTTTACACACACACACACACACACACACACCATCTTATTGGCTCTGAAACAGAACCATGACTGGTACAGTTTTATAGATCATGGAATACACAAGGTGAGAGGAGGTCTAGATCCTGTTGTACGGAGGTAGAGAAGGTGAAGTGTTAAAGCTATGCACACTGTTCTCTGAAGTCTCACCAAGTGTGAGCAGGCACTGGAAAAGTAGGGAACTGGGCCAGGCACCTTATTACTAGAGAGTGAGGAAACCCAGCATCCAGGGGACAAGCTAGGTAAGCACCACCAGCCCGTCCTCACACAACGCCCCCACTCGTGTGCATGCACACCCACACGCTCACATGTCCACACTCATGCACATACACACACACACCAGAGGCAGGCTAATATAAAACTTACCTTAGAAATCTGATCATAATAAAACAGAGACGATAAAGTTAAAAATTAAACAACTGAGGTCCAAAAGCATCTGAAAAGCGACAACTCCGTGCTGAAGCAGCCACATTTTGAATATAGAATTTCCAAGAATTATTACCCTCAGACGTACTTGATAGAAATTAGCACTCACCAGAGAAAATAGGTTACCATGAAAAAAAGAAATGATGGGCAGCTAGAAATATTTCAGTACTGCTTGCATTCTGATAATAAGAATGTATTTAGGCATTACTTATAATAGTAATTAGTTTTAAAGCAAAATCTACATACTGCTATGGGTAAAGTGTTCACTAAATAGATTGCTGAAGAAATACTAAAAGTGAACTTGTTGTGTTGGAATGGAATTGGGCCAAGAAAAGAGAAGGACAGGAGTGCTTACTTTATGTATTTATTTTTGAGAGAGAGAGAGAAAGAGAGCGGGGGGGAGGGAAGAGAGAGAGAGAGGGTGAGAGAGAGAGAATATGAGTAGGGGAGGGGCAGAGGGAGAGGGAGAGAGGGAATCCTAAGGAGGCACCACGCTCTGTACAGAGCCTGAGGAAGGCTCCATCCCACGACTCTGGGATCATGATCTGGGCCCAAATCAAGAGTCAGACACTTGGCCGACTGAACCACCCGGTCGTGCTTACTTTAAATTTTGTTCCGGTCCCAGGAATGGCAGTCTCTCTACTGAGCCTGGAAGAAGGGTATTCCCCTTTACCACCTGGGTGGTCATCATACCATTAAAGTGGTCACTTCCCTTCCAGCAGCGGAACTCTGTGATTCTTCCGTAATCTGAGTTCCTGAAGGCCAAGTGTGCAGGTGGGGCTGAAGGCATGGCAAGTGGGGAGCTCTGAGTAGGCTTCCAGATGGAGCTCAGAGTCAGAAGCCCCCATCCACAGGAAGATGAGAGAGGCCATGAAATCTGGAGAGTCTTTAATCTGAACGTCTCCTTTTACAACTGAGGAAATTGAGAAAGAGGCGACTGGGGAGGCTGGTAGAAGGAAAAACGACTCCCACACTTGAATTCCTATTTCGGAACCTAGCGGGTTCTGGGTTTCTGCTGGGGGGTCTGGGTGGGACTCATGGGAATGACATGGCGGACTGTTGATGTCTGGTAGGGTGGTCTGGTTCCTGAGTCAGATGTCCTGCCTCCATAAAATCTAGCTCTCTCACTCGCTAGCTGTGAAATCTTGGTGAAATTACATAAGTTCTTGAGGCTTAATTTCCTTCTCTCTGAAATGGGGCCTTTTGAGAAAAATTATATAAAGCGTTTAACCGTTGTCGGGCATACTCTCAAGTATTCAGTGGATGTTCGCTTTAGATCATTGAAGTAAAACGTGAGCTCCAAGTGATTTAATTCACCATCCAGAAAGGTTTACTAGTGAAGCGGGAAGGGAAGGGTTCCTTTATACTGTTGTTTGACAGAAATATAAAAGAGACACTGTCAGGGCTCATGGTGTATACAGTTTGTGTCAAAACACAGAGTGTGCCTGGTGTTCAGGAAGGTGCTATTATGCCTGAGCCCTGGCGTGAGAGAAGGCGCCTTGTGGTATAAAATGCAGAACAGGTTGTGTTTGCTTTGGCCAGCGAGAACGTTTTGGGATTTTGTTGCTGGAAAAATTTTGGCCTGTCCACACAAATTACTTCTAACCCATTAACTTCACACATCGGCGCACCACTGAAAATAGAACGACCAAATTTTACAACCTCCCCCAATACTGTTCACTCAGTTGGAAAACGAGCTCCATGTTAATGGCAGTTACTTTGGATTTGTTTGCTGCAAAAGAGACATTCAACCAAAACACCAGTTAAAGGCACATTTAATTTGGCAAGACCTACTTTGCTGAGTTCCTTTGAGTTCAAACATCTGACTGCTAACTGTGCCTGAGAGTTGTTTTCATTTTTTCTTCCTTTCCTTCCCTTTCCTTTCCTTCCTTCTTTCTCACCCTACTTCCCTCCTTTTTTTCTCTCTTTCTTTTATTTCTCATCCTTTCCTTTCCTTTCTTTTCCTTTCTTTTCTTTCTCCTTCCTTTCTCCTTCCTTCCTTCTTTTTTCCTTTCTTTCTTAATTTTTAGAAGGAAAGTAGACTGACGTTTTTTCCATCCTGTGAACTTTTTACATTCTCCTATAACTGGCTAGTACAGGCCTTTATTAAGATTTTTTTTAATATATGAAATTTATTGTCAAATTAGTTTCCATACAACACCCAGTGCTCATCCCAAAAGATGCCCTCTTCAATGCCCATCGCCTACCCTCCCCTCCCTCCCACGCCCTGTCAACCCTCAGTTTGTTCTCAGTTTTTAAGAGTCTCTTATGCTTTGGCTCTCTCTCCCACTCTAACCTCTTTTATTTTTTCCTTCCCCTCCCCCAGGGGTTTCTGTTAAGTTTCTCAGGATCCACATAAGAGTGAAAACATGGCATCTGTCTTTCTCTGTATGGCTTATTTCACTTAGCATCACAATCTCCAGTTCCATCCACGTTGCTACAAAAGGCCATATTTCATTCTTTCTCATTGCCACGTAGTACTCCATCGTGTATATAAACCACAATTTCTTTATCCATTCATCAGTTGATGGGCATTTAGGCTTTTCCCACAATTTGGCTATTGTTGAGAGTGCTGCTATAAACATTGGGGTACAAGTGCCCCTATGTATCAGCACTCCTGTATCCCTTAGGTAAATTCCTAGCAGTGCTATTGCTGGGTCATAGGGTAGGTCTATTTTTAATTTTTTTGAGGAACCTCCACACTGTTCTCCAGAGTAGCTGCACCAATTTGCATTCCCACCAACAGTGCAAGAGGGTTCCCGTTTCTCCACATCCTCGCCAGCATCTGTAGTCTTCTGATTTGTTCATTTTAGCCACTCTGACTGGTGTGAGGTGATAACTCAGTGTGGTTTTGATTTGAATTTCCCTGATGAGGAGTGACATTGAGCATCTTCTCATGTGCCTGTTGGCCATCTGGATGTCTTCTTTAGAGAAGTGTCTATTCATGTTTTCTGCCCATTTCTTGACTGGATTATTTGTTTCTCGGGTGTGGAGTTTGGTGAGTTCTTTATAGATTTTGGATACTAGCCCTTTGTCCGATATGTCATTTGCAAATATCTTTTCCCATTCCATTGGTTGTCTTTTACTTTTGTTGATTGTTTCCTTTGCAGTGCAGAAGCTTTTTATCTTCATGAGGTCCCAATAGTTCCTTTTTGCTTTTAATTCCCTTGCCATTGTGGATGTGTCAAGTAAGAAATTGTTGCAGCTGAGGTCAGAGAGGTTTTTTCCTGCTTTCCCCTCTAGGGTTTTGATGGTTTCCCGTCTCACATTCAGGTGCCTTATCCATTTTGAGTTTATTTTTGTGAATGGTGTAAGAAAGTGGTCTAGTTTCATCCTTCTGCATGTTGCTGTCCAGTTCTCCCAGCACCATTTGTTAAAGAGACTGTCTTTTTTCCATTGGGTATTCTTTCCTGCTTTGTCAAAGATTAGTTGGCCATACTTTTGTGGGTCTAGTTTTGGGGTTTCTATTCTATTCCATTGGTCTATGTGTCTGTTTTTGTGCCAATACCATGCTGTCTTGATGATTACAGCTTTGCAGTAGAGGCTAAAGTCTGGGATTGTGATGCCTCCCACTTTGGTCTTCTTCAAAATTACTTTGGCAATTCGGGGCCTTTTGTGGTTCCATATGAATTTTAGGATTCCTTGTTCTAGCTTCGACAAGAATGCTGGTGCAATTTTGATTGGGATTGCATTGAATGTGCAGATAGCTTTGGGTAGTATTGACATTTTGACAATATTTATTCTTTCAACCCATGAGCATGGAATGTTTTTCCATTTCTTTGTATCTTCTTCAATTTCCTTCGTAAGCTTTCTATAGTTTTCAGCATACAGATCTCTTACATCTTTGGTTAGGCTTATTCCTAGGTATTTTATGATTCTTGGTGCAATTGTGAATGGGATCAGTTTCTTTATTTGTCTTTCTGTTGCTTCATTATTGGTGCATAAGAATGCAATTCATTTCTGTACATTCATTTTGTATCCTGCGACTTTGCTGAATTCATGGATCAGTTCTAGCAGACTTTTGGTGGAGTCTGTCAGGTTTTCCATGTATAATATCATGTCATCTGCAAAAAGTGAAAGCTTGACTTCATCTTTGCCAATTTTAATGCCTTTGATTTCCTTTTGTTGTCTGATTGCTGACGCTAGCACTTCCCACACTATGTTAAACAACAGCGGTGAGAGTGGACATCTCTGTCGTGTTCCTGATCTCAGGGAGAAAGCTCTCGGTTTTTCCCCATTGAGGATGATATTAGCTGTGGGTTTTTCATAAATGGCTTTTATGATGCTTAAGTATCTTCCTTCTATCCCAACTTTCTCGAGGGTTTTTATTAAGAAAGGATGCTGAATTTTGTCAAATGCTTTTTCTGCATCGATTGACAGGATCATATGGTTCTTATCTTTTCTTTTATTAATGTGATGTATCACGTTGATTGATTTGTGAATGTTGAACCAGCCCTGCATCCCAGGAATGAATCCCACTTGATCATGGTGAATAATTATTTTTATAAGCTGTTGATTTCGATTTGCTAGTATCTTAGTGAGAATTTTTGCATCCATATTCATCAGGGATATTGGCCTGTAGTTCTCTTTTTTTACTGGGTCTCTGTCTGGTTTAGGAATCAAAGTAACGCTGGCTTCATAGAATGAGTCTGGAAGTTTTCCTTCCCTTTCTATTTTTTGGAATAGCTTGAGAAGGATAGGTATTATCTCTGCTTTAAATGTCTGGTAGAATTCCCCAGGGAAGCCATCTGGTCCTGGACTCTTTTTTTTTTTTTTTCCAACGTTTATTTATTTTTGGGACAGAGAGAGACAGAGCATGAATGGGGGAGGGGCAGAGAGAGAGGGAGACACAGAATCGGAAACAGGCTCCAGGCTCTGAGCCATCAGCCCAGAGCCCGACGCGGGGCTCGAACTCACGGACCGCGAGATCGTGACCTGGCTGAAGTCGGACGCTTAACCGACTGCGCCACCCAGGCGCCCCTGGTCCTGGACTCTTATTTGTTGGGAGATTTTTGATAACTGATTCAATTTCTTCGCTGGTTATGGGTGTGTTCAAGCTTTCTATTTCCTCCTGTTTGAGTTTTGGAAGTGTGTGGGTGCTTAGGAATTTGTCCATTTCTTCCCGGTTGTCCAGTTTTTTGGCATATAATTTTTCATAGTATTCCCTGATAATTGCTTGTATGTCTGAGGGATTGGTTGTAATAATTCCATTTTCATTCATGGTTTTATCTATTTGGGTCATCTCCCTTTTCTTTTTGAGAAGCCTGGCTAGAGGTTTATCAATTTTGTTTATTTTTCAAAAACCAACTCTTGGTTTCATTGATCTGCTCTACAGTTTTTTTTAGATTCTATATTGTTTATTTCTGGTCTGATCTTTATTATTTCTCTTCTTCTGCTGGGTTTGGGGTGTCTTTGCTGCCCTGCTTCTATTTCCTTTAGGTGTGCTGTTAGATTTTGTATTTGGGATTTTTCTGGTTTCTTGAGATAGGCCTGGATTGCAATGTATTTTCCTCTTGGGACTGCCTTTGCTGCATCCCAAAGCGTTTGGATTATTGTATTTTCATTTTCGTTTGTTTCCATATATTTTTTAATTTCTTCTCTAATTGCCTGATTGACCCATTTATTCTTCGGTAGGGTGTTCTCTAACCTCTGTGCTTTTGGAGGTTTTCCAGAGTTTTTCCTGTGGTTGATTTCAAGCTTCATAGCATTGTGTTCTGAAAGTATGCATGGTATGATCTCAATTCTTGTATACTTCTGAAGGGCTGTTTTGTGACCCAGTATGTGATCTATGTTGGAGAATGTTCCATGTGCACTCGAGAAGAAAGTATATTCTGTTGCTTTGGGATGCAGAGTTCTAAATATATGTGTCAAGTCCATCTGATCCAATGTATCATTCGGGGCCCTTGTTTCTTTATTGATCCTGTGTCTAGATGATCTATCCATTGTTGTAAGTGGAGTATTCAAGTCCCCTGCAATTACCACATTCTTATCAATAAGGTTGCTTATGTTTGTGAGTAATTGTTTTATATATTTGGGGGCTCCCATATTCGGCGCATAGACATTTAAAATTGTTAGTTCTTCTTGATGGATAGACCCTGTAATTATTATATAATGCCCTTCTTTATCTCTTGTTACAGCCTTTAATTTAAAGTCTAGTTTGTCTGATATAAGTATGGCTACTCCATCTTTCTTTTGACTTCCAGTAGCATGATAGGTAGTTCTCCATCCCCTCACTTTCCATCTGAAAGTGTCCTCAGGTCTAAAATGAGTCTCTTGTAGATAGCAAATAGATGGGTCTTGTTTTTTTATCCATTCTGATACCCTATGTCTTTTGGTTGGTGCATTTAGTCCATTTGCATTCAGTGTTATTATAGAAAGATATGGGTTTAGAGTCATTGTGATGTCTGTGTGTTTTATGCTTGTAGCGATATCTCTGGTACTTTGTCTCACAGGATCCCCCTTAGGATCTCTTGTAGGGCTTGTTTAGTGGTGACGAATTCCTTCAGTTTTTGTTTGTTTGGGAAGACTTTTATCTCTCCTTCTATTCTAAATGACAGATTTACTGGATAGAGGATTCTCGGCTGCATATTTTTTCTGTTCATCACATTGAAGATTTCCTGCCATTCCTTTCTGGCCTGTCAAGTTTCAGTAGAGAGATCCATCACGAATCTTATCGGTCTCCCTTTATATGTTAGAGCACATTTATCCCTGGCTGCTTTCAGAATTTTCTCTTTATCCTTGTATTTTGCCAGTTTCACTATGATATGTCGTGCAGAAGATCGATTCAAGTTACGTCTGAAGGGAGTTCTCTGTGCCTCTTGGATTTCAATGCCTGTTTCCTTCCCCAGATCAGGGAAGTTCTCAGCTATTATTTCTTTAAGTACACCTTCAGCACCTTTCCCTCTCTCTGCCTCCTCTGGAATACAATTATGTGTAGATTATTTCTCTTTAGTGCATCACTTAGTTCTCTAATTTTCCCCTAATACTCCTGGATTTTTTTATCTCTCTTTTTCTCAGCTTCTTCTTTTTCCATAATTTTATCTTCTAGTTCACCTATTCTCTCCTCTGCCTCTTCAATCCGAGCTATGGTCATCTCCATTTTATTTTGCAGCTCATTAATAGCATTTTTTAGCTCCTCCTGGCTGTTCCTTAGTCCCTTGATCTCTGTAGCAATAGATTCTCTGCTGTCCTTTATACTGTTTTCAAGCCCAGTGATTAATTTTATTACTATCATTCTAAATTCACTTTCTGTTATATTGTTTAAATCGTTTTTGATCAGTTCATTAGCTGTTGTTATTTCCTGGAGGTTCTTTTTGAGGGGAATTCTTCCATTTCGTCATTTTGGATAGTCCCTGGAGGGATGCGGACCTGCAGGGCACTTCCCCTGTGCTGTGGTATATAACTGGAGTTGGTGGGCGGGGCCGCAGTCAGACCTGACGTCTGCCCCCAGCCCACCGCTGGGGCCACAGTCAGACTGGTGTGTGCCTTCTCTTCCCCTCTCCTAGGGGCGGGATTCCCTGTGGGGTGGCGTGGCCCGTCTGGGCTACTTGCACACTGCCAGGCTTGTGGTGCTGGGGATCTGGCGTATTAGCTGGGGTGGATCGGCAAGGTGCACGGGGGCAGGAGGGGCAGGCTTAGCTCACTTGTCCTTAGGTGATCCACTTCAGGAGGGGCCCTGTGGCACCGGGAGGGAGTCAGACCTGCCGGAGGGGTGGATCTGCAGAAGCACAGCGTTGGGTGTTTGCACGGTGCAAGCCAGTTCCCTGGCAGGAACCGGTTCCCTTTGGGATTTTGGCTGGGGGTTGGGCGAGGGCGATGGCGCTGGTGAGCACCTTTGTTCCCCACCAAGCTGCGCTCTGTCCTCCGGGGCTCAACAACTCTCCCTCCCATTGTCCTCCAGCCCTCCCGTTCTCCGAGCAGAGCTGTTAGCTTATAACCTTCTAGATGTCAAGTCCCGCTTGCTGTCGGAACACACTCCCTCCGGCCCCTCCGCTTTGGCCAGCCAGACTCAGGGGCTCTGCTCGGCCGGTGGGCCGCCCCTCCGTCCCTGCTCCCTCCCGCCAGTCCGTGGAGCACGCACCGCCTCGCCGCCCTTCCTACCCTCTTCCATGGGCCTCTCGTCTGCGCTTGGCTCCGGAGACTCCGTTCTGCTAGTTTCTGGTGGTTTTCTGGGTTAGTTAGGCAGGTGTCAGTACAGGCCTTTAAGAACGATTCCAACCCGTTAGGAAATATCCTGTGTCATAGAAAATAAACTGATTCCGAGTTAGATGGAAAAAGCAGGCAGCCAGCTGTGGCAGGTGTGCCGCAGAATCTCTGAACCTTAGTTTCTTCATATGTAAAATGGGAGTTGGCGTACTTGCCTTCAGAAGTGCTATAAGGAGTACGGATTTTGTCCGAGGACCTTACCGCCACGCTGCACACACTAGCATTTAATACATGTGAGTTTCCTTCATAGGCTGATGGGCTCAGGGTGGCATTTTGGAGGAAGCAGTCATGCTCGGGGTGGGACATGATCCCCTCCCCCAGGCAATGGCCCTTGGCAAGCCTGACTCAGATGAGTGACTCCAGTAATGAGTGGTACAGATTTTTCGCTAAGGAAGGAGATCCTTTAAAAAAAAAAAAAAAAAAAGAGAAGTACATCTTAGAATTAAAGCATTAGTTGCTCTTTAATGAGCCTAGATTCAGCTCTTCCAATGCTGCCTCAGGAGAACCATTTATAAATGTGCAAAAACAGAAGTCAGAAGTCAAATCGAGCAATTTCCTGCTCTACCCACTTCCATACAACCTCTCTTTAGGAGCCCTGTTTAAAACGCTTTTAAGGGGTGCCTGGGTGGCGCAGTCGGTGAAGCGTCCGACTTCAGCCAGGTCACGATCTCACGGTCCGTGAGTTCGAGCCCCGCGTCAGGCTCTGTGCTGACGGCTCAGAGCCTGGAGCCTGTTTCAGATTCTGTGTCTCCCTCTCTCTCTGCCCCTCCCCTGTTCATGCTCTGTCTCTCTGTCTCAAAAAGTAAATAAACGTTAAAAAAAATTAAAAAAAGAAAATAAAATGCTTTTAAAAGAACACTTATTAAAGGTTAGAATGGGTGCATCCAGATTTTTTTTTTACAAACGTGTCCTTAAACTTTATTTTTAGAACAGTTTTAAAGGTACAGAAAGGTTGTAAAGACAGTATGTTCCCAGATATCCGGCACCCAGTTTTCTTATTATTAACATCTTCTGTTTATCTAGCACATGTATTACAATTAGTGAACCAGTATTGATAGGTTGTTTCTAATGAAAATCAGTACTTCATTCGGACCTTAAATTTTACCCAATGTTCTGTCCATCCCAGGAGCCCATCAGGGGATACTATATTGCATTTACTCATCATGTCTCCTACAGTGCTTGGCTAGGACATTTTCTCAGACTTCCCTTGTTTTTTGATGACCTTGGTAGTCTTGAGGCATACGGATAAAGAATTTTGTAGAATGTCCTTTTGTTAAAATTTATCTCAAGTTTTTCTCATGATTAGACTGGGGTGATGGATTTGGGGAAGAGCTCAGAGGTACCGTGCTGTTTGAATTGCATTGTTTCAGGAATACATGCTGTCGGCATGATTTCCAACTGTGGGTGTTAACGTTGGTCCCCTGGCTGAAGTGTGTTCAACAGGTTTTCTGTACTGTGAAGTTACTGTTTTTGTTTTAATTTAAGAGAGAGACAGACAGACAGACAGACAGCACAAGCAGGGCGAGGGGCAGAGAGAGAGAGAATCCCAAGCAGGCTCCTGAGGTCAGCTCAGAACCTAATGAGGGGCTCAAACTCACGAACCAGGAGATCATGACCTGAGTGGAAATCAAGAGTTCAGACGCTTACCGACTGAGCCCCCCAGGGGTCCCTGTAAATTACTCTTTATTTTCTCCTTTGTAAATTGCACTCTCCGGAAGGGTCTCCACACACAGTCCACACTCAAGGATCAGGAATTATGTTCCCTCTCCTTCAGGGTTACTTTGTTTGGAATCCTGCATGGGAGATTTGTCTCTGCTCCCCTCTTCACTCACTCATTCATTCATTTATATCCGTATGGACTCATGAATATTTATTTAAATTTTGGGTTATCATCTGATACTATTTTCTTGCTCATAATTGTTCCAGGTTTGGCTGTTGGAAACCCTTTCCAAAGAGTCAGTTGCTCTTTTGAAGTATAGTTTTCACAGTTAATTCTTTAATCTAATGTAGCTTTCTGCACAAAACTAGAAACTTGATGAGGGCAGGGTGTGTGTCTAATTTTGATTGTTTACCTCTGTATACCTAGGACTTAGAGGAATACTATGTTCCTGAAATATAGTACGTGCTCAATGGATATGGAGTGGAGAGATACAACGATGAATGGGTCAAAGAATGTGTCAGACACTGTGCAAGGCACATCACATGCACCATTCCTAAACTTCAAAGTAATTCTGAAGAGAAGGCATTATTCCCTATGTTATAAGTATGCCCAAGGTCGCACAGCCCATAAGCAAGAGCTTGAACCCAAGATTTCATCATTTTATTTACATAGGCAGCCCTGAATATTGCTGCTGAGAAAAACGTCAAGGCTCTCCAAAAAGTCAAATTACAAGGTTATATTCATGTGTCTGTAATCATTATCATTATCATTATTTCTTTCCTTGTCTCTTTCTCTTCCTTTATATTTATATACAACCAGGTACTGTCTGTTGTTGTCAATGGAACCCAAAGAATTGGTATAAATCTCAAGAAAGTATTTAAATTTTTTCAATCCTTGCTTCAGTGTGTAAATGATGCATCCTCCAACCATTTCTCACATATCCCAGTTTGCATGAGAAATTCCAAATTTTGACTAAGCGACATATGCAAATCAATGCAAGTGACTCTGATATACTGGTGAGAGTTGAATAAAGCACCCTTCTGACCTTCACGGAGAGGCTCAGTTGGGACCCTGGGCTTTATTTTATCACTTTGTAAGTTAGTGACAGTGGGCAGTGAGGTATCACGGAAA
Source organism: Lynx rufus (assembly GCF_022079265.1). Taxonomy (NCBI): domain Eukaryota; kingdom Metazoa; phylum Chordata; class Mammalia; order Carnivora; family Felidae; genus Lynx; species Lynx rufus. Next base: position 6,349,713 of record NW_025814840.1, on the reverse strand, counting down.
GTAAATAGGCTTAGGGCATGGAAAGACCAGGTTTGACACATGGCTCTGCCATCGTCCTGCCAGAGACCTCACGTAAGTTCCCTAACACTTGCAAGCCTCAGTTTTCCCCTTCATAAACCAATGATATTTAAAGCAGTCACCTCATAAGTGAAGATTAAGTGGGGCATTGGGTATTAAGGGCATAATACAGTGCCTGTCACAGGGAACTCAGCACATGATCGTTATTTTTTGGGGTTTTTTTTGTCATTATTATTGTTCCCTTTCTTCTCAGGAGATCAGAGTATATTTGGGTGGTTTTTTTTAAGTGTTTTATTTTAATGGAGGACTGGTAGGGAATATAGAGAGACAAGCTGAGGACTCATTAACTGCACACAACTGATTTTGGAGGATGTGTAATTTCAAGATAAGCCTCTATTTTTCTTGAAAATATATTGTTAGCTTGAATATATTTATTCTCAAATTGTAATCTGAATTATAAAGATTGCTTCTAGGCTCTGTTCAACTGGCACCCCTCACACTCTGTGATAAACACGTCCCATGCATTTTTAAGTGACCCTGAACATAGACCATCCTTTACTGCACTTACTTAAGAACACTGTATTCTATACTCAAGGGCGGGGGGGAGGCTCGAACTCACAACCCTGAGATCAAGAGTCTTATGCTCTACCAACTGAACCAGCCAGGAATTCAAGGGGAAAAAAAAAACAGATGAACACAAGGGAAGGGGGAAAAAGAGGGAAGAAAACCATAAAAATCCTTCTAAGGGACAGAGAACAAACGGAGGGTTGATGGAAGGATGTGATGGGGGATGGACTAGATGGGTGATCGGTATTTAGGAGGACACCTGTCGGGATGAGCACTGGGCGTTGTGTGTTAGTGGTGAACCACTGAATTCCTGAAACCAATATGGCGCTGTATGTTAACTAACTAGAGTTTAAATAAAAATTTGAAAGGAAAAAAATATAAGAAAATAAGTGTTTTTTTTGGGGGGGGAGAAGAACATGGTATTTTAAACCAGTGATATCAAACTCCTCTTTGTATGGTGGCAGATAATGAAAACGCTCTTCAGTCAGGTTGGGTGTGTTGGAGAGGGAATTATAATGTGACTATAATGCCTGTTGCCACCAGTTTCTGTGTCCTTCAAGAATTGCTTTCTGGTACCGTGTAAAGTGTCACCAATGATCCATCATCCAAGCAGTAAATCACCGTTGCCTTACAGAATCCTGTTCTTGGCCCTACCTCTCCAGTTGTTTGACATGATTCTGTGACAGCAGGAGGGAGGGTGGCCTCCCCACGGTCATGTTCACACGTTGATGCTGGGGCGGTGCACTGTAACAATAGGGACATGTGTCGGCCCATACACTGTATTGCAGCGATTCTAAGACGCCTATTTTCTACATTTTAATACTTCAACATGCCTTAAACAATCACTGTTGGCCAGGCAGTAAGGATGATGTGGTCATTGCCTGTATATGCGTATCAGTATTTGAAGAATGGTGTCACGGGGCTGGAGGAAAGTCCTGAAGGTAGTCGTGGACCATTCCTTTTAAAAAAACAAAACACCATCACCAGTGGCCTTAATGGTACAGTAGAAGATAATATATGGAAAAAACTAGATCCAAGGAAAGCCAGACTAAGGGTGAAGTTTTGAGATGACCTTGAATTGTCTTCCCTGCACCCTTTTATTATGTATAAAAAAGATATCTAATAAAAATCTATGCCCAAATAAGTCTAAAAGACCTATTTCAATAACAGAGTTTCAAAAAAATCTAAACGTGAGGCCCCTGAGTTGCTCAGTCGGTTAAGCATCCGACTCTTGATCTCAGTTCAGATCATGATCTCACCATGGGGGTTATCAGATTGAGCCCCGCATTGGGCTCTGCACTGACAGTGTGGAGCCTGTTTGAGATTCTCATTCTCTCCCTCTCTTTCTCTGCCACACCCCTGCCTGTGCTCTCTCTCTCTCTCTCTTTCTCTCTCGAGTAAAGAAACTTAAATCCAAATGTAAGAAAGCATTATATCATGGGGATACAGGTTTTTCTTAACAGTGCATAAAACAATGGCATATCTTACAATGGCTGTTGTATTAGGTTTGATAAAATATGGCAGCTGGATGTCCTCAGGTAGCATAGGCTTTTGGTTTGTTTTAGAACTTCTGGATCCATTTTTCAGCCCACACTCCCGGTATATTACGTTAGCCTCATTACTGTAAGGTTGACTCAGGCCTCACATCCCTACAGAGCAAAATCCAGAGGAAGAGAAAGATCTTCTAGGTCTATTCTTCAGTCAACCGTTGTCTGTAGGGAAAAGCCATGCTTGGCTTAAGTCTGGCTTCATAAGCCAATTATTGGCAAAGGAGAACTACATTCTCACAATTAAGAGCAATCAGGGTCCCATCTGAAAACCACATGGGACCACTCACAATGGGGGAAAGGTGGAAAAATGTACAAAGGCAGATATGGCGTCCACCGCAAGGCTTTTCTTTCAAATTGTGTTAAACCAACAGCACTGATGCACTTTTTTTTTTTTTTTGTCAAGGTGCACTTTTAAAGTTAAATACTATTGTGGAAACCAAAATCTCTTCCCATTACCTGATTCAACAAGCATCAAATGTTCTGGTAAGTATCTGTACGCAATGAAGTCTATCTGTAGTCACCATGTTTAAAAATTTTTTTTTTTCAACGTTTATTCATTTTTGGGACAGAGAGAGACAGAGCATGAACGGGGGAGGGGCAGAGAGAGAGGGAGACACAGAATCGGAAACAGGCTCCAGACTCTGAGCCATCAGCCCAGAGCCTGACGCGGGGCTCGAACTCACAGACCGCGAGATCGTGACCTGGCTGAAGTCGGACGCTCAACCGACTGCGCCACCCAGGCGCCCCATGTAGTCACCATGTTTAAATAGCGGCAAAGTTGTAAAATGCTTTCTTGGAGCAAACACGTAGGGTATTTGTGATTTGTTTCTTAAAATATTCCAGTATGTGAATGTTCCCATAGTGTCACGAATGATACCAACATTTCAGAGAATCAGAGTTGGGCGAGGATATTTTAGCTCAGTACCTGGGAAAATGAAACACTGCTCTTTAGGAAGGTGTTTGCTTAAAGTTGACTGGTCTCAGACAAGTGTTTTTCTAACCTGGGAGAGAGAAGAGTTGCCATTTTCTGGATTGGAGAAAAGAGATGGGATCTCTTCTATACCTGAGGTGTGTGTTTTCACTTATTATCTGTTTTACTTCTGGAAAATGACTCAAGGAGACACTGTTGGTGATTTGTAGGTAGAGAGAAGCAGGGTTTTTTTCCGCCCCTGAGACGATAGAATCTTAAATTTGTGGACAAAATGGTCAATTTCCTTATTCATCCCTGGGAGGGACAGTTGGAACTTCTGGGGTCTGGATGATGGGTTAGACGTTTTTGTTCCCCACTGTAGAGTTGGGAGCAGAGGTATCAGAAACGCCAGGAAAATAAGAGCAAAATCTCACTGGTGACCCAAAAGGGGATGTGAATGAATCCCACCTGGTTTTCCAGGAAGACATACTGACAGAGTCCTCAAGACCGTAGACTCTGGTGTTAGACTTGGGTTTCAATTCACTTCTTTTTTAAAATTTTTCTTTAAATGTTTTATTTATTTTGGAGAGAGAGAGAGAGAGAGCGAGCTTTAGTGGGGGAGGGGCAGAGAGGGAGAGGGAGACACAGAATCCAAAGCAGGCTCCAGGCTCTGAGCTGTCAGCACAGAGCCCGACAGGGGGCTCGAACTCGTGAACTGTGAGATCATGACTTCACCAGAAGCTGGACGCTTATCTGACTGAGCCCCCAAGGCGGCCCAGGTATAATGTTCTGAATAGGCGAGAGGGGATGGACTCAAGGAGATAAACGGAAAAGACTGGAAGGAAGAGGGGTGTATCTCACCGTTTTTGTGAATTTAGTGTGCGTACAAGTGTGGGTTGTAGGAATCTTGTCAACAGGGCAGATGCTAACTCAGTGGGGCTGAGGTGGGGCCTCAGAGTCTGAATTTCTGACAAACTTCCTGGTGACGTCAAGGCTATGCTGTAGGGACTAGACTCTGCGTGTCAAGCTCTAGAGAAATTATTCAGTCAGACACTATAGGGATGGAATCAGGGGGCTGTATTTTTAGTAAGCCTCCCAGATGCTTATGAGCCATATCAAAGTTATAGAATATGCTGGGATTAATGAAAGAGGAAAGATAGAGGTTTTAGGAAGTCCACAGGGACCAGCCGGGTTGGACTCAAGTCAAAGAGGCCAAGATTAATGTACAATAATGCTTAACTGGAATTCTGGGATCCTCTCATATAAGTTCTTATTAGACTGAGAACAAAATGATTCCTTCAGCAGATTCCAACCTGGCTAAACTTTGGATTGCTTAAAATGAGGAACTATATATCCCATCCAATTTAATGCCTGCATATTTCCGGTCACCTTAACCTGAACGCCTCTGAACTTATTGGCAAATTCTGCAAACAAGTGGGAGAGTGTTCTAACACCTGGCACTGTTTTGTGAAGGACCGACTCTGTTTAACAAATGGAATTTGCATCCGTGGCGAAGTCATAGGGCCCTTATTGAAGATGATGAGAATGAGATAACCAGCCTGTGTTTTAGCTTCAATGAGCTTTTCTTTTTCATATTTGCAAATTAAATTTCTTTGCAAGGTTCTATTTAGACTGCAATATCGATGGCTTACTATTAATATTGAAGAGGAGAAAGGAACATGTAATTAATATTTTGTAGGTCTTTGGCCGTGGGCCATGGCTACATACTATTTTTACACGACTTTAATAATGAGAAGGAGAGCACAGTCATTAAATCTCTAAAGTCAGCAGAGCTGGTATCTCATGGACAGAATCTAAAATCACATTGCACTTAAGGTTCTGTGGAATAATAATACTCACCTAATAAGAACTTTATCGACTGATTGTATATCCATCACATCTGAAAGGGCTTCCGGCAGATTGAACAAATACCTGAGTGCCGTGTAAAGATACTCTGGTGGGTGCTGGGCACTGGGCAGAGGAGACATAAGACTTAAGAGTTGACTTCAAGTGCTTGCAGCCCCAGGAAGAAGAAAAGCCAGGCACCTGATGAAAGGTACAAAGGGTTGTATCCGACCCAAAGGGTCAGCAGAAGCCGGGGCTTTGTAGGGAGGTGGTGAGAGCACATGAATTACAGGCTTGATTGTGGAATTCAGCAACACTCTGCAAAATGTAAAACATGCACTTAGACTCGCGTCTCCTAGACGGTGTGTACTACCCGGGTGCTGCTCCGGGCCTTGTGGGTCTTGAAGCATGTGTAATTTTGTGGTTCCCTCTTTATGGGGGGAAAAAAAAACAACACCAGAAGGACCCAGGCAGGGGAGGGACACGGACACTGGAGTTTCATTAGCTTCATTGTAAACATGCCTCTGCTTAGAGCTGGGTGTGTTCATTAGCACAACTGTTCATAGCAAAAGACTGCACTAATCAAATTGTTTATTGGAGTGCTGGCTAAAGAAATGATGATAAATTTTAAAATGCAATATTCTCCAGCTGCGGAAAAGGACAAAGGTGATCTGTCTATATGTATTGATAGAGCACAATCTCTAAGACACTATTAAGTGACAAAAGCCAAGTGCCGAATGGTGTGTATAGTGTGCTGTTATTTATTTATTTTTTAATATGAAATTTATTGTCAAATTGGTTTCCATACAGCACCCAGTGCTCATCCCAAGAGGTGCCCTCCTCAATGCCCATCACCCACTTTCCCTTCTCCCCCACCCCCCATCCACCCTCAGTTTGTTCTCAGTATTTAAGAGTCTCTTATGGTTTGCCTCCTTCCCTCTCTGTAACTTTTTCCCCCCTCTTTCCCTCCCTGCTTGGTCTTCTGTTAAGTTTCTCAGGATCCACATTAAGAGTGAAAACATATGGTATCTGTCTTTCTCTGACTAACTTACTTCACTTAGCATAACACTCTCCAGTTCCATCCACGTTGCTACAAAAGGCCATATTTCATTCTTTCTCATTGCCATGTAGTATTCCATTGTGTATATAAACCACAATTTCTTTATCCATTCATCAGTTGATGGACATTTAGGCTCTTTCCATAATTTGGCTACTGTTGAAAGCACTGCTATAGACATTGGGGTGCAAGTGCCCCTATGCTTCAGCACTCCTGTATCCCTTGGGTAAATTCCTAGCAGTGCTACTGCTGGGTCATAGGGTAGATGTATTTTTAATTTTTTGAGGAAACGCCACACTGTTTCCAGAGCAGCTACACCAGTTTGCATTCCCACCAACAGTGCAAGAGGGTTCCCATTTCTCCACATCCTCTCCAGAATCTATAGTCTCCTGATTTGTTCATTTTGGCCACTCTGACTGGCGTGAGGTTTTGATTTGTATTTCCCTGATGAGGAGGGACGTTGGGCATCTTTTCATGTGCCTGTTGGCCATCTGGATGTCTTCTGTAGAGAAGTGTCTATTCATGTTTTCTGCCCATTTCTTCACTGATTATTTGTTTTTCGGGTGTGGAGTTTGGTGAGTTCTTTATAGATTTTGGATACTAGCCCCTTGTCCAATATGTCATTTGCAAATATCTTTTCCCATTCCGTTGGTTGTCTTTTAGTTCTGTTGATTGTTTCCTTTGCAGTGCAGAAGCTTTTTATCTTCATGAGGTCCCAATAGTTCCTTTTTGCTTTTAATTCCCTTGCCATTGTGGATGTGTCAAGTAAGAAATTGTTGCAGCTGAGGTCAGAGAGGTTTTTTCCTGCTTTCCCCTCTAGGGTTTTGATGGTTTCCTGTCTCACATTCAGGTGCCTTATCCATTTTGAGTTTATCTTTGTGAATGGTGTAAGAAAGTGGTCTAGTTTCATCCTTCTGCATGTTGCTGTCCAGTTCTCCCAGCATCATTTGTTAAAGAGACTGTCTTTTTTCCATTGGGTATTCTTTCCTGCTTTGTCAAAGATCAGTTGGCCATACATTTGTGGGTCCAATTCTGGAGTTTCTATTCTATTCTATTGGTTTATGTGTCTGTTTTTGTGCCAATACCATGCTGTCTTGATGATTACAGCTTTGTAGTAGAGGCTAAAGTCTGGGATTGTGATGCCTCCCACTTTGGTCTTCTTCAATATTACTTTGGCATTTCGGGGCCTTTTGTGGTTCCATATGAATTTTAGGATTCCTTGTTCTAGCTTCGACAAGAATGCTGGTGCAATTTTGATTGGGATTGCATTGAATGTGCAGATAGCTTTGGGTAGTATTGACATTTTGAAAATATTTATTCTTCCAACCCATGAGCATGGAATGTTTTTCCATTTCTTTGTATCTTCTTCAATTTCCTTTGTAAGCTTTCTATAGTTTTCAGCATACAGGTCTCTTACATCTTTGGTTAGGTTTATTCCTAGGTATTTTATGATTCTTGGTGCAATTGTGAATGGGATCAATTTCTTTATTTGTCTTTCTGTTGCTTCATTATTGGTGTATAAGAATGCAATTCATTTCTGTACTTTCATTTTGTATCCTGCGACTTTGCTGAATTCATGGATCAGTTCTAGCAGAATTTTGGTGGAGTCTGTCGGGTTTTCCATGTATAATATCATGTCATCAAAGGCAATTTTGATGCCTTTGATTTCCTTTTGTTGTCTGATTGCTGATGCTAGCACTTCCCACACCATGTTAAACAACAGCGGTGAGAGTGGACATCTCTGTCATGTTCCTGATCTCAGGGAGAAAGCTCTCGGTTTTTCCCCATTGAGGATGATATTAGCTGTGGGTTTTTCATAAATGGCTTTTATGATGCTTAAGTATCTTCCTTCTATCCCAACTTTCTCGAGCGTTTTTATTAAGAAAGGATGCTGAATTTTGTCAAATGCTTTTTCTGCATCGATTGACAGGATCATATGGTTCTTTTCTTTTCTTTTATTAATGTGATGTATCACGTTGATTGATTTGTGAATGTTGAACCAGCCCTGCATCCCAGGAATGAATCCCACTTGATCATGGTGAATAATTATTTTTATATGCTGTTGATTTCGATTTGCTAGTATCTTAGTGAGAATTTTTGCATCCATATTCATCAGGGATATTGGCCTGTAGTTCTCTTTATTTGCTGGGTCTCTGTCTGGTTTAGGAATCAAAGTAATGCTGGCTTCATAGAATGAGTCTGGAAGTTTTCCTTCCCTTTCTATTTTTTGGAATAGCTTGAGAAGGATAGGTATTATCTCTGGTTTAAATATCTGGTAGAATTCCCCTGGGAAGCCATCTGGTCCTGGACTCTTATTTGTTGGGAGATTTTTGATAAATGATTCAACTTCTTTGCTGATTATGGGTCTGTTCAAGGTTTCTTTTTCTTCCTGTTTGAGTTTTGGGAGTATGTGGGTGCTTAGGAATTTGTCCATTTCTTCCCGGTTGTCCAGTTTTGGCATATAATTTTTCATCGTATTCCCTGATAATTGCTTGTATGTCTGAGGGATTGGTTGTAATAATTCCATTTTCATTCATGGTTTTATCTATTTGGGTCATCTCCCTTTTCTTTTTGAGAAGCCTGGCTAGAGGTTTATCAATTTTGTTTATTTTTTCAAAAAAACAACTCTTGGTTTCATTGATCTGCTCTACAGATTTTTTAGATTCTATACTGTTTATTTCTGCTCTGATCTTTATTATGTCTCTTCTTCTGCTCGGTTTGAGGTTTCTTTTCTGTTCTGCTTCTATTTCCTTTAGGTGTGCTGTTAGATTTTGTATTTGGGATTTTTCTTGTTTCTTGAGATAGGCCTGGATTGCAGTGTATTTTCCTCTCAGGAAATACATCCCAAAGCGTTTGGATTGTTGTATTTTCATTTTCATTTGTTTCCATATATTTTTAAATTTCTTCTCTAATTGCTTGGTTGACCCATTCATTATTTAGTAGGGTGTTCTTTAACCTCCGTGCTTTTGGAGGTTTTCCAGACTTTTTCCTGTGGTTGATTTCAAGCTTCATAGCATTGTGTTCTGAAAGTATGCATGGTATGATCTCAATTCTTGTATACTTCTGAAGGGCTGTTTTGTGACCCAGTATGTGATCTATGTTGGAGAATGTTCCATGTGCACTCGAGAAGAAAGTATATTCTGTTGCTTTGGGATGCAGAGCTCTAAATATATGTGTCAAGTCCATCTGATCCAATGTATCATTTGGGGCCCTTGTTTCTTTATTGATCCTGTGTCTAGATGATTTATCCATTGTTGTAAGTGGTGTATTAAAATTCCCTGCAATTACCACATCCTTGTCAATAAGGTTGCTTATGTTTGTGAGTAATTGTTTTATATATTTGGGGGCTCCTGTATTAGGTGCATAGACATTTATAATTGATAGCTCTTCCTGATGGATAGACCCTGTAATTATTACATAATGCCCTTCTTCATCTCTTGTTACAGTCTTTCATTTAAAGTCTAGTTTGTCTGATATAAGATGGCTACTCCAGCTTTCTTTTGACTTCTAGTAGAATGGTAGTTCTCCATCCCCTCACTTTCAGTCTGAAGGTGTCCTCAGATCTAAAATAGGTCTCTTATAGACAGAAAATAGATGGGTCTTGTTTTGTTTTGTGTTTTTTTTTAATCCATTCTGATACCCTATGTCTTTTGGTTGAAGCATTTAGTCCATTTACATTCAGTGTTATTACTGAAAGAAATGGGTTTAGAGTCATTATGATGTCTGTAGGTTTCATGCTTGTAGTGATGTCTCTGGTCCTTTGTGGTCCTTGCAACACTTCACTCACAGAGTCCCCCTTAGGATCTCTTGTAGGGCTGGTTTAGTGGTGATGAATTCCTTCAGGTTTTGTTTGTTTGGGAAAACCTTTATCTCTCCTTCTATTCTGAATGACAGACTTGCTAGGTAAAGGATTCTTGGCTGCATATTTTTTCTGTTCATCACATTGAAGATTTCCTGCCATTCCTTTCTGGCCTGCCAAGTTTCAGTAGATAGGTCTGCCACTAGTCTTATGGGTCTCCCTTTGTAAGTTAGAGCCTGTTTATCCCTAGCTGCTTTCAGAATTTTCTTTTTATACCTGTATTTTGCCAGTTTTACTATGATATGTTGTGCAGAAGATCGATTCAAGTTACATCTGAAGGGAGTTCTCTGTGCCTCTTGGATTTCAATGCCTTTTTCCTTCCCCAGATCAGGGAAGTTCTCAGCTATGATTTGTTCAAGTGTACCTTCAACCCCTTTCTCTCTCTCTTCCTCTTCTGGAATTCCTATGATACAGATATTGTTCGTTTGCACCACTTAGTTCTCTAATTCTCCCCTCATACTCCTGGATTTTTTTTAATCTCTCTTTTCCTCAGCTTCCTCTTTTTTCCATAATTTTATCTTCTAATTCACCCATTCTCTCCTCTGCCTCTTCAATCCCAGCTGTGGTCACCTCCATTTTACTTTGCAGCTCATTTATAGCATTTTTAGCTCCTCATGACTATTTCTTAGTCCATTGATCTCTGTAGCAATAGATTCTCTGCTGTCCTCTATGCCCAGTGATTAATTTTATGACTATTATTCTAAATTCTTGTTCTGTTATATTGCTTAAATCGTTTTTGATCAATTCGTTAGCTGTCGCTACTTCCTGGAGTTTCTTTTGAGGAGAGTTCTTCTGTTTTGTCATTTTGGTTAGTCCCTGGAGTGGCGCAGAACTGTGGGGCACTTCCCCTGTGCTGCCCGGAGTAACTTGTATTGGTGGGCAGGGCCACATTCAGACCCAATGTCTGTCCCCAGCCCACCGCTAGGGCCACAGTCAGGCTGGTGTGTACCTTATCTTCCCCTCTCCCAGGGGAAGGACTCACTGTGGAGTGGTGTGGCCCCTGTCTGGGCTGCTTGCACACCACCAGGCTTGTGGTGCTGCTTCGGTGGGATCTGGCGTATTAGACGGGGTGGATCCGCAAGGTGCATGGGGTAGGAGGGGCAGGCTCAGCTTGCTTTGCCCTTGGTGGTCCCCTGCGGGAGGGGCCCTGCGGGACCGGGAGGGAGGCAGACCCATCAGAGGGATGGATCCACAGAAGCGCAGCGTTGGGTGTGTGCGTGGTGCAAGCAAGTTCCGTGATGGGGACTGGTTCCCTTTGGGGTTCTGGCTGGGGCATGGGCGAGGGAGGCGGCGCTGGCCAGCGCCTTTGTTCCCCGCTAAGCTGAGCTCTGTCTTCCGGGGCTCAACACCTCTCCCTCCCAGCATCCTCTCGCCCTCCCGCTCTCCAAGCAGAGCTGCTGACTTTTAACGTTCCAGATGTTAAGTCCCGCTGGCTGTCAGAACTCCGTCCAGCCCCTCCGCTTTTGCAAGCCAGACTCGGGGGCTCTGCTTTTCCGGGCGGGCTGCCCCTCCACCCCGGCTCCCTCCCGCCAGTCCGTGGAGCGCCCACCATATCTCCGCCCTTCCTACCCTCTTCCGTGGCCTCTATGCTTGGCTCTGGAGAGTCCATTCTGCTAGTCTTCTGGCGGTTTTCTGGGTGATTTAGGCGGGTGTGGGTGGAATCTAAGCCATCGGCAGAACGAGGTGAGGCCAGCGCCCTCCTACACCGCCATCTTCCCTCTCCCTATCTGCTGTTATTTATTTTAAAAAGGGGGGACATGCACACACAGAGACCTACACACAGTGAATAGCTCCAGAACTGGCAGTGTTGTTGCCTCTGGGAAGGGGTGCATGGAGGGGAGTTGATGGCACAAGGAGAGGTACTTTTCCCTCACATCCTTTTGCATCATTTGAAGGTTTACTCATGTGGGAAACAAAGGCAGAAGGAAATGGCAGATAAAATTGAATTTCCTTACAACCTGCAGCCCATTGAGCGATACTCTATGCAGGCAGAGTAGAACATTCCTCTAGGAACTTCCCACTGTCTTAATGTTAACACTTGGCTGGAAGGAGAAACACCTTAGTGGGACAATGGCCGGGCCTCCAGGATCCTGGGAGTCCTCTCTAGCACACGAAAGTCCTCTTGGAAAGAAACCTCCCTTTTTCTTCACCTCCCCTAACTCCCATGTGTATAACCAACCTCTCCTCACAACCCCTGGACAGCTCTTTCTGTGGATGGGTCCTGGCCCTGGGCTTTAATAAAACCACCTTTTTGCCCCGAAGACGTCTCAAAAATTCCCTCTTGGCTGGTGGCTCCAAACCCCAACATTTTCCACATCATTTACCACAGGTACTTGTAACATGTTTGAAAATGAAAGTTAAAAGCAGCTATAACAACTAAAACAAGATCATTTGAGTCCAGGGCACCTGGTGGCTCAGTCAGTCACGCGTCCGACTTTGGCTCCGGTCGTGATCTCATGGTTCAGGAGTTGGAGCCCCACCTCAGGCTCTGTGCCTACAGCGTGGAGCCTGGAACCCGCTTCGGCTTCTGTGTCCCCCTCTCTCTGCCCCTCCCCCACTTGCGCTCTGTCTCTCTCAAAGATAAATAAACATTAAAAAGAGAAAAGAGTATTTGTGATGAGGGAGCATCAGGCAAGCCGACAGGCCACAAACACCCTGCCCCCCTCCAGCAACTGGGTGGGGACAAGTGTGATACTCCTCGGGCACTCTCGGCTGCCCAAGAACAAAGCAAAGGGGGGAAACAGATGGTTAACTGATAGAGATCACAGTCCTGCAGGACCTGAGTCTCCATCACCCCTCCGTAGTGATGTGGGGACAGGAGCAGGAGAAAATGGCAGATAGAACTAAGTTTCCTTATACCCTGAAGCCCATTGACTAACGCTTGAGGCCGGCAGAGCAAACGTTTCTCCGGGAACCCCCTGCTGTCTCAATGCTAATGCTTTGCTGGAAAGAAAACCACCCTAGCTTCTGGCCTCCACTGTCCTGGGAATCTTCTTTAGCATATGAAAATCTCACTGGAAACTTCCCCTGGACTTTACCTCCCCCAGTCTCTCCTCATGGTCCCTGGGCAGATCTTCCTGGCCACGGGTCCTGTCCCCGTGCTTCAGTAAAATCACCTTTTTGCACCAAAGACGTCTTCGAGAATTTTTTCTTGGCCTTTGGCTCCGGACCCCACAGACCCCACTGTCACCCCCCAGAAACCTCATCATTTCAGTCCGGCCTTGAAAGGAACCAGCATGAAGATCTGTTTGGCCCTTGTAGGGGGTGAAGGTGGGTCCCACTGTTGAAGAAGCTCTTTCACGGGGGCGCTGGGGGCCACATCACGGAGGACACCGCCCCCCGCCCCCCGCAAGTAACTGTGTTTTGCAGATACTCCTCTGGCAGGGCTGGTGGGATGGATTGGAGTCAGGAGGCCGGTTCTGAGCCCCCGGTCACTGGGGACTCCCAGCAGGCCTACAGCGAGCGTCTCGGCAGTGACTTGCGAGCAAGAGGACAGGCAGAAAGGGCAGAGTGGAAGAGACGGAAAGAGGGACTCCTGTGAGTCAGGGGGCGCGTTAGCTCTGGAGGGAAGCGTGATGCAGAAAAGGACCCCAAGGGACTGAGGAAATAAGGCCGACGTAGAAAGGAAGAGTAGTGCCCAGGGGTGTGTTCTGAGAGGTTTTCGTCAGAGGGTTGGCGGTATGCGTGAGTTCTCTTACTAAAGCTTTACCCATGTGGGGAAGCTGCTGTCACCATCAGCCCATCACAACTTCTTCCCTCTTCTCCCGATGCCCTGGGGAAGGAGAAGTCTTCTCAGGAGCTCTGGCTCTGGTGAGAAACCTGGGGCCTCATCAGAGGTTCTCACACCTTAGCTCCTGGAAATAGGAAGGGAAGCATAGGGGTCATTGGGCCACACGGAGGTGAAGTTCATTGTGCACCCCAGGGACGCAGGAATGGGGGTGGGAACGGGGTGCGGGGAGCAGGCCGCTCTCAGGGCTCTGGGGGAGCTCCTCCCAGAAGTTGAATAAATGGCACCTGTAAGGCGGGATCTTCTCCCTAGGAACAGTTCCCTCACCCCTCGGCAAGTGATCCTGCCTTCCTGAGGAGGTTTCAAATTCTTTTAACTTTTTAGAGGGAGAGAGAGCAACTCGGGCTCCACGCTCAGCCCGGAGCCCAACGTGGGGGTTGAGTGATCCCACAGCCCAGAGATCATGACCTGAGCCGACATCAAGAGTCAGAGGCTCAACCAACAGTGTCCACCCAGGTGCCCCAAATCTCTTAGTTAAAGACCGGGGTTTTTGTTCTTCGGAGGTTGGGATGAAAAGCGAATTCATCCCGGTTGTGGTAACTCAAGACTCTCGCTCACGTTGGGAGGCCGAGGGTGTCCTTTCCGGGGAACGTGTCTCCATGATTCTGTAACTGGGACTGTGTCCCATCAGACCATCTGTCACCACAGAGGGGAGACAGAGAAGTAGAAATTGCATCAAAGGCTATCCCCCCGCTGCGCTTGGGGCTTAGTTTTTGGGGTATGAACCCACTGATCCGGGGCCGGCATGATGAATAAAGTTGCCTCCTGGACAGAAAAGCCTCGATGTCCCATCTCGCTGTGCGAGAATCCTCCTACAGGGTTGGCTTCGGTAAAGTGTTACTCAAAACGGGGTCTAGGACCACGGGAGAGAGAATCACTCAGGAATGCGCCGAGGAATCAGATTCCTGGGATTCACTGAGGCACCAGTGAACAACAAACTCCAGAAGGAGGTCAGGCCTGGGGATCTGCATTTTGACAAGCGCTCTCTGGTGATTCTTTTGCTCACTAGAGCCTGGCAACCATCACTTATGGCTTCAGGATTCCTCCTCTTTTCTCTCTTCACTCCCTCTGAGGGTCCTGTCGCTGAGCTTCCTGTCAGCTCTCGAGCCAGTGGCCATCGTTCCGGGTTGTCTGCCCTTCTTCTCCGCCCCCTCTGTCATGGGACTTCCCGCACTCCCTGTTAAGTGTGTACTTGTCTTTCCTCCGCTAGCTGGTGCATTCTTGGGGGCCAGGAGCTGTGTATTTTGTTTCTCCATGCCCTGTTCTAGAATTCTCGGCATTGAACACCTCACCGAAGGGCTCTCGATCACGGGGGCTGGGACGGTGCTGCGGTGAGATCTGCTCTCCGTCAGTGAAGAGCTATGGCTTCCAAAAACGTTGAATGGAATCGGGTCAGCTCAGCGATTTCCTGATTTCTCCTTAGCCTTTTGTGTCCTCAGCAGGGATCTGGAAGTAGCACGTGGATGAGCTCATTCATGGAGGGACAGCTTGTCTTCTTCACCTGGATCTCCCCTGGGCTTTTCGTGCCCCCCCCCCCCCACCTTTGAGGGTCCGTCCCCACTTCTCGCTATACGTAGCCGTACCGGCTACTGTGTGCAAAATTCAGGTAGGAAAAGCAGAAGAGGTTAAACCTGAGTTTCACCCCCAAATAACTCCAGAGCCCTGGGCTCACATTGGTGGACGACACCAGAGATGGGAAAACAGGTCAGTGACAAATTTAGGTCCTGATTTCATTAGGTAGTCTGGCAGCCAGCCGGGACGCAGGACAGCTCAGACACAGCCTGCTGCCTGTAGGCTTTTAGCGCCAACGCCTCAGCCGGGGTTGCTAAGCACTTGCGCGGTTTACAAAGCACTTTCAAATTAATTCAGATCAGGCCGTCGCTGGTCGTAATGGAAGCTGTTGAACTGGCATCAGACAGGCCCCAGAACCATTTCCAGAATGTATTTCCCTCGCCTTTGTTCCTTCAAAAATCAATAGATTTTCTCTAGAGCCTGGGGTTTTAGGGGCTGGAAAAAGGAGGATCTGAAGTCAGCAAGCCTTTGAAAGATCCCTAGTATTTGCAAGTGCTCCGGGTGGAGAGCCGGCCGGCCGGCCAGCACACACAGAGCCAAGTTCTGGGGTCCGGCGAAAGAGGATGGCTTGGCACGGAGCCTCTGGGCTCGCCCACAGAGCCTCCGGAGGCTCCGGAACAGGTGGTTTTCTTCCCCCACCCAGTCTGGCTCAGGGCTCCCCGCCAGCGCCTGCACCTGCCTTATTGCTGGGAGTTCTGTCTTGGCCTGTGGGGGGGGGGGGCAGGGGGGGTTCGGCTCATCAGTGCACAGCCTGGGCAGCTGGACCTGCGCTGCCGGGTCTGGGAAAACATGACTGAGGCTCCACGGGTACATTTTACCTCGCGTGGAGTCTGCGGGCAGGTGGCGGGTGTGAGTGGCTCATGCGCTGGCCCTCCAACTCCCGGCGGGCGTGGGCCTCTCAATCCCCCCCACTCTGCAGTAACGACTCGGCCCCAGGACCTGGCGGAAACGTCTCTCTTCCTGGGGGTGCTTTTAAGTGTCTGCGTCTGCTTTCCTGGGGCTCTGCCTCCTTCTGGGGTTGGCCGCCTATCTTGCTGACCCATCTCTACCTCCCAGGGAGGCCCAAGGTGGGCGGCATCCTGAGGGAGGTGCTCAGAGCCTGCAGGTGCCCCCTGGCGCGGCCGCCGGACCCAGCCTCCTGCCTCCACGGTCAACCTCTCGGAGCGCTTTCTTGTGGCGTGTTATTTCTTTGCTTCCAGTTGCATTACCAAATGCCCTGTAAAGAAATTTTTTTTTAATTGATTTATTTATTTTGAGGGAGAAAGAGGGCCGCGAGCAGGGGAGGGGCAGAGAGAGAGCGGGAGAGAGAGTCCCAAGCAGGTTCCATGCTGTCTGTGCATGGACGCGGGGCTCGATCTCACAAGCCGTGCCACCATGACCCCAGGGAAATCAAGAATGGGACGCTTAACCGACAGAGCCGTCCAGGCGCCCCCACCAATGCCCTTTTAGTCTCTTGCTCTTTGGTTGCGTTGGGCCCCAGAAGTCGGCAGAGGATTTGGAGTGGGAATAGGCTCTTCCTTCCGGTGCACGTATGAACTGCCTCCTTGTCTCTTCCTCCGTAAGTAGGATTATCGTGTTGTCTGCATCTCATTCTTGGGAAGTTATATCTGAGAAGTGTGCGTATGCTTATACAGACAGTGGAATAAATACTTGAAGGAAGGTGTGTTCGGATTGATAGTTTAGAAATACCTGCTTGGGTCAGTGTATCCCCTGCCTGTGGTATCCGATTTCCCTCTGACTGTCAGACCTACTATTCGGAGTCTCATTTCTTCAAGTCTGGTTCCAACAGGTGACCTCATTCATGTTTTTTTTTTTTTTAATGTTTATTTATTTTTGAGACAGAGAGAGACAGAGCATGAACAGGGGAGGGGCAAGAGAGAGAGGGAGACACAGAATCTGAAACAGGCTCCAGGCTCTGAGCTGTCAGCACAGAGCCCGACGCGGGGCTCGAACTCACGGACCGTGAGATCATGACCTGAGCTGAAGTCAGACGCTTAACCGACCAAGCCACCCAGGCGCCCCTCATTCATGTTTAATTAATGAACGTAACTGGCTCCTCTTAATGACTTATTCGTGCAGAGTAATATATTTTCATTTTGGGAAAGGCTTTAATGCTCTAAACTTAAAGGTGAACTATCAGATTTAAAAGACAATTTGAGGGGTGCCTGGGTGGCTCAGTCAGTTAAGCGTCCAACTTCAGCTCAGGTCACGATCTCACGGTCCGTGAGTTCGAGCCCCGCGTCGGGCTCTGGGCTGATGGCTCAGAGCCTGGAGCCTGTTTCCGATTCTGTGTCTCCCTCTCTCTCTGCCCCTCCCCCGTTCATGCTCTGTCTCTCTCTGTCCCAAAAAATAAATAAATGTTGAAAAATAAATAAATAAATAAAAGACAATTTGGTGAGGGTTTCAGGTGAGCCCGGAACTTTTGTTCCGGCTTTGGCATAGTTTGCTCTCTTAACATTCGGTATTTTGTTGAACCGGTCCTCAGTTATCTCAGGCTAGAAGTGACTGGTGATAATAATAACAGTTTCGGTCCGCCGTTTCAAAGTGTGCAGTCAGGGGGCGCCTGGATGGCTCATTCCGTTGAGCGGCCGACTTCGGCTCAGCTCATGATCTCTCACGGATGGTGGGTTCGAGCCCCGCGTCAGGCTCTGCGCTGACAGTTCAGAGCCTGGAGCCCGTTTCGGATTCTGGGTCTCTCTCTCTCTCTCTCTGCTCCTCCCCCGGTCCTGCTCTGTCTCTCTGTCTCTCAAAAAATAAACATTAAAAATTTTTTTAAAAAGTGTGCAATCAGGTGCCTATCAAAGCATGCCTACCATGTGAAAGAATCACCCGGGGCCTCTGTTGAAACAGAAGATTCCCGGACCCCGTGCCCAGGAGAGGTTCTGACTGGTCGGTCTGGTCCTGGCCTGATAATTTACATTCCTGAAAGATGGCAGGTGACGTAGCTGACAGTGAACCGCCTTTGGAGTCCTACTGGCTGCGTCTCAAACAAGCACTTCTCAGACTTAGCTGTGAAGCAGAATCAGGTGATGGTCTCAGTCACAGATTCTTAGGCTCTGCCTTTGGAGATGGGATTCCGTTCCCATGGGAGGGACCTGAGGATCTTTGTTGTTCATAGGAAAATCTTTATTGTTGCCGTTGTTGTTTATATCCTGCATGATACTTTTCGGTTTTCCCACTAATTTTAGATTTTCAGAGATGTTACCCGAACCAGAGTTCCCGTGTACCCCTCATCCAGCTTCTCCTGATGCTAACAGTTTACATAATCTTTGTTTTAAGTTTATTTATTTATTTTGAGAGAGAGAGGGAGAGAAAGAATCCCAAGCAGGCTCCATGCTGTCAGTGCAGAGCCTGACACGGGGCTCCATCCCACGAACCATGAGATCATGACCTGAGCTGAAACCGAGTGTTGGATGCTTAACCCACTGAGCCGCCCAGGCACCCCTACATAGTCTTAATATAATCATCAAAGCGGGGAAATAGATGCTGCTACAATACTATTAACTAAACTACCACTTTGTGGTAGGCTTTGAATAATGGCCCCAAAGATGCCCACGTGCTAAGCCCCAGAACCTGTGGATGCCACCTTACGTGGAATTGTGGAACACCTACAGGTACTAATCAGGGATTGAGGCATGAAGAGATTGTCCTCGATTGCCTGGATGGACCTGATACAATCACAAGGTCCTTAGAATCATAAGGGACAAAAGAAGCAAATTCAACATCAGAGAAGAAGACAATGTATGCGTGGAAACAGAGGGAGAACAGGCATTTTGAGGTAGGGTCATGAACCCAGGAATGAGGACCGTCTTCCGAAGCTGGGAAAGGCAAGAAGAAAGAACCAGTCTACCCCAGCACGTGGAGTTTGGCCCTGTAAGACTCATTTTGGATGTCTGGCCTCCAGAAGAGTAAGAAAAACAATGGTACTATTTAATGCCACTGAGCTTGTGGTAATTTCTTAGAGCAGCAATAGGAAACAAGTGCAGAGTGTGTAGATAGTGCTTGAGAATCGCTGAACCTCACCAGGGTTGTTGACGGAATTCAATAACATAACTTACGTGGAAGTGACTAGCTTTGTATTGCGTATCTACGGTGGGGGCTCGCTGAAAGATGACCGCCGAAGCAAACGTTAAGACTGCCAGGGCTGTTTTTCACTGTTTGAGAAAGAACGTTGGCTTAATTGGTAAGAACAGAAAAGATCTCTGTCCCGGGAGATTATAGATGGACCTTGCTTTGCCGCCTGTCCCCTTGGTCTTTGTACGTGAAGGGCCACTCAAGAGACCAAACCTTCCTTATAAAGGCAGTGATTTGAATTCTTCCGTTTCCTTATCTTCACTGAGAATGGAGTTGCTTTTATTTAAAACACACACACACGTAGCTTAGAGATTTGCATGCATTGGCGTACTTTCTTATTTTTGAATTAGAGTTTTTAAAAAGGAGTGCTTCCTTTTGGGTTCATGTTAGCTTTTTGACCTTTGTTTGTGACTTTATTTTCCTCTTCATTGTTCATTTTGATCTGATCTTTTGATTTCTCTTTATCTCTTATCAATTCAAATCTTTTCTTTTTCTTTCAATCTAATTCAGCTGTACTGATTTCTGTTTTCCTTTTAATAATAATACTTTCCCCTTATTTTGTTCACTGTATTTTTACCAACAATGTTAGGCTGCAATGAACTTACTATCTTTGTTTTGATATAGCCCCTGTTTACATGTTCCTTTATATTTATTTGTGTAACTTGTTTTTATAATTGCAGCAGGAAGTCTGCTCTTTGGGAGATAGGGACTCCACTCCATCATGAATGGAGAATGTGTAGGTTTTTGTCTCCAGCCAATTCTTCAGGTGTCACTTTTAATAAAAGTCATATTCAGAGCTTCTGGGTAGCTCAGTGGGTTAGGCATCTGACTCTTGGTTTCGGCTCAGGTCATGATCTCTCGGTTCATGAGTTCAAGCCCCGCACAGGCTCTGCACTGACAGTGCATAGCCTGCTTGGGATTCTCTCTCTCTCTCTCTCTCTCTCTCTCTCTCTCTCTCATTCTCTCCCTCCCTCCCTCCCTCCCTCCCTCCTCCTCCACTGCTCTCTCTCTCTCCCCTTCTCATGCTCTTTCTCTCTCTCAAAATAAATGAACTTAAAAAAAATTTTTTAAAAGTCATATTCCACTCAATCTTGGTTCCCAAACACACACACCTCACTAAACATATGTCAGAAACACTTTTAAAAGACAATCATGATTCTCTCTGAAGGAAGACAGAAATGAGATTGTTTGCTGACATCATTAATGGCCTTGTTTGCAGATGTCGTTAATGACCACACATGCATTCTGAAGTCTTTGGAGAGGCTGTTCTTAGGGAAGGTAGCAGCAGGGATGCTCAAAGTTGCTTCGGAGAAGACTGGCTTTCTTCCCTCAGTTCCTCTGTCGAGCCAGAATTATTATAAATTTCCAGATGTCCTTCAAACTCTCCAGCTGTTGCTCCAAATTCTGTTTTCATAAGTTTGTATGAAGTCTAGACTTTTCAAGACACCTTTCTTCACATTCAAGACTTTGACTCTGTGTCGGTTGGATTTCTTGGGTATGATAAACAAAAGCAGGCTCTGGGTAGCCAAACCAGAAAACAGTATTTTTGACATATTTTGGGGGGTAGCTCCCAGAAACTTCTGGAAGGTCCAGGCTCAAAACACAGGCAGGACCAAGGGAGACTGGGCACTGGGAGTTCTTAGTCAAGTTCACATCACAGACACAGTCAGGTTGGGGAGTCACCACTGGTAATAGGTTCACTGTCCTGTCAAGGCCAAGGACTCTGATATCAGTAACTTTGGTGGTGCCTTCATACCCCTCACCCCTACTTCCCAAGATTCAAAATTCTGAGTAGGAGAATTCAACTGGCTAGGCTTTAGCCATCTTCTCTTATTCTGGAAGCCAGGGATAGGAAGAGGATAAATCTCCCTTGGACTTGTATAGTCAGAGGCAGATTCCTAAATAGGAAGGGTGCTCAAATGATGGGCAGCCAAAATATTACAGATGTGCACTTACAGAGGCTCCATCCCACAAACAGGATGTAAAGGCAGTGGGTGATGTTTGAGACGGTTCAAGCCTATGCTTTTCAAGCCACAGCATATCATCAGCTCTCTGCTCTCAATGTTTGTAAGCCTGGTATCGCTTTCTGAAGTCTCTTCACTATTGATCCTTAAAACCCATTTGCAGTTTCTCTATCAAGAGGACTTTCCTTGTCTCTTATCGGATCATTTGTTCTTAAAGCTGGAAGGGGTCTTAGAGACAAAGGCATCTATTCAATAAAGATGTATTTTGGCTGCCAGTAATGGAATACCCAAATGAAAATGGTTATCTCCATTTTCTGAGAATAGCATGAAAATATGTTGCTTAATAACTTCTATGGCCGGTAATTCAGCGGCTCAAAAGTGACAGAGCTCTGGCTCAGATTCTATACAAACCTCTTATCATCCTCATCATTGTGGCAAGACAGCTACCACAGCTCCGGGCATGAAAGCTTCCAAATGCATATAGAAGGCGAGTTTATTTTCAGTAGTGAGGAACACCTTTCCCAGAAGACCCCAGGCAGAGCGATCAGTTTCCATTCACCAAGAATGGTCAGATGCTCATGTCCTAGCTAATAGGAGGCTAGAGAAGTCAGGTGGTGATTTTTAGCCTCTATTGTGGGAGATGAGCTCCCCCGGCCAGAGTCCTGGCAACCAGCACCATTTGATATAGCACCCAACTCAGCACTTGACTTTCAAGGAAACTGAGCCACAGCATGAGTCAAACAGTCTTTCCAAAGTCACAAGATTTGTCAATAACAGACCCAATAACAGAGCCAGGGAACTTGGTTGAGTACCCGTTACTCTGTTTAGCATTCCTCCAATATTCCAGGGATTCCTATTCATCAAAATGTCCTATCTGAAGGGAAGAAAAATAATGTTTACTTTGCAAGCTTTCCATGTCATCAAATCCATCACTATTACATGAGGTTTGGATGTCACCATAGGGTAGTTGAATTTGTAGAATAGTGGAACATTTTATAATGGAGTTTTATATCAGGGAAGATTTTATTGTCTATCTTCCATGGCATAGTTTTCCTGGCCACCATATTGTGTGTGAGTGGAGAATTTTCCATCAACAATAAAATTTTTCATTTTCCCGCAGCAGCTGAGATTAGAGCTGATATACTGGGAGGAGGGAGAGAAAAGCAAAGGGAGGGGGGGGATTTAAAGAGATTGTGTAGGTGTAAAAAAGAAAACGAATTATATTGTTTTGTGGCAGGGTCAGTCCAATCTTGTGAGCTGAAAAGAGGGCAATCAAGAGGCCCCTTTCCTCTTCTCTGGGTCCATTGTGAAGGGCATTCAGGGACATACAGTTCTCTTGGTGCACTTGTCTTGATGGTACTCAATGTTGTGGCCACGGTGTGCTACAGCAGATGGAGATTGTCCGAGCGTCACCTATCATGATTGCTACAGAAGTGGATAATCATGGTCGCTGGGCGATCCATGTGTATAGTGCTTTGTTTCAATATTAAGTAGGTTCTGAAGGTTGAGGGCCTAAAGTAAAGGAGAACAAAAGAGGTGTGGGAGGCAAGCAAACGAACGTGAACTGGATTTCAACAACAACAAAAGCTCTGTAATAATTGGAAAGGAGGAAGAGAGGAAGGGCCGATCATATTGTATAATGACCTACAGATACTTTGTGGTAGGAATACAGATGCGAGGTGCACTGAAGATGTTTCATTTCCTGCCCCCATCTAGACATTTTGAACATTTCACCTGGTCCGGATCCCATGTAGACACCCCTACATACTTTGGTATCTTGATACTTTCTGGGTCCAGATAATTGGGTCAGAAGTGAACCCCTTATCCAATATCTGCCTGTGAACTGGTTAGTCAGCAAACTTCATAGAGTGGCTTGAGAGGTGAGTTGGACCAATCACACTCTGACTCATTTATTTTCTTCCTATTTTCCTCTTTCGTATTTGGATTGAGGAACTAAGACTGATAATAGCTGGTGATGGGCGGAAGGGCTGAAACTTTATAGAACTTGGCCTGCTGACCACACGGAGCCATGTGGAAGGTGGATTGAAGAAGCTTGCTGAGAACGGAAGGTGGACCAGACTCAGGGGAACAGCAGTTAGAAATCCTGTCACCCCTGAGAGAGAAAGAGAGGGATGGAGAACCATAGCTGCCCTTGATCACTCTAGTTTTTGGCTAAAACGCCACCGAACGGCCATTGAATTTTCACTTTCTGCCTTTGGTCCATGAACTACCTACACTCGTTAATTCCACTTTGTACTGATGTTAGTATATTTCTACTTCTTGTAATCAGAAGAGATGAAAGACGGTAGCTAGATTCCCCACAGCCGGAAATTTCATTGCCGGAAGCTTCACATCTTGAGCTAAACTTTATCCTCTCTCGGGGTCTTCTTTAAAAAGTGTTGCCCTGGAAACGTAAGCCTCACATATTACTGTATTTCTTCCATAATGCGAAACTGTCAGTCTATCGGGGAAGAGGGATTGACGGTTTCGTCATTCTCAATAAGGGGGTGCTGATCACAACAAACAAGCTCTAAGACTGAGCTCTTATCTGGAGAATAGGAATCATGTCAGCTTTTCCCTCAGATCCTGGCAAAGTGCTTGGCCTCTGGCAAACGCACAGCAGCTTAAAAGATTAATTGAAAATAGAGAAAACGACCGAAGAGGGATAGTTGTCACTGATACTTCATAAGAGTTCGCTGGACGACCTTTAAATAAACAATGACCCCAGGGGCTGTCTCGTGTTTTCTTCTCCTTTTCATCATCGGCAAAGTTTAGGTAAAGCAAGGAAGGTTTCATAATGAAATATTAAGCCACAGGTCAGAAACTTTCTACTTGAGAAAACTTTCTTTAAGCATCGAAGCAAGCTGATATTAAACAAGGCTTTGCTGTTCATCTCTGCTTTTCCTACCTTTAGTACATAGAGAGGACAAGGTGGTCCTTCAAAACAGAAGAGTAATCTGGGATGTCCTGCAAATGGCATAGTAATGATTAATTTGTTTAGAGCTTTAATGTTCTCCGCTTATAAAACCTTTGATCTAGGCTGGGAAAAGGTAGCAACAAGTTTTTGTAGTATTATTAGCTCCTCAGTGCAGTCTCATGTTCTAAAATTATGGCTCCAAAATTACTAGCACGGAATTTAGGACACTGATGAGATTTTAGGTCATTCCTCCCTCCCTGATTTAGAATTCTTTCTCTAAGAGATAGCAGCAGCACAGATTTCTGGAAGAGGGGAGACAGTTTGGGCTGGACTTTAGGTACGGGTGTGTAAAAAGTGAACACCACTCTCTACAAAAATAAAGTTTATGTTTAGCCAAAGATCAGTCTTGTTTATGTCTGTTGATTGAATCAAGAGCCACTGATTTTAGGAATGTGGGCTCAAAACCGCACCAGGGGATGGCATAAGGAAACAAAAGAAAATACGACATCTCAGCCAACCCAGGTTGATGAGTAACGATCTACCCGTGACCGCACATACTTGTATATGATAGACTGAAAAATGTAACTTGGCAACCCAAACAGAATACATTTTATAAAATGATAGAATTTTATTTGCTTTCCAAAGGGCTTTCAACTTCAAAAGCTTATGGGGTCGGGGGTGGCAGATAGAGGCGGGCAAGGGAAGCACGTCATTGAAGAAGATTCAATGAGTCAAAGGAAAGTCTTTGAAAATCTCCCAATGTGATAGACCCGACCCACATGGTAATAGGCTTCTGGGGACATTTTCTGGATTCTAAATTCTCTGTAATGCAAGGGGCCCAGGTGTTTTTAGGATACTGACTCCGTAAGGCCAGAAGACGCAGAGTTGGTGAGATACTTCAGGGCCAATGACAAGAGGTGATGAGAGAGGCCACAAACATCAGAGGTTCAGACTACTTTAGTGGCTCTGGTGGTGGTATGAGTGGCCTAGATGAGTTTGTTTCAGTGCATTCTGGTGGAAGGGATAGTGGAAGAAAAGAAACAGTAGCTGACTGTGGCCGGTTCCTCCCCCTTCTTCCTCTAGGAGTAAAAGCGGAACAGAAAGCATCAGTATAAAGCTGAACCGTAGCAGGACGGCGGCTATCTTAGCTAAATTATAGAGAAATCTTAAGGTCTTTTGGAATGACAGCATCACTAGCTTAATTTAACACGATCACTTCTCTAGCCAATAAAAGAATTAAGTTTGTTTCTGGCTCGGCCACTCGGGAATTTTCTACCATGAGTACCCATTGGTCAGGTAGCAATGAACCTGCCAACCTTGAGGCGTGTCTGTCTTTAAGACAAAGCTCTGTCGTCGTTCCTATTCAAGAACCAGTTATTCCATCTCTGATGACTTAGCTGTGACTCTGATTCAACCTACGATGGTAGGTTGAATAAACTCTCTAGACACCTAGGAAGATGCCCTTTGACATCCTTGCTTCTGACTTCTATTTCTATGTGCAGGGACAGGGAAATCTAATTGAATGAATGGTAGAATTTCAACACTTGGGTGGGTTCATGAATTTGTGATGCATAACCCAGTAGGTCCTCTGCTGACTATGAAGCATCGGTCTACGTTGACTTGGTATCCCTGAAAAGGTAGGGTGACGACTGGGCGGAAGGGGAATTTGTTGAGCACCTACTAAGTTCTAGCCCGCTATCTAGAGGATTTATGTGAATTATCTCCATTACTCCTCGTGACAATTCTGGAAGGAGGCGGCAATTATGCTCATTTTTGAGGTGAAGGAAATTAGGGTCCAGGGTAGTTAGGTAACTTGCTAAAGGTAACAGAGCCTCGACACAAAAGAGCTGGAAATGGAACCAAGGTTTGTTTTGTTTCTTTGTTCATCCACCCCCTCATTCATTCCCTCCCTCAGTCATAGACCTACTCTGTGCCGGGAACTGGGGACACTGCAGTGTATGTTTGCGGGGACAAGGTTTTACCCTCATGGCCTTTCTATTCAGGGGAGGGGGACAGACAACATTAGCAGCAACTTCACTTCCAGCTGAAATCCTCACACTGCTTTTTCCATGCCACCTAGAATCGTCGCTTGTTTTGTCACACCCAGAGAACACGTGTGGTCGTCGATGGCAAACACACCTGTATGTCTAAGTTGGCAGGAAATACGTGCTACCTGCAAAATACATGCACGCTAAGGGGACAGAGAGGAACTGGGTTGAGGCAGACGTGATAGTGTAGACAGGGTGGCAGGAAAGTTGTCTCTGAGGAAGAGACAGCTGAGTTGAGACCTCACTTGAATCTGTCTGCAAAGACTGGAGGTAAGGCCATGCCAGGCAGAATGTGCCCAGCGTGCCATTATTCCTCTACGAGAATAATGAGCTCAGTGTGTGCAAAAGCACGGCCAAAGCTAGAGCGGCCAAGAAGTGTGAGCGAGGAGGAAAGTGTGAGCCGGGGAAAGACAGGGCGGGGTATGGTACATAGGGTTTTTATAAACCATTGTAAGGAGTTCAAATCTTATTCTGAGTGCGATGGGGAATCAGGAGTGTTTGAGGCTGAGAGGCACAGTCTGATGTCTGGTTTCGAAGGATCGTAGTCTGCCTGTCCTCCGAGGACTTGGCTCCAGGGAAACGGGAGCAGGGAAACTAGTCAGGAGGTCATTGCCGCAAACCTGGGGGGTGATCGTGGTGTGAACTGGGTGGGTATCAGGAAAATGGAAAGTGGTGAGATTCCTGACAGATTCTCACTTCCCCATGTGCTGCTTTCCGCAGCATCGTCTCCTAGGAAGGGGGAGAGCTCACTCGTCCACTCTGGGCCTCCTCTTTGTCTCTTGGGGACTCACGCTCCTCTGTCTTCATGGGGGACAGGCAGAGGCAGGGACCGGGGCCAGGAGGAGAACTGGCCTCACCCTTTGTGGGCATGAGGCAACTCGGGGCCCAGGCAGACCCTGATATTTTCACAAATCATCGTCCTCTCATCCCGCATCAGATATCACTGCACTTGAGATTTTGGGAGATGACACTTGTTGAAACATTTTGCATAGTTGTAACTTCCAGATCTGTTGGCAGGCCTGCACATCTAAGCCTTTATCTGCACTGTGATTTCAAGACAGACCGAGAGAGCCCTTAGATTAGAGCTTTCCCGGCACCCGGGGCTCTGAACCAGTCATTGCTGGCCCGAGAATGGAATGTGCTCATTAACAGAGAAAATTGGAAACGAGGTGGCACTTTTCCATTAGTGCTTTTCTTTCTGAAGCATTAATGGATAGACCTTGCTCCTGCTCCAGAAGCTATTAATAATCCTCCCTTTGGTTCCCAAACACGGTCCTACTGACCCAGCATCTGTGGAGCGTGAGCTTTAAAAAAAAAGTTTTTAATTGTTTGGACAGTGCCGGTGATGGATATTATAACAATCAAAGTTATTTTGGTTCTGAGTAACAGAAACCTACCTCCACTAATTTAAACCAAGATAATAAATAAATAAACCCCTGGCAATTTGCTCTACAAGCATATTTTGTGTAACCAAAGGATAGAGTTGCAATTACCATCAGGAATCCTGGCACTTTCTTTTTCTCAGCCCAGATTGTCACTGAAAGTTGGCCCACTTCTCAGCAATGGGACCAAACTCGGTAGATGAGGCTCCCTGGGGAGGAGACCTTTGTGACCATGTTGCCACCAGACTTTCCTTCAATAAGCAATAGGCAGTGTGACAAACAGTCCAGGTTTGCCTGGGATCATCCTGGTTTGAATATTCAAAGTCCTATATCCAGGTAACTAGGAAGGTTGGTCGTCCCCTGTGGGGCCATATGCACGTGGGAATAGCACGGAGTGGATGTTGAGAGTTCAGGTTCAAGATCAAAGGAATCGGGACCAGGAAAGAGACGCATTTTGAGTCTAAATAGAAACTTCCCAATTAGTCTCCCGGTCTTCTCTAGTTTGAATTCAACCAGCGCCTAGATTTTCAGAGATAATTTGGCCAGTTATGTTAGAAACATGTAGACCCGACCGACACCTTGGATGTATTTTCACCATTATTGTGTTCTCCCCACTGTAACATTTGTAGTGCTCCCCCCCCCCCCAAACGAGAGACAGTTCGTTTCCAAGCAGAGTCTGGACACGAAGTGGATCCTGGTTGAAGTGGGACCTTTGGGGGTTGAGACTGTTTCTAACTGTGTATACCTCTACAGGTTCTCCAGTCTTTGGATTTGCCAGAATGGTGCTTGCGGAGTTTCAGATGCCTCTCTTCTCTTGTTCATTTAGAAATCGATTTACAAAAGCAGGTGCATGTTTAAAGAACTCAAGTAGCATGGTTGAAAATCTGATACCTGTGAGTACTAATACCAAAAAAAAAAAAAAGTTGCAAAAGTCATTTGGAACCCAGACATTTCCTGAGATTGTTAGGGTAATAATACCACAAGCCCCAGAGGCAGACATTGCCACCATACCTTGACCACACGACCTTGTAAGTGGCTTCTTCTCTGGGTCTATCAGTGTCCTCATTAAATCCAAAGCTAATGGTGTCAAAAAAAAAAAAAGAAAAAAGAAAAAGAAAAAGAGAAGAGTGTTTATTTTAGACCAAGGCAATTAAACAGTTATGGCTTTTTTTCCATTTTAGCAACAGCATATTTACCCCCAGCACTATTTGATTTTGCCTCAGTTTCTTTCTATTCAGATGTCACGAAGAATAAACCCTGTACTGTGTTGAGTGATTCCTCATCCTTTTTCCACCTTCATGACCTTAGACCGGTTCACCTAAGTGCTGGCAGCTTCAGGTACTTGATTATCAAATGGGGAAGATAAGATTGTTCCTTTCTCTGGATTAGAAATGGATGCCTCTTGGTCTCCGATTCCCTAGATGCATCGTTTCTTCAAGCCACAGAAGCCTGTGCTTAGTATCTTAAGGCTCCTCCTCCTTTGTTCTTAGTGTTATCAATTCAACTTCTGTGAGCTTTTCCAGCCTATAGACCTAGAGATCATTTACTTTTACGTGACCCCGCAGCTATAAGGACGGCTGAGGGATTAGGTCTCTTGCTTGTTTCCTGCATTCGCTTGTACAGCTTCAGGAAATGCTCTGAAAGCAAAACTTTATATTGATCATGCTCTTCCTTCAGTCTCTCCTGCACCGCCCTTCTAAATGCGTTCTGTGTCTTCTTCCGTTTGATCACAGCCGTGACAGGCTGCACATCGTTGCCAAACCCTACAGTTCACACCCCAGTGATCTCTGGGCTGAATACATGATATATCTCAGACATATACGTCAAGTCCTACTATTTTTCAAATGTATGTAGAAGTTTATCGGACAGAGTCCACGTGTGAGTTATGTATTATGTATTTTCTCCATCAATAAGTACTAAAGGATGGCTCCTTTTTGGGCATCATTGTGATGTACGTCGATTTCTTGTGTGGTTGGTTTTGTGATGCAAAGATTGGGGAACGCTGGCCGACAGCAAGACTCGGCCAAGAGCAGTGTGCCAGCCAGACCCGGCCCCTACATAGCCTGTGAATACAATTTTGTTGGCAGGTGAGAATTGTACCACTGAACCACCCATGCAAAATTTTGTTGGAACACAGCGCCATTCACCTGCTCATTGTGTATGGCTGCTTTAATGATACAACAGCAGTGTTGACAAGGGGCAAGAGGAACTTTGTGGCCTGCAAAACCTACAATTTTTATCTGGCCCTTTGCAGGAAAAATGTGCCCACTCCTGGTCTCCAAGATAAAGTAAAATAAACCAGCATTTGTTGAGCATGTATTTTAGGCCGCAGTGTTGGGCAGTTTCCCACCTATTACCACATTTAATTTGATTTATCTCATTTGCGAGGTTTTAAAATCTTGGGTCCCGTCTTCGTTGGGGAGCTTACTGTCATTTCCAAAATACCATCATGTGCTTGCCCTATTTCCATGCCTTTGCTTTTGTGACCCTCACTGTGGGGAATGCCTTTCATGTCCATTTTCCTTGGGAAGCTCCTCGTTTTTCCATACAAATCTCAAATGTCACTTTCCTTGAGTAGTTTTCCTTGACTCTCAAAGACAGCATTGTTTCCTCATCTTGGCTTCTGGAAGGTATTAGGCACTCGACAGGATAAGTAATCCTAGAGTCATACAAGTTGACGTTCGACTTCCTTCTTAGCTGGTGGGGGCGGTGCATAGCAGGGCTTAGAAAGTCAGTTTCATTCTGCTTATGGGATATCCACTCTCTGCAAAACACCATCCTGTGGCCTTATCATTCTGGGGTCTCTGCGCACGAGATACTGAGACAAGGACTTGCGGGCACGGAGTTTATTTGAGAGACGATCCCAGGAAGCACGAGTGACAAAGTGGGGTAAGCGAGTCAGAGAAAGCAGAAGAGCCAATGGCGGGCATGAATTATTGGATCCTTGCTGTGGGCACCAGGAGCTCGGCCCCGCCGGGCACTCTCTGAGAATGTGCCTGCTCGATCTGCCTCGGCACTTCCTCCCTGCAGGATGGGGAGGCTGGGGCCTCTGACCAAGGGCTTTGGTTGAGAGTTTATCCCAGAGATGTTCACCTTGCTTCACTCTACCCCCTTTGCTGAAGTATGTGCTCCTGCGGTGCCAGAGAAGGCCCCGGGGAAGCAGGGCAGGCACTTGGGGCAGGAAAGTGTCCAACAAACGCATCTGCGGAGAAAGCCAAGGTGAGGCACAGGAGCGTGGAAGAATCTCCAGCAACACCTGCTATGGGTCTGACACATAGCATCTACGCAGTAATGTTCCGTAAATGGATACTTACAGGAATCGTGGCTTATTCCTTAAAAACAGTAATTGTCTTTAAATTTTTTTATTTGAATATACTTGGCACACGATGTTATGTTAGTTTCAGGTGCGCAACCTAGAGATTCAATATTCCTATATAGGTGTAGCTACCTTCTGTCACCATATGATGACATTACAATCATTGACTGTATCGTTTATTCCTGTGACTGATTCATTCCATAACTGGAAGCCTTCACCCCCTTCACCCAATTTGCCCATGCCCCCCCCATTCTCCTCCTCTCTGACAACCACTGGTTTGTTCTCTGTATTTATATATAGGTTTGATGCTGCTTTTTGTTAGTTTATTCATTTATTTTGTGTTTTAGATTCCACATATAAGTGAAATCCTATGGTATTTGCCCCTCTCTGCCTGACTTATTTCACTTAATACCCTCTGGTTCCATTAATGTTATCACAAATAGCAAGATCTCATTTTTTTTATGGCTAAGTAATACTCTGTGTGTGTGTGCGTGTGTGTGTGTGTGTGTGCACGCATACACATATCCCACATCTTCTTTACCCATTCATCTGTCAGTGGGCACCTGGGTTGCTCCCATATCTTGGCTGTTGTAAGTAATTCTGCAATAAACATAAGGGTGCCTATTGTCTTTTTGAACTAGTGTTTTTGTTTTGGGGGAGGTAAATACTCAATAGTGAAATTATTGGATCACATTGTGGTTCTCCTTTTAATTTTCTGAGGAACCTCCACAGTTTTCCACAGTGGCTGCACCAGTTTCCGTTCCCAACAACAGTGCATGAAGCTTCTCTCCACATCCTCACCAACACTTGTTATTTCTTATCTTTTTGATTCTGGCCATTCTGACAGGTGTGAGGTGGTATCTCATGGTTTTGATTTGTGTTTTCCTGATGATAAGTGATGTTGAGCATCTTTTCATGTGTCTGTTAGCCATCTGGATGTCTCCTTTGGAGAAATATTTATTCAGGTCCTCAGCCCATTTTTTTTTTAATTTTTTTTCAACATTTATTTATTTTTGGGACAGAGAGAGACAGAGCATGAACGGGGGAGGGGCAGAAAGAGAGGGAGACACAGAATCGGAAACAGGCTCCAGGCTCTGAGCCATCAGCCCAGAGCCTGACGCGGGGCTCGAACTCACGGACCGCGAGATCGTGACCTGGCTGAAGTCGGACGCTTAACCGACTGCGCCACCCAGGCGCCCCCTCAGCCCATTTTTAATCAGAGCATTTGTGTTTTGTTTTTGATGTTGAGTTGTAGAGGTTCTTTATATATTTTGGATATTAACCTTGTATCAGATTTATCATTTGCAAATAACTTCCCCCATTCAGTAGGTTGGCTTTTTGTTTTGTTGATGGTTTCCTCTACTGTGCAAAAGTTCTAGAAAATTGTTAGTAGGTGTTTTTTCTTTATTTTTTATTTTCTGAAAGAATAGTTTCAGCAACGGTGTTTTCCTGTTTAAATACAGGCAGGTATAAAGAAGAACATGAAAATGACTGATTATCTCCATACATAGGTAAACCCTGGCTTTAAGGAAATGTGCATGGTAGGGGCACTTGGGTGGCTCAGTCGGTTAAGCATCCAGCTTTGGCTCAGGTCATGATCTCACAGTTTGCGAGTTCAAGCCCTGCATCGGGCTCTGTGCTGACAGCTCGGAGCTTGGAGCCTGCTTGGGATTCTCTGTCTCCCTCTCTCTGCCCCTCCCCTGCTCATGCTCTGTCTCTGTCTGTCTCTCTCTCAAAAATAAACATTAAAAAAATGCATGTGGTAAAATTTTTTTAAAGTACAAAGAATAGAGAATGGTAAGTAAATTTCTGTGCCCCCTTTTCTTTATTCCCAGAGGTAAGAATTATAAACAGCTTCCTGAGTATCGATACAGGAAAATAAATCTACCTATCAGTATATTATTGGAATATTTTTTTATTTTTAAAGTCTATTTATTTATTTTGAAAGAGAGAGAGCGCGAGTGAGGAAGGGGCAGAGAGAGAATCCCAAGCAGGCTCCACACTGTCAGACATGGGACTCAGAACTCAGGAACCAGGAGATCAAGACCAGAGCTGAAATCAAGAGTCAGACGTGTAACTGACTGAGCCACAGAAGTGCCCCTGGAATATTTTCTTTTTTTTATTTGACCCAAAGGCTCATCTTTGGCCACATTCACTTTGCTTGGTCATCTTTTCATATCTGCTGGGAAGGCTCCCCGATTGCTACGTGGTTCACTCTCCACACTCACAAAATCTAGGGCATAGGTAATGTTAGACCTGTTTCACAGGTGAAGAAACTGAGGCACAGAGAGACTTATCGAAGGCTACCACAGCCTAAGTGACTCAGACGAGGTGCGGGTGAAGCTGGCTAGTGCAAGTGAGGATTCACACCCTACACCACCCCACGGCATACTTCCCTCCGGCAGGCGAGGCCAGTAGTGTTACTACCCATCTGTCACCCTGCCACCTGCTGCCTGTCCCCCATCCTCCCCTGAAAGGCCACAAATGTCTACTTTTTACGTTAAAAAACCAAAAATCAAACAAAAAATGGAACTAATCAAGGGGAAAAAAGTCTCTAAAAGTTTAGGGTTAAGGAGCCAAAATGCTGTTATCTCCTCTTTATGTTTAAAACCTGTTTCTTGTATTTGTGACATTACTTTGGCTTCTTTTGATGATATTTTCATCCTATTCAATATATATCTAGTTTTGACGACATCTGAAAAAGTCGCTGCTTTCTGAACTTTAAGTTCCGCCTTCTTTACACAGAGCAAACCACCCTTCTCTCCTGTCCAACAAAAACAGGAAGCATTGTACTAACCACTCAGACAAAATTGAAAAATCCAGGGAAATTGTTTTGTTTCAAAGTCAAGTCTCCAATCACAGCTTCTTGTTTGAAATATAATAAGTTCACTGTGTAGGAAGAAAGAAACTTAGTGTATTTTACTGAATTTAATCCATCGGCATATAATACATTTCCATTACTTACAAAATCCTGAAACGATTCAGTTACATTTGGTGGCAAGAATGTCTTAAAACGAGGCAGGTGATAACTATGGGTATTGATGCTCAATTGTTTTTGGTAAAAATGCTTAATTAGTTTCTTCCAAGTGGCCATTTAATACTCAGGCCCCCTGCTCTTGCCATTCTTAATGGCAACAAAAGACTTGAAGGTGAATTTAGAAATACACTGTGAGGGGTAAGCAAAATTGAGCTCTCTTCAAAACTATGCAAGAGGAGTGTCTTAGACTAGAGTTGCAATCAAAGCAAGATTGAACATCTAAGTTGCAGAAACAACACTGCGTGGCCCAGAATTCTAAAGAGTGTTCTTTGTTCATCGGAGCTGATTTTGCTAAGGTAGAAGGTTAAGGCTAAAAGACAATGGAAAACATTTGAGTAGTGATAGCTTCAATCCAAATCTGCTTTAGTACGTGAAACATTAGAGTGTATCCGTTGTGCCACTGAAACTTTTCTTGCAGTTGACGGTATTGTGTTTCATACTAAAGACACAAACAATAATAGCTACAATGATTGAGCTGCACTGTGTTTGATCAGCTAGCTTTCCGAGATGCCCTCATGACTACTAAGTTGGCAATACAAATTCCCATATGGAGTATATATCAAGTTCCTCAAAAGAAAGGATATGCCGGGTGCCTGGGTGGCTCAGTCGATTGAGCGTCAGACTATTGATTTTGGCTCAGGTCATGATCTCTGAGCGGAGCCTGCTTAGGGTTCTCTCTCTCCCTCCTCCTCTGCCCCTCTCCTGCTCATGGTTTTGTGTGCTCTCTCTCTCTCTCTCTCAAAAAAAAAATAATAAAAAGGAAAGGACATGCAAGGGCTAATGTCTCCATGATCACAACAAATCCTTGGGAGCCTTCCAAATCCTTGTAATATTCTAGCGATGTAAGCAGAAGTGAACTGCAGAGCTTGTAAAAGGAACAAGTTCATGGCTGGGATAAACCTAGTGCTCAACTAATTAAACCAGTTCATTTTACAAAGGAGATAAAGATCATTGGAACCGTGACTGTTAAGACCAGGTGTTTGTTGTGAGGTGGGGCAAAAGTCAGAAGCCAAGCTGTGTGTGGACCCTGGAGCCTCTGACTCTTGGGATTTTTAAATAATGAAAATTCAGCCTAGCAAATTTGAAGATCGAATCGACTTTATTCGATGATTCATGGATGGGGCAGCGTCCCATCTAGCAATAGAAAGGGGCTCCAAAGGGCTATAGAAAGGGACAGGGTTTTAAAGGCAGAACAAGGAAATCTTAAACAAACAAAAAGAATTACTTTGGGCAAAGTCATGGGTGCAAAGGGTCTTATTAGGTGGATAACCTCACCCTAGCTGACCAGAGTGACCCTTTAATACTGCATTTTGGGGGGAAGGTTAAAACTGCAATTAGGTCAGGTATTAATCCCCTATTTGGTGGCATGGTTTAGCACAAGTGACTCCATTTTGGTCCAGTGGTTTTGGTTCCAGTAACCTGGAACCTGGCTCTTTCCCTGCCTTCATAACCAGAGGCTCCCTTCGCTGCACTCTGGATCTCGTGCTACTCATTATTTTAATGTTTACTTATTTAGTTTTGAGAGAGAGAGAGAATGAGAATGAGCAAGTGAGGGGTGGACAGAGGGAGAGAGAGAGAGAATCCCAAGCAGGCTCTGTACTCACAGAACTCACCTACCATGAGATCATGACCTGAATGAAAATCAAGAACTGGATGCTTAACCACCCAGGGGCCCCTCATGTTTCTCATTTGTATTTGTTTATTCAGGTCGTGCCAATCATCCTGTCTCCGTCCCCTCTGTCCTGAGGACTGTAAGCTCAGGAAGGGCATGGCCTGTGAACGTTTTCCATCTCCATTCTGCTCCTAGCATCGTGCTTGG
Organism: Lynx rufus; assembly: GCF_022079265.1. Taxonomy (NCBI): domain Eukaryota; kingdom Metazoa; phylum Chordata; class Mammalia; order Carnivora; family Felidae; genus Lynx; species Lynx rufus. The sequence goes on along the minus strand of NW_025814840.1, from coordinate 6,313,991 downwards.
TACACAGAACATTCTCAATAGGCATTGTTGAGTAAGCGATTGCTGTGGAGGGGTATGCTGCTTCCACTGAGGCAGGTTTGGTGAGGTTGAAGTCTGGATCCAGGTGTGGTTACAAACTAAGAAGACATCAGAAGAGCAGACAGAAGGAGCTCTCTACTGACTTTTGCTTAGGAGACAAACTTGGTGTCTTAGTTTGACTCAAGGTCCCTGCTGACTGCTAGCCTGGGCTCTGTGATAACCAGCTTCATCACCCTCTGGACCATTCTCCAGCGCTTTGGCAAGAACACATACAACTAACCAATGTAGCTGCAGGAGGGCCAAGATAGCCTTCGCCCAAAATAAACTTTGCCCAAAATAGACTATTGAGGCTGGAAAAGGCATCACTAAAACCCCTGATCCATCAATCCGTCTCATAGACCAGGACATAAGCCTTGCTTTCTCATTCTGCGGAGGATGAAAATAATTTTCCCTTTACCCTTCTCGGTTCTTGGCTGAGACCTCCCTGTAATAAAAGGCACATTGACAAGAGAAAAACAAATGGAAATGTAATAACATGTATGTCTTCTGTATATTTAGGAGATGCCCAGGAAACTTAAGTAACTCCTCTAAACGGCCCCCTGCCACCACCTTAAATACCACCTTAAGCTAAAGACAAAAGGTATTAGAGGCAAGGGTGTCTGGAGGGCTCAGTCGGTTAAGCGCCTGGCTCTTGATTTCAGCTCAGGTCATGATCTCACAGTTGTGAGATTGAGCCCCACGTTGGGCTCTGTGCTGACAGTGTGGAGCCTGCTTGGGATTCTCTCTCACCCTCTCTTTGCCTCTCCCCCACTCACGTGTACTCTCTCTCTCTCGAAATAGATAAATACACATAAAGAAAAAGGTATTGAGGGCAAAGGGAAGGCCAGCTGTGGGAGGTTACCAGGAAAGGCACATTAAGCAGTGGTATGGTTGTTATATAGACTGAAGTTGCCATCTTCTCCATGGATAAGAGTTTCTAGAGATTAGTCAACTTCTTCCTGGCACAAGGAGGGAGACACCCTTTCCAATGGAGGTTTCCCTTATAAATCTGATTGCCTGTTACAAAGGGTAATTTTTACTTGGTTCTCAGAGCCTTTTCTCTGTTAGCTCTTTCTTAAAAACAACCAGCTCAAAATAATCCTTATGCCAAAGAGGCATATTTTGGGGTGGTATATTCTGCTTTCCTTCAACTCAATGCATTAAAATATTCAGAAAACTGGAGCAGGAAGGGAAGTCTACTGTTACCCCAATACTTGGTTTTCAGAAACCTATTAACAGGGGCCACTGTCAGATTCTTCAGCTACTCTAGTTCTAGCTCAGTCAAGGATGCAGGCTTGATAAGGTGCAGCCACACTTCGTCTGTACAATCTTTCTTTCCAATGACTGCGAACCAACCTGGTTGTCTAGGTATCTCTCACAGTATTAGAGGCTTTCTTCAGGACTTCCTGTGAGTCGAATAGCCCCACCATCCAAGCTTGTCCTGGGATTTCGCCATGCCCATTGTTCTTAAGAGTCACTGAAACTCTGGCTGGTCGAGTTACCTATGACTAACTACCCCACTTGCAGAAGAGCTTCTGATCTTTCGCATTTTATTATTTCTTCCCTCTTTCTTTTGATATTATGGATATTTGCAAAAGCTATTGAAAATACTTTGACATATTATTTTAAACAGCTGAATGAAATAGTATTTCATTGCATGAATGGTTCTTAACTAACCCTCTAGTTTGGGTCATTTCGGGTGTTTCCAATTTGCCACTATTATGTATTTCTGAAATGCGTTTTTCTTCGATTTTTTTCTTTAGGTTACACTCAGGGGTCAAATGATCAGTCATAGGATAGGAAAAACATTAAGGTATAGTAAAACCTTGCATTGTGAGTAAATTGTTCTGTGAGTGTTCTGCAAGACGAGCAAACATTTCTAATAAATGCTAACTTGATAAACGAGCGATGTGTTAAAATATTGGTAATACGTGCTGCCAATGTCACGTGGTCACAACCGAGCCAATGGTTCTTGAAATTCGCTTTGATATACGAGTGCTTTCGATGACAAGCATGTTTCTGGCATGAATTATGCTTGCAAACCAAGGTTTTACTGTCCTTGGTAAGTGGTCTCAAAGGAGAAAAGTCACCTTGAATTAAGAAAACCGCACTAGTCTGTAAGTTCCCTGATGGCAGGGGCTTTGTTACATTTTTCAGACAATTGTTTCGTAGTGAATAGTATATTTTTCTAACACTTAAAATAGCCACATATAGAGGTATTCAATACATTTTTTTGCCTGATTGACGTATGGTTCTACTTAGAGTTGTATTGATTATTTCCAGATGAGCCTGGAGCCAAGCTATCAAAGGAATATATACTTCCCTTGAATACTGATCTGTATCAGTAACACAGAAGAGGGTAAATCTGCTATTCATCTTTTTTGGTGTTTCTATCCCTGGAGCAGAAGGAAGTTGACCCTGGGGATATTTTCAAACAGAATCTTTGTGTTTGTAACCTTTTAAAGAAACTGGTCGCCCCTCAGCTTTTCTAGGTGATGGTGGTAATTTAGTAATAGTAGGTGTTATCGGGAGAGTGGGGGATGGGAATGAGGGCCAAGATCCACTCTTCTCCTTTACCATTGTGAATATTAAACACCTTGGATTTTAGATATTCCTTCATGATTTCTTCAATTACAACTGAATTAAAAGGACATGGTTGCATATTTGCGACTCGGGCTTTGAACTAACTGTATATGCTCACAGCCAATCTCAGCGTCCTTTTAAAAGATGTACTTCTTGGGGCTGCTGGGTTTCTCAGTCAGTTAAGCGTCTGACTTCGGCTCAGGTCGTGATCTCACAGTTCGCGAGTTCAAGACCCACGTCAGGCTCTGTGCTGACGGCTCAGAGCCTGGAGGAGCCGGCTTTGGATTCTGTGTCTCCCCCTCTCTGTGCTCCTCCCTGCTCACACGCTGTCTCTCTCTCAAAAATAAATAAAGATTAAAAACAAATTTTTTTTAAAAGATGTTCTTGTTGGGGCACCTGGGTGGCTCAGTCTGTTAAGTGTCTGACTTTGGCTCAGGTCATGATCTAGCAGCCTATGAGTTTGAGCCCCAAGTCGGGCTCTATGCTGACAGCTCAGAGCCTGGAGTCTGCTTCGGATTCTCTCTCTCTCTCTCTCTCTCTCTCTGCCCCTTCCCTGGTCTTGCTCTGTCTGCCTGTCTCTCTCCCTCAAAAATAAAAATAAACATTAAAAATTTTTTTAAAGATGTACTTGTTTTGCTCAAATTGCCTATAGAATTGTGAATTGAAATACTTAAAAATACTTTTGAGTAGCAGATCTTTCTCAAGACATCACAAGTTCTTAACACTAGATGGCATGATAGAGTTATTATACTATTCATGGTAGGCGAAGTGCACTCCAAAGCACAAAAATTTTGGCCTTGAGAAAAGTAGATATCTGAAGTAGGAAGATAAAGCTTTGATCTAGGTGTAAGCGTGACTAATCTCTGTGCTTTTAAAAATTAACTGAGTGTATATTATGCCCTTTCCCCAACTTTATTGTAAAGTAATAATGCCCATTTTGAAATTTAAATAGTCTACAAAGCCAGAAAAGTGAAAGTCCCATAAACTCACCATCCCCATATATTCACTGTTAACCTTTTGGTAAGTGTTCTTGAGATTTTGAGACTTTTTAATGCATATATAAACATGTATAGACAGATCAATGGAAAATGCTGTTTTGTCATGTGAATGTCACTGAATAAACCAGACACCTTTTTTTTTTTATTTTTATTTTTTTTTTAAATTTTTTTTTTTTTCAACGTTTATTTATTTTCGGGACAGAGAGAGAGCATGAATGGGGGAGGGGCAGAGAGAGAGGGAGACACAGAATCGGAAACAGGCTCCAGGCTCTGAGCCATCAGCCCAGAGCCTGACGCGGGGCTCGAACTCCCGGACCGCGAGATAGTGACCTGGCTGAAGTCGGACGCTTAACCGACTGCGCCACCCAGGCGCCCCTAAACCAGACACCTTTTATGTCACTAAATATATATCAACATTTAAAAAGTTAGGCTTATAGAGTTTTCAGGTTGTTTTGGAATTTTTACTGTTGTAAACAGTGCTGAATTTAGCATCTTATTCTCAGTTTTTAAAATACTTTTCTGATTATTTTCTTAGGTTAAATTTCTAGGTCAAATGGTATACATCTTTAAAATCTTGACACATATATTGTTAGATTGTCTACCAGAATTACTGGACTAGTTGATTGCCGTTACTACCAAGAGTGCTTAAGAGGCCCATTTCCCCAACACTAACGCCAAAAATGGGTATTTTTGTTCTTTTAAGTGTTTTCAGTACAAGGGATGAAAAAATTACATACCATTGTTTTATTTTATAGATTTCAAAATTACTACTGAGATTATATGCATCTTTTCCCTTTCGAATCATTAGCTTGTAATTAGCTGATTACTCCTTTGGGTATTTGTCTTTTTCCATAGATTTTTTTTTTTAAAGACTTTGTTTTTCCCTTAGAGCAATTCTAGGTCCACAGCAAAACTGACAGGAAGGTGTGGAGATTTCCCATAAATCTCTTACCCCCAGATATATAGTCTCCCCCACGATCAGTATCCTCCTCTAGAATGGTACATTTGTTAAAATTGATGAACCTACATTGATACAGTATAATCACCCAATATCTATACTTTGCATTAGGGTTTACTCTTGGTATTGTACATTCTATGGGTTTGGACAAATGTATATAGAACACATCATTAAGTTGTAGTATCATACAGAGTACTTTTGCTGTTCCCAAATGTCCATTCTTTGCCTATTTATCCCTGCCCATCATCTCAACCCCCTGCAACCACTGGTCTTTTTACTGTCTTTATAATTTGCTTTCTCCAGATTGTCACATAGTTGGAACCATATAAAATGTAGCCTTTTTAGAATAGCTTCTTCCACTTAGTAGTATGAATTAAGGTTTCTTCATGTCTTTTCATGGTATGATAGCTCATTTCTAGATTATCAGTTATTTCTTTCATGGGTCATGCCATTGGGGTTGTATCTTAACAGACATCACCATACCCAAGGTCACCAAGGTTTTTTCCTATCTTATCTTCTGGGGCCATTATGGTTTTACATCTTGTGTTGAGTTTGTGATAAATTTTGAGTTACTTCCTGTGAAAGATATAAACTCTGCCTAGATTCACTTGTTTTACGCATCAACGTCCAGTTGCTTCAGCACCATTTGTTGAAAAGACTGTCTTTGCTCCATTATATTGCCTTTACTCCTTTGTTAAAGATTAGTTGAGTATATTTATGGATCTATTTCTGGGATTTTGATTCTGTTCCCTTAATTTGTCTATTCTTTGACTGATCACACTCTGTCTTGATTGCTGTGGCCTTGTAGTAAGTCTTGAAGTTGGGTAGTGTCCGTCCTTTGATTTTATTCTTCACCTTCAGTTTTGGATTGGCAATTCTGTTTTTTGGTTGTTTTTTTTCCCCCTCTTTATGAACTTTAGAATCAGTTTGCCAATATCCACAACACAACTTGATGCAATTTTGATAGTAATTGCATTGAATCTATAGATCAAGTAGGGAAGATCTGATGTCTTGACAATATTGAGTCTTCTTATCCATGGATATGGAATATCTCTCCATCTATTTAGTTCTTTGATTTCATTCATCAGGGTTTTATATCTTTCATCATATAGATCTTATATATGTTTTGTTAGATTTATGCCTAAGGATTTATTTTTTGGGGGTGCTAATGTAAATGGTAACAGGTTTTTAATTTCAAATTCCACTTATTCGCAGCTGTTATTTAGGAAAGTGATAGACTTTTGTATATTAACCTTGCATCCTACAACCTTGTTATAACCACTTACTAGTTCCAGAAGTTTGTGTGTTGATTCTTTTGGGATTTTCTACATAGGCAATCATGTCATCTGGAAACAAAGGCAGTTTTATTTCTTGCTCAATCTGTGTACTTTTGATCTCCTTTTCTTGTCTTACTGCATTGGCTAGGAGTTTCAGTACAATGTTGCAGAGCAGTGGCAAGAAGGGATGTTTTTGCCTTGTTCCTGATCTTAGTAGGAAAGCTTTAACTTTCTCATTATTAATATGATATTAGCCATAGGGGTATTTTTTTTGGTATATATTCTTTATCAAGTTGTGGAAGTTTCCCTCTATTTCTAGTTTACTGAGATTCTATCACGAGTTGGTGTAAGATTTAATTAAATGCTTTTCTGCATTTATTGATGTGATTGTGTGAATTTTCTTCTTTAGCCTGTTGATGTGATAGCCCATTTAATTGATTTTCAAATGTTTAACCTGTCTTGCACATCTAGAATAAGTTCCAGTAGATCATGGTTTATAATTCTTTTTATATGTTGTTGGATTCAATTTCCTAATATTCTGTTAAGGATTTTTACATCTATGTTTATGAAGGACATTGGTGTGTAATTTTCTTATAATGTCTTTGTTTGGTTTGGGTATTAAGATAATTCTGGCATTATAGAATGAGTTAAGTATTCCATCTTCTTCTGTCCTCTGAGATAGATTGTAGAGAGTTGGTATTTATTCCTTAAATGTTTGGTAGAACTTACCAGTGAGCCAATCTGGACCTGGTGATTTCTGTTTTGGAAGGTGATTCATTATTCCTTTAATTCCTTTAATAGATGTAGACTTGTTCAGGTATATATTTCTTCTTGTGTGAATTTGACAGTTGTAGCTTTCAAAGAATTGGTTCATTTCATCTAGGTTAACAATTTGTGGGCATGGAGCTGTTCATAGTATTTTTTAGTTATCATTTTAATGTTCATGGGATCTCTAATGATGTCTCTCTTTCATTTTTGATAGTAGTAATTTATGTCCTCTCTCTTTTTTTCCCCTAACTTTGCCTGATAGAAGCTTATCAATTTTATTGATCTTTTCAAAGAAACAGTCTTGGGTTTCTTTGTTTCTTCTCTATTATTTCTTATTTTCAGTTACATTGATTACTGTTATAATTCTCATTCTTTTTTTCTTCTGCTTACTTTATATTTAATTTGCTCTTTTATTTCTAGTTTCCTAAGGGGGGGAACTTTGATCATTGACTTTAGGACTTTCATCTGTTCTAGAATGTGTATTCAATGCTATAAATTTCCCTCTCAGCACAACTTTTGCTGCATTCCATTCAATATATTTTTAAGACTTTATAATATTTTATATTCAAGACTTTAATCCTTCATATTTTCTGTGTTACAAATCTTTGTTCAGTTTGCTGTTTTCTTTTAATCGCTGGTGGTATTTGTTGTTGTTTTGCCAGTATATGTGTGTGACACAAAGATGTGTGACATTTTTACACTGTCAAATCTATTCATCTTTTAGGCTTTTGGTTTTTGGTGTTGTGCTTTCTTTACCACATAGAGATTCTAAAATAATTTGGTCTCTGAGTAAGAGACATATGTGTTCTTCATAGAGTAAACAAGTACTATAAATATTCCATGTTTATTTTTCTCAGCCCATTATAGATTTTTGATATGTTGATATATTTAGATCTTTGTAAATTCATTTCTATTTTTCACTACAGAACCTGCCTAGTTTCTTGTCTTTGGTATGAGAATGGGTTAGAACATACATACTGTACTTCCAACCTCAAGTTAACATTGAGAATTTTCACGATCTCTTCTCTGCCACTGTCTTCAACACATGGAAGCCTCTGGGAGTGCAACTTAAGGTACCTCTTCTAGACCAAGTCTTCAACTATCAGCATCTTAATTGCAATTGCTTAATTGCATCTTAACATTTATTTATTTTTGAGAGAAAGAAAGAGAGATCAGGGGAGGGGCAGAGAGAGAGGGAGACAGAGGATCCAAAACAGGCTGTGCACTAACAGTGCAGAGCCCAATGTGGGGCTTGAACCCACAAACTGCGAGACCATGATCTGAGCCGAAGTCGGGCACTTAACAGACTTAGCCACCCAGGCACCCCTTAATTGCATTTCTTATATCATCCTTTTTTTCTAAACTGTTGTTCAATTTGAAGCTTAGGCTGCACCCTTTTCCCCCTCCTCAAGTTAATAACATGTTTTTAATGTTTGTTTTTGAGAAAGAGAGAGAGAGTGTATAAGCATGAGCGGGAGGGGCAGAGAGAGAGGGAGACACAGAATCTGGAGCAGGCTCCAGGCCGTGAGCTGTCAGCATAGAGCCCGACATGGGGCTCGAGATCATGCCCTGAGCTGAGGTCAGACGCTTAACCAACTGAGCCACTGAGGCATCCCAATAACATCTTTAAATGTAGAAATCTGATGTTGTTGCTACTAAAGTAAATGTACCAAGGGGTAACGCTTACATATTTTTTCTTGTTGTTTTGTAACTTATCTTGAGAGAAATCCATGATGCTTTCAGTGACTAACATGCTGAGAAACCCTTCAAGAGAAACTATACCATTTCTCAATCATTTGTATATTCATCCATCCGTTCAAAATATATTCTTCAGCACTTACTAGGTGCCCTGAGGATATGAGGGGAAATAAATATAAAAATGATTTTAGCTAATGTGAGTATTAGAGTCTGGTGGGGGGGGCAAACATTTTAGAAAAGGCGCCATTAGTGCATCATTTGTAAGGATGGAAATATGGGGCCTCTGGGAGCATACAGCAAAGAATCCTGACATCTGTGGGGATGAGGAAAAGTTTAGTTCTGAAGATTGTGTCGGAGTTACCCAGAGGGGCAGCAGGGTTTCCATGTAAGGAATCATCCCATGGAAAGGATTTGTTACAGAGAAGGATCCTGGCATACTAGAGGGTGTGAAATGAGGTCATCGTGGCTAGGACAAAGTAATTGACGGCTAAATGAAGGTGGTGAGGCATACAGGGTATAGACTAACTATGCAGGACCACATTAAAGATGCTGTTCTCAATTACAAGGGCAATAGGAAGTCATGGAAGGTTTTAAGCTAGAAGGGTGACCTGGTAAGAACTGACTTCTGTAAAGCTAACTGTGGTATCGGGGACAGCTTGAGAAAGAGCTGGAATAAATGAGAGGGACCATTGTGAGCGCTCCTGTAGTGGTCCAGCAGGGCAATGATGGTGGCAGGAACCACTGTGGTGGCCGTGAAGAGCACAAAAAGTGGATGGCTTTAAGAAATGTTTAGGAAGTGAGATTGATGGAACAAGGGGATAGGTTGAAAATGGGTTTGAGGCAGAAAGATAGGTGAAGCGTGACTCTTAAGTTTATGAATTTTGCAACTGAATGGATAGTGACGTATGCTGGAAAGCACAGGCTTGAGACAGAAGAACACAAATGAAGTCCAAAATATGTTGCAGTGGAGAGGCCTCTGAGACATGAAAGTGGGAATATCAAGTGGGCAATTAGATCTTAAATCTGGAGCTCAAAGGAGGGATGGCGGCAGGAGATATTTGGAAATCATAGGCACATGTAGGTGAACTGAAGCCATGGGCGTGGTAGAGATTATATAAGGAGAAAGACGATGGGGAAAAGAAAAAGAGGCCCAAGGTTCAACCTCAAGGACATCCCACATTTAAAGCCTACACAGAGGACCACAAGCTTGGAAAAGAACCCAAGAAACAGCCAGAGAGGTAGTAGGCCATCTAGGAGAGTGTGGTATCCCAGCACCACGAGTAACCACATTCTCTTTTCTGTGATTCCATTGTTCCGGTCACAGCTACTGGACAAGGTGCAGGCATCTGACCTAAAGACAGCTGGCCTCTGGCTAGCTAGAAGCATGTTAGGTTTTCCGACACAAATACTGTTCCCAGCAGGAGCTCTCTACGGGATGGTGGGCTAATGAACAAATTGGATCCTCTGCCTTGGAGATGTTTCATGCCAACCCACGGAAGGAGGGAGTGCTTAGAAGGAAGGGCCAATGACTTGCAGAAAAGGGCACAGGCAGAGAGGGCTGTTGAATTTCCATCATGGCAGAGCAGGAAACAAAGAGCTTCTGTTGCTCAGGGGAGGGGAGACAACCCAGTATGTAGAGTTATGTCGGATTCTAAACAGTCTTCTAATTTCTGAGCTAGATGTCCTTCTATGCGAAGCCAATCTGGGTGGCTATTTATGAGTTTATGTAAGCCCAGGTCACTTAGTAATGGGTCTTGTCATTCTTATTTCCACATGTATCCTATAAACAAACAAACAAACAAACAACGCCTCCCTACAGGGGAAATCTAAGTCTGTTCCTTACAACCTTAACTGCCCATTCTCTCGCCTTCTGCAGGATCTTTTCCTACCCTTTTATTTTCTCATTCTTGTATTTTTTTCACATGAATTTCACCCCTCCAGCCTCTACCAGCCTTGCGCTGATTATGTCCATATGTGTTCTGTTGATTCTTTTATGTACAAACTCCAGTAAGACTCATAAACCATGGACCCACTCGTCCAGCCTCTGGAGTGGTTTTGCATTTAAAGAAACATGGTCCCAACAGGATTTTGATCTTATCTCTTTAAGGGATCCAAGCCCTTTGTCCACACTTACTCTTTCAAAAGTGTTTTTTATTCTCCATCTCCCTGAAGCTCCAGAAAGAGTCTCTCCTACCCCAGCAGACAGTGACAGCACCAAGAGATGACAAGAGGGTGGGCACTAGCTGGGGTGAGGCAATGTCCAGAACTGTGTGTCTGTTGACTCATCATAATCAGCAGTGCCCCTTTCCACTCTCAAAAGTGAGCCAGATCGGACTGATGGTGGGGCGCCTGGGTGGCTCAGTCAGCTGAGCGTCCAACTTCGGCTCAGGTCATGATCTCATGGTTCCTGAGTTCGAGCCCTGCATCAGGCTCTACGCTGTCAGAGCCTGCTTAGGATTTTCCCTCTCTCTCTGCCCCTTGCTTGCTCATGCTCTCTCAAAAATAAAAACAAAACAAAACAAAAAAAGGTTAAGAATCAGACTGATGAAACATGGGCACCTCAGGGACCATGACTTCTGTCTCATTCAGCTATTCCATTCTGGAACAATTGGGCCAGTGGGTCAGTGATGCGCCTTCAGTTCATCGGTTCATAACAGTATGTGACGTGAGGAGCATGTTAACCTGGTCATGAAGCATCGATTCAGGGGGGAAAAATGTTATAATTAGAAAGTATGTCACTAGTGATAAAATGCATATTTTTTTCTTTTCCTTGAGTCTTAAAAACCAAAGGAACTGTATTAGAAAACGTCCTAAGTGCTTAGCATAACAGGCAGTACTTACCAAGCTTTAGTCTTCCTAAAGTACTTCTGACCAAAGGTCATCCACTGAGTTTTATTTTTGAAATGTTCTCGTATACCAAAAATTGAATGAAATTGAAAATAGAAGTCTCACATTTATAGGTCTCTTGAATGTTACATATATTGTTTAAGTAAACAGTCATTAGCCCCCTTTTTTGCTATTGTATTAACTCATTAACTAATAAACTCATTTGCCATGGTCTTCTGGGTGGGCGTTCTCCCTCGTTATAGTAATAGATGCCTTCTGTTTTCTTGGTAATATGGGTTGAGAGTATTGGATTCTCACCTCAAACCTCCTGAACTTGAGTCTCCCCACTGCCATTAATAACTCTGTGGCTCTGGAAACTTATTTAGTGGCTTTAAACCTTAACTTTTTCCCCTAGAAAATGGAGAGAAGAATAGTTCTTACCCTGTGAGGTTGTGCGCGCATTCAGTGACAAGTTGCCTATGAAGCACACGACCCCGCCTGAAACTTCAACGCATATTAGGAATTCTTGTTTTTGTGATTGTAGAGCAACAACAGATTACCAAGTGAGAGAATCTATATCATCCTAAGCACTTCTGATGCTGATTCTTTCATCATTTCACGGGAAACCACTCTGACTGTTAAAATTTTATATTCCCATAGTGGAGGAAAAAAGAGCAAAATGTCTCATCCCATTGATGGCATAAGAAAATTCAGACTCAGAGTCTGCCTGAAAACAAAATTTGGCATCCCAGGATAAAACAATGAATCCTTTTAGGCAGATGACTTTCTGGACTTGAGCAGTTCACAGAGTTGGCCCGTTATAGGCAGATAGTTTTATTGTCACGTTGCAATGATTAAGTAATAAGGGAAGTCTTACTACAAAATATCAGTCTTCACTTTGCATAGTTGGTCCTTAGAGACCGTAGTTGTCATAAAATATCCAAATGGAAAAGTTGTAGCAGAGGAAAACATGAGCAACTTTCTCATAAAAGTTGACTCCATCCTCTGTCTGCCTCCCTAAATTGCTTTGTTGCAGAGCAATGGCTCACAGGACCTGGCACTAGCTGCTGTCATTTTTTGTTTCTTCACCAGATGAGAGAAAGTGCAAAAAATTGTACAAGCCTGTGGCCATGGAAAACCCATAAAAAATAGCTGAAATTGAAGTTAACAATCTTTTTCTTTTGAAACTCTTTGTAATAATTCATTTGCTCTATCCCAATTAAAAACAACTCCCTACGTCTCACGTCTAAGACATTTAAAATATGCGTGGCTGACTCCAGATGAACAGAGCTTTTGTGTCCCCACAAGTTTTCACTCCGAGGATGACCTAATTAACATACGGGATATCATCACGGATGATGCTGTTTGGACAGTCTTCACAATGAATACAGTCTTCGTTTTGTCTGGGTGCTGTTGCGAGGGAGGGATAGATTCACGTGGGCAATTCTTGCCGGCGTTGACAAAAGTAGAAGCAGACGCCTACGTGAGGTGGGAAAGAATGGGTGGCTGAGTCAGTTAAGCATCCAACTTTTTGGTTCAGGTCATGATCTTGCAGTGTGTGAGTTTGAACCCCACATCGGGCTCTGTGCTGACAGCATGGAGTCTGCTTGGATTCTCTCCCTCTCTCGCTGCCCCTCCCCTGCTCACGCTCTCTGTCTCTCTCTCTCTCAAAAATAAATGAACACTAAAAAAAAAAAAAAATGAAGCCAAATACCTTATATACCAGGTGGGTTGCCTTGGACAAACCACCTAACTCAAGGTCACAAAGCTCATGAGGACTGGAATTAAGATGAAATCCCAGGTCAAAATTAGAGCATGTATGAGATTGAAGAATTCATAGTAAACACACACATATGTCCACCATGAAACACCACAGAGACTTTAAGGGGTGTCTGAAAAGACATGCAGAAAAAAATCATAGTGCGTGAAGTATCTATCATCTTCTTTTTTTTTTAAGATATTAAAAACTTGACCGATAACCACACTGTGAGTGTGCATGTATCTCACTGTCTCTCTGCGTGTTGTAACTTTAAGCACTTTTCTCCTTCTCCTTGGTTCTCATTTACTCTTTGACCCGCTATAATTTGTCTTTCTTTTCATCATTTTATTGAAAACACTGCCACTAAGCAATCACGTTCTAACTGTCCAAGTTGTATCGTTGACACTTCCCCTCTTCATTTTACTTGACTTTTCCACAGTATTTGACTCTCTTTATCAGTCCTCTCTTGAAACGTTTTCTGGATTTTTATATTACCCTGGCCTGGTTTTTCTCTTGTCTCTGAGTATCTTATGTTTGTGAACTGCCTTCCAGGGTCTAAATTTCTTTTCTCATCCTTCAAATATTGGCATTCCACACTCATTCCTCTTGTCTCCTCTCTCTCTATACTTTCTCTAGATGGCTCTCAGGTCTCTCCCAGCACACAGTGTTCTGCTAAGATCTAGCCCCACATCTCACCTCACCTGCATGGACACATCCACCTCAAGGTACCACAGGCTTTTCAAAGTTTATATGTCCCAAAGTGAAAATAATCTCTTCCCCCACCTCAACTTTCTCATTGTCCCGTATTCTCTATTTATCCATCAGATTTCTAAATCAAGAAAATCCTTCACCTCTGTATGCTACCTGTCATTCTTCAAGGGGAAATGGGTCGGAAAATGTTGGTTACCTATTTAAAAGTTATTCCTGACTTTTTTCTTGATAAGAGTACTCTGACTTTGTTTGTTTGTTTGGATGTGTCTAGATCAAAAGGATAAGTTATGGGTTTCTCTAGTCTTGGCCATCCCATTCATTTTTTTCCAGATACTCATTTCTACATCCTCTCCTAGACCTAGGAGTGGCCCAGGTGATTCGCTTTGGGTCAGTGAGGAATAATGAGAATTTATCTGGGTGTCATCTTGATAAAGTTTTTTCCTTGGTAAAACTGGAGACATGTGCACTATGTCTTTGTCCCCTTTTTTCCTTCTTGAGATACTGACATGTGAGAAGGTGATGCTTGGACTGCAGCAGCCATCTTGATAGTATTGGAGAAAAGTCTTAGGACGAAGGCTGGTCCGGTAAAGACGATGGCACACAAAAATGGTGTCGTGTCTGTGAGTTGTACTGTACCCAAATGGAGGACTCCAGAAAGCGACTGGCAGCATAAGTGTATCCAAAGAACTGAGGGAGATTAACAAGTTAAAGTATCAATGTTTTCTAGCCTTGGTAGGCATATTCAATTCTGTGCACCAAAATGTAAGGGAAGGAAAAGCAACTTGGTGGAGAGGTATAAAGAAAATTAAATGGCTAGAAAGGAAAGCCTGCTAAAACACTGAAATATTAGCAGCTATTTGTTAAATAATAAAATCTTAAAGCCTTAATTACATTGTAGATACAAAGAAGTTTATTACGGATAGGCTATTGATCAAGTCTTAATGTATATTTGTGTAATGCCCTAAGACAAGATAATGCTTCACATTTGATAGCCAGATATGTCTAACTTAAATCAGTTGTCTTTTCCCTCTTACCTATTTCCTCAAATGTTGTTAGGATTCAACATGCCGTTGCTCAACTCATTACCCAGACAGTGAATCTCAAAGTCATGTGTAGTGATGGTCTCTCCTTAGCCTGCATTGTCTACTAGTGTTACAGGTAATTCTTTTTATAAGACAACATTTTCTGCTTTTTAATTTTGCTATTTTTTTTTAATTTAAATGTTTATTTTTGAGAGAGAGCAAGAGAGACAGAGTGTGAGCAGGGGAGGAGCAGAGAGAGAGGGAGACACAGAATCTGAAGCGGGCTCTAGGCTCTGAGCCATCAGCACAGAGTCCGACGCGGGGCTCAAGCCCACCAACTGTGAGGTCATCACCTGGGCTGAAGTCAGACGTTTAACCAACTGAGCCACCTGGCGCCCCTCATTTTGCTAGTTTGTGATGGAGTATATTCAAGTGGAAATCTTTCCTTGATTTAAAAATCTGTGGAAAACCCAAAGGAAACCATGAAAATGAGAGGCCAAATCTAAAAGGCTAGAGGAATCTAGGGCTACCTACCAAGTAGTGATAATGGGACTTGCTTCTTGGCCAGTCAATGTCACAGCAGCCCTTTAGAGACTCGTGAAGCCAGAGGTCACAATGAGACGAGAGGATCAAAAACTATTTACATTATGCCTCGGCCGAGCCATGTACCAGTCAGTTCTTCAGGAATCAGAGGGGACCTTTGTTATCGGTTAAATCAGCGTCTATGTCAGCTTTACTAGGAAGTCTTGAAAGAGCCAGGACGCAACGAATGCCATGAACCTACTCATGTCGATCAGTGATCTTTCAGGATCTAGAAAAATGGGCCAGATTCAATGAATATACTCTGGAGGTGTAAAATTGGCCTGTGGAAGGCCACATCTGCCAGGGCCAAAGACAGAGCCATCAATGGCCCCTCACTGCCAAAGCAGGAAGTTGAGAACCTGACTTTGGCTCCATCGGTCTCCTCCCTTCCTTCTGGAATGGAGGCATCGCTGATGACTCTAAATGCAACCCCAGACCCTTTACACAGCTCTTCAGGAAGCTGCCAACACTGGATTGGGGTGGGCTTTCTAAGAAGCCCGGTCTTCAGGTTGATATGTAACTGCCTTGCAACTTCAAGCGCCATTGGTAATGAACTACTTGGCGATTCTTGTTTCTCGTGTTGTTGCCGAATCCATCTGCTTTGTCTGAAATGTCCTCCCCACCCTCCCCAGTCGTCACCTGGTTGACTGACATTCAGTGATTTAGTCTCTTTTTTTCATGCAGATGGAGGGCCCGGAATCACATTATGAAAGTCTCTGTGATGCTTCAAAAAGAAACCAAAATAACCGCCCCCCGAAACTATTAGGGTGTTATTAAATCAAAGTATAAACTTGGTCACTGTGGCCACAAAGTGGCACTGCTTGTGTCCTATGACTCAGAAAGTCTTTCAAGAATATATCACATATGGGGGTGCCTGGGTGGCTCAGTCGGTTAAGTGTCTACAACTTCAGCTCCGGCATGATCTCGTGGTTCGTGGGTTTGAGCCCCGGGTCGGGCTCTGTGCTGACAGATCGGAGCCTGGAGCCTGCTTCGGATTCTGTGTCTGCTTTCTCTCTGCCCCTCCCCCACTCACACTTCGTCTCTCTCTCTCTCTCAAAAATGAATACACGTTAAAAAAAAATCTTTAAAAAAAATCTACCACACATTGAATTTACTGCAGAACTACTTTACATTTCCTTCTTCTCAAGAATCAGACCTCGTCCTGGGGCTAGCCTGAGCTAGGCACCTGCCATCATCCTGTTCTCTCCATCAATGCCCTCTACCCTCGGCCGTAAGCCTATCTGCACATGAAAATCTTCTCTGGGCTCTGTTCCCCTTTCCCAACTTGCCCACACAGGTCAGTAAAACCATGACCTCACATTTGGGCAGACCCTGAATGCCACTTAGATTCAGCTGGATCCCTCAGGAAAACTGAAATTACATGTCCTAAGGAATTTAATTCATCTTATCACATGTATAGCAGACTCCTTCCTGCCTTTAGGAACCCGAGAGGGAGTGAGGGAGAGAGACACAGAAATAAAGAAAATGGTTTGTGTGCGGGTTGAGGTTGAAGAATGGAACAGACTGTAAGACGGAGAAAGAAAGTTATTTAAATAGTGACTCAAAGCAAACCCCAGGACCTTTTAAGATTCATTGCCGTACATCACAATCACTTGGTACTTTTTGAATTCTGAATGCGTGTCCAGCGCTGTGTCAAGTAAGGAAGAACTAACCAGAAATAATAGATACATGCTTCTTAAGGAACACGATATCCTTGAAAATCCGACGTATACAACTGCAGCAAAAGAATTCACAACAACATAGGAACAAGTATTGGCATCCTTGACCTTGGGAGCCCTATGTTTGATTAGCTTATTTTTGCTTTGTTGGCAGGGAGAGTAAGGAGAGTGACTTTTTCTAGGTCTGCAGGGCAGGCTTTGTATCACCTCTTCTGGCACTAATGAGGACAAAAACCCAACCAGTCGTTTTAAGAATTAAGCACCATCCACATAATTAAACCTATTGAAAAATACTTTGTGATATAGATGGATGTTTGTCCTCACTGTCCTTGAGTTGTGGAATTAAAGGTTACCTTTGCCTCTACCGTTGAAGAAAGACTTTCAAGAACTTCTGAAAACATCTGTTCTACTCACCTTTTTAATTTTAAAGTGGCGTTGATAAATGACAGAGACAGAGGGAGAGGGATAAAGAGAGGGGAAGAGAGAGAGAGAGAGAGAGAGAGAGAGAGACTGAAGCTATTGCACTAAGTGGTGGCCCCTGTTATTCAAACTCTACTCATCAATTTTGACCCTTAGCGTGGACAACAATTAATGTAAAAGGCTCCAGGTCCCGAACTGGATGTGTCTCCAGGAAGAATAATTCAATGAATTGAAAAAAAAAAACCCATACTTTGCATTTTTTATGAACTGCTTTGGGTTCCTGGAAATGTCAGCTATATATAAATAGAGTGTATTATGTCATTCTTCACCATTACTTGGATGGAATACAAGTATTTTACTTTAGCCATGGCACCACTGAAATCTCAGCCTAAAAACTTACAATTGCACCACAAATTTTAACATATCCTAAACTTGAACCGCTGCCCTCCCTCTAAAATCTTGCTCATACCCAGTTTTCTCTTGGTGAATGATCGCCCTATCCATCCACGTGCTCAAATGAAAAACTTGAATCTCTTATGTGTTCCCTCCTGCTCATTTTACCACATATTATCTCTCAAACCCACCTCCGCCTGTCCATCCTCATTGTTAACTACCCTATGTTATGCCATAGCCAGATCTTACTGGAATTAATAGCCAGTCACCTCTCATGTCTGTGGTGTTTGATGTGTCTGACCCATTCTTCACACCGGGGCCAGACAGATCTTTCTAAACACGCTCCCTTGCTTAACATCCTTCAAATGGACACTCAACACTTGGGCACACATTAAAATTCGCTTCTTGCTTGTATGGTTCTGTGGGTTTTGACAAATCCATAGCGCTTGGTAGCTACCCCCCCCCCCCGCCCCACAATCAGGATTCAGAACAATTAACGTCGCCTTCAGAAACATTTCCCCAGGCAGTTCCGCTGTAGTCAATTACAACCCTTACCCCTTGACAACCACTGATCTGTTCTTCATCTCTGGCCTCCCCAGAGAGTCATATGAATGGGATGAGACAGTACATAACCTTTTACTTTGCCTTCTTTGACTTGTCATAATGTACATGAGACTCATGTGCTGAGTGTAACGGTTCCTTTTTATTGCTAAGTAGCATTTTACTGCACCGTAAAACTGGTTCACGCGCACTCCATCTGTTTAGTATGGTGGTTGTGAGTATTAAAAAAGCTTCCATTTGGTGGAAACTGATTGAAAAATAGAAAGCACCAGCCTCACGTCAACACAGGGAGAGCTCTTAGCACAGTGGCCCCCCCCCCCGACCTTTTTTCTGTGCCTTGCACTTGTCCGTCCCGTTGCCTCCTGACCGTATCCACTGGGATGCCCTGATAGCATCTCAAAAGCAACTTGTGAGAAACTTCTTCTACCTCCCCAGTCTCCCTGGCTTAGTAAATGAAAACCTGTCCGCACAGTTGTTCAGACTAAATCCAGAGGATTGTCCTGACATCTCTCTTTCTTGGTCTTACTATCCAAACGATCATCAATACCCATTGACTCATCTTCTGAATTATATCTTGAATTGGTGTTACCACCATCTCTTCTCTGGATTACTGTAGGAACTTCCTTTGTGGTATCTGTTTTCACTCCTTCCCCTTCACTCCAAACCATTCTGTGTGGAGCAGAGGGACTGTTGCAAAACTCATAGATTTCTTTAGTAAATAGTGAGACATGTCTATAAGCAAGTGTTTTGCTCCTTTATCCAGAAGAAAGTCACACTGATTCTAAACTATCCCCAGTGCTGAATTTGTCTGCAATTAGATTTATTTAATGCTGTAGGATAAGATGTGCCAATGGGCACTTTTCCAAAATAAACATTTCTTGGAAAATGTTGCCAGATCTTTCCTTACGTTGAATTACAATTAGTTGCCATCTAAATTTTAGGAGCGAAAAGCGTAAGAGACTCTTAAAAACTGAGAACAAACTGAGGGTTGATGGGGGGTGGGAGGGAGGGGAGGGTGGGTGATGGGTATTGAGGAGGGCACCTCTTAGGATGAGCACTGGGTGTTGTATGGAAACCAATTTGACAATAAATTTCATATATTAAAATAAAATAAAATAAAATAAAATAAAATAAAATAAAATAAAATAAAATAAAATAAATTCTGGGGGCAAATAAGATCCTTGTTTTAAGAATAATAAAAATGAATATAAAAATGGAAACCTTTTATCCTTCATCAAGCAGCTATTAACCTATAGCCATGAGAGTAGTTTTGCCCATAAACATGTATGCGAAAAGTGTAAATTTTAGATAGGACAGATATATCTAATTTAGTATCATTTAAAACACATGAGTGTTTCAGATACAATGGATTTTTTTTTAAACCTCTTGGTAATTCAGGATTGTGGATGGCTTATACTACACTAATGAGGACCAAAAAAGAGGGGAAAGCATTTATTTTATTATTTCTGGGAATTAAAGTTTTACTTTTAAAAGGTCCTATACCTCCCCCATGCCTATTAATTACAAAGGGTAAAATAATAACTTTATAGTACCGAAAGTACCTGGCAATAGCCATCTTAACCCGTGTTCGAAGTTAAACATTCATTATTAATGGGACACGTTGGCATCGAGTAGCCCCTGATATGGTGCCTGGAGACAAACACCGTATCACCGATTCCTGCCAAAAGTGGAAACCTCAACCGAATCATGAACCACCATGCAAAGGCTAACTGGTCTGGCCTATGCTCTTCAAAAAACATCGCTATTCTAGGGGCGCCTGGGTGGCGCAGTCGGTTAAGCATCCAACTTCAGCCAGGTCACGATCTCGCGGTCCGTGAGTTCGAGCCCCGCATCGGGCTCTGGGCTGATGGCTCAGAGCCTGGAGCCTGTTTCCGATTCTGTGTCTCCCTCTCTCTCTGCCCTTCCCCCGTTCATGCTCTGTCTCTCTCTGTCCCAAAAATAAATAAAAACGTTGAAAAAAAATAAAAAGAATAAAAACAAACAAAAAAAACCAAACATCGGTATCCTAAAACATAAATACTGAGAAATTGTTCCCAGTTAAAAAGATGTAACTGAAGGCAAGTCATGACCTGGGACCTTCTTTCCCCCCAAAAGGACCTTCTTTCTTAGAAATGAATTGTGACCGGGTGTATTTCTAGGAAACATACAGTAATATATTTAGGACAAAGGGATCCCAGGTCCACACTTACTCTCAGACTTAGAGGGGAAAGAGTGTGTGTGACTGTGTGCATATGGGTGGGGGGTAGGGAGAGAAGATAAGATAAATAGGGTAAAATGTTTACATTTGGCTAATCTGGCTAGAGGATAAAAAGATGTGTGGAATGTGTATTGTTTTGTACTATTTTACTTGAAGTCTGAAACTAGGTCAAAATAAAAATTTTAAAGGAAAACTAGACATTACCTATTTTATTACATTAGAGACATAGTCTAATATTTTCCCACCTGCCTGAGAATGATCCTTTTTGTCAGAGAAACAATCATCTTTCTCTGTGTTCAAATACAGTCTGTTTTCGGAGGCTCCTGAGATTGTTTTCTTCCGCCTAAACCTCAACCTTTCGAGGACTGTATTTATATTTGTACAGGTTAACTTACGATCTGTACAATAATCTGTCATATAACAATTAACTGAATAGGATGATATTTACGGAAAATGGGTTCCCCTTGACTTCTACATAGAAAGTTTGCATTTATTGTTAGCAAAAGTTGTGTATTCCTTGACTGACAAGGCGTGCAGGTCAGGTGCCAGAGAGGGGAGTATAGGGATGATTGAATTCGCCCGTGCTCCCAAAGGTTGTTTACAGTGTAGTTAGGGGGAGATAGGACATCTGTGTGCAAAGTCAGATGCCCATGTGTGAAATAGGGCAGCCCTCAGGCAGATGACTAACTTAATTTCCTACTGAATTAAAGGCAGTAAACTTTGGTTAGGTGTTCACATTCCAATACAGGCTAAGCAGGTTTGTGGACACCCAAATATGGAGGAGAAGATCAGGGACTTCAAGCACCAGACCAAATTGGACATTAACTCTGCTCTTTGCTGGTCTGATAATCCTGGGAACGTTCCTTAGGCTTTGCCAGTTCAGTTTCTTTATCTGTACAATGAAGAAAATAACCCCTGCTCTAAGCGTCAACGTTGGCAGATCACCTGACGTAGACCGGGCATTTTATTCACGGAGTAGTATAGGCTCATGCTAGCAGCTTCCAGGCTTTTCGTGGATGTACTTGGAAAAAAGCATATGAATAAATATGATAAAATTCCATTCAAAACTCAAAAACTAGTTTTAGTGGGAGTTGTATACTTCAATATATTTGATATAATGATGGTTTGGGCTTTCAGAAAGAAGCCACGCCAACAGTATGTTAACCTCTGTCACCATACATAGTTACAAAACATTTTCCCCTTCTAAGATTTACTCTTAGCAACTTTCAAATATGCAACACAGTGTTTTTGACTATAGTCTCCATGTTGCGCCCTGTATCCCCGTGACTATTTATGACTGCAAGTTTGTTCTTTCTGACCCCCTTCCCCCCACGGTGGCCACCCCCCTACTCTACGTCTGGCAACCACCTCTGTGTCTGTGAGCTTGTTTTCTTTCTTTCTTTCTTTTTTTAGATCCTGTG
This sequence comes from Lynx rufus, assembly GCF_022079265.1. Taxonomy (NCBI): domain Eukaryota; kingdom Metazoa; phylum Chordata; class Mammalia; order Carnivora; family Felidae; genus Lynx; species Lynx rufus. The sequence goes on along the minus strand of NW_025814840.1, from coordinate 6,292,060 downwards.
TGTAAGATCATAGAGTATTTCTGTCGGACTAATTTCACTTAGCATAATGTCCTCAAGGTCCATCCGTGTTGTAAGCAGGTGACAAGATTTCATTCTTATTTATGGATGAATAACATTCCAGGGTATGTGTGTATAACATCTTTATCCATTCATCCAACCACGGACACTTAGGTTGTTTCCATATCGTGGCTATCGTATTGTAAACAGTGCTGCAATGGACATAGGGTTGCTTATAACTTCTTGAAGTCGTTTTTGTTTGTTTGTTTGTTTGTTTTTTCCAGATAAACACCCAGAAGTGGGATTGCTAGATCATATGGTAGTTCTATTTTGAATTATTTATGTGGAAACTCCATATTAATTTCCACAGTGGCTTCACCAATTTGCATTCCCACCAACAGTGCACAGGGGTTTCCTTTTCTCCACTGCCAACCCTTGTTATTTTTTGTTATTTTGTCAGTGGCTATTCTAATAGGTACGAGGTAATATCTCCCTATTGGTTTAAAAATTTTTTTTAATGTTAGTTTATTTTTGAGAGAGAGGAAGGGAGAGAGGGGGACAGAGGATTCAAAGCGGGCTCTGTGCTGACAGCAGAGAGCCCAAGGGGGGTTGAACCCACAAACTGTGAGATCATGACCTGAACTGAAGTTAGATGTTTACCCGACTGAGCCACCCAGGCGCCCTTCTCCTTGTGGTTTTGATTTGCTTCTCCCTGATGATTAGTGAGGTCGAGCACCTTTTTATGCACCTGTTGGCCAACAATATGTCTTTGGAAGAATGTCTCTTCAGATCGGCCCACTTTTAAATTGTTCGGGTTTTTTTGCTATTGAGTGGTGGGAGTTCTTTATATGTTGTGGATCAGATATATAATTTACAAATATCTCCTCCCATTCACGAGGTTGGCTTTTCATTTTGTTGATGATTTCCTTTGTTGTGCAGAAGCTTTTTAGTTCCATGTCCCACTTGTTTCGTTTTGCTTTCATTGGCTTTGCTTTTGGAGTCAGATCCAAAAAATCGATGCGAAGAGCCGCGTCAAGGAGTTTCCTTCCTATGTTTTCCTCTGGGAGTCTTAATGTGTCAGGTCTTCTATTCGAGTCTTGAATCCCTTCTGAGTTGATTGTGGTGTCGGGTCCACTTTCATTCTTTGCATGTTGCTGTCCAGTTTTCCCAGCACCGTTTATCGAAGAGACTGTCTTGCATACGTTTGGCTCCTTTGTCATAAATTAACTAACCCTACACGCACAGGTTCATGTCCGGACTCTGTTCCCTTGATCTTTGTGTCTGGCCTCGTGTCACCAGCATATTGTTTTCATTTCTGTAGCTTTATAGTTTAGTTTGCAGGGAGCATCATACAGTTTTGCTCTTTCTCAAGGTTGCTTTGGCTCTTCAGGGGATTTTGTGGTTCCGTACACGTTGTGGGATTGTTTGTTCTATTTCTGTGAAAAGTGCCATGGGAAGTTTGGTAAGTATTGCAAAGAATCTGTGGGCGGACTCCTCTGGGTAGTATGGACGTTTAAAAATTTTTGAAAATTGTTAAATTCTGATTCTTTTTTTTTCTCTAACGTGAGACGTTGCCAGCCTGGGGCTGATTTTCTTGTCACATCTGTAGGAGTGAGACAAACAACCAGCCCCGAACCATGGATTATGTGTGTTCAGACAGTAAGAGTAAGGGAAAGTTTTTTTTATAGAAACTCCATCTCGTGTGTTCTGCTGTGTCCTCCCTCCAGCTTTGACTATGACCTTCAGTGGTCAGGCTTAAACGCAGTAGTTTTATTTGGCGATTGAGCCTAATTATAATGAGTGAAAGGCTCTAAGACGTACCACAGATGAGGTGGTGAGCCTTTTTCAGAAATGTCGCCTTCAAATAGACTTTTGTGGCTTAATATATTTGTGGCACCTAACAGCTGTGTGCTACTCCTAGAAACTTTAATTATCACACTGATTATGTGGCACAAAAAATAAGATGGGGGGGTAAAAACCTTAGGTTTAAATTGTGTATGTGAATATTTATGTAAGTATAAAACACTGTCAATAAATACACTGATGCTATATTATTTAGACTTCTTATGGTGAGAAATTGAAAGATTCATTGTTGATCTCACATTACCATTTCCAAAGGGAAGATTCTTCTCAAACGAGTTCAAATCGTTTTCAGTGACATTAACGGTGAAGTATTCTTTATGTATGAAAGAAACCTCAAAGTGTCAAAGAAGAAAAAGGACAGTGGAAAAGTATGGTTCCATTCCTTAAGGAACAGCTTGTATTTTTTAAAGTTTACTTATTTATTTTGAGAGAGAGAGAGAGAGAGAGAGAGAGCGAGCAAGTGAGCATGGGAGGGCAGAGAGAGAAGGAGAGAGAAAATCCCAAGGAGGCTCCACATTGTCAGCATAGAGCCCAATGTGGGGCTTGAACTCACAAACCGTGAGATCATGACCTGAGACTCAACCGAGAGTCAGATGGTTAACTGACTGAGCCACCCAGGCGCCCCTAGCTTATGGTTTTTTAAGAACAAGTTAAGGCATTCACATGTGGAAACCTGAACTACTATCAGATCTTTGGAGGCCACATGTCATTTGTGTGGGTTATAGTTGTAGGATTTTAGATGCAGGAGATCTACATAGAAAGGGAAAATAAAAAAGGGATTTACGGAGAGAGACAGGAGTATTGGGATGAAATTTACAGGAAAGTGTATTGACGGTAAGCAAGGGCTGATTTCATAGTGCAGGGTTTTTGCGTATGTATGTAAACTCAGTGTATGCCGTATAATGCAATTTACTGTGATTTTTAGAAAAATGATAAACCTTAATTTTTAGGGCGGTTTTAGGTTCACAGCAAAATTGAATGGAAGGTACGGAGAGTTCCCATATACTCCCTGTCCGCCGCAACCACACCATCCCCCATTACGGATAGCCTGCACCACGGTGGTATCTTTGCTACAATTGGTGAACCTATCTCGACATTGTTATTACCCAACGTCCTCAGTTTACATTACAGTCCACTCCTGGGGTTGATTTATAATGGCCTATAACCATCATTGTAGTGCACAGAATAGTTTCATTGCCCTAAAAGTCCTCTGTGCCCTCACTATTCTTCCCCTTCCGCCGTCACTTCTGGAAACCAATGGTCTTTTTAACTGTCTCCATGGTTTTGCCTTTTCCAGAATGTCACATAGTTGGAATCACAGGAGCCTTTTGGGATTGGCTTCTTTCACTCAGTCATCTGCATTTCGGTCTCCTCCGTGTCTTTTCATGGTGTGATAGCTCATTTCTTTTCAGCACTGAGTAATATTTTTTTTTGGTCTGGATGTACCACAGTTTCTCCCTTCTCCTGGATATCTCTATCTTCATCTCCACAGTTTATCCATCTCCTGAACGATATCTCGGTTGCTTCCAAGTTTGGGCAATTACGAATAAAGCTGCTATAAACATCCATCCATGCTCAGGTTTTGTGTAGACGCAAGGCTTCAATTAATGTTGATAAATACCAAGGAGAATGGTTGCCGGGTCATCTTGTAAGAGTACGTTTAGTGTTGTAAGGAACCTTCAAACGGTCTTGTGAAGTGGCTACATCATGTGCATTTCACCAGCAATGAACGAAAGTTCCTGTTGCTCCACATCCTCACCTACATTTGATGGTGTTAATATTTTGAATTTTGGCCATTCTAGTAGGTGTATAGTTGTATTTCATTTCGTTGTTCTCATTTGCATTTCCCTGGTGACATTTGATGTTGAACACCTTCTCACATCTTTACTGGTCATCTGTAGGTATTCCTTGGTGAGGTATCTTTTCAGGTCTTTGGCCATTTTTAAAATCGGGCTCTTCATTTTCTTAACGGATGAGTTTTAAGAATTAGTTTTGTATTTTGGATAACATTAAAAAAAAAAAACTCAGATCTGTCGCACATAATTATTTTCTTCCAGTCTGTGGCTTGTATTCTCATTCTCTTGACTTTTTTTCAGAGCAGAAGTCTTAATTTTAATGAAGTCCAGCTCATCAACTATTTCTTTCATGGGTCATGCCTTTGGTGTTGAATCTAAAAGCCATCACCATATCCCAAGGCCGTCTAGATTTCTCCTATGTTATCTCTGCTAGAAGTTTCATCGTTTTGCATTTTACATTTAGGTCTATGATCCATTTGGAGTTAATGCTTCTGAAGGGTGTAAGCTCTGTGTCTAGATTCATTTTTTTGTATGTGGACATCCAGTTACTCCAGCATCATTTGTTGAAAGACTGTCTTTTTTTTTTTTTTTATATTGCCTTTGTTTTTTGTTTTTGTTTGGTTTGGTTTTGCCAAAGATCAGTTGACTATACTTATTTGGGTCTATGTCTGGACTCTCTATTCTGTTCTGCCAATGTGTTTACCCTTTCTTTTATGATCCCAAACTGTCTTCATTACCGTCACCTTATAGTAAGCCTTGGTGCTACGTAGTGTTAGTCCTCCAATTTGGTTCTTCCCTTCCAATACTGAGTTGGCTATTTTGGGTCTTTTGCCTTTCCATAGAAACTTTAGGTTCAGTTTGTTTATACCCACCTAAGAACTTGCTGGAATTTTGATTGGAATTTTGTTGAATCTATAGGTCAAATTGGGAAGAACTGACATTGTCCGGTATTGTCTTTAAATCCATGAACGTGCTATCGCTCCATTTATTTAGTTCTTCTTTGATTTCTCTCATCAAAGTTTTAGTTTCCCATGTAAGTTGTGGTACACATTTTGTTACATTTATATCAAAAATTTATACCAAATATTTCATTTTGGGGGTTGCTTATGTAGATGGTAACATGTTTTTAATTTCAAATTTTACTTCCTGCTGGTATAGGGAAAGTGATGAACTTTTGTATATTAACCATGTATCCTGAAAACTTGCCCTAATTGCTTATTAGTTCTATGAGTTTTTGTGTGATTCTTTGGATTTTCTACATGGATGGTCATGCCATCTACAAAGGCAGCTTTATTTCTGCCTTCTCAATTTGTATATCTTTGATTTCCTTGTCTTACTGCCTTGGCTAGGACTTCTGGTATGATGTTGAAAATCATGATGAGAGGGGACGCCCTTGCCTTATTCCTGATCTTAGTGGGAAAGCTTTGAGTTTTTCACTATAGACGATGGTAACTGTAGGTGTTTGCAGTTTTATCAGATTGCAGGAGTTCCTCTCTATTCCTAGTTGCTGTGGGGTTTTTTTAATTATTATCACGAATGGGTATTGAATTTTGTTAATTGATTTTTCTGTATCTATTGATATGATCATACACATTTTCTTCTTTAGCCTGTTGATGTGATAGATTATTTTAATTGATTTCTGAATGTTGAACCAGCCTCTCATACCTGTGATAAAACCCATTTGGTCATGGTGTATAATTCCTTTTATACATTGTTAGATTCAATATGCTAATATTTTGTTCCAGATTCTTATATCTATGTTCATAAGAGATACTGGCCTGTAGTTTGCTTGTAAGGTCTTTGTCTGTTTTTCTCAGTTTTTTTTAAAGTTTATTTATTTTTGATAAAGAGAAAGAGAGAGCCCATGAGAGAGCAGGGGAGAGGCAGAGAGAGGAGGAGACACAGAATCCAAAGCAGGCTCCAGGCTCTGAGCTGTCAGCACAGAGCCTGGCACGGGGCTCGAACCCACAAACAGGGATATCATGACCTGAGCCAAAGTCGGACACTTAACCAACTGAGCCACCCAGGGGCCCTGTCTTTGTCTGGTTTTAGTGTTAGGGGGATGCTGACTTCATAGAATGAGTTAGGGAATATTACCTCTGCTATCTTCTGGAAGAAAATGTAAAGAATTGGTATAATTTCTTCTTTATGCTTTGTAGAATTCATCCATCTGGGCCTGGTGTTTTCTGTTTTGGATGATGATGATGACTGATTAGGTTTATTTGAAATAAGCCACTGTGATTTTAATGCCTTCTAAGTGCCAGGAGATATGCTAGGTGAATATATATTTATTCCTTAACTATTTAATTCATAAAGTGAGAGTAGGTCATTGTATTAGACACTTATAGTTGAATTCTCAACATCTCTTTGACAGTAGATGATTCTAAGCCATGCACGGTCACTCCGTCCACCTTGCTAAGGTGAGCTGGTGGGCATGTGACTCAATTCAGCCAATAGGACATGAAGGAGGAACTACTCAGTGGGTGATTAGAAATGTCTCTTTCCTCGTTAAACAATTTTCTCGGAAGAGACCGTCTTTCTTCTTCCCATGGATGTTGTCTTATTTGGGTATGGACTGCAAATGCTGCAGCCTTCTTTCGGCCACGAGAAGAACCAGTGTTCGGTTGAAGATGATGCCGATGATGGCAGAGTGAAGGTAAGGTAAGAACGTGGAGATTCAGGATAAGTAGTGAACCTTTACGGCAGCCATATCTTCAGCTTGCCCTTCCCCTGAACATTAGACTGTGTGAGGTAATAGTATTCCTTATTGAGATTTTTTACTATTTTTTGCAATCAAAAACATCTTGTGGGATACAGGTTTCTCCATTTTATGTGTGAGAAAGCTGAGGCTTAAGGAGGCTAAATAACTTTCCCATGTTTACATATCTAATAACTGTCTGAGCTTGTAACTGAACCCTGGTCGATCCTGTTCCTTCGTATATTCACTACTTCTCATACGCAAACAGAAAAATAAAAAATAAAAGCCAGAAAAAGTAGTGTTGGTAACTTTTATTAATTCCCAAAGGCAGACCGTGCTCTGGCAATGCCTGTTGCTCTTGTACTAAATAATTCTCCTTTCTAAGTGAAGAACTAGTTTTGCAGCATCTCGGCTGAATTTATCCTGTTTAGCTGAGATAAAACTGAATTTATCCTGTTTAGCTGAGATGAAACAATTTTAGGATTGATGAAGATATGTAGTGGCTTGAATAGTGGTCTTTCTGATGCCACCCACCCACAAAGATGTGTCCACCCAGAATCTATAAATGTGACTTTATTTGGACGAAGTGTCTTTGAAAATGTAATTAAGCTAAGGACTTTGAGATAAGATCATCTTGAATTGGGGTAGACCCGAAACCAATGGCAGGTGACCTTAGAAGAGAAGACACCTTCACAAAGACGAAGGGAAGAGAACACAGTCATAGAGAAGACAATCATGTAAAGTTGAACGCAGAGATCGGAGTTGGGCAGCCCCAAGCCAAGAAACACTTAGAGCCATTAAAAGCTGTAAGAGGTAAAGAAACATTCTCCCAAGAGCATTCCAAGAGAGTGCAGCGCTGCTGATACATTGGCTCCCAAAAGAAGCCAATGCCTCTAAAACTGAGAGGGAACAAGTTTCTATTATTTTTGAGCCACTTCGTTCATAATAATTAGTTATAGAAGCCATGGGAAACTAGCATGGGAGTGTCTTGACTTAAAGAATTTCCACCTCCTTTCCTTCCCTTTAACAAGAATTTGTCTCAGTGTTGCTCAGTGTCTCAGTTAACATGGTAGACGTGACTAACTGTGTGCTCCACCTTCCACGAAATGGAGTTGGCTCTTACAAGTGGTTGCCCAGCCAGGGACTATATTTCCTAGTGCTTCTTGCGTCCTGGTCAAATGTGTATCTAGTTCTGACCAATGAAATGTGAGCAGAAGTGATGATTTTTACTTCTGATGTAAGGAAGTTAAAAAAAAAAAAAGTGCTCTCTTCCCCCTTTGTTGAATCTTCTTCATTGGCTGGATCAAAAGACTCCAAGGTCCTAGCGGATGGTCCTATGATGGCATCGCCATCATAGCTTAGTGAAGCACATGGCACTGTAGAGGAGAGCATACTTCTTGAATAAAAAGTGAGGTTCTGTCCATCAGGAGAGAGGGATGGGGGAAACACAGTGTCTACTTCAACTGCTTGTTCTGTTCATACACTTTGTTACTGGAGTTGCTTTGATGGAATTCAGATATTAAAAAAAATACCTTTCCATGGGATACATTCTCAGTCTCTTGAATAATAACTATAGTATTTAACTGCGATGTATTGCTCAAATGTTAACGAAACACTTTCACTACATACTGATGTACTTCTTACAAGAACCCTGTCATGTAGCTAAAATCAGTTGAGCTAACGTTATAAATTAATAAATTTGATTTCTAATCCACAGTTCCCTTTGCAAGTTTACTCCCATTTATAAATGGGAGTTCTTACCTCCATCTGGGAGACACAAACTTATCAATCTTGGTAAACATGTGCTCTTTTTTGGCTACCCAGTATATCTTTTCCTTTCTTTTCGCTAATGCTAAATAGTTCATGCTAATCTAATGGGGCCAGGACTTCCACTATTCTCAGCCTGAGTGCTTCAACTGGAGTTGACACTTTTTCCCATTCCAGGGACGGAGAAATGTCTCATACTGGTCAATGAAAAATAACATTCCTCTAACATGTGACACAATATGGGCCAGTGAGAGGTCCAGAGCTTTCATTGCATAGCGAGAAGTAGAAGAAACCACTCAGGACAGCCAAGATGCTAACCATGTGGTGTCTGAGAGAAAAGCCTACAGTGCTGGTATAGCTGATGGTGGGGGAGTATAGTGTGGATCTCCATAAAGCTCCAAGTTTCTGTTCTTCCCTTCTGTTTACAGAGAATAACACCTACATTTTAATTTGGTGAATGTGTGCATGTGTGTGTGTGTGTGTGTGTGTGTTTGCACATGTGCACGCTGCTAGGGGGGCTGTTAAAGAAGTCTCTTTGGCAGGGGTGGAATTTAAAACATAGCTCTGTATTGTTTCTGCCTTATTCATATTTCTCCTTCATTATAACCTTGAGTCGGGCTATTTCAGATATTGGGTTATGGTTAAGGGCTGTGAATAATCTTCACTGAGTTAATTTCATTTCTTTGGTATGTATATGGCAATTTATCCATCAAAAATTGGTTGTGCTGTTTCTAAGTCCATGCTGCTTTAGTGTTTATAGGCATTCATGGAATTTGGGAATACAAGTTTCCGTTCCTTCCAGGAAAGTGGGATGTTTTTAGTGGCTTGCTTTGCATGGATTCCCTCCTACCTGTAGAACCTGGAAAAGGTAGGTCCTCTGGTTTCTGCCTCCATATGGGCAAGTGGAAAGTATAAAGTGAGGACAGAGATGGAATAGTGTGTGGAGAATACTGCTTAATGGTATACAGACACCGGAAATCTTCACATCCATTTGCTCCCTGGTTAATGTGTTCTCATGCAGAATATAAGCTCCTTGAGGCCAAGAACCTCGTCTGTCCAGTTCATTTACTACTTAGGCACAGCCAAAGCCATAGTAAACACTAAAGTATTTTCTGAAAGATCGTTGAAAGGTGAGGTGAATAAAGAATTCTACAGAAATTAGGAAATAATGCTATGGTAAATTTCCTTATAAAGCCCAGGTTCTTATCATCCTTTAGCCTAATTTAATCGTATCAATCATTAGTTCTTACCAGCACGGGCCTGGTTATTTTACATATTATTGTGTTGGTTTATTCATTCAACAAATGATCACTGGGCGCTTACAAAGTGTTAGCTGGGGGTGGTCAAGTCCCCCTACGGGAGCATTTGAAGATGTGTTTGTTGTTGTTACAATGCTGGAATCTAGTGGGTGGGGGCCAAGCATGCTAAATGTCTTGTAATCTGTTCTTCTATAATGGACGTGGACGTTTTAGTCATTATGAACATTGGGTACTTGTCTCGTGGTGACAGTCCTTTCTTGGGGCATGTGTACAAGAGTTTCTCTAGGACAACCAATGGCTTTCAAACTCTTTTAATCATAGCCAAGAGTAGTTAATACATTTCACGTCATGACCCCGAAACACCCACACGTGTGTATGTGTGTGTATAACTGAAACAAAACTTTGCAAGACAATACTATACCTGTGGTATGTATTGTGAGCTATTTCATTAAAAAATAATGCTGCCTGTAGTCCATTAACTTGATTTTCAAAAGCCGCTCACTGATAAAAGCTCAGTTGAACAAGCAAAGTACTAAGGACACGCCTCACAGTGGAAATATTGGGTCTAAGGGTAGCTCATGTTTAACTTTTCTACGATGCGCTAAGCTATTTTCAAAGTTGTCATTCTAACCTACACCTGTTGAAAATGGACGAGAAATTCTGTTGCTCTACAACCTTGGTTTTAGTCTTTTTCCCTCTACGGCATGTGTATATCACCCTCTATGCAATTTTGTATCTTTTTTAATGTGTTATTTATTTTTTGAGAGAGAGAGAGAGAGAGAGTATGAGTTGGGGAGGGGCAGAGGGAGAGGAGGACAGAGCACCTGAAGTGGGCTTTGTACTGACAAGCTGACAGCAGTGAGCCCCATGAAGGGCCCGAACCTACGAAATGTGAGATCATGACTTGTGCTGAAGTCGGATGCTCAACTGACTGAGCCACCTGGTGCCCCAATTTTGTATCTTTTTTTTTTAACTTAACGTCAACGTGAATAGTTTTCAATGTTATTAGTTGGCCTTAAAACCTGAGATTTTGATTTAGAGCATAATATTTCATTTTAAGAATATATTAGAGGCGCCTGGGTGGCTCAGTCAGTTAAGTGTCCGACTTCGGCTCAGGTCTTGATCTCACGGTTTGTGTCGGGCTCTGTGCCGACAGCTCGGAGCCTGGAGCCTGCTTTGGATTCTGTGTCTCCCTCTCTCTCTGCCCTTCCCGGGCTCATGCTCTGTCTCTCTGTATCTCAAAAATAATAAATAAACATTAAAAAAGGAATATGTTATCATATACTTGACTTTCCCTGGGATGTTGACATAACTATGCTTCCAAGATTTTTGATAACTCTAATGAGATCAGTAATTAAACTCTTTGACTAATCAATCTCCCACTGCATCCTCGGTCAGATGCTAAGTCTGAGGATTACAAAGTCAAAGAATGTGATCATATTTATGACCGCTGATATGCATGTTCAAATCGCACTCCAAAAAAATGTGTACCTGTTGATTTTTAGATGAATCCAGATATTCCTGATTCTGCCTGGGCGAAATCAAGTTTAGCTGAACATATAACATTAAACAGTGGTGTTTTGTTTATGAAACATTGCTCTTAAATAGATTTGGAAACATGTTTTCCATTCTCCATATTTAGACCTGTAAATGTAAACACAAGTAGGGAAAGAATTTCCAGCCTTCACACTATATTAATTCATTTCACTTTAATAGTTGCTTGTCTCACTGTGGAGTAAAAATAACACAGTACTAGCCATTAGATGGCCTGACTTTTAACTGTCCCCCATCAAAACCACGTGATCTTCAGCAGATCATTTAACCTCTCTGAACCTTCGCTCAAAGACTAGCGATGCTGAGTTCTATTCTGCTCACCTCCTAGAATGGGTAAGAATTAACTGACTCATGAGAGGGGAAACCATTGACACTGAAACTGATCAGAGGAAACAAATGAAATCGTAAAAAGTTTATGTGAATTTAGCCAGGAGATTTACCACTGGGACATGGGTCCTGAATAAGTAACCCGATACTTTATGGCTTTTACCTGTGAGACGATGCTAATGTCTTTCTTGTCCGTTTATTTTTTTTATTGAAAGATAACATTAAAGAAAGAAGTAAGCTTCCCATAATTAAAATATATCAGTGCCTGGATCCCAGCAACTTAAAGTCCTGATTTAGCTGGTGTGGGATGGGGGCTGGGCTTTGGTAGATTTTTAAAGCTTCTTAGGTGATTTTAATATGTAGCTGGGAATGAGACCAGAAACGTGCTGTTAGTATGGTAGCCACTGGTACATATGGCCATTTCAACTTAAATTCAAACAAATTCAGTGGTAAGAAAAAGCTAGTTCCTCTGTTGCAGGCACATATGTGCTCAGCTATCAAGTGTGGCCAGGGTGGTGGCTGTCCTATTGACCAGCACAAAAGACCTTCTCTATCACTATGGAAAATTCTGTTGGCCCCCATTGCTCTCTTTTCTTTCAATTTATCATCTCTGTTATGTTTTTTTGTAAGTGAAGTAAAATTTACATAGTGAAATACACAGGTCTTACTGAACCATTAGATGTGTTTGGACAAATGTATGTGCCCGTCTATCCAACACCCCAACCAAGATAGAAACATTTCCATCATCCCCTGAAGGCTCCCTCACACCCCCTTCCAGTCACAACCCGTGGTCAACCACTGTTCTGATTTTTACCATAGATCTATTTTGCCTGTCTTTAATTTCATGTAAATTACTTCGTTTAGATTAAACAAGAAACTAATATTCATGCTTATAACAGACATTGCATTGTTAGGTTTTTAGCGTAAATGGCCGATTTCAACGTCTAATGTTGATAAAGAAAATTTTCTAAGAATTTCTTTTTCTAAAAATATTTATGTATTTTGAGAGAGAGCACGCTAGCAGGGGAGGGGCAGAGAGAGTGGAAGAGGGGGAGAGAGAGAGAGAGAGAGAGAGAGAGCGCAAGCAGGGGAGAGGGGCAGAGGGAGAGAGAATCCCAAACAGGCTCCACACTCAGCATGGAGCCCAAAGTGGGCTCGAGCTCATGACTGTGAGATCATGACCTGAGCCGAAATCCAGAGTTGGAAGATTAACTGACTGAGCCACCCAGGCGCCCCGCTAAGAATTTCATAGTGTGGACAGCATTGGTCTTCGTACACGTACAGCTGACGTAGAAGGAAACTTTTAATGAGAGCAATATTTTTTCCTACATACTCATTTAACCATCAAACGTTTATCGTGGGCTTACTGTACGCCCGGCAGTGTGCTAGATTCATGTTTTCCACTTACCTGTTTGTCTCCTGATATTTGTCGTATCTGAGTAACACCTTCTCTGATGTTTCTTTGCCGTTTTTCCAAATAAGATTATTTTAGAGTAAACATTTTTATTGTTATAAAAAATGGAGAATGACTATCATTTACATTAAATATAAAGGAATGTTTTTAAAAGATAAGGGGGATATTGCTGGCAAGTCTGGGAAATCCCTAACTATGACGGCGTTCATTCTACGACGTAGAAAATGCCAGATTAAAGGTAACCGTTGTTAAGATTTCAACACATATCTATCTGAAGGCAAAATGTAGAGAACTCTTCAAAGACAGAAAAGACAGAGAAATCAAAGGCAGTGTGGTGAGCAGGTGGGAAATCCTGGTGGCCCACCGAGGTGGTGTCCCCGTACAGCCATGGAGGCTGGATGTCCAGTTGCCAGACTGTGTCATACGAAGGGGTGGGGAGACTAAGAGCAAGACATCCTTCTCCACCACCCTACAAAGAAACACACACACACACACACACACACACACACACACACTCCCCAGACTCTAAGAACTTCTTTGGTAGAAAGAGCTAGGATGTATGAAGTGTGTGTTTGGATGAACAGAACATTTTGACAGGTGACCAAAACTAACTAAAAACTCTAGGCTCGCCATCATGGTTAATTTTGTGTGTTAACGTGACTTGTCATGGGGTGCCCAGACATTTGGTCAAACGTGATTCTCGGTGAGGGTGTTTTGGGATAAAATTCACATTTGAATAGGTAGACTGATTAAAGCAGATTGTCCTTTCAAATGTGGGTGGATCTCACCTACTCGACTGAAAAACACTTAATAGAAAAAAAGACTCAGCAAGAGGAGACTTCACCTGCTTGACTCCATATACATTTATGTATATGTGTATATATACACATACACACATATGCACACATACACACATATGCACACATACACACATATACACACATACATACACACATAGGCACACATACATACACGCACATACACAATACACATATGCACACACATATACACACATACGCACACACATACACATACACATACATACACACACATGCACACATACACATATACACATACACATATATACACAAATACATATATACATGCATACACACATACACATATATACACAAATACACACATATACACACATGCACACACACACATACATATACATGCATACACATATATACATATATACATACATATGTACATATACACATATACACACATATACACATAAACACATATGTACACACTCACCTACACACATACACACAAACACACATGCACACACATACACACATACATGCACACATATGCCCACATATACACATAATTATACACATACACACACATACACACAGATACATGCATACACATACATACACACGTATACACAGATATACATACACATGCATATATATGCACACGCATGCACACACATGCACACATATAGACAAATACACATATGCACACACATATACACAAATATACACATATACACACAATACACATATATAATATACACACATACAAATACATACACATATATATATACACATACACATATAAACACATATATACACATACATACATACACACATACACATATACACAAATATATACACACATATACACAAATATACATATACACACATATAAGTACATACACACATGTATATACACATACACACAGACACACATATACACAGACACACATATACACAGACACAATGCACGCACACATAAATATATGTATATACACATACATAGATGCACACATACATATACACGTATGCAAACACATATAACGCACATACACATACACACACACCCACTTACACATATACATGCACATAAACATATACATACACACAGATACACACATACATATACACATACACACATGCGTGTACACAAACATGTATACACACATGCATATGCACATACATATACATGCACACATATACATATACCCACTTCCACATATGCATGCACATGCATACATACATACATACACGTATACACACACATGTGCATGCACATTGATATCCACACATACATAGACCTACACATGCATACCTGTATGCATATGTATATAGAGACACAATGTTGAAGCTGAGGGGAACAGTTGAATATTCTCCCTGCTCCCTGGCAGATGGAAACAGATAGAAACTAGGAGCATGACCTAAATTTACTCAAATATTCCCACTGGGACCCAGTGGGATTGTTGAAAAAACCGAGGCAAAACCCAAATAGTCAGTGATGATTTTGCAGTGAGCACATAGAATCAAGAATCAAGGGTCCTGTGGCATGTGACTGAGTGACCAGGGGTGATGTAAGCCAGAAGCCAAGCTGCCAGCATCCAGGGTGACCATGCCAACTCGATGGCATCAGAAACATCCACTCTGGCGGGATCTTGGCTACAGCTGGTCTCCCCCGATCCCGACCTCTCCGGCAGTTCAGCTGAAATGCTCCACAACTGGTTTCTGTTTGCCAGCAGGCTTTGGGAACTCACTCAATAATGTAAACAGGAAAATGACAAGATCAGTGCTGTGGGCTTGTGTCTCTGTGATCAAAGAATGCTGGTCATTTCTTATGGGAACAGCCTCTCCCTCAACACACATGATGGGATGCTTCGCAAGAGTTTACATGTGGATGGCATTTTCCGCTGTGCTATTTGCTCTCTGGGCCAGCTCTCTGCCTTCAAGAGGAGGTGCCTCCCACCGTGAGAAGCAGGTGACATGATGAAAAGATCCCCGCTCCCAAACGTCCCCCTTTCTCAACAACTGACCACAGAACCTTCTCCTGCCCCTACTTTGAAATTCCAACCAGGAGTCTCCGGGTGTTAGTGACCTCTTCACGTGACTTTGGTTTTGCCTGCCCGCCGGCCCCCATGCATCATTACCAAAGGGTTGGAGAGATGCAGACTTCCATCCCAGCTTTAGCTGGAGTACCTATGTGGTCTTAGGCAACTCAACTGGATCTAGACCCTCAGTTTTCCTTCTCTGTAAAATGGGCTTATCATTAGTTCTTAATTCACAGAGGCATTGGGAGGCTTAGGGGAGGTATGTTTGCGAAGAATGTCTCACAGTCTTGCACATGCAAACTGTTTGATAAGCAGGAGACCCTTTTTTAATACCTTGGAAACCCAGAGGGTAGATGGTGTGTGATGGAGAGATGGAGATATTCCTGTTCAGCGTGGATGGAAGAAGCGTTGTGTGTTCAAATCCAGTTGAAGCCAGGTCCATTTTCATAAACTCCCACGTGCTTCTATAAATTCAATCTCACATTTTATAAAACATATTACCGTAAACCCACATCCCACATTAAAAATCCTTTTTGAAATGTTTTTTGGCCATACACTATTGAAAATATTTTTTATGACTGCTTTTTCTGAAGTTTTAGCACCGACCACTCGTTTAGCTTACGTTACTTAGAAATTTCTGTGCATGCAGTGAGATTCTTTTGAAGTCATCATGAGATCTACAGATTTCAAGGGAATACCATTTTTGGAAACATAATTTTTTTTGGTTAGGCTTCATAGATGCAGAAGTTTCCTCCAACTTAAAAAAAAAATTAATGTTTATTTTTTTGAGAGAGAGACACAGAGTGAGAGTAGGGAAGGGCAGAGAGAGAGGGAGACCCAGAGCCTGAAGCAGGCTCCAGGCTCTGAGCTGTCAGCACAGAGCCTGACGCGGGGCTTGAACCCATGAACCATGATGAGATCATGACCTGAGCCAAAGCCGGACACTTAACTGACCGAGCCACCTAGGCGCCCTACTCCAACTTTTTGTTATGAAAAATGAACACACATAAATGCTGATAAAATACTTGAATTTATACCTTTAGGTGCTGAACCTGGATTTAGCAGTCTATATTTTGCTATGTTTGTACTCTATCTGTACACACAAATATATGTACATGTATACATACTGTATATCTATTGTCCCCCTGTTTTGGCTGAAAAGTTTGAAAGTAACTTGCCAGGTATCCTAACGCATCCCCCCTAAATCCCTCAGCAGAAGTTTCCTAGGTAATCGTAACCCTTTTTATCACACGTAAGAAAAGTAACATAAAATTCTCCAAAGTCATTCAATATTCAATCCATTTTCAAATATCTCTTGTAACTGATGTTTTGTAAAGGTATTTTTTTAATGCTTATTTATTTTTGAGAAACAGGGCATGCGTGGGGGAGGGGCAGAGAGAGAGGGAGACCCAGAATCGGAAGCAGGCTCCAGGCTCCGAGCTGTGAGCACAGAGCCCGACGCGGGGCTTGAACCCACGAACTGTGAGATCACGACCTGAGCTGAAGTTGGACGCCCAACCGACTGAGCCACCCAGGTGCCCCTGCAACTGACTTTTCTGAGCCAGGATCTGTGAGGCTCCAGAGTGACATCTGGTGTGCCTCTCTTCTTTCAAAGTGGAACCTTTTCCCCCGTCGTGACGTTGACTTCTGGCATCACACTGGGGAGCAGACTCAAATCAGACCGAACCTGTGTCCAAGCCTAAGCCTGACCCCTTGGTAAGGATGGGCGCCCCAGGGCTGTCCTTGTGAAAGTGTATTTTCCATCCAGTACTTGTTATTGATCCTTGCCTGAATTATTACACTGGGGATCACAAAAGGGTGATCATCTGTTATTGTCCCTTGTAGTTTATTAACGGGTATTACTTCTTTTTCTCTGTCTTTTTCCATCTAGCGATACCTCCGTAAATGCAACAATATAAAGCCGTTAACCTTAATAATAAATGAAACTGACACCATGTGGTACAACGGCACATTCTACTTTCTTTTCCTTTGATAGGGAAAGCCACCACATTTTCTCACACATGGTTAGCTCCTGAAAAATTCATAGCCTCCGTGACGCTGTCGTGCCTAGCGGATAAAACAGCTTTGACGTGAACTTTTTCTAAGGACACGGTCAGCAGTACACAGCTTGACTTGGGTCGTTCAGCACCGCGAGTGAGGGTGTCGGCAGGTAAGGAAACATTTTGTGCTTAGGGGAACTAGTCTGCCTGAAACCCAAGGACCCAGGAGGTCTGTCTGAGATCGTCTGGAGGGGGAGAAAGGGTGGGACACAGAGAGATCGCAGACTAATCTGCTACCTTCCCTGCTATGACTCAAATCACATCAACACACATTTTATGGGTGCTTCTTCACATTAAAGACTGCGCAAGTTTTCTTTCTTGCTTTTTGTTTCCAAAGGTTTAAGAAGGATCGCTCATTCACTGAGGTCTTTCTTCGTTTATTCATTTATGTCAATTGTTTGCATGTCTACTCAGTGCAGCCCAGGGAAGGTTCTCCCTCCTCTAGGAGATGAGAGCATACCTGAACTTTTGTGGCCAGATAGAAAGCGTCCTCATGTCAACGCTTGCATTAAGGGGAACCTTCTCTTCTTCTTCTTCTTCTTTTTAATGCATTTTTAAAATTTATGTATTTACCTTGAGAGAGAGAGAGAGAAGATACCAGCAGAGGAGGGGAAGAGAGAGAGATAGAGAGAGAATCCCAAGCAGACTCTGTGCTGTGAGCGCAGAGCCTGACGTGGGGCTCAAACTCATGAACCAGGAGATCACGACCTGAGCTAAAGCCAAGAGTCAGACGCTTAACCGACTGAGCCAGCCAGGTGCCCCTGAACCTTCTCTTCTTGGGTCATAATTCTCCCCAGTCTCCCTCAAATGCTATTTATTTGCTTATTTATCTCGCTAATTTGAGTCCTGTTTTGGTTGTCATTTACTTTCCTGAGCTGTTCTTAGCAGCATCGAGGAATGAGGACTATTTTTAAAACTACTAGCACATTAAAAAAAAAATTTAATTCGGGGTTTATGGGCCTTACTTCAGTAAAAGTGATATTTTGCCCAAATTGTTTTCAGCAGAATTATTTGCTCTGCGGTGGTTACAAACATGATGTAGGTTCAAAACCTTACTGTACAGGTAAGACATGCTGTACCTTACGTCTCTCGTGATTTGTAGTTCCTTCATCTGTGAGATGGAAATACGATATCTGGTCCATATGGGAATAGAAAAGACTATATGTGACGCCTACGTCTCACTGAGCCCACAGCCCAGGGAATGATAACTGTGACCTTGATGTTAGTAATGACAGTGTTCAGCACCTCAAACAATGTTGTGTACATTTATTTTTATTAACAGGCTGTGATGGTAAAACTCCGAGGGATTTGCCTTGTTTTGCTTACTTCTTGGCTTTTTTTAAAAATGTTTATTCATTTTTGAGAGACAGAGTGAGCGGAGAAAGTGGCAGAGAGAGAGGGAGACACAGAATCCGAAGCAGGCTCCAGGCTCCGAGCTGTCAGTACAGAGCCCGACGCGGGGCTTGAACTCACGGACTGTGAGATCATGACCTGAGCCGAAGTCGGATACTCAACAGAATTGAGCCACCCAGGCGCCCCTATGCTTTGCTTGCTTCTGATTTTACTCTGGTGCTGTGTATGTATCAAGTCCGGAGCTCCCATGGCATTATTTTCTCCCTTAGAAATCTCCGATGATTTTCAAAAGCTCCTGGAATTCTGGAATGAACCCCACATTCCTGAGGCTGGTGCTCTAGGACCTCACCGGTGGAACCGGATCACTTGGTCTCCTGCAGACTCCTGCGGCATGAACCCACTCCTGTGGGCTCGAACCCACAAACCGCGAGATCCTGACCTGAGCTGAAGTTGGACGCTTAACCGACGGAGCCACCCAGGCGCCCCTCCGTGTTCACCTCTTGTGAGCATGGCTGGATGGCAGGGTTCCCTGGGGCACCCACCGTTCATTTCCCCGGCACTCGAGCTAGTAAGTTCTCAATAGACGGTTATTGGATAAATAAATGAATGCGTTAAAATAATAATAGGGGCACCTGGGTGGTGCAGTCAGTGGAACATTCGACTTGGGCTCGGGTCACTGTCTCGCAGTTCGTGAGTTCGAGCTCCAAATCGGGCTCACTGCTGAAGCGGGCTCCGTGCGCAGAGCCCGCTTCAGATCCTCAGTTCCCCTCTCTCTGCCCCTCCCCTCCTTGCCCTCACCCCCAAATACATACATATTAAAAAATGATAATAGCTAATAGCTTTTGAGTGCTAGGCACTATTTCTAGTGTGTTATGTACATTAGCTTGTTTAATCTTCGTGATAACTCTGTAAGTGATACCGTTACCCCGATGTGGGACCTGGTATCTTCCGTTGGGTCCCGCAGACTCGCCCTCTACCCTGCTGCACCTGTTGTCTGCCCCCAGCCGGTGGCCCATGATGACCACTCCGGTAGGACCCCCTTTCCTTCTGGTTAGTATGGGTTTGGCCATTGGGAAGCAGGGTGGGAGAGGGATCATTCGCGGCCCCTTCTTCGTGGTGTTGCCTTGGACAGGCTGGGACCCTGTCCTTCACCATCCCTGGCGGTTTCTTCTCAGCTTACGTGTCACCTGCATGAATAAACCATTTGTGAAGCCCTCTGATTATATCTCGTATGTCACCCGTATCTCTCCAGGACTCTGAATGTAAACTGTGTTACTGGCGAGGAAACCGAGGCCCACGGAAGTGGAGGAATTGCTCAGGATTGCCATCCTAAAATTGTTGACCTGGAGATTTGTTATCTGAACCCGTGGCTCTGGCTACCACATCGTGCACACAAGGAAGGGCTGCGTTTGGGTGCTGGGGGTGGTGAGGCACAGTGGATAAGCTCGTCACCGTTGCAGTCACAAAGATCGGGACCCCAAAATTGGCTCTGTAACCTAGTTAGGGGGTAACCTTGGGCAAAGTATCCTGCCTCTTTGACAGAAGTTCCCGCATTTGTGAAATGGGAATTTTACCTACCTTAGAATTATTACAAGGCCTACAGTAATGAGTTAATTTTTCTTTCTTCCTCTCCCTTTCCTTCCTTCCTTCCTTCCTTCCTTCCTTCCTTCTCTTCTCCTTCTTTCTTTCTTTTCCTTTCTTTTCTCTTTCTTTCTTTCCTTCTTTTTCTCTTTCTTCTTTCTTTTCCTTTCCTTTTTCTCTCTTTCTTTCTCTTTCCCTCTCTTCCTCTCCCTTTCCTTCCTTCCTTCCTTCTTTCTCTTTTCCTTTCTTCCTTCTTTCTTTCCTTCTTTCTTTTTCTCTTTCTTTTCCTTTCTTTTTCTTTCTTTCCTTCTTTGTTTCTTTTTCTTTCTTCTTTTTTTCCTTTCCTTTTTCTTTCATTCTTTCTCTTTCTCTCTTTCTCTTTCTTTCCTTCTTTCTTTTCTATTTCTTTCTTTCCTTCCTTCTTTTCCTTTTCTTTCTTTTCTTTTCTTTCTTTCTTTCTTTCTTTCTTCTCTTTTCTTTCTTTCTTTCTTTCTTTCTTTCTTTCTTTCTTTCTTTCTTTCTTTCCTGTTGAAGTATAGCTGATATAATGTCACATTAGTTTCAGGTGAACGACATAGTGATTGGACAACTCTATGCTATGCTCACCACGAGTGCAGCTGCCATCTGTCATCACACGGCACTGTTACACTACCATTGACTATATTCCCTGTGCTGTGCCTTTCATTCCCGTGACTTGTTCCTTCCATGACTGGAAGCCTGTATCGCCCTCTCCTCTTCATGCATTTCTTCCACCCTCCACTCACTTCCCTCTGGCAACCATCATGTTGTTCTCTGTGTTTATAGATCTGGTTTTGCTTTTTGTTAGTTTGTTCATTTGTTTTTTAGATTCCACTTGGAAGTGAACTCATATGGGATTTGTCTTTTCTCTGACTTATTTCACTTAACATAATACCCTCCAGGGCCATCCATGTGGATGCAAATGGTAAGGTCTCATTCTCTTTTATGACTGAATAATATTCCATTGTGAGTATTTGCCACATCTTCTTTATCCATCTGTCTATAGATGGACTGTTGGGTCACTTCCATATCTTGACTGTTGTAAATAATGCCGCAATAAACATGGGGGTGCGTATGTCTTTTTGAATTTGTGTTTTCATTTTCTTTGGGTAAATATCCAGTAGTGAAATTACTGCATCATATGGTATTTCTATTTTTAATTTTCTGATGAACTTCCTCACTGTTTTCCACAGTGGCTGCACCAGTTTGCATTCCCACCAAAAGTGCACAAAGGTTCCATTTTCTCCACACCCTCGCCAACACCTGTTGTTTCTTTTTTGATTCCAGCCATTCTGACAGGTGGGGGATGCTATCTCATGGTGGTTTTGATATGTATTTCCCTGATGACGAGTGATGTTGACTGAGTATCTTTTCGTATCTCTATTTGTCATCTGCACATTTTCTTTGGAAAAAATGTCTGTTTAGGTTCTCTGCCCACTTTTTAATTGGGTTTTATTTTAGTGTTGAGTTGTATGCCTTTTTAATATATTTTGTATATTAATACTTATCAGATAGATCATTTGTGAATTTTTTCTCCCGTTCAATAGGTTGCCTTTTTTGTTTTGGTGATGGTTTCCTTTACTGTGCAAAAGCTTTTTATTTTGGTGTAGTCCCAATAGTTTAATTTTGCTTTCATTTCCCTTGCCTGAGGAGACCTATCTAGAAAACTGTGTCTGTGGCCAATGTCGAAGAGATTATCGTCTATATTTTCTTCTAGGAGCTCTATGATTTCTGGTCTCATGTTTAGGTCTTTCATCCGTTTTGAGTTGACTTTTGTGTACGGTGTAAGAAAGTGACCCAGTTTCATTCTTTTGCATGTTGCTGTCCAGTTCTCCCAGCACCATTTGTTGAAGAGATAGTCTTTTCCCCATTGGCTATTCTTGCCCCCTTTGTTGTAGGTTAATTGACCATGTAAGCACGGGTTTATTTCTGGGCTCTCTATCCTGTTCCACTGATCTGTGATAATGAGCTAATTTGTGTCAAGTGCCATGCTATCTGGCACATAGCAAAGACTCGGTAATTACCATAAAAGCTATCACCAAGGGGATTATTTCAAACTATGGGAAACATGGGGAAAGTTTCATACTAGGTACCTTCATTCAAGATGCTTCTATTCTAGGGGACTGGACATAGATAGTGATCATGATAATGGAAAGAGCAATAGCGATAGAACGAAAAGAATCCTGGGTGGTTAGAACAGACACTGCAAGCCAAGGTCCCCAAAGATAGGGAAGGAGCATGCGGTTCACGTTTCGTTTTGCGTTTCTTCCATTTTCTCTCTTACTGGCTTTCTTGTCTTGGCCCTGGCTGTCTGTCAAGTGTGCAAACAGCCCTCAGGCAGTGTGGCCTGAGCGAACCTATGGAAACCAGTGGACTTTGGCGTGAACCTTCTTCCCGGCTGTTACTTTGTGTGACAGCTACCATTGCTTTCTGCAGTGGCCTGCCCGGCCGTTCTGGTAGAGATAGATTGGTGGGGTGAGAGAAGGGAGAGCCGGGATGCTGACTCCAGACGATCCTTGGCTGTACCCTTTAAAACAAAGTCTCCTTTCCGTGAGGCAAATGATACCGTGTGTTTCTTCGGCAGCTTCGTAACCTGAACCAGAATTGTTTAAGACGGTGCCAGGAAGCGAAAAAATCACGTCTCAACTGCGAGCTCTGAAGAGAGACAGGCAACGCAGAGTGAATAATGAATACCTTGTATGGGCACACATGTTCCCAAGTGTACATCTAGACGATGTAAGGGCAAGGCTTGTGAGCGTAGGGCATCCATGTTCTTCCCGCCCCATCAAAGCTACAGACGGTCTCGGGATCCCAAAACACAACACTGAAATTTGCCATCGCTCATTTGATTGCAGTGAGCACACGGAATGTCAATCTTTTCTGCTGTTATTGTTCTGTGGAGACGAGGATCCTACCCTTCTGCATTATACCAACGCCCAATGTTTATAACTGAGTACGAAACCAAATGGGATGGGTTTCGGCTTATTGGTTGAATTGATGCTGTTGTCAGTATTTTATTAGCAAGTCAGTATTTTTCCTGAGGACTGTAAATGTAGAGTATTAGCTACATTCTGAATTATGATTTTTTATTTCTTACTTAATGTTGCCTATGGGGACTGTATCAGTTAGCTTTTGCTGTGTAACAAACTACTCCAAAATTGATGACTTGGAACCAACAGTCCTTTTATTTGTTCACAATTCTATGCGTCAACAGTTTAGGCTCAGCTCGGTTGGGATGAGTGTCTTCCTGGTTATTCTGGCTGGGCTCACTCACGTTTGTCATCAACCAGGGGCTGCTGATCTCACACGTCTGGCAGTGGGCTGGCTGTCGGTAGGGATAGTGGAGGCCACTGGGTCGTGTCCCATTTATCATCCAGTGGGTTAGGCTGGGCTCATTCTCGTGGTAGTGGTCACGGTGTTCCCAAGGGCAACAAGAAGGCAAGTCTCAGTGTATGGGTACTTTTCAAGTCTCAGCTTGTGTTGCATTTGGCCAAAGTGGCCCAAGCAAATAGAATGGTTAAGCTCACAGTCATTGGGAAAGGGAGTTTTCCAAAGGCATAGATATGGGAAGGCAGTTATTGTGGAGAGTTTTGCAAATAAGGTACCACAGAGACACAATTTCAAAATGATAGCGTATGGTAATAAAACGATACGCTTATATTCACGTAACTTTTCGGAAAGGTTTACCATAATGTAATGGTTCTACTTAGAAATTAGGTGGAGACATTTAATATTATTTAAATTAAATACTATGCTGAACTATGGTTCTTAATGCTATCACTAATAAATACTTCATTTCAGGAGTGCCTGACTCTTGATTTCAGCTCAGGTCATGATCTCATGGTTTTTGAGATTGAGCCCCACATCAGGCTCTGCACTGTCAGTGCAGAACTTGCTTGGAATCCTCTCTCCTTCTCTCTCTGCCCCTACCCCATTCGTGCTCTCTCTCTCTCTCTCTCTCAAAATAAACAAATAAACTTAAACATGTTTTCATAATCACCAAATGATAAAGGTGTTACTAGTACCCCTATTTTACATGTGAGGAAATTGAAACTTGGAGAGATTGCAGAACTTGCCCAATGTCACCACATTGGGAATAACATTTGGGAATAACATTGTTATTTGGGAATACCATTTGGTGAGCCATAGGATATATTAGTTTAAAGTATATCTAAGAGACTGAGTCTGGAGCCTCCTACAGTATCCCACGTGTATATGAACCTTGTGTTAATATTAAATATTAATAGCCTCTCATGTTCAATCATTACTTTCTTATTTGGAATGTTAGACCACGTATAGCTATAAAACTAAGAACGTGCTAACATATTAAATTTCCCATTGAGGGCATCTCTCTAATTGATTCTCTATTTTGCTTTGACTGGAACTAATTTCAAATGCAATCTAAACTCCAGTTTGCAGAGAGGTCTTATAATTGTTCTTACTACTAAATAATCAAAACTTTTCCAGCACTATCCATTGAGTTATGTCATTAACTCTGAGGCTGAATTACCCAAACACAAAATTATTGGATAGCCTGCACCTCGTATCTCTTCACTGATGACAAAAAGGTGTCTCTACCAAATCTCCGTGTATGTCATTTATCATTTGTTTTGATTTAGAGTAAAAGGCTTCATCTGAGGGAGGAAGGTTAAGTTCTACGTATTGAATGTATATCACTTCCACGTCACTCACACATATCACACGATGAGAAAAGAATAGTACTGGAAATCCTGTGGAAAAAAAAGAATCTTCAAAAAGATAGCTCAAGGAAATGAGAAGCAGGTTTATGTCTCACTTGATAACATTCTTCTCTCTTTTCCTGAATGGTGTCTGAGAAAATATTAACTGTCCCGTCCAGTCATTGAATGATAACTTTTAGATTTAAGCACAGTGCGGATGACTCATTAATTCTGTGGTTTCTCTGCTCTCTTAGAATTCACTTGACATCAAAGAAAGAATAAGGCCCGGTATGAGGACTGGTGGTCTCCAGTTGAGTTCCTGAAGACTGTGTGAGACAAGAGTGCAGAGAAGGGAAGGAGCATTGCGCTGGTTTCTTTTTTCGGGGTTTTATACCTTCTTTGGGCTTTATACCTAACTCTGTTTCACGATGAAGCCCCTTAAATTAGTGTGGCAATATGACACGAACTACTGGTCTACTCTCCGCATGGGCTTACTGAAATCGGATGCATAAAAAACATAACATAAAAAACATGGATAAAGCTTTGAAATGTTTCACGCGAGAATTCACTTTGATGATAAACTTTAGCAGCCACTTACACAGTGGATCGCGGCTGGTGCCACTGTCAAATCTGGAGGCATTTTTGGTTGTTACAAGCCGGGGTGAGGGGTGCTACTGGCATCTAGTGCGTAGAGGCTGGAGATGTCACAAACCATCCTACAAAGCACAGGGCAGTCCCCGCAGCAAAGAATTATCTAGCCCCAAATGTCAGTGGTGCTGATGTTGATAAAGGGCTGATTTATGGACTATGTGTGTTGCACTCGTTCTAATGTCTTAAACAATTTATGTGCATATATAGCCTTTGGTGTAGATGGCTGTCTCTCGGGGATATTTTAGAAGGGGCGCGTGTGTGTGCGCGCGCCATGCAGGGGATTAAATTAGGTTATTTCTGAAATCCATTACACTGTAAGATACTATGCTTCCCATCCATTTATTTTATCCTCTCGAGGGCAGCCGTACACAAGAAGCCCAGGGAGATAGTGCAGACCCGCAGCTCTGAAGCTAAAGCCTGAAGGGCATATCTTAGGATGGATGGTTGCATCAGTGACAGGGTTGCCTGCTCATTCCTGCTCATGCCGTGGGTGAGTAGTCTGAGGTAAGGGGAAGGCCAAGGGAAGGAGGGCTTTCCAGCCCTTTCTGGATAGTGTCTATCAGTCAGGCTCGGTCATTTTCTTCATATTTGCATATTTCAAAACGGAAGTGCCATAATTTGGAAAGATTAGCTATGATCTGTTACCTTAATTGAGGCGACAGTTTTATGGGCGCGTGTACCTGTCCCAATTCATCAGATGGTACAATTTGAGCAGTCCTTAATCACCTTGTGAATGCACCGCACACATGGGCACACTCTCATCCTGAAGAGTTCCAACAACGTATACCTGGTAAAACACGACAGTTCTCCTTCCCTCCTCCCTCCCGTGGTCCCGTGGTCCCCCTCCCCCCTCCCCCAAGGTAACAGCTGGTAACAACTGATCTAAGGGGGGCTGGGTGGCTCAGTCTGTTGAGCATTCCTCTCAGGTCATGGTCTCCTGGTTCGTGCCCTCAGGAGCATGTCTCAGGTTGAGCCCTGTATCGGGCTCTGTGCTGACAGCTCAGAGCCTAGAGCCTGCTTCTGATTCTGTGTCTCCGTCTCTGCCCCTCCCCTGCTTGTGCTCTCTCTCTCTCTCTCTCTCTCAAAAATAAACAAACATTAAAAGAATACATATGCATGTGTTTTAATATAACATTAAAATGGTCACATAAATGAAATCACATTTTTTGCTTGTTTTCTTTTTTTTTCACTTCTACCACGTTTTGGAGATCTTCCTACATATCTACTTCTTTCTTTCTTGATAGCTACGTAGCATTTCATAATGTGACTGTATCACCAATTACTTAATTCTTTAGGTTAAATTTTTTCTCTTTCACAAACAGCAAAAATAAAAAATGTTAATTTTTAAAAAAAAATTTTTTTTTTCAACGTTTATTTATTTTTGGGACAGAGAGAGACAGAGCATGAACGGGGGAGGGGCAGAGAGAGAGGGAGACACAGAATCAGAAACAGGCTCCAGGCTCTGAGCCATCAGCCCAGAGCCTGATGCGGGGCTCGAACCCACGGACCGTGAGATCGTGACCTGGCTGAAGTCGGACACTTAACCAACTGCGCCACCCAGGCGCCCCTGTTAATTTTTTTTAAAGTTTATTTACTTTGAGACAGAGAGAGAGTGAGCATGAGTGTGGGAGGGGCAGAGAGAGAGGGACAGAGAGAGAATCCCAAGCAGGCTCTGCACTGTCAGACTTGGGGCTGGAACCCACGAACCTCCAGATCATGACCTGAGCCGAAAGCAAAGTCGGATGCTCAACTGACTGAGCCACCCAGGCGCTCTTCTCACTACCCGTTCCTCCCACCAGCAATCTTTGTATATAAACATGAATCATGTTATAAGCTCAATTTTTACAGGTAGGACTGCTGAGTAAAAGCAAATGTATTCTTACGATTTTGGTGGCTACCGTTAAATTGCTTGCTACAAAAGATGAACAACTTACGCACCTACTTGTATTTAGGAGAGCCCACTTAGGACAACATTGACATGAAGGAGTATTACCAATCTCTTAAGTTTGGCCAATTTGATAGGCAAAAATGAATTTTATTAGCAAAGATGAATGTCTTTGTTTTTGTCATTTTGTGTTGGAATTTTGGTATTTCTATTGACCTTTAGGGAGTCCTTGCATGTTATGGATCCCAGCTCTGTTTTATATGTTTACAAAACATTCTCTGTGATGAAACAGAGGATGACTATATCACCCAGCAAGTTCCCTGCTGGTTCTGTACCCCCAAAGAATTGAAAGCAGAGACTCAAATACATATTTGTGCACCAATAAGCACAGTGGTCTTACAAGAGCCAAAAGAGAGAAGCCACCTGAGCATCCATCAACAGATGCATGCATAAACAAAATGTGATTATATACACACAATGGAATATGATTCAGCCTTAAGGAAGAAAGTTGTGATACATGCTACGGCATGGAACCTTGAGGACACTACGCAAAGTGAAATAAGCCAGTCACAGGACAAATACTGTAGAATTGCTCTTAAACGACGTACCCAGAGAAGTCAAAGGCATACATACAGAAAGGAGGATGGGGGTTCCCAGGGGCTGGGGGAGGGGAGAAGTCAGCTACTGTATAATGGGGACAGAGTTTCAGTTATGGAAAAGTAGTAGAGAGGGATGGTGGGATTTTCGCACAACAACGTGAGTGGACTTAATGTCACCAAGCTATATGTTGAGAAATGGTTACACAGTAAACTTTATGTTATGTATATTTCAGCATATTGAAAAGTGGGGAAAACATCATATACATATGTTATATTTGAATAAACATATACAATATATTTAAAATCTGTATTACATAAATTTTCTTCTGATTTGTGAACATTAGTTCTCCAATAATTTGAAATGCTACTTTTATAATAAATTACATTTCCACATAGATAAGGATTGGCTTCTAAACTATGTGTTTTCCTTGGCCCATTTTTTTTTTTTAATTTTTTTTTTTCAACGTTTATTTATTTTTGGGACAGAGAGAGACAGAGCATGAACGGGGGAGGGGCAGAGAGAGAGGGAGACACAGAATTGGAAACAGGCTCCAGGCTCCGAGCCATCAGCCCAGAGCCTGACGCGGGGCTCGAACTCACGGAGCGCGAGATCGTGACCTGGCTGAAGTCGGGCGCTTAACCGACTGCACCACCCAGGCGCCCCTTGGCCCATTTTTAAAAAGGAAATGATCACATTGGTTTAATTATTATAGCCTTACAGTACACTTGAGGGTTGACAGTCCAGGACCATAGTTTTTGTTGTGTTTTGGTTATTTTAAATCTTGAAATATTTGTTTCATATGAATTTTAAGATCAACTCATCAACTTTTACCCTGAAAATTGTTGGAATTGCATTGAATGTACAGATAAGTCTATCTGGAGAGATATAGCATAGTATTCAGGGAATTTTGATTAATCACACTACTCTTTTTTTTACTTTTGAGAGAGAGAGAGAGAGAGAGCACACACACACACACACACACGTGCACAAATGGGGGAGGGGCAGAAAGAGAGAGGGAGACAGGATCCAAAGTGGGCTCTGTGCTGACAGCCAAGAGCCTGATGTGGGGCTCGAACCCGTGAACTATGAGATCATAACCTGAGCCAAAGTAGGACACTCAACGCACCGAGCCGCCCAGGCGCCCCAAACACACTACTCTTCATTTTCTGAGTATAGCATCATCAATTTTTACTGTTAAAGATGACACATCGATAAAGTGTATTCTTCTTGCTCATGCTGATAGCCCCCCCTTTTTCCTACTTTCCTACACACACAGCCCCCCTGAGTAGTAGCAACTGAAAAACTGCCCTCTCGCATGCTACAAGCTAATAAGCATTTCCTACTACCCTGTATATTAATTAATTTTGCTACTTATTAATTTTGTCTTTATTGGGAACATGATTTAATTTTTCTAAGAGATAAATGGACTCAGTTCTCCCACAAATAGAACGATAGCTCGAATGTATGGTGTGAGCTGTTAAACAAACACACATGTTCAGAACCACAAGGGTCGCTCTGTCCGGGAACGGTATTTCTGTAATCTGATTATCTTAACCCAATTTTCCTGGTGAATGGATTTGCACACTCACAAGGAAAAAGCAGTCTTTGCAGAATTGAATGAACATAAAATCCCGCGGGGACACTATAGTATCACTTTATGGGTGCTACAGATATAGTTGGTTGTTTTCAAATATCACTTTGGAACTTTCCATATGTCACTTACCGTACAATTTCCCTGGTTATGGCATTTTATTAAATCCTCAGTGCCTCCTAGGATAAAATTCACAGTCCTTGGAGGGGCCTCTACACGGCCCTCATCTTTCCACGTAGACTTTCCAGGAAGCGTGTGGCCTTCTGTCTCCCACACCGGAAATTCAACTACCTCGTTCATTTATTTACCAAGTTAATCCTTCGGTTTCAACAAAGTGGGCACATATCAATCGGTGATGTGGTGATTCTTGCTCTCTGGTGGGCACTACGTCTCTGTCTCTCTCTCACACTCACATTCACACACACTCAAGGATCCAATGTTTCCCCCGCCCCTTCCTTTGCACCGGGAGAACCTCATTTTTCACTACAGCTTTGCGATAGTCATTTACGTATGTGTGTCCATCCCTCGGCTGCTCCCACACGTTCGTCCGTTTCTGGAGGGTGGACACTGTGTCCTACTTGTCTCTGTGTGTCCCCAGTCATCCGGCGGCATGCCTGGGACCTGCAGAAAAGTGAGCAAAAATACTTGAATGAATGAAGCCAAGTACATCCGTTCAGGTAAATGCAGGCATTGCTTTTTTTGGTTTCTTTGTTTCCCTTTCAAAGGAACAATGCAGGAGTCATGGTTCGTCTCTTAATAAAATGATTCCTGGGGCGCCTGGGTGGCGCGGTCGGTTAAGCGTCCGACTTCAGCCGGGTCACGATCTCGCGGTCCGTGAGTTCGAGCCCCGCGTCGGGCTCTGGGCTGACGGCTCAGAGCCTGGAGCCTGTTTCCGATTCTGTGTCTCCCTCTCTCCCTGCCCCTCCCCCGTTCATGCTCTGTCTCTCTCTGTCCCAAAAATAAATAAACGTTGAAAAAAAAAATTTAAATAAAATGATTCCTGACGTCAATGGCCTTTCTCCCGTGCCTTTCCTAGAATGCTAACTTGACATTTGTGCCAAAGGTAAATCGGTTTGGCTGTGGAGGGGAGGGAGCGGACACTCCTGATCGATGACAACACACTGGAGGCTGATCCCCAACAACTTGTGGCATTTCCCGTCTGTTCTTAACGTGGAACTATCCAAATGTCCTGAGTGGAGGCAGTTTTTAAGGAAGCGCTTGCGTTTACCGACCGACCCCAGCTAGAGAAGATGATTTAGAAGAAAAGGGCCGTGACTGAAATACACACACACACACACACACACACTCCAGCACCACCTCATGTTACACTGAGGCATTCCTGGCAAGGTTTCCTGCTGATGATTTTAGCCACAGTCTGAGTAATGTCTGCCCGCCTGCACTCTGTAAAGCGATCTCCCTTTAGCGGATGAAGTCTTGAATGAAGGGCTGTGGGTATCGTGTCTTCTTAGTTCAATATCCTCTGTCTTCCTGCCACCTCTCTGCTCCCTGCGGACGATGGGTGCTGAAAAGCCACCCTGCGGGGAGGGGCAGACATCTGCTCAGCCAAAGCATCTTTCAAAGCAAAGTTGTTTCATCGTAACTAAAGCCATTACTTCAGATTAATCTGGGAGACTTTGGAGCTGTTTCTTGCACTCTCCCGCTTTCGCTAGGCCTTCTAAATTGGAGCCCTCTGCAGCACGGGTGGGGAAGATCTAACGAACACGGCCCTGGGGAGTGTCAGCTGTAAATATGAGAGTTTGAATATGTCCTGGAATACAGTAGGTTCCATGCAACTATTTCCCCCCCCCCAGGTACAAAAACAAATTATATTTTTATAATAAATGACCACATAGGTTGAGAAAATAATTTCCAAATAAATGTGTCCTCATGGGACCAGAACTAGTAAACGAATTCTCTTCAGCTAACTATGCAGTTTTGATTGGAGACCAAAAAAAAAAAAAAAAAAAACCCACACAAAACGTGTTATTTATAAAGGCTCAGAGGCTGTCAAAATACAGTGCTCCTTATCCCTAGTGATGGCTTCTTAGCTTTTTTGTACATGAGAATCATTAATTCAAAACAACCTGGGATGAGCCCAGATGCGTGTCTCCATCAGCAAAGAGCAGGTGGTAATTTTATCACATCCTTTAAAGATGTATGTAGGTAAGAATGCCTGCCTTGTTCTCTGAAAGCATCAGACCAGTGTGAAGTTTTCACTAAGAATATTTAATAAATAAAGATGCCCAATATCTTTAAGGTTAAGAAGAAGTATAAATAATGTCTGCACGAAGGCAGGGCACACTCCCTGAAGTTACTGGAGGAACTGTCACCCAGGATTTTGTCACACAATGGGACAATGTCTCCTAGTGTTCTCAAAGCCGGGAAATTATAGCACTAAGCTAGGCGATAAGCTAACACACAGAGCAGATATTAAAACTTTTGTGTCAAATGTGTGTAAAAATAGGTATTTATGTATAGCTATGCTTACTTACATGCGAATACAATAGTGAGGCATACACGAGAGAATGGCAATCACGAATGGGTGTCACCATACAGGGGGTCAGGGTGGCTGGGGCACCCCAACATCCTTTTGTGTTTTCTGAATTCTATATCGTGTATATATATTTTCTGACTTTCGGAACACTTTATTTAAAAAATGCTTGAAGTAGGGGCCCCTGGGTGGCTCTGTTGGTTAAGGGTCTGACTCCTGGTTTCGGCTCAGGTCATGATCTCATGGTATAGTGAGTTTGAGCCCCACATCGGGCTCCTTGCAGACAGTGCAGAGGTTGCTTGGGATTCTCTGTCTCTCTCTGCCCCTTCCCTGCTTGTTCGCTCTGTCTCTCTGGA
The DNA here is from genome assembly GCF_022079265.1 of Lynx rufus. Taxonomy (NCBI): domain Eukaryota; kingdom Metazoa; phylum Chordata; class Mammalia; order Carnivora; family Felidae; genus Lynx; species Lynx rufus. The sequence continues at coordinate 6,259,308 of NW_025814840.1, read as the reverse complement.
AATAAAAATAAATTAAAAACTTAAAAAAAAATGTTGGAAGTAGATCGGTCAGTCTCTGTCATTTTAAAAAACCAAATAATCAAACTAAATCAAATAAAAAGCTAAACTCAAGGGATTTGTACTCTTTCCTGTCCCCTCTTCTCAAATATTTGATTACTACATGAACCTGGAAGGTGGTATGATGCAGGGGCCCTTAATTTCCACGGATGGCTATGGAAATAGCCAATTAATAAGAATCCAAGATTATTTAAATGTATTCCCAGAGCCAAAACAAACGGTCAAGAACACAAAATACTATGACATAGTTATTAGCGTTTCACAGAGGAGACAGCTAAGACTCAGAGTCTGTCCTACTCACAACGCTATTCACACTGTCATCCGTGTGTTTCAAGCGGTTTATAAGTTCTGACAACTTTCTCTGTCCCCGAGTATCTATCTGAAATGTACTAAAGTGGTTTCACTAAAAATGACTCTTGTAAAGTCAGGCTTTTAAGAGTGGTAAAATATTTCTGGCCTTTTTAGTGGATGTTTTTAATGATAGCCGAATTCATTAGTTTTATCTTGTTGTCTCAGGAAGCACCACAATCTCAGAGACTTAAAGCAACACTCACCTCTTATCTTACTGTTCTGGAGGTGAGAAGTCTGGGCGCGGCTTGGCTGGATTCCCTGCTCAAGGTCTCGTAAGGCTGAGGCCAACATGCCAACTAGCCTACACTCTCCTCTGGGCCTCAGGGTCATCTTCCAAGCTGTCATGGCTGGGACAGGACTGTTTTCTGCCACGGTAAGACTGAGGTCCCCATTTCCTTGCTGGTTGTGTGTCCGTGGTCACGCTCACTCTCAGCACCTAGATTTCCACCTGCATTCCTTATAGTCCTTTTTAAAAATATATATATATATTATTTATTTATTTTTGAGAGATAGAGCGTGAGTGGGGGAGGGGCAGAGAGAGAGAGGGAGACCCAGAATCCGAAGCAGGATCCAGGCTCTGAGCTGTCAGCAGAGAGCCTGACATGGGGCTTGAACCCATGAACCGTGAGATCATGACCTGAACTGGAGTCAGATGCCTAACCGACTGAGCCACCCAGGCGCCCCTCCTAATGGTCCTTCTGTCTTCAAAGTTAGCAATGCAGACTCCCTCTTGCATCAAAACCTTCTCAGGCTTGGAAACCCTGTCTCCGGGAGGAGCCCAATCCCTTTTAAAGGCTCACCTGATTGATTTTATCTTAACATCACCAGATGATCTTATCCTAAAATCAACTGACACAGGACCTTAACCACAGCTGTAAAATCCTTTCAGAGCAATACCTTGAGTGTTGTGTTTGAATAACTGGGAGAGGGTGCAGATTCACCAAGCGTAGGAATCTTGGGGGCTGTCTTTGAATTCTCACCACAACTGATGACTAGGCTGAATGTAGTATAAATATTACCACCACACCACCATCACGGAACCTGTCTGCTCTGCCCCCTGCTGGGGGACTTCCCTTTCAAGAATCCAGGTGGGGGTGGGGGGGAGCATTACCCTTTCATTTCTACTTATTTACATAGGGTCATATTTAAGTGATAAGCATCTGCCTTTCATCTGGCTTCATTTGAGCCTTATAAGTCCAGGCGCAAGAGACCTTAATATCCATACGTAGTTGGGAAAACTGAGGCTCAGGGAGATATAATTATCTGCCTGAAGTCCCATAGCCTTCCCTATGTCCATATTCCAGGAGTAATATTCCGTATTTCAATGTTCTGAATATATCTCAGAATTTGACTTCTGCAGTACTTAAGTAGCATCATCTCTTAGTTTTATTTTTCAGAATTGCTAGGAAAAGTTATGTTTTTCAAACCTTGTAGAGGAGATATCACAGAAATATCACCAATGGCCATGGTCTCCCCGTTGTATGCAACATGAGAAAGAGCTCCATGTACAGCCACAGGACCACGTGGTCAAAAGCATTTATGTATTTTTTCCTGGAGGGCAAACGTATTGTATTAAGTAAATACCATAAACAGAAGCTAATTTTGAGGTTTAACTGAGGCAGCGTTTCATTTGCCGTTTTTCCGTTCTGTATGGTCGAGGCAGATGTGGAGGTGTTTCAGGACTTCACGCCTTTATGTTGCCTAAAGTGTGACCACACTCGTGGTCACCAGTACGTGGTTTAGGCACTAACGTCGAAGCCACGTCTAGTATGATGTAGAATTAACAGAAAACGCTCCAAGCTTCTGTTAATCACAAAGCACACTGTAATCTTTAAAGGACCATCTAGACTCTGCTTTAACTCTTTCTTGTCAAAAATTTTAAACTCTGCTGAAGTTGATGGATGCATGTCGTTTGTAAGAACGGACTGATAATTTCAAAATGTGAGTCACCGGGAAGGCAGAATTCTACAGAATCCTCGAAGGTAGAAAGGTGCTACCATTCTGCAAATGGGTGAAGCACGTCCCCATGAGGTTTCGGGACTTGCCCGAGAGCACACAGCTTGGGAAGTGATAAGAGTTGAGACATAAATACACATCTTTACATACACATACATTTACATATCCATACATACACATAATACAACATCATTCGCTAGTTGCATCCCTGGATGGGAAATGCATTGTAAGCAGTTTTCTGCAACTACTGTCATTTTGTTTTTTTTTTAAATTTTTTTTTTCAACGTTTATTTATTTTTGGGACAGAGAGAGACAGAGCATGAACGGGGGAGGGGCAGAGAGAGGGAGACACAGAATCAGAAACAGGCTCCAGGCTCTGAGCCATCAGCCCAGAGCCCGACGCGGGGCTCGAACTCCCGGACCGCGAGATCGTGACCTGGCTGAAGTCGGACGCTTAACCGACTGCGCCACCCAGGCGCCCCAACAACTACTGTCATTTTGTAACCAAGAGGAGTGTTTGGATATAAGGTGTTGGAATTCAGTCCCCACCCCCACCCTACCCATGCCAACCATTCCAGAGGCTGGGACCTCTGGCCCTGTTTTCATTTTCCCCAGCCTTTCTCCTGCTGCCGTTCAGGAGACCTCACTCCCACCATCTGCACGCGCCTGTTCTCTTTGGTCTGGATCCTCGGACCCTAATAATCTGTACTAAAGCTCAGTGTTGTTGCAGGGGTGTGGCTCTGGGAGCGGTTCATCTGCTCAGCAGTGAACACAGCAACTGCTTGAAGTTAGACCAATGAAATCTTTTGGGGAGGGGAGTATTTTACCACTGACATTCTGGACGGCTTGTGTCATACAGTGACGATAAAAAGCAGACTGACTTTTAGTTTTTACAAAATTTTTATCGACTCCCATTGCTTCCTCGGACGTCGACCTGGAGCAAAGGACAAGAATGTCCCATGAGCTATCTAGAAGGCTTCCAGTTCTTTGCAAGATGTTCCTTGTTGCTAGGGGGTAGAGAGGCAACACACCCCCCATAACATTTTGAAAGTACGTACATTTTAAACACATTGTTTTGAACTTGTGTATGAAATGGAGAGTAGATCCCCAAGTATCTCAGGGAAAACAGTTTTGGTTAATAGATCGCTGAGAAGCCAGTGCCTTAGAGATTTATCCGGGTTCATAATGGGTTTTAAATTTAGCGTGTTCCCGTTATCAAAGAACTTTTAGTTTTGCTTGTCTCTGGGCTCATAGAGAAGTGGACATTTTAAAACATTTCAGGTTGGGGTTTATCCCACTCAGGGATTAAGACAGGCTACGTCAAATCTGGACACTGTGACCATGCTTGTATTACCTAATCCGGCTGAGCACCAGTTTCTCCATCCACAAAATGGGAATGAATGCTAGTGCCCACCTTATAGTCATTGTGAGCCTTAAAATCGGTTGCATAAAGGGCATTGAAAAAGCTTTATTCATTATTCAGTGGCCAAAAGATTGTAAATGTTTAATTCTTTTTTAGTTTTAAAATTGTTTTAATGTTAATTTTTGAGACAGGGAGAGACAGAGCATTAGTGGGGAAGGGGCAGAGAGAGAGAGAGAGAGAGAATCTGAAGCAGGTTCCAGGCTCTGAGCTGTCAGCACAGAGCCCAACGCAGGGCTCCAACCCACGAACCATGAGATCATGACCTGAGCCAGAGTCAGACACTCAAGTGGCTGAGCCACCCAGGCGCCCCATGTACATTTTTAATTCTTAAAATTCTTAAAATTTTAATTCTTAAAAATGTTTTTACTCTGATACAAAATTCAGCGTATTTTCTTTCTTTCTCTCAAATAAGGAACATAAGAACACTCTACGGGTATTTAAGGACATAACCTCACTTCACTGTGGTTGATTTTTATTTAGCAAATCTCTCCAAGGGCACTAGATGGCGACCTTCTCCTTGAAGAAAAACAGGAAACGGAACAAAATAAAACTAAGATTCATTAATACTTTTGCTTTGATAGTTGAAACTTACTGCTACAGAGTCAAAAGCAAATGACACAGGGTAAAGCCACGTCTTTGAACGCCACGTTGTCTGAATCATAGAATTTCTCGATTTTCTGGTGTCGAGCTAGGAGCAGCCTGTTAGGGAAAGCACTCTGTGTGGGCATTGAGAATCTCGGATCCAAACTTATTAACTTAGGTCGTGACCTTGGACCTTACCTTTAGGCACCTATTTTTTTTTTTTTCTCTTAGAATGTTAGGTGATTGGGTTAGATGGGTTAATTGTTTTCAGCTATGAAATGCTATGATTTTTTTTCTTTTTCATAATTCAGGGTTTACTCTCCTGCCAGGCTATCTTTTCTCAAGTGTTCTTTGTGCTCTAAATTAAATATTTATTAAGCCAATGGACAAGATTTAATGTCAACATTGCTTAAGTTAAAACTGATGTATGAAAAAATAAGATTAATTTTGGAACTTGGGGATGAATTTAGGGTTTTGAGGAGTGTGTCTGTGTGTATGTTAAATCTTGGTCTAAATATTGCTTTTTAAAAAATTTTTTTAACGTTTTTATTTTATTTTTGAGACAGAGAGAGACAGAGCATGAACGGGGGAGGGTCAGAGAGAGAGGGAGACATAGAATCTGAAACAGGCTCCAGGCTCTGAGCTGTCAGCCCAGAGCCCGACGCGGGGCTCGAACTCACCGTGAGACCGTGAGATCATGACCTGAGCCGAAGTCGGACGCTTAACCGACCAAGCCACCCAGGCGCCCCATGCTTTTTTTTTTTTTTTAAATAAGCAGGAGAAACATTTGAATATCTGCATTTAAGATAATATAAAAGTTGAGGGGCACCTGGGTGGCTCAGTAGGTTAGGCGTCCGACTTTGTTCGGCTCAGGTCATGGTGTCGCGGTCCGTGGGTTCGAGCCCCGCGACAGGCTCTGCGCTGACAGCTTGGGGCTTGGAGCCTGCTTTAGATTCTGTGTCTCCCTTTCTCTCTGCCCCTCCCCCGCTGGCACTCTGTCTCTCAAAAATAAATAATAATGTTAAGAAATGTACAAAAGATCATGTAAAACTTGAAAAACCTGTCCAGGAATCATTTTAAAACTGTATCTGTTTCATAAGGTTGAGCCTCTGCTAGTTTTGGATATGATAAAGTTTACTAATGTGTTATTTTTAAAATATCACTTGTGAGTGTTCCTAAAAGGATTCGGGAAGTTTAAGTTGGTCATAGATAGAAGCGACCACACCAACAGGACTTAGAACTCCTTCTCAAAGATGAGAAGCAGATTGGCATCTGGTGTGATTAAGAATTCAGCTGTGGTTTGAAAGGTGTTTGATTTAAAATAATCAGATGAACAAAACTAACAGTCAATAGTAAATCCCTAGAATAAAACATATTTCAGGATTTGTTTACAAACCAAAGTATATGAGTTAGTAGTTTCAAACAAGGTAGAAAGATTTTCGTTTTTAATAAGTAGCCACTGATTACACACTGATCTTTCTTTAAGCTGAGATTGCAGAGTCCTCTGGTATCTTGGTCTGCGTGTATTTTTTTTTTCTTTAAAAACACATTTACTAATCTGTTGATCATTACCTGGTCAACTCCTCCCGTGGCAGATAAACCCTTAAACAGTGATTTACGTTATGAAATACGCTCTCTGGGACACACACATACATAAGAAAAAGAAATTTCAGGCATTAGCAGATACTCAGGCTCAAACAGGAAGAAGAATCCATTTAGCATAAGGTGAGGGGATGGAAAGGCAGGTGAGGGAGAAATACAGGTTACAGATGCAATTTCGGTTTCAATTTCCCTCAGCCCGGCCCTGGTCCCGCGTGCCAGCCCTGCGGCAGGGGCGGATGCCACTTCACAGCCACGGAAGACGATGCTGCGATTCCATTCGGATGCTGGATGTGCACACATTTTAATTGCAGCGCGTGAAATACAATCCAGGCTCCGAGAAGTGCACAGTAGAAGGGCCTGCCCCTCATCCCGCCAAGCGTTTGGCTCATTGCTTCGTGCATATTCATTCAACTTTCCTTCCAACAGCTGACGGTTTCCAGCACAATTTTCGGCTGAAAAAAAGTTGGAACTGCGAACGTCTTGCCATTATTAGTGGGGGGTCAAAGCCCCAGGGCTTCCCAGTAAGAGAAACACGCGCGCCCGCACCCCTTCCCCCTCCCCCGCCCCCCTACCTGATCGAGAGCAGAAGAGAAGCGGACGGTGAAAAGCAAGGTGAATTAAGGCGGCTGCCGGGTGAAGGCGGCGCGGTGTTCATGAACCCTCTCACCCTCTCGCGCGCACACACACACACACACACACACACACACACCCCACAAAGTCTTTAGGCTCCGGTTACAAGCGCTGCGTCATCTGCCAGATCACATGGTGATTGTTGCTATTTCGAGGACCGAGTGGCATCGAGCTCCCCCCACCCCGCCCCTTCCCTTTGGTACCATATAGCGTGTGGGAGCGCTCGCTGGGCGATGGGGTGACGGCCGGCTGTCTGGTCCACCCGGCTCTCGGCGGGCGGCGCGCGCGGGGTTCTCACGGAGCGCCCGGGGGCGGGGGTCCCGGGGGAGGCCGGGCAGCTCTAATTGGTTTCTCAATGAAAGATAATCACCTATTCCCCCGAGAGCCTGGGGATTAGCGCTCGGCCTCGCCTCCGCTCCGCGCTCAGACGTCCCGTCCCTGCCCTGGGCGCTCGCTCCCCGGCCGCTCGGCGCTAGGGGCTCGCAGCCCGCCCGGCTCCGGGGTCCGCGCCCGCCGCGCCCGCCCGCCCGCCCGCCGCCCCGGCCCGCGCAAACTTGGGCGGAGGGGCTCGGCGGGAAGATGAGCGAGCTGCAGGAGGACTTCGCCCAGATCCTCATGCTCAAGGAGGAGCGCATCAGGGAGCTGGAGAAGCGGCTGTCGGAGAAGGAGGAGGAGATCCAGGAGCTGAGGCGGAAGCTGCACAAGTGCCAGTCGGTGCTGCCCGCGCCCTCGCCGCACATCGGGCCGCGCACCACCCGGGCGCAGGGCATCTCGGCCGAGCCGCAGACCTACCGCTCCTTCCACGACCTGCGGCAGGCGTTCCGCAAGTTCACCAAGTCCGAGAGGTAGGCGCCGGCCGGGCGCTGAGGGCCGGAGGCAGGCCCGCTCGGGCGGGGGGCGCGCGCGCGCGCGCGGAGTGGGGTGTCCCCGCGGCCCCCGGGCCCCGGCCGCGTTTATTTTTGTGCCTGGCCGTCACGTGCCGGGCCGGGCTCCGCGGGGAGACGCGCCCCGGCCGCGTGGGGGCGGGGGCAGCGCGGAAAGTTTGCTCGCGCCGCGGAGTCGGGCCGCGCCCGGCTGCGGGGACGGAGCCCCGCGCGTCCCGGGGTCGCTGGGGCTCCCCGAGGCGACCCCAGTCCCGGGCCGCAGGGCGTGCTCAGGGTAGCGGGGTGGGGGGGGGGAGGAGCGGGGCGCGCCGGCGTCCGGGGGAGGGGCGGCCGGCCGGGGTCGGGTGCGGTACAGCGACTGAATGTGCCCCGCGCCGGGGCCCCGCGGGGCCGGTGCAGGGGCGTGGGGAGGCGGGACGGGGGCGCGTCTCCGCTGCCGGGATCCGGCCTCCCGGGTGGGGACGGGTGGGGGGGGGGAGGTTTATGCACAGGGTCACTCTCCAGGCAGCTGTGAAGTCAGCGCGAAACTCCGAGGAAACCCCACTTTGTGGACGTCCGCGCGCCCCGGGCTTGCAGGCGCCTCGGTGACCTTGCACCTGAGGCGGGTTTGGGGCTGCGGGCCAGCCCCGTCCCAGCGCGGACCACGCTGCCTGCCTGTTGCCTTCCTTGGGAACGTCTGCGCCTTCGAGTGGGGGTGAGGCGGGAGGGGAGCCGTCTCTCGGGGCGCCTCCTGGCTCCTTCCCTTCCTCTCCGGACACTTGAAGAGCCGGATCCTGCCGGTTGCGAGCTGTGTGCGGCTCGGGGCTCGCGCGCGGAGGAGGCCGGGCGACTTTGGCCGCAAGTAGGCAGCCTGTGCACTCCCCGCCGCCTGCAGCGGAGGGGCCGATCGATTAGCTCCAGCATTAGAGCGCCGTGGACATTAGGGCAGGAAGTGCACGCTCCAGGGCCCATTACTGGCTTTTAGTCTCTGGAAGTGCGCGGCCCAAAGTGCACTTCGCAGGATATTGAATATTCCATTAGGCGTGCCTTCATGCCCGCCCCCCTCTTCCCTCCTCTTAGATCACTCGGTGTCTGAGTTTGGGGCTCCCAGGGGACCCCTCAAGTCGTCCCTCCCCCCTCGCTCTCTGAGGTGGAGGCCAGCACTTGTAAAGAGCACTTTCTCTTGTCCGGTCTCCATCCTGGCTCTCAGGGCCCCCCTCCCCCGCCACTGCACCCCTCCTTTGTCTCCCTCTCCGGTGCGTTGATGAGCGTGCCTGTGCTGTGGGGGAGGGGAGCACAGTCGGCTGGGCAGGGTCGAGGAGCTGTTAGAAGAGGGCCAGGCCCTGGGAGGGGGCAGGGGAGAAACACAGGAGCCGGGCGGAGAGGATTCGCCTTGGGGGCTTGGGCCCGTTCCGAACCGACGTCTAGGGGGACCGCTTTCAGCGTCCCAAGGGACACTCCGCTTACAAAGTGACACCGTCCGCATGGCACCGTTTGGCCCAGCCTGCCCTGAACGTCCCCGCCCGATGGAACGGTGGCATTCTTCCCTCCGCCAGGCCGAGACCCAAACAAGGCCCTCCTCTCTGGCCTTGCCCTCGGTGGGGAGGCGGCTGCCCCGGGCTGAGGCTCCGGCGGCGCGGCCGGGCTGCGCATTCCGCGGCCGCTGCCCTGCCCCTCGCTCAGCAGCTGGAATCAATCTGCCCACCTCCTTGAGGAGCCACTTCGTCAGCGGTCACCCGGCAGCTGCTCGCCTCCCGGGGCCGACGGGCCGGCCGGGGCTTTATCGCATTTTTGGCGCATTTTTGGCATTTCAGATCCCCGCTCTGGGCTGCGCCCCTCCAGGGTAACCAGCGCCCCTTCGCAGCACAGGGGCCCCGCCTTGACTCTCCCCACCCAGAGTCCTCCCTCACTCGGGGGCTGGCTCTCAGAGGCGCTTTTATCCTCCAGGATGAAATCTCTCCAGCAGCGAGAGGACGTTTTGTGTGCGCTGGGAGGAAATGGCTGGTCTTTCCTACGCACCCCCCGCCCTGGTGGTAGGGGTAGGAGCCTCCGGCCTGTGCGGGGAGGGGAGCCTGCTCAGGAGAGGTCAGGGCATGTTTGTATCTACACCAAGGAGCTGGAATGCTCTGCAACTTCCTCTCTGCTTTTCGCTGGGATCCAGGGTGAACTTTTTCCCACTGAGCACTTGGGTTTTTTATACTTTCCAAGGGGGAGCCTGGGGTGTATTTTCAGCAAGCCGGCTCACTAGGGTTGAAACGATTTGGTCGGGTACACTCTTCGGGGACAGTAGCCATGGGCATCAGGTACGACCCCTAGCCCTGAAAGAGACAATCACAACTTCATTGTTGGTGAGGCACCTTAATTTGGTTCAAGAAGGAGAATGATTGAAAAAGGAGTTGTCTGATACAACACGTAACAGCAGACGAGACGCTTTGGAAATAAAGTCCATTATGGGGCGCCTGAGTGGCTCTGGCCATTGAGCCTCTGACTCTTGGTTTCAGCTCAGGTCCTGACCCCAGGGTCGTGGGATCCGGCCCCACGTGGGGGCTCTGTGCTGTGTGGAGCCTGCTTGGGATTCTCTCTCTCTCTCTCTCTCTCTCTCTCTCTCTCTCTCTGTCTTCCCCTCCCTCTGTCCCGCTCTCTTTCTCTCTAAAATAAAAAATTTTTAAAGTGTATTTCCTGCTTATCAGATACTCGGATTGGGGGGCTCGATATTCCGTCACCTTACGTAGCCCGTGTTGAAAGTGGCAGTATCCTGACCGCATACCCGGGCTCAGAGACTGCTTTATTGCAAGGCTGGTGTTCCTTTGCAGTTGCTGCTAGATTTGCGGGATACCTATTCAGGAGTTCATTTCAAACTTTACTAAGACACACAGTGTTTAGATGCACAAGAAAGAACACGTATTTTGAAATGGTAGGAGTCTGTTTGGTGGGCAGGAGGAAAAAAAAAAAAGCTTTTGCCTAAAAGCACCGTTTTAGAAAATGATGGCAATCTAAAATATTTACATAATAGGTGGCGAAGATATCTTACGCATTTATTGCAGGGGAAGGAAATGGCAGAATTCACCGACTGTTGTAATCAAGTCAGTCCAATTAGCCAGATCTGCCTCTATGTGTCCACGGAGGGCAGAAGGCACAATTTCCATTAAGAATGATCTCAGTATCCAAGGAATGCTTAGATGAAAATTATACTAGGGAAAGGGAAGATCTAAGTGCTCAGCGTAAGTATCAAGTGTACAATATGATGATCGTGTTCAAAAAGAAAACATCCGACTTATTGCAGCCCTCGTTTTCAGACCCCATAGAAATGCCCAGTAGGGATCAAGTGATTATCTTTGAAAACAGGACGGTATTTTGGATGGTGATGATGATATCTTGAACTTATATGTCACTTTCTGCCAGTTGAGTCCCAGTACGTCATGTTGTTTTCTGTGAGCTCTACGCTCCGTGCCTGGATCTACTCCACATCAAGAATTACCTAATATCCTTAATTCTTTCCCTTCGTGTTTTACGAACACCTGAATTCCTTGCTTTGGCTGCCCATTTAGCTCAGAGGACTGCAAACCGTTGTTGTTGTTTTTAAATTGGCTCAGGCAAAGCCTGGAATCAATATTAATCTGTAACAGGGACAGTGGATTCTCTCCAAAGCCATTTGAGCTATTCCTTTGACAAATCCCTTGATTCTTGACGATGCAGATTCATCATTTGGAACTTGAACCTCCTTCCACTGGGACACGGATGCTTCGGGATGGATGCCCCAGAAAACTCCTTGCTTTTTGCATGTCTAATTCCATTCAGGTCTGGTTTGACCTTCAGACGAGAAATCAAGGGATTTGGCCTAATTTTGATATAAGCAACTTCAATGAAATGACTCGGTACCAGCCGAACTCTGGGCCCAGCTGACTAATTATTCACAGAGAGAAGACACAGCGCTTTTGAAAATAGCAGAGATAATCATGATCGGGAGAGCAAAACCTTTGCACGTGAGGAATCTCAGTCGTGAAGTCGCTCGCCTGAGCTCTCACAGCGAGGAAACACGAGAGACGGGTTTCAAGCCCGAATCTTGAGGCTTGTAGGGCCCAGGTTCTAAGCTGTCATATACTGTCACCTCGGAATTGGGTAATTTCCATCTTGGTGACTGGTGAGGCCTTTCAGGCAGAAAGAAACAAACCTACCCTAATTTCGAATAGGATTTCTGTGAACAGTCCTAGAGCCGCAGTCCAATGACCTCTGGCCTCCGAACTCTTGTATCCAGCACATAGGCTTGGACGCGCTCGCCAGGCCGGGGTTTTCTCAGGCGTGCCTCTCTTGGGATGGTCAGTTTACCAGTCTCTCTTTTTGCTTCCTTCCTACCCTTCTCCTGTCATAGGTGGGGATGATGAATAGTATGGTTGGGACAGCGATCTGGGTTGCGTCCTGTGAACACCATTCATGAGACTCTTTGCCTTTTGCCTTGCAGACCAGACCGCTCATGCTAATCCCTTTGTCCCTACCAGTTCTCCCAACAAAAGGAATTTATTACTAAGTGACAATATATCAATGTGTTACCCAGTTATCTTTGCCGGGTTAACATAGTAATAGTTTAACAGCTTCTGGGAGAGGACGTTGGTTTCCTTGGCTCAGATGAGTAACATTTATGACAGGAATTTAAGGGGAGGCAGGCTGAGGAGGGCAGGGGAGGATTTTTGTGCTGGGAGGCTTCTCAACATCCTGGTCTTGGGGAGAGGACAGGTTCTGAGCATAGGCTTTCATCACTCCTTTCGGTCAGAGCTGCACGGGTATCGCATGGGGCAGTACCCTGCCTTTAGTGACGAGAAAACGGAGCACATTATCACCAAAGTGCCTTTTACGGGATCTCAGAAACGGGACCGGAAAAGTAATTCAGGTTTCTTAATTTCGCATCGCTGCTCGATTTGGTGAACTGATGTCTTCAACTTATCGTCTGTCCGGACTTCTTGTTTCAGACCTATTCGCTCTGCTTTGAGATTGGCTCAGCTTCTGGAATCACGTACCGTTTCCAGATGTATTTGTGACATGCCAGGAATTCCCATGACGTTGGAACCATTGATCTATGTATAGGCTGAAAGTTCACATTTAATCACGTAGTCACCCTTGAGGTTATTTCTAACAGACCTGAAAACACGACAGATGTCGTATCTTGATCCTCTTTCCAAAGCACCCTCTCACCGTGCTGTGGAAGAGATGCCCACAGTGCATTAAAACCCTTCCTCTTGGGGCGCCTGGGTGGCTCAAGTGTCGGTTAAGCATCTGACTCTTGGCTTTTGCTCAGGTCATGATCTCACGGTGTAATGAGTTCGAGACCCGCATTGGGCTCCGTGCTGACAGTGCAGAGCCTGCTTGGGGTGCTCTCTCTCCCTCTCTCTCTGCCCCTCCCCTGCTCCCGTGCCTTCTCTCTCAAAATAAATAAATCAGTAAATAAAAAACCCTTTCTTTTGATCAGATTTTCAGCTGATTTTGTAGTTGCTCAGAATATGAATAATTATTTTCATTTGCTGTTGAGAATGTGCCTCGCGGAGTTCGGGACGCTGTCTTATCCAGGATTCTTGTAGCTCTTGGAGGTTACTGAAGTTTGGGAATTGTCAAAAAGGAGAGCTGACCTTGAGTCCGCCTCTGTGGGTGTGCCTCACTGTTGGGTCCCCGAAGAGAAGGGACCATGTGTGTGTGGTTACGTGTAGGTGTGTGCGTGTCCGTGTGTGTGTGCACGTGCACAGATAGCTACTTAATTCATCTTATGATTGTTACACTTCTTGCTGTGGTCGTTATTCTGAGACTCCTCTGCGTTGGCCCAAATCAGTTTCTTGCAGAAAAGAAGATGTACGTGTCTTCATACAATAGACTTCATACAATAGGCTACAGCGTCTTGCGGTTTGTCAAACGCTCGTGCTTGGTGTGGGGCACACGTGCCAGCTTTGCTTCCCAGAACCGGGTACTGGACCCAATCTCCGTTCCTTCCTCCTTTTCACTCACTGATGGTTTTTCACTTCCTTTTCTTTGTCCTTGGGTCTGCTCGTGCTCTCTCTCGCGCGCGCGCCCCCGTGTTTCTCTGTTCCGGCCCAGCGTCTGTGACTGCGGCCAGATCTGTTTCGTTTGCAAAAGTCTTAAAACAGCACACGCAGAACGAAGTTCTTGTTCATAATGCTGCTCTAACCTTTTAGAGTCTATCATCTCTTCAGATGTTTCGGGTATCACGCAATTTGAATTTCCTAAAGTTTAAAAGATATCCACTGTCCGTATCGAAATCTATAACACTTTTAACGTATTTGCTCATTAAAATATGACATTTGCAGGAAATGTGTATCTTTGAAATAGATTTGTTTTGTTCTAGAAATACAGATGGTGGAAGTAATCTCCTTAGTTTACTTATTGCCCTTAAGCAACAAATTCCTTTTTAAAAACTCTTAGCCTTACTCCTCATGAAACACTATTTAGTTCGTTGTACGAGACGTTGCTTTTATTCTAAATATTTCCGTACTGTTTCTTATGTATGAATAGAGTAGAAAGCCAGGCTTCCTTGGAAAATGGTGTAGTTTTAAATTCAATCGATATAAAGTTGATATTGACTAGAAAGGTTTGAAGTACTGTCTCTAATTTGCCTCTCTCGTGAACTAAGTGCATGTTTATAGCTTTTTCTTTTCTTTCTTTTTTTTTTTTTTTTAGTGTGTGTTTGTTTGACATATTTGTGCAACTTAGCCGTGAACAGTTAATACGTTGATACTAGGAGTTGATGGGAGGTGACTCTGTTGTGCGTAGGGACACGTGGGTACCACTTTGGTGGGCGAGCTGATATCCTGAACATGCTGGGTTCATCTGAGTGTTTGTTTATGAAGGCTAATCCGATAAGACGTCTACAGGAATTACCTTGTTGGGTTAAATTTTTGACTTGTGAACAAGAATAGCCCACCACAGTTCTCGAGTTATTCTCTCAGATTTGTTACTAATTCAAATTGTGCTTCCTTTCTGGTCCTAATAAATTAGGGAGTGCTTCCTAATGTGTTTTAATCCTCAAATGTGTCTTTATTTGAGCACTCTGACCTGAAAGGCTGTGAGAACACTGCTGGCAAACCTTATGGGGAGTCTAAAAATAACCTCTGTGTTTGCCTCTTACAAATATTTGTATGTCTATTTCTTCAACTATATGCTACTCTGATTCCGTGAGGAGCGGATCTAAAGCCTTTGGGTAAACGTTAATATTTTTCTCGATGCCTCTCGTTGCCCATGTGGTACGGATAATGCTAATTTTGTGTGTCACATGGCCACCAAGGAACTTGGCTCCATATGCCCCAAATTCTTAAAATAGAAAATTCTTTTATATCTTAGGTTGTAAACCCCTGGGTAGACACCAGGTCTGTTTACAGTAAAAATTCCAACCTAATAAAACCCTCAGCTTACCATAATTTTCTTTCCCCAGATGCTAATTTTTGGGCAAAGTGTAAGAACAGCACATATGTAGAATGTGCTAAAAACAAGCAAGCAAAACCAACCAACAATCAAAAGATCCCTGAACCTTCTAGAGAATAAAACCAGCTCATATTTAGTTCAGTCTCCTCTCGGAGAGTGAGATCGTTCTGAAGTATACGGCACAACATCCTCTGTCTCTCCAGGCAGATTTCAGCTGTGCTGAAATAGACACAGCGGTGTGTATTTGATTATTTTGAGTTTCCAATGAGTAGGTAATAGTTTAAAAATCAAATTTCGTGACTTGCCTTGCTTCTTAGAAAATAAGATCGAGAGCACTCACAGACATCTCTAGGGAGAGCCCTTCACTCACATTCCAACTGGCTTCCTAGACGGTGGTGACAAATAGATGGCAGGAAATTGCACATAATCCACAGGCGATCTCGACTCTTCACAAGAGTGCGTTGCACATGGGGATGTCACCCCTCCGGTGAGTCACTGCAGGAAAAATGTTTGAGAACTTTTGATCTGAATAATGGCTCTAAGAAAATGAAAATCTCGACCCTGGGACACTCAAAGCTACTTACTTATAAGTCACAGTTGTGAGATTTACTGCGCTCTCTCTGTTCAGCGCGTCTACGTCAGACCGACATTCCCGGAAGTGTGATGTTCACAGTATTGTGGCACTGGGGATGCTTCTGGGTGGTGCACAAGTGAATTTATTTCATGCAAACAGGAGTTTCCGTAAGTGTTCGAGGAAGACGTTGCATTCACAGCAAGTCCATGGTGTGTGTGTCTGTTATTGCTTATAATAAGGCTAAGTTGAAAAATTTTTTAAATCTTTTTTACTTATTTTTGAAGGAGAGAGAGCATGAGCGGGGGAGGAGCAGAGAGAGAGGGAGATACAGAATCCGAAACAGGCTCCAGGCTCTGAGCTGTCAGCACAGACAAACTGTGAGATCATGACCTGAGCCGAAGCCGGCCGCTCAACCGACTGGGCTCCACCCAGGCGCCCCAATAAGGCTAAGTTTTAAGAAAAAAATAATGAACGTAGAGATTGTGTGTAGATGGGTTGACAGAAGGGGATGGGGGAACACGGCTTTCATGCTTCTTTTCTTACCCCTTCCCCGTTTGGGAAGATTCTAGCTGCCTGTGTTAGCTTTGGTGACTCTTTGGAGAGCGATCAGTTTCTCCACCAGGGTTAGAGTGGGGACTTAGAGTGAGGCAAGAATTGTGGGCTTTTAGAGAATATGCTCTTGTACGGAGGACAAAGCAGTCTGGTTAAGAATGAGTCACTTTACTATATCATCAGACAAACATCTGATTTCTGCCCCCACCAGATTTATGAATTTCCTTGCCATACCACAGCAGGGGCCCCAGGTGAGCAGGACAGCAGGGAAATGGTAAGGGATGCTGGGCTGGCCACAGTCTCTGTCTAGCTGGGGCCCCGGGGAGCTCTGTCCCGGAGCGTCTGCCGTGCAGTGCGGCCTCTCTGTTCCCCACAGGGTTCTTCCTTGGACCCTGACAGTCTGCAACCAAGTCTGGCCGTGAATGGTAGCACTGTGGCATTTTATAGCCAGAAAGACATGATTTGTTCTTTCTTTCTTTGTAAAAACGCAATTTGGAAAAAGTGGGGAAGGGAAAATCTGTTATGAAAAGACAAATTTATTTTCCTGTAATCTGCGTTTCATTGACTTGACTAGGAAACTAGATTAATGAAAACACGAGGAGATAAGGCTTGCTAAAAGTTAATATTATTGAAAGAATGGCTTTGTGGAAACATGAGAAAAACGTGAGAAGGGAGGGAAAGAATATACAGGCCGGAAGAGGTATTAGCAACAATCCAGTCTTCTTCCAGAGCATAAAGCAGACTGTTTTCCCCTCCTACTCAAAAAAGGGGATCCTTAAGCTCTGGATATAGGTAACCTCCACAAGATAGAAAAAGCAGGTGGAGGGAGAGAGAAGGAGGGAGAGAGGGAAAGAGAGAGAGGTTGAGATTTCAACATTGACCACAAGATGGCAGCAGAAGCATATTATTTAGTAGTTGGCAATGGCCTTGGGTTCACTGAAAATAGACTCCCAAACAAGACATCTTTCTCCCACTCTCACTCCACCCCCCCCCCCGAGTTTATTTATTTATTTTGAGAGAGAGTGCAAGCATGGAAGGGACAGAGAGAAAGAGAGACGGAGAAGCACAGGCCGGCTTCCCTCCTTCAGCGCAGACCTTGATGTGGGGCTCAAACCACGGAGCGTTGAGATCGTGACCTGAGCCAAGATCAAGAGTCTGATGCCTAACCAACTGAGCCACCCCGGCGCCCCTGCATACAACCTTCTTAATGTCAGCATTCAAGTATTTGGACAGCGTATCATTGAATGCGTGTCGTGCTATCATTTTCCATTTAGTAGTGATTTGGCGGAAAGTATTTAAAAAGCCAGAGTGCGGTGTCCTTCTGTAGCATTTTTGCCTTTAGCGAGGGGGAGGCAAGCGGTGCACTTGGCACGGAGAGGTCTTTGAACATGAATATCCATCTGAGGGAAATTCCTCACCCCCTGTGAGGTCTCTGGGCTCCTATTTGCCCGAGAGGAGACAACGGAGAGAAGAAAAATGGGAAAGTAATAGTAGTAAAAAGCATTATGTGCGAGGAGGTAGGATCGAGGCTTCCTACACAACCCCGCCCTCCATAAAAAACTAACAGACAATTATTATAAGAAAAAGTCAGATAGGCTATTTGATGCAACTTTGCGTAGCTTCTAGCAGGTTGTTGGATCTTCTTGGTAATTCTGCGATTCTAGAATATAATCAAGCAGATCTGAATATGGCCTGTGACAGGGCGAGGTCCTCCTTAGAAAAACATTTTAATAATCTAGTTAATGATTATTTGTATACATCTGAATATTTGCAAGCGAAAAACAGGTTTGCGTGTGTGTTTGTTTTTTGCTTTGTTTCTGGGATGCCCTGAATATAAACTGCCTTTCAACAATTTCAGAGCAAAGAGGAGCAAGTGTGGCCTGACCTACCACAAAGGGGTAAATTGTGGGTCACATCTAATGGACTGTAAGTTTTTGAGTCAATAATCCCTTGGCAAGTGCCATTCAGTCTTCCTGTAAAAGGCTGTTTCACGCGGTGTGTGACTCCCTCTCATGTGACAGCCCCAGGGGACTAGAAGTAACAGAGCCTTGCTGATGGCATCATTTGTGATTTAACACTGAGAAGTGTGCTGATTTTGGTCTGTCTCAGTAACCAAGGGTGAATGCCACACCAAAGTTGTACTCTGGGTAAAAAGAAGTCAGTTTTGAATTACTGTGATTACTTGGCCCTCTTTAAATTCGTTCTGTTTAATGTTTATTTACTTTTTTGAAGGAGAGAGAGACAGACTGCAAACAGGGAAGGGGCAGGGAGAGAGGGAGACACAGAATCCGAAGCAGGCTCCAGGCTCCGAGCGGTCAGCCCAGAGCCCGACGCGGGACTGGACCCCACGAACCGCGGGATCATGACCTGAGCCGAAGTCGGATGTTTAACCAACTGAGCCACCCAGGCGCCCCTCTTTGGCCCTCTTTAATTGATTTCTTGGCTCAGATGTTATGTCAGGTTGTACTTAGATAAGCTTGCAAGACGGAAAAGAGAGAAAATTTAAAACAGGACACGTACTGATACCCTATTTGACAATAAATTGCCTCTGTAAAACGTGTTTTGAAACTCTGCGATACATTTGTTTGAAGCTGTCAGCATATAAAAACAGTGCTCTTCAGGGCAATAATTTATATTTTTTTCCAGGCGAGGGAGAAAACGTTGTAGTGTATGACCGTGAGAGAGGATGAAGCGTAGAGAGAACGGAAGGGCTTCTCTCTCTGTTGCGTACAGGGCCAGAAAAGCAAATCTCGCTATTAGACATGGTGAAGCCGGAGAGAAGTATTATCATCTTTTGTTTCCTCTGATCTTTCTGGTTTGTTATCAAGGCAAAGCGAATTCCTGCAGGGGAGACGTAGGGGTGTCTCGTTGTCACCATGGGGCCCCGGGCATCACGTGCTGTGGGCTCGCTGGGCCTTTGATCTTGGAGCAATCCGAGACAGAAGTTTCCTCTGCGTGCTTCTGCGTCCATACTCACCGTGCTAAAATCCGGACGTGCTTTTTGATGCTTAAGAACACGCGTCACATGGCAGCTTTGCTGATCTTCATCTTTTCTTGGGCTCTGCCCACTTCCTTGATTGTTTTAATTGCCCAAGTAACGCGTGCTGGTTGTGAGACCGTGAAAGGCGGCATCGAATCCTGTCCACGACCACCCGCGCCACCCGTCCTCCAGCAGGCAGCAGGTGTTAGGCTCTCTGTATGTTCATGCAGACCTTAGCAGAGAGGGGACCTCCCTGCCCATTTGGACTTGTTTGGTCATTGCTTGTTTTTCTAACCCAAGTGGCATTATTCTATAACACTCCTCAGCAACCTGCTGGTGTTTTGTTTTTGTGTTTGCCGATAGCTCCTAGGGTTCTTTCCAGATCAGTCCACATTGGGTTTTCTAATGGCCGCCCGCTGTCCCGTAGCGTCCCAAGTCCTTCCGCTTATTGATATTGATGGTTATGGGTTTTGTCCGTTTCCGAGCATAAACACGGCCACTCATATTCTCGCACACGTTTTCTCGTCTGTCTTTATTTATCTACGGGGTAAATTGCAAAAGGCCAAGAGCGCTAGGTCAAAAAAAGTTCCCAATTTTCAGCGTGACCTTTTCGGTTTATCTGATGATGCGTAAACTTTCTGTGTCAGATAAATTGATCGCCAGCCCTTTCCGCTACGCATAAAAGGTATGCCGGTGGCATTGACGGGGTTAACTTTCTACATTCTGGAAGGGATTGATAGCAATCAGACATGTAACCATATGCATTTCCTTTTTTATACTTGAGCACATTCATGAGAACACTCTTTGAAGCAATGTTTACATGCCTTTAACTTTTCAGATTTACAAAGCCCATGTTGTGCTTTGGGCTTGATTTTTTTCCTTCTTCTTTAAAGTTGAATAAAATCCCTCAATTCCTACAATGTCTTGATTTTGAAAGTAAGAATACAGTTGTTTGTGCTCTTAAGTAACCAGACTTTTTCTTTACGGATTGCAATGATTTGTTTTTCTTTCATCAAAATACATTTTTTTGATACTTGAAGGATTCTGAGGATCTTGTTCCCACTTGGGAAAATAACAAATTCGAAGTCACTCAGCTACATTTTTTTTTTAAAGGCTAGTGGGAAGATTTGGACATATATGGTATTGGAACCACTCACTGGAGCTTTCTTTTTATAGGAGGGCAACTTCCGGTAGAGCTTTCTTTCCTTTTTTTTTTTCTTTTGATCACGGTTACGATTATTGGACTAGATTTCCCGAAAGATAACTTTACAAACATTTATTTGGGTCAGATATCAGTCATATTAAAAGTAATCAAACATGAGATTGAAGCTACAAAGTGAAACTTTTTGGAGATTAGGTAGAGCGACCTCGGGAATTTTAGCTCGGTCTTACAGAGAAATGACCTCACGACATGTTGTGATACTTAAAACAGGGGGCTTTGGGGATGCCTGGGTGGCTCAGATGGTTAAGCGGTGACTTCGGCCGAGGTCATGATCTCGTGGTTCGTGGGTTCGAGCCCCGCGTTGGGCTGTGTGCTGACAGCTCGGAGCCTGGAGCCCGCTTCGGATTGTGTCTCCCTCCCTCTGTGCTCCTACCCTGCTTGTGCTCTGTCTCTGTCTCTCTCTCTCTCTCTCTCAAAAATAAACAACAAAAAATTAAACAACAACAACAGGGGGCTTTGGAGTCATGGACCTGAGACTGAACTCTGACTCCTCCTGTGCACACTGGCCTTGTGATTTTTGATGAATTACTTCTCTCTCTGAGCTTGTTTTCCCGTCTGTAAAATAGGGATAACAATGCTTCTCCGCATAGGCTTTGTGTACAGGAGATACTCCATACCTATTTGTGGAGTGACAGGAGGCAAGTGCAAAGTGCTGAGTAAAATTGCTAGCCAGTGTGTGCCAATGTAAGCCTAAAAAATTTTAGAGAGTTTTGGGGCGCCTGGGTGGCTCCGTCGGCTAAGCGTCCAACTCCTGGTTTCTGCTCCGGTCATCAGCTCACAGTTCATGAGTTCGAGCCCCGTGTCAGACTCTGTGCTGACAGTGCAGAGCCTGCTTGGGATTCTGTCTCCCTCTCTTTCTCTCTGCCCCTCCCCCGCTCTCTCTTTTTCTCTCTTTCTCTCAAAATACATACTTAAAACAATTGAAAAAGATAAAATCAAAAAAACAAAAAATTTTTGAGGGTTTCAAAAACTTGAGTTCTGGTATTGACTCACAGAACCCCGTGGCTAGAAAGGATTTTAAGGGGTAACTTTGCTCACCCCCTTTGATTAACAAACCATTAATGGCAAAAAATCAAGCAAACATCGAGAGGTTCGGAAAGATTGTGCTTTGCCACAGACGTGACACCAAAGCTTGTCAGTGACGGGGCTGGGACTGCCCCCTCCCCCTCCACGGGTCTTATTTTCCATCCCAGCTCTCCTTACACCTGTCTGAAACATCCACAGTGATGAGTGAGACGAGGGCAAGTAGACATTTGTAAACTGGAAGCCAGACACAGGTGGAAAGGTCATGCTGTTTCCATGTTTTTCAAGAATGTGAAATGTGCTTGTAAGATGGGCCGAGCAGAGGTCACACAGCGTGCCCGGGGCAGCCCCCCGCGGGCTCTGGGAGACCACTCGTGTCAGTTTCCTCCGGGTGTGGGGTGGGAGTGAACCACTGCCTTGGATCGCTCCTAAAAGCCCGGGAGAAGGCAGGGGCGCAGTGCACCTGCTCCCTCCTGTGCAGCCCGGGGGCTGTTGACAGCCGTCATGTCTGTTTCTGCTCTCCTTGTCTCACTATGGTTCAGTGCCCGTAAGCGAAGGTAACTTTCCACATCCAGGGGGGCTGCAGGTCTAGAGACGTGGGTGGAGGCTCTTCGTAGATGTTCTAGAAGCTCAGCAGCTTCACCTACAAGCCTGAAAGCTGGAGGGTGAAAGTGCTTTGGCTGAACTGTCCTGTGTGTGTCCCTCTCCCTAAGTCAACATGAAGCGTATACGTTGGTGCCTTCTCTGTGGCTGTTTGCAAGTTACAGACGGATATTGACTGCACCGGAACTTTCCAATTTGGACAAATACTATTGCAGATTGCAGATCTTATTTCTCCAAAGGCAATTGGATCTGTCAATCAGTCAACTAATACGCGAGAAGATGTCTGAGGTATTCGGGAGACCCAAAGCCAGGTTCTGTCCTTCCTAGCCTGGCTGTCGTGCTGTCGTGCAATGTGCATCCAAGCCCCAGCTACTGCTGCTGCTGCTTTTTTTTTTTTTAATTTTTTAAGGTTTCTTATTTTGAGAGAGCAAGCGGGGTGAGGGGCAGAGAGAGAGGGAGAGAGAGAATCCCAAGCGGGCTCCGTGCTGTCAGCACAGAGCCCGAGGTGGGGCTCGAACTCACAAACCATGAGATCATGACCTGAGCTGAAACCAAGAGTCGGACGCTTAACCGACTGAGCCACCCAGGCGCCCCTCCCACCAGCTTCTTCTATTGCTACACATCTCAAGTTGCCCGAGAGGATTAAATGAGCTCACACATGTAGTGATGATTTCAAAAGTGCCTTGTATAGTCATTCAATACATGTTAGCTCTCGTCGTTATTATTTATTTTTTCTGACTTTATTCACCAAGCGTGTAATGACTTTTCACTCCAGATCCATTCATATTCTTCCCTTATTTCTAACTCCATACTTGGTTCCAGTTGTGCTCATTACAATCGCTCTGACCCGGTTTTCGGAGTCATTTCCTGAATCACAGTTGAAACTCTGACGTAGGCTGTATTTAGGACTTATTTTTCATTCATAGTATAGTCTCAGCTCTCTCTCTACGAGTATCACGCCCCTTCCCCCCCATCCCATCGTTTTAGAAACGTATCACTCTGGTGCTAGATTTGGCAGGGGTAAGCCCCCTCCGCAGTTACCTGCTCCCTGACTTGAATAAACCCAGGTGTCTCAGATTCTAAGCTGCATAGTCTAACGCAGGGAATCCAACTAAAACGCGCTTTCTGATTCGACACGTCTGGGCAGGCACCAGAGATGCTGTGTCTGTAGCCAGCTCTCATGTGATGCTGACGTTGCTGGTCTCCAGATCCATACGTGGCAAAGGACCGGCCAAAGGTTTTCTCTGGCTCCTTCCTCTTCTCCTTTTTCTTCCCTCCCCCTCCCCCTTTTTTCCCCGTCCAAGTTAAATTTTTTACACAAGTAATCAGACACACGAATGCAAGCTAATGTGCTAATGAAACATTAACGTGGATTACATTATAAGATCGACTCCTTATCTAGGAAAGCCTGGAGGAAACATTCTGGTATTCTGTCCCCTTCTAGACGATACGTACGCATAGCTGTACATTGGAAAGCCTCTGCGCGGAGGCTGTGCTTGGGTTTAAAACCCCTCATGCCTTAATCCTGTCGCTTCGCCTCTTCGAACCTCAGTTTCCCGTCTGTAAAACAGGGATGAGAAGGCCCACCCAAGCTGATGCTGTGCAGAAGACTGGCCGTAAGCACGCAGCGAGTGATAACCATCGCTTCTGTAGTGTTAATACTAGTGTTCTGGAGACAAAGTCAAATTTGTCCCCAAATGACAAATGTGGTCCGGAAAGAACTTTAATTCGGGTAAAATGGGAAAGTGAGAAACAGCGGTCCAGCATCGGTGAGAGCTGAGTGTGTGCAATGCACTTTATTGGCATGCCCTCATCTGCTGCTGTCAGGAACACCACCATGAGTCTTCACGGCACCTCCAGGCAGGACTCAATGCACGGGCTCTGCATTGATGAGGACACTAATTCCAGCACGTGAAGTGGCTTATTCAGAGGCTTGCTGGCCCAGGACTGTGGCTCTAAGGCTCTGGCAGCGTATTATATACTCGTACATATACCTGCAGCAGGTGTATGGGGAGAAGTATAAGGAAAATGGCATTTGAAGACCCTTCAACCATCCCAGTGCCCAGGGGCCCTTACGCTATAGTGCATGGAAATATCCATGGAGCTAATTGTTACAAGAGATTCCAGGGCTCCATCCCAACAGATTCTGGCTTAATAACGGGCTTGGGAAATCGGGGACCAGGACGTTTTCCAGACCATCCTGCAGCAACAGCACCACAGGTGGATCCTGTCGGGACAGTGTTGGTTTCCATGGGCTGCTGTGACACATCGCCCCAAATCAGGGGGCTTAAAACAGTGGGGAATTGTTCTCTTGCAGTTTCGGAGACTGGACGTTGGATTCAAGGGTCGGCAGGGCTAGGCTTTCTCTGAAGATGCGAAGGCAAGGTGCTTTCTGGTCTCCTCCTAACCTCCAGCAGTTGCCTGCAGTCTCAGCAGCCCTTGGTGCGATGCGGGCACGTCGCTCCAGTGTCTCTGTCGCTGTTCACACGGCTGTCTTCCCTCTGCGTGTGTCTGTGTCCAAATCCCCCTCTTCTTTTAAGTACCATAGTTGTTGAAGGTAGGACTACCCTCACCCAGGACGACCTCATCCTGATGACATCTGCCAAGACCTTATTTCCTAATAAGGTCATGTTCAGAGGTTCTGGGTGACATTAATTTGGGGGGGGGCAGTATTCAACTCCATACACTCTGCCATCTGTTTTTTGAAATTTTTCCCTTGAGCCCAGGATGTAAAGCTGTGACTCTTGAATCTGCTGAGCCCTGTGGAAAAGAGGTTTCAGAGGCGATGGGGAGGGGTGGGGTGAAGGGCGTACCTGGGTAATGATGCCGGGTTTCACAGAGGCTTTTTCACCTGCCTTTTCCATCTGCCCCCTCCCCCTGCTCCTTGTCTTATGTTTCAAAAGATGCCGTGTTGATTGATAGTCCTTTGGTTCAGAGGAAAGTATTAGTCTCTCATGGTTCCAGGAAATGTCATAGATCTCTGGTGGTTTATGGTCCTCTTGTTTTCACGGTATGGGTTTTATGAAGATTTACGGGGAACCAAAATGGGGCTTAAAAGGAGAGACAACTGGTGATTTTCATTTCTGTAGACTGTAGTTTTCCTACCTGTAATTTTAAGGGGGAAGAAACTTCTATGCTGTAATTTCGACACTTTACTTCTCTATAATTTTGGTAAATTGTTTCCTTAGGGTTACAAAGCATTAAGTGGAGTAAACCCCAAGTAGACGTATTACGTAAAGACAAATTTGCTCTGGCACATTTATCGAAGCAATGTCAAAATACAAACCAATTTAGAAAAGCTCTAATTGGTTCAATCAAAATTACACATTTTAAAACTACAGGGTTATGTTGTGGAAAAGACCGTTTTTAAGTTTACCTTCTTTTATATATTTAAAAGTAGAATTTAGGGGCGCCTGGGTGGCTCAGTCGGTTAGGCGTCCGACTTCATCTCAGGTCACGATCTCGCGGTCCGTGGGTTCGAGCCCTGCGTTGGGCTCTGGGCTGACGGCTCAGAGCCTGGAGCCTGCTTCCGATTCTGTGTCTCCCTCTCTCTCTGCCCCTCCCCCGTTCATGCTCTGTCTCTCTCTGTCTCAAAAATAAATAAACGTTTAAAAAAATTAAAAAAAAATAAAAGTAGAATTTAAACTGGTTTACCCCAGGCTGAGGTGGGTGCACATATACTTTGTAACCTAACTAAAGAGTTTTTCCTTAATGTGTCCTGTAATAGAAATTGTATTTCCACCACTAAGAATTTATACTTCCTCTTAAACATTGAAGAAAAGTTTAAGAGACAGTGGCATTAGTTCATTTAGTCTTATTGGTGATTTGGTTTAATATAAAATAAATTATGTAATAAAAGACGTTCTTATTTGAAAACATAATTTTAAAAATTGTCATATGGAGATATTTTTACAGGGATATATGTAGTTCTCAAACCCCTCTTCCTCCAAGATGCTTCAAAGAATCCAGGTTTCTGGCAATGGCTCTGGGGTTCTTGATAACTTTGACTATTTAATGATGTACTGTTCAGTATGGGCTCAGTGAGGCCTTTTTGAAAGAAAGATCTATCTGAGCAATCACACTACGAGACAGAAGTCTCTGTTCTCCATTCTCTTCAAAATTGTATATGCCTTTGTTTTGTTGGCTTCCTGTCTACCTGACATCTGATTTCTTTTTTAAGGAAAGTTTGTCTTCTTTTTTTATTATTAATTTTTTTTCTACATTTATTTATTTTTGAGATAGAGACAGCATGAGCAGGGGAGGGGCAGAGAGAGAGAGAGAGAGAGAGGGAGACACAGAATCCGAAGCAGGCTCCAGGCTCCGAGCTGTCAGCACAGAGCCTGATGCGGGGCTCGAACCCACGAACCGTGAGATCATGACCTGAGCCGAAGTCGGACGCTCAACCGACTGAGCCACCCAGGCGCCCCGGAAAGTTTGTCTTATTATTTCCAGATGAGATCAGTAATTCACATGACCATTTCATTTCTGGGAAACCTTACTGGAAATATCCAAGTCCCTTCAGCCGTGGGAAGAGGGGTAAGCAAAGGTCAGACCCATTGGAAGAGGTGATTGGCCCCTATTGTGTGGAAATTTCCCAGGATATCTTTTGCATTAGGTTGTAGAGTTGGGCGAGGGTTATCAGTGGCATCTGAATCAAATCTGCGGAGGGCAAGTTGCTGTAGGGGTTGCTAATTTTATTGGAAAATAGAATCAAGATCCCAGAAGGTTTTGATGTGCAAGAAGAATGGGGTAGAATCCTGGTACACCCAGTGCTCTCCTGTTATGCCATATATTTTCCAGATGCTCCCAGGTATTTGAAATGAAATGCAGAGATAATGTAGCCCATCTGCACACATAATACGTATGCGTTTGTGTACCTAGTCTCCTAATGCTAGTCCAAAGAAAAGACACTAGAAAGTAATGCATCAAATAATACGCAGTTTAACAACTGCTTGGATTGTCCAGGTTGAAAATGACCACAGGAAAAGGACAGTGTGGCAAGTTGAAATGAAGGTGGCAAGGACTTGCACCTCTTCCTAAAATCATTCCACATAACAACCGAAAACACATATGGGTCCTGGTGTATTTTCTTGGTGGCTCCAGTACGCGATTTGAGACCAGGCAAAACCGAGCAACTCGTTCACATGTAAAACAGATTTAGGTTCTCGGCTTAGATGATGATATACGGGTTTTTCTTCTGCATGAATGGCTGGTGAGAGATTTTGAAGTTGCGTGGGACGTGGCATAATTCTCCAGTGTGTGGTGTTCTCTGGACCGCAGGACCTGGTGATGACCAAAGCGCACCCCAGAAATTCCCGGAGTTCCCACAAGGGGGCAGTACTGCTCGCGCTGAGAATCACGGGACTGTTTCACTTTGGAAACGTGGACATTTTGGGTGGGATAACGCTTTGTCTTGTGCATAGGCGCGTGGGGGCGGGGGAGGTGGTGCTCTTGTGTGTAGCAGAATGTTTGGTGGCGCTTAGGCTTCCACTGGGTGACGATAGTCCCCCACCACCAGGTCCGGTTAGGACAACCAACGATGTGTGCAGACACAGACTGTTGTCTCCTGGGGGGCATATTCACCCTAAATTGAGAACACTGAACTGAACAAAAAGATGTTGACGGGGGAAATGAGGGAAACACTTTCCCCCTGAAGGAACCATGAAATAAATCTCATAATCAGAAGTGACCTCATGGAAGCATTTGTGACCAGTTTAGGGACCATCTGTAGGTGATCTATGAATCAACCAGGTGTTCAGGCTCATCAATATGTGAGCATATTATTTAGATTTTTCTGATTTTCTTTTACTTTTATCCTGTTTTATTCGATAAACAGACCTGTGGCCGCGTGAGAAGAAGGGTAGAATCGCGAAGAGAAGATGTGCTATTCTCACTCTGTTTACTCCCACTGGGGGTATTGTGCTCCATACTGGGCACGTGAGCAGGGACAGTTATTTGTGTACTGGAACCAAGGCATTTCACGGATTCTATGTTGTCTCAGCAAGTAGAATGAAGACAAATGATTGCAAGTGATAGCGTGACAGTTTTCCGCTCAGGGTAAGGAGTGTCTTCCTAACAGAACTTTCTGGATGGAGCTACCTGGGGAGTCGTACGGGAGTAAGTGGTGATATTTAAGGAGAGGTTTGCTCACAATGGCCCTGGAAAAGGTAGAATCGTTTTTAAGGTTGCAGGTTACTCTAGGAGTGACAGATGTTTATTTATGCATTCCATACTTCCTCCGTCCTTCCTGTATCCCTACATCTGTCATTCTAAGTGGTCATTAGCTCTGTAATTGGACACTTACTGCCACGATCGGGAAATACACCACTTGCTTTCCAAGACCATCCATGTGTGCACGATCAGTGAGCGGCCGACAAAGCACCGCTAAGGTTTAGAATTAATGCACCTTTTAGCACATCATTCATTCCTTTATTCATTCAGCAAGTAGTTATTTATCGAGGGCCTACTTTGGGCCAGTCGTTGTTCTTGGTGTTGAGAGCACAGCAGCCCCAATCCTACGTAGCCTCTAGTCTGGGAATAAAAGCAAGCAATAAATCACGGAACCGACAAAAAAGTAAAATCTCAGGGCGCCTGGGTGGCTTGGTCGGTTGAGTGTACAACTCTTGGTTTTGGCTCAGGTCATGGTCTCGTGGTTTTGTGGGTTCCAGCCCCATGTCAGGCTCTGCGCTGACAGTGTGGAGCCTGCTTGGGAGTCTCTCTCCTCTTTCTCTCTGCCTCTCCCCCACTCACACTGTCTTTGTCTTCCTCAAAATATATACGTTTTTAAAAAAGTAAGATTTCAAATGGTGATGAATGCTAGGAAGGTACCAAAGGTGCTGTGGCACAAAATTAAAGAGGGAAGGAGGGGTCTGTTTTAGAGGGGGTGGTCAAAGATGAGACTCCTATGAGGTGGCATTTAAGAGCCCATTGTTCTAACAGCAGGAAGAGCGTTTTAGACAGAGGGAAGGACATGTGCGAAGGACCTACATGGAGAAAGACACGGGCACCTTTGAAGCCCAGAAAGAAGAACCATGTAGCTGGGGTATAGTGGGCGTCGGAGCGTGGCATGCAGTGAGCTTCCAGAAAGAGAGAGGGTCCAGCTCCTGTTGGGAGGCATAGGGCTTACAGGTCAGAGCATGGACCAGGGTTTGGGTTACATCACTTTCTCGTTCCTTATTCCGGCTCACATCTGTGCATAACTGTGAGGACTGGACCTTGTGGAACATGTGAAGGAACGTGGATTTTATCCTAACAAGGTAAAGTCCCTGAGGAGCTTTCCAGTTCAGACCCTTGTGTAAAACTTTGAAACAAGACCCAATACAGGTGTGATTGCTTTGAGTAAAGTTTTGAATGTAACGTCCACAGCAAAGTATGTGACATCATTAAAGGGCAGAGTTTTGTTTTATCTGAGTTGTCGCTCTCTCTCCATGATTTGAGCCATTTGGTAACAATGTGGAGAGGTTACAAGCGGTGTTTTTCTTTTCTTTTTTTTTATTTTAGTATTATTTTTTAAAATTTTATTAAAAAAAATTTTTTTTAACGTTTATTCACTTTTCGAGAGACGGACAGAGTGTGAATGGGGAGGGACAGGGAGAGAAGGAGACACAGAATCTGAGCAGGCTCCAGGCTCTGAGCTGTCAGCACAGAGCCTGACGTGGGGCTCGAACCCATGAACTGAGAGATCACGACCTGAGCCGAAGTTGGACACTTAACCGACTCAACCACCCAGGCACCCTTTAATTTTATTTTATTTTTTGAATTTACATCCAAATTAGTTAGCATATGGTGCAACAATGATTTCAGGAGGAGATTCCTTAATGCCCCTTACCCATTTAGCGCATCCCCCCTCCCACAACCCCTCCAGTAACCCTCTGTTTGTTCTCTGTATTTAAGCGTCTCTTACGTTTCATCCCCCTCCTTTTTTATATTATTTTTGCTTCCCTTCCCTTATGTTCATCTGTTTTTGTCTCTTAAAGTCCTCATATGAGTGAAGTCATATGATTTTTGTCTTTCTCTGACTAATTTCACTCAGCATAATACCCTCCAGTTCCATCCACGTAGTTGTAAATGGCAAGATTTCATTCTTTTTGATTGCCGAGTAATACTCCATTGTATAAATATACCACATTTCCTTTATCCATTCATTGATCAATGGACATTTGGGCTCTTTCCATACTTTGGATTGTTGATCATGCTGCTATAAATATGGGGGTACATGTGTCCCTTCAAAACAGCACACCTGTATCCTGTGGAAAAATGCCTAGTAGTGCAATTGCTGGGTCGTAGGGTAGTTCTATTTTTAATTTTTTGAGGACCCTCCATACTGTTTTCCAGAGTGGCTGCACCAGCTTGCATTCCCACCAGCAATGCAAAAGAGATCCTCTCTCTCCGCATCCTCGCCACCATCTGTTGTTGCCTAAGTTGGTAATGTGAGCCATTCTGACAGGCGTGAGGTGGTATCTCATTGTGGTTTTGATTTGTGTTCCCACGCATTTTTTCATGTGTCTGTTAGCCATCTGGATGTCTTCTTTGGAGAAGTGTCTATTCATGTCTTTTGCCCATTTCTTCACTGGATTATTTGTTTCTTGGGTGTTGAGTTTGATACGTTCTTTATAGATTGTGGCTACTAACCCTTTATCTGATCTGTCATTTTTAAATATCTTCTCCCATTCTGTCAGTTGCCTTTTAGTTTTCCTGATTGTTTCCTTCGCTGTGCAGAAGCCTTTTATTTTGATGAAGTCCCATAGTTCATTTTTGCTTTTGTTTCCCTTGCCTCCAGAGACGTGTTGAGTAAGAAGTTGCTGTGGCCAAGATCAAGGAGGCCTGCTGTCTCCTCGAGGACTTTGATGGCTTCCTGTCTTCCTTTTAGGTCTTTCATCAATTTTGAGTTTATTTTTGTGTCGGTTGTAAAAAAGTGGTCCAGGTTCGTTCTTCTGCATGTTGCTGTCCAGTTTTCCCAGCACCACTTGCTGAAGAGACTCTTTATTCCATTGGATATTCTTTCCTGCTTTGTCAAGGTTAGTTGGCCATACATTTATGGGTCCATTTCTGGGTTTTCTATTCTGTTCCATTGATCTGAGTGTCCGTTCTTGTGCCAGTACCATACTGTCTTGATGATTAGAGCTTTGTAGTATAGCCTGAAGTCTGGGATTGTGAGGCCTCCTGCTTTGGTTTTCTTTTTCAAGATCGCTTTGGCTATTCGGGGTCTTTTCTGGGTCCATACAAATTTTAGGATTGTTTGTTCTAGCTCTGTGCAGAATGCTGGTGTTATTTTGATAGGGATTGCGTTGAATATGTAGATTGCTTTGGGTAGTATTGACATTTTAATATTTGTTCTTCCTATCCAGGAGCATGGAATCTTTTTCCATTTTCTTCCATAAGCTTTCTATAATTGTCAGTGTATAGATTTTTTACCTCTTTGGTTAGATTTATTCCTAGGTATTTTATGGTTTTTGGTGCAGTTGTAAATGGGATCAATGCCTTGATTTCTCTTTCTGTTGCTTCATTGTTGGTGAGTAGGAATGCAAATGATTTCTGTGCATTGATTTTATATCCTGCAACTTTGCTGAATTCGTGAATCAGTTCTAGCAGTTTTTTGGTGGAATCTTTTGGGTTTTCCATATAGAGTATCATGTCATCTGCAAAGAGTGGAAGTTTGACCTCCTCCTGGCTGATTTGGATACCTTTTATTTCTTTGTGTTGTCTGACTGCAAAGGCTAAGACTTCCAATACTATGTTGAATAATAGTGGCGAGAGTGGACATCCCTGTCCTGTTCCTGACCTTAGGGGGAAAGCTCTCAGTTTTTCCCCATTGAAGATGATATTAGCGTTGGGTCATTCATATATGGTTTTTATGATCTCAAGGTATGATCCTTCTGTCCCTACTTTCTTGAGCGTTTTTATGAAGAAAGGATGCTGTATTTTGTCAAATGCTTTTTCTGCATCTATTGAGAGGATCATATGGTTTTTGTCCTTTCTTTTATTGATGTGATGAATCAGGTTAATTGTTTTGTGGATATTGAGCCAGCCCTGCATCCCAGGTATAAATCCCACTTGGTTGTGGTGAATAATTTTTTTAATGTATTGTTGGATCCAGTTGGCTAATATCTTGTTGAGGATTTTTGCATCCATGTTCCTCAGGGAAATTGGTCTACAGTTCTCCTTTTTAGTGGGGTCTCTGTCTGGTTTTGGAATCAAGGTAATGCTGGTTTCATAGGCAGAGTTTGGTAGTTTTCCTCCCATTTCTATTTTTGGAACAGCTCCAAGAGAATAGGTGTTAACTCTTCCTTAAATGTTTGGTCGGATTCCCCTGGAAAGCCATCTGGACCTGGACTCTTGTTTTTTGGGAGATTTTTGATTACTAATTTGATTTCTTTACTGGTTATGGGTCTGTTCAAATTTTCTATTTCTTCCTGTTTCAGTTTTGGTAGTGTAAATGTTTCTAGGAATTTGTCCATTTCTTCCAGATTGCCCATTTTATTGGCATATAATTGCTCATAATATTCTCTTATTATTGTTTTTATTTCTGCTGTGTTGGTTGTGATCTTTCATTCTTGATTTTATTTATTTGGGTCCTTTCCTTTTTCTTTTTGATCAAACTGGCTAGTGATTTATCAATTTGTTAAGTTTTTCAAAGAACCAGCTTCTGGTTTCATTGATCTGTTCTGGGTTTTTTTGTTTGTTTGTTTCGATAGCATTTATTTCTTCTCTAATCTTTATCATTTCATGTATTCTGCTGGTTTTTGGTTTTATTTGATGTTCTTTTCCCAACTCTTCAAGGTGTAAGGTTAGGTTGTGTATGTGAGATCTTTCTTCTTTCTTAAGGAAGGCCTGGATTGCTATATACTTTCCTCTTATGACCGCCTTTGCTGCATCGCAGGGGTTTTGGGTTGTGGTATTATTTTCATTGGCTTCCATGTACTTTTTAATTTCCTCTTTAACTTCTTGGTTAGCCCATTCATTCTTCAGTAGGATGTTATTTAGTCTTCAAGTATTTGTTACCTTTCCAAATTTTTTTCTTGTGGTTGATTTCGAGTTTGATAGCGTTGTGGTCTAAAAATATGCACGGTATGATCTCGATCTTTTTGCACTTGCTGAGGGCTGATTTGTGTCCCAGTACGTGGTCTATTCTGGAGAACGTTCCACATACACTTGAGAAGAATGTATATTCCGCTGCTTTAGGATGAAATGTTCCGAATATATCTGTTAAGTCCATGTGGTCCAGTGTGTCATGCAAAGCCATTGTTTCCTTGTTGATTTTTGATTAGATTATCTGTCCATTGTTGTCAGTGGAGTGTTGATGTCTCCTACTATTATGGTATTACTACCAATGAGTTTCTTTATGTTTGTGATTAATTGATTTGTATATTTGGGTACTGCCACATTGGCTCATCGATATTACAATTGTTAGGTCTTCTTGGTGGATAGACCCCTTGATTATGATATAATGCCCTTCTGCATCTCTTGATACAGTCTTTATTTTAATGTCTAGATTGTCTGATATGAGTATGGCTACTTTGGCTTTCTTTTGTTGACCAGTGCCATGAAAGATGGTTCTCCATCCCCTTACTTCAATCTGAAGGTGTCTTTAGGTCTAAAGTGGGTCTCTTGTAAATGGCATATACATGGATCTTGTTTTCTATCCATTCAGTTACCCTATGTCTTTTGGTTGGAGCATTGAGTCCATTGACATGAGTACTGAAAGATATGAATTTATTGCCATTATGTTGCTTGTAGGGTTGGAGTTTCTGGTGGTGTTCTCAGGTCCTTTCTAATCTTTGTTGCTTTTGATATATATGTATATATATGTATGTATGTATATATATATATATATACATACATACATTTTTTTTCCATCTTTTCTCCCCTCAGAGAGTCCCCCTCAAAATTTCTTGCAGGGCTGGTTTAGTGGTCAAAAACTCCTTTAATTTTTGCTTGTCTGGGAGACTTTTTATCTCTCCTTCTAGTTTGAGTGACAGCCTTGCTGGATAAAGAATTATTGGGTGCCTATTTTTCTGATTCAGCACACTGTATATATCCTGCCACTCCTTTCTGGCCTGCCAAGTTTCTGTGGATAGGTCTGCTGCAAACCTGATCTGTCTTCCCTTGCATGTTAGGGACTTTTTTTCCCTTGCTGCTTTCATGATTCTCTCCTTGCCTGAGTATTTTGTGAATTTGACTATGGTATGCCTTGTTGATGGTCGGTTTTTGTTGAATCTAATGGGGGTCCTCTGTGCCTCCTGGATTTTGATGTATGTGTCTTTCCCCAGGTTAGGAAAGTTTTCCGCTATGATTTGCTCACATAACCCTTTTACCCCTATTTCTTTCTCTTCCTCTTCTGGAACCCCTATGATTCTGATGTTGTTCCTTTTTAAAGAGTCACTGATTTTTCTAATTCTTAAATCATGCTCTTTTGCCTTAATCTCTCTCTCTCTTTTTTTTTCCTGCTTCAGTATTCCGCATAAGTTTGTCCTCTATATTGCTGATTCTCTGTTCTGCCTCATCCAGCCTTGTCGACATGGCATCCTTTTGAGATTGCATCTCAGTTATAGCATTTTTTATTTCATCCTGACTAGCTTTTACTTATTTTATCTCTGCAGAAAGGGATTCTAATCTAGTTTTGACTCCAGCTAGTATTCTTGTTATTGTGATTCTGAATTCTGGCTCAGACATCTTGCTTGCGTCTGGGTTGGTTAAGTCCCTGGCCGTCATTTCTTCCTGCTCTTTCTTTTGGGGTGAATTCCTTCATTTCTTCATTTTGAAGGGAGAAAAGGAATTAATGAGGTAGAAAAAATTAAAATTAAAAAAGGTAAAATTAAAAAATAATAAAGTTAAAAAATTAAAAGCAAACACACACACACACACACAAAATTTAATAAATGATGCTAGACCCTAGGTATGTTTTGGTGTGGGCGTTGAAAGTGGCTTGATAGACTAGAGGAAAAAAAGGGGGATAAAAGAAACAAGGAAATCATTTGAAAATTTGAAAAAATGAATACACTGAAGTAGACCAAAATGAAATGATGAAAGTAAAATAGAATTTGAAAAAATTTTCACAAAAGTAAAAAATATGGTAGAAAAAAATTTTTAATATTTTTAATAAAAATTTAAAATAAAAACAAATTTTTTCTTTTTCTGTATTTAAGAAAAAGAAATGAATTTAAAAAGAGAAGAAAAAAAGAATTAAAGAAAATTGAATAGTTGGACTGGCTAACAGACTGAAATACGACTGAAATTACTTCGTTTTCCCCTAGAAGTTAAACTATGAAGTGCTTTATAGTCCATAAACTAAGCAGGCGTGTGTTTATGAACTAAGTGTGTTCTTGAAGAGCGAGGTTGGCCCTTTTGGGCGGAGCTTAGTGTAATGGCTCCATTCTCCACTAGATGGCTCTGCTTAGCCTACTGGGGTGGATTGTTGTGGTGCTCATAGGTGCATACGCGCATGCCTGGGAGCGGTGAAAATGGTGTCCCTCGGCTACCCAGTCTCTAGTATCAGAATTCTGTTCTCCCCGATCAGCATTTCCGTACCCGTTCTTTGTCTTCAGCTTCCATCCACTCCCTGCTTCCACACTGTCTGTGACCAGGCCCCAGGCGGCACCTCCCTCCCGAGTTTTATCTCAGATGCGGCTGCCTTCCTGGCCCCCCACTTCTGAGGGACTGCGGCTTTGAGGGTCTCACCGAGCAATGGCTGGGTGCCGGCCGCACCCAGGAACGCTTGCTGGACCCTGCTGCCACCGAAGCCCAGCAACTGTGGCCAGGTGCCAGCCCATTCCAGAAAAAGTTCGCGAGATAGTGTAGCAGCAGCTTTTCAGGGATTATGGAAACTCACAACACACATCTGGCACCAGGCTTCACCCCCAATGACCTTTTTCCAGCACCAGCGAATGTGGCCATTCTCTGGGGTCTGCTGGGCCCAGGTGGCCTCACCTCTACCAAATGTCCTTCCAGCAATGGAACTGCTTCTCCCCGTGTGGCCTGAGAACCTCCCGGACCCCACTCTGCTCCTGGGGATCTGCCCTTCCCACCAGAGCATGGCTAGTTATGGAGCTGTGGAATTGCAGACTTTGTGCTCCCCCTTGTTTATAGTCTTAATGGAATTTAAACCCTCTCCTTTCTCCTTTCTCCCTTTTTAGTTCAGTCCCTGCGGCTATTTCCAATTTTCCATTTTGTCTCCAGCTGCTTTTGGGGAGGGGTGCTTTTCCTGTATTCCCCCCACCACCCCCATCCTCTCTCTACACACAAAAGTGGCTCCCTGCCCTCCGTGGCTTCTCACTCCCCACATTCACCTCTCCATGCCGCATACCTGCTGAATTCTGTGGCTCAGGTTGTACAGATTGTTGTGTTAATCCTCAGATCAGTTTTCTAGGTGCGCAGGATGGTTTAGGGTTGGTCTGGCTGTATTTCATGGACATAAGACACACAAAAAACTTCCATGCTGTTCCGCCATCTTGGCTCCTCCAAAAACCACAAGGGGTGTTTTTCTTAAATCATCTTGGTCAGTGGCTCTCACATGTTTTCTAGGTTAAAAAAAACCCAAATGTGTAGGAAGAGATACTTGAATATTCTGATTTTTAGGAACAAAGTGTGTGGGTCCTTTAGGAATAAAAAGGAAATTTTAGACGTTTTTAAAGCTACGGGAGAATGAAAACCTTAATACCGTTTGACTGTGAACATGACTAATAGCTAATAGGGTTTCTGTAGGGTTTTGTGTCAGCTGTGTCTCAACTCCTGTCCCTGTTGCTTCTGGTTCTGCTCTTAAACCCTTGCTGGTAGCCTCAGCTAGAAGCACATCACCGGGGCGTTAAGCTAATTGATAGCTGTTGATGGAAGAAGGTGTCATTGTCTTATGGGAGCCACTGCTGGGTGGACATTCTCTTCTTCTGTTTTTGAGATGCCCCAGAGGGCACTATCCGTTTCTTACATGAGCTGACGTGAGATGGCGTTATCTTTATTTCTGCAAACTACGGGAGTCTGCTGTTGCAGTGGGCATAGAGTAGTGATTAATTAGATCCCAGCTGTAAAAACTTATGGGAAAAAATTTTTGTCAGAAAAAATTATCTTGAAAACAATTTTTTTTTTAGACTTCAAGTCTTGGTGGCCTATCAGTGGTGAAGCTGTGCCTGCAGAAGACTGGTCCCTTGGCAGTCTTCCTGCACCTGTGGCCAAGGGCCGTGGAGACGAGGACGGAGAACCTCACACTGGCTTGTCCCGTCCTGCTGTTCTTCCCGACTCCGTAGTGTGGCGTGACGTAGATGGGCTGAAAACAACGTATGGAGACTGGGGTGACATTGTGTGGCTCTTGTGCATCCTGTTGTCCAAGTGACATAGGGTGAGACTGACGCTCTTCTCACAGCAGAAGTGCCTTGATTGTCGCATGATAGGAACTTGGATGATTTCCCAGCACGTACGTCTAATGTGTTGAAAAATTATTTCCAAGTGATTCAGCAGAAAGACCACGCCCACTCTGCCGTGGAACGGTCTTCTGGCTAAATAAAATTTCTTTCTAGATGAGCAAGCATTTTCATTGCAATCCTCATTGAACCAGTTTTTAAGTACGATAATGACTTGACTTAACTGTGAAAGAATGTCCAGATTGCAGTTAAGCTGTTTTCCCAGGCTCTTGCAAGCATCCCAAATTACAATTACTGGGCTTGTATCTCACTGTATCTTCATCAAATATTTACTCAACACCTACTATGTTCCAGATACTGTGCTGTTTTTTAAGTCTGTGTGTTTCAAGCGTTTCATTTTGTCCCTAGAGTTTCCATTCCCTTTGTAGGTTAGGAAAACAGGACCTCCCATCCCCACCCTCCAGGACAAACTGCCAATTCCTTAAGACCCCAGGAAGAATCCTATTTTGGGTTAGTGTATCTCAGTAAATATTTAAGTGAGTGCCTGTAATATTCCAGGTACTGTGTTACGTCCTAGGAAAACACAATTCATCCAGGTACAGCGGGTGAGGAGCTCACAGAAATGGGTGGGGGAAGCCCAGTAAAGAGAGTTTTGATCAGCCCTGTAAGGGTGATGACAGAGGAGCACTGGGGAGGAGGTCAGGGGTCTAGTGGGAAAGAGCACATTGCCCTAGCAGCAAAGGGGCGTCGGGAAAGCTTTCTGTAGGGCGTCCTCATCTGGGTCATAGGCGTTTGGTGTTTTCACATAGTGTGCACAGGACATCAGGCTTCCAGAAAGTAAGTAGTTGCAATTCAACAAACACGGAATGTACATCTTTCATGACGTGTGTTGCATTTGGCAAGGGGACGGGGATACAGGTTTAGAAACAAATGGACCAGGGTCCCTCTCTTTCATTTTTCAGTCAGGCACTATCAGCTTATACTGTATTAAATGCTCTGCCAGCCTTGTGGTTTACCGGCAAGTTTTGAAACTTACGTTCTCTGTCCTTCTCAGCCAGTGCCCCTGTATTTTTTGTTTATGTCACCGTTACTAAATCTTTGTTATTATGATTGAGTAAAATTACTACTTCTGATGGCAGAAATGCACTGCCTGAAATAGGCTAGAGTGCTTGACTCAAGCAAGATTCATTTCAGGCTTCTATGATAAGGGGGAAATGCCATGTTACTTCTCCTCTTTTTCTGAATACCATTTATTCCCTAAAGCCGTTCAAAGGCTAGTGGGTAACGCCTTTGGCCAGTATCTGTGCTTTACCCCCATGCGGGGCTTTAAGGCAGCTTTCTGTTCCTTCAGTTCATTCATTCTAACCACAAGTTGGTGAAGAGGATATTATTATCTCCCTTTTAACACTGAGAAACTGAGGCTCAGATTGATCAAATGACTTGCTCAAGATCCTATAACAAACCCTCTTCAAACTCCCCGAGCCTCTGATCAATCCTGACTACTCCCCTGTTTTTGTTGTTTAGGACACCGTTTAAGTGCATCTCCTCGAAAAAGACTTCCTTGGTGCCCAAACCCTGGGTCGGCTGTCCATCCTCTGGGTCCTCGTAGCATCCTAGGATGCTACATATTGTAACGTTTGGGCTTTGATATCTGCCTGTTTGCAAGTCTGTCGCCTGCACTCCATACCCCATAGAACCTGGGAAGTGTCACCACCGATTGAATGTGAAAACTAAAGACCTTGTTCTAGTATGTGAAAGTGCTTTATAAGTGACTTAGAGTAGAAGAAATTCTTAGAAAGTTGAGCACAGAACATTATGCTAAGATGGAATTTCAGACTTTCAAAGAGTTTACCTTCTAGTTGAATAGACATGGATATGGACTGAATGTTGGTGTGATTCTCTTCCTGCCATGTTCTTTGCAGTGGGACCGGTTGGCGGTCTGTAGCCCAGAAGGAGGCTCTCACCGCATCCTAACCAGGCTGACGTTCTGATCTCAGACTGCCAGCATCCAGAACTCGGGAGAAAGAAGTCTCTGCTTGGAAGCCACCTAGTCTATGGTAGTTTGTTACAGTAGCCTAAATTGACTAAGAAAGGCATATTATTGGTGTGATCTACTCATAAAACAAACAGTTGTACTTAACCTCTCCTTCTTCCTCAGGGGGGTCTATTAATCTCATGCCGTCTTTTCATCGGGAAATACTTCATTTTTAAATCCCCATCACCCATAAGAGCTCTAGGAGGTGGGTGCCGTTATTCTTTACCTTTTCAAATGAGACACATGTCTTTATTTATCTTTCATTTTGAAGGGTATTTTGGCTGGATATAGCATTCTAGGTTGGTTTTTTCTTTTAGCGCTTTGGAGGTATTATTGCATTGCCCTCTGGCTTGCGTGGTTTTTTGGGGGCGCACAAAATCTATGGTAATTTTTATGCTTGTTCCTTTGTATGCAATATGTCTTCTCTTTCTGCGTCTGCTGTTAAGATTTCTTCTTAACAATTTGATTCTGACGGCCTTGATGAGGTTAAGTAATTTCGTGGAGTTAGGATGCAATTCCAGGAGTTCTTCCTCTGGCGGCCGTGCTCTTAAGCAATATAGCGTGCTGCCCTAAGGTTAGTCATCGGTATTTTGGTAAGGACACTGACGCAGAGAGGGGAACTTGGGTCTTCTGATTTCCAGTCCAGCGTGCTCAATTCCCTTAAGCCCTGAGAATGGGATCATACTTGACTTTTTCTATAAATATGATTTTTATAGGTTTTGGAAACATTTAGGGCAGTTGTTTCCAATCTGGTGTTCTTTTGATCTCCAGAAAATAGAGATCTACTAGAAAGTTTTAATGTTTAAAATTTGTAAATCAGAAATTGACTAAATACAGAAGCTTACTAGGACATTTGCCTGGGATTCAAACCAACTTACTGTGTTCAGCTGTTTTTCTCTTGCACATCAGAGACTCTGAGTGGTAATGACATGTTTATTTGATTATGAAGTAAGGAAATAAGAAAATCACTTTTGACTTAAACGCATTCTGTAGGACAGAAAGCTCAATGATGGGATTGCTGAGTGAATATTACAAAAGGGACCCTTCATGGTGAAAATACTGGGGATCAGTCTGGCATCTCACCCTGCTTTGTCATTGTAAACTCTACAAATGTAAAAGGTTATGTAATTCTAACTTTGTATTGTTTTGCTCTTTATGCTCTAATAGGAAGTCAGAATTAAATCCAGACTAGCAATTTCCATTTAGTGTTTCTTTCATGTTAGAACACTGTGATTATCAAAAAACCCCAAAAAACTAAAAAAAATTTTTTTAGCCCATTGACAACTCCTTCTCCAAGTAGTCCCCCTTTCTAGTGGAAAAAGAGTAGAATTCTGTGAAGGAATCGGAAAAGGATAAAATTAGATGTTGCAGTATATGCTTGTCTCCATGGTCTTATGTAACAAAAATGGGCTAAAAATATAAAAATAACCCCGTTAAGTTTTAACATGGTAACTTATATGGCAGATCATTTCGCCAGCATAAATCCATAGTCTGCTCATCATCGACGAGGTGTCGTGGTCATTACAAGTGGGTGGTCACGTTGAATGGTACGTATTTTTGTAGTTTTGTGATAGCAGTAGGGTTAAAAGATGATCCACATTTGAAAAACATTTCATACATGTCTTAGAAAGTAATATTTGAAAATTACAGCTCAACGTCTAGTCAGAGTGGTCTATAAGGCTTTGTTGCAGGATTAACAGAACAACCCATCACGAATGAAATTCACGGTGATGATATAGAGCAGCAAACCATGGCAAAGTCAAGGCAGCACTTGTGGCTCTGTCTTGCAGAAAATCATAGAAATTCCAAGTATCTGAACTTCCCAAAGTTGTGAAGCACTGAATGACATGTTTCTTAGTAAAAGGCTGACTGAGACAAGTTGCTAAGCTCTTGTAATGCACTAGTTTTGGTTCATCAATACTGAGTCTTAGTAACCTTAATGATTCATTGGATAAGTTATAAGTAAATGACCTTTACTCATGTCATGTATTAAATATGGCTATGAAGTTCGGTCACCTGCCTGTAAAACCAAAGATAGACTGACTTTAAGAAAATCAGATTGCAAGATACTGAGGAGCCTCGTGGGGCTGTGGGCCACACTTAAGAAACATGTAATTATCTATAATTTGTCCGATGTTTCTTAGTAAGTAGAGGAAGGTATAATAGACCTCTGTTAGGTCTGTTCTCTGCACTACAGCAATGTAAACTCTTTATTCTCCAACTGGCTATGAAGTCTGAAGAGTTTTCTCACAACGGTATCACTTTGATTTCTTCTTTTTATCTTAGTTCACGGGCTTTCTGTCCTCCATCTACGCTCATTCATGGACTCTCTAAGAGGTGCATTCATTATTGCCTATTTTCCAGTCTCCTTCTATCAGTGAAAGAGGATGTACCCTTCAACCACACAAATCCAGCCATGTTTCCTACCCCATCAAGAATCAGGGAGACATGTGGGGCCATTATTACTCTCTAAAATTGTAATTTCAAGATTAACTGTCGTCAGCTCATAATCTGTACTTGGATTTAGAGTAGCATTATCCAAAATGTGTTTGGCAAGACCTAGTTCTACAGGATGCTCCTTGAAAAGCGAAAGTTATTACAGTTGGGAACTCTGTGTGTCATACTCCCTTCTTGGAAATATGCAATGTGTGTTAGGATATTAAAGATTCTGAGAAATACTGCTCTCAAAAAACTTTGAAGAGTCTGTTAAAATTAGCATTTCCCTTATTTTTGCCATGGATCTTCTCCCCTGCTCAAATTCTCCTTTCCCATGCAAAACATTTACTATCACACAGGATTGTTGTATTCTGAGAAAATCCCCTGGGAAAGATGATCTGAGAGCAGATGCAGGGTGGAAGTGATTTTCCAGAGTCACATCACAGCGTTGCTGTGTAGTTTTTTCATCCGCCATCTCCCACCCAGCTCCGGCACCCAGTTTTCAGTTGACATCCCCTCATTCAGGCCACTGAGTTTTCTATAACATGTATCCATCACAGTCTTGCAAGATCCCACTACGTTTTACTCATATTTCTATGTAGTTGGAAGGATGAACAGTATCTTACAATTACTCGTGTTTTATATTTGGTATCTTCAACAGTGCCTTCAACCTTGTCTATAGATTGGACTCTCGCCCTCGCTTCCTTAGCAGTCACTTCAAAGGATTATAACTGGGATTCTGTTCTTCGGCATTTTCTAGGGCGAAAAATAATAATGTATGACAAGCAAAGTAAATTTAAGTCTCTGTGGTTGTGCGTTTGTATACCACACGTGGGTGCAAAATATATACATTTATCAATAAACCCATCCATTCAACAAGTTTTCTAGAAGTTACTATGCGTCAGGTGCTGTTCTTGATACCCAAAGGCATATGTTGGCCACCCTAGCAGTTTTCTCAAAGATTCTGTAATCTGGAAACTTCCAGAAGGGCCTCAGAAGTTCATCACAATCTCAGTCCCCTCCTGTCAGTGGGATTTTCAGCAACTTGCCCCGTAAAGGCAGGCTTCTCACATGAGTACAGTGGGGGGCTCTGGAATTATAGACAGGGACCAGGTAGAAAAAGTTCTCTGATGGAACAAAAGTGATGCGTTCATTGAGTTTAACCAAACTGTTTTTAATACTAAATTTCATGAGAGCTGTTCAAACCATTGCTGTTATAGGAATACAAGATGGCGGAACATTCACAGAACTGAGCAGTGACAGGTATCGCTACATAGTTTTGAAGTATAAAACTGAAGTGAAGGAAAACAACTTATATGTACAGGCAGGGTTTTCCTGTTAGAGTTGTCTTTTCATTGCTACTTACTGGATGGTATGCCTTGAACCAGCCTTTCCTACAAGGGTTCTTCAAAGAAGCATAGAACATAGAT
Organism: Lynx rufus; assembly: GCF_022079265.1. Classification (NCBI taxonomy): domain Eukaryota; kingdom Metazoa; phylum Chordata; class Mammalia; order Carnivora; family Felidae; genus Lynx; species Lynx rufus. Next base: position 6,216,220 of record NW_025814840.1, on the reverse strand, counting down.
GGTGATAAAGAAGGTGAAGAAGTCAATCTTGAGGATTCCAAATCTAAAGCGTAACTAATTGTTAAGATATAGTTCGTTCTTCCAGCCACCCTTGGGATGGCCAACTGGAATTATGAGTCAAATGTAGAGGAATCGTACAAGATGCTAAAGATAATTATAAAACACCCCAGGGTCCAGCACATAAACCAAGGCAGTCTCCTTCAAATAAGAAATTACTTGTAAGATCCTCGTTTTTCTTAATACAGTCTCATTCGTTTTGTTTTCTGATCCATAATATGTTGCTACTAATTCTAGTGTAAAAATATTTTCTTCCTCTACTCCCGTATGCAAGAAATGTGCCACCGTGTTTATCCTGTGGCCTTGTGTACCCAGGCACTGGGCCACTCACTTCAAGGGTCCAGAGAACTCCCCCTTAAGAAGTGGAGTTAGGAAGTGAGTTTATAGCCTAGCATCAGCACTTCTTTCCCCAGGGCAGCAACGTCTTAGCATGCCACATTTGTCCTTAATATTAAAAAGCTGTATGTGGCAGGTGTACTCAATATACATAGAGGCTTAGGGGCAGTGACATTTGTGTTCACCGGTTAGTTTTCATTCTTGAACCTGAACAACCCTGCCTTCTGGAAGGAAGCTTTCGTCTTCTCCCGATGTCTAACAGAAGGGACTATGAGATCCAGCCCCATCCTGGTAGCAAATGAACCTTAAGTGAATGTTGAGACTGTTACATCGTTTTCCAAAGCTTCACAAATGTTTCTTCTTTAAAAGTTTTGAATCTAAGAAGGCTGAACAGATAAGCAAATTAGAAGGTCACTCACGGATTCAGTTTTGATGGTATCGTGATTGAGGGCTGCCTTCCTGAAGAAACTCTCAAGATCCTGTGACTTAAAATAACCACAGCATGTATTTGGTCACAAGTCTGAATTTATAGCTCATCTCTACCCCTTTATTGTAAGCCAGGAGCTGAAAGCATCTGAGGGCTTGCTAACTCACATGTCTAGCAGTAGACCCCAGATGTTGGCTGGTTCCTCAGCGGTGGCAGGTGTGGGAACGAGTAGATGTGGCCCTTCCGGAGTCGTTCCATGTGGCTGTTTCAATTCCTCCCAGCCTGGTAGATAGCCTATCTATCTCTTGATAGAGGAGTGTCAGTGAAAGGGGGAGCATGGTTGGCGAGACCATCACTGGATTTTGGAGACCATATGTATAGTTTAATAAAGCATTTCTCGTGTTTGAAAACTTTGTTCTTGTTGAAATTCTTACCTGAGTGTGTGTGTGTATGTCAAAATGGTGAGGGTCTCTATAAAAGATGGTCTCTGTGAAATCAAGACTAGAGATCAGAAATATATTTCATCGTTGATTCAGATTATTTCATAGGGTCCTGGAAGAAGAGGCAAATTCTGATATAGAAGGAAGAAAAACAAGTTCCGGAGCGATTCTATGGCGACAGCATCGCCAGAGTGTTGGATGCCCTGATGATCACTGAGCCGGGTGGAAGGATCCCTGGTGACAAAGTGTACCTCCTTCACAACGTTCCCAAAGACCAGACCAGCCTCTTGGCTCCCACAGCATTTCTCAGCAAATACGACTTTTACGAGAACTTGTTGCCAAACTTAGGAGACTGCCCTGTTTGTTCAGTGTGCCTCTCCATCCCACTTCTATCTTCAGTGAAGAATTCTGACTCATTTTCCAAAAAGGAAAAATGTTGCCGGCTCAGTCAAATGCCTTGGTTGAAAGTCTTTCATCTGTACCATATTTGGCAGACGGCATGGAGCAGATACGACATCCAGTGGTTTCTTTTTCTTCTTATCTAATTGCCTGCAGAGCTTCTGTCAATTCAGAATAAAAGCCTGGTTCGCGCAGTGGGTGTGTGTCATTCCATAAGCTCAGCTGTGCAAGAGACACATGTCTTTATTTTATTAAATGGATGCATGTCTGACCTAGAGCCTCTGTTGGGGTGTTCGATCCTGGCATGGGAATTCTCTCTTCTTGGGGTTGTGCAGTGGTCCTCGGATGCTGGGCATCCCCAAAACATTGGAGAGGTCCTTCCAGTCATCAGTAATCGGACGACACTGGTCGCTGCTAGATACCCGCCATAGTCTGGGGACTTCAGGCTTTGTGGCTCTGCTGTTTCGGGACCACTCCTAGGGCTCGGGAGTCTTTGGTGTGGCTGGAGCCCCATGTGTCTTGTGTTTTCTCTCAGGTGCTCCCCAGCTCTTGATATCCCCTCTTCAGGGCGTGGCCGTCCCCCTTTGTGCGCGTCCCTCTCTCCTTTGAGACATGCTGACTTCTCTCCCCTTCACGGTCTAGAAATGGCTCCTTTCCTCTGGCTGCTTCTCCAAGGTCCTCCCTTCTCTCCCTACTTCCTTCTGGGCACCTGGAGTGATGGGATTTTACCAAAGCTGGAAAGGGAGTGTCTGGCTGACAACCCACACTCTCCAACCCTTTTATATAAACCGCCTCTGAGCCCGGGTGAGCTGCCTGACATTTGAGAAGGCGAACATAATATAGGAAGAACAAACACCCCTTGGCAATTAATTTTTTTTCATCCCCAAAGCAAATCGATCAGGAAAAAAAAATTCTTGTTCACTTTTCCTCCGAGTAACAACTATGGGGGTATAAACGGACCCCAGATAGAATGTAGGATTTAACATACATGCTGAAATAAATTCAGGTAAGTTAGGACTTAAAAGATGAGTGCCCCACAGCATGCGTTCACATGGCTAGAGAGGCAGCTCGACACAGTGTAAAGGGTATTGGCGCGAGATGCACGATCCGGGTCTGAGACTGATGTTGCACGAAGCTGTGTGCAACCTGGAGGGTGGAGGGGGGAGGCGAATTTGCTGGACCTCAGCTGCTTCTTGGTGCCATTCTGGAGTAAGACTAGATCATCTGTAATGCCCTAACAGTTCAAGCACCTTATGAATTTAACGGCCCTTCTCCCAGTGCGAAGCATCGTATGCTAAATAAAGGTCACTTGTCTAAATTTGTCATGTGAAAAATTCAGCCCGGACACTATGCTTTTCGTATGTGCTACGCGACTGGTGTGTGAGGGCATGGGGAAAACCGTGGCCCTCTCCACGGTAACCTTTCCAGTGGGATTTGTCTCGAAGGCGCTGAGAAGTTCGGTACGATAATTGTGTCAAAGGTCAGGCTTATGAAACCAGAGATGCGACTCAAAAAACAAGAGGAACTCGTGACCTGGGCACGAATATCATCCTGTGTGGACTTTTCTCTTGTTACTGGGTAAATTCTCAGAGATGGTTTCCAGTAAATCCAATCATCCGGGGTTGTTTTGATAGCCTAAAAAAAGCAGATCGGAAATGAAAATAATGCGTAACCTAGGCATTTTCTCTGGGCTCTCCAGATTCACTGCTTTTCGTGATTCAATTCCAGTTTGAATTTCAGCCAAGGTTTTCCTCTGCCGCTCACCACAGTCTCTTTCTAGTTTCGATCCCCCTGGTTGTATTCTGAGGCGAACAAAAAGCCGCATAGCACAAAACAAGTTTCGTTTGAAAATTTAGCCAAGAACATTCAGGACTGGCGGGGATGCTGCTCCTCCAAAGATTTCCAGGCAAATGTTACATGTTGTAAGCACTATATTTTGAGTTGTGGAACCCCTCTGCCATTTGAATGGACTCTCTCGTTTTCAACATATTGGGATAATAGACGGTACTCGAATGTTAACGTCTCTGTTGCTTAAATGCAACCTCTGCATCAGAACTCCAGATGTCCAAGTAGCTTTAACTGCTGAAGCGTGTGCCGGTGTGGGTCTTCGTTTATCCATAAAGGAGGTGCTTCTGAATTTAAGTCAGGATCTTAGGTTGGTCAGAATTCAGCATTTATAATAATTTTTACTTTAAAACCTTAGCGTTTATTTATTTTTGAGTGAGACAGTGTGAACAGAGGAGGGGTGGAGAGAGAGGGAGACACCAATCTGAAGCAGGCTCTGAGCTGTCAGCACAGAGCCCGATGTGGGACTCGAACTCATGAACCGCGAGATCGTGACCTGAGCCAAAGTCAGACACTTAACCCACTGAGCCACCCAGGCACTCGCACTTTGTCCTTTCTAAATGCCTCTTTAACTGTGTGAGGAATCGTGTAAGCATTCTTGTTGAAGCTCCAATGACATATGGTCAATTGTGTCGGAATTTAGTGTTGAATAAGAGCAGACTTTCATTTCCTCTCCCTTGCCCTGGATCCCAGGCGGGATATGTACTTGTCCCCCGTAGGGGATGAAACTGGCTTGTGTTTATCAAGCGTGTGGTAAGTTCTACGTACTTCATCTAGATTCTGTTTAAGTTTTCTAAGTAACCCCTATGATGTGGATACTGTTTAGATGGGAAGTTGGGGCCGAGTGAGGAAGTAATTTGAAAGCTGTGCGTCTGTTTCCGTAACTGTCTACCCTGCACCCCGCCAGGATACGTCACCCCACATCGGGCACTACGAAGCCAGGTGCCCCATGGATTGAACCCGCCGGGCCGGTGGGATGCAGCCTGAGAAGCGACACCTGTCTCGGGCACCTGGGTGGCTCAGTCACTTAAGCGTCTGACCCCTGGTTTCGGGGCTCAGGTCATGAGCTCAGCGTTTGTGAGTTCGAGCTCCGTGTTGGGCTCTGCACTGACAGCACAGAGTCTGCTTGGGATTCTTTCCCACCCTTTCTCTCTGCCCCTCTCCCGCTTGCTCTTTGTATCTCTCTCAAAAATAAAAGCAAACTTTAATAATAATAATAATAATAATAATAATAATAACAATAATAATAATAAAGTGTACACCTGTCTACTCACTTCAACACTTGCGCTACGGACCTGTCGTTCCTCTGTCGTGGGTGAGCCCTTCCACGGCTTCCGTTCATTTCCAAGTCTCTTAATCACAGGCAGGGCCCCACCTTAGTAAGTTCAGATTAGGGCTGGCCACCAAAACCGACTCTTTCAAGTTTGGACACGGGTTCAGATTCCTCTGGGACACTCTGGCCAGGGACTTCCTTGAGTAGCCCTCGTCGCGGGGGACACGTGTCTCCTTCGGTTGGCTGCTCAGCCCCTTTGCTGGCATCCCCTGGCGGATGACCTTCTGAGGCTAGCTCCAAGTCTGGCTCCCTGGAAACCTTTGTCTCGCTGTCAGGGGAAGGGCGGCGGGATCCCGGTGCCGCTCTGCTCTGTCGTCGGGCCGAATCTGCTGCAGGTACAGCCTCAGAGTTTACAGGTATTCCACGTCCTTCAGGTGACACAGGACAAGGGCAGAATCCCTTGAGCCTCACCGAGCAGACCTTCTCTCTAGACTTGGGAGAGGATGTTACGGGTTGAATGTTACCCCCCGTGTTCGTATGTGATAGTCCTAACCCTGGTACCTGAGAACAGCACCTTATTTGGAAATCCCATCATTGGCGATGTAATTGGTTCAGAGGAGGATGCACTGGAATGGGTGGGGTCCTACTTCTGGGTGACTCGGAGTCCTCATAAAAAGAGAAATTTGGATGGAGATATGTATGCAGACGTCGGTGCGATTTATCTACAAGCCCCAGTATGGCAACGATTGCCCCCAGGTCACCGGAATGAAGGGAGAGACCTGTAGCAGATTCTCCGTCCCAGCCCTCTGTCCCATCCCTGCCAACCCCTTGACATTGGACCTGTAGCTTCTAGAAGGGAGAGATAAGAAATCTCCTGTTTCAACCACCAGTTTGTGGTGTTTTGCGGTAGAAACTCAAGGAAACTAGTAAAGAAGGAAATAAATATCCCGTGTGTCCCTTCTCATGCCCTCACGAGTAGGGAGTGCCAAAGAAATTCTCTTTGAGTCTCCAGATTCAGCCTCCTCCATCAGCTGGAGAAGGGCGGCCAGCCAGAATCAGCAAAAGAGATTCTAAACCGCTGCCTCCACAAGGCCCACCCGGACAGTCCAGAAGCTCCCTCTAGAACGTGAGGGCACATGGGGCCTCCTGCCAGCCAGCCACACCAGTTTCTTCGTCACGGGATGGACAGAGTCAAGGAACAGCCACTGACCCACACCGTCTTGCTTTCAGGCTATATGCCGAGGTGTGGCTTAAGTCTGACCTGTTTGCGTTACCCCTTCAAGTTCGGCCGGCTCGCCGGGGGTGACTTTAGGGTACTGACCCCAAGGTGTGGCCTATCCTCACGGTACCATCTCTGAGGGTTAGGGATTAAATAGGGTGGGGAGGAGACAGGGAGCTACCATTTATTAAACACTGATGTGAGGTGGGGGCCTTGCTGCCCATTGTACACGCATTCTCTTCCTTAATTCCCAAAACCCTGCAAGTGGCCACAGATATTTTTCAAAGGGGAGGCGGCTCCGAGATACTGCACAAATTAACGTCGTTTCGCCGAGGCGGCACTGGACCCAGGTCAACTCCACGTCTGTGTGAATGCAACTCCCTGACTCAGGACAGGCTACACAAATTGTGGGAGCCACTGCGAAGTGAAAAGGTAGCGTCCCTTGTTAAAGATTAGTAAGAGGTTAAAGACGGCAGGGCATTAAGCCAGTGGGTCCTGGACGGCTGCTTAGGTGGCCCGGCCGTGCTCTGATGCTTTCGCAACACTGCTGGCGAAATAGGTGAGGAATCGGAATGTTCCACGGATTCTTCGCGGCAGGTTTAGCGTCTCATTGATCCTGCGTGTTTTGAAGGGAGACATGAGGTGGTGTCTACATCACTACGCTTCTCAAAAGCGTGTGGACCTGCTGTTCTTTTAATTCCAGGATCGTTAACATGTGGCGTTATACTGGTTATCGGATTCACGAAGTAGTGATTCAATACGTCTATTCGTTTCTGAGCGCTCGTCACGAAAAATGGACTCTTCATCCTCTTCGCCTGTTTTTTGGGTTTTCCTTTTTTCTTTGTTTTGTTGCTCACATTCCACACATGATTGAAATCATACGGTATTTGTCTTTCTCTGACTGACTTATTGCATTTAGCATAAAACCCTCTAGATCCATCTCTGTTGCTGCAAATGGCAAGATTTCATCCTTTTGATGGCTGAGTAATATTCCATTGCATATAGACCACGTCGTCTTTATCCATTCATCTGTCAAATGCACGCTTCAGCTGCTCCCACATTTTGGTTATCGTAAATAAGCATAGGGGTTCATATATCGTTCCGAATCAGTGTTTTAGGATTCTTTGGATAAATACCTGCCAGTGGAATTCCTGGATCATATGGTAATTATATTTTTAATTTTTTGAAGGCACTCCGTACTGTTTTCCACAGTGGCTGCACCAGTTTACATTCCTGCCAAGAGTACACGAGGGTCCCTTTTTCTTTATATCCTCGCCAGCACCTGTTGTTTTCTTGTGTTTTTTATTTTAGCCATTCTGACAGCTGTGGGGTGATATCTCATTGTGGTTTTGATTTGTGTTTCCCTGACGATGAGTGATGTTGAGCATCTTTTCATGTGTCTGTTGGCCATCTGGATGTCTTCTTTGGAAAAAAATGTCTATTTATGTCTTCTGCCCATTTTTAAATTGAATTATTTGGGGGTTTTTCCTTTGGTGCTATGTTGTATAAATTCTTTATATAATTTGGACACTGTTTATTAGATATGTCCTTTACATATGTCTTCAGCCATTTTGTAGGTTGTCTTTTAGTTTTGTTGATTGTTTCTGTTGCCGTGCAGAAGGTTTTTACATTTGATGTAGTCTCGATAGGTGATTTTTGCTTTTGTTTCCCTTGTCCTAGGAGTCAGATCTAGAAAAAAGTCGCTACAGAGAACAGAAGAATTACGGCCTGTGCTCTCTTTTAGGATTTTCATGGTTTCAGGTCTCACATTTGGGTCTTTCATTCATTTTGAGTTTATTTTTGTGTTTGGCGTAAGAGAGTGGTCCAGTTTCGTTCTTTTCCTTGTGGCTGCCCGGTTTTCCTAATATCATTTGTTGAGGAGACTTTTCCTCATTTCATTTTCTCACCTCCTTAGTCATAGACTAATTGACCATATAATTGTGGGTTGACCTCTGTGCTCTGCGTTCTGTTGATCTACTGTCAATTTTTGTGCCAGTACCATACTGTTTTGATTACTACAGCTCTGTAATATATCTTGAAATCTGCTATTGTGATACCTCTAGTTTTGTTCTTCTTTTTCAGGATTGCTTTGGCTACTGGGGTCTTTTGTGGTTCCATACAAATTTCAGGATTATTTGTTCTCGTTCTGTGAAAATTGCTGTTAGTATTATGATAGTTTTTGCATTAAATCCGTAAATTGCTTTGGGGGGTGGGCGGGCATTTTAACTACAGTGGTTCTTCCAGTGCACGAGCATGGAATATCTTTCCATTTATTTGTGTCATCTCCAGTTTCTTTCCGAGTCTTATAGTTTTCCGAGTACAGGTCTTTCACCTCCTTGGTTAAGTTTATTCCTAGGTCTCTTCTTAGTTTTGATGCCATGTAAATGGGATTGTTTTCTTACTTTCTGTTTCAACTGCTTCACTCTTCGTGTATAGAAATGCAATGGATTTCTGTATATTTTGTATCCTGTGAACTTACTGACTTCCTTTTTCAGTTCTAGTAGTTTCTTGTGGAGTCTTCAGGGTTGTCTATATATAGTGTCATGCCATCTGACAAGAGTGAATGTTTTACTTCTTCCTTACCAGTCTGGATGCCTTTTATTTCTTTGTGTTCCCTGGTTGCTGTCGCTAGGACTTCCAGTACTGTATTGGACGAAAGTGGTTAGAACGGATATCTCTGTCTTGTTCCTGACCATAGAGGAAAAACTCAGTTTTTCCCCAGTAAGGATGATGTTAGCTGTGGGTTTTTCATATAGGGCCTTAATCATGAGGTATATTCTGTCTAAACCTACTTTGCTGAGGGTTTATATCACGAACAGATGTTGTATTTTACCAACTGCTTTGTCTACATTTATTGGAGTGAACGTACGGTTTTTATTCTTCCTTTTGTTGATCAGATGTATCACGTTGATAGATTTGTGAATATTGAAGGACCTTTGCATCCCACGAATAAATCCCGCTTGACTGTGGTGAATGATTTTTTTGGGTGTATTGTTGGATTCAGTTTGCTAGTATTTTGTTGAGGATTTTTGCATCTCTGTTCACCAGGGATATTGGTCTGTAGTTCTGTTTTTTTAGTGGTGTCCTTATCTGGTTTTGGTATCGAGTAATGCTGGCCTTGTAGAATGAATTTGGAAGCCTTCCTTCCTCTTCTGTTTTTTGGAACAGTTTGAGAATAGGTATTAACTTTTCTTTAAATGTTTGGTAGAATTCTCTTGTGAAGCTGTCTGATCCTGGACTTTTGTCTTTTTGGCAGTTTTTTTGATTCCTGATTCAAATTCATTGCTGGTAATTGATCTCTTTAAAATTTCTATTTCTTCCTGCTTCAGTTTTGGGAGGTTATATGTTTCTAGGAATTTCTCCGTTTCTTCTAGGCATATAATTTTTCATAATATTCTCTTACAATCTTTTGTACTTTTGTGATGTCTGTCATTGTTTCTCCTCTTTCATTTCTGATTTTGTTTATTTGAGCCCCTTCCCCCCCGCCCCCCATTTTTTGAGGAGTTTGGCTACAACTTTATCAGTTTGTTGACTTTTTCAAAGAACCAGCTCCTGATTTCCTTGATCTGTTTTGTTGTGTTTTAGTTTCTAGTTCATTTATTTCTCCTGTTATTTTTATTATTTCCTTCCTTATGCCTGGTTTAGCTTTTGTTTGCTCTTTTTCTAGCTCCTTTAGGTGTAAGGTTAGGTTGACTGAGATTTTTCTTGCTTCTTGAGGTAGAACTGTATTGCTATAAACTTCCTTCTTAGAACAGCTTTGCTGCATCCCAAACATTTTGGACCATTGTATTTTCATTTTCATTTGGCTACATGTATTTATTGATTTCCTCTTTGATTTCTTGGTTGAACCATTCGTTGTATAGTAGCATTTTATTTAACCTCCATGTGTTTGTGTTCTTTCCAGGTTTTTTCTTACAGTTGATTTCTAATTTTATAGCATTGTGACTGGAAAACTTGGAATTTGTCGAGACTTGTTTTGTGGCCTAACATGTGATCTATTCTGGAGAATGTTCCAAGTGCACTTGGAAAGAATATATTCCACAGTTTAGGATTAAATGTTCTGAATGTATCTGTGAGGTTCATCTGATCCGGTGTGTCATCCAAAGCCATTGTTTCCTTGATTTTCTGTTTAGATGATCTGTCTATTGATGTAAGTAGGGTGTTAAATTCCCCTACAATTATTGCGTTACTATTGATTACTCCCTTTATGTTCATTTAGCTGCTTGGTGTATTTGGGTGCTTTCTTGTTGGGTGCATAAATATTTACAATTGTTATATCTTCTTGTGGGATTGTTCCCTTTACGATTATGTGGTAGCTTTCTTTGTCTCTTGTTACAGTCTTTGTTTTAAAGTCAATTTTGTCTGATATAAATGTTGCTACCCTGGCCTTTTTTTTCATTTGCACTTGCATAGTAGATGCTTTTCCATCCTTTACTTTGAATCTGCAAGTGTCTATTGGTCTGAAATGAGTGTCTTGTAAGCAGCATATAGATGGGTCTTACTTTTTTACCTATTCTGTCACCCTATGTCTTTTGATTGGGGAATTTAATGCATTTCCATTCAAAGTAATTACTTGTAGGTATGTACTTATTGCCATTTTGTCAGTTGTTTTATGGTTGTTTTTGTAGTTCATCTCTGTTCGTTTCTTCTCTTGCTGTCTCTCATGGTTTGCTGACTTTCTTCTCTCTCTCTCTCTCTCTTTTTTTTTTTTTTTTTGCACGTCTGTTACTGGTTTTTGATTTGTGGTTACCATTAGGTTTCTACATAACATCTTCTGCAGATAACAGTCTGTATTAAGTTGATGGTCGCTTAAGTTTAAACCCATTCTTTACTCCTTTCCTCCCCACGTCTTAGGTATATGGTGTCTCATTTTACATAATTTTATTTTGTGAATCCCTTGACTGATTTTTATAGATTTACTTAATTTTAGTGCTTTTGTGTCTCCTACTTTTTAAAAAACTCCTGCGTATGGCCTTTTCTTTCCACTCAGAGAGTCCCCTTTAACATTTCTCTTAGGGTTGGTTTCATGGTAATGAGTTTCTTTAGTTTTTGTTCATCTGGGAAACTCTTTATCTCTCCCTCTATTCTGAATGCTAGACTTTCTGGATAGAGTACTCTTGGCTGCAGGCTTTTTTCTTTCACCACTTGGAGTGTAACATGCTAGTCCCCTCTGATCTGCAAAATTTCTGCTGAAAAATCTGCTGAGAGATTTATGGAGTTTCCCTTCTGTGTAACTGTTTTCTTTGGTCTTGCTGCTTTTAAAATTCTCTCTTTATCACAACTTCTTTGCCATTTTGATTAATATGTGACTTGATGGGTACTTCCTTGGGTTGATTTCTCGGGGGGCTCTTTGTGTCTCCTGGATCTGGATTTCTGTTTCCTTTGCTGTATTCAGGATGGTTTCAGCTATTATTTCTTCAAACAAACTTTCTGCCCCCTTTTCTCTCTTCTCCTGACATCCCTCTAATGCACATGTTATACTTACTGTGTTGCTGAGTTCCTTAAGTCTATTTTCATTTTTTATTTTAATTTTTCTCTCTTCTGTTCAGCTTGATTGCCTTCAGTTACTATGTCTTCCAGGTCACTGATCTGTTCTTCTGCTTCCTCTAGTCTCCTGTGTATTCTCTTGTGTCTTTTTAATTTCGGTTATTGAGTCCTTCATCTCCAATTGCTTATTTTTTATGTGCTCTCTCTGTCCATTAAGGGTCTGAATTCTCTATCAGGCATATTCCTTACCTCCATTTTGCCTAGGTCTCGTCCTGTTCTTCATTTGGGACATATTCCTCTGTCTCCTCATTTTGTCTAACTCTGTGTGTCTGTTTCTGTTAGGAAAGTCAACCACATCTCCTGCTCTTGAAGGTGCTGACCTTATGAAGAAGAGGTCCCATAGCGCCCTGCAGTGCAGTGTCCCCTGTTCACCAGAACCGGGTGCTTCAGGAGTATCTCCTGTGTGTTCCTGTGTTGTATGTGCCTTATTGTGGCTGAGCCCATTAGCCTTCAGTCCGGTCATCTGCAGTGGCTCTCTTTGTCTGCCGTTGGCAGGTTTGGTCCTGTCTTGTTAGTGGGCCAGTCTGGGGCTACCGTGGGCTTGAGTTGAGTCCAACCAGGCATTTGTCAAAGATGCGGTAGCATGGACCCACAGCATCCTTTTTCTGTGTTGTCCCCTGAGAAGCTTGCATTGGTGGGTGGGGCCTGCAGTCAGACTAGATGTCTGCCCCCAGCCCGCCGTTGGGGGTCACAGTCGAACTGGTGTGTGGGACTGACTTCCACTGTCCCTGGTACGGCAGTCACCTTGGAGTGGTGATGACCTCTGTCAGAGCTCCTTGCACCTTGCAAGGCTTGTGACGCTGCTCGAATGGGCTCCCACCAACGGTGTATCGGAGGGGGCAGGGTTTGTGGTGTTAGCAAGGTTTGTGCAGGGCTGTTGTGGGAGAAGACCTGGAGTCCCTTCAGGAAATTCCTGCCACGGGGCTGTAGGGGTGAATCCGCAGGAGAGTGTGGGGGCAGGGTACATCGTTAGCAAGTCTGGTAATGAGTATTGCTCTGCTGGTTCCCACAGAGGTCAGTGTGTCAAGGCGGCAGGTTTGGAATCAGAAATGGTGCCTGCCAGCTCCTTTGTTCCTGGAGAACTCCCCCGGCGGTCCCTGCCCCTCTGAGACAAGCTCTGACATTAGTGAACAAATCTCTGTCCAGGCGTTTTTCAAAGGGTCACATCTGTGCTGTATCTCTGCAAGGTTGTTTGTTGTGTTGTCTCTTTAAGTGCAGGGAGACTCAGTTTCCCCCCTGGCTCTCCCAGAGCTGAGCCCACTAATTTTTAAAGTCCCTGGTGTTAAACCCCACTTACTATAAGAAGTCACATAATTATACCCCTTTGGTTTTCAAAGCCGAATGTTATGGGGATTTGTCCTCCCTGTGTGGATCCCCGTGCCTGGGGTGCCTGGGGTGAGGGTGTGTTCATGCCCACAGGTCCTTCCCTCCGGTGGGCAGTCCCACAGGTCCGTGTAGCTCCCAGCCACATCTCTGTCCTTCCTACCCTCTTTAGTGTGACCTCTGCTCTACATTTCGCTGTGGGTAATCTGTTCTGCCAGTCGTTGAGTTGTTCTCTGGGTTATTTACACTGATGCGGGTGTTATATCTGGTTGTATCCCTGGGAGGAGATGACCTTAGGGTCCTCCCTCTCCGCCATCCTCCTCAGAAGTCACCTAGTGTTCTTTTTGAAAGGTTAGCGTTCCATGGATTTTTCAGTGGATAAGCCATTGATCTAGCTTGCTTATAAGCTCTCAGGCAGTTTTCTGACTAAGATGATGGCATAATTAAGTTTGGTACTTTTATTCATGCTCCTTTTGCAGATCCTTATGATATTGTTAATGTTAACAATTTTTTGTTGTTGTTGAGATCTATTTAAGATTTACTATCCAGCAGTACCTTCTAACAGAAAGTAAAATGATCACATCAAGGTCATTTCATTAAATGTTGGTATTTTCAGTGTTGTCCCAAGATTAAAGCAAGTAGAGCTTTACAAAACATGGAAGAGGATCCTAATTTTTGTCAGATCTTCTTAGGGTTACCTTAGGATAGGAGAATAATCTCCCAATTTTCAGACACCATTAAGTCACCCAGACTAAAATAGCATCATGCCAAGTAGAAAGCCATTATTTGTTACCAGCGTATTTTTTTAATTTATTATTTGTTATCAGCTCTTAGGTTCTCGTATGCAACTGAGCAACCAAACTCCTTAACTGTCTTCAGTGTCAGCTCATTTTGACAGCCATTTATTTTTTTAAAATATCAGACTGAAAAGAAATGATCCCCTGGTTGTAATAATTATATACAGTTGATTTCTCTCTGGTAGATAATGCTAGACAAAGACAAGGCATTTATCACAGATAAAGACACTAAGGCAGGACTGAGGCACTCGAAATGAAAGATGCTTTTTCTTCTGAAGCTGCTTTATTCCAGTGACCTTATTTCTGTCGTTCAAAATGACAAAGGGGAAACCAATGAATATTTGAGAAAGACAAAGAGTGTTTGTGCCCCATATTACTTTAAAAAAAAATCCTAGCTTTAAAATCGGATATTCTGATTTATTAAAGTGTAAGAGTTTTACATGCGAAATGTTTTTAAGGAATGCCCAAGTTATTTCCCTTCTGGCTTTCAGGAATGAAATCAAATAATGAAATTTCAAAGAACATAAAAGTACGTTTTCTAATTTTTTAATTCAGTGACTTATCAGGTGAAGAGGCAGGGCCACGGCAAAGATGAGCCATGCTGTTTCCATATGTGCTTACATGTCCGTCGGCCAGGAACTCTGTGTTGATTGAATTTGGCTGAATTCTCGATGAAAGCCTAGGGCTTTAGACAAGAATGAGTTTGGCAGGGCCGTGGGGAGACAACAACAAAATTATAATAATATGCTTAATCTGATTGCTAAGAGAAGAGAGGGAAGAGAAGGCAGAAAATAATTAGAATTCAGAGAGGTGGACTGGAGAGGCAAAGAAAGCAGAGGAAATGTAGCAAATTGTCAGGAAAAAAACGACGAGTAAAACACCAGATCATACCAAGTATGGATTTAAACTTGTTGGTTCCAATGAGTGAGAAACTCTTACCCTGGAAGACAGGAAAACACCAGGTGGGACATCTTTCCTTTAGAAATATGTCTGATTTGTTTGTTATTTTTGCGGCTGTCTTGAATTGGATGTTTGATCATTCTAGAATATAAACTCATAGTTTCACAAGTCATGTAAACTAATTTGTGATGCCAAATTTAATTCCGTTTCAAAGCCCATAAGTAGGACTCTATCCGTACTTATCAAAATCAACATTTTACTTAAAAATACTCAGTAGGTTATTAGCAGGTGTCCGTTCAAAAACTACAAGATAACTTCCTTTTCTCCCTACTTCTTTTGTCCACGGACAACTGGGTGACCACACAACCATTTTATTATTTCAGTCTTGGGGTGAGCTAGAGAAGGTTACCTAGAAGCACAAGCTGCCATTGTGGTTTGGGTGAATTTGCTTCAAAATAAGGGCTAAGAAAATGAAGACTCAACCTTTATGGCAACAGTTCAATAACGGGAGGTGATCAAGGTCGCTCGACTGCACTAACATCCGTCACACAGCATGATCGCACAGGTATTATCCGTTTGGTATTACGGAGATGGAGTCATTATAACCAAGGGCTGTGTCACCGGATCAGCGTCTGTTGCTCTGGAAAGAAGCCGCTTGTCTTTGCCTAATGGTTTCTATGTGGGAAAGGTCTCAGCACCCCAGCACCCACAATTTAACCATCCGTATCATTAGCCTGTGACTCTTTTTAAAAGAAGCCAGCTCTTCTGTTTCCTTTATTGCTATATATATATATATATATATATATATATATATATATATATATATTATGCCAGAATGTCAGAAGTCCTAAAACTTGTGAGATTTCAGAGGATGTATTTTAAAAGATGTGTCAGAATGTGCTCGTTGGATTTAGCTGTAGGAGACCCTATTGAAATCACAGCAGAGCGCAAGAGTAGGATTTCAATCCCATCTGTGACATATAAACAAGTTGTGACCACGGGTGACTTCTTTCAATTTGTTCTTGGTTTGTTTGCCTGGAAACAAATAGACGCCTTTCCCGCTTAATAAACGTCTTGTGGGGATCACGTGAAATCGTGTCTTGGAGGGGAGTGTAAAATGTCATGCAAATGCAGTAGTGTGAGCTCAAGTTCACCTGCTTGGTTCAAACCAAGGCTCCAACGTTTGCTGGCTGGGAAACCCAGGGCAAGTAATAACTTTTCATATATGCAATGGGTGTGAGGGTTGTGATGAAAATATTAGTAAAAAAAATCTATCTCTTAGAACCGGTTTTGTTAAGTTTATTTATCTATTAAAAATTTTTTAATGTTATTTATGTTTTGAGAGAGAAAGAGGCAGCAAAAGCAGGGTAGGGGCAGAGAGAAAGAGAGGGAGACACAGAATCCGAAGCAGGCTCCAGGCTCTGAGCTGTCAGCACAGAGCTCGATGAGGGTCTTGAACCCATGAACTGTGAGATCATGACCTGAGATGAAGTCAGATGCTTAACTGACTGAGCCATCCAGGCACCCCTAAGTTTATTTTTTTGAGAGCGAGAATGAGCAGAGGAGGGTGAGAGAGAGAGAGAGAGAGAGAGAGAGAGAGAGAGAATCCCAAGCAGGCTCTGAGCTGTCAGCACAGAGCCCAATGTGGGGCTCGATCCCACAAACTGTGAGATCATGACCTGAGGCGAAATCAAGAGTTGGACGCTTAACCAACTGAGGCACACAGGTGCCCCTCTTAGAACTGTCTTGAAGGGACAGATAATTAGGATTCTACCTGCCAAGAGATTAACACTCTCCAGGCAGGGAAAGCGGCCAACAAATATTAATCTTTGTTGATGTTGTTAGAATGAAATACCAGTGAATTTGGTACCCTTCTCCCTATGTGTCCCCCTCCTAGTAGCTGTTCAGTAACTAAATATTGGGTAAACAGGGGCTTGGACACCGTGTTTACCTTTGGGGTCAAATGAACACGAATGACGATATTCATGATTTATTTTAATAGGAAACCTTGGGATCAGTTATCCATCAATGACATCTCGCAGACAAAGATTTTTCTCTTTCAAATGATGGCAGTGCTTTCTGCCATTTAGATCAAGACGTGAATGTGGACGCCTGTCGCTTGTTGTGGCTTACCCGCTGCGGCATGGAGCTGCTTCAGTTGTTTCACGACATTCCCACATCAGAGAAGGAGCTGCTCAAAGAGTCCAATTTTTTCCTGCGGACCATGTTCCCTTTAAAATTCGCTTGAATTCTTTATGGTAGAAAATACTTCCTGGTACGATCCACACTCTGTAACCAAAGAAAGAAACTTCGTGGGGGTTTTTCAAGTGCGCTGCCCTTCAGTTTCAGAAGGTGCCCCCTGAGCCCCTGATTTTAATCTGTTTCCAGTTACAGACCCCAAGAGGAAAGGAACCAAGGGGTCACCCAGTTTCCAGACTGCCTCTCGCAGTCGAGGGTTATATCTTTGAAGATAACTCAGTCTTGACTCTGTTTCCATTTTTGGAAGCGCTGATGACCTTCTAAGTCTTTCCTTCAGAATTCAGTCCTGTATCTTCCAGATTCCTGGCTGGTAGGTTGGAATTTATAAGTGGCGGACAAAAGGTTATTAGAGTTAATTTGTTTGGTTATACTATCCGGAGTCGTATTTTTCCTGTTTGTGAAATAGGTCAGCTCTAAATCTTAAATTTGTATGAATGTTGGTTTCCTCAATTCAACTGCGAGTTTCTTGCACATAAACTCATTTTCGTCAACCTTGGCCACAGACCAGAGATTCTGGCAGAAACACCAAGGGATGGCAAATTTTCCATAAATGCTTTGGAATGACCGTAAAACAAGAGCCTCTAAATACGTGTTACTTATTTTCTAAGCACAAGGGTTGGAGTGAAGGGCAGGGGATGGAGGAGAAAGAACAGAAAAGAAGAAAACTAATGTTTGTGAAGTAGCTATTACGCGTCAAGCACGTTCTTTTCTAGCTACGGGCAGTATCTCAGTTTATCAGCTTTGCAAAGGAGATACTGTGGCCCAGTTTTGTAGGTGTAAGGCTCAGAGACGTTAAGTGATTTATTCAATCACACAGCCAGTGTGTGGCATAGTCAGAAGTCAAAATACAGGTCTGTCTGATACCTGCCTATTTTCTTTTCCTGTTAACACAGGATTATACCCCATAAACATTCATTGTACATCTCATCCTATGAGTATAAAAGTCCTGGGGATGTTAAGCAGGAAAAGATACACTGTTAGATCTTGACCAAGGTAGTCAATTAACCCTGCCATTTTAGGTGACTTTTTCAATTGACCCAGAAAGCCTAAAGAAATGTTGAGGACTCTACTGTAATAAAAAGGTTGGAGAGCTTTACGGAATTTTATCTGTATGAGGCAAATTTATTTCCAAGCTGGTTAGATGCTCTGCAAGGGAAAAAAACGTTAAAACTGGTGGGCTTGGCTGTCGTGAAGTTGAGTGGGGGAACCGGATGTGGTTGGGAAACCATCAGCTGTTCAGTGGGTGCCCAGAAGAAACTTCTCGTGTTCTGGAGCAGCTGCCAGTGTTCCTGGAGCTCAGCAAAGGGCCGGTGGGCCGGAGGGACCGTGCCCACCTGTCCTGTGGGTTCCTGCCTCTCTGGTGTTCTTACTCGCTGCCCTGCTGCCCCTGGGCTCCACCCTCTGCCCGCGTTTGGTGTTTGCGGTCTCAGCTCTGCGGCCCCTCCGCTTCTCCCAAAGCTCTGCGACAGCTTTTACCTGCTAGTATTTACTCTCTCATCTTCTTTGTCCTTGCAGATTTTGTAAAACATCTGTACTTTTAGTGTAACAGGTTTTATTTCCAGAGACGGTAGAGATAAATGCATGTGTCGATGTCACGCACACACACAATAATATATGCACGTGTGTTTGCTTCTTCTAAGGGACTTGTTTCCATTATGGTTGCACTCACTTGCCTAAATACTCTGTTTTGTCTCCTCCCCTACCTTCGAAGCCTTCTGTATTCCTGTCTTAGAAAGCTCGTTGTTCCCAGAGCCTGGGGTCTCACCTCTCCAAAACTCACTCCCGTTCTTGCCCCTGAGACTGGACCCCCTGTGCTCATTGTTCTCCTCACAAAAGTGCACCCCATTTCCATTTCTTATATTGACGCTCCTCATCAATAATAATAAGTGACAAACATTTATTCAAAGCTCACTGTGCTCTTTTTCGAAAGATGCGTGCCAGTATGTCATAACTGATCACACAGGCCTCTAGTCATGTTTCAGAGTAAAGAATTGTTTTAAAGCACATATATCGTGCAGGTACGGTTTCCAAACAGGAATGAAAATTGCTGCATAAAATATCTGTCATACAGAGAGCTAGGCGAGGAAGGCAAGAAAGCAAATACCCCCAACTCACTGTATTTAAGCATTCTGTACCATTATATGCTTTAAGATTCGCTCTTATTTCAAGTTTGGTCATTTATTTTTATGTACCTTTTCAAGTTCAAATCTTTTAAGGGGAGCTCTTCTCTTTAACTCACTTTGAGTGTTATGTAAGGCACAACACTGCCTCCCACCAGAGGCAATGAGATGCTTCTAGATTATGGTTAGAATTCCAAGAGAGGAAAAGAGATACAATTATTAATAAGTGAAATGTGTGAAAAAGCACATTCTGAAATTAAAGGGGTTAATTTATTTTAAATATTTTTATTATGTAGCAGTCACTCTTCACAGACCCAGGCAGTGAGACCCATAATGTATTTCTCTATATTTTAATTACATTTTCTTTCGGGTTTGACAATGTGCTCCTTTCTCAGATTCTGAGAAGTTGTTAAGTTGAAGAGTGTGTTCGGACGGGAACGGATGGAAGTGACTTGATATATTTATTCCACAGGCAACGAATAATGAGTAGTTTGTTGGTGATTTATGTTAATCTAAATGTATGCTACAGGATATTATCATGTACTCTCCAGTCTGTGCCAGCAATTCTGTCCTGTCTAGAAATATACAATTATCCATGGCTTTTTGTAAATGTTTGTTTATATCGAGAGGGAAAGACAGAAGGATCATGCGTGTTGCACGTGTGTGAGTGGGGGAGACAGTGAGAGAGAGAGGGAGACAGAAAATCCCAAGCAGGCTGTGTGTCAGCATGGAGCCCATCGTGGGGCTCGATCTCATGAACCGTGAGATCGTGACCTGGGTCGAAATCAAGAGTCGGATACTCAACCAACTGAGCCACCCAGGGGTCCCTCTACAAGACTTTTTTTTCAATGAAAACCTTAATTTGTATGGTCATTTGATGGTATTGTAGTTTTGCCCACAACCATAAAATTGATTTGTCATAATGCAATAAGCAAAATTACATACATATGTAAAAAATGTTATTATATATTTAACTTTCGGATTACTATAAAATTGCATTATGAAATTCAAGAGATAAAGATTGAAATCTCTAGGTAAACAGACCTTTCCCCATCCTATACTTGTTTTTTAGAAGAAAGAAGAAAGTGTTGAAAAAAAAAAAAAGTCCAATATGGACCAGGAAGCTTCTGAAATGAACCTGCTTTCTGGCTCATTCAAACAGCTGGTTATTTACCGAGGTTCCGTGTATCTCAAGCTTGTGCTGGCCGCTAAGCCCAGCAACCCTGCCCTCAAGACAATTCTGTCCAACTGTCTCTCCCTGACATCAGCTGCATATGACGGTTTGTTTTATTTGGGACTCTGAAAAGAGGTGTGTGGCAGAAAGGGGACAGAGATGAGACTCATGGTCATAAATGGGAGACGGCGAAGTGTAATGGTCAGGGGTCCGGGCTCTTGGTTCAGACTGCTGTGTTCAAATCTTGGCTCCCTGGTTTACCAGCTGTGCAACCTTGGCCTTGACTTCTCTGTGCCTCAGTTCCACGTTTGTAAAATAGGAATAATAATGGTAGTTAATTCACAGGATTATTAATGATTACGGGAAATAATGCTCGACAAAATTTGGTTACCGCTGTGTAATTGATCATAGCATCAGTTTCCTGGTAATTTTCTTAGGGCAGGAGACAGCAGAAAGGTCCTCTCAACATCCTGCTGTTTCCTAATTTGTCGGTCGCAAGAGACAAAGACAACAGTAAGTCTTCTTGTTGTTTTGGTTGAGGTAGATAGGGAAAAATCGGTTCTGGGCAAATCATCAGGCTTTATTGACCTAATACCTGGGCAGCCCCTTACTGCTGAGTCCTTACTGCATGTCTTCATTACGGAGCCACTCAGGAGCATGGGGTATTTCTTACGTAGGTCCTTGGCTTTAGTATTGGGTAACAGGCATTGAGAAACGAGTTTCTCAGGTAATCTCTTACGAAATATTCTAAATGAAAATGTGTATCTTTGCTAACTCATACAACTACTATATGCTCTTTGCAGACTTTTAGAAACTACAGACAAGTTTAAAATCACATACAGTCCTGCGACCCAGAGATAACCACTAACTCTCCGCTGGTTTTCTACACACACACGCTTCTGTGTTGAACCAAAGCTGGAATAAGCCAAGTGCTTTTGGTAGCCTGCTCTCTCATGAAGGGATACGCTATTGACACTTACCTTGAAATCAGACGTACTCTTCTGAAATGTCACTTTTAACGTGATGCAAGTTACGTAGGGCTTATTCTTTAATATTTAGATTATATTCCATTTTACGCATTTATATTTAAGCTACTGCTGTTGGGGCACCTGGGTGGCTCAGGCTGGTTAAGTGTCGTCCGACTCTTCGTTTCGGCCCAGGTCAAGATGTCACCGTCAGGAGACTGAGCCCCATGTTGGGCTTTGTGCCGGGTGTGGAGGCCGTTTGAGATTCCGTCTCTCCCTCTGTTCCTCTCCCCACCACCCCCCGCCCCGCTCACATGCTCACTCTCTCCCAAAAAATAAATAAATAAATAAATAAATAAATAAATAAATAAATAAATAAATAAAATCGCCATTGTTAATTATTGCCAAACATGCTCTTCACGTTGCCTGTCCTCTGCCAGTGTCTCTCATAGTGCTGTGCATTTTGCTCATCAGCCCTTTTTACACCCACAGAGTCACCCCGGATCATCACCTGTTGATCTGTGCTTCGTTCCTCCACCAGGCTATCTGTGCCATGGGAGCCCAGGCTCCATCTAGTGTCACCATCGTAACCAGAGTTTCCAGGAAACTGCTTGGCCACGTGTAGGGGGCTCAGTGTATATTTGTTGAATAAATACGTGATAGGTATCATCTGCATCTGATAATCATTCTCAAACAGCAAATCATTCTGACAGCTCTTACGATTTGTTGTTTGGGGCTGGGTAGATCTGGGATGTGATTCTGGAGGGAGGGTATGGAGCTTGGGGGTGGGGGTGGGCAGGGAAAATCAAGGAACAGCCTGGTTGGGAGACGAGGGACAGGGGAGTGAAAAATGTTCTCTTGACTCCTCTTTTCCCTCACGCCTTACATCAAGAGCTCAGTTCTTTCCACTGACCTTCAGAATAAAATTCGTGGGTGCAATGGGACGAGAAACAGACCCTTCCTTTATTTATTGGTGGATTAAGTGAATGTACGCTTGCCTGGGACTGCCTGAATTACATTCAAGGAATCCAGTTCCAAGCCTGTGACTTCACTGAAAAAATTCCAGTGCTGTGTCTGGCACATGGTAGCAGGAAAAGGAAGGGACAGTATTTATAGAGCACCTATCATAGTGACTTTCCAACATCATTGCCTTGGGTCTACTCAACAGCCCGGAGAGGTAGGAACTATTCAGGGGCCCAAATGCAACCCTGGACTAGTTGACTCCTGAGTCTACTTTCTCAAGCCAAAATCAAAATATTAGAGAGAATAGGGGTGTCTGGGTGACTCAGTCGGTTAAGCGTCTGACTTTGGGCTCAGGTCACAATCTCGTGGTTCATGAGTTCGAGCCCTGCGCTGGGCTCTTTGCTGACGCCTCAGAGCCTGGAGCCTGCTTCAGACTCTGCGTCTCCCTCTCTCTCTGCTCCTCCCCTGCCCGCTCTCTCTCTCTTTCTCAAAAATAAACATTAAAAACATTTTTAACAATATTAGGGAGAATGAATTCTCAAATTAGATGGGGGAAATGACTTATAGCTAATGTAAACAAATTCTAAATTCTAACAAGGAAGCTATTTCTGTTTGTTTACGTATGTGTTGGATGATTTTCACTTATGAATTGGTTTAGAAAGTAGAAATAAAAAACGCTAATGCAGGGCGCCTGGGTAGCTCAGTTGGTTAAGCTCCCAACTCTTGGTTTCAGCTCAGGTCGTGATCTCACGGTTCATGAGATTGAGCCCCACGTCAGGCTCTGCACTGA
Organism: Lynx rufus; assembly: GCF_022079265.1. Taxonomy (NCBI): domain Eukaryota; kingdom Metazoa; phylum Chordata; class Mammalia; order Carnivora; family Felidae; genus Lynx; species Lynx rufus. The sequence goes on along the minus strand of NW_025814840.1, from coordinate 6,193,386 downwards.
CATGGAGCCTGCTTGGAATATTCTCTCTCTCTCTGTCTCTCTGTCTCTCTGTCTCTCTGTCTCTCTGTCTCTCTCTCTCAAAAATAAATAAACTTAACCCCCCCCACCAATCTAGAGAAACAAACCCATTTAAAACCTCATGTCTAAGAAGTCAGAGCCTTTTACCAATACCTGCAGGAGGTGTATAAAAATTGAAAAGAATTTCTAGACCAAAAATATTTGATGATATTTATAAAGTGTTCATTCAAAGGCAATTCATTAAATGGCCTCCCGCTTTAAAAATTCAGTGAAAGTGCCTTTTTAACATTAACATTAGTTTACTTTAATTAGAAGTCTACGAACCTAAGAGGAATCATAGAAATCTGGCTTTCTTGTGTTTAAATTCGGTAGGTGACTGTGTTTCTTGCTTCTTAATTTCAGGCCAGAACCACGGCCCCCCTGCCCCCCAACTCCGCCTTTGTCAGGAAGTTGCCAGCTGCCAGAGTGGAGATGTTCAGGCTACTTCTGCTTATAGGCTTTAATAAAAACCTATTTCCTTGCTGGGGTTCTTGCTTTTACACACTGGGTGCAGTTTAGAGATGTGGCTGTAGACGAACACTTTTACACTCTCAGTTTCAAGTCTTGATTCACCTAAGGTCATTACGACCGTTTAGATGGTATGGAAGAGAGCAGGGCGTTCGTTCGGGTGCTTGCGTACATCCTGCTGGCTGTGTAAGGTCCCCTTACACATCCTTCTGGCATCCTCTTTTGTAACTAGCGATGCAAATCATTAATAGTGCTATTACCGTTTTTTGCTTTCAGCCTGGAGGTTTCAATGAACACAAGGGGTTGTGAAAGTCACATGTCACATTAAATAAGTGATCCTGGTGTTTTCCATTCATTTTGGTCTCAGACTCCCCACCCGCCCCCATGCTCTCAGAGACCTTTTTTGGTGCAACCTAAAGCATACTTTCAAAAATCGCCTTTTAATCTTACAGTTAGTCTAAAAGTAGTCGTGAGTGCCGACCTGATTTCCATAATCCTTTGAAATATTATCCTGGCACCTTAGGCGGTTGGAAGAATTACAAGGGGCACATGAAACATGTTGTACTCACGTTGGACTTCATATATGGTACCCTGGCATCATATTATGGGTTTTTTTTTTCCCTTCACAATGTATTGTTTCTTTGATTCCCAGGCAAGAATAACGGGTTTGTTCTCTGTGAGTTGGTCTTGAAGTTGTCGTCTTTCATGTGGGTTCCAGCAAAGTATGTAGCAGCAGATCGGTAAATATTATCTGGTGAACAATGAACGAATCCCATTGGCATGGTGGTTCTTACCCCGAAATCCTTGGCTAGGTTACAGGGGGTCCTTGAACTAACTGAAATTTATGTATGATCCAGATGTCAGTGTCTTGGGTGTCTCCGAACCGAATCTACTGAGGCTGTTTCGTCCTTTGATGTTTCGTCCTGTGATGCTTTGATGTTTAAGCTTGGCCGGAGCCCCCGCACCCAGCATACTTGTTAATTCCTTGTCACTTTGACTCTGAGTTCACCATGGCTCTGCCAACTTCACCGGTTGTTCTGTCTCTACAGCGCATCATCATGGGCACTTATTCAGGTTTTTAAGATTTTCTTCATTCAGATTAAAAAAAAAAATTGTCCGGCGTACCATTGACACGCAGCTGTGGAAGCAGTTTAATTTCATGAACAGTTCTGGCTAATTGAAAACCACATCCTCTGTATTGCTGTCATGTGCCTTTTCCAAACTCTCATTACTCAATTTATTGGATGTTTCTTATCGACTCTCCTGATACCCGGAGTCCCTGACACCTGCAGTCTTCCTGGAGAACTCACTTTCTATCCTGTTTCACCCTCCCTCCCCCCTCCTTTCTCCTCAAACACCTAAATAAGTAATCTTCTTTTCTTTTTCTGCTTTATTTTCTTGCATAATTTTCTTTTAATCTGCACTATGCACGCCATTAAAAAAAATAATGCTTTTGCTAAGCGAAGAATCTTGATCCTCCTAAGGAGAATTCTGTCTCCAGCTGAAAAAAAAATTAAATTTATTCTTGCAATTGGTGCAAAATGCCGGGCCTACAGATGCTTTCTCAGGAAAGAGTGCTATTAATGTGAATCATATTCTCAAAGATGTGTAGGACCTTCTCAAAGGTGAAAAGCCATTGCATTTAGGATTTTTCTGATCCTTGACCATGACCATGAACTGCTTTCCTTTAACACTTCTGGTCAGCCTAGCGAGGGCTGTATAATGTGTGCAGTTTGTAGTGCACTGTGATTAGATTGTATACTAAAGCTGGCCGTTGTTCACCCCTTTTGCTTCCGTAGGACTATTTACTTAAACCTACGGTAGCAGCTATTATACAATGTGGAGATTTCCAGTCTTGGCCTGTGTCCCCGTTAGACTTCAGGGGGCAGGAACCACAGGCCTTTGGACTCTTTTCATTTACTAAAAGCATCCCCCCCACTATTTTGGTTGGTGTTTCACCATCTGTCTGACCATTTATAGCGTAAACTCCACAACAATAAGGTCAACATCTGCTTTGTTTAATGTTTGGTCCTGTAGCACGGTGCCGGGAAGGGGAACTGATCAACATTTTACCGGATGGATGGATGTGTGAATGTTGGAATTCCCCTGGAAGAGGGAAGTAGGGACATGGAAGAAGGAGGATATCCAGAGAGCCACGGACGCCTGAGAGCACCCAGTCCCAGTGATCTGAGGTCCCCAAGTAGGACCAGCAGTTACTAGCTACCTCTCCCCTGTACCGAATGTTTGCCAGGGTACTTGACGTGTGGTCACGCATTCAATCCCCGTAACGACTGTATGACGGAAAGATGACTGCCGTGGTCATTTTGCACGTGATGACACTGAGGTATGGAGAGGCTAAATACCTTGCCCAGGTAACACGGCTGACACAGTGGGAGTGCCAGACTTCCCTTCCATCCTCCCAAATGGCAAGACCAACACTCTCACTCCCGCACCTCACCCCTTTCCTTCACTAGGACCTCGTTCTGGGGCTGGGTCCCTGCCCTTGCTAGACTCCGCATGCATAAATGTGCCTAAGCTGGGTTGTGGGAAGGCCGTGTGCATGAGTTCACCAAACACCTTTGATCTCACAGAACTTTGGTAACTATATTCATGTGGATGCGAGAGATGTTGGACGTGGGCTCCGTCCTCTGATTGAGTAGGGGGAGGCAGGCTGGGAGGTGGGGGCGGGGGCAGGGAGTCAGGAGCTGGAGAAGCCCACACTCTTCTGGGATCGTCCTCCTGCCTTCTGGTGGCTGTCCCCTCGGAAAAGTTATGGGAGATTCCTACACCTGAAGCCAAACGTTAAACTTTATCAATCAGAGCTCATTGGGCAAAGGGGAAAGTATGTTTCACTGAAGGAGACAGAGCAGGAAGGCTCTATTTTCCACAACAGAAGGACTAGAAACCCCCCCTCCTTAGGTACGTCGGGTTGTGGGGCCCTGAGCTGGTCACCGACAGATATCAACCTGTCACAGTACCCTGAGCAGTACTGGGTTGGGTGAGGATTGTCAGGAGCCTTTCGACGGCTATTTCTTTTTTTTTTTTTTTTTTTTTTTTTTAATTTTTTTTTTTTATTTTTTTTTTCAACATTTATTTATTTTTGGGACAGAGAGAGACAGAGCATGAACGGGGGAGGGGCAGAGAGAGAGGGAGACACAGAATCGGAAACAGGCTCCAGGCTCTGAGCCATCAGCCCAGAGCCCGACGCGGGGCTCGAACTCACGGACCGCGAGATCGTGACCTGGCTGAAGTCGGACGCTTAACCGACTGCGCCACCCAGGCGCCCCTCGACGGCTATTTCTAAGTGTCCTGTTCTCCTCCAAAAAGACGATGCTTAAGAAAATCCTACATTCTTTGACTTCAAGGAAAGGCTTGGAAAACTGGATTGAGTTTGAGTGCTTGGTTATTATGCTATTAAAAATAAAAAAGGGAGTCTTGGAAGCTGAATGTCTGTGGATGGATTTAGCTGATGTGCTTCCAAAGAAACACTTAAGGAAGTTATTAGGACTGCGTGATGATATTTTAGGGCATTTATTTGGTAGTTCTGTTGTGGAAAGGGACGTATGTTATTTTAAAAAAGACATTTTTATTCTTGGAAGAAAATTGTCTCTTAAAACACTTTTAATATGTTTACTTTTACTTGCTTTTATTGCTTGGTGGAATAGTAAAATTCACAGCAGTGATAAAAAAAAATCCTTCTAGGTCATGCTTAGAACCTGCTATAAATCCGAGCCTGAACACTGAGAGGGGATACCATTATTCAGTCTTTTATTTAAATTATATACATGTATTTCAAAAACTGTCATTTTGGAACCACTTTAGAGGAAATATTTTAAGGTTAAGTCCTACTGTTATAAAGGAATGGTTTTATATCCCGTGTTTTTCTTCTGCCCTTGTCCATACGCACATGTACATTTCCACAGTTGTGCTCATGGTCATTTATAAAACCCGTGGTTATAGGTTTTAAACTGAACATCACATCATAAAATCTTTTCTAGATTACTATAGTCTTTATAATTAAACATTTAAAAAGTGTTTTAAAGCCTATCTGTTTATTGCTTTGAGAGAGTTGAGAGGGAGAGAGAGAGAACACAAGTGGGGGAGGAACAGAGAAAGAGGGAGAGAGAATCCCACGCAGGCTCCACACTGTCAGCACAGAGCCTGATGAGGGGCTCGAACCCACGAACTTTGAGATCATGACCTGAGCTGAAATAAGAGACACTTAACTGACTGAGCCACCCATGTGCCCCTATAATTAAACATTTTATTTTTTAAAAAATTAAAAAAATTTTTAACACTTATTTATTATTGAGAGACAGAGCATGAACAGGGGAGGGGCAGAGAGAGAGAAGGCACAGAATCGGAAGCAGGCTCCAGGCTCCGAGCTGTCAGCACAGAGCCCGACGTGGGGCTCGAACCCACGAACCGTGAGATCATGACCTGAGCCAAAGTCGGACGCTTAACCGACTGAGCCACCCTGGCGCCCCTATTTTTAAAAAATTTTTAATGTTTATTTATTTATCTTTTTTGTTTTTTTTTGTTTTTTGTTTTTGAGAGAGAGAGAGAAAGATACAGAACAGGAGTGGGGGAGAGGTACAGAGATAGGGAGACACAGAATCCGAAGCAGGCGCCGGGGTCTGAACCCACGACCTGTGAGATCATGACCTGAGCCAAAGTCGGATACTCAACCGACAGAACCACCCAGGTGCCCCGCTAATGAAAGATTTTAAAGGATTCCTCATTTTCATAAATCAATGATGCCAGAGGTGACTTAACCATTGTGGACTAAACACATATTTCTAGCTTAATTTTTTTCCACAGTTGAGACTTGAAAGGGTGGTTCTAACGTTGAAAACTTGGAAGACACCATAGGGTCACCTACGCGCTGACACTACTCTGTCGCTGAGCGGTGTAGTTAGAGGCAGGCACTAAGCTTTTCTGAAAGTGGTAGCACCAGGATGCAAACCCAGCGACACCCACACGGCCACCAGTGCCAACAAATGGTCAGAATAAAAGAGCCCGTGAAAGTGTATTATTCCTGTGTGGCGTGGTCGTTTCCAGGGGAACCTCGGTCGAATCAGGCTCTACAGATTGCGTTCCATCTTCCCCCACCGTGGGTTTAATAATCTTAACAAACCAATTAAGTGCATTCCAGAAAGGTGACTGCGTCCCTTTGTTGTGGGGGGGGGGGGGGTTGCTCTGGACAGGACCTCCCAAGCAGGGGCTGCTCGTTCTGAGTGCTGAATCTGCTCAGGGAAGTTCTGAATCTGAGCTACCAGAGTGCCCTGCAGTGTTTCCCTTGGTCTAAGAAATTCTGGAAGGAATTCAGGAGGGAAGGCAGGGCTGGGCCCCCGTTAGGGCATTTTGTTGATAAATGAGGTCGAACCTAAGTCTGTGTTCAACTGCAAAGAAAGCCCAGGGTCGTATCAGGATGGGAAATCAGGTGATCATTAAAGAACTGGGGCTCAATCTTTCCTGGGAAAGAAAAACGTTTGGTTGCAAGTCTTCTGTTGCCCAGAGTTCAGCTGTCCCTTCCGCAGAAGGAGGAGAGGTCTCACGGAGATACTGCTGGAAATGAGAATGGTCCCACTGGTCTACCTGTGGGATGTGGACCAGTCAGAACCCAGCTGTGGAGTATATGTCAGCCCTGCCAGACAGCACACACGGCGATGAGGCTTGACGGGGTCTTTGCAGAATGCCGGCAGGAAGATTCTGGAAATATTAAGTGCTCTTATTACCGACGGGCGCTCCGTGCCTCGGGTTGGCAGGTCCCATGCTGGAGCTCGCCCGGAATGTGTTTCTGTCGGAAACGTCAGGTGCTCAGATGGAGTTCATGCTCGTGGGATGAGTCGGTGCTCGGAGCTCAGCCAGAGATACCCATGCTCTTTTCCTGACGTTTTTGATAAAATGGGATAACAATGTAATATGAGCCTTTCTGGAAAACCAGACCACAGTATTTACATGAAGAAAATGGTCAAAAGGGAAAAGCAAGGCTTTTCTCACATGGAATGTAGGGTATGGCCTTCGTGGTAGCGATTTTCAGTCTTTCAGCTGATCCTGTCTGGAGGTGGTAGTTCAAGGCCCGTTGTGTGGGATGTGCACTTAGATGATGTTAGCTTAGAGTGGTTGGGGCCTGGGCTACATCTGGGATTGGATCCCAGCTCCGACCCCTTACTTGACCTTAAAGCGGTCTTATATTCTGTGTGCTTCATTTCCTTGTTCTGTAGTCATGGGGTCCTGGTAAGGAGCAAATCAGATAGTTCATGCAAAGCACTTAGCCCTTTGCAGGGCACATCGTGTGAAATCCATGGTGTTAATTCGTTGGACTTGATCTGCCGATGAGTAACCTGTGTTGGTTTTCTAGAAAGGTGGCTAACAGGTAGTGGAATGTCTGGCTCCTGAGCTAAACCAACCTCGTGGATTTGTTTTTTATTTTTGTCGAAGTAGGAGAATTTATTTCCTTCCACTGCTGTCTTATTGCTGACATATTTAATAGTAGTTAAAATGCTCTTTTATAGGCGATCCAGAGTACAGTTATCGTGAAGAGTGCTGAGTATAGAATTGTTGAATCACCGTATTGTATGCCTGAAGTTAATATAATACTGTATATTAATCATACTGGAGTTAAAACGTAAAAATAATAGCAATGGAAAGAGTAAAAAGATTTTCGACAAAAGAAAAAAAATACTCTTGTATATTTCAGCACCATACAACACTTTGTAGCTGACCGCTACACCGCTGACCGTGTAGGTAACACTTTGAAGCTGACGGCTCTCACCCTATCCGTTATTTTTGTCACCAAATGTGGGAGATGTCGACTTCAGGGTTCCGTGACAGCCATCTGCAGGAGCTGGGTGACTGCCGGCCTCTTGAGCACAAGGCCTGCCCTTTCCAGTCTCCACTACTGTTGTCTCTGGAGAACCCGTGTCAGCTGGCATTCCGCACTAACGTACAAGAACGTTAGGTGAGAGCGTATTTCTTTGTGGATGCGGGGAACCCGCTCGGGTGTTTAAAAGATACAGAAAAGTAGGAAAGAATACGCTCAGCCCACATTATTCAACGACGGTGTCTTTGGGACCCTTACCGTCCTATCAGCCTGTGAATCGGGATCTACGGGACACAAGGAAGGATGAGGAGAGCTCCCTGGAGCCTGGAATATCTAGAAGTGGCCTGCGATACTTGGCTTTTGTCGAGTAGCCTAAAGCCATCCGCCGCATTTCACCGAATTCCCGCAGCCCTGTTACTCGCAGAACCTTGGTGATTATCCTGTAGATGACTTGACAATCTCAGGCCTCGTATTTTCTTCCCCATCATTGGGATGGGTTGGACTGGAACTGTAACAAGTCTGTCTTTCTCTCTTTATGCCCCCCCAGCCTCTCTCTCCTCCTTTATCCCCCCCTCCTTTCCTCTCTCTGTCCCTTGTACATGTGAACGTATTTCAAGAGTAATAATTTCCACTAGACAAGTGGCCAACGGTGGTAAGTAATTTACGGTAGTAGAAGGTGTGTGTCTTCCAGGGGTAACTGAACTGAGAAAATAGATTTGAAACCAAGACGACAGAGGGTGGTGGCTTTTCTAACGAGACTGCAGTGCGGTCACATGCCCCACATAGCAGTCAGTGAGACTAGCCAAGGGTGTGGTAACAGACAATCCCAAATTCTCAGCGGTTCAGCAGAGGAAAGATTTACTTTTTTGCTCACCTGCCCATTGAGGGTTTACGGGAGCTCTGCTCACGACCACAGCTGACACAGGCTCTGTCTAGACGCTTCCTCTGCCGCCACTGCAGGAGGAGGGAGAGCCGCCTCGTCCCAGACTGCCGGTTCGACGCCTCCACTCCGAAATCTCACTTGCCTGCTCCCTTTAACTCCTGGATGGAGTCACGTGGCTGTGTCCGGGTTCCAGGAGGTGGGGGAATGCAACTTGACCACATGCCTGGAAAGGGAGAGACCTGGTGTGTTTGTGACTATCCTCACTCGCTACGCCTTTCCTGAACCCTACCTGGAAACCTGCACCAATTACCTCTCGTGACTGTCATCTGAGTATAAATGTCAGCACGTAGCGTCATAACTCGTATCTTTTTTTTTTTTTTTTAATATATATATAAATGGAGAGCCTTGACCTTAAATGCATAGTGTCCGGGCAAGGCTTCTGATTCCGGAGATCGTGCCCTCCATTTCTGCCATGCTCCTTCGTTCCCCTTGTCCTCTGAGAATGATGCTCTTTTACTCACAGTTTGCTCCTGTCCATCTTGTCTTGTTAAGGCAAACGCTAAGTTCCTAGGCGGTCACAATTATCCACTAGTTTGGCTTAACTTTCAAGCTCCAAACACTGTATAGAAAGGTATTTGAATGTCTGTTTCTGCTGCTGCCACTGCGGATAATACAAAAAGTTCCACCTTCTCTGTTACGACGTCTGCCATCCAGTGATGTGTTTTACTCGTTTTGTGCCAAACGCACAGAATACGATTCAGTTACAAGTGGTAGGGATTTCTGCGCATTGTCCGCCTCAATGTATTTAACGTTTTATTTTCGTAGTGGTGTAATTCTAGCTTGATGAACGTTATGATAAACTGCTAAAGTACCCGTACGGCTGGCATGGGCTCAGGGAAGCGTGTCACTTCCATTTACAGAAACTCATGAAAACACGTGGCAATGTCCAGTTTCCTTACCTGTAATTAACTTCGGGTGCTGGACGTCCTGTCTAGTTGGTACCCCAACATTGTAAATGCTTTCGCTCTTTCTACGTGCTGTTTGTTCCCCACCCAGAAAAGTAAACGAGTGTATAGTCTTTTTTTTTTAATTTTTTTTAACATTTATTTATTTTTGAGACAGAGAGAGACAGAGCATGAACGGGGGAGGGGCAGAGAGAGAGGGAGACACAGAATCGGAAGCAGGCTCCAGGCTCTGAGCCATCAGCCCAGAGCCCGACGCGGGGCTCGAACCCACGGACCGCGAGATCGTGACCTGAGCTGTAGTCGGACGCTCAACCGACTGAGCCACCCAGGCGCCCCGAGTGTATAGTCTTTTACGTGTTCTCTCCCGAAAACATTCACCTCTTCCATTGCTTCATTTTCAATATATGCTCCACTTTTACAATAAATTTCATATATTGAAAAAAAAAAGAATACGTAAAAAAAATATATATATATGCTCCACTTTTCCGCTAGTCCCTCATGTTTGTTTTCATCGTTCAAAAATGGTCTCCCTTCCACCATCTCCAAGTAAGTCCTACTTGTTCTTATGATTACAACAGACCCATGAATAGATATGTATATTCTTGTTGAGCTGTAACTAGCCTTTACTTAAAAAAAAATCAGTCATGCTCTCTCTCAAAAATAAACATTAAAAGAAAATACTGTTTATGGTTTTCTGGTGGGGTTTTGGGTATCATTGTCCAAAACCCTCCACTCCGAATAAACTAAAATCTACTTATTGATAATTCCCAGAACACACTGGCCTATTATCACTCCTTGCCATTTTACATGAAGAATAAACATCATTCAACTCTTATTGCAAAGTTGTGCTTTTTAATGCTTTTGTGTATAAGCCTTCCAATTAGCACGTTCCCAAGACTCAAGAGAAATCAGTCCAGGATGGTAACACCACTAATAAGTAATAACCCTAATTAACCCATGTAAATAAATACATTCATTGATATGAAAGTACTTTGATAAGTAAAAGTCGATCCATAAATGGCAAAGTACTATTATTGGTAATAAAAATAAAACATAGGATTTATCAAATCATGCCTATTTGCAGGATATTTTAGAAAAGGTTTATAACAAAATAATATGGATTTTGTAGCGCAATGAAAATCAAAGGCAATCAGTACATTGTATAAATTATACTCTTCCCCAAAATAATTTTAATGAGTAGATTTATATTCTTTTCAGCAGAGTTGAGACAAATTCCAACCGCTAATATTGGACAATAGTTCTTTTATTTCTTTTATGCACCAAGGGGAGTAAATCAAATGTAAAATATAGCCAAAGATAATTTTTGGAAAAGGAAACATCTCTTGGCAAGGATCTAACCTGGAATTTTCTTATTAATACACGAACAGTGTGTTTGGTGGGCTGGATTCTGTCTTGCAGGCTTTCCCATGGACTAATGCCCAGTTCGAATATTCTTTTCCTGAATACATAAACAGATGTGCACAATTTTTTTTTTTTGGTCATTTTCTTTACTCAGAAGCTTTCAGAAGAAAGCTCCCCAAATAAAATATTAAACGGAGAAAATTATATGAGATGCAAAACGTGCACTTTTGTTTTCGCCTGGCCTCAACCCTGTTCCATGTCCCACGCCGGTTTGATTTGGTGACCACAGACAGCTGCGTTCAACTGTAAGGTCCTCATAGCAAGTCAAATAGTGGAGAGCCCGTGGCTGCCGGGGACCATTTCTTCATCTGAAATCAATTCTGCCCCTGAATGCTTATCTCTTGTTTTCAATTTAGACATTTTGCCCTGTGTGGAAGCCAACTGGTCCCTTTTCCACAACGTTTTCACCTTTTTTTTTTTTTTTCCTAGCACTGGGTAGATAAAAGGGTTGGGCGGGTTGACAGGCATTTAATGACTTTTTTTGAATAACTAGGATATTTAAAATCATTAAAATGTAGTTATTTGTATCTTAATCATTCTCTACCTGGCCCCCACCTCTTAATTTCAATCAGTAATTACTGTGCCCCTGTAAGACTTGTTGTGTGCTGGGATGTACTCTCCAAATAAAAACATTGAGGCACCTCTGTGACTCCAAGGCAGACTGAGAAGGTGGATTTGTCCTGGCACAGTGGAGGCACATGGGATCTGTAAGACTGGCCCTTTTTAATTATCTTTGTAACTAGGAATGCTATTTCTGTGGTATCTTGGACCATTGCCATTTTCAAAAATACATGTCCTTAGTTTCCTGCTATAAATCTCCCTCCCAAGAATTGCCAATATGCATTAAAAAAAAAGAAAATGGGGCGCTTGTGTGGCTCAGTCGGTTAAGCGTCTGACTTTGGCAGAGGTCACGGTCTGACGGTTCATGGGTTCGAGCCCTACATCGGGCTCTCTGCTGACAGCTCAGAGCCTGGAGCCTGCTTCCGATTCTGTGTCTCCCTCTCTCTGTCCTCCTCCACTCACGCTATGTCTCTCTCTCTCTCTCTCTCAAAAATAAATAAACATTAGAAAATAAGTTTAGAATTTCCAATATATGTATATATGGGCCTTCTTTTCGTTTCCGAACATACTAGATTTTCATCTTCACAAGCAACATTAGAAAGTTACCTTTGTTTTTCAAAAGGAGAACAAGTTAAAGCTTTTGGCTTAAAATCTGAGTAGTTTATAGAAAATGTTAATTACAAGGTAGGAGTTTAAGTTTTGTAAGTGGAGGACCACACAGCTTGTTGGTGTTCTGTAGTTCATGACAGTTTTTTTGTTTTTTGGGGGTTTTTTGTTTTTGTTTTTTGTTTTTGTTTTTTTTTGCTTTTGAATATATTGAGACATCATGGAACTGAAGTTTGGAAAAGTTGGTGGTTTGTGGGTTTGTGTGTTGGCAGCTGACTCTTTTCAACCTCTTGGTAAAATGAAGTTATTTATAACTGCTTCTTTCGTGTGCTCTGTTTTATGTTGACTCCAACTTCTCGCATCCAAAGCTAAGTACAGTAAAAATGATGCAATGGAGTTTAAACACTTTGTAGCAGAAGAATGTTAATGAAATAGGCATTTGTTTAAAAACGTTAATTTTTCCTAATTGCAAGTATGCTATCTTCTTTTACTGCTTTGAGCTTTAACTTTTGACACTGAGTCCTTTTTCTGAGAATCCGTCTCCTCTTGAACTAAGCCTCATCTTGAACTAAACCACACACACACACATAGGAATTTCTCCCCTAAATTTTCAGAGAGAAAAAAAAACAGTCCATGGAGAATTCTAGCTTTGAGGAACATCTATTCTGTTTTTAAAATGCAATCACATAGAAGGATTAGGAGACCTCTGAAACTCGCAACGATAATTTAAACATTTCATTCCGTGGAGGAATAGAGTATAAAATAAGTTCCTTAAAATTATTTGTTTTTTCCCGTCTTTTCTATGTTCAACACTCGTTTAGGCTGAATATTAAATGCTGGTAGAGGAGTTGGTGCTACGTAGTTATGTAGCATGTCCCTTGGGCATGGGGGCAGGGTTGTGCTTTTAAGAATTAAAACTAAGCCTGCATTTTGGTGATTGTTACTATAACCTTGTGTGGGGGGTCACATCCTGAGAAGACAGCGGTGTGACGGATTCCCAAAGCATGGAAAACGTTTTGCTGATGGGCATATCTAAGTGTGCAGAGCAGATCTTAATAAGTCTCATTATTATCATCATTACAGTTGCTGGAGCATCACAGCGTATTTATAAAAACCGTGGCTCTGGAGTCAAGAGTTCCTGAGTTTGAAGCCCAGCTGTTGTTGTCAGTAGCTCTGTGGCCTTGGGCAAGCCACTTACATCCATCGTTCTCCGTTTTCCCGCCTCTAAAATGAGGACAATACCAATCTCATAAATTCGCGAGGCTCGAGGTGGTCTGTGAAAAGCACTTATGCCAGTACTTAGCGCGTCTAAGATACTATAATGATAAGCATTCGATAAATGTCAGATGCTACAATAATATACATAACGGTTATTTATATTGTTATTCGTGTTCTCTTTCCCTCAGTTTCCCCCCTTATCCCCGAGCATAAACTGGTTTTAAAGGGTGTAATATACATACCTACCAAGAGCTTCATGAATGGAAAGCTTTGTTGCTTTCATTTCTTTTTTTTCCTTTTTTCTTTTATTTTTGAGAGAGAGAGAGAGAGAGAGAGAGAGAGAGCAAGTGGGGTAGAGTGGCAGAGGGAGAAAGAGAGAGAATCCCAAGCAGGCTCCATGCTCCACATGGAGCTCGACCCGGGGCTCGATCCCATGACCCTGGGATCATGCCTTGAGCCAAAAGCAAGAGTTGACCGCTTAAACACCCGAGCCACAGGCATCCTGGTTTCTTTTCCTAATTGAGGAGGATGTCGGGAGTGGCATTCGATACCTCAGGGGTGTGCTGCCATGTGAAGCTTTATCAGTGCTCAGTGTTAGGGCTTGGCTTTCTCTTCGTTGAGTCCTTTCCTTCTCAAACTGCCCAAACTGCCCTGCAGAGTCAGAGGTAGAGGTCAGAGTGACCGACTCCTTTTATGGATTGATTTCAAATGCAACCAAACTTTTCCTCTTCCTCCATCAAAAAAAAAAAAAAATCTAAGGGCGCCTGGGTGGCTCAGTTGGTTAAATGTCCAACTTTGGCTGAGGTCATGATCTCGCGGTTTGTGGGTTCAAGCCCCACATGGGGCTCTGTGCTGACAGCTCAGACCCTGGAGCCTGCTCAGGATTCTGTGTCTCCCTCTCTGTCTGCACCACCCCTGCTCATGCTCACTCACTTGCTCGCTCTCTCTCAAAAATAAATAAACATAAAAATTAAAAAAAAAATCTAAATTGCTTTCTTGTATCATTGTAATTCCTTCAGGTTATTGTAGTCTTATAAAGCCAGAATCCACACCATCCAGGGTCAAATGAACAGGTCAACAAGCAAAAGTTAGTTAAGAGAACTGTGAATTTTTTTAAACTTCCCAAAGGGAGGTACTTATAAATCCCACTTTCTTCTTCCAATCCCTTGACTTACATACTATAACTGCGACTCCCTGCTCTCTGTCCCATACCTTAGTGAAAATTCCACCCTTGGCCCAAGCCCCTGTGTCTCCCGTCCCTTTCCCCTGGACTGTGCAACACATGGGGCCAACTCTTGATCAAATAAAGTCCTCTGCTCAAAACAAGGTGGGATGGGGAAACTGAGCCAACAAAGTCATGCATCAAATCATTAGCACCTGTGAATTCACTAGCTTGGAACAGTTGGGGAGTACAAGGGAACCCGTGGAGTCTTGGGCCCTGAGACGGCCTGGGTAGATACGGAGGTGCAGTGGGAGTGGGGTGGTATTACATATGTACGGTTCCTCCTCAAGAGCTCTTCAAGAACGTTCTCCTGCTTTCCAGCCAGGCCTGGGCCTAATGCCTGGGTTTAGTGAGATTACAAGGAAAGTACCTTCTGGAAGAGGAGCCCAGGCCCTGCAAAGAACGCGTATGCTCAGAGATGATTGTCCATAACAGTTAACTTTCTTAACAAGTTGTGCCTGGACCCCAAGTGCTTGATCTCTGTTTCCAGTTCACCTATGGAGCAGTGAAGAAATGATTATGTGGGAATACGGCCGTGAATGCCGGCCCTGAGGAACGAATGGTATTTTCAACAGGTAACCTCGCTCCTGTCTTCCCCTCTCTGCCCTCCATCCTGTGTTTTGATTGACCTTTAGTCTTGCAGCGGCTTCCTGACCGGGTCTCTGGCCAGTCTTCTCAGTCCTCGGGTCACGGAACCCATGCTCTCAGACGAATCGATCTAAAACACGACGCGGATCGTGTCATTTCCCGGCTCAAAGCCGGTTTTCCTTCCATTCCTGGGTGCACACAGGCTCCGTTAGTCAGTGTGGCATCCTGAGGCTCTCGCGAGTGTCCTCACCTGCCTTCCCAGGGTTCTTCTGCCCAGTACTTCTCTTCTCCATCCAGAACGAGCCCCGGCCTCAGGCCTGCCTTTCCCACACCGCCCCTCTGATTAAGCTCTTCCTTCCCCCCCTTGAAACAGCTTCCTTCCTCCGCTTACTCAGATCCTGACCTGAGGTCAAATGGAACCTTTTCCTATTTTATTCCAGTTCTTAAGACACATTTCTAGCGCAAGTTTTTCCTTTGGTTTGTTGAAAAGAAAAAAAAAATGTATACACACACACACACACACACGAAAATTATTCCTGAGTTACACACATTTTCCTGAGTTATATATTTTTGAAATATGGAATGTATACATTAAATGACTACACGTATGTATATTTGAGTACACACACATGCACATATATCACAATATAATGTTCATTTACCTAGATAATTCTGTCTCTTTAAAAATTTTTTTGAAGTTGATTTATTTTGAGAGAGAGAGAGATACGAGAGATGAGAGAACATGAGAGTGGTTGGGGCAGAGAGAGAGAGGGAGAGAGAGAATCTCAAGCAGGCTCCGCACAGCATGGAGCCCGACAGGGGGCTTAAACCCATGAACCGCGAGATCATGACCTGAGCCAAAGTCGGACGCTTAACTGACTGAGCCACGCTGGCACCCCTACATCTTTTGTTTTGAAGGTAGGATGTATATCTAATTCATTGGTTGTCCAAATATAACGATTGTACAATATAAATATTTGACAGTGGAATAGACTTGGAGTCTTCGATCATCTAAGGTGTCGAAAATCATAGTCAATAATTCTTTGCTGGTTGCTGATCTTAATAAACTAAATAAAGCGTTTGTCTTCAGCTTTGTTAGTATGCTCGAGCACACATACGGGGAAGTGCATGAGCCATAACTTTAGAATTCAACAAGTCATCTGAACTTACTCTACGAAAACCACTGCTCGGATGGAGACGCAGAACATCCCCAGCCCCTCTGATGCCCGCCATTTCCCACTTGCTGCCCCCAAAGTGGCCATCATCTTCATCGTAAACTTGTTTTTCCCACGTTTGAATCTTATAAAAAAGAAGCCATACAATGTGTTTGCCTTTATGTGTGGTGCATTTTGCTGAGTATCGTTTCCAAGTTTTGTTGCTATTGTTGCTTGTAGCAGTGTTGACTTATTTTTACTGTCGTCTGTATTGTGTAGCGTGCAGAATATATTTACCTGTCCTAATGTTGGTGGGCATTTGGGTGTTGCCAGTTTGGGCATATTATAAATAATGTTTCTACAAATATTCTTTCACACATTGTGTGGTGATATCTACCTGTTTCTTTGGGGTATATCGCTGTGATTGGAGTTTTTGGATGATCGGGGATCCATATATTCAGTTTAGGTAGAAATTGCCACAGTTTTCCCAAGTTGGCTATACCAATTTATCCCCCCAAGAGCAGGGTATGAGAATTTCCCTTATTTCACAAACTCTGTTACATTCACTGTCATGATTTTTTTTTTCAATTTTAGCCGTTGTGTAGATATATAGTGGTATCTCATTGTGTTTAACATTTCTCTGTTGATTAATGAAATTAAACAGTTTCTCATCTGTTTATTGGCTATTTGGTTGTTTTCTTGGGTCAAAATCCTTAAAATGTGGCCATTTCCTGGTCACCAGTCCCATAAGAAAGTACTTGAAAATTTCAGGTATTTTTCCTGTTTCTCTATGAGATTGTCTGTCATTATAAATTTTAGGAATTTCAGATATAGTATATAGACTAGCCTTTTGCTGATTAAATATATGTTACCAGTGTATTTTCCTGTTGTATAGTTTGCCTTTTAACTCCCCTAATAATATCTTTTAAAGTATACTTTATTTTTCGAGCAGTTTTATATTCACAGCAAAATTGAGCAGAAGGTACAGAGAATTCCCATAGTGCCCTTGCTCCCACATACTCATAGCCACCCCTACTTTCAAAATCCTGAACCACTGTGCTATGTTTGTTATAACTGATGAGCCTATATTGACATGTCATTATCACCCAAAGTCCACAGCTTATGTTAGAGTTCACTCTTGGTGTTGTACATTCTGTGGGTTTTGACAAATGTATAATGACAGGTGCTCACCTTAACGGTGTCTCTTGATCGAAAGAATCTCCTAGTTCTAATGTAGTTCATTTTATGAACTCTTTTCCTCATGGTGAGTGCTTTGGTGTCTTGTTTAAGACATCCTTATTCTTATTAAACTTGCTATTAAATTCACCTCGTCTGATAGTTCACCTGTAGGTAAACTTAGTGGAGACATAGAACTTGTCCAAAGAGACAGAGATCTAGATATAGAACCTATCCAAAAGTATGACATCTTCTTTTCCAGTCTTTATGTAGTTTCTTTCTTTTTCATACCTTATTTCAGTGGCCAGGCTCTTGATTATAATGTTGAATAGGAGCGGTGATTATGGGCACCCATTTCTTTTTGTGATACGAGGGGGAAATCTTTCCGCATTTCACCATTAAGCATGAGGTTTCTTTTAGATTTTTTTATAGATATCATTTATCACATACGTACCTTTTTATAGATGATTTTAAAATCATGACTGCGTTTTGAGTTCTGTCCCATCCTTTTTGCGTCTATCGAGATGACTGTTGTTATTGATTCCTAGCTAAACTCCTCTGAAGTAACAGGACACCATTTCCATCTTTCAAAGTTTGCAGAGACTTGTTTCACGGCCCACCCATGGCCAGTTTTCATAAAAAATTGCTTACGCACTAGGAAATAAGGTGTTCTGCAGTTTGGGGGAGAGCGCTCTCTATACGGCAGTGAAGTTTGTTAAGTATGTTGTTCAAATCTTCTATATCCTGATTAATTTTCTGTCTACTTAGTCCATCCAGTTTTTGAAAGATAAGCTGAAATCTCTTAATAAGATTGTCAATTGGTATCTCCTCTTAGGGCTATGCATTTTTACGGTTCATGTTTTGAGGCTGTTATTGAGGAGATATATATATATATATATATATATATATATATATATATATATATTTATAATCCCTTCCTGATAAATTAATCCTTTCATTATTGTGAAATGTGCCTCTTCCTCTCTAGTGATGTTTATTTTCTTAAAATATCCCTTGGTATCAGTACAGTGATGTCAGCTTTCTTTTGGTTTGGGTTCCATTTTTTCCTTTAAACTTTTTTTGTGCCCTTCTACAAAATTGATCCTTGTGAGATGTATCTACTTTTATTTCTTTTGTATTCAGTCAATCTGTGTCTAGTAATTGGAGTATTTAATCTCTTTATTAGTTTAATTACTGGGACATTTTGGTTTCAATTGATCACCTTACTGTTTGTGTTCTATTTGTGTCTCCTTTTCTCTTTGATATTCCATTTTTTTTCTCCATCAACTTTTCATTTATGTATGTTTTATTCCTATTGTGGCTTACTCAAGAAAGTACAACATGCAGTGTATCCTTGAACGGTCAAGATTAAAGATAAATAAATACTCTGAGTTCTTCTCACTGCAATGACCTGACCACACTCTTACCCCTCTCGGTCCCCTTCTATCTTTCATTTTATTGTTATTAGATGTTTTTATTGTTTTATGCAGCAATCATTAATATAGACTTAACTTCATATTTTTCTTTTCTGTGATAGTTTTTCCCTTAAATCTGTCTGCAATCCTCTAGTTTCATTTTCTTTCTTCCCAGAGACCATATTTTAGCGTCTTCTTTAGAATGGATCTGTGGATCGGGGCGCCTGAGTGGCTTAGTCGGTTGAGCGTCTGACTTCAGCTCAGGTCATGATCTCGCAGTTCATGATTTCGAGTCCCGAATCAGGCTCCGTGCTGACAGCTCGGAGCCTGGAACCTGTCTCCCTGCCCCTCCCCCGTTCATGCTCTCTCTCTCTGTCTCAAAAATAAATAAACATTAAAAAAATTTTTTTAGAATGGATCTATGGACGACAAATACTCTAGCTTTTGTTTCCCTGAAAATGTATTCATTTGCCTTTATTTGCAAAGGGTATTTTTGTCAAGTATAGAATTCTATGTTGGCAGTTTTAATCTTCCAGTCTTTTGAGGCTATCATTCTAATGTTTTATGGCTTTCACTGTTTCCATTGGAAAGTCAACTGTAGAGGTGTCTGGGTGGCTCCGTTAGTTAAGCGTCTGACTCTTCATTTCGGCTCAGGTCATGAGCTCATGGTTTGTGAGATTGAGCCCTGCATCAGGCTCTGCACTGACAGCCTGATTGGGATTCCTTCTCTCCTCTCTCTCTGCCCCTCTCGCTCTCTCTCTCTCAAAATAAATCAATAAATTAAAAAAAAATGTTGGCTGTAATCATATTGTTGCCCCTCTGAAGGTGATAAGTATCTTTCTCCATCTGCTATTTGGAGTTTTCTCTTTATTTTTGATTGTGAGAAGTTTTACAATGATATCCCTGGGTTTGTGTGTGCTTGTGTTTCTGTCTACTTGTGGTTTTTATTTATTGTGTTTGTGGCTTACGGTGCCTCTTGAAATTGTAGCTTGATACAGCTTTCATCAGTTTTGAAAAATTCGTAGCCATTATCTCTTCAAATACTGTTTTTGCCCTATTCTCTCTTTCCTTCTCTTTTGGGCTTTTGGGACTCCAATTACATATAGCTTAGACCTTTCCTTTATGATCCCACATCCTGTATCCTTTTTTTTTTTTCTGTTTTTTAAAATTATTTTTCTCTCTTTTTGTGTGTTCCAAGATTTTATTTAAATTCAAGTAAGTTGGGGTGCCTGGGTGGCTGAGTCGGTTAAGCGTCCGACTTCGGCTCAGGTCACGATCTTGAGGTCCGTGAGTTCGAGCCCTGCGTCAGGGTCTGTGCTGACTGCTTGGAGCCTGGAGCCTGTTTCAGATTCTGTGTCTCCCTCTCTCTCTGACCCTCCCCCATTCATGCTCTGTCTCTCTCTGTCTCAAAAATAAATGAACGTTAAAAAAAATTAAAAAAAATTCAAGTAAGTTAACATATAGTGTAGTTTTGGTTTCAAGAATCGAATTTTGTGACTCATCAGTTACACATAACACCCAGTGCTCATCCCAACAAGCATCCTCCTTAATGACTATCACCCATTTAGCCCAGCCCCCACCCACTTCTCTCCAGCAGCCCTCGGTTTGTTCTCTGTGTTTAAGAGTCTCTTACAGTTTGCCTCCCTCTCTGTTTTGATCTGATTTTATTTTTCCTTCCCTTCCCCTATGTTCATCTGTTGTGTTCCTTCAATTCCATATGGTGAAATCGTATATTTGTCTTTCTCTAACTGACTTATATTTGCTTAGCATAATACACTCTAGTTCCATCCATGTCATTGCAAATGGCAAGATGTCATTCTTTCTGATGGCTGAGTAATATTCCATTGTATATGTGTGTGTGTGTGTGTGTGTGTGTGTGTGTGTGTACACACACACACACACACACACACACACACATACATACCACATCTTCTTTATCCATTCATCTGCTGATGGACATTTGGGCTCTTTCCATAATTCGGCTCTAGTTGATAGTGCTGCCATAAACATTGGGGTGCATGTGACCCTTTGCGTAAGTATTTTTATATCCTATTCTTTTTCATTTCTTATTCTATTTTCTTTGGATTTATCTTTTAGTTTACTAATTTTGTCTCCTGCCGTTAAATACAACTACAGAATTATTAAAATTCAGCTACTGAATATTTTCAGTTCTAAGTTTCAATTTCTTTTATAGTTGCCAGTTTTCTCTTGAAGTTACCAACATTTTCACCACATTCCTAAAACATATTTGTCACAAATATTTAAAAGTCTGTATCAGGTGGGCCACCTGGGTGGCTCGGTTGGTTGAGCAGTGGACTCTTGATTTTGGCTCAGGTCATGATCTGATGGTGGTGGGATCGAGCCCCTTGTCGGGCTCTGTGCTGAGTGTGGAGCCTGCTTGAGATTCTCTCTCTCTCTCTCTCTCTCTCTCTCTCTCTGTCTCCCCCTGCCCACCCCTCTCCCCTGCTTATGTGTGTTCTCTGTCTCTAAAATAAAATAAAATAAAGATTTTTTTAAAAGTCCCTATCAGGTAATTTCATTATCAGGATTCCCATTGGTCTGCGTTTGTTGTATGCATTTATTTTTTCTTAGATTTATGTTTCTTTGTCTCCTGGCGTACCTGTTTCTGATTGAATCCTGGGTGTTGTGTGTGAAAATGAGAGATGATCTGAGACTCTGGTCTAGTGCTCGCCCTCTGCCGAGGACTTGCTTTTGCTCTTGAAGGGCAGGCTCTTAACCCCATCATGGGTCCAGAAGGTTCAAAGCAGGGTTTCAGTCTGCAGAGTGCTGGATTGTTACCAGATTTGGCCTTCATGGTTTTGAGCTGGTTTGGCCTGAACTTCAGTTCTGTCCCTCTGGCCCCATGAGGCATTTAGAAGCTTTGCCTAGCTTCTTAGCCTCTCAGCTTCTAATGTATACTCCATTATTTATCTTCTTTAGGAGTGTTTTGTAACTTGTATAGTGCACCAAAAAGAACACTGAATGTTGGGTTTACTGCTCTGAACTATGCTCTTCTCTGAGATGTTAGCCCTTCAAATGCTGTTGCTCAGAAGCCCGAAACATTTTTTGGAGCAGGGGGCGAGATTTTCTAGTCATTCTTGGCGGGACCATTTGCCAGAAACAAGCTAACCCTTTATCAATAGAAGAAGTTGATAAGAAAAACTCTTGAATAAATACCAAACAAGTACTGCCTAATTAAAAGGAGGAAAATGGGTTGAAAAGAAAGGAACAAAGAAGCTATTTGCATCCACGGTATCGAAAGTTTTGAAAACAATAAGATCTCAAAACTAGTTTTTTAGAACTTCAGGGCATTTGGATGGCTCAGTCGGTTGAGTGTCTGACTTGGGCTCAGGTCACGACCTCACGGTTCATGAGTTCAAGCCCTGCATCGGGCTCTGTGCTGATGGCTCAGAGTCCACTTGGGATCCTCTGTCCCTCTCTCTCTGCTCCTGCCCCACTTGTATATTCTCTCTCTCTCTCTCTCTCAAAAACAAACATTTAGAACTTCAGTGTACAGTTTTAGAGCAACACTGATGTTTATTTTAATTTCTAACTTGAAAAAAATTGGAAAACTTTATATGCTGTTGGAAGCGGATGCCAGTTGTTGGCTTCAGTGACTTGACATTTGTCCTTGTGACGACTGATGTCACAGGTGATCAGCATCGGCATTTGTGGTCAGTAAGTTAATGGACGCTTCACATTTCAAATACTTTGATAAGAATCACTATTTTCTAAGGTAGCGTGGTCCCATTTAACTGTATAAATGTCCACTTTCCTTTTGTAGGACCAGAGAAGTTCTAACAAATAGCTTAATCATTTGAAGATCTGCAATTAACATCGAATGGAAGCCAATATGATTTACCTGCTACTTTTGCAACGCATGTGGTAAACAAGCATAGTCAAGATGTTTTTGCTGGATGTGGAATGGAAAATTTGAACAGTAGAGGGTGCAATTGTACCTTTAGTTCTGTATTTTAGCCCTCAGAAATTAGTATTTAATAGCCAAGGGGAAAATGTGAAGAATGTACTGTTTGCCGAAGCTGTGTACTATTTATGGAAATGTAATTAAAATAAACCATGCAAAGGAGAAGTATGCATTTCATAACCATTTGCTTGCCTCATACTTATAAAAAGTGACAAAATCTCAATTAGAACCCATTTTTTACCAAATATTATTTTAACTGAATAAAATATTTACTCTGTAGAAAGGTATACATATCTCGATGTGGTATTTTTCTTTTATAGAGCTTAATTCTTTGTAATCATACATATGTTTCCCCCTTAGGAAATCGTGCATCGAAAAAGATTATGTATATTGATAACTTCAGTGTGAGACTCCTGTGTCTTGGGAGAAAAACTAAGAATAGGAACCAGTAGAGATAAATAAGGCAATGACAAGAGAGTTCTTACACTCACATAGTTATTGACACTTAGGTTTTATTGGAGATTCAGAAATTTCAGGAGGTTGCAAATCAGATTCTTAGGTCTCCATTCAGACTCAAGCAGCATTATATAGTTGTATTGTAAGGCTTCACCTGTAAAGACTTGTGGTTTGTGTGTGTACAAAGCTTTGATTCTTTATCTCCAAATCTGACTCTGTCCATGCAAGGGGAGGTCTCCTATTATTTTTTTCATAGGTGAACGTTGAGCTTAGGTTTTTGTAATCTTGTCGGAAGTTACCTTTATTTCAAAACCTATATTCAAGTACAGTAAGCTTGGAGAACTTAGGAAGCCTTTTTGCAGACTTTGTGAAATTATAGGAAACATCTACCTGAGAAGTATTCCGTGTGTGTGTGTGTGTGTGTGTGTGTGCACGTGCGCACGTGCATGCACATTAACAAAGTATCTACTTCTATCTTTTGGTTTTGTGGAACAGCTGTTTAACATTGAGATTCGTGCTAACACCCAAAGGTTAGCACATCAGGGTGCAGTGGACTGTGTTGGTAAAGTTCTGATTTCATTTGAAGGGCCAATTCATTTTGATATTCTGATATTCTATAGGAAGAGCAAAAGAAAGTACAAAAGAGAGGAGAAGGAGAGAAGTATACCTACTTTACGAATTACATTATTGGATTAGAAGTATTTTTGGAGATTAATTTGGTTCTTGAACTTTGTTTCAAGCTGAACTTCCAAAGCTATTATAGATGACGTGAGCAGGGTTGGGTTATCAGCCCTGGCGAAACTTACAAGCACCTTAATTCGAAGCATCTGTTTTCAAAATAATATCAGGTGGCATTAATAGTTCTTGAAAAGAAGCATTAAGGGGGACTCTTAAAAACAGGTCAACTCCAAATGCAGCAGTCAGCTTTTTTGAAGGAGTAGCTAGAGCTAGGGAAGAAACAAAAGAAAGAAATTGCAAAATGGATGGGGTTATAGATGCTGCCAGTGTTATATCAAAGAGCATTGAACCTTGAAGGCAATGTATTATAAACCTAAAAGTAAGAAAGACTCTGGGATTCTGGTGATTTAAAAGTACATTGAGACAGTAGATTGTCTGGGTGCAATTTTTTTTTTTCAATTTATTTTGACTAACAGCAGCAGCAACAACAACAAACCCCCCCCAAACGCTCCTTTCTTCCACCGTCCCCACCCTCCACCTGTGAAAGCCACCAGTCTGCTCTCTTCAGGTTTGTAAGTGTAATGTGAGAATGTGGCTGGATATCAAATATTTTTTCCCAGAAATATTCAAGGTGACAGGTAGCAAGCAGTTATCATGGGACTTAAGCAGGGACTTTGAACATGTTCAAGGAGTGATGCCTGTGTTCTTTCTTCTGCATAAAAAACCCCACAGTTTTCAACTAAGCCTCTGATATGTTTGACTTATTGCATATAGAAGGGACACGCAGAATTATGGAGAGCTAAAACATCAGTTGTCAGAAAAATCACCATGTCCTAGTTTTCGTGTCACTTTTTGCTGTCATGTGACAGACAAATTCATTACCTGTATTCACTTCTAAGCTGTGTTTACCATGTTGATGTTGGTTTTCATTTAATATACATATATATATATATATATACACACACACACACACTCACACACATACACGTACATATATATATATATATATATATATATATATACAGTTGAATACACACACATACATACACAGTTGACCCTGGAACAACGTGGGGGTTAGGCGCGCTGACCCAGGTGCGGTTGAAAATGCACATGTAATTTTTGACTCCCCAAAACTTAACTACTAATAGTCTGCTGTTGACTGGAGGCCTTGCCAATGACATAAACAACGATAAACAATGATCAACATATATTTTGCTTGTTATGTGTATTGTATACTGTATTCTTACAATAAAGTGAGCCAGAGAAAAGAAAATGTTATTAAGGGAATTGTAAGGGAGAGAAAATACATTCATAATTCTATACTCTATCAAAAAAAAATC
Organism: Lynx rufus; assembly: GCF_022079265.1. Lineage (NCBI taxonomy): Eukaryota > Metazoa > Chordata > Mammalia > Carnivora > Felidae > Lynx > Lynx rufus. Next base: position 6,168,426 of record NW_025814840.1, on the reverse strand, counting down.
CATGTGTAAGTGGACTCACCCATTTCAAACCTGTATTGTTTATTCAAGGGTTAACTGTATACACACACACACACACACACACACACACATTTACACACACATGTTCCAGGCTAATTTTGGTCACAATATTTTAGTTTCAAAGGTTTTGTGTAAGGGGATTGTTTTCACTTTTGAAGCACCTGTCAAGGGCAACAGATACCACAAATATTTCCTGGAAGAACGTAGGAACTGGGTGCTCTTTCAAAAGCAGACAAACATGTGACTTGCAGACTTCCTGCCAGAGACCTGCGATTCAGGACAGCTGCTCACAGGGGCGGTTGTACTGAGGTTCCCGAGCCTTATGACACATGCGCTCCCAAATGACACCCCAAGCGAGGGCTGCCGACTCTGAAGTCCATCTCCATCTGTATCGCATCCGTGGATATTCATTTTGGTTTGATGGTTTAATCTTTTGGTGGGGAAAAGGCAGAAAGGGACGAATTTTCTGTTTAACGGTGGTGGTGTGTGATACTAAATATTTCTTGAATTCATTCATTTAGTCTATGCAATTAACAAATATTCAGGGAGGGCTTGTTTTAGGTTTTTGTGGATGAAATAGAATTCCTAGTTTTCTTGGAGTTTACCGTCTAATGATAAGATAGCTCTGTAGCAAATATTTTCAAATATCCTTGAAACTAATATATAATTATACATCGTAAGTTCTGTTATAAGGGAAAATATCATGGGGACGATCTGGAAGGATTATCAGAGGAAGTGATATTTGGGGAGAGAAGTGAAGAATGAGTTCAATGAGTTCATGACTCAAAAGATAGAAATGGTGATTGGGAAGTGATGGGGTGGAGATTTTAGGGTTGTGAAATGGGTTAGGTGAAGGATCTCAAAGGCAGAAAGAGAATCACCAGTGGAAAAGCTCTGAGATGTTACAATGAAATTGCTTGGTGCCTGGAGATTTGTAAGAACTCAAAGGTCAGTATAACACTTAGGTAATTAATTATTAATCAATTGCTCTCCTGGTTTCAGCCCCATTGTAATTTTTCCTTGACCATTTTCCCAGCGGGAGCAAAATCCAATGACCTGCCTCCTTTGAAAGACAGGAAACGTGACTGTGGGTCAAATGGCAACAATGTTAGTTAGTCCTTCCTGTAAGCACCAGACTGGGCATGTGTTCAGGTCTTCTGTCCTGTCATTGACTGTGGTCATAGACTGGGTGAATCGTGACTTTAAAGGGAAGGTACTGTGGTCTGTAGTCTTGTTTGGTGGATCAGGAATTATCGCCGTGTATGTAAATACCCATAAGGGATTTCACAAACGGGGGAGCTGTTTATTAAAAGTATTTTTAATAAGTTGCCTAATTTACCTTTAAACATTCGCTATCGTAAATACTTAGGTTCAACACTTAAAACATTAGATGAAAGAAAGCCTAGTTGTTTAAAGCAACTGTATACATTCACTCTGTACTTATTTTGGAGATTCATAATACATATTGGAAATTTAGAAGTTCTTTGGAACAGCTATGCAGAAAGAATTCTGTTTCAATGAACTTTGCTCAGTGTCTCCCAAGCATTTTTGACCCTGAACACTCCCCCCTCCCCCTTTCCAAGGAACTAGTGTTCTTTAGTTCACCCTTGGAGGAAACACTGCGTGTTAGTATATACTCGTTTGGTGAGAGCTCTCGGATTATGGGATTGCTAGAAAGGCTGTTGGCTGACCACTGAGTTTAGCTGTTGTAGCAGCTGTTACCATATGCTTCTTCTTGGTTATTTGTGTTTTCTTCATTAATGCTTCTGATTTCTCACAATCGGATATTCCCTGGTTGCAGAATATAAAAGTCATGTACTGTGTTAAAAATTCGCTTTGTAGAGAGATTGGTGATTAAAAGAACGTGTCCTGAGAATATTAAAATACAAAATTCTTTTTAGGAAAATACCAATGTAATAAGATTTTAAATGCTGTATGTTTCAATGAGTTTTGAAGTATGTTTTTACTGTCTTTTGTGAACATTCTTCAAGTACTCCACTGGGAAATATTAAATGAACAAAATCATCTCTTGGCACATTCTGAAGTTATTATTACCTTAAAAATGTCTCAAATGGTCTAAGACCGATTACGTGATTTCAGGGAACCAATCCAGTATCACCACCTGAATTTTGAGAGTTTTAGGTAAGGTTTACAGTGTTACCTTTTCATTTGTACGAATTGGAGACAATTGTTCTCTTTCCTGGTGATGACGTCTTTCGTATCACAAGGGATTTTAAAACCTTGCAGTGGGAGGAAGGCTGAACTGCTCTCGTCCGAGAAATGAAAAAAGTTAATCTAGGTGCTTTACTGTGTTTCCGCACGTAGATCTCTGTCAAATAAGGTGGAATGCAAAAGATTTGGGGTGCGTCCATCTTTCCTTTGACATAAATGAGGATTGGTTAGGAGGGTGCGGTTGATATGTCACACCTATGTCGCATGCGAGACTTTGAGGCTGTGCAAGCACACACACACACACACACACACACACACACACACGCATGTGCACGCATCGTCATATCCCATAGATCCCCATCCATGTAACAGCAATTCCTTACAGTTGGAGTGTAAGGAGACGCATGATAGAACTAATTGGACGTCCTAAAGACCCTTTAATATACTTTGTTCTCTGCAGCAAATTAAATGTTCTGAATTGGCTTTAATAGCTATTACCTAGGAACAGAGAGGAGGTAGGATTTTCAGGTGCACCGAATCAGGCTTCTGTGTGCACTGATAATAAAACGCGGGTGAAAGAAAAATATCACTGGAAGAACACGATGCCGGCAAGGGGAATGCTTGGGTTCCAAACTTGCTTCCGCCTTGAGTGGGTCGTTTGACTCCCTCGGCCTTTGCATTTCCTTAAATTTAAAATTAGGATGTTGAATTACATAATCTCAGTGGAACATTTCAGCTACAATTCTGTGATGTTCATTATCGGTAAAAAAAAAAAATAAGGCCGCTTTGGCTTTTTTTTTTTTTTTTTGTGGCTGCAGGTGGGGAAGGGTGGTAAGCCATATGGTCTTTGAGTTCTCTGTGTTTTGGGAGTGCTGGTGATGGAGGCAAAAATTAAGTAAACAGAGTGCACGTGGAAATGCTCTTGGGTTAGGTAAGCTTCAGCTTTGTGACTAGAGAGAGAGAGGGGTACTTGCTGTGTACGGATAGAGGGTCTGACCCGTGGAAAAGAAGCAATTTTCACTAAGATATCTGTGCTCCTAAGAGCAGCAGTTGCTTTTAGCAGTCTGCAAATAAGTATTTTGAAGACTTCCCTGTCATTTTTTCCACTTGAAATTGGTATTCGACGTCGATGCTTTTCCAAGAAAGATAGATGGGTAGAATTTTGGCTGTGCTGCATGTTATGGAAAACTTAGACGGATTTTCCATAATAGCTCCCCAAATTAACTTTGAGATTTGCGTAAAAACATTCTTACGTAATGCGGTGACTCGAGACAGATCCTGAATATTCTGCCTGATAACCAAAAATCAGTACAAGTCTCTATTCGACATTTATTTCCATGGGGCATTCTTATCTACCAGATCATGTTATGCCTGTGCTTTGAAAAATGATTTGTAAAAAATACAGTCTGGACCAGGGAGAAATCATTGAATCTTTAAAATACGTACATGGGGCAAGGCGACTCATAATCTTCTAGTCGGTTACAAATGCCTAGTGACAATATGTGTCTCCCAGGCCCCAGCTTGCCTCTCTCTCTATCCTTGGTCCAAGGGTATGCCTTCTCAAACCTCAAGTGCCATGTCTCGACCCTCGAATGACATCCACTTGTTTTACCAGACTACCACTGCATTAGCCTATCATTAAGGATGGATTTCTGGATTTCCATCTCATGGTGATGGCATAAAAGTCAAAACATCAAGAGTTTCCTGCATTTGAAGTTAGGTGATATTTACTTGGTCATTAAGTTCAAGAGGATAAAGATGAGATGATCAGAAGACTTCCTAGTGAGTCTTTTTTTTTCCACCTACAACTTCTCTCTCCTTCGGATCTCTGATTCTCACGATGCAGATGCCTTTGTTCCTATAGGCTAATCCCTTCATTCGACGCCCCGATAAAAACCAATTCACTCAAACTTCTATCTTCTTGTCTTTCTTCCATCTTCACTGCTTTCTCAGTTTACCGATTGTAGTAAGTTCACGAGCAGAATGTAGTGCTCGTCGTTTGCTTTCAACTTTGATTACAAAACATGTAGGTTGAAAACGGCCCAGTGATAGTAGCTGTTAAATGAGATTTAAAATAAGTAACAGGCAAAATTCACGGACTTCGGAGCTGTTCTTCTATAAGCCACATGGTATCGAATATGCTCTCAAATGCAGACGTAGTTTCCCAAATATTTGCTACTATTCTGTGGAAAGTACTGATGCATTAACTTATGAAATGATGTGCATTAAAAATGTTTTTTTAACATTTATTTATTTTTGAGACACAGAAAGAGCCAGAGCGCGAGCAGGGGAGGGGCAGAGAGAGAAGGAGACACAGAATCCAAAGCAGGCTCCAGGCTCTGAGCTGTCAGCACAGAGCCCGACGCGGGGCTCAAACTCACGAACCACGAGATCATGACCTGAGCCAAGGTCGGACGCTTAACCAACTGAGCCACCCAGGCGCCCCACAAAATGATGTGCATTTATAGGCCAGAAGAATCATTGAAATAGGACTGAGAAACGAAATCTATTAGGCAGGCAGGAGAGAAATTATCATGTTGCATACCCACTGTTACGTACATTCACTGGGCTTAAAATGTAGCAGAATAATAGTTTGTGAACAAAGCATTTTAAAGTCCACGTTCCATTTAAAAATTCTCCATTCATGGAAAAAATCTGGAAAGCCAAATTCCTTCCTTCTTAAACACATTTTGTGTCTTCCATGATTTGGAAATGTTATTTGGAAACGGGCAGCTTCTTGAAGAGTACAGAGAAGCGTTCTTTTCGCAGACAGGGCATGTGTTCTCATGAATACTGCTTCAGGCTCCATAATAACACACCATCATTTTAAGCCGTGGAGTATAAGAATTCATTTCAACTGATATTAGGCATGACACTAATTCGGTATTAAACTCTAAGCACATTAGCAATTATGGTACAATGCACTATTACTTTCCAAATCTCTGCAGTAAGTTTTTCATCATTAATGGTTTCTGTGTTTTTTTCTTTTCCATGTGGGATATATCATGCACGGAAGTAAAACTTCAAAAAGCCAGACCATTAGAATGTTTACTTATCTCCGTTTGAATATGGATTCCTGATGGCTGAGTCTATCCACCAAATATAATCATAAGAATAACCTAATTCTGTAGGAGTTAATCAAATAGCAGGTATTTTAATTATTGTGATTTATCCATAGAAAGCCAGAATGTCTGAAGTCCAGATTTTTATAAAAACAGTAAGCCGAAAAGAGAGCCTCGAATCTTTGTCTAATTCATCAAACTGCAATGAAAATTCTATCGTCTGACTTCTCTCTTGTGTAGTCCAAAGGCAGTTCCTGTGGTATATTATTATGCATTGAAATAGGATGATTGTGTTCTTAAAATATATTCATACAAACAAATGGGTGAGTGGGTTTACAATGTGCCTAAAATAATAGGTATTATCATTACAGATCGTCCTGGGGTTTACTTTTCTATCTGTAAATTTGAAGGCAAAATTTGAAAATATTTATAAAATCGGGAGGCTCAGCAATCCCGAATTTAATAGAGTGACCAACTGTCCTGGTTTGCCCAGGACCGGGGGGTGCCCAGGACTTCAGCTCTAAAACCGGGACAGTCACAAGCAGTTTCAGTATTAAAACAAGGACAATCCTAGCCCAGTGGGTGCAAGTTGGCCACCTTAAGCCAGGATGAAATGGTGCTGGCGTGAAGACAATTTTGGGAAAAAGAACTTTCAAGAATTCTTTCTCCTGCTCTTTCAGCATTTCCCCACATTTTCCTCTTTCCACCTACCCAACCCCAAAGTCAGGCTAGTTAATAGTAAACATACTCTCATCTCTGTGATCGAGAATCAGGACATTGGCAACATCTGGAAGCCCTGCAGAAGACAGTGAAGGTCAGGGAGTCAGGGAATGAGCTCCGTATCACATGGTGTGGATTCAAATCTAGGCTTTGCTGTTCATTAGGCAGATGATTCCGTGCTGCCATTTTTTCCCCCAAATATAAGTGGAAATAATAACAAAGGCCGCCTGGTGGGGTTACATAAACAGTGCCTGTCGTGCATTAAGAGTTCAAGGAAGTTAGTTATTGTAATTGTGACCTTGATTAAGATTTGCAATTTAGAGCACGTCAGTATATCTAGATTCTTAGGGGTACTTGTTCCTTGTAGCGGTTTTCCGTAAGGGGTGGTTTCCATCACTTAAAAAGCTCAGGTGTGTTTTGTTGTTTTTGTGAGTTTTCCCTACTCAAGATGCATACGTGAAATGGCAGAAGAAAATGTCATACTTAGGACTCTTCCGGGAAATGTAGCATCAGTGGAATGGACACCCAGATGACAAAGTTATCCCAGCCCTTTTGAGGCTAATTATGGCTTTAGTGAAGGGTGATAAATTCTACAGACTTTCTTCTTTTCATAGCCAATATTATGATGAAGCTGTGTCACTGAATGCCTCATTAAATGGTTCTGAGATTCCATTAAGGAAGGCCTGATAAAATTTATTCTCAATCATGCGGGGTGGGTGCAAAATTGAGGAGCATCGATATGCCACAGGTTGGGCTGGTTACTGGTAGCTCGCTTTTCTGAGGGCTGTGACAGAGAGAGACTAGCTACAATCCAGTTGTGAGTTGACTATGGTTGTGGCTTGTGAGTTGACTACGGAATTTGAGGGTATGAACTCACTTCCTTCAAAATTTCACGGGTCTCTGTTTTAGCATCTACCATGGAGGCTTCCTCCCATGAGACAGGCAGTGGGAGAGCTCAGGAGACCCGACTCCACTCCACTCCACTCCACTCCACTCCACTCCACTCCACTCCACTCTACTCCACTCCGTCTCAGACTCGTGTAGTCACTGCCTGGGAAGCAGAAGGTAGACTTGTGCCTGATCTCTGATTCTATGGTTTAGTTTACCATGAGACAGGTCGTCAATTTGTCTGTTGAAATGTAAGTACAGGACCTTGATTTTTCTCATAGAATTTATATCCAGCATTTACCAATACAGTAGCAAATATGTTTAAAGAGGGGGGAGAGAGAGAGAGAGAGAGAGAGAGAGAGACTGAGATCACTCAAAAGATTGAGATGCAGAGCCAGATCCCTTCAGATCTAAACAACCAGTCAAAAGCATCATTGAAAAACATACTTAAAATATTTATTTTGACTTCAAGAATGGAAAAGTTAAGAATTCTGGATGTTGCGTGTACAATTATAAAGTCAGGGGGAAATTCAATTATTTTGGTAATATAGGCTAATATAACCAAATATATTCTTATACCTTGAATACTTTTTCAAAGTGTAGGTCGACTGTAATAATCATGTGTTTTGGCTGTTTACTTTCTTTGCATGGATTATAGCGGGCTCCTGATTCTCAGGATGGGATTCCTCACGGGATGTACATTTTGTATCACAACAATGACATGTAGGATGGATATATCCTGTACTTGCATGTAGATATGAAAGCTTAAATAGTGAAAATTATTTACATGACTTAGTGGAAAAAACTTCACTTGTATCCAAAATACCTGTTTTTTTTTTTGTTTTTTTTGGGTTTTTTTTTTGGTTGAAGGGCTATTTTTTTTAATTTCCTTTGTGGATGTTGACAGGCTTTCTTAAAAATGAAGAAGAATCGGGGCGCCTGGGTGGCGCAGTCGGTTAAGCGTCCGACTTCAGCCAGGTCACGATCTCGCGGTCCGTGAGTTCGAGCCCCGCGTCGGGCTCTGGGCTGATGGCTCGGAGCCTGGAGCCTGTTTCCAATTCTGTGTCTCCCTCTCTCTCTGCCCCTCCCCCGTTCATGCTCTGTCTCTCTCTGTCCCCAAAATAAATAAAACGTTGGAAAAAAAAATTAAAAAAAAAAATGAAGAAGAATCTTCTCTACTTTGTGCTGCCCAAAGACATTTAGGTTACACCATTTAAGCCTCAAATGAACCTTAAAACATAACCCTGCTTAGTGGTTGTCTAATGATCCCCCCTGTACCATTGCCTCGGATATATTTTTAGATATAATCGCTTGGCCTCAGGGCCCCAATGTAGATCTATAGGAAAAAGGCAGTTAGTGCTAAACATTTTCTCATGGGATTAAAGAATTTGCATAGGTTAAATAAAAATAAGAATTTGGCCTTTTGCCTGGGACAAGGAAATTGTCACATACGCTCTCTTTTAGAATAGAGTCCTATACAAAGTCACAGTGCCTCTACTCGATTTAGTTTTAATTAAAACAACAATTAGAACTATTTCACTGCTGTCAGTATTTGTAAATTACTTATGTTCTGTTCACTAGGAATGAAAATGTTTCGGGAATTATCCACCTTGTGTGTCACATTCCGAAGTAAATGCATTTCCCCGTTGGAAAGCAGAACATTTAAGTGTCTTCTATCACCTAATGCTAAGAGCATTAGATCATGATCTTAGTGAAGCATGTTTAGGATATATATCCTTTGTCATGTATACCTCTGATGACAAACAAATACACGTTGAATCAAAAAGTTTGTTCATGTGCCATTGGCTAGTGTTTTTTTTTTTTTTTTCCTCTTTGCTTAGAAAAAGTTGTGTATTCAAAAGTAAGAGCGAAAAATTTTTTTGAGACCGATATATTCACTCTTGGCTACGTTTAGATTGCAGTGAATAGTTCTGGATTGCAATTCGATTTTAATGTGTTTTCTATCAGCTTTGTTTGACTGCGAGGGAATGGCCCAATAGAGCATTGGTTTGTGACACCGAGCGCCCAAGAATAGCAATCAGGACTGCAATAAAAGATGCTCTGAAGTTGGGTGAGTCGATGAAGATTTAGATAAATATTAGGAATTTAGGTAAGCGGTGAGTAAATATTGGTAGATTCTAAACATGTGTTCAGGTGATGGGCGCGTTCCCCTCCCACAGAGAGAGCTCACTTAATTGTCATTTCAGGAACTACTGAGTGGGCAGAGCTGAGTGGACGGGGAGAGGGGGGGCGGTGTGGCTTTCGGTTCTGCAGCCCATCTGGGCCCCCCCTCTTGTCATGATCCCTCCCCACAGTTTGCGTCTTGCCATTCAAGTGTAAGGATACAGTTCTAACAGCTTGGTCGCCAGAGATGGAATCTTTTTGAAGATCTTAGTTCCATTTCCCGATGGACTTTTTGGAGCTCGGCGATGATGCTTCCCGCCGCCCCCTTCCCGGCCCCCCACCCCGAAATAGCAAATGGCAGAAGCCAGGCCCTCCGTAAAGTCTTCCGCAGACACTAGCTCGGGCTGGGGTGGGGCGGGGAGAGCCGAGCGGCCTTCCAGGGCCCAGACCTGACGGGGAGAGTTCACGAGTGTGAGTCCGGAGGGGGCGGGCGTGGGGGGGGGGCAATCGGCAGGGGCCGGAGAGAGCCGCCCCCGCCGGGCGCCACGCACCAGAAGCCCCGCCCCCCTCGCCCCTTCCCCAAAGGCACCTGCGCGCCGCCGGGGCGCCCTCCCGCCGCCGCTCCTCTCCTCCGGGAGGCAAGTTTGTGGTCCAGCGCCAGCCACCTGTGCGAGGCGCTCCCCGCGGGCAGGGTGGCGTGAGTGAGGCCACCGCGCGGCCACGCAGCTCGCGAGCCTCCGGCGGGGAGGCCGGCGGCCAGGAACCTCCGGACCCCGGGGCGCTCCGGCGGCCGAGCCCGCCCTGCCCGGGGACGCGGCCGGGAGCGCAGCCCCGCGGCCCCGAGGCCGGGGCGCCGGGTGGCGGGGGCGGGGGGCGGGTGTCCTCCCCCGCGTGCCCCCACCCCGAAGTGGCGCGCCCGCCCGCTGCGCCCCGCCTCCGGCCCTGCGCCCGCCGCGGCTCCCGGCTCAGTCCCGGCGCGGACCCGCCGCCTCGCGGCCCCCGCGCTCAGCCTCCCCGGCGCCCCGACAAGTGGGGATCCGCACGGAAAGTCGGCGGCGGAGCGGCGGACTGGGCATGCTCAGAAGCCAGGGCTGGCTGGCTCTGGGCTCGAGTAGGAAGCGTCTGCACTCGGGAGGCGGCGGCGACTTTGGGGAAAGTTGACCGGAGCGGGGAGCGAGCCCCCGGGCGCGCGGCAGCGGCAGGAAGGCGGCCCGGCGGCCCGGCGGAGCATGGGCACCCTGCGGGATTTGCAGTACGCGCTCCAGGAGAAGATCGAGGAGCTGAGGCAGCGGGATGCGCTCATCGACGAGCTGGAGCTGGAGTTGGACCAGAAGGACGAACTGATCCAGAAGCTGCAGAACGAGCTGGACAAGTACCGCTCGGTGATCCGGCCGGCCACCCAGCAGGCGCAGAAGCAGAGCGCCGGCACGCTGCAGGGCGAGCCGCGCACCAAGCGCCAGGCGATCTCCGCCGAGCCCACCGCCTTCGACCTGCAGGACCTCAGCCACGTGACCCTGCCCTTCTACCCCAAGAGCCCACAGTAAGCAGGGGAGCCGCGGGTCTCGGTCTTGGGTGTGGGCCCCCGCCCCGCGCGTGCCATGTCTGTGCTCGGGCTCCGAGGCGTTGCAGCCGTTGTGGCGGGCGCTCCGCGCGCGCCCTGCACGCTCCTCCGAGCCGCGCTCGCTGCGCCCCCGCCGCCTTGCTGTCTTTGTCAGATGTCGGGCTATTTTTGCAAGATAGACACGCACGTTCGTGTATGCCAGCCGGGGTGCACAGTTGGAACGCGCCCCAGGTGTGTGTGTGTGTGTGTGTGTGTGCGTGTGCGTGAGTGTGAGCGAGCGAGCGAGCGAGCGTGAGAAGACGAATGAAAAGCCCCGTCTCCCAAACACCCCGGCGAACCTGAACCTGCCCGGCCGGAAAATCTTAAATGCAGGCTCATCGGACTCGAAATGAAATGCGTCTGTTGTCACCCTTACTTTCTCTGCTCCGGCGGCTCTCCCGGATTTCTCTACCTGCTGGCGACAATCGCCCGCACCCCTCCAACCTGATGTGCTGTCATCGCCAAAGTGTCAAAAATAAGCAAATGCGCATATAAAAGGGAAGATTTTTGTTTGTTTGGGTTTCATCTCCTGAACTGGATGGCATTGACAGCCCGCAAATGGAAGCCTAGTCTGTTGATTTAAAAAAAAAAAATTTTTTTTTCATAACACGCGAGGGAGATCGTTGCTTGTTTTCCTTAAGGAATTTGCATGATGTTGCCTGTGAGGTGCCTCGGTCTGCTGGGAGGGCTGCGTGTGTCCAGGGTCCAGTGTGAGAACTACACTTACCTTTATCGACACTGTGAACACAGTGTTTGCCTTACTCCTGGCTTCTGATGCAACCGCTCTGGTAGGGCTCTTGCGTTGGGAGAACTGTGTTCTGATGTCAGTGGGCTTCATAACTTGGGTAGGAAAATTGAACACAACTTGTTATACACCTTAGGGAGGGCATGGTGGCAGGACCGTGAGATTAACACACAGCGAGGGAGAATACCCAAACGGATGGTGTTTTTAGTGGATAGATAATGCCATAATCGGTAAAATGAAAGATTTTGCTACTGTATTTCTAACTACATCACACTGGCTGTTTGACACGTGTTACATAATAATGCAAGCTTTCTTGGAACCCTTCGCTTCACAAACACAAGGAATTAATATAAGGAGAAGGGGTAAACGCGGGATTGTCTCCCTTTGTATTTATCGGGTTTAGGGGAGCCATCGGGCATGTACTGATGATACTTCTGAAAACTTAGAGTTGTACCATCATCTGTTGGTTCCCATAGAGGTTTTGCTGTTCCTCCCGCAGGTTTAGCTTCAGAGGGAGTTTGCATTCTCGGAGAGTGTGGGGAAGAAACGATGAGGGTAAACACTGCTGAGATTCTGACCTCACCAAATGGCCCTGATCAGTAGACTTAGATCTGCCTCGGAAACCTGAGCGATTCACATCTACTTCAACTTCTTCCAGTAAATTGATTTGCAGTCCTGACATGCTCGCCTGTTTTAGCTAACGAGGTACACGGCCATCTCTCCTGGGCCAAGTTTTGCATAATGAAAAAATAACTCAAAGACAGCTCTCTGCATTTTTAAGCACTGCATAGGCTCTCATTTTAGTATCTGCAGGACTTTGGAGTAACACGAAGAAAACTCCACTTTTGTAAAAAAGACCATTTTAATGGGTTTTATAATGGAGCATGATCAAGCCGGCTGATAACTCCAGTGAAACATTCGATCAGAGAAGAGCTGGAGGAATCCAGGCAGTGGGGAATGAGCTGTAGAATGTGGCAAGTTGTAGAAGCCTCTCAGTGTTTCACATGTAGAACAGCCAGCTTTTTTTTTTTTTTTTTTTTTTTGCAAATCCCTGGTGGAAAATGAAATTAGTGTGGTGGCAAATAAGTCACCCCATTCTGTTACAACAAACGTTGTATCTGTCGGGCAGCACTGTGCGTTCTGATATTTATTTAATAACTTGTGCTTTGAAGAAATCAGCTGTTACGGTATCACCATGATGGTTTTGGTGATTTCTGAGGGATTCTATTGAAGAACACGATGGAATGTCTTCCAAGCTTAAATAATTTTGGAAAAACATCTGTTCTTTTTTCACACTTACATAAAGAAAACTAGAATAAAATTGGCTGAAGTGGCATAGTGTACCTTTCTTGAAAGAGAAGTTATATTGTATGCAAAATGATTATACCTTTGCCATCTGGGTGAGGGTGCAAGACAGCTCCACAAAGGATCAGGAAAACTTGGCAACCTCACGAAGACTTGCGTGAATTTCCATTTCTCTGCCGGTGAATAATTTGATCATGCAGACTTACTGGCAACAAGTGTTTGTGTTTCACTTCCGGTGCAACTTAAATGTCGTTACCTTTCTTCAACTCACACACAGAGGATTGTGAGTTCGAGTTGAAAGGAAACCATCTCAGCCTAAAATGGATTTCGGATTCACGTTCATGGGAGCGTTCTGTTCTCTTTTCATCAGATGTAGGTAACTGCCCAGCTCTGAGGATTATAATTTTTTAAAAAAACCTTCCCTTTTCCTTTTTGAGTGATTTTTGATCACTTAAAAAACAGTGTTGAAATAGTGTGAAATGTAAACTATTAACTTAATTCATTTTAACATTTTCGGTTTGGAATTTTCCCTGAAAGCTGGGAATTGGAGGGAAGGCTGGGTCAGAGCCAGGGAGCTCCTGCTGAACCTGTGTGTGTGTCTGTGTGTGTGTGTGTGTGTGTGTGTGTGTGTGTGTGTTGGGGGCACGGGGGTGTTCTCATTTCTCTCTTTCACACCAGCGTAGAAATAGCCCTTAAGCCCTCTCTGTGTTACCAACGTGAAGCAAAGAACCGTTGCAAAGTTGGCACTATGTTCCACAGCTACGAGAACGTAGAACTCTGAGGCTATACGTTTTGAAATAAATCGAGCAAATAACCCCTTGAAGATGAAAGAAAAAAAACCACACCGCATTTTATGAGATAAGATAGTCTGTTGGTTATATACATAGGATGGTTCTTTTGGACTTTTAAAGTAATTTTATTTCATGATCTTCCATTCCTGAAAACTGACTCTCTAATCGTCTGGGACATTGACTAGTATTTGGAGCCCGACCCTTTACCTACTGAAAATACCTTCAAATCCCTTCCATTCTGCTGTCTCAGTCTTCTGCGTTCTCTCAGTCGGGCTGCACAGACTTATGTTCCTGTAAAAACTTGTTAGTGTCTCTGGATTTTTGTTCAGCTGGTGCCTTTCACCCCAGAGGCAGCTGAATTTCAGAGAGTGATGATGTGTTTTATAACATTTCACTCTTGGGTTGTGAAATAGTTTGGAAGAACGGAGGACGAAAAGAAACATATTTTCTTATTTTTAGGGAGGCGTTGCTTTTTTTTTTTTAAGTTTTTAAATGTTTATTTTTGAGAGGCAGAGAGAGACAGAGAATGAGCAGGGGAGGGGCAGAGAGAGAGGGAGACACAGAATCCAAAGCAGGTTCCGGGCTCCGAGCTGTCAGCACAGAGCCGGACGCGGGGCTCGAACTCACAGACCGCGAGATCATGACCTGAGCCGAAGTCGGACGTTCAACCGACTGAGCCACCCAGGTGCCCCAGGGAGGCATTAATTTTTAATGAGCTCTTATATGATCTTTCCAACCTGGGCACTAGTACGTCTCAAGAGAAATAGTATCTTCCGAAAGACTGTATGTAAAATTTTGTAGGAAAGTGGAGACAATTCTAGAATTTTGGTATAATGTTAGATGGGATAATATTAAAACGTAGATTTATTCAGAGGTAGCAATTAAATGCCGATGTGTCCTGCTCAGTTCGGTATTTTTTTTTTTTAATGTTTTTATTTATTTCTGAAGAAGAGAGAGATAGAGCATGAGTGGGGGAGGAGCAGAGAGAGAGAGGGAGACAAAGAATCCGAAGCAGGCTCCAGGCTCTGAGCTGTCAGCACAGAGCCCCACACGGGGCTTGAACTCATGAACTGTGAGATCATGACCTGAGCCGAAGTCGGACGCGTAACCGACTGAGCCACCCAGGTGTCCCCAGTTTGCTACTTTTATGGGCTGTCTGCTATGCGCAGCTTACCTTGGGCGTTAGGGGTGAGAGAGATGTAGGCCTGCGTCCAGTAGGTATTCTAGAAAGTATAGAGCACGTTAAACCACAGAGGAAGTACCTGAAACAGTTGGCAAAGGAGAATTGCGGTCATTTCATTTCATGGTATGGGAAAGTCGTGGAGGCGAGGTGTTTAAAGTGGGTATTTGAAGGGCCGCCCGACTTAGGCGAGTGGTCAGGGGATGAGAGGGGCACGGTGGGAATGGAAAGGACCATCCGGCGGACAAGACACATGGGGCCGTGACAGCGACAAGGGGCGGTACCAGAATACCTTAGTGGGAACTGCGGAAAAGCAAGTCTAGGCCCCACAGAAGGAGAACTTGAGTTTCTGTTTTGTAAAGTAGGCGAGAGGGCGTTTCTGCTTGTTTTTAGAATGTTCTGGCAGCGACGTGCACGCGTGCGCCCTCCGCCCAGCAAGGACCGAGTGGTCCCCGCCAGTAAGGTTCTGAGTCCCCGAAAGCCCCCTGGGCTCCATGCCTCCTGGACCCCCGTTGTCCTGACAATAGCTGTGACTGTCCCAGAGAGGCGGGACTTGGAGGGAGCAGAGCAGCGGCTGGTTCAGACCCGCAAAGAGACGGAACCCCGTCCAAGAGAAACCAGCTTCCCCTCTCCTGTCACTTCGGACCGTTCCCATGGACGGTCATCTCAAGTCGTGCCCCGGACTCCGCAGCGCAGATCCCTTCCGTATGGCGGTGGACGGGGGCCCGCGGTGACAACCCGGCCTGAAGTTGGTTTCCGAAACTCACCTTTCTGGTTTTCGTGGAGGGGCTGAACTCCAACTTCAGGCAGGTCTGCTGGACCGTCCGGCTGCAGGTGGGTCGTGAATTCGATGTGACGGGCTGTGCAGTCGCAGCAAAGCGGTGGGAAGCTTTTTGCAAATGGGTGAGACCAGGTTCCTAAACCCCCGTGAGGCTGTTTTGAAACACGGTCAAGTTGCGTGCCCCTAAGCTGGGGATTCTAACGAAGGAACGGACAGGCCCTGTCTGAGAACAGAAACGGCCGGCCTCCTTGCTCCCCTGGGCCCCGTTTCCGCCTTCCTGCTACTTAGCCTTTCCCTGAAGAGCTGGACACACGACGTGTCTGTTGCTGTTGGGACACATTTTCCCCGGGCACAGGGACACATTTTCCCTGGCCTGCTTAGCAGTGGAGGGGGCTCCATGGTCTCCTAGCAATCGGATCTGAACACCAGGCTGCTCCCCTTTCTGCCGTCTCTGCCATAGGTACCGCTGCCCATCTGGGGCGCTGGGCCTGTTGCCGGCACTCAGACCCTCCGACTGGAACCTTCCACGCTCGGAGAGCGCAAGGCAGTGTGACAGACAAGCACGCGGCCAACGCAGCCTCTACCGGTACGCGTCGCACCTTTATGCAGTCACCTCGGTGGCGTTTTGAATCCCGGTCTGAATTGTTGGGCCACCGCCGTTCGCCCCCCCTTCCCCGACAGGCCCCCGTCCTTCGTCCCACCCAGCCTTCTGACACCGGTTCTCCTCTCCTGTCGCCATCTTCCAGCATGGCCGCGCTCCTCGGCTTCTCCTTCAAGTTCATTTTCTGGCGAGTTCGATACGTGCAGCCTGTTTGAACTCTCCGACTAGGATTGTCTGTAAGAGTGGAGGAACGTTCTCCCCCCCAGAACTGACATGCCAGCGTAAACAATGGCGCAAAAACGGTGGCCACACAAAACAGACTTTTGGCAAAAGTTGGGACTAATTGTATCCTCTCCAAAGGGTCTTGTCTCTGAATGGATTTTATAATCAGAGCTATTAATGAGAAAAAGACGAGGAGAGCACAGTGGGAAGAAGAGGTGTGTGTGGAGTGGGGGGTGGTGAGGAAGGTGGTGGACAAAATGGGAATTTGGGGAAATGCTCAAGCGCAAGGCAAGATCAGGATGGAAAGGAAAGGGCGGAACCCGAGGAGCATCATTAAAGGAGCACCATATTTGCACATGCTGGCAAGGAGTGATGGGTTTTGTGGGCGATGGCCGGTGACTGGAACAGCATTTACCAAGAAGACGGTGCTTTGTGGAGGATGACCGCCATGGGGACGAGGCGCCTGGACGGTAGCACATCGAAGGCTTCCTTGCCTTCTCTGTGAGCGGGAGCCATCCTGGGATTTGGGTGGAAAACCATTAAGATGTTTCCCTTTAGACCAATGCTTATTTTGAGTGCCTTGTGTTGCCTCTTGGAAGCATCCCTTAGTCTGATAGCAAGGAGCACTTGAAGCTCGCAGCGGAGAGGAGAGGATGAGGAGAGCAAGTTGGTGAACCACGGTTTCTGAAATAAGAGGTCCGCACGGCACTGCCTGCCTTCGTCGTGACGGCTCACATTTATCCAGCACTTACTCTGTGTCCCTGTGTCTTCCATGGACTGTCTCTTTTATCCTCGAATGACCCTCTGAGGGAGACTCCAAAGTATCCCCATTTCACAGCCCCGAGGTGCAGGACACCGAAGCTCAGAGAAGTGACTTGCCCAAGGTCACACACTTTGTTAAAGGCAGACCTTGAATTCGAACTCCAGCGCTGACTTCCCTAGCCAAGGGCTTCCCTAGCCAAGGGCTTTTCTGCTTCCCAAAGGGATGTGGGGTTTAGACGCTTGTGCCCAAACCCCACTGAATAGCATCTAGGCTGTTCTCAGGGGGAGTATCTGTTGACCAGTAATTACATAGGAGGCAGAAATACTTGAGAAGAAGTGGAAAAAATAAGAGGACAGTGGTTCCCAAGCTGCATATTAGAATCATCTGGGGAACTCTATAAAAAAATCCAGTGCCTAGGTTCTACCCCCAACCAATTAAAGGAATAATGCGTGGGACCGGAAGCCCCCACCAGGAAAGATTTCCCCAGGCAGCTCCAACGTGAAGAACCAGGGTAAACTTCCCACTTGAAGAGTTGACCGTTTCTACTGGTAAAAACCTTGAAACACTCGGGACTTACAAAAACAGTGGAAGAGTTTGTTTTTTTTTTTTTTTTTTTTGGCAGGGGGAGGCAAATTATAGGTATACGTTATTTAGTGTCGTAGGTTTATTCTCCCACTCAGGTAATCCTGACTTTACCTGGCTCGTTGGTTCCCGGCCTTAGCTGAGTGTTAGAATCACCTCGGGAACTTTAACAATATCTCTCCTGGGCTGCGGCCTCCAGAGATCCTGATTCAATTGCTCTGGGGTGGACAGGGGGACTAGGCGTATTATTTTGGCTCCTGGGAGGACTCTGATCTGCAGCCCGTGTCGAGAGCCTTTTCTGTCGCCCGTTCATGCTCGGTCGTTACAGGCTGCTTGAATCCCCGTTCTTTGCAAAAGCACTTTCCTTGGCCCATCGGAACCAACCGGATGCCCGCTTGCTGTGAAGCCGGGCAGTGCCAGCGTGTGCACCTGTTGGTCTGACGGGGCCCTCTTGGGGTTACCTGCCGGACCCCGGGCGCACTAACCTGGCAGGAGCTGCATTCGAAAGGTAAGTGCGTTTCCTCTTTCCCGGCAACCCCGGGTCTTGGCCGCTGCTCAAATGCAACACACAGGAGGATCGGCCGTCATCACAAGTGTGTTTTTCCACCCACTGAGGCCTGCTGCCTCGTTAACCAGTAACACTGTTTCCTTGGGTTCCAGATACTAGTATGAAGTGTTAAGTGCCTGAGGGGCAGACGCCCGATGAACCCCCGGAGGAGTAGCACCGGGGCTGGTAGCCTCTCCTTCTGGTATGTGATGTCTCTGCAGCCAGCTACAGTGTTTTTTTTTTTTTTTCCCTACAGATATTTTATCCTTTTAAGGCAAACAGCCTGTGCTCAGGCTGAGGAGTACTTTCCAAAGAGGCTTCAGAGAAAGCAGAGAGAACACGTCAAGCTCTGAGTCCCCTTTCCAGACGGTTTGGTTTGAGTGGACAGATCTGGGCCCTGTCGCCGGCCGGCCTAGAGGTCTGAGGTGACACCTGAAATTCGAGAATCTTCTGCGTCCCTCGGGGCACTCCAGGCGGAGGGGAGGGGGGGGGAATGGGAATTCTCACACCCCGTGGTCACGACCTCGCTACGGGCCCTATTCCTAGCCCTTTGTGTCTCTTTGCGCCTCCTGTCCCCTTCCGTTGTTGGTAAAAACTCTCGAGATGTTCCTCATTGTCTCTGATAGGAACCTATTTATGTTTGCAATCTAATCATCTCAGGTGAGGGCCAGCCAACGCAGCACTTTGTATAAGCGATGAAATAGCTAATATAATTGCAAGCAGTTTTTGGTAAAAATAATCCTAGAATGGCAGTCAGCAAGCTCTCTTGTCCCTCTCCCCCCTTTGTTCTCAAATATGAAAATATATTCAGCCGACGGATAGCACGTAAATGCACAGTGGATGTCATGACATGAGGCTGTCCAGGGGTTTGGGGGCATTAATTACGCAGGGAAGTTGATCATAAGGAAAGTAAACACTTTCCTTATGAACCCAGCTTCCAGTCATGCTTTTGGTTATGGGGCCTAAATGCGAAGGCAAAGAAGGAATTAAGCAGCAATAAAGTTGCTTAAACTCGGTTTAGCGGTTTGAAGCGGAATGGTGGGCAGAGTTCGTGGTAGGATGCTGGGAAAAGACGTGTTAGTGTTCTTCTGTTCCAAGATCTGAAAGGATGGGTGTTAGCATAGAAAAACAAAACAAAACAAAACAGTGACGATTTAGTGTCAGTATATATTCATTGCGCCAGCATCAAAAATACAATAAAGGGGCGCCTGGGTGTCTCAGTCGGTTGAGCGTCCGACTTCGGCTCAGGTCATGATCTCGTGGTCTGTGGGTTCGAGCCCCACATCGGGCTCTGTGCTGACAGCTCAGAGCCTGGAGCCTGTTTCAGATTGTGTGTCTCCCTCTCTCTGACCCTTGCCCGTTCATGCTCTGTTTCTCTCTGTCTCAAAAATAAATAAATGTTAAAAAAAAAAAAATACAATAAATTAGTAATAATTACCTTTGCTGCTCTAAAGATCATAAATGCTAATTAGGTTTCACGAAAACGGCTCTAAGACCTGTGCAAGTTCGTTGACTTCTACGCACAGCGGTAGTGACTTTGACCCTGCCAAAGCATAAGTAAATACCTCAAGTTATTAACATGTGTCAAAAGTTGGTGTCTACCGATCAGCCTTAGTCTGTCACTGCTAGGTGATGCCTGCTCTTGAGGAATAAATAACACTCTATTTCTTGGAACGTGAAATAATTACGGTATCAGCCAGTCAATTTAATTTGATTAATGGTATTCAAACGTCAGCGATGACAAATACACCTTAGTTAAGCAAAATAATTTTGCTGTTTTCTGACGCCGTGGCTTTATGGCAATATCACGCTTCCACCAGATCTGGGCCAAGGAATAACGAGATAACGTGCGGGGGAAAGCGTCTCCTTTCTGGGTATACTGTATATCATCTTAATGGTCCAACTCTATCAATAAATTATGGTTTTGTGCTTCCAAGTCTGGACTGAGAGGAGAGAAAAAAGGGTTGTCAGGACAAGGAAGAAGAATGGGATCCTGGAATTGCCGCCGCTGACGGGCTGGAAGGCGGCCTGACCGTCCTCCTGCCTCGGGAGGTGGCTGGCAATCCGGCCGTACGAGCCTGCGCAACTCCACCTCCGTGGAAGCCTCCGTCTTCGTGAGACACAGCGCGCCCAAATCACTGGTGACCGAGTAGCACGTTTTATATTACGGCGAGGCAGACAAGATGGCCCCGTATTACTCTTGTGCTGGCTCGACAGGGTGTCACCACAGCCTTTACAGAGGAATATTAAACATCTGAATGTGACAGGTACCATTTTGCTTGGCCTGCGGTGGCAGCCCATTATGTCCGTGGGAGGACAGAGACGAGAAAAGAGACGGTGCAATACACCCCGGAGTGTCTGCGGCCTGCACCGTCAAAGCACAGAAGCATTATGGTCTTCATCGTAGGCAATTGCCCTCTTATTCAGGAGCTGTCTGAGGAGAGCACAGCTTAGAAGAATGAGCTCACAGACACTCAGTAAAAGTAGTTGTGTGGTTTTTTTTTTTTGGCTGGAAGATCCATTCAGCGAATCCCTCTTTATTTTGAGTGAATGCAGTTTACTTAAGACAACTTCTGCGGTTCTGAATTGTTAGAAGATCATCTCTCTCCACCCCCGCCCCCCCCGCCCCAAAGAGCGTGTGGAAAACTACAGAAGGAAAGAGTGGCTCGAAGTTTCTAGGTACTCACCGAATACTCACCGTCCTAAAAACATAGCCCACAAGTCTGTCACACAGGCATATGAACAACGTTTCCTGTTATAGATCCGAAAAGCTTTAGAAAGTCGTGGAAAAGGAAGTGGAGACTTTTTACAAAAATAGTGGCAGCCTCGATCAGGAAATAGTCATCTTTGTTTTGGTTTTGTTTTTCTGATTTTTCAGAATTTCCCTCTAGACGTCCCGTTCATCATAAAAGGGAAAGATGACATGAAAAATTAGAATCTGTCTGGCTCTGCCTTCCAGATGTTTTAGCATGACTTAGTATGGAGACCTAGATTCCCTTGTGGGGGAAGAAACCTTTCCTTGTTCATCTAGCACTGAATGGCTAAATGGATATTACTTTGAAACGATCCTCACGAAAAGGAATGGCAAATAAAAGAACCAGCCCGCTGTGAACGGAGCGTCTTTTATTAACTTCTTCCTACCCCCTTGCTTACTTCACGGTCATCCAGACTTTGCTTTTTCATTGCATTGCTTGACACATTAAGATGTTCATTCCCCCACACCCCCCCCCCCCCCCCGCTGATAGGTAACTGCTGAAAGAGTTGGCTTTTGAAATAATAACTATCGAAAAAACTTCCAGAAATAAAGAGTTTAGACACTTGGAAGCATTATATATGTGTGTTGGAGAATTTGTTTACATGGTTATGAATAATTATAACAGGTTATTTCGGGGGGCGCCTGGGTGGCTCAGTCAGTTAAGCATCAGATTTTGGCTCAGATCACGATCTGGCGGTTCGTGAGTTCGAGCCCCACATCTGGCTCTCTGCTGTCAGTGCAGAGCCTGCTTCAGATCCTCTGTCCCCCTCTCTGCTTGCCCCTCCCCTGCTTCCGTTTTTCTCTCCCTCTCTCAGAAATAAATAACCATTAAAAAAATTCTAAAGAAGTTATTTCGGAAAATTCTGATATTTGAAGAGTACCCTATTTCCATCACAAGTTCTATTCTGCCTATAATATAATCATGATTATTTTAAGCTATCCAAGCTGTCCTCACGCACCCTCAGAAATGAAGAGGTTGAAAGAAGTAACACTGAAATATCTTGGCGAAGATACCACCTCAAGATGTGCAGAGAGGTGACTCAGGTAGAACACATCGCTGGAACCTTCGCCTGAAAGTACAAAACAAAACGTTGTCCATCCCACCTGAGAGAGTCGGCTGCCTTTCTCAGGTGACTGCTTCCCTTCTGTGGCTTGTCGTCTCCTTTGGTGCCATCACTGAGGTCCTGCACCCTCTCCATCATTGGTCATCCCAGAGCAGGGCTCCACCTTCTGGATTCCCAAGTGTTACTGTCAGGGTGATAAATGGAACGTAACCCAAGGACGCCATTTATTTATCTTGGCAAGAGCGGCATCCTCTGCCAGATGACCTTGGAGCTTATTAAATCATATCTAGGTGAACCCTTGCTGGTGAGTTTTCACATCATCTATGGCAAGTTCCCCGCTCCTTCTTGACCCCGTTACTATATTTCCAACTGCTGTTCGTGGTTCAGGTCATTGCTTTATCGTCGTGATGGGGAAAACTTTTCTTGCTCAAGTTAGGCTCCCTTGTTTTTTCTTCCATCTTTTCTCCTTTTTTTTTTTTTTTAATCTTTTGTCTGGACACAGAGAACAGTTTCTCTCATCTTCACAGACATCTTTCATAAAGCAGAGGCAGTAATGGTTATTTTTCAGCTTCATCTTTACTGGTCGTTGGTGATGATGATGGTGATTACTGACCATATTTGTCTTGCTCTCTGCCACATTTGCTCTCTTGTTTACTTTCTCCTAAAGGAATCTCGTAAAGTATGGAGCTCTTGGGTGGCTCAGCGGGTTAGGTGTCCGACTCTTGATTTGAGTTCAGGTCATGATCCCGCGGTTCTTGAGATCGAGCTCCGCGTTGGGCTCCGTGCTGATGGCGTGGAGCCTGCTTGGAATTCTCTGTCTCCCTCTCTCTGCCCCTCCCCTGCTCTCTCTCTCTCTCTCTCTCTCTCTCTCTAAGGATAAATAAGCTTAAAAAAAACACAAAAGGAATCTCACATCGCAGGTACTGCTATCATCCCACTTCTTCCAATGGAGAAAATGAGGCACAAGGAAGTTCAACAACTTGCCCAAAACAAAACGTTGGGCTGAAGCACTCAAATGCAGATCTGTGTGATCTGAGCCCATGCACGTTCTGTACGCGCCCCATGGTTTAGCTGATTGTCCCAACTGCTCGTGTTTTTAGCACAAGTTCTGTTTCCTATTCCCTTTCACAGTTTTGTTCCTCTCATACAGCTTTGCAATAATTTTTTTATATACCTGTGTCTTCCATATGCCATGTACCCATATACCCATGGCGGCTGCAGGGGCGTTCTCTTTCAGAGCTTAGCACATCTCAGTATCATGGAAGTTCTTCTAACAATAAAGCTGTGTTTCTGCTATGTTTAAACTGTTTTAAATACAACTCACGCCTAGGGCATTTTTGCTCTATCATACGTAGAAAGGTTTCCCCATCTTGTACCTGTGTATTTTGGGTCTTTTTGGCTGAAAGATTTCAGTGGCCTTTGCCCTTAGTGAACCAAACTCCCATTTCAAAGAAATGTTCCCTCATTTTACTGATGATTTGTGTCTTTGTTTTCTCCTAAATATTAGCATCTTAATATAATCGAATAGTAGTAGAAAGTTTATCAAGTACTTTCTGATTCTTTTTCCTGGTAATTAATCAACGCTCTGTGGATTGGAGTTTGTTTGTTTGTCATTTACCGAATATTAAGCAACTACTCTGGTGTAGGGCTGTAACAGATGCACCCCTCTCTCTCCCCTGAATTATTTAACACCGAAAACTCTCTGGTTTTAAAATACGTGCTAAAAAAGACATTGCTCTTTTCAGAGACTCTTGCAGCATGGATTGGGCCCAGCATACCTGGACTGGGGTCAAGTTTCCAGTGTCTGATTTGTAGTCCTGTGTACTTACTGGACTTCATGTCCATCAGAGTTTGCGTTTCTGTATGTGGGTCATCATTTGGTGGACATCTGCTTCCCCCAGAAGATGGTAAGTTCCATGAAAATGAACCCAGTGTCTGTTTTGCTCCATGTTGTATCCGGGGAGCCTTCAACAGGCCTGGCACACAGCAGGTAGTTGATAATTCTGTGTCAAAGAAAGGATGAAGTGAAGCCTCTTTTATCTCTCTAGTCTTCGCACACTTTAACTTTTAAGTTTATTATTATTTTTTTAAATTTATTTATTTTGAGAGAGAGAAGAGAGAGAGAGAGAGAACGAACTTATGGGGTGGGGGATGGGCAAAGAGAGAGGGAGAGAGAGGGAGAGAATCCCAAGCAGGCTTTGCACCGTCAGTGCGGAGCCCCACGTGGCGCTCGATCTCACGAACCACGAGAACATGACCTGAGCTGAAACCAAGAGTCAGGTGCTTAACCAACCAAGCCACCCAAGTTCCCCTCAACTTTTTTTAAAATTTGGAAAATGGGAAACTTCCGCAACTGGGTTGAGCAGGGCTTGGAGACATGCTTGGGTTGGGCTAGGAGAGGTTTTACAGACTTGGGATTTGGGGGCCTCGGCACACCTTGGTGGACTTTCCCTCTGCTCCACAATCCGTATCGGCCCCGTCACTGCCTCCTGTCTCTTTCAACCTCACACCCCCTTGCTTGTATTATCTATCTGCCTGGCCTCTGAAGGCATTTTAGTTTTTTACCTGAAAAGCTGGAATTAGATAGTCTTGAAAAGTCCCTTCTAGTTTGAATAATCTGTAATTCTTGATTGTCTTTCCAAGGAAGTGTACTCATCTTCCAAATGAAATAAGTGCCTCATCCTAAGTTCGGCGACACAAAACCTCCTACGTTGGCTAACCTTGAAAAGCAAATGGGTTGATTGCTGAGAAACGCAAGCCTAGAATTAATGAAAATAGTCTCAAGAGAGTCTCTTCAAATTCTTAATTCCTTTTGCAGGCATAGCCAGAACTCTCACTAACAAAATCCTGTCACGCTTATGATAATAGCTTGCTAATTTTGACTATCCAAAAATTCACATATTATGAGATGGTGGAACCCATCAAACTCAGGATAAAATACCGTGTTATCAGGTTTGTACCTCCACAGTAGCCCAACGAAAGCAGAAAATTTAAAGGCCGGTTTTGTTTGGCGTTATCGTCCCTTAGCTTTTCAGGATGGAACCCCATAACACCCAATCCTGGAAAAAACTTTTTCATCTCATCTGATCATATGCTTCTGTGAATAAATTCTGTAGTAAAGTCTAAGTAAATTCGCTCGGAACATAAATTGGCTTATGTGCCAGGCAGCTGTGTGTCTTGTAGCTTGTAAAAATGAGGTGTGATAGCAACTTCCGTTCATTGGCTGGAAAGATGAACACACATGTGATCTCATTTATGCCTCATGATCGCTGAGTGAATAAAGGAGCCCAGATCATCTTCATTTTACAAAAGGGAGAATTAAGGACGCGAGGTGTGAAGGGACATGACCCAGATCCAACAGCTGTTACGTGACGACCCTGTAAACCTGATCGGCCGTCAGACTCCATCCATCCTGGCTTCTGCGCTCTAGACAGAATCAGTGTGCATTCATGAGATTGCCCTGAGAATCCAGAGTCCTGCGGTTCAGCAGTGCCCTTAAGGGACACGCAAGCAGATGGGCTCGGGATACATCACAGAAGCTGGGTAAGAGCCTTAGTTCTGATTCGCTTGCTACTTTACCACTCGCTAGGTCTGTGGTGTTACCGTAAATGAGAATTATAACATGCAACGTGACTGGAGATCGTGTTTGTGAGGTCCTCGGCACCCCAAACGTAGCAGGGGTCCACGATAGCATGAAACACGGTCTTTTGTCAAGTTTACTAAACCAGATTCCGTTATTAAAAGGCTCTAAGCATTTCCCAGCCAAACCGAAGACCGTTGAGGTAGAGAGAGTTTCGGTAATGACGAGGCCCTAGAACAGAGCCCAACGCGACCCAGCTTGGCTTTGCAAAGTGTGAGTCAGAGGGAGATTGAGTGGCAGCGAGAACCCGGCATGACTTCTGTGTGGGCTAACTGTGGGCAGGAAGGGCAAACATAAGCAAGCTTGCAGTTCCATAATCATGCAATTTATTTCATTCAGTGAGCAGCCACAGGCCTATGGAGAAGTCAAGAAGGGATTGGTCCAGTTTGAACGGAGTGCTATGCATTTAAATTATGTTAAGAAATCATAGTGAACACGGTTGTAATAATAGCTGAAGGAAAAGCCGTCTGTGCTTTAAGGACAGGATGAATGTTTGAAGGCCCCTCTGCAAAAGACGCATGCATGTGAAATCGTAGTAATACTGTTCCCAACATTTCGTTTGAACACATAGGACCGCCTAGACCCTGGCATTGCTGCTGGGAAGTGCTGTGCATTTTTAAAGAACCGCTCCTTTCACGATTTGGTTTCAATCCATCAGAAGTATCTACAGCAAAGTGCCTTTTCCATTTCCTGAAACGTCTGCAGAGAAGCACTGAGAGTGGATTTCTATTTGAAAACCATTCATTTCGAGCGTGAATATTTGCTGTCCAGGCTGCGGAGTTCTCAGAGGCACAACATACTCTTAGCCTATAAATGCTTCCTGCTAATGACTTTGATACTGCGTCTCAAGATTGTCTTTCCAAAAACGACGTGGTTGTGAGTGAAAGCCGTGATAACAGCCCTGTTAGCCCGTGGAGGGGACTGCGTTCGTGGTCTCGGACGGATTCTTGACAGTCATGGTGAGGAGCTGATAATGGAAAAGCTTTAGAGTAAAAAGAGAAATAGTTGTTTATTTTGAAATGGGTTGTGGGGTACCAAAAGATGGAGTATTGTTAGCAGCTTTATTGAGGGATCATTTACATACCATAAAGCTCACCCACTGTGCATGCACCATGTAGCATGAGTAGCAAGTACCATGAGTTTTAGTAAACGTGTGGGGTTATGCAACTATGACCACAGTCCAGTTTTAGAATATTTCTCTTACCCCCAAATTACCTGGGGCCCCTCTCGCCCTCAGTCTCTGCGCTGCCCCCTGCCCCAGGCAATCACTGATCTGCTTTCTGTCTTCATGAGTTTGCATTTACGTACATTTCATGCAGACAGGCGTCTTATTTTGCCAATGATACCAATTCGCTTGAAAGACTGGGTGACGTCGGTTGATGGTTTAGAGTGAAGTTTAGAATGTTAAGATTGTATTCGACCCAGCGCATTTGTGATTAACATTAAACACTGAATCTCTCTAGTGTCGGAAAAGATCAAGTGGACTATTGTTGTTTTTGGAGTAACAGAAACAGAAACTGAAGAATTTAATTTTGTGCCCAGACCCAGAATGTTCGTGTGGTAATGACCTGATTGAAAGTAACAGCATTAATAGTAGCGGGGTGCTGTTTATGGGATACTTCCTGTGTTTGGGCATTCTGCTTAGGGGGTGGGGGGATTAATGTGTGTTTTTAAAATGTCTTCATAATAGTTCTGAAAGACAGAGAGTATTTGCTCCTTGTGAGAGGCAATAAAAGTGAAACCCACTCAGAGAAGTTGAGTAATTTGCCCACGACCACGCAATGCCTCGTGGTCCGAGGTCTATGCATTTGGCCACAGTGCTAGGAGTTACTTATCTGGCAGTACAATGGTAAGCAGACTGTGTGGCTTGTTCCTGTCTCCCCCTTCCCGACTCACAAGCCTACCCACCTGTATCTCCCCTTTTCTTTAGCACGAAGATCTCTCCTTGAAGTTACCCTCCCACTTCCCATTTTGGCTTCCCATGCACATTCTGTCAAAAAGTAAGAGAGCACGAGGGACTTAAAGATAACCACCCCCGAGGTGAATAGAGAATTGATCAGGGAGCTGTTTCGAAATGAGAGAGACAAAGACAGAGGAGGTGTTTGGATTATGCGGTCAAAGAATACACAAGAGTACGTACACGAGAGGTATAGAAGAGGAAGTAAGCTTTACAAGAATTGAGAAAGAGACAGAGATTACACTTCTCTAGATGTGCCCGCCATGGTGATTTCATGAAGAGGGTGGGGGGTGGCAATAAAAACTCTCTTTAGAATCCTTTGAAAAGGAAGAATTCTGGTGGGTTCTTGTACCACTGGGGCCTCTGCTCTGATGCCCAGAAGCCCTGCCTGGTGCAAAGGCTTCTGGGTTACGAGCCAGCTGGGCAGTTTGCCAGATCTTATTCGGCAGTGAAAGGAGGTGGCTTCTTACGGGGCACGCACCGGGAATGAAGTTTCAGTCTGAGAGAATAAAGAATAATCTTACTTGGAGGATTCGATGGGGATCGACAGAAGGGATTTCAGAGATGAGAAACCGGTTCGCGTGTTCGTGGTCAAGTTTTGCTTACGCGAGCGGTTGGAAGTCTTAAATTCCACCGGCCACATTTGGTTGTTTGAATTCAAACAAGTCACAGTGAAGATGGCTTGGTTTGGGGGGGGGGGGGGGCGGGACCAGTGTTGACAAACGTGTGGTTTCAAGGCAGCTACGTATTCAAAATATCAGAGGGACACGTAACGGGGACTCAGGCGCAAGGGATTTAGAGCAGTTTCTTAAAAATGTGTCCGGTGGGACAGGCTTTCCAAAAAACACCCCATAATTCATCAAGCAGGTTGATACTGCTTGTCTGCGTTTTGTTTCTTTGCAGAATCAGAGTGGCGGGCAGAACGTGCTCGATCCGGGGGCCACAGTGGCTTCCTGCACTGGGGCCTCCTGGTTCCTCAGGAACTTGTCAGAAATGCACATTCTTGTCTCTGATCCCAACTCATTGGACTGGAAACCATGAGTGAGGTCCCAGCAGTCTGTATCGTAACAACCCCTCTGGGTGGTTCCGACGTGCCCTAAGGTTTGAGAACTGCCGGAAAGACAAGCTGGGGATGTAGAAGGGAACGTGTCAGAGGCCCCACAGACACTGCGTTGAAAGCGGTTGGTCCCGGGGCCCAGAACAAGGAGCAGGGGAGCCCAGGAGCTGTCTCTGCTTGTGTTCTGCTGCAGGCCGGGTGGCCCTGTGTGTGGCACGTCTTCTCTGCCTTTTACTTTTACCAGGTGGCCTTCTCTGCCCACGTGTGTCCGGAAGGATTTGTCTCTTTCGCAGCACCTGCAGGTCGGGATTCCTTCAGGTCTAACGCTCTTGTGGTTCTCCACGTAACTCTTTGGTTCTGTTCATCGTTATTTCTCTCGCTGCGTCCGCCTGCCTCTCGTGGCCACCCCTGGTGGACGCCTCGCCTGAACAGACTGGTCACTCTCTCCCCGTCACTCTCTCTGGTCGACTCCCTTACCTTGCTTTCTCCGTGACACGTCATTATGTGAAATTATGTGCGGCTCCTGGGTTTTGTCTTTGCAGAGGGCTCCGTGTAAGCTCACCTCTGTTGAGGTGGGGTCCCAGGTCAGTGCCTGGCACGTGGGAGGGGTGCAGAGAACTGGCTTCTCCCCCAGTCCAAAACCAGAGCGTTGCTAGGAGACCCTTCGTAGGCTAAATGGCATAAGGCACAAGAGGCAATCCCTGTTGACTTATATGGAGGGTGTTTTACATTATTAAATATGACTGTGCTCCCCGTGCTATACTTTTCATCTCTGTGACTTGTTTGTTTTATAATTGGGAGTTTGTACCTCTTAACCCCTTTCATCTGTTTTGCCCATCCCCCCGCCTTCCTCCCCTGTGGCAACCACTCCTTTGTCCCCTGTATTTGGGAGTTCGTTTCTGCTTTTTTTATTGTTGTTGTTCATTGTTGGGGTTCTGTTTTTTGGTTTTTAGATTCCGTGTGTAAGTGACATCATACGGTGTTTGTCTCTCTCTGACTTATTTCATTTAGTATCCTTATTTTCTTAGAAAAAATCTTGAGGGGCGCCTGGGTGGCTCAGTCGGTTGAGCGTCCGGCTTCGGCTCAGGCCATGATCTCGCGGTCCGTGAGTTCAAGCCCCGCGTCGGGCTCTGAGCCCGTTTCAGGTTCTGTGTCTCCCTCTCTCTCTGACCCTCCCCTGTTCATGCTCTGTCTCTCTCTGTCTCAAAAATAAATAAACGTTAAAAACATTTCAAAGAAAAAGAAAAAATCTTGAGCATTGCCAGACCCAAAAAATCATCTCTGGTAGGCTTTTCTGATGCCTGAGGACACATCTTGCTAACGGATGCACAGAATAAATCGAGATGAAGTACACGTGCTCGCAGATGCCGTGGAAGGTCTGGAGACTGGCTGCCCGTTCAGGGGAAGGAGCTGGGTGGGGGCCGCGTCTTTTGCAAAACAAGTGTTGATGGCTGTTTTTGCTTTTTGCCTTTCTTTCATGAAAGTGAAAAGTCTCTTTGGATTTCTTCCCGTGAGCACGATCAGGCACTAAGGTAGGTCTGGGGTAAAAGTGGAGTAACGTGAACTTGGAAAAGCTGGGGATATTTGTCCATGTATGTGTATCCTGACCTAGATGGGAAGCTACTGGTTAGCACGCTTCCTTACACAGGGAGTGAGCGAGAGCCGCAGAGAGTCCGTGATCCGGGGTAGTGTCACCAGTAAGGGGCACAGCCCAGACCCAGAGCTCCTCATACCTATCTCTGCGCTCTCCCATTGCCCGTGTTGACGGCTGGTGTCCAGATGTTTCTGAATTGTTCTCGGAAATCACAGTTGTTGTAGACGTAAAGGCAGGTTTCTGGTTTCTGATAGTTTCTTTTTCCTGTATCGGCTTCCAAAGTGTTTGATCAAATGATTTGGCTCTCTGTGTGTTTGTAATCAAATCCCTAAGTGCTGGTAACGCACACCTCCCCAGGTTCAAGCTGGGGGCTTTATTTACTCGGGCACAGCCGGAGCGTATTGTGATTCTCTGTTTCCTTAGGTGCCTTCAAGAGTAAAATAAGCAATTTCATTTAAAATTAATAGCCCCAGTCTTATTTCTGCCTTATTCACTGAGGGAAACCTTATAGTTAACTGCAATTTCCGTGCAACTTCGAGGGAATTCTTTGGTGGGAGCCTGGCTCTGCTGCTTTTAGACAAACTCCTGTATTGGAGCAGTGCGGTACTCGAGGAACTGCATTCTGAGTCAAAGCAAATTACCTCGCTGTCTGCCTGAGCCCTTTACAGATTTACACATCTTCCCGACAAGATTTGTACACACCCCAGTTTTGTAAATCAGGGACTTGAAACATACCAGAGAAGTTCACATGTAAAGTAGATCCCGGAGTTTTCATTTTATTAAAAGCAGCTGATTCAGAGAAAAAGCAATGAAGGGCTGTCGGCAGGTTAAAAGGACCTGGAGAAGTTTGGACGTATTGTTTTTACCCTTTTTGTCAGAGGTGGGGGGCTTTTGTGATGTGTTTGTGCCTGTATTTATGTTACCTACTTCTGCAGGGGGTATGTGTGTGATATTGTTATGTAGGAATTAGAAGTAGGCAACACATCGTTTTAGTCAATAAGTGTAGTAGATGATCCTTTGAAAGGTAAACAAGCTCGAGGCACAATGTCTGGAGAGAGAGTGGAGGGAAAAGGAAAGAGGAACAAGGAGGGCAGGCCAGATGGGGACTTCTCAGGTCAGGGCTCTGTGTCCAGATTCTCTGCCCCTCTTATCCCCTAGTGTTTCCTTCCTGAAGCTGCAGAAATTAACCCTTTGCACTTGTTCATGAACTGAAGACAGCCTGTGCTCAGACACTGAGAAGAGCACTTTAAAAAAAGGGAGGGGCAGAGAGAGAGAGAGAGAGAGAGAGAGAGAGAGAGAGAGAATCCCAAGCAGGATCCGTGCTGTCGGTGTAGAGCCTGACCCAGGTCTCGAACTCACGTGCCATGCGATCGTGACCTGAGCCGAAACCAGGAGTCGGATGCATCGTGGTTTGTGCCTCTGGGTTACCTCTGTCTCATCTTCGAAACGGGAGGCAGCACAGTCTACTGGTCAAAGGCATCCTCTCTGGAGGGAGACCTCCCAGTTGGAACCTCAGATCTGCCAGTTACTTGCTGTGTTACTTAAGGCAAGCTGCTTGACATCTCTGTGCCTTGAGCCCCCCCCCCCCCACCTGTAAAACCAGGGTGGTAATAGTGTCCGTCTCATATCTGTGCTAGGAGAATCACACAAGATTGTGCTCATGAAGCACTTAGGACAGTGTCCACACGTGGCCAGTTCTCCGCAGATGCTGGGTCTCTATCAATCCACTAACCCACGTGGTACTTAAGTGGAAGGGGCTTTGCCCCCCAAGAGGACGTTTGGCGACGTCTGGAGCCACTTCGGTTGTCGTAGCCGGGGGAGGGCAGATGCTGGGGATGCTGGCAAGCATCCTGTGGTGAGCAGGGCACTCCTCGCAGAGGACTGTCTGTCCCCTAACGTCAGTTGTGCACGAGCCTTTCTTCAGCCTCCTTCCCTCAGGACTGGGTTCTGCGCCGCCCCCTGTACCCTCTTCTAGACCCTCTGCCTCTGGTTCCTGTAGGGCGTCTTCCCCGTCCTGCTGCAAGGTGCCGGCCGCCCACCCCGGTTCGGACTTTCCGAGGGCCGGACCTGTGTGGCAGGAGACCCTGCATGCTGTAACCTGAGCCTTTGTTCCTGCTCATTAGGGCCGTGGTGTCTGAGTTGGTGGCACAAGATGGATCTGGGTCCTCTGCCACTGCTCACCACCTTTGATCTGCTCTGTGTGCTGTTTCCCTCTTTGTACAGAGCTTTCTCCTCCCCTCACACTGCCGAGCCCACCCTCGCTCAGGGCCGCGTGGCACCGTCACCCAGGGACTTTGATCCCAGTGCCCTCCTGCTGGACACCGAACTCGGGCTGAGTTTTGCGCTACTCTTTCTGGAAGGCTCACAGGCAGGGAGGGACAGAGGGACACTCTGTTCTTCGTGGGGGCTTTTTCTCTCTTAACTTTCAATGCTTTGGTTCTCTGGCAGGTCCTTGTGCGAGTCCTGGGAGGTGTAGAGTGAACTGCTCCTCCCGACAACCCCTCCCACCCCCGCCCTGGGTTGGCTGGGGACCAGCAGCTTTGCATTCGTGGGAAATATCATGGGAAGGGTGTGCGTTTTGGGGTCCCGAAGTCATGTTCTCACTATGTCCTTTGTGGGTTTTATGAACATGGGCACATTACTCTTAATCTCTTATTTATTTTGAGAGAGAGAGCAGGGGAGGGGCAGAGAGAGAGAGAGAGAGAGAGACAGACAGACTCATTTCTTCTTTTGAAAAACATCCCAGGGGCGTCTGGGTGGCTCAGTTGGTTAAGCGTCCGACTTTGGCTCAGGTCATGATCTCACGGTCCATGGGTTCGAGTCCCGCATTGGGCTCTGTGCTGACGGCTCAGAGCCTGGAGCCTGTTTCAGATTCTGTGTCTCCCTCTCTCTCTGCCCCTCCCCTGTTCATGCTGTCTCTCTCTGTCTCAAAAATAAATAAACGTTAAAAAAAAAACAACAAAACATCCCGGAGTTCCTGTCCCGGAGATGAAGAGAGGTGATATTGCACTTGGACTTGGTTGCAAGCGCCCCCTGCTCTGCCTGGCTCAGCTTGGGTTGAGGCTTGGCTACTTTCTCGTTGTGCGTCGTGAGCAAGTCCCTTAAGTTCTCGGTCTCGTGTTCCACCCCTGTAAGGCAAGTGCGACAGTTGTGCCCACGTCGTCGGGTAGTTGGAGGGAGTAGACGGGGTTCTGTGTCTACAGCCTTTAGAATAGTTCCTTCGTTCACCATTTCTTCTCTTTCTTGTGTTGCTGAGGTCCAGAATGGGGGGCCCGGGCAGTGGGGCGTGGGTGGTATAGTCCACCCGCCAAGCCCAGCAGCAATGGGCACGGATGGCTGCAATGGAGACCGAGCCCCGAGGTGCAGCGATCCCTCCTGGACGGGGCTTCACGGCACAAGTGTGTGCAATCGGAACACGGGCGTGCATCACAAGCAGGGATGGTTTTTAGGTTTTTCGGTGTTCTTTAAATTTATTCACTTATTTTGAGAGAGAGAGAGAGAGCAGGCAAGGGGCAGAGAGAGAGAGAGAGAGAGAGAGAGAGAGAGAGAGAGAATCCCAAGCAGGTTCCTGCTGTCAGCTCAGATCCTGATGAGAGGCTTGAACTCATGAACCGTGAGATCGTGACCTGAGCCGAAATTGAGAGTTGGTCGCTTGACTGACTGAGCCGCCAAGGAGCCCCCAGAAGCAGGGATTATTTGGTAAGGACAGTGTCCCCAAGTGCTTAGGCAGGGTACCTAACTTTTGAGATAGGCTAGAGAAAGACAAAACCAGAAAAACACCTTACATTCCCAGGTCTTTGAAATGGCCAAGTCGTGCCCTGGGGTATCTTTACAACTGGCGAGCCATGCTGTCTGAGGTCTACCCCCATCTTCTTGGTTTCCTTGAACGATCTTTGCACGCGTCTTACCCCCTTTACATCCTCTTTTGCTTCCAAAGGCCTGTCTGCTGGTCTCTGAAGGACTTCCCTCCGACTGCTGGCTGCTTTTCAGGCATCAGCAGAGAGGTGGAAAGGCCTGGGAGTTTCCATCACCCCAGGGCAAACCTTGCCAGTGACTGACAGGTGTGAAAGCGAAACAGCCTGGTTCCTTTGCCTGAAAGAGAATTTTTCCTCCAAAATTCCCTTGCCGCAGTCTGTAAGTTGGCCTGAAATGACACATCGCTCAACTTGTTTCCTGGGGAGCACTTCTTTAATACATTCCTTACGCAGGAATCCTTGTCTCGGGGTCTGTTTGTGGGGAACCGCACCTAAGGAAGCCCTTCTCTGAGGCTCCTCTCATGTTTGAGTGTCATACCAATATGACCCCCTACTTTTTTTTAATTTCTAAAAAAATGTTTATTTTTCAGTGAGAGACAGAGTGGGAGTGGGGGAGGGGCAAAGAGAGAGGGAGACAGAATCCGAAGCAGGCTCCAGGCTCCGAGCTGTCAGCACAGAGCCCCATGCGGGGCTCGAACCCACGAACTCTGAGATCATGGCCTGAGCTGAAGTCAGCCGCTGAACTGACTGAGCCACCCAGGCGCCCCTGCACCCCTACTTCTAAGAAGGTCGGGAATGGATGGGGTGAGTAAGGGTCAGGGACAGGGAAAAACTGGACAAGTCCTTTTTACACATTATATGGTAAGAAAGAAAACACCTATTTTCTACTTCGACATAGTTGTAGGTAGTTATATTAAATTGGCTTTGCCTTTCACACCAGCATTCAAAGTGAAGATATTAATACATACACACACATACACACACACTCACATACACACACACACGTATATATTCCAATTTAATAACTAGCATTGTAGCAATGGCAGTAATTTTTCCCCTCTAGTTTTCAATACATAATGCTTTAGTTATATAGATGTTAAGGAGATATTTGCGGGCTCTCTCTTGGGAGTCTAACTACAATTTATGCCCCTCGTCTTCTGTGAAAAATGTGTTCCACATTCTTAACCAGAAGAGAATGGCTTAGTCATAGAGTTGAGATAGAAGACCTATATTGAGGTATTTTTGACCCGGCGCTGTGTGGAATGAAGTTAGTGAGGAATTCATTTATATTAGAATCATTTCTTATGGTGTCAGACACTTTGCTAGAAATTGCTTATGAAGAGACCGTCATTGGAATATATTCTCTCTGGAATCTTGTAAGATGTTCTCTTTGTTTCCAATGTACTAAAATTCTGTGATGATACATCCTGCTGTGAATATAATTTCATTCATTGCACTGGGCTTACCATGAGCCCTTTCAACAAAGAAAACATGACTTAAGGAAAAATTTTTTTTCTTAAAATTCTTAACATGTTTGATTCAAGGACAGAATGGGGGGGGGCATTAGGAAGGTGAAAATAGTCTAGCCCTGAAATGGATACTGTGGACCTTTGAAATTTATAAGGGAATATTCTGGAAAACTTGTTGAACGTCTAATGTTTCAGTTATGGCGGTGACGTAAGAAACCATGCTCAGGCACTGGGATGATGATGTATCCATTCCCTGTGTTGTTCGTGGCTGGATCCCCTGTATTTTCCAGCACAAATCCTACAATTTTTCCATTATGTAGCACAGAAGGAAGAGCAGACATCTTGTTGGTGGATGGGGTTTCAGGATACCGGCAGCTGTGACAGCTGTGGCCGTCAGCTGGGTAAAGCCCTCACTTACTGTGTTAGTTCCTATCAAACAAAATGCATTCCTTAAAGTGACCGTGCTACGCTAACCTCTAGGGGATGGGGAGCAAAGTGACTCAGAGAGGAAGCGGCCAGTGCATCCGTTGCCCAGATTGTGCGAGAAAGGGGTGCACAGGGAGATGGAGACGATAACTGAGAACTGTAGGACAGTTACAGACGTTGCCGAAGAAAACTGGTGCCCTGTGGAGATTAGCCCAGTGCTGAGGCTCTCCTTCAACGAGCTCCTGGACCTGGGTACCAAGGATGATCCTGAGGGTATTCAGTCTTCTTTCTGTCACTTCAGTCGCAAAATGGTTTTCATCCAACACGAAGATGAAGAGGTTTTGGCCGAGGGAGTGGCTGCTGGTGGGGTTCCCCACTCATCGCCCTAGGCACTAGGGAAAGGTGGCCGGCCAGCTTCCTGTTATGGACTGAATCTTCGCATCCTCCCCTAACTCAAATGTTGAAGCCCTACCCACGCCCCTCACCCCCTACATGAGTGTATTTGGAGATAGGGTCCATTTGATGGTAAGGAAGGTCATAAACGATGGGCCCAGATATGACAGAATATATTTCCTTGTAGAAGAAACACCAGAGAGCTCTCTTTCTCTCCCCCTCTCTGCTGTGGGAGGACGCAGAGAGAAGGTGGCCATCTACAAGCCAGGAGAAGCTGTCACCTGAAACATGCTTGGTGGCACCTTGATCTTGGACTTCCAAGCCCCCAGGACTAGAAGAGATAAACTTCTCTCATTGAAACCACCCAGTTTGTGGTATTTTATCATGGCACATCCAGAAGACCAACGACGTCTCCAAGGACAGACTCCAGGTGACTTGACCTCTGATTCAAGAAGTTTCGTCATGTGCTTTCAGGAGTTGAAGCCCTATTACGTGATTTCCAGACAAAGAGAGGCATGTGTTTTCACTCTTTACCAAAACTTTACTGAAACACCAGTGAGAGTGGGGAGTGTGAGTGGGAAAGTGGGGCAGAGAGAGGGAGAGAGAATCTTAAGCAGACTCCACATTGTCAGCACAGAACCTGACGTGGGACTCCATCTCACGACTCTGAGATCATGACCTGAGCTGAAATCGAGAGTCAGACACTTAATGAGGCCACCCAGGTGTCCCGATAGTGTTTTTAAATGCTCAATTCCATAAGGACAGAGAGAACAGGAGAGGAGACCCCAGTGAGAACATTTTGGGCACTGGAAAGCAGTGGGAGACAGAATTCTGATTCAGTAGACCCAAGGAGAGTGAAAATGGGGAAAGCTGAGAAACCACAGGATTTTCATTGTTTCCTTTCAGAAGGTGTGAGGACCAGGAACACTGGTTACTCTGGGTCTGCGGCAAATGTTGGGCTAAAAAGATGAAGTGGTTCAAATGTGTTTAAGAAGCAGGAAGGTCACCAGAATCCCTGCCTGCCTTTGGGAGATGATGCACTTGCTTGTTGGGATGCTGGCAGGGGGTTAGCAACTGGTTCTCAAAAAACCAAAAAACCCCAAAAAAGCAAAATGTGTCGTTTATAGCATTTGCCAGTTTCTGTGGTGTAAACGCTCCCACCATGGCCAATTTCAAGCTGCCACCATGACTCCACTGAACACAGAGAAGAGAGGGAAGGGTATGATCCTTTTGTGTAGTTCCTCCCATGCAGAAAAAGTACATTCGTAACCTCAAGAGCACGGATGATACTAGAATAACGAGGAAGTTTCTGGTATTTTTGGTTTAATGTAATTGCACGTTTATATAATTTAATTTTTAATAATGACTTTAACGACCTGCACGACAACGTATGGAAATTGAACGGTCGGCCCTTGTGAGTTGCGACAAGTTGGTTCCTCCCTATTATTGCCACTGGAGGAAGACTGGGTGTTCCTTATCTACAAGATTAAAACAAAGGGTCTTTGGGCTTGGAAAGATGGGGCAGAGTTCAAGTTAGGGACCCTGAACCTGAAACAGTGAGATGAAAAGGAAGTCTACCAGTAACTCTAAACTCCTGGTCTTTATCTCCCACCCAGCTTCCAGTATTTGGTAGCCAAAACTGCTTCCGCCTGATGGGAGACCAGAAACATCTCCCCTGGGTTATTTGTGCAGCTGAAAAGAGGTGGCAGCGGTGGGAAGAAAGAAATCCTAAAGAAACCCTAAAGAAACCCACGGGGTAGATCCCCCTGTGGCGTGGACCATCATTGATAAGCCCCACCCTCACACACACAGCTTCTAATCGGCATTTGGAAGGACTCAATCTTACAAGTCAGTGTTTGCAAGATATTCGGGTAGAGCATGTACTGTGAAGGGCGCGCACACACACGCACGCACGCACGCATGCACGTACATGCAAGCACACGCACGCACCACACAAAACAGCTACTTGGAAGAGACAGAAACTAAGCAGGAAGAGAGAGTCGTCTATCGTACAAACTTCAGAGAAAGAAATGAATGAAACAAGAAGATAGTGCTGAAAGAGGGGGAAAAATTGGCAGAGCCCAAGACCAGCTCTTGGAAATGAAATGAAAAACGTTACAGCACAGTGGAAAGCTCAGTTAAGGGTTGGGATTGAGAATATCTTCTAGAAAATTGAACAAATGGCAAAGAACTGGAAAAGTAGGAAAAAGGAAATTACAGGATCCACGCAGGAGGTGCAACAGAAGGAGGGGAGATTCATGGGAGGGGAGATTCCCAGAATTGGAGGATTTGCCGAACCAGATTGTGCAGGCCCGTGGAGATGTCGGGACGGTGAGGAATTAGACCTACGAATGAAAGCATTTGCTTATGAAATCTTAAAACACTGGGCAAGGTTTGGGATTCAGGGAAGTAGAGGGAAGCGGGGGAGAAATTTCTATCCAAAGGGTCCGGAATCAGCACAGCTTTATATTTCTGTGAGTTAAAAGACAGGGAGTGATGCTTTCAAAATTCGAAGGAGAAAGGCTGCCTCAACACAGAATTGCCCACTCAGTAACATTGTCACTGACTCTGACGATGAAACAGACATTTCAGGTAGCTGAGGTCTTGCATTTTATTTTAGCCCGATGCACCGTTTCTTTGGAAGATGCAGAAGAGGGGCTCCAGCAAAGAAAAGGGGGGGAGAAGGTCAAGAAAGTGAGTCCCCAGGCAGGGGAGCTGACGACAGAATCAAGTGGCCGGAATCCCAGGTCATTCGTGGCAGGGACACCTTGCAGTGAAGGCTGCAGGCCACGTCAGGCTCGCGGGACGACTGTCCCTCCTGGAAGGAAGATGATGTCCTTGGGAATGATTTTGTGTGGATGAACTTGATGGCATCCTTAGCACGTGTGAGTGTATTGAGAGATTTACATACCTGCGGGGAGAGTCCGAGGTACGTACAGAACAAAACTAATTACCTAAAAGAGAAATGAACTCTGAAAACAACAGCTGTTAACGATCAGAAAACAAAACATTCTTCAGAAAACGCGTACTTAGGGGTGTGCTGCACAAAGCGGCCATGGAGAGTGCTCATCTGGTCGTGGCAACGCAGGCATTCAGTGCTGATCTGACGAAACTGTGAGGCAGGATGCTGGGGGGAGAAGGTACGTGGAAATGTGCGTGTGTGCATGAGAGCATTGTGTGCACACGTGTGAGTGCAAGAGAGTATGTGTGCACACGTGTGCGTGCACACAGAGGAGGTGACAGGAAGGGGAAAGAGGGTTGAGCCAGTTTTCTTCCATAGTAGGAAGCAAAAAGATAATTACTAAACTGAAAACAAGAAGTGGCAATAGAAGTGTGTTAGTTAGATGATTCTTTTTTTAGATAGACGGAAGAAAAAAAAAGCCTTTAAAAGTGTTTGATTCTTGGGAGCAGAAATAAGGAGGTCTGGAATGGGAAGAAACTTCTGTGTAACAAGCCTTGTAGAATGAATGATTCGACTCTTTAAATCATCTTCATGTATAACTTTGCTAAAATAAAACGCAAATTAAAATAAATCATGATACCAAAAGGCATTTCTGGAGAAATAATGAATGACGAGAGCTAGTTGCAGAAGTCCAAGACCCTGAAAATAAGCAGAAAGCCTTTGGAATGTATTTTTGATGCTTCTGAATAAAGCTACACTCTTTTCTTTCTTTTTTGGAAAAAAAAAACATGTGTTTTATTTCATTAAAATTTATTTAATGGTAATTTATGGATGCATTTGAAAAACACTGTGGAGTGAATCAGGATTGCTGCAGGAGGTTCTGTACAACGTGGTGCCATTTGTGTGAAATCTCCAAACATAAGATGATGTTGTTGGTTGGTTATGGATAGTTATACATGCAGCACTATTACAGAAATCTCCGGGAGCATGATCTCCAGCCTCGGGCATGGAGTGTTTTGTGCAGAAGGAAGGAGGTAACCGGTATGTGAACTGAGCCTTTAGCCACATCAGATTCTTTTTTGACTCAGAGACCGAGAAGAGAGAGCTGAATCAAATACTGAAAAGTGTGGACGAAGTCTACTAACATTGACCCGTGGCTACTTGGACAACTTGCTTTATGTAGTTTTTGGAAATACTGGAAGTGTTTCGTAATTAAAAATGAAAGTAAAATTTTCGTTTTATATACAAAAGGTTTTTTAAATTGGCCCTGGATATGACAACCTATAATTACCAGGTCAGTCAATTTTTATCGACAGTATTGCTCAGTTTTGTCTTCTGGTTTTTTTTGAAGAGACAGCCCCAAACATCAACTCAACTATGGCGAGGGATAGACAAGATTTAGTGTTCTGTACCACTTCTCTGAAAGATAAAGTCTCACTTAGGAACATATTATGTGGTGTACCAGTTCAATTTAATAAATATTTACCGAATTTCCACTTCCTAAGAGACATGACGGGAAAATAGCAGGGAGCAAGTCAGTGTCCTGTCCCCCCAAAAGATTGCCTCTCTGGGAGAGGATGTGGTACAAAGTAGGTGAGAACAGTTGGAATCCGATTGAGTCCTCAACCTCCCAGGGTTGAATACCGATTGGATTTTGGACTCGTTATTACGCCTCTCCGAGCCTCAGTGTCCCCGTTGTAAAAGGACAACAGTACCACATGCCTCACAAAATTGTTGAGATTAAATTAGCCAACCCAGCTTTAAACACATGGTTTTGTACCTGGCACCGACAGTCAATTCTCAGTAGATGTTGGTATGATTGAAAATCGCGAAGAGGTTCGTGTTATAACGTGGGAGAAACCATCATTCACGACAGGGTGGTTCACCCAGAAATACATGCACACACCTTTACATGGCTGAGCATTTTTTTTGTCGGACTGAGAAATTCTAAAAAAACCCCCACCTTTCTGAAATTTTAGCTTGGAATT
This sequence comes from Lynx rufus, assembly GCF_022079265.1. NCBI lineage: Eukaryota > Metazoa > Chordata > Mammalia > Carnivora > Felidae > Lynx > Lynx rufus. The sequence continues at coordinate 6,127,325 of NW_025814840.1, read as the reverse complement.
ACATCTCAGCCCGGCTTCACAGACAAGCGATTTCTTAAGAAATTGGCACCTTTCCAGAAAAGGAGAGGTCTCTGTCAGTCGGGCTTCGATTCACTTAGGTCTTTACCTGTTTTTCAGTAGCAGAGACAGTCATTAAAGCCTCACTCTGGGGCCAGCCATAAAGCAGGCTTGAGTCCACAGGGAAGGGCCCTGCTACCTCCAGAGAACCTGTAGAGTGAAGCCAGAAAATGGAAAAAAAGAATTTTATTTGCAGTTGAACTATGTCTTGAAATGTTTCTCCGGTGACAAACCAGGGTAGCAAAGGAGAGACTCATTTGTTGGTGCCTGGGTATTCATTCATCCACCAGGTGTTTAGTGAGCACCTACTATGTGCCTCACAATAGGCATAGCGTGAGGCACACAAGCCCACAACAACGAGTAGACAACCGTTGTCTTAGCTTTCAGTAAGCTGACAGAAGCCAGGGAGATAGAAACAAAAACAATGCAAGCAAATAAATCGAGGCAGTAGAAAGGTTTCGGAGGGTGCTGCAATCATGACTGAGGTGGTGGGCCACTTTAGACTGGAGGGTCTGGAAAGGGCTCTTTTAAAACAGGTTCTGTCAGATCTGAAATTGCACTGAGGAGCAAAAGGCAGCCATGCAAAGATCTGAGGGAAGGGTTGTCCGGAAGAACACAGGAGAGGAAAGAACAGGTGCAAAGGCCCATGGGCAGGAACATGTTTGGCTTGTAAGAGGGCTGAGCACAGTGGGTGAGTGGGGGAGGCGCTGGGAGATCAGGTCAAAGACATAGCTAGACATACTCTTCTGAGCGGCTCGGAAAGGCGCCTGCATCTTCTAACGGTACAGTGGCAAGGATCAGGGTTGTGTGGTGGGACCTGGTATGTGATTTGCATATTTGAAAGGGTTATTCTTTTAGCTCAGCTACAAAAATAAGAGAAAGTTAAATCCAAAGTAAGTAAACCCAAAGAGAGGAAATAGAAATTAGATTAGAATTCAATGGAATAGAGAACATAAAACAATTGAAAACAAGTCAAATGAAGCCTAAAGGTGGTTCTTTGGGAACCTCAAGGAAACTGATGAACGTCAAGCCAGAATTAATCAGGAAAGTAGAGGGAAAGACTTTGTCAGCAACGAGATAGACATCCGATGGACCCTACGGATACTAAGAGGATAATAAGGAAGTTTTTGAACAGTTTGATGCCAATAAATCTTACAGCTTACTTCCACGGAATGAATATATTGCTTGAAAGACACATACTACCAAAGCTTTCTCAAGAAGAAACAGATAACCTGGACAGTAGCATATCTGTTAAAGAAATTAAATTTGTAGTTAAAAACCTCCCCCTAAAGACAGTTACAGTTCTGGAGGGTTTCACTGGTGCATTCTACCAAACATTCAAGGAAGAAATTGTGCAGATTCTATTCAGATTCTTCAAAAAAAGGAGGAAATGCTTCCCAAGTGTTCCCCCTGTGATCAGGGGCAAGATGAGGGTTCCTTCTCTCTTCACTCCTGTGCACCGGGGGTTGTATGTTACACTGACACTGGAGGTTCTACTCAGTGCAGCAACTCAAGGGAAGAAAAGAGCTCCATACTGGAAAAGATGATGTATCAATGGCTTTATTCATGGATAATATTACCGTCTATGCAGAAAATGCTGTAGAATCTACGGAAAATCTGGTGGAACTAGGAAGTGAATCAACCAAGGTGCAAGATACAACATCAGTAGACAAAATGTATTTCTAAATACATAATCAGAAAGTGAAAGAAACACCTTGTACAGTACCATGAAAATATGAACTACTGAAATACTTACCAATACATCCAGCGTAAGATGTGAGAGACCTGTGAACTGAAAACTACACACCGTTGGTGAGATAAGCCGAAGACTAATTGGAGAGATACGTACTGCATTCTTGTGTCATTCGTGATATCGTTGTCACTTATCCACACGTGGACCTCTTGTTTCAAGGCAATCCCCGTAAAGGGTCCAAGAAGCGTTTTTGGATAAACTGACGGAACTGATTTTAACGTGTGTACGGGCCTCGGAACTGCCGAAACAACTTTTAAAAGGACAAAATTGGAAGACTAATGCTATCGTAAGGCTTGTTAGAAAGCAAGAAAGTCAGACTAGTGTGGTGTTGGCTTCCACATAGAGGAATCACAGTTGCATGATACCCATCTGTAAAAATGTGACCCATACCTCTTGTAATATTAAAAAAAAAACACTCAAAATGGACCACTGACCTAACTACAAATCCTAAAAGTATAAAACCTTTGGAACACGTAGAATAATAAAATTTTTGGGTTAGAGCAGGCAAAGATTTCTTCAAGATGACAGTAAGACACAGCCCACAAAAAAGCAACCTGATACGTGTGACTTCATTACATTAAAAACTTGGGCCTTTAAAAAGGAATAGACATGGGCGCCTGGGTGGCTCAGTCGGTTGAGCGTCCGACTTTGGCTCAGGTCATGATCTCACGCCTTGTGAGTTCGAGCCCCGCGTTGGGCTCTGTGCTGACAGCTCAGAGCCTGGAGCCTCTTCAGATACTGTGTCTTTCTCTCTCTCTCTCTCTCTCTCTGCCCCTCCCCTGCTCTCTCTCTCTCTCTCAAAAATAAATAAACATTAATAAAAAAGGAATAAACAGGGAAGTAATTGGGAGAACGTGTTTCTAAATGTTTATTTTGAGAGGAGAGAGAGCATGAGCAGGGGAGGGGCAGAGAGAGTGGGAGAGAGAGAATCCCATGCAGGCTCCGCACTGTCAGCACACAGCCCGACGCAGGGCTCGAACTCACAAACAGTGAGATCATGACCTGAGCCGGATCCAGAGTCAGATGCCTGACTGAGCCACCTAGGTGCCCCTGGGGGAGTGTATTTGTAAATAATATTTCTGATTAAGGATGTATTAATATAAAAAGAATATAAAAATAGAAATAGAGGGGCGCCTGGGTGGCGCAGTCGGTTAAGCGCCCGACTTCAGCCAGGTCACGATCTCGCGGTCCGTGAGTTCGAGCCCCGCGTCGGGCTCTGGGCTGATGGCTCGGAGCCTGGAGCCTGTTTCCGATTCTGTGTCTCCCTCTCTCTCTGCCCCTCCCCCGTTCATGCTCTGTCTCTCTCTGTCCCAAAAATAAATAAACGTTGAAAAAAAAATTTAAAAATAGAAATAGAACCTCAAGAACATGCATAAAAGAATGTAAAAAGAACCTCAAGCAAACGAACAAATGCTCACCATCTTTATTTATTAGGGAAGTATGAGTGAAAACCACAATGCGATATTGCGACATACCTCTTAGAATGGTTAATGTTAAATGGCCTCCACACTAAATGTGAAGGTACTGGGGCCCTCGTAAGCTGCTGATGAGAATACATAAGGGTACAAACACTTGGAAAACATTCAGACATTTTTTTTAAGTGTGAAACATACATCCACCATATGACCCACCCATTCTACTCCTAGGAATTACCCAAGAAAAATAAAACAGATGTCTATACTAAGTCTTGCATGTTAATACTCGGAGAATCTTCATTTATACAAGGCAGACCCTGGAAACCATCTAAAGTTCATCCACAGGGGAGTGGAAAAACAAACTGGGGTGTATTCATACTGTGGAGTGCTAGTTGGCAATAGGGTGCCATAAACTGTTAGCATCCGCTAAAGCAGGAATGCATCTCAAAATACGCTGGGGGAGGAAGTCAGACACAAAAGAGTGTCTGTTGTGTCAGTCTACTTTTTACTGCTACGAGATGCCGGCAGATGCAGGCTTGTGGGGATACGGAACAAATCAGTGGTTGCCGAGGTTGAAGGGAAGGATGGTAGTTGTCATGAGAAAGCCGTCCGGGCACCTGGCTCATCACATTGTTTGTGACCGTGCTTTCACGGGTGTGTTCTACATGTCAAAACATCAAATTGTGTTTTTTGTATATTACATACTTTAAATGGGCTCAGTTTATTGCATATCAGTTATGCATAAATAAAGCTGCTAAAAAAAAAAAAAATAAGCCAGACCATTCTTTAGGCTAAATGGGGAATGAACTGTGGGGGAGCGGACAGGGCTGGAAGCCAGGGGCCCCACTGCGGGATCCTTGCAAGCGATGGGAATAGCTTTGGTATGGTGGTGGTCAGGGCCGATGGGAAGAGGTGGACTGTCATGGTAATTCTATGTAGAACCTCTGACTGTATTTGGAAGGGTGTAGGGAGAAGGGAAATTTTGTCAGTCCCGTGGTGGATTTAAAGCTTCAGGGAAGTTAAACCAACCATATGGTGCTTTGGGGAGTCATGAATATTACTTGAGTAATATTGAATATACAAAGTAATATTGAATATACAAAGAGTCGACTCTTTCAGTTCCGTCCAAGCATAGGACTGGAGGGATTTGGAAACAGAACTGAGCCCGGGTGTGGAGAGGCTTGCAGGTCACTGAGAATTTACCACTTGATGTAGGTGGCTCTCTAAGAACCCCTGAAAAGTTTTGGATAAGGCGATTACACTGTTGATTTAGGGGTGGAGATGAAAGTGAAACCGTTGGTCAGATTGTCTGAGGTTTGGTGGGGTGTTTGATGTGGTGAGACTAGGTAGGGAAAGCTCGTGGGGTCTCAACCGGCAACTGTTGGAATAGAGACAGAAAAGCGATTGATGCAGGAGGGATGGTCTGTAGTGCCCTTTGACTGATACTCAGTTGAGTTCGTGAATGAGAAGAGGCTTCAGGGTTGGGCCAGGGGAAGGGTGTGGAATGTTCCAAACGTTAGCTGAAATCCAATCATGCTGTGCATTTCTACGGCCCTCAACTGCTCAATACATTCTTTGATATGTATTTTTTGAAGAGATGTTGCCTCCGCAAACATCTCTGTATGGAGGCAGAGCACGGGAAACAAGTTCAGAGGGTTCTGGTTTTTACACAAACGTGGAGGACTTACAGAGCCTATGGCAGAGTCCAGTTGGGATCCCCCGCCGCCCTCCACCCCGGATCTGAAGCTCTTTCGTGTAAAGCTATGCTGCATACCAAGAATGAGAGGCAAGGGTGTTATTTTTTCTTGCAAGGTGGCAATATACCCCCTACAGAGCCAAGCTGAATTGTGGTTTGTTTTATTTTGTGCTGAAGGATGGAGTGTAGGCGGGAAAGGGTCTCAGTAGAGTTGTATATGTGTTTTGTTTTGTTTTTGTAGCATACCAGTAAAGAGCCTTTCCCCGTGTAGTAATTGATTTACCTTCCCTGGGTTAAGGGCACCGCGATGGAAATGCCAGTTCATTGGATCAAAGTGGTCAGCACTAAACTTGTTACGTTCGATCCTTTTAAAACACTTACTGGCGTCCTAGGAAACCACTGCTTGAGTATTGTGTAACCAAACTATAGATACTAATTATACAATAGCAGATGTTCCACTCCAGAGGAATGTGTGCAGGGTGTGTCTGTAGGCATGGATGTGTGATCAGGCATGATCATGTTTAATCAGCCTGATAAGTTTCTGAAGCTGGGTTTTCTTTCTTTGCTTTTCAGTAGACTCGTAAGCACCGTTCCAGAGAAGTTGCTCGTTAAGCTGTACAAAACAGCCGTGACATAGGAGACTTGAACCAGAGCTGAATGAATGATAGAAATGCACTTGATGTTGGAAGTGCCAGACAGATTTTGGTTCGGATATTTAATTTTCATTGTATATGAGGAAAATTGGAAGGGGGTGGAAATAGCTAAATGCGGCATTTCAAGTTGGCAGTCTTTCCTGAGTTCATTCATAGACGTACGTATGTCCACGATAGTATGACTTTAGTGTCAACCAGGTTAAGTAGTCTTCATTTTCCACATTCATAGGACTCCTATGCTAGGTCGACGTGGGACATAAATTGATATTTTAAAATACTGTCAGCATGTTATGGTGTCATTTAATATATACCAAGTTGTGTTCAGCAGAAATTGGAATCAAAAACTGCAAAAGCTCTGTGGGGTTCAACTTGGCAGCAAGAGAGCTTAATTTTGATTCAACAGCTACCAAAATCCCTCATTAATTGGCGACACGGAACAATGATTTTAGACCTCTGTGCCAGCTTCCAGGTTTTCTCATAAACTACCAGACACCCATAGGCTTTGCTTCCCATAATTTAAATTATGATATGCAGGGCTCGGGGGTGGCAGGAGCGTTTGGCTTTGCCGCGAAACAGCCTGGGTACCGAGTCAGTCGCTTGCAAGTGACGCCCAGAGAGAGTAGGGGACAGCTCCGAGATGTTCAGCTAGTCCGTGGTGCTGCTCGGGAGAGGAGCTAGCTTTTCTGACGCTTCAGGCTAGTGCGGTTTCCACTACGTTTGTGTGCCTTTCTGTTCCTTTGAAGCTTTTCCATGAGGGGTCGGGACTGCAGGTGCAAGGCCTTAACTGTGACAGCGACCGGAGACGGCTCTGTCTTCTCTCCCACTTCCTCTCTTGCTCCCCTTAGCGTGTTTGGGGCCTCGCGGGAGAGACAGATCCAGTGGAAACCTTTGGTTATGTGTGTGTTTTTTCAAATCCTTATTCATGCCAGGAGAGCAATCGATTTTTAAGAGGGAGATCCTGTTTCACATACAAAACAATTAGGAGTTGCAGTTTGCATAGTGCCGTTACATTAGCATGTTATAAGTAGAAAGAAACCGTGTTAAGCATAAGCCAGCCACAGCAGTAGGAATATTTTGAACATTCTATTTCAGAACCCTAAAAAAAGAAGAAGCCCCAAAGCCTCAATAAAAGAATGCCGTTTTAGCCAAACATAACTCCGTTCCATTGAAAGTGGCTGTTTCGGTAGAGGCCGTCCGTGCGCACGGAGGAGCTGCGCACGGGGAGCGGGGATCCGGCCGCCCCGGGGGGAGGGACGCCTGGCCCCGCAGGTGCCTCCCAGGCCACTCCGGCTGGTTGACCCGACCCCCGTCCGGCGCCTCGCCCTGCACTTGGCCCCCAGTCGTCTCTAATGTCACGTCCCCCAGGGTCCCGCCTCAGCTCCGCTGTTCAGCTGGCCTTCCACCTTTCCACGTGAAGGGTGTACCGTCGTCAAAGTTCATTTCATGCCACCTTGCTCCCCCGTGGCATGATTTAGGGTAGGCGCGCACGGGACCTACTGATAGGAAGGTCGGAAGGTTGTGCAGACGCCTTTGTGTGAGGTTTTTAGGCCGAGAGGAGACGGCTCGTTTCTGGGCGATAAAACAGAAGCAGCCACATTGAGTTTACAAAGTGTGGCATCGCAGTGCTGTGGTTTCCTCAAGAGAGGCTGTCAGCGGTTCGTCAGCCGTGGTGATTGACCGGCTGCTGCCCATGAGTGTGCCTGTGTGTGTGTGCCTAAGCGTGCGTGTGTGTGCATGTGTGTGTGTGTGCTGTGTGCCTGTGAGCGTGTGTATGTGTGCATGTGACTGTGTGCGTGTGCATGTGGGACAGGGAGGGGGTCTGGAGGGGTAAGAGGAATATAAATGGCCCTCTTCTTTTCAGCTGGTTTTTAGTGGCCCCCAAACATGGGAAAGGAATAGAAAAAAATCAAACAGATGACAGCATCTAAGATGGGTACACCTGATGTCCCGGGTGGCCATTAAAATAGAAAATGTTCTGATTTTCGTGAGAGTAGAGGAGGACGCAGCAGATACGTGGTTTGTCGGTTTGTTCGTTTTCTGGGCTGGTTTACTCTTTCCAGTTAGACAGTAACAGAAGTGGGTTGAGAAGCTATAAAAAGCTTATAATCAAACATTTTATTGGTTTCCACAAATGACTTAGAACTCAGCTAGGTGGGCAGTTACAGTCAGCACTTAAGCATTTACCAACAAAGTGGTATTTTCTTCAGAAGACGTGTTTACAACTGCGAAGCTAATGGAAACTAAAACTTATTTGAATATTTATTTTGACTCACTTTGAATGAGTATTTACTGATGTCCTAGGTGCAAAGTACAGAGGCGCACAGATTGAAAGAATTGGAACTGTTACAATAAACATTACTTTAGGGGCGCCGGGGTGGCTCAGTCGGTGAGGCGTTCCACTTCGGCTCAGGGCATGATCTTGTGGTTCGTGAGTTGAAGCCCCGCGTCTGGCTCTGATCTTGTGGTTCATGAGTTCGAACCCCGCGTCTGGCTCTGTGCTGACAGCTTGGAGCCCAGAGCCTGCTTCGGATTCTGCGTCTCCCTCTCTCTCTGTTCCCCCCCCCCCCGCTTGCACTTTCTCTCTCTCTGTCAAAAATAAAGATTAAAAAAATTAAAAGAAATAAATATGACTTTAAAACAGCTTAAGAAGAACGAAATTTGAGAGAAAGAGAGCGGTGCTCCCGTCAGATGCAGATGTCATGGACGGTGACAGGGAAGGGACACCATTATCGGTGACTTATTTCTAGCTACATTTGGGAAAGGTGGGGTTCAGGAGTCAGATTCTGATACATTAACGTGTGACATTGACTTGTAGCAATAAGGAAGAACCTTCAAAATTCTGTTTTAAGGATCGTGATCGTTGCAAGCACGGGGAAGGGCTGTGCAGGTAGAGGCACGGCCAAAGCCGGGCCGTTGAGCTGGCGGGGTGGGGGGGTGCTGAGTGCATTTCCAGGCTGGGGCCTCACTGCTGGGGGGCAGCGGAAGAAGGGTCCTGGGACTGTGCTCACAAGGTCTGGATTCTTTCTCCTCTCTGCCATGGAGAGCTAACTGGGAGAGGGAACTGATGTGCTCCATTCATTCGAGGCTCAAATCCAGTAAGGTAAGGTCAGTTCGTGAATGGTGGAATGCTCTATCAGCATGAAGCACGGTCCTAGGATAGATCGGCAGGGCACACCGGCACTCTGGCCTTTGGGATTATTTCAGCCATGTATTCCCTGCCTCCTGCGAAGAGAAACCAAACAGAAGATGCTGGAATGTCGTTTGCTTCACTCAGAAGGAGTACGATGTCATTATAAACACCTCTGAGAATGAACAGACTTCAGTCCCTCAAGTCATGGCTTGCTGGGCTTGGGTATAAAATGGAGCACGTGGCTAGTCCCGAAAGGGCGTTCCAGAAAGTTTAGGGTCAACAACGTTCATGCGTCACGAGGACGAAAGCCAGTCGAAGCCACGTAAAAGGAGGTGAGTGTTAGTGCAACACAAACGGAAAACAGAGGAGCCGCGGTGAGAAGGCGGACGGGAAAAGGTTAATTTCAGGACTTGAATTCTGAGCTAGCCTTGGAATAGGGGACGCAGGAACCGGTGAGCTACTGGGGTTAAGGGTCAGAAGCAATTATCCCTGGAGGCGGTGGAATTCAAATAGTTACTAGGCCTGCGGGAGGGAGGAAATGGACGAGAAGCCGGAAGGCCAGATCAAGGAGGCGAGATCTGGCTAAAGGACCAGTACGGGATTTGGAGGAATTTCTAAGCAAGGCGGTGCCACGGTGGAATTGATCGCGGAGGAGGAGCGCAGTACCATCTGGCATCTTGGTGGAGGGTGAGTGGAGGCGGGGGGCTGGCGAGTTGGGTAGGAGGTTACTGAAGGGGTGAGGTAGCAGTCGAGGGAGGCTGTGGGGCCACGCAAGGAAGCGAGACAGACACGTGGACAGACACGTGTGTCATGGAAACCGCCAGTTTGGGTCGCCCTGTGTCTGGATTACAGACAGCCTGGACAATTCACGTGGGGCGTGTCGTCTTTAATGCCCGGTAGAGCGAGGCGTGGATCCGGTTGTGCCGTGGGTCCCATGATGCTCTTGGGATAACGAAAGTCTCCTTCTGACCCAGAAGGTCTGTATGCTGTTGTGTTTCCGTCCTGTATCGTCATGTTAACCAGTCCCCCTGCTCTTAGCGTGTCAACACTCATCAAGCTGTGGGTTTCGGCAGGCAGTAACCGAGGTCCCGGATAAGGAGTCAAATGGCCTGACGAGTACCTTCTTGAACCGTACGCTTCATGCTGGGCATGTCTCTGGGCACCTCATAGGCATTACTTCCCCTGTTTGCCACCATTTGTTACTATGGGTCTGGTACTGTGTGCTAAGTACTTGACATCTCCTGACGTTTTCCTCCATCAGGAAATAGCTAGTGTTCTACTCTGCGCTTTGACAGATGAAGGAACTAAGACAGAGTTCTACTGGAGGTATTGCCTTAGTGAAGCAGAACCAGTTCTTCATACCGCTGTTAGAGCACTCTGCTCACATAACATACCTTATCGATTCCTTAAATGAAACATAGAACAGCTCTCAGGGGAGTCCAGAAGAACTATGACTGAGTTTTCAAGTTATTCCCTTAGACATGATTCCTGCTCTGTGTTCAGAAATGAGTCAGGAACGTCTTTTTCTTTCTATGGAGATTTTCGGTGCTTCTCCACGACTGCTGTGACTTTCGGGGCCGTCGGACCATCAGCTGCCTCTTGAGGTAGCAAAGCCTTGATCACTGGAGAGTTGTCACTAAAGCTCTGTGAGCACTTAGTGCAGATGACATCGAGTGGCCTTAGAGATCTCTTCCAACCCCGAGATGCTTTGAGATCCTAAGTTCCATTAAAACTATTTCGGGACCCAGTTAAGAGTAGAGCAGCAATTTTTTAGGTCAGTGTTTTATAGCTTTTGGCCAAAAGCCATCCAGAGGTTAACGGAGCAAAGAGAAGTGGGTATAATAGGATTGGGGGAAAAAATTAGAACACAAAGTTGGAGTAACTTCTTGTTCAAAAGTAAGTAGCCTTTAAGGGTAAACTTCACAAAAGGAACCCTCAGATCAGTGTAGCCTGTGCTATTTCGATTTTACAATATGAAATAAATGTAATCTGTGATTTTTTTAAAAAGCCAGTAAAAAAAAAGGTTCTACAAATGTTTGTACTCAGCAAGCTTCTATAATAGCATAGGTTCTCAAGAAAGCATTACAAATGATAATAATTCTGTTTATCGTCATTACAGAAAGCTTTCACATGACTTTTTTCTCTACAGTTTTTACACTAACCCCATGAGATAAGTATTATTATTAGCATAAGTTTTCAAGGCTCAGGAAAGTAAAGAAACTCGTCTAAAGACAGTGGCTGGATTAGAACACAGATCTGACTCCTGTCTCTGTCCTCTGCAGCCTACTGTTGTTCTCATGGCCTCTGCGGAATATTCTATTTTACCTGTAGTAAATAAATACATCTGTTATGCTTATTTAGGTGTTGGCTTGCCACGGAGTTAGAGCATCCTTGCTTAGATAAGCGAGGTTAATTGAAGGGAGATAGCAGCATATCGGTTCTGAATGTTAAGCTTCAAATTATTTTGGAACCTGGTCTCTTAGTAACTGAACGTGTGGCTCTTACATTTTAGATATAATAGAAAGAAAATCATGGGAAATCCTAAGCCATATCTTAGAGTTGAATAGAGGTTACTTTGGTCAATGAATAGTTAGCCTTAGAAGTTTTCATTTCTTTCTCAGCTCTGAATGCAAAAAAAGCGTCTTGCCTCAGTAGTTTGAAAGTGTAGACTTTTCAGTGCTCACTTGGAAAATCCGTATTATTTTTAACGTAGAGGGTATGTTGTTCCTATTAATCAGCATGGCTCGCTTGTACCAAATTATGTCTTAGGTAAGGAAGAGTTAATTTTTTTCAGCGAGTGATGGAAAAAGACAGGAAATGTGCACAATCTTTTAAGAGTTGTCTGCCTTTGTGGCTTTTAATCTTCTGTCCTTATGCCTAAAATATAAAGGCATTTTATAAATCTTAATTTTCTCAGTAGTTAGAGAAATCTTCCTGACTATCTCAAATGCTCAATTAAATCGGGACAAAAATCTGGAGGATTAAAAATACAAATTTTAGACTCATGGTGTAGACCTGGGCACAGTGAAATATGCTTATCAAAGAAAATGAATCATGCCTGAGCCTCAGAAAGCTCATGTATTGATAGAGAAATTTGGGACAAAATAAAAACACATACAACCGCTTTCTACTCTAATTTAATGACCCTGTTAATTTCCTGCTTTGAGTTTTGACATTATTCCAAGATGGACTCTCTAGAGAGTGTTCAAAGTCATGGCCTAAAAATACCATGACAATTTTAACCTCACTACAAGACAAAATGTTCCGTGTCACAGCAAGTCCGTGTTGATGGGCTCTAAAATCAAGGCAAAGCACTTTGAATTACGTTGGGAGGTTTTAGATTTTTAAATAAGGCTTTCGGATTCATATTGACTGAATTATATTTTCATCAGCAATCCAGGAAAGTTATAATTTATGCCCATTCCTGGGGAAGTAAGTACCCATTTGCCAATAGGAAACTTCTGTCTCATTTCATGGAAAGAAATAGTCATCATGAACGTGGGTATGAAAGTTTACAAGTAAGCAGAGGTCCCAAGTGCCCCACTATATTTGTGTCAGTAAGATCTTAATTTAAAAGTTGTCCTTTTATACTTGGAAGCCTTGGAAGCTTATTAAAGCTTTTTTTCTTAATTTTTGTGAAAGTTTTGGACAGAGTAGTGGAATTGGCTCTCTGGAATCAAGAACCTTATTTATATCTCACTATAAATAACAAAGCAGTGCGTGTACTCACGGTCCCAAGATCACTTCTATTTTAATAGAGAAAATTACCTTCGGCTAAGTAACGATGAAGTATTTAAGTATCAGAGGGGGTGAAGATGTTGGGGGCACGGAGATTCAGATTTTTCTGGTCTTGCAAAAATCGGGACAAACTCTAAGGTCCACTGTGAAGAGGGAAAGGGGTAGAAAAGGATGTCTAAAGTCCTGAAGTCAGTCTTTAAATATGCCACTATTTCCTGTGGGAACCAGATCCCTTTTTTTCTCTCGGCCCTCCTCTGGAATCTATTCATATTGTTTCCTCACTGCATTTTCTGGTCCCTGTTTGTCAGCTGCTTGCCGACGCTGTAAAACTCAGGGATTTTCTCAAGCACATAGAGAGAGGAGTTTCTATTAGGTGTTTTGCAGTGGCCATTCTAGTACGATGCGCTATGATTTACATTTCTGTAATGAACTTGGTGCACTTGATGTAGATGCCTAATAGACCGGGCAGAATCTTCAGTAAACAGCTCTCAGTTTTGCCTATTAGCTGGCTTGCCTCACATGTACTAAACGTCCCTGAGTCATTTTGCAAAGATGATTTAATAAAGCCGAGAGACACCGTATCAATTTCCCATTGCTGCTCTAACAAATTACAGGCCGTGGCTGAAAACAAGACAGAATTACCTTGTGGTTCTCTGGAAGTCTGATGAGGGTCTCCCTGGGCTACAGTGGAGTAGGCGGAGCTGTGTTCCTTCCTGGAAGCTCTAGTGGAGACCCCTTGCCTTGCCTTTCCCAGTTTCTAGAGACTGCTCGCATCCCCCAGCTTCGCAATGGCCCATCCAGCCTTCTCTCACGTGGAATCACCGACTGGTTCTCTGCCTCTCTGCCTCACGAGGCCCCGCGTGATTATGTCGGACCCATCTACATGACCCAGAGTGATTCTCTCCATCTCGAGATCTGCACCCTTAATAATATCTCTCATTCCCTTTTGACCATATAAGGGAATACATTTTCAGGTTCCAGGGATTATAAAGTGGACATCCTTGGGGAGCCATTGTTCTGCCTCCCATGGGCTTGGAGAATTTTTGTTGAATGGTTCAGAATGGTCTTTGATAGATGAAATCATGGCGTACCATTTTTGCGGATAGACTCAGCTGTAACTTTGGGCTCATGATGTTTTGTTTCTCCACATTACACACCGTTGGTGGCATATTTGAGCTGTCTCTCATGAAATACCTGTAGTAGTCGAGAAGTTTATTACAGACAATAATAGCATTCACTGAGCACTACACTAGGAACTGAGAACTTTTTATGCCTTATTTCCCTTCGTCCTCACAACAACCCTCAGCAAGGGTATTAACTTTCTCCTGTTTTTAATATTTGTTTACTTTAATGTTTATTTTTGAAAGAGAGAGAGTGTGTGAGCGAGGGAGGAGCAGAGAGAGAGGGAGACACGGAATCCGAAGCAGGCTCCAGGCTCCGAGCTGTCCGCACGGAGCCCGACGTGGGGCTCGAGCTCACGAACCGCGAGATCATAACCTGAGCCGAAGTTGGATGCTTAACCAACTGAGCCCCCCAGGTGCCCCTCTCCCATTTAAAAAGAAATTAAATTTATTTTAGAGTATGGGAGAGAGGGGCAGAGGTGGGGAGAGAAAGAATCTCAAGCAGGCTCCACGCTCAGCACGCAGCCTGATACAGGGCTCAATCCCATGACTCTGGGATCGTGACCTGAGCCAAAATCAAGGGTTGGACGCTCAACCCACCGAGGCGCCCCAACTTTCTCCTATTTTATAAATGATAAAATTGAGGATTTGAAAATTTAAGTAGTTTTCCCAAGACTACCCAGGATTTGGGACAGGAACACAGGTTATGGGACAGCAACACTGGTATCCTTGTACACATTCAGAGCTCTTTGAGGATGGGGGTGTTTATTTGCAAATCTCATCCGTTACACACCGTCCACAGTGGGCACTAAATGTACATTGGACTCGTGAATGCTAAGACACTCCAGTAAAGTTTTGGCTGGTGCATTCAACGGTGAGATAAATGTGGGCTTAATGGCACAGGATTAAGGAACCCCTACATTTATGGCACTTCATGTTCTCTGTGATGGTGATTACTGGCCCTAGCCTCAAGAGTAGGCCCTCATCACTGCCATCCCTCTGCCCCTGGTATTGTATGGACATCTGTCATATCTTCTGCTATACCTCTGGTGTTATCTCCCAGCTGAACATTTTGGCAGCGACTTTGGAAACATCTGCTGCCCTAGCCTAAGAACAAAGTGGCTGCTCCCTCGCAAATGAAATTGGCAGTTCGCGCTTTAATCTTCTTTAGGAATCCCTTTGGTCTAAGGCCACAGGACTAAATATTCAGAGTCTGGTCATCCCACATATGTAGCGAGCATGTGAAAGGCTGTCTGACACAACAAATTTGACATTCGGCGGCGTGACCTTCTCCCCCCGGCACCAGGGAGGCATCCATCGTACTGGGATGTCACCTGTAGACCATTTCAGCAAAGCATCAAGAGGTTCTTGTTCAGACTCCAGTTGTAATCCCGACTCTGGCAGATGACAGCCGGGTGATGTCGGGCAAGTTCCTTAAGCTCTTTGGAGAGAGTAAAGACCGTGACCTAACTCAGTCGATTCTTGTGGGTTCACGCATAGGATTAAGATTTGGTATCTGATCTCTAAGGAAACCATGGTCTCTTGAGGGAAAACTCACACGTAGTGAACAGATTCCCATATATCAGAATTACAAGCTGGATAATCATTACCCGTTGTACCTTTTTTTGGGTCTTCTTCAAAGAAAGAATAAGAAGCAGCTTAGGACATCCAGGCTATGATCTGATGCTCAAAGCTAGGCTGCAGAGTCCTTACCAACTGACTTGACGCTTTAAAACTAAGCCGTCTTGTTCCCTTGTTGGGCACAGCCTCCAGACTGTCCATTTCCGACGGGGCCACCGTGCGAACAACAAAACACCAGACACCTTCCTCTCTCACTAAACGTGTGACTGCTGCTTCTTCACCACTTACGACTTTGGGCGTGCTGTTGCCTATAGATAAGATTGATTGACTATTTGAGTATAGAATTGCCCCTGCCTTCTGACAACAGCCAACCTAGAATGAACCTTTGCTTCCTTAGAATGTCATCAAAAGTAGCCAGCGAGAGCCCGATCCTGTTTCTTTCTGACACCTGCTTATTGAAACGCCTCTTAGCTCTCTGTGATGGGCATTCTCCTTCTCTGCACCGAGTGACAAACCCAACTTGTTCAACCACAGCTAGTGATCTTGAGCTCAAGGGCACTGACATTTCCAAAAACTAATTCAATTAAGGACTGCAGGCAGACAGAAGTCAAATCACAAAATTCTGTAGCAGTCTTTAACTTGTTCTCCAAAACTCAGTTTTATTATTTCCCTTCATATCTATGGTTTTAAAACTCAGTACAAAGAGAAGGGATTGTAACAGAAGAACGGGATCACTGTCCGTTCCCAGTCCCAAAAGGCAACATGATACGGGTGTCAGCCTACTCATTTTGATCAGAACCTTGACTGCTGTGTGTAATTTCCAAGAACGCTTGTTCTCTGATTGCCCTTTCTTCGTTTTATTCTCTTATTCCCTTGGACTTTGTCTATGCAATATCCTCTTGAACGTCTTGTCTGAGGACACAAATTTGATGTCATTATGATTCTTATTATTGTAATAATTTTCCTGTCCCTGAAATGTGTGTGTGTGTGTGGGGGGGTGGGTGTGGTGGTTGCTTTCACTTCTGTCTTCTGGAAATGATCCTTATTTGCCTGTTCATCTTGAGGATAGAATGAAGATTCAGGAAGGGCAGTCCTTGTCTGTTGGGTTCCTCCTACCTTGGATTCCTAAGAGCCAGAATGCTAAAGATTCTGTTCTCGTTTACCAAGTTGTAGTTCTGTCCGAATTGTAAGCAGTCACATATGAAGGTCTTATATGAAAGCAGTCATCTGTGATGATTTCACATGCGGAATTTGTTTTTAGATTAATGACAGTGTGGCGTCAACCTGTAAGAATGTAGGGCTTTAACCCTGATTGTCCCATGATCGTTTTGTTTGTTTCCAGAAAACAATAGGGTAACTCCCAAAGGGCTGGATTACAGATTTAAGTTGCTACCTAGTGGCCAGTCTAGTTTGCATTTCATTGCCTTTTTCTTTTTTGGGAGAGAGAGAGAGAGAGAGAAAGAGAGCGCGAGCCCACATACATGTATTGGATGGGGAGTGGAAGAGGGAGACAGAGAGAGAGAGAGAACCTCAAGTAGGCTTCACAACGCGGGGCTCAATCCTGTGACCCCAGGACCATGACCTGACCGAAATCAAATGTTGGATGCTCCAACAACTGAGCCACTCAGGTGCGTCTTCATTCCTTTTGACTTCTTGGACACAACTACTCAACACATTCTATTATTGTGCTCCTTTTAGTTCTACTACAAGGAAGCTCTCCCCTGAGTTTATGTCGGACCCTAATGTTCTTAGTACGTTATGTATTTATGTTTCCATTTAATTCTCACACTGACCGTATGAGTCAGCTTACACAGATTGTCCGTATAGCTTTTATGATATTGGCACTTCAAATCTTTCCTTTACATTAAAAACGTGAAAAATTTTCATGATCGTTAAAGAGCCTGGTTAGAGTTAGGAGTCTGGGTATCCATTCCTCATCAAGTTCCATTTTGGTTAAACCCAGACTTGCACATATACCCAACTGTTCTCACATATTGATTTGAACTCTAAGGTCACTGTTTGCATGGAAATCAAAGGCTATCCTAATGTTTAGAAAAATAGCGGAGGTATTTTTATCAGTATCTTTACGTGGGACATTAAAATTACCTGAATTTCCACTTACTGTGCGTTGTCATAAGTTATTTTATCTACTTTGCATCTGTGGCTTTGCTTTGGGAAAGTATGGCTGTTTACACTTGAACTCCTAATTTTCAAAGTAAGGAGAAAAAAATCCACATTCTGCAAAATCCGTGGCGGCAGCTTGACCCCCCAGGCTGAATGGGCTGAATGGAGTCCAAGATGAAATGCCTGGTGTCAGTCTGGGCTTACAGTACGGAACATAGAATTGCAAAGCGAATGCATCTAGTTTCCTGGGGCCTGATAAACAGCCTTTTGTAAAATTTTACTTTTAATTGCCGTGGGAATATATTCTCCATTCGCAGTAATTGAAATTAAATACTTGGTAGTTAGAAGTTAGATTTTATTGCTTATTTAATAAGAAAGAATAAGACAGAGCATTTAAAAGAGAACGGTGAAAATTCAATATTCATGTCTCAAGCTTAGTGCTAATAGGCATTGATTTAGCAGCAAAGACCTTCATTTGACGCAAGCTTATGCCAGTATAACGAAGATAAATATATTTTAACGAGAGTCATTTTAGTTGCCGGTAATGATGGTCAGGGAGGAGACGTCTTGACTTCCAGGTTTTAATCTGACTCTCCCTGCGGCCTTTTGCGAACTGCTTGCAGTTCGACTCCTGGTGAATTTTTCGGGCGATCTTATAATGACGGTGACGATGATGGTGATACTGGTGTTTCGCATTTGTAAGCACTCTGTGGCTCCTGACCCGCTTACACGCATCATCTCATCGCCTTTACCACCAGCTCCAAGGTTTTCGGAGCAGGAGAACACAGGACTGTGCTTCAGTATCTGCCTGCAAAAGCCAGCAAATCTGAGGGGGTGACAGATCTCTTTCACTTACGGTTTTACTCTACAGTGGAGTCAGGTGAGAAAGTCGGGCGGGTCATCAAGGAGAGAGCTGGCCCGGTCTTCGTGAACTTGGTAGTTGCCAGTGGCACTAACTGGACACCTCTATGCCATATTGGAGGTGTGCATGCATTTTATTTTGCCAGCGTGGCCTTTTGAAAGTTTAGGATGTAATGCCCTCTGGTAGTCCAAATCTACCCACCGCCCCGTGTCTATTCTCTGCCACTGGCTTGTGGGTACTCATTAGTTTGGACTCCCCAGTTCTTTTTTTTTTTTAATGTTTATTTATTTTTAAGAGAGAGAGAGAGAGTGTGGGAGGGGGAGGGGGCAGAGAGAGAAGGAGACACAGAATCCGAAGCAGGCTCCCGTCTCCGAGCTGTCAGCACAGAGACCGACGTGGGGCTTGAACTCACGAACTGGGAGATCATGACCTGAGCTGACGTTGGACGCTGAACCCACTGAGCCACCCGGGCGCCCCTGGCCTCCCCAGTTCTGAAGGAAGGATGCCTTGTTCCCGGTGCCTGGAGAACGGCAGTCACTTAGTGTTTTGTGTGAGTAGCGTCCCCAGGAGCCTGTAAGTGTGGGCCACTCTGAAGACATTGGAGTTTTCCACCCCAGTGAGGCGGGGGATGGAGAGAGACCTCATGGTGCCAGGGGCACATAGGAAAGACTTCGAGGAAGGCAGGACTTCAAAGATGGACCTTCAAGAGTGCACTTCATTCTGAAGGTTTGGTTCAGAGAGTCTGACTCATAGGAGACAAGCGGAAAATTGGGGACCTGGTTTGTTTAGAACTTGAGTAAATCACTGCTTGTATTTATCCTCCTTAGTCACCAATCCAGTCGTCCTGCTCCAAAGCCAGTGAGTCATCCTAAACCTGTTGTCTCTTCCACCCCATTTGGCTGTTAGAGATTTCTATGGCTTTCCTTTGTAAATATTTCTCCAGTAACCTCTCTACTGTGTATCATTAGAGACTCCGTTGTGGCCAAGGCCTTAATCATTTTATGACAAATCGTCTGTCTCTGTGACCATGAGACTCCCAGCCCCAAAGCCTTCCGTGTCTCCCCAAAGTCTTGGTAATAAAAAGAGAGCTCTGGAGCACGACCGAAAAATATGCCTTAGCCCCTGCATTTCCCTTCTTCGTGATCTCTTGGTGTGCACTTTCCGTCCCAAACGGTTAGAGCTTCCTTTTAGATGCACCCTTTTGTTCTGTGTCCTCTACCTTTGGCCCTGTTATTTTGTGGCAAATACACTTTCCCCATGAGGCTGGCGATGTCTTACTGCCCTTTGAGGCTTCTATCTAGCATCACCTTCTTCACAGTTTTTTTCCAGGTATCTTATGTTGGAAAAATGGGGAACTCAATTTGGAGACAGTGGGGAAACTCCAGGATTTTGTAAGAGCATATCAGACTTCTCTTGTGCCTGGGTTCCCATGTTATTAGCCCACGCTGCTAACCGTTAGCCACAGCAACGACTAATTGTACGCAGGTATAACCTACCAGCCTTGGTTCCATCCCCCCGTCTCTCTCTCTGCCTCATCCCACTTCTGAGGCCTCCTTACGAGTGTGAAGCTGGAAGGGAATGCAAGCGACCCCTCGTGGGGACTCTAGACCTTGTAGATGGACTCCAGCATCCAAACATCCTCTTCTGTGTCTCCCACAGGCAGTGGGAGGCACATTTTACAGGGATCTGGGGAGGGTCCCCTCTGTTGCTCAACTACAGTTGCCCAGCATGGCCACTATACCAGTGACTGAGTTGGCACTCCCCCCCGCCCCGCTCCCTGCTTGCTGCTCTCTTCTACCTTCTGGAGAGGTCTTTGGCCAGTTCCTGCAGAGAAGCTATCTGCACTCAACCTGTCTTCTCAGTCTGCTTTCTGGGAGACCCCAGGCTAAGACAAAGGATACAAGAGCATAGGCCTAGGCAAAGAAATGAGATTCTCGACTTCTGAACATATTCTTTTATAAAATTGACCTGCCCGAAACAGGATGTGAAGGGGTGAGCAATAAAAAACTTCAAGCATAAAAAATATTTTACATTCTATGGGGGATGTAGAATAGAAATAGAGTTTCATCCGGAAGAAAAAGGAATTCTGAGCTTTAAGAATTTAGTCATGCATTTTAAAAATTGGATGATGGAGGACAAAAAGCGATACAACCATTTCATTTTGAAATGTCAGTATTTATTCCTTGCCAGAAGTTACATCCATGGCAACTATTTAAACTTGGGATGAGAAATATTGGGTGCCAGTTAAAAAATAGGAATGGAGGGACACCTGGGTGGCTCAGTCGGTTACATGTCTGCCTGTTGATTTTGGCTCGGGTCACGATCTCTTGGTTCATGAGGTTGAGCCCCACGTTGGGTTCTGTGCTGCCAGCGCGAATCCTGGTTGGGATTCTCTCTGTCCTCCTCTCTCTCTCTGTTTCTCCCCTACTTGTGCGCTTGCTTTCTCTCTCCCTCTCTTTCTTTCTTTCTCAAAGAAATAACCTTAAAAAAAAATGACACTCTTTAAGTTTCTGTGCAGGATTCTCAAAGCAAATTGGGGATGGTTGAGATAGCCCGCCATATTCATTTGTAGCTTGTTTATAGTCAGTTATTCCAGGTCCACTTTTTCTTGCCTCCTTGTTCTTCCAGAAGAGAGAAAATTGCTTCGTGGATATTCTCGGAAAGCCGAGAGACCAAACGTTTAATAGGGAAAATTCTGGATCTTTCTCAGAATTTAAAGAAGAATGAGTTCTACAAAGAGATGATTGATTCATTTATTTGTTTGAAAGGTTAATTCAGATATAAAATAATTCTGGGTGCTAAGTAGATGTAGAGACATCTTGAGACTTGAAGATTAAGAAGTAGAAAACGGGCTCCCGTTGTGAAAGAAGGAAAAGGAAACAAACACACGCTCTAAAAGTCTCCAAGAGGCTAGAAAAATGTACCGGGTACACTGATTATTACCAGAAAGGAGTAAATGCTCTGACTATTTATTGGCCAAAATGGCATATGATTGTCAGAATTTAGTAAGATTTACTTGTCTGATCCAATTTTATTTCCTCAGGTAGACGGTCAGCGTGTCCGGTCCATTGTCACTGAGCTTTTTCCTATTTTAGTGTTTAACCTGGCAATGGAGTAGGTGATACATGGCCAAAAAAATAAAAAATGGCCTGTTGCATTTTCTGTTCTGAGATATGTTAAAGAGCTATTTCCTGAAGTTTCATTGATTTCTTTTTCTTCCACCAAAGGCCTAATTGTCTTTCTGTATGTAAAGCTCCATCTCGACAGACTCTCACGAAAGTATCACAGGCAGATTCACCAGTTTAGCTAGAATTGACTGTAAGTCATGGCTCGTGTAAGGTTTGTCTTGTTCCGCCCGCAGAACTGGCAGGTAAGTGTGGAAGGATAAGGTATGGTTTAGTTAGTTGTTACTTTATTTACTTATTTAATATTTATTTATTTATTTAGTTATTTCTTTTTTATATTTTAGAGAGAGAGAGAGAGAGAGAGAGAGGCAGAGGGAAAGAGAATCCCAAGCAGAATCCACACTCAGGGTAGAGCCAGACGTGGGGCCCAGTCCCATGACCCTGGGGTCGTGACCTGAGCCAAAATCAATAGTCAGAAGCTTAATGGACTGAGCCGCCGCGGGGCCCCTATTTAATTGTTTTAGGGTGCCCATGACCGTATCAACATGACAGTCTCCTAGTGCCACTCTTGGTATACGGATCGTGTAACTTCTTTCCATTCAGACAGCTTTGATGGAGCGCCTACTAGGTGTGGTTAAAAAAAAAAAAAAAAAAGGCTCCGCCAAGTATTTAGAAATGCTCCCACCCTGTGCAGGCTTCCTAAAAAGACTCTGAAATTCTTTTGTGTTGTTTTGGGGAACGGGGGAGAGACCGGTCCGGCAGAATTTTAATGTCAGGATAATGACTTAAGTAAATATTGTCTGTAATAGGTTTTCCCAAGAAATGATCGCACGATCAAATATGCAATAAATGGCCCCTTTATTTAGCTTAAAAGGACCCACTTGACCCCATGATACACACACTTTAGCCCAAGAAATAAACAAAAATCCAGATTCCCCGTAAACTTCATGTGTGGGTTTGGACTGAACAGCAACAACAGAAAACTTGGGCTGAAGCTCCCTTGTCTGGAGGGATGTTAGACATGGACCCTTCTAAAATCGAAGGCAGAACCTCCTCCATTTCTCCTGATCTCCACTTTGGATCACCAGGGTTTGGTTCTGATTGGACCAAATAGCTACTTGGCTGCTTTTTGCCTTGGAGCACTTGGCCTAGGAGGAGAGATTCTTGGTTTTCAGAGTCAGGGGGCACAATCACATATACGTACACGTATGCGTGCGCGTGTAGATACATGTATATACACATGTCTATGTTTCTACACACATAGGTGTAGGATCATGAGATCATGGTCTGTGCAGAAATCAAGAGTCACGTGCCTAAATGGCTGAGCCACCCAGGTGCCCCTATTTGCTTCCAAATATGTACAGCCCCACATATACGTATATGTATATATCTCCATAGATCCACACGCATATTTATTTATTTAAAAAAATTGTAAATGTTTATTCATTTTTGAGAGAGAGACAGAGTGCAGGTGGGGGAGGGCAGAGAGAGGGAGGGAGACACAGAATCTGAAACAGGCTCCAGGCTCTGAACTGTCAGCACAGAGCCCCACACGGAGCTCGAACCAATGAACCGTGAGATCATGACCTGAGCCGAAGTCGGACGTTCAACCGACCGAGCCACCCAGGTGCCCCCCGTCTACACACATATTTAGTATATCCCGCTTACTTTCAAATAAAAATGTTAAGTCAATTTAGAATAAAAGACACCTATTTAGTAAGATTAGTAAAAGAGACGTCGAAGAATGGAACCGTCAACATCTTACACGTCACAAATGTCATCATCATAGGGTTGTTTCTCACATCGACCCTTCGGGAAAAGCTCAGGGTTTGGTACCAAAATGGAGTTTCTTGAAGACATGTCCTTTGGGAGGCCAGCGTCGTTGTGTGAAGGACAGAACTCTGCCAGTCGGTTCTGACACAGAGACAGAATGAGGCAAATCTAGAAGAGCGTTTTTGCAAGTGTGCTCCATGGACATCTGCAGGCCTGTAAGGCCCTTGTTAAAAAAGCAAATGACTGCGTCCCAGCCCAGATCTGCGGGCTCCAAATCTCTGGGCCGGGGCCTCCGTGTGTGCACTGTAACCTATCCAGCAGGGGTGGATGTGTAGCTAGATCTCTCTCAGTGTCCCTCTCTCCTGTGGGCGAACCTTTTCCCACCAGGAGTCCGAGGTGGTGGGTCTGGAGAGCGAACGCTCTTAGTTGTTGGAACGGATGCACCTGTCGGTGGGAAAAGCCTCTGCTTGTGCCCCCACCTGTGCCAGGCACCCAAACCACAATCTCACCGACTGTAGTACCTCCTCACACCGGCCCCAGAGATGGGTGTCACTTTTATGCTCACGTTACTGATGGGGTGACCGAGGCTCACACTGGTTTCTCCGTCGTGGCCCAAAAGTGAGAGAAGAGAAGCATCACCCGGGTCTTTCTGTGGTCGCTCCCCTGGGCTGCTGCCCTGCGAATATTTGCCGTCTGGCTTTCTGGACAAGAGTGGGGAGAGGTTTGATTTCTAATACCTTAGCACAGTTAATATGAAAAAGAGATGGCTTAGTTCTTTATTGACTTACCCCTACAAGCTTTTACACATGATTTTAATATCAAAGGAGGATATTAAATCTGGCTCGTGTGAATTATGATGAAGAATAATTCACAGACTAAAAAAAATCGACCACATAAATGGGTAGATAAGATATGGATTGTATGTCTTTTGTGAAAAAACTACTATGAGAAAGAGAAATAACACAGGTGTCAGTGAGGGAGATAGTACTTGTTGGAGCATTAATTTGAACCAAAAGCTGCCAACAGTGTCCCTGCTCTTCCCTTCCTCGTGAATCCATTCCCGGATCTTGACAGAAACCTCTCTATGACTTTTATCTCCATACTGCCTCATTTAGAATCCAATTTAAAGTGAACGCATCAGTAAACAAAACTTAAGAACTCCAAGTCTTAAAAAAAGTCTTCAAGATCTCAGAACCGAATTCAGAATTTTAATGTTCCTCAGTGGATTCTTACGTCTGTCATTGTCAGAAAGCTAAATGACTTTCTCGTTGCTTCCAGGTTTAACAATTATTTGTACTTTAAAAAACTCCAGTCTATAGGAGGCAATGGTTAAATAGGGCAGATGGAAATGTTTGCAAATCAATACGCTTCTTGAGAATTCTACAGTCTGTGAACAGATGTAGGTGGAGTTTTGTCACCAAGATTCCAGGTTACTTATGTTCTGATCCTGTTTGTGGCAGCACTTAACTCTGATCTTAGTAGCTTCCTCGTTTTTATTTATTTTTAGTTTCTGGAGGGAGAGCGAGCATTCCTGTGCAACTGACAGAGAGAGAGAGAGAGAGAGAGAGAGAGAGAGAGAGAGAGAATCCCAAGCAGCCTCCACGCTCAGCACGGAGCCCGACATAGGACTTGGTTCCACAACCCTGGGATCATGACCTGTGCAGAAATCAAGAGTCAGATGCTCAACTGACGGAGCCACCCGGGTGCCCCTATTAGCTTCCTCATTTTTAAAACCAGGGGTTGAACCTCTAGCTGTTGATTTCTTGTCCTTAGAGATCTTTTGGTTCTTGGAATTACGTAGTATTCATTGTGACCTACAGTGGACTTGCGAACGCTCTACAGGGGTAGCAAGCACTCTGTGTTACCGTAGGCACACTGGGGACGTGGCTAGATGAGCACGTCGGACAGGTTACTAGTGCAGAAAATAACAGTGAATGTCAGCCTTTTGTAGACCCTCCTTTGTCGTATATGTAATTGTGAGCCCGTAGACTTCCTATAGAGCTATTTCTAGGACAAAAATATATATTCCTTCTCTAGATATTTTCTAGAGTCTGCAACATTTGGCATATGACTACGCCAAAATCTTGGTCCATAAGCTATTATAAAAAGTATTCCTGATTATAGAAAAGTAGACTATCACTCAATGTGCTGATGTATTTACGGTCCATAGACTCCTTTGGGGAATGATGAAGTCGATGAAGAATGTGGATTTTAGCAGCAATTTAAAAAATTCGTGAATTCATTTGCCCCACAAATATTTTCTCATCACAAACCTCAACTCTTTGTGTCGCATTTACAGAGGACTGGAGATAGGGGAGATATTGAGCAAGACATTTCAGGCAGGGTGAATTTTATAAAAGGAAAAGTGAAGGGTGCTGCCTGTCTTGAAAGAGGGTGGATTCATCCAGTTTGATGGGACGGGTGAGGAGAGGATGCCTGAGGAAGGGACGGTTGGCAGAGATCTAAAGAACAAGGCGGATAATAAGCCCAATAAAGAGTTAGGGAAACTGTGCTAAGTACAGGGAATGGCTTATCTGTAGCTCTGAAGGCAAGAGAGAGTGTCCTTTTTGAGTGATGAGAAGACGACTAGTATGGTTGTAGTACAAGTCCAAAAAGGAAAATGGAGCATGAGGTAGACCAGAATTTGAGTGGGTTTGAAAGTCAATGTAGGGATGTTGGTCTTATTTAAGGGAAGCTATTTAAGGGTTTTAAGAAGGGGGGGGGGCAGAAATCAGAGAATATAATCAGAGTTGTATTTTTTCCCCATAACTTTTTATTTTGAAATAGTTTAAGACTTACACGAATCTGCAGTAAAAGCCCAGAGGACACTCATGTACCTTTCACCCCCAATTGCCCAGTGGTCATAGTATGTCATATAACCATAGTAGAGTGTACAAACCAGCATACTCACCCCGATATGACGTTATTAACTCAGGTATCAACCGTATTTGGAGTTCACACTTTTCCCAGACAGATTTTCTTTCTTTCTTTCTTTCTTTCTTTCTTTCTTTCTTTCTTTCTTTCTTTCTTTCTTTCTTAGGTTTAATTTTATTTGTTTTTGAGAGAGAGTGAGCAGGGGAGGGGCAGAGAGAGAGGGAGACAGAATCCCAAGGAGGCTTCGCACTGTCAGCGTAAAGCCCCACGTGGGGCTTGAACTCACAAACTGTGAGATCATGACCTGAGCTGAAACCAAGAGTCAGACACGTAACCGCCTGAGCCACCCAGGCGCCCCTCACGTGCAGATTTTCTAAAGAGATCCCTGCAGTGTGCAAGAGAGACTAAAGCTTGGATTCAGGGGACCACTTTGGAGATTAAGAGGTCTCCCAAGTCAAGTCCAAGGTTGAACGGAGAGATGAAGGCACCTTAAACTACAAGTTTCATGGAGATGACTAGAAGCGGGGAGATGGTAGCAAAGAGGTGGAGACGGGCAGGGGGGATTAGGGAGAGGAGAAGGTCAGAGATGACTTCCCGACTCCTGGTTTGACCATCTGGGCAGCGGGGGACACTCTTAGCGAAGCTGGGAGTTCAGGAGGAAAAGCGTTCAGTTGTGACCATGCCGAGCTTAGGGTACCTGTGTGGGCAAGAAGCCTTCCAGCTGGAGCTCTGGAAAGAAGTCTGGTGTGAGATCTACATTTAGGTATCGTCCGCAAAGAGATAGTAATTTCAGCAAGATTATCCAAGAAGAGTGTGGTAAATTAAAAGAGAAAAAAGGCTTAAAACGGAGCCCCAGGAGCTATAAATGTTAAGTAGGTTGGCGAGAAGGAGTTGCTGCTGGGAGCCTGGGAGGGAAGAACAGAGACAGAGAGAGAGAGAGAGGGAGGGAGGGAGGGAGGGGAGGAGAGACGCGGGAGGGAGAGCGAAAATTACTAGGTTGATCTCCTACAGGCAAAGGAAAGAGTATTTCAGAGAATAAATATCTGGGTAACTTCTGTCTTCGCTCTGACTTTGTGCAAAGACCCAACTGAGAAGCTTCTTGGGGTTCTCTGTGGGTGCCATTCTTTCCTTCTTAGGGGTTAGTGTTTACAGCTTTTCAGGCTTCACTTCAAGATAAAGTGTGATATTTTCTGCCACATTGTGCATGTCTTCTAGAATATCACTTTGGATAGACAGTACTTGAATGATGCCATATTTTATTGATTCATTTTTTTCTTAAAGCAAACAGAAACTTAAAGACTGGTAAATGACACATAAAAGTTCAAATTTAACAAAACCCCAAACTTTTACATGTGAACTGTGATTAAAAATATATTTCACATGCTACGACATGTATATAACAGTACCTACACCAACACCTAGCCATCTGAAATCAGATTTTGGAGTGGGTCTTGGGTATCTTTACACATTTCCCCAATTGACTTAGCCCCCCTCCCACCTCTCACCCCCCCCCATGTGGGTGGAGAAAGATCAGAAGATGGAAATTCTGATAATCTTACGTGAGACTCAGGTTCTATTTAGTGACTTAAAGAAAGATAGGACCTAATAGAAACTTTATTCTGCTATAAGGAAGGGCATGCCAAATAATTTTTTTCCAAAAAAGGGGGTGGGCAATAGGGAAAGAAATAGAAGACAACAAATTTGTGGTGAACCCAGTGAATTAGCAAGTGATCATCAAAAATCTCAAGGTTGGGATTCAAGGTTGGAGTTTGCGAGTCAGGGGTCTGGTTTAGGATAGATTTATGTTACGACAAGCTGGGTGACAACTTCAGGATAACAAGGTGGAATGATGTCCTTGGGGACCATTTGATTAGATGAGGAGAAAAGGTCATAGCAGTTTAAGTAAGAGATCACCGAAGGTTGAGCTAAGGCTTATTAGTTAAAGAAATCATGCAAGAGAAGGTTGGTGATTACATGCCGTGAGAACAAACGGAATTGGATTTTGCAGGAGGTATGACATGGCACCACGATAAGTTGAAAGTCACTTTTGGGACTGTTCACTTTGGAAAAGTTACTTTGGGGACTTAACATTTTGGGGGTTCCTGCAACGCACTCTGGAAGCTGATTGGGGGTGCTTCAAAGGGGATAAGAAAAGTAGTTGCCGAAATTTTGTACAAGTGAGCAGTGGAGCCTCTGGTCCACGTTATTTCAGCACAGTTCCAAGCGAGCACGAACCGAATGTGGGTAGACAGGTAGCTTAGCATGCCATCGTTTCCAATTCTGAAAGCAGATTGAAATTAAAATTTAGAATGAAAAGTGTGTACTTACTACTCGTATGCCCCACCCACCCCCACGCTGTGTTTTCAAAGACTTTTAAGTTTGCAAAGTAGCTGGGTTTGATGGCTAAGATTATCCATGAATGTAAGGAATGATCAACGTGGTGGGATGACTTCAAGAGTGAAAAGTGAAATGAGATACTCGTTTTATTAACCAGGAGCACAAGCTTTGCCGTACGGACATTCCAAACTCCTAAATACTACGTTCAGCGCAGAAATCTTAATGGTCCTCATGGCGCAGTCATTTCTTTGAATGGTGTCATTTACAAGACAGTCCTGAGCTTAGGAAATAAATGAAGGGGAGGGTAATGAGGCTTATACGATGTCGAATGAGTCAACGTATGATTAATATTGAGTCACTTTCCTGTTCTCTGTTGTCTGCCTTTCTGCATAAGGGCTCTTTATCTGCAGGAACTTGGTATGAGAATCCAGTCTGTAAACCAAGGTCCTCATGTGGATCGTCCGGTCAGGTTGCTGGCAAGTGTATTTCCTGCACACCAGGGGATCCTTCTCCCTCCAGAGGTGGCCGTCAAAGTGTGATTTAATTCATGCTGATTTCACTTTCGCTCTGATAATTGAGGAGAAACCCAGGCTCTTAAAGTATTTACGATTTTTTTTTTAAACCGCTAATGTGAGCCTCTCTCCCTGTATCCTTACCCCAGGAATCTTTGCAGACTTTAATACACGTCTGCTTAGAACGTGTGATGCATGCGTGTCCTGTGTGTGTTTTCAAACGTGGAGGATGACGGTGATGGTAATAAATCTGCCTGGCTTTCTTTCAGGGGATTCTGTTTCCAGGCAGTTTCAGTTGCTGTGGTACCCCTGTGTTGAAAGGAGTCTGCGGAATAAAGCCACAGTCAAAGTATTTTTAAGTGATCTAGAATAATTAGCATGATGGAACTCACTGCTCACTTTTACTAGTCGAAAGCGGAATGTTCCTTTGTAACGAGTAACCGAAGCATGTCAGAGCTACAAAGGCCGGTGATTTAAAACTAATCATATTGGAAAGTGTGCCTTTGGCGAGAATCACAGGAAAAGTTAGCCATCCTTTTCCTTGAAATGCTTCCTTTCCATCACTTTCCTCATCTATACTTGCCTATTCTGGTGTTTTTCCATTATCTTTGTGAGCGCTTCTCTGTGGACCACGGCCCCAGGCTGGTTGGGTTCTCTGTAACATTTTTTTTTTTTTTTTTAATGCTGTGCTCACCACAATGTCTCTACTGTCTGTCGCCATACAACTCTAGTACAATATTAGTGACTCTATTCCCTATGCTGTGCCTTTCACCCCTGCGGCATATTCATTCCATAACTGAAGGCTGTGTCTGCCACCCCCCTTCACCCGGTTTGCCCAACCCGTCACTCCCTTCCCTCTAGTAACCATCATGTTGTTCTCTGTAATTATGGATCTGCCTTCTGCTTCTGGTTTTTTGTTTGTTTTGTCTTTCAGATTATACCAATAAGTGACATGATGTGGTGTTTGTCTTGCTCTGACTTATTTCACTTAGTGGAATACTCTCTAGGTCCACCCATGTTGTCACAAATGGCAAGATCTCATCCTTTTTATGGCTGAGTAATATTCCTTTGTGTATATATACCACATCTTCTTCATCCATCCATCTATCAGTGGACCCTTGGGTCACTTTCACATCTTGACTGTTGTAAACGATGCTACAGTAAACATAGGGGTGCATATGTCTTTTTTTCAGTGTTTACTTTTGAGAGAGAGAGACAAAGCACAAGCGGGGGAGGGGCAGGGAGAGAGGGAGACACAGAATCCAAAGCAGGCTGTAGGCTCCGAGCTGTCAGCACAGAGCCCGACATGGGGTTCGAACCCACGAGCCGTGAGATCATGACCTGAGCCGAAAGTCCTGCGCTTAACCGACTGAGCCACCCAGGCGCCCCGCTATGTCTTTCTGAATTAATGTTTTCGTTTTCTTTGAGTAAATACCCAGTAGTGGATTTACTGGATACTATGGTATTTCTATTTTCAATTTCTTGAGGCACCTCCGTACTGCTTTCCACAGTCGCTGTACCAGTTTGCATTCCCACCAGCAGTGCATGAGGGTTCGTTTTTTTCCCCACATCCTCACCAACACTTGTTATTTCTTTTCATTTTGATTCTAGTCATTTGAAGAGATGTGAGGTGATATCTCATGGTTTTGATCAGCACTTGCAGATGATGAGTGATGTTGAGCATCTTTTCATGTGTCTCTTGGCCATCCATGTGTCTTCTTTGGAGAAATGTCTGTTCATGAGGCGCCTGGGTGGCGCAGTCGGTTAAGCGTCCGACTTCAGCCAGGTAACGATCTCGCGGTCCGTGAGTTCGAGCCCCGCGTCGGGCTCTGGGCTGATGGCTCAGAGCCTGGAGCCTGTTTCCGATTCTGTGTCTCCCTCTCTCCCTGCCCCTCCCCCGTTCATGCTCTGTCTCTCTCTGTCCCAAAAAAAATAAATAAACGTTGAAAAAAAAATTAAAAAAAAAAAAAAAAGAAATGTCTGTTCAGGTCATCTGCCCATTTTTAATTGGACTATTATTATTATTGCTATTATTATTTGGTGCTGAGCTGTCTGTATGAGTTCTTTATATATTTTGGATACTAACCCTTTGTCAGATGTATCATTTACAATTATCTTCTCCCATTCAGTAGATCGCCTTTTCATTTTGTTGATGATTTCCTTTGCTGTGCAGAGGATTTTTATTTTGATGTAGTCCTAATAGTTTATTTTTGCTTTAGCTTCCATTGCTCGGGAGACGTACATATAAAAATGTTTTGGGGCGCCTGGGTGGCTCAGTCGGTTAAGCGTCCAACTTCAACTCAGGTCGTGATCTCGTGGTTTGTGAGTTTGAGTCCCACGTCGGGCTCTGCTGACAGCTCAGCACCCGGAGCCTGCTTTGGGTTCTGTGTCTCCTCCTCTCTCTCTGCCTCTCCCCACTCGTGCTCTGTCTCTCTCCGTCTCTCAATAATAAACGTGAAAAAAAATTTTTTCTTAAATGTTGCTACAGCCGACATCAAAGTGATTACTGCCTATGTTCTCTTCTAGGAGTTTTATGGTTTCAGGTCTCATATTTGGGTCTTTCATCCATTTTGAGTTTATTTTTGTGTCTGGTGTAAGACACCCGTCCAGTTTCATTCTCTCGCATGTCACCGTCCACCTTTTTCCCGGCACCGTTTGTTGAAGCAACTGTTTTTTCCTCATTGTGTAATCTTGCCTCCTTTGTCACAGATTAATTGACCCTATAAGTGTGGCTTTACTTTCGCGTTCTCTGTTTGCTCTGTGACCTACATGTCTGTGTTTGTGCCAAGACTCCGTTACTTTGAGGACTACATCTTTGTAGTGTGTCTTGAAACCTGGGATTGGGATGCCTCCAGCTTTGTTCTAATTTCTCAAGATTGCTTTGGCTCTTTGAGGTCTTTGGTGCTTCCATACAAATCTTAGTATCATTTGTTCCAGTTCTGGGGAAAATGCTGTTGGTATTTTGCTAGGGATTGCACAGAATCTGTAGAGTGCTTTGGGTAGTATTTTAACAAAATACTACCTTTCCCCTCATTTAATCCTACGTGAAGTCTCAGAGCTTCTACCTGGAAAATATACTTCGAGTTTACTTAAATTTCTGGCCATCTCTGCCGTCACCTTCCTAACCTGAGTCGTCACTCTTGTCTTGTTTGAAAATACCGCAGTGGCACTTTCCGGGGCTCTCCTTCCCTTCTCCCACTTGCACCTGTCTCCTTTCATTCCCTGCAACCCTAAGTGATCTCTTAAAACTATAAATCAGGCCGTGTCACTCGCTAACCTCGTTTCACTGTTAGTAGCTTTTCATTGGAGGAAGACTCCAGTTCTTTCCTCCAGTCTTCAAGCTCCCGTCTAAACCAGCCCTGCTTACGTCCCCCAATTTCACCTCCAGCCCTCCTTTCTCCTGCTCAAAAGGCTCTAACTACCTTCTCCAAACTGGAGTCTGAAAACAGTCTGTTCCTCTTGCCGTGAGTGCCCTCCTCCTGTGTTTGGTGCATCTTATCCTTAAATCTTAGCCTAAGTGTTCCATTTCTAGAAAGGTCTCTGTTTCAGACCCCGAATAGGTGTTCCTCTTTAGTTTGCATTCGGGACCCGTTTTGTAAACTTCTACTTTTTCTCTTTCAACTCTGTTATTTATTTACCTCTGTGTTGTCTTCCCTCTACAACCAGAATCACAGCTCTGAGAAGACAGAGACCTTATTTCACTCATCCCTGAGCCCCCAGTGTCACGTGTGAGGCACTGAAGACATGCTTGGTGGATGAAATGAATAAATGAATGAGCAGACGAGCGAACGAACGAATCTAATGGTCAGGTGCCTTGCAGACCACTGTCTAAGACTCCCTGAGAAACCTGGGGTCTTAAAGAAGGGCCGTGGGGTGAAAGTGCAATGTTATGTCAACCGTTTTACTAAGTTGCGCAACTGATCTGTTTCTGGAAGTTTTTATTGGGAGGATGAGGTGAGACGACATGTCTAAAACACCTCGAGTAAATATACCCCGAGGAAGTTCTTCTTGGCAGTTCTGCCTGTATCTGAACTCTACCCACAAGGAGAGTTAGTGTCCTCATGGATGACCTCCCCTTCTTCACATCCCTTTGTCCAGTTCATGTTCCTCTCGTTCCAGAGACAAAAAAGTAGAAAGTGGGAGGTACTGTATGCAGAGGGTCTGTCCAGCAGTTTCTTCCTCTTTGGTGGCACATTCCCAGCTGGGGGTACATCATAACCCAACGTCTCCATAAAGGAGTCCCTTGAAATCTTGGCAACCCCCTCCCCAGGAATATTGTGCAAGCCCTTCATCCCGCCTGCCCCCCAAATCCGTGTTGTTCCATCTAGCTGCCTCGGGTTCGGGGGTCAACATTTCAGGCCCAGTTCTGCCCTTTGGGTTAATTCATTTAGATATGTATGTCCAGACCCACTTTTACTCAGTGCCCCAGATGCTCAGCCGCCAGCTCCCCTCCCTTCTATAGCCTGTTTCAGACTTCTGGAACCTTGGCCTGGCAAAACCCTGAAGTCCCCCTTCGACTGGCTGGAATCCTTCAGACACTTTGAGATCAGGTGCCTACAAATGTATGGTCTGCAATTCCGGTGTACTTTGTGTTATCAGCCCTCTGTCTTCTGTATTTATTTATTATGCCCAACCCCCTTGGCTTCATGGCCTGCCTAGATTTCTTTATGGTTTCCCTCTTTCCTCTTGTCCTTCACTCACTGATGACTGTGACCTTATTTCACAAGGGACACGTTTTTGGGAATGGCTTTCAGATTTGTAGGCACGACTTCGTTCCATAAATACTGTGCTCATGTCAGCAGCTACTCTAGGTCACTTTTTCAATCATTTGGTGGATAATTACGGTTGCGTTTCAAACCCATCAATCACTATTATCTGTATTTACCTGCGGTGGCAGAATTTGAACCTAGAATTGTTGCATTGGAAATATAATAAATATTCACTGTTTGCCACTGAAAGGGACAAACTTTTAAAGGACAGCGTGTTACAGGGTGATAGATAGTGGATTCAAGTGACAAAATCACATTGATCTCCCTCCTTCCCTTCCTCCCTACATTGACTTCTTTGACCAAAATTTAAGATAGCCACCTTATCAAATTAGAGCACAGAAACCATTGTATTAACAGGTTTTGCTAGGTTTGTAAATTCTCCATATTAGATTTCTACCGTAAAATACGTCTCTGGAAAGCATTTAATGTTTAACATGTCATATTCATTAAGAGGAAACTTTTGCACACTTTCTTTCCCCTTCGTATTTGTATACGAAGTCCATATGAGACAGGCTTTTAGGAAGGAAAGGAAGGAGAGGGAAAAGGGGTATGCTCACAACAGATGTTTGAACACCCTGGAGTAAAATGAGTTGAGTTCGGGGTACCTGGGTGGCTCAGTCAGTTTAAGCATCCAGCTCTTGGTTTTGGCTCAGGTCATGATCTCACGGTTCGTGGGTCCGAACTCCCATCTTGGGCTCTATGCGGAGCATGGAGTCTGCTGGAGATTCCCTCTCTCCCTCTCTCTCTGGCTCTCCCCACTCACTCTCTCTGTCTCTCAAAACAATTTAAGACAATAAAAACAAAACAGAAAGCAAGTGAGTTGAATTCCATTGTCGAATTCAAGAGGTGGTTTTGTATTAGAGGTTATCTCCCTATGAAAGCCACAAGACATAGTCACGCTTCGAAAATGTAGAGAATGAATTGGATCAGAGCGGAAATCTCCCTGAATGAACCATCACAGAGTTCTTTAAACTATAGAATTCTTGTCAAATGGCCGCAGTTCCCTGCTGATGCTGGGGCAGTGGATTTATTGAGTCTTTGCCCAATGGCTGAAGGCACGAGAAAGAGAGACAGGCACAGAGAGAATCAAAGATGTAGAAAGAGAGACAGAAAGAATGTGAATGTGCGTGTAATGAAGGAAGGTCTGAAACATGTTGATTTCAGGCTGCAAGTCAGTTGCCCTGAGTTCTCCTTTAATCTCCAACACGGACTTGGCAGGCGTCTAGCCCCTTTGAGCCTCTGTTTTCTTATCTGCCACATAGGGATAATAGTAACATCTGTTCTACCTACTTCACAGGTTTGTGGCAATAATAGGATGAAATGTTAGATGGGGAATTGTTTTGAAAGCGTGCAGTGCTCTCTGCAGATAAAAGGTCATATTATCCAACCGTAGCCTTCTTAACTTTTGCAGAAGTAGAGATAAATGGGAAGAATGTTTGCTTTTGGATTTCATAATTGGGATAATTTATTCACATTGTCAACACAATTTTGTGTCGTGGGCTTGTAACTCACACAGTTTAGTAGAGCGAGGCTTAAGAGTCCCATGGGTTTATCTTTAAATCCTGATGCCTATTGGGAGGCCTGGGGAGGGGACTCAGTCGGCTAAGCCTCCGAATCTTGGTTTTGGCTCAGGTCATGATCTGATGGTTCGTGAGTGCAAGCCCCACATCAGGCTCTGTGCTGACAGTGCAGAACATGCTTGGGATTCTCTCTCTGCCCTTCCTCCCCTCATGTGCGCGTGTGTGCACTCTCTCTCTCTCTGTCTCTCTCAAATAAACTTAAAAAAAATCCTGACTCTTACCTGTCATGTACTAGTTGGGAGACATTGGGCTGGTTATACAGCTGCTCTGAGCCTCAGCTCCACCGTAGCAAATTCAGTAAGTCGTTGTGGAACTGAAGTGACATAAGGCTCCTTGCTAAGGGACATGGATTAACCAGATACATAGTGGTTGTAGCAGCAGCAGCAGTCGTAGTCTACCTACTACTGTGATCTCATGTTGTCACCACTGGTTAATCTTTTCCACTCTGGTTGAGAAGCTTGGAAACCACCGAGCTTTCACAACTAGGAGCATAATTGTTTGGTTTTTGAATTTATTAAATTTAAAATTTATTTTAAAATTAAATTTATTAAAAAAAGAATTTCTCTCTCTCTCTCTCTCTCTCTCTCTATATATATATATATATATATATATATATGTCATCTCCCTTTAAGCCAACTCAGTGTGTCTCATGGATTAAAGCCCAATGCAAGTGAAGCTGTTTGGAGATGCAATTGAACCAGGTTTATCAAAACATATGACCTGTTCCTTAAGACCCGAGGGTCACTGTTACAAGGCCAACTTTGGCTCTTGTTTTCTGGAAGCAGCACCAGAGGAAGTCATGAATGGCCAAAGACCTAATTTTGAGGCAATAGAAAGTACACATATTTGGCGGGTGGAGGGTTTATAGAGAAACATGTTATTTTCCTGCTGCTGAATTCAAACAAATGTTAGGTAATTGACAGTAGAATGCAGCGTATCCCAGAGCTTCATCTGAGAAGCACCTGAACAGCAGGAAGTTTTTCTAAAATGATTTCTTTGATGATTAACTTCAACATCATGCCCTTGAACTTACCGAAATGGCCGTGGAGAACACACAGTCATAACTTGAGGTACTAGGTTTTCAAGAGCTACACGGAACATTGTGGCACCGTAGGCAGGGTCACCCGGGGTGGCGAGGCACCTTGCTGGATGTTCCTGGTGTGATCGTGTTGACCTTCTTGGAAACGAGTGAACTCTAAGGGATCGCCATTGTTGGAAGGTTTTGAGAGAGGAACAGTTGTTTGACGGTGTTGAATTGCGATTGGACGTATAAATATATGTCGCGTGTTTTCTCCCTAATCGTTGCTCTGTTTTTCAGTTTAGATAGCTAAACTTTAAAAATAGAATTCATTCATAATAGACGAGGCCACATGGTTCTTCCATTCTGTAATGTAACGTGTACGGTCTTGATTCTCATGGAAAGCGCTTTACGGAGCTTCTGTGAAACCCCACAGTTCTACTTCCGTGGTACGAAAGAGAAACTCAGAGGATGAGCGTTTGATCTGGGCCCTTTTGGAGACTGTTCTATTTTAAGTCAGGCTCACTAGTGTGAAGTAGCTGTAAATTGTATCTCTAGAGCACTGAATGACTTGAATAGTTGAGCGGAAGACTTTAACATTGACTTGTTGGAAGTTGGTGAACACGTACAAAGAATAATAATTTCCTTTTCTTTTAATTAGCACAAGTCTGCTCCATCTGTTTGCATTGAAGCGGTGATTTCAAGAGCGACTTCATATTGTTGTCAGTTTGAGTAAGTACAGAGCATTAGTTAAAAACGAGGAGGCTCGAGTGATTTTCGAGCGCATAGGTCTTGTGGGTGAACCATCTTCTTGCTCCAAGCATTTTTTTTCCTTAGAGTTATAATATCTCAATTTCATTTAGACTTTCATCTGTGTTAGAACTACAGGATAGTTTTTAGAAGGGAAATGGCAACCGGAAATGATTTGCAATGCAGGTGATTGAGAAAAGATTACTGTCAGTGGTCAGCAAGAACTATGTTGCTCCCGTGTATTTTGGCCCAGCTATCCCCGTGTGTGGATTTTAGGTCCAAATGCTGCAAATAGTTTTGATCTCTTCATGACCGTTTCTGCTACAAGAGCGAGATGGCCACGGCAGAGTTGGCTGATGTGAAAATACAGGCTGAAACTTGTTGAAAACCGATTTTCAGTTGTGAGGAAATATCTAAATTGGTCAGTAGCTTTGCGGGATTGAATTCTGTCTTTAAGCAATGTGGACTGATGGATATTTCTTAGCTCTCAGCCAGCTTAGACCTACAAAGCTCATGCAGGAAAGCTGTTGGACCAGAGATAGGACCCACTGTTGAGATAGAATTGTAACTTGTTGGGGCGGCAAGAGCGGGAGTCCAAGAGTGTCTCTTGCTTGCAGGTAATTACCCGGATAGTTCACAGCAGATGAATGGAGTTACCTTGTCAAGGTGACTCCTGGGATTGGAAACTCTTAAGGGGCTTTGTAATGACTTTATGTGAGTAA
Organism: Lynx rufus; assembly: GCF_022079265.1. Taxonomy (NCBI): domain Eukaryota; kingdom Metazoa; phylum Chordata; class Mammalia; order Carnivora; family Felidae; genus Lynx; species Lynx rufus. The sequence continues at coordinate 6,089,735 of NW_025814840.1, read as the reverse complement.
ACCGTCCATTTACTTCCGATTAGACTTCTCAGGTGCCCTCTGCAGACTATACTGCAGGTAAGGGCGGCTTTGAAACTGCATTTACTGCTTCTTCTGACTTGGGAGCCTACAGCTGACCATCGAGAGCTAAAAGGACAGAGTCCTGTTTGCGCTTTTGTAGTCAAAAAGCTGATTATAGACACTTTACACTTTTAAAACCATTTTGTCTGATTTTCACTCATAGTAATAATTTAATAGCTTTGACTGTTTTTTTTTTTAATTTTTTTTTAACGTTTATTTATTTTTGAGACAGAGAGAGACAGAGCATGAACGGGGGAGGGTCCAAGAGAGAGGGAGACACAGAATCTGAAATAGGCTCCAGGCTCTGAGCTGTCAGCTGTCAGCCCAGAGCCCGACACGGGGCTCGAACTCACAGACCATGAGATCATGGCCTGAGCCGAAGTCGGACGCTTAACCGACTGAGCCACCCAGGCGCCCCCTTTGACTGTTTTTTAAAGTGCCTGGAAGTCTTTGAAACGGAGGGACCGGGTGATAATTCTCACATTTCTGGGCCTGGCCCTCCTGGCCATATTTGCTATTGCCTGGTGTGTGTTCAGGGCGAAATGAAAGAGATGGTTTGAGTGGAGAGTAAATTCTAGGCCTCTGAAGACAGCCTGAAATTGGACATGAGACCTCTTTCTTTCCCAAAATGCATAAGTGGCCCAAGCGTCAGTGATTCAAAGTCCAAGGAAATGTAGGACTTCAGAGACAGGGGTTCCCACGAGCTTTAACTATAAGAATTCCCTATTAACATAGTCATAAGTTACAGTTTTGGCCTCCGTTAATCGATGAAATACATGGCAGAAAACCTCCGTGAACTCAGAAACAGCTTAAAGTACATTTGTATTATTTCTGTTTTATGTCTGATCTACCGCCCGTCAATCATCTCTCTTCCATTCCTGCCCTGCATCCCTGTAGCTTTAGAAAACACTGCAATGTCATCACCACGTTCCAGACCCTAGGAGACCTGCCTCCTGCCTGCCTTTGTAATCTCGTTCTCCTGGCCCTTGGCTTCTTGTTCGCTCTGTCCTTCAGCCACAAAGGTGTCCTTTCGGGCCTCTGGACAGATCGAGCTCATTCCAACCTCCGCGCCTTTGTGTGTGTTTTTCCTTTCAGTTAGAATAGTCGTCTGCACAATCTTCCCGTGGTTGGATCCTATTGTCATAGAGTCCTCAGTCCAGAGAAGCCTTCGTGACGCCCCAGTCTAAACAGCCTTCCCTGCTCTTTGAAATAATGCTAGCCCTGTGTAGATACTGCAAGACACAATAACCACGGTGTAGAATAGCCTTTGGTTTAATGTTGAGAAAACTAATGAGGCTCTGTTTATTAATAGTGAATAATGCTGGCTTCTTTGTTAGAGAAGTAGGTGTGTATTTTCCGACACTTGGCTAGAATTGCCCGTTTTTACTAAAGCTTGTGTAGGAAGATTATTTCTATCAACTATTCGCGTCTGTTCAAGAACTTTCTCTGCAGAAGTAGAAGGGGAAGTGGGTTTTCCAAGTCACTTTCTAAAACCTGAAAGTGGGGAAGACTCAAGGCTGGAAATCCTGGCATTTAAATGATCTGGGGGTATTATGTCACCTAATGAAATTTTTAGAGAAGGAAAGGATTATCATGTTGGTTTCAGCACTTATAAATTAAGGCACATTAAATTCTGAGGGTGTTAGAAAAATAATCTATATCCAGCAATTTGCTGGAGCCAACTCTTAACTGGCTCATATAGGAACTGCTTGTTAAATTTTCAGGAATTTTGCAAGCAGGTTGACTTTACATTAGTAGACTTGAAATTGGCTTGAAATTGGCTATGGTGGGAGTATTTATACCATGGAAATTGGCAAATGCTACAAACCAAAGCTTTTTTTTTTTTACCCCCCCTATGGAGAGGGGGTGTTTACCAGCACACCATTTATATATAGCCAATATTTCAGAGGCTGACAGTTTGATGATGACGAATCAATAGGGTGAGCTCAAAATAACCAAGTTCCTTTTATGGTGTTTGTATTTCCAAAGCCACACATTTGGAGCACGGAAGAAAAACAATGTTAATGGATTGTTTATACACAGAAGCAGACAGGAAGGATCAAACATCAAGATCTTTGTGTTTGCTTCTTACAGTCCCCAGGTCAGGCTGCTGAATTCGTGCAGCCTGTTGTTAAAATATGTACTCTGAGCGAGAGCAGATAGCCGCCTTCTGGAACTTGTGATGGCAGCTTTCCCCAGCTCCCAGACCGATCACCAAGCTCGCTGGCATCGCGTGCAGCATCATGTTTTAGGTACAGCTAGTGCCTTAGACTGTGTCTCAAGGAAAGAGAAGGAGTCACAGGAGACTGAGGTGGAGGCTGTGATCGATTCTAGTCCATAAGGTTGGAGCAAAGGGAGACGAAGAATTGACCCAGTGGCTCAAGCCCTCGGTGGGAAAGGACTTAAGGGAGACTTGTATGAAGGGGCAGGGCGTTCACAATTGCTCCCCGACAAGAACATCTTCGGGTTACGCCACACAGAGGCATGAGATGGATTGTTGGTGACGTTTCAGGGACAGGCGTTTCATTGGACGGTACTTGTGTGAAAGGACAGGTAGGACACAGGTCCCCGATTTCTCAGTGTGTTTTGAAGTGACACAGACACATACGTGATGACCCCCAGTTTTTGTTTCTTCAGAGACTTGAGATCGAACGTCCTCCATTTCAAAAGAAATCTGAGAAGCGACAGCAGCCTGAAGTCCCCCCCCCCCCACTGACTTTGTGGTCAACATGTGGAAAATCTGGGTAATTCTAAGAGATTGCATTAGACCTCAGGGTTTCACCATTTCTGAAGTCTTCACAAAACAGGGTAATAGTCCTACTTAAGAGAAAAGAGAAATGATTTCTTCACAAAACAGGGTAATAGTCCTACTTAAGAGAAAAGAGAAATGCTTTCTTCACCCATCCTTGGATTGAGATAATTATTTTGGGGAGAATAGGGCTCTCCTTCGAAGCTGGTGGCATTTCTAGGGCTTAGATTTTTAACGGAGCACTATTAATGTTTCCGAAAGGATAATATGCCATCAGTGGCTCCCCAGGTAGGGATTCTGGGATTGATAGCCTCCAGGAGTTACGATATTAGAAAATAAGGACCTATTGATGACCTCACTCTCTGACCCAAACAAAGAAAATAAAGGCATTTTATGTAAAGAGATTATTTAACTATTTAATTAAATTAATTTCCTGAACATCAACTAGGTCCTGGTGTTGGGAAATGTGATCCTAGAACAGTAGATCTCAGGAGTCACTCTGAAGGTGCTGCTGCCATTCCTGACATCAGAGATGGTGAAGATAATTAAGAAAGGAGATGTCATGATAGTCACAGATGGGGACAGAGTTTTGCATAAAGTTTTGGCAAGCTGGAATAAACGGCTGAAAAGCCCTGCCTGACTAACGTAAAAGTCACTTGAAAATGTTTTAATGTTTATTTATTTTTGAGAGACAGAGAGAGACAGCATGAGCAGGGGAGGGGCAGAGAGAGAGCGGGAGACACAGAATCCGAAGCAGGCTCCAGGCTCTGAGCGGTCAGCACAGAGCCCAAAGCAGGGCTTGAACCCATGAACCTTGAGATTATGACCTGGGCTGAAGTCAGACGCTTAACCGACTGAGCCACCCAGGGGCCCCAAAAGTCTCACTTTTAGAATAGTCTATTCTGAAGTTCTTAACAACTGGCTGTCTCTATATTAGGTGAAAATCCCTACCATTAATATTTAAACGCAGCCACATGAACAAGAATCTATTGCAAAGGGTAACATTGAATATGCCAATAAAAGACATAAAAGAATATGCCAAAAAATATGTCATTGTTTCAATGAGAAGTGGATGAAATTAGATTATTTTTATTTCTCCAAATAGCACAATGACTTTTTATAAACTGCCTTTAAAGTGATTTTTCAATATGAAAAAGCATGCCCCATTCTAGAAAATTTTATAAAGAGACAAAAGTAGAAAGAAAAACATAATTCTGTCACCAAAGGCAACCAATGCCAACATTTTGTTTATTTCCTTCTAAAATTGTTTCGGGTCATTGCTGTATATACTCTGTTATGTCCCTTCCCCACTCCCCCCCCCCTTTTTTTTTTTTACTGCTGCTGAATTAATACTATTACTATCTTTTTTACCTACCATTTACTGAAAAGTAACATTACGGTCTTCACATAAAATTCTTCTGAGTTGGTAATTTTCTTCCAGTTTTATTAAGAAATGATTGACATCATCACTATGTAAGTTTAAGGTACACAACATGGTGGTTTAATTTATATATATTGTGAAATGATTACCACAATAGGTTTTAGTTAACAGCCCTCATTTCCTATGGATATAATAAAAAGGAATGAAAAAAATTTCCCCCAACAAGTTTCTCTCTGGATCATACAGCAGTGTTCACTGTAGTCATCAAGCTGCCCATTCCATCCCCATACTTAGGTATAATGGCAACTCTGTGCACTTTAAGGACCTTCCTCCGATTCCTTCTTCTCCTGTCCCCCACCTCTGATAACTGCAAATCCGATCTCTTTTCCATGAGTTTGGCGTGCGTGGGTGCGCGCGCATGCGTGGGTGCGCGCGCATGCGTGGGTGCGCGCGCATGCGTGGGTGCGCGCGCATGCGTGGGTGCGCGCGCATGCGTGGGTGCGCGCGCATGCGTGGGTGCGCGCGCATGCGTGGGTGCGCGCGCATGCGTGGGTGCGCGCGCATGCGTGGGTGCGCGCGCATGCGTGGGTGCGCGCGCATGCGTGGGTGCGCGCGCATGCGTGGGTGCGCGCGCTTAAATGAGATTCCACACGTAAGTGAGGTCATATAGTACTTTGTTTTTCTATGACTTACTTCACTTGACATAATGCCTTCAAAGTTCATTCAGGTTGTCACAAAGGGTCGGATTTCCTCTTTTATGGCTGAATGATGGTCCATAGCGCGCGCGTGCGCGTGTATACGTTCTGCGTATTCTTCGTTCATCTGTAGACGCTCCCGTTGTTACCATGTCTAGGCTATTGTAAATAATGCTGCTATGGACATGGGCTGCAGATAATCTTTTAAAGTTAGTGTTTTTGTTTCTTTTGGTTATATTCCCAGAAGTGGAATTACTGGATCATATGGTAGGTCTATTTTTAATCTTGTAAGAAACCTCCATTCTGCTTTCCATAGTGGCTGCACCAATTTCCATTCCCACTGACCGTGCACGAGGGCTCCCTTTCCTCTACATCCTCGCAGCATCTGTTATCTCTTACCTTTTTGATGGCGGCCATACTGATGGAGGTGAGGTGACACCTCCTGGTTTTCTTCTATTCTAAATTGCCTTATTCTCTAAATTCTCCTATCTCTAAGTTCTCACATAAAATATTCTCTTAGTCTAACAACAATTCTGTTTTCTGCTTTTTCACCTAAATATAGTGTAGGAATTTCCCCCATACCGTTACCATTCTTCGTGAAAATTTTTAGTTGCTTTGTCACAATCCCTGGTAAGGAATTCAAGAGAGAGACTCAAATTACCACCATCGTTAAGCTAGGCAACACTTTCCCGGGTGACCACTTTGAATTCCAATGATAGGATTTGTAAAAATATCTTTCCCGCCGACTACCTATTTAATCCATGTCTAAATCATGTCGTGTTTAAAAACATGTTGTGCAGTAGAGTTTTATCTTCCTGGGCACCTCACTCTAAACTGCTTGAAAAAGGAGATTTTCTCTGAAAATATGTTAAGTATGGATGAGGAACTACCACGTTTCTACCGGTTGTTTCAAACGGCTAATTAGGAGTCCAATTCTTACCAGTTTTTTAACCCAAATATTACTCTTGAGCACCTGTACCGTAACTAACATTGTGTTGACACTTGGCATAGAGAGAAAAGTAAAAATGATCCCCATCCACGTGGAGCATAAAGTCTAGTGGAAGAATCGCATACAAATAAGCAAACAAATAATTTTTTACTGTAATTATATATAGTACAATACATCCTAATGTTCTTTTATAATATGTAAAGATAGCGGTAAGAGTGTTTGCGCCATAAAAAATTTTTAAAAAGATTTATTGTCTCTTGTTCACATTTATTTTTAAAAACGTTTTTAAATGTGTATTTATTTTTGAGAGAGAGAAAGAGACAGAGTGTGAGCAGAGGAGGGGCAGAGAGAGGGGGGACACAGAATCGGAAGCAGGCTCCAGGCTCTGAGCTGTCAGCACAGAGCCCGACGCGGGGCTCGAACCCCTGAACCCCGCGAGATCACGACCTGAGCGCAAGTCGGATGCTTAATCGACTGAGCCCCCCCGGGCGCCCCTTGTTCGCATTTATTCTTAAACTAAGTTGCAAACTTCAATTTAAAATGCTCATCTACTGGCTTTCTCCCAATCTTCGTGATTAAAGAACATTCTGAAACAAAATGGAATTTCACACTTTGGTTTGTTTATTGGTTGGTCACATGTGCATTAAATGATAGTGTATTTAAAGGAAATTTTCTCAGCGCCTTTCCTACTGCCACAGAATTACTTTGTTCCTAGGTCTTTCAGAATACGATTGGATTCCTAACAAGAAAATGCATCGTAGTGTGCCAGAACACTCTATGGCTCTGCTCAACTTCACAGACTATGAAAACGCTTGTCAGATGTGCCAGTAAATCTTCCCTCTCTTTCCCTAGGTCCAAGGATCTCATAAAGGAAGCTATCCTTGACAATGACTTTATGAAGAACTTGGAGCTGTCGCAGATCCAGGAGATTGTGGATTGTATGTACCCAGTGGAATATGGCAAAGACAGCTGCATCATCAAAGAAGGAGACGTGGGGTCACTGGTGTATGTCATGGAAGGTATGGTTCGTAACCCTGAGCCTCTGACATTCAAATATTCCCTTTTCGTCTTAGTCAGCCCACACACAGAAGGCCATGGATTACAGGGGACGGTTCCATGTTTCCCTCTTTTGTTGTTGGGAAACAGTTTGAAAAGAGGCGGGACACGGCTCAAATACAGTGGTTGACTAGTTGTACAAAGGGTTTGTGTTGAGAATATTCATCTGAGAGTCGAGGATATTTTTTAGACCTGGGGAAAGGGTGACAGTGTGAAGGAAGGAAACGCTGTTTACTGTGCTGTGAAAGTCTACACACTGTCAGGTCGTTGAGCAAGCTCACGAAGCTTCCAGAGAAACTTGGGACCGTCGGGAAGTATTCTTGGTCAGATAATCAAAGTGTCAACTCTACTTTTCATTTTCAGGATATGACTGGGTTTCCTGCTATTGTGCTTCTATAAAAAGAGAGTGTTTTCAGCATTTTATATGTGTGTGAAGGAGATAAATCAGACCGGTCAGATGGCCTGTTAGCTGCCTAATTAATAAGAGTGATAGATTGTTCCATAGATGTTGCGCAAATGAAGATAGAAACCGTTTTGGAAAAAAAAAACAATTGAGGGAGGCACCATACAAATTTATTTTATGCCCAGACAGATTTTCGTGTTGTTTATTTCTAGCTTGGAGCTTATAATGCCATGTTTTCTTTCTGGGGGGAGGGGGCGGGGGGGAACAAAAGCCTGAGGTCATGACCGGACCAGCCAAGGAGAAAGTGAGTTCAGAGGTGCCTATAAGATCACAGAGTGGCCGTACAGAAATCACAATCAGTTTACAGGTGGTGATTGGTGTTTTCACCAAAGCATTCATGGCAGTCTCCTAGAATTGTCAAGTGTATAGGTTGTTAAGAGAAGGGGCGTATTTGGGCAAGTGACATCACTTCTCTGAGTTTAACCTAATTTATGTATTTTAAAAAAAGGCACTACTTGTTTCTGACAGTGGTTCTCAACTGACGATGATTCTGTCCCTCCACAGGACATTTGGCAATGCCTCGGGACAGTTTTGGTTGTCACAATTGCAATGGGGACGGGTCGGGGTTGGGGGGAGAGGCTTCTGGCATCTTGTGGGTAAAAACCGGGAACTCGGCTTTGCCAGGCAGGCGCCCACAACAAAGAATTATCTGGCCCAAATTGTCCTTAATGCTGATATTGGAATGTCCTGCTTTTTCTGTCTTTACAAGATTGTTATGAAGTTAACACGAAACGGTCTGAGTAAAAAATGTGTAATGTACAGTGTAAAATATTAAAAAATAGCAGTGAGTGGTATTATTTCCATCAAATACCTGACAGTATATAAGGAATGTTCTTCCTGCATATGTCATTCACCTTTTAATTTTCCTTTGTAATGTTTTTTTGACATATATTAGGCATTCAACTTTTAACTCATAATTTCTGTCTTTTTTTTTTTTTTTTTCTCTAGAAGTGTTCGGTTTTTGTGTCAGTGTTCTAAAGTTTCTCCCCAGGCCAAAAAGACATAAATGTTCAGCTAGGCTTTCTTCTGGATAAAAGCAAGACCCAGTAAACAAAAACACAAACAGTATTCACTTGCCAGACAATTGCAGGGGAAGGAGATGAAATTATAGGGCGAGAGCGTATGTGGGTAGTGAGCAAAATGGATGAGAAAGAGGCGAGAAATATATTGAGGACGAGCGTAACCTATAAATACAGAGGGATGTGTTAAGGAGTGCTAACAATTACAAACCAAGTTAAAGCATTTCTTAGATTACAGTATATCAGTGGTTTCATAGTTGATTTTTCAGTTAATTCATTGTCAGGCACGTTTGTAAGAACATACCTATTGTGGTAAAGCGAGGTATATACCTTACTTCAGCCTTTTGCAAATGCTAATTATTGAAAATCCATTCAAGAAATAGGTATTTTGAAAACCTGTGTGTTCACTTCGCCTTTATGTTGAGTTATCTTTTACGAAAATAGGTTTCCGCACAACCTTGCAAATTTTTCTAAAAAAAAATATTGTTTATGCATACTATTCTGTTTTCTAAGACTAACTGCAAGCCCACTAGCTATGTTAGAAGAAGCTTAGAAATCACAGTTGATGTTTATTGAGTGCTTAGAGCAATGCCCAACATACGGAGCGTGCTTTTGCAAACACACTCCATGTATAAAATTTATTTAATCTTCAAAACAATCCTATGAAGTAAGGGGCAATATATATTATTTTTCTTTATAGATGAAGAGACAGAGGCCCAATGAGGTTAAGTGATTTGCCTGGGTCTCCCAACTAGCTCATAGTAGAATTAGGATTGAACCACGGTAATCTGGATTCAGAGCTCCAGCTTTTGACTGTAGGGCTATGTGTTAGGGTTCTCCAGAGAAACAGAGCCAATAGATAGGTAGGTAGGTAGTAGGTAGGTAGGTAGGTAGATAGATATTGATGGATAGATAAATAGGTAGATAGATAGATATCGTTGGGTAGATATTTATTTTAAGGAATTGGATCATGTAACTGTGGGTACTGGGAAACCCAAAATCTACACAGTAAGGTGAGCAGGCTGGAGATCTAGGAAAGAGTTGATGCTACAATTCAAATCTGAAGGCCGACTGCTGGCAGAATTCCTTCTTCCGTGGAGGTCAGTCTTTTTTCTGTTGAGGCCTTCAACTGATTGGATGAAGCCCACCAACATTAGGAAGGTCATCTGTGGCTTACAGTCTACGGATTTATGTGCTAACTTTAACTTCCTTCCCAGAAGGATCTAGGATGATACTGGACCAATAGTATCTGGTGATCATGACCTAGCAAGTTGACACATTAAATTCACCATCCCAGGAACACTCGTTGTCAACTCTGCCTCCGTGTGCATCTCCTCAAACCATGCTTGAGCTCCAAATAAAGACAGCAACAAGGTCACAGCTCCACCTACCGTGAGGTAAAGATTCTGAGTATAACTGAAAATCCACTGACACTTTCCCCCCAAAAGAGTACAAAGTCCTTGGGTAATATTTACTCTTCTCCTTGATATGCCCTAATTTAAGTACTATGTTGTACAACTCATACTTAAATAGTGAGATGTAGTCAGTCCATCTTATGATACATGACAAGGGGATATGAAATAGGAAAATGAAAATTTTGTGCACACACACACACACGCATAACCATACATGCAAACATATTTGTGACAAAATAAAGAAGCAATACCGATGGTAGCCTTTCCTAGGTAATGGTAAAGATACTCATCTTTCCTCCATTGCTACAAGCTAATTTTAATAAATTTTATTTATCTTCCTTTTACTTCTGGATTGACTAAATAGCAAGCTATCTTAATTATCTTTTTTTTTTAATTTTTTTTTTTAATTTTTTTTTCAACATTTATTTATTTTTGGGACAGAGAGAGACAGAGCATGAACGGGGGAGGGGCAGAGAGAGAGGGAGACACAGAATCGGAAACAGGCTCCAGGCTCCGAGCCATCAGCCCAGAGCCCGACGCGGGGCTCGAACTCACGGACCGCGAGATCGTGACCTGGCTGAAGTCGGACGCTTAACCGACTGCGCCACCCAGGCGCCCCTCTTAATTATCTTTTTTAAAACAGGGTTTTAAATAGTATATAAATATTCAGAGTCACAGATTCTGCAGTGATTCTCTTGATATACTTCAGTTTAAACTCAGTAAAATGACGATAATCTTATAAAATGAGGCCGATCTGTCCCCAAGCTGTGATTCTAACCAGTTCCATGTAACTTTGGCTGATCTCGTGCTAATATCCTTGTGTCAAAATAATTTCAAATTAAAAAAAGAAAACATCATTTGAATTTTTAAAAGTTTTAATTGAAGAAATGTTTCATTGTTTAATTAGTTTTTTTATCAGCGTATTTAATCTTCTCAAAATTTAGATAGCAATGTTCTTGATATAGATGGATTTTTTTCATCTGCAAACATTAATATTTATAAAGAGTATGCCGTGGCAACAATGGGTGAGTGGGCTATGCAAGATCATTCACAAACTTGCTTATTATCCAGACATTCAGAAAAACACCCAGGGAGTTTACATGGAATATCAGTCCAATTTTCTCTCTCTTTACTTAAATGAAGTTTTTTTGTGTAATGCGGTTTAACATGTGCCTTGAGTGATTTTTATTTTAGCTGGGCAGGGTCCCAAGTATGATTGCACACCTAAATGCCGGAATTTCTCATCGTTTTAGCAAAAGAGAATAGTCATATGGTAAGACTTCACTAATTAGGATGACTGGGGAAAAATCATCTGGGGGTAGTGTAAATATATTATCATGTATTTTCAAGCAAAAGGAGTCGTGTGATTTTCAGATACTTAAAATTGCTGGCTTAGAGAAGTTTCAATTTCAAGTTTTGATCAGAATTGTTTGGAGTTCTGTTTCTGAAGACAGCAGTTTAAGTAGGTTACATTGCTAAGGCTCTCTTTACATTTTAATTAGGTTTTCAACTGTGTAAATGAGTCTTATCAAGTACTTGAATACACTTTATTTTCTTTTAAAATTTTTTTTTTCAACTTTTTTTTTATTTATTTTTGGGACAGAGACAGACAGAGCATGAATGGGGGAGGGGCAGAGAGAGAGGGAGACACAGAATCGGAAACAGGCTCCTGGCTCTGAGCCATCAGCCCAGAGCCCGACGCGGGGCTCGAACTCACGGACCGCGAGATCGTGACCTGGCTGAAGTCGGACGCTTAACCGACTGTGCCACCCAGGCGCCCCTACACTTTATTTTCTTAAACAGACATTGGCCTTAATTATGATGTGAAATTTGAAACTGTCCTTACGTTCTTGCCTTGCCTTTTCTTATCATAAAGAAACATTTTAGCCTTCTATCGTCCAACACAAAACATAGTCTGATTTAGTGACTTTTGATGGTGATGTGATTAAAACATCTTTTCTGTGAACCTAATTGAATATTTTCACATTGAAAAGTGTTGAATTTGTATCCATCAAAGTGGCTGATTTGCTTAGCGATACTGGTTTTGCATGTTTTCTGTGATATTTCATTGTGGGAGCAGGTAGATTATATTTTGTTTTCTAAAAAGCAGCAAGTTATGTATTTAGTGTTCTTTGAGCCTTGGCTATTTTAAGTTAAACTTTTTAATGAAATTATCCATTCTTTTATGAGGTTATGAGGTTTAAGTTAAACTTTTTAATGAAATTATCCATTCTTGTATGAGGCTATGAAATTATCCATTCTTTAATGATAATAGCTTTTTATCAACTACATATAAACACCAGGTACTGTTCAATCATTTTATAGGTATTAAATTTTAATCTTCATAGTACCCCTTAGGAAGTAGGTATTATATTATCTGCATGTTAATAGCTAAAAGACCTGATGATAGGCCAGCTGAATGAATTGGCCAGGATCTTACAATCAGTCTTTTGAGGTGCAAACCTGGGCCATCTGCTCTGGAGTCGCCCATGCATGATGACTGGGCAATGTTAACTTTCCAAGTACGGATTAGGAGTACTCGTGTGACATATTTATTATGTATTATTACCCCACTTTGAAAAGCCCATAGAAGATGCACAGCATTAAACCATAGGGTAAAAAAATATATATATGGTTTGATTATTTTCAAGGAAAGACTAGAACTTGAATGGCAATAGTTCCAGAAGAGAATAACCCACATGTTTCTGTGAATATCTCTTAGGCCTCTCTGCCCCCTTTGAACATTGAACTGCTTATTGACCTCTCCATTGATCTTCGACCATTCAGCCCTCTCCTCTTACCGTTTCCTCTTCCTTATTGAAAGAGCAGCTGTGACTTGGCTGAATCTTGGCCCACCTCTGTGTCCTTACTTGTTTGTGACTCAACTCCACCATGCACCTAGAAGGACCTATTTTTTCTGCATGTAATGAAAAGCATTGATCTTTTTTTTCACACAGGCTTTTTAAAGAAGCTCTTTGCACACTTTTAATATGACCTTTGTACACGGATGCTAAGTGATATTTGACTGTTGACATCAACACTCAGGAGCTAGCCTCCCCTTTCCGTTCTCACTGTACCAAGATTGCCCTTTTTCCTTCTGAAGACCGAGTCATGGGGTCACCTGCTTTCTCCGTGGGTTGATAATCAGGTCTGCATGTTAGGCTGATGTCTAACACTGCTGATGCTTCAGTGTGGACACAAACCGTCCTGCCGGCCACCCTTCAAAGTTACCTCACATAACTTGATGATACTTCAAGCGCTGTTCCCCTTTCCCACTGAAACATTCTTGCTGTCTTTATATAATTAAATGATGTATGAAAGCTGACATTCAAAGAGGGATTTTTTAGAAAATTGTACATTAATGATGAGCCTCACCGTGCCATTGGCATTCAAAACACTACCTGAGAGTATGAGGGAATTGAATGCATTTTCATATGAATGGGCTCTCCCAGTAACTTTAACATGAGAAACAGATAGTTTTGTTCTCCAAAATCAGGGGTTGCCTTTTGGCCTTAGGAGTTTTTCTCTTTCCTCTGAAAGCTATCTTTAAAATAGTTGAAATACCCATGCACTTAAAGTTTTTTACTGTTCTTTCATTGGACCGTGGTTATAATGTTAATGTTAAAGAGCAAACCTATGCCCTGCTTATAGAAAAAACAAAGCAGACGTCTATTTATAAGAAGTTCTCGTAAGCCAAGAGAATCTGGAAGTATTAAATGCAAATATTAAACTCTATTTCACTTACGGAGTCAAGGGTGAAGACAAGGGACCGAGATATTTAGATGGCATGGGGGTATCATGTTTATTTTGGAGTGCCAAGCTTCAAAAAAGCCTTTGATAGACTTGACCAGGTCCAGGTCAATATATATATATTATATATATATAGTGTGTATATGCATGTGTGTATATACACAATTTATATATATATATTTTATATATATTTATATAAATAAAATAGATATAAATATATACATAATATATTTATATATATTTTTATATATTATTATTTATATATTTATAATATATATAAAAATATATATATAAATAAAAATATATTTTTTATATTTATATATTTTATATATATATATAAGTTGTGTGTGTGTATACATACACGCATATACATTTAGACATTGTTTCATGTATAGATGGGGAGTCTAGGAAGAGAGGATAATGTTTTAGATACTAAAAATGCTGTCTCTTGAAAAGGGAATTAGTCTTCATGAATCTTGAATAGCAAAGAAGAAATGCCAGTTCCAGGGAAGACTTTGGAATCAATATGCTCCTGATAACATGCTCCAGGAGTGAAAGGAGCAGGTTGATGGGGTGGCAAGAACAGCATCTCGGGAGGCATTTCAGCCATGACTCCAAGGCACCTGCTTGGAGGAAGTTCGTGGGGGTGGAGGAGGGATTCCCTGTGGCTGAATCATAAGGCATCTCCGTCCCTTCCCTAAACTCCCACATTTTCAGTCTGTGGGTTTGTGAATGAGTGTCCTAGTAGCCAGTCTTTCAGCACCTGGCCCTCTGAAGGCTTCCTCTCACAAACTTGCCTCTACACGCAATGTGGTGGTTACTTTGAAGTGTTTTTGTACCCTATGATTGAAATCTAATAATACCACACACGGGTTTTTCTGTTACTTCATTTTTTTTGCTTCCATTCGATGTTGCGCTGTATAACCCAATTTGTTTGTCCTTTCTGCTAAGGATTATATTCTGATTATTTCCAGTTATTTTGCTCTAGGTTACTAATGCGGCCGAGCATCTATTCATATGTTCCTGAGCTGTCTGTGGTTCTTTTGTGAAGCGTCTGTTACGGTTTTCTGCCCGTTTCTCCCTTTGGATTGGTTGACTTTACCTAGTTCAGATTTTCATCCCTGTTGATTACATGCATTGCAAAGTATCTTTCTCAGTCTATAGCTTTAATTTTTACCCGTTTGTGAAATCTGCTGATGAACAGAAGTTACTAATTTTACTGTAGTCAAATATATCAATCTTCTTGGTTTGTGCTTTTTGTATCTTTGTAAGAAATCCTGGAGGGTGGTATTTTTGTCCATGAAGGCATGTACTTAAGTTGGTGTAAGAGGAATTATCTGTCAAGGAATAGATCCACATTTATAATCTAAATGAGAGTTGTCCTTTTGAAAGCAGGAAGCTGGGAATATATTTATTTTTGCTTCTGTGTTCTTTTTCCACAATGTATTTGAAGAATTCTTTATAAATTGTCCTTAGAGGACAGTACATATTTTTGTATATGCTTATTTTTTTTCTTTTTTGTCTTTTTTCTGTGAGGGTATGTTTTATATTTGGAAATAATTCCAAGTCATTTAGTGACAGATTTGACGAACAGGGGTAGGTGATGAAGCGGAGTGATACCTTTTCCCTTTGTTGCTAATATATATGCACCATCGTGAAGTAATGACATTTGTTGTACAAGTCAGGAAAAATTAACAAGATGTTTTAAGGACATAATTTATTGAAAATTTATTCTGAAGGATGAAGTTCTTTTTTTAAGTTTATTTTTGAAGGAGAGAGAGAGACAGAGCACAAGCAGGGGGAGGGGCAGAGAGAGAGGGAGACACAATCCCAAGCCGCTCCAGGCTCCCAGCTGTCAGCACAGAGCCCGATGCGGGGCTCATACTCATAAACCGTGAGATCGAGACCCGAGCTGAACTCGGATGCTTAACCAACTGAGCCACCCAGGCACCCCTGAAGGATAATGTTCGTTAATACTCATTAGGCTGCCTACATCTTTGTGTGATTTTGTAAAAATAGCCTTATCACATTGTGGTTCTACTAATGTCCTCTGTTTTCTTTCCAAACTGTTAATGGTGGAATTGAATTTATTACATTAAGGAGGGAAATAGTGTGGCTCCTTACCTTTGAGGACTCCTGAAAGCTAAAATCTTTGAAAATCGCTGTGGTTGGTTTTTTTGTTGTTGTTGTTTTGTTTTTGTTTTTGTTTTTTTTGTTTTTTTTTTGGGGGGGGACCAAAAAAGTTGGAAAGCCATTATTAAAAAAAGAAAAAAAAGAAACTGAAATTGATAAAGGAGATCATAGGTTATGTTAAAAAGGTATAAGTATTTTTTTCTTACAGTTAGTTCATAACAGTTACGGGTTTTATTTCTGTGCTGGTTCATTTTGCTACAATATCCATCCCTCCATTCTGCAGTTTTGAGAGAATGGCAAATTTTAAAGTTTAAAAATGTATTTTCAGTGAACATTAAAAATGAAAACAGCGTAGCTGAAAAAAATGGGAAGAAAATAGATATTAGTAACTTTTTGGCAGTAGTGTGATAAGGCATGGATTTTCTGCTAATGAGGGAAAACTTACTTCGGCCATCATTATGTGAAACTGTTGGCTGGCTTGCATGCTGAACGATAAACAGGCTTCTGACATTGTTGTGGATTCAATTCAAAATCACATAGATGTATTTCTGCAGAGACTTTTAACAAGATTTTGAATGATTTTTGTGGGGGGCTGGATAGACTAATGCTGTTAATATCCATTCCTCTAATGAAAAATCCCTGAATGGTGAGCATTTGTGTTGGCATGTGCTCAAAGGGCTGGGCAGATAGGAGCTACTTCCCAGCACAGAGAAGCTGCCTGGTGTGACTGCCATGGCAACAGCCCCCCACCCCCACCCCAGGACAAAGGACCAATTGGAATTGGTCTCTGAAGTCCTTATTGGAATTCTCCCATGACTCCACATTTGAGAAATGCAGCCTGTGAAAGCACATACGTCATCTGAAATTAACTACTGTAGCTTTGGAAGGTTGAAGTCTGAGTCTGATCTTTATATCTAGGCCCTTCTGCAAACTCCTTTCTGATGAAAATGAAAATGTTTTTGTGCCAAAGCTGCTGCTTCTTCTTTTTTTTTTTTTAACTTTTACTCAGTTTTTTTTTTTTTTTTTTTTTTTTTTTTTTTTTTACTTTTACTCAGTTTTGAGACAGAGAGAGCGAGAGAGACAGAGCACAAATGGGGGAGGGGCAGAGAGAGAGGGAGACACAGAATCTGAAGCAGGCTCCAGGCTCTGAGCTGTCAGCTCAGAGCCCGATGCGGGCTTGAACTCAGGAACCATGAGATCGTGACCTGAGCCAAAGTCCATCGCTTAACGGACTGAGCCACCCAGGCGCCCCTAAAGCTTCTTAGGTAGTGCACGGAGACATAAAAGTATGATAGATGATTTAAGATGGTATTAACATTAATTCCTGAAAATTCACATTTTATGCATATTTAAAATATCAAGAAATTATTATCAACGCTATTTATGTTACTGATTTATATAATGTCATTTTTTCTGCATTATTTGCCCAACTTCACCAAAGCTGGTTGTTTTTGTGTATAATGAAGCCACCTTTTAGTTATTCAAAGGAATATATGGAAGCAAATGATTTTAAAACAAGACAGAATATTTACTATTTACTACGTGCAATTTTACGTAACTTAACAAGAGCACTTAGGTTAGTTTGTATACTTTTCATTATCAAAGCCGATTAAGTTACTCTGTTCATTTATCAATAGCAAAGCTGTACTAGAAAAATCATCTGGTGAAGGTGGCCAAAGTATTATGAAAGGTGGTTTCCCATGTCACCAATACCAATATGCAATGATGTATTTACAGAGGAAAGCTAAAACTTTTCACGAAATCATAATTAACATTCAATGTGCTTAAAACTTTCCTTCAGGAACTGATCATGCTTCTTTAAAATATCACTTATTTCCCACTGGCAAAAAGTGGGAGTATTTTTTTCCATTAGAGTTTAATAGCCCATTATAATAACTTTTAACTGAAAGCCATTTACATACTCATCAATTTTTTTTACTTTATGTGATTAGAAGATTATAATTCAGTATCATATTTTATATTTAACTTGTTTTTACAGAGCATCATTTTATATTATTCTTTTATTGTGTTTTATACTGTTTTAGAATATTTAATACCTTCAGCAATATTCTTACTATATATTTATGGTGTCCCCAATGTTCTAAATTAAAGTCATTTTTTAAAAGATTTGTATAATTTGCTCCAATATTTCCAGTGCAAAGATTTTTATTGACTCAGCCTGTTGTGCCCATGTGTGTATATGAATTTACATGAAACGATTGCTTCCCAGAGTTCACATTATATTTTAGGAGATGATGGGGTTGTTACTGTAATCTATAGGATTCTGTCAGTGGTTAACTTCAAATTTATAAGGAAAATAGAGTAACAACAATAATCATAAGTATTGATGATAAGGCTCCCAAGTGATTTAAAACTCAGTCTGCAAAGAAAAATACTTAATTTATAGGTTTTTTAGAACAATTTTCATGCCATTTTCTTAAAATTAAGATAACTTCTATGGAAAGTCTTGACATTTCTTTTCATTAATCCTGTGAATTTAAGTTTTTATTTCTCACATCAATTCTAGAGGTCAAAGTCACATGAAATAATAGGAAGAGTGTTTCAGCAGATTTTCCTTCGTGTTCAGAATTAGGTTCCATATATACATAGCAGGCATCGCTCAACTACCATTCTCTTCTTCCCTCCATATGGCGAGTTTCTACAAAAGTAGGAAAGGTGTTGGAGTCATAAAGCAGAGTGTGGATTTGACTGAGTGTCGTCCATGAGTACATGAAATTCCTGGTAAATCCCTCGACAATTGAGAACCGCAAAGAAAGTATTTAATGGAATTCTTTTGGCAACACAGTTTCTTTATTATGATTCACCTATCGATTCATCTGAGTATTTATTCGTGCCTGCTGTTCAGTTCCTACAAGTGCTTTCCCAGTGCTGACCGTGTCTCAGTGGACACTGAGGTAGGATAGTGAACAAGACATACACAGTCCGTGTCTTCCAGACCCTGCATCCTGGCGATGGTGGTAGGGGAAAAGGACGAAGAACATTCACGAAAGTAAGCACGATACTTCTGGATAATTACCGGGGCTATGAGTAAATTGATGAAACAGGGTGATAGAAGAGAGACTCATAGGTGGGTCTGGCAATGGTCAGGTGGGTCAGGGAGGACTTTCCTGAGAGGGTATGATTTGAGCTGAGACCTGAATGCCAAGGAGGAGCCAGGCACACAAAAGTGTGGATAGAGGTTCCAGATGAGGGCACCTGTAAGTAGAAAAGTGATGAGGTGGGGAAGGCTTGGCATGGTAAAGAAAAAGAAGCCAGTGTCAGGATTTGAGGTTGGCAAGGTCACTTGCAGGATGCTGGAGGCGGTTCAGTTTTATTCCAAGACATTTAGAGAGCATTGGAGTTTAGGCTGAGATGGGGCATGAGAAGACTCAGGTTTTATGAGTAGAAAAACGGATACCGCTAATAATTGAGGGTGGCGAACACGTACTGTGGAGTGGTGGAGTCCACAGGGGTCCTGTTGGGAGGTTGTAGACGGCAGTAGTCCAAGCAAAGTGGAATGCTGGCTTGGGCTGGGATGATGGCACGGGGCGTGAGGGACGGCTGGTGAATTTGGGCAGCTCAGAGATGTTAGATGAGGGTGAAAGAGATAAACTGGGGGACGCTTAGGCTGTTGATTGAAGAGGTTGGGTGAGTGGTGGTGCTGTGTTCTGAGATGGGAAGAAGGGTGAGGAGTTCATGGTGAAGAAGTGCCATGAGGAGCCCCTTCCTGGCAATGTGAAGTTCAGGTTCCCTTGGAGAGACCACATGGGTGACACCTGTGTGACAGCCCAGGTGAGAGGTCTGAATGTGGACGTGAAGGTCTCCTGTTAATAAAACAGGGCAGAGAGAGAAGACCGGCGGAAGTTCTCTTGTGGTTAGAGTGTTTGTTGTACCTGCCACAGATTAAATGGGTGAGTTTTGTAATTTTACAGATGTCGTAGATAGGTGTATTCATAAATACTTTAACATTCTTTAATGTACAATCTTTGCAGCCAGCTAAAAATTCCTTCCAGTATAATCCTGCTAATTTTTTTTGAAGGAGCAGTTCTTGAAGTCTGGTCTGGGGAAACTTGTAGGGGCTCTTTGAGGTCAAAGCTTGAGGTCTTGTAATGGGAACATGTTATTTGTCGGTCATGTGTGTTCGGTAGAATTTTCTAGAAGGTAGGATGCCAAAGCAGAGGATGCGGCCCTCTTCATCAATTGGATTCCCAAAAAGTATCAAACAATGGCATGCTTGTTAGTAACATTTTCGTTTTTAAAATATAGTTAATTTTATAAAAAATGCGTTTTTTACATGTGGTATGTTTTTTATTTTCAAGTGAATACATGTGTCAAAAAATTTCCTGTGTTAAGGTCTAATGGAATAAACATCAATAGATATAGCCCAAAGAAGCAAAATCTTTTTGAACTTTTCAGTGAGCTTTGTTAGTATCAAGAGGTTCTGAAACTAAGTTTGAGAACCACCACCTTAAGCCGTGTGACCTGAAGACAAATATGACCAACTAGATGCTTGTTCCAGAAAACACACTGGATTAGTTTAAGGTTTAAAATATCAGATATTGACTCACCCACCCCTAAATAGTACACACGAAGGATCATGTTACAAAACAAATGTCTTTCATTTTTATTTGTTTTGGTTTATTGTAGTACAGTTGATGTAAGTTTTGTTTATTGTCGTATAGTGTTCGTTTTAGGTGTATGACATAAGGATTTGATATTCGTGCTGTTGTGAAATGATGACCACAGTAAGTCTAGTAGCATCCATCACTGCACATGGTTACATTTTGTTTCTTGTGATGAGAACTTTTAAGATTTATTGTCTTAGCAACTTTCAATTATGCCATCCAGTGTTATTAACTGTAGTCCCCACACTGTATGTTATATCTGCAGGACTTGTTTCTTTTATAACTGGAAGTTTGTAACAAAAGCCTTTTAAGTAGAGGCCTGGTAAGTTAGAAACAAAAGTTTCTTTTAAGGCGGACATTTAAATCTAGAGTAAATAGCCAATACTGATTAACAGTGGGCAAGTCAGTTGCGTTGAAGTGCTTATTATTTGTTAATTACATTGCATTTCACAGTTTGAAAGGTATCCTTGATGCATTTTGTGGGTTCTGTTTGGACACTTTTTAATGTTCAAGATTTGGGAATTTAATTGGGTTCCCCAGTGATTATCCTGAATTAGTGTAGTAGGGTGCTGATTTTTTTTTTTTTTTTGTAATTTTAATTACAGCTCTAAGGAATAAAGGAATCAAATATCCTTTGAATCTAATCAGCATTTTTAGAGAAGAAAGTAGTTTTATATTGTGCTTATTTCTTACTTAAAAGAATTCTAGAAAATGTAGCATTTTATATTTGGAAGGTTCAGAGCAGTAATGCATCTAATATCATGGATGGTTTCAAATGAAAAAAGAGAATATGTCATTTTACACATGGTCGCAGAGTGGCCCCCTCAATGCATGTGGAAGCCGAAATTGGCAGCTGTCTTTTGGATGTCTCTGTATAAATTCTTACCGCTAAGTAAATGTTTGAAATGTCCACGTGATTCTCTTGTGATGTGTTTTGCAAAGAGCGTTTTCGTTTGCAGGTGCATATGCTTGTGTTTGGTATCTTACCACCATCCTCATAAGTATTGTCTCGGGAGAAGTTTAGAAAACAAACAACTTGCTGCTTTCATTGATTTTTCTTGGGAAGTGAAGTTTCTGGTTTCTTCTCCCAGAGGCAGATCTTAGCACATCAGTAACGTTAGAGGATAAAAGACTTACTCCAATTGAGCACACATATGGTATTATTTGGAATGAGAACTTAATTTTAGAATTTGTTTTTTTATGCAAGTTCTAGGTTAGTATTTTCTACAACAGTGCATTCTGTTTCGTGTTCTCACAAAGCGTGGAGAGTTTGTTTGTTTTTTACTTAAATAGACTGCTGAGTTAGGTTTCTGCCTTTTGTCTTTGTGTGCTTTATATTATAAGCTTTGGCCATTTAGTTTAGTTGTCTTGTGGAGGCATGGCCGTTGGACTGAGCCATTAATCTTGGGAGTTTCCTCCAGGTCCATGCGTTAAGTGGCTCTGTGACCAGCTTGAAGTGCTTAGAGTAACCCTCTCTGCACCTGACTGCATTTCCCAACTTCCTGGGTGACACCTCATTTCTCCTGCAACCCTGGCCCATACTGGAGCCTTGGGGGTTATTCCAGGCCCCATGTCTGCTTACCCTCAGGTCCTTGTCGCTGTCAGTTACCACTTTGTTTCAGGTCTTCGGAACTTCTTGCCTGAATTTTCCCACCAATTCCTGCAGACCTTGCTGTCCCTGGACTTCTTCCGCTTTGATACATTCTCTGCACTACCATGAACAAAACCTTCGTAAAAGCCCAATGAGTTCATGCCATCTGCTTGCTTGCCATTTTCCAGGGCTTTTCCATGATAAATTCCAAACTCCTTAGGATAGCAGACTCTGCAGTGAAATAAAGAGAGCTGGGTTCTGGAACTTGGCAGATAGGGACTTGAATCTTGGTTTTGCCACGTAACTAGCTAAGTAAGCCTAGGGGAATTCTCAAACTTATAAATCATCCTTTTCTCATTTGTCAAATAATAAATATGTCAAGCATCAAGTCCCGTGTCTCGGGGTAGCCGTCACTCACTGATCTGCCCCTGCTTCCCAACTAGATTCTGTACTCACCACTCCGTGGCTTTGGTTCAACTTCCTCGAATGTTCTCTTGTCTCTGTGACCCTATAGATGTTTTCCTCTGCTTGGGATACACACACTAAGACATCACCACTCTTTAGAGTCACTGTACGAGGTGGTTCTGCTAAGAAGCCATCTCTGACCCTTCCCTACTAGGCTGGGTTCTCTTCTATGAAGTTGCCGTAATATCCTTTGTGTCCCTCTCTATAAGCCCTCTGGTCACACTGTGTTTCATTCATTCATGTAATTTATTAAGAAATGCTTATTTTGCACTCCTGTATCCTTTGGAAGGGGAAAAAATAGTTACAAACAGAGAGGGAGGGAGGCAAACCACAAGAGCCTCTTAAATACAGAGAACAAACTGAGGGTTGATGGGGGTGTGGGGGGGGATGGGCTAAATGGGTGATGGGCATTGAGGAGGGCACTTGTTGGGATGAGCACTGGGTGTTGTGTGTAAGTGATGAACCATGGGAATCTACCCCAAAAACCAAGAGCACACTTTACACACACTGTGCTACCAATTTGACAATAAATTATATTAGAAAAAAATGTACTTTGCATATGCTATGTGCCAGGCATTGTTCGATTATTCTGAGTGTTTGGGTTATAGTAGAGACCAAAGGGTACAAAATGTCTGTTCACGTTGTGTTTATTGCCTCATTGAGAAGATATGAAACAAACAAACATTTATAATGTGTGTGTGTGTGTGTGTGTGTGTGTGTGTGTGTGTGTGTGTAATAGGTTGGTGATAAGTGCTATGAAAGCCAAAGCGTGGTAAGGAGGTAGAGAATGACATGCGGGACGGGGACGGAATTGTGATGTTATACACAGTAGTAGAGGAAGTCCTCTTTGAGCTGAATGTTGAGCAGAAGCAGAGAAATGAGCAGATGACAGTGTTCCACGCTAATATCCGGAGGAAGACCATTTCGGCCAAGGGAATACAAATGTGCAAAGACCTAAGATGGGTTGTGGTTGACGTGTTCAAGGAACAGTAATGGAAACCAGTGTGGCTGGAGTGGAGTGATTGATTATGGGGTGGGATGGGGACTCGGGTAAGGAAATCGTTGATATCACAGAGCTCCAAATGGGCTTGGAGTCCGTGTTAAGGACTTTTATTATTATCATCTTGTAATCAAGATGGGAATACCCAGGAGAATTTGAGCTGAAGTGTACCACGCTCTAATGTATGGCTTCCTTGCAGGCACAGAAATTCTGTGGTAGCAGGGAGGGAAGCAGGAATATCAGTTGGGCAGCTGTAGAAGCAGTCAAGAAGGGTTCATGCTGACTTGGACTGAGACGGTGAAAGTGAAGGTGGTAAAAAATGGTCAAGTTGGAGAACTGTGGTCGGAAGTTCAGCCAGTACTATTTATTAATGGATTGGACTGGAAATGGTACACCAGATAAGACAGGAGTTGAAGATTCCAGACTTGTGGCCTGAACAAGTAGAATAATGGAGTTGCTCTTCCCAGAAATGGAACAGATTGAGAAGCAAGGCTGTCGGGGAGCGTCTGGCGTACAATCGTCGATCGCGGATTTACCGCATTAGGGATCTGCTCAGTTGTGTAACAGCCCTCACAGCATTATGGTTAGAATAAGATATATGTTTATTCCTCTTGGCCTTCATATCCTTGAGGTGAGAGGGGCTATGCTGTCCGTCTGGTTGTTCAGGCACCGAGGTTTCTTCCGTCTTGTTGCTCTAGGGCCACCCGAGGGGGATCACCACACTCAGAGTTGAAGCCGGGCCACTGCCATGTTGGAGGTCCATCCTGTGGGGGTGGGGCAAGATGAGGTCTGAGAAAGCATGGAGCTTCACCCTGTTCTCATGCTCTCGCCCATAACTCAGCTACAAGGAAAGCTAGAAAAAGTGATCTCTGTAAAGGTAGCCACCCGTCCGGTACAAAATTGGTCAAGGATTCTCTTCCTGAAATGTAGAGAACGAAACATCGGGAACGCTCCGCCATATTTGTCTGTCTCATAAGCGGCTTCTGGTCAGGAACCACGGATGTTCTCTGTGACCCCAGTACTTACTCCGGTGCCTTACATGTTGGCCTCATTAAAACGAAGTTAATTACACAGGACAGAGATTAGTATACACTTGATAGTGTGTGTCCTCCTGTAAACTTTTGAATTAATCTTATAACTCATTTTTCATATTGCAGGCCACATGTTTAATGTGTATTTATCACTAACGGAGAAAAACTAGCATTTCAGTGATCTTTCAGGCTGTGCCTTATATTTAGTGGTTATCCAGGATGAAGAAATTAGGATGAGCGAGTATTTATGTTTTTTTTTTTTTAAGAGTATTTACCTCACACATTTGCTTCCAGATAGCAATTCCAGAGATCACACTGCATGGTGAAAGAATGAGTCACATCCATATAATCAAATTGCATCACCCCTTCCGAGCTGCTAATTCTCCAAGCCTCACCTAACGTCCCACTGAAGGCACATGTTGCCTCTTTTCCCCAGCACTGTGTAGCTTACAAGTTAGACAAGTGTATTTGGGTTTAAAGATGTTTTTATACAAGATTCATAAACCTTATAACATTAAAAAGTACATTTTGGAATAAGGAATCGAATCCGAAGATAATGTTTAATAAGAAAACGAATTGGAAAGAGAGTATTTTATAATCAGCCAACTGTAAATTGGTACACAGAGCATATTATGTCCCATCTGAAAAAACTTGAGGCTGGGTTATCAACATGAAAGAAAAATAGTTCCTATTTCTTGATAATTTGCTCTTGGGAAAATTGGCCCTATCTCCTGTCCAGGATCTGTTCGTGTGTATATATCTCCATAGGTCAGTCTGTTTGTGGAACCACATGCTGTGTTCCAGACCTCTCCCGTGGGAGTGATGGAATTCTTGTGTATTTATTTGCACATCTGCAAGCCTGTGTATCAAATATGCTTTCTTAATTTATTGGTAGAATTTTATAGTTGTAAATATTAAATGAAGACATGGATTTTAAAGAACATCTATGGTCTACCAGAATCTCAGGTCGATGTGAGTAGAAAGCTTGTGGGGTGTTCTCCAGTCCCTAGTGGGGCCCAGCACATAGTAAATGTTTCATTTATTTAACAAAAATAATTATTAGTCTAATCTTGTTTGAATGTTAAATATCCTTCCCAACACCAAAGCTTCACAGTTTATTTTAGGGAATCTATACACACACCTACACGCATGTAAAAACCTCTCTCTCTCTCTCTCTCTCTCTCTCTCTCTCTCTCTCTCTCACACACACACACACACACACACACACACACACACACACACAGCTATATTAAATTCCCTTTAAATCTAGAATTATCTTCTTACAGATAATGAAAATTGATAAATTATTTTAGCTTCTGAAAATTTTAAGAAGATATTAAACATTTAGTTCTGAAAAGTACTTGTTTTCCTTCTAGATGAGACTTTTATTTAATTTTTTAAATCTCCTATGTTTAGTCTTTTAAGCTTTCTGACTCCTCTGTTGAAATTTAATAAGCCACAACTTTAAAAAATTTTTTGTTTGATCTAACAAAACATCATTTGGACTGTGCAAACTTCAGATTAAGATCCTTAGAGGTGGGGTGTGTGTGTGTGTGTGTGTGTGTGTGTGTGTGTGTGTGCGCGCGCGCGCGTGCACGTACACATATGTAAATTCTCAACTTTCCGAAGATGACATTTTGGAGGGCAGTATACCATATTGTGATCACACTGTAGGTCACTTGACATTTTTCAGAGTCCAGTAATATTTTTTGATAGTAGTAATAGAGATTCACAAAATCATGTATAAACTTTCATCAGTGCAGAAGCATATCTCATTATGCTCAATAGAGAACTGGTTGAGTTAAACTTTGCCCCAAGGAAAGCAAAGAAAATTAGAAAAAATTGGGTAAAAATGTTGAGCTTTTCATATCTTATAATGCTTGGCCTGTAACTAAAATGAAACTTGAGTTTATTAAACTTTTTCCATGCATGACAAATGTATTTCTTCAATTCATCATACTAAATATATTTATTTCTAAAAAGGCCCAGATAGGGGCACCTGGCTGGCTCAGTCAGAAGAGCATGTGACTCTTGATCTCAAGGTCGTGGGTTTGAGCCCCACACTGGGTGTAGAGATTACTTAAATAAATAACACTTAATAATAATAAAACAAGTTAAAACACCGAAGTATATCAAAGATGACGCTTGATTAGCTGTATTATATAAGGTCAAGGTATATGTCCTAAAGATTTTGAGAGGATTGAATCTCATCAAATCTGTTACTATGAGGATGTCTTCTCTTATGCTTAAACAAATGGAATCTAAAACTTTTTGAATTATTTTTTTATTCACAATAATAGATTGCTGCTTTTCAACTTGAGCTCAATTATTCCTGCTTCCAAGGTTGAGGCATAAAGAATTGTCTAAGTATGTTTTTGACTTAGCGATACAGTAATGTCAACTGGTCAAGAAAAAGTCTTGAACATTTTATTTAACTTTGATGAGCCTGTATTTATTTCATTCCCTGTAAAATCTGAATTAATAGTACCTTCCTCAAATGGTTCTTGTGTAGAGGGGCAGATAGGATCATGAATGTGGGAACCCTTAGCACTCATTTAAGGCCGTTGTAAACATTTTTCAAAAATGTACACTAACTCTTGTTAGCATCAGAAACTAGCATAGGAGATTCAGATACTTAACTGTCTCCTCATCTGCTTAAGATGTGCACATCATCAAAAGTTTTATGACACTAGTCTCAGATGGTGGGAACTTCAGGATTAAAAATGGTAAATGCTTAACAGTTGATGCTGGGAGACAAACCTTGTTTGTAGTCTTTGCCGGTGTTTGTGATGGGAGTGCTGTCCTCGTGGCCGGTTTCAGACCGCCAGCCTCACGCCTGAACGCCGGCCTCACTTTGCTGAGCGGAGTGAGCTCTGGCACAGCGCTGGGCACGCCGCTTCATGACCAGCTGCTGACTCAACGTATCTGTAGTTGTGGAATGGGTGCCTGAAGTTTGACGCGTCGCACTTCTGTTCATTACTCATGGACTGTGTTTTCCATCAGTGGGGTTAATGGATTATATTTCCTTTCGACATCGTTTCCCTTCAGCTCTGCAGTTTCAAATGTTTCTTCGAATCGTACCTTTGAGGTTGCAACTGACTCACAATCTGTGTTTACCCTGCCCCAGAATAGCACTCTGGGTGCGTTCAGCCCCATCGGTTCCTTACAGTCAGCGTCCTGTGTTGCACACGTGCAATGGTTTTGCTTCTACACCGTGAGTATTGTTTTTTTCTTTTAGGGAAAAGACGGCGTATAAGAGCTTGTGAATGTCTTCATCAATTTACCAATGATGTGGCAGATTAAATGTGTTTTAATAGAATAGGCAATTTCTGGAATCAGGAAACACCAACAGTGGTATAGCTAAGACACCTGACTAGACTCAGCATATGTTCGTTAGGACAGAGGCCTCATGAGGCCATCATGTAGGTGGGCTCATTTGACTCTTGGACGTATTAGTTATACATTGAAAATGCCTCTGATTTTCCTTTGCGCTGGTATATATTCGTTTCTACCAACAAACCTACGCTCTTTTCACATAATTCTTTCCATGTACTTCCATCCGACAGATTTATACTTTCTCTTCAAGTTATTTCCAGTCATAGGATTTATCAAACTCTCTGTCATATTTATTCAGATAGGAACATTTCCACCCCAAAGGTGAAAAACATGAAACCTCGTTCGTATCCTTTCCTGTATCTTAAGGTCAGAGCTAACACCACCTTCTTCATCCAACTCCTGGGAATTTTTTCTTTTTTTAAAGTAACTTCTGCCTCCCCAAATTTCCTCTCTTTCTCTTGGGCAAATATCACTATAGTGTGGTTCACTGGCTCTTGAGATGTGTTCCCTGAAACAACAGCATCAGAATCACCAGAAAACTCGTAAGAAATGAAAATTTTCAGCCCACCTTAGACATATTGAATCAAAGTCTAGGGATAAAGAAGGAAGGAAAGGAAAGGAAGGGAAGGGAGGGGAAGGGAAGGGGAAGGAAGGGAAAGGGAAGGGAAAGGGAAGGGAAAGGGAAGGGAAAGGGAAGGGAAAGGGAAAGGAAGGTAGGCTGGTTCATCAAAGGATAATCGTATACAGCTGTCTATTCCTTAACAAATCCTTTGACCCTGATTTTGAGTTATGTAAATTTCCCTTTTAGTTGTATCCTCTATCATGACCAGGATTTATGTATCTTTCAAATGGTGGGTACCCAATAAATACTTGTTGAATGAACTCATAAGTCAATGAATATAAGGACAACTTAAATTCAAGCTAATTAGCTTGAAGAATAAAGGGCAAGATACTTCATTTTGAAAGGCTATCATTTGAGGGGCGCCTGGGTGGCTCAGTCGGCTAAACGTCCAATGCTTGATTTTGGCTCAGGTCATGATCTTCCCACTTCATGAGTTTCAGCCCCGTACCAGGCTCTGCACTGACAACGCTTGGGATTCTCTCTGTCCCCCTCTCTGTGCTTCTCCCCTGTTTGCTCTCTGTCTCTCAAAATAAATCAACTTAAAGAAAAAAAGAAAAAGAAAGGCTATCATTTGAAGGAGAGATGAAGTGTGGCCTTTAAACATCGAGGGGCTGCAATCAGGGTAAACGAATAGAAATTAGGTTTATTTATTTTGGGTACACTAATTCATCACATCCTGAAAATAATCCTATGAAGCAGGTTATCACACCCATTTTTCTGATGAAAAGTGAAGTATAGAGGGTGGATATATCTCTCTGTGTATTAGGATCACCTCGTGAGGCAGGTTTCAAACTCAGTTCAGTCTCACTTTCTTATCTCATGTTTAGAGAATCAGATTTCAACTCCAGGAGATGGTTGGTTCAGTCAGTGTAGTCAACGACTGTTAATCGTACAGAACTACAAGCAAGGCACATGCTAGGAGCTTAGCATTTAGCAACGAGCAGGTAACGTCCTCATCTGTAAATATGGGTGGTGAAAGTACCTTGTACTTCCTCGTGCTGCCGTGATGATTAAAAATGAGACGTCCAAGCAATAATTAAACCAGACATATTTACAGATTGTGAAAAGCGCAAAGCTGGGAAGAAAGGCTTACGACGAGACATTGTAATAGAGACCCCCGATGGAGATTGAGTGTCGGGGGAAATGTCTCCAGAGCAGTGACATTGATACTGATCCAGAATGACAAGTGTGATTTGGCTAGGTGACAAATGGGGGAAGCGTGTTGAGTGGAGGACCCACACACGCAGAGCCCGAAGGTGGAAGGAACTTGCCCACGCTTGGAACGGAGCGAGGTCTCTGTCGCTGGGAGTTTTCGTGTGTCATCCTCGAAATAAAACGTGGCGGGTGACGGATGGGCCCTGGCGGTGACAGGGTACTGCTGTGTCCCGTGTGTCACTGGTTTTCATCCAGTCCTAAGTTGGTCTGTAAAATGTCCCTGATGGGACCAGGAAGTAAAGTATAAAGGTCCAGCTGGGAGCAGAAGTTTGTAGGAAGTATGACATCAACTAAGTATACTCTTGTAAGGAGTGAAAACGAGAGAAAAAATGGAGATTGGAAGACTTTAGAGTTTGGATGAGTGTTTTGAGCAGATCTGAATCCCGTACAATACCTTCTAGTGTTCCTGGGTAGCACTAAGAATCCCTGAGGTGCCCAATGGCTTGGGGCACTGTCCTCCACGATTACCGCCTTGAACTATTCCCTCCCTAACTGGATTACAATGCTGCTTCTTCTAGAAAATCTCACATTAGATTCCTTCCTGGTTATACTTATCATTTAATACTCAGTCCACGGTGAAGATAGTATGAAGATAGGTTGGTTTGAATCACCAAGTAAAATGGAAGAATTTAAAATGCAATTAAATTGTGGTAAAAATTTTATACTATTTCTTTTTAAAAATAAAAAAAAAATGAATATTTTTAAGAAAGGGGGTGGGCAGAGAGAGGGGGACAGAGGATCTGAAGCCGGCTTTGTGCTGATAGCAGCGAACCCAATGTGGGGCTCGAACTTGCAAACTGGGATCATGACCTGAGCGGAAGTCGGACGCTCAACCAACCAAGCCACCCAGGTGCCCCTTATATTATTTCTGAGTGGCTCTTTAGAAGACCTTACTAAGTAAAATTGTAAACATTTCAATTTAATTGACTTTTCCTGTTAACAAATTTCTCTTATTCCTTATTTGACTCTAAGACTAGCAAATGGAGGTTGCTACTTCCTGCACTATAAAGACGCTGATACTCTCAATGAGCACATTATATCCTCTTACGTATTTCCTGGAGCAGCTAACACAAACAATAATGAGTACCAATGATGTTTGTCAAATAAAGGATTGAGTGAAGGAGAGGCTAACGTACCTGGCCAAATAATTTTTGAGTAGAAATCAAACATACAGAATATATTTCTGTTGTAGAGAATTTAAAAGCTGATAGTAATTTCTGATATGTATGTTATGCATTCCATAACTCGATTGCCCATAATTGTCAAAAATGTGGTGTGTAAAAAGGAAGAGAAAAAAAAATCTTAAGCTAATAGTGCTACATTGCTTTAAAGCATTAAAGTCATTTGTGTCTGTAGCATTGTTGAGTTGTGGTATAGTTTGGATTCACATAAAATGAAATGGACAACAAAGACAGTTACTGCGAAGAAGCAACCTTCAAATGTCATCGTCTGCCACATGTTCCTTGTTGATAGAAGGGAGAAATGTTTCTGCATAGATGTAATTTGGGGTAGCCTTAAAAAATAGTCTTCTATATTAAAAATTGCATATTAAAGTGGGTGATGGGCATTGGGGAAGGCACTTGTTGGGATGAGCCCTGGGTGTTGTATGAAAACCAGTTTGACAATAAATTATATTTGAAAAAGTTGTGTATTAACCATTGACCTATAATTGCAAAATACAGTACTATGTAATACAAATCTTAGGAGTAATCCCTAGGAAATACTTGTAATTAAGAGGAAAAATGCAGTTGACAGATTATAAATCCATAATATGCCTTATATAATACCTACGTTAAAAAGAATACACATTTGTTATTAAATATAAATGTCCCTAATCCTTACTCCTGATGTTTTCAATGTGATCATTCTTTTTAAAAAATTTTTTAATGTTTGTTTTTGGGAGACAGAGACAGAGAGACAGAGCACAAGCTGGGGAGGGACAGAGAGACAGAGACACAGAACCCAATGCAGGCTCCAGGCTCTGAGCTGTCAGCACAGAGCCCGATGCGGGGCTCAAACTCACAAACCAGGAGATCATGACCTGAGCCGAAGTCGGACGCTCAACTGACTGAGCCACCCAGGGGCCCCTCACTGTGATTATTCTGTAGAGGAGCTTGTGTCTTCATGCACAGGCATGTATCATCACTCTTTGTAAAATACAAATTTTCTGGGAGAAGGGAATTAATTGGAGAAAAAATGAGAGGACACAATAGTTAGGAGACTCTCCGAGTAGGTAGACAGCTTTTAACGTGACTGTTCATGATCTGATTATAGAAGGAAAAAAGAAACCCCACTTTACAGACATCTTCCAAATGCATTGACCTTCTACCAAGCAATGTAACATTTTGATTCGTGGTATTATACGCTGGGCTGACTGGGAGAGCATAGTGCAGTCAGTTGAAAACTGCTGATGTTCTACATTTTGATATTCTATTGTTGAAATGTATTTTTATTACATAGGAGCAAATATATTTGGTATTTCCATAAAACACTCAGAAAAGCTTTCACTGCCTCTTCCCAAGTGACCAGTGACTTGCTCGCACTTAATGGCGTCAGATTTCAGTCAACCAGGGGTTCTGACTATGCAAATTAGTGCTCAGAATTTTGTTGTACATTCCAAGAGGCCACTGTTATCAAGAAATAATGTCAA
This sequence comes from Lynx rufus, assembly GCF_022079265.1. Classification (NCBI taxonomy): domain Eukaryota; kingdom Metazoa; phylum Chordata; class Mammalia; order Carnivora; family Felidae; genus Lynx; species Lynx rufus. The sequence continues at coordinate 6,057,530 of NW_025814840.1, read as the reverse complement.
AACGTAAATTCTTTGGGCTCCACAGACTATGTAGTAGTTTCATTCAGCATCTTTGCCACGGCTAGTCAGGGACACATCTTCTGCATCCAATATTTTTGCTTCCTTAAAAATGTTCTTTTTTTTTTGAATGGGGAATAAATGATAGTCACACTCACAACTTAAATGCAGATAAAAGGGATGATCTAGATAAGGTTATAGAAGGACATGGTTAATATATGATAGTTAATGGTCAGCTTTATCCATTCAAAGTATTCACCTAAGTTATTTGTTCATATCTTCTTGTATTTTCAGATGTCATTTTGGGGAGCGTTAATAGCCTGAAGATACGCAGAACAGTGGAAGGTTGAAAGTCTTACTTTTGATTTTATTCAGTACACTAATTGTCAGATAATAGATGGGTCTTTCTTCCTGAATCCTCTCTCTTAATTAGGAATCACAAATTATAATCAACCGGCCTTCTGGCCTTTCAGGGCTCTGCTCTCTGAAACACAACAATGTTCAATAGCGGTCTGGATTTCCCTGTTGGTCTTTACTCTTTGAACAATATTTTTCCACCCTGGAATTTTCTTGGACCCTTTCCTTAAATCTGAATGTGCTTATCCAGATACTAGGAAAGGAGTGGAAAACATTCTCTTGAGCCACCCAGCCCCAAGTCCAAATGTTTGCCGTGCCCCTTGACTAGCTTTCTGGCCTTGAGTAGATTACCCAACTTTTCTGGGCATCCGTTTCCTTATCTGTGGGATGAGGGTAATAATAGTTTCTGCTTCGTCCTAACAGTCCCTGCTATGAAATGATTGCATGTAAATAAAGCTCATTAGGCACATGGCCTGGCAAACGGACAACCTTCCCTAAATGCTGTTCTTTTATTATATTGTCTCTTCCCCCCCCCCACCCCATGGACCTTATTCTCAGTGCACGGAAGGGCAGCGTGCTTGATCATGTCATCTGTGCTTGTCCTCTCACTCCTTTCTGCTTCCACCCCAGGGCTGACCTAAAGGCAAAAATAGTTAGGTAGACTTGGTTTGTCTTTTTCGTGTGCTTGCCTCCCTTTTAACACACTTTTCCTCTGCACCCGAATCCCAAAGATCCCTATCTTTGAACTGAAGGCAGCTGAGGGAGAAGATATAAATCATATTTAGTAGACACGGAAACCCAGCGAACACGTGTGCACATTTGAGTACAATATGCTGTCGTGTCACGTCAATCTAGTTGGACCGAATACCGGGGTGTGTTTCTCGGGGAACCAACGAACTGCGTAAAATGTGTGAGCCTCCCCCCCGCCCCTCTGCTCACGATGCCCTAGTCCTCTATTAGGATGAGTCTCCATGATTCCAGAATAAGGAGGTCTGCACAGAGACACAGCTGCCGCAGCAAAATTTGGCATTTCTCATTAAGGTTCTTTCTCTGGCAGCCGCAGTGCTCTTAGACAAACTTTGCTTCTAGTCTCGCTGTGAATAGCTCTTTTCCATATTTAAACGGAGACTGGGCGGGGAGAGGTTTCAATCTGCCTGTTTCTTAGGACTTAAGGCAGGTTGTTTTATGGGTTCTTAATTTAAGGCAGATTATTTCACGCAAGTCCTCAAAAGGAGGGAGAAACGAACGCGCTGGAGCCCTGGTTTCTTTGATACCCCTGCTGTCGTCTGTAACATTTCGTTCAAATGTTTATGACATTTTGAACTTACTGGACACAGAATTCTTACCGACGATGGCGTTTATTACTTAACACTTTGGAACACGGATCACCGTACAGACCACACCGAGGAGAGGACAGGGATGCCGACAGAAATGAGGGCTCGTCCTGACTCGTTGCGATGAGAACACCCACAAAACCTTGTTCTGCTTCTTGGAGGAACATTTTGCAAATAAAAAAGTGATTATTGTACAGAATACTTAAAACAATTTTTTTTATGTTTATGTATTTATTTTTGAAAGAGAGGGTGGGGAGGGGCAGAGAGAGAGGGAGACAGAGATTCCCAGGCAGGCTCCACACTGTCAGCACAGAGCCTGACACGGGGCTCGAACTCACAAACCATAAGATGCTGACCTGAGCTGAAATCGAGAGTCAGATGCTTAACCAACTGAGTGAGCCACCCAGGTGCCCCTGTACAGAAGACTTTTAAAGAAAGATTTTAGAGTCATTGTTTGCAGGGCGGTTTGGGATGTTAGGTGAGGGACAAACAGCAATTCTTAGAACCTAAAAATAACGAGTGCCGCACTTACTGATGCTGTCCTTGTACCAGACATTCTGTTTTCGGCACAGGGCACATATTATCTCATTTAACTCTCACCCTGGCCTTAAAAGAGGTTGATTCTGTTATACTTTCCTTTGCAAGTAAGGAAACTGAGACTCGGATGAACCTGTACCCTCACTGCATTTCTATTAAAAGGGCAGAAGGGGGAACTCAGTACACGGTTTCCGTGACCGTGGAGTCTGTGGACGTCGCCCCTATGTGATGGTGCCTCATGGATGTACCTGGCATACCTCCCACGTGGAAGACAAATGTGGACCCAGCTCCCGGCTGGCCACAGGTGGGCAGGCGGCCCTTCCTCAGGCATCCTGTCTTCTGGAAAGCACCCGGCCCAAGTGCTGGAACGCACCAGACGTGGCAGGGTGGGGAGGTCTGAACCCTGGCCTCGCCCCCACCGATGACAACAACAACGCTGCTCTTCTGCTTGAGACATTTTCTGGGTTGGATTATTTACCAGCTGACTCTCCGGAATCCGAGTCCACACCCCACTGACACACCAAAATGGCAGAGACAGAGACCCTCTTGCAGCAGAGCTTTCGCCATCCTGTGCTTGTCTACAGACCCATGCCATTAGAGAGCTTGATCTGCGATTCCCTTCTGTCTCCAGCCAACTGAAATATCAGCACTTCTGGTGTCTAGAGTCACATTTCTAAAACTTCCAATCTATTGTTTACAGAAAATTTATATATATATATATATATATATATATTAAAATTAACATTATATATATTAAAATTAACATTATATATATACGTATATATATATATATATATTATTGGCCAGAAACGCTCTACTCCTGGCTTTATTTTATCCTTCCTCCTGAGAATGGTCAATCCTGGGATGAGATCGCCGGGCATAGGCCACATTTCTGCAGCATTTAAAAAAAAAAAATGAATGGCACCAATTCTACTGATTGTAGATGTGTTTTGCATTCATCAAAAAGAGTGATGTTTGTAAACTAGTTCAGAAGACATATTCTGGTAAGAAAAGATTACTGATGTTCTTTCTGGTCTTGTTTTTTTCTCCCCTCGATTGTTGCTAGGTGGAGAAGAAGTCTTTGGTAGAAAAATTAAAGCTCTTATCAAATGACGGCATAATGGCACAGCAACAGTAATAATCACCGTGTCTCGTATACGATGATAATGCCACACAGACCTGCGCGTGCTGGAGTAGCTAGTGTGCAGTTGACGTTGGGTTGTGAGAAAGCAGAGACGAACTGTGTATAAAGGAATTCATTATGGAGTGAAATGAATCATTCCGCATTTCCCCGACATAAGCTGTTCTATATTAAACTCTGTAGTTCCAAGACTTACTAATTAGCTAGTACTCTGGGTCCCATCGCGTGGGTCCCCAGAATGCCCACCTTAAGCATCCTTCTTTCTGTCAGGCAGGGGTTCTGAACATCGAGTGCCGTTTTGTGCAATGTCAAAGCTGCCACTTACTGTAAATGGTCACCTTTGACCCTTTGAGAACCATGGGAGATCATTCGCGTTAGTACAAGTGAGTAAACGTCAGTCGACGGAGAGACAGTTAAGACCACCCAAGATCATGAAGCTTGGACATATCATGATAAGCCGGGAGCACTAACATTTCAAAGCCTGCCCCCAGACATCTGCCCGTATGGCACTGGCATGCCCAACGTGCCTTTTTCCTATGTATAAATACACACATACACTCTTAATCTGGAAATATGTTTTAGTGTATCTTTACTACAATGACACTGATCCTGGCTGTGTTTTCCTTGTCTAAAAACCTAGCCTAGGGATGGCAAACTTATAACATGCATGCCGCTATATGTTTATCCCCTGGCCTGGCCAGACATAACCAGTCGATCGCAGCAATCCTCATGGAGCCAGCTTCAGCCTCGTTATCTCTTCAGCTCATTACTCCAGACAGCCGTGCCCAAGGGGCTCATACTGGCTCTCGAGTTAACTCTCTTTGTCTTCCCTGTACCAGGATTCATTTTGTATCAGTGATCCACAAGTACTCACAGCGCTGACCTCAGTACCCCCTGCCTCCCGCCCCCCGTTGGCCATCTGTTATGACATCCTTACCTCCAAAGGTCAGTGGGATTAGGGAACAAGCACATTTCATGGTGTTTTGGATCCTTTCCATCTAAATTCCATTTTTATGGAGGATTCATAAGATAAAAGTGATTCTTCTGTAACCTTTCTCTAAGACCTTTTTTGATGGACCATTTGTTCATAGACACTGCTATTTTCACTGTTCACCTTAACTGCTATTTTCTGAGCAATATGGTTTCAGCAGACCTGAGACATTTTATCTGACTATTGTTGCTTTTTTGTTTCATTCTTGTTTCATTTTACTTAATTATTTAGTAAATTCAGACTCCCATAAAATCCCGGTATTTTCTCTTCAGACACTGCTGGGGTTTACATTGCCACAACCCTGGTAACTTAGGAGAAATGAGCAAGCACGGACCTGACGGTATACAATTCTGGGTGCCTCACACGCCACTTCGTAAAGGCCAGGGTGAAACGAATGAGGAATTTCTGACTTTCATTTTACGATGATTCGCGAGATCAAAAAAATCTTGCCGTCAGCAGGTTACGTTTTCATTTTTCTATTTTGTCCTTTTAAAGGTAAACTAATTGGGCAGTATGACTTTGCTAATGCTACCGAGTTCTTAAGTTTACTTCGGGCCACTCCTTGGGCTGTCTTATTCGAATGTTCGTAGTAAAGGGTGGAGGCGTTTGCCGCTTCCTTCAGCCAGGTCAAGACGGGGCTGTTACTCGATTTGCCACTTTGCAGATACAGAAATCCGGCTCTGGCAAGTGCACCACTTAAGAAAAGCCTGCTTCGAGGAGGGGTAGGGGAGAGGCCACTTGTTTCTGAGTGCCCTGATCCTTTCTCTCAGCGTTCCGGTGACTGACTTTACAGGGCGTCTGCGACCTCCTGATCGTGATCCTGGTAGGGAAGACACTTCACATCACCAAGTGGGGATTTGACAAACACTCAGCTTGCTTTATTTTATTGTGACGGGCAGGGTCACAAAATAGCTAAATCGGCCAGCATTTCATGGGGTGGAGTTCTGGCTCTGCCTTGTAGCAGACAGGGTGATCTTGGAAAACTTTATGTAAGCTGAGACTCACTTTTATCTTCTGTAGAATGGGACAACAAAAGTACGGACCTCAATGGGAGATTGTGAGAATTGAATACAGTGATGTAAGGGAAGCACTTACAAGAGCGTCTGGTGAATTGTAAGTCTGAGATAAGTTACAGTTATCCTCAACGTCAGACCAATATTTTCATTTTTGTAGCCTGACTTTTCTTACGTTATGCCATTCTATTCATAACACCCAGATGAAATAGATTCTACGTTCCTGTATTCAAACAGACATGGATTGAGGTTTATTTTACTTTGATGTTTGACTCTAAAACTTTCTAAGTTACAAGAAGAATATACGTTTATTATAGAAAATATGTTAGCCGAAGGGTAACAATTGAAATCTTCCTTAATCCCATGACCCAAGGAAAGCCACCGTTAACGGTTTCGGTCTGTGACCTTTGAGTCTCATCCTGTGTATGTGTAAATATATGTGTTTACAGTTAAAAAAATTGAACTATACTGTTCAATGTTTTGGAACTGTTAAAAGGTAAACTGAGACACTTTAAAATTTTACAGGCTTCTATCTGAGCCAGTGGTCTGTTCAGATTGGGGAACAGCAAGCCAAAAGTGGATGTGAGCTTTGTGGCAATGGGAACCAGAAGAAAAGCTTTTCTAGAGAAGACACGGAACCAAAGGGAGGAAATTATTTCACTGGCTATAGCTTAAGCACTTGCCTTATTTGGGAAACCTGATTGGCTGTCGTGATTGGTCGTTCTTATGTTTTGTTTTCTCAGATTTGAGAGCATTGCCTCCGGCTTAGGTTTTGCTTGGCCACCGAGGCATTAGAACCACCCCAGCCAGGCCCGTTGCCCCCTTGTTTAATTACCTTAACAAAACCATCAATATAGTGTGAACCTGTTTCCAAGACTTTAAGTATTCTTTCCCAACTTAATTATTAATGATGGCCTAGTATTCTATGGTGTAAATATAACAACATTTATTTAAGGAATCCTATACAGTTGGGTATTTGGTATTTGAATTATTTCTCTCTTTTTTTTAAGTTAGTTTATTTACTTTGAGAGAGACAGAGACTGCATGAGTGAGGGAGGGGCAGAGAGAGGCAGGGAGAGAGAGAACCCCAAGCAGGCTCTGCACTGTCAGCACAGAGGCCGACGTGGGGCTCGAACTCACGAAACCACGAGATCATGACCTGAGCTGAAACCAAGAGTCCGACGCTCAACTGACTGAGCCACCCAGGCGCCCCTGAATTATTTCTCTTCTTATCTTTCTCTTTCACACTCACTATTACAAACTACTTTGCAAACTACTTCTTAGGCTTATATCATTGTGCACATTTGAAATCATTTCCTTAGGGTAAATTCCTAAATACAGAATTACTTGATCAAAGGGTATGTTCCTTTTAACGTCTTAAGATTGGCTTTTGAGAAAGACAGTACGCTCACGGGATATCAAAATAAAGAACTAGGGACGGGCATGAAGAAGTGGTGACTCTTCCTGTCCCCGTGCCATCCATTCGTTTCCAGCCCCTCTGCCTCGTTCTCTGCCTGCTTCCTGTCCAACGATTCTTTGACCCTCCAGAGATTTTGTTACAGTTCATTCAGACAAATACAAACATATGCAATGTCCCTGCCTTTTGCACACAGATAGGAGCATATGAGCCGCATACGTGTACCCCTTGCATTCTTCTTTCAAAAAGGCATCTCCTTCTTATTTCTGCCTGCATATAATTCCCATGTTGGGAATGATGGCTGGTTTCATGCTTTACTGTGACAAGGCGTACGGTAATAAATGTAACCACTTTACATACCTTATTTGCATTTTTCAGTGTATCTTTTGAATAAATTCCTAGAAATGGAATTGCTGATCAGAGAATATATAAATGTCTGATTTTGCAAAATACTGCAAATCGCCTGCCACGGGGATTTCACTAGCTTAAACTGTCACCCTCCATGAATGTGTGTCCCGTCTGCTCCAGCCTTGCCAAAAGTGAGTGTTACCAAACGGTCGGCTTTTTGTGTGGCACATGGTATCTCAGAGTAGGTGTTTTGTATATTTCTTCTAGCGGGAGCTGTCTGCGTTGGTCTTTTCGCCTTGTTTATGGTGTTAGTTTTATTTTTGCCATAAAGGAAAAGAAGACACTTTCAGTATTTTTGTGGTTGAATTTTTCAACCTTTTCATTTGTGTATTTTGGATGTATTGTCGTTGTTGTTGTTTGTTTTTTGGTATTGTTACAAAAGGTCTTCCCCACTTTGAGATTGTCCATAAATTTCCCTCTTCTCTCTCTCCTCCGGGATGCTTATGACAGTAGTGCCTTTTCCTCTTTTCCTCCTCTTCCTCCTTCCTCTGGCCTTGACATCTTAGATTTATTTGGATATTATCCCGATGTAAGATGTGAGGGGTGACTCAAATTTATTTTTTTTTCTAAATTTCCTAGCTGCACTGCTTTCTCTTCTGTTCTGAAATGCTGCCTTCACCCATTCCAATTTGTTTGCCTCTATTTCTGGAATTCCTCTTCTGTTCTGTTTTTCTACATGCCCGTGCCACGTTGCTTTTATTCTTAAAGGTTTAATAAATTTCGATATCTAGTAATGCGAGAGTCCCTGCACATTTCTTTCCCATTTTAGAATTTTCCTGGATAGTCTCTTTAGGTTTTTGTTCATACAGTCTTTAGAACTAGCTTGTCTTCCAGCATTATTTTAAAGAGAAAAACCCGTTAGAATTTTTTACTGGAATCACATTACACAGTGTAACTACCTTGAGCAGAATCGACAACATTATAACGTAGGGTCATCCTCTTCCAAGAACTTGGCAATGGGATGGCTTTCTGTTGGGTTATGCCCACTTTGGCCTCATTCGGTAGTGTGACGGCGTTTTCTTTATATATGTCTTGAACATTGGTTATTAAGTTCTTCTCAAGTTTTTACATCGATTCTGTTGCTTTCTGTCACAGTTTTTTTCTCTCTTACATATTCTAGCTCTCTGCATTTTGAAAAGCACAAGTGGAAGCTATTGATTTTTACATTAATATTGTACATCTCTATGTTAGTGAGTTCTGTCATTATTTGTGGTAACTATTTGGTCGATTCTGTCAGATTTTCCAAGTACTGATCTCACCTTCACCAATAGGAAGAGTTTCTGCCATCCGCCTTTCTAACTTTCATGACCCTGATAGTGTTCTTCTGTATAAATTTTTGACATTTCCTAATGATTTAGTCAATATTACCTGGAGAAAATATTGTTATAAACCTTGATAATAGGAAGTTGTTGTGCATCGTCAGCTCATGTGCAAAATCACTATATTTAACGTCGATTGCAAAAGTCCCAGCATAGGATGTCCCACCCCCGACCCCAACACACACCCACCTCTCCTGGGAATGTGTGCAAGGAACTTTGGTAATAGGCTCCACATCCAAATGAAGGCAATGGAGCAAGTTTCATTTAATTTTTAAATCTTGGCTGTCATATCCTTGAGAATGGGTAGCTGGAAGAAAATATAATTTTAGTACCAAATGACAGTGTTCACATTTTAAGAGTTTATAAAAACAGACTAGAATTATTTAAATGATGTTTTCTCCTTGAATTGGCTTCCCTCAGGCTTTGAAATTTGGTGGCACATGAGCTCTGGATCTTTGGTGCTGTCTGATATTTGTCGTACCACTCGAAGACCGGGGTCATGTGTCAGTGTGTCCGGCTAAGTCAATGGTTGGGCGAACCAAATTTAAATTTTTTCGATAGAAATTAAAATGATTTCTTTCCGTCTTTCAAAGAAGGGTCAAAAATCTGGCCCAGCTTTCTCCAAGCAAATTACCCATCTTGTGAATTTCCTACCACAGTTACATACACGTTTTATTCACATAAAAAGTCTGCAGTGTCTAAATATCATAATTGTATGTAACATTGACAATGAGTAATGAGTATTTTCTCCCTTCTTTGAAACTGTCGTCACTTTTTAAGTGTTTGAGGCCACTAGGATGGGGTAAACTACCCCAAGTTTGTTAGATCTCGTGGTTTCTTGAAAATGCTTGACCTATAAAACAGAAGTTATTCTGCCGATAGAAAAGGAAATTACGTGATTAGGCTCTCCTTTGTTTCATAGTTGATGAATTATTGATGTAGTGCTTTTCATGTTTCCGTCTTCCCTAGCTGTCAAGTTTAGTACAATGTGAATGGACAATTAAGAGTATAGAATTTTCCTAGTTGATTTCGTCTGTGGCTCTAAACACTTCATGCCATTTTCTTCCACTATCTGATAAACACCGAGGAGGAAATTCAGGGCTAACTGAGCCAGCTGTGTTTATCCTCCACTGGCTGCCCTCAGTCTCATCGTCAGGACTTTAATTATAACTAATCTCATCTACCCATGGGCTATTTTTTGATGACACAGATTCTGAGAAGAAAAACACCCATGAGTAACTTTAGAAGATCATAAAACTTTTCATGTAGGTTTTCATCTTGACAAATGACATTACGCCCCAATTACGGGTTGTTTTCTTTCATTGTTTTGTATTAATAAAGCCAGTCAAAATAATTCTTTCAATATCCATCTAATATAATTGCTTAGATCAAAAATATGTTTAAGTATGTTTTCTCACACATCTACCCTTTGTTCTTTCAAGACACTACTAGAACAGAATGATGAATACAGTTATGACAACAATCCTTCAGAAAATAACTTGAAACGGCCCCATTTTTTCTTTTGTCCCCCCCCCCCCGCCCGCAGCTTTATTGGGATATAATTGACTTATACCATTGTCACCATGATGGTTCGATACAAGAAGAGATCGTAAAATGTTTACCGCATTGAGGTTTGTGAAAACATCCTTCCTCTTGCATGATCACCTTTTTCATTGTCGTTATGGTGAGAACATCTAAGAGCCAGTCTCTTAGCAACTTTCAAGTACGCAATACACTCTTGCTAATTATAGTCACCATGCTGTACGTTAGGTTATCACAGCTTACCTTATAACCGGAGGTTTGCACCCTTTGACCAGCGTGTCCCATTTTCTCCACCCACTGGCAGCCATTATTCTACTCTGTGTACGTTTGGTTCTTTTCAGACTCCACATCTAAGTGAGAGACAGTATTCGTCATTCTCAAAGTGGTCCCATTTTGAAACGTGACAGGTTATTGAGTTCCTGGAGCTTGTGGGGACCGGGTGGTCCTGAGCAGGCGGGCGTCGGCATCCTAGAAGGTGAACCGTGGTTGGTGTCGTAACCCAAGAAATAAAAAGATACCATAGGACGAGTCTGTGTCAAATCCCATAGAAAACCCAAAGCAATGAGATGTGAGCGCCACCTTCCAAGGGCAAAGCCCAGCCCAGAATGAAGCAAATTCAAGGCTCACCCTCCCCAACAGCCCCGAAAAGGAGAAGAGCAAGGAGAAAATGGAATTGGATTTTGAATCATTTGTGAATAAAACAGAAGTATCTTCCATTTAGCTTTACTGGTCTTAGCTACCTTTCGCGTGTGATAAGGTCAGGCTCCATTAACGATAACACAGGGAACCTTCCTCATAAAGTCCTAGCTCCTTAAGGGTCTTGGCATCACCCAGAAGAACAAGAGGTGAAGTCAGTCTTCAAAAACCAGAAGAGTGCCATCTTGAAGTGAAGGGGCCCTTCAGAAAAGGGGCCTTTGGGATCGCAGGCTCTTGGAGGAGTTTTCTGTGACCCAGGTTTGCAGAGATCCGGGAAGAGGCTGTCCCTGGCAGAGTCGTATGTTCTTGATGAGACGTGGAGCAAACTTAACTCCTGGGCTTGTTGTTGTTGGTTTGTTCCTTTGTCTGTTTGTTTGTTAAGATGGCGTCAATCTTTTATGACCCAGAAGCCGCGAAGATCATGGACGCAGTAAGTTACACTTCATAGAACGTGGGCGCTGATTCTGCCGGCTCTCGTTCTCCGGGCTCTGGTTGTGCACACGACCTGTGTTCGCCGTGCCTGCCTCCGTGTACACGCTCGCATCTCCCTCCTGCACATTGCGTTGTGCCCAGCTACGGAACGGAAGGGGGTCTCAGCGATCCTGGACCGGCATTTACAGGAGTCATCAGAACCAAAGCTTGAGGGGGCCCCCTGCCCAATGTCACACAGCAGTGTGGGGCAGAGCTGCGGGGACAGTCCCTTGATGATATGCTGCTGCTTCATGGAAATGAAAACAAATGTGGGGACTCTCGGCTTTTCCGTCAGGTTTTCCTCTCCAGCAGAGCCATTTCTGTCTGTGCAGCAAGGACACTGGTTCGAATCGGGCCACACTGGCCCCTTGCTCTATGACCTTGAGCTACTTCTTTTATGTCGGCTTCATTGGTAGAATGAAGTGTCTTCACTGGTAGAATGGAGAAACTAACAGCTCCTAGAGTGAAGAAGCTCAACAAAGTTAACATTCACGACGCACTTAGAATAGCGCCAGCCGATAATAAGTGATCAGTAAACATAAGCGGTCATCCTTCTTGTCCGTATTGATCACTCTTGATCCCCTCTTGTGTTTTCATGAATACCACTCAGCACATTCTTGTTTGTTAGCTCCTTTGTTTCTAGTTTTAGTCTATTCCGGTTTTCTCTTCCCAGGTCTAGTCATTTCAGGGTAGGGACAGCGCCCTATGTTTCTTCTGTGTGCCTCCGTAGGGCCCGACACAATGTTGGCTGCAAAATACGGGTGCTTCCATTCTGCCTTGTGGTTGTGTTTTGCTTTGTTTTGTTGTGTTGTCTCGTGCCTTTCCTGCGGGTTGATGTGAAGGCAGATACATTTCTGATAGTTGCAACTCTGGCCGAGTTTTGGATGCTCTCCGAGTGCCAGTTAAATGCCAGTTAAAACATGGTAGCATATAATATGCTTCATGTTAAAGGAAAAAAAGAAAAGGAACAAAGATCACTGCACGCTCATAGCCTCCAAACGTACACAAATAGGTCCTCAGAATATGTGTTTGGGATGCTTTTGGGAGTGGTGGGTAAGAGGATAGGATACCTTGTATACTACCAGGGCCATTATGTAAGACTCTGCGGGATACTTTCAAATTGTATATGGGGCGCCTGGGTGGCGCAGTCCGTTAAGCGTCCGACTTCAGCCAGGTCACGATCTCGCGGTCCGTGAGTTCGAGCCCCGCATCGGGCTCTAGGCTGATGGCTCAGAGCCTGGAGCCTGCTTCCGATTCTGTGTCTCCCTCTCTCTCTGCCCCTCCCCCGTTCATGCTCTGTCTCTCTCTGTCCCAAAAATAAATAAACGTTGAAAAAAAAAAATTAAAAAAAAAATTGTATGTTAGTACCATAGTGATACAAATAGTGTCACTCTTAGATCTGAATTCGGGACACCATTTTACTGTGACATATTTTTAATTCATATTCTTGGCTATGCGTTAGAATTGTCGGTGAGATTTTTTTAAATTGAGCTGTAATTGTCCTATAACGTATTTGTTTCAGGTGTGCAACATTGGATTTGGTCTGTGTGTCTATTGCAAAGTGATTACAACAGGTTTAATTTATATCCCTAACCACCCCACACAGTTTCAGTGTCTTTCTTGGGATGAGACTAGTCTTCCGCACCCCCTCCCCCATCCCACTCCAAGTATTTCTATAATCAAAATGGCATGCTGCTTTGGAACATTCCACGTTTTCTGACTTTAGTAAAATCAAAGAAAAATTTATGTTTTTGTAAGGGACCAAATAAATGTGTACGGGTCAAGAACATACAGAGAACTGTGTTATAGGAACAACAAAAATTGTAAGCAAAAATGAGGACATTTTTGCCATTTTGCCTTAAGGTGCTAGCAGATTTCTACCAGCAAATGGGGTGGTGAAGAATGTCGCTTGTTCCATGTTGTCCAAAGAGCCTCCCCCTATTTTTTTTAATATTAAGGCTCTAAAACCTGTATATAAACAGTAAATGTAGAGATTACATAGTAAACTCTTGGGTTACAGTTATTTATTCGTTCAACAAACATTTATTGAATGCCTATTATATACAAGGCCCCATTTGAGGACACAGCCTGAACCAGATAAGTTTTCTGCAAATTCACCATCGCATCTGGAATTAAATGAAAGTGTATGAATGCAGGATTGGAATTAAAGGAGAAGGACACTAATATATTAGTAATAAATGGATATATATGTAGAAAGCCTATGTGTTGGACAACGTGCTGTGTGCTGTATATTTACTAATTTTTTTGGCTCACATCATCCACGCATTTCTGTAAAGGTGGCTTATTTGCCTATTATACAAATGAGGAAACAGAAGATCCCAGTTGTGGATTGGCTTACCTACAGCTACACAAACAGTAATAGGCAGAATCAGGATTTTAACTCAGGTCTCCTGAATTTTTGGCCACTGACTTACCACACACAGATCTCAGAAGTGGGGAGTCAAAGTAGTTGGTTATGTGTATGAGCATGTGTGTGTGTAAGTCACCAAACAATTTCATAAACCACCAAATTGAATTTAGGTCATACTGACAGTCAAGAAGCAGTTCATCTTTTGTTTTCTATTTAGCCATCCATCCATCTATTATGTATCTATCCATCTATTATCTATCCATCTCTTTTAATGTTTATTTTTGAGAGAGAGAGAGAGAGAGAGCGCGCGTGCGAGCGTGCATGCAAGCAGGGAGGTGCAGAGAGAGAGGGAGACAGAGAATCCCAAGCAGGCTCTGCACTGTCAGCCCAGAGCCTGACATGGGGCTCAAGCTCATGAATTGTGAGATCATGACCTGAGCCAACATCAAGAGTTGGATGCTTAACCGACTGAGCCACCCAGGCGCCCCATGTATCTTTTCATTCCACAAACAGAAGCCTGCATCTCCCACTTTTCTTCACCCATTTTGCCCATTTGTGTTTTACATTTGAATTTTCTTGTATTAGTAACTGTACAACCGGTTGAACAGTTCCTCATCAGCCAAGTTAAGTAATAGCTAAAGGATCGAATAAATAATAAGTAAACGTAAAATGCAGTACCCAGATTCCTGTTGCCTGAAGCTTGCCTACAGATGATGATCATGAAAACTACTCCATTGACTCTTTAATTAAGCAAACTGAGCAAATGAATGGATTAGCATCAGGAGAAATAGAATCTAGACAATTATAAATGCCTGGTGAGAAAGCAGTGCAGTAGGAGGAGATTAGCAAGGCAGGTGGACATTAATGGCAGTGAGAATGTGAACAAAGTACAGCATAAATGGGAATGGCCAGCTCCTGGGGCCATGAGAGAAAGAGTGACAGTGGATGATAGCAAGATATTCTAAAAATGGAACATAAAAAACTGGATGCGCTAAGGTGTTCTTGAAATTCTGGACTCATATGGGGACCCTCGGGAGTTCTCTTCCTTTGTCCTCCTTTGCCTTTGTTTCATCATTAACACTTCCATTTAGGGGCTCCTGGGTAGCCCAGTTGGTTAGGCATCTGACTCTTGATTCCGGCTCAGGTCGTGATCTCGGGTCCTGACATTGAGTCCCACGGTTGGGCTCCACTCTGAGCTTGAAGCCTGCTTAACATTCTGTCTCTCTCCCTCTTCTTCTATCCCTCCCCTGTTTGTGCTGCCTCTCTTTCTCTTTCAAGACACAAAACACATGAAAAAAAACACTTCCATTTATTTTTTTATTTTATTTTTTTAATTATTTTTTTCAACGTTTATTTATTTTTGGGACAGAGAGAGACAGAGCATGAACGGGGGAGGGGCAGAGAGAGAGGGAGACACAGAATCGGAAACAGGCTCCAGGCTCCAGGCTCCGAGCCATCAGCCCAGAGCCTGACGCGGGGCTCGAACTCACGGACCGCGAGATCGTGACCTGGCTGAAGTCGGACGCTTAACCTACTGCGCCACCCAGGCGCCCCAAAACCACTTCCATTTAATGCAGTGGTCAAGCTTTATATGGCTCTGTGGAGTTCTGGAGCTGGGTTTGAATTTCAGCTTTGCCATCAAGGGGGCAGCGAAGTCTACACCATGCTATTTGGACCTCCACTTCTGCGTAAGACCGAGGTGAAAGTCTTCCCCACGTTGTTGTTCTGTGAACGTGTGAAGCGGAAATGCCACAAAGGAAGCAGCGTATCTGTTGTGATGTCAGGCACATCGTGGGTAGATGGTCCTAGGTGGTTGTGCTCCAGTTGTTAAGCTAACTTCCTGCCCTTTCTGCCTTATCGTCTCTTGCTAAAATGCTTGGGCTGATAGCAGTGGGGAAGGGATTGGAAAATAATAGTTCAAACTGTCGGACTTGAATATACCTCTGAGCTTTGTTTATCAGTCTGGACTCTTGGAATCCATGACCCCCAAATTAATAAAGGAAAATACTACTAGTCCTCAAGCTAAATGTAACTCTGGGAAATTAACTTGGGTGAGCCAGGCTGAATGACGCCCCCTGAGGAATAATATAACACAGTGGTGCCAAGATTGATCTTATTTTTTTTTTTTTCAACGTTTATTTATTTTTGGGGCAGAGAGAGACAGAGCATGAACGGGGGAGGGGCAGAGAGAGAGGGAGACACAGAATCGGAAACAGGCTCCAGGCTCCGAGTCATCAGCCCAGAGCCTGACGCGGGGCTCGAACCCATGGACCGCGAGATCGTGACCTGGCTGAAGTCGGACGCTTAACCGACTGCGCCACCCAGGCGCCCCAAGATTGATCTTATTTAAATGTCATCTGTTCTCTGCTCTACCTGCCAGACCCTGGGTATGTTTACAACCTCTCAGAGCCTCAGTTTCCCCATCTGTAAGATGAGCGAAATAGTGTCCACCTGTTTCAGTCCTTTGGGCTGCTATCACAAAATAACCACATACTGGGTAGCTTATAAACCGGGGACATTTACATATCATGGTTCTAGAGACTGCGAAGTCCTACATCCAGGCGCTGGCATGGTTGCGTTCTCTGCAGGAGCCCTCTTCCTGAGAGCCGGTGACCTCTCACTGTGTCCTCACATGGTGGAAGGGGCTGGGGATCTCTGAGTGGTGTCTTTTATAAAGTACCGTTCCCATCCATGAGGGCGCCACCCCCATGTCCTCATTACCTCCCAAAGGCTCCACTTCGTATTACCACTAACTCCAGGGGCTAGGATTTCAACATACGATTTCGGGCGGCACAGACATGCAGACCAAAGCACCGCCTTGCCAGTGTTTTGTGAAGAATAAATGCATGTAAGTCCCTGGATCAGTGTCTGGCTCCTAGCGATCACTTAAAACCTAATCAGGCCAAGTTAGACTTACTTTTATGCCTTATTTACATCTATCTTGTTTCTAACTGAGATTGATAATGTGGTGGTGATAGTGATGATGATTGTGATGGTGATGGCGATGATGATGATGATGGTGGTGATGGTGGTGATAGTGATGGTGATGATCATGGTGTTGATGGTGATGGTGTTGATGGTGATGGTGTTGATGGTGATGGTGTCGATGGTGATGATCATGGTGTTGATGGTGATGGTGTCGATGGTGATGATCATGGTGTTGATGGTGATGGTGGTGATGGTGATGATGATGGTGTTGATGGTGATGGTGTTGATGGTGATGGTGGTGATGGTGATGGTGTCGATGGTATGATCATGGTGTTGATGGTGATGGTGGTGATGGTGTTGATGGTGATGGTGTCGATGGTGATGATCATGGTGTTGATGGTGATGGTGGTGATGGTGGTGATGGTGATGATGATGGTGTTGATGGTGATGGTGTTGATGGTGATGGTGGTGATGGTGATGGTGTTGATGGTGATGGTGTTGATGGTGATGGTGTTGATGGTGATGATCATGGTGTTGATGTTGATGGCGATGGTGGTGATGGTGATGATGTTGATCATGGTGTTGATGGTGATGGCGATGTTGATGGAGATGGTGGTGATGATGATGATGGTGTTGATGGTGATGGCGATGATGGTGATGGTGGTGATGGTGATGGGGGTGATTTAGTGAGTCTCACTAGTGGCCATTTATTCTGGTAAATGCTTTTAAGTGCATCATCTCTTTTAATCCTGATAGCAACCCTGCGTGCCAGGTACTATTATTATCCCCATTTTATAGTCAGTAAAACTGAGGCTTAGAGGGATAAAGTAATTTGACCAAGTTATACAAGTAGCAGAGACACTCCTGAAACCTAAGGAGTGTGAGTGCAGAGCCTCGATTTATCTTAGGAAGAAGTTTGTATATTCGGCAAGTTAGGGAAGGCCCCTGATAGCCCACGGGCACCGTGAATGACTCCACCTTTTTCACTAAGATCTTGGATCCACGTTAGTACCAGAGCGTGAATGGTGAGTCAAATATTAATCTGTGTCTCATATTGAAGAGGACTCTTCTATGGTCAGTGGGTTTTGATGCTCTTAAAATTCCACTAAATCTGTAGTGTCAAATGCTAATAATGTTCAGAATGCCTTCACCTGACTGATGATCAGTCCTAGGGACCAGAGCCTGGCACATATCCTGAGACACTTTCTATTTCCTCCTGTTTTCTAGATTTAAAGACTATAAATCACCGTGTTTCATTTAAAAAACCACTTCAGTATAGAGATGTCCAGTATTTCCATATGGGTAATACAGGATAGAATTATTTTCTTCCAAAATTAAAATATGTATTTCTTTTTTTTAAATAAAATTTATTTATTTATTTTGAGAGAGAGCATGTGTGTGAGTGGGGGAGGGCTGGAGAGAGGGAGAGGGAAAGAGAATCCCAAGAGAGAGAGAATCCCCACTGTCAGTGCACAGCCTGATGCAGGGCTCGATCCCATGAACCGTGAGATCATGACCTGAGCAGAAATCATGAATCAGACGCTTATCCAACTGAGCCACACAGGAGCCCCTAAAGTATGTGTTTCCTAGTCATCAGTTCTATTTGCCACTTTGAAATAGAATCTAAAAAAAATAATGAAGGAGGGAAGGCTGCCTGACCTTTGGAAACTTTTCAAAATCTCTTTAATCTCTCTGCAACTTTTCTTTTCTGTAGAATAGCGGGGGTTGAGGCGGGTCTCTACAACTTTGAAATTCTAGGACTCTTGATGCAAAAAGTTGTGATTCATATAGGTGGCTATTTTGGAATAAGAAATCTCAACCAAAAAAAACCCGTAGTCTAGACTTTTATTTAAAAATTCATTCTGCAGTAGTCTCAAGATTTAACAACCCACCAAAAAAAAAAAAAAAAAAAAAAAAAAAACCAGACACATGGCCAGAGAGTGAGGATGTGAGCCCAAGGGTGATCTGGTTAGAATATTCCATGTTGTGGTAAAAAGCCTGATAAGTATCTCACGTTGTGCAGAAGTAAAGTATTTCCTCTCAAAGGGAAAATATTTATTAACTTGAATCAACTTTTAATTTAATGGATTATCAGTCAATATGGTAAAGTGAAGTAAAAAAAACTCCAGTTTCCTTTACAAAAAGATTACTTGGGGACAGGAAGGTGTGGACATGAATCCTAACAGCATTGCTTCGTATCTGGAAGCCTACTTCTGAAGTCCGTTCATTCATTCACTCACTCTCTGATTTATTAAGCGTTTTTCAGAAATATCTGCTCTGTACCATGTCTGTAGTTGAGTGGAAAAAACAGACACATACCAATCATTGGAATATAGCTATTTATTTTTTTAAAATGTTTATTTATTTTTGAGAGCAAAAGAATACAAGTGAAGGATGGACAGAGAGAGAGGGAGACCCAGAATCCGAAGCAGGCTCCAGGCTCCGAGCTGTCATCACAGAGCCTGACGCGGGACTTGAACCCACAAACCATGAGATCATGATCTGAGCCAAAGTCGGATGCTTAACTGACTGAGCCACCCAGGTGCCCTTGTAATATAGCTAATTAAATGCTAGAACAAAGCCAAACCCATGGTTCTTGATGAGCAAAGAGACATCTAAGTTAGCTGTCATTTATCCGGTAAGGGTCCCCGAATTCTTACCAGGGAACTTCTCGCTTGACTTTGGGTTCAGAGATGAGTAGGAGTTGGCCTCAGCCAGTACTCAGTAAGTGTTACTTGAATAACAGAAATGGTGGAGAAGGATGTCATGAGGCATAAGAAAGCATAGCAATTTGGAGAACGAGTTTTCAGCAGAAGGTACTTTTTGTCAGTGTCCCTCAGGAACCACTGGCATCAGAATCGCCTGGAGGCAATGTAAATGTAAATCTTGGGGTCTCTCCCTTCACCCACTGAATCAGAATATAAGAGTAGGGGCAAGGGCCCTCGGCCTTTGTAATAAGCATGGCATCTCAGGTGATTGTTTTCTTATGATAGTTTGAGAACCCCTGACAGATTGGATGTTAGAAAGTGATTGAAGAAGAGACTGGGAGGGACCAGATCATGAGGAGCTTTGAATGCCATGCTAAAGGTTTTGCCTTGGTTTTCAGCGAAGTGCTCCTTTATTTCCACTTTATCTCGCTATGCTTTGAAACCCCGTATTGTCTCTTCTGTTCAGCCCCGATAGGGCAGAGTCGAGAGCTGGAAGGCTTCTCAGTGAAATGTTGGTTTGTCGCTTAGAGCCTTCTAAATTAGAGAGACTCTACCTTAGGGTAGAAGACTCATTTCCAAAATCAACCCTCCAACTATTTTTTTCTTACCCGCAAACCCAACTTCTCTGCGGCTGGCCATCAGAGACCGCATGCCGAGCAGAAAGCAGGGACACGTGTCACCATGGGCACTGACTTGATGCTGTTTGATCTGTCCACCCACAGCCCTTCCTCAGCTCCCAGGTCCGGTCAGCCAGCCTGCGCAGTCGTGCATCTGGTCACAAGTCAGACCAAGGGGGGGGGGGGAGGGACATAAAGTGGCACGCGTTTCTAAGGGGACCAGTACCCTGGAGCTTTCCCGAGAGACTCCTCCGGGGGCAGGTCAGGAACTGTCTTTGTGAATTGTTCAGAACAAGAGCTGAATGCTTTCCACTTACCCTTATTAGTTTTAAAATCTGACCTTTACACTCAAGCCAAATCCATTACTTTCAAATTATTTTGCTGTATTTCTTAAGCCTATTATGACTTTTTTTCCCCCACCATAAAAGTAATACTTTTGTAATCCTTTGGTAATATGTGAGATTACTATTAAGAAATCGTATCTAATACTCTATATATGGTGATGCATTTTGGGCACACAGTAAAAGATGAATATTTAGTTATCAGGGTTTCACATTAAAAAATATATAACCAAGTTTCTGTGTCCAAATTTTCTGGGAGTTTTTTGGTGCTCTGCTGAATATTATAAAACTTCCAGTCTTTAATTTTATCCGTGTCTTTTGTTTTTGTTTTTGTTTTTGTTTTTGTTTTTGTTTTTTGGCAGAAAGGAATTCTGAAAGGGGTTTTATGCCCTTCTGTCTAGGTTACGTGAAAGGGAAGAATGTATTTATGTTTACATCAAATATCATATTTTAGCAGTTTCATGGTATGTGAGCCAGTCGAAATGGCTTCATGTATGTTTGCACGTTCAGGAAACGCACAGCCTTTACCTTGCCCTTAGACGTTGATGGGAACTCACTTAAGAAACAACGTACTGTATTAAAAAAAGGCAAACCCCTCAATTCAGATGGATCCAGATTCGATTCTTGGGCTCATTAGCCACTGACAAGGACGTCTTATTCATCAAACGATGCATATTTTAGTTATTCTTGTGCTATAATGAAGTATCTTTGAATTGGACCCATTCATCCCTGAGGCAGGGTGAGTGTTACTTGCATTTGAATTGCCTCCTTAATTCAGTTCAAACATCAGTTTTCAATTTTCCAATTCTTTCGCCGTTTAAATTAATCAAACAAATTAAAGATGAATGATTGCAGGCTCTGTTCCTATAGTAACAAATGTCACATTCCGACACCTTCAGAAGCAGGGTTGCTTGTTTTGGGCTTTCTTTGTTTACGCTCTTCAAAAACAAGGGTGAGCGATCTTGTTTTATTTATTTTTTTTAACTAGCCAATAATTTCCTAACAGGAGGCACAAGCAGGGTTTTTCTGATGGACAGATTACGGCTCAAATCATTTTAAAGTTGGCGTCAGTGTTAACTTTGGGAAAACAGAGAGTACCTTAGCTTTCAAATTCCTTAAAGACCAAGGTAGTTTGGATATGTAATTTCTTTTGTATCTATTAGGAAGGTGTCTCAGGTCTTAAAGCATTTGGCTCGAAGAAGAGAGATATGCTGGCAGTAACGGGACACTCAGAAGCAGTTATTTTTCTAAACTTTCAACTAATATTTGTTAAGTGTAGGAGGTATGTCAGGCCCTGGGGTAAGAGCTGGAGATACAGTTTTACAGAGAAATAAAGTTTTGGTGACGGCTTTATGTTTTAAGTCTGGGTTAGGGGGGCAACACGTTTTCTCCGTGAGCTGCGGCAAATTTCCATTTGGAATCATTCTAAATTCTTTACTGCATACCTGAGGATTCAGGGTAGGGGAGGAGAAGGGACATCCTTTCTATTATTGTGAGGAAGGAGAGGTTGTAAACTGGCGGGGGTAGGACCAGACTGGTGTTCAACACTGTAGGAACAGCTCTGTAGCCCCCAAAGGGGGTTGCTTGTATGGACCGTGTTGACGGCAGAGGGATGTCTGTAGAGGGAGGGGAAGAGGAAGAAACGTTTGTGTGTGAAGGCTTATATGAATTCTATTTATGTGTTGTGGACTTTTTCAAATAATACTCACCTACACATTGAATTCTGCCAATATGACATGTGCATTTCTGAAAATCGCTTTATGCAAATTTCACAAAAATCCGCCACAGACCTTGTGGGGAAGATGGAGTTCGGGACACGGCAGTCCCAAGCGTTGTCCACGGCATATAGAAAGACGATAGGGGACCGAGTAAAAATGGTGGCACACTTTGACACAATAATTGTTAGGCAGTACGGAAATAGTACAAGGCCATGGTGTTTTACCTTGAACAAGACCTGAAGTTGTCTGGTGCCTGTGAGTGTTGGAAGGATTGCAGCTTGTCAGTTACCATGACGTGGTGGAAGGCAGATTATGTGAAAGCAGATGGCAAGTGTTAACCCTGGATGTGGGTCCGTGTGATTCACAACACACGGAGGTGGCTGGTAAATACTTGAGGTACGTGATGTCCGTATTTTCTGTGCTTGTCCATGGCTCGGTTCCACTGGGTGCAGTTTTCTGCAGATGAAAATGTGCAGAAGCAAATGTGATCATTTACTTTCTGCTGAAACTGCTCCCTAATATTTATGAGTAGCACTAGAATACATTTGCATTTTGCAACAAGCAGGTTACGCAGGGGGGTGGTATCTCCTTTCTCCTTCAAAGTACTCAGCCCGTATCTGGATTTTGACATGTATGTGCCGCTTTCCTGGTTATTGATACTTAACACTTCCCAGTGAGGTGGGAACGAAGTCTGTCTCTGATCCTACAGTACCTGGCAAGGTTACTTACTCATACGAAACCAGTATAAACACCTGTCAAATGAGTAATGGTGACTGTAGGAGGCATAGATAAATAGATTTCAAGAAGGCAAGAATGGAAACTGTCCAAGAGGAGATAAAGTATCTGGTGATGCTTGCTGCAAAGTTGTGCTTATTGTGAGATAGTAATGCATCCACGAGACCGAGGTGCCAAAGTGTGGAAACGTACTCAGTGTGTACACGTGGGACAGATTATTAAGAGGCCATCTGCCCCTGATATACTTGCTCTAGAATAGCCAGGTTGAAATGGAAAAAAGGGGTTCTTTGACCAAGAAAGGGGTTCTTTGACAAAAGACAACAGGTAGCAAGGGTGGTTTGCGAGGGAAGAGCCCTACACCGTCCCTTTGGACGAACATTGGATTTCACATGTGTTTCCACGAAGCCTGAGATGCTCCCTGGAGTGTTCGCACGGCTCCTGTGAGGGAGAGGACGAAGACCAGAGATTTTAGTGCCCTGGCCTTCATTTCAGATTTAGACTACTTTGTTTATGAAACGCATGATTCGCCGGCCATCAAAGATGAAACGTTTGAAGTCAACAGCCACGGCTCTGGGCAGATGGTCGGGACATGGGGGTGGTAGCTTTATGCATTATTTGTGTGGAGATGAGCCTCGTGGCTTTCTTAGTCTCAACTAGAATCTTCTAGTGCGCAGGTTGGTCTCAGCACTGGGCTGGTGGTCTAAGGGGAGATATTTGGGCTGTGTCAGGTAAAGCCTGTAAAATCGTAGGCAAGATCTTCCATTTGTATAAAGGCGCGGCCAAAATCAGTCTTAAATCTAAACACTGAAGAGCTGTTCTCCCATAAATGGGTATAAGTTAGTTGAAAATGTTCAGAATACGAGGAGGGGACATCTCGATCTCTGAAACAGTGCAGCATTATTACAAGAACAGTGATTTTCTGTACAACTGACAAAGCGTCTATAAAAATTGCATTAAGGCATTGATGTTGAGTACTCCACCACATGCTCAGCTCAATAATTCAGTGAGTGATTACCCAGTTTATAGGTGATTCAGACTTTTAATTTTTCCCACATTGTCCACCGTGTGGCCATTTCTTACTCCAGCTACTTGACAAGAATATTCGGGTTGAAGGTGAGTGAGACCTCAGTTGGTCAATTATGTCAACAGTGATGGGTTCATTTAAAGGTTTGGTAGAAGAGGATGTTGAAACCCTTGTGTAGGATTTACAGCTATCTGTGGCTTCCATTAATCCGTGATCTTCCCCTAGTAAATTACCACACGGAAAAAATCAAGAATTATTCCATTAGCACTTCTGGAAATGCAATTCAAGTTCTGGGCTCTGGAGAAGGAGATAAGACGTAGCCTCATCTGTGATAAGAAACAATAGTGCAAATTGAGAGGTGCCAAAGGATGATTGAAATCTGATTGTCAAAGCTCCTTTTATTCCGCATTCCTTTTTCAGGGATAAAATTGCAAACGGATGAATTACACCTGAAACTCTCTTCCTTATGAACCAATGAACCAAATGGCTGTGCATTTCCTCAGTCTGAAAGGGTTGGGAGGGGAGGTATCAGACCAGTGTTGCCAAATCAATAAACACAACAATCAGTGTCTTCCGCCTGGAGAACTCCTGCGTTCCTGCCCTCTCTGCTCTCAGGCGCACACAACCCTGAGTTCTCCCAAATCGAGTGTCCCTTTGCCCTACTCTTGTAACACAGCATCCGTTAAGAAAGTACCTGAGGGGCACCTGGGTGGCTCAGTTGGTTGGGTGTCTGACTCTTGATTTCGGCTCAGGTTATGATCTCATGGTCTGTGAGTTCAAGCCCCACGTTGGGCTCCGCACTGACAGCGTGGAACTTTCTTAGGATTCTCTGTCTCCCTCTCTCTCTGCCCCTTCTCTGTTGTATGCTCTCTCACTCTCTCTCAAATAAGCTTAAAAAGAAAGGAGAAAGTACTTGATAAACATTTATGCCTCAGACATTGTCCTAATTACCAGGATTATATGTGGATTCAGAGTCTGGAAAAGGAGACAGGTGGGCTAGTGGGGCTGATTCCTTCCCTTGGCCCCTGTAGTCTACCCTTACCAGCCACACTGTCTGCTCCAGCACAGAGCCCTGCATGGAGCACAGGCGGGGCTCCCTGGCCTTGACCTTCTTGCTGGGATTCAGCCTGCTGTGGGGCAGCCTGGCAGCAGAAAAGGGGGAGAGGAACGGGAGGTTGGGTATTTCTTCTCCCCGGGACACTCCTGGGGTTGGCCGTGTTCCTCTACAGAGTGTCCCTACTCCTCCAGAGGTAGCCTCCTGTGCTGCCCCTGTCCTGCCTGTGGGTACCGTTCCCTGCCTGTGACTGTGAGCTAGAGAAGGTGACAGGTCCTCTCCTGCTGCTCCCAGGTTCTGTACGTATCCTGTGGCCCCTGTACCCCCCAGCCACACCTCGGTTAATAGTCCTTTTCTAAATCAGCCCTCCTCAAATGATTTGAATGCAAGAGAGCTGTTTCCTCTTTGGACTCTCTGAGAGCAACTATTACTCAAGTAAGTAAGATGAGTCAGGTAAGAGAAAGGCTGTAGAATGCTGGGGATGCATAAAGGAGAGTAGGACTGTGTCGGAATAGTAGGTATCAGGAAATACAGCGTCAGGTGGTAGTGTGTGTACTAGAACTTGAAGGATTGGAAGATTTACTGGGGGAGAAACATGGGGAAAAGCAGAGCAAGTGGGAGGAAAAGAACTTTGCAGAATTACAGAGGTTAAAGGTTCAGTGGCTGAACCTGGGGCTGGTTGGGGGTGTGTAACTGGAGTCTAAGGGCTCCTTAGAGTTAAGGGCTGGTGGGGGGGGGTAGCTTGCCTACCAGCACTTTGGTGCCTAGCACAAATGGAATATTCAGGAAATGATGCTTTGAGAAAATGAAATCGATAACTGGAAAGGTGAGCAGGGATCAGATCATGAAGGGGTTTGAATGCTGGGGAATTTGTACTTTTCAACTTAGGTGCTGCTGCGGAAATAGACACACACTTTTTCAGGGGAGTGATGCATTTTAGAAAGTTAATTATGTCCTTCCTTTTAGATAACAGTACGTCTGTTATACCCCCTTACTAGACTGTAACCATCTCGAAGGCAGGAAACGCCTCTTACTCGTCTATATACTCGCGGTGTCTCTCAGTGAAATGATTTGGACATTGCTGGCATTCAATATATACTTGGTGAAATATGGCAAGCAAAAACGCTATGGGTAGAGTTTCTGCAGCGTCTGCATTTTATCTTAACCACTTTTATTTATTTTGTTTTTAAATTTTTTTTTAACGTTTATTTATTTTTGAGACAGAGAGAGACAGAGCATGAACGGGGGAGGGGCAGAGAGAGAGGGAGACACAGAATCGGAAGCAGGCTCCAGGCTCTGAGCCATCAGCCCAGAGCCTGACGCGGGGCTCGAACTCACGGACCGCGAGATGGTGACCTGAGCCGAAGTCGGACGCTCAACCGACTGAGCCACCCAGGCGCCCCTTAACCACTTTTATTAAGAGCTTTTAAAATGAAACCATATTGGGGCGCTTGGGTGGCTCAGTTGGTTAAGCGTCCGACTTCCGCTCAGGTCATGATCTCATGGTCCGCGAGTTTGAGCCCCGCGTCAGGCTCTGTGCCGACGGCTCAGAGCCTGGAGCCTGCTTCTGATTCTGTGTCTCCCTCTCTCTCTCTGCCCCTCCCCCGTTCATGCTCTGTCTCTCTCTGTCTCAAAAAAATAAATAAACGTTAAACAAAATTAAAAAAATAAATAAATAAAATGAAACCATATTGATTTAATCCAGAATTGATTTAAACCTGATAGCGTTGAAAACAGAAATACATACCAGTGGTGAGTTTAATATGCTGCCTACTGAAATATCATTTGTTCATTTATTACTCACTGAGCCAAGGAAGACCTTAAACTCGGAAGATGATTGGCTAATAAGCTAAGAGCCTCCCTTGGGGTTTGCAGGGAAGGATTTGGCTCCTTGTGTAAACATTTATTGTCATAATCAGTAGCTTGATGGGGTCACTGGTGACATTCTGTCCTTAAGAATGAAAATGATCACTTTCATCAGAATTTACCCTCCATCTTTTCACTAATCTCTATCTTAAATCTCTAACAGTGGCAGATGATCCGTGGGTACAAATTAATTTAAAATTAAACATG
Source organism: Lynx rufus (assembly GCF_022079265.1). NCBI lineage: Eukaryota > Metazoa > Chordata > Mammalia > Carnivora > Felidae > Lynx > Lynx rufus. Next base: position 6,030,738 of record NW_025814840.1, on the reverse strand, counting down.
TTAGCTTAGACTTGATAGTGAGTACAGGAACTTACCTGAAATCAGGAAAATGTGGTATAACGATCCCATGCATTTTTCTTTCCGCTTGCTTCTTTGTTCCCTTGGGGAATGTTTGTGTCTGCGCCCGTATTCCTATGTTGAAATTGAATCCCTAGCGTGATGATGGTGGTATTTGGAAGCAGAACCCTTGGGAGGTAATTAGAACGTGAGGCTGGAGCCCTCTTTAGTGGGATTAGTGCCCTTAACAAGAAGAGCCCCGAGAGCTGTCCCACTCGCTTTTTGCCAGATGAGGCTACAACGAGAAAGGGGTCCCAGAAGGTCCTCATCAGAAGCCAACCCCACCGGCACCCTGATCCCAGACTTGCAGCCTGCAGACAGTGAGAAATTGATGTGTGTCGTTTCTAGGCCCCCCAGTCTACGGTGCTTGGTTAGAGCCTCCTGAACCAAGTATGTAAGGGGACAAGCTGCTATCTGTAAGAACGTGCTAAGGTGCCTCAAATAGGACATTCAAGTCACTTCTTCATGTGGGCAGTTCTTTCCAGCAACCTCTTACTGGGCATCCACTACTGACGCCCATCTATTAGACGCGTTGTAGGGATTCTGCAGGTGGAGACACAAGTGTGGTCTCCAGACCTCCTTTACTGGCTGGGTGCACCTGTCCCCCAGCTGTTGTGGACATTGGTTGCTAAAAGGTTCACGCCCGTGGTCTTCTTCAAACTCTGGTCTGTGGCCTCCGGGAAGCCCTTAAACCAGAGATGCCTGGGAAGTCCCACCTTCCTTTAGAAGTAGCCTACGGCTGATGAGCCGACTGGGGCAGAAGATAACAGCCCAGCTTTGTCACCACATTTGGGACAATCTCTGTGTCCCAGGGCTCCCATGGGATCAGGCTGAAGCTGGAGTTTGCCTGGAACTGTGTCTTTGCCTGGCTCCTTCCACCGTTCATCCTGCTTTCCTCGTTCCCCTACTTTCTTCTGAGAGTACTGCTTCAGTAAATCTCTCGCAAGTCTCCGTCTCAGGCTTTGCCTCGAGGAAACCCCACTGAAGACAGAAAAAAGTGAGGCACGGGCTGTTTCCCAAGGAGTGCACAATCCAGTGTAAGAGTAGACCAAGTTGGCAAATAATTTAAGCTAGAACATAATAGGACTGAAAAGAGATACGAGAACAGTGCTATGGGGATATGAAGAAGAAACTCCCTACATAGATTATTGAGAGGGTTGCAAGATCCTTGGTAACTTGAGGTTTGCTTGAGAATCGCATTTTCCGCGTTTCATCTGGGGAAGACGTGGGAGGTAACAGTGGGGCCATGTCTTGGTATGCCTTGAAAGCTAGGAAAAGGTAGATGTTCTTAATGTGAAAAGCAATGGAAAACCATTGAATGGTTTTTAATGTCTCAGGGATTCTGTTGGAAGTGTACTTTTGAAGGTGTGTTTAGGTGTATATGTAGAATCCGTTTCAGTAGTGGGAAGTCGGAAGGGAAGAGACCAGCAAGAAGGCTGATGTTCCCATGAGAAAAAAACCCAATGTCCCACAGTGCCAATGTGGTGAGAAGTAGATAGGAGAGTCATTTTGAAAGTAGAATCGGCAGGATGTGGTGAGTCCTGGGATATGGAAGACAAGGGGGAGAGAACAGTGACTCCAGGCTTTTGAGCCTAACTGGTGACCTCTTAACGCCCAGAAGGAGGGGGATCCTTGCGCTGAAGGATATGGAAAGGGAACATTCTGCTCCAAATGCAAACGCCGAGTTTTGTCCCTTTTGAAAAACTTGTGCCAATTTAAAGGTGGGGGGGGGAGGATGATGTTTTCATTTTCATTCTGAAAACTACAAATGAAACTGAAAGTGTTAGGTGGGTCTGGTTGGCCATACCTGTCATGGCTGGGAGAAGTGAGCAGGCGTTCCTTCTATAACCGTCTTTCCATCTCTTCTTGCATTTGGAGTAGTTCTCGCTATACTTAGTTTGATGCCCTGTTAGAGTCCCATTCAGGCTGCTTTCTGACTGTGAGCCAAGAGGAAATAGATGCCCAAATGGAATTTTCCATGCGAATGAAAAGGGCTTAGCAGGTTGCCTGGTGATGCTGAAGGAAAGCCTTGTGTGTGTCCTCGCAGGGTGTGGGGGCCAGCCTTCCGGGGTCACAGTCCTGGCTCCCCTAACAGCTAGTTTCACACACTTTGGACAAACCCATTGAACTCTCTGTGCCTCAGTTTTCAAATCTGTAGGGTGGGAGTTTCTTGAAAGGGTTGTTCTGAGACACAGGTGTAATAATAGGGGTAATTTTTTTCTTACACTTACAAAGTGAGTGTTGGCAGGTTTAATTCCTGTTGCTCTTACGTCCCCAACAGCAAAAACTATTTGTTTCATCTTTCTTTTCCCCAGCATCTTTCCTGGCACTTGGGAACTGTTCATTAAAGTTGGTCATATGGAAGGAGAGATGGCTTTTTGCTTTGGATGACATAAGTAAGAGTCCGTAGTCCTCCTTCTCCTTTGCTGTCTGCAACAACAAACAGGAAAGACAATGTTTACTGGGAGCTTTTTGTCCCTAAAAAACTATTTTCTTCCTCTCCATCTGTTTTGGCAGCCCTGCCTGGGAAGTTAGGTATTTTATTTGGAATGAATGAAATTAGTTTCCCCTCCTCGTAAAGCATTTTAGGATTGCTGATAGGTCTCTGGATTGTATTCCTGTTATTTAAACAACAGTCTCCTGTTAAGGTAGCGGCAGCTGGCTTAGCACACGGAAAAACTGTTGTTCCATTTTTCATTTGTACTTTTTTGGCATTTCCTGCGAATCGTAGGAAGATGAAAAAGTGACCTGCTCTTTGGCAATTTTTTTTCTCCTGTTAGAACAGCTTGTTCAGATTATTTGAGCAGTTTGTGTGTGTGTGCATGCGTGTGTGTGTGTGCACGTACATTCTCGTGCCCCCAAATCTCCTTTTCCATCCTCAGGAAAGGATTTGGGTGCTTGATGATATTTTTCTGGGTTCAGTAGTGTCACTGTCTTCTCCTTTCGGTCAAGCCATTTCAACAGAACCATTTTGTACTTAGGGAGTGTCTGTGGGCTCCTAGCCGTCCTGCTGTGGGTCCGCTGCACAGGTAGAATAACCGCTGGCCCCTCACAGGTGAAGGACTGTGGACGAGAGGACTTCAGTGAGTTGCTAGGTGAGTCAAGACTGAAAGTCGTTTTTCTAGCTTCACCTCTTCCCCCAAGACCAGAGAGAATCTTTAAATAGTATGTTCTGGCATCCCTCCGAGAGTGTCCGTTGTCCTTGAGGCATACTGAGATGTAAATGTGCCTGAGTCTGCTCCAGCTTGGCCTCAGGAGCCCATGCAACCACTGAGTCAACTCCCCTTGGGCCAAAGTGGATTCGCTCTGGCACTCAGAGCTAATATGATTAGCAAGCGCATGGTCTGACCCAGCGTTCGAACCAGGGGACTGCTCGCCACTTCTGAGCGTGGCCCCTACCTCCCCATGCTGTGATGGCTTAGTTACACCATCGCATGCCCTGCCTTATACGTCCCCCTTCCACCCTGGGACCCTGTCTTCCTTCAAGCCTAGTTCAGGTGTCCTCTCCCCATTCAGTCTTTCCTGGTCATGCAATCAGAATTTGCATTCTTATCTATGTTCCCACAATACTTTTTACCCCCATGTCATAAGACTTTTCTGTATTGAACAGTGGTTAATTTCTTGCGTATTTCTCTTACCCATTACACTACACTTCCTGAGCATTTCTGTATCCTGCACAAGACTTGCCCAAGGTGTAAAAGCCCAAGTCTGACACCCATAAACATTTGTTGATGGGCTGTTAAAACTGTCTGCCTAAAACATTGATTGTGTGCACTTAACGTGTAATCCACTTAAGCAAGCAGCGAAGAAGATAGGCCTATTTTAGTTTTTCAGTGTCCTCCCCTCTGACTTTTATTGCGTTTTCTCTGGTGAGTGTTAGCTCACATGCATACTTTGTAATTTTGTTCTTAAACATACCTTCATTTCTGACGGTTACTAGCCTGCCAGGAATGTACCCATTACCAAAGATGGAGTCGTAAAAGTGTTCTCAGTGTGCTTGAGTCAGGACGAGAAGCAAAGACCAGTCGTAATGCCAAAAATGCATTCCAGAAGGACAGCCCATGAGCTATGCGGGACTGACTGTCAGCTGTCCCACTCTGGAAACCAGAGGCCGGCGGAGAGCCGGAGCTCGTGGCCAGTTTTTCTTGGGATATAGAAAGATTGACAATGGACTGATTTTCTTGGGTCAGAAAGATTGAGTGATGTTTGCCTACATCACTTCTAAGACATTCTTTTCAGCTCAGAAAATAACCTCCTAAGTTGATAGCAGCTTTTCCTGAAACGGAAACTCAAATGCATTTGTGGCTTTTTGGCAGGACTTTCCCAGTTGGGACGGGGCAGTGACCACTTGTTACCAAATAAATGGAATCAGAAATCAAGTGACAGCCTATCCGTTCATACGATGGCTACGGCCTGTCTACGTGCGTCCTCTGGCTAGGTGCAATTTCACTGTTCTCTGTGCAAAACTTGACTTGAAGTAGGCAATTAAAAACATTATGGTTTGGAATTTTAGTAACATTTGTTCCTGAATATTTCTGAGTAAATCTTATGAAGGAGTTGCCATTATACATATTCTCTTCTTGGTAAGTGAAGCTGTTTCTGATTTCAAGTCAGAGTGTGGAAATTAGCCCAAGCACTGTGGCTGGGGAGAAGGGATTATGTTCCAGGTCATTAATATCTCTTTCCAGGCTTTGTCATATTCTCTAGGCTGCCAGTGTTCTCAGAAGGAAAGGAATTATCCTGATTAGCTCTCGGCCACTTGCTTCCTTCTTTATGCTAACGTGTTGTTTCCTTTTCCCTAAAAAGCAGGATGTACAGGTGCCCGGGGCATGCCCTAGCTCACCGAACCTCTAATGACTCACCCGGGTGAATGGGATGGCAGGAGAAGATGCCCATGTCCTTCCTCAGCCCCGCCTCCTGCACTGACTGGGAGTGTCCCTCGGGACATGGCCCCACACACAGACGTTTGTGGTTACCTGGTTGTGTCCACCTCTTCTCATCCTCTCCGGTGCATGGATTTGGTTTTCCCCTAGCCAGCCCAGAGATCTGCGGGAACGCACCAGTCCCACTAAGGCACCAGGACTCTGTTCTGAAAGCCGTTTGCCTTCTCCCCAGACACCAGCCACATCTCCTCCATTCGTGATGGGTCAAATGTTCCATTCTGCTTCGTCTGCAGGCAGATTCCAGGCGAGTGGAAGCCACTGAAGCTGCACATTTTCCTACCTTCTGGAATTCTTACAGAGCTTCGAGGGTCCCCCCGGATTCTACACTTAGTTGTTCTCAGGATTGTCTTGTGTTCCCATCTCCCCAAACCCCAGTCAGAAGTAACTTGTCTCTCCTAATCAGTTTATCATTCATGCCTTCCGTGAGAGTTACAACGGAGGCATCTAATCTGTATGGGTCCGACAGCCTTACCCCCACAACCCTACGTAAGCTTTTGAAGGGGCTGTTTCTTATTCGCGGTAGACTCATCAACTCAGTGTCTTTCATGCGGCAGGAACTCAGGGCTGGTTGAACACATTTTGAATTCTGTAGAGAACTTAAGTCAAGTTCCTTTACCTTTCCCGTTTCCCAAAGTTTTCAGATAAGCATATGTTTAAATGCATATTATTGTTTCCTTTACTAAAGAACCTTGGACATCAGGACCTCGTTGGTAGAAAAAGCAGCGGACTCTGGAGTGTGTGTTAAGGGGTTCTTGGGTAGGTAGCTGGTAGAAGGATAATCAGCATTGCTTCATTAGTGCGATCCTGGTTGCAGGCTATCCAGTAATTCAGAGGTCAAGTCATTACGGTTTAGGAAAGTTGAGAAAAGAACCAGGGTGATGACTACTGAAGGAAGTACCTGGTTTGGGGATCTTGACTACATACACTTCTCATTTTTCCTAAGTAAACCCAGACTGAGAATCAAGCAAACACAGACCCATTGTTACCACTTGGCTTGTAGGAATGGATTTCGTAGAAAAATGTACAGACTCCTTTCTGCAACATATTAAGGATGAAGAAAAGGTTATAGGAGTTTGGAAATGAGACACGGGTCACTTGTTCCCTTGAATCATGAGAAGGGGACTTCAGAAAGCAGAAGAAGGAAGGGAATAGATCAGAGTCAGAATTCGGAGGAGGGAGGGCGTGAGAATCAGGGCAGGGCCTGGGCCTGGGACAGTGGAATTTTTGTTACCACAACGTTGGGCAGGCTCACCAGTGATATTTTTGACATGTGTTGGTATGTTGACATTTTGAGAAACACTCCTAGAATCTTAAATGCTTCTCACTGCTTGCCTCAAAGGGAATAGGACAACCACGAAGGAAATTCGGAAGAGATTGTGTGTTACCATAGGACATTAAAATACACACTTTCCCTTCGGGGCCTCATCAATTTACTTTTCTCCTGAAAACATTTTGTGACTTACGCTCACTGCGGAGTTCACTAGGTATGGGTGCACTGAGGCAGGAGGGCTTAGAAAATGGGGTTGGAAGATCAACTAAAAACCCCTCCAGCAATGGAAACATTGGGTTTTTCTGGAGATACCCGTGATGTATTCACTTGCAGGTTTCTATGTTCGTGTGGAAGAGACAAACAGAAAGATAGTGTTTAGATTAGTTGTGGGCAAACCGAGGAAAGTGATTTTCTTTCTGAAATGCTTGTCTTTTCTCCCGTAAAATGTGGAGAATGTCTTCCTTTACTGGTTTAAAAGTGCGCAGGGATGCATTGACCTTGTACTCAGAGCTGAACTGCTAGGCAGGCTATCTGCCTACGGTGTAATCCGTGCCTCAGGCATCTATGTGACTGCCCCAGCTGAATCCAGGGAACAGAGAAGGGTTTGGAGTAAAAAAAAAAAAAAACATCGTAACTTCAGCGAAAGCATTATGGTTCCGCCTGGAGAAAATAAAGGCCTATATGAGGGCCTGAGCAGTTTGCCTGCGAAAGTGGTTTCTTCTTCTGTCCACAAAGACTGTATTTATTGCCCAATTGATGATCTTGTTGTAACAGTTATCAACACAATTGATTGCTAATTAGTAGTATCGTTGGTAGTTGAAAAAGGAGTGTGGGTTTAATTTTTTTTTTATTTATATCTTATTTTCTTGGGATATTATTCTCGCTGAATGTCGCCTTTTTCTTAGGACCAGTTAATTATCAAAAAGAGCAGGTCAGCATTAACAAAACACCGAAGCAATAACAACACAAGTGTCCTAAATTTCGGACCTGTGTAATTTCACTGCATCTCCGTGTTTTTTCAAAGGACTGACGTGCTTTCTGAGAACAGTTCTCACTTCTCTCAGGTTCTCTCTGGACGTCTGCAGTTTTCACTGAACCTGAGGGCAGTTGAAGTGATGGGTCACACCCATTACTGGTCCTGAACTTAATCGCTTGAGAGCAATAGAGGCGAGCCCTGGCTTTTGCAAATCCTATTTTCATTGTTGTAGAGTGTGCGAAACTTTTTCCCCAGACCTTTCTAGTCCATCGTGCAAACCTTCCTTCCAGCAATAAACATATAGTTGTACCTGTCTCTCTACTAGTGAGATTTTGCAGAAGACGCCCAAAATATCTCATATGGAGCCAACCCCTCCTTTGGAACCGCTCAGTGCCTGAGCAGATGTGGGAGGAATTTGCAATATATTAACCAGCCATGCCGGCTGAAGTCATTGTTGTAATTAGGTTGAAACTAATGCGGGGTTCTTTAAAAATATTATTTCCACGAAGACAACAGAGCTTACTTTTGAAAGGATTTAAATGTGGTATTAGTAGTGGGTTTGATGATTGCATGGTGTGTGTGTGTGTGTGTGTGTGTGTGTGTGTGCATGTGTGTTTGTGGTTTGTGTGAAGGAGAGAGAGAAGGACAGGAAGATGGGGGTGAGGGGGGCAAGGCAACACTTTAAGAAAGAGCAAGAATAAGTCACAGAAGAGGGAGTTGTTTCATCCATCCATTACTGGGGGGATGTTTCCAGTATTGGGAAGATACATTGCTAATACGTAGTGACACAAAAGTGGCCTGAAGGCCTTTGGTTCTCATTCAGGATGCGATTCTTTATTATTGTACAAACAAAAAAGAATTTTCTTTGATATTTATGATATTTATAATATTTATATTTTTTCCATAATGTGACATTGCAGCTTAAAATTTTATAACTAGGTGGGTGCCTGGGTGACTCAGTCGGTTGAGCCTCCAACTCTTGATCTCGGCTCAGGTCATGATCTCGCGGTTCCCGAGATCGAACCCCGCATCGGGCTCTGTGCTGACAGCACGGAGCCTGCTTGAGATTCTCTCTCTCTCCCTCTCTCTCTCTGCGCCTCCCCCACTTGCTGTCCCCCTGTCTCAAAATAAATAAATAAACATTAAAAAAATAATATGATTTTATAACTAAATTCAGAGAATTTTTAGAGGAGCCAGAATGCCCAGAATTATTTCTCATGTTGAGAGAAGGGTGTGTTGGCCTTAGGACCCCCAGAAGTTCTTGTAAGGATACAAAATAGGTGACATACATTAATTGATAGCCTCACAAAAAATGTCTTTTACCCCTTAAGGAGCACATGAAAAATAAAATGTTCTACCGTGGTTTATAATCTGCACATTTGTTCCTTCCTTGCTGTTTGCCCCTTGGCACTCCAGGATCATGACTGAAATGACTAGCGTATGATCTGGATGGAAAAAGTCAGCAGTAGGATTGAGCGTCCACCTGGCCTGGACAGAACCCCTACCTTCCTACACTGTCCATCACGCTGCACCTGCTTTTGCTGCAGGATAAACAAAAAACCGTCTCCAATGTCAGGAATTGAGCAAAGGTGTGATTGATTGATTGATTGATTTAGCAAGTGATAGGGGGAGTGCAAGTGGGTTAGGGGCAGAGACAGAGGGGAAGAGAGAGAGAGAGAAGGAGAGCGAGTAAGAGCGCGAGTATGAGCAGGGGAGGGGCAGAGAGAGAGGGAGATGCAGAATCCGAAGCAGGCTACAGACTCTGAGCTGTCAGCACAGAGCTCAATGCGGGACTCGAACCCACGAACTGTGAGATCCTGACCCGAGCCAAAGCCGGACGCTTAACTGCCCCCAAAGTTGTATTTCTTAATCCCTTTCTGTGTCCAATGTGGAATGGCAGGGGGCCTCTGCCCAGTGTCACCACCCGAAGGCCACACTGATGGGGACTCTACCTTGACATGTATCTGCAAGCCACCACTACAGGGAGTAGGAAAGACTGCCACTCGCCCTTTGAAGTCTTCTGCCTTCAAGTGACAAAGGTCACTTTACTCATTTTATCGGCCAGAGCAAGTCGCAGGGCTTGCTCACGTCCATCCTCAAAAAGGGCAGGGAGGGTCACCAGGGAACACGGTCATGTTCCAAGAAGGAGGAAAACCAGAGTAACTGTGAGTGGCCTCATGCCAACCAGAGCTCCTGTGGATGGGGGAGTGGGGCCAGGAGGGAATGGGGGAGTGTAAATTCCTTACTCTTAGTAAAAAAGAGGTTCAGGGGCACCTGGGTGACTCAGTCAATTAAGTGGCTGACTCTTGATGTCAGCTCAGTTCATGACCCCAGGGGCGTGAGATAGAGCCACACATTGGGCTCCACGGAGCTGGGTGTGGAGCCTGCTTCAGGTTCCCTGTGTCTGCCTTTCTCACTGCCCCTCCCCTGCTCACGTGCACACTATCTCTTAAATAAGTAAACACTAAAAAAAAAAAAAAGTTCAGAGCTCTCGCCCTGCTAATCAGTGGTGTCATGTTTGAAGAAGGAATCCACAGATTTCGTATTTTCCATAATTGGAAAATAAGGAGAAGTCCTTCTGTAATCAGGCGTTAGTCTTCGGTAGTCAGATGAAAGGACTACAGCCACCACTTATGGTGCTGGTAGGTTACAGCTTTTCTGCATTGTTGGCAAGAGGAAGGGAAGCTGGAGGTCACGTGCATCTTCTCCTTAGGAAGAACAAGAACCGTGTTGGAAAGCGAGAGGCAGGTTTGTAGCTATCAGGGATTTTTGCAACGGAGGTGACAGAATGAGGGAGAGAAAGGACGGTGACATTCTTTGGTTCACAGTAAGAGGTAGCTTGGTCAAGAAAAGATAGAAAACACACTCTCTGGGGCGCCTGGGTGGCTCAGTCGGTTAAGCGTCCGACTTCGGCTCAGGCCATGATCTCGCAGTCTGCGGGTTCAAGCCCCGCGTCGGGCTCTGTGCTGACGGCTCGGAGCCCGGAGCCTGTTTCAGATGCTGTGTCTCCCTCTTTCTCTGACCCTCCACTATTCATGCTCTCTCTCCCTCTGTCTCAAAAGTAAATAAACATTAAAAAAAATTTTTTTTTTTAAAAAAGAAAACGCACTCTTGTTTATAAAGCCTGCATGGATCACAACTGTCCTCGTAGCCCTCTTCTCCTTCCCTCCTTTTTTGCTTTTTCCAGCTATAAAACAAAGAGTCGCCAATGTACTCTTCTAGATCCTGGACGCAGAATCGGCAACCCTCGTCTACATGGAGCTTGTATTCTGCTGTGTGTGATGCTGATCATCGTATGCACGGAACAAAAGCAGAAGGGGAGTTGGAAAGTGCAGGGTCCTGTTTAAAAGCACTCCTTCATATAAAGCATTTAGGGAAGGTTTCTCTGAAGGCCTGAAGTTTGAAGAGAGAGTATGGCGATGAAGCAGGCCTTGAAATTATATGTGAAAGGCCTCTCCAGACAGAACCAGGAGTGCAAAGGCCCTGAGGCGGAACCATGTTGGTCTACGGGGCGGTGTTGGGTCTTCAGAGATGGGTGCTTACGGGGCTTGGTACGGTACCTGGCCCACAGCACTTGTGCGATAATTATCCGTGGGATGAACGGATGAGCCGGGGAATGAATGCAGACCCCACCCTCAGAGAATTCACAGTGCAGTAGGGGACAGAGGCTTGGCCACACGTCACAGGAGTTGGTGTCAGTAACAACACTGAGCACTACACATACTGTTGTTTATCAACAGGGAGCCAGGAGAGGTACCTTGGTGCGATGGTGATGCATTTGGACTCTGGAGCCAGGCCGCCGGATGTCAGCAGTAGCTCTTCACTTGCCAGCTTTTTTTTACTTTGAGCACGTTGCTCGATGCGTCTGTGCTTTGTGGACTTGAGATGGATGTTGCCTTCTCGGGAGGTTGGTGTGCGGGCTGCCTGCAGCAACACGTGTGCCGTGCTTAGAGCGGCACCTGGTGCCGGACAGCCCTTCTTGGGACAGCCATTGTCACGGTCAAAGCTCTGCAGGAACCAACTTGAGAATGTTGCCCCGGGCTTTGCAGAGGAGATATTTGGGCTGGAGTAGAAGAGTAGGGATTCCGAGCGGAGAAAATGTGTGTGTGTGTGTGTGTGTGTGTGTGTGTGTGGGCAGGGTGGGCATTCAGCATTATTTTTCAGGAGTTTTTAAAAAGCATACATTTGGTAGTAAAATGTCTTCTTGCTGAATATCAGATTACTGTGGTATAAGTTCCCTCTTGTTTCCCCAAACACTCCCAGGCTCACAACTTGTGGACCTGAGAACTCAGTTGTTGTCATTTTCTGTCTTATAAAAACAAAAATGGGGGCACCTGGGTGGCGCAGTCCGTTAAGCGTCTGGCTTCAGCTCGGGTCGTGATCTCGCGGTCTGTGCGTTCGAGCCCCGCGTGGGGCTCTGTGCTGACGGCTCGGAGCCTGGAGCCTGCTTCAGCTTCTGTGTCTCCCTCTCTCTCTGCCCATTCCCCTACTCGTGCTCTGTCTCTCTCTCAAAAATAAAAAATAAATATTAAAAAATTTAAAAAAATAAATAGATCGATGGAGGCCACATTAGCTTTTAATTTTATTAGCTAGAAAGAAAGACCGTGAAACCCCGTGCGGGTAGGCAAACGGACTGGGACGTGGTAGCAGCTGAAATGTAATGCTCACCGAGGGTATCGGATGTGACCGCCTGGAGCCGTGTGCAGATGCGTCTGTACAATCGTGTTGTGGGTCTCTCGCACGATCCGTGACTATCACAGATGCGATACCTTCTTTTATTGGCCGAAAAAAATGAGGCCTAGAGATAATTTCTGGGTTTATCTGCTAGGAGAGAATGGCCCATTTTGGTGCCCATTATCTTCACTGCGTCTCCTTTGTTTTTTTCTCTTTGGTGGCCGTTGAAATACGTTAAGAGCTCGTCACCTAATGGAGTGGTGACCTGCTTACCAGGTTGACTCCCGAAGTGGTACAGGCTCGCTCTGTGCCGTTGGGATGGCCGACACGCCCGGGAGTTGGGTCTGAGAGGTGATCCAGTGATAGAAATTAAAGCGACAGGTGATGGCACTGGAGAGCTCCCATCCAGTGTGGCAGCCAGGTGACTGTTTATCTGCATGATAACCAAGCGCCTGAAACTTAAAATTGCATGCTTACGCTCTTGAAGGTCGGTGGAGGAAAAAAAAAATGCCCGCAAAGGAAGGAGAGCGAAATCTATCTGCTTTCCTGTCTTCATAGCGAATGTGCAAGTGGGTGATGACACGTCCTGGGAAAGACCATTGTGAGGATGTGGACGACAGGAAAGTCCTGTACGCAAGTCAGTATCTATTTTGAGGATGCAACACATTGTTCCTGTGTATATTGACATGAATAAACCTGCCTCTCGTCACAAACAGTCGTGAGTTAGGAGTTTTCTTCTAAATTGGTGCTTCTGATTCTGGCCTCACACATGGCCCTTCTAAAGAGGATTTAATATTTACTTAAATTGGTTCTCTCTTCAGCCCTCGCCAAACTTTCCTTTGCCATCATCACAATTCAGACCTGATTATGAATGGCCAAGGTATCCCAAGAAAAATGGGAAATCTGATTCTTTGAACATTCATATTTCTTTTTGTAAAATAATTCCCAAGGATTGCTCTGGCGTTTCTTTTCTTTCCTTTTTTTTTTTTTTATTTTTTAATGTTTTATTTTTGAGAGTGGGGGGAAAGGGGCAGAGAGAGAGAGAGGGAGACACAGATGTGAAGCAGGCTCCCGGCTTTGAGCTGTCAGCACAGAGCCTGACGTGGGGCTCGAACTCACAAACCTTGAGATCATGACCCGAGCCAAAGTCGGGACGTTTAACTGACGGAGCCACCCAGGGCCCCCTGAAGTTTCTTTCCAAGCATGATAAAATCCTCATTTCTTTCAGGTTCCTCCTTCTTCAAAACTACAGGTCTTGAGAGTGATTAACATGTCACAATTCACTGTCTTTCCAATGCTTGTGGTTTCTCAAGGGCCACTTTAGGCATGGCCGTAACTCGTGTTTATATATTTTGTGTTGTAAATGAACTAGGGTACGATTCATATGGTTGAATGTGTGGATTCCGGAAGGCGTATGTTTCCTAGCCAGGCCACTACAGTATCTGCTGTGCCCATGACGGGCTGGTTTTGAATGTTGCATTGGAAGCCCCGAGCGGTGAGGGTGTCACTTCTGAGAGTATGACATTGTTTCGTAACAACGTAGTTGCTCTGAAGCACAGATCCTTGCTTTGGTGAAGTCCACGTCTTCAAGGAACATGTGCACGCCCCCCTTCTCACCATCTGTGGCTCATCCAGTGTCCTCAGCTATGATGAGATCACAGTTGGGCCAAGATGGAATTTCCTTGTTTAAATTTTCTCATCGGTTTTTCCCACACAGAGTTGCTAATGACTAGCATGTTTGGACGTGTATTTCCATTATAGTTCCCGTGCCTTTGCGAATATACCGCAGTCACATAAAAGCGGTATTAGTGATGGGTGGTTTTAAATGCTTATTAGGTATAAGCACCAGTGTATGATATCGTCATCTTATTTCATGAAGTAATGGTTTCATGTGTGGCAAAGGCTATGAATGTGTATGATAAGGATGTTACTTCTTTTCTTGTTTCTTTTTTAAAGTTTACATCCAAGTTAGTTAGCATCTAGTGCAACAATGATTTCAGAAGTAGATTCCTTAATGCCCATCCCCCGTCCCACAACCCCTCCAGCAGCCCTCCGTTCTTCATATTTATGAGTCTCTTCTGTTTTGTCCCCCTCCCTGTTTTTATGGTATTTTTGTTTCCCTTCCCTTATGTTCATCTGTTTTTGTCTCTTAAAGTCCTCATAGGAGTGAAGTCATATGATATTTGTCTTTCTCTGACTAATTTCACTTCGCATAATACCCTCCAGTTCCATCCATGTAGTTGCAAATGGCAAGATTTCATTCTTTTTGATTGCTGAGTAATACTCCATTGTATATATATATATATATATATATATATATATATATATATACACCACATCTTCTTTATCCATTCATCCATCAATGGACATTCGGGCTCTTTCCGTACTTTGGCTATTATTGATAGTTCTGCTTTAAACATGGGGGTGCATGTGTCCCTTCAAAACAGCACACCTGTATCCCGTGGAGAAATGCCTAGTTGTGCAATTGCTGGGTCGTAGGGTAGTTCTATTTTTAGTTTTTTGAGGACCCTTCATACTGGTTTCCAGAGTGGCCGCACCAGCTTGCATTCCCACCAACAATGCAAAAAAGATCCTCTCTCTCTGCATCCTCGCCACATCCGTTGTTGCCTGAGTTGTTAATATGAGCCATTCTGACAGGTGGGAGGTGGTATCTCAGTGTGGTTTTGATTTGTGTTTCCCTGCTGATGAGTGACGTTGAGCATTTTTTCATGTCAGTTGGCCATCTGGATGTCTTCTTTGGAGAAGTGTCTCTTCATGTCTTTGGCCCATTTCTTCACTGGGTTATTTGTTTTTCGGGTGTTGAGTTTGATACGTTCTTTATAGATTGTGGATACTAACCCTTTATCTGATCTGTCATTTGCAAATATCTTCTCCCATTCTGTCGGTTGCCTTTTAGTTTTGCTGATTGTCTTCTTCGCTGTGCAGAAGCTTTTTATTTTGATGAGGTCCCAGTAGTTCATAAGGATATTATTTCTTTATAACAATTTTTTTTTTCAACGTTTATTTATTTTTGGGACAGAGAGAGACAGAGCATGAACGGGGGAGGCGCAGAGAGAGAGGGAGACACAGAATGGGAAACAGGCTCCACGCTCTGAGCCATCAGCCCAGAGCCCGACGCGGGGCTCGAACTCACGGACCGCGAGATCATGACCTGGCTGAAGTCGGACGCTCAACCGACTGCGCCACCCAGGCGCCCCTAAGGATATTATTTCTAACAGTATGTTGGGACCGAAGTCTACTTAATGAAAATGTTAGCACAATTTCTAGCACAGAGGTTTTCAGTCAGTAGCAAAGAAAGGGTGAAAAATAACACAGGAACTCAACAACCAGAATGTTCAGATACTGTGGTGGCTTCACTACTTAGCTGCTTGAATTTGGGCACCTTTTAAGTCTGTAAGTTTCAGTTTCCTTGTCTGTAAAGTGGAATTGTTTTTAATTACATGAGAAAAGCAGTTATCCACGGCAGCAACGTATGATTAATCTTATAAGTATTTGAAAAATGAATTTTAATGATGTAGAACTCTGATTAAATAAGTAGTATGTTGAGCTGAGAATTTTATCTAGCAGGGCAGTTTGCTCATTTTTAAAGACTAGTAATGACACACAAGCAAAGAGCACACTATGGCGTGATGGGTACTTTGATTCCACAGTGGGAAGATCTGGAGGTAGAGAAGGGACATCCATGCAAATGCAGGGAGAGAGAAGGATTGGAGGAAGAACTGAATGGGCGGGCCCCTGAGGTTTCCTGGAGGTGATGACACTTGAGTCGGGTGTTTGTGGCAGGCAGAATTTCTAGGAACGACCCTTAAGTTTCCATGTCCGATCTAATCAAATGAGTCCTTAAGAGCAGAGACAACTTTCAGAAGCTCCCAGCACAAGAAGAGGGCAAAGAGAATTGAAATACAAGAAAGAGGTCAAACGTGTCATGGTTGGTTTGAACGTGGAGAGGGCACCATAAAGAGGAGTGAGGACACCCGAGGGCGCTGAATGAGGCCCTGTGCTGACTTGGGGACCTCACTGCCACAAACACAAGGAAGGGAGTTCTGCTAACAGCTTGAGTGAGCACGGAAGTACCTTCTTCAGCAGAAGCCCTCCAGGTGAGACCCCAGCCTGGCCATCACCTTGACTTTGGTCTTGTGGAGCCTTCCCATGTGGACACTGACCTACACAAACTGTGAGATAATAAATAGTGTGGTGTTAGGGCACTAAATTACTGTCTGTTTGTTACAGAGCTGGAGAAAGCTAATGTAATTTTGAAGGATGTACTTAAAGAGTTAGCTAGGAGAAGAAACAGAGACAGGGAGTCCAGTTAAAAGGCTGGGGGAAAAACCTAACAAGTCAAAAAGGCTTAACAAATGCAGAAAATCATGGTATATCACAGCAGCACTAGGGACAGAAATTTCCATTACACCCAGAGCTGTGGAGCTGTAGATAAACATGCAATTTCTTGATGAACAGCAGTGTATTCTTGGTCTGGCATGGCTGAATACTAAAATGGCTAACGTTCATCAGAAGGTAAAACTTCCTAAGGTGCCTGGGTGGCTCAGTCAGTTGAGCATCCAGCTCTTGATTTCGGCTCAGGTCATGATCCCAGGTCGAGCCCCACGTCAGGCTCCGTGTTGAGCCTGGAGCCTGCTTTGGATTCTCTCTCTCGCTTGCTCTCTCTCTCTCTCTCTCTCTCCTTCCCTCCCTCCCTCCCTCCCTCCCTCGGCCCCTCTCCTCTGCTCACATTCACTCTATCTCTCTCTCTAAAATTAAAAAAAAAAAAAAGATGGTAAAACCTCTTATTCAGTCCTAAGGATCCACGTTTGTGTAGGAAAGTTTAATTTTGGAGAGGTGGGAATAAAGTACAATGAATCAAAGGTTATTAGAAGTTGGTCCAAATTTAAAAATTTGAGAGTAATTCCAAATTCAGGAAGAGGGAATGATGTGCACTAAGATTCATAATAAAATAGAGGAAAGAACATAAAGGCATGTTGGAAAGAGTGAAAGGGATGAAGTATTTTTCTGGGGTGAGACTTCGCGTAGTCTTATAGCAGATTTGTAAATAATGTGTCTAGTTTCATCGCGTTTCACTCTGTACTTGGTTATTCATCACCTCTTCCCAATGATGAGAGAAAATGTATTTTAATGAAAATAATAAACTTCATAATTCACTTATACACTGACATTAGCAGGGTAAACTAAAATCAGTATATTTTTGCCAAATATAATTTGCTTTTAGTTTTTTATATCTTTCTGAAGATGTAGGACACATTTAGTATAACTTACCACCTAGGTCTGTACTAAATGATGTTTTAAAAAGACAAGAACTGCTCTTCCCCTGATGTATTTCCTATAAAATACATAAGTAGTAAATGCTTTAAAATTTTCAAGTGACAAAGTGGGATTTAACTTACTTCTACATTATTCTTTATTTTAACTTTTTTTTTTTGAGGGAGAGAGAGACACAGTGCGAATGGGGGAGGGGCAGAGACAGTGGGAGACACAGAATCTGAAGCAGGCTCCAGGCTCTGAGCTGTCAGCACAGAGCCCGACGTGGGGCTTGAACCCACGAACTGTGAGATCATGAGCTGAGCGGAGTCAGACACTTAACTGACTGAGCCACCCAGGCACCCCAACTTATTTCTACATTATTATGTCAGCCATGTATGTATAGACATCAAAATATATTTATTTAAAATTTTTTAATGTTTAATTTTGAGAGAGAGAGAGAGAGAGAGAGAGAGAGCGAGTGAGCATGAGTAAGGGAAGAACAGAGAGAGAGAGAGAGAGAGAGAGAGAGAGAGCGAGACACAGAATAAGAAGCAGCCTCCAGACTCTGAGCTGTCAGCACAGAGCCCGATGCGGGACTCAAACTCACAAACTGTGAGATCATGACCTGAGCCAAAGTCGGATGTTTAACCAATTGAGCCACCCAGGTGCCCCAAGATATGTTTATTTAAAATGCGAAATTTAACTAAAATGATGACTCACTCCTTCCCACTGTGTATAAATTCACAGAATTACAAAATAGCACCATCAAGCATTCCTTGGGTTAACAGCCACATTTACATACATTGGAAAATGGACAATTTTCTACGCGGTCCCTCGGTCTAGAGTTGCAGCTGCCGTGATGATTTCAGCAAGCCAAGTATATTCTAAAAGGAAAAGATGGATGAAAATGAACCATTTTTTCCTACCCCTGTTCTGAGTTATTTCACTGGAAAGTTAAGCACATCTTTCTACGCAGGCAAATTGTAAGCAGTAAAACCCCTCTGATAAACTAACAACTGTGAAAAGAAGATGGTTATCTAGTCCAACCAGGGATGTCTAAACCAAGGCTCGACAGCAGAGGCACAATGTCATGGAAGAGAAGTCGGTGCAAACACATTTTTCTCCTCCTTTACATCCTAATCCCTATTACCCTCTGGAAAACTTGGACCCCGTGAGAGAAAGAAAGGAACAGGCCAGTCCTCCCTTCACTCAGTCCGCCCCAAGACCAAAATTACTCCAAAATAAAGGTGGTTTTGAGCAAAGTCATTTCGTCTGCTTTTCTTTTTCAACAGAACTAAAATCAAACGTGATTTCCAATGGAACGTTAATCAATATTGCCTCCCTTTATCTTGGTGGTTTCATTGGTTCAAACACTCTAGCGTTAATTCTCGCTAGAGAATGAACATGTCTATACATGTATATGTATTTGTGTATATGTCTATACATACATGGCTGACATAAGGATTTTCTACTTATACCAATGGTCAGAAATGTTTAGTTGATTTCTGCTCCGACCTTTTCATAACTGTTCTGACCCTTTCTTTGGTTAAAACTTCCTCAGTTCATTTCTTTAATAGGGTTGGGAAACCTTACTTGGTGTATTTATTTCATAAATAACTTTTTTCCCGAAGTTTAATGAATGGGTTTAAAACCAATACTGAGAAACTCACAGGAAGAAGAGTCATTTGGAGACAAGAATTACAATCCAGGCCTGGTTTATGCTTCCAGATTGGTGATGGCCTCTCTAAGTATGAGAGTTTTACGAGGAAGGACCAGCATAGTAAGATTTATGGTGTTCCTGCCCAACGATGTCACTGCTAAGTTCTCTAAACTCTGCCATTTAGCTGACTGTGTTCAAAATATAGGCCATTTTATAAAATCATCATCTTTATGTCCCAAGTAATATGTGCCGATCATAAAGATAGAACTAAGAAGAAAATTTAAGTTCCAAGTGGACGGAAATTTTTGTCTGTTGTCACTGGTTCGTGTCCTTATTTGATGTCTCACTGTCTGCTCCATGGGCCTAGGGGCCATATGCTTTCTTGTTTATCAAGCACTTATCACTATGCCTGGCTCATGTTTACGCACCTGTACAAGTGAACGTCTACACTATAAATTATACATTTTTATATCGGATCTTACCATTTGTGATGAAATGTCTTTTTACTCAGTACATCATCAGTACATAACATGCGAAGAGATACATTTCTATAATTTTAATAGCCACATAGGATTTTCTCAGTTTACTAATTCTTTTTTACAGTTCTTGTGAGCTGTTTCATTCTTTAATTAAAAGCAGTGTTTCAAGGGGCGCCTGGGTGGCTCAGTCGGTTAAATGGCCAAATTTGGCTCCGGTCGTGATCTGGCGGTTCATGAGTTTGAGCCCCCGCGTCGGGCTGTGTGCTGACAGCTCGGAGCCCGGAGCCTGCTTCGGATTCTGTGTCTCCCTCTGTCTCTACCCCTCCCCCATTCACACACTCTCTCTGTCTCAAAAATAGTAAACATTAAAAGAAAAACAGCATTTCAAGAAAAACATCATCGTTTCGTATTCTACCTATGATTGTTTTCTTTTTTTTAAAAAATTTTTTTTTTCAACGTTTATTTATTTTTGGGACAGAGAGAGACAGAGCATGAACGGGGGAGGGGCAGAGAGAGAGGGAGACACAGAATCGGAAACAGGCTCCAGGCTCTGAACCGTCAGCCCAGAGCCCGACGCGGGGCTCGAACTCACGGACCGCGAGATCGTGACCTGGCTGAAGTCGGACGCTTAACCGACTGCGCCACCCAGGCGCCCCCCCATGATTGTTTTCTAATGATAAATCCTTAGAAGTAAAACGGATGGATAAAAGCGTGTTGGTTCACACACACAGGGCAGACACTCTACTGAAGAATACATCGAAGCAGCCACTCACTCATGCCTAGCTGTGAATTAAATATAGTTACTCTGATTCTTTTCCTTTCATATCTCACTGATAGGAGTGGCCCTGAGAGGGAAATAAAAGGGTGTTTTGATTAGGAGCAGGTTTTGACAATCCTCCTTTCCCTGCCACTCCCACAGAGCGTTTGTATCTCTGGATGAAAGGGGGGAAGCACAGAGACACGTAGCCCAGAGGGGTGAGGAGTCAGGGCATGAGCAACAGCGGAGACCCTGGCAGAAGACAGATGATGGCCCGCGTCTGGCGGTTTGCAGAGGCCTGGCTTTGCCTTGATCCGGGCCTCCATCCAAGTGTATCAGGTTCAGGAGCATGTGGGAAGACTTTGCATTTTCAGTGGGATGTTGTGACTTCAGGTCCTGTGTTTCTCGTTTCGCGTGTCATTAGCACCATCGTTAGAATCACCGGGAAGTCAGGGAGAGGTGTGGCCGAGTCATTCCAGAGCCTGAGTGCCAGGCAGTCACCTACATGGAAGGACTTTCTACCCCCCGGGAGCTCTTCAGCCTCGTCCACATCCGCTTCTCCTCGAGAAGTCGTCGTTGTGTAGCAACGGACGTTCATTGCTCAGAGATTTAGCAGATGGTATTTCCAGATATCAAAGTGATTGATTGATTTTGAGAGAGAGAGAGGAGGGAGAGCAGGGGAGAGGCAGAGAGAGAGGGAGAGAGAGTATCCCAAGCAGGCTCCACGCCGTCAGCACAGAGGCTGACACGGGACTCAAACTCAGGAACCCTGCGATCATAACCTGAGCCGAAATCAAGAGTCAGACGCTCAGATGACCGGGCCACCACGTGCCCCAATATCAAACTATTTTGTATCTGTACTTGGGGAAATTTCCCCGGGTGGTACAATGTTTTGTATTGTACTGTCTGTTGGTGTGCCTGTGAAACTTATTAGGTACGTAAGAACATTTGCTTTCATTTGACTTCCCACCTACAGGGCTTTCTACGCATTCATCGACTGTATTACAGGGTATGTAGAAAGGTATGAGCTCTAAGCCCTATCTCACTGTCAAGTTTATTCCAAGAATAGGACTGAGGAGGCCCACCTACTGCTCAAATTAGAGAGAGCAGAGGGTGGGCAGAATCTGGCCCAGTGGGATCATGCAGCTTGGAAATAATTTATGAAAACTCTTTGGCGGTTTTCGCCATGCCTGTGCTCCCCCAAAACCATAAAATCCGTGCTGGTGATTAGAAGTGGAAGAGAGAACTTTGATTTGCAATGCATGTGGTAGGGGATGCCCATGAAATTTTTAATTATTTTTATGAGGTATAGTTTTATCATAAGAAAGATCTACTAGGCACCCACATTTGTTTATTGATTTGCTTTTTTAATTTCCTCAAAGCAAAGCTAATCAGATTTTAGCATATTTTCCCTTTAAAACCTTTTGTTGAGGGTCTTTGCCGTTGTTAAGTAGAAAACTGTGTTGACTTCATGTTTTGGTCACTTACTGTACACATATGTTATTGATATTATAAATACAATGAGTATGCCTTTCTGTAGGTTACAGGTGGCTTTATAGGTCAGCTACAGGCTGATACTTCCTCAAATCTCATCATGAAAAAATAGGGGCTTAGGAAGTGTCTAGAGTCTTTGTATAGAATTTATGGAATAAAGGAGAGTGACAAGAAGATTGGTAATGTTTCAGCTTCCAAGTAAAAGAGTCAGGGACAAATTTAGATTCCCTCATGTCTAGATAAGTAACTGAAATTGATTCTGGCATATGAGGAGGATTATATCAGGACTGATTTTTAGAAAAGGAGAAGTTGACCACTAAGATTCAGAGTTAGTTCACTATGATGGCCTAATATGGTCAAACATCACTTTGAAAAAAAAAATAACGTACTCAACTGGTAGATTACTGGAATTTTGTGGACACTGTGCCTCTGGATTTTAGCAAGATATGTATCAGAGTTGCTGATGACATCCTTATCAGGTGGGGGGAGGGTTGGGCTGGGTGATAATCTTGTTAGGTACATCTCGGGCTATTTGAATCATTAACATTCATTAACTGTACCAATGCCATTAATTACTGCCAACTTGATGGAAACTTTAGTCTGGTTCAGTATATTTATTAATAAATTCACAGAGAGGCTTAATGACATACTAATAAAATTTGAGGATATTAGGGCTGGGAGGGCTAGTTCATATCTTTCCAAAAAGAACTTAACAGGAATAGATGATAGATAAAAGACAAAGCTTAAGAGGAATGTCACTGATTTCACATTTTCAAAAAAAAAAAAAAAACACATGGAAGGGGGAAATGAAATAACTCTGAAAGTTACCAGACGAAGACCTAAGATTAATGGATACAAGTTTCAGGAAAATATAATTTTGGTTCAGTGAAAGAAAGAAATCACATTTAGAGCTGTCTACAATGGAGATGGACCGTTCAGGAAGCAAGAAGGTGTTCCAGTGAAAACTGGATGAGCCCAGGAACCACAGATGAACCACTTGCTTAATATTTTCCACGAGGCATTCCGCATCTGATTCCACAATGGTGATAGGCAGATGATGTCTCCATTATTTAGGGGTGTTATCGGGTCCTTTGAATTCTCACAGGAGTTTATTTTTAATTCTTTTGACATTTATTCCTGTGCAACGTATTTGTATGTATCTGTGTCTTATCTCATTTACTGGACTTCAAGCTCTTTGAGATCAAGACTTGTCAATTATCACTATGACTTTTAGTACTTAGCATAGCATCTTGCACATCACACATTGAAATTGTCAATAAACAAATGAAGGAATAAATTCTTTACCAGTATATATCTTTTTTTCCCCATAGGAGTCAGGACACCCGAAGGCCTTGAGGGTAATTTATGTTTGTAACAGCATAGAACATGCTGGGACTTCAAATGTTTTGCTCTCCTTTTGGGTGGTAGCATGCTGAATTTATCATTTTCGCCTGGATATATCCAGGCTCCTGTGTTTAACATTACTTATGAGGGGCACTCTGGAGGTCGCTGGAAATGTAAACGACACGCGATAATGTGGCCTTCATGGGGACAAGAATTCTGGTTTATTCACCTTTTATCTCAGATGCCTGGTTTATAACAAGCTCTCAAAAAATGTCAAATTGCTTCCTGACTATCCATTTGAGTTTGGTTTTAAAAGATGAGTCAGGGCTCTGCAATGAGGAAGGGCATTTCATTTGGAGAAAGCAACGGAAACCAAGAGGTGTCCCGTAGGATCACTGGGCTCAGGTAAAGCACCCATGTCCCTGGGGGATAAGGTGTGCCAGGGTTGAGGGAATAGGAAACAAATGGTATAAATCACAGCAGGGACCCTGTGGAGGGGCCTTGAGTGCCGTGCTAAGGAATGCAGTGTGGTTCCGAGGATCCTGGAAATGGAACTTAGCAATAGACATCTCCAGATGCTGGGCTAGTCTATTTTAGAGCAGCCCTAAGCCCTTAGAGCATTTTCCGTCCCCCAGTGATGTGCTTGAGGGAGTGCCAGGGGAATTGTAGGGGAGCATTCCCGGGGTGCCCAAGGCGACCTGGACTTTGAGCATTTGGGTTGCAGGCCCCGCAGGACCAAATGTTGCAATCACACCTGCATTCTTGGGCACACTGGCCAACATTCTAGAGGTGTCTCCGTGCGGTTCATGTCTCGACGATCCTTTTCGGAGTTTAAAGGTGGACGTGGTTAGCCAAGAACTTCTCTTACTGTGTCTGCCCTTTGGAAACGTGACTTTGCAGTGGTGTTTTGGGCTCAGAAGGCTGGCTTACCGAGGCCGGGGTTTGGGACTTGCGGCAGGGCCTCTTCTCTGAGGCGGCTGCCAGGGTCTCCTGGCCTAAGTGGACGCTTCCTAAAAGGTGCTTCCCCAGGCCGCTCGCTACTTGTCGCGCTGCTGCAGTTGGTTAAGTTTAGATTGATGTCAGCATTTGCTGCTGCGTTGATTTGGAAAGCTCTCTAATTTAACTCTTCATGTATATTGCCGTCCCTTGATGATGATGGTGATAATTTTCACTGCGGCTTCAGATTTAATAAATGTCATCTAAGTAAATTGCTTTTTAAGGGATTGAGAGAGAGAGAGAAAGAGGGAGAGTGCAGGAGAGCCCCTCGGGTGTGGTTCTTAGGTGTGGGGGGTTCTTCTTAGACAAGTTGCCTTCAGTTGCATGGACGTTTCACGTGTGATGAGCTTCTTGCAGGGAGCTAAGGAATCCTTTTCCAGTCTGCTGCCACTGTCATTTACATCTTCTTGAGACCTTTGCATGACCCCCAACTTGCTAAAGATAACGTTCCTTCCCTAGGCTAACAAAGCCCTACAGGGTCTGGGTGCTGCCTACAGGTTGTCCGTTGCTTTCTTAGAAGCACATGGGCCTTTGTTCGTTCCCTGGAGCTACACGGCTTCCTCCCCTCACGGCCTTTACACATCCCTTTCTTCTGCCCGCCACGGACTGTGTTCCTTCCCCTCTTCATCCACTTATTCCCACCCATCCTACGGTTTCGACACAATCAGGGCTGACTCCAAGAATTTCATTCTGAGCCCTGGCCTATGTCAGATTCTGTTATTAGCTCGTAGATCACGGATATCATTTTACTGGTCCATTATAGTTTTTCATTAGTTTCTGTGATAATTGGGTTAATATCCCCATGTTTCACTAAAGTGTAGAAAACCTGTGGATCTTGTTCACTCTGGGTCTGATAGCATAGCACTGTGATCAGCAGGCAAGAGGTGCTCGATTATTATTTGATAAATGAATGAATAAATAATATTATATTTAAGCATTCCTGGAATCTCATTTCCCTGGTAAGGTGGAATTGA
Source organism: Lynx rufus (assembly GCF_022079265.1). Lineage (NCBI taxonomy): Eukaryota > Metazoa > Chordata > Mammalia > Carnivora > Felidae > Lynx > Lynx rufus. The sequence continues at coordinate 6,005,837 of NW_025814840.1, read as the reverse complement.
TCAATAGTTTGTCTCATCCTGAATAAATTTTTCATTGTTCATGGCAGTAGCAAACCAACTCTATTCCTTTCTTGTTAGACCACATATTGGACCTTGCAAATTTTAGGACATCAGGTGACAGAGTGGAAGGGATGGATGGATGATGCTTGAAACTGGACAAACCCGATTTCAAATCCCTGCTCTACAACCTGGCTTGCCAGCTTTTATGACCTCTGCCATGTATCTTAACGACTCTGAGCCACAGTTTCCCCACCAAGTAAAATGGGACTAAGAACCTCGATTTGTAAATTTAGTGAGGTCTGTCATCATTTTATTTTATTTTATTTTTAATTTTTTTAACATTTATTTTTGAGAGACAGAGCACGAGCAGGGGAGGAGCAAAGAGAGAGGGAGACACAGAATCTGAAGCAGGTTCCAGGCTGTGTGAGCTGTTAGCACAGAGCCCGAAGTGGGGCTTGAACTCAAGAATGCCGAGATCATGACCTCAGCTGAAGTCAGATGCCCAACCGACTGAGCCACCCCGGTGCCCCACAACAAACATATTTTGCATGAGAAATTACAGAAGTTAATTTTCAGAGGGCAATTCCTAGTTGCTTTCTTCCTAAAGTATCATTTCCTAATTAAAAATTTAAAAATTCAGAAACGTTAATGGCAAAAAGGGAATATCGTGAGTGCTTGAATCAAGTAGTTAGGGTATTGAAACAGACCAAGTCCAAGAAATGTCCATCTTTGGGGCTCATGACACGTTCGGTGTTTATTGCCATGTCAGAGTGAGAGGTCGAGATGATGTGTTTGTGTTTCGTATCCCTCCCTGTATGGGCCTGACTTCTAGTCTCTTCAAGAATACTCTTCCCCAGCCCAGTGGCCACTGGGTTTGTTGCTTGAACCTGGGTTTCCTTTTCTCGTGTATGAAAATTGCCTTTTATTAGAACTATCCTTTTTTGTTGGCTCTGTTCTTGAACATGAGCTGACCACACACACACACGCACACACACACACACACACACACACACACACACAGAAGCCCCATTTTGAACTAGAGATTCTGATGAGCTCAGACCATTCTGGAGTTATTTAGCAAGGTCCGACATGTGTTTTTTTCCCCTACGGTTTTTTTCTTTTCCTTTCTTTTTTTTTTTTTTTTTTTGGATTTGAAGTTTTCTGGGGAACTGGTATCTCATCTGGTAGCTCTCAGCTGTTGTCAGGCTAAGTTTTCTATCACAATCTATTGTTCCTTGACATGTGATGGCATTTATTAGAGAACCTGGTGGAGCCTCAGATATAAACACAGCATCTCATCCCAGTTAACAGTCTGAGATTTTATTTTTGGCAAGGTATGCCAGCCTTATTTTTACCGCCTCCACTTTTGAAAGCAGCAAACATACATGCCTTCGTAGACCTCCACGATTCCACACGCTGACACACTGCCAAGTGTTTTGATGGGTTGCTTTTCACAGGGGAGCTTGAAGAGAGGCTCACGCTGGAGACTTACACAGGTAGAGGGGGGACGTGTGTACAGACGAACCTGCGTGTCCCTGCAGAGCCGGTATCTGGGACTCTGGAAGTGGAACACATTGGTTTATTTGTGACAGTGCTGGCCAAACCTCTGTGCCGGCTTGTTGTCAAAACCCCATGGCTGGCCTTGCAATAAAGAGACACGTTAATAATTGCAAATGCGAGTAAGGCAGCAGAAAGATTGGTTGTGCTGTTTTTTATTCTAATATGGGATTGGAGTTCTTTACTCAAGAGGCAGCCGTTTGTGTGGTATGCTACTGTTCGAAGTGCACACACTTTAAACCTTAAGGGGATGCTAAACGGTGTGCACTTGGAAAAGTGTGTGTGTGTGTTTGTGCACGCGCTACGTTTACAGTTTTTAGTCTGTGCAACATCACAATAAGCATTTCACACCCAGCTGATTGTTATACTAAACCAACTGTCATTTAAAAGCCTCCAGAACTAAGGTGACAGTATTCATTATCTTATTGCCCTTTGAGAGAAACACTTGTGAGGTCACCTCGGTGTGATGAAAACAAAATAATAATTCTTTTTTTTAAGTTTATTTATTTTTGAGAGAGAGACAGAGCATGAGTGGGGGAGGGGCAGAGAGACAGGGGGGTAGTCACAGAATCCAAAGCAGGCTCCAGGCTCTGAGCTGTCAGGACAGAGCCTGATGCGGGGCTCGAACTCACGAGCTGTGAGATCATGACCTGAGCCAAAAGTTGGACACTTAACTGCCTGAGCCCCCCAGATGCCCCCAAAATTATAATTCTTGACAAAAGGATCAATCAGAAATGGTGCCACAGTTCCCGGAATATAGGGCAACTTCCAAAAAAATGATGAAAATTCAGCACAAATTCTTTCTCTGCCCTGTACTAGATAGACCTTTTCCTGCTCTATCCACAGCCCCTTCCAGAGAATCTGCCTCCCTCTTGGCTCCCAGAAGTGGCAGCCCCACTGGTCAGGGGGCCGTCCCCAGTCCTCCCTGTGATTAATGGATTAGGGATGGAACTCTAATGAAAAGCGAGCTGATCTAATCACAGGATGGATGTCAACCTGAGTGTCTCTCTCAAGACCTTGAACAACGTGGCATTAAGATTTGATCCAGTCGGTGATGAACCCGCAATTGGAGTGTGATGTGCACGCTGGGCTATATGGATTACCATGTGGACACGAATGATCTGGAAGGTGGAGGGAGAGGGTGGGAGAGGCAGGCAGATTCAGGGAGAAGATAGAAGTCGACTCAGAGAGAGTTGGAAGGAGCCACCTCAAGACCTACCATTGTCTTCCAATTTCTCTAAGAACATGCTTGACATCCTTGTTGGCACATAATGAACCTAAGCTACCTTGAGTTTCTGTTTTCTGCAGCCAAAACAGTCTTGAGGAGAACATCCCATTTTACAACAGGATCCTGTATTCATGACTATGAAATGGAATTTGTTTCTACACTCCGCGATGCAATATAAGAGTCTTCTAAGAAAAGCCTCTAAGATCCTCAAAAACTAGAAGGGATTCAGTATGAGGGTGCAATGAAAATAGTGCTTCAGTTTGGGAAATGTATTCCAGATGGAATGTTATTGAAACTTATAAGTCTGGAGTAAACATGGATGTGTTCACCAAATTCTTGAATATCAGGACCAGATGGCTTTCTTTAAGGCTGGAAAAGGATTATTTTCATTCAAATAAGCAATACAACTTTACCAAACAGGAAAGGGGTGAATGGAATTCATTGCCTCAATGTATGGCTTGGGCTTAGAATTCGGACACATTTTTGTGACAAACAGCCGTAATAGGCGATTTGGATCAGTTAGAAAAGTTTGAAAATATTACTGCCCTTTTGTAGGGACGCTAGGGAGGACGGTTTTGCCTCCTCGGAGAACATTTCCTTGATGTCAGTAACAGATTCTACAGCACGCTGTACCGTTTCCCAGAGTTTCACGGATGGCAGGTCTGAATTTGCCCCCCAACCCTCAGACGTCTTGTTTCTTCTTCTGAGTCATACATCTGATTCATTCTCTTCCTGAGAGTCTGGAAAACCTAAGCCATTTTGAAAATTTGGAGAAGACCTCTTTTCTTCAGTTTAAGAAAGACAGAACTGAGGTACATATTTCCCAAATCCACACGGGTCATTTCGAGTTGGGGGGGGGTCTCTGTGGCGCCACATCTGGCCACGGAGCGCTTTCCGCCCAGTGATGTGACTTCGGTCAGGCTACTTAACTCCTGAAGGCCATGGGCTCAGGCCCGCCTGTGTGAGTTCATCAGCTGTCATCGAAGACAGTCAACAGTTATCACAGAGGTCCCTGCCTCCCAAGATCCTGCATGAAGAAACCACTTCTGTTCTAAGATACCCACCAGCCTTCCTCAGAGAAATACCTTCCATTTGTTTCTCTTTAATGAACCCCCTTTCCGATTTGAGATCATTATTCTTCGCAACCCCAACTGCACTAAAGACTGAAGCTGTTTGCTGCTTCTTTGTAGGGAAAATTCAACCCTTTCAAAAACCTAATTGTAGAATCTCCTTCTCAGAGTGACAATGGAAGAAAATACCAGCAAAGCGTCCTTCCCTTTTCTTCTCCCCTCGCCGCTCCTGTAAAATGTTTTAGGACACATGTCACTACTCGTACATTTTACAACAAAGATAAAAAGCCATTTTAGCTTTGTTTTCTGGTCTGAATGTAAACTTTTAGTTTTTCCTACCAAACAAGATTCATCTCTGCTTCATGAATATATAGTTTTAATTTGGCAGTTTATTGTCCACGTTAAATATGAGGCTAACATAGGAAGAAAAAAATCTTATTCTTCTAGCATCAGGAAGATGAAACTGTAGCAGGCAAAGGAACAAAAATGTCCTAAGTAGGAGTTAATTAATAAAAGTCTACAACCCTTTTTTGTCATCCCCCCTGCTCGGTGACTCTGAGCCAGAAAACCCTCAAGTCAGCCAAAAGTTTCCTTTCTCAATGGAAAAGGAAAAAATTAGATGCCTTTCTCCAAAACAGAAAACAACACAGAAAATTGACTTACGATCTTTGCCAAAATTGATGACCAAATACTTTGGACAAACTATTTTTTTCGTGCTTTATGGGCTACGAATAGACACTCTTTACATAACTATGAATATGTATCATTCTTAAGTAGCTTAAAATAAAGTCACTAGTGTTAATTTTGTTTCTCTGTCTCCAAAAGACCAGAATATGACCTGGATATAGAAACTCACACCAGTACTTTCTGTCCTGTCTGATGATGGCAAGAGTGTTGGGAGAGGAACATAGCCTTCCTGAGGCAGTATTCCGTGCAGAAAACCAGGGGTGCCTTCTACAGAAATACAGAGTTCTCAGTCAGAGAAACAAAGCCTTTAAACCACCAGCTAAGTTCTCTTTGAAACGCTCTGCCTTTTTTTTTATGTATTGGGTAGCTGAAAAGGCAGATATATTCTAGTTTGTTTCTCAGTGTTAAGATTAGGTATTAGTGTAGTATTCCTCTTTGGCCAGAATGGCAAATTCCATTTTACCAAATATTTATAGAGTCCGGTTAAATTTCACTCACTGCCGGGCAGTATGTCCTAAGTGAGTTTGCATCTTGCAGAATAAAACCAAGTGACAATTTTTGAAAATACTGATAATCGCCACCCTAAATATTATCTTAGAAGTTACCGTGTGCCTTTGCTAGAAGTTCTTTCCGTTTTGCTCACTCAGTGCCCTGGGGATGGGTCTCGTGAAGCCCCACTGCTGAGGCGATTCCTCCACAAACCTTCTCCCGAAGCCTCATGATGACTTTAAAATTCCAGGAGTTGGAGCACTGGGTGCTCGTTGGTTGAGCATCCAACTCTTGACTTCGGCTCAGGTCATAATCCCAGGGTTGTGGGATCGTGCCCTGCACTGGGCTCCACATTCTCCATGGAGTCTGCCTAAGATTCTCTCTCTCTCTCTCAAAAAAAACCAAAAAAAAAAAACACAAAAAACAAAAAACAAAAAACCAGAGGCATAATTTTCTATTCACAGAATATGAGAATATTTTTTATTTATTTTTTATTAAAAATTTTTTTTAATGTGTGCTTATTTTTGAGACAATGCGAGAGAGAGAGTGCAAGCAGTGGAGGGGTACACAGAATCCGAAGTGGGCTCCAGGCTCTGAGGTGTCAGCCCAAAGCCCGATGCGGGGCTCGAACTCACGAACTGTGAGGTCATGACCTGAGCCGAAGTCGGACGCTTAACCGACTGAGCCACTCAGGCGCACCGAGAATTTTTTTTTTTTTCCCGATAGAAAAAGTGACAAGCAAACATGAAAACGAAGATATATTTTAAAGATTGATACCTGTCAGGGTACCTGGGTGGCTCAGTCAGTTAAGCATCCAACTCTTGATTTTGGCTCATGTCATGATCTCACTAAGTAAAGGAAAATGTCCTGATAAAATACTCACCACAGTACCTGTCTGTCTACAAAGAGAGAAAATTCTGATTAAGAAATCACAAGCACTTGTGACACAAGTGATAATTATTTTTCTCATTACAAGTTTACAATAAAGGAAATAATATCCTGTTGACTTCGGTGTTTCTGAGCTTGAACCCAAGCAAGTTCAAGGTCCTGAGACTTTCGGTTGTTGGTTAGAGGGTTGGGTGGTAGAATGGCTACAAGTGAATTCCAGATTTATCTCACTTACTCATATGTATAGTATTTATCTTGACATATCCTTTCGTGTTTTCCATGTGGAGAAAATAAGATCTCATTGGAGTTGCTCGTTATTAAACCATAAGATACATATTTTGATTTTTTTTTCATTTTTAAAAACTTACCTGTATACTGCTAACAGTCAAGGGTAAGAATTATTGTAACTCATTGTCTCACTCATGGTGCTTTAGTAGGAAGCATGATTTTTTTTTTCACAATAGTGTAGAAAGCACGGATTCACCTGCAAGTCAGAATAGAATAACAGACTCCCCAAATGTTAGAGAACAGCCAGTTTTCATTGCTGTAGTTGTCGGATCACTGTGGACAATTTTGTTGCTATTTAAAAATGTTTTTTTACACATGGTTTCAACATAAGGCTTTCACATTTAAAATATAAAGGGCTGCTGTAAAAATTCTGGAACATGGTCCTCAAGTTTAAATACATTTATAACTAGACAAATTATTGGCTTCATTCTAAAATAATTTTTAGGAGCACCTGGGTGGCTCAGTCAGTTAAGTGTCCAACTTTGGCTCAGGTCATGATCTCACAGTTTGTGATTTCAAGTCCTGCGTCGGGCTCTGTGCTGACAGCTCGGAGCCTGGAGCCGGCTTCAGATTCTCTGTCTCCCTCTCTCTCTGCCCCTCCCTGCTCATGTTCTGTCTCTCTCTGTCTCAAAAATAAATAAACGTTAAAAAAATCAAAATAATTTTTAAATGTTTTCCTCACACGGCATGTATGTACCCCAGACCCGGTGGTAAAATCAACATTGAAGATAGCAAGCTTCAGATAATCAATGGGGGGGGTGGGGGGGAAAGCTTAACAAAAAAAGGATTTGGGGTTAAAAAAAACTGAAAAAGGTCTCTTTGGAAAATAACTATGGTTTTGGAAAACATGATCAACAAATTAGAAAATTGGAGTTTGGCCAGCTGCTCGGTAGAAAGAAATTAAAATAGAATTTCTGTTCTTAGCTAAAATATCAGCTCACACCCTCTCTAACCTTGCAAAAAGAAACCGGTTCTTAAATAGCATCTGTAACCCAGAAACCAGAAGTAAATGATGGAAATATTGGAACGTAGAAAAACAATACAGCAACATGCCAGATTTCTTGAGTTTTTAAAAAAAGAAAACACAAAAATAAGTCGCTGGGAACCGGTTTTAACACCTTCTGACCCTAAATAGCGCACTCATAAGTATATATACAAGTTCAAACTGGGGCTTCCCAGATTTTCATTCTACCGCCTGTGTAAGGAGGTTATGAAAAACACACTTAGCCAAACAGCTAAATCAAAGGCATTAGGCATTTCGGGTTTTTGCACATTTGGATAATGTGTGAAAATATTTCCAACTTTAAAAATATCTTTACACCTTCCTCTGTGCCGAGAAAGGGAGTGAGGACAGCGCGTTCGATGCCAGCATGAGCGCGGGGCGGGTCCCCGCAGAGACCCCGGGGACCACAAACGGTGCTCTCCCGTCTCCTTTCTGCCGCTTTCCGCCGAGGGCCGTGGCATTGCCGTGCAGTGTAGAAGAGGTGAAAAGCGGGGCTGTACCAGTCGTGGAAAGTCTAGTTCAAAAATGCGACTGTCCTGGGTTTTGAATTCCGCTCCTGGGACTTTCGAGCATCGTAACCTCAAGCAGGCCGGTGGCCGCCCGGGAGCCTCAGCTCTCCGGCCATCAGCTGGCGGGGGGGGGGGGGGGTGTTGTGGGGGATAACAGTGCCAACCTCACGAGGCTTGTATGCTAGTCCACTTATTCTTGAAATGTGTGTCACACAGAGCCCGGCACGTGGAGACTTCCAGAACATATTGGCTATCGGTAACTGAAGGCCTAAGGCAGGTACTGAAGCATTGCCCATGTGGTTTCCAGTTTTCCACATCGCGGCGGGTCCGGCCCCCCCCCCCCCCCCCCCGTACCTGTGCTTAGCTTTCTACCACTTTGCTTTGCAGAAGACCTGTGTCAGCACCCGTTTTCACGAGCAGAAGAAACTAGAAGGGGGTTTTCGCTTTTCCAAAACCGCGATTGCTTCTTTGCACCATTTTGGCTTAGCACAAGTTTCCTAGGAATATTCTGCTGTCAGGAGCCGAGAAGCCTGTGCTGTCTTGTCTGGGAGGCCATCACGAACGAGCATTGCCGTTCACACATTAAAGACTCTCCCCTGCCTGGTGCAGCACAGGGGCTCCATGTGTCCTGCGGAATGAACGGGGCTGCGGTTGAATTGTCACATAGCAGCTAGATGCCGCGTTGCCCGTCTCGGGTCCCATCTCGCAATGCTTGGGAACGATTCCAGGCTTCTCTCTCCTTTACTCGGCTAAGTGCAGCACACCCAAATTGAATTACTGCTGTCTCATAGGCATGACGGGGCTTTCTTATAGCTGCATCTTTGTTTTTAAGATTTCTTTCTCCTGCAGCCCTCAGCATCAGCCTTGCTAGATAAAATGTTATTAAGTCTTGCGGATTTGTAACAAATGCCCCTTCCCACGCTGTAGCATCTGTAGCCTTATAGCTCTCATACTTTAAATGTGTCTTATCTAACTCTCCTCTAACAAGACCGCAGAGCTCCTGAGGCTGGGAACTCGATCTTTCAAATCTTTGTGCTCTTTTTAGTGCCCAAGAAAACGTTTCCACCAGAGTGTTCAGTATATATTTATTTCGTTGAAGGAATGCCCTCTACCCAAGACAGAATGATGTAGGAACTTGAAAGATATCAAACGACATACCACCACAAATACCAGGAGAGACCTCCTTTGTGTAGCGTAGATGGAAAATGCCAGAATGGCCCTGGTAGTTAGTTGAAGAAAGCTCTCTACTTAAAGGGCTAATTGGTTGGGAAAATGAAAGTACTGACCTCTTCAGGATCCAAGGCGAAGATTCTAGACCAGAACTAGGCTAGCTTGGGGATGAATCTCTTTCAATACAATTATAAAACAAAAGTCTACAACTTTTCTATAGACACAGAAAGCCCCATCAGGGGTTCTTAGTATTTCTTTTTTTTTTTAAATAGTAATTCCATCCGTAATAGTTCCTCCTTCTACATTTATATTAATTTTGCTATATCTTTTGAGAATACCCGAGCTAGGAAAGACGTTAGCGAACATTGACTACAGCTCACATAATTTTAAGAGGGGGATACTCAACCCGAGGGAGATAAAGTTTCCTGCTTCAGATCAGTGAGTTAGTGGCAAAATTGGGGCCAGAACTCTGTCCTCTCTAGGTAGCCCAGTGTAGCTTCTCAGGAGGCAGGGATAAACAGCTGGACAGATGACCTGGCAAACCCAAACCTATAAAGTGACAGCAAATGTCACACTTCACATGACAGATGTTGTTTTAGCTTGTGATTCTTGTCACCTCCTCTTCCTGCCGGATCCTGTCCTTTCAGACGATCAGAGCCCAAATCTGACAACCTGTAGAAGTTCAGAGGCAGAGGTGATAATTCTCCCCGCCAGTCCCCCACCCCCGCCTTCCTCAAACTGGAGGAGGGCTTGACTGAGCAAATGAAAATGCCCTTAAATGCATCAGCGATTCAGTAGTCCAAAGTCGATATTCTCAACTGCTCTATCTGCACGACCTGTATTTAAAGCCTTGGACCCCGATGCTCCACATCATCGCCAGTGGAAAATAATGTTCGCCATCTGGGCCAAAGAAAAGGAAAGAGTGGAGCACAGCCCTTTGGCCTGAAACGAAAAGACTGCTGGGTAAGTTGGCGGACTCTCATACCTGAAATTCAAATAGAGTAACAGCGAATGATCGTGAGAAAGGACAGGGAGGCTACTGTGCATCGATGACTGGCTGAGAAGGTCCCTAATGATCACACAGAGGAAAAAGGACACGATGTCGGGAGAAGAGCCGGGTAACCAAGCACAGGTGTCGATGCTGTAGGAAATGTGTCAAAGGCTGAAACGCTCATGATAAGAAAGGCCTTATAACTCTGTTCGGGATAAGAAGAGAGAAGGTGATGGGATGTTTCTACCACAGGGTCCTCTCAGGAAGGAGTCATACTTGTCTTCCCCCAACACATGATAGTTTCTTGATCAGAGGACGTAAATACTGGGTTGGATAAAACATAATATTTGCAAGAGGAAAAAAGCCCAAGGATGTGAGAAAATTTTAAAAAACACCGCATTTAATTCAATTTAATTCGGTGAACTGCGATTATGAATGTATAATGCCCTGACGTTTTGCTGGGTGCCCACGATGTCAAGACGCGTAAGATACAGTCCTTGCCCTCAAGGGCTCCCAGTCTAGGGCATAAAGCTGTCATGAGACAGGTTAATTACAGAACAGAGTGGTACACACAATACTCTATTGATTTCTGTTACTTTGTAGAGTTGTAAGGAACAGGGGAGGAACACCAAGATTGTACTTGGCCAAAGGTGGATGTCATTTTTAAAACGAAACTCAATTCGCTGATTTGTAGACAAAGTAGATTGGTAGCTTGATGCCGTTGTGAGCAAGAATCTGGAACCGATTAATGAAAAGAGATGGCGAGCATTAATGCAAGTCGGAGATGAGACCGAGACCCCCGTGGATTTGCTGAGAAAGATCAGACTAACAATTTCATTTCCCTTTTTGAAAGAGGAAATCCACCTGGGAGGCTAGAAACACAGTAGAGACACACGTGCCTTGGACTTTATCTCGTATATTGGTTTTCTGTGACTGTTCGGCGGGATCGTCGGTGACAGATTTGTTGAACAAGAAATATGGGCATGACGCTAATACATTGAGACTTGGAAATGCTAATTAGCTGGTAGACATCAATCAAAAGGGAGGCTTCTTCCCTTTGGTGGGTTGTGGGGCCCTTGGCCTTGGTGTGGCTGTGCTAATCCTTTCATTCGTGATTTAGACGACGGGTCCGTAAGGGGACTCCGTAAGGAACTGCACATTCAAGCAGGGAAGTTTGAGAAGCGTTGAAGAAAGGGACTATTTACATGTGGCCATGTTTGAGGGAACTGATAAGGGACAGTGCAGAGTCTGACCACTGGCCTGATGGGCTGGCGGGGGGGGGGGGGGGGCGTGGGTAAAGATCTGCCCTTGGAACCAATATGAAGCCGGAATAGCCAATAGAAGGTCCCTGCCCTGGTCAGGGCTTAGGATGACTGTTCCCTGCACCGCTCTGTTGACCTGATTGCTGGTCCCTGCTCTGGCGTTCCTGCAAGCACTCAGCCACTCCCCCATGAACTTCCTCCCTTGGACTCATCCTTCGTGCAGGGACCTGTGCAAGCCATCTGCTTCTCTGTAGATGAGCTATTTTCCGGTCATTGATTTATTGCTTGTGAAGACTGTAATTAACTCTCTCCTGATGGCCTTTAGTTGTGGAACGGGCGGTTTTGTTCCCCGTCATACCTGTGAGCATCTGGCAGGGTGTTTTCTGATACCCCTGTGAACAAGGAGAAGAGTACCTGATAGTAATGGACTTGGAAATGCTAATTCGTTGGTAGATATCAATAAATACCCTTCTAGGGGCGCCTGGGGGGGCTCAGTCGGTTAAGCATCTGACTCTTGATTTCGGCTCGGGTCATGATCTCATGGTTCCTGGGTTCAAGACCTGTACGGGGCTCTGCGCTGACAGCTCGGAGCCTGCTTGGGATCCTCTGTCTCTCTGTCTGCCCCTTCCCCGCTTTCTCTCTCTTTATCAAAATAAATAAACATGAAAAAAAAAATAGATACCCTTCTAGGGGAGCAGGGATGGGAAAAGGTAACTGCACTTGGAGGAGGCTATGATTTGACTGCTAATATTTCCCTCTCCCACCTTCCTGGTAAATTTCTAGTTCTTTCCATTGCTTTAGTAAATACATATCCTTAGAATAAAGACAGTCGGGTATGGTATGGTTGTTTCAAAACAGATGTAATTTTTGTTTACATTATTGATTTACTTTTTACTAAAGTATAGTAGACACATAAACAAATGTGATTTTTGACGGTTTTTTCCTAGGACGGGGGCACAGTAACCTCTTTCTTGGGCCACTGTTCAGATGGCTTTTTTTCTTTTTCTCATTTCTTCTTCTTTTTTTCTTGAGGACCTATTAATGCATAGTTGATAAAAATTTCTCAGGAAAGAGCAACATGAATATTTTAAAAATGCATCACAGAAGCTTTCCCTAACAGGTAATATCTATGGCACTAATCAAGACTTGTTATTAACTTCATGATAATTTATTTGCTTTGTGTGTCAAACCAAAAGGCAGAAAACCCAGCATGTGAATGTGATGTAGGATTATTCCCTTTCTTTCTTTTTCGCCATTTATGTTGCCAAGGTGAGTTCAAGATAACAGTTGACTGCAGGTAGCCTGAAATTTCCATATTATTCCTGAGTCTACGTACCTTCCTGTCCAGGGGGATATGCAAAATAGATCATATTTATTTATAGATTGCTCAAAGAGGCCCGCTCTTTCTCTCTCTCTCTCTCTTCCTCTGTTTTTCTTTCTCTCTGCCTCCCCACCCCCTTGCCTGGGGGCAGGGGGTGTGTCTGTTTCAAAGAACCCAAAGGTCCTCTTTAATTTCTCTTTACCTGAAATGTCCTAAAAAGGACCCTTGTGGGCATGAATCACCGTAAGGCTCCTGTATTCTTTCATAAGTTTTAAACTTCTATATCTTCCAATTACTAGGAAAAAAAAAAAAGACTTTGTGTTAGCACATTTGCAATGAAAACCTTCTTAAGATAAAAGATGACGTTACTGCCCTTGCAGAAGAAACTGATGCTCGACTTGTCTTAATTCTTCTATTATGCAGCTGGTTTATAACCACTTACTGGAAAAAAAAAAATGACCCTAGACAGCTCATCCAGGCAGCTGGAGGTTACCTTATCATTTCTTTCCTACAACTGAGATCCTATCTTTCTAACTGTAAAACTTCGCCGTGGAAGCCGTCTCCTTGGTGAATACCGCGACTACGTTCCTGAGCCTGTGGACGAAACCGATTTAGATGCCGCCCTTCCCTCCCTCAGCCTGTCAGCCAAGCGTAGCACCGAGAGGTGATTAGAATTTTACTGCCCCTGATTCACAGCCCTCACCTTCCCCTGGATCCCTTGCTTCCCTTTGCTTAGCAACAGGAATGTGGCAAAAGCCTTGTAGTGCAGACAGATTTCTTTTTCGCTTTCATATCGAACAGGAGAACTTAAGCCAGTAAGACAGCACACATCTGACGGGAGCTTCCCATTAGAATTTTATACTCTGAATGCCAGGGGCTTCCTCAGGCCGCAGGATTTTCACAGCATTTCTGGTTGAGGTTGAGTTGATCACACAACGACATCCGGGCCCCTGTTGCATGTCGCAGAGGTGCCGATGGCCACGCAAGTGCCGGTGTAACCTTCAGCCACAAGCCTACCCCCTTTGTCCCCCCGCCGGGCTGCTATTTTTAGAAATGTGAGTCGTCTAGGTCAGGCATTAAGGCCGCCCCGTCGTGGTAGTTAAAAGGAATTTCGAGTTGTGCACATTGTCTGTGCTCCTTGGTTCCTGACGAGTTTAGCTTTTTTTGGTGAATCCAGCGTGCCAGTTCACCAGTGCTGGGGGACCGGCCGGGCAAGGATGTTCAACGGGAGGGTAGACGTGTGTGTGAGAGTTAACCGCCCCCCCCCCCCCCGCCCCAGGGTGGAGCAGACACGTTTATTGGTAGCATCAAGCAGGATCTGTCAGGTTTCCAATATCCGACCGTTCGTGACCCAAACAAATGACAGTTCGTGGATGTAGCCTGATGGAAGTGCTCTAGCCCCTGCAGAAGGAACCCCGGGGCTGGTGGACCTGAAGTGTAACTGGAAGAACTGGGGAGGGTTTTACGGGGAATATATGATGGCAGGAAGGCCTTGCAACGCGAGAACTAGACTCCCCTAAGCGGGTCTCCTCCTGTCCTAGACAGCACGCAGCCTGATCTAGCGATGGCGAAGAAGGTAAGAGTTACACATAGAAAGTATCAAGCGGTCCAGACCGACCGGAGCAAATAACTCATGCGTGGACGGTGGAGGAAAAACACAGCGAACGCTATGAAATCGGTGTCCGAGTGCGTCATTTTACTAGACCGTCAGGAAGCATCGGCGGTGTTGAGGAAGGAGTTAGCAGATTCACAGCCGTGTGGCTGCTGTTCCGGCAGCCTTGAGAGCCGCAGTCGCCTGCTTCCCAAGGTGGGCTGACTTCAACATTCGGGGGCGCCCGGGGGGCTCAGTCGTGTAAGCGCCTGACTCTTGATGGTGGCTCAGGTCGTGGTCTCGCGGTTCGTGAGTTCGAGCCCCGCGTTGGGCTCCGTGCTGGCGGTGTGGAGCCTGCTTGGGATTCTGTCTCCCTCTCTCTCTCCGCCTGCCCTGCCTGCTCGCTGTCTGTCTCTCAAAATAAGTAAAAATGGTAAACTTAAAAAAAATAAAATGAATGCCAGCATTCACAAAGGGGATCCAAAGTGAGAGGGAAACTGAAATGGTTTGTTCGAATGACAATAAAGCTGAAAAGGGATAGCACAGAGGTCACATGCCTAGAGCGTCCATACAGGCTACAGGCGGGATCAGACGAGGGCTGGCGAACCATGGCCCCAGTTCTGCCCACTGCCTGTTTTTGTAAATAAAGTTTTATTGGAACGCAGGCCCGTTCATTCTCATAGTGTCTGTGAGTGCTCTCATGCTGCAGGACCCTCACAGAGTTCTTGTAACACAGTTAGGACCAACAGAGCTTAACGTTTTTTCCTATATGGCCCTTTGTGGGGGAAAAAAAAAAATTGGCTAACCGCTGACATTAAAACAAAAACACACGCACACGAGCCACGGGTGGACTCGGTTCCTCTTTTATTTTTCAACTTTTCTGTCAGAGTTCGGTGAGGGAAATATTTTAAACAACAGGAAAACCAGCAGTGCAAGCATGATAATAAATGATAAGTGGCAGGCACTCGGCCTCGGGGTCAGTCGTCAGTAGGAGGGTAGAAGGCTGTCAGTTGCGGGGGGGGGGGGGGCACTTACTCTGCTACATTCACTAAGATTCAGCCCCTGCTGCTTCCCTGTAGCCAAAATCTCCCCAGGATTCAAGAGAACCTAGACACGGGCACATGTATGTCGTATCTCTCAGTTTTTAAATACTGGCAGCTACTGCATGCATGCCTTTGGGCTTCCACCCTGGCGGTCAAACGGGACATTTCTGTCGTCTGGATATGGCTTATGACCACGCGTTTGTAGCCCTGGTTTTGAGGCTAAGAGCGAGACGTCATTATGTGAAGGGAAGAGCCAAAGGGCTTAGCAAGAAGCGAGAAGGCATATAGAGCAGTAAATGGTACGGTCCCACATGGCCTGGGTGCCTGTGTATGCCAGGGGCGGTCAGGCTACGAAAGGACCCCGGTCATTCCTGTCGGTCAAGGTTGGTTTGCAGGGCGTTGGTGAAATGGCTCGGGTGTGCTGACAGTTTCCATCACTGCGTTTATTGGACTCATTTCCCCTCGTCTACCCCTCGCATGGGACTCTAAAATGCGAGAAGAGAAAGGAATTAATTGTGCCTCTGGAAATTAGACATCGATTTCAAATCAGAAGAGAAAGGAAATGTAGGAGTTACATGGGCAAGACATCTTTCTCGGTCTTCTGCAGGCACATGTGAGGAGAAGGAAATATTCCAGGGGAAACCCAGGGGACACATTATGTTCACTGAGGTCTTTGGTTGAGATACATAGCCACTGGACGATACATAGCCAATTGAAGGTACGGAGTGAAAAGTGGTTTACCTGTTTGACGGAAGATAATGACCCTGAGCACAGGACGTTGTTGAACTTGTCTCGCATCCTCAGGGCCCGGCACAGGAAGGTGGCTCCATTTGTTGGATGAATGAAGACACGAACCCATGAGCCAGTGGAGCGGCATGCATACTATCCTCTGTTGCATTGTCTTGTGTCTCACATTTATTGCCCCCCGTTTTTGCTCTGATGACCTAGTCTCTCCTATGTCTCTTGTCTTCTGTTTCCAAGGCAGTGCTTTTCAAAACAAAAATGAGTTGTCTTTCTTTCTTTATTCTTCCTTCCTGTGTTCCTCTTTTTCTTTCTTTCTTTCTTTCTTTCTCTCTCTCTCTCTCTCTCTCTCTCTCTCTCTCTCTTTCTTTCTTTCCTTTTCTTCCTCCTTTCCTTTCCTTCCCTTCCCTTCCCTTCCCTCCCCTCCCCTCCCCTCCCCTCCCGCTTCCGCTTCCGCTTCTGCTTCCGCTTTCGCTTTGGGTTACATCTTATAGTAACGTCCATCTTCCAACAATCCCGGAAGTTCACTTCAGTTTGGACTGTTTCTCATCTCCCTCATTTTATCTTCCGTTTGTGGACAACTGCTTACATTCCTTTGAACTGAGTCATCATTTTTATTAGCAATCATTATCAAAGGGTGGAAATGAACTCTCAGGTGCAAAGTTAGAAGGATGGAGTGTGTCTGTGCCTGGTGAAAAATTGAATTCAGTTGGGGAAGCTTTAAGGGTTGCTTCTGAAAACATTCTGAGTTTTCCCATGATAGTTATTGATCCGTGGCACATACCCAATTGATACAAATTCCCTTTACTGTGCAGGGCAGTGTAAGTCAGGGTTAAAGAAATACTCATACATGCATAAGATATATGTTGATTTCTGTGTTGCTCCTGGGTCTTATTTCAAGTACAAATAAAAATATTGGTCATACTTGGTTTTGAAGAGAGCAGTTTGCATACTATCATTGTTTTCTTGGAAAATTACTCTTGGGCACCTACAACTTAAAATGTTCTGTGAAATCTTTAAAAAAAAATTTTTTTTAACATTTATTCATCTTTGAGAGACAAAGAGTGAGCAGGGGAGGGGCAGAGAGAGGGAGACACAGAATCAGAAGCAGGCTCCAGGCTCCTAGCTGTCAGCACAGAGCCCGACGCGGGGCTTGAACTCAGGAACTGCGAGATCATGACCTGAGCTGAAGTCGAACACTCAACCGACTGAGCCACCAAATGGTCTGTGAAATCTTGATGATGGCATTAGTATATTCAACTTCAGGTTTCTTTCAGCAAGTACAACTGTACTCGTAGAAGATGGGTTAGCAGTAAAATTGGGTTTGTACCATCATAGTATTTTAGAACTGAAAGTAAGCAGTAGAATCTAATTCATTGTCTTCATTTTTCTTTTTTCTTTTAAATTTTTTTTAACGTTTATTTTTGAGATAGAGACAGAGCATGAACGGGGGAGGGGCAGAGAGAGAGAGGGAGACACAGAATCAGAAGCAGGCTCCAGGCTCTGAGCCATCAGCCCAGAGCCTGACGCGGGGCTGGAACTCACAGACCACGAGATCGTGACCTGAGCTGAAGTCGGACGCTTAACCGACTGAGCCACCCAGGCGCCCCTATCTTCATTTTCCTGAGGAGGAAACTGGCCACATCATGGAAATGGACTCTGTAGTGAACTTTGTTGAAACGTATTCATTTATTTGGAGAAGTCAATCTAAACAGACTATCTAAAGCTGCATATAAAAGTGCTACCTAAAGTTCTAAGGTTCATTCGCTATTACAACTATAGTTGTATACTGTAATTTTACGGTATAACAAATTTTACATGGTATGGATGGCTGTATAGAAATTACAGAAGAAAAGAATTAATTATTACAAGTAAAGGGAAATGCTGTCATTAAATTGTTTTAAATTTCGTTCTGCTTATATAAGCAACCCTGATGTTCTGAAGATGATGTAACTATTCATTTATCTGAAGGATTGGTAATTGAGTAATGAAGACACAAGTCAGATTAAGGACAAAAAATAATATACACAAAGGTGAAATTTTATCTGTGTCAAGAGGGATGAAAAGCAACGGAAGATCTCATGTAAATTGGTCATATATTAAACAACAACAAAAGCACGATGATGGTTTCAGCATGTGTTAGGTTGGGCACTGGGTGTTGTATAGAAACCAATTTGACAATAAATTTCATATTAAAAAAAAGAAGAAGAGGTAGGCAATTAATGCCATATTTGAAATAGCGGCTATGCTTATGTTTGAAAATCATCCATAGGCGCGAGCAAATTTTAGTAAATCGAGGTGTACTAAAGACTTTGGAAGAACAGCGTATAAGGAAAAGCTAATTAATAAGGAAACACATCCCTGTCAGCAAAATGAAAAGGCAACCTACAGAATGGGAGACCATATCAGCAAACCACAACTGATAAGGAATTGATATCCAAGCCATATAAAGAACTCAGTAACCACCACCCACACCAACCTGATTTAAAAATGGGCAGAAGACTCGCATAGACTATTCTCCAAAGTAGACATCCAGATGGCCAACAAGTACATGAAAAAGTGCCCAACAACGCTTACCATCAGGGAAGTGCAAATCAAATCCGCACGGAGCTGTCCGTCACACCTGTCAGAATGGCTGGGGTCCAAAGGACAAGAAATGCCAGGTGTTGGTGAGGATGTGGAGGGAAGGGAACCCTCGTGCCCTGTTGGTGGGAATGCAAACTGGTGCGGCCGCTATAGAAAACAGCATGGAGGTTCCCCCAGAAATTGAAGAACCGCCATGTGATCCAGCATTTCCACTTCTGGGTATTTATCCAGAGGAAACAAAAACATTAATTCAAAAAGATATCCGCATTCACGTGTTCCCATGTTCTTCCATAGTGAAGATGTGGAAGATGTGGAAGATGTGTCACCTAAGTGTCCATCAGTAGATGAATGGATAAAGATTGTGTGTGTGTGTGTGTGTGTGTGTGTGTGTGCGCGCGCGCGCGCACTCGCACGCGCATGCGTGCAATAGAGTATTACTCAGCCATAGAAAAGAAGGAAATCCTGCCATTTGCCACAACTGCACGGATCTTGAGGGCATGACACTAAATGAAATAAGTCAGACCAAATACTGTAGGATTTCATTCCCATGTGGAATCTTTAAAAAAAAAAAAAAAGGTTCATAGATACAGAGAACAGATTGGCGGTTGCCAGAGGCAGGGGTTGGGGAGAGGTGTGTGAAATGGGTGAAAGTCAAAAGGTACAAACCGCCAGTTATAAATAAATCTCGGGGATGTCATGTACAGCATGGTGACTGTAGTTGACTCATACTGTATTGTACATTTGAACATTGCTAAGAGAGTAGATCTTAAAGGTTCTCACAGACACACACAAAACTGTTACTACGTATGGTGATGGATGTAACTAGACCCACTGTGGTCATCATATTGTAATGTGTATGTTTATCAAATTACTACGTTGTGCCTGAAATTAATATAGGGTTATGTGCTAGTTACATCTCAGAAAGACAGGAAAGAAAGAAAGAAAGAAAGAAAGAAAGAAAGAAAGAAAGAAAGAAAGAAAGGGAGAGAGAGAGAGAAAGAAAGAAAGAAAGAGAGGGAGAGAGAAAGAAAGAAAAAGAAAGAAAGAAAGAAAGAAAGAAAGAAAGAAAGAAAAGGAAGGAAGAAAGGAGGAAAGAAAGAAAGGGAAGGGAAGAGAAGGGAAAAGAAACATTCTCATGGAACCAAATCAGTGGATATCAGGCCTTACATATAGTGTAGTGTCACCAATGTTAGATTAGCAAAGGTACCTGAATATTCATTTGAAATGTATCTTGATCTAGAGGATATGTCAGAAAATGTGAAAGTAATACTCGTCTTCAAAAGTGTGTAGAAAAATACAACTGGGAAACTGGCATTTTTTTATTTGCTGTTTATAAACGGTGGTGCATTGTTCCTTCTGTCTTAGCTATTTAAGGTATCCTGTAATTTAACTGCTGATTTTTATTCAGACCTATTTCTAGGTGGTGCTTTGGATCTTAAGAAAGCATTAGGCTCAGTTTTTTTTTCCATTTTTGTTTGCAAACCAATTCCCTTTTTGTTAGTAAAAAAGAACAAAGGAGGGCAGGTGAATGTGTATTACAAGAGTCCCAAGTAGCAACGTATGTATTATAAACGTGATCTTTAACAAAGGATGGTATTCATTCATTCACTCATTCAGCAGTAACTATTGAGGATCTACCCTGTGTGAGGGATGGTGGCAAGGCTTCTGTGGACCAGTGAACGTGACTGATACCGCTCCGATCACGAAGCTTACGTTCCGGCCGCCAGATATATCAATCACGTCTATGTGCTTGGTGAGAAATATATCGTTACGGACTCTAAATGGCATCCTGTGCTCAGGTGGATTCGAGAGAGTGATACTTTATGTCGGAGAATGCTTCCTAGCTTAGAACATATTCTTAGACTGTTCCGTTCTCAAACATCTGGGGTGTTGTGTTCCATGGAGAAGCGCACGGCGACCCCGAGAGGTTTCCTGGCATCCCTGCGTCTCATAGGAAGTGGCAGAGACGAGGCTTGTCCCCTCCACCCTCTTTTCTTCAGGGCTGCGCTGGCTTCCCTTCCGTGCTCTGCCCTGCGCCACACTTGGGTGGAAGGCCACGTGCAGCCTGGGAAGGGTGCAGATCTTTCGACCTGTCTCGATCGCGGCAAGAGAGAAAAAGCGAGTGCATGAGGCGCAGCTGTGGGAAACCTGTATGCGAGTCTGCTCCTTGGGGTGGTGCCGTGTGAGCGAGGATCCGTCAGTCGCGTTTGAATGAACTCAGAGTGAATGCGTGCCTGCCAGTGGAGTTGGATCGTTGACCTGGGAATCAGTTTAACCAGTGGACGAGGGAGGGGGGGCCCCTGCGTGATGGAGTGACCTGTCACGGACAGGCAGAGGCCCTTCATGGAGACTGGGGAATGCCCCAAGTGGTCTCGGACTTTGATGAACAACTTGGTGGTGGTTTTCTCTGAATGTGGAGTGTCTCCCGGCCTGGGGTGGGAAGCAGGGGGGGTTGTGGGAGTCCCCCTTTACCAGGGGGGCCGGACACGCCTTCCCTTCTTCCTGGAAGTATGGGCATTTCCCAGCTTCGCAGAGCACTTTGCCTTTCCATCCTGTCTCTTTCAATTTATTTAAATTCGAATTACTTAACATACAGTGTAGTATTGGTCTCAGGAATAGAACCCAGCGATCCATCATTTACGTTACGACACCCAGTGCTCATCCCAGGTGCCCTCCTTAATGCCCATCTGCCATGTGGCCTACGCCCCCACCGACTTCCCCCTCCAGCAACCCTCAGTTTGTTCTCTGTATTTAAGAGTCTCTTATGGTTTGCCTCCCTCTCTGTTTTCATCTTCTTTTTCCTTCCGTTCCCCTCTGTTCATCTGTTGTGCTTCTTAAATCCCACACATGAATGAAATCATAGCGTATCTGTTTCTCTCTGACTTATTTCCCTTGGCATAATACCCTCTAGTTCCATCCACGTTGTTGCAACTGGCAAGATTTCATTCTTTTTGATCATCGGGTAATATTCCATTATGTATATAGACCGCATCTTTAAAAAAATTTTTTTTATGTTTATTCATTTTTGAAAGACAGAGAGAGACAGCACAACAGGGGTGGGGCAGGGTGGGGGGGACACGGAATCTGAAGCAGGCTCCAGGCTCCGAGCTGTCAGCACAGAGCCCGACGTGGGGCTCGAACTCACGGACCGTGAGATCATGACCTGAGCCGAAGTCAGACGCTCAACCGACTAAGCCCCCTGGGCGCCCCTTATATATACCGCATCTTCTTTACGCATTTGTCAGTCGATGGACATTTGGGCTCTCTCCATACTTTGGCTGTCGTAGATAGAGCCGCTATAAACATTGGGGTGCGTGTGCCCCTTTGCATTCTTGACAAGTGATGGTGCAAACCTCCGTCTCTGAGGATCGTGGAATTGTGAGGAAAAACTGTGCAAGTGTATGTGGGAAGTGTCCCTGCTAGGCTGTTCACCCACCTCATCCTGGGGAAGAGCAGGGGAGGAGTGAATGGAAGAACTGGCGTTGAGCACTGAGTGTTGAGCTCTGTGTCCCTCTCCCTTCCAGCCCTCTCAACGGCCTTGTGGGGAGGTCCTGTCATCGTGCCCTTGTCCTAGAGGAGAAAGTGGGGGGTGCCAGAGTCTATGTACGTAGAGCTCTTGCCGGTGCTCCCTTCTTACACCATTACATACTGCCTCCCTCCATCTCTGTAGACGGATTTTCCTTTTCCTGAATGCTCCTTGTAGCAGTGTTGTCTTCTTTTATCCCGCTATAATTTTTTAACCGCTTTAGTGAGGTGTACTTGATATCCAAAAGCCCACACGTGTCACAGATCTACAATGTGAGGATTTGGGGCATCCGCATGCAGTCCTGGCACCATGAGCGCGGTCAAGATGGTAGACGTCTCTGTCACTCTCACAAGTTTCTTCGCGTATCTTTGCTTGTTGGTGATAAAAACAGCTTTTGGGAGATGAGAACATGAGAGCTGCACCCTTACCACGCTCCCGAGTGCAGTGTTGTCCTGAGTGCCGTGGGCGCCATGTTGGATGGCAGATCTCTAGAACTCACGGCATCCCCGAGGCTTTAGACCAATTGAACGGCAACTCCAGAATGTCTTAAGTGAGGGGCAGCTCTTTTGACCGCTTGACAGGTACACGTGAACCTACGCGTTCATCTCTCACAACAGATTTCCCACAGGGTCAAACACAAGGGAGACGACAAGTCAGCATTTGCTGTAGAGACTTGGTTATGGCAGCTGAGGGGTGGGGACCACTTTGCGTTACCTGCTTTCCGTGCTTCAGTATAGAGTGATGTTTTGTTTGTCTCTGAGGCAGACCAGACACCTATTTCCTAACTTGGCAGAGTATGTCTGATCCTCTGAAAAGCGTTTTATCAGCTATGAACTTTTTATGGGGATGGGTTGACCTACAAGAGGGAATACCACTTGGAAGGATATGTGTGATTCACATCCATGTGGAAGGATCAGCTAATCACACCTGTTAATCATGCAGCTGAAGGGCATAGCATTTCTTGAGATGTGTGTGTTTTATATCTAAAAATCTTAATCTAGGTGATTAAGGATCCTCACATTAGGGTGATTTCTTAGTAATAAAGTATGGTCCAAGTTATATGAGGAAATCTTTTTAAATTTTTTTAAATGTTTTTATTGATTTTTGAAGGAGAGAGAGAGAGGGAGGGAGCGCATATGAGTGGGGGAGGAGCAGAGAGAGAGGGAGACACAGAATTCGAAGCAGGCTCCAGGCTCTGAGCTGTCAGCACTGAGCCCAACACCGGGCTCGAACTCATGAACCGTGAGATCGTGACCTGAGCCGAAGTTGGACGCTCAACCGACGGAGCCACCCAGGCACCCCGGATATGAGGAAACCTTTAGGAACACAAAAGGAATAAAAATATAGCAAAACCTTGGATTGCAAGTAACTTGTTCTGCGAGTGTTCCACAAGACAAGCAAACTTGTCTAATAAATTTTAAGTTGATAAACAAGCCATGTCTTACAATATGAGCAGTATGTGATGCCCAATGTCACATGATCCCAACTGAGCCAATGGTTCTTGAAATTCGCTTTGATAGACGAGTGCTTTGGATGACGAACATGTTTCCAGAACCAATTATCCTTGCAAACCAAGGTTTTACTGTATTACTCCTTTCTTATATATAAGCTAAAAGTTTTTTTTCTTTTCTTTTCTTCATACATTTCTTAGGAATTCACTTTCCGGGAATAGATAACATAGTACCTAATTAACATTCTTCAGAAAATGTGCACATATAATTCTGTTAGGAATCCACCACTGACTCTTAAATAACAAATGAGTCTATTTGGAATGTGTTTCTTTGGCTCGCAGAGGGAAATGCTTCTCCCAGATCTTGAGCTAATCAATTAGCAGATGCTGGAAATTGTCTCTAGTCCTTCTAGGTATTGGTTATAACCATGGTAAATTGATATAATCGTAGTTTTCTGCTACTATTAATAAATGAAGACTCAGGAAAATCACATATAATTGGAATATTACATATACATGTTGACAGCTTAATTTAATTCGTGTGTATGCACACACATGTGGATGTGTTTTTTTCCCTTTTGAGGAAAATGCCAGTATGTCAGATGAGGCCATACTATTGGCACATTGAGCCCCATAGACAACAGAAGCAGGAAAGAGGAAATTTGTCATCTTGTAGACTAAGAATTGCAAGTCTTCAGACAATAATACTTCTGGTGTATTGAATAAACTTGATTGATTTTAGAAGTGTTTTTACTCTAAATACACTGACACTCAGGTAAATGTCTATCAAATACACAACGCTGTCTTTTAAACACACGTATAAAAATTACGTTTCTTCAAATGGTGTGTAAAAAGTCCTATTACAGTGCGAGAAAAAAGCATTTTGTAACACATGTTAAATTCTCTAGAACCAAATCAACTTCATATCTATTTGCACACTGGCGCTTCTGCGTGATTGCAGCGATGATAAAGCAAAAGAATAATCAAGACAAAATTCATAAAGTTCTTTCTTTTCCATGAAGTAACGGGGGGAGTTTAGGTGACTGTTGTTTCAACTCTTGACATGGCAGTTTGTCCAACTGAATTCAACATTGCTCGACAGCATAGCGTCACGAGAGAGACTGGGGAGTTTGAATCAGGCAGCCCTGAGTGCAAATCTCTTCTGACCACCTATTAGCCACTTTGCAGTGAGCATTTAGGAATTGCAGGCTCTTTCTCCTTTAAATGGGAATAAAAAAGGCACTGTCATGTCATCTTGAGGGCTACAGAGAAAGCGTATTGAAGCCTCTGGTGCAATACCTAGAATAACGTAGAAGCTCAAAGTTGGCATCCATCATTGGGTGGCTGGGAAGCAGCAGAAAGCAGAGGAGGGGGATGGTTTTGAGTAAGTCAAAGAGCATCTGGCAACAGGTGAGCTGTGCGTAATGATCCAGCCCCCCCACCAGTGAGGCCCGCTCATGGTTAAATCGCTGGCAAGGAATTTGGCTGTCCCTCTGTACCAGTCTGGTGGATTTCACTTTCAAGACTCTGCTGCCTGTAGGTTTCTCCCCCTTCAGAGAATTACAGGTGTCAACGTTAATGCGCAGAAGCAGGAACATAATAGATGTCATGGATCTGTTCTTCCTCTTTTAGCTTTGCGTCAGGAACGGCACCGTGTTGCTGACGGAGGAAAAACCAAGCAGGCCAGTCACTTCTGAAAGGAATGCACCTTTCCAGACCACCATTGTCTGGAAAGAAAGAATTCTTTTGCTCAATGTTCCGAGTGGTTTAGAGACTCTAGATCGTGAGCAGTTTTATTCCTTGCAAATCTTGCATGCTCATGAGGTTCAAGCGGAGTGGTTTTACAAGGTTTGTTTTAATGGATTATCAAATTTCCCTTCCCTGGGCTTAATTTGTGATGGGAAATAGAACTTGTCTTTTTTTGCCCCCAGTAGACCTCCTTTTTCACCACGGGGTGTCCGCTGTGATTTTGAGATCAAAGCGTTTTATTTAACCTCTGCTTCAGATCTTACGTATTTCATTTATCTTCAAGCCAATTATGTGCAAATTCTACTTCCTGAACTGATCAGCGAGTCCCTGAGAAGTCCCGGTTGGTCAGAGGAGAGGACTTTTGTCAGCTATAATGTACCTCCTGTTCGCTTTGGAGCCTCCAAAACCATCGCTTCCACCCATTATTCTCAGAGAGGCATGGAGGTGGCCTAGGACAGGGACCGCCCCCCCCCCCAACAGTGCCCATTGAGGGGGGCAAACATTAAAGCTTTGCATCCCTTTAATCTTTGCAAATGCGCCATGCGTTTTGTCAAGGGGACCATGGATTTCGTTGTTATTCCTAGAAAAGTCTGGAGTTCCTTTGCTTCTCCAAAGGACTCTATATGGTATCAACAGCTGCAAATTATTTCCGTGTTGCAAATCCAATAGCTTGGAAGAAAAGTTTTGCCATGTTTGTGAAAGGGCAGCATAAACTGATTAATATGGATCAATCTAACAGTTCATCGTCCTGAACCTGTCATGTTTCAGCCCACAGGCAGTTGTAAACGAAAGCAAGGTCAGATCAAACCTGCATTGTATGTACCACATTCAGGAATTTACTATTCGAGTTTGAATAGATCAAAGAAATTGCGTGGTGGAAGCAGTGACTAATTTCTCCAAGTGCTTTTGTTCACTTACAGTAACTTCCTTTTCTAGTTTATTAGTGTTCTACCATAATTTTCCTAGGAAAGTTTCCCTGTTTTGTTGTGTAATTTTTTTAAATGTTTATTTATTTTTGAGCGAGCGAGAGAGAGAGAGAGAGAGAGAGAGAGACAGAGTGCAAGCAAGGGAGAGGCAGAGAGAGAGAGGGAGACACAGAATTCGGAGCAGCTCCAGGCTCTGAGCTGTCAGCACAGAGCCCAACCCGGGGCTCAAACCCACGCTGTGAAGTCATGATCTGAACCAAAGTCGGACTCTTAACTGACTGAACCACCCAGAGGCCCCTACCTCTTTTTGTTTTTATACACTTGTATTTTTGTGTATGTCTTAGTCATAATGACATGTAATATATATGTTTTTGCAAGGTATGGGGCAAAAAATTAGGGTTTGCATTAATGACGAGCGGTAAGGGAGAATCCCTGAACTGCAGACAAAGTACTCTCGGTCTGATCCCCACCTTGGTAAGGATCACCAGTCTATTCAACTTCTCCATCAGGCAATTCAGTTAGAGGAAATGAGCCAAGGTAAGGAATTGATTTGGTAATCATAGATTCACAAAACAATAACCCTTAGTACCATACCTAGCAGTGGAGAGCTATGTAATGCAAAATTAATCAATGTGGTGCTTTTCCTTGGGGGCTTCGGATTTATAGTTAATTGAGCTCAAAGCACCTGGCTTCTCCAGGATAAATTAATTTGTATTCACAATGATTTCAGGCGTTTTATGAAGATAGCAAACAATCAGGTCATTATTTCTTTCTTTTAGACCGAAGGTATCGTTAAAGAAGTGATACTGAAAAAGAGCTGGAGTTCTCACTGAAACCTGGATTTTATTACCTGAGGGACAGGTGGCACTCACACTGTATACTGGTGGCATGTTATTGGCTCAGATTAATAAAATGGCAGATATATGAATTCTGTTCCTTTGACAGACTGAGAGAAAAGTCATTCAGGATAGAATTCCCCAAATAACATTCTTGTGGTTAGTAGAACTTGGAGCAACTTCTGTTTTCGCAACCACAGATGTAAGTGACGATTTTAAAATGAGAGCAGGATAGGGGTGTCTGGGTGGCTCATTCAGTGGAGCATCCACCTTGATCTTGAATCAGGTCATGATCTCACGGTTCGTGGGTTGGAGCCCCGCGTCAGGCTCTGCGCTGACAACACGGAGCCTGCTTGGGATTCTCTCTCTCCTCCTCTCTCTCTGCCCCTCCCCTGCTCATTCTCTCTCTCTCAAATTAAATTAATAAACTTTAAAAATAAATAAATAAAGTAAAATAAGAACGTGATAATTTTTTCAGGGAGGTAGTTACGTTCTAGCATCTCGGTGGTCTGTGTTCAATTAAATCAATGTTGAGTGCCAAGCACAAGTACAGCGATAATTGATATAACCATGTAGAATTTTAAAGTAGAAATAGTTAGTGGAATTCAATCTTTACCTGTATTTTGGCTGGGAAAATGTTAGAAGTTACTTAATTCACGTACCTCCTTTGGAAAGTAAATATTTTAATTTCTAGGTTTAAGCGATTGATTTCATGGCTCGTCCCTTTATACCAAGGGAGAAATTGTAATGATTTAAAAACACAAAATTGTTGGGGCATCTGGGTGGCTCAGTTGGGTTGAACGTCTGACTTCGGCTCAGGTCATATCACGGTTCATGAGTTCGAGCCCCACGTCAGGCTCTGTGATGACAGCTCAGAGCCTGGAGTCTGCTTTGGATTCTGTGTCTCCCTCTATCCCTCCCCAACTCGCACTCTGTCTCTCTCTCAAAAATAAATAAACATTAAAAAATTTTTAAAGATTGAAAAACTAAAAACACAAAATTGTACAACTGCCGGGGCATGCGTAGTCTCAGGATCTCCGAGATGCTTTCAGCTGTAGGTAGGAGACCTCTTCTCAAATGGCATCAAGTTGTCTTACACAAGGGTATTTATTATCTCACATAGGGACTTCTCAAGTAGGCTGTACCCTGGGGGTGGCAGGGCAGTGTCCCTGAAGTTCTCCAATGTAGATTTGGTCTCTGCAAAGTGTTGGTTTCCTGTTCCTTGCTTGGCAGCAAGATGGCTGCCGTGGCCCAAGTCCCCACCGATGTTCAGAGGAGGCTGTGATACGATTTCTTTCTTACACTTCTTTTTGAGGAGGAAGTGACTCTTTCCCAGGGGCTTTTCATCAAAGACACTCTCATTTCTCAGTTGGGCCACATACATGCCAGGCATGTGGAATTGCCATGATTGGTATAGAGAGGTCCCGACCATCTTTGGAGGTGGGAGTTAGGATCCACTTCCCCCGAGTCCTGCGACGTAAGACAGTCAACTGAATAAAACTGGGGTTTCTTCTGAAAGGGAGAAAGGGATAAATGGATGTGGTGTAGGCAGATGTCAGTCATCTCGTGGGTAAGGAAATAATGGCCCAGAGAAGACTTACGCTGTGGCAGTTACAAGCTTAGGGCCATTTTGTCCGGTACTGTTGTCCACACTGTTTATAACTTTTTTCCAGGACTACCCCCTCCCCGCAAAAAAAAGGACAGTCATTTTGGTCATAGTGGACTTGCAAATGAAGAGAAACTTTATCCGAGTTTCTGAAGGTGAATGAAAGTGGCAACACCAAGCCATTTAATTTTATACTTCCTCAAGCGAAATAGGTCTGATGTCCCGTGAACCCGCCACGGCCTGCGCCTTCTTACAACTTCCCACAGAAGAGTTTTTAGTCATTTGGAGGATTACTTGATTATAAGTTGTTCTTTTTACTCAACACCAGGAGGGACGATGCCTACTTTTTGCTTAGTGCTTGTCCTTGGTGCGTCATCGGACGTTCAGCAAAAGAGCGAATGAATAAATCCTGAGATCTTCCAATCCCGTAACCATGCAATACGTTGAAGCACTGTTGTGTGGTCCCATATGTGTGAACTGTTCCACTTCTAGGTAACGTGTCAACGTGGTCCTACATCCTGAAAGCGGGACTTATAAATGACATGTAAAAATAACAGCATGAGACCCTCTGTGTCATAGGCCACTGGTGAGTGCCATCAAGCTTCAGGAAAGTCTATGCTGTTTTGAGACTTCCACATGAAGAGGCAGATTTGGGGCTGGGGATTGAAGGGAAGGAGGGACTCTGACAAGTGGAGAGGGGGAAATCCAATCCAGGAAGATGAACCAAGAGGGAAATCTTAGATTTATTTTAGGAACAAAAGGTAGATCTGTTTGATGAAGGTGTGTTGTCCCTGGGAATTAGAAAGAGATGCACTCAAGGAACTGGGAAGTGAGGGGGACCGTGGAGATCCTTCAGCTCAGGCTAAGTCGTCAAACTATTTGGGAAACTATTGAAGCTTTCAGAGCAGGAGTCGGACATAAAGGAACCAGTGTTTACAAAGATTAAGTTGTAGGATGGCTACATGTGTAGAATGGAACATGAGGGAGAAAAAGCAGTTACGGGGCAAAGTTGCCCAAGTGTAAATAAAGGTACAGAAAATAAAATGCAAGAAATTGGTATGAAGGGGAAGATGAGAAATTTTGAAGAAGGAGGACAGGACAAGACAGCCGGATACAGGGGCCTAGCTGGCCCCAAGCCAAGCTCCTCGGTGCTGAACCTTGAAGGCTAATGGGCTCATCGTGTGAAATAGGAAAGTTCTCTTTTTCAAAGAAGACGAGGATCTGAGTTTACAGCCAGTGAAGCACTTACAGATGCCCAGCAGGCAGGCAGGGATGTGCAAATCAACTTCCAAATGAATGGTGCTCGTGCCATAGACTAGAGAGGAGGTGACTTCTAGGTGTAAGTCAAAGCCACATGAGAGTCGGAGATAGGCCGCATTTATCAAAATGCCTGGCGCAGGGGCGCCTGGGTGGCGCAGTCGGTTAAGCGTCCGACTTCAGCCAGGTCACGATCTCCCGGTCCGTGAGTTCGAGCCCCGCGTCGGGCTCTGGGCTGATGGCTCAGAGCCTGGAGCCTGTTTCCGATTCTGTGTCTCCCTCTCTCTCTGCCCCTCCCCCGTTCATGCTCTGTCTCTCTCTGTCCCAAAAATAAAATAAACGTTGAAAATGCCTGGCGCAGACATATCCCAGTGTGTATTTGTTGAATTGAGACGAAACTATTTCCCAGAATGCTTTGGGTTGGCAGTGATGGAAACCCAGCAGAAACTGACTGAGAGACTGAATTTATGGGCTCGTGTGGCAGAATAATCCAGAGACAGGCCTGGCTTTAGGCATGACTGGATCGATACGTTTACATGGTTAGGGATTTCTCTCTCTCTTTCAACTCAGCTTTGGTGTGTGTTAGCTTTTTCTCTCAGGTGGCTCTCGGACTCGATGGCACATCCTTCCAGCTTAGCTCCTCCTGCAGAAAGACAGCTCCTCTTTCCCATCAACTCCTGGGCTAAGCACTAGAATTCACTCTTCCTGGAAAGACAGAGAATATTCCATCATCCCTGAATCAACCGCTGTGATTCCGATAAACCCGGCCCATCCTTAGAATCATGGGTAATGTGACGTCCGCCAAAATACACTTAAACGAAACCTAAAAGGTGAGAGGGGAAGGATGTAGGTAAATTTAAAGAAAAACCTCATGCCTTTTGCCACAGGAGAGGAGTAAGGATGCCAGGCAGGTGAATATGGCAGGAGTCTGCTACAGGACTTAGGCTGGAATCGTAGACTGAAGGCTACGGCCGGGCCTGGAGGACACACGTTCCCAGGACAGAAGGAGGGCGGCCAGTGAAGGAGAAATGGAAGAATCAGCGGGGTAGGCTGAGCAGTGACCTTGAAGCACAGGTGGGAGCTAATCAGGCCCATTTCCTGATACACGACAAGGTGGAGGGCTTCACGGGACGCGGCTCCAAAATGGAATATTCCGCGGGATAAAACAGCAGGTGCCCGCTGTTTTCGGTAATTTAGAAATAGCAGCGAGACGTTCCGAAGTCCAGACACCGGAGTGAAAATGGCCCTTCTGACATCCTTACATCCTTTGTTACCAGATTGAAGGCACGTGACTCAGACATTGTAAGATGAAAGAACAGCCTACATAAGTGGTTTACCATATGGCTTCTGTGGTTCGGTGTTTTTACTGAGGTTTTCAAAGGAAAGCAGGGAGAGGACCAAGGTCGGCACCTAACCACCTGAAGCTTCAGTTTCTCTCGATATTTCAAGGCCCCTCCCACTGTTTAGCTTCGGTCCAGCAGCAAACTGCCCTTGTCTGGTTGTCACCCTGGCCTCCACCTTCGGAAGTGCATTTTGCCTCCTCCCTCAGGCAGGCGTAAGGCCTGCCGCTGCTGAGTCAGCAAGGGACGGGGTCAGCACTGCTGCTTGGTGACCCACGTGGCCGCAGTTGGAGATGCTCTGTCGGCTCATCAGAGCTCTCCGACCTTTCCTGCCGCGTAGTAAGTGCTCAGCAAATGCATGTTAGTGTTAGTACTGAGACTGTTACAATGATTTATTTTTGTATTTATTTATTTATTAACTCTTGATTCCAGTTTTTGTTTTTTGATTTTTTCTTTTTTCTTTATTTTTTAAAATATAATTTATTGTCAAGTTGGCCAACATTCAGAATAGGAGAGATCAAGGTTTTCCCAGACAAACAAAAACGGAAGGAGTTCATTACCAACTACAAGAGGTCCTAAGGGGACTCTGTGAGTGGAATGTTCAAAGACAACAAAGGACCAGAGACATTACGATTGTTATTTAACAAAATAAAAATAAAACTCGGGCGCCTGGGTGGCTCAGTCGGTTGAGCGTCCAACTTCGGCTCAGGTCATGATCTCGCGATCTGTGAGTTCGAGCCCCACATCGGGCTCTGTGCTGACAGCTTGGAGCCTGGACCTGCTTCAGATTCTGTGTCTGCCTCTCTCTCTCTCTCTCTGCCCCTCCTTTCCTCGCTCTCTTTCTCTCAAAAATAAATAAACATTAAAGAAAATTTAAAAACCCAAAACTCTACAGGCGGCAAAGGCAGCGATTGGCTCCTTACCCTGTGTAGGAATTACCCTCTTTGGTGAGTGCATCTCATTCCCCAAGAGAGGGCCCGTGTCTTCGTTGTAAGCCGGGCCACTATTTCTTGAGCTAAAAACCTCACACTTACAGCTGTTCCCTTTTCGAATATTCTTTCTCACTTCTGCTTTCAGTGATTTCGGTGGTCTTCCCATGGATCCCACTCTTGGTGGTTTTAGGGCCATAGTTCCTGCCACCCCCCTCGTTTGTATGTTTGGCTTAGTTTTTACACACACCCACGGACGGAGAGAGAGGATCGAAAGCTGCAAGGCTGCACAATATAGTATGTGTCTGGCTGTTAATGTGTTTCTGTGGACCTGTACACATACGTACATTCACACACACACCCCCCCGAGGCCGTCACACTTACCTAAGGCTGCGATGAGGTTGACATTGTGTCCTTAGCTCTTGTTATCAAGAATGGTCATTTAGCAGATAGATCTCGGAGAGGCATTTTTTTTTTTTTTTAAGCACACACTCACGACAGCTGTGATTTCCGTGTCCGTACCATGCGCTGAGGACCCAGCTAAGCGACTTAACATGCTTTATCTGATTCCGTGGCACCGCGAAGGTAACCCTACGGGGGTGGGGTTTTCACTCCTTCGTATGCGCGGTTGCTGAGGAGTGGAGGTGTCATTAGCGAGTGGCAGAGTCGGGACCCGCACGTAGGCGATTCTGCCTCCGGTGACTGAGCTCCTACCCACCGCCCGGGCTCCACCTGTCAGTTCCGGGGCTCCTCAGCTCCGTGGGCAACAGCTTTACACTTGTCTACACTTGAAACACTGTATGAGCCAAACCAAAGCAAAGCCACTGTTAATCAAAGGCAACCCATAGCATGGTGACTACAGTTAATAGCACTGTCTTGCATGTTTGCAAGTTGCCGAGGGAGTAAATCTTGAAATTTCTCATTACGAGAAAAGAAATTACGTAACCGTGTGTGGTGATGGCGGTTAACCAGGCGAATCTGTGGCGATCATTTCCACAGTTGTCAGACCGTTAGGTTTT
Source organism: Lynx rufus (assembly GCF_022079265.1). Lineage (NCBI taxonomy): Eukaryota > Metazoa > Chordata > Mammalia > Carnivora > Felidae > Lynx > Lynx rufus. The sequence goes on along the minus strand of NW_025814840.1, from coordinate 5,972,775 downwards.
ACACCTTAAACTAATAAAATGCCTATCAATTATACCTCAGTAAAGCAAAATAAAACATTCTCCTTAGAATAAAAAGCATTTATTTTCATTGTTATTCTGAGTTAGTATCCTGGTGCTTGGCTATTGGAGGAGGAAATTGGTAAACATTTATAAGAAGGACTCTGCTGTACCAAATTACAGTTTTCTCCTTGTTGGAAATGTATCTGTATGATGTGTATTTTACTCTCCTGGACAGTGTTTTCATTCTGTGCCACAATTTTTTGAAAGTGTTTTTGTTCTTTTGAGTTATACTGACATTTTCTGATAGTTTCTCTCTGGAATATTTGTTATTCTGGGTCTATATGTGTGTCTGGTCTGTTTCCACAGTAGAGTTAATGACTGGGAAATGCAGTATCTTTCAAAGCCTGCCTTGCGGAAATGCATGTGTACAAATGCAGATTGCCCCAATTTTCTACTGAAATGTCCTTCTCTGCGGGGAATGTTACTTTCCAGGCTTTGTCTAGAAGAGATCCATTTTGTTCCTGGAGATGATTGAGATTAAGAGCAAATACCACGTCCAAAATCCATGTGTTGTGATTATACTTACCTGTAGAAGTTCAGTGACCAAAGAAATTGTACGAATTTTTAAAAAAATGTTTAGGTAAGCCTTAGCCGTCAGAAAAACTAATTAGCTTGCTTTATAAAAAAATGAATATTTTATTTTTGAGAGAGAGAAAGAATGATATGTGAGCAGGGAAGGGGCAGAGAGAGAGGGAGACACAGAATCCAAAGCAGGCTCCCTCCAGGCTTTGAGCTGTTAGCACAGAGCCCGACGCGGGGCTCGAACCCACAAACCCTGAGATCGTGACCTGAGCCGAAGTTGGATGCTTAACCCACCGAGCCACCCAGGCGCCCTAAATTAGCTTTCTTTTCCAAGGGAGAATATTTAGAAAGTAAATTCCAACAACTATCATAGTGTCTAAGACAAGAACACTTTGCGTCTGCTTCCTATTTGATAAGAACCGTGCTGTTCTTTCTCGAAACTCTGCAGTTTACAAAATATGTATAACTTAAACTGGCATATATAAGCAAGATGTGGCAAATGTTCCTCCGCAAATTTTCAAGGGATTGGAATATTTCCCAACTCCTTTCGACGGGAAGAAATAAAGTATTTTTCTTTTGGACTCCCAAAGGAGGATATTATTAAATACAAATGCAGAGTATTTTGAAATTGCTGAGCAGGCCACAATTTTGAAATGCTGCTTCTCAATCCAAAACTTTGGTATTGCTGGTTTGTTTTTTTTTTTTTCTCCCATGGGTCATCAGATATCACAGAGAAAGATTAAGGTGTTTTTTTTTTTCCTTTTCTTTTTCTTTTTTTTAACTTTCAGTAAATCAAATCTTGAAAAATTTGGCTTGCAACACTAAAGGATTCTGAAATATTCCTGGAACCTGAAATCAGATAACGTGCACTTCTCCAGATTAATTCTTTTTGGGGTATTGTGAAATGATTACAAGGAAAAAACACGCATCCTAGCCTTTTATCCTATTTTCTTTTCCAAAAATGAACCCAATCGTTGAAATTTGCGATAAAGAATAGGCTGGCCGCAGTTTCCACTATAAACAATGTAACAACTGTTGAAACAAAGCCAGCCTTTACATAACCAAGAAGAACTCAGCACATGTCTGTTACCACGCCTGCCTCGGCTTATCTCTCTCATGCTGGGTGAAGTCCAACTTTTGTTTCCTTTGTTTGGGGTCCAATGCGAAGAATGTTTCAGGAACACTTCCTTGATAGCATGCACGGAATACAATAGCACCCAGTTTCTTTTAATTCCAGCGCTCCTCCTTTAAAGCCAGGGTTGAAAAGTTATATGGTAACGCGCTTGGCAGAGGGAGTCCATGAATGAAAACAAGGCTTCATTGGCAAAACCCTTCATCAATTTAATGGGCTCAGCAGCTACCCAGATCCATCCAACGAAGGGTTGGCGGATGGACAGTCAAAGCCATTGACGACAGAACATTCTATTTTTTTTTTGGAAAGAAAACAGAAATTCCTTTGTTATTGCCATTTATGAGGAATATCCTGACTTCTATATGCTAAGGGTGAATTCGATCCAAAAAATCATGTGAGGGGGGAAAACATCTGTGAGCCACCTGTGACCTGAAGGCCACCAGTTGGTTACCTCTTGACTAAAGCGTGACACTATTTGACATCTTTATTGAATAATATTTATTGAGATGTTGGGTGTCTTCTCTGGCATGTGTCCTGATGTTTGTTAGTATTCTGATGCTCTGCTGGTCCTCTGCTCCTGAATCTTAGCATTTCCCTTCACTGTGTTCATTTTATCCCCAATTTGCAGATGGAAATCAGATTGGATTAGAAAGAGAGAGTTTGACATAGTGTAAGGCCCACGTTTGGGTCCACAGTCTGGTTACTAACCTAGTTGCTGGTGTCAGAGGGTCTATCTTCTTCCAGAAACAAAGTATTTTTCTTATATTCCACTTTCATATGTTTGTTTTCTGCCTAGTTTACTGTCCCTAAAACCCTTCCCAGAAACCAGATCTTTATAGGATTGGGCATTACATTGTGAAACTCGTTTAGGATTTAACGTGCACCTTTTGTCTCCAGGCCTATAGTTTGGGCTCTACTCTCTAAGGGCCTTCACTGAGGCCAGACGTAATCTTCACTGCTTCCTTCTAAAATTTTAATTGCTGTTCAAGACCTCCCTGTTTCCTTGTGATATCCCTGATACCAGTAACTTGCCTGCGTGAGTCTCTTCTGGATTCTGGTTGCATGTGCCCTGCTGGGTCTCTTTCCGCCTCCCTGGCACATGCGCTTCTTGGCTGTTGGAGTTGGCCAAACTTTGCTCCTTTTAGCCCCTCGTGTCTGGCTATTACATCAGGTAAAAACCTTTGGAGAGCAGTGCTTTTGAAGCCGATTTATCATGGAAAAAAAAAAGGGAGGAATAAAATTTTGCTATCTGTATGTATTCATACAATTCAAATGCACTTAGTCTTTCTTATCCAAAAGGTACTGTGTATTTGTCTTATATATATGACAAATATATATATATGTCAATATATATTAAATCTATGTATGAAATGCATATGAAATATATATATGAAATGTACATGAAATATATATATATGAAATATGTATATTGGGAATAAGAGCTTCTCTACCTTCTCAAATAGGCTTATAATGACATATATATGTCTCTCTCTCTATAAAACATATGTAGATAACATATATATAACATACATAGGTAGCACACATGTAACATGTATAGATAACATATATAAAGATTGGTAGTTATTTCATTAGTGTAGCCAACTGATACAAGAATTGATTTTGGGGGGCACCAAGGTGGCTCAGTTGGTGAGACGTCCGATTTCAGCTCAGGTCACCATCTCACAGTTTGTAGGTTCAAGCCCTGTATCGGGCTCTGTGCTGACAGCTCAGAGCCTGGAGCCTGCTTTGGATTCTGTGTCTCCCTCTCTCTGTGCCCCTCCTCCTGGTCATGCTCTGTCTCTTTCTCTCTCTCAAAAATAAATAAAACCTTTAAAAAAATTTAAAAAATCAGAATTGATTTTTTAATTCCTGTTGATTCATGAAAAAATAAATGCCAGTGCTGGTAGAATGAGTAAGGTAGCAACCTATTAAAATCCTCTTGTGTATGTGAAAGAAGAGATGTCGGGGTTACTGAAATGATTAAGGTATTACCTGTTAAAATCCCCTTCTAGAGCGTCACGTGTCTTTGGAATTATTCTCAAAGAATACAGTAACCCTTCCTGTATTATTATTTGGATCAGTGAGCTTGAACAACAGCCTTAAAGAGCTGAACTCTGATATGGAAATTTCCTTTGAGAATCAGTTTCTAAATTCCAAATTCCAGAAAGCACAAACTTATTTTCACGTAACCTCTCTCATACTTGCATGCTGATTCGTTTTGGTTTTGAGGAAAGAACGTTATCAATTGCTTATGCTATCCTTCTCCTGTCCCCTCTCTACCTGTCTGTGTGAGTTTGGGAAGGTGGGCAGCAAAGCACCCGGTGGCCTTGGACCCGGCCTATCTTCAGAACGTAAGTAAATCCTCCGTGAAAGATACTTAAAGGTTGGATCCAATGTGTTGACTGAGTATGCTCCAGGCATTTTGAGTGCAGCAAGGTAGAAAACAAATTGCGAGAAATGCTGATTATAGATGGAGTCTTTTATTAAGTATTGTGTCCTGTATGAGCCTATTTGAGAAGGTGGAGAAGCTCCTATTCCCAATGTATCCCAGTCTCAAAGAGGAGATGTAAATAGATGTCTAAATAATAATATGTGCATACATGGAAATGAAATGTGATGTGCTGAGATCATGTGTGCATGGATGGCATTCTGAGGCAAACGGGTGCATGTTGGTAATTGGTTTGACTGTCCTGTATTTTCCTTATGTATAGAAATCGTTGAGAAGCCATGGCTTTTGGGTTTTGCTTCATAGGAAGCTGATGTTTAATGATGTTCATAGGAAGCTGATGCTTCATGGGGAATATGGCGCGCCGGAAGGGTGGGATTTTGAGGGAGAATTGGTTACGTGGAAATGTGATTCTTTGAAAAATCAAGAGAGCACCAGACTTGACACATTTTGAGTAGTATCTTCACTTTAACACCTTGGAAGCTTCTCTGCTTAATCCAGCGGACTTTCACGAACAGTTTTGCATTTGTTAGGAAATTGCCCTTTTAAGACCTATGTATGTTTAAACTTATTTTCAGTTGGAGCAAGTATTAAGCCTTCCCAGGTAAATCTGATCTTCAAGCGGCGTAACAGGTGCCGGATGGTGGGGTGGTTCAGTCGGTTGAGTGTCTGACCTCAGCTTAGGTCGGGATCTCCCAGCTCCTGAGTTCGAGCCCTGCGTTGGGCTCGGGGCTGTCAGCACAGAGCCCACTTTGGATCCTCTGTCCCCCGCTCTCTCTTCCCTTCCCCCTCCAAAAAAAAAAAAGAAGAAGAAACATTTATTAAAAAAAAAGAGGTGTTGGATATCAGTGCTGAAAGATAAATAGTAATACGTGTGGCATATTTTTAAAAAAAAAAAACATGCAGTTTTCAGGTAATGAGGCTGATTTTCTTGCATAACCAGTAATAGAATTTGGCATGCAATTAAAGAATTTCAAACATATTTTGGGAAACATCAATATCAATGAATAAGTACAAGTGTTTCCAAGGTAATTTTTTTTAGGAAATATTTATTCGGGTATATAAGGTTGTTGGTTTTCTTTCAATTTCTTAGTTGTACTTACTAGAGAGTAGAGTAGCAAGAAGGTATATCTAAGTCAAAACAAAGTAACATGAAAAATAGTGATAGGGTTGCCAGAGAAAATACTGGATGCCAGGTTAAATTTGAATTTCAGATAACAAATACCTTTTTTAGTATAAATTTGTTCTATGCAATAGTTGGACCTACTTCTACTAAAAATTATTTGCTGTTTACCTGAAATTCAAATGTAACTGGGAGACCCATATTGTGTTTTAAGTGTTTATTTATTTATTTTGAGAGAGACAGAGTATGAGTGGGGGAGGGGCAGAGGGAGAGGGAGAGAGAGAGAATCCCAAGCAGCCTCCACTCTCAGCACAGAGCCCAACGTGGGGCTCGATCCCACGACCAGGATATCATGGCCTGAGCTGAAATCAAGAGTCGGACTCTTAACCAGCTGAACCACCCCGGTGCCCCAAGACCTATATTTTTATTTGCTGAGTCTGATGATCTTAAAAGCTGGTCAGTTTTTTTTTTCTTTCAATGGGCAGACACATTTGAAGTACCTTCTTTGTGACAATTTAGCCCCATATCTTGTGGAAGTTATAGACTACTTGTCCGCAGAGAGTCTGCCCTCTAGCAGAGGAGCTAAGAGATACGAAGATAATCCTATTTCAAGGGAAACAAATTCTCTAAGAAAGATACAGTGACAGTTAAAAGAATAAAGGGGTCACTTCTTGTGGAAAGCAGGGAAGGGACACTTGAGTCAATATTGAGTTTGGCCAGAAAGGATTGATGTCGTTTTGCTCACTTGGAGATGGGGAAGGGATGGTACCTTCTAGACCAGAGAACAAGCGCTATGGAAAGCATTAACTTGGCGAAGTTTTGGGTGTATGGAAGGGATTATGGTCTGGTTGGAGCAGTGGTTCTCAACCTTTAGCGTGCAGAATCATCGGGAGGGCTTGTCAAAACACAGCTCCCTGGGTCCTGCCCGTGGAGTCGCTGGGTCCTGCCTGCGGAGTCGCTGGCTCCGTAGGTCATTGCAGGCAGAGAATTTGCATGTGTAACAGGTTCCCAGGTGATTGGGACGCTGCTGGCAACCACACTCGGGGATCATGCACTAGTGTCCACCTATGGGTGGCTGGTGGAGAATGAGGTTGGAAATGTAGTCAGGGCCCTGACGGCCTTTGCTGGCACGCTCTGGAGCTTGAATGTTGTTTGATAGACAGTAGGGAGCCATTGAAGACTGGTGAGCCCGGTGACATATCCGATTGTTCTTTAGGAAGATTTACCTGGTGGCCGCGTGTGGCTTTGCCTGAAAGGGACATCACATGACAGACACGCAAAGATAGTGAAGTTGTTGCTAGTTAATGTTGTTTACAAGAGACTAGAAATGACCTAAATGTCCATCAACAGATGAATGGAGTCACTGGCATGTGTGTATATGTATATATAATGGAATATTATTTGGCCACGAGAAAGAAGGACGTCTTGCCACTCGCGACAGTATGGATGCCCCTGGAGGGCGTTATGCTAAGCGAAGTGAGTCAGAGAAAGACAAATATTGTGTGATATTACTTATATGTGAAATCTACAAAACAAACAAAAAATTGGAACTTGCGAAAATAGTACATTGGTGGATGCCAAGGACTGGGGGTGAGGTGTTCTTAAGTTTCTTTATTTAGAGAGAGCCAGAGTGCTAGACGGGAGGGGCAGAGAGAGATAGACAGACAGACAGAGAATCCCAAGCGGGCTTTGAGCTGCTGATGCGGAGCTCCATCCCACAAGCAGAGATCATGACTGAGCCAAAATCGAGTTGGACTCTTAACCGAGTGAACCACTCAGGTGCCCCTGGAGGGGTGGGAGAAATGGGTGATGATGGTCAAATGGTCAAGGGTACAGACTTCCCGTTATAAGGTGAATAGGTTCTGGGGGACCTGAGGGACAGCACTTTTGACCATGGACAGCAGCCCTGAACTGTGTACTTGAAGGTTGCTATGAGAGTTGATCTTAAATGTTCCCACCATACAGAAAAAAAAAAAACAAAACAAAAACCAGTAATTGTGTAAGGTGGTAGATGGGTTAACTAGCCTTATTATGGGAATCATTTGGCAATATATGTGTCTATCATGTTACCATACACACTTCCACAATGTTGTATCCCAAATATATGTAAAAAAAAAAAAATGGAAAACAGAAAAAAATAGGTATTGCGTGAAATTTTGGAAAAAATCAAACTTAATCTGATTGAGGTTTTCAAATTGAATAAGCAGCTTTTGCCTGTTGAGTTAAAACAGCTTTCCCATGAAAAAGTAAGCCGTTAAAGTAGGGGCTGGTGTTTATTGCAAGAGTGGATTACTTACGGGCACCCCGAGAGGTCAGGGCGTAAAGCTGCACGGGACATTTGACAGGCGTGCACCGTAGCACCACACGTCGTATCGTTGGCGTCCCGTTTCAATTCATGAGGAATGTTTCCTGGACCGTTAAGACCTTTTCTCTGCGGGCAGTTTTATTTTCTCTACCGAATGACTTCTTTCACTCCTGGTTAGCCGTCACATTTCCTGTGGGCCTGTGTTTTCCAGACGCTGTGACAGGATCTGGTTTAGAGATATAAACAAAGTTAAAAGAAGGCCTTTTCTCGAGATAACGTTGAAATTAGCCAGCAACTGTATGGAAGGTGGCTGCTGACGAATGCCTAATAATTCTGCTGAGAATCAGCACTGTCGCTGTTAGCATGGCACTTACTGCCTAACCTTCACCCTGGATCTAAGTAAATTTTAATCCGGTTTTTTTAAAAGTATAAAAATGGCATGTTTGATGCTGAAAATTTTGGGAAAGTCCTGAAAAATATAAAGAAAAGCGTGACAATCACATACAATTACATAATGTCACCAACCAGAGGAACACATAGCATTTAGGTGTATATTCTTTCATACAGTATATCCTGTTTTGTAACCTGACTTTTCTGTTAGTAATATATGTATTTTCTCGTGCCAGTAGCTGTTGTAAAATAGAATTTTTATTAGCTAATAGCCATCACGTAAAAATACCACAATTTGGGGCGCCTGGGTGGCTCAGTTGCTTAAGCATCCAACTTCAGCTCAGATCATGATCTCGCAGTTTGCGAGTTTGAGCCCCGCATTGGGCTCTTTGCTGGCAGCTCGGAGCCTGGAGTCTGCTTCGGATTCTGTGTCTCCCTTTTCCTCTGCCCCTCCCCAACTTGCACTCTGTCTCTCTCTCTCTCTCTCTCTCTCTCTCTCAAAAAGAAAAAAACATTAAAAAAATACAAAAACATCACAATTTTACTCCATATTTAAAAATATTAAGTCACTTCCAATTTTCACTGTTAAAGTATTTCTACAATGCACATCTTTATATCTGAATTGTTGTGCTTATCCTTAGCAATTTATTTCCTTTGGATTGCTATATATATACACTAAGCTATCTTACTATGAAGGGAATCCAATGCTACCTTTATTAAGACAATGCATAATTTAAAGTTAGATACAGCATTTAAATGCATAGTTTCAATGAGGGCTCCACAATAAATGTTCCTTTGCAGGTAGAAAACCATAGAGGGGGCACCTGGTTGGCTCAGTCAGTTAAGTACCGATTCTTGATTTCGGCTCCGGTCACATCTCAGGATTTGTGAGCTCGAACCCCACGTTGGGCTTTGGGCTGACAGAGTGGAGCCTGCTTGACATTCTCTCGCTCCTTCTCTCTCTGCCCCTCCCCTGCTCTGTGTCTCTCAAAATAAATAAATTAACTTTTTAAAAAATTCTTAAAAATGTAGAGGCTGCTCCTAGCTGGAGGTGAAGGAGCACAGTATTTAGAGTATCAATTGTGTTAAGAACATACCCTTAGAACACATCCTTAGATACTTCAGGCGAGGTATCCAGCCTTTTCAGTTATTCCATGGGAATTCACTGTTATTGATAATGAATGATACAGAGTGGGAGACTAATTTTATAGTATCGATATACCATTGTAACTAGATTTATAAAGTGTATTCATACTTTACAGTGTATTAAATGGACAGAGGTTGTGATTGAAGTGTTTGGGGATGGCTAAAATACCGATCAGAAACATAATCATCGACAAAATTAGTATACTAACGTATACAGCGCAAATTATCATGACCACAAGGCTCTGCTCAGTCATTTTGGAAGCCTGGAGGGGAATTTGGGGGAAGATCATATAAATTTCTAACATTTTTTGATATTTTAGGTCTTCAGATCTACCTTACTACAGTGAAGATGTATACAGTTTTTATAACCAGGTTTATAGAATTTCCAAACCATTTACTGAAGTCAAGTTCATGACTTGAATCAGAAGTTACTCCTGGGATCCCCCAACAGTTTGGAAGCCGTGAGCAGATCGGAAGGATTCATGCAGTCAGTCCTTAAATCTTTCTTCTGGCGTTGGCCATGACCCATGAGCTCACAGTGCCCTGCAGGGATCCCATCCCAGGCTTAAGCTGCCGGGAGCTCTCCACTCCCTGGGGGTGCTGGAGCCTTGGGAAAATCCAAATCTGCCTCTTTTGAGGGAAAAGGTCAAGGCATCTGGACTAGAAAGCCTCAAGTAGCAGCAAAATGTGGCATTTCTGTAATTCTACTGAATGTCACAAAATACTCGGGCAAAAAAAGGAGTGTTCTAGTCACTACTTAGAAATGAGAATTTTGGCTTTTAAAAGATTTCAGAGGTCCTCCTCCTTCACCTTGTCATTTTGTCGGTGAGAAATTGAAGTCTAGAGGCAAGGGACTCATTCACAGCCACCACGGTAGTTCCTGATGGGACTGAGCTGAGGAGCTCAGTGTCCTATGTGCCTCTTCATATGCCATCAAGGGGATCACTGCACTTTTAAGAAATGTCTGCAGTAGGGAGTAAAGCTATATATGACTGTGGATGGTGGGAGGAGTAGAAATGTTAGTCTAGTACTTACTTTTTTAGTCAAGCAACAATGCGATTTTTTTCTTGAATCCTTTTGACCTCAGCCATCTTTTAAATTCTTTCCTTGCCACAGGTGTTTGGTTCCATGTCTTTGATTCCCCCTGCCACCCCCAACCATGGATAAAGAGCTCTAATTGGATAATGAAGTCCAAGGAGAGATTGGATGTGCTGGCAGAAAATCTCTTTGTAACCAACTTTGGGGAGCATTTTCATCCTTGAAGTGAGATGTGCTCGTACTCGTGATATCACGGATGCGGGGTATCTTGCCTGCATACTGAGCCTTGGCAGTAGCGATGAACTTTAACTGGGCTTTTCAGATCTAGATGGCTTTCCCTTTCATAGAATTTTTTTTTAAGATTTCAAACCTGTGGTCTAATTAGGAAAGTTCACATACTAATTTCCATTGTTCTGTTGCATAGGTACTCTCAGCGGTCTGGGTTAGCCAGAGGTTCCTTTTTGTTGTAGGGGCTATAAATAAATGCACTCGGTCAAAAGTAAAAGAAAGCAAAGTTAAGAAGCGAACAGGACCAGTGGCCAAAGCTTCGTGTGGTAGGACCCCCACTCTCTTGCCCAGCCCAGCACGCAGGGGGGCAGCGTGGGTCCGGACACCTGCCCCAGTCCTGGCGGCTTCTGTGGGACCTCTCTGTACCTTGACTAGATGGACTTGTCATGAATGCCTCCCCGGGGATTGCAGTGAGGACCGCTGAGGTCAGGCAGGGTCCTTGTGTAGGCACACCGGAATTAATAGTGATAATAATTAATAATAGTATCCATAATAATGTTAATAATAATTAGTGGTGATGCCCTCGTGTTTTGCTTTGGAACCCTAAGTTCGCCTTAGTTTAAACTACAAGCACTCGTGTCAGAATTAGCCTGGACTGTAGGGATAGCCGGGCAGGAAGCACACAGCTGCCTCTCACCTTACTCTTGACGCACATAAAGCTGAACTTACATATTTTTTTGACTTTTCACCAAGTGTCTTTGCCTCTGTGTCCCTAGGCTTGGAGCCTTACCAAGCATTGAGGATGTGCATGTGGAGTTTGAAAAGGAATTGCAGGGAATCCCACTGCGTTTCTTGCTGCTGACTGGCCCAAACTGATACGCACGACCATTAAAATCAGAAGCTGCAAGCCAGCAGCTCGTAGACCAAAATGTGCTTGGTGTCCAGCGCAGTAACATGGAACTAGTTGTCCATGTTTGAACATTTGGGCATCTCACATAAGAGTGTAGATTTCTGGGGCGCCTGGGTGGCTCATTCGGTTAAGCATCCAACTCTTGGTTTCGGCTCAGGTCATGATCTCATGGTCATGAGGTCGAGCCCCACATGAGGCTCCGGGCTAGATGTGGCGCCTTCTTGGGATTCTCCCTCTCCCTCTCTCTCTGCCCCTCCCACTGCTCATGCTCTCGCTCGCTCTCTCGCGCTCTCTCTCTCTCTAAAAAAAGTGTAGATTTCTGACTTCTAAAATGTAGAAGGCATAGCAACCCCAAGCCTACGCATATGCACTTTTATACGCCACATTTCTCTCTCCGCTTTGCTTCACATATTTATACTTCTTACCTTATCCCCCAGGCACTTGAACTCCAGATTGAAATAACAGTTTCCCATGTGGACAGCCTGAGGCATGTGGGCATGTCAGAGCCACGTTCAGTCCCAGCTACCTGCTTTGAGCTGTGGCGGTCCCATCTATTAACAGGGAAGGTCTCTTCCTGAATTTGTCGTGAATTCTAAATAAAAGAGCATACGTGCCAAGCCCAAATCTATGTCCTCCTCGTATTTGTTGCTCGGGAAAGAACTGGTTATCCTTCCACCTTCCTTGTCTTATAAATCATGTTTCCTCACCATTTACGGTGAAAGGAGAGTATGTGCTAGTTTTATGTTTACAAATTTGCAACCTCAAAGCAATCACCACTTTCAATGGTAATGTGCCATCCTTGGGAGCTGTTTGCTGCCCTCACCTTTCCTAGATGTCCCGTGGGCTTCTGAGACTTGTTAACAGGGATGATACCACTTTATCATCGCTTTCGTGTCATTGTGACTTTGATTTGGATGTCCACTGAAGTTTGGTTAACACACACACTAACAATATTGCCCTGCAGTGAGAATTAAGAGAATAAAGTAATAATCATTCTAACTGTATTTGAAACACCGTGTCTCCTAGTCTTTCTCTTTGAACCTCGGTTTCCCCAGCCTTTCAATTGGGCTAACGACCTTTTGCCACATAGTAGTTAGAGCCATAGTTAGAGCAACAAGAAATAAATGCCAAAAGCATGCGTGATTAACTCTGTAGAAGATGATTTCTCGTTCGCGGGAGAGTATTAAGTGTGTGAACAGATGACAGACAGGACGGCCCTCTTCCTCGCAGGGGCTGATGTCAACCTGAACTCACACCTTAAGAGGTAAAAAAAATCTGCCTCCCGTGCCTGATGGGAAACACGATGGAGACAGATGATGTGAAAGGTTATTATAGGACAAGTGTGGAAGGGCTGCACTTCACCCCACTCACATCTGGCTGCACCTGATGGCAAAGGGGTCTGGGCAGGACAGTCCATCTCCATGGTTGAGGGAGCAAAACCTTCTGGTGGACAGCTGACTGTCTGTGACACAACCAGCAAGGCTGTGGGTTGAGAGACCCCCCACCCCCCACCCCCGCCCCCAGACAGTGTTCGCCATGACACTTGTATCTCAGAGGCTCTCAGCAAGTGGTTGCTGCTCTTGTTTTGCTGCTGTGGCATCATCATTTGTCATTGTTAGGGCTCCGAATGCAATTGACAAGTCATGGCATGCCTGAGACTCTCTGAAAGTAGGATTGAAATTGAATTCTGGAGTCAGCATCCCGGAAGCTGAGGTTACCTCAGAGTAGAAAAGGGGAAATACTGGCCCTTACTCATCACAGGGCCACATTCGTCAAGGGGGTCTGTGTTTATTTCTACATTATTAAGCTGCCTTTATTGTCTATTGTCCTCTTACTCAGCTCTCAGTCTTTACATTTTGTTATTTGAATTTCATAGGTAGTTTAGGATTCAAGATAAAAGCCATGCTATGAAAACTATCTCCGTGACGCCAGTATATTGGCAAACCACCTTTCTTTCACTAATAATCTCTTTCCATTAAACACATTTCAGTGGAGAACAATGGATTTTCTAGTTTTGCTTTTGGAAAATACCTGCAAATATAGTTTAGTGATGTGTCTCCTTGTAGTATGATGAGTGGAACGCGAAGGGAGTGAATTGAAGCCTTTAAATTAAGATTTAATTTAAGCCTTGCAGTTCACCCAATTTGAAGGCTCATGAGCTTGAGTTTGAAAATCGGTGAAAATGTTATAATGGATTTGAAATATTGAAGTGATTCAAATACCTTTATTTTCAAATGAAATTCCATTTAAGTATATAATTCCAGTTTTTACGTTCTTGTCTATATCCATATTGCACTTGATGAGCACATAAAAATAAGCTGCTGTGCCAGGAACGGGGGCGCCAGGTGAGACACAGAGAAAGGTACATTCTCCCTCCACTGAGTCAGAGAAAGAAATTTCCAAACACAACCCACAGTGACAAATGCCCTGAAATAGACTTATTCCCTAACGCTCTAGGAGAGGGGGTTAGCTGACCTACCTTAGGTTGGTTGGGATGTGTTAGGAAAGGCTCCTTGGAGCTAAGGAAAAGGCAAGTAAAGATGATTCGGGTAAGGAAATAAAGGAATATTGTAGGCAGAGGAAATAGCATGTGCAAAGGTACTGAGGTAAGAGAAAATACTGGAAGCATGGAAGGTAGTTTAAATTGTCTGACGCCATGTCATGTAAGGTGCCCCTCAGGGAGGCGAAGGGGAACAGGGACAAGAGATGACCATACAGAAATAGGTATGGGCCAGATTATCCTGATGAGGTCGTATTAATTAGACAGCAGAATTTGAGCTTTATCTTGAGGGAAGCAGGAAGCTTCTGAAGGAGTGGTGCTCAACCCCGGCGATTCATTAGACTCCTGTGAAACTTGCTAAGTGCTCTCCCTGTCTGAACCCAACCTCAGACTAATTAAATCAGAAAACCTCAGAACGGTGCCCGGGGATTAGTATTTTTAAAACTCTCCCCAGATGATCCTAACGTACAGCCAGCTGAGAACCACTCTTCTCGATGTTTTTAAGCAGCGCATACGGCAACAGAATGCCACCGCTTTGAACCAGAAGTTCACAAAGCTGAAGTGACACGAGCCTGCAGACCTGTCATGCTTTGGCGTCGGAAGAGAAAGAAAGGAAAACAGTGATGAGCATGGTGCTTGGGTTTCTAGCTCCCAACTATGGCGTAGATGGTGGTTAAAGTCAGCGAAATGGAAACACAGCAACCTGTGATTTAATGAGGAAGGCAAGTCTGACACGTGTCCAGGAGGCTATTAGATCGACATGTCTGAAACTCGAGAGATTTGGGGCTGCATATATAGATACGGGAATTACAAGCACATCATGGGAACTGAATGCATGGGAATAAAAAAAAAAAAGCTAGGGAGCTTGTGGTATGAGCGTTGGCCAGGTTGTTGAGCCCTAAAGCTCACCAACGTTTCAGAACCAAGGAGACCAGAAAGAACCCATGCAGGAGACCAACCAAGGGTCAAACTGAAGACCGATGGCATGAACTATCTCCTTGAATGCTGCCGATGGGAGTTTATAGTTTGTTTTTGTTCAACTGGAGACCTTTGGAATAATTACAGAATTGTTCAAAAGCAAAATGCATTTGAAACTGCACATCTTTCACGCTAGTTTCTATTGTTCCAGCAAACATTTCCCGATGGAGACGGCTTTCACGTGTCGTAAGTTTCATTTGCTTCCCCTCAGGTTTTGCGCGTGTGAAGCACTTTTGTTTTACAAACAATGCAAAAAGGTGAATCCCCTGGTACCCATCTGGGTGACTAAACCATTAAATCCAAGAATTTCTAGCTTTATTTTTTTCTTAGGCTGGATTTTAAGGATAGATGCACCAGCCCTCTTAGCGAGAAGAAAACACAAAGTCCTTTTAGTTGAAAACGGCAGGGATTATGTAGTGTCTCCTGCGCTGTTCCCCATTGTCCATCTCCCTGCCTCCTGAGAAAATGCAAACAAAAATCTCGACCTTCTTGAACCGTCATCGCTGCCGCTTTTAGGAGCTATTATTAACAAACAAGCCACCAGACAAAAACAGAGAACTTCAAAAGGTGAGGAAACATAGGCACTATTCGAAGCAAAACTCCCTTTGGGGAGATAGATTCCTGGGCCAGGCTTTCCTGCCATGAGATGAAAATAGCCTCCTAGATCTGTGGAAATCTCTTCCCCAGAAGGTAAAAACCAATCCTTCCCTTTGGTTAACATGGCCTGCAATTTTACCAACTACGTAATTGCTTTCAGGGAGCAGGCACGCAGTTTGAGAACAGCAAAGCCTTCGTAAGGGCCCTAGAACCGATGGACCTGTGTGTTTGCTGGTGCGCTTATGAGTCAGTTTGCTGTTCTCCTAAGCTCTGGCCAAGATCAGCGGCAGTGAGGCAGAGAGCATGTAAGGAAGTAAGTAAGAGAGTGGTAGTTTGAGGCCGTCGAACATCACGGTGTTGGGGCTAGATGGTGGGTACCTCAGCAGGACGGTGGCGGAACACCTTAGACCTCAATGTACAGAGAGCCTTGGGAAGTCTGGACACTGTCCATAAGCAGGGATGAACTTACGCCAAGAATAATCCAGGTTCTTCACATTGTGCCTGTGAGAAACCAGTTCAATAAGACCACACTGTAAGACGAGTTCACCCTGGACCATCCGCTCAAGACCCCAACCCAAAGGTTGGGTTAGGCCCAAACCCAATGTCGTTATTAATATTAACAGACGTACAGCTTCAGTAAGTACGCTGAGCCTGCATCTAACTTATTCTGTGCACGCGTCTCAGTAAGAAAATGAAATCTTGATTCCAACTACACCAGGGAGCAAGATACCAGCAGAAATTTTCGAATTGCTCACATTAAATCGAGAGCTATGGAATAAAAACTAGTAAGACGTATATTAATTCACACATTTTTTTTTGTAAAGAAATACCTGAAAACATCAACAACAACAACAACAGCAAAAACGCGTTATGGCCTGCAAAGGGAATCGGCGTTTATTTTATTCCAGGCCCTAGACGCGTTAGTCCCCCAACAACCACGTCATGAAGACATTATTATTAGACCCGGTTTTACCTACTAGGAAGCTGGACTGCAGGTTAAATATTTAGTCCAAGGACACAGAGCGGGTACCTGGTGCATCCAGGGCTAAAAGTCAGTTTTGACTCTCCTCGAACATTGATGTACGAATTATTGAAATAGGTTTGGTGTCTTTTGCAAATGTATTTCAGAGTCATTCTTTCTAGTATGTTATCAGTGCCTTGTATCTGTTGATTATTGAGATGTGTTTGAAGACCCTTCCTACCAAAAAAAAAATTATAATGTCATGCTTACGGGTTTTCTAAAGGCTGTATCCTCACTGCCAACTTGGAAGCAAAAGTGCGCATCAGTGCCTTATTCCTGTCCCAAGGATTTCATAAGTAAATGCTGGCTTATTATGCTTCTATCTGCAGACTTCTTGCCACAGAACCACGTTTATAGAAGATGAGATTTTAACAAGATCTTTTTGGTATTTTTTTTTGTAGCCGTGCAGTTGGATATCTGATATGGACAAAACGATGTGTTAAATTTTGTTTCGTGTGGGCTTAAGAAATCTTGTCTTATTAAACCTTTACTAAGTTACCATTACACTGAACAGTGAGCTTCTAGTTGAATGATGTGTTCTTTGAATAAATGCTTTCCCTGCATTCTAGAAAATCATTAGTCTTTTAGCACAAAAAGCAGCAAGTAGAATTTGTGTAGTATGTCTTCTTAGGTTTGACTCTGTCTTCTGTTCCTGTTCTTTTCTAGTGAAGTCAGACATTCCCTCAGCCTTCATGAATGCTGATTTGATGACTTCTGTTTGCATATTCTGTTCAGAACCTTGGGGGAGGCGCCTTTTCCCTAAGAAGGCATCTTATCACCAATAGGTAGGGGCAACAGGACCTATCAGCATGGTATATTTTGGTTCCAACAAGAGAGGTTAAGGTGTGGCTGTCATGGGATGGCTCGATTCTGCCCTGCATCGAATGAGACCCAGAGGCACCAAAGACGGAAAGACCCAGAAGGGAGGAGAGAGGTGAGGCTGCAGGTGGCTGTGTGCGTGCCCAAGTGAGAAGGGGCAGGGCACTAATTTGCACCGTGGGGTAACCGGCACTGGCAGCTCCAACCGAGGGACACCCAAGGGCCGAGGCATGAGATGCACAGAAGTGGGGAGCTCGGAAACCCCTCAGCTGGAATTTGAAACTGGCAGGAACCATTCAGGGACCGACACAGCAGTCAAAGCGGGTTCTGGGGTATTGTAGCAGAGAGGAGGGGGACCCCCAGCCCCCTGAGATGTCAGAGGGCCTGAGCAAAAGGGCTGAATGCGAAAGGAGCTTTCGTCTGAGGGGCTTGTGGGGCTGGGGACCGCGATGAGTCTTTCGAAGGGATCCTTCGACATTCACAAAAACATGCATTTGCTGGCAAAGGCAAGGAACACAGAATGGACAGTTATGTATGATTTCCCCCTCGGAATGTCTGCGACTATGCATCGTCCTCCTTGCTTCTTTTCTATTTTTTCATAACTTTTCACCACTTCTCCTTTTGTTTGCGCTCCTTTGGAAAATGTTAAGTGTGTGAATCTGAATCTCCTCCGATTGCGTCTCTTTCTTGCTCTTTCCCCATTTGGCTCTGTTTCCACTCTTTGGCTTATTTGTAGGTTCGTTTCTGAGAGCTAAGATGGTGGGACTCAGTTTGGTAAGACGCACGCAGAGGCTCAAAGCGTCACGCTTCTAATCTGGGCAGATGACAAGGGCTCTCCCATTGCCCTGGATGCAGTGTAGGAAGTATCACGGGGAGGGAAGGGATGGGGGTCGAAAACAGGTGGCTGCGGGGCCAGTCCTCCCAGATGCAGTTCTTTTATTTCACAAGCACGCGCTGAGCACCTTCTGTGAGCCTGGTACCTGGGGCCGGTGATGCAGTGGTGCTTGGGACAAAGTTGTCCCAATGGAGCTTGTATCGTTAGGGAGGAAGAGTCAGTAAAGGTTATAAACAATATAACACTCCAAGTAAGTCATAATGCAATTTCAGGAAATAATGCTTATGAATAAAAATGAAGGCGGGGCTCAGGTGTGGCAGGTGCAGAGTGTGGGTGGTGGTTTTAGATCCCGTGGTCAGACAAGGGCTCTCAGAAGGTGACACCAAGATGGGGGTCTCTGATGTGTTTTCAAAAACTGAAAGGGAATAGACTCTTCAGGTGACCACCGTCCCCCCATAATTTGCTTTCCCCCAGCAAGGATTGGTGTTCTTGACCCACAGCAGATGATCTGGCGTGAGTGGAGAATTGATCATTTGTTCCCTTATAAACTTGGCCTGTTGGAAACTACAGGAGCTCATTAATCTGTCCATAGTCATAGGAATAACTGCATTTTTTCAGAATATCGTAGCAAAGGCTCAAGCTTGAACAAAGGGCGATGGTCATTTTCCATGCAAAGACCCGGATAGACCTTTGCAGCCTATTAAGAAAAATGATTGTTTTGACATTATATTTATGCTGGGAGACCCTATTACACATATTTATGTAGTTTTATACAGTCTTGCTTCTTTTATTTTCTCTCTTTCCTTCCTCTCTCTCTCTCCCTCCTCCCCCTTTCTTTCACCTTCCTTCCTTCTTTCCTTCCTTCCTTCCTCCCTCCCTCCCTCCCTCCCTCCCTCCCTCCCTCCTTCCCTTCCTTCCTTCCTCCCTCCCTTCTTCCCTCCCTCCCTTCCTTCTTCCCTTCCTCCCTTCCTCCCTTCCTTCCTCCCTCCCTCCCTCCCTCCCTCCCCTTCCTCCCTTCCTCCCTTCCTTCCTTCCTCCCTCCCTTCCTCCCTCCCCTTCCTTCCTTCCTTCCTTCCTTCTTCCCTCCCTCCCTCCCTCCCTCCCTCCTTTCTCTCTCTCTCTTTTTTCTTGTTCCACAGTCTTGATAAGATCTGGATTCCATCATTCATTCACACACTGAGTATCCCCTAAAGGCCGCTATTGTGGCCTCAACCTGAGGTCCTTGATTGGCTCCCAAGAATCTTGTGAATTTTGCTGAAATAATTTGAGAGGTTGCCTCTGTATGCACATACATCCGGTGGTAGAATCCATAGCTTTCAACAACTTCTTCCCAGAGCTCACCAATGCTGTTGGTTATGCGTCCACCTCCTGGGCTCATACTGGGGCAGATGCTGGGAAGGGAGCTATGGACAGTTCAGAGGAGGGTTTTGCTCGTGTGGGACATAAATCCTAGGAGGGCGAAGAGAGGGAAGGAAGGAGTTGATTCAGGTTAAGAAACAAACAGAAAATGAACAATTCATTTCAGATAATGATTAAGTCTCTAAAGAGAATATCCTAGATGGCACCACCGTATGGAAGATGGTCAGGGAGAACTTTCCTGCAGTCACTTGAACCGAGATTTGAAGGAGAACAGGGTCATTTAAAAAGCCTGAGCCAGGCTGAGATACAGATATAGCTAAACGCTCCTCCTCAGTTGTTGAACTAAGAGGTTTTATCACGCATTTTCTCATCTCTGGGCCTCTTATTTTTGTAATTATTGTTAAGTACTTTAAAAAATCATACTGTCACTTTTCAAGATGTGTTCTTAACCCTTAGAGCATGAAGGAATTGGGCTAGGTGATATCTGTAACGTTAAGCTTAAAAATTAAAGAATTCTAGGGCGCCTGGGTGGCTCAGCTGGTTAAGATAAGACTCTTGATTTCGTCTCAGGTCACGATCTCTCAGTCCGTGAGATCAAGCCCCACATCAGGCTCTGCACCAAGAGCTGAGAGCCCGCTTGAGATTCTCTCTCTCCCTCTCTTTCTTCCTCCTCCCTCAAAATAAATAAATAAACAAACATTTAAAAAATAGAATTCTAACTTAGAAATGCAGTATACCATAAGATAGGCTTCAGGATCCCATGTGGCTTGTACCCAGAGCTAATTAAAATGACACGTGTTCATTTGTTATCCTTCAGCTGTTCTCTTCATGTCAATCGTTATATCACCCCAATTACATAGCAAGAGAGTATATTCACTCTTTTTTCAGCTTGTGTATATTTAGATGGGTACGCTCTCTGGAAGTGGTACTAAGAAGCTAAAATGCTTTTGTTCGGTGTGGATTTAAATTTTCCGCTGTTACACATTGAAAGAGGAAATAAATGGATTGCTAAACAACGTGTTCTCCAAGACTAGATGTGGCAGTCACAGGTCTGATTTTATACTTTTTTGGATTAATTATTGGTATTTCTTCTAACGCTCTACTTGAAAGTGGGTATGAAGAACAGATTAGTTTTCAATGCGATCTTAAAGGGACGGAATCTTTGATAGCTCCCCGGGCCCACGGTCACCGAATTTCTCAGTATTCAAGGTTTCTGATCGTGATAATAGTGCAACAAAATTTCTAATGAGCCAGAAATTAAATTCTGTTAATCATCTTGTCTTTGATAGTGAAGACATTTGTCCACAAAGTATTTTTTTTTTTTTAGATTTTAGTTATTCACTTATTTTTAAAATATAGTTTATTGTCAAGCTGGCTAATACACAGTGTGTACCATGCGCTCTGGGTTTTGGGGGTAGATTCCCACGATTCATTGCTTACATACAATACCCAGTGCTCATCCCAACAAGTGCCCTCCTCAGTGCCCATCACCCTTTCCCTCCCACCTCTCCCAGCAACACTTAGTTTGTTGTCTGTATTTAAGAGTCTTTTATGGTTTGGCCCCTCTCTGTTTGAAACTTTTTTCCCCCCATCCCTTCCCCCATGGTCCTTCATTAAGTTTTTCAAGTTCCACATAGGAGTGAAAACATATGATATCTGTCTTTCTCTGACTTATTTCGCTTAGCATTATACCCTCCAGTTCCATCCACATTGTTGCGAATGGCAGGATTTCATTCTTTCTCATTGCCAAGTAGTATTCCATTGCCTATATAAACCACATCTTTATCCGTTCATCAGTTGATGGATGCTTGGGCTCTTTCCATGATTTGGCTATTGTTGAAACACTGGGGTACCGTGCCCCTATGCATCAGCACTCTTGTGTCCTTGGGATAAATTCCTAGCAGTGCTATTGCTGGGTCGTAGGGTAGTTCTATTTTTAATTTTTTGCGTAATCTCCACACTGTTTTCCAGAGAAGCTACACCAGTTTGCAGTCCACAAAGTATTAATTGCTTTTGTGTCTCAACGTACTTCCATAGTCTAGCATAATGATGAGTTTCCTCAGCTGAAAAGATGTTTAAAAATAATAGTACTATGTAGTGGTGAATAGTCGTTTCTGCTAGAAAGAATAAAAAAGAAGGACAACAGTGTCTGTGTAGTTATTCCATCAGTCTCGTATGCTTGCATGGTTTAAAAGCTGCTAGTTTTGGGGGCTCTTGGGAGGGTCAGTCAGTTAACCATACAACTCTTGGTTTCGGCTCAGGTCATGATCTCACAGTTCGTGAATTCAAGTCCCACACTGGGCTCCGTGCTGACAGTGTGGAGCCTGCTTGGGATTCTCTTTCTCTCAAAATAAATTAATTAATTAAACACTTAAAAAATAAAAAAAGATAAATTAAAACTTCTCTTTAAAAGTAGGTCTTTTAATTAAACACTAAAAGGTGTTTCTGTATTCTTGAGATGCGTGCATGACTATGTATAACGCGTCAAATTATACATTATTCATAAAACATTTCATGCATAAAGTAAATTCCCATGTCTAACAATACTAAACATTTCCCATGATCTGCAATGGAAAGGCTAGAAAAGCAATATCAAAAATATCATGAGCGTGAATAAGGAGAGAAATTTCCACCGGATAACTAACTTTACAAAAGGGAGGGGGAGATGTACACTCACCTCGTTCCAAGCTACCCATGGAATATCTCTTGACACGCGTATGGCCAAATTTGGGCAGCCGCTCATACCTCCATGCTTCTCCTGCTTGGTGTGCGCCATCATATCTGGGCACAACTGATTTTCTGTTTGGCATCGTCTTTCTCACTGGGCGCCGCTGGCTGTAACCGTGAATGCTAGGGGCCATCAGCCCTTCGTAGCATTGCTGTGGTTTCTGCTGTCACTACCGCGCCTTTTAGTGCCGTCACTCACCGCCATGTCAGCCACCCACTGCCGATGCTTCCCAGTGAATCTTCAGTGATGGTTTCCCAGTGAGCTGGTGCTCATGCACCCACGAACTGGGTCCTTCAAATCCCAGATTTTCCAGTGATCTGTGGCAGAACAGAGAGGACCACTTCTCTTTTCCTGCCCCCTTAATCCCTTTACATGCTCTCAGGGAGAAGCTTCTCGTCCAAATTAAGAGGTTGCACTAAGACTGCTGTATTTGACCTTGACGACATCAAAATCATCTAGGATGCTTGGAAACACATAGTTCTTGGCTCTACCTTTGATTTTCTAAGTCCTAAAATCCTAATCTCTGATGGTAGATTTCATGAATGTATATACGTGTGTGTGTGTGTGTGTGTGTGTGTCGGTGTGTGTGTCTGTGTGTGTATGAAGTGTAATGAACATATAGTGATGTTAACTTCAGGTGTACAAAATAATGATTCAACAATCCTATACATTTCTCAGTGCTCATCAGGGTTAAGTGGACTCTTAGTCCCCTTTATCTATTTTACCGATCCCCCCTTCCCCTCCCCTCTGGCAACCGCCAGTTTGTTCTGTGTATTGAAGAGTCTGGCTTTTTTGTGTCTCTTTCTGTTGGCTTGGTCATTTGTTTTGTTTCTTAAACCTCCCCTCTGAGTGAAATCAAATGGTGTTTCCTTCAGGACACGTTGGGAACCCACATCTAGATAATTGTGGGGGCCCTTTAGCTCTGAGGGGGTGTCAGTCACCCTGCAGCTACAAAGTGAAGTTTTGAGCATCTCATTCACCTTAGGGTTCATGTTTTTCTCTGTGGATGGCATTCTCTTTCGTGTCGAGTCTTTGAGTTAGACGTGTCTTAAAACCACTGTCGTCCTGGGTTATCTTTCTAATAGGTTGCTGTTATCAAGTTAGTTGGAGTGAATGTGTAGTCAGAGCTTGGTTGTCTACTCTGGGGACATGTAGATACTGGTGCGTTTGTGTCTCACCCAGGTGATGTGATGCTCTCGCCGCCACTGCCCAGCCTTAAAAGCCACCCGGTGAAAAAGAAAAACAGTGATGGGCATGGGTGGTCACTGTTGTCTCCAAAAGTCACATGAGGCGGAGACCTAAGTACGATCGAGGATTGATAAATAACTCTCATGGTCATCCGGCTGTTGTTACTCTGTGGGCCTTGGCATCCTTGCTGGCCAGAGGGATGCAGATTTATATGGAGGATGTGAGAAATTCAGGTTTCTAAAACCGTCTTGGGAGTAAGTTACCAGAGAGAGCCACTGTCGTAGTAAAAAAAAAAAAGATTATCTTTCACTTTTTCCCCATTTCTGAATTCTGTTTTATCCAGTTGTCCTGTTCTCTCTCTTCTAAATAATTGGTTGTGCTTTCTATGGGGTTTAAAACCTTTTGAAGAAACAACCTTATATTTTCCGGGTTTTCTTGGCTACTGATTCCTGTTGTGAAGCATCCTTGACCAGGTTCTCTTTCTTTGCGAAATAGGAGAAAGAACGTGGACTGTGGCACAGTAATTCAGCTTTGAATCTCCAGTGTCTCCTGTGGCCATTCCGGCTTATGAACAGCCCATAAATGGCCTTTCTCTGGGTCTCATCTCCACCATAACTGTGCAGTTGTTCTGTTCCCTTCTGAGTCTGCCTGGCTTCTTTCTAGAAGGCACAGGTCATGTTCTGAATGTCTCCTGAACAAGTCTTGAGGTTCTCTGGACCAGTGCTACATGACGAGCCGCATCCCCCTGTGAAAGCCCACGATGGGCGCCCCCACCCCCTTCTCAGCCGTTGTCCTGAATCCGCTCCTGGTGCTGAAGCCACTCCGTGCCAAGCAGTCAGCGTCGCCGGCTCTGCAGGTGCTACTGTGGCAGGTGCTGGCTCACAGGTGTGGATGCGGATGCTTCCCAGAGGACAACCCCCTTGTCCCCAGCCTCTGCCCTGCCTCCCGGTGCTGCTCAGGCTGCAGGCAGGAAGCCCTCGTTCCCCCCACCCCACTCAGCCCTGCAGTCCTGGAGCAGGACCCTGTAGCAAAGTCCCCCAAGTGCCAAAGCTGTGCTGTATTTTCTGGAGCCTTCTGTCATGCCAAACCCTGGTTATTGTACAGCTGAAGTCTTTGGGACATTGTCAAATTGCCTCTCAGTGTTTTGAAATCAGCAATTTAACATCTTTGTGTGTTTCTCCGACTTCTGAAACCCTAAAACTGTTATTTTGTGTAGTCTTTGGTTGATATTGTTAAGCTCCTTTTTCTGGGGGATGGGGGATACGAGGGGAACCTGGAGAAGACAAAGCTACGTAGCTTGGCAGGGTCATAAATTCTGTTTCAAATTATTTTCTGTGTTGTGAAGCAGAGCAAGAAATGAACACTCTAAAACCCTAGCTAGCGTTGTTCCTAGACTTTCTCAGTTACTCTGACCCTTAAACCGTTTATATGAAGCTTGGGGTACCAGTCCCACGTTCTAGCTGGCTTGGCCCTGGACAGTGCAACACTTTCATGCATTAAAAAACTGTCCCCAGTCCCACTGTGCACGGCAGCAAGCCGCCATCCACGCAAACCTCAGCCTCTTTCTCTGTGCTTCCTTGCAGCTCACCGATGGTGTGAGACCCACTCTTTTGTTTTTTCTTTTTTTTAGGACAAATGAGACAGGCTTGCTATTTAAGTAAACAAAGCGAGGTCATAGTTTTTTTGCATGGTAATTGGTTTCACAGAACTGTTCACCTCCGTGCTGTTTTGAGGGATTAAGAATGCCGTGTACCTTTGAATCCTGTTCAGTAGGAAGTCACGTTTACTTTTTTATTTTTTTTTTTAAATTTTTTTTTTTATTTTTTTAAACGTTTTTATTTATTTTTGGGACAGACAGAGACAGAGCATGAACGGGGGAGGGGCAGAGAGAGAGAGGGAGACACAGAACCGGAAACAGGCTCCAGGCTCTGAGCCATCAGCCCAGAGCCCGACGCGGGGCTCGAACTCCCGGACCGCGAGATCGTGACCTGGCTGAAGTCGGACGCTTAACCGACTGCGCCACCCAGGCGCCCCCACGTTTACTTTTTTAAAGTGAGGCTCGATATTCTACATGGGATAGAATTTGGTTTCTCTGCATTAGCCACCAACTCAAAAATGCTATTTTTAAAACCTAGTGGTTCTTTCCCAATGATCTTGTCTGCAGATACGCAAACACACATGGAAAACGTTTCCTTTCTAGGCATGCTTGCATGTTTGTTTATGCATCTTGTATGTACCAACGTTTGTAGATACACACACGCTGTACCTTTTATCGCCTGTACTATTCTGTCCTGTTCAGTTTTTCTGCTATGAATTAGAAGCCCTCTGAGACTTTATCTTGGTTTTCACTCAGCCTCATTTTATCCAGTCGGTATCGGCATCACCTTGCCTGTTCTCATTTATTTCTCCAAGGAGCATTTGAGCCTTGCCGTGTGCCCAACACTGTACTAAAAAATACCAGGATGCTACTGTGATCAACACCTGCCCCCAGACTATCTCGGCAGGTTACACATTTGCAATGAGTTCTTGATTAGACATCTAGTCACATGGTCACCTCTGGTTTTTCTTTTTCTTTCTTTTTTTTTTAATGTTTATTTATTTTGAGAGCAAGGGAGGGGCAGAGAGAGGGAGAGAGAGAATCTCAAGTAGTCTCCACACCGTCAGCACAGAGCCCGATGTGGGGCTTGAACTCCCAACTGTCAGATCATGACCTGAGCTGAAGCCAAGAATCGGACGCTCAACCCACTGAGCCGCCCAGGTGCCCCAGCACCTCTGGTTGTTCATATTGCCCCTGGTCTCTTTCCTTTTTTAACCTCACCTTCACATCTGCCTTCCTTTTTCACTTTGGATCTCTTAGCGTGGATAAATATGAAAGCGCGCGCAGGGAGAAGGTTAGTCCAGTCCTTTCAAGGAAGGTATTCCTCTGAGCTACCGAGTATTCGTAACATCGGATTCTACTGGCCCTGACGAAGAAGGGAGAATGAATACGCACCATCTAGGCCAAAAGCAGAGAAAAGCAACAGTTTGCCTCCCCTGGAAACAGCATTATTTTAGGAACCAGCGAATCCTTTTCTTCTGCCTGGCAGGCTGTGAAATTAGCAGATTTTTAATAGGGAGAACAAACACATGTTGGGAGAACAGACATTCGGGGAAATTAAGGGTTTGGAGGGATAGTAGCCTCTAGGAATCAACTTGTCTTCTGAAGTTCCAGAACACCCCGCTTCTGGAGAGCGAGCCTGCTGGTGTCCGTTTGAACAGTGGCGTCTTCCAGAAGCTTCCATATCTGGGGTATAATAAAAATGCCACTTGTTGTCATTGTTAAAACACCTGGTTAAAACACCAGTTAAAACACTCTTTGGCTTGTGATTTGTCCCCTTTCACACCCTTGCCCATGCACCCCACCCCAACTAAAACATATAAGTTACTAGATTTTTATGTCACGGATTTCCTGCTCTTTTCATAGTAGTCTTGGGAGGGAACTTTGATGATGCCTTTACTTATTATTTTCTCTTTATTTAAAGGCATCCTTTTAATGGCTTTCCCGGGGGGAAAAAATGCAAGCACTTTTTAACCCTAACAATTAGGGACAAAATAGGTATCCTTACCTGTGAGTGATATATTTGTTTGAAGAGATGGACCTAAACACTTTCATGCATTAATCAGTCTACCTATCCATTCATTCCTTCATCATTTAAGCTCCTGCCATGTGTCAGGCTCTGTGTAAACATTTTCCATACGTTCTCTCCTTTAATCCTTACAATATTGTGCAGGGAAAACACTGTCATCCTACTTGATCAATGATAAATTGAGGCTTAGAGAGATGAGTTACCATGCCCATGGTCACACAGCTGGTAAGTGGTGCCGTTGAAACCTGAACCCTCACAGTCTGATCCCAGAGCTCCAGTGCCGGTACTTGGAAATACGTGCCTTATTTTATAGGCAAAGAAGAGGCACTGAATTAAATATTGTGACTAGGTTTGCAATCTTGAAAGATTTAGGTTTTGGTTAGACCTAATTTAAAAGTCTAACCCGGGTGCTTCGGTGGCTCAGCCGGTTAAGCATCCAACTCTTGATTTCTGCTCAGGTCAGGATCTCACGGTTCGTGACTTTGAGCCCTGTGCCAGGCTCTGGGCTAACAGTGTGGCGCCTGCTTGGGATGCCCTCTCCCCCTCTCTCTTCCCATCCCTCCCCGCCAAAATAAATGAACTTAAAAAAAATTTTTTTAAGAAGTCTAACTCCACGTTATGACATGGAGCTGGTGGGAGTCACTGGGACTCTTCCATTGTTTTCTTGCTTTTTCAACACGGTTGTTGGGGGCATTCAGTGAGTGACTCAGCCCGGTGAGCGCTCAGCCTGGCACGCCCTGTCCATATGGAGAGATACTAGTGTCACCCCCCAGGGCCACCGCGCCCAATCCCCTCCTCTGGAGGCACCAGGACGATGGGTTTTATGCGAAGACAGACACCGAGCCTGGGGTCGGAGGGTGATGGTGAGAATGCAAACATGACACGTTATGAGCAAACATCATGAGGTTCTGACCACAGACAGAAGCGTGGGATACTTGAGGGAATATCACGGAGACAGAGTTAACCCCTGTTGAAATATTGCATGTGGGACCGAGAGGAAACAAATTGCTGGAAAACTTTGGGATCTGCAGTTTGTGTGACCGGGGGAGAAGGCTCATCAGACAAGAGGAATGACAGAGGCGGGTGGCTGTGCTAGGACAAAGCCTGGCACATAGTAGGCACGCGGCAAACGGCTGTATGTGTGATTGCTGTGATCTGCATGGAGACGTTTTCACGGCTGACGTACATTTGACAGTGTCCTTTGGTGAGTGTGTTCCTGGTTTTTCATTGGGGTGAAATGCAGAGACTGTCCTCCAAGTGCAGTAAATAAAGCAATTTGATGGGAACTCTTAGGAATTTTACTCCTGCCTTTAAATGAGCCCTTTGCTCCAATAAGATGTTCTCCCACATGACCCCCTCCAACCCCAGGCACATATATATCTCGGTGCCTTTGCTGAATGTATTGCCTGAGAATTTGACCAGCACCTGTCCTTGCCCATTCTTCAAAGCAGAAACTTTGAGGACGCTTCACAGTTAGACTGTAATGTATGTCTGTGGCCCTAGCTTGGTTCTAAATCCCAGTTTTTCTTTGATGTGTATTGTTCTCTGCACACGGGGGTGTTTCTGGCCTCTCAAAGGACATTGTATGCTTCTTTTGTTCCTCCTGAATGGAGCGGTGTAATGCTTTGCAATAATAGGAACTCAATAAAGGACTCTTACACTGAAGATACAATTAAAGTCAAGAATGAATTTTTGTGGAACACCTCCTTGCAAATGTACAAAAAATCTTCAAGAAAATGAGGATACGTTGAGTCATACATTTCCTGGTACTATTCATTCCTCTTGAGGTACTATCGTTCTGCTCAACCTAGCATTTTCACCACCTACACCTGCCATCTGGAGTCATAGGCAAGGGGGTAGAAAGCGTGTCAAGTCTTCAAAGGAAGTTGCTTTTCTTCAAACGTTGATGGAACTACACCACCATTGACTTCTTAGGTGGGGACCGCCATCTTGTCCCCATGAATTGCATGTCACGATTTTGTTTGTTTGAAGATGACCATGAAGGAGCATGGGTCTGTGGCAAGTGATTTTTTTGCCAAGATGTAAATCTGAATTTTGTGTTGCTGAGTGGGCTTAGCTGTTCGCCCAATCAGTAGCCTTCCTTTTCTTCAATTTCTGCGTCGTACCTCCTAATTCTTGGGAGTTATTTCTTCGTGGCTACTTCCTGTGGGGTAATAGGATATCATAATGGCATCAGACATCTGAGATGTGTGAAAGTCTGAGACCTATCTCCTGATGAATGTCATTAGATTCCCGTGGTTAATGATGTGCTCTCTTTCTGTCTTGATAAAGAATGTCTTGCCAAGCTGCCGAGTGTTTTTTGAATACCATACGCCCTTCTTGTTTCCCTTAGCAGAAGTCATACCCTTGCTGGTGATTTTCACTCTCTTTTGGCTGTGGTTATCTCTTGCAACAGATGCAAATTTTAGAAAGCTGGAGTTAAAAACCGCAGTTAAACATAGGTCTCCACGGAGAGCAGTTTCTGCACCAGCAAAGGTGCCTTGTTTTTCAAAACAAAGTTCTTTTTGTTCCGTGATCAATTAGACACTGAAGCTCTGTGTTATCTGGGAGGCAGGGAGCGGGGCTGCTCTCCCCAAAATTATATCCAGAAAACATCTCTTCCCTGTTAGCATGCCCAGTCCTGATGTGTTGACTCCTTTCAGAAGGTTCCAGTCCAAATAAGGCTCAATTAGCAGCAGCCTGAAAATAGTGTCTGTGCCTGTCTTTTCCCGTAAAAACCTTGGGGCTGCTAAAGATTCTAATTTTATTCTCCTCTTAATACCGGCTGAAGGTGCCATATCTTTCTGTGGAATGTTGACCTCCCTTGTTATTGTGGCCAGCTCTCATGTTTCAGTGACAGCAAAATGGAGAGAGATTAGGACACCTGACGGGAGACACTCATATTCGATAGAGCCCAGCAACAGACTGGTGAAAGAAACTGGCCATCCCAAATCATCAGCATTCATTTCCTTCCCTGAGTCAAAGAAATCACTGTGCTCTCTGCATAAGCCCCATGTTGAGTTCATTTCACTGACCCTTCCTTAATTTTTCGGCTCGAGGGTGTTTTTAATAACGTGGTATGTTTATGAGTCAAAGGAGGCCAAGTTTCTGGCTGGGCTCCGGCGAGATGGTGGTAAAAGGAAATGTTTGGGGAATTAGAGGGAAAGTCTGAAAGAAAGGCGCCTTCTTTTGGATCTGTTTAATGTGACTTAGCTAATCATTTCTGAGTGTGGGCTAGGGGGGCAGAAATGCACAAAACCCTCTAAGGAAAATCAGGGTTGAAAACTTACCGTTGGGGTGAGCCACTTGAAAACACATGGTGAATTCGTTTGTGTTTTATCTGGAAAGGAATGATTTAAGTCAAACGGAGCAGCAGAAATTCATGCTGGCCCAACTGGAAAGGACCGGAGGATGGGGGATAGGTCACAGTGCGGGCAGGTGAGCGAGGTAGAGGGCCGAGGCCAGCATGAGGCAGGTCAGTAGGCAGTCTGCAGACAGACAGCTGGGGGGGGGGTGGTTAGGGTGGGGGCTATTTTTCCATAAGAAGCCTGTTCTGACCACTCCTGTCCTCAGAGATCTCCCCTTCCCCCCACCACACGGGGCATTGCAGGTTTGACGTCCATGGACGCTCGTCTTGCCAGGGTTCGTTCCCGCATAATGAGTGTGTGCAAGGTGCCGAGAGAGGTGAGGCGGTGGGATTTGTGGGGCGCTCGCTGTCTCTTCCCACACGTCATCTGCGCAAACCCCTCCCACCTGCCAGCCGCTTCTGAGCTATCCGCCAGTGAGTCCAGGCCTCTGGGCTCTGACCTCTCACAAGCCACCTCCCCATCATGTTGACCGCACGGTTTGGAACCACAGTGTCACCACCCCATTCCATCTGTCCATCCCCTGAGCCTGTGTCTTAAGCCCCTTTTGAAATACATTCTGCCACTAGCATGTGGCTGAGCGTCATTCGTAGGGGCTGAAGTGGCACCTGTTGATTAACTGGTAAACTGATTACATTAGGGCCTCATGGTAGACATGTGCCAGCCTTCCAAAGACGTATAACGACTTTATTTAAATTTTAAGTAACATCTGCTTGATAAGCATTTGCAGTAGATGTGATACTGCAGGAACGGAGCCTCATTTCAGGCAAAATATTAAAGCCATCTTAGTATTTTGAGACAGAGGTCTGTTTACTCGCTATATTTTATTCACTTGACACATTTATTAAGTGCCCACTCTTTGTGTACCAGGCACTGATGACATAGTCGAGGTCTAGGAATTAACTGCGTCGGAAAATATGAAAAGAAAATCATATTTAGGGAGAATCTCTCCCTTTTGGTTAGCTGAGGCAAATATTTATTTGTTGATGATTAATTCCTAGTGAAACCCAGAGAGCATTTTCTTTATGCAGACATTTCTATCTGCTACTAACAAAAAAAAGAAAGAAAAGAAGAGAGAGAAAGAAGTAGGTATAGTTGGCTACATATGCAGATTTGGAGACATTGTCTTTATCTGAAAAAAGCTCCCAGGCCAGAAGAGAGGATAAAGACAGCAATGTGTAACATCAGACATGTGCCTCTGCTGTTGGCTTATGAAATGTTTCTATACTACCCACCCTGGGCAGACTCCCTTCCACACTGCAGCTGATAGGTGAGCATCTTTCATAAAGATGACCCCATTTAATGTCCGTAATAAGTCCATTAAGTCCGCGCTTCTACTAGCCTCCTCTTAAAAATAGGGGAACGGAAAGCTACAGAGAGTCAGCATTTCACCTGAGGTCACTCAGCCTGTGCTTGGTGGAGCTGCTCACAAAACAAGTATTTTGCACCTTTCCAGGATGGAGAAATTAATGGAGAAATTAATTCCAACAAGGGAAATTGGTAATCAAGTAAGCCTGTGGAAATGGATGCCATTCAGACTGGGTGCTGACACCTGATTGGGACTGCTGTGTTGGCAGATATAGGGGAGTCAAGAACATACCAGAAAGAGAGCAGTTCCGTAAGGCACAGAAAGGTAAGGCGTTAGCAAAAGGCAGTTTTCTGTCCATTGTTAGCAGTTTGGAAAGATGTCTCTTCTCTGATCCTCCCCTCTCCCGCGCTTCTAAATTTTAGGAATCTCTGCAATGTAGTTTTCAACTTCCTTCAAATATGAATAACCTAAGATAGTCCGCGTGGCACTTCCGTTTCACGTAAACATCAAGATTGTGCGAGAGTTAGTCTACCACCAGTCTCCGCAGCGATCAACGGCCAACAAGAGTCATAACGTGGTGGGGACTCTTCACTGTAAGGTAGTCCTCCTGGGTGGTCTGTTGGCAATCTCTGCCAAAAACTATGCCTTATTTCAGAGAAATGCCCCAGGTCTCTGCTTATTGGAAAAATGATCAGCCTCTCTGATCATTTAACTCAATGATCATTTAACTCAATGAGTAAAAATGGTTGCACTTAGCCCATAAGGCTATGACTGGTATGCTAATTCTCAGCTTCCTGGGCATGACAGACTCTATTTCCTTTTCAGTAGAAATATTGAGTGCATACATACATTTTTACTTTCTGGATAATACTGTAGTTTCAGATTTAAAAATTCTGTTTCTGTTCTTGCATTTTTCTAATGGAAGCATCCAATGAAACATTATGAGTAATTCAATTTCTAGTCAAGATATCACCAACTATTTGTCAATTTTAAAATAAAAACTAAATCCAAAACATCTGAAACCATCCAAAATGGCAATTGAGTTTCAGTGGGCCATGTCAGAAGTTTCTTGGGGGTCAGGGTGGGGGATGTTAAAAGAAAGACACCAATAAAAATAAATCAGTGCAATTATGGGGGCGGGGGGAATGTTAGAAAAAATGAATCCAGAGTAATAGGAAACCCTTACATAATAAATATTATAGAGTGAAATAATATTCAGCAATCAAGTTGTTGAAAACATGGCAGGGAATAGAAATGTCTACAAGATAAAAAACATGTTCCTGACTGAGGTGATAATTAAACTGGAGAGAAACGTCTGCTTCA
This sequence comes from Lynx rufus, assembly GCF_022079265.1. Lineage (NCBI taxonomy): Eukaryota > Metazoa > Chordata > Mammalia > Carnivora > Felidae > Lynx > Lynx rufus. Next base: position 5,939,827 of record NW_025814840.1, on the reverse strand, counting down.
CAGATACATCAGGGATCAGACTTTATACGATGGAGACACTTGAAACATGGTATGATACGGGGGTCACTGCCTAGGTCACGTTGTTTGTAAGTGATAGAGGGGTGGAGCCAGGGCTCAGGGCTAGCCAATGGCAGCTCTCCGTGTGCTGAGAGAGAATGGAAGGCCTAGTCATGTGCGAGTTCAGCAGCTTTGATCAATTGCTCAGTGGGCAGTTGGGCAGCTCCCATTTTCCAGATCTTCTCTAAGAACGGAAGCCTCAGGAAGACCCATGATGGAGCTTGCATTCATTGGGTGCATTCGTGCCTGAAGACGCAGCCCTTCCAAGGAGGGAGACACCCAGCAGATGACAGCCCTACATCTGCCCACAGTGGACTTTCAAAGCACAAAGTGCCTGGGGCACGTGGGTGGCTCAGTCGTTTAAGCCTCTGACTTCGGCTCAGGTCGTGACCTCCCGGTTAGGGAGTTTGAGCCCCGCATCGGGCTCTGTGCTGATGGCTCGGAGCCTGGAGCCTGCTTCGGATTCTGTGTCTCCCTCTTCCCCTCCCCTGCTTGTGCTCTGTCTCTCTCAAAAATAAAAATAAAAACATTAAAAAATTTTTTAAAAAAGCGACTTTTACCTCCCAAGGATTTCATTTTAGAAAGAAAACGTTAACTTCGTGGGGTATCCCATGAAGGTATCCCATGAAGGTATCCCTATCCCGCCTCTTACATTTTCAGGATTGCTCTCACGCTGCAGATAGCATTTCATACTCTTGCTTACTGACTTTCCTCATGTTGCTTCCTGAACCAAGGAGCTATTGAGAATGGCCAGCCAATGACCGCGTTAGTTCAGGGGCTAATTTACAGAAGACCCCTTCATAGGTGGGTAAATCTACTAATTTTATTATTTTACTTAATTTTTGCCAGAAAAAAAGCTAAAATTAAAAAAACAAAACAAAACTTTCTAGACCAGTCACTGGTGGAAGCCTTCCACTCAGCCTCGAGAGCACCACGAAAGAATGTTCTGTGCGCGCTCGGAAGGCCACGTTGACTTCAGCGGCTTCCTCACATCCGGGCACACACCGAAATAGGACCTCCTTTTTCTCTGTTCCAGTCCTTGGGGGAGCTAACGGTAACTATTCTGTCTCTGTGTGAGCTGTAGCATTTTGCATTGTTTCATGCTTTTCTGGATAAAAAGTATCATTTCTTTCTGAGAAAATTTTAGCTTTTTTTAAATGTTTATTTGTTTTTGAGACAATGCGAGACACAGAGTGCAGGCAGCAGAGGGGCAGACAGAGGGAGACCCGGAATCTGAATCCAGGCTCCAGGTTCTGAGCCGTCAGCCCAGAGCCCGACGTGGGGCTCGAACTCATAGATCGTGAGATCGTGACCTGAGCCAAAGTCGGACGCTTAACCAACTGAGCCACTCAGGTGCCCCCGTCTGAGAGAATTTTATTTGCTAAGGACAGATACTGGGAATTAATATCACGTCCCTGATATGCAGGGTTTTAGGAGCCAGAGTAACCGTCAGATGCTGCAGAAGAACAGGAGGTTGGATGTATTTGGTTTCCGGCTGGTTCTCTGAAGTCTTTCTGCAACTGTGGGTGCTACACAGGCCATCGCTTCTTGGAGCCGTCCCGAGTGGAGGCAGTCAGAACTGCACTAACATTCTGGGTCCCTTATGGCAATCAACTTCTGTCAACAGCTCTGGGAAGTAGACACGGTGATCCTTATTTTGCTGATGACAACATCAGGGCAAGGATGGTTTGGTGGCTGGCACACAGTAACTTAGTGACGGAGCCTGGATAGAAACCAGGTTCCGTCTATGTGGGTGGATACGTGGTTCCACTGCCCTACTCTGGAGATGCTCGAGGGGTATACTGCAGAGAGAGTGTGCCCTTTGTCCCCAAGTTTTATAGTTTGCTGGTATTTTGGCATTTAAAAAACTCTCATCGGGGCATGGTGGCAAGTCGCATAGTCTTAGAACACAAGTGAGAAATTTGGGCTGGCAAATCATCTTTGAAACGCCAGTCTTTTTCCTCTCCCTGACTCCCCACATGAAGCCCGGCTTTTGCCCAGTACGGTCTTGGGTGTTGCCCCGTACAGGACTTGCAAGCTTTTGGAGACGTCGTGTGAGTGTTGGAGCCGCGTAAATTGACATACCTGCTCTGAAAGCCTTTTTGGTTTTTATTTTTTTGAGGGTTGCTGATAGGCTGTCCCCTACCCTTTAGTATATTTCCAAAGTACCCTTTAGTATATTTCCAAAGTCTGTGTTTGTGAATGCAACAGTCTAGGAGAGAAGTTCATGCTTTTCCTCTCCACATATAAAGTCTGGTAAAGAAGGATTAGCCTCATCTTTCTACTCTTGGGAGGTGGGATTCATGACCCACCGATGCCATTAGAGACACTAGCAGCAAAAAGTATGAGAGAAGCTTACAGAGCATTTTGCATAAACATTGCCAAATGCCGTGTGATCTAAAGTCCTCCGAGGAAGTTGACGGTGCTTCCATTTTTCCGGATGAAGAGATTCCAATTTAGAAAGGTCACAGGGACCTGTCGGGGCATGGAGACTTCTGCCCCACCTTCCCCTTTGCCCCCTTCCCCCTCCCCTCCCCCCCTCCCCCCCAGTCCAGGGCTCTGCTGCCTTTGCTGCCCTGGGCTGCCTTTTACTTTCCCGAAGTGATAGCGGGAGGCAGCCTGTTTCTCCAGGATTCTGAAACTGGGCAAATAGCAACAAACCTGCGGTCCCAATAAAGATGTGATACTTGCTAATAATAAGGATAACATGGGGATACAGCGGGTTTGACCCACTAGGTCTACTTTCTGGTTATTTAAATACGTCGAGACCTATGGGCATCAACCGCCAGAGACTGAAGCGTATTCTATACGATCTGTATTTGCCTTTTATAAAGTCGTGCTGTTCTTTGAGGTACTCCACCTAATTTTTAAGAACTTTAATTTTTCTGTGTACGAATAGCATTAACGCAGCCCCGAGGAAAGAAGAGAGTCAGTGAGAAAGAAAGTCTGTTTTGTCTTATGTTGTTACACTAGGTTCCCAGCTGTCAAAATGCGAGCATTCGGTAAATACAAATGTGGATTATATCTGCTATCTGCACCTTTTAGTTAATTTCCCTTTTAAATCAAAGAAAAGTCATTCAAAATACAAATAAGAAAGTGGAAACAATTAACAGCTGGGGATTCAAGTGCCTAGGGTATATTAAATATTTATGTGCTGACTTCTCCATAGAACTTTTCTGCATTCCCCTCATCGAAATGAATTTCTTTCTCCCCTATCGTTACCTTTTATCCCCCCCTTTTTAGTTTTGTGGCATCACTTTCTATAGATTGCCTGTGGTTTTAGGGGGTCACTGTGGCGGGAGTCTGGGTGGGAGCTTCCCACCAAAGTGCTTCACTCAGGGATGTTGTGCGGGGTTCTTAACGTCTCTGTGCATCAGTGTCCTATGTTCAGTGACATCAGTGCTGCCGCGTACCTCACAGGAGTGCCGCGATGATTGAGTCCGTATTTCACGCAACGCACAGGGGCCGGGTGCTCCGTAACGCTGATGTGAATACTTTCTTGTCTTCCACCTCACTCTCCTCTGCTCGGGGGCCTATTCGTTCGTACCCGTGCTCCTGCACTAGCTCCTAACAAGTCTCTCTGTGGTCAGTACGGTATCAGTGTCAGAAAACCAGACCGCTGGGGCGCCTGGGGGGCTCAGTCAGTTAAGCGTTGGACTTCGGCTCAGGTCATGATCTCTCAGTTCATGGGTTCGAGCCCCGCGTCTCTGTGCTGACAGCTCGGAGCCTGGAACCTGCTTCGGATTCTATGTCTCTCTCTCTCTCTCTCTCTCTCTCTGCCCCTCCCCACTCATGCCTTCTTTCTGTCTCTCTCTTTCTTTCTCAATAAGAAATAAACATTAAAAACCATTAAAAAAACAATAAAAAAAACCCTGATAGTGCAAGTTCTTTCAGCAGAGGTGATTTGATACATGAATCGTTGGAGCAGGCACGGGGAGGACTGGGAAGGGAAGAATGGATTCAGGCCGAGCTACTTACTTACTGCAAGGAGCCGAGTACATTGAAGGGGAAGGGGGGTGTGGAGAGCTCTGGGGGGCGTGGGACTCAGCCTCTGGGGGACGCGGTGTCTCGGGCCCCTTGGCATATCCGAGGTCCCTGGGCTGGGGCACTGCCAGCTGCTGCTCCTGCGGGGGGTGCGATGGGGCTGCTTCTGGAGAGGGGGGAGAAGCTGGCAAAGGAGGCGACCGCTGTGGGTCAGGGCGAGGCGGCATGATTGGGCCGGTGCTGTCTGAAAGGGCCTGCGGGCCGGAGGGACCCTCTGTTTCTCGCTCCTTCTGCCTCCCTGCTCCCCCCCCAGGAGGAGGTGAGGGCAGCGAGGGCAGATGCAGCTTGTGGCGCCAAAGGAGGGCAGAGGGTGGGCCTCAGGCCGAGAGACAATCGCCTGGGAACCGACCCAAGTATCTTCTCCACCCCCACCTTCCGCAAACTCCTCTCGGCTGCGTTTCTCCAGGCGCCGCTTGGAACACAGCATTGCCTGCTCTGATGCGCAGTGGGTCGGACGGCATCTGGGGGGGACGTTGGCGGTTGCTTGACATTTGTGTGTAAGAGGCGAGGAGGTATTCGCTGGCCTGCTGTGGGGGGAGGGGCGTGGGAGTTTGGGGTTCAGGACCTGCCCCTCAGATGTCCACCAGTCACAGCGAGTGGCTGCTTCATCGTGGGTTTTCAGAAATCATTAGCATTGCAACATTTGTGTTCAACCGACCCGTCGGTTTTGTCTGTGTATCACGCCATCTGTACCCCCCCCCACCCTTGTTCTTCATGAGGACGGAAGCCTCCGCCCACAGCCCAAACCCTCGGAGCCCACCAGAAACAGGGGTTCCCTGGAAAATTGTGCTCTGGAGCAGTGTGCCCAGTGGCCTTCTCCCCCGGTGGCCTCCAGGGCTCTGCAGCGTGAGGGGGCCCGCCTTTCTGTATGGAGAGCGTAACCGTCGCTGTTCCCTTACCTCTCTCGGAAAATGGTCATTTCCCCGGCATCTGTGGCAAAGCAGGTTGCTGGGAAATGAAAGCCACAGAACTCTCAGGGAACGTGATTTTACAACAGTGCTGGAGTCTGTGGTTCTGGCAGGACTGTGGCTACGTGGGAAGACTGAGCCACTGATAGCCTGAGTCGACAGGCAGGCGTTCACCGTCGGGATGGCCCGGAAGTCCTGGTGGGCAGAAATGATCACTCGATGGAGACTGCCGATCTGAGTAATGTGCCCTTTGAGGTGAGGTACAAAATTTCATGCCAAAGAGGCAGGGGTGCAGGAGGAAGAACGAGAGAAACAGCTGGTTTGGGGCCCCTCGGAACCGTAACTGCGTAGGGATATGGAAGCATAAACGGGCAAAGGGGTGAAGGCCATGTGCGTGTGCCTGCTTAAATACGTAGCTTAATCTGTTTACAGATTTTCAGCTGATGGATTAGCCTTCCCCGGTAGACTACTGCCAGACCCCAAATAACGGAGCGCACAATTTTGTTTCCGCTCTAAAAACATATTCTTTGATGGGACATGTCGCCATGTTTTTTCAGTAAGCAACTAATCGGAAAGCCATATGGTGAAGTTTTAATTTGTGGGCAATATCTAGCCATATCCCTTCAGCAGTTGGTAATTACCATGTTTCAGCGCAGTTTGTCATAATCTTGCAACACGGGCTGATATTATTACCCCATACTGATAAAGAGACACATTTTGTGGCAGGCGTAGTTCCCAATGAGTTGTGGGGTGTGTGTGCGTGATTAGTGATTGTGAGGGGGGTGCGCGTAGGATTGCGTTTGAGTCCTAGAACATTCTTCCACATAACTGATGTTATAGAGTAAATGCTAGTTGGTGGAGTCTTAGGCAAAGTCTGAACTTCAGTAATGTTTGGGAGAAGGAACCGTGACCTCAGCCTGTGTGTCAGGTTGGCCCTACAAGAGAGGACAGTATACTGGATTCTGGTTTCTCTTTTTTCTTTTCTTTTCTTTTCTTTTCTTTTCTTTTCTTTTCTTTTCTTTTCTTTTCTTTTCTTTTCTTTTTTCTTTTCTTTTTTCTTTTCTCTTCTCTTCTCTTCTCTCCTTTTCTTTTCTTTTCTCTTCTCTTTTCTTCTTTTCTCTTCTTTTTTCTTTTTTTTTTTTAAAGATTTTATTTTGAAGTAATCTCTACACCCAACGAGGGGCTTGAACTCACAAACCTGAGATCAAGAGTTACACCCTCCACTGGCTGAGCCAGCCGGGTGCCCCTGGATTCTGGTTTCAGTACATCTGGTGCCCTTCCTCATGAGTGACTTTCTGACACCCCTCCGTCTCTCTCTTCCCCCTCTCTCCCTCCTTGTTCAGAGCCTGTTCCAACTCATTTTCCGTTTTTATTCTCCCGGAGAAAGCTCACTTCAGAGGGGGAGGGCCGAGAAAGACAAGAAAGACGTTAGACTTCTCATTTGTGTCCGATTTGTCAGGGACACGAACCAGCTTTAGCCAGAACAAGTTCCTTGGACCTTCAGTAGGCGAAGAGAGTGTTCTTTTTCCTGTAGGCTAAGGATTGAGATGGAAAGTAAAGGAAGCAAATGATTCTTGACCCTGACTGAGGTAGAATGTGGGCTGATCGCATATATTCAGTTTTGTAACAGTCGGGTAAGGAACACGGCCACACGGATGATGTCCTTGACCTATGGCACCTTGTCTGTCACCCTGTTTTAACAGATAGGAAACGCCCTGACTCAGAAGATTTCAGAATGTTACGCAAGGTCACGGGGCCACGGCACAGGAGAGCCGGGACATTACCCAGGCCTGTGCCCCTCGCAGCCCCTCCTTCAGGGTGTATGAAACCACACCGCTTCCCTTAGACACCCTGAGGGTCTCAGACTCCCCCTTTCCTCTGGCCACACTCTCTCTGCTTTTCCTCCAGCTGTCCCTTGAAATGCTGGAGTTGTCCAGGTTAAAAAAAAAGAAAGGCAGAAATTAATGAAATGAGATACGGCATGTGAACACAGTTTGTAAACTGTGAGGCCGTACAAGAAATGTCCATACTGGGAAGAATTGCCTTGTGCTCCTTTACGCGAACACTTCTCATTCTCACCTAATTACCAAGCTGTACAGTAACAGTTATGCGGGTGATTAGATAGACATCAGACCAACTCTTGTAAGATGTCTGAATTGCAGCGAAACGTCCTTCCCTTGGTTTCCAGGTTGACAGTACATTGCTTGAAGAGCTTGGTCGCCTGCTGGCAACTGGGGGTGGGGGGAGGAATACAAACAATCAGCATAAAAAAGAGGCAGCATTCCACAGAAGCAAAAGGTAAGATTTTATTTCCGAGCTGCCCACCGGCATTTCTTGTGGGGATTGAATTTGTGGTCTTCATAGGATTTTCATAAACCTTATGCTGGCTCAGGGATGGCATTTAAGGTATCAGCGTGAGAGCAGCTGAAGCCGTCGTCACCTTCTACAATTCAGACTGTGCATCCCTATCGTTCTCACATCTGTGACCTTGAACTGGTTTCTACTCAGGCTGTTTTTCTACAATAACTGTGATTACTTGAAAAATCGAACAGGCACATATTAACTTGTGTGGAATATGGTTTTCAAACTACATTATAGTAGAGAGCCGTTTGAAATGATACTCTGTGTACCACCCTTCAAATGAAGTAGCAGAAATGAGTGTTCGTCCCTTAACATTCTGACATGTTCTTTCAAAATATCGTGCAAAGAAAAGAACTTTTTTAAATGGAAGAAAATGGGCGAATTATTTCTTTAGAATTCTTAATGAGAGACATTACAATAAATGGCCATTGCCCGTCTGCCAGGGGTTCATGACCGTAGTGCACTATAAAATTTAATGTCCTTGACTTTGGCACTGCAAATGCATGAGTTTTATAACGGTTCACATGAGAGGTAATTGATTACACTGGATATATACATAAGGAAAATAAGCAAATGCTGCAAGTGCCATTTTTTGTTCTGATAAAATCAACTGTACTTTGAACAAGTTCATTTCAAAGGAAAGAGACTTTAATAGGAAAGAGAACATGTGACCATAGTGTCTTTGCGGGACGGTGGGCTTGATTGCTGACTTGGCACATGATCGGTAGGAGGGCCCGTTTATTGAGTTCTTCCTATATTTTGAACTTGGGCTGGGCACTGTTTGTCTAATTTAATCCTGACAGCAACCCTGTAGTTTGAAAGTACAGCTTGGATGGTTTAAGTAACTTGCCCAAGACCACCCAACCAGTAAATGGCAGAGATGATTTTCAGCTGCAAGTAAATTTCAGTGTTATTTCCAGCGTCCTCAGAGTTTTGCATGAATATGTGATATTTTTTTTCCATCACCCACTCTCCCCTCTCCCCCACCCCCATCAACCCTCGGTTTGTTCTCAGTATTGAAGTCTCATTAAAAAAATGAATATGTGATATTAAAGGAATTAAGTGTTGGAATAGTTAAGCATAGAGATTTGAAAGAGAGGTATACAATTTGGTGAACGTGAGCATTTCAGTCAAGAGGCAACAGTGATAAAATTATCTGGAGAGATGAGTAGGTCCTGTTTGTCGTCATCCAGTCTGTATCTTCATGGTTTTGTGGCCGGCTCATATCACACTTAATTTGGTCTTTCCCCCCAAATCTGCTGTAATTGGGTTTGCCTTCCATATCAGGAGTAGATGGCACCAACTAGGAAAAAATCAAGGGCAGTACTAGCCAGGAGCGTCCACGGAACAGGTACCATCTGCCTGACAGAGGAGTGGGGAGCTGATACGTAGCTTGTCTGTGTTTTCAATGGGCTTTGAAGTTTGCCTCATTTTAAAATCCAAACCAGAATATCCTTAGGAACCTTATTTAAATGGCTCTTTAGGTTAAGTATATGCAGAGAGTCTGAGAGCTTATGTCTGAGAATAATACTAGAGAAAAAACAGATGAATCAAATGGAAAGTGTGTTTATGTTCTTAAAGCTGACCAAGAGATGTGGTTTTATTACTTTAAGAGTAAAGAATTGTTAGATCATGTATGGGATGTTTTGTCCTCTCCAAAGACAAAGTTGGACAAAAATGAATCGTGATGCTGGGGTCATGATTGATGCCTTAGAATTCCAGACACTCCTGTGTCAAATACGAATACTTCTCAAAATTCCTTCTAGAGGCCTTTTACCGAAAACTCGAAGCAGCAGTCAGCAACTCATGACATGGCTGTTTTTTTTTTTTATTCTTGGGAAATTGTATAAAAATGAGTGGGTAGTCAAACGTCTCCTGAGCTGGGTACATTGAATGTACTCCTGCTTTATCTGACAGCCGAGAAATGTTCCCACACGCAATCTGCAGCCCCAGGTGGAAGGAACCAGGGCTTTCGGTGGCCAGGGTCAGCTGGTAGGTGTCTGCCTGTGGGATGTAATTTATTGGGTGTGGAAAGGCCTCTTTGCCTGGAGAAGATAATTTCTCCCCACGACTTTCGGCTCTGTCAGTATCAGTGAGGTTGAAATTTGCCAGAAAACCAGACTTCAGATTCACATTCAATTAACTTTTTTTTTTTTAGCATCAACTCTACGCCCAGCTACTGAGTGTGTGTGTGCGTGTGTGTGTGATTTTTATAAGAGTTCCTTCTCCTAACATGACTGGCATGCTACAGATGTTTTAGAAGTTAATGGAGAGTCACATGGGCATAAAATAACTTACTTTCAAGAGAGAAAAATGTAGGCGACTCACCAACACCTGACTTGAAAATACAAGAGTGACCCAACAGTATTATCAGAAGGGCAGGGTCTACGTCCTGTTCCTCTTTGTTCATTTCGCTTCTCCAGCCACACACACAGACAACCTTGGCCCTCGATACGTGTGAATGACATTGGACAAGCATAACAAATCCTAAACAGAATAAGCTGGTGACAAGTGAAAGTAGTTGAAAGAGAGAACCGTAACTCATATTCAGAAGTAGGAGAATAGATGGGGCGCCAGGGTGATGAGGAAGCCGGGGATTGGGGGACGGGGGGAGACTTCAAGCATCGGGCGGGGGGGGTGACTGATGGCTTGCTCACAGCGAGAGAAGTCCAGGAAAACCTGGCTCTCGTTCTGAACGTTGCCTCTCCACGCGCCCTGCTTCTTGTCAGTGGCTCCCTGTGGCGTAACTTTCCATCAATGTCTCCTTATTTCCTGTAAGAGAAAGTAGGATTCTCTGGCCAGGTTATGCCGGCGTCTTCACGACCTGATCCCTCTGTGCCCCTTGCACACCTGATCCAGCCCCTCTAATGAATAGGCTCTTTCCTGTCGTGGGCCTTTCTTTGCAGTTGCCGTGTTCCCTTTCTTCTTGCCCAATCATCCCACTGGCCAGCCCAAACATCTTCCGTAAGTCCTTCTGTTTGATAACCGATCCCCTCCTGCTCTGCTGTGGCACCTCATACATGCTCTGTATTGCGGATTATTTGACACAGCATTTGCAATTGTGTGTTTGCCTGGCTGTGTTCTCCATTCGACTGGGAACACTCCGGGGACAGGAATTATGCAGTACTTACTTATATATCCTCAGCCTCTTGTTCAGAGACCAGGGCATGGCAGGCGTTCAGTAGATACGTGTTGGATCAGTAAAAATAGGGAAATGTATGGTGCTTAGCCCGGAAGTCAATCCTTTTCCAGCCTAGCCTTCTAAAGACAGGACGCCATAAGGATTTGCGTCGAGTCTTACTTTTTCTAGGTGAGAGGTAAGGTGGGGATGATGCACGTGCCTGCCTTGGTCGGTTATCGTAAGGCTTCCGTGAGATGGTACGTGTAAGACACTCAGCATAGGATCGGGTTGTTGGTTGATGCTGGCCTGTATCATATCACAAATTTTACAATAAAGATGGGTTTTTAAGATTATGTAAGAATAGCCAGGAGTTAAAATGAATATATGGTAAAGGCCATCAAGCCTATGGAGATACCCGAGAGAGAGAAAGGAGGGCGAGAGTCCTGTGGAAGGTTCAGAGTTGAGCACCTGAATGCAAGGGGGGCACCGGGAAAAATTCCAGGGAAGGATAGTCAAGGGCACCCAAAGAGAGGAGTTAGACATCACTTTCATTAAAAGCTTTCCTCCTTTGTAAAATTCTTCAGAGGAGGGGAAAGCTTGAGTATATTATGTTTAAATAAGCCACGCTGCTTGAATATTTTGTAAAATGGTCTTCTTCTCTGCTTGAGTTAGCATATTTTAAATTAGAGGCCATCCCAACAAATTGCTTAGAATCGGAGCTTAACTGTCTTCTGCTTGCTTTATTGACAGAAGTCCTACGTTGCTGAGTTGCTTTCATTTTGTCTAAGTCAAGATATTTTCCACGGCAGTTAAGTAATTGCTGTAATAGCACTCCAGGTACAACGGCTGGCCAGCTAAAATATGATCTTGGCCATTTCTTTTATAAGCAGCCGCCATGCAAACTTGTGACAATTTTCTTAAAGTACACCGTCCTAAAACTGGTTTCTACCAAATTCTTGTAAATCCTGACTTCTCTTCCTTGATAGCATTCTAGATCGCCCAGCCTCCCCTTGGTTTCCCACCTGCTCCCTGGAAGGAGATTTTGAGAGTTTGAACAGCTATTGCAAACTAATTAAATGGCTTGGGCCGAGTTAATGTACTTATTTCTGTTTCCACTTTATCCCTTTACTGAATGGAAATCACTACTGGGCTCCATCCCCCTGGGGAGAGAGTATATAGACAAATGAAATGACATTTTTGAACTATTTATACATCCCCAGAAGAAAGGAACCAAGTACATAATTCTTTGACCTAGTTAACAGTTTCTCCTGCTTCGTGCCATCGTTGGATTTGTAGCGTTGTTGTTATTTTTCCTTCTCTCCGGTTCCGTGGGCTATGATCGGTTTCATGCCACTGTTTTAGGCACAGCAAAGTGTAAATGGAAGGGGGATTCTTCACTTGTCCGTCTTTTACAAGCTTTGAGCTGAGGGCGCAGTTCGAGTAGAAGTGTAGGCTTTATCTCTCGGGCGTGTGCCTACTAAACTGTGGTGACTGTCCCCCTAACCACTACCCACTCATAAAATGGAACCAGTAGTCAAATAACCATGGCTTTGCACCCTTTCCCCAGCCGAAAAAGGAAAGTTGGTCTTCTAGCAAACAGATGTAAGTAGCTTCAGAAAGAAAATAAAAGGCAGAATGTATTTTGTAACTCACCTTTCCGTCCTTAAACACTTGGGAGTTGATCTTTCCTTCTAACAGGCTCAGTTACTGGTTTAACAGTAAGTCGAGTATAATGGGATTTTAATTACCCGTAGGGATAATTTGACCTAAGGTTTTTTGTGGGGTTTTTTGTGTGTTTTTTGTTTCTGTTTTTGTTCTTTTGAGTAACAGAAGAAAACACTCCACCTTGCCTACATTTTCTGCGAAGCAGATAGAAGTCAGATGCTTCAGAAGAACTTTTTATCTGGAAGATGATATCCTTTTACTCCACAGAGGATTAGAGGGATTTTAAAACCATTTCATTTACTTTTTTGTGCATATGGTATAACTTGGTTCTTCTTGACAAAGGATTCATTGGGAGAGCATGGAGATCAGTGGTTTTAGTGTGGTCTTTGAAGTCAAATGGACCTCTTTACGTAATCCGGCTTCAACTGTCTAATCTTAAACTAGTTCGTTAAATCCTCTAAACTCAGTTAGCTCTCGTGTGAAATGGAATTGATGGTGTGACTTTTGTGTGGGGCGAGATGGCGGGTGAAACGTGCCTTGCACGCTGCCTCACACGTCGGAAGTGCTATCCGTATTGCTGTCCAGAGGGTGACAAAATGACTTGTGTCTTTGGCCTCTGGGGAAACTAATCACATTATAATTAAAAATGTGCTGCGTAAATGCTAGTTGACCACAGTGTGTGGGGGGGTGTTAGGAAAATTCCCATCATATTAAATTGTTTTTTTTTTTTAACTTTTTAAGATGTTTAATCATTTTTGAGAGAGAGAGAGAGAGAGCGAGTGAACCAGGGAGGGGCAGAGAGATGGAGACACAGAATCCAAAGCAGGCTCCAGGTTCCGAGCTGTCAGCACAGAGCCTGACGTGGGGCTGGAACTCGCGAACCGTGAGATGGTGACCTGAGCCAAAGTCGGATGCTTAACCGACTGAGCCACGCAGGCGTCCCTGAATTCTGTTTCCATAGCCCGGCTTTGCAATCAGGTGTGTATTCTGTACTTAGAGCACATCTCCCCTGCCCTGCCTTGTGGTAGGGACCCAGTAGTTCTGTGTGGCCGCCATAATGGACGGTGTCACCACCTTCCTTCCCGTCCCTCCTGCCCGCATCACGCACTTCTTTCTCTGTAGATGAACTGAGCCGGAAAAAGAGAATCTCGGCTTTGCTTGTCAGTCTTGAGGCCACTGACAGCTGTGCTTTTCTGTGTCACTGAAAGAAGCTTTGGGGTCAGTGTTAAAAAAAACCCACATCTCTCACCCTGAGAGAGTCCGCTCGACTCAGGGCGGTCACTCACTCTTTTTGTTACCCTTGTGTCAATCTGGAAAGAGCTGCTTTCTGCAGTGTGACATGAGTCAGGTCTCTCGATTGTGAACAATGAAACAATACTCTCTGCCCTTGAAATTGATTCTACAGTCTTCTTGGGGCCAAGGATTGACTTCCCTAGGCCATTGTGTGGCTCTCATTTTAGCACCTCAGGACAGCAAAGAAAATACAGACAGAACAAGGTGACAGTAAGACCAATAAGAGTCAACTGATGCTGCTCTCAGGGACACGCGTTGTAACATTTTCTGAGGGCTACCCATGGGCCGGGTCGTGTGCTAAGCCATGTGTACACACACACATGTATAGCATCTAAATCAATGGAATAGAACAGTTTTTATAATTTTTTGAGAGAGAGAGAGAGAGAGAGAGCACACAGGCAAGTGGGGAGGGGCAGAGAGAGAGGGAGAGAGAATCCAAAACAGGGTCCATGCTCTCAGTGCAGAGCCTGACATGGGGCTCAATCTCACAACCCTGGGATCATGACCGGAGCAGAAATCAAGAGTCAGATGCTCCACCAACTGAGCCACGCAGGTGCCCCTGGCATATGATATTTTAAAAACTACATCTTCAGAGGGTTTACAGAAAGAAGAAAAAAACGCTTATTTAAATGAACTACTTGAAAGCTAAGGTCAACTAGTATTTTACTTCTCAAACACGCATTACACGCGGTAGTATTAGCTTGAATCCTGGACCATGTCGGGCATTACGGTGTCATCCTGGACACCTTTCTTTGTCTTTCCAAACCCTCATGTCTACTCAAGTTGCATTTTCCTTATGCAATTCCTAACAGCAGGGTATTATTATGGTTTAGCGTTCTTTAAAAAAATACACGTACAAGCATTTATTGAGCAGTTAGTATGTACTGAGGCACTGACACAAGTACTTCAAATACATTATCTCATTTAACCTTCAAGAAACCCCCAAGCAGAGAACACTATTTTTTTAAATTGTTTTAATGTTTATTGAGTTTTGAGACAAAGCATGCAAGCAGAGGAGGGGCAGAGAGAGAGAGGAACACACAGAATCCGAAGCAGCTCCGGGCTCCAAGCTGTCAGCACAGAGCTGGACGCGGGGCTTGAACCCACAAACGATGAGATCATGACCGGAGCCAAAGTCAGATGCTTAACCGACTGAGCCACCCAGGCACCCCTCGTGGACACTGTTTTTATATTACTTACATATGGAAGGAAACGGATACTCAGTTTCTTAACAAGAAACAAACGCAAAACCTGTCTCGTTGTTATACAGATACTAATTGGCAGAGGTAGGATTCAAACTCAGGCCTGTCCAGCACCAAATCCTTGGCTTTGAAACATTAAACCAGATGGCACAGAGTTATTTAGGCAATAACGCCTCACGACAGGTACGTTTTAATGTAAGAAAGCACGTGCACATTGTACTTCCCTAAATACGCCCCTGCGGAAGGTCCTTGGTGAGCCTTCTGTTACCAAATAAAATACTATTATGATGTGACATGTTTATGTCCAAGGTACAGTTACCTTTTTCTCTCTTGTAGAAAACGTCTAGATTATTGTAATTGTAGAAAAATGTCTAGATTATTAAAATCAAGGCAAGAGGCTGTTTTTGCTTCGTAATCATCAACACTAAACTTACTTAAGTGACTATCAGTTAATGGTACAGGCTGCAAGAATTGGGTCATCTAGGGCCAAATTCCAATAATCACCTGCTTGGTGAGTAATCTAGAGCAAGCCGTTCTGGTCTTCTCATCTGTAAAATGGGAATAAACAGCCACAGGTTGCGGTGAGGGTTGCACGATTAGCTGCATGCAATGCATTTCCATAGTGCCAGACGCCTAGTAGAAGGTCCATGAATACTAGTGGGGTTTTTTTGGTAATTAATTATAAATACATAATAATGACAATTGCATCAATTTCTGCATTTGAGAAGAGGTCAAGAGTCCTTTAAAAAGAATGATCTCTTCTTTAGGTTTTAGAGGAGAAAGGGAGGTGATACAGTGTGCAGGGACCTGTGGGTTTTGATGAGGTCCCCAGGGACGTATGGAAGCTGCTGGTCGGTCTCCTCTTGTGTCACATGTCGGGAGTTGGCCACCTTGCACGAGACATTTGCCTCCCCGCACCCCAGTTTCTGGGATTACCTAAGAACACGTGACCTGAGATAGCTGTATGGACGTATGATTACTTGGGTCTGTTAAAGGACTCACGCTCTTCTCTGAAATGTAATGGTCTGTGAATTCTCAATTTATCTTACTAGTCTTACCTTAAGTTACTTGGGAAGACTGGTGAAAAGTTTAACTGCGACTGCTGGCCTCATTTCAGCTTTCAAGTCTGCTTGCATATTTTTCGAGTGACGGCACATACTCGCTAACTGAGTTCTCAGGTTATCAACATGGGTCTGGTTATGAGGTCTGACATTCCCATGACTCCCAAAATTTCTCCAGACACACATTTCTGAAGATTATGAAACATGGCAGTAAATAGGTTTCTGGGACATGACTACATCAGTTCTGAAGTAAATTGTCTTTATTAATACCCTGCAAATTATCAAATTAATGGGAAGGAAATATCCAAGTAATTGCTCCAGAGAGCCTACAAGATACATTTGAAGTTTGCTAGTTTTGTCTTCAAAAAAAGAAAGCAAGCAAGCAAGCAAGAAAGAAAAAGGTAATTTTATTTCTTGATATATGGGCAAGTAGAGATTAGTTAGCGTGAAAATAAAAATTACTTTCAACATAAAGCTTTCTTTATCATAAACACAAGCTTCTACTCACTGACTTCCATGGAAGTTAAAACAATAATCTACCCAGTGTTTTCTCACTTATGCATAAAGGATTTAAGTTCCTGAATCACAGTAATAAATAATAAATCTGTAGTTTTCTCTATAAATTCAAAAAAAATTTGCCATCTTTCAAAAAGTTAGAATTAGTGCATGGAAGTTATGAAATGGTAAAAAAAAAATATTCGTAATTGTATTCCCTTGGAAGGCTTTCTTGTTTTCTGCCAAGCAGGTGTGTTGACTTCTTACTCATCGTGTTGCTCATGAAAATAGTATTCTCTACCCTCAAACACTATATAAGAAACTTAACAAAATAAGAATGGATATTCCACAAGAGTCTTGTGAAATATTCAGGATCTAAATGAGACCTACAGAAATGTAACCTAGCTCCAGAAAAGATACATTGTGTGATTAAGTTGTCAGGTTAAGGAGGGGTGCCTGGGTGGCTGAGTCAGTTAAGTGTCCAACTTCGGCTCAGGTCGTGATCTCTCGGTCCATGGGTTCGAGCCCCATGTCAGGCTCTGTGCTGACAGCTCAGAGCCTGGAGCCTGCTTCGGATTCTGTGTCTCCCTCTCCCTCTGCCCCCCCACCCCGTTCATGCTCGCACTCTCTCTCGCTCTCTCTCTCAAAAATAAATCAACAAACAAAAAAAATGTTTTTAAGTTGTCAGGCTAAAGAAAAGTAAAACAAGATGTCCAAAACCATAATAAAATATGGTTTTATTAAAGTAGGTAATTAAGAACTGTTTCTTGAACTGGCTGGTTTCAGTATGCCTTTAGACTGTCAGTGTGGCTTAATGGGTGCTTTCGAAATATAATGCCAAAGAGGAACTGTGGAAAGGTCACAGTTGTCATAAACTGTGATTATAATCACCAACAAATATTTACCGAACACCTCCTCTGAACAAGATGCTGTAACCAATGCAATCATGCCCTCAAATAAATATTCCTGCGGTAAAACACTTTGTGACACGAAACATTAACAAAAGACTCACCTCATCAAAACGGACGGCTACCCATTGGGTCCATTAAAATGGAGTTAACACATATGGATGGAAATAGGGCTGGCATGCTTTTGCAGAATTTTTGAAACGGCTTGGCTCTCTTCTCCAGACCAATTTTGGAGTTCTTTGAAAAAATATATTTTTTTTTTCCAGAGGGTAAAACAACAACGCAACACGGGCAACATTATGTGAATTCGCAGGACGCCCGTGACAGAAAGTTCACGCAGAGGTGTTCACCAGTTCAGGGAGGAAAATGACCCCGTAGTGCCTGGCACAGGACCTTGATCATGACCCGTTCAAGTTTCCAACCCACCCCCTCCCCCGCCTCCCCAAAAGTGTGTCATATTAAAGAAGGTGAAAAAGATCAGCTTTTCGGAACATTCGTTTCGCTGTGCGAATGTATTTCCAAGGCCAACATTTAGGTCAAGCTAAGAGCTGCGGGATGGGCAGTTTGGATCAGAGGAAGGATCCATCCGGCTGAGGGTACACGAGCCGTAAGGGTTAACTAGGGTACAAGGACAAGAAGACGAACCACAGCCGGTTCTTGCCGGCGAATCCCACGCCTCACATGGAGGGCGAGAGGGACTGGGTCTCTGGCTTCCCCCGATCTGTCGTTTCTGCCCCTGAATCGGGGGGTCCCGGGCCGTACGTGCTCTCACTGGCCGCCGTCACTGGCACAGTCACGATCTGGAAGGAGCCAAGGAGTGTCCTCCTGGTGGCCTTTGCCAACACGCCTGGGCTCCAAGTGACCCAGCAGCCCGCTGGGGGTCAGGCCCAGTTTATGTTTATTGGGGACTAACTGGCCTCACGGCTCTCTGAACTTCATCCTGTGTGACCTCCTTTCCTTCTGCTTGGGGAAGGACGGATACCGTCCCATCTCACAGATGAGGATACTGAGGCCCGGACAGGTTATGTATCTTTCCCAGAGCCACACGGTGATGGACCCCCCGGTCTTACCTGCAGATACCACATTTTCAGCCACTGTTTCCAAGCTCCTTCTTGACGCTGCTGGTACAAGTCCATCCGGGGCTGAAGCCCGCGCTCAGGAGAAGTCGCCTGAGTTTTGGAAAGAAGGTGCGTGGGGTCCGATCCCAGCTCAGTCAGCTCGCTGTCTGACTTGGGACGTCGAACGCAGCCTCCGAGTATCGGTTTTCTTAATTTCGAGAGGCCAGGCAGGAGCGTTAAGGTCGAGCGGCCGCTACGTGCCAGGCCCTGCTCCAAGCGCGTCATGAACGAGCACGGTACTCTTCATAGTACAGCTCTGAGGGGGACCGGGGTGGTAGTGTTACCTCCAGTTTTGGGTGAAGAGACAGAGGTCCGGAGAGGCTGAGTGCCTGCGGTCACCCAGCACGGGAACGGTGGACCTGAGATTCGAACCTGCGTCACGTCTGGAGGGAAAACGGCTGGGCACCTGCTCGCTGTCCAGACCGCTAATCGCGAGCGCCCTGGCCTTCCGCTGTTCCCCCAGAACGTCTGTATAAAAGCATTCTGGGCCTTTTGCTGGGTTTCTCAAAGTAGGAGAGTGCTGAAGTGTGGGCGGCTTCTGACTCTTCAAGCACATCACCGGACGGGCTCCCGCCGAGAGGGTTTGGGACCGTTCGGATGGCCCAGGTGGCGGCCGGGAAGCGGGAGCCTTTCCCCCACCCCAGGCCTTTTCGCTCACCTTATTCTCGGCCACCCTGCGTCTGCATCATCCTAACAGCCCGCAGACCAGTCTCTGAGCTTCCGGTCTGGCCTCCGTGTCCAGCATCTCTATTTAACTGCAGCAGCGTTGTATTTTCACAAACGGTTATGTCGCCGTTCTCCCCACTGGCGACTTAAAAAGTTGTAATGGCGTCAGGGTGTCCTTGAGATCAAGTCGCACTTAAAAAAATTGTTTATTTATTTTGAGAGAGGGGGAGGGGGAGGGGCAGAGAGAGAGAGAGACAGACAGACAGACAGACAGACTCCCAAGCAGGCTTTGCACTGTCAGCACAGAGCCTGACACGGGGCTCAAACTCATGAACTGTGAGACCGTGACCTGAGCCAAGATTGAGAGGCTGAGGCTTAACCGAATGAGCCACCCAGGTGCCCCTAAAGTCACACTTTCATCTGACCCTTCACATCTCCTTTCTCGCCTCTGCTCCTTCTTCCGGGCTGGTCCTTCAGCCTGTAGCACACCCCTCACTGCCCCACCTCACACACACACATACACACACACACACACACACACACACACACACTCAACCCTCATCATTTTACCTGGGGTGGCCCCTTCTCCCACCCTTCAGATCGCAACTAAAACGTCACTTCCTTTGGGATATGTTTCTTCTCCTCCAGCCTGAGTAAGATACCTCTCTAAGTTACGTGCTCCCACAGTTGTCTGGAATTAATTTTCTCCTCCCTCTGAAGTAGAAGACATCTAGGGGAAGACACTGGATCTGGGATATAGCAGACAATAAATGTGTATCAACTGTGAATGATGCAAGGAAGGGAGGGAGGAAAGAGATAGGGAGGAAGGAGGGAGGGAGGGAGGGAGGAAGAAAGGGAGGGAGGGAGGGAAGAAGAAAGGAAGAGGGAGGGAGGGAGGGAGGAAGGAAGGAAGGAAGGAAGGAGATAGGAAGGAGGGAGAGATGGAGGAAGGAGGGAGAGACAGAGGAAGAAAGGGAGGGAGGGAAGAAAGAAGGGAGGGAGGGAGGGAAGAAGAAAGGAAGAGGGAGGGAGGAAGGAAGGAAGGAGATAGGAAGGAGGGAGAGATGGAGGAAGGAGGGAGAGACGGAGGAAGAAAGGAGGGAGGGAGAGAAGAAGGAAGGAAGGAAGGGAGGGAAGAAGAAAGGAAGAGGGAAGGAGGGAGGGAGGAAGGAAGGAAGGAAGGAAGGAAGGAAGGAAGGAAGGAAGGAGATAGGAAGGAGGGAGAGATGGAGGAAGGAGGGAGAGACGGAGGAAGAAAGGGAGGGAGGGAGGGAAGAAGGAAGGAAGGAAGGGAGGGAGGGAAGAAGGAAGGAAGAGGGAGGGAGGAAGAAGGAAGGAAGGAAGGAGAAAGGGAGGAAGGAGGGAGGGAGGGAAGAAAGGAAGAGGGAGGAAGGAAGGAAGGAAGGAAGGAGATGGGGGGAGGAGGGAGAGATGGAGGAAGGAGGGAGAGATGGAGGAAGGAAGGAGGGAGGGAAGGAAGAAGGAAGGAAGAGGGAGGGAGGAGGAAGGAGGGAAGGAAGGAAGGAAGGAGAAAGGGAGGAAGGAGGGAGGGAGGGAGGAAGAAAGGTGGGAGGGAGGGAGGGAAGAAGGAAGGAAGAGGGACGGAGGAAGGAAAGAAGGAAGAGGGAGGGAGGAAGGAAGGAAGGGAGGGAGGGAGTTATGGATTAGTAATTTCTGAAGCCTGAAATAGAACACACGGCCCCCTCCCAGAGGCTCTGCCAGCCATGGTGCTGTAGCAGCCTCAGTGTTCTTCTCTTGCCTCGCCTCTTTTCCAGGCTTCTGGGTCCCCATCCCCAAGGTGACTCACCGGTTTCCCAGGACCACCTTTCATCTGGTGAAGTCTTCCTCGGACTCCCACCCATTCCTGACGTCTTCTGTGTTGACCAGGAGAGGGTAAAGGAGGAAATGAGGCGCAGTTTGGGCTTTTGCAGAAAAGGCAGAGGGACCAGAACGAACGCCCCTCAGACGGGAGCCTGGTGGCTAAGTGGCCCTAATCCGAGCAAGGAATGGGGAACCGGGGTGTGGAAGGGTGAGCGGTGACTTCACAAACGCATGCCGTCCACGCATTTGCCTTTTCTGTTAAGGGAGAAACTAACAAGCGTATACATACGTGCTTGGGGTCAGCAAAAAGTTATTCCCTGGTCGTTTTCTTAATCCCGCCCCCCCAACCACAAATTTTAAAACCTCAGTCTGGATCACCTATGCTTTGTAGCCAGTGGACTTGTTATTGTATTGGCCATCTTTCTGTTTTTCTGCTCCCTTATTTTTGCTACGTTACATAAAAGGACATTTTCCCAGCCCTGGGAATCTAAAAATAAAGCTGAAATTTTTAAATGCTTCTAAAATATTACTTACCAAAAATATTTTGCTATTTATTCAAGCTGTCCAAGTTTTTATGATTCTTAGATATCTGTATTAAAATACTTCCCTCAACATTTTTAACCAGTCACCCTGGGGAAATTCCAAACAGCCCTCTCTATCAAAAAGTTATTTTTAACTGTTCTTTTCTTCAATCACTAAATCAGTTCTGTTGCCATTAATAGGAATAAAATGAACATATTTTTTTTAAAACCTTCCCCTAATAAATACGAGGTATTTCACCTATATAGGTTATTTTCCTTCAGAGACATTGTGGAATGGTAGATTATCCCCAGAGTCTCTGCAGAGCAACAGAAGAATCCACGTGATCTGGGATTATAAATTTGAACTGGGAGAGCATGTGGAATTTAGAAGGGGCCTCACAAAAGGGGCCTTTCACCCGAAGGGAAGGTCGGAGAGAACAGAGCAGTTCCCGAACTTTGGTGGGCTTCAGAGTGTCAGAATTACAATACAGCAAAACCTTGGCTTGCAAGTAATTTCTTCCACAAGTGTTCCGGCAGACAAGCAACGGGCAAACGTTTGTAATTAATTTTCCCTTAATAAACAAGCGATGTCCTACAGAACAAGTAATACCTGCCGTCCCTGTGTCACATGATCCCACCTGAGCCAATGGTTCTTGAAATTCACTTTGATATAGAGTGCTTTGGATTACAAGCATGTTTCCAGAAGGAATTGTGCTTGTAAACCAAGGCTCTCCTGTACATATTTCTGGCCCCACAGGCACCGTTTCTGATTCAGAAGGTCTGGGGTGAATCCAAGAACCTGCATCTCTAATAAATTCTTGGTTGGCATTGGTGTTGACAGCTGTGAACTTCACTTTGAGTGGCTCTGGTCCAGAGCATTTCTCATGATCCTCTCTGGCCAAAGGAGCCCCACAAAGTGTGCAAACATGCCCAACGCATAGAAGCAGGAGCACTTTTTCAATTGTTCTGTGCTTTTCCGAGGAATAACCAAGAAATGAAAATTCATAACACTGTCATATAATGGAAATCAGTACTTTTTATTTCTACAGTAGCACAGTGCGCTTCATAAATGCACAGTACACACATCTGTTAAAGTAACACTTCTGTCATCTATTAAAACATAAATCACGGGTACCTGGGTGGCTCAGTAGGCTGTACTTGATTCTTGGTTTTGGCTCAGGTCATGATCTCATGGTGCATGAGTTCGAGCCCCATAGCGGACTCTGCAGTGACATTGCAGAGCCTGCTTGGGATTCTCTCTCTCTCTCTCTCTCTCTCTCTCTCTCTCTCTCTTTCGTTCCTTCCTCACTTGTGCTCTCTCTCTTTCTCTCTCAAAATAAAATAATAATAATAAAACATCAATCGTTCACCTCTTGTTAGAAATATTTGACTTCATTGGCTTATCTCTTGAGTCCTTGTAATAAACTAAATCTCTATCAGCATATCACATAAAATCTGACCAACTCTGCTGTCTAACAAATGTCATTTGCCAAAAAAAAAAATACTGAAAAAAGTCATCAATGAAAAACTTAGTGAAACAAGATTTTACAAAATTTGGACTATTCTAAGCGTGAAAATGTTTTCCTCTTCTTATACCTAAGATACATTTTACTAAATCGTCTAAGATACATTTTACTAAATCGTGGTGATAGAAATAGGAACCTTGACAACGATGAATTTGGAAAAATTTCATAGCGAAAACAATCGTTATACAATTTTCAGGTAAGTGATTGGAATTAGAGTACTCTGTATACTGTTCACAGGGTCCCAAGTTTGACATGAATTGAAGGGTTGCTATTGGTAGTTGTATCTTCTGAAAAATTGCCCTTTGGTCCAGGGTACTTCCTTTCTTTCTTTTTCTTTCTTTTTTTTTAAAATTTAAAAAAAAATTTTAATGTTTATTTGAGAGAGAGAGAGAGAGAGAGGGACAGAGAGAGAGGAAGACACAGAATCCGAAGCAGGCTCCAGGCTCCGAGCCGTCAGCACAGAGCCTGACGTGGGGCTTGAACCACCAACTGTGAGATCACGCCCCAAGCCAAAGTCAGACCTTCAATCGACTGAGCCACCCAGGTGCCCCAGTCCCTGGTGCTTTCATGAGAGATGCCGATAGGGTATGGCCTTACATGTCACTGAATGGAAGACCCAGCAGATAGGTTACAATTGGAGCTCAGGGTGGTAAGCTATAAAGGGTTTGGAGGAAATGAAGGGAGGAGCGGGAAAGGCCTACGTAAATGCAAAATGTGGGCAAAGCCCAACCTCTGCAATTCATGGTAGAGCAAAGATACAGTTCTGCTCTTTCCAGGAGAGATGGCCTTTTCCATGTCTTTGGTGTCCAGTGACACAGCTGACCCCCCGCAGCGCTTGACATCAGCCGTCGTGATGTTCTGCTTTGCTCGTCTTTCTCCAGAGCTGGCAGTGGGTGATGTGCTCGGAATGTGTCTCGGATGGAGTATGAGGTGGGGTTGTGGGGGGAGGGCTGCTAGGGATGCAGAGGCACCTGTAAAAGATAAAAAACGGGAGAAGCACTAGATGAAAGCAAGGGATGGCAGCAGAAGGAAAGAGAGAGGAGAAAACGGGAAGAGAAATTAGGGAGGATGCAAGGAAGAGAAAGTGGGAAGAGAGGAGGAAAAGAAATAGAAGTAGGAAAGATGGGCTTGTAATGCTCTTACACCCTTGCTCCTTCCCCGGTCCCTCCCAGTCGTATCTCCAGCCGGTCGGGGTTTTTCTCCCCAGCACGTCGCACCCAGCTTTCACGGGGCGACTTACTCCTCAGACCTGCTTCCTTTTCCCCATAGTTATTACGTTAGCTTACGAGTGGAGTTGGTTCCAGGAATTCATTTGGGTAAGTCAATTACTCAGGATTTCAAATGCATTTTCCTACAGAAATAATGTTATAAATGGTGGCTGGATTTTCCCATATTTGATCCATAATGTAGCCAAGTTCTACTTGAAAGAAAGAGCGGGAAGGAATATGGTTGGAATACCAAAGACCCATCAAGAGAGCAGTTGCAATGGAATTGAAATAAATTTGTTTTCGAATTGTTTAAATTCTGGTGCAGAAGCAGAGCCTGGCTGTTTGCAGGGGGACAAAGAGGACAGGCTGACACATCTCTCTCCCCGCCCGTGGCACACAGTGCTAATTGCTCATGACCTGTGTCTCCACGAAGCCCTCACCTGCTGGCATCACGGTCACACCCGACCCAGAGGACTGGCTTGTTTGCCACCCCGAGAAAGAGATACTGTTGGGACGCCTGGGTGGCTCCGTCGGTTGAGCATCCGACTCTTGGTTTTGGCTCAGATCACGATCTCATGGTTTGTGGGTTCGAGCCGCACATCAGGCTCTGCACAGAGCCTGCTTGAGATTCTCTCTCTCCCCGTCTCTCTCTCTCCCTGACCCTCCCCACCTCTCTCTCTTTCTCTCAAAATAAATAAACTTAAAAAAAGGAGGAGTTACAGTTTAGTTTCGACATCATAGGGCAGAGAAACTTAGAATGGGCACTTGGGTGGCAGGAAGCAAGGTGGTGGTGAGGATGAGGCCGAAAAGATAGTCTGGCTATCAGCTGCCAGGACTTGGGTAAAACAAACGATTAAGCTTGGATAAAACCTAGGGTTTCTAGGCCGCGGGTTCTGCACACTGAGTCGGTGTCTCAAAGGAGGGAGGAAGTGGAGTCAAGCCACCCAGCTAGTCAAGAAGTAGCCTTTGTCTAAATACACGATCCGGAGCCCTGAGCCGGTGCCCAGCTTCTCGCCTGGCAACGCCTCGGTAGACCTTGAGTAATGACATGTTTCCACGTAGCTTGGCCGCTCAAGGCAACTCGGTAGAGCAGATTCTTGGCTCCCCAACGCCAAGGGAATCATCATTAGCTGCCACTCGGTTTCCTCATTTCTGACAAACCGTGTGAACCTTTGGGGTACCTGATTAGTGCCGCTGTGGTTCCGTTAGAAGGTACAGTCGGAAATATGACCCGAGGTTGAAAAAATTTAATGGAGTGCGGAATCTGGTTCCTGCTCCTTGTGTGTAAAATGATTTTCACAGACCGGCCACACAAGATCTCTAAAGCAGTGCTAAGTTGGTCCTAGAAAATAGGTTTTTAGAATTGTAAATGAAATATGATGGCCTCGAGAAATAACCGACTTAATAATGGGCCATGTTTTGAAAGCCCTGAGTACCTGTATCTATTTCATTGGCACATCTAAGTGTTCACTAAAGCGAGGGATGGGAGTTTCTGTAAGGAGTGTTAAATTGGGGCGCTTGGGTGGCTCAGTCGGTTAAGCACCCGACTTCGGCTCAGGTCATGATCTCACGGTTCGTGAGTTCGAGCCTTGAGTCAGGCTCTGTGCTGATAGCTCAGAGACTGGAGCCTGCTTCAGATCCTATGTCTCCCTCTCTCTCTGCCTCTGCCCTGCTCGTGCTCTGTCTCTGAAAAACAAATAAACATTAAAAAAATTTATAAGTAGTTTTATATTTTGCCATAGTTTAATGTTAAGTTCTATTTTCCGTACGAAACCTTTAAGAGCCTTAATACTTGAAAATATGTAAGAAATATAGTTTACTTGGCATTCTTCTTCACTTACCAAAAGCTATCTGAGTTCCTGAAGTCCTTGCTATGAACGGCCCAATGTGACTTCGATGCCTGGTTTTGGAACATCGAGTAATCCGCACCAGGATTGCTGTGTGTTTTCCAATCGCCCTCCAGAGGGGTTCATCAGAAAGTGCAAAAATGCTTATGTTTCAGAGAAAGGAAAGAGAAATAAAGCGTAGTGTGCATCTAGAAACCTTTATTTCAGAAATCATGCAATTTGCAGCATGTCCTCCAAGTTTCCAGCCTTTCTTTCTGACTTTTTACTGTTTTTAAAATAATTCGAGTGTTTATTCGAAAAGCGCTATACGTTCATTGTAGCAGATTTGGAAAACAGGAGGAACAATAAATGAAGATCTCCTGTGGATGGCTGCTGTGAACCTTTTGGTGTATATCCGCTCAAGTTTTGTTCTTTCTCTGTCCCTCGCCGTCTCTCTTTCACATACATATTCGTGTATATGCTCATTTCCATATCGTGAGTTCATACAGCATATGCTGATTTATAAGATGACTTTTTCATGTAAAGTACACAATCAGCATCTTCCCATGTAGTCAGACATTCTTCTGGATCCTTCTAAAGGCTCTATAGAGTCTCGTGTCATGAATGCACTGTGCTTTAAGTAATGTCTTCTTGTTGAACCTTTGCAATTTTTTTCCCTGTGTTTTACTAATTAAAAAAAAAATGTGAGTGATATTTCTGGTGCGTAATCGCTGGTCATCTGTGATGATTCCCTAAGGATACATTCCTGGAAGTCTTGCTGAAACAAGAAGTTGTCGCATTTTGAAGCTTTTATCTTCCAGAGAGGTTGCAGCAATTCACACTTCCATCAGCAGCATGTGGAAATGCTTTATTTACTTTTAAATGGAATAAAAGCCTTAGCTAGTAGAGCCCAGCTTTATAACCATTTTATAGGCGCATCAGGCTCAGGGCAATTATTTATGGGGTTTTTGACATAGTGGCCGGTGTGTTTTGCCCAACTTGGTAGCATTAGCCTTCATTTTGTTATTTCAGGTTAAAAACATTTTTATAGACCAAGAAGTTCGAAAAAAGAAAATGGTCAACTTTCTGGCATTTTCTACTGAGCAGAGAGCTTGAACTGCTCTTACTTACACGTTTATAACTCTCAACCATGTGCTTTATTGTTTTATGGTTTTGTTAGTGTTTGTTTTTTATTGAAGTATAGTTGATACACGGTACCATGTTAGTTTCAAGTGTACATCACAGTGATGTGCTATTTTTCTGCATATGAAACGATCCCCCCAATAAATGTAGTTGCTGGCCGTCGCCACAACTATCACAGTACTATTGACTCTATTGTCTGTGCTATACGTTCTGCCCCGTGACTTACTCGTTTTGTAACCAGAAGCATGTTCCCCCTTATCCTACATGTTTCTAAGAGGTTTTTCGCAGAATTTAGTATACTTAACTGGTGAGCAGGATTTTGAGTTTGTCCAACTCATTTCTAATCATTGAATCTTTTGAAACTCTCGCTTCTCAGCTCAGTTCAATCTATGGTAAGACTGTATTTTTATTCACAGTTTGTATGCCTACAAATTTCCAAATGTTTGTTTCATTTCAAAGTACTTGGTACTATAATGATGCATGTTAAACATACATGAATATGCAAGGATTCAAAGCCATTTGAATTTGAATTGCAAAGTCTCTTTCAGGTCATGAGCCAGGCATAATACTCTACTAAGAAAAGAAATTGCTAAAACAAATCACTTCTGAGCCAAACCAATACATGCCTCATCATTTCATTAAAGCTACCTAACTTCAGATAACACCTAACTTTATGCATTGAGATGCCCTGGAAAATAGCTGAAGAATTTTTCTTTGAGAAAAATTTAATGCCATTACAGTAATAGAAAACCACGGACAGGATCTGAAGTCTCGTTAAAACCGTATGCCTGAAAAGCAATGAATAACACAATCTGATGGGGTGGGTAGGGGTACGGGGGACATTTTGTCCATATTAAGAAGGTAGAAAACCACAGTTCCTAGTAACTAACTGTACATCTCACATGGACCTGCATGCAGCTTGTTGAGAAAAAAAAAAATCATCTCAGAACCTTTTGCTATGAGCTAATTCAAAATATCCATTCATCCAAAGAGTCTCTGCTCCATGAACTTGGTGGAAAACCAGACTGATTTCCATAAAGTATCCATATTTTACAATCAAAGTGCATAGCTTCAAATACCTCTGCTAGCATTCAGATTGCCTTGGAGTCAATTAAGGGAGCAAAGGAATTTAGAAAAAAGGTAAGTAAGGGAGACATGTATTTCACAGAATTTTATAGACAGTATAGCTATCACTTGTTTTGTTTTTCTTTTAAAGACAGCTACGCATTTCAACGAATAATATTCCTAAATGTTTGTCTTCATTGGATTATACTAGAGAGAGGAAGCTACATTCTCCTTTTGAGATTTAATATTATAAAAGTCACCAGAAAGTGATTTTTTATCATCTGGTGGCTGAGCAAAGCCTACATGTGACACAGGAAGAACAGAGAGAGACGTAAAGCTTCCTCGCTTCCATATGCACTCCTTCCGACCCCCATGTGGCGCTCCTGGTGCTGCCTGACACCTTGGGATTCTCCCGGCCTGTGCCTCTTCCCCAGGCAGTGTCATGGCCAAGGACCTAGACACCTGTGCTCAAACGTCCCAGGGCAAAGGGTGTCTCTGGCTCCTTTCATACCGTGTTATGATCCCAAGTGGTCTCATGTCAGTTTCTCCTTCTGGTACTTGATTTTCAATAGGGAACAGGGCCCAGTGACATAAAGGAACAAGAACGTTCTGAGCATGGAGTATCAGGTGGTGGAGCCTAGCGGGAAAGTCTAGAGGCCCCTCCTGTTTCAGTCTTAAATCCCAGCATGGTGTCTCATCCCGGAGTAAGACAAGGAAGGACTAGGAACAGTGATGTGTGGGACAGGCACCAGGAGATGGGACTAGGTCGTTATAGACGTGCCCGGCAGGGAGTGTTTTGTCCAACCCGCTTTACAAGGGGATTCTCATTTTAGGATGACGAAAAATCCTACAGAGAAAGATTTTCAGAGATTAAGAAAGTTCATTTTTTTTCTCCTCTTTAGAAAGAGAAACACCCCAGAAAAGGACAAGATGTGACCAAAGTTTCTAAGAGGTTTAAAATTTGGAGGAACAGGACCCTTTAAGTGAAATAAAACATTAGCGTAAGGAGCGGGAACTTGTTTGTTTGCAAACTCCAAGTTCCTGGGCTGCCTCCTAAATTGGTATCAAAGTCTGAGTCATCACATTTGATTTGATTTTTTGCTCTCTTGAAATTTTACTGTGTCATACATAGACCTGATTTTCATCCCACTCACTTTGGTTCTCTGCGGTCTCCAAAAATAGATTTTATTTTTATTGTACAGTAGGCTAGTGACGATCTCAAATAATACAACAGGTATTAAAGTCAGAAACTCAAAATAGCCTTGTATGACAAAAAAAAAAAAAAAAAAAAAAGGAAAGAAAAGAGAAAAGGGGGAAACAAGCAAGTAGACTTATTGCTTTTTGTCCTGAAGCAAGACAGCTTTAGGTCACATAAAATAAGGTGTTCGCGCATCGTATGGGTATTCATCTGCATTAGATTCCTTTGGGTTGCAGTAAGCCCTTTGATTAAAAGTTGGGAGGGGACGTCCTTGAGAATTCATGTGAAAATAAAAATGACAATAACACTGGATGGGAACCTGGAGACCGAAACTAAACTGGACTTCACAGAGAAAAGAGAAACTGCCCTCTAACAGGCCTTCAGAGAGTCTGAGCTGGATTGCTAACTCGACATTCACCCGCCATTCCCTGCAACCCTGGCTTCCGTGTTACCGCCCTTACTCTTTCAGCACTAGAATTCTTTTCTGCCGCAAGTCAGTTACTCCTGTGATCTGTACACTTTCTGGTGTATCTTTCCGTCTTCTGTCCCCACGTTCACCTCACTTTATTCTCTGTGTCTCCAGTCCGAGCTGGAGGAGGGTGTTGGCCCCTACAGATCGGTTACTGTTGGCCCAGACGCTCTGCCCTGTCATCTGTAATGTGTACTGCACATGGGTGTTTCTGTTAGCATGGGGCTCTGAGCACAGCAGGCTCTCCGAACTTTTGCCTGGTCCGTGCGTATGCGAAGTCAGTAACCTAAGTAAAATACCTGTGAAGAACGTGGTGATGTATTTTTGGATCATTTTTATTTTATATAATTATTTGGTGTAAAAGCATCTTCAGTAATGTAGAACCCTCTGTTTGGTGGGTATCTTAAACCTGCACATTTGCTTAAAAATGGGCAATGATATCTTCTGTTTTTAGAAAATGGATAGTCTAGGAGTTATTTTCACCGAATTTCTCACATGGAATGACTTCACAAAAGTCTGTGGAGTATGCAGGGAACATATGTTACTCCTACCTAGCACCCCAGCGTAAGATTGCCCTTGACCAAACAAAGCCATTATTTGTTGGTTAAATAAACAAAGCCATCCAGGTGCAATGGAGCCAAACTGAAGACCCAGTCTTTCTCTTACCAGTGAAGTGTTCTCCTAAGTAGCTAAGTATTCCTTCCGTCATACCTAGCAATTCATTGGGCATCAACTGGTAAAGGTTTCTCGATACTAGGAGAAGCCTATTTATGGATGCTGGCAATACATTTGTCTGGCTGGAAGTTCATTGCTCTTTCCTCTGACCATCTCTACCCACCCGTTGGACACACTTAAGGCTATAACATTAGGAAACTGATGCACAATGTAAATCTCCCCAAATCTCAAATGCCCTGTACAGGTGGTGGTGTTAGCATAGCCACTGGGGGTCAAAGCATGTGAGCAGTAATTTACAGGATGACTCTAGTGATGATGTCATACTAGGAAGAGGAGGGGTTTTTTTGTTTTTTTTTTTAAGTGCATGTGTTTATTTCGAGAGAGAGAATGAGAGTGTGAGTGGGAGAGGGGCAGAGGCAGAGACAGAATCCCCAGCAGGCTCCGTGCTGTCAACATGGAACCCGACATGGGGCTGGATCCCTTGAACCCTGACATCGTGACCTGAGCCGAAATCAAGAATCATCCGATTCAACTGACTGAGTCCCCAGGCTCTTTTTTTTTCCTACCATCTTTGAAATGTAGTATAAAATGGAATGTGAAGAGAAAGTTCATGATGTCACTGCCTAGATTGGCTTCCTACGACAAGGGAGTACCTCTGGGGAAAATACTCAATATGAGCAATTTACTATAAACGCTG
This sequence comes from Lynx rufus, assembly GCF_022079265.1. Taxonomy (NCBI): domain Eukaryota; kingdom Metazoa; phylum Chordata; class Mammalia; order Carnivora; family Felidae; genus Lynx; species Lynx rufus. Next base: position 5,908,779 of record NW_025814840.1, on the reverse strand, counting down.
AATTAACAAGTCAAGGTAATGTCATGCTCCCTTTGCCCCCGATGAATGAGTGCAAATTGCATTTCATACTAATTGCTCTACCAAATTCATGCAAATAAGAACACTGGGGTTTCTTCAATTTGCTGGTAGATGTATATACACAAATAACAAGACTATTTTTTTACTGTAAAATTTTGGTACACACTAATAGGTGTGCTCATTAGTCTGCCTCTCCAAGGGTTCCTTCTGGTGACTCCAAAAAACAATAAAAATTAGTAGTTAGTTATTGGGAGAATATAACCAGACAGCCGAGACATGAGCACTGGATCTAAGATGGAAAACTTTAAATTATGTGAAATCTGAGAATATGATGTTTCAAATAAAAGGAATATGAAATTATCCTATTTTTGCACAGTGTTTCTTATATTGGAGCAAACTCCTTGTTGACTTGAAGAATTATCCAGTGCTTTCCAGTATTTTTGTCATCACAGACTCTGTTCTTCTATTACATGGACCCCATGTTTTGAAATATTACTGCCTACAAAACTGTATTTTCTGGGTGATGACCAATCGTTCATTTCTTCTTTGAATCAGTTGCAGGTAACTGTTAATCAGGACTTCTGAGCGGCATGGGTTGTGGGTTCCTATGCTCAGATGATATAATCCTAGCCTAGAGCAAAGCCCCGGGATATATAGTCAGCAATGGATACTTAATTGACAGTAAATATGTAGCTTCTGATAGACTTTTTGAAGTACTGAGCCCACTATAATCACCTTTGTGGTTGGGCATGAGCTCTAGGAAGCCAGAGTGAAAATCCCAGAGTTAATCTCATTTGGGAAAAGCAAACAGGATAAAAACAGGCAAGGAAGAGAAATAGCTTTACCCTTGGTCAGAACTTCAGTGACTCTGTACAATCCTTAATTTTTATTTGTTCTTTTTTTTTTTAATTTGTTTATTGAGCATGTACTTCCTGCCAGGCAGTTTACTCCGTACCATAGATACAAAGATGGAACACCATTCCTTATTTTAGGGGTTTAAACCAATGAGAACAACAGGCAAGTAAATAATTTCAGTCCAGTGTGACAGAAGCCATGCTCCAGGATGATTTGGAAGCCTATCAGATCATGGGCTGTCAACTGTTGAGTTATGGATCTTGCCCTCGATTTCAGCTAGAAAGATACCGATGTTTCCTGTGGTCATTGTCATGGGTACAGATTATATTAGTGTATGAGATAAAATGTCAGGCTTTGAATTCCCTGCCCTATTTAACTTCCCTTGTTCTATGGAAGACCACTTGGGTGTTATAAACTACTATTTGATCGTTTTGTCACTGTTCTCTTGCTTTGAGTGTAATGCCTCCAGTAGCTGTCACTTTTAACACATGCATTGTGTTTGGTCTCAATTAAATCTGACAAAGGGAGGCTGAATGCTAAGACATTATTTGGTGATCGTTGTGGAGTTCTGTTCTCTGATAGTTTATTTCAGATTTTAGATCAGCAAAGAATTGGGCTCACAAAGAAAGATGAGGATATAGCTTTTAAAGTAACAACATAAACCTACGTTGTTCATTTTCTTAGTGGTCTGGCAGTTATGTGTTATGCTGCGTCTTTTAGAAACAAAATCCGTGTTACGTGTTTAATTATTTTAATGCTTCCAGCATGCTAATGATATTTATAAGAAATTGCTGCTACTCCCACTTCTTAGTAAAGAAATTAAGAGTGTAGACTGCTAGCAGATATATTTACGTGAAATTTTGAGAGAATGCGGCAATCTAAGTGAAATCGGACAACTGCTTTTGTGTGACTTCGGACGCCATAATGAATCATTCAAGGGCTACGTGTACATATTTTGGGGTACTCAAAATCAAAGGCAACACTATTTAAGAGATGTGATGCCTAATGCCATTGCTTATTATGAAGAAATAATACTGACAGGCAATCACTTTTCTGCTTATCAAGCTGATATTTTCTGCGTGGACATACCTTTCCTAGATTTGACATCTGCAAATCACGTTTGATTTTCGACAATACTTTGCAATGATAACGAAATATCTGTATAGGGCCTCGAAGTAGAATACTACCACACTACGTCTGTCCTCTCTGTCCTGTGTGTGGAGGGCTGTCTTAAATTTAACGCAGGTTTTGTGAACCTTGTGTAATCTCTCTCCGGTGAAACAAGGGGATACCTTTGACTGAAAGTAGCCGACAGACTTCCTCAGTCAAGCCTTCTTATTTGGTAACAAAATTTGTTTTCCAGACATAGAGTAGGCTTCAAGGCTTAGTACCATCAGGAGGTCAGTGATATCTCCAAGGACCCAGGTTCCTTCCATCTTCTCTACTCTGCCTCTCTCAGTATTGACAGCTTCCTAAATCTTGTTATTCTCATGGCCACAAGATGAATGCCAATTACCACCGAGGCCACATGCTTCCCTGCTTAGGAAAGAGGTAGAAAAAGAGCAACTTTTCCCCACCAGCACGACAACTTAGAATACGTGCCCACCCCTGGATCAATAAATGTCACCAGAGGAATGTCAACATGCTAATGATCTTAGACTAATGAGTATCTACTCTAGGAACTGGGCTGGACGTGTTAGCTTGGATCATATTGAAGAAAAGTGAATAGGTGAATAAAATTAGGGTCCTTTTAGCAGTGGGGAAGCTCGAGAGAGGGGAGGCATTATGCAACAGTGGTAGTACAGAATATCTGCGGCATTCTCCCCAACGGGGAGTGGGCACCACAAATATCTCACTTCCCCATTCTGCATATTTTCATGAACTGGACCTTATGAATGAATGGCTTGATAATAAGATGGGGGTTGGATGACCAGCCAAGTAATACTCCCCTTGGAGAAAAACAAATAATTCCATTTTCAAGGAAAATGTACTAGTTTCTCCTCGATTTTCAAACAAAGTGTCTGACTCATTTTATGGACTTCTCATTGAACGTGTTTACCTGTGTCTCTCGTCTAAAGGGGAATCATTTGGAAAGACTAAGAATATACTTTATACTTACTTAAACTGTACTTCTCAAACAGGGTAGACATTCTCTCCCGGGATTCTCAGTAGTGCACCAGGAAACATAAAGATTGACCAAATGTGGCATACCTTACAGGAATATCAAAGTCGAAAAAGTTTTGCTAGAAAACAAGTAATTTGAGAGACAGCCATTGTAAATCTTAATTTAAACCTTTTGGGAGGAGCACTGGGTGTTGTATGGAAACCAGTTTGACAATAAATTATATCATATAAATAAATACATGCATAAATAAATAAATAAATAAATAACTCAGTGAAAAAAATAAAAATAAAATTTACCAAGTAGGGGGGCCTATGTGGCTCCGTCGGTTAAGCGTCCCATTCTTGGTTTCGGCCCAAGTTATGATCTCATGGTTCATGCTCTGTGCTGACAGCCTAGAGCCTGCTTAGGATTCCCTCTCTCTCCCTCTCTCTCTCTCTCTGCTCCTCCACTGCTCATGCTTACTCGCTTTCTCTCTCTCACTCTCAAAGTAAATAAACTTTTAAAAAGTACCAAGTATATCAAAGGAGAATGAGAAATGTTTAAAAAGAAAGTTTACACCAAAGTCTACTTCAGGTCATGAACCAAGTTGAACCAAGTTCACTGTGTTCCCACGCCTCCTACACACCCTCCTACACACCCTACACACCCCTAACCAGCGTGGGTAGTCATTCTCGTCTCTGTTCAGAGCACTTTGGTGGAAGAACATCTTAAGATGTGCAACAAATCCAATGTACAACCTTCCACCGGAAAAGTTCACTCTCAAAGGGTAAAATATTTTGTCACTACTTTGTGAGGCACACGTTCGTCATCAGTACCTCCAGGTAAGTGCCTTAGAAGTTACTCTCTTTTCCTCTTCATTGAGAGTGGATCCCGCCTCAACGTAAGGCAAGCCTACTAGAAACCCACACGATGATATTTATTTACTGAAGACGTAAAGCTTCCTGCTTTATCTTTGAACCAGACAGTCCGTCTTGGAAGGTGATATGTCTGCCCCTGAGCCGTAGTATTGACCTGTCACGAGGCCCCACATGAGTCCACTGAGAACCTCACCTTGGCCTCATTTCTCATTCAGACGGGGGTCTGGTATCCTCACTGCTTCTTCTGACAGATCCCATCAGCATGAAAACCTGGGGGAAGTGTACTCTCTCCATCCATCTCGCAGTATGACTGGGCTGTCACAACATTTGAATTTCCTCGATTTGTGTAGGGGTTTCTGAGCTCTTTATTCTTGTATTTTTGGTACAGTTTGGGGCTAGTGAAAATCTACTCTCTGGTAGCGGGTGAAGTCCTGAGCCAGAAGGGTATAAAATATCTCACTTGGCAGCCTGCTATTTGACCCCATAGTGAGATGATGATAATTAATCTTTTACCATAAGCCAGGCCTGGTGCCCGGTGCTTCACAGTTATTATCTCTGTCTTTTGCCAAGGCCGAGGTAAGGGGTGTATTCTCTCCCCTCAGGGGAGAGATGTGCCTAAAGTGGCATAGCACATCTTAGCTTCCCCTCCTAGTTCCAGAAGGGCGTTGTTTATACTTGGGTGGGAGACTACAGATCTGGGTTTCTTCCATGCAATGAAACATGAGTGAAATATATGTCCACTGGCCTCTTGTCAAGGTGAAGGGTTTAGAACCATTCTGTTATCATCTCTGACGTAATTGTCAAAGCCCCGGTTATTTGTAAACATGGAAATCCTGGGTTTTTTTTTTTTCATTCTAAATAAGAAACTTTCATGTTTTCTTTATTTCTTTAATGTTTATTTTGTAAGAGAGAGAGAGAGAGAGGCAGAGAGAGAAGAGAGAATCCAGAGCAGGCTTCGTGCTGTCAGCGTAGAGCCCAACGTGGGGCTCGATCTCATGAGCTGTGAGATCGTGTCCTGTTGCGGACTATGAGTCCAGCAAGATGGCGGATGCAGAACTGAATGTGAGAGAGGCGAATGTCCGGGAGGAGACAAGAGCCCCAAACAGGGGTTCCGTCTCCCTATTTATGGAGCGCACAAGATCTTACACACGCGGTGAATGTGCAGACGATGAGATCTGAAACACGTGGTGACCGTGGGGAAAACAATCAGACCGTAATCATGAACTTGCTTGTGTAAGAAGCAGAGGGTCTGGGGGACAAGTGGAGTTTGTGATCAAAGTATATTGGCGCCAGATGGAAAGTAGCTTCCTGCAGGTGATACAAGTTACTCGTGATCCCGTTATAATTTCTCGCTAGCTCACCTCGGGCGCCTTTGTCCTGTAGTGGCAGCTTTCTGCCCTAAGCTTTTTAAACACCCGTGAGTATAAGGAAATCTGTAACCTGTTTCCCCAGAGCGACCTGAGCCAAAATCAAGAGTCAGATGCTTAACTGACTGAGCCACTCAGGCACCCCAGAGACAGTCTGAAATTGCCCGTTTCAAGTTGTTATTTCGTGTGTGTGCGCACACACGCGCATCCTTTCACCTTGATGCACATCCCCTCCAGAAATCCTCAGTGATGTACCAGGAAATACAAGGACCCACGAAGTTGGACGGGTGATATTAGAGATTTGTAATGCACAGCTCCTGCCTTACATGAGCTCACTTTCCCTTGAAAAGGCAAGATGCAGACAGATAATTATGACATGAAGGAGTGTGAACACCATGGGACTGAGGACAGGAAGTGATAAAGCCTAGGGCTCACATGATAAGCATTATAACTCATTTGTGAGCCCTTCTGTGCCAGCCACCGTGCTGAGTTCATTGTGCGACGTGACCCCCGGACGATCAGAGGTGCAGAAGCAGGAGGTCAGGATGTGGAATGACCGCCCGAGGTCAGGGGTGGTGTGGGAGCCCGGACATGAACTCCCCAGTCAGACTCACGTGGCCTCGACCAGCTCTTCATACCCTGTCCCTAGACAGACTGATGTAATTACGAGGCCATTAAAGGCACCACGGTTCAAATCCACTAACACGGCTGAGGAGGGAACACTGAAGGAAGAGATTTCAGGCAAAAATCAGTGTATGTAGCAGTGGAGGGGGCGTTCTCCCTCTGATAACTTGGAGATGTTAAATGCCTCCTGTTCTCCTCCATATTTCTCATCGGTGAACCGGGATTCATGTACACGATCAGAACCAAACTACGTGATATACCAAGAGTAGAAACCGCCGGGGGCTCTGGGTTGGAAGAGTCTGTGTCACATCCTAGTGCTGCGTGCGATGTCCCACTTTGCGCCAGGGTCGTGTGATTCCTCTCTCACCTGTTGGTTTCAGAGAGCCACTAACTGATCAGTGGATGGATCTGATCAAAGCAGCCGTTTCCAGGCCTTTCTAATAAGAACCTCAAAGGCGTAGGGTCTGTGTTGCGTAACAGAAGGATGCCTTCTTGTGTATTTCAAAATGAGCTGAAATCTGGTTGATGGGTGGGGGGGTGAATGAACCACACATATGACTTGTCTGTTTTGATCAGAGCTATCAGAAGACAGATGAAGGGATTTTGACCCTTCTAAAGGAGAACGCGCCCTCCCTCGGGGCGTGACTGGCAATGGCCCAGGAGTGGGCTATCAGACCTCAGAGAGAGATACGTGAATCCCTGGTCTAACTCCTCCACTTCTGGGCCACGTGATTTCTGCCCCATATCTGACATTATTAAACCTTCATTTTCTCCTCCATGAATGGGTTGCTACCCCATGGGATTACATGTGAAATCAGATCATACACACAAAAAGTGCTTAGCATGGTTTCCCAGTGCATAGTAAGTACTCAGCAAAGGAAGCTTTCGTTATTACTCTTATTCCCCTTTATATGTTGCAGGCACCTAATATAGGTTCTAGAATATCTCAGTCTTTTAGCTTTGTTTACATTCGTTAGAAATACCCTGGAAATGGCAAGTGACTTGTAATGTGGTTTAATTCCTTTGGACGTTCCTAAAGGGGGGTTGTTCAGGCTTGGCTGAAAGGAAAATAGAATCACGTGTATGGTGCCTTGTCCAGATTATTCTGTAGGTTCTTGATCGAAATTGCCTTTGTATTCTGCGACTCCTTCTCCAGCACGCTGTGCTGCCTTTCCTGGATACCAAAGTTAAGTCAAGGCGGAAACATTAATCAGAGAAGATCTTTTGTTGTCGCTCTCCCCCCTTTTTGAAAAGAAAACTAACGGGTTTTCATTTTACAATGAAGATGGAAAGCAGCCTGATAACACAGCCTGTTGGACAGGCGCTCCCTGCCCCAGATTTCCCCCGCCCCCGGGAACACTGTCTTGTGGAATCTGGGAAAAGAAAACTGTGCCCTGAATTTTTTTAAAGGTTATCCAGTTAGCTATAAGATGAAGGCAAGATTGCCCAAGGTCGCGTTGATGTGGGTGTCCACTCTCGGACGGTGTTGTCTGTGCAGACAGTCCCCATGAGCGTAGTAGATGGGAGTGTGCATGCCACCATCACATTCCTGTTGTGAATGGGATTTTCTCGACACCCGTGTGCGCACAGTGAGAGAATCACAGATTCTTTCTGTCGGCAAAGGGGTGGGAGAAACCCAGGCTCCAGCTCTGCTAATGTTAGCGTTTCTTTATATAGACAGGTCCTGCTAAACCTGCACATTTTTTTATTCCTGGCTTCGTTATGACAATAACATTTTTTCCTCGCATGATGGAATTCAGCTTCTTAGGCAGAAGCCGCACAGCACACACCTCCAGAGTTTTATTTTAAAGCCTCGCGGCTGTGTTGGTGGCAAAGATCATTGTAAAGGAGAAGAAAGGCTTCTAGGAAGAGAATGTAGGTGAACGAGATCCATTAGTGGATATACTGCGGGAGTGACTGTGATTGTTTCTTCTTCTTCCTCTCCCTCCTCCTCCTCTTCCTCTTCTTCTTCCTCTTCCTCCCCTTCCTCCTCCTCTTCTCCCTCCTCCTCCTCCTCCACCTCCTCCTTCAAGGGAAGCAGTTTGTGATGTCCACTGTTCTGGGTCAAACAACTGTATCTGCTGTCCAGGATCGGAGAGAAAAATCTCTGAGGTCCTGGGTAGAAAACCAGCCTGACCTTCTGCACTGCCCATGTGATGCTCATCTGTCCATGACAGGCTATGTGTAAGCAGAGTCAGCCATTGGCTAGGGCAATAGGCTCTACACCCCTCATGGTTTTCTGAGTCTTCTGTGCTAAAGGAGGCTCTACGTTCACGGCTCTGTGTTTTCTTCTGCCCTGCCCCCCGCTGCCTTCCCATCCCGACTCCTTCACCTCTGCTGCTTCTGCCCGGTAGACTACTGCCCGTCGGTCCACTCGGGTGCCGTTGGTCGTGTCTTCTGTTGACCGTTCCTCCTCACTTCTCCTCTGATCCACTCCTGTATTGTGTACGTGTGTCTCTCATTTGCTTTTCACTACGAACCTCAGATACGTGGCTAGCCGCCCTTCTCCCCCGGATAACCTTTCTGTGTGCTTTCTTTCCAACCTCTGCCCGTAGCCAGCTAAGCAAGATTGCCAACAAGCAATCCCCAGTACCTCCCTGCACCAGGCGCGTGTCGCATTGCCACATTTTGGCATCGTTGGGGGTTTCTGTGGGCACATCTGTCTTCTCTCTTGTGTTTTAAATTCCTCCGAGTCAGGAACCCTTATTCGCAGTCACTATTGTGCTATAGCATGAGGCATATGGTGCACTTTCTATAAATGGCTGTTAAAGGAAGACACCGTTTTCAAAATCAGGGTGCCCAAGATGTAGTACACGTGCCTGGGAATAGCAGGAAGTAGATAAATATTGGCTGAATTGAATTAGTCTGCTCTATTAGAATGGCACCTCGCAAGGAATATAATGGGCCCGTCTACACATGGAAGATGGCGGGGGGAATGTGGACTGAGAATAGAGATCTTTGAGTCACGCCAGGTAGGCAAGCAGCTTTTCAGGTGGTAGCGGACTTTTTCTGGAGTTTTTTGAAGAAATCTAAACCTTTGGGTTACAACAAATTCCGTTATAAAGGTCCATGGCCGAGGAGGCATTATTGATCGACTGATACCTGCTTGACTTCCCAGTGAAGGAAGCACCCCCCACTTCAGCTCTCACCTTCTGTTGGACTCATCGCTGTCTCCTCAGTGATAACTCGGACCCACAAACATGGGACAGCCACCAAAATGATGGCTGTTCTCAGAGACAGTTGGCAAAGCCCCTCCACCTGCTGGCTCACTGTCGGTAGCAGCCATTGAGTAGGGCGAACTCATTGATTTTCATGGGGAAAATCCTTTATGGTTACTTTCTGGATAAAAACCTCTTTCTCCACCCTTCAGAAATTTGGTATTGACAAGAATAAAGCATAAAGCCTTATATAGTTGGTTTCATGCCAGAAATAGATGTCATTGACCATGTCCCGTGGTGCTCAAGGTTCTTTGTCCTTGCCTGTCCTTTCACTACAGTTTTGAAGAGGAAAATAACTCCCCATGTTATCTCTCCTCTGACACACAGGAGCTCCAAGACACCGCATTCTATCCGAGGATCAGTTACTTGAATGATTACAACACAACACTTGCGAAACTCTTGAAATGTGCTTTAATATTTAGAAAGAAAAGGTAACCCATGTTATTTGCAAGGCATTTTTACTAGTGCTATATGGTTTCTAGTAGTGTTTAATAAATTCGTTTTATATATTATAGATTCCTAGATTTTATTTTTATATAGACATACTGCTGTATGAGTTCTGCATTGCTTCATAACAGATTATCCCCAAATTTACTGGCTTAAACAGCAGTAATGACTTCTTACTTCTCATGGTTTCTTTTGGGGTCAGGAATTTGTGAAAGGCTCAGTTGGGGGGGGTGTCATGGGATTGCAGTAGGGTACTCTCAGGGCTACCATTTATCTGAAGGCAAGACTGAGGCTGGATGACCCATTTCCAAGGTGGCTCACTCATGTGGCCAGGCGGAGCTCGTCTCTTTCCATGGAGACCCCTTGTACAGAGAACAATCCAAGAGACCAAACCAATGCCTTTTATGCTGTTTATGATCTAGTGTCAGAAGTCACCTGCTGTGACATCTGCCATATTCTCCTGATTGAGGTGATCTCAGATGTCTGCGTGGGTTACAGGGGGTGGCGATAGGAGTAGACTCAGACACATCCCTTCAAGGATGTGACACTCTTTGAAGGAACGTCAATGTCATGTGTAATGAGAGCAGGTGGCCTGGAGTACATTGGTGCACCTGGCTGTGTTAGAAACGCTCCACCACGAATGGCAAAGTAGAAGTTGAAACTGATCCCCTCCGAAGACTGAAGCCATCAGTAAGACGTGAGTCCTGCTTTCAGGGAGATCGCGGTCTCATGGAATGAGACATGACAAGAAGGAGCGTGAAGAGTCATTTTACAATCCCAAACCAGAAGGCCATGGGAACCTCTAGAAAGGATCATTTCTCAGGGGCGTTGAAGATTGCCTGGGTGGAAGAGTTGAAATTCACTTTGGCCTCTGAAGCCTAAACCCTTGTAGTCGACTCTCGTTCACAGTGGATGGTATGGTCCTAACGCTGCTGTGTAAACCATTTTTACACATATTATCCAGGACCAGCTTTGAGAAGCAGGTTTGCTTGTATGGTGAAACTTCCATCCTGTTTCAGAAACCAGAGAATTGTTTGTGGGGGCATTTCAAAGGTTTTCCCGTGGGTGAAGGTGTGACTTAGGTTTTAGAAGTTTAATTTAGATTTGTCGAAGTGTCTGTAGGTTTACATAGATATTGCCTAAAATTCCACTTGATGTTGGAAAGCAGCCAGGACATTTTATTTATGGTCTTTGAAAGATGAGGGCTGTGCCTTTTTTTAAAAAAAATTTTTAGTGTTTATTTTTGAGAGCGAGAGAGACAGGGTGTGAGTGGGGAAGGGGCAGAGAGAGAGAGGGAGGCGCAGAATCTGAAGTAGGCTCCAGGCTCTGAGCTGTCAGCACGGAGCCGGAACCCACGAACCGTGAGATCATGACCTGAGCCAAAGTCGGATGTTCAACTGACTGAGCCGCCCAGACGCCCCAGGGCTGTGCCTTTTTTTTAAATGGCTAATGGATTCATTTGGAATTAGTATATGTACCATTATTCTAAGCCTACGTTTTCCCACATAAAATCCTTTGCACTCTAACTCCATTCTGATCAAAACAATACATAATTGTTAAAATTAAAAGCCTAATGAAAATAGCCTTAGAATTAGTAGGAGTTGATGATTATCTGTTGGTAGCCACGTTACCAATCCCCACCACGATGTCCGGCTTCCTCTGAGGGTCGGGCAGACCGATGTAGAGAGAGCCACCATGCCTGGTAGGGCCGTGTGCTCAGCCTGTCATCTAACACATCATTCCGATGTATATAAATGAACCCTGATCGTTAATTCTTTTAGCTTTATTGAAATCCGATTCATTCAAAGGGAAAGTAGGCTATGTTTGATTTTGTTCTTTCAGCACAAAGGAAACCGCTGAGCGTAAGGCTTGCCAACACGGTACCAGAAAAATGGGGACGCTTGGTGCCTGCCATCCTGGCCGTTTGAGAATTAGGGGTGGGGATTTCCTTTCTGTGATGAATCCCAACACCGTGTACACAATAGTTGGTGGAATTAATTTGTGTAGATGTATAAGAGTAGTGTGAGACTCTGGGCTGCAGAGCTAGTCCAGAATTTCTAAAATACGGGGAAAACCCTGCCTTGTGGAATCCTGGTTCTCCCTAGAGAGCGACAAGGGCATTTTTAAGTCCCAAGACAGGTGCTCAGGAGCTGGCGGGATTTATCCTGATGGAAATACTACAACCTGTAACTGGGAAGAAGATGTGAATTGAGAATTATGGTAGCATTTTAAAAGCTAATTAGACGGTTGACACTTGCCAAAGAGAAAAAAAAGAAAGGAAAAAAAAAAACCACTGCTTTTTATAAATTTGAGCTGTGGGAGCTCCAGGAGGTGTTAAGGAACCCACGAATACACCTGCTGAAACTTGACATGTAGGAATTCACTGTCACGTGATGTAGCATCGGGCCGTGAACCAGAAACCAGATTTTGACTTTGTCTGCCTCCTGTGTTCATGACCTTGCACAGATCACACAGGTGTACCTAACCAGATAGGTTTTGCCGTTCTATAAATAAAGTTCTAAAATATACCAGGCTCCGACATATGGGACAGACTGTTCACTAGCAGCCACTTGAAGTGGAGTCAGCTGATACTGGGGGGGACATCGGACTCAAAGCAGAAGGTCCCGATTTCAGGTCCTGGCTCTGCTGCCTGTCCACTCAGCTGCCCCACGGCACGTGATTTAAATGTCCTTTTTTGTTGCTGTTTACTTATTTATGAGAGAGAGAAAGAGTGCGAGCAGGGGAGGGGCAGGGAGAGAGGGAGACACAGAATCCGAAGTAGCTGCAGGCTCCGAGCTGTCAGCACAGAGCCCGACGCGGGGCTCGAACCCACGAACCGTGAGATCATGACCTGACCGGAAGTCGGACGTTCAACCGATGAGCCGCCCAGACGCCCCCGCATTTTCTGATTTTCAGCGTATACACCTGGCCGCCGGAGGTCGCCATAGCCGCCTTGTCGGCACTATAGATTCAGGGGAGGGTGAAATACAGAAATGGATAAGAGATCACTTCTGAACTGGAAAGTTCCCTGCAGGACGTAATTACCCTGTGGCAGAATTGTAGCACTCTGGGCTTTAGCTAGGCGTCATGCTTCATAGTCCGAGATGGATGCTCCTGAGTGTGCAGCCTTGAACTGTTTCCTGGAGTGTAGACTGTGGACTCCTCTACAGACTCCTGCTCAGTCCTCACGTTTTGGAGCCAGGTACACGTTCTGAGATAAGCCGTGCTAAGAGAGGTGAGCTTTTCTCTGGGCTAACCCATCTGCCAGCTCAGTAACACCCGCATGCGCCCGCGAAGTGACCAACCGCCCCGGGCACCTTTCCCCCTAAGAGCCTAGTGCAGAGAAGGTTATAACTCATTGAAGGTACTGAGTAAAGGGGGTCAGGAAACGCGTGCCGTGGAAGCTACAGGATATTTGAGGGCATTTGGTAGCACTCTGTGCGCCAACGACAGAGGAGTGTTCTTTTCAAGCCATGAGTGGAATTCTGGGGTGTTTTATTGCTGGAAGTGCGGGTCAGGTTTTGGGGGGTATATGTATATCAAAAGAAAGGAGCCCCCCCAAAACGTTGTAAGCTTGCTACAGCACTTGGCTCCAACCCGCAGCACCACCGTCGGTGGAATTTATCCAGCCTTTTCTATGTGCGCCAACCGCCGTAAGGGCTTTCCGTACATGATCTCATTAAACCTGTTCAGCAGGACGGGCACCACTGGTGTGCCCTCTTGGCGTTGGTAATGGTCGGGTTGCTCTGCTGTAGTCCTGGACCAGGAGCACCTTGATTGGACACACCCACAAAACAAAACCCTCCCCTCATGCAAATTAGCAAAATTATGACTCAGAATCGCCCCCAGCCTCTGAGTCATAGGCCGGGTCATACAGTGAGTTACGAGTGAGAGGTATTGAAATTTTGTTCATGAAATTGAAATCGAAAGGCCTCAGTTCCATGGTGAGAAATAGAAGTTGTTTTTTTGGTTTGTTTTTTGTGTTTTTTTTTTTTGTTTTTGCCTTAGGGCCTCTGAATTAGAAACGGTTAAGGCTTATGGAGTCTAACCATCCATCTGATGCATGATCATGATCACAAAGGTGCTTTTGAAATGCCAAATTATACGTATTGGCCACCGATGGCCCTTACTAAGGCAGAATCTCTGACATAAGTCATTCCCTAAACAAAAGGACGCACGGAAGCTCTGAACATTATTTTACCAACGTTAGCTCTTTCACATTGAAGTTTATTTTTCATTTGGCTTCATTCATTCTCATCAGTCTGTTTAAACTATAGAACCCGATTTCTCGGTTTTCCCAGTAAGTTTTTTGTAAGCTGGGGGTTTTTTTGTTTTTTGTTTTTGTTTTGTTTTGATTTTTTGTCCGAAACTGTGACATTGTTAACAGTTCTCCAGTCTGGGGTGCCTGGGTGGCTCAGTTGGTTAAGCGTCCAACTCTTGATTTTGGCTCAGGTCACAGTCTCACGGTTGTGACATAGAACCCGGAGTGGAGATCCTCGATGAGCGTGGAGCCTCCTTATGCTTCCCTTCTCCCTTTGCCCCTCCCTGCTCACACTCTCTCTGTCTCTCTCTCTCTAAAAACAAAGCAAGCCAAACAACCCTATCTGATCTATTTTAACAAGTGTCATCAGTTTATATGTTTACTTTTGTGTTTATGTAAGCCAAAGTCATTTTTTTTGTTTTTAAATTTTCTTAATGTTTATTTACTTTTGAGAGAGAGAGAGAGCAGGGGAGAGGCAGAGAAAGAGAGAGGGAGACACCGAATCCGAAGCAGGCTCCAGGCTCTGAGCTGTCAGCACAGAGCCCGGCATGGGACTGGAACCCAAGAACCGTGAGATCATGACCTGAGCCGAAGTCGGATGCTTAATTAACAGCCCCCCAGGCACCCCTCCAAAGTCATTTTTAAAAACAAACACAAAAATGAAAAGTATTAAATGCGGTGGTTTTGTGAACGTGAAGTGGATTCAGCTATTGGACATGTAGCCCTTTGTTAGTAGGCAACAGAAAGGTAGACTAGATGTTTAAGGTACAGAGCAATATGAAAAAAATTATATTTTTATATATTTATGAATGTGTATGTGTTTTTCAGAAAAATATACCACCTTGTATATCCATCTTGGCTTCTTTTCATACTTTGAGGTGAATCTTCTTTTAAGACCAACCTTTAGATAGTGATGTGGACCATCCCTAGAATAAGGACTCGTGGAGAAACACAGCTCTAGGTCTCTGTCCTACTTGCTTTCCAGAATTACCTATGGTGCCTTTTCAAAATACAGATGTGCTGTCCCAAACCTTTCAGATTCTGATTCACAAGGTGCTACATGGAGCCCAGATGATGTTGTTGTTTGAGATCTCCACGCTTGTGTTGTATGTGTAATCAGCAGTGACAATCGCCGAGCATTTATAAGAGATGTTAGCAGTGCCCCACGGGTCTAAAATGTAACGTCTTCCAGAGAGGACTAAAATTTTGGTGGCACCCAGTCAAGAGTAGATTGACTAAATCTCTCTTTTTGTTGTTGTTTTGTTTTGTTTGTTTCGTTTGTGGAGAATCTGTATTGATAAGTCTGCCCCCGTTCAGACTGCCTGCCCCCGTCAATTGTACCTCGTTTTACAACTCTCCCTTCTCATCCCTGGTGGAACGTGCCAAGAGGACACGTGATATCGGTGTCATGACGATGTGGATGCCGCCGGTCTGATTTCTTCACTGGAACACATCAAGGTTTTGAAAAGGAGGACTACAGATATAAAAGGAAGAAGAGGGTCATGAAGTAGGTAGAACCGGACAGAGGTGTCAGAAAATACCAGGAAACCACCTAGGGATCTTCTTGACTTCAGTTTACAGTTTGTCTTGTTGGTTAGCTTCAGGTGCTCGTTACGAATTCAGAGCATCATCAGACATGTGTTCCCATCCTACTTTTCGAAGGCTTCAGGGTGATGGTAACGGGAGTCATGGCTCTTTCCACCACAGCCCGGCCCCCCGCCTCCCCCGAACTACTTTAGAAAAGGTCAAGGCATGTGAACCCTGTGGTCTCCATTAGCCCCACGTGGAGCTCTCTGCCCTTCTCTGCCCTGATCACATCAATGGAAGGGTTTTGGGTTTTTTTGGTTTTGGGTTTTTTGTGTGTGTGCGTAAGCAAAGGCAAGGCATTTTAATCGAAAAGTGCCTTATTTCTCTAGACTGGGAGAATGTGCGTACTAAATAAAGAATAATCAAAATAAATAGAATAGCCGTGTTCTCTGCAGGTGGAAACTGGACAAGGGGATCTCTTAGAAAATGCTAAGTCGGAAAGATGCATTTGACGTGAAGAATGACACAGAAACACTGACCTCTGTCCCTCTGTCCCTGGGCTGGAGTGCAGACTGGCGGGAGCTGCTCTTTCCTCCTCTGAACAAGAATTAGATTAAAGTCACTGTGATGTGGGGTTCGATGGCTGAGGGACAAATACGACCCGCACTGAATCATGTTCCCAGCTGGTTCCGTTGACTCGACACTGAGTCTACCCTCTCTGCTTAGCCTTTATGGCTGACCATCCATTCATCTCGTCTGCTGTCTCAGGAGGAGATCCTAAGTAGACAGGCAAATGGAAGGAACCGTTTGGTCACCCCTGGTCTTTGATTTGCGAATATCTGGGTTTTGACACACGTGATCCTTGAGAGACTTGACATCATAAAAGGCCATGGGCGTTGACATTCATGAAATGTCATCTTTGCTAATTTGTAGTTTGTGTTTGACCGTTTCCAACACCCACCGTGGGCTTAATGCCACTGGCATTACAGACTTTTTATAACATTCATTTGCACGCTGGCCATATGCTTTAGAAATCAGATAATTACCCTAGCAATTATGACATGAAAAAGGGGAAAGAGTGAAAGTGTCTTTAAAAGAAAAGAAATATCCGGCAAACCACGAAAGGGTTGGATATGTATGAAGAGGTTTCAAGGAGAGGCCTATAGGTAGAAAAGAAGGGAATAATTCTTCGGTTTAAAGGTCTGGGAAATGTTTCACTTATCGGGGTTGATTTTTAAAAGTAACTGCTCAGGTAGACTCCCCAGGGTGGATTTACCATGATTAAGAGTTTAGTCCTCAGCTTTATAGATTCAAGAAATCAATGTTATTAGAGTCGATCGAGCTTATGGAGTCTGACTCATGCTAACCAAACGCACAGAAGACTCAAATATAATCCCATGTATAAGCCATATATAAAAATCAGGACATGCAGTTACCGCTTACTGAATGCTCATGCCAGTAGCAATTATAATGGCAAGTTCTTCACATAATAGGGTGTGTGTTTGGCAAGGCACATAAATTTGGAGTCAGACAGCAGTGGGTTTTGGTCCCCGACAGACCCATAGCCTTAGGTGTCCTCATCTGCAATACAGGGATAATTGTATCAACTGACAAGATCGACCTAGTGTCCACAGCACTAAGCATGGCGCCTGGCACGTAAGAAAGCACACAGCTAACGATCTGCGGCCATCCGTATCCTCATCTTCCCCCTTTCTGTGTTCTGTCTACTCATTATTATCATCAACATATCAAACAAATCCTATGGTGACTCACAGCCCTGGTCTTCCCACACCATCTCTCTGCCCGCAGGGGCTGACTTGACTGGCCAGCATAATTCTCTCCAGAGGAACTCTTGCGCTAGAAATCAAATTATAATCAGAAGGCAGTTCAGATAGGATGCAATCAGAGCAAGGGAAATCAACCTAATAATCTTCGCATTTGAGGCTCCCAACTCGGGTTGCCTGATTGACCGATCTCCATGATGGCGAAATCCTGCCATTGAGACCCCATAATTGGATTAATTGATTGGGGATGACAATTCCAATCACTTTAATTGTTCTTGCTTGTTTCTGAGAAAGTGGTGGCAGGACTGAGCTTTGGGACCATCTGGGAGCTTGTTTGAACTACAGAATGTTAGCCCCATCCCTGACTTGGTGACTTAGCATCTGCAGTGTGGCCGCGTTCCCTGGTGATTCAGATGTACCATCAAGTTTCAGAATCATTATCTTAAGATACTCCTGAGTCCCTGTCTCATAGGGTTACCTATTCCCAAGTAATCTTATGTCCGACCATATGGCTATCTACTATATTCTTCCCCTCCTCCATCACTATACCAAAACACTGTTGTATGAAAGAGACTAAATAAGAAAACTCCCGCCTCCCGCCCCCGAGTCTTTGTTTAAAAATGTCTGTCACTCAGGCTTTGCGTCTTGGCAGATGGCCTCATTTAAATTGAGGGGAAAGATTTACTTTTATGTTCTTTGGTTCCAGTTATCAGAGTTTGCTCTTGTGCATGGTAATCTTTTTTATTTTCTGCCACCTCCTTGAAGTCTTCCCTTTTTTTTCTCATTTTGTTTCTCTGCCACGATTGATCGGTCACTGCCGCCGAGGTAAGCTGAGTGTCCGCCTGATGCTGGCCAACTGGAAACCCGGCAGTTGCTTTTGAAAATTCTTGGCCTTCCCGTTTTTCCTACCAGGACATGGATGCATCTGTGTTTGCAGCCACTGATGAGTGGCTATTCCGTAAGCCCCTCATTCCTTCTTAAATCCATTTGGATTTTGAAGAGCGTGTTGCAGTCATGGTCAATGACGAGTTTGGTCTCCGGAAAAGACGGTGTGCGTGAAGGCTCTCTTTCAAACTCTTCGCTCAATTAAATTATGGGAATCTGTGTAAACAAACTGGAAGTCCTTCATGGTCTTCAGGTTCATAGAACCAGGACACCCACTATTTAAAAAGAGGTGTATATTTGTGACACATTCAGAGGAGTCTCGACCCTCCATATTTAAACAGGATCGTGAGGAGTCATTTCTCCCAGGTTTGCACGAAAGCTTTCTCTAATACGTCTTAGCTTGCTTTTTTCCGATTCTCCATCACATCTGTCATTACTGGAAGAGGAAAGGAGAGGTACTTTCTCCTCATTTTACTAAGCCTTGTAGGTGAGGGAAAGACACTTACCTAGCTCTGTCGCAAAAAGTTCGATGACTAAACCAAGTGTTATAATCCGGGTGTCTTGCTCCTTTAGCCCGTATCATAGCGGTCAGATGGTGAATTTCAAATTCATTAATTCATCATGGAAGAAAACCAGGGACGGATTACTGACTTATTTTGCTAGGTTTATCCCCACTTCCGTCGGCTCCACTTCGTGACTAAGAATCTTTTCCTTCATGTTGTCGGAAGAACTAAAAAATATATGTTATTTTCACCTCCAAGGCTTTCAACAAAGGAGAGCTGTCATGGAGTGACGCTGCACATATATGTACAGTTAGGTTGTGAAATCATATCTCTTCTACCAGTAAAAAGGGCTTAAAAAGAAAGACACTAAAATTCTGCAAGGAGTGTTTTTGGCAAGAGGGTGCTTTTGGCAAGTGGGTGGGTCACCTGAAAGAGAGTTTAATGGCCCCACATGGTACTTGCGTCCTTTTGTCTTCCTTTGAAGAGGTGCGTCGAGCTGCAGAGGGGGGAGCGGAACACATGTGGGTACACAAGCTGTGGGGGACCATCTCTGACGGTGCTCAGGGCTGGGGGGCCGATGGCTTCTGCTGCTTTGTCTGCGCTCGAAAACTAGCTCCGTGGGACCTAGATGAGAGCCTTCCTAGGGACTGAACCATTTTTTGCCTTTATGTTTCTTTGGTCCCCCTTATTTCCAAAACCTTTTATCCCTTTTAATGTCCTTTGCTTTTCTGATTTCTGTGTTGTCATCTAATCCAAGCAATGAGTGCTTTTTACCATGACCTAATACGCGACTAACTCAGCCCAGCTGCTGACTCAGCATTGTGGGTCTGCCGGTAAGTTTGTACTCTTCTAATCAGAAAATGTATCGCCTTTGTAAGAATATCAGTTCTCTTCCGCTGACATTCAGGCCCTCAAAGATTCAGCTTTTAGTTACTCTCCTATCTCTGTTGGTTCCAACACCCTACTGGACCCCCTCCCCAGCCATGCAGCCCCCAACCCTTTCCACAAGCCTCCCTTCTCCTTTCTGATATCATCTCCTTCTATGGAAGAATCTACTTCTGCATTTCCTTTTTTTTTTTTAATGTTTATTTATCTTTGAGAGAGAGAGAGAGAGAGAGAGAGAGAGAGAGAGAGTGCAAGCAGGGGAGGGGGAGAGAGAGAGGGAGACACAGAATCCGAAGCTGGCTCCAGGCTCCGAACTGTCTGCACAGAGCCCGACGTGGGGCTCGAACTCACCGACTGTGAGATCATGACCTGAGCCAAAGTCAGACATTCAACCAACCGAGCCACCCAGGCGCCCCTGCATTTCCGTTTTCCAAATCCCGCTACTTTCCAGAGACCAGGCCAGAAACCCATCCCTAAGAACAATGTAGGGTGAGAACATTTTCTTTCCCAGTCTTCTCTGATATCCCCAGCTAGCAAAAAGTCTTTTTTTTTTAACAATGTAAATATTATTCATGATACCTCCTTACACGTTGCAAGCCTGGTTTTCTTAGGTTAGTTGAGAGGCGTTCCGGCTTGAGACCTGGCTCTTGCATGATTGAAACATATTAGGCTTTTCCTTTCTTCCAGAGGACCCTGTCAACACTATAAGAAATTTCATAGCTCCTGTTGAACTTTCATAGCCTAAGTACCTAAGACCTCGCTATGGTTTGAGCTACAGGGGGTAAATATAAATTCTAAGTTTCTGGTCGCTGTCTACCCAGTGACCTGTGTCTCTCAGCACCTCCCATGTCATTGTCCTGCATTCTTCCAAAACCTTCCATAGAAAAGGTGCTCAGAACCTGCTAGCTGAACTTACTTAAAGGTACAGAGTGACCTAGGGGCACATAGCCTCTCAAAGATAGAATGGGGCTTGTCTAGTTTGAGTATTTACTTTGACCCACTCTGTATTTACTAAAGATATACTCTGTGTCTCTTCCCAGGGCACCAAGTTCAGGGGCAACAGGAGAGCGGGGCATCTTCAGGGAGAAGAAAAAATGTTCCAGACTCTTACCTTATCAAAACCAGTTTTCACACACTTGAAAAGCTGCAGGTTGAATTGGCTTCACAAATTTCTCTTTGTTGGACCAGAGCGTCCACCGTGATTGACTCAGGTCAACACTCACCGGAAAGCAGTCTCGGAGCATGGGGTGTGGCACTTTGCAGCAATGACAGAGGAAAGAGGAGGAGGGTGTGGGTCATGGAATAGTCTAGTCCATACAACCTTAGCGATTCCCTTCCTCTGCCCAGCACCAGAAAAGCTCTTAGAGACAGGATAATCTCTCTGATTCTAAGAGCAAGTAAGTCAGAGCTCCCAAATTCCTAGAGATTTTGGTGCCTTGGGCTTGGGCCTCAGCTAGTAACCCCTGTCACCTGGTGCATAGCAAATGCCTGCCGGGGGTAGGTGCTCATGAATTTTTTTGCATTAACAGTGATTTATTGTCTGTAAAGGGAGTGTCTCATATTGTTCATGCGTGCTGGATCAGAAAGCTGAGAGCCGCCTATTTAGAAGGTCCACATCATACGGGGCGCCTGGGGGCTCAGTCGGTCGTGACCAACTTTGGCTCAGGTCACGATCTCACGGTTCGTGGGTTCGAGCCCCACATCAGGCTCTGTGCCGACAGCTCGGAGCCTGGAGCCTGCTTCGGATTCTGTGTCTCCCTCTCTCTGCCCCTCCCCTGCTCACACTCTGTCTCTCTCTTTCTCTCTCTCTCTCTCTCTCTCTCTCTCTATCCCTCTCTGTCTCTCTCAAAAATAAAAAGATAAACATTAAAAAAATTGTAAGGTCCCATCTGATGGAGGCGATGCAAGGTATAGAAGGGACAGCGACGCCCCAGGCTTGCACAGCTTCTCAGTTATGGAGCAGGAACCGGCCTCGAGGGTCTTGATTGCTCGTCCGGTGCAGATCGCTTAGTACCACACTGCACGGCTAATAGCTCCTCTCCATGCTTTGGCCAGTCCTGGCAACTCCCACCGCCTCTACTAAGTGGGAGGATTCCCCAGTCAGTGTTTGCAGGAGACATTTGGACCACCTGCCCCCTGTGTACCGTCTACCAGGTCTGCCAGACTTGAGAGAAAACGGGCACCTGAGAAAAATATCCATGCACGCCGCAGATTTTCTTGACCCCTGCAGTGCGATGCTGAAGCACCACCAGAATGGTTTTTGTCTGATGTGAACCCTTGCAAGCCCACTCGGGCCACTCTGCCAGGGAGGGTCCCTGATGGTGGCTGTCATTCTGATGATGGGGTGAGTAATTTCTCGGTGCCATATGAAATACCAAGGTCAGAGGGGCCGGAACATAATATGGCAAAGCGAGAGTGAGTCACCAGGTGACCTGCGACGACGTAGTTCTCTCTGTCATCTTGTGAATGGGAGCTCCCTGCCCGAGGGCTCTTTCTGGAGGGGGAAAGGCTTTGGAAACCGATTTTTCTTATGAAGCCACTGATACTGCTGTGTTCCCCACAAGTACCTTTTTTCTTTAAGATGTAAAGACTCTCTGGATGTTGAATGAATCCGTCTGTATTTCTTGCAAAGGAGTTTGGTTAAACTATTTTCATTGCAATTTGCAGTAGAACTGCCTGTTTTTTCTTTGTTTGTTTGGTTTTTTTTCCTCCCTGGCAGGAGGTATGTCCTGAGTGGCTGTTCCTAAGGAGACTGGGATAAAAAATAATAATAGTAACATGGAGAGGTTTTCTGTGTGTGCATGTGTGCATATGTGTGCACGTGTGTACGTGTGTGTGCATGTGCCTGTGTGTGTAAGGAAGGGAGAAGGCTCAGTACAAGCCACAGTGTTCCTCTCCCCATGCTTTGTATGGCTTCCCATTGGTAACCAATAGAAATGTAATATGAGCCCGCAAATGCAATTTTAATCTTTTCAGCAGCCATATTAAAAAAAATAAATAAAAACAATCAGGTGGAATTAATTTTAATAATGGATTTTATGCAACACCTTCAAACTGCTATCGTGCCCACATGTATCACTACAGAAATGGCTACGGAGCTATTTTCCCTGAGATTTTTTTATTCCAACATTTTTTTCCCTCTAGTTTTTATTTTCCTTCCAGTGTAAATGCTAGGCCCCCAACTCCCATCAGTTCAGACTACACACGTTGCCATGCATTGAGGCTGCTCTGGGTCACAGCATTGCTGGGAAATAGAAACAGCCAGCTCCCTCCTGTGTGTGGCCTTCGAGATAGTTCCTGGTCTGTCTTCTAGTTGGTCATCTTCAGCTTCCTGCACCTCTCGCCCTCTCTGTTCCACCTCGCCAGTCTACTCCTCATTTCCTGAACATGTTATCGACTTCCCACTTCTCATGTCCCCCAGTGTCCTCTACCTCCCTGCCCTGTGTCCAGGTCTCAAGACGTGTCCCAGCTCTGCAGGCAGCCTGGTATGGGTTTTCGTGGGGTTTCACTGAGGTTCACTTCTGACCTCATTGCTCATAATCAGGTGAGCTTAGGAAAGGTCTTGAGCCCCTCTGCACCCCCATGATGGGTCTTAAAAAGGAGGAGAGCAAGTGTGTGTGTGTGTGTGTGTGTGTGTGTGTGTGTGTGTGTGTGTATGTGTGTGTGATTCTCAGAGCTGGCAGGAGAGAGAAAGAAAGAATGGATGAACGGATTATGTAATGTATGTGGAACAACAAAAAGGAAACACACAGTGCAGTCCAGTTACTGGCCCAAGATAGTTAAAATCCCCTCCTCTTCCCTAGTTGTTTCCAAGGGGCTTTTGGGAGTAGTGCTTCCATCCACAGCTGGGCGGAGGCTAACTTCCCTAAGTGAGCCCCTGGTTCCTTTCATGGGGCCATCTCTCTACCCGCAGCGTCTAAGTCCCGCCTTCAACAACCCCGCCGTCTTTGCTCCCCAGTTCCCCTTATCCTGCCCCTTCCCTCCCCTGCTGCCCCGACACTGATGACGAAGTGTACCCCTCTACTTGCTGGAAGTGAGTGACTTCTGCCAAGTGCAGCTGCACAGGTACCACTCCGGTGGGGCCCAGAGCCAGGCCCCCGCTGAAATCTCTGCCCAGCTCAGAGTGACGGCACGGCCAGCCCCGTCCCCTGCTGGAACAGTTTCCTAGGCAACCAGTACCCACGACCACTGGAGGAAGTGGAAGGAGAAAAAGCGAACCCTGCAACGTTTCCACTTTCCAGTACTTGTGTGTGTGCGCGAACATCTTGAAAATACATGGCTAACTGAGCACGTGGTTTATTATTTCATGTCGTGCTGGTGATGGCCTCTGTCGTGTCTCTGATAGAATTTCTAGTGGATTACTAGTGATGCTGTGGTGTGGTTGAAATTGGGTGTTGCCAGTGGCATAAGGCTTATGGTTTTTTGAATAGCAGTCTTGCCCAGCTCACTCAAGATTTCATCTTGCATTTGAGGTGTGTTGAAGTTTTCTGCTAGTATTTTAAATTTTCTTTCCTAATTGCTTGTTGTTAACATATGGAAGTGCAGTCGAGTCCTGTACTTTGCACATAGAAACCTAATAGTTTCTATGCAGATTATTTAAGGTATAGGTGTGTGTATGTATGTGTGTGTGTGTGTGTGTGTGTGTGTATGCGTGTGTGACACACATAATCAAGTCATCTGCATACAGTGAAGCCTTTTAATTCTTCACTTCCTTACAACTCATATTTTTCTTACTTTAACACTGGCGAGGACCTCTACTACAGTGGTGAATGAAGTAGGGATAACGGACAGCCTTGTCTCATTCCCCAAATCGGGTGAAACCTTCAAAATTCATCACTAAGCTAATATTTATTGTAGTTTGGTACAGATACTCTTGTGTTCGTACTTTACTAAGAGGCTTCTTTGAAAATGGCAAATGGAGATCTAGACTTTGTCCTATTCCAAACTTGCGAAAAGGGTTTTGAAAAATCACGAATGGAGGTACAGTTTCATCAAGTGCTTCTCTGTGTCCACTGAGATAACCATCTGATTTTTCTCCTTCACTTTGTAAATGTGGTCGTTTAAATGTATTGGTTTTTACGTGATAAATCCATCTTTCATTCCTGGAATGAACCCAACTGGCCATAATGTGTTATCTTCTTATGAGTCACTGGGTTTCATTTGCCAGCATTTTATTTAGGATTTTTGTTATTATGTTCATGGCAGTCATAGTTGCTGATAGTTTTCTTGTAATGTTGTGGGCAGTTTTGAGGATTGACATTATTTTAGTCTCTTAAAACGCACTTGTATTGGCCCTTGGTTCTATGAAGTAACATCATACCCCTCCATCTATCTATCCGGCCATTTAACTCATTCCAGAAGTATTTATTGAAGGGCAATATTGTATAGTGGTTAAACGTGTAGACTGTAGCCTGCCCACCTTCGAATCTTTAAAAAAAAAAAAAAAACTTACTGTAATGACATTAGTCATCCGTTGTGTCTGATGAGTTCCACAAACTTAGGATCTCGAAGCAACCCGCTTGTTATCGGACACTTTCTGTGGGTCAAGGATCTGGGGACAGCTTCGCCAGTCCTCTGCTTCAGACGCTTTTACAAGGATGCAATCCCAGTGTCAGCCGGGGTGGGAGTCTTACCTGATGTTCACCTGGGGAGGGATCTGCTTCCAAGGGGGTTCAGGTAATTATTGGATGGATTCAGTTTCTTGAGGGATGTTGGACTAAGGACCTCGCCTCCTCCACGGCTGTAGCCTGGAGTCACTCTCCGTGTCTTCCTGAATGGAACTGTCCAGATGGGGGATTTCTCCTTCAAAGTCAGAAAGGAAGACAGTCAGGGGAGCCTCTCCTGGCAAGATAGAAGTTACGATATTAGGTAACATAATTACTGCTGTCACATCCCGCCGCCTGTTCCCGGAGGCCGTTGGTTAGAAGCAATATGTAGGTCTTCCCCGCCCTCAAAAGGAGGTGATTAAATGAGGTGTGTATCCCAGGAGGGGTTGGTAATCGAGGGTCCTCTTAGAGTGGTCCACCACAGTCTCTAGGACAGATTACTTAACTTCTGTGTGCAATAGGGTCTTCATATGTGAAATGAAAATGGTCATTAGGAACGTTAGACCATTTCATGTCAGTAAAGCGTCTAGACTAGTGTCTGGCACGCGATAAGCACTGCATTAATGTCAGTTCCTCTAAATGTGCTACGTGCCAAGCACTCTTCTAGGTATGGGGGGCTTAGGACTGAGTAACAGGGACAGACTTCCAACCCTGGCGGAGTTTGCAGTCTAGCAGAGAAAGGCAGAAAAAACCCATATGGACATAATATAATGATTTTTGGTGGTGGTGGGGTGTCATTAGTTTATATGAAGTGATCACTACTTTATATACACTGATCAGAGTTCCTACTGATGACATTTTAGCAGGAGCCTGTGAAGAAGCAAGCCTTTTATGTAGCTGGGGACAGCAAGAGTGAATGACTCCCTGAGGATGAGAGCGTATTTACTTTAAGAACTACATGGAGGCTTGCCTTGAAACTATACATTGTAACTTATAAATATTCATGCCAGTTATTCACAGATGACAGTTTATTCCCAGATAGCTGCGCCCATGTATGCAAAACACTGCTCTGTAGAACTGTCGCAGAAACTGTGCAGCACGCTGAGTTCATGTTCAACAGGGACAGCGTAAAAGTGGAACCATGGTCCTGGAAAGCTGCAGCCCTGTGGTGCCTGGCTGGTTATCGGGATTCCGATTGAGTTCAATCTGGCTGCGATGCATCGCAAACACGGCGACGACAATATTGATGAAAGTAGTTTAAAATCCCTTATTTCTTTACTGAGCTGTCTGGGCATATTTCAGTTAATCAAACGTTATGGGATGATCCCCAAGCTTAATTTGGTTTTTCTTCTGGCCTATTTTATTTTTTAATAGTTGTTACCTAGTTCGAATCAGAATATGGATGCGTTTGGCTTTATCCACTTGGTGTTTCATTAACGAAATCTCTTCGGTTTTTACCGATAATCGTCAGGGCTTCACTTTTTGCTGATTATCTAGTCTTCTACCCGATTGCTCTACCACACGTATTTGCTCTTACTCGCCTGGGTGTTCAGTTATTTATTGTGTTTGCTTCTTTGCTTTGCTATTGGAATACTTGGATGCTGATAACACTTCTGAGCGGGTACCCTTTTCTTCATTTAAATTATGTTTATTTTTATTTTGTTGTTGGTGTTGAGTAACTTGCTTAATTAATTAATTAATTTTATTTTTTAAAATTTACATCCAAATTAGTTAGCATCTAGTGCAACAATGATTTCAGGAGGAGATCCCTTAGCGCCCCTTCCCTATTTAGCCCACCCCCCCTCCCACAACCCTTTCAGTAACCCTCAATTTGTTCTCCATATTTATTTAGAGTCAGTTGCTAAGAGTAGGCCACTCAGTCCAAGAATCTGAACTTTAAAAAAAAAAATCTTTAGACGTTTATTCATTTTTGAGAGAGAGACAGAGCGTGGGCGGGGGACAGGCAGAGAGAGAGGGAGACACAGAATCCGAAGCTGGCTCCAGGCTCCGAGCTGTCAGCACAGAGCCCGAGGCAAGGCTCGAACTCACAAACTGGCTCATCTGACTTGAGCTAAAGTCAGATGCTTAACTGACAGAGCCACCCAGGTGCCCCTGAACACTTTCTATGAACACTGTATTTCAAGCCACGTTGACTAGGGTACAGCTTTGGTAGGAACGCAAAGCATTACCTTGTGCGTAGATTTTATAACTTCCAAATACAGTACACCCTTCATCCCCCTACACTTAGTCTGATAGCTTA
This sequence comes from Lynx rufus, assembly GCF_022079265.1. Taxonomy (NCBI): domain Eukaryota; kingdom Metazoa; phylum Chordata; class Mammalia; order Carnivora; family Felidae; genus Lynx; species Lynx rufus. The sequence goes on along the minus strand of NW_025814840.1, from coordinate 5,881,617 downwards.
TTAACATTTTTTTTGCTGATTAGCATTTTTAAGTGCCAGTATTTATCCCTTCAGACTGTAAATGGAAATCTCCTACACTGTATTCTTTATGCCACTTATATGAGTGTCCAGGTATTTTGATACTCATAGTGGTACTTCTGCATGTTAATCTCAAGCCTGAATACTTGGATAGGCACCCAATTTTGTCACCTGATAGCAGTGTGGCCGCAGGCAGAGTATGCACCTGCTCAGTTCCTCAGTTTTCTCACCTGTAAAATGGACACAGAAAGAGTACCCACCTTACAAGCTCTGTCTCCATGAATCTATGCAGCGCTAGGGGTTCATAAACGCCTGCTGTCATCATTACGTTGTGCGTCCCTAGGTTACCGGTCAAACCAGATTTTGTAGAACCAAACTTGAAGAGAGGGTAGTTCGCCTGAGACCTAGTGGCAGCCAGGGGTCACCTGAAATCGGCCAGCCCCGCAGAGAAGACAGTGTCGCAGAATCAAGGTCACAAACCGGGTACCCGAGGGCCAGATCTGCCTCGTAGCTGTGTGTCTTCATCCCACACGGTGTCATTATTTTTTCCTTGCCACCAAATTAACTTTTTGAAGTTTCCCGCGAAATCCCGACTGATTCGTGGCCTCCCTTTAGAAGAAATGAAAAATAAAGCAAATTCAGGATGCTTTGCTTTAGGGCAACCATCAGCAGGAGCTCAGGAGCCCCTCGGCTCCGAAGAACTGAGTCAGCATCCTTGCTCGGCACAACCCACTAAGATCCAAGTGACCCGAGGGAGAATTACCCCCACCGGGCCTAGTGGGGGCACCGGGCACCGGAGCACTTCCCTCCCCGGCTCCCAGCGTGTCTGTCTCCGAGAGGTGTTCTGTGTGGCTTACTAGCCTTGGCCTCCAGACCACAGACGTGCTTCCCTCTGCCCAGATACAAATGTGGATCGAGAGAGTCATGCGGAGTCGTAGGACCTCTGAGATGCTACCGTGAGAAGTCTGCATAACTGAAAATGGTTACTTTGAGCCAGGGGGGAATCCGTACCCATAGCGCCGGGCTTCTCTTTTTGTGCCTGGGAGAGCTTTTGAAGCCATCACTCCATGTTCTCCAGTCTTACAAACGCGTCATGATTCATACACGGTGCGGATTGGAAATGGCAGAGAGATCGACGTCACGGAAGATAGGTGCAGGTTTACCCTGGCGCCCAGCCGCCTGTTGGGGAGTACGGGAGGTCGGCGGCCCGCAGCTAGCTGGCTCTTTCAGGCTTTGAGAGCTCCCGTTCTGGTCCCCACTCAGCTCTGCTCTTTTCCTTGTTCTCATGTTGTAACGAATAGAGGAGGGAGCTGTTGTACATCCGCATGAAACCCCCAGCCTTGATTCACGGGTCCCGGGGTCTCCCGAAGACAGTGTGACGTTGTTCCTTATTATATTTGAGGGTCCCAGCCAAGAAGCGTAGGCAGAAAAGGCACAGCGGGGAAGGGCCTGGGGTCTGCGGTCCAGCGCACTGGCGTTTGAGTCCCGATGCTGCTCTTTCCAATTTTAGGAGGCTGGGTGACGTAAATTCTCCCTGACTCCATTTTCTCATCTGTAAAATGGGGCAACGTTAGAACCTCCTTAAAGGGGGTGGCGTGTGTGAAATCATTTGTAGTAGACATTCAGGACACGAATTGGCACTTAGTAAATAGCGTTGACTGTGGTTTCCCCTCTGTGTTCATTCGATATGCTGTGCACTTTTTACACATCGGTGAGTTCAAATCACAGAGTTTTTAGTTTCATGGACCGCAGGATCTCCACCCCACCTCTTATTCTCTCCTTGGCATTGACACCTTGTTAAACTTTTCTCTCGTTCAGTTTCCTTCTCTATTACGTGGAGATCCTAAGAAGATACCCCTCCTCGTGTCTGTCACACGTAGTAATAATAATGGTAATAATAATGATGATGAGAAAGAGGATAGCTAATATTTACCACACGCATTCCATTTCTTATATTTATCACATGTGGTTAACACTAGTTGATGTATTAGCTTTTACAGGTATTGATTTATGTAAACCTCCCAGTCACCAACGGGATGGCTTTCATTATTGGTCCCATTTACAGATGAGGCAGCTGAAGCCCAAGAGGAGAAACGCGTTCAGGAGTTGTCAGTCCCTGTGGCTGGTATCACGAATAACATGGAGATCTTTCCAATTCATTACACTGATATGCATGTGATTGTTTTCAATCCCTTCTGAGGAATCCTACTGTGTCTGTATACTATATCCAGCTTTCCAGTGATGGACGTTTTGGTCGTTACTATGACATGTGCTTGAAGAGCGAGTTTTGAAACCCATTGCATTTTAAGCAGGAGGCTGCCGGCCTCTTTGCGTCAGCTCTGAGATGAATTTCATGTCTTTGGGTAAACTTGACAGATTCAACTGTAGAACTACGAGAGTGAGGCCATCGGGCTAACCCTTGAGACTAGGAGTAAGAGTTTCGGACAGTGCGCATCGGTGGGTTGAGGGTGATGTTACGAAGACGGCGGCAGGTGAAGGGACCGTTTTCGACCTGTTCCATCCCTAATCCATTTGTGCGCAGACATATCTGTGAAGGAAAACACAAGGGCCGGTGATTCTGGGCTAAAATAAACAGAGTGTGAATAGCCCTGTACACAGACCAAGACGGACATCCTCCGTTGATGTGCTATTTAAAAATCCCAGAGAGACTGCTATTTCCACCGCCTGGGCCCTTCTCTCTCACTGTCAGCTCTGTAATCAGACACTGCCTCCCGGTGAAGCCCTCTCTGTGCTGGCTGTTTATAAATGCACCCCCTCTCTCCATCCCCAAACATCTCGTGTCCCTCTCCCGCTCTCTTTTCTTCCGTAACCCTTGTCCCTGTCCCCGGCCTACACACTTCACGTATTTGCTGCCTGTCCCCCACCAGTGCTACGCTGGAGCCTGCTCCTTCTCATTTGCAAACGCAGATTGTGGAATATTCAGGAATTTTGCAAGCCGGTGGTTAAATTGGCCACCGTGGGCGTATTTACACCACGGGAATTGACACACGCTGCAAATCGGGGACTTCTTTTTCTCAGCGTTGGCTTACCGGCACACAGCTGCCCACCATCAAATGCGAGCTCGGTGAGAGAACAGAATTTGTTTGATTCCTTGCTGTGTCCTCAGTAACTAGAAAGGTGCCTTGGAAGAAGTATTTAAAAAGTGTTTGCTGAAGGAAGGAGACAACACATGTGTGAGTGAGTCAGTGAACAAACAAACGAATGAAAGTCAACGAGTGTCTCTCACATGGAGGTTAAGACCGGATGCCATCATTGCTTTTCTTGGTTCAGTGATTGAGTGATTCACAAGCTGGCCGTGGGGCTCTCAGCTGCTAAATGGATTTTACTAGATCCCAGTGTGGAACTGAGTCATGAGATGTGAAGGAGACCAAATCTCAGTTGTGAGTTTCTCTCTTCTTGACAACAGTCTTTGGCCGTGAGCCAATGAAAGTTTTTCTTCGTAGATTTAGGAAATCAAGCCTCTTGTTGCTTAGCCACTAAAGTAGGAAAGAACTAAAAATATGTAAACAGAAACCTGGGGGGAAAATGCATTGTATGTGCCATAGGGAAGTTAAAACAATCTGGCTTTAGAGCATGCTTTTATTTCCCCAGCCCAGATTTATATTCACAAGTCACCCTAAACAAGAATGATACCTACACTTTTAGCTTGAATTGCTTATAATTGCATTACATGTAAGTTCTGTTATATAATATTGCTGATTTTCAAGGGCTCTATTATCTTCTGTCACGAACTCTCGGATTGCCTTAATGCACCTCCCTTTCTGGAAGGAAACTAAACATTAAGAAGTAAAGCATATGGTTAGGGTTGAAAATAGGCTACCTAAAATATAACCAGAGATTTCTTTTTTGTTGTTTTGTTTTCTTCAGAGTTTCCTCTGTGGTTTCTTTGATGCTTTTTGAGGTGGGAATCGATAATTAGATTTGAAACAGCATGGTTTTCTTGGCATGACCTTACCAGAGGTGGGACTGAGTTTGGCCAGACTTGCACTTGAGAAGAAAAATATTTCAAGTTTCAAGAAGTACTGAAAGATGCGGGAAGAGGCTAAGTAGAATTTGTTTAACAATTTCTTAGAACGGAGGCAATTCGCAATGCTTAGATAAGGTGATATGAGGACAACGAGAAGGAAGTACCATTTTTTGCAGAGTCGTGCCTGTATGAATTCTGCTAGTGAATGTGGACGTATAGTTGAAAACCTAGAGCCAGTGAGTAAGCCCATCTGTGACTAAGCAAAGTTGGAAGTTCTCAGGACTGTCTTGCACCTGTTGAAGGTATGGAGGGTGAGGATGCCATTTTATGCTAAGTCTCGTGGGGCTGTTATCAGAGCAAACAGAACTTCTGCTTATCCATATATCTATATCTATGTCTAGATATAGATATATAGATAGATGCATAGATGTATAGATATATCTATGTGTGTGTATGTATAGGTATATCTATGTGTGTGTGTATATATATATTATGTATATATATATTGTGTATGTATATATATATATCATCATCATCATCATCATCACATGTATACACATGGTGGAATATTATTCAGCTATAAAAAAGAATCAAATCTTGCCATTTGTGATAACATTAATGAGCCTGGAGGGCATTATGCTAAGTGAAATAAGCCAGACAGAGAAAGACAAATACCGTATGGTATCACCTATATATGAAAACACACAAGGGGCGCCTGGGTGGCTCAGTCGGTTAAGCGTCCGACTTTGGCTCAGGTCGTGATCTCACGGTCCGTGAGTTCGAGCCCCGCGTCGGGCTCTGCGCTGACAGCTCAGAGCCTGGAGCCTGTTTCAGATTCTGTGTCTCCCTCTCTCTCTGACCCTCCCCCATTCATGCTCTGTCTTTCTCTGTCTCAAAAATAAATAAATGTTAAAAAAAAAAAAAAGAAAACACACAAACCAACAAAAACCCTCGTAGAAACAGGGTAAAGGGGTGGCTGCCAGGGCCTAGAGAATGGGACAGATAGAGTTGGCAAAGGGCCCAACATTTCCATTTATGACAAATAAGGTCTGAGGATCCAACGTATCACATGGTAACTATAGTTGATAATACTGTATTCTGTAGTTCAGATTGGCTAAGACAGTGCGACTTAAGTATCTTCACACACACACACACAAAGTAAATTTGTGAGGCGAGGTGATGGATGTGTTCATTGACTCAGTGGGGGGGGGATCCTTTCATAATGTGTATGTATGATAATCATGTTGTATCCTTTAAATACATTACAATTTTGTGAATCATACCTCCGTAGAGTTGGGGAAAAAGGAGAAGTGCAGTGACTATGTGGGCTGCTGGCAGTGGGAAACCAAGGTTCTGGCTCCATTTTTCTATGCTTCTAGAACACTTTTTAACTGTTTGCTTTTCCACGTGTCAACTTTGTCTTCCCATTGAACAAAAAGTTGGCTGCCAGCTGGACCCAGGGTGCCGTGTTTCACTGTTCTCAGTCCAGTGGCGAAGAGGGAGATTCCAAGCAGAGCATAGACGTTTTTCTCTTCAGTAGGTTTAGGCAAATAGGGGTCATATGACCCCACCGGGACCAAAAACCTTCTCCAAGGAAATACCTTATGTTGCTTCTTTGAAGAATTTAAGAATTTTAAGAATTTCTAGGCCCATTCACGGGCAAAGCGGATAGGCTTACAGTGATTGGCTCGCTGTTAAAGATCCGTCCTCGGAGCTCGTGATTTGGGTCCACTGGCCCTGCGTCCCCGTGGCCGCGGGGTTGGTGGAGGTGACGGAAGATTTCTGAACAACGTCAAGGTCTTATTAGGAAGACACAGTGGGTGCTGAGTAGACACAAGGCACTATATACCGCTCTAGTTATTATCCCACACTTCCGGGCGTGGAATCTGTGAAGCTAAGAGGGCCGTCGGCTTCTCCAGGGTCAGGCAGGTAGTGAATGGCAGAGACAGAGTGAGGAGGAGGAGGAGGGAAAGAGAAGGACAGAAAGAAGAAAGAAAGGAGGAGAGGGAAGAAGAGACTACATATGCAGTAGAAACAGAATCACACTTAACCGTGTGTGAGGCCCTGTTCTAAGCATGCTGTATAGCAATAGAAACGAACACATTTGGTTTTCCCAATGTGGTAGGTGCTGTTCTTATTATCCCCCCTTTACAGTTGAGACACAGAGGTGCACGGAGGTTCACTACCTTGCCCCAGAGCACGTAGCCCAACTGTTGGAGCTGGGATATGAACGCAGGAAATCAGTCAGCTCCAGACTCTCTGCCGTCTCTTGATTGCCCGCTTTAACCTGCTGGCCTCTTTGGGTATCTGTTTGTTCTCATGGGACTGAATCCCTTGTGTGTTAGGCCTCACAGATTTCACAGCTTGCCTTGACTTGGGTTGGCCCTTCTTTCGACCGTGTGCTGATGACCTTTACTTTGATTCCCGACTCTTTGGTTGGATGGAAGGCACAGTCCTGTGAAGTGTCCTGAACTCCTTCACTTTCTACAAGGTGGCTTGCGCTTCCTGGTGTTTACCCCAAACTCCTTCTCATCTCCGTCTGGTGTTGATGAAGCAAAGAGACCATAGAGGTTAAGAGAGCGATGGCTTGTAAATGAGGTACGTTAATAAAGAGAAGAAAGTACCACCCGAAAGGCTTTGTTCTTCTTGATCAAGACGTCAGGATAACTGTTAAATGAGTTCTCTTTGAGAAGAATTCTGCATTTTTGTTTTATCGCCCTTCTTCAAAGAGTAGGGAAGGGATTGAGAAGTCCTTCAAGATCGTTGCAGACCCCACCTCGCAGAGGAATCTGAGTCCAGAAGGGGGTCTTTCATTCAAACGTGCGAAATATACATCTGTGCGGGAGGTGAGGTGCACAAGTCCTTCGCTGGTAGAAACGCCTACACTTGACATTTTGTATTTATTTTGTGGACCACTAAAAGCAATCACTCCCGGAAGAGCCTCAGACCCCTCCACGTCATGGTGGGGTCAGTCTAGGTTGATGAGGTCTGTTCTTCCATCCTGGCTCCTTCTCTCATCAGCTCTGTGAACTTTCCAGAGCTTGGATTTCTTGCTTGTAAGACGTCTTTGTAGGGCCACAGTCTGGGTCGGGTTCTTGTTCTACCTTGTTCCACTTCTGTTCACCATCATTTTTCTGATGAAACCTCACCCACCCATTTGCTCACTCTCCCCCACCTGGGCATTGACGTTGCAAATCCCCCCGTGTTTCACCCCATCCTCTTCTCTCCGTCCAGGGCTTGACTTCCCTTGACCTCGCTTTTTGTCATGTGAACTTGCACTCTCAGTGACGCCCTCATTGCTGGCTCCCTCCTCCACTTAACTTCCTTTGAGGACAGCGATCCTCATTCCTATTTCTCCAGAATCCCCCCCCCCCACTTCCTGACACGGTACCAGTTCCATATAAAAATGGCTATTGAACAACACCAAACATGCCAGAATAACGAATTAAAACATCGGAACGCTATGTCATTCTCACAAGCTTTGCGTGATTTACTTTTGTGAAAACAAAACCAAAATACAGCAGACAAATGAACCCAAAGAGCATAATCCTCTTTAAAAATAAATGTGGTAAGTACGGGGTTGTCTCTGAAGCCTGTTGTTGATGTTGGAAAGCCTTTTTATGATGTTGTTCTCATGGGTGTTTCTATTGGTACAAATTAAAGTTATTAATAAAGACACAGGAATATTTAACACGAATGCCCTGGGGCCTTGAGAAATGGCTTAGACTCGGTGATGTGGCACATCGTGTGTTGTCAGGAAGGAAAGTTCTGCCTCTCGGACAGAAGAGTAAGTCCTCTTGATGTCTACACCTTATTGGAAGATGGCTCTCTGGCAGTAAAACACCAACACGGTGTATCTCTTCTTATTTAGTAATTTTGGGGCACCTGGGTGGCTCAGTCGGTTAACTGTTTGACTCTTGATTTTAGCTCAGGTCATGATCTCGTGGTTCGTGAGATTGAGCCCCGTGTCGGGCTCTATGCTGACAGCACGAGCCCACTTGGGATTCTGTCTCTCGCTCTTTCTGCCCCCCCCCCCAAAATAAATAAACTTCTACAAACAATTAATACCTTCGATCCTTATAACAACAAAGGCAAGGGCAAAATAGACAGTGGAGCCTGTTAAAAATGGTGGACATTATGTATTTTAAGAAGATATTGTATGGTTGGTTGGTTGATCTCTTATTCAAAATGTAAGCATGAATAGTTTTAGCCAACCAGTTAACATGAAGGCTCTGTACCCGTCACAGCCTATGGCATCCCTGGGATGGACCACATGTGTCCTGGGCCCTTCCTAGGCCAGATGAAAAGAGGACAGATGTGAATCGGCTCATTGTCCTAGACCTCAATCATCTTTAGGATATTGAACCTCTTGATGGACTCCAGCATCGGCCTTGTGTTCTTGAATCTCAACCAGTTTTCATGGACTTGGCCCCAGACCGACGTATCCTTAAAACAGGACATCAATCTAAATGCCACTGTGGTGTTTTTAGCCATTCAGACCTTGAAATAGTTACTCAAGAATTGAAACTCAGTAAGACTCTTCACCCCTACCGCCATGTTTCTTTTCTAGCTAATATATCCTAAATTCAAAAAAACACAAAAACAAAAAACCGTTGTGGAGGGAACAAAGAAACCCCTGGAGGTCTCCATTTCATTTCTTTCTTTGTTTCCCCCTCAGGTTTCTTCCTCCCATTCTACTAATAGGGGCCTTTCAAATGGAAGTTTGAAGTTTATGCAAGTTTGCATCGAACTTCAACATACCCTGAAATCTTTACCGACAGGAGTGAACCCAGTCATGAGTTAATCTTCTCATCGGTTTAAATCAGAGCATGAAAGAATATTCCTGCTGGTAGGACAAGTTAAATTTACTACTACAGCAGAGCACAGAGGCCCTGTGTTCTTACAAATTATATGGTATAGGTTGCATGCAAATTAGACCTCCTTTTCCAATGCAATGTTTCCTTGCTTTATCCTTCAGATGTTTCCATCCTTCAGATCCCACGGTGAGCTAAGAGCAAGAAAATACTGTTTACAATCCACTCGTTCTAGGAAAAAGCTGCTTTACCATTTTTGAAAACCATGGAACTCGTATTAAAATGAGCATGATGGTGTCCATACTGCTTTCGTTTTCTCCTGGTAAATCACTTGAAGGGAATACAGTAAGACCCACAAAAGGAAAATATTCCCAGTCTTTGTGTTGGAGATAACAACTTGGTTAGTCAGTACCTGTGCAACGTGGTGCTTACCGGGATCCTGCTTTGGGCTTTTATTGTCACTGCTCCCCTATTCATTGCTTTCCTGAGACCCGTAAGAAAAGAGAAAAAAAAATAGAATTGTCATTTATAATAGAATTTGCTATTAGCAGTCACCCACCCTTCAGCTAATGATAATAGCTTTTTTTTTTTTTTAACCGAGGATATACTATTTACCTGGCAAATAGAACATATTAGTTAATAAGATTTTCGCAACAGGCCTAGAAGGGTGCTTTTATGGTTTTCGCCATTTTACGAATGAGGAGCCTGAGAGCAATCAGTTGACTGGAACAAGGTCTCCCGCAGGGCAAATAAGAGGCTGAGCGCAAATTTAAACTGTCCACGGGGGGCCTTCACGGGTGTGTGGCCTGTGTGGTCACACGGGGCCCCGTGCTCAGAAGGCTTTAGTGGTCCCCTGTAGCCATCTTGGTATCTGTCGTGTCCTTTTAAAATAACGGGTCCTGCATTTTCATTCTGTAGTGGGTCCCAGGATAGCCGGTCCTGTCTCTCTGGCTGTGAAGCTTCCATTCCCTCACACCCTCCTCGGGATGGCAGCGTCTTCTGATAGCCTGATCTACTCGGAGACGTTGGCTATCTGAATGGATTGCTACTTTAAAAAAAAAAAAAATTAAATATTTTTTTTTTGTTTGTTTTTTTGAGAGAGACAGCGTGAGTGGGGGAGAGGCAGAGAGATAGGGGGAGACCCAGAATCCCAAGCAGGCTCCAGCCTCTGAGCTGTCAGCACAGAGCCCGACGTGGGGCTTGAACTCACAAATGGCGAGATGGTGACCGAGGCTGAAGTCGGACACTTAACCGACTGAGCCACCCAGGCGCCCCAGAGGGTTGCTACTTTGAAACGTGGGCATGACGAATATCTGAACTGCCCACCTTTAGCTCTCTGGTTACTTAATTGCCAGATAGCAGGAAACAAAATGACTTCGTGTATTTTACCACTTTTTTCTTCTCATTTCTTCTAAACACACTAAATTGTGTTTTCCTTTTACTTCTTCATGTTTTAACTTGCTTTGTTCTATTTTGGATTTACCTAACGTGCACTGATTTTCTAAAAATGATGCTACTGAGATACTTTATTGTTCTTTCTTTCTTTGTTTTGAGAGAGAGAGAGAGAGAGAGAGAGAGAGAGCATGATCAGGAGAGGTCAGAGAGCAAGGGAGAGGGAGAGAGAGAATCCCAAGCGGGCCCCTCACTATCAGCACAGAGCCCCATCTGGGGCTCAAGCCCATGAACCAAGAGATCACGACCTGAGCTCAAGTTGGACTCTTAACCGACTGAGCCACCCAGATGCTCCAACACATCATTTCTTTTTTTTTAATTCACTCATTTGTTGACAGACAGGTAGGTTGTTTCCATATCTTGGGTATTGTGAGTAATCCAGTGAACATGGGGGAAGAGGGACTGGTATCTCTTTGAGATACCGATTTCATTTCCTTTGGATACACGCTCAGAAGGGGGCTTGCTGGATCCTATGGGAGTTCTACTTTTAATTTAATTGGTTTGAGAACCTTCATGCTGTTTCCCACAGTGGCTATGCCCGTGTGCTTCCCCACCCACCGGACACGAGGGTTCTCTTTCTGCACACTCTAACACCTGTTCTCTCTTGACAACTTAAAAAGTTCTGACCTTTTAAATGCTAAGATCACTCTGGGGAATGGGGGAGGCAGTCTTCCAGAGATTGGGAAGGGAAGAGTCTGGAGACCAAGAAGAAATGTGGAGAATTATGGGCAGATTGGGAGTAGTTTTGGATTGCATCAGCTAATCCTATTAAAAACAAAAACATGCCTCTCTAGCTTAAATGTCGAGCCATACTTAAGACAGTCCCCATTAGTTACCGTTTAGAATCGTGACAGTTTCTTTTCGTTAATAGTATACAGCCCTTGCCTGGGTGGCTCAGTCGGTTAAGTGTCTGATTCTTGATTTGGATTCAGGTCGTGATCTCACGGTCATGAGACCTGATCCCAGCGTTGGGCTCCCAAGCAGGCTTGGGATTCTCTCTCTCCCTTTCTCTCTGCACCTCCCCTGCTCATGCTCTCTCTCAAAAAAAAAAAAAAAAGAAAGTAAATAAAAATAACTGAGGTAAACACACAGCCCCCTTTTATTTTAAAATCCCCTCTGTTGCCGTCACATATGGTCATACTTTGGAGAACATTAGGAATCATCTGATCCAGGCCCCTTGTTTCACAGACGGAGAAATTGATGTCCAGAGAGGCATGCCAGACTTGTTCAAGGTTGCACAGCCAGGTGGTAATAGGCAAGATGAGTACAAGGTCTCCTGAATTTATATCCAGTCCTCTTACTACACTACATAAATCTGGTCTGAGGCCTCAAGTCGCCATGATTTCTTTTGAAATTTTCTGCCCGTGATAAACGTTTATATAGCCTTAAGCCTCACGTTAAAGTTTGGCACATCAAGGTCCTATGAATAGGAAACTCGGAGATCTGGAGGGAAATGTTAGCTTTCCAATAAAAGGGCAATGGTGTTTTTGAAATGTTCTGTGTCATGTCAGAAAAGAAAAAAAAAAAAAATCCCCCTTTCCGATTAAATTTTCCCAGCAAACAATGTCTTGGAATGTTTGGGCAATTTTAGAACCCTGTAACATATTTTATAAAAACAAATTGCCTAACAAAAGATGCTGGTGAACTCATGCCCAATTAAGTACACTGAAAATAACACAGCTGATTCTGTGCTGTAATATGAATGCCAGTGAGGTGGGCTTGCTGCAAGGAACGTTTTTCTCTCCAGAGCGCTAGGTTTTGGTTGCTGGGGAGGAAAAAAAAGAAAAGCCTGAAACAAATTTACAATGAAAGCAAATTGTTCATTCTGTGCAACTGACAATAGGTCTGATGAGGATCCTTGCAAACATGGCAATTGACTCCAAATTGCTAATATCATTAGTATCAAAATATTTTTCTTCCTAAATCTATCCAGGGATGCAATATAATTGTGCTAACCAGGCTGGGCGACTTACGACAGCCAATTACTAGACCTGTCCAGGATATGTTGTCTCTGCTGTGGTTTGGAAACAAGATGTGTTTAAATATTTCCTAAGAAGAACCACTGCAGATTTTTTCTTTTTTTTTTTTTTAATGATTATTTGTTTTACTTTTGAGAGAGAGGGAGTGAGGAGTGAAAGCTGGAGAGGGGCAGAGAGAGAGGGAGACACAGGATCTGAAACAGGCTCCAGGCTCTGAGCTGTCGGCACAGAGCCCGACGCGGGGCTCGAACTCACGGACCGCGAGATCATGACCTGAGCCGAAGTCAGATGCTTGACCGAATGAACCACCCAGGTGCCCCCAGAATTTTTTTTTTTTTAAAAGACGTGATTTTTCCTAATTTGCTTAGCATTTTCAGATTTTCACTTCCCTTATACAAGGGAGCTTTTAATCTTATACAAAGACATTACCCATCAAGGAATAACCTTTTGTTTCTCATCCTGATGTCCTTCCCCAAAGGATGAAAGCTATCAGCCCTGCTTAGAAAAAGAGCCCCACAGCTGAGGAACAGAGAGCTGAGATCCAAACACTGGTCATCCTTTTATACCTCTCTCCCGGTAGGAAATTATCACTCTTAATTAAATTTCATCTTTGTCCACCACCCCCAGCAAGCATCTAAACTGTACCCTCAGGGTGTAGCAGAAGCCAGTGGGACGCAGAGCCTGGGGCAGGCAGAGAACTCTACCTGTGACCCCTCACTGTGCACCTTGCTTGGTGCCCGTGAATTAATTAGTTAACCTAACTGAGCCTCAGTGACTTCTGAGATAGTAATGCTCGATGAGCTCATACATTATTTTCCATATACACATGGGCCACTGGGTGATAAAACATGAAATGACAAGGGGATAAGGTAATTTTAGAATTACTATAATAGTGCATGCCAGCCACACTTCAATTAAAAAGATAGAACAATGAAAAAAGTTCTGCAACGACGACAACAGAAAGATAATTCTAGAAGTCAGATTCATCACGGTTACGGCCTTTCTGCCAGCAGTCCAGCCTGGCGGGTATATTCCGACTCAGATGGGGACATGAAGGACCCGGACAGGTGTCTTAGATTCTGTAAAATCTGTGGAATTGCCATCTGCAGAAAAGTGTGCCATGAACCCAAATAAATCGCAGGCCACCGGCCATACCAGTGATCTGGCCAGAACTTTATCCCTACTTAAGTCCTTGATTCAAGCATGGGCCAAATGTGTTTGGTGAGCAGGGATGCTTGTGGTCAAGACATTCGGTTGACTACGCTGAATTAAAATGTTTTCAGACCCCACAGTCATTCACACAGCACTGAGGGCGGAATCACGCAGAAAGCATTCCAAGTGCAAAACTCCATGGGACTCCGGCAGACCACACATCAGAGCTTTATATCTGAAGTCACTCAGTAGAACCGTCAGATGAGACTCTTGACTGTATCCACTTACGACCGTACTTTGGCTTCCACTTGCAGACTGACTCACATTCCTAGAAGGTGCAGGCTGCCTAAATACGCTGACTGCTACGTACATTCAAGACACGTATGTAATTCATAGGTGTTTTCAGACTTGTTTCAAGGTGGCAGCAAACATATTTATACGTAATTCAACTTTCAGCACGATCCGGCTTTCATGTTCTAGGTATCGTCACTTAAGCGGTCTCCTCGCGGTAGAGAACTTTGATGGAACCTTGGTGTTGACTTCCTAAGGTAGTTGTGAAGATTACACGAGTTCACGTCTACCTGGACATAATCAACACGGTGCGTGATAGACCCTTAAGTCAATCAACACCTTCCTTCCATTTTTTAAAGATGTTTATTTATTTTGAGAGTGGAGGAGGAGCAGAGAGAGAGAAAGAATCCCAAGCGGGCTCCGTGCTGTCAGTGCAGAGCCCGACGCCGGGCTCGATCCCACGAGCCGCGAGATCGTGACTTGAGCTGAAATCAAGAGTCGGACGCCGAACCAACTGAGCCACCCACGCACTCCAGTCAGCACTTTCCTTCTTTCCATATGTTATGTTCATATCCCTGAAGCCCACAATGGTATTTTCTGTACCGAAGTGAGGTGAGGGTTTCTTCGTTCGAACGACGGATAAGACCCACTAAAAGAGAAGGTGACCGCTCATTTATTCTGGAACTGCTATTTGCCAGGGACTGAAACGTTGTTTGTGTATCAGGGAGTGATTTTTGTCATCCAGGGGACCTTTGATAATATCTGGAGACTCTGTAAAATTGTTGTTAAGTGGGTAGAAGCCCGGGGCACTGCTAAACACCCTGCGATGCACAGGAGAGTCCCCCACAACGGAAGATCATCCAGCCCCAAATGTCAATGGTGTTGTGGTGCAGAAACCCTGCCCAAAGTTACCTGGTTCTGACTCAGTCCCCAGACACCAGATGAGGTGGTGGTTGTGTGGTTAGCCCCATTTACAGAAGCAGAAACTGTGGCAGGGTGCGGTCGAGAGGTTATCTGAGACCCCCAACCGAGTGGGGGAACATACGTAGATTTGGATTAATCTGGAATCGAGGCCCTTCATCCCGCCTTCTAAGGGCAAAGTCAGGAGCAGAAGAACCATTTTCTCTGCTGCTACTGCCCATTGCTGCCTTTTTGTCCAAATTATTATCAAGTTGAATGAGTATAAAACTTGCTTTATGAGGAATGAAGGAGTGCTTCGACGTGTCTTTTAAAAGCAGCAGGACTTCCATATTTAGTAACTGTGGATCTAGGGTGCCACCGAATTTTTTTCGCGGTGGAGGTGTGCTGTTGGCAAGGTTCGCTAACCTCGCTGGTGTGGGTCTCGGTGGCATCTTTTGTCATGGCTCTGTGTTTGTTTTTGACTTTAGAGGTAATGTATCTGTGAAGGGAGACTCATAGTGCTGTCCTTTTAGGAGCGAGAATTCATACTCTGGCTTTGCCTTTTGAAGCTTACACACATTATCACTAAAGTACATTATCATTTTTTATCTGGTGTCAGGGAGGATATTCTCATCTTGAGTGAGGTGCTGTGCTCTAAGCAGGGAAGGGATTTAGGACTCGTCAGACCTTCCAGGACTGACTTTGTTCCACTGTTTTTCCTACCAGTCAAGAAGAAATAGGGGATAGTAGAAACACATCAGCTGCCATTTGCAAACCTGTTTCCTTTCTCTGAATATTTTGGGCTCTTGTTGACATAAGCATTGACCTTCTTCTTTTTTTTTTTTTTTTTTTTTTTGCCCTAGGGGATGATTTATTTTATATGAGGTGGTGTTTTCAACAACCACTACAGAATGTTCTGAGTCACTCTGAACTCTATTCGGATAAAAATAAATGCACTTATCCCCCGCTCCCCCCCACGGATGTTTCCTTTTGTCCGTGAAAATTAGGATTAGCTTTGATCTTTCCACAAACCCCCTCTAGGCACCCCTGATAAATGTTTGAACAAAACGTGAGAAATACCATCAAGAAGCACAAGTCCCTCAGAAATGACAGAAAGTGCCCTGCCTTTCCAGCAGCAAATATTTTCGAAATCCCCTCTTGGTGTTTCTTCATAAAGTGATATGTGAAGAACTCATAAATATCAGAAGCGGCATCGCCTTCTCTTCACCTCCGTGGGACCCAGTGAAAGCCACTGGCCCTGGGCGTTACTTAGAGTGGAACCTTCTGGAGGTTGGAACCTCCAGCATGGGTCACCATGTGAAGGGTCATTAAGTCTGCCTGTCAGCTGGGAGCTCCGCTGGGGCAGTGGGCTGGTCAACAGTTCACGGCTTCTACTTGCGACTTGGGCTTGTCACAACATGGCAGCCGCGTCCCACGAAGGAGGGCCCCCAAAGCAAGTACGTCAGGGGGAAGAAACGGAAGATGCCTGCCCTCTTCCTGGCAGGCCTGGAACTAATGCGGCATCCCTGCTTCCATATTCTCTTGGCTAACAGGAACCGAGGAAGGGAAATAAGTCCCAACCCCCGAGGAGGAGAGTGACAGAATTTACCTTTACTCCATAAAAGGCAGGGGAATGCTGGGTCATCATTATTTTCCTCTACCTCAGGCCGTGGGATTACACGGAGTAGACCTCAAGTTCATTTGCAGTATGGGACCAATGCCTAGAACCTTCCTTTCTACACGTTGTCGAAGCTTAATAGAGCTTTATTGCTCACGCTTTACGTTATCAGTATCTTTGATTCTCGAGACAGCGCTTTGAAGGGGATGAGGAAACTGAGGCATGGAGACGTGGGGCAAGTTGTCCAAGCGCAACGGCTGGTGGTGACAGTCGAGGGTCCGAACGCAGGAGGCCTCGTTCTGGGATCCTTGTGGTATCCATTGTGGGCTGGGGATTCTTAGAGATTTTCTTTTTCAAAGCTGTGTCTTTCTTGGGGTGTCTGGGTCGCTCAGTTGGTGGGGCATCCAGCTTCAGGTCGGGTCATGATCTCACAGTCCGTGGGTTCAAGGCCCGCGTCGGGCTCTGTGCTGACAGCGCAGAGCCTGGAGCCTGCTTGGGATTCTGTGTCTCCCTCTCTCCCTGCCCCTCCCCAACTCACACTCTGTTTGTCTGTCTGTCTCTCTCTCTCTCGCTCTCTCTCCAAAATAAACAAAAATAGTTAAAAAATAAATAAAAATTGTTTATTTCCTTTGGAAATAATCTCTCCTTCCATCCTTTTAGCTTTTCAATATTAGTACTACGCATTTGGAAAATCTGCTTTGTAATGTCCTCAGTTCGTGGAGTTGCTCCATTTAGGCATAGAGTCTGTGTTTTAAATATGCATGTGGTTTGGAGCTGGGCTCAGGGCCGTCAAGAACAAAGGCGCTCCAGAGATTACATCCTTTTTCCATTTCTTCCAGAGGCGATGTGGCTTTGCACTGACTATTGTTTCCTCCATCTACAAGTCTTGTTTGTGCATAGCTTGGGCTCCCCACCGGCTTGCTGAGGTTGAGATGGCCTCTCCCCACTCACACCCACGGACATCCTTCCACACTTCTTTCTTAATTCTCATTCTCAGCCCCTCATTCTCTGGGTAATTTCTTCGACCAGGCTCCTGAGGTGAAAAACATCTGCTTGGTTCGGCCATGATTTTCAGCCAGGCCACTTCCCGGATCGCTGCTGCTCTGTGTGTTGACCGTCCTTAGTTCTCACACTTGCTCTGGCTCAAAGAACTGCACCTTCAGGTAAAGCAGGGCTGGTCTCCGTCATCCAAAGAGCGCCACCCCTTTTTCAGGAAAGCTGGAAGAGGAGACTTTTCTGAAAAGAAAGTGGGGGTAGCACGGCTGTAACGGAAAGACTGAAGTCAAGATAGGATTAGAATAAGTTAAAACTGGTCAACCAAGAAGAAAAGGGGGTGGGTGTTAAATGGCCAAAGATAACTAATCTGTGGGCATTGGAAGAACTCTCTGGGTGTGCTAACTCCAGCAACAGTGTCGTGCATCAGGGGGACAGGTGTTGAGACCTGGGTGGGAGTGTTGACCATGCCCTCTAGGTACGTCTGTGGCTGCCATGACTCTTCTGTGTTTGTAACTGAGTCTAGATGACCCTTTGAGGAGCAAGGCTGTGGTAGATGACGGACATCCTCTGTCCCAGAAAAGGAGGGGGCCCCCTAACTCTGCACATCTAAGTAGGTTTGCAACATTCCTCTGCATTTCTCCCATCTGAGCCACCAACTTCCTCTGCATTTGCTCAAATTAGGACCATCCCAGGTGACCAGGTCCTAGCACATGGATACCTGCAAGCATTTTATTTAATTTTTGTAGCATAAGATACAGGTGATGTTACCTACGTAAATAATTTCTTCTACACTGTACTCAAGTGTATTTGATAATAATGCTCATCCGCATTTGCGTCTTCAGAAAAGGGATACAAGTTGTGTTTGGTCATTTCGGTAAATTTAGTAAACGAGTGAGTAAAGCTAGAAGGAAAGATGTTCCCCAAGGGTATCAAACTATGGTGCCGTAAACAATGGGAGGCAGTTTTTCTCAGAAGGAATTTGCCAAGTCTTTGAGCGGTGATTAGCAGCGGGGGCCGTGGTGTCCAGCCACAGAGAATCACTGATGGAATCACTGCCCTACCACAGTCTGCCTTAGCTATATGGTTTGGCCAAGGAGCTTCAGGTACTCTCCTGCAAAATAAGCAAATAATATTCACACGGAGATGCTGTCAGAGTAAAAGAGATAATCTGTATAATTCTCATGGCAAATTAGAGTATTTCAGGGAGCGTGGCTCACTGCAGTATTTTGAGCCAGACAGTACTAGCAACAGTTTGATTCAGAAGGGTGTGTAGCAGGTGCAGGACTGGGGGAACCAAGTAAAACACGTGGGGTGCAAGATTTAAGAGGACACCAAAAATTCAATATCCAAGATAAACAGTATTTTATTATTACTATTTTTCTTACGCATTTTTGAGAGAGAGAGAGAGAGAGAGAGAGAGCGAGCTTGAGTGGGGGAGGGGCAGAGAGAGAGAGGGAGACACAGAATCTGACGCAGGCTCCAGGCTCCGAGCTGTCAGCACAGAGCCCAACGCTGGGCTTGAACTCACAAGCTGTGAGATCATGACCTGAGCCAAAGTCGGACGCTGAACTGACTGAGTCACCCAGGTGCCCCAAGATAAACAGTATATTAAAGCAGTACTCGCAAATCAGTGCCAAAGAAATCCGTGATAATAACATTTAAGTAACATCACATTTTTTAAAAATAAAGACGGATTAAACACTCTCACTCATCTGGTTCCAATAAAACTTTATTTATAAAAGCAGGCAGCCAGGCCATGAGCTCAAGTTCACGGATTTGATTTTTTTTTAAATATTGTATCACAATATTATTTATCCCTATCATGCAATTTTTATTTATTTTTCTTTCTTTCTTTCTTCTGGTGGGGGGGTGGGCAGAGAGAGAGGGAGAGAGGAGAGAGAATCCCAAGCAGGCTTGTCACTGTCAGCGTGCCAACCTCAAGGTGGGGCTCAATTTCACAAACCCGTGAGATCATGACCTGAGCCTAAATCAGGAGTTGGACCCTTAACCAACTGAGTCACCCAGGCGCCCCTGATTATACACTTTTTAGCTACTTCCTCAACTTTTGTGCCTGAGGGGAATGCCTCACTTATATAATCCTAGCCTCCGCCCTCGTTCTTGTACAGTTTTTAAATTGTTTTGTTTTTGTTTTTGTTTTTTTAATTTTAACTGATAAATTCAGAATGCTGTAAGTCAAATCCTAGATAAAGACCTTTGGGACCATCATACCCAACCCTCGGTGTGACTGCAAATGCTTTCTAAGCACCTCCTTTTTCATGTCAAAGATGGTGACTTTGCCATTCATAGCGTAAGAGTGAAAAATGATGTGTGCACATGTGGGACTGCTGACCTTTTACAGTATCTCCAAACCTGACCTTCTGAGGATGCTGCATTAGACGAGGAAGACGCCTGCTTGCCTAGATGCCTTTGACTTGGTGGTTTAGACGGTGCATTTCCTCCTCTGTTTGTGTTCATTTCCTTTGTACTTTATGTTTTTCCTGACTTTCTTTGACTATTTTTTGAGGGCAAATTCTGACTATCCTGAAAATAAGGATCGTTTCAGGAAATTGTTTTCTTTGTTGCTTTTAAATATTGATGGGATTCTGGCAGTGGGCATATAATTAAGCTCACAGCAGTGATCAAGCTCCTTTTTATAATAAGCCTTTTATCCCTTTACCTAATCTGCCACTGCCTTGCCTTGTTTCTCAGGGTTAAATGGCAGGGAGCCATTTGGCTCAACCAGTTGGACCCTGGCAGGACTCGCCTCGAATCAGATGTTCTTTTCCTCCTAGAAGGCAGAGTGTACCTCTTACTCAGGTTCACCTCACATTTCAATTTGCAAATGAACATGTGGCTTCTGTGTCACCCCGTTGGCCACAGCTGATCTATCAACCTAAGTGATGGCCCTCGAATGTGTAATGGCTCCAGCTTTTCAGGGCCACCTCCTCCCAAAGCTGCTGTCCCTCTCATCCACCTTGTGCTTCTTTGAGGTACGGTATTTCTCCAGGAACCACAAAGGGAGAAGGGAAGAGCACAGTAGCAAGATCTGGTCAAACCGTGGGCTAAAGACCGACAGTGGTATCAAGTTCTGAGGTCTAACTGGATTGTTGATTGTCCTTGGAAGGGCATGTGTGGTGTTTCAAACATTCTGCCTGGGAGGGTGGTTTGGGGTGGAATACATAATGAAATCACCTAGTGTGGGTGGCCCTTAGCCAATCAGTCGAAGGCCCAACCAGAACCTGCCTGACCACCTTGAGCGCAGGATATTGTCTTTTCCTGACCTTGGACTCTACCTGAAACGTCAGCTCTTCCTCAGTCTTGACACTGTGGCTATTACACCATCTGTCGTCCTGATTCTCAGGCTTTTAGATCCACACCGGCACTACCCTATCCGCTCTCCTGGGTCCCCAGCTTCCCAACTACAGATCTGGGGACTTCTTAGCCTTCGTAATTGCATTTCCTCATAATAAATGCATGTATAATAGTAATACAGTAAATACTTGTATAATAAATATAGAAGTCCCTTATTAGAAATATATATGCTATAATTATAGATGCATGTAAAGTCAATAAATAAATCTATTGGTTCTGTTTCTCTGGAGACCCCTGACTAAGAGAGCATAGTATTTTTATCGCTCAGAAATTCACTACAGTGTAAGAAGTCTAACATCTAACATACAGCAGTAAGGCATATATCTGATCAAAGAAAAATAAATAGATGCATTCACAATCACAAGATTATAGGGAACGTTTGTCATTTGGGGAATCTGCCCAGCAGATGTGTTTGGGAAAGTTCCTGCCTTATAAATTTTAATGAGAGTTAGAGTCCTTTCCCTTATATAGGGGGAAACGAAATCTCACTAGATCAGCATTACTGCCTTCCCTAGTAGGCTAGGGCATGAGCCATGTGACGTAGATTTGAACAATCAGACATACACAAAACTCTTCCGATGGGGTTTGTGATGCGGAGAGGTCAAGTCAATGCAGAGTTCTTTTTGGCGATGGCTCAGCGGACAGTAGCGTAATTTCCAAGGGCAGCTGTGGACACGGTAACTTCAGGGGCAGCCGTGCCCTCACGCCACAGGGTCCGAGCTGCGATTTGCCAATAGACATTCTGTTCTGGCTGCTTGGCTTCCCTTTGTTCTTTCCATTTTCCGAATTTGGTTCTCCGGCCTTTGTTGGTAGTTCTGTTAGTATATTCCATTTCCGTTACATTGGCCAAAGTCGTTCTTGGTCGTTTATGAATCAGGACTGAGTCATTTATTTATTTCCTTGATATTTCCCGAGCCCATATTACATACCAGACACTTCTCTCTGCGAAGTGGAGGGAGCAGCGAATAAGACCGACAAGGTCGTTTCTCTCCTGAGGGTCCCAGTCTTGGAGGGTGAATGAGTGAATGAACCAACAAGCGAGGAAGTAAGGAGAAACCAGCTTGTTACGAGAGCTCTGGAGCAGATCAGATAGAGTGATGTCATAGGGTGGCCGGAGGACCCCGAGGGGTGGTCAGGGAAGAGCCCTCTGAGGCAGTAACCTCTATGTGAGGCCTGAACGGCAAGAGGGAGCCAGCCACGCAGATACTGGGGAGGTGGGAGTAGTGGTTACTTCAAAGGCCCTGAAACCGAGTCAGCCAACGGAAGTTCTGACTTGAAGGCGTCATACAAAACTCACGTAACCCACACCCGCAGATGTGTAGACAGAGAAATCGAAGGGCAAACGTTTTCCAAGCCTCTCGTGAAGACTCTTGATGCTGAGCCCTCCAGTCATAACCGTGGCGAAAATACAGAGCAGACCGCAAGGTGGACGTGAGTGCCCTTCGATTTTGATTTAAATTCTGAGCCTAAGTTTTTCTCTTCTGCTGGGTGCCTCGCAGTTTCCCTCAGGTTGCATTTTCCCAGACCAGGTCTCCTCTGCTTTTTTTTTTTTTTTTTTTTTTTTTTTTTTTTGTCTGTCTCCTAGTCTGCTTCCTCAATGGCATGCCTGAGGGAAAGGAACTGGTGAGTTAGTGGCCACCATTTTCTCTTAGCGGCGTCTCCCAGCTGTGGGAGGATAGGACTGGGCTTCAACCTCAGTGTGGCTCAAGTGTAAGAGTCACGAAAGAAAAACCACGGTGGTTGGGAGACGGATGAGAAGTTTGCTACGTTCGGGCCAGGCTCCCGCAATTCTTTTCAAAGGGAAAGATGTTCGTGGGTAAATAGGTTTACATAACCTTTTTAGACCCTTAGAGCAGTGCTATCAAACCTTGCATGCGTAATGGAAGCCATGTTTATAATTTTAAGTTTTCTGGGAGCCACATTTAAAAAAGTAAAACACACATGTGCACACACACACACACACACACAGCAGATGAAGTTGACTTTAACATTGTATGCAACTAACTATATCCAAAATATTCGTTACAAAAATTGCTAATGAGTTATTTTACATTTTTATGCTAAGTGTTCAAAATTGGTGTGTACGTTACACTTACACCCACCTTGATTCACACCAGCCACAGACCAAGGTGAGCAACCACATGTGGCTGGTGACCGCCATTTGGAAAAAGCAGTGTTAGAGCAAGACTGACTCAATTAATATCTGCTTGGAGACAAAGAAATAGAGTAAGTCCCTGTGCATGAATTCCTGTAACCCTTGGGTATAGATCTTTATAATGTCTTTCACTGGCCCCTTTGTGAGTTCTCATTCCCGGTAGGCCCTCACAAGGCTGCTTTTTCCCTCCCTGAAAAATTCTCCTTTATCGCATGATTGTTACGTATTGGCAAGCTTTCTTTTTTTAAAGCTTCTTTTTTTTTTTGTTTGTTTTGTTTTACAGTTCTCTTCCTTGGTGATTTAATTTTCACCTTATCCTTCATTTAAAGAAGGCAGTATCGAAAAGCACAATGAACCCTTCTGAGTCAGCTGACACCCTCCTTTGTCAAATATCCTCTTTCCTCCACAATTAAGGGTTTATAAAAGGAATCGAGAAGTGTCTTTCCATGATGTTTTAAACACGAAAATAGGAACACGAGAAGGTTTTCGTTCTATATGGTAATAAACTTTTATCCTTCTAGAGTCGCTGGCTGTTTTTTCTCTTAGGATAGCATGATTCCTACACACCCACTTAACCTCATGGTGCCCAAAGTGAACTTTGTATGGCGTTTACTCATGCAAAAAAAAGATATTACTTCTCAGGGGTGCCTGGGTGGCTCAGTCAAGCATCTGACTTCAGCTCAGGTCATGTTCTCGCAGTTCGTGGGTTTGAGCCCCACATCAGGCTCTGTGCTGACAGCTCAGAGCCTCCTTCGAATTCTGTGTCTCCCTCTCTCTCTGCCCCTCCCCTGCTCCCTCTCTCTCTCTCTCTCTCTCTCTCTCTTAAAAATAAACTTTAAACATTTTTTAATTAATTTTTAAATAAAAAAAGATGTTACTTCTCTGTTTATCACATAGACCACTTTTGTTCCACGGTGCGTTTTTTGTTTTGTATTCTCATAATGTCAAGAGGTCTACCCTGTGTCAGCCGTGAGATGCTGCAGAGGTATTCATAATCATAAAATAAGAACAATGCAAATGTAGCTAGCACTGACACATCCATTAACCTTTAGGCTTATGATTTATCCTCCTCCCTGGTATTTCAAAGAAAACAAGAAACAGTTAAACGAGCGAACCCACACTATTCCCTATCTTTATTCATTTACTACAAGATCAGTCACGAACCATTAATTGGCCAGTCACTTTCTTGATATTTGGAGACAGACGAAACCCTCTCTTTCCGTGATGAATTTCCCCACCATGTGGTGCATAATAAAGACCCATAAATTCGACAGAGGTTGCATGTTCCTCACGTCTGTGGAAAAAGTGGAAAAAAAGTGATATAGCAGTTGCCTTTGAGTGTAAAAGGCACCACGCTTTGTCTCCCACAGTAAGATAACGCTTAGCATTTAAGGAAGATGCTACTTAAGGAAGGAGAGAGTAGGACCTGTTTCCTTTGTGTATAATAGTCGCTTTGCCTTTTGACCATTAGGATAAACCCACCATATAGTAATCTGGCACCATTGTAAGAGGCAGATGATGATGAGAGTTTCTCCGAGTTTCTCAACATTTCACATCAATATGTAAGCCAAAAATATTTTCTACACCCACTGTAAAATAACAGTAAAGGCTGATGTTGCACACCAGGCCTCCCCTGGTGGGAATAGGGACTGAGGGACCAATACCTGGGGACACCTGTAACCCCATCACAGAGCTCCAGCGGCTAGAAACTCTGACCTAGAAAGTGTTACTAAAATGAATGCCTTCGTCGTGGTAGGAACTTCTCTTTTGGGAGATGCTGAGAATATTGCCTCCTTGATGGTAGATTTCAAGGGTCTCTATTTTAGCAATGCCTGGCTTACCTCTGAAAAGAAGAGGCTCTAATCATTGTCTGCCTCATATCTTATAGTGTTACCAGATTATTGTATGATGAGTTTATCTTAATGATCAAAGGCTAAACTTCTACTGCACAAGAAGGAAATAACTACTTGGCCATGGACTAGTGCATCTTAGGAAATGAAAAGAATATAGAAAAGCCCTGACTGCCAAGAAAGCATGGAGCCAAAGCTCTGCGTTTTGATGCATCTGCTTGGATTGAAATCAGATCTCTTGACTGGTAACTCATGCAGAAAGAAGCCACTTCTAGTCTCATCTGGGCAGAATCCGCCTCTTCAGAGTGATGGAGGTCAGGGCTCAACTTCGTAATGAAGCTACTGGAATGGGTTGCAAAGTTAAACACTTGGCAAAGAGAACTGTGGCACGCAAGCTACTTACGGGATGTTAATGCTCTTATTCTGAAATATTTAATTTTCAAGTTTAGAGCTGCATTTGGGGATTCTGAAAAATCTAAAATGCACTTTCCTAGGGAACTGAGATGTCCCTAAAAGGTGTCAAAAACGTCCATTTATAGGGCCGGCTTGGAAGATAGTAGTTACTGTATATACTGAGTATTTAATCTGTGCAACGTACTGTATTGGACGTCAGGCAGTTCACCTACTGCCTCACAACATCCATGTGAAATAGACGAGTTACCACTCTTACGTGAGGATGAGACCCCGAGAGGCTCAGCAGCTTGTCCAAGGCTCTGTGTAAGGAAGTCGGGGAAC
Organism: Lynx rufus; assembly: GCF_022079265.1. NCBI lineage: Eukaryota > Metazoa > Chordata > Mammalia > Carnivora > Felidae > Lynx > Lynx rufus. The sequence continues at coordinate 5,856,297 of NW_025814840.1, read as the reverse complement.
CAGGAGTTGAATGTAGGTCTCCTTTTGTGTAAATCCCTTCGTGTGATCGGCTGTTGCACTATTTCTTGAGAGAGCATGCTCCCCACCCCCACGATCTCCCACTGAATGCTGGGCAGAGACACGGGAAGGGCGGTACGCGCAGGGAATAGCCAGCTGAACTAGAGAAACCCCTGAATTTCTCTCCAGCCCACGGCTTCTCTAATCTAGATGCTTCTATCTCATATATTGGAGTCTTAATGATAATAAGATAGCAATTGTAAGAGGAAAAGTGATCCTCTTTGAGTTTAAATATTTTCAAAGCAATCCAGCGTTTTCAATTAATGTGACTGCTCTTAGGCCGTTTGGTTTCTTCATGTTTTTTTTTTTTTTTTCAACGTTTATTTATTTTTGGGACAGAGAGAGACAGAGCATGAACGGGGGAGGGGCAGAGAGAGAGGGAGACACAGAATCGGAAACAGGCTCCAGGCTCTGAGCCATCAGCCCAGAGCCCGACGCGGGGCTCGAACTCACGGACCGCGAGATTGTGACCTGGCTGAAGTCGGACGCTTAACCGACTGCGCCACCCAGGCGCCCCGGTTTCTTCATGTTTTAACACGGTTCCCCCTTTTAAAGCTTTGAACATCCTTAGCCACGATGCCTGGCATTTTGTTGGATTTCATGTGTACTATGAGTAATGCTTATTCTCTGAAATCATTAGTGTGCGTGCTGTTGCAATCAAGGAAACGGTTTCTGGTGCCATCAGGCATGGTCCTGGAAGCGCATATGGGGTAGCCCATACTTTCTCAAATCGGCAGCAAGAGTATTTTCGGTCGTTAGTCTCTGTGTCTAAGAAAGAAAGGGGTCCCGTGCTTGTAACAAGTGCCAGGATATGAAGATCTTCCTGAACTTAGTATTTGAGCGGACGAGAGTCCTTTATATCAAATAGTTACTGAAGAAACCACCCGTGGTGTATGCATGGACCTACAAGTTGTATGTCACGGAGGCCGAAATGTTTCTTGCCGGGATCCCAGGAAACATACCTCGCTTCTTTCTCCTTTGGAGAAGTGATTAAGGAAGAGACGTCGCAAAGTGCTCACCGACTTCGAATAACAGTTATGAGTCATCGCTTTGATTTCGATGATGAAACTTTCCAAAAGGGTAAAAAATAGTAGTAGGACTTACATAAGTTCTGGGAAATTATACTGTTCTCTAAGTTGGCCTTTATTAAGTAGAGGCCATTTGGAAAATGTTTCTTTTTGTGCCCTTCATCCGTCTTTGTAAACGGTGGTGCCGAATTGCTGGCACTTTGCCGGGCCTGGATCCCAGGGGAGGTAATGTGGAATTGTAGGGGTGTTGTCTCCCTTTGCCTCATTGGAGCCACTTTGACTTGAAAGAGGTCCTGACACCTGCCTTTTTCTTTTCTCTTTTTTCTTTTTAATGTGTACTTATTTTGAGAGAAAGAGAGTGTGCGCAGGGGAGGGGCAGAGAGAGAGAGAGGCAGGGAATCGCAAGCAGGCTCCCAGCTCTCAGCACGGAGCCCGATGCAGGACTCGATCTCACGAACCCCGAGACCGTGACCTGAGCTGAAATCAAGAGTCAGAGTCTCAACTGACTAAGCCCCCCGGGCGCTCCTTCAACTTCACTTTTCAAACAACTCCCGACCAATAGCACCAGGTGAGCAAAGGCAGAGATGACTACTGCTAAGTCCATCTGTCAAAGGGTCTCCTCGCCATGACTTCACTTCCATCTCTTGTACACAAAGGCTATTGGAGACACGTAAACCACGCAGGCTTGAGAACTGGATTCAAACCAGCCTGGAGATTTGATCCTTGGACATGTACATCTGGCACGTATGTTCGGGAAATGGGGCCTCTGGCAACCTTCGCCTGGGATCTAAATATTTGGCCACTGCAGACAGCGGTTTCCTGCACCTGGGTCTCATCCTGCTTCTCTGAGTCGTGTGTTTTGACGTAGGCAACCTCGCTCCCATAAAAGGTGCGGGGAGAGATGCAGGGGCTCCCTCTGGGTTCTCACACACCGAACGTGGATGTGGAAGCCGCTTGGCTTTCAGCTCATAGAGCGTCTGCCTGAGCTTTAGGGAGCGGTGGCGCGTTTCCACGCTGAGACCAGTGTTCTAGAAAGGAAGCTGCACCACGGGACCTGGGAACACCAGATCGTTTGCTCATCTGGCAGTGGGGCCGTGGTAAAGACTGGGTACCAAGTGGTGTTTTGCGATTCGCCCTGCTGTTTGTTCCTTTCTCGGTCGAAGGCCCGTGGAGTGCCCCACCGATCAGAATCCCGCGCCTCTGCCCTCCTCCCCCTGCTGTGGGTCTGGCTCCCAGCTTCTGCAGTTAGGCATTCTCCAGTTGTCTTAATGATGTTGACTCCCCCGGTGGGTGGCCACAGCGGTGTGCAGCGACTCCGGGCCCCAGGCCTGCTGCTGTCCAAGTCACCCAATGAAACCAATTTGTCGTCCACAGCTGTTCCTCTCCACGCCCACTCGGGAGTTTATAGATCATCCCCTTCCTCCTCCTCGGGGAAACAACCCAGTCCGGGTGCCTGGGAGACGCGGCGGTCCCCCAGGATTTCCGACGTTTCTCCTTCACAGCTTGCATGCAGCCTTCCTCACTGTCACGCTGTCGTTCTCTGGCAGCTGACACCCGGGCAGGATGGGGCCAGAGCAGGATCGATGAGCCCTGACCCCTGGAGATGGGCTGAGTTGGAAGCCTGCTTCTAAGTGAACCCACTTAGGAAAACCCAGTTCGGTTGGCCTAAAGACCCAGAGCTGTCTAGACAGAGAAGGAAGGTGTTTTGAAAAGAACCCATCGTGTTAACTGCTAAGCTTCTTGGCAAAAATTAAGCATCACGGTGGCTTTTTTTTTTTTTTTTTTTAAAGCTGAGACCCTTCCATTTGTATAGACTTCAATGGCAGTGATTCATGTCACCGTGTGCGGCTATAGATCCATACTCTGCTAATACTTATCAAAATGGGCCAAGAAATAAACGTGCGGGACGTGTCCCGATGAGTTGTTTCACTTAATCCTCAAGGCAGATAGTAAAACAGGTCTGATGATCCTCATGAAGGAAACAAGGAAATTGAACTTTCTTTCAACAATGATTTAGACTTTTTTTTTTTTTTTTTTTTTACAAATATTTACTTGACCTGCTACATGTTTATTTCTTAAGCGTTCTTGGTCCATGGTACGGGCACACATTTTCTCAGGGATTTCCAGCTCTGAGAAGTACAGTGTAGTAGTTCTACAATTTTAAATACTGAACAGTGGAACTTAAGAAAGTTTGACTCCTTTAATAGTAATGATCGGGATGGAACTGTATATGTTTAAATAAATAAGGACGTAAGACCTAAAGAAAGCTTACCGAATGTTAGCGTCATGTTCCTGCCCACTGCCTCTGACACTTGTGTGCGTGAATGTGCGTGTGCTTGTGCACCTGCGTGCGTCTATGTTGCGGTAATACTGGGGGGGGGGAGTAACTTTCCTCTAAGTCTCTTGCATCATTTCTGCCCGCATCTGGCGGTTTTCTTCTACTTTAGATAACAATTAGCAGTTTCTCAATGGGCTCCAACTTGTAAGTTTGATCCCTTTTCCATCATCTTTTTCTTCTGGTTGGGAGCAAAGTTACTTCTGTTTTTCCATCAGCCGCATAACAGAACAAAGCCCTTCTCCCATATGCTGCTCGTGAATATTTTATGACTGTATTTTGTGGCAATGGGGCAGTGCAGAGAAGCTGATCAGGGGCTAATTGGGCTCCTAAATGAAGGACAGGGATTTAAAACCAATTAGTGCACGGTTGCTGGTGAAACGTGTGGTGAGGGGAGGGAGAATGACAGCATTATTGAAGTAAAAAAAAAATGTATAACAAGGTATAATGCGTAGTTTTGATTTGGAGTTCGTTTCTTGCCCCGCAGTTAACAAACAAAAAAGTGTGTTACTATCTGATATTAGTAGGCATGGAAAGCATGTGATTACACTGACGACATTTCCTTTATCTTTCATCACACTCCAGACTACTCCGGTACAAGCACTCTACCAGGTTAATCTTACTACGAAACATTTATTAGTTGAGGTTCCAGGCTGATTAAGAGAGGCGGGGTGGGGAGAGAAGATGAGGGAAAGAAGGAGAGAATTCTTCAGCGAAAAATCTCCCTAGGGCCCCAGGAAAAAAAGGATTCAAAGCATGGCCTTAAAACTATCTGTCAATATGTCAAGCACCACCGTTCTAAAACCAGCAATCGAGAATGGTCCTAAATGGTAGGACGGAGAAGTTTTGTTTTGGGGGAAGTGAAGCAGGGTGGCTGGAGGGGCACCTGCACTCCATTTCTTTTCTGAGAAATGGCCGAGGTAGGGAGTGAGGGGGGGCTGACTGGTTTGTCCACACTCCCCACCGGTTCTTACAGCCTGCAAAGCTTCCTGTCCCTTTGAGTAGCACCCTTTGTGTGGTGGAGACCAAGGAAGGGAAGTTGGGAGTCAGAGGCTGAGGGAGAGGAGGAGATGAGGAGAGCTTTGCTGAGTAGGTGGCTCGCTCATTGAGACAAGTTTTGGAATCCAGGCTTTGCGGAGGTTAAAGACTTGAAAAGGGATGTTTGTGAAGCTCAGTTTTGCTTCAGATCTAGATGGTTGTCCAACTGACATCAAGATGGTTTCTAATCCAAAATGATGGACCTGCTGTCCACCGTTGCCTACTTAAGTGATGCGTTTCTCTGGATCTGGAAGAGTTTGGGGTCCTGGTTATTTTGTTTTGTTTGATTGGGTGTTCTCGTTTCTTTCTCCTTAAAACCTTTGAATTTCCCAATAAACGCAAACATGAGTGGGAAAAGTAGTAATGTAAGCCTTTGTTAGAGAACACTTTGTCCTCCAAAGTGTCTTGCTCTCTCTCTTCAATGTTTAATTACTCTGAAGTTGTGTTCACGTTATTATGACAGTAAATGTTCTTCGTAGAAAATAAGGGAAAGAGGGATAAAGAAACTGTGCTCGCTGTTCCTCAGACTAAAGATACTCTGGCTCAACTTGTGGCTTTGGTTTCTTTTGTTCGGTGGTACCCAGAGGACGCACGCCCTTCCACCCAGGGACCTCCCACAGAAACTGTGTGGTCCAGAGGGGCAGAGTCACACAGCCTTGTTTAGGAGTCTTCACCATGACACGTAGTAACCGTTACCATGAGCAAACCATCTGAACTTTCCGCGCTTCAGTTCCCTCATTTGCAAAAGGGGATGCCCATTTTTCAGGGCTGTCAAGACCCGCACTCAAGTGTGTGGGATGCCCACCCCAGAGCCTGGCACCTGCCGGGAGATGCCCGCCACTCACAGCTCCTGCCCCCATGTTACATCCATCTTCCTGTCTCCTTCTCCAGCAACCAGTGGGAACGTGGTCAAGGTTGTGCAAAATGGCAGATGCCGGAATGGCGGGCAGGCCAAGGGGTTGTGGGGGAGGAGGTCTGCAGAGAGGTGAGAGTAACTGTCACTAAACTTGTAATTTTGACCAGGTGGCCTGCGTCTTTCACTCTTCGATACTGCTGCATAAATAGTACAGTTCATATTTCAGGCTTAATGTTTTTGTCATCTGAGACAGAAGTTATGCTTTCCAAGAGGTGTGCGACTAGCTATGAAAATAAAAAGTTTGGATTTGGAGTCATTTGGGAGGAATGCTAGAATGAAGAGTGTCCAACTTTCCTTAAATCGGTTTAATAGCTCGTGGTAATAATACGTCAAATACATTAATTATGTCATGACAGAATCATTATGCCCCGGTAATATCTAACATTTTCATTAATCTCAAAATGTGTACATTTTAGAGATTTGCTACAAAATATATCAGACCGGATGATTTTATTCTTGACATTTACAATATCCTTTCAGGATTTAAAAAAATACATTAAAGTTCTACGTTCACACTACATATTCTTTTCAATAATTTTTTTTTTGGTTTTGAAATGTCTAAAATTTTAATTGCTTAGGCAGAGAGAACTTAAATATGAAATCATTCCAATTATTCAAAAAACAAAAAGATTTAGTTAACATTCTGAATTATAAGAAAGATAGCTGACATTCTTTGGGCATTCCCTAAATGGTAGGCTCTATTTTAAGAGTTTCATTTGTATTGACTCCATAACCTTATGAAATGACATTTCCAGTTATTCCCATTTTCTTCATGAAGCACAGAGAGGTGGGCTGGCTTGCCCAAGGTCACAGAGCCAGCCTGATACATAGGCGAGGTAGGCTGACCCTGGGGCCTGGGTCCCTGTCCATATTGCTGGATCTTAGGAGTAGGATCCATTTATTGAATATGTGGTATTTGCAAGGCCCGTATTAAGAGCTTTGCATATATGATCACACACACACACACACACACACACACACACACACACACACACACACACACCCCTGAAAGGAAAGAGCTCTCTACTGGCAGGACTTAACGATTCTTTGCAGTTTCCAAAGAGAGCAGAATGGTGTCGTGATCCCAGTTTACCTCACCGCCACTTCTCTTGAAACATTGGAACGAAGGCCCCAGGAAATTCTATCAGAGGCCAGATAGGTGGCAGTAGCCAGAGATACACCAGAAATCCTTCCCAACACAAACTACCACACCAAAAGTAACCTCAGGGAGGTTGCTCTCCTCCTTGTATATTAGCCCCAGTTCCAGTGTCTCGGGATCTCATGGTCCAGGTTCCACACCCATCTTAATATGTCACTCAGTGGGCCTTTTGGGTTTGGGAGCATTAGATTATTGGTGGCTTACACTCGTGCGGTGGGGCTCCCCGTGTGTGTGCGTGTGCAGACATTCACATGCTGACTTTCTGCCCTCAGAATTTATTGGGAAGCATTCCCTAAAGCATTGCTACAAAACAAGATTAGGAAATGGGGGGATTATGCATAAGGTGAGCTAAACCTTCAAACAATTTAATCAAAAGCTCTATACTTGGGAGTAAGCTTCCCCTATTGTGAATTTGGGTGCATTTAGTGGCTGAGCAGTGAAACGATTTTAGGGGAAAATATTGGCTTTCTAATCAAATAATTCAATTTATGGCCAAGTCCCTTGAAATAAGTCACTAAAGGCTTTATTACAGCGGGAATTTGAATGGAAACTCACGATTGTTTCAAGCATTCCCCTTTTTTCTTCGGTGATAGCAGCATTTTGTCACCTACTTCAGAGTGGAGTATAGCACCCAACAATTACATGTTTTGAAGTACCTGCCAAATATAATTGAAACTTCTGGATCTTGATCTGAAACAGATTTGCCTCAAACACTTCCTTCACAGAAGGGCCAGAGTGTTGACGTTGTTCGCTGTCACAAGATCTAAGCTTTCCCCCTGTCTCAACTGGTTTTGAACTCTGTAAGCCAGAGCACAATATCTAATCTCATTCTATGTAAACCAGGGTGGGAGGCAGCTACGCTACAGGATTGTTAAAAGGAAGCATGAGCTGGGGCGCCTGGGTGGCTCAGTCGGTTAAGCGTCCGACTCCGGCTCAGGTCACGATCTCGCGGTCCGTGAGTTCGAGCCCCGCGTCGGGCTCTGGGCTGACAGCTCAGAGCCTGGAGCCCGTTTCAGGTTCTGTGTCTCCCTCTCTCTCTGACCCTCCCCCGTTCATGCTCTGTCTCTCTCTGTCTCAAAAATAAATAAACGTTAAAAAAAAAAAAAAAAAGAGGAAGCATGAGCTAATGCTTGTGGAGAGCTTGGTAGAGGGCCAGACAGATGCAGGCTCCCGAGAGTCTGTGCGGGTGTAAGAAGGCGGGGGACAGATGGCTCTTCTGAAGCTACAAAGGCTCCTGGCAATTTGGTGCACTTTCTGGCCATGACCTACGGGTCTCTGTCCTTACCGGTACTTTGTCCGTGGCTTTGAAGAAGGTCGGAACTCCTGAGAATTCAGATTGGCTTTGAGAAAGGATCCCGCTCTCAGAACTCAGGCTTCCGACGACAAACATTTCATAAAGACACACTGCTAGTAAGTTCTGAAAAGATAGATCTGTTTTTCAGAGTTTCAAAGATAATGTCACTTGCAAGGAACTAGTAAATTTAACTCCAGCGTTGCCGTGGAGAGTCGCGCCGCACTGTTTCTAGACCTTGGTCACTCACCGCCACCTTCTTCAATTATGTACCAGTATTTACTTAGTACTTTTTCTTAACATAGCTTTACTTTTAACCCTAATTTGTTTAAATAAGCGTATTTCTGTCACCAACAGAAAACCAATACCAGTTGCCGTAAAGGGAAGTTTAAAGAAGAAATGCAGGGGCGCCCGGGTGGCTCAGTCGGTTGAGTGTCCGACTCTTGGTTTCGGCTCAGGTCACGATCTCAGTTTCGTGGGCATGAGCCCCGCATCGGGCTCTGTGTTGACAGCACGGAGCCCGCTTAGGATTCTCTCTCTCCCTCTCTCTCTGCCCCTCCCCCATTCGTGCTTTTTCTCTCTCAAAATAAATAAACTTAAAAATAAAAAAAAAAGTTTACAAAAATAAATACATAGTTACTGAAAAAAATTTTTGTTCATGTTCCACCTAAAATCCTCTGACATGTTCCCAAGTGTCCCTTTTTCCACCTTTGGGAAATGGTTAACCCACAGTATTTTATCGCAGTGCTTTTGCACAGGGTCGCTCGTAAAAGCTTCTCACCTGAACCTCGGATTCCTGCCGTCTTTTCACTGGAAAGACCCAGAAGGTTCATCGTATCATTCAGCCCTTTGTTTTAAAGTTGAGGAGCAGGAGCTCCGGGGGGCTCAGTCTGCTGAGCTTCTGACTCTTGCTTTGGGCTCAGTTCATGATCCCAGGGTCATGGGATCGAGCCCTGCATTGGGCTCCATTCGGGGCATAGATCCTGCTTGGGATTCTCTCTCCCCCTCTCTCTGCCCCTCTCCCACTTTCTCTCTCTCTCTCTCTCTCCCTCTCTCTCTCTCTCTCTCTCTCTCTCTCTATATATATATATATATATATATATAATCAAATTGAACTGGCAGGACACAAAACTTGCTAGAGGCAATGTGAAATATCCTGCTGCTTTGGAGAAGACGCAAGAGAAGATTAGTCACCAGGAATTTATGGGTAAAACCCGCCACTGCTTTAATTAATACCATAAAAAGGTAAAGCCAACCAGAGAATTGTAGGGGGTCAATAAAGCGACGAATTACAAACCATGAGAGGACTGAGTCTTCTATACATCGTTATCACATGAGAGTTATTGAGACGGACACAGCTCATATTCCATTGTTTCCTCATTCTCCCCCATGTCATTTCTGGTGCGTGGTTGTCTCAGACTGATGCCTCTCCTTCCGTTTGGTCAAATTATATTTCTATTTAGTGCCCTCCTGATGGTCATGAAAACTAAAGCTGTACCAGTGTATACGGCCCCAAATATAGTATCCAATATGTCTTAGTTGGAAGAGACTTGGAAAATATTAGCCATTGATTTTTTTTTATCTTCCTTTAAAATGAATCCTCACCCAGTCTTGGATTAAAAACATAGCAAAGCCCTGTGAGAAACATATACTTGACATTAGCCTCCCTCCCCCAAAGGAAAGCACCTGGGTTCACGTTCCGTCTTCCTTGCCCCCTTACCGGCCCTAGGAGTCTGTGGTCATGGTGTGAATCCTTTATGCTTTCCTTATGCTGGCCTTCCAGAAACTGTGAATTAGAAGAACAGGAGGGGCACAGTTAATTCACTCATGATTCATCCACCTGCCTCTGAATAATTTAGTGTACCTCAGCAAGAATCTGATAGCTCTTCCATTTTTTTTTTTAACAGAGCCTTTGAGAGTCTGTAATTTTGTGTAAAATGGTAACTCAGGAGTTGTAGATATGCCAAAACCGTACAGGGAACACCTTCTTCCCTTCTCTTCCCCAACTCTTAGGCTGAATCGTGTGGTACTGTCATTTTCATAGGTCAGGATGGCCAACTGTCAGCGATTTGGCCTAATTTCACTTGTAGAGAGTGGAGAGAATATTCATCGCAGCCAGGCAGCCAAGCCCTCTCAACACGAGACCAGAAGCGAGTAGGCACTGGTTGCCTGTCACAGAAGGACCGAAATTCAGACGCCGTATCCAGTCCTTGGAAGCCCCACCAGCTGATAAATGTTAAGTTACAAAACGGAATTAGCGAAGAGGAGATCTAAGTCAGTCAGCCCTGTGTCTGGCTGGTCTGGTGCCGAGAACGGGCGAGAAAATAGTGGATATGATTGCTGCACGCTGGCTGACGGGGGGTGTTGAAAGCACCAAGAAATATTGTAACGTGGAGTTACCGTCTTCAGCTGTGTCACCAACCTGTAGCCTTGGAAGACTGGAGTGGAGGGCTTTTGAAGCTGGCGGACAGAGTTACTGGTGCGGTGACTACTCTAGGGGGCACCAGTGGGTTATCTGGGGGAGCAGGAGGTGGGAGCCCAACCTCAAGGTTGGTTTACCCCAGAGTCACAATCCAAGGGAAGGTTTTCAGGCATACAGCATGGGAAACGCACAGAGGTCACGGAGATGCTCTACCTACAGCAAGGGTTGCCTTGGATTGTTCCGGGGTGAGAGTAACCTTTTTTAGGACTCAGCTGTGTCTTACATAAGTATTTCTGATTAAAAAAAAAAAAAAAGACGTATTTTTTTTATTCTAACAGGAAACCACAGCTGCTTAGTTATAAAAATTTTATTTTTTTCACGTACTTTCGCAACGTGACCCAATTGGAAAAGTAAAGTATTGTGATTTTTATCACAGTATTCTCCTATTTCTGTGCTTTAAACGCGTTCATGTGATTCGCTTCTTTAGGTTTCACGAGAAATAATGTACTTCATTTTAAATGGAAATAGTCCCAGGTATCTAGGAAAGGTGTGTTCTCTCAGTGACAGTGACTGATCCTCCAGCAAGTAAAGGGACAGGGAGAAGGTGAGCAGTAAACCCCGAGGAATCTTATGTAAAAGAATTGAAGGACCAGTGAAACAAAACAAGATTTTAGTGGTAACCATGGCAACCTGCAAGGGCTAAGGAAGAACATGAAGCTTTCAGGTCATTATTATTATTGTATTTCAACGTTTATTGACCGCCTGTATGGGATTGGGCTAACCAATTTTTTCTTGGGAGGAACAGATAGATGGAGATGAGGTTTCCCTTGAGGGGAACCAGCACGTTCTAAGAGCTTTTAATGAAGTTGGGACTGTCGGATGACAAAGGAACAGTAAGTTCTCTCTGCTGCCTCGTGGAGAAATTTTTAAAACTTAGAGACCATGTCAGGGAAGGGACCGTGCGGTGACATTTACGCCAGAGACATCTGACGGGTAAAAAGATGTATGATAAAATCAGTGGTGTGGAATAAAAGAAGCCGAAGGTTAGGTTCAAGAGTAATCGGGTTCTTGTTCGGAGAGAGGGCCGATAATATTATTTTTTGGCCAGCCATCTTCTCGTGGGATCCCTGGGGCAAGATATGTTTACCGTGGCAGCCTAATGAAGACGGTGCGTCACCAAAGGAGAACGAGTGCTTTGACACACCAGCTTCTGAGATACGCTTATTTCTTCTTCATACCCAGATGCAAGAGCAGAACTGTAAGAAAGCAAAAAGCACAGCAGAACAAAAGAAAACGTGGAGGCTCATCTACCTTCCTGGGATGGGGCCATGTCTGGAGGGTGGGCAGGATTGTGGAGCGGAGGGAGTAGCAGCGTTTAAGTCTGGCGTCCGTGGGGTTTGGTTGATGGCCAAGTGAAAACCAGCAGAATGATTAGCAAGGCCTGAACACTTCCTCTTGATCAGGATTGCTCAAACCACCTGGGGGGTCTGCTTCAAAGGCAGATTTTGATTTCGGTGGAGTCTCGTAGATTCACCAGAATCTGGTGGGACTCCAGATTTGGCATTTCTGCTTCCCAGTTGATGCCCGTGCTAACGATGACCATATTTTGTTATTTTTAAATCTTTTGTTACTTTTGAGAGAGGGGGAGAGAGAGGCAGAGAGAGAAGGGGACAGACGATCTGAACCAGGCTCTGAGCTGTCAGGGCAGAGCCTGACGTGGGGCTCGAACTCACGAACGGAGAGATCGTGACCTGAGCCGAAGTCAGACGCTTACCCGGCTGAGGCAGCCAGCTGCCCCCAGTGACCCTACTTTGAATTGTAAAGCTCAGCTTTGCACCGCAGATCACCTGGGGAACTTGCAAACGTCTCGTGGCCCAGGCCATACCCCCAAACCAGTGAAATCAGCACATTCAGAGTGCAGTCTAGGAGCTGGCCACCCCCTGTGGGTCAAAGATGGCTCACAGATATCTTGATTTGGCTTACACAGGATTTCACGACTTTTCTTATGCCTGCAAACATGGGGACCTGTCCCATAAAACCTTTAGTTTTAGTTCTTCGTTGCATAAATGACGCCAGGACCATACTATTAGCCGGGTGTTAGCGGTTGCAGCCAAGGAGAGAGGTCACCCTGGCCCGGCCAGCCACTTTCCCCATTTCTGTTGCCTGCCTGTCCCCTGCCAGCATTTGCTCCTGTGCCCCTGCTCAGAGCCCTAGTCTAATGTCTCCTCCTGGGTGGATGCTTGGCCGTGCTACCCTCCCTTTAAATCCTTGACTTCCACGCGGCAGAGGTCTTGGGCCGTTGGCTTGGATGGCATCACCTATCTGTGTGAGCCTCCCCATTTGAAGAGCCGATGTTGAAGAACGCTTGTGAGGAGGAGTCCGGAGCTGAGTTCTCGCCAGGGTCTGCCATTTACTGCTCCGTGGTTACTTAACCTCTTGCACTCGGGGTTCTCCTCCTCCGTGAAGTCACAGTTTGTGGACTGGACTGAACATCCCCTGCGTGGGCCAGCACACCATCAGGCACCATTAGGGATCCAGTCTGCACATTTCTCGTTTGCCAACTCTGTGCCAGGTCCTCCGAGAAGGACGAGAGGGAAGAGAGTCAGGTTTAGTTCCCCTCCCCACCAGGGCTATGAAGGCTGGATGAGTTCTCCCGGAGGAGATGGTTAGGAACTGGATGGCCACACACCTTCGTGTGCCCTAACAGCCTGGGTTGTACTTGACGTTCGGGTGGAATTCTTAACAGCACAGATTTCACGCGTGAAAGCGGTCTGGTTTGGAAAGAGGTCCGTTGGTCTCCGTCGTTAAGAACAGGTTGCAGCGGGAGGTTCCTCTAAGGAAGGAGAGTCTGTGGGAAGCTACGGGAAGGGGATCCCCCCCATCCAGCAGCACGGGTAGCACGGCAGGGGCGTGAGGGGCGTTGTTCCAGCATCTGCCTTCACAGGCTTCCACAGGCCAGCAGTGGCCCCGTGTGCTGTGCTCCCGAGCGTCCCAGACAAGTCCTCCTGAGCAAGCTCCAGGCGGGAGACAGCGCCTCTCACAAGGGCGGAGTCTCTTTGGCCAGACCTGGGGGGCTCTTCACAGACTCTGCTCGGCCTCGGCAGCCCCAGCAGCACGGTACGCACTGCCAGTCTCCCGCTCCTAGACCCTTCTGTCTCTTTTTCATCTTGCATCTGGTCATTTCTAGTCACCTAGGACTCTGCTGCTGAAATTCCCTGCCCTGATCTTTTCAGATTGCCTTTGAAACCCCTGGTGACCCTGGGCGGGAGGGGCCACCCGCACGCCGGCTGCTGCCACCTAGTGGGGGTATCATGTCATGTTGCCGTTCTCTGCTCACAGCTCTGGGCCGGCCCGGGACCCGTGGGAAGGAATCACCCAGGCAGTGCCTGCGGTGTGATGGGAAGGGTTGGGAAAGTGAAAACGTTTTCCAGAGCATACAAATACCTCATTTCTGTCGAAACTGGGTTTTGTTGCTGATAGAGGATTCTGGAAGCTAACTCTAAACACCCCAATGCACCCGTTCCTTGGGCATAGTGGCTGAACAACATTGTCTTGCCGAGTGAATGAACCGAGGATCCCGCAGAAGAAAGCAGTTCCCACCGTGACCCAAGGAGAGCTGTTCCCTTGTCAGATGCAGGCAGTAGTGTCTTGTTTCTTTCCACGTGAAGAAGAGATTCTCCAAAGTGACCCGCTGTGATGGGCCGAGACCCTCTTCCTGACCCTGACACGGGGCGTGTCCCACTCTCGAGGCTGTGCTGTTACAAGGGTGCAATTCTGTATTATAATAACAACCCCGGGGGTTCAGATTGAGAGTGTAAATTCTACTCTTCCTCTTTCGATTGTCTCTTTTTTTAAAAAAATCTACCATTTTTTTTCTGGTAGTGTTCAACAGGAGATATGTGCTCTTTTCAGATCTCTCTGTCTTCTCTGTTCTGCCCTTTTCTATAAATTGGCATCCATCCCATCTCCTTTTTCCTATTTCTGGTTCATTCTGATGATTTTTATCTCCAGATTTCTTCCCACAAAACCTTCTGTTCACCATGAAGATCCCCAGTGGGTCTCATCTACTTAAGTAATTCGAACAGACTGAATTTATCCTTTAATTTTTGAGAAAATATTCCTTTTCACAGTCTCGGCCTACTAGTATACCTGGATGCAATAAGGATTAGCAATGATGAATAATGTAAATAAAGCCGCATATAGATTATAATGACTAGAGCGGTAATAAGCGCCCTGCTATTCCGGTTCTCCTGAGGATTTCTCTGGAAGGTTAAGAAGGATATTTTCGGACATAGTTCACAGAGGCCACCGGAACATTTAATAGCCTGTAATTATTTTTGATTTATAGTATGTTGGTCAAAAGCAGATTCAAGAAATAAATCAACAGCAGTTCACTCAAGGTAAAAATAGGGCCTAAATTGAAGTACGGGCATCGTATTGAATTATAGTACCATATTACGTTTGCCACATTTGGAGCTGTGTCATCTCCGATATTCCCATGCCTCAGTTGTCTTCGGCCTTTGCTTTCCAAAAATATTGCAAAGGCTTCTTCTGCTGCTTTTGGTATCGTTGTGGTACCTGCTTTGAAATATCAAATTGCAGATATTTGAGACGATGGCATTTTCTTGCTGGAAGGAACCTTGGTTGGAAAATAGCCAGCCTGCTCTTTATTTTGGCCTTGAGGAGTGGCCTTGTGGGTGGCCCAGAGGGGCAAAGCGTCCACCTGAGGTCACAGAACTAGATCCACAGCACAGGTGAATTCGGTTCTCTTTTGATCATCCTAGAGTGTCGTTCATTTTCTTTCTGAATGCGCACATATAGATACATGGATATGTCCATGTTATACTTTCCTACACGTATCTTATAGTTTTTATCTTATTTATGCATAATAGGTCTTTCTAAGACCATACCTTTCTGATAGCTCCCCAAGAAGAAATGAAAGAAAAATTTCTTTCAAGAATTTCTTAGCTTTTAAAATAGTAGAGGCAGCTATGGCATTTAATCTTAACATTTACCTATGTTAAAATGATTTTGGGGTGCCCAGGGAGCTCAGTCAGTTAAACGTGCGACTTCAGCTCAGGTCATGATCTCGTGGTTCGTGAGTTCGAGCCCCTCATGGGGCTACGTGCTGACGGCTCGGAGCCTGGAGCCCGCTTCGGATTCTGGGTCTCTCTCTCTGCCCCTCTCCTGCTTGCGCTCTGTCTCTCTCTGTCTCAAAAATAAACATTAAAAAAATTAAAAAAATATATTCTCAACGGCTGCTGAGAAAGAACTAACCTGTCAAGACCGCTTTGGAGGGCAGCGTCCATCAGATCCATGAGGCTATTATGTTTCCAGCCCGCTGCTCCTCAGGCACTGATTGTCAACTTCTACAAGCTTTGAGGTAGGAATAAATGTTGCACATTTAAACAGGCCCTCTTACACGATCCTGTGGCCATTAACAAGTGATGGATGACCCACATTTTTCTCTAAGCAGATCTATCTGAATGTGTTCTGATTTTAAGGGTGCTTTAACATGCCACCATATTGGGGGGTTTTGGTTGTTGTTTTTATACATTAGATGAGTCACAGTGGCAAACGGATGTGTCTAGCAAAGTCAAGAAATCATTCTGTCTCCAGATACCTCAGAGAGACTTTTTTTCCCTGCTGTTGTGTTCTAGGACTATTCAAACACAGATTACTGTAAGGAATGTGCATATGAATTTTTAAGATGATTTTTCTGGCTTATTTCTTTTTATTCTAACTGTATTTTAAAATTTTTGAACAGAATGCACTTCTCCCTCCCTTTCTTCCTCCCCTCCTTCTTTCCCTCTCTTCTCCCTTTCTTCCTCCCTTTCTTCCTTCCTTCTCCCCTCCTTCCTTCTCTCCTTCTTCCCCTCCTCATTCCTTCCTTCTTCCCTACTCCCTCCTTCCTTCTTTCTTTCCTTCCTCCCCTCTCTCCTTCCTTCCTCCCCTCCTTCCTCCCCTCCTTCCTTCCTCCCCTCCTTCCTTCCTCCCCTCCTTCCCCCCTCCTTCCTTCTGTCCTTCTTTCCCACCTCCCTTCCTTCCTCCCTTCCCCCCTTCCTTCCTCCCTTCCCTTCCTTCCTGCCTTCCTTCTCTCCTCCCTTCTCTCCTTCCTTCCTCAGACATTTGTCCTGGCACCTGTTAAGCATCAGATATTTTGTTGGATGCTATCATGCTTGTAATTTAGGAAAGATGATGTCGCAGATGTGGTTTCCTTACATTTTTAACTTTTAGGACTATGTCAGATTCGTGATCATCCTCTCAAAGTTCATGTATCATTTTACTTGGACCTTTATCATAATCTCTTCAGGGATATTCTGAAATCCAGCCTGTTACAAATATTCCTTGTTACCCTCAGAGGCTGTTAAATTGTTCCCGTTGTGAGGCAGAACTCCTACATGCTCTGTGATCGGCGTTGATCTCCCACGTGACCACCATTGTCCCCTTAAATGTACAGCTGTGCTCTCTCGTACCTTCGCGTGTATCCGAATGAGATTAATCTTGTCTCGTAGTCAATCCAGGGGACAGGGAGGGAGAGGCCTTCTGTCCTTGTATAAACTGATAAGCGTGGTCAGGCAACAGTGCTCTCAGGGGCTAGCTGGAAGGCTGATTTCCTAATCAGCCTCCGCCCCTTTCGGAAGCCACAGCAGGCGGGCCTGGCGTGGGGCTCATCACAGTCTGGAGGGACGCGGCCGGCTGGGAGGCAGCTGGAGGTGATCAGAACCAGGGCTTGGCTCCCATCAGCTTCTTCCAGGCCCGGCACGACTCCAAATGGTTTCTGGGTTCCAAAGAAAACACGCCAGCCTTATGCCTGCCGATCCCGGGACGGGGACCGGGTATATGTTACCGGCTTTGAGGTTTTAGAGCAAATGCTCATCGGTGGTGCAAACACCCTTTGTGTCCTGCTGCCACAGGTGAGCAGAAAATGACACCTGAGCTGCCTGCATAGGGTTGTGGTCCTTAACTAGGTGATTCTCACTTGTCTTTAAATCTTCAAGATGAGTCTGCATTTTAGTTTTTTACGTCCCCCCCCCCCAACATGGGACTTTTTGTTTTCTCCTCGGTCCTTATCATCGTCTGAAGTTATCTTGATGTATTTTGTGAAGCATTGATTTATCTTCGTTAAGTGTCGATTTGCGTAGAAGCATCATGAAAGCATTGTTCCCGTTCAGTCAAAAAATTACAGGTGAATTACTGAGTGAGGACATGCCCCTGCCCTGTTTCTTGTTCTCTTTGTTTAATTTCCTTAAATGTTTACTTATGTATTTTTGAAGGAGAGAGAGAGAGGGAGAGGGAGAGAGAATCCCAAGTAGGCTCTGTGAGGTCAGTGCCGAGCCTGACACGGGGCTTGAACTCATGAACCGTGAGATCGTGACCTGAACCGAGATCAAGAGTCAGCCGCTTAACAGACTGAGCCCCCCCAGGTGCCCCTTGTTCTCTTTAAATTGGGAAACCAAGCACCTGGGGATGAAAAAGTTATCTGGGAAGAGTGTCTGGGCCCCACCTCTCCGCTCACCTCTTAAGTCTCTGCTTCCACAAGGGCATCTGAATCTGCATTTTAAATGTAATGGGGTGGCATCTTAGGGACTGTCTTGTGTAGGCTCTTTGCTTTGTAGAAAAGGCCCAGAGGACTCACACACACACTGGGGTACAGTTGGGTGTGTAGCCAAGCCCTGCACTGACACCAGGGACACAGAGATGAGAAAGAAAGAGTTCTTGCTGTATGCAGTGGTCCATACGCTGTTGGGCCCATCATGACTGTCCTTCAGTAAGTTAGCTGAAAGATGAAAGCGACTTGGCAAGGAGAAAGAATGAGATCCTGCCACTTGTGGCAGCGCGGACGGAACTGGAGGGTATCGTGCTAAGGGAAATAAGTCACAGAAAGACAGATATCCTGTTTTCACTCATATGTGGATCTTGAGAAACTTAAGACCATGGGGGAAGGGAAGGGGAAAAGATAGTTACAAACAGAGAGGGAGGGAGGTAAACCGTAAGAGACTCTTAAATACAGAGAATGAACTAAGGGTTGATGGGGGGGCGGCGGGGAGAGGGCAAAATGGGGGATGGGCATTGAGGAGGGCACTTGCTGGGATGAGCACTGGGTGTTGTATAGAAGGAAGCCATGAATCACGGGAATCTACCCCCAAACCGAAGAGTGCACCGTGTAGGCTGTATGTTAGCTGACTTGACAATAAGTTATATTAAAAAAAAAAAAAAAAGACCAAAGTGTTTTATAAACTGCGGTTATAGATACAAACAGATGGCTAGGCACAGAGCTGTTATACAGTGAGTAGGTACTGAACGGTGAATACAGGGCACTCCGTATAATTGGCTTAAAACTGTTAAGGACCCAACCTCCGATTAAACAGACAAAGCAGGCATCGAATACTCTGAATCCATTTCCAAGCCTAAAAGACAAAAAAGATGTGGAAAAAGAAGATTCTGGGTGCATGCTGACCCTCAGCGTCACCCTCTGCTGTGGAGGAGATGGGTTTTGTTCTCAAGATTCTCCTTCCGTACAGGTATGAAAACACAGGCGATGTGCACCTAACTGGACTTAGCGAAAGGGGGCTCAGGAGGAAGGAGGGCAAGCGATGAGTCCTTTCCCTCAACATTTCTCTTTGACTTTTGCTTTTCTGACCTTCCATTTCTTCCTGTCCTGCCTCATCTCAAGGTTTGTCTGTTCGGTGAATGTTTCCAAACGCCACTGAGAATCTCTGCTCCTACGATTCTATTTCCTGCGTGGTCAGGTCCTTTGCAGTTCAGAATTCTGCTGCCCATTTGTTTCCCCACAGCTGTCATCTCCAGGAATGAGTTAATTTGAAGATCTATAATTGTTTTTGCCAGAAATCTAGCTCCAAAGTGAAAACGTACAGCAGAGACAGACAGACAGACAACGAGAAGCTATATTGCACCATGTGAGGCGAGCTGATGGTGTTTTCCTTGGGAAATTTCTCCAGACCCAGCAGCTGGAACTGTTCCAAGTGCCGCCTAGAGCCTCGCTAGTAGTGAAAGTCGCCTCCCTGTACCAGTAACGCAGGCACCACCGAGGGGACTCCCCAGCCCCGCCGCAGACTTTCTGAATCAAACTCTTCATTTTACCAGGATTCCCAGTTGGTTAATACGCACAGTGTGTCTTAAGGAACAGTCCTATAAAACTCGGAGGTCAGACATGAAGAATGTCACAAACACCAGGTGGGAAAGAATGAGAGGGGGGACATCAAACCAAAAATAGGGGGCACCCGGGTGGCTCCATCGGTTAAGTGTCCAACTCTTTTCAGGTCACGGTCTCACGGTTCGTGAGTTCAAGCCCCGTGTCAGGCTCTGTGCTGACAGTGCAGAAACTGCTTGGGATTCTCTCTCTCTTTCTCTCTCTGCCCCTCCCCTGCTCATGCTCACTTGTTCTCTCTAAAAAAAAAAAAAAAAAAAAAAGTAAATAAACTACAAAAATTTTTTTTAACAAAGAAAACAGCGAAGAGACCATGAGCCAGCGCTCGTCGTGAGGTCATGTAATCCAGGAAATAGAACAGATGTGAACAACATTGTTAGTTCATGGACAGAGCACAGAAAAAGCAGGGACAGAACAACGCGGAGCGCGCGGGGCCATGAACAGCTTCCTTGAGCAGATCAATTCTGAAGCTGATTTTGAGTCAGAGCTGCTTTCTGGGAACTGGGACACCTGTCACATCCCGACTAGCGTTCCATTCTCTACACGTTCTTGTTGTGCAGCTGCTCAAACCATGGCCCTTGTTTCTTACTCTCCTGCAAACTTCCAGCAAATTCTTCTTAGCTGAGGTAATGTGCCAATAGCTCTGACCTTGCCAACCTCAAAAATCCTCAAAAGCACACCGTTTTGAAGGACCTTTTTTCTTTAAGTCTTATTCCCAGTCTGGTTTCTTGTTTTTCTGCAAAAGTTTAGCTTCATGGAAAGTTAAATTTTAATACCACTTACGGCTTCACCAAGTCCTGATAAAGCTATGCACAAGGTGTGGGGGCTTCCAGAATAGTAGTGCCAGGAGCCTGGCAAGTTCTTTCCCTAAAAATAAAGGGGGGATGGGGCGCCTGGATGACTCAGTGGGTTGACCATCCGACTGCAGCTCAGGTCATGATCTCACAGTTCGTGGGTTTGAGCCCCACATCGGGCTCTGTGCTGACAGCTCAGAGCCTGGAGCCTGCTTCGGATTCTGTGTCTCCCTCTGTCTCTGCCCCCCCCCCCGCTCTCTCTCAAAAATAAATAAACATTAAAAAATCATAATAAACGGGGAAAAGAACCCTCCCCCAATGGACAAAATGGCTATTTTAAGAGTTTGGCAATTGACCAAAGGCATGTGATCATTTGAGAAGTGTTTATTAAGGGAAGGTACCGAACCCCGGGTGAGAGCTGGAGTGTGTGGCCCTTTTTGCCTGGGGCCGTTCTCATCACTGCCCAGTACTTCATTGTGGTAATTCTACCAGGGCGTAGCGGCTGTGAAAACCAGCACTCAGTTACTAGAGAGGACTGATTTGATTTGGTGCAGAGCAGAAAAACCACATGTCCCTGGGCGTTGTCAGAAACAATAGTGATCTGGGTGGCTCACGGAGGGGAAGGTCAGGGTTGCAGCTAGCCTGTTGTCGTCCTTGTCGGGAAAAGCAACGGAATAGCACTTTGCCAATAATTTAATAGGGAGGGCTAGTGAATGAGACATCAGCGGTGCGTCTTGAGAGGTTCTCACGTATCCCCATAGGTGTGCAAGTCCGTGTACATGTGTGAGGCTGTGCACACAGGACAGATGCGGAGGGCCTGGGCTCCATATACTCCTCGCTCAACATGAGGCCATGCACGAAAACAGAGGAGACACAAGAGGATGCATGGGAAAGTAGAAGGGCAGATTTAAGCTGTGTTCCCCAACCCGTACGTGTTGGAGCGCACCTCTGATCGGTCACTGGCTGACGATTAGGCTATTGTGAAACAGCAGCAATCACTAGGAAGCTAAATTTAAAAATAATATCTTTCTCAGACCCATCAACACTCTCAGAGGGAGATATAATCCACAGAATTAATCCAGGCATCTTGCTGAAGAAACTAAGAATAACAACACGAAAATATCAAAAGAACAACCTCCAGTGGGGAAATCAGAATGTATGTAGACTTACTACAGTGTGTTACCTGAAGTGTCCAGTTTTCATAAAAATAAAAATCACAAGCCATGTAATGAAACAGGAAAGTGTGACCCATTCGGAGGAGAAAAAAAGTCAACATAAAGTACCTGGGAAGGTCGTCGAGGTGAGACTTAGCATGCAAAAGCTTTAAATCAGCTATTAGGAATATGTTTAAAGAACTCTGACAATAATGATTCATCAAATAGAGAATATCAATAAAGACAAATTATGTAAAACAGTGGGAATTCCATATCTGAAAAGTATAAAAAGTGAAAAATTCATTATGGAAGCTCACCAGCAGATTCAAGATGGCAGAACGAAGGATCAGTGAACTTGGAGATGGGCCCATAAAAATTATTCATCCTGACGAACAGAAAGAGAAAGAATACTAATGGACAAGCAGAGTCCCAAAGACCTTTAGGACCTTCAGGCTATGAAACGTTCTAACGTATACATAATAGAAGTCCCAGTGGGAAAATGAAGGAATGAGAGAAACGGGCAGGAAAAGTGTTTGAAGAACGAAATAGCTATAAACTTCATAAACTGGATAAAAGAAATTTCATTTACAGATCTAAGAATCTCAGCAAACCCCAAGTGGAAGAGACACAGAGACCATCACACATAGGTACATCGTCGTCAAGCTGCTGAACGCCAAAAGAGGTCATCCTGAATGCTGCAAGGGAAACAGAACTCGTTCTATACTAACGATTAGTGTGATTAACAGCATGCTTCTCATAAAAAATAATGGGGCTGGAGAACATTGAGCGTACAGAAAATTACTGAAAACAAAACCCAACAAAAACACAACGCTATCAAACAAGAATTCTGTATCCAGCAAAAATATTCCTCGAAAATGCAGGCTCAGTAAAGTTATGCTCAGATGCACAAAGACAGAGAATTTGTTGCCAGCAGACATGGCTTACGAGAGGTACTGAAAGAAGTTCCTCGGGTTAGAAACCATGACAGCAGGCGCGCCTGGGTGGCTGAGTCGGTTGAGCGTCCGACTTCGGCTCAGGTCATGATCTCACAGTTGGTGAGTTCGAGGCCCATGTCAAGCTCTGTGCTGACAGCTCAGAGCCTGGAGCCTGCTTCGGATTCTGTGTCTCCCTCTCTCTCTCTCTCTCTCTCTCCCTCCCCCGCTCTCTCTCTCTCGAAAATAAAAATACATTAAAAAATTAAAAAAAAAAAAAAGAAACCGTGACAGAAGTTAACTTAAGGAAATAAAACACGTAAGAAAACATAAATATTTAGGCAAATATAAAAGACCATATATTTAATGTTCTCCCCCTTTTTACCTAGCTGGTTGAAAAGACAAAGTTGCATAAAATAATAATTATAAAATTATTTTGTAAATATACCAAATGTTTGAGATATATGAAATGTTTTTTATATGTGTTATGTTCGTATGTTTCATATAAAATGTTAGGACATATAAAGATTATAGGTATTATATTTATGTATATTACATATATACGTAATACATTTATACATGCATATACATAATATATAATGTATATTACATATATATGTAATATACATATATATAATGGTATAAAAGAATAGAGAGAAAGTGGAACTCAATTGGAATAAAGTTTCTGTTTTTTTTTAACCAGACTTAAGTTAGTATTAATTTGAAGTACCACTACAATAATTTAAGTTGTATATTGTAATCCCTGGAGCAACCACAAGAAAATAACTCAAAAGAGTATAGTTAAGCAAAACTAATGAAGAAATATAAGTTGTATAGAGGAAAATGGCTATTAACACCAAGAAAAGTGGTAAAAGTGAACCAGAGAAACAAAGACATCAGTCATATAGGAAACAAAGTGAAAGATGTCAATCCAGTCATAGCAATGATAACATTCTGTTGAATAGATTAGACTTTGTAATCAAGATGAAGAAGGTTATAATGAATATTTTGAATAGCTAAATGCTGACGAATTAGAGAACTTCGATGAAATGGACAAATTCCTGGAAGAAAAATGACCAAAACTGACTCAAGAAAAAAGGAAAACCTAAATGGATGTATTTCAAATAAAGAAAACTGAATTATTAGTTAAAAGTCTTCACACAAAAGTTAGCCCCATATGACTTCATTGGTGAATTCTACCAAACATTTACAGAAGAAATCCTACACTAATTACAAAATCTGGAGGAGGATGGAACACTTTCCTGTCCATTTTATGAGATCAGAATTAGCCGAATAACAAAGTCAGACAAAGACATCACAAAAAAGAAAATGACAGAGCGATCTTCCTCATTAATAGAGATGCGGAATCTTTAATAAAACAGTAGCTGACTTAATCCAGCAACATATACAAAGGATTACACACCAAGACCAAGATGGGATGCATTCCAGGAACATGAAGTTTCTTAACATCAGAAAATCAAGGAATATAATGCACGGTCTTACTAGGATAAATGATAAAAGTCACAAGGTCATCTCAATAGATGCATAAAAAGCAGTTGCCCCAATCCATGAAAACAAGATCTCAGTAAAGTCAGAACAGAAGGAAACTTCCTCGGTCTGATAAAGGGCCCCCACGCAGAACCTACAGCTCATGATGCACATTGGTGACGACTCTGTGCTTTCCTCCTGAGGTGGGGAGCAATGTACAGATGTTATTCTTATCACTTCAATTTGTACTGGATTCTAGAAATTACAATAAAAAAAGAAATTAAAACATTTTTTCCTTGGAAGCAAGAAATGAAATTGTCTTTGTTGAGGGGTGCTTGAGTGGCTCAGTAGGTTAATTGACCAAGTCTTGACTTCGGCTCAGGTCATGATCTCATGGTTCGTGAGTCTGAGCCTCACATCAGGCTCCGTGCTGATGGTGCAGAGCCTGCTTGGGATTCTCTCTCTGCCCCTCTGTGTTCTCTCTCTCAAAATAAGTAAAATAAACTTTTAAAAAAAAACTGCCTTTGTTGGTAGATGATGTAATACTATATGCATAAAATCCTAAAAATACACATGCACACACATGCACTTATGCTCCCCCCCCCCAACACACACACACTACTTAGAACTAAATTCAGCAAGGTCACAGGATACAAAATCAATATACAAAGTCAATTATATTTCTATATACTGATAATGAGCAATTTGAAATGAGAGTTAAGAAAGCAATTTCATTCCCAGTACTATGAAAAAAAAATAAGACACTTTGAAATAAATTTAACAAAAGAAGGCAAGTCTTATACAATGAAAAGATTCTGAGGGAAATTAGAGACAGTCTGAATACACTGAAGGACATTCATGGATTGACTGAGTATTGTGAAGATGTCAGTTCTATGACTGATCTATAGATTTGATGTAATCTCTAATAAAATCCCAGCAGGGATTTTTTTTTTTTTGGTAGAGATCAACAATCTGATGCTAAAATATATGTGTATGAATGTGCAAAGGACTCAGGATAGTCAAAATAATTTATTTTTGAGAGAGAGAGAGCGAGAGAGCGAGAGAGAGAGAGAGAGACGGAGGGAGAGAGGAAAAGGTAGAAGGAGAGAGAGAATCCCAAGCAGGCTCCACACTGTCAGCACAGAACCTGACACAGGGCTCAATCCCATGAACAGTGAGATCATGACATGAGCCGAAATCAAGAGTTGGATGCTTAACTGACCTAGCCACCCAGGTGCTCCCAAATAAATTTGATAAAAGGCAAAGTTGAGGAACTTCTACTTCCTGAATTCAAACCACATGTGAAACCTGCTGTAATCAAGGCAGTGTCACAGGGCACAAGAATCAACAGACCAGAACTGAGACATCTGAAAGACAGTCTTACAGTTCATGCATGTTGATTTTTGACAAAGATGTCAACGCAGTTCAGAGGGGAAGGGATAGTCTCTTCAACAAATTGTGTCGGGATAATTGGATGTCCACATACAGAATGATGAATTCAGATCCTCACCTCACAGCATGCAAAAAATTAACTGGACATCTACACCTATGCTTACAACCAAAACCTATAATACTTCTACGAGAAAACAAGAAAGTGTTTATGACTTCAGGTTGGACAAAGTATTCTTCTTTTTTTTTTAATTTTTTTTCAGTATTTATTCTTGAGAGACAGAGACAGAGTATGAACAGGGGAGGGGCAGGGAGAGAGGGAGACACAGAATCTGAAGCAGGCTCCAAGCTGTCAGCACAGAGCCCAACAGGGAGCTCGAACCCATGAACCGTGATATCATGACCTGAGCTGAAGTTGGACACTTAAACTACTAAGCCACCCAGGCACCCAAGGTTGGATAAAGCATTCTTATTTCTGGCACCAAAAGAATGATCCATGAAAGAAAAAGTGATAAATTGAACTTCATTGAAACTGAAACCTTTTTTTTTAAATGCTTATTTATTTTTGAGAGAGAGAAAGAGACAGAGCATGAGCTGCATAGGGGGAGAGGGAGGGAGGGAGGGAGGGAGAGAGAGACAGAGAGACAGAGAGAGAAAGAAAGAATCTGAAGCTGGCTTCACGTTCTGAACTGTCAGCACAGAACCCGACATGGGGCTTGAACTCACGAACTGCAAGATCATGACCTGAACCAAAGTTGGACGCTTAACCGACTGAGCCACTCAGGTGCCCCAAAACTCAAAATTATTTTACCTGAAAAACCATCATTAAGAAGATGAAAAGACAAGCCACAGATTAGGGGAAACTATTTACAAGTCCTATGTCTGATAAAACATTGTATCCAGAACATATACGGCTCAACCAGAAGTGAACGTTGCAACCAAAAAATAGAGAAAAGACTTGAATAGACAGCTGCTTTGCCAAAGAAGATAGACAAGTGGCCATGTAGGGATTACTAATGAGCACCTAAAAGATGCTTAAAATCATTAGTCGTTAGGGAAATGCAAGATGAAATCACGATCGAAAAGCACTCTATGCCACTAGAAAGGTTACAATCAAAAAGACAGACCATACCAGTTTTTGGGGGACAATGGGAGAAACTGTGCCCTCTACAGCAGTGTTAAATGATACAGGTGCTTGGGTAAACAGTTTGGCAGCTTCTTAAAAATGTAAACTTCCAAGAGAAATGAAGACACGTGTCTCTATAAGGTGTTGTGCACAAATGTTCATAGGAGCATCACTCCTAATAGCCCCAAACTAGACACAATCTAGGAAACGATCAACTAATGGATGGAAAAACAAAAGGTGATGTAGTCATACAATGGGATACTATTTAATAATAAAACGGAATTGGGGCGCCCAGGTGGCTCAGGAGGTTGAGAGGCCAGACCTTGATTTCAGCTCAGGTCATGATCTCACAGCTTCGTGAGTTCGAGCCCTGCTTCGGGCTCTGCTGTTTGGGATTCTCTCTCCCCCTCTATCTCTGCCTCTCCAAAAATAAATAAATAAACTTTAATAATAATATAATAAGGACTGAAATACCACAGGCATGAACCTCAAAAACATTATGCTCAGACAAGGAAGGTAGATGTAAAAGACATCATCTCCTATGATTCATTTATGTGTAATGTTGGACACACGTACACAGGGAAGAATGCCAGTGGTGGCCCAGAGCTCGGGGAAGGAACAAGGATTGACTGCCATGAGCATGAGAGACATTTGTGGTGATTCATTAAAATGACCATAACCATTTTAAGGTTTCAGATGTTACAGTTCCTAATGTTTTATTTTCAGGTAAGGATATAAGTTATACTTGTTGGTATTTTGTAAAACTGAGAAATGACAAACACACACACACACACACACACACACACACACACACACAAACCCAAAAAACAAAAAACAAACAAACAAAACCGAACAACCCACAGCTTCGGAGATTTAGGAGGGAAAGCTTCAGGAATTCAAACACAAAATCAAGTTGAGCAGCACCGTCCAACAGATGTTTAAACAGATGAATAAAGTGTGCCTTGTGAATTCCTAATGAATTTCAAAGAATACTGCCTGATACTGAGAAAGGCAGCACATCACCCAAGTGGTGCACAGTGCTGGAGAATGGTTTCTACAGAAACGTCTGTGGCAGACGGGGCTCACGTGCCTCACGATGTCTGCTTACGATTTTACACGCGTGTTTCCAACACCCGCGGTTGGAGATAACGGCTGTCCTAACGGTGAGAGGAGAGCCTTACCCAGCAAGCACAGGGGGTGTTTTTGTTTCTTTGTCCTTCCACGCCCTCCGGGACAGCCCGTCCTATTTCTCCTGTTGCTGTTCTCTCATTTCACCGAGTGTCTCTCGTATTTATCAAAGGGTGTAGAGCTACCTTGACGATAGCATCGCCACACTTTCTAGGTCTCGGTAAATGCAATAACCATCACCTTTGAAAATAAAACATAAAGCTTTTCAGGACAGACATTGAGGCACAAAGAAGGCGATAAATAAATCTTCCTTACAGCGTGACCCTGCTCCACAAAATTCTCGAAAGATGGCCAAGTGCATGTGGGGACATTATCAGATAAGAGAACCTGATGCCTGGTAGATCCTTGATGAATGTTTTCTGAAAGAGAGAGCTACAAAGGAGAGGACGGACGTGATTTGGGAAAAGGTAGAAGGAAGGGAAGTGTGTTTCTGGATGGATGCTGTTTGGTTAAGCAGAGAAGGAAGGTTAAGAAATGAGACCCTGTACACAGACGCAAAGGGCACGAGCCTTGACCCTGGATGGATCGTGGTTTGAATCCTGCTCGCCCCATTCACTAGCTTGGGCGTTTTCGGCACCTTCTTGGAGCCCTGGGATCCTTCTCCATTAAAGGGCTTGGTTGTAATGATTAAAGGTGGCTCACGGAAGAGCGCCGGGGTGCCTCAGTCGGTTAAGTGTCTGACTTTGGCTCAGGTCATGACCTCATTGTTTGAGTACACGCCCTGCCCTGGGCTCTGTGTTGATAGTGTGGACCCTGCTTGAGATTTTCTCTCTCTCCCTATCTGCTCCTCCCCAACTTGTGCTCTGTCTCTCTCCCTCTAAAAATAAATAAATTAAAAAAAATTTTTAAAGGAAAGAATTGCATATGGAAAGACCAAATACATCGCCACTATTTAATATGATAATCTGGAAAATAAAACCGCATGAAAGGAATAATGAAGGATAAAAACCGCAGTGTTCCCCTGCCACAGCTTTGGCTTTCAACCAGCAGGAGGGACCAACTCTCTCATGATACAATACCAGTCAACAAACAGTAATGGGGACCCGTCAATGCCCTATAGGTCCCGCCATTCAGATAATGAGAATAAGCATACTAGGACTATGCGAAGGAGGCCTCAGCTGATGACGGTTGTGCGGGATCCTCGCATAAAACAATGTTTACAGGGAATGATAACATCTGCCATATTAACTAAAAATAGGATCTTCATCCCCAGTGCCTAGCTGTGTAACACAGACCTCTCCCGCAACACTCTGATGGGAACAAAGATGCTCATTGTCTGTGCTGGAAGCTGCATGCATCATCTCTATCGTCGCATACTTGAGACTGGTATTAAAACCTTTGCTACAGAGGTAAGGGAACGGAACAGGAACTCAGCGGGTTTTTCTAGCCACAGCTGGTACCTCGCAGAGCAGTCCCCCAAACCCAGATTTCCTGACACCAAACCCAGAATGTTCCCGCCCCCATGCCCCGCTGCCTTGCAGCTGTTCTTCAAAGAGCAGGCGCACTTCTTTAAACAAGGCCAGCAACCTTTGCAGCTGGTGCCTGGCTGCTGAAATGCACAACCACGGGAGGCTGGTTTGGGGGCGACTCGACCTCAGGGCGGTGTGCCTTCAACTCCGTGTCACGGGCCGCAGGCAGCCCTTTTATCTCGGCGCTGTCCCATCCTGGCCGCTGCCATCGGTCAGAGTAGCTGCCAGGTCATCATATTCCCAGCAAAGTCAAAAGACGGAGTCACGATTCAAAGGGGAGCAAACTGCGCCTTTTAAGAAAATGGCATTTTCCTGGCATTGCTGAAGGTATCAGCTGCCAGTTAGTGGAGAGTGGAGATTGTTCTAGATAAAAGAACACAGGCCACAAGATGCATGCTAAATGAGTATAGCAGCCACCTGGGGATCAACGTCAGTAACAACTGAAGCACCTGCCCGGACAGAAAGGCAGTTTCCGCCCTGCGGCTCTCCTTTTACGAGACTGACCTACAGCACTTAGGTGAGGATACAGTACAACTTTGGTTTGCGAGCATGATTCGTTCCGGAAACACGCTTGTCATCCGGAGCGCTGGTCTGTCAAAGCGGATTTCCAAACCACTGGCTCGCTTGGGATCATGTGACGTTGGGCATCACGTACTACTCGTATTGCATGGCCTCGCTCGTTTATCAAGTTAGAACGTATTAGAAACGTTTGCTCGTCTCGCGGCACACTCGCGGAACAAGTTACGCTCGAGCCAAGGTTTTGCTGCGTCTCCATAGAATAAATGTGTCACGGCCTTGAGGATCAGACAGGCGATTAGAAGATTACCTCCTTATCTCCCTCAAGTCATTTTTAGGGATTATTGGGTGTTCAGGTGTATTGCATCCATGCATGTGAAGCAGCAGCGGAAACCATTTGCAGATTCCAGTTTTCTGAGGTTGGTTTGTTTCTGAGAGCGAGTCCCTTCAGATGGGGAAATGCTGCTTATCGGCGCGCGTCCACTAAGAAGGATGTGCGGAAAGAAGGGTCGAGAAACTTGCGGTCTTAATCTCTTGCTGCCGTGATGGCGGTAAGACCGAACCCTTGCATAACAAAGCAGGCGGTAAGGTGTTTTCTGGCATGAATTCTGATTCCTTCCAATTTGTGTGTAAAGAAGAACATTTTAATCACCATTTTGAAAAGGTGCCCCCTCTTTCCCTCCCCCCCCAGTCAGGTGCCTGGATAATTGGACTGTACCTGTGTTTTAAGAAGGCAGGATTGTAGGTGCCTTAATTGTCATAGCTGTGGAGGACGTTGGTTCCAAATGCACTGTATGTAGCCCACCTCCTACTTAGCTGCACAAAGGTGGGCAGCTTTGGCTTGAGAAATCTGTCAGCATTTTTGGTTTATGACGGCATTGTGTCTTGTTGCTGATTGCTTGTCGTTTTTTACAGCTGACTGGTATCTATTCGTAGCTTTTCGTGGCTTTCAGGGTGGTATTGGCCTTGATTTGGATCTACTGAACCTCTGCAGGGCTTGAGTACAGGTGTAGACTCTTGGTTCCTAAAGGCAGAATGAACAGCATGTGGAGAGCCTGGGGAGTAGCTGATTATAAAAAGAAGGCAAAGCATGGGGAGGTTATTGGCTTGTCTCTTCCTTGTTTCTTCCCGGCGAGGTATGTGCATTTACGTTTTCCTTGGTCTCTCTTGTTCGCCCTCTGCCTTTCTTGGCTCAGAGAGGACAACGGGATGCATTGCTGTGCAGGATACACTGGAAACTGTGTTTACGCTTACTCCCTTTTTCATGTACCCGCCGTGGCTTACCCTAGGGTATTGTGCTGGCGGGCAGAATGGGGGTAAGTTGAACTCGTGGAGCAGGAGGTACGGTGGGGATTGCAAAGAGGTCAGCGGGTGACCTCAGACAGTGTGCTGAGTATAAGGGGAGCTGTGTGTTCTTACCTGGGTGCCTGGCTGGCTTTTTCTCTTTAACCCCAGGTATGTTACTCAAATTCCATTTACAGTAAAACCTTGGATTGCAAGTAACTTGTTCTGGGAGTCTTCTGCAACATGAGCGAACGTTTGTAATTTTAACTTTATAAACGAGCGGTGTCTTACAACAGGAGTCGTACGTGATGCCCAAGGTCACGTGATCCCGGCTGAGCCAGTGGTTCTTGAAATCCACTTTGATAGACGAGCGCTTTGGATGACCAGCATTTTGCCTGAACAAGTTATGCTCGCAAACCAAGGTTTTATTGTATTTTCCTATGACATTTCTCAAAACTTCCTTCTTAGCACCCTGGCTAATGGTACAAAGAGAACCTTTAAACACGACAATGGACTCCTGGAAGAAACTGTGTGAGTGCTAAAATGTAATCGGGGTTAAACAGCCTCGCCCCTAACTGCGACTTTCAACACGTAATTTAACGTCTCTGATGGTTGGCCACCTGTAAAACAAGGACAGTACCTCCTTGGCAGGGTGTTTGGGAGATCATGAGCGCCTACTGGACGCTTTTTCCACCCTCGTCCCTGACACATGGTAGGGGGGAGGTCCTCACCAGCTGCTGCTGTGGAACAGTGTCCTGTGCGTGGAGGCACGAGCCGGAGAGAGGGAAGGGTTTTTTTGCTTCTGACTTGCATGCGTATCTGTGTCTAAAAGTACGTAAGAACTGGTTGTGAAAATCACCCCTTCGTACCTTTGTGCTCCGTAGTCCACCCACCGAAGCTGCTGTTTGCTCCCAAACCAGCATCCCTGTGATGAGAGGATCTGGCTGCGGGAAGCTCACTCCTGGTCACTGACCCCACCGCCATCCCTGGGCAATGAGGGAAAGCGTGCAACCAGCATCCATAGGGCCCAAGCAAGACCTTTCCAGCTGATTGTAACTTCGCCAGTCACACTGAAAAATGGCTCCTAGTGAATGCTTAAAAAGGAACGGCGGAGGGTGGGCATCTGGGCGGCTCAGTGGCTTAAGCATCTGACCTTGGCTCAGGTCATGATCTCTCAGCTCGTGAGTTCGAGCTCCGTGTCGGGCTCTGTGCCGACAGCTCAGAGCCTGGAGCCTGCTTCGGATTCTCTGTCTCTGTCTGCCGTTCCCTCACCCACACTCTCTCTCTCTCTCTCTCTCAAAAATAAACATTAAAAAGAAAATAAAAGAAAGGAACAGGAGCCCTGAGGGCCACTAATCTCACATCAGCCTTAAGAGTTGGATAGAACACCCCTGTCACCTTCCGGGTGTGAGCCACAGAACCAAAGGCATGTTTAATTTGGAGTCTTGGTTTGACACCCTTCTTTGTGGATTAAACAACCTGTAGAAACTTTCTGCACACCGTCCGCTTGCCTGGGTGTAAGCCGTCTGGTGCTCACCAGACACCTGTACCCCAAATTTGCTTCTCCCCTTTACATGAGTCAAGAACGTGGTGTGCAGGATAGTGAGGTGACTCACCACGGGCTGCCCGAATCTGAGTTCTCAGGATGGAATCACAGGCCAGGCTTGTCACGACAGGAGAGACCCCTTCAGGTTGTTACCTTAGCTGTCTTTTCTCTACCTCCCTCCCGATCCATTGCTGGTTATGTATGTTTTGTTTTCTGGCATCTTCATGAGCCAAGACGACTGCCTGAATTCTGGCCCTTCTACTGGCCTTTCCCCCGAAAGCATAACTAGGAAGGGGGGGGGTTCCCGTCAAGTGAATTCATGGGAGTGGTGAGGGCTTAGAATTGGGAACACTTGGATCTGATCTTTGTCCCTTAATTTGCCTTTGGTGTTAATCAGGTCGTTTTATGAGCTTGTTTCCTGAACTAGAATAATCTCTTTCCAGGAGCAGGGAACCTTCCTATATATTTGACTTCTATCACACAACTTTTGCTTAATGGTAATCTCCTGAAAGATAGAAACCGTGTACTTGAAATCCTGTTTGTTTTCAATGATGGTCGATAATTTCTAGCAACTAAATTTGATAAAATAATTATAGTTATTTTCTGGAAGCTGAGGGCATGGTAAACATTCAAATACTTGATAAGTGATTGAATAAAGAGGGACTCCCCCGCCCCAGTAGCCTCCTAAAAGTCCCATGTTAATGCCCTAAATCAGTGATTCTCAAGTGAGGGTGACCCCTTTGCCCACAAGAAACCGTGTCTGATGACCGTTTTGGTTGTTACAACGGGGAGAAAGAGATGGCATTACCCTCTAGTGAACAGAGGCCGAAGATTCTGCCAAGTATTCTGTAATGTACAGGACAGTCCCCATGACCTAGAATTCTCCAGCCGGAAATCTGAATCATGCAGAGGCTGCTAAGCCCTGAACGCCCACTGGTTGTTGGGGCAACAACATGGGGCTCACCTGGGAACTTACTAGAATGACAGATCCTCAGACCCTGCCCTAGGCCTACTGCAATCAGTCTTGCTTTTCCGAGGTCCCTGGGACATGAGCTTGTCCGTTAATGTTTGACAAGCACTATTTGCAAGTGGTGCTCGTTTTTAAAGCTCTAAGGATGGTTTCAGGTTTGCTAAAAGACCGCGTAGAGTGCCCACATGCCCCCCACACCAAGTTTCCCTTTTTAAACGTAACTCCTCTTCCTGTGGCACCTTTGTTACAACTAGTGAACCGATAGCGATGCTTGATGAGGAAGGAGAGCCCAGGCTTTATTCCTGTTTTGTTAGGTCAGTTTTTACCTAGTGTCTTTTTCTGTTCTGGGACCCCATTGGAGATCCCACTCGACTTTGTGTCTTCGTGTCTCCTGAGTTCTCTCTTGGCTGGGACAGTTTCTCAGACTTCTTTTGGTTTTGATGATCTTGATAGTATTGAGGGGTCCTGGTCAGATATTTTCTGGAATGTTCCTCAGTGGGGGTTTGTCCGTTTTTTCCTCATTGTCAGACCAGGGTTCTGTTCTGTTTGGGGGAAGACCACAAAGCCAGGTATCCCCCTTCATCGCTTCAAGGGTGCTGTCCACATGACTGATCATTGAGAACGACAGACTGGATTGCCTGGCTAAGCTTGTTCTTGGGTAATGTTTTTATAGTTTATATTTCCTGTCTGATTCAGATTTGCTTAGTGGCCAATCGAGGCTCAGCCCTTCGATAGTTGTCTTCCATTGTGGAATTTGGAAGGCTTCCATCGTCACAAATTGCCAGACTTAGAATAGATCTGGAACTTGAGATTACGAATTTACAAATGGGCAATGTCAAAGATGAAATAGGGGGCTTAATTTTCAATAAGGAAGCAGACAGATTGCAGGACAGAGAAAATCTGATTAAACATTATTTTTAATGTTTACTTATTTTGAGAGAGAGCAAGGGTGCATGTGAGTGGCGGAGGGGCTGTGGGGGGAGGGTGGTGAGAGAGAGAGAGGGAGAGAATGCCAAGCAGGCCCTGTGCTGTTCAGTGCAGAGCCTAACGTGGGGCTCACATGGCTTGATCCCACGAACTGCGTTACCGTGACATGAGCCGAAATCGAGAGTTGGGTGCTCCACAGACTGAGCCACCCAGGTGCCCCCAGGGCAAATTTGATGAATGGAAAGAGCTAAAAACCACCTGGAACCAAGTAATTGTCATTCTCTACAAATGAGAAAATAGCAATTTCAGATCTGAACTCGGAAAGCCATGAGATAGGAAATCAATGTTTGTAGTCAAATGGGTGGTTTCAGGGAAGATTTTGTTCTCCTTAAAAACTCCTCCTGACTTTTGCCTCCTGGTGTGGTAGAGCCCTGTGCTAGGAGGTGGAAAATGAGGAGCACAGTTGTGCAGAGGCACCGTGGCTTAAAAATCATCAGGCCTTAGCGATGATGGCATTAGGCCTTGGTCTCTTTCTCACATTTGGATAATTAATCCTAATCTCCATACTTGGTGGTATTCCAGGCAAAGGAGATAAGCGATGTTACAGTACTTTGACCTTTGAAAGCCCACCTCCTTGTATGTTCCGCCCATGGTTACCATCCCAGACTAACAGCCCAAGTCTTCTTTCTCTCCTGCCTCTGGCCTCCCTACCTCTGTGCTGGTGGCTCTGATTTACCACAGTGCTCTTCTCCAAACTGGAGAGCTCCTGTCCCACCTTCAGACCTCAGCTGACTCTTCTATTTAAAAGGTAAAGCTGTGCCTTCCTGGCCTGTTGCTAAGATCAAGTGTAAAAGGTCTTTACCTATAGCTATCAGTGTGTCTCCAGACACTGTCGGGAGGCACAGAAGTAGCTGTACTCCTAGTTGAGACATGTAAATACTACTCAGTCGAGAGCACTTTGGAATTTTAGCCTTGGGGCGTCTGTGGGGCTCAGTCGGTTAAGCATCCCACTTCAGCTCAGGTCATGATCTCCTGGTTTGTGGTTTCTTTTTTTTTTTTTTTTATTTTTTTTTTAAATTTTTTTTTTCAATGTTTATTTATTTTTGGGACAGAGAGAGACAGAGCATGAACGGGGGAGGGGCAGAGAGAGAGAGGGAGACACAGAATCGGAAACAGGCTCCAGGCTCTGAGCCATCAGCCCAGAGCCTGACGCGGGGCTCGAACTCACGGACCGCAAGATCGTGACCTGGCTGAAGTCGGACGCTTAACCGACTGCGCCACCCAGGCGCCCCTGGTTTGTGGTTTCAAGCCCTGCATCGGGCTCTGTGCTGATAGCTCAGAGCCTGGAGCCTGCTTCAGAATCTGTGTCTTTTCTTTCTCTCTGTCCCTCCTCTGCTCATGCTTGGTCCTCTCTCTCTCTCTCTCTCTCTCTCTCTCTCTCTCTCTGAAAACTGTATAAACCTTATTTTATTTTAATTTCAGTTGGTACAAAAATATGCACCTCCATTCCTCTTAGACTCATGGGGGCAGGATGTTCTGAGATTTCCAGGCCAGAAAGTGAAGAATCCGGGAGCCTTTTTAGACCAATGGGCTCTAAAAACTGCTTGCCTCTTTGGGCAAGTGACATGTAAAGGGACGGAGGTCGAATAGTGGGAATTAGGTCTCTGAAATGAACAAAATCTCCGCTTTTGCGGCCCACAGTCTTTCAGTAAAGCTTCTATTGAGCGTGGGGAATTCCTTAAGGCTCTTCCTTTAAAAATAAAATACTGAAAAGTAGCTTTAACTTCGACAAGACCTTTGATTTTCTTTCTCCGTAAACCTTTAAGAATCCTGTAATCACACAGGTGGACTTGAGCTTGAAACTAGCCGGGATCACTTTGTACACGAAGCCAAAGAGAGTGAGAGGGTGTGCGTAGTTGGCTTACTGAGCCAGGGCAAAAAGTAAGTTCTTTTATCACACACCAAGCGTGATACTCCATTTAATATCTCACACTGCATTGTAGCTCTAAATAGTATTTTTTTAAAATTTTTTTTTTAACGTTTATTTATTTTTGAGACAGAGAGAGACACAGCATGAATGGGGGAGGGATAGAGAGAGAGGGAGACACAGAGTCGGAAGCAAGCTCCAGGCTCTGAGCCATCAGCCCAGAGCCCGACGCGGGGCTCGAACTCGCGGACCACGAGATCGTGACCTGAGCCGAAGTCAGACGCTCAACCGACTGAGCCACCCAGGCGCCCCTAGCTCTAAATAGTATTAACGTAGCTTTATTTTTTTTTTCCTTGAAGTAAGATGCTGTACCAAACCTGTTTCTCCGGGTAACTCTAGGTGACACCATGTTGGAGACTTGTTTTCATTATAACAAGTTTATAAGGGGGAACAACAGTAATGAAATACTTAAGTCAGAATAAAGATACTAACGGAACATTGACAAATGAGGTCAACGGGAAATAGGAAAGCCGAAATAATACAAAACTTACAGAAGAAAGGCAATCGCCCAAGATATTTTTATGGCCACGCTGTGTGTTGTGTTAGCATTGTTAAGGTTTGGGGCTTTAGAGTGAAGTTAGCACACCTACTTCATTTCAGGCATACAACACGGTGATGCCACAACTCTGCTACACAATCTCTGGTCTCTGAAGTTGCAGTAAAAACTCTTGAGTATCTTGTCTGGGATGGGAGACCACAAAGTGAACATCACGGTTCTTCTGTCTTGGGAAATCGTGAAGTTGGGGAAGGGGGGGCAATAGGAAGACGTGAAGTGCTTGCACGGGTGGAAACTGTTTCAGAACAGCTTCCGTATTAGCATGCAGAAAGCAACCCCTGTGGAGGGAAACGTATCCAAACTCAATGACGATTCCACACACCCAGGAACCAATTTGCCGATCAGAGCGGGAGTTTGCGATCATTGCAAATGAGGTCCTGATAGCTTTGACCTAAAACGGTGCTGTAAGTCAAATCCTCACGTTGGTGACTGATGCCTCCACCGTGGTAAAATGATAGTGCGTTTCTCTGCTTTAAAAGAGCTTTCTGAAGGCGCTTCTGTGAAAGACGGAGGGGTGCCTGAAGACGACCCAAGAGGACAACGGAGACTGGCCAGCAGGCAGAAATTCCCGGGATGGGATTTTCCTGGCTCTGTCCCAAATGAACGGAACTGCAAAGACGACGTGGTGACAGGCTATAAGATCAGGGAAAGAGCAGTTATAATAAATACGTGTGGACTTGAAATCTTAAAATCCCGTAAGGTTTAAAAAGAGCAATGAGGCCACTGCAAAAAAAAAAAATTTTTTTTAAATAAGAATAATCCATGCTTCCCAGAGTCACCTACTTCCTTGTAACTTGATCGTGAAGTCTCAGGGTCCTGTGCCTGCCTCCGCAGGTGTGGTTTCCTTCCGAAGTTCTGTTGTGACACCGGATGGTGGTCACAGAGGGCAGTTTGAGGACCAACGGCAACTAAGCACCAACACGCTAGTCTCCTTTCTTAGTTAGATCACCTCTGTGTCCTATGTTGTCACCGTAGCACTTGCTGCTGTATTGCGAGTCTATATATTGAGCGACTGAAGCCTAAAGTAAAGGCTTAGCATACTTGGCAAATCAAAGACTTCTTCATTTGTCAATTTCTTTCATAAATTGACATATTTATTTTTAGCCACACTTGTTATATGATCATAGTTTGGGAAGTCTATCCACATGATGTCCCTAGAATGACGCCCAGCGTGCTTCTGTTGGCATTCTACGTTGGCTGCTCTAGGGACAGGTAAGGGGTGCACTTACTCTGCCTTGGAGAGGGCACCAGACGTGACTCTCCCCACCCCCCTTTCCGTGCCCTGGTCCTCAGCCTTCTGAGAGCAGCACTGAAGCAGCGAGACCCCTGAAGAAGTCTAGACAGGAGACCTGAGTTCTCCTCCTGATTCTTCTCTAGCGATTTTCCTTTTGCTACACTGCACAGCTTGCTGGGACCTATTTTTTCTCCTCTGTATCATCAGGGGTAGGCCATGATGACCCAGCTCAAGGACCTGAGGACTCGAAGCAATTGGCTCTCCCGAGTCCTGTTTCCCCATTCTCCTTCATCTAAATCTAAGATTTATAATTTCCTCCCCTATGCTCCCTACTTTTTAGCTTCAGGTATTCCGAATCCTGATTTGTGCCTCTAGGCTATTTCTTTCAGATTCGAGCATCTCTTTACTGAATTTCTAGAACATTAGTTTCCTGACTTGAATAATCCCCCCAGTTGAAGTTGTCCAGAGTTATTCTTAGTTAAAACTTGAGAGCTTTACTCTTCTCATTATTTTTTTTTTTTTGCCAGAAAAGAGTCTGTGTATTAACTTACTCCCTAAAGCTCACTCGTTCAATATTTTGATTATTTGTGGACAGTGCGCTAATCAACCATTCAAAATTTGAGAATCCATTCTCAAGCTGTGTGCTAAGAGTTTCAGTTTTTCAAAACAGCCTTTGTTTAAGTGCAATGTTTGTCGATTCTGAAACACTATGTATTTTTAGCTAAATTGCTAACAAAATTTGGTTCTAATGGTTTAAACCATTTAGTAATTGTTTGAAGGAAAATGAGTTCTACTTCAGATTAACCAAATTCAATCCCATAGCTAATTTCTGAAAGTAATTCTGATAGTTTCAGGATCACAGTGTTTCCTGCCTCCAAACCACCCCCCTTTCTCATTTGTAACAGATGAAGATACGGCCACAACACAGGCAACCTCTCAGGACTTCTTTGCCTGCACAATTCAAATCAGATTCAATTTGTCTGTGATGCTTAAAAGTTCTTCTTTACTCACATTGATCTTAGGGTATTTTTTTAAAATGGATTTACTTAATACAGTTCTTGTACCTGTAGATGCCCCAGACTTGTGGTTTGAAATAAGTGAGGTCTATCCGTGAATTGTATAAGAAATATTTTCTTTTAATTGGGGGAATAACAAAATACCTCCCTTGGCTTATTAATACACGTCCATACAATTCAAAACATTGATATTAGCAGAAAAAGTGGCATTGGTCCCTAAACATCAAAAAAGTTGTTCTCCTATTGTAGCCTGCCAAACCACTTAGTGATTTAAAACCATTGATCTCTCCTGGGTCTGTGTGTTGGCTGGTTTCAGTAGATGTTTCTTGGGTGGGATCCCTTATGTGACTGTAGTCAGGTGGCTGCTGGGGATAGAGTTATCTGGATGTTCAAGATGACTCTGTCGTATGGTCGGCCGTTGGTGCTGACCATTGGCCGGATGTCCAATGGGGTGTTTAAACGTCAGCCCTCTCTGTAGCTTTGGTATCTCCCAGCATGGTGATTGGGCTCCAAGGGGAGCGTTGCCAGAGACAGGAAGCAGAATCTAGAAGCTGCTAGCCCAGCATCGTCTCCACCATATTGTATTGGCCAAAGCAGTTACAGGACCTGGCCAGACTTAAAGAGGTTGAAAGATAGAAACCACCTCTTGAGGGGGGAGTGGTAAAGGCAAGTTGTAAGAGAGAGATAGGAGGTACTGTTAGGGGATCTTGGGGAAAATACAGTCCATCCTAATGGTTTTTAAGAAATATCCTCCCCCCCCCAAAAAAAAGAATAAAGAAATGTCTTACCATATTCCTTAATGCTGGGGTCAACAGTGTATAGTCAGAAGACCACATCCTGTTCTCGTTTGTAAATCAAGATATATTAGAATATAGCCGTGTTCCTACATTTATGTGCTGTCTATGGTGGCTTTTATGCTACACACAGTTGAATATCTAAATATTTACAGTCTGGTCCCCACGGAAAAAGTCGCCAACTCCTGCCTTAATGTCTTCATTTTTTTTTTTTAATGTTTATTTTGGAGGGAGGGAGGGAGAGTGGGGGAGGGTCATAAAGACAGGGAGACAGAAAATCTGAAGAAGTCTCCAGACTCCGAGCTGTCAGAACTCAGGAACTGCGAAATCATGATATGAGCCAAAGTCGGACGTTTACCCGACTGAGCCACCCAGGCACCCCAGTGTCTTCATTTTTTGAAGAACGTTATCTATTGAAGACCGTTGTTAATTAAGCTTTCTACTGTCTGTAAACTTTTCCTGTTGCCTTTTTCTCTAAGTGGACTCTACCAGCTGTAATAGTGCCCATGACCCTGTCATGGCCTCTGATACAGAAAGTTTCCATGAAACGTGTTGTCCTTTTCAGAATAGAAGCCCTCCCTTCTACTTCCAGCCCCACCACCCGAGTGTGGGCTTCTTGTCTGCTTATGGGGTTATTTGTTTGATAAGATAGTGTATGGGCAACCCTGGCCCCCAAACCCAGCCTGTCAGCAAATGGAAACCACTTGGGGAGTAGGAAGCACTACCGAGGTCCACACCCCACCCAGAGATCCTGGTTTACTTGACCTTGGTTATACGCATCAGTACTGAAAAACGGATACGCAACGTGCCTGGAGAAGAACACGGAAAAATTCTTGCACGTTATCTAATTAAATCCCCCAATAAAGCAGTCCATCCTCTGTGAGTTAGTAAAAATACATCCACCTCTTGCAAAGAACGGACTCCAATGTGATCTGAAAATAGTCTTTGTGTGCTCATTAACTGCTAGCAAGACTATTTTTTAAAAGAGAAGACCAAGTGCCTTTGGTGGGGGGCGGGTGGTGGTACTTTTTTATGTAAAGAACCGTGAACAGAGAAGGCGAAATGGGATATGCGATGGAATAAATGGTGGTGGAAATAAGGGGGGGATTTTAGTCCTCGTGCCAGTTGCTTATTGTGGCAACTAGAAATACCTTGTAGGAGAAATTATGTTGAAATGAGTGATGTGGGAAATGGTGGGAGTCTTAGCCCGGAGTTTTCTGGAAAGGAGAGATGAGGACAAAGAATTAAATCCTGCCTTTGGCAGGCTGCTATGGATGGTTTGTTGGAGGCAGGGGAGTGGGCGGGGAAAATGGGAGCCACAATCAAAGGTCAGACTTGGAGGGAAAAAAATCCTATTTTGTTACCGCCCTGACCCAGTCCGTCTCGTAGGAGAAATCCCACGTGATAGAAGCATACAACTTGCAAGCTATTATTAACTAAGCGGAAATGAGGTGGTTCAATCCTAGTTCAACTTGGTCAGAGTATGTAGAGAACCAGCCTTTACCTGGATAATGGGAGAAAAGAAAGCAAGCTCATTTCTGAACGGCAGCATCTTGAATCCTTTCTGTAACTGTAGTATCAGGCATACTAATTCGATAACATAGATATAATTGCAGATTGTAATAGTATTTGCATTTGTAATTAGACCGAAAGCTTCAGCTGCTGGTATGAATGGAGTACGTTTTCTGCCAAAGTCACGCTGTTACCATGAATTATTTATAAGTGCCACCAATATTTTTTGTTGTTGTTTTACAAAACCATATGTGATTTGTCTTTCTTCCCCCCTCCAAAGACTTTAAAAACTAGAAGAGATAGTAGGTAAATCACCTAAAATGTAGAAAGGTGTGGTATTTTATTTATTTTTTAAGTATGTGTTTTGAGAGAGAGCAGGGGACGGGGAGAGAGAGAGTCCCAAGCAGGCTCCGTGCTTAGCACCGAGCCAGACTCAGGGCTTGATTTCACGAATGTGAGATCATGACCTGAGCCAATATCTGACCTGAGTTGTGTGCTTAACCTACTAAGCCCCCCGGGCGCCCCGTAGAGAAGTGGGATATTTTAAAGAATTAACTGCGTGTGTGGCAGGGTGGATCTTGGAAATGGTTTTTAAAAACTAACATTGCTGAGAGCGTAAGTGAAAATTTGGTCTTTGTTGCTGAAAGAAGAAGCGATTCTTCTGAGGGATGACCGTTCCAAGATAAACTGAGGCATATGAAAAATTGGAAGAGTTGAGTTCAGCAGAAGTCAATTGAAATTGGGCGGCCTCCCATTGAGCAGACAGAAAGGGGCTCCAAGGAGCTGTGCAAAGTGAAAGGCTTTTATAGGCAGGAGGGAGCAGGAACAAGGAAGTTAAACCAGGTAAAAAAGTGGGTTGGTTATTGTGAGTTACTTTAAGGGAGGGCAGGGGCCGGTCAAACTTCTTGCCTAGCAAATGCTGAGCTGGCTGTTCCTGACTATGGACTTAAGATTACATTGCTGGGAGAACCCAAATTGTAGTTCGGAGAACTCTTGGTTTGCTGACCTGGGGCTTAGCATAAGTGACTACATTTGGGGCCTGTTACCCGTTTTTTTTAATGGAGGAAGAAAGATGTTCTGGTGCCCTCAGTAGAACTTTCTGAAGGATGGCAGGAATATTCTACACTCTTCAATATGCAGCCGCGTGTAGCATTTGATCTGTGTTGAGGACAACTGAAGAACTAAATTTTAAAGTTGAATTATTTTTGATAAAGTTACGTTTAAATAGTCCCATGGGGCAAATGGCTGCCATATTGGAGCGCACGACACTCAAAAAACAAAATGTTCTTGGAGAGGAGGATAAAGAGTCTAAAAGCAATGGTTGTTCATCATTGTAGTGACAATCCATAGAACGGTGCATTTCTATTACAGCTTTGTCATGACCACAGATGAAAACGGACACATTTTTCTTCCTAGAGATTGATTTTAATAGCGTTTGTAGAAATTATGGTAGTAAAAATTAGCCTTTGATAATTATAAATCTAGCCCGTCCAAAGGATAACTGTGATTAGGGAAAAGCATTTTTCCATACTCTAGTTTATAAAACTCGATATGATCTGCTATGTGTCACCTTTAGGTTGAATATCACAAAAAGACAGTAAAGCAGATTTAATCACCAGAGATATCTCATCAAGTAGTTAATTTGTAGAAAAATTTCATTTTTTTCAATTTTAGTGAACAGATGGCCTATTCATTAAAATTCAAAAGTAGATAATTACTTGATTCCAGTCTTTTTAGCAAAAGGACATTTTATAACATTATGTTTGGGGAAGACTCATAGGTCTTAAAATGTCTTGTGTGGCTGGACATGTAAATTCTCCCCCATCCACAACTGCCTGCCACACTAACTGAATAAGTCAGTTAAAAATAGACTAGCAGCTCTTCTTTGGCATGAAAACACTCCCTTAAAAAGCTTGTCTCTCTGAACAAAGATGCACATTAACCCCTGAACCCTGCCCAAACATCCAATCGCCAAATGTTTATCATTTTGTTCTAGAGGGTATGCCTAATCCCTGCCCTTAAGAAGTAAAGTTCAAAGGTAAATATGTTCATTGACTTAAACTTTCTGGATTCTCTTAACAACTGATTGGTAATTTTTTTCTTCCCTCATTTAAGTAGTTCAATAAAGTGGATATTTAGTAATTCATATCAGAATATTCATGTAGTTAATAATTCTCTGTAGGATAAATCTATAGAAGATGCTACTTTCTTGTACAATGATGCTTATTCTGGTTTCTCTTAAAACCCACAAAGAGTTTTTTTGTTTTGTTTTTTCCTTCCAGAAGGATTCTTCCTACCCTTAGCTACATAAAATGAGAGAAAAGTGACTGATTTGCCTGATTTCCCTCATTGCTGGGAAGCTCGGGGTATTTTATCCTTCAACACTCTGACTTCCTCACCTAGAAATTCTTGGTTGCTTTCTTCTTTATCTCTTAGATCTTGGCTCTCCCAATATATCAGTTTTTATTCTGTTCCACCTCAAATTTATTTTGGAATAAGTTCCTGACTTTTTTTTTTTCAACTAAGTGTATGAGTTTCCACAGAACGTGTTAAACTTGCTACAAACTGTTTTCAGATTTAAGAAGTTAAAGCTGACATCCTTCCCATGAACCAGGTTATATAAAGGAACTTTGCCACTTTGCATTTTAAATCAAAAGAAAGGGACTACCCTTGTCCATTAGACTTGATCTTCATCGCCTCTTCCATGCTCTGCCCTTCCCCCCCCTTTTTTTCTTTTAATTTTGCTCTAGCGTACTTCCTCCATCCTTACAGCTTAGGAATGGATGGCCCCCTGACATAGGCATCTTTTGAGGTCCGTCTTGATAAGGTCGTGATAAAATCCAGGAGAGTAAGGGATGGATGTCAGTGGGTGTACATTCCCATGATCCCTGCTGTCTGTAGTATCCAAGGCGAGAGGCAGACTCCCTCCTAGACAATGGTCACACAGAGACCTACTCCCAGTAAAGGGAAATGGCTCATGTAGAGAGCAGTAGAGTACCTGTTGGCAAGCTCTTTCCCAGGACCCCTGGGGCCAGAGGCTTCAGAGTCCATCATTTTTCAGACTCGAGAAAAGTAATAGGGTACATATATTACATGTTATATAACCTGCCCTGCCCCCTCCCCCCCCCCCCCCCGGTCTGGGATAACCCCTACAAGTGTTTCCATTACAGGGTGTGTAAATGGTCATGTGGGTCAGATACAGACGATATGGGGCCCCCTGTTAGTGCAGGTCATGTTGAAGGCAAATGAGAAAACCGCCTGGGAATTGAAAAAGCAGATGGGGGGTTTAGGACCTGATAGTAACTGACAGCACGGCTGAGGCCACCCCACCGCTGCCACTGTCCCAGTGCCTGTGAATATTCAAATGAGCAACACAACCGTGCCATCTGGCATTTGTGCGTAAGGAGTTCCGTGAAGAACGGTCAGCAAGAGTTCGATGCCTGCAGGTTCAGCTCGGACCGGTATTCAGAAGGTTTATTTAGGAAAGTTCTAATAGCCAACACAGAACTCCAGGTAGTCAAAATCCCTGACCT
Organism: Lynx rufus; assembly: GCF_022079265.1. Taxonomy (NCBI): domain Eukaryota; kingdom Metazoa; phylum Chordata; class Mammalia; order Carnivora; family Felidae; genus Lynx; species Lynx rufus. The sequence goes on along the minus strand of NW_025814840.1, from coordinate 5,811,464 downwards.
GTTAACCCCGTTACTGCAACTTCCTACCTTTTCCCTTTGCTACCTTGCATCCTATTTCCTGAACCTTCTCTCTTCCGTCATTCTGCAATACGCCCGTCACCATCCTCATTATTCTGAGGCTTTGCCCCAGCTCCTCGTCTTTCCCTGCACCTGCTATAATGTCCTATCCATATTCTGTCTGCCCCAAACCTAGAGATAAGTGGGGCTTGGGTTTTTGTCTGAGTGTCTTTGGCAAGAAGCCGTAACAAACTCAATTCATGGGGACAGGTACTTTGGAAGACTTGTTTGCAACACGCCTTTGAGGAATTGCAAAAAGCTGGAATAGAACCGTTTAGAATACTTGGGAGCCTTCCATTATCTTCTGGAATGTGACCATAATGTTGGAGGTCACAAATGGCTGCTCATTAATGAGGATATTCAACCTAGGATCTAATGCCTTTGAGAGTATCCTATATTCATACTGGGCGCAGAGAAGAACCAGACCAGGTTTTTTGACCATTATAAACACAGAATCCTTCATCAAGTTGACATTCATATTTTTCTGTTAGGTAGAGATTTTGTTCCTATCTGTCTCAATGTATCTGTCTCACTGCAGGTGTGAAATCACCTCTGGAGGTTTTTCTTCTGTTCCTGTTTTTAATTCCTGTTGATACGGTCATGATACTCACATAAAGGCGGGGAGAGCATTACCTTCTGAAATTCAGCCAGGTTCATTGTTAGGATTGGCTGTGTTTTCTTTCTGTAGACTTGGAGAAGCTGGTGCTTATTCATTTATCAAATCATTGATAATGCCTGCTTTTAATTTTTTTTTCCCCAGAGCAAATGAACAATAACAACAAAACAACAGAAGTCTGTCCTCTGCCTTTATTTTCTTAGTGTATTAAAAGCACAGTCTGGGGCGCCTGGGTGGCTCAGTCGGTTAAGCGTCCGACTTCGGCTCAGGTCATGATCTCGCGGTTTGTGAGTTCAAGTCCCGCATCAGGCTCTGTGCTGACTGCTCGGAGCCTGGAGCCTGTTTCAGATACTGTGTCTCCCTCTCTCTCTGACCCTCCCCCGTTCATGCTCTGTCTCTCTCTGTCTCAAAAATAAATGTTAAAAAAAATTTAAAAAAAAAGTCACGAAGGTCCAACTTGAGTCCTGCAGACTTTAAAAAACAAACAAACACAGGTCTTTGGTTGATGCATACCAATGACAGTTTTTAAGAAAATAGAAATCTTTATTAATGGATTTTTTAAAACATTTATTTTGAGAGTGAGGGAGAGAGAGCAAGAGAGAGAATATATCCCAAGCAGGCTCCACACTGTCAATGCAGAGCCTGATGCGGGGCTTGAACCCATGAACTGTGAGCGAGATCATGACCAGACCCGAAATCAAGGATCAGACGCTTAACTGACTGAGCCACCCAGGTGCCCCTATTGGGTTTTTTGAAGCTACCTTCTGTAATAATGAATAGCCATATGATTCCTTGTTTATTTAGGACAATATTTTCCGGGGCCTGTTTAATCTTGAAACTCCCCAAAAACCTGTTCATTGTAGCAACCGGATTTCAGTTGTGGTCCAACTGGCTTACTGCCCAAAATGGGGTTAACTCATCCCCATGCCCCTAGTGTTTTCTCATTGCTGCAGAGTTGTGTTAGCACAGGAAAGGCTTCAGATTTTGCTGTGCTTTGTAATGAATAAAATATGTGGGAAATGTGAAAGACTTATGTAAGCTCTTTTGTCTTCGTCTCACTGAAGAGCTTTAATTTTATTCTTTATAATCCTGGAGATGTCAACTGGCCCCATGCCATCTTTCATGACTTTATACTTTCCCAGTAGAGACCGAGGACTTCAAAGTCTGTTAGGAGAACATAAAAACTAAAGGCCCAGGGCTAGTGAACTTTAATATTATTTTTCCCAGTGAAGCAGCAGTGATCTACAGTGCAGTGTGTTTTCTTAGTGTTCAAGCATAATTTAAAACCACACTGCACCAAACGTCTTCTCTATTAAATCTACATTCTGAATCCTAATGTCCGATACCAGAGTTTTCTCAGAATATTTTGCTTGTGTTTTTATATCCATTTCTTTAATGTAAAACCATCTCTTGGACAGAAGCATAGCATTAGTTTAACATCTACTTTATAATCTTCACAATGTGAAATACGGTGTTTTTCCCTTTCGACCTGTGGGTAGTCATTACTCTGTCTGGAGGCAGAGTGCAAATTCTTAACTGGCTTCTCCAGGGTATGGGTGTGGTAGGAGGCAAGTTTATAAAACAAAAACAAACTGGTCGCTCAAGTGAAAACCCCTGGTCTGTTCTCATGTGAGTCAGTGGATGAACTATAATCAGGAAAAACTGAAAAATAAATACGGTCCTCTGTATCATTTAGAGCTGCTTTGAATTCGAAATATAAATGATTTATGACATTTTAAGATGGGGACAAATTATTCATGGACAGTGCTAAGTCATTAGGAATATTTTTCTATGGGAATTAATTTCTTCAATTCACTGCTGTTCAAGACTAGGTAGAACTTCACAGCCTTTTAAATATTTTAAGCCTGTTAGGTTTCTTTATCAAATTCCTGCTTAACACAGTAGAAGGGTGATTCACATAGATGTGTTAACAGTTTTTATTTTTAATACCTAAGATAAAATTTATATTTTATAGTTTCCATTTAAGCAGTGTATCTAGCCTTTTCTTTTTTTTTCTTTGTTGTTACTGAATTTGTGCTGATTAAGCCAACACTTCCCCTGTCCCTCCTACGACAAAAGATACATTGATAAAATACATCTCTAAGGTGAGAGGTAGACTAGATGTCCAGTAAGCCAATTACTGTTAGTAGGCAAACCATGAGATGAGATTCACGACTTTAGATTTATAACAAGTATTCGAACAATGCTGGTCTTAAGTTGCTTTGCTTTGAATCAGCTTTGTTTCCTCGTAGATAAATTCTGGGTTGTCATTGATAGTTTGAATACCATGGTAAGGTTCTCTGAGGAATCTAGGGGATTATTCAGTTAGCCCAGGATTCTTACTCTGATTTGTAATGCCAGGGACCTCTGTGGAAGTCTGATGTCTGGGAACCTCATTTCAGAATATTTTGAAGTGCATAGAATGGACTGGATTGCCAAGGAAACCAATTGCATCAAGAATCAGTAAATTGTAAAGGTTGTGATTCACAAATACATTTGTATTTTTAAGACATTAAATAAGATCGAACACTGTGTCTCATAACTACCATGAGTTTGAAAGAGGGGAGTACAAACAATATTTAAAGATTTAAAGGTATCTGCAACTGTCAATATCTTAATAAAATGTGGTTTCTTTCTTTAAATATATTTTTCAGGTTTGTTTATTTTGAGAGAGAGAGACAGAGAGAGAGAGAGAGAGAGAGAGAGAGAGAGCAGGGGAGGGGCAGAGAGGTAAGGAGAGAGAGGATCCCAAGCAGGCTCCACCATGTCAGCACAGAGCCCAAAGCAGGGCTTGAACTCGTAAACTGTGAGATCATGGCCTGAGCTGAAACCAAGAGTCGGATGCTTAACTGATCCACCCAGGTGCGCCTCAAAATGTGGTTTCTATTGGTGACAATGCCGTAAGTACTGTTAAGCAGGTATGGTTTGTTACTGTGGAAAAGCCCCACTTCAATTAGAACTTAGTAAAACTGAAAATAGAAAGATTTTATCCAAGTTCTCAGAACCCTGAATTCTATTCGGTTAAGAACCTTTGAACTAGACCACGAAATTTGAATGCAAGAATGACAGGTGAAGGTTCAGGCTCCGGTTAACTTAGAGAAGATCCCAGTTTGTGCAAAGACTGGACACACGAGGCTAGGAACTGGAGTTTGATCCCAGAGAAACTAGTAAGAATTTCTTAGGGGGCTATGGATCAGAATAATACCCAAGGAAGATGATTGATCTTCTTTGCTGTATGGTTTTGTGGCAGAGAATCCAGGGAAGGAGCCATGTCCGTTGTGAACAGGGCCTACGGCAGAGTTTCAGTTAAGGGACAAAATCGGTGCGTTATGTGTGCTAGTAGAGGTTATTTGTAGTCATCGGCAGGGTGACATACGGATGACTTGGCTGTCCTGAGTCACAGAGTTAAGTTGAGAAGGGATGAAGGGTGATTTTGGAAGGAAAATGAAGTCACACGTGAGGCCTCCCCTAAAGAGAGCAGGAGAGCAGTTATTCAAGAAAAAGTTGGGGGGGCCAAAGCATCTCTGATTGCTAAACATTCTTGTAAAGAGTAATAAAATACTATGACATCGGTAGCCAGTCTTCTAATTGAGCACTTACTCTGTGCCTATGCTAAATCCCCGTGTTTTTAGGAGGTTTACTGGGATATAATTCACATCCCGTACAATTTGCCCCTTTAAGGTGTTCGATTCGGTGCATTCTGGAATATTCAAAGTTGTGCATCCAAAGCCACGGTTACCCCCAGATGAAACCCCGCACCCCGGAACTGTCACGCCCCAACCCCTCCATCCCTCCTGAGGGGCCTGGGCAATTATTAATATACTTTCTCTCAAGATAGGACTGTTCCGACTGTTGCACATACATGGAATCCTACAGCCCGTGGTGCTTGTGACTGACTTGTTTCACTTCGTAGGTGTTCATCCCTGCTTCCGGCGGGACCCCGTTCCGTATGTGGTGGAGGAACACGTCACCTTGTTGATCCATTTACCACTTAAGTCCTCTGTACGCATTAGTTCTTTCTGCCATTGCCCCTGATGGCACAGGAGAGGAGTGTTGGCTATTTGCTTCTACGGTCTGCTTCTCTGGAAATACCGTCTTGAACCCCCTTCCTTTGTTCTGTGGCACAAGAGGGCGAACACTACCTCTTTGGTGTGGGCAGTGGCTTTCAATCCCAAAACTCTCCCTCCTCCCCTACCCCAGGCCATTTGTACAACAGCTTCCTGAGGGAATAAATCCAAACTATTTTTTTTCATCTTTTGATAGATGCATAGAGTTATTTTGCAGGGTGGATGGTTGTTCCTTTGGGGTTTTTCTTCTCTTCTTTTTAAAAATGGGAAGGTAGGTAAGTGCTCACCGTATACTCTGGAGAATCCTGGCCTTATGTAAAATGGAAAAAAAAAACCCTACATATATTACATCCAGTGTAGGTAGTTTAAATTGTCAAATAAAAACTTTTCCTTGTGAGATGTGTACTACTGGGTAAAACAAAGTACAGAAATACTTTCAATAAGTGGAGTGGGAGTGAGAGGTTGACACTTTTTTTTTTTGAGAGAAAGAGAAAGATGGTGGGGGGAGGAGCAGAAGGGGGGGGAGAGAGAGAGAGAGAGAGACAGACAGACCCAAGCAGGCTCCATGCTATCAGCGCAGAACCTGACGTGAGCTTCATTGCATAAACTGTGAGGTCTTGACCTCAGTCAAAGTCAAGAGTTGAATGCCCAGTGACTGAGCCACCCAGGCGTCCCAGAGACGGACGCTTTTTTGTTTTTCTTTTTCTTGTGGACTATAGAGACAATAGAATAAACATGAAATCCTAAGGCTAACCCACCAGCAAGATCACAGCTGTGGACCTTTTCACTCTTAGTTCAGTCTGTTCACCAGTGAGAACCTACTAACCTCCCACTATTTACAACCAGGCATTAAGTGACTGTCCCTGTGTCAGCTGAGGGTTTGCTGATGGGTGTGGAAAGCTTCGTCTCACACCAGGCTTTCACTGAAATCTCCTGTGAATCCTACGATCCTAAGTGTGATGAACCCACCTTGGGGTTCACTCTCCTTAAAACGATCTTTTTTTTTTCTTGTCTAAAGGAAATTGTCAGAAGGACTCCATCTATATCTTCATCTTGACATAAGTATTATGTAGTGATCCTAACCCTATAAACTATGATACGGTTATCCCAAGTCTACAGTGACGTAAATTGAGACCGAATTAGAGAATTCATTCAAGATCCCAAAGCCAGTCAGAGCTACGGCCAGGACCCAGTGTTTTCAGGGGTATCTGGAAAAGAGCTGCCATTCCAACATCAGTAAGATCGTCTTACAAGTCTTGCTTCAAAATGTTCCGCGCTTCTATTTGACATGACATCTGCTGGGGAGAATTACCCAGTAAATAGACTTGTGGCTTTATCCAATCCCGGAGCAACGTGGTTTGCTTCAGTAGTGCAGCCTGGTGTTAACCTTACTTGAGTTTGGAATTTACATCTGGTGGAGGTTAAATGATGAACAGCGGAAGTCAAAAATTTCCCCTTAAATGTAGAGTATTTTCTACGTGCGCAGATTGTATCGGGTTTTCTCCGCCTGGGCACAGCTCCCATTTGGGGCCAAATGATGCTTTGTTGTGGGGCTGTCCTTGTTGTGGGGCTTCCCAGCATTCTTGGCTTCTGCCAATGAGACACGGGTAAGACACCCCAAGTGGTGACGACCAGAAATATTCCCAGACGTTGCCCAGTATTCCCTGGAGACAAAATGGGCCCCAGTGGAGAACCACTGTGTTAGGTTCTCCCAAGCTTACCATTAAAACAAAGGCATGATTCGTGCCCACAAGTCTGACAGTGTTAGCGGTCCTTTTGCCATGTGCCCCTCTTCGAGAAGGTACAGAAGTGGCCATTCATGGTCTCGGCTAATTGAAGGTACTCATGAACTTTAGAAATGATACAGCAGGAGTGCATTATACATTGCTGGAATTAAGCTTAATAAACGTGACTTAATTAAGACAAATTATCTGTTCACCTCTTCATTGACTCAGGGAATCGTCCGTCTGCTCGCCTGTCCTACAAATGCCTCTCTCTCCTCTGTCCTGGCTTTTCTCATCACTGGAAATTGAAATTAGTCCATGGACATTCATCTAGTGCTTTTTGTGTACTTTAAAGTGCTAGGATTTTATTTTTTATCTTTTTTTTTTAATTATTAAAAAATTTTTTTTAATCTTTATTTTTTCTGAAAGGAGACAGTGTGAGCAGGAGAGGGGCAGAGAGTGAAGAAGACACAGAATCCAAAGCAGACTCCGGGCTCTGAGCTGTCAGCACAGAACCTGACGCAGGGCTCGATCTCACGATCTGTGAGATCATGGCCTGAGCTGCCATCAAGAATCAGATGCTTAACCAACTGAGCCACCGAGGTGCCCCTATAATTATCTTTTTTTTTTAATTTTTATTTAAAAAATTTTTAAAAGTTTACTTTTTTTTTTTAGAGAGAGAGAGAGAGAGAGAGAGAGCAAGCAAGCAGGGGAGGGGCAGAAAGAGAGGGACGCACAGAATCAGAAGCATGCTCCAGGCTCCACACTGTCAGCACAGAAAGACCTGTGACCGCACTGAAGCGGTCCTCGAAGTCACTAATTATGAGATCATGACTTGAGCCGAAGTCGGACGCTCAACCGGCTGAGCCACCCAGGTGCCCCGAAGCGCTAGAATTTTGTAAAACACAATGTGTATGAAGATGATAGAATTATGACGCTTGTGAAGTTCTTCCAGAATCCTGTTGACACATCTGTGAGAGTGTCAGTGTGTTCTCTCCTCCAGTGTCTCCAAGGGCAGGATTCTGCAATGTACATGGTTCATCCCAGATTTCCACTCTGATGATTCAGAGGATTCTCTATATACAAATCGCTTACATTTCAGACTGTTTCCCCATCTAGGTTTCCTTTGTAAATATGTGCATGCCTCCTATGACCTCAGTTAGAAACAAACACACTTGATGCTCAGATATGTGCATTTTTATTTCTTACTCTCTTGTGGGTTTTGTTTTGTTTTTTTCGTTCTCTCCCTCCCCCCACCCCCGTCTCCATAAGACAGATGTTTAGTTCTGGACATCTCATTAATGTTTTTTATTCTCTTATTACCAAGAGTAACTATGATGATTATATTTCATATTCAGATATATTGATCTGTTGTAATTCAGTGTAATGAAAAATTGTGTCAAGTCATGACCAGAGAGGAAATCAGATTTGCCTAAGGAAAGAAGTCTGCTATCATATATCTTCAACTAACCTCTTAAACCTCAGGCTCTGTTTCATTCCATTCGGGTAACTAGTATTTTTGTGCTCCCTGTAAGAATTATAGCTATGATGATATCAAAGAAAGTGACTTCTTTTGAATGGGAAGCTTGCTCCTAACTACAGTCCAGATGTCCTGGGGCACCTGGGTGGCTCATTCGGGTAAGCATAAGACTGTTGGTTTTGGCTCAGGTCATGATCTCACAGCTCATGGGTTCGAGCCCCATGTCAGGCTCTGCACTCAAAGCGTGGAGCCTGCTTTGGATTCACTCTCTCTCTGTCTCTCTCCCTGCTTGTGCTCTCTCACTCTCTTTCAAAAATAAACGTAAAACAGGAGAATCTGATGGCCTGACACTTAAAGAAACTAGAACACAAATAGTTGCGGGAAAAACCTCTTCTCATCCTCCGAGAGAAAACCAATCTGCAAAATACCTAACTAGAAGTGGGTGAAGCAAGCTTTGGAAGAAATAAGTAATACTAGAACAGGGAAGTTTCTCATGGAGTTCCATTCAAGGGCCAGAGAACGATTTTCAATCATCAAGATTAACACTACATCGAAGGAGCAAGAGTGTGGATCCGGAGAGACCGTAGCCATTTGGATTTAAAGCAATCTTGAACAGAAAACAGATAAGGTACTGACATGCAGTCATTTTTAAATTCAAGAACACACTTGTGTCTCTTTGTGAGGCCGTCTGTTTCCTTCTTACGCTGGCTTCGAAAAAGCCTACCTGAATGCTTACAGCTTTGAAGAAGGTATCCAAGAATGGAGTCTGTTCCTGGCAACTGGATGGTTTTTTGCTCTAGCCCACAGCAGCCTTAGCAATTTTTACTTTCTTCCCCAGATGAACACCCCCAATCTGAAAGAGCCCTGCAAGGCAAGTCCGATAAAATAGTATCCCTAATTCATTTGAAAAGCAGAAAGTAGGGGCTAAAAATTCTCACCCTAAAAAAAAAAATCATTCTTCTCTCTATGCGATGACGCATGCTAAGTAAGCTTATTGTGAAGTAATCATCTAGCAGCATATGTTAGTAAAGTCATTATGTTGTACACCTGAAACTTCTATAGTGCTGTAGGCCAATTACATCTTAAAGAAGGAGGAAGAGGGAAAGAAAGGAGGGAGAAGGGAGGGAGGATCCATAAGTGAACCTCCTCTCCTAGAGGAAACAGACCCATGCTGGTGGCCACGCAGCTCAGCCATCACATGTTGAATTAGTCCTGTTGAAAAACTGGAAACTCCAGAAACCCACCTGAGAGAATTCGTAATGTAAAAGCTGTGATCTTGAGCCTACAAAATCACAAAGGGGCTGGTCCAGCAGAGGGAAGGAGCAAAATGATGAGGGGGAGGTCTTATCTAGATGGGACCTTTTGACATAACACCTCACTGCCTTAGATGGCCAGTCGAGTTGCCTTGAATGTTCCAACCAAGGTTATTGGAACTAAGCACAGAACGTTCATAATTAGGTTATTGCCAGCCATTCTCGTTCAGCCTGCCTGTAATAAATCCCTAAGCTGATTTGCCTTATCATGGAAGTTCTTAGGGCACAAAACCACAAGCTAGTTAAAAACCTATAAAGATAATCAAAGCCAGGCGATTCTGTGTCTCCATGTAAACTCAATTTGTTTTATTTGTAGGGCCTAATTCTTACAAGAGATAGACAAGAGTATAGATACTTTATTTTTTTAATGTTTATTTATTTATTTTGAGAGAGTGAGAGAGTGAAAGAGAGAGAAATGGAATCCCAAGTAGGTTCCATGCTGTCAGTGCAAGGCCTGATGTGAGGCTTGATCTCATGAACCATGAGATGGTGAACTAAGCTGAAACTGAGTTGGATGCTTAACCAACGGAGCCACTTAAGCATCCCCAAAAGTATAAATACTTCATAATGGGTCTCTTAACACTTGGCATCTCCCAAGGGGGGCACGTGGATTGTAATGCCAGAAAGCAGAAGTGGGGAGCGGATTGATGCTCAGGGTGGCCCATGGTAGGCTTTAGGACTCAGCCCAGCCCATCACAAATGGGTGTATGGTCCTTGAAGTAGAATGTAGTTTTTATTTTAGGTACTGTGATGAAACTTTTAATTGTTCAGACTCATGGCTGGGGTCCTGAGAGCTGAGTAAAACTCTAACCCCTAAATCGAATCTTAGCCAACTGTCCCCACGTCTCTTCTGTAAACAACTTTCACAATGGAGCAAAGCCAAATAAAAATGATTTGCATGTTTCTTTTTTGTGGTGGAGATAGCGCAGAGTAAAAATAATGCCAATATGATACCATATTTCCTAAAAGCAAAAGTGACTATTAACAAAATCAGAGTATACAGACGGATCACATTTTTGATTGTCCTTAGTTCCCTTGAATAAACAGTTCTAATGGCCTCTAGTCACTGTTGAGTCCAGTTAAAGAACATAATGGGAACATCTAGAACTTTACTAGGATGTTCTGAAAATGCCTTTCTGCTACTCTTGGGGAAAAAAAAAATCTTTGATTTGGAATCTAACGTGGTTTAAAATTAAAGTATTAAAGAGTCATGAATAAATGCTAATGAATCTCTGCTATTTCTTTAAAAGAAACAGAAATTACATTCAACCACGCTGACCTGAAGTGAATTCCTCAAAATGCGCTCCTGAAGTTAATAGCGAATTATAATTATGTAAAACCTCCAAGTTGGGCTGTTTCTAAGTTGGTATGAGCCTCTGGCAAAAGCGTGCTATATTTTGAGCCTGACTGACTTTTTCCCTATTTGTTTCAGCCCACATTATTCCCCTCACCACCAAAATAACCACACATAGGCCTACCTACTTTCTATGCAAGGGAGGTCAATTTCAGCCAAACTTCAAAGGTAGCCATAGCATGGAAAAAAGAGGTGGGGGGAGAACAAGAGTAGGGGAGTGGCTCCTGGATGGTCCTGATACTTGCCAAGGACATCGATTAGGTGGGAACCGGGCCCTCTGGTAGATGGCAGTAAGCTTGTGATGGTTTTATTCTTCGTTTTCATAAGTGGGCCACAGATTCTGTACTTGGAAATCCATTTGTAAGTGTATAATCACTTCTCATTTGGCTTGAAGGTTGCTCCGCGGCATAGTGAGTGAGCTTAACCGAATTCACAGTTCACATCAATAATTTACGTTACTGGGCTCCTGGAAATCCAGACCTTTCCAAAGGTCTTCGAAAGAACTCTCTAATTAATGCCATGTGTGTTCCCACCTTTGTTTTTAGCCCCCGTTGGTCCCGCCTCCCGGGTTACTTACTCCATCCACACAGCAGGGGTGAAGAAGGGAAAGTGATCACACAGTGACTCAGTAACATTTTAGAAACACGGTGTTTCTGTTTACCATTTAGAGTTTTCTGTTTATTAAAAAATGCTTTTTGGACCATTCCCATCTATCCTGTGTGATCACATTCCTCACTTCCATGGCTGTTGTGAATATAGTGACCCTGTAGTATTTCACTTAACCTGGAAAAGATGTTTTCTATCCAGATTTCTATTTCTCAGATACAATCTGTTCCAGTAAATCGCTTGCTAAATCTTTTTGCTTTTCTGGGTTTTTTTTTAGAATGTTTATTCATTTTTGAGAGAGAGAGAGACAGAGACAGAAGGGGAGGGACAGAGAGAGAGGGAGACACCTCTCCCTCTGAAGCGGGCCATGTGCTGACAAAAGAGTCCAATGAAGACGCGGGGCTCGAACTCATGAACTGTGAGATCATGACCACAGCTGAAGCTGGATGCTTAACCGATTGAGCCAGAGGTGCCCCCCACCCTTTTTTTTTTTTTTTTTACTATCTAATCAATATGGAATATATTCTCTTCTCTTCTCAACACTGATTATTCAAATATATATGAATACCTATAATATGTAGGCGTGTTGGTACCTATCTTTAAAAAAAGGAGTTAGACATGAGAAAATTAGGCAAATATGAAAATCATCAGGAAAACAAGTTGGAACCAGAAACACATTTGTACACATGTTTCAGACCTGAGTCATATATAATTCTGACTGTGAGATTTCTGGAGGTCCTATCAAAGAAAACATATCTGTTAAAAGATTAACTATCAGTTAAAATCAATAAGTGCTGGGGTGCCTGGGTGGCTCAGTTGGTTGGGCATCCAACTATGACTCTTGGTTTTGGCTCAGGTCATGAACTCACAGGTTTGTGAGTTCAAGTCCCATATGGGGCTCTGCACTAACAATGTGGCGTCTGCTTGGTATTCTCTGTCTCTGTCTCTCTCTCTCTCTCTTCCTCCCTCCCCTCTCTCCCCCTGTCTGCCCCTCCTCTGCTCTCTCTCTCTCTCTCTCTCAAAATAAATACACTTGAAAAACATAATCAGTTTTACACAAGCATGGTTTTTCAGAGAAGGAAGGTACACCAACACTAAGTAGTAGTGTGGTCACTGTGGTATAGGAACAGTAAAATTTCCCAGAGTGGGGAATCTCTGGGTTTTATTAATTAGCTTCCATGTGACAGGTCATAGATGTCCTTTGAGAAACCACTGAGCTAAAGTAAGAGCTCTGTATTTCTTGTCTTCTATTAGTTGAGAAGCCCTAATTCTTAAGCTGTCCAGAAGGAATCTTAGTAGTGGTCTTGCTCCTGTGGGTCTATTGCCACTGAAGACTTTCAACTTTGGAACCTCAACAGAGAAGTAGATTTGTCCAAAAGCAGTGATGTATGAAAGTTCTTTAGATATTGTTCATTTTGCTTCATACAATTGAAGCTAGAGCTTTAAGTCAGGAAAATATTATAATGCACTGGAAAGTTGGTACTTTGGGGGTGCCTGGGTGGCTCAGTCACCATCTGACTTTGGCTCAAATCATGGTCAACTTTTGGGACCTTATCAAGATAAAAAGCTTCTGCACTGCAAAGGAAACAATCAACCAACCTAAAAGACAAGCGATGGAATGGGAAAAGATGTTTGCAAATGACATATCAGATAAAGGGTTAGTATCCAAAATCTATAAAGAACTTACCAAACTCAACACCCAGAAACAAACAATCCAGTAAAGAAATGGGCAGAAGACATGAATAGACACTTTTCCAAAGAAGACATCCAGATGACCAACAGTCACATGAAAAGGTTCTCAACGTCACTCATCATCAGGGAAATCCAAATCAAAGCCACATTGAGATACCACCTCACAGTGGTGGAAACAACAGATGTTGGCAAGGATGTGGAGAAATGGGAACCCTCTTTCACTGTTGGTGGGAATGAAAACTGGTGCAGCTGCTCTGGAAAACAGTGTGGAGGTTCCTCAAAAAATCAAAAATAAAACTACCCTGTGACTCAGCAATAGCACTATTATGAATTTATCCAAAGGATACAGGAGTGCTGATTCATAGGGGCACATGTACCCCAATGTTTATAGCAGTGCTTTCAACAATAGCCAAATTATGGAAAGAGCCCAAATGTCCATCAACTGATGAAATGATAAAGAAGATGTGGTTTGTATATACAATGGAATACTACTTGACAATGAGAAAGAATGAAATCCTGCCATTTGCAACAACATGGATGGAACTAGAGGGTATTATGCTCAGGGAAGTAAGTCAGCCAAAGACCTATCATATGTTTTCACTCATAGGTTGATATTGAGAGACTTAATAGAAGACCATGGGGGAAGGGAAGGGAAAAAATAGTTACAAATGGAGAGAGAGGGAGGCAATCATAAGAGTCTCTTAAATACAGAGAACAAACGGTTGACTGGGGGTTGGGGAGAGGGGAAAGTGGGTGATGGGCATTGAGGAGGGCACCTGTTGGGATGAGCCCTGGGTGTTGTATGTAAGTGATGAATCATGGGAATCTACCCCCAAAACCAAGAGTGCACTGTATATGCTGTATGTTAGCCAATTTGACAATAAATTATATTTAAAAAAAAAAAAAGTCATTTATGGGAGCTTCCAGCCTAAGGCAGTCCTTGCTGAAGCAATACTATGTCAACTGTTGGCAGTACATGGCCGAGTGGGGAAGAGGATAAAGAGAATGCATTCCGCCAGGTAGATCGCCATGACTTCTTGCAATTCCGTGTCCTTCATTCAGTATGATATCGATTTGAACCCAGAAGTTCTCAACCCCCATAGAGAAATCTGAAACAATTACTTTCTCCATTAAAAAAAAGAAAAAACCAAACCTACTAACCTATAGGGATGTTGGTTGGTTTCTGGAATAGATAATGGAATATTGTGTTTCAGTATGCTGTAATAAGCCCTCTTTCCTTTTAGATAAGGAATATGGTGAAAATAACACCAATAGTAAGAGCTAACATGTATTGACCGTCTTCTATAGGCTGGGCATTGCACTCAGCATTGAACCTGCTGTATTATGTCATTTTGTCAACCGCCCCATGAGATAGGTGCTTTTCCTTTATCCACTTTCTTAATGAAGAAACTGGCGCATGGAGAAATTAATACCATGCCCAGAGTCACAAGGCTCATAAGGAACAGATAAGAGAACCAGAATTCAACTCCTGGTCTAACTTCTAATGACGTATAAACCTCCTAAATGCATAAAGTTCTGAGTCTGCTTCTCGTTCTCTGGTGGCAGATGAGATTCCTGAGGGGACAGGCTTACCCATGAAAGGGAAGGGGGGACATGCCATGGGCAAGGGACATCTGAGGCTTGTGAAAATACGAATTTACGGGGCTGGTTTTGATGTACCTATCAAGAGACAGAGTTTTATTTTCCGCGGTCAAGAAGTGAGGCATGACAAAAGCTAGACTGAATTTCGAGTGGCCAGACCCCCATAAGAGAGTATGTCCTAACTTTGTGGAATGTTGTACTTGTTCATACCGGATAACTTCTCTCCACACAGAGGAGGTGCACCCACATGGTTCAAGAGTAGCGAAGAGATTTTATGTGAAATTTTATCCTAATTACCACAGAATTCTCTCTCCACTGATACCATTTGCATGAAAATGGTTTCCGGGGTAGAACAAGGTTGTCTGAAGCGTTGACCCTGCATCACTGGTACATGGATTAACTTAACAAATAAAAGGATTTTTTTTTTTGACATTTAGGATTTTATCCCCATAGGTGTCTGAGCAAATTAGCACATGAAACCTGTGATTTTACAAATGTTATTGCTTAGTTGAAAGTAGGTTGATTTTTTTTTTTTTAAGAGGGAGTGAGTTTAAAGCCCAACTCTACAAGTCAAATACTACAGGAAACACATCAATAAGGGGGCAATTATGAAATCAATGCCTGGGGGCCTGAAGTTTGGAGAGGACCTGGTGGTGTTACTTCCTTCCATGCACTAGCTAATGCCACACAGACTTTGTCTTCTGTAGACTATGGATAAGTAACTTGGAAGAAAAATAGAAAGGGGGGATTGGTCTAGAATGCATTGTGTTGACTTTTATTTCCCACTGCCGCCCCCCAATTTTGTGAGGTGATAGAATTTGTAGTGCACTTAGCTGCACCCTTTTAAAGTAGATTTTTTCCATTTCCCTCATGAATAGAATTTGCCTTACTCACAAGCAGCACTATATATCCAGGGTCCTCGTGTCCCTGGTCTTTCCTTTCTTATCATTTCATTGTCCCAGTTCTTTGTGCACAGAGAACTCCCACGGACCCCCTATCCTCGTAGTTAGTTTGTTTTTTCCTTACAGTCCGTGTTGCAGGGCTGGGAAACAGATAAAACAATCTTGGCCAAGTCAGATAAGATGCTTACAAAGAAAACCTACCATGAGCTGCAATTAAACAGTGCCCAAGGGTCAAAGCAATCTCCCTTTCCCTAATCGCCGTGCCTTACTCAAATGAGCATTCCCCAGTATGAAACGTGCTATAGAAAATGTACCTGCTTTCTCAGTTTTACCCTCAGATTCAAAATGACATCAAAATCGGAATTACCAGGGTTTTCTAAAACTGGGAAAAACACACGTTTACATTTTTGTCCCCTTTTTTCAGGCCTGCTTTCCGTTTTATCTCACAGTGCTATCAGCGATTAATTTAAAGAAGGGTGGCATCTCTTAACCGACTTGATTTATTGTTCCTCCATTGCCTCCGAGCTAAGACTTGATGTTCACTGGTAATCGCCTCGCAGTTTTAAACATGAGCCCGGTATTCCTTCTTGCCGATGACAAATGCAACAGATGACGTGAAGCATGGGAGAGAATTAAAGTAACGTCGTCTCTTCTTTTCAGATGGTAAGGTGGAAGTCACCAAAGAAGGTGTGAAGCTGTGCACCATGGGTCCAGGAAAGGTGTTCGGAGAGCTGGCAATTCTTTACAACTGTACCCGGACAGCTACCGTCAAGAGTAAGACTGTTTTCTTATTTTGCAAATATTGCCAGCGCCGTTTTCCCCTAGAGCTTTGAGATGTTGGTTGACGTACTTCCGGATTCAGTCTCTGTGATTTTGTTAATCTACAGTTTAATTCTCACCTTGCAATGGGGTTGATACATCTGTCCGCTGAAGGAGGGTTTGCAATCAGTTCTGCCTGACTTCAGTTGTTTCACTGACTTGTGGAAAATCTTCTTTTAACCTGGGATTCCTAGAAATTAAGATTTACAAAATGCAATCTCTTGATAAATTAAACAGAAGCAAGACCTTTTCGCTTGAAGCCGCATGCTGGCACTTAAGGAATTTTTACGTATCTGTCTATTCTGGGTTACGTTCCCCCATAAATTCCACTTGTTCATTCATTGGGTTAGAAAAAATTTAAAGGAGAAATGTCCTTCATCTCATTCAAGCCTCATTGAGCGAGATATATCCTGAATTCTAAAATTGTGTCTGAGTATATTCTTGTCTTCAGCTGCTCATCAAGCTGTATATTATAGTATTTTTCTTTTCTACTGATTGAGCTTATTTTAAATCGGGGCAATAAAGCAACTTGTCTCCCTAATTTTACATATATGTGTATATATGATTTCTCTAGCAACTCATTACTCGGTAGAAGCAGCTGCAGGCGTTGGGGAGTGGGGGGAGGTGGTGGTTTTAAATACTCCTTCCTGACTACAGGATATAATGAGTGTGTAACAAACAGAGCTGAATGCAAAAGGCAACAATGGAAGGACCATTGCATCTTTAGGCAGATGTGTGTATTTCGTGTTGGAAATGTTCTTTGGTACACAGTCCTGTGGCTCATCACAATCACAAGTCACTTTGATTAGGTTTTCTTATCTTAAAAAAAGTACTATTGGCAAAATGAAAAATTATCAATCAGTTTCAGCTGGATGCCATTGATTATTTTGTTTACTGTTTTGTTTTTTCTCTCAAGTATGGCATGCGGCTAACAATATGGCACTGAACCTTGGATTGTAAAGAATTCAAGAATGCATGGCCAGCCAGAAACCCAGAAATTGTCCTGTAGGTCTGGTTAGTGAATCGCCTTTTTATTCAGTTGGATTGCGGCCCTTAGAGGATGAGTGCCTCATGATGTTTTATCTCGATCTTTGAAGGCACGAAACTCTTTTGATTGATACGCACCATGTTTTTATTTTATGTGATCATTTAATTACATGACTCAAAGAATAATGAAGCCCAGTAAAGCATAACAGAATCTGCCACAACTTTAACTTGTTTAAAAAGTGCCTTAACTAGAAGAGTAGTCATGACACTATTAAGTGAAACAGATTATACTGTCATGCTGCGTTTTATGAGAAATACATTCCTTGTAGGTCAAAAAAGGGACAGGAGTGACATATTTTGTTTAAAACAGGCTTTCTCTGAATTGTGAATAGTGAACATTTTAAAATACTTCAGCCTTGTATACTGCTCGTTTAATTCTAATGAAAACCCCAATTCCCAAGAGGTCAACAGTTGGTAATAACATGTGCTTAATCTTTTGAAACTTTGAATTATTAAAGAAATATTTTAGATAGACTAAATAGTGCATTTAAATTTTATAGCAGAGATTTTTTTTCATAAAATGATTGCTTTATGAAATTGATGAGTTTCCTATAAAATGGAGTTCATCTGCTGTAGCCTCTATTGTATTACTATTTGATCCGTTGAAAAACGTCCTATGTATCTGATTGAGAAGGAACTGGGTGTTGAATGCAAATCACAATTCTAACCATTTGGGGCAATCAGAACATCTACATCAAAGAAAATGAGTAATGGAGCATCTTCTTTAACACAGACTCAGAAAAGGCACACACGTGTGTGTGTGTGTGTGTGTGTGTGTGTGTGTGTGTGTATGTGTATTTCTTCATAGTGCCTACTTAAGATGTGGAGGTTGTACTGAGAAAAGAGCCTAAGGTTGATGGAGTGTAGACCTACCTCTGCGTTTATAGATGGAGAAGTTTCTGCATGAATGAGGAATAATATCTATTACCGAGAGATTCTGCGTATCGTGTAAAGAACTATAAGGTGTGAATAATGATTATTTCTTATTCAGGACCTTTTGTTCTGTCTCTTACACTATCCAGGGTGATTATACTTATGACCATGATCCTTAAGTACCACTTTAAATTTATGTTTAAATTAAACTTTCAGGCTGATCACTTTATAATTCTGATTATGTTCCATTATGGATGCTAATTTTACCAAACGACTACAGAACAGAAGCCCCCCAATGTTATCTTACTCTTCATGTGTGATATTACAAAATGGCCTTATTTGGCTTTTTGGATTCAGTCGTTTCTCAGGATTCAGGATTTTGTTGGCTCTTGTCCATTTTTGTTAGCCATCATTTTGCCAGTAATGACCATTTGGCGTATGGATTCATCCACCTGGGTGTGGCAGTCTACCTCTCAGGACTTCACTCGACCTACTCAATAGCTTGCCTATCCATGCCTCTTTCTTTCTCACTTCTGTGGGATGTGACCCCATTTGTGTCGACATCACCTATTTTGTTTCTGATCTCTTTCTCCTATCTTTCTCCCTAGGTCAGCCTGAAAGCTGCCTAGCATTTTAATGCATTTTTAATCTCACAGTGGTAACTAAATCCTAGGTGACAGTCAAGAGTTCCTCCATGTACATGAGTCATTTCTTGTTCAAAAGAGCACTTTTTTTTTGAAATTGTATCAGGCCATGAATAAATAAATCCCAGCGACTTCCCGCTAACAAATAGGATTCTATTACCTGTGGGCTTTTTTTTCTTTTTTTTACTTACAGTACCAAAAAAGTTGTTTTCTTTTTAAAGCTCAAAATTGATAGATGCTATAAAATACGATAAGCTTGTTCGTAGTGTTTCAACCAAAAGAAGTGCCATGATGGTTTGAAACAAGCTCCTTGTTTTTCATTTGGGAGAAATCAATTAACATGCCTCAGAAAATAAACGTATACTACTGGTTATTACAGTAACACCAGGAGAGGGGTCTGATAGCACCATGAATAACTCTTTAAAACATTAAAACCATAAGGACATAGACAACCTGATAGGATAGTGCAGGAAATCTACATTCAGAGTCCATTCCTGTCTTGTAAAACAGCACCATTGATTTTTCCCCCCCTTGAGGAATGAACATATCAAAATACATAAAATTAACATTTTGTTGGAAACAAATGTAATGGATGTCTTGAGGTCATTCGTGGCTTAAACACCCTCAAGTTTTCCCTGTTATCTGTGATAGGAACACGGCCACTTGGACCGTCCATCCGATCACAAACAGTCCAGATGCCCCGGGGAGGAAAAAAAATCAATTGTTACATTTGATTTCCACAACACCAAGCAGTGTCTCCAATGGCGGTTGAACTTGACATCTTTATCTAAATATTTTGGGGTTGTGGAGACGAAAGAGTTTTACTGTCCATTTTCAAACCCCACAAAGGTTAGGGACTTCTAATGCATCCTTCAGTAACCCTTGCTTCCTCAGTGCCCATACCTGGAAGCATGTTATTGTCTTGTTTTCCTAAAGTGTCATTTCTGGTCATGATTTCACTTTTCACTTCCCTCACAGCTAAAGCAATATCCGTTGATACTCAGTCTGGGCCTCTTACCTTGCTTCTTTGCCCAAGGTTCTTTAAAATCACACACACACACACACACACACACACACACACACACACAAATGGAAACTTGAAGTTAATGGAAACCTAAAAATAGAATGGACAAAGCATTTCATTTACAACGAGAAAGGGATTCAGTGACACTTGCCCTGTGTGTGAATTTGCAAGGACATTTATGGTATTATCCTGTTTTACCTGGATTTCCCACGACCATTTCTCATAACTACATAGTGTTTTTTTTTTTTTTTTGAGGTTTGACTTCTGTGGCTCTTTGCTCCCAAATTCAGTTGTAGATGAATTGGGGTATTTTTGCCTGAAGATACTAAATTGAAGTCTCTTCCTCCTATTTTGAGTGTCCTGTTCACAAATCCCCAAACCTTAGGCAGTAATTTATTCAAACACTCTCATCCAGGTAGACTGCAATATAATCCAAGAATAAAAGGTCTCTCTTTGTAGGAAAACATCTCAACACTAGGGTAAGTTGATAACCGTGGAAAGTTATCTGCAAAATTGGTCTATGGGGGTGTGAGGCTCCTTTTTGAATTGACTTGGGCAAAGTATCTGAGTAATTATTTTTTCCTTAGATTATGTATAACAAGTATTTAAAAATTCCTCAGCATTAAAATACTTGAGTACTATCACAAAAGAGCCTAAACATCCTACAAGAAATCTAACAAATCGGTGACTTTAGTAACGTCTGCTAAAAATATCTTTCTGCCTTAGCTTTTGAATACTTTCAGGTTTACAGAAGCTTTCCTAGGATATTTGTACTGGGGGAGTGGACTCATTAAGATATTGCAAGATGTCATAGACATTTTAAGAACACAGTGAAAAGGGTTGGATTTTTCGGTTTATTCTTGTTGTGAAAATGGAGTCTAGGCAGTAAGGTGTTTTGTACATTCCCACGTAGCTTGGTTTCAGACCTATTATTCAACCTGACTCAGAAAAATCTGCCTACTGTCAAAACAGACAAACAAAAATTCTAAAGAATGCGAAAGAAATTGACCAACATTGTTTGTTCAGATACCTCTCTGGTCTGTTCTGATACTTACAAGGTCAACAGTGCCTTTTATTGGTAAAGGAACAAAAGAAATGAATGCCAATTTCATTAATCCAAGGGAATCCTAGAGAAAGCTCTTCTAGTGGCCGTAACCTTACCTAGGAAGGTGATTGAATCAAGAAGTGAGCAATTAGACACTTGTTAGGAAGACACCATTGTCGAGTTCCAAAAAGCATCACTGAGGGTAGAGGTACATCCACGTGAGGAGATGAAGGGACATAGCCTGTGAGTACCCACCGCTGTCGTCTAGGCGGTTATTACCTGGGGTTTTAATGAGCAGCACCAGTCCTGGACTGTCGGACTCCCTGCTCCATAGAACAAAAGCGGAGGAGAGAAGTATGCTAAATGAGAATGGCTCTGTTCTGCCTTCCAGAGGCCAATTAAAAACATGCAAGCTTGGCATCCTCCTAGTCTAATGCATGCCTGCTACTAACCATCCTGAAGGGAGAGAAGCAACAAAGTAAATTTAGGCTGCAGATGACTAGAAATATGGCCCTGATCACAGAAGGCACAGTCCAGGAACCTCCCAGGAATGGTCATCCTGGACAGCGAAACAGTGTTATGACAGCATCTTGGGGAAGCAGATACGTTGTTTAGTGAGTCAGCCACTATTCTGTTTAGGAAAATCTTTCTTTCTTTTCTTTCTTTCTTTCTTTCTTTCTTTCTTTCTTTCTTTCTTTCTTTCTTTCACAGATCACATTTGTCTCTTACAGAAGGCTGTGAAATTAGTAACATAAATCCAACTATGTAATCCCTGAGAAATAAATTTCTTGATTAAAGGAATCAACTCACTAGGTACCAGTGATGCCACATAGCAGACTCACCTGAATAAATGCACGTGCAAAAGCTGTTGGATCTCCTTTCTCTATTGTTGAAGTGAAATGGAAGTGAATTTCGGAGAAGAGGAAAACCGTAAATTCCCATGTGTTTCTTTTACAAGATGAAGGGTTTTGTTTTGTTTGTTTGTTTGTTTGTTTGTTTTTAGTCTTGATGGGAATTGTTATAGTCAGAATTTATTTGATTTATATTTACTTCCAAAAAGAGATTGGAGTTCGGTATTGATTGGGCTTGATAGACAGGCGTATGTTAGCGATGCTTCTTGGGGGAGAAAGGGAGCATCTCTTAGGGTCCAAGGAGGGCAATATTACTTAATTCCTTCTTGTGGCTAGAGTAAGGACTCTCGCCCTCCCTCTTTTAATGAATCGAGTACCTTGAGTGTTCCCTGTACCTAGGGAATAGTTAGCCTTTAACTGATGGGATATTATTTTTTTAAGGATCATAGATAATTTAATGGTAAATGTAACAATGGGCAAGGAAGGCTGATTGCTTTTTTAGCAGCTTCTTCAAGCTTGCAGAATTTTCCGCAAAGACCTGCATCATAAAAAACAACCACGCAGGGGTGCCTGGTAGGCACAGTTGGTGGGGCGTGTGGCTCTTGATCTCAGGGTCATAAGGTCAAGCCCCATGTTGAGTGCAGAGATTACATTAAAATTTTTAAATTAATGTAGTCCATAGGGCGCCTGGGGGGCTCAGTCAGTTAAGCATCTGACTCTTGATTTCGGCTCAGGTCATGATCTCTTGGTTGTGAGTATGGAGCTGACTTTGATGGATGAAGACTTGGCACGGAGCCTGTTTTGGATTCTCTCTCTGCGTCTCTCTCTACCTCTCTCTCTCTCTCTCTCTACCTCTCCCTCTCTGCTTCTCTCTTTCTCTCTTTCAATGAGTAAGTAAATATTAAAAAAACAAACAAGTAATGTCCAAAAAATGCTCCCACATGGTGTAAAGTTTGCAGCAGGTTTAGTATATCGAATCTTAATTTATTTAAGAATTGTCTAAGAGAGAATTTACTATACTACTCTACTACTACAATAATTTAGTATTTAATCAGATGATTGAAGAAAAAGCAAGGTAGTAACGTAGGTCCGTACTGTATATTATGTCATTATTTTCCTAGAAAATGAAACATTCCTGTCCATGGATTGCAATGGCTGTTCAACGGGAATAAGGAAGAGAGCAGAGGACATCTGAGGGCTCAGAGGGATGCTCTAAACGTAGGGCTTTCAGGCATGGTGTGCTGGCACCCTCATTTTATTGCTGAGACAACTGAGTTTAAGCGACTGGTCCCCTGTCCCCTAGCTGTGTAGTCAGAAGGAGGCCCGTGACTATGACACAATGCGTTGCCCTCCTGCTGTCACAGGCTCTTACATTTCATCCACAGTGGCTCATTTTGCATTTAAACACAAGTGTATCTGTAGGACCACTTCTATTGACCTTAGGCTTCATCTCCACAAAAAAGTTACACAGCGTGTTGCCATTGTGGGTTTTTAAAATTTTTAGATGGTAACATATGGACCTACATTAAGTACATCTGTTAGGAAAGGATGAATCCTGAGATATAATGAGGAGAGGGTCATAAGCTTAAAGCCTTCGAGACACATAACAAGCAATCTGTACCAATTTGGGGATCTAGCTTTTGCAGTATACTGAGACACTTGAGTGTCTGATGCAATGAAACTTTATGGTTCAACATCTGAGACATCACTCAGTAGCTACACGTTTCTTTTACGGAATATATTAGTCAATGAATTTCTTAAAAGTAGGAGTTACAGAAGTTGAAACAGCAACTAAGAAACACCGAACAAAGGATTTTCTAATGTTATTTTTTGTGATGTAACAGATCGATTAAGGTACAAGAAAAGAAAATTGAGCCATGATACGCATGTTTTACTTTTGTTTCCCCCAGAGGAAACACAATCTCAGCAATTCATTGGCAAATCTGAGAGCCCGCTCTTCTTCTGGGACGTCCTTTGTGGACTGGATACATTTCTAAGTACCCATGGTAGCAGTGCTTTATAATTTACAGCCTGTTCCCCGGGCATTATCTGATGTGACCCTCAAAATATCCCAATCGAGTAGGTGACAGAGGTTGTCCCTAATTTCCTGGGTGACAAAGTGGAGGCCAAGATCGTGGAGTCCACAATCATTTACAAACCATCTGATACAAATTGACGTAGCAGCGTTGGAAACACTTACTATAGACAACCCTCCCCCCCTTCCCTCAAATGTGTAGACCTTGAAATGAGTCTGTAACATGCCTACTACCCCCACACAAGTGTAGACTCTTGATTAGGGAACTTCAAATGATCATTACAGTGTTTATCAAACTGTGGTGCCTGCAACAGCATCAGCGTCCTCCGGGCACTTGTTAGAAGATGCTGGAGATTTTGCATTTCTATCCATTCAGAAATCTTCGGGGCGGGTCACAGCAATCTGTCTATGTAAACCAAGTTCTGGGGCGCCTGGGTGGCGCAGTCGGTTAAGCGTCCGACTTCAGCCAGGTCACGATCTCGCGGTCCGTGAGTTCGAGCCCCGCGTCAGGCTCTGGGCTGATGGCTCAGAGCCTGGAGCCTGTTTCCGGTTCTGTGTCTCCCTCTCTCTCTGCCCCTCCCCCGTTCATGCTCTGTCTCTCTCTGTCCCAAAAATAAATAAACGTTGAAAAAAAAAATTAAAAAAAATAAACCAAGTTCTCCAGGTGATTGTGAAGCATCCAGCGTTTGAGGACCACTGATCTAAACCCTAAAGGTGCTTAATTTGTATTCAGATAACACTCTTCCCTGCATTCAAATGTCAATATTGCAGAATTCAAAGGAAATTTGCAGACACTAATAATAATTACTGTCCTTCTGGATATGCTTTTCTCTATTATTTTGTTGCTGTTGAGCAGAGGTATTTAAGAAAAGTTGCATTTTTCTTTTAGAGTGAAATACAGCATTGTTGGCTGACTACCAGCATTGTGCAGATTATTAACATATTCTTTTGAAGAAGAGTGAGAAGCAAAATTAAAAGAGAAACAGGTTGAGAGGGAAGGAAAAAATTAAAAAATCATGGACTGCTGGGCTATGTTGTTAACAAGAATAACTTTTAGATTTATTGAATTTGATGGCTAGGATGTTGGTAGGAAAACAGAGCAAAGAAAAAAAGTTTTATTTGATTTTTGTTGTTCTTTCTCACGGTCACGAATATAGTTTGGATTAGGTGAAAACCAATATGGATGGGCATTTTGAAGAGAACGACTGACGTGGAGATGTCTGAATGAGTGCCCTGCTTTTCCCTGCTGGGTTAAATCCAGTCCATTGGACCAAGAGTGGAAGAGGTCCTTTATCGTCCGTGGAGGTGGTCATTGATCTAATTTACGGTGAGGGACCCAGCAGTCCTAGATGGATTGCAGATCTCTTGGCATCTAAAATAAGAGGATAAAAAGGCATCCATGTATTAGAGTCCTTGAGAAAGAATTGGGGGGAGGGCGATGATTAGAATTAAGACGGGTGGAGATCTGAGTTCTGGTGTGCTGCAGGTTGCTGGTGAGGAAGCTAGCCAGCTCCTCCTTTCTGCACAAGTCTTGGAGAATTATTTTTACTGTGAATGTGGCAGTAGATGGTAGAAAATTAGTGTCAACTGCTCAGAAAGGCAGGGATGAGAGGGCTGAGAAATGATGGTAGCTTAGGAAGCTAGACTGTGTGTTCTGTACCTAAGCCATTCTCTTACTCCTTCTCTCTAAAGGACAGTCTGCTTTACTAATAATCCACATTTTATGCCCTCGTAATTCCTCTCACTGTTGACTCGAAAGCATTGTTGTCTGTAGTTTCCTGACTGGGATCGATCAGTGTTCTGCAAACTGTCTTCACAACTGAATTCTGTGTTTATTTCCAAAGCAAAATCTCACGGAGCGCTTTTGTGTGTGAAGTTTGTGGAGAGCGGCTTTTGTTGCTTACGGATGGGGGAGCAGCCTCCAGGGACCCCATCTAGCTGCTCTGAACCCCCTTATTCTTGATGTCGTCTTACGTGTCTCCCTGGTTTCAACACTTCTCTGGCGATTCTGTGGTTGTTGTTGTCCAAATAACACGGCGTGAAAAACACCGCTCTAGTCGAATCCAAGGGGACATGGTGTGTCTGAGTGGTAGTAATTTTTAGTAACCCATCTTCGTGCACTTACACAGGCTGTGAGCATGATCTCTAACCTTCACGATGGCCCCCTACCACCGGGAGCCATGGCAAGACCGCACTGATGAGGCAGCTGAGGCTTAGAAGGCTTCATTCACTTCCTTCAGGTCACACAGGTAGATTGCCAAGCTCTACCCCCTCCTTGGCGTTTCCCAGGAAGACTCTGAACTCCATTGCCTGAAACTTTGTTCTTGGCAATTGGTAGATGAAGATCCCACTTCCGGTCTATATCATCACTCATCTGGAATTTCTGAGACTCGTATCAAATTCTTGAGGCACTGGTAGACACCAGAGAGCATCACCCGAGAGAGGGCACGTCCCTACCATTTAAGTGTTGAGAGCCTAGTTGGAGAGAGTGGATAAAGGTAGATTAGAAGGAATCCCTCACAAACCAGAGACAGAGAAATAGAGGAATTTTGAGGGGGCAGGAGATGGCTCTGGGCTGGCATGGGCGGATGCCCACAGACACCGACCTAGGCCAAAATTAACGAGTAGACTAGTTCAGAGTACAGGATCTGGAATCCCATTGCCTGGGTTCAGATTCTCGGCCACTCGCTCTGTGCCCGTCGGAAAATAATTTAACGGCTGTGAATCCTCCCTGGGCCTCAGTTCTTTTACCTTTAAATTGGTAAAAGGTACCTACCTGATCATTATGGCGAAGACAAAACAAGGGGCTCTCTGCAAATGGCTTAGTGCAGGAAACTAGCACGTGGTGCATTCAGTAAGCACTAACTGATCTTCTGCCCCTGTTCCCTTTACAGCTAAAACTACAAAAGCAGGAAAGGATTATGTACTAGTTGGGACCTTCATTATCTGAAGAACCTGGGAAGTACCCCCGAGGAGCCCAGGGCATAGCTTGATACCCCACAGGTAGAGCAGTGGAGGAAAGGGAACAGGCCACATTCCCAAGGGTGACGTCCCTGGAGAGATCCCACATCTGGACAGAGACCTCCTTTTGCCACTATTACCCACAAATATTGGTGCAGATATACACTTTGAAAGAAGTGGTGTAAGAAGCCCCAACATCAAAACCGAAGTTTGGGTAAGAGTGTAGGGTGCGGTGATGGGATTACGCTTCTGCTTGGACGTGTGCCTTTGGACCTGGCGGAAGGAAGGAATATCTGTGCTGTCTGAAGCCATCTTGTTCTCACGTCCCTCCTGGGCTGAATTCTCAAGACTTCCATGAGAAATGTGTGTGTTGGTGGTAAGTGTGCATGGCCCTGAATGGGTGCCTACTGCATCAAGGCCTTAGACAGATTAATAATAGATAGCTAGTGGACGTGCCTTTAAAATGGCAATTATTTTCCAAAGCAAGATTTCAGGCAAATGACACCTATAATTTGTATCTTAAGGTGCAGCCTGAAAACTCAAGACTTCTGGGGTACAGTTAGTTTGGCCCCTTTGATTGCCTCAGGAAAAAACATTATCTTTTCTATATTTACCATGTTCTTTCTGGATAAATACGGTGGCAATGGCCGCAGTTATGGTTGAAATCCATTGTCTACCCCACTCTCTCCCACCCCAACACGTTCAGCCTCCTTACTTCCGGGCCAAAACCTTGGCCTTTCATCTGTATTTGAATTTAGCAATTCCTGGTTTCCCTAAAGTTAGAGTTACCCTGAGTTTTGGGAATTGTTCATATTTATTGCCTTTCACTTCATTGACTACTTTGAGGCAGAATTCTAGCAATTTCCATGGAATGTACCACAGAAGAACATGCGATCACAGTTATCCATGAAGCTTGAGCATAACACAAAACAAAGTGAGCTGCTAATACACACACACACGTACGTATGTATACGTGTATATATGTATATGTATATATACACACGTATGTATATACGTATACATACGTGTGTATATATATACGTGTGTGTGTATATATATACACACACACACACGCACACACATACATACATACATACATATGGATTCTCAGCAATGTGAAATGGCCCAAACTATGTACAGTTCAAAATGTAATACATAGAGTTCTAAGACCATTGAGATCTATAAAATAGAGTTTCTGAAATGCTCAACGTCTCCTGAAGCTCAAATTTGAGATAGGGAGAGACCTGAGGTCTCAAGCATCCCTCCCTTTGTCTATCCTTGTAATGTTTGAGGATTAATAAACACAGAAATGAGCTGTAGATGTTTGGAGGCCTTTTAAAAACGGATCAGGGCACATTAAGAGTCTTAGATTTGAAAAGGCAGGAAAAGAAAGTCCTGAATGAGAGCTGTGATCTTTTATTTACTGATGCTCTGTCTCCTACTTGTACTTCCGGTTTTTCAGCCAGAATGGTTCAGGCCAAGAACAATAGTAAATAACTGTAAACACAGCAGGACTATTTTTCTGTACTGACGTTTTCCCTAATACTTCCTTGAATGAATTTAACGTGTCTTTACAATTTTTAACAATATTTTTCTGATCATAAACATGTTGAGAAAATACGTAGATGTAAAGATTTCTTTTTTTTTTAAATTTTTTTAAGCATTTATTTTTGAGAGACAGAGAGAGACAGAGCATGAGCAAGGGAGGGAGGGGCAGAGAGAAAGGGAGACAGAATCCGAAGCAGGCTCCAGGCTCCGAGCTGTCAGCACAGAGCCCGACATAGGTCTCGAACTCACAAACCGCATGATCATGACCTGAGCCGAAGTCAGATGCTCCACCGACTAAGCCACCCAGGCACCCCTACATGTAAAGATTTCTTAACAAAGTCATTAAAACCCTCTACCCAGAAAGAATACTGTGGACATGTTGCACTATCTTCTTTTCCTTCCTGGATGTCCTCAAAGGTAGGAACAGCCTGTACCCCTGTTTCACGCACGCGCCAGTTCTGAACATGGTTTATTTGTTGACAATTGGTACGTGCTTCTGTTGTTCTTAAGGTTTTCTTGTGGGTCAAGGTGGCCGCATTTCGTTTCCATTTTCTCTTTGAGCCTTTCAGTCCTGCGCACAATTCTTGGGCACCTTCTTCCAATCCTTGTTTACCAGTGTTTTTCTGTTCATCGTTTGCCGTTAAACAGTGGTTTCTTTCCTGCTCTTGACGTGCACTATTCTTCTTGGTCCATGTGACCTGATCACTTGAATATTAATACTTTGTGTTTGTGTTTCACGAATATGTTGAGTTAGAAGTTGTTAGGCATGCTTTTTGTTAACAGAGCTGACAAAATGGGACTAGCAGGTCGTGGGGGAGAATTAGGTCTTCTTACATTTATGTTCAACTCTAATACCGACCTGCTGGTGGAGTTGGCACAGCTTCAACTTGAAGACGCAGCATTTGAATCTTCGTTTTTTCCGCACTTTTTGCAATGCTGTTGTGGCATTCTGTTTCAGGACTTACATGCTTTACTGAGTGGAGTCACTCACCGATAGCTTAAAATTCATGGAATAATTGTGTTGATTGATTTTAATTGCTCAGCAGAAGACTTGCAAAAAAAAGATGAATACTGGCAAGTTGTCTTTATTTACAGCCGCGGCGTTAACGTCTCAGAGCGTTTGTTACATAGGCACTGGGTTTCTCTTCCGGATGAGCTAGGAAGGCATATAGATTTGTGGCGTTTGGGGGAGCAGAGTTGGACTTCTTCTCCTATGAACTGATTCCAAGTTGCTCTTGTTGTTTGGAAACCTGTGTTCATCCATGTGGTACACTGCTCAGGACAGTTTTCAAATTTCAAGATGAACTTGGTACAAGGACACCCACAATCAGATAAGCTACCTTCGGATAGAATCTTCGTTTTCAAAAGGTGTTCTTCTGAAGTCCTCCCACGGTGGACACCTAGTTACGGCATTCCTGTGCTTTCTTGGACCAGGAAGGAGTGTCCATCCACGTAGGCGCTTCACAAGTATAACTTGCTCGTCACACTAGGCTTATCATTTTGACTTGGAATGAAAACTCCATGCACTGTATATTCTCTACAGCACTTGTACAGTTCAGACATCATCTTTTGGAGTAGAATGATGGTATTTATGCTCGGATCGCCTTCTTGGGACCTAAAAGAAAAGCTGCAGATGTTGATAACAAAGCCTGTGGCTAAGAGCCTTAAAGGTTTGACCGCCATGGAGTAGCTAGGAGCCCTGGCTTTGAGTCAGTGGGGTGTCAGAGCCCATAAAAAACCTTTTCTTTTTCACAACAGAATGTTTAGAACATAGAGAACATTGATCGAAAGGTATTAGTAAGGGTTATTGATAATATGGGGAGACGGGTAAATAGAATTTGAGGTCTTAACATTTTTTAATTAAATGGACAGTCAAAAAGGATGACAAAAGGCAGAGTTCAGAATGCTTATTAAAGGGGCGCCTGGGTGGCGCAGTCGGTTAAGCGTCCGACTTCAGCCAGGTCACGATCTCGCGGTCCGTGAGTTCGAGCCCCGCGTCAGGCTCTGGGCTGATGGCTCAGAGCCTGGAGCCTGTTTCCGATTCTGTGTCTCCCTCTCTCTCTGCCCCTCCCCCGTTCATGCTCTTTCTCTCTCTGTCCCAAAAAATAAATAAACATTGAAAAAAAAAAAAAAAAAGAATGCTTATTAAGAACCATAAACATAAAAGCAAATTTTAATTTAAACAATAGTTTTGGGAGCACCTGAGTGGCTCAGTCAGTTAAGCATCCGACTTCAGCTCAGGTCACGATCTCGCGGTCCATGAGTTTGAGCCCCGCTTCGGGCTCTGTGCTGACAGCTCGGAGCCTGGAGCCTGCTTCGGATTCTGTGTCTCCCTCTTTCTGCCCCTCCCTTGCTCATGCTTTGTCTCTGTCTCTCTCAAAAATAAATTAAACATTAAAAAAATTTAAAAAGCAATAACTCCTGTGGAAAAAATTGGTTTGGTTATTCCTCATGGAGGCCAAAACCTGGTGTATCCAGATGTTGGAAAGAGCTCTTAAAGATGAGAAAACGGGGGCGCCTGGGTGGCGCAGTCGGTTAAGCGTCCGACTTCAGCCAGGTCATGATCTCGCGGTCCGTGAGTTCGAGCCCCGCGTCAGGCTCTGGGCTGATGGCTCAGAGCCTGGAGCCTGTTTCCGGTTCTGTGTCTCCCTCTCTCTCTGCCCCTCCCCCGTTCATGCTCTGTCTCTCTCTGTCCCAAAAATAAAATAAAAACGTTGAAAAAAAAATTTAAAAAAAAAAAGATGAGAAAACGATTGTGGACATCGTCTCTGTAGCTCTTGGCTCGGTACACAGGAGACTGGAGGAAAGAGGGAGGGCCGCCTAGTGTCCAAGCACGAGGGTGCGTTTACAAATAAAGGAAACCAATCGAGGTAACAAACATGCCTACCGTGCCTCATGTATGTGGCACTTAGTAAAACTCCTACATAATGGATTTAATCTGCTTTTGAAAAAAATCAGTTTGAAATAAAGGGATGATATAAAGGAAAAGAAAAATGGAGGAGCTTTGAATATTTGTATAGTGTAGGGCTGTTTGACTATTCAGACTCTTTGGTTCCGTAGAATACATCATTTTAAATGTACATGGAGTAACACATTCCTTATTATGGCTTTCCTTGGAATTTTATATCCCAGGTAACTCACCATCGGCCTAATTCCGTCGGCACCTCCTATTTGTAGAGAAATAGCAACAACTTCGGAATTCATTAATAATTAAAGAAAGGCTCATTTGTTTTTTTCCTGTTAATGCTAATATTTTCTGCTTAACATTTTATTTTAATGTATTACTTTTCTCTTTTTTTCTGCCTAGTATTTGAAAAGAAGCCTTGAAATGATTTTCAAATATCTTAGCACATTGTGAGTATAAAACATCATGCTCCTGTGAATTGCAGACACTTGCTCACATTTAACGACCTGTTTTAAGACAAAGAAGGAAAAACAAAGTTCTATATCCTAGAAAAACCGTTCCTTTTGAGCTCATCTTCCTAACTTGAAGGGGCAATTAGCTTTTTCCATTTTGTGCTTCAAAAGAACTGTTAAAGGGGTCTTAGGAATCTCTGAAAAACCTTAGTGGCTGGTGTGTTAAATAAGGTGACAACAGGTGGAATGATTTTCCTCCTTCCCTTCTGACCTCATCCCGCCCCACATTCAGTTTTCTTCAGTACCGGCTCTCCTCACCTCCGCAGATGGTGGCATAGGGACAGAAGGCAAGAACAGTAGACCCAACTTTGTTATCTAGGGAGGCACACACTCTGAAGCAGGACAAAACCCACCTGGATGAGTAATGGGGTTTGGTGCCCATGGGCTCCATCACCAGCTCCACACACGGGATGCCACTGGCCGGACTCAACCCCCTTGGGACTCTCCTTGGGCCTGAGACCATGGCCTCCAGTCTTTTCCTCCTTGCATCTACTCTGCCCGTAGGTACCAAGTTAATTCCATTCCTCTCCAACTTTTCTGAAAGAGGCATCTGGTTACGGCACAGACTTTGACCTCCCTGGGCGGTGGCTGCAGCCTCCCCAACCCCCTCCCTACAACGTGGCCTTGGAGATGGAGGCACGGCCTTTGTGTTGACCTGGGTGGGTTGAATGCCGAATCCCTTTGGGCTTTAGCAAAGTTTCCACGTTCGTAAAATAGGAACAGTGAGGCAGATTTCATTGCTTGTGGTGAGGCTCGAATGAGGCGATATACGTCAAGTGCTGATTTTGTGCCAGAAACAAAATATGAAATCAATAAATAGCGATTGTTAGGATGGCTTTCTGTCCCAGGAGAACCACCGCAATTATCTCATAACTTGAGAAACAGATTTCTAAGGTTCCTGGAATCTTTTCTGTGTCGGTACCTTTGTGCGGGGTATTCTTTCCATGGAGAGTGGCTTCCGTGGACAAACGTCTTTCTTTCTAATCTCTCCTTTGCGGGATCTTAAACAGTGCGGGTACCGTGCTAAGGTTCTCATGTGTACGCTGAAGTTTTGAAGCTTTAAACATTTCCCTCCCTCCTCTTGCTAGTGAGTTAATTTGGAAAACCAATAATCTAAGCACATTGATAAACGAGACTTTGACTTATGAAAATCGAGGAGGTGTAGCTGTAACATAATTAGATGCCTAGGCTGTGTTTTCATCTTATTCTGTTTGAATCTGAAAATCTTGGTGATGCGTGGAATGATAAGGTCGGAAGCACGCTGATGGCTGAGCTGACTGCACTTGCTAATGATAGAAAACCTTTACTTGAGGTAGGTCATGGCTCGGACAGAGGTCAGTAATGTGATTTTCCCCTGGACTTGCCTTGTTGATGCTTATTTATAGGAATAGCCGGGTGCCAAGCCGAGACCTTTTTGCCTGGGCCCTAAATGCAATCTCTGCATAGGAGATGGTGATCGCTTGACCACTGTCTTTATCGGAAGGCCATCTCCTCTGGACCCTCAAAGAGAAATGACATACTGCTTCTAATTGACTATCCCTTTGAATGTACGCTCTATTTCAATGGATTTTTATTGCTCACCTATCAGCCCCCATGTGAGACTCCCTGCTTACAATTGGATACCTCTGTGAATTAACCCTGGAGAGTTAGGAATATGCTGATTAAGCTTAGGTCCCCTACATCAACTGTATAAACAAATGCTTTTCAACTCTGAATTACTATGGCTGTCATTCTTTACTTGGTACAGAAAGCCATAGTCTGCCTTTCCCTTACTGGAAGCACTTCTGTCTGCGGCTGTCCTGTTAGGAATTCCCCCGGCTTGACCAGGCATCTGGCTGCTTTCTTTTAAATATGGAGACAATTACTATTGAACAGCAAAGTGGAGTATGTACCAGCAGTCTTAGTAAGCGGATGCAAAGTCAGAAACCTTGGATATTAGGGAAGTTGAACTTAATGCTGTCCCATGTTGTTAAGGAATAGGGCCAACAGTTTGCTTAGACAAATAGAAAATCTCATACCTGCCTTTTACGCAAGGCTGACAGTGAAATCAACTTCCTTAATATAGAGGCACCTTTTAGCCATGTTATTAGCCCCAATTAGATGTTAGTTGTGATAAGTCTACACACACAAAGGGAAAAAATATAGTAGAAAATACAATGTGTTTATACAGTATATAAAATCCTCTCTGTATTCTTGGTTGACAATAGTTGCATTGATAAACTTTGGAACATTTCCTTTGGAGTTCCAATGATTGGAAAGAAACCGCTTGGAATTATTCACAGGATTAGTGGACAACGACGTTCCTGCCTTGAGGATTTTCTTGTTTTGAATAACAAATCTCTCCCTGAAGATGGTTAGACAGAACTCATTTGCGGTAGGCGCCTGTGTACCAGAACTTGGAAGTAATTAGATTGCTTCGTAGCTTAGCTGCACGAGCCTCACTCAGTATATGGATTCTTAAATAAACAATAAGAAAATTACATTACGAAGAATGACAACCCACATGCAAATCCCCTAGTATAATAAAAAGTGATTAAAGATGTTCAAGTGAGGCAAGATTGCTCAGCATCTGCCTACAAGACTCGACTGCAATGCGTAACGTCACTAAATAAATATCAGAACACGTTAAGTTACATTGTTTGCTTTTGTTTTTTGTACGTGGTGAGCTGGGTAAGGCTCCTTTGGAAACGAAAGGAACGGGATGCTTCTTTTTCTTCTCCCGAGGCGTTCACACTGACTTCCACCTGCAAGAAAAGAGTAGACACGGTTGGTGTCACGTTATGTCATCCGTGTGTTCGATGTGCTGTAACGTAGCGCAAGCTAGCAGCTGATAAATCCTGTTAGCAGGTGCTCACATCTGCCAAAGCACCACCAGATGGGGCGTTCCCCAGCCAGGCTTTGGAGAACCAGTAGGTCTCTTTCCCTCTGTTTGACAGATCTGTCCGTTACCCCTGTTATCAGTCTACCCGCTCCAATTTCTTGAAACCCGTCTCCAAACACCTCCCTTGGTTTTTAATTATTAAGTACATTTATAAAAGCACATTAAATTTGGCCAGATGTTTGATTGAAGGGTGGTGTTTCTAGCCTTTTTGGTCTTGGAATGACTACCTATGATAGCCCTCACTGTTCGTTGAGTAATCTCAAAATCGAAATATCTTCATAGGGAGAAGTGACGCATCCTCCCCCGCTTGGTCCTCTCCTTTGAGGAGTAGCCAGCCTTAGTTGTTTGGGTCAAGGCTAATGAAGGAGATACTGAGCTTACTTAGTGGATGTTGACACCACTGAAGGCATATTGGCTTCACACAGTTTCATGCCTGTTTATCAAAAGGATGTCGCTTCTACATCTTGTAACTCAATTCCCAGTGCTCGCTATTTTGTCACTCTAGAATTCTTAAATTCTATACCGAGGTGATTATTTCTCTGCTGAACATTGTTTTTCAAGGGGTGACCTGTCTTAAAATTCCATTTATGTTCAGATTGCCATCAAAAGGGCATCATTAGGTCTTGACAGATGCTTTAAAAATTTTCTTAAACAAATTTTTAAGGGGCGCTTGGGTGACTCAGTCGATTGAGCATCCGGCCTTGGCTTGGGTCATGATCTCACGGTTCGTTGGTTCAAGCCCCTTGTCGGGCTCTGTGCTGCCAGCTCAGAGCCTGGAGTCTGCTTCAGATTCTGTGTCTCCCTCTCTGTCTCTCATCCTTTCCTCCTCCTCTGCTTATGCTCCGTCTCTCTCTCAAAAATAAATAAACATTAAAATTTTTTTTTTAAATTTGAGAGAGGTATGAGCACAAGTGGGGGAGGGGCAGAGAGAAGGAAAGAGAGAATCCCAAGCAGCTTCCACACTAGCAGCTCAGAGCCCAACCCAGGGCTCAAACTCACCATGAGATCGTGACCTGACCCGAGACCAAGACTTGGATGCTTAATCAACTCTGCCATCCAGGCGCCCCAATCTTGACAGATGTTAAACAGCGTTTGCCAGATATAAAGAGTACAGGCATCCATGATTTGCTTTAGTGGGCTGAAAAAGGAAAAGCAAAATGTGAAGTTGAAAGTATACAAGCTTTACAAATACTGTCAAGCTGCTAACACCTATTCAAATCATTAACAAATCAGAATATTTGGAATTTGAACTAAAGCTAAAAAGTTCTAACTCCCTACAAAAAATGTTAAATATAATTGTAAGATCTAAATCCTTGGACTCTAACTTAAAAAAAATTGGAGTCCATTAAAAATGATGAATTTCAATCTGACCTAATTAAATTAGAGGGGATTATAATTCAGGAGATCTTTGAGTTTGGGAATTTTGGAAGAGAGGAAGGAGGAGGGATAGTTTGGTTTGGTTTAGTATTCTTACATTATTTTGGATATATTGAATTTATTAGCATAGTGTCTTAAAAAATAGAACTGGACTGTACAAGCATGAGCACTAGAGTCAAAATAAAATAGGAATTAGTAGGAGTCAGAGACATGAAAAATTAATAGGAAGTTGTGTAGTTGAGAGGTCAGTGTGTCTCCCAAAGATCCCTGACTCCTGACGTCCACCCTCTTGAACTCTCCCCTCCCCTGGAGTATAGACTGTGCCAAATGACTTGCTTCACATGAATAGAATACAGAAAAAAAAATAAAGGAGGAACCAGATCAAACGGAAGCCGGTTTAAACTAATTTTAAGATAGTCTTGAGGGTTTTGTCTCACCAATGGGGAAACGCTAAGCCAAAGTATCTGGACACTAGAGCTCGTGATTTATTGGCATATAATTTTGAGGGAACATACCTGCCAGATAAAATAGTGTAACTGGAGACAAACTAGAAATCACATTAGGGCAGTTACCATGAATATATAATAAGGTATTTGAGTTAATCCTTGAGTTCTTTTCGTTCCTAATATTTGGGGACTGCAGAGATAATAAATCAGAAACAGCTGAACATCTCTTCCGTGTTGATATAATTGTAAAAAAATTGGCCAACAGCTTTCTTTTCAACTCAACTACCATTTGTCGAGTACCCGTTTTTTTACCAGGTATTAAAAATCACACTGTAATCAATGGAGTCAGTGGGAAAATTCTCCCAATCTAATTTGAATTCTTCCCAACCCTTGGATAAATGCCACATCAGCCCTGGTTGACTTAGAGACCTGTAAGTCCAGGCTAGCCAAGTGTAAAGATGGGAGATATTGACAGCAGTATTAATGGTTTTCTGAAAATTGATTCTTATTGTGGTGCTCCTCCTTTAGTATTTGAAGGTTGAGCTTTACGTATAACACTGTAACATAATTCTCCAGATGTACCTTGGCCATTGTAGATTTTTTTAAAATTACTTTTAATGTTTATTTGGGGGGGGGGTGGGGCGGGGAGGAACAGAGAGAGAGGGAGACACAGAATCCGAAGCAGGCTCCGAGCTGTCAGCACAGAGTCCGACGTGGGGCTTGAACTCACGAACCGCGAGATCGTGACCTGAGCCGAAGTCAGAGGCTTAACTGACTGAGCCACCCAGGTGCCCCAGGCCATAGCAGATTTTTAAGTGGCCTGCAAGGTGTGATTCCTCACTATTGCTTTCAGAGCTTTTAGGTACCAGCTAAATCCGCATCACGGTAGAAAGACATTGTAGCAAAATTTTTGTAGCCTCAGAAGCCTGAAAAACTCATCATGGTTGAGGAATTAGATTTTCTTTCTGAATATAATTGGAATGGAAGTATTTTATTTGGTTGATGATGGCGCTGTAAACCCAGCCACGCAGTGGACTCTGACATCTGTATTTACTGCTGGCTGCTGTTTGTACAGACCTTCACTTGGAGTTGAAATATAATCGGGCCTTGATAGGTTTAACAAAGATTCTAATCGTTAAATCTTCAATCCGAAGCGGAGTGTCCTTAGACAAAAGCTGTGTGGCTTTAAAAATGTAGACATTCCCATCCTTGAGATAAACTAGAGAACGAAAGTACTTGCCTGCGGGTTCCACACAGGGCTTTCTGGGGCTTAGTCCTCTCCTGGCCCCTGTGTTCACCTTTTCTCTGCTTAGTTACCCCAGGGCCCAGGCTCTACTCCTTCTCTACCCCTTCTGGCTCCTTCTCTGGTATGTCCAGAACAGGATGAGGTCTTGGCTGCTGCTTGTTCACAACTCAGATGGCAAGCACATGGACCCTTTGAAGATATTCCCACCGATCACCAAGCGGAAGCGGATTAAAACAAATAACCATCATTGGCACGTTGTCAAGGTGTTAGAACTTGTTGGGCCTGATACAGAGTTACGGACACGGGTTGAAAAAACCTTGGCGTGCCTTCCCACCCTGTGTCAGGCCTTTCGTTAGGCACCGAGAATACAAAGATAAGGGCAGCTGGCCTTCAGGCTCCTGGCCAGGGAGTGTAAATAATGAAGCAGTTGCCGCACAGGGTGTTAAGGGCACAGTGGGAGAGAGGGAGATGCTTGCTATCACAGGCACACAGAAGCTTGGGGGTGGGCCGGGTGGAGATGACCCTGTGGGCAGCACGGGGAGGCAAGCCAGGTAGACGAAGTGGCATGTGAAGAAACACGTAGGCGAGAAAGAACACAATGGATTTGGGGAACTGGAGGATTTTTTTTTTTTTTTAAGTTTATTTATTTTTGAAAGACAGCAGGGGAGGGGCAGAGAGAGAGAATCACAAGCAGGCTGTGCCCTGACAGCACGGAGCCAGACTCAGATCGTGACCTGAGCTGAAATCGAGAGTTGGACACTGAACTGACTGAGCCCCCCCCCCCGGGTGCCACCAGGGAAGTGTAGGGTGTGAAGGGCACCCTGTTGAGCCCTGGGGCTCAGTGGGTGGCCGTGAGTTGTTACATCCCTGGTTCTCCCGGTGTTTCTCCCCAACTAGTAGCATTAACATCACCCGGATGTTTATGAGAAATGTACATTCTCAGGCCCCACCTTAGACCTGACTGAGAAACTGATTTAAATAGCCCTCCGGGTACTTCCGATGATACTACAGTTAAAAAGCCACTGTGTTAGATTACGTCATATCGTAGCATTGTCTTTTAAAGCCAGTGGATTTTTTTAAGTTTATTTATTTTGAGAGAGACAGAGATGGTACAAGTGAGAGAGAGGCAGAGAGAGCGGGAGACAGAATTCCAAGCAGACTCTGGGCTGTCAGCACAGAGCCCACTGTGGGGCTCGAACTCAGGCAACTGCAAGTTCGTGACCTGAGCTGAAGCCAAGAGTTGGACGCTTAACCGGCCGAGCCACCCAGGCGCCCGAAGACGAGTGGATTTTAAACCGGGGAATGAGGCTAGTTGAATTTGATATTTTATCACAAGTGCTGTCTGACGGAAGCACTTTTGAGAATAAATTAGCGCTCGCTCCGCAGTCGGGGGAACGAGATGGAGGGGGGTTGGGAATAAATCCAGATGATGCTTAAGAGGCTGGGCGGAGCGTGGCAAAGATCGAAGGGCTTCAGGAAAGACTCGAAAGACACTCAGTAGCCGCTGTCTCATCGTCACCTGATTGGAGGGGGCCTAATGCCATTATTGCTCAGCTGAACTCGGGCTCGTTGTTCATCACTCTCCTCTCCTGCCACTTGGTCCCACTTTTCGTGATGGCCCCTGGAGCTTTTTCATCCAAGAAAAGTCAAAAGATCAGTGTTCCTCTTGCACAACTGTTGGGTTTCATTTCTCGACACAAGGGAGCAGGCGGGTAGGCTGTTGCTTCTGGTATCGAGACAGGATTACATCCGAGTATTTCCTCTGGCCTGGAGCCAGAATTTCTACCACTGTCTCCCACTCATTTGAACAAAGTTGTATTTATAGCAAAGAGGATTGTCTTCCTGGTGTAAACAATAATCTTATTATTTCTTTGATTTTACAATAAAAACATCAGAATTATTTGGGACCTCTTCCAGTGGTTTCCCATTTGTGGTCTTTGCCCAATAGACGTTTGACATGCTGCGTTTCTGGATACAGACGGAGTACGTACCATGATGAAGTAACCTAGGTAAAACTAAGTTGCATAGTTTAAATATATGATATTGCATTAAGGGGATGATGGAGATAGGATTTAAGAATCACTCGGTGCCCCCAATATTTCCTGAATGTTCCTCTGTTTTGGGCACTGGATGGGTACAGTACTTTATTATTCTCAAAGCATCTGCACGAGATACTGTATTTTTCATACTGGTATATTTTTTATACCAGTGAAGAATTTAAAGACTAAAGAGGCTAACCAACCTGCCACTTCTAATAAGTAACTGAGATTATTCAAGCTTCTGAACAGTCCAAAAAGAAAGTCAAGGAAAGTACTGCCCATTTTCATAAATGACTCTGAAAAAGAGCTTTCGTGGCTGTTGCTACAGGTGCAGAGACCTATGCTTTCTTCTACGTGATTGGCTCGTAGGGTTTTTCAAGAGCAACTGAGCTGGGGTTTTTTGTTTTTTGGTTTTTTGGGGTTTTTTGTTTGTTTTTTGTTTTAATCTAGACAGAAGCATAAAGTTATCTATATCATCTGATTGAGTCGCTCCACTTCTAGGCTCCTAGACTATGAAAATAATCTGAGATTCAGCAAAGAAATGTGTGTGCAGATGGTTTTCAGAAATATTTAAAGAGGAAAAAAAAGTAATGATAAAGATAGTATCTGGCATCCTTTCAAATGTTGTATATATTTTAGATGAACATGTCATTTATATAAATATATGAAAATATACTTTAAATCAGTATGCCATTGTAATGTATTAAATGTAGCAAACATAGCATATTAAATATAACATACATACGCCAACATGTTAACTATGGATGAAATTATTGGTGATTCAAGTTTTTGACATTACTTCCTTATTTTTGGAATTTTCTTGACCAAAAATTACTCTTACAACTCA
Organism: Lynx rufus; assembly: GCF_022079265.1. NCBI lineage: Eukaryota > Metazoa > Chordata > Mammalia > Carnivora > Felidae > Lynx > Lynx rufus. Next base: position 5,770,951 of record NW_025814840.1, on the reverse strand, counting down.
GAAATAGTAAACACCCTATTTCCTAAACTAGTCAGAAATCATAAACCTCCCACTTGATAAACTAGTCCAGAATATGTGTTTGCAGTTATTTTGTGGAAGAAAATAAAGTCTGTTTTTGAGATAAAGTGGTTAGAATTACTTCCACGGCATTGCTGTTTAAATTATAAGCCAAATACTTCTGGATCATTTTATTGAATTTTCTTTCTCAGGAATGGAAAACAGCTTCTTCATATTTGAGCAAATCAGGATGACAGGTTGCACAGAAATTGACACTGAATGAATTTCGATACGGTATGGAGACCAAGTGTCCTAGATCTGATCAAAGATTAATTTGTCTCATTGAAAGAGTCACGCCGATTTTGGCTTCCAAGAGAAATAACAAAATCAAAACATTTTCAGTAAAAAAAACATGATAGTTCTCAATCACAATTTACTTTTACTTTTATATTCCTTAATATGGATTCTGAAATCTATCTTTATTCCTTTCAACTGTCTACGAGACCTTAAGTTAGTAAGCTTAGTACTTTTAGCGTGTGTTTTGACTGACGAGTGTGGTTTAACTTTGTGAAAACTTCTCTCAATTGCCACAGCATTGTTGGAATAGGAAGTGGGGTGGGGGGCAGATAGAATACTGGGATCAGCCGATTTTCTTGATTTTTCGGGGCCAGCAAGTGTGAATTTTCAAAGACCATAGTAACAATAACGATGGCTTATGCTTACATAACACTTTCTGTGTTGCAGGCACTGCTGTAAGAAATGTCTCACATATTAAGTCATATAATACAACAACCTAAGAGGTGAGGCCTACTCTATTATTTTCAAGATGAGGAAACTGAGGCACACAGATACAAAGTGACTTGCCCAAGACGACGCTCACCAACCCAAATACTGACCCAAACCCTTGCCCTTGTCCATTATAGTATATAACCTATCGGCTCCAGTCAGCTCTTAGGGACGTAGGAAACTGGTCCTCAAAAAGCACAGCGTGATGACAAGGCATCATGGGAATCCTTCTCAATGATTTCAAAGATGCACACATGTAAGAGAGTCATGAAGTCACACGGTTAAGTCTGATGAATCCCCTTGAGTTCCCTATTTTCGTTGATGGTTTGGGGGGAGGTTTTTGTATCACACATAGATATTTTAGTAGTAACGTATGAAGGATAGGTTTTAAGATAAAGTGATAGACATAAAGATAGCTTTCTAACCGCTTTGAGACGTGCCTGACCATCCAGGGGCAGAGTTCACTCTCCTCTGCTCTCAGAAACTTTGGTGGCATGTTTGAAGAGTGTGGATTTGAACAAAGGAATGCTGGTAAAACTAGTAACATTTACCATGATTAAAAAGTAATGGTATAAAATTTGAAGGAAGCCACAAAGCTTATCAAACCCATTTTCAATATTTAAAAAAAAAAAACAAAACAGCTTGAGAAAGACAGTGACTTATTCAAGGATTTTGAGATGGTTCTGAGCATCAGTGTAACCACTACTTGGACCTCCAGGTTCTCAGTACTTTGTCAGCTGCCTCTAAATGATAGAAAACGAAGTTGTGTAGCTGATGGCATCTTATATTACTTTCTTAATGAATTAGCAATGTTTTTCATCTCTGAGAAAGCACAGACAATTCAGTGGGGGTTAGGTGAAAGGCATAATCAGATTGTGAAATTTGAAAGCCTTTCCAAATCACATGCTCTTGACATCACAGACAATGGATTGTAGCAAATACTTTGTTACTTTCAGGTTTTACGTTAGGGTGTTGATTTAGACTACCTCATAGAGAAATCTTCCCATTTCGTTTCCTTTTTTCCTCTCAGCACCTACTCCTTCCTCGTGAACGTAGAGTCAAAACAGTGATTTTCCCGGGAAAAGAACCACCATTTTAGGATTCCAGACACCGTAAAAGCCTCAGTTTCAGTCCAACTCCTATGTCTGCCATTCTCTGATCTAGGTTAGGTCAGTTTATCTCTTGGCCACATGATATGTGCTTAAGAATTGAAGGAAAGGAACTTATTTGAATATCTCTATCCATATGAATGCTAGTTCTAAGAAGTTTTGAGATGGATAGATGAGGTCAGTGGACCATGTTGAGTAAAACTCTCCTTCGAGAAGTCCCTTTCATGTTTGGAGAGGCAGGTGCCAACTTGTCAAGTGTCTTTATTAGATTCTTTTAAAATTTCTTAGAAAAAATACTAAAATTAATATAACCAAATAATGCACACTTAAAGACCCAGTATTGAGACTCTGTTTCAATACATGACCAAATGATCATTTGCAGTTGATCTAGGAAATCATCACTGAAAATATGATTACGGTGTCTAAATGAGCCCACTTAGCTTTCTAAAGTAATCAAGTAAATCGTGAAGGGGCCACTTTTAAACTTCCTTTTGTGCTAGGTAAATACAGTCTTTTGTGATACTAATTTAATTACACCATTTGGCTTTAATTGGCTAAATAAAAGAGAAGGAAATATGCAGGCAATAAAGAAGATCAAATGGATGAATTTAAAGAGTCGTAAGCCTTAATATACTTCTAACAATGTGAATATAGTCGAATGTTTTCCTCAAGAGATACTTGAACTTCTAAAACATTAAACAGAAGCTATATGATCAGATGTACAGTTTAGAGTAGTTTTAGGGCGCCATTCAGTTTGAATGAATTTTGAATGAAAATTTTCATGAATGCTCTATGATGATTGTAGGTGACAGACATCTGTCTCAAAATAAATAAATTAAAAGAAGATTGTTTGATCTTTTAATTAACTTGAACAGAGAACGTGGTCAAATTTGTGGTTGTTACATAAATCCATTAATTTTTGAGCCATCGGTGTTTTTAAAAAGAATCTATTTCTTCTATTATCTCTTCATTTTCTTCTTTAAAAATGTCTATACGAAATCCTTTTTAATTTCTGACAATTGCACCACTTTGAGATAAAGTTCTCCTGGTGCACTCCCTGCTCAGTGAAAGAAAAGAAGACCTCATTCTGGCTTTTGGTTTATCTTAAAGGCACCCTGCTAATGCTGATACGTATTACAACCTGGGTGAATCTTTAGCATGCCATGAGGTACCCAGCACAGGAGCGTTCATAGAGACAGAAAGTAGAACAGTGGTTTGCTGGGGGGGTGGGGAATAGCAGGGAGTTTAATAGTTTCGTGGATGCAAACTTTCTATTTGGGAAGATGAGGAAGTTCTGACAATAGGTGTTGGTTGCAGCATATTACGAATGTGCTTAATGCCGTGGAATTGTACTCAAAAATGATTCCGTGGTTTAAAAAAAAGCCTGTTTCTCTTGAGGAGCCTGTTATCTTTTTATTTTCTTTCTCAAAGTGTTGCCCAGTCTTATTTAGCCAGCCTTGGGAGACTTTAGCGTGGCGATATCCTGTTGACGCCTTAGAACACAGGTTGATCGTTAGTTACGGACCTGTGTCCTGGCCTTCTTTCTGTCACCACTCCCCTTACACATTTAAACAAGCCATCAGGTTGGTTTTTAAAAACTGTGTTCCAAAATGGGATTCTCAAATATTGTTTATCTTATTTTCCAGATTAAAAAACAAAATTTACTTGACCCAACGTGGATTTCTGCCAAGTTGAGAATTTAAGGTGTGGTCTGTGCATAAGGTGACGAACTTAATTAGATGTAAGGAGCAGACTAATCATTTCTAATTGCATGGTTAGGGCTTCCTGAAATAGGTCACCACCATTACTGTGATGCTGTGCAGGCCAAATGTTGTACTCCGTATAGTGATTATTTGCCCCAGTTTGGTTGGTTGGTTGGTTGGTTATTTATGTATGTCTGTGTGTTTTCATTTTATATTAGAGAGTGAGCGAGCAGGAGAGGGGCAGAGAGACAGAGACAGAATCCGAAGCAGGCTCCAGGCTCCGAGCTGTCAGCACAGAGCCCGACGCGAGGCTTGAACTCGGGAGCGGCGAGATCATGACCTGAGCCGAAGTCGGACGCTCAACCGACGGAGCCACCCAGGCGCCCCTCCCCCAGTTCTATCACCACACAATATTTTGTAGCTGTTGGCTGAATCTTTTTAGCTGTTGACAGAATAGACACAAACGTATTACTTGATCCGTTGTGCTTCGAGAGAATAAAGGAGTTAGGATTTTTTTGTTTGAAAACTCGTGGTGCCAGTGAGAGTCATAGGAAATTCAGTGCAGTTTAGTAAAGGAGAATAAATAGACTTAGTTTGGCTCTTAGAGGGGCTTTGCTGCTCCTAGATGTTATTGAACATCAGTTCAGAATTGCCATAGACCCTTTGCTCCACGTTTTTGTCTTCCGTGTGTTTCTCTTGATGCTCTAATAGTAACCTAGTAGACAATTTTTATGTGTTTGTTCTTGAACAGCATTATGCAAGTAAACTGTATTTTGAATTTGCCTTAAAAGTACATCACTGAACTTTATTATGGGAGTATATAAGTGGAAGTCAATAAAAGCTGGTGAGAAAAAATACTTAAATTTGGTAAATATGGTTTACCAAATCTTTTCTTTGTCCGCAAGCTTTTATATGTCCCCGCTGCAGAGTTAGGTTATGAGAACTCCCATAAACCAAACTTCTTCATAGTTTGTATCATAAAAATAAGTTTTTTTCTGCTTTTTAAAAATAAAATTAGGTCGGGGCGCCTGGGTGGCTCAGTCGGTTGAGTGTCCCACGTCGGCTTAGGTCATGATCTCACAGTTCGTGAGTTCAGGCCCCGCATCGGGCTCTGTGCTGACAGCTCGGAGCCTGGAGCCTGCTTCATCTTCTATGTGTCCCTCTCTCTCTGCCCCTTCCCCGTTCATGCTGTCTCTCTCTGTGTCTCAAAAATAAATAAACATTAAAAAAAATTTAATAAAAATAAATAAAATTAGGTCATAACATTACTAATCCATCAAATGCCTCGAGTTTTGAAGTGCCCTGCTTGATCCCTCTTTGTTCTAAAACTTTTGACCATTCTTAACCACTCTTGCTTCTGACTCTTTGTCCTGTGGTTTCCACCTTGGGCTCTGGGCGTCTTCCCCCACTCCAGAGCTGCTCTTAGAGCCTAGGATTTTTGCTTCTATGAAAGAACTCAGTTGATGGGGATATCAAAAGAACCCAGGGAAATTCAAAAGGACTAAGATTAGTTAAAATCTTGTTTTTTGTTGTTGTCACTATTGCCTTCTATAAAGATGAAATGATGATAATAAGGCAGACAAACAACTTTGATCAGACAGCCGCTCATGTTTCAAAGATAAAGAAAGTTACTGGTTTTGACTGCTGTAGGCAACAGGGATAAAGAAGAAAGAAATCCTCTAGGTATTAAATGTCCTCCCCACAATAATTCTGCGTTTTCATATATGTGACATATAAGTTTCGATTCGGGGGAAAAATTAAAGTTAAGGATGAAGAAGTCCCCCTTGTTTTCTTCCTCCTGGATCTGGGTATGTTTCTCTAGCATAAACGGAGCTGCGTGGGCAGAATTTAAGAAGCATCCCTCAAAGCCACAAAACTCAAAATTGGTGGCTTCACTCTGCCAAAGACCGTGGTGGACATTCCGTTATTATTTTTGCCCTATCTGTCTTACCCACTAGACTTCAAATTCTATTATAACATATGTCACCCTTTGCTCAATCAATAGTTCAGTGAATGACCCAGTTAGAAGACTATAAGTTCTTTCCACGTATTTTGAAACAAACCTCTGGAGACCTAACCCACATTTACAGGGTCCCTAGGTTCCTGGTTCTTAGACACGACCACCAACTCCAAAGCAGCTTGTTGGAACGGATGCCAGTTCGCATGGTAGATTTTTGTCAGAGTTTAAACTTGTCTTGTCTTTGATTTAGTCTTAGACGACAACACAGAAAAATTAGAATTGTTGAAAACCCATTGCTCTATTTCCTACTGATAGGATACATTTTTCTGCGTAGCGTCTTCTAAATAGTTAATGCAGCAAGGGTAGAAAGGAACTCTTTTTCAAATAAATGGTTGCGTATTGTCAGAGTCTGTTAACTATTGGTAAAACCACCTTTCAGCAGAGAAACCCATTAGTCGTATCGATGAGTTACTAGGGGAGTCTTAAACTTAACACAGAGACACTTAACCCAGAGTTGAAATAAGACGGTTTGCCTCTCACCGCTCTGGTAAGAATAGAGAAGCAGAGACCTATAACGAACAGTCCAGAACAAGTGAGGGTGGTAAATATTGCCAGGCAAACAAAGATGGTAATCGCCAACTGTAACGTACTTGATAGTGAACCAGACTAAGAACCTACATTTGAATCATGATGCATGATTCAGCTCTTACCCAGCGTGTTTGCTTTTTATTTATATAGTTTTTTAATGTTTATTTTTGAGAGAGAGAGAGAGAGAGAGAGTGCACACAGGGGGAGGGGCAGAGAGAGAAGGAGAGAGAGTATCCCATGCAGGGCTCGATCCCTTGAACCGTAGGATTGTGACCTGAGCCAAAACCCAGATTTGGATGCTCAACCGACTGAGCCACCTGGGTGCCCCTGATGTGTTTGCTTTCTAAAGTCTAAAACCAGGAGACGTCAAGACGATGTGTGCCTTCAATATGTTTCTATTAATGGTGTTTGCGATTAGAAAAAAATTACAGGTTTCATTTTTATACAACTTTACTTCTGTGAAGCTATTTGTAATTAACTGTTTCTGGGGAAGAATAAGCAGATGAGGGTTTCCCATTACTCTTGAGACATCAGGCGACGTGACACAGGTTTTACTCCTAGATCTCTTGGAAAGATGTGCTGTCCATTTTGCCAAAAGTCAGGCTACTACTTTATGAGTGTAGGTGAAGATTTTTTTTTTATTTGTCTTACCAAATTAAAATCAAATGTTCAAGTCCACAGAATGTACAGATGTTGTGTCTGCATCTTTTATATTGACTTTGAACTTGAATACTAATTCTAGGATTTTTTTTTTACAGCCTCATTTCAGATTTGGATTAATTCATGAGGAAAGATCTCTTTCCAACTAGGACATTAACATCAAGGGAAGATGTTATCATGAGGTTTATGAAAGTAGTGAGGAAATGGGATCCAAATATTTCAACACTGAAGAAAAGACTAACTTATATATTATTATTATCTCCACTCCCAGTAGGGCTATCACATGCCCGAGCTATAAAATGCTAAGTGCTCATTCTTTCAAAAATGCCCTGACTTACCTTTATAATAAAAAGAAAGTCAAAACATGAATGTGAGACTTTAGCAGGGTTGTAAAAGTGTCCTCGGTGAGATACTAAAGATATATTTAGCTAGCTTAAGACCACGTACTTCAGCCAATGTGAAATATAGAAGGAAAAGTAATGGCTTTGTCTTAAAAGCGTTGGAGGTATGATGCAGGATAGTTGCTATTTGGGTACCCAATTCAGAGTACGTGTGGCCAATGTGATCAAATTTGGAAAAATGCATTTATAGAACACACAAATTTTAAGCTGTTTTGTGAAAATGAAGGCTTGATGTATTTTTCAGTTAGGTCCGAGGTACTTTACATTTGTTTTTGTCAATCTATGTAAGTTCCTACTGTGACAGCGTGTGGTTCATTGTGGAACAGTACGTCTTGTTTCATTGGGTACCTGAGGTGCGCCGATAGAACGCGCGAGGATGCAGAAGGTGATCCTCCTCTCTTGGGACTGGTAATGCTCTATGTGTTCTCTGCCCTGGTGAAATTTCATCTCAGGACTGACCAAATAGATGTGTGTCATCTGGGCCAGGGTAGGAGCTTACTTTCTAGGCGTTTCTTCACATGATCAGATCAGAGGCAAATAACTGATCTTCTGAGAAATGAAATCGGAGCCACTCTGGGATTATGGGTAATTGGGTTGCAGACAGAATAGTTCTAGGGTAGACTCTGTTGAACGTGTCACTGCAGGTGAATCTACAGAAGCGTGTGATCAGCTTTATAGGGAACAGAAGACAGTTAGTCTCAGTCGTCTGTGAAGAGCTTTCGAGTCCCCCTTGGGCCCTATTCTCTTAATGGCAATGTGCACAGAACCAGCTGTCCTTTTGGCACAATCGAGAAGCAGAAAGCATTTGGTCCCCTGGGCTCAAGAGGATGTGAGTTTTTGGCCCCAGAGTGCTCACAGAGTCAGCCTTTACCAGAAATACCTCTGTGTTCAGACCATTGATGATGACGATCTTTACCTAAGTCGTCTATTTTCTCAGGCCTCTCTGTTTTCTACAAGCACTGTGATTGGTAATCATGCTCACAATTATAAGGGTCATTTTTTGAGTGCTGACTGTGTGCCGTGGAGTTATAAAACCCTATTAACTTCTTCCCAGTTTTGTCATTTACTTTGGAGCCACATTCTGGGTTGTTGTTTCGTAACAAATATGTAGATGTCCTAACTCTAGGCTCTTTCCAGAAATAAGCTCTTTTCAATTCAACTAGAATTCAATGTGCCCTTCAGTCTCGACTGATTCCTGTCTATTTTTGGCGAAGTGAGGTCAACGGAGTTAAATGGAGCTATTGTTTTTCATCACAGTGGGCCATTTGCTTGTATTTGAAAACATGTTCTTAAAAGAGCATTTGAGGGAGAGATCTGAGTTTCAGGCCCAAGTCCACGGCCACTGGTTGTGATGACTACATAAAGTCAATTCACCTCTCTTTAGTTTCATTATTGGTGAAATAAAAGGTTTCACGTGGACCGTCCGAGTATGATCTTAGATTCATAAGTAATTCTTATCTCACATCTATAGTTGACTTCAAAATAATAACTTTCTTCCCTCTTTAGATTTGTTGCCCTAACAACCCTGCGGGTACTCAACGCTTTTCCAATGAGTCGTCCATTCCGGCATTTCATAAATCCTGAGCACCTGCTCTGTTTCAGGTACCGCATGAGGCGCTGAAGTTACAGCACTGAGAAAAGAATGTCCTTGTGCAGCTTCTAGACTAGCGGGAGAAAGGAAAAGTAATGGCAATCAGACTTTTTAATGTAAAACTACAACCGTGATGTGTGATGATGAGAGAGAGAGTCATGGCACCGTGATAATAATGAGAGACTTCCCAAAGAAATGATCGTTATAAAGGTGGGTGTGAATCAAGGACTTGTTTATTGTGTGTGTGGGGGGGGTGATGTTTCTGGGAGAGCAGAGCAAGAGAGCAAGATGTGCTAGAGACTGGGTAGAGGCCGAGGTGAAAATGTTGGTGTTTGGAGCAAATGGTCAAGGAAGAATTCTTGAGACATCTTGGGTGCAACAAGGTGGTTTTTTGAAAGCACAGGGACAGGACCCGTGGGCAGAAAGAGCTGCCCTGGGGTCATGAGGAGTGAATGATTATATGCCTTCAAGTGGGGGAAAGGGTCAGGGATGGCATAAGCCTGTAAGGAATTTGGAAGCCAGGTGTCCAGGACCTTGAGGGGCTAGCTGCTATTAGGAACAGGTCATTGATTCCTGCTTAGTAATGCCTCAGTCATGAGACCCTTCAGATGTACATCAGGGGCCATAGGCTTGGAGGATGGTTGCCAATGTATATTTGGGGAGTAGAGATAAAGGAAGTTTCCATAGGAATTTTTATATGGTAAAGGAGACTTACAGGATCCTGGAGGTCGGGCTAATGATAACCTGATTGCCCTTGGTCCTCAGCAAAGTGGCAGCATGGAGGCAGCCGAGGTCCTAGAGGAAGGTCACTCAGACTGTCTCAAGGACGTGTCAGTGGGCTGTGAGTTGTACGGAAGTTTAATTTTGTTTTCTTTTGTCTTTGTTCCCCACATGAGGGGCCTATATTCTCTGTAGAAATACTGATTTAGGGCTTGGAATGGGATCCAGCTCCCATGGGGCTTACAGTTTAGAGAAGAATCAATATTTGGCTCTCATGAATTCATGCGACTCTTTCAGTTACATTAAGGAAAACATTATAGGAAAAAAACAAAAGTCCACGGGTTCTAGGCTATACGTGAATGCATCTGATAAGCCTCAAGCAGAATCAGTAGACATCCACTTACTCTTCTTACCTCTTGAATCTGGTTCTGGACGGTGTGGGTGAGCCATTCCGGGACTTGAAGGACTTGGTTTAAGCAGTAGGAAGCTGAGAATTTTGGTCCTTGGGATGGTTCTTTACAGTTCAGCAGATATTTGGAAGGCCTAGTAGGCGCTCAGTGCTGTGCTGAGAACAAAGGGCACGCGGATGATTAAGACAGTTCCTAATTTTAATGAACCCAAACTCCAAATTATCTGGCCACTTCAAAGATGCCCTAGTTTATAGACTTTGAGAAAATACAGAACTACTTAGCGTTGACTTTTTTTTTTTTTTAACGTTTATTTATTTTTGGGACAGAGAGAGACAGAGCGTGAACGGGGGAGGGGCAGAGAGAGAGGGAGACACAGAATCGGAAACAGGCTCCAGGCTCCGAGCCATCAGCCCAGAGCCCGACGCGGGGCTCGAACTCACGGACCGCGAGATCATGACCTGGCTGAAGTCGGACGCTTAACCGACTGCGCCACCCAGGCGCCCCGAGAAAATACAGAACTACTTAGCGTTGACTTTTAAAATAACCACAGGAAGACAATACGGAGCCATTATTTAAACATTACGATGTAATTTCAAATGGAATAATGTAATGAGGCTCAGGTCTAACAGGAGAAGTAGAGTTGTTCCTCCGGAAGTTCTACAAGAGGCACACTATCTGTCACAGATTGACGGTAGCTGAATGTTTAATGTTGCGCTTGAGCACTTGAAATTGGTGAACGGTGTCTTGTAGGCCCTGGTGAAACCGCAAGTATGTTATATGGGCGAAGTGAAATCTAGTAGGTTCTCTTGTCCCTGCAAGTGTTTTGTTGAATTATTAAGTGTATTCACCAGTCGAGAAAGCACAGGAAGTAATGAAGGTGCTAAGACCGAGCCGGATCTTTATTTTCTTAAGGCTGTTCCTCCAGGTTTGTTTATTTTTATTTATTATATATAATAAAAAAGGTATATATACACACATAAACATGTATGTATTATATAATGTATATGACTATGTAATATATACAATATATAACATGAAAATAGATAATATGTAATGTATAATACACATAGCATAATATATGATATATAATGTATATGATATCTGATATTTATTACATATAATATCAATACACATACGGGAGAAATAAGGCTTCTTTCCCCTAGAGGGCTAACCCCACCTGTGTTAGAGAAAGCCAGCCGCCATCGTCTTCCACAAAGTTCTGACTTTTAAAAGGGACAGTCAGTGATCAGTAGTTAACTAACAATATTGCAACAATGATTTTATATGCTTTTGCAGGCGTGGCAGCCCTGTTTTATGTAAGACAACCCAAATACACATAAGTCCAGGGAGGTTTTCCTTTGGGAGCCAGCGCAGAGCTCTGAGAAGGGAAGGGGTCAGTGCAGTCAGTGGGCAGAGATGCTTGGCTGTCCTTCAAGGAGAGGGAACCAGATAGCAGCCCACATGGAGCTGTCTCACCGTGGGTGAAACAGAAGAAGGCATCTTTCTGGACGTATCGACCGATGCATATTTGTGCAGAGAACAAGGCACTGCCCCTTCCAGGCTGATACAGACCTGCTTCAGGGCACGAGGTCTGGAGAACAGTGGGTTTCAAATCGCTCCGTGCTCCCTGGGTTAGACCCGTTAGTGCAATACTGAGACCACACCTCCATGTGCTATTACCCTGAAGGTGATAGGGCCTGTCCCAATAGAGTCCTGACTTTGGAGTAGGACCCTGAGGCCTGGGTTCTAATCCTGGCTGCACAACCACAAATTGTGAGACCCTGGAGACATTGTTGACCTCTGGCCCTCAGTTTCTTCCTCTGTGAAATGGAGACGCTGCTAGAACACCATGTTGCCTGTAAGAGTTCAACAAAACTGCAAATACCGAGCCATTGGTGCAAACCCTGGCCCCAAATAAACACTCCCTAAATTTTAACTAGAAATCTTAACACTCTGGACAAAGTCTATGCCTGTGGGACTTTATCAGCGTTGGAGTGACAACATTTGAAAAGATACCCCTATTTTTACATGATAGAAAGTGGGAAAATGAAAACCTGAATATATAGTTAGGTGTTGTGAGGACAGGTTTTCTTGCTGCCTCACCATTTTATTCCTGTAATATTTCCAACTGTCATAAGAACTTGACATTTTTTGTTTGTTTGTTTCTTGCTGTTTGACCATTTCGTGTGTGAAGAGTTCTTCATGGAACATAAACTATGGAAACTGGTTACTATGTTCAATATACCCTGGAGCCTAAGTTTATGCAATTTTACTCAAGACTAATACATTCCCGTATTAACTTTCCTTTGATAAAAGGATGGACTTCATTATATGTCAGAATTCTGGAAAGATCGATCTTCCGTACTGAGTACAATCAGCATCCTTCTTTATCTGACTGCAACTTATTAAAAACAGGATGAGTAAAACTTTGTTCTTAAATCTTTTCACCTTACGTAAGATTAAATGCTCAGGAATGCACAGGATTTTCAACGATTTGCATTCATTACCCTTGCTCTAGATGTTTGTCACGATGCTCAGTGTTCCTCCTTTACCTCTCCTCAAATGTGCCCTGTGTACTATTTGCAATACTTAGTCTTTAATCACTATGGAGAGATGAGAGCGGTGTTATGTGGACAAGTCATTAAGGCAGAAGGCAGGGAATGGTCCTACCTTCCACCTGCCCTGGGCTCCTGGGGATTGGAATAGCATTTCAAATTGTAGTGATAATCACTTAGCCCAAGGCTCATGGAACACTTGAATGCCTTACACGATGTGTTCACGCCTTACCAATGCCGTGATCTCCTTGCCTGGTTTGGCGGTAGATCCTCATTGGCCACTCTTCTTTTTAATTTAAAGTGTAGCTGGGGTGCCTCGTGGCTCAGTCGGTGAAGCGTGCGACTCTTGGTTTCGGCTCAGGTCACGATCTCACGGTTCGTGGGACTGAGCCTCCCGTCGCGTTTTGCGCTCATGGTACAGAGCCTGCTTGGGATGCTCTCTCTCTCTCCCTCTCTTTGTGCCCCTCCCCTGCTCGTGCTCTCTCTACCTGTCTCTCTCTCAAAATAACATTAAAAATTTTTTATAAAGGTACGGTTGACATACAGTGTTCTATTGGTTTCTGGGGTACAACATAGCGAGTGGACAACTCTGTACATTGTATAATGTAGTTACCGTCCATCACCCTGTAGCATGATTATGATAGTATTGACCACATTCCCCCTGCTGTGCTTTCCATCCTCCTGTCTGATTTATTTTATAACTGAAAGTTTGTACTGCTTACTCCCCTTCACCTATTTGACTATTTTACTGTCATCCTTTTAACCTTTGCTTTTTTTTTTTTTTTTTTTTTGGACCCTGTCACCAAGGCTTCCCTTACCTCAGTCTCATTATTGATGTCATGATAACTACTGTTGGGTGTGTGCACGCAGATGCAGGTACTCTCAGTGCCCTTTTGCCACCTGCTGATCCCGCCTCTCATTAAAACTTCAAGGACAAATGATTGGCTCGACAGATGCCCTTGAGGTCAGCCTGAGTGATAGACTAGCAGCCTGTGGACGGGTCTGCGTCGGGTGCCCACCCCTTGTCCGGTCTTCCGTCGCCCGAGTGGTGGGGTCAGCTGGCACAGGGCATGTGAATAAAGGATCCTGTGACCGTAAAGAGGAGTGTGCATGCAGCCAGTACTTGGGATCAGCTTAGGATCTGTGAGAATTAACTGGAAGGCACTTTCAAAGCCTTCCGGTGTAGTAATCACAACATAAGATAGAAAATAAGCGTAAGAAAGATTTAGATGAGAGGCACTTGGGGAAAGAAAGATATTTTGTGTATTATAATTGGATTTTAAATTATCTGATGGAATTACCATGCAATTTCACGTAATTATCTCACTTTGACAGAGGGGCCAAATTCACTTGTCCACGGTCTCCGTTATTGCTTTTGAGTGTGAAAATGGTCAGCAGGAAAGTAAGCTCATTAGTGCAAGTTGAATAATTTCTCCTGAAATTTTGGTAGTATGCATGATTTTGGATGCATGGAATAGCTGTTTTTCCTTTTCACTGTATTCCTTATTAAAAATGTGCTAATGAGGGGCGCCGAGGTGGCTTGGTCGGTTAAGCGTCCGACTTCACCTCAGGTCGTGATCTCGCGGTTCGTGAGTTCAAGCCACGCATCCGGCTCTGTGCTGACGGCTCGGAGCCTGGAGCCTGCTTCGGATTCTGTGTCTCCCTCTCTCTCCCTGCCCCTCCCCTGCCAGTGCTCTGCCTCTCTCTCAAAAATAAATAAAACATTGAAAAAATTTTTAACGTGCTAATGATTTTTTATTTACTAGCTTCCATCAGAGTTAGCAGTTACTGCATTTACTGTTCATGCCACTTTTGCTTGTTTGGTTTTTGTTTCCTGGCTACTTAGAGACTATGTATTCAGGTGTATTTTTTCTTCAGTATTGACTTTCTCTTGACATCATCTCGGAAATCAAACCCGTCTGCATTGCCAGTAACAGTTGAGATTTGAATAAAGGTCCCTGTTTCCGGCTGTGCCTCCTGAATGCCATCTCTGCTATGTAATGCCGCTCTGTAGAAATCTCCTGTAACCACCCTTCGCATGCGGTCTTTTCCTGATCACATTTTGTGTTTGTTAATCACTTGGATTGAGAGTCAAGGTATAGAAGGCCCTGAGAGGTGCAGTAAATATGGTTTAAGCATCCAAAAATTAGGTTCAGATATCATAAACTGGATTGTGGTAGCAGCTTCTCCTAACAATAGGTCTGCTTGGAGGTCTTGAGGATCTGCATGAGCTTTATCGAAGCGGACAGTGTTATGAAAGGTCTGAACATCCTTCAAGGTGGCTCACCCTACCTCCTGGGAAGAGATGTGTGCTGTTCTGCTTCCCACCTTCCACCGTAGTGACCGTGGGGTCTTGCTGACGGAAGCCTCGTGTTCACGTTCAACATTGCTCTTCCTGTGCTTCTCTACAAATCTCTGCTTTGTTCATTCCTATTGTCACCGTGTTTGTGCCGGCTCTTTGTCATCTCCCAGTTCAGTGAAATTTTCAGGATAGCTTACACAGTGCTCGGTATTTGACAAAAAGGCTTGGCATTCATCCGGAACTGACCTGCTATTAGCTCTTTGACAAAAGTCCCATTCTTTACCTAAGATTGCGGAACAGAGGACCCTTTATGTGGAAGGTGATTCACCCAATTTTAGTTCCATTTCCTAAGTTTTGGCTCTTCATAAGCATCTGTACAAAGTTACTGTATCTTGAGCAAATATGGGCACAATTTTTTTTTTCCTTTACAGCAAAAATGTGTTTCCTGAATAAGGAGGTATCCAGAGGTAGGCTTTGCAGCTCCGTAAGTTCCTAGAGATTTTATGCAGCTTTTGCTATCACGTGTACTTTTATAAGAAAAGAGTCATAGACTTCATCAGATCCTCAGTATTTTGTGACTCTTAAGACAAACAAAATGAACATAAACGATTTATGGGCTTGACTTCTCTTCTAGGCTGTAGAGTATTCATTGTCTGAGTCCATTTTGGGAATGAATGAATCTGTACCCAGACCTGGTTGCTCTAACTTCATTAGGTTGAGTTGAGTGGCCATATTCTCAGGGATCTCTTGCTTCATTCTGCAGACCGGTAATGTCAGGTACTAGAAGGGTGTAGGCTAGTGATCCAGGCCAGTCAGAAGATTCCTATCCCTAGTGCCAGGCAAACACACGTAGAGGCACGCAAGCATTGGCCTATTGTGCTTAGTTTTGCCAAGTGCGAGCTCTGAGAAGCACAGAGTTGCTATTTGAAACTCACCCAGCCTATACATGAAGATAGTATTTTTTTGCCATTGTCAAGTATATATCTTGGGCTCTTTGCTGATACAAGGGAGACATTTGTGTTTATATACCTATACTGTTTTGCACCAATTCCCTAGGGTTTGGAAATTGTGCAGTATTTGGGGTTGGAAGAGCTGAAATCTGTTTCATCTTCATAATTTGGTGGAGGTGTGACCTTGGGTGAATCACATGAGGTCTCTGGGAGCTTTAATTTCTTCATCCGTAGAATGGGAGTAATGACACCATTTAAGTCCCACAATTGTTCTGATCATCGGTGAAATCATGCGTGTGATCTATAAAATGTTTTACTGCGTTATCGACAGCAGATGTTTTATGCAATTTGCAATGATTAGTCAAGTCTAGAGATGAGTACCGAATTGTGAATCTGAGTCGTCCTCCTTCAACTGACAGTCTAAACGACTATGCTAGGTTTGCTGATTTCCAGCCCCCTGCCGCCTGGTTCATAAATCAGCCTCAAGATTATACACATATTTCTGTTTTTCATAGATGGGTGCATTTGAAATCCAATAGATAGAAATGCCCCTCTGAGACAGAAATGGATTTTTAGAGAAGGGAGCTTCACAATTCAGCTGCCCCCCATTCTTTTTCAATCTCTGTTTCTAGAGTCTTTAGCTTCTAGCAAATCATGTGTGGGTCTTACTGTGTTGTTGTGTCCTCTTCTAGGGAGAGGGGAAGTGAGAATTACCCGGCCCTGTTCTAGGCTGAGCACTTTTCCTGAATGTTCTTTTCCACCCTGACTCTGACACCACCGTCCCCCCCTCCCCAACACTGCTCCCATAGAACCCTTGATTTCTTCTTCTTTCAGTCCCTTCCCTTTCGATGTAAAATGAAGAAGAATATGAAAACAAAAACAAAAGCAGAATATGCACCATGAGGCCCACTCATCTTGTGAGAGTTTAATGAGATAATTTTGGAGATAGCATTTCAAAAAAAAAAAAAAAAAGCCTTATTGAAGAGCCTTGTTTGCATGTTTTGGGGCAAATGAGAGGCTGGTCATAGCATATGCTCAGGACAGCTGCACTGTTACATCTGTCCCATGATTAATGGGCCATAGTTTACGTGAGTCTCTGAACCTGTCCCAAGTCCTAATGTGCTAATCGATAACAAGACATTGGCTAACTCCTTATCCTTATGTGGCTATTAGGAAAAAAAAAATACAGGTGGACCTGGTTTATCACCTGGAGACCCTATTTTTCCCCTAACCCTTGACCTCTTGCACATATGGATGAAAATATTATCAAGCAAGAAATGTTTGTGAAGCCCCTGAAAAAGAGCTGTGTGCTTTTTAGTGTTGACTGTAAAATGGTGGCTAACCGAGAGGAAATCAGTCATTTAGAAATGCTTAGGGATTTTGTTGAAGCTTATCTATTTTTGAGGGAGAGCTAGAGAAAGCATGAGTTGGGGAGGGGCAGAGAGACAAAATCCCAAGCAGGCTCTGCACCATCAGTGTGGAGTCAGACACGGGGCCCAAACCCATGAACCGTGAGATCATGACCTGACCTGAAGTCTGACACTTAACCTGACTGAGCCACCCAGGCACCCCGAAATGCTTGGGAATTTTAAACAAATACTTCCAAACTTAGATTTGAGATCCTATTGCCCATATTTAGTAGAAATGCTACCGAGTGCTTATCTTGCTGTTCAAATGCCAGAAGAAAGAAAAGAAAAGGACCGAAAAAGAGAAAGATGTTTTATTATAAGATGGACCCTCTTGGCATAAGGAAAAGGTGTCCCCAGGTACAGTTTTATGTTGCTCCTGGATTTTAAAGGTCCAAACAATCAGATTAACTGGCCCAGATCTCTTGATGCCCCAAGCATGTTGAATGCATTCAGAACAGAGCTAAGGAGAGTTGTCCAGTCTTTTTCCGTTCACCAAGTAGATGCATTTGGCTAAATGATGTGATCACTGGAGATAACACCTGTATGGTAATTCTTGCTTGTGTGCTTGTAATTATTGCGTTTATTCTGCCTATTCTTTACCTTAACAGTGTCCTAGCTACTGAAAAACTCATCTGTGGCTGGTTTGCTTGGAATCAAGACTATGGTGTTTCAGAGGTAGATAGTCCTCAGCTGAGGTTAAAGATCTTATCAGTAAATATCACTCCCTATGACTCTGACTGAACTTTTTAACACATATACATATATTTAATGTTTATATATTTTGAGAGAGAGAGAGCATGAGGAGGGTGGGGGCAGAGACAGAGGGAGAGAGAGAATCCCAAGCAGGCTCCATGCTGTCAGTGCAGAGCCAGATGCAGGGCTCAAACCCACAAATAGATTATGACTTGAGCCGAAATCGAGTCGGATGCTTAACCAACTGAGCCGCCCAGGTGCCCCTCTGATGGAACTTTTATAGCAGGTTTATGATGGACTTCTCCTTCCACAGGTCACGAGTGGCCTGGTGCAGAGTAAAAGGTTGCCTCAGCATAAATCCACTCGCCACCTCTCACCCGAAAGACTGAAGTAGCCAGACTGATGCCAGAGGGAAGGTCTTGGAGGAAGGAAGGGTGGGGCTCCTTCAGGGATACCGTGCAAGTTCATCTCCCTGATCATTGCTCCTGTTGAGGGTCCTACATCGGTGGCCTGCAGCCCATTCTTGGCCATTCATTTCCATCATCCTCTTTCCGATTCAGGAAATTAAAAAGGGTTAACAGTTATAAACTTAATATTTTAAACTTAAGTGCTTTAATGTCTAAAACCAGGAATGATGACCACCACGCTATCGGGAAATAGTAGTTTAATGGCTAAGTGAAAGGGCTGTGAGGAGGGGCACCTGGGTGGCTCCGTGGGTTGAGCATCCAACTTCAGCTCAGGTCATGATCTTGTGGTTCATGAGTTCGAGCCCCATGTCAGGCTCTGTGCTCACAGCTCGGAGACGGGAGCCTGCTTTGGATTCTGCATCTCTCTCTCTCTCTCTCTCTCTCTCTCTCTCAGTCTCTCTGCCCCTCCTCCCCTCAAAAAAAAATCATATAAAAAAATAAAATAAAAAGGGCTCGACTCCTATCCCAGCTCTGTTTGCCACCTGACCTCATATTTCCCTGTCCGTAAAATGGAGACAGTGATGAGAGCTGCCCCGTAGAGCTACACTGAGGACATCTAGAGCATTTAATCAGGACCTGGCAAATAGTTGATGCTCAAGAAAGCTGATATTTTTAGTATAAATGGTTCACAAGAGGAGTCATTGCCACACAGTATACCTATGTATCATTAGGTTTCATTCACCTCTTGATGTATAAGAATATACACGTGCCATAGGAAATAGAGATTCCCAGGTTGATGTAAAAAGTAATTCCAGGGGGAGCCTGGGTGGCTCAGCTGGTGAAGCATCTGACTCTTGGTTTCAGTCCAGGTCATGATCTCAGAGTTTGTGAGTTCAAGCCCCAGATGGGACTCTGTGCTGACAGTGTGGAGCCTGCGTGGGATTCTCTCTCTCCTTCTCTCTCTGCCTCTCTCTCTCTCAAAATAAAGAAACTTAAAAAAATAATAAATAAATAAATGGGCAGTTAGTAATTTCAGTTACTTAAGCTGGAAAGAACCTTGAACAGGAACACAACTACCCCATGCATTAATGACAAGATGTCAGAGGTTATGTGCTTCATTTTGTTAATTTTGATGGATAGACATGTAACACCAACGATCGCTTTGAAAACATATCTAAAGCAGTCATGTTTGGTCTTGAGAGAGTGGCTTTTTTTTTTTAAGCCTTAAATATTTTGCCACATCAGGTCACTTTTGTAGATCTGGCCAATAGATATAAATTCTTCTTATACTCTTTCCCAAAAGGCAGAAAACTCTCTCCATCCTTAAATACTGCTATTGTTTTAGCTCTCTTCATTCCCATCCAATTCTGTTCTTTTTATTCAATGTGATTGAAAAGCAATGAAATTTGTTCTTACAGATCTCTTTACCCAAACTAAGCAAATTAGAAGACATTTAATCTACCTTGTATAAAAGTGGATGCAATAGAAGGAAATGAGTTGTTCTTAAATCCCATTTTATTATGACATTATTCCAATGGTATTACTATAAGCTATATTGATCACAGCTGACTTCATGGCCGTGTGTTGACCACAAAATGTAATCTAGAGGGCATTTCAGATTTTAAATGACTTTCCAGGGTACCCTAGTTAAAATTGTTGATGCTACATGACAATGCTATTATGTCAGTGCCAGCCAAATATAAAAGAACATTAATATTCATTAGCAATGTTACAGCTGGTGACTCCTTCACAACATTGTGAGGGTTTGAATAGTTATTTCAAACAGCGTATTGGAATATTCTCACAATAAGCCCTGATTGACACAATCATTAAAGAAACCCAGTAACACCAAGGAAAAAATAAATACGTATGGGTATATATTAGACTAAGTAAATATTTTAGACCTATACCTCAGTTGACAGGACTCACACTAGCTAAGAGGTAATTAAATTTTGAGTGAGATACACGAGGAAATCACTATGGAAGAAATCTGGGACGCAGATTCAATCTCGATTTCATCACGTAAGTTCACTCTCGCTGTTTTAATTCCTACACATCAGCCTCTGTGGCCTAAGCGTGTGTGCAGAGACAGTTGTGAGGATAAACTCAGACAAATGGAAGGGAGGCGGTCGTCGGCGTCCTGAGATGCACTGATGTCAAACGGACAGCACACCATCCTGGGCTTTTCTCTGTGCTGTCTCATACCCTCTTTGTAGGAAGGTGGCTTCATCTCCATTTATAAACGACACCAGACGCAAGGTTTAAGTCCTGTGCACACAGCCGGACGATGGGAGATCCTAGTGTTCAGACTGAAGGCCGAAGGGTGGCTGGCTTTTGCAGTCCATCGAAATGCTCTTGGAGACTGTTGAGGGCCAAGTGCTGTGCTGGGTGATGCTGGGTGATGAGGCTCGGGGTAGAAGGGGTGGGATGCGCTTTCAGGGCGTTTGCCATTTGGCCGCAGTGAGGCCAAGATACAGGATGGGCTTCCATGGGGCGACCTGTACTCTAGTTAGAACGTCTCTGCTCTCTGTTGTCGCCCAGTTAGTTACTTTTTCTTCCTTTTCCGGTGCTGCATTTGCAAACGTGATGCGTCCTGGAGCAAAACTGTCCTTTGCTCATTCATCCTGAACAAACCCACAGAGATTCCTTAAGGTGCTTTAGGTTTCTAGTTCTGTCGCTCCACACTGTAATTAGGAGGAAATTATCTTATAATTTATACTAAAGCCGTTACTTGTGCTAACTTTACTCCCTGCCGTATATTTTGCTGTACATCCCTAAACCTCCTTAAGCATCTGTTAGAGAAAGATGCTAATGCCCCAAACTGTAAGCCCGTCTCTCGTTCAAAATAGTATTCCAGTGAATCAGACAGTAATTACTGATGCCCTATACAAAGAGGAATTCTTATCTTAAGACTTATTCAATTCAGTGGGGCACCTGCATGGCTGTTGATTAAGCCTCCAACTCTTGGTTTTGGCTCAGGCCCTGATCTCACGGTTAATGAGTTCGCGCCCCGTGTCGGGTTCTGTGCTCCAGCGCGGATCCTGCTTTGGATCCTCTGCCCCTCCCCTGCTTACTCTGTCTCTGTCCAAATAAATTAATAAACTTAAAAAAATATATATTTCTTGTTCATTCATTCAAGAAGCATTTACTGGACAGTTACTTGGAAGTTTTGCTAGGTGCAAAGGACGAAACAGTGAGGACTGAGGATAGTGTTCCCAGTTATGACCTCTATTAACACCACCTCTTACGAACTCCCAACTAGAGTAATCTCCACGGTGCCCTTGTAGAGATTAGTCTAGTCGGGAGCTCATAAGAGAGAGAGAGTTGAGGCTTGGAGTCTTTTGACTGCAAATATAGTAGACAGGTTGGCAAATGGATGGGCAGAGAGGCAGGACTGTGTACATCCACGTATGCATATGAGTACTTACACGATACATACATGATGCAGACATGTGCACCTCTATGTATGTCATGCTTCCTGGTGAGTGCCCGTACTTGTATCTCCACACCGCAGGGAAGTGTCTCCAAAGCACACGGCAACCCACGTGCGCTTGTTGAAGTTAGGACTGGTGCGTTCATGTTGGAGTCCTCACGTATTTCATCAGTAATGTAACGAACAGTTGCCGAATGCCTTCACTTAGAAAGGCTCCAGCTATCAACCTCTGAATCCTTCCATCATTCACTACTGTTTCCCTCCTTTTTTTTTTTTTTTTTTTTTTTTTTTGAAAACAAGTCGAAGTAAATGAAGATGCCTTTTGCCACGATGAGTTGCAGCGCCTTTGGAATGTTAATTCTTGGGGAAACAAAAGCTGGTGAATTGTTATAATTCCGTCTCATGCAGGGAACTCTGGGTGCTCTGTGGCAATAATGCCGTCCGTGCATGTGACATTCACAGGCATGGTTTCTGGAAATGTTTATATAAACCTGTTTTACATTGGATGGTTATATTTTGAACTGTGTATAAATAACTATGTTCTTAGATCTGACTCAATTATAAACTAAACTCCTGGGAGCACAGAGCAAAATGGAGAATGGGGAAAAATACTTGTTTGCAGAATCTGAATCCTCTGTGTGGTAACTCTGGAATTTGAACCACACTCGCAGGGATACCCCTGATTTCTCTTTGTCTACTCCCACTTTTCTGTTTTTTAAGACCAACTCCATAATCTCAACTGACGTCTACTACATACATAAATAGAATCACTCGGTAATCTGATAACTTGACTACTCCGGCCAAATGGGAGACTTCTTTATTTTGTTTAGAGAATGGCAACTAACATGGGAATTCTCTCCAGGTATCAGACACCGTCAGATACGTTGTTTTATCTAATTCTCACAACTGTGTGAGATGAAGGATGTCCACATCCTTCATGTGGAAGATGTCCACATGAGAAAACTGAGGTCAGACAGAGTGACTTCCTGAGTGTCGTGCAGTGGCTAAAGGTAGAGGAAGTTTGGTCAGATGATCTCTGAAGCCACATCATGTCACGGTCAGCAGGGCGCTCACGCTCTTTCGCAGTCTCTCAGTCTCTTTGTCTCTCTCCCTCACACACACGTGCACACACACACTGACCATGGGCTATGTCAAGTCTGAAGCTTCGTAATTTTAGATGGATTATTGATGGTCACATTTTGAAGAAACCGTGTTATGGCCAGAATGTATGTTGCCGTTGACCTAGACACCTCTTCTCATTTCTTTCATGACGAGGTCTGTTCCAATGGTCTTGTCCTCTTCTGAACGTGAATTGTCTAACGGCACCAGGAGCCCCAATAAATACTGAGGTCGGGTTCAGCAGTGAGGCGCAGTCTTGCCAGCAGGAGTGGACGTGGGAAACCCAAGAGCTGGTGGGTGTGGGTACCTCCAGGACTCGGTCTTCTCACACCCTTCATCAGCCATTAACAAAACACCACATTCCCAATAATGACACTAAAGAAAAAAAGACCCAGGGAAATGCCAAGTCAAAACCGTAACTCTGCATCTTTCAAAAGGGGACCCCAGGGAAAGAAGTCTGAATCTGTGGGAAGATGAACTTTTATTTTAAATGCCATTAGATTTAAGCTTAGTAATAGGAAATAGCCTTTTCTGCTCAGACGGAAAGTAGAACTTGCCTCCCCTATCTGGGAAAGACCGTTTCATTTCTGAAATCCTAATGGGGCAAATTATGCCGTATCAAGAACCCAACTCCAAAACTGCCTCTTTCCCTTTATTTCCTACCAACTGAAGTGCCACACGGTATCTTGCTATGCTTTGAGGCTATGTCTGCCTCTAAGTGGGAGTCTCCGATTTTCTAAATAGTTCAGACCTTGGAACAAGCACCTCACTGAGTGACTGAGGTAGTCAAGGCAGAGGGGGCGTCCTCAGCCACCCATAGCTCAGCATCTGTGAGTTTCAATGAGGGAAATTTACCAAGTCAGAGCAGATGTTGATCTTTTGTCTTTGCTCTAAGGATAGAAATGGTGACACCCATCACCATTTTGTTGCACTTTACTTGAAAAGCAAATGCGCAAGATAATCCATTTGCTTTTATGGAAAGAAGTAAAAGCCCTCCTGGGGCTTGCAAGGGGCTTTAAAATGTAAATTTGGTAATGTTGTAAAGGTTGCCTGTTTTTCCTTCTTTCAAATATGCAGCCTCTCTGTTGGAAAGGACTTGGGTGTGTCTTGTGTAAAAAAAAACAAGAGGCAGAGATCATATTTTGAGACTCCTACACGCATTATCCAGGAAAGAAAAATCTTTACAAGCTATTTTAGAAATTCTCACATCCCATAGGAAGCTCCTCGGGGGGGTCCGTTAACACACACCCAGACTGGGGTCCAAGGCATTTTTGTCCCCCGCTTAATTTGCCAAGCTTCTGATGGACTTTGCTGTAGAATTCTCTGAGCTCCCATCTGCTGAGACTGTTCAGTTTGGAAAACAAGAAAAGAACTTGCTGCTCTTCAGTGTAATTTAATAGAACACTCGGGTTTTATGATTTCATTGTGTATGGTAATCTCCAAATTGTTTATGTGCTGGTTCCAGTGGTAACATGGAGCTTGTAATAAATAATAATTAAAATACAGCTTTGTAAGAGGGAAATCTGCAGTTACCAGTTAATAACATTATTAAAGGAACATAGTTAAGGTCTCTTTCTGTAATGTAATTAGAGACAGACTTAACGTGGAAGTCTCTTGCAGGTGTAGGAAGAGTGTGTGCGTGTATACAGATTACACTCGGACGAAAGATGATAAGGACAACAAAATTGTCTGAGACGGGTAACATAACAAGAGATCTGCACCAGCCTAAGGAAGACAATTACTCAGATAAGCAGATCGTTACAGAAAACAATAACGCATTGATAAAAAGTGGCTGAAAGTATGTGCTTGTGGGTATAGGCAGCTACACTTGATGCGTTACCCCATTTGTACGATGGAGGAATTTTGCCTTGTGAGCCTTCACTTACCAACAATGATGTGGGTACCTAACTTCTGGCACATCGATCTCTTGAGTTTGCTGTACAATTTTAACCTCTGCAGCTTTAATTATTTTCTCTAGGAAATGACTTGAGTTACCAAATTTTGGCATTGCGTGTTCAAGTACAGTAGTATTACGTTTCCTGTGTTGCATTCAAGATACTTTTGTTTATATGATCAGAGAAGGTGTTAGTAAATAACCATCGCATGCATGTATACCCAGAAATATGCTACTAGAAAATAAAGGAGTTAAAGTATTACATGCTTTTGCCTTTATTGTACTGTCATTGACAGAAATTTTGAAGCTTTTCCTTCATAGGGGTTAAGAGCAAGTTGAGGTATACTACTGGTGTATAACAATATAGTCTTTGTGATGAAGTTTTGGGGTGATATTGGGTGGTCTGGAGCCAATGGCCAAGAAAGAATTCTTGAA
Organism: Lynx rufus; assembly: GCF_022079265.1. NCBI lineage: Eukaryota > Metazoa > Chordata > Mammalia > Carnivora > Felidae > Lynx > Lynx rufus. The sequence goes on along the minus strand of NW_025814840.1, from coordinate 5,745,829 downwards.
GATGTCTTTCGTGCAAAAAGGTGATTTTATTAAAGCATGGGGACCGGTCTCGTGGGCAGGAAGAGCTGTACTGGCGTTGTGACTGGTAATTCATGATATACTCTGGGGTTGGGAGGGGATCAGGGATAGAATAAGTCTCTAAGGTATTTTGGAAGCAAGGTTCCCAGCATCTTGAGGGGCTAGCTGTTGCTAGGGAAACACCATTTATTCCTGTTTAATAAAACCTCAGTCATGAGACCCTTCAGATGTATATCGGGGGGGCCATAAGCTTGAAGTATGATGGCCAGCCTGTATCTTAGGGCCGTTAAGACAAAGGAAGTAGTAGACCTACAGGGTCCTTGAGTTTGGGATAATGTTAAGCCAAGGTTCCCTTTTGCCCCTAGCAAAGTGTCATCACCGAGGCAGCCGAGTTCCTAGAAGGAGGCCACCCTGCCTGTTTCAAGGACTTATTGCTGGACTGTAGGCAGTAAGGGAATTTAATTTTTTGTTTGCCTTAGTTCCGCACATCACCATGGCAAGCACTTAAACCCCTTTCCTTTGTTCTTGGGTAGCTGGGAGTGTCCAAGGAACATCACACATATTCCACGGGACATGATGGGGGGGAAGGGGCAGGGGTGTGCTGTTAGCCTGTACTCTGTCCTCAGCTTGCCCCCCGCTCCCTCATCATTTGGACATGAGATGTTGGTAGACTTACAAATTATGGCACTTCTGACACATAAAATCAGGCCAGGTATGGGGGTGCAGCCTTGAAAACATCATTAACATAAACATCATTGCCCCAAGAGTCAAGTCAGGGGAGTTTGTAATGCCCGGCTGTTTTCACTGGATTTTGCAGATTGAAAACACAATTTGAGGAAAGACCAATAAATTGGACTATATTAACACTAAGAATTTCTATTCAGCCAAAGTCATAACTAAGCAAAAAGACAACCCAGGAAGTGAGAAAAGCTATTTGAGCCTCTTATTTTCTTCAAAAGACTCCCATCTGGAATATATAAATAGAGACCTAGAAGACTGTAAGAAAGGGATAACCTAATACAAAAGAGCAAAGGACTTGAATAAATATCTTATTAAAAAAAGATACCCAGGGGCGCCTGGGTGGCTCGGTCAGTTGAGTGTCTGACTTGGCCGAGGTCATGATCTCATGGTTCATGGGTTTGAGCCCCACATTGCACTCTTTGCTGACAGCTCAGAGCCTGAAACCTGCTTCGGATTCTGTGTCTCCTTCTGTCTCTGCCTTTCCCCTACTCACGATCTGTCTCTCTCTATCTCTCAAAAAGTAAAATAAAACGTAAAAAAAATTTTAAGGACATCCAAATAGTCAGTAAACATGCGAAATATGAAGTAAACATATGAAACCATTAACATTATTAGTCATCAGGCGAGTACAAATTAAAATAGTAATGAAGTATCAGTAGCACCACAATAGCTATGGAAAAAGACCAGCAATGCTAAGTGATGGTGAGGAAATGGGGATGTGGATACATCGCTCCTGGGACTGTTACATTGTAAAAACCATTTGGCAGTATCTACTAAAACTAAATATGTACTGACAGAAATGTGCGTGTGGGTATGTGCGCGCGCGCGCGCACACACACACACACACACACACACAGATACCCCACAGATGATAATGAGAACATTTAAAGAATCTCTGTTTATCATAGACATAAACCAGAAACAATTTGAATGTCCATCGATGGTGGTAGAATAGTGCCATATTTATACATTGGGATACTGTACAGCAATGAATATAAATGAATTATTACTGAGCCCAATGCCACAGAGGGGTCAAGACTACAGTGTTGAGTGAAAAAGTCATTCAGAAAGTAATGTATGCCGATTCCTTTTAAAAGGACTGAGGTCGGTGAAGCTAACCTGTGGTGTGGCAGTCCTAAAGGAGTCACTTTTGGGAAGGCAGGTGGGGCGGGTACTATGAGGGACACAGAAGGGACTTGCCTCATCCTGTCTGGTTTCCTGTTTCTGGGTCTGGGTGGTGGTTACATTACTGTGTTCAGCGTTGAGGACTTTCTTGAGACATATACTTACATGTGCCTTTTGGTATAAGCGTTAGGCTTCTAAAAAGTTCCTAGAAAAAAGTTGATCACAAAAAGTTAAAAACCATATGTGATTCTGAGGGTCACCGTCCGAGTACAACATTTGCTAGCCTCTTTTCAGTTCCGAGAAAGCCAGGAGAAGGTTCCAAACCTTACAGGCAAAACATGATGGATGTACTCTTCTTGGTGAATCCGTCCTATAGTGTCCAAAGAGGAGCCCAGTTCACATCCGCAAAACGTCTGAGTAAGTGTGGCAAGACGGCCACTACTGAAAACCCAGTTGCTACCCATTTGTGGAAGTCTGTCAGAGGAAGGATGGCTTGCCTGCGCAGATTTAAAATCCACGTGACTCTGGTCTGTCTTGGGAAGGGTTGGTCAGGGGTCACAGGTCACAAAGGAGAAGAGGACCCCCAGGTTGTCAAGCTTCAGAAAACGGGCTCAAACTTCTAGTTGGTAGAAATGTATTTAGGGATTTAAGTCTAAGCCTTTGGACTTAGGGATAAACGTAAGCACTAAACCTCAGCACTCTTTGTGTTTTTGGCTGGATAATTCTTTTTGGAGGGGGGGAGTGTCTTATAGTGTAAGATGTTTAGCAGCTTCGGGCCTCTACCCACCAGCTGTCAGTATTACCCTGTCCCCAACTCTGACAACCGAAGGTTTCTCCAGGGGTAAAAATTGCACCCCCCCTCCCCATGAAAACAACTGGAAAAAATGCATTCATATACTAATAAGAAAGACAAGGAATAACTTTGCACAATTATGTACATCTTACATAAGGCACATCTAAAGTGTTGGTATTACATTAACCACTGCAGAGGATAAACTAGGCAATAAGCAATTTTGTTGTGTTCACAAGACATTCAGAGACCTTTTTGGGACTACTGATACTCGTGTCCACTTCTAGTAGACCTAAGTCGTCTTTAAATTTTGGGTGGGCCATTTTTTGTCAGTGGGGAAGGAAAAGGTTTGTAGAAATGGGCAACGTCTGCAACAATCTGTAGAATGGACGAATCGTGGCATACCCATGCGTCCGTGCGATATCATTAGTGGTTGTACCTGATAGGAAAATCACACTGACATCCTGGTAAAGTCCTAGTCGCATTCAACCTTAAAAATGCAAATAAAAACAGTTTATGTGCATGAAATTTGTGGCTATAGTGAAATTCTTATTTATTTGCCTGTGTCACGGTGACTTGCTCTATCACTTCAAGAACTCCGCTGACATGTCCTAATCTGTCTCCTCCTGTGTTGAATTGGAAGGTACCATCTATAGCACCATGTTAGGCCCAGAACGGTTCTTTGCCTGTAATGAATACTCCATAAATACACGGTGGAGGACACAACCGGGTTCCAATGACACTGAACTCTGAGAAGCTTAAAGAAGAAGGAGAAACATCCAGAAGAATGAAAATCCCCTGGGTGCAGACCAGGGCCTGACTGACCTGGTACAATTTAACTGCCAGTTTGGCCAAGTCCGTGAAGACCTACGTTGACTTGGTAATCATTCAACAAGTAGATGTTGACTGTGTATTACGAGCTCAGTTCCATTTGAGACCCTGGGAATAGACCCTGGAGCAGGGACCATGCACTGGTTGAGGTTACATGTTAGTGGGGGAGGGAGACAGTAGACAAATGCACATAAAGAAGTTGTGGGTTCCGGAAACAGCTGTGGAAGGAACAGTTGAAGGCAGCAGAGGAGTGTGTTTTGAAAGAGACAATCACAGAAGGTATCTCTGAAGAGACGTTGTATGAACCAGGACCCGAATGGTGTGAGAGGCGAGATCCAAAGGAACGGGATTCCGGAAGGGAGTTGCAGGTTCAGGAGGCCCAGAGGTCGGCGTGGGTTGGGTTTGTTCTAAGAAGGGAGAGAAAGCAGATGGCCTAGAATAACGTGACTATTGATACACTGTCCTATGAGATGAGGTTTCTTCAACCTGAGCAAGGATGGGGTTTGGGGTTGTGTAATTCTTTGTTGTAAGGAGATCTCTTCCAGATGAGAGTATGTTTAGAAGTGCGCCTGGCCTCTCCCCATTAGATACCAGTAGCCTCCTTCCACTCCCAGTGTGACCACCGGGGCATCTCTGGTACGGGCACGTCACCTCTGGCTGAGAACCACTGAAACGGAACTATGAGGACGGGGCCAAACCATGTAGAGCCTTGCAGGCCACCGTTTGAGTTTTATTCTTAGTAGAAATGGGATGCTGTTGGAGCTTGTTACGTAGAAGAGTAGCATGGTCCGACTTCAGGAATCCCATCTGGTGGATGTGGGAGGAATAGGTATTAAGGCAGCAAGAGTAGATTCAGGACCATAGGCGGCTCTCCCAAGACCCTGGCTAAGAGATGATGGTGGTGCAGGGCAGGGCCAGTGGGGAAGAGAGAAGCAGACTTTAGAGAATGGACACTCGAGATTGGATTTGGGGCCTGAAGGAAAGAGAGGAGGCAAAAATGCCTGCTAGGGTTTCTCCTGGTCAGAGGGCGGTGCCGTTCACTGAGCTGGACGAGACCCGAATGGGATCAAGGACAGGTCGGGTGGTACGGACTCTGTAGGCCTTGTTCTCTGTTTTCTTTTTCTTTTTTTTTTTTTAGGTTTTTACTTTTTATTTATTTTGAGAGAGAGACAGAGTGCAAGCAGGGGAGAGGCAGAGAGAAAGGGAGACAGAATCCCAAGCAGGCTCCACACTGTCAGTGCAGAGCCCGACGTGGGGCTGGATCCTACAAACCACAAGACCATGACCTGAGCCGAAATCAAGAGTCAGACGCTTAACCAACTGAGCCACCCAGGTGCCCCTTTCTCTGTTTTCTTGAACTGCTAATTACAGTTTTTTAAAGTTTCTGTCTCCTAACTCTCCTATCCAGCCCCACCCACAGCTCTGTTCCTAGGATTTATTTTTTCACTTGGCTGTTTGCTGCATGCCTGATAGCATTTTATTGACTTTTAACCGTCATATATGGAAACACTGCAAGAAGTTCTGGTTAATCTTTTCTTCCTTCACAGAGGATTTTCACTTTCCTCTGGAAGGTTGTTTGAGAAAGAGTAGGTCAATCTAACCTAGTTAGAGACTGAGCCGATGCAAGCCTGGGTTTTCATTTTTGTAAAAACTGCTGTATTTCTGCCTCACCTTGCTTAGGGTGCAGCCCGTTCGAATCTCAGGGGAATGCCTGGCATGTTCCCCAGGGTGCCTCCTACTTAGCGGGCCCTAAGTTTGGGTTTCTGTTTTCCCCAAATTGGGAACCTGCCTAGTGCCTTGCTAATTTTTCCCCTTTACCTGCCATTTTCTGCCAGGTGCTTCCCTGAGGAATTCTCCAATGACTCCGACTAGCCAGGCCCAGCTTGCTTCTCTCTGCTTCCCTTGTCTTCCGGGCCTTGGCTCCTTGAGTTCCGGAACACTGACATCCAGGTGTAAATCTCCAGAATCCCTCTGAACAGCCAGACGACATCTGGCATGGCCTGAGTTGTCTTTTAGAAAGTTTGCTCTCCTAGCAGCAACCTAAAAACAAAACCCAAAAAGACCAGAGCAGATTGGGGAGGTTGAGCGTTGATGCTGAGAAGTTGAAAAAAAAATAATCAAGTCCCTGAAGTTGGTGCACAGGCAGAAGATAATGAGGATGCAAACTAGGGCAGTGAGCATAAAATGCAGAAGAGGAAACAGAAACGAAAAATACTTTGGGAGTGGATTAGAGATGATGGCAAATGGAAAATGTAGCTGTCAGCATCCCTTAAATTTTATTTGTGTGTCAAAAAATGAATGACATATTGGCTTATTAATTCTACATCCCTCATAATTATAAAGGCTGGTCAAGGATGATGGGTTGCCAAACAAAGTAATTAGCTCTTTGAAATTTCTCATGGTTCGGCTATTATTCTTGGCTATAACGATTGAAAAGGAAATGTATTTTCATCGGGCTTCATTGTTCAAAATAAGAACTTGCTTAAGTTAGTCTTTATGGGAAAGGAAGTCATGTGCTCCATAATTCAGGAAGCCTGGAAAATATGTAAAACCAAACCTTTATTATTATTCTGATAGTAATATTATATGGAAGAAGTTGAGCCATTCAGCTTAAAACACTGAGCTAGGTTGGTAATAGGCTGCATTTAACAATGCATTTGAGATGTGACACTTGTTCTAAATAAATAGTATTAAGGGAAGGAGAAGAGACCATGAGCCTAGTGTTGAATGCTTTATTTATATTCTCATTTAACCTTTTCACTTACCTTATGCGTAAGGTATACATTTCCATATTTTATAGAGACAGGGCTCAAACAGTTGGAATAATCTGCCTGGTATCACAGTTAGTAAATGGCAGAGCCAGGACTGAAAGCTGACTGTTTTATTCTATTCTATTTTCTCTTTCCACAAATCTAAGAACTTTCTTACATTTGGAGAGAAGCTGAGAAAAACAAAAGAGGAAAATCTGGGTCCCATTACTTAGATTTATTGGGACACAACTTTGCATTATTCAGTGTCGTTTCATATAAAATGAAAAATAATTCCAATGAAATTCTTTCCAAGTGGTACTTTCACTCATGAGAGTGGAGGGCGGCTCGTTCTCTTATTAACTTGAATCCTCAGGCATCTCATTATATGCTTCCTAAACTCTAAAGTATGATCTCATCCCCCCAAAGTTTCCTATACCTGTTGTCACTGTTGATACAGGAACAGCCAAACCAGCTATCTTAAAATAACCCCGATATTTCTTTTATTTTTTTCCCTGAGCCTGGGAAGTTCTGTGTGTGTCAGCAAAACTAGCAGAAATCTGACCCAGGTGACTCAGTGACTGCGTGAGCTCTCCGTTGGCTGTGGTCTTCTCCCCACAGAGAAAAAGAAAGAACACTTAACATTTACTGTCTTTCTGCCCTGTTCTAGGTACTTAGTACTTAGTGATCTCATTTAATTTTTTACAACAAACCTGTGAGGTACTAACTGCTTTTACAGATGATTCATTGAGATCCAGACAAGTCAAATGACATCTAATATCACAAGTTCTGATAAGGGGCATTTCAGTCAGCATCTGGTGATAAAATCTTTTGTACTTAAAGAATCGAGTATCTTGGTTAACGTAAATGTAGTTAAGTTACTAGCGACATGTTATCTATTGCTGTAGATCTATATCTGGGTATAGATCATTGTATATATGGTGAATGTTTTTATATATGCAATTCATTATATTTTATGTAGTATATGTATTAAAATAGAACATATAGTTAAATGACTATAGAACAATGAATAGGAGAGTTTAGATTTAAACATAAGCATGACCTCATCTCTGTTTTGTCAACAAGGGAGAAACAATTACTACACCAGTTTAAATTTCACATGAGATGAGCACGACCAGTCTGCTCTAATCACTTACAATGTCAGGGTCTAGTATAGTGCTTGATGCATGCGTGCATTGTAAATATCTTTAGATCAGCACATCACTGCAATAGGACGGAAAGCCAAGGAAAACTCCAGGTTTTCTAGAAACTCACTATGATAATTAGAGGAAACCTGGTATCTGGAGGAGAGGACATTGAGGAAAAATTAAATAATACTGTAGAGTCATATGAATGATCTTTGTGTCCCTGGAATGTCCAGCAAGAAGAACTGAAGTAGAGAATGGAAGATTCATGTCAGATATGGAAGGAGTTTCTGTCCATTACACGCTGTTAACGTTGGGATGAATTACTTATGGAAAGGGTGGAATCTTGGTTAGACATAATAAAATTAGGGAAGGTTATTTTGGGGGGGAGGTTATTATTTTTTTCTAATGTTTGTTCATCTTTGAGAGAGAGAGAGAGAGAGACAGAGTGTGAGTGGGTAAAGGGCAGAGAGAGAGGGAGACACAGAATCCGAAGCAGTCTCCAGGCTCTGAGCTGTCAGCACAGAGCCCGACGCGGGGCTCAAACTCACAAACTGTGAGATCATGACCTGAGCCGAAGTCGGACGCTTAACCGACTGAGCCCCCCAGGCGCCCTGGGGAGAGGTTATTTTAACTGAAACTACTTTCATGAGATTGTAATCACAAGCTCAGTGTGTATGAGGACTGTGTTTATTTTGCTGATTATTGAAACTACAGTGCCTAGAACATTGCCTGGTCCACAATATACGTGATACATAAGTAAATGAATGAATGAAAATAAACTAATGAAATCATTGATCTCTCAAAATTTCTTTTAGTTCTATAATTGATATGAAAGTGAAAGTTGTTAATTTTTTATTGTTAAGATTGGATTTTGACTAATCTGTTTGGGCCACATGAATTGTATTTAAAATTACTTGTTGAAGGAATGCCTGGGTGGCTCAGTCCATAGACTGTGCCACTCTTGATCTCAAGGTTGTGAGTTCAAGCCCCACGTAAGGTGTAGAGATTACTTAAAATTAATTGAAAAAGAAAAAAATGGGTCCCCTGTGTGGCTCAGTCAGTTAGGCATCTGACTCCTGATCTCAGCTCAGGTCATGTGGTTTGTAGGAGCCTGCTTCAGATTCCGTGTCTCCCTCTCTCTCTGCCCCTCCCCTGCTCACACTCTCTCTCTCATTAAAAACATGGTTAGGATCAAGCATTGCCAGTTACTTTCTATTACCCTCAAATATATTTTAAAAACAACGTAGACCATGGCTGAGGAGACAGAACACAATGGAATTGTCTTCTAAGCTCTATCCTTTGCTTAGCTGATTTATCACTTCACTTCTCTTTGCTTTTACTTTTTGTTCCATGGCAGTTCTAGTTTAACAAATAACTAACATCTGTAAGATGGAAAGATCAATTAGAGAGATCTATAAAATACTTTGAGCTTCTTGAAGAGAATTCTCTATAAATAGAACTTGGCGAGTAATTAGTCATTTCACTACTATAAATGAAAGTGGTGTGAATAATTTTTTTAAGTTGCTCTTTTTATACTCTGCGTTTACCATAAGGCTGTTAAATCTTTTAGGGCCCTTTGGTATGCAAAATACCATAACTGCTTTTTTCTTTGCAATAATTTAATATCCTTACGCAGCATGAGAGACAGAAAAATTTGCTTATAACCAACAAATTGGGACTTAACAAAAAAGAGGAATTTCCAATTCCTTTTTAGGTGATTATGTGTAGTTATTCCTAGTTGAATCTACTGCTTTTAAAAAGATACTGAGAAAATTCATGGCTGTATTTGTTAGTTCTGTAGGCCTATGACAATAGATAATTTCAGGAAGTTTTCTAATTTCACGTTACTTTGTAAGCATTGAACTTTGGGAAATCTTTGCACGTGGCATTGGACACCCTGTAGCGTGGACTTGTGTTTTCTCCTTGACACATTTTCCCAATTTGGTACTATTCCCTCTTCCTTTCTCTACACAGCGGTGGTCAGACCATCACACAGATATTGAGGTAGACCAATCATTAAATATCTGGGGAAATTTAACTCCGATGTTGAATAGTTTGAGGGCTGTGATTGAAAACGCTGCTTGGTAATGAAATTGATTTTCCACCTTCATTGTGGGATGCAGGGTGGTGAGAAAGTAGTCTGGTAGAGGGGAGTATTTCTGGGCGACTCTTCCAAGTAGATGGCCTTGTCTAGCCTTTGTTACTGTCCTTGACTCTTTACCGTGTTCACTTACTTTCTTCTTGAGCGAAGCTTTGGGGATAGTGAGGGATGTCTATCAATGAGTATATGTAGAAATCAGGTGAAAATAATACAAATGTGTTTCCTGTGAACAGGATCTAGTGTGAGGTTTCACTTTAATTGATTGATCTCCCAGAAATCATTTTCCTGTCCCGTCTTCAACCAGAGTATTGGAACAGCAAAAAAAAAACAAAAAAAAAACAAAAAAAAAAAAACTGACTGATTTTATTAGAACATTATGCCAGTGTCAATCACAGACGATTCTGGAATGTGTTGTTGCTAAGGTGATGCATTCTTACTGAAATTATTTATTTAAAAATTGCAGTGCTCCTAAGCCCTGTTGGGTCTTGGATTATTACATCATTCATTAAAAATCAAGGAAAAGGGACACCTGGGTGGCTTAGTTGGTTAAGCTTCTGACTCTTGGTTTTGGCTCAGGTCATGATCGAATGGTTCCTGAGTTCAAGCCCCGCGACGGGCTCTGTGCTGACAGCTCAGAGCCTGGAGCCAGCTTCGGATTCTGTGTCTCCCTCTCTCTCTGTCCCTCCCCTGAGCATGCTCACTCGCTCGCTCATGCTCTCTCTCAAAAATAAATAATCATTAAAAAATTAAAACGTAAATAATGAAAAACTTAAAACATCAAGGAAAAAACCCAAATTGTGTCCTGACACTCTTACTTTAAATAATCCTATTATTCATGGATGTATCTATATGTTCAAAAGAACGTCTTTATTCTGAACTGTTTTGTGTAACCAGTTTCACTCAGAAGCGGTCTTTGGTTTGATGATTCCTGTGGATGATACAGCACCAGCTGCTGGAGGGGTTGGAGGTCACTCGGTTTCTTTTCATCTGGCGATTGCTTTGGAGTTAAATAAAAATAATAACGATGTTTGAATCAGAGGCTGAAATTCAGTCTTTCCATCCACATAGCGGAAAAAGGCAGGCAGACCGCATCCATTCCGTACAGGGACCCGGTGCTTGGCAGGGACATCTTCATTTGTTGTCAAGACAGTGACTTGCCTGCCTCAGCCCCTGTGGGCCCCTGACAAGAGTAACGGGGGTCCCTGCATCTGTGATTGTTGTTGTGGAACACAGCAGGTGTGTTTTATATGTGAGCGCCTGCTGTGTCCTCAGCGGATCCCCCGTGTATTATCTCGTGAACTTAGAACAGGCATGTTATGGTTTTGCCCACCTCTGCAGACATAGGGCCCGGTGCTCAAAACTGATGGTGTGAACGTCAGCTCTGGTTGTCTATTATTTTTGACTGCTTAACTAATTCTCAACGAATTCTTTCCATAATTAGTCATAAAACTAGGGAGGCCCATGGCAATAATCTAACTTCACCCTTTTGCTTTAGAGAGCAGCCGAAGTTCCTGGAGACTCTGACACTCTCAAGGTCATCGACATGGTCAGGTAATGGCAGAGCTGTGACCACATCCCGTCTCTCCTTTTCCTGAATTGGGCAAATCCAAGATGCCTGACATTAGCTCAAGGCATAAGCCTAGAAAATAAACCCCCATAACACTCAATTATCACTCTCTATTTTCTAATGATGGCTTCCATAGTTCAGAAAGTTTGTATCATATTATTTATTTTGTCATTGTACGGAAAACTGATCATCGTCTGGGCAAAATGGTGATGTAAACCAGGAATGGCCCAACGTTTGTTTAAAGGACCAAGTAGTAAAAATTTTGGGTTTCGTAGGCTTTCTGATCTCTGCCTCAATTACTCACCATTGCGGCCGTGGGGCAAAGCCACCATAGACCAAACGTGAATGAGAGAATACAGCTGTGTGCCGTTAAACTTTATGGACACCGGAATCTGAATTTTATATCATTTTCATCTGTCACAGGATACTGTTCCTTTTTTTCTCAACCTTTTATTAAACGTAAAAAAGTATCCTTAGTTCCTGTGCCAAACAAACAGACAAAAAATCAGGCAGCTTACTGGATTTGTGCCGTAGTTTGCTGACCTCTGATCCCAAAGATCCCAGTCAACGTCCATTCCATTCTGCCATTTTTGCTCCTACGCTTCGGGTTCCTTCCGTGTGCCCTCACAAATCTGGATTGTTCGTGTGCGTTTGCAGAAGCTGACTCTAAATGGATCCCAGCAATAAAGGAAGGGCTCTTATTATGCTCAATATACCAACACTGTTCGCTCTTAAGAGCTTTCTATTGAAAATACTCTTTTCCATCATCGTCACAAATGCTCACACAGAAGCTGCTTTTCACTTTTCAGCTTTTAAAGTGATCTTTTAATCATGTTTAAAAAATTACTTTTTTCAAGAATGCCTGTTTGGAGCCATGCCATTACTGGGTAAAAATAAGCCCATATTTCGTTGATGATAATTTGTCTGCATGTGCCGACGAAACAAAAGGAACTTTTCTGAAAGCTTTGGAAGAGCAGATCCAAGAAATCAACGTGTCAGAATCCTGCATAAACAAAGATGTAATACAAAGCACATCCCATAAAGGGTGTGATAATGTGACAAGGAGGGGGAGAAGGTGGGAGCTGAGAGAGAAGAGAGGAGGAGAGCGGGAGGAAAGATGGGAGGTGGAAACACAGTATTAACACAGCTAGAATTTAGAGGAAAAGAACATTTTCATTTTTAAGCGGGCTGTAAATATTAAGGTATTTCCCTTGTACCCCCAAATGTGATGTACAAAAAATATGTAAGGTATGCACAGTTTAATCATAAAATAAGGGGCACTTTGGTGGTTCAGCCAGTTGAGCCCCTGACTCTTAATTTCGGCTCAGGTCACGATCTCAGGGTTCGTGAGATCGAGCCCCACGTGGTGCTGCACTGACAATGCAGAGCCTGCTTGGGATTCTCTCTCTCTCTGTGTCTGCCTCTTTCCGCTCTCTCTCTCTCTCTCTCTCTCTTTCTCTGTCTCAGTATAAATAAACATAAAAAAAGAAATGAAAGTAAATTATCCCATGAGTAATTTTTATGTTGATTACATGTCAAATGACAATATTTTGGATGTATTGACTTAAGGAAATTATTAAAATAAATTGTATTCGTACTTCTTAAATTTTATTTGAAATGTTACTAGAAAATTGGACAAGTGGTTGGAATTTAGGCTCTATTATATCTGGATTGAACAGTGTTGATACAGAGCGTCGCTGACACTTCTGAGTCCTGTGTGTTTTCCTTTGATTTTCTACGGCCATCATTTCTTTGAGCTTTTTTTAAACAAGTTCCTTGCCTTTTCTTTTAGTTTTAGCATATGCATGTATGTCTCTAGATTATGTAGTTCATTAAAAAAAACATTTAAAAATATCCCATTGTGGGGGCACCTGGCTGACTCAGTTTGTTGAGCGTCTGACTCTTGACTTCAGCTCAGCTCATGATCTCACCGTTTGTGAGACCGAGCCCCGCATCAGGCTCTGCGCTGACCGCCTAGAGCATGCTTGGGATCCTCTCTCGCCCTCTTTGCCCATCCCCTGCTCGCATGTGCGCACGTACATGCACGTGCTCTCAAAATAAATAAATAAACACTGAAAAAATAGATATCCCCTTGTATTCAGCCCATATTCCCGGGAGCATCACCAACTCTAGGCTGTGCTTTTCTGTGTCTGCTCCTTATTTCTGGCCTCCACGTGTTTTCCTTTTTCTCCCGGCAGCTCAGACATGCTTTCTAAATCTTTTTTTTTTTTTTAATCTAGCCACTTGAAGTTTTCTACACTAGGAGGCATTTCTCTGTATATTTAGTCTACCTTATTACCAGCATACGAATTCTCCAGAATGTTGTGTTTTGCCTTCTCCACAGTACCTTTATAAAGCCGTAGCCGAGGACCGATTGTGTGAAACAATTTAAATGTGTACCGAGAGAGTATTCGTGAATAAAGTAAGATACAGATGTGTAACAGACATTATGTGGTCGGAATATTCCGCTTGAGATAAGATATAAACGTGTAAGAGATAACTCAACTAGATAATCAAACTGTCGTCAAATGATCTGCCCAGACGTTAGGTCTTACGAGTACACGAAGACACCAGAGACGGCACAGGCAAAAGTGAGTTGGGGTGGATTTGGAAGAACGGCTGGAAACGAACAGCTTTAGCAAGTAGCAAGGTCTGTTTTCACCTAAAAAGAAAAAGGACACAAGCCAGGTTTACTAAATATGAATTGGTTACAGTGCATTAAATGTGAACCTTTACTCATTCAACACAATTACCAGGAATACAAAAGTGTTCTAGGCATTGCAGAGGGACTCAGATTTCTAGAGGTCTTAACTAAAGATCTCTCAAGTAAACAATACTACCGAATTCCTGGGGAATCGTACTTAAGATCCTAGATAAGATAGCTGTCAATTTCCACAGGGCCCTTTGTTCCCTTTGCCCTAAGAGGAGTTATTCCTGTTTGAAAGAGATCTTCGAGCACCGCCAGGCACATGCCTCTCTGGTTAAGTAAAGACAAAGATAGGCTAATATTAACATCCATCTTTAAAGGGGTTCCACTATGAATTGAGCCCTTTCTCCAGGTCCCTGACCTGACGAGGGTGTCATCTTGTGTTTCCCCGCTGTGATACCCTGGCCATTAGCAGTTTGCAAGACGATGATGGCAAACCCACAAGGTGCTGGTGTAAGCCTGCCCAGCTTCGTAATGTTTCCTGTAATTTCAAATGATGCTCCTAAATTTGCGGGAGCAAATATTAGCAGAAGAAGCTTTCAGAATCAACTAGAGACAAATGAGAAGAGTCTTTTAGAGTCACTCTGTTCAAACAGGGAGCACCCCCACCAGCAGTGAGCCCCAGTCAATAATGTAATTGATTACCTGCTGTCATAGCAGGTAATCCTGAATCCCATGTGGTATAGTGATGTAACCGTGCTGCTTACAGGTTCGTTCGGGAATAAAGAAGTGAGTTCATTGTAAGAAAATATTAAGTGACGTGTGGTTATGGCAAAATGTGAAGGTAACAAGCTGATGACTGGAACTTGGGAAAATTTGGCCTAAGCATATCTTTTAAGGGAGAATGATTTTAAGGACAAGTTGGTAGGGCATGTTTTAAACTTTGCTCTCTTCTTTTGAGGGGAAAGTCACTTAGTTTAAGTGGAACATTAGATTTCCCTTCATAGTTTTTTTTTTTTCTTTTTAAGTTATATTCAGTAAGGCAAAAAAAAAAAAAAAGAAAGAAAATTGGATTCAGAGATGAATCCAGGTTCCTCTGTGCAGGTTGAGGGGCTTAAAATTTTAAACAGGTGCAGGGAACCTTCTTTCCTGGGAGAGCATCGCTCTGGCACAGGGTTAATTAAGCCCGTGTGAGCTGGTGCATTAAACATGCTGAGGGGAACCAGAGTTAGAAGACCTTGAACCCTCAGGAAGTAACCCCCCAAATCAGCAAGTCAGCTGCAGAACATTCCAGAGAACGGGCAGAAAAGTCTTGAAACAGCAGGTCCGTGCATCTAGTCCCCAAAGTTAAGTGTCATTCTCTAGACAGGTCGTACCTACCGGATGAAAATCGATGGCGATTCTGGGAGTATTTCTCCCACGTGCGCTGGAATTCATATGCAGACGGGAGGACAGGAGCTGAACATTCTTAGAAGAGGGATTCTTATTTTGCCCCTCCACCTTCCAACGTCCTCTGTCTCAGTGATTGGCACTCCCGCCTCCTCTACTGTTCACACCCTTGGTTCTGCTCATTCCCCCACCTGCCAGACGCAACCACAGTTATCCCCTCCACGGCTACCCCACTGCTGCATCCACCCTCCTCTCTCGTGTCTACGGCTGTGAGGTCTCTTTGCTTCTGTCCTGGCTGCGCTGTCACCCACATCACAGCCGGTCATGTTTAAAAAGTAATTCAGCTCTTCCTTGATGCTCTTCAGTGACTCACGACCATACTCGGATTAAAACGTAAAACCCTGCGTTTGACCCACAGTGGTCTTCCTGAATGCCTCTCTGACCAGGCGTCCTACCACCTACTTGTTTTTGTCTTTACGCCCCGACTCCTCTTCTTTGGAATCCCTGATCCCATTCTCCCTCTCCCCTTTCTGGAACATGCTTCCGCTGCGTCTCTGCATGGTATGCCTCTCGCTCCACTCAGGTCTCTCTCTGCACAAATGTCACTTTTTTTTTTTTTTTCTGATCACGAAAATAGCAAAACACACACAGTCCCCCGGCCCTCTATTATTATTCTTTCAAAATATTTTAAATACTGATTTAAGAGAGAGCATTCACATGGGAGAGGGGAAGGAAGAGAGGGACAGAGCTGAAGTCAGAGGGTCCAGAGTGGGCTCCAAGCTTGTCAGCACAGAGCCCGACGTGGGGCTTGAACTCATGAACCGTGGAATCATGACCTGAGCCAAAGTCAGATAGTCTACTGAGCTACCCAAGCTCCCCTATTATTATTCTTCATAGCCCTTATCATTACTAAAGTTATTTGTTTATATATCTGACCTATACACTTCCCCCAGTTATCAAGATTTAAACAGACCGTGTGTGGACAAGCATTTTATAAAACTATTTAAATGTGAGGGATGATTATTGTAGCAGAGTTTGCCACTTTAAGATGCTACTCTAATGACATTTTGAATCAGAAAGGCTTTTTTCATTTAATTAATTGCAAGTCTTCTTTTTCCCTTTACTTTTCACCAGCCTGGAGAGAATTGGTTACTGGCTGTTTAAATAATAGTCTTTAATTTTTATTACTTGCTCCTCATAATATTAATGCCATTTTTTCATGCATCCTTCGTGTCGTAACCTTATAAGACAAGAATGTAAGAAAATGGGGGCGCCTGCGTGGCTCAGTTGGTTAAGCGTCTGACCTCAGCTCAGGTCACGGTCTCACGGCTGGTGAGTTCGAGCCCCGCGTCGGGCTCTGTGCTGACAGCTCAGAGCCTGGAGCCTGCTTCGGATTCTGTGACTCCCTCTCTCTCTCTCTGCCCCTCCCCTGCTCATGCTGTGTCTCTCTCTGTCTCTCAGAAAACAAATAAATGTTAAAAGAAAAAAAAGAATGTAAGAAAATGTTTATTTAACCTTTGTATGTCCTTGATACATATTTTCAGGTGGTTTATCAAGTGTATTGGTTTTTCAAATCATGTATGTCTCCTAAGGAAATGGCTATTTATTGGGGATCCTAGAAGTTTGTAACTGCCCTGGGATCTAAACAATGTTACTATTTCGGGGCGCCTGGGTGTCTCAGGTGGTTAGGCGTCTGACTCTTGATTTGGGCTCAGGTAATGACCTCACGGTTCGTGGGATCAAGTGCAATGTCAGTGGGTTGGGGGCCTGCTGGCAGCGCAGAGCCTGCTTGGGACATTCTCTCTCTCTCTCTCTCTCTCTCTCTCTCTCTCTGTGTGTGTGTGTGTGTGTGTGTGTGGTCCTTCTCCAACTCGTGCACTCTTGCTCTCCTTCTCTCAAAATGAATAAACATTTTTTAAAATGCTACCATTTCATAAGCGTGTTGCTGATTTACTGTTTTTAAAAGAATAATACCATACCATTCGGCCCTCATGTAGTAGATACATAGATTGTAAAATACAAATCATGCTTCACAGTCTCGGGTGGGCAAGAAATTACACCCCCTTACTTCTCTGTAACTGAACTTTTGCTTCAAGCCCCCCTCCTGCCCTTGCTGCCAATCCTACCCTCTGCTCTTCCCTGCCATCCCCACCTGAGATTTGAGCCACCTGCCCACCCAAGTTACAACTAAGATAACCATCATCATGGCCACTGAGAGCTCTTGGCTGTTAATTTTCCATACTGGGAGCACCTGATGTTTTTTGATAGTTAGCCTGGCTCCCATGTGCCCACACGTACCACACAGCCATTCTGTGGCCCCCGCAGTACCACCAGGGGCCCGCCAAACACCCTCCC
Organism: Lynx rufus; assembly: GCF_022079265.1. NCBI lineage: Eukaryota > Metazoa > Chordata > Mammalia > Carnivora > Felidae > Lynx > Lynx rufus. The sequence goes on along the minus strand of NW_025814840.1, from coordinate 5,728,370 downwards.
TCTGTGCTCACACGTCCCTCCCCTGGCAGATCCCCCACCAGGAAATGCCTCGGATCTGATGAGAAACACTTCTCCCCGTGTGGTTTTGTCCAAGACCTTTGTTCTCTGTCCTGATCCTGGTTCTCTTACCAGTTCTGGAAGTGCTCTATGTTTTCTTGACCGCCTAGGGTTTGGAAACACATCGCCAGAGAGAATTGCAGGGAATTTCTATTTTCTGCCCAGCCACATCCCTCTGTCGAGTCGGTGAGCACAGGGCCAATTCTCTGATGGAATTGGGGTGAGAAGAAACGGTAAATATTGAGAGGAGAAAAACGTAGGTTAATAACACAAAATGCTATCCCTCCATAATGGTTTTCAATTTTACACCTTAGTATAAAAATCAAACTGCTCTTGAGCGTTTGCTTTATAAGTGGTCCTTAGATAACCTCTGCCAGCTTTCTCACTCTCTACCTCCAAACTGAAATAGGCAGTAAGTCTTTAAAGGTCACCGATTTAAAAGAACTTTGGTAACTCTGACATAATCTTGGCCATAATAATCACAATTTTTTTTTCAAAATTTTTGTTTAAGGTTTGTTTATTTTTGAGACAGAGACAGAGCATGAACAGGGGAGCGTCAGAGAGAGAGGGAGACACAGAATCCAAAGCAGGCTCCAGGCTCTGAGCCGTCCGCACAGAGCCCGACGCGGGGCTCGAACTCACGGACCCTGAGATCGTGACCTGAGCTGAAGTCGGACGCTCAACCGACGGAGCCACCCAGGCGCCCCGATAATAATCACAATTTTTATGGCAGTACGTAACTGTGTCCAATCAGTGACAAAATAAAACACTGAACCTAATGCTCAGAAGTTGTGGATATAGAATTATCTGCTTCCCTGAATTTCATATGTGGTTTGACTACTAACAGATAACACCTGTTGTAACAGGTTGTTATAACCTGGTGTTATAACCTGGTATAATAACAGGTATTAAAAATGGTGTCTTTCACCCAGCCCGAGCGACGTAGCACTTTTAGCTCTATAACTAAGGCAACGCATTTACCTGTTTTGTAGCACAGCAGGTGTGCCGTTTGTCAAAGTTCCTGTTTGTCCCCGCGATTTGTGGCCGAGGAAGGAGTTCTTTAAAAAAAGACAACAAGGGCATGTGATCTTGGCCAGTTCCAGGCTGCTACGTAGAATGCGCTTGTCTAGAAACCAGTTAAGCTGTGTTTTTGTTCAGTATTTCGGCAAAAGATGGCTGTCTTGTGTGTTTTCTGGCCGCTTTGTTTCTTTTTTTTTTTTTTAATTTTTTTTTCAACATTTATTTATTTTTGGGACAGAGAGAGACAGAGCATGAACGGGGGAGGGGCAGAGAGAGAGGGAGACACAGAATCGGAAACAGGCTCCAGGCTCCGAGCCATCAGCCCAGAGCCCGACGCGGGGCTCGAACACACGGACCGCGAGATCGTGACCTGGCTGAAGTCGGACGCTTAACCAACTGCGCCACCCAGGCGCCCCTGGCCGCTTTGTTTCTTAAGGCATCACCCATCTCAGGGCTGCTAAAACTGTGGCAGGACCCTGGGGCGGGGGGTGGGGGGAAGCAGGGGCGAGGAGGGTGACCTTCTAAGTGCCTGGCCGCCATTGTTGCCACAGGTTAGCTGGGACTTTACAGGTGGTTGTAGTTTCGGTGGGTTGGAATGTAAAGTGCTGACTCAGAAGGCTTGAGACCTAAAGGTCCTCTTATTTTCGGGTGACAGTACTCTGTCACGAATCCACAGCATCACGCATACCTGGCTTTGGTGAAAGAGCTTAGCACATACTGTCCATTTTACTGTATCTTTTGACTTCACTGAAGCATAGGACTTACCAGTTGGTTCTCTGTGCATCCTGCTACCGATGTGTGACTTCCAAATGACCTGATGCTCTTTGACTAATTCCACGTTACAGTAAGTTTTTATGGCAGTGCTCATGCCTCAACGGACTCTCATGGGCCATAATATGGCCACCAGGCAAAGCAGTTGCTAATTACGCGTTTCTCCAGATTTCCCATCACCGACCAATAGCCCTTGGCCTCAAGAAAACATCAGTGACTTCACAGGATTATCTAGTTGTTGACCGACAGCAATCGATGTTCACTTTTAGTATTTTCACCGACAGGGTTTGTTCTGTCACTTTTGTGTTTGTTCTAACGATATGAGGCAACTCACCGTCTACGTAAATCAGTCTCCCCAGGTTCCTCACACCCCTACCCTTGGTCCCTTTCTCTTTCTCAAATTTGAACTAAGAGCACAGTGCTCACAATCAGGTGGTGGTGGACAGAGGAGACTGGGGACAAGGACACTATTAGCAATGGCCTAACGTGTAAGCACAGGGAGAGAAAACTGGAAGGAGCCAGAGATCGAGAATCTGAAACTTGAGCAAATAAGACTGACCTCAATCGATGGCCCCTTTTATGTTCTCAAATGATACAAAAATGATTGATTTCCTTTGGCGAAAGTTAGTCCAGTTAGATTGAGTAGATTTTTGTTTCTTGCAACTAAAAGAACCTTAATCAGAAGGGTTGGTAGCTTGAGTCTGTTCAAAGTTATTATGTTTTTAGTACTTATTTATTTTGAGACAGAGGGAAAGAGAGAGAATGCCAACAGACTTTATACTGTCAGCATTGATCTAGACACGGGGCTCAAACTCCTGAATCATGAGATCGTGACCTGAGCCAAAATCAAGAGTCAGATGCCCTACTGACTGAGCCACCCAGACATCCCTGTTAAAACTTATTTTTAAATGCATTTAGCACATAAAAATTTGTCCCTTTCAGTAAAAGTAATAGTCGTTGTGATTTGTCTTTGGCAAGCAGTTTAAGTTCTTCAAAATGCATTTATATGATATGTTGTAGCCACAGAAGACAGAGTAAGTGCTATTCCCACATTTGATAGATAAAAAAAATTTTTTTAATTTGATATATAAGAAATTATCCTAGTTTAGATAAGAGTCTCTGCGTATGGTCTCAACTCAAGTTCATGGTCAACGTTGAATGATTTTGTATCGGAAGCTTGAAATTAACCATCGTGGGAGTATTTGTGCCATGAAAATCAGCAAATATGGCAACTCACAGCCTTTTTTAAGCCAGTTGTACAACGTTTACCAGCATAGCACTGCCTCTAGCAAACTGAATATTTTATCTAATCATGTACTATATACTTTGGAGCCGTGTGTATCCATACATCTTTAAAGAAAGGCTGAAAACCCTTAATTTATCCTTAATTGGAACTTTTCAGTTCTTTACCAGGATAACTTCCAGCTGTGGGTGAAGACCTCTGTAGCGTTGCTGGAGAACTATCTCAGAATACTTGCTCTGCCTTCAAATTAGAAGTATAAAAGGGCCGTCAGTATTAGCTAGCTTAACCCTATTATTTCACAGATGAGGGGTGAGGGAACGGAGAGGAAGAAACGGGCAGTGGTCTCTCCAAGGTCATAAAGGTCCAGGAGGGGAAGATCCTAATTCAAATTCAGATCTCCTTCCCTGTATCTCAGTCCTGGGTAAAATCCAGGCTTGGGAGACCAAGGACCTGCATCTCAGGGCAATGAAAGGAGGCCGCAGGCAGAAGGCTGGCATCCCAGCAGGCTTATACAGCCCCGTATGGATTGACCAAAAAAGAGACCCTTGGAAGGAATCACCAATGCCCAACGAAGGTTGTAAACTGCGCCGGTCATTTGCTCATCAATGTGTGTGAGCATAGCGATGTTTCTAAAAATTAAAATATACAATCAATAAGCCTGCAAGCTCAGTTTCAAAACCTAATTGTTAATTAAATACAGAGTATTTTGCATAATGAGAAACTGTCAATATTTATGGTGGGGAAAAAATAAAAGTGAAAAGCGGTTCTGCCCTTCCCAATAAAATCATGGTCACGATTATCTGATAAAGCAGCCAAAAGGGAGAAGGAGCCATTTTGCTTATTTAATTTTTATAACTAGTGAAGGAATGAATGTCTAATTTGATCTAAGGAACGCTGGTGATCCATATTACAAGTTGATGCTTGATTTAAAATAGAAACCACTTCAGAATAAAACTTGGCTTGGTCTGTTGCTGACTTTGTTATACATAGGTCTCCTACAAATCAGCATCACGTAGACAACATGCAAGAAAGCGGTTACCTGACTTTTTTTGGTCAGTGTTTCTTCCTCTGATCGATGGGCCTTTTATTTGAATACGAATTATCACAGAAGACAAGTAAGTTTTCCTTGGTAGGGTCTGGGGGCTGTTTTGGAGACTTTGTGGCTTGAATGTCAATGTGCTTAGTCAATCCGCTGTAGTTAGGCCAAGTCCAAGCCCATTTCTAAATGCTGACGCGATGAGCCGTATCTTGGGGAGGCAGTTGGGTTGTGGGTTGTTGTTACTATATCACACTTAAACGCCCTCCTCCCCCCTCCTTCTCCCTCACGACGTGTTATCTCTGTTTCCTACTAACACAGATTGCCAAGTTAGGATTAGCTTACTTTTTAGCTGATTTTACCCAACCCAAATGACGTGATAAAACGGCCAGTGGCAACCTATCGGGGAACCTCTCAACCTGACTTCTCTTGGTTGCACCTCTTTACTGGCCAGTTCTCTTCATGTAAATTGAAAAAAAGATGGATAAATAAAATGAATAAAAATACATAAAATCAATACCTGCGTCTCCTCCCTTGCTTTATTCGCCTTCCTTACTAGAGACAATCCGTGGATTCTCTACATTGGCAGACCCTATGGCGGTGGTTCCCAAAGGTGGTCCCTGAGGAGCATCACCACCCACCCGACAATTTGTTAGAAATGGAAAGTTTTGAGCTCCCCGCCAGACCTACTGAGTTGGAGATTCTGGGAGCGAAGCAAGCAGTCCCTTTGTCTTAACAAACCTGCCGGTCCTTTCTGACGGATACTCAAGTTTCAGAAGCGCGGTCCCGAGAGAAACACGTTGTAGGATTTTGCTCAGAATATAGGAGTTGTTTTCTGTTTTTTCACTCTCTCAGTGGAGTGGGAATCATTTATTCTGATAGCACATAATGGACATATTTTTACTACTCTATGAAGTATTTTACTCTGGGCGAAAGCATTCTGCGTCTGATAACCCCCGCTCTTTGCCCCCATTTCAGGACCACTTTGCTAAACAGGGCGAAGAGGGAGAGTATCTCTAGGTAAGAAGAAGCTGAGGTAGACGGAAAGCTTGGGAGGGAGCTGTTGAGACAGAAGTTCAAAGTGAACAGAGGCCCCTGCGTGGCTCAGTCCCCTGAGCGTTGGACTTCGGCTCAGGTCATGATCTCGAGGTTCAGGAGTTCAGCCCCACGTTGGGCCCTCTGCGGGCAGTACAGAGCCTGGAGTCTGCTTCGGATCCTCTGTCCCCCACTCTCTCTCTCTCTCTCTGCTCCTCCTCCAGCCGCGTTCTCTGTGTCAAAGACGAAAACAAAAGAGTTCCAGGTAAGCAGCCCCAGTCCACACTGCCAGCCGCCTCCCCACAAGGCGGATCCTTCATCATTCCAGTCACCGTTCACCCACCTTGCAATGTGTTCGAGGACCGCATGAGGTAGGGTAATCCGGAAAGAGTGTACGGGACATCTTGGTGCTAATCGTGTAACTGCTTCTGTAAGGTTCGAGTTATTTCATCAATACGAGGTTGGAGCTTCCGATGGCCTACGGACAGTTCACTGACCGAGGCTGGCTGTCCTCCTCACTTCTCCGTAGGTCTTCCCTCATGAATTCCGTGTCCTCGCTTCTCCACCTCCTGGCAGCCTATAAGTGCCCGACTCCCTGGCATGGCCCTGCAAGGGCACCGCACCCTGTTGCCCCTGCTTTGTCCATCAGCGGTTGAGCAGCTGTAGGAAAGAACGTGGGATTTGGAACGTGTTCTTCTGCTTTCTTTAGAAACTTCTTGGCCAGACCTCTCAGACATACCCACCCCGTACCTGAGCGATCATCCCAGGGAACCACTGCTGCCCCGAGCCCCTGCCATGCCGTTCTGATTTCTGCCCTCACACCTCCACCTGGATGGCCCCCTGCTTTTTTCAGATCCCAGGCAAGAGGCCCTTGCTTCATTTTGCTTGTCAGGACCAACTGGGCCTCACTGAGGAGCCGTCTTCACACCCACGGCACCATGAGTCTGTGCCACTCCTCGGAAAGGTTTTATGCTCTACTGTGTCATCTCCAAAATGAATGGGAGGGTCTTTAAATTAAAGTCAGGGACCGTTTCTTAAGCTTTTCATCTTGTAGAGGCTGCCGTGTGACTGACTCTACCCGGTGTATTAACAAGGGCCTGCTTTTTGATGAACATTTCAGTGCTGTCTACAGCATCTGAGCTAATTATTATCTATTAGGTCTGCTGCATCCAAAAAGTAAATTTGTTGAAATAAACATGATGACGTGTGGTTAACTCTTTCTCTTTAGGTACCTAATCCATTCTTGGAACCTCTATGGTGTTTAAGAAAGAGTAGGAATATCTTTTCTTATAAAAAAAATCATAAAAATTATGGGTGCTATCAAGCCTTGGAAAAGTACAGGAAAGTAGAAAGAAAATGAGCAATGCTGGCCAAAGATAACCTTATTAGCATGTCTCATGTTCCATTATATTCCTGTGAACGGGCCTGAAAATTCCTGTCATGTCTTTTTCACACAAACTTATCTCAAGAATTATTTTTCATTTTCAAAAGAAACATTAACAAATTCAATGCTAGATAGGCAGAATTGTTTTTTGAAGAAAAAAAAAAACAGGATGTCCGGATATAGCAAAAATGGGCATCTTAAGGAATTTTTGTATTTTACCAAGCAGACTGCACAAATCAGAACATAGGTGAGTCATTTTTTTCAAGAAGGGAAAGAAATACAGAATGAATCCAGTTTTAAATGGCTTGTGTCTCACATGCCAATTCATATCAAACAAAACTTTGAAGCATCTGAATAGAGCGGTTTCTGTTATGAGAAAGCTGTTTTCTTTCTCTTGGTTATCAGTAATTAGGCAAGCTTTCGAATGAGGTTAACTTAGTTGAAAAGGCAACCGTCAAGGCAATAGAAAAATTAAAATGTAAAAAGTAAAAAAAAAAATGTAAATTTGATAAGGATCAAAAAGAAAAGGATTTGAAATCAAAGATTGTGAAATTAAAAAAAAAAAAGTAGAGATTACAAATATGCTTTCAACTGGTCTAGTTCACAGAGGGCAGGGTACCGAGTGACCAAGGCTGATGCTGTGGTTTCTTTGGGGGGAAATGAAGAATTCTAGAACACGTAGAAAACAACATCTACGCACAAGATTGAGCCCTAGGGGGCGGGGTGCCCTGGGGGCGGGGGGGGGGCAGACCACTCTAAACTGGTTGGATTTTAGAATTATTCAGGGAGCTTTTAAGACCCACCAACGCCAGGGCTCCACCCACAGGGGATCATCTTTAATTGTTCAGAGCTGAATGCCAGGGAGAAGTAATATTTAAATCCCCTTTGCTGATGGGAACCTTAAATCCCCTTTGCTGATGGGAACCAGTAGCCCAGTTAGAGACCCACTGATGTGTTTGTAAGTTTCACGCGTGTTTCTCCCATCCAGAGGCAAATTAAACTTCCTTTTGAGTTAGCCAAGTGTCTAAAAAGATTCTGCTTCCGTGTCTTCATTTTTGAAATGGGGATGCTAAATATTAGGGTAGATAACTTGCCTAGTAGTAAACATCTAGTTAGCATCAAAACTGGGGCTGAGACTCAGGGCTTCCTGTAACTCAGCACCCATTCTCCCATCCCACACTGCATTATGTCCCTCGGGATCTATGTGATGCTTTTTGTGGAAGAATGAAAACTGCTTCAGAGAATGAGGTGTCTGCCCCAGACAGCTAAAATGCCAAATATAACTTTGACAGTTGAGGACAAAGAAGGCATATTTTCTTACTTCCTGTGATCAGGGCAAAACAGACCCCTCCTAAGTATTTATTTGCAGCCTGTATAATGCAATTAGCCGACCACAGTTGAAAGTAAAATGATTAATATATGATGCACAGCCCCGGACACTTACACAGATCTGACAGAGAGCTGGTTTGATGTTTAAATTAACTGGCTGTTCTGGAGGACAAGCAAGGTGATCGATGTCTGGAAACTCTGCCATACCTGCCTGAGGCTTGGTGTTGTAACCTCTTAAACCTAAGTGTCGTTTGGCATCCCAAACCGTGGAAAGGATGGCTCGTCCCCTTCGTCGTTTTCTGTGATACCTCACTTTCGGGTCACAGTGAGAGAAAAGAGAAGAAGAATATAATTAATTGACCTGATCGTTTTCAGCCGTTTAATAATTTTTAAATTTAAAACAGTTCAGCTGCTATCTCCTCTTTTAATTAGGCTGCTGGTGTTACAGAAATATCTGCACGTATCAGCTTTTCTGACTTAGATAAAACTAATTGTCTCTGTATTCTAGCAATTGTTTGTGTGTTTTCCTTTCACAGCCACCCCATCACATAGATTTTATGTATATACATTTATAAGTGTAAGCAAATGTTCCTTTAGTTTATTAAAATTGAAAGCCTAGACAGTACAGATTGATTTGATGTTACACTACAGAGATAATTAGTTTTATCCATTTTGGGTTGCCTTTATTTGTACAGTATAATTGAATCTGAAATGTGATTGTTTACTAGGAGTGTTAACTTCAACTCATTTCTTCTGTTTGTGTTCTTTTAAATACCATATTCATAGTATAGCAATTTGCTCACTTAACTGTTAGGATTGAAGTTTGTCTGGTTCTTCCAGTGTGAAAAAGGGCTGTGTCCATAATTATGCTCCCCTGTCTACATGTGGCCAGCTGGGTCCATGCACGTAAAGGGTGGGTGAACGTGTCTGCTAAAAATAGAGTCTCCATCCGAATGTGAAGTTAGTTGCGTGCAGTTACAAGAGGCACATGCTAGAATCCTTTAAATGACTTAAAATTGTCATTCAAGCAAGGGATTTCATTCATCTTTGCTAGGTTAGTGTTAAAAGCTGGTATGTTTCTGTGAACCATTTGGAGCTGCACAGACTGACCTTAATTATTTCAAGATTTGTCCTACTTCTTGGACACTGGACACCTCAGATAGCCAAGCCACTTTACCTATTCTAATGAGTTCCTTTTAAGGACCCTATGTATTGCTGTATGACACTAATTATCATGAATGTATATTGATAGTAAGGAAAAGGTTGATGGTCTACACTTCCATCGGAGGGTCAAAACATCACAGTTCTAGAAGGATAAAAGGATTTGTTAGCTTACTTCCAACTTATCCAACCGAGTAAGTAATTTTTGGCTGGTTGTTCATTATCATCTGAAATCTTAACAGCTCCCTGTCTGTGACGCTTGTATAATTTCATAAAATCAATGCGAATTATTTCAGGCATGTAACAAAAGCCTTAACTAGTGTTCATTTATTCCTAACACTTTTTTCTGTGGCCCTCACCGGGATTGGCTTTACTTCTGTGAAGTCCCATTTTTGTTGAGAATCTGTTGTGTGTGTTTTCTCAGTTATGGAACCAAATGATCTTTTCGCTACCTGGCTCAAAGAGTAGGGACCAAGAGTTCTCTCTGCCATAACTCTGGGTAGTCATTAAATGTGTCAGGCTGTGATACTGTGGTGCGTACAAATTGGACATAGTGTTAGATTCTCTGGAGAGGACGCTGTGATCATGTTCCATAAAACGTGTCTAGAAGCCAATGATTTGTCTAGAATGTTACATTGTGATCTCATTAGTTTTCAGATAGTCAACTTCTGGGGCCCCTGGCTGGCTCCGTCGGTTGGTCGTCCATCTCTTGATTTCAATTCAAGTAATGATCCCAGGGTCATGGGATCGAGCCCCGTATCACCTCCATGCTCAGCGCAAAGCCAACTTGAGGTTCTCTCTCTCCGTCTGCCTGTCCCTCACTGGCGTGTGTTCTCTTTCTCTCTCTAAAATAAAATAAAATAAAATAAAATAAAATAAAATAAAATAAAATAAAATAAAGTAAAGTAAAGTAAAGTAAAGTAAAGTAAAGTAAAATAACTCTTCTAAAGTAGGCAACTTCCGAATGTGAATGCATCATAGAACCACTACACTTCCTTCGTGTTACTGGGAAGCATTTATTTACATGCACATCAATGGAGACTCTCTGTTAACAGTTCAATCAAGTTAACTGAAAATCTCCAAGATACTGAGTAAGAGACTGCCTTTATGCTGGCTAAAAGCACAATACCAAATTGCCAAAGGAGGAGTGCCCACCAATGTGTACTGATAACAGTGTCTCCAGGTATGGCATTTGGTCAAGTTAGTTCCCTGTTTGTTGCAATAAATTTAGATAGATAGATTGACTGTATTACATATATACATTATACCTGCAGTATATACTAGCTGTATAAGGGAAACTTCACATTTAGAATACTTTAGCTTTTAGATTTTCAAGCAATCATAATGATTGCTTGAATCTATATTTCTCTTTAGTTTTGCTGATACAGTGGTTTTGTGGGGGCTCTCCTATTAAAGGGCTAATGCAGACAGCTGAACGAGCAGACTGTTTCTTGGATCCTGTGTTCATGGATCAATATCAGATTGTTTATGCTGTTCTTTTGGGCTCCCTTGCCAAAGAAAGCTGTGATTACAATTCAGAGGTTTGAAATAAATTCTAAGAAGGGAATAGGAAAAGCAATAAAGTAAATAGATAATGGTCAAATAAAATCCGTGAGGTTTGTCATTTGGTTTAAAATTCTGATATTGTATTATAATGCTTAATATTGTTTATATTGATTACTCATGGTTTCCATTCCACATGCATAAAAAGGGGAATGAGGCTTTATTTTCAGAAAAAAGATTGCATTAAGCCTCCCCCCTTTTTTTTTTGAAGAATCATTTAATCTTCAAACATCTTGCTCAGAAATGCCATTTAACTGACAGCCAGTTCCCCCATAGCTCATTTTAGCTTGTATTTTTAAATCTTATTTTTTTTTTTGCTTTATAAATCTACAATGTAAGGTAGTTCTTATTAACTTGTTTTCATATAACCAGCTTATATAACCCTCCTGTTGATAATGATATCCTGCTGAAATTCCCGTGGCTTCAGCTCATTCCACACCCCTGAGACGCTCTGGTCTTCCGACCCCTGTCAACTCAGAATCATCATTAGTAATCACAGAGTGGCTTTAGGTGACAAAGGAGACACCTTGACTTTGAAACCCTTGATGTGACAGATTCGACCACCAGAGAGTCACATTTCCATGTGAGCACAGAGCATTTTCCCCGTTGGACCGTTGTGGGACGTGCCCCCTAACTCTTGCCAGGAGACGCTCTTGGAACAGACCGGGTGGAAGTGGAAAGAGAGAGGAAGAGAACATGGGGGGGTCTGTACCAGGCAGACCCCAGCAGCAGCAGAAGCGTCTGCAGGGCTCAGTGTCCTCAGGTGCCCAAGCGCTCCACGTGCGTCCGTCAGCCGTCTTATCAAGGAGATCGTTTTTCCCCTTGTTCTTCGCCGCTCTGCAATGTTTTCCTCCACGGTCACATTTTCACTGGCAGCCCCGAGGAGCCGTGGTAACTGCAGACCGTACTGAAGCGATCTGGTGGGGAAGCGTTTCACGTTCCCATCGTTTTTCCGACTTCACATCGTGTGGAATGGACAGGAGACAGAACCCCAGTCCTTGCTTTCAGTGTGGCCTTGAGCAAAACCATGCAGCCATCTGGGGGCTCTGCTTGGGCTCATTTCCACGTTTATATTACAAGGATGTTAGATTGCATGATTACCCGTGACCTTGCAAACACTGATATTTCTGTGATTCGCGCTGTCGTGGACGACAGAATGGGACTTTGGGGAAGATCGTCTCAGTTGATGTCACACATTCGCCGTCACCTCCCCTCACGGTAGGGACGCAGCTCATGTTAACATCTGTTGTTCTTAATCCCTGAGTCTAATACTTACTGCCATGCTGTGTGGCCTCTTCTGGGGTCTGGGTGAACCTCGGCGAAGCTGAAAAGTTGTCCTTCAGGGTTAGGTAACAGGGCTTTGAACTCGGCCCTGCCCTGCTTGCCAGCTTTCCCGGTAACGCCAAGAGATGTGGCATCCACGTTACGGTGATGAACGCGTTGCAGTGATGCCCTAACACCATCTGTGAAACAGCACAGGGCTGGGAGGCCGTGAATGTTGGAACTAGCGAGATGACCTCGGTAGGTGACACTTCTGGTTCTGCCATTGATCAATAGAAGTCTCGTCAATGCAAATGGTCAACGGCATCTTAATCGGCCCAGAGTCACCGTGCATCAACAATATGGGGAGCACGTTTGAAAACTAATGTTCAGCAGCGTGCAGGTAGCTGACTAAACTAGTTGCGGGAGGTCTCGGGGACCATGGAAGCCCCATCTGTTGCGAGAAGAACCACCTGGAAAACCCATACCTGGGCTCCAGGCTTACTTCCCAGTGCCCCAGCGCAGTGAGGACAGGACCACGCACAAGGGTCAAGAAGGAAGCAGCTAACGCAGGTGTAGGCCTGGAAATGGTCCTTGAGAGCAGCGTTGGGAGAACGAGGAAGTTTAGCCCAGACAGGAAGAGGCCGCGGGGACTAGAGAGAGATCCTCACATGATCTGTACTGTAAGTCTAGGCACCTCTTTCCATCCATTCCCTAACCGTCTTTGTAACCATTGTTCTAGATTATGAATGACGTACATCATGTGTTCCTCATGTCACACAACTGAAACATATATATATATGTTTATTTTTGAAAGAGAGAGTGTGCACACAAGCTGGAGATGGGGAGGACAGAGAATGATGGGGAGGACAGAGAATGAAGGAGAGAGAGAGAGAGAGAGAGACAGAGAGAATATTCCAAACAGGCTTCATGCTGTCAGCACAGAGCCTGACACAAGGCTTGACCCCACAAACCATGGGATCATGACCCAACCTGAAGTCAGAGGCTTAACAGACTGAACTGCTCAGCTGCCCCCAACTGAAACATTCTTTTTTTTTTTTTCTGTAATGTTTATTTATTTTTGAGACAGAGGCAGAGCGTGAGCAGGGGAAGGGAAGAGAGAGAGGGAGACACAGAGTCCGAAGCAGGCTCCAGGCTCCGAGCTGTCAGCACAGAGCCCAGAGCGGGGCTCAGACCCACAGACTGTGAGATCATGACCTGAGCCAAGGTCGGACGCTTCACCAACTGAGCCACCCAGGCACACCTCCCCCCAGCTGAAACATTCTTAAAAATGTTAGGCATGCAGTCAACAGTTTGCAAACTTCTTAAAAACAATCTTCCTTAAATTTGTATTTCCATCTTAGTGATGCTCTATTTTGATGTATATTTTCTATTGGCGGATACTCGTCACGTTTCCGGGATACCTTTGCCCTTGGTCTGTCTATAAATGGGTCACAATACACTGAAGTTCACCATAAAAACTCCATTGAAAGGAACATTGTATTCAATCTGCTTAAAATACAAATGCCATCCTCCTCCCCTTTGCAAATGAGCTGCTTTGGTGGATAAAGATCAAATCCAACAATTTTCTGGAAACCAAACCCCACTTGCATTTTAATTGATTTTCTTTTATTCTCGTTATTGCAGTTAGGCAGTGGGTTATAGTATCATGGACTGCTGTTACTATGTGTATGAATGTGTCCCTGTGGGAATTGGTGAGCGATTAACAGTTGTGTGAGAAGTGCTTCGCAGCTCTGTTCATACCGAACCCTTTTCCTATAGAAGGGGTCTTCCTTGGTGAATGTCCTTTCCTGGAATGCCCTCAATCAGAACATACAGAGGAGTTCTCGATTTTAGCGCAGTTACAATAACAAGTAAGTTTAAACAAAACACAAGAGCAAAATAATTCATTTGAGTCCTTTTGTTACATGGTTGCGAAAATGAAAATTTGTGTAACAAGTTCTTTCATAGGAGGTTATATTAAATTGTGATTAGGTTTATCATTTTCCAGTGCATGTTCAAATGAGTTTCTTTACAGCTAGATTTTACAATATTCTTAACATGTCACAGATGCATACCACATGATCCACAAGAAGTCAATGAATGGTGGTAAGAAAAAGTGACGTGACTTTATACTGGTATTTAACCTCCCAAATCAACACGAGATGTCACCGTCCCTTTCCTTTATATGAAACAGAGGTTTTGTTTTTTGGTTTTGTTTTGTGTCAATTTTAAATTAGCACGGCAGTCGGCCTTGGCTTCATGTGTCCATTTACCTTAATAGAAATGGCGTAATGATGCATCTGTACGCTCAGAAACTCAGTGGTTAAAGTATTCTTTTCTGTGCTCTCTGATTTACAGCCATTTATATATATTTTTTCCTTTAGACCTTCACCAGTATATTTCACAACTGCTATTTGAGAAGTAATTCTGCCCAATTAGTTGTGTGTTTATTTTATTTTACTTTATTATTTTTTAATTTGTTTTTTAATAAAATTAATATTTACTCGAGAGAGAGAGAGACAGAGAGATGGAGCATGAGCAGGGGAGGGGCAGAGAGAGAGAGAGAGAGAGAGAGGGAGACACAGAATCCGAAGCAGGCTCCAGGCTCCGAGCTATCACCACAGAGCCCAAAGCGGGACTTGAACCCATGAACCGCGAGATCATGACCTGAGCCGAAGTCAGAAGCTTACCTGACTGAGCCACCCAGGTGCCCCTGTGTGTTTATCTTCAAATATAGCTTATTCATATGCTGCACCTTCAAGACATAGTAATTGACTCCAGTGGCATAAATTCCATGGAAATGTAGAAATTAGTAAACGTTTGTATTGTGTGTATGCTATGCTCATAAGCACACCAAATAGCATTTCTTTAATCTGTTTTCTGAGCGACTGAGCAGTCTTTATGGAAGGCAGCTCCAAAATAGACGAGCAGCTATTGAAACATTCTTTTTCAGTTTAAGTGATATTTAACAACTAAACTGATTCATATTAATTTTTGCTATAGTGTACCCTCTTCTGTGCCTAGTCCTTTTAATTCTGGATGTTACATGGGCTCAAAGCTTGCTTAAAGTGTGAAAATGGAATTGGTGATCGCTGAAATTAGGATGACCCCATGTATGCTACAAATGCTTTATGTTGGAATAACTAAAACCGATGTTCTTTAAGCTCAGTTTATCTCCCCTTTAAAAACTTTGATGGCTTTGTGGCTCCTGGGTGGCTCAGTCGGTTGAGCATCCGACTTCTACTCAGGTCATGGTCTCACAATTCGTGAGTTCAAGCCCCACGTCAGGCTCTCCGCCGTCAGCCTGGAGCCTTCCTCAGGTCTTTAGTCCCCCCTGTCTCTCTGCCCCTCTACGCTCATTCTTTCTCTCTTTCAAAATAAATAAGCTTAAAAAAAAAATTTACGATGGCTTTCTAGGCGCTTTGTACTCCCTAAACCTGTAAGGTTTTCTGTGTACAGATAATACATTTTATATGCTAAACTTATACTTTGGGTGTTTGAACAGAAATCTCATGTTATTTGTCAAAAGTTTTGCCTCTACTCTCCAACACAAAACTTCTCTTAGGGCAACAATAGCTGCCTGGGTATCCCCCCCGCCCCGCCCCCCGCACTCACACACACAGTTAGGCTTTGGGCACTTAAAAATGCCTTTCCCACACACTCTACCTACAGATGTAGTCATAATTCAAGACGAGCTCAAGTCCTACGTGGGTACAAATGATCGTGGTTAATATCGTCGCTTACTTCAGTTATGGAGATCTCGTCTCTACCGGCAGGGCCCCCTGAGGACAACATTGCTCATCCCAGACCAGTTTTATATTCATCCCAGATTGTATACGTGGGCGTAGAATAAGTGACTCCTGTAAGTTTGGGAGGCTTTAAGCTTGCCAGCGTGCAACCTGATCAGAGCAGGGCAACGGAGCATATGAAAATGTTCATGAGTACACGCGCATTTCCGCACGGATCAGAATGTTCAATGTACCATGAAAGACGTCAGCCAGTACAACCAGGTTAATTCATTCGCTTAACAGATTTTAAATAGGAGCTCAAACTCTTAGGTTGGACCATAGAAAGTTGCAAATTTTATAGTTCAGATATGGTTGAACATCAGCAAACTCACTCGGTTCAAGGCTTATGGGTACAGTAGTAAATAATAAAGGTTGCTTAGTGGAACTTACAGTATGTATTAATTTCCCAGACCAAAAGAGGTAAATTTCTTAGGATTGGTCCTCACAGAGAAACTAGTCTGTCTTCCCTGATCACCTGCTCTGCCTGCATTGTTTTCAGTTCCCTCCCGCCCTTCTGGAAGAGCCAGAATGAGACAGAGTGTTGCCGTAGCTGATGATTCACAGGTCTCTTCAAATTTAGGACCTTGTTTTCTCCTTTGGCCTCCTGATGATAACCTGCATGTTGCTGGCTTTTTTGACTTAGAACTGCACAAAGAGCTTCTTTCTCCAGAAAAAGAGAGCACAAGCTAAGGAGGGGCAGATAGAGAGAGAGAGAGAGAGAGAGAGAGAGAGCGCGAGAGAGAGACAGAATCCAAAGTAGGCTCCAGTCTCTGAGCTGTCAGCACAGAGCCTGACGTGGGGCCTGAACCCATGAACCATGAGATCACGACCTGAGCCAAAGTCGGATGCTTCACTAACTGAGCCACACAGGTGCCCCCATGACTCTACCTCTGAACTGCTAAATCAGAAAGCATCGTTAAACAGTATGAGTTGGACATATTTATTTCTGGGTTTTCAATCTCACATATATCTACATGAAAAATCACCTTCTACATTAATTGTAGCAGCTTTATACAAAAATTGGCAAATTGCTATCACAATTTTTATTCCTTATAAGAGCCCTGTGAGGTAGATTGAGGTACTGTTCCTCTGTTCAGCTTTACAGAGAAGAAAACAAGGTAAGATAAGGATTTGGAGGATTTTACTCCAGATTCATTAAGGGGCCCACAGGAAGCTAAGAGCAAACTCTAAGCCCTAATCCACTGCTCATTTGACTACACTAAGAAGGATTGTGGCACATCACAAACTAGAAAACTCGCATGCTACCAAGTCCTACGTTTAAAAGTCTTAAATCCTGTCTCATAAGAAATCACTAGTAAGTGGGTTAGTAATGAGTGGCTGTTCTTACTCGTATCTTTTATTTTCTCTTGTGGCTTAGTGTTTACGTAAGTTCCGGGTATCTGCTGTATGTCTGAGATCATCAGTCGATACCTTTATGTTGTGTTACTACACAGTAAACCATCTCAAAAGCAGTTTGGCGTCCCATTTTACATTTATTGAGGTATCTGAGTCACCTACTTCAGTTTGCGTTTCGGCATGCTGGCCCGAGATTGATCTGAACACCTTTGGGAAACTCCGTGTTCAGTTTCAGACAAACCTCTAGAGGCTCAGCCCTTTGATTTACGTGATACTACAAGAGTGTGTTGGCTTAGCGGAATCTTGTATAAATCTTGTTTTTGCGTAAAAATCCAGAATAACACCTTTCCAAAGTACTCATTTCTTTTTTTTTTTTAATTTTACCTGACAGAAAGCTTCCTGATAAAAATTTTATTTCACGAAGCAGGTAGTGTCATCCCAAGAAGATGTTAAGAGACATGTTATAGACCGTTTGTTGATTGACTTCAGTCAAGAGTGATCGTGATGCATGTGGTTCTTTTCATGCCTCAGGCTTTGGGAGACCAAATTTTCTTTCTTTCTTTCTTTCTTTTTTAATATATGTTTATTTTAGAGAGAGAGAACGACAGTGCACGAGTGGAGGAGGGGCAGAGAGAATCCGAAGCAGGCTCCAGGCTCTGGGCTGTCAGCACAGAGCCTGATGAGGGGCTCAAACTCATGAACTGTGAGATCATGACCTGAGCCGAAGTCAGATGCTCAACCAACTGAGCCACCCAGGCACCCCTAGGACACCAATTTTTTTTCTTTCCTTTTTTTTTAAATTTTTTTTAATGTTTGTTTAGTTTTGAGAGATAGAGAAAGAACACGAGTGGGGGAGGGGCAGAGAGAGAGGGAGGCACGGAATCTGAAGCAGGCTCCAGGCTCCAAACTGTCACCACAGAGCCCAGAGCGGGGCTCAGACCCACAGACTGTGAGATCTTGACCTGAGCCAATGTTGGACACTTAACCAACTGAGCCACCCAGGCACCCCCGGGACACCAAATTTTCTTCAGTAGAACATCATTTGTATGCTTACCATCCTTGCCTAAACTAACATGCAACATTAACTCAACTTCCTGTATCTATCGTGACTCTTCCTGCTTTACGCTAATAACTGAGCTACAGTTGTTATGGATTTATTATTTACTCACTTCTCTGATTTTTAAAGCTTTCTTGCACTTTAAGGGGAAAACATACCACATTGCACTGTCTTCACACTAGACAGCTCTTTCAAAAATCAGATTTTCTTCTTAAAGATGCTGGACTCTCCTTCTCGTATTTTCTTGTGACTTAGTTAAGCTGTCCTTGTTTGCCTGGAGGGGTCATTAACTTGTGGCTTCCCCTGTTTGAATGATGAATTTAGGGGGATAAGGCTGAGGTTATGATGCTTATGTCAAGTGGGCTTCTTGACATTTTCAGAGCAAATGCCACGTTTTTCTGCCTTCCGATAGGTCTCCCTGTCCAAGACCGGGAGCATCTTCATAAATGAGGGGTTGGGATGGAGAAAAGATGTACCTGCAGGGAAGGTTTGGGTTTTGTCGTCCTTCTTGTCTAGACACCTCACTAATTTATTTCCAAGTCACAATATGGAGTTGTCAGACTTTCCCTGAAGTCTTTCAAACTGAGACCGTGCTGTACCAAACACAATGGAATTGGTGTCACCTTCAGTCACACCTGCCCCTTCCCTACATGTCATCTAATGAACACAAATCCTGTGAGCACCTCTTAAGACTAGGTCTCTGTTAGGAACTGTGGGAATGTACAGCTTATCGGATGCAATTGTGATCTTCTTGAATTTTAACGTGGGAAACTATGAGGTTTCCTTAATCTCGGATCATTTCAACATTCCTGTCATGTCTCAGCTGTAGTTAGAAAGAAATCTTCCTGTATAGATTAGCTTGGGGTGGGGGGGGAAGGTCACCCTATTAAGGATGTCATTTTCAAAACAAGATTTGCACTAATGTTATGCTTTGTCTTTTCTTTGGCTATTTTCTTTATTTAAATTTATTTCCATATGAAAGCCGTATTAAAACTTGTTTTAATTTGTACAAATGTCAAAAGGAGATCATTCTGAGACATGTGTACCCTACGTGGCATGGCCATGCTGTTCATGGGACTTATTCATCTTCTTTACTTGCCCAAATGCCCAGTAGTAAACCTTTAGTGGATGTAGAATCCCAATCTCAACATTGCCATTCTTCAAGCTTGCTTCCATTTTAATATAAACAACATTAATTTTGCATGGTTAGATGGATTTTCATCAAATTGGTAAGGTGTGTTTGTAGTGGTCTTACTCAAAGGTAGGTTCCGTGGCTTAGGCAAAATTCACTTTCTGGAATCCTAGGTAGAATCTTAGGAATAATCGCTTAACAACTACTTTAGAGTCCCATTCCTGGACAAATGAAATTAAGACAATGGAATGGCCAGTTAGAAAAGATGGACTCAGATACAACCAAATAAGATTCTCATTTGAAGAACATTTGTGTCCACAGGTCTGAGCCATTCTCCTCCAAAGCAATTAAAGCATATGTATCATGGGAATCTTTGTAAGTGCTGATAGAGATCTACTACATATATCCGTGGGCAAACTATGGTTTCAAACATGAGCCCCAAATTGATCATGAACCCCAAAGAATTTAACACTGAAAATGTGACCACAAATATAATGCTTTCTATCGGGGTCTACTAATGAGTCTATAGGAAGGCTTTTAAAACTCTTATTTTTTATTCAAAGCTTTTATTAAATTTGTATGTATGTATATATGTAGGTATGTATGTATGTATGTATGTATGTATGTATGTATGTATGTGAGAGAGAACGAGCAGGGAGGGACAGAGAGAGAGGGGTTTTAGAGCATCTGAAGCAGGTTCTGTGCTGACAGCAGAAAGCTCGATGTGGGGCTTGAACTCAAGAACTGTGAGATCATGGTCTGAGCTGAAGTCAGACGCTCCACCGACTGAGCCGCCCAGGGGCCCCGAAACCTTTACTGATGAAGAAATGTTCAAATTCAGGCATATGAAAAATAGTGTCATGATTTATAATTACACATTTTAACAAGTGCTCTTAGATACCAATAAATCCCTATTACGATCCCTTCATTTAAAAACGTTTGCGTTTCCCAGTGACCATCCCTTTTGCTGTCACTATTAATAATTAATGACAAGGCTGATACCACATAATGCTTAGCTTGCAACTGATACATATTTCACATTGACAACTCCATATGTCATGCTCCAAGGATTGTTTTTACGGACTTCAAATACATGGGCCTTACTTGTGATTAATGCACAAAGATTCTTTGTAAATTTATTTTAGTAATCTTATTAAAATTATAGAAAACTATTAAAACTCAAAATTGATTTTTGCTGTCTACTAAAACTTTTCATTGAGGATCATTAATGATTGTCTTGAGTTAGCAAAGTAACACAACTGTTATAGAAAGATAACATAATATTCAGAATTTTTTCATGAACAGTTTGTAAGTAAGAGGATGAAGCTTTTAGCCCGGTTGAAAAATTTTACACATCTGTATGCCTTAGTTATTGGACAGAGAAGAATTTTTCCATTTGCTATAGCAGATAAATATTCACTATATGCTTTATGACACAGGGACTCAAAGTTGAGATATATTAGAGACTGGGAGAGGGTGCCATTGGTACATGCAATCTATTTATAATCTTTATTTAGAGCCTCTCCTGTCATTAAAAAAGTAATACATGAGTGAGGTTCTTTCAACTATATCATGGATACCTTTTCATATTTCATAATGAAAGATTCTAAAATGCTATCTAAAGCACTTTCCTATGGAGACGAATCACAGTAAAACCTTACTCATGTTTCAAGATTATGCCTTGGCTTCAGCTTTTAAATTAGTCATTGTATATTTTATTCTTCCCTTGACAATGATTTGAGGACCAATTTTCTCTTTATTAACAAGGGTGAGATAATAAATTTGTGAATGAGCTAATCCTTCTTAGTACTTGGCCAGATGTCATTTTTCCCATCTTAGACTGACTTTAGAAATAGTTTATTTCATATCTGGATAAATAAACACTCTAAAAGCCCAGTGATTCTTTAAAAAGAAGAAAATACTGCCAGTTATATCTCAGATGACGATTATGCTAAGTATTATGTAAACACTCTAGGGGAATCCTTAATCGTTCTGAATAGCCTTCCTAGGGTCCAGCAACATGTTTGCTTGGATTGAAAAAAAAATCATAAAGGAAATCATCTTTCAAATGTCTATTTTAGGGGCGCCTGTGTGGCTCAGTCGGTTGAGCATCCAAGTGTTGATTTCAGCTCAGGTCATGATCCCAGGATCTTGAGATGGAGCCCATGCTCAACACAGAGCCTACTCAAGATTCTCTCTCCTCCTCCCTCTGCTCCTTCCCTGTGCATGCTCTCTCTCTCGCTCTCTAAAAGAAGAAAGAAAATTTCTATTTTATTTTTATTTTGTACTCATTTAGTAAGTGAATGGAATGCCAAAGCCTTGAACTCGATGCTAATGGGAGATACATCTTCATTTTGGTGATGGTGGTAGTGTTTCTTCCAACACACCGTACCTGGGCATACAGGCAGACTCTTCCAGGTCTAGACTGTAATTCTTAATGTCACGGGGAATAGCTAGACCATAATTCTTAATGTCATTTGATGTAGGTCTCCATAGGTGCACATACTACATTCACAAAAACAAATGCGTTTCTTATTTAAGAAAATTGCCTTAAAATTTAAGAGATTGCTTTATCTAATCACATCAACCCTTTCCTACATCCTGTGACCACACTCCCTTAGCTCGTAAGAAACCATATAGACTGCCAATTAATTTTCACTCAACTTAGGTCATCAATTAAAAACTGGGATGAAGTGTTTCATGTGATCTTCTGAAATCACATGTCTTTCCTCTGATTTGAAAAACTTTGGCTTTGTGGAAATCTCATCCGTTACTGACCGTGAAGCTTCTTCTCCAGTATTTTTACTGGTAGAAATCTGTTATCAGTGAGGCTCAGTATTGTCAGGTGGACTTTAGACACTAGAAAACACAATTTAGCTGCATCTGAGGTGATTTCACATTCTCTTAGTCTACGTCATTGAAAGGGATTACATAGCTGAAATCAACACATTATGAACCTAAATAGCATAACGAGGAGAGTCAAGATGCTCTTGGCTACATTTTTAACTTTCACCCCACTTTTTTCTGTAAAGGCACATTTTAACTAAAATGACACCAGATTATTTAGTGCCTAATTGCATAAACTCTGCTTAATGTTGATCATTTTGTTGAACCACTTTTGACCTTTAAAGTCTTTTTGCTGAGCTTTGATTTGTTCTATTTGGGGATTTCACTTAATTATTTAGGAACCACAAGAAGGAGAAGGAACAACGGGTGATAAAAGCTGTGACTTTACAGACAAAACCTCATCTTAAGCCTTCTGCTTGTGCCGCAAAGCAGCCCAACACTTTCTGGAGTCAGTTATTTAATGTTTTGTCTGACGGTGGAAAGTAAAAGGGGTTTCCATGCTTCAGTGCGCCATCAAAACCAAGAAGCTGAATTGGGGCGGGGGGAAACCTGGTTAGAATTGAAGAGTTGAAGGTCTTAAATAATCAACTATACTCTTAAAAGAGCGAGTATCATCAGTAGATCAATGAGTATCATTGATCACCTAGATTCCTGTATTGGCCTCTTAAAAATGGATTCCTTGCTTCAAATCCTGCCTCACCTCATTCCTCCTCAACAGGCAACCAAAGTGATCTTGGAAAATGTGAATGTAGCTATGCCACTCTGTTCTCAAAATTCTCACTTGGTTCCTTAGGGCTTCTAGGGAAAATTGAAAAGTGCTTGTTTCTGAACAGAAGGTCCTTCGTCCTGAGTCTACAGTGGTGTCTTCTGTACCCCTCACCCACCCTGCTCCTGATCGCAGGATGGTTCGCCCTTCCCCGAAGGCACTTTCCCCCTTGCTGTGGCCCCTAGACGCATCATTTTCCCTTTCCAAAAACCTTCTTCTCTGCTCTCTGCTTGGTTACATCTCAATCATTTATTCATTCGATCATCTTTCAAGATTTGCCTATGTGCTGTCTCTTCTAGAAAGCCATCTGGGAGATGCCATCTTGATCCTGCTTCCGTGACCCAATGGCGCCTGTATAGTCTTCACATAGTTCTGTAATCATTGGCCGACTTGTGTGTCCCTCCAGTGGACTAAGTGTGTTGCAAGCAAAAAGGGTGTTCTATTCACGACTGCGTTCCAGGTGCCCAGGACTGTCCTGGGATCGAATACGGTGGATTCTCAATGAATCTTGGTCGAATCCAGGAATGATCAGGGTTCTGTGTTCAAACAAGGCCCTGGCAGTAACTTGCCATGTGACCTTCATTGCACTCTTTAAATACCTGCCAGCCTCCGTTGTTTTTTCAAATGTAACAAGATTCTTGCCTCCTGTGGGCCGTTCTGTTAAGGGCTATATAAAAGTACCTTGAACTGTTAAAAAAAAGAAACAAGATCCAAAGATGAGGTGATCTTATTGGTACATTTATTCTTTCTGCAGCAGAGATATTTGTTGAGGTGTTTATGATTGTGTGAGAATTGTAGGGCGAGAAAAAACTGAAGTCTCTGTCTTTTTTTTTTTTTGACTTCCCTAGGACTCCTGTGGGTACAGAAACACAGGGCTACCCGCTTCCCACAGGAGTGGGAACATTTTCACATCCGAGTTCGCTGATCAAATTGATTAGCTGCCCCCTAAAATAACATCCTGAAACGGAACACATTCCTGTTTTTGAAATGTTTTTGGTATTACTTATTTTTCGTTATCGGGTGGAGTGAAATGTTATTGTTTGGGGATGTTTATTTCACTTGGGAAACCAAACTTGAGAACACAACTAGAGACTGCCTTTATTGAGGAAGAAACGCAGAGATAAAAGCGAACAGAAAAATGGCTCTAACTGTGTTATAAAGCTGGAAGTCAAGTTACTTATATGGGAAGGCCCCAGAGACCGCCATCTCCCAGGCGTATTCCCCGAATTTTCTCTATTTTGTCACGTTTTAAGATTTGAGTGGAAATAACAGAATCCTAATCCTGAAAGAAACACCACTAGGACATCGAGGCAGGGTAGCTCTCAAAAACAAAATGAAGTATACTGGAAAGCTCAGTGAATTAACAACCCGAATAACAAGGTTCTACTTCTTGGCTTGGCTACTTCTTGGGAGGGGAAGGGTTAGTTTCACCTGCCTGGTCTCCACATATTCAACCTTCTAATGAAAAACTTATTGTTGTCTGATAGCTCCTAGTTCTGAAATTCCCTGACTGTAAACAGTTTTAGTTTTTATATCTTCAGAAACAACTAACTACTTTCCTCACCTCAAGCAGACCTTATTCCCTTAATCAGGAAGCAAAGGAGAAAGGAAGGGAAGAAAGATCTCAGTAACTCCAGCCTTGAACACATTCTAGGCTCTCTTGGCCCTTAGAGTGAAGAAGTAATTTCTAACATCAAATGTGAGTAAACCCTTTCCATCACAAATGAGTAAGTTCAGCTCATTAGTCATAAAGAGATTATCCTTCCTACCATATGAGAAGTAGATTGCTTCCTGATTAGAATAAAACAGGGTTTTCAAACATCCCTATGACTTGTCCTGTGGAAGGTAAACTTCCATAAATAATTTGAAAAAGAATTTCCATAAATATTTTCCAAAGATGTATTTTCCTAAAGTTTTAAAGTATTTTTTTTACACGGTATGGTACTTTTTTTAAATATGTGAAATATTTAGGGGAAACACAAAAGTAATGGCTTATCTTCAATTATATTGACCTTTGTGGAATTTTAAATCTGTTTTCTTGCCGTATCTCTAATTTATCACTTTTGACAATTTATTCTGGGCTCCTCTCTTCAGGAGCAGGTGATGTCGCACACCCATTCCCCCACCCCTCCCCACACATAACAATGCATATGAACATGCGTGTTTGTATCCCTCGCCCCCAACACCCTCCTCCTTCTTTATTCCCTTTTCTCCTGTTTTCTTCAGCCATTATAGCTGTCCAATCAGGACCCCAAACTCTGTAGCAGTACAGATTAAGAAATGCTGCTGGCTGTAAACGGCCAAGCATAACTTCATAAGGAGCCACAAAGAGAGATTGGTCAGGAAAGATCCTTATAATGTTCCGGATGTTGATTGTAGTAGGATTGTGGCATCAGAATGCCTGCCAAAAGTATGTCTCATGGTCATCCTCTCTTTGCTGCCTGTTGCCTCCATAAATGTGAAGTGATCAAGCCAGAGACTGAGTCTTCAGCCATTTTAGAGCAATAGAAAAATGTCTCTCAAGGGGTTCTGGGTATGGGGTTCGCGATTCTACACTCCTGAAATCCCAGTCCTGCCCCTCTACCCGTGTGTGATCTTGGGCAAGTTAGAAACACAGCCTTAGGGACTGACTTCCAGTTTTACAGTAAAAAAAAAAAAAAAAAAAAAAAAAAAAAATCAGTAGAGAAACTTGGATTCAGTCTGCAGTTTTTAATTTCTTACCATGCTTTCTCTTGAGCATTTTCAAAAATATTTTTCTTTATCTTCAGTGTTATCTGTACTGAAAGTAACATATTTCAATGTAGGCATATTGGGAAGAGCTGTTTTTTCTTAATCCCTAACTTTTGAATAAAAATTATCAAGAGGCATTCTTCACAATGCCTCGTTGCAAATTTTAAATTTTAGTGTGACATTGCTTGAATCATCTCCAGTTGTATGGGATGTTTTCAAGTTGAGAGAATAAAAAAAAAAAAAGGCAAGGAATTTTGTGTCATTAAGTATATAAATATTTGAAGCAATCTTTGTGGTTAGGATAAGGAGGTAATCTTGGCCAAGAAACAAGGGAAAAATTCGAATAAAGTCACATTGTTGTATTCAAATACAGAAGTTTTGTTATCAAGTGATGATCGCACTTAATTTTAAAACTGGATTTACGGGGCGCCTGGGTGGCGCAGTTGGTTAAGCGTCCGACTTCGGCCAGGTCACGATCTCGCCGTCCGTGAGTTCGAGCCCCGCGTCGGGCTCTGGGCTGATGGCTCGGAGCCTGGAGCCTGTTTCCGATTCTGTGTCTCCCTCTCTCTCTGCCCCTCCCCTGTTCATGCTCTGTCTCTCTCTGTCCCAAAAATAAATAAAAAAAAAAACGTTGAAAAAAAAACAAAAAAAACAAAAAACTGGATTTACTTCTATTTCCCTATGTTGCAATAGATTTACTTACTCCTATTTCCCTACGTTCAGTGCTCCCAGGGTGACCTCCAGAGGAGTGTCCTTGTAAGTTGACTTGTGTTTCTCATTTAGTGCCAGCGACTATGTGTGGATGATCACAGTAGTAAATCGAGTCAGCCTAAGTGTAAGACCACCAGTGGAATAAGAGTGAATATCGGCTCAGCTGAATTAGACTTAGAAAAACCAAGACAAAACAAAACTCATTTGTTAATACAAATGGTTTCATGATAAAATTGTTTGGTTTGAGAAGCATAAGTACTTGTTGCCACTTGAAGAAACATTGGGAGAGATGGAAGAGAAGTGGTAAAGGAAGTCGCTGCAGTGGAGTGATACGTTTTAGACGGACCTCTGGACAGGGAGGCCGATGAGGGTTTCTGTCTTGTCTTCAGCATCAAATTTTGGACACAGCAGTGAACTGGAGGTGGGAAGAGAGGGGGATGAATACACACATTGAAAGTTGGAAAGCACAGTCTGTGTTACTACTTTATCAGGGAAAATGCCTTTTGTACGCTCTAACCCACAACGATACCCACAGGGCAGAAAAGCAGGCTCCATTGATTTTTCCCTGGATCCTCGTATTCCTTCCTAATGCACTCGAGGGTGTAAATAATGCATACAACAGATTGCATTAGGGGTGATTGTCTCCTTATTGCATGCATAAGTCAAAAGGCATTATTAGTGCATTAGAGGCTGAGGCTGGTTCCAGATTGCATCGTCTCTTTGCCTAATGACTGTCACAAATGAGGAATTCAAGGACCAGAGACCAGACAAAACCATCTTCATAGCTTGTCTCGTGAATTGCTTTCCTTTGCATTGTTTTCTTTTAAAAAATGTAGTTTATGGAGCAAATGAAACTTTTGTTTTAATGCATGACATTTTTATTAAATAGGAGAGTGAGACACAAAAAAGGTCCTCATAAAGGAATATGAAATTGTTCCTGTGATCCTTCTAAAATCCATGGTTCATTCTTTTTTTTTTTTTATGTAGGCAAAATAATTATGAACAAACTGATGTTACAAACCGTATAGGATTGACTCTCAGTAAAGCAGGATGGTTCTTCCCTGTCATTCCATCGTAAAGATAAAACTGAAAGTTTGTCTTTCCCTCGATCACACGTTTGCATATGATCTAACAAATACCTGTTGTAACAAATGTTACATTTCTTCCGATAGAATCTTCACTAGGAAACACCACTTTGACTTTGTCATCCCAGAGGAATGATTAATTTCATTTTAGGGCCACATGTCTGCAGCCTTTTTGTCTCCTACAGCCTTCTCTATTATGGTCAATATCTGGCTTTTCAGATATTTTCAGTGATGAAACAAACTCAGCGCATCTTGGTGGGCAGTTAAGATGCTTCCCCTTTCCTCTGAGGCAGACCTGTTTCAAAAGCACAGAGCGCTAAGTTTTCCGTTAAGATTTATACATGGCAAGTTGAAGACCTAGAAATCTGTGGCCTCTTGACAAAAGCTAAGCTCATTTCTTAGAATTTGTAAAGAAAGGTAAACTTCTGACTTAATAAATAGGGGTATGTTACTTCTTCTAAAAAGTTCATTCTCAATTCTCAAAGACAAGTTAACAGGCTTGCCTCTGGAAATTTAATAGTATTAGAGTTCGTTCTAATTTTTACAGGATACTTCTTTTCTCAGGATAGTTTTAGATTTACAGGAAAGTCACAAAGAAATGACAGAGCTCCCTTTAAACCCACACAGTTTGACCAGCTGTGAATATCTTGTGTTATTATGTAAATTTGTCACAACTAATAAATCAGTATGGACACATTATTAAGTGAGCTCCAGTTCTGAAGTTTTTAAAATACATTCAGGTGTAGGGGGTACCTGGGAGCCTCAGTGGGTTGAGTGACTGACTCTTGATTTCGGCTCAAATCATGATCCCGTGGTTCATGAGTTCAAGCCCCTAGTAGGGCTCTGCCCTGACATTTCTCTCCCTCTTTCTCATTCTGTCCCACCCCCTCAAAATAAATAAACAAACTTAAATATATATTACAGTGAAAAGAATTTTTTTAAAAGATTTCATTTTTAAGTAATCCCTGTAATCAATGTGGGGCTCAAACTTGTAACCCCAAGATCAAGAGTCGCACCCTCTACTGACTGAGCCAGCCAGGTGCCCCCAAAATAATGTATATAGAGCAAGTTTTAAAATAACGGCCAGTTAGAAAACATATGCAGCAAGAATAGCATCCCATATCGATTCATAAGAAACGGTCCTGGAATCAGTGCAGGTGTCTACATCGCGGTATTCAACAGACAAACAGCGTTTCTGGTGGTCTTCTATTACACTTGATTTCACTACCACATTGACTTAGACTTTAAAGAATCACTTCTGCAATACATTCCATAAAGAAACACTGTGTGTTTTGAAAGCCCTGAACAGAAAGACACTTTCCCATTTGACTTCTGAAAAAAAAAAAATGAAACATTCTATCCCGGGGTCATTCATCTCCCTAGTAACAGCCCTTTTCTGAGGACCTACTGTATGTGCGATGTTTTGCAAGGTCCTTGACAGACATTGTCTTTGATCCTGCAAACAACCCCACAAAGCTGATGGCATGGTCCGCGTCTTTTAGATGTGGAAATTGAAACTGCAAATTAGCAGTGAGTGAGAAATACAGATTTTTTAAAAAAGAAAAAATCTAGGGACGGTAATCTGAGGCACAGATTGTAAAGGGCCATCTCAAATTTGTAACTGTTAGGGGATTTAGTATTGAAATCCTAATCCTGATTAGAATGGAGTGTCTAGTCATTTTTGCATTATGTAAATAAAGGAGATCGGTCAAAACTGCCATTTAAACAAAAATGGGTTCTTTTAAAAATAGCATCCGTGGGAGGTTTATATAAGGAAGTGATAGGGACTCAATTTAATAGCAAACTCTACTATAAAGTGTGAAAATATCCATGGAGTTTATGTCACAGGCTTTCATCTTTTATAAGGAGATGTTTTTGGTGGTTGTTTACAATAAGACCGAGAGATGAAAATTCAGTCAAACTGAGTAGTCCACATTATGCTGGCATAGCTATGAGTTACCATTAGCCAACATTTCTAAGTAAGGAATAGTGGAAATTTTCCTTTTCGTTTAGTAATGTATACGTGTGTGTGTGTGTGTGTGTGTGTGTGTGTGTGTGTGTGTGTGTCTTTGTTGTATGAGATAGGGTATTAGGATGTTTGATGGTCTTCTATACTCCTGACCCTGAATTTCTTTCTTGATTAAGGACTGACAAGATAAATACATCAGAGGGGATCATCTGGAAATGTATGCTCTCTCTTTGATTACTGTAACCTCTCTGTCTGATTGTCCTAGCTGGAGTCCCCTGACTATTGCCTGTTGCCTATTTAGAAGTGTGGAGAACGATTCAGGTTTATCAAGGTTATTTTCAAAAGTAAGCTTTGTAACTTTGAAAAACATCTTCAGAGAACCTGTTTGTTCCTGCACTGTGTATTGGGTAAAACCTCCACGTGTTAAGTCGAAAAATATGCAAGGGTTGATTCTAAATGAGGGTTTCTCGGGTGTCCAGTTGCTTTGGACTCAGAATGTCTTCTTCTAAATCACCGGATACATAGCTTCAGATTTCCTAATTGGTCCTGAAGAAACACAGTAACGTTGAAGTTTGGTACAGTGCAGCTCTACCAGTAATCAGTGTCTTTGTCTGCTGATGGTACTCTCTCTATCCCCCAAGTTGGAAAAGCACATGTACAGTAGCACCGAATATTTTTGGTGCCAGAAGGAGAAGTGATCATTTTCCAGACGTCTTTATCTTCTTCCAAATAACGTTTGAAGAATGTGGATGTTTCTCAAGAGAATCCCTTGAAATACCAACATCAGCCCACTGGGTTGACTTCTGCAAAGGTAGTGCACATGAGGGACACCCAGGAATAACTTCATGTACTGAAGATACAAGAATGAAAAAACTAGAAGACAAGAGCAGAAACAAAAACCTTGTCTCGCTCGCTCGCCGTAAAGTTTAGCCGGCAAAACAAGGAAATTCTACTTGGTGTTAGGTAGGGGAAATGCCGTAGGAAGAAAATATGGGGTCTGGAGGTTGGGGGTGGGGTTAACATTAGAGTTCTCAGTGAAGTCAGGGAGGCCTCATGAAGAGGGACAGTTGCATAGAAGTTTCAAGGAGGCAAGGGGGCAGGTCACACATGTATAGAGCACAAGAACATCCAGGTGTGAGTAAGCACGTGCAAAGGCCCTGAGACAACATGGACAGAGGCTCCGAGAATGGGGCATTTGGTGGTTTAAGACATGACATATAACCTTGAACACAGAAGGAACATAAAATGTATTTGATGAAATCAATAATATCAGGCTTCCAGATGTCGAAAGTATTTACCTGTACGTTTTAATTGAATTCAGTGATTTGATTTGCTGTCTTCCCCCCGGTAAAATGCTTGAATTTGACATGAATGTTAAACCACCGTTCACCTAATGAAAATAGACTATATATGCTTAATATGTAGGGTTCCATGTCTCTTCAAGCCTTACGTTTTCCTTAGTTCTTCACACCTATGCTTTAGAGGTTGGAACTTTCTCTAATAATTAGTTGTGAATTGCTTTTGCTAGGAGTGTAATTGGTTGTGAAATTGCACTTTTTTTTTTAATTTTCTTTATGCTTCACGGAGAAAGGCATTCACTGTTTCCTCTTTATTTTTTCCACGTTGAATAGTTTCACCCAAAAGAAAATCCCCAGAACATTACGCACCAAAGTTCCTTTGTTCCGTTGACACTCCCTCGTAAGAGTTCAGTGGGTAAATAATACTTGGAGGCAAAATCTTGTTGCAAAATAACCAGTGATCATGGAAACACCAAGCAAAATGGATACCGAATTCTTTCAAATAATAATATTTTTTTAATTAAAAATGTTTTAGGTGTATGTATTTATTTTGAGAGAGACAGAGACAGCATGAGTGGGGGAAGGGCAGAGAGGGAGGGAGACGGAGAATCCCAAGCAGGCTCCCCACTCAGGGCAGAGCCGGATGCAGGGCTCAAACTCCAGAAACTGTGAGATCACAACCTGAAACGAAACCGAGAGTTGGACGCTTAACCGACTGAGCCACCCAGGTGCCCCTCAAATGATAATCTAATGCTGCTCTTTCAAATTAGGATACATCTTTTTTATGAATCTGAAATTCTACAGGATTCTTTCCCTAAAGGTCTTTGTCTCAAGGCTGGTCCTGATACATAGATAAGCTGCCTTTGCACGGTCCTCTCGTGCCGGTGCGGGAGCTCTGTGCGTGGAGAGCCCCTTTCTGGGTGGGTATGGGGACAGGGTACAGCCTGGCCCTTGCTTGTCATATTGCAGCATCGAGAGAACCAGAGACAGTTCTTTGTGGATATAATGGGGACAAATCACACACCCAATGGACAGTCAGTTCTGAAAGTGCCCGAGTGCCTCCCTACTCATTTCATCATCTACACCGATTGGCCTTGGATTTGGAAGCCTGAAGGTGAATTATTCTGCTGGGTTCGGATGAGTGCAATTAGCCAGCACTTTAAGCATTTAAGTGGATGTGAACTTGGACTAGAGAATACCCAACGTGTAAACTAATTGTAGTCATTTTATCTAGCAGGTTCTAAAATTATCCTCGATAATGGAAACACTTGTTCCTCCAAATTTTTATGAAATAGCCACCATTCAAGCTACAGGAGGAGAAACCTCTTAGAACATCTGGTTAAACGCTAAGACGTTTCATTTTGTTTGATGCAAAATTCATCAGCTATAAAGGTAGAGCACGTGGATTGGAACGTCAGCTCCAGCATATAGTCAGTGCTCCTTTTAGGAAATGTCCCCTCTCTGGAAGGTGATGTCCAGGTGAGGTTGGCAATGTCTCCACGTTCTCGCAAACTGGGCACTCTACTTGTTATATATCCGGCACTGGGAGACGTTAAAAAAAAAAGGTCACCTTGTAAAGATGAGGCTTATTAAGAAAGAGTTTGCAGAAACAATACTTTGGCGCTGAGAGTAGAAAATGCACTTCGGAGGCCCAAAGAGGGAGACCTTATGGCAGACTGACAGTCCTGGAAATTGCTCTCTCTGGAGGTGAGGCTTGGGCCATGGAACGTCAAAGACAGGACGAACAGAGAGCCAGTCTGGTCCAGCTTCTCGCGGCATAGACAGAGATTGCGTAGACCCACACAGCCGCGGATTGATGGGCCCAGCCACCGCTGAGATCTCCTAAGCTCCAGCCGTTCCTTCCTCTTTAATTTACCCCATCACAGATTCACTGGGCAAACATTTCCAGTGTGTGTTGTGTTCTAGGCACCGCCCTGGATCTTGGGAACCAGGACGTGGGCGGAATTGACACAAGCCATTGATCTCATGTAACTAACATTTCAGGTGGTGATATACACAGTAAGTTCAGACTCTTAAAAATGTTTTTTCTTGGTGGCGACAGAGTGATGGGATTGGGATGGGCGGGACGATAGGGAGGGGCTGTCTGGAGAGTTGTCATTTGTACAGATAATTACTTTTTTTTTTGAGAGAGAGAGACAGGTGATCTGCTATGTATGTATTGATTCACTTATTTATTTGGTGGTGACAGAGAACACGAGACAGGAGAGGGACAGAGAGAAGGAGAGAGAGAATCCCAAGCACGCTCCGCACCGTCAGCACAGAACCCGACCTGGGGCTTGATCTCATGAACCGTGTGATCATGACCTGAGTCAAAATCGGGAGTCAGACGCTTACCTACTCATTGTTCTTCTCTTGATAGAAGGTGGCACTTCAGTTTAGGAAAGAACTTTCTATTGGACTAAAAGAAAAAAAAAAAAAAACCATAGTGATTACTACAGGCAACTTGAAGGAAGGATCTTATAAGTCAGATTCAACCCAACTTCATTTTTAGAGTTTTGTCTTTACTAAATTTGCCAATCTATTCATTTTTTCCTTAGCGTACATGCCCTTCTCTCCTTATTTTATGTACGAAGATACTTAGTAGGCTGATGACTTGGGTGGGAGGGATGAGCCCCTTCATATTCATACCTATGATGCCAAAAGCCAGAGAAAGCCACCAGAAATCACTGTCAGGCTGCTGAGCCCAGGCCACTGGGACCTTCTCCTGCCAAAGCCCATCTGCCTTCCTGGGCACTTTTCTGAGAAAGCGAGGGCTGATTTCCAGGAAGCACTCACACGGTTGGGTTGAATTTTGTACATCAGAGCATTCAGGGGAGACCACATTACCCAGGGGGATTTTACTTAGCATGCTACATCCTCCTAAAGGAGAAGCTAAGAGTTTTACATTACAAGAATCAGCAGATGTGGTGCAAAATGCCATTAACTGATTAAAAAAAAAAAAAAAATCCCACCACACTGGTGCATTTCATTTGAAGCTTTTCCAGGACTGGCAAGGACTGGACCCTAAGAGTGAAGGAGAAAAGGCTTTCTGGGCTGCTCTCTCTCCTTTCTGTCTGTTGGCAGCATCATTGCTGGAAATCTTCCTCCCTCTCCGTGGAAAAAGGACAACGGCTGCCAGTCTGGAAAGAACGCAGCATTCAGTTGAGAAGTCGAGTCACATTTTGCCCACCAAAGGACGAGATCCTTCATGAAAGCCGAACAGCGGACATGGGCATTTTTATTTATTTTCTTTGATGAGCCGTCTCCCTCCTCTTCTTGTGGATAATCAGGATAGTATGCTAGTGAGTCAAACAAGATCGTGAGTTAGCTTCTTCGCAGCTTTTTCTGGTTCAAATGTGTGTGCGCTTAAAAGGAATACATTCCTTAATTTGTTGGGCCAGGATCCTGTGCCTCACAGTCTCCGCCACCGAGGAAAGAGTTGTAGGTAGAACCCATTGGGAGGTTTTAATCCTATTTCCTCGTGTTTTTTCAACGGTTAACCCGGCTTGCACAGTTGTTGAGTTTTGTTAGAAAATCAGGAGCCTTTGTGTTTCAAAGGCTTTAAAACAAATATCGAGTGGTAAAAGTTAACTTGGACACATGCAACAAGGGACTTTGACCTTCAGGGCTTCCTGCCCCCCACCCCCCCACCCCCATGCGATAGAAACAAACAAGCGAGAAAACAATTCCTGGGGCATATATAAGGATTCTTAACATCCTTGCTTCTGGCTGTCTTTTCCTATACTCCGTGGACCACAAGGAAATGACAGTCACAGGAAGCTAACTTGGCTGGTAATTAGGACACTTTCGGCCACCCTGTCACAATCACGGGTGGTCTGGAGGTGGACTTGACCCTGATACTGTCACACAGGGTAAAGTGAGCAGGCCCCTTGATGGGGAGGCAGTGATTCTGGGGCTGAAGAGCTGAGTGGATCCGCGGGCCTGGAGGTAAAACCGTGTAGTTGGGAAACCAGGCAAAGCACCGTGAGACCTTCCGGTGTTTAAAAACCGCTTGTCCTGTACGTAACTCCTGTATACTTAGGAGAGTCTTGATATTATGTTGAGCTCTCTCCTTGTTCAAACCCATGCATATTTCATGTTGAGAGTTAACCAAATATTTGCAGAGCACGGCCACCGGCTGTTGGCCAAGAGTGGAAGACAGGAGGGGCTGAGAGCCGAGGAAAGTGGTGCTTTCTCTGCAAACTCAAGAAAACGTGTCTCTCTAGGAAAACTTCTTCCAAAGCGAGGTGTCCAATGTACTTTGTCTTCACTTCCAGAGACAGAAAGATCTAGGAAGTAGATGCTCCCCTCGGGAGCGTGTGTGGAATACATAAGTGGCAAAGGTGATCTGCTTCCTACGCCGGGCTAGCTCAGGACCCAGAACATCATCATCATAAGAATAGGATCTTCCCTCTTTGTAAAATACTTTGTCCGCTGAATGCTGCGTTGAGGGCTCTGCCTGCTGAATCTACTTGAACTCAATCTCAATCACAGCGAATGAGGCGAGTGCTGTTGCATGAAATGAGAAAGCCAAGGTCAGGAAGTACGGAACTTAGCAGAGTCACTCAACTAGTAGATGGAGGGTCCAGGTTCCAGAACAGAAGCAGCTCGAACTTCAGACATCAACCAAAACAGCAGTTGCATAGCCTGGGGCAAACCATGTAAT
The DNA here is from genome assembly GCF_022079265.1 of Lynx rufus. Classification (NCBI taxonomy): domain Eukaryota; kingdom Metazoa; phylum Chordata; class Mammalia; order Carnivora; family Felidae; genus Lynx; species Lynx rufus. The sequence goes on along the minus strand of NW_025814840.1, from coordinate 5,693,103 downwards.
GGTCTATCTGGTGTTTTTGTTTGTTTTGTTTTTTTTAGCTATTATTAAAAAAAATCCCTGCTGGGCCTGTTGTATTAAATAAAATAATGCACATGAATGATGACAGCTTTGTCTGGCACGTAGTGGTCTGGGATGAGTAGCTAGTAGCTATATTTGTACTACGACTCCTTTGTGTTTTTTTTTTTTAACGTTCATTTATTTTTGAGAGAGAGAGAGAGAGCGCGCGAGCGAGCATGAGCGGGGGAGGGTCAGAGAGAAAGACACAGAATCTGAACAGGCTCCAGGCTCTGAGCTGTCAGCACAGAGCCCGACACGGGGCTCTAACTCACGAACCGCGAGATCATGATCTGAGCCGAAGTCGGGCACTCAACCGACTGAGCCACCCGGGCGCCCCCGATACTACGGCTCCTTTAACTGACAGCTGCTCGTCCGAAGCTCTGATATTTCTAGAGCATTTTGATGTCCTCTCCATAGAGTTACCTGAACGGAAAGATATATGCCATGGAGTCCAAGGTATAAAGGGGTCTAACAGTGGGTGTATATCCATGTACACGTACGGGTGTGTGTATTTTCTTGCTGTGGGTGCCAGATTACGTACTTGACCCATTGTGATTTTGACCCGTTGCATTTTTCTCTTAGGTCTCTCTTTCAGGAGGCTTCTTGAAAAAAATCATTCTACTTTGTCATTTTTTACATTACCCATAAGGTTTTGAGGTTAGAAAGATTTCTTCATAGAAGCAGAATCCACTAAACTTGGATCCTTCAGCTGTGTAAAAATCACATGCACATTTTCCTTGTGATGTAATTCATGTAGAAATATATTTATATAACTTAGATCCGGTCACTGATACTTCCTAGTACAAATTCTCGGATGATAGCGCCATAGTTTGGGTCTGGGTCCACCAGTTACCAGTCTATACTGTTAGGGAAGTTACTTAGATTCTCTGCCCTTGATTCGCTTACCTATAAGATGGAAAGAATTAGTTCCCTAAATAATTAAGGTTGTTAATATGAGAATATATATGCCTGACAGGTAACAGTCCTCCATCAATATTAGCTGTTGTCTATATTACAAAAATGATTATCAACATCCTTATTCACATTTTTAGAAAATATGAAAAGTTTACTGAAAAGAATACAATTAGGAGGCAAATCCTACATTTAATCTCTAACGTGAGTGTCTCAAAATGATGATTTTTCTCCTCTATAAAATAGGAATAATACGTGTCCTGACTACACATTAGATTGTTCTGTGTGGACGTGATAGGACTGGCTGTGTGGCCAACATACTATGGCTGTGTAAACACAAAACGATATTGGTGTTAGATCAAAGGGTGAGCCTAGGAGAATGCAAGAAGGAATATTTCCTGTTGGGAAGGGGAAATGTGCTTTAAGAAAAATTGAGGGATATTTTCATGAAGTCTCAGATGTAGGCAGATAGAAATTTGGGGCTCATGATGAAAATGAGATAAAATTTCAGAAAAGGGTGGCCATAACAATATGGAAAACTTCTTTCTGCACCTACTTAGGGAATATAAAACTGCTTTTTATAAACAGGCATGGTTGAGATAATAAAGATGATCCTTTATAGTGGGGAAGGATATCTTTCTTTCTATACAGCAGGTCTTGAATTTCCTCTGGTACTTTATGTAATCACATGACGGAAAATACCTGTGTTATTGTGGAGCAAAGAGGTGTGTAAATCAGCCTGCCATATACTGAAAGCCTTGGAAACTACAGGCGTAAAACTTTGTATCTGCTTAGTAAAAGGCATAGGAAACACTCCAGGGGAGGAGGGGGCAAAAAGAGAGCAAACAGCACGGTTTAGTGTTTGTGGTTCTCTAGAAAAAGAATAGTATAAAGCAGTTTGGAGTTGTCACATTTGAACACACAAAATTAAATTTTTTTTTTCAGCAAGCAGTTTGCTACATTGATGGTTTCCATTTTTACTTTTGTACGTTTCTGAATAAAGCCTGTTCCTTTTAATGTTTCCTGACAGTCCTTGCGATCTTTAAATCTAAGCTGTCTGTCAGAAATCGTTCTGTCAGCCATATACTGTGCTATGTGATATTTTGCATTTATGTGGAGTCTTTCAGGCAATAACAAAAATGGAGTGCTTTACGGATCCGTCTTAGTAACAAAAGGAAATCGTAGTTTAAGGCTAAGTGGCTCTCCCTACTTTACAGAGTGCACTGGGGAAATGTAATCAACGCCAAAGCCTGGGATGCCTGGCAGAATGTTGGGACCAGAGGGTTACAAAATGCAGTGCTGAAAGGTCCCTTAGCCTTCCTCCAGGTCAGCACCCCCCTTTCCAGATGAGAAAATGCAGCCACGTGATAGACTCTGTCGCTCTGTGGGTAGTTCTCAGAGTGTGTTTCTGTGACATCAGCATCACCTGGGGGGACGCATTACAAATGCATATTCGTGTGTCCTACCTCCTGGACCTACTGAAACGTTGAGGATGGGACCCAGCAGTCTGTGTTTTCACGGGCCCTCTGGTGATGATGCATGCCACAGCTTGACAACCAGTGGGCTGGATTTTCATTTTGCCGACCCCATCCCAGGGGGTTTCTTCCTGCAGTGTGATGTTTCTCTTCTCTTTCTGTCCTTCTTTCTCTTTGGAATAGAGGGGAAGGAGACAGTCTCAACTCCATTGTGTATACAAGCACCAAGCCCAGTGGGAAAAGTCTGGATATTTTAATACACGTCTGAAAAACATGTTTGAATGACTTGAGAATCTTTAGACAAAAGGAGTGTTCTTAAGACTTTAGCCATACAAATATTTGCTCATTTCCCTAATTCATTGAACTCTGACTCTCCTAGACTTTCTAGGAGGTATTTAGGGATATTAGTCTAGCCTCCTACTGTTGAGAAAGATCCTTAATATCTTGATGAACTGAGTCAACGCTGCATCCCTTCACCTGTCTTGCATCCAGACTAATAAACTGCAAAGCCTCGTAAACAGCCTGAGTGGCCCTTTGTGTTTTCCCTTCCCAGCAAATACTGATCCTTCCGCAGCTACCCTGTAAGCTTATGTATATTGCTCTGAATTCTTAATGCATGCTCTCAAATGCTGAGTATGGAACAAATAAGAATTAATACATATTTAATCACTAAAAGTAGATTGCCATTATTGAACTCTGAATAATATGTTAATTGTCCTTTTGATTGGTTTAAATTGGTTTACTTAGATTCATTATCATTCTCCCATGAAATAATTGTAATGGTTCTTTTGCAAACAAATCAGGTGCGTGTTTTTCATCAGTGAATGTGAGAAGACACAATGAGAATCTTCTGTAGGAGACAGAAGTCAATTTTTCATGAATCTAATAAAACTTAAACTCAGAGCCCGTCCCTCAGTTGCAGACACTGCTAAAACCCAGCAGATTTCGTAATTTTGCATTCTTTTACTCAAACAGCATTCCCCAAATGGTATAAGCTTCAGGCCCCATGAAATCTAGAATCTTCTTTGGCTTAAGGAGTGTTAGGTACTCTGTCAGTGGACAGAAATACTTTACACGTTGAACCGGATAAAAGGCTTTCCATTATGCTCAATAAACATTGGATCAAAACGAGTAGCCGTGTCAGTTTTAAAGCAGATAGAAATTGTTTTTGTGTAAGCACCTTGACAGCTGCTACTGGCTTTAGATTAGCATTCGACTGGGTTGTCAATCACATTGTTAGCATTTTAGATTTCCTTTCTCTTGAACAGCAATAGACTAGGAAAATGTTGGCAGCTTACCTGGTATTAGGCAATGAAGTGTATTCACGCATTTACAGATGTGAGTCCCTAAGTGCTTCCAGAACAAGCGCAACTTTACTTTTGGTCAATTCTGCCTCCAGGAATTCAGAAACACTTTTATCTGGAAAAAAAAAAATCAAAGAGAGAGCATCTTGATTCAATCCGGAAATCAATGCCAAATGCTTATTGAGTAGATCTGTCTTTGAGGTGTTTGTGTGGCTTCTCTCTCTGATGTCTCCGGATGACAGCATGATTTATATCTTCATTTTAGTGAAAGAGTCTTTTTTTTTTCATCATTGAAGGAGACCAAAAAAAAGAATATAATTCCATTGTAAATATAACCCAGTTGCCATCATTCCGGATGTTATAACTAATTTCAAATTTCCTAATGGTAGAGTATCCATGATTACGAGGGTCTTCTGTGGTTGGCATCTTACAAGTTGAAGTGTTGCCAGCAAGGCTTTTAAATCACTTGCTTGGATGGAGGGGAAGTTTATGATGGAGAAACAAATCCTGTGGTATCTCTAAATAATAGCAGCGGTGCTAACACTCGACATGGAGTGTGTCAATAGTTAGAGCTTCTAGGCTCATTTCGTTGAGGACTTTAGACTCATTACCTTTTTCCTCAGCTTTATTGTTAATGAGTTGTCATCTTGTCCAAGTTAATTAATCTCTCTGAGTCTCAGTTTCTTTGTATGTTAAACTTGTAGGATACCTGGCACACCAACTGATAATAAAACAAGTGTACGAAACAGACTCGATAACTTTTTCAATGAAAAAGTGTTGGATGCGCGGATCACATAGGGGGATCTGGGTTGAAAATGAAGTACCTTCTGCCTGTGCTTGTCTACATTTGGGTAACAACAGCGTGAAGCCTAGTGTTGTTACTGGAGGAGTAAATGTGAAGGCAGAAGAGACGATTAACCACCATGTACCATGACAGATGATACAGTCACTGAAAGGAATTAGGGGGCATTCTGGCTTGATGCTTTATTTTCAGAGCTGGTGGCTCATTAAATTTCCTACCAGTCATGGCTAAATTTCCTGCCATTCGCGGGAGCTGTGGGTCCCTAAAGGAGCACCATATGCAGTGGGGCATGTAATACCGGAAAATGAAGCTGAGTTCCAGAAGTTTATAAAAATACAGGCTGTGTCTGTTTTTTGCAAAGTGTCCACCAACTGTGACACCAACAAAAGGTTTGCTTTTTTTCAAAGTGACAAGAGGGAGCACGATTTAAGATGACAGTGCTTCTCCCGGCCTTCTCTCTGTATTTGCATTTCTTCATTGAGTATGAAGCTAGCTCTTTGGTTAGGTCTCTCCAGAAAGTGATCTTCCACATGTGATTCAGATAAGATCAACACTCACAAGGTTAGAGCACGCAGTTTGGGGTTTGCTCCAAGGCGCTGCTCATGCTTTGTTATTGTTCTTTAATTACCCAACAGCTGGCTACAATAACTGGAATCTCTACCGTAGGAATCACTTCTTAGATTGAGAGATTCTTCCCAGGACACCAGAGAAAAAAAAAAGTTTCCTATCTGGCCTGGGGCCAGTTGACTTCAACTTGGTCAATGAGAGGACTTGATTCTTCTTTTCTTGGAGATGAATAGAGCTCATTGTGATTAGTTCCATTTATCCTTGGCTGCCAGGAAACAATGGCAAAGTGAATCTATAAAAACTGCATCGGAGACTCTTAACCATAGGGAACACACCGGTGGTCACCAGAGGGGAGGTGGGTGGGGGATGGGGGAAGTAGGTGATGAGGCTCAAGGGGGGCACATGCCGTAATGAGCGCCAGGTGAAGTATGGAAGTGTTGAATCACTGTATTGTACCCCTGAAGTCAATGTTACACTGTATGTTAACTACCCGGAACTTAAATAAAAACTTACAAAGCCAAAATAACCTCCCCGCCCCCCCCCCCCCCCCCCCCCCGCCGTACTGGATCATAATCAACAAGAACACTGACATGTATTCGTGCTCCATTACTGCTATGTGAGCTCACACAGGACCCCTAGTTTTTCTGAACCCAAGACTGTCCTTCAACTCCTAAAGAATCACACAAATTTGAGAAAGGGGCCATTTCAGAGATTAATAATATATAAATGCTAATATACTAACACCAGTCATAAGAAAAATTTTTAAAATAGATACGTTGACACAAAGGTTGATGATCAAATGTAAGTTTTCGTTAAAATCATATTTGAGTAAACTGTTGTACAGGTAGACTATATAAAAAAGTGTCCATTGTTATGTAAGTAATACAATAAAGAATATAACCATAATAGGTAATGATAGGTGTTACTATGTGTCACGTATTCGGCTAAAATTTTACATCATGAAGTAGGTATTGTTATTTCTGTATCACAGATGAGAAAAATGGTGGTTTTGAGAGGTTAAGTGACTTGCCCATAGTCAAGCCTTTCCTAAGGAGTGATGTTGAAATATGAATTTAGGCACCGTGACTTCGAACTGTGATTCTCAAATTACATAAATTCAACCCAATTTCATAACTCCCTGTAAACAGTGTTTAAGACTTTATACATATTTGTATGCATTACATAAATGAATTTGTACAAAATTACATATATATACATGTGTGTATAGATATGAGATCTTACTGTGTAGGTTGTTATGTAAAATAATTTTTGTTCAACAGTATCTGATAGGCCCCTTTTCTATATATAAAAGGGTAGAGGTACATAATTTTAAGGCTGTATAAGACTACATTATATACTTTTAAAAAGGGTCTTATTGATGAATATTTTATTTTATGAATAGATATAAATTCCCTAGATCCCGTTTTATAACTTCCCTAGAACACCATTCCATTTATATACTGTGAGATTTTTTGTTTTGTTTTGTTTTTGTTTTGGGGTAAGTTCTAGTAGGAGGACCAGAAGGCAAACTGCATACACCCATTTAATATTTTGGAACATCCTTCTAAGCAGCCAAACAGAAAGGTTGAGCAAATGTATTTTCCCACCAAGGGTATCAATGAGCACAATCCCATTTTTTTAAAAAATTTGATTTATTTTTGAGAGAGAGACAGAGAGAAAGAGCAAGTGGGGAAGGGACAGAGAGAGAGGGAGAGACAGAGAATCCCAAGCAGGCTCTGTGCTATCAACCCAGAGCCTGATGTGGGGCTAAAACTCATGAACCGTGAGATCATGACATGAGCTGAAACCAAGAGTCGGACGCTTAACCAACTGAGCCTCCCAGGGCCCCCAAGCAGGATCCCATTTCTAAGTGTCCTTTCCAAAATTAGGTTATATCAGTAATTTTTCCGGCCAATGTGATTATGATTGTTGAGGTTGGAGTTATTTTCATGTTTATTGTCATCTGTGTCTGTTTAGGGAATTGATAAGTTTATATTTTTAAGTAGATTTGTGGCATATTTTTAACCCTGCACATTTGGAATCCCGTGGTATTAGCAAATTCGGTTAAACCTTCCTGTTTGACTTATGTTGCACTCTTCAAAATCCAGTGCCGTTTTTAAAAAGAGCAATATCATGCTTGGATCCTATGAAGTTTGCTACCAACAAGTTTAAGGCAATGTGTTAAAGTTTTAGATAATCTCTAGTGTTTCTACTTAAAAGTTCTTACGTAGAGACATAACTTTCAAATTGATCGTATTATTTTACTGTTCTGCAATTGCACTGATCTTTGTGTGGTTTTCCTGCAGTTCTATGCATTTATTTTTGTGTGTTAATGGAATCCTTAAGTGTGATGCCCCCATTGAAATGCTCACTGCTCAGAGGAAGACAGGCACATTATTGACATTTCATCTTGATTGGGGATATAAATAAGTTTTGAATTTCTCCATTTCTATCACTCACCACGTACAAGTGGATTTTGAGAGTCTGTCAGGCTTTTTGCAGTGAGATGTTTGGAACACTGTGCCCTCCTGTAATAATAAAAAAGAATACTCAAAACCTGACTTCATTGAATTTGTTTCTCTTAGTTTTGGTTAGCAATGTTTCTTCTGGTTCCATATGTTTCCATTTGCCTAATCTACATTTTATCTTTGGTTACTGGCTTAGTTCCTGTCCTATGTATTTTTCATGCTTCCTGGAATATCGTTCAATATATTCAGTTGACATGCAGATTTTTCTACTTTGGTTTATTAATGGAGATGCTAAATCACTTGGAATTTTTCTCTGTGACTGTTAGGCCACACTGAAATGGACATATTTGGTGCTGCTTAGGATTTTTCTATCATGTTCACCTTCCAGGTTTAAAAACCATCTACAGGCTTATAAGTTACTTAGTCCATTACATCCCTCCTTCTAGAGAGTCGTTGAAAGAGTGACATAGTGCCCTTCATGGCTATTTTCTTCTCTCTGTTTCCGTGAAGTTTTGTGAAATATTCTGATCGATAAGTCCAAGCATAGTTTAATTAGATTATTGCTAAGTGTCAATTCTTACAAAAATTGCCTGCTTACTCTGCAGTCATACCTTTACCTGGCCAAGTTAATAGCCTGAATTTTTTTCCTCCTTTTTTTTCTCACTTTTTTTTATTTTTAAAATTTATTTACTTTAATTCAAGTTAGTTAACATACAGTGTAGTGTTGGTTTCAGGAGTAGAACCCAGTGATTCATCACTTACATAGTATAACACCCAGTGCTCATCCCAACAAGTGCCCTCCTTAGTACCCATCACCCATTTAGCCAATCCCCCCCACCCCACAATAGCCTGATTTTTTAAATGTGATTATTGGCTTGAGAAATTCTACTATTTTTAGGTTTTGTTTCACGCTTAAAATTTCTGGAGATCAGGATCATCATCTGTCCTTGTATTTTTTTTTAATGTGTATTTATTTTGAGAGAGAGAGAATGAGTGGGGTAGGGACACACACACACACACACACACACACAAACACAGAGAGAGAGAGAGAGAGAGAGAGAGAGAGAGAGAGAGAGAGAATCCCAATAAGTCTCCATGCTTCAGCACAGAGCCTGTTATGGGACTTGATCCCATGAACGGCGAGATCATGACCTGAGCCGAAACCAAGAGTTGGGCGCTCAACTGACTGAGCCGCTCAGGTGCCCTCCAGATTTTGTTTTCATTTGAGTATAGTTAACACACAATGTTCCAGTAGTTTGAGGTGTGCCACATAGTGATTGAACAAGTGTACAAATTGTACTGTGCTCGTAAGCATAGCTCCCATCTGTCCCCATACAATGCTGTTACATCACCATCGACCATATTTCTTAGGCTGTGTCTTTAGTTCCCATAACTCATTCCATTACTGAAAGCCTGTATCTGCCTCTCCCCTTTAGCCATTTTGCCCATCTCCCACTTCTCTCTCCTCTGGCAACCATCAGCTTGTTCTCTGTATGTATAGGTCTGATTCTGCTTTTTGTTTGTTTATTCATTTTTTTAACATTCCACACGAGTGAGATCATACGCTATTTGTCTGCCTCCCCTCCCTCCCACCCCCCCTCAACCCTCAGTTTGTTCTCAGTGTTTAAGAGTCTCTTATGTTTTGGCTCCCTCCCTCTCTAACCTTTTTTTTTTCCTTCCCCTCCCCCATGGTCTTCTGTTAAGTTTCTCGGGATCCACATAAGAGTGAAAACATATGGTATCTGTCTTTCTCTGTAGGACTTATTTCACTTAGCATCACACTCTCCAGTTCCATCCACGTTGCTACAAAAGGCCCTATTTCATTCTTTCTCATTGCCAAGTAGTATTCCATTGTGTATATAAACCACAATTTCTTTATCCATTCATCAGCTGATGGGCATTTAGGCTCTTTCCATCATTTGTCTATGGTTGAAAATGCTGCTATAAACATTGGGGTACAAGTGCCCCTATGCATCAGCACTCCTGTATCCCTTGGGTAAATTCCTAGCAGTGCTATTGCTGGGTCATAGGGTAGATCTACTTTTAATTTTTTTATTCTTTTTAAAATGGGTGCAAAGAAGGCCAGAAGTGGGTCCAGAGGGCCTAGGCTTTAAAATCAGGCAGGGTTTCCTCAAATTCCAGTTCAAACGTGTGACTTCAGGCAAATTTCTTAACCTTCCTGAGTCTCCCTTTACTGTCTGTGAAATTACCAATGCCACTTTGAAATGGTATTTACCACCACGATCTTCGATATTGCTGTTTAACTTTCCCTTCTTCATCTGTCCCCATCTCAGTAAATGGAAGCATCACCTGCGCTGCTGTTTGGACCCAAACCACAGAATCACCCTTGAGTCCCCCTTTTCCCCTCAGCACATGACACCCAGTCTACTGAAATACATCCTCAATGCACCTGCCTTTCTTTATCTCCTGGGCGAACCACTGTCTTCTCTTAGTGTTTCCTCCATTCCGTCTTCACGTAGTAGGTGGAAAAAATCTTTTTAAACAATCTTATTCACATACTTCTGGTCTTACTCCCTGCTTAAAACACTTTCAGTTATTGCATTCAGACTCAAATCCCATCAGTGACTTAGGAGTTTCAATGTTCTCAGCTCCTCCCTCCCGCCTAATGCTCCCTTGTGCCACCCCCCACACTTACTCCTCATTCTTTTTTTTTTTTTTTGGTTCCTTGCCTCAAAGCCTTTTCACAAAATATTTCCACTACTCACAAGGGTCTTTCTTAAGACCTCCTCACGGTTCACTTCTCTTAATTCATTGCTGAGTTTCATTGTCTTAGCTTCAAAGAGGTCTTCCTTAACCAACCTGTGTAGGATACACCCTACCCAACACACATCATTCTTTAACATATCACCCTCTCTCCCTTTCCTTACACACCTCCTCATAACTAAAATCAGCTTCCTTATTTGATCGCTGTTAATTTATTGTCAATGACTATCAGTATCACCTGCCCAGTGGTAATAAGAAAATGAGTGTCATGAAGGCAAGGGTTGAGTCTGTCTCATTTGTACTGTATGCACAACACCCAGAACAGTGCTTGGCAGCTATTGGGTGCTCAGTATATAATTGTGGAAGTCAAAAATTAATAATTTTCCATAAATCTCCATGTGTGTGTGTTTCCAAGTAACTGTACTACTTGTTATGGAGCATACAAAGTTGATCAGATACTAACAGTATCATGGACCATCTTCTGCCACAAGAGAGGAGATAAAACGTGTACTGGTCACACTTACAAATAGGAGTAAAGAGAGGCGGAGATAAAGAATGGAGGGGGTGATAAAAACTGTTTTTTTCTTAAATGGAACACACTGCAGCATGTACCATTTACCCTGGTCTTCGATGGCCTAAAATTTCATGAGCAAATGTCAAGTTAATTTTGGAACAATTATGGGAACTCCACTAACTGAGGCAGAAAATCATTTTAATACGGATAGGATGAATTATTCCTTGGGTGCCCTTAAGGTCTGCATGTATACCATCACGGAGCAGAGCAAGCTAAATTTTTCAGTGCGGCTTGCATGCTTTGTAGGATTGATTCACAATATTTAATGGTGCGGCATATTGTATAACATTTACAGCAACTTTTTCTGACTCTCTTGTTTGAAATGGGCATCCTGTTTAGTTAGGCTCTGCAAATCTCTTGATGGGATATAAATTGTAGTTAGGGTAGGGACTGGAATCCCATGGGGCACACTGTTTCCCTACCTCTGGTACTTAATCAGACATTTGTAGTCAAATGACTTTCATTTCCTTTTTTCTCCACTCAGAAGTAACGCTTCCCAGGTATTTTTAGAGAATTAATTAGTTTCCATTAATTAATTTGTTTCCATTATTGCTTTAATAACTCTATTGAAGCTCAGAGTTACTCACTGTAATGGTGTGGACCTTGTTTGCCAAGTGCAATACAATAGCCTTTGTTTGAATAGAATTCGTCTGTTGCTATCAGTCAATTAACTAAAGCATTTTTTTAAATGCCTACCTTGTGAGTCACTTTGTGCCCAGGGCCCTTTGGGGACTCCAAGTGGACTACTAGGTTGCTACATTCAAAAACTTTAAAATCTAATTGGGAGGAAAAGACTAACTTGTAAGACGATATAAAATGAATGCAATATAACCGGAGTAACGTCTTTCAAGAAATGTCTCCTGAGGCAAGAGGAACAAAAGTAAAACTATTGGGACTACATCAAAGTAAAAAAAAAAAACTTCTTCACAGGAAGGAAATAATCAACAAAACTAAAAGGCAATCTACTGAATGAGACAAGATATTTGCAAATGTCGTATCTGATAAAGGGTTATTTTCCAAAAATGTAAAGAACTTATAAAACTCAACACCCAAACAATGACTAATCCAATTAAAAAAAAATGGGCATAAGACATGAATAGACATTTTCCCAAAGAAGACATCTAGATGGCCAACAGACACATGAAAAGATGCTCAACATCATTCATCATCAGGGAAATACAAATCAAAACTGCAATGATATATCATCTCCCATCTGTGAGAATGGCTAAAATCAACAACACAAGAAACAACAGGTGTTGGTGAGGATGGGGGAAAAAGTGGAAACTTCTTGCGCTGTTGGTGGGAATGCAAACTGGTGCAGCCACTCTGGAAAACAGTATGAAGGTTCCTCAAAAATGTTAAAAATAGAACTACCCTATGATCCAGCAATCGCGCTCCTAGGTATTTACTCAAAGAATACAAAAACACTAATTCAAAGGGATACGTGCACCCTGATGTTTACAGCGGCATTATCTCTAATAACCAACTTAGGGAAACAGCCCAAGTGTCCCCTGACTGATGAATGGATAAAGATGTGTATATGTATACATAGGTGGCGGAATATTACTCAGCCATAAAAAAGAATGAAATCTTTGCATTTGCAATGGTATGGATGGAGGTAGAGAGTATTATGCTGAGTGAAGTAAGTTCATCAGAGAAAGATACCATATGATTTCACTCGTATGTGGAATGTAAGAAACAAAACAAATGAGTACCAATGGGGGGGGGGAAAGAAAGGAAGGAAGGAAGGAAGGAAGGAAGGAAGGAAGGAAAGAAAGAAAGAAAGAAAGAAAGAAAGAAAGAAAGAAAGAAAGAAAGAGAAAGAAAGAAAGAAAGAAACAGCCTCTTAACTTTAGAGAACAAACTGGTGATTACCAGAAAGGAGGTGGGTGGGGTGGTTGGGTGGTTAGGTGATGGGGATTAAGGAGGGCACTGTTGCGATGAGCCCTGGGTGTTGGATGGAAGCATTGGGTCACTGTTTTGTGCACCTGTGACTACTATCAGTTAACTAACTGAAATTTATTATTTTTTTTATTTTTTTTTTAAATTTTTTTTTTTCAACGTTTATTTATTTTTGGGACAGAGAGAGACAGAGCATGAACGGGGGAGGGGCAGAGAGAGAGGGAGCCACAGAATCGGAAACAGGCTCCAGGCTCTGAGCCATCAGCCCAGAGCCCAACGCGGGGCTCGAACTCCCGGACCGCGAGATCGTGACCTGGCTGAAGTCGGACGCTTAACCGACTGTGCCACCCAGGCGCCCCTAACTGAAATTTAAATAAAAACTTAAAAAATCAGTACAGTATTTAATGAAGCATCTGCCATATGTAGCGTGAATAATGAGTGATAAGAAGGTCCTAGGGCAAATGATAGCAGAGTTCAAGGGAGCTTCATTGTCATAGTCCCACTGAATCAGAAGTTACATGTTTATCATCATGCCAGTTATTTTGTCCCCACACCTGAACACCCCTTTGGTTTTCAGGAGATCCTATTAAACCATAAGTAATTCCAAGAATAGCACTACTCAACAGTCAACACTTACGGGGTGTCTGGCGGAGAACGGGAAGGGGTAGACACATCACTGATAAATGATAGATGAATTTTAATTAGATATGAGCATATGTTTTATCACTTAATCCTAATAATCATCTTGCAAAATAGATTTCCTAGTGCGCATTTCACTTTGGAGGAAAAAGGCTCAGAGAGGGGAAAGAACGTGCACGAGATAAGTCAGTGCAGAAATGGTGGCGGTCAAAGGCTCCTTTTTCTAAAGCTACTCCCTTTCTGCATAATCATATAGCCTATGGGATTAAAAGAAATGTTTGTAACAACAATACAATAAAAAGGAGGGTCTTTGCAGGTGTTTTGGAAAGATTTGATTAGTTTCTATTAATTTTTCTTATTGTGTGATTTACCCCCTGTAAGCCTAGGAATGACCCATGATAGAATGGGTGTTTTTAAGCAAGTACAGTATCACATTAGTAATCACATCTCCATTTGGCAAAACTTTTCATTTGTGTCTTTAAGAAGTTCTCCCAGTAAGATGGGTCACAGATAAATATTATCAATTATAAAACACCCAAGTGTCAACAGTAAAATTCAGGAGGTGAACTTTGTTTTTTCACGGCAATTCTCTCCTTCATTGTCACTAAAATTCTTTCATTAAAGAGCAGTTTGTTAAGGAAAATAAAGCTGAGAGGATTAAAATAGGATTATGTTCCTCTGTACCATTTTTTAAAAGAATAATATTTAAAAGCTAATTGATGTTGTTAAGACATGTTGGTGAAGTTATACAATACTCTAGCAATCTGTTTCTCATGTGGATCTAATATGCATGTTATATTTTGTCAAGGAGTACCAATTTGGTGCTTTGCTTCATGTATTCAAAACTAAAATAATAGTTTTAATATTGCCTACACAATAGGGTTATTTAAGGGACCTTCATAATACCTGTACTTTATACATATTTGCCCACTTTCTAGAAATTCCTCCGTAGTCATTTACTTACACATGCCAGGGAGTATCTAGGAAGATCCAGGAATATATATATATATATGTACGTATATATATATATATACGTACATATATATATATATGTACGTATATATATATGTGTGTATATATATATGTACGTGTATATATATGTACGTGTATATATATGTACGTGTATATATATACACGTACATACACACACACACACACACACACACACACACACATAGAGAGAGAGAGAGGAGAAGTCTGGAGAGGGAAAAAATACGATGTATTTTTTAATGAGAATTTTTTATTTTATGTTTTTTAAACAAGAAATTGATTTATCACTGCTGTGATCATTCATGCTTTAGCTTTGCACTATAAAAAATGGTAGTCACCATAGCTACTGATCATTTTCTATGCTGGATTGTCCCATTTGAGATATAGTGTAAGTGTAAAATACACACCAGATTTCAAAGATTGTAAAAGACACACAGCATCTCATGCTATATATATACATATTTCACATACACACAAAGCATCTCACAAATATTTTATATTGATTACATGTTTAATACTTGGGGTACATTGCTTTAAAGAAAATATATATTAAAATTTTATCGGCCTGTTTCATATAAAGGTTTTTTTTTTAATGATACCAGTAGAAAATTTCACATGACATGTATGATTCACGTTATAGTTGTACTGGAGAGAAATTTTGTAGATGAAGAGGCAAATCCCTTCCTATACCTTGATTCTAATTCTTATTGCCACCAGTTTCGGAATTCAAGCCCGTGGCATAGAAGACAAACCAAGTGAGATTATGACTATGGCTAGGTCATCGCAACTCACTTAACTGTTTACCTGTCATCCATCAGGAAATGCACAGATAGAAAATATGGGGCTTCTTCTATCCATCTGGATTCCTGGGTAAGACAAGCACTCATTTAACATTAATTTAAGGCACGATGAGTAAAAAGTCCTAAAAGACCCATAAAGTGCCTCCTGGCTTGAAGAAAGAAAAGGAGAAACACCTAATTTTATTTAAGGATTGAAGGAGAAAGGGAGAATTTGGTTTGAGGGCCAGGCTACCTGGAGGGAGAATAAGCCAACCCGAACAGGTGCACGTGAGTATGCAGCTGACCCAGAACAGAGACATAGAAAACGAGTACAAAAGACAGGTGATGTGTGAATTGTGGACACCTTTGATGCCCAGGGGGCAAAGGATTTACCTTTAATTTGTTAGCCTATGGGGAACCACTGAAGGCTTGTAGCCATTCCAGAACTCTAGTTGTGACAAGTTCGCATAAAATGATGGCATTTGGATTCAGATTAGAAGAAACTAATTAGGATACCGCTGTAGCCTTTAGGCCAAAAGGTGTTGAGAACTCATAGTTAGATGGCAGGATGAGGACAGCAGGAAGACGTGGGCATCAGAGGTATTCCTGAGATGTTTTGTTATATTGAGACCCCAAATGGACACATTCCATAATAGCATGTCATCTGTGCGTGTGTGTGTGTGTGTGTGTGAACCAGGAAAAGGAGTAAGACAAGTTTAGCGCACTCACTTATAATGATAAGCACCATAGTCCCACTGATTGCTGGAGGAATGGTGTGTGCCTCAAATCCCACATGGAAATGTAATGGCCGTCTCAAGGGAGTCAGGAAAGTTTGTCTTTGACTCTATTGACTGTAGCGGAAAAGGGGCAAGATAGATTTGAGAATCTGCCCATTTGGCAGGAAAAAATGGTAGCTGTCCTTTTCTTTGCAGGGCGAAGAAGGCACAAGTGTCCTGGGAATTTGTTCCCAACATTTGAGTCGAAAGAAGCAATTAATTGTTGGATTGAAAACTTGTTCTTTGTTTCTTTGTAGGGTGGTCTGAGCTGGCAGGTGTTGGGGTGGATGTGTTCATCACACCAATGGTACAATTGTCGTTTTCTTCTGCCTTCATAGTTAATGAAGCTTTCTTAAAATGGTAGCTTTCTTCAGCTGTGCTAAAGCCTCTCAAGAAAGTGGTTCTATCCCTGCTTAGGTCAGAGTTGTAAATTGTTAAAAATAACTCTTTTTTAAGAATCCCTGAGCAGAGTAATTTTCTTACTGATGGCAGATAGTATTTGTGTGATTTTTTTTCCACTGTGGGACACCCACATTATGTTCATACTCTCTAGCCAATTTAAATTTTAGTAACAAAGTAGAAATAGTTAATAATATATATTCCTAATCTTGGGGGAATTCAATGAATATGTTTAAATTTCACGCACCTGTTTGAGGCATGAGGAAAAGGATGTACCTGTATTCCCTTCTTCTTGACTTATGTCATTATTCATGTCTCAAGACAGGCTAAGTATTTCTCAAGAGAGAAATATAGTTATTTAGGTGTGGTGTGTTTTATAAATATGGATATTAGAGTCAGCTCTTTGATTAATTCACAAACTCTGCACTCAAATCACTAAAAAGGTTCTCATTTTATCCTTCAATGCTCATTGCAGAAGTCTTTTTTTATGAACAGTGTGCTTACAGAGACCTCATTTTTGTCATCAATGTAGGGACTTCTTCCTTGTGGTTGGAAAATTTCTATAATTTATGCTTTTTACAAAATATAAACACCATGCACTTTATTTCCAGAAGGAACAAAATGAAGAATGGAACTGCAGGAAGGGACTTTTCCTAAAGGATATCTGGAATGCATAGTGGCACTTTGAATCTTCCTTAAGGTGTATTATATATTTTGTGGAAAACAAATGACCCATTTCAAACACTGAATTCTCCCTCTTTGTCAGGATTTCAGCTCTTTGCCCAAAGCCAAGTGTATATTATAAAGAGTCCATAGAGAGTCCATATTTCTATGGTAATCCTTGCCCTATATGGAAAGATAAAGTGGGGAAGGTTTGGAGACCCTTCCCTACCACTGGATTCTGATATATTAATATTCAAAAATTATGCATCATATTTGCATAGTAGTGCTCTAGTGTGAAATAGCATACAAATGAGAGTCATGAAATTACTCTCACATAGATGTACACATATGTAGTTTGCTTTTTATTTAAATACTGGTGAACTGGCAGCAAGGGAAGTGTCTTTGAATAAACTGGATCTACTTTTGGGTTTGATCAGGACAAGTTTCAGAACATCTCCAAGCCTCCATCCCATTTGAAAATGGGGATGATATGGGGCGCCTGGGTGGCTCAGTCGGTTAAGCATCCGACTTCAGCTCAGGTCATGATCTCGCGGTCCATGAGTTCGAGCCCCGCGTCGGGCTCTGGGCTGATGGCTCAGAGCCTGGAGCCTGCTTCAGATTCTGTGTCTCCCTCTCTCTCTTCCCTCCCCCGTTCATGCTCTGTCTCTCTCTGTCTCAAAAATAAATGAACGTTGGGGCGCCTGGGTGGCGCAGTCGGTTAAGCGTCCGACTTCAGCCAGGTCACGATCTCGCGGTCCGGGAGTTCGAGCCCCGCGTCAGGCTCTGGGCTGATGGCTCAGAGCCTGGAGCCTGTTTCCGATTCTGTGTCTCCCTCTCTCTCTGCCCCTCCCCCGTTCATGCTCTGTCTCTCTCTGTCCCAAAAATAAAAAATAAAAAAATAAAAAAAAAAAATAAATGAACGTTAAAAAAATTAAAAAAAAAAACCAACAACAGCAAAAAAAGAAAATGGGGATGATAATACCTTGTACTTCAGAGAATGATTTTTGAGGATTGCTTGAGAGACCATAGACATAAACTAAGAACATACTCATAAACTGTTAGTGTTCTTCACATGTTATCCTAACAGGACACATCACATATGGATTCACACAGACCCAGAACATTCTGTTTAATGATGCCCCTGTATGATTCTTGTACGATCATCATTTCCCCCAAGGTAACCATCATTAGGAAGTTAAAGGCAGAATGACTCAGAGATGGTGATCAAATTATGTGCAAAGTTCATTGGCCATATCCTATAGAGACTGTTTCCTGACAGACTTATCAGAGACTGGAACATTCTCTCATCTTTTGAGTCCAGGCGGCTACTAGCCACTGCATTAAGCATTGAGTAGACAGTGTACGTTCTTCTTAGCATTATACTTTGGTTTTGGTGCATCTTGGGAAACGCCATTGCCCACTCACTTGGCTTAATTGTAATTTAATCTGTCCTCTGACTCAAAGGATCTTGAAACTTTTATTCTAGAACAGAGATTTAGAACTTTAAGGATCACCTGCCATTTAAAATGCTACTTCTTGAGCTGGCCCCGGAGATAATGATTCAAGTTCTGAGCTAGGGGCCAGGATGTAGCCCATACAATCATGTGCTCGGAAGATTCTGACCAACAAACTAGTCTACATCTGTATTCCCTGGTTTTTCTCCAGGTATTCATATCCAAAGCATTCTCATCAAAGTAGATTTTACTATTTTTAACAATGGGGACTGCTTATGGGATTCCTACATGATTTCTTCTTGGGAAAACACATTCTTGCTATGATCAGACTTTGTAAAGAACATATGTTCCACTACTTGGTTGAGAAAAATAACTAAATGTTGGAATTCAAGTGATCAGTTCTATAGTAGTTGATGAGTAAGAAGGTAATCAGAAAATTGGCCCCTTTTTCAATGCCATAGAAACTACAACTATACAGATATGTGAGTTGAGCTTTCCAGTCAAGATGCTAAGAAATCTATAACATCAATGACAACAATCATCTTTTGACAATAGCTCTAGAAAACAGTTATTTCCCTTTGTTCCCAGTGATGCTATGAATATTTTAAATATTTTTAAGTTTATTTATTTATTTATTTATTTATTTATTTAGAGAGACAGAGGGAGAGAGTGAGTGGGGAAGGGTCAGAGAGAGAGAGAGGGAGAAATAGACAGATAATGTCAAAGAAGCTCTGTGCTATCAGTGATATTGGGCTTGGTCTCAGGAACCCATGAGATTATGACCTGGACGCTATGAATGTTTTAAATGCACAAAATTTTTAAACAAATTCTAAATCAAATTTTATAGAAGTGTTTTTGTTGGTGTCATTGTTAGGTATATAAGGTCTGAACTAAATCTGAGAACGTCCAGATGAACTGCTGTTTTGTTTCAGAACAATTCCCCATCGCTCACCTAGACAGGGATGATATTCTTATGGTGAATTGCTAGCTGGACATTCGTGATGTAGGGTACCTTATGAGCGTGTCAGTCAACTGTCAAGAATGTGTTAGCCATCTGCAACGTACTTATCACTGCTAGCTACTGCTGGTGAGGGCAAGAATGACAAACAAGATTAAAAGAAAAAAAAACAAAAAAAAAACCCTCTTGTATGAGTCAGCTTTCATAGGAAAAGGTTTGAGTTACCTGGGGAGAAGATAAATTGTGTTGCAATATCTAACAAAAAGAATAATATGATACTTTATTCTGTGTGATTTGTAGTATAAAATGGGCATTTACTAGGCTTGGCACCCTGCCTTTCCTTTTCCCTTTGGAAATCTATTGTACATTCAAGTGCAGAATTTGGAGTCAAGAAATCAAAATGAAGGTTAAATGGTAAAAGGGGGGAAATGGTATCGTTCACTGTAAGAAGAGGAAATTGTAGAACTTAGAGTTTCTGCCTTTGAGTTCAAGGAAGAAATTTTCTTCGAGTAGGAATGTCACAGATCTGTGAGTTGTCCTTGGGATTACTCAGAAATGGGATGAGGTGAGCACCGTGGAGGAGTGATTTAGGCACAGACCTGCTCATGTCAGTGGAGAGCAGGTTAGATACGTTCTGAAAGCCCTGGAGAGCTCTGTGTGATTTTTTTCCCCCTTTCTGTTCAATGGCGATCAGATCAACATAGCTGTAGCTGGTTTTGCAAAATTATTTCATTTTTGGTGTGTGGCACGGATGCATGCAGGAAGGTCAAACTCATAAATCTACATGTTAGTAGGGGAGCAGGAAAACATCCGTCATCAATGAGCTTTCCTTCTGTGTGTTCTCATTTTGTAAACGAGGAAATCCAGGCTTGGGAAGTCATCCCCCACCACCATTTGTGCTCCAAGAATACGTGCCACCTGGGGAACCAGAGCTGAAGTCTTAGGACCCTCTGGCCAATTTCCTTTCCACGCCACATGCCTTTCTTTGTGATGTCACAAGTCCTATAAAGAGGGTGTTATTGTTCTTTTCACTTTCAGACCTTCTCCAAACATTTAGATGGTGGAAAGAATCCTTAGCTTCGATGCAGAAAATTGTTCTGCCACCAAGAAAAAAAGGTCCCTCAGAGATTTCCTTGCCAAAAACTCATTGCGTAGCACAAGAATGCTGCCGTTGTTTCATGCATTAGTAAAATCAATTCTTCTCTCTATAATACTGCTCAGCCATTGTGACTGTCAGCACTCGGGGTGGGAAGTGTGACTCTCACGCCGTGTCACCACGCACAAAGGTTTATAGACCTGGGCCACGTGTGTTCATTTTAGGGCTGGTTTTACAGTTGTGAGCTCTAGGCATTGTGGTTCTCTTCTGTTCCCCTGTGATAACCCACCATGTAGACATGAGGGTGTGGGATGGCGTTAGCTCCCCGGAAAGGAAAGGAGGTGCCTTCACTCACTTTTTTCAAAACTTAATTAAAACTTGACGTGCGCCAAACACTGGTAGGTATCAGGGATGGGGACGCGTGCAATTGCGGGCCCTGAAATCACTCGTAGGGTGCGTACTGGATGCTGAGTTGTAAACCTGAACATGACAAATGGTTTGACAAGGGTGAACGGGGATGGGCGATGTCCAAGTACACAGAAGCGACGGTTGAAAACATCCCGTGAACTCATTTGACAAAGAGCTAGACGTTAGTGAGGAAAAGTATTGTGTGTATGTGTTGGGGGTGTGGCCGTATCTAAGTTCTAAGAAAAGAGTTTTAGAGGGGCGCCTGTGTGGCTCAGTCGGTTAAGCGGCCGATTTGGGCTCAGGTCATGATCTCGCGGCCTGTGAGTTCGAGCCCCGAGTCGGGCTCTGTGCTGACAGCTCAGTTCTGGAGACTGCTTCGGATTCTGTGTCTCCCTCTCTCTCTGCCCCTCCCCCATTCGTGCTCTGTCTCTCTCTGCCTTTCAAAAATGAATAAATGCTAAAAAAAAAAAAAAAGGAATAAAAGACTTTCAGAGAGGAAGTCCGTAGCCCTGTGTCGATATAAAATTTGTTGGTTGCTAATAGGTTTTGGTTCATTCGTGGAATGAATTACCACCTCATTTCCGCTGATCCAACCACCTCACCTGATAAAATCTATCAAGAAATTCCAGATGAATTCTGTCACTGGGCAGAATAAAAACCCTTTAAGTTAACCAGCACATTTGAAAGAGTAACATCTGAGCTTTGAGGATCTTCTCGTACATACGCTTCTAGTCAGTAAATATCCAGTACGCAGAGACTGGCTTTAGCACTTGGTTAGAAGAGAAAAGAAGGAAGAGTAGGCTGTCGCTAGGCCTGCAGAAAGGGTTCAGATTGGTTAAGGAGATAGGACTGCAGTCGATAAGAAAGACTGTGCAGCAATGTAATGCCCAAACCAGACGCAGGCTGCAGGGGATGGTTATAAAGCCTCCTTCAGTAAACATGCATTTGGCATCACCTTTCCTCCCCATTTGAATATTTCAATACACAGTTACACCAATACCCTGATTTTCAATTAAAACAAAATAGACCCAGAAATTTCCACTCATGAGAAACATTTCTGATGTTGTAATTAGGGAGCCCAGTAATTAAATATGCCCAGGAAAGTTGTATTAGATTGCGTTGCATTGGGTCAGGTACATGCTTTCATTTCACACCTAACAGCTCCTTTTAAGATCATAAGCAAATTAAAAAACAGCAGTTCAACATCCTCTGCTCCCCCTGTTAGGGGACAAAGATGCATTCCAATACAGCCTCCAATTTGCCTCGCTAATTTTAATTCACAACGAGCCGCTGGACAGTTCTAGCAGGAGGCTGGTCTGTAAAGAAACCTATTTCTGTAGCTGGCAACTCGGAAAAGGACTCAAACTGGGAAAAACCAGAGACTTTTTCTCATTTGACTGAAGATGAGAAATGAGATAAAATAAGATTTTCTCATTCCCTTTTCTCTATCAAGAATCGCAGGAAAGACTAACTGATAAGGTGAGCCCGAAGTAAAGACAGCCTTCAGGTTGCTGCTTTCGAATGGTTTGCGGAGTTGCTGTGTGCAATTGATGAAACAGGTGTTTGCACATGCCGCAATACACAGGTAGGGCCGACTGGTTCTCTCCCTGTTTCTGGTATATACTTTCAGTCCCTCTGCCAGAAGGTAGAATCCTTGGGAGCAGGAACTAAATGCTTTACCATGGCTTGTGCTGAGTTCCACGGCTCAGACCTACTCACGGTATCACTGTTTGACAATCGATACCTAACTATTCGCAAAGCTGGTGACAGGCCGGTCTCCAGCCTGCCATAGTTATTGATTGGGGTTCTAGGAGAGGATTCCATGGCTGCCATCCATCTCTAGGACTCGCCAAGAACAGCAGGTAGCCGACATGCATGGTAGGTCCTGGCCACCTCCCCATCTTCCCAGCACAGGTTGTATTTAACTTGCAAATCAGTGCACATTGACTTTGGGACTTGGCTGCCATTGTTTTTCTTGGAAAGAGGACTTTTTTTTTCTTTCTTTTTTTATTAGCCTTGACTAACATTCAACTCACATATGTTACAGTTTGTGTATCGTGCTTCATGAAGGAAACATGCATTTTTCACATGATTCTCATAAGGGTTGCATCATAAAGTTCAAATAGGGCCGCCAGATTTGGATACAGCAACTTGGAAAAGTGGCGATTCTTTTTGTCCTAAAGTGTGATTGCTTTGTTCCTCATTTCAGCCTTCCAGGTCATCACAACCAATATAAAAGACTGGTATTCATGCCAATAATGTGTACATTTACATAAGCAAATTATATTTGGGCTTTGTCGGAATTGTTTTAGCTTAGCAGAGTCTAAGAATAATTGAAGCAAAAGAATGCCAGGCCTCCCCTTGAAAATGTGTATGGTTCCCAAAGAGCATATCAGGAATTTGGAGATGTCTTCTAATGTACTTTATCCTGTTTTGCTTTTAGAGTACCACGGAAGCGGTCTGTATATTATAGTACATTGAAGCTTATTGATAATGCGTTCCTCCCATATGGGGTAGATCGTCTTCAAAGGAAAGGAGCAGCTGGGTGGCTCAGTCAGTTAAGCATCTGACTCTTGGTTTCAGTTCAGGTCACAATCTCACGGTTTGTATGTTCAGGCCCCGTGTCGGGCCCTGCGCTGGCATTGTGGAGCCTGCTTGGGATTCTCTCCACCCCCCCCCGCCCTTTCCCTACTTATGCATGTGTGCTCTCTCTCTCTCGCTCTCTCTTTCTCTGTCTCTCTCAAAATAAATAAATAAGCTTAAAAAAAAGAAGAAGGTAATACCCTATACTGAGGCCAAAATGAGACCCAATTTCCAATTCCAGTTGATAACTGATCATTGGTTATTGAGTTATTTGCTTTCTCATGTCTTAGATGAGCCTCACTGCAGTCATGTGTGCGTACAGGTGTTCGAGTGGGGATTGAATTTAGTGGTGAGGGACAGAACTGAGAGCCAGCTATAGACTGACCCCATTTACCAAAGACATGGGGGAAAGCGTGGGCTTGAATGGAAGGTCTGGTGTGGTTATGTCACTGATGCTCAGATTTCTCTGTATGTGTCAGTCTCCTGTAGATCTTGTTAAAATGCAGATCTCGTTCAGTAGTGTATTAGTTTCCTGCGGCTGCTGCGACAAATTGCGGCAAACTGGGTGGTGTAAAACATCAGAGATTTGCTCTGTCATAGTTCTTAAGGTGACAAGTGTGGTATCGGTTTCACTGGGCTGAAGCCTTCACGGTTGGGTTGCATTCCCTCTGGAGGCTCTATGGGAAGAATCCATTCCTTGTCCCCCAGCTTCTGGGGGCTGCTAGCATTCCTCATGGTCTCTATCTTCACATCACCTTCTCTTCTGTATGCATGACTTCCCTCTTCCTCTCTCTTACCAGGATACTTGTGATTGGACTTGGAACCCATCCAGACAATCCGGTATAATCTCAATATCTTTACCCTATCCGCAAAAACTTTACTATTGTGGTAATACTTACAGGTTCCAGGGATTAGGACAGGGACATATTTTTTTTTATATAATGCTTATT
The DNA here is from genome assembly GCF_022079265.1 of Lynx rufus. Lineage (NCBI taxonomy): Eukaryota > Metazoa > Chordata > Mammalia > Carnivora > Felidae > Lynx > Lynx rufus. The sequence goes on along the minus strand of NW_025814840.1, from coordinate 5,668,623 downwards.
TTTGAGACAGAGAGAGACAGAGCATGAACGGGGGAGGGGCAGAGAGAGAGGGAGACACAGAATCCGAAGCAGGCTCCAGGCTCCGAGCCATCAGCCCAGAGCCCGACGCGGGGCTCGAACTCACGGACCGTGAGATCGTGACCTGAGCTGAAGTCAGACGCTTAACCTACTGAGCCACCCAGGTGCCCCAGGACAGGGACATATTTTTGAGAGCTGTTGCTAACCTGCCAAAGTGGGTCTGGGTGGGGATTTAGATTCTGAATTTCTAGCACGTGCCCAGGTGACGTGGATGCTGCTGGACTTGGCATGACACTTTGATCAGCAAATGGCTGGATTATCAATCTGCAAAGTTGAGCATGATCTATCTGGTTCAGAGAAGGATTGTGCTGTGATACAGAATCACGTAGTAGCAAGGGACATAGCCGACAGGGTGAAACTTCTAGGAGATGGAGTGACCAAGAATCAGGATGGTTATCTGGGCATCAAACATTTGTCCAAAGGGTTAGCCTGGAGCCCTGCTTCCCGAGGCAACACTTCAATCTTAGTCAGGAACCAGTCCAGGAGCTCCGTTCTTTAAAGTGGGCAAACAGGAAACTTAGTGGACAGATAGAGGGCCTGGACGCTAGTTTATGTCAACAAGTTCAGTGCCAGATTCTGCCAGATGGTTTACCTCAGCCTCCTGCCAACATGGCCAGTGCTGATTACGAAACCAGCTAGGGTTTGTGTGTATGCATGGCTCTCAAACTGCTGACTGAGTAGATTTGGGATACGGCTCTGTGAAATCTCCAGTTTTAGCCAACAACTTAAATGATTTCCATGCAGGTGGTCAGGGAGCCATCTTTGGAAGATATTATTCAACATGGCGAAGGCATCAGAATCTACGAACCTGTTTTCATTTGAGTTAGACAAGGTAAATTAGTGGTATTGCATGGTACCATGGGAAAAAAATGGCACCCAAAAGAAATCTGTTACTAGACATGCAAAGTGTGACTCTTGGGCAGGTCCTGCAGGCGGCTGTAAAGTCTGGAATGGTTGGATATACATAATAAACAGTGTGTTAATATTGTATCCCAACACACATTACATTCAGTATGTTGTCCCACACGGCAGATACGTATTTCAGCATGGTGGACACATGTCCGGTGTACGTGACACATCAGCAGTGCGTTCCCATCCATCTCTGCGCACGCGTGTGTGAGATGTTACCTCGGGTTGTGTGTTCTCTCAGACTTTGCTTAAAAAACCTCTGCCTTTAGCTTAATCCCCATCACCAGGTCATCCAGTTCAGTTTTGCAAATTATCAGTCAGCCATTCCAACACCATACTAGTCTAAAGGGGTGCTTGTCACGCCCTTGAAGCCGCTCAGGTGACTTCATCTACCTTGTAACCACCTGATGGCCAAATGTGGCATGTTTTAGACTTTCTGTTTGCCCTGAAGAGTAAATCTAGAGCTCAAGTGACTACAGGACTACCTCGGCCTCTTGCTAGCCTCAGTCAAAAAGGCGTGGGCTGTAGAATTAAAAAAACTTGGATTGGAAAAAAACAAAGACAAAAATGGTGGCTGATCTTATTTTTTAGTGTCTTGTAAGTGTTAAAATGATTTGGTGTTCTGAGATGAGTCCATGTTCTTGGATGGGTGAAAATGGAATCACATAGGTCCCATAAACCCCATTGGTGATCTACGTTAATTTGGGGAGGTGGTTTCTCATAAAGGTCTCGCTTCTCTTTGATCCTTCCCTGACGCCCCTGAACAGGTGAGATTCACCACGTTCTATTCTCGTGGCAACACGTACATCTACCTTTGCCATTACCTTTACTTGTTACTATTTAACTAAATTTATTTCTTTGCTAAATCATCCCCTAGTACCCAGCATAATATCTGGCATGAGGCTGCCACCCAAAAAATAATTGAGTAAGTGGATTTTGAAAAAAAAAAATGAACACAATTTCCACGAATCCAGAAACTTTTGCCTGTGATATCACCCTCCTCTTAACGGTTCCTTGTCTTGTGCCTCTGTGACCTACTGCAATCATTATGGGTCTCATGAACCCATTTCATGAGGAGACAGAGAGAGAGAAAGAGAGAGAGAGAGAGAGAGAGAATCCCAAGCAGGTTCCATGCTACCAGCACAGAGCTTGATGCGGGGCTCAAACCCACGAAACTGTGCGGCCATGACCTGAGCTAAAACCAAGAGTTGGAAAAAAAAAAATTAAAAAAATAAATAAATAAATAAAAAAAAAGGGGCGCCTGGGTGGCGCAGTCGGTTAAGCGTCCGACTTCAGCCAGGTCACGATCTCGCGGTCCGTGGGTTCGAGCCCCGCGTCGGGCTCTGGGCTGATGGCTCAGAGCCTGGAGCCTGTTTCCGATTCTGTGTCTCCCTCTCTCTCTCTGCCCCTCCCCCGTTCATGCTCTGCCTCTCTCTGTCCCAAAAATAAATAAAAAACGTTGAAAAAAAAATTAAAAAAAAAAAACCAAGAGTTGGACCCTTAAGCATCTGAGCCACCCAGGCGCCCCTCAGGAGCCCATGTTTCTACACAAATAGCCTGAAATGGAAGAAAAATAAGTGGCATGATAATTGCAAATTATGTTGACTCATAGTCCGCCAGTGGCTCTGCAGACAGGCCCCGCGGAGGGTCGGGCAGGGGGCAGGGAGGGAAGCCAACATCTGGGCCTCTACCTCCCTCTTTCTTCCCTTCAAACAGCTCAGTCCCGTCTTTATTTATAATTTTGATCCAGATCTTTATCTTTTAAATAGATACATGGGATATCTTTAAGGTGTTCAAGATGATGTCCTATATAGTAGTTTTTCTCCCACTTGGTTATTCTGAACCACGTCCTGTCTCTGTTTTCCCACCTGGAAATACCATTTAAAGCAATAGTCAGTTCGATGATTTGAAAAGCTAGAGAAAGGATAAAATAAAAGTAAACATCACCAACTGGTTTTTTAAATTGCTTCTCGGATGTCCTTTTACAAAGGAGGCTGCGAAGTCCCATTCAAACTGAATTAATGAATTTAATGAAGCTGAATACCAGTGGTCAGTGCTGTTCCAACCACATTACCAGGGTTTCAGCAACTAATCTCTCTGTTTGGTGTATACGGTATCTGGGGGAAAAGAATGACTGCTTATACAGTTGGACTGATTACCTACTTTGTCTGGTCGCAGAAAGAGCACTTGCTGTCCCCGGACCAAACTTGGGGTGAATCAGCCTTCCTTAATGGGACTTTCCATGGCCTAGGAAAAGTCTGATTTTTCAACTTCCTTTCAAGTTCACTATTCTCCTAACTGGTATATGCTTTCTTCTTTGTTGGAAGAGTTCAGGTTAGAGTCAAAAGCAAATCATAATTGTGTTTGTAAGGACCAGATCAAAAGCACGTATCGTATACTCTCCTTTTAAGAATTGCTCTTTAATCCATTATTAGCAAAGCGTTCAGCACGCATCTGCAAGTCAGCAGATGTTTGCGTGCACCTCACTGCAGTCGCGCACACTTGTACCAGTCACATGCGGCCCTGATATCACCCTCGACAACCTCGTGTGGCTACTCCAGTTCCCAAGGACACATTGATGTCAGTGCTATCAAGAGTAGTACTCGAAATGTGAGGGAATGATCTGTTCTGATTAACAAATGGAGTACTTGAGAGCCCTATAGTATGACCAATCCCTTGGCATGGCTCAGGTTTCTTCATTAACTCCGTTTTTAAATGGTACTGAATAGAGCTTCTGGTTTGTAGATCATTGGTCAGTTTTTCCACTGGAAAAGACTGACAGAGAAATTCACCGTTTGCTTTTTTCTGTACAGATTTTTGCCAATCTCTCAAGGTCCTGGGGCAAGAAAATCAATAACGGGTACACACGCAAGAAGGCACAAGGTTCTGCAGCAATACGTGTGACCTTCCAGAAAGTAATACAGGTGTAAGGATTGTGTTTGAAAATAGAATGAAAAATGTATATACTGTATACAATAAAATCTTAAATATGTATTAAAATGCATATTTTATATATAAATATCTTTATTTTATAAAGATATTTTGTTTTTATAAAATAAAGATATATAAAGATTTTGTTCATTTATTTATTTAGTTAGTTATTTGACTTCTATAAATCCAATTAATCACTCTGACATTCCTCAAAGGAATAGGGTTTTGGGGCACCTGGATGGCTCAGTCGGTTAAGCATCTTGATTTTGGCTTGGGTCGTGCTCTCGCGGCTTGTGAGTACGAGCCCCACTTCGGGCTCTCTGCCGCCCGTACAGAGCTTGCTTTGGATCCTCTGTCTCCCTCTCTCCCCTCTCTCTCTCAAAAATAAATAAGCATTAACAAAAAAGAAATAAAGTTTTAAAGAAAAACCCATGCAAAACAAAATAGAAATGGAAATCCCCCAAAAAGTAGATTTCTCCAAAATTGCTTTACAAAATTACTTAGCTATATGAGAGAACAATAGTAAAATAAAGTTAATGGAAAGAGCTAGAAAAAGATCCACCCCTAAAATCTTCATAGCCACATGTCACCCGTGGTAATGATAATAACTTTAATTGTTACAACTCTAAAATCTGAGCTTAGGTAGCTGCATAGGCCTTAAATCAGAGAAGCTAGCACTGGTCATTTATTATCTACTTTGGTCAGACATCACGGTGCCTCCAAGGATCCAAAAGTAGTCCGTGCTGTCAGGGAGCTTACCGTTTGGAGTTCCCGTCTACCAGCATCTAAGAACTGCACTGAAAACTGGCTTTGGCAGGGAGCCTTCTTGTCACCTTGTCACCTTGCCCCTGATTTTTATTGGATTAGTCCCTCGAGAAGGGTTGACCACACGCGTTCTTATTTTGTTTTAAAATATTGAATGGATGATGCTTGAGTGGAGCGTTAAGGCCTCACTACCACTTTCGTGACAGTAAAGAGTGATTTGGAGGATTTGGGTAGTTGACCAAAAGGAGTGGTGGCCATTTTTTTTTTTTTTACACCAAATACAATCTCAGGCCGAATGGGAAACCACTGTGAAAAGCATTAGGGGTGCAAGAGGAGGAGGAGGAGGAGTGGGCCGGCTGAGAGGTTTCCTCTCTCGCACGTGCGGAGGAGTGTGGGGCTCCTCTGTGAGTGTGCTGCTTAAGCAGGAGGAGGTGGAGAGTTTCCAGAACACAAACAACAGCAGGTGCCAGCGCCCTTGAGAGTTGAAACAAAGAATAAAATGTTTGCTCTAAGATGGCAAGCTAAGTAAAGCATAGCTCAGTTTCTTCCACGTTTGCTAAATGGCCGTGAGTTTCAGGACAGCATGAACGAAATGGCTGAGATGTTCCTAGAGCAAAGGTTGTCACCCGTGGGGCGATTTGGCATCATCCTCTCCCCAGAAGAACATTTGGCAACGTCTGGAGACATTTTTGGTTGTCATGCCTGGAGGTAGAATTGGGAGCGTGCTACTTTTATCTGCTGGCAGAGGCCAGGGATGCTGCTGGGTATCCTGTATTGTGCAGGACGAGCACGCACAGCAAGGTATTGACCGATCTAAGATGTCATTCATGCCAAAGTTGGGAAAGCCTATTCTAGACTCACTCACTCTGAGAATGGTCTTTCCAGACCCCTCAGCTTGACTGTTTTTACTCTGTTTTGGACTTAACAGTTTTGAACTGCAGCTGTGTGTGTGTGTGTGTGTGTGTGTGTGTGTGCGCGCGCGTGTGTATGTGTGTGGAGAATCGCCCGAGACAATGTTTTGTTCTCATGGAACAGACAACATGAGTCCTGGTTAAAACAGGGTAAAAATTAAACCTTTGGTCTCCGAAGATATATTTCTATAATAGTCTCTTACTGTTATAACCCTGTGGCTATTTTAATGAACACTTGTTTTTATGAAGCCATATTTTGGTTGCTATAACAACATGGTACAGCTCTTGATGAGCTCTTTTTGCCTTAATGTTGCTTTTAAAAAGTTGACGTTGCTATGACTACAAAATACTGCTTTATTTTCAGCAAGCTTCTTCCCCTTGTGATTTTGCTTTCGAAATATGTAAGTGTGCATGTATGTGTAGGTACTCCCACAGACACGGCTTGTGAGAGTCTACAGTGCGGTAAAAGCAGTGCCTAAGATCTCCAGAGGCAAGGTGGCAGTTAATTTATGTAAGTGCACGCTGTTAGTCTGAAACTGATACTCATAATCCTGTATGAACTCAGATTATAGGTGCTCTTTCCTATTTCAGATTAGATAACTGCTCAGTGATGGACTCCCCATCCCTTTTTCATGATTTACTTACTGTGTCCTCCCTTTTACAACCTCTCCCCGTTTCCACCAGCCTTCGATGGGTCATTTGAACTTGAAGCGTGTGAAAGTATGTTCGTGATCACGGGTGGGGTCTGTTTCCCAACACCGCCGGTTACGGTCTCCTTTTTATCCTCGATGACAATAAGATTTCCCTTGCTGAGAGTTTCTCTCATTCAAATTTTGAAAAAATAAAAATTATGAAGCTGGACGTTGGGATACCTCGATTCTGTTATTAATTGTCACAATTAGCAATAGGGGCACCGGCTGGCTACTTTATCTCTCTAGGGGAATGGTGTCCAATAGAAATGAAATGTGGCCATAGAGATAATTTAAAGTTTTCTAGCAGCCAAGTCAAACAAGTAAAAAGCAAGAAAGTTGCATTTGATAATTACTGTCTACCCCAGTTTATTTGAAATACTGTCATTTCAATATATAAATGTTTAAAAATATTAATGGGGTTTGTAAACATTATTTTGCCATTGCCTTGGAAATTTGGGGATATTTTATACTTATAAACATCTCAGTTTGGATGGGCCACATTTCAAGAGCTCAGGAGCCACAAATGACTAGTGGCTACCATATTGGACATACTTAGCTTTAGACGTTTATTAAATTTGGTCATACAACAACATTTTGTATCTGTTGGTCACTTACTAGGGTCCAGGTCCTTTGTGAAATCTTATGAGTGTACAGATGGTTAGGGAAACTCTTCATTTATGACAGAGAGAGATGGAGAGAGAGAAAGATAGTGAAATGGAAGGAGGAGAAGAAAAAAGGGAGAGAAGAGGGAGGAGGGAGGGTAGAGGGAAGGAAGAAAGGAAGCAAATTTTCTTTGAAGTCATTTCCAGCTACTGTGTGCTATTATCCATAATCTGATTTTAATTTTATTATAATTCAGAAATACTGGTGTAAACTGGGCAATTCCCCGCTACTTTGGTGGGGTTTATTCACGATTCTATCCCCAACCTTTTGAGGAATGCTGGGGACAGATTAAGTGCACCCCATATATTTATTGAGTTGAATCTCCTTTCCTGTCAAACGATGTGATTGGATTCAAGGTTAAATAATGTTATTGTCAGGGGGAAGATTTAATTCGTTTGAGAAGTCGAACCGTACATGAATATTTTAGGAAAATGAGAAGGGTGGCTAACGGTCCAAACTGAAGGGGTATCACGTAAACGATCATTACTCCTGCTCTGTATTTTGTTTTTCTTGCCTCTTGAACATGTTCGTCCATAAGTAATCAAGGAGAAGCACATGATTGCCTTAAATTGTTTCAGTGCCACACTGCAGGTGACGTTGCCAGGACATCACCGATGTGTCCAGATCTTTTGTCACATTGCTACTTCTCTATTCCCCTCCTGCCTTTCCTCATTTGGAAGAAGCCAAATCACAGTGAGCCATGTGACTCTTGCAGCCTGCTCAGTGAAGGAAGTTTCTGTTTTCTTTTTAACCATGTGTCATTTTTTATCACCATTATTTTAGAAATAAAGTGGCTTATTGGGTGTGTTGTTGTTGTTTTTTTTTTTTTTTTTTCGTTTTTCCTTTTTTAAGCCGAGCCATTTTGCCTGGAATGCAGAGGTTTGGGTGATCTAATCTGATTTGGAAATAAGAGAACAGTGTTACAATTTGAGCAGATTTCCAAATCGGGTTGCAGATGGTAATCTGAGTTGTGAATTAAAATGTTTGTTGCTGACAGCTCCTTGCTTTGCAAAACATTTTAACCAGCTCCATCATTTGTCACAGATTTCTTCTTTCTTTTTTACCTCCTTTGTAATGTAACATAATGTCTGGCGTTTCATATCTCTTTGGCCTTTATAAATTGGAATTATATTCAACACATTTCCCTTTCAGAGTTTAAGACGTAAAATGATTTTGGAATCCTTGTTACAGTCAGAGTTCCACAGTGAGCAGGCCTTCTATAGTAGCCTGCGGGGTTTGCTCAACACAAACAGAATAGACTTGGAGTGGGAACAACCTTAGGCTTCTGTGATCATATCATTTCTGTCTCCACTGGTAAATGAACCATTGCTGCCTTGAGGGGATTTGTTTACATTGAACACTAGATTGTAATATAGGCTAATGCGGGGTACTGAAAAAAATGACTCCGAAACCCTGGAAGTAATTCACCATGAGCTCATGTTTATCTGTAGACTGAATCAAGTGTTCATTTTCCTTTTGTCTATGTTATTTTTTTTTTCTGATTATTTTCATTTTTACTGAAAAAAAGCAAGGGAAGAATCCTTAAGTTTGCCTTTCCATTGCCAGTTGACGCTGACTAAAAGTTGGAGATAGAGTAGATCATATTTACAGTCCCAGGTAGAATGGTCAAATGTGGAGCCCCTTGACCAACAAATACTTCGAAAGGCTGCCTTTAACACTAGGGCTGGAAAAACTCAGATGTTTTACGCAATAGACAACAAGACATACTAGAAACATGGAATTTCCAAGGTGGAAGGGAATTTGAAATGAAGTAATTCAGTCATTTTCAAACTTTTCATCTGACACGTTCTTTTCTTAAAGTTTACCTACCCTGAGGCTCGAAATACTAAGCACAGGTTGAAGAACCAGAGAAGGCGGGAAGGGGATGATGAAGATGGGGAAGTACCACCAACTGGAAAGTCACAGGTCAACTTTAACCCCATCCATTTGCCAGTTGGACCCAGGCAAGTCGAGCGGTCTCTTCGAGATTAGGCAGCTCTGCCTGAAAGCCTGGTCAGTTAGGCTTTTTCATCTGTTCGTTCGGCAAATAAGTGACTGCCTCTTTGGTGCCACACATGTTCTTAGATTACTGGAGGTCTTAGGATACAACCACTAACGAGCAAACCCACACCGTGCCTTCGTGGAGTTGATGTTCTAGTGCGGGACAAAACAGGACACTAGTAGATGCGTGTTGGGGATAATTTCAGATTGACATCAGTTGATGTGATGACACGAGGGGACTGAGGGGAAGGAACTGAGGCCCAAGAAGGCCTCTTAGAAGAGGTGTATACCCCACTCCGTGTCGTCTTCGTGATAGCCGTCCTGTTAGTAACAAAGCTGTCGTGTCGGGATGCATAGTGCGTACAGCACAAGGTTATAAAGATCTGGGTGCTGCCCCCATTCCATGTCCCTTCTGAGACACCAGATACTTTATATCTCTGAAACGAGACACATCATGTCTACACAGGATTAAGGAAGACCCAGCCTCTGTCTTTTTTCCTCCCAGGGCCTCTCAACTCCTCCCTCCCACACCGCTTTCCTGCACATTATTTGCCATTGTGATTGCATTTGTTTCATTTCTCAAGCTATTTCAAGACCTCAAGAAGACTGGTTCTCTTGGCTTTGACCTTGTAGAATCCTATTTTTAAAAGATAGCATCTGAAATCGCTGATTCCCATTTGAACATTTCTTTGATTCTTTCTTACAAAGGGAGAAGTGATTTTTGTTTTGTTTCATTTTTTGAACACTTGGGATGTTTCTTTAAAATGTCATTTTTTAACCTTTGAAATGTTGTCTGCTCCCATATATTATACTGGATCATGAAGAATGATGTGTATTCTTTCTCCCCTGTTAGACCATGAGCCCTGTAGGGGCCCCCAATATGCCTGGTTCACACTCAGAACACGATTCTTGCCCACAGACATCACAATCTAAAAAAGAAAGTGGATCCAATTTAACATCACAAAATGGTCATGTTTCCATATAGCAGAGAGAAGCACCTTATCCAGAACTATGTCATGGCAAATGGCCTTTATTCTGTTGTGCACATGTGCGATTGCAAAGCAAGGTGCTTTCTGGCTTATCCTGAGAGACACAATTTATCCGCTTGCTAGACCCTTTCTAAATGGTGAAGAGGGTGCACGCTCAAACAGACAAGCAGACACAATATTTCACTCGTGCAACTTTCCTCCTATCTCAGCGAACGTAACATACACGATGGGCCCAAGAGAGTGTACCTGTTCCATCACATACCATCCTGCAAAATAATCACTAAAGGCCTCAGACATCAGAATGATAACAAGGTCAAGGCACTTGGATGGCTCAATTGGTTGAGCATCTGGCTTGAGTTCAGCTGAGGTCATGATCTCATGGTTCCTGGAATCGAACCCCATGTCATACTGATAGTGTGGAGCCTGCTTGGGATTCCTTCCCATCTTCTCTCTCTGCCTCTCCCCCCTTCAAAACAAATAAACAAACTTCAAAAGAAAAAAAGGAGCAACAACAGTGTCAGCCCAGGGTAAACTTTTAGAGCATGTCTGTGTCAACTTCCATCAAAACACATCTTTTTATCCTTCCCTCCACAGGCTTACTATCAATAAAAATTCAGGAGTAGTTTTGTGGGAACCAATAGACTATGCGGCTAAATGCTTGGGCTTCACGTCATAATACCCTGAGTTCAGCATGTTGCTTATCTGTGTACTAGTTTTGTCATCTGGGCAAATAAGTTACTAAATATCTTGTGCCTCATCCGTAAAATGTGAGTAGCGTCTATCCCCGTAGATTGCTCACAAGACTAGATTTGTCCACTCCTGTGAAGCACCTGGTCTAAGATATGGCACATAGCACTTTAATTTTGTTTGTTTTTTTTTACCACTGTTAAAATGTAGCATAAATCTTGATGCAAGTGTTGATTTATTTCTGATATCCTGATTTCCCAGGGTTCTACCTAGTTCTGCAGTAATTCCTCAGTCAGTAAGGTAATTCATTATTGGATATGTTCAGTATTTCTCACATCTATTCCTGTCTTCTCATTAAAAAACCAAACCAAATAAAACACCTTTTTAACACTACTCCCCCTTTCTACCCTACTTGGATAACTAACAATTGCATAAAGGTAGCCTCTAACTTTCAAATATTCTTGATTAATGTAAGCGATCATACTGGTAACTCTGAGAAGTGAAGGTGTTCTTTCTGGGAGGCTGAGTATGCCACCGCCACTGTTTTCAGCGTGTGCTTTGCTGTAGACGTATGAGAAGTGTGTGCATAGTGTTACTTGACTTTATTTTACTCTCACTAACGTGGTGGTGGGGCTTCCAGTTGAAGACAACATCATTGTAGGTCACACCCTGCAACGAACTAGCAGTATCTTTGCATTTATGTTTTGATATAGGAAGGGCAGCTCAAGTGTTCAATTAGTGACACATTAACCCCATCCAGAAAGGGGAAATCAGAGGCTTCGGGAGTTCTCTGGATGAAAGGGAATATTAAACTACTCAGTTGAGAATGCAAATCAAAGGATGTCTGTTCAGTAGTTTCTTTTTAAAATGTGTGGTAGTTGACAAGCTCGAGAGAGGTGTTGTGCGTGGGTAAAGCACATTCTTCTACCACCATTTCTTAAATGAGTGAATCTAAAGCAGGCTCTTTCTTGCTCCTAGGGATAGAATTGTTCCTGGAATGAGATCCTATATTCAGAAGAGAGCGATCTAAAGAGAGTGGTTGGGTCTAGAACATAGTAGCTTAACTGCAAATTGGTAGGAAGAGGTGGGGTGCCCGGTGCTAGTCTGCTGATTGCTAATTTTCTTGGTTGGCATCGCACTGCCCCCCTCCATGCAGTTGAAGGGGCCAGATTGCTGCTGGAGGATTAGCACAGCTTTGTGAAGAGAACCCTGGTAGGTGTGGCCTCTCCCCGTGTGTTCTGGTGACGCAAAGTCCAGTAATTCTGATAGTGATCTGAAACCAGGTTTGCCCTAAACATCCTATGTGGTACAACAGGCTTCTAAATGTGCATATTCAATTAGTATCCTCTTGCTGGGATGCCTTAATGATGGAAGGAGTCCTGCATCTGTGGTGCTAATTTTGTGCCTGCACTTAAATGGCTCTTGCTTATTTGCAGGGACACATGGGGAGAGAGGTGGTTCATTTTTAAAGTCCTTTGTAAGTCTCATCTGGAACAAGGCAGGGTATACCTTCCGGTAAAGGGCTAGATAGTATTTCAATTTTGTGGGCAGAAGGTATGATGGAGATACTTCGAGAGCAAGAAGGAAAACTGCCCTTCCCTGCTAGCCTGAAAGCCAGTGGGTGCCCACAATACCACCCAGGTGAGAAAAAAATAAAGCGATGTTGATGACAGTGTTCAGCTGGCACGTTCCGCCTGGGGGTTCCAGCCTCCACAGGTCACCCTGGCCCTCATTGCTGTGTCCTGTCTCCCTCCATACCTCTGGTGAATATTACTGTCATTCCAGGCAGTGGGAGCTACCCCAGTGGCTCTAAGCCAGTTGGATCACTACCTCCTGCTCGTGAGGGGAAGAAGGAAGAAGAGAGATGAGAGAGAGAGAGAGAGAGAGAGAGAGAGAGAGAGAGAGGAAGAGAGAGAGGAATAAGGAAGAAGAGAGAGAAATACCTGAATCTCCTGTTGAAATTAGGACTTTTGCCTTGGTAGCAATGCGTGTTGGTCTTTGAATTCTGGTCTGCCCTCTTAGTTGGGGAGGGAAGACATGTGGAGAATTGTAAATCCAGATAATTGAGATAGAAAAAAAAATTGTAACATCAACTCACCTGTATAATTAGTAACTGCCCCTAATGTTTCTCTGTATTGAGAGTACTCAGCTGGAAAAACATAATTGGTCTTCCTTTCCCTTTCCAAATACTGTTTTTGTAGAGATTGTCTCGATTAATACATAAATGCAGATAACATTTTCAAATATTTTCCTGGAAGATAGTTTCGCTTAGAATTTTTCAAAATCTACTCCCGCCCTCTGCTTGCTATCCATAAAATACTAGTTCTGACCGCATGGACTTGAGACTTGCCAGGCTTGAGACTTGCAATGGGTTGGCCAAATATTTTGAAACCCATGAAAATGAGAAAAGTCCCCGTTCCTCTATACGCTGCCTGCTTTTTCTCTGAATCAAGCCAAGTAGTGGTGATGCTCACACAGTGGAAAGGCATCCAGCTAAAAGGGCGAGAGGTTTAACCTTCACCCGGACAACCTAAGTGTGAGACCACAGACATGGACTATTCCAGCATCGGGGAAGCGGATCACCGCTCAGCTGTGTCTGATACTCCAGGATTTTCTACAGTTGAATCAGTGACCTTTCTGTCCTTGTTGCCATTATATCTGTTCTGAGAGAAGGTCTCTTTTCTGGTTCCGAGTCCCTCATTATAGCAGATTGGCCGACGTAGAATGGTCTCAAAACTGAGACTTGTATCTTGGCTCCGGAGATGAAGGAAATGGGGAGGTTGCTGGCAAGAAGCAAAAGAACAGAAAGCTTGTTTTTCTACTTGAGGTTTCTGCCCCTGCTGTGCTGGACTTCCTAGGACTATTGGTCTTTATTTTCTGAGCTCTGTGATAGCCCTGGGAACGGTCGCTGTCCAGGAACTGATATTGTTGGGCCATATAAGCCAAGCCTGGTTATTACTAATCCTTTGGGACAAAATATAATGGCTTAAAAAAGGAAAAAAGCTGGAGTATGGGGAGGGACAGCCTGTCCAGAGCCATGGCTCCAAGAAAAATGGTCAGCACTGTCTGCGTCATCCTCTCCATCATCATAGCAGATGAACCTTTTTACTTAATGGGCACTGACCACCGTTCTCACCATTTTATAAGTATAAATGCACTGTGGTACTAACGTTAGCCCTATGAATACTACTGTCGTCCCCACTTTGCGGAGGAAGGAACTGAAGATTACGGGGATTTGGATTTAGGGATGGTACAAAGTTGTGGATTTCTGGGGACTGGAGAGCCCTTGAACAGTTTAAGCAGGGGACTGGCATTGCCTGTTTTGCATTTCGAATAATTTAGGTGTTTAAAATCCGTGGGGGAGAAGGGGAAGGAAAAACAGGCTAGTATGTGAAAAGAGCTGCAGAAAAAAAAGTGATGAGGGAGAACACAAGAAAAAAGGATTGGTATGGTGAATCATTTCCTGAAATGGACAGGATTGGGCAGTGGGGTTTGGGGAGAAGGGAGGAGTCCAGGAAGTCAGTGTTGTAAGCGTAATATATATGTATAGGACAGAAGGTGGCCATGCAATAGTGCTCAGTGTTCTGGATCCCTGACGGGTACCCTGTCATGAGTGTGCCAGCTGCCCTGTGCAGGAAGTATGCATCTCACCGGGTCTTTGCACACTCTCTTTGATTAGAGCCAGGCTGGGGAGGATTCCTTGAAAGACAGGAGACTTTGCCTTGAAGACTCTTCAACTAAGAAATAAGCAGCAATAAGGCATTTATAGGAGATCCAATCAAATCAGCCAAGCCCAACCCTCTTGTTTTGAAAGCTGTGTAGGGATCCCCCTGGGTGGCCTTCCATTGGGAAAGTCTCCCAGGGCCTTAATGCTGATGAGGGAATGTGTGTTTTCCACAGATGATTGCATTATCATCACAGGCAGGACACCTAAACCGGGGAGGAAGAAGTCATTTACATATTCTTTCCAAACAAGATTGAGAGGATTTTAGAGGTAATAGGTAACTTGGCATCTACTGTCAGGATTGTCCTAAAGCATATTTGTAGGTGTGCGAGTGGGTCTTTTCCTGTCACTTGTTCGTGATGTATCCAAGTCAGGGAAGAAAAGAAACACCGCGTCATCTAGTAAGATATTGCTGGAGAGGTAGCCCTTGACTTGCGGTCTCTGAATCTTATTTGCAGTTATTTCTTTGACTTCGGAAGTTATGTTTAGGTGGGACTTGGAATTCAAAGTCACATGGCTAGTTGAAATCTTTTCAGCTGGCCTGGGTAAGTTGGCAAACTAGCAGAGTATTTATCTGAATGATTGTTGTGTTTAGAAGATGCTATTTCCCCCTTCGTGTCTCCACAAACACGAACACACACAACTTGATTCAAGTAGATCAACCCTTTTTCAAGTTATTTTCATAACTCAGACTACAGGAAAATCTGTATCCCAGATTTTAGCATGATGCCTGGCATCATCGATGTCCTATGAATATTTGTAATACTGAACCGAGGGTTGTAGAAGGTCTTGAAAAATAACCCGAGGAGTCTCCCAGGGTCAACGTTGGACAAGAACACGTAAAATGGCTTGGAACCTAAAGGCAAAAATAAAAGGTACGTATGTTTTTAAGTCTGCAGCCGTGAACTCTGAGTTCTCACAAAGATGCTGACCACACAGACCTCCCCCTTCTGCCTGGCTCAGAGGCGCGAAGAAGGATTCTCCCTGTCCCGTTTTTGGTACAGTGTTAGGGAAAAGAAAAAATGGCGGTGTGGTGGAGCCATCAGCTCTCCTCCCTGATGGCACTCCAGGCTTAATGGCTTGTGCTTCTCAGGCCATGATTTCCAAGACTAGCATCACACCCTATCATCGATGACTTTTATTTGAATCTCTGTTGCTTGTACATATTAAGTACCTCCCCTGTGCCAGGCGCTGC
Organism: Lynx rufus; assembly: GCF_022079265.1. Taxonomy (NCBI): domain Eukaryota; kingdom Metazoa; phylum Chordata; class Mammalia; order Carnivora; family Felidae; genus Lynx; species Lynx rufus. The sequence goes on along the minus strand of NW_025814840.1, from coordinate 5,653,078 downwards.
TCCAGAACTTTCCATTAAATAACTCCAGTAATCCTCACGGTGCTTCCATGGTTTAGGTTATTATTGTCTGTATTTTACCTAGGAGAAGGTGAGGCACAGAAAAGTCACGTACCTTACGCAGGGCCACACAGCAAGCAGTGGATCACAGGTTGAATCAGTGTATCTCACTGTCATAAGTAAGCTAGGGGAAATGACCCCATATTTTCACCCATGACATGATGGCTCGTGGATTGCAATTGGCTCCCACTCTGTGCTCTTAGCTGTTATGCCAAACCGACTTCTACTTTTCTGTGAGTGGCTCCGATCCCGTTGATGCTTCATTAGTGGTTTCTCAAGGACATTCAGTTGTTGCACTGAGACTGGTTGATCCTTAAGTTGAATTACTTTATCTCTGTTGGGTGGGTGAGATCAGAGATCAGGGAGTTTTGAAATTAGAGATCAGTACTTTTCAAACTTCCTGGTCTCAGGACCCCTTTACACTTAAAAAAAAAAAAATGTTTTTAAAGACCCGAGAGAGCTTTTGATCTTGTATCACTTTGTAGAACATCTTTCTTTATGTCTGTGTCTTTATTTCACAGACTTTGTCTTATACGTGTAATTACATACTCTCCCCTGATGCATTGTATTGAAAAGGAATTTGAAAATTCGAGGGACAACTAAGTGAATTAACCAGAAGGATGCAATACTGGCCACATGAGCCTCTAGAGAGATATCGTTTCCATCGCTCAACATCGCTGCATGTGTCTTGCCGGGTTTTGTCATCCCTTCCGAGACCTGAACGTCTCTTTGAAACGAGGGCAAATCCAAACCTCTCTCTCTCTCTCTTTCTCTTTCATAAACTAACTCAGAATGTTACCTTCACTTTGCTCTCAAATTCTGTCAATTTGATCTGCTCTTTGAATGCTCCATGTATCTGTTTAATTTTATTTGATTACAGATAAGGCCACACTAATGAATCATTTTTACCTTTGGTGTATTTATACCTCTTAAGATTTGGTAAACCTGTTTCTTCTTTTGTAGACCATTTGTGGAAAGAGAGGCTAGTATTTTCACTGAAATTTATCATTAGCCGCACAGCGTTCCAAGTCAAATTTGTGCTCTTGATTTGATTTATGGCTTAGGAACCAGAATCAAAAGTGATTGAAAATGTTTGGAGGAAAAAAAAAGGAAAATATTTGAAATGTGACTTAACCTGATTAGCCTCATTCTCTCGCCATCAGCCCTGAATATTCCTTTCCATTTCTCCTCACTTGGTTGGATTTGCTTCTTTTCCAACTATTTGTTACATACCAAATCTGATGCCACCGGCTGTTCCAAGTGGATCGGTCAGAACTTTTAGGAAATGTGTGCCCTTGCAGAAAATCTACAAAATCCATTCACGGGCATATACGCCACGCCCTTCTTATATACTTACATTTCTTATATACTGTGTTTTATCAGTTTGAAAATGCAATGAACCCTGTTCTCAAGGTTCAGGTCACCTTGCAAAGCTTGAATGAGTGACAAGGATGCCGGACGCCTAGGTCCCACATCTTAGGGATTCCTCACCTTCAGGCTTCTTCCCTTTCGTCAAGAAATCATCCTACTTAGAATTTTCAGATAGCAGGGGACCCTGACTGGATACTCAGGGAGCGCGTGTATATCCACAGCAGATCCCACACTTTCCCCCACTTGAAAAGACCACAGAAACTCTCACTTTGAACATGGACAGTCATCAAACCTTCAAGCTTTCCAGACAGCCCCAGGAGTCTATACTCGCATCGCTCGCTGGTTATAGACCTAGTCATTAATTAACAGTGGTCATGGAAATGAAATGTTTTGTTTGCATCTGGGAGAAATCAGTAAAGTCTATAAATAAGATGAGTTACTGCTAAGGGCTGGGGCTTAGCATAAGAACTTTTCAGCAAATATACATGGTATATTTCTCCATGAAGACTTATAAATGGAAAATCTGGCTGTAATTGTCAAAGGGTGTAGGCAAAGACAGTATCTGACTTGTATCAAGAAAGCCGATCAGGGGCGCCTGGGTGGCGCAGTCGGTTAAGCGTCCGACTTCGGCCAGGTCACGATCTCGCGTTCCGTGAGTTCGAGCCCCGCGTCAGGCTCTGGGCTGATGGCTCAGAGCCTGGAGCCTGTTTCCGATTCTGTGTCTCCCTCTCTCTCTGCCCCTCGCCCGTTCATGCTCTGTCTCTCTCTGTCCCAAAAATAAATAAACGTTGAAAAAAAAAATGTAATTGTTAAAGAAAGCCGATCAGATCTTTTTGAGGAAATGACTTGCTTTGGGCTTCACTTTCCCAAATTACGAGGTATGGAGCACACACATCCTTAGTTTTTCAATGTAATTTTATTCCCTCATTTCATCTGCATGGCTGACATTGTTTTCATCCATTACTAGGAAACTAAGTATGTTTTCTTTAAAGTAAAACTGATGTATGTGACAGAGACTGAGTCACATGATTGGCTTTGTAAATGACAAGGGCCATTACTCCATTTGCTCTCAGTTAAAAATGCCAATATTGGGGCGCCTGGGTGGCTCAGTCGGTGGAGCCTCCGACTTCAGCTCAGGTCAAGATCTCACAGTTCGTGAGTTGAAGCCCCACATCGCGCGCTGTGCTGACAGCTCAGAGCCTGGAGCCTGCTTCAGATTCTGTGTCTCCCTCTCTCTCTGCCCCTCCCCTGCTTGCGCTCAGTCTCTCTCTATCTCTCAAAAATAAATAAGCTTTAAAAAAATTAAAAATACCGATACAACACATTGTCATCAGTAGACACATTTTCACTGTCTGCCTAATGTGCGAACATTTACAAATACTTCCATGCTTGTAGAGGTCTGACGGATCACAGAGAAGTCTGTCTGGTATTATAGGTTTCTCGCAAAGTTTGCTTTAAACACAGTAGAGGTGATGGGATTTCAGCTCTGAAAACAAACTTTTAGTAAAAAGTCCCTAAAGTGACACCATAGTTAGCTGCAGGTGCCACCACTTTTCATTTTTTTATGATGGAATCCCAGTTCCAAAGCAGGAAACGCTCTGGGACTGTTTGTGGAACAGTGACATTGCAGCATATCCTGTTGCTAGAAGAAAGCCAGAAGATGTGATAAGGAGAAACGCTTCTCCCAAGAGTTGATTATTCTCACAAGGACACCCGCTAAACCTCCTGTACGTTTCTTCTGCATCTTTCTCGTTACAGAGTTGACACTAACCTTTGCATCCCCGAAGCTGGTGGCCATTCTGACAGATGGTGCTGATGTTTTGTTTTGTTGTGTGTATTTGTTTGTTTTTCTGGAAAAGCAATGCGAGTATTGCCAGGTGGTTTCTTCTGTTGTGGTTGTTCTTGTTCTTCTCCTTCTTCTCTTTCTCCTTACTCTTCCCCCTCTCCTTCCTTCTCCTTCCTCCTCCCTCTCCGCTCCTCCTCCTCTTCCTCCTCTTCTTCTTCTCCTCCTCCTTCTCTTCTCCTCCTCCTTCTCTTCTCCCCCTCCTCCTCCTCCTCCTTCTCCTCCTCCTCCTCCTCCTTTGTCTATTTTGAGAAGGAGTGCAAGCTGGGGAGGGGCAGAGAGAGAAGGTGAGAAGAATCCCAAGCAGGTTCCACGCTGTCAGCGCAGAGCTCGATGCGGAGCTTGGTCTGATGAACAGTGAGCTCATCACCTGAACCGAAATCAAGACTTGGATGCTCAACCAACTGAGCCACCCGGCACCCTCGTTTCTACTGTTCTTATGCTTACCTTTTTCTCCTTTAAAAATACATCCTGTACGTCACTCCACCGAACATGGACCCCAATGGGATGATTATTGACTCAGAAACTTTGTGACTGCGTGTCGATCAAACACCCTCTTGATTCTTCCCTAATCTGGCATAAAGTGACAGAAAAGTGCCTCCCTTACTAGATCAAGCCTGGCCTTTGATTCATGTGTTGGAGAATCTAAGTTGCTTTAAACTTATAATATATTTGGATATTTGGGGTTCCACTCTGTCATGAGAGCATTAGAACCATGAAGAGGGAGCAAAGCAGCCCCAACGGCTGCCAGTAGTGACTGATCAACAGCTGGTTCCTGGACCGTTTCATCTCAGGGAGGGATGGGGCGTAAGTGTTCTTTCAGGAGTTACGGTGTGAGAACAGGCTCTCTTCTCTGCCAAACGTGCTGAGGAGGAAGGAAGCCGTTCAATTAAGTTGCACCTTCTGTAAATGCTTCTTTGCTCTTCTTGGTCTCTATAATGAACAGAAGTCTGCCTCCTTATGGCAAATACTGCTGTTTTTCCTTATTATCTCTGAAACTTCCTAGGACCTAATTCCTCTCTCCTGTCACCTCTTCGCATTGTTCCATCAGGCATTATCTTTCAAGTCTTTTCATTTTCAGCTGAGCGTTCTCAGGGCCCCTAGTCATTGTTCTTCTCTGGAGGAGCTCGGACTTACGAGTGCCTCTTTGCATGGGGTTGGAAATTGCGGGGACAAAGATACTCCTCAAGGCACCACATGCATCAGTGAATAATTAGAACATGCTGAACAGAAGAAATAGTTAAATTAAGTTACATGCTCATGAGAAGCTGTTACACAATCTTAAAGTATGTTCCACAAAAACTTCTAACCAGAGGAGAGGCTCAAGTTGTGTTAAAACTCAGGATTCTCAATAGCCTGTAAGCATAATCTCAATTGGGATAAAAATCTGTGTCAACTATATGTGCATGTAGAAAAATTATCAAAATGAGAATGGTGGGATTATGGTGGGTTTTAATTTTCTTCTGCGTTGATTTCCATTACTCAACAATGCATGGGGCCCACTTTCTCACCCATAGAACAGCATGCTATATTCCAGGGGAGAAATTCTATAGAGAGAGTACAAGGGATGATAACCCCTTTGGTTGTCTGTGCACAGCTGTTTTTTTTTAAGTTTATTTATTTATTTATTTATTTAGAGAGAGAGAGAGCTAGTAGGGGAGGGGCAGAGAGAGAGGGACAGAGAGAATCCCGAGCAGGCTCTGCATTGTCAACACAGAGCCCGATGTGGGGCTCGAATTCACAACTGAGAGATCATAACCTGAGCCATAACCAAGAGTCAGACGCTCAACCTACTGAGCCACCCAGGTGCCCCTGTGCATGGCTTCTTTTAAAGAAATCCGAGGCATTCACATTTTGGGTTGTCTATAAGAGGAGGCATTTGGAATAAGACCTTTTATCTTATTGCTTTGAAGTTTCTTGTTCTTACTACAGTCCATTCCGGAAGTCAATTTGGGGGTAGGACAGAGCAGCGAGGAAGGTAGGGTATAATAGATACTGCAGCATCTAGAGTACGGGAGAATACTTAAGAAGAAGGCTTAAGAATCTATGGATTATGGGGCGCCTGGGTGGCTCAGTCGGGTAAGCATCTGACTTCGGCTCAGGTCATGATCTCACGGTTCATGGGCTCGAGCCCTGCATCAGGCTCTGTGCTGACAGCTCAGAGCCTGGAGCCTGCTTCGGATTCTGTGTCTCCCTCTCTCTCTCTCTCTCTCTCTCTCTCTGCCCCCCTCCCTGCTTGTTCTCTGTCTCTCTCTCTCTCTCAAAAATAAAAATAACATTAAAAAAAGAGTACGTGGATTAGAAAAGCAATATTAAAAAAAGATAATAACATGTGTTGAGAAGATGTGGAGAAAAGAGAACTGTCATACATTGTTGGTGGGATTATAAAATGGTCCAACCACTTTGGGAAAAAAAAATTGGCAATTTTTTAAAAATTGAAGTGTAAATGTGCCCTATTACCCAGAAACTCTGCTAATAGGTATTTGTCTAAGAGAAAGGACAACCAAAGTCCACGCTTGTACAAGAATGTTCATGACAGCATTATTCATAGTAGATAAAAAGTGAAAATAATCCAAGTGTTCTTTAACTGATGAGTGAATAAACCAAGTGTGATACACCCACAGATTTAAATGTTATTTGGCAATAAAAAATAATTATTGATAAATGCAGCAAAGAGAGTGAACCTCCTAAGCATTATGCTAAGTGCAGATAGCCAGACGGAAGAGATTACAGAGTATTTAATTCCATTTGTGTGAAATGTGCAGAAAAGAGAACTCCATAGTAACAGAAGGAAGATTAATGATTTCCTGGGGGGTGGGGGGGTGGAATGGGGATTAATTCCAATGAGCAAGAGCTATTTCCTGGAGGTGATGGAGATGTTCTACACTTGGATATTGTGATGGCTGCACAGGTCTGTCCATCTACTAAGAATCATTGAATCAAGAATCATGGAGTCACTTACAAAGGGTGAATCTTCGAGTGTGTAAATTCTGCCTCAGTAAAGCTAGTAGATCTTTTTAAAGGAATATGTGGGCTAACTTTTCTTTCTGGTTGTCTAGATACTATTATCAGACAAACCTCCAGGAGGCTCATCCTTGAGCAATAGAGCAAGAGCCAGTCAGAGGATGGCAGCTTTCCTGCCGGGCCAACACCTACTTATGTCGTGCTTCTCCCCACCTAGACCCCCCAGAGTTTGTTGTTCATCTGACATGTAATCCCTTTCCCGTTGAACATCGATGGAGAACCCGCTTAACGCCACTATTGAAACTATGACGGGAATTTCATTTCAAGGGCAGCTCGACATTGCTAAAGTCAAGTGCTGTTTCTTATCTTGGTAATCACAGGCATCTTATATGATCAGGCTTGTCACAGAGGAAAGGAAATTAACATTTTATTGGTATATCCAGCAGAAGGGTCCGCCACGATCGCGGGGAGGACTTGGCCACAGGTTTGTGCATGTCACAGAGCGGCAGAACTCCCTGTGAACATTGGATGACCGATGTTCGTTCATTCTCCCATGGACTGTTACAGTACCATGTGATTTCACTCGTACGTGGACTCTAAAAGACAAATGAACAAACAAAACAGAAACAGACCCGTAAATACAGAGGACAAGCTGGTGGTTGCCAGAAGGGAGAAGGTGAGAGGATGGGCAAAGTGGGTGCAGGGGAGAGGGAGATACAGGCTTCGAGTTAGGGAAGGAGTCCTTCCCGGGGATGAAAGGCACCGCGCAGAGAATACGGCCACTGTGGTACGTGTAATGGTGATGTGTGCTGACAGGTGGTAGCTACAGGTGTGGTGGGCGGACCGTAATGTACGAATGTAGCCAATCCGTGTGTTGCACAGCTGAAACTAATGTAACATTGCGTGTCGACTGTATTTCAATAATATATGTAATATCTGATAGTATGAAGCGGGAAATGTATAATTTTGTTTTAGAAAACCTTTTTTTTTAAGGAGCTCCTCCTCACAAAGTATATTCCGAGGCATTGTGTTTAAGAGAGAACCGATGAGGTCTTAACAGTTCTACTTGTATGTTGCCAGGGAGACAAAGTCCTATGTCATTTTTAAAAAACAATGGTTGAAAGGCATCCTGTGAAGATCTGTAAGTAGAAATTTTTCTCCTTATTTTAAAAAAAATTTATTGTCAAGCTAGTTAACATACAGTGTAGTTTTGGCTCCGGGAGTAGAGTCTCGTGATTTATCACTTACGTACACCCCACGCTCATCCCAACACATGCCCTCCGCGATGCCCATCCCCCGTCTAGCCCATCCCACCACGCTCTACCCCCCCAGCAACCCTGAGTTTAGTCTCTGTATTTAAGAGTCTCATGGTTTGCTTCCCTCTCTGTTTTTATCTTATCTTTCCTTCCCTTCCCCTATGGTCATCTGTTAAGTTTCTCAAATAACACAAATGAGTGACGTCCTATGGTATCTTCCTTTCTCTGACTGACTTACTTCACTTAGCATAATACCCTCCAGTTCCATCCATGCAGTTGCAAATGGCCAGATTTCATTCTTTTTCATCACCGAGTAGAATTCTGTTGTGTGTATATACCGCTTCTTCTTTGTCCATTCGTCAGGTGATGCACATGTGGGCTCTTTCCATCATCGGGCTGTTGGTTTGATTTTTAACTTTTATCCGAGCAACCCATAAAAAAAATCTGCAAATAATAGTAAGCACTTAGTTTCAGACTTTTATATTTTTAGGCTGTTGACATTTTATACAGAAAGAATCCACCCCCTTTTCTGAGTGAATTAGTGTTCTTTTGTTCTTCTGCAATACTTTTCTTCTGTATCATTTACTACCAGCTCAGCTAAACCTTTGTGTTGGGACCACCTCAATGGATTAACAGATGAGAGTTAAGTTCACCCCGGGATAATTTCATTGGGGGAGGGTTTTCCATCCCTTCCTTTCCCCCTTTGAGATTAGTAACTACATAAGAGTTTGAATCTTCATTTTAATCCGTGTAGGCTCCATGTGCTTTTTTGGTTTCCAGGTACTGTTTTTATTTTTATTTTTTATTTTGTTCACTGGTTCATTTACTCATTCAACCAGCCAGCATTTCATGAAAACTTATCATAGTGCCGTGTGCTAGAAGTACGGAAATGAAAGACATAATCTCAGCCTCAAGACATTCACCAATAAGTCGGCTGAAAATGAAAATATAAGTGCTATTATCGAGGAAAGGAGGCAAGGTGGGGTCACTTAACAGGATGGGAATAAGTCAGGGATGACTTCCTGAGTGGCCTTTCAGTTGAACTTTGTAGACATAGGCCAGTTGGAGAAGAAAAGGAAGGACGCAGAAGTGAGTAAAAACGTGTACAAAATGGTAGATGCACAAAGAACCTGGTAGGTGTGGAAAACTCAAAATAGTTCCGTTTGATTAGGGAATGGGGCGCATCAGAAAAAAACGTTGTGAGTGAAAGCTTAGGTGGATTGTATAAACTCTGGTGTCCTCCTCATCTGCACAGTAGACAGAGGGTAGGCAGGTGGCTCCCCAGAGTGCCGGCTTGCAGTGAGTGCTTTATGTTCCTTGATGGTGGTGGCAAACAGGAGTTCCATCTGGCGTGTGTGTATAAGGGAGCCCTCCCGATTAACTTGTGATCGATTTATGAAATTCTCATGCCTGATGAAGAGTTTGTGGGTCAAACAGATGGATGCCTCTTGTAAATGTTTTAAAATGCCTACTGGGGCGCCTGGGTGGCTCAGTCAGTCAAGCGTCCGACTCTTGGTATCAGATCAGGTCATGATCTCACGGCTTATGAGTTTCAGCCCAGCATTGGGCTCTGCACTGACAGCACAGAGCCTGCTTAGGATTCTCTGTCTCCCTCTCCCTCTCCCTCTGGCCCTTCCCCCGCTTGTTCTCTCTCTCTCTCTCTCTCTCTCTCTCTCTAATAAATATTTTTTAAAAATGGTTGAGGTGCTTACTAATTATCCAGTGCATTTGCTGAATTTGTTATTTGCTGGCATCATTGAGGTACAGCCATTGCACGTGGAAGGCAGAACATTGTGGTGGTTCATAGCTTAGGCTTTTCAAGGCAGACTTGCAACATTCCTGTGTCTAATCTGCAAAATGGGGATAATCATAGTATATAACTTAGTGGGTTTTTTTGTTCACCACCTTTAGATTTGTCCTGTGTTCCCCAATTAGCTAATAAGGTAAACGGATCACATTGGTCAGTACCTCTGAAAGGAAACGTTTTCAAGGTTTTCAAACCACAAGTTATGATGTGTCACTGAGCCACAGAATCAGTTTGGTAGGGGGTGCAGCTAACATTCTTGTTTTCACAAAATAGCATGGAACATAATTGACAATATAAGAGTGTGGTGTCTGTAAGAATATTGTTTCATTGAATTTAGTTTCAAGAATGTGTATATTAAGTCATCGTGTAAAATATCTTTCCTGGGGGGTGTCTAGGTCAAGACAGTTTGAAAGTACTTGCTCTAAAGGACAGAAAATCAGGTTGTTACAATTCTCTCCCCCTTTTTTTTTTCTTTTTGCCCTTGAATCCCAGATTTGGATAAATCTATTACTATTTGGATAAAATCTAGCAGATTAGAAAAGAAATACTTCACACAACTTTAAAGGATATATAGATCGTTTTTAAGATGCAGTGGGAAAGGGACTCCTGGTTGGCTCAGTGGGTTAAGCGTCCAACTCTTGATTTCGACTCAGGCCATGATCTCATGGTGTGTGGGATCGAGCCCCACATGGGGCTCCATGCTGACAGCTCAGGGCCTGCTTGGGATTCTCATTCTCTCCCTCCCTCCCTCTCTGTCTCTCTCTGTCTCTCTCTCTCTTAAAATAAATAAATAAACTTAAAAACCAGATGCAATGGGGAAGACGTTATCATTCAAATATTCTGTGTGCTGGAAACTTGGAGATAATTCTTTGAATTATGTGGAGTTTTGACGCCTTCGTGAATGTGTGCACACGTTCGTGAGCACTCCCACCGCGGGTACAGACAGCTTTAGGAATATAAAGCTCAGGATCAAATTTTGCTTCCCCTTTCCATTCTCACATGATCATCCGTTCAAATTGTTGCCGATTTAGGTCAGCGAGGTAAATCCTGCCTATCTGTACTCCCCTACTGAGTTGATATTTTCCTTCACTGTGAGGTGTTTTCTAATTACTTTGTGAATAAAACATTTCTGATGGGAAGTAAAATTGAGTGCAACATTATGCTTGTAGCTAAAAATGCGCTCTCTTTACTGGTCGAACTGGGGCTGGTTGCCTGAGGCAGGCTCTCTGATTGTCACATGGTAGAGCCATGCCTAATGATCCACACGAGCCTCTTGGGGCTGCTAAAGGAATTCAGGACACGCTGAGTCCTTCATGACAGAGCAAGTGTTTCTTTTTCAAAGCAAGAGTTCCCCCAGTTCCATTGTAAGGGCAATGCTTGGAGCCTTCGTCATTTCTAGCTGTTGCCCACTTCTGTCAAATTCCCTCTTCCTGAGACTCTTAAGTAAACGAGTCCTGTTTCCAAGCTCATGAGATGTTTACATGCGGTTTGTTACCGCTAGATTTGGAACATTTCTGCTTCGCTGTGATCAGTAGATGGTTCTGGCTGGTGGCAGATCTTGGGATGCAGACAGAGGTTGTGAGGCTCCTGTTTTTTTGCCAGTCAGGGGCATAAAAACGGTTGACTTCACCCCCAGTGGTCTGAGTGAAGGTCCTGGGGCAGCCACTCACATATTTAGAAAAATAACTCCCTTGAATCCTTCCACTCCTATTTTGTTGACTTTCTATTCGCATTCTGACTTAAGAGAATACAGTCTGTCCCTATCATGGTCTTACCAACCTGATAATGACAATAGGCTTCCTCTTTAGTTGAACAACTTGTCTTTTAAAAAAAACTTTTTTTTAATGTTTATTGATTTTTGAGAGAGAGAGAGAGAGAGAGAGAGAGAGAGAGAGAGCGCAAGCAGGGGAGGGGCAGAGAGAGAGGGAGACACACAGAATCTGAAGCAGGCTCCAGGCTCTGAGCTGTGAGCAGAGAGCCCAGAGCAGGGCTCCAACTCACAAGCTGTGAGACCGTGAGCTGAGCCGAAGTCAGAAGCTTAACTGACTGAGCCACCCAGGCGCCCCTGGTTGAACAAATTCTTATTCCTCAAACAGTTTAGTTGAAGTTTCTGAAGCAGGGGGAAATATCAGTCAATCACTGCAAACTCGAAAGCATATATAAATAAGGTCGGATAACTTAAAATAATGTATCAAGGGAAAAAGTGGCATTCGTGGCTCTGCTTTTTAAAAGCTTATTTTTGAATTTTTTAAACATTTCTTTATTTTCGAGAGAGACAGAAAGAAAGTGAGAGCGGTGGAGGGGCAGAGACAGGAGGAACAGAGGCTCCAAAGCGGGCTCCACACTGATAGCACAGAGCGCAGCGTGGGGCTTGAACTCCCAAACCGTGAGGTCATGACCCGAGCGGAAATCAGTCGGTTGAGCGACTGAGCCACCCAGGCGCCCCTTGAAATTGTTTTGAAAAATTCTTTTAACAGATCTCTGATTACACAGACATATTTATGTACTGTTAATAAGTAAAGGTGGGGATGCCCGGGTGGCTCAGTCGGATAAGCATCCGACTTTGACTCCGATCAGAAGCTTTTGGTTCCTGAGTTGGAGCCCCGTGCTGGGCTCTGTGCTGACAGCACAAAGCCTGCTTGGGATTCTCTCTGTCCCTTTCTTCCTGCCCCTCCCCTGCTTATGCTGTCTTTGTTTCAAAATAAATAAATATTAAATAAATAAATAAAAAGTAAAGGCATACACGGGGTAATAAATTACAAGTGGCCCTCCATTATGGGGACAGAAGAGACTGGTGTTATCCGCGGTACAAGGGAGAATGCGTGTCCTGCCCAACCAGCCCCCCTCCCACCCAGCTCCAGCAGATGGTTGTTATTTGGGAAGTCGGGCCCCATGGTTTTAAATTTTTTTCAGGGGAAGCCAAATTTAGGTTTTAAAACAAGAAATCTGTCTTGAAAATGTTGGCTCAGTTGTTTTGGATACTCTGCAAGCCAAACAAAATTTATCTGTAAACTTGGCCAACTGATGACCCTTCAGCTGTAGATTTTTCCACCTACAACAGACAGAACTTTTCTCGTTACTAATGAGGTTAGTAACCGTGAGGAGCTCTTGAACCCTCCTTTTAAGGAGGTAGCATCCCAGTTCTCAATTTAATAACAATGCATTGATCGCCATGTGTGGTGTTGTCAAGAACGCAAACGTTTCTGTGGTCAGACTGGAGAAGGCTCCTGAGCCTGGAGCCTGCTTCGGATTCTGTGTCTCCCTCTCTGCCCTCCCTCTGTTGCTCACTCTTCTCTCTCTCTCTCTCTCTCTCTCTCTCTCTCAAAAATAAATGTTAAAAAGAAAAGGAAGTGGAAATTTGTCAAGGGAAGCGGGATGTAAGAAACTCTATAGTTATACTGTGGGCTTTGATAAGTCTTGAAATGGTACAATTGGAGGGTCGAGTATATGAGGAAATATAATTGGGACCAGACTAAGAGTTCTTCGAATATCAGTCTTCAGAGCTGAGGCTTGATTATGTAATTAGGGAGAGGAGCTCTAGATTTTAGAGCAGGGAAGAAACCTAATGTGATCTGATCTGTTCTCTGTGTTTTTATCCCAAATCCTGGACTATATCCCCTTAATGCAGTTGGAAGCCTTCTCTGATGGGTTGGTTAAACTAAGGATCCTTCCGTTTCTGGAAGCACTGACAATCCTTTGAACAACTGTGCACTAGTCACAATAAATTACATCCTTGTGATTTCCAGATGAGTCTATAAAGCAATGTTCACGAGATGGTAAGAACACCGGGCAGTTTTGCTGCTGTGAACACAGTATCCTGCCCTGCCTTTGGATTCTGTGCAGAGAATATAATGCCTCTATTAGGAGCAGCTAATTGTAATCATGAAAACATAAATTAGGTGGAATTAGGTTGAAATAGATTGGAATGAAAATACGATGGTGACTTTACCAAAAGAGGTTAGATTGTAAGCAGTCGCCAATGATATGAAAGTGGAATGAAAATATACTATGCAAACATAAGCCAATAAAACATCATTTTTAATGTGAACTTATGTATTCAAAGTAGGAAGAGAAACTTCACAATTATGTGCAAATTGCCCCAGATTAAAATGAAAATACAGGATTAAATTAGGATTTAGGGACGGGTTTTTTTCCCCCACTTCCTAAAATGTCAGTGGTCAAAGTTCACTTGTGATCACGTGCCGTGAAAGACACTTGTTGACCGGTACTTGAGTGTTGGTCAAGAAAAACCAACCAATGTGCCAGATTATAATTAGATAAAAAAATGCCCTAGACAGATGGCCATTTTGGCACAATTGGTATAAACAATGTATGAATTCATGTGAATTGCTTTAACACATTATTTCTCTCTTCCAAGAAACTCAGCACAGAACGCATGTGATTCCTGTTCATCAATTCAATAGTAATTATGGGTCTAAATTAATCACTTGGTTTATCACTTGCCAATTGCTCAATCTGGCCTCTCTAGACACTTTAGAGACAAGGAAACAATTTAGCTAAACACTATTACATAAATAGTCCAAGGTCACAAAATAGAATGAAAATAACAAATCTTCAGCTTCTAATCATTTGCATAGCTAATAGAGCAGGGCAGAAATGAATTGCATAAGGCTATTGAAACAAATTCACAGTTAAGCAAAAACAATACCTGATGGTAGCACACAAGAAAACTTAACATTTAAGAGAAATTCATCAGGGACACCTGGTGGCTCAGTCCGTTAAGCATCTGACTTTGGCTCAGGTCATGATTTTGCAGTTCGTGGGTTCGAGCCCCGCGTCAGGCTCTGTACTGACAGCTCAGAGCATGGACCCTGCTTTGGATTCTCTGTCTGCCTCTCTTTCTCTCTGCCCCTCCCCTGCTCATGCTCTCTCTGTCTCTCTCAAGACTAAATAAACATTAAAACAAGAGAAATTAAAAAAAAGAGAAATTCGTTAAGTCATGAATGATGGGGAACTTCTGTTGGATGGCTTAGTCTGAGTTTGTTTTGTCTTTAAACTATAAGCTGCCTAAAGTTCTTTATTGAAGGAAAAAGGGTTTAGATGCGTGAGTCTGCATAATTTTTAAAACAATCACACCCTTCTGATTGGCTTATGAATGTATTTGACAACTGACGGACTGCCATGGGACCTTAAAAACCTTGGGTTTTACCTTGAGCTTCACCAGTAGTTAGCCATATTCAAAATCAAAGCCATCGATTTGCGGTAATTAATTCTGTAAGTTAACAGGGTTAGATGACGCAATACTTGAGTCATATTCATTATAGGATTAGTTATTCATGTTATACTTTATTCATTAACAGGCACTGGTTACGAGTCAAGATCACAAGCGTGACCTGGTGTGTGTGAAACATTTCCTCCATGAGAACACAACTATGGCTCACACAGAACATTGCTCAGTAAATCTTAATTAACTGATGGTTCTAGGCCACCTGGAGAGCCTCGAATGACGTGGATATTGCATGTGGGATGCTAAGCTTTGGGAACACCATACCCCGGCACTAGGAGGGGCTTTTTCATTCACTCACCTGCCCAGCCAGAACTCAAGAATCTATGCGTTTCATTCCTGGCTCGTTCTGTTGGTTGCTCTTTGTAACTTTTTACTTAGAAATTTACCTCCCTCTTTTTTTTTCCCCCCTTCTAGGCTATTCTCACCTGTATCAAAGTCTGTGATGTGATAGGTAGCAAAAGTGTGATTCATTTAATGAATGGCTTTGAGTTCTGTTCTTGTTAAGGAAAAGCTTGAACATACAGAACAAGATGCCCTTTGATAAATCCTAAGGTAGAAGCAAGCTGGATTTGCTGTAGATAGTGTCCAGATTGTTGTCTGGGCATCTTGTGACAATTTGATATGGTGATCCATAGCTCGGGCTTGTCTCCTGAAAACCTTCTCAGTGAAAAGAGGTTGTCAGCCTGCGCCCTTGCAAATATGAACTAATGAAGGTAGCTGAGTGTGGCTGGGTGAGCAGGGAAGACAGATGAGTGATTGCTGATGGGCCAGGAGATAAGGGTTGTGCATTTTCCCCCAATTAAATGATCAGAACAATTTAGAGTTATGATCAATAATTCTGTTGGCTAGTACTAATGAATTTTGTACAAAGTTGAACATTTTACATTAGAGTACTGTGGTCTTTCTGGGTCTCTTTCTGTGAAGGCTTTGAAAAATTGACAAGTAGTATTTTATTATTTTAGATATGTATACTCCATTTTGAATCCTTTTCTTAGAATAACACTGGAGGTCTTTTCTTGAAACCCCAGGCTTAAGTACATAGTTCAATCCATCCTTGCAGTGCTAAAAGTCTCTAAAATGAGTAAGCATGTGGTGCTTAGGGCTTGGTGGTGAGCAGAAAGGTGCCTTAAGTGCATTAAGCAGTCACGTGGAAAAAATATATTAATATTTCAGTATTATATGACTTTTTTATTACTCATCCATCTGATCATTGCTGTGCTAAATGCTTTTTAGCCTAGAAACTATAAAGAAAAACAGACCGTTGACTCTTTTTACACTGAGTTGTCTCTGGTTTTCGTTAACTCTGCCTGCCATCTTCGAAAGGCGTAGCAAATGACCAAGCAACTCTGTGTTAGAACACAAGCAGGAGAGCTAAGATGTGAACGATGTGGACAGGAGAGCCTGTCTTTGATTAGAATAGAATCGTGGAGACACGGAAGCAGGCTGTGATCATTGTTCGGTTCAGGTAATTAGTTGGAAATAATGACACTTTGGAAGCGCCATTTCCCAATTAAGAAGAGAGTCAACTAACTAAGGTTCAGCATTAAGAGAGCACCGTCCACTCTTATTGAACCAAAGATGCGCCTTGAGTGGCTCATGGGGACCGACAAGACCATGCCTCTTCCAAGAACATCTCAAGTTCTCCGGAAAGAACAGCAGCTGTCTTTACCCACTCTAGAACAAGGAAGGTAAATTTGATCCCAAGTGGTACAACCTGGTTTCTTTTAAGAAACTGCCTTGGACTTTGTCAACAGTTTATATTTTAAAGATTATTTTAACAGATTTTAGGAGAGGTGAGGACTGAAGCTTTCTATAAGCCATGTACAAAACAAGACATGGGAGAGAAAAAAGACTGGAGCGAGACAGAGAGCACTCCTTAAAAGCTAAAGTTAATTCTGGGCTTCCTGGAAGCCAGGTTTTAAAATCATAAAGACATAATTCTTACCTTTCATTTTCCAGTTAAAGGAACTATATAAGTTACTTGTGAGAACCAAGCTTTTTATGCTACTAATTCCAAATCAAAGTTAATATAAGGATCTTTATTTAAATTATTTTGTTAAGAATTCATTATGAAAGCGCATTTCCATAATAAAGCAATTTGATTTACTTTATAAAGCTTAGGAGTCTAAAGGTAGCATGTGAACTAATCATTTTTCTGTCCAAGAGTATACATTTTCTGTGCCTCTGACCTCTTCCTAGTTCTGTGGCCTCGGGTCAATGACCTGTGTCAACCTTAGTCTGCAGGTATACACATTCTCTACGCCAGTGCCTTCTTCAAGGTATTGTTACAAAGATTAAATGAGCTCATGCTCCCAAAGCAAAAGCCCGGACATCTTGTTGCTCAATAAAGTGGAGCTGCTGTAGTTGTGATCACCACCCCCATGGTGGACATACTCATTTGTCCCGTGCTTTGCACAGAGTATCTCCCAGCTTTGAGTAGTCGTGAGAGGGGGAAATGGAGTCCCACCTCAGCCTAGGAAGCCCCCTCGCCTCTAACATCATGACATGTATTCAGGGATGTCTAGAACATAAGTTACTCAACCAGCAGCAGGTCCTGATAACAAATCTGTGTTTTTTCTTAGAAAAGATGCTTGCAGAAAAAGATGGAAATCATCTGACTACTTTTTTAGAGTGTCTCTGGAGATTTAGGGCTGAGCTTTGATTTTTTTTTTTTTTTTAAGGTTACTGAGTTCTTCAAGTTTAAGAAACTAGGTTTAGGGTGCTCTCCGATGAATTGCTCAGATTCTCCATGTAGCTCTTAAACTTGCCAAGTTGTGTGATTCTGCTCTTAGCAACTCATCGGTAGACATTTCCATCTCTTTTTACATTCTGTTAGAATAAAAGACGTTAATATGGAATGAAATATTGTCTCCTCTCTAGGTGCAACTTTTCTTTTTTGTGTGTCTTCCTCATGTTCATCCTTTTTGATTACTGACGCTGTGTAGTTTCATTACTATAATAGCTTGTCACATTTGGCAAATGCATGCCATGTGTAGTTAAAGTATAAATGAAGGGTATGAGTAAGAAACAAATGTGATAAAAGAATCAGAAAACCAGAAGAAAAGGAATCTTTACAGGACTGCTGTATGAGTAAGTAAGAGTCACAAATGACTGTCAAGGTTTGTTTTTTAATTATCCTAGTTGAGCATCCCAGGAGTGACAGAGAGGGAACACATGAAACAATGGGCTTCATCTTCAGGGGGTGTGCAGCGGGTTGACTTCTGTTTTCAAGAGTACATGAGTACACAGTGTCACCAGCACCAGCACGTTCATTGTCCTGAGTCTCTCTTTCTTGGGTTTGCCAATGTCTTGGCTCATGGAGGGAGTAGGGGAGCAGTTCACACAAAGTTACAAGAAATGGAATCAACTCTTGGATGATGGATATTTCAGTCCACCGGTAAGGTAGTAGATGATAAAGTAATATAATGTCCTCTCCAGGGAATGAGAGTGTTCCTGCTGGAGTGCGAACTGGATATTCCCTGAGTGATGATGTGGCTTCCACGGGTTTCTTGGACATCCACACAGCTCCATATTGGCAGTCTTGCCCTGTCCAGTCACTGGTTAATTGGAGACGACGGGAATTCTCTCATCTTAGACAACCTCCAAGTGATCTTCTCGCCATATTGGCCCCCTCTGATAACCTCCCTCCATCTTTTGGACTCATGTCTATTCTTCTTTTCAAAGGAGAGGAATCATAGCTTACTGCCCACCCAACATGGTTTCCCCAGAGCTGTTGATTTCCTTTTTCTTTCCTCAAGAAGCTTTTCTTCTTTCCTAACTATTGACCCAGATTGGACTGCCTAGGTGGCCCAGTTGGTTAAGCGTCTGACTCTTGATTTCGGTTCAGGTCATGATCTCACAGTTCCTTGGGTTCAAACCCCATGTTGGGCTCTGTGCTGGCAGCACGGAGCCTGCTTGGGATTCTCTCTCTCCCCCCTTTCTCTGCCCCTCCCCCGCTCATGCATTTTCTCTCTCTCTCTCTCTCTCAAAATAAATAAATAAATAAACTTAAAAAGAATGACCTAGATTGCTAATCAAAACAAGAGCCAAAATCAACCAGAAAAAACCCCAGTACTAGTTTACCTGAATAAGAGGTTTAATCTTCAAATTGTAAGAGGGCATTACAGAGGGGAAATATTTACATTTCTGGTAAATCAGTGACGATAACAGCATATATTGAGCAGTTGCTTTGTTGGTTACTTTGTTTTACATTTTATATCACTTATTTAAACCTCAAAAATCTCTAAAGCACCTATATTTATAAATAAATTTTTTGTAAATTTTATTTTATACATAAATTGAGGTATGTAGGTGTTGCTGCCTGAAAGAATTGAAATTCGGATCCAGAGAGCCTAATTTTGAACCTTACACTCACCACTTCTCTATAGCGCCTTTTGGTAATCAACAACAACAAAAAAGCAGAAATAAAGCAAAATAATTGCATTTTCATAGCCAAATGATAGGAATGCTTGTATCTTGATACAGAGTAATGGTTACCATGGAAATGTGGCCTCTAGTGATAGTATTTGTTGATTAGAGACACTCACACTTGAGAATAAGTTTGTTTTTGTAAATGTTTATGTGACACAGACCATCATAGATATGAAGGCTGTTAAGGGAAGTCCTTTGCTTTCAGGGTTTCCAATCCACTGGGAAGACTGACACTACAAGTTTAAGTAAATGTATGTAAGCAATAGCTCAAGGCATTGCAGTGGTAATGCACAGAATTGGATTGATCATAATCCATAGGTCATGACACCTGGTTATGTTCAGTTCACATGTGGCCCCCTTTATTTCATTCATTCATTGAGTAAGTCAATCAGTCATTCAGTCATCAACTTATTCCCCTCATTCTGTCTGCCCCTTTAATCCTTCCATTGAAAAGTGCCATGTAAGAAATCAGCTTCCCATTCTCTGGACAAGGACATAAAAATTAACTTGCATTTCTGCTAGATATCCCAGTAAGTTCTGAAGACCTCCTGGTAGGATGCAGGGTAGTCAGATTTTATGTATAGTATTGTCTTAGAATAATCCTAAGACCTCTTTCCAAAGTTTGGATCTATTGATTGTATACCTTGATAATCCTTCAGTCATGCTAGTTCTCAGAGAATGGGGCAGAGACCTAGGGGTCCGTATTTCACCTAGGAGTAATTAAAGATGGGCTGTATTGTTACAAAGGGCTGTGTGGCACATAAAACAAATTAAACGGCTATCACAATGGGGCCAGCCAGAACTTATTGATCAAACAAACTGGCCTGTCTGGAAACGTTGGATTTCTGTCTGACCCTGAAAGAATTAGTTGTCTTCAATCCAAATTGCATTTTGAGCTCCCTGAAGTCACAATAAAAAATACTGTTTCTGAAACTAAAGTAATCCATGTTCTTATCCTAAATCTCTGTTTTTTAATATCACTGTGTTTTCCCCCTTCCTTTCTTAAAGTCATCAGTTAATCCATCCAGGTTTAAAAAAAAAAGAAAAAAAGAAAAGCCAGAGGTTTCAGAACTATGAGCTGTAATGATGAAAAGTATTTTTTTAATTAAATGTTTGTGTGTGCGTTTTAAAAGAAAATTAGTCCATGGGATGCTGCATAATTTTTAGATACTCTCTCTTCCTATCACAAGCATATATCACCAATGATTTTATCCAACGGTGCTTTTAGCCCCTTAAAATGTTTTCTCTCAATGTTATTTCACTCAATAAAAATAATTTTATTGTAATTAAAACATGGATTTAATGTAAAAAAGATTTTTAGTCCCAGGGTAGGAATCCTAAGCAGCTGGAGACCTGTTGACTTTCTCTTTTCTGAAATCTCATGGTAATTTATTACACAAGTATCTGTAAGAAGTTTTGATGAGACCTTTAAAAATTTTAACATTTGATAGATACTGGAAGAAAACCATTCATACTCATATTCAATAAAGCTCTAATATGTCGGCAGCTTTTTTTTTTAACTTGACTTTTAAAGCAAGTAGTATTTATATTTGGAAAATGACAAGCTGGATATAATTGGATCCAACTGGCTGATGAAGAGATAGCTAATTGGTCTGGACTGTGAAGGGTGTCTTGCTGAGTGCTTTGGTGACTAAAGGCTTTCTTTGGTCTTGAAGTAATTCTCTTAAATGCCTTTAAGTGCAACTGTGTTTTTACAAATCTTCAAAGATTTTGATGTTGAACTAAATTTCTAGCACTCCTAAATGCTGCTGACAAATACAGAACAAGTAAATAAAACAAGAAACACAAACCCCCAAACTTTTTTTTTTTATTTTTCTTTTAATGTTTATTTATTTTTGAGAGAGAGAGAGACACAGAGTGTGAGTAGGGCAGGAGCAGAGAGAGAGAGGGAGACAAAGAATCCAAAGCAGGGTCCAGGCTCTGAGCTGTCAGCACAGAGCCCGACATGGGCCTCGAACCCATAACCATGAGATCATGACCTGAGCCGAAGTCGGACGCTTAACCGACTGAGCCACCCGGGTAACACACAAACGCCCAAACTTTTAATTACAGAGACTTCCAAGCCTACAGAAAAATAGAAATATAATCTAATGAAACCTTTGTCCTATCACTGATCATCAACAGCCATTTACCAACAAAACCCACTCAGTCTGGCCCTTTCAAATCTTCCCCCTAGTCCTACTGCTTTGAAACAAACCCCAAGTATTACATCCCCTCATTCGTGAACTTTTTGATATCTGCCTCTAAAAGGCGAGTTCTCTTTTCTCCTAGCCACAATCACAAGACCAATATCACACGTTAAAAAACAAAACAAAACAAAAAAACTGTCAAAGTCATCAAATTTTCCGTCTGAGTTCAAATGTCCAATTATCTTAAAAATTCATGACATATTTTAACATGTTCCTCTGACAAACTCTCTGTGTTTCCTATAAACCAGAAGTTGGATCTAGACTCTGGGTCAAGATTCTGGTTTGATGTGTGTGTATATGTGTATGTGAGTGTGTTACGTTAGCACTTGGTGTTTAGTGTGTGTATGAATCATTCATTATTAGTTCAGATGTTCTTTTTTCTTTTTTTTTTTTTTTTTAAATTTTTTTTTCAACGTTTATTTTATTTTTGGGACAGAGAGAGACAGAGCATGAACGGGGGAGGGACAGAGAGAGAGGGAGACACAGAATCGGAAACAGGCTCCAGGCTCCGAGCCATCAGCCCAGAGCCCGACGCGGGGCTCGAACTCACGGACCGCGAGATCGTGACCTGGCTGAAGTCGGACGCTCAACCGACTGCGCCACCCAGGCGCCCCTAGTTCAGATGTTCTAATTCGATCTTTCTTTCTTCTACCAAGAATACTTCTACCAAGGGAATTTATGGATTTAAATATTTTGTTAAGTTTTAATTCACTGTGGTTCTTAGTAATTGATCAAATTGTCTCAACTTACACCAGTGGGAGCCGATTCAAGTTTGATTTTGAGCTCTCTTGACATAGATCCTTATTATCAGATGTGATAAGATGTCATCTTGTATGTTTCCTGTCCCGCCCTGGAATCAGCAATTTCCTCTGTTTAGAGAACCACAGTCTGAGCCCTAGGACTGCCTTTTGCTACTAGGTTGGTCATTGTTTCCAAAGGCTTTTCAGCACACAGAGCTATAAAATGTTTATCTTTCTTCCCATACCATTTTATTTATAAATTAAAAATCAGCTCTTTGTGCACATGTACACATTATGTGTATAAGACATGCTCCATCCAGGGCACATTTAAAGAGGCTTGCTTTCCGTAAGGGTGTTTGTTGACATCCGTGAAACACTTGGTTGTTAGGTACAGTGTTTCAGTCCAAGTAACACATTTTACAATCGCATTTCATAAGTTTACATTTTTGTATATTTCACATTTGAACTGTATATATGTGTGTAGTCTTTTGAGTTCAATTTCTTCTGAAGATCATTTCTAGAAAATAGATTTATGTGCTGACGAATACACAGCAGTGTAATAATGATGTGAATATATTCGTGAATCAGAATCCACTGACGAAGTAGTCACCGGTTTTCTAATTAGAGTGTGAAATCTTCATTTTTTGGAGTGTGATTAACTGATAATAGCTATGTCATGGTGTTCTTGCAAAAACTTGTTTTGATGGGCATTGCAATATAAAAAGCACCACTTAGTAGGCAAAACAAAAACAAAAGCAGAGCAAGTACTGATTATTTTTCCTTCAAAATTTTCCGAGCGCCGATAAAACAGGAATGCAAAGTTTCAGACACATCAGTATCAAGATTGGTATTACCGAGTATTGTCTAGTAGGCTTTCCATGATTAAGGGCTGAAAAAAATGTATATTTAAGAGAAGTGGAATCTTGATGTCTGCAACTAAAAAGATCGGTAACTGAAGCAAATTTCTCAGTGTTTTGTTTTGTTTTGTTTTGTTTTTTTAAGAAAAGTCTTTCATCTGACTTGACTTGTATAACGTGGGTAAAGTCAACTCTTAAGGCTGTACTCTCTTGTGTTCTAATTTTCAAACACTTTGGAAACACCCACGGTGTTTATGATCATGTTTATGATCATCTTTGTCTTACCCAGTGACAGAGAAAAGTCTTCTGTAATTGTTTCCAAGGCAGGATGCTATTTGTATTGATAACAGTCCATGGATGTTTACCTGCATACAAAAACTTGCGTGCGTAAACATTTATGGTTCAGAAGTGGTTACTTCTGAAAAGCAAGTCTGTTAAAGGGGGAAAAAAGGGTGAGGCAGTCACTTTCTAAATTATACATTCTTCTGTTGATGGTCTGGTTAAAGAGATTTGATATTGTATCGAACCTGAGGAAACCTTTATGAAAACCCCAGTTTAAGACAAGTTCCAGAGCCCTTTGGTTCTCCATTTCTCAGCCCCCTGTATTATCCATTTTGGAACTGCCTGCATGAATCCTACAGTGATGGATGAATTGAAAGTATTCTGGGGTGCCAGATGGCTTCGTGAACAGAATGAGATGTCTGGATAGGAGAAACATTTCATCTAATTCACAAAAATACTAACTTGAAGCTTTCACGTCTGGGTGTGTTAAGAAACCATTCCCCCTGCCTGTGAAATTACCCTTGCTCAAATAGGAAAGGTTGTAGCCTCAATGAGTCTTGGTTTCCTCATGATAAAATGAAGTCAGAAATACTATAGACCCATAGGCAGCTCACTGGAAAACAAAAAACAAAAACACCATGAAAATTGCATTTCCTTGTAGCACAAAGGCCTACTGAATAGAGACTACTCAATAATTATTAATCCATTATGTTTTGATTTTTATCCTACAGTAGTGTTTCCTGAATGGTACAGATTCTGGTAATAAATGCACAGAATTTAACAAGGGTTTTAGTGTAGAAATACAAAGATGATGACATAGTAGCTAATATGTGTTGAGCCCTATCATGATCCAGGCACTTTTCTAAACCCTTTGTATATATCAGTATATTAATCAGTATATTAATCTTCAAGACAACCCTGTGAAGCCATCACTAGTATCCTGATTTCACGGATGAGGAAACCAAAGCAGAGAGTAAGGGAGACGGGACACAGAGACAGTGATTCAATGAAGACTCTTAAGGGTTGACTGTCGAGTGGAATAGAAGCACAGTGGTGGTTAAAATGCAAAGTGGGGCCAAGGGACAACGGTGTGGGACAGCAGAGCCTGGGGCATGTTTGTATTCCAAGAGGGAGGCTCCAACAGAAAGCAAGACACAAAGGAGAGAGAGGAGGTATTTTCAGGAACCAGGGCAGGCAAGAAAGGAGTGTCCCAGGCTGTACGAGGTGTGCTCAGTCACTCAAAAGCTAAGAGAACTTGGCTTGACCATATGCCATTTCTGTGTCTCCATTGATTCCTTGAATATGAGAGCTGGGCTACCAGTGATCATTAGTTTTTTCTCCAAGTCAATTTTTCACTGGCCATCAGATTATTTGATGATAGTGTTATGTACAATTTGAAACTTTAGGAAGAGCTCACTGTAATCCTAACGTTCCTTACTGTTGACTTTTTAGCTCATTTAAAGCTAAAAAAGAAAAAAGAAAGAGGAAAAAAAAGAAAGGAAAACGGGAAGAACTCTTTTTTCACAAAGGAAGCACTCTTGATAAAAAAATTTTCAAGTCACTTAAAAAGATACATGGTAGGCGTGCCTGGGTGGCTCAGTCGCTAAGCGACCGACATCGGCTCAGGTGATGATCTCACGGTTTGTGGGTTTGAGCCCCGCGTCGGGCTCTGTACTGACAGTTCAGAGCCTGGAGCCTGCTTCGGATTCTGTGTCTCCCTCTCTTTCTGCTCCTCCCCAGCTCATGCTCTTTCTCTCAAAAATAAATATCGGGGTGCCTGGGTGGCTCAGTCAGTTAAGCGTCTGACTTCGGCTCAGGTCACAATCTTGCGGTCCGTGAGTTCGAGCCCCGCGTCAGGCTCTGTGCTGACAGCTCAGAGCCTGGAACCTGTTTCAGATTCTGTGTCTCCCTCTCTCTCTCTGCCCCTCCCCAGGTCATGCTCTGTCTCTCTCTGTCTCAAAAATAAATAAACGTTAAAAAAAAATAAAAATAAACAAACATGAAAAAGATACATTTAACTTTTGTTGCATCTTAAGTGTTTAATTACTTAAGATTTTGGAACATTATATGAAACCACCCAATGTTTACATAACTGATTTGATCATTTTAAAAATTTATTTCAACATTTTTATTTATTTTTGAGAGACAGAGAGAGGGCATGAGAGGCAGAGGGACAGAGAGAGAGAGAGAGAGAGAGAGAGAGAGATACAGAATCAGA
This sequence comes from Lynx rufus, assembly GCF_022079265.1. Lineage (NCBI taxonomy): Eukaryota > Metazoa > Chordata > Mammalia > Carnivora > Felidae > Lynx > Lynx rufus. Next base: position 5,627,794 of record NW_025814840.1, on the reverse strand, counting down.
AGCAGGCTCCAGGCTCCAAGCTGTCAGCACAGAGCCTGACTTGGGGCTGAACTCACAGACCACGAGATCATGACCTGAGCCAAAATCTAATGCCTAGCTGACTGAGCCACCCACGCACCCCAGCTGATATGATCATTTTTAATTATTTGCCACAGTGACATACTGCACAGTAGGTTTTCATATGATGTACACTGCAGATTTGAAAGTTCATGTCTTAATTTCAACCACATTCTAATTTGTTACGAATTTATCCTTCTCTGTAATCAAGATCATTTTCCTTTTAGTTTATATTTTAGGAAACCACATATTTATATGTAATGTTTTAAAATCTATCAAGATCATTTTGAAACTGTGTAATCTCTTACTTAAGTCTGCCATTTATCATTCAGTAAATACCTATTGAATATCCCCTCCGAACAAGGCCCAATTCCAAGAACTTTGGGGGGTCCAAGACGAATCAGACATAAATGTAACACTCAGAAGGTTTACAGTCTTGGCAATGAAAAGAGGTCTACCTATCTCTGTGTCCAACCCCTGCTCCAAAGTAGACTTCAAAGAAAATTAGGAATTTTTGAAACAGTAATTCTCAACTGATTGTCAACTCTGCATTTCACCTGTGGTGCTCGGTGCTCTGTGTTGCCTAGCCTGGTTGAAAATCACAATCTGGTACTGAGAATTTATCTAAGGGATTTGTCCTTCATTTAATATAGCAGAAATACATTAATTTTTATTTTCCTTTTTCCCCCCATGACTCAGAGTACTTATTTATCTTCACAGCTTTTCTCTGAATAGAAAGTAAGCAGGTGGTACGAGATGCTCTCTCTCTTCTCTCTCTTAATAATCTTTTTTCTGCTGTACCCAAACTGGCTGAAAATGTCAATTTGCCCTATAAAGACTTTTCCTTGATCATTTTCCTTGAACTGCCAAGTGACCTCTGCTTTATCAATAAAGGTTTTGTTCAGTGACATTTAATATTCAATTACAGAAAAATATGTCAGTTTGATTTCCAGCACCTAAATCCTTCAAAAAAAAAAAAAAACGTGGAACAAAGAAGAAAAATAGAGCATTTCTAGGCATTAACAATGTTACATGCAGGAGTAATATTTCAGTAGACATATTTTCTTATTATATTTGCAGTAAATTATATCCACCAAGAAGAATGCCTACTCTATATATAGATGGCCTAATTCATTAATATATCAATTGATGATGATTACTAGCTCCCTACATTTTTGTTCTTTTTTTTTGCAAGGATTCAAAATGCGGATTTCAAGTTTCAGTAGACAACAGCCATAGAAAATGAGAGCCACTTTTTGGAAACCAGTAATTCACTTGCATTATGTATGAAGTCAAAGGGATCTGTGATGAATCATTCCTATTTTAAAGAGAAGAAATAATCACCAGATAGTACATTTATTGTTCATATATTAAGCACTTTGGATGTCTTCTTCCTACAACCCGTCCTATTAAATTAAACATAACGATTTTTAACTTTCTTTTCTCTCTCAAAAATGATCCCCGAAGTATGTTTATAATCATTCTCAATATGAGGTGAACTCTTTAGTTGCTAAGGAACATGCTTGCTGAATTTGTTTCCCCACAGATGAGTAAAATATTCATGCACTATCATTCTGTAGGTAAGTTAACCCTTAACTAGGGCACACTCAAAGAAGAACTCAATGCACTGGACTGGAGAGTCCTGGAATCAAGGAGAGTAAGCCCTGGGTAAGAATGGTGTTTCTAACAAACAGCTGAAGAGATGATGAGGCAGAACTAGCTGTCTGGTCTGTAAGACCCAGTGCAAAATGAAAGCATGGGGCCCCTGGGTCCCTGATGATTACGACTTTCAGGACAGCCATAGCAGAGCCCTAAGCCAAGTGCAGGACCTTTGAGTGGGGCCCGCGAGGCCGACATGGCTCATGCATAGTAAGCTGAACTGGGAGTCAGGGCCTGGCACCCCTCTCCTCTGGTCTAACACGCCCTCATCTCTTAGGATCTGGCTCAAAGCCTTGCTCTTCGTGAAGCTGTAATAGACCAACAGCTCCCAGAAGCCAGGAGTTTCGCCTGTCATGCCGCATGGCCCTGGGGGCAGGCATGTGCACAGGAGTGAACCCACCCAGCCCTCGGGGCCTTCTCCCTGGATTCTCTGGAATCTAGCCTTGTTCTTTCCCCAGGGTGTTGGCTGTTGCATCAGGTACCACACGTGGTGTTGTTTACGTTGAACTTGGGTCTTTTCTCTCTGACATTGTTGTGTTTTTCACGTGATTATTATTGTCTCATCCCAGGTGTGACCTCCTTGACCAGAGTCCCTCTCCTAAAGTTATTCTGTCCCACATAAGAGTCCCTGTCCTGAAATTATTCTGTCCCACATAGACCAAGCACAGTATTTTCTCCATGTGAATTAGAGCCCCCCCCCCGCAAAATACTTTATGTATTCCCATTGATAGAACTAATTAGTAATAATAAGGTCACTGGATATATGTTACACTTAGTCTACACCTTATTCTTTAATACCCTAACGTCTAAATATTACCTTTGCCCTATTGTTTTTAGAATATTGGAGTTTAAGGGTGATTAATTTTAAATTTAAACTTAATTGTGTAACACAGCATTTCCTAGAGTATGTTGTATGGGATATTGGTGAGTATTATGTAGATTTCTATAGTCAAATAAGTTTGGGAATATTTTAGAGAACAGTAATACAGCTAAACTGTGTAGATCCCTAGATAAGGCTCTCCTGCCTGAGGTATTGCCCTTCCCCGCCTCTAATTGTCCCCATTTCTATCCATTAATTTCAGTTCTGCTGAACCCACCCAATGCCTACTATATAGTTACTGGTGCCTGTGATCTTGCCACAGGAATCTCTCTTTAAGCAACTCTTACATTAGTGGTTCTCAGCATGGAGCATTTTTGCCCCCCAGGGCATTTGGTAATGCCTGCAGACATTTTGGTTGTCACAGCCTAGGCAGGAGCAGGAGGTATTACTGAAATCTAGTGGCTGGAGGCCAGGGATGATGCTAGACATCTGACAATGCACAGGGCAACCCCCACAACAGAGAATCATTGCACCAAAAATGTCAGTAGTGTGTATTACATCATGCCGCTGGCCCTGTAGAAAGCTTCCTTGATTTTCTGTCTCATACCTCAGGGATTTCCTGCCCTCAAGTACATCCTTCACAATTTGACACTAGCCTCCCTTTCCGGGCCACCTCCCACAATTTCTTTATATATACACCATCCCTCAACCAAAATGAGGTGACTTGGGCCTCCCCAACCCCAGACTGTATACTTCCTTACCTCTTTGTCCTACATACTACCTTTTGTCTGAGCTGGAAGGCCCTTCTCTCTTCTTTTTACCTCTAGAACTCTCTCTCCATTCTAGCTCAAAGATCAACTCTTCTGGGAAGTCTTCCTCGATACTACTCCCCCAAGTGGGCATGATTCTCTCTCCTTTCTGGCCCCCCCAGCACCCTGTACTTCTCTCATATTTGGTGCATGATTGGCACAAAGTGTTTATAGATCTTACTTCTAATATAGTAAATTCTTGAAACGTAGAGAACATCATTAAAAGCAATAACAACTTTGTGTCCCATAAGGCTTTTAATAAATGTGGTCAATAAAGACTTGAATTCCTTAGTTTTGAGAAGAGGTTTCTAGATGAGACCTTACAATTGGTTTTACATTTATCTGTATATTTAACAAGAATTGAGTTCCTGCTGTTAGTAATGATGTGATTTTGAGAACTGTCTTCTTTTAGAAAGAAAGTTTCTAGGCTTAATATAAAACTGGCCACAAATGAACTGTTACAGACATTATACTATTACTGCTCTTTTGCTATTTCACAAAAGGGATTCTGATTTCAAATAGCACCAATTAAATGATGTTTGTACTTTCTGGTTAAGGAAATTATTACCTGGGTTAGTTAACTGCTTTTTGATGCAAATCAAGGAAAACCTGGAATAAACTTAGAATAAAGAAACTGTCATAATTGGAGATTGAGAGGTAGGAGATCATGAGGGTTGAGCATTCAGTGGCGCCCAGCTTAGGTCCCCTTCGATCGTGTTGGTGAGACCCAGTTCCAGCCTCAGAAACGTGGCTGAATAAACAAGGTTCTCCTCTGGGGACAAGAGAGTCCAGAGGAAGAGGGAGAGAGTCATTATCAGACACTCTGGGAAACTGGAAGAACTTTCCCAGAAGCTCCTGGTAAAGCACTTTTCATCTCACTGGTCTCCATTCTGAACCGATCGTTGATAAGAGAAATGGAATAACCCACAGATAGTCATGAAGAGGGTCCACCTCTCTCTGCAGCATCTGGGCAGCAGGAGGGATGGACCCCTAAACAAAATCAGTGTGTTGAAAGGAGGTCAAGAGAAATGGAGGCTGGATGTGCCTCTAATACTTTTTACAGAAAACAGACTTAGATTCTGCTACGAACAGCCCCAATGATTATTTTTTTGAATTGTTGGATGAATTTTAAATCAGACTTGCCTCCCCAGATTCACACCCCACTTTTTTAAAAAATTTATTTATTTATTTTGAGAGAGAGACAGTGCAGATGGGAGAGGGGCAAAGAGAAAGACAGAGAGTCTCAAACAGCCCGTCAGCGCAGAGCCCCTCGTGGGGCTCGAACTCACAAAACCTCAAGATCATGACCTGAGCCAAAACCGAGAGTCAACGCGCTTAAGCAACTGAGCCACCCGGGTGTCCCCAGACCCAAGTTTTTTTGTGTGTGCAAACTAATTAGAGTTGTGTGGTGATTTAACCCAAATGATCTCTGAAAAATAGGCCATATTAGATAGTTCTACCCCGTTCTTTGAGCGTGCTACCCCATAAGTAATGTAAAACGTAAATTTTAGCACCAGTGGTACCTTAAAATCACTCTACTACATAAAACGTTCTGTAAAGTTGGAAATTCCAAAGCTGCTACACCTTTAAATTCACAGTCTAAACGACACTGTGATAGATAATATAGTATCAGTGTGTGGCTCACACAACTTTGTCCTAGATGAAGGCCTTGTGGAGGGCCACGTGAGGACTAATGCTTAAACTAAAACTCACCTAGATTTTCCTTTCATGTTTAAACCAAGATTATATCGTAATCTTTGCTCAGGCCATCTGATGACCAGCAGTGTTCTGTGTTAGAGCTGGCACTTGGATGAAATTTACATGGGACTCTTAGTAATGTTTCTATCACAGATTTACTATTGAATTTCCTTACATTTAATAAGATACTGATTTAAGAGAATAATAACAGACAGTACTTTTACTGTAATAGTAACAGTAATAAATTATGTGCTTTAAATGGATACGTTTTTGTGTGCTCAATACCTTAAAATAGAAAACGGTAAGAGAAAAGAATAGTATATGCAGAGATTCCTGAAAACGCGTAGTGCAAAATTTAATCACAAATATCTATTAGCTCATTTACAAGAAGTCTCACTTAGGGTTTCTAACCATCTGTTGCTGTTTGACCCTAGACTACACCTTAAGGGTCTAGACTTACATCTAGACTACACCTTAAGGGTCACTGTATTTTGGTATAGTTGTTGTCTTTACAGCATCACATCCTACAATGTCTCATTCTATAAACTGTCGTCTTATTAGAAAATCAGGAGTAGTGCATGGCAGCTAACCTTCCTTTTTGGTTTGAGGAACCTGCTATTTGAAAGCCCCAGGGACATAAAACATCAGTTCCTAACAGACTGAGTACAACCATTTGAATCATGAATATTTATTTCCAAAGTATGGTAGTGATAGATGGAAACAGAATCGAGTGTCAGAGATTCAGCTGATCTAGTCAGTTGGATCTTCCAAATCAGCGCTTTCCAAACTACGTGTATGTAGAAATCGCCAATGTTTCTTACTGAAATAAACATTCTGTCTATATAGGTCTGATTTTGTTTTTTGTTGGTTTATGCATTTTTTTTTGGTTCCACATATGAGTTAAGTTACATGGTATTTGTCAGACTTAAAATACAGAGAACAAGCTGGTGGATACAGAGAACAAGAGGGGAGGAGATGGGGATGGGGAAAGGGGTCAAGGGGAGCAGAAGACACAGGCTTCTAGATGAGGAATGACTCCATCACCGGGATGAAAGGCACAGCCTAACGAATACAGTGAATGATAACCATAATAGCGTTCTATGGTGACAGATGGTAGCACCCTTGTGAGGGTAGCACAACCTATAAACTTGTTGAGTCAGTATGTGGTACACCTGAAACTAATGTAATATCGGGTGTCAACGACGCTCACAAAAATTAATTTTTTAAAAGCATTAAGCAGAGATAAGAAATCTGATGCTGTAGGTCAAGGGATAGAGCCCCATAATTTGCGTTTCTAACACCCCTTTCAATAAGCAATGCTCTAAGTCACCAGAAATCCTCAAAATATATAGTCTAACTGTCTGGATTACAAATGTTTTGTCATGTTTGATCATCTTTTAATTATTTATTGATTGAGTTTTGAAACATTTTCAAAAACATTGATTTTTAATGTTTATTTTTGAGAGAGAGAGAGACAGAGCACTGGCAGGGTAGGGGCAGAGAGAGAGGGAGACAGAATCCAAAGCAGGCTCCAGGCTCCAATCTGTCAGCACAGAGCCCGACGCAGAGCTCAAACCCACAAACCACGAAATCATAACCTGAGCCCAAGTCAGATGCGTAACTGACTGAGCCACCCAGGTGCCCCATGATCATCTTTTAGAAATGGGCACAGACCTAACAAGAATTTGTAACTCTTACTAAATTATTTTATGTTCCACAAATTGAAAACATTGAGGTTATAATATTTAAGAATCAGGACATCTCTAGTCAAGATCAAAACTTCAATTATGTCATTCCTTCTTGAAGGAAGGAAAAATCAGAACCTACCTTGGGTATTTGGTGAAAAAACAGAAGCTAGTACTTTAAAAAAAAAAAAAAAAGGTTGTCCTCATGTCATCTCTCTGAATTAAACCTGTTTTAGTTAAGTCTGGTAAAATTGGGAATCTGGTGGACCCATTCTTCATGCTTTTCATGTGTTTAAATGTTAATAAATCATCTCTTTTTCCTTTCACTGAGAGACTTGGATAATCTCAAATTCTTTGATTTTCATACTGTTCACCGTTTTGGTTTCTCATCTTTGTTTCCCGTTTGAAATTTCTGCACACATTCTCAGCACGAGGAAGCCACTCACATGCACAAATGCTCTCCTATTGGGTGCACAATCAATAAAACAAACAAAACAAAACAATCAGGTTCTGTGTTTGGAGCTGTGTATCTTTCCCCCCCTTCCTGGGTGACTTGTGAGACTCCATGCAAGTGTATAAATCTGGGTTGAAGAGAACATTGCTGATGGTGTTCATGATTTAGGATAACCATGAAATCAAGTCCTGGGCCACATGCCCAGTATCTAAACTAAGTCCAGAAGGGCTTAATTGGAATTAGGCACTGAGCCTAGAAGGACTTTGTTCAGTCGCAACTCGCTGGTTCCAATGGATTCATGTTTTGTAGAAATATGTGTTTGGGGGCTGGAGGGAAACAGAGCCTTAGTATGGGCAGACAGGGGGAGCATAAGGCACTAACCAAGAGAAGAAAGGTTTAAAGAGGAGGGAATCTGTGTCCAGCATATAGTAGATGCTTGGTAAACATTGCATGGGAGGGCATTCTTCAAGGTAAACTGTTTTTTATTTTTCCCCCCATTAAGGATACTGAGAAAATATTTGCAAGGCTGAATTAGGACACAGAAATATCAGGAAATAATTGAGCACATTTAGAATATTTATTTCAAATGAGAACAGCCTGCTCTGACAGAACATGACCCTTCCTGATTCTGTATATGATAAAATCTTCTTCTTGTTTTTGTTTTCCGGAGAGTTCACTTCTTCATGACTCTGAATTTTTAAAGGAGAGAAGTCTATTAAGTATCATTTGTTTTCATTCTTCTTATTCTGGAAAAGTAGATTAAATAACAAATAGAGAACTTTCAATTCTTTAGTGATATGTCCTGTACAATAGATTGTTTTTAGTATCTTAGACCATCTGCTGAGACAGCAATAACCCCACTACCAGAGAATAAGCATGGAGATAATACAGTGGGATTGTGAAACATATATCCTATCATGAAATATGGGGAGTAATGAACAGATACTGACTAGGGGACCTGTAAATACTGCTAATTTTATTTGCAGTGCTGTTTAGATTTTCAAGTGCTATGGACTTTGGAGATATCGAGGCGTGATTTCTTTTTAAAAATTAGATATGGATATATGCAGCTATTAGGGAATGGAGCCTGGAATCTTCTAGGATGTAGGCACCATCTTGGCACTGAGGTTTTAGATGTGCAAGATAAAGCCAGCTACCGTATCTGTTTCCAATTCAAGTGTTTAACTACCGTAATAGATTATAGTATGTCTTTGGCCACAAGCTGTATTCTGGATTCCAGGATTCTTGCAATATTTAATTAAATATGCTCACATGACTTTTCACTATAAGAAATATCATAGTATGGTTAAATAATAAGTTCTTTTTTTAAGTGAGATTATGAAATAGAGTGATTTCCCTAGTTTTAATGAAAAAAATAATTGATATACATCACAGTATATGGTTAAGACACATGGCACGGTGGCTTGATGTACAATGTCCTCTTAAACCAGTAGTGCCGTAGGCAGTGACCTGCGGGGTATCAGGAATGTTATGTATAAATTCCTCCTGCCTCCAGCTTTTGACCACACTTAGTCTTGCTCTCTGAAGTTGCCCCCAATATGTGTGCATTTGTTCACTGAACAAACTTTGCATTGCAAGCCTGTCAGGTGCAGGGCGTTATGTTGGATACCAAGGTCCATAGACAAAACCCACCTCTGTATTCCAGTGCCTGGAAGGTTGGAAGACCTCAGTGTCTGTTACCCTGAAATCATTCTCTTGCTGCCAGAATTTGTGTAATTCAGACTCTCTCAGCCCTGGTCTTAGCTATGAGAAGAGCCTCCCTATTCGTATGACTCTATTTATACACCTAATTTCCTTTCAGTTCATCCTGTGTGCCACAGCCAGACTCTTCCTACAGCACAACTCCGTGATCATGTTGTCCACCTGATGGGGACCCTCTAGTGAGTTCACAATACTAGTCATACTTCTCATTCTGGATGTGCAAAGCCTTCAACAGTTTGGACCCAACAAACCTTTCCACCTCCTCTCTCATCATCAGCTTAACAAACCCTATACTGCAGTGCCAGTTTGATGAGCAATATAGGATGGCATAAGTTCAGGGTCAAGAATAGAGACTGGGAAGCCTGGCTGCCTGGCTCTAAATCCTGTTTTTTTCCAAATTCCGATTGTGTGACCTTGGGCAAGTTGCTTCAGCTCTCCGGGTCTCAGTTTTCTGAAACTGGGATAATGATGGCTTGTACTACCTAGATTTGTTGTGATCATGAAATGCGTTAATGTTTGTGAACCATTTAGAACAGAGCTGGGCCCATATTAAGCACTCAGCGATAGGGGGTACCTGCTATTTTCTTCTTCCCCTTCATGCTTTGCTCTTGTTATTTCCTCTACTTGGGAAGCCCGCTTCACCCCCTTCCTCCCACCGTTCGCTGCCAGCATCGAAATCCTACCCGTCCTTCATATTCGAGTTTAAATGGTCTTTCTGTTGATCTGGCTGCAGTCTGTATTCAACCACTAAGCTGCATCGCCTCTGCCACAATAACGTGAAAACTAATCCCACGATGAAAATCACCTTGTTTTCAGATAAAATACAATCAGAGGTACAGAAACTTGGCATTTGTTGAAGAATTCCAATAACATCGTTCATGATATGCAGGGCAATGCTGAATGAAAGGTTGTGGGCTTAAAAGGTAGTATTTTAATCTCTGAGCACAGTCTTAATAATTAAGAGTCAAGTGGTCCTTGTGCTCCAGGATTATGGACTTGTGCAGAAGACCCTGCAAGTAAAGCGTCATCAGTGTTCTTTATTTTGTGGTCGCAGAGGTGTTTAAGTGTGCCTTTCTTTTAACCTTGAGGATCATGGCCCATTCTTAAAACACTCTGCATACTGGTAAGCCATTATTAGTTAATGGAGTGGAAGATTTTTGATTCATTAAAAGGTGGTTTGTAAAGTTTTTAAGCATAAGTTTCAGGTAATTTTGGAACCCATTTGTAAACAGGCTTCCTGAAGGTGAATGAAGAGGAGACTTCCTGCTGAACTTCAGCACAAGGGAGTGCCCTCCTTTGCTGGGAATGAGACTTGATCTCTCATTACCTAGGGGCTCCAGTGTAATGGGCTTCTGTAAAAGGCAAATCAAGTGTTTGTCAAGAGGGAGGATAAATAAAGGGTGGTACACAAGTTTCTTGATCGCAGAAATGGAAATCAACTCGAGCCACTAAGCAAAGAGGAATATGTTGGAAACTTTGATGGGACCAACAGCAGGCTAGGAGACAAGGCTTGGACATGAACTGGAAACAAAAAGAATGTGAGATCCTTGGAAGTAGGAAGTACGGGCTCATTTAGTAACAAACCTATCCCTTTGATGTGCAATGAATTATATCCAACTATGCTTTCATTCTTGCATCATTGGACTGAAATTTCATCTCTTGGAAGAGAGCAACTCTCTTTACCAAGTGTAAGTTATGTGCTCATCCCCTATTTCTGTTGATAAACAGAGATGGGGGATGTCACCTCTGACACCCAAAGTGAGAGTCACTTTGATTAACATACCCCTCCCCCCCAGGGCTATCACAATATGGCAGGAGTAGTTGCCCCAAGGGTGGTCTTAGCAGTATGAGGAAGAGAGAATGGATATAGAGCAGCCACAAAATGACAAATGTTCACTCCAGATCCTGGAGGGAGGGGCAGGGGAATTGAAAAGTAGCCTGACCAGTATGTTATAAATCCCTCAGGACCTTGCCTTGACCCAGACACAGTCCTTTGTCACAATGAAAAATGACAGAAAAATTTATCCAACTTTATCTTCACCTATAAGGATAACCAATGAACAGAAATACATTTTAACTGAAGAGCAGAGGGCAAAATTAAAGTGACCCAAAACCTAGCAGTAGCTTTTGCCATTGATTTCTGCAAAATGTTTTTCCTAATTGCTGGGTGTGTTTTTTTTTTTTTTTTCTTAACAGTTTTCAAAAATAGCATCTCCTTGACATAAAACAGGGGAAAGAAATCTCCATTTTTCTATCCCCCTGGAGACATTCATCTTCTTACCTGTCCAGATAATTAATACACACACACATACACATCTCCAAATCATCCTACTTTGAAAAACATATATCCTATTTCTTCTTTTTTCATGTTGCCAGAGTACAGTTGAAGAATAGATTGTGAGAAGGAAGTGAATAAAAATGATGGAAAAGAGTGCAGAGAGTGGATCAGAGGGGAATTGAGGGACGGATGTTTAGAGAGCTCACCCACAGCAGGTGGCACCATTAGCAAATAGATCAGTTGGTCTTAGCCATTCTTCTCGCAGGAAGGGCTCTCTGGCTTGCCACAGGGTCTTTGAAGTTCTTGAGCTTATGCAAGAATTATTTGGTCTAAATTCCATTCCATCAAGCCCAACTAAACTACTGTAGATCATTTATCCACTGGTATTGGCAAGATGTCAGGCACTGTGGAGAAGTGAAGAAAACGGAACACCATTCCCTTCCTTGGGGTTTAAACCATGTTGTAAAATCTCCCATTTATATCATGAATTAGAGCAATACAAAACCATTAGGTATTCAGTGCAGCAGACAGTTAGGACTATGGGATTTGCAGAAGGGAGAGGTCAGCGCTCTGAGATCATTAGGGAAAGCTTCCTGCAGGAGGGGAGAATTGAACCAGATCCCAAAGAATGGATGGGATTTGATGGATAGAAGGAGACAAGAAGGGGAATATCACGGCAAAGGCATGGATCCTGGCTGGGGAAATTGATCCAATCTTTTTCTTCCATCAATATGAGAATACATAAGGATTGTCATTTAAGTTTTGTTTATTTATTTTGCGAGAGAGATGGGCGGGGGGGGGGGGAGGGTAGAGCGAGAGAGAGAATAAATATCCTAAGCAGGCTCCACACTGTCAGCGCAGAGCCCATTGTGGGATTCAAACTCACGAACCTTGAGATCATGACCTGAGCCAAAACCAACAGTCAGAGGCTTAGCTGACTGAGCCACCCAGGAACCCCAGGATTTTTATTTAAAACACATATCACAGGCATGTCATTCCTAAACCTAGCAAACAATATAGTATAGATGATCCTTTAAAACAAAGATAATGCTTAATTGCACACCATTCCTTCCATAACCCTTTAAACTTAATGGTATTACTTTTAAGAAAAAAATACTGTGATTTCAAAGAGTTGTTTTTTTTTTTTTAGCCTACTGTTGAGGATAAAATTATAGTGATGATGCCAATGACTCATACATTTATTAAATCCCCTAGAGCTCAGTGTATTATGTTGAGGCCAGATCTGTTTGATAGAGAGTCGTAACAACACCACCCTTCCTTTTCTACAAAAGTAAAACAGAAACATGGCGCTAAGTGAAATACTAAATCTTCTGTCCAACCACGTCAGCATAGTCATGAGGAAGATAGGGGGGGGGTCTGGCTTGGCTCACTCCCAGTGAGGTGAACAAGCAAGTTACAGCTGCCCCCTCTTTTTTATTGTAGCCTGTTTTTTAAAATTATGATGTAACTGGTGCCAGACAATATCATTCTGAGTAGTTCAGCCTTAGTTCTCTGATCTTTTTCATAGTTTTAAAGAAAATTCTCTTTTGCCTTTTTATCATGTCTAGATAGGTCAAAGCGTTCAGGGATACAGGGGGAAAATGTAATTTTTTTTCTATCTAAAGAATAGAGGGATTAAATAGTGGGTGTGTAAACCAATGGCCTCGATGGTCAAGAATCAGACTAATTTAAACTTTAAGTGGAATTATTGTTGGATTATTAGGGTAAAGGATGGAAACATAGATCTTCGTTTCATCGACTAGTAAATAGCCTGAAAAAAGGAGTAGCATTAAGGTATGGGTTAACAATGCTGATGCTTCTCTGCAGGTATATTGGAATTGTATGGTTAAGTAAATGCATGGCAGGTGGTGGGAGCCATATTTCTCTCAGTTAAGATTGGGAGTTTATAGATAAGCAAGGGGAAGAAGCTAGAATGATCTATGTAGCAACAGAGGAGCTGGAAACATCAGTATGAACTCATATTTAGTTTAACGTGAATACAGATGGTTACGTACAGAGACATTTATAGATGTGCGTATATACAAAGATTTGTATACACATATATGTTTCCTTGCTCTGTCAACTGAGAGGAGCCAGAAGTAACAACACTTCCAGGGACATCTTGGTGGCTCAGCCTGTTAAGCATGCAAGTCTTGATTTTGGCTCAGCTCATGATCTCACAGTTGGCTAGATCGAGCCCCACTTTGGGCTCTGCGCTGACAATGAGCCTGCTTGGGATTCTTTCTCCTCCTCTCTCTGCCCCTCCTCTGCTCCCACTCTCTCTCTTTCTCAAAATAAATAAACTTTAATAAAATAGTTCTCAATTTACTTTTAAGTTACTACCCAAGTGTATTTAACCTCAAAAGGATATATTTTAACTGTAGTTTCTAGAGGTTGGCAAAATATTTCTTATAAAGGACCAGATACTTCATGTTTTAAGTTCCAGGGCCCAGATGGTGGCCTCACACCCACTCGATACTGTATTTATAGGGAGAAAGTAGCCTTAGCCAATACAGTAATGCTAGGGGTGTCTGTGTTCCAATAAAGCTTTATTTACAAAATGGCATTTTGTATCTGTCATAAGGACTGTAGTTTGCTGACTCCTGATTTACACTGTAATATGAATGTTAGTATAAAATGAAATTCAGATTATATCAGTGATTTTCAGATTGTGTTTTGCAGAATCTAAGAAGCTCATCAGAAGGCACTTATGGGACAGAATTGTAGATGTAGCCAGGTGGGAGCAAAGTGAATAAAGCTCACAATAGCCCAATATTGCTTCCAGCCAAGAAGTCTGCTTTAAATATTTTTATTTTATTTTATTTTATTTTATTTTATTTTATTTTATTTTATTTTATTTTATTTTTATTTTATTTTATTATTTATTTTATTGTATTATTTATTTTATTTTATTTTATTATTTATTTTATTGTATTATTTATTTTATTTTATTTTATTATTTATTTTATTTTTTATTTTATTTTATTTTATTTTATTATTTTATTTTATTATTTATTTTATTTTATTTTTTATTTTCTATTTTATTTTATTTTAGTTTAGTTTAGTTTAGTTTAAGTTTATTTATTTTGAGAGAGAGACAGAGAGAAAGTGAGTTGGGGGAGGCGCAGAGAGAAAGGGAGAGACAGAATCCCAAGCAGGTTCTGCCCTGTCAGTGCAGAGCCTGACGTGGGGCTCAGTCTCAGAAACCGTGAGATCATGACCCGAGCTGAGATCAAAAGTCAGACGCTCAACTGACTTAGCCACCCAGGTGCCCCAAACATTTTTATATAAGGGGTTTCTATGTAAGGTTTTCTGCAGGAGGCAATATTAAATAATAGTTAATAGAAAGGACTCTAGATTCACATTGATTGCTTTAAATTCTAGCTCCTCTATGCCTTATTATCTTTATAATCTTGGTCTGTTCGACAGTTTGTAAAATTGGGATAATAGTATACCTGTGTGTATTTGAAATTGCAGTGAAAGTTGAGTAGAAAATTTTGTAAAAAGTGCTTTGGGGATATTAATAATACTGCATGTATGACAGTTTGTAGTGAAAAATGATAAAATATGTATTAAGTACTTATCAGACTGAATGGTACAAAATAATTGCTTATTTTTACTGCACTCATTACTAGTAATAACATCACCAGCATCAACATCATTTAACGAAAAATAACTTGGAAACTACTAGTTCTTGTGGTCTCAGTTGACCCTGGTTTTATGGAAATCTGTGCATTCTCAACCTTTCTCTGCTGAAGAGTTTTCTTTCTTCCTTCCCCCCTCCCTCCCTCTCCTCCTTCCTTCCTTCCCCTTTCCTTCCTTTTCCTGAGTTTGTAGGGGAGAACAAGCAATCATTGACTGAAACGTGAGATTTCTCAGTTGCAGTTTCTAAGAATTGCCCCAAAGCCCGATTCTGAAGATAGCCCCAAGCTGACCCAAATATTTACTGTTCTAAAGCAGAGAGCCAAAAGAAAATCACTTAGTCAGCTGTGACATGAGGAGCCAAAGTGACACCAGTATCAGAATGAAAGATGGTCATCTTCTGGACTTTGGGAGAACAATGTCTGCCCTTTTGGATTCTGGCCCACCAGATACATATCCCCAAAAAGATTGGGGAAACAATAAAACAACTTAGAAAAGAAAAAGAAATTTTCACAGATGTCTTTGCAAATATTAAACACAATAGGAATACGTAGGTTAATTATTTGCTTCATTTTCTGAATATAACGCGAGGACTCAGTAATGAGATAGAATGTCAAGGGAACTGGTGACAGCTCAATGTCAGGATGTGTTCAACTGAAACTAAGGCGGAAGAGTTGATCTTTTCTGTCACTCCATGTACACAAGGTAAACCTCTTACACTAAAGAAAAGCACTGTCTTTTCTCTCTCTTCCATTTCTGGGAACCTTCATGGTGTTCTCTTGGAAAAGCTCCCATATTAACACTAATGAGTATGATTAGGCCACACAGCTAGTGACGATGGAGCCTGCGTTTTAGTCCAGTGTCACCTTCTACATCCTGTTGATGTCTCCTACCATATCTTCCTCTGCCATTTTAATACCTCTCTCCCCCACCTTCTGAAATCAGCTCGAGCTAAAATAAGAGAAGGGACTGATCTGAGTGGGTTGAGGAGATAGAACCGGAAGTCCCCCCTGGTCCTGATGGGGCCCCCATCCTTTCTCACTCTTCTGCATCCCGATCTCTCGTGATACTCTCCTGACCACTCACGTTTCTGTAAGTGAAAGGGACCACGCTTTGTGTCTTTTCCTTCTCTACATCCAGGGAATGGATTGCCCAGAGAATTGGTTTTGAAATACATATTTCAACAAAGGTGAGAATCATCCCTTTGGAGGTGCAAGTATCAACACGTACTTCCTCTTCTGTCAACTGCCAGACTCCCAGGTGCCACCTCTGCTAGAAGTGAGATTGGACTTCCCCCAATGAGAAATCATCTCAGACCTTCAACAAATGGGATCAGAGGGATTCGTGCCTGGAGAACCCATTCATCATGTCATCTTCTTTGCACATTACACATTCCAATCTATCAGAAATCAAGGGTTGGCCCAAATACCTTCCTCAATAACCACAGACTGAGAAGCTTTTGAATTTCTCAATTTAAATCTTATTACGATTCCCTTTCTGATGTTTTGTGTTTGCTTCATGTGGGCTCTCTATTAGCTTTGAGTTTGACTTTAATCCTAAAATTATAATTTGCCATTTCCTCAAAAGCTTGCTCATTTGTTGTGTACTGAGAGTTTAGAGGTGCGTGTACGTGTGTCACTTTTATCTTTGTTGTGGTCTTTTATCATAGGTAATAGAGCAGGGATAACATGACAGGATATTGGTGGTGTCCCCTTTCCTTGATATCTCCTTGTGTTTTTTTTTTTTTATGTATGTAAATGTACTCAGGCTCTTTTGAAATCTTTTCTACTTCAAAAAACAATTTTAAACCATGTTGATGGCTTCTTATTCTAGAGCACAGTAGGCTGAAACACAAAATATATCTTGTGCTAGCTAATGATCTAATCTTGTTTAACAGGAGCTTGCCTTCCATGTCTCCCACGCTCCAAAGATACATTCCTAGTAAATTAAATTAGGTGTAGTATTCACATACAAAATTATATTCTTTAATTGCTTGTTACCGTGTTTTCAGGGAAAATTTTAAAAGATGGAGAATAACCCAGAAAAGTGGTTTTGAAAATACATATTAGAGTTATATATTCTTGCCTAGAGGACGTTTCCATTATGACGCTGGTAACTGAGTAGATGTATAGTTTGTGTATTTCATGCCACACATATATAGCACAAAATTTGGAAATACTAGGAACTCAGTGAAGTGAAGATGGAAATCAGTATAGGATGCCTTAGAGATAGTATGGGGTTTGGATCCAGACCAGCAATAGAGTGGACATCACAATAAAGCAAGTCGAATGAATGTTTTGGTTTCCCAGCACATATAAAACTTATGTTTACGCTACACTGCAGTCTAAAGTGTCTAGTAAAAAAATGTACGTATCTTACTCGAGAAGATAAATAAATAAAACTCTGGGGCACCTGGGTGGCTCAGCCGGTTAAGTGTCCAGCTCCAATTTCGGCTCAGGTCATGATCTCACAGTTGGTGGGATCCAGCCCTGCATCGGGCGCTGTGCTGAATATGTGGAGCCTACTTGGGATCCTCTCTCTTTTTCTCTCTCTGCCTACCCCCAACTCGCATGGTCTTTCTCTTTATCAAAATAAATAACATTAGAAAATTGTTTTAAAAAAAAACTATACTGCTAAAAAAAATCCTATCATCTGAGCTTTCAGGAAGTTGTAATCCTCTTGCCGGTGGAGGGTCTTGCCCTGGTGTTGATGGCTGCTGGCCGATCAGGGTGGTGGTTGCTAAAGGCTGGCGTGTCTGGAACAATTTTTTTAGAATAAGACAATAATGAAGTTTGCCACACTGATCGACTTTTTCTTCTATAGAACTATTTCCCCATAGCATGTGATGTTGTTTGATGGCATTTTACCCACAGTAGAACTTTTTTTTCCAGAACTGGAGTCCATTCTCTCAAACCCTACTGCTGCTTTATCCATTGAGTTTTATGTGATATTCTCAGTCCTGTGTTGTCGTTTCAACAATCTTGACGGCATCTCCACCAGGAGTAGATTCCATCTCAAGAAACCACTTTCTTTGCTCGTCCATAGAAGCATCTCCTCAGCTGTTCCAGTTTGGTCATGAGATGCGGCCATTCAAACCCGTCTTCGGGCTCCACTTGAGTCTAGTTCTTTTGCTCTTTCACCACATCTGTGGTTACTTCCTCCCGTGAAGTCTTTCTTGAATCCCTCGATGTCATCCATGAGAGTTGGAACCAACTTCTTCCAAATCGACGTCAAATGTTGATGTGTTGGCCTCTTCCCATGAATCATAAATGTTCTTAATGGCACCTAGAATGGTGAATCCTTTTCAGAAGGTTTTTCTTTTTCTTTGCCCAAATCCGTCAGAGAAGTCACTACCTAGGGCAACTGTAGCCTTATGAAATATATTTCTTAAAGAGTAAGACTTGAAAGTCAAACTGACTCCTTGATCCGTGGACTGCAGAACGGATGCTGTGTTAGCAGGCATGGAAACAACATTAATCTTATCATACATCCTCATCAGAGCTCTTGGGTGACCAGGCGCATTGTTAATGAGCAGTAATGTTTTGGAAGGAATCTTTTTTTCTGAGCAGTAGGTCTCGACAGAGGGCTTGAAATAGTCAGTAAATCATGTTGTAAACAGATGTGCTGTCGTCCAGACTTTGTTGTTCCACGGATGGAGCACAGGCAATGGAGACTGAGCATAATTCTTAAGGGCCCTGGGATATTCAGAATGGTAAATGAGCATTGGCTTCAAACTAAAGTCGCCAGCTGCATTAGCCCCTAACAGAGGGTCAGCCCGTCCTTTGCAGCATTGAAGCCAGGCATTCACTTCTCTCTAGCTAGGAGAGTTCTAGATGGCATCTTCTTCCAATGTAAGGCTGCTTCATCGACGTTGAAAATCTGTTGTGTGTAGCTGCCTTCCTCAATTAGCTCAGCCAGATCTAATGAACTTGCTGCAGCTTCTACATCAGCGTTTGCTGCTTCCCCGGGCACTTTAAGATTATGGAGACGGCTTCTTCCCTTAAACCTCATGAATCAACCTCTGCTGGTTTCCCACTTTTCTTCTCTAGCTTCCTCACCTCTTTTAGCTTTCATGGAATTGAAGAGAGCTGAGGTCTGGGTCTGAGTTAGGCTTTGGCTGAGGGGAATGTTGTGTCTGGTTTGACCTTTTATCCAGAGGACTAAAACTTTCTCCACATCAGCAATAAGGCTGTTTCACTTTCTGACTATTTGTGTGTTCCCTGGGGTCACGCTTTTCATTTCCTTCCAGAACTTTTCCTTCGCGTTCACAACTTGGCTGGTTGTTTGGCTCAAGAGGCCTAGATTTTGACCTGCGTTGGCTTTGGACGTGCCTTCCTCACTAAGCTGAATCGTCTCTAGCTTTTGATTTAAAGTGAGAGATGGCCAACTCTTCCATTCACTTGAACGCTTAGAGGCCACTCCAGGGGTGCTAATTGCCCTAATTTTAGTCTCCGTGCATAGAGAGGCCTGAGAAGATGGAGAGAGGCAGGGAAGGAAGCGCTGTGGCCTGTGGAGCAATCAGAACGCACACACGTAACATTTATTAAGCTCTCTGTCTTCTATGGGTGTGGCTTGTGGCGCCCTGAAACAATTACAGTAGTAACATCACAGATCACTGATCACAGATCAGCAGAACAAATATAATAATGACAACGTTTGAAATATTGCAAGAATTACCGAGACGGGACACAGAGACACAGAGTAAGCGAATACTGTTGGGAAAAAATGGTGCCGGTAGACCGGCTGATGTAGGGTTGCCACAAAGCTTTCCGTAGTGAACCATGTAGTATCCGCAAAGTGCGATAAAACAAAGCACAATAAAATGAAGTCTACTTGTATACCAATGCATTTGGGTGTGGAAACTCCAGGCTGCTTTAGTGAACTCCTTTTACATTCCAGTCTTCTGCTAGGTGTTTTCGTGGCTGTATATGATAAAAACTAATATTTATCAAACATTTATTACATATCAGAAATTATGCGGGGGTACCGTTTTTTTTCACTTCTTTTATTTATTTTTTTTAAATTCAAGTTAGTTAACCTACAGTGTAATATTGGTTTCAGGAGTCGAACCCAGTGATTCATCACTTACGTATGACACCCAGTGCTCCTCCCCACAAGTGCCCTCCTTCATGCCCATCACCGATTTAGCCCATCTCCCTACCCAGCACCCCTCCAGCAACCCTCAGATTGTTCTCTGTATTTAAGAGTCTCTTATGGTGAAATTATAGGATGTTTATCTTTCTCTGACTTATTTCACTTAGCATCCATGTTGTTGCAAATGGCAAGATTTCATTCTTGTTGGTCACTGAATACTATTCCATTGTGTGTGTGTATGTCTATGTGTGTGTTTGTGTGTGTGTGTGTGTGTGTGTGTGTGTGTATACCACATCTTGGTTTTCTTTTTAATTTTTTTAATGCTTTTATTTATTTTTGAGACAGAGACAGAGCATGAGCCGGGGAGGGGCAGAGAGACAGGGAGACCCAGAATCCAAAGCAGGCTCCAGGCTCTGAGCTGTCAGCACAGAGCCCAACATGGGGCTCAAACTCACAGACTGTGAGATCATGACCTGAGCTGAAGTCAGACGCCCAACCAACGGAGCCACCCGGGCGCCCCTACCACATCTTCTTTATCCATTCATTAGTCAGTGGACATTTGGGCTCCTTGCATAATTTGGCTACTATTGACACTGCCGTAAACATTGGGGTGCATGTGTCCCTTCGAATAAGGATTTTTATATCCTTTGGATAAATGCCTCATAGTACAATTGCTTGGTCATAGGGTGTTTTTCATTTTTTGAGGAACCTCCGTACTGTTTCCCGGGGTGGCTGCACCAGTTTGCATTCCCACCAGCGGTGCAAAAGGGTTCCTCTTTCTCCAGGTCCTCTCCAGCATCGTTAATGTTAGCTATTCTGACAGGTGTCAGTCAGGTGGTATCTCATTGGGGTGTTGGTTTGTAGTTTCCTGATGACGAGCGATGTTGAGCATCTTTTCATAGGTCTGTCAAGCCTTCTGGTTGTCTTCTTTGGAAAGTGTCTGTTCATGTCTCCTGCCCATTTCTTCACGGGATTATTTGTTTTCTGGGTGTTGAGTTTGCTAAGTTGTGTATAGATTTTGGGTGCTAACCCTTTATCTGGTATGTCATTTGCAAATATCTTCTCCCATTCTTTTGGTTGCCTTTCGGTTTTGTAGATTGTTTCCCTCAATGCTGGGTACTTTTTATGTGCTTTTAAATGATTTTTTTTTGGGGAGGGGAATATAGCTGACACACAATGTGACGTTAGTTTCAGGTATACAACATGGTGATTTGACCTCTCCATACGTTATGCTGTGCTCACCTCAAGCATAGCTACCATCTGTCACCATACAACGCTACGGCAGTGCCGTTGACTCCATTCCTTGTGCTGTGCCTCTCATCGCTGTGACTTCTTCCTTCCATGACTGGAAGCCTGTATCTGCCACACCCCCTTCACCCACTGGCTGCACCCGTTTACGTTCCCAGCAACAAAGGTGAGGGTTTCTTTTTCTCTAACTCTTCTCCAACACTTGTTATTTCGAGTCCCTTTTGTTTTAGCCTCTCTGGTGTGAGGTGATCTCTCATTATGGTTTTGATTTATATTTCCCTAAGGATGGCGATGCTGAGCATATTTTCATGTGTCTGTTGGGCAGCTGTGTGTCTTTGGAAAAATGTCTATTCAGGTCCTCTGCCCATTTTTTAATCAGGTTTTTTTGGCCGTTGCTTTATAGAAGTTCTTTATATAGCTTGAATGTTAACCTCTTATCAGGCATGCCTCTTGCGAACATCTCCCATTCGGTACATTGCCTTTTACTTTTGTTGATGGTGTCCTGTGCTGTGCAGAGGCTTTTTTATCTTGGTGTGGTCACAGTAGTTTTTGTTTTTCATTTGCTTTTGTTTCTCTTGCCACAGGAGACATATCTAGAAAGATGTCACCACAGCTCATGTCAGAGAGATCACTGCCTGTGCTCTCTTTTAGGATGTTTATGGTTTCAGATCTCGCAGTTAGGTCTTTAATTCATTTTAGGTTTATTTTTGGGAATGGTGTGAGAAAGTGGCCCAGTTGCAGTCTTTTGCATGTTGCCGTCCAGTTTTCCCAGCACCATTTGTAGAACAGACTGTCTTTTCCCCATGGGATACTCATGCCTCCTTTGTTAGAGATTAATTGACCATATAAACACGGGTTCATTTCGGGGCTGTCTTGTCACATTGATCAGTGTGTCTGTTTTTGTGCTGCTACCGTTCTGTTTTGATGACGTTTCTATGTCCTATTTTATTGAATACTCACAAAGATCTCACGAGGTGGTTTTATTATTATGCCCAGTGTACATAGAGAAAGACAGGTGCTTTAATAGTGCCTAAACATTCACCTAGGTGGTGTGCAGGTGGCGGTGTCAGGGTTTGAATCCGAGTCGTGTAATACTGAGGTTCTTAACTACAATATCCTGCTTCAGACTCACAAGTGTGCAAACTATGACGCTACCTTTCTTAAGCTGACCACCTACTGAGGGAGAGAAAACTAATATAAGGAAAAGAAGACTGCTCTCAAAATGAAAGCTGAGGGAGTCAATGAACTGTCGTAGGCGGTGGGGCATGGCAGAACCAGCGTGTAGAAGGACCCTCGGAAGATACAGTGACGTCAAAAGCAATTCCCGATGTAGTACCAGTGAGGAGACCAAGAGCCAGAGGAGACCAGCCCTTTTCAGTATGCAGGGAAGAAGATGCTGGGAACATCGTGGGGCGTCAGGCCAGGTCAGAGGTCCTGTGCCAGCAGGAGAGTTGTGTGTCTGTTTTGTGCTATGTGCTGTCGGTGGCAAGCAGGCGGTGTGAGCGGTGACTGTCGCGGGGTCTTCGGCTTCCCACAGCATGGAAGGGATCGTAGTATTGCCTGAGGAGCCAGGGGGATGAATCCAGGCCTGGCAGAGTGTGGCCATTGGCACAGTGAACAGACGACGCTTCAGCTGTCCCCGGGCAGAGCAGAAACGTTAGCCTTGGGGGGCCAACAGTTCTGTCCCAAACGCAGGGGTCCTCTGCTGTTTTCGGGGCCCTCTCGGTCAAAGGTGTAAAGCAACAGCGAGCCACGGGTGTTTTAGAATGAGACCACCAGAGAACTCTCCACATCCATTGTGCAGCCTTTCTGCTCTGCGTTCGATCTGGCTCTTTTATGTTATTTTCTGCCAGTTGAAGTTCTCAGCAAAACACGGGCCACAAGTGCTTCTGTTCTAAGTGTGCTTATTGTATAACTTACACACTCTTAGGAGTCCTAGAAAGTGGTTGAGTTCAAAGGCTGGGGTGGTCTGCAATGAAGAAGGGGCACAGATAAACCCCAAAAGGACAAGATTCCCTGAAAAAAAATCCCACACGAGGATGACCGTTCACACAGATGTGCTACAGGAGGGATCGTCGTGATGTGGAATGGTCAGGTGCGTTTTCGCGGTGAGTCTTAAGGGAGCCTTCAGAGGATGATGAGGATTTCTGTAGGCCGGGAGCTGCTGAGCCATCGGGCTGGGAGGGCAGCATGAGCCAATACCCGGGGAGATGAAGAACCTGCCACAAATAAGAGTAATTGTTCTCAGGCAGAATAAAGGGTTATGATAATGTGATGACTGAAATAAGATGACTCAGTTACTTGGAAATATGAGTCTGGAGGACAGGGGAAATTTACAAGTATGAGTAGAACTCGTCAGGAGCGGAAGCCTGGGTCATCAACAAAGCAGATTCCGGTTTATGAGGCTTGAAGCCTCTGCAATTTGGAGTGTCCTGTACAAGGAAAAGAATGAAAAATTACAAACGCAGACTAGCCAGAGGCCATCACAGGCCCTGGAGGGAGCCACTGAGGTAAGAGACTGTGAATCCTCAACTTCATCGGTTTAGCGATGTCCGCCTCTGACTAGACTGTGCTGACCAGTGGAAACTTAACAGGAGCCACATAGGTCATTTAAAAATCTGTTCCTCATGCACGCTAAAAAAGGTGAAGATAAACGTGAAACTGTATGTTTTATTAAATCTAACTGATCTGAAATAGTATTTGAATATGGAATCCATATAAAATATAGTAAGGAGATACTTTACATTTTTCGCCCCTGCTACGATCTTTGAATTCTGGCGAGTATTTTATACAAACAGGAGATAAGGAGCCAGAAGTAGCCACCTTTCAAATGTTCAGTAGCCTCGTGTGTCTGGTAGCTACCATATTAAAGAATGCATGACCACAGTCTTGTTACTCTGCATGACCCTTGGGGGCAGCATTCATCATCATCATCACCCAAGAGCTCGTCAGAATGGAACGTCTCAGACCTCACTGCAGACCTCCTGAGTCAGAATATGCGTTTTCAGTAAGGCTCCCAGATGATTCATATGCCCGTTAAAGTTCAAAATGTGCTGCTCTAGAGAACTAAGAATAAAGTCTGAAAATTCTTGCAGAAGGAAGACTCGAAGAAGCCCCCAAAGAAGCAGTGTTGAAAGCAAATGAGAAATGGAGCCAGTTTCTGGACAGCAGTGACAAATGACTCAGCAGGGTTGAAGAAGTGGGTTAGAAATAAACAAACAAAAAAAGCAGAAGCAGACCTTTAAATACAGAGAACAAGCTGATGATCGCCACAAGGGAAGCAGGTGGGGGGGATGGGCAAAATGGTTGATGGGGAGAGGGAGATACAGGCTTCCAGTTATGAAGGGAGTAAGTCATGGGGATGAAAGGCTCGGGACAGGGAATACAGTCAATGGTGGTATAATAGGATTTCATGGTGACAAATCGTAGCTACGTGTGTGGTGAGCGTAGCATAGCATTTAGAAAAGTCGAATCACTTCGTCGTACACCTGAAATTAATGTAACATTGTGTGGCAACTATACTCGGTTAAAAAATCTTAAAAAAAAAGAGGATTAGAATTGACAACTGTCATTGTCAGTATCTGAATAATAAGCAATCATCATCATCATCATCATCATCCTCTGTAACCCATTGGTAAACTGAGCAATTTTAGGAAAGAGGTAAAAACAGAACTTGAATGTGAAAGGGCTAATGATGAGCCATAAAGCAAGTTGAGCTTACTTTTGGGTGGTGAAAAGGAAAGACACAGGCATGAAGCTTATGGTGGTCTATAGAAACAGCAGAACATCATTCAAGGAGTAGTTGCAAGGATTTTGCAGCATAATTATAAAGTGCGCTTGGCAAAGGCTTCCCCCTTACCCTTATTCTATCCTTGATACCCAAGTTCGAATGATGGTAACTGATCACACAGCAACTGCAGAATACATTTGGAACGATTCTGAACCTTTATGATGGAAAAATTCGTTATGTAGATTCAGAGCTAGAAATGAAAAATGATCCTCCTTAAGCTGCTTAATTGAACACCTTTCTGCCTGTGGCCTGGTTAGCGATGCATGCTGTGGCTGACAGTGGCTTGACCAGAAAGCGTGCAGTTTTTGCAATGCGTCATGACTTCTGTGAGCGCGAAGTATTTCATTTTAAGAACCTCTCTCGTTACGGTTGCAAATGTTATTTACTCACTTTTGCTGTTGTTTTATCTTCTATTTTTTTTGGATAAATGTTTTTTATTGGAATATCAATGAAATATTAGGGTTCAAAGAAGCCTGTTTTGTTCTGTGAGCGCAAAGATGCTGTTGTTAGAATGGATTTTCCAGAAGGTGCTTGGTTGAGTTTGCAAACTCAGTGCTTCCATGTATAACAGAAAGCCCAGACGTATGAAACCATGTGTTCCACTTTGTATTTCCATAATCAGGTCAATGTCTGGAACACACTTGGCACTCAGTAAATGCCACAAGGATGGATGGCAAGATGGATGGATGGTTGGATGCATGGATGGATGAATGGATGGGATAGAATGGATGAGGGAGGGAGGGATGGCAGTACAATGGTTATTTCCCTCCTTACAGTAGATCCAAAAACCATTGCTTTTAATACGTTTGGTTATTTTGATTAAATAAACCCCTTATTTCAGTGATACCCCTAATTCACTTGACATTCAAAAGTTGAGGTTGCCTTTTTTTGGAAAAAAAAAATTTTAATATTTATTTTTTGAGAGAGAAAGAGACTGAGCATGAGCAGGGGAGGGACAGAGAGAGAGGGGGAGACATAGAATCCAAAACAGGCTCCAGGTGTCAGCACAGAGCACAACATGGGGCTCGAACTCATGAACTGTGAGATCATGACCTGAGCCGAACTCCAATGCTTAACCGACTGAGCCACCCAGGTGCCCAGAAGTTGACTTTTTAATGCTGCTTGATCTAACTAAGAGTTTATTTCTGTAGATAAGAGCATAAACAGATAGGAACTGGACACTATAAATTACGTGAAAATGGTCTTCTCTGTCTTTAGAGTATCCTTTTCTCAAGGAGAAAAAGAGCAACAAAAAATAACCATTAAAATTACTTCTTATACTATATCCCACTTCTGTCCTTTGTGAACAATGAGCACGCACAGAGAAAATTTTGTGCTGTATGATCTGACACAAAAATGTGATAAAGACTCATCTCATGGTGGTTTTCGACACTGGGCATTAAATATACGTGGAATATACACTATGTGCCAATTACTGTGCTTGGCCTTGGAAAATACAGTTGGGAAAGACTGTTCCTCAACTCACCTTACTTATGTACAGCTACTGCATGGTCAGATTATAAAAAGTACAGTAGATGAATAAGTCAAGTGCATGAGGAGCAAATCGAGAAGTCCATAAATTCTTACTGGGGGATCAAGGAAAACTTCAGAGATAGGGATGTTTTCATCGAGCCGAGAAAGATGGAAGGCTGAGAACAAAGGAAGAGAATTTCAGACAAAGCAACAGCAAGTTCAAAAATGCAGACAAAGGATTCTCTTGGGGTTAGTGAGGAACGTACAGAGGCAGTAAGTGCCAAGTCTGTGGGGTGGAGTAGCCCAGAGCACTTGAGTTGGATCTGGCTTTTGAAAAACTGTAGGCTCCACCAGGAAGTTTGATTTTTAATCTGTGCTACACAGGCAACTATCAAATGTTTTTGAGTAGCACAGTGGTATGATTAGATTTGGTTCTTGGATGATAAATTCTAACAGGTGCCACAGGAGAGGGACGCGGTGATGAAAACGGAACCAGAAAAACAGCAGTCAGGAAGGGAAATCGGTGGAAAAGACCACAAATCCACGGCAGATTATGGAGCCAGATGTGGCGAGACTGGAAATGGCCAGATTTTAATTTGAGAAGGATCACAGACAACAGAGATGCTTGCCGCCTGAGGAACAGCCCGGATACCACGGCTGTGGCAGAGAACTCTGAAGGATCTAGCCAACGACCAGCTTTTTGTTCTGCGTATGTCACTGAAGGCTTCTTCCCATAACTTACCTCTGCGTCTCTGCCTTTACAACGCAGTTGGCAATTTCAGAGAAAAACATACATATATATATTCCTTCCATCAATTTTATGTTGACCCTAATGCTGTTCCTAAAATGCCTTTTTGATATGCCTCTACAATGCTGTAGGTAAAACATTAGTCCACACTGCAGAAATGGTAGAGGGTTAGTAGATCTCTAGTTAGTTATCAGGTGTTCTGCACTTCAAAGAAAGGTTGAAAAGACATCCAGTTGATAATGAATCTGGTCCTTTGTTTTTCTTTAGTTTTATATCCCTAAATTTTTTGTGAATTTTAATAGAGAGAAATGTTATCATGAATATTTTTTGAGATAAGCTACCTTAGTGGGCACATTTTGCGGGCACATGACTTATATTTCCTTCGAGTGAAGTAAATTACAAAATTAAAGCAGAGGGATTTCAAGATTACTAAGGAATTTCATTCAATTTGATGAAATATGCATTGCAACAAGAGGTCATCAATGTTGTGGGAAAAATGGAAACAATATCATTATTCAGGAAAAAAATCAAACTAATAATTTCTCTGTTGTTTGGCCCGTCAATTCATGAATTAATTTCAAGAACCAAGTTTTAAAAGTAAAATTATTTTTCTTTCAATATTTTTATTTTTTAGTAAAAATTTTTTTAATGTCTGTTTATTTTTGAGAGAGAGAGAGAGACTGTGAGCAGGGGAGGGGCAGAGAGAGAGGGAGACACAGAATCCAAAGCAGGCTCCAGGCTCTGAGCTGTCAGCACAGAGCCTGACATGGGCCTCGAACCCATGAACCCATGAACCCTCGAGACCATGACCTGAGCCGAAGTCGGACGCTTAACCAACTGAGCCACCCAGGCACCCTTTCTTCAAATATTTTAAAATTAATATTGAACATTTCTTTAAGTGTGTTTTGCAGACAAATCCCCTCCTTTATGATACTGTCCTAGCATTGACATTTGATGGCCTGCTACCCACTTGAAATACATATTCTTATGAAAATGATTAGTCTTTAGGAAATAAATACAATCTCGTTGTTCAACTATGCCATTGTCATTGAGCTGAAAGCATTTTTGTGGCTATTCTGTTGAACTGCTAGTCCAACCCTGGGAGTTTTGTGTTTTTGTGTTACTATTTCCCTTTTAGAGGTCTAGAAACTGAGAATCAATGAGACGCCTTCTTTGAAAATGGGTCTTGATTCACTGAGTTTTCAAAACTGGGTCTTCGTTCAAAAATGGGATGAACAGGGGTGCCTGGGTGGCTCAGTCAGTTGAGCGACCGACTTCGGCTCAGGTCATGATCTCACGGTTTGTGGGTTCGAGCCCCACGTCGGGCTCTGTGCTGACAGCTCAGAGCCTGAAACCTGCTTCGGATTCTGTGTCTCCCTCTCTCTTTGTCTCTCCCTCGGTCGTGCTCTCTCTCTGTCTCAGAAATAAATAAACATAAAAATTTTTTTTAAAAAATGGGATGAACATTGGAGGCAGGCAGGCTGATTGGTTATTTCCTTTTGTGTACTTGATATACAATGTGACACTAGTTTGAGGTATACAACGTAGCGACCCAATATCTCTGTCCCTTATGGTGTGCTCGCCACCAAATAGCTGCCGTCCGTCACCACACAGCACTTACGGTCCCATTGACTATGTTCCCTATGCACTTCCTTTTATGCCCGTGACTTATTCATCCCATAATTAGAAGCCTGTGTCTCTCTTTTCCCACCCCTCCCCTCTAGCAACTATCAAGTTGTTCTCTGTATTTATAGGTTTTAATCTGCTTTCTGTTCGTTTATTTATTTGTTTTTTAGATTCTACATATAAGTGAAATCGTGTGGTATTTGTCTTTCTCTGACTGACCCATCTCACTTAGCATTAATATCCTCTGGGTCCATCCATGGTGTCTCAAATGACAAGATCTCATCCTTTTTATGGCTGAGTAATATTCCATTTTATGTATATATATGTATGTGTACACAAACACACCTATACGCACACATCTTCCTTTTCCATTCATCTGTTGATGGACACATAGATTGCTTTCTATCTTGGCTATAGTAAATAATACCACAATAAACATGGGGGTGCACGTATCTTTTCAAATAGTGTTTTGTTTTCTTTGGATAAATACCCAGTAATGGGATTATTAGATCATATTATATTTATATTTTAATTTTTTGAGGCATGTCCATACCGTTTTCGACAGTGGCTGCACCAGTGTGCATTCCCACCAACAGTGCATGAGTGTTCCTTTTTCTCTACATCCTGGCCAAACCTCGTTACCTCTCTTCTTTTTGATTTTGGCCATCGTGACTAGTGTAAAGTGGTATCTCATTGTGTTTTGGGTTTGCTTTTCCCTGATGCTGAGCGATGTTGAGCATCTTGTCACATGTCTGTTGGCCATCTGTGTGTCTTCTTGGGAAAAAATGTCTATTCAGGTGCTCTGCCCGTTTTTTAAAATCAGATTGTTTTCCTGGTGTTGAGTTGTATGAGTTCTTCGTATAGTTTGGATATTAACCCCTTATCAAATGTACAGTTTGCAAATCCCTTCTCCCATTCAGTAGGTTGGTTGCTTTCTCATTTTGTTGATGGTTTTCTTTGCTGTGCGGCAGCTTTTTATTTTACTGTGGTTTCAATACTTTATTTTTGCTTTTGTGTCCCTTGCCTCAGGAGAAGTATGGTCAATGCCAAAGAAATTACCAGGCAGACTGATTTAAGTCCTAAGTCTGTATGTATTTAAACTTCACGAACCTCAATTCTCTGATTTTTAGAATAAAGAAAATACCTATTTCAAGAGATAGTAAGGCTAATTATCTTCCTTTACAGTGACTTTTGTGGATATTTAATAAGGCAAGTGCTGAATATGAATTCTTTGATTTTATAAGAACAGATCACCCTTGCCCTCTGACCTGTAAACATTTACAAGATGCCCATAGTTGGGAACAGAAGGCGGTGGCACTCAAGGTATCCCATCGGCCTCTCCAGCCACAAATGTTCTTCAGTGCAAGTCGGCTGCCACTTCCGATGATAAGTCTTCTCCTTTTCATTAGTAGCTAAAAAAGAATATCCCGTGAAATTCACACTTATAACAATGTGAATCATTATTTGGATGCAATTAATTTGTATATTATATGACAATATAGAAAGGTTGAGCAACTAAAAATCTAAATGACAGGGAAAAACCTAAAGCAAGCATTATGAAGAAAGGAAAGTTCATTTTTAACAGATACAAATTAAATTAACAAGGTGTTTTATTTGCAGCATGAAATGATTTGATTATTTGGCAATGAAGTCACTTTACACTGCCTTACGCAATATAATTAATTAATGTTAAGAATTTAAAGTTCCATATTATGCTAAATTACTACTTTACTGGTTAAATCTGATCATATTTTCTCACCTAATCATCTGAATCCTGATTTAGAGACCACGTGATCAGTAAACCATTATCCAACCACAGAAAACATTTCATTTATTTTTTTTATTTTCTCTTTCATAAGCCAAGGGTCTCCTCTACACCCAGCCGTACATAGTTGCTCAAGTTTTTATAACTAGGGTATGAAGAGAGATGAAGTTAGCAAATGAATTTTGATTTTTAGATTGTGTCATTTCAACAGTTTTTCTTTCTTCCTATACTTCTTCCCTCCCTTTGTTTTTCTCTCTCTCCATTCCTTCTTTGCTTTGTAAATAAAATTTATCCAGTGTTTCCATTTCTGCTCTGTAAAAGACATTATATTAACTTTTAGTCTAAAGAGAAAATGAAAGTTTAAGAAATATTATTCTTGGGGCACTTTGGTGGCTCAGTCAGTTAAGTATCCAACTCTTGATTTCAGCTCAGGTCACGATCTCCTGGTTTGTGGGTTCAAGCCCTATGTTGGGCTCTGCACTGATGGTGTGGAGCCTGCTTGAGAGTCTCTCTCTCTCCCTGTCTCTGCCTCTACCCTGCTCACTTGCTTGTTCTCTCCCTCTCTCTCTCTCTCAAAATAAATAAACAAAACTTAAAAGAAAAAAGAAATACTGTTGGCCTCAAGGGATTTCTATTTTGGTAGAAGAGAAAAAATATCGTCAATCAAAGGATACAAATAAATAGAAGTAGAAATATCTAGGAATATTTGTGAGTGAGTGAGTGTGTGTGTGTGTGTGTGTGTGTGTGTGTGTGTGTGTGTAACAATGCACAGGGGAGCAATGTCCTGAGAAACTGCCATTACAGCAGCACATTTATTATCAAAAAATAAAAGAAAATAACCTTTAAGTGAGGTCAAATGATCGATAGTTTTAGAAGACGGAGAAGTGAATGGAAAGGATGGCCCTGACAGATGAAGCCTTATGCCCTTATCTGCCGTCTAACAGCTAGATTGTATTCTGTATGGAAGGCGTGTGGTGGTATCCATCTCTCGTGTCCTGTCCCCGGAGCCCTAGCTCTTCCTTATTCTGACAAGCCCAGGCGGGTCCCAATCGCTGTTGCGTAAAGGTAGCTACCAACAGAAATCTGATTTCTCCTGGCCTCTTTTCCTACCAGCCGCCCGACACTCTCAAGTGACTACATGATGGCTTTTGACACATAGGGAAGAATATAAGGAAACTTACATCAAACAGAGATGACAATGGCTGGGAATTACATTGACATGACTCTCTTTAAAGATTCTTCAGTGGCTTGAGGAACAAGAGAGGGTGAATTCTTATGGCACGATTTTGGTGTAAATGAGTGGGCTTTTCCCTACTCCATTGTGCATAACTCAGCTGTTTTATGGGCAGATCACCTTTTACTCTCTCTTAAAGAAGCGCTACCATGGAATAATGTACTGCAGGTGGCATTTACCCCCCAAGTGACGTATCTGGTAGTTCAGTGCTTTGCTGGGACAATACTTCATAAACCCACCCACATACGAGCCGGGTTGTCGCTTAGTTATTTCACCAGGGCTCAGAGTTGAGGTTTCCTTGGCCAACTCTTTAAAAGCTACTTTAAATGCAGTTTAGTAGAACTCTTGTGGAAACGGATTTCTACTAGTAGCAAAAATAATATCTCGTAACTGATCTCTACAAAGTATAATTAATCTTTTTAAACATATCAATAATGATTATACCTACGAATACATTTTATTTTTCTGTGGAAGAAAGTGAGTTGTTTTGGTGCAGGAAATAAAGCACACCTTCTTTGTGAAAATCTATAGAAACATTCCCAATATATTATCTAACATATGGCTCCTTATTAAAAAGGACACCACATTAGAATAACAGGAAGACACTATTTAAAAAAAAATATATATATATATATATATATATGTACACCCTTTATTCTGTTACTTAGAAATGGGAATACTTTTACTGACTTGGAATTTTTAACTTGGATGTGATAATGGTTTAGAATAATGATTACTAAGATCATATGGCTGATCTAGATATAACCAAGACTCTTCATCGAGGGGGAAAAAAGGAGGGTATAGAATTTCCTCATTATACAAAGCATGTTTTTAGATTTCGGGTTTTCTTTTATTTTTATGGAGTCTGGGACTATAAACACTCTGGCTGAGCGTTGCTGTTACTCATCTTGGCTTCCTGTCCGTGTGTTATTTATACATCTGTGCTTCTCAAATTTATTAAGATTTACTTGCCTTTTCTGTGTATCTCCAAAGCACTATATTCTGTTGACTAAGTCTTTTAAAGATTCCCGTCTCTGGCATCATCCGTCTTTTCCTAAGCACTGACTATTTTGAGCTCAGTATTGTGTTCACAGGGCAGAGGGCCTGTTGACTTCCCCACAATGAAAACATTACTGAGTTATGTGCAGGGACCTGAAGTCAGAATCTGGCCCCAAAGTTGCTTGAGATTATTCATGGGGAGAGTTTTCCAGCTCTCTTTTTGCTCCTGCCTAGAGCCATTGGATGCCTCTTAAATCACTGACAGAAAATTTAGGTCAACACATTGCCTAAGGTCATTTAAATTTCAAATCTGCTGCCACTTTTGTGCTTGCAGCTCTTGGGAGAGAAGGGCGCTGTGTCTACACAGTGTGGGAACTAGAGCCAGGAACCTGGCACAGGAACGTTCAGCTGCAGAAGTACGTCAGGAAGGTTAGAGAGTCTAAACTGACAGGCTGCCTTCTGACTCAGGGCTGAGCTGGGCACAACAGCCAGTGATGAGGGTGAGTCTCTTTGCCCAATTTTATAGTGCTTGTTACCGTTCCGGATTTAGCCATATATAGATTTTTTAATTTATGTTTTGGTAAGCATAGAAGGTATTATTCTGGCTCCGTAGAAATGATCTGTGAGCAAGACCTACATTCCGTGAAGTGTTTAAATAAGTCAACGGGTGGGAACAGAATACCTGATGTTTCTAGTTCTCCTGGGCCAGCACAGAGCACAGACCCAAATAGGGCCCCTGGATTCAGCCTAAAATTACAATTGGATACATTCTGCTCTGTGCATGTTGTCAGCTGTCATTCTAGTTACTTTTATGCCATTTGGCCCTGAATATGCTGAGTTCCAGAAACAAGCACACCTAGCAATCAGATTTTGGTTTCTCAGTCCTCTTCTCCAATAAAAGGTAAGAGGGCTTGTTGGAGAGATGGTCAGTTCAGTGTCAGCACTGAGAAAGTACAAGATGAGCCAGAAAATAAGGAAATGCTTTAAAATGGGCAGTGGCGTGGTGAAAGACCACAGAAGCCAGCTTAAAGGAACTGCTGATGGCCAAATCTTGGATAATACAAGTGATAACCTCAATAACAAAAGAACAAATTATAACCCATAGGTAGCATCAAATAAATATCCTTGAGTCCACATTGATATAAATAAATCATTGAATAAGCAATAAAATGTACAATAGAATTCTTTCCTACAACAGAATTCCAATTAATAAATGTAAAAGGAGTGGTGGGTTTCTTTTAAAATTATAACATGGAGTATTACTCCGCCATGAAAAAAGGATGAGGTCATGCCGTTTGCAACACCATGGATGGAGTTAGAGGGTATTGTTCCAAGTGAAATTTGTCAGACTGAGAAACCCGAATACCATACGATCTCACTCCTAGGTGGAATCTTAAAAAAAAGCAAAAAACAAACAAAACAAACAAACAGATGAATAAACCAAAAAGCAGAAGCAGACCTACACACAACAAACTGATGGCTGCTGGTGGAGTGGGGTGGAGGGATGGAGGAAATGAAAAGGGTTAACAGCACACTTATCCTGTTGAGCACTGAGTAATGTATACAGTTGTTGAACTGTTATATTATATCCCTAAAATAAATATAACATCGTATGTTATACTACAATATAAAATTTCTTTACCTCACACGACAAATCCATATGTAGGCAACGCGATTTAAAGAGTGTGATATATATATATACATATATATATTATATATGTATTACATATTTTATGTTAAATATATATTTTTAAAAACAAACTGGAATTGTATTCTTTATATATTTATATATATATTATATATTTATATTTTAAAATATATATTTTCATATATTTTTACATATTTATATATTATATATATAATTTTTTTTTAATATATGAAATTTATTGTCAAATTGGTTTCCATACAACACCCAGTGCTCATCCCAAAAGGTGCCCTCCTCAATACCCATCACCCACCCTCCCCTCCCTCCCACCCGCCATCAACCCTCAGTTTGTTCTGTTTTTAAGAGTCTCTTATGCTTCGGCTCTCTCCCACTCTAACCTCTTTTTTTTTTTTTTTCCTTCCCCTCCCCCATGGGTTCCTGTTAAGTTTCTCAGGATCCACATAAGAGTGAAATCATATGGTATCTGTCTTTCTCTGTATGGCTTATTTCACTTAGCATCACACTCTCCAGTTCCATCCACGTTGCTACAAAGGGCCATATTTCATTTTTTCTCATTGCCACATAGTATTCCATTGTGTATATAAACCACAATTTCTTTATCCATTCATCAGTTGATGGACATTTCGGCTCTTTCCATCATTTGGCTATTGTTGAGAGTGCTGCTATAAACATTGGGGTACAAGTGCCCCTATGCATCAGTACTCCTGTATCCCTTGGGTAAATTCCTAGCAGCGCTATTGCTGGGTCACAGGGTAGGTCTATTTTTAATTTTCTGAGGAACCTCCACACTGCTTTCCAGAGCGGCTGCACCAATTTGCATTCCCACCAACAGTGCAAGAGGGTTCCCGTTTCTCCACATCCTCTCCAGCATCTATAGTCTCCTGATTTGTTCATTTTGGCCACTCTGACTGGCGTGAGGTGATATCTGAGTGTGGTTTTGAGTTGTATTTCCCTGATAAGGAGCGACGTTGAACATCTTTTCATGTGCCTGTTGGCCATCTGGATGTCTTCTTTAGAGAAGTGTCTATTCATGTTTTCTGCCCGTTTCTTCACTGGGTTATTTATTTTTCGGGTGTGGAGTTTGGTGAGCTCTTTATAGATTTTGGATACTAGCCCTTTGTCCGATAGGTCATTTGCAAATATCTTTTCCCATTCCGTTGGTTGCCTTTTAGTTTTGTTGGTTGTTTCCTTTGCTGTGCAGAAGCTTTTTATCTTCATAAGGTCCCAGTAATTCACTTTTGCTTTTAATTCCCTTGCCTTTGGGGATGTATCGAGTAAGAGATTGCTACGGCTGAGGTCAGAGAGGTCTTTTCCTGCTTTCTCCTCTAAGGTTTTGATGGTTTCCTGTCTCACATTCAGGTCCTTTATCCATTTTGAGTTTATTTTTGTGAGTGGTGTGAGAAAGTGGTCTAGTTTCAACCTTCTGCATGTTGCTGTCCAGTTCTCCCAGCACCATTTGTTAAAGAGACTGTCTTTTTTCCATTGGATGTTCTTTCCTGCTTTGTCAAAGATGAGTTGGCCATACGTTTGTGGGTCTAGTTCTGGGGTTTCTATTCTATTCCATTGGTCTGTGTGTCTGTTTTCGTGCCAATACCATGCTGTCTTGATGATGACAGCTTTGTAGTAGAGGCTAAAGTCTGGGATTGTGATGCCTCCTGCTTTGGTCTTCTTCAAAATTCCTTTGGCTATTCGGGGCCTTTTGTGGTTCCATATGAATTTTAGGATTGCTTGTTCTAGTTTCGAGAAGAATGCTGGTGCAATTTTGATTGGGATTGCATTGAATGTGTAGATAGCTTTGGGTAGTATTGACATTTTGACAATATTTATTCTTCCAATCCATGAGCAGGGAATGTCTTTCCATTTCTTTAAATCTTCTTCAATTACCTTCATAAGTTTTCTATAGTTTTCAGCGTGCAGATCTTTTACATCTTTGGTTAGATTTATTCCTAGGTATTTTATGCTTCTTGGTGCAATTGTGAATGGGATCAGTTTCTTTATTTGTCTTTCTGTTGCTTCATTGTTAGTGTATAAGAATGCATATATAATTTTTTAAAACACAATCTGGAGCTGTGTTCTCCATGTTCTTTCTTTTTCCATTGAAATTAAACATTTAAATATTATTATATGGATCTGGTATAGGGGAGTTCATTAGCACTGTTAATGTATATTGTGACATTCCTACCAGTGTCTAACATATTTATTACCAACTTAATAATTTGGAAATTTAGTTCATTGATTCAGGGGTTATATAATTTATTTTCCAAATACATACCTTATTTTCAGTTAATTTTTGTTTATGTCTCATTAAACTGTGGTTGTAGAATATGTTTGATACCTTTTGTTGTGATTCATTGATACTTGGTTTGCAGCCTGAATTTAGTTTCCACAATTGTTGCATGTAGGCTTTAAGAGAATAAGAATTTTCTAATTTCTGGGTTGTGTGCCATCTATGGCTATTTAATCAAGCTTATTAATTATGCTATTTAACTTGTTATATCTTTGTAAATATTTTTCTTATTTGATCTGCCCATTTTAGAGACAGGAATAATACAAAAAATCTCTTTATGATGGATTTTCCTACTCTGCAGATAATTATTTTGATTTTTGCTTCATATATTTCAAAGTTATTTGATGTGAATGAGTTTAGAATTGCCAAATCTTATTTGTTAATTGTCTCTTTTTATGACTATAAAGTGACCCACTGTCTCTTCTGTTGCTTTTTTGTTTAAGCCTATATTTTGATATTACCAATCTATGATGATTATTTGCTTGGTACATATTTTTATCCTTTTGTTTTCAACATTAATATGCCTTAGAGCCTTAGGTATATTACTTATAATAACATATGGTATATTTTTTAAATTCAGTGTGGCAATCTGTCTTCTAAATGGGATATTTGATCCATTTATATATACTGTATTACCAGCGTATTCAGAAATGTTTCTATAGTATCATTTTCAGCTTTTATTGGCCTGCCTTTTCTAGTTATACTCTTTTGATACCTATTTTTATTGTTTATATTCCATTATTCCTATCTATAATTTGTCCATTATAACTCTATTCCTGTTCTTGTCTAATTAACATTAAAAATAGAGCAAGATTTTAAAATCAACAAAAGTTCCGTTTAATCCGTTTTTCTGCCCTACTCCTGAATAACACTGAGTAACTTAACTCTGATCACCTCCTTCAATATTTTGCCTCATTTTTTAATACTTCCTAATTGGTGTTACTTTTGTTGTTCTATATGATCTGTACTTGCCAGAGTTTGATGCATGTTTACCTGTGTATTTGTTTACCATTCTATCTTGTAGCTCAGATTTTTTAATGAGGTAATTTCTCTTCTTCCTGAAGCTTATTTTTAGAAGTTCAATCAGTGAGGGTCTGCTCCTGCTCAATCTGAGTTAT
Source organism: Lynx rufus (assembly GCF_022079265.1). Classification (NCBI taxonomy): domain Eukaryota; kingdom Metazoa; phylum Chordata; class Mammalia; order Carnivora; family Felidae; genus Lynx; species Lynx rufus. Next base: position 5,589,922 of record NW_025814840.1, on the reverse strand, counting down.
AATCTACAAACACATGTATATGGTTCTCAGTTTTAAGTGAAGAAGCCAGCCACACAATTCTAAGTCAGCAGCAATTTTCATTTAGTCTGCGAAGGGTGACTGTGGCGTCTGGCTTCCATCATGGCTGAAAGGACGGCAGTCTAATTACAGTTTCTTTATACGTAGTTGTAATCCTTTCCCAGGGCTGCCATCACAAATTAGGACAAACTGTGTGGCTTAAAATAACAGAAATATATTCTCTCAAGAGTTCTGGAGGCTAGAAGTCCAAGAGCAAGGTGTTGGTAGGGCCATGTTCCCTCTGAAGTGTATGTACAGGGAAGGATGTATTCAATGCCTCCCTTGTAGTTTCTGGCGGTTTTGCCGGAATTCCTTGGTGTCCCCTGACTTGTCGATGTGTCCCTCCAATCTTTGTCTCTGCATTCACAAGGACATCTGCCCTTTGTGTTTTTCTTCCTCTGTCTCTCCTCTTCATTTATAAGAATAGAGTAAAATTGAATTTAGGGCCCACTGTACTCTAATATGACCTCATCTAAGCTAATTAGATATCCAGAGATCCTACTTCCAAATAAGGTCAGATTCGGAGGTTCCTAGAAAAACATGAATTGGGAGGGGAAGACCCATTCAACCCAGTCCAGTGTTGTGCCTTTTCTCTATGGCTATTTTGAATGGTTATTTATTTATTTATTTATTTATTTATTTATTTTTGAGAGGGAGGGAGAGAGAGAGAGAGAGAAAGAAAGTGTGAGTGGGGGAGGGGCAGAGACAGAGGGGGGACAGAGGATCAGAAGCGGGCTTGCCACTGATAGGCCGACAGCAGTGAGCCCAATGCAGGGCTCCACCTCACGGATGACAAGATCATGATCTGAGCCAAAGTTGGACGCTCAACAGACTGAGCCATCCAGAACCCCTATGGCTATTTTAAAACCATCCACACCTATGGATATAGTATTTTTCAGTATATGTGCTCCATCAGAAAGAGGAATCCACACATATTTATCGAATTGCACACCGCTTTCGTCTGTATTGTATATGTGATCAAAATCTGAGAATAGATGTTTTTAGCTCTGGAAATTAGTGATTTATTTTAACATATTTTTGGCCATAAGCAACTACTCATACCATCCCCGTGATATACTTGTTTTTATAACCTGCACTGGGCTACTGACCATTTGGCGCTTTAAGAGTTGACTAGAATATGGAGACGTGGATTGGCGAATCCTGGGGCATTGTTCTCTTGACCTATTTAGTTCAATATCTGATTTCATTTGTTTGCTTAATTAAATTATGCAATGCCCGGATTTAAACAGCCTCCCTTAAAAGTGAGCTGGGAGTTTTTGACAGATATCTGGCACTTGATTGTGAGTCCATCAGGATACGTCAATCAGACGTACTTACCTCTTTTAACTTCGAAACTTTGGTGAAACCTGAGAAATTTGGCAGTTTCTACTGCCTTTAATTACACTGCTTGCTGAATGACAGGCAGCCTTTGGCCATCTCAACATTGCTTTACATGTAATCTTCTTGAAGACATTTTAAAAGATGATTAGAAATCCAAGTGCGTGTTGGAATTTAAGTGTACTACTATCATTGAAAGTAATTAAATGGAAGTGACAATGTGGACGAACCAATTACATCCCAGCATAGCTAAAATATAATTAACCTGAATGAGCAACAGTAATTCTGCCACAACTGGCCTCTCTACCTGGAGGCTTGGCAAGCCTTCTTTTCCGTGTTGACTTTAAGATGCATCCTGACGAACCAATGGTATCATGCGTATCAAATGGGAAGGTAAAAAGGTCTGAGAGTTGAAGAAACAGGATATTTTATCCAAAGTTGGCTTTGAATTTATTCCAGTTTCGTGTGTGTGTGTGTGTGTGTGAAGCAAATGTTTAAGTGGCTAAAAGTGGAGAGACTCGTGTACTGCTACGTTATGAGAGGAATACAGAACAGTTTTCAGGGAGGAAAAAGTTTCCCAAGAATTTCTTCAGGTCACTTTAGAGCTGTAGTCCTTCAGACATAGTTGGTACATCAGTCTTACTGGTTGTGAAGCATGTGAATCATCGTGCTACCCAGAAATAAGAGAAGTGGTTTAAAAGGTCACTGTTCTATTAAGTCCGCTGTGTTCTAAACTATTTGAGAGACGACTGGAAAACACTGGTGAGTTGGTCCATCAGGCTACTTACTTACAGTGGCCCAGCAGAAATGGGCAAAAGATGAGTTACAGAGTCATGTCTTGCTGACCTTGTTGAGAAAGACTAATTTCTGCAAATTAAAAAAAAAAAATGAAGTAAAATTGCACTTTTGGTCAGGTCAGATATAACCTCTCAAGGGAAACATTTCAACACGGTCACGTCCCAGAACCAAGAAACCGCTATGTTCCAGTACATCTGAGGCACCGGGCCGCCCCTCTGCATGCCTCAGCCTTGAGGCCAGGGCCTTAGTAAAGAGTCCCCCAGAAGCATTTGTCAGGGTGGCCTCAGGGATGGCCAGTGTGCTGACGACAGTTACCCGGCAAATCCTGGTCACGTGTTTTCTGGCCCTGCTGCTCTGTCACTTTGAGACCTTCTGCTTCCTCTAGGTGGGTGTTTAACATTTGCTAATTTGGACTGTTGAAAGACACACGGAGGTATATCAAACATTTTAGGAGTTTGTTGGAAGGGAGCTCCAAGGAGCTGCACGACACGAGAGACGTTTGTGGGCAGAGGGGGGTGCGGCACGAGGAAGTTCTGCTAGGCAACAAAGCAGGTTGGTTATTGCGAAGTCACTTTCGTTGAGGGGATACCAGGGGGCTCTCGGGCAGATTTCCTTACTGGTGCTTCCCATGTGATTCCTGCTGGACTGGTTCAAGGTGCCATTTTGGGGAGAGCCAACACTATAATGAAGTCTGGGTTTGGTGACCCGGGACCCGTCACAGGCAGCTCCCCTTGGGGCCGGTTGTCTGGTCTGTAACAAGATACATCGGAGATGTTAAAAGTTGTCCTCCGCACCCTGGGGGACCCATTTAAAATTCCTGAAGATTGTGAGACGCTGTAGTTTGTTGACAAGTTTTCCAGAGGACTCCGTTTTCTTCGGGTGAGAGTGCCAGCTAGAAAGATCCACTTCCAGTCAGCCTTGGCCCCAGGAGTTTCAGTATCCCGTCATCACTCCAGAAGGCATCGGGGGCCTTGTGAATGCGGGACCGGGTGGCCATGGCGCCTTGCACTGTCCCACAGGGCGGCGGTGAGGCCTCCCAGGCTGTTCTCACTGATACTTAAATTAACATAAACTGTGTCAAAGCAGAAGTGTTCTTTCTCCGTCTCACTAGCCATGTTCCTGGTGCTGGCAGCCACGTGGCTGGTGGATCCCATAGTCCTCACAAAGGAACGTTTTTGCCATCACAGAACATTCTTTTGGAAAGTCCCCCTTCCGGACAAACAAACCCAGCAACCCTGTGCCTGAAAGTGATGGGTATCGTTAAAGTCGCCTTTAAGCCATTATTTGTTACTCAATGATCCAGAAAATTAATGAACAGAACATGGTGGGGGGGAGGGGGGGCAGGGAATGTATTTCAATTCCACATTTTACCCAAATGGTCTTTGTGAGCAAAGAGTGGTGAGGAAGCCATCAGTGCAAACGGGGCAGGAGGCCCCCATCTCCAGGACTCCGTTATTCTGAGGAGCTTTCCACCCCCATTTGTCTTGATGACTTTGCCAGCTGCTAAAACGAAACTTCGTTAAATTTAAAAATCTTTGGGGCGCCTGGGTGGCTCGGTCGGTTAAGCGTCCGACTTCAGCTCAGGTCACGATCTCACTGTCCGTGAGTTCGAGCCCCGCGTCGGGCTCTGGGCTGATGGCTCGGAGCCTGGAGCCTGCTTCCAATTCTGTGTCTCCCTCTCTCTCTGCCCCTCCCCCATTCATGCTCTGTCTCTCTCTGTCTCAAAAATAAATAAACGTTAAAAAAAATTAAAAAAAAAATAATTTAAAAATCTTTAAATGCCGGGGCGCCAGGGTGGCTCGGTTGGTTGAGCGTCTGACTCCGTTTCTGCTCAAGTGGTGATCTCACAGTTTCGTGAGTTCGAGCCCCACATCGGGCTCTGTGCTGATGGTGCAGAGCCTGCTTGAGATTCTCTCTCTCTCATTCTCTCTCTCCCCCCCACCCCTCCCCTACTCACGCTGTCTCTCTCTCAAATAAATAAACTTGAAAAAAATTTAAAAATCCTTAAATGCCAACTTTGTTTTTGCTGAACACTGCTGTGCCATTTGCAGTGGTCACAGGTCGAGCCCCGAAGGTTTGTCGGGGAGATCGACGCGATAACACCTACTTTAAAGTAATAGGGCTGTTTCCTTCATCTCAATTAACTCGTCTCTTTTTCTTAGCTCCTGGCACCGATTCAAGGCTAATGTGATTAAACGATCCTTCCGAAATCGGTGAGCGTCAAAGCAATTTTAAACACTTTATGAAAATACCGCATGCTGAAAAGCACACACATCACCATGAGGGGACAACTCAAGAAAATATCACCAGGTGACCACACCTGTGCCACTGCCGACATTCGAAGCCCCCAGAGCCTTCTCTGTGCCCCTCCAGATAATGATCTCTTCCTTTCTCCACGGAAGTAGCCCCTGTCCTCCCTTCTTAGACGGTATATTACTCGGCCCTATTTTTGGAAAGGATTCCTAGGATATGAGTTTTTAATGCCTGGCTTCTTTGGTCAGCCTTATGCTTCCTCCAGGCATATTGTGGCTCATGGGTGTGTTTTTATTTTCCCATTTCTACTGTAGTCCTGTGTTCCACGGAATGAATAGGCCACACTGTACCCACCCTCCTGTTGCTAGACATCTGGGCTGATGGATTGTTAGGAACTTTCCTGTACGTTTCATTTATTTGATGTGCATTTCCAGGTATTCTTGTTGGTCAGACCTCATGGTGCATGTTTTGGATTTTAAAATGGAAGGGCCTGCGGGCAGAATGTGTAATTCAGCTGGCCCTTCTTTAAAAATGGAACGTGGGAGGGTTTGGGGATTTTTGCTTCTGGTTTTAGAAGGGGATAGAGTGTTTGCAGGAACGTCTGGTTTGGACGGGGCAAGTCTACCACAACGGATCTGTGAGTTTTGCACCTTAGTGAATACAGTCGTGGTGGCTCTAAGGAAGCAACCCCGTGAACTCATGGCAGTAACTAACTTTTCTACTCTCTGCTTCCGGTCATCCACACCCTGGCTGTAATTAGACTCATTTGCCAAAGTGTCCAAAGACAATGTCAGTCACCGGGGGAGAACCAAGGATCTCATCATGTTTGTGCCCAGAGAGGCACAGGCTTTTGGGGACAGCCTAGAAAAATGACCCTAATATTTGTAGGTGAAGCGCATCTTTAACGAAAGTCCTGATTTGCCGGTTGGAAAGAGAGGAAATTTGGTAGGACCATAGGTGAGAAAGGGACATCCAAGGTCCTGTGTTTCTCTGATAAGAGATTTTCTTTTTTTTTTTTTTTTTTTCTTAAAAAAATCTTGCAGCACCGAGGGTGACAAATGTCACAGTCTTTCCCTTGAGCGAGAGGAGAGGATTAAAATCAGGAAGAGATCTTTTCCCACTGTGGGCACATTTGGCCAGAACAGTTTGATTAAGACATGAATTAGAAAATGGGGAGCTGAGTGGAGGGAGGGGAAAGAGGTCTTGCTTTCTCAGCAGGATCTCAAAGCCCAGCTTGAAAACAATCATTAGCCGTCGTGAAGGGCAGCACCTATGTAGCCAGCATCACATGCTGCCCTTGACATTTGGCTGCTTATTACCAGCACCCAGCCAGGGAAGCCACTGACGGGGAGGGTCCGAGAAGGCTTCTGGCAGAAGCACGTCGACCAAATTTTGCCTTCAATCCGAGGGGAGGGAACACTGTTGGGGCCACCACCACACGAGATCTACTTGCCTCAGACTCTCTGGGGATGGGGCCCAGGAATCCGTGGTGTTGTTTGTTTGTTTGTTTGTTTTCAGAAGCATCTAGGAGATTTTCCTTTGCAGTCAGGTGTGTGAACCACCCAGTAAATAGAGCCTGGCTGTGTTTGGCTTATCTTCTCTCCAAAAGATAAGGGGTTAGTTATCTAGGTTTCATGGTTTTCTAGGGAGAGGTCACTTCGCATTAAAAAAAGGTTCATGGTTTTCATTTTTCTATTTCACAGACACCAGAAAGGAGGAGGCCGTGCCGTAGGTAAACATCTTGTTTGGAGGCAGCTGATACAAGCTGCAGACACAAGGTCGCTGGGGTGCCAGAAAGTACTGAGACAGGGTTTCTTGGCGGGGTCAAGTCTGAGACAGTGGCTAGATATTTCACACAGGCTACCCCGGGAGCCTCAGGGCGAACCTCCCTCATTGCCTTGGAGTCTAATGTACTGACGTTTGGGGGGACGACTGTGGGGAATTGTTACTCTAAGTATTCTCCAGATTCTTCTGTCTCATTTGCATCATATGCCCATTCCTTGGTAATTACGAATTTTAATAACTGTTGAGCACATAGTATCACGCCAGGTATCAGTGTAGATACTGAAAATACAATGGGGACGATAAGGCTCCTAACATTTAGATCTTATTCTTCCCTCACTTCAGCTGTTGTTTCTTATTCTACAAGTGTCTTTTGTTTTCTGTGGCCCATCTGCTTAAAATCCATCTTGAGGTCGATAACCGCGTTTTACGTGCAGGTGAAAATCACTGCTCTCTGCACAAGGGCTTGTTGTGCCAGCACAGTGCCAAAGAAGGAGGCTCACGGTTTTCTCTTTTTTCTTCTCTTTTTCTTATTGGCTTTTGGCTGACTTCTTTTTTTTTTTTTTTTAATTTTTTTTTTTTGACGTTTTATTTATTTTTGAGACAGGGAGAGACAGAGCATGAACAGGGGAGGGTCAGAGAGAGGGAGACACAGAATCTGAAACAGGCTCCAGGCTCTGAGCTGTCAGCACAGAGCCTGATGCGGGGCTCGAACTCCCGGACCGCGAGATCATGACCTGAGCCGAAGTCGGACGCTTAACCGACTGAGCCACCCAGGTGCCCCTTGGCTGACTTCTTGACGGCAACAGTTGCCAGGTGTCCAGGCTCATCGAAGCAGCGCTGTTCTCTCCGGAGCTCAGGACGGTCTTACTTGGGGATTGCTTTGGACCACCAGGGGTATTTCCCCCCAGCTCCCGTGATTTTCTTTTTCATGATTGGTCTGTCTCACCGAGATCTTTCTCTCAGATGGCACTCTGAGCTCTTCATTTCCCTCCCTAAAACCCTTAACTTTCTCCCTCTGTCGTTGAGCGCAGAGATCAAACTCTTCAGCTCCTCTGCCGAGGCCCTGGAGACGCAGACCTCGCCTGATCCCCTGCCAGTCGTTCCTAGCCTCCTTCTCCCCAAACCATTTATACAGTTCTCCAACAGTGCTGTGCCAGTTCATTCCATCTTGGTTCAAACAAGCCCTCTCCCCAGGGTGGCTTCCTGCTAACTCCTCAGTCTTCAAAGTTCAGTTCTGATCCAAGAACACTTCTCTGAATACCTGCAGATTCGGATTCTTCTCACTGTGCTTCTGTAGTCCCACACCCTGTAGTAGTCGGTGCTGCCTTCTGCTTGGCTGTTCCCTCCATCTGGACGCCTCACCTCCTTCAGGGCAGAGCATCTGCTCGGAGTACCTGGAGCAGCATAGACACTGAGTAAATGCTCCATCAGTTGGAGCTGGGTCCCATTTGGTTATGTTGGCACACGGTGGGCGTTGTATAAATGCTCGCTAAAAGATTAAGTGGATAAAATGGGCTGGTTATACTTGTCTTTCTTGTCTCCTGGATACTCCGTATTGTGTAAGAGTCTATTAAAAATGAAGCGGTGTATTTATTTATCTAAGTATATGGGGACTGGCCGTTGATGAGCAGTTGTAATGATGCAGATTAGCAATAGAAACGCCTAGTCAGTCGATCCTCTTTGATTTTGAGCTGTTACCCAAAAGGATATTGAGCCATAAATTAACTTACATCCTCTGTGTCTGTCCCACCCAGTGTGTGAGCTGCGAGCCACTGGTGGCAAATGACCAATTGGTGCAATAAATTTAAATATATTTTAAAATTCAGTTCCTCGGTCTCAATGGCTACATGAAGCTAGTAGCTGCCCTACTGAAAGCATCAACATCAAATATTATGTTTAAATTAGTTATTTAGTGACAGTTTCATTAACTGGAAGTTTGCCCATTTTGCTTTTATTGTGGATAAGTAAAAATACGAGAAGAAATACGGTGGTTATAAGTAAATACTCTGCAAAATAGGATGACTACTTTATATAAGTCTGCTTATAGCAACTAAAAAGCATTTGCGAAATCCGTGCCAAGTAAATATTAAAGAAGATACTCCTTAGGAATTCCCAGATAAAACTCACATTCCCTTGAAAAAAAAATCTGCTACTTTGGATTTCAGTGTAATTCATTATTGTGGTGGTTTCCAAGTTAGGGCAAAATAAGCAGAATTGTAGGATTTATGTTATTTTACTGCACTTAGGCTGATTGCATTTCATGAAAGCTTTTACCAATATATATAATTTTGTAAGATCGTTTTCTTAAGTCAGGCTCAGAAACACTAGGTGTGTGTAAGACACAAAACAGTAAATGAGGATTCATTAAAACATAATATTTTGGTGCATTTATTCTGAAGGTTTTCATTGACACTATAGCATGGTATATACCATCTCTGAAAGCGTGAAGAAAGGACTGGCCTTACGCAAACACTTCATTCATAAGACAGGCATTTGAGATGCGTGTGCCCTGTGTATGGCATTATAACAAATAGTGCGAATATTTCCCCAAACATTTTTTTATTGGGTCGTTAAAATTTGCTGTAGCTACAGGGAAACACATTTTTGAAAATCTATCCTCCGTTGTACTGGATAAAGCTATAGGGAATAGAAATGTTTAAGCCACAAAAGCTCAACCTTGATAAAACTCTGATACCATTTCTGTTGGTTTGTCTGAAACAAGATTTCAGGAGCTTGAAACCTCTTGGGTCAAACAGAGTCAGCTGTTAGAGGGTTTTTCCACATAAGATTGCCTCCACCATTGTAAACTTTGTATTAGATTTCTTCTGGTACAAAATACAGTTTTACTACCTAAGGAAATACAAGAAAAGCGGTACAGAAGAGAGGTAACATCTTTCTTTCCGTGCCTGGAACTTATGGTCCTTGAACAGACCGCTCTAGTTTAAAACATCTCCTTTGGTTACTGACTTTTCTCGCGAGTTCTTTCCTTTTCCTCTCCTGGAGTGGAGGTCCTTACAGCTGAGCTGTCTTCAGTTCCTTTTTCTCTCCGAGTATTGGGAGCCGTGAGCAGAGCTGGCTCATGTTTTCACGTTGCTCTTCTGACGTCTGTGTCCACAGTTTTATTTGTTAAGAGATAATATCAACATCTAGCGCCAGTCACGTATCAAGGGCTTGCTGTATGCAGGGGTGGTGCAGGGTTGATGTGCAGGGGTTGATATGCAGGGGTGGTGCAGGGTGTGTTGGCAAAAAATGCTCTCAACCAGCCTAGGAGATAGTTCACTCCACATTCTGAAAATGAGGAAAACAAGGAGTCACGGAGGTCCTATTGCTAAAGCCAGAATCTGAACACAGGCAGAGGCCAAGCTGTTTTGTACAACACTGTATCGCCTCCCTGGAAAGGCACCCTCTCTATTCACTTCAGATTCATCTAATGTCTTCACAGTGTAGGGGGGCGGACAGAGCTTCCCTCAACCCTCTTAGGGTCCCTGGCTAGCTCTGAAAGTTAAACATACAAAGACAGATTAACAAGAGCAAAGCATGCAAATTTCTTGGATGGCAGTCTTACGGGATACAGGAGACTTCCTAAGGAAATAAAGACTGGAAGAAATTGTTGTGACCCAAGTATTTTTATGCAAGGTTTGATGAAGAGTGGATAGAAATATGATTGGTCAGAGAATGTGAGTTAAGTGTAGTAAACGGGGGGAAATGCAGTGAGGTCTGTGGTTCTTCTAGGAGTCCCTTAGTCTTTGAAGGTAAGGGTGTTCCTTTCCTCAGGGTATTGGGATGTACCTCCCACGGGAGAGTTTTAGGACCTGTAAGGGTGGCCTTCCTGCTTCTGCCATTTTTTTTCAAACTCCATCAGCTTAAGATATTCACTATGCCAAGATGCCAAATTTTGGGGTAGTGTGTCCTGAAACCCACCAAGAGGTATGAACCATGAAAATGATAAGCTGCGTTTTCCAAAAGGCTATAAGAATGTATCCAAAAGCCCTCGCTTCTCCCACCGTGACTTGATTCCTCCGATGGTAGGTCCATTGTTAAATCACTAAAGAACTAATTTCGTGTTTTAGAGACCTGGTCCTCTGACCACCTGCTTGCCTAAAATAGAAATACCAAAATCGTAAAACATTTTATTTTATTTTCAGCCAAGAGATTACAGGGAAAAGACATTTCTCCAAAGACATACAAACAGCCAATGAGTAGCCCATGAAAATATACTGAACATCATTAGCCATCACAGAAATTCAAATGAAAGCTACAAGGGGATCCTGCATCATATGCATTTGGATGGCTATAATGAAAAATAATTACCCAGTGTTGCCAAATATGTGGAGAACTGGAACCTCATGTGTTGCTGGTGGGAATGTAAAACAGTGCAATCGTTTTGGAAAACAGTATGACCGTTCTTCTAAAGGTTGACACAGACTTACCATATGAGGTATCAGTTTCGCTCCTAGGTATATACCTAATGGAATGGAAGCATCTGGGCGCACAAACACTTGCACACACATGTCCACAGTACTGCCATTTATAATAGCCGAAAAGTAGAAATAACACAAATATCTATTAGCTGGTGAGTGGATGAACAGAAGTGGTATACCTGTGCAATGGAATATTCTGGGGGAATAAAGAGGAATGAAGCGGTGATACGTGCTACAGTGTGGATGACTCTTGAAAACGTGCCGAGTGAAAGTAGTCACAGAAGACCACGTGTTGTACGATTCTATTTACACAGCCTGCTGAGAGTGTCTGTAGAGACAGAAAGCAGATCTTTGGTTTCCTAGGGCTGAGTGAGGAGTAGGGAGTGGGTGTCACGAGTATAGGGTTTCATTATTAGGGGGGTGAACGTGTTCTAAAGTTAGGTTGTTGCAATGGCTGCACAACAGTGAAAATACCAAAAATCATTGCATCGCATGCTTTACATAGGAACATTTTATGATATGTAAGTTATATGTTAGTAAAATGGGTGTTTTTAAAGTATCACGTGACAAATAGATCTCAGGATTGTTTAAATTAGCTACTGACTAGAATAACCCACAAGTGCATTTTTATAGATTTTCTTATGAACTATTGATATTCCCCATAAATGTGTTTACATTTTAAGTTTTGTCTTTCATTTTTTTCCTCTCTGTTCCGTCAAAGCTAAGGCTCAGTACTTGGTTCTTGGAAGGAAGGAAAAAAATACGTAAGGACAAAAGGTTGATTTTTATAGATCTTTCACTGTTGCCTAAAAATCACCTCTTCTAGACTTGTGATGACTTTCTCACTCAGGGAAATGAGCCTGATGTTCCTTCAACCAGTCCAGTGTGAAAACTCTTATGCCTTCTCTCTAATCCCTTTTTTTTTTTTTAGTTTATTATTTTGAGAAGGGGAGTGGGTAGGGAGAGGGATAGGGAGAGGACCAGAGACAGAGAGAGAATCCTAAGCGGGCTCCACGCTGCCAGCTCAGAGCCTGACACGGGGCTTAATCCCAAAAACCGTGAACCTGAGCTGAAATCAAGAGTCAGATGTTTAATCAACTGAGCCACCCAGGCACCCCTCTCCAACGCCTCCTCAAAGCATAATGATGTAATGGGGAGAGTAAGGGCTGGGGATCCGACAAATGTGGGTTCAATGGTACTTCTGCCTTCTGTAAGCTCTGTGACCCACGACCAACCTTTTAGCTTCCCGAAGCGTTTTTCTTCCAACTGCCTCCGTGTTTTAATCAAATCAGCGACGATGTATGTCAAGTGCCTGGCGTTTAGTAGGCTCTTGGTAGATGCTTTTATATCATTAGCCATGACCCAGCCTCCCCAAAGAGGGCATCGAATGCAACTTAAGACTGAAATCTGTGTTAGTACTGGAGTACCTGAAAGACCCTTGCTGCCACCACGCCCCTCCCTGAAGCACAAATCTCTCCTACCCCCAATCTCGTGGCCGGTGCCTGAAATCCCACTGTTACAAGCTCTTTTCAGCAATTCAGAATATTTGATCATGGTGTAAATGAAGGTGCCAGCTGGAGTAAAAATATTCTAAACAATGATATTTCATGTCTGGATCAATGGAAATGAGTTTTTCTTCCTTACGAAAACAAAGCAATGAAGGCTTTACTAGTACGGCATACAGGAGCCAAAGGACACACTACGTGCCCAAAGATGAGCTGGAAAGAAATCACTCACTTGGGATGGCGGCCATGATCACGTATGCAGAGCAGGTCTGTGGTTTGAGGGGGCTTAGTGAACAACGACGACCGTTCAGCCCCGCCCTCAACTTGCCTTATTCCTTCTCTCCCTTGAAGAGCAAATCTGTACAGAGACACTACTTTCCAGCCCTGCTCATTGTGAGATTCCCCGCACCACAGCGTTGGCCCTGACAGAAGATGACTTTCACAGTCCTGCCTTGGCTGGTCCCGGCTGTGCCAGTGGGCAGCCCGTCACTCTTCCCCCTCCTTATGCATAAATCCTGAGTGAAAGAGAATGGACAAGAGATGCAGAAAAGCCTGTCTACCCGGGGAGAATCCATCTCTAATTCTTCAGGGGGGGCAGCTCTGGGCCATTTTCAAGTGATGCTACTCTGGGCCATTTTCAAGTGATGCTATTGTTGCTCGAGGCTCAACTAGTTTGCATGTCCCAGCAGAGGCACTAACTAGGGGGAAAATTGCTAAAACCTGTTTATCTGAAAACAATGACAACAAAATCCATATCCACCAAAGATCCCATAGCTCCTCTCCTTTCCAATTCACAAAGCATTCTAATTAAGCAAATTCTGTTTCCCCTCTAGGCAAACAAAGCCTCAAATTAGGATGGGATAGAAGTAGTGAGAACACATGTGGAAATGAGAGATTCCCCTGTTCCAAGGTCATCGTCACAGAACCACCATGGGGCTTTGATATCACCACTTGAAAGGCCTTGACTTGAATTTAAATTTGTGTGTGCTAGAAATGTGGAGCTAAATCACTTAAACCCAGCATAAGCTTTTCTTTCAGGAGAAAAAAATTCTACTTTGCTTCATTTACAAATGTTGATTTGGTTAATTTTTACCCTTAATTATGTTAAGGTGTAAAGAGAAAGTTGAAAACCACCAATTATGGCACAGTTTCGATACCACTTCCGATAACTCTGGGGGAGAGAGTTAATAGAACAAATGCTGGGCAGATACTTTTAACTTCTTTTGTTAGAGGAATATTTAGAGGAGATTCACAAAATATTTGGCAGGAGAATTCTGGTAGAGAGTTTATTCTCATTGAAACATAAGCAGGATGATTTTGTGGTTTCAAGATTTCTTGTGTTGTGTAGATGATTAGCTGTGTGGAGATTAGTTAGGAAATATTCCTGGGTTATAGGCAGAAACATTCACAAAAGGAATTGTAGTATCTGAGTGTAACTCAGCATTCTTGGTGGGGTAGTAGATCTTGCCAGGAAGACTCTGAGATTTGCAGATTACAAAACAATTTGGGTTTTATGAGAGAAATTTTATAAAAGGTGGCATTCATGTGACAGAGTCACTCTTAGTCACTCCTTGGCTGAAATAAGTTTTGATGTGTGACGTTTCTGGTGATAAAATGAACTAAATGTAACTATATTGCTTCTAATTGATTTGCCACAGCTTTCCCCCCACCGCTGAGAAAACAGGGTCACACCTAGAGACAAAATGTGAACTCAAGTGGTTTTTCCATTCCAACTATAGTATTTTATGTTCCATTTCCTAGTAAGCCTAATGTTCACTAGGTTATCTGTGAAGGAACAGGATTTCTATTTGCTTGTTTTTCAATCTGACTTCTAGTAGAAGGCTATCTCTTTATTTACCTAAGCTATCTCTTTATTTACCTAGGCAAAAATAAAAACCCACTGTTGGGATTACATCAAACTAAAAAGCTTTTGCACATTTGAAGGAAACAGTCAACAAAATGAAAAGGCAACTTAAGAAATGGCAGAATATATTTGCAAATGATATATGCAATAAGGGATTGATATCCAAACAATATAAAGAATTCATGCAACTCAACACCAAAATGCCCCACATAATCTGAGACGTGGACAGATTACTTAGGTGTACATTTTCCCCAAGAAAACATACAGATGGCCAAAGGGCATATGGAAAGATGCCCAACATCACTAATCATTAGGGAAATGCAAAACCACAATGAGATAGCATCTCACACCATCAGAATGGATACTGTCAAAAAGACAAGATTTTTGCCAAGTTTTGAACTTCTGTGCCAATGGAAAGAAAGCTATTTGGATAAAATTAAAATACCTTCTACAGAGCAGGAAGATGGCATAGTAGGAGGACCCTAGGCTTGCTTCTTCCTATGAACACATCATCTTAAATGCCCCAGAAATCAACCTATAATCCTGACTGAACAAACTTCACCAACTAAAGGGAGAAAAGAGGTCACATCAAATAAAGTAAGAAGTGTGGGGACATGGCTTCGGGAAGGGGTGGATAATGGGTACTACAGAGAGAAGGGAGTCATGGTCATGGAGATGCATGAGAGAGAGCAAGGGGCCCACAAGGGAATACAAAAGGAGAGCACTTCCCCATAGCTATTGGCTTGGAAAGTGAGAGGGGCTGAATTCCACTAATTCTAATAATGATCAGGGCTTAAAGCCTGTAGTTTTAAAGGTCAGTGGGCTTGGCTGGGATGGAGCCTGAACGGTACTGCACTCCTCCTGGGAGAAGGCAGGCAAACAACCTGGGGGCAGACAGCATGGAAACAGCCACCTGAACACATGGGGTAAAAAACAGGGAGATTATTACCTTTATCAGAGTGCATCCCAGAGGCAGCCTTCAGGGAGACACTTCTTCTGGAGCAAAGGCCTTAGCTTTTACCATGTCCATCACTCATCCCTCAGCATAAACGTAGAGCCACCTGAGGGAAACATTGCAGCACCTACACTTGCTTACATCAGGACCCACCCCCTGTGCTCTTGTGGAACCACCCCTCTCAGTCACAGTTGCCTCAGTTCCAGCATGGTGGGCTCTCCCCCAGAAGACCAGCACAAACCCCTACCCACACCATGTCCCCCAGTCAGAGAGTTCTGCAGGACCTCAGTTCTGGTGGAGGTGGCATCAGATCTCATTTCACAAGCAGATTAGAGTGCACCTAGTTAAAACTCACCACATTCAGGCCAGGGACCAAACACTGCCCACAGCAGGCAAGGAGAGCCTCTGCAGACCACTGGCCTGAAGGACAGAGCAGCCAAAACACAACAGCAGAGCACATGCAGTGACACGCTGGAGACACTCCCTGAAGCACCAGGCTCTGGGCACTACATGATCTTTTCTTCATAAGGTCATTATCTTCAGGAGCAGGAAACCTAACTGGATTTTCTAACACAGAGAAGGCAGAGACTTAGACAAATTGTAAAGATGGAAGAATCTATCCCAAATAAAAGAACAAGATGAAGCCATGGCCAGAGATCTAAGTGAAACAGATACAAGTAACATACCTGTTGGAGAATTTAAAGTAGTCATCATAAGGATACTCACTGGGCCTGAGAGAAGAATAGCAGACATCAGGGAGACCCTTACCACAGACATAAAAGAATAGCAGACATCAGGGAGACCCTTACCACAGAGATAAAAGACCCTTTCTGAAAGAAAGAATACAATAAATGAGATTGGAAACAAGCTTGATGCAATAAATACAAGCATGGAGGAAGCAGAGGAATGACTTTGTGATCTAGAAGACAAAATAAAGGAAAATAATGAAACTGAGCAAAAGCATGAGAGAATTATGCAACATAAGAATAAGATGTAGGGAACTCAGTGAATCCCATCAAATGTATAACATTTGTATGATAGGATTCCCAGAAGAAGAGAGAAAAAAGGGGAAAAATGTATTTGAAGAAATAATAGCTTAAAATTTTCCTAATTGGTTGAAAGAAACAGATCCAGATCCAGGAGGCACAGAGAGCTCCCATCAAAACCAACAAAATCAGGCCAACACCAAGACCTATTGTAATTAAATCTGCAAAATAGAGTGATAAAAACAAAAATCTTAAAAGCAGCAAGAGAAAAGAATCATTATCTTACAATGTAAAACTCATAAGGCTAGCTGAAGATTTCTCCACAGAAACTTGGCGGCCTGAAGGGAGTGGCAGGATATACTCAAAGTGCCTACTGGGAAAAATTTGCAGCATGAATACTGTATCCAGCAAGGTTATCATTCAGAATAGAAGGAGAGATAAAGAGTTTCCCAGACAAACAATAACTAAAGGAGTCCACAAGCACTAAACCAGCCCTGTAAGAAACATTAAAAGGAACTCTGAGTGGAAAGGGGAGACCAAACGTGACCTTATAAAGGCAGGAAACACAAACGCATTGAAAAATAAATATTTCCGTAAATATCATCCAAGGAACACACACACACAAAGGATATTAAATATTATAACATATACCTAAAACATGGGGAGGAGAGGAGAAAAGAATAGGTTCAAACTTGAAGCACCATAAATTTAATATAGACTTCTATTTGAAGAAAAGGTTATATGCAAACCTGATGGCAACCACATAGCAAAAACTACTAATAAACATGCAAATAATAAAAAGAAAGAAATCCAAGTATATCACAAAAGAAAATCAGCAAAACATGAACAAGAGAAAGACAAGAAAGGATTAGAGGAAATTTCTAAAACCAGTCACAAAACAAATAATAAAATGACAATAAATACTATCAGTAATTAATTTGAATATAAATGGACCAAACACTCCAATCAAAAGACATAAGGTATCAGAATGGGTAAAAAAAAACAAAACCCAGGGCACCTGGGTCGCTCAGTCTGTTGAGGCTGAGTCTGACTTTGGGTCAGGTCATGATCTCAGTTTGTGGGTTCGAGCCCTGCATCAGGCTCTGTGCTGACTGCTTGCTCAGAGCCTGGGGCCTGTGTCAGATTGTGTCTCCTTCTCTATCTGCCCCTCCCTGACTCATGCTTTGTCTCACCCTGTTTCTCAAAAATAAATGAATGTAAAAAAAAAAAAAAAGAAAAAGCCCACCTGCATGCTGCCTATAAGAGACTCATTTTAGACCTAAAGACATCTGCAGATTAAAGAATGTTACGGAAATATTTGTTATGCAAATAAATGTCAAAAGAAAGCCATGGTAATAATACTTATATCAGATAAACAAGACTTTAAAACAAAAACCGTAGCAGGAAACAAAGATGGGCACTGTATAATCATAAAGGGGACAATCCAATAAGAAGATAAAAATTGTAAATATTTATAAACCCAATATGAAAGCACCCAAAAACATAAAACAGTTAATAACGAACATAAAGGAACTAATTGATAGTAATATAATAATAGTAGGGGACATTAACACCACCCTTATATCAATGGATACATCATCTAAACAAAATAAACGAGGAAGCAATGACTTTGAATGGCACACTGGAACAGATGGACTTAGCAGATATATTCAGAACATTCCATCCTAAAATAGCAGAATACACATTCTTTTCAAGTGCACATGGAACATTCTCCAGAATAGATCATATATTGGTCCACAAAACAGGCCTCAACAAATACAAAAAGATTGAAGTCATACCATGTACTTTTTCTGACCACAGTACTATTAAACTAGAATTCAACCACAAGAAAAAATTTGGAAAGAGCACAAATACATGGAGGTTAAACAACATGTTACCAGACAATGGGTCAACCAGGAAATCAAAGAAGAAATTAAAAAAAATACATGGGAGGGGCGCCTGGGTGGCTCAGTTGGTTAAGTGTCCAACTTCGGCTCAGGTCACGATCTCGCGGTTTGTGAGTTTGAGCCCTATGTTGGGTTCTGTGCTGACAGCTCAGAGCCTGGAGCCTGCTTCGGATTCTGTGTCTCCCTCTCTGTCTTCCCCTCCCCGGCTCACACTCTGTCTCTCACTCTTTCTCAAAAATAAATAA
The DNA here is from genome assembly GCF_022079265.1 of Lynx rufus. Classification (NCBI taxonomy): domain Eukaryota; kingdom Metazoa; phylum Chordata; class Mammalia; order Carnivora; family Felidae; genus Lynx; species Lynx rufus. The sequence continues at coordinate 5,571,808 of NW_025814840.1, read as the reverse complement.
ACATTAACAAAATTAAAAAAAAATACATGGGAAAAAATGAAAATGAAAACACAGTGACCCAAATGAAACCAGGTGCTAGTTCTTTGAAAAAAATTAATGAAATTGATAAACCTCTGGCCATACTTCTCAAAAAGAAAAGAGAAAGGACCCAAATAAATAAAATCACAAAGTAGAGATGAGAATTAACAACCAACACCACAGAAATACAAATAAGAGAGTAATACGAAAAATTATATTCCAACAACTTGGACAACCTAGAAGAAATGGATAAGTTCCTAGAAACATATAAATGACCAAAAACTAAATCAGGAAGAAATAGAAAATTTAATCAGATCAATAATCAGTAATGAAATTCAGTCAGTAACTGAAAATCTTCTAAGAAACCAAAGTCCAGCACCAGATGGCTTTATAGATGAATTCTACCAAACATTTACAGAACTAATTTCTTGTCAAGCTGTTTAAAAACATAGAAGAGGGAAGAAAACTTCACAAATTCATTCTGTGAGGCCAGCATTACCCTGATACCAAAACCATATAATGACTTTACTGAAAAAGAGAACTATAGGCCAATAGCTCTGTTGAACATAGATGCAAAAATTCTCAATAAAATACTAGAAAACTAAGTCCAACAATACAGGAAAAACATAATTCACCATGATGATGTGGGATTTGTTCCTGGGCTGCAAGCATGGTTCAATATTTGCAAATCAATGTGATACACCGCATTAATAAAAGAAAGGTAAGAACCATATGGTTATTCCAGTAAACCAGAAAAAGCATTTGGCAAGGTACAAATCAATTCTTGATAAAAACCTTCAACAAAGAGGTTTAGAGAGAACATAACTCAACATAATAAAGGCCATATATGAAAAACCCACAGCTAGCGTCATCTGAAATGGGGAAAAGCTGAGCTCTTTTCCCTTACGGTAAGTAACAAGATAAGGATGTGCACTCTTACCACTTATATTCAACATAGTACTAGAGGTCCCAGCCACAACAGTCAGACAACAGAAAGAAATAAAAGGCATCCACACTGGCAAGGAAGCAGTCAAACTTTCACTGTTTGCAGATAACTTCATACTCTATACAGAAAACCTGAAAGACTCCACCAAAAAACTGCTAGAAATGATAAGTGAATTCAGTTAAGTGGGATACAAAAATCAATATACAGAAATCTGTTGCCTTTCTGTACACCAATAATGAAGTAGAAGAAAGAGAAATTAAGAAAATAGTCCCATTTACAGTTGTACCTAAAATAACAACATACCTAGGAATAAGCCTAACCAAAGGTCAGAGACCTGTACTCTGAAAACTGTAAAACACTAATGAAAGAAACTGAAGACACAAAGAAATGGGAAAACATCCTATGGTCATGGATTAGAAGAAAAAATATTGTTAAAATGTCTATACTACCCAAAGCTGGCTAGCTAGCTAGCTAGTTTTAAGTAGGCTCCACACCCAATGTGGGGCTCGAACTTAGGATGCTGCCTGAGATTATGTCACATACTCTCCTGGCTGAGCCAGCCAGGAGCCCCCAGTCTACACATTTAATGCAATCCTATCAAATACCAATAGCATTTTTCACAGAGCTAGAACAAACAATTCTAAAATTTGCATGGAATCACAAAAGACCTCAAACAGCCAGAGCAATCTTGAGAAAGAAAAGCAGAGCTGGAAGCATCTGGTTTTCAAGTTGTATCACAAGCTGTAGTGATCAAGACAGTATGGTTCTGGCACCAAAACAGACATATAGATCAATGGAACATAATAGAAAACTGAGAAATGAAGCCACAATTATACGGTCATTTAATCTTTGACAAAGAAGGAAAGAATATGCAATGGGAAAAAAAAAACAGTCTCTTCAACAAATGGTGTCGGGAAAACTGGACAGCTTCACGCAAAAGAATGAAGCCACCTACCTTCTAAGACCATATACAAAAATAAATTCAAACTGAATTAAAGACCTAGATGGGAGACCTGGAACCATAAAAATCCTAGAAGATAGCACAGGCAGTAATTTGTCTGATGTTGGCTGTAACAGCATCTTTCTAGATGTGTCTGTCTCCTGAGGCAAGAGAAATAAAAGCAAAAATAAACTCTTGGGACTACATCAAAATAAAAAGCTTCTGCACAGCAAAGGAAACAACCAGCAAAGCTAAAGACACCCTATGGAATGGGAGAAGATATTTGCAAATGATATATGCAATAAAGGTTTTGTATCCAAAATCTATAAAAAACGTATCAAACTCAAAACCCCAAAACCTAGAAATCCAATTATAAAAGGTCAGGAGACACAAACCAACATTTCAACAGAGGGTACATTCAGATGGCCAACAGACACATGAAAAAGATGCTCAACATCACTCATCATCAGGGAAATAGAAATCAAAACTGCAATGAGATATCACCTCACATGTGTCAGAATGGCTGGAATCAACAACAAAAAACAACAGCTGTTGGTGAGGGTGTGGACAAAGAGGAACCCTCGTGCACTGTTGGTGGGAATGCAAACTGGTGCGGCCACCATAAAAACCAGTATGGAGGCTCTTCACAACGTTTAAAATAGAACTACCCTGTGATCCAGAAATCACACTACTCGGTATTTACCCAAAGAATACAAAAATACTAACTCAGAGGGGTACATGCACCCCGATGTTTATAGCAGCATTATCTACAATAGCCAAACTATGGAAATGGCCCATGTGTCCACTGACTGATGAATGGATAGAGAAGATGTGATATATATATATATATATATAGAGAGAGAGAGAGAGAGAGAATTGTTTTAAGCCAAATAAGTCAGAAAAAGGCAAATATCACATGATTTCACTCATATGTGGAATTTAAGAAACAAAACAACAAAGCAAAGGGGATAAAGGAGGGAGGCAAACCAAGAAACAGACTCCTAATTACAGAGAACACACTGATGGTCACCAGAGGGGAGTTGGGTGGGGGATAGTTGAAATCCGTGATGGAGATTAAGGAATGCCCTTGTCATGATGAGCACAGGGTGATGTCTGGAAGTGTTGAATTACTGTGTTGTACACCTGAGACTAATATTACACTGTATGTTCACTCCCTGGAATTTAAATAGAAATTTAAAAAAATAATAATAAGGTTTGGTAACATCCTCCCGCCATGTTCAATCCTTTCTATTCGTCATAATATTGTTAAATTCCTTTTTTCTCCCAGTTTTATGTATTTTAGAATTAGGCTTAAGCAATGCTTCTCAAACGTTTGTTTGTATGTGAATCACCTGCAGATCTTATTAAATGCAGATTCCGATGCGGCTAGTCTGGGGTGGGCTTCACATTCTGCATTTCTTTTTTTTTTTTTTTTTTTTTTCAACCTTTATTTATTTTTGGGACAGAGAGAGACAGAGCATGAACGGGGGAGGGGCAGAGAGAGAGGGAGACACAGAACCGGAAACAGGCTCCAGGCTCCGAGCCATCAGCCCAGAGCCCGACGCGGGGCTCGAACCCACGGACCGCGAGATCGTGACCTGGCTGAAGTCGGACGCCCAACCGACTGCGCCACCCAGGCGCCCCGCATTCTGCATTTCTAGTAGGCTTCCCAGTGATGCTGATGCTGTGGGTCCAAGGACCATGTTTTCAGTAGCAAGAGTTTATTTTGTTTATTTATCTTTTAAAGTCTATTTATTTACTTTGAGAGAGAGAGCCCGTGAAAGTGAGAGAGAGAATCCCAAGCAGGCTCTGTGCTAACAGCGTGGGGCTGGATCTCATGAACCGTGAGTGAGATCATGACTTGAACCGAAACCAAGAGTTGGAAGCTTAACCAACTGAGCCACCCAGGCGACCCACCGTTAGCAAGAGTTGAAAGCGCACTCCGTGTCCTTGAGCATGTAACAGCAGGCAAGGGCAGAAGGAGGAGGTCTAGAATGGGGGCCTGTTGGTATGTTTCCCGGGCAAGCCCTGCGGAGTTGGAAGAAAAACAACTGTGATACCAAACTTCAGATTACAGTTCCTCAAGGATCTTTCTCCCTCCAGTACCTAAGAAACTAATGCAAGAAAACTGAAGGTTTTGATGTAATGCTTTGTCTACGATGATCAGTTTCAACCTTTCTTTCAAGTGTACCAAGGGTTGAGACAAGGGTTGCAACCAAGGGTTGCAAAGTACTTTGAGGACCTAAATGTAAATCTCAAAGATTTTTTTTTCAAGTATTTTTTCAATCATCTTGCCCCCATCAAATTTAATAATCCCTTTTCAACCACTTATCTTTGTCAAATCTTTTAAAGACATTCTCCCTAGTTTTCACAGAAATAATGTTTTTGACATTGACGTAAGTAATGTATCTATGTCTGTCTTTACATACATTACAAAAATGAGTGCAATTGGCACAAGCTGCTTTATGAACAAACACAGCTGACGTGATGGACGTGTATGCATCACAGTGATGCAGGCAGGCGGGGTCCAAGAACCCAGGGGAAGACCCTGTTGGACCAGTCAGTGCAGGACAGAAATCAAATGTAAACCAGAGGAGGTGGAAATGGTTTGTTGAATAGTGTAAGTGACACAAAATAGCAGACAGAGTGTCCGGGAGATCTGGAGAGGAAAGGAAAATGAGTCTCGCCGTTGCTTGGGGCTAGGGGTTTGTATGGGAAGAGGTCTAGGGTACGTGTCCCTCCAGGAACCCAGGGTAAGGTCCCATCAGAAGCGAGGACCAGGTGAATAATAAAGGTTATTCCATAAGTTACCCGAGGCAGGGGTATCGATGCTGGCTTCAGCCAAGGTTTGTTCAAAGCTAACGTCCCGTAACGTGTTCAGGATCTGGCTCTTTTTGGACATTACCAGGTGTTTGGAGCATAGGCAAAACTCAGAGAATGATTACTTGCCTCCCCTTCGAAGTGGGAACGGAGCTTCTTTAGTTTATTTAGAGGCAACATACAGAACATGAGTATACGGGGCCTCACAGAAAAACAGCAGGGATGGACCGTTACACTTCATGAAAAGCTAGGAATTTAAAAAGTGCCATACCTTTTTTTGTTGTTCTGCATGTTCATATGTTTGGTTGGTTGATCGATTCTGCAGAATTTTACTTGCTGAACTGGTGGCTCAACTGTTTTTCTAGTTCACATTTGTCAAGCTAGACACAAAATTTCAATTGAATCAAAAGCTCTGTTTTTGCACAGTATAACAGGAATTGTAAGCTCGCTGTAGGTAGAGTGACTTTCCTACCTCAACAGATTTCATAGAAACAGCCTTTTATTTTTTGCCATCATATTCCATATTATACACACGTGTTACATACCTATATCTATACAACTCTGCCTATGCCTATAGCCTTATCTGTATATTATAGCAGGAGTGCAACCAGCATAAATTTGGGAACAGACACAATCGACACCATAAATGTAACATGGCCGTAATGAAGAGTAACTCTTGAATGGTAACCAGCAAGTTTGTCTCAGGTATATAACCATGTTTGGCAAAAGGATTGGAAGGCAGGGATTGGTGGTAAGTGGTGCTCAGCTAAGAGAGCCATTGTTTAAAAACAAGTAAGAGGGGTGCCTGGGTGACTCAGTTGGTTAAGCGTCCGACTTCGGCTCAGGTCGTGGTCTCACGGCTCATAGGTTGGATCCCTGTATCGGGCTCTGTGCTGACAGCTCGGAGCCTGGAGCCTGCTTCGGATTCTGTGTCTCCCTCTCTCTCTGCCCCTCCCCACTCATGCTCACTCTCTTTCTCTTTCTCAAAAAACAAACATTAAAAAAAATTAAAAAAAAAAAAAACCAAGTAAGGCAAGGAGACGAGAGAATGGGGAGAACATTTGAACTGGGGTGTTCAAGAAAAGCCTCCCTGAGTAAAGTGATATGGAAGTTAAAGCCTCGGGAAAGAGAATGAACTAGCCACTCAGAAGCCTGGGGAAAGAGTGGGGTAAGAGAACTGCCAAGTATAAAGCTGAGAGATGAAAATGAGCCCATGAATTCAAGGAAGCGATGCTAGGCCCAAAGGAGTCACAGCAGTGAGCCAGGGGCCCAAAGTTAGCACGTGAGATTGGCTTGGGGCTTTCTGGTACATGGTAAGGATGTGGGATTTTATTCTAAGAGCAAAGCGACTCACAAGAGGCTTTAAACAAGGGAATGGCATGATCTGACTTTTTGTTATCACTTTTTTAATCAGTGTGGCTTCTCTGTGGACATTACATGGTGGATTCTTTTCAATTAATAACAGATAAATTAAAGAACTTTGTTTTTACCAAGTATGCTATACGTAAGTCCATTCCAGAGCTGTTGGCATTTAATATTATATATATAGTTCTCATTTTATAGATTTTTGGATTGAAAAACATGTTGCTCTTTTGGCTTAATATTTGTGAAAAATGCAAAAGAGTTGTGGGAGAAAGGTAGACAGCGGATTAGTATTCTAGGATATTTTTCTGCTCCGTATACTTCATGAAAAGCTAGGAATTGAAAAGTGCCATACCTTTTTTTGTTGTTCTGTATGTTCATATGTTTGGTTTGTTGGTTGGTTGGTTGGTTGGTTGGTTGGTTGGTTGATTTTGCAGAATTTTACTTGCCGAACCGGTGGCTCAACCGTTTTTCTAGTTCACGTTTGTCAAGCTCGACACTAACAATTTCAATTGAATCTCAAGCTCTGTTTTTGCAGAGTATAACAGGAATGGTAAGCTCAGAGCATTACGGGGCCTGGCAAGCCATTGTGTGAATCACACCTGAGGCTGGGCCCGTGGCCACGTTGGAGAATACATGTTGCACGTAAATGCACTCAAATTCAACATTTTGAGATGTTGGGCAGGTCACCCACAAAATATCTGCAGGCTCCATTGGCCCACAGGTCACAGATGGGGGTCCCTTGTCCAAAGATATTTAGAGCCTCTGAAGGACAAAACTGACATTGATGGCAGGAAGGGCAAAAGTAGTTGCTTCTAGAGATTTCAACAGTGTCATTTGTCTCTTCTTTAAAATAGACAAGGATCTTTTTCTCTGTGAATTGGCATGCACAGAAATATAAAAACATTTTGGGTATAGGCTTATCTTAAGACAGGAATTATATCCTAGTAATAGGCGGTGGTTGTGTTTATGCTCATAGAGCCAGGTTTGCATCTGGAAATGCTTGAATCCCTTCTTCTTTATGTCACTGTATTACTTAACATGTGAAAAAGGGTGATGTTTGGGACATAGAGTGTGATTTTGTGGATGTTAATGCACCAAACAGGCCTCAATGAGGCCATTTCATCACATTATTAACCCAAATATATGATTGTTAATGTGGTCCGTGCTTTGAATGTTATCAAAAGTGAACATTAAGGCAAAGGAAGTCGGCGACTGAGTTATAGCAGGTGTTCTGTGTTCTGTGCAGTGTCCGGGGGTAAAGAGATAGATTTATAAACACGCAGTTGGCCACATGTTCACTCCAGGCAGCAAGGTGAGTGGAGCAAAGGCGGGAAGGTACACAGAAGTGGCTCAGACTTTTGCAACAGAATTACTGAATAATATTAGTAATGGAAGGAGGCAGAGTTTTGATTAAAACAGCTAATTAAGTGAAGAGACAAAATAATTGTGCGGGGTAACTGCTGATTTCATGGCTTGCTGCCCAAGAGATAATCCACTGTACTTTCATGATAGACAAATAAGTCATCAAACCAATTAGCTTTATTTATTTTTTTGTTAAAATTTTTTTTCACGTTTATTTATTTTTGACAGAGATAGAGAGACAGAGAGAGACAGAATGTGAGCAGGGGAGGGGCAGAGAGAGAGGGAGACCCAGAATCCGAAGCAGGCTCCAGGCTCTGAGCTGTCAGCACAGAGCCCGACGAGGGGCTCGAACTCACAAACTGAGAGATCATGACCTGAGCCAGAGTCAGATGCTCAGCTGACTGAGCCACCCAGGCACCCCAAGCCACCCAGGAGCCCCCCGATTTGCTTTTTTTAAAGGACCAACCTTCAGGACATATGGGATTGATTTCCAGTGTCTGCAGAGTTAATATATACTGAATCACATAAAAGCAATTATGGCTGAAAATGTTGTGTATTTTATTCTAAGTCTTTGATAATTAGTTACCTACCTTTGGCACCTAAATTAACTCCTATTTATCAAGAATTGTCCTTAACCGGAATATTTCAACTTGTTTTTCTAGGATAATACTTCAGTATTTTTATGTACAGTATTTAATAATCATGGAGTTTGTTATTTTTGACAGTGCTACCCTAATGTCACCTTTGACGCAATATAGGCCCTTTACTGACATGAGGTTTATACTGAGGTAGAAAAATATCAAGAAGAAACATGCTAGGGGCACCCGGGTGGATCATTTGGTTAAGCGTCCGACTTCGGCTCAGGTCATGATCTCACAGTTCGTGAGTTTCAAGCCCCACATCAGGCTCTGCGCTGACAGCTCAGAGCCTGGAGCCCGCTTCGGATCCTGTGTCTCCCTCTTTCTCTCTGCCCCTCCCCTGCTTGCATGTGCTCGCTCGCTCGCTCTCTCTCTCTCTCTCTCTCTCATAAATAAACAAACAACATTTTAAAAAGAAGAAACAGGCTAGTTAACACCTTATGTAAAAGGCAGTTTGTAATGTGAATATTTGTAATGCTCAATTTTCCACCAAAGGAGTAAATGTTTGTTTGAAGGTGCATAAAAGCCAATGAAAATATTAAAAGATGTAGTGAAGATTTGCAGTATGCATATGTATGGAACGTATTAGCAAAATACATACCAATATAATAATATTCATACTGTTAAAGTTAATATTAATTATACACTTTTAAGTATAGTAATTGCCTTAAAATGCAGTAGTTCTTGACTGTAGACCATTCTTGACCAGAGACTGATGAGAGCAAGTCAACCAGAAGTCTGTCTAGACATTAGCTGACGATATAAAGCCGCAAGAGGCTGATATATTGTGAGCAGACTGAGATGTAACTGATAACTCACTTTTCCCTGGCGCGGTAGGGTGCTGCATATAATTACCCTTACACTCCATCAGTCCTGAGAGGAAGGCCGGACACACCATAGGAAATTGGGGTCCCTGTTCTTAGTCAGTGTCCCATCAGAACATGGGAAAGCAATCAGCTTTGCAAATTGAGATATTAAGGCTTTTGGTTTGTTTTGTTGTTGTTTTTAAGCTTTTTTACCATTAGAATTCTGAAAAGAGTAGCTCAGAAATCATACATGATCTTTATTAGATTAGCTTACCTTCACCTGGGTTTCACATTGGCTTGTATCTTATCAAATAACTCTTAAAATTAGGAGTCCTGGGGAGCCTGGGTGGCTCAGTCGGTTAACAGTCCGACTTCAGCTCAGGTCATGATCTCATGTTTCTTGAGTTCAAGCCCCGCATTGGGCTCTGTGCTGACAGCTCAGAGCCTGGAGCCTGCTTCAGATTTCTGTGTCTCCCTTTCTCTTTGCCCCTCCCCTGCTTGTGCTCTCTCTCTTTCTCTCTCAAAGATAAATGAACATTTAAAAAAAAAAAAAGAGAAGTCCTGGAACATCAGCAGACATTAAAACACATCTTGATATTAGTCATCAGTAATGTAAGAGGGGAATGGCTAATAGGCAGACACTGATTAAAGTTGCCCATTTCATATTCCCAACAAACAAACTGCTCAAAAGGAATAAGCCCTAAAAAGGTATTTACAAATCAGGGTTTCACCCCACCATCTTTAAGCATTGTTATAATGAATGAGTTTGTGATTGCATTTATAGCCTATCCATATTTGGGGAAATGCAGGATGTTAAGGGTTGTAACCAGTGGGTATGGAGTAAAACAGCTGGGATTCTGATTGTAGCAGACACGTGTTGCTTGCATCACCATCAAATGAAAGGAGCCTCCATCCATCAATAGTGAGAGAACTGGGTGAGGAGAACCTACCTTATCAGAGCAAAGGAGATTGTTTCTATTACCTATTACTAATTTATTTTCTAATGTAACTAGTTGTTACAGCTCATCTGTGTGGAATCTAAATGTTTTCGGGGAACTTTATGTGCTCTTAATGGGATTCCCCCACCTCCCCAAGACTGGTAAGAACGTTTTGTCCTTCCTTCGCACCTGGTTTTGGTGTAGCGAATACAGAAATGATGGTCCCTCTTTAGAGTTCCTGGTCCATTAAAAGGGCGGGGTGGGGGGTGGGGGTGGGTAGAGGGCAAAGTAAAATCAAGCACTGCAATGTAACATGTGCCGTCAGTTACGATGGTACCTATAAAGGTCTTCCTGGGATGCTGAGTATGGTTCTCTGTGGGGAACATAAGCGGAAGGAAGCCCAGTATGTGGGCATGCACCAAGATGTTGCTGATACCAACCATGGAATAATGTCTTGTTATTTCAGCCATGTAACTATACAGATAGTGGATCAAAGAAAGGGATTTCCATCCATGCCTGCAAATTTTTTGTTGCTGTTTTTGTTTGCCTTTTTCATTTAAAGGGGGAAAAAGGTATTCAGACCCATGGATTTCTCAAAATAGATTTCTTTTGGGTAATTCATTCATTAAAAATCAGATACTAAAGTCATCCTTAATTTTACATCCCTTTTATTCAGTCTGCATTGAACGATGCAAGTTTAACTACAACAGAGAGTGAAACATCTAAGTTTTCAGGGAGAGCCCTTCAGTGAAAGGTTTGGGATAAAGTATTTTTAACTTCCAAGCAATCAAGCCAACTCTGTGAATGAGTATTAACCAGAACTCGCATATATGGAAGGGAGAGTTGTCCTCTCCAATATGGAGGAAGCATAGAGAAAACAGGGGAAAGGGAACAGTATGAAAAATAAAAAACGAATAGACAGGAAATAGCACAAGGAAGAAACCTTTGTAAAAAAGAGTGAGGCACCCGTGTAAGACACAAAAACCTTATAAGAGGAAAAATTCAGTTTCCAAATCTCAGCTCTCTCCTTGTATTAAATGCTATTTTTTCCTCTATTACTTGACATTGGTTTTCTTCTCCGGAGTTAAGACCACCTGGTTATGTGACCAAACACATTTGGGTGTTTGTGCTTCTCTTAATTATTATTCGGTCTATGACACAAATTTTTATGTATCCACATCCTCAAGGCGTAAAAATAAACTAGGTAATAGCTCTAAACAAAATGTGGTAAGCCCCACCTTCCTAGTGATTTTTAAATCTCTCTCCTGGGTATGTGTATTGGACTAAATAGCTTTGTTACTTTTAAAAACTAAAAAGTGAGTTAATAACTAGCCGAGCACAGAATTCAGGCTATAAGATATCACAATTATTCCAATAACACGGGGATAGATAAGTAGATCTGTAAGTAAGAAAACTAAAAGGCATGTTAAACATTGGAGAGACTAAGACTGTGAAGTCCCCATCCTGGCTGACCACATGGATGCCATCTGTATATGGAAACTAGTCACCAGGAAACTGAGAACTTGACTGCACGAAGCTCTCTATTTATGAGAAGTCCAACGGATGTGTACAACTCACCCAGATCACCTGGTCCCTAGACACTGATTTTTAGAAAGGATGGGAGAGGATTACTTAGATTCATATTCAGGGCTTGAAAACTAGGGAGAAACGGGAAGGTACTGAGAGATACGGAGTCTAATCGGAGCCGACTTCGGTAACCGGGCTGATCCCAGAACTGTCCCAGCAAAGTCATCACTCTCCAGGCCAGGCCACAATATTGCTCATCTCCGGTTAGATGATGCAACGCCACACCAGGTACATTCCTGGATTTTTCAGGTAGCATAGCTTTAGGAAAAAAACAATTCTAATACCGCAAGTTGAGACTTACCCTGTTAGCACTAACATTTTGAAATACTCCAAAACACTCTCACAGTGTTTAACCTAGGACAGCATTCTTACTGACCCCAAAATAGGATTTCGTATTTTAAACGGCTTGCCAAAAAATGTATCTTCTAATTTTGAGGTAAACTTCTTTATTTTCTTACACAACCAAGAATCTTAAACTATCTTAGTACATTACCAGCTTAACAAGTCATATTTTAGTATTATGTGCAGTGGTCACATTGTTTTACTCAATATTTAAAAAATGTAGTTAACATACCGTAGACACTTTTAATATTGCTTATTCTTTGTAATCGTATTTGGTATAATATAACCATGTCCAGAGTTATTTTTGTATATTTACAGTGAATAAAAGTGAACAGACCCACTCCCCCCAACCCCCACCCCCATTAAAATAAAAAGGAAAACAGAGAAAAATACAAAGACAGCAAGATGAAATAAGGTTCTGGGAGGGAAACCCTAATCATTCAAGTGTGGGGATGCAGCGGTCAGCTTTTTGCACCCATTCTCCATGCTACACAAAAACTTTGAGAATACTGCCAAACCCTGTCTAAGACCTTTCAAGAAGCTCCAGTAGATTTCTGAATTTGTTCCTTTAAAATCAGGATGCTCTGCCTTTGCTCAGGAGGCAGCATGGCGATCTGATCTGCAGTCAGTTGGAGAACCTGCATGATCAGAGCTGCCTTCTCTTGATCCTGTGGAGTTACCTGGCTCTGCCCAGGGCTAAAACTGCTCGGCTGGCCTCCACCTTGCTTACCCGCCCCCTGCATGCCCGCTCCTTGTATGCCCGCCCCCTGCATGCCCGCTCCTTGTATGCCCGCCCCCTGCATGCCCGCTCCTTGTATGCCCGCCCCCTGCATGCCTGTTCCTTGTATGCCCGCCCCCTGCATGCCCGTTCCTTGTATGCCTGCCCCCTGCATGCCCGCTCCAGGATTTCCCACCCCTGAAATGCTCGAGACCTGTCTGGGTCCCTGAGGACCACCTGCCCCCATATTAATGGGACCAGGACCCTGGATTCCACCAGTCATAGGGCCTCTGGAGCTGGGGCCAGGGCCCCTTAGCTCCATTCCTCTTCCATCCATGCCTCTCGCTTCCATCCCTCTGGTTTCCATTGCACAGGTCTCCATTCCTCTTCTCTCCATTACTCGGGTCTCCAAGACTTCCGTCTCCATGGCTCGAGTCTCCATCCCTCGAGAATCTCGACTTCCTCTACCATCCATTGGGAGACCCCTTTGATCTATCATGGGTCCTCTGGGCTCTCCAATTAGCAGTCTGGGATCTGCTAATGGCCCTCCCCTCATCTCATGGGAGGAAGGGCCCCGGCCGTCGTGACCAGAGGCGTGGTGCATGGGGGGGCCCTGATGAGGTGGGCCAAGATAGCCTCTGGGCTCTACCTCCCCAGTGACTGAAAGCAAAGTCCCTCCACGGGGGTCGTTTGGAGCATCTCCTAACAGCCCTCGAGGAGGCAGGCCACCGGCAGTCATGGGTCCACGAGGTAGAGGAGCTCGGGGATCCGACATCTGCACCTGTCCCCGCTCTAAAGGCACTGGGCCGACGCCCGGCATCCCAACCTGGGGCTGCATTCCTCCCCCGGGAGTCAGGGAACCAGGCCCGGGTCCGGGAACCGCAGCTGGCATCGGCCCCGGGGCTGGGATCCCGCCCTGGATAGGGGTCTGCATCAGAGGAGGAATGTCTTTCACTGGCCGTCTGGCCATATGCTGCGGCTGAGGGGCTGGCGGGTTCTGCTGGTTCAGCAGGACACTGGGTCCCGGGCACAGCCCCGGGCCGGGGCCGGGGCCGGACACGGGCTGAGATTTGCCCGGGATGAGCGGGGTGACGTGGATCTTGCGGTGCAGGATTTTCAGAGCGATCTCCGGGTCCATTATTCTCATCACCACCTGGGCCTGCAGCAGCGCATAGGCCAGCTGGGGGTTCTGAAGCAGCATATTTCGCGCTTCCTGGTGGCTGTTCTGCACGCACAGCTTCATCTGCTTCATGAGCTCGAACATCTGCTCGGGGGGCAGACTGGCGACCGCCCTGGTGATGGACTCGGGGGCGTCTTCCGGGTCGATGGGGTCCCCGTAGGGCGAGTCGATGATGGGCGCCGCGGGCCCCAGGCTCTTGAGCTCCTCCTTGTTCTTCTCGCTGGCCGCGTTGTCCACCCGCAGCGCCCGGCCGCTGAACTCGCGCCCGTTGAGGTTGCGCATGGCGCTCAGCGCGGTCTCCTGGTCCTGGTACTCGCAGAAGCCATAGCCCTTGGGCTTGCCCGTCTCCCGGTCGTACACCAGCCGGAAACTGACCACAGAACCGACCTCCGAGAAAATGTCCTTCAGCTGCTCCTCGGTTGCCTCATACGGAATGTTCCCCACGAACACGGAACGCAGTGACCGATCCATCGCCGGGTCTCTCACCGCCAAACTCGACATGATTCCGGTTGGGCGCCCAGCGGAGGGCCGATTCTTTCCAAGAGTCGTCCTCTGGCGACCCACGCTTCCGCTGGGCACCGGAAGCGGCTCTAGGGCTCCGGAGCGGAACCCTCCGCGGGCCCGATCGAATCGTTCCGCTAAAGCCGCGGACGCCGCACCGCGTCTCTGCTCCCCTACCTACATTAGCTAATGCTTTGTGCCTCTGGTCTTTCGTGATTCTGCCAGTTCCTTATTTCCGAGAGGGACGACTCCCTTCTCGTGTCTCATCGTGAAGACTTCCCGCGGCCGGTGCAGGCTGACCACAGTCAAGATGGCCGCTCGGGCTTCACCATGGTAACCGGGAGCGGCCACCTCCCGTGACGTCAGGGGCGGCTTTGCTTCCGTTTGCCCGGCGGGAAACCGCCAACCGTAAACGGGTCTGGGCGGCGGCTCCTCTGTTCTGCTGTTAGCGTGGCAGGTAGCCGACCGTCCTTCCTCCGCTTTATTTAAGCCCTGTTTAAAACCCTACCCGGGACTGCGGGGTAACAGCGTAGGCGTTTCCGAGCAGTTGGGGATTTGCTCCTTGAACGACAACAGCCACAGCCCCGTTTTGGAAAACATTTGGGGAGAATAGCTGCCGAGGCCCCGCTGTCGCGGGGGCAGGGGCTTCCAGGCGCCTCTGCGGCCGCGGGCGGCGACCCCGCGTGGGCCGCCCTCTTCCTTAGCGGTGTTAACCCACACGAACAGGCGCGATTCGTGAGCCAGCGCGGCTCGGGGCTGCAGAGCGCAAATGAGTCATTTCAGCTCCTCTCCCGCTGCAGGCTTTCGGATCGCTTCCGATTGCTGCAGACGGCTGGCGACGATTGCACCCCCTCCCCGGTGCAGGGCGAGGCCGAGTGGCCGTCCCTGCTGCCGCTGTGCCTGCGGCGTTTAACAGGTGTTAGGCGGGGAGCTGGGGCCGGGCTAGGCCGTTTGCTAAGCGGTCGGGAAAGAGCAAAGCTGGAATGTCCTTTTCTTTTTTAAAGTAATGTCTACAGCCAGCGTGGGGCTCCAACTGGAGCTCAAGGGGCGGGGAGTGTCGGCTCTCCCGACCAAGCCAGCCAGGCCCCCCTAAAAGCCACAGCATTCTTAACCAGGTTGGTCTGCCCTAGTTCCTGTGCGACATCCCTTGTAGCAAGGAGGCACCTCCCAGGAGATGTACAGGTTTTTTCTTTACGGAAGGAGGCTGGGTCAAGAAAGCTGATGCCAAAGAAAGGGATTGTTCCAGACAGGGCTGTATCCTAGGGTCTCCTGGTGCAGATGGCCTCATCTCTCTTTGGCGGAGGGAGAGGACCCAGGGGACAGACTCCCTGGTGCTGACGGGAAGGAAAATTTCCTGGCTGACCCAGTTTCCTAGGGCTGCCTTCTTGGGGAGGCTGAAATTGCAATTAGATTATTACCCGGGTTTGGAAAGTCGGTCTAAGAGACACCATTTTAGGCCTGTGGTTCCCCCTCCCCCCCTTTTTTAAAATACAGTTTTACTTATTTTACATTTAAATATAAAAACTGATATCCAGTTAGGCTGTTGAAAACTTTTTAGTATGTGTGCAACAACTTGGGTGTAAAATCTACCTTTGCAATGACATTTTATTAGGTGTAAACAAAACATCAAGTATTTCTAGTTAAAATTTGGCATTCTCATGGAGATGGCCTGTATGTGCTTGAACATAGCTATTCACTAAACACATGATAACTCGTATCTGCAAGTGACCAAGTGTATTTATATCACTCAATAAAATCTTGCTGATGATGTCACGCTGGGTCCAAGGACCCAGAGGGCGTTCCCAAGACCAGCCAAGAGGGTCCTTGGCTTCATATAGGATGGAAATCAAACATGACCCAGCAGGAGGTGAGAGCAGAGGTTACCGGAGGTACAGAGAAAGCAGGTACAGACGGAGCCCCTGGGAGACTCAGAAAGGAGTAGGGGTCTCGTCTTTGTTTGGGGTGTGGCATCCAGGAACTGGTCAGAACAAAGACGAAGGCCCGCGTGTTACTCCTTGGAGCCAGGGTCCCCGCGTGGGGACGGACGTCCAGCTCCGTGGTCTGGAATTGCCCTGTGATGGCTTCTCTCCTGGTCCTTCCTGGGACGTTTTCTATTGTAGAGCAGTCATTGACTCCGTGTTCCTTACAAGGAGGACACACACTGTGTGCACCGTGCAGCGTGTGTGATGTGGGGGTGCCGGTCCTGGCAGGAACGCAAGCAGCAAGAGGAGCAAACAGCGGATTTGTATGGAGTCTTTGAGTTTCTCTGCCTCCCTCACTCCTCGTCAAAGAAACAGAACAGCCGCCTGCTAGTAATGGTTGGTTTTTCCCTGTGATTCTTTTATAGGAGGTGAAGCAGGGTTGGGGCGGAGAAGTGTGTGTGTATTACATGTAGTAATCAGGATGGTAAGAGGTTGTTAGAATAAATTGTCAAGTTTATGAGCAGTTTCATGGCTCGTCTGCCGGTTTCCTTACTGCTGTTGCCAATGTCTTAAGGGCTCTCACCGCATAGCATGCATCAGAACCACCTGGACCCATGGCCCGTTAAGTCAGGTGGCTGGGCCTCACCCCCTCCTCTGAACATACTCAGTGTTTCTGGGGTGGGACTGGAGAGGTTGCATTTCTAACTGGTTCTCAGCTTCTGCTGAGGTCCCTGGTGTTGGGAGCCCCTTTTAAGAATCGTTGATCTGAACAACTGGACTTGAGGTGCTTTTGTTTTGTTGCTCATCAGGTACCTCTCTGTATGAGATACGGGAGGTCTTTCAAAAAAGCCTATTACTGTGTGAATGCTGACCTGGCATAGCTAGTACATGTTGATCCCACAGCAAAGATACCCTGGGCTCAAACAATGGGGGAGCAGAGTGGCTGAGGGAGTCTGGGGACAAACGAGCAGGGAGAAGCCATGACTGTAAGTGTATGCTTTCTGTCATAGGTCTTCCACATTTTCCTTAGTCTTTTTGTTCCAAGCTAGAAGAATGGTTCGATATATCCCCTTCATAAAGGACCAGTATGATCGAGCACACTGCCCAGGACGCATAAACCAACATTTATTATTAGCTGAGTGGCCCAGAATTACTAAGAGCTGTTAGAAACCTGTGGTTATTTCCTGGTACGTATACATGGTTTTCGCAGATGTACTTTGGAAGAACTACCATTTTATACTGCTTTCTTTGTTCCCATAATGCTTAAACTTTAGATATTTATAGCATGGCATATACTCCGAAGAAAAAATGTGCCTGGTATCTTGCATGGTTAAGTGTTGATTCTTTCAGTAAATCAAAATACCATGTATATTAAGAGTAACTCTTAAACAAACACGTCAGAACATATGGACAAATGGGGGTGTTCTTCAAACTAATCACCTTTAGAAACGATAAACTTAATCCATGGAGGTTTCCATTGTTCCATGTGATTTTTAAGCTCCTATCCTGAAATTGTTTCAGGGCTCCATTTCTAGGTCATACTGGAAAGCTGATACCTTAACTCAAAAGTGTACCTTGTTTTTGACAAAGGACAGAGTTATGCAACTAAATCAACTCTCCTTCGGACCAGAGTTGGCAAAAATGTGGTATGTAGCTATTTCCAAATAGCAAAACTTACATCACAATGCGAAGATTCTGCAGACTTGGAGAGTAGTACAAAGGATTCACCATAGATTAAGACAGATTCCAAAGAGAGTTACTAAGAATATATTTTTTAATTATAACTGGCGTTTTTGAAACAAGTGTATGGGCCGGCCCTCCAAGGAATAATAGATCAAATATATTCCTCCACAAAGTCCTCCCTGACCTTCCTCCTCCTTCCTCTAGGTTGGAAATGAGTTCATTTGCCTTTGCATATAAACCATCCCTTATCCCTTTCTGATGATAGTAAAGCTTCTGCCTTTTAGTAGAATTATTATTTTCCTTCTAAACTATAACATCATGCAAGGAAAGAGCTAGATTCCCCTTTGTCAATTAACAAAATGCCTTATATTCTTTAATTCCATCAATATTTATTCTAGGCACTGGCAATAGAGCAGTGAAAAAGACAAAGACATTCCACTAGAACAGAGGCTCTCTGAGTGTGGTCCCTGGACTAGAAGCATGAGCATCACCCAGAAACATGTGGGAAATGCTAAAATTTGGGGTCCTACTCCACAACTGCTGCACCAGACTCTCTTGGGAATGGGGTGTCTTTACAGAAATCTGGGTTTTAGTAAGTTCCCCCAGGTGATTCTGATGCAAGGTAAAGTTTGAGAACCACTGAACTCAAGGGAGACCATCATAGATAGATAGATACATACATACATACATAAAAAGATACGTATGTACATTGTCTTCTTCATTGTATCTTCAGCACCTAAGATAGAGCTTAGCACAGGTGGGTGCTCGTTTTATTTGTTGAATAAATAATGGGAAGTGACCTTAGGCACAACCTTTCATTTTACACAAGAGGAAACCCATGGCGTTAACCATGTCCCCAGCCGGAATGGGGACCTTGTTGTTTTATTCTTAGGTCCCCAGTACTTGCTGTTTGATAAAACAGATACATAATGAAGCATGCAGAGGAATCGATAAGGTCTAGATCATCGAGGGAGATGCCCTGATGGAGCTGGGGTTTAAGGGACGGGTTATGATCGGGTATGTGTACACAGAAGATGAAGGGAAGAGAGCCAAAGCATGAACAGATAGAAATAGTCAAAACACTTTTCGAAGCCTTCAGAGGAAACTAAAACATAGTTGGTAGTATTATGATAAAAGATGGTCTTTGGGACAGACTGTTAAAAGATTTCGAAGATGAGATTTATGAGGCTAAACTAGATGGATGTGTGAGTCTGTGGGCTTTCTTCCTTCTTTTTGAAACACGGACACGTAACAGTAACAGTAGAGGTTTAAGAACACCATTCGCGTCCATTCCTTCTTCACGAGCTCTTTTGCACCCAGACTCTGATTTTGAACATTTGTATTTTATTTAAATATTTATTTCTTTTGAGAGGGAGCGAGAGCATGCATGTGCCCTCCAGCAGGGTGGGACAGAGAGAGAGAGAGAGAGGGAAAGGGAGGATCCCAAGCAGGCTCCGCACTGTCAGCACAGAACCTGACTCAGGGCTTGATCCCACGAACCGTGAGATCATGACCTGAGCTGAAATCAAACTGACAGAGCCACCCAGGCACCCCTAAAATTTTTATTTTTAATCAAAGTATAGTAGGCATTTAATATTAGTTGCACACGTACAACATAGTATTTCAACAATTACATATGTTATGAAATGCTCACCGTGAAAAGCAGATTAGCATCTGTTACCAAAGTTACCGCTGTGCTTTACATCCCTGTGCCTTATTTTGTAGCTGGAAGTTTGCGCCTCTAGATCCCCGTCACCCGTTTTGTCCGCCTCCACCCCCCACCCACGACTTTGCTATCTGTATCTGTTTCTCTTGTGTTGTTCTTGTTGTTTGCTTTTTAGATTCCACACATAAAATCATATCGCATCTGTCTTTCTCTGTCTGACTTATTTCACTGAGCATCATACCCTCTCCAGACTCTCTTTTTTAATCCCCTATAATCTTTCAATGGAAGAGGGGTAGTTACTCTTCCTGCCTTTAACATCTGCAGTCTGGCTTCATTCTCTTCCCTTGCCTCCCACCCTGCTCTGCTCACTGTTGTGTGTTGGGGATGTCTTCTTCTCTGTCCCTTCTCATCTTCCTATGTCTAGATCCTTTCTGTCCTTCAATGCTCACTTCAGAGACTTCCTTCTTAAGTACTGGCTGAGCACCCAGTATCTTCTACCTTGTGTGTCTTCTGCTGAGATTTTGGTACCTTGTAAGCCCAGAACCCGTATCTGATTTTTATTCTTCACATTGCCTACTCCAGTGCCTTATAGATTCCAAGCACTCAGAGGATATTTTAAAAAATTAATACAAGAGGGGCGCCCGGGTGGCTCAGTCAGTTAAGCATCCGACTTCGACTCAGGTCATCATCTCATAAAGGTTTGTGAATTCAAGCCCCGCGTTGGGGCTCTGTGCTGACAGCTCAGGGCCTGGAGCCTGCTTCGGATTCTGTGTCTCCTTCTCTCTCTGCCCCTCCCTGCTCATGCCCTGTCTCCCTGTCTCTCAAAAACTAAATTAACATTAAAAAAATTTAAAAATTAATACAAGATCATCTTACAATAACAGATTACATATGTTAGCCAAATAGTAATGTAATGCTTTTAGCTCACAAAACACTTTTCTTTGGGTTCCCACATCAGGTTTTGAACACCAATCACGTGAGGTACATACACTTGCATCCTGATTTTAAAGATGTAGAAACGTAGGGGACTGTTAACATAGAACTTTACATAAAGGTAGCCTCATTTAAAATCCAGATGCCATTCATAAAAGCTAACGCTGAGCACTGAACAGCAAGAAGGCCCTCTGATAAATGCTGTATAACATACAATGTCTTAAATAAGACATAGTATTTTCCTTTCAAAAACATTTCCTTTCAACCACCTTCCTGGTACAGGCAGGTCATGCTATCAATTTACAGCTAAGGGAAGTTCACTGCTGTGACCACGTTAACTGGCAGCGGCAGGATTCGAACCCACATCCTGTGACTCAAGAACTCACACTCTTAAATTATTCCATTAGACGAGCTTCCCGAGGTTCGTGGCGAGTAAGTGGCAGAGGTATAGCCCGAGACCAGGTCTCCTGATTTGCAAATCCCTGTTTCACAACCAGTGTAGTAATCATGGGCTATCAAGGCCTGCACTCCAAATACCTTGGCCTTTTTCCTGATTATCCTTGAGTGTAACTAATTGCAATTTTGACATCACAATCAGTGCTGTGGTGACAGATGGACCATAAGGTCTAAAAACTAAAGCGGTTGAGAAAATGTTTCCTTTTTCTATTTGCAGGGCTGTAGTGAAACCTCACATAATGGATTTTTTTTTTAAAGCATCCAATTAGATAGGTAATAAATGCACTTTTCGTAAAATGAGAACCCGAATTTCTCAATCCCAAAATTAGGTTTGTCTGGGACATCTTCCCCAATTATTTTTTTTAACTTTTATTTATTTTAGGTAATTTTGTCCCCAACGTGGGGCTCGAACTCACGACCCTGAGATCAAGAGTTGTATGCTCTACTGACAGAGCCAGGCAGGCGCCCCACTTGAGTCTCTAAATGTATTTAATATACAACAACATATAGAGGAATACGTGGTAAATTCTATTTATTTATGCGTGGGATGAGTTGCTTTTATTGGCAAGAGGAAGAGGAAGATCCCCTGAATTTGGAGCTGCTGGGAATATAGCATCCCAGGATTAGAGGCTTGGGAGAAGCAAACATTCTCCCTGGAGGGGATTGTGTGGACCAGTGCTTTTTTTCTGTTGTTTAAGAGATGAAGCAAATGAGGCCCAGGGAAGACAGGAGACTTGACAGGGTTGGATGCCCAGTTACTGGCCAGCCCAGCATGTAATGGGGTCTACATATTCCAGTTTCCCGTGCAGAGGCAGTGAGGTGAAGGGTTAAGAGCACAGACTTGGATGTCCAGGAGGCTTGGGTTGCCTGCCTGGTTCAGTAAGTAATTGTGGAGCCTGAGAACAGTTACCCCTCGGTGCTGCAGTGTCTGTTAAACGGGAATTCCGTCACCTCTGTGGATCGTCGTGTGGAACATAGGGTGTGCTTATTTTTATCACTGTGTACAGCAATTAGTAATCTACATCTATTATATAGAACTTGTAGTGGTAGATAAAGCATCGTAAGTGCAAAGAGACTCCCAAGTTTAGTCTACTGCTATTTACTTTTTAGTCTCCTCATTTGTGTCTTCGAAGGGGTTGGGCCGGGTGAACTCATGATCTGTTGTCAAATTATCTTGTTTTAAAAATTTGAGCTCACATCATTTAACTCAAGAACTCAAGCCCTTAAACTGCTATTCCATAAATGAGTTGCTCAAGGACGCGTCGCTCGTCAGCGGGAGAGCTCCAGCCTGAAACCAGGTCTCTTGATATTAAAACTTCTGCATTTAGACTTTTTAGTCTCCTCATTTGTGTCTTCGAAGGGGTTGGACTGGGTGAACTCATGGTCCATTGTCAAATTATCTTGTTTTAAAAATTTGAGCTCACATCATTTGACTCAAGAACTCAAGCCCTTAAACTGCTATTCCATAAATGAGTTGCTCAAGGACGCGTTGCTCGTCAGTGGGAGAGCTCCAGCCTGAAACCAGGTCTCCTGATATTAAAACTTCTGCGTGGATAGCGTTGCCATTGTAACCGGTGGTGGATTTGTAGTTGAACATGAGCGCGTTCTAGGCTCAATCCCATCAGACACTTCACTGAGAATTTGAGTGATCCATGCGGCGCTCACTGGGTTCTTATACTAAGCCCTGAAATGTACTCTTCAAATATTTAGTTGGCTGAGATTCCATTTTTTCATCTTCGGTAGAAGGGCCTGCCTGAACTTTGACCGTGGAGGACCGTGCACTGGGCTGGCACACAGGATACCTGTCTGAGCCTACGGTCACATTCAGGATGTCATTAGCGCTGCGCCTCTCGAGCGTGCCCCGGCAGACACAGGCCATTCATTCAAACCCGGGAGGAGCATAACTAATTGGACAAGAAGCGGGGCTCCCTCATTCTGGCTTCAGGCTGTCACCTGAAAGGACAGAGGGAGGAAGTATCCTCAAAGACTCTGGAAAAGTACAAGCCCCGAAACCAGGTCCCGACTAAAGATATCCTGTTTAAGATGAACAACTCACGAATCTTTCTTCCTGTGACCGGAACAATCCAATACCCAGCTTCAGAGAAACGTCTGACCTTCCGAATTCGCTTCCGAAGCTGGCCCTTTCTGAGGCTCGGCTGGCCTCTCCAGTGAGCCTCTATTTATGCCAGGTTACAGGAAAGTGGCTTTCTGGAAATATTTGAAGGAGGCCTCAGATTGTTGAAGACAACAACAAAGGCTAGTGTGGCAGAATGAACTTGGAGCTTATTATCACATTTGAATGGTCCTTGAGAAACGTTATGTTGGCATGCTAATTTATTTCTTTTTTAACTTTTTTTAATGTTTGTTTATTTTTGAGAGAGAGAGAAAGAGCGAGCATGAGTGGGGGGAGGAGCAGAGATATTGGGAGACACAGAATCCAAAGCAGGCTCCAGGCTCCGAGCTGTCAGCACAGAGCCCGACATGGGGCTCGAACTCAAGAACTGTGAGATTCTGACCTGAGCCGAAGTCAGTTGCCCAACCGACAGACCCCCCAGGCGCCCCAGCATGTCAGTTCAGCTTTGCCATCAAACAAGTCTATTCTCCAGGGTCAGAAATGAGATAAAAATGTAAAATCTGGTGTTCCTAGGAATGCGATCCCTAGCACCTCCTGGTACAACTCCAGACACCGTGTCCAACCGTGGGAAGTGAGGGGTTGGGGGTGGTATTGTAACGATACTCTACTGTCACTTCAGGCTCCGGCTGCCACCACCAAATACCCCAGATGGGGTGGCTTAAACAAGCCCAAATTTTCTCACAGCTCTGGGGGCCGGAAATGTAAGATCAAGGTGCCGGCACATTTGCTTTCCCTGGTGGCCTCTCTACTTGGCTCGCACATGTCCTCACGTGGCCTTTTCTTCATGTGTGCAAACCCCTCGTGTGCTTTCCACTTCTTATGAAGACCAGTCATGTGGGCCCAGGGCCCCACCCTTACCAGCCTCATTTACCTTAATCACCTCTTCAAAGGCTGTGTCTCCAAATATCCAACATGGGAGGTTCGGGCTTCAACATATGAATTGGGCTGAGGGGAGGAGAGAATGGACCCAGTTCAATCCCTGACATCCCATAAGGCAGCCACCTTTAAGAAAAGAAGGAAGGCATAGGTGGGACACCTTTAGGATGCTCTCTTCCCATTCTCTCTCTCTCTCTCTGTCTCTCTGTCTCTCTCTCTGTCTGTCTCTCTCTCTCTCTCTTCTCCCCCCCCCCCCCACTCCTCATTTCTATCTTTATATCTTCTCTGCTTCAAGAACCAGATCTCTGATTTCTTTCCCTAGTCCACTGACATGTGAGGCACTCTTCCGAGGGTTTTTATTTACTTGCTACGGATTTGCCCAGAGAGAATGATTTGCTTCTCTGAGTACAGATTCCAGCTTCGTAGGAGAGAGAAAAGCAAAGGCCCATCTCGACTATGATGTCCATCTGTGATTCAGTCCAATACGGAAAAAGCATCGAGGCCGGGGTGATAGTCAAACTACCTCACAGCTGTATACCGGGGCCCGGCCATCAGTTGCGGGGGGAGGGACCCTACAGACACTTCCAGTGCCTTGAGTTAACCTTCTTTACCTGCTGGGCTACAGAGAGGTCCAGGATAGGGGCACTTTGAGGCTCATGACACTGTCTATCATCAGGTTCAGATTTGCAGTTATTTTAATACTTATTTTGAGAGAGAAGAAGAGAGAGAATCCCAAGCAGGCTGCGTGCTCAGCGTGGAGCCCAACGTGGGGCTCCATCCATCCCACGACCCTGGGGTCATGACCTGAGCCGAAATCAACAGTTGGACGCTCGACTGACTGAGCCACCTGGGCGCCCTAAGATTTGTAGTTATTGTAAACACTTGTCCAGCCATCCTGCTCACAGCTGAGTATCTGCCCTGGTTGACCACAGATTCCAGCCAGCTCTTGGTGGCCCAGCCTTGTTCGGGAGGGGGGTGGGGATGGGCTTTTCCCAGCGCGGAACCTGCCTGCCACCAGAGACGCACTTTACCTCACTCTTCTAAGTTGGCCCCTCTATCTCGGCAAAAATAAAATATTAGTTCCCACCATGAGTAATGTCCATGTAAGCTTTTAAATATTGACCACAGTCAGAAAAAACAGTCTGGTATCAAATAGTAAAGGAAGTTTAGCTGCCAATTCACGATCTTCGCCCAGCTCTCACTATACATAATGTATGATTTTCCTGAAGGTGAAGAGAGCATGCATTTTTAAAATACCAAACTCCTCTGTCACTCGGGTAAAAATACTGAGACTTCTTTTCGTGGCAGCTTAAGGGTAACGATAAACGGTGGCGGTTCTTGTGTTCATTGTCCTCTTTGTCACCATCAGCTGACATTGACCTTGCAGCGGCTGTGTATCCTTTCCCGGGGAGCCGCACGATGCCAGAGCCCCATCTCACTCACTTCCAGGTGTTTGCCTGTTCCCTCCCCGCCCTGGGGACAAAACAGAGACCTGCAGGGAGACAGGGAGGTGTAAATGACCTATGCTTCCGGAGTGCAGTCTTTTGTGAGCCCTGAAAATTGAATTGTGTGTGTTAGCCCGCCGCCCACGAGGGGTCCAGGAAAGAACAGCTGAGGCCTGCAGGGAGAATAAAGGAAAATGCCAGGTTTCCCTGCCCGTTCAGTGGTCTGGGCTTTGCTGCCGAGGCCTTGGGATTGAGCAGCGGCTGGGGCCCTCATTCTCACCTGCAGGGAGGCCAGGCTCTGAGAGATCCCCCGAGAACAGGTGTCTGGCAGGAAGGAGACAGACCTGACGCTTTTCAGACCAGCAGCAGCCTGAAAAGTTTTTAGGAAAACTTTTATGCTTTTATGCAACTAAAAGCGATTCAGCATCTCGTTTGCGAAAATACTCCTAAGGCACGTGCTCTGTCGAGAGCAGCCCCCGAGTTTGACAAGCTGGGGGGTTTAAACGTGATCCGAAATGGGGTTCCTGCTTTCAGTAGCCCCTTTTTGTTTGTTTGTTTCTCTTTGTTTCTTTTTTGTTTTGCTTTTTGTTTTGTTTTACTAGAAACTGTCATCAGTTTTCTCCTGGAACTTCTCCCGCTGAGGATTTATGGTGCTCGGATTCAGCTTTGTGGCGGAAGAAGGGCTTGCCTGCGAGGGGTGTCTCTCGTGTCAGGCGAGATAGAGAACTCGGGATCGGAGCCCACGGCTTCCGAATGCATTTTTGATTTGTTGGGTTTCCTCAGAGGTGTGTAGGAAACAAAAATAGAATTGCTGTTTACCCACTGACCCTCTTGCTGAGGCTGAGGATAAAAAAGGATTTGTTTTTTTTTTTTTTTCCTTTACTGCTCAGAAAAAGACTGTTCTACCTCTTTCCTGTGCTAGGCTCTTCGTGGCCACACACACCTGTATATGCTGAGGACACAGGGTTATACTGGTAAGTGATTGCATCTGACTCAAAGCAGGTGTAACTCTGCCAGCCCTTCACCCCACTATCTAGAAGTGGGGGGCGGGGGCGAGCCTGCTCCTTGGCGGGTAATCTATCGTTGCCAGGCCATTGATTCAACCAGCACCGTATTGTTATTTTCCGGCCAGAGTTCTTAAACTCTAACCTTCACGTAAAGCATATGATCACTTAAGAACAATTTTTAAGTGGAGCGTAGATAAAACACAACCAGGTTTATTTCTTACTTCTATTAAGTATCAGATCTAAGCTTAAATGTTACTTGTACTTGGAGAAAAGTGATACAAATCCAAGTCTATCTTCGACCATCAGACTGTGTTCACAAGGAGAGCATCGTATGAGCCTGCGAACCAGGGACAGTGGGGTCCAGCCTGTGCTGATTACTTGATTCTGTCCTGTTGTGGGGCTCACTGACTAGTTACATTCTATAAGGATTTTGTTTCCTAAAATGACATTTCTTACTCACATACTTTCTCCCATTAAAAAAAAAAATTCAGGGCACCTGGGTGTCTCAGTCAGTTGGGCGTCCGACCCTTGGTTTCGGCTCAGGTCATGATCTCGCAGTTCGTGGGATCAAGCCCTGTGTCAGACTGTGCACTGACAGCATGGAGCCTGCTTGGGGTTCTGTCCCTCCCCCTCTCCTGCCCCTCCCCGTTCACACACACACTCTCTCTCTTTCTCTCTCTGAAAATAATAAACTTTAAAAATAGGAATTACAAAAAGTCTTCCTGTTTTCCATTTCCACAGTTGCTATGCACTGTGTAGGTTACTTTCTCACCTCCTCCTTTCACAGTACAAGTGTCTGTTCCCTGTGGTCTGGGGAGAAGACAGTTCCGGGCGTTTAGAGGGGACACCACCGTAGGAGACAAAACAAAGCCCCCTTGTTTCTGGTTTCCCTCCGGAGGCCGCAAGGCAGTTCTGATCTCTGACCTGAAAGCTGAGCGTTCGGTGTCCACTTCCTCCCGAAGACACCGCACTTTCCCTCCGTGTAGGAGGTGGCCCCCAGTGGCAGCAGGGGCCCGAGCGAGAAAACCAGCTGGAACCCCTGCAGGAAGAGTTGACCTGAGGGAGAGAGTTTGGGTCTCCAGTGAAGACCGAAGCAAACACGTTAATGAACAGTGTCAGAAGGGCCAGGATCGTGATAAACCGAGGGGGCAGCGGGTGTATATTCTCCTCTTTCCTCTCTACATAGTCTTTCCATTTCCATCCGTGTGTTAAAACTATTGTCAGTGTTGATGCTTGTTCGCCATACTGTTTGGAGAACCAAGGGTTTAGTGGAAATATCCTGATCCAACTCTAGTTGTCTCTTCATACACTCAGAAATGCTAATTCTCCTCCCTAGAACCTACCAGAAAGCTCTGTGATTCCAGACCATTACTATTGCAGCTACAATGCCCTGCTCAGTCCCAAATACTCCTCCCACCCCTCGACAGCCTTGGGAGGATTTTTCCGTGCATGAGAAAACTGAGGCACAGGCAGGCCCAACAGCCCGCCCTCGGTTTTAGAGCAAGCAGGTGACGGACTCAGGGCCGGACAGTCCGACCGAGGGAGATGGTTCGTGAACTCCTCAAAGTTCTAACCCAGATTTTGTGCACTTAGACTAAATGTTTTATTCTCCTGAAGGAAAAAAAAATATGTGTTACATTTCACCACCAGCCACATCTTCTAACTTCTCCCTGCCTTGTCAGCTGCCTGTCAGGTTTTTAAAGAAATGCGGCATAAAACTGACAGGAAGAAGCTCTGAAATCCATAACCACATGGCAGAATATTGAAAAATCTTCACACAGGCTTATTTTGTCATTTATTGTATAGCCCTAAACCAGCTGCCAGGGGCACAGGTGATTTAATAGGCACCATTTAGCTAATACATTATTTTGCCAAGAAAATTCATTGTGCTGAATTCTTTTTTAATCTTTCGTGGCTGCTTACTTATAAAAACAGAGTGCCTAGAAGCTCTGAATTATTTCACAGAGGGGAGAAGCCAAACAGAGAAGGCTATTAATTTAAGCTGTTTCAAATGGAAATTGTCACTCTGGAGAAAGAAATGTAGGTGGCATAACATATATACGATTCTTGGATAAAGAGAGACACTTGAAACGGCACATTTCATGTTTGGAGGTTCAAAAGGCATCATTCGTCAGTAGGTTATTAAACTAAGTTGAGTATTTTCTAGCTTTTAAACCAGGATGATGAATACGAAAGTGTTTTTCACACTCTTAAAGCATTATGCACACCTCAGGCACACGGAGGTTTCTGCAATGCAAGTGAGGTGTTGGGCGTGTTAGCATTCTGTCGGAATGGTATTTGTACAACATTATACAGTTTCCAATCTCTCTTCAGCAGAGGACGTCCAGACATTATTTAAAATGCTCAGTGTTGTTTAGAATCTAAAAGAGAGCCTTTGCATCCAATAGACTGATGCGCGCTCTTGTTTTTAACTCTCACACTTAACGTAATGCTTAGACATCGTATGTTCAGATTTCTTTGTACAGAGGAAAATAGTGGTCACACACCATGGAGACACGCGGGTCACCTTACATCAGGGAGGCTGCATCGAGCAGACCACTAAGGCACATTTAGGACGAAGAAGAGAAAAAAAATAGGACAGTTGAAAAGTAGAGTTTTAGAAAAGGGTCTGTCTCTTGAAAGAAGAGAGAGAGAGAGGAGGCAAACGAATGACATGGTCTTATTGACAAATTAATGACACCAGTATTCTGAAATGTTGGGAGACATCATTCACTGCTTCTGTAGTCACAAATGCTAGAAACAGCATAAATAGCAGCAGTGAATTCGACGAATTACATTTATTAATGGCTATAGATTATAAATTATATTCCCTTTCCTAGAATTACATGCAACTGTGGCTAAAATGAGGGAAAGCCGACAGATGTACTTATGGAATCCTGGTCTTTAGATATATTTTAATGAAAAAGAGCAAGTTACACGACACTGTTATAGTATAGCTACGTTCTTTCTCTGCCTCCCGGGGTATGTATACATGCATGTGTGAACTGTTCTCTTTGTATATTCGTAAGGTATTTCCAAGGATATCTGAGAAGCTAATAATAACAGTTCTACCTGGGTACGAAGACTGGGAATCGGATAATAAGGTTTATTTCCTTCATGGCATTTTTTTTTTTTTACTGTTGGATTTTGTTTCTCTGTGTTCTTCTTCTTCTCCCCTGACAAAAACATTTCATGAGATACAACTTAGAGTTCAGTTTTCTACTGTTTGTCAAGATTCGCGGATAGGTTGACACATTAAAAAAAGAATGCTCACTCAAATTAGCATGCATCAGAAATCCCTGTAGGGTCTCGTGAAAATACAGACATGTGGGTCTCCTCCAAGCAGGTTAACTGGACACAGAGCCCTGGAATATGCGTTTGGAATGGACCTTGGGAACCGAACCCTCAGGGGTCTGCAGACTTCCCCCTGAGAAACACTTGCCCTGAGCTGGTAGAACTCACCAGCTCGCATGGAGACACTTCTGGCGTGAGCCATCCAACAGCCTGAAGATGCAATTCTACCATGACCGCTTTAGAAAAAAGCATCTGTGAAAAATAACAGTTATTACTCTCATTATTGTTGGATCTTCTATTGACTTCTTCCTACCAAAAGGAAGGGCAAGGATGGCCATTATATTCATCGTTTTCCCTTTGTCTGAGGGGGGTGATGTGGAGAGCCCTGATGTGGAAAGTCACAATGAGAAAATATTGGAAACTTGTCTTAGAAAACCAGTTTGTATGCACGTTACCTCTAATGACAGTTGCTGAATATGTGCTGAATGGTAGCTGCTCTTATATATGCTTGTGTGACTTTGCTTTCCCGGGCCTTTGTCATGAGGCCGGTGAGCCCTGGTGGCTCAGGTCCACGGGGATTAAGACACGAAACCATTTGGTCTCCTCTTCCCGAATCACATGGCTGTGCCACGTGGACGTACAGCACGCCTCCTCGCTTCCTCTCTGTATTCCTCGCTTTGCAGGATGGTGGGCCCTCATCACCACTGCTCCTGGAGAAATGACACATCCCACTGTTTCTCTTCTCCCACCTGCCGCAACCGCTGCTTGCTTCTCTCCTGCTTCTCCCACCCCACGAAGAGTGGAAGAGGATGTTCACGAGCTTCCACGAGTCATCAGAACTTTGGTTGTGCTACCAGACAGAGACCTAGCTCTTCTAGTTTGCAGACTGTTACCCCATGGATCGGATAATTGCCCTGAGGATATCTGAGTGGCTTCATCCTGGCTTAGCATCACACAAAACATTTCCTTCCATTCCTGAACCCATGTTTCTTTTTTTTTCAATATATGAAGTTTATTGGCAAATTGGTTTCCGTACAACACCCAGTGCTCATCCCAAAAGGTGCCCTCTTCAAGACCCATCACCCACCCTCCCCTCCCTCCCACCCCCCATCAACCCTCAGTTTGTCCTGAACCCATGTTTCAAGCTAAGCCCAAGTGTCTGGACATTCATGTATCGCAATATGTCCATGAGGTCTCTCTCAGCACTCTAGGACTTAGCCATCTACCCCAAATCTTTTTCACATTTTACTCAGGATGTCTCCTGGAAACAGGTTGCCAGGTCACTGACTCTGCTAACCTGGCATTCCCAGATTGAGCACCTAGATTAGCCTCTCAGGTTTCTAGGAACTTACTATCGTAGGGTATATTAAAACAAGTACACCATCTTCCATGCAATTGTTATCATTCATTGGGTTGCCAAGGTAACGAGCACCCTGTGAACTATTAGAATCTGTATGGATGTAGCTGTTGAGTCGTTAATACTAAAAACTATGCATTATTCAGCAAGCTGTTCTCTCTACTTACCTAACGATGTAGCTTTTCTTCTCCAAAAGGACAAGTGATGGTCTCCCAATTTGATGGGAAGCATATTTAATAAGATAGACATCAGTAAACAGAACGGATTTGTGCCAGAAAAGCTGCCTGTGTACTAAATTCTATTTTCCTTTTGATGACGTCATAAAATTGGAGATTCTATTCTGTGATTTTTTGGGGCTTTTCCTCATAAAAGATCATTTGCAGTTAATACTGCAAACTTGAAAAAAAAACACAGAAAAAAGGAAAATTTGTATTTTTACAGGAGCACTAATATTTAGATAAATAGCAAGTTGTAAATACGGGATTTCTCAGGTCATTATTATTATTATTTTGCCTCAATAGGTTAAGGGTTGAAAGAGGGAAAAAAGATAGTAGCTCTTGCAAAGAATTCTGATTGATCAACTTTAAATGGATAATTTTTTTTCTTTTAAGTATTCTATAGTAGAAGAGTTCAGAGTTCTGTTTGCTCAGCCCTGTTTCATTGCAAATGAATAAGCTAAAAGCACATTAAAAGATGCTATGGCACCGTGAATGAATGCCAAACGGTAAACAGTATATATGTAGATCACATCACTGTGTGGTACACCTTATGCAATGTTACACGTCAATTACATCTCAATAAAACTAGGGAAAAAATTAGAAATAAAAAAAAATCTTAAAAGAAAAAAAAACCAGCCCCAAACAAAAATAGGCATTCAGACTATAGCAGTTGTTATACATTTGGAAATCTTGACACAGTGGAGCCTGAAAGCATTCTGTGAATTTTAGGGTTTTGTACATAGGGCATAATAATGGCAAATACTTGGAAATTAACTGCAACCAGGATGTTAAAACATCCATCACGTGATTAAGAATGCCTTCCTTTAAAGAGCTTATTTGTTGGAAGTAAAAATTCAAAAATATTTCCTAATCATCCTTTTTAAATTATGTATTTATTTATTTTTAAATTTATATCCAAGTTAGCATATAGTGTAATAATGATTTCAGGAGTAGAATCCAGTGATTCATCCCCTATGTATAACACCCAGTGCTCATCCCAACAAGTGTCATCCTAATGCCCCTTACCCATTTAGCATCCCCTCCCCAACCGATAGCCCCTCCAGCAACTGTCAGTTCTCTGTATTTAAGAGTCTCTTATGTTTTGTCCCCTTTGTTTTTATATCGTTTTTGCTTCCTTTCCCTTATGTTCATCTGTTTTGTATCTAAAATTCCATGTATGAGTGAAGTCATATGATATTTGTCTTCCTTTGACTGATTAATTTTGCTTAGCATAATACCTTCTTGTTCCATCCATGTTGTTGCAAATGGCAAGGTTTCATTCTTTTTGATTGCTGAGTGATACTCCATTGTGTGTGTGTGTGTGTGTGTGTGTGTGTGTGTACACACACACCACATCTTCTTTATGCATTCATCCATCGATGGACATTTGGGCTCTTGTCATACTTTGGCTGTTGTTGATAGTGCTGCTGTAAACATTGGGGTGCATGTGCCCCTTCTAGACAGCACACCTGTATCCTTTGGATAAATACCTATTAGTGCAATTGCTGGGTCGTTGGGTAGTTCTCTTTTTAATTTTTTGAGGAACCTCCATACTGTTTTCCAGAGTGGCTTCACCAGTTTGCATTCCCACCAGCAGTGCAAAAGGGTTCCTCTTTCCCCACATCCTTGCCAACATCTGTTGTTGCCTGAGTTAATTTTAGCCATTCTGACAGGTGCCAGGTGGTATCTCATTGTGGTTTTGATTTGTGTTTCCCTGATGGTGAGTGATGTTGAGCATTTTTTTTTTTTCATATGTCTGTTAGCCATCTGGATGTCTTCTTTGGAAAAGTGTCTATTCATATCTTTTGCCCATTTCTTCACTGGATTATTTGTTTTTTGGGTGTTGAGTTTGATAAGTTCTTTTTGATTTTGGATACTAACCCTTTATCTGGTATGTCCTAATCATCTTTTGATTAAATAGTCAAGGACTTGATTAGTTCCACCTCATACCATATTGAGTTGACAGTTCCATCCTAGATCTGGGGATAAACGCATCAGCCCAGTCCCCACCCACAAGGAACTATGAATGCAGTAGGAAAGCTCGAAAACAAACACACACTCGTAACAAAGTGATTAATGCCAGAACAGGAGAAATTAAGGGTCCTATGTTATTGGTTCTGAGGAGTGTCACCAAAAAAAACCACTATAAATGTAGCTTTTTTGCTTAACTACAGGCAGATCCCTAACTCAGAGCATGAGATTTAATCATCCTCAATTAAGAAGGGAAACATCTTTAGAAATGAAAGAGTAATGAGCCTGTAACCAATAGCATGGTCAGCAAATTATAAGCCTTTGCATTGAAGTCTTCCCGGCCTCCTGCCTTGAGTATTACAGTGTTTTTCCAACCCGTTTTCCTGTCTCAGGTCTCTCTGGCCCCCATCATTCATCTGTTTATGCACATTCATCCAAGTCCATTATCTCCTGTGCCCTAGATATTATTCTGGGTGCTACGTGCAGTGAAATGAAGTTCCTGTTCTCAAAAGGCTTACGTTATAGTGGGAGGCAGGGCAAGGAACAAACAATAAACTGAATCACTAAAATAGTAATAATTCCCACTTAAAACAGGTGCTGTCTAAGGGGAATAAGTGATTTTAACTGGGGTTACTTTGGAGCATGTCATCAAAAGAGGCTTCTCTGAATAGGTGGCCTTTAAGCTGAGACATGAATGCAAAAGGTCAGAGATCAGAGCATTCCTGGCAGAGACCAAGCAGTTCCCTATCCCCAGGTGAGAACAAGGGAACAATATGACAAGTTCAAGCAAAGGCTAATGGGCAGGGAGGGTCCACTAGTTTTGCAGAGGGGTTTGGGTTTTATTTAGAGTAAAGGGAAGTCATTGGGGCACTTAAGGCAGATAAGTGCTAGCATATGATCTGTGTTTTTAAAGGCATATTATATAATAGGGATGCCTGGGTGGCTCAGTCGATTAAGTGACTAACTCTTGATTTCTGCTTAGGTCATGATCTCACGGTTTGTGGGGTTAAGCCCACATTGGGCTCTGTACTGATAGCGTGGAGCCTGCCCCTCTTTCTCTCTCTTCCCCTCCCCCTGCTGGCTGGCTCTCTCTCTCTCTCTCTCTCTCTCAAAATAAATAAACTTAAAATAAGGATATTAGATAATAAATACCCATTAGTCTAAAATAATTAAATAAATGATTGAGTAAATAAATAAGGGAAAGGAGACACATATTTCTTACACATAAATTCCAAACAATAAATGTAGATCTTTCCTCTGAGTTCCTCCTGAATGTAGGCTGGCTTTAGTGACTTGTTTCTAATGAACAGAATATAGAAAATGGAAAAAACAGTAGTAATTCTGGAGTGGAGAAACTCGTAGACACAAAAAGATCTAGTGATGAAGGTTGACATCACCAGATGTAAGTTATGTGAATTCTGTGGGTATTAGGACCTTTATTAGAGGAGGCATCCCTTCTACCATATGCTGACTCAACAAGAAGTCAGCAACCCAGAAAGGATCCTTACCCACCCACACTTGTATCCTGACCTCAGGCTTCCAGCCTCCAGAACTATGGGAAACAAATTTCTGTTGTTTATAAGCTTCCTGGTCTGGGGTATTTTGTTATAGCATCCCGAATGGGCTAAGAGATTGACCCCTGATAAGGTGTGATGAGAAAGACATTTCACTTCTGTAATCACCCTCAAGTCCATGACCATGAGAAAACAGAAAAATTGAGGTATATTATACAAAACGTCTGGCCAGGGCTCTCAAAACCGTCAAGGTCATGAAGAATCAAAGAAAGACCAAAAAGCTGTCTTGGGTTAGAGAAGACTGTGGAAGTATAACAACTAAATACAACATGGTATCCTGGATTGGATCTTGAGATGGGATAGTAGTGGGAAAATAGGTGAAATTCAAATATGGTTTGTAGTTTAGTCAGTAGGAATGTGCCCATTTCTCAGCTTTGATGAAGGTACCATGGTTATGAAGATAGTAACAATGGAAAGGTAGGGTGAAGAGTATTCAGGAATTCTCGTATTAGCTTCATAACTTTTCTGCAAATCTGAAATTATTCCCAAAAGAACTTTTTTAAGGAAACACACAAAAAGGAGGACTTTAGCTTCTCTGTAGTGAATAGACTGAGGATGGGGTATAAGAGTATAAGTGGGGGAGCAGTGAGGACCTAGGCTGGTGGAACATACAGATGGGAGATGGTGGTGGCCAGAGACAAGGCTCCGGGTGGGAATGAAGGGAGGGGCATAGACATGGTGCTATTTTCAAGTAGCCAAGGAAAGACCCAGTGGCAGATGGGATGGCAGTGACAGAATGTGGGGAATGAGTTGGCAGTGGGGGAGATGCTGAGATAAGAATTGTGTCCTAAAAGATAGATATGATGATGTCAATTTTCATTTCAGAAATCTTCACTAATTTCCCCTGAAAATATAATAAAAGAGACCAAACTCTTCATCCTGACCTACCAGATCCTCAATAATTCAGTCATGAATTATAGTTATTTTTTTAAATGTTTGTTTATTTATTTTGAGAGAGAGACACAGAGAGAGAGAGAGAGAGAGAGAGAGAGAGAGAGAACCCCAATTAGGCTCCATGCTGTTAGCGCAGAGCCCAACTCCAGTCTCAATCCCACAAACCATGACATCATGACCTGAGCCTAAATTAAGAGTTGGATACTCAACCGACTGTGCCATCCAGCTGCCTCCCTAATTACAGTTTCTAATACCTTCCACGCTGGATCCTCTACACATCTTGCTCCACACATAGACACATCTACCTGATGTCCCATCCACAAGGCTTTTCAGATCCTGCTGGAGTTAGTCTTTTACTTCTCAAAATACCAGAACACATTCACACTGGCTTACTAGATGATGGTGATGATGATGATGATGGTGGTAATGATGGTGATGATGGTGATGGTGATAATGATGATGATAAAGATAAACAATAGAACACCTTTTTGATAAAGTGTCATATTTTATGCTAAGAGCTTTATCTTCATCCACCACATTGATGCTCAACAATATTTGTATAAGGAAAGTGTTGTACTTACTCTTGGTCTGCACTTGGGGAAGCTGATTTGGGGGGATGGAATGGCTATATAATTGATGGTCCAAACTGCAAAGGGGCACTATCCACACTTACTCTAAAACAGTAAGTGTCAACCAAGGCTGTTCAGGAGAACCCTGGATGCCTGATCCTGCCAATGCCGTGAAGATCAGTGTGCCAAATGTTGCACAATTAGCAAGTGACCCAGTAGAGCCTTCAAACTACAATATTCTTATTCCAAAATTCATTATGAATGTTTATAACAATACTTTCTTGGTAGATTATAAGTTTTGACCTGATCTCTCGGAGCTGTGCACCCCTCACGGATGAAAATGGTGCTGCTAGAATGTAGTTAAAGTTCCGTGAGATGGTGGTTAGTGATGCATCTAACAAGGATGAAAAGTCAATAAATGAAGGCAGGCAGGGATCTGTGGCTTAAACGTAACCATCTTCTTTGGTCCTAAATAGTATCTAGCACAATATTTTGCTGGCAGGTGTTGCTGGCTGTTCAATATATATCAATTAAATGCACTCTACTTCAAGATCGAGGAGATTGATGGGCCAAAAGAGTGATCAGGAACTACATTGAATCTAAAAGGGGATTTTGGGGGTGATTCCCCAATATCAGAGACCCTGTTTCTCACAGATGCTTCAGAGCCAGAGCCAAAACCAGAAAAAAATCTTTGGTAGGGAAGTGCTGTGGCAATCCACGTTATTTACCACACCATGCTGCGCATCGTTCCTTGGTTCTGTCACTCCAAATGGAGCATACGGTATAAGGAGGCTCTCTGCAGTGTATGAGTCTTACACGCTTTGTTACCATCTGTTGCTAATTGAATTAATATGCATCTGGGTTTCTTTCAACATATTTTAACCTGCTCTGTAGCCCAGGCAGAATAGAGGTTGATGTTCTCATAA
Source organism: Lynx rufus (assembly GCF_022079265.1). NCBI lineage: Eukaryota > Metazoa > Chordata > Mammalia > Carnivora > Felidae > Lynx > Lynx rufus. Next base: position 5,534,722 of record NW_025814840.1, on the reverse strand, counting down.
CCAGCGGTGTTTTCTTATACTATCAGGTTATCCGTGTATGATACCTGAACTCTAAGTACCAACCACAGATGGTTTACTGATTCTTCAGTCTATGACCGTGTCGTTTGACACGATGCATTTTCTCCAGGGGCCACCTTTGCTATTTCTAATGTGCAGTTTAGCTGTAAGCATGCATTTTTGCTTTGCCTTCTTCAGGACAGGATTATACTTCAGCATTTTCGTGTCAATGCAAGTGATCACAGTAAATTATTCATGAAATAGTTTTCAGCTATGGCTGTTTGCCGTCAGCATTCCCCTCTGGAAATATTTTATGTGATTTTTATTATTTGAATCCAAACCTTGCACATTTTACCTTTTACCTTTTTACCTTTTATTTGTAAGATGACAAACCTGGTTTCTGTGGAAAATGTAAAAATATCACCCCTCCCCTCAAGGAATGCACTGCATAACTCTATTTATTTTTTTATATTGTGTTAATACTTATTAAAGATCTCCTGTTTTAGGGGAATCATTACATGGGGTGATTTATCTAGACCTTGTAACAACCTCATGATCTAAATGGGGTTGTGTCTATTTCACACATGACTGTACCAGCGTTCAAAGGTTGTACCTCTAAGGCAAAACTATTTAAATCCAGGCTGCCCTGTAGCTCTAGGCATTTATTCTTTATATAAAACTTTACTTTGTCTTCATGGAGCCAGTAGAGGGATATGAAAAGAATACGTGCATATATTCATCTTTATCTACATTTTCTTGATGTTGATAGTCTAGGATTATAAAAGCACTCGTAGGCATAGAGATGTATCTCACTTTTCTCTCTGCTAAAGATTGCTTTAATGTTAAATCTCAACCTTACACAAAAGTAGTTCATGTTAAGTAAACAAGTAGAATCCCTTCTGCCTATTCTATTTCTCTCCAAGTGGAAAGATTTGCCCAAATCACATGTGCCCTGTGGTTCAACCAGCACTTGGTTTAGGCATTGTTTCTCTCATGAAAACGTGATGGCTTCAGTTTTTGGACATTTTACTTTCTATGGGTGTTGAAAAACCTGTGACCATTAATTTGTTTGAATCACATTTAATGTTTGTGTATGAGTGGTCACCGTACTTGACTTCCCTATTTTGATCCTCTGTCTGAAAGGCACATATTTTGAGGCATTGTAATAATTCTGATGAACTGAGAAGTCAACTGGAGGCAGGGGTAAGTGTGTGTCAGTCCAACAGGCTCCTAATGTGTTGAACCTGGGATTCTGTTGACATTAATCTTCTGCTTTGGCCAAGTACACTCATCAGCATAGGGACTTTTGTTACTTGAGTAAAGACCACATCTTCTCAGATGACAGTAGAGGCAATATCTCAAGTCTGTACCCTCCATCGTAACTCAAGATTAGGATGATAGTTCATTGGGTTGGTAACTGGCTATAGGATTTATGTAGCCTAGTAGAGTAACAGGACGAAGGGTAAATGATGGTTTAAACCTATGTTATTGCCTTTTGAAGTTAAATTTCAAGGGAGTTGTTATATTTTAATATACTGAGACCTGAAAGAGTGTTCATTAATATGGATATATTGATACTGTGGCCCAATTTGAAACTTCATTCGGAAGAAGTCCATGTGCCCCCAGAGATAAATAAATACTTCTCTCCAAATTGCCGTGTGTAACAAAAATGAAAAGCAGAAATGACAATTTGTCTTCTTGGCAATTTAAAAGTCTTGCTTTGATGAATAATTGACTTTTGTCCTACTTCAAAAATATTCTTTCCAGAGTTTAAAATTTGAACCATATAGAAGGAAAAGAGAGGTCATGCTTCTAGAAACTTGTTTTCCATGCTTAATATAGCACATTTCACCTGGGAAACTTTCTGTAGACTCTATAGAATGCTATTCCTGCATCACTCAGAAGCACATTAAATGTGACATTTCCTTTCACCCTCAGATGAGCGAAAGTGCTAATTATTTAATTCTACTTGTCTCTCTGTTCATGAACCAATGAAAACACTGCCTATAATGCCCCCAAATTATTTTAAAAACAAATTTCAAAAGAATTGAATGGGAAAATATTACAAATCTATGGAAAATACTTTCTAAGTAAAAAAAAAAAAAACCTCATAAAAATATGCCTGATACAAAAAAATAGCAAAGTTATTCTGCTTTTATGTACAAAGAAATAAAACCCTTTATCACAGATGTGTTGCATACCTTTAGTATAGGAACGCCACAACGTTGGCGCCTTGTCGTGACACCCTGCTACAGAGGGTGATACCTTCTAAATGTTCATCATCCTGTCTCTACAACCTTCTCACATTGCTTAGGGACGGTGCCTCAGATAAGCCTGAACAAGAAAAAGAACGAGCAGGTGGTGACCACCTCCACTGACAAGGGTAAAATAAGGAATGGAAAGGAAAGATGTTGCATGAAAAGCTCTGTTGGCACCAATAGATTTCTGAAATCACTTTTAAGGTTAAGAATGGAAGTTACTGAATACACCCAAATTGTAGTCTTTCTCCGTCTGGCTTTGCCTAGTGAAGTTTAGATGCATGCCGAGGAGTAGCTTGATGTTGGCCATTGAAGGGAGGAGGAAAAAGGACACATTGATGGTTGTAGTCACCAGTCTATAGAGCATCTCTTGCAGACCCTGTACTTTGCATATGCCGGTGTATTTAATAACGCCTGCCATGACTTTACAGGGTAGATCTACCCCATTCTGGTGGCAGGAGTGGGGGGACGAAAGAGAGAGAGAGAAAGGCCAAGAGCAGTTAAGTATTTTGTCCAAGAGTTGAAATCTGACCCAAGCTAGCTCTCTCTGATACTAAAATGTTTTCTTGGGGGACCTGGGTGGATCAGTTGGTTAAGGGCCTGACTCCTGATTGCGGCTTAGGTCATGATCTCACAGTTCCTGGGACTGAGCCCCGGGATGGGCTCTGTGCAGACAATGAGGAACCTGCTTGGGATTCTCTCTCTCTCTCCCCCTTTCTCCACCCCCCCATGCTCTCTCCCTCTCTCTCAAAATAAATAAATAGACTTAAAAAATGTTTATTCTTTCCACTGGATTATTTTAACTCTAACCAGAGAGTTGAGATAAGCTGTGTACTAGGTAATTGGCACAGTTAGGATTCAATGTTTACCGAATTAATTAATTTTGGTGTGTATTGTGAATACGAGTGATTCTTCACTGGGGTCTTATTTGATTTCTGGACTTGAGGACTATGTTTGAAAAGCTTAACTGGCTCTGTCCAATCCTTCCCTTGCCCCCTTAGTCAGCCTGATATCCCCTAAGAGCTGACAGGGTGAAAGTTGTTCCCCCCACCCACTCCTTTTCTTTGTAAGTTGCTCTTTGGTTGGGACCCTGACACATTCCATAATTCCATTCTCTAACTGTTTCTTTTTAGTAGGCTGTCAGTACACCAGGCTGGGAATATTTTGTCTTGAGTAAAGAGGAAGTTCCCTTAAATTCTCATGTCCAGAAATGTGCTATCTACAACCGACAAAGCAGCAAAAACACGAAGTCCCCAACCTCAAGGAATTCACAGGCTATCAGAGAAGCAAGGACATTTTAGGGTTATTTTATGTTACCTTATGTTACAGGGTATCTGTCTCATAGGGTTATGAAGATTAAGTAAGTTATTATGTGGATGGATCCAAATATTACCGGGCATACAAAAGGTGCTATATAAGCACTAGCTATTGTTATTCCAGAGCGATGAACAAAAATGGGTGTCAGGGGCATGGAATGGAACAGGAAGAAAGGCAACCTCCAGGAGCTTAGATATACTTTAAGCACATCCATCAAAAGGTGATGCTTCCTTATGTCAAGAAAGAAATAGAGTTCTCAGTGTGTCACCAGTCACCACACATGGAAGGCTGGGAAAATGCCCCCAATCCGAAATACGACTAAATCTGTTGTACCTCCGAACTGCGTATGAACTGCCTTCCCCCGTCTTAGAATGACCAATCTCAGAAAATCATTTGATATTCTTCTAAAACAAAGCTGCGACCATCCGCTCTTTGGCACGGACTTAAAACGGGACAGGAGAACACCAGCCAAAGCAGCAGTGAGACGCCTTGTGTGTCCGATGAGGCGATCCAGCGACACAGAAAGGTTGCTGGGTGTTGAGACCTTTATGACTTAAGAAGTCTTGTATGCCAGCGAGGCAGGTGTGAAACTGTCTGTTTTCAGCAGTGGAAACTCTTCAGCTTTTTCTCCTTGTCTGTTTTTCCCATACATCCTAGTTCTTTCTCATGTGCTAAAGCTTGGCTGGAATGGAAACAAAGAAGTCCTGAGGGAGACACAACATCTGTAATTCAAACCCTCTGTGAGGGTTCGTTCTCCCCAGGGCTGGGGGGAAAAGGTGGGTTTGCCTTTTATTTCTGATGCTTGTCCTGAATGATAAAATAATCTGAAAGGCTCTGGCAAGAATGAGGGAAATTGAGGGGCCCTAGGCAATGCAAACTATAGCATTAGTTATTGAAAAGGAGAATTCAGTTTTCAAATACACTTGAAGTCCCCTTACAAAAATACTAGACTTTATTTTGTAGAGAAGTTTTAGTTCACAGCAGATTTGAGGGGGAGGGTACAGAGAGTCCCCATGTACCTCCTGCCCCCACACGTGCATTTTCACCCCCCCGCCATTATCAACATTCCCCACCAGAGCATCTAATCCTTAAAATGAATGAGCCTACCGTGGCATGTCATTATCACCTCAAGGCCATACTGTACATTAGGGTTCATTCTGGTTTCATATATCCTATGGCTTGAGAACATTAGGGCCCCTTTTTACAGACTGCTCACTAGCCTGGTGGGGCTGATATGCCCTAGAATGCAGAACTGCTTGATTTGCAGGGTGATAGAGGGCGCTGCTGAAGTTCCAGAAGCTGTCGTGCAAGGGCGCGTCCTCAGGCAAGGGCACACCCTTCCGCCCAGGGCAATGATAGCCCAGGTCCTGTAGCCTCCAGCCAGCCCTCGCCTTGCTTTGTACTGGCTTAATGACTTCTACTGTTTAATATGTTACAAAGGCTCTGGCCTTCAAAAGTAGTACTAAAGTGCAAACATGAATGGCAATTGGGAAATTTATTTTTACTGATGATTGAGAAGAAAGGGTCTACACAAAACACATTTTAGACTTTGACCTTGCAGAGAGTTACTTTGCTCTTTGCTCATGTGAAGTAGGAAAAAAAGCACAGCATTTTTTTTTGGCTTGCTTAGAGATTTGATATGGTGAGTGTTCTTTAGTGAAAGGATGTATTGCAATAGGTTGAACTAGTGGCTTTCAAACATTTGGCCAAACAAAGACCACAGTGCATTTCTTTTCAAATATCTCAATCCAGGGGCGCCTGGATGGCTCAGTTGGTCGAGTGTCTGACTCTTGATTTTGGCTCAGGTCATGGTCCCAGGGTTGTGGGATTGAGCCCCATGTTGGACTAAACCAGTGCTGAGCATGAAGCCTGCCTAAGATTCTCTCTCTCTCCCTCTGCCCCTCTCCCCTGCTCACATGCGTGCACGCTCTCTGTCTCTCTCTCTCTGAATTTAAAATATATATATATATATATATTTCTATCCATTACATACACACATATATGTCTAAAACAAAGTTACTAGTCTTATTTAAATTCTGATCACAACCCACATATTCAAATTTGAAAAGGTAAATAGATATATGGTCAAGAGGATGAAATGTATTTCATCTTTCAAAACTGTTTTGATAAGGTTTATATTGAGAGTTAGTAATCATTTAGTTGTTAATTAGTTTGGGAAGAAATCGTTCCCAAAATAACTAAATTAGCAGTTTGAAACAAAGAAATGGACTATTCCATGTTTGGAACTAAGCTTTTAATTTAAAATCTTTTACAAATGATCTAGACCAGATGGTATTCAGTCAAATCTTCACTTTTTACAAACCAAAAGCAAATTGGTTTCTGCATTTTTATTGTGTCCCCACTTTTGGTACTTCTGATGCAGATCATCTTCATAGACCATGTTTCTAGAATGTCTCTTGAAACCCCAACAGTGAATGGGCCTGAATAGGGGGGGCCTAGAGTTGGAGACATTTAGCAAGATTTTCAGGGCTCCCAGTATTCAGTTTTCTAGTTGTAGAGAATCAAGTGGAGAAAGGAAGCTAGATATGAAAATGGATTTGAATAAAAGCAGGAGTTACAGTGTCTGTGCATATATACATATAAATGACAGAAAATAGGATATATATGTTCGTAACCCAACAGAGAAGTCTGCGTTGGAGGTACAGATTCGGGAAAGCAGTAAATAGGCAAAGGCTAAGAATGGAACCCTTGGCATGGACATCTGATGATTGACAAAGGACTGGAATGATGAGTAACATCAGAAGGACAGTCAGGTGGGGTACAGAGACCCAGAAAGGTGAGATTTCAAGAAAGTCAGGCACATTGTCTTTTGATAGAGAAGGCATGATCACATTCAACAGAAACGTCTTATAATAGAAGTACTGATGAAAAACCTATTTTAATTTGGAAACTAGAAATTATTGACGATCTTTGTGAAAGCAGATTCTGCCAAGTGATGTTGAAAGTTAGATTTTACTGGGTTGATAGTGAAATTGAAGGTGAGAAGAATGAACACAAACTGCTCACCAAGCCCACAGAGTAATAGAATTTGAGATATGGAGGATCTCATCTTATTAGAAATTATAAGAAAGGGTGCTTTACTAGATGCAAAGTAACTTCTAGGAGTACAAGTCCTGATTCATTATATACTAGAAATATATAAACTCAAGGCAATTTTTGAATGCTGAAGGAAAGCCCTAGCTAGAGGAGAGTAGGATTTTTAGGAGGTTTTAGTAGGATTTTAGTAGGTTTTGTTGAGGAGGCAAACATTCTTCTACAGGGTTCTCCTTGACATCACTACCAGATGGACCATTAATCTGAGATTTATTATGATCCTATATTTTGCCTTTTTACTTCCTGATACAACATAGTGTTGAAAAGCAAGTGAGTGCTGAGTGGTCACTTTATCTCCCTCAAGTGTCTTTAAGAGGTAGAGTCTAAGAACCAGGAGTCCTTTTTGCTGAGGATGATTTGATAAAAAGGATTCCAATAACAGACAGAGTAGAGGTTTTGGCCTTACAGGAACAGGGTACAGTAAACAAATCAATACTAAGCTCAGCCATGAGTGGATAGGTCACTGGTATAATAGGTGAGCTGTCAAAAGCCATGATGCTATAATTTTGATATTGTAGTAATTGTAGTTTATATTTTGAGTACCTCAGGACCCCTAGTAGTTATATACTATTTTTTCTTTCTGGGTCCCCAAGGTTTAACTTCTAATGTTAGTGATAGTTTCAACATACCTGAAGTTAGAAAATACTAATACTTTAGGTTATTAGTAAGGAAAAACAAATCCCACGAACTCCAGCTGTTAAATAGTGTTGTTACTATTCTGTATTTATTTCGGAGCATTCTGATCAGTAAGTTCTATCTATAACAGATTCCTGTGGACAGATTTTTTTTTTCTTTTTCTCCCCCACCTTTTAAATGCATTAGCAATTATTTTTATTATTTTCTTTTTATTGTACACAATCCTGCTACTGGAATTTTAAACCTAAAATTCGGATCACTAATTCCAAAGGGTGTGTGCTGTGTGTGCGTGTGTGTGTGTGTGTGTGTGTGTGTGCGCGCGCATTGGGGCGGATTTTCTCCAGCATGTGCTGGGCATCCTTCAGTTCAACTCAATTCTGGCACTCAAACCTGTATCTTTAGATTCCATAGGCTAAGTCCTCAGTCACACAATTGACCCTTTGCCCCAAATTCAGATGCCAACGCAAGCCCGGGTTATTACCAGTGCTTTTGACCAACCAGGTATAAGTTGGAGGCTTTACAACCCCCTCCTTGATTTGGTTAATTTGATGAATTTACTAGAGCTGCTCACAGAAGTTAGGAAACAGTTGACTTACTAGATGGCTGGTTTATTATAAAAGAATGAAACTCAGCAACAGCCAGATAGAAGAGAGGCAGAGGGCGAGGTATGGGGGAGGTGCTCGGCTTTTCCATTCCCTCACCAAGAGGGCCACTCTGCTGAAATCTCTGTGTTCACCAGCCAGGAAGCTCTGTGAACCCTGGTTTTTATTTGGTTTTTATAGAGCTTCCTTACATAGGCACAATTGATGAAATCATTGTAGAAGTAACTATTAGATAGATCAGTATACTGTTGAATTAAACATAGGTGTTGAGAAGGAATGTCCAACACAAAGCAAATGGATGCTAAGACATTTGATTCCTTCTTGGTTGAAGGATGGTGTTAATAAAACGAGTTATTCTGGGGCACCTGGGTGGCTCAGTCGGTTAAGTGTCCGACTTCAGCTCAGGTCATGATCTGGCGGTCCGTGAGTTCGAGCCCCGCGTCGGGCTCTGTGCCAACACCTCGGAGTCTGGAGCCTGCTTCCGATTCTGTCTCCCTCTCTCTCTGCTTCTCCCCTGCTCACGCTCTGTCTCTCAAAAAGAAATAATAAAAACATTAAAGAATAACAATAATAAATAAATAAATAAATAAATAAAAGGAGTTATTGTAAGGAACAAGCTCTAATTTTTCACTAAGGGATGGTAAGTCAAGATAAATATGAACTAAAATAATCCAAGAAGTAGGAAACACTGTCTCCTAAAACAGAATAAATCTGTATCAGTTATGGCCATTCCTCTTCTTTACCCAAGAGCTCAATACTAATTTAAAAGGAAGAAAGAATTCAGTCTTATCTGAAAATGAGCTCTTGTTGCATTCGCCTTGTTGGTCACCTTCCGCCACAGAAATATATAGGCCTGCTTAAAAGAATGAAGCCCCTTTCATAGTGTGTTATGTGCTCAGGGGTCAGGAAAAGTATTCTCTGGGAAGTGCTGGTGTTCATTCCATTTGTGCTGGGGCTCTTGAGATGCCCAAGGAAATCTTGGGCTTCTCCAGGTAGGGAGTGTTTGGGCAGGAATTCAGGAATTGTAAAGGCAGAATGAGGCATGCACACTGGGATCCCAGCCTGGAAGGCAGCCTTTAGGAGCTGGGGGTCGGAACCAGGAAGAAATGAACTGTTCGTCTCCAGACAGATTAGCTGTCTTTGTGTGTTCTTTACTACATTTGTTTCTTGGAAATCGGTGTAAAAAAGAAAGTTCTTGCCCAGATTTGATTTTCTAAATCCTTGGATTAGGACTGAAACCAGGAGCGGCCATCTGAGCCTAATGTACACTTTATTTATAGATAATCCATGCGGACTTTATTAATAAGGAGTAAATGATAATTTTCTACCCCAATTAGTTCTGTCTTTTGTGGGAGGAAATTGATTTTCCTGGTGTGAAACCCCAGTGTCCTGTTTTTCCTCCAGAGGGGAAGGAACAAACTTGGGTACCAGCGGTTGAGAAGAAGCTGCTTTTAAGGAATGCATGAGGAATAAACTTATTTTTTCCCCTCCAGCTTTAAACTGTTTATCTATGGAGCCAAGTCTTAATTTTGTTCCTAAGTACAGAGGTTTCCAGGCTGCAGACACAACGCTATCTTGCTTGGGCTACTTTTATAAAACACGTTTCCCCTCTGATACTTTATTATGAGAATTTTCAAAATTACGGCAAAGTCGAGAGGAGTCTAGGGTTGACACCCATAGATGCACCACATAGGTTTTCCCTCTGACCTTTTACTCTCCACCTGTTTTATCATAGGTGTATCCCTCCATCCATCCCTCTGCCCATCCAGAAAACCGTCTTACTTTTGATACATTTCCAAAATAAATTTCAGGTATCAGTTCGCCACCTCTAAACGCTTAGTTTACGTCCTGTTATCTGGATGGTGAATGACTCTTTAAGATTGTCTGCCAGTAAGTGTATTTGAAGTTTATTGGCATGTGTACTCTCAGCCCACAAGCCACCACAAATTTGATCACTGTGCATTTGGAGGAACCGCCATCAGGACCCGGAAGCTTGGGTGTCTTGTGGCTCCGGACGGAGGTGGGGTCTTTGCAGCCTCTGCCAGCCCTCACTGTCTTCCCCGGCAGGTTACTTTTCCGTACGCCTCCTATTTTGCACACCCGCCCAGCACAGCCGCAGTCCCCACACTTTCTTACCTTCCACTGTGTGACTCTTGCACCTTCAAAAGCACATCAGCCTCTGCCTCCTATTATTTATTTCGATCCATCCTCTTTGAAAATGCCTGTCATCTACCAAAAACAGATCGCAGAGAATTAAGGCATTGACTTTTGGTTCTGTCTGGTTTATTGATTTCAGTCCACTTCAGAGATACCGTATGACAGGAGCCGTGTTGTGATTTGCATGAGTGCCAGCTACAGAAAGGGGTGGGTGTGATCGGTGTGGAGGGGGTGAGTGGAGACCTTGGGGCAGGGGCGTCACCCCAGCTCAGCTCACTGACTGGTACCTGCCTATCTGCTGTGTATCACCTGTGGAGCTATTAGAAAAGCCTCTGGTTCTGGGACGCCTGGGTGGCTCATTCGGTTGAGCATCTGACTTTGGCTCAGGTCATGATCTCATGGTTTGTGGGTTCGAGCCCCACGTCGGGCTCTGCACTGACGGCTCGGAGCCTGGAGCCTGTTTCCGATTCTGTGTCTCCCTCTGTCTGCCCCTCCCCTGCTCATGCTCTGTCTCTCTCTTTCTCAACAATAAGTAAACATTTAAAAAATGTAAAAAGAGGAAAGGAAAAGCCTGGGGTTCGTGCCCTGGTCCCAAGAAATCTGGACTTCTGGTCTGAGAGGGGACCCGGGATTCCCCCGGGATTATTCTGATGCATAGTAAACTTGGGGAAAATGAATTTATGAGCATCGGTCACAGTTTGCCAGTCTCCTGGCAGTGATCTCATTAAGTTATGTATCCTGCTCTTGCCCTCAGTTTGCTTATTTATACAATGAGGGGCTGGACTAGAAAAACAGTATCCAGGGTTTCTTTCTGTTTTCTGAATCCGTGGGTGGGTTTAGTCCTTCGGCAGGATGCTTCGGCACTTATGTCTAGCAGAGCAGAGAGAAAGGTGGGAAATAGTAGAAGGGCAGGAGGCATATTGCCCAAGTTCACATTCTAACAGCACGACGTGGGGCAAGTTATGTAATTGTCCTACGTTTCTTTTTGTGTAATCCTTCCCCCATAAAGTGGTTGCAAGAATTGGGTGTGTGAAGCAATGTAAGGGGCGCACCAAGTGTTAACAATGCGTGCTGTGTCTCTGGTTGTTATATACCTGGTGGCAATGAATGAAGGGGGATGGGCGGAAGAGAGACCCGCCCCGGCTTTAATTTCACCTTCATCTGGAACTCTTTGTGTCCTTGTCGAACCACGTGGCACCTCTGGGACTCCATTTCTCGCGCTGAGATACGAAAGGGTGTAGGTGAAATAACCTCCAGTTTCTCCCATCTCCTTTTTAGGAAAGGTTAACCTTCTGTTCTGATGTACTTCTGATCACTTCTCGTGGCATTTTCAGAGTAAGAAACACTGGGAATTTTCAATTCTTCTCTGATGTAATTCTGATCACTCTTCAGGGCAATCTTCTGAGTAAGGAACACAGGGAATTTTCAAACGGATTGCACTTCCCTCTTTGCTTTGCCTTCTGAGTCACTGTAAAGTCGGATCTGAGACCGAGCGTCCGCAACCTAGAAGGACGTCCTTGGGCCGGCTCGGCTCTGTGTACCCTCACACTGGGGTCCGCACTTACAAGGACCTGGCACTTGTTGCTATCCTCAAATACCTAATTTTTTGCATTCTCATTTTGCACCAGTCTCTGCAGGTTATGAAACTGCTCCTAGACCTCAACATTATTATTATTATTATTATTATTATTATTATTATTATTACTATAGCTTCATCTTTGGCTTCATTTTTACCTTTCTACTCATATTTTCTGTGCATCCCAATTTCATTGTCTGTTTATTGTTTTTCTACTCACCCTGTGTGCATTTTTCCATTTGGTAAACAGAGAACGGATAAATAAGGACATTGCTTCGTTGACAAAGATTTGTCCTCCCAAGCCCCTGGCCACGTTGTCCTCTTCATCTCAAAGCTAACGGTGTTCACTGTTCGTGTTCTTCACTCTGGTACTGAATGACGTATGACTCTGTATCACTGTCTATCTTTGCCATGTGGACGTCTCTCCTCGGGTTATTATAACCTCTTTGAGCTTTCGGATCCCCAAGAGTGCCCATCTCCATGGGTATGGCTCCTAACGGCCTCCAAGGAAATAACTGTTGAATTAATTTAACTGGAAATTGAATTGACTTAGCCGGGTAAAGGAAGAGAGGAGGGGAGTTTTGTAGCCAAGAAAAGGAAAGCTGGAAAAGGACCTCAGAGGACAGTCACAGAGGATGTAATCCTTAATCTCTGCTCAAGTTGCACACTTCAGAAAGCCACTTGCACAGTGGTTCCCAATCTTTTCGATCTCTGGAGGCTTTTACAGTCTTAAAAATTATTGTGGCCCCCAGAAGGCTTTTGTTTATATAGATGATAGCTAAAATGGGGACATTTTTGTAATAATTATTTATTTATATGATTAAAAAATAAACCTATTAGAGTTAACTTAATAACATATTTTCAGGGGAAATATTCTTTATCCCAAACAGAATTTTATGATGAGTGGCATTGTTTTTATGTTCTGCAAATCGCTGTAACATCTGGCTTGATAGGAGACAACTGGATCCTCCTGTGCACTCGTTCAAGCTGTCGTGATATCACAGATCATGGAGTTTCTGCAAAACCACTGCGTACTCGCGAGAGGATAAGCATGGCCAGGGCACGTCATGACTTACGATTGCTTTGAAGATAGTTGCGTACACCGTGGACCCCAGACCACCCTTCAGGAACTGCTACAGGAGAGTAGCATCTCCGCGCCGTGCTGTTTTCCCGAATCAAGAGAATATGCATAGTGCTGCAATGCTATCTCCCGTTCTTTTAGCTGAGAACCTTCGCATTGGCTAAGCTGGCTTGTCCAAAGGAGTGAGACGTGAGAGCCGCCTCGGGTACTGCACTCTACTTTTCTTGCGTGTCCTAAATGGTGGGAAGATACAGACAGACCCAAGCCCTTAGGCCCCCTTGCTCACCCAGATGTGACACCGCAGCCCTTCCTTGGCAGTGCTCAGTTTCTAAGTGTAGGTGACTTATTAGCCCTGTAATTTTTAATTTGATGTTGGGAAACAATGGGGTATGGCTCCGAATGAAACCTTTTGTAGAGAAAAAAAAAGGGACATTACAGAAATAATTACTGGGACAAATTACTGAGTCAATCCAGGTGTGATGTTTTGTACATTTTTATGCATATTTCAGTTGCTGTAATTTGAAAATATGCATCACGCACTCCGTTTCAATTCATTAGTATTGGCAGCTCTGTATTAACAGGCTTACGAGTGCCAGAGTTCAGACTAATTATGCAGAATGGCACTGACAGACTTATTATAAGCTATATTTAATTTGAGCCTGTAGATAATAAATACAAAAAAAAGAAGTTCTTTGCGCTTACTTCTTACTCCCAACTCAGGAGCTCGCAGGGCCAACTTTATAGCTAATCTCGTAAGACCTGTTTGAAACGGGTCTTTGGGACAAAAGTGCTATCTGCCAGTGACAGATCAAGAGCTTGGAGGCAGGAAGAAACGGAGTGAACTGTAAGTGATCTGTAAAGATCGGTGTTCTGAGCTCAATAAACTCGTCTCCCTGGAAGTTATAATTGCATGAACTTTGGGAAACAGATGGTCGTCTAGAGATTTTAGCTCCTAATGCGTAAAGAGGAGCAGACTACAGAGATGGTTATTACACAGAATGAAGTTTTGAGGACCAGTCGGATACGGGAAGTAAGGGAGAGGTTAAGACCCTTACCCGTGGCTGGACCTGGTTAGCTGGTGTAATGCCCCAAGAGGTCAGAACGGAGGGGCAGGGTGGAGGTGTGGTGGGTGATGCCTTTTCCTGGGGTCGTGTTGAGTTTGGGGTGAGATGCAGGGAAGCGGAGGAAGTCCGTCCGGGGAGAAAGTTCCGGAAGGACTTAGCATACCTCGGCCTGGAGCCTGGGGGAGATCTGCGAGGCAGCACGTCTTCGCGTGGTAGGCGAAGCCAAAGTGTGGAGAGGCCACCCAGAGAAGAGTGATGCAGACGCGAGCTGCGAGATTGGACACCCGCCGGGAAGGTTCTCCGCTGCGCTCTGGGGGAAGGAGAGGCCGCAGCGACCGGCACCTCTTGCTCTGAAAGCTGGAGCACCCAGACGGTCCTTAGGAGCCGCGTCTCAGATTCCTTTTCAGTGCACAGTCCGTTTGGAGAGAGACGTTGGGGGCGGTCACACGAGCAGGGCTGCTGTGCGTATTTTGGCCCCAGACGGGGGTGCCCGGAGCCCCCTGGGGGTGGAGTCTGGAACTCAGATGGACTCCCCACGGGTGGGCTGCCTGCGTGTGTAGGGCTCACCTTTCAGCCACCTTCCCTCCAGCGCAGCAGCTTGGAAATAACCACATGTGACAGTCCCCAAGGGGAAGCCCGCACCAGGCGGCCTGTCTGTCGCCTCCATCAAGTCTTCCCAAGGAGCCCAGGTGGGATCTCTTTGGTATTTAGATTACTGCTCAAAACACTCACTTTCCTCTCTGCTCTCCCTCTCTCTTACTCTGCCAGTACTCCCCACACCTTGATCTCCTTTGCATACATCCACGTGTGCTTTCCTTTTTTGACCTCCCAGGTTCAGATCTTGAATCACTGAAGATTGTGTCGTTCTCAGCAAATTCAAACAAAAGGCTTGAGATTTCTGACTTGCGATCGTGCTGAGTATTAGGCGGAATGAAAACTGACGCAATTTAGAGACCGGCTCCTTAGTCTTTTTGGTCGGCTGAAAAGGGACTTCAACCAACATTTTAATTAACTGATTAATTTTTGTGGTGCTCATTTCGGTGTCCGCGTGATCGTCATACCTTTCCCGTTCTTCCTCCTGGACTTCTCCACTTGTGTATTTCTTGCCGCCCAAGTTTTGTTTTGTCTTGTCTTCAGAATAAAGCGATGGTTGTAGTGATAGTGCTTATACTGATGATACTATACAAATACGTAAGCTAACATTTATTGCACTTTTACTATGTCCCAGGCCACAGATCCTCATGTAATTCCTCCAGCCGCTGTCAGGTGGGTTCTACTGTCCTCATTCTGACGCCAGGAGGGCTGAGCACTGGGAGCTGAGTAACAGCCGGTGTCAGGAGCCCGGACTTAGAGCCTTGCATGCTGGATCGGGACACCTTGTCTAGGAAGTCTGGTTTCCAGTTAGAGACCCAGAGCCAAGATTGAGCCCAGGACCCCTTCTCACGGCCGCCCACGGTTTTGCCCCAAGGGTCCCTCGGTCTAATTTTGCCACACCCTTATGGAGAACAGTGATCTGGTTTCCTGCATCAGTACTCTGCGTGCGTTCGTCTCCTTTGAACGGGACAAACATTTCTTACGTCTGGAGGAAAAACAGATGCCCTTTCCTTCTTTACGGCTAGACGTTTTTGAGCTTTGAAGGCAGCCGCTTACTGGAAGCGGGGCGTTAAGCACTGCTGATGGGTACAGTAAATGCGAGGAAAAATACCAAGTCGCGTTAATCACGGATCCTCCGGTTGTCTTAGAGATCGAGCGTGTTTGGGGGCTGACACAAAGACGTCGATCCCTAGAGAGCTTCGTGAAAGGTTGATTTGCAAAACAGCTACCTTCTGCGTGGTTTTGTGCAAAAGGACCGGAGAGGAGTTTCACACCGCAGTCCAGCTAAGAGATTTTGAGATTTTATTTTCAAACCTGCGGGCAGGTGAGGGAGCGGCATCCTTGTAACCAAGTAGACTCTTACCGGTCTATCTTCGTAGAAGTGTTAGTAAGACAGTTGTGTGTTTGACGAAAATTAGGTACATTTTCTCAACTGTCAGCAAAACCTTCTAAAGACAGTGAGACCTGGAAGTAGGATTTAAGAGACCAGTCATTTTGAAAATATCCAGCTAATCCTCGGGAAAATATTTTTCACAATCGTTTTACCTGTGTTAACTTACCAAACTACCTTTTGAGGTGCCGTGATGTTTAAAAAATCACAATAATATACTGGGACACCTGGGTGGCTCAGGCGGTTAAGCGTCTGACTCTTCGTTTCAGCTCACGCTACGATCCCTGTTCATGAGTTCAAGCCCCGCGCCGGGCTCCACGCTGACAGCACAGAGCCTTGGGATTCTGTCTCTCTCCCTCTCTCTCTCTGACCCTCTCCCTGCTCTCCTGCGTTCTCTCTCTTTTTCTCTCTCAATAAATAAATAAACTTAAAAAATAAAAATAATAATATACCACTTAATACATTCAAGGTGCAAAAAGCATCCAATATAACAGTTCTTTTCCAGCATATATTAGTGTTTTCAGAAACATGAAAATATTTCTGGGACTCTTTCCTACCTTTTAGTAGCAAATATATGCACACATACATATGTATCTGTGATTCATTTGTGGTTTTGGGTGAATGCTCTCATAGTATAAGCTGATATAATGTATTTTTAATGGTGCTGAGATATTTTGAAGATATGGGCAAGAACAGAGAAACACAAGTAGTAATGATATCATCATTTCATCATTTTTCCTAGCTAAAGGAAGTTGAGAGAAGGAATGTCTATGGATTATATATTATGTTCCAGTTCAGGACTTCCCATTGTTCATCTCTTTGTTTACTTCTCATCATTTCTCACAACAGTCCTGCGAGGCAGATGCTATTATCTTATCTTAGAACCGACGGGAGAAAAGCTCAGAATATTAAGCAACTCACCTGTGACCTCACGTCTACTAAACTGCAGCGGTTTTTTTCAAAATTGTTTTAAAGTTTATTTATTCATATATATATATATGAATTCATATATATATATTTATTTATTCATATATATATATTTCTCGTTCTTATTCTCTCTCCATATATATATGGAGAGAGAATAAGAACGAGAAAGAGAGAGAGGGAGAATCTCCAGCAGGCTCTGCACTGTCAGCACAGAGCCTGATATGGAGCTCAAACCCGTGAACCATGAGATCATGAACTGAGTCGAAATCAAGGGTCAGATGCTCAACCTGCTGAGCCACCCAGGTGCCCTCAAACAGCAGTTTTAAACCCAAATCTGTCTGATCCTAAAGTCAGGCTCTTTTCCCTACATTTATTTTTTAGCTTTTTATATTAACACTCTGGTATTGGCTTTGATGAATGGTCACCTTTGAAGAGTTCCTCTTCGTACTCGGGCTTCTACGGCCTGTGTGCCGGCATCTGGTGTTTCATACAAAGCAAATGAAATCAGCAACCTGTACAGATGTTGTGAACAACTTGGGGGGTCAAGACTAGTTGACATTAAAAAGTAATACCAGTTATCTGCATATTAGCCTGATATTCCCTTGACCTTGGGGCCATTCTCTTTTCTGGCCGGGGCTCCCTCCTCTGACTCAGGGATTGTGCCTGAGAGGAAAGGAAAGAATAAACGATTTTTGCATTTCTCAGAAGTGGTTCAAATTTACACGGAAAGAATTCGACCCGAGCCATATCAACCGCAGTTCACGGTTGTCAGCTCGGACTGGGTAAGTGCACAGGTGCTTGCCTAGCATGGACATCAGCACACTCCCTTTGCTAAAAAGCAGGCCGCGTCTGTCTTTGTTTCTGAGTTTGACTCTGGGCGCTCAAGGGTCAGTCTATTGAAGAAGAAAGCCACTCGCTGATCAGAGACAGAACTTGCCCTCGTGCGCTTCCTGCAGACAGCTTTTTGCTCCTATTCTGCCAAAATCATAAGTGGTCCTGTTGGGACGTCTGGAAGCAGAGTTATGAGAGTAAGTCAGGACATAAGATCACAAGGGGAAATGAGATAATTCCCAATAAATCCAAAATTTTGATTTTGTTGGTCTGTAAGCCTGGTTAATGGCAGTTTGTAGAGACCTTCAATAGATTACTGACACCAAGTGGTAAGCAATCTCTGAATCATTCCAGTATAGAACTCTTTGAATTTTAAAACATTAAGACCATAAAGTACCTACAAATCACCTAGTCTCGTCTCATTAATTGTGTAGATTATACACCCGGGAACATATAGGACCCCCCCCCCCCCCCGTGTATGAGATGTATGTAACAGCAGAGCCAGGACTCCTGACCTTCTGTATCATTGTCTTTCTGTTATTTCAAGTTCAATAATATGATTACCAAGTGCACATTGTATATCTCCAGGAAGATAATTGTTCACTTGGTAAAATCTATGAGCCACCAAATATTTTGGCCACCCAGTCTCTCCATCCAAGAGAGAAGGGAGTCTGGTCAAAAGACTTTGAAAGTTATAGTTTTCTGTATTAATTTTAAAAAATGTTTTCAATGTTTATTTTTGAGAGAGAGAGAGAGAGAGAATCCGAAGCAGGCTGCAGGCTCTGAGCGATCTGCACAAAGCCTGACACGGGGCTTGAACTCACAGACCGTGAGATCATGACCTGAGCCAAAGTCAGACGCTTAACCAACTGAGCCACCCACATGCCCCAAACATTATGGTTTCAATGGTGGAGCTGATCCAGTTTGATCCAGTCTGTTTTGATAGATATCATCACATGTTCTGTACAACTAACCAAGTCTCCTTTTCTGATTCTGTATTCATTACACAATAGTCTCTTTATAATTTGATCTGTCATGTAAGTCTGGCTATCAGATGAGAGATGCCAAGAGTCCTGAAGGGAATGTTCCAGTCTGAGCAACGTTCGTGATGTTTTTAACATGTTGGCTGTTAGGTTTTATTTTGTTTTTTAAAGCAGTGCCCTATAGGAAGAGTGGATTTCCAGCTAAAAATTCTTTTATACCAGAAGGCTTATATGGTCAAGATTTCATCCTTTTAGGGAGTAATATAAATGGGTCTGAATGGTATGTCAACATTTTCAAAAGAAAAAAAAAATAGTTTAAGAAAGAGTGTCCCCACCCGAATGTTTCTTTGAAGTGATTGTTTCTTAGAAAATGTTTTGCTGTCTTAAACTGGCTGTTTTAGCCAAAACACAGGTCATGCAAACAATGCGACAAGCCTTTTGAAGATCATAAGCTCTATTATAGGCTATTACTTAGGTAGGTGAAAATTTTTTTGAGGGACCTTTATGTAGACTCATAAGTGAGCAAATGCAAAGGTCCACCATTCAGGCAACTAAGGATACTTGGAATTTTCCAAATAGCATCTAGTTCTATGCTGTTAGAGTTTTCATTGCTCTTTGTGAACATTCTCTTAAGTGTATATTTCACGATTTCAGATTCTTTTTGGCCCAACGTCTAACTTTTTGGTAAGGGGGAAGCATGGGAAATGTACTTAAATTTCACTACTCATTTTAACTTTTGCTTAAACTATATGGTGACTGCCTGTTGTGGTTTCACATAAGTTTTAGTGAACTTGCATAGAAACAGCCTGCCTTTCATTAGTTGCGGAATGGGTCCAGTCTGGGGTTGAAAAGATGAGATTATGCAACACACACACACACACACACACACACACACACACACACACACACACTCACACACACAGTAAATCATTGGCATTTGAAAAATATATATTGAGTTGCTGGCATTCGTGAAAAAAGGCTTACTGCTTTCATTTCAGTTCTGTCTTAGTCTGTTCAGGCCATCATAACAAAATAGCATAGACTAAATGGCTTGAATAACAGAAATTCATTTTCTCACCATTCTGGAGACTGGATTTCTGAGATCAGGGCGGCCATCGTGATTGGGTCCTGGTGCAAGTTCTCCTCCTGGTTTGCCCATGGCAGCCTTCTCACTGCGTGCTCACGTGGCCTCTCGTGGGACAGGGGTGGAGAGAAAGAGATCTCTCTTTTCCTCTTCTTGCAAGGTCATCACTCCTATTGAACTAGCACCCCACTCTTAGGACCGCCTTTACCCTTAATTACCTCCTACAGGGCCCAATCTCCAAATGAATTTAGTTATATTGAGGCTTAGGGCTTCAACACATGAATTTCGGCGATGTCTAGTAAGTTCCTTGCTATGTAAGGTACCTTCTCCAGCTGTTATACACTGTAGGCTTAGAGGTGATTAGAATTCGTAGGTACCACCATTTTTGACCTTTCAAGAGATCTCTCCCAAGTATTTCTTTTCCCTAGATTTCTCCTAAACCCCGAAAGATTTCATTTGTAATTCTTGTTATATTAAACTGCTCCCCGGGGGACAGATGCCCATCTCCAGCATTTGATCAGGTTTATGTGACTTTCAAAATGTTTGTAGTACTTTATATGAGGGGCTTCTGAATCTGATCTGAAAGCATAGTAAAAGTATGTCTCTGATTAATAAGCATTTGGTTTTGAATCTCCAGGTATTGGCCATAATTCTGCAGGGGTGGCCTCACAACTGACCCGTGCCCCAATGACATATTTATCCCTTTCGTCTGTATATTTTATGCATGTGGGCATAATGTGAAATGACGGGTAGACCTGATAGAGATTAAATATGCTTAATTTTATACCAATCTTGCATTTCTTGACTAGGGTCTGCTTTCCTGTGAAATACAGCTTATGATTTTCTGATTTACTTAAAATGTTTGTTAATGCTTTAAGGTATGTGTGTCTGGAAGTAAGCTGGCTTCTTGCTATACCATAAGCAAGGATGTGTTTGCTGCCTTTACTGTCTCATGGGAAAGATAGTCCAAAAATCACAGCGACAGTGTGTCAAGAGCTCTGAGAAGAATCTCTGTGGATTAGAATCAAGCTAACACAGACCATCAGACCTTATGCAGGGCAGTCACAGGGGGTCATTTTTAAAAGCATTTTATTCCTTCTGGAAGCGTTGAAAGCATCATTCACGATCCTTTCAAATTAGTTCCCTTCCTCAGTTCCCTTCCCTTTCCTGAGCTCTCAGACTAGGTAAAGCCCACCCTCCCCCAAGTAATACAAGTGACCGGAAAATAATACAGGACATCCAGTTCAAGCTGAACTTTAGATAAGCAGCAAATCATTTTTTAGCATAAATCTATCTCACATGTTGTGTGGGAGAGGCTCATAGTACTTCCCCCCCACCCCAACTGTATCTGAAATTCAAATTTCACTGTGCCTCATGTATTTTATTTGCAAAAATCTGGCAACCCGACCCAGGTTTATAATTTCACAAAATCTTATGTTTTCCTTCTTTGCACCCAGCAGATTTCGTAGTTAAATGTTGCTACAATTGTCATAAGCAGCGCCTAAGAGCTTTTTCCAGTGTTTGATTTCACTGCCTGTGACATGCTGTCTCAGAAGAACTCTCCTGTGTTTTCCTTTACTCACACACATTGGCAACACTTCTGACACCAGATGTGTGAGTTTTCCACACACTGAGCAGTTCTGTGACACCAGCTCAGTATCCTGCGACTCGGCTCAGTTTTGACACCATCTATCTGGAGGGAGTGTCAGATCGCACAGGTTAAAGGCTCCGTCCCACATGACTGTCCCCCTCGTGTTTCACATGCCAATTGCAAGTGCGGGCTTTCACCTGTGTTTCTGACCTGACCTACTGGCTATAAATTGGAGTTCCCATGACTCCCGCCTTGGATTTGATAATGTGCTGGAATTGTACATAGAACTCAGGAACACTTACTTACATTTACTGGCTTATTATGAAGTGAGGTCTGGAAGGGTTTTCTGTCCCTGTGGGGTTCCAGCTTGTGTGCGTGTTCACCAGCCTGAACTCCCTGAGCCCCATACTCTTCGGGTTTTTATGGAGGCTTCATCACGTAGGCGTAACCAAATATCGACTCCATTTCTAGCCCATCTCCTCTCTCCAAAGGATGGGGGTTGGGGCTGAAGGTTCCCGGCTTCTAATCATGGCTTGGTCTATCTGATCAACCTCTATGTGGGCACCCAACAAGGGGTTGGTTATTAAAACAAAAGGCATTCATATCACCGAGGAAATTCGAAGGGGTTTAGGAGCTCTGTGTCAGACATTCCTATCACTCACGGAATGAGAAAGGTCTTAGGGGTTCTGTGTTGGGAACCAGGGTCAAAGACTCAGTATTAGAGCAAAAGATTATCTCAACAACCCTACTTATAAGAGTTTTAGGAGTTCTATGTCAGGTATTGGGGACAGATATGTATATATATATATTTTAGTATTTCACACATGCCTATTATGTATTTCTGTAAAATACTAACATTGAGATGTCTCATCTCTTACTTGAGGGAAAGAAACTAGTGACACTGATTCCAGCAGCAACAAAATAATTGGAATTTTATAGTTTAGGTGCCTAATTAAATTATAAATAAAATATACTCTTTTAGTGAACTATTGGGAATATGGCAGTTTGTCTAGCTGGTTGCAAACCAACTTATTTTAAGTTCAAATTTAAGTAAGTGTCCTATATTTTATCTGGCAACCCTACACCTGAAGGGCCCTTGATCCTTTTTCGTTATAGTGTATTTATATCACTAAAAATATGTATATATTTATAGCGTATAGTTGTATTTAGCCAGTATGTGAACACAATATATGTATATGGTTGGGAAAAACTGGGTAAAAGACAGAAACGATTTCATGGAAGAAGGTATTTAAGATGAGAATTTCTAGGTTTTAATTTGTTTGGATTGGAAATGCTCAATTCCTACTGAATTGCTTTTTAAAAAATTCAAGCATAAAAGAATTTTAGATCATCTAGTTCCCATCTGTCTAACAGAGTCAGTTATATAATAGTGCTATCCCCCAAGGTCTTAGAAGTGAAGGTGACTTGTCTGTACACATCAGGCACTACAAGATGATCTGTTACATTCTATTGTTTCAGTACTGGTTTTCGTCCTCAGAATCACTGGCCTGTTCATTAAATCAATAGGCACGTGGTCCAAGGGAGTAAAATTTACCTGGGTCTGGATTTCATTTAGAGAGTCCTGTGCCTTGCACGTGGTGAGCTTTTAATAAATGGTCGCTCAGAGTTTTAACAATCATAGTAACCATATGTCCTAACTGACATAGTAAAAAAGCATTTTTTTTTTTTTTCAGAATTTACTGGCAGAGGGTAACTCTGTTTCAATTAATATGGTCTTTCAAATATGAACCGTAGGGACTCCGGGGTGGCTCAGTCCATTAAGCATCTTACTCTTGCTTTTGGCTCAGTCATGATATCCCGGTTTTGTGGGTTCGAGCCCCATCAGGGTCTGTGCTGGCAGTGCAGAGCCTGCGTGGGATTCTCTCTCTCCCTCTCTGCCCCTACCCTACTCACACTGTCTCTGTCACTCTCAAATAAACAAATACACTTTAAAAAAATTAAAAAATAGGAGCTGTAAATTGTGAAATGAATTTTCTTAGTTTTTTTGTGTTTTGGTTTTTGTTTTTTTAACTCTCTGAGTTACTACCTGCACCAGGTAGCATGGTAAGTTTTCTTTTCCATAAAGCTCGTAGACATTCTTCTGCTATTTTTATTTTATTTTATTATTTTATTTTATTTTACTTTATGTTTTTATTTTTGTTTTTATTTTTTAAAGCCTAATTTTGCTGCTTTGGTCTGAGGTTTCTCAGGATCCTTGTGAATCCTTGGTTCATTGGAAAGGGCACTCTAGCCCTGGATGGGAAGTCCTTTTGGACCCAAATGGCTATTATTAGCTCAGTTCATCCTTTGGCTTCTCTGGGTTTTCTCGGAATTTATCTATTTCCCAGGTGCCTGACTCTTCCCTTACTTTGCTTATGCCTCTCTTCCTTGTTTTCCTTCTTTTTTTAATGTTTCTAAATGTATTTTGAGAGAGAGACAGAGAGAGAGAGAGAGAGAGCATGCAAGCAAGAGCCAGTGGGGGAAGGGCAGAGAGAGAGAGAGAGAGAGAGAATCCTAAGTAGGCTCCATGCTGTCAACACAGAGTCTGATGCGAGGTTCAATCCCACAAACCATGAGATCATGACCTGAGGTGAACTCAAGAGTCAGAGGCTCAACCAGTGGACCCACCCAGGGGCCCCTGCTTCTCTGACTCTTTACTGCGAGTCTTACTCAGTGAACCTCTTCCCGGATCCTCTTCGGCCCTGTGCTTACTTGGATCTAGTTCTTCAAGCCTCCAGTGAGACTCTGGTTTCCATCTTTAGCTCCTACTGAACATTTTCTGAGTCATGACCCATTTGTCATTTAGTGGCAAGGAGTCCATTCATTTTTGTCCGGGGCCCAGGGTGTGCCAGCTGCTTTTTCATTGCGTGGCCTCAGTAGTCACTCACTGAAATGGGAGGCTTACCCTGGCTTTACACTGGATGATACTGAAGTCCCCTGAGGCTAAGTGAGTTGGCAAGGACACAAGGCTGGTTTGAGGCAGTTCATGGTTAGAACTCAGGTGTTTCAGCATTCAGGGCAAAATGAGGCTTCCTACCTTGTGTTTATGTGTTTAGTCTATCAGCAGCCAAACTTACAGAACTATTAGGCTGTCACAAAGGAAGTGCCCATTAATAAAGTGGCCAGCCTTGCCATCCTCCACCATTAAAAGAGGATTTTTTTCTCCCTTCCGAGTAGCTTTTAAAAGAGGAGAGCATAAATCCCAGATAAGCTATTTCAATAATGTAAGTGTAAGTCTGTCTGTAGGTCAACCATCCGGAACTGGTGTTTCTTCTTGAGGTGTTTTTACATAGATGATGCTGGATTGGATTAGAGAAAAAAAAAGTATTGGCCCCCCCCCACAGCTGCCATTAACTGTGATGCAATTCAACTTGGAATGTTAGCCCTCTCCATCATGGTCTGAAATAAAATTAGCACTCTGTATACACACACATACGAATTAGCTACTGGCACTAATCTCTCTCTTTGTTAAAGTGTGGAATAGCAACTAATTTTAACACTTACGACTCAAGGTAACTGATTCTGAACTTGTGAATTTGTTTTAGATCCTCCCAACATCTATGTATATATATGTATATATATACATATATATGTATGTGTGTGTATATACATATATATGTATGTATATGTATATGTACATATACACACACATACACACACGCACACATTATTCTTGGGTACAGAATCTTAAAATCAGAATGGTACTTAGACATCACCAAAGCCAACTATCATTGGCTAATTTAGAATGAGCCACTCATTTAGAAATACCTTAAATACCCCAAACAAACAGCTAGCTGTATTCTCCTTCTATACTTTCATTACGAAATCCTCATGACCAACTCACTTCTTCTTTTAATGGTTTTGAGTACTGGAACGTTCTTCCTTTCCTTTGCATCTATTAGGTTTGTTTGTTTTCTTTTTAAAAAATACTTATTTATTTTGAGAGAGACGGAGAGTACTGGTGGGGGGGGGCAGACCGAGGGAGAGAGAATCGTAAGCAGGCTCTGCGCTATCAGTACAGAGCCTAATGCGGCGCTAAGTCTCATGACTGTGAGATCATGACCTGAGCCGACATCAAAAGTTGGACACGTAACCGACTGAGCCACCCAGGCGCCCCTGTTTGTTTTCTTAAAGCAAGTTAAACTATCCTGGATCATGCCTTCAAGGCAGGTAGTAAATATATATATATATATATATATATATATATATACACACACATATATGTATATATATAAATATAAGTATATATATATTTATAACTGTGTGTGTGTGTATATATATATATATGAGTATGTATATATATATATAAGTGTATATATATATATATATATATATATATATATAACTGAGTAAAGTGTTTCAATTTAATATGTTCAAAGTACTTTACTAGTTAACATTGGAGGGAAACAAGGAAAGTATGAACATGATCCTTATTTTCAGGAACCTCAGAATTCAAAGTAGATAAATAATAGTTAAAATGAATTCAGCACAGTCTACAAATAAACATCAAAAGTAATGATATAGACATTATGTGCTACAGGACATGTGGAATAATCAGAAACACGTTCTTTTTTTCCCTGTGTATGTATTTATTTTTATTTTAATTCCAGTATAGTTAACATAGAGTGTTATATTAGTTTCATGTATACAATATAGTGATTCAACAATTCTATACATCATTATTCAGTGCTCATCATAAGTGTACTCTTTTTTTACATTGTTTTTAATGTTTATTTATTTTGAGAGAAAGACAGAGCATCAGCAGGGGAGGGGCCGAGAGAGGGAGACACGGAATCTGAAAGAGGCTCTAGGCTCTAATGTGGGGCTCGAACTCGTGAACCATGAGATCATGACCTCAACTGAAGTCGGACACTCAACCGACTGAGCCACCCAGCCACCCCATGATAAGCATACTCTTTAATCCCCTTCACGTATTTCACCCGTCCCCACACCCACCTCCCCTCCGGTAACCATCAGTTTGGTCGCTGTAGTTAAGAGTCTGTTTTTTAGTTTGTCTCTTTTTTCCCCTTTTATACATTTGTTTTGTTTCTTAAATTCCACATACGATTGTAATCTTATGGTATCTTTCTCTGACTGCCTTATTTCATTTAGCATTATACACTCTGGATTCATCCATGTTGTTGCAAATGGCAAGATTTCATTCTTTTTATGGCTGAGTAATATTCCATTGTATATATACACCTCATCTTTTTCGTCCATCAATCAGTGGACTCTTGGGCTGTTTCCATAATTTGGCTATGGTAAATAATGTTGCAGCGAATATAGGAGTGGATATATCCTTTTAAATTAGTGTTTTCGTGTTATTTGAGTCAATACCCAATAGTGAGATGGCTGATCATAGTGTAAATTCTGTTCTAACTTCTTGAGGAACCTCGAACAGTAGCTGCACCAGTTCACATTTCTGCCGACAGTGCATGAGAGCTCTCCTTTTTCCACATCCTCACCAGCACCTGCTCTTTCTTGTGTTGTTGATTTTAGCCATTCTGACAGGTGTGAGGTGATGTATCATGACGGTTTTGATTTTCGTGTCCCTGATGATGAGTGATACGGGGACATATTCTTACAGGTGATGGAATTTATGTTGGGCACTGGGGACAGAAAAGATTTAGACAAGTTGACAGGAAGGCTTTTTTTGGGCAGGAAACTGAGGAAAGGGATTTGGCGGAACTCAAATCCGCTTTGAAGAGAAGGAAGAAACAGACAGTGAGGGTGGATAAGACTGGAGCACATTCCATATGGAAGTCCGTGAAGGTGTTTGCCACAGGATGATTAAAGAAACATGGAATGTCTTTCTCCTCTCTAAGGGAAGATGCTACTTTATAATTTTATATGTTTACAATACTGTGGAGTTGAGTTGGCCAATATGGTAGCCACTAACCCCAAGTGGCCATTGAGTGCCGGAAATCTGGCTGGAGTGGGTGGAGATATGCTATCAGTACAAAAAACACACAGGCCTTCAAAAAGTTAATATAAAAAAAAATGTAAAATATCTTAATAATTTCCATATTGATTATGTATTCCCATGGTAACTTTTAGATGCACTGGGTTAAATATGATGTTAAAGTTAACTTCGCTTTTCTTTTATTTTAATGTGGCTGATACAAAATCTCAAGTGACACCTTTGGCTTGCATCGTATTTCTGTTGGGCAGCCTTCCTGGAAATGCTCAGTCTGTTAATATTTTTATTATATGTTAACTGTGCCTTATAGAGTACAACCTAGTAGACGATCAGAGAGATTCGGGTAGTAATTTTAATCTGACACCTGTCCCTTTATACTTGTCTTATAGACAGTATCCTTTACCCTGCAAACAGCCGTAAATTCAAAGTGACGTGGAGCTCCCAGAAGATTATACAACGCATCACATTTGACTTTTTAAAAAATGTACTATCAGGGCGCCTGGGTGGCGCAGTCGGTTAAGCGTCCGACTTCAGCCAGGTCACGATCTCGCGGTCCGTGAGTTCAAGCCCTGCGTCGGGCTCTGTGCTATCAGCTCAGAGCCTGGAGCCTGCTTCGGATTCTGTGTCTCCCTCTCTCTCTGCCCCTCCCCCACTCATGCTCTCGCTCTCTCGCTCTCTCTCTCTCTTTCTCTCTCTGTGTCAAAAATAAACATTAAAAAGAGTTTTTTTAAATGTAGTACCTAGAAAGCTTTCCAGAAAGCAGACTCTAAAACTCTGCGCCCATGTGACATTATTGTTTGATTCTGAAAAGTATTACAGACCTATGTAGGAGAGCCTTTTACTGCAGCTTTCTCTCAACAAGCTGTGGTGATGAGAGGGTAGAGTAAAATAGATCTTCCAGTACTATTAGAAACTTTTAAAAACAAACTGCATTAACAATACAGGCTCATTGTAGGAAATTGGAACAATTACTCCCTTTTTAAAACTAAAATAATCTATTAAGATGATGTTGGTAATTATCCCTCTGTGTGTCTATGATAAAAATGGGATCAAGCAATTTTAAAATTAGGTTTTTCTCACTGACTATATTGTTAACATCTATCTGGGCCCATTAAGATTTTTCTAAAACAGCAGTTTTCAAAGTTGTTTGGTTGTTGTTGTTGTTGTTGTTTTTAATTAGTGCACTTTCTTCCAAGGAAAGTTTCCTGGGAAGTCCAGTGTATGAAATGAATGAAGGCAAAACTAGCGTGGCCAAAGCAGGGCTGGAGGCTTGGAGCCCTACCCACCCAGCCAGCCCGTCACACCTCCCCATCTTCTCGCAAGCCACTGTCTAAGAATGACTCTTCCACAACTGCTCATTGCCTGCTATGTGCACATTTTATTCAGGGTATTCATTTTTGTCTCACATGTTTTAAAATGTTTCTCAGAGAAAGGTTTCCCTTCCATTTAAAATTTGGGGGTGGTTCTAGGCACGGTGGGTTAAGCGTCCGACTTTGGCTCGGGTCACGATCTCGCAATCCGTGAGTTCGAGCCCCGCGTCGGGCTCTGTGCTGACAGCTCAGAGCCTGGAGCCTCCTTCGGATTCTGTGTCTCCCTCTCTCTCTGCCCCTCCCCTGCTCATGGTGTCTCTCTCTCTCTCTCAAAAATAAATAAACATTAATTTTTTTTAATTGGGGTGGTTCTCACTGTTTGGTATGTGAACATGTTTCCCTTTTTTGCGCTCTGATTTCATCTTGCTTAGGTGAGCACCGGCTGTCAGCATAGACGTGGATGTGCCAGAGTGTGACCCTGCTTGACTCCAGGGCTGCGGGTCCCTTCCCATGCAAACAAATGGTTATTTAAAGAGAGAACAGCTTTATAGTTTTGCTTCCTGGTAATAAGCTATCCGCGTATTAAACACGTTGCTGGGCTTTTCATAAAAAAACTGGAGTGAAAGGGAGTCAGAGAAATGGAGACCAGCATCAACAGGAAGCCATTATTTCAGCAATTATCTCCTTGTAACACGAAGTGTTTCCTTGAAACTCCAGCGTTGGTGATGATTTGCTCTTCTTTTTCTTAATCCTTTGTGTTTTTAATTAGATTAATTTTATTTCGTTTTATTTTTTTGTACTTTTAAAAATAATTCTACCACCGGGACCTTCGCTTGCAATCAAATCTTATTAAATACCAGTATAGGCTGTGCCCTCTTTTTTTATGATGGTGGGGAGCGTGGTTATGATTGTTGTTGTGTTAATGAATGAGAGTGTCCAGCTGAGTATTCTATGCATCGGAAAGTGTCTTACTGTGTAAATGGGATTCCACATGGCTTCCTGCTGGCCAATCTACTTGAATGAGCTTTGTGGAAAATGTATTTTGGTAGCCCGTCTGTGAACCCAAGGGCTCCGCTGATGATGTGAAAAATGCTTTATCAGAACAAAGTAAAGAGAAGGCGTTTTGATGCTTTCTAAAGGAAATAGTGTCTATTTCTTTGCCAGGTGGTGTTAAGTTGTGCAAAGTAGAATTACTATTATCACTATTTTAAAAAAATCATTGTGATTGTTTAGGATTGGTTTATATATTACTATGCACACCTCTAAATTTACAACAATCAAAACAACCATCAAAAAACAACAACAAAAGAGAAGGTTCTTTTTTCTTAGCATAGAAAATGTTTTCCTTTGGAGAGCCAGTTATATTGTTCAAATACTTACTTAACGTCAAGATATATGGTTCCTGTCTCTCTGAAATATAAACTAGCTCTAACATTAGCATAAAACTCCAATAGAATTAAATTGTGAAATGTGTTTTAAAAAGAAAGCTTCACATAGAAAATGCCCAAAAGAATTTTCCCTGAGTTAGTGGTTTTATAGAGGCAGATAAAAATCTATGCTGTTGACCCTCAGGGATTCAGACCCATGGTCTATGTGGTAGTTGAGGCTATTTCAGAAGACAGTGATGAAGGAGACATTATTTCAAGTGAATCCCCTAGCTTCTCTAAGATCCTTAGAAGCTAGGAGTCACTCACAAGGTCTGAGATTATTATGGGTCTCTATGAATTCGGGCTATGTAGCATGCTTCTTGTTTGGATAACACAAATGGGAGAAGTATTTAGTCATCAGAGAAATGTGATTTTGACTTTATCTTACACTTCTGTCCCACACAAAGCTTCCTTGATTGAGGGGATCTCATGGTAATCTGTGGCATCAACTTGTACTGACATTTTATATTTACTCGAAAGTACTTTTTATTGGGAATGATGAATCCATAGGATGCCTTTACGTGGTGCTCAACTGGGTACAGTGTAATCAAGATCCTATGGGAAACTTTCAAACCAGCATGGCTTCGTCTGCATTCTGCCCCCTACCACAAGATTCTTGGATGCCCTGATTGGAATATGGGTGCAGATTGGCATAAGAGCAATATGCTTGCTGAGATTCAGTCCTCCCCTCCCTACCATATGGAGTGAGTTGAATTGAATTCCCAGGAAGATTTAAAATTGTACTTAGGGGCGCCTGGGTGGCGCAGTCGGTTGGGCGTCCGACTTCAGCCAGGTCACGATCTCGCGGTCCGTGGGTTCGAGCCCCGCGTCGGGCTCTAGGCTGATGGCTCAGAGCCTGGAGCCTGTTTCTGATTCTGTGTCTCCCTTCTCTCTGCCCCTCGCCCGTTCATGCTCTGTCTCTCTCTGTCCCAAAAATAAATAAACGTTGAAAAAAAAATTAAAAAAAAAATAAAATTGTACTTAGAATTTTAAATGTGAACACACACACACACACACAGAGATTGAACTGTTGAAACCAGGTAATATGTTGTCGAATAATGATATTAATGGCAGAAACATATTTCCAACTTCCAACAAAACTGAAATTTAGTTTGATCAAGTTTACAGTTAAGGTTGTCTCATGGCTGGGAATTTAAAAATAAATAAATAGACTTTACAGTCTTTTCTGCAATGATCGCCTTCCCACACAGGATGTGATGAGAGAGGGTTTCATCGAGAATCAGAAGACCTGTGTTTCAGCACAAACCTCTGCTTACTGGCTTTGTGACCACAGGCTTGTTCCATCACTTGTTTTGGTCTCTGTTCTCTTAGCCATAAACATCAGACTGTTGGAATGATCTCCAAAGTTCATGCATGCTTCACCATATGATACTATTAACAGGTGACTTCTGAATCACTAGTCTTTTTTTTTAATCTTCCTTCATCATTTTATTAGAGGTAAACATGTACTAAGAAACCAACTGAGAAATCTGTAGTTTCCTCTTTTTCATGGTAGTGGTGGTAGTGTTTTTGACTATGATTTCCAAGACATTATAAGTACTCCCAGGAAAATTGGCCATGGAGTAGGAAAATGGGATGTGGGTGGAAAAACTGAAAGGCAATAAACAACTAGTTAATGACTGAGAAATACTTATATCCATTTTAGACTCATTCCTAGGTCAAGAAATAGATTCATTCCTAGGTCAGTATATTTTGCTACTATTTTCTTTAATCTTTTTTTTTAACACACTAAATCATTGTCCTAGGAAAAACATCTCTATAACTGAATCCAGCATTTACATAATTTCAGAGTATAATACAAAAGGTAGTTGTTGCTCATGAAATGCAGATTTGTCCTGCTATGGGGGAAAAATAAATCAGATTTCCAACATATATGTGTGGCACTGTTACAAAAAGCTTCTTAAGATAAAGCCAGGGGCAGAACTTATTAGTTATTAATTTAGCTAGAAATCACTCTATACCAGGCTTTCCGTACACTAGGAATTGTGTTAGCTATATTTAGTGCTTTTATTTATCTCTGGACTTGACCAAATTTTCAGGGGAAAAAAATCCCTTAATTCTTTTATACATAGTTCTCTTTGGGTATATTTTGTACTTTAAAATATTGCTAGATTATATATTTTGTAAAAACCACCCAGAAACAAATGACAACTTGGATGGGAAAGCAACTGTCTTGTCCACATCGCAGAGTTTACACTGGGGAGGCGGTGATGCCAATTGTCCAGACATTTAAAACTTGATTTGTGCTGTCATGTATTATTTTAAACAATAGGCACTAGGATCAAGGACTAACACAATTTGTGAAGAATATCCTGGGATCCCCCCCCCCCAAAGTTGTTTTATGAATTCTCATCAGAAATTCCAGGGAGGCATAAAGTAGCTATGAGATTTGAAAGGAAAAGATGGTATGAGATCTCAGAGGGTTTTGTTTGTTTGTTTTTAAGTTTATTTATTTATTTGGAGAGAGAGAGAGAGAAGAAATCCCAAGCAAGCTCTGCACTCTCAGTGCAGAGC
The DNA here is from genome assembly GCF_022079265.1 of Lynx rufus. Lineage (NCBI taxonomy): Eukaryota > Metazoa > Chordata > Mammalia > Carnivora > Felidae > Lynx > Lynx rufus. The sequence goes on along the minus strand of NW_025814840.1, from coordinate 5,502,328 downwards.
CCTATCCAGGGCTCGGTCTCACGAACCATGAGATCATGACCTGAGCTGAAATTAAGAGTTGGACGCTTGACCAACTGAGCCCCCCAGGCGCCCTGAGATTTCCGGCTTAAGAGTAGGATCATCCCAGTGACACCAAGTGGCTCAAATGGTAAAAAGCTTGTAAAAGGTAAACTATTCTGTAAAGAAAAGGTACTCATGTACATAAATCAGAAAACGACGTTGCCCACACTATTAATGTGTGGACTTCCCCGTAAATTCACCATGGGCATTTTTGATGGAAATAAGAAAAAAAATGTTAGACCATCCCCAGGATTTAAAAAAACTGTCATGAAGTACCAGAAGATTTGGAGAGTCCTGTCTTTGGAGATCTTTCACAAAGTTGTTCTGAATGAGTCGGATATCCGTTAGAACAAATGCTTCTTCTTGTGATTTGGGAAGAACTGCGCAAAAACGCTTACTGGGTAGTTGCACTCAATTCATGTCTTGGTCCCACATTAAACACACTGGAGAAGAATGCTGTGGAGTGGGGCCTTGAAATCTCCCTGGGTGACTTTTTTACTTACTCAAATTCTAGAATTACTGCATTAGAAGCAGGGAACTGAACCAATTATCTTTTCAAGTCTCAGCTGTCCAGCATGCTACATCTACATGAAATGAAGAAGTAATTATGGGGATGCTACATGGTAGAAATCAAGCTAAAATAAAATGTTTGAGTCAATCTGAAATGTTTAGATTAAACTGTATTTTAAAAAAATCATTTGCAATTATTCTGTTGATATTTCTAATTTAATATTGGGAGGGTTCTTGCCCTCAGCATATTATTCATGCTTTTCAAAGAAAGATTTCACATGCTAAAAAGTCTTCAAATACCATGCCCTATTGCTTTGATCTCAACCTTGTAATAATAATGATGATGATAATAATAATAATAATAATAATAATAAAAGGCTTGATGCCCTATTAAGCCTATTTGGGAGTGGATGTCTTTTTCAATGTCAATTTTCCATTTTAGATCAGTTAAAGGAAATTTCTTATAGCAAATGAAACACAGCAAGCTGGCTTCATGGAGGAAGATGGTCTTAGAGAAATGGGGGAAAGAATTTAAATCATGTTATGTCAGTCTTTCCCAAATAAACGTATTTGTACAACCTTTTCATCTCTTTTTAAATGTCCTATGAAATAATCAGTCCTCAAATGGGATGCTTGCAAATGGGCTTATTTCATGAAGGAAAACAATTTGGCACATTCAAAAGAATGTGGCCTCTAAGAAATCTGAATGACTAGTCAAAGAAAATTCTATGGGGCTAAGCCTCTTAGGCTTTTGTTGTTGGTCTGTTTAAGAAACCCTGCTTCATTTTCTCTAAGAAATCACCATGTGAGCGACAAAAGTCATGAAACGTAGCAGGAACTGTAACTCTCAGTTTTTCACTGTAAAGAAACATGTATGTGGGGGGAAAGGATAATCCAAGGTACCAGGGTGATAGAGCACTGGGATTTTTCCTGTATTTTATTTCCTGAGTTAGCACCTCTGTTTCTTTTCACCTCTTTCCTTCTAATTGCCCATTGGATTACCTTTATTCTTTAGGGAGCCTTTTTTGCTATTACTCCCCAACTGGCTTTGTAATTAATGTCCATGTTTGAAATGTCTGTGCACAGCCTCTAGTGCTGTTTTAGATAACACCATAAAATAAATAAGCTATGCAAGTCTTGAATTTCACATAGGAATGAAGCATGACTGTGTAAGGCAGTCAGAAGAGAAGAAACTGTTATCTTGAGAATTGCTGAAATAAACATCTACCCCTGGCTCTCCAAGCAGAATCAGACCTGGAGTACTGGATTAATGATTCATGGCCTGGTTTTCTCTCTGCCCAGTTTACAGAAATGCTTTTAATCTTCTCGGTATTCTCTACACACATGTAACTATAGTAATGACCCTAGAGTTAGTTCCAAGGAACCCTGTCAAGGATGCTTTATTTCCTCAAAAACTGATAGAAATTATGGAGTCTATTACATTGCTATGGATTCCCCCCACCCCCACCTGTTACTACTAAGAAGCTCTCTACAGTCTTAAAAGGCCCAAATACTGGCTTGACATTTGGTTTTTCAGGTTATCCTGAGATTAAAATATTAACCAGAATGGTGATATCCAATGTTGGAGAGCAGATGAGCCCTCTTATACACCTGTTGTTGGCTTTCGAATGGACTAAGCTTTCTAAAAGGCAGTTTGACAAAAATGTATCAAACACCTTGAAAATGTACATACCCTTTAATGTGGCAATTCCGTGGAATTTTTTTGTAAGGAAATAAATATGCAAAGATCTATATCCAGGGAGATTCATTACAGGTTTTGAGTTTTGTTTAAAGTGGAAGTTGGGAAATAAAAAAGAAGAAGAAAGTATTTCTTAAATTATAGAACAAAATAACCAAAAGTTACTCTTCAGTGAATTAAAAAGAATGAATTAGATCCATATTTGGTGAAAAGATGGCATGAATGGCATCCCATCTTTGTAAATATATAAACATGAGGATATATGTGTCTAGGAGAAAGGTCTGGTAAATTATATACAAAATTGAGTACTAGTTATTTCCTGGTTGTGGAAATATAAATAATTTTTGATTTGTTGTTGTTGTTTAAAAACTTTTCTTCTAAGTTTTGTGATTGATTGATTTCTGCAGAGCACATATATCACTTTTGTTTCTCCAGCTTAAAGTTTCTCCTTAAATATATAGTCCACAGTACTGTATTACAAACTTCAAAGTTGCCAGGGGACTAGATCTCGTACGTTCCCACTGCAAAATAGAAATAAGGATGTGACGTGGCAGAGATGTTTGCTAACACTGCTGTGCTGGTCAGCAGCAGCATATAAACATACCCAATCGGGAAGGGGTACAACATGAAACTTCCGGCATTGCATGTCAGGTCTATATCAATTCAAAGGAAACACAGTCACTGCCATGGAGATTCAAATAATTCATTGTTTCTGGTGGTAATATATCAACTCAGACTAGAGGGTTGAGAATTAATCACCTTAATAAGAATAATTTTAAAGGCGTCTTTTGAAATTCTACAAGCAAATGGAGATCGGGTGGCTAAAATGTGCTTTCCTCCCTTAAGTAGAAGGATTGAGAAAATAAAGGCACAAAAGTCACTTACGGTGGTTCCATTGATACTTCAATCTAATGTTCCCCTGCTTTGGGACTCACATAAGATGTGAGGCCATATGAAATCATTTTTCACTTAGTACACAGCTCGGCAGTTTTACTCAAATGAATGTTATGGTTATAAATTATAAGTCAAGTGTGGCACAGAAATGCTATTCTATTAGTTAGTTTTCCTGGTCAGTTGTCCTCTTTTAAGTTGCTTTTGATTCTCTGTTATTGGATCCTTCTTGCAAAATTTTATTTCATCTCTATAAATCAAAATTTATTTGTGTTATTCCAAGTAAACTAGTTTCTTAAAAGCTTCTTTGATTAAAAATGACATAGAAATCAATATAGAACTTATAATTTAACTTCTCTGCAAATGTAGATTGTCATAGACCCGTGGATCCTTGATTAATGAGAACGTTAAGTCTAATTCAGGGGACTTAGAAGCTTTGGTTCTATAGCTGCTAAAATATGGCATGCTCTGGGAGGGGAGATTTGTGATTGGAATGGCATCTTTCTGCTTTACATAAAAATGTTCTGTGTATAAAGTGTATGATGATGAGTTTAATGATTATACTGGAGTAGGGGGCTTAGGGACCAAAACCAGAGCAAATCGTACCCTCAAGTTTTCATGTGTGTGTGTGTTTGTGTGTGTGTGTGTGTGTATTTAAAAAAAAATTAATGTTCCTTTTTTTCTTTCTTTCATCCTTTCATCCTTTCTTTCTTTTTTTTCTCTTTCTTTTTCTTTTTCTTCCTTCCTCCCTCCCTTCCTTTCTCTTTCTGTCTTTTCTTTCTTTCTTTCTTTCTTTCTTTCTTTCTTTCTTCTTTTCTTTCTAAACTTTAAATATGTATATATATACATACATTTTTGAGAGAGAGAGAGCACAAACAGGGAAATGGCAGAGAGAGAGGGGGGGACAGAAGATCCGAAGCGGGCTCCACACTGACGGCAGAGTCCAATGTGGGGCTCAAACTCATAAGCTGCGAGATATAACCTGAGCCAAAGTTGGATGCTCACCCAGACATCCCAAATGTTAATTTATTTTTGAGAGAGAGAGAGAGAGCAGGGGAGAGACAGAGAGAGAGGGAGACACAGAATCTGAAGCAGACTCCAGGCTCTGAGCTGTCAGCACAAAGCCCGATGAGGGGCTCAGACTCACGAATAGTGAGATCATGACCTGAGCCAAAGTTGGACGCTTAACTGACTGAGCCACCTGGGCACCCCTGTGGGTGTGTATTTTTAAATATGATTTACCTTTTTTATGAAACTGGGCCTCTTAAACCCATTTTAGGCCGTGATGCCCTTTGAAGATCTGATAAAAGCTGTGGAAACACACATACTTATATGCCCAGACACACACAGGTATGTGTGTGTGGGGGGGGTATGTATACATATATACACACCTACACACACATAGACATATAAATCACACAGGCCTATATACATCACATATGGAAACATGCACACACTGATATACAAAATGTTACATTAGATAATAACATATCAGAGAGTTTATAAATTCTCCATATATATTTATTAGATGTCTATCATGTGCCATTGATGGGGTTTTTGGGTGATGGTGGGGTTTGGAGCTGGCAGCCAAGAAAGAATCCTTGAAGACGTCTTTGGTGCAAAAAGGTGATTTTATTAAAACACGAGGACAGGACCTGTGGGCAGAAAGAGCTGCACTGGGGTTGTGAAAAGTGACTGATTATATACCTTCAGGTTGGGAGGGGGGTTAGGGACAGCATAAGTCTCTAAGGAATTTTGGAAGCGAGGTTTCCAGGACCTTGAGGGGCTAGCTGTCGTTAGGAAAACATCATTTATTACTGTTTAGTAAAACCTCAGTCATGAGACCCTACAGATGTATATCAGGGACCTTAAGCTTGGAGGACGATTGCCAGCGTATACTTGGGGGTTAAAGATAAAGAGGTTTACAAAGGAATTTTTATGCATTTAAGGGGGGACTCACAGGACCCTAGGGGGTCAGGATAATGTTAAGGCAAGATTCCCTTTTGCCCCCAGCAAGGTGTCCTCATCCAGGCAGCTGAGCTCCTAGAGGGAGGTCACCATGCCTGTTTCAAGGACTTGTCACTGGGCTGTGGGCAGTAAGGGAATTTAATTTTTCATTTGCCTTAGTTTTCCTCGTCACCATGGCAAGCACTTAAACCCCCTTCCATCTTGATGAGAGTGATATTAGGGCTCCAGGAAATGAGGTCTGTAGGTTTCTGGAGATTAGGCTCTGGATGAGATTGCCTTTTTCTTGCAGTTTACTAAGTTCTCCGTAGACTGAAGGAGACTCCTGTCCTGCATGACTGTGATGTGACTCAGTCAACCATCTGCTTTCTTTCCTTTCCCTGTTCTTGGGCAGCCGGGAGTGTCCGAGGAATATCACACATGTCCCGGGGGGTGGGGGGGGGGAGGGTGCTATTAGCCTATACTTGGTCCTCAGCCCGCCCCATGCCCCCTCATCACATGGATCATCTCATTTAATTCCCACAGCACACTGTTACGATCCCTTGTGCTAGTTAGGGTAGGACACTGATGTAGATAGGCAGGAAATTTACTGGAAGGAATTGGCTCACGTGACTTTGGAGGCTGAGGATTCCCACTGTTTGCCATCTTCAGAGCTGGAGACCCGGAAAGCCGGGGGGTGGGAAGAGGGTGTGTGTGCCATCCAAAATCCAACGGCCTGGAAACCGGGGGTGTGTGGTGGTCAAGAGATGTCCTACCTGGGTGGTCGGGCGGAGTGGGTCCCTTTCTCTTTCCTCTGCCTCGTCCTGTTCAGGCCCAGAGTGGCTTAGATGCTGCCCACAGGCACGGGGGAGGGCTCTCTCACCCTCACTCACCAGGGAATAGAAGCCGATCTCATCTGGAAGCACACTCACAGACACACCCAGCGATAGTTTGACCAAGTGTCTGGGTGCTCTGTGACCCAGTCAAGTTGACACATTAAGTTAACCATCGTACTGCTCCTTTACGTTTGGCACGCTGAGGCTTTGAAAGTCTACGTCACTCACCTGTCACACACAACTAGGTGATGCAGGGCTCTTTCCTTCGGACTCAGAGAAGCCTCTGCTCTCAAAGACAAAGTCATTTTCACCCTCATGTCCATCGGCAAACCCAGGCTAAGAATTTCTATTTTAATAAGCAGGATATGGGGATAAAAACAAAGACAGCACAGCCTTCTTGCGGTTAGCCAAGTCGATTACTTTGTTAGTCACTGGAAGGGGAACCAACATTTATTCGTTCAGCTGAGAGTACATGCAAGGCACTTTGGATTCTCTCAGTTGCTGCTTCCCAAAACTGTGTTGGAGCAGTGGAGCTTGTTTCTCAATTGAGTAAATAGGTGCTCAGTTACGTTAATTTATGTCCCAAGGTCACATGACCACGTTGTAGCCTTATGATTTAAAGTGTTTGTTGTTGTTGTTGTTTTGTTTTGTTTTTTATAATGTTTATCTCATCTTGCCTAACAAGAGATATATTGCACTGTGTTTTTTTTTTCTTCTGGGAGCATCTATTAGAAATATGTTAAAAATACAAAAATTAAGCAGAAAACTCTCCATTTTTCCCCTGATATTCTCATCCAGTGTTAACCACGTAAGCTTTCATGAGCAACTGAATTGTACTCTAACCTTACCATCCTTCCCCAATGATTGAAATTCAAAAGTCAAAAAGACAGATTTAATTTTAAATTCTCACTGAATCATGAGGCACCTGGGTGGCTCAGCAGATTAAGTATCCGACTTCGGCTCAGGTCACATTCTCGAGGCTCGTGAGTTCGAGCCCCGCGTCAGGCTCTGTGCTGACTGACAGCTCAGAGCCTGGAACCCGCTTCAGATTCTGTGTCTCCCTCTCTCTTTGCCCCTCCCCCTCTCATGCTCTGTCTCTCGGTCTCTCTCAAAAATAAATAAACATTAAAAAAATTAAAAACAATTCTCATGAATCTAAACCAAGTTTTCAGAAGTGTAGTGGATTTTTTTTTATTTTTAATTATGGTATGCTTACTTGTCACAAATTCATATTTACTTATTATTGTTTTGCCAGTGGTTATTTATCATATGAAAGAGTTTCAAGTAAATCAGTGATAATTGCCCACTACTTGAATTTTAGAATGTTATTCATTTATACTTTAAGCAGTTATTTAAAAAGAAATTGCAGTTGTAACAAAAATTACCTTACTGCTGTGTCCCAAGGATTTTCTAAAGAAATGCTTTCATGAAGAAGAAGGTTAAAGTATATACAGGGCAGCAATAACGTGTATATTTCATGATGTACCTAAGAAGCTCATAAAATGAATATAGAGAGGGGAGTACACAAATCTGAGATAAACCCTTTATTTTTTATTTTATTTTTAAAAATTTTTTTTAACATTTATTTATTTTTGAGACAGAGAGAGAGCATGAATGGGGGAGGGTCAGAGAGAGAGGGAGACACAGAATCGGAAACAGGCTCCAGGCTCTGAGCTGTCAGCACAGAGCCCGACGCGGGGCTCGAACCCACGGACCATGAGATCATGACCTGAGCCTAAGTCGGACGCTTAACCGACCAAGCCACCCAGGCGCCTCTGAGATAAACCCTTTAAAACACTAATGTTTGGTTGATTTTGAGAATTACATTACTAGTGACTAAGCTTTCAATTTATTTAATATTTTGTTTTGTTAATATCTTCAAGTGCTCATTTTATTCTTCATACTTTTCCCCCCAACTGATATTCTGATACGATATATCGTTTTATATAATTAAAAAAATCTCAGAAGACTGTTTTGTAGCTAGATAAGTGGATGTCAATTACGTGTTTATCCAGAAAAATTGCCTGGTGGAAAGCTGTTCCCAGGAAGCAGGGGGTATTGGGTATTCTGCTGTCATCCATGGCAGTACAATTCCAAACTGTAACTTTCGTGTAAAATGATGAAGAAACCTTCCAGTAACTTGTTTTAGTGTGCAAATACCATGGTGGTCTGAGAGAGTTCATGCACCTTCAAAGATTGCTTGCTTTCTTATTGATTGATTGATTTTTATTTTTTGAGAGAGAGAACAAGAGAAAGAGCGGGCACAGAGCAAGGGAGAGGGGCAGAGGGAGAGAGAGAGAGAGAGAGAGAGAGAGAGAGAGAGAGAGAGAGAGAATCTTAAACAGGCTCCATGCTCAGCACAAAGCCTAACGTGGGGCTCAATCCCATGATCCTGGGATCATGACCTGAGCCAGAATCAAGATTCGGACGCTCAACCGACTGTGCCCCAACTTGCTTTCTTAGAAGGGGTTCAGGTCAAGGAAGATCCTGGACCTTCACTTAGGTCACGTAGGTTGATGTTTGGATTGGGTGCTCAAAAGATGACAAGTTCCTTCCGCTGCGGAAGGTCCGGTTACCTGGGCACATTGAATCTACACAGATAGTAGCAGGTGGGTTGCAGGAGTGGTAAAAAAGAGAGACCATGTTGTGGGGAGATGCGCCCTCTCCTATCATGTGGCTGAGGAGACTCTGTTGTTCATGCATTTCTATCCCTTCCTTTCTTATTACCTTCACCGTCACCCTCCATGTTCTTTATTATTTTCTCAAACGTGTACGTTTTTTGTTGCTCCTTCCTTTCTTCCAACCCCCAACTGTGCTCCTGTTGTGTGACCTTCAGTAAGTTATTCCGCTTTTCTCAGCTGGTCTCCACAGTGGAACAAAAAGCAAGTAGTGAGTATCTAGGTAACCAGTATCTACCTCCCTGAGCGTTGAGTAAACAGCAAGGTGAATCCAGGTAAAACGTTTATTACCCAGGGATGGAATCTTGGTTAATACTCACCTTCAGGGCACCTGGGTGGCTCAGTTGGTTGAGCATCCAACTTCAGCTCAGGTCATGATCTCGCGGTTCACGAGTTCGGGCCCCACATCAGGCTGTGTGCTGATAGCTTAGAGCCTGGAGACTGCTTCGGATTCTGTGTCTCCCTCTCTCTACCCCTCCCCTGTTCGTGCTTTGTCTCTCTCTCTCTCAAAAATAAATAAACGTTAAAAAATACACCAAAAAATAAATATTATTTTCTAAGGTATTCCTAAAATATAAAGGAAAATATGTAAAAAAAAGTTGTAGTTGTCTATTTGTCAGGAAGAACCACAGTACCTGTATCTTGTCACGGTGCTTAGTTATTGTGGTTTTCTAGAATTAGAGAAAGTTCAGAATGCACACCCCCTTAGCTAAGATGTGTGTACCCCAGAATTTAGTAGATAGCTACAAATATAGGGGTAGTTTCTAGAATCAGAAAGATACGGAGGTACCAATGGGTGCCTGAGGACCATTTTTACTCCTTCACAAAGCCTAGGATAAACTAATATTTCTTTCATCTTAAATAGGAAAGCAAATGAATGGTTACTTGAATAACTTCTGATTAAAATACATTTAAAATCCAGAGGTCCATAGGGTGAAGGGAGAGTAGGTGTGGTCTCAGTTATTTGCCGCAGAGCATATCGGATGCTTCACGGAGGCGTCACAATTTAGCAGAACGACTAATTGTTTTAAAAACAAGTATTAGTCGTGATTCAATGAATCTTGTAATTAGCTCATTAATATTCTCAAAAGGGCAAGTCGAATATTTTAATTTCATTTTAAGTTAATCAATTTATAATTTATACAGCTTTGTTCTGAACTGATAACAATGACAGTCCAATTTGCACCATCGTAAGATAGCGGTGAGGACCTTTTTGTGTGTCTGTTGTCCAGACGCTATCGTGTGATTTATATATGTAATCTTTCACCCTCACAGTAATGGGCACGGGGTGCATTGTTGTACCCATTTTAAAGAGGAAGCACTTGACCTTCAGGTTGGTGGTGGAAAAGGACCGACCTTGCATATCCTGGGAACGCTCTTAACCTTCCCTGCCATAAAGCATCCTCTTGTACCTGCAAAACAGGATCTCTGTCTTGTGTGTTCACACAGCATGCTGCGAGTCTATCATTAAAAGGTTCTGTTTCTTAATAGTCATTTTTTAAAGCAGTTTTGGGCCCACAGCAAAACCGAGCAGAAGGTACAGAGATCTCCCACGTACCCTCAGCCCCTACACACGCACAGCCTCCTCCAGGGTCAAAGTCCCCCACCAGAGTAGTAGGCACGTTTGTTACAACCCATGAAACCACACCGAGGCATCATTATCACCCCAAAGTCCACAGTGTACTTTAGGGCTCACTCTTCGTGTTGGATATCCTATGGGTTGTGACAAATATAAAATGACATGTGTCCATCATTACAGATTCAGAGAATAGTTTCACTGCCCTGAAAGTCCTCTGCCCTCCACCTACTCCCCTCTCCCTCCTCCCAGTCCCTGGCAAATCTCCTGGATCCTTTTATTACCTCCACTGTTTGCCTTTTTCCAGCACATCCTATAGTATGTGGCCTTTTCAGATTCACTTAGTAAGATGCACATAGGGTCCCTCTATGTCTTTCCATGGTTTCATAGTTCTTTTCTTTTTAGCACTGAAGAATATGTCATTGTCTGGATGGAACGCAGTTTAGTTATCCATTTTCCTATTGAAAGACATCTCGATGGCTTCTAGTGGTGGTTCTGTTTTAATTGTCTGATTACGTACGGCTTTTCCTGCTGTACCTTCTGTGTGCTCACAGCCAAGCCTGTGTTTTACTGTCTCAGTTTCTCTGGGGACCGTCACGTAGCCTGCTCATGGCAAAAACTTAATAGACAAGACCCGGGATCTTCCAGGGTTTGATAGCGTGTGAGGCTACAGAAGTTGAGCTGACACCAGGCACGAAAGCCCACGTTTGGTGGTGTTTCCCACATTAGATCTTTTCAGACATCCCTGGTATGTTTCTCTGGGTCCTGGAGCAGTCAGTTGGTGATGCTCTGACCGCTGGCTGCCTGCCAAGTCGGGGGAGGCTGTTGCCCGCTGCCTCTTGCCTCTGGGTCCCTTGACCACCAGCAGGTGCTGTGCTCTCACTCTACATGCTCCGTGCGCGTGCGTCTAAGGCTGCAGAACCCAGAGGACGCTGTTCCAGTGACTCACTTTGTGTTGCTGAGACGATTGGAGCTTTCTGTTTGGTAAAGGGAAAATACTGATTTTAAAAGAATAGAAAAAAATGGAAAGAAGTATGGAGTGTGCTTAATGTTTAATTTCATCCCAAAACACGTGATGGGTTGATAGGAAGCCCTGGTGCCATTTTTCTGAATCTTTTGTGTCCGGAGGCGGGAAAAACAGCAATTTGAAGATTTCCAGAAATAATCTTCTAGCTGTAAGAGTTGATGGGATATGCATCCGTGGGAAATGTTTTCCTTATTTTGGCTAGCATCAGGACAAGCAAGGTTCCATATCCCTGGGACAGTGCTGACCTTACAGAAGCTATCGAGATGTAAATACATTAGAGGGGAGTGCATGTGAAATAATATTCTGTGAAATAATGGCCACAACTCTTCTTTAGGGATAGGCTGGGAATCTTTACAGATTGTGTTGTGACATGAAGGTGAAGAGACGGTTGGCATTCTCTTCGCATTGAAAAAGAGGTGTTTCGGGTCCCTTAGGAGAAAGGCGGAGAAGGGGGGGACTGAGCCTGTAAGCAAAGACTAGGATTGTCTGGGATCCATAGTTTAAGCAGGCAGTCTACTATTTGCCCTCTGTTTCCACCAAAGAATCGTCCTTAGTGACATGTTTCTGAGTTCCATTGCTCGTTTGCTAGACAGGTACTGTGTCCTCTTGGTCCTGTCAGATGCTTGGTTACAAGATCTCCTGACATAGTCTGATACTTTAGCTGGCACTCTACGGCCGTCCTGATTGCAGAGCAGAGACTTCTGCCTTCCTCAGACTTTCTCTTAGGTGACAATGCGTAAAACGCGTCACGGGTCCCCTTTCTGCCACGCAGATCAGCTCATGCATATACCCGCCCAGGAGACAGGAGCTGCAGCCAAGACTCCAAATGCTAATTCAGACTTTCCTGGATACCTCGCTCCTTTTAAATGTGATTGAATCAGCATAGGAACCCAGGTATATCTGATTCCAAAGATGTTTCTTTTCTGTCACCACCCAGTATGTTTCAGTTAACTTAAAATTCTGTTCGTGAGTCCAAATCATGTGACGTCATTTGACTGTGTCACGTGACCTGTTGCGTCCTCGAAAGGCCTTCTCTCCTGTGTGAACAGACGTGACTGCTCTTCCAGACCACGTGTCTGTAATGTCTCCTGGCTGCTGGCCACAGCTGTGGCCTGTGGGGTCTGTCATGGTTTGCACCCGCCCCCGGCTTCGTGTCCTGCATGCTGTTGTTCATGAAGAGCCACCCGTGACTGTGTCCCATCGTGGTTTGTCTGCCTCAGCCGGGTCCCAGTTATTGATTTTGGGGATTTGCTACATCATGTCGCGTTGCCCAGTGTCACAGCCTGGGTCGTCTGGAGAAAAAGTACTTTTGTTCGGAAACGTTAGAATTTAATGTGTAATCAGATTGTACGAAGTAGAGATGCTTTTTTTTGGAAAATTCTCTGCTGCTGGGGGAGGGTTTTAAATGAGCGGTCATTGGTACCCTCTCGCACCTTTGAGCCAAACGGAGTGGGAACCAGGTACTGCATCACAGGGGGGCCTACATGCTTCCCTCCCCCCTACTGCTTTCTTCATAGTCCCCCGTGTTGAAACTTCTCAGCAAATCGAAGTTTTGTATCAGGTTTTCTACTAAAATGAAAAGGACAGTCATCATGAGTGGGATAGGATTTGGGTGCTGGTTCCAGGGGAAACTCTTCTGTCTGTACATTTTCATCTTCAGTTTCTCGCCAGGTTCAGGTGTTAAATATGGGACCCACCTTTGGAGGTGTTATGAGGTGACAGGAAAAATGTATGAGGGAGCCTGTGCAAAGTACATGGCATATGCAATGTAAGCTCTTGGGGGATGGTTAGCAAGCATTTTCATTACCTCGTGTTTGTATCGTGTCTGGCAATTTTCCAAGTGCTTTTACATTCATTGTCTGATATAATTGAGAGAAATATGGCACATTTTGTTATGCCCATTCTACAGAAGAGGAAAATAAAGTGATATGGTCTTGAATGACTATGATGTAGTCATCGTCAAAGAGTCTTTTCAACAATGTGTGTTAGGTGTAATCCATAGTTATCGTGCTGACACTTGTCTTGCTAAATATATTTGGTTTTGTCTATTTGTAATAAAGGCAAAGATTTTAGTCTAATAATAAGCTTTTGCTAATATATTTAAAACCATGCCATAGATGTCTTTCAGTGCAATCCTTTATTTCTGAGAAGTTACTTGTGAATCAATTCTGTGCACACATTTTTAATTTAGTTACTTTACAAAAAACAGAGTGCTGCCTGCCCACCCTTGGGATCTCCCAGATGCTTCCCCTATTCTCCATTGCTGGAGTTGAGAGAAGATTTTATTTTACCATTTCCTGTTGGATAAAATGCATAAAATGTATTCTTGCCTTTATAAAGTAATCTGCTTATGTCCAGTTTGAGGGAGGGGAAGAAAAAGATATGTCTAACACCCATATTTGTAATGACTCTTAGGTAGGAGTATATCTTTTTTAATGCATATATTTAAGGTATGAAAATATTTTTATGCACATAATCGTGCAAAAATTGTGTAGTCTTGAGATACCAAGTAACTTATGAAATCATAGGCAGCTTTTAATTATTTTTGGTCCCTTTTGTTGAGTCTGTCCCAAGAGGTGTCAAAGGTTTTTCAAACTAATCCGTTATTGACTTGGTTTGGTGAGCTGATTTTTGCCTTTCTAAGTCATTTTCATGATAGACACTGTGCTTGTCTAATGATTGTGTGACGTGTCCACAGAAGGATAGGAAGTTTCTTCTACTGGGGGGATCATTAAGCTTCTCTTTGGTTATTTACAAAAGTCTTGCATTTCATTCCTAAACCCAATGAATAGCCTGTTTTTATTTATTCGTGTGAGACATATGCCATAGCATGAAACTGACATAACATAAGAGCAAATGTACAGGCTTTGGAGAGAACACCTGTCATCCCCAGAACTGTAGCATTTACTTTAAGATTCTGGAATTCTTGGGGGACCTGGGTGGCTCAGTTGCTTAAACGTTCGACTTCGGCTCAGGTCATGATCTCTCCGTCTGTGAGTTCAAGCCCCACGTCGGGCTCTGTGCTGACGGCTCAGAGCCTGGAGCCTGCTTTGGATTCTGTGTCTCCCTCTCTCTCTTCCCATCCCCTGCTGACACTCCGTCTCTCTCTTTCTCAAAAATAAGCATTAAAAATTAAAAAAAAAAAAGATTCTGGAATTCTTGCAAGGCATTTCATATATCCCAAACATATGGGAAGTGGCTTCTCAGCCTTGTTGGATAGCGTGGTAGTTAAGATACTCAGAATAATTCCTGCGTTCTGTCCCAGAGAGCAAGTTCAAAATTCTTTATTTTTTTGACATAATCTCCTCTTTCTTTTCAGGGCCAAATGCTCTCTCTGTTTATAAAAAGTATTTGAAAAAAACGGGCATTATCTCCGTTCTTTCCATCACCCACTGTCTCAGTGTGTCTATGTGTGCCTTTCCCTCATGGTCTCCAGTATGAATAGTGTAGATGTAAAAAGACCACTGGTTCCAGAGCGCTTCGGTTATGTTGACATTTTGAAAGAGGCTGTTTCCCCAAAGCCAAGAGTGAAATTACAGCAGGTGCGGCTCCGGGTCTCTGCAATTATCCCAGAGTACCCTTTCAATAAACTGTTGACAGGCTCACAGAAACAATCTTACGAGGCTGACGTTTGGAAGCAGACCGGCATTGCAAAATGTACTGTCATAACAGCCATGGTTTGGGTCCTTGAAAATCTCTCTATATTGTTCATGGAAAATGATTGTGTTACTTCATAAATATCCAGCCAGTTCCTTCCAGTTGCCCAGAACTTTATGGTCTAATGGTTGACTACAAAGGTGGGTGCCGGACGCCCGTGAGTAGTCACAGCAGAATTTAGCACCATTTTCCCCGCTGGGGGTGTGGGGGGGGGGCTGCAGACATAGTGAGAGGAAGAAAGTATGCTTCTGTCTCTGTGCGCTTTTGTTCTTCAGAAATCTTCAGCAGTGGGAGGAATCCTTGTAATCCCATGCTACAGACATAACCAGAAAGTAGTTCTATGTGAACATTCACCACCGGTTATGTCTGCAACATTAGGCAAAGTCTTTTACATACTTTTTCTTATCACCTGAACCCCTGCACACACACACGCACCTTAGTTCAGCACTGCCTTGGATGCAAGGGAAAAAAAAAAAAGAAGGCTTGTTGAGATCTTCAGGGGCAGGATTGTACAGCCTTAAGAAATAAAAATAATGCAGCAGACAGATGAGGAATTCAGACACGTCAGATATTTGACATTGAAGACACTTGCCTCCCATCCTGACGGAGAACTGCTTAATTTCAAGCACCCGTAAAGAAACTTTAAAAAGCAAATATATACTAGGTTTAATAACAGCAAAGGGGCTCCCTTTCTCTGTCGGACCCATGCCGAGCACGGCGCTTTACACATTTTAACCTGTTTAATTCCTCACAACACTGTAGGTAGGGACTCTCATTTTAAAGATGAAACTGAGCCACAGAGTGGTTAAGTAACTTGCCTAAATCACACAGCTAGTGAGTGACAGAGCTTGACTCCTGAGTCATCACTCTTGACCGCCCAGGGCTATACTGCTTCTCATGAGAAACTAGTAAGACACTGCTATTCACGGTGAGGTCTCTGGACCAGCAGCATGAGTTTCACCTGGGCACCTGTTCAACCAAGGGTTAAAACTGAGACCACTCTGGACCTGTAGAATCACAATCTGCATTTGAGCAAGGTCGCCAGGTGATTCTCACATACATTTCAGCTTGCAAAGCGCTAAGGCCCTTACTAATAGAATTAATCTGTTGTGGAAAACAAACAACAAAAACCTCCCCATTCTATCCCAATTAAATTGCCCCTTGATTTTTTCCACAGATTTTGAATACGTTGAAAAGGCATAAAAGTGTATATGCTACTTTCTTTGTTCTTGCTCCTCACGGTCTAGTTAGAAACCTAGACATGAAGGTATTCTTTTGGTTAGACCAGTGTGTTTTTGTTTCTTTCTTTTTTTTTTTTTAAGGTTTATTTATTTTTGAGGGAGACAGAGTATGAGCAGGGGAGGGGCAGAGAGAGGAGGAGACACAGAACCTGAAGCAGCCTCCAGGCTCCGGGCTGTCAGCAGAGGGCCAGACGCGGGGCTCGAACTCAAAACTGTGAGACCATGAGCTGAGCCAAAGTTGGACGCTTAACCGACTAACCACTGAGGTGCCCCAGACCTGCGGTTCTTAAAGTGTGGTGCCTGGACCCAGTAGCATCCATTAGCATCACCTGGGGTTGTTAGGTACCTAAAGTCCTGGGCCCTGACTCAGACCCCTGGGGGGTGGAGCCCAGGGATCTGTTTAAAAAGCCCTCGGGTGAGCTCCCCTCCCCCCACCCCGCCCCCACCTGAGGTTTGAGGACAGCTTCCTCGATGCTTCTGGCTAGGCCACGCTCTTTGAACGCTGTGAGCTCTCCTTTGCTACGGGCCTTCCTGAAAAAATCAGGGTTTCTTTGGTTCGTAAGCACCCTATGAGTGTGCAGAAAATTCTGTGATGTGAACTTTTCGCTGAAAAGAAGCCAGCAATGAAAGGGAAGAGCACCGCTCCTTGCGGGAGGTGAGTGAAACCCTCCCTCCTGAAGGGGCTCCCTCTCTGGAAAGGGCGGGCCTTGGTGTCTGCTCGCTTGTCATCCGGGCTCACTCTCTCTCCATCCCTCTTGACCCTTCCTTGTGTTTGGTGGCTACTTGTGACTGTGCTCCGGGAGGCCTGCCTCTGCTGGGCTGTCTTCCGTGATTTTCCCCCACATTCTGGCTGAAGCTGCTCTTGGACGAGTTTCTCCCTTTGCCTATCCTGCGGTCATCCCCTCGGCTGCCCTGCCCACTCCCTGTGGGGGTTCCTGGTAGAGCAAATGCAGCAAAGGCCTGTCCCCCCCTCCCCTCGGGGCCTGTCTGAGCTGCCTTGGACATGGCCCCCGTCTGATTTCACAGCACCAGCTAATGTGTGTGCTTCTGCTCTTAAATGGAAGCCTAGGTGGGGCGTCTTTTTCAAAGTTAAAAAACAAAACAAAACAACAGAACAACTCCTATCTACCAGGAAGAATGAACCATTTTACCTTCGGACGTTTCTAGAGAAAATTGAATAGTTTCTTTTGTTTTTATTTTTATTTTTATTTTTTTTAATTTAAAAAAAAATTTTTTTTTACACTTATTTTTGAGACGGAGACAGAGCATGAACGGGGGAAGGGCAGGCAGACAGGGAGACACAGAACCGGAAGCAGGCTCCAGGCTCTGAGCCATCAGCCCAGAGCCCGCCGCGGAACTCGAACTCACGGTCTGTGAGATCATGACCTGAGCTGAAGTCGGACGCTTAACCGACTGAGCCACCCGAGTGCCCCTCTTTTGTTTTTATTTTATGTTTTATTCAAGTTTACTTCCTGATTTTGAGAGAGAGTGAGCAGGGGAGGGGCAGAGAAAGAGAATCCCAAGTAGACTCCACACCATCAGCTCAGAGCCCGACGCAGGGCTTGAACCCACAAACTGGGAGATCATGACCTGGGTTGAAGTCAGATGCTTAACCAAGTGAGCCACCCAGGTGCCCCGTTTTCTTTTTTTGTGTTGAGTCAGCGCCAGTATATTTTACGTCTGGCACAAGTCCTGAAGTCATTGCTGCTTTGGTGGTTCCTGGAGCAGTGTGACTGAGCTGTGACTCTACCCCAGAGCTTGTGACAGATGATGGGGGGACGTACACCTCTGTGCTTCTGGGAGGCCCCCCTTATCCCTTGCCTTCTTAAGGCATTGACCTGACAATAGATCACAGTATCGAACATCCTTCCGTGATGAAATAAGGAACCATTTCCTAAGTCTAGATCTGACTGTATAGTTTCATTAGCGTCAGTGAGACTGCTGATAATTTAGCGTTACAAATGGTCCTACCTTTTGGAATAAAAAATTACATTTTTTTTCTTCTCCTCTCCCTTTTCATTATTGAAAGGACGAGTATGTTCCTGATGGAAAAAGGCGAACTTGTGACAGGAGAGCAATTAGTGTCAAGGCCATGACTAATTAAAATAAATGCGCTCCACATTTTTTACAATCCAGGTTGCTCACTGCAGTTGTCATTCCTGTTTCCTTCCTAAGCCGTAAAATTGTAATGTGGTTATTTGTACTTAAAAACATTCAGGATAATCTCAAGTTCCCATCAGAAGTAGCCCCTTCATTTTTTTGTTGGTGTTTTTCATCAATGCTCTAAAAAAAAAAAAAAGTACATTCACCAAGACAATAGGTGAGGGGTGGGGTGGGGTAGAGGGTGTCTTTGGATACAAACGCTCGTCTTCGGTTCCCAAAGCATCCTTTGAATATACATCGCTCCACCCTGACCATGATCTGTTTTTCTTCCTCTTTGTCCCTGGTTCCTGATTGGAAAAGTAAGGAAAGGAAAACAGTAGCATAAAAACACTGGTCAGGGAAGCTGAAAGGAATCTGTAAAAAGAAATGCACGGGGGTGAAATTTGACTCCTAAAACCGACTCTCGGCTTCCTGCTTAAAGGCAACCTGTAACTGATGAATGCCTATCTATTGTGTGATTCATTTACAGTCCAGCTTTCCAGTTTCTATTGGGCAGCACCAGGCAGAAACGGGACAAGGGACATTAAAGAATGAGGCTAGTTCTGATTTGTCTCCCAACTTGGCATCCCCCATGTGGAGGGTACAGAGAACTGAGTTGTTTTTCAGCAAATGCTGATGTCAACCTGATGCCGTGTTCAATGCGTGTATACTGAAACAGACAGAATGCACTGTTCAAGACTTAAAGCCGTGTTGATGAAGGCATAACACTGAGGGCACACCTGCTACTTTTGTCAGTGACTTGGGGACATCGCATTCAGCCACTATGGATAAATGGACCAGTAGTTCAGAGGATAACTGTTTTGTCTTCACTACGTGCTAAGCTATCTGTGGGCGGTGGTACCACCTGGGTTACGGAATCTGCGAGGTTCTGTCCCCGTATCTCCTGGTTTGTTAGAGCCTCAAAGCAGTTGGTATTCATTATACCTAAGACGGTGGAAGGCTGCACCTGATGATACTATCAGAACGGGTGTGGGGTAATTGCTGGAGAGCTGCGGGATCAGAATGGAGTGACTCAGTGAAGTCAGGGGAGGTGGAGAGTTGTTTTTTTTTTTTTTTTTTAACTTTTTTTAAACGTTTATTTTTTGAGAGAGCACTAGCAGGGGTGGGGCAGGGAGAGAGGGAGACACAGAATCCGAAGCAGGCTCCAGCCTCTGAGCTGTCAGCACAGAGCCCAATGTGAGGCTTGAACTCAGGAACACCGAGATCATGATGTCAGCCGAGGTTGGACGTTTAACCAACTGAGCCACCCAGACATCCCGAAGGTGGAAGGTTTCTTGATGCTTGATTTGTTGTGTTTTTTTTTTGTTTTTTGGTTTTTTGTTTTTTTTTTTTTTTTGGCTAAGACCTATAGTCATGGCTAGATTCTGTAAAATTCTCAAATTTGATAGCACTCTAGGGTGATGGATTACTTGTTTCTGAACTGAGTGGAGAGGGGTAGAGATACCTGTGTTTCAAGACTTCATGACCTTGAGCTGAATAAGGAGTGTCTAGTATGGGGATGCAGTTGAGTGAAGGGAAGGAACAAAAATTTATTTTGAAACTTGTGTGGTCCGGTTCTGCTTCACTAACACCAAGGATTTGACCAGTCTTTCCTTTCTTCCCTGGGACAAGTCGTCCTGCTTCAGACATTGTGAGCACTCTTTGCTTAGGGAACTCTGCCCAGCCTGGGCATCCGATGCTCCTGGTACAGGCTCCCCATGCACCTGGTGAACCTGCCAGGCAAGCCTGGCACTCACCACACCATATCGGTGTCTCTTCGTTTATGGTTCTCAACCACTGTGAACTCCTAGAAGACAGGAAATGTGTCTGTATGCCATGATCTCCGAGGTACACGGCATTTATTATTTCCTAAATATTTATTGGTGGGACAAATAACACATTGAAGCCTCACTTGTGACTTTATTACTGCTTTATCTTGAGTGCTTCTAAATGACTCTACCTAGTGCCTTGAAATCCTTAACCACTCAGCAGTAGCTTTCAAGAATTAGATGAAGTCAACTAGAAAGGTATCTGAGGCTAGGCGGTTTATCTTTGAAATCATCTACGTAAATGTAATGCATTTCAAACTTAGAATTTGGAAAATGTGAATCTTGAACGAGTACCACATTGATCTGAATGTTTTTGGTCGTTTTGGTTAATCTTCGGTGCTGCGTGACTGGAGCGTGTCCTTGATGAATTATATAGTTGTCAGCGCCTGGCTGCATAATCTTTATAAAACCGCTTGATATCTTGGTACCTTGTTTATGTCTTTGTCTTAATTGATAAAATGAAATTATAACTTGTTTCATCTAAGTATGGTTTCAAAAGTTAGAACCATTTATATGGAAATTGTCTGAAAGCCACACGGTTCTATTCAGATGGTTTAAAGATTTTAGAATTTAATCTCCTTGGTACATTCCGCATATGTGAGTTGACCCAGTGATCAGGACATAATTAGCCATTTGTATTCGCATCAGGATTCCTTCTGGGGCTCCAAAAGGGGCCAGACTCTGTCTAGCTTAAGCATAAACATAACTTCATTGAACACAGACTGAGAAGAAAGAGAGGAGAATGAGGTATATGTAGAAATAGGGTGTGGGGGATGGAATCACCCTGCACGTGGTTCTTAAGGAAGAGATGTTGTTGCCTGGCCCGGTGTACCCCCACAAGCCTCAGTCTTGGTCGGGCTGAGGAGTTGAGAGGTAACTCGACATACGTTTACACCAATCTTTACCTCCTTTCAGTGAATATACATCCTTAAATGATGTGTAACCAAGCAACAGGCTATGCTTTGCCATTCCTTGCTGGAGGAGTGGGCACACTTCCGCTGACCAGGAACAACTCATTAGGGGGCTAGACCACACTCTGACGATCACATCCACGCATGTGATATTACGACGTGAAAATGACGGTTTGCACATGAAAAGACAGTGTCTCGTGCGTTTAAGCAGAGGATCTTCCTTGGAGAAATCCAGAATTTTCTTTGCCCTGAAGAAACCAGTCAGCCTGTTGTAAAATACAGATACCTCTGCTTTTCTCTGTGAAACTGTAAGCACTGTTCGTTTCCAAATCACAGACGAGCACAAGCATCCTCTGTATCCAGGTCTATTAAAACTCCTTCTTCTAATTGCTGTTGACTGAGAAGTTTTCCTCGCAGCGCGACACGGCTTCCAGATGAGAAAAATCACAAGAAGGAAAATGGCATTCGCCTAACATGCCAATGTAGACAATTTTGAAAATGTAAAACAGCTGAGCTCACTTGACATTTCTTGATGTCAGTCGTTTCATCTGCCAGCAGAGGAGACCTTTAGGGAGCTCCCTTTCCTGATGAGGTTTTCCAAAAGTCCTGTCCAACTTTGAGAATTGCATAGAATTGGCCAAAGAGGAGATGGGCCGGAAAGGGACATTGTATTTCAAAGCCTAGAAAATAAATGGGAAGTGGTACTGCCTCTTTTTTTTTTTTTTAAACTAACTGTGTCCTATACTTTGTTAAGTGGACCTAGACGGAAGCATTGGTTTCCATATTTATGTGAAGACTTGAAAGGGATCCTAAATCGTGGCTGTTGAGTCTAGCCTTCAGGTGGCAATGAACTCGGGTGATGGAGAGATATCCGAGGAAAACGGGAGCTTTGGAAGCACATCGGCGGTGAGCTCTGTAGATGTACAGCAGGGGGGCTAATAGGCATGGAATCTTCAGGCTTCATTTTTTTCCCCCTCAAGGAAGAAGATTAATTAAAAATACATCAAATGTATAGCTTCTAGCATACAGACCCACTGTTGGCAAAAGAGAAACCGTAGGATATGACCACGTTTCTGAGTTGAAGTCCCGCCCTGCAACTTGTGAGGGAACGTGACTAGGTTAACTTTTCCACGATGTTTACTTGAATGCCGGTGAATCTGTAAGCCTGTGTTTTCCACATCATAGTGTAGTATTTACGGACGCAGTCCATCCAGCTGACGCGAGGACTTAGAGACGTGATACCCATTTCCCTAATGAGATTCCAGACTTAAAAATCTGTTGTGGCGCACAGATGTGCGATGACATTTTCTGAGTATGTGCTGATATTTTTGAATTAGGCACACTGTTCAAAATGTGCCAACCTGTAGGAAACTGTGTCACCGTAAGAGAGCTGTCAGCACAACCAGCTCAGTCACTTGCTGGAGAATGAAGCTTATGCTTGGGGCCCAACACGTGCCCTGTTGGGAGCCTTGTCGATGTGATGTGGGCCCCCGACATATTAAAGAGCCCGTCGAAAATGCATCTCAGTAAAGTGAAATGGCTACTCAGCCTCGGTTCTCTTTGCTGAAGGGTGGCAAAGCATCTGTGTAAGAATTTTCAACTCTGGGATTTTTCTGGGCCTTGACTTCCACTAAATCACATACAGCCTTTTTATAATAGAACTAAAAACCGTCGGGAAATGAGTCCTGAGACATTTGTACGAACAGCGTCAGGCAGGAATATGTAGGAGTTACTCATTCAGCCAACACGGATTGGCTTTACCCTGTGTGTCAGTAACTCAGAATACACCGCACTAGGGATGGAAAGATGAGCAAGACTTACTCCTGGCTTCCCCAGCGCTCTGCTGCTATAAGCCAGCCTTCTTGTCTTCAGTACCATGTTAACATCCTCTCAGCTTTCTCTTCATTTTCCTCTTCACCTGGAAGCCTGCCTAAACCTGTACGCAATTCCCCAAGTGATGTTCCTTTTTATTATTCGGAGGTAGGGAGCCAAGTTTGGAAATGCTCGAGACGTTCCTTTTTCAACTTACAACTCGTTGTCCGTCCCCCACGGGCTGCTGTTGATTCTGTTGCCTATGTATGCATGAGGTGGAAAAATCACTGAAGGACATCCACGAGTGAATAACATTTCAGATCCCCAGTATCATGCTGCATATCTGCCCAAAGTTACTGGGCTCCAACCTGAAAACCGTTTCGTGAGGCACGTTACTCTCTTAGTTTCCTAAAATAGTCCGATGGAAGCTTAAATTACTCGTCCCAGGCCCCGCAGCTCCTCTGTTGTAGAAGGAGGATGCTCACACATGCCAGACCCCAGATGGCTGTTTTTCACTCTCCAGCCTGCTCCCTCATGCTTTTGTTTTTCAAATTCCTGAGTTGTTAAGCTTGTGTATAAAGCATGGACTGAGACGCTGTTTCCTCCATTAAAGTCAGTAAGTGGCGCCACCCTTACTTCAGACATCTGTCCTGAAACTGTCATCCTTTGGTGCAATGCCGCATACAGGGGAGTTGTTGTCTCAAGATTATTATCATTATGTCCTCAATCATGCAGATCTGTGACTCACTGATCTCTCCAGTGATCTATGGGCTGCTGTCCAATCTTCTGGTTCAGTTGCTCCTTGGAGATGATCCAGTTCAAGTTCTCCTCTGATGCAGGACTCTCCACCATTCCAGCAGGTGGCCCGCTGGAGCACTCCGTGCCGTGGGAAGCTTCTTCGTAGGCTACTCCTTTAGTCTTTGCACGGGGTCTTAATCACCAACCCTGTGACTTCTAATTACTGGTTTAGTTCTGTCCTTGACAAGTCAGAAGGAATTGCCTCTTAATCCACCAGAAACAGTGCATGGTGGTGGGTTGGTTCACATTTGGCTTGAGATGGAGCAGTCAAGGCTATTAGCATAAGAATAATAAAAAAGTGGGTGAGTAAGGAGGAAAAGACAAAGTTAGCTTTTAGCACCAGGAGGTGCTTGAGAACAAGGTCTGTATCTTGTTTGTTTTTTCTATCACTGGTATGTGGTATATATGGTTTTTGGCATGTAATAAGGTCTCCGTAAATGCCTGTGGAATGTTTGTAATAACTGTCTCCCAGCTTGGGATTTCAGGCTAGCCCTTGATTCTCTTAGAAACAGCTCCCTTGAAATCACTCGATGCCTAATAAACCCATGGAATCTTTGAGGACGGGTACTGAGTTTTCCCTTGGTCTTATCCAGACTGAATATTCTCGGTGGCTTCGTCTTTTCCATGGAATTTTCCACCCCCCCCCCCCTTGAAACCTAGTCCCTGATATACCCTACAGCATTTGTTGTGTACTGGGAACACATCACAGTATTGATAGAAGACTGTGGTGTGATGTAACTCACGTACACGAATAACTGAAGCAAGGCAGAGTAATGAGAGCCATGAAGGAGGCACGGTCAGAAGGCCGTAGACACACACATACAGGTTGGTTGGCTGGCCGGCCGGCTGGTTGGCTTCAAGCCAGGGTGGACTAGAAAGTCTTCATGGAAAAAGTGGTCTTTGAACTGGACTTGGAGGGCTATGAGGATTGCCCTAAGTAGAGGAGAATAACTGGAGCAAAAACCTGAAAGGAGGGGTGGGTTGGGAAGCTGGATGTTAGAATCATTGAAGGAGACAAACGGTATGTTTCAGGGATTGTATGAGATGAAACTAGGAAGGTATTTCGCACTAAATATGGATTAAATGTAAGGATGAAGATGTTCTGCTTTATTTATTGGTAGTAGGGAGCCATCGAATGTTTTACGGGTGGAGTGACAGGCTAAGAATGGTTATTTAGAAGATCCATCAATGCCTGGAATTGCTTATCACTTCCTTCACTGTTAGTGACTCACAGAGTGATTGTGTGATCTCTACTAGTCTTGAGTAGACCTAACTGGTAGCATTTTAGTGTCGACAACACTACTATTACCTGTGGCTCTGCTCCTTGCCACTCTCACTCTTGGTCCCTACCATTTGCATCTGAGTTGCATAGAAAGCCACCTGTTTTGTTGAGGCTCATTCCCCATTTCTTGCTGCACTTTTTCCCACCATACCTGGCCTTAGCTTCACGCTGTGGTCGTTTTCAGATGACTTGAGGTTTGTTTATTTGCTTATTCCTATACCCTTCCTTCCAGTTCCCAGCCCCCACCACTGGTGGTAGGTGTCTGCAGGTTTCTAAATAATTGCCCTGTGGTTTAACAGATGTCAGACGATACAGAGTGTTGTAAACAAGGATGTAAGGGAGAAAACCAGGATACTTGGGGAATTTCTTGCTTCCACAGCCCCCCAGTCTTGTGCCCCCAGAACCTGTTACTCATCAGCTTCTAGATTTTAGTGTTTATGGGCTTTAGCCAACAAGCAGGGAGCTATGACTAGAATTCTGCAGACATCGAATTCACTCTGGGGCCCATGAGCCCTCCCGCATGTATCTCTGGTACCTGTGGGGATTGCTATCAGACACACACAGGATGGTTCACACAGCTTCTTGAAAAATGACTACTTGAACACCACTGAGTTAGTTTGCATAAAAAATTTGAAGCTTGTCGAACGGAGAGCATTGCTTCTTGAGCCTTTCACCTAAAGACAGAAGGTAGCTGCTGGCAACTCTAAGGGTAGGAAAGGGGAGCGTGCTCGACATGGCATGTGTTGTGAGCCTGGAGAGGGAGACGTGGCCTAAAAGGTGATCACGAGGAACCTGCCTTGGGTGCAAAATACCTTTGAAGCCTCCCATTACATTAAAACCTTGGGTAAGATGTGCAGCCCACTTCTGCCTTAATTTCAAGAAATCCTCTCTAACTCAATAATTACTTTTTTTTTTTTTTTTTTTGAGAGAGAGCATGTGTGAAGGCAGGGGAGGGGCCCAAAGCTGGAGAGAGAGTGAGCAAATGAGCAAGAGTCCCAAGCAGGCTTCAAGCTTGGCAAAGAGTCTGGTGCAGGGCTCAATCTCACAACCCTGGGATTGTGGCCTGAGCCTAAATCAAGAGTCGGAAGCTCAACCTACTGTGCCACCTAGGCACCCCATTAATCAACTCAAATGTACATTCCCTTTGTTTTGTTTTGTTTTGTTGTGTTTTTTTTTGGAGGATTTGATGACCATGGGTAGGCTGGTTCCATGGGTCAGAAAAATGGAGTGGGGAAAGCAGATATTCCAGTTTCAGAATTATGTACATGTCCATAAGAAGAACGCAGGCTTTGGAGTCAGAATGAAAGGGACTATGCTAATGACTCTGTGTGACTCAGGCAGTAACCCAGGCTCTCTGAGTTTCCATATTTATAGAAAGGGGATTGGAGTACGTCACACAATTAATATAGGTTAAACAGATGTAAATGTAACAGACATAAAGTTCTTGCCAAGTCATGTAATAAAGGTTCCATAATGGGACTCAAAATCATGCTCATTAGTATCATATCTGTATTAAAAATAGCACCATTCGTTTGGTCTTTGCAGTATCCTTAACATTGAAAGTAAAAACAAATGTGAAATCATTATGATAGTTAATGTTTTCATATTTTCCAAAAGTCCTTACTTGGCCTTACCAGTTACATGGTACAAGGTGTGAAGTCAAGCAGAGCTTAGAGAAACCACCATTTCATTTCTTTTTAAAAATTTAACGTTTGTTTATTTTGGGGAGAGTGAGAGACAGATCATGAGCGGGTGACAGGCAGAGAGATGGGCACACAGAATCCAAAGCAAGCTCCAGGCTCTGAGCTGTCAGCACAGAGCCCTACATGAGGCTTGAACTCAGGAGCTGTGAGATCATGACCTGAGCTGAAGTTGAACACTCAACCAACTAAGCCACCCAGGCACCCCACCACTATTTCATTTCTACTGATTGCATTAAGGCTGCCACCATAGCACGTCCTTTCAAACACATGAACGTGAGTGAGGACAACACTGCTAATGATTTTTGTACCGGTAAGTTTATACTGATGGTTCTTCTTATGTGCAGTGTTCAACTTGACAATCCATTATCTTTGTCGAATATATAATTTTTCTAGGTGAGAAAGTTTAAAATATCACCCCCATCCTAATGGGGAGGCAATTTGCACAAGGGAGACCTCAGTGTGTTCCAGATGCGTTGTAAACAGCAAATGGCCTTTTATAATTATGAAGCATTTGTCTCAGAACATTCTGGCAGTTGAAATTTGGCTTTAGGCTAACATATGCCTTAATAACGTAGGGAAGCAGTTGTGGGCTCCATGGACCCCCTCCAAGCCTTTGATCTGTCACTCTATAGATCTGAGGGATCACAGATGATTCAGGCATCAGGAGATGGGTGTGGTGGTAAAATAAAGCTTCTGGAATCCCTTGAGTATGTAGTAAAGTACCTTATGGTGTGAGCTGGTACTCTTGAATGTCGAGGGTGAAGTTCTAGACTGAGCTAACGACACCTTTCCTTGTTCATCCCCCTGCACTAAGCCCTCAGACTTCCAGTCCGTTTAGACAAAGTATGGATCGACAGTTTCAAATGAGACACACCTGTCGTCTGAAAATGTTTCTTGCAGACGGTCTGTTTAGGGGAACAACGATTTATTCCGGAACCATTGTCAGAAAACTCAACTAATGTTCACTGCAGGGGAAGGATGGTCAGACACAGCTCACACTCAAAAAGCTCAAGCTGGTTCTCCTCCAAAAGGGACTATGAGGGTCTCTGGTGCTTTTTCCTATGAAGTGGAAGGCTAGAAATGGATTTTGTTTAGACAAAATGCTTGACATGTACACAAAATTCAGTTGGGAAAATCCTTGACGAGCTCTTACTCTGTGCCATCCCATGGAACAAGAAAGGCCTGTAAAGCAGGGATTATATGTTAAGAGTGCTGCTGTTTTAGGGGTGCCTGGGTGGCTCAGTCGGTTGAGCGTCCGACTTTGACTCAGGTCATGATCTCACAGTTCGTGAGTTCGAGCCCCACATCGGGCTCTGTGCTGACAGCTCAGAGCCTGGAGCCTGCTTTGGATTCTGTGTCTCCCTCTCTCTGCCCACCCCCCATACTCATGCTCTCTCTCTCTCTCTCTCTCTCAAAAATAAAGATTAAAAAGAAATTTAAACAAAAGAGTACTGCTGTTTTAGAGCAACCCTGACCAATTGCAATGTGATGGGAGCGATAAATGTAATGTCTAATTTTCTGGCAATCCCATTTAAAAAAGTAAAGACAAAATGGAATATAGTGCAGCCTTAAAGGACAAGATTTTGCCATTTGTGACAACTGGATGGACCTAGAAGGTATCCTGCTAAGTAAATTAAGTCAGTACTATATGATTCTGCTTCGAAGTGGGATTAAAAAAAAACCAAACAAATGGATAAACAAAAAGAATCAGACCTGTAAATACAGAGAACTGATGGCTACCCGATGGACAAAGGCAAGAGGGGTGGGCAAAATGGGTGAAGGGGTGTCGGAGACCCAGGCTTCCAGTTAAGAGATAAATCAGTCATGAGGATGAAAGTTACAACATAGGGAATATAGTCAATGATGTTGTGTTGTTGTTGTATGGTAACAGAGAGTAACCACATGTGTGGTGGACATGCCGTAACATAGAAAAGTTATATAGCTGCTGCAGGTGTGAAAGTAACACAACATTGTGTGTCAACTGTACTCAAAATGTAAAATAAATTAAAATGGAGACAGGTGTAAATAAAGTTTCTAGTACATTTTGACTTCGTAGGTCAAATATTTTTATTGTCACATGTAATCAATAGGAAATTATCCATTAGGCATTTTATGCTTTTTCATACCGAGCCTTCCAAATTCTCTGTATAATTTACACAGATGGCACATTCCAGTTTCCATTAGTCATCAATGATCACATGGCTAGTGGCTATCATATTGGACAGCACATGTTTAAAATTATCAAGAGTTAGGAAAATAGAACCAAGCTTGCAAAAGACCTGGAAAGGTCTGAAAAGGGGGAAGAAATAACTTTGAACTGAGCCTTGCAAGGACGAGTAAGAGTTTGAGGGGAGTGGAGAGTCCCTCCAGTTGCAGGGATCTGAGTGAGCGGGACATGGGGAAGGCAGGTGTTGATGTGAGGGAGGTGGGGCAAGCCTGAGGCCAGGAAGAAAGGGAAAATGGTACTAGTTCAACCTATGGAA
This sequence comes from Lynx rufus, assembly GCF_022079265.1. Lineage (NCBI taxonomy): Eukaryota > Metazoa > Chordata > Mammalia > Carnivora > Felidae > Lynx > Lynx rufus. The sequence continues at coordinate 5,473,249 of NW_025814840.1, read as the reverse complement.
TTTGAACTCTGCCTTGGAAATACCAAGTCCCAATTTCTTTCTTTAAATACTAGTGGGCATCTAATGGAAAATTAAAAGCAAAACAAAACCTGTCACATGTTGTATTATCTAGGAAAGTAAACCCATTGATCACATTTTGGGTTATTGTGGTAAAATATACGTGACGTGAAACCTACTCTAACCACTTTTAAGGGTGCAATTCCATGGCATTAATACATCGCATTGTTGTGCAGCCGTGACCACCATCCATCTGGGGGAATCTTTCATCACCCTGAAGTAAAACTGTCCCCATCAAGCACCACCTCCCCATCCCCACCCCAGCCCGTGGCAACCACTGCAGTCTACTTGCTGTCTGCATGAATTTGACGATTCTGGGTGCCTCCTGCCAATGGAATCCTACAATGCTTGTCTTTTCGTGTCTGGCTTATTTCACTTAGTCTAACATTTTCAGGGTTCACCCGTGTCATAGTATGTATCAGTTTTTCATTCCCTTTTAAAGGTTGAGCAACATTCCACTGTATGTATAGGCCACATGGTATACCTCTGTTCCTCTTTGAAGGATATTTGGATTGGTCCAACCTTTTGACAATGGTGAATACTGTTGCATGAACATTGGTGTACAAATAACTACTCATGTCCCTGCCTTCAGTTACTGTGGGTATATATCTCGAAGTGGGATTACTGGATCCTAGGCTAATTCTATGTTTCATTTCTTTAAGGAACCACTATAACATTTTCCATGGTGTCTCCACCATTTCACCTTTCTACCAGAAATGCGTAAGTTCTAATAGCTGCACATCCTGGGCAACGCCTGCTGTTAATTTTAAGAATAGCCATCCTAGTGGGTGTGAAGTTGTATCCTTTGGGGTTTTGATTTGCATTCTTCCCTAATTCTTAATGGTGTTATGCATCCCGTCAGGTCTTAACTGGCCATTTGTATGGCTTCCTGATCAACTTTTGTGAACGGAAAAATGGTCTCTAAAACATAAAATTTACTTGCCTGCTGCTTGATAATTTTTGTGACTTTTATCTTGACCTCCTTTGTGTTCCCGGGGTTACCTGAGTGTCAGGTGTTTGTTGTGGTTCTTAGAGCAACCTAACACCTGGATTTCTAGAGTGCAAAAAGCTGTTGGACCAAGTCATTCCAGAATGTTAAAATAATTAGACTTTTTAAAAAATATGGCAAGGATAGTTTAAAACATGTGAGACAGTAGTTTAAAGATACAAGGTTGTATTTATAATACAGAAGTAAAAGAAAATCACAAATTCATTGGCTGGTTAGGTCATGTAGCTGACGACGTACATGGTTCTTGCACTTGAAAAAATGGCAGTTACTTACAAGTACATTTGCTGCCTCTGCTTGGAGTAATGTGAATGGAACATTCATGATTCGACTATTTTATTTCCATGTATATTTCCAGGCTAGAAAGGTAGGTGTTCGGGTCAAATTCTCTCTCCACGGCATGTCCTGTCTATGTAAGATCCTTGATATCTTTCTAATCCATCCATCTCTCTAGCTTCCTTGCTACCCACCAGGACCCACCCACTTGGGTAATAAGAGACTGCTGATTTCTCTCTCTCTCTCTCTCTCTCTCTCTCTCTCTCTCTCTCTCTCTCTCTCTCTTTCCCTCTTAATTTCTTTATCTCTGGTTTTCTGGGTCCATCTTGGTCTCTCTTTATGTCTTTGCCCCTCTCTTGCTCCCCCTAGTCCCAGTCTCCTCTTAAGCACCATTAGGATACTGCTAACAAAAGCTTCTGAAGCGAATCACCTGCTTTAACCTTCCATGCCCCCCTCCTCACTGACCTCTGTATCAGGTTCTGAGGACAAGAGATCCATGTGCACTCTTTAGCTGCACCTGTGACAGCCTCCTGCCTCACCCAGCACCTCAGTCAGCCTTCCTGGACCACTTGCTGAGCAGACATCTCTTCCTGGAAGGACCCCTTGTGGTGATGGGGAAATAAAATTCTCTAGCTCCTCCCTTCCCACATTGAGTTCTGGAGCAAAGTCAACAGTCCCCTGCTGGGCTCAGTGCTAACCCTTTGGTTGACAGTGAGGATTTTAGGGAGTTCCAGGGGGAGGGCAGGGAACAGGGAACTATTCATACTCTGGCACCCTATGACTGGGAACCAGCTTAGTCTTCCCCCTGCCCTCCTCTGAGGCAGTCCTTTCCCCAGAACCATCTTGTGGGTGCCATGGTCCTATCGGCCCATCTGATGGAGCATATGGACCCTTCTAAGAATAATGTTTATAAAAGCATAAAATAGAGGATTACCAAAAAAAAAAAACCCCACATTTATATTGAAATACAGTAATGTGCAGTATAAGTGTGATAAAATAACATTAAAAGTAAAATCAAGATGCAGGTCTATGAATTACTATAATTTTAAAGTAATGAGAAGAAACCTGGGAGGTGAAAGAGGAAACAGGTGTCCTACCCTTCTTAAAAGGATACTAATTCCATCAAGAGGACTCCATCCTCTTGACCTCATCTAGACCTGATTACTTCCTGTGATACTGTGGCTTGTAGTCTCCCCTATCCGTGCCCTTCCCCTGCCCACCCCCGGTTTTTGGCACTGAACTCCTAAAACCCTTAGAATTTTCTAATTGGTAGGAGTGATAAAGATTTCCTTAGCTTAAGGAGGTGACTTTCGGACTCCAGGATGGGAGCTGGCTGCCAGGGAACCAACCATGTGATCAGAGGGTTGGAAATTTCTGTCCCCCCACCCCCAGGGAGCAGAGAGTATCTGGAGGTTGAATCCATCACCAATGGCCAATGATTTAAGCAATCAGGCTTATGTAATGAAGCTGTCATAAACACCCAAAAAACAGGTTTGGGAGAGCTTCCAGATTGGTAAATGCAGGAAACTGAAACTGGGGTGGGGAGAGAGGGGCACTCCTAGAGAGGGCATGGAAACTCTGTGTCCCCTTCCCCAAGCCTCAGCCTCTGCATCTCTCCTAAGTTATATTCTGAGTTATATTCTTTTATAATAAACCGGGATCTAGGAAGTAAAACATTTCTCTGAGTTCCATGAGCCATGTAGCAAATTAATGAAACAAAAGGAGAGGATCTTGGGAAACTTATTTACATCCAGTGGGTCAGAAGTACAGGGACTGTGGACTGGCCTCTGAGGGGAAGCAGAAGGGAGGCAGTCATTCAAAAGTGAGCCTTAACCTTGGAGTCTGATGCGGTCTCTGGGTGGATAGCGTCAGAATTGAGTTGAACGGTGGGACACCAAGGAGGGGTCCTGAGAACTGCTTGTTGGTGTCGGGAATCTCCCAGCCCCCCAACCTCATCCCACTCAAATTGGTACCAGAACTTCTTTACCTCCCATAGGCCCTGCCTCCAAGTACCATCGCCATGGGGATCGTGGCTTTAGCTTTTGAATTTGGGGGAGACCCATTCAGTGCACAGCACCAGATGAAGAATCCTGGCTTGCACAAGATTCTCTACTGCAAAGCCTTCAGCCAACCGTTGTGTTTTTCCCCACAGGGACTGGGGAGTCTGTGAGGTCTTTTCAGCATATTCACAGCCCCAGATACTTACTCCCTGCTGGCACTTCCTCTTGATTTGTTTTCCTTTTAGAGGAGACCAGGAGATGGCAAGTGTTTTCTGTAAAGGGCCAGATAGTCTCTATCAAAACTACTCAATTCAGCCAGAGACAATATGTAAACAAATAGTCATGGCTGTGTTCCCACTGGAAGTTTTATGGACACCAAAATTTGTTTTATATAATTCTCATGTGTCATGGGTTATGTTTTTAAAAATGTTTCAGCCACTTAAAAATACAAAACCCGTTCATGGTTAACATGCTGTAGGAAAACTAACCATGGGCCCGATCAGGCATGGATAATGGCTCGTTGGCCTCCGCACTAGATCACAAGTTTCTTAAAGGCAGGAGATCTGTGTTTGTTTCCTGTCTCTTATATATAGCACCGGTGTTGGCTATATTGGTATAAAATAAATACGGGCCGGGGGCGCCTGGGTGGCGCAGTCGGTTGGGCGTCCCGACTTCAGCCAGGTCACGATCTTGCGGTCCGTGAGTTCGAGCCCCGCGTCGGGCTCTGGGCTGATGGCTCAGAGCCTGGAGCCTGTTTCCGATTCTGTGTCTCCCTCTCTCTCTGTCCCTCCCCCGTTCATGCTCTGTCTCTCTCTGTCCCAAAAATAAATAAACGTTGAAAAAAAAATTTAAAATAAATACGGGCCGAAGGAATATTCGAGACTGTGTTTTATACCCACACAGGCTTTCTCAATGTTCTTCCAAAATCTGGACTGCACAGTGGAGGGAATCCCTACTAGAATTTAGGCCAAACCCGGATTTGTGATCTGATTCCAGCATCGTTTTGTGGCTCCTTCTCTGTAATCCTGGTGTCCCCCAGACGAAGACCAACTCTTGCCCACGTTGAAGGTGTCGTTCATGTGCTCCTACACTTAAAGATCTCAGAGGAATGGGAATTTGCCTGTTTTCCACTGATTCAACATGGCCCTAAACTGGAGGGGGAAGAAAAAGATCACTGCGTAGAGAATTTTAGATTCATTCTTGAACAAAAAGGAAAATCTGTTTCCGATACTTGCTCTGCCCTTCAGACTTAAATGTTCAACAACCATAATCATCGTGAAAATCAGAGGAACTTTATTTCTGAAGTGCTTATTCCCTACAGAGATTAAGAAACCACTTAAAGGTACATAGACAGATTTTTAAAACTTGTTTTGAATGGTCTGTAAGTTTGGAAGCACCAGACTTACCCTCCAGCCGGCTGTTGAAGAAGCAAGAGGTTAATAACTACCTGAATAGAACCACTTTCCTGATAACAAGGCAAGGTGTTTATGAGTCACGCTTGCCCACCTGTGAAGTGCTGATTTGACTAATAGGTATATTGGCCGAGTACAGGAAAGGTTTTGGCATCTTGCCCAAGGTCATGGACAAATTTGCAATCTCATCAAGCCATGTTCATTATCATGCAAAATATCTGAAACAGGTTTACTTAGAGATGTAGCAGTAGCCCCGCTAAATGGGAATCAGATAAAATGAAAATATTAGATTCTGTGAACTTATTTTTAGAGACCCTTTTTCAATTCATGGCTTATGATGTCTGATCAATTCAGTTGAGCTATTTTAACATCATCTTGGAGTCCACTTAGGCTTACTTCTTCATTTTTAGGTGACCTTTGTGCACATGAATTACATTAATGACTCAGTATAGCCTACACTTACCTAATGAAAAGCTAATTTCTTGAGAGAGAAGAGGTTATAAGAAATGAGCCCCGGACTTCTCTCTGCGGGAAGGTCCCAACTTACTCGAGGAAACCTCATTTAGACACAGCAGAGATAATGAGCGATATCGGTCACGCGCTAAGTGCCAGCGAGTGACAGAGGGCAGAGTGACAGCTCCTCAGGAGGGACCAGGAACACAGCCTGGCCTCCAAGAGGGAACGCAGACAGAAAACGTTGTGGGTCACTCGGTCACAACACGTGTGCATGCATGCACCCCGACCCTCGTCGCTTGACTCGTGGGTACTGTGGCCTCTGCTTAGTACCTACTATTCCTGTCTCTTGGTTTAAGAGCCTGTAATGGAAATTCTTACATATTGCTGCTGGAGACATGCTATGTGAGGTCTTCCTGCAGGGCAGGGTCTTAGATGTATGTATTATGCTTCACTCCACTTAGACCTTCTGCCTCTACTGAGTCTTTTGAGGTACAGTGCCGTATGTGTATATGTGATAGTACTCGTCGTCATGTTGCCCCTGATCTTTAGAATAACAGAATTGGTTGATGTCTCCTAATTCAGCCTTTGGAGGGAGACTTGGGTTACTGGAAATCCCTGGGAACCATTAAGAATGATGCTGAACACAGAATGTATTTTTCTTGTAAGCAGTCGAAAAATGGTGGCCTACCTCTGATGTGTTCTGAAATTCAGGTTCTTTGCGTGGCTAAAATGAACAAATCAGGAGACTCTAGCTGCTGGCGAGGATGGGGAGAGACGGGAACCCTCTCGCACTGGTGGTGGGAATGCAAACTGGGGCGGCTGCTCTGGAAAACAGTGTGGAGGTTCCTCAAAAAATTAAAAATAGATCTACCCTATGACCCAGCCATAGCACTACTAGGAATTGACCCAAGGGATACAGGAGTGCTGATGCATAAGGGCACTTGTGCCCCAATGTCTATAGCAGCACTTTGAACAATAGCCAAATTATGGAAAAAGCCTGAATGTCCATCAACTGATGAATGGATAAAGAAATTGTGGTTTATATACACAATGGAATACTACTTGGCAATGAGAAAGAATGAAATAGGGCCTTTGGTAGCAACGTGGATGGAAGTGGAGAGTGTGATGCTAAGTGAGATAAGCCATACAGAGAAAGACAGATACCATATGGTTTCACTCTTATGTGGATCCTGAGAAACTTAACAGAAGACCATGGGGGAGGGGAAGGAGAAAAAAAAAGAGAGGGAGGGAACCAAACCATAAGAGACTCAAAAACTGAGAACAAACTGAGGGTTGATGGGGGGTGGGAGGGAGGGGAGGGGCGGTGATGGGCATTGAGGAGGGCACCTGTTGGGATGAGCACTGGGTGTTGTATGGAAACCAGTTTGACAATAAATTTCATATTGAAAATTTTTTCAATGAGATTCAGGTTCTTGGCTGTGTTTTGTCTTTAAGATCTCTAATAGCTTTGTTTTGTTCATCGCATTAATCCCCGCTTCCTATGCCTGACTTCCAGGGCCCCGAAGCAGCCTGCTTTCAAAGATCAGAGAAGCCTGCAGAATCTCAGCCATTCCTGTCTGTCTCATCCTTGCCTGGACTCCCCCAGCCCAACCCCCCCCCCCCCCCCGCCAGGCTCTTCTCCCCGCACAGGACGTCACCTCCTCTGTCTCCCTCCTAGCTCAGCTTCTGTCAGTTATATAAAGATGCTCCTTCTTGTGAATCTTTTCCTGAATTGGCAGTCCTTTGTGGTTGCATCATCCAGTCTTTGGGTTTGTCTCAAGCAAACAGGTGTTCTGGAAAGGAGCCCGGATTCGGCAGAGGAACTTGAATGTGGCTGGGAGAGCACCTGTGTGAGGATCTTGTTTTTGCTGATGGCTCATTTTTAAAAGATACTTGGAGCGGAGCCATGCGCATACCGGTCCTTACTGCTTTGTTCCTTTTCTAGTTAACCAAGCATCCTTTTTCTTTTTTCAATGAAGAGCTGGCCCAGAGAGAAGTCATGTTCTAGTTCCTTAGCTTCAAACAGTTTTGCGAGGAAAAATTAGGTACAATTCGAAGATAAGGGTTTACATTAGAACACAGCATTCTCTTTCTCATATTTTCCCCATTTGCTTTGTGTGTTACTCCAAGTCCCTCCCTGCGAGGCACACCCATGGCCTCATACTCAGCATTTGCCCCTGGCCCCTCCCCCCAGATCTCATTCCACACTGGGCTTCCTCTGAGAACTGGGAAGAAGAGAGAATTGTGTTCTTCAGTCTTTGTGTGTTTGGCTCCTTAAACTATAAACTGTCTCCACTCACTTGTCCCGCACAGCCCTTATGTACCCCACTCCCCACCAGTATGACCTATGAATTGGCTTTCTCTATTTGTATGCTAACAGAAAGTATTTGCTTTTAGGAAAACTTGCAAACATACATAAAAATGGAGAGCATAAGTGTCTTGCATGCCCATTGCACAGATCGTTACCGAGATTTTTAGTATATTCTTTTAAAACCAAAGTTTATCCTACTGGGTGGTTCTGTTACTCTATAGCATCTGCCCTTTTCCAAAACTTGTCTCTTAGTCGTGTGCTCAGTAGCTCAAATGGTGTAATTCTGTGATACTCAGTTTGAACACTATTATTCATTGTCAAAGGCAGTCGTAGGTAAGACTAGACATTAAAATTCAACAAACAGATCTCAGAGAACTTCACAGGACAGCGTCGGGCACAGGTTATAATTTGTAAAATATGAGCTTCATGTAGAAATCATGGTGAAGTTATTATTTCTATCCTATTAAATTCAGCCCTAAACCTGGAAATGGAGTTTTCATTTCTAGTTTTTACAAGTAAAACATGATCATTTGAGTCATTAACACTATTCTGGGTAATTACCAGGGAGTGTTGTGATTAGTTGTGAATTTTTCTTTGCTTCCATGTGATGTCCTTCATAGATAGTCTGGAAAGCACTAAAGTTTTTCACTGTGGACTTAGGCATTCTCCTCCCTTAAGGGCAGAAGAGAACCGGAATCTTCCTCTTAGACAATAATACTAGATGGACAATTATGAACTACCTCATGCTAGTAGGAACATTCACTTTCTTAACAAAATGGGATAGCATGATGGGTACCAGCTGTAAATGAAGGTCAATTATTTCCATACTTCTCCTGAATCACTCATATCCCTTCTGCATGATGGGGTTCATGGTTGAAATTGCCTAATTTTTTTTCCTGTTTTCTTTTTCTTTTCTCCAGCTCTTGTGAATGTGAAACTCTGGGCCATCGATCGACAATGTTTTCAAACAATCATGATGAGGACAGGACTCATCAAACACACCGAGTATATGGAATTTTTAAAAAGGTAGGATGCTTTATTTTCTCCTGCTGAGGGTGTTTATGGTCTTTTCAACCCTCTTCCTGGACAGGCAGCTCAGGGAAGCCTTTTCGTTTCATTTCAGTCTTGATAGCCTACAAATTTGTAGAAGCATGAGACTTTGGACTGGCTTCTTCTTTCTGGCGCTGGTACCAGTTTCCATGCTAAGTGACAAAGTCAGAACTTGGGACATTATCTCAGGGAGTGTGGGTCAGAGAAACAAAGGAGAATTTACTTGAACAAAAAAGGGGTATTGAGTTCATCCCTAACTGTCGATTAAAATGTTGATGGTACCTCTCCGGACTGCATCGTCTCTTGTGTAAGATTCCATGTCAAAGGTCAGGTGACAAAGATGGAAAAGTTCCAAAAGCTCATTATCCTTTAACCCCAAGTTTAATTTCCCCACTTAAGTTCATTTTCTGTTGTAGTTCTCAAATATCAAAAGTTTTTTTTTTCTTTTGATACTGTATATTTTTGTGATTCAGTATAGCATGGGAACTGGGATAAAAAACAGCTTTTCATTTCTGAAGAATACACCGATGTTCACTGAAATGCATTTCTTTGTCTCTAAGCTTATTTTAAAGAAAATACATTATTTCATCCTTAAAAAGAATATTGACAACTCTGACTTTTTTCCAATAAGTCGCTATTTTGTATTTTTTCGTTGAAAACAGAACCATCCTTAAGTAATAACGTACAGATTACGTTTGCTAAAGAGGGGCGTATTATCTGTTACAATCATAATTTCTTAGAGCTAGAATATCAAGCTGGTTTTTTCATGGCTTATTTTTGTTTTTGTGAAAGAAATGGTTTAAGGGGAGGTAGAAAATCGAAATCGCATTTTGGGTCAGTGATACATCATAACAGATACCTGTGGAATTTTCTTACAATGGAATTTTAATATTCCTTACTTGAGTATTTTATGTAGTTCATTTATTTTCTGATTCATTGTTTATGCATATTTGATTTCCACATAATTTGTTCTTTACGTTCTTGCTAAAGGAACAATAAAACTCTAATTTGATGTCAAGTGGTAATTTTAAAATATAATTATCAGGGTGTTGGGATTTTTCTTCAACATGATTGGGTGAAACATTTAGACGTGGAAATGTACTTTTGTTTGGAATTTAGTACAGTTCGCAAGGAAATTATTCAGACGCCGTCTGTGTGTGTGTGTGTGTGTGTGTGTGTGTGTATCTATATTTGCGTGTGTTTGTTGATACATATGTGTGTGTCTATACTGGTATGTGTGCGAAAAAGAGAATAGAAAGAATACAGAGACCAAGAGAGAAAGATGGAGACAGAATAAATTATCATTTTTAAGCTTTTACTTAAAGTGCAATTTACTGTTTTCTTCTGATGGAACCGTATTAGAGAAAGATCCCGATTGGTAATTAATAAAATTCTTACCTGTAGGACGGAGCCTACCTAAGCTCTCAGGTACCTAAGCATTGGGCACTTACGACATAGATTTCCATAATTCCATTCTCTCAAGGAAACGGGGTGTCAGTGCTCATGACCCACATAAATTTTTCTAAGAGGGGCTGGTTCAGGCAATGAAGTCTCATTGTGTTGTTGCTGGGGTTTTTTGTTTGTTCGGATTTTTGTTTTTAGTTGAATCTGCATATACTCTTATATCTTTTGTATTCACCTAAATTTGTGTTATCTGCTCTGCTGATTCAAACCTTCAATAAGTAAAGTTGGTTCTCCAGAGGGTGGGAATGTATCATGTTGGCCAGCTTAGTGCAGGTGAAGTTTAACTGGTTGAGTTAGAGGTGGGTGCAGACGTTTACTTTCCATCCGTCTACTGTCTAAAGAGTCAAGTCCTCACCATTTGTGAAGACGGTGCTGGGATGGGAGTCCAGAGAGGTGACCAAGGGACCATCGATGCCTGGGGCCAGCTTTAATCTTCCTTAATTATGACTGTGGTTAACTGGTTCTCTCTGACCCTTCAGTGGCTCGCAATTGCTCTTGAATTATGCATGGCCTCATTAGCTGCAAGTTCAAGGCCCTCACACAGCCAACCACCACCTGCTTTCCTGCCTGCTTTCTTCTTGCCCCAGGCAAACCGGACAGTTCACTGTGCCCAGGCAGTCCTTGGACCCTGACACAGCTCACTGCCTCTGTAGCCATCATTGTTGTTTTGTTTTTCCCCCCACCTCCCATCAGTGTTAAAATCTTTTAAGATACAACTAAAACCTGCCTCTTGCAAAGATACTAACCTCATTCCACCAAGAAGTAATATTTTCCTTTTTTGAGCTTTGTCTCTATCATGTGTCTCCTTCTCTACTTTGTTTTATTATAACCTGACTATTGAACTTCTACTTTGAGACTATAAACTTGTCATAAACATCTTGGTGCTCGTCTTGGCACAAAACTTACTGATTTATAGATAGGTAGTTAGTATGACTTTAAGGGCAGGATCAGTACATAATTTGAAGGGCCCAGAGACCAATGAAAATTGGGAGCTCCTTTTAAAAAAATGTCTGTGTGGCTCAGTCGTTTAAGGTCCAACTTTGGCTCAGATCATCATCTCACAGTTCGTGGGTTCAAGCCCCGCATCAGGCTCTGTGCTGACAGCTCAGAGCCTGAAGCCTGCTTCAGATTCTGTCTCCCTCTCTCTCTGCCCCTCCCCCTCTCATGCTCTGTCTCTTTGTCTCTCTCCCTCTCTTTGGAAAATAAAAATGTCAAAACCCTGACAGCATAGTATTAAACCAAGCATAGGCACCTTCTAAGCTTGGCCTCTATACTGTTGCCCAGGTTGTACACTGATGAAGCTAAACGAGTAATACTGTTTTCTCCTCCATGTTCCCAGGTTATCTCTCTTTGCTACCACTTATTCTGCAGGGTGGTTAAGAAGTGTGTATACTCTCCCCAAAGGAAATGATCGTGTCAAAAAGTTAAGATGACCAAAATTAACATTTCTATCCTGACTGAAGAATTGTTCATTTCCCTATTACTGATTTTTTTTTAACATGCATACCACTCTTTTACATCATGTAAATTTTTTTAAGCTTTATGTAGTCAAGTCAATCAACTTTTTCCTTTAGGGTTTCCTGTGTAGCAAGTCTCACCGTAATAAAATAAAAATGTGGACTCAATGCTTTGAAATTTGCCTGTAGCAACCTGTGTGTACAGGGAAAAGGGGTGTTTTTCTCTAATGTGCTTGCTAAAAAAAAAAAAAAAAAGTCCATCTCCATTTTTCTCCCATACACACCTTATACTTTATATTGAGGACTTAAAGGAATTGTGATATTCAGAACAGCAACAGCTCAGGTTAAAGAATGGTCTTCCGTGTCTGTTCACGCCCATATGCCTCTCATCCTGTTCATGTTTCTAAACAAGCAGTAAGCTGTGAGGGCCAGAAATGGGACACACCGGGCATATATAAATGCGCTGAAATGGGAAGATTTTTCTCCACTGTCAGAGTTGGTTTTTATTTTCATTCTGGTGTGTTTACCCATTTTGGAGCTCCCCATCAGGGGGTCTGGCCTCCCTTTCCACGGATTAAATGCCACATCTAACTCGGATTCTACCTCTTTAATCATATTTAGCCATTTTTCCTTTCGTGCCTCTATTTCACATTCCCTGATGTAAACACAGATGTTCCTCGGCAAGCCAAAAAAAAAAAATTAAAAACACAAGACACTATTCAGGGTTTAGCAGGGCTGCTAAGCAGGGCACTGTTGCTATAGGTCCTGCGGTGGTTTTGCTGCTGTGACCAATCGTCATCTTGGGCTATGGGAAAATGCTGCTTTTTGAGATGGACTCTGAAAAATGAGACCAATAACTGCCCGAGTTAACTTGTGTTGGCTTTTGCTGCACGCTTTCCCTGTGCTGCTCTCGGCTCCGGCCCCTTTTCCACAGGAGCAGCAGAAGGCAGCCGTGTGGCCACTGGGTGGGGAGGTAGGGACTGGCTTTGTTCGTGGCCTTGAGCTGACCGTGATGGTGACGCCATCACCCTCTATTTGTTACTTGCCTCGCTGACAGAGGAGAGAACAGCAGGGACCATTTGGAAGTTGAGGTACTCTCTGGATCTTGTTCACCCTCAGAAAATGTTTTCTTCATTCACAAAGGGACCTTTTGGTCAGGCAGGCGTGCTGATGTCCTCTTCCTGCCCAAAGTCTGTCCTTGGCTGCTTACCACCCCCTAAGGGGAAACCTGGGTCTTGAGTGTGGTCTTCGAAGCCCTGCTTTCTGGGGCTGCTATGGGCTTCCCTGGATTCGTGGTGTTCTCCCTCTTGTCCCTCATTCTCTGATTCTCTCTGCTACAGCCACAGGGCTGGCCATCTTTCGTTGCCCTCCTGCGCCACGGCCCCTCCCAGCGGAGCACATCCCGGGAGACTCTTCTCCTTTCAAATGGGAGTCTTTCCGACGGTGATCTGTATAGCACAGTACAGGGAGTATGTCCGGTGGGGCAGGGAAAAAACAAATCTGATCTCTCTCAGATAATTAGAAATTTCTGCTTTGCCCTTTTCTGAGTTGAAAAAGGCATTGCTGCTGTTAACCACCAAGTTTCATACAGTATTCTGAAAATACAGAATTAGAAATTTAGGAGATTTTTGAAGGCCTTTGGTAAAACTTTTTGGTTCCCAGAGGACTCTCCCAGCATAAAGAACTTGGAGGTATTTTCCCGGTCATGTGGTGTGGATCTTCTCCAGCAATTTCTGATTAATGGAAGCTAAGTGATAACAAAGCCCAAAGCTGATGGCCCCGGTGAGGGCCTTACGGCATCCACATCCAAGGAGTCAAGGTGAGGAGTGGGCCTTCGGTAAATCCAGGAGCTACCAAGATAGTGCTTCCTTCTGCTGTTTGATGCTGTGTAGTTTACGTATTCCTTGCTTCCATCCTTGGGGAGTAAACCTCAACTCTAGTTTGCTCTTGCCTTTTCTTCTCTGAAACAGTACTACTTGTATATACATCTAATGTGTAATTGAATACATATGCTACTTACATGTGCACATTAGGAAAGTGACACTCACCTCCCAAAAGAAAGGATGACTTTGCATTGAAACGTCATGCTCCCCTGTTGGGATCAGAATGACTTTCACTATGAGAATAACCTCACCTTGGGTTGGGTTGGTGACTCCTGTCTATCATCTCTACCTAGACCGAAATTTACTGAAACTTGTCTTCTGTTGCTTGACGTTTTTTATCATCTGGTAGTTTGGGCCACCACTACCCCCTTCCCCTGCCAACCGTCAGGGGCCTATGAAGATGCGTCTTCACGTCTTTGGTCTGATACATGAATGAGACACGTGAATCTAATAATGGGATTTAGAAAAATCTAAGACCTGAGGTCTGTGCCATGCCTGGACTACGGCTCCCAGCAGATCTTGCGAAGGAAGCTCCTTACTGTGGTGAACTTGATGTGGGGCAGGTTAGGAATACTGTCTTCTTTTCCTCTCCCCAAAAGTAATGTACTTATGTAACCAATTTGATATTACGTAGACTTTTTTTTTTTCTATATTCTGCATGTTTTTCAATCTTGGGATACTGACATTTCTAAAACCCTTACAAATTTTCCTTCTCGGATCTAATTTGAGAACCTGCTAATTTCATTTTCTTATAACTCAATTCAACAGGCTACCTTATTTCTGAGATTTCTATTTTATTCTGCATCACACTTACAAAAGTAGAGTCAGGGAGATGTCCATTCAGAGTTGGCAGTGTAGAACAGAACCGTGTAAGGGGATAAGACAGGCCCCTCCTTTCACGTAGGAGGCCACTGAGGCTTAGATTTGTTGAGATGCCCAAAGTCCCATGAGAAATCGGTCATACATTCAGCCCCGTGCCCCTAGGAAAATGGGAAATTCAGCTGTCCTACTGTGTCAATGGACTCCTGTTCAAAATCTCGGGTAAAATTGTCCACCATCTTCCAGTGTTGCACAATTTTCTGGAATATTTGGGGCTTTAATTTTTTGTTTGTTTTTGAAGAATAGTTGACACACGTTAGTTCCACGAGCAAAACCTAGCGATCCCACATCTATACGCGCACAAGTGTGGGTGCCATCACTGCACAATGCTATTACAGTATCACTGACTGTATTCCCTGTGCTATGCCTTTTGTCCCTGTGACCTCTTCCTTCTTCCAGGGCATTCTTTCATCCTCCTGCTAACGTTGTCCTGTTCCCCCATAAAAGGAGAAAGTAACAGCACACAGCTGCACTCGCCATGGCAATTTTGAATGACAGATGGGGGGTGGGGCCTGAAAATTGACATTTTTAACAACTCCCCTGCCAATGCTCTTGATCCCAATCTGGAGACCACTTCTGGGCAGTTGCTGATCTAGAACATAAGACGAAGATGGAATACATATTTCAAATATTTCAGTGTTTGCTTGATTTAGTGATGTGAGAAAAATGGGTTTAAATTCTGGCTTCACTATAGGTAAGTAGTCTTAGGCAAGTTTATTTTTAATGTTTACTTTTGAGAGAGAGAGAGAGAGAGGCAGAGTGTGAGCAGGGGAGGGGCAGAGAGAGAAGGAGACCCAGAATCTGAAGCAGGCTCCAGGCTCCGAGCTGTCAGAAGAGTGCCCAACATAGGGCTCGAACTCTGGAATTATGAGCTCAGGACCTGGGCCGAAGTTGTCTGCTTAACTGACTGAGCCACCCAGGCACCCTTAGGCAAGTTTCTTTAAACTTAAGCTCAGTTTCTACCAACCAAAAAATAGGGTATCCTCCCACCTGAGGGATTATAATCAGAAATAAACAAAATAAGATAATATTAGCAAATGTAGGAGAGTGTGCCAAAGAGTTTTCAAAACCCTTGAGATGAATTAACTGTGCTTAATCCTCAACATGAATCTATAAAGTGTGTGCTAACATAATTTCAGTTTTACCGAAGAGAGAACTGAGGCCAAAGACTAAATAGACTAAAGTTCCACAGCTAGTCACGGGGAGAGCCAATAGCCACAGTAAATGTGCTTGTACACTCTGCTCTTAACTGCTTCCAGATCTGTGGGCTGCTCAGATATTAATTCCAACATACTGCTGATCTTCTCAACAGATTGGCACTTACTTTGCCCGGAGATTTGGGCAGCTGGATGACTTGGTTCTTGGTGTCCCTGGGTTTCTCATTCACTATACTTTTCTCTCTAGTAGTACCCTCCCCCCAAACCTCTGGAGATTTTTGTTTGCTCTCATTCCCCTACGGGTATGTATTCAGAGATCCGTGCTCCATAATAACCTAAGAGCTGTCACTGTGATTGGTGGTAAAGAAAAGTGATGATGTCTTAGAATTGCATTGGCTCAGGGGAGGGGCCTTTAGTTGTCTGGAAATTCACCACCTTTTTGGAAGCAGGCACCATGATTTCTGAAATGGATATTATGTGATCAAGAGCCCAGGATCACTGTTTCCTGGCATCAGACATTCAGGCATCGATGCTTCTGGCTTGTCCTGAGGTTCTCCGGTACAGGTGGTGGTCTTTAAGCAAGACCCGTTCTTGCTTGGGTTGTGTTCTCTGACCTTATTTTGATCAACTGGACTATTGGGACGTTTACCAACAGAATATCTTTGGTACACATGAGCCTGAAGAAATCAAGAACCTACTTTGGGGATCACAAATTATGTAAGGAGCAACAGTACAGTCTAATCAACCTGAGATATTTGCGGAACATCAGAGTCTTGATCCCACTTTCCCTAGACTTTTCTTCTATAATTTGCAAGGAGAGATGGTAAAAGAAGGCTCCTATGAAAATAGTTCTAGGGATTTTAGACTTTCTTTTTTTTTTTTAATTTTGAGGAGTAAGTTACAGACCTATTTATTAAACTCTTAAGCTTTGAGCTTTAATAGAGGTTTTCTAGAAGATTGTGGAACGTGTGTTAGAATTAAGCTTAACAGAGGTGGCGTAGCTGAAATTTGAAGGGAAATATCACAAAGAAGGCGTTCGAAGAGGCGCTTTCTTCTCCCACATACGACCACCTGCTCAGTCCATCTTGTGGTAGCAGACGCATTCTCATCAAAGATGACACCAGGGGCAGATACATATAAAAGTGGCCATTAATTTCATGTTGTCATTGAGCATTTGCACAGATGTCTCCATAGTGATGGGTTTTTTTTTAAAGAAAGTCTCACCTCTGATATTTGCATGTTGTTTATTGATTATAAAAGTGCTACACTTTCCTATATAGCATGCTTCCTCCACATGCGTAAATTCCTTCTAATCCTTACAAATAATAAGATACCCAGTTTACGGTGTTTGTGGCTAAAATCTCCCATTTGGGTCAAACAGTGAATTTCCTACAAATTGGTCTTGCTCGATCCTGGGGAAGATGAGGCTTCAGCCCAGGGATTGACGTGCCTCTCCCAGAGTCTGGGCTGGGGGGGGGATGAGTCCTTTGGGGATGCTAGGCTAACTTTCCATCCCATGACCCTAAGGAGAGTTTCTCAACACCCCGGGGGGTGGGGTCACAAAACTAAAGCAGTGTGACAAAGCAGTTTGATATTCCTCTGTTCTGTTGTTATGGTCTTGAACCTTACAAACTCTTCCTGCAGCCAGTCTCGTTTCATTTGTGTATCTTTCACACTGAGCCTCCTTGAGGGCGTCTGGGAGGGAGTCCTTTTCCATAGACGACTCTGTAATGAACAGGTCAGAAGGATGCCACAAGCTACTGGGGAAAAGAAAAAAGTAGGCTTCTGACATCCCAGCCACCTGGATTTCTCCACTTGAGATAGAAACCTTCTTCCCCACAACTGGAGAGGAATCAGAAATTCTGGAGTGGGGCAAGGACATGGTGTTGAGGGCAAGTAAACGTCAGGGTGAGTTCAGCCACCGCGTAATCTGATCTGTCCTGGAAAGGGGAGAGAACATCAGTTCGTTTCAAAAAGGAAAGAAAGTAGGGACACCTGGGTGGCTCAGTAGGTTAAGTGTCCAACTTCGGCTCAGGTTACTGGATGGAGCCCCGCATCGGGCTCTGTGCTGACAGTGCAGAACCTGCTTAGGATTCCCTCCCTCCCTCTCTCTCTGTCTGTCTCTCTGTCTCTCTGTGGACAGAGCTAGCTTTAGGAATAAAGCTAGTCCTAATGGATTTACCGATAGGTTTTTTACCAAGGTGAAGTCCAAAGCTAAGCATCTGGGTGTTGAGTGGTGTGGGCATGGGCATCTCTGAGCCAGACCCTCCTGGTTTGCTGCTTGATCTGGGGTGCGGGGAGACGGCTCCCAGGAAAGGGAAGCCCTTAGAGCACTTGGCATGATGCTTGGTGACAGAAGTATGGGCTGAGTTGGGAACACTCCCCCACAGCGAGAGTGTTGGCATAGCAGTGAGGGAAATCGGGGGGAGGGGGGGGGAGAAACACAAACAAGAACAAAACGGCCTGCACCTGCTGCTTCACATACATTATCTCACGTGATTTTGACAGGCTCTTTTGAGGGCAGTGGGGTGCTCCTCCCCTTATTTGAGGAGGTGTCTGGAGTTTTTAAAATGAGCAACGTCCCCACCATCACACAGCCAGATTCAAGATCAGGCCCCACTTAAAGTCCTTGTTCTCTTCATCCCATCAGGCAAACTTCCTGAAAATGGGTGACGTCACAAAAATAAAACGTCAGTGTTGATCATTTTTTTCTAATAGAATGAACATGTCATTCGAAGATTGGCGCAAAATTCATTGCAAATGTGTATAGTGGCACCCAAGCTTGTTATTTTTTGTTTTATGTTGTTCTTTATTTTTGAGAAAGATACAGCTGGGAAGGGGCAGAGAAAAACATGGGGACAGACAGCAGAGAGTCTGATGTGGGGCTCAAACTCACAAACCCTAAGATCATGACCTGAGCCAAAGTCGGACACTTAACTGACTGAGCCCCCCAGGCACCTCCAGAAATTTATTTCTTGATACATTTTAACCATTGCAAAAAGTTCCTGGGGTGTGTGTGTGTGTGTGTGTGTGTGTGTGTGTGTGTGTTTGAGTGCGATCATGCATCCATCCAACCGTCCATGAATCTTGAGGTTTAAATCATTTAAAAACAGAGGAAGATTTTTTTCTTAGGAATCTTGTGATAAGCATGCCATTTTAAAATTGACCTCGTATTTATACAATAAGCGATGCAATGTTTATGCTGGACCCCAGGACGATTCCAGCTGAATAGCACAACTTGGGTTTTCCTATAAACATACAAAGAGAGTTGAAAGTTACTCAGTACTTTTCAAAGAATTAGATGAATTCTGTTTTCTCATTTGCCTGGATGGGGTCCAATGGGTAAACATTGTATTCCATGTTTGGGAAAAACTCCTCAAGTGCTCTGCTCTGTTGTGTAAACACAGACACATCAAAGTTGCCTTGGAGGATGGATTTTTTTATTATTTTCAAGAGAACTCAAATCCACAAGTAGATCTAACACAAACATGGCCAAGATTTAGTGTACTGAAAGAAAACTATTACAATAAAAGGACGTTAATGCCAGAGAATTCTGAATTCTTAAAAAAAAAAATCTCTTTTGGTTTATATGTACCCTCAACTCTCCTTACTTAGAGATAAGGCTGTTGGTTGAAATGACATCCTGGTGTTGGGGGCAGGGTGTTGGGGGGATGAGAGATGGTTGTTGTAACTGTTAATCTGAGTTTTAATACTGCCTGGATTAAAAATAGGAAGACAGACTGTAAGAGTATCCAACGAAGGAGTCTACAAATAGGTGCACGCTCACCAGCAAGAAGTTACTGACTTGTCTGTGGTTAATGAACGGTATTCTAAGTGGCGTCGAGTCAAACTTCCTTCTTAACTCATCCCATTTCTCCCTCCTTCTCTTCCTTTGTCCTTCCTTTGCTTCCCTTCCTTCTCCTCCCCTTCCCCCCTCCTCCCCCTCCTTCTTCTCTTTTCTCTCTCTGTCTCACTGAAAACATCCAGATGTAGGAGTATAGTCAAGATAGTCAAAAGCTTCTTAAGGATAAGGTTTACATACAAAGAGCATGTGATCAAAAGTTGGGTTTGTTTTTTTAATTTGAAGCAGCATATTCTGCAGTGTTAAAAATAGTCCTCTCAGAGACTTGTCACACAAGGTGAAAGGTGTGCTCAGTACTTAGTTGTAATGACTGAACCACTTGGCAGAATCTAGAATTCTAAATACTGGACATGTAGAGTTAGCCCAAATCATATTTTGTTACATGAGTAAACATATAAAATATAGATTTTTGTACTGGTTAAATCTGTGAAAATTGCAGTCTCCCCTGCAAAGTTGTTCACTTACTTAGCCCAGCTTAAAGTTGTGTTGCCCACCTGATCATGGTAGCCCACCCCATCTTGGCCTGCTGACCCCAGCTCTGATCCGCAGAAGCCCAATGAGTGTTAGTTGGGCACTCCAGCACTAAACAACTTTTTACTTGAGTGTGAGGCCCTCTAACATAACTAGACAAAAGATAATCTTTTTTTTTTAATTTTTTTCTAATCAAGATTTTCAGAAGAGAGATTTCTCCTATCACTAACATTTGTTCTTTAACTTCTTAAAATAACTTTAGAGTTATGAAAAAATTGAAAATATGCTATCGAGAGTTTCCATATACCTTTCACCCATCTTTCCCTTAGATGTAACCCTGGTATATTTATGGGACCATTTATAAACTTTGGTATAGCCATGGTACCCTGATCAAAACTAAGAAATTAACATTGGTACAATACTATTAATTGCACTGTAGATAGTATTCTGGTTTCTGTTCCAAGGTCCAATCCAGGGTACTTCGTTGGATTTAGTTTTTTCCTTAGGTTCAACCTGTGATGGTTTCTCAGTCTTTCTTGGTCTTGTATAACTTTGTTTGGGAGAGTAGTGATTAGGGTTTTTCTTAGAGCATGTCTCTCTATTCAGCACTAACACCTGTTCTTCATCATCCGTGTTAGATTGTTCTGGAATCTATGTCTGTGTCTGATTTCTTTAAGTAGTTTTTTTTCCAAATAAATGACACAATAATTGACGTATGCCCCATGCTAGGATATCCTACCGTTTTCCGAAACAAAAAAATCAAGTAATCAAAGGTTTTATTGCAGAAGTCCTTGTAAGTTGTTGACGAAGAAGTAAAGTGAAGAAAACTTCATTTTAGATTGTTTCCACTGTAGAGTAGGTTAGGGCACTCATCTCCTTCTTCAGATGAGGTGAGGACCCCTTGGCGAAGCCCTAGCCCAGTGCACTGGCGAAAGACTTCAACGCCAGCACACCTTACTTTTCTGAAGATGAGCTGGAAGCCTTTATCCGCATGTGAGAAGGCTCTTAAAGTCAAATTAACATAGAAGTACTCAAACAGACTTCGGGATTAATAATTACACAGTAATACTATAGAGTGGACTGGGAGCGTGTCACACCTCTATGGCTGGCTTTTTGTTTTGTTTTGTTTTTTCCCTTTTTCTGATCTTTTTGTCAGAGCCAGATGTTTGGTGTATTTTACTCAGGCCCTGGAATTTTGCTGTCTGGAAATAGCAGCTCCCATAAATGCCTTAGATACTAGCTTTGTTGCCCAGCTCCCTTAAGTCCACGTTTCTGTCCACCTCGCTATTTTTTGACCCACCGACCTGCCTCCGGTCTTGTGCAGGTCTCACATGGTTTGTCTGTTGCTGCCACCAACACCTGTCGATTTGGTCTCTGCAGAGGTGAAGTCGAGGGAGATAAAGCAGAGGTAGTGTTTCTGGGGGTGCCGGGAAGGAACAATATGGTCTAGGGGAGTAAGGGAATGTCCCATATCAGTCCTGTAGCTGGAATGGGATATTGATGTAGGAACCAGGATTCACCAGACAAGTCCTAATAGCCTCCCAGGCACATGGGGCAGAGCCTGAGTTTACACGAAGCCAGAGGTCTGTGTTTCAGAGAATCTGTGAGTGAGCCATTCTGGAATGTCGTTGTACCTAAGTACCTTGAAACACCAAGAAAAAGCCATAACTTGGAGACAACTGAAGTCGAGAATAAATTCACAATCATTGAGAACTAAAAGCTTCTTAATCGTGAAAATTGAGGCATAGTTTCAAAAAGGCGTGGACTTTGAAATAGCTTTTTCAAAAAATACAGCTCTCCTAAACTAATTTCTTTTTTAACTGTATACATTTTGTTTTTAAACTTCTAAAAAATGGGACAGACAGTTGTGCTGGTATTTTCCAAAGATGTGTGCTGTCACCCTCAGAGGACTTTACTTCTAGTATTTTTCTATTTGTGTGAAACTTCGGCCTCATTTTGCTCATGATATAAATGCAGTATTCAGTGCTATTAATGTCATAGTGCCTCCTTCTATGTTATTGAATATTAAGACTTTCTAAACTTTTCCTTGCTGTCTTATGCTGTAGCCATTTCCTTCTTTACTTGGGTCTAGAGGACTTACTTCTCAGATACCAGGGGACAGGGCAGATGTAGTTGGAAAGACCATTAGGATAAAGGTGAAGCCAGCTCACCTTCCCCTAGTATACCCGCTGTGAACTCAGAAAAGGTGCTAATCAGATTATGCTTGGACAGTGGAAAATGGTCCATGCCAGGGAAAGATCCTGGAGAGGAATGAGACTGATTTGCAGCTTTCAAAAGGAAACTTAATGGGTTGGTCTTAAAAGCATACTTTCCACATTAGGTTTCCAGATGCTTCAAGGCTTCCACACAGATCCTCTGTAGTTTTGATGGGAGAAAAAAATACGTTGGATATTTCCTAACTTGGGCCTAACATTCAAAAAACATTCCAGTATATTATATGCACTGTGAGGTGCACAAATCTTAAAACTATAGATCAGTGCGTGTTCATGTATCTGTATTCCCACATAGCCATTGACCTGATCAAGATCCCTAAGACGTGTCGAGTTCCTTGGAAGGTTCTGCAGTGCCCCTCCCAGTTAACCTCCTCTACCAAGGATAACGGTTGTTTTGATGTCTACCATCACAGATGAATTTTGTCTGCTTTTCTCCTTCATATTGATGGGATCATGTAGTGTGTACTCTTCTGTGTCTGCTTTCTTTTGCTCAGCGTTGTTTCTGGGAGAGTCCCCACCCCCCCACCCCCGCCACGGCCCTGGTCCCCCTTTTAGTATGTGTAATCATAGTTCATTCTGTTTTATGGATCTGTAGCATTCCATCGTATAAACACATCAGAATTTGTCCCTTTTAATGACAGTGGTCATTGGGACTCCTTCCACTTGTAAGTGTTTATGAATAGAGCTGCTGGAAACTTTCCTGGCCATGTCTTTTGGTGAATGTCTGTCTTCATTTCTCTCGAGTAGACAACTTGGAATGAAATTTCTGGGGCCTTGAGGAGGTATATATTCTATAGAGTGCCATGTGATTTTCTGAAGTCGTTGAATCCATTGATACTCTGACCAACAACGTGAAAGGTTTGTTGCAGATGGTCACCAACATTTTGTATTTTTAAACAGTGTGATTTTTATCTGGCTAAAAGACTTTAACAAAATGGAAGATCGCATAGTTTTAATCATTGAGTATGCAGCCTTTTAACATAAAATGTTAGCAGGGCACCTGGGTGGTTGAGTCGGTTAAGTGGACGACTTTGGCTCAGGTCATGATCTTGCACTTTGTGAGTTTGAGCCCCGCATCAGGCTCTGTGCTGACAGCTCAGAGCCTGGAGCGTGCGTTGGATTCTCTCTTTCTCTCTCTCTCTCTCTCTCTCTCTCAGGAATAAACGTTTTTTTAAATGTTAGATACTGCCCATGTATATAATACATATTCCTTTATAAGTAAAATTCATGCACATCTGATCTAGAATAGACAGCAAATAAGATTTTTGAACGAGTAAAATAAACATAGAATGAGTAATATTTCCTTCATCAGCTCCAGAGAGTGGACATCTTTGTGCAGAAATTGTGTAAGACACTGTCAGGGAGCCTCGTGTCCCGTGGATCATAATGGAACCTACAGCTGCCAGATAGACTTCAGCACAGAAAAAACTGAAGCACGATAGACTTTCCCTGTGAGTTGTGCAACACCAGCTTCTGGTCCAGTTTCGGAGACGGTCTAGACGGCATGGGAGTGAAGTTTTCCTAGGTGTCTAGAGTAAAATGTAGAAAAGATTTCGGGGGCTGATGACTGAGAGTCATCCCGGGATAGCCAGCTGCCGTGCTGGATGGACTTCAAGCTCCTTCATCCTTCCCAGGGGACGTGTGTGCGTGCCTGGAGTGTAGACCACTTTGGTCCCGTGTTTGTTTGTTTATTTATTTTACTTATTTTTTGTGTTTACTTTTGAGAGAGAGCATAAGTGGGGGAGGGGCAGAGAGAGAGGGAGACCCAGAATCCAAAGCAGGCTCCAGGCTCTGAGCTGTCAGCACAGAGCCCGACCCGGGGCTGAAACTCATGAAGTGTGAGATCATGACCTGAGCCGAAATCTGACGCTTAACCGACTGAGCCACTCAGGTGCCCCAAGGTCCTGTGTTTATTTTGCTTGGGGCCAATTCTGTCATTGTTGCCATTACTGGCTGTTCATCTAAGTTGGTGGTTCTTAGAGGATGATATGGGTTTTTTTGGGCACCCATGACACTCTTCAGGGAGATCAGTGGGGTGAAAACTATTTTAATAATAATACTAATGTGTCATTTGTCTTTTTTTCCTTCTCCCCCATGGACACGGTAGAGTTTTCCAGGGGCAAAAACAGCTAATGGGTTATATGCTTGTGTAGTGTTGTGTTTTAATTGTTTCAGTTTTACTATCAAATATCATAAATGTAGATAGAACCTATATGAACAAAAATTCTTTGTGTTCCTCGATTTCTAGGAGTGTAAAGGGATCCTGAGATGAAACACTTCAAGAACCATTTTTTTTTTAATTAAAACCATTTAAAATGAGGACACAAAAACTAAAAGTTAGACTTGATTAGAAATATCCTTTCTAGGACAGCATATGAAAGTGAATTACGTTCTTGAAGGAGAAGGGCTGTTACCAAAGCCTCGTTTAAAGATTAAATGCATTTTTCACCCTTAGTAAAGTTGTTAAGGGGCTGGATAGTACAGGAAAAGGGGGGAAAAATTAAGCTTTTATAGTTTCATAGTGTGTTTCACATAAAAGGGAGCTTTACGTACGTTTTTCACTGTACCTTTGGGTTAATATTTTCTTTTGACTTTGGAAACTTTTGAACAGATAGTAATTCTTTAGTGATACATCCAGGCTTATTAAAAAACAAACAAACAAACAAACAATGGAAATTCATTACACAATAAATTGTATCCATTCCTTCTGTATGACAGTGGGATAAAACTAACAATGGAATCCCCTGCAAATACAAAGGGATTACCTTGAACTAGCAGCTAATTTCAAACCCATGCGACTAATTTTAACGTAAGCCACGGCACTTCCCAATTTTCTCAGAAGGTCATTTCCACTGACGTCTTCTCCAATATAAAATTTCCATGCACCTCTCTCCTCAACAATATCGACTCGTGGCTCTTCAGACAGAGGTCAGAGAATCCATCCACAGACCTGCTTTACCTGGAAATTGTTGGAAGTTTTCCTGAAACATTGGGATGTTGCAGAGACAGGGTTAGGGCCCAGTGTTGCCTATCCATTGCTTTAGGTCTCCAAAATTCTGTTCTGTAATAGTTAAGGCATCAGTGTGCAGCATGTCCAGACTCTGTTAGCATTCCATAGAAATGCCGAGGTGCTTGTAAATATCCCTTCTCTAATTTTCGTAAGGATTGCAGTCAGAGAAATTGTTGGTTAGACTATCCAGAATTTCTATTTTCATGCAGTAAGTTTCCTCTAAGATTGAGTGCTGGGATAACATTTGTCATGTCTGCCGATGAGCATGAATACTTGATTCAGATACCGAGAATTACATTTCCTTATGGCCTTGGCTGAGAGAAATGGAGTTTTAAGTCTAATGCACAGAGTAACTTTAGTGCCAGGAGTCCAGTATGTATTTTTTTTCCTCCTCTGAACAATTAATTTTGATAGGTTAAGTCTTTGTTTAGTTGCGTGTGTGTGTGTGTGTGTGTGTGTGTGTGTGTGTGTGTAAAGTGTCCTCCATCTTGTGTGGATATAGGCAGGCGTAAATCAAATACATACATGTTTTTATCAGTGGATTACCAGGACTCTGGAAGACAGGGTGTTCAGTGCTGGAATTATCACTTGAGCAGCAGTTACAATTTGGAAAGAAGAGCTTCTCCAGCCCTTGGAGCTTCGATGGGTATAGTCAACATGATTTCCAATTAGATTAACAGCTGTGAGGCTCTCCTTTCCATTCCAACACACAAAAGATTGCTGGCTTTGATTTTTAAGGATGTGTCGCTACAGCCCTGATCATGGTTATTAGAGCTGTAAACTGGTTGAGGCTGTTGGAGGTGGGACACACACCCACATTTTCTGCACAGAGTAGAAATTAGGCAAATTACATACAGACCAACTATGTGGTTTTGGAATTTGGAAATCACTGAGTCCCACCTGCATGATGTTGGTCAGATCCAAGCTCTTTATTCATCTCTCTGCATCATCCTCGATAATCAGAGGACTAATGAGGCAAGACCGAAGAGACGACACTATAAGAAAACAAATCTCTTCAGCAGGGGGAAAAAAAAGTGCAGTAGGTGTTGTAACTGGAAAGGAACATCAGATAGAGTTTAACATGGAGTTTTTGCAAGTAGGACCTGAGATAAAGAACATTCTAGGTGCAGGGAGAGAACCTGGACAGGAAAATGCAGAGTCGGTCGATGGCTTCATAGGTTAGCCCGCGGTCTGCTCTGTTCCTCTCCCCTGTCTGCGGTGGCTGCCTGAAGCATGTCTCCCCAGCCTACCCGATTCCTGCTCTAATATTCCCGCCCACCTCCCCTGGAAATCCCAAGTGAGTAACCTGACCTCAACTTGGAAGGAGAATAGGAAGCTAGGAAAAGTTTGGTGGCAGGTATCAGGACTCTGGCTATGCACTTCTGAAAGTAGTCTAGCAGCACTGCGTAGGAAGGGATTGGCGTGTGGAGAAAACAGACAGAAGTGGGGAGGGTCTATCATCAAGGCTCAAAACTGTTCCATCCCTGAAACCTCAAGATTGAAGGCCCCACGTCTGCCCTTCATTTGTGATTTGTCAGTAGTTGGACGGAGGATGAGAACTAGAGACGGAAGAGGAAGCAGGTGGGTTCTACAATGGAAACCTGACACTCATTCAGGGGTGCAGTTCTAGAACAGTGCAGTGAAGAGTTGAAAACCAGGGGAATCTGGGTTTTTAGGGAGCACCCTGAATAGTGTGTCTCATCATCTCTTTCTTGGTCGAGTTCGCCAGGCTAGTGGAGAGAGAGACTGCAGTCGACTCCATGGATTGGATTGCATTGGTGCATTTAACAATGCACATTGTGACATTGTGGATGAGAGAATGATTTAGACCAATATGAGCATAATCCGATAGCACACCACTCTAAATGCAGCTTTTAAAACCTCCCACCAAGAGAGGTGTGCCTGGGGGGCTCAGTCAGTTAAGCAAGTGTCTGACTCTTGATTTCGGCTCAGGTCATGATCTCAAGGTTCGTGAGATCAAGCCCTGCATGGGTCTCTGTGCTGACCGTGTGGAGTCTGCTTGGGATTCCCTCCCTTCCTCTCTCTCTCTCTCTGCCCCTACTCCATGTTCTCTCTTTTTCAAAATAAACTTAAAACAAAAAAAACTCCAACAAACGAGACTAATAGCTTCATACAATAAGCCAATAGAACTTGCCCTGGAACCATTTTGTATGTAAGTTCTTGAGATTCTGTTCTAATAGATGGCAGAAGAAAAATCAATTAACCACTGCCTCTGGGAGCCAAGAATCTCTTAATTAACTGTACCTAGTCCTGTAGGTGTTGGTGGAAGTGCTGATGAGGGTTAAGGCAACAGAAGAACTGTGAATTGTACTAGAGTTTTCTTAAATACTAAGGCCTTCAAAAATGGCAGCAAAACAAGAGCCCTTAGTTGTTCCCATCCAGTCCTTTCTCATTTGGACAAGGCGGGTTGCTCCAGAGGATAAATGAGCCCTGTCCACAGGTGGTTTCTGTGTCACTGGGAAGGGTTTTTTTCTAGAAAGATGGAATGAAGAGCCAGAGTCCTTGCTTCCCAGAATGAGAATATAGAAGAAAGGAAGTGTTCTCTCTTCCTACTCTCCACCTATGAATCATCAAAAGGAGAGAAATTGGATTATTTGAGAAGTCAATTTCATCTTATTAAATATAGCAAAATGGACTGGATGAGAAAGAATTTTATCCTTTCTGTTGCCTGCAAGAGAAGATTAATTGAACAAACTTGTGGTAAGAAGTTTAGTTTCCCCCGAGGAAAAAATAAGTCATGACAACAGGGTGCTGAGAGACAGGCTGTCTATTGTGCAGTCCATTAGCACAAAGGAAATAATTGGTTTTTCAGCGATGACTGATGAATAATTTTAACGTGTTTATAAACATGAAGGCTGCATCAACAAAGCGTTTCCTGAAATATTCAGAGTGAAGAAATAAAACAAAACCCTGTGCCTGTTGATTATATCAGCGTTCAGCTACTTCCCCTAACGATTCAATTTCCTTGATTCTTTACAACCATTTCCATTATAGTCCCCAACCGACAGAATCATCACACAAATAAACAAAAGTTATGAAAAATCCTCACAGGATTAAACACCCCTTATTTCTGCAGTATTTTTGGCTAATTTGCATTCACAAAGACAACTGAACTGAGTATGTCTGTCATAAACCTAATCATAGCTAAATATCAGTAATGACCTGCTTAAGCAAGGCCGCTTGGGCCCTGGAATGGTTCTGTGAAACATGTGATTGTCCATTTGAGGATCCTTCAGTGGAGAAAGGATGATACTGTGTTTTTAATATTCTTGTTTTTTTTTAAGTACAGTTTTGAATGTAATCACTTTTTTAATTTCTTTTATTTGAGAGAGAGTGAGGGAGAGGGGCAGAGAGAGGGAGTGAGAGAATCTCAAGCAGGTTCCATGCTAGGTATGGCTGGTCAGGGCTCAATCCCGTGAACTGTGACATCATGACCTGAGCTGAAATCCAGAGTCGACACCCAACTGACTGAGCCACCCAGAGGCCCCTGTTTTTTATACTCTGTTTGCTAGAAGTAATGATTCGCTGAATTCCAACCTGGGCTTATTAACTCATGGGTCTGGATGCATTTCATCATTGTACCGCAGTGGTTATTATGTCTAGAGGAAGGAATTTGATAATCCCATTTTAACATACGAAGGGAGATCATGATGGTTCAGCACAAGAGTGTTTGAAAAGAAAAGTGTATCACTTTATCTTTCACTGTCTTACTTTTTTCTAACCAGAAAAATATTACCCTGTGGAGTAAGGAACTAATTCTGTCTCAGAATGTATGTGAATGTTGATTTTCTCCATTTTATAATTTCTGAAATAGTGAAGAAAGTTTGGAATCCAAGTATCACATCTAATCAGACAACAAAATACCCAGAAAATCAGAGTTTCTGGATATCTGACAAACGTTGTGAGAGGAACTTGCAAAATGATGGTAATATTAGACTTGGAGGCTGTGGACCACTGCTTTTCAGTATGAAGAGAATATATAATCTGAATCATTGAAAGAATCAGTGATGACCTCTCATTTTACTCGAATGCTGAAAACATTCAATATGTGCATATTTTCACATCTGTAGATGCAATAAATGGCAGGAAGTTGTCAAAGGAATGTAAAAGTCCAAAGTAATCAAGGCTCGGTGGTCAAAACCTTTGCCTAGTTGACCGGTGCATCTTGTAAGCAGTGTTATTCTTCACCCGATAAGTATATTTCACAATTGTTATGTGAAAAGACCAGAAACGTTTGAACATATCAATGGTGTCATTTTGACCAAGCCATTTGACCAGCTCCTTGCTGCTGCTGCTCACCCATAGGCTGATGGAGTTCACCCTGCATTACTGAGCAGAGACAGGGCACAGAATCGAGAGATGTGGTGGAAAATCATGTCCTCATTGCAAAGGAAGGAAACGTCTGTACAATAGCAAGATGGGTGGCTCAGTTGGTTGAGCGACAAACTCTTGGTTTCAGCTCAGGTCATGATCTCATGGTTTGTGGGATTGAGCCCTGCACTGGGCTCTGCGCTGACAGTGCAGAGCCTGCTTGGGATTCTGCCTCTCTCCCTCTCTCCTTCTCTCAAAATAAATATACTTAAAGAAAACAACAATAGCAAAATGGTGGTCACCCTTTTCTAGAAAGCCCCAAAGTTAGCATTACTACTAGTGGAACAACTTGACAATGGATGACTCTTGATGTGACGCAATATAAAGTCCACAGCATCATCTGTGACGTGTTCTTGTGGATAATGTGAAACTTGAAAGCCATTTGACATAACTTGAAGTTTCCGGGAATACAAGGATTGAGGGGCATTAAATGAGACTACGAGGAAACAGGCAAAGAAGCCTATGATACTGTGGGCATGCAATGAGAAAACTGGCCTGGCCTCTTCAAAAAATTCATGTCAGGAGAAAACTGTTCGGGGCACTCAACAACGTTAGGAGGCACTGATGGGGCATAATAGCCAAATTAAATCTGTATTCGTTATCTATTGCAGTAAAACAAACTCTACCAAAATGGGGTGGTTGAAAACCACAAACCTGGATCATCCCCTTGTTTGTGTGTGAGAAATCGGGTACAGCTGGCCTTTGGTGAAAAGCCTGTCCTGAGGTCCCAAGCTCCTGACTAGGCTATGGGCTCAGCCAGAGCTAATCATGGAGGGGAGGGACGGTGGGTGGGGTGACAGGACAGGAGGAAGGGTTTCAGAGCTCATCATGGGGTGTTGGTTGGCCTCTGTTCCTAGCTGTGTGGGCATTTCCATAGGCCTGCCTCACATCATGGCATCTGGCTTCTCTCAGGGCAGGTGATTCAAAGATCAGACAATAACCGGGACAAAATGCACAGCCTTTTCGTACATTAATCTCAATAAGTGACATCCTGCCACTTTTGTATTCCCGTCCCTGAGTGATTCGGTAATTCCCACTCTCACTTGAGGGGCCCAGGTGGCAGGATTGCATAATGACATGAAGATCAGGGGACAGTGAACTCTGGGGACTGTCTCAGAGGCCACTGACCACAATTTGCTTGAAGCCTGATTGATTCTAGAGGGAAAAAATTCTGTAAAAAGTATTTTAGGGTCAATCAGGAAAGTTTGAAAAAACAATTGTTGCAAAGTAATGATGATGTAAGAGAAAGGGTAATGTTTTTACACTGTCTTAAAAAAAACAGTTTTGAACTTCATTATAAGTAATGGTTATGCGATAGAATGTAGATACCTTAGAAAACACAGGCTTGAGTCTATAGGCGCAAAGTATTATGATGTCTTCAATTTATGCTAATTATTTACATACATGCATGTAAAAACACGCACTTAACGCATGGACACATACATAAATAGACGGCAAAGTGGATAATGTAATAACAATGATTAAACCTAGGTGGTGCATATGTGGACGTTCATTATCTTATTGTTTTAGCTTTTCAGTCTATTTGGGATGTTTTCCTAACTACATGGGGGCTACATGTGATGTGCTAGGTCAGCCTTACTTCTGCCTTGTTCCAGCAAGTCTGGGAAAGCAGGTTACACAGAGAGAGCTCTGCCAACTTTTCACACTTGTAAGGGCTGTTCCAGGTAGTATAGGGAAAACTCCTGGTGTCAACACGCCCAGCCCTCCCCCTTACTTACATTGCTGCAAGACTTACTCGGTTCCTAAATGCCTGCGTGTACATGGCGACCACTCTAGGAGAGGGTAAACCATTTTCCTGGGAGAGCAGGCATCTGGGATGTTCACTGGAGTGGATTGGGTGACATTTATACCCACTTCGGTCCTGATTTTTTTGTTTTTTCTATTTCCCTTCAGGATTTTTAAATGTTTGGTGTGTGTGTGTGTGTGTGTGTGTGTGTGTGTGTGTGTGTGTGAGAGAGAGAGAGAGAGAGAGAGAGAGAGAGAGAGAGAGAGAGAGAATCCCAAGCAGGTTTCATGCTCTGCATGTGAGATCATGACCTGAGCCCAAATCAAGAGTGGACGCTTAACCAACTGAGCCACCCAGGCACCCCCAGTACTCTTGAAATCAGCTTTTGTTTTGGAGATGTCCTGATTTTACCCTCTAACCTCTCTTCCCTCTCTGGACTCCCTCATAACTTCCCATGATGGGCAAATCCTCTTAGGTGGGGAGTCTCTGAGGTGATTGGGATCTGTCGGCTGGCTGGGTCTTCACTAGAGGTACCTTTCCAGCCATCTGGTGGTGGTTTTCCAGAGTGCGTTGTTTCTGGAGTTAAGTACACTGTGCTTTCTTAAATCATTTATAATGTTCTACCTTTACATTTTATCCCAGGCCATAGGTGCACATTCACTGATGTTAGGACATTGGCTTATGTATTCTTTCTAGAATGTAGTATAATTGTGGATCTCCACAGTGTAATCATTTATTAAATTGCTTCTAAAGTGATCCTTTAAAAGCTGTTTGTAATAACACTCAACACTTTTGACCATGAGATCATACCCCCAGGAATAATTAGTAAATCTGTGTTGAATTTTTCTGCCTCTTTTTCTTACCAACTCCATTAGCTAATCTGTATAGCATCCAAAACCATTACTGAGGCTTTCTCCAGATTGTTACATCTTCCCCTGACCGTACATTGGTTGTCACAATGAACATCATGGAGAGAACTTAGTGGAGACTGATATGTGCCGATTACTTCTGTTCTTGGGATATTTGGGTGGGACAAGGCTTTATTTTTACATTTCAGGTATTCTGTGAACTTCTCAGTATTTCCATAGTTTAACCCTAAGCCAAGGACATTTATAATAACGTGCCACTTAAAACATGTTTTTCTGGTAGCACGGTCATCATTTATTGAATGTAGAAACTAAAGGAAAGCATAAGTGATGATAGAAAATCCACTTTAACCCAGCACCCGGGAAAAGTCACAGGTAAGAGTTTGGTCTATTTCAAACCACCTTTGTGACCAAGAAAGTGTCCAGGCAGTAAGATGAAAATGTCTGCATGTTAAGAGGAGAACAAAAAATAGAACAAACTAAAAAAGGAGTGGGAAAAGTCTGGGGGCAAGATGGCCATGTAGACCTTGTATGGTGGCTCCATAAAGTTTTCAAGGCCCCGAGTGACTCCTAGCCTATTGCTGTAGCACCCCCAGACTTGCCTGCATCCCTAGGGTGTCCCAGCCTCATGGTCCCAAATGGCCAAGCTGGTTTACTTTCCATCTCTGCATTTTAGCCGCTATGATGGAAGAAGGAAATTGAAAGCGGCCCACTCTCTGCTCTTCAAAGAAACTTCCTGGAAAACGGCTTATGTTTCTTCCATCTACATCCAAGACGTCAGAAGTTAGTCACTTGGTTGCCAGGGTGGCTGGGTGCAAAGTCGGAGTCTGAGAAAAGAAATGTGAGAATAAATGAAAGACAGTATTCTAACTTAGAGGCAGGAATTCTCTTAAGATGCTGGGACAATGGGTGACTTAATTGTCCATACCTACATGTACGTGATTTTATTTTCTAAGCTTTCTACCGTAAGCTTACAAAGAGTTCCTCTCCATAAAATAACTGACTTAGACCAGGCATGTCTCACTTGTTGTGATTAACCATTTTCTTTCCTTGAGAAAAATCTGCACAGGAAAAGTAGTGATCTTCTTATTTTGAAGAGAAGTAAAGTAATCGTCCAGAGAGGCCAAGATATCTTCTGATACCACAGACTTGATGAGTGACAGAAACTGCTAAGCACTTGCAAAGATCTTGTCTTAATTTAGTGCTTGTTGCTCAGAGCCACAGTTGCTCCCTCAGAAGAGAGGGGGCATTTATTCAACACCTCAATGTGACAAGTGAACACAGTATATACATAAGATCCCATTCTACTTAATCGTCTAACCCAGGGCTCAGCAAACATCTTCTGCAAAAAGCCAGACTGTGACGACTTTAGGCTTTGTGGACCCAAAGCGGGGCCATTATTTAGGAACTTAAATAACCCAAGAGGAAACCAATGTTTCCCCCT
Organism: Lynx rufus; assembly: GCF_022079265.1. Taxonomy (NCBI): domain Eukaryota; kingdom Metazoa; phylum Chordata; class Mammalia; order Carnivora; family Felidae; genus Lynx; species Lynx rufus. The sequence goes on along the minus strand of NW_025814840.1, from coordinate 5,439,815 downwards.
AGCCATCTGAAAATGTACAGATGATCCTTAGCTCCTGGGAACTGGCAAATCCCGTGGCGGAGGGCTCTGTTCACAGCCCAGTGGAATATACACACAGCGACGAGCTCATTCTGTAGATGAGCGGATAGTCACTTAGAGGGCTCACCTGTGTTCACAAAACTAGCAACTAGGGGGGCTGGGATTGGACTCATGTTTATGTGACTCCAGAATCTGTATGCCCTTCTTACTTGGCTGTGGTGTAGAGAAGGTAAACAAACTCATGTGTAAATACAGGTTTTCTAGTGGAGGAAAATGTCCTCCACAGCCAAGAGTGTTTCCAGGCCCTGCCGGGAGCGTGTTGGGCACTTCTGTCTCACCTGATGTCATGGTAACACTTCAAACAAGTTGAAGACCCATTAGTAAATCTCAAACTCTGGGAAGAGCGAAGCTATGTCTAGTTACAGCATTTATTCCCCTTCGAGTAAAGATGGTCTTGCCTTTTGGCTTTAGTGCAGGCTGAAATCTTTCTGTTTAAATGCGGGGGGGTGGGGGGGGGAAGAGGAATGATAATGTTTTTACTTGATTTGAAAATAGAGACTTTGAAAGTTATCAACAGTGTTTCCCTTTACTGTAATGGTCTCTTTAAAGAAAAGGCTCAGAGGCCTGGGTTGTCATCCAAAGGATAAACTTCGAATGCAACGTATTAATCAAGAATGGCAACAAATGTGTCCCCACATGGGCACCTGACTTGCCAAGCCTCACACTCAGAAACAAGAAACGACAGATGGCAATTGGCACTAACAAGGAGGGGCCTGTTCAGGGAGGCGTCTTGTGAATGGAGCGTGAAGCATGGGTCGCCCAGTGGCTTCAAGTTAATTGATTCACGGTAGCTAGACACGTGAGGACCCTCAGTAGGGAGAGCCACTGAGCACGCGTTAATCACAGGTGGCCCGTGTTGAGTCCCCACCGCTTGCCCAGCCTCTTAAGGAGCTGGTTGTGAATTCTACCTTTACAACCATCCTGGTAGGTTTGTATTGTCACAACTTCCCAGAGGAGGAGTTGAGTCTAGTGAGATGAAGTCATTTCCGACCTCACGTGCTTACGGATGGTAGAACTGCGTTTATCCAGGGCTCTGGTCCTTTCCGCTGTACGTTCCTGCTTCTGATGCCGGTTCATGCCAACGTGGAGGGCTGTATTGGAAGCGTGCCCAGCGCATTTCTTCCTCTGCTTGCCCATAACTTTGCTCCTGAGATACGTGCTTAGCATTTCTGGTTGGACTGGAATCACAGTTACGGGTATTTAATCTGTGGTCCCTCTGTTCACTGAATGTGTTTAAGAAATGATGTGAATTTTTGGATTTTCAGGGCATCTATTAAGCATTTGGAAAACTACTGAGAAAGTAAGATTTTCCTCCTTGGGTTCTGGAGGCTTGATGCCTACCCACGCTGAAAGAGAGTGGTTCATTTTTCAGTTAACATGAGTCAACAGTACGATTCAAACACCCAGATTGTCCAAGTCCACAGAAAGCATGTGCTGTAAGGGTAGCGTTCACTTTGAGATGGAAGTTAATAGGCTTCACAAAGTTCTTCTAAATAAAGTATTTAGAGTAAACTTCTTAAGCCCTTTGAATGCAGTCGTTGAAGAGATTGAATAGCGGGCTTTATCGGGCATCGAGGAATTCAAGTGCAGGCATGAACAGCCTTTTGTTAGCTGGAAGCCTTGTATGTTCTGAGGCTGTTTACCTTTCTGGACCTATCGGTGCAGTTTGGTACCACAGGCTTGTTCTGTCTTGTTTATCATTACATTAGCTTGACTTCCTCAAATGTACCCGGTTGCTTCTCTTTCTCTGAGGTTGACCTGCTCTCCCTGCTGGAGCCTCGGTCCCTCTCCACTGGGTCAGCCCCCTCTGCTGCCCCATCCGCCCTGGAGATCCCTGCCATGGAGTAAGGGATCTCAGATCCTAAGAGTTCTTCTGTCTCCACTAGCTCCACTGACTTTCTGCCTTTAGAGTCACTTTTTTTCATACTTTATTCATTTTTTAAATATAATTTATTGTCACATTGGCTTACAAACAACACTCAGTGCTCATCGCAACAGGTGCCCTCCTCAGTGCCCATCACCCACTTTCCCCTCTCCCCCTCCTGCCATCCACCCTCAGCTTGTTCTCTGCCTTTAAGAGTCTCTTATGGTTTGCCTCCCTCCCTCTCTGTTTGTAACTATTTTTGCCCTTTCCCCTCCCCCCATGGTCTTCTGTTAAGTTTCTCAAGATCCATATATGAGTGAAAACATAATATCTGTCTTTCTCTGACCCACTTATTTCACTTAGCATAATACCTTCCACTTCCATCCACATTGCTGCAAATGGCATGATTTCATTCTTTCTCATTGCCAAGTAGTATTGCATTGTATATATAAACCACATCTTCTTTATCCATTCATTAGTTGATGGACATTTAGGCTATTTCCATAATTGGTTATTGTTGAAAGCGCTGCTATAAACATAGGAGTACATGTGCCCCTTTGCATCAGCACTCCTGTATCCCTTGGGTAAATTCCTAGCGGTGCTATTGCTGGGTCATAGAGTGGTTCTATTTTTAATTTTTTGAGGAACCTCCACACTGTTTTCCAGAGTGGCTGCACCAGTTTGCATTTCCACCAACAGTGCAAGAGGGTTCCCATTTCTCCACACACTCGCCAGCATCTAGAGTCTCCTGGTTTGTTCACTTTAGCCACTCTGACCAGCGTGAGGTGCCATCTCAGTGTGATTTTCATTTGTCTCTGCCTGATGATGAGTGATGTTGAGCATCATTTCATGTGCCTGTTGGCCATCTGGATGTGCTCTTTAGAAAAGTGTCTATTCATGTCTTCTGCCCATTTCTTCACTGGATTATTTGTGTTTCCAGGTGTTGAGTGTGGTAAATTCTTTATAGATTTTGGATACTAGCCCTTTATCTGATATGTCATTTGCAAATATCTTTTGCCATTCTGTCAGTTGCCTTTTAGTTTTGTTTATTGTTTCCTTTGCAGTACAGAAGCTTTTTATCTTGATGAGGTCCCGATAGTTGATTTTTGCTTTTAATTCCCTTGCCTTTAGAGACCTGGTGAGTAAGAAATTGCTGTGGCTGAGGTCAAAGAGATTGTTGCCTGCTTTATCTAGGGGTTTGATGGTTTCCTATCTCACATTTAACTCTTTTATCCATTTTGGGTTTATTTTTGTGTACGGCATAAGAATCTGGTCTAGTTTCATTCTTCTGCATGTTGCTGTCTATTTCTCCCAGCACCATATGCTAAAGAGACGGTCTTTTTTCCATTGGATACTCTGCCCTGCTTTGTCAAAGATTAGTTGGCATACATTTGTGGGTCCAATTCTGGGTTTTCTATTCTATTCCATTGGTCTATGTAGACACACTTTTAAACCTCAGACTAACACAGAAGGCAGTCAGACTTTGCCTCAGTACATCACTATAGGCTCCTTTTGAAAAGCCTGAAAAACCGTTTACTTGTGACTCTATTTGTGGTCAAACTCAATGTAAGTCATCAAAAACATAGTAAGAGTTAACATTTATTAGTGAAAAATAGATTAAAAGGTGATTGGATATACAGCTAATGATCACATTTCAGGAAAATATTTAAAATAGAACTAGCCCAAGGTTAGAGTCAAATTTGTAATGTATATGCTCATGTACAGTGATGTTAGAGAGTTTATTTTTTTTCTGGCCCCAAAGTGTTTTTGTGGATGTTTTGGTTTGCTTCTGTTCCACCTAGGGTAATAAAATATAACAAAATCGGTCCAGTTACATATCCTTATGTGTTCTCTCACATGTGTGTTAATGAGAGGAAAGACGCTTAACAGCCACATAGAGACAGAAAATCTTAAAAGGAATAATGAACCTTTGGGCAGTTTTAGGGGTTTCTAGAAGGGGATGTTCTCTGAGATGCCATCAGATCTCCAAAACCCGTTTTTAGTATTTTTGTCAGCACAGAACCCAGTATGGGGCTCGAACCCATGAACCATGAGATCATGACCTGAGCTGAAGTCAGATGATGCTTAACCGACTGAGCCGCCCAGGCGCCCCTCCAAAACCTCCTTTTAAAGGGAAGCTCTGTATGTTAAAGATGGAAATCATTGTACTTGGCAGGTATCCTACGGCCAGAAAATCCCAGCCTCAGTCTTCAGGGTCCCAATTTCTCACTTAACCTCTCCTTTCAGTACCAAAGCACAGGATGTTTTGGCAGCCCCTTCTTCTCCCCTAATTCTTGGAGAGCCCCAATTCAAAAGCTGGTAGTATTAGGAATTTTCCAGGTCAATGGAAAGAATTCTGTCCCCAGGGCTGGTTTGCCCACAGACTGCAGTAAAAGGAAATGAAAACAACTGAGTTGGTTCTGAACCAAATAAACTTTCTAAAGTGCTGAGCTCTCCTAATTTTTCCAGCCCAAACTGGGGCTCATCATTGGTTGCATTGATGGCATATAAACTTTGAAGTTGAGTTTTTGAAGGGAGATTCTAGAACCTGATGGCAGTGAGAGAATTCTAATCACGTGGAGCTTGTCTGCCAGTGCAAATGAGCTCCACAATAGGAACATGTCAGAAATGTAGAAATTGACATTTCAGGACTGCCCCTTAGACCAAGAAGGAAGAGGTGTTTGTTTTTTCTTTTCTTTTCTTTTTTTTAATGGTGGGTTGAGCAGAGATGTTCAGAATGGAAATGATGTTTCAAATAAAGATGACATATACATGGTTATTAAATGCACATTTATTACTGACCTCCCCAGTCCCTTTCTATGCTCGCTTAATTTCCTGGTTGTTGCCCTTTTTGGGCACATTTCGCATGGAAGCCAACAAATTTATCTTATTCCCCTATGCCTACCCCACCCAGACCAGGCGCAGGGGACAAATTTCATTCAGTGATTCAGGGAACAATTTCGACATTTGTACTTAGAATAAATAAGAAAGAAGGGAAAAGGAAATATTATGGTCAGTAGAAAAACAGGACTCCCTGATTTTTACATACAGGTAATATTCTTCCAAGTGCATCCATACATTGGGAAATCTGCAGACCTGACAGAGTTGTACTGATAAGCAGACAGCTGACCTGGTTGGGGTACCCGTGTTCTCAACAGTTAGGGTGCAACCACTACTCTGAAATGAAGAATCACTCTGTACCTCACTGTCAAGCGTGTGGAACCCCGCCTTCCTCTGGAGGTTGAATTGCCGAATTCTTGAGATGACCAAGAAGGTTTTTGCATATGTAGAATCTTCTTACCCACTCCCACGAGGAGAACCACCACGTAGGTAGAGAATTGCTCCCATCCTTAGCCATTTGAGTATGATTCACATGAACCAATAACAATACCCTCATTTTTTTTTCCCAAAAGCATTTCACTCTAAGGTACAGTTAAGAGGTGCAGTATCTGTTTATAATTCTTAGGGATTATAATTCTTATAATCTTATAATTCTTAAATCTTTAGTTGATTTCAACTAAAATCAAGTGCACTAAGTGCCAGCCTTGTCTCTCTGGTGGGCACTTCAAACACGGTTGTAATTGAGATCGGCAGTTCAGAAATAAATAATTTGCCAAAAGCAGGTGGCGGACCATTGCTTTCTCCCTAACGTCCATCTGTGGAGCCCTTGGAGACCTCGCTGAAATGATGAATTGATGCGTCTAGTGGGAAACAGCGTGTTACCCAGACCAGTGCCGTAGATGAGCGGGAGGCCGGCACGACGCAAGGAAAGCTCAGCTGGTGGCGTGTAATAAAGCATCTGTGGACGTTAGGGATTCCTGAAGCTCTTTGATTTTGTTTCCCCATGTTTCTGCTGAACCAAGAGTTTTCTTGTTAGGCTAACATCTCATCATTTTCTAAAAGATTTGTTGTGTTTTTAGAGGCAATGCCTTTACATTTCAAATAAAGCCAAGAAGGCTTTTTATGCTCACACTTGTTACCATCGTGAACTGGTGACCACCTGATAGAGATCATGAGCTTCAAGAGGCTCAGAACACAGTTTTTGTGGAAAGCCATCTATGTCCTTAGGGAACCTGCTATGCCAAAGAGGAACAAGGGCTGTGCGGCATCTTGCGCACTTAGAAGGATTAACAAAAGTTAATTGTTAGTGCCTAAGCAGGATAATGAAAATAGAGGGCCTTATTTTTGTAAAAATTGTCAAATATAGAATATAGATTAAATATTATAACTAGATATTATATAATCTAGGTATTCTATATAACATACAGAATATACTAATATTTATTATTGTAGAATGTAGATTACGAATACCAGAGTTTCTGAGTTGGAGGGGATCTCAGAACTTACCTCTGCATTCTAAAAATGCCTCTCTGTGGCTTGTTCCCTGTGAGCCCATCTCTCTTTCAGTCACGTGAACGTGATTCCTATTGGATTCAGTTTGTTCACAAGATATCTATTGACATTAGCTCTGTGCTCAGCACTGAGGCAGGTTCCTGGGCTGCGCGAATGAAGAAAGCATAGTTTCCACCGATTGCTCTAGAGACGTTGAAACCTGTCCAGAGTCGCCGCTGTCACAGGTTGGATGTGGGTGAGCTGGACTCTTTTGGTGGCTCAGTGGCTCCAGCCTGAGTCCCGACACACACCTGTGCTCGGGCTTCCCACACAGCGATCCTCCCCCCAGGGCCCTGAGGTCGGTCCCATGGTCTGCGACGCAGGTCCTGCTTCTTAGGGTTCACCGGTGACCAATAATAAACACCTGTGGTTCCGGGATCCGGAAGTGAAGCTGTACGGTGTGTGTTAAATGAAGGTGAAGCCCCGGCTGATGACAGAAGGCGGAGAGAGCAGATCTCTAGGCCCCTGTGCAGACCGCACGTAGCTCAAACCACCGGAAGCAGGTCATTGTTGCCCGAGGGGGTGTCCGAATGGCAGCCCAGGTCACCATCTCCGGCGAGCTTAGTCTGCTGCTTCCGCCTGACCTTTGTGTGTGGTTCTCATGGTCTTGGTCAGTGGCTGCGAACATGGTTCATGGCACAGAGTGGGTTACTGGTTCACATTATAAGAAAGCAAAGGTTCATCCTTGGTATTTGAGTGGCCTTTAGCAACCATTTGGAAATTGTAGCCAGAATTTTATGTGTCATTAAAAAGTTATGTGTGTACGGGATGCCTGGGTGGCTCAGTCAGTTAAGGTCATGATCTCATGGTTCATGGGTTCAAGCCGCCTGTTGGGCTCTGTGCTGACAGCTTGGAACCTGGAGCCTGCTTCAGATTCTGTGTCTCCCTCTCTCTGCCCCTTCCTCGTCCATACCTTCTCTCTCTCTCTCTGTCTCTCTCTCTCTCAAAAATAAAAAAAAATTAAAAAAAGAAATGTTTGTGAGACTGTGTATATATCACTATTAATTTTTTTTGTTCCTAATCTGTATGTATGTACGTGTGTACGTATGCATGGTATGGGGGGGTGTGTGAGATACAGTACGTATTATATAATACTTTTTTTAAAAAAAACAAAGTCTTCAAAATCTTGTTTTGTTACCAAATTAGGATATGATCAAGATACAGTGTTTTCTCTGCTATTTAAGAACTTTCTGACCTAATAGTATACCCAATGCTTACTCTAAAAAAAAAAAAAAACTGTCAAACACTTTAATATGTGTTTAAAAACTAGGATATTAGTAGAATTATGTTGAAGGTTTTGGTGCATTTGAAGAAGAAATGAAAGTTAGCACTACATTCTGGGGCAGTTCATCACTAGATCCATAGCCCTAAACCCTTCAGTACATTGATTTTTTTTTTATTTAAAATTTTGGGAAATTACTAGTTTTCCATTTAGTACTGACTTTTATAAGACTTTGTTCTATACAATAAAAGGTTTATTTTAAGCACTTTGTTTTTTTCCAAGAGATCTGTGTAAGAATACCAGGATGATCACTGCACCATGTGGATGCATCCTGGGTCAGGCAACAGCAATTTTGTTTTCCTGGTGACCATTTCGGATCTAGTTTAATAGGCTGTGTAGGTAGCTTAGTCTAAAAGAGCTGCTTTTTCAACATGATGTCCTGAAACCAGCCTACACACAGTGATGAGGCGGTGACTAATAGAAACAAGGTTTTGGAGGAAAGGGTAGTCCAATCTTAGAGAACAGCAGCTACACAGCTAACCCAGGCTTCTGCTTGAATGTCCCTCACCTCCAGTGTCACATGAAGTAACAGTCGTGCCCACCACGGAGCAGGTGTGGGGGACACAGGACTGCCACCTCTGAGCAGGGCATCTCAAACTCCCGACTCTTAGAGCTGCCCCAGGTCCTCAACCCACGATCCCACATGGGCTTGGAATGGACACAGAATTCTTTGCTTTTACAGAAAACTGAAATTTGAAACAAAATTAGAAGCAGGGTGCTTGTTACCTATGTCTATGGAAGCCCCCTGGTTTGGTTTTTACTTTTCTATGGGCCACTTAGAATGGAGTCTCTTTTTTCAGTTGAAATAAGTGAGTAAATCAAGGGAACAGGGAAGAATAAGGAATTCAGAGAAGGGGTGCCTGGGTGGCTCCGTTGGTTAAACAACGGACTTTGACTCAGGTCATGATCTCCTAGTTCATGAGTTCGATCCCTGCATCAGGCTCTGCGCTGACAGCTTGGAGCCTGGACCCTGCTTCGGATTCTCTGCCTCCCTCTCTCTCTACCCCTGCCCTGCTTGTGCGCTCTCTCTCTCAAAAATAAATAAACATTAAAAAAAAATTTAGAGGAGAAAATGGTGACCACAAGCCTAGTCCTTACTAGGGGTGTGTATATTACTATGCTCACGATTCACTAGTGGTGAACAAGTAAATTAAAGTTAGTTTCTGTTTTTTACTTATTGTTTACAGAAGTATTTTTGTTGTGGTGGTGATTCAGTGCTCTTTTTTTCTTTTCCCCTCCAAAACATCATTTGACAAAAAGACAAAAGTCTGACACGTTTCCAAGATTCAGTGGCACCACTGATGATGGGGTGAGCCCTTGCGCGAATGACAGGTTTGGGGGAGGGAAGAGGAAACTATGAATTATGCTCAGTGCCTGGAAGCTGCTCTGAGTGACTTCTAATTACAGAAATGTCAAAACGTGAATGAAGCCTTCATCTTTGGCTTGGAAAAAAAATTGGGAAACTGGGAACAAAAACTATAATCGTAAGAGGATTGAATGAGGCACAGGAGAATGAAAAACCTCATAGAGGCTCTGCAACAGTATTAAAATTTTGATTTTAAATCATTAGATCTTTGGCCAGATGATAAAATAGACATTTAAAGAAAATTGCTTGAGAGACCTTTTATGCCTTTTACCAGCTTTGATAGACTTTATTTATACCTGTGGCTAGGTTTATTAATTTTAAGTCCCATTCAGTTATTGCCCCTAAAGTAAAAGGTGTACCTAGACTTGAAGTATATTGATAAAAAATAATTTGGCTTCAAATTCCCCCTAGCTTTGACAGCAAGGAGAGATGTGGTTTATTAACAGGAAGGAAGGGACGAAATTATAAACGCTCATTAGGCTTTGACACAAATTCTAGAGGAATATCAGGGACTAATGCCCAGGCAGGTCAATAAAGAGCCAGAGAATTAAATGCAAGGTCAAGGCTACCTTGGGAGCAGGAAGAAAGCGGTATCCTATCCTAGACAAGAACAGGAAATCACACACGGTTTTAGCCAAAATGGAGTCCGCTGAGCAATTAGCCTTGCCAGTGTTTATTGGTCTACAGTAAAATATGTGGTAATGCTTCCTGAGGCTACCACACAACCTTTCTTGGATGAGATGGGGTTAAATTTCAGTCATGTCATCATATATTAGTTATTAAATACTCTGTATTGATCTGATTCATCTTTATTAAAGTAGGCTTGAAGAAAAAGAATTCTGAATTGGCATTATCGCTGAGGCTGTTGTGGCGCCATTTTAAACTTACCTATTACCATTGCCTCCCTATAGATAATGACCCCCAAATACCCCCATGAGCTCTTACCATAGCCATTTTTGCACACGCTTCCCTCATTTAAGTTTGGCAAAGGAGCGCTTCCCTAAGATAGTGTACTCTTTCCAGCTTTCATGCTTTTTGTCTATGCTCTTCTCCATGTCTGAGGCGCCTTTCCCTCTTCGGGCCTTGTCTCCAGATGTTCTTGCTGCTGCAAGGCTCTCCTTAATTAAGCACCGCCTGCTGTGGAACGCCTTTCCTGATTGGTCCGTCTCCAGTCTCTAAGGACTTAGTATTATACTGTGCTATTACAGAGTGTTATCTATTTTTCGTTAAAAGCAGTTAACACCAACAACCATTGACTTGAATACAACTCTACATCTGTCTAGTTTCCATAACTTACGGGAAGTCCTTAAGCCATTGTCTCCTGATGTGCAAAAATGGGGAAATCAAATGAATAGCCTTGTTACAAAGTTGGTATGAAGCTGAAACTAACTTAGCATCTAAATAAGCACGCGATACGTGACGGTTTTTGTGATCACTAACATGGCTCTTAAGATCATCAGTCATTCTCCTCTGATACTTGGGCTACACTAAAATCGCAGTTGAGAACATGAAAGGTGTTGTGCTGTGTCATCTCCCTTCCGGTAAGAAGATGGATTCCCCACCCACATGTGTAAGTCAGCTTTTCCTCGGAGGGGGTGGTCACACTTACTAGTTTTCTACAACGTTCACTGTACATTATACCTTATAGCTGACAGAAGAGCCTTTACTGTTACTTGTTTGACTTGTTATTTATTGTATTTATTACAATACTTGTTTGTATTTATTTGTATTTATATATTTAACAATTATTAATTAATTAATTATTAATTATTCATTAATTAATAATATTTATAATTATAATTATATATTTATTTTAATGTATTGTATTATAATTATATTATATTATATATAAATATAATATATAAATATATATTATATACATATAAATATATAATATTGATATATAAGTATATATTTTTATATATTTTATATATTATATATTTACATATATTTTATATATTATATATAAATATATATAATATATATTTATATATATTTATATATTATATTTTATATACTTTATATTATATATTTATAAATTATATATATATAAAATATATAAATATATATTTATATATAATAATAATTATTATTATTATATTAATACTAATAATTAACATTAATAATTGTTAATTATTTAACAATAATACTTCTATTTATTACAATACAATATTTATTACAAATACTTGTTATTTATTGTATTTGTTTTACGACTTGCTATTCATATTCCTCTCAATGCCCTTTCTATAAAGTGCTTAACTTATATCAATTAAAAGTTACAGTTCGCTCTGATCGACCATTTTTTAGAAAAGCTTTTAAAAGTAAGTGTGGATTGGGGCGCCTGGGTGGCTCAGTCGGTTGAGCGTCCGACTTCAGCTCAGGTCATGATCTCACAGTTCGTGGCTTCGAGCCCCACATCGGGCTCTGTGCTGAACGGCTCGAGCCTGGAGCCTGCTTTGGATTCTGTGTCTCCCTCCCTCTCTACCCCTCCCCCACTCATGCTCTGTCTAAAAAATGAATAAACCTTAAAAAATTAAAAAGTAAAGTGTGGATTCACGGCTTGCCATTCACTTTTCTTTCTGCTTTATCTGCACCTGCAGCATTAAATTTAACAGTGTATATGGGGTGCCTGGGTGACTCAGTTTAATCCAGGCACCCCATATACACTGTTAAATTTAATGCTGCAGGTGCAGACACTTAATCAGTGTCTAACTTCAGGTCAGGTCATGATCTCCTGGTTTGTGAGTTTGAGCCCCTGCGTCAGGCTGTGTGCTAACGGCTCAGAGCCTGGGGCCTGCTTTGTATTCTGTGTCTCCGTCTCTCTCTCTCTGCCCCTTCCCTGCTCATTCTCTGTCTCTTGCTCTCAAATAAACATTAAAATTTTTTTAATTTAACGGTGTGTATACCCCCAATCCTGACCATCATCTGAAGACCAGTTTCTTAGCCGTGGCCATTCAAACATCCCCACATCTACCTCTGCAAGATGTTTAGATTTTAGAGGTCTCTAGGAGTGAATCGTGCCCATGTTTATTGAGGAGACAATCCACGGCGGCTTCTACCTCCTGATAGGGGTTGAGGTCCTCCGTCCCTTCTTGGACCAAAACGTTTATCTGGTGAACAAAATGGAAGAACTGTTCATTGCTTCCATTCCTGTTCCTCTGATGAAGCATTCGGCCAACAGTAAAACAGTCAAAGAAGGAAAAACTGATAATCTGTGTCAATCCTTGATTTTGTAACTCAGTGCTGTTGGGGTTTCACGACACACGCTGAGATTGACCAAACCATCTGCCGTTATCATCCACAGCCTTCACTAAGACCCAATGAATGAAGGAAGAATGATAAAAACCATTGGCAGGGGTGTTCTGTTAGATCAATAATGCAAGAGTTTCTTAAGCTAAATCCCCATTGATCAAAAGGATCAGAGGCTTTTAATTGCCTTTTTCTGTCACAGTATTAACATCTATAGTGATGTGGATTTTGCCTACATATTCATTAATACGGAATACGAGTGCTGGTTCTTTTTTTTTTTTTAATGTTTATTTTCTTAGAAAGAGGCAGAGGGAGAGAATCCCAAGCAGGCTCTGCACTGTCAGCACAGAGCCCCCAACACGGGGCTTGATCTCATGAACCGTGAGATCATGACCTGAGCTGAGATCAGGAGTTGGTTGCTTAACCAACTGAGCCACCCCAGTGCCCCAGTGATATATAGTTAATACCTGTCAGTGTTAGGAAATAGCCATGCCAGTCCCTGCTCCGGGCAAAGATATCAGTTCCCTTTTGCTGGGATTTAATTCACTTCCAGTTTTATGTCTTGTATATTCCATGAGAAAACGAAATTAAAGTTGAACAGGATACAAATTTCACATCAGCAACATTTAAAAAACGTAACTTACTCTGGCTGGTAGTAGTACATTCATAAGAAAACACATAATTGTTCTGTAAACATATGTGCCTTAGCCAATTCTTTGTAGCATAATACGGAAGCATTCCCAGATGACTTCCTTTAGAGACACAGCCCTGTGGTGTGCTAAAACGTTCTCATGGTAGCCGGGAATCCAAATTCCAAATCTGCCGCTTTCGGGCTGTTGACTTGGGCAGGTTGCTTAATCCTGGCAGCCTGAGTTCCCCCGTCTTCAAAATGAACGAATGACAGAACCCACTTCCTAAAATGGTTTTGGGGGTTGATACAGCGCTCTTTAAACACTTAGCATAGAATGCGCTAAATAAATAGTTGCGACCACTTATCCATTAAGCCTTGTAGAAATGTGTCCCATCTCTAAACTAAATCCTAATGAAGTGCTGTTTCCTATTCTTCATTTTAGCCTGCTTACATCTTTTATTTTTTCTTTAAAGACGTACTAAAAATAAAAGTGACTTTGTAATCGAAAGATTAATATCATCAGCTTTGGACAATGAAGTCTAGGTCTTGCTTACTGCCGACATGTATTATCATAACTAACAGACATTTCTCAACACTATTTGGCATCACCTCTACATTGACTGAAGATATTTTAAATTCAAAATAACATACTTCCTTTTTTGTTTTTTTTAATACGTAGGATTGTTAGACAATAAGTCAGTTTGGAAGTGCATGGATTTAATCCTCAAATGGAAATAGCTGTGTTAATGTTGGGTCATAAATTAGTTTGTAACAGTGTTATCTCGGGTGGGTGCTAAATGCAACGTAATTGAGGGGGCGTCTTTGCTTTTAAGACAACAAGTAGGACAGGCTGGTGGAAGGCAGGTGAGACAGCCCCATATCCCACTAGTTGCCAAGCTGCTGCATGATGGCATCTACCGGCCTCACGGACCTACTCCTTCCTGTATCTCAGGTTTCCTTCCTTCCTTCCTTCCTTCCTTCCTTCCTTCCTTCCTTCCTTCCTTCCTTCCTTCCTTCGTTTCTTTCTTTCTAAGAGTTTTATTTATTTTCGAGAGAGAGAGCGCATGTACAAGTAGGGGAGAGGCAGAGGATCCAAGGCAGGCTATATGCGGACAGCAGCGAGCTCCACTTAGGGCTTGAACTGAGGAACCGTGAGATCACAATCTGTGCTGAAGTCAGACACTTAACTGAGCCACCCAGGAGCCCCTTCATGGTGTCATGTTTTAAAAGAGGCAGGTGCCAGTGACCTATGATGCCCCTTCTGTCTCTGCCATTCTGTAGATACAATCTCTAAAAGAGTTTTCCCAGCGTAAAACTGCGAAGTCAAAACGTATCTGCCGTTATAGATGGTGCTGTGCTATTTGTCACTCAAAGCCACAAATTCAAGGGTCACGACCAAAGCAAGAAAGAGTGTGACTGGCAGGGAGGCTGAATATTAGAAACCTGTTTCATGACTTTTGAAGTAGAAAGTAAACGGAATGTTTGATCTCCCAGTGTGATGACTTAATAACATTTAAGAAGACCAGTAAGTATGTGTACTTACTTACTACCCATAATCCTGCACTTGACTTAAATAGAATTTTATATGTACAAGCACATTGATGTATACACTATCGAAAGCATTTTGCACAAATTAGTTTCTCCCCTCCCAATTAGCTAAATTTTGTGATCTTCATTTTATGATCTTCATTTTGTGCCTTAAACTCATAATGAGTTGTTTTCTCCTTCCCCATCAGTAAGTTAGGTATCTAATGGCTCTTTGCTGTAAGTGTAGCACTTTTGTTGGTCTAAGTTGCATATGTACATTAAGTGTGCGTGATAAGTTTTTATTTTATTCTATTTTATTTTATTTTACTTTATTTAAGTTTATTTATTTTGAGAGAGAGACAGAGTGCAGTCAGGGAGGGGCAGAGAGAGAGAATCCCAAGCAGACTCTGCACCCGCAGCACAGAGCTTGACCTGGGTCTCAAACTCAGGAACCATAACATCATGACTTGACCAGAACCAAGAGTCAAGCACTTAACCAACTGAGCCATCCAGGTGCCCCCACTAACCACTATTTCTTGAACAAACTCTTTTTACCTGATCTTTAGTGTTGATTATTGTCATGGTTTTTAATTATTCAAATTCACATTTGATGATATAATGTTATCACTTTCTATAGGAATGTGCTTCCTTCAGAAGCCTATCCTACAAACTTCTCACACTCAGCAAGTAGCAGATTCAGGTTTTATAGAATTTTAAGAGTTTTTTTTTTTTTAAGAAGACAGATGAAGCACTCAAACTGGAAAGTTTGGGTAGAGACCTATCAGTAGAATCAAAGTAGACTTTTTAACAAAAGTATTAGTAAAGCAGTGTAGTCATTTGGAAAGAAAGTTCAAACTGTATCTCAGAGTATACATGAGGATAAATGCCAAATGAATCACAGCTTTAAGAGTATAAAACATCAAATAACAATAGAAGAAAATGTGGATGAATTTATTTTGTTAATCATGGGGCCGAGAAGTTCTAGCTGTAACCCAAATTCATAAGCATAAATAAGCATAAATCCTATCACAATTAAAAAAAAAGTTTTGGCAAAACAAAGATACCTTACACAAAAAAGACCAAAAAAAAAAAAAAACTGGGGAAAAAACGTTTGTACACATACCACAAAGAGCTATTCTCTTTCGAGAATTCCTTGAAATAAAGAAGACCAACAACCCAACAGAAAAGTGAGGAAAGCTCATGAACCAACATAAAAGATAGCTTTCAAACGTAAAAGGTACAGGACCTCACTCATGGCAAGGAAAATGTGGATGTAACAGTATACTGTGATAGGATTCCTTACCTTGCAGGTGGTAAAAATTCAGTCCATGGTAACACAATGTGTTTTCATACCTCCACAGCACACCTAGAGGTCAAAATGATAAAACTCTCCAGGAGGGGAATCTGACAATATCCCAGATGGTTTATGGAGCCATTTACCCTTTGACCCAGCAATCCTACTTCTGACAGTTTAGACCCATGACCCTGCAAACTGATAAGTGTGCAGGAATATTCATTTCAACAGTGTTTGTAATAGCAAAATATTGGGACAGTCTAAAGCACACTGGTTGGGAATTAAACTGTGGACTACTCTACAGCTGTTAATAAATGAGGATTTCTCTTAAACTGACATGGAAAAAAATTCCATATGCCATTAAGGATTTAAACAGCAGTAAACATTATGAGAAAAAAAGTAAGGTGTTGCAAAGTGTCTGTCCTATGTTTCCTTTGATTAGGGAAGAGGAGAAAATGAGAGTGCGTACTCCTGTTTGTTGCAGTTGCAGAAAAGAATACTGGAAATATAAACAAACTGATGAAAATGGTTACTTCCGGGATAATGGTCCTTAGTGGGCACACATTTAGCAATATCTTGAGCCATTCTTACTGTCCCAAGTCCGGAATCCAGTGACACTGGTAAATGTCTTTCAGTCTACAGGACAGCCCCCTCCATCCTTCCCCCCCCCCCAGCCTCCCACCCAAACTGGCCACAGTGTTGAGGCTGTGAAACCCTTTCCTAACAGAAAGTGAGGAAACGGGGTGGATGGAACAGAGTCCAGACCTTTCTATGTATTCTTGTCATGTTTCTCTTTGCATGATTCAGATGTATTGCCTGTTCAGAAATTCATTTTAAAAATTAGGAAAATGCAGGTATTTAGAATAGCAGTCTTTGTTCCTTCTCCATATAATTTTGAGTCCGAATGAATGGTGGGAATTTCTGGAATTCTTTGACATTTTCCCCAGTGTGGCGTCTGACTACCACCTGCATGAAATGGCTGAAGTGGCTAGTTCTTTACAACAGTGGGTAGTGATCTGCATTGGAGGGAAACGAATGGTGAGGACGATAGGGAAAGAGCACCTAAGGAAAAAATAAAACTGCATCATGTAACAACGAATTAGAATCACCCAGAGAAACTGGGGAAAATAGGTCTTTCTATTGTTTTTTCATTTTTAATTAAGTAATCTTTTGAGTATGGTTGTACATATTAAGTCTGTCATTCAAGATGAAGGAGCACTTGGTTGGTTATTACTACCACTGTCAAAAGGAAACTCAGATCACTTTACTCAATAGGAATGGTTTTTTTGGGTCAAGAAACAACTGCTGAAGAACAGCGAACTTCTAACCCAGGAGTGGGGCTCCGAGGCGTGCCGTGGTGGGTCGGCTTCTAAAGAGAGATCGAGTAGTAGTTGTTCAGTCTTTATGCAGTTGGAACGGGTTTCCAGATGGCAGGGGATTGGTTGAAAGTGGTTATTTTCCACCATTTTAGGGAGGTGGCATTTCTATGTAGGACTATCAGAGGTATTTGCAAGAAATAACCTAAGTTTTACTTATGTTTATGAAATAAACTAGGTTAAATTTTGTTTGTGTGGCTTTCAACTGGTTTTGTTGTTCACAGCTTCAAGCCCGGTATCCCTTTCCTTCTGTTTTATTTTTTTTTAAGTTTTTATTTTTAAGAGAGCATGAGCAGGAGAGGGCCAGAGAGAGAGGGGGACATCAGGGCCTGAACTCATGAACTGTGAGATCATGACCTGAGCTGAAGTTGGATACTCAACCAACTGAGCCACCCAGGGGCCCCTCATTCTATTTTAATATTGACTTCCTTCCAACGTTCATATTTCTGCCATACAGTTGCAGTTAATAATAGCTGTCATTAATTGAGCACCTATACAGATGCGTAAGTATGATTCAGTACTTTGTGGAAGCAGGATTTTCTCTTAGTTATAAAATACATATTCACTCCTTTTTATTTTATATTTTAAATAGACTTAATAAGACAAACAGTATAATTGTCATTATATTCCCGGCAGCATTATAGCAATTAAACTATCTGCCATATTGAGAAACTAGAACGAAAATTTTGGGAAGAGAATATACACGTAAGAGGATGGGATGTCTCGGAAATTTCAAGAGCAAATGGAGTAGAAAGAATCCAGGAAAGCAAGGGACAGTTTTTGGTACAAAATGCTGGAGTGGAGATGGTCCCTGAAATGGGGTTTGCCTCTTGGTGGGTGTCCAGCCAAAAGATAAGGCCAAACTGAAGAAGGGAAAAGGAAGGGTTTTACTTGGAACGAGGAAAAGAGAACTCCAGGGATATTTCCCAAAGAGGTGTCTCCCCGAACAACAGAACTGGGGACGTTTTAATACAAGGGTGCCTAATACATATTCATGGAAGGCTTGAACAATAAGGAATACAGCATGGAATTCTTGTTTTTTATTCATTTTTTAATTTTATTTAAATCCAAGTTAGTTAGCATATAGTGTAATAATGATTTCAGGAGTCGAACCCAGTGATTCACCACTTACATGTGACACCCAGTGCTCCTCCCAACAAGTGCCCTCCTTCATGCCCATCCCCCATCTAGCCCATCCCCCACACCTCCCCACCAGCAACCCTCGATTTGTTCCCTGTATCTCAGAGTCTCTCATCGTTTGTCTCCCTCTCCATTTTTGTCTTATTTTTCCTTCCCTTCCCTTATGTTCATCCGTTGTGGTTCTCAAATTCCACATATGAATGAAATCCTATGATATTTGTCTTTCTCTGATTGACCTATTTCACTTAGCATAATACCTTCTAGTTCCATCCACATTGTTGCAAATGGCACGATTTCATTCTGTTTAATGGCTGAGTAGTACTCCATTGTGTATACACCATGTTGTCTTTATCCATTCATCAGCCGATGGATATTTGGGCTCTTCCCATACTTGGGCTATTGTTGATAGTGCTGCTATAAACATGGGGGTGTGTGTGCCCCTTCGAAACAGCACACCTGTATCCCTTGGATAAATACCTAGGAGTGCAATTGCTGGGTTGTAGGGTAGTTCTATTTTCAATTTTTTGAGGAACCTCCACAATGTTTTCCAGAGTGGCTGCACCAGCTTGCATTCCCACTAACACTGCAAAAGAGATCCTCTTTCTCCGCATCCTCGCCAACATCTGTTGTTTCCTGAGTTGTTAATTTTAGCCGTTCTGACAGGTGTGAGGCGGTATCTAATTTTGGTTTTGATTTGTATTTCCCTGATGATGAGTGATATTGAGCGTCTTTTCATGTGCCTGTTAGCCACCTGGATGTCTTCTTTGTAAAAGTGTCTATTCATGTCTTTTGCCCATCAGCTTGGAATTTTTAAGGTGACTGAGTCCAGGTGTTAGATCAAAGTCACAGGGACTGGCACCCGCTGTTCTCTAGTGCCAGTTGGTCAGGTACCTGAGCACTCAAAGGGGTTTGGACCCTGCAGAGACAACTCAAGAATGTGTGTCAGTTTTGTCTTCACTTCTGAATCAGCACTGGGAGTTCTAGCCTGGATTGATTGTTCGTGATAGGATTAGCTGCCTCCAGGCCTGATCATAGCTATTGGTTCTTAGTTCTTTCAAAAGATGTCCCAGGGCCTAGAATGACTGTTCTTATGTCCAGAAGTCTGTGTATGTTGGTTTTTTTCCAAGGACCTCTAGCTCTTTCTGCTCACAGAGATAAGGTGTTTATTTCTTGTCCAAAGAATTGACACTGAAATGTCATAGACAAGGGGCTATCTTGGAAAGTGAATTCTAGTGAATACGTAGGACTGTTAAATAGGTAGCCTAAATTAGCATTTTTCATTCTAATGTGACACAGTTACATTACTGTAATGGACCTTTGAGGAATGAAGAACACAAAAAGCAACAAGATCCGTTGCACATGGGTGATTAAAAATTATTAGCAAATATTAATGATGACATTCCTGGAGATACTTTTGTAGCCAAAAATATGTGAAAAAATGAAATTACTTGTGCAACTGTACTGTTTAAGGCATACCCTTGTTAGGTGACATGATTCTAAATTTATAATCAGGGATAGGAAATTCTTTTTTTTTAATTAAAAAAATTTTAATGTTTATCTTTGAGTGAGATAGAGCACAAGCGGGGGCAGGGGAGGGGTTGTAGAGAGAGAGAGAGGCACAGAATCTGAAGCAGGCTCTAGGCTCCGAGCTGTCAGCCCAGAGCCTAACAGAGGGCTCAAACTCATGAACTGCAAGATCATGACCTGAACTGAAGTCAGACACTCAACCAGCTGAGCCAACCAGGCACCCTTGGAATTTTCTTTTTTGACCTTAGCCTATTATATCTGTCACTGGGTTAAGCAGTACTATTTTTTTTTAAGTTTGTTTGTTTGTTTATTTATTTAGAGAGGGAGAGAGAGTCCCAAGCAGTCTCTGCACTGTCAGCATAGAGTCCAACGCAGGGCTTGAATCCATGAACCATGAGATCATGACCTTAGCTGAAGCCATGAGACAGTGACCTGAGCCCAGGAGTTGGACCCTTAACCTGAACCATTATCTCTTTAAACCCAACTCCTGAGGAAAGGCAACTTTAGTAAAGTCCACGTGGATTAACAACTATTGATCGGAACCTTCTAGAGTTTCTAGTGATGTGAACAGAGACACTGACCCATTACCTTTCACTCTGCAGACACAAAGATGTGTTAACCTGAGGGTGTGGTAAAGAGAAGGGTAGAGAGGCAGAGGGAACGCGCCTTGATGGGTTGGAAATCAGCATTTACATGTCAGTGTTTGAAGAAGCTACCGCCCCCAGGCAGGAGGTGGCCAGCGCCGCCCATTGTACCAGCTAAATACACTTGGTGATAGACTTAAACATGGAACTTAGACGATTTTTCACACGCATACTCCGCCACCTATCACACAGCACCTACCATGGACCCCTGCCCCAAATCACGGTGTGGGATAGAAGTGGCAAAAACATGGCTTTCCGTGTGACTCAAATCTTGAAGCTCTTGGGATTCACCACACAGACATTTTCGGGAGAAGCGGTGGGGTTGTTTGCTGGGGCTGCTGAAGGGTGGTAAAGTTTGTGTATCTCCTTCTGATGCAATCGCACACACATTCCAATGGAGATGCCCAAAACGGCCCTGGAGCCTGCCGTGGCTGGAAAGCAGGGGCTCCCAGGGCTGTGGCCCACAGGAGTGGACCAGTGGGGACTGTGGTATGGATGTTTTCCTTGACACTGAGGGGGGGAAATGTTTTTTCAATAGAAAAATGGTTGAATACTCTGTTGGATGCAGTTTTGAAAACAGAACCTAGCTGTTCATTAAGGAAGGGTTTTCGGTTGTGTTAATTTCTCAAGTCCAAGCGTTTTCCTCTAAGATATGGCTGAGGGTTACAGCATCCGTGCTCTCGAGTAATTCAGCATGAAAGCAGAAGGGTTTGGAATGTGTGGAGGAACCCAGCTAAGTGTATCCCTTTCCCTTATTTGTCACAGTAACGAAGGTTCATATGAAGAGACGGGCATTGAGTTATCATTGCCTGTGAGCTTTAGGAAGACAGGTATTTGGCTCTGCCTTTGCTCGCTGTGGTACTCTGAGTTCTTAAAGCAACGCTTGGGTAAATTAATAGAAAAAACACAATCCTCAGAAGGCAGTATTTGAACTGAAAATGAAACTAAGGCTTATATAATGTGAATGGGTACCTAAGATGCCTTTTTCAATAAGAACAAATATTATGAGTAAACATAATCCTCAGTCTTATGTAAAATGAGCGTGACGCACAATTTCTGATATGAAATCACCTGTGTGTTGATTCCAACTTGAATATGAAGCAGACAAGATGAGTAGGAAGCCCCTTTTTTTGCCTTCTTGAGGTGTGTAAGCTTTCTTGAGCTATGTAAGCAAGGTGAGGTTTGGAGAGCTGTTTAAAAGGTACGTTCTGAGGGGCACTTGGGTGGCTCAGTTGGTTAAGCATCCCACTTGGGCTCAGGTCATGATCTCAAAGTTTATGGGTTCGAGCCCCAGGTCGGGCTCTGTGCCTGGAGCCTGCTTCGGATTCTGCATCTCCCTTGCTCTCTGCCCCTCCCTGGCTCGTGCTCGCTCTCTTGCGCTCTCTCTCTCTCTCTCTCTGTCTTCCTCTCCCTCAAAAATAAATAAACATTAAAAAAAATTAAAAGGTACACTCTGAGATGCCTTTCTGGTTTCTCAGTTTTGCAAAGCTCTTCTGAACGTTTATAGGAACTGGATGGCAGTGTGGATGAAGCTTTGTACACCCACATGTAATTTGTTTCACTGATGCCAAGATGGACAAATAAGTTTGTTGGTAAGAACTAGTTCAGTAGATGAAGGGGGCTTCCAGGAGAGCAGTCGTGAGGACTCTGAACGCTTTTGTGGCCTCAGGCCATACGGGCTCCCATGATCAGCTAGTGATGTCTGCCATGGGCAAGGGATGGGAAGGCGTAGAGATATGTTCTAGGTGCTTGCCATTCTTGATTGAGGCAACCATACTGATAGGCTATTGATTATTTTTACACATTGGGGAAAATTATAGTAGGGCAAATCTGAGTTTATATATAGGTGAAACTTTAGCGTGTTGGTCCTGTATATGAAAGAGGCAAAGATAGGATTCTTAGAATTGAATTACACAATACAGCTGTGGGTGCAGATGCTGTATTGTTAACGTGTGACCAGGCAGCTGGTTTCTGAAGCAAAACAGCTGTGGGTAGCCGGTGATCCCCGCATTTTAGATGTGTGGGAACTGGGGCTCAGTCAGGAATCTGCTGCGGCTTACTTAGGTGGTGAGCACCTGAAACAAAAGAGAAATTCAAGTTTGTCTGGGAGAGCAGTCTTTATTATTATTCCTTGTGGTGTATTCTTTCTATACACAGGAGGACACGTAAGGATGCGTATACATACGCATCACAAATTTTTAAAACATGGTCTAAGTGCTGAGAGAATTAGGAACAGTTACACCAGGCCATGGACGTAATCAGAAACCTTCTTTGTGTGGCACATAAATATATATTTTACATGTGGATGAATTTCAGTAACTCTGATTTTTATATGTCTTAAGGTCTTTTAAGTGCATTATTTCCTAGAAATCACAAAGGTAGTTTACAACGTTATCGGTGCCTCCGAGTCGGGGATATTCTCTTTCAAACTGAAGTATTTTGGAGTTGAAAGGAAATGTAGAGATAGTCTGAACTTCCCTCTTGTGTGTACATGTGTGTGCACTCATACACACACACACACACACACACACACACACAGAGTGGTACATTTACACATTTTATAAAGCAAAGCTGTAATTAAGGACTACAGGTATTTTGTATCTTGGTTCAAATCCTGCTGATTCAGACAGAAGGAACCAGTCAAGTGTTCCAGTTGCCTGTATGTGTCACTACAGTGCTGGCATTCATGTTTTAGTCATCATGAGTACCCACCCTGTGCCAGGGACCTTTCTAAGGTACACACAAGCGTTAGTAAATAAATACCTCTTGAGTGCCTAAATCTCACAAAGGAAGCAAAATTACAAAGAATTATCAGTTCAGTGTCCAGCTCTTGACTTCGACTCAGGTCATGATCCCAGTGTCGTGGGATCGCGCTCTGCACTAAGTGTGGTCTGCTTAAGATTCTCTTCCCCCACTGCCCCTTTACTGCTCCTGCGTGCTCTCTCTCTCTCTCTAAAGTAAAATTAAAACAAACAAACAAAAAAATAACAGAGCAGACCTCCTATGTGCTAAAATCAAAAGACCACCCTGTTTCGCTAAGCAGGGGAAAAATGAGGACCAAATTGTCAAAAAAAAAAAAAAAAACATTGAAGGAAAACTTCATGGCTACACACAAACATGAATTGGTTGGTATGTGCTTAGGAAAAAGGCTAGGAGGGACCACATCAGACTGAAGTTAGCATAATTGGGATGGTGGAGGAGGAAACAAATTTCCCCCTTAAATCCTCATATTTTACATTGTTTTGCTACAGTGCGTGCTTTTAATGAAGAAAATAAATAAATGGACAACAACGGTACAAGGACAAATACGGAGCGAAATTTACACCCGGTAGCAATTAGCAGAATGCACGTATGTTGCTTAACTATGTGAGTGAATTGGAAAGGAGGAGAGAGCATCTGAGCCTAATGAATTTAGATTACATGTTTAAAGTGAAAAAAAAAAAGGCAGCTATAGCCATAATACTTTTCTTAAATAATGCAATTTGGCAATGTGAATGAATCATCCTGAAAATGCTGTAGGGGGTATTATTCTTACACCAATGAATAGCGTTTGTTTTGTTTTGGTTTGGTTTGTTTTGGTTTGTTTTGGGTTTTTTTTTTTTTTTTTTTTTTTGGTTGTCATACTAAGAAAAATGGTAATCAATGAATACATTTCAAAGGCTTCTGTGACCGTATCCATCTTTGGGTGTGAATTAGAGTTGTAGGCAAGCCTTGACTAAGACCTGACCTGTCCCCTGTCACTCATCTGGTATAGCTTTAGGTGCCTAGTTCCATATCCAACATAGAGATTTTCTGTTCTCCGGTAGTTGGAGATGTTCCTGATGGGAGTGGGGACAGAAAGAGGGGGACACATTTTCTTATGGGCCACCCTAACAGAGTTTGGTAAGGAGGTAGCCCCCGTCATTTTGGGTTTGGTTGAGTGCAAGTGCCTTCTGAGACTCCACATGAACTGCGATAACTGTGTTCTGCTGTGAAGAACACAATTTACTCGTTTCCAGTCCATCCTCTGAGTCTAAGCAAGTCTTCTTGCAATCATGGAGTTGATTTGGCTTCTAAATCTCAACCAGCGAATCATTTTCTCCTACTTCGAGGATCTCTTTCTCCTTTCCAGTTAGGATGTTGTCACTTAGAAATACGGTGACAAACTGTCCCTGTTTGCCTAACATGCAGGCATTTCACTGCTACTGCTTGGAAAACTCAGGGTGAATTCCTGTCAGTTTGATGTCCTAGTGGGGAAAAGGGGGTCTTTATTGGATTACAAGGCAAAAAAAAAAAATCCAGGTATATAGGTTCTTATTGCTGCTATAACAAATTACCACAAATTTGGTGGCTTAAAACAACATGAATTTATTCTCTCAGAGTTTTAGTGATGACTGTGAAAATGAGTGTGAAGCTGCTCAACCAGCAAGGCTGGTTCCCTCTGGAGGCTCCAGGGGAGAATTTGTCCCACACCCTGCCCCTTCCGGCTTCTAGATGTTACCAGATAACGAGACTTCTGCCATCTCTCTGATACCTCCTTCCGTGGATGCCACCAGCTTACTCCCCTGTCGACCCTGTTGTCTGTGTCCTTGTGGCGTCCACTCAGCCTGCCTCACCAAGTTAGAATTTTGCTCTGCCATTTACTAGCTCGGCAGAGAGGGGGACATCTTTGAAGTCATAGCGTGAACAGTCGTCAGTCTCACTAGCTGTGAGCACATTGCTTGAGCTCACTTAAAACATTTTCGCCCCAGTTTCCCCTTTTGTAAGGTGGCCATTATAATAGGACCCTCCCATAAGGTTGTCATGATAATTAAATGGAATATTATACGTGAGGGGCTTAGGACAATCCTTCAAACCTAGAAAGTGCCCGGCCAACATTCACTACTGCCCAGTGCCGGCGCTCACAGCTGTCACCCAGTCCAGTCCTTTTAGACAACTAGTTCCCTTAATTTTAACATCGTCTTTGATCATTTCGTGGGAGAGATGACGTCAGTCAGCATCTCTGGAGGTTTCTTTCTTCGTAGTAACAGTGACACAGAAGAACGAAACTGGTCTCAGGGTGCCATCGATCCAGAGTAATCTTTGTTCCAGGGCATAGAATCAGGAGACAGAGAGAGAGAGAGGCACATGGTGACTGGGGACACCTCTCCCTTAAGAAGAACTCACAATAGTTACAATGGTCACTGCACTGTGCTACACTGTGCAAAGGCTTTTTTTTACATCTGCCCTCTCACTTGATGCCGGTATAGACCCTTGCACTAAAAATGACTTTTGAGGAGGTCAGAATCCCTCCCTTTGGGCTCCAGCAAGCACTGCTTGAGGGGCCTGCGGGTTGGACAGACCGCCTGCCGAGGGGCCACGCGGTCCAGCGAGTGAGATTCTGAGCCTCACACTGTCATTTGTTTCCTGCCAGGTGAACGGCAGTTGGGGACGCAGAGGAGAAGACCTCCTCGATTCTGGCTCTGTTGGTGTATTTCTTGATTTTATTTCATTCCAGGGCAATCAGCTGAAGGGAAACAAACGGTTTCTTGGAAGGTTTAAAGCTGCACTTAGACCCTTTCTTTTTAGAGCCAAGAGTTACAAAGCCTTTTCTTCTCAGTGTTTCCACTTTTCCCTAAAGGTAACAAAATGTAGATGCATTCAGGGCACAGAGCACTAGGGTATTTATGAAGCCAATGCAGAGCAGGTGGTGAGGACCCTGGCCCCCAGCCCCAGGACAGTGAGGTCATGCTAAGCGGGGGAGCTTTTTAGTGCCGAGATAGAAGGAAAAACTGATGGATGCCGTCACTTCGAGTCTCTGTGTTGTTTCGAACGCGCTCAGAGCCGATGAGAAGCCTATGTGTGTTTCAAAGTGAGGAAATCCAGATTCAAGGTGGGAATACACAGATTTAATGGTATAAAAAGAGAAAAAGAATCTATTTTCAGCGAAAACCAAATATGCAGAGAAAAAATTTTTTTTAAATTCTTTTATCCCCGTAGTCATTGCCTAGATCCCTAAAGTTGAGGATTCTCTTAAAATCTGAGCCGCAAATGTCAATGGGATTGGATTTGGACGTCCTTGAATCCTTGGCCATTCCTGCACAGATCTTTTCAAGTCTGTCAGAAAAAAATCAACCTCTTTGTAACACTTTGCATCGACACGCGTCATAGTTGAAGTGATAAGCACCGTGTTCATTCATATACTTGTGCGTCTGAGCATCTGTGTGATTGCTAACATTTATTGTGTGCCTGCCATATTCCAGCTGTGATGTCAGGGATGATGGAGGAGGGGACACCTGATCCTTGGCCTCCAAGAATTGAGGCTTTTAATCTAGTGAAAGCCCTTTGAAACCTGTTCCGTGCTTACGGGTCTTTCTCCTCATGTTTTAACCACATTTTTACCAGTTGATGATGTTAATGGATTATCAGCTATTAAGAGATATTACACTTAGATTCCACCCTCGACCTGTCTTGTCCATGTCAGGAAAGGACTGACATATGTATAGAGCTTGAAAGATCACATAGCCAAATTAATACCCCACACAAATGCGCATGGTGATTACAGCAACCTACCTTCGTCATCTGAAATGTTCTCCCCTCCCCCATTCCCTGATTCTTTGCATCTTTATCTTTTAAACCTTCATTGTTAAAGGTCCAGCAAAAATCCCCTATCATTTATTACACGTTCTCTTTCCCGTCCAAGGAATAATTCCTCTTCTCTAAAATTCCACACCACGGAGCCCGGGTGGCTCAGTCATTAAGCATTCGACTCTTGATTTTGGCTCACGTCATGATCTCATGGTTTGTGAGTTCGAGCCCCACATCCAGCTCTGTGCTGACAGCAAGGAGCCTGCTTGGGATTCTCTCTTACTTTCTTTGTCCCTCCCCGCACACTCGCATGTGCTGTCTGTCTCTCTTCCTCTGAAAATAAACCTTAAAATAAAACTCCACACCCTTTTGCTTGAAACCTTCTTTCCTATACTTACTATGAGTTATGGTTATTTTTATACGTGCTTTATTTCTCTGACCACATTTCAAGCACCTTAAAATCAGGAATATTCTGAGTTTGGTCTTTATGGGGCCCTAGCATATAGAACATACTGTATATTAGTCATGGCTATATGTATGTTACATAGCATACATTTTATTCCTCACAGGCAGTGAATTAGATTCTGGTATCCTCTCTGTATTTCTAGTGATAAGAATGTTGAAACAGACACAGGAAAAACAAATAACCCTGAGTTAGATCTAAAAACAGAGGAAGTTAAGTTCTGTGAAGTTGTACGTGTTGTAAGTGGTAGAGCTGGGATTTGACAGTTGTGCTCTTAATCACTCCACCTTTATATGGGTCAGGATGGGTTAGGTTATGCTATGGAGGTGGAAGAAACAACACACAAAACTTAAGCTTAAAATTACCTATCTCCAACTCAAGTTATGTGTCAGTTGTGGATCTCTATTCCGTGTTCTCAAGCTGGAGTCCAGACTGATAGAACAATTACTATCTGTAATATTACTGGAGGCATCCACAGAAAAGAAAGTGTGATGAATCATGTACTTTTCTTGAAACTTCTGCCGCATAATGACAAATCTTTTTGGTTTTGCTCTGTATTTTATTGGCGTAAGCCAGTCCCATGGCCATATGTACGTTCAAAACAAGGCAGGGAAGTGTAGCACAAGAGTCTGCCTAGAACACAGAGCCCGAGGTATCTGATCCTTGCCAACAATGGTTACAACCCGCTCTATCGTCTGCTTTCCACCATCTTGTCGGGAGGCGCCAGTTACGACTCCATCCTAGACGTGAAAGTTAGCTGAAAGAGGTAGTACTTGTGGAATTATTTTTAATAGAAATAAGGACTTTGTTGACCTCGGTTGAGGGGCCCATTTGAAAAATTAGAAGCAGGGATGGACTGATGTGACAACCGGGGAAAAATCCAGAGGTGAGGGGGGGGGAGATTACCGAAAAGGCTATAAAGGAAGAGCCATGGGGTAGGGTCTGAATTTTGGGTGAACTGAGCTGAACAGAAAGCCAGGGTAAATTCTAAAGAACCACAGTGATGTGTAAAACAGTTGTTAGAAAGGAAGGGAAACTCTTCAGGACGGGAGTTGGTGCCTTTATTTTGTAGTCACGTCGAGCACTCCCTACGTGCTTATTAGCAAATGAACTAAGTGCTTTTACAGTGCTTCCATGATGGTTGTTGGGTGAGGAAAGTATCAGTACACCTATTCAGTAGGTGAGAAAAATGAGGCCTGTAGCAGCTTGGGCTTTGGGAATCCCGCACCAGCTTGAGGAGCAAGCCTCCAAATCCACTTGGTCTGGTGGCTAAGCCCATGCGATTACCAGAGATTTGCTAACACCAAACTCACTGTCCACGGAAGAAGACAGTATGCCTGGAAAAGCAGAATTTAGGTACACGACAGGATTGGTCCACGTGGTGTAGTGAGTTTGACCTCTAGCTGGTTCAGAGATGTTATAAAACTTCACTGGTTGCAACTTCCTTACCACCGTAATGGCTTTCTCAGCACCGACACAGTATATAATCATGGAAGTTGTAACCATTTTCATACTTACTAGAACTTTCTTTCCCCCCTTGGAGATACCCCGCTCCATTGCATCGGTCTCTTTTCATGCTTTATTCGGTTAACAGACCCAAGGACCTAAGTGAATCAGCATGTCTGCATTTTGTCATTTTGGATTAGAGAATGACAACTGGTCAGATCCAGGCCTTAGAACAACTCCATAATGTTTTTCACAAAAAAATAAGATGCCTTCAGTGTACCGAATCAGGTGGAGGATTACAAACCACAGAAGATAGATTTTCTACTTCAGGGGAAAAAAAAGGAAGAGGATTGTTAGTGTGTGAGTTGTTTATGAAAACTATAGTGATTTTCAATAATGCATTTGAAACTTTGTATTCAAACAAATGCATTTCAGGTGTCCTCTCTGTCTTCCAACTCACAGCAATAAGTGAGATGTGTGTAAAGCCCGAAGTAAGGTGTCTGGCCCATGTAAATGCTTGAATATCATCAACAGTATCAACGTAATACCACTCACATCATCATTTTACTGTTGATACAGTGAGTTGAGCCCCATACTGAAAGTCGGGTTATTGGGTAATTGGCATGGATCTGAGATCTTCAATCCCATAGCCTCTTTTCCTCCATCTTACTCTTCTCCATTTTTCCAATGCATGCCCTCCTGTTTTCCCATGATTCCCTGCTGTGTCCAGATTGAGCACTGGAAACCAACTGCTCACCTCCAGCACACCAGGCATATCTGGCCTCATACCCTGGTTCCCCAGCAGACCACTTGCCAGGGAGTGGCATATGGTGGCCAAGAACCACACTACCTTGTAAGAGTGAGCTCCTGGTGGAAGTCTGGAAGGAACCCTTACCCTGGTAGCATTCACCTGGCTGCGTTGGAAAGTAGATAACTCTTACTGATGCCTTTGTTTCCATTTCTCCTACTGCCTGAGCACGCCTGACCCCTATTTTAATCCTCTTTGATTTTCTTGCCTCTACCCTTTATATTCCTTTTAGGTCTGCTGCAGCTCTGTCCTCCTCCCTCTGTGTATCTCTGCTTATGAACAATTCTTTGTGTCTCATCCACATGGACAATACTTAGCTGGTTCTCAAGAAGGTGATCTCCATGTTGTTTCTCCATTCCATAGAGTTAGGGCATTCTTTTCACACCAATCGTGGATGCAATGTCCATGGTCTTCCCAGCCTCCCCCTAGAGTGGGGTGACCAGGTGTCCCGGTTTGCCTGGCACAGAGGGCTCATCCTAGGACACAGGGTACTCGGTTTTGATGTGGAAATCCCGAGTGAACCACTCAACACTAGGGGTAACATTACTGATTGACCTGAGTTTCCATGAGAGATGAAAATCCCCACCCCTCTTTGATCAGAGCTTCCTGCAAGGGTAGGCCTTAACCATTACAAGGGTAGAGAAGAGCGAGTGACTGTTCCCTTGGCCTTCGGGGCAGCTGGGGCTCTGTGTCAGTTGCCTCTCTCTAGGCTTATCCATTTACCCCACATATTGGTAACTATCACCACATTCTGCATGTGCCATGATGTTAAAAGCTTAGTATGTACTGACTTGGATTTTACCCAGCATAATATATCACATGCCAGCTCGCTTACTGACTTCCAGGTAGTGATTGCAAGATCACGATTTTGTCTCCCAATTCCTCTCAGAACATTCTATGTGAAAATATTATTTTTCATTCTATTAAACTGATAGGTATTTTTACCGAGTACATTCATTTAAATTTCCCAGGAACTTAAATGAAACGAGAAGATTGGGTGTATCTATGGTAGGTTGGATGTATCATGACATGATGATACTTAGCCAGATGGCTCATTTCTGTAGCAACACCATGTATTATCTGAAACATTGATCTCTCCATCATTCATTTAGTGTGAATAGAGCAGAGACTCTGGAATAAAATATTGTCCATACATTGATGTCTGCCTTGGGAATAAGTGTCCTGACTTCACCTTGGTGTTTATTTTCCACAAATCTCCCATATTAAGTATTCATCAACAGAATTTTTTCCTGTCACGTCATTCTTCCTCATAGCTTTATGAAGCAGTAAATCAATCAAGTTGTGCTCTTGATAATGAGAATTTGGCTAGTAGAATTGTGGAACAGAAATGAAAGTTGGATTTTGTGAATGGCAGAGCATTTATACTGTGCCCCAGCTACTTTGATGAATTATAGAAGAATTTTACACCTCAATAAAATTTATCAATGGGAATTTCCACATATTAAACAACACTTGGATTTCTTCAAAATCTGTTAAGGATTCTACTTATAAAAATATTTTATATTTTCAGAGTGCTACTGTTTTGTTCTCTTAGTAAAATAAGCTCATGGTGATACTGGTTTAATAACATAAATGCTCAATTGTGATTTTCTTATAGTTTAATGTGATTAGGTACACCATGAGGGAATGTTACCATTTTTAAAGTTTATGGTAGGGTGTGGATAAAGCTGTTATTATTTTATGTATACTATTCCTTTGTAGGCATAATACATTATTTTCATCTTGATGAGTAGGAAAAGGTAAAAAGTTAAGAAAATGATGGATATCTACTTAGAATTTCACTTCCCTTTTCTGTACTCTGACCTTTCTATTCAGGAATCTGCCTTGTATTAGGGAGGAAAATCTAATTGTGGAATTTCAGTTAGAATATTTCTGAAAGATTGTCTCAACTACATCAGTGTATATATTTTAAATGGCATTATAGCTGCACTTGAAATAATATGCCTGTATTTGCCTTCCAGTGGCCTCTTGCTTAGATCTCTGGTCTGGGTGTTGAGGAATGGACTTGGTAGGATCTGTGCTGAGGGAAAATGTCTGATTTCCAATCTTTGCATTTCTGACTGAATTCTATTTGTACATTCTTTCTTTTCTTTCCTTGGTCATATTATTGCTTAATATGTAATATAATAGGCACCAAAAGCAAAAATAGACAGGTGGGAGCGCTTTAAAGTAAAAAGCTTCTGCACAGCAAAAGAAACCATTAACAAAATGAAAAAGGCAACCTACTAAATGGGAGAAAACTTTTGCAAATCATATACCCGATAAGGGGTTAATACCCAAAATATATCAACTTCTACAACTCAGTATCAAAATGACAACAACAAAACCAAAACACACAAAGAAAGACACACACACAATCCAGTTAAAAAATGGGTAGAGGATCTAAAGAGATACTTTAATAATGAAGACATCCAGGTGGCCAACAGACATATGAAAAGATGCTCAACATCACTCATCACCAGAGAAATGCAAATCAAAACTATAATGAGATTCCACCCCAAACCTGTCAGAATGGCTATCCTCAAAGAGACGAGAGTAAAAAATGTTAACGAGTATGTGAAGAAAAAGAAACCCATGTGCACTGTTGGTAAATGGGTGGAACCACTCTGGACAACATTGTTCAAGCTCCTCAAAAAAGTAAAATCAGGGGCGCCTGGGTGGCGCAGCCGGTTAAGCGTCCGACTTCAGCCAGGTCACGATCTCGCGGTCCGTGAGTTCGAGCCCCGCGTCGGGCTCTGGGCTGATGGCTCAGAGCCTGGAGCCTGTTTCCGATTCTGTGTCTCCCTCTCTCTCTGCCCCTCCCCCGTTCATGCTCTGTCTCTCTCTGTCCCAAAAATAAATAAACGTTGAAAAAAAAAAATTAAAAAAAAAAAAAAAAGTAAAATCAAATTGTCGTATTATCTAGCAATGCCACTTCTTGGTATAGACACAAAGGGAATTAACCCAACATCATGCAGTCAGTGCAATCCCATGTGCATCGCAGCACTATTCACCGTAGGCAAGATAGGGAAACCATGTAAGTGTCCATTGATGGACCAATGGAAAAAAAGATAAGTGTGTGTGTGTGTGTGTGTGTGTGTGTGTGTGTGTGTGTGTATGCAATCATACATATGTGCTATGGAATATTAGTTAACCATGAGAAAGAAGGGCATCTTGCTATTTGTGATAACATGGATGGACCATGAGGACATGGTGGGAAATAAATCGGTCAGAGAAAGACCAACACAGTAATATAATATCACCTACATGTGGAATCTAAGAAAGCCAAACGCCTAGACATAGAGACTATAGTGGTGATTACCAGAGGCTGGGGTAGGTAGATGTTGGTCAAAGGGTATAGACTTCGAGCTATTCGATGCATGGCTCTGAGAATCTAATGTACATCATAGTAATTATAGTTAATAATACTGTGTTATATACTTGAGAGTTATGAAATCTTAAAAATTCTCAACCAGAATGATAATTATGTCATATGACACAAATGTTAGGTAACACCATGGTGGTAATTGTTTTACAGTATGTAAGTGTATCAAATCAACATGTTGGGTACACTTTAAATTTGCACAATATTCTGTGTCAACTCAAGTAAAACAGGGTGGGCTGGGTGGGGGGAAGAGTCAGCATTAGCAATTTCTGGAAGAAACAGTGCTAAATGTAAGCGCTTTGAATATTAATGCAATTATATCTATCATATAGGAATGATGAATTTCTTAAGGTAGCTGCTATTGGATTAAAAATCATTGATGGGAAGCTTGAAAGAAACAAATCAAATGCTACTGATAATTTTGGGGCTTTCTAATGATGGTGAGACTTACCAATGAAAACCTTTTACAATTTACCAATAAAACAATCACTAGTAAATTGATATGTTTATTTCTGCCTCTGAGGCATATTAATTTGAAACCTCTTTACTCTTGTAATGGAGTGAGCTTACATTTTTCTTCTTAGACCTATGCAAGTTTATATAGTTCTGTTTATTCTCCCAAGAAGTTGCTGTCTGTTCAGCCCACTGTTGTCTGAATATTTAGTCTGCATTTGTTCATTTCTGAAAACCTCCATTGTCCAGGAGGGAGGATTGCAAAGATGGAATAAAACTTACTATTTGCCTTCGAGGGCTACCACTAACCCCAACACTAGTCTATTTAGGGAGACAGACAATTGCTTCAGAGCTCTATGATGGAGGTGTATGAAAACGTTTTATCCATTCTAGAGATAAGATCAAGGAATGGAGAATAGATTGAGCTCAAAGACTTTTTTAGAAAAGACTATTTCCTGGAGCCCAATCTTTAATTCATTGAATCAACTAAAATGTGGAGAGGGGAAAGGAAATCACTCTAGGCAGAGGAACAGAATCCACATCTAGCGGTAGGGAACATGTAATGTTTACAGCGTTTCAAGAATTCCATCGTGTCTGAAGATTGAGGCTTAAACAGGTAGTTACAGGGAGCCTAGAGAGGAAAGCAGGGGAGTAGCACCTGAAGAATCTTATGTCCCATACTAAATTATTGGGTTTTATCTGAAAGGTATATAGGCAGCCATTTATTTTAAGCAGGAGAGGGATATGGTTGTGTACGCATTTAATAAAAAACACTCTGAAACTGTTCTGGGGTAAGCGAGGGGAGAAGAATGGAGGCAGCATGATTGGCGGGTGAGAAATGAGAAGGGGTGCTCCTGGGCCAAGGTGGTGGAAAGGAAAGACAGAGATGGATTTGGAAAAAACACAGGGGATTAAATCAACTGGACAGGGTGAGTGAATTAACTATGGGAAAGGAAGGGAGCAAAGGGGTCTAGGAGACTGCCCAGCCTGGGTGGCTGGTAGATGGGGCTACTGGCTAAGAACTGGAAGATCAAACAGTCAGTAAAACGGGGATTTGGTAGAGGGAAGGGGGACTCTTGATGGAGCGCCCTTTTCCGACTCGTTAAGACAAATTCTGCATAAAATGCATACGTCACAGATAGAACATTTGAATTGAAACAACACGTGAAAGTCACTGAGGTCTAAGATCTCTGTCTTCTAAGAACTTGAGAGAGTAAGACCAGATTAACAAACATAGAAAACGACTTAGATTTTATTCGTAAAAATAATGTACAGGTTCATTTGTGCCCGACTCCTGACTACACATGGGAATTTTCTTGAGGTCTGGGGTTGGGCTCATGATTGCATAGGCAGGATCTGTGTGCACCAGGCCTGGTGAATAATTCATGGTTGTGGAAGGGAAATCGAATGGAAAATAAGGTGTATCCGTGCAGGAGTTTGGAGTGTAGAAAAACTCTACGATCTTGGAAAAGGTAAGAAGGACTTAGGTAAGAATGAGTTTGGATGAGTGGATACAGAGAAGCCAGCTTTCCGGAGAAGGCACCAAGAAGTATGGCTGCCCGTGGGTGGTTGTGGGGGTAGCCAACAGGTGGCGCCGAGCTGAGGTGGAGAGGCGCTAGCAGGTGGTCGAATGGCCTGTTTGTGGACTGCCTTGGAAGCCAGAGGAACTTAGTTTCCGTGGAAAAATAGTAACAAGTATGTTTTATGGCAACGAGAGAGAGAATGAGTGAATGAATAGGACTCTGCCCTTGAAGTCTGTCTGAATTCCCTTCTTCTGCCTATGGAATACCGACAGTATCTGGCACTGGCATTGTGTGGAAACTTTCTTCCTCTGCTCCTTGTATCCTCAGGGGCAGATCTTCATAGTGAAAGGGAAGAGCGCATTTTCCTTGGCCCTCTTAGGCCCTGGCTGGGTCTGAAAAGCAAATGGACAAAGACAGATTTGCAGAAAAGAAGCATACAGATTTATTTAATATGTAGTCCTTGATATGGAAGCCTTGATAAGGAGATGTAGACCAGAAGAAACAGTCAGGTCTGAGTATTTTTGCTAGATTGGATGAAGAGTGGGCAGTCATGGAGAAATAGGATGGGTCAGAGAGTGAGTTCAGTGCAAGAAAGTGGAGGAAACTTAGCAAAGCCTGTTTGGCCCTTTTGCATCACCTTGTTTTCAGAGATAAGGACATTCCTTTCCCCTGGGTACAGGGAAGGTGCCTCTCAGGTGAGGGTTTTGACCTGTGTCAGGGCAGAAGAGCAGGGGAGAGATCAGAGTGACCTTCTTGCTTCGGTTGTTTTCGCAAACCCTTTTCAAGCTTACGGTATTTCATAGGTTAAGGTGCCATATTTGGCCTGCCTTCATGTCTCTGTGTGCCAACACTCTTGGAGAGCTCCCTCATTTACAAAACTCTACCTAAATACCTCCCTTGGTCTAGACTTGCCACATGTCTACTGGCTTTTGGCATAAATAGCAAACTTTCATTAAGATCCAGAAAACCCAAGGACTTATATTAATATCCAAATTCAAGGACAAGAACTTGAACGTGAGCTTTCTGCTGAGTATAAGCTAGACCCTTTCTGTGTTACGATGAGCGCATCGAAGGAGGGACTTGGTTGAGTAAGTGAGGCTAGAAGCCTGGATAAATGTGTTTTCTAATTTAAATATGCTTAGGGCATTCCCAGATTTGTTTTTCCAATGAATAATTTTATTGCTGTCCTCATATGTATAATATGTATTGGGGCTTTTCGTCTTATAAACTGTTTTCAAATGCTTTCAAACTAAATCTTGGAATGTGACTTGTAGTCTGTGGATATCCAGCTCGAGTGGAAGCCCTACATTCTGAGATTGGCCTGTCGTGATTGCGTCTCTCTTAATCTCTTCCTTTGCTTATGAAAATTGACGCCACTTTGCTTATGAAAATCCAGTCACCACTGGGTGACTGAAAAGGTGGTCTCTCTCCCAGTGTGCATCTGCAGCAACGTTCTTTGCAATTCAGGTGCTGTGTGCCACCTTTGTTGGCCTCTCTGCTTCTCCTTCGCAGCCACGTTTCCTCTGACTGGCAGTCTCTCTGTGGCCATGGTTTCCAGATGCTTCTGGAAATCCTTCCATTGTGTTATGTACACTTGACCATGTGTTTGAGGGGATCTGGGCCAACACGACTTGAAATGCATTGCTTATTATAGGCCAGATTTTCGATCTATGAGCATTGTGTATAATTGCTTTATTTTTTTTTTTTTGATAGAAGTTGGTGTGAACTTTGTGACTGCTTTGTAACCAGAAAACAATCAACATTCTAAGCAAAGCTCCTATAAGGGAAACGGCAAGTGCCAGAAACAAACAAACCTAAGCACTGGAGATAAAAGGGGAAAACGCAGCTCTTCAATTCAAAGATCTAACCATCATTTGTTTACCTTGAACTATGTTGTAAGGAACAGGAAAAGCTGAAATGATGAAATGAGAATTTCTACGTGAAACAACAAAATCACGTGCATATTTATGTACCCTCACCTTTCACATTGGGAAGAAACAGGAGAAAAATGCATAGTTAGTAAAGATAGGGGTTGTTGCGGGGCGCCTGAATGGCCGGCTCAGTCAGTTAAGAGTCCGACTTCGGCCCAGGTCATGATCTCATGGTTCCTGGGTTCGAGCCCCGCGTCGGGCTCTGTGCTGATGCCTTGGAGCCTGGAGCCTGCCTTGGATTCTGTGTCTCCCTCTCTCTCTCTTCCCCTCCCTTGCTTGCACTCTGTCTCTCTCTCTCTCAAAATTAAATACTAAATTTTTTTTAAAAGATAGGTGTTTGGTATATAAATCTGCATTAATCCCATTATTGTAGAATCAAATACATAGACTGTTTACCAGAATGCTACAGAATAGAGCAGTGTTTGTGAGTTATGTTATAATGCTTAATCTTACTGATGACTCTTGAAACAACCTAGATGTTGTTTTAAATTTTCAATACTAAGGAACTGAAGGAAAAAGTCTTTCTCAGTTACCTTACAAAGAAAATCAAAGCGATATGAAAGGCTTCCCCCCCCCCCACCCCCACCAGCCACCAACCCAAGATAACTGGTGTTTCTCATATCTTCCCAACCAATCTACAGCCAAGTTCAAAAACAGAGTCCATGAACAAATGTTTGCACTGGCTTTTGTCCTAAGGCAATGCAGTTTCCACAGTAAATACTTTCACTCCACACCTTACAGGGCATTTGTGAATAGCAGTGTTTGCATTGTTACTAAATTCGGTTTTAAACTTCCCCAGATCAAGTGACGAGATGTGAATTGATTGATCGCTGTTGTTTCTAAGTCCCCCCCCCCCCCCACACACACACACTAGATTTTCAGTGATGAGCAAAAGTTTGTTAAAGAGCTCGTATTCTTTCCTCACACTTAGCCAATCCAGTTCCTTAAGCGATCATCCTTAGTGGATGATTCCTAGGTGAGAGGTTACCCTGTTACCTCCGAATGGGTTCTGACTGCTGAACTGAAGTCCCATTTAACCACACCTGTGGGCAGGTCATGCCACTGAAAAGCATGTTTACAATTGAACTCATCATTTTGTCAAATCGATGCTTCTATCCATTCTTCTCTGTTTCCATTTCCTGTACCATCCTCTCTCCGGTAAGGGTACCGGAAGGATACTTTTTGTATCCCTCTTCCACCTCCATCCCAAACCCAATCCATCACATCAGTTTCCTAGTTGGCTCATTTGTTCGTTTGGAGTGCCTTAGATCTCTCTTGTGTGCCTCTTCTTTGTCTCCTGTTTCAGTTACCTGCTGATGTCCCTCTATCAGCCCTTCAAGGTGATCCTCTATAATGCTGTCGGGCTTATTTTAATGAAGAACCACATGGATCAGATTCATGGCTCCCCATTGCCTGCAAAACAAACAACTCTTAACTTGACTTTCGGATTCCTCCGGTCTCAGACCCCACACATGGTTATAGTCCTGAGTACAATGATTTGTGTGGATTAAGTATCTACACCACAGCTGATTTCCAGCAATCGGTGGGGTAGGGTCTACCTGAGAACATTCCTGAGATTTAGCAACTGCTCATGAGCCTGCTGCAGCCTCCAGCACTCATGCCAGCCAGTGTCAACCTGCTGCTGTCCTTGCAGCTGCCCCAGAACAGGTGCTTTCAGGGAAAATGACTCTCCATGAGCTTCTCCTTTCTCTGAACCAGAGGGTCATTGTTGACTGTAGAACCACCGGGCATCTGATCCTTGGCTCTTCTCTTTGAAGGGTCTTCTCAATACCCATCGGTTGGAGCTTCTGTTTCTTGAATGTCATTTCACTTAGTTTTGCTAGACTCTCAGATATCTCCAGTCCTTCTGATCTTACACTTTGGGAAGACGCCTATTGCCTCCTTGCAAAACATGGGTATTGGTGGTAAACAGGTCATGTCACATGTTATTCTGAGAGCTGCTTTCACGGACATGGGACCAATGTCATCCTGGGCTCAGTGCTCAGCAGAGCTGATGTTTGGACACTGGTGGCCATTATCTTGATATTCTCAATATTTTCCTCTTTGAATTTGTATGAATGGAGTCTGATGGGCTAAGGAAGCACCTTGGAGCCTGGCTTGTGATGATTCTACCTCTCTTTGCCTTTCTCCTCTTCAGTCTCCCACTGCTGACCACAGTAGCTCAATGCCCACAGCAGGAGACAAGGCATGGGCATGCAAACCTGAGATGCCAGCAGACTGTCAGCACCTAGGCACATTTCATGGGGTCTCAGCAGGGAGGAGCCTCTTACCCATAGCCTGCTTGCATACAAGTACCTAGCACATTCAGGGGAAAGGTTGCAATCCCTGTTTCACTCTGTGTTGGTGTGGGTGGGCCAGCGGGAAGAGGAGAACTTGGACTTGACTTCTGTCTCTGGCTGGGCACCGCGGGTAGGTCTGACACCTGTCAAGAGGGGGATGGAACAGGTTGCCAGTGGCTTGCATGTGTGCAGAGTCATGGTCCAAGGCTTAGGTGGTCCAGGTGCCCTGAGGATATGAGCTTGAAGGGATAAACATGGGTAAGTGGAGGGAGAGAAGAGGGGGGTAAGAAAGGGCAGAGCTTTATGGTTTAGTATGTTTAGTGGATGTTTACCCTGATCTTTGAATAAGGAGCCCTGCCTTTTTATTTTGCACCGGGCCCTGCAAATACCATAGCTAGTCCATCCTGGCCAGTTCATTTGCCTGACATACCTCATTTCTGCCTTTTCTCCCCACCTC
Organism: Lynx rufus; assembly: GCF_022079265.1. NCBI lineage: Eukaryota > Metazoa > Chordata > Mammalia > Carnivora > Felidae > Lynx > Lynx rufus. The sequence goes on along the minus strand of NW_025814840.1, from coordinate 5,400,133 downwards.
AATTCCAGACTTGTTTTCCGAGTATGGTATTCCACACAGAGCCTTAGGAAATCGTAGCTAGACATCTGAAGGAAGCCAGGGAATTCCTGCTTCAGTAGCGGTTAAGAATCTAGGGTTTTGAGTCAGACCTGCAGATTCTGATTGCAGTTCTGCAACTTACCAGCTGCTAGATGACTTTGGGCAACTTACTAACTTTTTTTTTCTTTGCCTCCATTTCCTCATCAGTAACACCAAAATATTAATCCAACTTCAGAGAGTTCTTTTTTTTTTAATATGAAATTTATTGTCAACTTGGTTTCCATACAACACCCAGTGCTCATCCCAACAGGTGCCCTCATTAAGAGAGACGATTTAAACCCAGTATTTGGCGTAAACATTCAAATGTTACCAGTTCTTACTAACAGGATGACAATTCACTTTTGGTGGGGTAATGGCTCTTTTACCCTGAGCTCAGGTCAGTAAGCTGTCAGTTCAATTATGTCTTCATCCCCTGTGGCCAAAAAACAAAAAACATAACAACTACATGATTAATAATTCTTTCTCAAATTCTTTTAGCGTCAATACTTTGTCACTGTATAGTTTCTTCCATATTATGATACCGCATGCTTTCTGGTAAATCCTTATATACAAGTAATATCTTTATCTATCTCCTGAATCTCAGTATTTCCCGAAGCAACCGTTCGTTACATAGCAGATGCATGATATATGTATATACAATGAATTGACTTTTTGTACCAGGTTGAATCATATGAAATTACGGATTCAGGGTCAAATGGTTGAAACTGGCAATTTCATGGGGTACCTATTTCCTCAGGGTTCGAGTCTATGCATTTGTATAATCATATACTTATTTTAAAAAATTAATTGAAAGTAGTTTTAAAATCTATACAAAAATGGGGGGGATGAAAAAATCTATACAAAAATAAAATTTTTTATAAAAATTCTTTTACGATAGTCTTTGACAACTACTTAAAGCAATACAGTTACTTCTGTACCCAGGTTTTAGGAAGATGTAATAAAACATTGGTTAACGAGAATCTGCATGTAGTAAAGGCAAATTTTAATTTTTGTTAATGAGGATTATGACTTTAAAAGATTTCAGTCTCCCTCTGTCCCTCCCTAAACATAATAAATATTATCCGATTGAAACATTTCAATGTGATACAGGATTTTAAGATAATTTTTGTTTTCATTTTATAATACTGTAGTTATAGATTGAGAAAATTCATGGAATTATTTTTAATTCCAGGAATTGCTTTCCTGGTTGTTATTATTTAGGGTAGGCTCAATGTCTATCTGTAAGACTATAGCACAAAGTTCGATTATGGGAGAGCCCTAACTGATTATTTTTCAAGTTAATTGAAATTTACTTTTTATCAATCATCGACCATTATCAATTATCCATTATGTACGCATTTACATTACTAACTTGAACATTTCTAAATGAATTCTTACATTCTAACAGAATCTTAGAACGACCAATTTTGGATGTTTCCCCTAATTGTCGAATAATTCATGATTTTTAGACCTTATTTCTCTGCACATTTATTTTCTTGAAGCAAATCCTCTGTCGTCTTCACACTTTGTTGTATTGTTTGTACGGCCTTAAAGTAAAAGTCTCCTACATTTCTTGGGTCTTGTTTCATCTAGTCTGACTCCTTGGAAAAATGAGGGTCCATGGCCAGTGTGTCTATGATAAGATTGTAGGCAAACTTAACAGCAAACCCAAAAGCCAGGAACACCTATTCCCTAAATAACAGTTACTGGGCAAACCTTGTAATTTGGTTCTGTTGAGATGGTTCCCAGTCTTGCTCAACTTGTCTGGGGAATCGTTCTGAATATAATTCTTCTTTTGCCACCAGTCTGTATGCTTATGAAACAAACTACAACGGTTGCCTTTTGCATTCTTCGGCAGACCATTCTGTTTCATTGAAAATGCGTGGCTATTCAATTTTTTGAAAACGCCTTTCCGGTGGAAGTAGAGGTTAGATAATTTATACACGATAACAGGAAAGCCCAGAAGTAGCAGGACAGATGACATCAGAATATCCTCTGACTGCGAAGTGATTTGAATAGTTTCACCATCTTTGCGTAAATTCATTATCTGCAAACGTACCATGTTGTTGAAGCAAATTGTGTGTTCACTTGAATCTGGAATGTTAATGCTTCAAAAAAAAAAAAAAGTGTTGAAATTCCAAAGCCTGCCAGCATCTAAATAGAGCGTTGCCAGGTCTTTAACCCACTTCCTACAAAAAAGCATCTGATTTAAGATATTATAAGCTACAGCAAGTTATGGCAAAAATATAACTTAAATTATAAAAAAGTATATATGGTGAAATAGAGTAGTTCTTTTTTTCCTAGAAAACAGGTTGTAAGCCCAGGCCTTCAGCACTAACCAGCTGGTTGTCATTGGGGATAATTATGCAATTTCTTTGATTCCATTTCCCTACTGTAAAATGAAGCTAATAATATTTACTTTACATTCGCATTGGGAAGATCGTGTGAAATTAACCATTTAATTAAATAATTAGGCAGACATCATTTGAGCCCCTACTGTGTGCCCGAGGCTTGCTAGATGCTGGGGATAGGGCGGGCCTAAGAGTCTTTACCCTCATAAAGCACCAGGCCTTACAAACAGAATCTCTCAAAAATGGTAATTATTATAATAATAATCCTTTTCCTCCCACTTATAACTTCTGCACTGTGGGAGCCTGGTTGATTAGAAGAAATAGATACCAAATAATGTCACCTTTCTTTCCCCATGAAATTCAGCTGTGTCTTTCAACTGTATTTTTAGGAATGTTGGAAATACCAAGCGTTTGCCTGGGGTAGGTACATATTGGATGCATTCGTGAGCTAGGCAAGCCGTGTTTCAGAGCGGCCAAATGCAGTTTCTGAGGCCATACAGCTAGTAATTGGTGAATATGAGGGATGCGTGAAGCTTTAATGGTAAAAGAAATATATATAAAAAATGGTACATATGATCATCTGAGTCTAACAAACACATTTGGCTCTTGAAATATTTTTTAAAACTCATTCCATATTAATACTGTCCCCACCATGCGTGAGCACATTTATGTACATAGATCTGTATATTTGTATTATAAACACGCACACACACACACGCGCGCGCGCACACACACACACACACACACACACACACACACACAGAGTGATATAGGTTACCCAAAGTATTGAATCTCCAATGGAAACACTTTAGGTACTAGGACAGGCAGGGAGTAGAAAAATATCTTCGGTTCTGGATCCTAGTTTCTTAAATCAGGCTACAGAGGCATCTGCCTAATCTTGCAGGTATAAGGGTGAACCCGGTCACAGTCTATGAGACTTAAATGTATGCTTTAGTGTCTTACACATTGCTTAATTGTCCCAGGGTGTGTTTTGGGGGTTTTGATTTTTAGATTTGCTTGTGCTTTAATTGCTTACGAACGAGTTCTCAGGCAATTCCTGGTAATTTCGTCTCATTCAGAATAGCCAGTTCCCATGTGTAGCCCATGATGTCAGCGCCCCCCCACATATCTTGATTTTACCTCTCAGACTCCCTGCCACTGGCACCTGCATTTGTTTGCTTGACCACAGAGCATGCTCAGTCCTCCAGTGTGGGAAGCTACAAGTGCCAAGGAATTGAAGCGTTTATAAGCAGCCCTCACCCAGAGACCTGCAGGGGCTGGTGGGTGAATACCCAGCAACCCAGGGGTGGGATCACTCTAAGGTATAACTTGATCTCCGGTACTGGCTCCCAACATTTCCCGGCAGAATCAAGCTCCAGGTACCCATGATGGAAACTTGGTTACAAATAACGAAACCTCCCTAGGCTCCCACCAGTGGTTCTTGGGGATCTGCTCGCAAATAAACTCCTCACACTTAAATCCTTGTCTCAGGCGTGCTTCTGGGGGAGCCCCACATAAAAGAAAACACTGGCAGAATGCATCTGTCTGTGAATTTAGGTTCATTCCACAGATTATCTTTCCTTTCAGGGTTATCAGTCTGCCAAAACACTAATATAATCTGATTAACAGTTTTGTGAGCCAGGCTAGATTCTTGCCTCAACAACTTTAAATAGCCTAAAAGCTTTGTTTTCAGATTTTTTTTGTGTACAATTCCCACATCTTCTCACCAAATGAATAAATGATGGTCCCTAATGCTTATTGCCCAGCTTATCTCTGCAGACAGGTACTATTTCTTGAGCAGCATTTTTGTTTTGACCAGAATTTATGTTTGGCTCTACATTTTCTATCTGAACTCAGTCTGGTTTTCAAAAGCACATGCTTCCAAGTGAAATACGCGTTTTTGAAAGCCACACATTGCCTTCTTCATCATGCCAGCACCCAATCTCTGTAATCACTGGCCCATGACCATCAGACACGTTTCCATAATAGCATTTGCCACAGGAATGCAGAGAACATTAAACCAATTTTTAAAAGATTGCACCGGGAGGGTCTTTCTTCTAAAGGATTTTTGTCATGCTCCTGAAGGGCTGTTATTCTTTCCAGTTATATTCTAAGCAGTAACTTTTTCATAAAGATAAATCGAGAGACGTTCTTCTGTGGTGACCTCCCACCCCACGGTGACAGCATCCAGATTAGAATTGCTTTGTTAAATGACTGTTACCTGTAATTAGGTCAACAACACACTTAGAAGATGATAGGATGGCTTTTCAGAAGGGTGCTACCTTTCTGATGGTCAGGGGACCAGTTAATACTTCAGAATGAGCTCACTGTCTCCATGTATTATAAATTGTCCTGAAGTACTTGTATTTTTCCTCCTCAGGAGAGTCTGAAGCTAAGTTAACAGAATCCATTTCTTTAGTTGGTCTTTTTTTTTTTTTAATATGCTTCCAACTGCATGCAACTCATATTTAACCAGTGCAGGAAGATAGAAAAGAAATTTAAACAGGGGCGCCTGGATGGCTCAGCAGGTTAGGCGTCTGACTTTGGCTCAGGTCATGATTTCACAGTTGCTGAGTTCTAGCCCCAGGTCGGGCTCTGGGCTGACAGCTCAGCCTGGAGCCTGCTTCGGATTCTTCTTCTTCCTCTCTCTCTCTCTCTCTCTCTCTCTCTCTCTCTCTGCCCCTCCCATGCCCGTGCTTGCTCGGTTGCTCTCTCTGTCTCAAAAATAGGCAGTAAAATTTTTAGCAAAAAAATTTAAACATCATAGCAAAGAGTATACTTTGTAAAATGTGTCCCTGTATAAATATTAAAAATGTATACACACGCCTTTTGTCTTGGCCTTTTTAGGCTACTATAAAAAAATTACCGCAGGCTGAGTAGCTTATAAACGATAGAAATTTATGTCTCACTTTTCCCAAAGTTGGAAGTCTGAGATCAGGGTGCCAGTGAGGTCAGACTTCCCAACATGATGGAAAGGGTGAGGAGCTCTCTGGGGCCTTTTCCAATAAGGTACTAACATTCATGAGCCCCACCCTCCATCACACTGGGCTTTAGGGTTTCAACATACGTGTATGGGGGTGGGGTGGGGGGGCATATTCAGAACACAGAACATGTATATCCAAGACTACTTTCCAGGTAATGGATGAACCCATTCCATTTTGGAGTCCTTCTGATTGACTCCATGTGCTGTGTCTGACACGGAGAAATTAGCTTTGCACCAGGCAGAAACCCTTTCTCAACATACAATTGACAAAATCTCCACCAAATGGATAACAGGCCTAGAAAGTGTGCAAGTGAACATACTCGGCGCAAATTAGCCATCTATACAAGATGACTCTTTCACAACTACTCTAAGTCGTTTTTCTTGGTGACCAAAAAGCAAAGACGTTTTCCTACTGGGCTATGTAGTCTTCTATTTTTTAAACAAAGCTGCTTAATCCTTGAGCGTCTTCCTTTGAAGCTATCTCCCATGGAATTTTGTAACTCTCCAGAGCATCACCAGAAAGGAAATGCCCATGGTTTCTACTGGAGGATTCATTCCTGTTACAGGTCATTCTCCCTTCTTCCCATTCGGGCAAGAGCTGCCTCCTTGGTGAATTCCAAATGAGCTACAGTCCCCCTGGCTGTCTTTTATAATGAGTTATGTCAAAGAGAAAGCAATGTGTGGAAATGCAGACCCACACGCTGGCTTCAATGCAGTGACAAAATGGAATGCTTGGATCACTTATGTAAGAAACAGGCCTCTGGAAACAGAACTGGGGTGTCTCATCATGTTACCACAGGCTCGCCCATGTAGATCAGCCTTCCCGACCCTTGTGTAGCTGCTCAGTACATCTGGGGCCTGTGTGTTTTGTTTTTGTAACCTCCCCAAGCCCCCAAATTCTTGAGTTGATCCCCACACAGAATGGCCAGAGGATAGAATGAAACCAAAATCAACATCTGTTTATTTGTAAATAGAAATTTGCTTTTGGCTGTAATTGTTTATGTGGGTTTATGACATTATCTGGACTTTGAAAAAAATAACAGAAACCCAGGCTAGCATGTGTTGGGTAACTTTATTCTTTGATTAGCCTTCTTTTGTTTGTGCTTCGCTGTGCAACTGTGAGATGGGACTCGAGACGGGTCAGGGTGAGTGCAGGGCTGACGCCAGGGCTCAGTTACATTGGCGTCACCCTGAGGTGAAGATGGTAAGTTGCTGGGCTCAAGTATCTTCCTTTCTCTTGGGGGACAGACATATGCCCGACCAGGATCCGTGACCATATGTGCGAAGTCGTACCAGAGGTACACGATGCTTTGAGAGCCAGAGGCAGAGAGGAGGGGATTGTCGGCCAACGCGAAGACCACTGAGAGTCACTCACTCTGAAGCTTCTTTCCTTTCTTGAGCTCTGACTCCATGTCTCTCTCTCCTCTCTCGCCGTCTCCTGTCTTCTCTTCTCTCTGTCTCAGTCTCTGTCTCTGTCTGTCTGTCTCTCTCATGTGTGTCCGTGACCAACCCAAATGAGCGATGGGAGCCATGTGTCCATGACCTGAAATGTACCTCCCTCAACAGGAAACACGTCTTTTATATAGAAGGTAGACAACCTCACACTGATTTCCCACAAAAGGGAGTGAGAAAGGCAAATGATGAGAACAAGACCAGGATTTTTCTTTTTTTTTGAGTCTGGAGACATGGGGCTCTGCTACAACCAACCTCTTGATTCATTAATTCAAGCATTACATACTCAGCATCTAGTAGATCAGAGACATTGTGCCCAGTGCCTTCAGTAAACCTCTAGACACAAGGGAGACAGATACCAAACAAATGTTGCACAATTGTCATTATTAGAAATGCTATAAAGAAAAATGAAGGGCTTTTTGTAAGAGGAAATGGCAGGCCCAATCCGTCTCATCCAGAGAAAAGGAGACAGGGAGTGTCTGGGGTGACTGGTGGAGAGGCTTGCTGGGAGCAGGCTCCAGGCAGAGGAGTCAGCATGTGTGAGTCCCCTGGCAACCAGGAAGGTCAGAGCGGCTTGTGCAGTGTGAACGAGGGAGAGCGCTAAGATTGCTGACATCAGTGGGGCCAGAGTATACGTGGCCACATGGATGGTTTTCCTGGTCTCACCTGGTGTCTGGAAGAGCTGGCCATGGACTCTCTGTACGCGGTGTCTCCTATTCTTCTAGTCTAGCTTGAGCTTCCTAGATAGAGGTCAGTTAGATTCCAAGATGGTGGGAACTAAAGTGCCAGTCTGCTTAGGACCTAGCCCCAGAACTGGCACAGCCATTCTGTTGACCAAGGCACATCAGAAGGCCACCCCAGGCGAGTTCAGAGGGACGTCAACTCCGTCTCTGTTTGGGAGTTGTGACAAGCGTGTAGAGAAGCAGCAAGAACATTTGTCAGGAAAGCCTCTCTGGAGACCGTGGACCACACAGAAAATTTAAAGAATTTTGGACTTGTGGTTCTTATAATTTGTCATGTCGAAGCATGCGTGAGGTGCCTTATTTCCTGTGACCCTCACGGCAATTTAACAAAATAAGATTATCACCATCTCCTCTGTAAGTCAGGTCACAAAACTCTCAGGTGACAGGGACAGGCACCAGTCCTGGCCCACCTAGAGCCAGCATATCTTGTGACCCCTGTGCTGCTGTGTGACCATTTTGCTGCTTCTCAGTCATGGGACGACGTGAAGTTCTATGAGGATGAGTAAAATATGTTAGGATCATAAAAATTAAGGTCATCGTAAGTTTAAAGCATTAGAAACTCTTATTATCGATTCGCTTCCTGATGCATTCCAGAAAGTAAATTAGTAATTTACTCACAAAGGAGCTGATCAGATCCAACTTGCTAGCCCCATATGCCCTCGTTGTTGGAAGCTGAGACCCCTGAAGTTACCCTGGCCAAATGGAGACACAGAGAAGATGTTAGAGACTCACTCTCCAACAAATTACCCTTGCCAATTGCCTGCTCGTTTCTGGAAATCTCATAAGAGATGTCTCCTGCAGCATCATAAATAAATCCTTCTACCAACACCTGGTGTTTACCATTTGTCTTGTCTCCCACTCTGACACGTGTAGTGAGATTTCCTTCACGTATTAAAATACTGTTGTGTGTTTGGTGCTGGGCTGGGAGATTATTGCCTCTCCCCTTTTATGTTTGATTCTATTAGAGATACTGCCTCCTGTTTCATATCCTGATTGCTTATAAGATTTATCATGGAGAGAGATAAGTCACATAGAGGAGGGGGTTTATAACCCTGGCTTCTCCTGCCCTAGAAATCCAAATGGCTGATAGTATGTAGTATTCAGAATTTTGTGTTTCCCTTGTTGATCGATGCTTTGATATTGTTTTGAGATTTTGCTGACACCTTTCCTTAGGATGAATTTTCTCCTGGGGGGGTGGGGGTTCTTCATCAATCCTTCGTGCCAATAGCCTACCAGTCTTCGAGACATATTTGGGCATGTACGAATACTGAAGTCTACAGGACAATTTAAATGTCGACCTGCCATTGCATAAGTGACACTCTGCATTCAAACACATTTTATATTCCAACCTCATGTGACTCCACAGCCGTATTGAGGTAATCATGCCTTTACCCACGGGGTAAGAAAGGCATTGTTGCTTATGAAAGGAAATAAAGATCTGGGGCTACATCTATGCTATTAAACTATCATATTAACCAAACAACCACTTGATGGATTAACATTTTTACTTCCCTCAGAGTTGTTTTGGAGTTTGAAAGGACACAGGTGTTTTCTTTGAAAGAAAATTGGCAGTGTGTTCCCGCCGGCAGGTCTGTGTGTCAAAATGGAATTGGTTGGGATAATAAATGTCCTTTGAAAAGAAGCTGTTGTGTTGATATGAAGCTTTTAGGTGTGATTATGGCCATCTTCAACTTCATAGTCTTCCTGTTGTTACTGCATTTGACCTTCCAGGTGGTAGAATGCCTTAAGACTGTCAGAGGAAATAAACAGAAGTAAAAAATGGTGTTCTTCAATTATTAAAAACATCTTAGAAGAAAAGACATTTTAAAAGAGAAAAAAGGGTTTTGTAAAACTAATTTCCTGAAACTCAAGTGCCCTTTCATTTTTGAAAAACACGTTTTGGTGCTTCCAAATACCATTCGGGTAAGTGATAAGAATTGGGATGTTTTACAGAAAAGAGACCAGTGGCAGTGATGGTTTCATTTGAATGAGTCCTAGATTAATTATGAAAAAGGCAAGTACATCTACTGTCACTAAGATTATTTATATGCCCTAAACCACCCCAAAATGGAGTGGCCTAAAACCACAGTAATATATTGTTTTTCATGATTCTGCAAGTTGACTGGACGTAGTAAGGTCATGTACACATCAGGAACATCCGAGATGGCCTCATAGCCTCCGAAGTCTCTCTTCAGATTGCCTGTCACTGCACCCTTGTCTAAGCTGAGCCTCTTGAAAGCTTGGTTGCCAACTTAAAAGAGCCAAGATCCTTAATACTTAAGGCCAGAATTGGCATCTTGACCCCATTGTTTGGAAAGAGCAAGTCACTGAGTTAACCCAGATTCCAAAAAAGGGGAATTATTCTCCATGTCTTGGTGTCACTCCTCGAGTGGCAAGGAGGTTGGATCTCGCTTTAGTTCACCACAGAGATAGTCATCCATTCATTCATGTAAGGTTTGAGGGCCCACTCCATGCTTGACACTATTCACTGTTCTGTGAGTAGTCTCCTGGAGACACAGCTTGTTGAACTCTGTCATTTGCCACCAGCTTCACTGCTGACCAGCTATTGTGGTCTTGACCATGTTTCTTTTCATCTTGGTGCCTTATTCTTGGCATCTGTAAATTGGGCATAATGATAGTGGTTGCTTTACATGTAATTCAGTAATTTTCACAATTGCCGTGGCCATATATATATATATACATATACATATATATATAAGCATTTAGAATGGGTTAGTGCATGTACAGAATAACCATGCCAGTCACATGACCCTTTTAAGAGAGTTGTCGTCGCGGTTAAACTAAAGAGAAAAGCGAAGTCGTGGGGGTGGAGATGTGACTAGACTACTCAACTGTTAAACCGCAGGTTGTTACAGAGACACAAAATAAAATTGCCTTACGATGTCTTTTCTTATAAAATCAGGCAACGTTTCCTGCAAAATATAATGGACTTGCTTTTTAATAAATCCTTTGGGAAACATTGTGCAGCCAAGTTACACGGATTTACAGGATGTATTTTCCTTCTGTGTTCTTCTGGCTCCAATGGGATTACTCTTGTGGTCCTTTGCTACTGGACACTTTGACACCTCCTAGAGCCTCCTTTTATTTCTCTCCTGTCAAATCTCACCCTCCTGCCGTATCAGGTCACCTATGGCTCCCAAGTGTAATGTGCTGTTCCTAGTCCCTGGAATTCTCCTATCCTATTATTTAAATTTTTTAAAAATTTGTTTATTTTTGACAGAATGAGTGCTCATGTGAGCAGGGGAGAGGCAGAGAGAGAAGGAGAGAGAATCACAAGCAGGCTCTGCACTGTCAGCACAGAGCCCAATGTGAGACTCAATCTCATGAACTGTGAAATCATGACCTGAGCTGAAACCAAGAGTTGGACACTTAACGGACTGAGCCACCCCCACGGCCCTCTTATTCCCATTATTTTAAAACCTGGCTAATATCTGTTCCTTCTTCTTTATCTTAGATACACCCAATTCCTATCCTGACATCTGCCCTCAACCTGAATCTGGTTGGGCACATGTTTTGCCCTTTATCCCGAAACACACGATTACTTATTTTATAAGAATCAATCATAGTTTTAATTGACTATTACTTACGCATCTCCATAGTTTCTCTAAACTGGTTTGCATAAAATGAGCCTTGTTTTTCTTCCCCTGAAGTTTCAAAACTTGGCCTAGCACCATAAAGCCTATGTCATCACATGGATAGCTAATTGCCTGGGTAAGATTTCTTAAAATAGATTTTAGAGCCACAGCTCTTCACAAAGAAAGAACCAAGTTTTACTCTTTGACAGTATGTTTATAAGATGGCCATTATAACCTGCAGCCTTTTTGTTGTTTCAGACTAGTGTTTTTTAATGAAGCTTTTAATTTTAATTCCAGAATGGTCAACACCCAATGTTACACTAGTTTTGGGCATACAGTGTAGTGATTTAACACTTGACATCATTACTAATGATGCTCATCACCATTACTGTGCTCTTAAGCCCTTTTGATTATTTCACCCACCCCTGCCGCCTCCCCTTTCAGAACCATCATTTTGTTCTCTGTATTTAAGAGTCTGTTTTTTGGTTTGTCTTTCTCTCTTTTTTTTTTTCCTTTGCTCCTTTGTTTTTGTTTCTTAAATCCTACATAGGAGTGAAATCGTGTGCTTTTAGTCTTTTTCTGACTGACTTATTTCTCTTAAAATATTCCTAGAGAGTATTACTAGAGAGTAGCTAGAGAGCTCCATCCATGTCATTGCAAATGGCAAGATTGCATTCTTTTTGTGGCTGAATACTACTCTGTTGTATGTATGTATGTTTGTGTGTATATACACATACACGCCCCTTTTCTATCCATGTGTCTGTTGACTAACACCTAGGCTGTTTCCATAATTTGGCTATTGTAAACAATGCTGTATTAAACATAGGGGTCTGTGTATCCCTGTGAACTAGTGTTTTTGTATTTGAGTAAATACCCAGCAGTGCAATAACTAGATTGTAGGATACTTCCATTTTTAACTTTTTGAGTAATCTCCATACTGTTTTCTACCGTCACAACACCAATTTGCATTTCTACCAACAGTATGCTAGTGTTGCTTTCTGTCCACATCCTCACCAACACCTATTGTTTCTTGTGTTCTTGATTTTAGCCATTCGGACATGTGTGAGGTGATACCTCATTGTAGTTTTGATTTGAATTTTCCTGATAATGAATAACGTTGAGCATCTTTTTGTGAGCCATCTTTAGGTCTTCTTTGAAGAAATGTCTGTTCATGTCTTCTCCCCATTTTTTAGTTGGATTATTTGTTTTTTTGAGTGTTGAGTTGTGTAAGCTCTTTATATATTTTGGTTACCGATTATTGGATATATCAAATGCACATATCTTCTATTCAGTGTGTTGTCTTTTTGTTTGGTTGATGGTTTCCTTCATGATGCAGAAACTTTTTATTGTGATGAATTCCCCATAGTTTATTTTTGTTTGCTTCTCTTGTCTCAGGAGACCTGTCTAAATAAATGTTGATACAGCTGATGCCAGAGAAATTACAGTCAGTGTTCTCTTCTGAGACCATAAATGGTTTCAGTTCTCACACTGTTAGGTCTTTAATCCATTTTGAGTTTATTTTTGTGTGTGGTGTAAGAAAGTGATCCAGTTTCCTTATTTCGCGTGTAGCTGACCTATTTTCCCAACACCTTTTGTTGAATAGACTTTTTCCCATTGCTATTCTTGCCAAAGATTAATTGTCAAAGATTAATTGACCATATAATTGCAGATTCATTTCTGGTGTCTCTGTTCTGTTGACCTATGCATCTATTTTTGGTCCAGTACCATAATGTTTTGCTTACTACAGCTTTGTAACATAACTTGAAATCTGGAATTGTGATACTGTTAGCTTTGTTCTTCAAGGTTGCTTTGGCAGTTTGTGGACTTTTGTGGTGCCATACAACTATAGGATTGATTGTTCCAGTTCTGTGAAAAAATTCTCATGATATTTTTATAGGAATTGCATTAATGTGTAGATTTCTTTGGGTAGTATAGAGATTTTAACAATATTTATTCTTCCAATCCATGAGCATGGAATGTCTTTCCATATTTTTGTCTGTTTTGTCCTAAATTTCTTTCATCAGTGTTTTATGGTTTTAAGAGTACAAGTCTTTCACTTGCTTCGTTAAGTTCATTGCTAGGCATTTTACTGTTTTTGGTACAATTGCAAGTGGGATTGTTTTCTTGACTTCTCTTTCTGCTGTTTGATGATTAGTACACAGAAATGCAACAGATTTCTGTATAATGATTTTGTGCCCTATGACTACCAAATTCATTTGTCAGTTCTAGTAGTTTTTGGTGGAGTCTTTAGGGTTTCTATATATAGTATCATGCCATCAGCAAATACTGAAAGTTTGACTTCTTCCTTACCAGTTTGGATGCCTTTTATTTCTTCTCTGATTGCTGTGGCTGAGACTTCCAGTACCATGTTGAATAAAAGGGTTGAGGGTGGACATCCTTATATCTAATTCATGACCTTAAAGGAAATGATCTCAGTTTTTTCCCCATTGAATGTGATGTTTGCTGTGGAATTTTCATAAAAGGCCTTTATTATTATTATTGAGGTATGTTCTCTCTAAACCTATTTGATAAGGGTCTTTATCAATGAATGGATGTTGTACTTTGTCATATCCTTTTGATGTATCTATTGAAATGATCATATGGTTCTTATCCTTTCTCTTATTGATGTGATGTGTCATGATGATTGATTTGCAAATATTGAACCAACCTTACATCCCAGGTATAAATCCCACTTTATCATGGTGAATGATTTTTTTTTTTTTTTTTTTTTTTTTTTTTTTTTTTTACTGTATTGTTGGATCCAGCTTCTTAGAATTTCGTTGAGGATTTTTGCATCTGTGTTCATCAGAGATGTTGGCCTGTAGTTTTTTTTTTTTATTTTATTTTTTGTGGTGTCTTTCTCTGGCTTTTGTGTCAGGGTAATGCTCGCCTCATAGAATGAATCTGAAAGTTTTCCTTCCTTTTTTTTCTTTTTGTTTTTGGAGTACTTTGAGAAGAATGAGTATTAACTCTTTAAATGTTTGGCAGAATTTTCCTGTGAAGCCATATGCTCCTGTGTTTTTATGTGCTGGAATTTTATTTTTTATTACTGATTTAGTCTCATTGCCAGTAGTTAGTCTGTTCAAATTTCTATTTTTTGCTTCTTCAGTTTTGGGAAGTTATATGTTTCTAAGGATATATCCATTTCTTCTAGGTTGTCCAACTTGTTCGAATATAGGTTTTCATAGTATTCTTTTACAATGTTTATAAGAGAATGGTGTCTGTTCATTTCTATGATGTCTGTTATTTATCTTTCATTCGTGATTTTGTGTGTTGGGTTGTTTTTCTTTTATTTTTCTGATAAGTGTGGCTAGAGGTTTATCAATTTTGTTGATCTTTTCAAAGAACCAGGTCCTGGTTTCATTGATCTGTTCTATGGTATTTTTAGATTCTATGTCATTTATTTTTGTTCTAATCTTAACTATTTTCTTCCTTCTGCTGGTTTTAGGTTTTTTCATTCTTTGTTTTAGCTCCTTTAGGTGTAAGGTTTAGGTTGTTTAGTTCAGATTTTTCTTGCTTCTTGAGCTAAGTCTATATTGCTATAAAATTCCCTCTTAGAACTACTTTTGCTCTGGCCCAAAAGTTTGGGACTGCTGTGTTTCCATTTTCATTTGTTTCCATGTATTTTTCAATTTATTCTTTGATATCTTGGTTGACCCATTCATTGTTTAATAGCATGTTATTTAACCTCCTCGTATTTGTGCTCTTTCCAGATTTTTTCTTGTGGCTGATTTCCAGTTTCATAGCATTGGGGTCATAAAAGATGCATGGTATGGCTTCCATCTCTTTGAATTTGTTGAGACTTGTTCTGTGGCCTACTATTTGATATCTTCTGGAGGATGTTGCATGTGCATTTGAAAAGAATGTGTATTCTGGTGTTGTGGGGTAGAATGTTCCGAAAATGTCTGTAAAATCAATCTGGTCCAGTGAGTCATTCAAAGCCAATGTTGACTTGTTGATTTTCTCTTTTCATCATCTGTTAATTGATGTAAGTCAGGTGTGAAGGTCCCCTACTCTTATTGCATTATTATCAATTAGTTCTTTTATTATTAATTTTTTTATGTATTTGGGTGCTATCATGTTGGGTATAAAAATATTTACAATTGTTATATCTTGTTGGATTGTTCCCTATATTACTATATAGTGTCCTTCTTTATCTCATTATACTCTTTGTTTTAAAGTCTGTTTTGTTTAATATAAGCATTGCTAAACTGACTTCCTTTTGGCCTCCACTTGCATGTTCGATGTGTCTCCATTCCCTCACTTTCAATCTGCAGGTGTCTTTTGGTCTGAAATGAGTGACCTGTAAGCAGTATTTAGATGGACCTTGTTCTTTTAACTACTCTTGTCACCTGTGTCTTTTGATTGGGGCACTCATTCCATTTACTTTCAAAATAATGACTAATATATATTTATTGCCATTTTGTTATTTGGTTTGTGATTATTTTTGTAGCTTTTTTGTGATCCTTCTCCTGCTCTCCTTCGTGGTTTGTTGGCTTTCTTTAGTGATATACTTGGATTCCTTTGTCTTTATTCCTTGCATGTCTATTGCTGGGTTTTGACATGTGGTTACAATTAGGTTTGTATGTAAACATCTTCTACATGTAGCGGTGTATATTAAGTTGATGAATGCTTAAGATGGGCACCTTCTTTACTCCTCTTCACACTACATTTTAGGTATGTGTTGTCATATTTTATATCTTGTTGTTTTCTGAATTCTTCGATTTTTACATAAATACTTATTTTTACTGCTTTTGTGTTTCTCATTTTTCATGCTCTCCCTAATGTCTTTCCTTTCTGATCAAAGAATCCTCTTTAATAGTTCTTGCAGGATTGGTTAGTAGTCGTGAATTCCTTTAGTTTTTGTTTGTCTGAGAAACTCGTTATTCTTCTGTTTTGAATGATAGCCTTGCTGGATAGAGTATTCTCGGTTGCAGGGTTTTGTTTTTGTTTTTCCTTGCAGCCCTTTGTATATATCTTTCACTCCCTTCTGGCCTGCAAAGTTTCTACTGAAGAGTGCACTTATTGCCTTATGGGGTTTCTCTTATATGTAACAGTCTTCTTTTCTCTTGGTGCTTTAAATTTTTTTCTTTATCATCACTTTTTGCCATTTTAATTACCCTGTGTTCTGGTGTGGACCTCCTTGGGTTGATTTGGGGGGAATCTCTGTGCCTTCTGGACTTGGATTTCCTTTTTTCCCACAGATTAGGGAAGTTTTCAGCTATTATTTCTTCAAATAAACGTTCCATCCCCCTTTCTGTCTTCTGGGTTCCCTCTAATATGAATGTTACTATGCTTGATGGAGTCACTGACTTCCCTAAGGCTGTTTTCAATTTGCATAACTTTTTTTTCCCCTCCCACTTGTTCAGCTTGACTGTTTTCAATTACTCTGTCTTCCAGGTGATTAATTTATCCTTCTACTTCTTCTAGCCTATTCTATAAAGTGTGTTTTCACTCTCATTTATTGAGCTCTTCATCTATAATTGGTTCTTTTTTTAATGTTTTCTATCTCTTTGTTAGTGGTCTCACTGAGATCCTCCACTCTTAAGTTTAGTGAATATCTTTATCATCATTACTTTAAATTTTTATGAGGTATATATTACTTTTATGAGTTTCACTTAGGTCTCTTGCTGTGATTTTGTCCTGTTCTTTATTTGGGACATACTCCTTTGTCCTCATTTTTCCTGACTCTCTCTGTCTGTGCTTGTTAGGAAAATCACCTATCTCTCCTGATATTGAAGGTAATGACCTTATGAAAAAGAGGTCCTATAGTGTCCTATAGTGCAGTGTCCACTGTTCGTCTGAACCTGGCACTTCAGGGAGTGTCTCCTGTGTGTGTTACATGTGCCCTGTCGTGCTCTAGTCACTTTTTCCTCTGGTCCAGTCATCTGCGGTGGCTCTCTTTGCCTGTTGTGGGAAGTGTTTGGTCCCCAGCCAGGGTATGATGAATTTTAACAAGGTATATACGGATCTGCTTGCTAAACGAGATCTGGAGCTGCCATGGCCAGGACCAGGCTGGCCTATGGAGATCTGCTAAGTGCATATGGATGGGGCATGCACTTTAACAAGGTTCACCTCAGGCTTCTGTAGCACCTGTAGCCAGCCACAGCTGCTTGCAGGGCCAAAGCAAAACATGTGGGGTTCAGAGAGGTGGTGCTGGTGAGGTTTGCACTGGTTTTTGGATGAGGGGGAACTGCAGCTCTGGGGCTGAGGCAAGCATGACTGGTGAGGACTGGTGAGTCCACCAAAGTGCAGAGGCATCCGGTGGGGCTTGTTGGAAGCAAGTTAGATGATGGGTTTGGGTGTTGTGCTTGTTCCTTCAGGTGGCCATTGTTTATGTGGGGGCTGGGGGAGGAATGTTACCTGCCAGCTCCTTCGTTCCTGGAGGGGTCTCTCTGAGATCCCTGTCTCTTTGGGATAGGCTGTGTGATGAGTAAATCACTCTTTCTCCCATTTGTCCTCTGTGTTTTTCAAACTGCTGTGTATATGCAGTGTCTGCAGAAGCTGTTTAGTGTGCTGTCTCTTTAAGGGGTGGGGCTCAGCTCCCTAAGTCCTTCTGGTTCACCCAGAGCCCAGCCTGCTGATTTTTAGAATTCCAGACCTTAAGTCCCGCTGGTTGTAAGAAGTCATGAAATTCGGCCCCTCTCACTTTGATAGCCAAATGTTCTGGGGATTCATCTTCTCCATGCAGGCTCCCTGGTGTGATAGTCTGTTTTCCACCCTCCACTGCACTCCAGGCTCCCTCCTGTCTGCAGTTGGCCATGGTCTATTTAGGTCTCAAATAGCATTTCCACCCACTTTCTTCCATGTGGTCTCTTCTCTTCTTTGGTTGTGGAGTTCATTCTGACAGTCTCCAGGTCATTTTCTGGGCTATTCAGACTATTGAAAGTGCCATCTAATTGTATCCATGGGACAGAGTGAACTTAGGATCCTCTTGCCCCACCACCATCCAAGCCTGCACTGCAGCCTTTTTAAATATTAAGTTTTGTCACTTAATCTAGACCATGAAAGAATCCAGAAGTTGGATTATAAGAATTTACATTTATACATTTCATTGAATTTTTTAAAGAGATCTTTAGGGCCCATGAATTTCCAGTATTTTTCATGTGACATAGTTTGGTTTCTTATGTCGGTTTGCTAATGTCGATTACACTTCAGTTACTGGAGATACAAGTTAAGGTTCAAATCTGAGTCTGAAGTCAGGGGACTGTTGGCGCTAATGGAGTGCCTTTTGCTAAAACACTGCTTAGTTGGGTCATAAAAAAAAAAAAATCAAAGTTAGATTAGTCCAACTAAAAGTATTGGCAAGAAAATATTCCAGTTAAGAAAAAGGACTACATCTTGTCTTCCAGCAGTCTGTATTCTGACATGGCAGCCAAAAGTGTTATTTCTGTCCCATCTTTCCCGACTTGTGCCATCTCACACCCTACATCTCAACCCATGGGACTTTTGTAGGCTGATTATAGAAGCAGCTTTTCTGTTTGAAAAGGCCACTGTCTTTCCCCATGGTGGCCGCACCCTCGATAGAGCAGGGAAACTTACAATGCAGTAGGTGATATGGTCAAACGTTTATTTAACTTCCTATGGTGTGTTAACTACGTAATCTGACATTTTGGCAAATGAACCCCAGGCACTGGTTGGTTGAGAGTTTCCCCTGAAGCAACAGCTCTGAGTTTGAGTCCAGGTTCTGCCACTTAGACCCAGGGAGGAAAAGTTATTTGTGAAGAGGTCTTAGGCCCCATCTTGTTGTGCACATAATGTGGATAATGAGAGAACTTAAAGAACGACTGAAGGATAAAGTACGTTAGTTCATACAGAATTCTATTATCTCCATTGCACTGATGAGAAAATAGACTCAGAGAGGTTAATTAGGTTGCTCAGAGTTGCATGGTTACTAAGCAGCGTGGTTGGGACTTAATATTATAATGTGTTTAGCACACAGTAAGCACTGACTTACGAAGTGTTGGATGGAGATACATGGTCGTAACTTAAAAATATACCATTAAGTTTGATTTCACATTTAATACTGTCTTATATGCCTCTCACATTTGTGACTGTAGTTAAAATAACAAACTTAAACTTTAATGATTGCAAAAAATATGTGAAAGCTGAGCTTAAATTATTAAATGCTTAAAGATAATAAAATATAATGATACTTTAATTGCCATTGTAAAGTGAGATTGACCTAATTCCCCCCCCCCAAATAATTGATTCTCTTTCTATGCTTACTGCTCTGTTAGTGTATTACTCCCTGCCCTGACAGATACATAGGGCCCTCCACTCAGCACCCATTCTCACCTTTCCTGTTAATCGGCCCTAATTCCTACATTTCATATCCAAGTCACTGCTTTAGATTATGACATTTTTGCTCAGAAATCGAAATAACCTGAAAAGATAGTATACCTACTCATCATCACTTATAGATCATAGCAAGAATTAATTTGTCAGACTATTTAGTTCATTTCCTGACTGCAAAAATCTCCTACATGGTATTTATTCAATTAGTCATGTAAATTGAGGAAGTATGCATCAATTTAAGACTAAGCTGTTATTAAGCTTGCCTGAATATTAATATGTATGATAATCGAAGGACCATACATCATTGTATAGATGGTTTTAAATCTTTTTTTTGGTAAGAGGTGGGTCGTTCGTGGATTAAATGAAATAAAGTTTCTAAAGCTGTTAGCAGGATGCCTGGATCACAGTATATGATGAATAGATGTTAGTGACGGTTATTATTATTGATAAAGTAAGAAAAGCACTTGACATACAAGTGCCTGATAATCAGTCTTAACCATAATCTGTATGAAGCCACTTAAAATGCGAGTGTTGATATTTACTAATAGTACTATGTGCATTCTTTGTGCTAAATTTTATGCTAAAAGGGATTTAACATATGGGTCATATAATTTAATCCCAGTGCTACATCTAATTCAGGGTTAGCTTTATTATTAAGACACATCTCTTAAAAGTTAGGAATTTTATTCTTTGATGGACTTTTGAGCCTTAACAGCAAAACTCCTTTGTCAGATATTCCAATAAATTGCTATAGTATTTTGAGGAGAGAAATTTATTTCTCTGTGTTCTTATACTTTCTAAAATTTTACTGTAAAATTAAAATCTTTTGGTAAAGAATAGATTTAGGAGTGATACGGAATAAACCAAAAGACAATTTTGTTTGCATTCCAGAAAGAGGCACTTATTAAACAATTGTATTCAGAAATGATTTCCCAAGGGAAAAAGTAAAGGCTTTCTTTAAAAAATTCAAAATGATATGACAGAGAACTCATATCAAGATTTTATATGTAAAATAGGCTCTACAGAGTGACCTTTGAATCCTTTTCTTAGGTTATATACTTGTACATGAGGGTTTTTATTGATTAAGAGGTAAGTTTCTCTTAGTCTATATTTCCAAGTCAACTTAAAAAAATTTTTTTGGACATAGAAAAAGATCTTTGACTAGTTGACCTGGGTTGAGTATTCCATCTCCCCACGATCTTATTGAAACAGTTACTGCAAGGTCAGATATTCTTGGATTGATTTTGAAAGGTAAAACATTTGTTCATTTATCAAACTTGGAGCATCTGCCATTTGCCAGGCGTTAAGCTGAAGGAGTTGGACACTGTCCTTAACCTCAAGATGTTAATAGACTAGGGTAGGAGTTGGCAAGCTTTCCCTTAAAGGGTGGTGCAGTAAATATTCTAGGCTTGCAGGGCATACGGACTCTGTTGCAACTACTCTGCCACCGTATCTTGAAAGCAGCCAGAGACAATCCTGAAGCCAGTGAGCATGATTGTCTTCCATTTAAATTTGATCTACAACACTGGGTGGTGAGCCAGTGGGCTGTGGTTTGCTGTTTCTAGAGCGGGGCAGATAAATAAACTGACAGGTACAACACAAGATCACTGTGACAGAGGTTGACACAGAGTACCTCAGGAGCACAGATGAGATGCGTCTAGACCCTCTGCCTTTCTGGGTGTATCTGTGCAGAGTCTACAGTGTGTGGGGGAAAAGAACGAAGGGGAAATTAGGGAGATTATCAGTCTAGGGTTTTCAGAGAAACTGATGGCTGAATTTCATCGTGAAAATCAGGAGCAACTCACTAAGGGACCAGGCTCGAGTCTATTGTATGTAAAGCATAGGGACTTGTGAATTCCATCACCTTAATATAAGCCAATGATTCTAAACTATGTAGCATGGAATCCAATTGCTCAATAAATTACTAATCTCAAATTAAGAGGTTACCTTGTTGAATAAGTTTGGGAGATACTATCTCTTTTCCCTCCCCAGGTAGCTTTCTAATTTTTTTTTAAACAAAGACTCTGATAAGTAAAGATGATTTTTAAATTTCTATAGTTCAGAATTTCCTTATTTGCCATAGGATCCTTCTTGTGGTGTGCAATGTCTACTCATGTAGTGTTTTAGAAGTAATGTTTTGAATGGTGTGACTTTGGAAACAGGCAAAAACCAAAGGTGAAGAGTCCTACGTTCCATTTGTCTGTCCTGCGCAAGCAGCTGGGTTCCAGAAGCACTTCCAACAGATGGCAGCTGAGTGTTTGAGTTACCGGGTCATAGGTGTCCAGCCCCTGGGAGATGGAAATTGAAGCAAGTTACTAGGATGTTAAGGTTAGGCAGAACAACTTGCAAACTCACTTAGTGGACTGGGAAAATGATGAAATTATGGAGTGATGATTCCAAATCTTGGGCAGTATCACTCCTAGGAGGGCTTTGCTTGTCACATGACCCGGAACACTACTAGCTTTTCACAGGTAAGAACGAGAGATGCCAAACGCTCTGCACACCGTCGCACAATGCAGATGCGTCCTGCCCAGATGTCAGTGGCGCCTTGTGGACAGACACTGCTAGGGGGAAGGCATGGTCGATGAGGGGCAAGAGATCACACCTCCCAAGATTCAAAAGATTGAGACTGGGCAGAACCTTTTAGGCCGATTATCATCAGTACGACAGGAAATGTTGAAAATGCTATGTGCTTTTTAGTTTTAACAATCAGATGCAATTTGTTCAATTCTATAAATTGCCATCGGGTTATATTTTTGCTCACGCATAGGCCATTGTGAGATTTATGGAGCAAAGATGAGGTACCGTGTGACCTTCCAAATAAGCCACAGGGTTAGATGCTGTGACACATTGGAGATGTAATTTAATCAAGTAGATCATTAGTGCCCCTCCCTTCCTCATGATCACTGTGACAGCAGCACCAGAGTAGACTCAGTTCTTATTTTGAAAGTAGCCCTTTGGTGGATTTTTTTAAAATCTCCTCTGAAAGTTTTTAAGGAAGATTCTGTATGTCAATAAATAATTTCCTTGGCTCATTTTTTTTTTCTTGAGTAAATTGCCTCAGGGAAGTATTCCCATGGTTCCTGGAAAATAACGAGTAGAAGAGCTTTTGCACAGACCAGGGTTGCTATAAAATAAGGCACCCGTTGGTGATGTAAGAAGTACCCCATCCCCTGGGCTGATGCACCCCTACCAGGGGTGAAATGGGTGACGTGCAGCGACAGGGTGAGCTGAGCCGCTTCCACTTATCCCCACGCAGGTGCCTTTGGACAGTGTGCAGACTGCACACCCCGGGCTCAGCACCACTACCGTTTCGTTGCCTTTGGCTTCATTGGATAGACTCCTTCAACTTGCATGCGTGTCAGCACATACCCCATGACGCCCTCTGTGCAGACG
This sequence comes from Lynx rufus, assembly GCF_022079265.1. Lineage (NCBI taxonomy): Eukaryota > Metazoa > Chordata > Mammalia > Carnivora > Felidae > Lynx > Lynx rufus. The sequence goes on along the minus strand of NW_025814840.1, from coordinate 5,377,257 downwards.
AACGTCACACCAGCTAAATGATGCGTCCCTTTTCTTGAGTGCTTACCCCGTGTCAGCCTCTTGGCTGAGTGTCTCATACGTACTAATAGTCATAACTCCTGCATGAGCTGGGTGTTTTTGTTTGCATTTTCTGATTAAGGAAGCTAAAGCTTACTGATTGTCTTTAAACATTTTATTTTTAAGTCATCTGTATGCCCGCTGTGGGGCTTGACCTTACAATCACAAGATCGGGAGTGGCAGGCTGTACCAACTGAGCCAGCCGGGTGCCCCTAAGGTTTATGGGCTTTGAAGAACTCTCCATAGTCGCATAGCTCGGAAATGGAGGCATCAGGATTCAAAACCATCTTTTATCCCTCATTCTCAATTCCCTGCTATTAGTTACTACACAGTAGGGGTTTCGGTGCATTTCTATGTTAGTGGGAGGGCACACGTATTTCAGGGTTTAGTTATAACACGAGTGCAGATGCTGTTCAGGAAGGACCTGTACTGAGATGCAGGAAGCTGTCAGGGACCATTTCCCAGGACAGGCAGTGTCTGAGCTGTCTCAAAGAAGTTGACACAAACATGGAGGAATTCAAAGACTGATAAACCCAAACCACCGTGAAGTATCCGCTCACATCTGTCAGGGTGGCTATTATCAGAAATGAAGATAAGTATTGGTGAGTGTGTGGAGAAATTGGAACCCTTGCCCTCTGTTGGAGGGAATACAAAAGGGTGCGACTGCTATTGGAAAACAGTATGCAGGTTCCACAAAAAGGTAAAAAAAAAAAAAAATAATAATAATAATAATAATAAAATAAAACTACCCTACGATCCAGCAATCCGGGGTCTTGATTCAAGAGAATCAGGATCTCAGAGAGATAATAGCACTCCCTTGTGGCAGCACTGTTTGCAACAGCCTCAATCTCTACTGACAGGTGAATGGATGGTTTATACCTACAGGGGGATACTATTCAGCCTTAAAGAAAGGAAGTCCATCCATATGCCGCAACACAGATCAACCTTGATGGTATTACGCTAGGTGAAATAAGCCCGTCATGGGAAGAAGACCGCTGCATGATTGCACTTGTATCAGGTCAAATACATGCAACCATAGAGTGGAGTGGTGGTTGCCAAGGGATGGGGAAAGGGAAAAATGGAGAATTCTAATCAACAGCATAACATTTCAGTAAGGTGAAAACACTATACTCACTCTCCAACTTGGCTGTGCAATATTTTTTAAAGTTTATTTTTAAGAGAGAGCTAGACAGAGAGAGAATAAGTGGGGGAGGGGCAGAGAGAAAGGGGGGCAGAGTATCCCAAGCAGGCTCCGTGCAGACAGCACAGAGCCTGACATGGGGTTCGAACCCACGAACCATGAGATCATGACTCGAGCCAAAGGCAGCCACTCAACTGACGGAGCCACCCAGGCGCCCTGGCCGTGAAATATTTCTACAGCCAACAACAATGTATCCTACACTAAAATTTGTTGAGGGCAAGTTTCATGTTAAGTGCTCTTAACACAATAAAATGAAAATAAAATACAAAATAACCTAGCCTAACAAAATAACCTAGCCTAACAAAATTGCATAACACAATAACCTAAAATAAAATAAGATAACATACATAGGTTGAGAAGATTGGCTGCACTTTGGAAAACAAGCTGGACTAGGTTTGTGATTCTTAGTGATATTTTATTATTTTTTTCCTTAGTGATTTTTTTTTTACATTATCACATACCAAATGAAAATAATTGGTAAAGCTGTAAACCCTGCTGTACATTTAAATCATCTGGGGAGGTGTTAAAACTTACATTGAATAACACGGATGAATCTTGAGGACATTATGTTAAGCGAATTAAGCCTGTCACAAAAAGACAAATACTGTATGATTGCATTTATAGGAGGCCCCCAAGTAGCCAAATTCAGAGAGACAGAAAGTGGAAGGTTGGCTTCCAGGGTGAGACAGGAGAATGGGGAGTTAGTGTTCAATTGGTGTATTTTCAGTTTGGGAAGATGAAAAATGTCTAGACATGGATAGTGGTGATGGTTGTACTACAGTGTGAATATATTTAATGCCATTGAACTATATACCTAAAAATGATTAAGAGGATAAAATTATGTGATGTATATTTTTATGACAGTTTTGAAATCACATTGCTTTCTTGGAACTCACTCTATGACTTCCTAAATCTGACTTTCTAATGACCGTCAGGTTTGGAAACCATTGTCGTAGGGCATGTTGACCAGGGATTTGGTCTAAGAGATTGGTAGTGGCTTTGAAAAAGGCAGTGAATCTGCAGAACTCCAAAACATTAAAATAAAATTTGGAAGTTTGTACTTGGGTAAATTATAGTCTTAGAAGATGCTTTTTTAAGACAGTACTTGTAGTATTTTTGTTGTGTCTATAAATAACTTGATCACTCATATTTGTCTAGTGCTTTAACTTGAAATTAAAGCACTTTTAAATGCATTCTCTTACAGTATTTCATGGCCTTGGTTTGAGATTCCTCAGGCCAGAATTATCATTTCTACATTAGAGGTGAAAACGGTGAGACTCACTGAGCTCAGATGAATTGCCTATTACCCACGGTACCTAGTGTGGGGGCGATAGGAAAGATAGCTAACCGATGGGAACGTAACTCTTGTCTAAATGAAAATTGCAGGAATAACGGTTTTATTGGTTTTCTTCTTTGAATGGTTGAAAAACATCGTTGTCATTTCTGCCATCAATTCCACTAACCGTTTCGATGGAAACGCGTCAAATGAATAAAGCGATGTGGCAGAATGTACCAGAAGAGTCCTGGCAGAAGGCACACAGCTTGAGGCTTCGGCTGGGCGAGGTGGTGTGGGCTGTAGCTTCCCTGAGGGCGAATGAGTGGGGCCATGCTTAGAGGAGCTCTATTCTTAGAGCTGCTCGTCTCTGAGCCCTTTACTTTAAAAAAAAAAATTTAACTTTGTTCCTTTTTTGAGAGAGAGGGACAGAGAGAACAAGCGGGATAGGAGCAGAGAGAGAGAGGGAGAAAGAGAATCCCAAGCAGGCTCCACAGTGTCGGCAAGAAGCCCGAGGTGGGGCTCCGGCTCCTGAACCGTGAGGTCGTGACCAAGAGTTGGAAGCTTAACCTACTGAGCTACCCAAGAGCCCCCTGAGCCCTTTACTTTAGAAGGGCTCCCCTCTAGATTCTCGCGGGGGTGGTCCCCTCTAGACCACGTTCCACGACCAGGATCCGGAATGCTATTGCCCAGATGGCCCTGAGCTCATGTCCAAGCTCAGCACCGCCTCTCCTCAGGTCCTTTCTTCCCGCCCTGCCATTTGCTCCCTCCTGTGTCTGAGCATTGACCAAGAGGCAGCCGTGTCCGTGAGTGAGTGGTGGGGGTGATGGGGGAATGGCTGTGATGCACGGTGCTTGGTTGCACAGGGAATCAGCGCCCTGCAAATATTAGTGATGGATCTGGAGGACACTTTGTTAAAATACAAATTATTGAAATACTTTTCCCTCTTGTTCTACCCTTTCCTCTTTTCCAAACAGATCGGCACGCTCTTTTTTTCTTCTAAATTGACTATATTTGGCATATAACATTGTAAATGTAAGGTGTGCAACATGGTAATTGGATACATTTATATACTGTAATTTGATTGCCATTGTGATGATAATTACCACCTCCATCGTATTATTCTTTGAGTGGTTGGAATAATTAAGTTCTAGATTCTCAGCAAAGTTGATTATCATATGGTATCCTTGCCAGAATTTACTACACGGTGCATTATATCTTTATGACTTGCTTACTATTACTATTTTTATTTACCATTGTTACTTTGTATCCTTAACATCTGCCTTATCCCCCCACACCCATCCCCCAGTAACCACCATCTTACTCTGTTTTTATGAGTTTAGCATTTTCGATTTCACAAGCAGGTGTATCCTACAGTACTTGTCACTCTCTGATTTAGGTCACTTGCATAATGTCCGCAAGGTCCATGCATGGTGTTGCAAGAGGCAGGATGTCCTCCCTTCTCATGGCTGAATAATATTCGATGTATATAACATATAGGTGTGTGATTATATAATCCATTACATATAGACACATATGTCTATGTAGTTGATTCTCACATCTTCTTTACCCATTCCTCCCTTGGTGGGCACCTTAGGTTGTTTCCATATCTTGGCTTTTGTAAATTAATGCTGCAATGAACACGTGAATTTCTTGATCTCAGAATATGTGGTCAATACTAAAAGCTTCCAGAAGATACGGTCCTATCTATTTTCAAAACCTAAATTCATTTAATGAGATTAAAAAGAGTAGAGTCAAGTGGGGGAAGAAGGACCTTTGGAAATGTTTCCTCAAGAATGAATTTCTCTGCATGGACTCACCCGGGAGGGATGGCCGGAAGCATTGGGTCCCCAGCTTGACCAAAGGTCCCCTCTCTTATATCTGGGCACAAAAGCAGAGAGCCATTGGACATCATGGGTTCTTCGTGATGTTGATAGGAGAGAGATGAGAGAGTTTACATTCCAGCCTCTGGCCATGACATGTCTCCTGGATTTGGTGTGACCTTGAGGAAGAGCTAAACAATGAACATTATCAGAGAGCCAGCTGAAAAATTGTTCCTACTCCATAATAATTTGATTGAAGAGAGTGAACAAATGAAAATTTCCAGCACTCCTGAGTCTATATTGAGACTTACATCTGACATATTAGAACATTTATTTTGATTATTGAAGGTCGTAAACAATGATAACACTTAGAACATAAAACTTTTATTTAATTATGGCGGCTGCTAATGTTTATTGAATATTCACTATATGCCAGTCACCTTCTCAATGCTTTGTATCTGTTCTTTTGCTTATTTTCATCACAACCCTATGCAGTGGGTGGTTACATCCACCCCTCCAATTTTTTAAGGGAAGGAAACTGAGGTCTAGAGACTTTATATTGCTTGCCAAAGGCATAGCTAGTAATTAGTAGCAGAGCCTAATTCAACTTGATTCTCTTTCATTCAGAAGTCCATACATTTAATCACTATACGGTGGCTCAGGATAAGGAGTTTATATTGTCTCACACAACTGATAAAATTATACCTCATGTCTCCATAATGGTTTGCTTTATCTAAAGTATTTTTACACACAGGAAAGAAATTCTAATGCTTAGAATCTGTACGATAATAGGTAGCCTGTGAAGGTTGGAGTCACTGTGTGATAAGAGCTAAATGTTGCTGATGGACAATGAATCTAGCAGTGATGTGTGTAATATATACTGAGGTGGGGGCAAGAGACCCCCAGGAGGGGGGGGTTTATAAGTTATATGACTATTTATAAGTTATAAGACTATTGCATAGCTGACTGAGTCAGGATCAGTGACAAATGATCTAATTATGGGAGAAAAGTATGTTGAGAGCCAAAAACATACTTTTGTTGATGAGCCCCCTAAGGGGAAAGTTCACATATCTATGAGGTTAAGAAGGACCCTTACTTAATCCTTCATCAGTAGAAATTGGTTTCTTTGGCAGGTCAGATTTCTGCTTTTATTCACTTGGTACGAGCTGCAGGAAGCCACTGGCACCGAAATAAACAATACCTGTCAATATTCTTCTTTTTATTTATTTTATTCATTTTGAGAAAGAGATGGGGGAGGGGCAGAGAGAGAGGGAAAGAGAGAGAATCCTAAGCAGGCTTTCCACTGTTATCTCAGCTCCTCATCCAGGGCTTGGACTCCTGAACTGTGAGATGATAACCTGAGCCGAAATCAAGAGTTGGACACCCAACTGACTGAGCCACCCAGGCAAACCCCCCAGTCAGTATTGTTGGCATTAATCTTGATACAGAGCTGATTTCTAGTGACAGAATAAAAAAGCTTCTGTGCTCCAAATGCTACCCAGAAATAAGTAATGGAACAGGATGCTCTGCTCTAGGTAGAGGACATTGTCCAACTATTTCCAGACTTGCGTTTGTTGGAGATACCTTGCCTTAAAAACAGGGGGCTACATCTAATACCCTGGTTATATTTAAAAATGAATACCAGTGCTATCAACAATAGCTCAATTATGGAAGGAGCCAAAGTGTCCATTGACTGATGAATAGATGAAAGTAGATGTGGTATATAGATACAATGGAATATTACACGTGATCTAAAAGAATGAAATCTTGCCATTTGAAACAACATGGATGGAAGCGGAATGTAGCATGCTAAGCGAATTAAGTCACAGCAAGATAAATATCCTATGATCTCACTCGTGTGTAACTGGAGAAACACAACAGATGAACATAGGGGAAGGAAAGGAAAAATAAGATAAAAACAGAGGGAGGGAGACAAAACATGAGACTCTTAAATACAGAGAACAAACTGAGGGTTGCTGGGGGGGGGGTGTTGGGTGTGGGGATGGGCCTTAAGGAGGGCACTTCTTGGGATGAGCACTGGGTGTTACATGTGACAGATCTGTCATTAGCTCCTACTCCGAAACCGATACTACACTGTATGTGAACTAACTTGAATTTAAAGAAATAATTTTACAAGAAAAAAAGAAAATACGTACACAAATAAAAACAAAGGCTGATAAAATCAAACCTTCCATTACTAAGTAGTTTAAAAACATCAAAACGTGTTTGTTCGCTGTGAAAAATATTCAGATAGTTTTTGTGGACTGCTTACTGCAAAGTCCCCCCCCCCCCACCTCACTCCCTCCGATCCCACTGCAGTCTACCAGGAAATCGCACTGCCTCTACCTGCAGGACCCAGCAGAACTCAGGTGCTCTCCCAGGCCCTCCCCTGCTTCCACCCTCTCCAACCCTCACCATCTATCAGGCAGGAGACCCCCAGCTGGCCTCCAACCTCTGCTGTCTGCCTCCCTGCTGTTGACTCTTCACAGAGCTGGGACAGGGTCTCTGGAGTCCACTAAGTGCTACAGACCCCTTGCCTTCCTGGTTCCTCTACCTGGATTCTCTCTCTCAGACCCTACGGTTAACTGTCTCCCTCACCTCTCAGATTTCTGCTACCGCCTCACACTTTCAATGAGAATATCCTCATCCTGGCCAGTCTTTCACCTTAGACCCCCTCCCACTGTAATGCCTGTGGAAGTTTTCTAATGGAAAATGCTATAGCCCTGACCTCATGTACTTTATCATACGTGTGTGTGCGTGCACACATACGTAATTGTGTCATATGTGCTTATTATGTTTGCTCTTTATGTTCTATTTCTGATCAGTAGGCAGGAACCTTGGCTTTCATTGATGAATCCCAAACACCTGCAACAATTTGTGGCCCATAATAGGCACTCAGTTAAGTTTTCGTGAGTAAATCAATCATGTAGTTAAACCAGTATTTTAACAACGGTAAGAATTTTTTTCTGTTTGAAATGGACCCACAAAGATACGTTGTATTTAGTTGTAACCATGATTGTGCCTTTTACAACTTTTGGTACAATAAAAATACAGTTATCAAACAGAACATTTTGAAAATACAAGAAAGTAGAGAAAAGGAAAAACAAGTTGAAAGATTGTCATTCCACCTACCACAATATTTGTTAACCTTCTGCTATTTTCCTGCAAAGATTCTCTATGTATAATTAAAGGGGGACTTAAGGAAAACATCTTACATTATGCGTATTTTTTTTATCACCTTTTCCTTGTAATGTTGTCAGTATTCCATGTTTACATGCTTTTCAACACTTTTAATAACTGTAAGTCAGTGGTTCTCCAGCTTAGGTGGGTTATATCTCTCGATGTTGACTGTATTAGGAGTTAAAAATGAGAATATTTAAAGATATTTACGAGTGCATTTAAAACCAACAAAAATAAACATTATATGTTAACACAAAAAGTGTATTTTTAATAAAGATGACTGCATCTTCCAAAAACAAGCAAAACTTAGTGAACATAGAAGTTTGAATTTACATTTTTTGCAAATCAAGTCAATATCTGGCTTGCTAGAAAACAAATTCTCATATTTGCTTCTGTATTCAATCTGGTGAATTTCTTTTGTTTTGGTGGAAGTATATGAAAAGATCACTCTCAGAGATTGGTGGTAGGAAAGGGGGGAAGTAGGCTAATGACGTTTGCAGATTATTGTGGACCTTGTTCTTTGATACAACACCACAGCCCAACAAATACTGGTTTATTGAAGGTTAAATGCAATATGGAATGTCTGACAGTAGCTACATTAGAATTCATTGATCCATCTTGTACTTCAAATAGATCTTTATCCATGCATGGTTTTGTAACATCATGCATGTATCAATCACCTGGAAAAATACTGCTTCACTGCACTATGCAGGATTTCCAATCCTAAAAACCCTATCTGTTAATATCCACATATTACCAAAGATCTCATCAGAAAAGTCTTCAAGTATTGGAAAGCTGCTAAGCCCAAAGTGGCAGCTAAAAGTTTTGTGAAGTTGTAATTTTCATTTGAAAGTTCACATTTTATCATGGGCAACAAACACTGCCTGGTTTGTTCCCCCCCCCTTGTAGTAAAAGGCTCACTTTGTTCTTTTTTGAAAAACTGTCTGCCAGATACACACATCTGAATAACCACAGTTTGTTGGTCATTGCCAAGTAAAAATGATGTTCCTTGGATCAAGTGGAAGTCTTCAGCTTGCCGTTCCAGCAAAGACACGAGGTATCTGGGGCACCTGGGTGGCTCAGTCGGTTAAGCGGCTGACTTGGGCTCAGGTCATGATTTCGCGGTCCGTGAGTTCAAGCCCCGCGTCGGGCTCTGTGCTGACAGCTCGGAGCCTGGAGCCTGTTTCGGATTCTGTGTCTCCCTGCCTCTGACCCTCCCCCATTCATGCTCTGTCTCTCTCTGTCTCAAAAATAAATAAACGTTAAAAAACATTATTAAAAAAAAAAAAAGACACAAGGGATCTTCCTGGAGACTGCCACCGTGCTTTGGTATACCCAGAAGGACAGCTTGCATACTTGCCATTTTGTCGCACACCATTTTCAAAAGATGCTTATTTAAGAGTTGAAATGTAATAATGTTAATAACTTTTATTATTTCATCAAAAATGTGTTAAAGTAAAAAACAACGTTATATTTAATTTTTCTAACTGTGGGTAAGTGGGGATTAAGCATATAATGGCAACGAGTCCAGGTTGGTGGTCACCACCTTAACCTGTGCTGAGGGGTCCCCGTAGCTTTCACACCATCGGTGCAAATACCAGCCTAGCTGTTCTAGAATGACCCATAGGTGGGAACAATTATTCCACACCGGATAGCTCAGTCCCACTTGTGTTTGTAGCCAGCTGTTCGTAGAAAAGATGATCTTCTTTGATGATTGGTTGCTTCTGATAGCAGATAAATACAAGCAAAAGGGCAAGTGTAGTCATGTACGTACATTAATCCACTCGGAAGGCAAAAGTGCAGCTCTGTAAGGAAGAACTGAAGTCCCTTCTGTGCTCGCAGCTGTAGCTTTAATTCAACTAGATGCTCTATCATTGGAAAGAGGCAGTGCAGTGATTTCTTCTACTGACTTCATCCAGCGGGCGTGGAACGAGGTCAACTCTGCAGTCCTTTCTTGGTCTCTGAGCTACTGTGGGCCTTTTCGAGTCTTTGCAGTATGGTGACTCATCCCATGAGATGCTCCCCTTCCTAATTCAAAGGCCATACCAAACAATTTTTGGCCTTCAGAATCCTCATCACGTCTACATTTAAAAGTTCCATTTCCTTTTCTTTAAATTTTGAATGATTGGGCTCAAAGTGACATCATAACTGACACAATAAGGTTGTTTAAGAAATATTCCTTTCTGTAAGACAATAAGGGAAATTATAATTCTTAGGGAAAAGTTGATTTTGTCATATTTTTCTTATTTGTAGTGACATTCTTAAAAATGAACAAAAATATAATGAGCTTTCTTTATTTAGTTCTTAATAATAATTACAAAAGTCTGAAGCTATAACAGCTTTAGATAAAATTCTAAAAGTTAGAAATATTTTGCAAAACATATAAAACGATTATTGTGACACAAGATATGCAAATGTATGTTCTTCTTACTGTTTTGTTTTTTTTCCACTTTGACATAAGAAACACAGGTCTGAATAGCCAGTTATTCAGGAGTTCAAAAGAATGATCTGTTGAATGATAAGGTTACAAGATTATAGCACATGTGTGATAACTGTCTAGTAAGAGCACAGATTTACTGAAATTATGCTGAGTTAATTTCTGTAAATAGTACACATATTATAAACCTATATACTACCTTACATTCTAGGAAACCCAAGAACATACAAGCATATATCCATTAGCCATCAAAGCAATGATGTCACCATATTTTGTCTTTTTTTTTTAAATTTTATTGTTTATTTATTTTTGAGAGACAGAGAGATAGAGCATGAGCGGGTGAGGAGCAGAGAGAGAGAGGGAGACACAGAATCCGAAGCAGGCTCCAGGCTCTGAGCTGTCAGCATAGAGCCTGACGTGGGGCTCGAACTCACAGACTGCGAGATCATGACCCGAGCTGAAGTCGGATGCTTAACCCACTGAGCCACCCAGGTGCCCCGATGTCACCATATTTTGTACAGTGTCTGCAGGATTCTGTTGTATACATGTGAAAGAATACAGTATTAAAGGCAAATTACAAGTTACACTATTTGCTTTGACTTTGAGGACCCCCCTTAAAAGGGTCTTGGGGAATCTGCAGCCTCTTACATCACATTTCAAGCTGCTGCTGTATAAAATTCTATATTCTGTAAGTGTTTCAATTTCATTGACACATGGCTGTAATAAAATTCTTTGTACTTGGGTTTTCTCTCCCCTCTGTTAGTTGTTCCTTTCAAACAGTAGATTGGCAGAAATAAAAGCATTAAGACAAATTCAGAATGTGGGACATCCAATAAGACAGTTGTCCAATCTCTTCCAAAAGTTAATGCAATGGGGGAAGGTGGGAGAGGGGTGTTGTAGAACGAGAGACTAGAGGTAAAGGTACAGAACAGCCAAGAGAAATTGATGTGCAGAATTTTACTGGATCCTGGTTTAAGAAGAAAAAAAAATAGTAAAGACATTTTTGAACATAAGTAATGTTTTAATATGAAACAGATACTAGATGTTATTACAGAAGTGATGTTCATTTTCTTATGTATGATAATGGTACTATAGTTAGTTAGACACACGTTCTCATTTTTCGGATATGTATGCTGCAGGTGAGGGACTGGGGTGAAGTTTCATGGTATCTGCAACTATGAAATGTTTCCTTGAAAATGATCTATGAGCCTATTTATAGACACAAAGAAAAATGGGTGAACTGAAGGTACATAAAGATAGCACAAGTGTTAAGAGTGGCAAATCTAGGTGGTGGGGATACAGGTGATTCTTGAACTATTCTTTCAGTCTTTCAATTTGTTTAACTTTTTTCATGATAAAAAGGTAGTTAATAAATCAAATATTATTAATATTATTCATATCCATATCACTATCAAAAAGACTATAGAACTGTTTTGAAAGTTGCATGAGGCATTTTCTAATAATGCGACTGTAAACCATACCAGCCAGCGGATAAGTGATGAGCTCCACGTAATTTAGAGGGGGATTTTCCAACTTCTGTCACTTATGTTGGGTGGTGCCACCTCAGGCCAACTCTCAAGGGCACACTTGTCAAATCCGTAAAAAGGGTGACAATAACAATGGTGATTTCAGAAGGTGGTTGTAAAACAAAACTTTATGTTCTCTATAAAATGCTTACCCCAGTGCCTGGCCAATAGGAGAGACTCAAATCTCGTCTTGTATTATTGTCTTTGCAAATTGCAAATTCCAAGTCCTTACTTGATTCCATTAGAAAAACCAATGGCAGAGCTTTACAGGCATTAAATCAAATCTATTACATTACATTCAAACACATTCTGTAACTTCAGGCCTATTGTAAGTCCTTAGGGGAATCAACAGTCTTAATAGATGTGTAAGAATTACTTGTAATTAGCATGAAGATTGTTATAATAAATTATTTTTCACTTAAAATATTCTTCTCTAGGGGCGCCTGGGTGGCGCAGTCGGTTAAGCGTCCGACTTCAGCCAGGTCACGATCTCGTGGTCTGTGAGTTCGAGCCCCGCGTCAGGCTCTGGGCTGATGGCTCGGAGCCTGGAGCCTGTTTCCGATTCTGTGTCTCCCTCTCTCTCTGCCCCTCCCCCGTTCATGCTCTGTCTCTCTCTGTCCCAAAAATAAATAAACGTTGAAAAGAAAAAAAAAATTAAAATATTCTTCTCTACTGTTGAAACATTTTCTGGAAGTTTGTCCTTATAATTATTTTGCCTTCAGTTTTCTAAATCATAAACAACTTCATCTTGAATTATATGTGCAAATTAGTAGAGTCTACATGAATGTCTTTTGATGTTGGGGGGAAATTTAACCAACATATTTCATGGGTAGAATTCCAAATTATGAATATCCTCAATTGTTTTGTTCTTGGTGTTGAAGCTCTTGGTGAACCAATAATTCTTAGAAAGGAAATTAATCCTATGAGAGGCGATGCCTGGGTGGCTCACTTGGTTAAACATATGACTCTTGATTTCAGCTCAGGTCATGATCTCATGATTCGTGGGTTCGAGCCTCATGTTGGGCTCCTCGCTGTTAGCACACGTGCTCTCTCTCTCTTACTCTGTCTCAAAATAAATAAATTTAAAAATACATTGTTTGTAATGATAAAGGTCTTAGGATTTTAAAGATAGCTACAGAAGTATATTCAAAGCAATTTATTAAAGTGAAGCCATTTGGTTTTTTGTCAGTTGCTCTCCATTTGGTTAAATTTAGAAGTTCCCCAGTTGTTACCATTTTTTCACAATGTTTCTTCTTAAAAATCAGCCTTAATCTTTGTTGGTAACAAATGCCACTGAATGCTTTGAGACATTTAAAATTGTCAAAGATTAGGATAAGCATACAACAGAATATTATTCAGACGAGAAAGAAGGAAGTTCACATTTGTAACATGGCTGGACCTTGAAGGCCTTATGCTAAGTGAAACAAGGCCAGACTGAAAAAGACAAATACTGTATGCTATCACGTGTATGTGGAATCGAAGTAAAAAGTCAAGGTCATAGAAACATTGGGTCTTAACGTGGGTGCGGGGGGGCTGGAGGGTGGCGGAGACAGGAAGATGCTGGTTAAAATGATACAAACTTTCAGGTACAGCTTAGGATGAATAAGGTCTATATCTAACATATCACATGGTGATGATGAGGGGTAACACCGTGAAATGTGCTAATGGAGTAAAATTGCAAATATTTTCCACCAAAAAAAAAAAAGATAAATACGTGCGGTAACACATGTGTTAATTACCTAGATGGGATGAGCCCTTTCACGATGTGTGCATGTATCAGGATGTACACTTTAAATATCTCATTCTATTTGTCATTTATACCTCAGAGCTGAAAAAAAAGCACAGTTGTAAAAGGTATTTAAAGTGCCCTTCCTACAATTTAATGTTTATGTTTTTGCTTAATGTATTATGTCATCAAGCACATACTAATTTTTTTTTTCTTGTGGACAAGAACTCTCCAGAACGTGGAATTATTATGGTATGGATTGGCACGGACATAGCATAGTTCAGATAAAGTGGAACATAGAAGAGACTTCAGGCTTGTCTAAGGAAGGGAGCCAATTATAATATGAGGAAAACTCGATTGTAGTTTGTGGTTCATACCAATACCCACTGGGATAGAAGCATTCTGATCACCCGTCCATCTTAGGAGATGCTGAGAGATAGCTCATTAAAAGAACAAGGAAGGGGTAGATTTTTCCACCTGCATCACTCATGGAAATAGTTTCCTCTGCCTTCCTCTGTTTCTGTGAGAAGTTCCATCCAGCTGCTGAAATAGACTGCCTTCTGGAAATTAAAACCCACACGGCTAAGACCATAGCAGTAAATCTGGTGGAACAGATGGGCCTGGGTGAATCGTTCTACCTCTGAATAAAGACCTTGGGATTTTGTCAGTAGGCTTTACACTAAGTAATAGGAATCAGAGGGACACATGAACGGTATGCTCTGATTTCTTTCATTGTATTGTTCTAATCAAGCCTGAATTATTTGCTAAGTCAAATATCAGATACACAAATGTAGATGCACTCATTATAGCCTTCTATTTAAGCATTGAAGTATGATTATATGAGACTTCAGTTCTGTATCCCAGTTAGGCTTTCCAGTGGAGTTTCAAGGATGACATTTTGATGGGTGTGTTTATTTCTTTTGAAGTCATTACTATTTCACATGTAAAAGAACTTCTGTTGGTCTGTGCATTTAGCATCGCTCCGTATTTTCCTTTGCTGGTCATTGGGTGGAAAAATTAGAGAAGGAGGAGGTAAGGGAAACTAATATTTTCCTGGCCTACTGAGTCTGGCTTTTTTTCTCCACGTCTGATCTGCTCCTTATCATTGTCCCAGGATGCCTTCACACATCCCTGCTTTCATAACTTTGCTCCACACGCGCTAACGTGTCGTTGTTTGTAAATGATGGAAAATACAGGAGTTGAATAAGACAGATAAGCTGTTCTTATTTTTGTGGAATTTTAATTCTCGCAGGGATAATACCCCAGAACAAATCCCTGATTAAATATCTAATGACTGCTAGAGCAGGGGATAAAGGAGCTCTCAGGGGGAGAACCTGACCTGGCTGGAGGGGGTTGGGGAGAAAGCAAGCTTCCAAGGTTGTTGAATGAATGCTTGCAGGTGTGAGTGTATCATCATTCAAGCTGTGTCCTAAAGAATGAGTAGAGGTGTCCTGTAGAAGGGAGTGTGCGTGAGTGTGTGCGTGCGTGCGTGCGTGTACGTACAGAGGGACCTAGAGAGGAATCTGGTGAGAGAAGACTGGTAAAGAAGAAACTGTTTTTTCCCCCGTTATAGCCGAGGCATCTATAATTATAAGTGGGCTTTAACCTCGGTTCTGGCCCACTTCTGTGTTCTCCCTGGTACAACACGCCTTTTCCCTGTCGGTCATCAAGTCACGCTCGCGTCCGTGCTTTCGTCTTCATCCGCAGGTTCTTGGTCGTGAAACGTTTGCTGTTGCACGTTGCTGTTTGGTTGGTGGAAGGAAGTTGCTTCAGCATCTTCTCTGTTTGCTTTTGCAGTGTCCCAACGTTCCAGAGCCTTCCTGAAGAGATCCTCAGTAAGCTTGCCGATGTCCTTGAAGAGGTAATTGTTTTTAAGCCCTTGAACTTTGTGGGTTGGGACATAGCCCAGCACAGCAGCGTGATGACGGGTCACCCACGGCAGAGAGACCCTGAAAGAGCTTTCAGCCCTGGGGTGAGCAGTGTACGTGGCTTTGAATAAAAGCCAGCTCAGTACACCTGTCATTTATACGCAGTTAGAAAGGTGCAAATCGACTTAGCGACTGAGGGGGGAAAACCCCATTGTGGCAAATAGGATGTTTCCTTTGACTTCCAAGAATGGGAGATGGCGAATTTCTCTCTTCTTTCAGTCCGTGTAAAGCAAGATTTCAGTAACTACCCCTCAGAAGCTTCAGATGAGCAAATTTACAACAGGTATATGTTTCATTAGCATACGAGTATGTATGCACCAATGCAAAAATGTCGCTAATATTCGTATTCCCTGAAGCTGTGAAGACCAGGGAATGGTACAACAGGGCCCACTAGGTTTGCAGCATCCTGACTGGCCAGGGCAGGATAGGGTCTCTGCAGAGACAGCGAAGGAGGGGTACCGGAGCGCCCATGCAGGAGCGCAGGGTGATGGGGGTGGGAGGAGCTGGGGGACACCTGCTCTGGTATCTTCTGCTTCCCCAGGGATCCCGAAAGCGGGGTCACCGGCTGAGGATGAAGAACGGGCAGACGTATGGGAGGTTCGGGGACAGAGGAGGAGGCAGGACAGACGTGGAGGCGTGGACGAGCTAGGAAAACACAGCGTGACCGCCAGGTGCCCTGCCACCCCACTTGACGTTAGCCGTCCCAAATCTAAATTAAACAGGCGAGGAAGAGTTGATCGAAGACTTGTGATAGGGGGCACAGATCAGGCTCAACCCTGCTGGAACAAGAGGTGGCAGATTTTTAAGTACTGGGCTGAGCTAGTGGAGACTAAGGGAGGGGGAGGGAAAAGTCCTCCTGGGGTAGGAGGCCGGCCAGTGTGATGAGGTCCTTGGAGTCGGCCCATCGTCCCTTCCAGAAGCCGGGCTCCCGCCCTCCCACAGACACGCGGGTGGGTACTTGGCCAAGAACAAGGAGGGGTGAGGAGAGAATATGGAGCTGAGGTGCAGGTACAGAAAGGACGGTGGCTCTGGCCCTGGGATGTGGCCGGCGCGAGGATGGGAGGTGTGTGCGGAGGAGCGGGGCCAGCTGGAGATGGTGGCATCGGGGGGTGTGAGTCTCAGGAGCGCCGAGCAATTGTCAGAGTTGTGCGCGAGCAGGGATGACTTGGAAAGATGCCGAAGATGGTTTCCTCTCCGGGCCCCCCTCCACCCCCGCCCATCCCGGCCCTTCAAGGATCCGTAGGAGCCCAGAGGTTCCTCTACACGAATTCTAGCTCCAGGCCTATGGGAAAGAGCCCGCCTACGATGCGCCGGTCTCCCTCACCTCCTGTGAAGGAAAGCAGAAGTCACGTTGGGTAACCAGGTTCAAGTGGACGGAATTCACGAGAAAAAAACAGGCGTTGCGCTTCTCCCTGAACGCCCTGACCCCTGTGCCTGTAGCCTCTTGGGATGCAAAACCGCTCTCCCTGGCCCGTTTGGTTTTTCCTTTCCTCGCTGAATACACGCTGAAGAGCTTTCTGATGCCCTTTTCTCTTTTTCACCAAAGCAAACTAAAAGTACAGACTTGACTAGTCCCAATCAAGCCCTTCAAAAAAATCCTTTAATCACGTTCTTTCTTGGCCACAGCTGTGGGAGGATTTGTATGCTCTGCAAGACCCTGGCGAGAGCTCTGTAACCATTCTGACCGAAGAAAGATTTTCGCCTTTTAGGTCAGATTTCCTAATCGGCAGGTGCCTTAATGGACGTTTGGATGGTGTGAGCCACAGTGCATCCTACAGGGATGCTGCGGGGGAAGGGACACGCGTGTCTAGGTATTTGTTTTGAGGACACGAAAGTGAAGTAAACAGACAAAATGCAAAGTAGACCTATGAATAGACCACGCGGTGCGCGGAAGTATTCGACTCAAGTTGCATAAACAAGTATAGTGAGACATTAGATGCAATTAGGGATCAGATAGAGTGAGCAAATTGGGAAGAACAAAAGCAACGGTAATGTCACATCACGTTAATGGGAATGTGCTTGCATAGTAATGGAGCTGTCTTTCTTTCTGCAAGTGTCCGCAAGATGAAAGAAGGCCAGATCCTCCTGAAAGGACAGCGGTATTATTGTAGCGTTCAACAAAGAAGTGGCAGCCTTGTTTGTTGGGCAGATATTTGGGGAGCACCTGCCCCGTGCCAGGAATTGCTGCGGCTCTGGGGATCCGGGGCTGTGCTCCGGCAACGTTAAGTTCCAGCGGAGGCGACAGACGAGGCGAACGGTGCTGGGGATGAGGCCGCTCGGTATGGGGTTGCCGTAGGGGGACCTCCCTGGGGAGGTGAGGTTCGTGCTGACGTCCAAATGCAGATAGGAGATGCCCTGCGTGCCGGGCAGAGCTGGGAGCAGACACAGTTCCTAAAGCAGGAGGAAGCTTCTTCCCCTTGAGGAACAGAAGGAAGGTTTATAGCAGGCTGACATGGGGCTGGAGGAAATCAGGCAAGGCCTGTTGACAGTGGCTTTGCGGGCACGATGAGAACTTTGGTTTTTATTCTGAGCACGATGGGGAGACGTGGAGGGTTGGAAGCCGTGAAGGGGCACGTCCTGAGTTGTGTTTTAATCACCTCTGGCTGGCTGGTGGCTGAAGGGGGGTTGGAGTGGATCAGACTGCCGTCAGCCCAGTGAGGCTGGGCGTCCCTGTGCGCGCGTACTTTCTGGCTCTTACTCCTTCTAGTCGCTGTGAAACAATACTTCCAGTGTAAGGGGACAAAAAGAGTTCAAGAACGGGGACAGGGGACACAGGGGCAGAGAGAGAGATAAATGTGTCACAGATGGAAAGAGGAATGAAGTGGTTCAGGAGGGTCCGTGTGACTAAAGGACACGCAGGGGACACTTGGAGCATCCTCTCCTACAGGTGTAAAAGAAGCCTCTGTCGGAGCCATTTCTGCCACTGCCCCCCAGCTCCCCCGCCCCTCAGTAATTTCTAGTGCGGACATAGCCGCTCTTGTGTTCGTCCCTGTGAGATTCTATAACAGGAACTAGTACCCTTACTCTTTTTTTTTTTTAGTTCATTTATTTTGAGAGAGAGAGAGAGAGCTCAAGTGGGGGAGCCACAGAGAGAGAAGGAGAGAGAGAATCCCAAGCAGGCTCCATGATGTCAGCACAGAACCCAACGCAGGGGGGGTTCTCACGAACCGAGAGATCATGACATGAGCCGAAATCAAGAGTCAGATGCTTAACCTACTGAGATGCCCATGCGCCCCCTAATACTCTTTTTCTAGGTATGGCAATTTAGTGACCCTTGCTTTTTTGTCTTTATATCATAGAGTAGAAAGATTTCCTTTGCATATTGAATCTCCCTTGCCTCTTTAGGGACATATAAAAGTTCTCTCTAGTTCCTCTCAGGAGGTGCGTGTAGGCGTAAATTGTTGTCAGAAGACCTATCCGATGAAGCACACTGATCCCAACCTTTTCCCAGGCTGGGTTCTGCAAAGACATGTTGAAATAATCTGTGTGACTTTCTCATTGTTCAGCTTCATTATCAGTGTGGTATGCTTTTCCACGTCTGACTCCAACCAAGTCTTTCTACATATCAGAGAAGATTTCAGGTGCTCCCAGTTTGGTTTGCTAGAGAAGCCATTTTATTGTTGGTAAAATACATCAGAAGAGGCGTTTTAGGTGCCTGTAGTGAATACCAACCTCAAACGTCAGAAACTGATTTCATTGACCTCCATCCCATCCCTTTTATCAAAGCAAAAAGTGCCTATTTGAATTAATTAGTCAAGTGTTATGGTCTATTCTGAGACTCTAGAAAACACCCAGGGGTAAAGGAAGAGAAGTGTGAAATTATAAGATAAGGTGTAATTTCTTCTTTATTACTATAACAATGAATGACACACACTTCCTTTTTCCTTCACATACACATGATTAGTCTTTGTGATGAATTACATTTTTCAAATGGATGGGGCAATTCCTAGCTAATCCCCAACTGAGAAATAGTTCGCTTCAATGCTTACCTATCCAAGCACAGTGGGCAATAAACCCATATCTGACGTTCGTTCAAATATCAGGACTGTGGTGACATCTTTAAGGATATTGGCACACAAAAACATTTTCTGATAGAGAAGACGAGTAAGAATTAACCTGAAAGCCTATTGCAAAGCGTGTTCAAAAATTTGAGGAAGAGTTATGTTTTTGCCCTCACGGGCAAAACAGTTGAGAACTCAGGGAAAATTACTTCATGGAAAATGCCAGATTGAAGACCAAATTAAGCCAACAAATTCACTTTTCACCGCTTGGCATAGCATATTTTCCCTTTATGTGAATAGAAGTGGGGCATGGGTGCTATATTTAAATCCCTTGATTTTTAAATGGAAAATAAAGCATATCAAAACCACTTCTTTGCATTTATTGGAATCTGTTTCATGTCCAATTTGCTCATTAAAACATTGGATTTGTTCATCTTAGAATTAAAAATCCTCTTTGCTACATCAGCTTTGTAAAGCTCTTCACCTCTGGGTCAGCAACCTCACACGATTGCATCTTGGACACGCTTGAACCTGAATAATGCTCGTTCTGCTCTGTGTCCCTAGATGGTCCATTGGTTTTTTTTATTTTGTTTTGTTGTTGGTGTTTATACCATCGTGGTCCTGACAAACTCTTAAGATAAATAATATTCCTCGGACTTCTTGAATTAGGGAAAAGATGAGAAAGTAAAAATGGGGGAAAAAAGGCAAGGAGAAAATGTTTTTCAGATCCCCCATTACTTGATAATGTAGTAGGAGGCAAATACCAGATTATACCATCCAGAGAATATCGCTGGAGAAGGAGACGAATGTACCAGATGCACTCCTTCTCGCTTCAAGGTCCAGCAGGTGTGAGTAAGTATGTCACTGTTCCTCGGTGGTACCCTGTCACGTCGAGGTCTTCCCAAATCCCTCTGCATTCTCTACAGTTGTTAGTAATGCAGGGGAAAGTTCTACATTTGATTGAGTTATTGGAACGTTCTGTAAAGCTCTCTTTTTTCAACTCTAAACAGGCCTGGAGTCTTCAGGAAAGAAACTGATGGAGCAGACAGGAACATTATTAGTTCTTTTGGAATCTGTTGTTTGGATTAAACTTTTTCTTCCCTTCCTTTAGGCCTGGCTCTTGCTATTCAAAGCCAAGCTGGAGGGAATTCAAAGACCTGTTCTTTCGCAATTGCTTTGGGATAAAGGGCTCTGAATATGAAGATTAGACTGTTTGGTTCTTTCTGGTTTCTTTTGGGTCATCCTTTCTATGAGGCAAATAACTGCTTTTGAAGGGGGATGGTGTGGGAAGTGTGTGTGCTTGGTGGCAGGCCATAGAGATGAGAAAGTAAAGACAAAACTCTGTTTAATATTAACTTCATGTTTTATTGTTTTTTAAAGCTTATTTATTTCGAGGCAACGGGCAGAGAGAGAGAGAATCCCAAGCAGGCTCTGCTCTCAGCCCAGAGCCCGATGTGGGGCTCAATTCCACAATGGTGAGATTATGACCTGAGTCAAATCAAGAATTAGATGCTTGGGACGCCTGGGTGGCGCAGTCGGTTAAGCGTCCGACTTCAGCCAGGTCACGATCTCGCGGTCTGTGAGTTCGAGCCCCGCGTCAGGCTCTGGGCTGATGGCTCAGAGCCTGGACCCTGTTTCCGATTCTGTGTCTCCCTCTCTCTCTGCCCCTCCCCCATTCATGCTCTGTCTCTCTCTGTCCCAAAAATAAATAAACGTTGAAAAAAAAAATTAAAAAAAAAAAAAAAAGAATTAGATGCTTAACTGACTGACCCACCCAGGCGCCCCTACATCTTATTCTATTATAGAAGTATTTATGGAATGGGAGAACATATTCGCAAATCACATGTGATAAGAGACTTGTGTTATTCAGTGTTCTCTAGAGAAGCAGAACCAATGGGATGAATATATATACAAAGATTTGTTTTAAGGGATTCGCTCATGTGATCACGGAGTCTGCCAAGTTCAAATTCTACAGAATGGGCTCGCAGGCTGGAGACGAGAAGTTCAAGTCCAAAGGCCATCTGCTGGCAGAATTCCTTCTTGGCAGGGAGGTCAGTCTCTGTTCTGTTAAGATGGTCAGTTGATTGGATGAGACCCACCCAATTATAAAGGGAAATCTGCTCCACTCAGTGTCTACTAATTTAAATATTAATTTTATCCACAAAAAATACCCTCAGTGAAAAATCCAAAATACTGTTTGAGCAAAGACCTGGATACTGAGGGCCAAGCCAAGTTGACAAATTCACCATCACAGGACTTGTATCTAATATATATCAAGAACACTTACAACTCAATAATAAACACATACAATTCAATTTTAGAGGTAGCACGTGACTTGAATAGACATCTCCCCAAAGAAGAGATGCACAGAAGGCCACTAAGCACATGTAAAGAGTTTCAATGTTAATAGTCACTAGGGACATGAAAATCAAAGCCATGAAGGTGTACCATTTCACACCCACTTGGATGGCTGGAATTAAAAAGACAGATGATAACAAATGTGGATGTGAAGAAATTAAAACTCTAAAATGTCACTGGTGTGGTTGTAAAATCCCATGGCTTCTTTGAAAGTCAGGCAACTCCTTGACATAGCAGACACAGGGTTACCATGTGATGCATATGTTCTGTTATTGGGTATTTTCCAAGAGAATCGAAAATAGACATCCAGGGGCACCTGAGTGGCTCGGTCGGTTAAGCATCCGACTCTTGACTTCAGCTCAGGTCATGATCTCACTGTCCTTGAGTTCAAGCCCTGTGTTATGCTCTGTGCTGACAGAGTGGAACTGGCTTGGAATCCTCTCTCCTCCTCCCTCTCTGTCTTCCCCCGCTATTTCAAAAATAAGTAAACTTTAAAAAAAAGAAAGAAAATAGATGTCCACACAAAAGATTGTAAATGAATGTCCATGGCAGTATTATTCCTAATAGCCTAGAAGTAGAAACCTAATAAATAAATCAAATGTGCTGTGCTCATACAGTGCAATATTATTCGGCTATAAAATGCCATACATCGAATGAGTCTGTTGAAACGAAATGCCCAGAATAGGCAGGTCTGTAGAGCTAGAACCCAGGAGGTTGAGGGGCGTGGGGAGTGATTAATGAGCATGGGTGTCTTTTCAGGGTGATGAAAATATTTTGAAATTAGATCTTGGTGATAGTTGCACGAGTATCTATACTGAAAACCGCGGAATTGTGGACTTTAAACGGTTGAATTTTATAATCTGTGAATTCTATCTTAAAGCTTTCAGAGAAATGTAAAAGAAGAAAGAATGGAAGGATAGGACGGTAAAGAGGTGGTGGAATATGAGCAATATTGTGGGAGATGATGTAAGGAAACAATTGAAGGAACTTAGAAATTTGTCCTGGAGAAGACTTTGGGGTTGAGAGTATTGGATTGTTTTCTAAGTAGACTATATTGTCTGTGTTGGGGATGGGATGCTTAGTCTCTAAAAACGGTGAGACTTTAGCAACCTAGTTAACCCATTATTCATCAATGTCTCATTTACGAATGGGGATAGCATCCATTTCTGCCTCTCGTAGCATTGCCGTGGTCTTACGCTGGACGATGAATGTAAAATCATTAAATGTAAACACGCCATCTTGGATGCTGGTCAGCAGTGCTTATCAACGAATCCACCTATCGCACGCGTAGAAAACACATGTCTTGCACACATAGCAGGCACACGCACGAGACTGTTTATGGCTGTCGGGTGTGTGGGCTGTCCCGAGTCCTACTCGTGTCTCCATCTGGAAGGCTGAGAAGGCATCGGTGGTGTCTGGGGTCACCTGCGGTTGTTACAACCCCAGGTGAGTGTGGCAGGCGGCTGCTGTCGGCCTCCCGTGGTTAGAAGCAGGGATGATACAAAGCATCCTCCGTTGCACAGGACAGCGCTTCAACAAGTATCCAGCCCCGAATGTCAGTAGTACAGACACGGAAATTCTGCTGCAAACCACAGCTATGATGCTCTTGGGAAAGTCTGCTAAATGTGTGAAGGAAATAAAATCGGGTGATACGGTAGAGAGTACCAGGGGTGGACGGTTTGGAGAGTTATCTCGGAAGAGGTGGCCTTCGGGTTGACAGGCGTGCACATGGCGTGGATGGCAAAATACAGTACAAAATGTGAAGGATTCGCGGACAGAATACATATTTGGAAGGCTGCAGTGCATGAAGACATTTGGTCGGGATGTCGTGGACACTTACGCGTTGATTGGATGCCGGACGATATCGCGTGTGCAACTTTGGTCTAATGGCGTTTCTGTATAATGACATTCTCAGCGAGCTTTCTGTGAGCTAACACAAACAGCAGACATCCTGTCTACTTAATGATGCGAACGCAGGGCTAGCCTGGGTCTTCTGTTAAATACCAGCCCAGGTAAATCCTATTCAGTCATTCCCAACTTCTAGCCGGGGAACCGGGGCTCGGGCAACACAGCTAGGTAAACGAGGAGGAATTTTAACCCACTCTGGCACTACAATCAGCATCTTTCACCAATGTACTGCATTAGATTTTGAAAATTTGTGGATTAAATGAATAAGAAAACCCTCACCCCCACTCTTTCTTATAAATAGGAGATGCTTTCTTCTAAAAATGTTTTCTTATATTTTTTTTTTTCTGGGCGAAATTAGTTTTCTCCCAGTCCGCATGTAATTTGCGATGACAGGAATCTATTTTCTGCTAGCCCCAAACTCTGAAGGCATTTCTAGTCATTTTCTCACCAGAATATGTATGCTTTCCTGCTCCATGCTGCTTGTAATTCATTAAAATGTATGTTCTCTGCAAATAGGAAACCAATCGGTAATAAATCAGCTTTCTAGAAAACATTCAGAGAAAGTGCTTGAAATGGTTGCTGCATAAGAATATACAGACCTGCTTGGTACTGGTGATTTGCTGCCTTTTATGGGGCTTGTAAACAAACGGTGAATTTCTGTGAGACTATAAATTAGTGGCTTCCCTTTAGCATGAGGATGACATTCCATTTACAAAATGCCATTTGATAGTATTGGCGTCGATCATAATGAGCCCTGGATTCTTTTTACAGAGCGTAGTGATAAACACCGGGTCTGAATTAGACCAACCACTCTGATTATAAGAGACTAGGAGCCAAGATCTTCAATTTCTGTTCTTCCTCCCTCCCTCCCTCCCTCCCTCACTCTCTGTTTCTCTTTCTCTCTCCCTCTCTCTCTCTCTCTCTCTTGCCCTCTTCCCTTCCTTCCTTCCTTCATCTGAGATGTGTTCATAGCTGCCAAAAAAACCTAGTTCAGGGACTTATACACAGTCGGCGTCCAAGACCTAAATCGATGAAGGACAAGAAGCCCACTTGTGCTTACAACATGCTAGTAAAAAGCAAAAGATAAGAGAGAAAAACAGTTGGACTTTCCGTTTTCGTCACCAAACACAGAGCTCATCTGTGATGGAGTCATCAGTCAGCTTGGAGAGGATGGTGGAGTGGCCCTTCGGTCCCAGGTCTCCCCAGACCTTGGGCTACCTGAGCCCTAGGAACCCGGAGGAAGGCAGCGCACCATCCCCTGCAGAGAAGGAATCGAGCCATTTGGAGGCCAGTGCCTGCGGGGCTGTTTCCTGGTAGATAAGCCTCTGAACCCGGGCAGGCAGTGTGTCTGAGGCGTGAACGTTTATCAGTTGCCAGTCAGTAGGAACGAGGAGGAGGAGGAGACCGTGGCCAGCCAGAGCTTCAGGGGAGCGAGGACCCTTCTCTGAGTCTTAGACCCCATGTGTTCCCTTTCTTGTTACGGGATGCCATCAGTGAGCGTCTCTTAGCTCTTAGGTAGGACCTACCCTTCTTTTTTTATTACACCTAAAAATTATTTTAATAAAGGTAACGTGGTTCGTCTTCTAAATAGAGCTGCAGTGCACCATCACTGTGCGATTCTCTGCTTTGTATGATGCTGGGCAGGTCACTTTACGCTTCCAAGAATCGTTCATCCCCGTGGGCCTGAGAGCAGTGGGCTATTCCAGTTACCTGACTCTGCTTTCTCCTCTGGTTTGTGGTTCCCTTGCTCTCTTTGTCAGCATATGACTTCAAAGTCACATGCTTGTTCCTAG
Organism: Lynx rufus; assembly: GCF_022079265.1. Lineage (NCBI taxonomy): Eukaryota > Metazoa > Chordata > Mammalia > Carnivora > Felidae > Lynx > Lynx rufus. Next base: position 5,352,046 of record NW_025814840.1, on the reverse strand, counting down.
ACTGATGGGAACTTGGCCATTTCCCAATTGTCCAGAAGTACCTTAAGGGTAGGATGTGTCTGGACTGCTATCCTATTTCCAGCAGAGCAAGGATTTGCACAAGAATTCTCCCCGGCACTTACTACATAACCAATATTTGTCGAATGAATAGTCTGAATAGGGTTTCAGTAAATATGTGCTACATGAGTGGGGAAACACAGCTGTTTGATTTTACATTTAGATGCTTTCAGCGCAACCAGAATGTAAACTTGTCCAGGATGTGGGACACGCATTGTGCAAGGCAGGAGTCCGGGAGCATTATCGGATGACACACAAGCGAAGGGGCTGGTAGAGGATTCCCGAGGACCCAAAGTCAAGGTGGAAGACAGAGGTGGAGGGAGCCGAAGGCTAGAGGGTCACGGGAAAGGAATTCCTTAATCACTCTCTCCTCCACCTTACCCACCCCTAGGAGATAAAGCACAAACCTTGGGAGGTTAGATATTCTACAGAAGAGGAAACCTCCTAAATAACGGATTCCAGCTCTCGGATAAAATGGCCCTGGGCAGAGGGCTGAGCTGGGGTCAACTTCTTTATCAACAAAGAGGTAGACATTTTATCAGAGGTGACAGGGCTGGGCGCCCACGGCCCAGAGAATGCCACTAGAGGAGACCAAAGAAGAAACCCTAAGTGGCGATAGCAGAAGTTCCTGGCCCTAGAGGAGGAGAATAGGCTTTTCCAGCAGCTCAAGAAAGGTTTCCGTGAGAAAGAAAACCCGACGGGAAACCAGACCGCAGTGATGACCCCTCTGACAGGTGCTGCACTCGGGGCAGAGCCCGGCCCTGTGCAGGGGAGCTCGCCGTCTTCACCTGCCCGGAGCCCTGCAGGACACAGCCCTCAGGTACACTCGTGGCAGCCGGCAAGGCCAAGCTCATGTTTGGACTCCCGAGCGCTTAGGACGTGGTCCTGTGCGGGCCCGCTTTTTACAGAGACCACAGAACGTGGGCAACTCCCCGGCAACCCAGGAGGTGCCTCTGGGACAGCTCGGCGCCCCCGCCCCAGGGCCACACGGTCTTTCTGTAGTCCTTGAGGAGGACTTTTTGGGGTGACGGTGGGGTTCACAGGATCTGGAGCCCACGGCCAAGAAAGAATTTCTGAAGACGTCTTTGATGCAAAAAGGTGATTTTATTAAAGCTCAGGGACAGGACCCGTGGGCAGGAAGAGCTGCCCGGGGACCAGGAGGAGAGAATGGGGGAGGTAAAGTCCAGGGGAATTTTCCAGCGAGATTTTCATATGCTAGAGAAGACACCCAGGCTCCTGGAGGCCTGGCTGTTGTCAAGCTAGGGTGGTTTTCCCTCCAGCAAAGCATTAGCGTTGAGACAACAGGGGGCTCCTGGAGAAACATTTCACCCTGCTTGCCTCAAGTGTTTGTCCGTGGGCTGCAGGGTGTAAGGAGAGTTAATGTATCTGCCATCTCCTCCTGCCTCTGTCCCCACATCAGTCCTCACCACAGCTCAGAGCGCCTTGAGCGTGTCCAGCCACCCACGTGGGACCTGGCTTTATCACAGCCCTGTGCGCCTGCCGCCCTCCACAGGGATCCCCCGGCCTGCTGGCGTCCTGGCCTTACAGGAGCAGGTAGAACACGTCCACCAACAGACAGGCTTCCCTGCTCATCCTGTCTGTACCCTGAGGGCTGCCTCCAGCCCCCAGAATCCTTCCCTTCCCCCAGCAACCTCTACTGCAACCAGCCGGAAAGTCGGGCTTTGCAGCCGCAAGCCAGCCTGGCCCTGGGCTCGCCTTCAGCTAGCACAGCCAGAACCCGGGACTGGACCGCAAGAGGCCCTCGGAGTGTATCTGCATTCTCCCCTCCAAACTCTGCCACAAGGGAGAGTCACTGTCCCCGTACCAGGCCAATAAAATCTATCTGCCCCTGAAAATCAACAAAATACGTACGCATGCATATGTATATATGTATATATATGTCTCTGTGTATGTATGTATACATACGTATATGTCTGTATCTTTATCTCCATATTATAATGCTTGGATTTCAGTCTTGGCAACAGTTTTTTTATTTAAAAAAAATTTTTAATGCTTATTTATTTTTGAGAGAGAAAGAGAGTATGAGTGGGGAAGGGGCAGAGAGATAGGGAGACACAGAATCCGAAGCAGGCTCCAGGATGTCAGCACAGAGCCCACTGCGGGGCTTGAACTCACAGACGGTGAGATCATGACCTGAGCCCAAGTCAGACACTTAACCAACTGAGCCACCCAGGTGCCACATCTTAGCAGCACCTTTTAATGCTGGTCCACAATTCACTACTATGTGACCTTGCACATTAACTTTCCTAAGTTTTAGTTTCTCCTTTTCGAAAATGTAATAAGATCTATATCATACAACTGTTTTTCATTTTTTAAAATATTTTTCCTTATTAATGGACTTTATTATTTCAAGAGGTTTTAAGTTGACAGAAAAGTTGAGCAGAAAATACTGTTCTCACACACTCCCTTCTCTCCACCCTCAATTTACCTTATTATCAATATCTTACATTTGAAACTGTTATCATAATTCTTTTTTTTATTTTAAATTCTAGTTAGTTACCATAATGTAACATTGGTTTTTAGGAGTATAATTTAGTGATTCATCCATAATATTTCTTTATTAATTTTTTTCTACTATCTGTAGTGATCTTTCCTCTTTCATTTCTGATGTTAGTAATCTGTGTCGTCTTTTTTTGTTAGCCTGACTAGAAGTTGATGGGTTTTATTTAGTTTCACGGAACAAGCTTTTGATTGCATTGATTTATTTCCGTTGATTTGCTGTTTTCTATTTTACTGATTTCTGCTCTATTATTATTTATTTTCCTTGGCTTACTTTGGATTTAATTTGTTCTTGATATTTAGGTTATTGATATTAGATCTTCTTTTCCGACATATGCATTCAGTGCTAGAAACTTCTCTCTAAGCCCTATGTTGGCTGCATTCAAGAAATTTTCACTTATTCTAAAATAGTCTTTTTCTCAAGACTTTTTCTTTGAGTCATGTATTATTTAGAAGTGTTTTGTTTAATGTGCACATTTTGGGAGTGGGGAGTTTCAGCTATCTTCCTGTTACTGATTTCTACATCAATCCCAGTCACATAGGTTGTATGAATTTTATTCTTTGGAATTTAAGGTATGTTTTATGGCTCCAACTGTGGTCCTAGTGAATGTTCAATGAGAGCTTGAGAGCAATGTATAGTTGCATGTTGGATGAGTTATTCGATACATATCGGTTGATCTTGTTGATTGATATTGCTGTTCAATCGTATTCTTACTGAATTTCTGGCTTCCGGATCTGTCAGTAATACAGAAGCACTGAAGTCTCCAATTTTAATAGATCATCTCTTTCTCCTTGCGTCTCTATGATTTTTTGACTTATGTATTTAGACATTTTGTTATTAGGCACATACACATTAAAGCATCATTATGTTTTCTTGGACAATTTGTCCTTTCATCATTATGTAATGTCCCTCTTTATCCCTGATAATTTTGAAGTCTGAATTATCTGGAATTAACATAGCTACTTTCTTTTGATTGGTGTTAACATGGTATATCGTTTTCTATCCCTTAACTTTTAATCTTTCTGTCTTTATATTTGAAGTAGAGTTCTTCTAGACAGCCTATAGTTAGATCTTAGTCTTGCTTTCTTTGTTATGTTTTGAAATTACTCTGGCAGTTTATGAAATTTTGATTGGAATATTTAGACTATTAATGTTTACAGACTATTTAAAACTACTTATGCTTCATGTATCTGAATTAGTATCTGCCATATATCTGTTTTATATTCATATATTTTCTCTTTGTCTTCTTTTTTTCTTTCTTTCCTACAATCTTTTTGTGCTCCCTGTGGTTTAAACTATACATTTCCTACAGTTTCATTTTCTCTGCTTTCTTAGCCTATAAATTATATATGTTTTAAATGTTTTTTTTTTAGTAGTTGCCTTTGAGTTTGAAATACACATCTATAACTAACCCAGGTCCTCTTCCAGGAAGCTCTGTACCACTTTACAGGTAGTATAAGGTAGGACCTTATCCCCAAGTATTCCCTCCTCTTACCCTACTGTCATTCATTTCACTTACTTGTAAGCTAAAATACCCCATACATTGTAACTATTTTTTTGTGGGGGGGGGGGCAAGGAAGTCTCTATTTCTCTTTCACTTTTAAAGGACAATTTCACCATATGCAGAATCCTAGGATGCTTATACAGGTTGTTGATTTCTTTCAACACTTTAAAATTTTTGCTCCGTTCTCCTCTTGCTTGTGGGTTTCTGAAGAGATGCTTGGTATAATCCTTATCCTTCTTCCTCCCTGGGTGATGTGTTTAGTTTTACCCTTGTCTTTGATTTCCAGCAGCTTGAATATGATTCATCCTCTTTGATTTTCTCTGAGCTTTCTGGATCTGTGGTTGTGTCTAACATTAATTTCAGAACCCTCTCAACCATTTTGATTTCAATCATTTCTTGTGTTTCTTTCTCTCGTCCGATTATACATGTGACAACTTTTGTAATTGTCATTTGTTGGATCTTCTTTTCTATACACCCATTCTTTTTTCTATTTTGATTTTGGAAGTTTCCATTTACATGTTTTCTTGTTACCCCTTTGATTCTGCCTTAGGTTTTCTATCTCTCTGCTTACATTACCCATTTTTTCTAGAATGCTCTCTACTTTTCCTTAGTGTATTATATTATTCATAGTTTCTTTAAATTCCCTGTTAATAATTCCAAAATTTCTGCCATGTTTGACTTTGGTTCTGAGTCTTACTTTGTGTCTTCAAATTGTGGTGGTTTGTTTTTTTGTTTTTTTTTTTGTTTTCGTTTGCTTGCTTTGTTTTTGTCTGCTAGCATGCCTGGTGATTTTTGTTGTTGTTGTTACTAAAAGCTGGATATGATGCAGCAGGTAAAATGAAATGAGGCAAATGGGCCTTTAGTGGGAGGCTTTATGTTGACTTGGGTGTTAGCCTGTGCTTACTGTAGTTGTGGTGTCAAAGGCTAAAACTACCTCCAGTGTCCATGTTTTTTTTTTTTTTTCCAATCTGTTTTCTTTGAGTTGCCCTGGAAACTCTTCCTTAATTGATTCTGAGACTTGGAGTCTTATAGCTGTGAACCCCTGGATTCTCTAGAGAAGATAAAAAGAGATTCTAATAAGATCTAATAAGAGATTCGTATTTATATATTTATATTTACAACCTGCTGTCTGTAAGCTGGAGATCCAGGGAACCCAGTGGTGTAATTCAGTCCAAATCTGAAGATGCGAGACCAGAGGAGCTGACAGCGTGGATTCCAGTCTGGGTCTGAAGGCCAAGTGCAGGAGGTTGATGTCCCAGCTTAAGCAGTATGGCAAGAAGGGTCAGATTCTTCTTTCCTCCACCCTTTTGTTCTATTCAGGCTCTCAACCAAGTGCATGATGCTCTCGCCCACATTTGGAAGGACAGACTGCCTTCATTGAGTCCACAGATTAAAATGTTCATTTATCCAGAAACCCTCTCACATATGCACAGATGTAATATTAAGTCAAATACCAGACACCCTATGATCGAGTCAAGTGGACATTAATCACCACAGATGGTAACCTGTAGCGTGGAAGGGATTTGTTCCATAGCCCTATCATGAGGTCTCAGTCTTTTTTTCTTTTATTAAAAATTTTTGTTAATGTTTATTTTTGACAGAGAGAGACACACACACACAGTGTGAGCAGGGGAGGGGCCAAGAGAGAGGGAGACACAGAATGTGAAGCCGGCTCCAGACTCTGAGCTGTCAGCACAGGGCCAGATTTAGGGCTCGAACTCACCAACGGTGAGATCATGATCTGAGCCGAAGTCAGAAGCTTAACCAACTGAGCCACCCAGGCGCCCCTGAGGCCTCACTTTTAGAGTGAGCCCAAGTGAGGAGTTTGTCTCCCTACTCATCAAAGCTAGAGGGACCTGGAGTTGAGTGTTTTCTTTACCCAGGTTGGTTAATCTTTGGCAGAAGCTCCCTCAAGCTCTAGTAGAATAGTTTCTCTTGAACACAGGCCTTGTAAAGAGAACAAAGCGCTCTGAATATAGTTCAGAATCATTAGTTTTCTTCTTTCCCTGAACAACTACTGGAGTTTTCCCCTTATCTTCAGGATGAACACCTGGTAGAATTCCTCGGGGGTAAAAATCCTGAGAGCGTTGGGGGGAGTTCCCCCCAGCTGATCTACACTGAGCCTCTGGCAATGCATCAGTGTGGGTTTAGAGCATTCCTGCCCACACTGGCTCTAGCTGGGGTTTTTGCTTCTGGGCCTCTGCTCCCAGGAGGTTAGCTGCGAATCTGGGCTTCACCCCATCTGTTTCTCCAGCTTTGAAAGCAGCAAAGCCCTGTGACCTCACTTTTCTGACTGTCTCTCCAGCTTTCAAAGCAGCAAAGCCCCATGACCTCACTTCTCTGATGGCTCTAAGGAAAGTGATTGATTTTCAGTTGAGCTTTTTTTCTTGTGAGGATGAGAGTGATGGTTTCTGAGCTCTTAACGTGTCACATGGGAAACCACTGTATTTCAATATTAAATGTAACATCCATAGAAAGCACTTAACCCAATCCATGGCACAAAGTCAGAATATATTGTCAGCTACTACTGTAATTTATTGATTCTATCATTTTTTTTTGTCTAATTAAATAACAAGATAACATTAGGCGTCAAGAAGTCAGTGCCTCTCTTTGAGCATATTAGAAAATTATTTCAGTACAAAATAATAGGTCTGCTGTGGTCCGAGGTCTGCAGCACTCAGAATGGCAGGACGACACCGGCATGAAGAAGCAATCTGAGCCGAAAGCTGGGCCAGAGAGCCGGTGACAAGGGGGAAACAGTGAGGAACGCGAAGGAAAATAGCAAGAATTAGGCCTGCAGGAGCGTGAGTCTGGGAATGTAGAAAAGGTGGCGAAGGGGATAATAGCCTCTTTAGATGTTTGACCCAGAGCAGAATTGATACAGCCAGCTTTGTCTTTTGTATTCAGAGATGGTGCTTCTGAAGGGATTGCTCTTCCTGCAAAGAGATGCTGTTGAAGTTTATTGCGAGAATGGCCGCCCTGTGGTTCACAGCTGTCACCACTGTTTAGAGCAAAGCTGTCATAGACGTGCGGCCTGCCCAACCTCTTTGCGCAGACGGAGCCTCCCCCTCCTTGGCGACTGTGGCTTTTCTTGCTCTGCGTGCTGCTCAGTTTCCCAGGGGTTTGGTATTTGCACAGCGGTTGAGAAGCAGCCGCAAAGCGACCCTTCAGCCCTGCCTGCGTACCGTCAGGGCCATTCACCGTAGACTGCTTATGGCCTATTTTCTCTATTTCTTGTCTACCATAGTTTTGTTTTCTATTTTGGTTTTGTTTTGTTTTTGAGTGTCGCTTCTTAGTAGCCCTAGAAACTTCTCTCTCCCTCTCTCTGCCCCTCCTCTGCTCATTCTCTCTCTCTGTCTGAAAATAAGCTTGAAAAAATTAAAAAACAACTTTATGTATATAAAATAGAAAAGATCAGCCTTGCAGCTCTAAAGAAAGTTGGACTCTGTGCCATGAACTTTGAACTTGGAGTAAACCTTGGTTCCGTATTGGTTTCCTAAGTAGACTAGATCACATGACTCAGCTGGGGATGTTGCTTAAAACACACGTATGCGGAACAGCCACAGGACGACTGAAATATATCTGGGAGAGGTGTCTGAAAACCTGTATTTTAAATAGCCACTGTTAACATTGTAGGTCAGGTCACAGATTGGCCACAAGGACCACACACAGTTGCACGTGCCCAAGCGCTCACACAGGGAGAAGGATTGAAGTTTCCGTAGGTCCCCAATTTGGTTAGTTATGGAACAGAACCTCATGGAAGGGAGGGGGTTCGCCATACCCAGCAGGAGCAGACACAAGCTGTGTCCACAGGCGATCACCATGCCCTTCCTCTTACCCATTCAGTGTGACGTTTGAGACAGGTGGTGTCATGCTAGGATTGCAAAACAGAGTAACACTTGGCTCTGTGGCTGGTTCGGTTGGTTAGTTCGTTGGTTGGTTGGTTGGTTGGAGTTTCTTTTGTTGTTGTTTGTTGGTTTTATGGGACTTCTGTTATCATTTGAGAAGATGTTACCCTAAAACACTGTCATTTCCACGTAAGGCAGGGATCACCAAACTGCCTGCTACCAATTTTTGGACTGTCGTTGACCTAAGCATGATTTTTTTGTTGTTGTTAAATGTCTGGAGAAAAAAAGGTCAGAAGAATGAGGCTTCGTGCCGTGTGAACATTATATGAAATTCAAACGTAAGTTTTACTGGAAGCCAGCCACACTCGTGCCTTCTCTCGTCGTCCACTACTGCTCTTACACGGCAGTGAGAGCTGCCCAGTTAGAGTGCAGACAATGGGTCTGAAAGCCCAGGCCACTCAGCGGCTAGGTCTTCCTGGAAAAAGTGTGACAACCCCTGATTGAAGGGAATGCCAACAGTCACCAGGCTCTCCTGGCTGCTGATGCAAAACAGCACTGGCAGGCCCCCGTCCTTACTCTGGAGGGGTCCGCGCGGGTGCCCAGGTGGTCCTGAACAGACGATCTTCGGGCTCCCTGCTCTCCAGGGCCCTGGAAGCGATTCCCCACCTTTAAGCCTGACCCTGATTTCCCTGTCGTCCGGCTTGGAGGTTCCCATACGGAGTTGGGATAGAAGACCGCAGTCACAGTGCATTTCCGCACTCCCAGCCGCCCGCAAGGTTCAGGTGGCCTGGAGAATTTAGGAGGCACCCACCGACAGGTGAAATAAAGGGCTTGCTTGCCAAGAAGTCAAGTCATGTGCGAGAGGTTTCTGCAACTGATTGGGAAGAAATAGACTGGGCCTTGGTTCTGTGGCCTCCCTTCTGGCCACAATAGCAGGGGCCTTAGCACAGCCCTTAGTAGACAGCGGCTCTCCAGGTAAAGGAGTTTGTGACAGCTTTCAGGAAGTGCATCACGGCCTTCTAATGCAAACCGCAAACCGATGAGGCGCTTCCCTTATTGAACGGGAAAGGGTTGTTTTAAGTGGAAACCAGGAGGCCCCCCTGGGGCTCCCTTCATTACTTGAAGTGTCAGCTGTTAAAAGCTTAAGGGCCCGAAAGCTTAAGGTGGGGAAGAGAAAAAGTTAATAAAGAACAATCACGGTGCACTCTGACTGACATTCGAATTTGTAATTTTCCTTCCTAATTAACATTAAAGCTTTCTCTATTTGGCAAAAAAAAAAGCTAGGCGGCTGAACTTGAACTTCCAGAGAGATGTTTTAACAGCTGCTCACCATCCTAAGATGAATATCAGTAATTAGAACTATTATCGTTTGCTGTCATCATTACAGCTACTGTTATTAATCCGCACCAGGGAAAGCCATGAGGCTAATACTGGCTGTCCCAAACTGTGAAATCCTAATTATCATTCCCTGCTCTAGAAAAGAAGCTGTTTGAGCAGCTATTGAGAGGAGGAGGTGTCTGTTTAATGTGCTGATGATTTGGAATCACTGGCCAAGAGAATTCTGGAGAGTGACCCCTGCTTCCATTCTGCCTCTTGACTGGCGTAAAGGGTCCTGGGATTTGTTCCAAAGCAGCTCAGGTTACGCGTGGTAGACCTGGGCCTCTCAGAGGTGACGCCTCCACTGAATTTGCAGACGGCCCCTGAATTTGCAAATGGCTGACTTGACACCACTGTTTGATGGCAATTAAAGATACCTCAGGCATAATTACTACTGACCGGAAGAAAGAGATGATAGGAAAATCGTTTTATTATTTTAAAAATAGTCGGTTGCTTAGATGCAGCCTCAACAGTTGTGTACGGTAGATTAAAAAGCATGCTTTGCTTTTGACTTACTTGATCCGTTATTTTGAAATTGCAGGCAGGGACTGTTGCCTGAGGTCACTCATCTTTTACTTTTATTTGATATTCAAGGAGCATAATTAATACTGTGCATGCCAGGCTGGGTGATAAATATACCCCAAACCAGACCTGCCTCCCCCCTCCCCCCAAAAATAACACACTCATAATTGCAGTGTATAAATCAAAAGGGCTAAAGACAGAAAACTGAAATTAATTTTCCATTTTATTTTTGTAAATTGAGCTAAATCGAACATGACTCCTTAACTAGTTGCTAAACATTTATCAATGGTTCGAGAGTGGGCTTAATAACCTTAAGGCAAACCCTCCGGCATAATATTACGTTAATTTGTTTTTAAACGGCAAGATGTTGTAGGGATACCCCCTCCCAGCTATATAATCTATTTCCCAGCATTATTTGGCTGAGATCTGAATTCTGATATACGTGTAGAAACAGAATAAATTAAAGTCTCTAAAACGATTTCCCCAGTAATATACGTGTATGAGAAATAGCCATCCTAGATAGCCTTCTCTTGTAGGATGTGAACATACTGAAACCTAACAATATCTTTTGATATTTGTATCACTTGTTCCCAGACTTTACCCAAGGCCATTTTGGGGGCACACTGTTGTCACTTTTTACCTATCTGGGTTCCACGGAACCCCACGAACGGACTGTGGGAGATGCCAGTCTAGGCATGGAGCGCCTTGTAATAAACTGCTGGCTTGAGCCGGAAGGGTTTTGCGGGCTGTTTGGATTATTTACTACAGGACCACAGCAGTAGTTGGGTGCAGAGAGAAGTGCCCGCCTCCCCAGGTTCATGCTGAGTGTGCTGAGTGTGGGGGCACCCAGGGGGACAGGGGAGACACCCTGGGTGCCCCAGCTTGGTGCTCTGTCTCCCTGCCTCAGCCACCCCTCTCAGCGACCACATTCTTTTTATGAGCAAGGATTTTTCTAATCTGGTCATATTTTAGGTGACATTTCTGTGTATTTCCTAATTTTATTTCTAGATTACCCAAATCCTCTGCCCTGAAGTTGGGACTCCTCCTTTTTGGGATAGAAGTAATGATGCATTCGTGTGCTTTAATATTGGTGTATTTACGTTTATGAAATACATTATCAATAAAGTGGCTTCGAATGCCCATGACCCCTGATTGGTCCATGATGAGTCTATGATAATAAAAGAAAAACAATATAGTTAGGTTTTTTTTAATTATTTAATTTAAAACAATGTCTTCTATTATGAGATTGATTTTTTAATGTTTGAGCTTGCTTCTATTAAAAGAGATGAAAGACAAATACAGTTTTAATTTGATTTTGGTGTTAGATATTCTTACTTGGGAAAATGTCCCCAAGTTGCTGTTTATTATTTCTTCATTTATTTATTTTACTTTGTATGATTTTATTATTAAGTAGTCTCTCCACCCAACATGGGGCTTGAACCCCAAGATCAAGAGTCACACGCTCCACCGGGTGAGCCAGCCAGGCGCCCTCCCCTGCCCAAGTTGTTTTTATATAGTTACATAAATACCACCGGCATGCTAAACCCTGTAAGAATTAACAGTATCTTGTAGTTTCCCTGGCTTTCTCCACTTCTCCCAGCCCTCACCCGGGCCATTGACAGTGGTGAGTCTTGGGGTGCTGGCTACTCCATTTTTGTCTTTCTCCCCTTCGCTCCTAACATCAGCATAAATTTGTGTGCTGAAGGAATGCTGGGACTTGGAGTAGGTTTCCGTTCTGTGAAGCTCTTTGGACTCTGACAGAACTGAATGTTCTTCTTGACGCCTTTTCCGCAACCATCCCACACGGAACTAATTGTCCTGGACTGAGCCTATTATACACTGTCAGGACCTGAAAACTGATGAACCAGGGATCAAATGAACTTCTCCACATGACGGTAATCTCTCTAATAGAAACATTGTAGGAAGATAATGAGTAAGATGCTAGCTAGAGAGGAAGGGACCCTGGAAATGATCTCGGTCAACCCTTTCATGGGGCAATGGAGAAAGCCAGATGTGATGTGGTTAATAAATACAGTTTCCTTGAAAATCAACTTATGAAGCTTCCACTCAGCTGAAAATGTTGTTATCACTCCTGCGGGAAACCAAAGATTTTCAGTTGTATTAGGATAAGTTAATGCAATAGAAAATAATAGTCATCAAGATGGAGGTTTGGAAAAAAACAAGGAATAAATTTTGTACCTTCCATTCTGTAGTGTGATCCACAGTAGTAAATAAACGCCTGTAAGCACAGTGCTAGAGAGATAAGAAAATTCACATTCATGGAGGGTACTGTTAGCATTGTTTCTTATTTAAGCATTTATGAGATCATCCCACACAAATTTGCATTCCCAGTAATCACCTGTGGGATTCTGTTTTCAGAATTGTATTAAAAAAAAAAAAAAAAGAAGAAGAAAACTATTACTACCGTAAATAGTTAATGTATGGAAATCCTCGTGTTATTTTCGGTTTTTCTCTGTCGAAAGCAATTTTCTCTGCTGAATAATGTAGAAATTTAGCCTGAGAGCTCCTCATTAGAAAGGATAATTTTTGTTACTGTAACATGATAATTCACTTATTCTTATAAATATTCTGTTCCATTCCTCACCTCAGAAGTTTTCTCATTTAAAATACAGACTATCATTTTCTCTTTCCTGAACGGGTTTGGTGTTGATTTTATTTTTTTGAATTGAGGATAATGTTGTTCTTTAACTCCTTTCAGTAGAACTGCTTTTATGATTCTAAAAATACCCAGAATATACTCTACTATCTGGAAAAGCAATAGAAAAACAACATTTGAGAAAAAAGCTCACTCTTGACCCTGAATAATTGTCCTTAAGTAATAACAATAGCTGCCATTTATTAAATATTCATTATGTGTCAGACCTCATGGGCTTTAAGTCACTTCTTGCATTCTTAGACAACTCTGTGCAGGACGTGGTATTAACCCTATTTTCCAGATAGATTTGGCAAGAACACTCACCGAAGAACGTGACCCAGGGAGGATTTGGATCTAGGTGTGTTGGACACGGAGACCAGACTTATAATTGTCATGTTGCCTTACTTTGACCTCTAAGTGGATGGACAGAGGGGCTTTACTAGGGACCAATCCGGGGCTTATTTGTGCCCTTTTAACAAAGCACCGGGGGGACAGCAGGAGGGCATCTGGCTAGGGCATGACCCTAGCTGCGTATGACAAGTTGACTCATGGGAAACTTTCTATCACTTTAAAATTTCTTGCTTGGGGCCCTTGGGTGGTTCAATCGGTTCATTGTCTGACTTTGGCTCAGGTCATGATCTCACGGTTTGTGAGTTCGAGTTCCGCGTGGGGCTCTGTACTGATGGCTCGGGGCCTGGAGCCTGTTTCAGATTCTCTGTCTCCCTCTCCCTCTCTGAAATGAATAAACATTAAAAATAAATTACAAATAAATAAATGAAATTTCTTTTTCAATGAGAAGCTTTCAAGTGCCTCTGTGTCGGTGACCTTGGCTATGCTATTTCTTTTGTACCAGGAAAGGAGGTGAGATTTATCTCTGAAGATAAGAGGAGAGAAAAAAAACCAAAAAGCTTACTCTTTCTTTTTTTTTTTTTTTTTTTTTTAAATTTTTTTTTTTCAACGTTTATTTATTTGTGGGACAGAGAGAGACAGAGCATGAACGGGGGAGGGGCAGAGAGAGAGGGAGACACAGAATCGGAAACAGGCTCCAGGCTCTGAGCCATCAGCCCAGAGCCCGACGCGGGGCTCGAACTCCCGGACCGCGAGATCGTGACCTGGCTGAAGTCGGACGCTTAACCGACTGCGCCACCCAGGCGCCCCAAGCTTACTCTTTCTATAATCAGTTCCTGAGATGATTTTCTTGAACAGGTGATATTCTTGCTGAAATTGCATCTAGGCAACATGCCTACTTTTTTTTGTTAAACACTTTGTCTAAGCCAACAGATATTATCTGAAGGGCTTGAGCAGAGCTTGCTTGGGCAACGTATATGCTGGGATTGGAACAAAGGGTTTGGGTAGGAGTTCCAGTGTGGGGATCAGGTCCCATGTTCAAACCCTGACAGTCAGGTGACATACCTGGGCTAGCCTGGTGCCTCCGGATCACAAGACTGTCTTACATGCGTCCAGCTTCTTACTTTCCTAAAGGGAGAAACAAAGGCAGATTCGTATGACGGTAAGTAGATGAAGCCAGCAGGGTAGGAAGTGGGGCCACTTGTCGGGTCTCAGATGGGCATTTGCTCTTCTGTTCTGGCCCCTTGATCCCGTGCAGGAATGAAGGGCTAATGTTGCACCTGCTCTGATTTTCTAAAAGCTGAAAAACCCAGATTTTCGGGTAAAAATCTCCTGGAAGTTTAGTTGTGAAATTTTATCAAAGTTTTTTTTTTAATTAATAACTTGCTAGTTAACAGAAATAAATCTTGAGTTGATTTCATATGTGTACCCTGCTAATTTTTAAATACTTTCATCACTGCTGTCTCATTGAACCATCTAAGAAAGCTGTGGTATAGGTGGGACAACATATTTCTAGCTTTCAGGTGAGGAAACTGAGGCACACAAGACCACCACTAGTAACTATAGATGCTGCAATGAAAACTCACCCGAGACAGTCAGACTGAGTTCAAATCGTGTCTCCACCACTAAATTCAGGGTGACTTTGAGCAAGTTACCTTTGTGTGCCTTGGTTTTCTGATCCATCACAGTAATTCTGATGTCAGAAGGCTGTTCTAAGGATTGAGATGGTTAGGATTTATGTGGCATAAACTTTTAGCTGCTTAATGATGTTTATCTGCTTTCACAGTAATTACAGTGTTTCATGTTGCTATCAGTAGAGCAGGAAAGAGGAGATTGGCCAGAACCCCAATTTCTGAACAGGAATTATAGCAGTGACAGGACACAGACATAGGTTATACTTTGCCGTGGTGTCATCTTCAAAAATAGCTCAAGAGCATCACTTGGGTTTCTTTTAGAAAGAGTTACAAACTTTTCTTCCTTTTGAGTGAGAATACTTATGTATACACATATCCACACAAGTTAAACAGCCAAGCGGCCTAGCAAGAAATGTATTTTGCTGGGGAACAGCAATAGAACCATATAAAAACCCAACTAGAAAGAAAACCTTTGCCGATAAGATTCAAAAGCAGTGCCAGACTCAAGTCCAGTTCCAAGATCAGAACAACAAATCCGAGGAGAAAGGGTAAACACTGGAGAAGAGAAAATACGTGCATGTGCACGCGCGTGCACACACACACACACACACGTGTGCACTGGGCGATTTCAGATTACGTTTATTATATTTTAGGTGTGTCAACTAAAGCGCAGCGTATGTGAAATTAATATATGGGTTAAAGCAACAAGTCTAAACGCCTTCTAGTTTGATGGTTGGAAATTCTCTCCGGGGAATCCTTCTTTATCTTGTTGATTTCACATTTTGGAACTCTGTTGAGATTTACTAACCACCGGACATTCGTGAAATAGCTAATTCCAGTCACCTGGTATTAGTTAAGATAGATTAAGTTATGCTATAGTAACAAGCCCCAAATATCAACAACTTCCCTTCGTTGCTCACTCTTGCTACATGTTCGGTGTAGACAGTATAGGGGCTCTCTTCGGTGTGGTCCCTCGAGGACCAAGGCTGACAGGGGCTCCATGTGACCTCCGTTTCCATGATCGCATTGCTTCAGTGAGGGTTTGACCCTTTTGCTCCTCCCTCTTGCGTGTGACCTCTGGCGTGCAGAAAAATGAGCTTTGCCGATTGGTGGTGAGGAGAATAAACTATAAGGAGCATCTCTGATTGCTTCAGTATTATTAGACTGTGTTCCCACAGGTAGAGCTCACAGTTAGTGATGTGTGAGTGATGTATTTTCTTGGAGAGAAATCGAGTGAAGAGTTCAACAGTTTTTTATTGCATGGATTTAAATTGTGTATCAAGTGTCAAGATAATCAGAGCAGAAGAAAAAATGAATGATGGGGTTTGGAGCAAGGCTATGTCTTAAGGGCTTAGAAGAATCTTTTTATCCACCCCCAGCCTAAGTAGGATGGTCCTGGCCATGGGAATTGGATGTTGTTGTCCTCCGACCCCCATCCAAACTTCTTCCCCCACTGCTCCAAACCTACCTCCTCACATTCATTGTGTAGGTTGGCTGTGGAGGAGTGAATTGAGTCCCAATTAGTGAATTAGGAAGTCTTTGCTTGGGTTGTCTTACTCACCTTGAGTGTTGGCTGGGAAGGGTCTCTATACCCCTGGGAGTGGGTGTTTCAGGTTCTAACCCTTAGAGAATTGCTAAACATTTGAATTGTTTGGACCTAAGTGTCCTTTAGCTTGATTTATGCGTGGTTATTTAGGTACTTTGTATACCTTATTTGCATACAGAAGAGAAACTTAATATAAACTGTGGTTCTGTTAACTACCAAACAAGGTTATTCTGGAGGCAGGTGCCTCTTACAGGTTAAGTAAGCAAAGACCGGAAACTGTGGAGGGGGGGAGGGGAGGGTGCAGTGTAAACCTTTTAACGTGTAAACTTAGTAAATATTTACCCAGCTCCTCCCGTTGGAGTTCAGTAATTAGAAAGCTTGAGCTATAGTAGATTCAAAGATCACGATGATCAATGAACAGTAGCGTACCTGGCTTCTCATTTCACACAATCCCATGTTTGTTCGTGCTAGTCGAAGCTTACATACCCCTCAGTCAGGAAGTGCTTTTGAGTTATTAATCCAATTGTCACTTTTTATTCCTCATCTTACGTGTCCTTTCTGGGGAATTTGAGACACCCAGTCACTGCTTCCTTGAAACCTTTGCCTTGAGTTGTGTGCCCCCACATTTGCCTCGGAGTTCTTTGCAGTGTTACTGGCTGTGACTTGTTGCTTCCTTGTAAGATCAGAGTCCTCCAGGCTTCCCCTCAGCCTGAGGACTCGCACAGCCATGTACTCACTAAGCTTTCCTGAAGTAGTTTTGTGACCTTGTGACATAACATGCCTATGTAAATGTGCCCCAAATCGATGTCACTCGTCCATTTATTTTTACTAAAAATGGTGGCACTTGGCTGGCTCAGTTGGAAGAATGGGCGACTCTTGATCTCAGGGCCATGAATTTGAGTCCCATGTTGGGGTTAGAGATGACTAAAATAAATAAATACATAAATGGAAAAATAGAAAAATAGAAATAGCTCCGTGTATTTAATCACTTACTTGACATTCCGCTTACTTCTAACTCAACCTCTTCAAGACTGGAACTCATCAGCTCCCTCCTCCGCTTCCTATTTCCATTTTACTGCATGGAGATATTCAGCCCTAGCCTGAAACTGAGTCTTCCTTTGTTCTTTCCACACCTAAACTTAAATTTTATTTATTTGACCTGCGCAGAATCTTACAAATCTGGTCCCTCCTGCCCCACTTTGTGTAGATTGGGGGTTAGCGGCCTTGTTTCCTGTGCTGTCTTAACAAGTGGCCCAGACCTCTGTCATACCATGTATAATGATGTGTTATGAATCCTTAATTTCATTTAACTTTTTTCCACTGTTGATAATGACCTCCTTGAGACCAGGAACAGCCATGTGTTCATGAATTCCTAGTACCAATAATATTTCTTTAATATATAGTTGCACCACGAAAGGATGAGGTTAGAGGTACAAAGATGCTGATGAACAAAGTTATGTTTGATCATTTTGTTTTCTGAAAGCAAGTGACAATGTCAAGTTTTCCGTGAGGGATAAGGGATCTGTAGCCAGATACGGGGATAGATCTGTTGTGGGCAAAGTACCGCATTCAAGGAGTGGGCCAGCAGGACTTGGGGAAATCTCTCATCTTACATGTTTGATCTGGGAGGAAAAGAAAAAAAAAACATTAAAGCTAGAATTACAGCTGGGTTTCTTTTGTTTTTTAAAAACCCCAGTGTAATTATTATCATGCTAGAAATAGTTTTTGCTTGAGTTAATAGACACTTAGGTCGAATAAAAGGAAACGGTTAAAAGAATTTCAAATTCTTAAAAGACCTTGCAAATACATGGAAAGTGCTCTCTCATTCCAAGTATAGAAGCTCATGACACTGACATTAGAAACAACCCATTTTATTTGAAATGTTACACACTTTTTTGACAAAAGCTTTTATTTCGTTTTGGGGCTTTCTCTGGGGCTGCTGATAGAATCCGAAGAGGGAATGTAAGAAATTTGTGGGAAGATTTCCATAATGATTCACAGAGATTCAGAAAGAATGATTTTGTTGTTCAGTTAGCAGAAGTGCCTTCTCTTAAAATTAAATTTTGCAGACTCAAATTGAAAAACATTTTGGTTTTTTAAAAAAAATTACAGAAGTAGAGATGAGGTACTCTCTGAACTGGCTAAGTGCTAGATCTAATGGTCATCATGTCTTCCGTAGATTTTCCGGGCCACTTGGTAGGACTTCATTTATAAGTATAAAAGAGTCCTTCCGATGTAAGCAGAGACAGTTGTATATTTCACATGATTTTATTGTGGCCACATTCTGTGCACTGTGAGCTCTTGAGAGTAACAGCACTAAATAAACCCATGAAATAAGAGTAAATTAACATGCATCTGACTCTTCCAGTGTTGGCCTGTTTTGAATGGTTAACCTGATTTAGTGTTGCCAGCAGGGTTTGGCTATTACACGCTCTCAGAGCATATTGAAACGAGCCCTGGTTTGTAAATCTTGGCAGGAGTATAAGAACTCAGTCCTTGGTCAGCATGGCATCCTTTTGTTGCAGCCTGACTTGAGAAATGGAATCCAAGACTTGTTCATCCCATCTGCATTCAAAGACTCTGTGAACTGCCTGTTTGTTTACTGTTCAATTTTGTTGTAGTTGATTCAGTTTCTTAAAAACAATAAAGTATTTCCCTTTCTATAATAACTAAAAAATACAGACCTCTGGTCAACATGCTGACAGCCTCTATCCACGAATAGTTAAGTGCCTAATTCCTGGTGAGGTTTTTTGGGGTGACAGTGGAGTTCGTGGGGTCCAGAGCCAACAGCCAAGAATTCTTGAAGACGTCTTTGGTGCAAAAAGGTGATTTTATTAAAGCTTAGGGACAGGACCCGTGGGCAGGAAGAGCTGCCCAGGGACCTTGAGGAGAGACTGGTTATATACAATGGAGTTGGGGGAGGTAAAGTCCAGGGGAAGTTTCTAGTAAGATTTTCATATGCTAAAGAAGACTCTTAGGATACTGGAGGCCTGAAGCTAAGGTTGTTTTCCCTCCAGCAAAGCATTAGCATTGAGACCTTAGGGAGTTCCTGGAGAAATGTTTGCCCTGCCCGCCTCAAGTGTTAGTCAGTGGCCTCAAGTGGTTGTCAGTGGGCTGCAGGGTATAAGGAAATTGAGGTCTATCTTCCATTTCCTTCTGCCTTTGTTTCCCCCATCACTATGGAGTGGTGATGGAGAATCTTAGGTCATTCAGGTCTCTGATCCCTATCAGTTAACCATTTGTTTTCCCCGTTTTCTTTGTTCTTGGGCAGCCAGGAGTGCCTGAGGAATATCACACATCCCTCTGGGTTGGGGGCAGAGGATGTTTGTGGCCTGTCAGCTTGCCTGATGTTCCCTCATCATTCCCCTCCCTCAACTTAGACACTTAAAATTTTTAAGGTTGCTGAGGGTGGAAGGTCTCCTCTTCTGTAACTTTTTTATGCTGAATAGGGGCTTAGAGATGTCCCTACCTATGGGTCAACACTGGTCAGTTGGGGAAGTTAGAGGGGAGTTATGAAAGGCAAAGACAGTAAGTTCAGGGGAAATAGCACATATGAGCCTCCTTGAGTAGAAAGGATCATCTGTCTTTTGGACGTTATGCCGGTTAAGGCAACAGGCAGGGAGACCCCCGAAAAGACAAGATAAAGTTAATACCAAGAAAAATTCATAAAGGTACATTATTGAAACATAATTTTTTTCTCTAAAAACCCTCATTAACCAGAGTTAGCCAAATCAAGACTAATTGTAAAACAAGTCCAGTTTTAACAAACCTGGCCAAATTATTTACATAGGCTCAGCAAGATTGGTGGCTGATGGTATAGAACGTTTGAAATTCGCTTTGCTGGAACTTTTTATAAGGAATCTAAATTGAACATTTAGTAGCCTCTCCGAGCCAGAAGCCAATGCGGGCAATACCTGTAGATTTGAGTGAATTCCTCTCCATGAGGTCCCCAACATGTCCGGAGGTCCTGCACCTGCCAGGAAGTGACATTGTTTACTCACCTGGTTGGGCTGCTGGGAACTCTGTAAGCAAGGTATCTGACCAACATTTCCAAGGAGATTTATTGGCTCCATGCTTGAAAAAGTCAATCTTTATTCCTTAAAGCTGTTGGGTCATATCCGAGTCTATGCATGCCACTCCCAAATAGGACATTCCAGTCAAAGCCTTCGTAAAATGACCAATGTTTTCAATAGTGTCCTTTTACAAGGAGATTCTCATTGAACTTAGGCAAGTAAGTATGATTGCCTCGAAAGAAACAACACTCCTTGAGAATTTGTGAATTACAGAGGGTTTAGGTAGAAAAGTTAAATGCCTCAAGTTTGTTGACCGAGGAATACTTCTTCACATCCCATATCATATCTTAAGAGGAAGTTTTCTTAACCTGGAAGAGCAAACATTAGAGAACCAACAATATTTTAAAATGAGTTACAAAACTATGACAAAAAGACTCAAAAATGGACATGATTAAAGATCTGATGGGAGTTCCTTGTAATGCAGTTGACAAGAAATTCAGTTATTTTTGTGGCACATAACACTTAAATAATCAGAATACCAAGTGAAGGCCTTATACCAGAAAACATTAAAACTTTACGAATTGCATACATGTTTGAGTAGTTACAGCATTTACCCAAGCAATACAACCTAAGGTTTTCCATTATTTTACAATGCTTTCAGAGTAACTTTCCATACCAAAGAAGTCTAATTGGTCAAAAAGACTTTATTTACTATTTAAATCTTGGGAAGTTTGTTAAAAACAAAACAAAACTCAGAACGTTAGTTACAAAGCACAATGCCTGTTTACCATCAGACCCAAATATCCTTAGTTTCTCTGCAATAAGAAATCAAAAAGCAGATAAACCATGTTTTATAATCAATGCTTTAACATCTTAACCTATTTGGAAAAGATCTAGATGTCCAATGAATTCAATCCCAATTATCATGCCAACAAAACTAAAGTTTTAGGTTACCAAAGACTGAAAGCTATCTTAACAATTACCCGTGAAAACTTTGCAACTAAATTAACTATCATTTAAGTTGTCTTTTTGCTAACAAATTGCAATAGAAAGAACACAAACTTATTTCAAGAGCTTATTTGACTTTTAGCAAAACGGGTGGGATAAGTTTCATATTTAATGCTGATAGAGAGGTCTGTCTTAGACCAACAAACTTAAATTAGTTGAAACAGAACATATGTTCTACCCGTATCCACTTAGAAGACAACAGTGTTCCCCTCTGTCAATTTTTACCTGAGACCTCCGTGGGGAAATCTGAAGTGGGTGGTCCAAAGTGGGTGCTCTTTGCTCCTTGACACCGAGGGTGGAAGGAGGGGCCAATGGTGCCAGGAGAGGCCCTGAGGATGGTATAGAATCAGTTAGGCAGGCCGCACTCTACGCAGTGCAGAAACAGGAGGAGGAAGAGAGTTCCCAGTTCTAAATCTCATCAGCTCAGACAGAGGAGCGGACGCCATGTTTGTTTTCCTTTCCACCAACAAGTGAAAATTTGCAGTCCGTGTCAGGCCAGAGAAGACCGGGAGTTTCCCTGAAACGAAGGGAGCTTTGGCAGCTGCTCTGCTTGGGAATATTCCTTCAAGTCCCCGTTCTGGGGTAGCCTAACCAGTTGGCTCCAACTATAGCCATTAACCCAGGAAATGAATGAGGGAGAGGCCCTCACATCTATTAGGCAGAAGAACAGAGAGAGAGAGAGAGAGAGAGAGAGAGTCAGCGTCCCCTCCATTAGGGATGACCTGTGTTTTCTCCAGTAACCTGGATTAACTTGGAGGAGGCCTATTTAGACATCTAATATGTTAGGAGGGTGTTTACTAGCCAAACACATTTGGATAAACACATTCTGTAAGAGGCCTTTGGTCTGAGTCCTGAGTTAGCCATGAGGGCCTGGACCAAGGGTTACCTCTCTCTATTTGCCCTGTTTCCTGCGGAAGAGATCTAACTGCTAGATTCTATTGAGAACATGCAGTGTTACAGATCAGTCCTTTCCTAAATTTTGCAAGACAAATTGTTTCCAGTGGGTTAAAAAAAGCATCCCAAGGGAGAGTCCTTAGGGACTGGAGAAGCTCCCAGGCTCGTCCTAGAGAGAGAAAAGGTCCATTACCATGAAATCCCCCCCGGGCCCCCCACAACTCCTGGGTTGCATCCCATATGCAGGATATGTCAGAGGTTCCCAAGGGGTCAAAGTGGTCTGAGGTGTCCTTGGAACAAAATCGCTATGACCACCAACCAGCTGCTAAGGGTTCTTGAAGAAGGGAGGCCGGCCCTCCTTCCCCTTTCCCATTAGATCCTAGGCTACAAATGGGTGGCAGCATATGGACCGAGTTTGCACGCCGTGCCACACCCTGAGGAGGCTGGTGGTGGGGGCTTGCTGTGCCCCACTTGTGGCTTGCCTTGCAGAGAAAGTCACACAAAACCCGCCATCTTTAACGCATGGGAAAAAACTGGAAAAGTTTTATAAAATTACCCAATTCTGTGATTGAGGACATTGACTGGGAAAAGTAAAGACAGAAACCCATCATGATCTAAGGGACGTTCCAACACGTATAGGCTTTACACCAGCTTCCCTAGGAAATGGCTCCTGGTTGGGTTAATTCAATCAGGTACTGGTTTCGGCAGGCTCCAAGTGGAGCCTGGTCCTGCTGCCAGAAGCTGCTAGACCAGGGATGTGGAGGGGATCACATTACACTAGTGAGGAGTAAACCTCACACGGGAGTGTTAAGATTGGCTGTCGTCAGTTACCCATCTGTTTTGAACAGCCAGGAGTGCCCAAGGAGTATCACACATACCCCACCTGGCAGCGGGGGGGAGGTGGTGCTGTGTGTTTATGGCCTGCCAGCTTGCCTTAGGCTCCCTCTTCAATTCTCCCTGCTTTTGTCCAAGGTCCAAGGGATCCTTCTAAATGAGCTTTTCTTGAATCTGAACTGAAATGGGGTTCAGAGAGGGGTGGAAAAGACACTTAAGTTCCGGGGGAGGGGGCATCACTATCATCCCAATGATAGTCTTCAGGGTCCTTGGAAACTGCATTCTCAATTATGTCTTTCTGCTCGAACATTTTATGATTGTCAGAAATAGGGGCATTTTCACCTCTTGGCCTTCTTTCTTGCTTACCTTACTTTCCCGTTGGGAATCCACCCAAGTGTGTGATGTCCTCTGAGGGTTTCATAGCTTTGGGACCATTCCCCTTCACATCACAGAGCAGTAGCAGGGGTACTTCTTGAGGTGAGATCCAAGTTCTGCTACATGTTGTGCTGACGTGTCAGTGTCTTCATCAAGCAAAATGGGAATCCAATAATTGTATATACTCCAGAGGGATTTTGTGAAGTCTGGGAAGGATTACATGACTATAATAATATATAGGAATATATTATTACTGGTGTATTGTCATTATTTTCAAAGTGGGATGAAATAGGGATAAGGTATTAGGGCAGACCCATCAGAGAGGATAAATCTTGTGTGTGAGCCTATACAGCTGCATAAAAATGCCTAATAAATATCCTGGTTACATATTAGTACTTGGTTGAGCGTTGATTGGTTCATCCCATGAATCAGACAACCCTTGCTGGGGTTTTGTTTCAAGTTTTTATTTAAATTATAGTTAACATGTATGGTAAAATTGGTTTTGGGAGTAGAATTTAATGATTCATCACTCACATATGACACCCAGTGCTCATCGCAACACATGCCTTTCTTAATGCCCATCAGCCATGTAGCCCATCCCCACCCACCTCCTCTCTGGTAACCATAAGTTTGCTTTCTATCCTTAAGAGTTTCCTATGGTTTGCCTCTCTCTCTCTCTCTCTCTCTCTCTCTCTCTCTGTTTCTCTCTCTGTCTCTCTCTTTTCCCCCTCCACTGTGTTCATGTTTTGTTTCTTAAAATCCACATATGAGTGAAATCATATGCTATTTATCTTTCTCTCACTGACTTATTTCACTTAACATAATAAACACTGGCTCCACCCACATCATTGCAAATAACAGGATTTCATTCTTTTTGATGGTTGAGTAATACACACACACACACACACACACACACACACACACACACCCTACATCTTCTTTATCCATTCATCAGTCTATGGACATGTGGATTCTCTCCATAACCGGGCTATCATTGATAGCACTACTACAAACATCGAGGTGCAATTTGCCCCTTGGAATCCGTATTTTTGTATCCTTTGGGTAAATACCTAGTAGTGCAATTTCTGTGTCAGAGGGTAATTCTATTTTTAACTTTTTGAGGAACCTCATACTGTTTTTCTAGAGTGGCTGCACCAGTTTGCACTCCTGCCAACAGTTCAAGAGTGTTCTTCTTTCTGTACATCCTCACCAACATCTGTTGTCCCTTGTGTGGTTAATTTAACCTTCCTGACAGGTGTGAGGTGGTATCTTACCATGGTTTTCATTTGCGTTTCCCTGATGATGAGTGGATGTTGGGCATCTTTTCAAGTGTCTGTTAGCCATCTGTATCTCTTCTTTGGGAAAATGTCTATTCCTGTCTTCTGTCCAATTTTGAACTGGATTATTTGTTTCTGGATGTTGAGCTTGATAAGTTCTTTGTAGATTTTGGATACTAACTCTTTATCAGATATGTCATTTGCAAATATCTTCTCCCATCCTATAGGCTGCCTTTAAGTTTTGTTGATTGTTTCCTTTGCTGTGCAGAAGCTTTTTATCTTGATGAGGTCCCAATTATTCATGTTTACTTTTGTTCCCCTTGCCTCTGGAGATGTTTCTAGTAAGAGGTTGCTACATCTCAGGTCAAAGAGGTTACTGCCTATGTTCTCCTCTAGGATTTTGATGGTTTCCTGTTTCAAATTTAGGTTTCGGATCCATTTGGAATTTATTTTTGTGTATGGTGTAAGAAAGTGGTCAAGTGTCATTCTTCTGCATGTTGCAGTCCAGTTTTCCCAGTACTATTTGTGGAAGAGACTTTTTTTTTCCACTGGATATTTTTTCCTGCTTTGGCAAAGACCATATATTTGTGATTCCTTTTCTGGGTTTTCTATTCTGTTCCACTGATCCATGTGTCTGCTTTTGTGCCACTACCATATTGCCTTGATGATTACAGCTTTATAATATAGCTTGAAATCTGGAATCATGATGCCTCTAGCTTTGCTTTTCTTTTTCAAGATTGCTTTGGCTATTCGGGTACTTTTGTAGTCCATACAAATTTTAGGATTATTTATTCTAGCTCTGTGAACTATGCTGGTGGTATTTAGATAGAGATTGCATCAAATGTATAGATTACTTTGGGTAGTGTAGACATTTTAACAATATTCTTCCCATCCATAAGCATGGAATTCTATTCCATTTCTTTCTGTTCTTTTCAATTTCTTTCATAAGTGTTCTATAATTTTCAGAGTATAGATCTTTTGCCTCTTCAGTTAGGTTTATTCCTAAATACCTTACAGTTTTTGCATCCATTTTCATGAGGGATATTGGTCTATAATTTACCTTTTTAGTGAGGTCTTTGGTTTTAGAATCAAGATAATACTGGCCTCATAGAATAAGTTTGGAAGTTTTTCCATTTCTATTTTTTTTAACAGTTTGAGAAAAATAGGTATTAACCCTTCCTTCCTCCCTTCCTTCCTTCCTTCCTCCCTCTTTTTCTCTTCCTTCCTTCCTTCCTTCCTTCCTTCCTTCCTTCCTTCCTTCCCTTCTTTCTATTTATTTATTTTGAGAGAGAGAAAGAAAGAGAACACTAGCAGGGGAGAGGCAGAGAGAGAATCCCAAGCAGGCTCCAAGCTGTCAGTGCAGAGCTTGATGTGGGGCTTGAACCCATGAAGTGCGAGATCATGACCTGAGCCAAAATCAAGAGTTGGGTGCTTAACTGACTGAGCCACCCAGGTGCCCAGGTATTAACCTTCCTTTAAATGTCCAGTAGAATTCCACTTGGAAGCCATCTGGCCCCAAAATTTTGTTTGTTGGGAGATTTTCGATTACTAATTCAATTTCTTTGCTGGTTAAGGGTCTGTTCAAATTTTCTATTCATGTTTCAGTTTTGGTAGTTGGTATGTTTCTAGGAGTTTATCCATTTCTTCCAGATTGCCCCTTTGTTGTTGGCATGTAATTTTTTAATAATATTCTCTTGTAATTGTTTGTATTTCTGTGGTTTTTATTGTGATCTCTTTCATTCATAATTTTATTTATTTATTTATTTATTTATTTATTTATTTATTTATTTATTGTTTTTAAGTTTTTAATTTAATGTATTTTTAAAATTTACATCCAAGTTAGCATATACTGCAACAATGATTTCAGGATTAGATTCCTTAATGCCCCTTGCCCATTTAGCCCATCCCCTCCTCCCACAACTCCCACAAACAGTAACCCTGTTTGTTCTCCACATTTAAGAGTATCTTATGTTTTGTCCCCCTCCCCGTTTTTATATTGTTTTTGCTTCCCTTCCCTTGTGTTTATCTGTTTTGTATGTTAAAGTCCTCATATTAGTGAAGTCATATGATATTTGTCTTTCTTTGACTAATTTCGCTTAGCATAATACCCTTTAGTTCCATGTTGTGCAAGATTTCATTCTTTTTGATGGCTGAGTAATACTCCATTGTATGTACACACACACACACACATGCACGCACACACATGCGCACACACACACACCCCATATCTCCTTTATCCATTCATCCATCGATGGACATTTGGGCTCTTTCCATACTTTGGCTATTGTTGATAGTGCTGCTGTAAACATTGGGGTGCATGTGCCCCTTCAAAACAGCCTATCTATATCCCTTGGATAAATACCTAGTCATGCAATTGCTAGGTCATAGGGTAGTTCTATTTTTAATTTTTTGAGGAGACTTCATACTGTTTTCCAGAGTGGCTGCACCAGTTTGCATTCCCACCAGCAGTGCCAAAGAGATCCTCTTTTTCCGCATCCTCGCCAACAGATGATGTTATTTATTTGAGTCCTTTCTCTTTGTGATAAGTCTCCCCAGGCGTTTATCAATTTTATTAAATCTTTAAAAGGAAGATCCAGCTCCTGGATTCATTGATCTGTTATATTGGTTTTCATTGTTGTTGTTGTTGTTTTAGTTTCTATATCATTTATTTCTGCTCTAATCTTTATTATTTCCTTTCTTTTGCTGATTTTAGGGTTTGTTTGTTGTTACTCCTTTAGGTGTAAGTTTATGTTGTATGTTTGCAACTTTTCTTCTTAAGGTAGCCCTATACTGCAGTATTCTTCCCTCTTAGGACCTCTTTTGCTGCACCCCAGAGGTTTTGGACTGTGGTGTTTTTATCTTCATTTCATAGTTAATCTCTTAATTCTTTAGTAAGTTGTTCTTTAACTTCCATGTATTTGTTGTCTAAGTTTTTTATTGTTGTTGACTTCAAGTGTCATAGTGTTGTGGTCTGAAAATATGCATAGTATGATCTCAGTCTTTTGGTACTTGTTGAGGGCTGATTCGTGACCCCGTATGTGGTCTCTTCTGGATGTGCAGTCACAAAGAATGTGTAATCTGCTTTTGGATGAAATCTTCTGAATATATCTGTTAAGGCCATCCAGTCCAGTGTGTCATTCAAAGCCATTGTTTCCTTGTTGATTTTCTGTTTAGATAAATATCCATTGCTGTAAATTGGGTGTTAAAATCCCCTACTATTATTATATTATTATTAATGAGTTTATTTTTGTTTGTTTTTGATTGATTTATAGGATTTATATAATTGGGTACTTCCAAAATTGGGGCATAAATATTTATAACTGGTAGATCTTTTTGTTAGGCAATTGTGATGTAATGCCCTTCATGTCTTGTTATATTCTTTGGTTTAAAATCTAGTTTGTCTGGGGGTGCCTGGGTGCTTCAGTTGGTTAAGCGTCCGACTTTGGCTCAGGCCATGAGCTCACGGTTTGTGAGTTCGAGCTCTGTGTTGGGCTCTGTGCTGACAGCTCAGAGCCTGGAGCCTGCTTCAGATTCTGTCTCATTCTTTCTCTGCCCCTTGCCCACTTGTGCTCTGTCTCTCTCTGTCTCTCAAAAATAAGTAAATATAAAAAAGAATTTTCTTAATCTATTTTGATATAAATATGACTGACTACTCTGGCTTTCTTTTGACATCAATTAGTATATGTGGTTCTCTATACCCTCATTTACAATGTGAAGGTGTCTTTAGGTCTAAAATTAATCTTTTGTGAGTATCACGTGAATGAGTTCTGGTTTTTTATCCATTCTGATCCCCTATATGTTTTGATGGAGCATTTAGTCCATTTACATTCAGAGTGATTATTGATCAGAATTTAGTGCCATTTTATTGACTATACAGCTTCTGTTTCTGGAAATTTTCTCTGTTCCTTTCTAGTCTTTATTGCTTTGAACCCTTGCTGTTCTACACCATCCCAGGTATCATCCTTCTTCATGCTTTTGCCATTGTTCCATTGTCATCAAGCATTTGTCACCAGAATTGAATGTTACTTTGTATTACGCCTTTTTTAAAAGATCCAAACCTATTTAATGTAATTTTATTACAATAGCTGTAGTGGACTTGTCTCTAAAAATTTTATTTGCTTTGGGTGTCTGGGTGACTCAGTCAGTTAAGCGGCTGACTTCGCCTCAGGTCATGATCTCACAGCTGGTGAGTTCGAGCCTCGCATCGGGCTCTGTGCTGACAGCTCGGAGCCTGGAACCTGCTTTGGATTCTGTGTCTCCCTCTCTGTCTGCCCCTTCCCTGCTCATGCTCTCTCTCTCTCTCTCAAAAATAAACATTAAAAAAAATTTTATTTGCTTTTGATAAAGGAAACACATCACAGCTAAATTAAGAATCGTTCTGCTCTATTGTGATTGATACTAGTTCTTTTTCAGTTAATTTTGAAACCATCATCAATTAAAAAAAACCCACAATGCATTGTAAGTCTGAATAAACACAGACACACACAAACTCCAGATGATACAAGGAAGTACAGTCTGGGCTTGATAAATACATAAAATTAAAAGCAAACTCTGATCCTGTTCCCACATCTTTTCTTCTTTGATGGGTTTGCAAATGTTTAGTCAGAAATTGGGGATGGACTCAGCAATTCCACTTCTGGGATTACATATGAAGGGAAAAAAGAACTTTGAAGAGATATCTGCATGCTCATGTTCACTACGGTATTATTTACAATCGCTAAGACACGGAAACATACACAAACACACATATATGTTCCACATATACAAACAGTGGAATATTATTGAGCCATAAAGAAGAAGTAAATCCTACTATTTGTGACAATGTGGGTAGACCTTGAGGGCTTTATACTAAGTGAAATAAGTCAGAGAAAGACAAATACTGTATGATGTCATTTATATGTGGAATCTAAAACAAAACAAAACAAAGAAACTAGCCTCATAGAAAGCAGATTGGTAATTACCAGAGGCAAAGAGTGGGGAAATGGGGATTGGATGAAAGAGGTCAAGGGGCACTATCTTAGAGTTATAAGGTAAATAATACTAGGGATATAATGTATATGTGACAAGTAAAGTTACCACTGCTGTAGGGTACGTTTGGAAGTGAAGAGTAGATCCTAAGACTTCTTTTCACACAAAAAAAGCATTTCCTTCTCCTTCTCTTTCTTCTTTTTGTATTTATATGAGATAATGGATGTTAACTTACTGTGGTAATTATTTTGCAATATATGTAAGTCAAATCACTACGCTGTAAACCTTAAACGTACATTGTGCTGTATGACAATTATCTGAATAAAACTGGGCCAGGAGGAGAAATGGTGTTCTTGGTTTTCAGAGACATTGCTAACTTGGCCATAAATACTTCACCTTGTCTTTGTCAGCCTCTGGTAAATACTTTGCAGAGGAGAGTTCTCGAGGATGTTGTGTGGCCAAGAAATAGCATTTTAACTTACCAGTGGGAGTAATACAAATACGATAGATGATCCAAAATACATAAATATGCAACTGAAAAAGAACATCCTTAAATCTTCTCTGAAAGCTACTAAAGGGTGGTTTGCTATGAGAATGTATGCTGAGGAATGAGCGGATTTACGTAGTTCTTTGTTGTTTGCTGTATTATCGTAGGTATTCCTAAGCATGACTGAGCTACTGAAAAAATTGAAACTAATTGTTGAACTCCTAGAAAAGCTGAAACCTGCAGTGAATAGGAGTGTTCTCCATATTGATGCATTTGTTCTCTATTTTCCCTGAATTAAAATTAAAACTGATGGAGAATTTCTAGGGTCCTATACTTACCCTTATTAAAGACATAGGTAATTAGTCATGCACTGTTGCCATTAGCTCAACTCTGTTTCCCCATGACTTCTGTTTATTTCCAGCAAGGCAGATATAACCAATATTTCCCACATTTTCTGGTTTGGAATAAAAAAAAATCCCTCTTACATCTTTTTCTTTTAAATAGCTTGAGCTCCGACTTCTCTAAGAAAGCTCTTCTCTTACTTGGGCGATCCACCCACCAGTGATAATCATGGGATGTGTTCAGGACATGTGCTTTGTGCAAAGATCAGTCCCTCCCGCTCCTGAGCAATTCCACCACCACGAGCAAGAGAGGATCCCTGTTGGTGTGACGTAAGAAAATGGGGTTGGGACGAGGCTTCTGTTGACAGTTGTTGCCACTGGTACTAGTCTGGATACCTACCATGGCTGTACTGGTTTTTCAAAGTTCAAGGAAGAATGGGCCTCACTTTCCATTTCATGTCAGGCAGAGGTATCTTCACCCAAGTGGACTTGGGTTCCAGACATCATGGCTTTTTAGAGTCATTCAAACACACAGGTCACGCCATGCCATTCTGTTCCTGGGGAGTCATGGAAGGTGTTGATTGGGACCCCAAAGCACTGTTTCTTTTCAAATTTGGCATTCCTATTCATTCCTTCCCTCAACGTTCTCTTTTTCTCCCCCTCTTTTCTCCAGCTAAAGCACCCAAGCCCATATCCACCTGATGTTTTAGAATAAGTAACACATACTTGAAAGGGAAAATCCCTGCTGGGTCACAGTAGGTTTTGTTACCACGATTTTTCATGTGATGAAGTTGAAAGGCAGAAAGATTTTACTTCTTAGACGCTTAAGTTTGAAGAAACCAATCTGAGCTGGATTGAGCAAAGTGTGAACACATCATCATAGTGATTCTATCGATTCTTCTTGTTATATGCCAAAAAGGTGCCCTACTTCATTGAGTTGTACATACTCTCAGTTGGCAGACCCATCCTAATTTTGGTGACAGTAAATAAAGGAAAGGAGCATCTTTGAAACGATGAAATTGGGTAAATAGCTTTCATGTGATTTAGGGATTTATTTTCCTTTTTTCTATGTGTTTTTTTATTTTAAAAAAGTGTAAAGCATTTTCAAAGTGCAAAAGATAATAAAGAATAGTACGATGAACACTTAGGCACCAATCAGGTGGCTTAAGAAATAAAACTTTGTAAATGAAGTTGAAGCTTTCATTGCATCTCTCTGAGTACAGTATTCTGGCTCACCCACTGTAGTAAATCCTACACAGAATTAAACATTCACATGCATTTCTTTATGTTTCTATCACACATGCTTATGTTTAACAACATTTTAGTATGTTTGACACATCTTTATTTTCTTTTACTATGTAAAACTTCCATATATATATATATATATATGTATATATATGTGTGTAATGTATATGTGTGTGTATATATGTGTATATATATATATATATATATGTGTGTGTATAATATACATTTACCCAGTATCTACCCATATAATTACCCAGTATATTCAACCATTATAAATATTTTGCCCATTCTGATCCACACATCACCCCGCTCCCTGCCCTCGTCTCCCACCCCTGGACTGAAGCAGATTCCAGATGTTATATCTTAATTGTCAGTAAACACTTCAGTGTATACCTCTAAAAGCTAAGGACTTTTAGAAATCATAGCCATGATTACAACTGCCACACCTAAAACAATCAACAATAATTTCTTAACATTATTGAACATCAGTTAATGCACCGAGGTTTCCTACATGTTTTGGAGATCTCTTTTTATAGTTGTTTTGTCTGAATCAGGTGCAACCCAAGTTGACACATTGGCCTTGCGTTGACATGTCTTGTAGGTTGATTTACATCTATGGGCTTGCTCCTGGTTTGATTCCTCTTCTTTCCTTGCCATTTATTTGTTGAGAAAACTGGCCCTATGGACTTGCCCAGTGAACAATTCCCCTCTCTATATGGATATTCAATTTTAGTAGTGCCATTTAGTCCATTTCTCCATGCTAATATCTGGAGAGCTGTTTTTGCAGCGTGTTATGTGTCTATACAACAATGGCTTCTGGACATTCGCTTCCATTTCACCCGTCTGTATGGGTCAATAGGGACTAGATAGGTCAATATCATGGCCTTATTCTCACCTTGTGGTAAATAGGATGGTCCCCTCTCTTTATTGTTTTTCAGAATTGTCTTGACTCTTAGCCCTTTGCTTTTTGCATGAATTTAACAATTGGCTTGTTAAGTACTCCACCCCTAAAGATTTACAAATGTAGTCGTGGTTTTATTAAAAGCACACTGAATTTCTACATTAATGTGGTAAGAAGTAAAGTCTTTATGATATTGAGTGTTCTTTTCCACAAATAGTACTCTCCATTTATCCATATTGTTATGTCAATAATAAGTTTTAAAATTTTCTTATGCTACCTGTGAATACTTTAAGATTTATTTTGTGGTTTCTTATATTCAATGTTGTGTTTGTATAAATAGCATTTAGTTTTTGCCTGTATATATTCTTGATGAAAGAGTATGTGTTCATAAACATCTTTTTTCAGTTTATAGTATATACTATTTCAATTGTTACTTTAATCAAGTGTTAGGTCATCATGATTTATGACATTTCAGGATTTTCAGGAACAGAGAATATTTCATTGTCCTATGGAGGACTGTTTCTTCGTAGGTTTGACTTTAAAGACGTGGAAGTGGCTATTCCTTAGCAATATTAAAATTCCTAATTTAAAAAAAAATTATGCTGTTTTTTCCCTACTTCTTGGGTAGTATTTTTCAACTATAGATTGTGACACCAATGAAGTTAGTGAAATTGATGTATTGAATCGTCAAGAGCGATAAAGAACAGGATAGAAAATATAATTGCTAAGTTGGTTATATGTGATACAGGTATTGTTTCATGAAAATTCTTTCACTGATATTTATGTGTGTGTGTGTATAATGTGTGTTTATGTGTCAGTGTATATACATATTTGGGAATTGAGAAGTATTTTGGCAGCTCGCATATACTGTACTTTTTGTTGTGTTTAAATTTGAACTTGTTGGCCTGAGAAATAAACTCTGGGTATTACTCTTCTGAGTTGTCAAAGAATAGATTTCTATAAGCCAGTTGTTTTAAAGGCCGCCTTTAGTACAAGGATACATTTAAGGACACTTAAGAAGGAGATTAACAAAAACTACTCTCCGCTGTAGTGCCAGGAAGTAGACTTACGTATCTCCTGGCCATTCATTTATTAGTGAACTAAACTCTAGGAAAATGTCCTTGAAGTGTATTATAGTTAGCTCCTGAAAAATGGGTTCAATAACAATTATAAAGTATAAGATAACCAGAGCAGTATGAGATTCTCCGTGTGTATGTGTGTGTTTCTGAATCTTTTCCCTAGTATTGTTACTCTACAGAAGACTTAGGTCAGGACAGAAAAATTATACATGGACTGTGTGATCTTATTGAGTGTCTTGGCCTTCCCTGTATTCACTACATTTTCAGCACTGTACTGACCATTGCTTCAATATGTACATTTAAGACGTAAATCCTTCTTTCGCGGAGCCTGTGGTTTAATTGGGGATTCCACGTAAACCATAAGAAATACTTAGCGTGTGGTACAAAATAGTCTGTCTATATGTTATCTTACGGGAAGCAGGATGGCGGAGGGGATGGTTTTTGTTTCTAAGGACTAAAACTGTGAGAGAGAGTTTCACGGAAGGAACAAACCTAGTCCAGTGGGGCTTATAATAATAAGTTCAGCTTGGTCGATGGAACAGACTAGAAGAGCACAACAGATGAGAAGAAGGCAAGGCAAAAAGCAGTAAATGCGCAGAGCATGCAGGACAGTACCGAGAGTTGTCATTGAGAAACTGGGGGTGTGTCAAAGTGCCAGAGAAATAGGTCAGCTAGGTAGGGGACAGCCTGATATTTGAGAACTTGGTGCTTCCCGAGTTCAAAGTTTGATCAAATAATCCTCGCATTATCCCGTTTAACCCAAACTCCCCAGGTTCTGTTGACCTGCAGACATAAGTGAAGTTACATTTTCATTTGCCATCAGGACACATAGTTTGCTGCTTCACCTTCTCAGCATCTCAGGGGTGTCCTCTCAGACTTCCTAGCAGATGTCATCTGCCCACAAAGTGCTAGTGAGAGACAGCCGGCGACCATCTGTAAGAGCTTGACTTAACTGTGAGGTCAGTGTCCGCGCGGGTCCCCAGAGGGCCACGGCCCTCCATTTAAACCCCACTGCATTAGAGCCATCATGCACTGATCCTCAACCATGTCGCAATTTTCCTCCAGGTCTTGGAAGAAGTGCCTTTAGTGCCCCAGGTCTCCCACTCTGTTAGGGAACGTCTCCTTGGGTCTTAACGTGTAGCACTCACGGCTGAGTTGGAAGGGCGAATGTGTCTCCCAGACCCAGGTGCGAATAACGACCACCACCGGCCCTTCTAGTTTTCTCTGCCAAGATTTTGAGACTGGGTTTTGCTGTTTGCACCTCTTGCCTTAAATTGAGTTTCCCACCCCGGAGATTTTCAGCCTGCATCCAAGTAAACTGGGGTCAAGGCTTCTGTGTGTCCAGTTTGCAAACCACCGGCACTCTGAATGCCAATTTGGCTCTCCAGGGAACCCACAGAGCCCTCTGAGTTCTCTGCTGCGCAAGTGGCAAGCAACTTGACATCTCCCCACTTAAACTTGAGGCTTTGATTTAACTTGTTCCGAGGAATCTGGCAAAGTGAGTGGAGCCCTGTTACTTGCATGGTCACTGCTGCAGACGTTTGGGCGTACCTCAAGCCAGATCTCGTGTTGAAATTTAGCAATGAGGTACGTGGAAGGAACTTGATGGAACCATCAGGATATGGGCATCTCATTCCCCAAGGCCACTGTGTTTGTGTTCTTTTGCATATATTTTTGTTGCCTGGCCAAGCTTCACTTGGCAATCCCTGAGTAAGATCACTTTTGAATACATTTATAAAATGCTCTCCATTTAACTGTACAAGATAAAAATGAAATTTAAAAGCCTTATGCAAATTACTGAAGAAATAGTCCTGGAGGTTCATTAATTGAAAGAGATGGCTTTTGCAGGATTGTAACAGCATGTCAGTTTCTAGATTTATTCACTGTTGCTTATTGTCCTGTTTGTAAGCTTTAATGTGAGGCTTTTGATTTAAGTAGGCAAGGAGAGATTTTAACGGACTGTTTATACGATTTGGTGTTATTACCTTCTCAGTGATCAAAGAAAACCTTTTAGATTTCATAGTTTCCTAGATTTGTTATGAAGTCCCAAACAACCTATCCTAACTTTGGTATATGAAGGTATTTATAATAAATTATCTATAGATCAATTACCAAACCAAACAGAATACGAGAAAGCAACTTATTTAGTCCGTTTTTCCCATAAACCATCTATCGAAGACCCATACTATGTTCCAGGCTCTGCACAGGTTATGAAAGACATAATAATCCAACCCATAGCTAACACAAAGCTCCAGGTCTTGAAGAGCTTCCAGTGTGCAGCAAATGCCCAAATCTACAATTACATTGCATTGTGGTACAGTGTTAGGAGAGACCTATACTACATTGGTAATAAGTCACATTTGTTTACGTAACTTACTGTGCCACATACTCTATCGGTAATAAGCACCTCTTGCTTTCACTGCTTGCTCTGCGCCAGACCCTTCATCTATGACCTTTGCATCTTTTAAGTCCTTTAGCCTTCATAGCAACCCTATAACGTAGGGGCTATCGTTTTTGTCATTGTGCGTTTAAGGAAAGGCAGGTACAGAAAATAGTTCCAGGGTCTACATCTTATTACATGACTGATTCAGTAGCTTCTAACCACTACACGTGCTGCACCTGCAAACACATTTTCTAGGGGGTTGTCCGGTTAGCTGGAGTCCAGACAGTGTGTATGGCTAAGCAAGAATGAAGATCCGAGTCAAGGCAGATCTGGAGTGGCCGTAAGATGTCTTTGTCGCAGCTTTTAGGTCTACTTGACCCAGATTCCTAGGAAAGTTTGCAAGGAAGATTTTCAGGACGCCCTATTTTCATCTTAATTATATCCACTTGGCTAAGGTGCGGGGGACTGGAGTTGTGAACCAGGCAGGAATTAAGTTGGCTCCCTCATCAAATGACTTTTTCGTGTGCTCCCTTTGACTCAGACTACATTTCTCCTCACCCTTCTCCATCTGTGACTTCTCTTTGGGTGGTTCTGAAACCAGAGCATTCCATGGGACAGAGCCTGGCGTATTTGGCTGCGAGACTTGACGTTCACCATAGGATATATAGTTGTACGTACATGCATATACCATATGCGTTTCTGAATGCACTATTATATCGTCGTTAACTTATAAATGGGATTATTGTGTCCAAGGAACAATTGGGTGGAAGTTACGAGGAGAGAACTTCACTTAAAACGGGGAAGGGCTCAGAGCATTGGTCTGGATGGTGTGGTCATTACACAGTGCTCTGTCCCTGAAGGCATTTGAGCAGTTGCTGGATGATCCAGAGAGGAAGATCTGAGTGATGCATAAAGTGGAGAGAAAGTTGAACCAGGCAATCCCTGGATGCCTGCCACCCACAGAAGTCTGTAAGAGGGCCCCGTTTTCCAAACCTCACACTGTTGTGTTCCCAAAACCATTGCGTGGTCTGGGAACACACCCGGTGTTCCAAATGCACATCTGACTTTTCAGTGCATCATTAAACCCTGCAAAATATTTCTTCTTAGCAAATGCAAAGCGTGTCTCTTAGAAAGTTCTAGAAATAAACTAGAAAAGGAAAACACGTCATAAACTAAAGTATACCAAGTGCACGGCAAATAAAGCATTTATCGACTGGTTTTAGATGATTTGTTTTCAGTGGCGGAGAATCACAAGAGAAGCTCTTTGGAAGAGAAAACATTGCAGAAGAATCATATTAGGAAAGGATTTAGTGAAGCAGAAAGGCAAAAGCATGTGATTATATATTGATTAAAACTGTGAGGCAAAAGTTCCCTGAAATCCACAGCAGCACAGCCCATTTGAATGTCACGAACTTAGATGGTTGCCGGCCCAGTGATCCTCTCTTAGGATTCTTGAGCTTAATGCTTTTTGGTAACGATCCGCTGAAATGATAAAATCCACTTACCATCCTGTGGATATGGCCTAAATAGTTTGCGAGAGCTCCTTATTCCTTGTAATACATTTATTTGTAGTAAATATGTTTTGGTTTATTAGTTCATTCCCCCAAAGACCTCATGGCACTGTTTACCCAATTGTTAAAAGAATGCACTTTTGTGCCTTAGAATTTAAAATGAGACAGTGCCCAAACATCAGAATAGAAAGGCAAGAGGCAGGAAGAAGACAAGGGAGGGGGTCGTGCTTACTAGGAATGTCAGTAAGAGGAAGCTGGGTAAAGAATTTTATATCAACCGCTGTTCGGGCTGAAACGAACCTCTGAGAAAAAGAGGGCTGGCACAGGTATGGGCAAACAACAACAAAAACCAAAACCAAAACCCCAGTGTGTAAGTCAAGTCCAACCCACCTGTTTTTGCACCATCTATGACCTGTGAATGGTTTTAATTTTTTTAAATGGTTGAGAAGAATCACAGCAGAATAATACTTAATGACTCACCAATATTACATGGCATTCAAACCTTGCCGCCCATCAATAAAATGTCACTGGAATGCAGCCACACCCATTTGTTAAGTACTGTGTGTGTAGCTTTCCAGCTACCATAGCAGGGTAGTTGCAACAGAAACTCTACGGCCCACAAATCCTGAACTGTCGATTGTCTGGCCCTTGTAGGAAAAGTTTGCCAGCCTCTAAGCTAGAGGATAAGGTACAGAAGCTGAAAGTAAATGATGTCAATACAGAGTGTGTGTTTCCTTTATTTGCCTGATACTTGTCCAGTGCTTGTTACAAATCCGTATCTTGGGCTTCGTGCCCGGCCTACTAAATCAGAGTCCGTGAGGAAGGACCTAAAATTCTGTTGGTCGTAAGTATCCAGGCGTGTGCTCTCATCAGACAAGTTTGGGGATCCTTGGTGCTGACCGCGCACAGACGGGAGAAAGACACTGGGAGGGCTTGAGTCTGGGGTCTACTGCTTACTGGCTGGAGACCTCAGGCTCTTTTGTATAATGTGATATACTTGACCTTGTAAACCTCAGTTCATTCATGTCTAACCACAGGAATGATGTGTAATGGGTCAGGTTGTTGTGATGCTTTAATTAGATAATGTATTTAGATTAGGTATAGTATCAATACAGTGCCTAGCCTATAGTAAATGCCTAATAAATATTAGCTATCCTTGTTTTTAGTGTAAGTACTATTGGAAGTAGTTTTATCGGAGGTGGAGGTGAAATGAAGCATTAAGGTGAAGACGAACATTAGCCTAAGAAGACACAAATAGGAGGTACATTCTGTCACTACTTAGCTTTGTAACACTGAACTATTGGCATTCTTGGGGACTTACTTGCTTCATCTATAAAATGGAAATAAAAATAATTACATATTTCACACTTGTTTCTAACACTGTCAAAATTACTAAAAGCACTATAAAAGTCAGCTACTCTGTTTCCGTGTATAGGGCAGAACCTGGTACAGTCTGATGAATAACATGTTTCTTGTACCCAAGGGACTGACTCTGACTCAGGCGTGATGCAGGGGACTATTTCCTACTTTGATCCTTAATTTTTTTTTTTTTTTCAAAATGCTCTTTGTTCAAATGCACGCATTTTGTAAATTTCTTTAGCTCCCTGTGTTTAAGCCCAAATTCGTTTTCAATTAAGAGTTCATTTTCTCCTGCTCCCCGCCCCCCCCCCACCACTGGAGTCAAAATTGGTGGTGAGATCAGAAAGGATTGCTACAGGGGCGCCTGGGTGGCGCAGTCGGTTAAGCGTCCGACTTCAGCCAGGTCACGATCTCGCGGTCCGTGAGTTCGAGCCCCGCGTCGGGCTCTGGGCTGATGGCTCAGAGCCTGGAGCCTGCTTCCGACTCTGTGTCTCCCTCTCTCTCTGCCCCTCCCCCATTCATGCTCTGTCTCTCTCTGTCCCAAAAATAAATAAACGTTGAAAAAAAATTTAAAAAAAAAAAAAAAAAGAAAGGATTGCTACGGAAAAGGCAGGGATGGTACCTGTGGAAGGTTAGAGGTTTGCATGTTACATTTAACAAGCTGTAGGAAATTTAAAAGAAGAAAAAAATACATAGGTGTATGTATGTATATACATATATATACACACATATATATATCTGTATATATATATGTGTATATATAAATTAGATTCCCCTTGCTCCCTAAAAATCCCACATATACTCAAATTGTTTCTCAGGGAGAGATTTCGGTGTAGGAGTATAAGTGATACTTAGAGGTTTTAAAATGTAAGAAAATCAGTTTCGCTCAGCTTGCACTCAGTCTTTCAGTAACTGCCAGTTTTTAGGAGCGGACCAGTGTTATCAAAGTTTCCTTTCAACAAGTTCCTTGGCTCCTTTTTGCTCTCTGTCCACCCTCACCTACCCCCCTTCACCCCAAGGCTGCTAATTGGATGGTGACTATTGAAGAATGGATAGGAATTACTCATGATGAGCTATTGGGGAGCTCCGGGCCATGGCCCTTGGGGGCTGATAAGCCACCCGTGCCTAGCCCAGTCTTTAGCACAGTAAAGGGGTTCAAAAACCTTTGATGAATGAATGTTAAATGAACATTCTCCATGGAAACATCCTGCTTCTATTTACTTTTATTTACAGGCAGTGAGTCTGTGATCATAATAAGGACACGGCCCCTGGTTTTGCTTCTGATACGGATTCCCACTGAGCAAAACCAGGCTCCTGCCCGCATCAGTTCATTGCTTAGGATTGAGATGAAGGGATTTGTTTTCTCCCCCATAAGCAAGAAGGTGTCCACTAATGAGTTATTATTACCACCATATCATTTTTCTATCAAGGAACCTGTGCATCCGATTACAGTGTCGATCGTAAGTACATGGAACAGGAAGCCAGGTTTGCTTTTAAAAACACAGGAAAATCAGGACAGTTTCCAAGTTGTAAAAAGATGTTTTTAAAACGATTTTATAATAACTCACTGAAAATTATGGGCTCCATTTACTGGATTATTGGTACGGGATGACTAAGTATTTTGCCCACGTATGAAATGAACCAGAACGTAGAGACTGGTGTGGTCTTTGCCCTTCAGATTTTGCCTAGTAACAACCAAGTGAAATAATGAAATTCATTTTTAGACCAACACTGCTGGGATAAAGCTTTACCTAACTTACTAAAATTAAAAAAAAAATTGCCAAGTGCTTCAAAAGATGAATGTTTATAATAAGAGTTTCAGACTTTCTTATGATAACTGCATTTTACACACAGGGTTTGTTTGATTCGTTTTGTTAGCCAATCTTCAAATGCCCTGTATTTTTGCACACATTTGAGAAGACGCTTAGAGGGTATGTGATACTTTCTCCTAATGAAGTTCTCCAAACACAGGTCCTTGTTTACACAGAAGGTGGTTTCAGGAGAAACTGTTACAGGGAACACATTTGTAGACCATAGGAATTTAGTGTGTTCAATAAATGACCAGAGGATTTTGTTTTTGGAACTGCAATATTCACTCTGCAGGACAGATTAGACTTGGTAGTGCTTGTGGTTGTTCTTTTCTGGAGACAAGTGTTCCTAACACACAAAAACAGTAAGTGCATGCCCCTCCCCAACCACACGCCTGTCCCACAACCTCAGCAATTATCAGAGGTTGCTAATCTTTCTTCCATACCTTTTCATAACAAGCCCAGGTACCATGTCGTGTCAACATTTTACTCTGTATCTCTCTGTGTTAAGGCCTTGATTTTGTTTGTGTGTGTGTGTGTGTGTGTGTTATTTTTCAACGTTTATTTATTTTTGGGACAGAGAGAGACAGAGCATGAACGGGGGAGGGGCAGAGAGAGAGGGAGACACAGAATCGGAAACAGGCTCCAGGCTCCGAGCCATCAGCCCAGAGCCCGACGCGGGGCTCGAACCCACGGACCGCGAGATCGTGACCCGGCTGAAGTCGGACGCTTAACCGACTGCGCCGCCCAGGTGCCCCTGTGTGTGTGTTTTAAATAACCTAACATTGTGGTTGGTCTTGAGGATGACGTCTTTGGTCTGTAGGGCAGAGTCCACTGGGTGAGTCTTTGAAAAGTGGTATTCAGATGTCTACCAGGGGGCCAACCTTAAATTGGTCTAGACGTCAGCTTGTTGGTGGGAAGTTGTGTCAACATGTTGGGGCCAAGTTGGGGACTGCCCTTCCCAGGGGAGCCGAATCAGAAGACCTGTCCCCTGCACCAATATGTAACCAGCTTCTCCAGATCAGGTCTGATGGTTGCAGACACTCAGGATCCTAATTTCCCTTTGGTGAGAAAAGGTTTGTTATTTTATAGGTTGCTATAGCATATTGGAGTCTGAAGATTACATCAAGCCTCTTCCACATGCACTGTAATTAGAAGAGAAAAAAAAAATAGTCTGCCTGTGTTTAAGCTATTTGGAAGATCAATAATTCTAAAAATCCCATTTCTTGCCGCATGCATCTGTTAACTATCTTGTCAGCTACAGCCTATTAAATAGCACTCGCATGAAGATCTTGTATGCAAGATGTCATTTGACTTTGTTACAATGATGAATGGCTTTTTAAAGTTGTCTAATCCATTTTAGATTTAAAAATCTTTCATGTCTGGAAATCATTTGTCCAGAATAGCCTATTCTGCGTTGCCCATCTTTTCTTAACGATAAGTGGTTCGTACGTGGTTAGTAAAATGCGGAGTGATCAGCATAGGCAATTTGTTGGGATGTCCGTGCAATTTTTCCCAATACTGATGTATTAAAGTGATAGGAAACAAGCCTTATGTGTGTATATGTCTACATATATACATATACATTTATGGTCTTAGTGCCCGTTGTTACAGGGAGAGCTGTTTTGTGGCTTCAAGAGCTGCCATTTTTTTTTTCTTTTTATGATGCCAAACTCCGGGGTGAGCTGCAGGCACAGATAAAGAAGATAAAAAGGCATTTGTTCTGTGTTTAAGAGGGGAAAAAAAAAAGATTGCAAAGAAGGCTACCTTTAGATCATATTCTGTTTGTTTTTACAGAAGCATAATTGACACACAATGTTACATTCGTTTCAGGTATACAACACAGTGATTGCACAGCTCTGTGTGGAATGCTGTGTTCCCCACACCTGTAACTACCATCTGTCACGCCACAACGCTATTACGATACCATTGGCTATATTCCCTGTGGGGTACCTTTTATTCTTGCGATGTGTTCATTCCAAAAGTGGAAGCCTGAATCCGCCCCCCTCTCCGCCTTCACCCATTTTCCCCATCCCCCTACCTACATTCCATCGGTTTGTTCTCTATATATATGGGTCTGTTTCTGCTTTTTATTTGTTTGCTTATTCATTTGTTTTTCTAGACTCTACATGTAAGCGAAATCATAACGGTATTTCTCTACTTTCACTTAGCATAATACCCTTGAGTTCCGTCGGTGTTGTTGACCATAGCAAGGTCTCATCCTTATATATGGCTGAGTAATACTCCTACACACACACACACACACACACCATTTTCTTTACCCATTCGTCTACTAAGGGGCACTTGAGTTGTTTCTATCTCTTGGTTATTGTAAATTATGCTGCAATAAACATAGGGGAGCAAATATCTTTAAGTTCCTGGTTTTGTTTTCTTTGGATAAATAGTAGCAGAATTACTAGAGCATAGGGTAGTTCGATTGTTAATTTTTTGAGGAACCTCCATTCTTTTCCACAGTGGCTGCATCAGTTTGCATTCCCTCCAATGGTGCATGGTGCATGACGGTTCCTTTTTCTCCACATCCTTGCCAACACTTGTTATTTCTTTTTGAGTCTAGCCATTCTGACAGGTGCGAGGTGGTATCTCATTGTGGTTTTGACTTACATTTCCCTCATAATGAGTGATGTTGAACATCTTGTTATGTGTCTGGTGTCCGTGTGTATGTCTTCTTTGGAAGAATGTCTATTCAGGTCCTGCCCATTTTTAATCGATTTTTTTGGAATTGCGCTGTGTAAGTTCTTTTTATATTTTGATATTCCTTATCAAATACGTCATTTGCAAATATCTTCTCCCATTCAGTAGGTTGCCCTGTTTGGTTGATTGTTTCCTTCACTGTGCAAAAGTTTACTGCTTTGGTGGACTACTACTAGTAAATTTTTACTTTTTGTTACCCTTGACAGAGGAGATATATCTGGAAAAATGTTTCTGCAGCTGCCTATGTTTTCTTATAGGAGTTTTATGGCTTCAGGTCTCGCATTTAGATGTTTAAGCCGTTTTGAGTTTATTTTTGTGTACGGTACAAGAAAGTGGTCTGGTTTCATTCTTTTACATGGGGCTGTGCCAGGTTTCCCAGAACTATTTGGTGAAAAGACTGTCCTTACCCTGTTGTGTATTCTTGTTTCCTTTGTCAGGACTAATTGCCCAGGTAAGTGCTGGTTTATTTCTGGGCTTTCTATTCTGTTCCATCGATCTGTGCGTTTATTTTTTGTGCCAGTCTCATACTGTTTTGAGTACTACAGCTTTGTAATCCAACTTGAAATCTGGAATTGTCATACCTCCAGGTTTGTCTTAATTTCTTCAGAGTTTATGATTATTTGTTTGACTTTTGTGAAAACTGCTATTGGCATATTAATATTGATTGCATGGCATTTGTAGATTGGGCAATACGGCCATTTTAATATTTGTTCTTTGAATCTATGATCATGGAACGTCTTTCTATTTGTGTCTTCCTCAAATACTTTCATCAATGTTTTATAGTTTTT
The DNA here is from genome assembly GCF_022079265.1 of Lynx rufus. NCBI lineage: Eukaryota > Metazoa > Chordata > Mammalia > Carnivora > Felidae > Lynx > Lynx rufus. The sequence goes on along the minus strand of NW_025814840.1, from coordinate 5,308,050 downwards.
GGAGTATGGATCTTTCACCTCCTTGGTTAAATTAATTCCAAGGTATTTTATTCGTTTTGGTACAATCGCAAATGGGATTCTTTTCTTAATTTCTCTTCCTGCTTCTTTGTTATTAGTGTAATACCTGCAATCAATTTCTGCATATTTGTATCCTGGATCATATTTTTAATTTTGATAAAACCAGTCTCTAATTAGAAGTATATATATTAAAGAAAATACATTTTGGGGCGCCTGGGTGGCTCAGTCGGTTAAGCGTCCGACTTCAGCTCAGGTCACGATCTCACGGTCCGTGAGTTCGAGGCCCGCCTTGGGCTCTGGGCTAATGGCTCAGAGCCTGGAGCCTGCTTCTGATTCTGTGTCTCCCTCTCTCTCTGCCCCTCCCCCGTTCATGCTCTGTCTCTCTCTGTCTCAAAAATAAATAAACGTAAAAAAAATTTTTTTAAATAAAGAAAATACATTTTGAAAGAGGAAGTATGATTCCCATGGTTTAGAGCTGCAAAGATACACTGACAGTGTGTTTTTGATCTAAAATCTTGTTAAGAATTAACTGTCCTGGTATTTTTTATTAGGATTGTCATTTTTGGTGGGGTTTGGGTCATATCATTCTATGTTTTAAGTGATAAACTTTTCCCATAAGCTCTATGACTCTTGAGTGTACAATTTTGTTGGATACAAATTTCCTAGGAATGCTTATATGCCTTTAGCACAGTAATGTCTCTGTTACATATGATTTCTGAATAATAACACTTCCTAATATTTTTGAAACAGGAACCAAAGTGTGAGTCTATCCGATGGGTTTCTAAACTTAAAAGACCTTAGTATGGTTTCCCAAGATTTTACCATCCATCTTTTCAGTGTTTTTTTCAGTCAAAATGTGAACAAAAAGAGCCGAGGGTATTTTAATTATTATATTCTGTGCCTTGAAAGTGTTCAACATCAAAGTAAGCCAGGTTTACAATTTACTGAGTTAGCCCTTTTTCTCTTTGAAAGTGTAACTCTGACACAATCCATATACAAATCAGTGAAGGGTTTCCTATTCTAAAAATAAAACTCTTCCCTTTTTTCAATCCACAATAAAATTCTAAACTTTCTGAATCATGTTCATTGTGCATCAGCTAATTATTTATCTACCCAACATATCCACTGGTCAATACATATCCACTGGTCAATACATTAGTCGTCATTAGTGAGACACACTTTGAGTCTTGAGGGTAAATTGAAGAGAAGAATACTTTAAAACTGATATGAGTGGGTCACAGGAGTCTCCTCATTTCTTCATTTTGAATAATTACATTCTTTTTCTTTCTTGAATAATAAAGAGAATCTCTATACACTTTCATAATTTATCAAATATTCGTACAGTTCTTGTCTGGGTGTGGCTATACGGATCTGTTAAAACATTTCATTTAATGAGATCAGTTTGTAATTTCCCTTGTAAAACGGTTGGCCACATGTTTATATTTGCACATCTGTATTTGCAATCATCTATGGGCTAGCTGAAGTCTGGGACCAGGCCTTCTTCAGTCACCTGGCCATTTAAAGAAAGTGCTGGGTATTATGATGCTCCGTTGAATGATATTTTTTGAACGAGTAAAAATGTAAAGGATAAAATGGTTTTTACTTGAGATGGTTTCACATAACACTCTTTAATTTGAATAAAATGGTAGCATTTTACCAGTTTAATTTCTCTGTAAAAAGAGCTGTAACCAGAGCACATGTTATCATGAATGAAGATTTACATTTGTGAGCCCAAGAGAAATAGTTTGACCAAACTGAGTATTTGGTGGCATATATGCCTCCTATCCAGTTTATTTTCTCCCATTACCTCAGCCTCCTAGGCCTCTATCCTAGGAGTTCTACTGACTGACAGACTAAGTCAAATAGGAAGACCTTAGAACTTCCAAGAGTTGGGGTGCCTGGGTGGCTCAGGCGGTTGAGCGCCCATCTCTTGATTTAGGCTCAGGTCATGATCTCACAGTTCAGGAGTTTGGGCCCTGAGTCAGGCAGGGAGCCTGCTTGGGGTTCTCTCTCCTCCTCCCCGTCTCATGGTGTCTCTCAAAGTAAATAAACAAACCGGAAACAAGAACGAAATTCCTGAGCCTTTGTGCTTACAGAAACAACAGAAGGGAAAACACTGCAAATCCCTATCTGAAGGAAGCTGATAGGCTGGTGTGCGTGTGTGTGTTCACGCGTCGGGGTGGGGGCAGCAGTCATGGACGTTTGAAACTTTGCCAGAGGTCTCTAGGGTAACTTGGTTCCCGTGTCCTTGATGCTCTTCAAGTGTCATAAGTAACGAGTAAGTACCTCTTCTTTGTCGACCCATCGTCTCCAGAATAAATCTCTAGAAAGGGACATGAACGGATATGAATGTGTATGAGGGCTGGAAGGGAAATTGAGGAAGACGCATTTTATTGGTTTGATAAATTGAAGCCTATTTCTTAATCCTTGTATTTCAACAAAATGTGAGTCAGAACTGGGGGCTGTGACTTGTGACTGACTGCTGCTGTCACGCACGTACAGAGCTACGTGTTTAACACTGTCAGTCTGTCCGCTCGACTCAGGGCGTAAATTGAACCCATGTTAGAGCTAGCAGGGGTCACGTGGGTCTGCTAGTCTAAACCAGTATTGTGCACGTAAGGATGTTAAATAGTGAAGTGGGTCACATGCGCCAAACACTGTGGTGACTGTGTTGGGTACATTGTTACATTTGGTCCTCCTGGCAGACCAGTGGCACCTCTTACGCCTTAAAGGAATACATGGATGAACAAATCAGGTTTGGAAAGTGAGGTTAAGTTGCTCAAAGTCTCGCGGTTACCAAGTGGTAGAGCTAGGATCCAAACCCAGGTAGACAGATTTTGGAGAGAGTTTATTTCAGGTGCAAGTCAGTAATCAGCAAAAGATGAATGGTTCTCGTCTCTTCTCTGGTCGAACAAATACCCGCGTGAGATCTCAGCAAGAACTCGGTTTTGTCTGGGAGAACTGGAGGTGACTTGGTGCCTGAGGAAGGAGTTGAGCCCGATCTTGAAAGGCACCTAGGAATTTTCTAGGCAGTCAAGGGTATCAGGGGCTGTGGGACCTGTCACATGTGTCGCATGGCTTGTTCTAATAGTAGTTTTGTGCAACTGAAGGCAGTAGTGTGGGGGATGTTTGAAGCGATCTGCAAGAGACAAGACCAGTAAGGTAAGTATGGGCCAAGCTCTTGCATCCAGATTTCCAGCTTCTGGGTCGATCCCACCTTCCCTTACCCGGTGGGCTCTCACTCTCCTGCTGGTATATTCAGCCTATAGAGGGAGATCCAGACAATGAATGTCTGGATTAGTGCGTGAGTCCCAGAGACTAAAAACCGGGAGTGCTATCCAGAGTTGGGAGGTAAAGTTGATGTGGCTCAGAGACTGACGATTTGCCAACAGTGAAGGAGACAGAGAGGCCTAACAGGTCGGTCCAGCATTTCTAACGTGGAGACTCCAGTCGATGGGGCTGCTGTGAATCACTGAGATGGGAAAAGTTGGAAGTGAAGGGAATCTTAAGGTCTCTAAATTCATTTCCTGCCGCCCTGTTATTTTAATGGAAGGGAAATTGGATCTTGCTACTTGGTTTCACATTAGGCTTCAACAGAGTTAAGAATTTGGAGATATTAGAATGATGCATAATAATGTATATGGGTGATTAGAAATACGTGTGGTTTTATGAACATATTCCTATGGCAGAGTTTAGGATCCATTAGAGCATTTTATAGCTGGAGGACCTTCCAGACATCATCTAACCCAGAAGACATTCATTTGTTCCCAAAGAGTCCTTTAGTTTGGTTTACTGTATTAAAAAAAGACCCAGGAAATAAACAAAAACATTTAAATTGAATGATTTTGGACGGGTTCCGGTTAGCCTCCTTACCCACTTGCACCAGACCCTCTGAGCTCATTTAAATAAGCTGCCGGATTCTAGCAGCCACTTGAATTTTATACCCATGAGTGAATCCAGCCTTTTCATTTAAATAGTTGTGAAACCGGGTTAAATGATCTGCCTGGCAGTTTTGGGTGAAGCAAGGTCTGAAGGAGGAAAAAATAATAAAGGTAGAAACATTTATAAAACTGAACAAAAAATATGTCTGAGAGTAAGACTCTTATAAATGGGTTGGGCTTTTCCCCCCTCCCTGGAAAAAGCTTTTTCTTTTTCTTTCCTTTTTTTCTTTTCCTTTTTTTTGTTTTGTTTTAAGTTACCATGGGGGGGGGGGGGGTCTCATTTATCCCATATCATTGCCCACAGTGCCACCTATTGGTTAAATGAAGTAATGATGAAGCTTCCAGTTTTTCTATTGCTGAAATTGATCCTGTAGCCTCTTAAGGAATCTGCAAATAGCTGTTAGAAAGCAGATTCTGTCTGTGATCCAGCTGAAATGGGGAACAAACCACAAGATCCATGCGGAGATGCTCAACGCTGACATTTAGAGGGATCTAAACCAGAGCTGGAAAGCAGAATATTTGAAGTCCCAGATTCACAGCTCTGCTGTTCCCACACCCCCGGGGTTGTGGACTGTGTCTTGCTTCTCCAGGGTGATTATTGCTTTTTAGAAACACTGAGCTGAAGGGCTGAGTTCATCAGAGCAAAAACTCTGCCAGAGCCTTCATATCATCACACAAGCTATTAAGTGTCAACAAAGGCATTTCTTGCACCGAATGTATTTAATTTGAAAGAAGTTTTATAAGAGTGGCCAGTGTATTTTCCTTTTCTCAGTTAAATTATGAGCTTTTCTAGGGAAGGATGCTCTCTCCATAGAGCTCAATAATGCCACTCACAAAGGAAGGTGTCGTACATGTGGTTGAAAGAAGGAGCGATTGGGCCTTTGGAACATACTAGAAAGTGTAATGAACAGAAGGGTCTCTCCCATTGTTGGTGATCAAGCACACGCTCACTGTGCTCGAGTGAGAGGCACACACACGGAGAGGCAGAGACTGGAGCGGGGTGCAGTGAAGTAGAAATACTAATGAGACTTGATCTTTCTACACCATTTGCAACACCACTTGAAGAAAAACACTAGCTAACCTATCCCTGCCATTTGTTAACGTGTTTAAAATCGAAAGAGTTAGTCTGATGCTCCCCTTCCCCCGTTCTGAGCTACGTCCCGTTGTCATCTGACAGAATGTATTTCTGGTGAGTTTTGTTCACTTGTGAGTTCTTATTTCTTAGGTCATCGGTATCTGATCATTTTGCAGTGAGGGTGTAGGCTGTACTTCCATCGTTGAAGCTACTGTTCACAGTACTTAGAGACCACGTGGTGATGCCCTAGTAAGCTGTCAGAAGGCTGGATCTGTGACGCCTGGGTCCGCAAGGACAAAATTGTCCTCCCGTTTTTTAAAGGGAATGTGTAAATGAAAGTTGAAACAGTCGTACTACAAACAGCATGCCTTTTTTCAAGGAAACCGGAAAGTATGCGAGCAAGTTGAATAGATTTTGATTGAAGGGCGGTGGGAATGACAGAAATAGCCCTTAAGTGAGGGGAGCAGTCAAAGGGTGGAGAACAGAGAACAGACCTCAGGCTGGAGGTGAACCTAGGTGAGCGTCCAGGAAGAGGGATGCCAAGGAGCTGGAGGCTGAGGGCCAGTAGGAGCGCCAGACCCGGACCTGGGTGGTGGTTCAAATCCTGCTTCTGCCTGTTAACAGCTGTTACCCAAAGATGGACAGGCCCGGCTTGATGTGATTGTTCAACAAGGTAATGAGTACAAATAGGAATGCTCGTAGGTTCCAAATGTCCAGGTTTGCTCCAGAGTTTTTCCTCTTTTCCTTTAAATGAGCTACTATATAAGCCTCGGTGGGTTTGGCACATCACTTGGCACTTGCAGCTTCAGCTGTGGTCTCTTCTGGGATTGACTGTGGTTCACTTTGAAGGTGACCAGGGGCAACCCAGGTCTCTTGGCTTGACCCTTTCCAGATACAAGTTAACTAACTTCTGCCCTTCAAGGACAGCGCACAGGGCTTTGCCAATGAAGAGTACAGAGGAATGTGGGCTCAGGATAGCTAGGTCCTGATGTGAGCAGCCCTGGGGGAGGTACCCAGCACAGCTGCCTGTGCCACATGTGCGCCTTCAAACACCTTGAAGCCACCAGCACTCCACTGAGGGGTATCAGTGGAGAATTGTGGTTCATTATGGCGTACATTTATATGAAACATGTACGGGTAAGGGGGGCTGCGAAGTCATCTTAGTCTGAGTATATAAAAAGAATCTGAATGCTCTTGGAGTAGTTGTGTCATTTATTAGAGTATAAATATCCAGTGGCTTATTTTTTAACATGCCACCTTTTTTTCCTTAGAATAATCTCTTTCTGTAGCAATAAATAAAACGTTGGACCTCTGTTTCCCCCCCAATTTAATAATGGACACGTAACTTGCATAAAGTGTTGAGTAGCACCTACTACTTGCCATTGGTGTACTGAATTCACTAACCTTATGGTAACCAGAGATCCAAATATGCTGAAGAAAGAATATCTACTTCAAAAACTAATAGTTATTGGGGCGCCTGCGTGGCTCAGGCGGTTAAGCGTCCGACTTCGGCTCAGGTCATGATCTCGCGGTCCGTGGGTTCGAGCCCCGCGTCGGGCTCTGTGCTGATGGCTCAGAACCTGGAGCCTGCTTCAGATTCTGTGTCTCCCCCTCTCTCTCTCTGCCCCTCCCCTGTTTACACTCTCTCTTTCTCAAAAATAAATAAACATTAAAAAAATTAATAGTTATTTTAAGGAGATGATTCCCAAATTTAGCCTGTTAATATGTTTAGCTGTTAAATACTGGCTCCTTTAGGAGAGCTAGTACTCTGCCAACATTCCAATTTTATATCTGTCTCATTAGATGCCATATCAGGTTCCTGCTGCTGCTGTAACAAATTACTGCAAACTGAGAGACTTAAAACTTTGCAAATATATTCATCTTACAGTTCTGAAGCCAGAAGTCTGAAACGAGTCTCACAGGCTAAAAGAAAAGTGTCAGCAGGTCTGTATTCTTCTGGAAGCTCTAGGAAAGGACCTGTGACTCGCCCTCTCTAGCTTCTAGAGACACCCTCATCGCTTGGCCTGTGACCCCAACAAAGTGCCTCCCTTTAACCTCCACTTCTGTCGTTATATATCCTGCTTCTCACTTTGACCCGCTTGCAGTGACCCTGGTGATTGGACCCATCCATATGATCCAGGATCATCTCCCTCTTCCAGATCCTTCGCTTACTCGTGTCTGTGAGGACCCACTTCCGTTTTGCCATACAAAGTATGTCGCAGCCATCTCTGGGGGATCATTATTCCCTTCACCACAGATGCTTCAAGTACATACTCAGTTCTGTCAATTCCAATAATAGTTTGATCACCGCATACAATTAAATAAAGCTCTTGGAAATTCTATTAAATAAGACAAATTTGAACTTTTTGTGAATGTCGTTATAATTTCAATTAAAAGTTCAGTATTGGAGATGAAGTTACTTGGTTTTGAGGTGATCGCAAATTTGCCAGAGCACTTTCATGGTGAAGACAGTGTTCTTTTTTTTTTTTTTAACGTTTATTTTGAGACAGAGAGAGACAGAGCATGAATGGGGGAGGGGCAGAGAGAGAGGGAGACACAGAATCAGAAGCAGGCTCCAGGCTCTGAGCCGTCAGCCCAGAGCCCGACGCGGGGCTCAAACTCAGGGACCACGAGATCGTGACCTGAGTCGAAGTCGGACGCTTAACCGACTGAGCCACCCAAGCGCCCCTGACAATGTTCTTACAAAATGAGAAAATTTATGGAGCAGAAATGTATTTGGAACAAATTGTGGTGTAAATAAAAAAAAATTGATGTGCTCATAATTGGTCCCAATCAGCGAGAATATTCTAACACTAAAAATAGATGCCCCCGTTATCAAATATTATAGATACCCATACACAAAGTAACAAAAATCTTTAGGATTAAGCTGAAGTGGTTTTTGTTGTTGTTGTTGTTTTAAAGTAAAAAACAAAGCCCTTCAGCATGGCAACCCTAATTTCAGCTGGATTTTAAAACATCTGAGGCCATGGTGCACTATCTTTAAAATGAACCTGAGTATTGAACAGTGGTATTTCCCTAATTAGTAAATGTGAGTTATCTAAATTTTGATTGAAATTTTTAACCAATCTGCTGGAAAATTTTATCTTTTTGTTCTTTTTGTCTATTTTTTTGTTTTTTTTTACATTTTAATTCCAATATAGTTAACACACAGTGTTATATTAGTTTCAGGTGTACAAAATAGTGATTTAACACTTCTGTACATCATTATGTCATCCCCCACCCACACACACACCCTCTGATATGCTTTGTTTTACACACATGTCCTCAGTTAAGGTTATCATTATTTTTTGGTCGACAAGAACATTTTTTACTTGAATCATACTTCAGAATACATGGTTCTGAAAGATGAATACAGAACATTCCGTCCAAGAGAAATACAATACGATTTTCTTCAGGCACACACAGAAGAATCCCCTAGTTACAAGACCAGTGCTCTAACCCCTGAGCTATAGGGCCTCGCGAGGAATCCCCTAGTTAAATCACATAAAAAGAGACTTAACAAAAATTACAAATTGAAGAAGACTGAAATCATACCAAGTGTATTTTCCAACCACAGTGGTACAAAATAAAGATGAACAATAAAACAAAGTTGGGGGGCGCCTCGGTGGCGCAGTCGGTTAAGCGTCCGACTTCAGCCAGGTCACGATCTCGCGGTCTGTGAGTTCGAGCCCCGCGTCGGGCTCTGGGCTGATGGCTCAGAGCCTGGAGCCTGTTTCCGATTCTGTGTCTCCCTCTCTCTCTGCCCCTCCCCCGTTCATGCTCTGTCTCTCTCTGTCCCAAAAATAAATAAACGTTGAAAAAAAAAATTTAATAAAAAAAAAAAAAACAAAGTTGGAAAATCGGCAGTGTAAATAATAAATATTTAGTATGTAAATATTAAACAGCACACTACTGCACAAGCAGTGGGCCAAATGAGAAATCAAATGGTGCATCAACATGTCTCAAAACAGAAGGAAAAGAAAGCACAGTCTTCTACAACCTAGGGGATGCAGCAAAGCCAGATGTTAGACTGAAGTTTATGCTAGAAGTGCTCGTATTAAGAAAAAAGTTCAAATAAACAACTTCACATTACACCACAAGGAACTAGAATAAAAGCAGAAACTGAGCTGACATTTAGTTGAGGAAGGAAATAACAAAGAAAAACCAGAGAGGCCAGAACAAACAATAATATAGCATGGAAAGTAACGGCAAGTCTTTCCAAAAAGTAAGCAAAACGGACAATGATTTAATTGCATTAAGAAAAAAGAGGGGCGCCTGGGTGGGTCAGTCGGTTAAGTGTCTCTTAGTTCTGGCTGAGGTCATGATCTCATGGTTTGTTCATGAGTTTGAGCCTGGTGTCGGGGTCTGCACTGATAGTTTGGAGCCTATTTGGGTTTCTCTCTCTCTCTCTCTCTCTCTCTCTCTCTGCCCCTCCTATGCACTCTCTCTCTCAAAGTAAATAAATAATACTGGTAGAGTTAATCAACAATGCCAACAATCTGAAATTTAAGAAACTTAAAATGTAACTTTAAAAGAAGACACTTTGTGAAGAAATAATATCATTTAGAAAAACACATTCTTGGGCAATATACCTAAATACCTAATACCTGTCGTGTATTAGATACAAATATAGATACAACTGTGCGGTCATGTACCAAGGATAATCGTGTGATTTTAGTTTTTAATGACAGTAATTATTGTGTGGGATTTTTAGTATTCAAATAGCATAAAGAAATTTTCTTTTAATTTTGCTTTCATTTATATGGAGATATTTTATGTTTCTTTTAATGACATGAAAGTCATTTTCGAGTGCGACTGTTTAATAGATGTAACATAACGAGACCAGTAAGTCGATGAGCAAATCACTACTCAAGACTTTATATGATGAATGATGTTAGTTGAAAGAGTCCTTCGCTCTCTTGACGTTGTGTGTCAGTTAATTATTCTACAGTCTTACGTACAAAGCCCATAGCACAGTGCCTGGCTCCTTGGCATCTCCTATTATTACCATAAGCAGCTCAGTGACAGACCTCTGGAGCCACCTAATCTTCTATAGTCCCCGTATTGTGGCCTGTGGAAAACTTCCGTTACCTGTAAGCTCAACATTGTTGTGTGTGATGTCTTACTTTTTAACCTATCCCGTAAGTTCTTTTCTTCTTTCCCTGCCGTATGTGGCATTTCCTATCAACATATTTGTTTTCCTCCTTCTTTAACTGGCATTTCCTGTCCGTCCTATTTCTTTCTGAGCATTCTAAGGCAGACACCAAACTTTCTTCCAATTCCTTTAGCTCTCGCTGGGAGGGTAGTGAGCTCACCTATCAGTGGCTGTGGCCCAGCAGTGTGTGTGCACATGAGGGAGAGGGGACTTTGTTGGCTTTGGTGGTAAGGCCAGCAGCAGCTTGGTGAGCTCTTCACTGTCTATACCAGCCCTTCCCCATCCCCATCCCCATCCCCATCCCCATCCCCATCCCCATCAAGATTGTCCTCCAGACTCCTGAACAGTGCCCCTCTATCCCCCAGTGGCCTCTGTCCTTGGCTCTTGGCATAGACATTGTTCTTTGTGATTTTAGGATTGTTGATTTCAAAGTTTTTTTTTACTTCCCGACCTTCAGGGTTTTGCTACAGTTTCCTCACTGGAGCTTCCTTGTTGCTCAGAAAGGTTCTTCCTGGAGCATCTTGGGTTTGACTTTGTTTTGGGGACCACGACCCCCTTTGCCCCTTCCTTCTCCCTATTCCTGGACAGAATCTGCCTTGCATTTGACTGAGGGTCTCGACGTGTTGGACTTCTCAGGTTATCCTCTGCTTTAGGCCTCACTAGCTTGCCTTTGCGATCAGAGTCCCATCGGCCCTTTCTGTGGCTGTGTGCACTTTCTCCTTGGGAACATTTCTGTGTTTGCAGAGGCCTTGGAGGTTCTTGCTTAGTCTTTGTATTCTTACTAATACTCTTAACTATCTACTTTATTGTTTTCTGGAGTTTCGTTACACAAAATGGGGGCTGTGGCCAAATGTCCATTGATGGATGAATGGATAAAGAAAATGTGGTGTTTACATATATATATATATATATATATATATATATATATATATATATACATACACACACACACACACACATATATATGTATATACATATATATGTGTATATATATATATAAACAACACATATATATATAACACACATATATATATACACACATATATATAACACATATATACACACACACACATATATATACACACACACACACACACACACACACACACACATACAATGGAGTATTACTCAGCAATCACAAAGAATGAAATCTTGCCATTTGCAACTACGTGGATGGAACTAGAGGGTATTATGCTAAGTGAAATTAGTCAGAGAAAGAGAAAAATCCTATGACTTCACCCCTATGGGACTTTAAGAGACAAAACAGATGAACATAAGGGAAGGGAAACAAAAATAATATAAAAACAGGGATGGGGGACAAAACAGAAGAGACTCATAAATGTGGAGAACAAACTGAGGGTTACTGGAGGGGTTATGGGAGGGGGGATGGGCTAAATGGGTCAGGGACATTAAGGAATCTACTCCTGAAATCATTGCTTCACTATATGATGGTGATGGCTAACTCATTTGGATATAAATTTTAAAAAATAAAAAATGAAGTTAAAAAAAATGGGGGCCGTGGGCCAGTAACATCAACATCATCTGGGAACATGTTGGAGCTTCAGAATCTCAGGCCTTACCCCTGGTTTAGATCTCTAAACCAGAATCTGCATTTTAATATTTATGCACATTAAAGTTGGAGAGGCACTGTTCCAGGGCACCCGGAGACTAATGGCCCCTGTACTCTTGGTCTCTTCTCTGTCATGCCAGGTTAACTCTGAGGATAACTGGTTGGGTCCAGCAAGGACTAGCAGACTATGGTGATGCCATGTTCAGGGGGAATGAGGGAGAAGACGTATAGACAGACCAGGGAAGAGAGAGTTGTAGACATTCCAAATAGCCATACATGTGTCCTTTCATTTATTCCTGTGCTCAGTGGTATTGATGTTGATATTGATGATGGTAGTGTCAGTGCTAGTGGTTTGTCCCATCTTATCCAAAGAATCTGATCTCAGTGAGAAGTTTAGATAATTTATACATATGTTGAAATCTGGAATGTAATGTTCGAAAGCAGTGTTTTCCTAAGAGCTGTCATGTGGAATAGGTTTACCGGATTAGAGCCTGAGCTAGATATGACAGCAACAATGACACGTGACAAAATAGAGCCTATAGAAAATATCAGGTGTGATACGCATGTAGTAAAGGTAAATATTGGCTTGGAATTTCTTTCAGTCCTGTTTGTGGGTGCTGGACCGTGAGGTGAGATATGTTTGTTCCTGTGGGTGAAAAGGGTTGATAACTACCGTCTAGATAAGCTTGCTGTAGCCGATACAGAACCAGACTGAGTAAGTGTATTCAATTTCTGGCATCTCATGTCAACTCTGCCCTCACTGCTGCCTGGAAATCCTTTTATTTATCCTGATGCCTTGTGGTGCTGTGATTACTTGGGAGTTACTTACTCAAGGGAGATTTAAACAAAATCCATCTGGTTGCGCGTGAAATTTCTAGTCAGCAGTCCAAAGCAGAGCTTCTAGAACTTTTATAAGAACTAGTTCTCAGAGACTGGGGTGATCACTCGAGCCTTCTACCCTATAATTTTGGAGTTTGAAACCACTGTTTTTTTCTTTAAAATTTTTGTGAAATCATGTGAAAGGAATTTTACAAATCAGTGAGAACAACCCAGTAGGAACATGGGAAGAAGACGCAGATTGTCACTGCGCAGAAGTGTATCCACATAGCCACATAATGTGACAAGGAACTCCACAACACAGGTTTCCAGGGAAGTGAAACATGTCAGTTAAAGGACAGCTTTGGCTGAGAAAGTGCAAGTCAGTGAATATAGCAGGTGCGCGAAGCTCGACAAAAATTACTTGGATGCACCTGACAGGTGAGATGTACGCACGAAAACTCATTTACCGTGTTGACGGAAAACGATTACTAATTACCGTCAGAGAAAGGCGAATGTTCACTGTTTACACCCGAGCAATGCAGAAATGAGGGGCTCTGGATGGCAGGTTTCAGGCAGGCTGGGCAGACCTTGTTTTTTGTCTGCCTCTGAGAGTGCACTGAGTCCGAGATCAAGATGAAAAGTCAGATAGTGCATACTCATGCGGTTCTCCGAATAAAGAAATTTTTAAAAATACTTAGGAAGGCTCCTGTAAGAGTTGTGGTGGTGTCTCTCTGGGTGTCTCTGCACCTAATCGGTCACCAACCAGTAGCCTTTGTAGCTTTTCCACAACTTTACTATCTTTTGAATTTTACCTTCATTATTTCTCACTTAGGCTTCGGACAGATTTTTGTCTCTGCCTCTAACCTCCTCCTTGTCTAGGAGTTGATATTCTTAAGGGTATGTAGGATTTTATTGTGCACTCAAAAGTCTTGGTCCCATGCCTTCAGGATAAAATCTCATCTCTTGAGAAAATAGTTGCATTTCCCACTCTCCGGGTGCTCTTCCTTTTACTATCACATCCTCTCCCTGATGGTCTTTTACAAATACTCTTTTCTCCTTTTCCTGGCAAATATGTTTACCTGGAGTCCATCTGTCCTAGAAACTCATCATGAACTTTTATTTTTGTTTTTACTTTTATTTTTATTTTTTTTACAAAAAAGTGACATATAACATGGTTTTAGGTGTACAATATAATGCTTTGATATTTGTATATGCTGTGAAATAATTACCACAATGTTGTTGTTGTTGTTTTTACCAATTATCACCTCACAGAAATACAGAACGGTTTTTTTTCTTTCTTTAAAATTTTTTTTTATTAATTTTTTTTTCAACGTTTATTTATTTTTGGGACAGAGAGAGACAGAGCATGAACGGGCGAGGGGCAGAGAGAGAGGGAGACACAGAATCGGAAACAGGCTCCAGGCTCTGAGCCATCAGCCCAGAGCCCGACGCGGGGCTCGAACTCACGGACCGCGAGATCGTGACCTGGCTGAAGTCGGACGCTTAACCGACTGCGCCACCCAGGCGCCCCTTTCTTTAAAAAATTTTTAAATTTTTTATTTTTTTAAATTTTTTTGTTTTTTATTTTTGCGCGAGAGACACAGAGCGTGAGCGGGGGAAGGGCAGAGAGAGAGAGGGAGACACTGAACCCGAAGCAGACTCCAGGCTCTGAGTTGTGAGCAGAGAACCTGATGCAGGGTTCGAACTCACAGGCTGCGAGATCATGACCTGAGCTGAAGTCAGACGCTCAACTGACTGAGCCACCCAGGCGCCCCAGCAACTTGTAAATGTACAACGCAGTGTTGTTAACTATAGTCACCATGCCATGTATCACATGACCTGACCTTAATTATCTTATAACTGGAAATTTGCACCCTTTGACCACCTTCTGTCCAGATCATCAATTTTCAGCATTTTACTGTATTTGCCTTTATCATTTGACCATATTCTTTACACACCAACATACAAGCACACACAGGGACATGTTTATTGATAGACAAACATTTTTCTTTTTTTCCCTGAATGATTTGAGGGTAAGGTACGTACGTTAGGGCCCTCGACTCCAAAATACTACAATGTGTGTTTCCTGAGGGTAAGGGTGTTTTGTTACATAACCACACAGAAGTTGTCAAGTTCAAGAAACATTACCGTCGATGCAATACTTTCATTTATTCTTCCACTTACTTTTCTACCGTATCATTTGAACTGGTAATGAACGTTATGGTACTTTTCCTGCTTTAGTTTGGGATTCAGTCTAGGACCAGGGAACTGTCATGTCTCCATTGTCTGCAATGATCTGGGACATTTCCACAGCCTTTCTATGTCTTTCGTGATATTGTTCAAAGAATACAGCACTCCCCCGCTTTTTTAAATAAAATAGAGGGTTGGCATAGTCATTTCTACAATCTTGATTTTATCAACAATTCCAAGCATATGTAAAAAAGTAAATAGGGGTGCCTGGGTGGCTCAGTCGGTTAAGCGTCTGACTTCAGCTCAGGTCACGATCTCGCGGTCCGCGAGTTCGAGCCCCGCGTCGGGCTCTGGGTTGATGGCTCAGAGCCTGGAGCCTGCTTCCGATTCTGTGTCTCCCTCTCTCTCTGCCCCTCCCCCGTTCATGCTGTGTCTCTCTCTGTCTCAAAAATAAATAAACGTTAAAAAAAAATTAAAAAAAAAAAGTAAATAAAACATTACCGTGAAGCCCATGTAACAGTGACTTGGCTTCAACAATGAGGAACTTTTTGTCATTGCTGTTTCATTTATACTTCTCAGTGGTACAACTGGTTTTAAAAACTTTAAAGCTAACATATTGCATAAATTATTGATCATTGGTTTGTGTGTGTGTGTGTGTGTGTGGGCACGCGCGTCCCCAACAGATTTGTTCATATACCTAAAAAGATGTGTTCTAGAATGTCTACGGCAGCTTTAATCATAAACGCCCAAAGCTGGAAACAGTGTTCCAACAGTGTCCACATGTCCTTCATTTGTGGAATGGGTAGACACTTAGTGGTATATTATTACAATGGGGTGCAATAAGCCATGGAAAACCAATAAACGAGTACTACCAGCAAAGCATTGATGAAGCTCATAAAAATAAAACTGAGCCAAAGGAGCAAAACCAAATGATTATGGTGCAAAACAGGCAAATGAGTCCACGGTGTTAGAAGTCAGGACAGTGGTTACTCTGGGGAGGGGAGGTAATGTGGGAGGAGTCATGCTAGCATTACCAACATCTGGGACGTTAGTCATGCTCGGTTTCTTGACATGGGTTGCAGTAACACTTTCTGGTCCATCTTATGAAAGTTCATCCAGTTACACAATTTGCACACTTCCCCTATGTCCATTACGATGTAATACAGATTATTTTTTAAAACGTGTATGCAGCTTTGGGGCACCTGGGTGGCTCAGTTGGTTAAGCCTCTGACTCTTGATTTTGGCTCGGGTCATGATCTCATGGTTGGTGAGTTTGAGCCCCATGTTGGGCTCTGCTCTCACAGCGCAGAGCCTGCTTGGCATTCTCTCTCTCCCTCTGTCTCTACCCATCCCCTGCTCTCTGACTTGCTCTCTCCTCTCAAAAATAACTTAAAAAATAAAAAAAATAAAAATGTCTATGAAGTTTATTTTACGTTCCTTACTATGCCTATTTCTTTTAGTATAATGTTTCAAATTATAAAAAAAATAAATAAAAAGCCACATCGTACTTACGTTAAATGGTTAAGATGCTGTTGCATTAAATCCACAAATTCAGAATACTGATTTGCGGTGCTTGGGGCACTAACACCTACTAGGCTTTGCATCCAGGCAATTTCTCTTGTCTGTCTTCTTGTCACAGTGTTTTGAATACCCTGATATATATCAATTTAACGGCATAGAAGTGAAGAGATTTTCCACTCTTCTCCAGCTGTATGAGACTCCCTGTTTTAGCCTCCTGTTAGTAAAAATATCGATACGTCTGTCTTCTAATGGATCCAGGTGTTTGTATCATACAGTGAAAAAATGGTTCTCTCTTTTACAATCTCACGGAAATACTTCATCCTAATCTACTTAGTACAATCTGACGGGCACCCATGCGTCCCCCATCTAGATGGAACACGTTTTAACACTTTCCCGTATTTGCTGCGGGTCTTTGTTACTCACACGAGATGAAATTGAAAACAGATTCTTCCAGAGCCTCTTTCCTGTCCTGTTCCCTATGACTTCTTTTTCCCCCTCCCTCCTAAGGGTAGTTCTCCTGAAGTTAGTGCATGCTTTCCCAATTATGTTTTTATTCTCTTATGATGTACGTAAAACCATGTATAACCGTGTTGCCTTTAAAACCTGCTGCATAAATGATTGTGGACTTAGTATATGTCCTTTTGCATTTACATTTTGGCACACCCTTCGAGATATCAATCAGAATGTAAATTTGTATTGTAAAGACTTACAATGGACTTACGCGCTCCCTTCTCATCCGTTGTTAAGGGTCGTGTGCTTTGACATCGGTGCTTCAGAAGCTGGTCCTGAACCAGAAGCTGGTTCCTTCATGTTGCATTGCAACAGCCTCTCCGGGCATATGCCTTAAGATGAGATGGCTAGGCTGAGTCCTAGACTCGACATCATCATTTCAGCGGATCTCGCCAAATGGCTTTCCAAGGGGGTACCAATGTATACTCTCACCAGCAGTAAATGGGTGAGAGACTCTACACCTTCCAAAACATGGTTTTATTAGATGTTTACTTTTTAGTTGCGAGTTACTCTAGTATGTAAGCAAACTAGATTAATTTACCTTATCTATATTTCTTTCCATTTTACCTTATTTGACGGTGGAAGGAACCCTTAACGTGGGATCTATCCTCAACCCATTTTTAAGGGTACAGTGCTTTATTGTTGTTTTTATAAATGCCTATATTTATTTATTTTTGAGAGAGAGACAGAGGTGAGTGGGAGAGGGGCAGAGAGAGAGGGAGACCCAGAATCCGAAGCAGTCTCCAAGCTCTGAACTGTCAGCACAGAGCCCTATGGGGGGCTGGAACTCATGGACCTCGAGATCATGACCTGAGCAGAAGTCAGAGGCTAAACCGACTGAGCCACCCAGGCACCCCTACAATAGTTTATTGTTAATTTGGGTGCAGTGTTGTACAGAACATCTCTAGAACTCCTTCGTCTCGCTACGCTGTAACTTCACTTCCCGTTGTTGATTAATAATTCTTTATCCCCACCCCCTCCCAGCTCCTGGCAACCACCATTATAAGCTTTGATTCTATGAATTTGACTACTTAATGGACATAATGTAAGTAGAATAGTGTACTGTGCCTTATTTTTCCATCATGTTGTCGGGGTTCACCCATGCTGTTGGAGATGGGAGGGTCCTCTGCTTTGTTCGGGCCTAATGAACAGTATTCCCCCGCACGGAGACACTTCAGCTTCTCCATTCCTGCATCCGTGGATGGACCCTGAGGTTATTTCCGCATGTTGGCTACTGGCTAATGCTTCAGTGACCATCAGAGTGCGAATATCACCTTACGATCCCGATTTCAGTTCTTTTGTATAGTTGATTAGAAGTGAGATTTCTGGAACACATACTCGTTCTTTAAAAAAAAAAAGTTTTTTGTGAGCTCTTTTTTTTTTTTTTTTTCTTGCGTAAGAAAACAGAAAAACAGAATTTGACTGCAAACTCTGGCCGGTCCTCATTTCCAGACACACAAGCACGTATCTTCATAGTGCATCACCCAGTGAAATCTCCATCCCATCCTGGGAATCATTTTTCTTTTACGAGAAGTATTGGAATCATATCCTCTGGTGTTTTTTGCCATTCTGGTTTGCTCTACTTTGGGTTTTGTTTTGTTTTGTTTTTTTTCAACATTTTACATTTTCGTTATGCTGCAGGGAGTCGTGTGACCCCCTCATTTCCCCACGACACCACCGCACACTGGGCCTCCCAGCAGCACAAACCAAACGGCAGGTCACGGATCTGGTCCGATGAAAGCACCCGGGATGGATGCCTTGTCCAGCGGGCGCCCTGGGCAACTGAGACAGTCCCGCTTGGAGCAGCGGGAACAGTCTCTGGTGAGAGACTCCACCCGGGGGGGCTCTGAGACTGATCCTGTCACCTGGAATGTGTGACCACTGCCTGTGGTGGTTTCATTAGCGCCTCCGGAGCGGGAAAACATCCTTATGTGAGCCAAGGTGAACTGATCTGTGGCACCTTCCGACTGAGACCTCGCTGTCACTCAGCAGTCTCTGTATTAATCCCTCGCTGCCTCCGAAGGTTCTAGACCACACTCCTTTCCCCCAGATCCTCTCTTTTTCCTTAAAAGGAACTCCATTCTCCTCTTCATTCGGGCTCAATGCCTGAGACGTAGCTTTCACTGACAGCACGTTCCCTTGCCTGTGTCCTAACCCTAGAGCCAGTGGAACACCGATTCTGCCTCAGCAGGTTCTCTTGACACAACTACTTTCTGCTCCATTATTCTCTGCATTTCCTGCTTCACTCCTTCCTGTGTCTTTCACTTGGTACATCACTTAGGATGGTCCTCTGCCAGTCTCTTGGACTTCCTCTCATGGATGCAAAAATAGCTCACGTGGCTCTAAAGAACTCATCTTCGGAGACTTAATCTTTCTGGCACATCTGTTTTTATTGGATGGGAAAACCTTTTCTAGGAACCCTCCAGCAGACTTTCCCTTCTATGTCATTGGTCAGAACCACATCACTTACCCACCTGCTCCCTACACAATAGCTGGCAAGGAGTTTGGAGCAGATATGATGGGTTTAGATCCAAGCTTGGGCCAAATACAGCCTCCTACCCATTTCCTGTGGGCCGGGAGCTAAGAGTGCCTTTTACATTTCTAAGTGGTTGGAAAAATCAAAAGAATATTGTGTGACACAAAAAGTATACGAAATTCACATTTTTGTATCTAAAACTAAAGCCTGATTGGAACACAGATACGTTCGTAGACTTGCGCATTATCATTCCTTTCCCGTTACAAGTACAAAGTTGAGAGCTGAAATGATAGTACATAATACTTACTCTGAAAGACTCTCTGGTCGTTTTCAGGGAAAGTTGTCTCACCCGGGCTCAGATCACTCTCTCTACATCCCTTGGGGAAGGGCCCACTTTCTCTGAATACATTGCTTCCTACATGAATCTAGAATGAAATCAGGGTTCTGTTAGCACCCTGGAGGGATTATGTGGCTACTGAGAGGCATGTGACAGCATTGGCCGTATTGGGAATATCATCGTTGCTAATTCGTTCCTCCCCTGATGCTTGGCCTCTGCTCTTCCCCACCCAAATCAATGTGTATATTGCTGGCAGAATGGCTTTTCTAGAATATCCTTAGTACCGTGTTATTTTTCTGCTTAGCCCTCCCTCACCTGTCAAATAAAGGCCAAAGTCAATCTGCCATTCAGTGTTCTGTCTCCACCTTACCCCTACGTATACCTTCTACTTGAGACACATCAGGAATCGGTGTTTTCCCTATTTCTGCAACTATGACCTTTCTTTTTATACCTTCATATGTTCATGCTAGTTGGTTCATTCTATCCAAATCCCAACTATCTTTTCAAGCTTCACCTTAATTGCTCCTCTGTGAATTTTTCTGACTTGCCCATTTGCATAACCTTATCATTTTCTAAACCCCAAAATAACTTGCTTGCTCTTATGACACTGATAACATTATGGATTCTTTTTTTTCTTTTTTTTTCTTTTTTTTTTTTTTTTTTGGTAATTTTTCTAAACCTTTCCTGGAAGATAGTAAGGCCCTTGAGGCTGAGAACGTTTTTTAAACCCAGTTTCAGTAGCTTATACTTGGTAAAACATAATGAATTAATGACTATATTAGAATTCAGCCCCAATTATGTAGAGATAGTCTTGAAAGCCAGAAGAAAAAAAGCGTTTCAGAGGCACCCGGGTAGCTTGGTTGAGCATTCGACTCGTGGTTTCAGCTCAGGTCATGATCTTTTGGTTTGTGAGTTCTAGCCCCACATCAAGCTTTGGAGCCTGCTTCGGATTCTCTCCCTCTCCCTCTCTCTCTCTGATCCTCCCCTGCTGGTTTGTTCTCCCCCTCTCTCAAAATATACAAACTTAAAAATTTTTCACTGACTGGAATGGCTTAAAATAGGAAAATGTATTGATGGCCTTTATTGGATTTGGGAAGGGGGAGAGGAAGACTGATATATTATAGAGTATCTGTTTAATGACCGATTATATGTGTCATTATATATATTATATTATATATATATTATATATATATTATATTATACATATTATATATATATTATATATATAAATTATATATATATTAAATGTTACCTCTTTGGATACTTACAAGCAACCATCCAAAGTAAGCTTTATGGGTTCATTTTTTTTTCAAAGACATAGGTTCAGAAATATATATACATTGATCAGGGACACATAGGTAGCAGAATTCAAAATAGAACCCATATGTGTTTGAATCCCTGGTCTAGACCAGGCTCTTTTTATCATCGTAGAAAAGGAACAGCGTACATGTGGCCTGTTACATGGGTGATTCCAAGGGTAATCCTTTCCTACCTCACTGTCAGTTAAGGAATAAAGGGAAAGCAGGGGTGTCACAATTAGCAGTAATCAAATCCCATATAAAAATGAAGAAACGTCTCATTTTATCATACTGGTGATAAATATTACCCACATCTACACTTTCAAGCTTGTAAAAATGCTGTTCTTAAGTAAATTGTAAACATTGCTGCCGTATATGGCTTTATGTGTGCACGTATGTGTATACTTACAAGTATGTGGTCTTAATAAACATGTGCATTGGGTTAATCCATGTGTTTGCCATCTGGGCCCAGCTGATAGCACTGTGTGGTCGAAGTATAAAACTTCTTAGAACAATACATATTTACTTTCTGACGTTGGCCGATAGTTTCTTAGCTATAACACCAAAAGTACAAGGGGCAAAAGAAGAAAAAAAAAAGGTAAAATCGATGACATCAGATGGACATATTTTGTGCTCCAAATGATGGTATCTGTAAAGTAAACAAAAATCTTTTGGAAGAAAACATTCGGTGTGACAAAGGACTTGCATTTAGAATATAGAAATCTTACAACTAAAAAACAAAACTAAAAAATAATAATAATTAAAAGCTGGTCGAAGGATTGAGCAGACATTTTTTCAGTCTTCCCGTTACAGAAAAATTATCAAAATACAGCGTAGGGAATAGAGTCAACAGTATTGTAATTGTGTTGTATAGTGACAGATGGGGACTATACTTATTGTCATGAGCACTTACTAATTAATGTATGGAATTGTTGAATCACCATGTTGCACATCTAAAATTAACATATGTCAACTATGATAAAATTTTTTAAAGGAAATACAAAGCAAAAGCACAGAGATACAATATCACTCCCACTCGTTTGACCATAACCAGAAAGACAGACAATAGCAAATGTTAGGGAAGGGCCTAGAGAGATTGGGACTCTCACACACTGATGGAAGGAATGTAAAAGGCTCGGCCACTTTGGAAAACAGCCGTTGCTCAAATATTAAACATTGATTTACCATATTATTCAGCAGTTCCACCCCTAGCTACATATTCAAGAGAATCTAAAACACACACACACACACACACACACACACACACACACACACATTGTGCATGGATGTTCATACCACCACTATTCATAATAGCCCAGAGCGGAAACTACCCAAAATCAATCAAGGGATGAATGGATATGGCACAAGAACAGGCACTCAGATCAATGGAACAGAATGGAGAACCCAGAAATGGACCCACCGACGTATGGCCAACTAATCTTGGACAAAGCAAAGAATATCCAACGAATACAAATAGTCACTTGAGCAAATGGTGCTGGGAAAACTGGATAGCAACATGCAGAAGAATGAACCTGGCCCACTTTCTTACACCACACCCAAAAATAAACTCAAAATGGATAAAAGACCTAAATGTAAGACAGGAAGCCATCAAAATCCTTGCAGAGAAAGCAGGCAAAACCTCTGTGACCTCAGCCACAACAGCTTCTTATTCAACACACCTCTGGAGGCAAGGGAAACAAAAGCAAAAAGGAACTATTGGGGCCTCATCAAAATAAAAACTTCCGCACAGCGAAGGAAACAGTCAGCAAAAACTAAAAGGCAACCGATAGAATAGGAGAAGATATTTGCAAACAACATATCAGAGGAAGAGTTAATATCCAAAATCTATACAGAACTTACCAAACTCAACACCCAAAAAACAAATAATCCAGTGAGGAAATGGGAAAAAGACATGAATAGACACTTCTCCAAAGAAGACATCCAGATGGCCAACCGAAACATGAAAAAATGCTCAACATCACATTATCAGGGAAATACAAATCAAAACCACTATGGGATACCACCTCCCACCTGTCAGAACTGCTCACATTAACCACTCAGGCAACAACAGATATTGGCGAGGATGCGGAGAAAGAGGATCTCTTTGCATTGTTGGTGGGAATGCAAGCTGGTGCAGCCACTCTGGAAAACAGTATGGAGGTTCCTCAAAAAAATTAAAAGCAGAACTCCCCTACGACCCAGCAATTGCACTACTAGGCATTTTCCCAAGGGATACAGGTGTGCTGTTTCAAAGGGGGCACATGCACCCCATGTTTATAGCAGCACTATCAACAATAGCCAAAGTATGGAAAGAGCCCAAATGTCCCTCGATGGATGAATGGATAAAGAAGATGTGGTATAGATGTACAATGGAGTATTACTCGGCAATCAAAAAGAATAAAATCTTGCCATTTGCAACAACGTGGAAGGAACTAGAGGGTTTTATGCTAAGTGAAATTGGTCAGAGAAAGACAAATATCATATGACTTCACTCATATGAGGACATTTAAGACACAGAACAGATAAACAGAAGGGAAGGGAAGCAAAGAATATAAAAACAGGGAGGGAGATGAAACATAAGAGACTCTTAAATATGGAGAACAAACAGGGGGTATTGGAGGGGTTGTGGGAGAGGGGATGGGCTAAATGGGTCAGGGGCATTAAGGAATCTACTCCTGAAATCACTGTCGCACTATATGCTAACTAACCTGGATGTAAATTAAAAAAATAAAGAAAATGGTAAAAAAAAAAAAAAGGGGGGGGATGAATGGATAAATGAAATGTATGTTCATACAGTGAATTATTACACAGCTATAAAGAGGAATGAAGTTCTGATAAACGCTAGAAATTGGATAAACCTTGAAAACAATAGGCCGTGTGGAAGAGGCCAGCCACAAAAGACCACATATTGTATGATCCGTTGATGTGAATTATCCAAATGAGGCAAACCTATAGAAATAAAAAGTAAATGGGTTGTTGCTAAAGGCTCCCCAGGGTGAGGGCAGTGTGTGAGGATGAAGAACTCATGCTGATAGATTCAGTTTCTTGTGGGTGTGATGGAAATGTTCTAGAGTTACATTGGGGTGACCCTGCATAACTCCTTGACTAAAATAAAACACGCCGAGTTGTACACTATAAAATACTGAATTTTATGGTGTATGAATTATATCTCAATACAGGTAATAAATTCACGTATTTGGGTACAGTTAATTAGGACAAACTGCATTTGTATTTTTAAGCTCTGGACGTGTGTTTATAGTCACTTAAGATTTACGATTGTGTTCAAAGCAGTAATCAAGTATAATCAGTTTTATCCTGTGCGCATTCATTGTTTCCAGAAATGGACATTAATAAGAGCAGTGCATCTGGGACGCCTGGGTGGCTCAGTCAGTCAAGCATCTGACTCTTGATTTTGGCTCAGGTCACGATCTCACCATACCCGAGTTCGAGCCCTGCGACGGGCTCTGGGCCGACGGTGCGGAGCCTGCTTGGGATTCTTTCTTCTCTCTTTGTGTGTCTCTCAAAATAAAGAACCCTAAAAAAACAAAATAAAAATAAAAGCAGTTCATCCAAACGATAGATAAAATTTCCAACAACTAGGAATAGCTACCTGCAGTGTGGTTGGCTGTGTATGTGGGACAGGGGAAGGGGCCACAGTCACTCCCCTGCAGAATCACACAGTGACAGATATATTAACCACCCGGTGTGGTGGGAGAGGACGTATGTCATGCCAGCCGTACAACAAAGTGCGCTGAGAGCCTAGACAAGGGAGACATTTCTTGGCGAGGCATGTCACGAAGGGTGAAGGAAGAGCTGGTGTGGCAGGAGTATGTGGCCGTCCTATTTTATAAGAAGGATGCGTTCAAAACTATGCAAGTCAGATTGTAAACGAGGACACTGTGCAGCTCAAAACATGCATGATTCAGACTAATTTGTAAATGCTGGCAGTTATTATTTATGAGCTAAATTGGTATCAGCGTGTGCAGTTGTATCACCAGAGTATATTACCCCCTTCTGTTTTTTTTTAAAGCAATGTAGTTATTCACAAACGCTTGCTTTTGGTAGATATGTTAGTTTAAATTCCGCATGTGAGATGATACCTTAGTAATTTTCCATACTGTATTCTACCCACCAAATGTGTGCAGTTATGATTAGCTCAATTGTGACTGCATTGTAGGATTTCACCAGGCAGAACGGAGAAGGTAGAAGATTTTAGGAGACCTTTGTAACACTAGATGCGACATCTCTAATTGAAATGCAAAGAATGTGAGAATATACAGTAGTTTACAGTCTTCAGGTGTCTGACCACAGAGTGCGAACGTGGAGCTTCTGTGAGTCCCTTCCGCATCTATAAAAATCGTTTCATTTAGACAGTAGTCAAAGCTGTATGCTGCTTAGGTATCTTGGTTGGGGCCAAATCCTAATTGTTCTGAATGACCTTAAACCGCCCCCCCCCCCCTGCAAATCTAGGTTAAGATTTAACCAGGGAAAAGAATCCTATCAGGGGGACTGGTGCTTTCAGTTATAAAACAAGGGCATGGCAGTGAGGTCAAGTTCTGTCGTTGAATGATGAGGTTCTCTCTGTGCAGTGTCATTAATGCTTCATTGAAGCGTCCGTGTCTGAAAAGAGGAAAGTCCTTTATTACTGGAACACGTGTCAACCAAATTAATCGACTCCCTTTTGATAGCATTTTATCACTTCCACAGCACACATATTTAGGTAGGAGTTCACTTTTTGAATTAGAATGCTATTGAAGAACTGGTCGTTCATGGATCACAACCTGGATTTTGATTCTGTGCCTTCTGTTAAACTTGCTCTTTTCCGGTTCACCCTGAATGAGTCACTCCCTTATTCGAAACGAACAGGAAAGGAGATTGGGCTATGAACAGAAGTGCCCGTGGACTAGTTGCAGAAAACAGTTTGGGTTTATTGCACAGGACTGGCAAAGGCAGAACTAAGTTAACTTTGATCAGCTGCACAAAATTCAGAGCCTCTCAGAGCAAAATCCATGGGTGCCGGTACCATGATGTGTATGTTTGATATCACACTGTTGAATATAAACACACGTTTATATAAATGACTGTGGTTGCTGAAATGTTGGGCCATGCTAGGACCATAAGCTTCTGGAAAGAACATGAGAATTGTATCGATTGTTCTTTTTGAAGATTGCTTCTAGTAGCCCCTAGTACATGGCAGGGAGGGAGGGGGAGCCTCATCATTTTAATTGTACGCTTGGAGAAGTTAGCAAAGTGTGCATCTGAGTGATAATTTATTTTTTTATTATTTTTTATTGTAGTGCATAAGTGGGGGGAAGGGGCAGATGGAGAGAGAGTATCCTAAGCAGTCTCCACACTCAGAGTGGAGCCCCACGTGGGGTTCGATCCCATGACCCCCGGGATCATGACCTGAGCAGAAGTCAGGACATGGACGCTTGACCAACTGAGCCACCCAGATGCCTTGAGTGGATACTTAACATAACCATTTGTTTAATATGGGTAGCCTACTGCTATTTAAACAATTGATTGTGTCGCGATTTAAATATGAAATTCATAGGTAATGCAAATGAGGAAAAGGCTACCACAAGGGACCGTTTTCTTAGTTCTCTCTGGTCTTTGAATTCTGGATTTGTTTTTAGGGAGAAGGGGTCCAAAGGCCATGTGTCCTCCGAACCTCTATAGAATTCCAGAAGAATTTATTCCATTGTGGTCACATAAAACAAGACAGTCACTTCTAAAGAGGTATTTCCCCAGTGTAAGTGAAGGAAAAAGTTAAATAAAGACACTTGTTTTTCATCAGCATTGTCTCTGAGATGTGGGCCAGGTAGGAGAAAGTTAGGTGGTGCAAATGAAGAAGAACGAGTTGTGTGTGCCTTTGCTAGGCTGACACGTTGAGCACCAGCTGCCCGAGACCAAGTCCGCAGTGGACGGAACCCCAAGAAAACACCTGCTCCAAAATGAACTTGGGTGCCTCCGCTTGTGTTATTTGATTCCTCAGAGCGGCGTCCACTGTGGTAACAGATGTTGAGGATTAGTAGTGAAACCTCAGCCCCGTGGGTGGGTGTCTCACTTGCACACGCAGCCAGAGCACGTGTGAGATGGTAGCGCCTGTGCCCGCTCCCACGAAGGAGCAGGTTGCCTCTCTGAGCAGCTGGCACGGTAGATATTTCTCCACGGAGAGAACAGATACCACGGGGTCTCATCTTGAGCGGGTGCACCTTGCTAACACGAGAGCTCTGAAGAAATACAAGGAAAGGGGGTTAGGGATTTTTTTTCAATACTCTCTTACTGTACAAATTATTGGACATCGTTAAAGAAAAACTTAGCAAGAGGGGCACCTGGGTGTCTCAGTTGGTTAAGCGTCCGACTTTGGCTCAGGTCATGATCTCGCAGGTTGTGAGTTCGAGCCCCGCATTGGGCTCCATGCTGACAGCTCAGAGCCTGAAGCCTCCTTCGGATTCTATGTCTCCTCCTCTCTCTGCCCCTCCCATGCTCATGCTCTCTTTCTGTCTCTCAAAAACAAATAAATGCTAAAAAATAAAAACAAAAATAAAAACTTACCGAGAAAAAGATGGACGATCACTTGGGGTCCAGCATTTTCCCAGGATATATTTTTCCATCAGTAAATACATATGCATTATATCTACAACTAGAGTCAAGAATAAAAGCAGAGTGTGTCCTTTTCGGAAATTACAGATTCTATGAAAAGCTTCAAATAAGAAAAAAAGCCTTGAAATTGTGTATTTGACCTTTATATTTGAGGTGAGGGTCTACATAAGTTTTTTGATGCTCTTGATATAAACGATGTCCAGGGAAGGAAACCTTCCCAGGGAAGCAAACCTTTGAATGCGAATTGCCCAACCATGGTCTATATAACCTTGCTTTTCGTTCGGGGGGAGTGTCTTTTCTTGTTGATTGGTGAGAATTCTTTATGTTTTTTCAACACTAATATTTTGCCAATTATGCCTTCTCCTCCTCTCTGAGCTTTGTCACTTTTCGCTATAAAATAATGTCTTTTGTTCTATGTTTTGTTATGTTAATTTAAATGTAGTTTTGTTATGTTAATTTAAATGTAGTTTTAATGTAACTAAAATATCAGTCCTTTATGGTTTGATCTTGTTTGTGTCTTGTTTAAGAAATCCTTTTCTATTCAGATATATTATAAAGATGTTCTATATTTTCTTATAAAGGCTGGATTATATTTAAAACTTTTCCTATATGCTACAAATTACCTCATACCCTGTCATCTTGCTCTGCATGTAGACAGCCAAAGTGGAGAAGAACAAAAGAATATATAAGGCTGTGGTACCCTTCCTATGGGGAGAATGTACAAGTAAGAGAACGCATGGCCAGTGCCAAGGCAAAGAAAGGAAAAAAGTCCCTTAAGTCACATTATAGAGTGTTTCATTGGATGGTTGGAAGGAGATGCCTTTAAGGAAGATGGACTGGGTGAAGCCGGGTGGATCTCCTCAAATAAGGCCTTGGATCTATTCCAAGGAGTTTGGGTTTTGTATTGAAATGGGTAGGGGGCAGTTGTAGGGTGTCAGTGGAGAGTATCACCAGCAAATCCATGTTTGTAAAAATCATCGTCTGTAATGAGGGGGATGAATTGAAAGGGCAGGATGGGGCAAGACAAAATAGGTAGGAATCGTGTAATAACCCAAGGTCAAGTTGATGGCACCTGAGACCAGTATAGGGACAGTCCCTGTACCACACGTCTCCAGAGACGGAAGAAAAGAAGTTCAAGATAAATTTAGAAGACCAGCAGATTCCCTGTAGTGCCAGTCAGTGGCTTCAGCTATTACCTCCAGACAGGATAATGATAAGGGAAGGGAATTTAAAAGTTCCAAATAGCCCATTTCACTCAGGACCCAGCCTCACTTTGAGAAACATCTCACAGTTCACTGAGCAGCATGGATGTCCTGAGTGTGGGAACAATTTGGATTTCCTATAATGTTGGCCGGGGAAGAAAATAATCTGCAAACATGCAGGCCCGTCTTTAAAGAGTGACCTTCCCACAGACTTCTAGGCAATGTTTGCCTGTCCTTGTGCCCTTCCATCATCCAGAGAATCTTTCTTTGTTCAGTGTTTATTTATTTTGATAGAGCAAGTGAGAGCGAGCGTGAGAGCACATGCGGGGGAGGAGCATGCGGGAAAGAAAGAGGAAGAGAGAGAATCTCAAGAAGGTTCTGTGCTATCAGTGCAGAGCCCGACATGGGGCGCTGTCCCGTGAACCGTGAGACCATGGCCTGAGCCGAAATCCAGAGTCAGAAGCTTAACGGACTGAGCCACCCCAGTGTCCCCAAAGACATCTTTCCGGTTTCTCCAGTATGCCGTCATGGTACGCTGACTCCTGACACTTAGATATTCACAGGGTTGACAGGTTTCTAAGTGCTACAAATATTTCAGAGTCTGGAAGTTTAATCATCTGCATATTAGTGTCAGCCGTTTAATAATATTGCTGGCTGACGTCTGCACCGAAGGAAAATGGAGCTTTTATTTACAGAAAGGGAAGGGAAGCCACTTTGGAGGTATTATGAGTTGAGATAAATGTGCCTGAATATATTTATTGTGTGAGTCTCTAAGTCAGCTTGAGATCCCAGATCTCAAGGGATAAAAGAAGATGAATTTCTGCATTTTAGAGAGATGCCTACAAAAAATGGACCCCCAAGGTGGGCAAACCGCTTCTTCATCCTTTGTTTTTTAAATCCCATTCTCCTCTCCATGCCTTATTTTTGTGTAATTCTGTCATTTACCATCCTGAACTTGATAGTTTGATGATTTTCACAGGATTGACATTTAGACGATTGAGTGGGTAAAACTGGACTCTATAGGAGGTGAGTCCGGGAGTTAAAATATGATTTATGCAATTATTCTGTAGATAAACATACATACTGAGTTCCAAACATCAATTTAAAAGGTAGAAATTAGAAAAATATTTCAGCGTGTAATTTGAGCAGTAGTATCCTCTCTTTTTCATATAATTGAAGGCCCCCATCTGTCTTAATTTAGAGATGGAAATCAGATGTCTATTCCCTGTGTGGAGGAATCTATTAGTAAATTACAGAGTGTGCCATAAATCCATTGTGTGTTCTTTCCTGTGGAGCACTGGTTTTCATCCACAGACCCACAAACTCCCGAATATCATGTGCCCGCTTTTGTGAGGGTATGTGTGAGCGTGACGTGTACACAGAGGCACACAAAATTCGCGGTCTCCCCTTCCCCACCATTTGCCTACTGCTCTGGTCTGAAGATTTCCTCTTTAACATGTTCATCTTCCTTCTTTTCTGGAAATACTTTGAAAGTACTATTTGAAAGTATTGTGTGCTTGGGATGATAGCTTCCAAAGGCTGTGGTGGGACTTCTAAGAACATGGCGCTACCGTTTCCTGTCCCTACTTGCGTGGGTCCAGGTGTTAGACTGGTGAGGTGGCCCCTGGATTAGCCCCAGGAGCCCAGAGCAACACAGTCTTGTCTATTAATTGGACATCCGGGTCTAAAATTGCATGGAGTATGTCTGTCTACATGTACACAGCTCTCCGTGTATAACTATATATATATATAATCTCAAATGCTTCGTTCGAAGTTGGAAATTGCTTCTTCCTTGGACATAATGGAAGATAATGGTTTTCATATCCCACGTCAACTGGAGGCAGTGAAAGAAAGTAGGTGTCGAATGACGAGTTTGCTTTCGATTGATCTTGCCAGTTTGATTAAAAACTCTGTTGCTCGCTCAGGATGTGCAAAACTGAGGCAGAGGTTTGCGCTTTTTCCTACCCAGCCTCCCCGCCCCCCTCCCCGGGGGAGAGTGGAATTGAAGGCATCCATTAAAGGCACCATCTGAATCAGGTGTAATATATAATTCATAAATTGTTCTTATAATTACCTTTTACGAGAAAAGCACTATTACTGAGTAGTTTGTACAGACTTACCTCCTCATTATCTAGCTTGTACGTTTGCAAGCTTAGAGATGGTTGATTCCCAGTACAGATGTATATGTTTTTTCCTCCTCTCATTTTCCCTGGCTCTTTATTTCGTCTTCAGTAGGTCTGGCCCCAGGTTACAGGGTGTAATAAATCTATGCTGCGCCTTGATGAATCATCTCATTAAACACGCGCATAGGCTACCTGCCCCTCTCAGAGCCATGTGCGAGCAGCAAAAGGAGTAGAAATTTTGCACAAGGAACTTGGACCAGGGGAGCGAGTGTAGCGGGAGCGCTAAGGGAAGTGTCCATTTGTTGGACTCTTGTGGCCATTTGTTGTACTGGCTGAATGTTACCCTCCGGGCGTTTGACGTGACAAGAACCAAGGAAGGGAGAATCGGATGGCTTGCTTTAACTTACGGTGGAGCCAGCACTGTAACCATCCGCAGGACGGTCCTGAGGACGCAGGTCCAGTACTGGGCAGGGTCACTCACTCTGGGCACGCGAGGGGGGAGGGAAGAGCCGTGGCAGACACTCTGTGACTCTAGATTCCCACCCGCCTAACTGCCTCGTCTCCATACCACCTCTGGGTGTTTTCCTCTGCGTGGCCATCATGAGGTTGGCCTGAAGTCTTCCGCTTGTCCTGAATACTTCTTTTCTCATTGTCTCGAAACCACCTTTGTAAAGGTGCAACGGTGACCCCACCTTCAGGACCCCCTCCGGGCCAGGGATGCATCCCCGTCCCGCCTCTCCTGGGGG
Organism: Lynx rufus; assembly: GCF_022079265.1. Lineage (NCBI taxonomy): Eukaryota > Metazoa > Chordata > Mammalia > Carnivora > Felidae > Lynx > Lynx rufus. The sequence continues at coordinate 5,276,463 of NW_025814840.1, read as the reverse complement.
CTTTCTTGCTGGGTTATCCTGCCGCTCCCAAACACGGTCTCTCGGCCACTGCTGGCTGGAGCTAAGGCTGTCCTCCGTGAGGACACAGCTCAGGGTTTCAGGACGCCGGGAGCCGTGCTCTAAGCCCAGGACATCACTGACCGGCTTTAGCATTTCTGCTCTGAGAGTGCCACGCAGCCCCTAGTCTCTTGGCCGCGGCCGAGCTGCCGCCGGACGCTCTGGTTTTCTCCCTAGACACAGGGCTGAGGACCACAGCCCATTTTCTTCTCATCTTAGGGGTGGTACTGACAAGGCTTGGCCGCATGCTAGAGAGTGAGTCCCGCCGTCTTCTTCCCTGTCCTTCCGACGACACCTCGGGGCAAACCACATGGCCCTCCAGCACCTGCAGGTCACTCCTCCAGCGGGGTAAACCCGAGGTGCCCCGGCCTGTGAACGCAGGCATCTCTGAAGGCCTCCAGTCGGTAGCAATGCCGTTGGCGCGTCTCCAAGGATCCCTCGGGGCCTTCTCGCCCAGGAAGTTGTGACGGTCTCTGGACCCGCCTCAGCTGTAGGGTTCCCAGGCCCCGCTGCCAGCTCAGGCGTCACAGCCTTAATCCCGAGGCTCATGTGGCCTCACTCTTGCCAGTACCGTCCTCCCCCCGACGTGTGCATCCGGGAGGAGACACGGTGCTTTTGTTCCTTCATACACGGAATCCCCCCTGCTGAGCTTTTTTAATCTAAGGGAAGAAGATACTCCTTTATTGGACATAAAGGTCACTGGTATGTGCTCCCTGAACTTGAAAAGAGGCCTTTTTTTCTATTACCTTGACAAAGAAAGTTCCGAAGCAGACTACAACATGCAGGCTGACGGTGCACCTGCTCTCCCTACCTTCCCCGCCACGTTGGTGAGCACTCCATCCTCATCCGGGGCCTTCACACCCTAGCTTCCTTATCTCTGCTGCAACCCCGAAACGTACTTGCTGAGAGTAATGCTCAGAGAAACTAGAGTCACGTGCCTGTGATCACAGAGATAGAAACAGGCAGAGCTTTGATTCAGAGCCGTCTCTGTTGGCTCCCAAGCAGATGTGCTTTTTACTCTGTGGCGTTGACAGAAAGACATCTGAGGCACTTGGAGACCACCGGAACCATTCTGAACAAAACATCATGGCTCACGAATGGCACTTGGCAGGTGTTGGATAAGACGCCGCTTTCGACGGCGAATGAGTCCTAGACAGGGCCATATCACATATGATCATGCAGTTGCATTGACTTTATTTCGAAAATGTTAGGCACCTACAGTTACCTTTTCTTACTGGTAATGACAGTGGATGATAAAATTGCAGGTGAACATCACGGATTGTGTAAGAATTTCTCAGTAGGAAAATCCTGACATCCAAGATAGGCTAACGCTATTTCCTAGGTCTCTGAATTGACAGAGAATTAAACACATTTTTATTGTTCATGTAGGTACTGGGTGAGGTGATAATGATGACTTTAAATTGTGTCTGAGTGTGTCTTTTCCCGTCTGCCATATCGTCCCCACCACTCGAACGTGCTGCCCCAGTAAAGGAGAGAGATGAGCAGAGCGCGGTCAAAGAACACGGGCTTCAGAATTCTGTGGCCTTGGGCTTGAATGCAAGCTCCACAAGTATGCGACTGTGGGAAAATTACATAATCTTTTAGTCTAGTCCCTTTTCTGAAAAATGGAAAGAATCACCTCTAATTTGCAGTGCTAATGTGAAGCTTAATGAAGATAATGTTATGTTATGCGCATATGGAAAGATAAGAGAGGAGATTGGGTAGATTTTAGTACATTTAAATTAAAAATTTTTGTACAAAAAAAAGGCATTACAAACAGTGTTGAAAGATAAGCTTCAGACGGGAAAGATACTTACAAAACTATCTAGAATCTGTGACAACCTACGAAATTTTTTTAATGTTTATTTATTTTTGAGAGAGAGACAGAGCATGAGTGGGAGAGGGGCAGAGAGAGGGGAACACAGAATCCGAAGCAGGCTCCAGGCTCTGAGCTGTCAGCACAGAACCTGACACGGGGGGCTCAAACCCACAGACCATGAGCCGAAGTTAGATGCTCAACTAACTGAGCCACCCAGGTGCCCCACAGAATCCATAACAACCTTAAAAGTCAGTAAAAAAAAAAAAAAAAAAAAAAAAAAAAAAAAAAAAGATTTAAAACCCAGTGGAGAAAGAAAGGAAATAAAATTAATAATGACAGTTAATAATAAAGCAAGTTGAATGGCCAATATACAGAAAAAAAAATTTTTTAACTCACTGGTAATCAGAAAACTGAAAAAACAACAACTATCACTTCATACCCATCATGTTGGCAAAATCTAAGTTTGATAAGTATTGCTGAAGACTTGGTGAAATGACAACTCCTATCTTTCTGATGAGATTGAATTGAGACATCTATGGAAAAGTTCATATGGTTTTTATCCTTTCTCTCATTGATGTGCTGAATCACACTGATTGATTTGCCAATATTGAACCACACTTGCATCCCGGAAATAAATCCCACTTGATTGTGGTGAGTTATTTTTTTAAATGTATTGTTGGGTTCAGTTTGCTACTGTTTTGTTAAGGAATCTCGCATCTAGAGGTGTTGGCCTGTAGTTCTCTTTTATTGTCCTTACCTGGTTTGACTGCCAGGGTACCACAGGCCTCATGGAATGACTTTGGAAACTTTCATTCCTTTTCCTTGGAATAGTTTGAGAACAGGTATTAAGTCATCCTTAAATGTTTGATAGAATTCACCTCCAAAGTCAACTGGTCCTACACTTTTGTTTGTCGGGAGGTTTTTGATTACTGATTCAATTTCATTGCTGGCTACTGATCTGTTCAAATTTCTATTTCTTCCTGCTTCAGTTTTGGGAAATTACAGGTTTCTAGGAATTTATCCATTTCTTCTAGCCTATCTAATTTGTTGGCATATAGTTTCTCGCAATATTCTCTTATGATTATGTTTCTTTTTTTAAAATTATTTTAGAGAGACAGAGAGAGAGAGACACTGTGTCTGTGCGCACGCAAGCGAGCTGGAGAGAAGGGCAGAGGGGAGAGCAAGAGAGAACCTCAAATAGGTTCCACATGTAGTGTTGAGCCTGATGTAGGACTCAATCTCAACTGTGAGATCATGACCTGGGCCAAAATCAAGAGTCAGACACTCAACTGACAGAGCCACCCAGGCACCCTGATTGTATTCATGTGGTGTTGGTTATTTATTCTTGTCTTTCATTTCTTACTTTGTGTCCTCTCTCTCTCTCTCTCTCTATCTCTCTCTCTCTCTTCCCCCCTTCCTCCTTCCCTCCCTCCCTCTCAGAATTTGACTAAAAGTTTTTCAATTTTATGGATCTTTTCAGAAAGTCAGCTCCTGGCTTCATTGATTTGTTCCACTGTTTTCTAAGTTTCTATTTCATTTATTTATGATCTAATCTTTATTATTTCCTTCCTTCTACAGGTTTGCGGTTTTGTTTGATCTTCTTTTCCTAGCTCCTTTAGGTATAAAGTTAGGTTGTTTATTTGAGATTTTTCTTGCTTCTTGAGGTAGGCCTGTATTACTATAAACTTCCCTATTTGCAAGATTTTGCTGCATCCCAAAGATTTTGGACCATCGTGTTTTCATTTGCTTTTGTCTCAATGTATATTTTTTATTTCCTTTTTGATTTCTTGGTTGACGCATTCGTTGTTTAGTAGCATGATATTTAACCTCCATGTATTTGTGTTCTTTCCTGGTTTTTTCTTGTGGTTTATTTCTAGTTTCATACCGTTGTGGTTGGAAAAGATGCATGGTATGACTCTAATCTTTTTTAATTTGTTGCGACCTGATTTTTTGGGGGGAGGGCCTAACTTGATCTATTCTGGAGAATGTTCTATGTATGCTTAAAAAGAATGTATTCCACAGTTTTAGGATGGAATATTCTGAATATATCTGTTAGTGACATCTGGTACAATGTGTCATTCACGGGCACTGTTTCCTTGTTGATTTTCTGTTTAAATGATCTGTCCACTAATGTAGGCGGGGTGTTAAAGTATCCCACTATTATTGTATTATTATAAACGATGTCCTTTATGTTTGTTAATAGGTGCTTTTTGTATTTGGGTGCTAGCATGTTGTCACATAAATATTTTCAACTGCTCTATCTTCTTGTTGGATTATCTCCTTTATGATGATATAGTATCATCCTTTGTCTCTTGTTACAGTCATGTTTTTAAAGTCTATTGTGTCCAACATAAGTATTGCTGCCCCAGATTTCTTTTGACATCCATTGGCATGATAAATGCTTTTCCATCTCTCACTTTCAATCTGCATGTGTCTTCAGGTCTGAAATGGGACCCTTGTAGGCAGCACATAGTTTTTTTTTTTTTTTTAATCCATTTAGTCACCCTATGCCTTTTATTGGAACCTTTAGTCCATTTACATTCAAATTATTGATAGGATGTACTTAGTGCCATTTTGTTACTTGTTTTATGGTTGTTTTTATGGGACTTTCTTTGGTGATATACTTGGATTCATTTCTCTTTATTTTTTTCATATTTATTTTTTTCATATTTATTACAGGTTTTTTGATTTGTGGTTACTGTTAGGTTTATATATATTATGCACATGGCAGTCTATGTTAAGTTGATGTTTGCTTAAGTATCAATCCATTCTAGAAGCATTAAATTTGTACTCCTTTCCCTCCATGTTTTAGGTAAATGCTGTCATACTTTGCATTTTTTATTTTGGGAATCCCTTGACTGACTTTTATAAATATAGTTACTTCTTTTGTGCTTCCTACTTTTCTTACTCCTGCTATGGTCTTTCCCTTCCACTCAAAGAATCCCCTTTAACCTTTCTTGCAGAGCTGGATTAGTGGTCATTAATTCCTTCAAATTTGTTTGCCTGGGAAATTCTTTATCTCTTTCTGATATGAAAGATGGCCTTACTAGATAGAATATTCTTGGATGCAGGGTTTTTCGTTTGTTTGTTTAGTGTCAGCACTTTGAATATATCATGCCACTCCTTTCTGGCCTGCAAAGTTTCTGCTGAAAAATCTGCTGATAGCCTTTTGGGATTTCCCTTGTATGTAACAGTCTTCTCTCTTGCTGCCTCTAAAATTCGTTATCGTTATTTTTTCCATTTTAATTACTATGTGTTTTGGTGTAGACCACCTTGGCTTGATTTTGAGGTGAAGGGTAGAGTTGGATCTCTGTGCCTTCTGAATCTGGCTATCTGTTTCTTTCCCCAGATTAGGGATGTTTTTAGATACGTTTTCTTCAAATAAATCTTCTGCCCCTTTTCTTTCTCTTCTTCTGGGATCCCTTCTGGGATGCAAATGTTATTGTTTGGTGGTGTCACCAAGTTACTTTAATCCATTTTCAATTTTTATATATGTATCCTTTTTGTCTCTTTCCTGTCCAAATTGATTGCTTTCCATTACTCTGTCCTCCAAGTCACTGATCTGTTTTTCTGCTTCCTCTAGTCTACTATTTATTACCGCTTGTGTATTTTTTTTTCATTTTAGTTACTGAGTTCTTCATCTTGGATTTTTTTATGGTTTCTATGTCTTTGTTGAGGGGCTTACTGTAGACCTCCACTCTTTTCTTGAATCCAGTGAGTATTTTTATGACCATTACTCTAAATTCTCTATCTGGTGTATTACTTATCTCCATTTTATTTAGGTCTCTTTCTGTGATATTTTTCCTGTTCTTTCACTTGGGACATATTTCTCTGTCTCCTCATTTTGTCTAACTCTTGCTGTATGTTTCTAAGTGTTAGGGAAGTCAGCTATGTCTCATGTTCTTGAAAGTAGCAGCCTTATGAAGAAAAGTCCTGTAGTGCCCTGCAGTGCAGTGTCCCCTGTTTCCTAGAACCTAGTGCTTCAGGAGTGTCTCCTGTGTATGTTGCTGTGTTGTGTGTGCCCTGTTGTTATGGTTGAGCCATGTCTGCCTTGAGTCCGGCCATCGGCATTGGTTCTCCTGGCCTGCTGTTGGCAGGGTTTGGTCCCTTTGATGTTGGTGGGCCAGTCTGGTACCATGTTGGCCTGAGTGGATGCAGACCAGGTGTTTGCCAGAGATGCAGTAGCGCTGAACTGCAGAATGCTCTCCTTATGTTGTCCCCTGAGAAGCTTTAGTCGGAGAGCTGGGCCTGCAGTCAGACCAGATGTCTGCCCCCCAGCCCAGAGGCTTATCTTCCCCTCTCCCCAGAGCAGGACTCACTTTGGGGTGGCGATGGCCCCTGTTGAGACTGCTTGTACCCTGCTAGGCTTGTGAACCACTTTGGAGAACAACTGCTGAGGGCAGATCGGTGGGGGCAAGTGTCTGCAGGAGAGCATATGGGCAAGGCGAGCTGTTAGCAGGTTACTGCAGAGTGTTCACTCTGTGCTGATTTGTGTAGACATCCATGTACCTAGGCTGGGGGGCAGGAGAGGGAAATGGCACTCACTAGCTTCTTTATTCTTGGAGAAGTCTCCTAAAGATCCTTGCCCCTCTAGCACTTGCACGTACCCCAGTCATATACCCATCTACCCCTCCCAGGTACAGACTCAGGGATCAGTTTTCTTCCCGACTGTCTCTCTCCCCTTCCTACTGGATGTGGCCCCTTCTTTACCTTCAACAATGGGAAGTCTGTTGTGCCAGTCTTCAGGCCATTGTTCAGCTTACTTACACTGATGAGGGTGTTAACTAGGTGTATCCATGGGATGAGGTGAGCCTGGGTCCTCCTACTCTGCCATCTTCCCTGGAAGTCCACCACAAATCTTTTGTTAAATTTATTCTTAGAGACTTGATAAGCTGGGAAAGTAAATGCTATATGTTAAAGCACAATTTCTAATTTCTAATTGTGCCATAATGTATAGAGATAATTGATTTTTATTTATTCACTTGGTGTCCTATTTCATTTGGTCTGTTTACTTTTTAGTAGTACATTTTAATTTACTGGTATATTCTTTTGGATTTTCTATATACACAACCACATAAGCTGTGAATAATAAAGGTTTTCTCCTACCCTACCTTCCCTTATGTCTTTTTCTTCTACTCTACTGACCAGAACTCACGCAACGGTGTTGACTAGAGGTGGCGATGGTGGGCATTTTTGCATCTTTGTGACTCTCAGAGGGAAATCTTTCCATTTTTCTCCTTAAGAATTTTTTCCTTCCAGGTTTTTGATAGATAATGGATCAGGTAAGGGATGTTCTTTCCTATTCTACATTTGCCAAGAACACGTATGTTTTAAAGTGTCACAACTGGATATTAAATTTATTTGGACTCTTTAGTCTACATTTTCTAGAAGATTTCTTTCTTCACAATCAGTGAATAGGACGAATGGCATTCGTGGATCCATTGCCTCTTTAAGCACTAGAGACTAGAAAATAACCTCTAAATCGTACTTAGGTTGTACTTGACACTGACGTTATAGCACTGTTCTTCTCATGTGGGACTCCATTGAGCCACTTAAATGGAATTTAGGGACACTAGGGGTCAACATATGTCCCTTGGCCGAAACCCGTAAATATTTGCTTACCTTTCTACCTTACTTTAGTCGTATTGTGGGACGTTGGAGTATTCCTTTGTTTCTTGCCAACTCATCATGCGTTTAGAAAGATGTTATTAAATAGTTTATCTTGTGTGTTTAGTTGTTTCCAATAGCTGGTTCTTTAGGGCATCCGTCACACATACTGTTGGAAACAGCAGCCAAATATATTATTTATTTGAGAACATTTTTTGAAGTAAATGTGGCACATTGTCAACTTGGATTAAATCTCAGGGAAGCATACTTTGTTGTTACATGATTTCTGTAGTTTTCATTTTTTTTAATAATAAAAATAATTTCTTTTTGTATCTTTTAAAATGATATGTCTATTCTGCTTATCAGGGAAAGCGTTTCGCACATTTAAAATCTTTGACTTTTCCTTCTCTTTAAATGACTCTCGTTTGCTTTCGGTGTCAACGTCATTTTCCCTGTGGCCCTTCTGAGAGGAATATTACACCCATTTTCTCCACATGTTTGGTGATAGGAACCCTTAGAGCCATAAGCAGAAGCCTAAGGGTGTTTCTGCTGCTTTTGCCTATAAAGAGTCGTGACCCTTAAATCTTCATACTAACTTTATACCGTTCTCATTTCTTTGTGAAAGTCACCTGCCCTTTCCCCCTGGTCTTTGGGGAGTCAGAGGTAAGGGGCTTTTCTCTATGGCTTTCCACCCATCACTCGTTTCTGCTTCCAAATACAGATTGAAGGCATTACATGTCCAGGACAGAACTCGCCATGCCTGATGAGGATGTCCTCTGTTAAATGACTCACTAGGAAGGAAAGGACCCACATAATGGGCTTTTAGGGACTGAAGTTGATAAAGCTGAGCAATCATAAAAGGAATTCTTTCAGCTTCAGAGATGTCTTAGGGCTAAAATTTTAACCAGAACAGAATAAACATGAAATCCAAGTAAATTAAAAATTTTCTTTTCATTATTACTTTTGATATATTTTGTATCCTTTGTGCCCATGTCAATATCTATTAGAAAAGCAGATGGATAGATACTTTGTTTCTAAGTACATACACTGAGCTAAAAGACTTTTCCTTTGGACCCTTGTAGAATCATTGATATATGATTGTTTCCTTCAGAGTACTGTAGGTGTACTATGTGTAGGATTCTGTGTATATCTATTTTAATTCTACCTTTTGGGGAAGATTTGACATTTTAAAGAAGCAAATTTATAAAAATTCAGATAAAACTCCATTTTTCCAGTATCCAATATAATTTGAGTATGCTTGTGCATTTTAAGGAATCAAGAGATCAAAAAGCCAATTTTCTTTTTCAACTATACATTCAGTATTTTTAAATGAATGTAAACAAAAATAACAGATTTAAGGGATGATGAAATTGGCAGGATGTGGGCATCTCATGTTCTGTGGCAGGAAATATTTTCCGATTTTTATTCCTCCAATAAAAGGTTTCAATTTGGCTTTTTAATGTCCTAAGGAATATAACAACTATTCCTGAGTTTTTAAATGTCTTTTAATCTTTTAAAAGATTGTTGATCCATAAAATTCATAAAAAATTTCATAAAATTACTCCTTTGCCATTGTATTTTTTCAAAGCAAATCCCAGATACAGTGCAGCTCTGTGTTTATGTGAGATAATAAAAAAGCACAGCTCAGGATAATGCATATGTGACTTACATTCACTTGCATTTGTTTTATGAGAGACGTTAAGATGGCAGGAGAAGATAAGAGCCATAATAAAGAAAAAGGCGTTATTATTGTCAGTAGATAATACGTACACTTTGGAGACATCAAAGATAATTGAAATAGTCTTAGCATTTGCACATAAGTTGGAACAGAAATATTTCTATAGTACGAGACAGCATGTTAATACTACACGGTGATACCATAGCTTACTGCAAATTCCCTTCTGTATGTGTGCATTTCCTTGAACTACTCAAAAGGAGTCCACACAGAGTTACGAATAATGACTGGCATTTATACAGTCATGATCTGTATTTCATTGAAAAGTTATGGTGCATGCTTTAACGTTCGAGTTCTCCCGGATAATACAGAACTGATTCTGCATCAATGCATCTTTTCAGGGATCTTTGAAGGATTGACTCTCTCATAACTCGTTACCCACCTGTTTCTTCTTTTCTTCCACCTTCTCTTATTCAACAATGCCATAGTATTTTCTTTGTCTCCTTTTTTTTGTTTGTTTCAGAATATGCATCTACACATCATACATACATACATACTTTCACACATTTAACGAGGAAGGGCCGATTGTTTAAAGAAATACCATTCTGGCCATAGTATTAAGTTAAATTCACTTTCCAACTGCTAGTCATTTCGATGTACTTAGATCTCTTTGCAAGCAAGAAATCGAGAACCCTAGTAATGTAGTAATGTCACTCTAGTAATGTAGCAGATTGAGGGCCATCCAGAGAATCTGAAATCGGAGCAGCTGAGGAAGTGGAAGAAGCATTCGTGATCAAAACATTTGCCTTCCTTTTGAGAATTGCTAAATGAGAGGTTTTTCTTTTCCACTCCTTTTTCCCTAAAAATCTGTGAAATGGTATTAAAATACCACTTGAAGAACAACCAAAAGAAAATAAAATTTGCCACCACCACCACCAGGGAGCTAACTGACACGCACAGAGTGGCCATCCCTGACACACACATTTACTTAGGATGAGGTGTTGTTTATCACCATTGCCACCACACGCATGTCCTTAGAATGAACTGTTGTTTGCTATTAAAACCCTTGAACCTTAACTGTAGAAGATGGAACCAAGGCCCAGGAATTGATTCCTGTGTTCCCTTCCTCTTCTGTATCCTTTATCGATAATAAGTGGTATTCTGTTAGCAGCTATTAGGATCGTTAACTTTTGAGGATATGCAGGTGAGGAGTCAAAGGTAATGATCCTATGTAAAGCCAAAATAATGCACATTTTCTATTACTTCACAGTGTACATATTTAAAATTGTGAAGCCTAGAGGAAATAGTTACCTAAAAGAAGTTTGACGTTGCCTCTGTATCTCTTTCTCTGGGAAAGTAGAGAGAACAGCTGTTGTGGGACAATGGTCTACAGTGACCAGTGGAAAGGAAAGAAAGGAATCCAGGAAGTGTTAGTAAGATCCAAGAACCCATTTCCTGTCTTTTCACGCAAACTCTCAAAGAAATATTATTCTTTCTAAATCTGTGGTCCATTACTTCGAGACTAGTTTTAATCTAAGGGATTAAAAACCTGTTATTATCCAAATGATTGGCAAGAATAACCGGAGGTAGACCTTTTTAATACTGCCCCCCTTTTTAAAGATAGGTTATGTTAATAAGTTCTTTGCAAATTCTATTAAAGAGTAGGCACATTTCTGATTTAGCGAAATTCAAATCTGTCTTTGCTTTTGTAGTCACTTTGCAAGCCTTATACATTCTCTACACAATTGGATGGAAGAAATTTTGTTTCCATTTGGGATGAAGATAATGTTTTTTTAACTATTATTTCTGTGTGATGGCATGTCTTATGTGACACATTAGCATCTCCTTTTCAACTTCCTTCCCTCCTTTTTTTGAGAAGAATGTTGACATAAACCCACTCAATTAAAATAACATTACAATCTTACCTGACTTATTCAGAGAAACAATAGAATGTGCCATTATGTAGGCTGACTAAACCTGGAGATTGTGTCAATTGAGGAGAGAGTGTATCCCTGAGTTTTTGTATTACTGATCACTGATGGGAGGGGAGGGGGTTCTTTTTCTTGCTTGTGCCTCTGCCTATACTCAGTGACATTCTGCATAGTATAATATGCTTGTGATGAAAATACAGGTTCCATAGACGAAATGAGAATAGACAAAGAATCAGGGAAGCCATAGAAGATAGACTGTGATACGTAAGATCATTAACTATAGCATTTTTTTTTTTTTGCTTTTTTTTCCCCAATTTTCTTAACATCGATGATGACACTTAGAAGCATTTTTCAGGCTACTAAAAGGGTTTGCTTTTTCCCTACATAATCCAGCTAAAGAAATATTAGGTAAAAGTATGAGAATAAACATGATAAACTTTTGAGTTAGTGAATGTCAGTGTAACATGTGAGACTGTCATGAATCTATTTCATTTACCACCCTGAACTCTGTGTATCTGTATTTCCCTTATCACATCCCTCTTCATAATGTTTTCTGTTGTTTAAGCATCTGGATTCTCTTTTCTCCCTGGTGCCATTCCACTTTGATGGCCAATCCTCAATGTGTCCTGACTGAAGGCTGTCACACTTTAGGAGACAGGGTCTTGCCTGTGCCACTCATTAACTGATACCTTTGAAGAAGGCACTTAACTTCCCTGGAACCAGGTCTCCTCCATTGTAATCCACCATGGTTTCCCAATTGACTTAAGGTGCAGCTCTCTAAGTTTGGTGATTCATTTATTTTTAGCATGAATGCCTTTTTGGCCCAAACTTCATGAGCCTGACACTGTTCCCTTTGGCAAACCTAGGTGGTCAGCTGTGGAGGTAAAATAGAAGTATTATTAGGCCGCTTGCGAAGGAAACAACTCCGATATGGAATGTTGTAAGAATAGTAGTAGTGAAGAAGTCTTAAAAAGTCTTGCTTGAACCTTCTTGCCTCTCCCAGCAGTCATGCCTTTCACATATATACATTCTTCGAGCAAACATGGACTAACCCTCCTAACGCCAGGCACTGTCACGCTCTTGGGGCCCAGATGTGAACCAGAGTCAGAGTAACAGTCAGGAGGAGACAGATAAGAAAGCTGACACTTTCTTTTGCTGAGCAATGTATAAACTGATAGGGACGCACCCAGAAGGCACAGAAAGGTTGGGACACCAACCCCTCGGAGAAATCATTCTTCAGTCTTCCTTCTTCCTCCTCGTACATTTTTTTTCAGCTCATCTATATCCCTCTCAATCCTTTATTGTAGCACTAGTGCCCCAACACGGGCTGTGGAGTCAGACTTCTTGCAGTGGAGTCTAAACTCCTTTACCTGGTTATTCTGGGGCCCTGGAAAGTCATCGAGCCTCCATGTCAGTTTTCTAATCTGTAAAATGGGGATAAGAGTCATGGCGCCCTGCCGGCAGGGATCATGATTTTTTTGAATTATGTTTCCGAATTCTAATACATTGAACACAAGTATTAGAAGAAGAAAGGATTCGAGTCATCAAAAACAACAATAACAACATTAACTGCTTGTCAATAAATAGGAATTCCTTAGATTTACTAAAACGGAATACAGGTAAAGTTGTCAGACTGACCATTAACTAAAACCAAGGCATCATTTTTTCTTTTCCGCATGTTCTGAGACCAGATCCTTCCATCCTCCCAGGTCCCATGAACAACAGAGCCCCAAGTACTGGAGAAATAACTTCCCCACATATTTTAAGGAGCCTATTTAATTTTGTTTACAAACACATACCAAACAGTGTCATATTTTGTTCTTTTTTTGTGAGATTTTTCTTAAGAAATTGTGGTTAGCGGTACAGTGGCCCGAACCTGGTAAGAGGGAGACCTCCACGTTTTATTTAATTTGCTGCTATTTTGTTGCCATAATATTCAGGCAGCCTGTCCTGTTTTTTGGAATTGAAATGTGATTTGAGGAAAGTTCCACCATTATGAATATGGTTTTGCTTGAATCCCCCATAACTTTCTTTTCAATTACCATTTTAAGGTCCACTAAGATGTATTTTCTTTTTTATTTAGTACTTTAACAGACTTTGCATAATCAAACTATTTTTTTATGTTTTTATTTTAATTCCAGTTAGTTAACATATAGTCACATCCAGTCTTATATTAGCTTCGGGGGTACAATACAGTCATTCACCACTTCATACATCACCCAGTGCTCATCTCAAGTGCCCTCCTTAATCCCTATCACTTGTTTTCCCCACCCCCCCCCACCATGGACCTCCCCTCTGGTGACCATCAGTTTGTTCTCTATAGTTGAGAGTCTGTTTCTTGGTTTGCCTCTTTCTCTTTTTTTTTTTCTTTACTCATTTGTTTTGTTTCCTAAATTCGACATGTGAATGAAATTATATGTTGTCTTTCTCTGACTGGCTTACTTCAGTTAGCATAATACTCTCTAGCTCCATCCATGTCATTGCAAATGGCAAGAATTCATTCTTTTTTATGGCTGACTAATATTCCTTCGTATATAGAAACCCCATCTTTTTTGTCCATCCACCAGTTGATGGACACATGGGCTGTTTCCATAATTTGGCTATTGCACATAACGCTACTATAAACATAGGGGTGCATGTATCCTTTTGAATTAGTGTTTTTCTCTTTGGGGGAAAATCTCCAGTGCAATTACTGGATCATAGGGCAGTTCAATTTTTACCTTTTGGATGAGACTTCCTATTGTTTTCTACAGCGGCTGTACCAGTTTGCACTCCCACCAACAGTATAGGAGGGTTCCTTTTGTCCCACATCCTCACCAACACCTGTTGTTTCTTGTGTTGTTTATTTTAGACACTCTGACAGGTGTGAAGTGATATCTCATGGTGGTTTCGACTTGCAATTCCCTGATGATAAGTGAGGTTGAGCATCTTTTCATGTGTCTGTTGGCCATCTGGATGTCTTCTTTGGAAAATGTTTATTCATGTCTCCTGCCCATTTTTTAGATTGGATTATTTTTTTTTGGTGTTGAGGTGTATCCATTTTTTATAGGTTTTGGATCTGACCTTTTATTATATACATCGTTTCCAAGTACCTTCTCGCATTCTGTAGGCCGCCTTTGAGTTTTGTTGATGGTTTCCTTCACTATGCAGAAGCTTTTTATCTTGATGAAATCCTAATAGTTTATTTTTGTTTTTGTTTCCGTTCCTCAGGAGACATACGTAGAAAAATGTTACAGCCGATGTCAGAAAAATTACTGCCTATGCTTCTTCTAGCATTTTCACAGTTTCAGGCCTCACATCTAGGTCTTTAATTCGTTTTGAATTTATTTTTGTATATGGTGTAAAAAAGTGGTCAGTTTCATTCTTCATGTTGCTGTCCAGATTTCCCAACACCATTTCATTTGTTGGTGAGACTGTTCTTTTGCCATTGGATATTCTTTCCTGCTTTGTCAAAGATTCATTGATCGTATAGTTGTGGGTTTATTTCCATATTTTCTATTCTGTTCCACTGATCTCTATTTTTTGTGCCAGTACCATACTGTTTTGATGACTACAGTTACGTAATAGAATTTGAAGTGAGAATTGTGATGCCCCCAGCTTTGCTTTCCCCGCCTCCCAAGACTACTTCGGCTATTTGGGGTCTCATGTGGTTCCATACAAATTTTAGGATTGTTTGTTCTAGTTCTGTGAAAAATGCTTTAGTATTTTCACATGGATTTCATTAAATGTGTAGATGGCTGGGGTGCCTGGGTGGTTCAGTCAGTTGAGTGTCCAACTTCGGCTCAGGTCATGATCTCATGGTTTGTGAGCTCAAGCCCTGTGTTGGGGTCTGTGCTGACAGGTCAGAGCCTGGAGCCTGCTTCAGATTCTGTGTCCCCCTCTGCCTTGGCCCCTCCCCCACTCATGCTTTGTATCTCTCTCTCTCTCTCTCTCTCTCTCTCTCTCTCAAAAACTAAACATTAAAAAAAATTTAAGGTAGATTGCTTTGGATAGTATAGACATTTTAATGATATTTATTCTTCTAATCCCTGAGCATGCAATGTATTTCCATTCTTCTCTCTTTGGATTCTTTCATTGGTGTGTTATAATTTTCAGGGTATAAATTGTCCACCTCTTTGGTTACATTTTTTACTAGGTATCTTATTATTTTGGATGCAGTTGTAAATGGGATTGTTTTCTTAATTTCTGCCACTTCATTGTTGGTGTGTAGAAATGCAACAGGTCTCTGTTGTAACCTGCAACTTTACTGAGTTCATTTATCAGTTTTCGTAGTTTTTTGGTGGAGCCTTTCACTTTTTCTATATAAAGTATCATGTCTTCTGCAAAGAGGGAAAATTTTACTTCTTCCTTACCAATTTGTATGCCTTTTATTTCTTCTTGTCTGATCGCTGTGGCTAGGACTTACAATACTATATTGGATGAAAGCTGTTAGAACGGATATCTCTTTATTATTCCTGACCATAGAGGAAAAGCTCTCAGTATTTCCCCATTAAGGATGATGTTAGCTGTGGGTTTTCATATATGGCCTTTATTATGTTGACATATGTTTCCTCTAACTCAAATTTGTTGAGGGTTTTTACCATGAATGGATGTTACACTTTGTCAAATGCCTGTTCTGTGTTTATTGAAATGATAATATGTTTTTTTTTATCCTTTCTCTTGTTGATGGGATGTATAATATTTATTTGCAAATACTGAACCATGCTTGCATCCCAGGAATAAATTCCACTCAATAGTGGTGATGATTTTTTTAATGTACTTTTTGATTCGGTTTGCTCCTCTTTTGTTGAGAATTTTGCATCTATGTTCATCAGGGGTATTGGCCTATAGTTCCCTTTTTTATTGGTGTCTTTATCTGGTTTTGCTGTCGGGGTAATGCTGACCCTATAGAATGAGTTTGGAAGTGTTCCTTCCTTTCCAATTTTTGGAATAGTTTAAGAAGAGTAAGTGTTCATTCTTTAAATGTTTGGTAGAATTCGCCTGTAAAGCCGTCTGGTCCTGGACTTTGGCTTCTTGGGAGTTTTTTCATTACTGACCCAATTTATTTGCTGCTTATCAATTTGTTGAAATTTTCTATTCTTGATTCAGTTTGGGAAGTTTACATATTTCTAGGAACTTATCCATCTCTTCTAAGTTATCCAGTGTGGTGACCTATTGGTTTTCATAATCTCTTATTTGTATTTCTGTGGTGTTGGCTTTTATTTCCCCTCTCTCATTTGTGAATTTATTTATTTGAGGCCTTTCTCTTTTTGATAAGTCTGGCTAAAGTTTTATCAGTTTTATTGTTTTTGTTTTTCCCAAACAACCAGGTTCTAGTTGCATTGATCTGTTCTATTGTTTTTGTTTGTTTTTGATTTTTTAGTTTCTGCATCACCTACTTCTGCTCTAATCTTTATTATTCCCTTCTTCTTCTGTTTTTAGGTTTTGTGTGTTGTTCTTTTTCTGGCTCTTTTAGGTGCAAGGTTAGGTTGTTTGAGATTTTTCTTGCTTTTAAGGTAGGCCTTTATTACTATATACTCCCCTCTTAGGATCGCTTTTACTGCATCCCAAAGGTTTTGGGACTGTTGTGTTTTTATTTTCATTTGTTTCCATGTACTTTTTTATTTCTTCTTTTATTTATTGGTTGCCTCATTCATTTTTAAGTAGCGTGCTATTTAGCCTCTATGTATTTGTGGTCTTTCCATATTTTTTCTTGTGGTTTACTTCTAGTTTCATAGTTTTGTGGTCAGGAAAGATGCATGCTATGACTTAGATCTTCTTGAATTTGTTGAGGCTGGTTTTGTGGGCTATTATGGTATGTATTATGGAGAATGTTCCATGTGCACTTGAAAAAAAATGTATTTTTCTGTTTTAGGATGGAATGTTCTGAAAATATCTGTTATTTCCATCTGTTCCAGTGTCATTCAAAGCCATTGTTTCCTTGTTGATTTTCTGCTTATCCAATCTGTCCATTTTGTAAGTGGAGTATCAAAGTCCCCTACTATTAAGGTATTATTATTGATTAGTTCCTTTATGTTGGTTATTAACTGTTTTTATTTATTCAGGTACTATCATGTTGGGTACATAAATATTTATAATTGTGATATCTTCTTTTGGACTGTCCCCTTCATTATTAGACGGTGTTTTTCTTTTCTGTTGTTACATTTCTTTGTTTTGAAGTCTGTTTTGTCTGAAATAAGTATAGCTACTCTGGTATCCTTTTGACCTCCATTTGCAGAATAGGTGTCTCTCCGTACCCTCACTTTCAGTCTTCAGGTATCCTCATGTCTAAAATGGGTCCATAGACAAACTGATCACAAGGTTTTGCTTAAGCTGTTTTCTACATCCCGAAACGTTGCTTTTCTCTTCATTAATACTTACATTCCTAGGAAATTTCATATGTGGCAGTATGGATTCTGCATCTTACACAGTGTGCTGATGTCACTTAAGAACTTAAAAAGGGCATGCCTCTTAGGGATGCTTTATTAAGGCTCCTTTCAGAAATTATTTCTCAGCTCAGAAGACTTCTAAATCAATGTGTTTGAGTGTTACCAACCATTCTGCAAAGAACAGGATGAAGGAAGCATAAAGATGTCATTTTTACCGATAGGGAACATCCAATTCATTTTATAATTTCCACTCAAGACCTTGGAAGACATCTGTTCACTGTTCAGCTTTTTCTATATTTCTTGCCCTCAGATTCTCCTGAGTGTTAGTTCTTTGAATTTGAGTTTGACTTTTGGTAAAAAAAGATTTCCCACATTTATAATATTCATAATCTGATGGAAATATGGTTTTGGCCAGACTTCAAGCAGAGTCTGAAATGAGGCAAGTCTGGGATGGTACCTGGGTCACCAGCATGGTAAGAAAAATACTGAACGTACTGGAGGGTTAAAAGTATGAGAACAGTGACAGTTCCTGACTTGCCCACTCACCTGGAAAGGGGTCAGTCAACTTTTTCTTCAAAGACTAGATAATAAATATTTTCAGCTTTGCATGCCTTTCAGTCTCTGTTGTACTTGTTCAGCTTTGCCTTTGGAGCCCAGAAATGGCCATTGACGAAACATATGTGGTCAGAGGTGGCTGTGTCCCCATACAACTTTACAAGAACCTAATAAATAATACTTTCTGGGCAAAGGGGCACAGCTCAAATCATGATGTCATGATGTCAGAATCGTTAGCCTAAGAGTAGATCTCACCCCGGGAACATCATAATCACAGCTTTTCATTTGTTTTCATTTTCCCAAATATACATGCCTGTCCCCACCTAACCCAGAACATAGAAGAATCTACAGGAACATCTGGGAGAGCTCACAAAATCCAGATGAGTCCCTGGCCTTCCCACTGCCACTTCTACCGTTGATATAAGCACTGGTGAAAACACAGGTGTAAATATTTTATGCAGAAGGCTGCTCCCATTACCCACCATGCCTTGCAACCAGTGCCATTAGCCTGGTTTTAGGACCAACCTCCAGAGTACTCCTAAAACACAGCAATAATGAGCTCTAGGGGAAAAAAAATGCCAAATGTGGCAGCTGCAGTCTGACTTTTAAAGACTTTCCGCCTTAGTCCTTCTGTTCTGTCCCTTCTGGACGTATTTATTACCCCAATGTCGCACACCTCCCATGCTTGGTTCAGGAGGAAAATCTGTTCTGTCAGTGTTAGACAGTTCTTTGAGCTCCAGCCTGTGTAGCAAGTAGGAGCCAGCGCTTAATTTTAGAATGCTGACTGCCCGGAGCAAAATGTGACATGATTAGTTTGTGTTCATTAGTGTTGGTGGAGAGATTTTGTCTGCGCGAGTTTGCAAAACAGCCGGAAGTAAAATTTTGCAAAGAGCTTTTTCCTTTAAGTCGGTGCCTTTAGGGAGACATCCGGGCCTTATTTTTAGAATTCATTTCTCTTGCTACATAATTCTGGGCTGGATAGATCAGATGGTGTAAATGAGCCTGTGGGTGTTTTGCCAGAAATCTACATGTGCTTTTATTGTCCTCTCCAACTAGTTTACTTCTCAAAAATATGTGTCACTGGTCAGGAGGAGGACTGGAACTATAGACATGGACAATTCAACAGAAATAGCTCCTTTTTCCTTTGATGGTAAAATAATCTCCTCCTGTCCCCCACCACCTGGGGCCTATACTTCCCTAATCCCAACATATACTTTGTTCTTATTACTAAACTCATCTTTTGTAGGTGATCCTTCGCTTCTCCTGGAAACAGGTGTCTTAAAAGAGAAAAAGCATGGATTTCTTATTTGACCTGTTACCACTTGTAATGTCCAATCTTGCTCCTTCCCATTATTTGAAAATAATAATAGTAATAATCAACTCTCGTGGGTCTAAATGGACCTGATGATGGTTTGAATAGACAGGTTATGATGAGGAGTAGTTGGATTAGATAAATATTTAAAAACTAGTGCTCATAGTTCTTGCTCATGGGATGCCAGGGAAAGGGGAGTCAGGATAATTGCAGGGTATGGGGGTTTGAGGTAGACAAGTAGGTACCATTTCTTGACATGGGGGCGGTGGGTCAAGGCAAAATAGAGTTTGACGGAGTATAAATTACAACTTCACATATGATAATTACGAAGTGCCTGTTAATCATCCAAGTGGCACTCAGGGCTACAGAGGAATGGAGACAATAAGGTACATAACTAAGATGTCCTCTGGGATGCTGGGCAGAGGCGTGTGGCACAGTTTTAGGAACCATTACAACAGTTGTGTAAGTTACCTGTTTCTATCATTGCAAGAAACATAACTTCCCGGTTGTATCATGCTTTTATGTATTTTTAAGTATTAACATTAGGAAGACTAAGAAATTATCTCTTGGAAATTCAGTACGTTATAAATGTACTTCTCTGCTATTTTCTGGATAACGGAATATTTTAGAATATTAGAATATTCTAATTCAAGAATGGATGTGCTTAATTAGAAGTATTCTTTAGGCATCCACATTCGTTCTTTCAAATTGAATTGAGATCCACTGGGTGTAACCTATAACATGTTTTCCAGAATATGTAGTGCTTTCTAGGGTGAAATTATTATCATTTTTTAAATATTTTATTTATTTTTGAGAAGGTGGGGAAGGGCAGAGAGAGGGAGTGAGAGGATCCCAAGCAGGCTCCACATTGTCAGGGCAGACTGGACCGGATGCGGGGCTCAATCTTAGGAAATCATGACCTGAGCTGAAATTACGTTGGTCGCTTAACCGACTGAGCTACCCGGCTGCCCCATCTAGGATGAAATTATTAAATCATGAGCTCCAGAGACCTACTAATGGTCCATGCAAAGTGGTGTTGGGCCATATTTTGTTCTTCACTTTGGTAGGAATTTCTTTATCAATGGGTAAGAAATTGTCCTCATTCATTTCGTGTTTTAGAAACACTTAAAAAAAGGATACCCTGTACTTATAAAATTTAAAGGAAAATAACATTTATGGAAACCTTGACTATTTATAAGGTGAAATTAGAGTTGGTTGAGTAGACTTCTCTTTCTAGTGATATGTCCATCTTTCATATAGCAAGATACAAATGCTTCCTGTTGTACACTGTTGACATAGAATGAACTATATTTTAAAGGAAAACTGACTATATACCCTCTCTGAGACTGTCATGGTCCTTCCTCATGACAAATTAGGCCTGTGGACAAAAAAAAAAATCTCAGGACTGTCAAGTCTTATGAAATGTAACCTCGTTTCTTCCATATTCTCCTGGGAATGGGTGGTCAATGTCCTGATGTATGATTTTGTGTTTGACACTGTTAAAGAAAAATTGTGCTAGACAGAGGTAAATTGAGAAGATTTGGGCTCTCAGGTTCTTGAGAAAGACATTCCTAAACTGTGAAACCAGCAAGGGGCTGAGAGAAGATTAACATCGCAAAGGGGCAGAGAAATAATTTCCAATTGCAAGTTTTCTAAACTAAATGCTCGGAGAAGAGGGAGGGGAGGGGCCTGTAGTCAGGAACCAGCCCATCTAAATCGTCCTCTGGCTGAAGAAAAGGCGAATGCTGTCTTGCTCAGCACCTTATATGCTCTGGACCCGCGGGGGTCGGAATTCTCCGTTATTTCATAAAAGAAGCAAATTAAAACACCATAAAATTATTTACTTTTGGAGGAAGAACAAGAAGACTGTTGTAGCTAATTATCTTAGCCATAGAATTTATCCAAATGGGTTAATCTTCCTCATCTTCCTCAGGCTTAAAGTGAGGAGTTGGAGTTCCTGCCCAAGACTGACAGCTTTTGGGTTTGAAGAGTTCTCTAGGCCCCAGAGAGTCAAGCAAGATAAATTCTCTGAACTGAATGGCCTCTGGCTGTAGCTAAGTTCTAAATCCCTGTAACTTGCATTTCAGAGGCTCCAGAGTTCAGAGAGGCCCCACAAAGGCAAAGAGTGGAGATAGGAGGAAAGTCAGAAATAATAATAATAATAACAATAATAATAATAATAATAATAATAATAATAATAAATCTTGTATGTGCTAGCAAAATATATTTTAATATATTTATTAGGTTACTTGACTTCTCTGCCTCAGTTTCTGATCTTTATTTACCTTGTGTAAATTAGGGTGATACTTTTTAATTTATTATAGGGAAAAATGAAATCATATATATATATGAAATAGACTATCTGGCTTATGGGAAAAAAATTGTGATCTATTGTCATTCATTATTCCTTGGTGATTCATAGCTGTCCCTTCACTAGACCTTCCCTCCTTTAAAAGCAAAGATCGAGTCCTTTTATCTTTGGATTTCTAGTGGTCAGGCGAGTGCCTTGTAAGTATACGTTAACTGAGGGGCGCCTGAGTGGCTCAGTCGGTTGAGCGTCCAACTTCGGCTCAGGTCATGATCTCACGGCCCGTGGGTTCGAGGCCCATGTCGGGCTCTGTGCTGACAGCTCAGAGCCTGGAGCCTGCGTCGGATTCTATGTCTCCCTCGCTCTCTGCCCCTCCCCGCTCAGGCTCTGTCTCTATCTCAAAAATAAATAAACATTAAAAAAATTTTTAAAGTATACGTTAACTGAATGACTACATGAACATGTGAGTTGTAGCGACATTTCTTAGAGCATGTGTTGTAGGCTAGTGGTCCCCAGGCTAGGCTGTTGATCAAGGTTATATACAGCTACCTATTGGCCAGACACAAGGTGTATAGGGAGGAAGGAGTTATTCATATTACAGAGGAAAAGTGTTAAAGCGAGGAGGGGTGGCCTTGAGCCTTGAGAATTACAAGGTGGCCTTGTAGGATATTCTGTTTTGGACTTAATTCTCCGGATGGTGGAGCTATAGATGAATTTTAATGGGGTACGAGGCACATGGGGTATGAAGGAGGGTCTGGGATCACGCCCACGTATTTGGCTTGGTTCCAGGGACATGGTAGCTTCTCAGAAGATACCTTCTGAATGAATGGAAAAGTACTTAATCATTAAAAAGAATGAGGAAAAATGTAGATCCCTATGCACTGATATGGAAAGATGTCCAAGATCCCTCTTAAGTGAAAAGAGCAATATGAGACCAATGAGTGTAGCGTATTTCCATTTGTATTTGAAAAAATAATTATGTGTGTGTTTGTGTGTGGGGCGGGATGGGTGGTGGGCTGTGGGTGGATAGATGTACAAATACCTAAAAGAATTAGAAAGAATATACTCTTTAATAAACAGTTGTTACCTCTTGGGAGCCAAATCAGAGAGCTGGGCCATTTATACTGTATAATTAAAAATTTGGGGGCACCTGGGTGGCTCAGTCGGTTGAGTATCCGACTTCGGCTCAGGTCATGATCTCACAGTCCGTGAGTTCGAGCCCCGCGTCAGGCTCTGGGCTGATGGCTCAGAGCCTGGAGCCTGTTTCCGATTCTGTGTCTCCCTCTCTCTCTGCCCCTCCCCTGCTCATGCTCTGTGTCTCTCTGTCTCAAAAATAAATAAACATTAAAAAAATTTTTTAATTTATACCATATAGTATAGTTCATATTATACAACTATACTTTATGTTTTATGTAATCTGCATTGTATGCCTTTTGTATCAAATTTCATTTAATTTTGTGATGATGATGATGTTGATGATGATGGCGGCAGGATAAAGAAATTCCTCAGATTTATAGCCAGATTTGAGACATCCTGATGTATAGCCTGCTTAATGCTGGCTTAAGTTTTATTCTGATTATTGGAGCTGGGAATGATGGAGGATGGGAATGTGATAGAGCTTGTTCTTAATGCCGAAATCCATGTCATTTCTTAGAATCTCCACTTTCGGTATAGTCAATACTTCGGTAACATAATATGTGTATTATATATATAACTTATATGACTTGGTAGTTTATGGTATTAATTCCATTAATTCTGTATTCCACTGTGGACCAACGAAGAACATATTTCAGGTATTTCCATTCCTATTTTTGTAGATTTGGTGTCCTAACTTCTGAGGAAAATTTGTTATTTAACATTAAATTTTAACACTAGAGCATTGATACATGCCAATTCTAGTCACAACCTGGCTTTATACCATTATATATTCATCTTTACTCTTTCACTATTTCAGATGTTCAGGCTGTAGTTCCCAGTACCAGTGGGAACAGGTGGAATAAATCAGGGAATCCAGAGAGAGAGAGAGAGAGAGAGCGCAGTAGGTTCTCATGAATTCTGCATTCTGTATATTTGTTACATGCCTTAGTACCAGGCTGTGTGCTAGCTAATAACCATACTAAAGACAAAAGTATATTTACTGCTCTAAAGAGCTGGCAGTCCAGAAAAAAAAAAACAAATATGTTAATTAGCCATAAGGTTACAGAGACAAGAAATGCTAGGGGGGCACAGAAGAAGAAAGGACTGGGCCCTGTAGAACATAGAGTTTCATGAAATGACCCAATTAAGGAATGGCATTCCACAGAGATGAAAAAATATATACAAACTCAGAGGTAGGAAAGAATAAAGTATGGCACGTTTGGGCACCCACAGGCAGTTTGACGTGGCTGGTGTTCAGGGTGTTGGTCGGGGAAGAGCAGGAGCTGAAGTAGGCCCTGGGGTTACGTTTTTAAAGACCATGTATACCAGTGCAAGAATTTTGATCTCCCAGTCAGCAGTCAGCAGCTGTTGGTGAATTAGGGAATAAATATAACCAGATTTGCGTGCTAGCAAAATGGCTCCTGCAGCGTGGGCCATATGAAAGCAGGAGGATTGGAGGCACCCAAGGGGCGGTAGTCGCATTTCAGGTAGGAACCGATGCATACCCTGAGTCAGTGGTGACGGAACCAAAGAAGAGGAAGCACATTAGGGGGCCCTCAAGAGGCCAAGGTGGCCGGATTTGATAGCTAATTAAAGACAAGGGAAGGAAACCAAAGTTGACTCAAATATCCGACTCCATAGCTGCATCGATCTAAATTGTAAAGTCACTGGGGTGCCTGGGTGGCTCAGCCGGTTAAGTATCCGACTTCGGCTGAGGTCATGATCTCATGGTCCGTGAGTTCAAGCCCCCTGTCGGGCTCTGTGTTGACAGCTCAGAGCCTGGAGCCTGCTTCGGATTCCGTGTCTCCCTTTCCCTCTGCCCCTCTCCCACTCACACTCTGTCTCTCTCTGTCTCTCAAGAAATGAATAAGAGTTAAAAACAAATAAATAAATTTAAATAAATAAATAAATTGCAAAGTCAAAGGAGGAGAGCCGAAAATATGTTAGGTTTCCATAGTATATGGGTGGGGAATGGTAAAGAGAAGAGATGGGCATAGCTGGTTAATGAGTCGAGAATAGTGGAAGAAGCTGCTAAAGCCAACTTGAATAGTTCCTGGAGATGTGTTCTATCTGAAGAAGGCATGGACATAGGTTGTAGGAACTAACAGATAATTTCTGTTCGAAGTTCCTCCTGGAATGACACACCTACCTCCATCAGGTTATTTTTCTTGGGTCATTTTGTACAAGATCAAATACCCTAGAGTCTAACTGGAATCAGACAAGGACAGAATTAGTAATCCAGTAAGAGCAGGTATTAGGGTGAGAATTTGGCATCTTTATTCAAAAACCCATCAGGTTGATTTGGAGGACACCCAGCTCAATGTGGTGGATTCATTATGCATGCTTACTGTTGCCGCTACTTTTTTAATTAATTTTTAAATTTATATCCAAGTTAGCATCTAGTGCAACAATGATTTCGGGAGTAGATTCCTTAATGCCCCTGACCCATTTCACCCATCCCCCCTTCCACAACCCCTACAATAACCCTCTGTTTGTTCTCCATATTTAAGAGTCTCTTAGGTTTCGTCTCCCTCCCTGTTTTTGTATTATTTTTGCTTCCCTTGTGTTCATCTGTTTTGTATCTTAAAGTCCTTCCGATTGAAGTCATATGATATTTGTCTTTCTCTGACCAATTTTGCTTAGCATAAAACCCTCGAGTTCTATCCACATAGTTGCAAATGGCAAGATTTCATTCTTTTTGATTGCCAAGTAATAATCCATTGTATATATATGTATACCACATCTTCTTTATCCATTCATCCATCGAGGGACATTTGGGCTCTTTCCATACTTTGGCTGTTGTCGATAGTGCTGCTATAAACATTGGGGTGCATGTGCCCCTTCGAAACAGCACACCTATATCCCTTGGATAGGTACCTAGTAGTGCAGTTGCTGGGTCACAGGGTAGTTCAATTTTTAGTTTTTTGAGGAACCTCCATACTGTCTTCCAGAGTGGCTGCACCAGTTTGCATTCCCACTAGCAGTGCGAAAGACATCCTCTTTCTCCACATCCTCACCAACATCTGTTGTTTCCTAACTGTTGCTACTTCTTGAAGCCCCATTGAATCACAAAGCTGTATGTAAAAAATCAAAAAAACAAAAACAAAAACAAAAAACCAAGAGACTAAAGAATGGTAGAGAAGACTATAGTAACAAAATTTTGGAAGCTCAGAACAGATTAATGAGTGGAAACAGAAAAGGAAAGTCTCAGATGAAGAGAAAGAAATCTATCCTACCACCCAACAAAGGTGCAGCACTGGAAGAAACAAGTACTTTTGTACATGGGAAATGGCTGAGACTGCAAATGAAATGTTTATCTGAAAGCCTGAATAAAGAACAGACTCTACCGTCCTAATCAACTATTAAAAATAGGAGATCATAAATGAAAAGTTCAAAAGAGTCAAAAGATGGGGCTAGAAGCAAATTGACATAATATAGAATCAAAGACAGAGACTGGAGATTAGAAGAAATGTAGACAAGAAAATCAGCAAATCCAGCTAGAATCTCAAATAACCCAAACAAAAGGAGCTTTAGACAGTGGAAGTGAAGAAAATGAAGAGAAGAGCTTTATCAAAGACAATTGACAGATACTTCCCAGAGATGAGCAGTGATGTTTCTAGATTCAAGAGACCCTACGTCTGTTAAGTAAACTGAATTTTTTGTTAACATCTCCACAAAGAAAACTCCAGACTGTTATTGGTGAATGCCAAATACTTAAAAAAGAAAATACCAATTATACATAAAATCTCCCTGAAATGGAAATTTATTAACCTAATATGGAATCTCCAAAGACATCACAGGAAAAGAAAGCTATAGACCGATATTCCTCATGAACATAAATGCATACATCCTTAAGATTTTAGCAAACTGAGTCCAACAACACATGAAGAGACTAATATGTCATGGCTAAGTGGGTTCATCCCAGATAGAAAATTGGTTTAGTTAACGTCCAAAAATGAATGCATTTAATTGACCATATTAGTAATATAAAAACAGAAAAAAGTATATGATGGCTTCATTAGATGCAGTAAAGCATTTGAAAACAATACAGCATCCACTAAAGAAAAGAACTGTCAGAAAACTTAGAAGGGAATTTCCTGAACCCAATTAGCGATATATACCAAACTTTATAGCTTCTATCACACTCCATGGTAAAATAATAAATGCTTTCCTTCCAATATGAGAAATAAGACCAGAATGTCCTCCCCCCTCACTTTTGTTCAACATTCTCATGAAGAGCCTAGCAAAAGCAGTAGGCAAGAAAAGGAAATAAAAGTTCTGTCAATTGGAAGGGATAATATAAAACTGTCTTTATTCATGGATGACAGTGTTCTTTAGAAAATCCTAAGGAATCGACAAAATAGCTACTAGACTATGAGACTCTGAGTTTAGCAAGAAACAAGGTCAATATACAAAAATCAATTTCATTTCTGTATACTAGCGATAATCAGAAATCGAGATTTAGAAACAATGCCATTTGCAATAGGATAAAAATGTGAAATATTTAAGGATAAGTTTGACAAAAGATAAGCAATAATTTGTACACTGAAAAACTATAAAATATTGAGATAAATTTCTTGAAAAGCCACGCAGTGAAATATATTTATATGTTAAATGACCCAATATTGTTGACATGCCAGTTTTTCCCAAATTTGACCTAAAGATTCATTGCAATGCCAATAAAAAATTCAGTGAGATATTTTGTAGAAACTGAGAAGCTGATGCTAAAATTTACATGAAAATTTAGAACACCTAGAATACCCAAAACAACTTTGAAAAAGAACACATTTGGTGGACTTGGACTACCTGATTTCATGAGTGACCACAACTAAGTCAATGTGGCATTGGGTGTCAAGATAGGTATGTAAGATTGGTAAAGTTGAATCAAGAGATGAGAAATTCAAAGAGGCTCTCATAGGGGCCCCTGGGTGGCTCAGTCAGCTAAGCGACTGACTTCAGCTCAGGTCAAGATCTTACCGTTGGTGAGTTGGAGCACTCCATCAGGCTCTGTGCTGACAGCTCAGAGCCTGGAGCCTGCTTTGAATTCTGTGTCTTCCTCTCTCTCTGCCCCTCCCCCACTCATGCTCGCTCTCTCTCTCTCTCTCTCTCAAAAGTAAATAAAAACATGGGGCACCTGTGTGTGTATATGTATACACACACAATGATTTTGACAAAGGTATAAGTCAATTCAATGAAGAAAGGATTCTTTTTAACAAAGGATGCTGAAAAAATTGGATAGTCATATGCCATGTATGAATTCTGAGTTGTACCATGCATTGTATACAAAATTAAGTTTAAATGGGCCATACATCTCTATGTAAGAACTAACACCATAAACTTCTAGAAGAAAACAGAGGAAAATCTGGGTGACAGGGAGTTTGGCAAAATTTATTAACAAAAATGCAGAAAGCATGCCATAAAAGAAAAAAGTCAGTTACCAAGACATTTTTAAGCAAAACAGTGTTAGAAAAATCAAAAAGCCAGACACAGACTGTGAAAAAATATTTGCAAAATATGTAA
This sequence comes from Lynx rufus, assembly GCF_022079265.1. Classification (NCBI taxonomy): domain Eukaryota; kingdom Metazoa; phylum Chordata; class Mammalia; order Carnivora; family Felidae; genus Lynx; species Lynx rufus. The sequence continues at coordinate 5,248,174 of NW_025814840.1, read as the reverse complement.
CAAAGTACATGGATTTAGAATGTATAAAGGACTCTTTGTGTTTCATTTTTTTATGTTTATTTTTGAAAGAGAGAGACAGAGTGTGAGTTGGGGAGGGGCAGAGAGAGGGAGACACAGATCTAAAGCAGGCTCCAGGCTCTGAGCTGTCAGCACAGCGCCCGATGCAGGGCTCAAACCCACAAACCGTGAGATCATGACCTGAGCCACAGTCGGATGCTTAACAGACTGAGCCTCCCAGGCACCCCAAAAGAACACATTTTAAAGATCTGGCACAAAATTTGAATTGACACGTTTCCAAAGAAGATAAGTGGGTGGTAAATAATGTGAAAAGAAGTTTATTCGTCTTTTGGGAAATGCAAAATTCAACTACAATGTAAGTTATCTGTAAATCCATTAAAATGGCTAAAATTGAGCACATGACCCATGTCAAGTGTTGGGGAAGATAAGGAGCAACAGAAGTTTCCTGCACTGCTGATGGGAAAGCAAAATGGTACAACCACTTGAAAGAGAGTTGTGTAGTTTTCTCAGAAAGTTAAACATACACCCACTACCCTGCCTAGTCACTTTTGCTTAGGTATTTGCTTGATAGAAACCAGAGCATATGTCACACTAGGACTTGATCGTGAATGTCCATTGCAGCTTTATTTGTAAAGCCGCAAGGAAACAAGCCACGTGTCCATCAGCAAATGAATGGATGAACAAACCATAGTCTATCTATACCCTAGAATACTACTCAGTATGAAAAGGAGCAGACCAGGGATGCATACCTTACCATGGCTGATTCTCAGATGATGCTGAGAGAAATAAGAGAAGCAAACACAAGTACAAACTCTTGGACTCCATTCATGTAAAATCCTGGAAAATACAAAGTAATCACTAGTGACAGAAGACACGTGTATTGGGAGATGATAGATTTATCATCCTCATCATGGTGATGCCGTCATGGGTACATGCCCATACAAAACTCATCGAACTTTACACTTACATATGTGCAGTTTATCATACACCAACTCTACCTCAGTAGAGCTGTAGAAATAAGGGCGAAAAAAAAAATGCCTCCCTGATTATTCAATGCAAGGACCTACACTGAAATTTCAGAACCTAGACAAAGAGAGGATGCGAAAATTTCCCCAGATAAACATCAGAACCTGGAAAACAGCGAGGCAAGGCTTAGTGTTTGCTGTTCCATCAAGAATCTGTAGGTAGATAAACTATCACCAAGTGTGGACATTTTCTAAACCATGTAGCACATATGCATGTATCTCCCATTCACTCCTGTGAGGGAGATCCCACAGCATGTACTCCACCAAGAAGAGCGAGAAAACCAGTGCAGGGAGATCTGCAGAGATGGGACATTAAAAGAGTGCAAAGTCCAGGGATTGCTAGCGGGGGGGGGGGGGGGGGGGGGGGGTAGCATGGTAGCTGAGCCAGGACGGCAAAGGTAGGAAACTCAATGGTAGGATGAAGGGCTCCGGGAAGGATGGACCCAAGCAAAAGATGGAATTCAGGAACTGTGTGATGCGTGTGGACACCCTGAGTGGAGATCTACGCCGTGGGCAAAGAATCTGGGCAAATTTGCAGTCGGAATACAGACAACCTAGAACATCAGAAATGAGATTGGTAACTTCAGCGAAAGCAAGTGCTAATTCGGGCCATGATGCAGATAAAAACCTTGAAAGCATGCTATGAGAAAGAAGTCACACACACACACACACACACACACACACACACACACACACACACACACACACAAATGCGTATCAAATGACTCCATTTGTACGAAACATCCAGAACAGGCAAATCCCTAGCACAGAAAGTACACTATCAGTTGCCACAGGCTGGGAGAAGGCATGATGGGGAGTGACTGCTAATGGGTGTGGCTTCTTTTGGGGGTGATGCAAATGTTCTGGAATGAGGTAGTGGGGATGGTAGAGCAGCTCTGTGAATACACTAGAAACCCCCGAACTGTATGCTTGAAAAGGCTGGATTTCATGGTAGGTGAATTATATCTCGATTAAAAAAGGGTTTTGAGCCTGTCCGGCTGAGGTCATGTGAGTAAGAGAAGACATTGAAGCTATAACTCAACACTTGGAACCGTATCTGAGGAGCAAAGCAGTTGATGTGGTCTGCATTTTTGCAGCTGGCCAGCTGTGTGCTCTAGGTCACCAGGTAATCGTTCGTGGGAATCCGTCACCTAATCTGGGTGCACACCTGATGGGCAGTAGGGACTGTAACCACAAAGACCCGGAGAAACGGCTTCACAGAATTCAGGAGGACAGTGGATGGGGGCAGTAGGGGTGGGCGGGTGAGTGGGCGTGGTTTCCTTTTCAATGAATTGGCATGAATCTTATACAGCGAAAGGCTTGCCCGCCAATAAGGGACTGTACGGGTGGTGGGGGCTGCCACTGCCTCCGAATCTCTCGTGATAAGGCTTCGGTGTGTACGTTCGTAGACCTCACGTTTTATTTCCGATGCACAACCCAGCATGAGAACAACGTTTCTCGGCAGTCCAGAAAATTGCATCTGTTTTCCACCTTGCCTTGTACATGTCGATAGAGTTGAACAGTTGAAGAAACAGGAAGAGCAGGATGCAGTGTTCCCATCAGTCTTTGTACTGAAAGTCCACGAGGAGGACTCCCAGCTTGGCCAAACTTAAGCTGCTTTATTTAACTAGTTTGGTATAAAAAATAAATAATGGCTTGGCTGAACTGGAAATTTGTCTGCCTTTCTTCTTTAGAGAGCAGGAATGGGGGGAGGAGCAGATAGAAGGAGAGAGAATCTTAAGCAGGGTCCACGCTCAGCATGGAGCCTGACGTATGGGTCGATCCCACCACCCTGGGATCGTGACCTGAGCTGAAATCAAGAGTGGGACACTCAACCGACTGAGCCCCCCAGGTGCCCCTTTAATGGGGACTTTTCATACCAAGGCTGTTACATCTTTATATTTCATTACCAACACGTAGCCACATATTTTGAATTGTTTCTGGTGCAGGATTGCTGTTTCCTAGCGTGGCATCTGGGGACTGTCCACAGAGCACCCAGCTCAGACTGTGGTGGTATTATCATACTTCAAGTCCCGCTTGCTTTTTGACTTCTCTGCAGATGTATCTGCACATCCCGTTATGTTCACCGTACACGTTCTGAAAGCAGACCCCTACAAGCCTGAGCGCCTTTGATTTCTAGCAAAGATTGATGTGTGTCTGTCTCTGGTCTACTATGTGCAAAGTTAAGCCAGTCAGTTACCTTTCTCCAAGTCTGTCTTCCTTGGCCTTCCTCCTCTGGAGGTGCACCGCTTTTGAAAAGCTCTCATTTATTTTTATCGCCACTTCAGTGCACCCCCTTAAGCATAACCCCTAGGAGGGAAGGAAAGGTTGTACCTCATCGTTCTGTATAACTTGTGCCTAAGGTTTACCCTGGGCTTGTAACCTCGTGCCTGTGTTAAGTAGATCCCAGGCATGCAGTTCTGAAGCTTAGTTTATCTTTGCGCTGAGGTCCGTTTGTTTCACAAAGTATAAGTGCCTGCCTAGAATTGGTTTTGATATTTTGAACACTAATGACACTGTTCCTTGTAGAGCTACACCTGTCCCTGCCACGATTCTGGAATATTAGCACATTATAGGTTTCCTCTGCTTCGTAAGGGTTTATGACACATGAGCGATGGCGTTAAAATAGGATCCAACTATTTGAAAACAAACAAACAAACAAAAAAAAAACCTTCCAGACTTAATCTGTCTTGTCTTAAAGCTCTGTATACAGGAGGATAAAATTTCCAGATTAAAGAAAAGTAGTGCTGTATACAGGACCCTTGCTATTTACATGGGCGGTGGCTCGAAACCTTGGGTTTCCTCTAGAAGCTGTTTCAATCCAAATAGCATATGTGTGTTTGTTTTTTAATGAAGTTGATGGGCATGTTTACCGGTACAAATAAAGAGGTCAAATAAGATGAGGGGCGCCTGGGTGGCTCAGTCAGTTAAGCGTCTGACTCTTGGTTTTTGGCTCAGGTCATGGTCTCACAGTTTGTGGGTTCAAGCGCTGCATCGGGCTTTGTGCTGACAATGCAGAGTCTGTCTGGGATTCTCTCTTTCTCTCTCTCAAAATAAATAAACTTTAAAAAAAGGTCAAATAAGATGAAACCAGACTCCACCGGAGGAAATCCATGTTCAGACATGTAAATGTAACGTGACAAATAAATCTAGTAGGTTGGGGACAAAGCACGGAATGACCCTTCTGCTTTGCAATATTGATGCACTAAGTTTTCTTTTTTTTTTTTAATTATTTTTAATGTTTATTTTTATGTAGCAAGAGAGCAGGGGAGGGGCAGACAGACAGGGAGAAAGAGAATCCCAAGCAGGCCCCATGCTGTCAACGCAGAGCCCGGTGGGGCTCAAACTCAGGGACCATGGGATCATGACATGAAGCTGAAATCAAGAGACGACACTTAACTGGCTGAGTCCCACAGGCACCCCTCTTTTTCACCAAGGTTTCTGATTTCACTGCTAAGGGAAGGACAGAACAGGGAAGGATATCAACTTCTGGACAGCATGTTAGCAGTTCAATAGAAAATAATAAACACCACCTTGGGTCAGAGGACGACATGTTTTGACAAAGCATAATAAATGTCCCATTCTTAATAGCATTCACAGGGTAGAGGAAGAAAACTCTGCAAATGTCACCGTCCATACATTTTACTGGGGAGATGGCCCTTTATTGGTGTCATATCCAAGCCTCGTGCTGTAGTGTGGAGGTTCTTGGCCACAACTGAACACGGAAATCACTTGGAGAACGTTAACAGATGTTGAGTCACTGCTCTAGGGGAGCTAATTTAATGTGTCTGGGCAAAGGCCTAAGTAGAAGAACCTTTAAAACTTCCCTGGTGATGTTAATGGGCAGCTAAAGCTAGCTGCTGAATGAATGGCACACTTCGTCGTGGTTTCCATCCCTTAGATGATTAGAAACAGAATGTCTGGCATCCTGCTGCACACAAGGATGACACATGCCCTCAGGCATCTTCTTGCAAGAAAGTTTTTTGAAATTAAATGTACTCTCCCTACTATATTCTCTCCCCATTCACTGAACCACATTAATTTTAGAGGAGTTCATATATTCATTCAAAAACGACTTCAGGGGCTACCAAACTCCCTCCCTTGTTCCAGCCACCCCCACGCCCCCATGTTTAAATCCCAGCCACGGTTCCCGTTGCCCACGGAGTGAAGTCAGAGGCAGCAGGTGATGGAAGGCCACCTTCCCACCTCTCATGTCTCAGGTCCTACCTCTTGCTGCCTCACCTTGGGCTCTAGTAATACTGAGAAGTCACTCACGTCCTGTGCAAGCTGTGCTGTGCCATGCTCCCGAGCCTTCGATGCTGTAAATATCTCTAGCAAACCACTTCTGTGCTATTTTGAAATTGCATGGTTTCAGTTCTGAGTCCCTTGGACTGTAAGGTCATCACAGGCACTTCTACCCCCCCGTGTGTGTACGTCTGCCCGTAGGGGACCTAACCCATTCATCTGACCCCCTATGGAAATGGGATGACTGGGGCCTAGTGGTTGTTGTTAGCGACATGGTAAAATTGACAGGAGTCGGAGCTAATAGTTTGGCAGCAAGGAAGGAAACAAGAGAAGCGAAGGAGAAATGTCAATCCTGGGAGGTTGACCACGTAAAACCACCTGGCCTATGTGTCTCAGTTATCACACAGGACATGACCATGCCGCAGCTCAGGACAATACCGGATGTGAAGAGTGATGAAACCAGTCAGGCAAGGTTAAATTGCGTCCCATAGATGTTTAAAAAGTAAAAGGGGTGTTGCAGTATAGATTCACTTAATCAATTAAATTAGGGAAAGGTGTTATGTGGGAGCTTTGTATACAAGGGACAGAGGCCTCATTCTGTAATGACGTTACATATTTTTCTATTACGTATTACGACATGACAGTCCATGTTCCACTTTTAACCTGCATTTACAGCCAGAGGGGGTCTCTGACCATAGCCACCTAAGGTGATGTTACAAAGTCAGGCCCCTTCTTTAATCCCCAACCAAAATGCTGCCCATTACCTTCAGTGTCATTGACCCACATGTAACCAGGGAGGGAAGTAGGAGTATGATGAAAACTGATCCCCGGGCACATTTGTTTTAAAGCTTCTGCCTGTGTATTTCTCCTCCAGATACACAGGCTTGGAAATTAACCCAGTTTCCAGTTTTGGATTCTCATAAGCTTCTCAGCACCTAAAAGAAATACCTGTCTATTCTGTCTCATGCTTTCAGAGAATAAAAAGATTCCGGCATGTGCTTAGGGTTGTGGCTGCTACGTAATTATTCTGCAGATGCTAGAAATAGCTAAATAATTGTTTCTAGTTCTGATCCCTCATCTGAAAAATGGAGATAATAATGAGGTTTTTCCTAACTATCCAGAGGGCTCCTTGTAATGATTGAAGTTCATATATTTGGAGGGTCTTCGTAAATTACAAAATATGTGTTAGTAATTCTAACTTAGTAATGATTTTGCAAGCCGAACGTGTCTTCTGTCAAGGATATTTGTGTTTTAAATTTTTATTTATTTATTTTTAAAAGAGAGAGAGAGAGCATGGGCAGGGTAGGAGAAGAGAGAGGGAGAGAGAGAATCCCAAGCAGGCTCCATGCTGTCAGCACAGAGCCCAACTTAGGGTTTGAACCCCCAAATCGTGAGATCATGGCCTGAGCTGAAGTCAAACTCTCAACCGACTGAGCCACCCAGGCACCCGAAGTCTTGAATTTTAATGCAGTGTACTCAATTCTATCATTAGATATCGGTTCCCAAAAGACTTCAGTCATCTGATCACTCGTGAGCTCAAAAACTTGAATAGCTCAACCTTCTCAATGGCATAACGTTTCAGTTCCTTGCTTCGGCATTCTCTGGCTCTCTGGGGTCTGGCGCTGGTTTCAATACTTCTCTCGCCCCACCCCCTCCATCTCAGTGCCAGATAACTTTTTCCTTGTATGCTTGGCATCTGCTATTCTGTCAGCCTGGAATGTTCTTTTGCTACCATCTCCTTAGAGAATACAGTTCTCTACTATCCTTCCCTTGATTCTCTGAAGAGAAAGCCCTTCTTTACCATAGCACGCTTTTTTTTTTTTTTACGATGGCAGCATCTAACTTCCAAATTTTGTTCTTTGCCATTATTTGTAGTCTTATGTCAAAATGAGAACAGAGCCCATATGTCTTTTTTTTATCTTCTGTCTCCAACTGTAGCCACCACAATGCCTTATGCCAAGAAGGGGCACAATAAGCATTTGTTGAATTAAATGAACTTGAATTTGCGTGAAAGTACCACATTAAAGATATTTTTAAAACACAAATATCCCTGCAGCTCCTGGCTGGCTCAGGCAGTTAAACATAAAACTCTTGATTTCAGCTCAGGTCATGATCTCACAGTTCATGGGTTCAAGCCCTGGGTAGGGCTCTGTGCTGACAGCATGGAGCCTGCTTGGGACTCTCTCTCTCCCTCTCTCTTCTCCTACCCTGCCCATGCTCTCTCTCTCTCTTTTAAAAATAAATAAATAAAAATTTAAAACACAAATATCCTTGACAGAAAACACGTTCGGCTTGCAAAATCATTACTAAGTTAGAATTACTAACACATATTTTGTAATTTACGAAGACCCTCCAAATATATGAACTTCAATCATTACAAGGAGCCCTCTGGATAGTTAGGAAAAACCTCATTATTATCTCCATTTTTCAGATGAGGGATCAGAACTAAAAACAATTATTTAGCTATTTCTAGCATCTGCAGAATAATTATGTAGCAGCCACAATCCTAAGCACATGCCGGAATCTTTTTATTCTCTGAAAGCGTGAGATGGAATACACAGGTATTTCTAACAGGTGCTTAGAAGCTTTTCAGCCTCCAAAAATGAGCACCCTCTCTCGCTCACGTGCTCTCTCTCTAAAATAAGCAAATGTTAAAAAAAATAATAAAATAAAATTCAAGATTTCAAATTTGGGTTGTGTCTAAGTAGTTTGTTTTCCTAGAAATATTACTACCAGCATGACCTTCTTTCCTTCCCTCCCTCCCTCCCTCCCATCCCTCTATGTGTCTTTCCTTTCCTTTCCTTTCATTCTCTTTGTGTTCTTTCAAGTAAAGGACACCGATTCTCTGTAAGATTTGTAGGAGGCTCATCTGTGAGCCTAAGTTTTCTGAAGCAAACTTGAGTTCAGATTGTGCCTCTAAAGTTCCCTTGCTGGGTAATCTTGGGGAAGTCACTCAGCCTGTCTCAGCTTCCATTTTGTCCTAGTAAAATAGAGACTATAAGACCTCAGTGAGTCACTGTCCTAATTGGAGATATCCTTCTCACATTGCTTGCACATAGTAAGCCTTGAATGGATAGTAGCCATTTTTTTTCGTAATGTGAGTTAACACTGGAATGTAAAAGTACGCGTTTATAGTTACTGTGAAATCTTGGCTCATATTGTGGTCAGGAGAATTAGTGGAATTTTAACTGATAATTTCTCTTAAAAACGACCTCTTTTTCCCCATTGTTGGAAAAGAAGCCCGTGGAAGGCAGCCTCCGTGTCTGTGGCTCCATTTAAATGCAGATAAGTTAGCCACGTGGATTTCAAAGCAATCTGGTTCTGTAGACCTGTGCTCTCAACATGGGCTGAATTAGACACACTTTTATGAAGTGGGTTAAAGCTCTCTACGTGTTGGGGTGGCGATGGGATGGTTCTAGCTTTCTTTTTAGTCGTGGATGCCAGCAGAGATACTGTGATATACCCCATGGGTGCAGGGGGCGAAAGGTAGTAGCCGGTAAGGCAGGACCTTACTCAAGGTCTAAGGATGGTTGCCAGGGTACTATTACCTTGATAGATTTTATCATACGTAGGATGTAGACTCCATCCTGGCAGGAAAAGAAACCGGGTCTTAATTCATATTCAGTATACTTTATTTTTTTAATGTTTGTTTGTTTATTTTGAGAGGGAGAGTATGTGAGAGGGGAGAGGCAGAGAGAGAGGGAGAAGGAATCCCAGGCAGGCTCTGTGCTGTCACTGCAGATCCCGACACGGGGCTTGATCCGATGAACTATGAGATCATGACCTGAGGTGAAATCAAGAGTCAGATGCTCAACCGACTGAGCCACCCAGGGTACTTTTAGTATAATATACCGGTGTCACCCAAGACCAATATATAGACCCAAATGCCATTCTGGTACATTCCAGTCTGTGGGGGTCTCCTCCAGATGTGGGACTGTAACACACACATCTCAGAATCAGACTCCATCCCTCCTGATGACAAGACACCTGAGAAGAACACACTGGAATGAGAATGTTTCCTGTTCACTTAAAGCCAAGGAAGTGGCTCATCCAAAAGTGTAGTTCATTCAAGTGGCCGAGGCTGATAAAACACACCTCGTGACAACAGCACTCCTCTCTCTCTGGTGACCAAGAGGGCTATCACCCTCCAGTCTCCAGTCTCTTACTTGTGGACATGTTGTTCACATGTGTTTCTCTGAACCTCGTCTGTGTTCTTTTGCTAAGTACACGCTTCTCCTAATGGAGGTGTTTTCCTCGGTGGTGTCCACGCACGTTTTAGCTCTGTAGGAGAGGCAAAAGTTTTCCTCAGGCCTCTTAAGGTTCCTTACTGGGTCTGAAAATTAAACCGACAAAGACGGATTGATGGTAGAAGAACATACAAATCTATTCAATATATGTTTTACTTGGCATGGGCGCCTTCATATGGAAATTGAGGCCCAAAGAAACCACTAGACTGCAGTATTTTTATGGTAGGGTGGATGAGGAGTGGAGAGATAGGATAGCTCAAAGATTAGGAGGTAAGTGTAGGAAACTCGGAGAAACTTAGCAAGGCCTGTTCGTTAGGATCCTTCTCAGGATCCCTTTGTCTTCAAAGATAAGGATTCTCCTTTCCTTCGGGCAATGGGGAAGGCACCTGTCCCATGAGGATTTTGTAACCTGATTCAGGGGAGAGGGCAGGGCAACCTTCCTGCTTCTGCTGTTTTCCCAGACTCCTTCAGCTTGAAATACGCCATACGTCATACTGAACTCAAGGAGCCCTGTTTTGTGGTGGCCTGTCCCGAACCTTTAATCACCACTAGGCTGTTCCCAGCCAGGCTCTCTTGCCTAGGAAACAGTCTCCCTTCCAGTTCTAGGCTGATCTGGTTACTTTATTTTCTTGAGACTGTCACCACAACTACCATTACCAGTAATGATGTTCGTTCTGAATCCAGAAACCTTAAAATACATGTGCAGCAGGGGCTAGTGAGGGATACGAAGGTGGGAGAGTGTTCCCACAGCTTATGTTCAGGGGGCTTGCACAAGTTGTTACCCCCTCGAAATACTGTTGTACCAGTTAGTACAAAACTTTTGCCAGGTACCCCTGACCTAGCTCGTTGCTGGGGCCCCTAAACGTCCCATGATCCAGGACGTTCCCAGTGCTGTGCTCCAGCACATGTCCTTTCTGACTGGACAGTGCATTTAAAGAGCTAGTTATTAGATGTTTTGTGCATCGCTTTGGTGTTAGTTCTAATAAACACTCTAATTTCACGTTCTGGAAGAAGCATTTCTCCTTTCGTATCCTGGTTATAGGGCATACTGTGGAATAGAAAAGGGGACAGGATCTTAGATGATTGTATGACCCCAGCTCTGAGCAAGACCGCTCTCGAAACAGTCAGGATAGAAAGAAAATATCCTCAAGGCGAGAATTGCGTCCTTCAGTATATAAAGGGCCCTTCCCTCCCTCAGGTAGTCACATCCTCTTCGCTTTCTCTTCTTTCTGTCCTCGGTGACTCCAGATACCCTTCAAATGGAATAGCGTCTTCTCAAAATGTTTATTTTAAAAGCCTAAGGAAATAAAATGTTGAATGAATTCCACGTACTTCTGACTCGCTCTACTGTTTTTGTTACAGGGTTCATACCTTTAGGAGTACTGTATTCTACTTCCAACTGCAGATGGTGACTCTGAGACCGTAAATTGAATGCTTTCCTGTGACACATTTCATAATGTGTCCCGGCAAACAATTTCCAAGTTCTGCCAAAGCTAATTGCCTTTATAGATCAAATTGTTAAGTCTGAGTTACAGTTTAATTACGTGGGATGAGCATGTGAGTTTGTCTACTCCATAAACAGTTTTGTTCTGTTGTGAAATGAATAGATTTGAAATGAAGCATGCCTTTTGGAGATTTTTGGCATTTTGTGTGGTATCACTCGCTCTTAGTCATTAAGTTGGATGGCTGTGTTCGCCTCCAGAATCTGTCAAAGTAAAAACAGAGATTGAAAATCCGTTTGGAAAATGATGTCATTGAAGGGCTCAGTTGAACATTAAATAGAACCCAGGCATTTTTGGAATTTCAGCTCAGGTTTTCCCTCCTGTGTCTGGTGTCCAGGGGGAGGATTCAGTTGGCGCAGGTGGTCACTGCTGTGTCAGCAGCTGCCTTTGAATCATAAACTCCGAAGGTATTCAAGAGGATTAAGGGATAATGATGTGGTCTGGCCAGCAAAGACAAAAGACGCAAAGACCTCAAGAATGTTTGAGATTCAGAGAAGGAAACCTATATTCACTGTCAGTTGAACAAAAACCTACGCGTGTTTATTGTACTGGGGGAAACGCTGAATGTTAGATTGGAATAATTGGGCACTTGGATACACAAAAATAAAAACGTAAATGACTGCATTTTGTCAGAAGGCAGACATGAGGTTGGGCGGTGTGGATTGGGGGTGGGGGAGAGACTGGAGAGAGGGAGAAGGCAAAGCAGTGAACTGAGGCAAAGTGCCATTTCTTTAAACAGAGGCGATACATCCTCTTCGAGAATATCCAGAACTTTCAACTTATACCCACTTTTTCGAAAGTGAAACAATTAAAAGCCCACTCAATATTAGTGTTTTTATTAATGATACCAAAATTCCTGAAGAACTAAGCATACCTGCCTGATCTGAAGATGTTATTGCTTTTGTAAAGAAAGAAGAGTACTTACTTTGTCAAAGTAGTGTTTGGGTAATGAGAAATACATTTTATGTCAGGGCTTAGTATGCATATAAATATTCATAGACACACATTCAAAACTTTTATAAATTATAATGTCCTGGGGCTCCTGGGTGGCTCAGTCGGTTGAGCGTCCGACTTCGGCTCAGGTCATGATCTCGTGGTCCGTGAGTTCAAGCCCCACATCAGGTTCTGTGCTGACAGCTCGGAGCCTGGAGCCTGCTTCGGATTCTGTGTCTCCCTCTCTCTGCCCCTTCCCCGCTCCTCTCTCTCTCTCTCTCTCTCTCTCTCTCTCTCTCAAAAATGAATAAATGTTAAAAAAAATCATACTATCTTTCTGTCATGTATTTGACATTTCTGTTTTATTTCATTTAAAAAAAAATTCTGCTTGGAATCCACTAAACGGATTTCATGACCTCTTTAATGGATTGCTTTGAGGACGGGGCACACAACAGATGCACGAAAGGCTTTCCTTGGTCCCTTGGACTCCAGGACGATGCAAAGCTGCCAGTAACTCCTGTTCATCATGGTGACAATCGTGTTCTTTTAAGAAGCCACCTCTGGGCCCACTGCACTGCAGAGCATCTTAATTCTGACTCTAAGCCAGCCTCTTGGCTTGATACATCTTGGCAAAGTTATTAATTAATTTCCTAAGATAAGCTTACACTGTCCCAGGACTTCTCGCCCCAGGGATTTTATACCTGTTCTCTTCATCACTATGGAAGCCGGTAAGAATCCACCTCAGTACCTTGTTAAGGCAAGGATGATTTACATGTCAAGACGTCCTCAGGATCTGACCATACAGACATACACACAGACCTGCTTGATAATTCTGTTCCCACCATGTCCACCTTACCCAATGTGGTCGGACCGATTTATAGATCAATCCTTGGGTTCCAGGTACAGTGGGCATCTCAGTGGAGACAGGATCCTTCTAGCACCATCAAGGCAGATGGAAATGTAATGCTTCAAGTAGTAAGGACAGAGCGTAAGTCCCTGGTACTTGGAATAGATCATATTACCCTAAGGCAAAGTTCAGGGTGAAGGAGTTTGATAAACAGTGTCACAGGCAAGTGAGGAATGTTTCATCAAGGGCTGTAAGGACCTCGAGGAATGTGCCATGGGACAGCTGCAGAGACGCAAATCCTCAGCCATGAAAGTGGCACAGATTAACAGTCATGGCCTCAGCTATTTGTGTCTTAAAGTGTCTTGGTGAGCTAGGCTGGTGGTGTGGCTTGGGCAGCGAGAGGCAGGTTGTCTATCCAGAAGTCTGAGTTATATGTATTGATGAAAAAGCCACCTTTTCTACCTAAACTTGGGTTTCTTCCAAGGTGTCTGGGTTCTGTGGGGGACCTGTGAGTCCTCTAAGAGTGGATTCCTTATTAAATCCTGTCATTCCCCCTCTCAGTGGCATGATGGTTCCTGGGGGCAGGGTGGGGACCTTTCTTTACACATGCTGTGCTGCCTCTCGACTTAGGGGCTGTGTCTTGGGTATCTTGGTGGCTCCAGTGCCAAATGCAATGTCTCATTCATAGAAGGCACAGATAAATGATAGTGCTTAAAATTAGTGAGTGGCCAAATCTCTAACGGGGTCTCTGATGTGGACCCGATGTTCAGGCTTGGTGAAGGAGGATTCTACAGGTTAGTTTGAGCAGGCTTGGGGCCAAATTCTTGTCCCGCCCAAAAAGTGTGACAAAGTACTGATGATAAATGAGGGATGTTCTTAGTGTAAGGCCAGGCATGGCACTGAGGTAGAAAAAATTCTATAATAGAGCGACCTATATTCCAGATGTCCAATTGGTTGGGACAGGATGATCGTGGTGTGCGGGAGGGGAGTTGTCAGAAAAATGTTCCGTGAGTCTATTTGTTCTTTTGGTGTTCTGGCTAATTTGTGAGTGGTAGTAGAAGGAAAGGGTAATTTTTCTTTGGAGGCTAGGAAGGAGAGTAAGTAAACGTTGTAACCGTAATGAGGTTAAATGTTATCTAAGAAAATGCTTCATAAAAGAACCTGTCCCCTTGATAATTACTGTCCTGTGAGAGGAAGATGTCAATTTATGAAAATCTACACACACTAAAAATATTTTTGTCAGTTGTTGGTAGAGCATTAGTTCTGTGATGAAATCCATGGTGACCATGGAGTGAGGAGGAGGAGGAGAAAAGTCTAGTTTATAGGTGTGTTCGTTGATCATTTCCTCCCCCTCAGTTTTCACCCAAGACCAAACCACCAGAAATCAAGGATAACAATGTGGAAAGCGTATGTTCCTGTAATGACTAGCTGTCGGTCTTTCTTGTCACCATAGGTAATCCCAGTCCAGACATCTCAAATGGGCACAGTTTTACCAAATAGAGAAGCCTTGGGCCAAGAAATACTTTTTTACCTACCTAACTAGCGTGTCTTCTGACTGATCAAGCTGTTGGGTGATCTTATTTTCCATTAGGAGATCTTGTCTTTGAAAAAAAACTGAGGCATCAGGGACAGGGAAGAATTTATTTTGAGGACGTCACTGATTTAGGATCCAGAAAGGCAGATGCTAGCATTTTTAAGAAAGTTGTTTTTCTACTTGACATCATGCTCTTCCTCTAAGATACAACTATCTTCTGAAAAAAATGAGGCAGGAACCAAGACTCAAGATGTCTCGTGTCCTTGACTCACCAATTCTCCAACTGTCATTTTCTCTTTAAAGCATTTATTAGATATTCAGGCAAATAAAGGCGGTGCATACTTATTGTAGTGATTTTTCCAATCATTAGCAATTATTCTAGTGGTCTATTACATGACCCTTAATTGTTAGGACAGCGTCAATTAATAGATGTTCCATGTTTTAATAAAGAATGAAGGATAGCTCTTCAATAAACTCAAGTATGAAGCGAAATGATATGATATCTGACTGAAATGATTTAGGTGAGAATTGACTTCAGAATGATATATTGTGTTTTAGTTCACATGAACTAAGGTTCAATGACAGATTAGGTGTTAGAGTTGGGGCTGAAAAGAAAATTGGCAGCTGGAACACAGTATATCTAATATCCATAGTAGAGTCTGATGGACTAAAAAGGCGTCCTGTGGACTCACCGGAGAGCAGCACCAAGGCCGTGAAGCACCGTATCGAGTGTCGTCCAGAGCTTTTGCCGATATCAGCACGTACGGGGAGAACTGAAAGTCTAAGTGGACATTTACATATTAATGTTGAATTCTGAGAATCCAGAGACCTGCATAGTAACGATCAAAGCTACCCCCCTTCTTTCCGGTAGCCAGGAGAAAACCGGCTTTGCCTAACTCAAAAAGTATTGCCTTTGGTATGACATGTTGTTTACATTTGGACATTTAGCTTACATGCTGAATGCCTTTTCTGTGAACAATGCTAGCTAGGTAGTGTTCTAAGCAAAACAATGGCTATAATATAAAATCTCCTAAATCCTCTGAGTGGTAGGTAATGGAGGAGGGGTCGAGATAGCAAACAAAAAAGAAAGATAACTGCCAGTCATGAAGGGTGTGAGAGAAGGTCTTTCTCACAGGGGGCTCGGCTGTGCTGTGACTTGTAGTTGTGTTCATCCACAAGTAGTCACTAAATGCTGGGGCAGAAAGCGAATGGTGGTGGAGGCCCATTTATCATAGTGGTCGGGAAAGGCCTTGTTGAGACTCAATGGCAAGAACAAGACATTGACAGGGACCTTGAGGACGGTGTTCTAGAGAACAAGATGTTGAGAATAACCTTGAGGACGGTGTTCTAGAGAACAAGACGTTGACCAGGACCTTGAGTATAGTGTTCTAGATACTGGCTCTGCTGGGTGCAGATCTCTGAGGGTGGGTCCAGTCTGGTGAGTACAAGCTACAGAAAAAAGAAAAACAACAACAACAACAACAACAACAGAGTTTTTGAAACAGAACAAGTGTGGGTAAGACAGAAGGGGTAAGGACGGGAGGGCAGGTAGGAGCTAGAATGCAGAGAACTCTATATAGACCATAGGAAGTTGTTGATGTCAAACTGCATCCACCAAGAAACCATTGGGAGTTTTTAAGCAGTAGAGTGATGTCAGCTGACTTGCTACTTGGGCCATCACTTTGGTTAGAGAATCACAGACAGAATAGGGTGTGGGATGCAGTGAGGGCCAGGGGCTGAGGCAGGGAGATCAGATGGGGGTTGTTACAAAAATCCAGGACATCGTTTTGGCTTGGACTAGGGGGTCAACAGTGGAGACAGCGAGAGGCAGCTGGGATTGGCTGTTGTGTTAGAGGTAGAGGCCTTGCTAAGGTGACGATGGGTGGTTCTAGAAAGCTGGAGATTAAGCAGGGCTAATCTGGTGAGGAACCCCATTACAAAAATCATACAAGTAAGTACCGGCAAGCCCAGGAAAGAACAGTGAAATGAAGTGGTGTGGCCAGGGGTGTTTGGGGTGGGGGAAGGTTCAGGTGGGGAAGAGAAGGAGGTGAGAAGTGGTGGGGGGAGTAGGGCACCAGGAGTGCTGGGGCCTGACAGGAGGGAGGGACTGTGGTGGTAGTTGAGAAGTGGACCCCAGAGGTGCAGTGAGGCTGGAGGACAGAGAGGCAGGAGTGACAGGAGGTTGGAGCGGGGACACTGAGCAGACTATATGTGGTCTTGCAGGCCATTTTCAGGAGTTTGGCTTTTATCCTAATGACCGTGGAAACCTTTCAAGGAATCTGCTGAACTGCTCAGGTGGCTTCTTCTACCTTCCGTACTTTTCTACAATTGAATTTGAAATAAGCAAATTGCAGAGCTGCAAAGTAACCTTCAAAAAACGATGGAACTGCTGGCATTTGATTGGCATAATTAGAGAGACTCTCAAGAATCAGGCTGCTTGGCTATCTTCCCCCTCAGGTGCGATCGGATGTCTCCAGGGAGCATGGCATCATTGACATTATCTTTTGCAAACTTGCACTGCCTTTGGCCACCATCCCTGAGGCCTTTCTGTGGATCTTGGGTTTTCCAGGTTGAGTCAGCCTGGAAATACACGTGGCACGTGCCAGTAAAGGTAAACTAAAATCACTGATAGGAAAATTGTAGGTGTTGGGTGACAAAACCATGTCAGATGACGTCGGGAAGGTCATTAGATAATTTCCACAAATTAAATAAACAGTAGATGTTCCTCTCAAAGTGTCCACTCCCTGGGACGAAAGGATGCAAATCACACAAGAGAGAGAGCATGGGGAGCCCGCCCCTGGGGGGCTCACTGGGGACCCTCAGGGGAAGCTACTCAGGGAAGACAGCGCGGTAAGGGAGACAGAAGACAGGGGTCTGGTGCCATGATTTGACTCCTGGATTTGGAACACCACTATGCTGTTTGGTGACTCAGTACCTTCCCACTTGCCGGTTGTGGTTGGGTTTTCTGGGGCTTACATCTGGGGAGCTGTGAGCAATCTCTTTGTTTGCCATTGCAAGGGACTTGGACCCATCTGTTCTTTGCAACCTAGGAAACACTGGTTATTGTCCACACCAAATGACCCAGCCACAGGTGGAGGGGGCAGGTAGAGCTTCATGGCTCATCCTTCCCTCCCATCTCCACCACAGGCCACATCGGGGCATGGATAGAGAGTCACCTGCACTGAATGCTGCACTGAATGCCTCTTGGTGATGGTGGGACCTTGGGCCAGTCATTGAAGCCATTTGCTCCAGTTCCCTAATGGAAGCCCTCCTGGGGTTATTGTGAAATTGCCCTGAGATGAGGGCCGCAAGTGCGCCTTACCCTGTATGACAGATTGAGAGCTGCCTGGGCTGTGTCCTGCACTGTCCCCTCACCTCTCCCTTGGGATCGTAAAGGTGGGGAGGTAGCTGCTGGCAGGATGTCAACTCCAGGACCAGCCAGAGTCAGAGCCGCCAGGAGCAGGGGGAAGCCCAGCGCTGGGATCTGGTCTGGGTTATGCAGGGCTGTGTAACAAACCACCCCAAAGCATAGCTGTGTAAATAAGAACCATTTTGTTACGTGGATTAGGTTCCTTGGGTTAGGAATTCAGACACTATCGGGATGACATGATATCTCCGCTCCATGACATGTGGGACTTCAAAGGGGGACAGTCATGTGCTGAGACTAGACCCAGCTGGGAGTCTCCTACACTCTTGTGTCTCCCTGCAGTGAGGTGACTTGGGGACCAGGTGTGGGTGGCGCTATCACCCAGATCCCCTGCACATCGCCCCAAGGTGTGGCTCTGGCTTCTCCCAGCCTGCTGTGGCTTCCGGGATGGAGACCCCTGAGAACCAGGTGGAAGCTTTCTGAGATAACCTTGGAAGTCATGCGGCATGGCCTCCACACAGGCTGGTACAGAAGAGCTGCTAAGGCCACCCGGTTTCAAGGGGAGGGAAGTGAGGCTCCAGCTCTTGATGGGAGAATGGCAAAGGCACCACCCAGAGCAACTTGTGGCCTGGAACCTATTCGGTGGCCATCTTGAGGAAATACAACCTGTATTGAAACATCTCAAGGCTGGGAGATGCCCTGAAGTTCACCCTGAGGCATCCTTGGGCGCTGCCCTCAGTCTCTTCTGCAGTGGCTTGGCCACCACTCACCCCATCTCTGCTGACGTGTGCTCTGTACATGGTGCCCCTGCCCACTGGGTGGCCCATTCCACCTTGGAGATGCTTAGACCTCTATCCACTTCCTCCTTGTACTGAAGTGCCCACTGAGACCCTTGATCTCTTCCCCTTCATTTTCTCTCTCTCTCTGTCTTCTCTCTCTCTCTCTCTCTCTCTCTCTCTCTCTCTCTCTCTCTCACACACACACACACACACACACACACACACACACACACTCCAGAAGGTCACCCGGGGAGGCTGCTTCCTTCTGCTTCACCACAGTTCAGAGGGGATTTGAAGACCACTAGTGTGACTTGAGTCTTTTCTTCTCACAGCCTAGTGTCTCAGCATTACCCGTCCCCCTTCTGCACCCACCCCCGTCTCAGTCCTGGCCTTGCAGTGACTGCTTGGGTTGCTTCATGAAGCAGACACCCTTTGGGCTCCTCTGCAATCCCTCCTTCCCATTTTCCCATGGCTAGGAGTTTGCTTCCACTTGAAGGGTTTTCTTGTCAGCACCATGGGGTGACGTTGAGTCATGAAAACCGTTTAGAGGAATCCCATTCGTCTTGTTGGGAACTCATTTAAGAACAAACATGTGGCTCAAAGGAGACTCGTGGGGACGGTTGCCAGGGTTCTGGCCCTCCATCCCCAGAAGGAGTTGTGGGATGAGAGGCTGCCCCTCTTGGCTCTGACCCCGTCCCAGTTCCTGGAGCAGTGGACCCGTGTGGTGGGGGCAAGCCAGCAAAAGGGAAAGAGCCCTCGCTGTGTGGGGCACAAAGCGTCCTTACCGTGTAAGCCATTTACTTGATAAGTATTGAGCGAACACCCAGGTGGTCTTCTAGGTGCAAGGGGGAACAGCAGGGAAAACACAAATTCCTTTGTGGAGCTGACATTCTAGAGGAAAAGATGGTTCAGAAGAGACTGATATGGTAAACGTGGGGCTGATGCCTTCTGCTTGCCCACAGGCCTACTTTTCACTTTTCCTGGGTCCTTCCGTCTGTCCAGAGGCTGATTTGAATTGGGAGGGCTCCACTGTCTCCTGACTTCCAGCTGACCCCAGCCAACAGGGAGCCCCAGCGGGATACCAAAGGGTAGAGAAGAGAGAGGGCAGTCTCTCTGGGGCTGCCGGCGGATCCTTCTTTATCAGAAGGATTGGTTGCAGCTCTCGGTTTACTTTACCTTCAGCATTCCTTGATGCCCTCGCTTCTGTCCGTCAGCCCTCTGCTAACGTTCCTCTTCTGAGCTATGCGGTGTGGAGGGGCATCTCAGGCAGAGGACAGAGCCTACACAGGGGTGCTGAGATGGGCCCGGGTGTTCAAGGAACAGCAAGAAAAGTGGTGTGAATAGAGCAGGGATAGTGCGAGGGAGGGAGGTGGGTGGTGGGGCCAGCGAAGGAAAGGAGCAGAAGCCGTTAGTACCTTGCGGCTTCTGTGGGGCCCCGTGCACATGGGGGCAGACGGGCTGACTGTGTGTTAACAGCATCGCCTGGCTGCTAGGTAAGAGGGGGGACCAAGGGGTCGGGTAGGAGTGGATATCCCAGTTAGGAGGTGACAGGGCAGGAGAACATGGCGACTGGAAAAGCACACTGAAGAGTCACTGAGTTCTGGGTGTAATCTGAAGGTGGAGACCGTGGGCGTATTAACAGAGTAGCTGTGGGCCTACAAGACGGAAGAGTCAAACGGGACTCCAAGACGATTGGACAAGTACCAGGAAAGGTGCTTGTCATCAATGATGGAGAAAAGTCACGGAGAGGCAGGGCTGGGAGAAGGTCGGGAGCTCCGTCTCATGCATGTGAAGCGTGAGGTCTGTGGGAGACTGTGTTTCAGCAGCCCTGACGCGCCCCATCTCCTAAGGTTCATACCTCTGTGCAGCCCCCTCCTCTTGCATCTGGGGCCTGCTTGAACCCTCTGAGTGTAGCACAAGTGATACAGGACCTGTTCCCAGGCTGGGCCTTGGGAAAGCCTGGCAGCTTCTGCTTTTGCACCCTTGGAAGCCAGCCACCGTAGAAGAAAGTGGCTCTCCCCCAGATCACCATGCTGTGGAGGAGACTAGGCATTCCCCCCCGAGAGGCCTGCGCGGGCCAGGGCAGAAGCTGACAGTCAGAGGCGTGCCCCCAGCTAGTGACCGGCTCCAAATGCTCACCACAAGCGTGAGGCCTTAGACCTTGCAGGGATCCAAGCCGACACTGAGGGAAGCCAAAGAATGATCTGGTTCACACACACTATCAAGAGACATCATAAATTGCTGTTTCAGGTCCAGAAAACCATAAAAGATTTAGCTCACACCTTCTCAACCGGGCACAGTTTTGCACCCCCCCCCCTCCCCCCCGGTAATTGGCAATGTCTTGTGACATTGTTGGTTGCCACAAGGTTCACTTTCGGGATTTAAAGCAGCTCTGGAATCCAGGGGATAGAGGCGACCGTGGCTGCTAGAGACCCAACAGCTGGCCAGGGCAGCTCCCACCCGCGAAGGATTATCTGCGTCAAGATGGCAGTGGTGTTGTCCCTGAGGAAGTCTTACCTTCGCACTTAGATATGTAGGGTAATACAGTATAAATCACTGTGGCTTTCTGAAAGGAAAGGACAGTCACATGGGGAGGAATGTGCTGTTAAGGAGATAAGTAAAAATGAGCTCAGATGAGCTAAAGTTTCTTCCAGTTTTGGTGCTTTTTATTTGCATTTTTCTACCTTTTCCAAAATAACAGCGTTTCTGCTACCATTACGTGGTCTCTTGTAAGCTGCGAATTCTCTTCTTTTCGGAGAGACTTTGTCCTGCTCGACAGCGGTGACTTATCCGCATACTACTGTTGGGGCTCAAGAACCTTCTCCATGGGGAAGGCTGGACAACAGACCGGACCCAAACCCTACCAACATGGAGTATGGCGTTCGCACCCTGGCTTGTTTGGGGGGGGGTTTCAAGAGGTTTCAGATTAGGAAGCAAGTGAGAAATATGACAAAGAGGAAGATAAATGGAATATAATGTAACATCGCTGTTACTAAGGATAAAAATCTAGGCAATGAAATACACAAAAACATTCAGTTTCTCAGACACACTGGCCACATGTCACTGCTCAGTGGCCGCATGTGGCCAGAGGCTACTGTATTGGACTGTGTGCCTGTAGAATGTTGCACCATAGGAGAAACATTCAGTGGATGGTTACTACTCTGAGATTTTTGTCCTACCCCTCTTTGTATCATCAGTGCCTAGAACCGGGCCTGACTCGGAGGCACTCAGATATGTTGCTGAGATGGAGGCATTTTTTTTTTCAAAATCTGCATGTCGTAAAGACCTTTTCTTTCCCAAACAACAAGTCGTGACAGTGGAGCGTGGATAGCTTCTTACATGAAGTAAATCAGTTGAAGAATATGTACTCTATAATCCTATTTTTATAACTTGTTACGAGTAAAAAAAAAAAAAAAAAGGAAAATTAAGTAATACGTTAATTTTCTAGATATACGAAAGAAGTTATGGCTGTTCTCACGGTCAGGTACTAACAAAAGGCGGTTGTAAGAGTGGATGGGAGCACCTGGGTGGCTCAGTCGGTTAAGTGTCTGACTCTTGGTTTTGGCTCAGGTCAGGATCTCATGGTTTTGTGAGTTCGAGCCCCACGTCCGTCTCTGGGCTGCCAGCACAGAGCCTGCTGGGATTCTGTCTCTCCCTCTCTGTGTGCCCCTCCCCCACTGTGCATTAGCACTCTCTCTCTCTCTCTCAGAATAAATCAATAGACATTAAAAAAGGAGTGAGTACACAGTAGCATTAAGGAACATGATAGTGAAGTACATAAGGACACATCACAGTCGTTGGCCTGATGGATACCCCATGGAAGCCATGAAATCTGTTTCCTAGGGAGTGCATAAAGTACATTTTCTTTCCCCAAATGTGGCTCCCTTGCTGAGCCGCAGAGAGGAGTGTCGCCAGATGGCACAGTGTCATTTTTCTGTTATAGCTCCTGACCCAGCAATATACTTTTTCCCACCTCGCCTTATAGAAATTACTTTTGTTCATGGCAGGAGTAATCTTCACCCTGGGAATGGACCTAGTGACTGTGTCCAAATCTGAGGTCTGACACACTGAGTGATGACCCTTTTGCAGCCTTACTTTGCTCTTCATTTGGTAGCTGATGAGATCCCAGATGCTGGACCAGAATTCAGTCCATAAAATGAAGACATTCCGTTTGACAGGGGCCGAATCTAAATGACCGAAACAAGGGCGTGAAAGCATGAGGCAGTGCCTTCAGACTCACCCTAAGACCATGTAACCCACAGTGAAAATCAATCTGGTTTCCAAATGAAGATCTTTAGATGCCACAGTAATTTCTTCAAAAAAAGCGGGGGGAGGGGAGGGGAGGGTATCATCATAAAAATACTAAAACCCAAACGAGAATGACAGAATAAAAAGACCAGTTTAATTAGCAGCTCTGCTGTTTTATTTCATGCTCAGTCGATGGGAGAGAGAATATTTTTATCAAACTATTAAAATGAATGGATTTAAAGATCGGAATATAATCACCCAGAAAAATGGCATTCACGAAACAGTTTTAAACGTGAGCATGATAAACCTCATTTCTTTGTGATTGTTGTGCTCATTCACTGTTACTTGTTCTTAAATTGTGATTGATTCTTGGCTTGGGGAAAACTCCATCAGGGTGAATGCATCCCTGCAGAGCTGACATCTGAAGAGGTTGAGCTGTTTGTGATATTACTCCCTCCTTCATGTTTTTTTTTTCTGTTACTGTTTCTGTTTTGCAGACCCACTATGAGAATGGGGAGTATATCATCAGGCAAGGTGCCAGAGGGGACACGTTCTTTATCATCAGCAAAGGCACGGTAAGCCCTCGAGCACCAAAGGGGGCTGCACGGCGGGGCGGGGCCTGGGGAGCATCAATGACCCCTGGAGGAGCATGCGCACGGGGGTATGAGCTGTTCGAGCTTTTCCATCTTCTGAAACGGATAGAGAAACTTTTGAGAAAGGACCTCCCAAAAATGGTCCTGGAGGAAGGGAAGTAGAACTCTGAAGACCAGAAAATAACCTGTGTTCTATAATTTAATAACCATGATGCTGGATGCCACTGACATGTCTACATAAATGGGAAGATTTCCATCATTTAAATTATATAGTTAAGCAAGAGACAGACTCAAGTGACTTTAGAAATTCTCAACAGGAAAAAACAAAAACAAAAATGAAAAGTTCCGTCTCATCATTAGAAGCAGTAACATAGCTATGGTAGAACACCAGGGCTTTAAAATCAGATGGTCCAGGGACTCCTGGCTCAGTCAGCTGGGCATCCAACTCCTGATTTCAGCTCAGGTCATGATCCCCAGGTTAGTGAGATCGAGCCCCGTGTTGGCCTCCATGTTGAGCCTGGAGCCTGCTTGAGATTCTCTCTCTCTCTCTCTCTCTCTCTCTCTCTCTCTCTCTCTCTCTCTGTGCCCCTCTCCCCTGTCCATGTTCTCTCTCTCTCAAAAAAATAATAATAATAAAATCAAATAAAAGTTAAATAAAGTAAATGGCCCAAGTCCGAATCCCCCTATAAAACTTATCAGTCTCAGTATTCTTAGGCAAGTTGCTTAGCACCCAGAACATCAAGGATATAAATATATTCATGTTTTATTAGGTCTTCATGAAGAAATTTTCAATGGATACTTCTTAATATCCATTAAAAGTGATGTTATAAGGGAAAGGATAAACCTATTAAACAGGATCTATTAAAAGTGATAAATTATAGGGGAAAGGATAAATATGGGGTAGACAAAGGATATGAATGAAAAATCATAATTTATGCTTTTATATTAACTTTGAAGCATTAGAAATCTACTTCAACTTGTATTTAAAAACTAATAAATTAAGTGAATTGGAAAATGGCAACTTATGCAGATGTATGCTCTAACACTCTAAAAATACCTTACATTTCCTTTCATCAGTGAAGTCATAACCTTGTAAGTTATAATATATGATATTTATATCTAATGATCTGAACTTATTTTGCTTCATCATAAGGGATCCTTAAGAGGAATTTGTACGTACTTAGCGATAGGGAAGGAAATGCCGGTGGAAAGGAATGTATACAGCAGTTCTCCTTTTTCTAATTGTTATTTTGAAATGTAAATAAGTTTAGGGGTGCCTGACTGGATTCAGTGAGTACAGCATGTGACTTGATCTTAGAGTGGTGAGTTCGAGCCTCGTGTGGGGCATAGAGCTTATTTGAAAAGTAAATTAAAATTTTGTTTATTTTAATGTTTTAATGTTTATTCATTTTTGAGAGACAGAGCATGAGTGGGGGAGGGGCAGAGAGAGAGGGAGACACAGAATCGGAAGCAGGCTCCAGGCTCCGAGCCCTCAGCACAGAGCCCCACACGGGGCTCAAATTCATGACGTGAGATCGTGACCTGAGCCAAAGTCGGATGCCCAACCAACTAAGCTGCCCAGGCGCCCCAATTAAAATTTGTAAATGAAGAAGCGATTTCTAAAATGTAAATAAGTTTGATTCTTCTAATTGAACAAATACGACTGACTCTCGTACTTTGTGGCTCATGTGAAAAAAGGAAAGCGATTTACAGACCCCCAGTGAACAGGATGTGTGAAGGATTATAAATCTTGCTGGGTCACAGTTTAGATAATCCTCTCTGAAACGATTTTGATTCAAGAATGTGTCCGACTTTACACCAGTGACATGTCACACTAAAGCGAAGATGGCACCGGCTGTGTTTGTATCATACCTGTTCTGTTGACTGATCGCAGAAAGCCTAGGACAGACATAGATGTCAGGTGCCAGCATCTTGAGGACATCAAGAAATGACATGTCCGACCACAGTTACAGTGAAAACTGTGTTCTGAATGGCCCAGTGTTAGAGGCTAAGAAACCTTAACGTTTTGTGGTTTATGTATAAATTATTGGAGCTTTACCATTTACTGTTTTATTTCTTAACATTTACCAAAGAATCAGGAGAAACTGAAAATCCTCATGGATATAAATGATTCAGTAGGCCACAGGGGGACTTTTTTGTCCCGACAGTCTGGATTTATTTTTTTTTCTTTATCATTTTGCTAATCCTTTGCTCTCATGGGATGATACATTGATCCATTTATGATGAATTTCTGACAGACTTTTGTGATTACCCCATTACTGCAAATACCTAGCACTACCTAAAGGAACCTGTGGTTTGTAACCAGTTTGAGTTTAAAACAGGTGCATTAGTGGTGCTACTTTATGAGTTTTGTATTATGCATAAACAGAAATAACAAGGAAATGACACCGCAGGAGCCCATTCCCTTGGCAATATTTCAGAGCACCATGGGGATCCTGGGAGAGAAGTAGAAAGAATATGTTAGACTCTTGACACATTCAAGATGTTTTCTAAACCAGCCATAGATTTTTCCATAACTAGTTTTTCATGTCCTGCAACTGAGCTGCTATGATTTTTAATCACATTAATTATATGATTATTAAGATATGATATTAGTATATTAATTATACTAATTCTTGTATGCATGTATTGGAATCAGTATATAAAATCCTGAGGGGCAGGACTTGAACCCGCTTAAGTCCCAGTGGGATGGAACAGGAGAGAAAAGTAACAAGAGCCTTCAAGTAAGCAGGCCAATAGGTTGCAGAATTGAAATTTTCTGAATCTCTATGCTTTGCTTTAGGTATACAGATGTAAACTTGTTTTCTCATGTGTTTAAAAAATTACAAAGGGTAACCCTTGCAAAGATCGTTTCCCTGTTACCCCTGAACTGGCTTTTCCTTAGAGCATGTCATAAGACACCCATAGGCAGCTAGAGTTACAAGTGGATTCCCCCCACTCAAGACATTCATTTAAGTGTAAGGCTTTTTATTTTCCCATGAAGCACTTGCACACAAAGGGAGAAACTCTGAAATACGTGTTTTTCCCCCGTTAAACCTCCACAAACTGATTGTTGTACACCTTGAGCAAAACGCTTGTAGTGATGTCTACAGTACTTGTTGCTGCCCCTTCTAGAAGCTGAGTTAGTTCTCTGTATATTCCAGTTGCCTGGAAACATGACGTTCCTTTCCACCCAACCATGAACTATAAAATATCAAAGAATTCACAAAGGAGCAGTGAAAACTATCTTCGCCCAAATTTTGTGCGTATGGCCCTGTAGCTGTGTTATATCAAAAATTGAACTCTCTCCAGAAGGAAGTTGAGCCAAGATTGAACAGGATTGTTAGGCAAAACTTCAGAGTTGCAGTAATGATTCAAATACATTTTGATTTTCTGATTCTGTTCAACATATCTAATATGCTACTGTTAGAAAAAAATGTGATTCAAAAACTCTTGTCCATTAAATGCCATTTAAAACCAGATGGCTTTGCTTAGAATTAATTGTTTGAGCGTGTTGCATAAACAAATTGGTTTATCATGATGTTTGATGTTGTTGAATATGGAAATTATGGAACTTTTATTTGTATATGGGTACGTAAGAGTGAAGCATGAGAAGCTCTTCCTTGTAGATCAAGGACAAGAAGATAAAATGAGCATTATCAGCACTTCTGTTCAATGTGCAACTGAACACCACAATCATTACAGTAAGGCAAGAGAACTATCTGGAAGTCATGAGATAGAACAGTAATTATATAGGTAAATCTGGAAGAAACACATTTATATTTCTAGAAGAATTAATGAAATGTGTATGTGTGTATGTATGTATATAATGGGACATATATAATGGGATATATATATTCATATAATGGGATAATATGTAAAGTGAGGAAATGAACTTCAGCATTGTGTATTAACATGGGAGAATTGGAGAAATCTCAAATACAATACCCCTCAAAAGAAGCAAGTCGCCGAAGAATACATGTGGTATGCTCGTATTTTTATGAGGTTCAACAACAGGAAAATATCTGGTATTTATGCCTGGAATGAGTTGTGAGGGCACGCAGGCACACACATTATATTACAGACATTAGAAAGGGGATCATGACCATGAGATGCACGGCAGACATTTTGGGAGAGTGGGTTAGGACATGCGTTGGAGAGAGACTCTAATTTACTCCCATGTTACACAGAAGGTTCAATGATCAGATCCTACGCCTAGAAATCCTACATCTTGACCACACTGAATTTAATTCATGGCTCAAAGACTGCAGGCAAACTTGAAGCTCAGAAAAAACGTTCCTACCCTGTACGTGTCCCAAGCTAGCAGATACGTTGCCTAAAGTGCCCTCATTCTCCTTCAGGAGGCATTTTGGTTTGGGAATAACAGGACCAAGTTTTGAGTGCTATGTGAGGAACACTGTTAGAAAGGAGAAATGCTTTGGTTTGGGGACTTCTCGGTTTCTATGGTCTGTTAGTCACACAGGTAGGAGAGTGATGACCTAACCCTTATTCTCCAGCTGGGTCTTTCCCATAAATCTGTAAATTCTAAGCTTCTTTTGGGTTTTTTACAGTAAACATTGCTTTGTTTATATAACCTGAATCTGTACTAAAACATTTCGTGTTTTAAAATTGTTTTTGATTAAACATGTTGGTTGAGTACACTGATACTGTTTATTGAAGTCTTCAGTATCAAAGATCAATTTTAGATGTCCCCCTAAAAATATCTAATTTTTATTTTGATTCTTAATTTTGATTCTTAATTTTTAAAATATGCATATGGTTTTAAAATAGAGTTTAAGGGCGCTTGGGTGGCCTAGTTGGTTAAGCGTCTGACTCTTGGTTTTGGCTCAGGTCATGATCTCAAGGTTCATGAGTTGGAGCCCCACGTCGGTCTCTGTGCTGACAGTGCGGAGCCTGGTTGGGATTTTCTCTCTCCCTCTTTCTCCACCTATCCTCCACTCACATTCATTCATTCATTCTCTCTCTCTCTCTCAAAATAAATAAATAAACTTAACTAGTTTAAAAAACTCAAATCACTAGACCCCACATATGTCTTTCAGAAAACAAGTTAATATATAGGTAAGTGAAAACATTAGAACACACACTCTTATTTCTCTAGAAGGAAAAGAAGTTTCTGCTCTAAATAGCGTTTCATAGCAACAATGAAAGAGCGATAGTAGTGATAAGGGGATATTTATTTTACAACCAAATGCATGAATTTCTGAAACATGAGTAGTAGAAGAAAGGGAGAAAATATGAGGAAAGTCACCAACCTTTTTGAGCATTTACTATTAAGAGGATGCTTTTCACATGAGATTTCCTTATTTAATTCATACACGCACACACCCTCTTTCGAGATAACTCTCCCATTTTTTAGTTGAGGTGATGAGGTAACACGGGTCAGACAGACCAAGTATTACTGTCTTTAAGACTCCATAAGTTGGGGCGCCTGGGTGGCTCAGTTGGTTAAGCGTCCGACTTCGGCTCAGGTCATGATCTCACAGTTTGTGAGTTCGAGCCCCGCGTCGGGCTCTGTGCTGACAGCTCAGAGCCTGGAGCCCGTTTCAGATTCTGTGTCTCCCTCTCTCTCTGCCCCTCCCCTGTTCATGCTCTGTCTCTCTGTCTCAAAAATAAATAAATGTTAAAAAAAAATTTTTTTAAAGGCTCCATGGGTACTCCTTTCCCCTAGCATTGTGGGTCATAAAGTACTTTGTGGTTTAAGGGAAAATAATAAGTAATATAGGCCAAGGTTAGAGAGGCTATCTCTGCATATTTAACTTTCTCTATCCAACTTATTTTTTTTAGAATTAAAGATGCAAATGTCCATGCCTGATGTCTGCATATTTAGAATGATTCATTATATGTAAAAAGAAAAAGTGTAGAAATTGCAACTTTAAAGGAAAGCTTTTCTTCTTGTTCTTTGACCTGCTTATCTTTTCACATATATGGATTATGCAGATAGGGTTTTCTTCACACTTATCATATAAGCAGAAAGTGGTCTATTCAATAGGTGGCCCACTTTTTATGCCTCTGTTCCTGCATTTCAGTAACATTTTTGTAAAGATATTTCAAAATCCACTGAAATCTTTCCATGCCTTGCCTAAACCTGGCATTTCAAATTTTTAATCTTTTTGTTGTTGTTGTTAACCACAAGACAAATGTACAATTATATAATGTATCTTTATATCTAATTTTGAACTAATGATCTTTTAGTATATTACACCTTAGTTCATGCCTTGTTTTTTAATAGTCAGGACTGAAAGATAGTTTTGTTGCGTTGCCTATTTATTGTACAGTTGAGAAAACTGAGGTTCAGAAATAAAACAATGGATCTACGTCTGTCAAAGTTTGATCTATGGAACATTTGCATCTAAGACACCTATATTAATCTTTTGAAATGCAGATTTCCAAATCCCAATAGATTAGAACCTCAAGAAGGACAGTCAAGTAGGCCTTATTTTATTTTTCTCTTCCAAGCTTTTACTTAAATTCCATTTAGTTAACATACAGTGTGATGTTAGTTTTGCATGATTCCCCCTTTCTCCACATCCTTGCCAACACCTGTTGTTTCTTGTGTTGTTGACTTTAGCCATTCTGACAGGTGTGAGGTGGTAACTCATTGGAGTTTTGATTTCTGTTTCCCTGATGATCAGTGATGTTGAACATCTTTTCATGTGTTTGTTGGCCATCCGGATGTCTTCTTTGAAAAAACATCTATTAGTGTCTTCTGCCCATTTTTTAACTGGATTATTTGGTTTTTGGATGTTGAGTTTGATAAGTTCTTTATAGATTTTGGATACTAACCCTCTATCGGGTCATTTGCAAAAATTGTCTCCCATTCCATAGGCTGCCTTTTAGTTTTGATTATTTCCTCCACCGTGAAGAAGGTTTTTATCTCGATGTAGTACCAATAGTTCATTTTTGCTTTTGTTTCCTTTGTCTTAGGAGACATATCTAATAAGTTCAGTAGCCTTTATTTTAAGTAAAGCCCCCTACCACAAAGTTTGCGAATCAATGCGGTAGTGTATTTCTATTCACATCTATAAAAGCCTTATCAGCATGCAAATGAGCGTCTCTGTGATATAGCTTGGTTTAAGAGGGTTAAAAACTACATCCCCGTGGTTTTGATACAGTGTGGAAAAGTAATCAAATGCATCAGTGGAGAATAATAATTGAATTCCCTCCACCTTGCACATACATTCTTACTTACAAAAGTCCTGGTCTTTGTCATCTAATCTCTAAACTCAGAAACCCAAAGCATAGTATTTTTAAATGTGCTTAAGTGTCTAGCATTGTTTTAAGAAATTAATTTTTTCTGGGGCATCTCGGTGGCTCAGTTGCTTAAATGTCCAACTCTTGAATTTGGCTCAGGTCATGATCTCCCGGTGCATGAGTTTAAGCCCCGTGTTGAGCTCTGCACTGACAGCCTGGAACCTCCTTGGGATCCTCTCTCTCTTCCTTTCTCCCTGCTCCTCCCCCACTTGCTCTCTTTCTCAAATATAAATAAACTTAAAACCCTACTGATTAAAAAAAATGAATTTTTTCTACCACCTTACGTTTTCCAGGTAGTTGAGTTTTAACTATTTAACCATTCTAGGTGAAACATAGCCAGTATTATGAACATTAGTAGAACCTGAGGGGGAAGTGAATTAAGTTACAGATTCCTATATTTAGGTCTTCATTCATGCAACAAACTCATTATTATTTTCCTTCTGTGGACACAAGTCCTTAGGGGCCAAGATATCTTGTTTAGGCAATAAAGGTTTTCCGTTCAAACAACTTACAGCTCTTGGGCACCTGGGTAGCTCAGTTGGTTGAGTGTCTGACTCTATTTCAGCTCAGGTCATGATCCCAGGGTTGTGGGATTGAGCCTTGGGTAGTGGTCCACACTGAGCATGGAGTCTGCTTAAGACGCTCTCTTGTGGGTCACCTGGTTGGCTCAGTAGGTTAAGCGATGGACTCTTGGTTTTGACTCTGGCCATGATCTCATAGTTTGTGAGACTGAGCCCCGTGTTGGACTCTGTGCTGTCAGTGCAGAGCCTGCTTGGGATTTTCCCTCTCTCTGTGCTCCTCCCCTTCTCTCTCACTCTCTCTCAAATAAACATTTAAAAAAATTCTGCTCCTCTTCCCTACTCATCAGCACTTTCTCTCTAAAATAAAAATCAAAAAAATAGAAAAAAAACTTACAGCTCTTTATTAGGTGAAAACTGAATTTTATTAGTTTTAAAAACTGAAATCCTACTGAACAAAGCATGTGGACCTTAAGGACTGTCTTGGGTTAGGGACCTCTAAAAAGGCTTCATTAACCTGTGAGTGGAAGAGACAAGCGTGTCTTCGTGGAATGGGGACGTGCATGAGAGGTGTGTAGAAAGATGTTTACTGCAGCAAAAACAATATAAACGTCCACCTGTAAGAAAATGGATGAGTAAACAGAGAATGGAAAAAGGCCCTGGAACATGAAAATGAATGGACTAGATTCATATCTAAGAGCACGGAACAAGTAATAAAACAATGTTAAGGGGAAAAAAAATGTAAGTTGCATACTTACATTTATCTTACAGTAAGATACATACTGTATTATGCTATGCATATTTTTTAAAAACCCAAACACATAAACACATTACAAAAGGTTGGAGGAAGGCTCACTTAATTTCTCATAGTGCTTGCCTCACAGGAGGTAGGAAACAAGAACAGGAATGAGAATTAAGTGAAATTCAGATTTCTGGATAATTTATTACTTCTTGAAAACAGCTCGAAACAGCCTAACAGTATTTGATGGGCATTTCTTGTGACGTGCATGGACATTTGTGATATTGTGTTGGTCCTTTTCGTGGTAATGTGTGCGTTTTCTTTAAAAGTGGAAACAAGTGGAATTAACATCATCGGTTAGTGTTCATTTGATCAATCCGTGTGTGCAGTGGATAGAGACTTTTATTGTTTCCCTTTGCAGGTAAATGTCACTCGGGAAGACTCACCAAGTGAAGACCCGGTCTTTCTTAGAACTTTAGGGAAAGGAGACTGGTTTGGAGAGAAGGCCTTGCAAGGGTGAGTAGATCACATCGGACACAGTTTTGGTTTGAGCATGACATAAATTCCTGTCTTAAATATTGAGCTCCTAGCAAAAGAGGCCCTTTAATTAGTGTTTATCCTAATACCAGACACAGAGGCTTAATAATCGTTTTTATTTATTTCCATGTGGACTTGTAATGCATTTACATAGGCTTTAAGATAAATGGATTAGCTTCTGTAATATAACGTTTTTATAGTAATGGAAAAATTTCCTAGCTTTGTGCTCAGTAACCACAATCTCTATAAAGACTCTGAAAGGGAGGGAAAAGTCTCTGCTAAGCTTACTTTGTGCGGTAGTTTTGCTCAGAATCCTAGGAAGGTGATTGGTTGAGAATTTGGAAATCCCTGAACCGACTGTACAAACCAAGGATCAGAAGGTAGTGGAGACTGGCTGGGATTCACGTCTGGGTAGTGGTTGCCCTCCCAGTGGTGGAGATAATGCACATGAACATTAACCATGGATGGACCCAGACACGTATATTGCAAGGTCCCGGAAATTCTACTTGTAAAGCCTCGAGAAGCAAGCATTTGGGATTTCTTCCCACATACTATGGAAGAAAAACCCAGTTGATTTTGGGCTACACATTTTACAGAATGCATGACGAATTTGGCAGATATATTTGGGTATTCTCTTCTTGTTTTCCAATAAACAACACATCTGAATTATCAGTATATATAGATGAGACTTCTCAAAACTCAGTGCAGGGTATGTGTGTGTGTATACACACATACATACTTGAATCAGAAATAACCAATAAACTTTTATTTTGGTATCAAATTCCAGGTGCAGGAGCGTCTGCTAGAGAGGAACCGCAATAGACTATAATTCGTTCCCAAAATATTTGGAACACTGAGTTTTGCTTCCATTTCAAATTATGCCTTCTTTTAAAAATTACATTAGAAGCATTTTGTTTAAGATTGCTATGAAGAAATAACTCAGGGAGTTTTAATTTTTAAGCCACAATCACAGAGCAACTTTTCTTTTTCTTTTCCCACCCTTTCACAGCTATAGACATGAAACGGATCTGATAAGTCCTCCCAAGTACACCACATTAGCTAATGAAGATTCAGAACCAAATAGAACTAAATGCATTTGACTTTCTTTTTTTCTTTTCTTGTATGCGGTTCATTTGATCCTTATCTGATGAGCATGTACTTCCCGTTCGCTTTTTTCCAACAGCAAAGTCAGAAGAAATACCATATTCACTATACACGCACAAAAGAATGCGATAGGCACTAGCTTTTCAGTATAACGGGCAGAGACAGCATTGGTACTTGAATGTTTCTTTCCCTTGATTATCTGTAGAGGATGCTAGAGAATAAAGCCACCTGATTCCTTTGGTCCAAGATTAAATGCCTGTGTGAAAAACGTCGTTTCCAACAGAGCCAAAGTAACAGAAACATTTTCAATCACCTCTGATTGAGATCACAAGTGGAACACCAGACAATAAAACATAACTGGAAATTGACAGATTTCCTCTTGTTAGCTTATTGCCACTGAATTTTGGTGCCAATTAAAGAAAGCTTCGGTGGTGGTAACCCCTTCCTAGAATGTGTCTTAAGAAGTGACCCTGAAAAAAAAATAAAAAAGAAGTGACCCTGAAGATACAGTTTATGGAAAAGTTACCAAATTTTCTCTGAGGTCAACATTTAATGGTATTCCGTCTAGACTGAATTCATTCTAGCATATGGCTATTCTCGTGAACTTTTTGGTGCCAAATTCTCTTTTGTCCGTATTCAGTCCTCCGTACACTGTCTCCTCACCCCCGCTGTCACCCTACACCCCCTCTCTCCCCCAGCAATTTCTTTCTTTCTTGTGCCCTTTGCTCTTACTTTCTCGCTACTCAGCCCGACTTTCTCAGCCTCCTTTAAGTGCCCTCTTACATGTCACCAGGGGTTTGCTACTTGCATCAGAGTATGCTCTTTCTTTTCTGTCTGGTCTTTTCTGTCGCTTCTCAGCCATAGTTTTACTCTGCGGACCACCCCTTCCTTTTTCAAATTCCCCTTCCTTTGGACCCTTGTCACTGTTAGCACTTCTTAGAATTTCTCATGTGATTTCCATTCATCAGTGTTTTGTTCTCACTTCTCTTTATTACATACATCTTATGGCTGCGTGTTGCCTTGATGGAAAGAAGTCCATATACTTACATTCTGATTTGGGCTCAGTATCTGGTACTTTTCAGATACTCAACATGCATTTACTGAATGAATGAATGAATGAATGAATGAATGAATGAATGAACGAACAAACAAATGAGCCTCTCTAATGATGCCTAATCAGGTAATCGCTTCTTGGGATCGGTCATTTTCTCTGCTTGGATCTGTTTGGCAGTGGGGAAAGGGTTATGAACTCACTTGTCTACAAGGGTTGCAGGCTGGTAATGTAAATGAGTAAAGTGAGGTGGGTAAGTAGAAGCCCTTACGTCAAGAGTACAGCAATTACTGAACACTCGCTCATTGCTACAGTTTTTTAAGCAGAAAAAACTTAGGTTTTGGGAAAACAAATATGAAATGTGATTTTGTAACTTGATTTAAAAAAAAAAAAGCTCTGCAAGCAAAAAACAAAGCAAAACAACCACAACAACAAAACACTTCTGCAAACGATTTGACCTGTGAGCTGCCATTTTGTGATTTCTATCTATCTAAATTCAGTAAAGGAAGCCTATTAGGTTAACCCTTCTTATTTCCTTATTTTTTTTTAATGTTTTGATGTCCCATAGGTGTAACCTGTTTTTCACCCTGAGTATCTATGTGCCTTTTTGATCTTTTCTTTGAGTTTCATTGTTGCACACAAGAAACTCTAACCGTTCACAAATCAGATTGATTTGTTTTACTTGTTTCCCTCTAAAAACTGTAAAATTTTATGTTACTTTGAGATAGAAAATCTTCTGGGTACTATGTATCCTTCTGAGTAATAGCTATGCTTCTTGGCAAATCATATCATTTTTATATTTGGAAGAAAGATTACATAGTCAGCGATCTCTGTGTGTCCATAACAGCTTTTCAGATCATTGTTTTCACTCATGTAAAATTTATACGTACTGGGAATTGTTGCTTTATTTTCTCAAGGATGTCCAGCAGACCATTAAAATACCGGTAATTTTGACATGAATTTTTGACCATTATTTTTAAATTTTAGTGTGCCTAATATGAGTACTGGGTAAGCCCATGGTAGATAATTAAATTTTTTTTTTCAACGTTTATTTATTTTTGGGACAGAGAGAGACAGAGCATGAACGGGGGAGGGGCAGAGAGAGAGGGAGACACAGAATCGGAAACAGGCTCCAGGCTCCGAGCCATCAGCCCAGAGCCTGACGCGGGGCTCGAACTCACGGACCGCGAGATCGTGACGTGGCTGAAGTCGGACGCTTAACCGACTGCGCCACCCAGGCGCCCCCCATGGTAGATAATTGAATGACAAAGCTGCGATGTGACCTTGGCCCCCTGACTCCAGAACTTGGCTTTGGAGTTCTGCCTCTAGAAGTAACAAGCTCCATTTCCTTGTTCTCTGGAGACAGTCGAGTCATAGATATGATACAGTCTATATCATCAACATCCATTAACCAATAACATCTCATTACCGGAAGTATTGAAGTCATGGATTGCTTTCACTTTTGTTGGTTGACATGAAGCAAATTATTCTGTATTCTTTGGCTCACTATTTTTTTTTTTTTTTGGCCATGATAATAGTTTTTCCACACCAGAGAGAGGGCAAAATGTTGTACTCTTGACAGAAGTGCTCTTTCCTTATGTACATGAAAACTACACTTGTGTTTAAGTTACTGCAGGTGTAGTCCAGTAACTCATGAGTCAGTCCATCCCACTCCGACTCACTGTGGCTTCAAGCTCTACACCCGACTCGAAACCACGCAGAATCCACACAGGCATCAGATGGTGTCATATTCTAAGCCACACCCACACTTTGCATCAGAGGTAATAGGAAAAAAACCTAAGACTCAGTGGAACCTGACAGATGGGGCTGAGCTCCCATTGCCCCTTGCCCCCTGCCCCGTGGCATTTGAGTCTTCAGCATGGCATGTGGGTAAGAGTTCAAGCTCAGAAATCAGTCGACATGGGTTAGGGCCCACTTGTCACTGACAGATTATGAGACCCTCAGAGGTTCTCCTGTAATCAAAAATGGAGGTGGTGATTATACCTGGCTCTTTTTTTGGTCGTTGAGAGGAATAGTCAAGGGGATTGTTATAAAGCATTTGAATGAGTGCCTAAAATTTAAATTACTCTCAAAGAAAGTTAGCTGCTGTCATCAGTGCTGCCACCATCTTGTTTTCACTGTCATTAGCAATAGCCTCAGCGCGGTGATCCCTGTCCCCGTCGTCATTCCAAGAAGGCTCTGTTACTTCTTGGCCAGAGTTTAGAATGCTTGGTATAATTGGCATAGCATTACATGTGGGGTCAACCACTCACCGATTATATAACTCTGAGCAAGCCAGTTAACCTCTCTGGGTCTCTGGTTCTGAATTTGTAAACTGAGACCGTTGAACTAGATGATCTCTAGCTTTCCTTAGGTCACAGCCTCCGCTTTCTTGGGATTTTGCCTCTTTACAGCTGGAACAGACCCCTGGATGCCAAATGCAGCCCTGTGCCACCCTGTTAAATGGTGGCATTTAATAACAAGCCACTGCCAGAGGGCCCTTCCCTCCAGGAACCCTCCTAGCTATTTCCAGTCTTCTGAACACCATTGCCACGTGCTAGGTCTGTCCTTGTTGATGGAAAAAAGAAGAAGCCATGTCTGCATTTCCCCAGATTCTTCCCTCAAGGACCATGATCTTGGGAAGGTGAATTAACATTTCTGAACCTATTTCCCCCCTCTCTCTTTTGTTAATTAATAAAATGATAGCCCATCAAAGGATAGAATACTGGATAGTGCACTTCAATACTTTGCCATATTTGAATCTGATCATTATTCATGTGTTTATTTGGAAATAAAACATGATAGATACAATTCAAGGCTCTTTGGTATCCTTGTCATTCTTTCCCTCCCACCATCATCTCTTGAGGTTGGCCATGTACACCCTCACTGCTTATGTGTCTATAATTTATTATATATATTTTATTCATACATGTACGTAAGCTTATTTGTCTTAAATTTTTACACATCTGAAATCTCTCTTTGATTTTGCACCAATATGTCATTTTTCTTTCTTTTCCTTCTGTCATGCGAATGGCATTTCTGCCATCCCTTTATTTAGAAATTTTCCCTTTTTCTATTTTAATGATTAACTTTAGATTTGTAATAGGTATAGCTAGTATGTAATGTTAACCGTTGCTCTGTCCTTCTCTTGAATGATACAAGGATTCTCCTGTGTTCAAACCACTCATACCATTTTCTCTCTAGTTTTCTAGGCTATGACTCCACCTGGTTGGTAAATCCTTAGGTATTAGTCATTATTGTGACTAATTAGTCATTATTATACCAGCGCATTCCTTTTGGGTTTATTCTTTAATAGTTGTTCATAGATTATCTGTTTACACTTTCTGCCTTTGCCTATATGTGCCCTGGGCTGTGCATAGAAATCTAGGTTAAAATTTATTTATCCTCAGCATTTTAAGACAAGTCGGTTGCCTTCTGGCATCCATAGTGTGCAGTGAGTCAAATCACTGTTCCCTTGTAGATCGCGTGCCTTTTTCTTTGGTCGCTATCTCTTTGTCTTTGATGTTGTGCACTTTTTCCTACATTGTCTAGAGGCAGATATGTTTTCTTTTCCTTCATATCACTCTTTGTATTCTTTGGTCCTGAGAATATAGTTTTCCTCAATTCTAGAAAATTCTAAGCATTATCTCTGCATACTCTCTTTCACCCCCCTTTCTCTTAATCTCTCACTTGGGGGTTCCCTATGTTCCAGGTTTCTTTTTTTTTTTTTCAACGTTTATTTATTTTTGGGACAGAGAGAGACAGAGCATGAACGGGGGAGGGGCAGAGAGAGAGGGAGACACAGAATCAGAAACAGGCTCCAGGCTCTGAACCATCAGCCCAGAGCCTGACGCAGGGCTCAAACTCACGGACCGCGAGATCGTGACCTGGCTGAAGTCGGACGCTCAACCGACTGCGCCACTCAGGCGCCCCCCTATGTTCCAGGTTTCAACTCCTCAGTGTACCATTCTTGCCTTATTTTCTCACATCTGCATCTTTTTGCTCTGTATCATTCCATGTTACCTTTGTGATGGGATCTGGGCAATTCTCTCCCTTCACCTGCATCAAGTCTTAAATTCGACCCATCCACGGAGGAGTTTCCCAATGATTAGTTTTTAAATATGACTTTTAGAAGTTCAACTTGGCACACCACAGTGGTTAGTGAGCTCTGCAATGAGACTGCCTGGGTTCGAATCCCAGCCCTCGCATTTATAAGGTGTGTGATCTTGTTTGCCTTCATTTCTTTGTAGTTCAGATTCATGGTTTGTAAAATGGGACTAATCGTACCTGGCTACATGCAGTTGGTCATTAATAAGCCAAGTAATGTATATAGCATGTATGTTAGAATGATAATAATAAACTGATATTCATTAGATAAGTAAATCATGTTAGCTGTGCATAGCGATCTGTCTTCATGTCTGTATTATTTCCTGTTTATATTTTCTTTCATTTTATTATTTTTAAACTATTTGATATTTTGTTACTTTCACTTTGATGTATAGATCCTAACATTTCTTATATCTGCAGACCCTTCCTGTTTTATTGCGTGGCTTATTATAGCTTGGGGAGGTTTCGTTTCATTTTTGTTTGTCTTTTTGCTCTCCCACTTTGAGCAGAGCTGGTAGACGGACAGACTCCCTGGGGCCGGGGCCATGTCTTCATGGCTATTTCATTTTTGCCTTCGCGAGGATGGGCTTCAGCTTCGTGTCCTTGTACCATGAAGATAAGAGAGAGATCTCATGTCCCAGGTGTTAGGCTTGGGTTTCTGTTTCTCTCAGGGAAAATCTCTTGGACCAACAGAGAGAGAGTGAGCACTTTTCTTTTACCTCCTTCCCTCCCTTCCTCCTTCCTTCATTCCTTCCTTCCTTTTTTCATTTTAATTCCAAGGTAGTTAACATACAGTGTTATATTAGTTTCGGGTGTATAGTGTAGCAATTAAGCAATTCTGTACATTACTACAAACCTTATACATACATACACGCACTATATGTTACACCATAAATCATTCTTAATACACATCGCCTGTTTCACTGATTTCTCCCACTACCCACCTCTCCTCTGGTACCCAGTTTGTTCTCTATAAATAACAGTCTATTTCTTGGTTTGCTTCTTTGTACATTGGTTTTGTTTTGTTTTGTTTTCCACATATGAGTAAAATTAGATGGTATTTATCTTTCTCTGACTGACATATTTCACTTGGCCTTATACCCTCTAGATCCATCCATGTTGTTGTGACTGGCAAGGTTTCATTCTTTTTCTGGCTGTGTAATATTCCATTGTAACACACACACACACACACACACACACACACACACACACTCACACACTCTCACACACTTAACATCTTTATCCTTTCATCTAGCATTGGATACTTGGGTTGCTTCCATATTTGGCTATTTTCAAAAAATGCTACAATAAACAGAGGGGTACATATATCTTTACAAATTGGTGTTTTTGTTTTCTTTGGGTAAATACAAGTAGTGAAATTACTGGATCGTATGGTAATTCTGTTTTAATTTTTTGAAGAACCTCCATACCGTTTTCCACAGTGGCTGCACCAGGTTGCATTTCTACCAACAGTGCCCAAGAGTTCCTTTTTCTCCACATCCGTGTCCAACTTGTTGTTTCTTGTGGTTTTGATTTTAGCCATTCTGACAGATGTGAGGTGATATCTCATTGCAGCTTTGATCTGCATTTCCCTGATGAGTGATGTTGAGCATCTTTTCACATGTCTGTTGGCCATCTGGATGTCTTTTTTGGAGAAATGTCTATTTATGTCCTGTGCCCATTTTTAATTGCATTATTTGCTTTATATGTGTTGAGTTGTATAAATGCCTTATATATTTCAGATATGAACCCTTTATCAGATATGTCATTTGCAAATTATCTTCTCCTATTCAGTAGATTGTCTTTTAGTTTTGTTGATTGTTTCCTTTGCTGTGCAGAAACTTTTTGTTTTGATGTAGTCCCAGTGGTTCACTTTTGCTTTTGTTTCCCTCACCTCAAGACATATTTAGAAAAATGTTGCTGCAGCCAATGTCAGTGAAATTACTGCCTGTGTTCTCTTCTAGCGTTTCTATAGTTTCAGGTCTCACCTTTAGGTGAGTTTAGGTCTTGAATACTTTTTGAGTTTATTTTTGTGTATGGTGTAAGAAATTGGCCCAATTTCATTCATGTAGCTGTCCAGTTTGTCTCTTTGTTGAAGAGACTTTGTCCTGTTGTATATTTTTGCCTTCTTTGTCAAAAATTTGACCATAAATGGTGGATTTATTTCTGGGTTCTCTACTCTGTTCCATTGACCTGTATGTCTGTTTTGGTGCCAGTACCATACTATTTTGATTACTACAGATTTGGATTATATCTTGAAATCTGGTATTGTGATACCTCCTGCTTTATTGTTCTTCTCAACATTGCTTTGGCTATTTGGGGTCTTTTGTGGTTGCATGCAAATTTTAGGATAATGTTTTCTAGTTCTGTGGAAAATGCTGTTGGGATTTTGATAGGGATTGTGTTAAATCTATTTTGGTAATATGGACATTTTGACAATATTGGTTCTTCCAATCTATGAGCACAGAATTACTTGCCATTTGTCTGTGTCATCTTCAATTTCTTTCATCATTGTTTTAGAGTTTCCAGAGTACAGTCTTTCACTTCTTAGGTTAAGTTTATTCTTTGGGATTTATTCTTTTTGGTTGTAAATGGGACTGTTTTATTCATTTCTTTTTCTGTTTCTTCATTATTAGTATATACAAATCTAATGGGTTTCTGTATATTTTGTATCTTGTGACCTTAGTAAATTCATTTATCAGTTCTAATAGTTTTTTTTGGTGGAGTCTTTAGGGCTTTCTATATATAGTATCATGTTGTCTGCAAATGGGGAAAGTTTTACTTCTTCTGTACCAATTTGGATGCCTTTTATTTCTTTCTTTTGTCTGGTTGCCGCAGATAGGACTTCCAGTACTATGTTGAATAAAAGTGATGAGAGTGGACATCCTTGTCTTGTTCCTGATCTTAAGGGAAAAGCTCTCGGTTTTTTACCATTGAGTATGATGTTAGCTGTGGTTTTTTCATATATGACCTTTATTATGTTGAGGTATGTTCCCTAAACTGACTTTGTTTAGGGTCTTTCCTCCTCATGATGGAAGTTGTACTTTGTCACACTCTTTTTCTGTATCTATTGAAATTATGATAGGGTTTTTATTATTTCTTTTGTTGATGTGCTGCATCCTGGGAATAAATCCTACTTGATCGTGGTAATGGCACTTATATTATTGGATTCGATTTGCTAATACTTTGAGGACTTTTGCATGTATGTTTATCAGAGATACTGGTCTGTAGTTCTCTTTTTTTTTTTTTTTTTTTTTTTTTTTTTGTAGCGTCTTTATCTGGGTTTGGTATCCAGGATAATGCTAGCCTGGTAGAATGATTTTGGAAGCTTTCCTTCTTCTTCTATTTTTGGAATAGTTTGAGAAGAACAAGTATTAACTCTTCTTTAAATGTTTGGTCAAATTCACCTGTGAAACCATCTGGTCCTGGACTTTGGTTTATTGGGAGTTTATTACTGATTCAATTTCATTGCTAGTAATCAATCTGTTCCAATTTTCTCTTTCTTCCTGATTCACTTTTGGGAGGTTATGTTTCTAGTTATGTATCCATTTCTTTTAGGTTGTCCAATTTGTTGGTATGTAATTTTTCATAATATTCTCTTGTAATCCTTTATATTTCTGTGATTTGGTCATTATTTATCCTCTTTTGTTTCTGACTTTGTTCCAGCCATCTTCTTCCTCCTCCTCTTTTGTTGAATCTGGCTAGACATTTATCAATTATGTTGCTCTTTTCAAAGAAAAAGCTCCTGGTTTCATTAATCTGCTATATTGGTGGGGTGTTTTTTTTTAGTTTCTGTTTAATTTATTTCTGCTCAAATCATTATTATTTTTCTTGCTTCTATTGGTTTTAGGTCTTGTTTGTTCTTTTTCCAGCTCCTTTAGATGTAAGGTTAGGTTGTTTGATGAGATTTTTCTTGCTTCTTGAGGTA
This sequence comes from Lynx rufus, assembly GCF_022079265.1. NCBI lineage: Eukaryota > Metazoa > Chordata > Mammalia > Carnivora > Felidae > Lynx > Lynx rufus. Next base: position 5,205,580 of record NW_025814840.1, on the reverse strand, counting down.
GACCTGTATTGCTATAAACTTCCCTCTTAGAACAGTTTTTGCTACATCCCAAAGGTTTTGGACCGTTGTGTTTTCATTTTCATTTCTATGTAATTTTTTATTTCTTCTTTTATTTCTTGGTTGGCCCATTCATTGTTTAGTGACATCTTATTTAACTTCCAGGTATTTGTGTTCTTTCCAGATTTTTTCTTGTGGTTGATTTCTAGTTTTCTAGAATTGTGGTCAGAAAAGATGTGTGATATGACTTTGATCTTTTTGAATTTGTTGAGACTTGTGCCCTAAAATGTGATGTATTCTGGAGAATGTTCCATGGGCGCTTGAATAGCATGTGAATTCCACTGTGTTAAGATGGAGTGTTTTGAATGTATCTCTTAGATGCATCTGATCCAGTGTATTATTCAAAGCCACTGTTTTCCTTTTTGATTTTATGTTTGGATGATTCCTCCACTGGTGTAAGTGAAGTGTCAAGTCTCCTACTGTTATTGTATTACTATTTATTACTTCCCGTATGTTTGTTAAGAGGTGCTTTATGCATTTGGGTACTTTCATGTTGGGTACGTAAATACTTACTCTTGTTTTCTTGTTGGATTGTCCCCTTTATAATTATGTAGTGTCCTCCTTTGTCTCTTGTTACAGTCTTTGTTTTAAAGTCAATTTTGTCTAATGTAAGTATTGCTACTCCAGCTTTCTTTTCACTGCTGTTTGCATAAGTGCTTTTCCACCCCTTCTCTTTCAGTCTCCATGTGTCTCTTCTTTCTGAAATGCATCCAGGGAGAGTTATTTCTAAAGCTTATGGCTCATGTTTAGAAATACTCTGGAACTCTGGCTATGTGAAGGGCTTCGTCCCATTTGCTATCTTGACTGGACCATAGTGAGCCTTCTCCACCCGTCCCCATGGGCTCTCCTGTCCAGCTCCAGCTCATTTCTCCAAACTAGGCCCCTTCTCTTTGCATAGCGCTGGAGATTTGCACGGGTTTGGTTTTGTTTCTTTTGTCTTAGTGATGATTATAATTAGTTAGCAAGGATTATTCTTTTGAGAATTGAATTGGTAATCCATGTAAGATGTAGCAGAATATCTAGTGGGATTTTTTCCCGTTATCTTGGATCTGTGGCTATGGTTCAAAGCTAAAAAACTGCCAGTATGTAGGGCCAATTCTTCTGTAGAGCTGACTGGGAAGAACCAAAATCACTTTATTGGTACCACTACTCCATCTGCAAGATGGCCTGTTGGGGAGAGCAGTATTGATCAAAAGAAGTCGTTTTCTCTGTTTTCGGGTTACTAGCTTACTTTGATGTTGAGAATTTACAGGTAAACAGGTCATTAAACTAGAGTGTGCTGAGTGATACTGTGGCAGAAGCCCACAGTGCCATAGCCACATTATCATATCTGTATCACTATCCTAAAACTTTTTCCTGAGTTCCAGACCCAGTTTCCTATGGGGCCTGCCCACTTAGATATCACTCAGATACCTCAAATGGTGCTTGGGCAAATACATTCACATTGTCTCTCTTCCCAGGCAAATCTATGCCAAGTAGTCTCTTGTAATAACTGCTTTGCAAACCAGAAATTTGGGCGTCATCCCTGACTCTTTCCTCTCTTGACATCCCCATACCACTGATCTCTAATCCTGTTGACTGTGCCTTCTAAGTAATTATCAACATCACCTTTGTCTTGTTTTCGCTGCCACTGTTCTGATTAGGGCCCCCATGATGTGGTGTCAGCTGGACTAATGTTGTTCCTCCCAATTGGTCACCCTGTGTACAGTCTTGTGTACCTTGCATCATGTCCACTTACTATGGTTATGATACTTTCTCATTATTAGTTTTGACGGGGGCCGTAATAAGTTACTGCAAATTGAGAGCCTTAAAACAATAGAATTTTACTCTTTAATAATTCTGGAGGCTAACAGTCCAAAATACAGGTGTCACCATGGCCATGTTTTTCTCTGAAAGCTCTGGGGAAGAATCTGTTCCATGTCTCCTTCCTAGCTTCTGGTGGTTGTCAACAATATTTGGCATCATTGCCATATGGCTTCATCATTTCAATTTCTGGTTCTGTCTTCCCATGGCTGTCTCCCCTCTGTGTGTGTCTTTGTTTCAAAATCTTTCTCTTTTTACAAAGGACAGTAGTCATTGAATTTAGGGCCAACCCTAATCCAATATGGCAGCATCTTAACTTGATTATGTCTGCAAGGACCATATTTCCAAATAAGCTCACATTCACACGTTCTGGAGCTTAGGACTTTAACATTGCATTTGGGGGAACACAGTTCAACCCACAACATTCTCAACAACAAATGGGTTCCTGTCACTTTTCCTTCTCAAGGGCTCCCTGTGATGCCCCCAGCTCGGAGGTCTGTTCTTGTATTACCCCTGCAGTCTCATCCCCCACATGCCTGCCTCATGATCTGTGCTCTGGTCATACTGAGATCTCCAGTGTCCCCATCATCCCTATGATGTAGTTTAGTTTTAGGCATTTTCCACTGAATGATCTTTTATGATTATAGTCCCTCCTGGCATGGATGAATAACTAAACTTATAATAAGCCCCAAGTGGGATATTAAAACCTGGCAGCCTAGCACAGCACAGAGCCTAAGTGTTCAGGCATATAGAAGCTGTCTGTTCCTCTGAAGTCATTTATTACTCATGATAGGTACATATCCTCTTACATCTTGACATAAAGATACCTGGGATACAGTGGGCCATTAGGTTTTGATGTCAAGGACCCCATCAGAGGATTGATGTAAATCACATCTTGGCTTAATATGAATATTAATATAAAATATTAATATACAATATTAATATAATATAAAATATACACACACATCCCCCCCACATGCGTATGCACAACTCTTTCCCACACACACATCCTAAATTATAGATATTAGCATGCAAATGCCTCTGGCCTAGCTTCCACAGACAATAATGAAGATAATCAACAAAATTCAAACACATGATCTTTGAACTTCTCTGAAAACACCTTCCCCTGGAATATAAAGTTAGTTGCACGAAATAGTATTTTGTTGTTGTTTCTTGAATTTATCTGATAATCTTGTTAATACTTTAGCCCACACTGTAGATTCAAATATTGTTAGTGGTTGATTTAGCTTAGTATAACTGTCAGTCACTGATCAGCAACCCAAGATATGTTAGTTTTAGGTAAATTAAGAAATAGATTGTTTAGAAAAATCCTGTTAAATGCAAGGGGATTTATAAAAGAGGACTTCCATGGTAGATGAAGGCTTTATGCCTGCGTATATGAGCGATTGTTTACATAAAAGGGATCGAGGGGGCGCCTGGGTGGCGCAGTCGGTTAAGCGTCCGACTTCAGCCAGGTCACGATCTTGCGGTCTGTGAGTTCGAGCCCCGCGTCGGGCTCTGGGCTGATGGCTCAGAGCCTGGAGCCTGTTTCCGATTCTGTGTCTCCCTCTCTCTCTGCCCCTCGCCCGTTCATGCTCTGTCTCTCTCTGTCCCAAAAATAAATAAACATTGAAAAAAAAAATTTAAAAAAAAAAAAAAAAAAAAAAAAAGGGATCGAATTTTCGTAGATGGTTGGGGAAACATCAGGGTGTCTCAGTATTTTTCTATAAAATGACTTTCTTTATCCTTACTGCCTTAAATATAAGGTTGTTTTCAATGCTGGAAATTGAGCTACTTACAAAACAATTCAGTCCCTCATTGTTATTTTCCAACATGCCATTCAGACAAATAATTTCCACAAGATAAGAAAAGATAAGAAAATGTAATGTAAATTTGAAAATCTCTTCAAAAACAGATACAAAATGTTTCATTTGAAGTTAATGTTCTTGTTAATGAACTTGGCTCGTGTTTTGTGTCTCTGTCATTTTTATTCCTCCCAAGTCTAGATGATTGCTTCTTCATTTTTCTTTCACACAGGGTAGAAGAAAAATGACTTGTTATAAATCATACTTTGAGTAGGCAACAAAGATTTTAATTGCTTAGACTCATTGTTATTATTCTAATCACTTGCGATGCCTGGAAAAAAAAATGTTTTAAAGCACTCTGAATATTCTTGCCAAAAATTATCTTTGAACGTAACGTTTACTCGGGTGTTCTGATGAAGGCTGCGCCACACGAAATGAGCATTTCCAGCTATGTTTGGCCTCACATTGTTCTCATGCCTCATTCATACGGTGAAATGTGAGTGGGAGTATTTCAGAAAAAAATATGCTGTGTGGTAACTGTCTTACCCCATACTCCAAGCATTAGGGCGAGTACCATTTAGGACATTTTAAATAGTATTTAAAGAGCTTCTCACAGTTTTGGAGGCTGGATGTTGGAGATCGGGGTGCAGCATAGTTGGGTTCTTGGGAGGACTTTTCTGGTGGCTTGTATGTGACTGCTTCTTGTTTTGTGCTCACATGGCATTTCCTTGGTCGTGTGCATGTGGGGACAGAGTGCAAGCTCTCTGGTGGCTTTTCTTATAAAACCTCCACCCTTATGACATCATCTAGACCTAAGTATCTCCCAAAAAGCTCCATCGGATAGCATCGTATTGGAGGTTAGGGTTCCAACACATGAGCTGGGATAAGGGTACACAACTGAGTCCTTACCATTGACCGGTTGATTCTCCACAGCAGTCTGAAGGCAATTCGCTAAGAAAGGTCAACATTTTCTACAAGTGGTGTTAAAACAACTGAATATCCATTAAGTTAAAAAAAAAAAATTGGCCCTCTACATGAACCGTGTATGGAAATTCAGTTAAAATCTATCCTAACCAAAATTATAAAGTCTTTAAGAGAAAAATAGGAGATGAATGTTGAGAACTTTTGTTTAATGTTGATCAGTGTTGATGAATGTTAAGCACTTTTGTTTAATATATCATAGCAAAACATCCATAAAAGTGGAAAATTGGGCATCATTGAAATTAAGAATTTCTATTCTTGAAAAAAAAAAACATTATTAGGAGTAAGAAAATACTTTCCATAGACCAAGAGAAAATATTTGTGAAAGTAAATTATAATCTGAAAAAGGACTTGATTTCAGAATGTTTTAAGAAACTCTCAAATTTCTAATAAGAAAACAAAACAGCCAATTTTTAAATGGCACCTGATTTGAACAGGTTATCTCCCCAATGAAGAGAAAATGATCATTAAAACAGCAGGCAATCTTCTCATCATGATTTGTCATAGGGAAATGCAAATTAAAACCATGATGAAATAGGGGCGCCTGGGTGGCTCAGTTGGTTAAGTGTCCAACTTCGGCTCTGGTTGTGATCTTGCAGCTCGTGAGTTCGAGCCCCACGTCGGGCTCTGTGCTGACAGCTCAGAGCCTGGAGCCTGCTTCAGATTCTATGTCTCCCTCTCTCTCTGCTTCTCCCCTGTTCATGCTCTCTCTCTCTCAAAAATAGATAAAAATTAAAAAAAAAACTATGATGAAATACTACTGTACAGCTATTAGAATGCCTAAGATTTAAAAGATTGACCATTCCGAGTGCTAAAGAGGACGTGGAGACAGAACTCCCATGCACAGCTAGTGGGAATGTAAAATGGTATGACCACTTTAGAAAAAAGTTCGGCCGTTTCTTGAAACGTGAAACATATCACCTGCCATGTGCTCAGCCGTTCCATTCCTAGATATTTACATGAAAGGTTCTGTAAAAACAGAGACTTGGACACAAACATTTATGACAGCTTTCTGTATAACGGTCCCAAACTCGAAACAACCCAAATGTGTATCAGCGTTTGAATGGATAATCAAATCCTGGGCTAGCCATACAATGAAGTACTATTTAGTAGTAAACAGAATGAAGTTTTGATTTAGTCACCAATATAGAGGAGTCTTAAAATCATGATAATGAGTGAAATAAGCCACATAAAAAGCACATACTGTATGGTTCCATTTCTATACAACTAGAAAATGCCAGCTCATCTGTGGTCACAGAAAACAGAGTAGGGGTTACCGGGGATGGGGGTTGGCGAGATACAGAGATGATAAAGCGATGTCAGGAACCTTTGGGGAGGGCGCGTTATGCTCATTACCTTGGGCGCAATAATAGAATCGTGAGTGTCGGTAAATGTCGCAAGTTTTTAAATTGTGTACATTAAACGTTCGCAGTTTATGTCAGTTTTATGTCAGTAAAACTGTTACAATGTTTTCAAACTCACTGAACAATCTGTGAGGTGTCCTGGATATAATCAAGTGTCAGCAAGGGACCTGCCCACTCTCCTCTAGGTCATTACCCACCCACCCCCACTCCATGCTCTGAAGGCTCAGGGCTTCCGCGTTCCTATTTGCAGAATGTCTGTTAATGACACTATGTTTCTGCAACTTGCTTTACCTCACTCGCCAGTACCAGGCGGTGTTAGGTAATGTATTTAGAGAGCCAGGAGTGCAGCAAACCCTCTGACAGGAGTAGTGATGGAAAGTCCCGCGGTGGAGTTTTGCACACGTCAAGTGATCGGTTACCCAAAGCATGCAGGCAAGGATAAGCCAAAAGGATCTTGGTTTTGGGAATTGGTTTTTGGCTGTGTGTTAGTCTCTGGTCGATTTAGACTCTGTGATTATCAGTCTGGAAGGCAGAGGGCAGACAGAATTTACTCCTGAAGCGGCAGAATTACAAAAGGTGTTTATTCTCGTATTGCCTGAAGTCATCTGAACCAGTAGTGATCTCCTATCCCACACTAGGAAATGTAAGGTAAACTGTTAATTTAAACAGCTAAGCCAGTACACCTGTATGTTGCTGTTAAAGTGAGTTGTGCGTTGACTCTTAGCAAAAACTGTTCACTCTTTGACACTGAGGTATTTAAAGGTAAACCAGGCAGGGGTGCCTGGGGGGCTCAGTCGGTTAGGCGTCCAACTCTCGATTTCGGTCTCACAGTTCATGAGATGGAGCCCTGAACCAGGCTCCGTGCTGTCGGCGTGGAGCCTGCTCGGGGTTCTCTATCTCTCTCCTCTCTCTCTGCCCCTCTCCTGCTCCCCGGCACATCCTCTCTCTGTGTCTCAAAAATAAATAAATTGACAAAAATAATAAAGGTAAACCAGGCAGATTTTCTGCCCTCTGAGGCATTGTGCTAAATACTCTCACATGCATTGTTTTGATAATTCTATCCTTAGTCCCTGTTAGCCCCGTCCCACATGTGAGAAAACTGGAGGCTCGGTGAGGTTAAGTAGCCTGTGCAAGGTGAAAACGCTAATAAGCAGAGAAGCCGGGATTCCAGTCCAATGAACTCCCTGTGGTCTTTTAACCCTTGCCCCGTACTGTGGAAACATGCACCAGTGACCAGACTGGGCAGGACGGGCGGTGTGGGGGCTTCTTGATACAAGGCAGTGTCATTTCATGGCCGTCTCCCTTTCCTGCTCCCTTTCCACAGGATGTGGGGAAAAGCATGTAGCTGCCCTTGCCCCTCCCTGTTCTTCGTTCTTCTTCTATTGAGGTATTCAGTGTACTTCTCCTCTACCCATCAACACGATTGACGTGACAGAGGCTCACTGTCATGTACATACTTGTGGTTTCATCTTGGCCTCAGCCCGTGTTTTCTGTTGATAACTGAACATGACCGTGAAGATAACGCACCTATCTATCACGCCCCCTTCCCCTTTCGGCACTTCTAAAACTATCCTACAGCTCAGGTCTGTGGGTTTTGAGAGCTTATCCTGTAAGGTGTAATGGCTGTTCCTTTGTGTTCTAGAATATTCCTGAGTGCCTGATCTTAGTGGTGCCCTCAGGCTGACAGTAGCCTGGCACCCAGATGGCGGACTGCTTCTCTCACGGTCTACTCAACATCTTTGCTGCAGACCTGCTCCCCATATGGGGAAACGTGTTGCTTTTAGAAGGAACATTTTCCACAAACATTCCATGAGAAGAATACAGGTTTTCTACCACCCCCATCCATATGCACTATTTCCCTTAGAAACATGGTTTGCTATCTTGGAAAAGTAGAATTTTTTATTTTATTTTATGTTTTTGAATTTGTGTTCCCAGACAAAAATAGTCAGGAATTGTAAATGTGTACCTGAATATTTTTAAAAGAATCATAAATTATTTCAAAAAATTTTTTTGATGTTTTTATTTATTTTTGAGAGACAGAGACAGAGAAAGAGAAAGAGGGTGAGCAGGAGAGGGTCACAGAGAGAGAGAGGGAGACATAGAATCCGAAGCCGGCTCCAGGCTCTGAGCTATCGGCACAGAGCCTGATGTGGGGCTCAAACTCACGAACCATGAGATCGTGACCTGAGCCAAAGTCAGACGCTTAACTGACTGAGCCACCCAGGCGCCCCTAATCATAAATTATTTTAAAAGTATCTGGAAAAAGAATTGTTTGCTCCTAGACATACTCCAGAATAGTGAGGATTTGAGATCGTGGAAAATTATGGGTTTTAGAGCATTTTCTGATGTAACGTTGATATTTCATGTCCGTCTTAGGTTCCTACATGACAGGTCACACACTTTTGTAAGGTAACCCATGTTTTCCGCTTTTCTATGTGCCCCCGATAAGCACTGAGGACGTTAATCCAGCTGGCGTATACCTGGGACTACCATAGACCTCATTTATTTTTATTCATTTCCATTTTTAACTGGGAGTCATATTCAGAAGAAGACTGGATAAATCATTCTATCACCAGCCACAAAAAAAATCATTATTTTTCCATTTGCTAAAGCAGAATGAGTCCTTAAGAATTGGAATATAAATCTTAAAATTTCTCCTTCTAGCAGTGTCTAAATATCCTGGGAAGAGCTGCTTAGCTGAATGATTCTATTTAAAATGGCAACGCTCTATGTGTTTGTGGAAAATGGGAAATAATTTTAAGTGATTGATGAGATCTTTTATATTTATAGTTTTATTGTTCGTTTCTAGGTTCAGAGAAAGAATCATGGATCTCTGCGTCTCCCCTAAGGGTAGAGTTGCATATACATCCAGGCAAATACTGTGGGAGATCAGTCTTGTCTAGAATTTTTATTTCTTTCTCAAATGCGTTATTTTTCCTTGATGCAGATTCCTGTGTTAAGAATACCTTCATTTCTGTAGTCATCCAAGTTTGTAAGTTAAGGACCATCTCTGCACAAGCCTCTTCTCTGTTGTATCCTTCTGCATATTTGGACACATTTTATTTTCTGTTCTTCCATGGTATTTCTTGCATTCATTTCTTTCTGTGACTACTTCTCCCCCTGTAATACAGATCTTTTCTTTACCTGTAACTTACACTCTTGGATCGGTCTTTTTATTCATCATATCTTGATACATCATAAACACCACATCCCTAGGTCCAGGCACATAGGAACCTTGTTCTGGGGCCATTTCTGGAAGCTTAGCTGGTCCCATTCTGACCCTCCTTCATTGTGCTCTCTCCAAAGGCAAAAGAGTCCTCAGGGTCAGCCATATGTGTCCAGCTGGAACTTGTACATCCCTTTCTAGTCCTTCCGGAGCCTGAGACCCCTGACTTCCTTGTCCTACTGTGGCCTGGGAGGGTTCTTGCCTGAGTCTTTTCTAGTAGAAGTAGGTTACTCCAGCTGTGTGCCCTCAGGGGCAAGAGCGGCTATTTACCTGGGGTGGAAGAAGGAAGTGTACAGTACAGTAAAACTTTGGATTGAGACTAACTTGTTCTGCGAGTGTTCCACGAGATGAGCAAACGTCTCTAATACATTTTAACTTGATAAACGAGCGATGTCTTGCGGTAGGAGTAGCACATGACACTGAATGTCACATGATCACAACTGAACCATGGGTTCTTGAAATTCACTCTGATGTACAAGTGCTTGGCATTACAAGCATGTTTCTGGAATGAATTATGCTCACAAACCAAGGCTTTGCTCTCTTTGGATGTGTCGGCCTTTTATGGTTTGGCAGAAGGCAGGAGCAAGCTGGTAGATGGGAGACTCGGGCCACCTGGTGCCATGGTCCCGTTCCAGGTCCATGCTTGGGAATCTGAAGACCACAAAAAATACAATTTGACTTTAGCCTTCCAGATTATTACGGAGGGATATTTGCAAAGGTAGGGGGATACTTTGACATAATTAGATTTATGGGGTGTTCGTTTACAGTCTTGCCTTCCGCTCTGTAAATGCCGGGACAAGCTGTGTGCCACGGCACGCTCGTATACATAAGCCGCTGTGATGATGTCACAGCTCTCCAAGAGTATTCATTCATATCCCGTTGCCTGCAAAATAAACACACCCATTACTTTGAACTTCAAGACCCATTGATAGAACTTCAGATTGACTTTTTTCTTTGGACTTCCCTTTTATTATTCCACAGTAAAGACCTAAGCTCTCAAGAAGTCTGGACTACAATATTGACCATTCCTAAAACTTGTACCATGTTTGGTTTTTTCCCGTGTCTCGGCATATTTGGTTGTAGCGTTGCTTTTGGCTTTGTGCCTTTATATTCTGCATTCGATATTTACTTCTAAGGTCCCGCTTATCCTTCCTGATACAGTTTAAAAGTCTCCTCCATGATGTCCCTTCCATAGTTATCCAGCAAAAATTAATCCTTATCTGTTAATGGCTAGACCACGTTGTGTCTTTGCATCCAACAAAATAAATGTGTTGTACCCTTCTAGAAGTTTCCTAAATATATATTGAATCATTTTGTTGGATTTTTCAATGTAGAATATCTGTGAAGATAGAACTACAGAGTAATAAATTTTCTTTCCCCCTCAAAATATGCTTATTTGGAAACCCATGAAGTGGAGGCAAGCGACTTAAGATTTAATTCATGAACTAGTTGGATAAGAGGTTTCATTGTGTTGAGAAATAGCAAAAGTAAAATACACAGAATCTTAGGGCTCCCTCTGAGTTAATCAGCAGCTACTTTTTCCTATTGGGTGACAGAGGAAATGTGACAGTGTATCGTCCCTCCAGCTGTCCACAGAGTTAATTACTGTGCAGTCACAGCCCAGTCACTCTCTAGGCACTGTCTTTGGTGCAAAGAAGCTACAGGTGGCCCAAGGGCTCGTGGTTATACTCCCTCCCTCGATGCATTCAATACTGATTAATGCTGACTGAGGTCTTAATCCCCTGGCCTCAGCTAGAACAACTCTGTAGGACCATCCAGCTCCATTGCTTCTGGTAGGATCGGCTGGGACCTCTTTGGCACCTGCTATCACAGCTCATCTTCTCCCTCCGTTCAGCCCTGCTTCCTTGACCTCAACAGGTGTTGTTCTTGAGCACCTTGTCCACAGTAAACCACCCACACACGGATCAGTCTCAGAAACTCTTTCTCAGGAAAGCATCCTACGACATGCGATGTTGACCCTGAAATTCATTTAACTGTAGGATGTGTGTTAGATAGGAACTCAGGAGGTAATGTGGTGTATTAAAAAATGCTGGGTACCAGGCCCAGACATACATGACTTGAATTTCTTTTTTTTTTCTTTTTTCTTTTTATGCTTATTGGACACAGAGAGAGACAAAGCATGAGCAGGGGTAGGGCAGAGAGAGAGGGAGACACAGAATCCCAAGCAGGCTCCAGGATCTGAGCTGTCAGTACAGAGCCCCATGCGGGGCACAAACCCATGAACCGCGAGATCATGACCTGAGCCGAAGTTGGACACTTAACCGACTGAGCCACCAGGTTGAATTTCAATCTGTGACTGGTTCCATTACCTTCAGGGAGCTACTTAGGCCCTCTGGCTCTCAGTTTCATTATCACTGAAATTATAATAGTTACTTATCATACAAGGTTGATTTGAATGTTAAGTATGTAAATAATCTAGCACATTAACTGGTGCCTTTAAATGTTAGGTCCTATGAAATGTTAGGCTCTGCACATCCTTCCCCTCATCATACTAACTGTAAAAAGTCAGATTTGTGGCCTCAGTAAAGTGAGAATTACGTACCATTTATTCATTTGATTGGTTGATTGATTCTGTATTTCACCTCTGCCACATACACATGCACAATCGAAGCATTTGGGAAACCGTGGAGAAGAAACAAAATCTCTGTCTTCGTGAAGCCTGTATTCTGAGGTGGGGAGTGTGGGCAAGAAATTTAGAAAGTGAGGAGAGCTCTGGATAAAGTGGAACAGGCTAAGGGAAGCGGGGTGGTAGGGTGGAGGGATATTTGCAATTTCAAGTAGGCTGGTCACCACAGTCCTCAGTAAGAGATATTTCAACAAAATTATTCCTTGCAGTCAATGCCATCAAAAAATTCATTGAGGTTGGGGTGGATTTCACTAGTTGATTCTTTCAATAATTTTTATTTAGCAAACACTAATGTAAGTACTTTAATAACATATTTACTTACCCCAGAAATATTATAGTTGATTAAGAAAAAAAAAAACACATCCAGAAAGAAACCATGTAACCCAGAAAATTTAGAACGGGTGCAGATCACAATATTCCATGAAATTCTTTCTTGACTTAAATAATGTTAGATGATAATCTTTCATATGTGAATTTTAAATCCTTTTACTTAAAAATTATTCATTAGGAAATTGTTCATGTAAAATTGCCATTTTGAGTTATTTTACAAAAGGGGTCCTCTGATAGACTCGAGGGTAAGATTTCTGAGAGGCAAGTATAAAACCAAATCTCTCAGGGCGCCTGGGTGGCGCAGTCGGTTAAGCGTCCAACTTCAGCCAGGTCACGATCTCGCGGTCCAGGAGTTCGAGCCCCGCGTCAGGCTCTGGGCTGACGGCTCAGAGCCTGGAGCCTGTTTCCGATTCTGTGTCTCCCTCTCTCTCTGCCCCTCCCCCGTTCATGCTCTGTCTCTCTCTGTCCCAAAAATAAATAAACGTTGAAAAAAAAAATTCTTTAAAACCAAATCTCTTTTTTCAAAGTGGCTGCACATACCTACCCAGAGTGTTTTGCCTAAAGAGTTTTAAGATGGATGTGAAATTGCCTAGGAAATTAGATGTAGATTTATTTTGTGTTAAACCTGAGTGAAAAGAATATGTTCCAGTCTGGCGATATTAGTAAATACTGCTACAAGTATAAAAAGGCAAAGCGTGTCTCCAGGGGCTGGAAGATCATTGGCACTAAAACGAAGATCTTTTGTTGCTTATTTCTCTGCTAGCTGAGCTGAATTTTAAATAGCCATTTTATACTCCAAATCCATGTTTACATAAATACATAATAATGAAATCCCATTTGATGTTGATGGAGTCTAAAGAACCTTGCGGAAAGAATATAGGCAGAACTTTGTTCTGGGAATTTCTGTAAGGGATGTGGCTGATTTTAATATTAGCTCATAAAATAAACGAACATTATGAGGAGTTCATTATAAAATTATTAGTACTGCATTTAAATTGCTGGATAGGCTCTGGTTTTTAAAAAGGAGCCGTAAAGTTTTTTGGGGTTTTTTTTTACTGCTGTAATATTTGATAAAATGCATTTCATTTACACAAACGGTGAAACTAGTATCTGCCCAACTAAGATGCTTTGAAGACAAATGAAATGAAGAATTTTGCAGCTCCAAATTTTATTACCTCCATTCACTCACTTATGATAATAAGACCTGATTCTACTCAGAATCAAGTTTGAAATCTCTACTGCCTTTGGAAATACTGCTGAGGATTTTCAAAAAACGTACCCTGAAATAACTTCAAATTGGCAAAGAAGTTAACAGATTCACTGAAAACTCCCATGTATATTTATCTAAATTTACTAGTTTCTGATGTTCGACATATGTTTATCCTCTTTTTAATATATTTATATAATTTTATGTATATTAATATACATGTAGATTTCTTAACTATTTGAGAGTAAGTTGAGTATATCCTGTCCTTTGTCCCTAATTCATCAATGTGCGTTTCTCAGGAACAAGGATATATTCTTAGGTAATCACTATAAGTTACCAAATTCAAGAAATTTAACATTAATATTTTATCTAATCTATAGCATTTATCCCAATTTTTCAAGTTGCCCCAATAATGTTCTTTACAGAACTGTTTTCTCCAGTTTAGGGTCTAGTCCAGGATCATGTATTGTATTCTGATGGCATGTCTCTTTGTTCTCCTTTGAACTCAAACTCTTGCTCATATTTCTGTTGACTTTCATGACACTGGCAGTTGTCAGTGACTCCAGACCTGTTATGTTATGTTATGTTATGTTATGTTATGTTATGTTATGTTATGTTATGTTATGTTATGTTATGTTATGTTATGTTAGAGAGAGAGCCCAAGTGTGAGCAGGAGAGAAGGGCAGAGGGAGAAAAATTTAAGCAGGCTCCACAACCCTGGGATCATGACCTGAGCTGAAATCAAGAGTCAGAAGTTCAAACCACTAAGCCCCCCAGGTGCCACCCGATCAGATATTTCAGAGTGTCCCTTGATTTGGGTCCATCTGACACTTCGTCATGACTAGATTCAAGTTCTGTATCCCTGCCCCAAATGTTCTATATTCTTAGGCTACTTACCTAAGCCTCACTTTCATTCATTTTAAAATGAGAGTAATAATGCCTGCCTTGCAGATTTGTGAGGATTAAATCAGGTAATGGATGCAAAATGCTTTGTACAATGTCTGACACACCAGAAACCCCCAGGAATAGTGACGGTGGTTACGTCATCAGTAACATGTTCACCCAAAGAGGAATTTTATTCACCTTCTTTTTCCTTTCACTGTTACTGAGGTGTAATTGACCTCCAGCTCTGTGTAAGTGTGTAATGTGCTGCATAGTGGCTTGCGGATATTGTGAAATAATTTCCGCTGGGTCCACCCTCTTAACAAGATGCGCTGACCTCGCATTGCTTCTGCCTTCCCTGTTGACCTCTGGTGGAAGACATCTCAGCCACTGGGGTCTAATCCCAGAAACTTGAGCCTGTTTAATAACTTTTAAGCTAAAACATTCCATAACGCATTCCAGGAAGGTTTGCTCAGTTACATTTGAAGAAATAGTCAGTATGTTTGGGTTGTGTGTGGATCCTAAAAACAAGCAAGATGTGGAGGGAGGGAGGTGATCTAAAGTGCTTTCTTGAGGGGCGCCTGGGTGGCGCAGTCGGTTAAGCGTCCGACTTCAGCCAGGTCACGATCTCGCGGTCCGTGAGTTCGAGCCCCGCGTCAGGCTCTGGGCTGATGGCTCAGAGCCTGGAGCCTGTTTCCGATTCTGTGTCTCCCTCTCTCTCTGCCCCTCCCCTGTTCATGCTCTGTCTCTCTCTGTCCCAAAAATAAATAAACGTTGAAAAAAAAAATTTTAAAAAAGTGCTTTCTTGAGAAAGAAGCTCCATGAAAACCGTGGAAGATCTGGCTTACAAATGCGCAGTCTCACTTTTTCATGGCAAGTAGCTCACATCTTTCTGATGAGGAAAGAAACTCATGACCATTCTTTTGATAAATCCGGAAACAGAAAACGTCCTTTTAACAGCTTTGGTACGTAGCGTCAGGCTGCCTATGTGTATTTCCTTCTTCTACGTTCTCTGGGACTTTATTTTACGTATTTGAATCTTAAATGTTCTCAAGTATAATCTCACATAAGTTATACAGTAGGTATTTATCCCTATGAAGTTTGTGTTTGTTGGTTTCTAAAAGGTTAACCAGTTGTCAAAAATACAGTTTGTTGAATGGAATATCTTTTCTTTGATAAAGTAATCTGCCTTTTACCATGTACTAAGTTGCTACATATATATAAGCGTGTTTATGAACTTTCAATTTATTGTCATTCACTCTATTACCAAATACCTATTTAAAACTATGAGAAAATGTTCTCTACGATATAAAGTGAAAAAAATCTGTACAGAAAGAGGTATTTAGAATGATCCGTCCAGGGACACACCCCCACCAATGATGTAGGCTCCCTCTCCACGTGTAGAGCTTGAGTAATGGAAGATTTTTACCTCAGATACATTGCTGTATTTTCAACATGTTCTACAGTGAACACAGACTACTTTTATAATCAGGAAAATGGTATTTAGAAAGATTAAGATCTTTTGTCTTTTTAAACCTTATTAAGTTAGAGGAGAAATAAAATTAGATGGGAACAGTGTGCTCGTTAATGGGGCGTCTGGGGGGCTCAGTCGATTAACTCCCACTCTTGGTTTTGGCCCAGGTCATGATCTCATGGTTCATGAGTCGAAGCATGGGGCTCCACTCATAGCATGGAGACTGTTTGAGGTTCTCTCTCTCCCTCTATCTCTCCCCCTCCCCTGCTTGCTCTCTCTTTCAAAATAACTAGATAAACTTAAAAAATTGTGTAAAAAAACCCACCAACAAGGGTACTAATTGCAAGTGATGCTGTGAGTAGCAGAAAGCGAGTGATAGGCCAGCATTCTGCCTGCAGACGTGAAAATCGCTTTTCATAATTCACTGTTTTCTTGAATTACAAATTCCAGTCTCCTTGAATTCTGTCTGGTTGTGTCTTCTCAGCAACAGACTGATGGACAGAATTCTCCCCTGAGCTGTTAGATGAACTAATACAACTCAATCACTGATACACATCAAACCCAGACCTGTTTTTGTCCTCCTTCCAGATGTGCGTGCCTGGTGTATAAATGCAGTAAGAGATGAAATGGTGATAGAACCATCTTTACAAATGTACATCATGAGAAACAGGAACTTTCACTGTCAAAGAAATCAGTTAAAATAACAAACGGTGATGGCCAGGGGCGCCTCAGTGGCTCAGTCGGTTAAGCATCTGACTTCGGCTCAGGTCGTGATCTCATGGGTTTGTGAGTTCGAGCCCTACCTCGGGCTCTGTGCTGACAGCTTGGAGCCTGGGACCCCCTTCGGTTTCTGTGTCTCCCTCTCTCTCTGTCCCTCCCCCACTCGCACTATCCCTCCCAATCTCAGAAATCAATAAACATTAAAAAATTAAAACAAAAAAAGAAATGGGGACGGCCAGAATGACCTTATAGCACTGGATTAGAATCAGCGATACACATAGATACACAGACAACAGATAACTGGATGTTTACGAACGTGGGTTAGCATACGTACATCTGTTTTCTAGTTCTGTTCACTGAGGAGCCCTCAGTGATTCCCCAGTAGCCAGAGGCGTATCTCATGCCAGAGTCTTTGGTTTTTATCCCCCAGCGATAGAAGCCAGGGGCCCATGGAGGAATGGCTGATTCTCCAGACAGGTGTATGGAAAATACAAGATGGTCCTAGAACTTCTTGATGTACTCCCAAATAAAGAAATGCCATAAAATGAAAGAATAAATGAATGTATAAACCAGGAGAATGGACGACTTTTCCTTACAGAATAATTCTAACTAATGTAGAAAATGTGAGGGAAGTATTAAACGATCATTAGGCCGTCCTAGTTCATTGCTACAGGTTAGATCCACTAAAGACAGTTAAAAGCAGTGGGGGAGGCTTGAAGACAAAATGGGATATTTTGCGTAGCCTCAAATTAGGTCCTTAAAAACTATTTACTAAGTACTGTGGTCATGTTAACATATGTTTATGTAGACTTTTTGGCCAGCAATGTGATCTGTCAGAGGTAACCATTAACTGCAATGCCTTTTTGCACCGCTGTGTTCTGTTAGGGCAGGCTACTGGTTTTGAGGCTTATTTGGTCTTATTGGAACATGAGAAATAAATGGTAAGTTACTGATAATCAGGCCAGTTTATTTTCACCTCCTGGTAAAACATTTTAAAATAAACGTCAATGTGTGAAAATGACAAAGCCTGGAAGAAACTTCTCATTGCTTTGTTACTCCATTCTTTTTAAGATAGCTGCTAGGTTGTTGTTGTTTTTTTTTAAGTTGTATTTATTTTTGAGAGGAAGACAGACAGTGTGAGCAGGGGAGGGGGAGAGGGGGAGGGGGAGAGAGACAATCCCAAGTCGGCTCTGCGCTGTCTGCACCGAGGCCGACACAAGGCTAGAACCCATGAAACCATGAGATCGTGACCTGGGCCCAAACCAAGAATCAGACACTTCACCGACTGAGCCACCCAGGCACCCCTCTGCAAGTGTTGAATTGCTGCACGAGAAATCACCAGTGTCAGGGACTACAAACAGTATTGTCTCCGGGTTCTGTAGCTAAGTTAATCCCCAGTGAGTTCAGCTGGGTTCTGTCTCAGAGGCTCCCAAGGGTCAACCAAGGTGTTAATGCTGCTGGGTGCTGAGCTGTGGTCTGTGGGGAAGAATTTGCTTCAGAATCTTGTGGATTGTTGGCAGCTTCATTTCCCTGAAGTTGTAAAACTGAGCTCTCTGTTTCCTTGTCAAAGTCAATCTGTAAGCCAGCAAAGGTGTTTCTTGCATCTTAGAATGTCTCCTGATTTGATTCCAGCTGGAGAAAACTTTGGCTTCTTAAAGGGATCGTGTGTTAAGTCAGAGCACATTTGCTATGTTAAGATCACCTGTTCCGTGTAACAACCTGTTCACACGAGGGATGTTTCATCGTTTTCTTATGTTCTAGGGGACTCGGGAAGGTCATCTTTGGGGAGCCACTTGAAAAAATCTGCCTCTCACAATAACATTTTGTTCATCTTTAGAGCTCTGGGTCTTAATCAGTTTTGTGGGCAAACAATGTGGGTAGAGAGAAAATGGTTCTCTCTAAACAGTATGGTATTTTAGGCATGACTAACAATCTGACCCATCATGTCGATTTTCAGCCATGGGGTAAATAGCCTCGGGCTGTGTTAGATCTGTTAATCGTGAGACAACTGTATCGACTCAGAAATGTTCTTTTTTTTTCTGTTTTTTTTTTAATTTTTTTTTTAAGCGTTTATTTACTTTTGAGACAGAGAGAGACAGAGCGTGAACGGGGGAGGGTCAGAGAGAGAGAGAGGGAGACACAGAATCTGAAACAGGCTCCAGGCTCTGAGCTGTCAGCACAGAGCCCGACGCGGGGCTCGCACTCACAGAGCGCGAGATCATGACCTGAGCCAAAGTCGGACGCTTAGCCGACTGAGCCACCCAGGCGCCCCAGAAATGTTCTAAACAAGATAGGGTGGTTTCGTTGTGAAGTCAAAGTATGCATTTCAGTGGTGATTTAAAAGAAGTGAAGAAAAAAGGGGGCACCTGGATCACTCAGTCAGTTAAGCGTCCAACTCTTGGTTTCGACTCAGGTCATGATCTCGCGGTTCATGGGATCGAGCCCCTCCGTGCTGGCATCACGGAGTCTGCTTGGGATTCTCTCTGCCCCGCTCCAGCTTGTGCTTTTTTTCTTCTCTCTCTTTGTCTCTCAAAATAAATAATCTTTAAAAACACAAAGTGAGGAAAGAAACTTTCCTGCACATTTTATGGGATTGCGATGTTCTACTTGTGGTACACCAATCCCAAATGAACAATAATCTGATGAGAAATTTTTGCTCTGGTTAAAGGAGGGTTGGGAAGGTGGGACTGTTTCCATGTGGCTGTATTACTATTTCCAGCCGCAGGCCTCTAGACTTACCAGAGGGCTCCTTCTTGATGGCATGAGCTCTGGAGAGCATCAGCCCTTGATGGTTTCACCTGACACTCGTGCCCTAAAACTCACCTTCTCTTCTCCACCTTTCTTCAGGCCTCATTAGCAGGCTGATTAACCTGTGACAGTGCCTCAGTTTTGTCTCTTAGGAGAATCCAGTTCCCACAGTGTCCCATATGACCTCTTCAGATTTGGTCCAGTATATTTGCATGGTGTCCTAACGGTCTGTAGATACACAACTGAATTTCTTTGAAATAACTAAGATCGCCTTTGCATGTATTTGGAGGATAGATTGGGTGAGTCCTAAAAGTTGACGAACGGTAGACTCAAAATGAAACCTTTTGTGTAATAACCCACAGAAAACCCAGCTTGCAAATCGTCGCCCGACCTAAAGCTTGGTTCTTTGATATGGAAGCTTTTGACATTCTTGGGTTATTCTCGCATTTATGATTACTTTCCTGGGTAGCAACCTGACCCTTAGGCACCGAGTCCTGTGGTGTCGAGAATTCACTCAGACAAACACTTTGATTGATACTTGATCCGTGCTGTGTTGTCTCAAAGGCCAGAAAAGTCTTAGAAAATGTAAATGTTTTCACCTAAAGTATAACAAGTAAAACCACATGTGAAAAAATATCCTTGTTTTAGTTACTGCTTTATTAATGTCCCCAGTTAGCAATATGAGATTTAAATACAAGTTTCATTTTGTTAGCCACCAGATTGTTAGAAACCAAAAATAAAATGGAATATTGAGCCAATTTATAAGTAACACAAATAGAAAATCCACTTTCCGTGGTGAGTGTGGTCTCCTTTGACTTACCTGAAAAATTCTTTACTTACGGATTATGAAGTTAAGTGGCCTTGGATAGAATTCACTGAGAGCTACAGAAGTGTGGGCCCTGGATTCCTGGTTTTGAATCTCAGTTTCTAGTGATTTGAGTGTGAATAAGTAAACTAATTTGTTTTCTGTAAAATCGGATGACAACTCTTAACGCTTCCCTCTTGCAGGGCGAGTATGGGGGAAGGCTTTGCACGTAAGGCATCATTGCCATCTCCTAGCACCGATCCAACTCCTATTATTAGAAAACCACGCTATATAATAGATTAGGCTGTTAATAAATGAAAACCCTATCGTAACAGGGACTTTTTTTGCAAGGGGAATGTTTAAGTCGATCTTTAAGCCATTCTAATTAGAAATAAAGATGTTGTGAAATACTTCTCAAAAGAGTGGGTCTGAGTAACTCCATTGTTGTTTCCTCATGGCTTTTATTTTTCCTTTTGCCAGAGGAAATAACTTCAAAGTGGAAGAAGTTTGATCTAGCTCTGGCTACTTAAGGAGCTTAGGTGTCCTGGCATTAATATTTTATGTGAAAGCAGATTATTTTGAAAATCTATGAGGAGAGGAAAGGAAAAGCACTGTGAAAGCGAATCTCAGAAACGAAATGCAGTCCTAGGAGCTCTACAGGAAAAGGAATTTACATTTTACCCTTAAAATTACCTCTAATCATAGATGCTGTAAATTGATGGCTGGGGTAATTATCTGAATCAAAACAAAATGTGTGAATGCCTACCTTGTTCAGGTAATTCGACAAGTAACGTTTTCTTTGTTTTGAATTCTGCAAATAATTTCCTCTGCTTGTTACTCTCCTTTGTTCGTGTCGGTGTTCCCCCCCCAGATTAGATCGTGACAAAAATAGGGCAGTTTGGAGGCATCTAAAGAAAAGCAACTGTTCGATACCATTTGGGAAGTTTCTCTCATGCATTGGAATTTGACCTTTTGTACTTTTAAACTCTGAAAACTGTAGACTTTCATCCAAGGACACTTACCATATATGGAAAATTGTGCCCACAACCCAGAAGCACACAGCTGCAGACCTGCCCGTGAAAACGAGACTAGGAACCACCTTCCAGCCCCCACCATCCCAGAAATCAACTTGCTGCCATTTTCTGGCCACGTTGAAGAGATGTCACTTGGCAAGCACCCTGCGATACATACTGAAAAATTTTAGACGGAAATGGAAAAAAAAAATTCCTGAGAGGTCTCTTTCTGTAATGTAGTATAGAAGTATAATGGAAGAAATATTTTGAAGATGTTACCAATCGTTCTTGTAGTTTGATGATGACTGGGAAAATGATGTACATACAATCAGAATTCTGAAAATGTACCTAGATCTCTATAAAACCCAAATTTACGCAACCGTCTGTATTTCAGGTAGCCGTTCATACACCTTTATTCTTCCACATTTGTCAATCATACTACTAGTATGTTTCTTTTCTTTCGCTGTTGTGCTATTTCCTTTTCCTTTGGTATTTTTTTTCTATCTTTAAAATTTAACCCCTGTACATCCATTCATACTCATAATACCTGGTTCTTTCTGTCTCTGTCTATTACACATATAGACAGCTCTCATTTTTATGACCCCAATATTCTTCAATTTTGTTTATTTCTGCCACCACTGGTTAGATATCTGAGCGCTAAAATCAGAGCAAACCCTCACCTGTTGACTGTACTTAAATTGGATTGTGTTCTTTGGTTCAGTTGCATACGTCTCTTTTCCAATCACCTGGGACTGCTGACTTGTGACAACTTGATTCTCCAGCATTCATTCCTCTCCAGTCTTTACAGTGGCCTGCCAAGGGGGAGTGCCCCGGGGGGCTCAGTCGGTTCAATGTCTGACTCTTCGTTCCAGCTCGGGTCATGATCTCATGGTTTGTGACTTTGAGCCCCACATCGGGCTCTGAGCTGACATTGTGGATCCTGCTTGGGATAGTGTCTCTCTCTCTCTCTTTCTCAAAAAATAAATAAACTTAAAAAAAAAACAACAACAACAATACAGTGGCCTGCTAGACCCTACTCTCTCTGCAGCCCCTGACCCCAGCCTCCTGTCCTGTTCCCCACCCTAGTGATGGGGCTATCTCCTTTCCCATCTCATGGACACACAGGGCACCCTGGCCTTTGGGCCTTTGATCTAAGGTGTGTCCTGTGCCTGGAATGTTCTTTGCCCATATAGCTGCCCAGCCAAATTCGTCATCTTCGCCCTCCCAGTGAGACCTACTTACTCCCACATACCCAGTGCCCTTATGCTCACTCCCTTCCTTCCGCTCTGTAACCTTCTCCGTGGTGCGTCTCACCTTCTGATAGACCATATAGTGCATGCGTTCATTGTCAGGGCCTAAATGAGGTCCCCCTCAGCCACCAAATCTGTACACACTGGGAGGGGAGCGACAGGAGAGATGAAGGCGGAAATTGGTCTCCTTCGTTCATTAATCCTGAACTTGGATAACAGTGCCTAACGATGGCCACCTACTGATGGGCTTTCGCAGCATTCGATGAACTCCTGTTACGTATTTATTTGGCGTGGAGGCAGCGACTGAATGAAGACAGCAAATACGTAGCCCTGTCATCCGAAGGAGCTCACAGTGGGAAGGGAAGACAAGTAAATGACATCCTCTTGAGTGCACGTCACGTGTGGGTACATGGGGGACATCATGTTACACAAAACCCAGTGAGGATTCATCCCGCGCGTTGCTGCGTATTTAGTGATTAGGCTTACTATTACACATAAAGCACAGTCTTACTAGCAATATGTTAGCATCTAAGTGTGGGTGCTGTGAGTGGTAGAGGGGTCAGGGAGGGGTAGGACCAGGTGGCCTTGGAAGCTGGGTGTCTGGGAGGTAGGTAGATGTTGGTGGGGAAGAACCTTCCAGATAAAAAGGGAGCAGCATCTGTGCTGGGAGGCTGGAGGGCGTGGTCATTCCTTCCCATCTTGGTGCCTTACTTCCTGGCTCTTGTCACTGATACGGCTGTGCTATTTGGCACTATATCTGCGATGAGAACTCCTCTCTAAACAGAGGACCCGGACCGTGGCCTTTCGATGTGTTTTTACAACATCCCTTGCGTTTACAAGCATTATAACCAAAGTTAAAAGTCAAGGCATTTTTGCATAAACACATCTGGCTTCTCTTTAAATCCTGATTAGCGGGCAACGCTGGCCCACTGGCTTCAGCTGGCCTCAGGCTGCAGGAGGGGACATGATCCCGTTTACCTGGGCCCCCATCCCACCAGCCCCTGCAGGTTGATGAGTTAGTAAGCCCTGCACTCTGAAACTTTGAGCCAGTGTGCTCCTCCCAGTAAGAGCTTCCCCCTCGCACAGGCCCCCTTCCATATATCCCCTGTGGAAGGGCAGTGAAGACACTAGAACCTTTGCTTCCCTCACCGACTCCTTCCTTTGAGTAGACAGCAGTTAGCAGAGCGGTTCCCTGTGACTTTGCATTCTCTGGATCCCGGCCTCACTGGGGATGTGCATGTATATATGTAATTTAATGGAATAGACATATAATTTCATTTTTAGTAAAAAAGAAATAGGATTTATGGGGGCGCCTGGGTGGCGCAGTCGGTTAAGCGTCCGACTTCAGCCGGGTCACGATCTCGCGGTCCGTGAGTTCGAGCCCCACGTCGGGCTCTGGGCTGATGGCTCAGAGCCTGGAGCCTGTTTCCGATTCTGTGTCTCCCTCTCTCTCTGCCCCTCCCCCGTTCATGCTCTGTCTCTCTCTGTCCCCAAAATAAATAAACGTTGGAAAAAAAAAAATTAAAAAAAAAAAAAAGGATTTATGGTGAAATTAAAATGAGCTCTTTTAGGCCGATTTACAACTCGGAAGGCGATTGGAATTTGTTCTAAGTCCCGCTGCAGGGAAGCATCATGCGTTCGTGTTATGATTATCGGTTCTCTTACACTGACTGCTTGTTCCAGGTTGGGGTTGGAGCTAAGGGTTTAATATGCATTGTCTCAGTTAATTCTTACAACTCTGGAGAGGCTCCGTTATTCTCATTCTGTAGCCATGCAGCTGAGGACCAGAGAGTGAAAATCATGTTAACCAAGTTCTGCCTACAGAAAGATAGCGAATAGAAATGTGAACCCATAGAGGAACTTCGTTTGTTTTCTCTGGGAAAAAAGAGGGTAAGGATGATTCCTAACGAGTGTCTGTTATCTGCCATCTGACATTCCGTAGGACAGTTGTTGAATGTTTGATTAGGAGGTATTCAGGAGAAGATATGGCTGTTCTTTTGCATTTCATTAACTTAATATTTATTCATTGGAATTGCTACGTTGGTGTTTGTTTTATATATTTAATATCATTATGGCAGGCTTCATTGATAAGACAACCAAAAATTAATCAAGGTAATGCTTGTGGGCAAGCATTTGTGGGGTTTTTTTTTTTTTCTTCTTTACCACTTTGATCTTAGACTTGACTTCTGGTATTTAATTAGATTAAATTCAGCTCATTAACATCTTCTGCAAACTAATTGATTCTCCAATAAGAGGGTTTTGTTTTCTTGTCAAATCTTTGATGTCTTAACAAGATTACATACCCTTGCTTTCTAAGACTAATTATTGCACGAATGGAGTGGTGATTTTTAGATGTCTAGTGTATGAATACAGATTGCTAATGGCTTTTTAAAAATTAAAATGTTGTTTGAAGGGTTTATAATCATCACCATTAATTTTGGGGGCACTTAGGCATTGTACAGCGTAATCCTTGGTTCCTTGGGGCAAAAAAAAATTTTTTAATCTAAAAACTTTCTTTAAAAAGTAAGCTATGCTTTTTATTTGCATAGGCATCAATAACATTGCTATAAAGAATAATTCTATAGAATGTCAGAATGCAATACCCAGATTTCAGTCTCGTAAGGAAAAAAGTCCATCCAGAAAAAAATTACTTGCAATTGCAAAGTGAAAAAGAAGACAAAGCCACAGGGTTTATTCAGCATATACTGAAAATGTGTAGCAACTGAAGCAATAATCATTTCTACTTCAAGAAGAGATCTCACATGTATTTAACTACAATAATATACATTTCTCAAAAACACTGCCTTTGGTAGCCCTGTGTTCCTGACAAAGTCAGTTTCCACCATTCTTCTAATTGTATTAATTTTTCACAAATCCTGGGGAAACATTCTTGTTACTTACTCTCACACTGTCCCTACAGTGCTGCTGGAGGTCCCATAAAAGGGTGTAATGAGTGTCCAGCAACCTTTTTAGACAGACAGGACTCACTTTAAACAGGAATTTGAACAGGGTCCCTTTCACATTACATTACATTACATTTTGCATCAACATTGATTAAGAACCTTTGAGGTCTAGACTACATAACCCTTGAGGAAACAATATGACAGAGTGGTAAAGATAGGCATGGAAGTAGACATTTAAATGTAAAACAGACCATGAGAAGCTTTGATAGTATCGCATCTTGAAGACACAGAGGAGGGTGCCTAATTCAGGTTGGGTCAGGAAACCGGAAACTGGGAATAAAACAGGATTTTCTTCAATTGAGTGTTGGAGAGGATGAATGACACTTCAGCTCTGAACTCCTAAAAAGTGGGTGGGCCTGATGGGTGTTCCAATGGCCTACGTATCTAAGTAAGAAACCAGTGAGGGGTTATACTTAACTCGTTCCGTGGGCCACTTGAAGACAGAAGCCATAGTCAAAATGTAAAGATAGTGAAAACAAGGTGGAGAAAGTGATTCATCCCAACGGGGAAGTTTACCAAAAAACAATCTCAATTAACTCAATCTCCATCACTTCTTAAAGGATTGTGCAAGTGACAACGGGTAAGAAAGGAGTCAGATCATAAAATAAGCGAACCGTGGTTACGTTGCCTTCTATGCAGATAATTATGGAAATCTAGAGTTACATAGGATCCTTCCAAGGAGACCCTGTTCATAAAATTGCAGAATAATTTCATAGTTTTCTTAATTGGTTTTCACTTGAGACTACCGGGTAGGCCCGGGAGCTCTTTTTATGTTTGTAACTTAGAAAGCAAAGTGGCTGAAAATGTGGAACACCTTAAAACGGGGCTCTTCCAAATGGTTCTGAAAGGCATGGATGTATAATCAGTCACTCGATCATAGAACACTGTGGTGGTTAATGCACAAAAGTCAAAGTCAAGGAAGAGATTTTTCCCTGTGAAATGCCCTGAGAAGACTGCGCCCAGAGTCACTCTCTAACGACAGTGTCACACGACGTTTTGATGCAAGCCTACTCTTGTGGCTCCTCTGTACTCTTTTTTTTTTTTCTTTCAAACACACAGACCCTTGGCAGGAATGATTGGTGGCTGGTGAGAAGATGTATATGGAAAATGGAAGAGGTAGAGCCCAGAAGTTTTGGAGGATAGTCTCCATATAAGTTTTCACTGGGTCAAAGTAAAAAAAAAAAAACAAAACGAAAAACCACGATCACCTTTAAGATGTCTACCTTGCGTAGTGACTTAGACTCTGGGAGGGTCAGAATCAAAACCCCGATGTGGAAGCCTGGTTTGCCGCTGGACGGTCGGGCAGTCCTGGGTCTGCTTCATCCTGTGAGCCTCCTTTCCCTTAGCTGGAAAACACAAGAAATGGCCACTTTCCTTGGAGGTGGAGAATATAGGAGGGATAGGATAATTAATGCTTGCGACACATCTGGAACATTCCCTTGGCATGTAGGTATTCTGCTGCTGGGAGGCGCTGATGGTCTAGTTTGGTCTAGTTTTCTTGCAGTGACCTACTCACAAAGGAGCCAGGAGGGCTTTAAGGAAATTGGGTAACCCCGTGCGGGCAGTGGTGTTCCAGCCGAGTGGAGCCCTGGGCTTGTGGACTACTGATGCAGCAGCAAGGAGAGGGGCTCTGGGGTGTTCTCGGCCTTCTCAGGGCACCAGGAATTGAACGCCAAGTGAAAAGGCTGCCTAGGAAAGTGAATCCCATTTGGTGTGATTGCCCAGGAAGGGCTTGTTAACATTGTGTTTTAATAGTTGATTGTATTTTTTTTAATGTTTATTTATTTTTGAGACAGAGAGAGACGGAGCATGAACGGGGGAGGGTCAGAGAGAGATGGAGACAAAGAATCAGAAGCAGGCTCCAGGCTCTGAGCTATCAGCACAGAGCCTGATGCGGGGCTCGAACTCACGGACCGCGAGATCATGGCCCGAGCCGAAGTCGGACGCTCAACCGACTGAGCCACACGGGCGCCCCAGTTGATTGTATCTTTAATGATTCTGTTGCTGCCTCTGGGGGGGGAGTTGGCATGAGACCAGAATCCGCTAGTTGGACTATTTCTCCGGTAGCACTCGGGACACGTGGAGCTAGAAAGGAGCCCACCCGACGTGGGGTGGTGAAGATGTGCGCTTGTCACGTGCCAGAATCCCCCCAGGGCACAGTCTGCCAGTGAAACCATGTTTTTGTTTGTTGTTCTGCAAAATTAGCTGACCTTTTTCACCTTAGCAAGAGCAAGGTGCTGTGGCTTTCCTGTTGATCCAAAATCAGCTAAAATGAGCCCAGCCTGAATGGATCCCAATCTATGCTTTTCTTAAAAAAAAAAAAAAAAACAAAAATGAAAAACCTGGCATCTGCAAACAGTCTTCCTTTACCCCTCTGCGAGGAACTAGAAATATCTGTTGCCAAGAAACTACTCACTTTATGTGAAGGGGTGGCCAAAACGAGGGCATTTTTCCAGGGTGAATTGTTTCAAACTGCTTGTGTTGGTTTCATATGGTCTGTGGGGCTGATATCCGTGGATCACCTTTCCTTCAGTGTAACTATTGTCCAACTTATTTATAGCTGCCTTAGTACTAACTGGGATTTTCCCCAAACAAGTGAAAAGATGTTTCTTTCATCAAGAAACGTGGGGAGCTTGCAGACAGTGACATCTTTAATGCTACTTTTCAGTGCTTCTTCATTTTTGGTGATTCTGTGCTGTCGCTCAGACATAGTCAGTAGAGGCTGCCTCAAGAACTTCTCTAAGGTTTCCTCGGCCGAGGCAATTTGATGGATGGATGAAAATACCCGTATAGAATTTGGATGTTCGTATACCTGCCATTCATGTTGATGAATGTGTCTCCCTGACTTAGTTTTAATAATTCAGAATTCAGGCCTGCATATATCTCTGCATTTCTGAAATAATTCTGAAAAAAAGAAAAAAACGGTGGCAATATACCAGCCATTTTGTTTTTTCTGTTTCATTCCCGCCTTAATTTGATATTAGAATACAGTTTTCAAAGGCTCTTGGTATAACCCGAATACTGCCTACGGTTTGGAGACAGGAACCCAATTTGTATTTCATTTCACCAGGTTTTCTGTCTTGAAAAATATTTAGGAACGTGGATTTGCCGTAATTTCTCAACTATACTACATATTTTGTGAATACTGTTTATTTAATACACATGAGCCTTTACCGAGGCAGGGCACGGAGTGGTGTTTCCTTACATGGATATTACATGTATATTACACCCTTCTTGAAATCTATTCGTACCCCATAGGTTGACATGACCACAGAGGAAGAAAAAGTCCAAAGTTTTCCAGGCACACAGCACACGTACAACAGTAATAGAGTCAGCACCATGCAATGAATTCTTCAAGGCCAAGTACTCCTCTAAATAATGTATGTCTTGATTGATTGCATCTTCAGAACCACCTTAGGAAGTAGGTGGCTAGGTTATCAGTACGGCAGTTGAGGCTGATAGACATTCAAGCGTCCTGCCCCAGCTCAGCTAGGCACGAGTTCCCGGAGCCAGAATTAAATGGGCGGTGATTGTATTCGCTTCCTACTGCTGCTGTAATGAGTTACCACAAATTAAATTGTGTAAAACGACACAAATTTATCACCTTTTAGTTCTGGGGGCTAGATGTCTGAGATAGCTCTTTCCCTAGGGGAAAAATCAAGGTTTAGACAGGGCTGAGTTCCTTTCCAGAGGTTCTTAGGGGAGAATCTGCTTTGTTGCCTTTCGCAGCTTCTCGGGGCTTCGGGTAGCCCTCTGCTCACGGTCTTCTTGCCTTCTTCATGGCTGGCAATGGCCTGGAGAGTCTCAGTGCACAGCCCTCTCTCCCTTGGTTTCTCTGCCATTTCTGTTACAATATCGGGCCTACGTGGATAATCCAGGATACTCTCCTTAAGATCAGCTGATTCAAAACCTTAGTTTCACCCATGACCTTAATCCCACCTTGCCGTGTAACACAACATTCGTGGGTTCCAGAATGAGGATGTGGACATCTTTGGGAGGGTATCAGTCTGCCGACCGCAGTGTCATTTCTTTAATTGACGCTTGTGATTAAAAACATGGGCTGTATTCAGTGTCTCCCATGCATCCTGGTTGCATCGTGGAAGATGTTTGTTTTAGGTTGGGAAGCAAACCTGGAGACCAAGATTCTTACAAAAGTGACTTATCCACATAATGTTGCCATGAGAAATAGATAAGGAGTGAGGAAATGCATGTGATACCAGGCAAAGTCTTGGGGAGCCCAACATTGGCTCAACGATGCAGAGAAGTCTCCAGCAACAGTGCTAGGCATGATCAGAGCTGAGCTGATTGAGGACAAGAGGACCCGAGTAGTCATACTCCTACTCCCCAGTCTTAGGATAAGACTACCCTCCCCAGGTTTATCTGCAGGAATTTCTCACTTATTTATAGACAAATAGATTCCAGTTGCCTGAGATCATCCACCGCCCCCCCCCCCCGCCGTTAGAAGACCCAGCTTTGGTTTTTGGGGAGTAAGTACGGCGTGAGCCTACGTGCACTACAATGGTAAAGGGACCCAAAAGGAAATGGGCAGAGTACTGATGGCATCTGCTACAGTGTGAAATGCTCCTATCCATCTACCCACCTCCCCACATCCTATTACACGTTATAAAAATATGTCAGCAGCAAGTAACAGTGCTTCCTCTTACTTGCCGATGGAAATGAGAGGCTACAAAAATAACTACAGAATCCAGCTGCCTATCAATAGGCTTTCATTTATTCATGGAATCATTTAAAAATACCTGTTGTATATGTAACTCTTTGCCAGGTGTGTTGGGTAAGAATAGTCCCTTTCTTCAAGGTGTAGATACAAAGACAAGTTGTTCAAAGAGAATGGGATAAAAATACGAGACGCTCCAATTCAGTGTTCTGTAAAATGATTCCATCTGTAATCCCTATGCCTTTTCAAGATACAGAGCAGCCACTAGGGAGCGTGAAACCTCAGTGGCATCTTCGGGTCTAAAACAGCAATCTCAGTACTCACCCCACGCGACTTTGAGGGAAGGGTACGCGCAGTAATGCATGTGAGTGTGGTTGGCATGCTCAGGGATGTTTTAGCACAATCCACTTCCGCCGAACCTTCGAGTTTAGCTCAAATTCAATCTGTGTTTTCCATAGACAGAAATAGATAGACAGATAGATGGATAGATAGATATAGATAGATAATTTAGGGAAAATGCTAGTAGTATTAAAGAAGATCAGGTGAATGTGAAAGCCTCATTTTTTGCTTTATACAAAGCAGCATTAGGTGGTTATTAGTTTTCAGTCACTAGTTAAGTCAATAAAATGGAAATCCCAGTATTTCTGTAGCTTGTTGGGTGTGTCTTTTGTCAGGAAAACACAAGTCTTAGAAAAATATTGAGATCAGCCTTTAATTCTGTGACCATATGAACTGTCTTCTATCAAGACTTTAAAATATATACATATAGATCATAAATTATTTTAGCTTAGAATTAATTACATTCTAACTCCCATTTAAAAGTAAGCATAAGTCCTGATTTTTAGCTGTCCTGCCCTGAAAAAAATGATTAAGTGACGGCTATGTTTTCTTATTTACTTTCAGTCGATACGTTTTATTTTATATATATGTGAACACATTAAATTTCGAACTGAATGTCATTTTAACAATAAGATGAATGATGAATAGCTACATTTTCCTAAAAGAATTATTTAATGAAACTTTAACTATTAGAGACTATACTACGGAGTGAGTTGTAAGGGAAGTCACATAGCACTTTGGACATGTAAAAATTGAGGTTACCATATTTCTTTTTTTTTTTCTTTTTTCAACGTTTTTATTTATTTTTGGGACAGAGAGAGACAGAGCATGAATGGGGGAGAGAGAGGGAGACACAGAATCTGAAACAGGCTCCAGGCTCTGAGCGGTCAGCACAGAGCCCGACGCGGGGCTCGAACTCACGGACCGCGAGATCGTGACCTGGCTGAAGTCGGATGCTTAACCGACTGCGCCACCCAGGCGCCCCTACCATATTTCTTTAATAGGGATCAAAGTGCAGTGGCCAGAACAGTACCTAATCAATACCTTTCAGCATGACCTAATCCTTTACTTGGTGATTTGGCAGTTATTATTTCCTTAGGTCTTGCAGGTGTTCAGAAAGAAAGAGAGAGAGGGAGGGAGGGAGGGAGGGAGATAGATAGATAGATAGATAGATAGATAGATAGAATTCTCACCCTGGAGAATAGAAAAAGGAACTCAGTGTTAAGAACACCTCTGCTGAGTGTTTTGATTATTTGATACTGTTTTATTAACTTTCTATTACGACATAGGAAAATGCCTCAAAAGAGGAAATATATATGTGGCGTAAAGAGATGGAGTAAATAATATCTGGAGGTCCTTTCCAATTCTGAGGTCCTAAAAGATCTTCTTCCTTTAAGACGTAGTTCAGGAGTTGAAAATACCTTACTTGTTTGTGAGCTGAAATAGACCATCACATTCATTTTTCCCCTAATTTATGCCACTCTGCAGTCATTGGAAACCTGACAGAACAAATGTACATCAACCACTTCGGTATTTAACTCTTTTGCTTACCCATTTGTGATCGCTTGATTTAAAAAAAAAAAATTAATGTTTATTTTTTTGAGAGAGACACAGACAGAGCATGAGCGGAGAGGGGCAGAGACACAGAATCCAAAGCAGGCCCCAGGCTCTGAGCTGTCCACACAGAGCCTGATGTGGGCCTAGAACTCAGAAATAGCTAGATCATGACCTGAGCTGAAGTCAGACGCTTCCCCGACTGAGCCACCCAGGCGCCCCTGTGATCTCTTGATTGTCTTATACATGCTGCTGAAGCGAGCTATGATCTCTTGATTTCCAGAATCCAACCACAAATACATAATCTTCTTCTTTGCTTCTCTGGAAGAATGTGGAAATCTAAATATGTTTTTAATTTAATGTCACTAGAGGTTGGAATCACTTTCATGTGACTTGTATTGATGGTATTTTTTTTTTTTAATTAAGAATAAACATCATGGAAAACTAAATGAAGGGCACACAGGTGCTGTTTTAAGAACTTGTGACGTCTTTTCTTTCCTTCATATTTTTCTTAAAATCTTAAAAGGAGAAACTTACCAAATTTATATGCAAAGTGGATGGTTGCTTTATTGTTTAGTGAAATTAAGAAACAGCAGCTTTCCTTTATAGCCAATTGGAAGATACGCACCTCTGGGTCTAAACTGACTCCGGTTCCAGAAGTAGCGATGCCTGTGATGATGCTTCATATTACTGTCTCCGGGTTGCTGGATCAGTTAGTGGTTCCTCTCGAATACATGTTCGGGAAGTTGGTAAGGAGTGAACCTGGCCTGTTTTGCAACCTACCCTGTGTAAAGGATGGGGTAATGACCCTGAAGTGCCTGTGGAATTAGGCACCTCGTTAAATTCGCCTTGGCTCAGGAGCAGGTAGGGGAGCCCTGTGCACGATTGCAGCCGAGGGAGAACGGAGCCCTTGGCTCTTGTCTCCGTCTCTCTTCAAAACCATCCAGAGAAGGGAGTGTTCACTTTTGTTCATTTCTTTAAATGCGTGTTTCTAAAAGAGCCATGAAGTAAGTCTGCAAACTGCCAGTTCATACGTATTTCATGAAGGCCCTCCGGGTGTCCCCTGCTGAACCAGGCATGTTGGAGACACAAAAAAAACTACTCAGATGACTTCCGTCTCGACTAGGGGGGTGGCCACACAGAACACAGAGCACCCGACGGAATTTCTGCATTTCAGATGAATAACGAACGGTTCTTTTTCACTGTAACTCTGTCCCATGTAATATTTGTAAATCCGTATTTTTACTTGTTACATGTGACAACCCGCTTGCTCCAGGAACTCACAGGCTGCTGAGAGAAATAACTTACATATATTAAATCCTCAGGGAACAACGTAAAATGGCATGTAAGCAAGTTCTCAGTTGTGTTGTTTACACCAGCACTTGATAGATTTTGTTTCGTGGCACACATTGTCGATGGCCCTCGTGAGAAGCATTCACGTCGGGATCCATTTTGACTTACGGTAGTGCCTGATTATTTCTCCCATTTCTTTCATAGAAGATTGTGATCATACATAATGAAGGTGTCTTTTTCTTTTCAGTTATTTATGTTGAGAGAGAGCATGAACAAGGGATGGGGCAGAGAGAGAGAGAGAGAGAGAGAGAATCCCAAGCAAGCTCTGTGCTGTCAGCACAGAGCCCGATGCAGGGCCTGAACTCACGAATCGAAAGAGCGTGACCTGAGCCGAAGGCAAGAGTCCCAACGCTGAACCCACTGAGCCACCCAGATGCCCCCAGGATGTCATTACCATAAGGATGTCCTGAAGGACTCTAGTCCTCCATATTTTGAAATAGATTATTCAGAGACCTTTTGCTGCGGTAACAAGTTACTTATACGTCTGATGCTGTCGTATTACTGTACGTGTGGTTGAGAAGCCTTCGTTATCGTTAATGTCATAGGGTGTCCCGTCTTGACCCCCCACTCAACGTTAAGGGTGAATCAGAGTTAGAGGAAGTATCATGGGAGAGATTGGATTTGAACGAGGTCCTGAAAGGAAAGGGAAAATGCAGTTGAGTGGAGTGTGAACGTTTTGTGATAAAAACGCAAGGGTAACCGATTCCCAGCCAGCAGGGTGAGCAGAGCAGACTGTTACCCAGAAGTAGTAATGTCCTCTCAGCTTTCTTGAGTCATGACCAGTCACAGGGAGGGTTTCCCCCACCCCAAATTCTCTTTTGAAGGAGCAGTGCATTTAGGCAGGGGGCAGTGACACAGCTGTGGTCTTGTCTATCTGCTGTGCTGTGTTTTGATGGCCAGATAACAGTCAAGAAACTGGATTTATAATGACTTCAGAAATGTGAACTTAAATTCTTGAAATTCTCACGTGAGTTTGAAAGTCGAAGGAATGACATTTTTAAATAATGCCTGCCGAGCAGCGTGTGTCCTCTGAGAAACTTTCTCCCAACCTCCGCGGTGTCTCAAAATATTTACGCCATTACCAAAAAGATTATTACATGTTTTTCGGAAATAATCTCTGTAAACAATCACTTGAACTTTTAAAATGTTGCTTCATTTCATGTGTCAATGCTCTAAATCAATTGTCTGGAAAATATTGAAAAGATCTTAAAGGTGGCAGCTGCTTAACTAACAAGATGACAGTGTTTTGGTAAATTCTTGTTATTTAAGGTAATAAAACTGTCCCTGTGAGTCTGTGAGCCATAGATTTTCATCACCAATGTGTCGCTATGCAGTGTTGCTTTTGAGTATTATTTGTCAGCCCCCAGATTCTGCTACTTACTGCTTTGATCCTAGAGACCATAAATAAGAGACAAAACATGATCTGCCATGTGAAATAGACTAGGGCTGGCATAGTCCCCAAAGTTGTGGCAATGTGGTAGAACAGATCATGAGAAAACTGAGTTCATACACAATAGAACATGGATCTAGCTGTTGGCACATATACGGGTTCCAGGGGTTATTCCAGAACATTTCATTTTTTCAGAATTATGCACACACACACAAATGTCAGCAGAAATATTTATACACATTGTTTTCATTTTACAGCAGGTAGATCAAGGCTCAGAGAGATTGATGCCAGCAGATATCCCAGAACTAGTCTGGGGAGGAACACAAATGTTGAGTCTGGTCTTTCTGGTCGCCTAGATATCCCTTCTCATGCCATCCTTCTCTCATTAAACTCCTGAAGATAATTTAAGATGTAAAAACATGCCTTCGTACAATAAAATTATACCAAGGAAGCCAGGGATGTGCAAGAGGTGGTCACTTCTCATCCCTGTGGCAGCTGGTGACATAACTTTGTGAAAAGCTTTGGAGTCCATACAAGTCTTTTCCAGAGATCGCTGGCCCCTGGCGATGTCCCCTGTCAGGACAGAGAAGTGCCCCATCCTTGTTCCATCTTTGAACAATGACCCGTCAGCGAGACCTAGGTGTGCTTTGCTTAGAAGTTTGTCCCAATCTCACTGCCTGAGGCGATCATATTCTGCTCTGTCATCGCATGATGTGGCCAGTCGTCCCACGTTCCGTACTATAAATAAGGCAAGAGAACAGCGGGTTATTTCTCCTCTAATTGTGTTCACTGTGTTCTGAGTTGAAAGCCCGGTGCTGGCCCATTCTACAGATTATACTTTGTTGCTATAAGAAGCTGCCTTTTAAAATTGTACATAATCCAGAGGTGTAACTTTCTTTTTCTCCAATAACTGTTACAATGATACTCAAGGTAGCTAAAGTGAAATTTTGTATTAATTTTGAGGAAGAAGGATAATTTCGGGAAGTATGTGGTGTGGCCTTGGAAAGTTCTCACAGGTCCCAGCGGGGCAGGCGGGGAAGCGTGGGGGGAGTATGTAGGAGTGTAATTAGGGATTTCCATTAGAGATGTTTTAGGCAGATTCTGAAAAGCACGTTATTTTCCTCAGCATAAAATGCGGTTAGTTTTTTTGCCTGTTCCCTGTCACTTTCCTAGTAGGGCATGGAACTTTTTATTTTTTTTAATTTTTAAGTTTATTTATTTATTTTGAGAGAGCAGGACATGGCACGTTAGCGAGGCAGGGGCAGAGAGAGAGGCGGAGAGAGAATCCCAAGCAGGCTCCACACCGTCAGTGCAGAATAGGACGTGAAATTTCTAGAAATGTTTCTATCAAAGCAGACAAAGGAGATACAGCCAGCTTCATTTTCCAAGCTTATTTTCTTAGTCAAGAAACTACATAATTTGACCTCCTGGCCATCTGAAGAAAGGGAGTTAATGAACATCCACCATCTATTTAGACATAAATTCTGGTTTTGTGGTCTGTTCAGAATCTTCTCATTTCACATCAGTGTTTGGGGTGTTTTGGTTTATGTGTTTAGAAAGACGGAGGGAGGAAGGAAGAAAGATGAGCACCGTGGGAAGATCTTATTAAGAAATGGAGACAGAGGGGAGATAGTATGCAGAGGGCCGGGCGGAAGAGAGGGAAAGAGGAAAACCAGAGCAGAAATCTGTCGTGGGAGGTCTGTTGTGACTTTGAGGATTGGGCCAGGCTCTCGCGCTTCATCTTCCAGCAAAGGCACAGCCTCCGTTTGATACAAACAGGCCGATTGCTCAGAAGAAGCGTGGCTGGCACCACCCACAACAACCAGCCTGCCCACAACTGTGTGTTACTGCTTCTGTGACGAATTCTGTGTAAAGCTGCGTGTTCTAGGGTCGGCTGCCATCCTTTAGGACGGTTAGATCGCATCCCAAAGGCAGGCACCCAAACAGAAGTGAAATCCACTGAATCGAGAACGTAGGTAACCACAGTTGGCCAAGAAGTGTTCACCAATGCCAACAAATGCCAGAATCGTCCCGGAGGTCTTTAAATTATCGTCTTGAATCTTTATCACTCTAGCACACAGATATTATAGTACCATGGTTTTCCACAGAAGCAGACTGACCTCAGCAAGATTACGTAACTTCTCCAAAGAGGAGTAACTATAGGGTCCAGAACTGAGTATGTGGGACTCCAATGCCCGAAGTTTTTCTAAAATTTTTTTTTAACGTTTATTTATTTTTGAGACAGAGAGAGACACAGCATGAACGGGGGAGGGGCAGAGAGAGAGGGAAACACAGAATCGGAAGCAGGCTCCAGGCTCTGAGCCATCAGCCCAGAGCCCGACGCGGGGCTCGAACTCGCAGACCGTGAGATCGTGACCTGAGCTGAAGTCGGACGCTTAACCGACTGAGCCACCCAGGCGCCCCTGCCCAAAGTTTTTCTATCAAACAATATAAGAAGTCTCAGATGGAAGGGGGAAAAAAAATGATAGGGGAAATATTTTGGAGAAACAGATATGTCTTCTTTAAATTAGACAATTTAGAGCCCGCGACACGGTGCCAGTACCCAGTAAATGCACAAAAAGATCAGCTCTTCTTTTTTAATTTTTTTTTTAGTGTTTATTTTTGAGAGAGATAGGGACAGAGCATGAGCAGGGGAGGGGCAGAGAGAGAGAGAGAGGGAGACAGAATCCCAGGCACGCTCCAGGCTCTGAGCTGTCAGCACAGAGCCTGACATGGGGCTGGAACCCACGAACCTTGAGATCATGACCCGAGCCGAAGTCAGACAGTTAACTGACTGAGCCCCCCAGGCACCCCAAAAAGATCAGCTCTTCTATTGGCACTTTTTTCTATTTTGCTTGCTGGGCAGTGTAACCTGGCCTTTGTTGACAGCTTTGCCAGGGATTATAGGATTTGTAGCTGACAAAATTAGTATATTTTGTGCCGGTTTTCTATTCTTATTTAAATCCCGGAGCAAAGATGGTAGTTATTCATATGTTAATCATTCTATTGCTTTGGCACTGAGAGATATTTTAAATACAATTCAGGAAGTTAGTGGCTGAGAGATGATCTCTTTTGCGTGAGTCAATGGGAATGTTTTGATCCTATCTAATTTTAGGCTTTCTCTGGATATAAATAGTGTGTTCTTGAGGACCAAGGTGAAATGCCTCCGTGCTGGAGTTTCCTGGAGCCTCTAGGCAGTGTTATTTGAGAGCTCGCTGCTTTTCTCTCTTGTTAAGTAGGTTGGACCTCTCTCTAGTCCTCCTGTGATCTGGCTTCTGCCCTCCCCTCCAGCCTGATATCTGTTACTCCCTGACTCTCACTGGAGTGCTCCAAAGCACAGACGCGCTTCTAGAGTATCTACTGTTTGTCAACTGTCTGGCTTTGCTTCTGAGGTTCTCTTTGTCGTAAATGTCGGCTCACTTCTCCCCCGACTCTACTCCGTCCCACCTCTTACTTTGTTTCTACCTAACTCAGCCCCTCCGTGATTTCTTCTAGGAAGTCCACGCCCACAGTGCTCCCACCAAGATGGCCATTCTCTGTCTTCCGGACATTCCATAGCGTATTAATTTTTACTTACAATTATATTGTATTATACTTATCTGGGTTCTCTGCCCTTTTCTCCTGCCCTCTGCCTAGAGACACATTTTATGGATGAGAAAACTAAGGCCGTAAGTACTCCAGGGAATAATCTAGGACACGGTAGAATATGAGCTGTTTCACCGTAGGTGGTGTTGGTGGTCCACATACCTTTCTGATTATCCATATTATTTTATGCTGTGTGTGTGTTTGAGTGTGGTTCTTTTTAACTGTTGGGGAGGGATGTGGACGGGGAGTTTTATTGAGAGAGACTATTTACCTGCCCAATAGCAACGTTATGGATCTCGAAGAGTCACTTCTTCAGACTCTTGTCTTCCAAATGAACTCCTGAGCTGTCTTTCCATATCTTGTTTCTTCTTACACACTGCATGACATTGTCAGGATCTTCTTAAATCTTAGGTTCACGTCCCTTGCCTGCCCTTAAGTAAATAATTAAAACCTATGAATGTCACAGCCTAGTTTTCTCTGCTACAGTGTAGCCCCAGCCTGCCTTTCTGGATGAATCTTCCATATGCCCTCAAATCCAACTAGTTTTCAGCAAAGCTGACTTCTCAACACACTGCGCCTTCCATGCTGTTCCCTCTATTTAGAGCACAGTTTCTTCTGTCTCTACAAAAACAAATTGTGGACCTGACAAGTCCTTTTTTGCGTAGTCATTCCTAAAATTTCTACCTGCATGCAGTTTACTTTTTTTCCTTCCAAATCCCTTCCCTTCATGTACATAGTTTATGGGATTTGAAACTGCTCCCCTTGTATTATAATTATTTTTTGTGCTTCTCACATAAGGTCCTACAGCTTCAAATGCCCCCCCCCCCAGATGAAAAATGGAGATAGCAACTCCGTTTAGTATCCTGTGCATAATACTCTTTTTAATTGTAAGTAGCAAAGTCCGGCTTACCGAAAGAAACCCACTGGATAGATAATTAGCTCTTTTGACCCAAGGTTCCTTGTACCTCTCAAAAATTATAATGAACATCCAAGAAAGGCATTCAAAACAAGTAAGATAAGGGGCGCTTGGGTGGCTCAGTCAGTTAAGCATCCGACTTGGGCTCGGGTCATTATCTTGTGGTTTGTGAGTTCAAGGCCCGCGTTGGGCTCTGTGCTGACAACACAGAGCCTAGAATCTGCTTCAGATTCTGTGTCTCCCTCTCTCGCTCTGCCCTTCCGTAGTTCATGCTCTGTCTCTGTCTCTCTCTCAGAAAATAAATATTAAAAAGAAAATAGGGGCACCCAGGTGGCTCAGTTGGTTAAGTGTCCAACTTCGGCTCAGGTCATGATCTCATGGTTTGTGGGGTCAAGCCCCACATCGGGCTCAGTGCTGACAGCTCAGAGCCTGGAGCCTGCCTCAGATTCTATGTCTCCCTCTCTCTCTCTGGTCCTTCCCCACTTGTACTCTGTCTCTCTCAAATATAAATAAACATTAAAATTTTTTTCTAAAAATGTAAAAATCAAGTAAGATTCTCCTTCTCTCAGTTTTCCTGTCTCCATCTCTCCATCTTTCTTGCTGCCCCTGTTTACTCTGGCCTTTCTATCCACTTGGTAGAGACTGCCCAGCGGGAGCTCCCACTTGTCCTGGGGTAACGGGTTCTTGATTCCTAGTTCCCTCTGGACAGAATCTGACTGGTCAGTCTGGTCACTGACCCCTGGCCCTCAGCACTGAACTCCAGGAAGCTGTGTCCAAGCACAGATGCCACAGGAGCTTAGTGGCAAGGAAAAGGGTGATCAGAGGTTTCCCTGAGTGGGCTTGGAGTGAAGGATATTATTACAGAATCGTGATTATGGTGATCTGGGTAGATGTTCTAAAAATGTATCTATTATAAGATTTTTGTGACGATCAAATGTGATCATTTGTGGCATGAGAAATAGTGAATGTGGTACCTGAATTTGAATCTCTGCTCTACCCCTCAGCGGCTTGATGGCCTTGGGAAAATTGCCCCATCTCTATTTACCTCAGTTTCTTCGTCTGGCAAACCAGAGAAGTAGACTAGTAATGAAATCACAGTCTAAGAAGATGAAGTAATTTTGAAAGTGTAAGCACCTGTTACAGAAACTGGCGTATGGTGACCACTGGGCAACTGTTATTTATTGTTAAATACAATTATTTGCCTGGTCGCTATTCTGTCATTAGTGTGAAATACAGATTTGTCTCTAACATCTCATATTTGCCTTTATTAAACTCTCAATTTTTTCAGGACCCTACCTTACACATCCCTGTATCTGTCATAGTAAGGAAGATAGTTTCTTAAACGTTGTAGACACAGTAATCTGATGGATGGATGGATGGATGGATGGATGGATGGGAGGGAGGGAGGGGGTGGAAGGAAGGAGGATGGAAGGGAAAGAGAATACAACTAATCCTTTAAATGCACTTCAAATTAGGAACGATTTGGCTGCTTTATTCGTAGAGGATCTCAGCCCATAATCTTGGAGGCAGAAAAAGAAAATACAGCATTCGCCTCGTGGAATGATAATTCACTGTGTTCTGCTCTATGGATCGAAAGACTAGGTGGTGATGACCGTCTTGTAGTGAGATAAAATAGATTTTTCAATTTTGTGATGAAGACCGAATGTACCAACTGATGGTTGCGAGCCTCGTGTTGTAGCTACAAATAATTGAGACCACCAGATACCTTAATTAAGATTATTAAAGCTCCATTAAGACATGATTTAATTAGCAGGTTGTTTGCTGTGTGATCTTTAAAACTCTATCAAATGGTATGACGCTTTATGAAAGTATCGATTGCATTCATTGAGCATTTTCTTTTGAGCCATTTTAGGTGTAGTCAGAGTCTGCGAAAGAGGTATTGTTGAATCACTAAGTAATTAATGGCTGCATACATTCCATTTTTGTTACTGCTGAGAAAACATTAATTAAGCATTTGGGCCTGATTAGATTGTCTGCCCTCGGGAGGTAAATGTATAAAATCACAAGAGTGGAAGAGAGTGCCGAGGCAGTGTTTTTTATACAGCACTGGACAGGGGATTGGGTAAAAGAGAATTCATGTGTATGCTGTCACCCCCTTAGGAAGGTCAAGGCAATTACAGCCTGCAGAATAACATAGTTGACCACAGCCTCGGAACAGGAAAGAATAGACCTTTCCAAGGGCAGGAAGATAGCACGATCAGCGGAAGGTACATGGGCATTGGGAACAGATAGAATCTAATTCAAAATTCAGATCTGTCACTTGTTAACTGTATGATTTCAAGCAGTTCCCTGAACTTCCCTGAAGGCAAACGTTTTCTGTAAAGAACCAGGTAGCACCTATCCGAGGCTTTGGATGTCACGTATGTGCTCTGTCGCCTGTTACTTGTTTTATTGTTTTTGCTCTTTTTTTACAGCATCCCTTTAGTTAACGTAAAAACCATTCATACTTTGAGAACTGTGCAAACGGGCTGCTGGCTGGTGTGGGCCCAGTGGCATAGCTTCCTGCGCCCACGTGATGGTATTATTAAGAAATTTCACTTACAGCCCTACTCTCATAGAATACGTACTTCAGGATCCTGAGCTCTAAATTCAGTTAACAATTCGTGGTTCTTGCTGTCTGCCTTCGCAGTGCCCCTAACATACCAGGTGC
Source organism: Lynx rufus (assembly GCF_022079265.1). Classification (NCBI taxonomy): domain Eukaryota; kingdom Metazoa; phylum Chordata; class Mammalia; order Carnivora; family Felidae; genus Lynx; species Lynx rufus. Next base: position 5,163,822 of record NW_025814840.1, on the reverse strand, counting down.
TCAGTTAAGGATTGTTTACTCATGGTAAGGACAGTGCTTAAATGTTCCAGTGCCTCAGCATTGATAGAGCAGTGGCTCTGAATGGAACCTAGGGGGTGAAATATACAGCAGAGACCGTCCGTTCGGCAGAACTCAGAACACAAAAGACAACCAAAGAAGAGCTGTCCGAACATCCTGTGTCTGTCATTTGCTGTCATGCAAACTCATATATCACGGGCGTAATGAGTAGGAGAAATAAGGAGCGTGATGGGTAGGTTACAAATCAAGAAAGATCTCGTGATGGTCCTCTGTCACCATTAACACTAAATACTTTGCTTCTTACAATTATCCAAGAAGGGTTAAATTCCCTTTAGTCTCTACCAGGAAAAAAGGTAAGAAACCCAGAAAACTGGAGAGCACACAGTTTCTCCTGCTTGTCCAAATTTTTCCTCCCTTTCAGAGATCTTACACAGGTCTAAAGATGTGGTAAAACAGTCTGCTGAATTTAAAAATACATCTGCATAGTCGGTATGCAGCCATTTGTAACTTCTCTGGTCCCAACTGTGTTAGCCTCATTTTGCTTCCTTCCGCTTTTTGCTCCCAGGGTTTCAGCCCCTAAAAGTTACTTGCTGTTCCATATACACAAGATGTACTCGTGCTGTCACAAGGGATAACACCACCTCCCTTTCTCAGCTGACAAATTTCTAGATGTGCATCGGTTCTTGTCTGAGATTTCACCTCTTAGCTCTCCTGATCCTCTCCGGTGATAAATCCATGCCCTGCCGTCCTCTGTCTCCTGGTCAGGGTTGGGACCTTCCTATGTGATTCTAAGTCACTCTGTTCACACCTCTGACCCCCTTGGAAACCCTGATGTCACTGCATGTCATACTCTGATGTCGCCTGTCTTACTAGATTGTTACCTCTTGGAGGACAGGAATTGTGTTCTTTACTCATTTAAAAAAATTTTTTTAATATATATATATTTTTATTATTATTGAGAGAGACAGAGTGCGAGTGGGAAGGGGGCAGAGAGAGAAGGAGACACAGAATCTGAAGCAGACTCCAGGCTACAAGCTGTCAGCAGAGAGCCTGATGCAGGGCTCGAACTCACCGAGGGTGAGATCCTGACCTGAGCCTTAGTCAACACCCAACCAACTGAGCCACCCAGGTGCCCCTGTTCTTTACTCATTTATTTTTTTATTAAATTTTTTTTAACGTTTATTTATTTTTGAGACAGAGAGAGACAGAGCATGAACAGGGGAGGGGCAGAGAGAGAGGGAGACACAGAATCGGAAACAGGCTCCAGGCTCTGAGCTGTCAGCGCAGAGCGCGACGTGGGGCTCGAACTCACAGACTGTGAGATCATGACCTGAGCCGAAGTCGGATGCTTAACCGACCAAGCCACCCAGGCGCCCCTCTTTACTCATTTATAAACCCGACCTGAGACGGCATGTTGGTCAGAGTCTACATTCAGAAACTTTATTCATGGTTTCCAGATAAAATACAAGACACCATTTGAGTTTATTTATTTATTTTGAGAGAGAGAAAAAAACACATACACGCAGGGGAAGGGCAGAGAGAGAGAGAGAGAGAGAGGGAGAGAGAGGGAGAGAGAGAGAGAGAGAGAGAGAGAGAGAGAGAGAGAGAGAATCCAAAGCAAGCTCCATGCTATCCGCACAGAGCCAGACACGGGGCTGAAACTTGCAAACCCCAAGACCATGATTCAAGCCAAAACTAAGAGTTGGACACTTAACTGATTGAGCCACCCAGGTGCCTAAGACACCACTGTTTCTTTTTTAATGGAAGTATAGTTGACACACAATGTTATGTAAGTTTCAGGTGTACGACATAGTGATAGGACACGTTTGTACATTAGGCTGCACTCATCACAAGTGTAACTACCACCCGTCCCTGTGCACCACTGTCACAGTACCATTGACTGCATTCACCCATTTTGCCCCTCCCCCAAGTCCCAAGACCTTTGGTCAACCCCTCATTTGTTCTCTGTGTTTATGGAACTTTTTCTGCTTTGTTGTGTTGTGTTTTGTTTTGTTTTAGATTCCACATATAAGTGAACCCTATGGTGTTTGTCTTTCTCTGACTAATTTCACTTAGCGTAATACTTTCTAGATCCGTCCATGTTGGTGCAAATGGCAAGATCTCATTCTTTTATATGATTGAGTAATATTCCACTGTGTACGTACACCACATCTTAATCCACTCATCAGTTGATGGACACTTGGTCGGCTTCCCTACCTTGGCTATTGTAAATAATGCTACAGTAAACACAGGGATGCATATATCCTTTCAAATTAGTGTCTTCATTTTCTTTGGGTAACCCGATAGTGAAATTGTTAGATCGTACTGTATTTTTAATGTTTCAAGAAGCCTCCCTAATGTTTTCCACAGTGGCTACACCAATGTACAGTCTCACCAGCAGTGCTCAACTGTTTCTTTTTCTCCACATCCTTGCCAACACTTGCTGCTTCTTGTCTTTTTGGTACCAGCTGTTCTGACTGGTATAAGGTGATATCTCATGACATTTCCGTGATGATGAGTGATGTTGAACATCTTTTCAAGCGTCTGCTAGCCATCTGGGTGTCATCTTTGGAAAAATGTCTGTTCAGGCCCTCTGCCCATTTTTTTTAACTGGATTGTTTGGGGGTTTTTGTGGTATTGAGCTGTATATGTAAGTTCCTTATATATTTTAGATATTAATCCGTTATCAAATACATCATTTGCAAATATTTTCTCCCCTTCACCAGGTTGTCTTTTGTTGTTTCCTTCACTGTGCAAAAGTTTGTTTTTTTTTTTAATTTTGTTGTACTCCCAATAGTTTATTGTTTTTGCTTTTGCTTCCCTTGCCTCAGGACACATATCCATAAATATACTGCTAAGATCAATGTCCAAGAGATTACTGCCTATCTGTTCTTTTAGGAGTTTTATGGTTTCAGGTCCCACATTCTGGTCTCTAATCCATTTTGAGTTTATGTTTGTGTATGGTGTAAGAAAGTGGTCTAGTTTCATTCTTTTGCATATTGCTGTCCAGTTTTCTCAACAGCGTTTGTAGAAGAGACCATCGTTTTTCCCCATTGGTTATTCTTGCCTCCTTGGTCATAGATTAACTGACCATATAAATGGGGGGTTATTTCTGAGTTCTCTCATCTATCCCATTGTTGTATATGTCTATTTTCATACCAGTGCCATTCTGTTTTGATGATTTTAGATTTCTAGTGTATCTTGAGGTCTGGGATTGTGTTACTGCCAGGTTTGTTTTCCTTTCTCAAGATTACTTTGGCTATTTGGGCTTTTTTTGTGTTTCCAAACAAGCTTTAGGATTATTCATTCTACCTCTGTGAAAAATGCTGTTGGTATATTGAGATATATTTCTTCTAGGTTGTCCAACTGGCATGTAAGTTTTCATAGTACTGTCTTACAATCTTTTGTATTTCTATTGTGTCACTTGTTGCTTCTCTTCCCTTTTTGATTTTATTTGGGCTCTCTTTTTTTTCTCTTGATGAACCTTAAAGTTTATCCACTTTATCTTTTCAAAGAATCAAGTCTTGGTTTTATTGAACTTTTTATTATTGTTTTTTTTAATATCTATTTCATTTATTTCCACTCTGATCTTTTTTTTTTTTTAACGTTTATTTATTTTTGACAGAGACAGAGCATGAGCAGGGGATGGGGCAGAGAGAGAGGGGGACGGAATCCGAAGCAGGCTTCAGACTCTGAGCTGTCAGCACAGAGCCTGACACGGGGCTCGAACTCACAATCTGTGAAATCATGACCTGAGCCGAAGTCAGACATTCAATCGACTGAGCCACCCAGACGCCCCCATAAGTTCTTATTTTAGATTACACAGCTAATTAGTGGACATCTGGTATTTGAACCAAGGTGAAGTAACTTTGAGATTCTGCTGGTCTAATTAGCATGTTCTCCTCTCTTAATGCAAAGATTGTCCATGGACTGTAGAAACATGTTTAAGGCAACTTGTGTGATTATATCATGAAAAATCATTACGGAGAAAAAATTTATCTTCCATTTGTAGGAATATTAAAAATTTAATTTCAAAGAAATACTGAATATAGGGGTCATTACATACATACATGGATCTCCATACGAACTGTCTGCATACATACACCTATAGCTGGTAGCTTAACGTGTCAAGAGATCCAAAATGCCGCCCTAAGGGGGGGTTAAGGGTGTTAAGACGCAGATGTCCCTGCTGAAAAAAATACCTTCCTTAGTTTGTCATCTAGTTCCTATATAATTGCTGCCAGTGAAAGCCGGGCAAAAGGCAGTGCTATAAATGACACTGGAAGATACTGTGTCAAATGTCTTGACGGCTTCACCTGCTACGCTAGTATCTCTCCAGTGTGATCAAACTAGGCCAGCATAAACTAGCCCTAGTACTCTTGCTCACTGGGGATGGGGGCGCGGGTGCGCGGGTCGAGGGGTGACGCAGGAATGGACAGCAGCTAACCATGCAGTCAACACAGACAAAGTCTTTGAGGAGAGTAAGACCTCACCAGCCTCTCTATCCAGAAGTGTGCTTGCAAGAGTCAATTTCTATTACATGTGTTTCTTTTTTAAAAACATTGATTTTATGACAGGTAACTCAAGTACATAATAGAAAACTCAAAAGCTACCAAAGTAATTTTCCCTCCTGCTTCTATCCTCTAATCACACCCTCTTCCCTGAATGTAATTACTTTTTCTAACGCATCCTGAAATAACCCATGATTTTAATGTATGCTTGTGTGTGTGTGTGTGTGTGTGTGTGTGTGTGTGTGTGTGTGTGTATTTTACATAAATGAGAACATATACACATAGTTCTCCACATGTTTCTTTCACTTAAGACATCCTGGAGATCATTTACATATATATCTTCTCCAGTTATTTTAACGATTTCTTTTTTTTTTTTCAACGTTTATTTATTTTTGGGACAGAGAGAGACAGAGCATGAATAGGCGAGGGGCAGAGAGAGAGGGAGACACAGAATCGGAAACAGGCTCCAGGCTCTGAGCCATCAGCCCAGAGCCCGACGTGGGGCTCAAACTCACGGACCGCGAGATCGTGACCTGGCTGAAGTCGGACGCTTAACCGACTGCGCCACCCAGGCGCCCCAAAGATTTCTTTTTAAAATATGCCCTTGAATTGTTGTAGACAGTTTTATTTAATCAATCTCACATAGATGGGTATTTAGGTTATTTCCAACATTGTTATTCCAATACTATAGTAATATTTAACATCATTATTTCTCCAAAACGTGAGTGCCTGTGTGAGGCAAATAATTACAAGAAAAAAATTAATAAATAGTGCTGAATTATCTACAAAACAGATTACACTAGGTGATATTTTTACCACTAGCACTCGTAGGCCTTTGAAATTCTTTCCTGTGTTTTGTGTTTTCATACTTGTCTATGAAGTGTCCATAAAATTTGCTTATTGTTGAATTGAGGTGTCATTTTTATATCCTTATTGACTTATACAAACTCTTTACATATTAAAGCAATTAGGTCTCAATTATTTAAACTATATAATATTTTAAAACAATTTAAAATCATACATATAGCTTAAATTACAATAGCTGGGCAGATAGTACAAGTATAATCTATTAAAATTCTTGGTAAAATTGATTTATTCAAGAGATCTAATATCCTGCTTGCTTTTCCTGACCAACACCAACACTTTTCCTTGTATGTAGTGGTTTCACTTTAGCATTTTTTTTTTGTTTAAATTGGTATTGTGTAGACATAGCCATGAATTTCCTTTCTTTACCAATTAAGTTGTTTCTTCTGTTTATCTGTGATTCAAAGTTAATCTTCACTTTGGAAAAAATTATAGCATATTAGATGACTGGGCTTCTAAAATCACTGAAGAATATTGTTTAGAAAGCAAGCTCTTTATTCTAATAATGCAAAATAGGAAATATGTGAGAAGCAAGAACCAAAAAGGAAAGAATCTTTTTTATATTTTAACTGTATTTAAAAATTCTAATAATAATGATAATTAATAATAAAATTCTAGATATTATTTTCTTTGAAAGAGCCCAATTAAAATTTCAATTTTATTTTATTTTTTAAGTTTATTTTTATTTACCCTGAGAGATAGAGAGCAAGTGGGGAAGGGGAAGAGAGAGAGAGAGAGAGAGAGAGACAGAATCTCAATCAGGCTCCACACTGTCAGCACAGAGCCGACACGGGGCTCAAACTCATGAACCATGAGATCATGACCTGAGCCGAAATCAAGAGTTAAGATCATGACTTAACCGACTGAGCCACCCAGGTACCCCTGAAATCTCCATTTTAATTTTTAATTATCAAAATATGGTTTTATAAACATGTTATTGTATTTTTCTTGACTTCTGATTTTGAGTATCTTATTTTACGTGAACATGTCTAATTTCTATGTGAAAATACATTTCCAATTACAAATCAACACTGCTCACATGAAAATCTCTGCCATGATTTGTCACTGACATATTCAACTAGTAGATCACAATTACAGGCTTAGCAGATCTTTTTCTGTCTAGAGAAATATCCTTGGATTCAAGATGAATCATCTCAGGAGCATTGAAAACCGTGATAATTAGAATTTTTGAAAAGTGTCCACGTTGGTAAAACTAATTACAGAGGAGAACAGAGCACTAATTTCAGCCACCATTTCCTACGTGAAAAATGACACCGAGAATGGGGCGCTTTCTCAAGGTCACACGCTGAGTTGGCAGTGGAACAAGAAATAAGAGACACTCTTCCTGACATGTTGCCTTGAATTCTTTATAGGAGAGGATGCACTCCCAGGCTGAAGGCGCTTGAGGTAGAAGTCCTTTGAAATATGTCACCAAGCAACTTAACATTCATTTCCAGCAAGCCTCAGTGGGGTTTACTAGAGCCACATTTCTAGCCCTCATTCTAAATACACTCCATTTCCTCTACTTTAAAGATAGGGAAAATTGGAGCATTATTTTTCAGCTGTGTGGAATGCAGAAAACACACAAAAAGACTAGTGGATCATTTTATTCTTTTTTAAATTTTTTTAATGTTTATTAATTTTTGAGTTAGAGACAGAGCATGAGTGGAGGAGGGGCAGAGACAGAGGGAGACACAGAATCGGAAGCAGGCTCCAGGCTCTGAGCTGTCAGCGCAGAGCCCGATGTGGGGCTCGAAACTCACGAACTGTGAGATCATGACCTGAGACGAAGTCAGACACTCAACCAACTGAGCCATCCAGGCGCCCCTGGATCATTTTCTTCTTAAAAGTACTTATGACCCGTGAGGCACACTTGGAATAACGGGTCTGTTAATATCTTCTCCTAAAGTACAAACTTTCTGGGGCGACTGGGTGGCTCAGTCGGTTGAGCGTCCGACTTTGGTTCAGGTCATGATGTCGTGGTCTGTGGGTTCGAGCCCCGCGTCGGGCTCTGTGCTGACAGCTCAGAGCCTGGAGCCCGCTTCCGATTCTGTGTCTCCCTCGCTCTCTGCTCCTCCCCCACTCATGCTCTGTCTCTCCCTGTCTCAGAAATAAATAAACATTCAAAAAAATAATAAATTAAATAAATAAAGTGCAAACTTTCTGTGGCCAGATGCATTACAGAATCACATGTGTCACTGTCTGAAAAGTAGCCACAGCCAGATTTATTTTAATCTAGACTGTTAAGAAGTATGGTGCAGAGAAGCAGAAGCAAGGAGTTAAGAGGAAAGTGAGTGTCTGATTTGAGTATAGGAACAAACATCTATTGTGTTGTACTCCAGGGTTGACTTCATTGAAAGATTTTAATAGAGGAAAATTCTGTCTTCTCTTTTTTTTCCTCTCAAATTAAAACACCTCTAAATCATTCAGAAACAGACCAAATGGGCCCCTAAGAAAACAATGGCAGCATAATATCTAAACCTGTACTTCTAAACAACTCATAAAATAACAACAGAATAAACAAGAAGAGTGACCTCTTCCTTCTCTCCAAAAAATACACTCCAGCAAGATGTTCTTTAAATTTGTAAGACTTTGCCAGAGCGTTGACTACTTGAAGCCAGAGTACAGACTAAATACTATTTGTGCTCTAGCAACAGCAACAACAACAAAAAAAAACAGGAATTTCTTCAGCGGTCCTTTCGTACCCTAGCCATAAAGGAATGTATATAGAATTGTCTTTAATGTCCAGATCGACGAGCAAAAGCCATCAAATGCATCAGCATTCAGAAGAATGTATGTGTAGCTTCAAATACGGAATATGGGAACAGCGTGGATGACTTTGATACTAACTTCAGCCGTGTCACTAAGAAAGAGCAGTATTTCTTCCTCTGCAATTGCTTCTTCTACTCTTTCACGAATTCCATATATTAGGTTGAACCGTACGACATTGCCAGTAGCTGTGCAAAAATGGCAATTTCATTTGGTGCAGTCTAATAAGTACCCATGTTCATTGTCATTGGAGCATGTCAGGAATGCTAAGTTCACATGCCACCTAAAAGATCCAGTATGCTGTCAATGCGGCCGAAGTCTTATGAAAAACAGTGTGAAAATTGAGTTCTCCTAAATCCATCATCTTTTTACCTATCGTGACCTTCCGTGGGTATTGATCCAACGGGAGGTGCATCCTCTCAGGAAGTGAATTAATACAGGGAATAGAAATATGTACCAAGGTCACCAGGAAGAATAAATTTTGGAGTGACTCTATGGATCACGCTTGGAATTATTCTGCCTACAAAAACATCCTTTTTGAGGTCATGTCATGAGTCCCTACTATTGATAAGAAACAGAGACTGTCTTGGGTGGGCTCCAGGAAATGAACCTGCTTCAGACTCTAGTGTCCTGGTGTTGACCGTGAGTTGGTATATGTTCTCGGTACTACAGTGATTTTTATGCATTTGTTTTGTCGTTACTCCTGCATTCTGTGTTGGAAGATTCTAAAGGGCCGGGGTCATATTTTCTGTTTAGATAATATGTCTTAATACATCCGTGGGTATAGCAACAGCTACTTTAAAAGTGAAAAGGCCATCACTGTTGTAAAATTAGTCATCTAAACTGATGTCCTTGATACTTTATTTCATCAGAGCATAGGAAATGTTGCCTTTAATTGATCTTGTGATTTCCAACTAATTTTTAAGATTTTATGTGTTATGGTAAAGGGAAAAAAATGTTCACTTAGTCCATCTCTTTTTAAACAATAAATCCTTAGAGGGGCACCTGGATGGCTCAGTCATGAACGTCCTTTTTCAGCTCCGGTCCTGATCTCTCTCATGGTTTGTGCGTTCAAGCCCTGCCTTGGGCTCGCTGCTGTCAGCACAGAACCCTCTTCGGATCCTCTGTCCTCCTCTCTCTGTGCCCTCTTCCTCCCTCCCTCCCCCCCACCCCACCAAAATAAATGAACATTTACAAAAATAAAATAAATGTAAAGTAAAAATATATATAAATCCTTAGAGTAGCCCACAGACACTGATCAATGCGGTCCTGCCTTCCTGTCTGGTTTCTCCTGTGCCCTGACTTCTTTTCCTCAATCCCTGAATGCCAGCCTTCTTGGCTTAACAATAAGCCATTTCCTACCTCTGGGATATTGCCTGTGTTACACCTGTTTCCTAGAAAATACATCTCCTGACTCACCTTGGTAACTCCTCATTCTGGTCTTCGCGTTCAACGTCCTCAGAAAGGGTGTCTGTCCTCTGAATTTCCAAATGAGATCCTCCCTTATTATAGCTTTGCTTGCGGACTCTTTGACTGGCATTTTCAGTTATACGCTTGTGTACTAATTTAACTTCTGTCCCCACTAGACTGCAAGATTCGGGCATGCAAAATGTAATAGCCCTCAGTAAATATTTGTTAAAATAATTATCGACCTGTTAGAATTACACCCATGTAACATGTGAATGCTGAAGAACAAGAAAGTGTTGGAAGGCTATTCGCCAAGGTGTTAACCTTAGTTGTCTCCTGGCAGATGACGTCATGGTTATCTTTCTATTTTTCTCTCACACTTTTCTGTTGTTATTTTAATTGTTTCTGTAATCGATAGGCAGACATATATCTTACGTGGACTTTTTTCCTTTACAAATGCTACTGAAAGACAGTGGACGTTTGCGTGGGTGAGCAGTTAACTGGAGTCGAGGGAGCTTAGCAGTGCCACGTTCATGTGCACAGCCATGGAGATGACAGTGGGTGTCTTTTAAGGAAACTGTTGTCGCAAATGCAACAGAGGATAGTCTGTATGGTGCTTAGAAAAGGGATAGGTCAGAGAGCAGAGGACTTCCAGCTCTAGACAACAGTGTAGAAACTTTTCTTTTTTGAATGTTTCCTTGGAAAGTTCTCAGGCAAAGAGTTGACTCAACCAGATTTAAATTTGAAAATGTGCAACAAAGTGAGAGATAGATGGGAAGTGGGAGAGAGAGTTGGAGCACAGAGGCCAGTTAAGGGGCCAGATCAGCATTCCTGGTAGGAATGGTGATGGCCCAAATAGAGGAGTAGCTCTAGAAGCGACAGGAGGGATAGGTAAAGAGAGAAGGCAGAGAGAAAGAGAGAGAGAGAGAGCCAGTATGACCAAAGCTATGCAGTGATGGAAAGAGAGAAGAATGTGTTTAATCTTCTGAGACCGGGTGAATGTAAGAATGGTCATGTCATTGACTCAAATGGTGATGCCATAGGGAACCCAAAGAACCCAGTGGTTGAGGTTAAGAGAAAATGTGTGGGGTCTGAATTAGAGGGGGCAATGGAGCTTCAAGAGCGAGTTGTCCAGGAGGAGAGGGGTAAAGGTTAAACTCAAGTCTTGGGAGTCAAAATAAAACCAAAAGTTGATACCATAAGATTATGTGACATTTCCCCAGTGAGAGAAGTCAGCACAACACAACAGAAGGCCAGAAACAGAATTTTGGAGGAATCCCTATATGTTAGTGAACTGAGGTCAAGGATTCAGGAAAACAACTGGACGAGGTGGTGTCAGAAAGAATTCGGAGAGTGATTGATTACAGAAACAGAGGGAGGAAGCGTGTAGAGAGAAAGTGTAACGGGTCACATGCTTCTCAGATGTCCCAGAGGACCTTCAAGTGATGCTATGACGCCGGAAGCTAAAACTGATTGGCTGCTGACTCTGTGCCAACCTTGGTTACAAGACGTGCACTTATTTGCCAGGTATTGATTCGCTTCACAGAGTGTGGGAGGTGTAAATCGTGCTGGAATAATTTCGTGACTAAATAGGAAGTAGAGTCAGTGAGTAGCTGGATACAGCTTTTTGGGCAAGACCACTTCTCTGCTCTGGGACCAAACTTTCAAAGTTGAACGTCCGGTTGAATTTGCTATGAATCCCACAAGTCCAGTTCACTAATTCAAAGTGCACCTTTATTTTACGTGGCTGCTTCCCGTTTGTCATCCTGCCGGCAGTGAGTTCGCGTGCCTTCAGCCTTGAGCTGAAAAGGTTCATTTTGTCCAGCGTGAGGCACACCGGACTGGGGAGGCTCAGCGGCTGCCCTGGGTGGAGAATGGGAGCCGTGGGCTGCCGTGAGCTCACAAGCCCTTGGAGTGGTGTCCGTTTCCAGAGCCTGGCTCTGCGGGAATGCCTGGGCTCTGTTGCCAGGAGTCACATTGCCCCGGCTTGAAAAGGAAGAGCCCCTACTGGGCCAGTGCCTTTGCGTGAACCGTGCCCTGCTTTGGCCTCGGACGCTCTGTGTTTGTTCCCCTGGGCCATCGATGTACGATAGAGCTCTCCGGCAGACATGAGGCATAAGAAACTCGCTTCGGAACGAGACGAGTCCACGTAAACCCTTGCTATGGATTATTCCGATACTGACAGTGACTCCACTTTGGGATACAGTGATGATGAAGACTCCGGTGACGAAGTGCAAAGAATATCAGAGTCAGTGCACAGAAAAACTGGGTTTGCAAATATGTTGGATGTTTTTCATGCTCTGTGATGTCACGGAAAGGAATTTCTAACTCCTCCAAGAATGCTAAAGAAAGAGAACGCTACTTACTAAACCGCATAGCTTTGCCTGTAATTTCTCATTAATGCGTAGCAAGTTTGTGAAATAGCCGTTAACCTCCCACCGGTAGCGACTTCTCCAGTTGTACGTGTTTATTAAATGCCACGCTGAAATCAACTAACACGCAGGGACAGAAATGGATGAGTGTGAGGTTTGATCTTCAGAGACAACATGCATGTTAGACCTGGACCCTTAGGTGGACACGTGTGCATTTATTTGCTATAAAGAAGCTGCTGAGGGTTCAGAGGCAGTCTGGTGGATGTTTTTAAATATGTATTTTGTATGTTAACGTATCCCAGTTATGAATTATCTTGTGGTCGGTGTCGGTGAGACTTTAAAAATCTCATCTCTTCTTCTGCTAGGATTTATCAAATACCGTGATCGGACAAAAAAGTAAAAATGAAGGAAAACTCAGTTTTTAAAAATCTTTCTCGCATCTAAACCAGTATTACCCGAAGCCCCTGCAAACGTGGCGGGTGTGCTGTGCGAAGCCACTATCCTAACAGTTGTGTGTGGATAGAGATAAGTTCAGTAACCACATAGAGCTCTCAGGACCTCCGCGTCATAGGAGTATGTAATATTTCATATCTCAATGCAAATATTTGCTTAGACCTACAAAGGAAATTAGCAGACACAGTAAGCCACAGTATTGTCTGCTTATGTGAGTAATATTCTCTCATTAGAAGTCCGTACCGTCCCTGCTGAAATAAGAGATTAACCTATGTCGATACTAGATCAGATAGAATTTTGCCTCTCCCAGAAGCAGGCTCTGTAGGTACTCAGAGACAGCATTTCTGGACACCTGCGTCAGCAGGCACAATGACATTAAGCACCCAAATAGTAGAGATACAATGACAGCATAGTGGCAATATGAGTTCGGCATTGAATGAAGTCGGCATTCAATAATTTCCTATTGTAATGTAACGTTATTATAAAGCGACATATTAGGGCTAGAACATAGCCATGGATGGGAGGAACTCTAACCATATGAGAAACAAAATGGCTTATTGCATCAGCTTTGCAATTGAGCACCCATAAACCTATTAATGCTGTTTTTATTAACAACTGAATATATTTTTTATGATGACAGACGGACCGTCTGACTACTTCGTGCTCCTAAGTTATTTTGCGCCAGAATGCACTGAGAATTGTCGAATGGAAATCTGGTAGCAGAGTGTGTACACGGTGGACTTTTGTGGAAAGACGTGAGCCCTCGAGCCAGCCAGATCTGTGTTCAGATTCCACAGCAGCTACTCACTGGCTATGTTTGACTTGGGGAGTGTGACCCAACGTCTGTCCTCACGTGTAAATCTGAGATTCTATACCTACCCTCTGCTCTATGCATTAAATGAGATTTGTGTGAATTGACTAAAATGGTTCCTGTTGTATACTAGATAATAAGTAGCAAATGTTATAATCTTATATTTAATATATTGTTTTTCCCCATATTACACCACTTCTCTGTTTTGATATATGTCACTTTACTAGGCACTAAGTTTGATTGTAGGGCATAACTTCCAGATTTTTTCTTTTTAAAATACTTCCAATTTCTACTGATAGTTTCTTCTGATAATTACTTTTCCTCATGTATATTTAATTTTTTAATATTTTTAGTTATTTTTGAGAGAGAGAGAGAGAGAGAGAGAGAGAGAGAGAGAGACAGTGCAAGTTGGGGAGGGGCAGAGAGAGAGGGAGACACAGAATCCGAAGCAGGCTCCAGGCTCTAAGCTGTCAGCACAGAGCCCAACGCAGGACTCGAACTCATGAACCGTGATACCATGACTTGAGCCAAAGTTGGACACTTACCCGAATGAGTCACCCAGGTGCCCCATTCTTATCTGTATTTTAAAATGTCTATGTGTTTTGTCTTGTTGCAAGAAAATTACATTCATTTAAAAAAGTATGTCCAATTTAGGCCAGAAAACATAATAACATCTTCAAATATTGGAAATTTGTGATGAAATCATTTTAAAATCAATATGTGTAGAGAATACATTCAAAAGAAAGCATTATTTTGTATATGTTCTATTTTAAGGACTTTGTGAGCAATTTCTAAATTGTCAAGATGGTAATATATTTTAGGAAAATTCAGATTTAATATGTTTTCTACAAAGCTATGATAGGAGTTCTGTTCTTTGGCTTTTTTAGACTAGCAGCAAGGTATAGCAACATACCATCATGAGCAGTCTCCTAAGAAATAAGTTATTCGCTTGATAAATGAAAGACCTAATGGTGTATTAGTGAGGTTTTCTGCCCATGGCATCCGCTTCACTGAAAATTCCTGCTCAGAAAGCGATGATGGAGTTGAAAATATATTGTCTGCTCCCTCGGAGCCAAAAGAAAAGCTGCGCTCTGTTGAGTAGGAGTGTTTCGTAAGATGCCGGACAGCGCGGCCGCACAGGAGGTGAGAAGAATCAAGATGAATGGAAGAACACGCTGCTGTCCACCGGCTGGGCATCAAGATACACGTCCCTTGATCGCATTGAATACCCGGCAGTGAGGGGGCAGGCTTACCGTTCCCACCGTTCCCACACTTGAGGCTTTCGCATAGTTTGTAGCTTGTCTCCTGAAACGAGGACAGTGCGAGTCCAAAGCCGGCTCTGTGCTGTCCTGCCCGTGGGCTCCAGGCTGTGCCATCTTGTACTACATACCTTCTACGCACCTCCCACGTGGCCAGCGTTCTGGGTAAAACAGGGAGGAAAACCAGCCAGGGAACTGCCCTCCTATGGTTTAGGGGGAGGGGGATAGAATCATCAACCCAGTGACCGCACAAATAAATGTCTAAGTTGCAGACTGACAGGTGCTTGGGTGGAGAGGTACGGAGGGCCATGAGCACAGGTGAATAGGGAGCCTGGGCTGGTTGCTTCTGGTTCACTGATGCAGGGATGCGTGGGCCGAGATCTAAAGGGTCAGCAGGGGTGAGCTAGTCAAGGAGTTGGGGAAGCACCTCCCAGGCCAGGAGGGCAAGTGAGGGAGTCCTCCCCGAGGCACGTGAAGCCTTCAGCAGATAGCAAAGGTGGCCGCTTTGGCTGCAGGGTGGGGATGTGAGGGAGACGCTGGCTGGTGGAATCCTACTGGGAGCTGTCTAGACCCTAATAAAAGTTGCACAGTCAGAAGAGAGCTTAGTATGACACGTGGATAAAAAATATACAATCATCAGGGTGCCTGGGTGGCTCAGTTGTTTAAGCGTCTGACTTCAGCTCAGGTCATGATCTCATGGTTCGTGCGTTCGAGCCCCAGGTCAGGCTCTGTGCTGACAGCTCAGAGCCTGGATCCTGCTTCGGATTCCGTGTCTCCCTTTCTCTCTGCTCCTCCCCCACTCACACTCTGTCTCTCAAAAATAAATAAATGTAAAAAAAATTTTTTTAAATACACATTCATCAATAGCTTCTTTTCTTTAATAGCAATAACCAATGAGAAACAGAAATAGAAACATTGCTTTCGTAAGAGAAAGCATTGATATAAAACACCCCAGAATTCTTTTTTTAAAAATATCCAGAGGGGCGCCTGGGTGGCGCAGTCGGTTAAGCGTCCGACTTCAGCCAGGTCACGATCTCGCGGTCCGTGAGTTCGAGCCCCGCGTCGGGCTCTGTGCTGACTGCTCAGAGCCTGGAGCCTGTTTCCGATTCTGTGTCTCCCTCTCTCTCTGCCCCTCCCCCGTTCATGCTCTGTCTCTCTCTGTCCCAAAAATAAATAAACGTTGAAAAAAAAAATTTAAAAAAAAAAAATAAAATAAATAAATAAATAAAAATAAAAATATCCAGATCTAGCAAAAAATATTAAGAAATCTTACTTAAAGATCTAAGAACACCTCTCCACACAAGAAGAGTGTTATGTCGTGCATTATATGGGAAATTAGTATAATTAAAGTCCTTCTTCTGAAATCAATGTATAAATGTAATACAGCTCTACCAGAAGGCCAACGTGGGTTCCCTTAGAAGTGGAAAAATTATTTTAAAGTCTCTGTGAAGTACTAATGCTTAACAGTATCCTCAAGATATTTCTTTTCTTTCTTTTTTAATGTTTATTTCTGAAGGAAAGAGAGAGAGGAGAGAGAGAATCCCAAGCAGGCTCTGCACCATCAGCCCAGAACCCGACTCAGGGCTTGATCCCGTGACCCTGGGATCATGACCTCAGTCGAAATCAAGAGTCGGATGCTTAAGCAACTGAGCCACTCAGGTGCCCCAAGATATCTCTGAAAAATAATTTTAGTAAGGGGGAACTTGTTTACCAAATACTTAGTACTGATGGTTTTTGTAAAGCAACCGTAATTTTAATAGCATGGTGTAGCAACAGTGGAAGACAAAAGATCAGTGGAAAATTTACTGAGTTCAGACCTATCTGTGAGAATGTAGTGTATTTTCAAAAAATAAAAATTCAGCGAGTGCATCTTTGTTTCCAAGACTTGAAAAGCCTATTATTAGAGACCTATGATGTTTGGATTATGATTTTTAGAATGTATTATTAACACTATGTTATTTCTGTGTATGTTCTCTTTAGTGTATTTCAAACTTGTATTTATCATTAATTATATTAACTTAGAAAATTTACTTTTCCAGGAAAAGGAGTACATTTTCAAGTATAACTTAATGTTTCCATGCAGTAATGCTGTGAAATTTTTAGTAGCTCAGAATGAAATGTGAATGTTAATTTACAAAATCTTAGACCTCTGGGTAAGATGAGAAATACAAGAACAAATTTTTAAAGGTTTAAGAGGTTGGTAGATATGCCTGAAGTGACAAATTGGATGCTTGCAAAGAAACCGTGTATGTGTATGTGTGTGTGTGTGTGTGTGTGTGTGTGTGTGTGTATAGTGTGTGTGTGTGTATATATATATAATGTGTATATATGTGTGTGTGTATATATATATTTCAATCAGAGTGATTAAAATTTGTCAAATACTCTTCTGGTAGAGATGAATAACTGTGTATTATAAGTTGTCAAAAGGTTAGCCACATAAAAACAGGGTCTCTAAGGTGATAGTTAAAACAGATCCGTTGTTCCCAAGGTTATAGTAATAAATTCATACACAAACGGATTAGATACTCAATGCTCAGAAATATATCTGCCCATCCTCTCAAAATTCAAATTACCCTGTCCATTACTGTCCTTGTCATGATCCAGTTAATTCCTTCATTCCCCAAAGAGCACAGGGAATGATGATGGAAAATTTGCTTCACTTGTAGAAATGAAACTTTAAGACTGAAAATTATAACTCCTGGATTATTAACTATAGGATTTGTGGGATCAATGGTAAAAGTAAGGTGGTTCCTCAGGACAAATAAATTTCAAACATGAACGAAGCTTAACCCTAGGGGTGGATAAATCTGAGAGGTACACGTAATTTACCTTGTTTCCTGAATTAATCGCAGTGAACCCTTCTCTTTGATAGTAAAAGTGATTTTACTTTAATCTCTGTCTCTCTTTTTTACCTAGGGAGGATGTGAGGACAGCCAACGTAATCGCTGCAGAGGCTGTGACCTGCCTGGTCATCGACAGAGAGTGAGTACATTGCTTTATTATGCGTCCTACACGCACCTGTCAGTGGCGTACCTCAGTTCTTCGAAGTACGCATCGTTTTATGGAGTTACTAACACTTGTTTTATATTGTTTCATTTTCAAATGAGTTTTATATTTGATGCTCATTCCCTGTTTTTCTTGGAATGGGAAGGAATTCTCACTCCCTGTTGTCCCTTCTGCCCTTGAGATGTTTCGCCGGGTGCGTAACCATTAGGAGCCTCACTGCAGTTAGCCGGTTTATACACGGGCGATGGTGCACTGTTCACAAAGATGTGAGGATTAAGGAGGGCGCGTGAGGAAAGCGTGGGCCCCAGTGTTGTTTCTGTTTGTTTGGTTTTTTGTTTTCTTTACTTTGGACGATCTTAACAATGCTAGCTATTGGTATAAATGTTCATAGTACTGATAATCATTATCACTATTATAGAATGTACAGTGTTACTTGTATCATTATTAAGACATGGACCGTTCCTCCAGCCTGCTTTACTTATCTCTACGCTCCCACCCCCAGACTTCTATAAGTATTTAAGGAAGATGCCTTTGGAGAAAACGTCATTTTAGACAGAGGTATATATTTGGGGTTATTAAAAGTGTGTTGGGTGATGCCTGCCCTTGTTCCTTCTCTGCATTCTGGCCTTGCTAGTCTCATGGCCCGAGGGCTTTTTCGGTTAACTACAAGGATCGGATCCCAGACTCTCCAAGGGCCTGGGGGTGCACTGTCTGCAGGCAGTCCTCCGGGCTCTTTCTCACCGCCTTTCTGTGGATAAGTCGATCAGAAAAGCCAAGTGCCTGGCCCGAGGGAAAGCACTGTAAAGCACCCCGTTAGCAGCCGTGGGGCCGGAAGAAGCTGTGTCAGTGGGGCATGCCACTGGGGGCCAGATGTGAGCAGTCCGGAACGATGGAGTTGAATGTTGAGCTTCGTGAGCTCTAGGGGACGAGGGGTCCCGCTCGATCCCCACATCTCAGTTCTGGAGACCCCTCGGCCCTGGGTCTCTAGAACCAGAGCGGCAACACAGCCGCAGAACGACATCTGACACCGATGCTCTTTATCTGGTTCCCAGAAACAACATTACCTGGTCATCCTTTGCTTTGTTTGCCTCTCGCCTTACTGAGGATCTACTGAGAACAAGGCCTTGTGTTTGGTGCTGTGAGAAGAGTCCGAGGGGCAGCACAGACGCCGGTTTGGGGGGCTCGCTTCTACTAGAGAAGATGTAGCCTCCGCACAAGGCAGAAAATAGGAAGGGTCCAGAGCACGCGCTTGCGCTGTGATTAGGTGGGTCTGGAAAGCACAGGAGAGGCAAGATGAGCAGAGTGAACCACACAGCGACCCTTCGCGAGGGAGCAGGGAACCGTGGCAGCGTGCCGGCGTGGGGCTGGGTGAGGGCGGCCGGAGGAAGTGCTGCGACGGGTGCTTCATACACACACTGGGGCCGGTTCACCAAGAACACTCTTTGTTGGGGTGAGGGTAACTGATGGTTTTAGGCAACCAAATAGTGTCCGTCACTGTATCACTGTATTTGGTAGAATAATCCCAGAAGGCTCTGTAAAGTGTATTATGGGTGAAGTAGGAGTGGGGATATCTGGTTAGTATCTATCAGCCCAAGTGGTGGTCATGAGACCGGCTGGAGGAGAAATGCATTAGAATGAAAAGGTAAAACCAAAGGGCTTACTCCTTGACCGAAAGGAAGGGGCAAGGAAGAAACTAGGGGTGTAGTCAGGATTGAGAGATGATCTAGAAGATGTACAGAAGAGTCGGTTTGGGAGGCACAGTGGTTTTCCCTCAAAAACATAATGAACTTGACGTACCAATGGGACACTCAAGAACAGATGCTCTGCAGGAGATAGAAAAGGTGGGACAAGAACTCTTGTCGGAGTTAACTTAAAATTAACTTCAAATTTGCTTACCTAGAGTTAGCAGCTTAAGCCATGGGACTGGACGGAATTGTGTCAAAGAATAAAGATAAAAGGACCAAGGTTAAAATTTGGGAAAATTGTTACATTGAAGGAAGAGGCAGGAGAAGACACACCAGTGAATAGAACTGAGGTGTCAGCTCTCAGAGCAGGTACGTAAAACCTCAGAATCCAAGAGAAGATCCAAGAGAGGAAGGACAGTTGGCAGTGTCCAATCCAAGTGGAATCCAAGAGGCAGACAGTTAGAGAAAAGGCCAATAGTTCAGGAGCCTGGGAGAAAAAAGTTTCAGTCAAGTGGTGAGAATGGAGTCCAGGTTGCAGAGAGCAAGTGGGTGCTGAGGAAGTTAGATCACCCAGACTAAGGGTTCTTTCTTTCAAGAACTTGGTGAAACGGACGGAGGGAGGGAAGGAAGGAAGGAAAGAAAGAAAAGAGGGAAGGAGGGAGGGAAGGGAAAGGAAGGGGGAACATGAGGCATTGGCGGGTCTTGGAGAGCGTCCTTGTGATGAGTACATACATGCATCCGGGAAAATGGAGGAAATGAAATACTAAAGGGACCGTTTGATGGAAATGGGGCCACAGGGGAGGAAATTGTGGGCAAACAAGGAAAGAAGACTTGGAGAATGTGTGCTTTTCTTTCCTTCTATTTTCTAAGAGGAGAAGTAGAAAATTTGTAGAGATTTAGATAAGGAAAGCTATGGGAGCTCAATATGGTCTTGACCTTGTCTCTAAAACATAGAGCAAGAAGAGCATCTGGCTGGCTCAGTTGGAAAAGCATCTGATTCTTGATCTCAGGGTCATGAGTTCGAGCCCCACACGGGACGTAAAGGTGACTTAGAAATAAAATGTTTAACAAAATAAAGTATAAAGCGAGAAAATCTGGCCAGGGAAGGAGTGGGGGTGGGGCTGAGGATGTGCCAGGTGACTAGGGTATCCCATCAGTTTATATCCCTACAGTCCTTTATAATTTGGGAATTTTCACATGCATGGCATCCCACCTGGAAGGTAGGCAGGATGGTCAACAGGAGAGGAAATGGAAGCCCATAGAAGTTTAATAACTCGATAAGATTTCCTGGTAAATGATAAAGCCCAGATACATCAGAGAAACAAAGTAGATGGGATTTTGTGGGCCATCTGGTCCTGCTTCTTCAATTTAGTTAACTGTGGGCCTGAGGACTGAAGGAGCACCACATAGCATCGTGCACATACTGCGGCCCTCGTCCGAATTTTCTCTTTTTCTCAAATGTGGTCATATACGCTTTGCGCCGGGCAGTGCATGGGCTTTGTCAAAACAGAATTCACTAGTTGGATCGTGCCTGCGTCATGTTTGGGCCGTTGCCTAATACTTAATAGGGACAGTTACTTAAATTCTAAGTCTCATTTTCCCTACCTGCAAAATAAGCTCACATTACCGAAATGTGAGCTTGGTGAGAAGGTCGGTTTATTGTACACACAGGTCCGTGCACAGCATAGGATGTGGAGTAAGCATTCAATAAACACGTTCTCCTTTTCTTGCAGAAGGCACAGGAGCCCCTCTGATTTGGCAATTTTTCCATCTAATTGGCAGAAGTTTATCCTTAGGAACACACACTGAGAGGACACCTCGAGAGAGGTCTTTCAACAGAAACCTAGAGAAGGGAGCCTGCACGTAGAACTCACCACACGCGTTTCTGCACTCTTAGAAGGGAAGTTGCTCTTCCCACCAAATGTCAAATTCACAGCTTGAAAAACAACCAAACTGTAACTGAAGCCTCCTGTCAGGAGCCTGCTGCTGGCACCTAATTTATGGCCAATTAGGGGAGCACCCGGGCTTCATCCCATGCAAACAGATGGCAGACATTAGACCTGTCAACAAAAGGAGCTTCTTTCACAAATTTACAAGCGCGGTACCGCATTACAGAAGCCCGTGATTATGCTTTATCATTCCAGAGGGAAGGCAGAAGCACACTATTGTAACTAATCATGCATGGCAGAATTTCTCTTAAAAAAAAAAAAAAAACGCTCCTTGACGAACTAGAAAATGATACACCGATACCTGGTGGTCCCACGAATCTGCTGATTCGTGTCTTGTAGCCTCATCCTGATCTTTGTAACTGTCTGCAGTGATTCCAGAAGTTGCAAATTGACTGCAAAGCGATATTTGTCTAACAGGCCATTCTGTTTCCATTAACACAATTTTCGAATATTTAAAAAATGATTAGGTGTCTTTAGCACCTCTTTTTTCAGAATCCGTGAAAATAAGTACGTTAGAATGTTTCGTAATCAGTTAGGCAGTACCCTACTACTTTACTGACATGAGTTGTTGATGAGGCTAGAAATTCAAGAAAGACTGTATTTTTATATGTTGAGATCATTGTTAAAAAGGGTAGCATAACTACTAGTGTTAAAGAGTTTTATATTTTTCCCCAGGAAATTAAGGTCTAAGTAAGTCCTGACTCTATCCCTGATTTAGTGTGTAATTTCCAAGACATAGGCAAACTGGTTATGAAAATTGAAATGTTTTCATATTGGTTAGGAAAGAGCAGTGGTCTGAGCTCCCTGCGTGTCTCTTCTAACCCTCTACTGCCCTGGTCATCTGATTCCCCCACCCAGGACTCTTCCAATCTCTCCTCAATCCAACAACTAAAAGCTAACTTCTGTCAGACCCCAGGACTAGTATCCATTCTGATTGGTCAATTCTTGTATCACACTGTTAATTATTTTGACTAGAACCCTGGTAATCTCAAGCTAAAGTAACACCTCATCACCATTGCTTTTCAGACTAAGTATCTGTGGCTTAAACAAAATCAGTTAGAAAGAAAGCAACAACTATTCTGGCTCCGTGGGGGTGAAGCTTTCAGAGTACCCAAAAGTCTTCCCTCTATCCCTCTAAATCATTCCAGGTGATGCCTAAGCACCCCACCCCCACCCCTGCCACATGGGAGTCTAGGCATCACTAAAATAATTTGCAAACCGTTATGTGCTAACCTTTTCATCACTGACACTTGGGAGATTTGATCTCACTTTGGGGGCTGTAGTGGCTTGACACAGGACTCAGGTGTCATTGAGACAGAGCTGGGGATGGAGACCAAGAACTAGCCTAGAGGAAGACAAGCATGCTGTGTATAAAAATAATGAGATTAGGAGGGAGTCTCAAATATCAGATTACAGGACATTGCAAATGGCAGTCAGTCTCAGAAACGGAGAGATCTCTGTGGATCAGGGAAGCAAGGTTTTTAACCTCCTAGAATTCATGTTGCCTCCTGTGTAAGAGGTGTTATCTCTGCCATCTATTTAAAAGAGGAACAAGACTCGAGCTGCTAGACTGGTGCTTAGGAAGCAACTCGTAAGTCTGAGGATGGTCCCAGGGCGCATTAAAAACGGGGAAGCAAACAGCTTCCCAGGAAAGACTGGACCATGAGAAAAAGTCACCGGAACAGGTAAACTGAATGCTGTTTCTCAATACCCACGCAGGGCCGTAGGTATTAAAAATGCGGTTAGGGGGCGCCTGGGTGGCGCAGTCGGTTAAGCGTCCGACTTCAGCTCAGGTCACGATCTCGCAGTCCGTGAGTTCGAGCCCCGCATCGGGCTCTGGGCTGATGGCTCAGAGCCTGGAGCCTGTTTCCGATTCTGTGTCTCCCTCTCTCTCTGCCCCTCCCCCGTTCATGCTCTGTCTCTCTCTGTCTCAAAAATAAATAAACGTTAAAAAAAAATGGGGTTAGAACTAGACTATAGGAAATTTTATGTGTATTCATTAAGAAAAATAACAGTTAATACCTGCGTCCTGTGTCAGATACCCAGACTCTGGACATCCACAAGACACAAATTCAACCATAGGTCTGAAAACTCATTATATAGAGTCAGCTCAGTTAGGGACAAATCTGGGCCTATGTGACAGGGTGTTCTTTGTTCCTCTGCCAGTGCCAGTAGCAAAATCTCCATCTTCCAGCCACCCTGCCCTCCACGTCTAGTTCTTTCTAGTACCGGTTTCCAGCTCTTTAGCCACACCTACATCAGTCTCTAGAGATCTTGCTTCTGACCTGGTCCCTGCCCTGATTTCTCCCCAGCCTTCTTGCCTCCAGTGGATCGGTGCCTTCCTCCACTTGTCTTTGTTGGGGCTTTTCAGGTGTTCAACTCCACGTTCAAAGAAGAATAAACAGAAATACTAAATCCACTTCATCCGTGCCCTGGGCTAGGTGTATCAGTGAGTCAGCCGGACAGGAGCCAGGAAGCCTCCTGTATGAGGACTCAGAATGTCAGAGGAGATGGAAACATACAGAGAAATATCACATTTATCCAGCTTCTCTCAGGGGGGGTGCTCGATGTGTTTCTGGTAAGCAACTGGTGTTGGGGCTGAGCTCAAGGAGGAGCAGATGATCGCTAAACTGCCCAACAAAAATGGCGGGGGGTATTAACAGCACAAGTTTTATTTTCTGAGTATGAAGCGAGAGCTGTATGACTTAAACCAGAGGTTGGAAAACTTTCTCTAAAAAGGGCCAGCTAGTAAATATTAATGCTTTGTGGACCCATTGTTCTTGGTTGCAGCTACCCAGCTCTGCTGTAATGCAAAATGAACCAAAGGCAGCACATAAATGGAAGAGCATGGCTGTGTTCCAGTTGGCTTTGTTTATGGATACTGAAATTTGAATTTCATATTCTTTTCAGGTGCTAAGTAGTACTCATCTTTTGAGATTTTTTTTGTATTTCCACCATTTAAAAATGTCAAAATCATGCTTAGCTAATGGCCGTGTGAGGAAAACAACGGGCTGAATTTGCCCTGCGAGGCATAGTTTTGCCAACCCCTGACTTAAATGATGTCAGAGGATTGAGGGGTGCCCCCGGTAGTCCTGTTCTGATTTCCCTCCATGCTGTGCTCAGCCGTCTTTTTTTTTAATGTTTATTTATTATTTGAGGGGGGGGGAGGGGAGGGGCACAGAGAGAAAGGGAATCTCAAGCAGTCTCAGCACTGACAGTCCAGCTTGAACTCACGAACCACAAGATCGTGACTTGAACTGAAATCAAGAGTCAGACGCTCGACCAACTGAGCTACCCAGGTGCCGTTAAGCTTTCTTTGTTTTTGATCCTCGGTCATCTTATTTCAACTCCTGCATTCTCTAGGACTTCACGTTAGGCTTGCATTAATTTAAGTAACGGCTAATTAGAAATTAAGATGATTCTTTGCAAGTTATTTGCATTTTGGCGACATACCCCAAAGATGGAGAAATCTTAAAAATCCAAACGATCTTAGTATTTCAGGTGCCATGAGGGAGGCCAGTAGGGGAAGGATTTGGGGACAGCGGGCTCTTTCAGGCACCCTTCTGACCCCACCAGCCAGGTCAGTCTCATGAAGGCCCACGCACCCAGTGGTGTTTGCCCCGCTGGGTCACCTGTGTCCTTGTCTTTATATAACTTGCCATTCTGTGTTCACACGATAGGACTACAGGGACCACATGCTACACTGCCTGTCGTCACATTGGTCAACTGATAGGGTGATAAACTTAAAATATTTCACAGCCTCAGTCTTTCCTACAGCCTAGATGGATTTTATGTTGGTTCGTTTTCCAGAGTGAAATCTGGGGTGATGTGAGGATATTTGCAGGCTGACCACAAAAACCAAGTATAATCCTAGCAAGGTATGTCGGCTGCGATCATTTGGGCTTGTCTTTTTCTATGGCGCTGTTATTGATTGGTGTGCCTTCTAAAAAAAAATATGAAGCAGAAAAGATAAAATCCAGAAGTTTAGAAGAAAGAGAGACATGATATTTACTCCATTTAATGATGTGAGTTGAATTGCAGCACGCCCTGAGGAAGCGTGAGCTGAGTACAAAATAAACACATTTCCACTAGAGAAAAGCGTATCTAGGGACTATATTTGTGGCGTCAATAATGGAAAGAAGTGGATGGGACAGCAATTTGTCACATGTACCTGCTCGGTGCTTTAGAATGGTACCTCTTTCTCCTACTGCAAGTCCTTAGAGAAATGATGCCTAGCATCACTGGAGAGCGATTTGAGAAGGCACAACCCCTTTCTTCATCTGCCCAACTAGAACTTACTGGTTACCTGCCATATGTCAGCCACTCAGACGTCTAGCAGCTGGGGATCTAAAGGCAAATATGTAACTATTATATTACTTATTTTTATCCCTGCTGTATGGATAACTTCCAGCTTTAACCTCTTAAGTCATGAACCCACGGGGGTTCTAACAGTCCCCTTTTGTAACCTTCTGACTCTGTTCAAAATCAAGGAAGTCCGACGTCCTTAATATGTTGGTATGTCATTAATCAGAATGCACTACATTTCTTTGTTTGAAAAACTTTGTTAAGAACCTTTAGATGGCAAGTGGATTAGTTAGAAAGTCATAGCAGAGATTTAAGAAGGAAAAGTGGGAGAGACCTTAGAAGCTGGGGCTGGACAAAGATTTTCTGTAAAGGGCAAGACAGTAAATATTTTGAACTTTGTGGCTTACAGTCTGTCATTTGGCCCAAGGGTCATAGTTTGTGAATCCCTGTTACAGGTCAGTTTTATTTTACAAGTGACGGAATCGAGGACCAGAGATGCCCTCAAATCCCACTGTTTAAAAATATTTAATAAAGATGGATAATATAATTACATTCTTGTCTTCTAATGCTGTATCTTAGAATTTTGTAACTTAATGAGACTCTGAAAAGCCTGTCTTCCAAATTCCTTAGTTTAGAAACGAGAAAGGTAGGTCTCAGAGGGAATATGTAACATCCAAGGTCTTTACTGCCAGTGATGGGATTGCAACATAGCCCTCATGACCTCGGCTTTAGTGCTTTTTTCACCTGAATTATGCTATGACCTGAATTACCAAGATAGAAAACTCATGAATGTATTAATTCAACAAGCACATAGTGAGTACCCGCTCCATGTTGAGCCTTAGGGTCAGTGCTGTGATGAACAGAAATGCGTACAAAGAGGGGCGCCTGGGTGGCTCAGTCAGTTAAGTGTCCAACTCTTGATTTCAGCTCAGGTCATGATCTCAGGTTTCATGAGTTCAAGCCCCTTGTCAGGCTGTGTGCTGACAGAGCAGAGCCTGCTTGGGATTCTACTCCCCACCCCCTCGCCGTCTCTCTCCCTCTGTCTCTGCCCTTCCCCAGCTTGCACTCTCTCTCTAAATAAATACATAAACATGTTTTAACTGCATAAAAAGAGAGAGTTGGTTCAAGAGGCTCATAATAATGAAAATGAACAAACAGTAATGGTATTATTGACAGTTTGTGAATTGAGCTAAAATATTCTCATTGAACTAAATCTATAATGAATTCTGCTGCTTCTGAGAAAAAAAAAAAGATAAGTGAGTAAAATCCTTGACTTGCAGATGGCTGCTGACCTCACTGCTTCAAACCCCCGCTGTGGCTAGGTAGTTGAATCACCGAATTAAAACAACGAGTTTATTATTTCAGTTCATTGATTTCCTGAAAGCATCTGTGAAGCCTAGACTCCAGCACTTATCTGGCTTGCATAGTAAGTCGGGCTCTCCTGTCATGTTTCAGATCCCACCCTACCCTTGCTGTGTCGTATGTCCGATGCTTGTTGGTCTGTTCTGATTCGTAAACTGCAAGCTTGAGGAGGACAGAAGCCACGTTCGTGTTGTTCTCCGCTGTCTCCTCAGATCTCAGAACAATGTCAAGGAGTATGCTAAGCCCTCGCTAAGAATCTGTCAGAATGAAAGGGCGCATAACTCTGTATCAGTCAGGGTCCCATCAGGAGAGAAGCCGCACAGAGTAATCTGAGCAAGAAAAGTTGGTTTTAAAGAATTAGTGACGGTAATAGGGGATTGGAGTAACAAGCTAGCCAGAAAGGAAAAGAGTTCCAGAGAATTCAGAGACAGTAGATGTAAGAGGCGCTAGCCCCAGGCCTGCAAGAGAGCTGGAGACCTTCCCCAGCCCTTCCTTTGTCCCGCCCCCACCTACCCTGCTGGTGCCTTGCCTTGGAGCAGGGGTCCTGAAACTCCGCATTGTGACATTGTGGGCCAGACACGGTGGCCAGACATTGTGGGTTTGTCACGGTGCAGTCCTATGCCTCCTAGGGGGTCTCTCAAGATCCCGACTTCTCCCCACCAGCTAGTAGTAACTCCCCACCACCTATCAGTGTGACAACCAAAAGTGGCTCTAGACATTGCCAAATGTCCCCTGGAGGGTGCGGGGAGCATCACCCCAGCTGGAAGGACATGGCCGTGTGATGGCAGCCAGGTGCCATGACCCCGAACCATAGCACGTGTGCCCGAAATCCGCACTAGAAAATTGGAAAGCACAGAAAAATACAAACACAATTTTGCCATTCAAAGGTAAGTACCGTTAATATTTCGGTATATTTCCTTAAATAGTGAGATCACACTGCCTAAGGGTTCCAGGGAAAGCCATCCACAGGGTGCTGTAAAACCACCTGAGGGAGGAATCCCCTGGGGAAGCTGCCAGCTGCTGGGTGTTCCTGGTCTCCAATACTGTCATTGCCGGCCACAGGAGAAGAGACGAGAAACTCCCCGCACCCCGGAACACGAGGCAAAACCCTCACTCCTGCGGTATCTCCCCGGTGCCCTCTGCTGACAGAGTCTCAGTGCCAGTTGGCCAAAGAAAAAACAACTGGCCCAGATCTGTTTTTACAGAGCAAAAAGGGTGAATTTAGAGCCGACAGGCAGGAAATCAATAACCAGTACAGATTCCACACCAAATCCTATTTGAGGTCCAGAGCAATAAAGATAAATAGCAAAGTCTGTCTGCCCTGGACGAACTCCTGGTCAGATCAGATGCACTGAAAATCAACATGAGAGACCATTCCAGTTCAAAAGTAATAATAATGATCGTGGAGAACAGAGGATGGGGGAGCGAGTCGTGCCTGGAGCGTCCCAGAGGACTTGCTGGTTGAGTTCACGCGTGAAACAGGTCTTTAAGTTTCGGGGGCGGTTGTACGTGCAGGAAGGGAGGGTGGAGTCCGCTCCCGTCCAGGGAAGGACATGCACAGAGAGAAGGGATTGGGAGAGGCCAGCCTACAGTAACTAGCGGCAAGGGCGGGAACAGAGGGCTTGGGAGGTTAGGCACTGGACAGTCCGTCGGGTGGGGGGAGTGCAGGGAGACAGAGTTGGAAAGAAGAGAGGTAGACAAATTAGGAAGAAATCTCTCAGATGCAAAGAATAGGGATTCTGTCCCCGGGGCAGCGAGCATCCAACAGGAGGCCGCTGCTGCCGCCACCGTCTGCATTTGGTTTCGAAGGAGGGAATGGAAGGTTGATTCCAATGAGCGGAACTCAGGCAGGGAGGCTTGTGGGAGACTTGCAGCAGCCCCAGGGATCGCCCCGACTTTGGGGAGTAATTGAATGCAGGAGATAAGACAAGGGCTTTCTTCTTGGGCAGCGTGGTGGATGTCTCTAGCCGATCCACAGTATGGGACATATAGCAGGCTGAGGTGGAGGGAGGTCGATTCAGTTGCGGATGTGAGAAGGTCCACTGTGCAAGCGGTATTGTATAGACGGAGAAGTCCATCGGAGGTGGCAAAGGAGTGTGTACCGTTCCTGACAATCAGCTGATGGATGGAAATTGATGTGGGAGTTGACAGCTAATCAGTTTTAAGATCTTACAATCGCGGCTTTGGTGTTGTTAATGACAGTGATTGTTTGTTTCACCTTACCTCGGTGGATAAGTAATTCACTTTCCCCCCATAAAAGCTTAAATCTATTCTGTGTTTCTGAGGCTTGCCTTCCCTCCCTGCTTGGACGTTTGAAAAACAGTTATTTAGCGATTCAGCACTGCCTTTGGAACTCATTCGCCAGTTGTGTGAATGAGTAAGAAAGTCTGTTTCCGTGTCTGAAAAATCAGTCTTAATTTCTTCCATCGCAGAGGTAATATTTGAACTTTGATATTTGAAATTCCCCCAAAGGGTCTTCTGGGGGGTGTTGGGGCTATTTGTTTGAGGGGGTCATAATGCCACTGGGATTCTAGAGCTCAAGCAGGAGGGGGGAGGGTTGCCAGGGTCACCTTCTGATCAATTTTCCTTTAAAAACCAACAGTGTCATCATTAGATTTGAAAGTTGGATTCTAGGTTAGATACTCACGTTGCTTTTCTTCTGGTCCAGTTAAGAGGTTTTGCTTCCTTTAGGAGAAACACTTCCCTGGGGAGACCGTTATTACGGGCCCAGCTGGGTCATAAAGATCTAAGACTTGTAATTTTTTTTATTTCTCAATCTGGCTAGCAGTTGGTACTCATTTTGAAACTTTTAGGATAGACACATGAACTGCATTAGCATCAGCTACAAGAACCGTGAAATCTTATTCCTAGACTAAGCTTTACTTAAAGAAGGGCCTTTCAGAGTGTACCCGTTTAGATGGAGTTTAACGGTTGTATTAGACACAGCCCTGCCGCGTTCGTGTAATGGAACAGATACGAAAACAGAAACCAGGCCGGCAAAGGCAAATTATGATTTGGTTGTTGAGAAGGATGATGTTGTCCTACCCAGTAAACCGGAGACAGTATATTTTCATCTAGATGAGAAACCTGCAATCTCACCGAGTGAGAACTTTATGCTGCATTATTTTCTCTCTGTTGTGTTTTGTTTTGTTTTTACATTTTTAGTCATTCAGTATCAGGTGATTATAAGCGTCATAACTGCTCACTGAGAAAAATTGGGAAGCACAGAAAAATAGAATTCTGCCATTCAAAGGTACCTACCAGTCATATTTTGGTATATTTCCTTAAATAGTGAGATCACACTGCCTAAGTCCGTTTTCTACTTGGTCCACCTACAGACACAGCCTACGTAAATATAGAGATAGGTATAAGTAGACAAAGTTACCCTGTCATTTGTTAAACATGTGTGCCAATCTCAAAGCGCATTGAGATTAGTAGATTGGTGACACACATATACATCCACACGTGATTTCTCAAAGAGCAAGCATACAAAGAATGCTTTTTCTGCTCTCTTGTGAAGATAAACTTGGCTCCAGACGGCCAAGGTATCATGTTGCAAAACGTACAGCTTTTAAGTAGAGAGCTGGTGTGGGAGCCCATTTCTGCTTTCAAAGCCCATTACATCACATTGCCTTATCACACTTACCGTGCTCAGGAAAACCTCTCATGAGCATCAGCTGAGGACCTTTCTCTCCTTAGTTTCCTAAGTGTGCTGGACCAGGTAAACTCGCTTCGATTTTTAATTTTTGTAAAGAATTCTTTGCGTGTGTCTTCGTCCCTCTTTGGACGCGTTTCCTTGAAGAGCTCCTCAGTAGTGGCATTGCTGACTCATGGGATATGCATATATTTTTTTAAATTTTTATTTATTTATTTTTATTATTTTTTTAATATGAGACTTATTGTCAAATTGGTTTCCATATTTGAAAACCGTCGGGTAGACCTGTTCTCCGGCTCGCTCCCCATTGGTGATGTGTGAGAACATTTGTTGTATTGCACCCTGACCAGCTTGACATTTGGGTTGAAACAGTCTTAAATGACATGATGGGGCGAATCAGCCCCGGGGCAAGAAATAGGTCAACATCCAAGAAGAGTCGGTTTGACATTTATTCGTCTCTTGTAATTGATATATGGAGCCTAGTTATTCGTTTCATTTTTGCAACTGCCCCTTCATCCTGGAGAAGAATAAACACATTTAAAAGCCTTCAGAAAATTGTGAGAGCAGAAAAGAGCTCGAATAACCTTTCTCTGAAAGGTCAGGCGTAAATAGGAAAGGCTAACAAGGTACCTGGAAAGGAAGAGTAGACAGGGAAGTGTGGAAATCATCCAAGCGACCGGTTAAATTAAAAGCTCAAAATTATGACATAAGAAGGCTCCCATTTGTAGATGATGCAGGTTGTGGTCATTGGTGGGGAAGAAGGAAAAGTGTTGAGAGAAGTTATTACATGAATTTCTGAGCATCTCGATATGCCTTTGTTTTACTCTTTTATCTCGATCCAACCACACTACATCCCTATGGGAAAAGAGGACGTTAAAAACAAGTCTAGAAAAGAAAACTAAGGGTCGTAGTGGCTCAGTGACTTTCTCAGAGCCACACAAGTAGATCTGTGTGTTACACCTTTTTTATGCTGGTGCTTTTATGCCCGCAAATCGAGTGTCAGCCGGCAGGCTAGATTCCGTTAAGGGCCTCTTTCTAAGAGTAAAGTGGGAGAGATTGAGGTAGAGATACCAAGTATTGCCTCTGACGTATGACAGAATGTCGATCGCCTGAATGAGGCACTGGGAGCAGAGATGACAAGGAGGGACCAAGTCAGGACAGGTTACGAAGACAGACGTGACGGGCTTGAATCAAAGGGAAGAGGCACCCGCAACACCAAGATGCCTGGCCTGCGTTGCTGGTTGAATGACAGTTGGATTCAGGGAAATGGTTTTTGGAGCAGCGAGTCCGATGGAAGGTGGTTAAGGCGGCGATGGCGGAGCTGAGTTTGAGGGACTGGGGACAGACACAGGGTACACTGCGCGCAGGGAGGCCTCTCGGTGTGGATCTGGAACGTTCAAGGATAGAGGTGCAGACTTGACGGCCGTCAGCCTGGGATCCTAACTGCTGTTAGGATGCCAGCTCAAGTCTTCCGATTAATGCTCTCTCCTGAGCCAGCTTGAGGAAAGGGTAATTAGCGTATTGTGTGAGAACTAGGGTCCAGTGCAGATCAGACCATCAAATCCCAGATTGACTACTTCTAGCTCTGTGGTCTCAGGCAGGTTACCTAACCTCTAAGCCTTACCTCTTGTCTCTTGCTCCCCAATGGAGGCCTTGACAAAGTCTGGAGACATATTTTAATGTCACAAGTGGGTTTTCTAAGGGGATCAAGTGGACAGAGGTGAGGGACGTTGCTAAGTATCCTCCGTTGCCCAGGACCGCCCTCCAGTAGAGAATGGTCTGATCCCAATGTCAGAAGCACAGAGTCTCAGTAAACCTGCTGTGAACCTCCTACACAGTAAGGATCATGGTAGTCTCCTCACAGAGCCCTTGTGACGTTCCTTGAGATGATGCGGGTGAAAAACAAGACTGAACCCGTAGGCAGTAACTATTTCAGGAAAGTAAGTCAATCAGTTGGGTTTGGGAAAAGCAGGCAGAGGACACAGGTTGGGTGGTACTTACCTGTAAGGGATGGTGGAGGGAGAGGTGTGTGTGGAACACACTGAGCAGTAGCACGGAGGGGGAGGAGGAGGGGGAGAGGGAGAGAGAGGAGTAGGAAGGGAAGGGGAGGAGGAAGAGAAGGAGGAGGGGGAGGAGGGAGGGAGGAGGGGGAGGGGAGGGGGAAGAGGAAAAGAAGGGGGAGGGAGAGGAGGAGGAAGGGAAGGGAGAAGAGGAGGACAGACAGGAGGAGGAGGAGAGACAGCGGAGGGGGAGGGGAAGGAGTAGGGGGGAAGGGGAGGAGGAAGAAGGGGAGAGGGGGAGGGGAGGGGAGGGAGAAGAGGAGGAAGGGAAGGGAGAAGGACAGAGAGGGGAAGGAAAGGGGAGGAGGGAGGGGAGGGGGAGTAGGAGGAAAAGA
The DNA here is from genome assembly GCF_022079265.1 of Lynx rufus. Classification (NCBI taxonomy): domain Eukaryota; kingdom Metazoa; phylum Chordata; class Mammalia; order Carnivora; family Felidae; genus Lynx; species Lynx rufus. The sequence continues at coordinate 5,131,001 of NW_025814840.1, read as the reverse complement.
AAGGGGGGGAAGAGGGGGAGGGGGAGGGGGAGGAAGGGAAGGGAGAGGAGAGAGGAGAGAGAGGGGAGGGGGAAGGGGAGGAGGGAGGGGAGGGGGAGTAGGAGGAAAAGAAAGGGGGGAAGAGGGGGAGGGGGAGGAAGGGAAGGGAGAAGAGGAGAACGGAGAGGAGAAGGGAGAGGAGAGAGAGGGGAGGGGGAAGGGAGGAAGGGAAGGGAGAAGAGGAGGACAGAGAGGAGGAGGAGGAGGAGGAGGAGAGGGGAGGGGGAGGAGGGGGATCCAGAGTGAAGCATCAGGGATTGGAACAGAACAGGGCGGTTCAGTGTGTCAGCACAGTTTCTGTCTCAAGGCTACTCCCAGAACAGCCATCCAGCAGGGCGGGGATCTCAGGAGGGTCAGTGAGGCTGGGACTGGAAGGAGACCGCCTCTGGGGTCAACAGCGGATTAGCGATGGGCTTGAGAGAAGAGCTGTAACAAGAGTAAAATGGGTCTAGAGGGTCAGGTCGCCAGGGCTTCATACATCCACGAAGAAGGACACCAAGAGACAGGAAACGCAGTTCATCCCAGCTGTGCGTTTGGTCACAAAGTGTTTCAGGGTTGGAGAGGCCATCTTCCTCATAGGCTGGCCGGAAGGCAAAGTCTCAAGGGGACGGTGACAGGATAGGGAATGTTACTGGAGGCACATGGAGTCTGGAAGAGAGAGATGGGGTTTGCGGTCGAGGCAATCAAGCGGGGGGGTGCTTCCGGAAGAGGTTGGGGCCATTTCCCTGGGAGGAAATGCGATGACCGTGTCACCGTACTTCAGGGCCAGGGAAACCAATGGAAACCAAGAAATTAACTTTTTCGGAACCTCTCAGAAATCACAACCCTTTCTACCAGTTCTTCCTGAACGGAATCACCTTCCCCAAATCCACATGTCGCAGGCCGCACCCCCTCCTGCGACCGTATTTGGAGACGGGGCCTTTCCGAGGGGATTAGAGGGTGGGGCCCTGATCTCAAAGGACTGGCGTCCCCAGGGTAGGAGGCAGGGACCTCGGTGGGGTGCACGCACGGGGAGGGTTCCTGAGCACACAGGGAGAAGGCCTGTGTGTCGGACAGGAGGAAAGGCTTCACCAGAAACCAACCCCGTGGCCCCTTGGTCTTGGACCCCCCGCCCGGGGACCTGGGAAAGAAGCAGATTTCTGTTGCTTCGGCCACCCGCCTGTACTATCTTGTGGTCACAGCCGTGGTTGACTCCTCTGCTTCCGAATCAGAACTTCCATAGATAGGGTGCAACTGAAGAAATAAGATGACCTTTAAAAATAGAACAATATTTCTTTTAAAGAATTGGATTGACCGTGAAGGACGGACAGGAGAGACGGCAGATGTGTGGTACCCAATCCTAACCCCAGCCAGTAACCAGCTGGCTTCCACTTTCTGTATCGAGAGAGACCAACCATGTGAGTGACAGTTAAGGTTATAGGTACTGGAGTCTGGTTGCCGCTGCACAAACTTATCCAGTTGGCAACTTACCCATTTGCTTTATCTGCCAGACAAGGAAATTCCTGTAAAATAGTTAGTACAGGGGTGCCTGGGTGGCTCAGGTGGTTGAGTGTCTGACTTCGGCTCAGGTCACGATCTCACAGCTTGTGAGTTCGAGCCCGGAGTCGGGCTCTGTGCTCACAGCTCAGAGCCTGGAGCCTGCTTCGGATTTTGCATCTCCCTCTCTCTCTACCCCTCCCCTGCTCCTACTCTGTCTCTTTTTCTCTCTCAAAAATAAATAAACATTAGATTTTGCTTGTTATTTTTGTTATTACTAGATTCTCTAAGCATTCATTTGTGACATTAAAGGATATATTTATCTCTTAGCTTCTAATGATTTTTTTTTCTTGTTAAGTGTTTTTTGGGTTTTTTTTTTCTTTTCCAGTCCCGTAATGATAGCCAAAATACAAAGTCCATGGACACACTGTTTTTTGTAAAATTGTTAAGCTAGGAACCATCGTTGTCTTTGTTTCCAAAACATTCAAGGCAGAAATAATGTAAGCATACTGTAAAGATACTTTGAGAGAGATTTATTGGGCTATATTAACATGTCATTTTCAATTTACTTGAGAACAATTTAATGAAAGAAAACATTTTAATGACTTTCATAGTATTTTATGTTCCCATGTCCATTAAATAGCCCATTACAAAAGAGAGAATTGTCGTAACTGGTAACTGACATAATTGATACAACTGTATAAACTAAAATATATCAGCCATGGATTTTTTTGCTTTTAATAAGTGTAGCCTATTTAGTTTTAGACAATTTTGATAAGTTTTCTGTCAATTCTGTGGATTTATAATTTGTAAATAATTTCTAAGAGGATGTTTGAAAATATTTGATAGATAAAATATCCACTGTTAGCATAGATTCTACTTTGAAAACAGGAAAATCTGGGAGAAAAATGAACATTAGTTTGCATATTCTTATTGAGAAAACGGACATCAAAATTGTCTTGGAGAATCTACTGCATTATGAGAAAAGTTAAATTATTTAGTTATTCATATTTTGTTTCCATTGAGCCAAATGGATTGTTTTAATGAAATTATTAGATATATACGAAATGTGATCTTTGGTTTTCATGTCAAAACAGTGGTATTTTGGCCCAGAGTGTCCATGGCAGAAAGAGTAATGAATGATGTCTGTTTCTGTTAGTATGTATGTGATACAGGGAAGAAAAGAGACTTTTTAACACATACTTAAAATAATTGGTAAGGCACAGGAAATCTGTCCATTGCATGGACTGTCTGATTTAAGCATACTTGGCAGATATTTTTTAAAGGAGAATGAAATTTATGAATTTGGTGTTTTAGGACATTCTATACTTAGAACCATACTTTTCCTCTCTAACCTAAAAGGCTAAACTATCACATGAGATTTGATTCTAATTTCTTCTGTTTTTAATTGAAAAATGAAAGTTGTGCTGCATTTTTTAATCCTTTCTTGCACTTTAATTGCAGTTGGGATTCATGGGTATAAATTTCATTACCATCTAAAATAATTACCCTCATTTAATGTCCTATATGTAATCCCCTGATAAATCGCTAAGTGTTTCAAACCACCTCGCTCATATTTATACCAATGTATGTCTTCATCAGGATCCAAAATTTAGATAAGGAGTTCATTTTAACTAAACTTTTGTGCTAAAAATTTATTATTCGTGTAGGTGGATGTTCCAAGAGGCACACGGACACCGGACTTTCAACTCATAAACCATGAATTTTAATAAAACTTTGCTTCAGGAGACTTAACTCTTTGCCTTCTGGTCAACACCATGAATGAATGAATCCATCTATCCACTAATTCACTTCAAATTTCTATTGTTCTATTTTACATCAGGCAATATTCTCGTTCTTAAAGAGTAACCGATAAATAAGATAGACGAGGTCCCTGATCTCATGAAAATTCTAGTGTGAGAAAGACAACACGTATGTAACGAATCAAGTTTTTAGCAAGTGATAAACTCTAGGATTCAAACAAAATGGGTTAAATGACACAGAGTCATGGCAGTGAGGATCTGGGCTTTTTACTTTCCGTTTGTTGGTCAGAGAAGACCCCTCTGAGACCTGAATGGCATTAAGAAAAAGCCATGCAAAATCTAGAGAAAGAATGATCCAGGCAGAAGATAAAGGCCCTGGGGCAGGTGCAAGATTGATGTATTCTAAGGTCAGAGGAAGTATAATAGGAGAGATCAGGCAGAGAGGTCGGAGAGGAGAGACCCGATCTGATTTATGTGTTTAAAAGATGGCCCCGCCTACCGCCTAAAGAAATGGGCCGTTACAGTAATTTCCAAGGAGAGAATGGTGGTAGGGACCAAAGGGATTATAGAGAAAAGGGGATTTATTTCAGATTATTGAAGGTAGAATTATAACATTTAGTGTTGGATTTTATGTGGGGTGGCGGCGTGAAGGAAACACGATGATCTAGAACAAACTCTCTCTGTAAAGAGCCGGAGAGTCAATATTTTCAGTCACACAGGCCACTCTTTCCCCATTACAACTAGTCAACTCTGCTGTTATATGTAAAAGCAGCCATGGACAATATATGAAAGAATGAGTGTGGCCATGTTCCAATAAAACGTTACTTACCAAAGAGGCATTTGGGCCGTATTTGGTCTGCAGGCACAAATTTGTTGACCCCTGATCTAGAGTAAGTCCTGGAAAGAATAAGTAAGGTTATCCAGAAGAGAAAACAGAGGCTGTGAGACCCCAGCTCTCCCACATTAGCGACACCCTCCGAAACATGACAGATAAGGTAGGGTCACTGGGCCTGGTGGAGAGGAGGCTTCATTACCCAGAGAAGCTCGTTCCTATTTCCCTGGGGCCGCTCTCCACACTAGCCGGAGTGAACCAGGAGACGCCCAGAGTTATGTGATTGTTTTGACTTGCTTTACTTGCCATGCATGATAGAGTTCTTAGGGTGATGGAAATGGCATCGTCCTTGATTTCACCATGTTACGCTGTCATGTTTTCTATTGTTTATGTACCTGTGCCTTTTATAAATATTTTATATTGCAGTTGTGTTAGTATGTTAACATGTATTATTTGTAGCTCTAAATTCTTTAACATGTCATTTATTCTAACTTTCCTCTAAAAATACATAGAATGTATTTCTCTATTTCAGAAAAAAAAAAATTCATTACATATAGGGCGATTCAATTCCAGAACTAGGGGATCCCTTGATGTGTTACAGAAATCGATAACACCTGCATTAATTTCTTCAATAAAACATTTAATTGAATGTGTTCTGTGCAGATGCTTTACTGGTACTAGAGATACATGGTTTAAAAAAAAAAAGAAAAGAGAACCTAGACATCAAAGGGCTCAGTACCTAATCAAGGGGAGTGACCAGAAATCTGCCACATCCAGAACTTTGCAATAAGTGCTCTAAAAGGGCAAACACAGCCACCGGGTAGGATTCAGAAAAGGGCATGTAAGAGAGGAGGCGAGAGGGGTGAGTCAGACAGTGGTTCTCCAAGGACCTACGCTCGGGACCACTTTTGTTTGAATTTCCGATTCATCATGAGAGATGCTTTCGTAAGATAAAATATCAGTGGGTTACTAGAAAAATAAAAGGGAAAAAGGCATAATGTCTGCTTTGAAAAACTATTAGATCGAACATACATAAAATTATGTTTCGATAAAAATATCAGACCAAAGTTAACGCCGCCACGCAAAGAAAGAATCACACAGGTTTATCACACTCAAAGTGTGTCATTGAAAGTGCGTGTACAAGCAACAAGGAGAATGGTGGTTACGGTGATTGGCAGTCATAACAGGGGCAAAATTGATGAGTAATGTAGCAGTTCTCTACTTATACTTTTAAAGAACAGTGTGTATGTCAATATCTGTTCCTAATGTGCCACATGTACCTGTTTCTTCCTTGGTGACTTTTCTAGTCTAGACTGGCTGGATGGAAATGCCATTTGTAGAGAACGATGTGTATTGAAACTTGTGTTTTGTCTAATACGCTCCGAGCAGAGAAACCCGTCTCAAAGAGATGTCTGGTTGGAAATGAAGCAGTTGTGTTTAAGACAGTTTCAACACACTTGGGGTATTCATTTTTATTTTTTACCCAAAATGGAACAAATGATGTTCTAGTTTCATGAATCCCCCATTAACACCCAGTTCTGTCCATTTATCCTGTAAAGTTAGGGTTCAATTTAAATTATCTTTTAATGAAAGAAATAGATTCTGGATTTTATACATTTGGGGCTACAATTAGCCAACTAATCTTAAAATATCAGACATTTAACATCGCCCTTCTGTATATGAATTGTATGCAGTTTGTACCCGATGTTTCTCACCTCATGAATTTGGTAATAATTAAACAGGTTTACGCTCTGTTCAAAACATGTGAGTCCACTGATCTTGGATATCTCAGTGTCCAATTGCTATCCAATTTTCCAAATTTAGAAAAATGTTCTAAACTTGACTACTAATCTCTTCTCAGACCAGTACAGTTTACCAGTCATACTTTGAGTGGCGCTAATCTACAAAAGATTCCGGAATTCGGTCATGCTTAGATAAGGGTAAAATATTACAGGAATCTTGTATATAACTAGTTAAGATGGAATATTTATAAAATCGAAGTGGTTTAGGGGGAAATATCTCAAAATAAAACTTTTAAAACACAGTTTTTCTTTTATTACATTCAATATTTATTAAGGAGGGACGTATCCTTAACAGTTACAGATTAAAATTGGAAAAGAGTAAGAAATAATACCTTATGCCAGAAACTCTTGCAAATGTTTCAACAGTACAATTACTCAATAAACAAATAAATGAGATTGAGACATTTCGTTAATCCCTATGGTATGTTTCTACATCATCAAGGATGTCCTACACTGTTATTTTTTTTTCGTTTGACCATTAAGTTGCTTATTATGTAAGCGCAGGCATCGCCTGAAGTCAAGTAAGTACTAAAACAATACAGTTCTGACTCTGAAATAGAATTCTAAGATGTCTAGGAAAATTCATGCCCAAATATGAGTGTTCTCAAGGCTGTAGAATTACAAGTTATCTTTTATTCTTTGGAGTTGTTTAGTGCCTTTCAAAATTTCAATATATTACCATGAGGATGAGAAAAAAAAGCAAGTATTAAAATTCAAGTTAGTCTGTGTCAGTTGACTAATGTAATAAGCCCAGTCAACTCATCGAGGCTCTGCCCTGGAAAAAACTAACCATACAGACATATGAGACACAAAATGTGGATTTTTGTTGCTGAAAAATCATAGTAAATGAATTAGCAGAGTTTGTGAAATCAATTCTTAACTTTTGATTTCTGTGGTAATTAGGCCACTTTGAATTATCTTCCACTTTTGATTCCTTTAAAGCTTATAATCAGTTAATGGTTTAAATTAAATGTGTATTATTTGTAATCAGTTTTCCTTAATGAATAATCCCCATGATATATAAGGATTATTGTTACAAAGGAAAGACAGACACAGATGTCTGACACTTTGGTGTGTGTGATTTTTCTCCTACAAATAGAAACATATATGCAGAATAAAAAACATTGATAAGAAAACTGTTTGCTCATAAAAGTGTAACTGCTTTCTCTGAAGTTACTGCCATAATGTTTTTTGAATAGATAACGTTCTTTGTATAGATACTAGACCCTTCCTTCTGATAGCATTCGACCACTCTTCCCCTCCCATCTTGTATTATATTTCTTCTCTATAATACAAAGCTATAAATTTCTTTAAGGTGCATTTTATTCCTGTTGCATAACCACAGTTGCTTCAGTTGTTCCTTACAGATGGCATGGCACAAACACATAAGTGTGTCTGAATTGATGAAGGAAAGGATAGGTGGGTGGGCAGATGGTTGGATAGATGGATGGATGGATGTGGATGGATAATTGGAAGGATATGAGTGTTCGTTGGTTTTATTGAACTTGGGGCTCCTTTTCCCCTCTAAGGAAACATATATTCAGATGGTACTTGATAAGATAAACCATTGATAATTATGACTGTGGTAGTTAAAAAATAAAAGAATCAAACATAAGTAACAAAGAGCCTTCATTTGAAGCCACAAAGGGAACTAACAGATTTTCTTCATAAACATACCAAAGAAATGAAAGAATGCTTCTGATATCTTGGACTTAGCTAAGTAGCAAATGTCCCAAGTAATTTGAAATGCTAACTTCGTATTTCTATAAATATACTTTTAAGGATTTAGGCAAGGTTCAAATTACGGAAGTCTAATGGGCTGTAATCATATATGCTATTCAAACTAAGAAAGCTTTGTCAAGAGTTCAGATAATGCTTAAAAAATATTTTGCTTAGCACTGGTGAAGTATTTGTAATAGTTCCGGGTTTAAGATGTTACTTTTGGCTCATTTTGACTCATCATCTTTAACTGTTAAGAATAGAATACCATCTTACTTAAAGATATAAACAAGAATATCTGTTATAAATATGTTTGGAGATTTTCTCCCACCCTATTTTGAATTTGCAAAAAAAAATGATTTTAAGCACTTTTAGACAAGATCTCTGAACAATTTGGTGGAATAGAGGAGAAAAGATCATGACGACTAAATCGATTAATAGGTATTATTGAATGCATACGTAATTTATTATTAGAGAAAGTGCTTTGTAAACTGTAAAGTGAAATATAAATGCTGTCATTTTTGAGCAACATGATAATGCTCACCCCTGGTATCCGGACCACTCTTCTAATAACATAATAGCCCGTTTCTCTCTAGATGAAGTCTCATCATATCGCAACCAAAGAGCAAAATTACACACTTTTTAGATACACCACTGAGTAATCAGCTGTGTTCAAAAGGATGTTTTGGCTTAATAATGAAAGCATCTTAATAACTGAAATTATTACCCACTGAGTTACTGTCACTATCATGTTCTGAAACAGACAAATTTCCTAGAATAAGAAACATAGCCTTTTATGATATTTCTGAAGGAGAATTTCTATGAATACCATTCTCGGTGTGGAAGGAGCATTTCTGCTTCCTCCTTCTCTCCTCTCCCTTCCCTTCTTCCTCCTTTCTTTCAGTCCCTCTTTTCCTCTTCCTTTCGTCCCTTTTTCTGTCTTCTTTCTTTTCCACTCCTTCATCGCAAGAATGTTGGAAATACCAGCATTAAACATAAAAGGCATTTTCCGTTTGCTCTTGCTACTTCTGTGTTCTCACCTCATAACGTTTTGTCCACCCCCTTAAAATATTGTCAAGGCTCATTAAAATTGGATTCTCACTAATACTGCCTCAACATGCAGTAAGTTTTGTTGTTGAAATACCCTGAATAAAAGTCTGTTGCTCGTTAACGTCTTCTTCATTTATTCTGGAATTATGTCTAGAATGTATGTGAAATTGGCTCTTTTATTTCACAAGGCTAAAATATAACTCATACACGAATTGTGAGTTTGTTTATAAACAAACTTTGTTCTCTAGTCTCCCAGAGACTAGAGTTGTTGTTAAACTTTTTAAACCATTGCATTATAATTTCTTAATAAAACAGCAAAAGTCCTCTCCCTTAGTAGCCAAGAAATGTCACAAGACCTAAGTAAATATTTAAAAAGGTGTCCGATGCCTATAGTAATATTTTCCAAACGTCTCTTTGATGTAGGTCCACAAACATGGCAGGTGTTCCTTTAGGAAATCTGTGAGAAGGAAGAAAAAAATGGAACATTCATGCTTGCACCGGGAATAATAAATTCTGTAACACCGTCAATTAAGCTTATCAAGATTCTTAAAATATTCGTTGATGAGTGCAGGGATACACAGACAGAGACAACCACTTGGAACTTACTAATACAGCTTGAAGATGGCACATTTTCTTAAACTTTTAGAGAAGCATAATGTTGGGCTTACTGTTGGAGAACACTTAGAATATTAGCAGGAAGCCTTTGTTCTGTGTTTCAAAAAAATGTTACTTGGCCAGGATTGCTCTCTAAATAAAGATGATTTCCAAAGGACATATGGTTCCAATTTCAAAGCCAAGATGATTGTCCTGGATATTTTATTTTGAAAAGAAATTCCATATGTCTAACCTGTAATAGAGAGTATAAATATAAATGTTTTTGTACACAGTTGCCACACTTCTTCATCTGTCTGTGTAAGTGTGTGTGTGTGTGTGTGTGTGTAAGTGTGCGTGTGTTGGTGTCTGCCATGGATTAGTAGGTACTCTCCAGAGTAGGTACATACAATAACCTACTCTTTGTGAAACTACTGCTTATGAGTTTTTAAAAATAAAAGTATACACTTCAGCCCTAATATTAAGGTAGAAATCAACATAAATCACAGATGCTTTATGATTACAACCCTATAATAGACAACAATAGAGCTCTGCAGGAAAAAAAAAACAGTGAAAAGAAATACGTAAAGATATTCCCGTTAGTTATTTGTGGATAGAGAAATCCGATGCCTTCTTAATTTCTTCTCACAGTTCTTAAAAGTTTTCTATAGTAATAAATTGATTACATTTTAAATGGAAAGGATTTTCTTTAATTAGAGGGAGTTTATTTCAGAAGTAAATTCCTGTTGATCAAGTTAGGGGCCTTTGTAAATTGATGTTATTCCCTTCATTTTTTCTAATCTAGTGGTAAAAACAAAAGATAATAAATATTGAATCATTAGCACCACCTAGAAAATTAGTACTTTAAATCAAGGCCTCTTAAAACTTACACCAAAAAAGTCACTCCGGAAATACCACTTTTATTCATTCTTTTCAAATGTGATGCTTGTCATTGGATATGACTGAGATTTAACAAAAATGTCTCTAAAGAGCTCGTAACCAGTCTAAATGTGGTTTTTTTTTTTTCCAATCAGGCTCGACTTACTTTTAAACTCATTCCTGTGATTAGATGCTTTCTGTAGAGCTTCGCCAGATGGAGCATTTTACGTTTGCATACTCTGCGAATAGGAATTTGAAACTGCCTTTTCGAAAAGCGATCTGCATAGTTTTAACCAACCCTAGTGGGGTGGACAGGTTTTCTTAAGTTATAAAGGCCTTCATCATTACCGTAATTGCCATCCATTCCCCCTCTAAATCTTTGATCGTATCCTATCCTGCATAAAATGTATTTAGGTCAAATAGATAGGAGGAAGAATTTTTTTTAACTATTTGAACTCCCCAAATTACTCTGCGTGTCAAACATGTAAGAACACAGTCTGAGTGTATTTGAAAAGCTCCCATACAGGCTGTTCTTCTTCGGTTTTTACCACAGCGTGCTGTTTGTTTCCTCTCTGTCACTGCCTTTTCACAATGTTTTGGATTTAGTTATATTAAAAATATCTACGTATTGTGGAGGAAGGAGTGGGAATGAGGGAATGCAGATTTTAGTCCCAGATGTGCTGCAGAATTGGAGTCATCTTGAACAAGAAACTTTTAACTCTCTGTGCTTAAATCTTACATTATCTCTGAAAACAGAAAATCAACCAGATGTTATTGATTTTTTTCACAATAAAATAAATACTGTCTTTAACATTACAATTTTTTTTTAATTTTTTAAACGGTTATTCATTTTTGAGAGGCACAGAGAGGCAGAGTGCAAGTGGGGGAGGGGCAGAGAGAGAAGGAGACACAGAATCCAAACCAGGCTCCAGGCTCCAAGCTGTCAGCCCAGAGCCTGACACCAGGCTCGAACCCATAAACCATGAGGTCATGACCAGATCGGAAGGCGGACAGTCAATTGACTAAGCCACCCAGGCACCCCTTTACTTTACAATCTTAAACCCATCTCGCATAGGGAGTTTCCCTTGGCAATGACTGAGACGTTCTATGGGAAGGTGGGAAACTCTACCATTTAAAGAACAATGGCAGAGGGGCGCCTGGGTGGCGCAGTCAGTTAAGCGTCCGACTTCAGCCAGGTCACGATCTCGCGGTCCGTGAGTTCGAGCCCCGCGTCAGGCTCTGGGCTGATGGCTCAGAGCCTGGAGCCTGTTTCCGATTCTGTGTCTCCCTCTCTCTCTGCCCCTCCCCCGTTCATGCTCTGTCTCTCTCTGTCCCAAAAATAAATAAACGTTGAAAAAAAAAAAATATTTAAAGAACAATGGCAGAAATCGTATTTGAACACTGATCTCCACTATGGGGATTATTATTATTTATTTATTTTTAAATTTACATCCAATTAGTTAGCATCTAGTGCAACAATGATTTCAGGAGTAGATCCCTTAGTGCCCCTGACCCATTTAGCCCATCCCCCCTCTCACAACCCCTCCAGTAACCCTCAGTTTTTTGTCCATATTTATGAGTCTCTTCTGTTTTGTCCCCCTCCCTGTTTTTATAATATTTTTGTTTCCCTTCCCTTACGTTCATCTGTTTTGTCTCTTAACGTCCTCATAGGAGTGAAGTCATAGGATTTTTCTCTTTCTCTGACTGACTCATTTCACTTAGCATAATACCCTCCAGTTCCATCCATGTAGTTGCAAATGGCAAGATTTCATTGTTTTTGATGCCGAGTAATATTCCATTGTGTGTGTGTATGTGTGTGTATATATATATATACATAATATATATATATACACACATATATATATGCCACGTCTTCTTTGTCCATTCATCCATCGATGGACATTTGGGCTCTTTCCATACTTTGGCTATTGTTGATAGTGCTCTTATAAACATGGGGGTGCATGTGTCCCTTCGAAACAGCACACCTGTATCCTGTGGATAAATGCCTAGTAGTGCAATTGCTGGATCACAGGGTAGTTCTATTTTTAGTTTTTTGAGAAACCTCCCTACTGTTTTCCAGAGTGGCTGCACCAGCTTGCATTGCCACCAACAACGCAAAAGAGATCCTCTTTCTCCGCATCCTCGCCAACATCTGTTGTTGCCTGAGTTGTTAATGTTAGCCATTCTGACAAGTGTGAGGTGGTATCTCATTGTGGTTTTGATGTGTATTTCCCGGATGATGAGTGATGTTGAGCATTTTTTCATGTGTCGATTGGCCATCTGGATGTCTTCTTTGGAGAAGTGTCTATTCATGTCTTTGGCCCATTTCTTCACTGGATTATTTGTTTTTTGGGTGTTGAGTTTGATAAGTTCTTTGTAGATTTTGGATACTAACCCTTTATCTGATCTGTCATTTGCAGATATCTTCTCCCATTTTGTCAGTTGCCTTTTAGTTTTGCTGATTGTTTCCTTCTCTGTGCAGAAGCTTTTTATTTTGATGAGGTCCCAGTAGCTGATTTTTGCTTTTGTTTCCCTTGCCTCTGGAGACGTGTTAAGAAGTTGCAACGGCCAAGATCAAGGAGGTTTTTCCCTGCTTTCTCCTCGAGGATTTTGATGGCTTCCTGTCTTACATTGAGGTCTTTCATCCATTATGAGTTTATTTTTGTGTATGGTGTAAGAAAGCGGTCCAGATTCATTCTTCTGCATGACGCTGTCCAGTTTTCCCAGCACCACTTGCTGAAAAGACGGTCTTTATTCCATGGGATATTCTTTCCTGCTTTGTCAAAGATTAGTTGGCCATACGTTTGTGCGTCCATTTCTAGGTTCTCTATTCTGTTCCATTGATCTGAGTGTCTGTTCTGGTGCCAGTACCATACCGTCTTGATGATGACAGCTTTGTAGTATAGCTTGAAGTCTGGGATTGTGATGCCTCCTGCTTTGGTTTTCTTTTTCAAGATTGCTTTGGCTATTTGAGGTCTTTTCTGGTTCCATACAAATTTGAGGATTGTTTGTTCTAGCTCTGTGAAGAATGCTGGTGTTATTTTGATAGGGATTGCATTGAATACGTAGATTTCTTTCGGTAGTATCAACATTTTAGCAATATTTGTTCTTCCTATCGAGGAGCATGGAATCTTTTTCCATTTTTAGTGTGTCTTTTTCAATTTATTTCATAAGCTTACTATAGTTTTCAGTGTATAGATTTTTCACCTCTTTGGTTAGATATATTCCTAGTTATTTTATGGGTTTTTTTGTGCAACTGTAAATGGGATTGATTCCTTGATTTCTCTTTCTGTCACTTCATTGTTGGTGCATAGGAATGCAACCGATTTCTGTGCGTTGATTTTATATCCTGCAACTTTGCTGAATTCATGGATCAATTCTAGCAGTTTTTTGGTGGAATCTTTTGGGTTTTCCATATAGAGTATCATGTCATCTGCAAAAGTGAAAGTTTGACCTCCTCCTGGACCATTTGGATGCCTTTTATTTCTTTGTGTTGTCTGATTGCAGAGCCTAAGACTTCCAATACTATGTTGAATAACAGCGGTGAGAGTGAATATTCCCTGTCTCATTCCTGACCTTAGGGGAAAAGCTCTCAGGTTTTCCCCATTGAGGATGATATTAGCATTGGGTCGTTCATATATGGCTTTTATTATCTCAAGGTATGCTCCTTCTATCCCTATTTTCTTGAGGGTTTTATCAAGAAAGGATGCTATATTTTGTCACATGCTTTCTCTGCATCTTTCGAGAGGATTCTATGGTTCTTGTCCTTTCTTTTATTGATGTGATGAGTCACATTAATTATTTTGCAGATATTGAACCAGCCCTGCAGGGGATTATTATTTATCATTTATTTTATCACTAATTATATGTCTTTGGAAAGTTGTATAGGGACCATCGCCTTTGCAGCTTTCATTCGACATTCATTAATGCAGTTCACCTCAGAAAAGTTGATGCACTGTGGTTCTTGATTCCTTAGTCTTCTGTCTCTTCCTTCTGGTCCCTTTTTGTATTAGAAATACTTCATGTTTTAGCTCAGCATTCCACTTACCCTGCCCCCCAGATGAGATCATTACCCACAGGACTGATGTCGTACCCGCCCTGTCTCCTTTTGGCCAGCCTCCAAGGAAGAGTCAAGTCTCTCTTTACACATTTTTCATAAAAACAAAAACAAAAACCAGTGTGTGTCAAAGTGGTTAAGCAATGTTTAACTTTAAATCAACAAATACCCCATGTTTCAGGACCTGACCAGGCATATTTTATTATTTGATACTCACACGAAGCTTTTTCTGTGCATTGAGATTCTAGAGGTTTAAAATTAAAATGTAATTCCTTACAGCTTTTTGCCATTCTCCATGCGTAGGCTAGACGTCGCTGGGGCTTTTAGGGTTGTCGTGAAGACACAGTGATTTGGCCGGAAGCCGCAGTGTAGGTCTTGAGGGTATGAGGGGGAATGGTGGCCTCCTTCCCTACCAGCCTTCACGCTGCTGGGCTGTACGACTTCAGGTCAGTTTCATAACCTCTCACGCCTTTGGATGCTCATCTATGCAGTGGAGGTAATTCTGACTCACAGGGTTGCTGTAACGATTAAAGTGTGTGTTACTACATGTAAAATGCATTCAGTGGTAGCCAGCATATAAGCACCATGTAAGTGAGGGCCTTGATTGTTATGTGAGCACTTTGAATGTAGATTTTCCTTTTGTTCCTCTGTTCAGTTCACTGCTTGCCAGAATGTAGTGCACATAAGAGTTCTGGTATCTGGTTGCATTCAGTGATTTTCAAGGGTAATTCTTGTGTGTGTGTGTGTGTGTGTGTCTTCCTTTTGTGCCGGCCCAGTAATATTTTATGTTGTAGACCTATAATAGATGAGACTTCATTATATAAAGTCTGTACACAGTTCTAGGTCCATGTAGGCTATGGGATAGATTGGGTTTGCACCGGTGTATCACCCTTCCTGGTTGATCCTAAAGTCAGTATCTTCATCCGTCCAAAACGAGTTGACTCTCCTATAATTCTCCTCTGTCGTGTGCCTGTCTTCTGCATATGTATTTTGCCTTTGAAGATGAGTTTACAGTTTTGGCACGTGGAGATAATAATGTTTGTCTTTTACAGTGTGTTGTAGACCTGGAATCAATATATGTTCAGGATAATTAAAAGAAGAGTGCCTACAGTAGGTATGCTGTAGGCATTCCATAATTGGTAGATCTTGTCATGATCCCTAGTAAAGTTGACCCACTTTGTGACATATGTCCTTTTGTGTGTCACAGACTTTATCCCAGCTGTTCTTTGAATATCTCCTTTCACCAGGTCCAGTTCTAGGTGTTGGGAACCACGGAGGTAAACACGATGGAATAGGTCACCGTTGTCAGAGACAGTATCATGATCTGATATGTTTCTTAATGACGTATCTGGTTTAAATGTTTGACTTCATTTTTAGTCAGATCCTTTTAGATTGTTTCAATGTATCATTGACGAGGTAGCCGTTGTTAGGACTCTGCAGAGCATTTATCCTGATGACTGTGTTTTTCCTTACAGCTCTTTCAAGCATTTGATTGGAGGACTGGATGACGTGTCTAATAAAGCCTATGAGGACGCAGAAGCTAAAGCAAAGTAAGTGATTTTTTTTATTCCTTTGACTTTAGTCTTGATTTTTCAAAGTCGATTTTGAATAAATAGAGGATTAACTATTTTGTTGGACGTAACAAATCCCAGCACTCTGACAGAAGAAATCACTTGCTTCAGAGGGGGGAACTAGCAAATTTCAAGGTAGTTACTACATAGGATGCTTCCTCAGTAAGTCTCTTCTTAAACATGAAATCTTAATTTGGGGAGCAAGATCATCTCCACAAGGGAAAAATGGTAAGTTTAAAACCCCCTATAAATAATTGAATGCAAACATTATTTCTCCCATTGAAAATACTTGATGGATGAATGGCGGCCACAGTGTGCAATAGTTGTTTGTGAAACTGTAGGGGAAATAACAAAGCTGAAGTATTTCCCGTTGCAAATACCCTGTTGCTCTGT
The DNA here is from genome assembly GCF_022079265.1 of Lynx rufus. Taxonomy (NCBI): domain Eukaryota; kingdom Metazoa; phylum Chordata; class Mammalia; order Carnivora; family Felidae; genus Lynx; species Lynx rufus. Next base: position 5,114,829 of record NW_025814840.1, on the reverse strand, counting down.
TGCTTTCTCTTGAACTGCGAGGCACTAAGTTACCAGAATGATAGGAGATAGTACATATCCCATTAATTATCCTTTTTGTATCTACTAACATAAATACAATTGTATCCACTTTAAACCTTTAACTTTTTTTGAGTGAGATCTTGCCATTTGCAGCTACCTGGATGGAACTGGAGGGTATTATGCTAAGTGAAATGAGTCAGAGACAAAAATCCTATGACTTCACTCCTATGAGGACTTTAAGAGACAAAACAGATGAACATAAGGGAAGGGAAACAAAAATAGTATAAAAACAGGGAGGGGGACAAAACAGAAGAGACTCATAAATATGGAGAACAAACTGAGGGTTGCTGGAGGGGTTGTGGGGAGAGGGGGATGGGCTAAATGGGGAAGGGGCACTAAGGGATCTACTCCTGAAATTGTTGCACTAGATGCTAACTGATTTGGATGTAAATTTTTAAAAATTAAAATGAAAATAAAAAAAAACCCTTAACTTGTTTGACAAAGAATTGAAATTATTTGAGATTGGCTTTTTCTGACACAAATCTAGGTTTCTTTTACAAAATGGCAATCTTTATAAGTCTCCCCTCTTCTGCTCCCCCCCCCCCAAACTAATTCAAGTGAAAGCAATTTAGTAGTGATATCACACAGGACACCTGAAGGATTAAACTGACAAAAATTTATCAGTAAAAAGATAGTTCAGGGGCAGAATTTGGTTGGTTTTGTAGTAACCTCAAAAGCCAAAAAAAAAAAAATTAATTGCTTTTGCCTTGAGAATCTAGGAAGATTAAAACTTTGGTCTAGAACGAAAAAAAAAAATAAGTACTGTAATTCATTTTGACTGATAAAATTCTATTATCTTCAAAGCTGTCAATATATTCACAATTTCTTCCCCATATGGTTGCTTCTGTTTCCCCCGCTCTTTGGAGGGACACAGACACACACATCCGGAGGTCAAATGGCAGCCGTGCCTTTGCCAAGATTTGCTCAGGAATCGCACTAGGCAGTTTTAACGCCGAACTGCACACAGTCATCGGATTGCCTGTACTGTGGGTGGTAGATATTAATTTTCTGGGGTTTTTTCCTACACTCGGTCAAAATACATATTAATGCTAAGTTTAGCTTCTGGTATTAGCACTAATCCTACTGAGATGGCAGAGGGGGCCATTTAAACTACCCTATCAGTTTTAAAAGTTATAAAAGTCCCTTGTTATTATTGGACTTTATCCTTAGAGGAACATTTGCCATATAAAAATTCATCTTTATAATTTATGTTAGCATTTTTTTCTTGAGTATATATAGTCGATTAAGATTACCATGGGTCATTCCATATAAATAGGTGTCGTATAATACACCTTTTGTATATATATAATGGCTGGTAATCTTGAAAATTTATCTAAAATCTACGTGAGCAACTGTGTACATATTTTTGCAATTACTAGAAAAAGTCAGACCTCTTTTGTTTTATTTTTTTAATGTTTATTTATTTTTGAGAGGGGGGGCAGAGTGCAAGTGGGGGAGGGGCAGAGAGAGAGGGAGACACAGAATCCAAAGTAGGCTCCAGGCTCTGAGCTGTCAGCACCGAGCCCAACACAGGGCTCGAACTCACAAACCACGAGATCATAACCAGAGCTGAAGCTGGACGTTTAACCGACTGAGCCACCTGGGCGCCCCATACCTCTTTTAAACTAAAGCATTCTATGGTCTATTTCTGTCTCCGGCTAGATGTTAGATTCTTTAATGAAAGTTTTTGTGTAAGTCCTGTTGACCCAAAGTTGAGTCTGGTCACAGGCTTGAAATGGGTCAGTGATGGGAAAGCGCCTTGACTTAGCTGTATCCTTCCCAGCGTCCTCCTGGCTCTATAAAGATGACTGTGCTTGCATCTCATGAACTCTGGGCATCTGTGAGGTCATGCACACTTGCTTCAACCAAAGACAACAGGGAAAACAAGTACGGCAACGTTCAGATCTGACAATTACAAGCCAGGAAGGGTGACCATACTTCTCACTGGAACAGATTCTGTGTGAAGAGTACCCTGAACGTGGGTCCACAGCCTCGGGCTTTGCTTCCCCCCTTTGTCGTTTCCAACCACCTGGTCTTGGTCCAGTTACGCTGCCTCTTGATGGCCTCGTCTTACTTTTAAAATGGTGTTTCTGTGAGTTAATTGATAGGAGTATGTAAAAGTGCTTTGTGAATGATAAAGGGCTGTGAAGGGAATGTTACTGTTGGTGGAATTAATCACTGGAAGTATATCCTAGTGCTTTTGATAAATGGCTTGATTTATAGATAATTATTGCATATTGATTACATAAAACTAACTTTACCTGGCCAGGAACTCTTTACTCGTATGTGGACAAACTGCTCTCACTTCGGTAGAATGTCATGAAATTTCACCTGGCCTGGAAAATATCCGTAAATACCATTTTGATAAAAATAGCAACATTTAGGGGCGCCTGGGTGGCTCAGTTGGTTAAACGTCCAACTTCGGCTCGGGTGATGATCTCACAGTCCGTGAGCTTCAGCCCCGCGTTGGGCTCCGTGCTGACAGCTCAGAGCCTGGAGCCTGCTTGGGATTCTGTGTCTCCCTCTCTCGCTCTGCCCTTCCCCTGCTCATGGTCTTGCTCTGTGTCTCTCTCAAGAATAAATAAACGTTAAAAAATAAATAAATAAATAATAGCAACATTTGGCTAAAAGAAAGTTCAATTACGATTGAAGAACAAAGAGGAACAGCAAATGACTAGTTGCATCTAAGTGGCTCAAAATATTACTTGAACCATAAATTTGATAAACTATAAATTAGTTATTATACTTGAATGTAAGTTCGCTAGGAGAGGTTAAAGTTTTCTAGTTCAATTAATATTAAATCCAAATGAATGCATAACCCACGTTCCTTAATATTATTTGAAAAATGGGAAAAAATCAATAATATCTGAAGATTTCTGAGGTTGAAAGTATCATTTTAACTACGTGTCTTCTCTCTCGGAGGTAAACTGTGAATTATTCCCAAGGCAGAGCTTTTTAGTTGAACTAACAAGTTTAAATGTCTATCTGTGTTAACGCTGTTGTCTCTTTATTCAATTTCTTCCCCTTAAGTATATTGTGCCTTCATCTCATATTTAAGGAGCTTCTAAGGTTTGCCACTTCAGGGACTAGGCACACGCTCTAATTGGTCTCAATTCCCTGGATCATTCTTGTAATGCCTCTAAATTTCTATATAGACCACAAAATCTGTACCGTTGAGAACCGAGGTGTTGATTGGCTCTGCCGTGTGAGTCTCCGTGATTTTGCCGAATTCACCAAAGATGAGAGTAGTATTTCTTAAAGTCCGACTGAAATGATCACAGTATTTATCCCTGTGAACTTACTGTTGGTATTGTCTCATCGACTATGACTATTTGGATAAAAGGAGGAAAAAAAAAAAAAAAAGGCCTGACTATAAAGATAGATGCAGTTGAGATGTTTAGAACTTAATTAGCTGTTAGCATAATCAGGCTTCAGTGGCGGACTCCTACACAAAATGTACAAACCATCCTTTTCAGAAACACTCCTCTCATCCGGTGTGGGTGGCTGGTCCAGAAAGGTTGGCTTGAGAGCAATGTTCTCGTGAAATGGTTCTTCGAACTTGCCTGCTGCTGGATATATGCCTTCAGCCCCTCTCACCACATCAATTCCCGACAAAGAAAATTATTCTTGACAGAATCTTTACCTTTATGGCATGTTTAAGCTTTTCTTGATTGCTGCTAATTATCCACCTAGGGCTTCTCTTTCTAAAATATGAAGTTGTAATCACAAAGACATGAGAAGAGACAACAGCAGATCAAAGTTAAGCATCGTTAAGGCTTATTTGGAGCGGAAAGTAGCATTCGTGGTGAAAGGTATGCGTTATTTCCCTGTGAGAATACGTATTCGTTTAACAAACACTTCGGAATTCACTGAATGATGATTCAGGCACTGTGTTTCACAACGTGCAGACTAAGTAGGAAGCCTATTTTCTAATACTAAGGATCTTGTTCCTCTGACAGCTCGAAGAATGTAGATTCGTAAATGCGTTTATTTATGATCCAAGTTGAGGATTCTCAGCTTCGTTCTCCATGAGGGACTCTGTCTCATGGTGAAATTTATACAAAGCTACAAATGAGTGTCCAGTCATGTGTTTTAATCTACAACATCCCTTGTTACGAATATAGATTCAAAGGCCCTGCGATGAGTCCGCAGCGCCTCACGCACCTGCCTTTGCTGTGTTTGTTCACTTTGTCATATGCACGCATTTTATTCAACACTTTCTGGGTTCCTACAAAATGCTGCATACACAGTGGTGAATACAACAGGCATGCTCCTTGCCTTCATGATGCGTGGGGTGCCGTGAGGGAGAGAGACACACGTTAATGGTTCTGGGAGAGCTTCCCGGAGGAGGTGACATTTTATCTAGATTTGAGCTGAATTCTAATGAATTAGCTGGTTAGGCAATAATTAGTATTCGCTGGGCAAGTAAATGCAGAGGGCATTGCAGCTAGGCAGATAGCATCTGCAAACCCTCTAGATGGGTATGCACAGAATGCATATTCAAGGAACCAAAGTGCAGTTAGGCTGGGACCGAGAAAGTCAAAGTCAGATCGGGTGTTAAGGATTTAGGAAAATCACTCCAGGCTTGTAAGTTACCAGAAGAGATGAGTTGGTTGACCTGCTAATTGACCATCCTCTCCTCTGGGGTTGGAAGACTGTGAAGTGAAAGCAGAGAGGACCAGCAGAGTATTTTGCAGGGAAAAGCCGATTGTGGACAGGACTTGAATGAGGGCTGGGTGAATAGAGAAAAGCATTTGAGAGATAGTCAGATGGCAAAGCCAGGAGGTCTCTGCACGAATGTAGATGTTGGTGCTGAAGGGGAGCAAGGTCAGGCCAGCGCAAGGATTTGGCCTCTGGAGGTCAGAGGAAGACGGGGGCGTTCGTTAAGGCAGAAAGGTTGAATGGTGGCCAGGTTTGGGGGGGGCAGTGCTAGTGAATTGATTTTTGTTCGGGTTATAGATGAGCTGCCCTTGAGACCGGTTGGGCAGGCCTGGAGCTTGGGGGAGAGGTTGGTACTTACTTGGAAATTATGAACTTTTACGTGGTAGGTGAAATTAAAGATGTGCATGAGGCAGAAAGTAGGGAATTAGAGCATCATGGTACTGAGGGCTGATTCTTGAGGAACTTTAGCATTTAAAAATCAGGGAAAGGAGAAGGATCTCTCTGTCTCTCTGTCTCTGTCTCTCTCTCTGTCTGTCTCTGTCTCTCTCTCTCTCTCTCTCTCTCTCTCACACACACACATACACACACACACACACACACACACACACACACACACACACACACAGAAAAGGAGAGCTCAGAAGCAAAGCCAGATGCATCCCAGAAGCCAAGAACAGAGTGTGTTTCAAGATAGGGGGAGGAGACAATGACATTGCACGCTGCTGAGAGTTCTAGTGTGTCAGTTAACAAATGCCCACTGGATTTATCAAACCACTGGTTCACTTTAGGGTAGCTCAGGGCTGAGTCCCCTCACATGGGCTCAAGATGAAATTGATGTGAAAAAATAAGAGTCAATGAGCTTATATGAAAGTATAAGAAATTTCACGTGAAATAGTCAGAGATATGTAAGGATCTTCAATATTGGGAGAGAAAGAAACATGTTAAATCCAGGAGAGACAGAGTAGAAAAGTCTGGGCAAGTTGGTCTCAGGTCCTTGTAACCCTCACAGACAAAAGCAGACTTTGTGATGTGATTTCCTACTTAAGAAGGTTTTTAGTTTTCTTTTTTCATTAGGTAATATTCCTTTAGATTTAAATGCTAATCCGCACCCTGCCTCTGTCTCTGTAAAACTGTAAAATTCTCCCAAGAGGAAGGGAGGGAGGAATGAATGAATTAATTAATTAATGAATGAATAAAAATTGAATTCCCCCAAGAGGAATCAATATATTTTTTTCCTCCTATCTTACCATAAATATGTACATAAGTTCCTTTTTCCTCCAGAGATAAGCTAATCCTCCCTCTGGGCACACAGAGGAAAGAGGGACCAACCTTGGGCAAGGAGCCTCTAAATGACCAAAGACTTAAAGGCACCATTGGAACCACCATCTAGTCCTGACTTACTCCCCTCACTATGCACCACTGTTCACTTCTTTTCCACCTTGTCCTAGAAAAAGGACTTCCAAAACAGACTCACCCAGAAAGAAACAAAAGTAAACAAGAAAGCTGAAACTTTAGAACGGAGCCAGGAACGAGGAGAGTGTGCAAAGCACGATCCTATCATCAGTGCACGAGAAAAAAAGTGGTGCCCCAAAAACAGAGGCACCAGGACTGCCTCTGACTTACTGCCACGAAACAATGAAATCCCACAGTCTCTTCCTCTGGACGAGACCAACTATTGCCTGCATAGGGTCCCCTTGTTTGGCCTTTAGGCTTCAGTCCAAATAAAAATTTTACCCCTGCTTCCATAATTAGTCCTCCTTGATTTAAAGCCCCCCTTCTGTTTACAAGTTCATCTGCAAAGGAACGTTTTAGTCAGTCCGGTATTTTCAGAATTGCATTTGGTGCCAAGCCTTGTCGTTGGACACAACGTGACGGCAGTCAAAATGTTCTCTCATTTCATCAGCAGAGACGACCCTTTAGCGCTCACTCTGCTGTCACGGGCAGGTGCTCTGTGCTCTCTGGCATGTTCCTCGGGCCTTTGAATGTTCACTCATCAAATGCATCTCCAAACAACGAAGCTGTGGAAATCAGAACACAGGCCTGCATTATTTGTAACCTATTCCCAAGCGCCCCAGGGTTGTCTAGCATCTCACAAACATGAGATTCTCCATGCACAATCCAATACATGTGGGTTGTTCTTCTGAACACCCTGACTTTAAAAATGTGGCCTTTCTTACTGGTGTTTGTCTGCCAGGCATTTGAGGGTAAAGACCTTAGTATTCCCGCAATCTTATCAACAGTTTACTTAAACCAACGCGGTCGAGATGTAAGCAATTCTCAGGGAAATGAGCCTGGAAAATTGTTTCTCCCCCTATGGAAAGAATGCAAGGGAGCGAAATCCTATTCCAAAATGGAGACTCGGCACCAATTAAGTGGAAAGAACAGTGAATGGCATTCTGAAATAGCCCTCAAACCAGAACCAGAACTTGCTGACCACTTCCAGGGTTGGGTACCCAGAAGACAGTCCTATCCTCTGGGCAGTAAAAATTGTTTTCCGTTTTATTGCGGGGCAAACGCAGAGGAGACTGAGAAATTTGCAGTGGTTGGCCCTCTAATAAGCCGGCTCTCCTCTGTGCAAGAGCTGCTTGGTTTTCAAATTCCCGTACGTGCAGTCAGGGTGGGAGGAGGTAGGGAACCGTTGCCGGGGCCAGCGGAGCTAACAGATTAAAACTTCCCTGTGGGTTGTAACTACAGAGCGTCCAAGTCTGTGTCTCTTTCAGGTGCAGGGATACTGAATCAGTCGCTCTGTTAGAAAATGATTTTCAGGATAAAACTGCTTGGCCTTGGATAGGGGTATTTTTTTTTCTGTTCATTAAAAATGTGAAACTCTCAAAGGCCGTTTGTTAATTTCTTCTCTGCAACGTTTATCTTTAAGACTCCCTAGGTAGCAAGACTTTATAAAGGTGAATCCCAGGATGTCCTGGCAGGCAACCTTTTGTAATTGACAGAGCAGAGGACTAATGATAATTAAAAATTCTAGTGCTGTTGACAAACCATTTGATTACAGGCTGTTTTCTTGTTTTGGAAAGAAAGGGTGTTTCCTTTCGACCATTGACATGTTAGACAATAACAACCGGAAATTACTTTCAACACATCAAGGGCTCTATACATTGTAAGGATGATTTGTAAGGATGATTGCCATGTGGCAATGAGGTCTGCGTTTCCAGAGCCCCAAATAGAAAAGAGTCTTTTTGACAGGCTGACGTCCTTCCTAGAGCCCATTTGTGATAAAGTACTTTTTATTTTATTTTTTTAACTAATTTTTTTAATGTTTGTTTATTTTTGAGAGGCAGAGCACGAGCAGGAAGGGGCAGAGAGAGAGAGGGAGACAGAATCAGAAGCAGGCTCCAGGCTCTGAGCTGTCAGCACAGAGCCTGGCGCGGGGCTCGAACTCACAAACCGTGAGATCATGACCTGAGCCAAAGTCGGCGCCTAACCGACTGAGCCACCCAGGCTCCCCACGTACTTTTTTTTTTTTTTTAATTTTTTTTTCAACGTTTATTTATTTTTGGGACAGAGAGAGACAGAGCATGAATGGGGGAGGGACAGAGAGAGAGGGAGACACAGAACCGGAAGCAGGCTCCAGGCTCTGAGCCATCAGCCCAGAGCCTGACGCGGGGCTCGAACTCACGGACCGCAAGATCGTGACCTGGCTGAAGTCGGACGCTTAACCGACTGCGCCACCCAGGCGCCCCCCCCCACATACTTTTTAAAGAGCAAAAAATAGGAATACCTAGTATATCCCTTGTGTTCTCAGCAGGTTCAGCTGAAAAATAATAATCTTTGACTAAAATACCTTTCCTTTGTCCACGCAAGCTGTTTCTCTCACTGGAGATAGCATGTGGCCTAATTCGAACAGTGCCATACATAGAAGGCTGAGCCATTCTAGGGAGAAAACCCTTGAACCTAGGGAGCTAAAGGCTGATACTCATCGCTGGGAGGGAGGCCATGGGCACATGGCAGGAGGCAAGGAGGCAATCGCTTTGGAGATGGGAGTTGCCACCTTAGTCTCAGCACCTATGAGCACTTCTCCGTTTGACCTTGAGCACAGGGTCTAGCACCTAGCGCTTGCCTCTCTGGACCTGTTTCCCAATCTGTAGAAATGATATTCCTTGTGATAAATCCTTTCTAATGTAGATGCTTAGAATGAGGAAGTTAACAAGCCATGCTTTTAGACGCATAACTCCCTTCCACGGAAACAATACTTTAGACGTGTGTTGTTTTCTAAATTTATCGTGAAGACATCTTTGTAGTTGTCAGTAGCAAGCAGACTCCTAAAGATCATGGAATAATTTGTGGGTCTGTATTTTAACGAAAGTCACTAAAGCTACATTTCTTTCCTCTTAGGAACTGAACGCATTGCCGTTAGTGCATGCTTTATTCAAAATATTTAAATCAAAAATTATGCAGTTTTGCTTGAAGAACACTTCGATAACTCATAGTAGCTAAATAAATGAGCTTTTAGAAACAGCAGTTTTCATTTTCATCATTATACATACAATCTTCTCTTGCCAGTCTGACATTTAGATATGATAATAAGCCAGGCTCTCTCTCAATAAAATGCCATTTGAAAATCATAGAGTTCCTTGGAAACGGGAAATGTTATACCAATACTTTGCCCATGAATCCCTGTAGAAAAAAAAAAATGATTTTTAAATAATGAATTAAAATGGCAGCGTAAATTGTTTCAATACACCGAGCACAGCACATGGTGTGAGTTTATGTCTCTAAATTGTTATTTGAGGAAGATGAGATATCACAGAAGTGAAATATGGCTGATGTTCACAGCCATTTGGGTGTATCACGCTATTTCCCTGCAACGCATAAATTGCAAACATTAGTCAACTTTATAAACTGTATTAATTACTTCAGGCAGCCAACTTCTACCCTACTATATCAGATATGTATGGATATAAAAAACAAAAGCTGTTACTCTAATATTCAGAAGCGGTTCAAACATTTTAGACAATGTAGATAAATTACTGATTGAACATATTGAATAATAATGATCCTAATATCCTTGAAAAGGAAATAAAGCAGGTTCCTAAAATGATGAATTTAAGATTACACTCTCGGGACACCTGGGTGGCTCAATCGGTTAAGCGTCTCTCAGTTTGAGCTCAGATCATGATCTCACAGTTCATGGGATCGAGCCCCCCTCAGGCTCTGCACTGACAGCTCAGAGCCTGGAGCCTGCTTCAGATTCTGTGTCTCCCTCTCTCTGCCCTTCCCCTGCTTATGTTTTCTTTCTTTTTCTTTCTTTCTTTCTTTCTTTCTTTCTTTCTTTCTTTCTTTCTTTCTTTCTTTCTTTCTCTCTCTCTCTCTCTCTCTCTCTCTCTCTTTCTCTCTCTCAAAAATAACCAAACATTAAATTGTTTTTAATTTATACATTCTGAATTTCCCTCTGACATCAGCATTCATCTACAGTCACCACCTTGTAATTTTAATAGTGTCGTAAACATTATGCCTAAATTGGTTTTATTCATAAGCTTCTTTTTCTGCTATTTTTCTAATCTTGGAAATATTCCACAGCTATGCATATAAACAAGAGTTGTTCAGCCTTGGCACTGTTGACATTTTGGGCTGGATAATCCTTGGCCGTGAGTGGCTGTCTTGTGCGTCACGGGATGCTTATCAGCCTCCCTGGTCTCTACCCTCTTCTGAGATCTTTACTCACAACACTTCTGATACATGACTGGGGTTTTTCCACACCAACATCCAGCCCTTCTACCCTCTGGTTTCTAACTACGTATCCTACGGTTCCAGTCAGTTGTGAGGTGCTCAGTCCCACAAGACTGCCCCCCTCTTCAGACACCACTCACAGTGTCCCACGTGCCTCTGACCATCTGGTTATAATTCAGGGGTTCCCATGACCCCTTCTTCAGGTTGTACAACGGCCCACAGAACTGGGGAATATCATTTCCTTACCATTACCGGTTTATTGTCATGCCTACAGCTCGGGAACAGACAAAATGAAGACTGGTATGGGTGGATGGGCACAGAACTTCCATGCCGTTTCTGAGCACATCACTCTCCTAGCAACTTGATATGATCACTGACCCCGAAGCCCTCCTCACCCCACTGTTGAGGGGTTTTAATGGAGATTTCATTATGTAAGCAGAATTGATCAAATCATTGGCCGTCGGCGACTGAAGTCAGCCTCAGCCCCTCACCCCTCTCCAGTCGGGAGGGTGGAACTGAAGTTTCCAGCCCTTCCTTGTGCTCTCTCTTTCTGCTGGCCAGCCGCCCTGAAAGCTATCCAGGAGCCCTGCCCACCAGTCATCTCCGTAGCATACCAAAGACACAGCTATCAGCTATCACTCTAAAGGGCCCAAGGGCTTGAGGGGCTTCGTGCCAAAAGCCAAGCACAAGGACCAAATATATATTTCGATCACATCACACCACTAGAAGCCAAGAGCATGTCCCCCACCCACCCCTCAAGTCGTGACAATCAAAAATGTTTCCAGAAATTGCCAAACTGGGGGGCCTGGGCGGCTCAGTCAGTCGAGTGTCTGACTCCTGATTTGGGCTCAGGTCACGATCCTTGGGTCCCGGGTGGAATCTAGTCCCACATCTGGCTCTGTGCAAGGCGTGGATCCTGCTTGGGATTCTCTCTTGCTCTCACTCTCTCCCTTCCCCCCTCCCTCCCTACCTCTCTCTCCCCCATCGCCCCCCTCCCCCCCACTGCCTTTCTCCCCCACTCTCTCTCTCTTCCTCTAAAAATGAAAAAAAAAACGGCAAATATTTGCTAGAGGGAGAGAGGAGAGGACAAACTCTCCCCTGGTTCAGAACCGTTGCCATAAATAGAAAACAAATAGATATGACAATTATTTGAAAAGGCAGTAAAATTATGTTTTTCTGGGTATAGGCTTTTTTCAAATGTTGAAAAGGAGCCTTACTTTCCTATAGTTTCGCTTCCAGGAGAAAAACTCAGGAGCCACAAAAATTGCCAGCAGATAAGACTTTTGCTCCAGAAAAGGGTTTGCAAAACTGTGATTAATTCAAATGCTAGAATGCAACCAAACTATACAAAATAATTCATCCACATTCAATTAAGGTTTCTAGGTTTCTCCCTCATACTCAGTATTTTTTAAAAAGTCTCCTTCAAAGAAGCAGAATTTTAAGCTTTATGGGACACTTAACTCACTAGGAATATCTGGCTTACCGGGATGCTAAAACTTTGCTATTAGATGTTTTTCTGGTTTTGTTTTAAGATGTTAGATTTTTCTTTCATTGTCTTGAGATGTTAGAGTTCGTGGGTTTTTTTACAGCTGGAAAATTCTGCGTCCTTTTGTGCTGCACATTGTTGATTGACGTTTTTCACATTAGATTCTGAGCCCCTGCAATACTCTCAAATGTAATTACTTTGTGTACAATACAACGAGCGTTCTTTCTCGTCATCAAGCCCCTGGGGTGATGACAGTCAAACATGACATTGCATTAAGACAGAAAACACAGGAACAGGTTTTAGGTAAAAGAAACATCGGTAATAGAAGTCTGGTGTTACATCGGTGATAGGACACAGGTGTGTTTTGCTACACCGAATGCAGCATAAAAGAGGGTGAAGGGGCTCCGGGCAATCAGGGACGTGCGTTTGGGGACCAGGGGTCACAAATTTGACAGTCTCTTCAAATAGGGGCATTTTTACATTACAAGCTCTGTCAACATGGTTTCGTTAACTCTGAGACAGAAAGGGCACGACATTCTTTAAATTCCCCTTTTGCGGTAATCACCAGCAATGGATTCTGCCAACACAGTGCGGCCCGCCGGCATGATTACTATTCCTTGCGTGCCTCGGGGAGCCAAAGGCCAGTGGGGCTGACTCCCTGCTGGCTGAGGAAAGAGCCAGAAGCAATCAGAGAGAGCTGGCCACATCGGTCCATGAGGGATGTCATCTGGGCATCCTCAGACAGAAAGTGGATGTGTGAAATGCAGCGGACGTTGGGATTTCTGTGCCAGACAAGAAAGCCAGCAAGGATTGGGAACACAGATGATCTGGGATTGTTGCAAAATGACCCAAAGGCGAATAATGATTAAAATAGTATGGGGGGTGGTGCGCCAGGGTGGCTCAGTCGGTCGAGCGTCGGACTCTTGATTTCAGCTCAGGTCATGATCTCACAGTTGGTGTGTTCGAGCCCCTGTCAGGCTCTGTGCTGACAGCCTGGAGCCTGCTTGGGATTTCTCTCTCCCTCTCTCTCTGCCCCTCTCCTGCTCATGCACACTCTCAACCGCTCTTTCTCTCTCAAAGCTAAATAAAATGTTTTTGAATAAAAATAAAATAGTTGTCTGCTGGGATTGTTATAAAAGAATAAACCTTCAGAGTGGTTTTCAACCTACAGGTCCACAAACCCTTAAGGGATCGTGAAGTTCATGTAGTGAATCATGACCAGTATTCTTATTATTTCATATATGTTGTAGTATTGATTTGTGAGTTTTTCCATTTTATGTATTTTATATATATATATATATATATATATATTTGGAAACATATATATATATATATGGAAAAAATAAATATATAATGGGTGTAAAGGATGGGTTTGACAAAAAATGTATTTCTTAATGTGACTAAAGTCAAAAAAGTTTAGAAACATAAATCAATGGGGTGCCTGGGTGGCCCAGTCGGTTAAGCATCTGACTTCGGCTCAGGTCATGATCTCGTGATTCGTGGGTTCGAGCCCCACATCAGGCTCTGTGCTGACAGCTCAGAGCCTGGAGCCTGTTTCAGATTCCGTGTCTCCCTCTCCCTCTGCCCCTCCCCCACTCGTGCTCTGTCTCCCTCTGTCTCAAAAATAATAAATAAACATTAAAAAAAAATTAGAAACATGAATCAGTATAAATGCCTCCCAAGTCAGTTGTACTATTAAGTATAATTTCAATTTACTTCTTAAAAATAGATGGTTTCTACTATGGGCATTGAATACTTAGACTTATTTCATGGCTACAGATTATACTCCTTAGTCAGGTGCCTTGAAAATGTTGGCATCTGACTCCAAGGAGGAGACAAGAAGTGAGGGGGCAAGATGTATACCTTGCCATATGCAATGCCCATGTCAGTTAATTAGTGCTCAGATGGTGGTGTCATCTCCGAATTCAAAGGACAGCACATCTTTATTGTGAAGAATGAATTAGGTCAACATTTTTTCAGTTCAAACATACCAGGCATATACTAGACAAGGAGAATACAAAAGAAAGGATATTTTTTCCCTCCTCTTGAGAAATGTAAAATCTAATGAAGACGGGGCGCCTGGGTGGCTCAGGCAGTTGAGCATCTGACTTCGGCTGAGGTCATGATCTCCTGGTTCGTGAGGTCAAGTCCCGCGTCAGGCTCTGTGCTGACAGCTCAGAGCCTGGAGCCTGCTTCGGATTCTGTCTCCATTTCTCTGCCCCGCCCCACTCACACTCTGTCTCTCTCTCGCTCTCTCAAAAATAAATACACATTGAAAAAAATTTTTTAATCTAATGAATGCAGCAATTACGTTGTTGATCGTGGCGTTACTTAGTAACAGGGGAGATACGGAATGTGATACCAACATTTAGAAAGAGCATCTCTATGGGTCTAAGGATTTTATCTGTTTTTATCAAGACGTTCTCCTGGGTAAAGGACAACCGTAGGCATGTTGTGAACCAAGGGGGGATTTACGTCATGTGGATGTGTTGGCAAATATCTACAGATTTTGGCATCGATCTGTGACCGGGAGGCTGAAAAAGATGAACGTTCCACTCGTTCACCCCAGAAAGGTCAAGTCCTTTTGGACCTATTTCCATTTGCCAGTCATCCAGTGAGTTGAATCCAGGGCTGCGCTGCCTTTTGAGAGTGACCCTGATCAAGTTGTACTGTTTGGATTCCATATTTACAGGCGCAGCAAAAACCAAAGAGAAACTTACCTTGCACTGGGGACTCAGCTTTGTAGAGCTACCTCCTTCATAATGAGTGTTCTCATTTATGTTCTTAAGCTCTCTCTTCAGAACTTGAAAGCTTTAATAACCCTGTAATCACCACAGATGTTGATCAACCGGGGTTTATCTCCGTACTTATTAAAGACAGAGACAGGAACTATTTGGTATAAGATATAGTATAACCCCCTACTTAGGAAAAATCTCAACGACGAGAAAGTGCAGTGTCCAAATTAGTTTTGCTACGCTGGATATTAATGACAGTGAGCCAGCAGGAATTCTACCTTTCTAAACTATAAAACAAAGCCTTATTAGTATTCAAGACTTTGTTTTGCTTCTTTGAAAATTAATAATAATCTATCCATGTAACTTTTACCAAGTAGACACCAGTTAATTAAAATGTGCGGGTAATCAAAACAGCCCAAGTCCCAGAGAATCTGAAAAGTTTAAGCGCATTCTGTTAAAACGGGATATATTACTACTGAGATAAACAAATACATCTGAAAGCACTTTGTTAAATGTTAAGATGCTGTGTAAATATGAGATAATCCTGTTCTTTGTATAGTTTTATTCATTATTATGCTGATAATTAATGACAAAAATGGTTAACATTTGTTGGGCACTTGGACTATGCCCGGCTTTGTATTAATCACTTCACTTAATCCTTATAACAATTCTATGAGGCAAATATTCTTATTTTCCTTGATTTACAGATAAGGAAATTAAGAGCTGGAAAGATTTTTTTTAATTAAAAAAACTTTTTTAGTGTTTTCATCTTTGAGAGAGAGACAGACAGACAGACGGAATCTGAAGGAGGTTCCAGACTCTGAGCTGTCAGCAAAGAGCCTGACATGGGGCTCGAACCCATGAGGTGTGAGATCATGACCTGAGGAGAAGTCAGACACCTAACCGACTGAGCCACCCAGGTGCCCCGAGGCCTGGAAAGATTAATCCCAAGGTCTCACAACTTGTACATGTTGAGAACGGGATTCACACTGGCCGTGAGCCACCCTCTACCAAAGCCCGTGTGTGAGCTCCCAGAACCCTAACCATTTCATAAGCGTATGTGCATGAGACAAATCTTTGCAACTTGTTATTACACACATCTTCAATCCGAGAAGGTAGAACAATGAACTCTTCCCCTTACAAGCATCACCCAGATTTCAATTACCAATATTTTGCCACAAATTCTTACTCTAATTCTTGCTACGAAATTTGCTTTACTGAGATCCTTTGAACAAATCACTAACATCCTATCATTCCCTCTCCAACCTTTTATTTATTTATTTTTTTTTTTAAACCCTTTTTTATTTTTTTTTAATGTTTTTATTTATTTATTTTTGAGACAGAAAGAGACAGAGCATGAGCAGGGGAGGGGCAGAGAGAGAAGGAGACACAGAATCCGAAGCAGGCTCCAGGCTCCGAGCTGTCAGCACAGAGCCCGATGCGGGGCTCGAACTCACAGACTGTGAGATCATGACCTGAGCTGAAGTCGGATGCTTAACCGACTGAGCCACCCAGGCGCCCCTCTCCAACCTTTTATATGCATCTTCTGAAACTAGGGACACATTTCTATTTAACTACAGTGTCATTGTTGCACTTGACAAAGTGAGTATATAGTCAGTATTCAGTTCTTTGTTTTCTCCAACCTCTTTGTATGGTTGATGTGTTTGACTTGAGATCAAAAGGAGTCTCAGGCACTGTGTGTGGTTCTCTCTCTCTCTCTCTCTCTCTCTCTCTCTCTCTCTTATGTCTCCTTTAATCTAGAAGCGCATCCCACTAGCCCTGTCAGGTTGTTAACAGATGAAGCCATTGTCCAAGAATGGACCCCCAGTTGATATTCGTCTTACTGTCTCTCAGTGGTGTCATCCTCCATGTTTCTCTCTAGCCTCTATATTTTTTATAAAGGATCCTCCAGCCCAGAGGATCGATTAAATTCATGTCCAGTTTTTTGTGGCCAGAAGACTTCCTAGGACGTCCAGTGTCCTTCAGTGTTGCATGGTAACAGAAGGCAGATGGTCCTGCCTGTTCCCTTTCCAGCTTTTGAAGTGGATCGGTGGACTGGGAGGTGACTCTTAGATTGTAAAGTTTCCCATCAACCTTCTGTTAAATGTTTTCATGGCAACACTAGTCCCTGCCTGAGTCAACTAGCTCATTAGGCTTTAATGTGATCATTATCCAATTCCATCATTCTTTCAATATCCGTTAACTGGAATTCTCTAAAACACTCCCCATCATCCACTAAGAATCTGATAGCCTGCCTACCCCCATACTATACGTATAAGACAGACAGGATGAACGCTCTTCATTCTTTCCCAGCGTGTACCAATTTCCAAAGTAATTGATGCCCTAGTTGTTACCTGTTGGTGACAAATGAGGTGTGTTTTTTTTTTTAACTTTAGTTTTTGCTCATTTTTTTTTTTTTGGAGTCATTATGAATTCATGGATTTTTATACACTCAGTATACCACGTTGACTCTTTATTTTCTCTCGACACAATCTGTTAGTGGCCAAGAGTGCTCTTGCTTTCTGAACCAGATGTCGCAGGTCCTGCGTGGGCGTTTCCTCCCCTGGACCTGAACACCATTTCTCAAGGAAACCTGGTTTGTTTAGTCCGAAGTGGTACAAAGTGAGGGTGGTCACTGCTCCTGGGTCTCTGTGCTTCTAGGCCTTTTTGCATAGATACGTATATTCTTTAACTCACAATACACTCTGTGTAATCTCATCCCATCTGCGTCTTACGCTAGATCGTTTAATTTCCCACCTATGTTCATACTTCAGAGGGACTTTTTGTTATTTTAGGAGGCAGTCAAGGATGAGAACTTAGTTTATAATACCAACAAAACCAAAAACTTGCCCAGATACCGTAGCCTCCATAGAGCTGGTGACTTTACGAGTTGCTCATCTATTTATATAAAAGGGAAACGTTATCTATTTGTTTAGATGTAGGACTTAGTTTGCATTAGAAGCTCATTTCTTATCTTAGTTTTTTTTTTTTTTTGAAGTTTATTTTGAGAGAGAGAAACAGAGTGCAGGAGCAGGGGAGGAGCAGCGAGAGGGAGAGACAGAATCCCAAGCAGGTTCTGCGCAGACAGTGCCCACTCAGGGTTCAAACCCACGAACTGTGAGATCATGACCTGAGGTGAAATTGAGAGTCGGATGTTTATACTGGCCTAGCCCCCCTGAGGCAGCCTTCTCATCTAAGGTTTTAAGGAGCCTGAGACCTCATCTAGCCATGAGTTTTAGAAAACGCAGTATGCCAAAGCATTTTGTTTCTACCCGAGCAACTTTCCCAGCAGACAGGTGGTTGAGGCCAAAGCTTTGCCGTATCCATGGTGCTGGTGTTTCCATTGATTCTGACTTTGCCAAGATCTTCATTTTGTTGCCATTGTAATAAACGTCAAGGTGTCCTCTGCTTTCTTTTGTGGGGAGGAAGCACCGACAGTGACAGTGACTGCTACCGATTTCTCCAGGGGCAAGTGCTGCCATTTGTTTCAGTCGTTTCCCCAATTCTCCACCTTCAGAGCAGAAATATTAAAGGAAAATATGCCACTTCAGAAACTGTCCATGATTTCTACTGTGGGAAAAACAGAAAGAAGTTGTCTCCTATTTCTCTGTGAAAAGCCACATACAAAAATCCCAACCTTTTACTCAACTACTTAAAACCTCTTTTACTCCCCCAACTTTTTATTAACTAGGATCTTTATAGGGGCACCTGGGTGGCTCAGTCGGTTGAGTGTCTGACTCTTGGTATGAGCTCAGGTCATGACCAGGGTCGTGGGAGCCAGCCCAGCATTGGGCTTTGCTGAGCATGGAGCCTGCTGAGGGTTCTTTCTCCCCGCCCCACCTCTCTCTCTCTCCGCCCCCCCTCCTCTCCCTCTCTTGTCCCCTCCCCTCCTCACACGCATGCAAGTGCACACATTCACACTGTCTTTCAAAATAAATGTTAAAAACAATTAAAATCTTTATTTCAGGAAACTGTGCATTTCTTTTCAAACAACTAATGCTTAGACTTTGACTTTTTTTTAATCATATAATTTAAGCCATATACAGAGCAAAAGGTAAATCTTCCTTGCTAGAAGCAAGCATTATAAATGCTTGATCCCTTCAGAGATTCAAATACGGTTAACTTGTATTTAAGTAAAATTGAGGCTCCTTTTTAATTTCTGAATTTTTTCCAGTGAAATCTAGGAAGTAATCGACACTTTGGACAGAGCTCCAAAGAGATTTTGTAAGATTTCTCAAATCCTCTTCTGTGAATTAAAGAATTATTTTCCTATTATAGATATAAAACCTGGCTGTATAGTTCAGTGATGTTTAGTAAAGATGACAATGTGTTTATCAAGAGTATAACAAGATTATTATTTTTATTGTACCTAACGGAAAATGCAAGCAATAAAATAAAATGTAAAGAAGAATACAAAAACCTCTCCACCAAATAACTAGTTCTTAACAGAGAGCATTGAGTTCTTTTAGCTGGAAAACATAATTTCTTATTTATTCAAGGTCAACCATTATTGTATATCATCTATGAAACACTCTCTTCTTACCCATCTGAATGATTGAGTCTACTAATGAAAAAGCACACTAGCAGAGTAGAGCTAAAATGGAGGTGTTTTCCCATTTCATTCTTGCTCGCTCCACAGTTTCCATGGAAACCTGACGGTTATGACAAAAGGCAGGAATGATGACTGTTTTCCAAAGATAAAATGATCACAGGATTAAATACTTAAGGTTATATGCCACTTAACAAGCACCATGGATTAATATTTGAGCTATTTAAGTAGTAAAGAGAAAATTAAATGCACAGTTAGTAGATAAGGTAAAAAAAAAAAAAAAAATATATATATATATATATATATATATATATATATATATATGAATGATGTTGGCTCTATCAAGTTTCCCTGTGTGTGATTTGTGTCTCTGCCTTCAATAATGAGAAGCTAAATATTGAAACAGCATTTAATTAATGCAATTCAATATAGAAAAAATAAAAAAAAAACAAATAGCAATTGAGCTATCAGCAGTAAGCAATTTGAAAAAAAAATCTTCTTTTTTCCTGTAATGGTTTACCAACTGACAGTATTAAAGCAAAGTTAAAAAAAAAAATAGGGGTACCTGGGTGGCTCAGTTGGTTGAGCGTCTGACTCTTGATTTCGATTGCTGCTCAGGTCGTGATCTCACCATTCGTGCGATGGAGCCCCACATTGAGCATGGAGCCTGCTTAAGATTCTTTCTCCCTCTCTCTCTGCCCCACTCCCCCCACCTCTCTTAAAACAAAATGAAGCAAGACAAAACAAACTCTGTTTAGGTAATGCCATTTTAATTTGTAAAATAAAAGATGGCAGAAGTTACTGTTCCAAACCATCATCCACATGCATCAAGGTGGATAAAACGGGACCTCTTGCTCGCTAAGCTAATTAGTGTGAACTAATTAAGGAGACCTTCCTTACAGTGACACTAGGGATGAATTACAGTAGCCTCTTCCACTTCTGGTTGAACTCAGGGGAGAGTACCAGTTTACCATGGAAGGTGAACGTGTCAGCCGAAATGAATGTGTGGATGGTTTTGCAATGACAGAGAAATAGATCCCATCATTTGGTGAAGTGATATTTTGCCATCACCCTTGTATCCATGACAAGAAAAGACCAGCGAGTTCGAAGCGGAAGGTAGCTCATATCCAGACAATTGTGAGTGGAGCACGTAGTGTGTCTGCTTTCCATGTTTGCTTGCTTGTTTCCTCATCGGCTGAACTCTGTCCATGGGGTTTGGGATTTACTTTGTTTAGAAGGCACCTCGCGCCAAAAGGAAGACATTGCTTTTTAGCGTTACTCCTGTTTTATATATTTATTAACCAAAACCGTGTGCGACAAAGAACAGACATAAAATACCATATCTTAGCCGTAGCGGCCTTAAATTTGGTGAGTTGGATTTTTCCCTGACGTCACAGAATTAGAATTGGTTGAGGCTCTAAGTCTGTCTGAACTTCCCATTCTTCTACTTATTTCCACTGTATAGATGCAGCAAGACCTGGTCAGTGGATGTGTGCTGGGTCTAACTCTGTTAACTGGAAGATTCTCACACACAAGTGTGTGTTTAAAAGCCTAGCCTTTTCACTTGGAACCTTTTGAAATTGAGCCACAGCGTTGTAGTTTTTAGATTTTATTTCAGTGATCACTCAGAAGGAATACCTTTTATTGCTTTTCATTGGAGAGGACCTGAAGGACTGCCCATTTTTAATTTTAATTGTATTTTTCGGATTAATTACGTAACCACATGGAATCATCTACATTACAAAGGGATAGTTGCTCAGATGTCTGATAACAGTATTACATGTTAATATACATGCACTGGGCTTCTCCAGGGAAACACCAGATTCCCATAATTTTCATGGTTCAAGTGCAAGCTGAAAATGAAACTTTATCTCAATTAGTGACGTGTGTGATGGTCCATTAAACATGCGGAGGAAGGCTGAAAGGATCATAGTTAAGTCTTGTCTTTGTTAACATCTCAATGACCTAAAGAATGCCATCAACAGGGGCGCCTGGGTGGCGCAGTCGGTTAAGCGTCCGACTTCAGCCAGGTCACGATCTCGCGGTCCGGGAGTTCGAGCCCCGCGTCAGGCTCTGGGCTGATGGCTCAGAGCCTGGAGCCTGTTTCCGATTCTGTGTCTCCCTCTCTCTCTGCCCCTCCCCCGTTCATGCTCTGTCTCTCTCTGTCAAAAATAAATAAACATTGAAAAAAAAAAATTTAAAAAAAAAAAGAATGCCATCAACAAATCTGTAATTCAAACCTTAGGTGGCCTTTCCAAGGAGGAGGCGTTGCCAACATTTGAGAGGAAAAGAACACACAAAGTGGAGTGAGGTGAAGGGAACGTAATTAACACAGAAATTAGAAAAACAAGGCTCATCAGCTTGCACAGCAGTCACCTGAAACGCATATATTTACCAACAAGGGAAGATACTCATTTTGGTTTGATGAAAGCAGGAAGCTTGGGAATTCTCCGAAGAGTCTCTGGGTCTTTAGCGAATCTGATGTGAACTTGTTAAGGCAACAGGCACCGTCCCGCTCCACACACGGGGCTGGTGATATTGGGGGTCGGAGGACAGATGGGCTCTGTGGAAAGCAGGAGCTAATAACAGGTAAAGGATTTTCAAACTATTTTATGTCATTGAGTCAATACATCAAAACCTCTGTGAAATACGTGATCATGATGATAGCGTCACGTTGAACAAATCCACTACGATTGTATGCTAATTATGTTATAGACAGTCATTAAATAGGATAAAGTGTTCATAGAATTCCCTCCCATAGCATTAGTAAAGCTGTATCTCAAAGTCTGTGTTCATTTTAGATACTACTACTGTTAATAATAGCAGTAGCAAACGGACATGCTTACCTGTGCCAGGTCCAACGGTCCAAACGGACAACTTGTTACACTTGTTACAAAGACACTTCTGTTGTTCCCATTTTATAAATGAGGAAATTGAGGGACAGAGAGGTTAGGTAACCTCCCCAAGTTACACAGCAGACCAAGCAGACCTGACCCACCGGGATAAAGATGTCTGAGAGTCAGAGGTAGTCCATAACCAAAAAGTAATTCTTCCGTGCAAAGATCAGGAATATTGCTTATACTTTGCCACGTACAAGGAACCAGTTCCCGGAAGTTTAATCCAGAATCTCTGAGTCCTCTCTCAGGGGTGTTAATTAGAATATAGGAGGATAGTTTGGTAGGTTTTCCTTCAGTTGGCCTTTGTTTTATTTGTTCACTGGCTATTATTTTTGTAGTTTTTGTAAATGTTTATTTTGAGAGATACTGACAGACAGCACGAGTGGGGGAGAGGCAGAGAGAGTGAGGGAGACACAGAATCCTAAGCAGGCTCCAGGCTCTGAGCTGTCAGCATGGAGCCCAATGCGGGGCTCAAACTCACGTACTGTGAGATCATGACCTGAGCCAAAGCCGGATACTTGACCAACTGAGCCACCCAGGCACCCTAGCTATTATTTTTTGAATAAGGTGCTAGAGGAAAGACCAAAACATTTGCCAGCCAGCTTTGAAAATAATTCCCTTTCAATCAATCAATCAATCAAATAATCCCTTTCTAGGAATTCATGCAATCCGTTTCATGCCTTAGAGATTATAAACATATAAACATGATATATGCAATTGCTTTTTGATATGCTGAAGTTTTTAAAAGGAGAGTTTACCAAGACGACAGTGACAAATTTACCAGTTGCATTACTCTTTGAAGTAAGTCTGCTCTAACAGCACCAGGAGTTTGTCCGTAATACTGCAATAGAGCTTTGTGGGGACGGGTGGTACCTACACTTGTGGTGAACGTAGTGTAAGGTATAGAGATGTCGAGCCACTGTATCGTACCCTTGAGTCACACTCAAATTTAAAAATCCAATAAATAAATAACAATTAAATGATTCAGCTCTACCAATGGAGTGGGCCGTTGAAGTGATCACACTTTCTGTTGGGGGTTGGGGGGGAGTGGGCAGAATTTCTTGAGATGCAAGGAAACCCTTGGATCGAGAAGAGATGTGACCATTCACAGCCCTGAGACTCACCTCCAGTCCTCGCATGATCAAGCATGCAAATTCTACAGCACCTGGACCGAAGGTTGGCAGGAGAATCTCACAAGCAGAGAGGGTTCCAAAAAATATATATATATATGTATCCTTCTTGGTCCTCTGCTCATAAAATCGACACTTCCCAGAGCAGAAATATGTTCTTCTGTTAATTTGAAGAGCTAAACTGTGCTGTTTGTTCTCAGTGCATGGGAATTTAAATGACCTGATACTGGCCAAGTTATTTTTCATTGGAAACATTCTTAGAAATTATTTCAGAAGTCTAAAAATATGCCACAAGGGGCATCAAGGTGGCTCAGTCAGTTGAGCATCCGACTTCGGCTCAGGTCACGGACTCATGGCTCGTGAGTTTGAGCCCCGTGTTGGGGTCGCTGCTGACAGCTCGGGGCCTGGAGCCTGCTTCAGATTCTGTGTCTCCCTCTCTCTCTGTTCCTCCCCTGCTCATGCTCTGTCTCTCTCTCAAAAATAAAGATTAAAAAAAAATACTTTTAATATGCCACAAAATATAAACAAATAACTTACCCTAATCATATTAGCTGTTAATCCCCCAAACTTTAACATCAGTAACTTTTAAAAATAATTTTAACACAATTCCAAAATATTAAATTACATATAACTTTTGAAACTCCATAATTTTCTGAACATAAGGTTTGTTTGTTTTTTCCCCCCAGTCTTCAGAAAGTCAGGTTTTTTGTGTGCATTTCTAAGGAGACTAAGTAGGCAGTCCTTGGTGGCTCTCAGAGTTCTAAACGGAGCCTTGGTCTGTCAGATAATGTCTAAGAATGCAGAAGAATCGGATCTCTTCCTTTGCACTTGGGAGGCATATATTCCACCTGACAGGAGACATGAGCCCAGGCTGGCCTTCAACTGTAGGCTGGATAAAAATAAGTAAACATGTCAACTGAGGACAAGATGATACCATCACGTGACTCTCCTCCTCATTGTTTCGGAGCATGTTTCGATGGGGTCGGAATGAAATTGGCAGACGGGAAACATTTATAGAGGGTAAATATTGTGTCCTTGTAAAAGACTGTGGAAAAAGCCTCGCCCTGTGAAAGAAGCCCCTGGGAACTAGCCACAGCTCTGCACTTGAACTCTCCACACTCACATGTTTACTCTGGCTGCTTTCCTTGCCAAGTCATAGCCCCACCTGGTCAGTCCGTTTGAAAACTTTGACTGCGTCCCCAAATACCAGGGCAGCCTCACTGCATCAGTATCGACTCCTCACTGAACTTCAGAGGTGGGAGAGAGACCTTCCAGTCCAACTCCTTCCTTTTACAGAGGAGGAAACCCTTAGTCATTCTAGAGATGTGGACTGAAGTCATTTGAAAACTAGACTTCATGGAGACTCATGAGATGTGGCTTTCGAACATTACCCACAGATGAAGTATTGAGCCAGGACAAAAGCTTCTCCCTACTAGTGACAGGGACTCTGGGACACTTAATATACCTTCCCTGGTCACCTGGGTACCATTCCGAGCAGTGAAGTAACTGACTTACGATATGGTGCGCACACGGATGTCTCCCTGTGAGAACGCAGCATTATTTTATCACTTATTTCGGTTAATCTTTGAGATTGATCCTATTCACATAACTCTGACACGAAAAGCAAACACCACGTTATAAATATTCAAACAGTTTATTGTATTTTGTTTGTATGACTCAGCTACTTTATCGTTTTCCAAATAGATACACATTAGAACTTGAACATCTGTAGTATACAGTTTTGAGATAATAAATTTGAAAACTGCATCCCTTAAGGGTATAATTACTTGACTTAATTGGTATGCAGTTTGATAAATATTTGTTCTGTGAAAAGCAATCATTCGTCAGAGAACTTCGCTGGTGACTGATACACGTTGTTTTTGTGACTTAGCGTCCTGAACGTGAGTCAGAGGAGTTGTGTTTCCGTTGGCTCACGACGTAACCTAACCGAACAGAAAGGAAAATAATAATTTTAGAATGTCTGAGAGTGAGTTCAGGAAGGAAGGAGCAAGGAGCGAACAGGACCAAGAAAATCTATAGTAGAGTCATCGCAAAAATCGTGATGATGTTGTGCTCGCTTCCTGTGGTTCATGCAACAAGTCACCACCAGCTGGGTGGCTTGAAACAGAGCAATGTGTTTTCTCACAGTTCGGGAGCCTAGAAGTGCAAGATCAGTTTCACTAGGACCCAGACACGGGGCTGGCGGGGCCACACTCGCACTGGGGGCTCTCGGGGGAGACCCATCCCTTGACTCTCCCAGATTCTAGTGCCTGCCGGTGTTCCTGGGTTTGTGGCTGCATCCCTGCAGGGTTTCCTGCATTCTCGCATCCGCTGGTGTATATGTGAAAACTCGTTTCGCGTCCCTGTTAGCAAATTACCAGAGAGCGCATTTATGGTCTCCCGGGAGAGGCCAGGATGATCTTCCAATCAGCCCTTCATTTAAATCCCAACTCTGAAGACTCTTTGTCCAAATGAGCTTACCTTTTTCGGGTCCAGGGATTGAGATGGGACATCCTTGGGGCACCATCTTGAACGGCCTGCCCCGGAGAAACTAACTGCTCGGGTTAGCAAACGACAGACTGCGGGGGATGCTTCTCTGACCATGTCCTACATGACATCCTGTGAGAAGGAGTAGGACTCCACCCATCCTTGCTCTCTCTTTGCTTCTCTTCTGACTCTCACCAGTCCTCTGCCTGTATTTTTCTCTCCGACCCCCATGCAGACAGCAGCACCATATTCTGTAAAGTTTGCACGTGCCCTCTCCCTCCCCCAAACCTACTGTGTTGACCAAGGCATTGTTTGTGCGGGCCACTGTGTCCACCTTACAGTCACAGAGCGAAGATTCTCCTTGTCCTCTCACAGGGGAAAAAACAAAACAAAACACTAGAAGTGGATAGACTCTATTCAGAAAATCAGATGCATGTTTCACCCACAACTTCTGCCTGGCCCATATTCTAAGCCTGTCCCCTACCATGGGTTCCCTGCGGTAGAAGGTTTCCGAAGGCCACTGAGCATGTGCGTTATGCCCTGTGAGCTTTTGTCTTGGAGAAAATTCCCAAGGGCCATACTGACTGTCTTCTCTTGGAAATTTGCTGCAGAGGTGGGCACGTGAGACCTACTTCTGCCCTGTGTAGGGGGTTCAGATCTGTGTGGTTGCGACAGAAGGACATTAGCAGACACCCACCTGCTCTTGGAGCTCCCAGACCACAGCCTCCTCCCTGGAACCACCCAGGACAGCCCTACCTTTCTCCACATGGGGGCACCTCACAGCACAGGGGGTACGGATCCCCCAGGTCATCTTACGGGAGGCAGGCATCCTCTGTCCTCTGCAGAGCTAGTC
Organism: Lynx rufus; assembly: GCF_022079265.1. Taxonomy (NCBI): domain Eukaryota; kingdom Metazoa; phylum Chordata; class Mammalia; order Carnivora; family Felidae; genus Lynx; species Lynx rufus. Next base: position 5,088,288 of record NW_025814840.1, on the reverse strand, counting down.
TGGAGGGTTCAGTCCATCTTATTGGCACAAATAGGTGAAGTTTAGGGAAAATATTTAGGGAAGTATTACCCACGGGGCTGTCACCAGCTCGTGCTCTCACACTCACAAAGAAGCTGTGTCAAACCCATAAGATCCCAAGAGAGGATCTCTGGAATCAGGAGTATGTTTTTTTCCAAAATAATGAGTTGAACGTGAACGCTTGATTTGCACCAGACACTGAGATAAGCATTTTACTTGCATCTTTGATTGAATCCTTTGAATTGCATCTGTCATTGCTGTCCTCCTGACTTTCTAGATGAGGAATTTGAGGTTCGGGGATCACGCGGCCTCACGGGGAGCCACACCGTCCCCCTCCAGAAACCCTCTTCTGGTCGCTGTGTGATCCTGGCGTGACCTTGATTTCAATCTGGAAACAGTCATGAGTGGTTAACCTTGATGGTGAAGGCATCCCCCGTTGGTGTTGCAAATGAAAGGCGCTCAGGAAAGGAAACGTTCCCTTTTAAAGCTGCATCTGACTCCATATGTTGTAGCTTGACCCGTGGGCCATGATAACAGAGCCTCCGCAAGCAACTCCGAGTAGCACAATGGCTCCCCTGTATCGAGTCTGTTACATCCCGTTAGCGGGTTCCGGTAAAGGGCTTCTCCGTCAAGTCCAGCAGCCCTCCCACATCTGCACATCCAGGCAGGCCCGTCCACCTCGCAGTTAGCTTTCCCTCATCCACCCTTGAGCAATCGAAGCAGATTCACAACCACCCAGAACCGCTCCAGGACATCAGGGCACCATGGACTCCCCCACCCCTCACCCCGGGGGGTTTCAAGTAGCACTCTCTCCGTCCAGGCAAAGGAGATCGTAGAAGGATGACCTTTAAGGCAACGACAGGTGAACCGGCCAAGCGGTCCTGCCCCACCGCCCATCCTTTTCCCGTTCGGTCAAGAAATAGTAACTGTTTTTGCTCTTTTCGGGAGCCGGCTTTTAATGTACTTTATGTAAAATGCATAAATCCTACATAATTTACAGCTTCTGTATCCCTAGCTGTGTCATAATGAAACCCAACGACAGCGAAAATCCCTGGCCTTGCTTCAAAACAAATAGTGCCTGATGTGAGTTTTTTCATTATTCAGAGGTCTTTAAAAGTTCACCTAAAATCGTTTGTATTTTTTTGTTCACATTTTTTTGAAGCTTTGAGCAGTGAAGAAAATATGCTTGAGAGAGAGATAATCGATTCAGAAGTTTTCCAACTGCTGCCGTTTGGGGGGAGGGGGGAAATTACTAATGAAGGAAAAGCTTTATTGACAGGATACCATTAATCATCTCTTAGGAAACGTGATCCTGCACCAGAACAGAAGTCCGCGGACTTTCTCTAAGGGGCTGGATGGTCAGTATTTGGGGCCCTGCAGGTGTATTCCAGCGTATTCCTGCATAAGCAGGCACAGACAGCGTATAAACAAACGAGAGCACCCTTGTTCCAGCAAAACTTACCTGTGGAGCCTGACACTTGGATTTCATGTCCTGTGTCACAAAATTCTATTCCCTCTGTCCTTAGATGGCATCTACTCTCCCCTCCAGCGGCCCCCACCTCAGATCATCGGCAGATACACACGTCTGTCTGCTGTCTGTTCACACCTGCCCTGTCTCACCTGGACCACTTGAGTTCCCAGATGATCACCCCCTCAGCACCCCCCCCCATCTCCCCAGCAACCCAATTGCAGCGAAGCGTCTCGAGGACCACGTACTAATCAGACATTCGATGATGTCACATACACCTGCTGCAATCTCGAGCAAGTGAGCCTTCCCCTTTAAGACTCCATTTCCTCTTCTGTAAACAGAGCAATCATCCATATTTGTGTGGTTTGCTGTGAGCGCTTGACTGATGGTGTTAGGATGTTTAGCATGAGGTCGGTCGTGGGATCCCCATGGACGGAGCCAGTCTCGCTCAGCAGTAGCCCCAACCACCAACTGTCACCATCGTCGTCACCCCCCCCCCCAACTTAAACACACTGCAGTTAGAATAGCACCAAAGCGCCTCACCTCTTTGGCCTGCGTGGTCTCCCTGCTTCTCCTCGCTTGTCTCCTATGTGGAGCGTGATAGGCCTCAGCCAGCCTACCTTGGCTTGGTTCCTCGTGTGCACCGGGTTCTCCAGAATCCTCACACCTGCTCCCCACTGGATTCTGGATCCTCCATTTAAATGTCCCTTTCTCAGAGATCCCTTCCCTGATCGCTCACTTGTGTCCTTGTCCCCCACAAACTCACGCCCCACTCGGTCGCAGAAATCTGTGCTTCCTTGATCATAATCTCCTCCAGAGATTATTTGTTCATGAATAAATTCCTATCCGATATCCCAGGAGACTCGAACCGCCACGAGCGGGAGACAGGCCTGCCTCCTTCGAGGCTCTATGCAAGAAGTCGCCTCTCACGCGTGTTCACGGAATGCAACAGACATAAAGGCTCAGGGCTACCTGCCAGTTTTAGCTGAATCCTGAGACACTCGTTTAAATTCAGTGGACTCTGGGTTCAGGTGGTCAGCAGGCTGACTCATTCTTCTGTCCATTTAGTCAGCAGACGTGTGTGTGCAGGAAGCCGAGCATCGCGAAGTTTCGTGAGTGCTGTTGGGTTTATAACGTAACCGCCTAAGGTGTCTTTTCAAAGTACGTATCAACAAGCCGATCTATTACTGTCTTCCGGGCTTACGTTCTAAGGTCCTCCCTCATCGAAGCAGTCGTCCCATGGAGGAACGTGTCTAACTGGCACCATCAGCGTGTATTCAGTAAATACCGAAAGCGTGTCAGTCACGGCCCCGAAAACTCCAATTCTCGTTGGACTTCTCTTTCCTGCTACACTAGGCTTTTAAGAGAAAGCGACGAGTGTCACCACAAGAAGTTATTGGAGGGTCTGTTTTGCGGAGTGTGCAGACTGGGGGTTGGGATGGGCATGCCTGTATCGTGCTCTGAGTGGACGGAAGTCCCCACTGGAGCCCGTGTGGACGTCCAGAAGCTGCAGGGACTTTGGGCGAATGGACCTCTCTTCTGCTCCGTGTGTGTGCTCACTACGGCCAGGAAGTACACAGACATCTCTGAAGCAAGACCTCCAGTGCTGTGTAGCTAGAGAAAAGCATTTCTGTGCTTGAAGAGGTTAAATCTTTCTAATCCAAAGACCAGCCACCCTCAGATCCCTGTCTGTAACTCATAACTGTGGTTTTGACAGGTGTGACTGCCAGTTGTGGGGAGATAGGCTTTGACTGAGGAAGTTGAGAAAGTTCACCAACCCTGAAAGCTCTTTTTGTACTTTACAGACAAGAAACAGGCTTTTGCACTGAAAGCAAATAAGTTTTCACGGTTTCAAGTAGCTGACTATTAATTCAACATCTGCTGTGAATCCAGGATTACGTAAGACAATGAAATGCAAAATTAGTCCTTCCCTTTGGAAGGGAAGAAGGGAAGAGGGAAGGGAGGAGGGAAGGAGGAGGAACGGACCTCCTCCTTCCCTCCTCCCTTCCTTCTTTCCTTCCTCCCTTCCTTCCTCTCTTGCTCCCTTCTTCCTTCCTCCCTTCCTCCCTCCCTCCCTCCCTCCCTCCTTCCCTTCCTCTCTTCCTCCCTTCCTTCCTTTTTCCTTTCTAGCAGAACATACATCTCAAAATGGCTTTGAGAGCAGAACCGATGGCAAGCAAAATTAGCAGATACTGCTTGATTCTATTCTTTAGTAAACAATTTGTTCTGGTCTTTTGATATCTTCACCAAAGCTTCATCCCTTATTTATAACACACAGAATCAATACGAATCTTAGCTGCTTTTAGTGAAGCTCAGGGGAAGAGTCTTGCATAAGGAAAATCCATTTTAATACAGCAGCGGTGAGTTTGTTAAATCTTAGCAGGAGCCAGTTCAGAGATGGGCGTACAATGTACCTGTAGCTGATCAGAATCCTTTCCCCTTGGACTCTGGGTGCTGCAGAGAGGGTGGCAGGTGGGTTCATGTGGACAGCCTAGGGCCATCTTGTTTGCACACATCTACAGGCATGGGGCAGGGACACTGACTCATCCATGAGAGAAGCTTGTGCCGTCTACAGAACAGAGACAGATCCTCTCGGTAGTTGTCTTTGGAAGCTCACTTTGTATTCAACCTCTCTGTAAATGTTAAATAGCTCAGTTACAAAAAAATAATAATAGTAACTTACAAGTCATGCTGAAGATACACACACTCAGACTCTCCGTGTTGACCAGTAACAGTCTCTGGATGTTTTAAAATGTATTTAATACACTCACCAGAAATAGCTTTCTGAAAGTGAATTTGCATGTTTCAAGGAGAGAATACCTTGGGACAAAGATAAAGTCACGGATTGAGTTTGATGGGCACCTAAGGTCCGTGTAGAATAAGCCCCTTTTCTCGAAGCCCTATGGGCGGGTGGCACCATTGTATTTATAGACCCCCTTCGAGGTGCCGTATCCTGGTGGGGTTCCCACCCTCGGGTGACCAGCGCTGCCTCTCCAGCCTCCTGGAGCATGAATATAGGAAGAGCAGACGCCCTAGCACCCCAAAGTGCCCCAGGAGCATGGAGGAGGTAACCATTCTTACTGGAAGAAAAGAAAGGCAAGAAAGTGGGATAGACCTTGGAGGTACATCCCCCACTGTTCTCCTCCTTCACACCAAAATCCGTAGCAGCCTGTCTGATGATACACATCACGACAGAGTAATTTAGATGTGTGGACTTTGAAATTATATGTAGAGTGATGTCTGAGCAGTCACTGGCTTTCTCTAACACTCAATTTCTTCACCTAGGAGCTGGAACTCACACACACACACGCGCGCACACGCTCTCTCTCTCTTTCTCACCCACCCACACACACACACACACACACACACACACACACACCCTGAGGATTTGGGGGAAGGTTATATGAGAGTATGTATGTATGTATGTATGTATGTATAGTTGCTATAGAATATCAACTACAGGCATGGAAGGAATGTTTAGGGATTCTTACACAGCCCTGTGGGACTAGAGCATGAAGTTTAGGTGGAGAGAACACTCCCAAAGTTCCTTTAATGCTCAGGAAAGAGCTCCAACTTGGTGCAACCCTTGGGGCAAACACCCTGTGTTTGGGAAGCCAGCCGACATGATCACGTGCATTCGTTCTACGGCGGGGTAAGGAGACGAGGAGCAGGAAATTTCTGCTGTGAGAACCACCTCTGCTGGGAAAGCAGAATAATGTTTATATTTTGTGGGTCATTTTGAATATTGTTACATTTATGAGTCATAGATTTCTTCTCCTGTGTGTTTTAAGAGTTTCTGCTTTACTAGGTCTGAGTTTTATTTTTAAAACATTGTTCTATTTTGAAGTTGACTTGCCGGGAGCATGCTACCCTGTAAAGCTGGGTCCGCAGGCATCTGCACAGCAAAAGAGGCAAGAAACCTACAGCGTTTCCTTCCACACGCCTCTTTCATGGTGCCCAGGTGGCCTCAACGTTCTCTTTGTGCCTTGGGGCATAAGTTTGGGTGGTAGTCACAAATTCATGCCCTTTGGAGAAAAAAAACAAGCTCCTGATGAAAATGTTAAATCATGAATTTGGATGGATGGCCTTCAAATGCAAAAGATAGGTTAATAGGAATCAAAGAATATATTAAAATACATTTTTGTAATAGGGACAGACAGAAACAACATTTGGTTTTGATTTCATGCAGAGCATCAGCCACCAGAATAAAACAAAAAAAAAAGCAGACAACAGGGTACCTCTTGAGTAGTTGCAGATCTGAAAGCTGGACTGTAATGTTTAACTGAAGATCTTCAGGTTGGATTATGTGCAAAAAGAATTGCAAAGGAACAGAAGGCTCAGCTTTTAGGCAAACCTTGTACTTTTGTGCCCTCTGGTGGTAGTTTGGAGAATTGACCTATCCTCATAGAATTAAGAAAACCCTAGAGGAAAGTAGCTAAGGAGAGCTAGGGTACCTCCGAGACCCTGAGGGTCTTTCCTGCTCTTCCTTCGTCCAGTTAAAGGCAGAAAAGAGCTAGCTGGCTTTAGAGATTCTGCAAACCGCTTTCAAGAATGCAAAAGAACCATTGGTTTGGAAGCATAGATGGATGGTTCCACTGATCACTGTTGAATATGTTTTTGGACCCTTTTCTAACATGGGCTTGTCAGGCTCAGAATGGAAGCCTGAGTTTCCATCTCTCTCGAAGGACTCACGTACCAGACACGGGTGACACTGAGCGTCAGCAGCTGTGAGAGATGGATCCTTAGCAAACAGTCTCCTTGGGACTGGGGATATTTGGGGAACCAGCAGACGGCTATCAACGTGCCATAAAACAATGATGCTACCGTTTCACATGGAATTTGCAAGCTCCTCAAAATCAAATTGCACTGGCAGAGCAAGTAACTTTGCTGTAAAATTTTAACTCCATAGTCACAGGTAGACAAAACCTCCAACTAGAAGAGCATCTGCTCATGGAGACTGAAATCGTCTGTTTTCTCATGTCTACCTTTCAGCCTTAGGTTAGTCCCAGAATTAGACATAGTTCATAAACCCAGGTCTGCCGAGCACCGCAGAGGGGTTTTTGTTCCTTCTGCACGTGTGGCTGGACCTGGATACCCAGTTCTGAGACCACTTCTAACACACCCCTTGGAGAAGACTGAGCCTTTGGCTTTTATGTGAGCGTAGACATGATTTCCAGATCGTTTGGCAGTCCTGTTATGAGAATGAAATGGATCGAGATGCCTCTAAATGTTCACTGTAGTTTTATTTACACCCAGCGACTACCCAAGTATGTGATACTTCTAAATACCCTTCAGTTTTTCACAGACAGAAGCTTGCTTTCTCTAGGCAGACGATTCCTTGCAACAAGTGAGTTCAGACGCTGCGCCGGAGTGAATTTAATAGCCTGGAGATCCCGTTTCACTTTCCGAGAGAACAGATCCCATAAACTGCCTTCTTTGTGCCATCCTGCTTCCTGTCCTCCGCGAGGGTGATGCAGAAATACAGCTGCTGTGTGGGAACACTTCAGAGTTCAGTTTCTCAAACCACAGGCCAGGGAAGGGCGGTTATGAGGCTCTGTTTCTCTTCCTTCCAAAATAGTACCCAAGGCCCTTCTGACCTTGCCTCCTTCTACCTCTGAGCCGTAAGCCTACTGGGGAGTAAGTTTATCCTACTTCCTTTTGTCGTAATTATTTTTAGTGGCGGAGGGTATAAATATGTATCCTGGGAGAGGTTAGAGTTCTCTCGAGGGACCTGCTAGGTACAGTTTATGTCTTTTTAAAAATCTATTCATATAATTGTAAATGTTTATAACATTTCTAACATGTATGTTTCTATAAATGTTATACGGATCTATGTAATTACAGATTTGTAATAAAATTACAAACCTGTGTAAGTAAATTTTTTATGAAATGTTATAATAGTTATGATTGTAAATATATACATCTCTGCATGCTCTTAGGAGGTTAGCATCCGCTGACTCTCACAGTCTAGGGTCTACAGAAAACCATATCACTCTGATTTTTATACTTTAATACACTTTATTTCAACCCTACCCCCAAATGGCATAGACAGTTAGTTATTCAGTTGGCTTAATAGAAACAAGCAAGCATTGGGGCACCTGGGTGGCTCAGCTGATTAAGCGTCCAACTCTTGGTTTGGGCTAAGGTCATATAATCTTATGGTTCACGAGTTCAAACCCCGCCTTGGGTTCTGTGCTGACAGTGCAAACCCTGCTTGGAATTCTCTCTCTCTTTCCCTCTGTCTCTGCCCCTCTCCCGTACTCGCTCACTCTCTCTCTCTCAAAATACATAAACTTATGAAAATTTAAGAAGCAAGCAATGGGGGGCACCTGGGTGGCTCAGCCGGTTAAGCGTCCAACTTTGGCTCAGGTCATGATCTCACGGTTCATGGGTTCGAGCCCTGCATTGGGCTCTGTGCGGACACCTCAGAGTCTGGAGCCTGCTTTGGATTCTATGCCTCCCTCTCTCTGCTCCCCCTCTGCTGCGCTCTGTCTTTCAAAAATGAATAAACATTAAAAAAATTTTTAAAGAGGGGCGCCTGGGTGGCGCAGTCGGTTAAGCGTCCGACTTCAGCCAGGTCACGATCTCACGGTCCGTGAGTTCGAGCCCCGCGTCGGGCTCTGGGCTGACGGCTCAGAGCCTGGAGCCTGCTTCCGATTCTGTGTCTCCCTCTCTCTCTGCCCCTCCCCCGTTCATGCTCTGTCTCTCTCTGTCCCAAAAATAAATAAACGTTGAAAAAAAAAATTTTTTTTTAAAAAAATTTTTAAAGAAAGAAGCAACTTTTATATAGGTATAGAGTTACTCAAATGCCAGGGACTAACAAATACACTGCCTGTTCTACTGGACAGAAGAAAGTGAAAACACGTTCCACCTTCTGATGCCACTTCTTCTCCTTGGCTTGAGGAAACTGAGGCAGGACATGCTGCCTGGGAAGCAAACCCAGGGAGGGACACCATCACAACAGGTGCCTTCGTGGTGACCATGTGGCTCTCCTTTCCTTCCTCCTCAAGTCCGCACTGTAATTTGCATGAACGAAATCTCTCTTTTGCCTCTCGTTTCAGGGGTTTCCCTTCGGAAGTTCATGGTGTAGAAAAATAAGTTGTTTTTCATAAGAACGGGATGAACTAGGGATTCTTCACAGCTGGTACCCATCACAGGCCCAGTCCTTCCCCTGGCCTGGAGATCACAAGCACAGCCGTGGAGAACTACCAAACCCAAGTAGTTCTCATTAAAAAAAAAAAAAAAAAAAAAAAAGGCAACAGAAAGATCAGGCAAGAATTATTAGATGTTTTTTAGGCTTCATATTTCCTGGGTTGTTTTTGTTTGTCTTGCTTTTGAGGTTTGGGGTTTGGGTTTTTTTGTGTGTGTTTTAAGGTGTGCTTTGGTCTGACCTACTTCGTCTTTGAGCACAGAAGTACTCAGAAGTGTGAATAGTTGCAATACGGAATCTTGGGTCTTAACCTAAATACAAATTCTATATTTCTATATTCTCTAATTCTATTTACTCTCGAAAATATCTGTACAGTAACAATAGAGGATTACTCGAGATTCTTCAGTTTAAAAAGCTGAAGCAATTGGGACACCTTTTCGAGGTATATGTCCCTTTGGCACTTTCTAAGTATCTGGAGAGGAAGGAGGCCGTTCTCGCCTTAGGGGGGCCTTTAAGCGTCTTATCATTGATTAATATTTTAAACCAAACTTTTTAACCTACATGGAGTTTAATGCTAACAATTCTATTTCCCAAGAGCCCCTTGAGCAAAGTATAAGAGATAATATTACGTGCGTTCAATCACACCAAGAATTCAGCAGAAGTCAGGGAAGCTAGACATAAAAGGCAAATGGTAGCCTATCTATTTAAAAGTGAAACAAGAAAAGGGAAACGGAAGGAGAGAAGCCTGTTCCCCTGTGGGACTTTGTTTCCATGGTGAGCTTTTCTATAAGGAATACTTCCTGTGTTCACACAAGAGGGAAACGGCTCATCGAACGTTTACGTGTTCGTATGAATGGATTTTCAGCACGGAGGCTTTAATTAGCCATGTGCAACACATTTACAAGCTTACAAGAATTGGAAAAGTCATGGGAAAACACAGTAAAGAAATGAACTGGAAAGAATGACAATGATTTGGACAATTAGAAAATGTAATCAGACGGTATTTTCCTTCAGATTACCAACTGCCTGCATAAGCCTTCAATAATCCTTTGAGTTTAAAATGTCTTGACTCATGACCTGGAACAGGACCAGGCATGACCAAGGAGGGAGGATAAATATTAATGAGAAATAATCCCAACATCTCACTTTACATATTCGCGTGTTCTTCTCCCCCAGTTAGCTTCTTTTTTCCGGGGTTCCTCACCAACAACTGGTTGCTCTCACTGCCCTACCAGTGCTCAGAACAGTGAGTCCGAGGACCCATTGGAGGAAGGGAGGTAAAACCCAAGTGACTCCCTCGCCAGCTAGCGGGGGTCGAATAACGGAGAAGTGGCTGAAAAACACTCAACCCTCTCACTTGTTACTTTTTTGTTGGTCTCCCAAGTGAGTTGATACGTGAAAACTCAGGGCCCAAAGAAATGGCTGCTTTTGCCCCTCTTTACTGTGAAATAGTGGGCGCATTTCTGATCACCCCCAAGGGAAAATGACGCTTTGCATCTGGAAATACTGCAAATGACAGGGGGAAGGAGAAAAAACAAAACAAGATAGACATATTTCCCACTTTTCTGAAGTCATTGAATGGATTCCCTTGGAGAGAAGGCAAGGTTCAAAGTCGGAAGGTCATCTTTAAGTCCTATGTCTCCAAATCACATGTTTTTTGTAAACAGATAAGAATAAAGTTCCTTTTCCTGGGATCCCTTCCAGTAACCAGATTAAAAAAGTAACACTGGCTTCTGCAAACTACAGAGGACAGTCTGGAAGCCTGGCTCTCGCGTTCAGGGTCTTCTAGGATGTGGGCCCCAGCCCGTGCAGCTCCATTGCTGGGCCAGCTGTTTCCTGACTGGCTTCAGTGGCTTTCTGAAGGCAGATGTCGTCCTCACAGTGGCATACGTGCCCCTCTGAGAGCGGTCTGCATTTTACTTGCACCTTTTGTTTTGTTCATGTTTAGGCTTTTTGTGATTCACCTGTAGAACTAGTCACTTACACTGCTTCCTGCCTCTGAACGAACTATGTCGTATCCATTTTGGACACCCTCCTCTCTCCCAGACTTCGCCTATGTCCACCCTAGAGTAGGGCAAAAGTTGATTGAGCAGACTTAGACTAATTTCATATCTGTCAGGCGTCTTATGATCACAGAGCACAGCCTGAACCTAGGATACTAATTCCACAGCATCGGAATGGGCAGATCGGTTCTTGACCACGGACACCCCTCTAACTGCCTCCTAAAGCAGACGCGGGCACCCACTCCGTGAGTGTGAGATGCCACCCCAGTGGCTCGTGGGGACAGCCTCTTCTCTGCAGGCACCAGCTTGACTTGTATCTCTCTCCTTGAAGATGAGCCCTTCGCGAAATGAGGAGAGATGCAATTGAGACCAGTTTCAGGGGTACAAGAGATGGTAACACGTTTTTGTGAATCGGCTGTTTGCTGAGATCCTCTGTCAAGGGCCACTGGTCTCCCTTGTCGGGAGTAAATCCAGTTTCTCTGCCAGGCACGCGAGGCCCCCTGTGAGCGGGCGGCAAACTACATATTTTTCTTCGTTGCTGCCCTCCACGACTTTCCTGGTTCTGTGGGAGTCGGGTCCTTTCACCCTTTTGTGTCCAATGCTTCCCCGAGTATCCTTAGAATGTTCTTCTTCCTTTGTCCGATTGCCAAACTCCCAGCCATTCCTACGCAAGTATCTCTTCCGTCATGTGATGACGGGGGAGGTGAATGAAGTGCCCTGGGTGACCAGATGTTTAGAGCTGGCTGCCAGGAAGGAAGTGTTGCTGGAGCAGTGACCTGAACGTGTCCAGGGAGCATTGCCCTGCTCTGCGGGTAGGAGTACGGTATCTACAGAAGCCCGGGGAGGAGAGTGTTCTTGGCATAGTTCAAGACCACCGAGGAGCCCAACAGGCCTGGAGCCCAGTGAGCCAGCAGCACAAGTGGTAGCACAGGAGGTGGGAGAGAGGGCGGGGTCAGGACGTGTGGAACCTGATAGACCTTGGTGGGGATTTTTAATTATATTATAAATGCTGAATCCTTTGAAGAGTTAAGAGTAGGAACGTGACCTGGACTGATTAGTGATTTGTAAGGGTCACTTTGACTCTTTATAGAGGACAAAGGGAATGTTCTAGAATGGAAACAGACAAGCCAATTAAGAGGCTAATGTAGACATCCAGGTCAGAGATGAAGGTGGCTTGCAAAATGATGGTGGCAGTGGAGGAGAGAAGTTATTGGCTTGGGGCCGTTTTTTGAAGGAGAATTGACCATATTTGCAGGTAAATTAATACGGGTTGAGGAAAAGGGAAGAATCAAGGAAGACTTTACGGTTTGGTCTGATTTGGGGGGTAATGATGCTGTTTACTGGAGCGTCTGTGGACCGGCAGAGGGCGGGGTGGTGGTGGTGTGGGCAGGCATCAGAAGTTAGGTTTGGGTAGATTTTAAATGATCCCCCACAAGCTAGGGAGACACATGTGGCATCTCTATCACTACCCACAAAGCGTGTGATGATCTTTCTTTGTAACTTGATTATTGTACAGTCATGGCAGGCAAGTCCTAAACTGGGACCACTCTACGCTTGTAAAATCCCATCTAAATGAAATATCACTTCAGAGATTGTGATAATTTATTCCTCTTCACCCTGAGAAAGACCCCCCCTTACCCTCCTTCTCCATTAGACTGAAGTTCTGGTTTTATTTCCAGTCCCCGACACCCACAGGCATCTGTGTTTCCGGAATGTATGGAGTCCCACGTACAACTTGATGAGAGGCCCTATTCTTTATGACAGAACACTTCACCATAGTTGTCGTTACTGTTGCCCATAAGGGGGGGAAAGCTGATATACCTCTGAAAGCAAATCTCCTAAAACTAGGCGCTATTCCTGGTTGCTAAGCGCGTCTTTCTTCCGCCCTTCCTGCTTATCGCTCACATTGTCACAGGAAGGAGGAGAAATCATGTCTCTCATGCTGTTCATTTATACTCGCCGGCCCTGCACTCCTTTGCTACTTTGATTCATAGGAGAGCGTTAAGGAACTGGGGCAGAGGATTGAGGACAGGGATACATCACAGGAAGACAGTCCACTTTAAAATGGTTACACAGGGGCGCCTGGGTGGCGCAGTCGGTTAAGCGTCCGACTTCAGCCAGGTCACGATCTCGCGGTCCGTGAGTTCGAGCCCCGCCTCGGGCTCTGGGCTGATGGCTCAGAGCCTGGAGCCTGTTTCCGATTCTGTGTCTCCCTCTCTCTCTGCCCCTCCCCCGTTCATGCTCTGTCTCTCTCTGTCCCAAAAATAAATAAACGTTGAAAAAAAAAAAATAAAAAAAAAAATAAATAAAATGGTTACACAGAGGGTTTCCATTGTGTTAAACAGTTCAGAATGAATAGACAAGGGGCACCTGGGTGGCTCAGTTGGTTGAACATCCAACTCTTGGTTTCAGCTCAGGTCATGATCTCACGATTCGTGAGTTCAAGCCCCACGTCGGGCTGTGTGCTGACAGCTGAGGGCCTGGAGCCTGCTCCTGATTCTGGATCTCCCTCTCTCTCTGCCCCTCCCCCACCCGTGCTCTGTCTCTTTCAAAATAAATAAACTTAAGAAGAAAAGGATGAAGAGACAAAATCCAATGCACATAATATTCATTAACGAAACTTCAAACCTGAACATAAAACTTGATCACTACTAGGAATCAGCCGTCGTAATCCCTATGTCCCAGGCCCCCACAGTGGGCACAGGGGCAGAGTGGCATTCTCTACAGTGTGGCCTCTGTCCTCAGAGTCTGAAATGCAGTGTAAAATGTACGCAGCAAGACTAATGCCAGGCCACTGATGAGGACACTAAAAATAATAGGAACGCACAGGAAGCGGGGACTAGCTAGAAGGGAGGATTAGGGAATAGGAGTTGGGTCCAGAGAGTAGAACGTAAGAAAAGGCAGAGAGAGAGCAGTCAGGGGTGTGAAAATGGTGTGGCTGGAGGGGTGTGCACAGGAATGTGTAGGCTGCAAGGGAGATACAAATTTGACTTCATCATTTTTCCCCAAATCCCATCCATCCAACTTTTGTCACTGTTGTGCAGATTTTCTCTTTCACAAACCTCATGACATCTTGATTTCAATAACTGGACCTGAGCACTCAGTTTGAGTCTTAATTATGTGGTTTTTTGTAACATTCTTCAGCGACTTGTATACATATTTTATCTACAAGGTTATAACCAACTTGGAAATAGTGATGTTAGGGTATCTGGGTGGCTCAGTTGGTTAAGCATCCTACTCTTGACTGACATCGGCTCAGGTCATGATCTTGCAGTTCATGAGTTCCAGCCCCATATTGGGCTCTGTGCTAACAGCATGGAGCCTGCTTGGGATTCTCTCTCTTCCCCTCCCTCTCTTACTCATGCTCACACCCTCTCTCGCCCCCTCTCAAAATAAATAAACAAAACTTAAGAAAGAAACAAATTTGTGTTGAAATGATCACAGGAAGGACTGAAGTAAGTGGGTTGTAACGCCTAGTTTTCGGGATTTGTTTGTTTTGCTGGTTCACTTAAGGGAGCACTCTAGGAATCATTCATTTCTTTGTAAACTGGTAGATTATTACTGACAGAATTACTAAACCCCTGAAATTTAAAGAATATAAATTTAAGTTTCCGAGTAATCTGCTGTAACAAATTACTAAAAATGAGAGGCTCAGAACCGCAGAAATTTATTCTGTCATCATGCTGGAGGCTAGAATTTGGAAATCCAGGCGTTGGCATAGTTGTGCTCCCTCTGAACACTCTGGGAAAAGCGCCTTCCAGTAGTCCAGCTTCTGAAATCCTTGGTGCTCCTTGGCTGGTAGCCACATTGTTCACATTTCTGCTTCTATCCTAATACGGCTGTGTTTCCTCTGTGCGTGCCTGTTTTCACGTGGCCTTCTTCTAAGAGCACTCGTCATCGATGTCGAGCCCCTACCTAATCCAGTATCACCTCCTCCTAACAAATTGCCATCTGAAAAGACACTATTTCCAATTAAGGTCACACTTGGAGGTTCTGGGCGGAAGTAAATTTGGGGCACACTGTTCAACCCGATACACTGGTTACCAGACTCTGAAGATGGCCTCCAGTGAGGCCTCAGCCTCCGGTAATCACATCGTTTCATCACCTCCTTCCACACTCAAACCCCGTGTGGCCTGGGATCGATAAAATACAGAGGAGGTGACGTTGTGTGACAGCTGATGCTTGGCTACAGAAGACGGTGTGGCTTCGACTCTGTTCCCTCTGGGATGAGATCACCTCCATGCAGCCTCCGAAGAGGTCCACATGGAAAGGAAATTATGCCTCCTTCCAGCAGCCGACCGTCCAGTGAGCCACCTTGGCCCGGGGGCCTCGCACCCCACTGACGCCTTCAGATGACTCTAGCCCCAGCCGACGTCTTACCTGCGTCCTCACGACAGACTCAAGACAAAACCCTGCACATGAGCCCCTCCACACCCGCGGTAACTCTGGGCCCAAAAATGTTTAAAACGGTAAATTGAATCAGGCCATTAAGTTTGAGGGTAGTTTGTTATACAGCATCAGAAAACGAATGCGTATTTTGGCTCCTGGAATTTGGTGCTGCTACAACAGAACCTACAATGTGGGGGGAAATTGGAATAGGGAGGTGGGCAGAAGCTGGAAGGACTTGAGACTTTGAAGAGAGGTCCACAGGAGTCTGACAGCCGTGGAGGAGGACGCTGCCCCTAAGGGCTTAGAGAAAAGTGAGGGCAGTGTTATCCCCAAAGGCAGTGTCAGAACGTTGAGTGACACGGTCCCCTGTGGTGACACAAAAAGTAGAAAATGCCCCTAACTCAACTGGGTAATCTGGCTGGGGAGTAGCTTCCCAGCAAAATGTTGGGGATCCAGCTTGGTTTCTTCTCGCTGCTTACGATATGAGAGAAATACATCAAATAAAGGAATGTCAAACCAACCAGCCATTGTTGGTTGGAATAATGGGCAACCTCCCTGGAAGGCAAGTGATGGTAAACTTAAGAAGCATCTTCCAGGGGCGCCTGGGGGGCTCAGTCAGTTAAGCGTCTGACTTCAGCTCAGGTCATGGTCTCATGGTTCACAAGATTGAGCCCCATGTGGGGCTCTGTGCTGGGAGCCTGGAACCTGCTTCGGATTCTGTGTCTCCCTCTCTCTCTGCCCCTCCCCCACTCGTGTTTTGTGTATGTCTCTCACTCACTCTCTCCCTCTCTGAAAAATAAATTAAAAAAAATTTTTTTTTAAAGAAGAAGAAGAAGCATCTTCCAGGCACAAATGAAATTGCGGGCCCCGTCAGGAAAACATCATGTCCATGCAGAGTTAAAATTATGGCCGTGACATATTTTGTTAGGGTCTCAGAACAGAGAAGTCTTCAGTCAGATGGTGGGTGAAAAGCTGAAGGGTCTTGCCGCTCCACAGCCTTCCCGGAAGCCAACGGTTGAGAAGAGCTTGTGTCAAAGGGATCTGCGGCTGTGTCTTTTTGTAATGGAACCAAGTCCGGGAGAAGACACGGGAGACCCACGGAGTTTCGAAGGGGGTTGTACAGCGTGAACGTCACCAGCTTGGACCGAAAGCCACAGAGTCAGCACAAAACAAAGAGTCGTCCGAACCCTCAAACTCCCTCAAGCAGGAAGGGAAAAGTCTTCAACTTCAAAATTGGGCACGCCTCCCCAGAATAGGAAGTATGGCTCAGACGAAAGCAGCAGCAACCCAGAAGGTCAAGGCAACGCTGCAGAGAATTCATTCCAGGCCTTCAGCGCTCAGTAAGGCCCTGCCATCCTGAGTCCTGCTATGGCCCTGAGAGTGGACGTGTTGGACGCGGGGGGGGCGGGTAGATCAGCTGTCTCTGTAATGCGTCCGTGCCCTCGTGTAATGCCCTCTTTCAGGGAATTATCGCTGCTCGTGTGACCAGGATACTGTGGAAGCGATCCCAGCACGATATCGTGGCCTCCGCCTTTCCCTCTGCCATTGCTTTGGCAGGAAAGGCCAGTCACCAGATCCCGGGGACGCTTGGGCAACTTGTGGGAAAGCTCACCCGGAGAGCAGCTGGGGCCTCCTGCCAACAAGGAGCACCAGCTGGCCGGCTGTGTGACTCAGCCGCCTTGGAACTGGATCGATTCTCCTCAGGCTCCGGATGACCACAGCCTCCCATGACATCTTGACAAGAGACCCTGACACCCAACTGCTAAGCTGCGCTCAGCTCCTCACTTGCAGGCCCTGTAAGATGACAAAGGTTTATTGTTGGTTCAAGCCAGTACGTTTGGGGATCACACACTATGCGGCATTCGGTCCCTAACCTAGAAGCCTTATTAAAGTCGAACGGGAAAGCGCGCTGAGTTCCAATAAATCGTATTCAAAAAATAAATCAACCCACCTTTCTTGTTTATTTTGTTTCCCCACTACTTAATATTAAAGTTCAGGTTATTTGCATAGCAACATTGTACTCAATTTTATGCGTATAAAGCCTAAAAATAGGAACTTTTATTAAATATAACTTTCAAAGGAGAGTCTAAAGGTGAGTGCTGTGTGTTAAGTTGTGTTCATTTGTAAGTAGGACGAGTGTTCACATAGGTATTCACTAACTCAGTGAAGAAATTAACAAACGAGAACCCATAATATCAGATATTTTCCATTCGGTTCGCACACAAAAGGACGAGGTAATAAATTGGTCTAAATGAGGCCTTTTACAAATCAAAGAATGTTTATCCGATGTCTACCATAAGCTTTATATTTCTAAATAATGTTATAAATGCGAAGTAAGACATAGTTTCTTCCTTAAAAGAGTCGTCTTTTTTTCTCATTAGAAAGCAAAAGCCTAGCGGACAGTGAAACATTCTGCAGTTAAGGTAGACATCTGCGCTCTCGAGCTAAGTACTTTCCAAATGCTGGAGAAAGAAAACTGGAGCAGAGTCAGTCGGCTGTGTGTTCGCGAACAGGTTGGGACGGTTAGATAAGTGTCCCTTTACGTAGGTGGGATTTGGGACTCTGAGGGCAGAGGTGAGAATATTCAGTCACCAGCTTCTGTCCGGCTCCCAGAGACCAGGGACGCCTGGTCTCCCAGGAAACAGTCCCCGGTGTTCCCGTAGAGCCATCCCTCTGATGACTCACAAGCCAACACACCAGCAAGGTGACCCCTTTCACCGGCCTCGTGTGCCCGTGGGAGCAGCCCCTCTATGCACAGCGAGCTTGCTTCCGTCACCTCCTGTTGTTCGGGGCTCCGCACGGGTCGTCTGTGAAGAACGGGGCCTGGAGAGAAATAGTTTCTTCTCCCCACGATGCCATAAAAAAAGTCATCCCGTAACCCCTCCTTCAACCTCACCGTAATAAACACGAATTGCACCTAGATTCATGGTGTTTGTTTTCCAGTACCTTCCATATCCTTGTGAGTAATTTTTCATATAATTATTCACTCTTGAAAACACGAAACAGAAGGGGGGCTGTGGGACTCTCTAGGTAGGGGAGCAGGTGGGCGTCTAAAGCCATGAGTAGTTAAGAATCAGAGAGGGACTCAGAGTCAGGCTCCCTGTGTAAAACCCCGTTGGACTTCCTACTCCACGTGACCTTGGAGAGCCGGCAATCACTGCTTTAGCTTCCTCAGAGAGGGTTGTTCCTGTGGGAACAGAAGGACAGTAAGTAAAGGTCTGGAATAGTCACCATCCCCCAGGAAGCATTCATTAAGGAAAATGGCGGTTTGTGTTTCCGGCGGTCGATGGGAAAGCACGTTGCCGTGGACGACTGCTGCAGTGCACCCCACTGTCTGGGCGTCCGACAAGCCCCCCTGCCCTGTAGTCCACCCGCCCAGGCACTCCATGCTGGGGACCGCTGGAGTGTAGCCGGCGGTCGCTGGTCTGGACCTCCTCCAGCCTTTCCCTGTGCCGCACGTCACCCCAAAAAGTCTTCCGTCTTCCGCGCCATCCATCTTTGCCTCTTTGTCATCGCTGGAAGTCAACCAAACACCCTTGATTCCCTTTTATAAATGAGTATGATGTACATATAAAGAGAGCGTCTCCGATCTCTCGCCTCCTGGTCTCTTGCGAGCCTTTCAGCCCCACCTCCAAGGTCACACCGGTGACCTCCACAGGTTAACTTCCCTGGTTGAGTCTCCTTTCTCATCTCATGTGACACACGCGGCTGACCGCTTCCTTTCCTTGAAGCGTGTCCTTCCCTGGGCTCCCAGAACCCCATGCTCTGCTGGTGTTCTTTTTTTTTTTTTTTTAATGTTTATTTATTTATTTTGAGAGGGAGACAGAGAACGTGAGTGGGGGAGGAGTGGAGAGAGAGAATCCCATGCAGCCTCCACACTGTTGGTGCAAAGCCTGACGTGGGGCTCAAACTCACGAACGATGAGGTCGTGACCTGAGCCAAAATCAAGGGTCCAACGCTGAACCGACTGAGGCACCCAGACAGACGCCCCTCTGCTGCTGTTCTTTGTCCCTCACCCGTCATACCTTCTTCGCTCCTAGTCTCTGACCTCGCTGTCGCCGTGCTACCGGGCTCGGTCCCTGATCTGTTCTCCGTCTGTACTTCCATCCTCGGTGACCTGGGCTCGTCCCACAGCTTTCTGTACCTCTGCGTGCAGGCGACTGCCAGAGCCACCCTTCCAGCCCAGGTGTGTCTTGTGAGCTTCGGACGGCGGCAGCCTAAACTTGACAAAGCCACTCGGCTAAGCCATACGCCCTGCGGCGTCGAACTGTCGAAACCAGACTCCCACTCTTCCTCCAAGCCTGCTTTTCTTAGGGCTTTCCTTGTTTCGCTCAACAGAAACTCTATGCTTGTTCTTGAGAGTGAGAACTTCAGAACCTCCCCCCTTCCTCCTTCTGTTGCTCGAACCTCACATCCATCTCACCACAAATCACACGGGCTGTCCCTTCAGTACACATTCCCGAAACAACTCTTTGGCCTTACCCGCTCTGTCCAAGCCACATCTGCTCTTGCCCAGATTCTGACAACAACGTGGACCTCCCCCACATTTTCCCTCTGCCCTCCTGTGTCTGCTTTCTAGAAGCACACTGTTTAGGGGTGCCTGGGGGGCTCAGTCGGTTAGGAGTCCGACTTCGGCTCAGGTCACGATCTCACGGTTCATGCGTTCCAGCCCCGCGTCGGGCTCTGTGCTGAACGCTTGCTCGGAGCCTGGAGCCTGCCTCGGATTCTGTGTCCCCTCCTTCTCTCTGCCCCTCCCCTGCTTGCGCGCTGTCTCTCAAAAATAAATAAATGTGAACCGAAATAAATAAACAAAAGCACGCTGCGCGAGGCCCGCTTGTTCAGATCCGGGCGCGTCTGCAGGCCTGTAGGCGATTTGCTCCCCTCCCCTCAGACCTTCGCTAAAGTGCCTCCCTCCCCAATCACCTTTGTCCTGTGCTGGGGCACTTCCTCGCCTAAGTTTTCTCCGTGCTTTTACCACAAATCAACATACTGCAAACACACTTGTGTCTTTGTCGTTCTCCACCAGTGTGTAAGGTCCAGGAGCCCTGGGTTCATTTTGTTATTTTTGTGGGGCTTGGGGGTACATTTTGTCCACTACTGGATCTCCAGCATCTATCACAGTGCCTGGCATCCGCTTGTTTTTATTGGCAATTTGCGAAAAGTAGTTGATGGTGTCAGAGAACTGGCTGATTCTGCTCAAAACCGGAAATTGGAATTCTATTTTGATTATAACGCTCAGGTGACTTGAAGTGTCTAAAACAGCTTAAGCGTTTTTATTTCACCCGGTCAACTTGGTCCAGTTATTTGCCTTAGTCTGTCAAATGCCTTTGAGCAGAACCGGCCTGCATAATTCATCAGTCTCAGGAGAGTTAGTTAGATTAGTAAATGCTAAAAAAAGATTACAGAATTTTCCCGGCATCAGCCTGTCCCTCACAGCAAGATGATTCCGTTACTAAGCTGGGGGGTAACTGTGGTCACTCTCGGCCCCTTGGTTTCCATTACG
Source organism: Lynx rufus (assembly GCF_022079265.1). NCBI lineage: Eukaryota > Metazoa > Chordata > Mammalia > Carnivora > Felidae > Lynx > Lynx rufus. The sequence continues at coordinate 5,067,757 of NW_025814840.1, read as the reverse complement.
GACCACGCAGAGCAAAGGTGATCTCTTACCAACCTTGAAAATGGACTTTGTGGTTTGGGTCGATTGAAGTATAATTTTCATGCTGAAAAGTAATGACTGAAAGGTGTGTGTCGTCACCAGACATGGAATGGGTCTGACCTGCACACATCCCTCAGGGCTTGGAGTCATCTGGAGAGGTGGCCAAGGCCCCGATCATAGGGTGTCCCAGTGACCGTCATTTTCACTTCACAGAGACCCCAGAGGAAGGATGGAAAAAAAGAAACAACAACAAAAGCAAAAACACTTCTCCCTCTTTCAGGACCATTAGATCTCTTTTATATGTCATATAAATTAGGTCACAATCTGTGGGGGGAAACTCTTACGAATCGGGTCAGCGAGGCAGGCACAGTCAAACTTGAGGCTGATTGGGAATTCCTGTGAAGGTAGACAGAAGTCTCACGAGTAATACTGACAGGGAACTACCGGTTACCTAACAAACATGTCGTGGTGACAGTAGCATCTAAGAGTCTTGGTTTTTCCCTTGAGGGAATGCATTTCGTACAAAGCGTATTCAGTTCAGAAATGGTACATGCGGGGTACGAATGGAGGACGTTTTCTCCCAAGAAGGAGCTCCGTATGTTTATCAATATCTAAAGACATAAGTGACAGAAATCTGTCGTGCAGAGGCCACAAAGCATGCGGTGCTGACCTGGCAGGTGACGAGGTGACCCAGAGGTGTCCCCCACACCCCCTTCCCTTCTTGGTGACGTAGTACACTGCACGTGCCCGGTTACGTTATTGATTGTTTTCCTGTGGGTAGCGATTGAGAGATTGTCTCGCAAGCAATGAGCCCAATGACGATTGTCATATTACTTCTTAACTTTATGTTTCTAATTTCAGACATCCCTCCCCTTCCAGAGGAAGTCAACCATGCCATAGCTTTCATGTCCTGTTTTTGCCACAAAACTCACATGTTCACTTTCTGTTAGAAAAATCTAAAGCAGGTGTTTTATAATTGCTCGGGATTTGGAATTCTTTAAAGGCAAGTGAATTTGAAGTTCAAGTGCCAGGCAGGTTCAGTTGAAGTCCTAATCCCAGTGACATTTTCCTGATAACAAGAAAATCTTTTGTCATGCGATGGTAGCTCTCAATTGATCCTCGGGGCCATAATGCACTCTCACTTTCATTCACTGAGTTTAAAATCCAAAAACAATCTACCTTCTTTCGAAATCCAATCAAAATCCAAATAAAAATTACTTTCGGATTTGGATTTGGGTTTTCGACAGTAAAAGATGTGAAGAGATAGCAGCTAAACCAGGAATTTAAGCCACTGCACTGCTGATCCTAGGAGAAATTTGTCTGGAAGGAGGGACCCTGAGCTAAAGAAAAGGGGAGTCTTGCTCTTAAACAATGTGGGGATGTCTTTTGACTCAGAAGCCGTACTTTTGTCCGTTTGTCCCAGCCAGGCAAACGCTGCTCAAAAAAAAGATCAAATCGAGCTTGAGAATGATGGGCTTACCTTGTAAGTTCTTCTGCTTGTTTCCTGCTGGGCAGTGCACCTGGCAAGAGTGTCCCCTGTATGGCCTGAGATGCCAGGACAGGGCTTAGGGAGGGGCTCGACCGTGGCAGACACGGAATGACAGTAGGAACGTGCAGTGACAGTGCCTTTCTTTCCATGTCTTAGCTTGTCCCTGAGTGTCCGTGTCTAGAAGGCTGTGGACCCTAGTCAGCATTTGTGCAGTGTAGACCAGGTCCTCACATCAGCAGCACGGGGCGGGACCGGACCCTCTGTTAGGTTTGCCAGCCTAGGGAGCTAGCACCGAGTGGGTTCCAAAGCCGTGTTGTGTCAGTTTCATCTCAAAAAACATTAGCCACGGACCCGTATTTCTCCCACTGACCTAAGACCTCCCCATGTGATGGTAACTGCCCTGTATGTTAACGGTATAGCTCATAGACTCGTATGACATGATGAAGTCCTGCAAATATGCTCTGTTTTCTAAAAAAGAAAATACATCCACGTGCCATTTTTTTCATCTGTTGTTATTTGTCAGTGAAGCGATAAAGAAGGAATTTCCCCCCTCTTCTTTTTTATTTTATCTTCACAACTCACCTCTGGGAATGTTCCCCTCATAAACGTTACTCAGTAGGATAAAGACATTCTAAATCTCGTAAGGTCTTTATCAAAGGAGTGTTTATAATTATTTCCCAAAGGCAAGAAAGTGAATGATTTGAAATTTAGCTGCCCCTACTAAAGACACACTTAGAAGTCTCTGGTCCGGAATGAGGCATCTGCAGTGCCTAGCGTTGCCTACATGTTCCTGAAGGAACCGGTGAGGTCCTCTGTTCCTTTGGGACGTGGCCACGTCTTTGTCCTGTTTCCTAATGAACTGCCCTCAGTGTGGCTTGAAGGAAGTGACTCATAGGGAGTAAGCCCCATGAAAACGGGAGAGGGGTCTGCTTGCAGGATTGGGTCACTGAGCAGCCTTTAGGCAATTCCGATTTGGGCAACAAATCATCCTCCGAGAGGATGCCCTCAGACTTTTCCGTGAATGCCTCTCGAGACTCTGTTTCAGGCATTTCCAGGCTCGGGGGTTATGATGGTCCTTGTGTGACTCGGTATCTATTGCCTGGCTGTGGCTAAGAGCACGGTGACGTATCGTCTGTCTCCCACAAGCTCAGGGAATAGTGGCTGAAGCCACGTGACGATGTTGTGCTTTTCTTTTGTCCGTGTGACAGCTCACGAGTTCCACACTCTCTAAGACTAACACCTGGTAGAATTAAAAGCTTATTAAATTCAATTTCAAAAGGAGACCCTCACATACTCCCCTTTTTACAGGGGTCATAGGATGGACTGCAGAAATCTCATGCTTCATGCACCGCATCCCCCATCACTTGATAGCACCGGGTTATGTTCAAGATGGTTCCGAAATTCAAACATGAAAACACAGCACACATTGCATTTTGGAGCAGCCATGCAAAGCATTACCAGGGTCTTCTGGGAGCACCATAAACCACCAATTAGAGTATTTTGGATGAAGGAGTTGAAAATTAGGGAAAGGAACACAACATCAACTTCATGGCGTAGTTGCATATTCCTCTGTTTCTAAATTAATGTTATCCCTATATAGGAACATCCCATTTATCTCTGGTTTGCTGGACACACAACTCTACTTAATCCAGATCCTAGCCGAGGGGAAAAACAGCAACTTAGAGACGCAAACATCGATAGATGGGAAAATCGGGCAGTTAGTAATTACGAAAAGTAGGCACCCAGTAAAAACACATGAAAGGTACAGATCATCTTACTGTTATTGATTGCTTACTATTCTATCTCACAGGCATTATCTCATTTATTATTTACCCTAGCCCGGTGGAGTTAGTTTGGCCAGCGTAGCCATTAAACCGTCAAAGCTGGGGCACAGAGGGATCCGGAAGCTGGTTCCAACTCATGTAGCCAGTGCATAGGAGAGCTAGGATTTGATCAAGGCAGACTGCCTCCAGAGACTATGTTTTAGTTATTTTGTATTATTGCCTCCTTAGGTACTCACTGATGGCATGGATATATTATAGACTGTTATGGGCACAATTCTAGCCAGCTTGGCTATCTGGCTTTTAGCGACAGAGAGTGAGTGTATCTGGGCCAGAAATGGGAGGTAAGACAGTCTCCCTGACTCTATCGAGAGATACTAGTTAAAACCTGAGCAACTAATAACGAGTATTATATGACAGAAGTGTTGTTGAGGTCATCTTAAGTACAGCTAGCGGCACGGTCATTGATTATTCAGAATGATGGCCTGGGATCGTCCCGTGAACCCTGCACTATGTTCAACAAATTATGCTTTAAATGATTTGGAAGAAGGTAATCCATTCTAGAAATAGCGATTCCCTAGTAAGCTTTGTTTCTAATGGGTGAGAGATCCATATGGTAATCAGAAAGGATAAACTTGAATAATATGCACGATGTGCTTCTCCATGGAGCACTCCATCCCTAGGTGGGGCTAGATGATTGGGACATCACTAGTAAAGAACTAGCCATCCTTACCAGTATGTTCCAAAGAGATCCCTGATGTCGAGAATTACCTGCTTAGCCTACTTTCCCTAAAACTTCAACGGCTGAAGAATCTTTTGCTTTCCAGAAGATTCTTGACCCACCGTGGTGCTAGGTAACACACGTCGTGTGTTGTGTCACCTAAGAAATGGCTCTCCAAACAAATTGCCTAGCAATACTCTAAACTGTTGTAATAAGAACAGACGGTAATAGAATCCCACTTGCTGTATATAAACGTATTCTAGACAGACATGATAAGGCCTGCAACCGTGATGTTATCAGCCTGAGACCCGCAGCTGCAATAATTCCTATTTCTGTTCATTTTTTCTTTTTACATCGTTGCTTTCCAATTAGCAAGCAACACTCTAGACTTTAACAATCAGGCTGATGAAACTGTTTCAAATCTCGGATCTTCCAAGAACCATCGATCTTAGCCTTTTCCCAGCTTCATGCGTACATGAATACAATTCCGAAATTAAAAACACAGTCCGCTTTGGGCAAGCTGAGTAATCCAAGTTGCAGTCGGGGGCATCCTGTGGTCTGTGTGGCACTTTGGTTCTGCCCACTGCAGCAAGAAAGGCCTGTGGGAATCTTGTTTCTGAAACGGTTATCAGTGTAGCAGTGGGTGTCTGGGCGTATCTGCTTTTTAAAACCCAAAACTCCACAGAGTGACTGTCTATCACCTAGTTCCTATTATGTTTCTTAGGTGGCATCTTTGTGCAGATAGTACCATAGTACAATTCCATTCCTGTTGAAATATCCTTTGTAGGGGCGCCTGGCTGGCCCCGTCGGTTAAGCATCTGACTCTTGGTTTCATCTCAGGTCATGATCTCACACTTCGCGAGACTGAGCCCGGTGTCGGGCTCTGTGTTGACGGTGTGGGACCTGCTTGGGATTCTGTCTCTCTCCCTCTCTCTCTCTGCCCCTCCCCTGCTTGCTCTCTCTCTGTCTCTCAAAAATAAACAAATAAACCTGAAAAAGAAATATCCTTTGTAGTTCAGTAAAAATAATCGCTGTTAAAAATAATATGATTTCCTCAACTTTATTTTACTTCATATTTTGTATGTATTTCTTAATGTTTTATTTATTTATTTTGAGAGAGATAGAGAGAAAGAGTGGGAGAGAGGCAGAGAGAGAGAGAGAGAGAGAGGAAGACAGAGGGTTGGAAACAGGCTCTGTGCTGACAGCAGAGAGCCCAATGCAGGGCTCAAACTCACAAACTGTGAGATCGTGACCCAGCTGAAGTCAGATATGTAACCAACCAAACCACCCAGCGCCCTATATTTTATATATTTGCAGTCAGGTCTTGTTGTCTTTTTCCTATGCCTGGCCAAATAATGCAAAAGTGCTACAGACGTGAATAGATATGTAACTCCTTCAGTTTCTCATCTGGAGAGAGAGCCCCCTCCTGCTGCCCTGCCTCATTGGGTCCCCTGACTGCCTTCCAGGTCACTTCAGTGGACACAGGTGCCAAGACATAGGACAAGTTTCTGAGGATCTCCTCTCCCCAGTTCAGCACTTGCCTCTCCCGAAGGGGCCGAAGAAAGGTTTTGTGCCCTCTCTCTGCAGTTACGTTATGTCTGCAAAGCCAGAGGAGCGTAAATCACACTGAGAACCCAGTCAGGTGCTGTGCGTTCTCTGAAAGCATCGGATGGACCTCCAGCGTCCCCACCACATGCCTGGTAGAGGGCAGCAACAAGTCGAGGCGGTGCCATCGTCACAAACCGCTCGTGTTCTATTGCACAAGCTCTTGCAAACCCAGATTAATCCACCAAGGCCATGTAACCCTGGTGGTTAGGAACCACTGAAAGTTAATAACTTGGATGAAGAAAGGGAGGTCACAGAAAGAGAATTGAGAATAGGATGGAGGCAAAAGGTCATCCCCGTCCATGGAAAATCTGTAAAGAAAAGGAGGCCACACATGGGGGAAAAAAAAACAACACGTTCCCTAGCTGTTACATAATACAAAGAATAACCATAATAGGTCTGAATGCCCCTCCCAATTTTCTTCATTTTATCCTTATTATTTACCAGTCATTTGAAAAGGGAGAAAAGGACTTAGTGCTATTCAGTAGGCCTTATTCACGCCTAGAGTCAGGAGGTTTATGAAGCGGTAAGATAAATGCATCATTTTTATTATACGTACACAGAAAAAAGTACTCGTAACCTAATTTGGGGAGAATTCACTTAATATTCTAACGGAATCACCCATCTCTGCAGCCTCTTTGTCCATAGTCCTCTTTTAAAAGCCATTGTTACAAGCGCAGAAAAATTACCAGCATGTGTTAGCCCCGAAGTGAAGGTCAGCTGAAGTGGCATAACAGTATTTATTTCAATCGGCGGTGCGACCGAAATGAAACGTGCCGGCAAATTAGTTCTGAACTTCCACGAGAAAGGCAATGTGTACTCAGAGAAACAATTATGGTATTAATTTGCTGTCGTTGCAGATAAGAAAAGAAGCAGGCATTTGAGGGTCTTGAGTTCTTCCCTCGTTACCATTCTCTCTCCACTCCTGTGATTTGTGTAAAAATGTGTGGGAAAGCACCAGTTTCTACTATTGTAGCTACAGGTGCAAATCCTAAGCAGCGTATTGTATTGTGACCCTTTTGCATGATTGTGCAGAAGGCTTGGTAGTGTGGAAATGTGTGATGCCTTTATGAACTTGCCTGATCTTGAGGGGGACACATTTCTAAGGTAAAAATGATGGAGCTCGTTGATCCAGCTCATTTTGCATTTGTGGGTTCCTCTAATGACGTGCCGTGTTAAGCAAGTACAGAATGCCCGTCTGAGCCAGCCGATCGAGGTTTGCGTCATCAGCGATAAGTCCTATCAATAGCAGGTCTCCTTGATATCACACGTCACTTCCTCCAGAAAAATTCAGAATGCCAGCCAAATCATGAGAAAATATCGTATGCATTCTCAAAGATCATTAGAGACTAACTATTTAGAACTTGGGACACGTTCCCATGATATCCGTATACGATGTGACAGGTGTCCACCACACGCATATAAAGTTGACCCTACAAGTACCTTAAAACTTTCGTGTTGTGACCAGAGTTGGTAACTCCTGGGCCGCGCAACAGAGAAACGAGGCAGGACTAAAAATCAAAGGCACAGGCAAGGTTTCTTGGGGGTTCCCGCTCAAGTGGAAGGGAGGCGCGGCACCGACGGCGAAGGGTTAAGACGCCCTGCTCGTAGAGAGGAAGTTGGCACTCGGGTAGGTACCTACTCAGGTCCGGCATGCTAATGAGGGAAAGGGGGGAAAATGCTCCATCCTGATTAGTTGGAAGGGCCTTGCTCTGATTGGTTGATACTGGCAGACAACTCCAGCTCATTGGTGCTTTCTGGAGCCAGGTCCTCGGTTTTGTAGTCCCCGAGCTCCTGTGTGGGGCCAAACCGTGGCTGCTTCCTGGGTCGGCCGTGGGAGAGAAGGGGCTGAACAGTAACAGCCCACGGAAAGTGGCCCAGGTACGCAGTGGTTTTCATTTGGGGCTTGTTCCTGTCTCCATATGATCATCACCTTGGTAATTAACATCTCTGTAGACTTACCTATACATTTTTATTTTATGTTTGTTTATTTTTGAGAGAGAAAGAGTGCGAGCGGGGACGGGGCAGAGAGAGAGACACACACACAGAATCCAAAGCAGGCTCTGGGCTCTGAGCTCGAACCCACGAAACGTGAGATCATGACCTGAGCCGAAGTCGGCGGCTTAACCAACTGAGCCACCCCGGCGCCCCTGTATAGACTTACCTATAAAATGTATTTTAAAATATTGTTGCCTGGCTCCATATCCCAAGATTTTATCAACTCTGTTTTTAACTCAGCTCATTCTGGTATGAATCCTGGGTGGGAGGGAGCCTCAGGTTTATTACAGTCCGTGGTGCAATGCATTCGTAGTTCTGTTTTGGACATGGAGACGTACCTTTGCTGTCTGCTGTCTCGGAGGTGCATTGGGGGGTCTCCTGTTTGTGCCGTTTGCATAACCAGAAGCTGAGAGCAAGACGCCCTTAAATGAAAGGCTCTGGTAGTATTTCCTGAAACAGGAGCTTCGGGAGATAGGGATTGGAGGTGGGGTGGGGAAGAGGACCCCAAAGGAGGTAAAGGGAAGCCATGGATACCTGGGCTTTCTGCAAAGTGTCCATCTCAGACATTTGGGATTCCAGAACCATCAAGCTGCAAGTGAGCCTCATAGACCTGTCTAGTGCAAACCCTTCGTTTTGCTGAAAAGAGTCAGTCTTGCTCAAGTTAGTGCCGGACCGATCCCTGGCCACTTCCTTTATTGTATCCCTGGAACCCTGGGAGGGTGGCATTGGCGGCAGTCTTCCTGCCACACACTGCATTTTACTGTCTTTACCTTCTTTGGCCCACTGTGATCATGACCATGTGGCCCCTGTCCCTTAAGTTCACACAGAATCCTTCAGGGACCAAGGGAAACATATGAATGGGAGTACACAGCAAAGGTTCTGAGTTCAGAAGTAAAATCTGCCCCCTGGTGTTTATTTGAGCCCTAATCCTTCTGTGCCCGGCTGAGTCTTCCCACTGATTGCTTTAAGATTATGATGGAGATTGACTTTAAGGTTAAGATCAAACTCCCCCTTATTTCTTTCGATATTTTCACCCATATATTGAGCATGACCTATAAGAAAAGTCTTGGGGTAGAAAAGAGATTTTTCTATTTCGGGGGAAATCTTGGGCTGTCTTTTGCTTAGAACCGTAGGCCATGGCAAACAGAGTCCCCAGGTAGATGGAATGCATTCTGCCATACTGGGCATTTTCTCAGGGGGCAACAGGATGAGGGATGAGGGTACTTCCCAGAGGCCTGAGTTACTGGAAGAGAGAGGCAGGAGGGGTGGTCATTTTCGCCGATTTTGTCTCCCCTGCACCTCACCTCCCCACCTTGGGAAGCTATGATGTGCCATCTGGACCACCCTGGTCTACAGTCAGAAACAAAAGACTGGGGCAGAGATTCTAACATGTGGTTGTAGGAGAGCAGAAGGAAATCACTTTGCACTGAGATGAGAGAGAACGTCCACAAACAACTAGCCCCTGATGGCCGTCCATTTACAGGAAGGAAATACATATTCTGGCACAAATAAAGCTGGGTTTGCGTGCCTGCCTTTGTTTGCAAGCATCTGTATTTTCTAAAGCAAAATAATAATCATGGATATGTTAATTAACTTTCTGTTGTAGAGAAACAGCACTGGCGGAAAAATCAACTCCTTTCTTCCCATTTTTTTCATGGCAATATATATTTATTTAGGTCTTTATTTTAGAAAAAGAAAATTCATCTCAGACTATGTGAAAACGATTTCGCTTTAACTAAAAATCCTTATTGGCCAGCACATTTTGAGCCAACAGTGGGTAGCATATCCTCATTCATCTTTGGCAAATACTACTCCGATGTTTGAATGTTTAAAAAATTATCTTTTAGGCATTAACATTCACTCACTCTGGATCCTTTTATTTAACTGGGGCTCATCCTTGCATTGCCACATCGTAGGCAGAAGGCATAAGAGCTTAACTACAGGAGTCACACTCTGGATGCAAATGTGTAATAAAATACCGTATTATTTAAATAGACTTCAAGTTTTATGTTTGCCTTTGTTTTTCCAATATCAGAATATTACGAAAACTGCAGACACAGAATCGGATTGTAAAAAGACAACAAGTCCAAACACCTGGACCGTATGCCTGAGTCTTTGTGACCTTGGCTAAGTCACTTAGCGTCCATGGGCTTAGTTTGTGTTTTTAGCTTTTAAAAAGGCAGAGGTTGGGTTAGGTGAGCTCCCAATAGCGTTGATCCAGATTTTGAACCACGTTAGTATCGTCAAACTCTGAGATAAAAGTATCTGTAAGGTTGGGCGATTCTCTATTATCTTGTTTAAAAGGAAATTCTGTTTTTTGGAGCGGGTATAAATACGCCTTGATGTGAGACTCTCACAAGGGTTCTAGCCCTACTTCTGCTGTTTAATTACTGAAACCAACCACTTATCAACCACTGGTCCACCCCCTGGCAAATAGAAGTAAAAAATATTTGTTATCCCATCTCCACAGAGAATCGAGGAGGATAAATTAAATGAGAGAAATTTAGAGTCCTTGCAAGAAAGCCTCAATAGAGACTATTTGCATTACTATCATTCTTATTATGCAGCAGATATGAGAAATGCAATTTTCCTGTGTATTCCTGTTGGCTGTATCTCCTCAAGGAAATGTGTTTGAAAAATAAGTGGAACTATTTAAGGACCAGAGTACTCAAAGAAAAAAAAAAGTCTGTGTTCCTGAAAACCACAATTTTTGAAATCTAGGGAGCAAACTAATGTTATCTCAGATTCCCTGAAGACGAGATTACACTTTCTGGAGAAAATTGACATAATGAAATACTTGATATTCATTAAATTACTTTTAAATTTTTTAGTTCTTTTAAGTTTTTGCCTCTACTGCTGATGGAATACTGACTCTACCAGCAACCTTACCTATATGCCTTACGGCCACATGCATGAGAAAACACCCCTTTTGTTTAGAATTTTGGGAATAGGGTTTCTTATGTTGACAGGGATTCTTGTAAAATGGTCATTTGAAAAACATGACTCTTTCAACAAGAAATAACTCCCTGTTCAAACCTGAAGCTATAAAATGGCCCAGTCTGTTTTCTAATGAAGTCAAAACGTGGCAATATATATTTATTATTGGAATATATTTTCCATTTTTAAGGTTTAGTTTATCAAGGAGACTTTTAGTAAAGAATTGAATTAATAAGAGATGATTGGTGGCTTGATTATAGATTTAAGAAAGACTATTCATTTTTTATTTGGGTGGCTAAGCTTATTTAACTCCAAACATTTGAGAATCAGGGGAATAAGGACAGGTACCTACTAACTGTTTTTACATATACAAATATAGCACTATAGTACAAGCTCAAACCACGTTTATTTTAAATGTGCAATGTACGGGGCGCCTGGGTGGCTCGGTCAGTTAAGCATCCGACTTCGGCTCAGGTCATGATCTCGCAGTCCGTGAGTTTGAGCCCCGCGTCAGGCTCTGTGCTGACCGCTCAGAGCCTGGAGCCTGTTTCAGATTCTGTGTCTCCCTCTCTCTCTGCCCCTCCCCTGTTCATGGTCTGTCTCTCTCTGTCTCAAAAATAAATAAACGTTAAAAAAAAAAATTTAAATGTGCAATGTTGTTCGTCCAGTTTCCAATTCCACTTTCTCTCTATAAAGTGACTTTTCTGGCTAAATTTCTATTTATTTTATCAGACCTATAAATTACTCAGTGAACCAAGCTTTCTGAAATCAGGAACTATTTCTGCATAAATTCTGCACACCAAATTAAGTGTTTATTGAGTAGACGACCAGCATCATATCTTGGTTACATCACAGACCAGGTATACTTTTGTGCTTAAGGCTCACTTTCTGAAAGTTCTTCTCTTATCTGAAACCTTCTTTAAAAGGGTTTTAATTATTTCTGTAGGTATTTATAGATTGCAATGCTCTTGGATCACATAAATCTTTTTTAAAAATGATTCCTAGGCGTTTATCTGGACATTTAAGTAAAGATTCGGACACACTATAAAATTCACTCTTATTAAGTGTATATTGGTTGATACTCCTAACAAGGCCTAAATGTTGAAGAAATCAGGTCTTGGAAGTACAAAGTCATTGGCAGAGCTGGAACCACAAGTCATTAACTTTTGTCGGTATGCCAGGATGCTCTCCTGTTATTTTAAAGGCGAAGTAGACACTGTCTGATTGAATCTCATCTTACCTAGTGAAGTTATGGAATGAGAAACGTAGTCTTAGGTGAGAGTCTGGGTGTTTACTGAAACATTTCATTTTTATAGATTTCCCAAGATGTAAGAAAATGAAACTCAACAAGAAACAAAATATACCCAATAGCAGTTGAGCTCAGGCAAAGCCTTGGTAACTAATTTGCATGTGGATTCGAAGATACTAAGACTTTCTTTGTTTTTTCTTGGAGACTCTTAGAGCAGACTTCTGAAGCAATGTGGGTTATAGATGAGTGGAGCTAAGGCAGAGAGGGCCACATTAGCCTTTTGTTCTGCAGGCTCTTAATTACTGGCTTTTGTAACCCATCCAGAACTATTGTTACGTTCCTTTGAATCCTAGAGGCTTACTTTAAAAATGCACATAATATTGTCTGCTGAGCTATTACTGTTGTTCTAATAACAAGATGATGACAAAATTTTAAATTCCATACATTTTTGTACTGGGTAGAATCCTCATACGTGGTTTCTGAGAGAGAGAGAGGGGGGGAGGGAGAGAGAGGGAGAGAGGGAGGAGAGAAGGAGGGAGATTGATTTACTTCTTCATAACGATAGTCCATCATAAGGTGTAGAACCCAATTCTGTTATTTTGAGATGATGACAGGATTGATTCATGAATATAAGGCAACGATGGAAAAACAAATGTGGTAAATGCTGGGGGACACTGGATTCTTACTCCATGGCTTTGTGGAAGCTGGTAATACCAGAAAAGATGGAGAAATGAAGATGGTTATTGTCTATTTCCTAAGGAAAGTGAACATAATATCATAAAGGTATGTAGCTTTATATATAGAGAGAGAGGTTGAGATTCTTCTCGGACCGTTCTGTTTCTAGACTGTGCTTCTGTGCCTTGGTCTCATCATTTTTACACCTGCTGCTTTACATTTTCATTGTTTTTGGAACTTCTTGGTGTATAGGTAGAAATGAAAAGAAGAGGTGAACATGTAGACAACTGTGTCCCTCGTTATCAGTTCTTTTTTTTTTTAAGAAAAAGTTTAGTATTTCACCATTTAAAGAGTACCCTGTACAGATTAGCAGTTGTGAATTCTAATCACCCAGAGCCCCAGCTAAATAACATGGTCAGGACTGTTTGAGAAATGATATGTTATCTCTGTCTCCTTCACCCAACACAACTTATTGTATATACAATTCATTGTATAGTTATTTTTGTGTTGTAGGGTTTTGTAAGCTCCCTGACACATGCAAAAAAGACATGTCGCTATTTGCACTTATCTGAGAAGAGAACCCATAGATTTCACCCCATACTAAAATAATGCTAACAATCTCCTTTTGAAAAATTAGTATCTCAGCCTGAGTTGAGAACCATTAGAAAAGAGACTTTGTACACCTTTGTAGATTTTAAGCAACTAAACGTGGAGAACTTTGTGTCTTACTGATATGAATTTCCCCCTAGCATCTGGCCGTTGTCCCTTTCATAAGCACTACGGCACAGATGAATTTTAGAATTGCACAGGGGTGCCTGGGTGGCTCAGTCGGTTGAGCGACTGACTTCAGCTCAGGTCATGATCTCACAGTTTGTGAGTTCGAGCCCCACGTCGGACTCTGTGCTGACAGCTAGGAACCTGGAGCCTGCTTCAGATTCTGTGTCTCCCTCTCTCTCTGCCCCTTCCCCACTCCTGCTCTGTCTCTCTCTCTGTCTCAGAAATAAAGATTTAAAAAAAAATTTTTTTTAATGATTAAAAAAAAATGAATTGCACAAAGCTTGGCCTTGTTCCTTGGACCTGTGTCCCATTCAGAACTTGGGTTCTACGCCGACTTCCTTCAGGCAAAAGAAGTTTAGTTAATAGAACAACAACCATTGATTTAACCAATTTAGTCTCCTTTCCCACTCAAACTTTTACCAATTCATTAACAAGCAGAACAGAGTTGATGGATTCAAATTATCTTCAAATAATCTCTGAGTAAAAAGAAAGAATGAAAATGTCTCTCCAAGTTATGAGCAAGAGGAGTTGCCTGAAGCAGCTAAGTCATCTGTAGTTTAACTTTCTTATACGGGTTCCTTCTAGTGGTGATTTCCACATTAAAAAAGAAGTTATTAATCCAAAAAGTTATTCAAAAAAGAAAAGTAGACGGGGTCTCTGTGATGCAGATGTAACTCTTGTCCATAAAGAGTAATCTGAATGAAAAATAAATACATATAGAATATTAAGCAACTAATATTCCCTTGGTGGGAAAGAAAAAAAAAAACAAAAAACACTGTGATGGCATTCCCACTTTGTTTGGCCTCCCTGAGAATCAGAACCTGGCATGAATAGAATGGAATAGAACATCAGGAGTATATTATCCAAAGGCCCCTCAAAATGTATCTCACCAACCACCAGATAAAATCACCCTACTAGGTAGTATTTTAACAAGTCACCAAGCAATATTGGCAAAGTAATTAGCAAAGATGAACAAAGTATGATGACAGTGACAGTGTTACCAATCTCTTTTCATTAAAACATGAAATATTTTATGTAATGGTAATTGTGCTTACGGTGTGTGGAACAGTGTATGTTTAAGTGGATTGTGATGGCTACAGAGAAAATATCTACTATTTAACATGAGACGTAATTCGTCCATCCCATTAATGAAAATACCATCCGTAATTAATCAAATAGTAAGCATAAGGTCAAGAGGATTTTGCTGTAGAAATTTCAACACAAAATAGCCACCTATGACTTCTGCATTCTCCGTGTGTGTGTGTGTGTGTGTGTGTGTGTGTGTGTGTTATAGCAACATTGCCTTTTTTTTTTTTCAAGCTGTGTTAGCCATTACAGAACTAGTGGTCATTTCAAAGGGTCTAGGATCCAAGGGCAGGAGGCCAGACCACGTTGTGAGAGGCCCCAACACTCTTGGCACGAACGCACCCCCCTGAGACTCATCAGGCAGCCACTGACGTCCCAGGACCATTTTAACCCACCCCAAAATGTTTCTATGGTTTCTGCAGTTCCTGAGGCTTCTCAGTTGGACCTATAGCCCTCTACCCTTGCTGTGAACCAGAATCGCTGAGGGAGCTTTAAAAAAATACAGATATTTGGGTCCTGTTTGCAAAGATTTCGGAATCACTCGGTGTGTGGTGGGACTCAGATGAAATGGTTCCTGACAGATGCCCAGGAGGTTCCAACAAAGGGCTGAAGGTCACATGCGTAGATGTGTCACCAGCCTAACTTTACGGAGCCCAAGTGTAAGAATCCAAAAGTATCTTCAGGAGCTGTGAGAACACCACGCTGTAAATATATAAAATGTTATCAAAATAGCCTGAGTTTACCCTCTTCGTATCTGAGTTTCTCAATCCAGCAGGCACATAGGATATTATTCAAAAACAGTCTCCTTAAGAATCTGACTATCTGGCCTGCCAGGAAATGCTTGACCACATAGAAACTGTCACAGGGTCTGATCCCAACAGATGTCCTTGGAAAGCACCTGTTGAAGTGAACTCTGCCCTTTAAATGGGATGGAGTTTTAATTTTCCAGAAGTAGTGGGCCCGTTGGAATGCTAGAAATGCCCATTTGCTGCTTATGTCCATTCTAGTAAACCACCTCCTGAACTGCGAAGCTAAGCTCCTGGTTGTGTCGATAATGAGAGAAGTCTACAGATGCCCTCAGGATTGGCCAGCTGCCTTGTCTATAGGGGTTTATTAGAGGGAGCTGAGCTCATGTAACCAGCCAGTCATGAAAACCAGGTTGTCTCGAGAGTCTGTCAAGAATTGTTCGAATCTGGGACTGTGGTGATAGATTGGAGAACGTTAAAATGTCCCCTAGAAACCTCACCTTCCTCCCAAGTGGAGAGTCTAATGTGTGTTCGATTAGAAGGGAGTAGCTGAAGTGTTACACGGCTTAATGCCAAACACGCCTTCGGGTGGCTGTGTCCAAAACCTGACAGAAACGAGCAGTGCCCGTGTCCCCGTCTCAAAGGTATATCATCATGTCTATCTATAGCGTGGACCGAGCCAGGGACCGCCTGGCCGAAGGTCACGGGTTACGCATAGCTGTGCAAATACTTGATTACTGGGACAGCTGCATCACTCCCTGACCTGACATCAGTGAGACATTAGTGCCATGACTGTTATGCCTTCCTGCCCTTTCTAAAAATAGTAGGGCCTTTGACAAGAAGATATTTTGAGCGTCTCGTCAGGGGAAGCCTATCCTGGCCACTCGCATGGGTCAGATCGGCACGGGGCACAGTTAGACTTTGGGAGCACAGCCCTCGCTTCTCCTAAAGATAAAGGCACTGGGACTCCCGGCTCAGAAGCCGTGGGTACACATAAACGGAGGAGGACACTTTTTAGGAATGTGAATGGGCTTCCGAAACCCTCCGTTTCGGACATTCGCACCCCCGTCCTCGGCTTTTCGGATCTGTTTTCATAAACCCCGGCTGCGATGTCGCTCCAGGGACCTCGGTGATCTTGCCGCTTTCAGTGGATACTAACAGAAGCCACTGGAGGCCTGTGGATAAGGGCGACTAATGAGAAACTGCCGTCCCCCAGCGGGACGGCCAAAACCAAAAACCCCCAAGCAAAACCAAAAAAGAACCGCCCCAGCCATCCGTGCTCACAGGAAGACGCGCAGGAAAGCGCTGCGATGTGACTCTGGTCTGGTAACTGGATTTATCGGTCGCATGACTGGCAGGCACCAGGTACCTGGTCCCGTTCTCCTCTGACCCACAAGTGCAAATCTTGGTTATTCTGCACCACTGGGACCAAAACATTATGATGGTGAGGACACAGAGACTCTAAAAGCAAAGATGGAATCTGAGCAGGTAAACCCTGTGCCACAGGCCTGTCAACCCGGGGCGGTCGTGTGTGGTTCTCGTGTTTGCACCTCTAAGAAATTTCCGTTTTTTCGCATCAAAAAATCCAGATACGAAGCCGAAGCCGCTTTCTTCGCCAACCTGAAGCTGTCTGACTTCAACATCATCGACACCCTTGGAGTCGGGGGCTTCGGACGAGTGGAGCTGGTAGGTGACTCTTCTTTACGTGCTCTTGAGAGCCCCTCTCCCTCCTGTATCTGTGCTCCTCGATTAAGATCTCTCTCTGCTCTGCTCTCTCCTCGTTAAGTATGATCGTTCCCGAATCGCGACCATATGCTTTCGTGTCAGTCCGTCCGAGTAGGCAGCAGTTACCGTGAGCTGTATATGATGTAGACTAGCAGTGAAATCATCAATCCACTTCTTTAGAAAATCGTCTTCCTAGGAAATGAGAGGTAAACACGTTAACATAACGAGAAGCCATAAAGTGCTTTCTATCCAGCTGATACTCTCTGGCCTCTACTTCCTTAGTTCTGAACGGGGCTCACCAACTTAGTCATGTGCCCTAACACATGTACACACACACACATATATACGTATACATATATATATATATATATATATGTATACACGTATATATATATACGTATATACATATATATGTTATATATAGATATATACATAATATAACACATGTATATATGTCTCATTTCCTTTATGTATATTTAAATTTACATTTTAATTATTGTAGCTAGGGTGCATGATTAAGTGAGTGAGCACTGTTCGGAACTAAGGAAGGAAATAAAGGAGTCAAATCTATTTATCCTCTATTTATCATCTATCTGATTAAAGATCTTTACCAGTGCTTTAAGACTTTAAAAATCACCGTTGAAAAAAAAAATTAAAAAAAAAAAAAAGGGGCGCCTGGGTGGCACAGTCGGTTAAGCGTCCGACTTCAGCCAGGTCACGATCTCCCAGTCCGTGAGTTCGAGCCCCGCGTCGGGCTCTGGGCTGATGGCTCAGAGCCTGGAGCCTGTTTCTGATTCTGTGTCTCCCTCTCTCTCTGCCCCTCCCCCGTTCATGCTCTGTCTCTCTCTGTCCCAAAAATAAATAAACGTTGAAAAAAAAAAATTAAAAAAAAAATCACATAAATGATGTAGTAATTCTGTGATTCTGGATTTGCAAGCACCTAGTCAGGTTATAGGGACTGTGTTTAATATAATCATATTAGATAACACGGTTTGACTATTTCACACCCATTCATGTCATACAGGTAAGTGTCGGGGTGATGAGGACACGTTGGTGCAAGGTTATTCGTTAAACACGTTGCGTGAATGTGGCGTGAACCGAATGAAAGCATACTCTGTTGTGCCTTTGAAATACGCATTTAAGAACTGATGTATTACAACATAAACTGGAAAAAAAATGTATTCTGGTGACTGAGTTGCTGCATTCCAAGACTGTGTGGGTAGAAACCCTATTTGGGAGGCAGATTCATTTTCACCTCCCTGCTGCATGGAGGCGTCCCTGATACCAGAAACCAGTACAGTATGTTAGGAACTCCCTGTAGAGTGCAGTAAACAGTTCCTGTTGCCATCAGGGGACTAGAAATCCCCTTCCATCAAAGTAGACTGAGCCAGTGCTGTCTCCGATGTTTGTCCGTTTGTGCCGTAGTTGGGATTTCTGGCTTTGACAGGCAGGAAAAAATGGTATTTACCTAAACATTAGACAAGACAACTTTGGAGCCATAATGTGTTTCATTGAACTTGCGCTCTGCTTCCGTTAACACTGGTTGGAGACACCATAGTTATACGGCTTCTGATTTGACTGCTGATTCATCGTGAGATTTTAGGTTACAGGAATACAAATTAAGGGCCCGGGAAAACTTGTTTTTCTGAATTCTGCCAGTTAACTCGGTCTTAGTTTTCTTTTTTCAAGAACTTTGATTTTGCGACAAAATATAACTGTTCGTAGAGCTAGTGAAGATTTATTACCGGTGTTCTATTTTACTGGGGGTGTTGGGACGTATAAACAGGTCAGGGGGTAGAGCTCCCTGCCAGGAAGAGCTTATGGTCTGGTGTGTTTATTTACTGAGCTGCGCATGTCTCAACCCCTTTTTGAATGAGGCACTATAAAGGACAGAATTCCTAGAATTTGATTTTCTGACTTGTAGTTTCTTAAATATATTTTTTCAAAGACCGTGGACAAATTGTTGTTTTCATTAACATTTACATTACAAATGTGTGGCCTCCTGGAGGTCTGAGAATTTCAAGTTGGGGACCTTAAGTTACCGGTGAGATATTTTAGGAAATATAAGAGTTTACTTAGGATGTTTGAAATACTGAAAATTGTTCATAGACACTGAAACCCGCTTTATGCTAAACAATTAAATGCCAAGCTGACAGTAGAAAACCTCTAGAAAGCTCCGTCAAAAATGTTTGAGGAAGCACAACTAACCAGAAAATTAGAGAAGGTACACACACACACACACACACACACACACACACACACACACAATGTATCCCAGGAGAGACAGTCAAGTGTAGTTCAGTCTAATTTTCTTCTTCTCCTGGATAATTACATTTTACTCTTCTACACAGATGTTTATAGGCTAATGAACACCATAACCTGAGGAATTAATTTGAGTTGGAGCCCAGTTTATAACAACATTAGATATGCCCGTAAATGATAAATCCCTAATAGGCCCCGAGGCACAACCGCATATATTAGAAAAGAGGCACATGGTTTTAACCTCTGAAGTGACATGACGATCTTGTGTCATTTTGCACTTCCCCCCAAAAATACCGTAGGAGCATCTGAACACCCAGACTGTCTTGACTGTTCAGTGTGGCCTGGCCGTGCAGGTGATCCCTGTCGCCCTACCATCCACTGCCTCCTCCCTGCCTGGTAATACTAGTTATTGTGTGTGGAACATATTCTTCGCTGTGATTTTTCGTTTTTTACACGTATTCAGTGAAGCCAGAATTTGAGGAGTGTGGCCTCAACACTCTGACTGTAATCACACGTACTGTGGTCCTAGCGTGTGGTGAATCACCGTGAACCATGGCTCAGGAGACAGTAGTGAATCTTTCGAGCAGTACCCACACCATTCATAGTTCAGAGGAGGAGAAGGCAGAGCCCAGTTCTGTTGTGATGGTAGAACTCTCCACTCTCTCCTGAGAATGACGTATGCAAGAAAATTCTGTCACTCTCAGAGAGCAAAAAGGGTAAGCAATAGCACCTTCACATGGATTCATGTCACGTACGTATGTGCTCAGTACTGTACCGAGTGTATAAAGTGGATATCTTGAACCTACCAATCCTTAGTTCAGCAATGATGTTGATCAGGTAAATAACAAGATAAAAAATATACCACATTACGCTGTAATTTCATAATAATATTTTTAAAAATTTTCCCAGGTATAGATTATAAGAATGTAAACTCTTAGGTTGAGTATAAAGAATTAAATTTGAGTTTTTGAACGCCATTTCCCGGTAGAACTAAGTTAGGAGTTTTCTTATTTGACACACGGATTAGGTTTGTGTTATTTTGCATAGTGACGCCCTTCAGAGCCTTCTTAGCATTTCTTAATTTTTATTATTTACATCAGTTTAGGTGAATTTAGATGCAGGAGGATATTTCAGGCAGGAAAATTGCTAAATAGTTTACTGCCAATGTTTGTAGAGGAGAACGTAGTTTTGCCACAACACAGAAACTCAGGTATTTGTTCAGTGATGAGGTCAGAAGCTTGAAGAAACTGTCTTACGTGCATGAGAATTCTGCTCTAAAGCTATTGAGTCTATTTCATAAATACCTTTAGCGTAACTGATTTTAATGAGTTGAATATCAGACGTGTCCCGTTCACAGCTATTACCTTTGGGAAGCCATCCATACTGCTTTCCTTTCTGTTATCTGGCAGAAACCACATTTTCTGACCGTTTTTTTTTTTTTATTTTGAAGAATGGGCCTTCTCATTTGTTCAGTGCTGCCTGTTTATCTTCCAGAAGACCACATTCCATTTATAAGTACTTTCAGCAAAAGAACCCTGCTTTTTTATAGACGATTTACTCATTAAAGCAGGAAGCTCTGCCGGAAGATACCTTGGTCATCCTCTTAATTTACCAGGCATGACTGCAAAACAAGGAGAATGATTTTACAATCACAAATGAAAATTAGTCCTGTTGCTCTATGGTCACGTTCCTGATTTCCTCTACTTGTCCTCTTGTCAGAGGGCTGCTGGCTTTTCAGAATAGATTTGCACAAAGCGGATTTTGGAACCTGGCCATGCTGATGTGGTTGCCCTGGATGGTAGATACTTAATCTTTGTATGCAGCAATCCAGAGCCTCCAAAAATGGAGAAAATGGAGGGACGCAGACATGGAAGATGTAATCTCTGTCTTCTTGGATTGTTTTCTGTCTCTATCATCTATTCCGTATTTATGCAGCGGGTTGTCTACTGGGACATACACAGTGTGAAGTAAAATAGCCATTGCCTCTAGGGACTCTGTTTACTGGGAAGGACAGTCATGGAAACAAATAAATAATCCAATAATCAAAGTATGGAGCAGCCCGCGGTTGGTGCTTGGGAGAGCAAGACATCTTGGAGGAAGTGGCATTTGTAGGACAGGAGAGTTAGCGCCTCTACATGAAGACCCTGAAGCTTTCCAGTACACTCTTATAAAATGCAACAACCGCAGGGTACTTGATCGACAAACTGATATTAGTGATGCTTTGTGATCTTCAAATTGGCCCACATCCAGTATATAATTTTACCTTTATGACGCATGATCTGCTTTTACCAGAAGGAAGTCAGGATTAATGCATAGAAGGAGCCTAGGACCCCGCAGTCAGTGAAAGGGCTGCTGTTACGGCCCGGAACTGCCTATTTGGTTTTTAACTTGACGTTTTTTCTGTCCTTCTGGCTTCTCAATTATAACACCAACAGCAGCCACCGCAACGCGACTGAACCAATGTTGTCACGTATCCACCTTCGTTTTAAAAAGAAGAAAGATGTCTTCTTGAATTCTAGAACCTGTGATAGACATAAATGGGGAACAGACGCTGTGATCTCCCACTGTTCACATCTGCTTCGGTCAAACCTTCAGAGGCTCTTCCTTCTCTGAATCTTTTGCTGTTCTTACTTCAGCGGTTAAAATGTCTCTGCGGAAACAATGGCGACGACAAAATCAGACCTTATAATGTAGTAGCAAAAGCTAGAGCTCCGGAATCAGACCTTCTGGATTCAGATTTTAGCAGCTGTGTATGCTCTGCCATTTGCTCGGGAGTCACTAGCTTCCGAGCCTCAGTTTCCCCATCTCCAAAATGAGGATAATAGTAGGCTTTGAGCCACCCGAGGTCACAAAGACTAAACGAGTTAACGCCCCCACATAGCGTCGCACATCCTAGGTCAGTAAGTGGTGCGATGTTACTGCTGTTAGATCATTATTAAAATATGCTAATGATAGCTATTTATCATTCCCAGCTACACCCACAGGAAGAGAAGGGAAGGGAATAATTTTACTCTTTCTTCCTCCCTTGCTCTGCCGAGTCCCGACAGTACAAACGTTTCTCAGCCATAAGAAAGAGCCTGAGGTCTTCAAATGACCCCAGTAATAGTGTCTATCAAATCCCCCCCCCCAACCGCGAATGCTCCTTACTTTGGGACCGGTCATGAGTGGAGGCGGGACACGATTTCCAGTCTTGCTCACGCTGAGCCTTCACGTGCCCCAAGTCTCTTGCACTTATCTGTCTTCTCGGTTGTAAAGGGCCAGCTCTTAACCTCTCGATGGGAAATAGTTTCAGGTGCCGTCCGCTGAATCCTATCCAGTGTCTCCGCAGCCTTCTTAAACCACGGAACCCTGACCGGGCCTAATGGGGGCCTGGCTCTTGCCAAGTGGACCACACAGGTCACCTCTCCTCTGTTCTGTGACCCAGCACAGGAGGGGGCAATGTGGCAGAAGTCACAGGCCACGCCCCACACAGGTCACAGGGCCATAAGGATCCGTGGCACTCTTGTGGCCTTTTTGCCAGCTGCGTGGCTCCGGGCCAGGCCTGGAGGGCTGTGTCCACCAAGGCAAAACGAACGGATGATTAAGCAAGAAATTAGGCGATAAATCCATTGCTCTGTCAGCAGAGTTCTGTTTCATCGTTACGAAAGGCGAACAGCTTAACTCCAAAGGGAAACCCCACGTAAGACGAAAACATTTCGAGAGCTTCCTGACTGCCAAGCCACACGGCAGTGAAATAGAATAGCTGTGGGATCGCCGGGTGGCATTGCCACTTGTGGCCACGGTGATTTAGTGCGGAGGATGCCTGGGGAAACCCTCCTGCCCTCTGTGACCCGAGTGAGCGCGGACTCTCCTCTCCTTGACAACTCCCAGCCTGCCTCATTTTAATGCTTTTCCCTCGCCAGTACTTGAGTCGGTTTATTATGAAAGAGGCCCTCCGCATGGTAGATTTATTCTTCAAAAGGATATAAATGGACACGCGTGATTTAGTGTGATACATAGCAGTGATTTCTAAGAAAGTCATTCGGCTAGCTGATGAAAATCCGATTCGGGAAACACGAATTGAGCAGAACACATACAGTCACAACATAGTGCGTCTCCTAAGATGGCCGACCGCACTCTCACACGTAGCGAAGTCTGTCTCTGGATATGCTATGCCAGTCACGTTGTGCATTACTTCCTCTTGTCACTGCAGAATATATTTGATACAAGAGACGTGACACAGGTCGGTCCACCCAATGACTGAGAAGAATCACTTGCTTACGCATCTTTTGAAATGACCAATTTTATATCCCATCTGTAGAAATGAGTATTTCTCATTAAAAGAATGTTGAATCAGGGTTCTGAAGTAAATTAAAATGTCCCTTTCTCCTCCAAAGCTGCGTTTGATTCTAGAAAGATGAATGGAAATCTAGAAGGCAGCAGGCATGTCTTCCCAAGGGTTAAGATATCGGTGATAAGAGAGTATATCCAGAAGTTAACATTTTGGTCACACTTGCCTTTATGTTTTCTGTGACATCCATTTGCTTTCATTTTTTTTTAAGTTAGTGAATTTATGGGCACAGTCAGCAAAGATTTATCTAATATACAATCCCTAAATATTTTTAGGGGGATAGAGAAATAGCAGAAGTGATTTCTGCCCTTAAGGAATTTCTCCCTTCTCATAAAAAAGAAAGTAAGACTAACACATATGAAAAGTAACATATGACATCCTTTAGTATTGTATTAGCTTCTAAATTATGCAGAAAGGTTCTCGGTGTTTCAGAAAGTGGGAGACCATTTGGAGCTGATTGCGTAGAAGAGGCCACAAGAAAACGAAGACTGAAGCCATGGCTTAGGGACTTGGTTGGGCTTTAAGGGAGCGGCTGGGGAAAAGGCCATTCGAGGCAAAGGTTACAACACAGAGGGCCACGTGTCTTCACAGGCCACAGAAGCGAGTGGCAGACTCGCTCAGGGGGTGTGTGAAGGAAGCAGTAAGAGGTGCCCGTAGCCCATCAGTGGGGGGGTCGCTGTGTTCTGTTCTGAAAGGAGGTTAGATGTGAAAGCACTGGGCATTTTTTGGGCATGAGGTCAAGTACTGAAAACATATAAAACACAGACTCAGCTCTCAGCTACCACCTGTGAATAAAAGAATACGCTATAACGTGACTCGACAGGCTATTTTTAGGTGGGGCCACTGCCAAAGTAAACATCATCATGTCCCTTCTGAATAAGGTAGTTTGCTTTGTGCCAAGATGTAGTGTGTGTCCCTGACAATTTCACATCAACACTGTCCAAGAGGAATCCCATTCATGAGAAGGAAAAACCCTCCCTTTGTCTATGTTAGTAATGTTGAAAATAGCCAGGCCTTTAAAATGAAATGGTTGATCTTGTTTTGTGGGGAAGAAATAGGAAATAGTCATTCTGCATGTTTCAGTGTAGTTCGTCAACTGTACACATTTAATTTATTGCCAATTCATTCTTGTCCCTCGTCTTAATATCCCCCGTTGTCATTTACACGTACAACATTCTAGCTTGAGTATTGAGCTCTGAGATCAGGAGCTTCTGGGGGTCGGATGGCTTGGTTCTTAGCCCCTGACGCCAGCCAGCCTTACAAGTTCATGGTAAGAGCAGAGAGACCATCAAGACCCAAAAGGAATCAAAATAAGCTCAACCAAAGGGAGCCGCTGTGTGACCGTGGCTCCAATTCTACCTCCATTTGGACAGAGTGGTTTAAATGTTTAATGGGACTGGTTTCCGTAACTTAAGTTAGCATGAGCAAAAAAATACTAACTACATGTCGAACTGGCTTAACTACATTTGAAATGTATTATATTTATGCAAAATCTTGTGAAAAGTTTCAAGTGTAAAAACGAGGAAGGAGTCACCCTATTTATTTAATATCAGAAAGGGTGACGTTCAAGTATAACATCTATCAAGATATGAAGATCCAATTATAAACCTTCTGATAAAGATTCTTCCAGTATGTAACAGAAACATTATGACATTACTTATGCCCTGTGTCTCAAAAGTATGACGAGAACACATTTTCATGAATTAAGCTGATCACATCTCAGAGAATTGAATTTTGCAATATGTGATTCTGTTTCATATCCACTCATTTTAAAGCTTCACAGAGTCAATAAAGGAAAGAAATTGAAGTGTCAACTTGTGAGTTTCAGCTCCATCTATGTGAAGTTTGAGGTTATAAGTGTGCTTTAAGTATTAGAGTAAGTTGAATTATGTGACATATTTTAGTGATCAATTTAGAAACGTGTAGGCAAGTTTGAAAACTTGCAGCACTACTCAATACATATGCATGAGATTAGGCACAGATATGAAATATTGGTTGGGGAGAGAAAATATTTGATAATTTGATGAGGGAAAGTAATTTTTTTTTCGCTCATCTCTCTACCCACCTCCCCTCTGGCCGCCAATTCGTTCTCTGTATTTAAGAGTCTGTGTTGCTATTGTTGTTTGCTTGTTTTTATTCTTAGATTTGAGTTTAATCATATGCTATTTGTCTTTCTCTGACTTATTTCATTTAGCATAATGCACCCTAGGTTCATTCATGGTGTAGTAAATAACAAGATCCCATTCTTTTCTATGGCTGCGTAATATTCCTGTGTGTGCGTGTGTGTGCACGCGCGAGCATCTGTACACACGCCACATCCTCTTTATCCATTCCTCTGTCGACAAACACTTGGGCTGCTTCCATATCTTGGCTCTTGTAAGTAATGCCACAATAAACATAGGGGTGCATGTATCTTTTTGAAGAAGTGTTTCTGTGCACTTTGGGTAAATACCCAGTAGTGGAACTCTTTATTGGATTGTATATCTGTTTTTAATCTTTTGAGGGACCGCCATACTGTTTTCCACAGTGGCTGTACCAATTTGCATTCCCACCAACAGTGCGTGAGGGTTCCTTTTTCCCTACATCCTCACCAACACCTGTTGTTTCCCCTTTGTGATACCAGCCATTCTGACAGGTGGGAGGTGATACCTCACTGTGGTTTTGATTTGTTTTTCCCCGCTGATGAGTGATGTTGGGCATCTTTTCATGTGTCTGTTGGGCACCGTGTGTCTTCTTTTGAAAAACGTTTGAATTCTCGGTGTTTTAATCCGACTGTTTGGTTTTCGGTGTTGAGTTGCAGAAGTTCTTTATGTACTTTGGATGTTAACCCTTCACTGGAGATGTCATTTGCAAATATCTTCCCCCATTCAGTAGGTCGCCTTTTTGTTTTGTTGATGGTTTCCTTCGCTGTGCAGAAGCTTTTTATTTTGGTGTAGTGCCAATAGTTTATTTTTGCTTTTGTTTCTCTTGCCTGAGGGACCTACCTAGAAAAATCTTGCTAAGGGTATCGTCCATGAGATTACTGCCCATGTTTACTTTTAAGGGCTTTATGGTTTCTGCTCTCACATTTAGGCCTTTAATCCATTTATTTTTGTGTATGGTGTGAGAAAGTGGCCCACTTTCATTCTTTTGCATGTAGTTGCCCAGTTTTCCCAACACCATTTATTGAAAAAACTGTCTCTTCCCCATTATATATTCTTGCCTTATTTGTGATAGATTAATCGGCCATATAAGCACAGGTTTGTTTCTAGACTCTGTTCCATTCCATTGACTATGTGTCTGTTTTTGTGTGCCTGATGAGGGAAAATAATTTAAAGTTTCTCATATCAATTTTAGTAATCACTACAAGATGAAATAAGGTTTATTTTATGCAGGTTCTATACACAAGAGAAAATGGTATATTTTTGTTTATTTTTTTTAACATTTATTTATTTTTGAGAGACAGAGCATGAGCTGAGGAGGGGCAGAGAGAGAGGGAGACACAGAATCTGAAGCGGGCTCCAGGCTCCGAGCTGTCAGCACGGAACCTGACACGGGGCTCGAACCCACGAACTGTGAGATCATGACCTGAGCTGAAGTCGGATGCTTAACCGACTGAGCCACCCAAGCGCCCCATGAGAAGATGGTATATTTGAATTGCACATTTCAGTAAACAGTATTGATTCAATATAGGTAGATTTTTTTTAGTCCAAATGAATCAGTGTTAATTCCTTAATAAGAGAAATCACAAGTATTCTTTGATTTCCAAGTGATTTCTATAAAATAGTCCAACCATTTGTTCATGTTGTAATTAAAAATAGGAGGTATGATTTTCTTTTCCTGATCTTCCTCTAAACGGAAAGTTAAATGTCTGTTTTGAAAACTATCTCCTCTGTGAAAATAGTCTTAACTTGGCTTTTGACCAATTTGAATTTAATAATATAAATATATCCTGATATTTCTTCTCATTAGCTGTAGAACTGAATGTTGAGTCTGAAGGCAGAGTAGAAACCAAATAGGACTATCGACATGTTTGATGAAGGGTTGAGGTGAACACGACAAGGAAAATAAAGATGGGGAGAAGAGAGACCCTCTCTTGATCGTCAGTTGTGCAAATGGCAGAGGAAAGTGTATACATAATATAAGCTCTTTTTTGCCCTGCTCCTTTGGTATGGTATAGAAAATGGTGTAGTTGTCTCACTTAGAAATAAGTTTTACGTGTAAAATCACTTACCATAAAATTGTGTAATGATGTCATGTCTCTGTCCCTCCCGTCTGAAAAGGTCTTTGACTCTGGCATCTGTGTGAACTCATAATCCATCCCTCACATTCTCTGTGTCCCCTGGCTATGTGTCACACAGGCTGTGACAAGTCCCTTATGCCCTCCTCCCTTGTGCATCCTTTGGAACAAACTTAAGATTTATTCTTAAGTTTGGATGCTAAGAAAAGGACATGCATGATGTTAATTGTGCAGAGAGAGAGGTGAGGGATAACTTTTTGAGCATCTAGAACGAAAAGTTTTAACCACAGGAATTCTTCTATCTGGATTACTTACAAAGCTCTTTCCTCCCGGTTTAAAAAGAACTGAAAATAAGAGATCATTTTACGCGGGACCACGTAACATGGGTTGTGTGATTAAAAGTGTGCTGTTTTATTTGGAGAAAATATTAGCCATTCCTATTTTGTCACTATCCAGCTATTAAAGTTAGGATGGCCCTGCCCAGATTTCTTTAGGCCTTAGAGCCTGTCTTGATGCTCTTCTTGGGAAAGCCACCGCCATTTTTATCCAGTGCATAGTCTTTGAAAATTAGTAACATGGGGTTGAGAGAACAGAGAAAGAGAAACCACCTCTCAGCCGAAGATGTATGTCCCATAAACTCAAGGTCATGCTTCCAGAGTGAACCAGCATGTTTTCTGAAGCTTACCTTTGTCTCACTTGGGAACTTTCCCCTTTTCCTTTGTCCCAGGCTACTGGCCCATGTTTGTTGGGCTGCTTCCATAAGGTTAATTATAATTAACATCCTTTAAAAATGCATATCCAGGGGCACTTGGGTGGCTTGGTTGAGTGCTCTACTCTTGATCTTGGCTCAGGTCATGATCCCAGGGTCGTGGAATCGAGCCCCACGTGAGGCTCTGTGCTGAGCGTGGAGCCTGCTTGGGATTCTCTCCCTCTACCCCTCTCCCCTGCTCTCTATAAAATACAATAAAAAGTAAAATAAAATAAATGCATATTCATTATGTCAAATTGCAGATGCATAGAGTTTCCCAGCTGGAAAGAGCCCTCGTATTTAATAGAGTTAAGGCCTTTCCTGAGGCCCAGAAGTTACATAATTCATCATAAACATGAACCATACAGGGCTCAACCCTGGGGATCCTGCATGAGCTTACCTAAGCTCACTTCATCACCTCTGTTCCATGGCATTAGTGTAACTAACTGCCTGAGGGCATTAAGGGAATCACCGTTATAGAGGAATTTTGCATAATAAGCCATGTAATACTGTCAGTTTCAGCCTTAATTTAAGAACTCATTTTAAAGGTTTTTTTATTACTTATTTTGAGAGACAGAGAGAGAGCATTAGCGGAGGAGGCACAAAGAGAGAGAGGGGGAGAGAGGGAGAGAGAGAATCTGTGCACTGTCAGCCCAGAGCCAGATGTAGGGCTTGAATCTACAGACCATGAGATCATGACCTGGGCCGATGTTAAGAGTCAGGCCCTTAACTGACTGAGCTACCCAGACGCCCCTATTTAAGAAATCATTTTAATTACAATGTAGTTCAGAAAGCCATTTTCTCCTCCAAATAATAAAGATCTAGCTATATCACAAAACAAACTATGGATTAAATAGACCACTGGATGAACAGATTCCGCGGACCAACTCTCCCTGAGGTACTAAGCGAGTTTTAAAGTGGTTGTAATCATAACTCAGCTCCCCAGTCAGAGCAGGGAATTGGGTCCAGCCAGAAACAAGCCTTTTTTTAAGACCAGCGCCTGCCGCAGATAGGAAGGAAGCATATGTTCTGATTGCTGGCAAGCGTGTCTTCGCAGCTCTTTAACATGCTGGGGTCCCTGCCTCCCTTCTTCGGGTCAGTGCCATTGGGACACCACCTGGAGCTCGGCAGTTAAGAAATCGTCAAAACCTGGGTCAGAAATTCCCATATTTAGGTCCACTCTGCCCGTGTACGGATGCATTCGAATGGCACCCCAGTGCTCCACACGGAGGCAACGTTTTACTATCAATAAAGCTTTTGTCCCTTCTAATATTGGGTCTAGCACAGCATTGTTTGTAAAAATAAATAAGAGGAAGGTCATGAGTATTAGCATTTTCTTGTTCTTTTTCCCTTTCTAGGAATTTTGGGAGTAAAAGCTGTGTGGTGCGAGGGCCAGGAATCTTTGGAAAGTAGCATCTTACCCCTTTATGTGTTTCCCTGGTGAGACGGAGATCGGTGATTGGGGTTAGGAACGGGCCTTCGCTGGGTCATATTTGGAGGAAATTTCTTTAGCCTGAAGGGGCCTTAATGTTGGAAGCCCATAGGAATAAAGGCAGCTAGTACACACTGAATGTGTGCTCTGTTCCAGACTGGGAAGGCTATGTGGGCTCTTTTGTTTCGTCCTCGCATGTAAACTCATGTGCCAGATACGGAGAGAGGGACAGAGTGTCAGAAATGTGCCCAAGACCACAAGCCAAAAAGCGGTGGAGATGGAAACAAAAGTAGTCACATTTCAGGGCTCACATCTCGCCAGTGTACTAGCCTGTGCACCAGGGGTGTGAGCCAGTCTGCAAAGGACGACTGAGCTGGGGCGCACACCCAACCCCGCCAGGCTGGGAAGGATTCCCCAACAAGAGGGGGGCCGGGAAGCAAGGCATGGGTCCACGTGCCTCCGTCCACACTATAGATTTCCTATCTCTAGCTGCCCCCGCTACAAAAAGTCCTCACCGTCACCTCAAATTGACAGGCGTGGCCTTGGCGTAATTCATTTGGCCAACAGGAAAAATTAAGAGCTAACTACGTTGCACCTTCAAATTTGCCATGGAATAGTTTTGTGAAAACACTTTTATGATAAAGTCGGATAACTTAGGCCCAGTAAATGCAGATTCCTATCATGGACTCTGAGCTTTTATATTGAAGACAAGAATATGGCAAGTCCCTTGAGCAGGTTAGTGTGGTTCAGCCCAAACCTGAATGGATTGTTCTGCTTTGTACCACTTCTCAAGGTCTTTGCTTTCATGCAATTCTAGGAGAGTGGTTCCCATGGAACCAAAATCCTTTGAGAGAGCCAGACAGTAATACACAGCTAGTACAATTTAAAGGAGACTTTAAAATGTATTTTCCATGATGAAAGTCATTGTGTTTTCCCATCATAAAAGGGATATAGGGTTCAAAAATGTAAAAATTTCCCTAAGGGAAAACTATTATTAACCTATGGGGGAACACGTTTCCAATTGTCTCTTCCTAGATTTATTTTAGATGTATACATATTCATATAAATACTATTTATAGGGTCATAAAATGTACACTGGCTTGTATCCTGTATCAGATAAATAGATGATAGATAGATAAGGTTACACATGTATATGTAAGTCAACTTGGGCTATTTTTCCATAATAAGTATAATTCTAAGTATTTTAATTCAAGCTAGTTAACATACAGTGTAATATCAGTTTCAGGTGTGCGATATAGTGATTCAACCTTCCATACATCACCTGGTGCTCGTCACAAGTGCCCTCCTCAATCCTCATCACCTGTTGAACCCATCCCCCACCCGCCTCCCCCCTGGTGACCATCACTTTGTTCTCTATAGTTGAGAGTGTTTCTTGTTTTGTCCCTCTCTCATTTTCTTCCCTTTGCTAAATCACCATTTTAAGTCATAGTTTTTACAGCTGCATTGCATGGATGTACCATTTTTTCCCCAAGCTTCTCTGCAGGGACATTTAGATTGTTTGGCTGTTTTTTTTTTAAATATGAAATTTATTGTCAAATTGGTTTCCATACAACACCAGTGCTCAACCCAACAGGTGCCCTCCTCAATACCCATCACCCCCCCACACACCCCTCCCTTCCACCCCCCCATCAACCCTCAGTTTGTTCTCAGTTTTTAAGAGTCTCTTATGTTTTGGCTCCCTCCCTCTCTAACCTTTTTTTTTTCCTTCCCCTCCCCCATGGTCTTCTGTTAAGTTTCTCAGGATCCACCTAAGAGTGAAAACATGGTATCTTTCTCTGTATGGCTTCACTTAGCATAACACTCTCCAGTTCCATCCACGATGTTACAAAAGGCCATATTTCATCCTTTCTCATTGCCAAGTAGCATTCCACTGTATATATAAACCACAACTTCTTTATCCATTTGTCAGTTGATGGACATTTAGGCTCTTTCCATAATTTGGCTATTATTGAAAGTGCTGCTATAAACATTGGGGTGCCAGTGCCTCTATGCATAGCACTCCTGTACCTTTGGGTAAATTCCCAGCAGTGCTATTGCTGGGTCATAAGGTAGATCTATTTTTAATTTTTTGAGGAACCTCCACACTGTTTTCCAGAGTGGCTGCACCAGTTTGCATTCCCACCAACAGTGCAAGAGGGTTCCCATTTCTCCACATCCTCTCCAGCATCTATAGTCTCCTGGTTTGTTCATTTTAGCCACTCTGACTGGCATGAGGTGATAACTCAGTGTGATTTTGATTTGAATTTCCCTGATGAGGAGCGACGTTGAGCATCTTTTCATGTGCCTGTTGGCCATCTGGATGTCTGCTTTAGAGAAGTGTCTATTCATGTCTTCTGCCCATTTCTTCACTGGATTATTTGTTTTTTGGGTGTGGAGTTTGGTTAGCTCTTTATAGATTTTGGATACTAGCCATGTCATTTGCAAATATCTTTTCCCATTCCGTTAGTTGTCTTTTAGTTTTGTTGATTGTTTCCTTTGCAGTGCAGAAGCTTTTTATCTTCCTGAGGTCCCAGTAGTTCATTTTTGCTTTTAATTCCCTTGCCTTTGGAGATGGGTCAAGTAAGAAATTGCTGCAGCTGAGGTCAGAGAGGTTTTTTTCCTGCTTTCTCCTCTAGGGTTTTGATGGTTTCCTGTCTCACATTCAGGTCCTTTATCCATTTTGAGTTTATTTTTGTGAGTGGTGTAAGAAAGTGGTCTAGTTTCATCCTTCTGCATGTTGCTGTCCAGTTCTCCCAGCACCATTTGTTAAAGAGACTGTGTTTGGCTGTTACAAACAATGTTGAGTCGGACATATTGATTTATCAGGGGAAATTTTTTCAGGGAATTAACTCAGCACAAGAGACTGTGTTTGTTGAGTTACCTCCACCAATACTCCTCAAGCTCTCTGACTTCCTGGTGAAGAGCTGAGATCCCGGGAATCGTGTGTCATTCTAGTTTGAAATGGAAGTGGAAATTCTAAGGGCTCTACTCTAAGGAGCTGGCAAGGTCTTTACAGAGTGCAAAGGAAGGTGGTTCCGGACCGTAGAACTGCCTCCACTCAAGCAGAGACCAAACAGAAAGCCTCAGTAGATTAACTATTTGGCTCGGTAAACTTCTTATAATTAATACTTATTAAACTGGCAACTAATAAGGCCAACATGTACCCCTCATTGGCCACCTGCTACCCAACAACTGTTACCACCATCTTCTTCCCCACCTACCCCCCCCCACCCACACTTCGACCCTTGGCTTCTCCTTGTGGAATTGTATCAGTCAGGTACCCCAGATCCCTGAGAATATATTGAGATCCCCTAGAAAATGGACAGTGAGGCTCAGGCTGGTGTCCTAAACCACATGTCTAGTGTGAGTGAAACTTACAGGAAACTGAGTTTGAGTTAGCCATTTCCATTAAACTCTCATTTGTAAAGCATCAGTCACTGTGCCGTCAATTTGTTTTATATTCAGCAGAAGGGAAGCAGCATATTCTGGAAATAGCTTGGGCCAAAAAGAGCATGGAGCCAGTTCTGCCACTTGACATCTCTATCCTGGTCTTGGTCAAGATATGAACCTCTCTGGTATTCCTCAGTTTGATGCTCTGAAGAGTGGGGATGACAATGGTACCTCAAAGCGTTGCCTAGAACATTGAGAGAAGTCACTTATTGCACTGTTCCTGGCACCTAATATGAGCACTTTAATAATATTAGCTATTTTTTTAATATATGAAATTTATTGTCAAATTGGTTTCCATACAACACCCAGTGCTCATCCCAAAAGGTGCCCTCCTCAATACCCATCACCCACCCTCCCCTCCCTCCCACCCCATTATTATCGATGATGAAGTCTTTCTAAAAACAAAACAAAACAAAAATCTCTTCCTCTTTCAATGAAGAGTTGATGTCAGGACTAAATAAAATAACATACACGGACATGTATGTGCTCCATAAAGGTTAGTTCCCATTCCTCTTGGACATCCCCGAGAGCTTCATTTATTTCCCTGCATAGATTCATCCTAATATACAGTTCAAAACTCTCAAATAGAAAAGTGGGTAAATATTTCTGCCTAGTATACTGGCTACAGTGAAATAAATCAAACATCTGGGTGTGGGTATAACAAAATTGGTAAACATACTAGGGATCATGGAATTTGTTCATTGGAAGGGAACCAAAGAGTAGTACAGGCTTGGAAATGGAGCCCTAAGTAATGACCATGGTCTCAAGATGCTAATGGACCCCACAAGCTTGTCGGCAGCCAACAACATTATCCTAGAGATGGTGTTATTAATCTAGCAGGCTCTCCGGTTGGGCATGTCATGTCTCGGTCATTCAAGGAAAAGGTTGGGGTAAGAAAACATCTTGTAAAAATACAACTGAAAACTTGACGCTGAATCACATAGCTATTTGGCCGTGGATAGTGCCTGTGTAGTGTTGGCACATAAAAATCTTTTCTTCCCTTCCATGCATAATTAAGGGCACTTGGGGACAGAAGGAAAAGACAAAATGCTACGTGCTTGTCATCCTAGTGCCCGTTGTTAAGAGATGCACGTTGTGGCTTTGCCAGTGATCAATCATCATGGCTTGTTGCATTCTTTCTTTGATTCATGCAGTCAACAAATATTTAATAAGCATTTACTCTGTGTCAGGGGCAGGGAATTTAACATATCCCCCATCTCAGGTTGCTTACAGTCTAATGAGAGGACACAGGTACTCATCAAGTAATGAAGAAACTATTGAGTGCATTAGCTTGTGCTAAGAGCTATAGAAAAGAATAACACAGGGAAGGGGGTGGTTACTCTTGGACATAGGCTGGTGTGAGGACACACTGATTAGGAAACATTTGAGCAAAGAGCTTCGGGAACTCAGAGGGTCCTTCCGGGAATATCTGTGGGAGAATATTAGGGCAGAACAGCACGTGCAGATAGCCTGGGGCACGCACTTGCTTAATGTGCTCAGGGCCAGTGTGACCCCGGCACAGTGAGTAAGGGGAGAGTGGGGTCCAGACGGTGTAGGACCTTGTAGGCCTTTGTGACGGCTTTGCCTTCATGAGCGAAATGGGAAGCCACTGGGGTGTTTTGAGCAGAGGAGTGACGTGGTCTGGCTTTGTTTTGCAGACAACACCTGAGGTCCCCTATCCGGCAGAGGCTGCTGGGTGGGGCAAGGGCACAGCAGAGAGGCCATCCGTGACTTCTCACTCGGTGGCCCTTTCTCACTTAAGGCGACAATAACTCCGTACAGTAGCCCAATGGCATCTTCAGCAAGAACTGGGGCTCAGAGCTGTTAAGCAGTCAGCCCAATGAGGTCAGGATTCGGGTCCAGACCGGGGACCCTAAAGGCAGAGTCCTCTCCTCCCACCCTGTGCGCAAGGAAAAACGTATGTCACTGTCACTGCAAAGAATAATGAATAACGTTTACATCAGGGGCGTAAACGACACAAGAGTCTTCAGTCACGAAACTAAGGCCCCAAAGAGAAAATACGGTTTCATTTCTCCTCTGATTTTTAGTCCTCTGACACAGCTTATTTTTCATGCTGTCTAGATTTCTTTTCGAGGTGGGAGTTCACATTTTGTGTTTTATTATGAACTACAGCTGAATCCGTTTGAATTACGCTCATCTGCCGTCTTCCAGAGTTTCACAGATGGCGTAGACGGCCTTTATCTGCTTAAGGCGTTTTCGAATATCCATTTTCCTCTCTAACCTGTCCTGCGGATTCACAAATGCTGGCAGCGGACTGGGGCCCATTTATGTGAAGTGTCCTTGGGCCCTCTTCTCAGGCCCTTGCCACGGCCATGCCCTCTCAGACTGGATCCAATCTGTACACGTGTGCCTGAACAGGACACTTAAGAATTTCGCCTCCATGCAGATGAAGCGGGGGGCCAATTCACGACCAGAGGGGACAGCGATACTTGAGCTGAAAAGCGGGAACAGCTTGTCCGTTATTTCCCCCAAGCCTTTCATTAGTTCCAGAGAATTCGGGCTTGAGGAGTCTGTCGCTCAACAGCCCCAGATGACTCTTCTCTATTGCTATTAAGTGATGAGCTCCATTCTCTCTCACTTTCCTTCCAAGTCACCTTGTTGAAGTGTTTTTGTTTTTTTTTTTTTTTGTAAAACAGTGAGCACAGACCCGCAGCCAGTCTGAGGAGTAGGATTTGGAACAACGCAAGCCACCGGGAGCCCCGTGGGGTGCGACAGAGGCATGGAAGCAGTGGGGCCGTCCGAGCTCAACCTAGGTCTCCTCAGTTAGTGTGACCAAGCAGTCAGGTTCAAGGTCGGACAGGATGAAAGCTATCCTGCATACGGGCAGAGAAGAAAAAAAAAGTTTTCAAAATCTCTTGCAAGACAAAATTGTATTTTTTCTTTACCTTTTTTTTTTTTTTTTTCTTCAGTGGAGGAAAGGGCAAAACTAGGAGGTAAAACGAGAAGAAATCACAGTATATTCATCCCCGGTCTCAGCAGAGAGAGGGGTCTGTCGCTGAATTTTATTTATTTGTTATTATTTTACTTTTGGGAGAGCGCAAGCAGGGTAAGGGAAGAGAGAGGAGGACAGAGGATCTGAAGCCAGCTCTGTGCGGACAGTGGTGAGCCCGATGTGGGCCCTGAGATCGCGACCTCAGCTGAGGTCAGATGCTCAACCGACGGAGCCACCCAGGTGCCCCCATGCCCCTGAATATTATACCCGTAGAAAGGTTTGTTGGCGAGGGCCAGGGGGCAACGGTGGAATGTTCCTACATCTACCACACTCACCTAAAGGGAAATTGGAGAATTTAGTTTTTATACTTCTTGGGTTGGAGGAGAAATACTGTCAAAGTACACTCAGCCACATGACATGATATGAAATAAAATCACACGATGACCATCCAGGACACTTTCCCACTCCCAAT
The DNA here is from genome assembly GCF_022079265.1 of Lynx rufus. Taxonomy (NCBI): domain Eukaryota; kingdom Metazoa; phylum Chordata; class Mammalia; order Carnivora; family Felidae; genus Lynx; species Lynx rufus. The sequence continues at coordinate 5,031,084 of NW_025814840.1, read as the reverse complement.
CCAGTGGGCACAAAACTCGTTGAGAATCTCCCTAAAATTCACCTGGTCCCGTGGAAGGGGACTGGACGGTAGTTTGCGGCCTTGGGAGGCGCTGTGTGGCTCGGGCAGGGTTTGGGCTGTCACTCAAGTGCTCCGTGTGATTTGGGGATAAGAAGGCACCCTGTTACATTCATGCCCTGGGCTTTTTCTCACTGAACTCTCCCTGCCTGTCGTTAAGGTCCAGCTGAAAAGCGAAGAGTCCAAGACGTTTGCCATGAAGATTCTCAAGAAACGCCACATCGTGGACACCAGACAACAGGAGCACATTCGCTCGGAGAAGCAGATCATGCAGGGGGCTCATTCCGACTTCATAGTGAGGTAGAGACCCTGTCCCCGCGCTCCCCATAGAGACTCAGCCACAAAACCCACCGTGGCCCGTGCTTACGTTACACGCTTTGTTCTTGCAGCACACGTCGTTTTCAATCTGATTTTAAGAAAGTTTTTTTGCTAGACTTGAAAAAAAAAAAAACCCTGAAGTTTGATTCTATCTTTTTTTTTTTTTTAAGAGAATCCGATTCTTTGAAAACACAGTTCCCCCAAAGGAGATATCTGAGTTTCTCACATTCCATGTGTGTGCTCTCTGTGACTCCAAAAGCCGGCATCGGCCGTTGGAGCTCAAAAGGCAAAATATCAAGAATCAAACTCTGCTACCTATAACTATTTGAATAGTAGTGTGTAATTTCTTGAAGCTCTTAAAAAATGAAGTGACTGTCCCATCTCTGAATTTTCGGAGCATTAATAATGAGGATAATGGGGGAGTTTTCATATGCAGAAAAACCTGTTCTCGGTAATTTGTCAGTGGCCCTTATTGAAAACAGGGTGAGTGCAAGTGAACAGCATAGGAATTTACTACATATCTATATTTGTAAACTGTATCTACTTTATATCCATGTATACGGTATGTTTATGACCACTAATAGGGCTCAAGATTCCATGCTTAAAGCGCCCACCAAATTGGGATTAGAGGAACCCCAAGCGGCCATCTTGGTCCATAATCATGTGGATTAATCCATTTGTTGCAAAGGACAGACTAACCCCCTACACTGTGTACATCTCGGGACGCTGTTGCCTCCTTTGCCCTATTTGTACACAGATCTCTCTCATTCTTTTAATAACATTTCAAGCTTGGTAAGTCAAGTATGAGGCTGTAATCTGAGCACTGAAAGCGCTACATTCTTTTCAAAGACAGCCATGTTTATAACCTTTGTTTTCTTGTTTGTGATTCACAGACTGTACAGGACATTCAAGGACAGCAAATATTTGTATATGTTGATGGAAGTGTGCCTAGGTGGAGAGCTCTGGACCATTCTCAGGGATAGGTAGGAATTTTAAGAAATTTCTATCATATGTCCAAAAATATTGAAGTCATATTACGTGTTACATATGCTTCTATTTCAGAAAATAAGTGTTGGATATGACCCACTATACATATACGCTTTAGTAAATATGAAACCACATTTTAGATTTGTAACTAATGATACAGGCTTAGTCCAGTATGGAAATGGTACCTAGCAAGGTACATGAAACAGGCCTTTTTTTAAACTTGAATATTGGAATCAGTTTACTATATACTGAGAATTCAATTCATTGCTGTGACTTGAAGGGAATTAAAGTTACGTTCTACTTGCAATCTGGATTAATTACCAGTTTAATTGCTGTGCTCATTGTCCAGATGGGCAGTCTGCCTTTCCTGACATTGAGAAGTTGTTCTCGAGGAACTTTCTTCTCTGACTTTACACTGCTCCTTGGTTCCAAAATTAATAAGTTTTCCAGCCTTCTGTTTCAGGCTTTAGATAATGTTAGGAAAAAAGTAATCCACTTATAGGCAGTATTTCATCTAAACAATGTGATTTAGATTTACCTATTTTTTGCCCTTTTAGGGCAAGTAAAGTTGGCCAAGTTAGTGCTTGTTTCTTTTAATTATGCAGAATTAATTTTCCATCTCTTATTTATATAACTAGCAAACTAAAAATTTATTCATGTCCTAGAAGATCATTACCAATCCTAAATGATTACTTAAAAAAAAAGACCAAAACTTTCTTTCCTGTGAATGAGCTTTTAATCATTCCCTATGAATGATCAAACATTCAAAAGTCATTCTTGTTCTTTTGAACGTTCACTTGTGACATCTTTTTTGACATTTCTTCCCGTCTCACTCATGTTCTCCTTCACTGGGTAACATAAGCCATGCTATTTTTGACCAACCAATGGGTCTTTAATAAGCTATCTGATTTTATTTTTATTTTTGGGACAGAGAGAGACAGAGCATGAACGGGGGAGGGGCAGAGAGAGAGGGAGACACAGAATCGGAAACAGGCTCCAGGCTCTGAGCCATCAGCCCAGAGCCTGACGCGGGGCTCGAACTCACGGACCGCGAGATCGTGACCTGGCTGAAGTCGGACGCTTAACCGACTGCGCCACCCAGGCGCCCCAAGCTATCTGATTTTAAAGTCTCATTCCTAATTGTGTTCATGTGGTAACTTCCTGTATTTGGAAACATTGCCCTGTCAACTCTTATCCTCATTGCCGTCCTTGTGTATGTCTAGTGGATTTCTTTTTACCTTGTCAGTGTCTTATTACATTGATGATATCTTTCTTAAGATAAACTAGCATACAAGGGATCGTATCGTATTGGCATAAGGGGATGTGATAAACATCTGCACTAAGCTATTTTAGTAATGTTTGAGTACAGAATATATGCCGGGCATTGTGATAGAAGCTGGGGATACAATGAGAAAACAGATGTAGTCCCCCTTCTCATAATTTGTAGGCTGTTGCACAAAGTTAACATTCTGATTCATGAGTTAATGTCTAATTCATCCTAATGTGGTTCTACCTGACCTTTCAACCCGCTAATTTATTGGAAATATCTTCCCTGATTTGCTGTAATTAGAATAGAAGATGTACAGGTGGAAGTAAACATGAAAGCAATAATGAGCCATGTAGGGAAAGGAACTATTTTAAGCTTCTATTAACTTCTTGAACCAGGCAAGAAAAACACAAGTCAGTCTCAAGTCCACTAATGGGGCATGAGACACGCATAGGAATCAAATGTCAATATATATTTTGAAAGAAAATATTTCATGTTTTCTCCCTCTTTCACTTGATTTGCATTTTGTTGGCTCATACATACCAGCCCGGGCTTCTGAGTAAGATGTATTTTGATCTGTCAGGACAACTCAAGTTGCTAGTAAGCAGTTAACCTTTGGAGGAGTGAATAGAGTGAAAGTATCAGTGGTTGGTCCTTTCTCTACTTCCATCAGTGTGCTTAATTTTTTCAAGTTTGCTTACTTATTTTGAGAGAGGGAGAGAATCCCAAGCAGGCTCCAGACTGTCAGTGTACAGCCTGACATGGGGCTCTGTCCCACAGACCCATGAGATCATGACCTAAGCCAAAATCAAGAGTTGGATGCTCAGCTGATTGAGCCAGCCAGGCAGCCCCAGGATGCTTTTGGTTTTTTTTAATTTTTTAAACGTTTACTTTGAAGAGAGAGGGAGACACAGGATCTGAAGCAGGCTCCAGGTTCTGAGCTGTTAGCACAGAGCCTGATGTCAGGGGCTCGAACCCATGAACTGTGAGATCATGACCTGAGCCAAAGTCAGGTGCTTAGCTGACTGAGCCACCAGGTGCCCCCAGGATGCTTTTTCATTGGTTCAGTTTCCTTCCCTTTCACCATCCCTGGGATGCACAGTTGGTGAATTCCCCACAATGTGCTTAATACTACATGAAGCTATATAAAGAGGTATGACCTGGAGAAGTAAGGGCTGCCTGCTTCTTCCTAAAGATGCAGAAGGGCTGAAGCCTCAACATTAAAAGCAGTATAACTATTATATACAAAATCACTTCAGAATCATTATTGTCTACCAGTGATTCAGCTCCAATTAATATTGCCACTGACTATCTTTCTCACTATTTGTTTAAATTGAGGCTGAAAGTCCTAAAGGTTAATTGTTAGAAAGAACGACAACAAAAAATGACAAGAGAAAAAGGAAAATAATTAGGCTATTAGTCACAGCGTACATGAAAATATCCGTAGTCAAAACAAATCCTATTGTTCAAGTCATTCAGTTTTCATTTTCTGTCCCAGGAAAACAGCAGCAGGGAGAAGGTATTCTGAAAGCAAAAAGGAAAGTATTTGAGTTAAGAAACGCTTGTGTGACTATTCTTTACTAACAAGGTGATACCTCTAAGCCTCAGGGATTTAGTATAGGAAGTCTCTAACAGCAACAGACCTCCCCCTACTCTCCCCTAGTAAGTGACATGACCACTTCCTGCCTCTTTTTTTTTTTTCGTCAGCATAGTAAAGGAACCCAGAGCAGTTTTTCATCTGTTTTCAAAAACCTAAGAAGGAAAATAATCCCATAAAAAATAAAATGATACCATATATATAACAGGACTGGTTGACTCTTAAATATTTATCTTTTATCATTTTACTTAGCACAGAAATCTTAATTGTTCCAGTTATTTCTCTGGTTTTATTCTCTATTAGCTATCATGCTTTATCTTCTAGTTTGTGACTTTCTGTTTTCCACAAATTCTGTTTCATTGTTTGGAATATGTTGATACACAGTAAGTGTTATAAAGAAGGTAAATATAAAGAATTAGCAATCTGTACTACCTTCTTAAAAATGTAAGTGGTTAATATCACATTAGTATTTATATAGATGTTATATTATGTATTAATATTGGTATTTAATAGGGGCGCCTGGGTGGCGCAGTCGGTTAAGCGTCTGACTTCAGCCAGGTCACGATCTCGCGGTCCGTGAGTTCGAGCCCTGCGTCAGGCTCTGGGCTGATGGCTCGGAGCCTGTTTCCGATTCTGTGTCTCCCTCTCTCTCTGCCCCTCCCCCATTCATGCTCTGTCTCTCTCTGTCCCAAAAATAAATAAACGTTGAAAAAAAAAATTTAAAAAAAAAAAAAATATTGGTATTTAATATATAATAATATAATGAAATTTAACATTTTGAGTGTTAATTTTGAAATACGTGTAAATAGTTCCTACCCAATATCTTAATTCTTTCAGACACTAGAATTTTCAAATCATGCACATTTCCCTTCTAGTCATGTGTCTTCGCAGATGTGTTTTGTAAGCCCGAGAGTAACTTAAATGGCCAATCTCTTTGATTCTAACTATATTGTGGAGGGTAATTATTTAAATTCCATCTGAGATGACATAACGGAGAGTGGAAATCAAAAGCATTTCCAGGGGTCAGGAAGATAGCAGCATCAGGGGAATCCTCAACTCAACTCGTCACAGGAACACACCAAGATAACAGCTGCATTTGTACAGCTAACTCCGAAAACAACCTGAGGACGGTTGGAAGAAGCCTTCCCCAATAATCATGGAGTGGAACCCACATTGGAAAGGGCTGGAAGCACAGAGACACAGTTGGGAACCAAATCTCCTGTGATGGGGGAGGATACCCCAAGCGTGGAGAAGCAGAAAGAGACCCCACTGGGAAAATGATGATCCATACGTACCATTCGGCGTTGAAAAACAGTGGGGCTTAACTTGGCCAAGTGTTTAAAATCAGCTGGGCTTAGGTCCAGGTACTTTAATTCCAGAAGAGCCTGAGGGCAACAGAAAATGGAGTCCCCACCCTTAAAGAACGAGTATAATAAATAAGCTGCCGAGACAGCACAGAAAGAGCGATTTGCAAAGTGTAGGGAAGGACATTTATGTACAGAGTGTGCACTGGAGAAGAAGGGATCTTCAGGAGACTTCTCCCCGGAAAAATGTGCTGGCAGGCCCTGGTTCTCGTCCCTTTCCAGCCTGGCGAGCCAGACACTTGTGGGAGCCAGTGCTAAGCCCTGCACCGATCTTGGCAGCACTGCAAGGCCCCAGTCCCACATTCCCTTACAGACCCATCCCATTCAGCCTGCTCACCTCAGCCGGCATCCATCCGGAGCGACTCCTGTCCTGGGAGAGAAAAGATAATCACACACACCAGCGCACCACAGTTCCAATGGCCCAGCCTTTGAGCCGCCAGCACAGGGGAAAAACCCTGCCCTGTGGTGCACCCACAGCTGTGGGAGAATGACTAAGTGGGGACAGTTTGCCTGACTACTGACCCTGCCCACCTACAAGCCTGTGGCAGTCACATACCGCTGAACACAGGGACTGAACCTTGCCCCGGATAAGCACAGAGGGCACGACACGTCATTGCAGATGACTGGACTGAAGGCAGATACGGTTCAGCCACAACAGTAGGGTGCATGCAGCCCACACGGGAGCCACCCCTGAGGCAGCTGCTCCAGGTGACCAGGGGGGCATTGTGCTCCAGGGTACCATGGGAACCCTTCTACACAAGGCCACTAGTGTCCTGACCAGGAAGCATCGCTGACCTGACACATAGAAACAAACATGGAGAATCAGACAAAATGAGGAAACAGAGAAGTATGTCGCAAACGAAACAGAGATAAGCAATATGAAACAGATAAGCAACACGATAGAAAATACAGAGTAATGGTCCTAAAGATACTCACTGGACTTGGGAAAGACTGGAGGACTCAGTGGAAACCTCAACAAAGAGGAAGAAAATATAAAAAGGAAGAACTCAATGGCTGAAATGAAAAATACACTAGAGAAAATAAACAGATTAGAGGAGGCAGAAGGACAGATCAGGGACCTGGAGGAGAGAGTAACAGAAGGCAACCAGCTGAACAGCAAAAAGAAAAAAGAATAATACAAAATGAGAATAGGTTAAGAGAAGTCAGCAACACCATCGAGTGTAATCACATTCGCATTATAAGGATCTCCTAAGGAGGAGAGAGAAAAGGGGCACAGAATTTATTTGATGAAATAACAGCTGAAACTGTCCTTGTCTAGGGAAGGAAACAGATACCCAGATCCAGAAAATAAAGAAACCCCACGACAAGATTAACCCAAGGAGGTCCACATAATAATTAAGACACATAATAATTAAAATGGCAAACAGTAGTGATAAAGAGTTTTTAAAGCAGCAGGAGAAAAGAGAACAGTTACATACAAGGGAAACCCCGTAAGACTCTTAGCAGATTTTATAGCAGAAACTTTGTAGGCCAGAGGAAGTAGCATGATATATTCAAAGGGATGAAAAGAAACAAACCTGAAGCCAAGAATATTCTGCCCATGAAGGCTATTATTCAGAACAGAAGGAGAGGTAAAGAGTTTCCCAAACAAAAGATAAAGGAGTTCACTACCACTAAACTGTTCTTGCAAGAAACTTTAAAGTGTCTTTTACAATTTCTTGAAGTGGAAAGTAAAGGCAATAGCTAAAAGTAAGAAAAATTATGAAAGGATAATTTCACAGGTAAAAACAAACATATAGTAAAGGTATTAGATCAATCACTTATAAAGCCAGTATGGACGTTAAAACAAATAGTGAAGTCAATAATATCTACAAAACCAAGTCAGTGGGGTGTCTGGGTGGCTCAAGTCAGTTGAGCATCTGACTTCAGCTCAGGTCATGATCTCGTGGATCGTGAGTTCGAGCCCCACATCGGGCTCTGTGCTGACAGCTCAGAGCCTGAAGCCTGCTTCAGTTTCTGTGTCTCCCCCTCTCTCTGCCTCTGTCTCAAAAATAAATAAACATTAAAAAAAAATTTTTTAAAAACCAGTCAAGGGATACACACAAAATAAAAAGATGGAAAATATGACCTCATGTACATAAAACATGGAAAGGGGAATAAAAACTTAGTGCTTTTAAAATGTGTTCCAACTTGAGACCATGAACTTAATATAGCCTGCTATACACTTAAGATGTTATATATGAACCTAGTGGTAACCACAAATCAAAAACCTTTAATAGGTACACAAAAAAACAGAGACAGAGGAATCCAAGCATAACACTAATGAAAGCCCTCAAGGACAAGGTAAGACGGCAAGAGAAGAAAAAAGGAACAGAGAAGAACTACAAAAACAACCAGAAAAACAACAGATAGCAATAAGTATATACCTATCAATAATTACTTTAAATGTAAATGGACTAAATGTCCCAATCAAATGACACAGGATGATGGAATGGATTAAAAAACAAGACCCATCTATATGCTGCCTACAAGAGACTCACCTGACTAAAAGACACATACAAGCTGAAAGTGAAGGGATGGAAAAACATTTACCATGCAAATCGAAGTGGAAAAAAAAGCCAGGCCACCAATATTCATAGCAGAAAAAAATAGACTTTAAAACACAGACTGTGGCAAGAGACAAAGAAGGGCCCCTCCTCAAGATAAAGGGGTGATAAATTGATAATGATCAATCCAACAAGAGTATATAACAATTATAAATATCTGTGCACCCAACATAAAAGCACCTAAATACAAAAAATAATTTTTGACATACAGGGAGAAATTGACAGCAATATAATAATTGTAGGGGACATTAACACCCTGCTTATATCGATGGAGAAATCATCCAGAAAGAAAATCAACAAGGAAACCATGGCTTTGAATGACCTATTAGACCAGACAGACCTAGCAGATTCATACAGAACATTCCACTCAGAAACAGTATACACATTCTTTTCAAACGCACATGGAACATTGTGCGGGATAAATCACATTAGGCCACAAAACAGGTCTCAATAAATTCAGAGAGATTGAAATATCAAGCATAATTTATGACTACAGTGATATGAAACTAAAAATCAATTTCAAGAAAAAATCTGGAATGAACAGAAATATATGGAGGCTAAACAATATGCTAATAAACAATGTATTGTTCAACCAAGAAACCAAGAGAAACATCATAAAATACATGGAGACATGAAAATGAAAACGCAGTAGTCCAAAATCTTTGGGAGACAGCAAGTGTACTTTTAAGAGGGAAGTTTATAGCAATACAGGTGTACCTTGAGAAATAAAATAATATCAAACAATCTAAACTTACAGCTAAGGAGCTGAAGAAGAACAAACAAAGCCCAAACCCAATAGAAGGAATGAAATAATAAAGATTAGGGCAGAAATAAATAGAGACTAAAAAAATAGAACAGATTCATGAAACCAGGGGCTGTTTCTTTGAAAAGATAAAACTGAAAAACCTTTAGCTAGACTGATCAAGAGAAAAAGAGGGCACAAAATTAGAAATGGAGGAGAAATAACAACCAACACCATAAAATGCAAAGGATTGTAAGGAAATATTATGAAAAATTATAAGCCAACAATTTGGATGACATAGAATAAATGCTTAGAAATATATAATCTTCCTAAGCTAAATGAGGAAGAGATAGAAAATTTGAAGAGACCAGTTGCTAGCAATGAAATTGAATCACTAATCAAAAAACCTTCCAACAATCTGAATTCCAAGACAGGATGGCTTCACAGGTGAATTCTATCAAACATTCAACGAAGAGTTAGTACCTATTCTTCTCCAACTATTCCAAAAATAGAAGAGGAAGGGAAACATCCAAACTCATTCTACAAGACCAACATTACCCTGATTTTAAGACCAGTATTAAAACCAAAGATACTACAGAAAACAACGATAGGCCGATATCTCTGATGAACATAGATGCAAAAACCCTCAACAAAATATTAGCAAACTGCATTCAACAATACCTTAAAAAATGATTTACCACGATTAAGTGGGATTTAGGCAAGGGATGCAAGTGTGGTTCAATACTGGCAAATCATCAATGTGATACATCACATTAACAAGAGAAAGGATGGAAAACAATCATCTCAATAGATGCAGAAGAGCATTTCACAAAATACAATATCCATTCATGATCAAAACTTCTGGAGTGAGTCTAGAGGAAACATACCTCAACATAATAAAGGTCATATATGAAAAACCCACAGGTAACACCATACTCAATGGGAAAAAAAAACTAAGAGCTTTTCCTTGAAGATCAAGAACAAGACAAAGATGTCCACTCTCACCACTTTTATTCACACAGCACTGGAAGTCCTAGTCTCAGATATCCAAACAAAAAGGAATACAAGCCATACAGGATTGGTTAGGAAAAAGTAAAACTTTCACTAGTTGCAGACGACATGATACCATATATAGAAAACTCTAAAGAATCCACCAAAAGAAACTACTAGAGCGGATAAATGAATTCAGTAATATTGCAGGAAACAAAATTAATATACCAAAATCTGTTGCATTTCTATACCTAATAAAAAACTAAGAGAGAAATCAAGGAATCGATCCCATTTGTAACCACACCAAAAAGAATAAAATACCTAGGAAAAAACTTAAGATGATACAAACAAATAAAAAGACAGTTCAAGTTTGTGGATTGGAAGAGTATTGTTAAAATGTCCATACTACCCAAAGCAGGGTATAGATTCATTGCCATCTCTATTAAAATACAAATAGCATTTTTCACAGAACTCTAATAATCCTAAAATTTGTATGGAACCACAAAAAGACCCCAAATAGCCATAGCAACCCTAAGAAAGAAGAACAGAGCTGGAGGTATCACAATTCCAGATTTCAAGATATACTACAAAGTTGTAGGCATCAAAGCAGTATGGTACTGGCATAAAAACAGAATAGAGGGCCCAGAAATAAACTGACACTTACATGGTTGATTAAAAGCAAGAATATACAGCAGGGAAAAGACAATCTCTTCGAAAAATGGTTTTGGGAAAACTGGACAACTACATGCAAAAGAATGAAACTATACCAACTTTCCAAAATAGATTGAAAACCTAAATGTGAGACCTGAAACCGTAAAACTCCCAAAAGAAAAGATAGGCAGTAATCTGACATTGGCTTTAGTGACATTTTTCTAGATACATCTCCAGAGACAAGTGAAACAAAAGCAAAAATAAACTATTGGGACTACATCAAAATAAAAAGCTTCTGCGCAGCCAAGGTAGCCATAAACAAAATGAGAAAGCAACCTACTGAATGGAAGAAGATATTCGCAAATGATGTATTCAATAAAGGGTTAATATCCCAAAATACATGAAGAACTCCTATAACCCAACACAAAAAAACAATCAAATTTTTAAAATGAGCAGAGGACCTGAATATTCATTTTTCCAAAGAAGACACACAGTGGCCAACAGATACATGAAAAGATTCTCAACATCACCCATCATCAGGGAAATGAAAATCAAAACCACCAGGAGATATCACCTCCCACCTGTCAGAATGCCTGAAATTTAAAAAGACGAGAAATAGCAAGTGTTGGGAGAGGATGTGGTGAAAAAGGAACCCTCATGCACTGTTGGTGGGAATGAACACTGATGCAGCCAGTGTTGAAAGAGTATGAGAGTTCCTGAAAAAAATTAAAAACAGAACTACCCTATGATCCAGTGTTCCAGTCCCTGGGTATTTACTCCCCAAAATGCAAAAACGCTAATGTGAAAGGATACTTTGACTCCTGTGTTTATTGCAGCATTATTTACAAAGCCAAATTATGGAAGCAGCCCAAGTGTTCATCGGTAGATGAATGGATAAAGAAGATGTGCTGTACGTATATCCAATGGAATGTTACTCAGCCATAGAAAAAGAATGAGGCCTTGCTCTTTGCCACCACGTGGATGGAGCTAGAGAGTATTATACGGAGTGAAATAAGCCAGAGAGAGAAAGACAAATCCGATATGATTTCACTGAAATGTGGAATCTTGCAAACAAAACAACAAAACAGATTATTCAAAATATTGAGAAGAAAATGGGGATTTCCAGAGGGGAGGTTAGCGGAGAGATGGGTAAACTAGACAAAGGGCATTAAGAAATACAAACTTCCAGTTATAAAAGGAATCAATCACAGAGATGAAAAGTACAGCACTTGGAACACAGTCCATAATACGATGCTGTTTGGCGACCAGTGGTTACGACACTTAACCATGGTGAGCACTGAATAACGTAAAGAATTAATCATTACGTTGTACGCCTGAAACTAATACAATAGTTACACTCACTCATGATTCACGTTACTAGTCAAGGGAAAAAGGGAACTTACCTCCGATGAGAGATGCTTTGTCTTGGTTGCATGTGGTCATTTCAGGACCTGGTTTATGACAAGTGGATTAAACACGGATTAAAGTTGAGTCTATCCATAAGTATACATAACCCTCTGATGCTCTCAATCAGATTGTTATCTACTGCCATCTAGCTAGAATAAAACAACAGCCCATTCCTAGAGAAAGTATACGGGCCTTTTCCATGCTTGTTTTAATTGAAATGACATGCATGTCAAGGCATAATTTATTATTTTGAAGAGCTATTTAGGGCAGTGATTTATTTCTTCAAGCAACTTTCTGTTGAGAAAACAAGCTTTCATTTTTGTTTTAGATCAAATTTGTGTTGTCATTTTCAATTCTAATGGCAATTTTTCATTTTGAGTCACCCTGATGCTATGCTTTGTGACTGCTTTCCAGCAGTGTATTTCAGAATCCACAAATTACCCACATCAAACGTTTAGCGATGAAGCTGTGTTTCTGGTAAATACTTTGTATGCATACATTATGTTGAGTTATCAGCTAACATGGAAACAGATTTAAGATCATGTTTTCATTTAATTTTGAAAACCAGTTACAAATATGCTTATATATGAGGGAGACTCAAAATAGAGTTTTAAAGGAACGGAAACCAGCTTTGCAGAACCCTCCAAGTTCCAAAATGGCTCAGAATCAGAGAAACCTTGACACGAATAAACAGAGCTGTCGAGAACTCAAGACCCAAAGGTGTAGGTTGGTGGTCAGTTCACTTTATGATGAAAAATGGCAGGCAGTAAGAGAGTCATTTTTGCCTGTGCATTTGTGAGAAGCCTAGACAAAATGAAAAGAATGGAGATTAACATAAGACCCTTCAGAGCTGACTCATGGCAGTTAGCCTTGGCAGTGAGAGGCAGCAAATACTTACGTAACAGTGTTAATTAGGTATTACAGACCCCTCATTCCCATCTCCAGAAGACTTCCGACCCGTCTGTATCATTCAGCTTTCCTAGATTAAGACACAGCAGCTAAAGAAGACTGTTTCAGTTCTCAGTTAGAATGGCTAATATTTATCAGGTACCCAGTTGTGTGTCAGACACTAACTCTAAATATACGCCTCAGTTCTTTGTATCCTTTCCACAACTCAGTGAGTAGTTTCTATTACAAGCCCCATTTTGCTCAAGAGAACATGGAGACCGAGGGAGATAGAGTTAGTTGCTGAAAAGTAAGCAAGTGAAACACAAATTCGAGCCCAGGATTCTTGCTTCAGAGTCTACATTCCTAACTTACAGCTCTCTCTGATGAATGGGAATCAGTATTAGGATTTTTTTTTCATCTTCCTGCTAATGGCCGACTTATTCAGAATATGAACATGAATACCTTTCGGCCGAGATTTCGTGAGCAGTTCATCTCTCATGTAAGTGTTCACTTTCCTTACAACATTTACAGTGTATTTGTCCATTTGGTTCCATTGACGAGTGAATATTAAGGAAAACAGATACATTGCTCAGAATCACAACTACAGAAATAATCTCTTCTTCCAGCAGCAACCAAGAATTTGTAGGCTTTCAAAACAGCCCACCTGAATCACAGCTAGACAGTCCCAATACGAGGAAGTAATCAATTTTCGTATTAACACAATGCATGCAATGTGAAATATGACAAAGCTCTATTCCCTGTACTGTCTTGTTTTGGCTCAGCCATGGCCTTGCAAAGCTGTCCAGTGAGGAAGGACTGGGGTCATATATGGCACTCAGTACCGTTAATTAGCACGCACACAGTTGTATCTGCACACGATGCTCACTACTTACTACAGACAACCTCTCCAGTGAAAGAAATCTGTTGCTCTTGACGGACAAGCATACTTATTTCAGGGCAAAGAAAAACGACCTGCCAGGCACTACCCCAACCCCCTTGTCAAGATGTGGAATTACATAGTGTTTGCTCTGCAAAGGTAGTTCCCAGTCCAAAGACAATTGCAACATACAACCTGTTATTTCCCAATATAGATGCACTTCTCAAGGAAACTTTTTCTTGACCTTATAAATTCACAATTCCGACTTTGTTAAAGAGAGACACTAGCATCTTTGTAATTATATTTAAGATTCTAGGGGCCCCTGGGTGGCTCAGTCGGTTAAGCGTGCGACTTTGGCTCAGGTCATCATCTCATGGCTCATGGGTTCGAGCCCCGCGTCGGGCTCTGTGCTGACAGGTCAGAGGCGTGAAGTCTGATTCAGATTCTGTCTCCATCTCTCTGCCCCTCCCCTGCTTCCTCTTTCTCTCTTTCTCAAATATAATTTGTTTTTTTTTTTTAATTAAAGAATTTCTTGGAAGAAAAAAACAGCTAAAGTATAAAGTTTCTGCTATGGAACCAAGGAGCTAACCTTAGATCCCAATGTTTTTTTTTTTTCTTCCCTTTATTGTTATTTCATTAAATAAAGAGAGTGAGGACAGAGAGTGTGAACGTTCTTTGCCAAACGTAAGAATCAAGTTTACTAATCTAAATTCCCTTCTGAGTACCTTTTTCCTTCTAATTATCTCTTTGCCCCATCTTTTCTAGTAAGAAGGCAGTAGTGTGGGACATAGGTGTTATTTCTCTTGCTGGCAAAATTTTGGAAAGCAAGATATTTAGCTTGTGATATATGACTGCGACACAGCATCACAGCTCATTTCCAAAATGGCTCTCTGGAAGCATTAACCTTTTTATTCATGCTCTTATGAACCGTATCTGTATTATTTAGGAAGATTCAAAACCAAGCCCTCTAAAAATAAGTATGACTGCTTTACCAAACCCAACCCTTGGTAGACAGCTCTAAAATAGGATTCGTCTCCTCCCTGTCCACTGCTGTGTCTCGTTAGAGGATAGGGGCGTGCTGGGAAGCTTATAGAAGTAGGTATGACGCTGAACTCTGCCTCGGTGCTTACGGGAGGGTAGAGTTAACTATCTCATTTGTCAGGGCAAAGCATTCCTGGATGTGGTCTTCAAGGGCTTTTGAAAACCCAGGGCAGTACCCATCACATGGCATTTGGCCAGAGGACATTGGTCTCCAGGGTCAAAGTTTGGCACAGGAATATAATGAAATGAGGACAAAATAAATAAAACCCTATCAGAGAAACGAACATCTTGTACACTTTCATTTTCTGTGTCTCAGAGGTTCGTTTGAAGATTCTACGACCAGATTCTACACCGCGTGTGTGGTGGAAGCCTTCGCCTATCTGCATTCCAAAGGAATCATTTACAGGGACCTCAAGCCAGAAAATCTCATCCTGGATCACCGAGGCTACACCAAACTGGTCAGTGCCCTTTACGCACGGTTTCTGCCCCACGGGTTTAAAACCTCTGTTCATAAAGCTGTGTTCATTTCCTAACATTAAAACCTCCCTTTTCCTTTGTAAACGCTGTAACTTTTCTTAAGAGCCTATCTTTGCATTACTGCTTTCAACTCTTCTTTCAAGTGATGCAAAAGTTGTAAGAAATTAAATTGGCTAGGTCTTAATACTGTCTTGGCAGGATGTGTTTAAATGGACTCAGACCTGTGGACACGTGTTCATAGACCTCTAGAAGAGCTTTGTAGACCTTTCTCTTGTCCACTTTCTGCCATTCACAGGGAATGACTACTTACATCAGAAAACCATGAATCCTTTTAACATTTTATTTTTTTTTTTAATTTTTTTTTTCCAACGTTTTTTATTTATTTTGGGGACAGAGAGAGACAGAGCATGAACGGGGGAGGGGCAGAGAGAGAGGGAGACACAGAATCGGAAACAGGCTCCAGGCTCTGAGCCATCAGCCCAGAGCCTGACGCGGGGCTCGAACTCACGGACCGTGAGATTGTGACCTGGCTGAAGTCGGACGCTTAACCGACTGCGCCACCCAGGCGCCCCTAACATTTTAGATTTAAGTACAATCTTAACAGGAAAAAAATCGCTTGCTAGGCAATGTTATTTAGGCCATTTGAATTATAGTGATAGTAATGATCACAATAATAAAATCTGTCAAGCGCTCTAAAGATTTACTGTAGGAGCGAAGTTCTGTTATAAAATGTACAATTTTTGTGGACATTGAATCTGTCAGTGCCTGGCTATTGTTTAAACTTTGGGACTTTTTATTCAGCGTATGGTTTTCAAGGAAATCAAATCAATGGCTGTTCATTATTTGTGTTTTCAACCAGATCATTTTAGAAAAAAAGGTTTTCTGCATTCGAGGCTCCTCCGTCCGGAAACATTTCTAGAAAAACGAAGGACACATTTGCATTGTATCTCTGTTTATGTGTACTCGGGGCAGGGTTCCTTGAGCAGTCCAGTGGCTTCTCATTGCTAAACGAATTGTCGGCTTCCTAAATCCAGCAGAAATCATGCATATTCTGGAAAACGTGTCAAGTAGGTCCACCTAGACTTCTAAAAATTTTAAGTAAAGGGGTTATGGCCCGACCTCCATGGTCAGGAAAGGAGGAAAAAAATGGAAGCTGTTTCTGGAAAGAAAGGTTTACCTGTATTTTTAATGATGTGAGTTTCAGCCTATACTCAGGTTTTAACTTTTCCTGTTGACACTGACTTTGCTCAGGGAGGCTTTGTTTGAAGACTCCTTTGGGAATATGGGACTGTAGTGATATGCATCTGTTTTCACTATTATTCCGTGCACTTCAGCTAAGTACCTTACTGCTTCTCAGCTTGAAAATAAGTAAGTGCCTTGAAATAACTTGTTCTTCTCTCTTTGTAAGGTTGATTTTGGCTTTGCAAAGAAAATAGGATTTGGAAAGAAAACATGGACTTTTTGTGGGACCCCAGAGTACGTGGCCCCAGAGATCATCCTGAACAAAGGCCATGACATTTCAGCCGACTACTGGTCACTGGGAATCCTAATGTATGAACTTCTGACTGGCAGGTACGGACATTGGCAGAGAGTTGCTGATAAAAACAGATCAGCCAACAGCTGCACGCTCCTGCCTTTGTCACTCTGATTAGACCATCTTAAGGCACATTTCACCATATCTTGGTCCAGCACTTCAAGTAATTATGCAAGTGCCCGGGGATTCGTAAAACAAACTCTAAAATGGGTTGGAGGAGGACGGGAGCTCAACGTCAACCTTTGCCCTCATCATTACGAATTCCTTGTACATATGTGAGAATGTGGGAAAACCTCGTGTCTTTCTGTGAGATCTTTGAGCCTAGCTGCTTAGCCAGCAATGAAGCAAGGGAGGTAATAGTGGCATAAAAAAAATATCTGGGGTCAACTATTTATAGAGATAAGAGGACACGTTGACAAGTATTATACCTAAATGAAACGGGAATAGTTTGCAGGTCTTCTGTGTAATGCTCTTATAGCCATCAGCAAGGAAAAGAAGATCCCCAACAAAAAGAGAAACAAACACCCCACCGTGCCGTGCATGGGGGACAATGAGTAGTAGGGTCATTATAAACCAGAGTTCAGAAGAAGGCTGGGTAGAGGTCTCAGACATACAGAGCAAGGAAAGGACAGCCCATGGCTTCACTAGAAGGGCAACAGGGGGCAAAGGCATGGAGAAGTTGTGTGTAGAAAAACTTACTGGGAACCTGAGGGCTGCCTGACTGGCTTTAGCACAAGAGAGAGAGAGGCCACACAGATGACGAGGGATACAGAGAGAGTTGGGGAAACAGGAACAGAGGGGACCCCCACCCCTAACACCACGAGCTGGAGTGGGGAGGAACGTACAGAGAAACGGTGAGCGGGTGCATCTGCCCCGGGCACAGAACCTTAAGTCATGGCTTAAAAGGGCAACTTCAAATAACAGAACCAGCCCTAGAACCCTGCCAAGTGGTGGGGACTCCCTGTCGTCCTCAGGAGCTGGCAGGTACCTCTACTTATGTTTCCCCTCCACCTTGACAGTGCAGAGGGGAGCCGAGCCCAGGCACCATAGCTGACTTTCCACCACAGGGAGCCCCAGCCCCCTGACCCCAGGTGTCCCACCAGTGTGGACACCCTTGGTCAGTGCTCATTATGACTCCAGCCATCTCACCAAGGTAAGACAGCACAGAATACTCTAGACGTGCCCTACTTTGGCTCTCCGTGACTTGCCAAGACAACCCAGTGTCAAGTGCCCTGGGACCCCTGGCCCATGCCCGCTTCGACTCTAGCTGTCCTGCCAGGGGGCCCTCTGCATGGAGGGTCCCATGACCCCTGGCTTCTACCCACTTCAGCTGTCCTGCCAGGGGGGTCTCAGCACAGACAGCCCCAGAACCGCCCCAACAGGGCGGCCCAGGATCCAGAGCCCATGGCAGCTACCGCTCTGTAGAGCCAGCCAAAGGCAGCAGGCAAACACGGTCTACACAGGGATGACCACACGGAAGGTCATTCCCTCAAGTTTAGGAGAAGCAGCGGTTCTGTAATTCGTTGAAACAAAGTCGATCGAAAGGAGGAGAGAGGGGAATATGGTCCATATGAAAGAACACAAAACTTCAAAAAAGGTAAATGGCGATAAGCATGGGTGAACTCTGTGAGAACTTTAACAAATAGAAAACACCAAGAAAAGAACCAGAGTTGAAGAATACAGTAACTGAAATGTAAAATACACTAAAGGGAGTAAATAGTGGATTAGAAGAGAGAAGAACGGCCAGTGATCTAGAAGACAGAGCAAATGGAAAGCACCCCAGCTGAACAGCAAAAAAAAAAAAGGGGGAGGGGGGAATTAAAAAAAATTGAAGTTAAGGAATCTCTTGGACAACATCAAACAATAATTCCCGTTATCTGGGTCCCAGAGACAGAAAAGAGCAGACAACATGTTTGAAGAAATAACAACTCAAAACTTCCCTACCCTAGGAAAGGAAGTAGACATCCACTCTCAGGAAGCCCTAAGAATTCCAAACAAGATGAACCCATGGCACATATTTATAAATGTCAAAGATTATACACCACCAAGCAAGTTTATCATTCAGATTTGAAGGAGCAATGAAGAGTTTACCAGAAAATCAAAAAAAAATGGTTAAAGGGAATTCTTCAATAACCAGAAGAAAATAGTGAAAAAAAACTTCATTAATAAAAGTAAACATACAGTAAAGGGACTAGAGCAATGACTTATAAGGCTAGTATGAAGGTTAAAAGAAAAAGTAGTAAAATCAACTACTTGATTTTTATTAATATTAAGGCATTAATATTTATTATTATAATTTATATTATATAAATATAAATATAAAATATATATATAAATATAAAATATTATATATATAAATGTATATTAATTTATATAACATATAATTATATAAATACAATCTATTTTTATTTTATAGATAATATATATTTTATATATTAATAATATTAAGGCAACTCATAAAATAAAAAGCAGTAAAATATGACAGTATATACACAAAGTGGTGGGGGAGGGTAAAAATCAAGTTCTTTCAGAATGTGTTTAACTTAAGTGACCATCAACTTAATATAGACTACTATATACTTAGGATGTTGTTATATATGAACCTCATGGTAACCACAAACTAAAATGTATAAAAGATACACATAAAGACAAAACTGTATGCTGCTTACAAGAGGCAAACTTGAAAGACACATGCAGACTGAAAGTGGGGGGGGAAAAAAGATATTGCGTGCAAAAGGAAGCCAAAAAAACAAACAAGACAAAAGAAGCTTCAGTAAGAATACTTATGTCTGACAAAATAGACCAAAAAAGACTGTAACAAAGACAAAGAAGAGTGTTACATAGAGATAAAGGGATCAATCCAACAAGAGGACTTAAGTTGTAAATACCGATCCACCAACATGGGAGCACCTAAGTACATTAAGCAAGTCTGAACATAAAGGGAAAATTGACAGTAAGACAACATAGCAGGGGACATTAACACCCCACTTGTGTCAATGGACCTGTCATCCAGGCAGAAAGTCAGTAAGCAAACAGTGTCTTTGAAAGACACATTAGACTAGATGGGCGTAACAGACAGATAGGGCCCATTCCATCCAACAGTAGCAGAATACACATTCTTTTCAGAATGAAAAGCACGTGAAACAGTCCCCAGGATAGAGCACAATTTAGGCTACAAGTCTCAATACGTTTAAGATTGAAATCATTTCAAGCATGTTTTCCAACCACAATGGTATGAAACTACAAATCAGTTACAAAAAATAAGAAAACCCAAAACATAAAGAGGCTAAACAACGTGCTACCAAACGACCAATTTCTCAACGAACAAATCAAAGAGGGAATATTTAAAAATACACAGATACCAGCAGCAACAACAAACATGGAGACAGTGTAAACACAACCATCCAAAACCTCTGGGAAGCAGCAAAAGCAGTTCTAAGAAGGAAATTTGTAGTAGCGGAGGCTTATCTCAAACAGTAAAGAAGTTACAAAAATAACAAAGACAAAATTAGAAGAGAGGAAATAATAAAAATCAGAGAGGAAATAAACGAGAGACCAAAAAAGAAAAAGAATACAAAGGATCAATGAAGGTATTGTTTTCTTAAAAGAGAAACAATATTGAGAAGCCTATATAGCAAGACTCATGAAGGAAAAAAGAGAAGCCTATATAGCAAGACTCATGAAGGAAAAAAGAGAATCCAAATAATTAATATCAGAAGTGAAAGGAAAGTAACAACCAACAGTACCAAAATGCAAAGGTTATTAGAGAAGGAATACTATAAAAATTATGTGCCACCAAAGTGGACAATCTGAAAGAAATGGATAAATTTCTAGAAATACACAATTGTTCAAAACAAAATCAGGAAGAAATAGCAAATCTGAACAAACCTATTACTAGTAACAAAATTGTTTTAAAAACAAACCTATAACTAGTAATCAAGAAAACCCCAATAAACAAAAGCTGAGGAAAAGAGGGCTTCACAGGTGAATTGTACCCAACATTTAAGGAAGAACTGATAGCTAGTCTCCCCAAACTATTACTAAAAAAAAAAAAAAGAAACCTTCATTTTATAAGACCAGTATTACACTGATACCAAAACCAAAGACACTACCAAAAAAGAGAACTGCAGGTCAATATACTTGAAGAACCTGGATTTAAAAATTCTCAACAAAATATTAGCAAACCACATTCAATAATGCATTAAAAGGATCACTCACCACGATTAGGTGGGATTTATTTTGGGGATAGAAGGGTGGTTCAGTATTCTCAAATCAATCAACGTCATAGACCACATTGACAAGAAAAAGGGTAAAGCCCATATGATCATCTTAACAGATGCATAAAAAGGTTTTGACAGAATTCAGCATCTGTATATAATACCCTCAACAAAGCGGGTTTAGAAAGAACATACCTTAACATATTAGAGTCCGTATATGAAAAAACCCCAACTAACATCATACTCAATGGTGAGAAACTGAGAGATCCAGAAACAATACAAGAATTTCCACTATCACCACAGTTATTCAACATAGTACTGGAAGTCATAGCTGAAGCAGTCAGACAAGAAAGGGAAATAAAAGGCATCCAACCTGGTAAGGAAGAATTTAAACTGTCACTGTTTACAGATGGCACAGTACTACACGTAGAAAACCCTAAATACGCCATCAAAAAACCGTTAGAAATAATAAGTGAACTCAGTAACGTTGGAAGACAAAAAATTAATACACAGCAATCTGTTGTGTTTCTATTCACTAATAACAAAGCAGAAGGACAACTTAAGAAAGCAATTCTATTTACATTGCACCAAAAAATAAAATAAAGTTACTAAAGATAAATTTAACCAAGGAGGTGAAAGACCTGTTCTCCAAAAACTATTAAATTTTGATGAAAGAAAATGGGAGCCAATGGAAACATGGTCTGTGCTCCTGGATTGTAAGGATTCGTATTGTTAAAATGTCCATACTACCCAAATCACTCTACCGATTCAGTGCGATCCCTATCAAAATTCCAATAGCATTATTCACAGAACTAGAACAAATAATACTAAAATCTGTATGAAACCACCAAAGACCCTGAATAGCAGAAGCAATCCTAAGAAAGAAGAACAAAGCACAAAAGTAGACACACAGACCATGGGAGCCGAACAGAGAGCCCAGAAGTAAACATTTGCTTATGTGGTCAATTACTCTCCAACAGAGGAAGCAAGAATAGGTAATGCCAGGGGGAAATGGACGGCGAGATGTTGTGAAAAAGCTAAAGGATGTGGAAGAGATCATGGCAGGTGACTCTTTTAAGTTTAAACTCAAGGGGTGCCTGGCTGGCTCAGTCTGTGGAGCATAGGACTCTTGATTTCTGGGTTGGGAGTTTGAGCCCCACAGTGGGTGTAGAGATTACTTAAAAAAAATACAACCAAGTTTAAATTCAAGTAGTAAACTAAATTGTCGCATTATGTTGGTTGACAGAGGTGACGGGATCAGTTCCATCCCGTAGGTTGATCGGAGTAGACCTTTTTTGGGAAAGCGGCATAACCCTTTAGCCAGGTAAATATGGGAAGAACCTTCCAGGCGAAACAAACCGCGTTCTGAGGGGCGAAGATGCTCGGTATTTCAGAGAGCAGACATGGCGTCCTGATCCCAGCGAGTGAGGGTGGTGTTAGCAGGAGATGGAGTCCTATTACTGGCATCCTTGTAGCCGTCTAGTGATTTTGGACTTCGTGTTGAGTGTAATCGGTGAGCTGACAGGTGCAGGAAAAGGGCTAGAAAGTGGAAGCCACGTCTTGAATGGCCAAGGACAGCAAGACTAACAAGACATGAGAGGAATGGCAGATGAACTTGACCCATATATGGTTTGGCGGGGGGTGGCTGTTTGTATTTTTAATGTTTATTTATTTTTGAGGAAGAGAGTGCACGAGCGAGTGGAGGAGGGGCAGACAGAGAGGGAGACACAGAATCCGAAGCAGGCTCCAGGCTGTCAGCACAGAGCCCAACGCGGGGGGGTTAAAGCCGCAAGATCATGGCCTGAGCCAAAGCAGGACACTTAACCCACTGAGCCATCCAGGCCCCCCCCGTATACGGTTTTGCTACATGATTTACTCACAAAGGTTTCCACATGGTTTTGCTATTAATCCAGCATCGTTCCGTGTTACCACGACTAACATATGTCCCCAAATAAGACTGGTGGAGTTATAACAGTTTAGGATTTCTTATTTAGAAAATACAAGTGATTCTGTTTTCACCTCTCACCTTTGCAGCCCGCCATTCTCAGGCCCAGACCCTATGAAAACCTATAACATCATACTGAGAGGGATTGACATGATAGAATTTCCAAAGAAGATTGTCAAAAATGCTGCTAATTTAATTAAAAAACTATGCAGGTAAGCGTTTGGCCACATGACGTTTGAAAGGATCATGATGGGAACATGATTGGATCCCTTACAGTTGTTGTTTTCTTTCCAGGGATAACCCATCGGAAAGACTAGGCAATTTGAAAAATGGCGTCAAAGACATTCAAAAGCACAAGTAAGTGTTCTTCCCTTGACCTTTCTGTGGGAGGGTCCAGAAAGCCCCTCCCCAGGCTGTTCTTTTTAAGCTACTGGCTGTGTGACCGACACAGTTGGCCCATGGGAACACTGGAGGGGACGTTCAGACCAGTTAGCCTTTGGGGACAGCACAGCCACACGCGACCCTGTGCCATACTAAGTGACCGATTCACTGAATTCAGTTTCTCCTAGCTCACGCTAAGGAGCATTGCTCCTCTCTGGCACCAAGAGGAAATGTGAGCTAGATTGATCGATTGAATTCTAGGTGGATTCTAGAATTCTATTCTCTACCAGAATATCAAAAACACAAGTCCTCCACCATATCATGCCTCATTTCCTAGACTAAAACTGGAATATATTTTTCCACCCGCTTCCCAATTAGATGATAAAACATAGTACTGAGTACAGCATTGTTTTTAGGTGATGGCAGCATCTTAAATATTAAACCTTACCTAGTTAATTGGATATCTGAGTGCTAATCTAAGACCCAATTGTTGTTTTTTATTAGTCTGTTTGTGTAACACCCACAGGAAATTCACATCTGTGCAAAAAGAACTTATTTACCAAAGTATCTATAAATACCTAAAACACCTGCTAAGAATTTGGTGTATGCATTTGCTACTGCTGAAAACTTTTAAAGACAAAACAAACAAAAAACTTAGTGTTATCTGCTCCTCATTTGCACAGAAAATCTGAACACAAATACCTTCATTTTTTTAACACTTAACTAAAAATGACATTTTACTAGAAATTATTATGACCCTAGTATTGCATATTCAATGTTTTCTGCTACGAACACAAAAACAGTACCAAGTCAGAGTTAGACCTGACTAATATAGTGATGTGAAAAGGTTAATTAGGCTGCCCAAGGAATCAGTACAAAGCTGGAAAAATAATTTTCTGTCCTGACTTTCATGCCCTGGTTCCATTGCCTGAAAATAAGATGTCCAAGTAGATCATGGGCTAAGGATATCATGACACTTACTAAGTTATATTGGTAGTACGGGAACAAGGTCATACAGACATTGTGACGAAATTGCCAGGGGGACAAAGGAGTTATTTGTAACCGATGTTAAATATTTCAACAATTAGATTTTTAAAATATGCATTGTATAAAACAACTGTAAAAGTTTTCAGTGACACCGGATACATTTATGTCACGTTGAAAATGTTCGCCTTTCTGCTTTCCATCCTGTGTGGATATTTCCACATCAAATATGTTGCAACGGGGTTTCAGCTAAAGTAAAATGCCTTTAACCAGCTCCTTTTTCTCCTCCCTTTCCTAGATGGTTTGAGGGCTTTAACTGGGAAGGCTTAAGAAAAGGCACCTTGACACCTCCTATAATACCAAGTGTAAGTAGACTTCCCAGCGAATACTTGTGTGACAAGGTTTTATCCTGTGATCAGATTAAATAAACTATAGAAGTACCACATTAGAATAGTATCTAAAATGCAACCTTAAAAACAGGCCAGTTAGGAGATGGTTATTGTATGTGTATTCCATCATTACCTGTTTCAACTATTCGTTCCAATTTATTTATCCTTTTATCGGGCTCTAAAAGAAAAGGATTCTGGTTCCTTAACTGTCTTTTCTGAACATATCGAGTTTTTTGTGACATAGCAGCCCAGTGAGGGCGACTCAGTGTTTGGACTGCATTAACTTGAAATCGATTTCAGTCGATTGCATTTTTACGTTATTTCCGTTTAATGCTGCATCCTTACGAAAAGACACAGACCGCTTTGTGGTCCTGAGCCTTTCAGGTACCTGCTTCCTTCCCCTGCTCTTGACTCAGAAGCATTTTCCCTGCTCCTGAGATTCATTTCTGTGTCAGTGCTCATGCCTGTTCGCAAACAAAAACCCCGTTACCGTGGCTCACATCGCAGATTCTAATTGCATCCTTCAAGTTTTGTTTTTAGAACAAGAGTAGAGAGTGAGCCTGAATGATACTTGCCTACATCCACCAGAGGTTTCCTTTTATGGATATACCCATATACATATATATTAGTATCTAAGAGGTTCTAAATATTATAGAATATGAGGGAAACTAAAGGATGGATTTTTTTACTGCTTTTACTGATGCTCTGCAGTTTGGACTTTGCCCAAGAAATTTGCAAGAGTTCTGACCGAGGTCAGAAATGGCTTTTATTCTACTTGAAATAAACACACACAAGACTTAAGATGGTCCACAGGGCTCTACCCAGCCTGATTTCTGCCTGCTTCTCCTATTTCTCATTCCAGTCCTATCCTCTCTTACACAGCAGCCACACTGGCCCCTTTGGATCACTTCACAGCATGAAGCACTCTCTCTCACCTCTGGACCTTTGCACGTGCTACATCCTCTTTTTTGAACTCACCAATTCTTAGTTTTGAAATAATATTTTTTCAAAGAGGCTTTCCATCATCACTCATACTCTCAAGTCTTTTTTCTTCCTAACACTAAGCAAACCTTATAGTCATCTACAGATTTTGGTGATTATTTGTTTTTAGTCCTACAAGGTACTCCCTGCCAGGGTAGGGCAAGAGCAATGTCTTTTTTTATTCACCGCCCTTAGCCCCAGTAAAAAGCACAAAGCCTGCCACCTGGTAGCCATTCAAACAACAGTCACTGATCGGGGAATGAATAAAGAATGCTTTTTAAAAATCTAGTTTGGGATTTTACTAAAAAAAAAAAAAAAAACCCAAAAGTCAAGAAATCCCTTCTCAGTCACGCCCTCTCTCATTTGTAGGTTGCATCACCCACAGACACAAGCAATTTTGACAGTTTCCCTGAGGACAGTGATGAGCCACCACCTGATGACAACTCGGGCTGGGACATAGACTTCTAATGTATTTCTCTTACCTGCTTCTGCCTTGCTGAAGTCAGCTTTCTCTGAGACACGGCTGACAGCAAACCTGAGGGACGGAGAGAAGATCAGTGCTCGGGGTCACCATGATGCCTTTGATCGATGCTGCTCCAGTAACTACAGTGGCATGAGGACTTCTTGCTTAGACGACAGTAGTGCTCTTTACATGTTTTCTGTTTGATCCTAAAAATAGCAGTTGACATGGTGGTCCTGAAGCAAAGCCCTTCGCCAGTAAAGAGAGGTTTCCTGTCGTTGCAATGATCTTGCTTTGCTCGGACTGTAATTTGAAAGACTGTAAGAAATACTTCAACCTAGAAAAAGAGTCCGTACCTTGCTAGAATGGCCAAGATCAAAAAATAATGTATGGGGTACGATGGGTTGCCGTGGTACCAAAACGGGGCTCTTCCTTTCCTTCAAGGGAGGCCGTGGGATCTATTAGCACAAGCCGGTGTCTATACCATACGGAAGAGGGCCACGCATCTATGGGTCACGGCGTTCATGTCAAACCAGTGCTAGAAGTTTCCTGATTTTGTTTCCCAACAGTGCTGATGACGAGGCTGAATGTTACCTTTCCTTTCTGACAGATTTTAAAAATTGATACAATCAAAGCACAACTGCTATGAAGCCTCACGGCGGGTATATATGCGTTTTCACGGAGGATTGAAAAAAAAAAAAAAAAACCAACCTGCATGACATTTGTTTGTTTCTTTTTTTGATAAATTGGCATGACAGAGTGGAAAAAAAAAAGCAATTCACAAACCATTTCATATCGTTTCAAATATCGTGCTTCAGGATGGTCCTGGAAATCAGTGACTAGCAGCCAATTGATTTTTCTTTATTACCTAACATACTCTCAGACTGAGGCTTAAAATAGTCCCTTTTATAAAAATCAACCCTTGGGGTGGGGACGGGGTGGGGGGGGTGGGGTGGAGAGGGATGAAGATCCGTCCAAAAATAAAAATAAACTATATAGGTGCTATGTATATCTTTCATCTGTAAATGTCCGTGTCTGAGCAGACAACACAAATTCTAATCATCACCTGTGTAGCCAGAGACTCAAGCATTTTCACTACATTTACCGATGAAACTCCCGTCGGATTTCACTTACACAACATAGTCTAGGGTTGAGGGGAAAGGTGATTAAAACCCATTCAGCTGGCTTCTTGTCTTAGGCCTGAACCAAAAAGAAGAAGAAGGAAGCACAAAATCATCAAGATTTACCAGATGAGGGACCTTCCTTATGCGAGGTCAGGGAACAGGACAGGACCTGGCCAGGTGTTGATTCCCTTTTTGTGAATGAGCCGATGTGAGGTCATGCATGCGTGAGAGTAGAGGAGAACACAGGACCCTGATTTCTTAAGCAGAAGTTTTCATTAAGTAGGACGGAAGTATTGCAATCCTGAAACGAATCTGAAAATACCAGACTGATTTGCTTTTTCATGAGGAGAGAAGAATCGGCAGTTTAAAGTGAATCCTCTGTTGACGGGCAAGTTGACTGCTATGGGCTGTTCTAAGTAGCAGAGACATTTGGAAGGTTTTCCTGGACAAGTAGCGTTAAACCTGCGTAGACAAACGCATAATCTTACAAGCTGTCATCCTGATTTAGAGCTGTGTGTGAATTTGGTACATCAAATTGAAGTTTGCCTTGTTCCAGGAGAGAATTTTCTTTTTTTTAAAGTCAATCAAACGTAGACGGTTCTGCAAAAAACATGTCCACGTCGGTCATTGATTTTTTCATACTGAGACTACTTTAGAATAGAATATCAACACGTAATGATCTAAAAAAAACATTTGGGGAATAAAAATTATAAGGGCATATTAAACAATCAGAGTAAAGTTAAACTTTTAAATTAAAACTTTGACCCCCAAGATGGTACGGTTACTCCTGTGTTTTTCTGGCCTTTGCAAACAATTGCTTAAGATCAATTTATTCCCCAAGATATCCACTTTCTTCTACAGATTTCAGAATATAAAATGTACCAAGCTAAAATCCAGCTGTGAGTGCTATTTCAGAATTTTTATATTGCTTTTAACTGGGCTCGTAAAAGTACATAATTTCAATATCATGGTCAATGTTCAGTGAGTTTTGTTAAAAGAGTGCTTTAGGCATGCTAACGATTTGCTAGATACTAAGTTTATCTCATCGTTATTTAAGAGAATCTGCTCCCGCAGTTTTCCAAATGCCCCAGTAACCCCAGAGGTTAGCCCTTACCGTGGATGTTGAAACTATGGTTCAAGTCTAAGACAACAACGTACAGGTTCTCTGAGGAATGAAGAGAACATTCAGCTCAATGGCACTGTCGGCCGTCTCTCCCATCTGTCGCTCTGTCTTCGTTCATGTCACCTGTGGCGCTGCATTAGGATGTCTAAAGCAATCACTAGCAAACAAAGGCGACCATCTTCCAAAAATTGCTAACAGTCATCTAATCTTAGGCATTGAAATGTAAGGATTTAAATCCTGTCCTAAGACACTAGGGCTAAAATTCACGGTCAGCTCCGTAAAGCGCATCTCACTTCATTTCCGAATTTTTCATACCCCTCCATGTTCTTACACTGGAGAACATCTGGCTAAGTTAGAATAGTGCCAACTCGTGTGATTCGTTAACTGACTTTCTTGTTAATACTTTGAGTCTGGGAAATAAGGGCTTTCTGTGCCTCCTGACGCACAGGAAAACTGAAAACTGCCAAAGGAAAGGGACATCCCAATATTTGAGATACACTGAATACGTTAGAGAAAACGATTTCTGGAAATTTCCTATCAATGATTTTCATGTTTGTACCTTCTCTGTTACTCACATATGAATCAGATCCATGTGGCATTGAAAACAAGTTTATTTTGATGATATTCTTTACAAGTCACGTTTCTTACTTAAAATTAGGGGATTTGCATGTGAATCACACATGTGTAACACATGAGTTCAACTATTGAATTTTTCTGGTTTCATTTCTAAAGGACTGAGCTAATGGCGAGCTTAGAGAAGTCAGCTACCACACTGAAAATAAGGAAATTAGAACGGATTCATACAGTAGAGGTGATCTGTGCATTATCCATAACGATGTTTTCTTTCACAATAGGACCACAGACAAATATTTATGTAAATAGATATTTTTGTGTGATATTTTGTGGTACATATACCTTTTTTTAGTGTTTCACAGCATTATTATTTCATCTTCTTTGTACTGAATAATGTTTTTAGGTCCAAGTAGACTTGAATTAATGTCATAATTGTCAGTATTATTGAAAATTACGTCCACTGTATGGTTTCATCTGTTCCATAGTTTAGGACATGACCTGGCTATCTGGCATTGTTGCAAGTGCCTTAAATTCCTGGCATCCTATTAAAAAACAAATTTGGTGTTATGCTGCATGAGAAAGACAAATCCACCTCAAAATGTTGTCCTTTCTTAGCTTGCTGCGTTTTACAGTTCTTTCTGCTAACAATTTCTAAGCCTTTATTATATAATATTGATGAATTACAGAAATGATGAAGTTGTTCTCTAATTTCTGTTACATGTACCAGAGCTGTGTATCTGTTACTGAGATACAGCGTCATTTCTGTGAAATGTATAAATGTACGTGCAGGTCAAATTAATCTATGACATACTATCAGTCTGTACACAGGTATTCCTGTTTTGCTAAGCTGTGCAGATCCAGTTAAAAAAAAAAAATTAGTGCAGTCAAGTTCTAATGCCTCATTTTATAGACTCCATTCGTAACGACCCAACTCAAAAGAAGAATCAGCAAGTGACACGTCGTTATGAAACCAATGAGGAAAACGTACCTTAGCGCACTCCTCAACAAAACAGGATGCTTTCTGAGTTCTTGTATATGCAAATCACGTAGGAGGCAAGTTTGCAACAGATCTGGGAAGATAAACATTGGAAGCGTGTTGTTAGCCCTCCTCCTTATCTGCCCCTGAATTAACAGAACTCTGGGACCCTGACAGTGACTCAGAGGTTTGGGCTTTCCGAGGAAAGGGACATTTCTTTAGGCATCATCTGTCCACTTTATTTCATTGTATGATGTTTTTACAATTGGTCGGTTCTTTTGTATTCTTACAGCTATGGTTATTTGATTGTCCTCTTACAATTTGTTCCACATGAAAGAGTCCTTTGTTAGTCAGAATGCAACCACTGTCATCAAATGGTCAGTGACCACTTGCACTCTTTTGATGTAGATTAAAAACTTTTTCATAAAATTAACCTGCTTTGATTTGCTCTGTATTTTTCCTGCAGCTGTAGTTGCTGAGTGCCTGTTGTATACTTTATAGAGTTGAAATAAAAAAAATAATTACTTTTGAACTTAGTTGATGTTTCATTCCAGACAAGATTTCGAGAACACGGTTGATGAATCCTC
Organism: Lynx rufus; assembly: GCF_022079265.1. Lineage (NCBI taxonomy): Eukaryota > Metazoa > Chordata > Mammalia > Carnivora > Felidae > Lynx > Lynx rufus. Next base: position 5,000,580 of record NW_025814840.1, on the reverse strand, counting down.
CTGGAATGGAAATACGCCGCAGCGCTATTTTAGAACGTCGCCGAAACAAGAGAAATGTTACTCAGGACCCAGGTGTCCTTCACACCGGCATGTATTATGATCTGAAAGAAAGCTAAGCTAGCATAGCAGTTTAAAGAATTCAGTGGGGATAAGTCAGGTAAGTCAGGCCATCCAGTGTGAACAGAAAGGCAAATGTGGATACGCACACAAGCCCCAACCTCGGTGGTGTTCTGTGTGCCACTACCCCTCCCCCTCCCCCTCCCCCCCCACCTCCCCCCCACCCCCACCACACTCTCCTTGTTTGGGCTACCCTTGGTCAAACTGTGAACTCGGCAAAACATCAGAAAGGTTAAGTCTTGTATAAGGCTGTGTGCTAAGACTTCTAGGAAAAGCAGCTTCGTGAATCTTTGTAGCACATCCAGTCATCTCATTTCTTCTGCAAATAGAACTCAACCATGGTTTTCAGTATCCTTCCCTTATATTCTGTGATTTTCATACCCTTGATCTAAGAACGGTCGTCTTTGATCCTGGGAAGTTTTGTTTTCCTTTGGTGTTACTTACAGTTTTTGGAGAGGCATGCAGATCAATACTCGTGATGATTAGCTGAAGCATGTGAGGATGTTGCATTCACACCACGGTCACATCTTGCACAAGTTAATTGCAACTGAAGTAAATCACACAATTACCGATGAGAGCAGGAATCGATTATAAATTTGGCTTGAATGTATTGTTGCTCACGCAGCTTGATTAAGGGTAGATGTGCAAGCAGAATGTCGAGTCTCAGTTATAGCCCTAAATGTGTAAGGCACATAACACAGAGAAACCTTGTTTTTTTCTGAGATCCCTAGAGTTTTTCTCTTGTTCCATACTTCTCCTTTCCAACTCAGAAGCCCCATAAACTGAAAGAAAAAAAAAAACAGTAATGTTTACCTATTCCACCTATGTTTTTTGACCAGGGTGAGTCTATGGGGCAAAAAACAAACCATCCACATGCCCATTAGCAAAACCAGACGAATTAAGGCTCATGCAATAATAATAATACTAATACCACCAAATTAAAAGAAAAAAGAGAAAGCAAGGTATCACTAAGAATCCTGAGGGTTGGCACAGATTTCATAGAAATTAATAGGCTCAAGACACATGTTCCAAGCCAGTGTTCTTTTACCATCGATGACGTGATATGTATCTGGGAAATACGGTGAAAATATTTCCAGCACCACCCGCGGTTATTTTGACATAGCCCCAGAATCTATATTTTTAAAAAGCACCTTAGCATATTTTGGTGAAAATATCTATACACATCCATGGAAGAGAAAGAGGAAAAGAGGATTCGTGGAAAAGCATTTCAGGAATGATAACGTAAAAGACCAAAGAAAAAGTCCATGAGGAGTTATGGACATGTTTCCAGCCACGTGGCCAGGGGACCCCCGCACAGAGCACCCCAGGACGCTCCCGCCCGCACAGGTCTTGGTTCCAGTAGCCTGGCCAGGGCTCTCCCTGCACCGGACACCGTGGGACAACCGGCCTGTACCCAGCTCAGCGTCAGCTGTCTCGCCAGGGCATATTTTGCTCAGAGAGCTCGGTGACCACACCAGCCCATGCCCATTTTAAAGTTAGCTGTCCTGCCAGGGCACCCCCTGCATGGAGCACCCAATGACCAACCAGCCTGTGCCCTGCCTCAGCTCTAGCAGCGTCTTTGGGGCACCCTGTACATGGAGAGTTCTAGAACACCCCAGTTTACATCCACTTCAGCTTCAGCTATCCTGCCAAGATGAACCTCTGTGTGTAGAGCCCCAGGTGCCTACAGCTTGCCCCTACTTTCGTTTTCGGTGTCCTGCCGGGGTACTTTCCGTGCAGAGCAATTCAGAGACCTCCCACTGCCACCTCAGATCCGCCACCCCACACACAGAGCACCCCAGGACACCTTGGCTTGTGCCCGTCTCAGCTTCAGCTGTCCTGGCAGTGTGCCCTCAGTGCACTGAACAGAGCCTGCGTCCTCATCAGCTTTAGCTACTCTGACAGGGTTCCCAACACATGGAAAGCCTCACGATCTCCAGCCCACGCCAGCCCCAGCTCCAGCCAGCCAGAAAAAGTCACCAAGCACACACAGTCTGTCTAGGGGACAGCCATACACAAGACCATACCCTCGGGCTAAAAAGCACCTGTTCTGCCTAATCCATAGAAGCACACACAGGAAGTCAAGCAAGATGGGGACGCAGAGGAACATGCTCCAAAAGAAGGAACGAGAACAAAGCTCAGAAAAAGAAATAAGTGAAACAGAGATAAGCAATAGGCCTGATTTAATGGGGGAGGGTCAGAGAGAGGGAGACACAGAATCCGAAGCAGGTTCCAGGCTCCGAGCTGTCAGCACAGAGCCCGACGCGGGGCTCGAACTCAAGGACCGTGAGATCGTGACCTGAGCCGAAGTCGGAAGCCCAACCGACCGAGCCACCCAGGCGCCCCTAGACTTTTTTTAAAAAGTTTATTTATTTTGGGGATAAATAAATAGAGAGGGAGGGAGTGGGGGAGGGGCATGGGGAGGGAGAGAATCCCAAGCAGGATCCATGCTGTCAGCACAGAGCCCGATGTGGGACTCAAACCCACAGTGACATCATGGTCTGAGCCGAATTCTTACATTCAACTGACTGAGCCGCCCAGGGGCCCGTGGACAAAATAGACATTTAAACAAAGACTATAATGGAAGATAAAGAAGAATATTATATAATGATAAAGGAACAATCCAACAAGAGACCATAATTGTAAATGTCCATGCACTCAGTAAAGAAGCATCTCAATACACAAAACAAATATTAATGAACAAAAGAGAGAGACAGAGAGAAATTGACAGTAATACAACCATAGTAGGGAACTTTAAAACCCCACTTCCATCATGGATAGATCATCCAGGCAGAAAATCAACAAGGAAGCGCTGTCTTTGACTGACACATTGGGCCAGATGGACACAATAGATATATACAAAACATTTCATCTGAAACAGTAGAATATATATTATTTTCAAAGGCACATGGGCTGGTCTTGGGAAGATGGCGGCGTAGGAGGACGCTGGGCTCACCGCGTCCTGCTGATCACTTAGATTCCACCCACACCTGCCTAAATAACCCAGAAAACTGCCCAAAGAATGGCAGAACGGACTCCCGGAGCCAAGCGTAGACAAGAGGCCCGTGGAAGAGGGTAGGAAGGGCGTAGAGGAGGTGTGCGCTACACGCATTGGCGGGAGGGAGCTGGGGCGGTGGAGGGGCAGCCTGCCTGGCAAGGAAGAGCCCCCAAAGTCTGGCTTGCAAAAGCAGAGGGGCTAGAGGGAGGGAGTTCTGACCCCCAGCGGGACTTAACATCTGGAACGTTAAACGTCAGCAGCTCTGCTCGGAGAGCGGGAGGGCGAAAGGATACTGGGAGGGAGAGGTGTTGACCCCGGGAAACAGAGCTCAGGTCGACAGGGAACAAAAGCACTGGCCAGCTCCATCTCCCTCTCCTATCCCCCAGCCAAAACCCCTAAGGAAACCACTCCCCATCACAGAACTTGCTTGCACCAGCCACACACCCAACGCTGTGCTTCTGCGGATCCATCCCTCCAACAGGTCTGCCTCTCTCCAGGTGCCGCAGGCCCCTCCCAAAGCGGACCACTGAAGGCAAAGCAAGCTGAGTCTGACCCTCCCGCCCCTGTGCACCTTGTGGATCCACCCCAGGTAATACGCCAGATCCCATCAAAGCAGCACCACAAGCCTGGCAGTGTGCAAGCAGCCCACACAGGGGCCACACCACTCCCCACCCACCAATACAAGTTACTCCAGACAGCACAGGGGAAGTGCCCCGCAGATCTGCGCCACCCCAGGGACTAACCAAAATGACGAAATGGAAGAACTCTCCTCAAAAGAAACTCCAGGAAGTAGCAAAAGCTAACAAATTGATCAAAAACGATTTAAGCAATATAACAGAAAAAGAACTTAGAACAACAGTAATAAAATTAATCGCTGTGCTTGAAAAAAGCATAGAGGACAGCAGAGAATCTATTACTACAGAGATGAAGGGACTAAGAAATAGTCATGAGGAGCTAAAAAATGATATAAATGAGGTGCAAAATAAATTGGAGGCGACCACAGCTAAGATTGAAGAGGCTGAGGAGAGAATAGGTGAATTAGAAGCTAAATTATGGAAAAGGAGGAAGCTGAGGAAAAGAGAGATTAAAAAAACCCAGAAATATGAGGGGAGAATTAGAGAACTAAGTGATGCAATCAATGGAACAATATCCGTATCATAGGAATTCCAGAAGTGGAAGAGAGAGAAAGGGGCTGAAGGTGCACTTGAACAAATCATAGCTGAGAACTTCCCTGATCTGGGGAAGGAAAAAGACATTGAAATCCAAGAGGCACAGAGAACTCCCTTCAGACGTAACTTGAATTGATCTTCTGCACGACATATCATAGTGAAACTGGCAAAATACGAGGATAAAGAGAGAATTCTGAAAGCAGCTAGAGATAAATGGGCCTTAACATGCAAAGGTAGACACATACGATTAGGAGCAGACTTATCTACTGAAACTTGGCAGGCCAGAAAGGAATGGCAGGAAATCTTAAATGTGATGGACAGAAAAAATATGCAGCCGAGATTTCTTTATCCAACAAGTCTGTCATTCAGAACAGAAGGAGAGATAAAGGTTTTCCCAAACAAACAAAAACTGAAGGAATTCATCACCACTAAACCAGCCCTACAAGAGATCCCAAGGGGGATTCTGTGAGTGAAATGTTGCAAGGACCAGAGACGTCACAACAAGCATGAAACCTACAGACATCACAATGACTATAAACCCATATCTTTCGATAATAACATTGAATGTAAATGGACTGAATGCTCCAACCAAAAGACATAGGGTATCAGAATGGATAAAAAAACAAGACCCATCTATTTGCTGTCTACAAGAGACTCATTTTAGACCTGAGGACACCTTCAGAGTGAAAGTGAGGGGATGGAGAACTATCTATCATGCTACTGGAAGTCAAAAGAAAGCTGGCGTAGCCATATTTATATCAGACAAACTAGACTTTAAATGAAAGGATGTAACAACAGATGAAGAAAGGCATTATATAATAATCATAGGGTCTATCCATCAGGAAGAGCTAACAATTGTAAATGTCTATGCGCCGAATACAGGAGGCCACAAATATATAAAACAGTTAATTGCAAACATAAGCAACCTTATTGATAAGAATGTGGTAACTGCAGGCGACTTGAATACCCCACTTACGACAATGGATAGATCATCTAGACACAGGATCAATAAAGAAACAAGGGCCCTGAGTGATACATTGGATCAGATGGACTTGACAGATCTATTTAGAACTCTGCATCCCAAAGCAACAGAATACACTTTCTTCTCGAGTGCACATGGAACATTCTCCAACATAGATCACATACTGGGTCACAAAACAGCCCTTCACAGGTATAAAAGAAATGAGATCTTACCAGGCACACTTTCAGATCACAATGCTATGAAGCTTGAAATCAACCACAGGAAAAAGTCTGGAAAACCTCCAAAAGCACGGAGGTTGAAGAACACCCTACTAAAGAATGAATGGGTCAACCAAGCAATTAGAGAAGAAATTTAAAAATATATGGAAACAAATGACAATGAAAAGACAACAATCCAAAAGCTTTGGGATGCAGCAAAGGCAGTCCTCAGAGGGAAATACATTGCAATCCAGGCCTATCTCAAGAAACAAGAAAAATCCCCAATACAAAATCTAACAGCACACCTAAAGGAAATAGAAGCAGGGCAGCAAAGACACCCCAAACCCAGCAGAAGAAGAGAAATAATAAAGATCAGAGCAGAAATAAACAATATAGAATCTAAAAAAACTGTAGAGCAGATCAGCGAAACCAAGAGTTGGTTTTTTGAAAAAATAAACAAAATTGATAAACCTCTAGCCAGGCTTCTCAAAAAAGAAAAGGGAGATGACCCAAATGGATAAAATCATGAATGAAAATGGAATTATTATAACCAATCCCTCAGAAATACAAGCAATTATCAGGGAACACTATGAAAAATTATATGCCAACAAACTGGACAACCTGGAAGAAATGAACAAATTCCTAAGTACCCACACACTTCCAAAACTCCAACAGGAAGAAATAGAAAACTTGAACAGACCCATAACCAGAGAAGAAATTGAATCAGTTATCAAAAATCTCCCAACAAATAAGAGTCCAGAACCAGATGGCTTCCCTGGGGAATTCTACCAGACATTTAAAGCAGAGATAATACCTATCCTTCTCAAGCTGTTCCAAAAAATTGAAAGGGAAGGAAAACTTCCAGACTCATTCTATGAAGCCAGCTTTACTCTGAGTCCCAAAGCAGAGACCCAGCAAAAAAAAAAGAGAACTACAGGCCAATATCCCTGATGAATATGGATGCAAAAATTCTCCATAAGATACTAGCAAATTGAATTCAACAGCATATAAAAAGAATTATTCACCATGATCAAATGGGATTCATTACTGGGCTGCAGGGCTGGTTCAACATTCACAAATCAATCAATGTGATACATCACATTAATAAAAGAAAATAACTATATGATCTTGTCAATCGATGCGGAAAAAGCATTTGACAAATTCAGCATCCTTTCTTAGTAAAAACCCTCGAGAAAGTCGGGATAGAAGGAACATATTTAAACATCATAAAAGCCATTTATGAAAAGCCCACAGCTAATACCATCCTCAATGGGGAGTAACTGACAGCTTTCCGCCTGAGATCAGGAACATGACAGGGATGTCCACTCTCACCGCTGTTGTTTAACATAGTGTTGGAAGTTCTAGCATCAGCAATCAGACAACAAAAGGAAATCAAAGGCATCGAAATTGGCAGAGATTGGGGCGCCTGGGTGGTGCAGTCGGTTAAGCGTCCGACTTCAGCCAGGTCATGATCTCGCGGTCCGTGAGTTCGAGCCCCGCGTCGGGCTCTGGGCTGATGGCTCAGAGCCTGGAGCCTGTTTCCGATTCTGTGTCTCCCTCTCTCTCTACCCCTCCCCCGTTCATGCTCTGTCTCTCTCTGTCTCAAAAATAAATAAACATTAAAAAAATTTAAAAAAAAATTGGCAGAGATGAAGTCAAGCTTTCACTGTTTGCAGATGACAGGATACTACACATGGAAAACCCAATAGATGCCACCAAAAGTCTGCTGGAACTGATACATGAATTCAGCAAAGTTGCAGGATACAAAATCAATGTACAGAAATCAGTTGCATTCTTATACACTAATAATGAAGCAACAGAAAGAGAAATAAACTGATCCCATTCACAATTGCACCAAGAACCATAAAATACCTAGGAATAAACCTATCCAAAGATGTAAAAGATCTGTATGCTGAAATTATAGAAAGCTTATGAAGGAAACTGAAGATACAAAGCAATGGAAAAACATTTCATGCTCATGGATTGGGAGAATACATATTGTCAAAATGTCAATACTACCCAAAGCTATCTACACATTCAATGCAATCCCAATCAAAATTGCACCAGCATTCTTCTTGAAGCTGGAACAAGCAATCCTAAAATGTGTATGGAACCACAAAAGACCCCAAGTAGCCAAAGTTATTTTGACGAAGACCAAAGCAGGAGGCATCGCAATCCCAGACTTTAGCCTCTACTACAAAGCTGTAATCATCAAGACAGCATGGTATTGGCACAAAAACAGACATACAGACAAATGGAATAGAATAGAAACCCAGAATTAGACCCACAAAAGTATGGCCAACCAATCTTTGACAAAGCAGGAAAGAATATCCAATGGAAAAAAGAGTCTAACAAATGATGCTGGGAGAACTGACAGCAACATGCACAAGAATGAAACTAGCCCACTTTCTTACACCATTCACAAAAATAAACTCAAAATGGATAAAGGACGTGAATGTGAGACAGGAAACCATCAAAACCCTAGAGGGGAAAGCAGGAAAAAACTTCTCTGACCTCAGCTGCAGCAATTTCTTACTAGACACATCTCCAAAGGCAAGGAAATAAAATCAAAATGAACTATTGGGGCCTCATGAAGATAAAAAGCTTCTGCACTGCAAAGGAAACAATCAACAAAACTAAAAGACAACCAATGGAATGGGAAAAGATATTTGCAAATTACATATTGGACAAAGGGCTAATATCCAAAATCTATAAAGAACTCACCAAACTCCACACCCAAAAATCAAATAATCCAGTGAAGAATTGGGCAGAAAACATGAATGGACACTTCTCTAAAGAAGACATCCAGATGGCCAACAGGCACATGAAAGGATGCTCAACGTTGCTCCTCACCAGGGAAATACAAATCAAAACCACACTGAGATACCACCTCATGCCAGTCAGAGTGGCTAAAATGAACAAATCAGGGGACTATAGATGCTGGAGAGGATGTGGAGAAATGGGGACTGTGTTGCACTGTTGGTGGGAATGCAAACTGGTGCAGCCGCTCTGGAAAACAGGGTGGAGGTTCCTCAAAAAATTAAAAATAGATCTACCCTATGACCCAGCAATAGCACTGCTAGGAATTTACCCAAGGGATACAGGAGTGCTGATGCATAGGGGCACTTGTACCCCAATGTTGATAGCAGCACTTTCAATAATGGCCAAACTATGGAAAGAGCCTAAATGTCCATCAACTGATGAATGGATAAAGAAATTGTGGTTTATATACACAATAGAATACTATGTGGCAATGAGAAAGAATGAAATATGGCCTTGTAGCAACGTGGGTGGAACTGGAGAGTGTTATGCTAAGTGAAATAAGTCATACAGAGAAAGACAGATACCATATGTTTTAACACTTATGTGGATCCTAAGACACTTAACAGAAGACCATGGTGGAGGGGAAGGGAAAAAAAGGGTAGAGAGGGAGGGAGCCAAAACATAAGAGACCCCTAAAACTGAGAACTGAGGGTTGATGGGGGTGGGAGGCAGGGGATGGTGGGTGATGGGTATCAAAGAGGGCACCCTTTGGGATGAGCACTGGCTATTGTATGGAAACCAATTTGACAATAAATTTCATATTAAAAACAAAACAAATGCACATGGAACATTGTTCAGGATAGATCATAAGTTAGGCTGCAAAATAAGCCTCAGTACATTTAAGAAGATTGAAATAATACCATATATCTTGTCTGACCACAACAGTATAAAACTAGAAATAAATCATAAGGAAAAAGAATTGAAAATACACAAACACATGGAAGCTAAATAACATGACACTAAAAATGGATGTACCAATGAAGCAATCTAAGGAGAAACAAAAAACTCATGGAGAGAAATGAAAATGAAAACACAACAGTCAAAAGTCTTTGGGGTGCAACCATAGCCGTTTTAAAAGGGAAGTTTATAGCAATACAGATCTACTTCAAAAAAAAAAAAAAAGAAACAGCTCAAATAAGCAATCAGACCTTACATCTAAAGAAACTAGGAAAATAAGAACAAAGCCCAAGATGAGTAGAAGGAAGGAAGTAATAAAAATCAGAGTAGAGATTCCAGGGAAGATGGCAGAGTAGGAGCTCACCTCATCCTAAGGATACAACTAGATATCAGCTACATCAGTGTAAATACACCAGAAAACAACCCAAAGACTTGCAGAACAAACTCTCCACAGCTAAATATAGACAAGAGACCACATCAAAGAGGGTAGGGAAGGCAGAGACATGATCAGGAGCTAAAAACATCACAGGACTTCCCAGGGGAGAGAAGGACAACACAGACACAGAAAAGGGAGAAAAACAGGCTCTCAGGGAGCCTGCATGGGAAAGACAAATTTCCCTAACATTTGCCTGAACCGGAGGGGCTGAAACGCACTAGTACTTACAAACACCTGGAATATTAAAAATCTGTAGGCTTCTGCAAGAGCCAGGAGGGAGAAGGGGAACTGAATCCCCACTCTTAAAGAGACAAACAGCCCCTCAGAAATAGAGCATAGAAGTAGTAGTTTGAAAAATGCCTGGGGTGTATGGGAGGAAAAATTATTTACTAAGCTCAGAGCATGTGCTGCAGGGGCAGGGATCATTGGGAGACTTCTCCAGGTACAGTGGAGCTGGCAGGCACCATTTCTCTCCCTTACCCCCCAGCATCAACACACTGACACCTGCAGGAAGCAGCACAACACTGCCACCCACCAAACAACTTGTTAACAGCGTGCCTCACCCCTCTGTTCTCCTATGGGCACACCCCCTCCAGCCAGGCCGCTGCTCCAGGTCCTTCCACCCACAGTAGACCCACACAACCTTGTTAACAGTGGACATGCCACCCCCAGAAACTTCTGCAGTTCGGTGCTACTGTATCTCCGGCAATATCTGGTCTGACTCAATGTGAGACCCAGGTGGCCCCGGGCTGGCCCAATCACAACACAGGGACTCAACTCTGCCAACAACAGGCAGAGAGCCATTGCAGACAACTGGGCTAAAGGCAAAAACAGCTCAGTCACAACAGCAGAGCACACAGTATACATACAGGCGATACCTTGGAAGAACCAGGTTCTGGCAAACAGGGGACATGGCACTGCTGGGCACTGCAGGACCTGTGGGTTGCCACTTCCGCAAGCAGGAGATTTAACTAACTTTCCTAATACAGAGATACATAGAGTCATAGAAAATGAGGACATGGAGGAATATGTCCCAAATGAAAGAACAGGACAAAACTCACAGCAGAGAGCTACATGAAATAGTGAAAAGTAATATGCCTGATAAAGAATTTAAAGTAATGGTCATCAAGATTCTCACCGGACTTGAGAAAAGAGCAGATGACCTCAATGAGACCCTCAAAAAAAAAAAGAGATAGAAAACATAAAGAACCATTCACATTCAGAGATGAGGAACTCAATAACTGAAATCAAAAATAAGCCAGATGAAATAAAGGGTAGGCAAGAAGAAGCAGAAGAATGAATCAGTGACCTGGAGGACAGAAGAATGGAAAGCAATCAGGCTGAACAGGAGAGAGGCAAAAGACAAAAATAAACAATGAAAAGAGACTCAGGGAACTCGGCGACACCTTCAAGCATAATAAAAATTTCATTACAGGGATCCCAGAAGGATAAAAGAGTAGAAATAGAGCATAAAATTTATTTGAAAAAATAATAGTTGAAAACTTCCCAAATCTGGGGAGAGAAACAGAAATCCAGATTTAGGAAGCATAGAGATACTCCAAGAAAATGAATCCAAGGTAGTCCACACCAAGACACATAGCAATCAAAATGGCAAAAAGTACTGATAAAGAGAGAATTTTACAAGCAGCAAGAGAAAGGAAAACAGTTGCATACAAGAGAAACCCCTTAAGATTCTCAGCAGATTTTTTTCATCAGAAACTTTGCAGGCCAGAAGGGAGTGGCATGATATATTCAAAGGACTGAAAGAAAAAATTCTGCAGCCAAGAATACTTTATCCAGTAAGGCTAACATTTAGAATAGAAAGAGAGATAAAGAGTTTCCCAAAAAAAGCTGGAGGAATTTATATACACTAAATCAGCCATTAAAAAAAAAATGTTGGGGCGCCTGGGTGGCGCAGTCGGTTAAGCGTCCGACTTCAGCCAGGTCACGATCTCGCGGTCCGTGAGTTCGAGCCCCGTGTCGGGCTCTGGGCTGATGGCTCAGAGCCTGGAGCATGTTTCCGATTCTGTGTCTCCCTCTCTCTCTGCCCCTCCCCCGTTCATGCTCTGTCTCTCTCTGTCCCAAAAAATAAATAAACGTTGAAAAAAAAATGTTAAAGGAATGGAAAGGAGAGTGCAAAGCAGAGACCATAAGTAAGAGTAAGATCAGCAGAAACCACAAAAGCAGTATAAATAACTGTATCTATAAAAATCAGTCAAGGAATTCACAAAATAAAAGGATATAAAGTATATACCATATACCTAAAATGTGGGGAGGAAAAGAGGAAAGAATGGGTTCAAACTTAAGTGACCATTGACTTAATATCAATTGCTATATGCAGAAGACGTTATATACAACCAAATGGTAACCAAAAATCGAGAACCAGCCATAGATATGCAAAAAATACAGAGAAAGGAATCCAAGTACAATACTCAAGAAAGCCAAAAAATGGTCAGAGAAGAGAGTAAGTAAAGAAAGGAACACGAAATAACTACAAAAACAAACATAAAACAAGTAAGAAAGTGGCAATAAGTACACACCTATCAATCATTACTTTGAGTGTAAATGGACTAAACACTCCAACCAAAAAACAGGGTGACAGAATGAATACAAAAACAAGACCATCTATATGCTGCCTATGAGACTCATTTCAGACATACTGAAAGGGAAGGGATGGAAAAGCATTTTTCATGCAAATGTTAGTGAACAGAAAGCTAAGATAGCAATACTTATATCAGACAAGAAGATGCAACAATTGTAAATATTTATGCACCCAACGTAGAAGGACCCAAACACATAAAGCACCTATTAAAAACAAAAAGGTTTACTTACATCAATCGACAGATCATCCAAACAGAAAATCAACAAGGAAAATGGCTTTGAATGACACATTGGAGCAAATGGATCAAATACATATATTCAGAACACCCCATCCTAAAACAGCAACATACACATTGTTTTCAAGTTCAGACGGATCATTCTCCCTAATACATCCTATGTTAGCCCACAAAACAATTCTCAAATTTTTTTTAAAAAGGAAAAACAGGTTGATTCATACCATGCATCTTTTCCAAACACGATGCTATGAAACTAGAAATCAACCACAAGAAAAAAATCTGGAAAAAAACACAAATACAGAAAGAGTAAAAAGCATGCTGATAAACAATGAATGAGTCAACCAGGAAATCAAAGATGAAATTAAAAAAATACATTGAGACGAATTAAAACACAATGATCCAAAACCTTTTAGATGCAGTAAAAACGGCTCTAAATTGAAGTTTATTCATTACAGGCCTTCCTCAAGAATAAAATTCTCAAATACACAAACTAACCTTACACCTAAAGGAGCTGGGAAAAGAAGAGCAAATAAAATCCAAAAACAGTATAAGGAAGGAAAGAATAAAGATTAGAGCAGAAATAAAAGAAATAGAGACTTAAAACAATATAACAAATCAGTGAAACCAGGAGCTGGTTTTTTGAAATGATCAACAAAATTGAAAAACCTGTAGCCAGACACATAAAAAGAGAGAGAGAGAGAGGACTCAAAAAAAAAAAAAAAAAAAAACAGAAATGAAAGAGGAAAAATAACTGATACCAAAGAAATACAATCATAGGAGAATATTATGAAAAATTGTATGCTTACATGTTAGACAGCCTAGAAAAAAATTGATAAATTCCTAGAAACATATAACTTTCCCAAAATGAATCTGGAAGAAATAAAAAATTTGAACATATCAATTACCAGCAACGAAATTGAATCAGTAATTTAAAAACTCCCAACAAACAAAAGTCCAGGACATGACAGCTACAGAGGTGAATTCTACCAAACATTCAAAGAAGAGTTAATACATATTCTTCTCAAAATACACCAAAAAATAGAAAATAAAGCTTCCTAATTCATTCTATGGAGTCAGCATTACCCAGATACCAAAAACAGATAAAAACTCTACAAAAAAGAGAACTACCAATATCTCTGATGAGCATAGATGCAAACATCCTCAACAAAATATTATCAAACTGCATACAACAAGACATTTAAAAAACCATTCACCACAATGGGGCTTATTCCTCGGATACAAGGGAGATTCAATATTCACAAATCAATGTGATACATCACATCAATAAGAGAAAGGATAAAAACTATATGATCATTTCAATACATGCAGAAAAGCCATTTGAAAAAATACAACATTCACTCATGATAACACTCAAGACAGTGGAGTTAGAGAAAATTTACCTTGACATAATAAGGGCCATATATGGAAAACCCATAGTTAATATTAAACTCAATGGTGAAAAACTGAGAACGTTCCCCCTAAGATCAGGAACAAGACAAGGGTGTTCACTCTCACCACTTTTATTCAACACGGTACTCAAAGTCCTGGCCACAGCAATCAGACAAGAAAAGGAAATAGCATCCAAATCCAAAAAAGCATCAAAATCGGCAAGGAAGAAGTAAAAATCTCACTGTCTGAAGATTACACATCTACTATATATAGAAAATCCTAAAGACTCCATCAAAACCTACCAGAATAAATGAAGTCAGTCAAGTTGCAGGATACAAAAATCAGTATACATTCCATTGCATTTCTTTACACTAATAAAGAGCAGAAAAAGAATTAAGAAAACACCACCATTCATAATTGCACCTAAAAGGATAAAATATTTAGGAAGAAATTAAGCAAAGAAGTGAAAGACCTGTACTCTGAAAACTACAAAACACTGATGAAGGAAATTGAAGACAACACAGAAAAATGGAAAAACATTCCATACTCATGAATTGGATGAATTAATATTGTTAAAATGTCCATAATAGCCAAGGCAACCTATATATTCAATGCAATTCCTTTCAAATTACCAACAGCATTTTTCACAGAACTAGAAAAAACCCTAAAATTTGTATGCAATCACAAAGGACACCAAATAATCAATTTCCAGTTGAGAAAACTGGACAGCTACATGCAAAAGAATGAAACTGGACCACTTTCTTACACCAGACACAAAAGTAAATTCAAAATGGATTCTGGACCAAAACATGAGACCTGAAACCATAAAAATCCTAGAAGAAAACACAGGCAGTAATTTCTCTGACATAGGCCATAACAATATTCTTCTAGATAGGTCTCCTAGGGAAAGGGAAACAAAAGCAAAAATAAACTATTGGGACTGCATCAGAATAAAAACCTTTTGCTTAGCAAAAGAAACCATCAACAAAACCTAAAGGCAATCTGTTGAAGGGAGAAGTTATTTGCAAATGATATATCGGATAAGGGGTCAACATTCATAATATATAAAGAACTTCTACAAGTCACTATCAGAAAAACAATCCAATTAAAAATAGTCAGAAGACATGAACATACATTTCTCCAAAGCAGACATCCAGATGGCCAAAACACATGAAAAGATGCTCAACATCATTCCTCATCAGAGAAATGCAAATCAAAACCACAGTTAGATATCACCTCGCACCTGTCAGAATGGCTAAAATTAAAATGACAAGAAACGATGAGGATGTTGCTGAGGATATGGAGAAAAAGGAACTCTCATTCACTTTTAGTGGGAATGCAAGCTGACGCAGCCACTGCAGGAAACAGCATGGAGGTTCCTCAAAAAATTAAAAAAATAGAATCACCCTATGATCCAGTAATACCACTACTAGGTACTTACCCAAAGAACATGGAAACTCTAATTCAAACAGATATAAGCCCCCCTGTTTACTGCAACATTATTTACAACAGCCAAGCGATGGCAACAACCTAAATGTCCATCAAGAGACAAATGGATAAGGAAGATATGGTGTGTCGGGGGTGAGGGGGCTATATTACTCAACCACACAAAATGATATTTGTGCCATTTGCAACAACATGAATGGACCTACAGAATATTATGCTAAGTGAAATAAGTGAGACCAAGAAAGACAAATACCAAAGGATTTCACTCATATGTGGAATCTTAAAAAAATGAATAATCAAACAAAAAGCAGAGTTATACCTATTAATACAGAGAACAAATTGATGGTTGCCACAGGGAGGTACGTCAGGTGATGAACAAAATGGGTGAAGGGGAGTTGGAAGGACAGGACTGCAGTTATGGAAGGAATAAGTCACAAGGATGAAAAGCACAGCACAGGGACTATGGTCAGTGGTATTGCGATACTGTTATATGGTGACCAACGGTACTTACACTTGGGATGAGCACAGCATAAAGTACAGACATGTTAAATCACTGTATTATACACCTGAAACTAATGTACCATTGTATGTCAACTGTACTCAAAAAAAATAAATTTTCCAGAAGTCCTAGACATCCAAAGCCAATTAAATACTCTCAAAAATGTCAAATGACATATGTATTCCACCTATATAGATGTCCTTTTTATTTTCTACATTAAAAGACCCTATTAATAATAAACTATTTTTGTTATGGAACACATCCACGTCTGTACTTAAAAAACCAAACAGAAATGTTTATACCCACGCGGGCATCTGGTATATTAGTGCAGGACTAGACATTTCATTTGCATGAGGGCTTTCAGTCATTTGGGAGAAATTATTCCAGTGGCTTCCACTGCTGCTCAGTGGGATTTTGACTGCAGTTCATCGAGTTTCTATTTCTATCCCTAGAATTCCCTGCTCCATCAAAGCCAGCTTTTGCCTTTCCGCTTGTTTGGGCCATTGAAAGGTGAGTCTGTCACTTCAAGCAGGAAGGTTAAGAGCCAAGTCTTGCTTTAAGACATCTTTTTCCCCGACGGCTATGGTGGGCAGTTTTCACCAGTGGCTGCCCTGTCAGCTTCAGAAGCAGAATGAAGGGCTGCTAAGCGGAGCGGGGCCCCTGGCCAACACACCAAGGCTCCATAGTGGAGTATACAGTTGTGGGGAACCACCAAGGTTTGGGGTTGCGTGTTTTAGCAGCATAACCTTGCCCATTCTGACTGATACAGCTAGCATGCACAGAAGCAAGCCAAGGCCAGCCCTAGCTTCTGCATGGGATTCTGACAACATAAATAACTCACTCTCAGGGAGAAGGTAACAGGATGTCTTCAGACTCTTAATGAGGAACAGTAACACTGCAGTAAAGACCTGACAAATTCACTCAAATGTCTAGGGGTGTGTGTGTGTGTGTGTGTGTGTGTGTGTGTAAACTACCATAAGCCCAACATAGCAAAGATCCATTTTAAGCTGCTGATGGGAGTAAATGTGTTCAGGATCCAGGCTATCTAAAATTGGTACATTAAGTTACTTGGGCCACTTGAGTGAAGACTTTCAGATTTAGAGGCACTAGGATTAGAGGCATGAGACGCAAAGGAGCCCAAGTGAAAATAATATTAATCATAGGATTGGGGGGTTAACAATTCCTAGGGAGAGCATGATTCTTCAAGATTCTTGGAAAGAGAGGAGAAGCTCAGAGTTTTAACAATAAAAACAGGTTGAAATAGAACCAAATTACTGGGGCGCCTGGGTGGCTCTGTGAGCTAAGTGACCATCTCTTGATTTTGGCGCAGGTCATGATCTCACAATCACGGGATCGAGCCCTGGGTCAGGTTCCACACTGGGTGCGGAGAGTCCTTAAGATTCTTTTTCTCTTTCTCGCTTTCTCTCTCTCTCTCTCCCCCCTCTCTCTCCCCCTCTCCCTCTCTCCCTCCCCATCTGTTTCTGCGCTCTCAAAAAAAGTATCATCTTAACTATAATTATGATAATCATATGTGTATCCCTTTGCTAGGTGCCTCAAATTGCATGAATTTCTAGGGCCTTGATTTCTGTCTCTACAAGGGGCTTATTAAGGTCCCTTTTAAAAACAAAATTCTGCAATTCTAAATTACTTTTCCGAGCTTCCCTTTCCTTATTTTTCAAAAGCAAGGGTTGGCAAACTATAACCCATGGGCTGTATCCAGCCCACACCCTGTTTTTGTAAATAACTAGAACGACACCAACCTCCACTGTCTACAGCGGCTTTCACACTACAGCAGCACATTAGCTGAGGAGGGAGAAAGAAACTGAATGGCAGTGAAACCCTAAGCCCTTTCCAGAAGAGCTTCAACACCTGTTGAAAAGGAAGGGCTTACAATGAGTCACTAATATTCAAGTTGGGTTTTCCACAGAACCTCAGGATACAGAAAGATGCCTCTTAGCACACCAGGATGAAATTGGGAGAGAAATGGTGGGGGGAGACAACATAGATGTTAAAGAAAGAGGACAGGCAGTCAATAAGCTCGATCAGCTCCAAATTTCTGATTCAATCAGAGAAGATCTAAGAGTATCTGCTCCACATATTGCAGACGTATGTGACATTTCATTTACAAAAAACGATCCTACTGGGAGGTGCCTGGGAGACTCAGTCTGTTGAGTGTCCGACTTCGGCTCAGGTCACGATCTCACAGTTTGTGAGTTCGAGCCCCACGTCAGGCTCTGTGCCGACAACTCAGAGCCTGGAGTCTGCTTTGGATTCCTGTCTCCCTCTCTCTCCCCCCTCCCCCACTCACATTCTTTTTCTCTCTCTCAAAAATAAACATTAAAAAAAAACCTATCCTACTGTTCATTTTTAATGTTTGAAAAACCATCAGGCCAGGTTCTATTTGAAGTTCTTTTCATGGGCAAGTTTCTTGATATGTGGTAGCTCATTTCTTAGGAGAAAAAAATGGAAAATATTCATAGGGGTAGAAGTGGAGACAGTGCTTACATTTGGAGAGAACAGTAGTGACCAAGAGGGAACAAGAGGGGCTCTTCTGGGGGGCCAGGAGTTTAATTTCTTTGTGGACACTCATCAGATTGCATGTTGGTATCATTTACCTCAATTTACTTTAAAAAGAGGTGCAGCACACAACAACTGAATATATATATATATACACACACACATATATATGTGTGTGTGTGTGTGTGTGTGTATATATATATATATATATATATATATATATATATATATAATATACCAAGAGTTACATATTTTGTACTGCTTCCTGGTCTGTGCCTCTGAGTTCAAGAGAGCATGACTATGTCCTTTTTCCTCACATGTAAAATTAATTTTCTCAGGTACAAAAATAAATTTAATTTAAAGCATTTAAAAAAAAAATCTCCATTCCTCCAACCCTCATCCCCCTCCAATCTATTCTCCTTATTTGGGTCCAGTTCAGCATTCAAAAAACTGCCAGTTTTATCTCATAATTCTTAACTCCCTTGAATGGCTCCTGGATGACCTAGGATGTAGTCAAACCCCTTAATAAAGTTGGCTCCCAAGTTCTTTTCTTTTTTTTAAGTTTGTTTAAGAGAGAGATTGCCTGTGTGCACACGCCTGTGAGTGGAGCAAAGGCAAAGAGAGTGGGAGAGAATACCAAGCAGGCTCCATGATGTCAGCGCAGAACCCAGAACGGGGCTCAAACTCATGACCTGCGAGACTGTGACCTGAGCCAAAACCAAGAGTTGGACACTTAACCAACTGAGCCACTCAAGTGCCCCAGCTTCCAGCTTCCTTAAAATCAGTGCCAGGTCTCCAACCACTGGTTTGGGGTCCAGCTTCTCACAACCACTGCTGGTCATACACAGAACTGTGTTCCGTCTCCCCGTTCTCCGATGACTGGCTCAGGTTCTCCTGATCTCGGCATGGGCATGACCACCTTCTGAGAGCCCTCTCTGGGAGCTTGGAAAGACGCAGAGTAAGAGGATCCCGTTCTCACCTCCCATGGACACACTGAGGCTGCACCTAAATACAGTGCAGCCCACTCTGAAGGTGCGACCAGCAGAACCATCTCCCTCATCTACAGCTATAAAGAAAACGCCATGCTGAGGAGGGGAGGAGGGGCAGAGTGACAGAGAACCAAATCCCCTTCTGAGGCCTATCACAGGCACGCTGTCCTTCCTGAAAAGCGAGGACGTCAAGCCCCACGTCAGACACCCCCGCCCGGGGGGTCCGCATCAGGAAGACGTTATGCCTAGCTTTGAAAATCAGTGAGGTTCACCCCCAAGAGAAGTGGGAGACTTCAGAAAACTGAGGTTCCCCTTCTTCAAAGGGCCAGCACACTATATTACTCACTCTGAGAGTCAGCATAGAGGCAGCAGCTAAAAAGCACCTGGCTTATACATGAAGGAGATGAACTGATTTTAGACAGCAGGCACAGCAGAGGGGCAGCGATTTGGAGGAACCTTCTCTGGGAACAGAAGTGCTAACAGACGCCCTTTTTTTTTTAGAGCTTCCTCAGCCTAGCTTGCATGACACTGATAGGAGCCAGTTCCGACTCTCTCCTTCTGCTTTGCCAGCCCTGCTTGTCCCACCTCAACATTCCCTTGTGGACCACCCTGCCCGAACCACCCGCCCTGGCACATTCCCCTCCGAAGCAACTTCCACCCCGCCACACTGGCAAGCGGCCTCAGTCCAGACCAGCAACCTCCCAAAGCAACTACCTCCCTGCCGCTCCAGCAGGCAGTCCCAGACAAGACTGTTGCCCCTCCAAGGTGATTACTGCCCCGGGGAGGGGGGGATCCCCACCCACCAACACACCCCAGATGGATGCAGCCAGGCCTCTCGGCCACATACAGCAGGGATTGACTCCACCTACCAGCGTGTTCACAGGAAGTGTAGCCAGACCTCTCACCCAGCCGTGCCAGGGGCCAGCCCACCAATGTGCACACGGTAGTTGCAGCTGGTCACTGACCACCGCTGGGCCAAGATCCAGCCCTGCTCAACGGTGCAGCCGAGTCACAACAAGAATGCATGTAGCATGCACAGGTAACACCTCTGGAGCACCTGGATCTGGTGACCAGAGGGGATTGAGCTACTGCACCCCACAGGACACTTTCTTTTAAATTTTTTTTTATGTTTATTTATTTTTGAGAGAGACAGAGACAGAATGGGAGTGGGTTAGGGGCACAGAGAGAGAGGGAGACACAGAATCGGAAGCAGTCTCCAGGCTCCGAGCCATCAGCACAGAGCCCGATGCGGGGCTCGAACTCACAGAGTTGTGAGATCATGACCAGAGCCAAAGTCAGACACTCAACCGACTGAGCCACTCAGGTGCCCCCCCGCCCCCACAGGACACTTTCTACATAAGCCTATTATGTTAAAGACCGGAGGCATCACTGACCTACCTAATACATAGAAATAAACACAGAGCGTTGGACAAAATGAGGAGAGGGAGGAGTATGTTCCAAACAAAAGAATAAGACAACCTCCCATCACCGCCACAAAAGAACTACACAAAACAAGATAAGCAATCGACCTGATAAAGATTTCAAAGTAATGCTCATAAAGATGCTCAGTGCACTTGAGAGAAGACAACCAATCAAAGCTGAAGAATACAGCAACTCAAATGAAAACCACGCTTGACAGAATCAAGCAGATTAGAGGATGCAGACCAATAGATCAGCAATCTGACAGACAGGGTGCTGGAAACCATCCAAGCTGAGTGGCCAAAAAAAAAAGATTTTTAAAAATGAGGATAGGTTAAGAGGTCTTTAGGACAACCTAAGTGTACTAACATTCACATTATACGAGTCCCAAAAGGAGAAGAGGGAAAAGGTCAGAAAAACTTCTTTGAAGATATAATAGCTGAGAACTTTCCTCATCTGGGGGAGGAAACAGACATCCAGGTCCAAGAAGCACAAAACCCTAAGTAAATTGAGTCCAAGGATATCCACATCAAGACACATATTAATTAAAGCGACAAAACTAAAAGAGGGTTCTTAAAATCAGCAAAAGGAATTTGTTACATACAAGAAAAAAAAAAAACCGTAAGGCTGATAGCAGATATTTCAATAGAAACTTTGCAATCCCAAAGGGACTGACATGATATATTCAAAGTGCTGGAAGGAAACACTAGAACCAGAATATTCTACCCAGCAAGGTTATCATTCAGAATTTTGGAAAAGTATGTTCCCAAACAAAAGTCAAAGAAATTTATCACCACTAAGTTGACCTGACAAAAAATGGTAAGGGATTTTTTTTTTTTTTGGTAAGAGGATTCTTTAAGCAAAAAAGAAAAAGCCATAACTGAAATAACAATATAATGAAAGGAAAAAAATCATTGGTAAAAGCAAACATATACTAATGGTAATAGATCAATCACTATTAAAGCTAGTATGAAGGTTAGAAGACAAAAGTAGTTTATTAATATCTATGATAATTAGTGATACACAAAAATATAAAGAGAAAGGAATCTAAGCATAACATTAGAGAAAGTCATCAGTCACAAGGGAAGAGAGCAAGAGAAGAAAGGAACAAAGAAGAACTACAAAAGCAACCAGAAAACAATTAACAAAATGGCAATCAGTGTATACCTATCGATAATTCCTTTAAATGCAAACAGACTCTGAGCTCCAATGAAAGGCATAAGGTGAAGAATGAATAAAAACAAAAGACTTGGGCACCTAGGTGGCTCAGTTGGTTAAAGGTCCGACTTCAGCTCAGTCATGATCTCACAGTTCGTGAGTTTGGGCCCTTTGTCGGGCTCTGTGCTGACAGCTCAGAGCCTAAAGCCTGCTTTTGATTCTGTGTCTCCCCCTCTCTCTGCCCCTCTCACCCACCCCACCCTCCCTCTCTCTCCCTCTGTCTCTCTCTCTCTCTCTCAAAGATAAATAAACATTAAAAGAAATCTTTGAGGCATAGCAAAATCTATTCTAAAAGGGAGTTTATAGCAAGACAAGTTTATCTCAAGAGACAAGCAAAATCTCAAATAAAAAACCTAACATGTAAAGGGACAAAAACAAAACAAAACAATATAAAAGGTCAATGAAAGTAAGAGCTGGTTCTTTGAAAACATTAACAAAATTGACAAACGTTTAGCCAGATTCAGAGAGGACTCAAAAAATAAAATCAGATGAAGAAGCAAAAATAAAAACCAACACAAATACAAATGATTAGAAGAAAATCGTATGAAAAATGATATGGCAACAAATTGAACAACCTAAAAGAAATGGATAAATTTTTAGAAATATATAACCTCCCAAAACTGATTCAGGAAGAAAGAGAAATTTTGACCAGACTTATAACCAGAAATAAAACTGAATCAGTATTCAAAAAACCCTCAGCAAACAAAAGTCCAGGATTAGGTGACGTCACAGATGAATTCTACCAAACATTTAAAGAAGAGCTAATACATATGAACATAGGGGAAAGAAAACAAATATAATACAAAAACAGAGAGGGAGACAAAGCATAAGAGACTTAAATACAGAGAACAAACAGGGTTGCTGGTGGAGTGTTGGGTGGGTGGGGGATGGGCTAAATGGGTGACGGGCATTAAGGAGGACACTTGTTGGGATGAGTACTGGGTGTTCTATGTAAGTGATGAATCACTGAATTCTACTCCTGAAATAATTATTAGGCTATGTGTTAACTAACTTGGATTTAAGTTAAAAAAAAAAAAACTTTTATCAACATTAAATAATAATAATAAAAAAATTTTTCTCTTTAACAATAAAAAATAAAAATACAGAAGAGTTAATACAGAGGGCACCTGGGTGGCTCAGTCAGTTAAGCAACTGACTTCAGCTCGGGTCATGATCTCATGGTTCATGAGTTCAAGTCCTACATTGGATTCTGTGCTCATAGCTCAGAGCCTAGAGCCTGCTTCAGGTTTTGAGTCTCCCTCTCTCTCTGCCCCTCCCCTGCTCATGCTCAGTCTCTCTCTCTCTTCCAAAAATAAATAAATATTAAAAATAGTAATAATAAAAATGAAGAGTTAATACCTATTTCTTTCATACTTAACGAAAAATAGAAGATGAAGGGAAACTTGCACATTTATTCTATGAGGCCAGCTCCAAAGGCACTACAAAAAGAGAGAGAGGGAGAGGGAGGGAGAGAGAGAAACTACAGACCAATATCTCCAATGAACATAGGTGCAAAAATCCTCAACAAAATATTAACAA
This sequence comes from Lynx rufus, assembly GCF_022079265.1. Taxonomy (NCBI): domain Eukaryota; kingdom Metazoa; phylum Chordata; class Mammalia; order Carnivora; family Felidae; genus Lynx; species Lynx rufus. The sequence continues at coordinate 4,977,108 of NW_025814840.1, read as the reverse complement.
ACCACATACAACATTTATTTTAAAAGCATTCACCATAATCAAGTAGAATTTATTCCAGACATGCAAAAATGATTCAATATTTAGAAATCACTGTGATACACCACATTAATCAACAAAGGATAAAATCATATGATCATCTCAATAGGAAAAGCATTTACAATGTCCATTCGTGATAAAAACACTCAACAAAGTGGGTTTCGAAAGAACATACTTCAACATAATAAAGGCCATATACGAAAAACCCGCAGCTAACATCATAATCAATGGTGAAAAACAGAGTTTTTCCCCTAAGATCAGGAACAAGACAAGGATATCCACTCTCACTTTTACTCAACACAGTACTGGAAGTCCTAGCTGTAGCCACGAGACAAGAAATAAAAGGCATCTAAATTGGTAAAGAAGTAAAGCTGTTGTTATTGTCAGATGACATGATAATACACACAGAAAACCCTAAAGACTCCACCAAAAAACTACTGGATTTGTTACATAAATTGAGTAGAGTTGCAAGATACAAAATTAATATACAGAAAACAGTTACATTTCTATGCATTAATAACAAAGTTGCAAAAACGGAAATTAAGACAATAACCCTATTTACAATTATACCAAAAAGAAAAAAATACTTAGAAATAAATTTAACTAAGAGAGTGAAAGACCCATAGTCTGACAGGTCTATAAGGAATTCATTAAAGAGATTGAAGAAGGGGCGCCTGGGTGGCGCAGTCGGTTAAGCGTCCGACTTCAGCCAGGTCACGATCTCGCGGTCTGTGAGTTCGAGCCCCGCGTCGGCTCTGGGCTGATGGCCCAGAGCCTGGAGCCTGTTTCCGATTCTGTGTCTCCCTCTCTCTCTGCCCCTCCCCCGTTCATGCTCTGTCTCTCTCTGTCCCAAAAATAAATAAACGTTGAAAAAAAAAAAAAAGAGATTGAAGAAGACACAAACAAAAGGGAAGACATTCCGTTCTCACAGACTGGGAGAACCAACACTGTTAAAATGTCCACACTACACAAAGCAATCAATAGATTTAATGCCATCCTATCAAACACCAAAGGCATTTTTTGTAGAACTACAACACATAATCCTAAAATGTGTGTGGAACCACAAAACACCCCAGATAGCCAAAGCACTCTGGAGTAAAAACAAAGCTGGTGGCATCACAATCCCAGATTTCAAACCATACCACAAAGCTATAGTAATCAAACAGTATGGTATTGGCACAAAAATAGGCACAAAGATCGACAGAACAGAACAGAAAGCCCAGAAATAAACTAGCACTTATATGGTCAATTAATCTACAACAAAGGAGGCAAGATTATACAATGAAGAAAAGGAGGTCTTTTAAATAAATGTGTTGAGAAAAATGGGTAATGACACGCAAAAGAATGAAACGAGACTGCTTTCTTACACCATGTACAAAAATGTTCTCAGAATGGATTAAACACCTAAATGTGAGACCTGAAATTATAAAACTGCTAAAATGAAACATAGATAATAATCTCTCAGACATTGGTGTTAGCAAAATTTTTGTAGATCTGTTTCCTCAGGCAAGGGAAACAAAATAAAAAATAAACTATAAGCACTACACCAAAATAAAAAGCTTTTTCACAGCAAAGGAAACCATCAACAAAGCAAAAAGGCAAACTACTGAAGGGAAAAGATATGTCCAAATGGTATATATCATAAGGAGTTAACACCCAGAATATATAAAGACCTGATAGAAATCAATAATGGAAAAACAAACAATCCAATTAATAAAATGGGCAGATAACCTGAAAACATTTTTTTCCAAAGAAGACATACAAATGGTCAACAGACAAGTATAAAGATGTTCAACCACTAATCATCAGGGATATACAAATTAAAACCTCAATGAGACATCACCTTACATCTGTCAGAGTGTCTATTATCAAAAAGACAAGAAAAAAGTTCTGATGAGGATATTGAGAAAAGGGAAACTTAATACACTGGTGTGAATTTAAAATGGTACAACCCTCGTGGAAAACAATATAGAGGTTCTACAAAAAATAAAAATTAGAAATACCATGTGATCTAGTACAATTCCAATGCTGAATATTTTCTGAAAGAAAACAAAAATCAAATTTTGAAAAAATATGTGCACTCCACTGTTTATTGCAGCATTATTTACAATAGCCAAGAGATGCAAACTACTTAGCTGTTCATCCACAGATGAATAAAGATATGGCATATACACAATGGAATGTTACTGAGCCATTAAATATAATGAGATCTTGCTATTCACAACAACATGGATGGACCGAGAGAGTAGAATGCTAAGTGAATTAAGTCAGACAAGGAGAGACAAATACCATATGATTTTACTTATAAGTGGAATCTAAAAGAACAAAACCAATGAACCAAGAAAGACACACACACACACACACACACACACACACACACACACACACACAGATGTTTAAACACCACGAATGAATTGGTGGTTGCCAGAGGGGAGGTGGGTAGGGGAATGAATGTAGTAGATAAAGTGGATTAGGAGCTACAAACTTCCAGTTATAAAAATAAACAAGTCACGGAGATGAAGAGTACAGCATAGAAAATACAGTCCATAATATCGTAATAATGTTGTAATGGTGACAATACTTCCATGGTGAACATTGAGTAACTGACGGAATTGTGGAATCACTAAGTTGTACACTTTAATATAATATTTTAATTATACTTTAATAAAAATAAATCATTTCCCATAAAAAAGAATATTGAAAAGTAATAATACAATGAAAAATAAATATTTTATTGTTATGATCAGTTAGGTATGTTGTAATTATCTTCTCTTCACCTTCTTTGCAATGACTTCCTAAAGAAGTTTTCCTTTTTTGTAGTCAAATTAGCAATATGTTCCTACATAAATTATAATTTGTGTCTCACCTAATAGGAATTGCCTGTGAAGTCACAAGCTCTTATCTACTAAGGAAAATTCTAAAATTTGCCTTTTACATTAGGTCTTTAATCTCACTGGAATAAATTTTTTAATGGGTGGGACTATGTTTTACTTCTATTTTTCATATAGAAGTACAACTTTTCTACATTCTTACCCTCTCAATTTTATTCCATTGGTCTATTTGTCTCTCAGCAGTATTACTGTCTTAACCTAGATTTATAAAAATTCTTTACATCTTATAAGGGCATTCCCCCACCTTTATTAACTGCTTTTAAAATTGCCTTAGGGGGGCGCCTGGGTGGCGCAGTCGGTTAAGCGTCCGACTTCAACCAGGTCACGATCTCGCGGTCCGTGAGTTCGAGCCCCGCGTCGGGCTCTGGGCTGATGATGGCCCAGAGCCTGGAGCCTGCTTCCGATTCTGTGTCTCCCTCTCTCTTTGCCCCTCCCCCATTCATGCTCTGTCTCTCTCTGTCCCAAAAATAAATAAACGTTGAAAAAAAAAAATAAAATAAAATTGCCTTAGGTAGCTATAGTCATTTTTTTCCATATAAATACTAGAATCAGATTGTCAAGTTTTAAGAAAACCCCTTGTAGGATTTTGATTAGAATTTCTTTGAATTTATAGATTAATTTGGGAGAGAAATTATGAATTTAGATAACTTTTCTACCCATAGACATAGACATCTCTTTATTGTTTGCATTTACCAAATGTTCAAAAATATTGTATAATGGAATTCATGCACATCTTTTGTTGCTATTTAAAGGACATCTTTTAAAATATAAATATTTGTTGGGGCACCTGGATGGCTCCATCGGTTGAGTGTCTGACTTCAGCTCAGGTCATGATCTCGCAGTTCGTGAGTTCAAGTCCTGCATCGGGCTCTGTGCTGAAAGCTTAGAGCCTGGAGCCTGCTTCTGATTCCGTGTCTCCCTCTCTCTCTGCCCCTCCCCTGCTTGTACTCTGTCTCTCTCTCAAAAATAAATAAAGATTAAAAAAATTTAAAATAAAAAAAATATATATAATGTTGTTAACTAACTGGAATTTAAATAAAATTTGTAAAGAAAAAAAGTAAAATAAAATAATATTTGTAAACTCTTGAACTCTTTAATTGGCATAGAAAAATTAAATTGATTTTTTGGTATATCGCTTTTATGTCCAGCATGCTTGATGAAATCTTACTAATTCATTTGTCTTCCCTTGACTTATTTCTAAGGACAAATCTACCATCAATGGGGATTATTCTAGAAGATGGTGGCGTAGGAGGATGCTGAGCTCACCGTGTCTTGCTGGTCCTTTGATTCCACCCACACCTGCCTAAATAACCCAGAAAAGTGCCAGAGGACTAGCAGACCAGACTCTCCAGAGCCAAGCGTAGACAAGAGGCCCACAGAAGAGGGTAGGAAGGGCGGAGAGGCAGTTGCGCGCTACACGGACTGGCAGGAGGGAGCGGGGTGGTGGAGGGGTGGCCCCTCCGGCAAGGCGGAGCCCCCGAGTCTGGCTTGCAAAAGCAGAGGGGCCGGACGGAGTGAGTTCTGACAGCCAGTGGGACTTAACATCTGGAATATTATAAGTCAACAAATCTGCTCATAGAGCAGGAGAGCAAGAGGACACCGGGAGGGAGAGGTGTTGAGTCCCGGAAGACAGAGCTCAGCTTGGCGGGGAACAAAGGCACTGGCCAGTGCCATCTCCCTTGCCCATCCCCCAGCCGAAACACCAAAGGGAACCACTCCCCATCATGGAACTTGCTTGCGCTGCACAAACACCCAACGCTGTGCTTCTGAGGATCCATCCCTCCAACAGATCTGCCTCCCTGCTGGTGCCGCAGGGCCCCTCCCTAAGCGGACCACCGAAGGCAAAGTGAACTGAGCCTGCCCCTCCCACCCCTGTGCACCTTGTGGATCCACCTCAGCTAATATGCCAGATCCCGTCAAAGCAGCACCACAAGCCTGGCAGTGTGCATGCAGCCCAGACAGGGTGAGTCCTGCCCCTGGGACAGGGGAAGATAAGGTACACACCAGTCTGACTGTGGTCCCAGCGGTGGGCTGGGGACAGACATCGGGTCTGACTGCGGCCCCACCCACCAACACAAGTTACTCCAGACAGCACAGGGGAAGTGCCCTGCAGTTCCATGCCACCCCAGGGACTATCCAAAATGACGAAATGGAAGAACTCTCCTCAAAAGAAACTCCAGGAAGTAGCAAAAGCTAACAAATTGATCAAAAATGATTTAAGCAATATAACAGAAAAAGAACTTAGAATAATGGTCATAAAATTAATCGCTGGGCTTGAAAAAAAGCATAGAGGACAGCAGAGAATCTATTGCTACAGAGATGAAGGGACTAAGAAATAGTCATGAGGAGCTAAAAAATGCTATAAATGAGCTGCAAAGTAAAATGGAGGAGACCACAGCTGGGATTGAAGAGGCAGAGGAGAGAATAGGTGAATTAGAAGATAAAACTATGGAAAAAGAGGAAGCTGAGAAAAAGAGAGATAAAAAAAATCCAGGAGTATGAGGGGAGAATTAGAGAACTAAGTGCTGCAGTCAAACGGAACAATATCCGTATCATAGGAATTCCAGAAGTGGAAGAGAGAGAGAGAAAGGGGCTGAAGGCGCACTTGAACAAATCATAGCTGAGAACTCCCTGATCTGGGGAAGGAAAAAGGCATTGAAATCCAAGAGGCACAGAGAACTCCCTTCAGACATAACTTGAATCGATCTTCTGCACGACATATCATAGTGAAACTGGCAAAATACAAGGATGAAGAGAGAATTCTGAAAGCAGCTAGGGATAAACACACTCTAACTTACAAAGGGAGACCCATAAGACTAGTGGCAGATCTAGCTACTGAAACTTGGCAGGCCAGAAAGGAAAGGCAGGATATCTTCAATGTGATGAACAGAAAAAATATGCAGCGGAGAATCCTTTATCCAGCAAGTCTGCCATTCAGAATAGAAGAGATAAAGGTCTTCCCAAACAAACAAAAACTGAAGGAATTCATCACCACTAAACCAGCCCTACAAGAGATCCTAAGGGGGATTCTGTGAGTGAAATGTTGCAAGGACCAGAGACATCACTACAAGCATGAAACCTACAGACATCACAATGACTCTAAATCCATCTTTCTATAACAACACTGAATGTAAATGCTCCAACCAAAAGACACAGGGTATCAGAATGGATTAAAAAAAAAACAAGACCCATCTATTTGCTGTCTACAAGAGACTCATTTTAGACCTGAGGACACCTTCAGAGTGAAAGTGAAGGGATGGAGATCTATCATGCTACTGGAAGTCAAAAGAAAGCTGGAGTAGCCATACTTATATCAGACAAACTAGACTTTAAATGAAAGGCTGTAACAAGAGATGAAAAAGGGCATTATATAACAATTACAGGGTCTATCCATCAGGAAGAGCTAACAATTGTAAATGTCTATGCGCCGAATACAGGAGGCCACAAATATATAAAACAGTTAATTGCAAACATAAGCAACCTTATTGATAAGAATGTGGTAACTGCAGGCGACTTGAATACCCCACTTACGACAATGGATAGATCATCTAGACACAGGATCAATAAAGAAACAAGGGCCCTGAGTGATACATTGGATCAGATGGACTTGACAGATCTATTTAGAACTCTGCATCCCAAAGCAACAGAATACACTTTCTTCTCGAGTGCACATGGAACATTCTCCAACATAGATTACATACTGGGTCACAAAACAGCCCTTCAGAAGTATATAAGAATTGAAATTATACCATGCATACTTTCAGACCACAATGCTATGAAGCTTGAAATCAACCACAGGAAAAAGTCTGGGAAACCTCCAAAAGCACAGAGGTTGAAGAACACCCTACTAAAGAATGAATGGGTCAACCAAGCAATTAGAGAAGAAATTTAAAAATATATGGAAACAAATGACAATGAAAAGACAACAATCCAAACGCTTTGGGACGCAGCGAAGGCAGTCCTGAGAGGAAAATACATTGCAATCCAGGCCTATCTCAAGAAACAAGAAAAATCCCCAATACAAAATCTAACAGCACACCTAAAGGAAATAGAAGCAGGGCAGCAAAGACACCCCAAACCCAGCAGAAGAAGAGAAATAATAAAGATCCTAGCAGAAATAAACAATATAGAATCTAAAAATAACTGTAGAGCAGATCAATGAAATCAAGAGGTGGTTTTTTGAAAAAATAAACAAAATTGATAAACCTCTAGCCAGGCTTCTCAAAAAAGAAAAGGGAGATGACTCAAATAGATAAAAATCATGAATGAAAATGGAATTATTACAACCAATACCTCAGAGATACAAGCAATTATCAAGGAACACTATGAAAAATTATATGCCAACAAACTGGACAACCTGGAAGAAATGAATAAATTCCTAAGTACCCACACACTTCCAAAACTCCAACAGGAAGAAATAGAAAACTTGAACAGACCCATAACCAGAGAAGAAATTGAATCAGTTATCAAAAATCTCCCAACAAATGAGAGTCCAGAACCAGATGGCTTCCCTGGGGAATTCTACCAGACATTTAAAGCAGAGATAATACCTATCCTTCTCAAGCTGTTCCAGAAAATAGACAGGGAAGGAAAACTTCCAGACTCATTCTATGAAGCCAGCATTACTCTGATTCCCAAAGCAGACAGAGACCCAGAAAGAAAAGAAAACTACAGGCCAATATCCCTGATGAATATGGATGCAAAAATTCTCCATAAGATACTAGCAAATTGAATTCAACAGCATATAAAAAGAATTATTCACCATGATCAAGTGGGATTCATTCCTGGACTGCAGGGGTGGTTCCACATTTGCAAATCAATCAATGGGATACCTCACATTAATAAAAGAAAAGAACCATATGATCCTGTCAATCAATGCAGAAAAAGCATTTGACAGGGGCGCCTGGGTGGCTCAGTCGGTTAAGCGTCCGACTTCGGCTCAGGTCACGATCTCACGGTCCGTGAGTTCGAGCCCCGCGTCGGGCTCTGGGCTGATGGCTCAGAGCCTGGAGCCTGCTTCCGATTCTGTGTCTCCCTCTCTCTCTGCCCCTCCCCCGTTCATGCTCTGTCTCTCTCTGTCTCAAAAAAAAAAAAAAAGTTAAAAAAAAAAGAAAAAGCATTTGACAAAATTCAGCATCCTTTCTTAGTAAAAACCCTCGAGAAAGTCGGGATAGAAGGAACATATTTAAACATCATAAAAGCCATTTATGAAAAGCCCACAGCTAATATCATGGGGAAAAACTGAGAGCTTTCTGCTTGAGGTCAGGAACATGACCGGAATGTCCACTCTCACCGCTGTTGTTTAACACAGTGTTGGAAGTTCTAGAATCAGCTATGAGACAATAAAAGGAAATCAAATGAATCAAAATTGACAACAATGAAGTTAAGCTTTCACTTTTTGTAGATGACATGATGCTATACATGGAAAACCCAATAGACGCCACCAAAAGTCTGCTAGAACTGATACATGAATTCAGCAAAGTCACAGGATACAAAATCAATGTACAGAAATCAGTTGCATTCTTATACACCAATAATGAAGCAACAGAAATTGAAATTAAAACACTGATCCCATTCACAATTGCACCAAGAATCATAAAATACCTAGGAATAAACCTATCCAAAGATGTAAAAGATCTGTATGCTGAAAACTATAGAAAGCTTATGAAGGAAATTGAAGATACAAAGCAATGGAAAAACATTCCATGCTCATGGATTGGGAGAATACATATTGTCAAAACGTCAATACTACCCAAAGCTATCTACACATTCAATGCAATCCCAATCAAAATTGTACCAGCATTCTTGCACCAGCTAGAACAAGGAATCCTAAAATGTGTATGGAACCACAAAAGACCCCAAATAGCCAAAGTAATTTTGAAGAAGAAGACCAAAGCAGGAGGCATCGCAATCCCAGACTTTAGCCTCTACTACAAAGCTGTAATCATCAAGACAGCATGGTATTGGCACAAAAACAGACACATAGACAAATGGAATAGAATAGAAACCCCAGAACTGGACCCACAAAAGTATGGTCAACTAATCTTTGACAAAGCAGGAAAGAATATCCAATGGAAAAAAGACAGTCTCTTTAACAAATGGTGCTGGGAGAACTGGACAGCAACATGCAGAAGGATGAAACTAGACCATTTTCTTAAACCATTCACCAAATTAAACTCAAAATGGATAAAGGACGTGAATGTGAGACAGGAAACCATCAAAACTCTAGAGGAGAGAGCAGGAAAAAAGACTCCCTGACCTCAGCTGCAGCAATTTCTTACTTGACACATCCCCAAAGGCAAGGGAATTAAAAGGAACAATTAACTATTGGGACCTCATGAAGATAAAAAGCTTCTGCACTGCAAAGGAAACAATCAAAAAAATTAAAAGACAACCAGTGGAATGGGAAAAGATATTTGCAAATGACATATAGGACAAAGGGCTAGTATCCAAAATCTATAAAGAACTCACCAAACTCCACACCTGAAAAACAAATCCAGTGTGAAGAAATGGGCAGAAAACATGAATAGACACTTCTCTAAAGAAGACATCCAGATGGCCAACAGGCACATGAAAAGATGCTCAATGTCACTCCTTATCAGGGAAATACAAATCAAAACCACACTCAGTTATCACCTCATGCCAGTCAGAGTGGCTAAAATGAACACATCAGGAGACTTTAGATGCTGGTGAGAATGTGGAGAAATGAGAACCCTCTTGCACTGCTGGTGGGAATGCAAACTGGTGCAGCCACTCTGGAAAACAGTGTGGAGGTTCCTCAAAAAATTAAAAATAGATCTACCCTATGACCCAGCAATAGCACTGCTAGGAATTTACCCAAGGGATACAGGAGTGCTGATGCATAGGGGCACTTGTACCCCAGTGTTTATAACAGCACTTTCAACAATAGCCAAACTATGGAAAGAGCCTAAATGTCCATCAACTGATGAAGGGATAAAGAAATTGTGGTTTATATACACAATGGAATACTACATGGCAATGAGAAAGAATGAAATAGGGCCTTTTGTAGCAACGTGGATGGAACTGGAGAGTGTTATGCTAAGTGAAATAAGCCATACAGAGAAAGACAGATTCCATATGTTTTCACTCTTATGTGGATCCTGAGAAACTTAACAGAAGACCATGGGGGAGGGGAGGGAGCCGAAACATAAGAGACTCTTAAAAACTGAGAATAAACTGAGGGTTGTTGGGGGGTGGGAGGGCGGGGAGGGTGGGTGATGGGCATTGAGGAGGGCACCTGTTGGGATGAGCACTGGGTGTTGTATGGAAACCAATTTGACAATAAATTATGTATTAAAAAAATACTATCCTCTCTGAATAAAATGGCTTATTTCATTCTCCCTAGTTCCAACAATTAATTTATTTTCTTGAACTAATGGGCTGGAAAAAAACCTGGGTAAATAGAAAATGATGAAATCACAGTTGGCATCCTTGCCTTTTCTAGATTAAAATTTTACCATTAGATTTTTGATACAGATTTTATATATTTCTGATACTAAACCACCTCCGGAGTTAGCTGGGAAGACAGTCGAGCATGAGGACTCTAAGCTTGCATCATCCCATGGAAACAACTAGAAAACACTTGTAGCAGCATAAATAACCTAGAAAATGCCTGATAACTGGCAGAACAAGTTCCACAACTAAAGGTAGAGAAGAGGCCACCCTGAAGAAGGTAGGAAGGGCGAAGATGTGGTCCGTGTACAAAACACACTGTGGTACTCCATGATGAGGAGGGAGCCAGTGGTTCAGAGAAGGGTGGAAAAACAGACTTTTGCATCAGGGAGCCCATGAAGGGGGAGGACAGTCTCCTGTAACATTTGCCTCTGAAAGGGGGAGAGGGTGAATTTCTTGAGTTCTTACAACCATAGATCTAACCTATGACAGGTTGGAGATTTTCTGGGGCCAAAGCCTCGGATTTTAAAAATTAGTGGGCTGGGCTCCGGGAGAGCCTTGAGGGTGTTAGGAAGAGGAACACCCCCCCTTCTTAAACAGACAACACAACAAACGGTCCTTGTAGATAGAACTTAAAGCCAGCAGCGGGGGCAGATGGGGGTTAGAGCAATGTGCTGATCTCACCATGAGCCCAGAAAGACAAGAATCACAGGAATTACCCTCCAGGAACAAAGCAATGGGCAGACAGCATAAACAATGGTCACCTGTTGGAACCAGCGTGGTGCCACCGCTTGTCACCTAACTTGCTTGCACCAAACTCCCTCCCCGCCAAAAAAAAAAGACTAGCGAACACCCTGCCAACAACACATCTGACATGTGCATTTTGAGGGACCTCAGTGGTGGCAGGAGCAGGTCTCATTTTATAATAGACCACTGCACACCTTGTTAAAATGTGCCCCACCTGACCAGGGACCACTGTCCATAACAGGACAATAGACCCTCTGCAGACAACTGGACTGAAGGAAAAAGACCAAGAGCCAGCAGCTGAGCAGACACAAGAGACATAGGAGACACTTCCTGATGCCCCACGTCCTAAGGAACAGGGGACACTGAACTGCAGGGCACGACAGGACTTCTTCTTCATAAGGCTATTATCAATAAAAGGAGGAAAAGCAGTTGACTTTCCTAACACACAGAAAAGCAGACACAGTTTAGACAAAATGAGGAGACAGAGTCATATCTCTCAGATGAAAAAACAATAAACCACAGTAAGAGACCAGAGAGAAATGGATATAAGTAATATGCCTGTTAGAGAATTTAAAGCAATGGTCATAAAATCACTCACTGGACTTGAGAAAAGAGTGGAGGATACCAGCCAGACCCTTAACAGGGAGATTAACAAGAACCAATCAAAGATCAAAAACACAATAAATTAAATTAAAAATACACTAGATGGAATAAATAGGCAAGATGAAGCAAAGGCACAAATTAACAATCTCGCCAAGTAATGGAAAGTAAACTAGCTGAACAAAGGAGAGGAAAGTAAGTTAGGTAAATAGAGAATAGCCTTAGGGAACTCAGTGACTCCATCAAACGTAATAACATTCACATTACAGGGACGTCAGAAGAAGAAGAGAGAGAAAAGGGAGCAAAAATTTATCTGAAAAAATAATAGCTGAAAACTTCTCGAATCTGGGAAAAGAAACATATCCAGATGAGGAAGCACAGAGATCACCCCAAAAGTTCAACTCAATGAGTCCACACCAAGACACATAGTAATTAAAATGGCAAAAAAGTAGTAAGAAAAAAATAATTTGAAGCAGCAAGAGAAAACAGTTACAATCAAGAGAAACCCCATAAGGCTCCCAAGAGATTTTTCAGCAGAAAATTTGCAAACCAGATGAGAGTGGCAGGATATATTCAAAGTGTTGAAAGGGAAAAATCTGCAGCCATGAATACTCTATCCAGCAAAGGTATCATTCAGAATAGGAGAGATAAAGAGTTTCTAGAATACACAAAACTAAAACAGATCATGACCACTAAACCAGCACTTCAAGAAATACTAAAGGGGACTCTTTGAGTGGAAAGAAAAGACCATAAGACAAAGTATGAAAAGTAAAAACACAGAGATAGTACAATAAATACTTCTGTAACTATCAGTCAAGGGTTTCATAAAATAAAAAGATATAAAATATGACACCACAACCTAAGATGTTGTTCGGGGAGAAGAGTAAAGGATGGGTTTAAACTTAAGCAACCATCAACTTAATATAGACTGCTATATGCAGTAGATGTTACATACAAACCTAACCGTAACCGCAAATCAAAAATCGGGAATAGACATGCAAAAAATGAGAAAAGAATCCAAGCATATCACTAAAGAAAGCCAACAGACTGTGAGAGAAGACAGCGAGTGAAGGAACAGAGAAGAACTACAAAAACAACCACAAGAGAAGTAACAAAACGGTAATACATACACACCTCTCAATAATTACTTTGAATGTAAATGGACTAAACATTCCAATCAAAAGACGTAGGGTGACAGAATAGATTTAAAAAAAAAATGAGAACCACCTATATGCCACCTACAAGAGACTCATTTTGGACCTAACGTCTCCTGTGGATTGAAAGTGAGGGGATGGAGAACCACCTATCATGCAAATGGATGTCAAAAGAAAGCCAGGGTAACAATACATATATTGGACAAAATAGACTGTAAAACAAAGACTGTAACAAAAGGCAAAGAAGTACAATATATAATAATAAAGAGGACAATACAGCAAGAAGATATAACAACTGTAAATATTTATGCACCCAACATGGAAGAACCCAAATATATAAAAGAGTTAATAACAAACATGAAGGTAATAAATGACAGTAATACAATAACGGTAAGAAACTTTAACACCCCATTTATATCTTTGGACAGATCATCCAAACAGAAAATCAACAAGGAAACGGTGGCTTTAAATGACATGGTGGGCCAGACAGATTTAACAGACATTCAGAACATTCCATCCTAAAATGGCAGAATAGCTTCTTTGCCAGTGCACACAGAACATGTTCCTGAAGAGATCCCTTATTAGGCCAGAAAACAAGTTTTACAAATTCAAAAAGACCAAAGTCATACCAAGCATCTTTTCTGATCACAGGCAATAAAGCTAGAAATCAACCACAAGAAAAAAACCTGGAAAGAACACAAATACACGGAGGTTAAACAATATGCTACTAAACAATGAATGCGTAAACCAAGAAATCAAAGAAGAAATCAACAAGTTCATGGAAACAAATGGAAGTCAAAACACAAAGCCCAAAATCTTTGGAATGCAATAAAAGTGGTCCTAAGAGGATAGTTTATAACAATACGGGCCTACCTCAAGAAGCCAGAAGAATAAACAAATAAACAGCCTAACTTTACACCTAAAGGAGCTAGAAAAAGAAAAACAAACAAAACCCAAACCCAGGAGAAGGAAGGAAATAACAAAAATTAGAACAGAAATAAATACATAGAAATTGTAAAAAAAAAAAAAAAATGAAACCAGGAGCTGCTTCTTTGAAAAGATCAACAAAGTTAATAAACATCTAGCCAGACTCATCTAGAGAGAGAGAGAGAGAGAGAACACAAATACACAAAATTACATGAAAGTGCAGGAATAACAATAAAGACCACAGATAATCTGACAATTGTAGCAGATTATGAATACCTATATGCCTACAAATTAGACAACCTAGAAGCAATAGATAAATTCCTAGAAACAACGTTAGACATTCATTAAACAGTTGGAGAAGTGTGTAAATACATGAAGGCTTACATTATATTTGCAAAGGTAATAATTATAGTATTCTAATGATCACTTCTAGATTATGCACATAGCCATTTGTCCCTAAAAGAGGTGAACTGTTCAGTTATCAAGTTGGCAAAAATTGTACTTAAGGTAAAAGAAAATGACCTATTTAGCAACATTTTACTATTTCGTTTTTAGTGATATTGAGCTTTGTATATAATGTTCACCTTAGCAAGTAGCGATTATGTAAATGTCTATTGTATATGTCTGTCACTCTTATTCTAAACAGAAATTACCGATAAAAGGAAAGCAGGCAAAAAAAAAAAAATCCTAGAAACACACAACCTCCAAAAACTGAAGCAGGAAGAAATAGAAACTTTGACCAGACCATTTCTTAGCACCAATGTAATTGAATCAGTAATCAAAAAACTCCCAACAAACATAAGTCCAGGACCAGACAACTTAAGATGAATTCTACCTGTTCTTCTCAAACTATTTCAAGAAAATAGGAGAGGAAGGAAAACTTCCAAATTCAATCTATGAGGCCAGCGTTACCCTGATACCAAAACCAGATGAAGACACCACAAAAAAAAGAGAACCACAGGCCAATATCTCTCATGAATACAGATGCAAAATTCCTCAACAAAATATTAGCAAACCATATCTAACAATGTATTTAAAAAATCATAAACCATGATCAAGTGGGATTTATTCCCAGGATGTAAAGGTGGTTCAATATTTGCAAAATAATCAATGTGATATGTCACATCCATAAGAGAAAGGATAAGAACCATATGACCATTCCAATAGATGCAAAAAAGGATTTCACGAAGTACAACATCTATTCATAATAACCCTCTGTAAACTAGGTCTAGAGGGAATATACCTCGAAATAGTAAGGCCATATATGAAAAACCCACAGCAAAGGTCATCCTAAGTAGGAAAAAACTGAGAGCTTTTCCCCCAAGGTCAGGAATAAGACAAGGATGTCCCCCCTCACCACTTTTATTCAACACAGTGCTCGAATTAGACAACATAAAGAAATAAAAGGCATCCAAACTGGTAAGTAGTAAAGCTCTCACTATTTGCAGATGACACGATATTACATATAGAAAATCCTCAATGCTCCACTGAAAAAACTACTACAATAGATGAATTCAGTAAAGCTTCAGGATACAAAATCAATATACAGAAATCTGTTGCATCCTTACACAATGCAAATGAAGCAGCAGAAAGTGAAATTAAGAAAACAGTCCTAGGATTCACTGATGAATGGATAAAGAAGTTGTGGTTTATATACACAATGGAATACTACTTGGCAATGAGAAAGAATGAAATCTGGCCATTTGTAGCAACGTGGATGGAACTGGAGAGTGTTATGCTAAGTGAGATAAGTCATACAGAAAAAGACAGATACTGTATGTATGTGGATCCTGAGAAACTTAACAGAAGACCATGGGGGAGGGGAAGAAACAGAAAAAAAAAGAGAGAGAGAGAGAGGGAGGGAGGGAGTCTAACCATAAGAGACTCTTAATAACAGAATAAACTGAGGGTTGATGGGGGGTGGGAGGCAGGGGAAAGTGGGTGATGGGCATTGAGGAGAACACCTGTTGGGATGAGCATTGGGTGTTGTATGGAAACCAATTTGACAATAAATTTCATATTAAAATAATAAAATAAAATAAAAATAAATACAAAACAAAACGAAAACAGTCCTTTTACAATTGCACCAAAAACAAGAAAATACCTAGAAATAAACCTAACTAAAGAGGTCAAAGACTTGCACTCTGAAAACTACACAACAAGACAACACACACAAAAAATGGAAAGGAATTCCATGCTCCTGGGTTGAAAGAACAAATATTATTAAAATGTCTATCCCACCCAAAGCAGTCTACAGATACACTGCAAGCCCTCTCAAAATACAGCAGTTTTCACAGAGCTACGATGATCCTTACATTTGTATGAACCACAAAGGACCCTGAAAAGCCAAAGGAGTCTTGAAAAAGGAAAAGAGCCAGAGATATCAAAATTCCCGATTTTCAGTTATATTACAAAGCGGTAGTAAGTAAAACAGTATGGTACTGGCATAAAAAAAGACACATAGATCAATGGAATAGAATAGAAAACCTGGAAATAAACCCACATTATTAAGTCAATTAATCTTTGACAAAGGAGGAATGAATATACAAAGGGAAAAAAGTCTCTTCAACAAATGGTGCTGGGCAAACTGGACAGCAATATGCAGAAAAATGAAACTGGACCACTTTTTCACACCATCCACAAAAATAAACTGAAAATGGATTAAGATGTGAGACCTAAAACCATAAAACTCCTAGAAGAAAGCACAGGCAGTAATGTCTGACATAGGCCATAGTCACATCTTTCTAGAGACGACTCCTAAGGCAAGGGAAATAAAAGCAAAAACAAACTATTGAGACCACATCAAGATAAGAAGCTTCTGCACCATGAAGGAAACAATCAACAAAACTAAAATGCAACTTACTGAATGGGAGAAGGTATTTGGCAATGCATATCTGATAAAGGGTTATTATCCAAAATATGTAAAGAATTTATAAAACTCAACACCCAAAAAGCCACAATGAGATGTCACCCCACACCTTTCAGAATGGCTAAAATCAAAAACACAAGAAACAACAGGTGTTGGCCAGAATGTGGGGCAAAAGAATCCCTCATGCATTATTAGTGGGATGCAGTCAGTGGAAAACAGTATGGAGGTTCTTTGAAAAAAAATTAAATTAAAAAGTTGAATTACTATATGCTCCAGTAGCCACACTACTGGTTATTTACCCCCAAAATACAAAAACACTGATTTGAAGTAATACATGCATCCCTATGTTTATAGCAGCATTACCATTAGCCAAACTACGGAAGCAGCCTAAATGTCCATTGATAGATGAATAAAGATGTGAGATATATATGATATATATACACATATATATGATATATATACAGAGACACATGTATACACACACACACACACACACACACACACAGTGGAATGTTATTCAACCGTAAAAAAGAACAAAATCTCTTGCCATTTGCAACAACACGAATAGAGCTAGCAAGTATTCTGCTGAGCGAAATAAGTCAGAGAAAGACAAATACCGTATGATTTCACTGGTGTGTGGAATTTAAGAAACAAAACAAGTGAGCAAGAAAGAGAAACAAAGAAACAGACTCTTAAGGAGAGAGAAGAAACTGATTGCTACCAGAGGGTGGGTGGAGATGGGTGAAGTAGGTGATGGGGATTAAAGAGTACATTTATCATGAGAAAACAAGCAATAAACACCTGTGCTTCCTTGCCTTGTATGTATCTTTGCCATGACACGCATTTTGAATACCTGGGTTAGTTTTGATTTACCAATGTGATATTTCAGATATTTGCTCCCTTAACCTCAAGAGTAGCCTGTCATTTCTTTGTGTCATTTGTTGCACAGCCTAAGAAGTTTGGTCAAGTCATGGGGCGCCTGGGCGGCTCAGGGGGTTAAGTGTCTGACTCTTGATCTCAGCTCAGGTCATGATCTCCTGATTCGTGGGATCGAGCCCTGCATTGGGCTCTGTGCTGACAGTGTGGGGGCTGCTTGGGATTTTCTCTCCCTCCCTCTCTCTCTGCCCCTCCCCCTGCTCACTCTCTTTCTCAAAATGAACTTAAAAAAATTTTTTTTAAATAAATACGAAGTTTGGTCAAGTCTCTTCCAGAGAATAAAAATACATGCATATATATCTGAGTTCATTAATAATCAGTCACTAGAAGTTTAAGAATGAAAAGCACCCATCTGCACCCATCAATCTGCAAATTAAAATTATAAAATAATAAATGTTAAAATGTATAGCAACGTAAAATTCTTACATAGTGCTCGTACAAATGTGAATTATTACAGCAACTCTGAAGAACAGTTGTGTGATATTTAATAAAGTTGAAAATGTTCATATTCTACAACTCAATACTTGATATATTTTTTTAGAAAAACACTCCACACATGCTCATACAGAGATCCATGTAAGGATACCCACATAAGCATTTTGAAATAGCAAAAAATTTAGAAATTGAAATATTCATCATGTGGGTAATGAACTATGAAATCCGATAAACAGTGGAATATTATACTGATGTGAACAATAAATGCATTGGCTAAATTTAATATAGATGAATCTCGCAAACAATGCTTCATGAAAAAGTTGCATAAGAACACAGTCTGAAAACATTTGTATATTCTTTTTTCTTAAAGTTAAATAATTTTCATTTCTGGGGAAATAAGTTAGGTTATTTGGACTGACCCTCTTAGCAACAACAAAAAATGTTATGCTGAGTAAATTATATGTATTTTATATATATATGTATTATAACGCATAAAATTATATGCATTATATATACATATACATATAATTTTGTTCTTAAATGTCTCAAAAAGTTGACAACACGCTAAGAAAAAACTAAGTCAAAATCTAAGAGAAGTAGGAAACATGAGAAGTGAATGGATTACTGAAGGTGTGTTTGCCTTGAGAAAACAGTCTGGTGAAGGTGAACTTTGGTTTAAAGACCACCTGGGACCAGGGATAGAGAAGTCACTTGATTCAGTATGGTGGAAATACTCCATAATGTGAGCTTGCTTCCCACCTGCTTGTTTCACGGACTCACATTTTTCCCTTGAACTTAACCTCAGTGGGAGTATTTACAGATATCAGCAGACAGGAAAAATCAGGGCTGGGTTTAAACTGAAGCTGAAAGCCGTTTTTGTTTAATGAATACAATTTGTACAAGGGCAAGAGTAGTTTAAGAGTAGGTCATATATCAGGTTTAATGACAGAGTGATTAGTAAAAACCTAGTAGACCGTGATGCAACTCCATTTGTTAAATCGTGGCTGAATTAACACCCGTACGTTTGCTATGGATACAAGAGTTAAGCAAAAAAACAGTTAAGCATCTGTAAGAATCAATTGGCTAGAGGATATTTGTAATAATGAATATGCTCTAGTATTTGCACATTGCGTGCTGTGTATCCTTTATATCAGTAAAGTTTTGCAATGTACATAAATTATACATATAATGTATATGCATGTGCATATATGTTTATGCAGTTTGATGCATTTTTTTAAGTGCTGGTTCTTACCATTTACCAGCATCCCACGTAGGCAGGCAATTTTACAAGCATTCCTGGTGACTTTTTTTGTTGTTGTTTAATTTTCTTTAAAATAGTTATTTATTTTTAGGAGAGTGCAAGGGAGGGAGGGGCAGAGAGAGGAGGACAGAGGATCCAAAGCAGGTCCGATGTGGGGCTCGAACTCACAAACCACAAGATCATGACCTGAGCCGAAATCAGACGCTCAGGTGCCCTTCCTGGTGACCTTTTGATCAGTAAGCCTGAGCAAGGGCAATCTTCCCCAAACCTGGTCCTGCACCAAAATCATGTAGAACATTAAAAAACAATAATAAATATTCCTGGGCCCCGCAACAAATACACAAAATGGGAACCAGGACCACGGCTCTGCGAAGATGTGTACCTATGTGTAATGTTGTTGCCAAGGGTGGGGAAATGTAAGCCTAACGTTCCAAAGTTCGGGAAAACACTATATTTGGAATTAACTTTTAACCAGGGGCAGAAAGTAAGGAGTTTGGAGTTTGGGAGGTGACGGAGCAGGTTGGTGGGGACTGATGAGTTAGTGGTGGAATTTTTCAAAGTGTAGCCTAAGGGTGACCTGGCTTACACTCAACCAATGGAGAGTGTTAACACTGGGAGCCCCCCAACCCCCCCCCCCAAGCCTATGCGATCAATCGAAAGAGTTAGGAGGGAGGTCTGGGAATCTGCATTGTAACATGCATCCTTAGGGGGGTTTTCTTCTGTTTATTCTTAAACAACAGTTTAAGAATCCCAGAACTGCGGAGTTCTTAATAGTCTTTTTCAGGAAAATAAACACTTTTTATTGACTGATACTTGCCTTGCCTACAAAAACAGCAAAGAATTCTATTATTTTCTCTCTCTTTTCTTACACACTTGCCAATAAAAGGTCCATTTATTTATTTACTTGTTTACTTACTTGTTTTTCTAGCCTCCATGCATCAATGAAACCATCGCAAGGTAATTTTCCTAACAAATTTAGGACTTTGCCTAGAATCAAGAACTATAACAATGAAGCAGTCTGAAAGCTTTAGACCCTTAGACACCACAGCTGTAACAGTCCCTTTCTAAAATTACTAGCAAATTATAATAGTAAATCATAGTAACAAAAGGGGGTAGGGGATGAACTTGATAGAAAGTTAATTAGCCCTTAGATTCTCTTCCTGACACTCTCATACCTTCTAAGTGTGTGGCTTAGTGGAATTTACAAAGCTATTGGTATTTGCAAAATGCACTGTTAAACACAGAGCTCACTTTACTATGTCTCTTGTAAATAGAATCAGCCAGACAGAAGTAATATTGTGAAAAGAAAATGGAAATACTGGTGGAGAATACAGCTCCATCAAAAAAGGTGGACAGGGTCCAATCAAAACAATTTTGAAAAACTTTGAGGTTCATTTGTTTCTTTAAAGTCATTCTGATAAATTTTACATCATAATACTGAAATAATCATATGTAATTTTACACTTAGCATCTAACTTATAGATAAGAATTTAGTATATAAAAATATTTATTAAATTGAATGTTCAGAAATAGTATTCTCACACATCTTCCAGAAATCTTTATTTTTTAAAAGAAATACTAATTATAGATAGATGTTTTTTTGGTTTTTTTTATACCCCCTGCCAGGACATCTCTTTAAGAAAAATTAGCTGTAAGAAAAACCTCGGGAGTAGTTTAGAATGATTAACTGTAAAATAATAACAATGCATAGCTACTAATAATAATTATAACAGATACGTATATTATCTCTACTTGCATGTTATTTTGTTTTTTTTTAACCTGTGCATTATATCAGCTCTAAAGAAATACAAGTATTAAAGTGTGTTATAACTACGATTTTACATACAACTACAGATTTTATGTCCTTTATGAACAGGGAAACATGAAATGATAAATATTTTCTCAAATAGATGAATAATATTCTCTTATAGTTTTACTCTCCGTGAATACTTACACATGTAGGGTCTTGTCTAAGATGTGATTGGCCTAGAATTTCCCGGTAATATATTTCTAACAACCTGGAGCCTTTCAACTTCGATGCGGGGAGAACTACATACACATGAAGGGAGGACCTACATCCTGGGTCCCAGTTCTCATTTTAATTGTAATTTATGAAGGAATAAATTCTTCTGTGAGCAAGGCATTGTGTAGACGGCGAAGTAGAACAAGAGAATATTCACCCTGGACGAGGCTGTAACGTAGCGAGCCGCAGAGGTGCACAACACAAGACAGCTGAACCTGGAGAATGAAGCTTCTGGAGACAACACTACGGGGTGCTACTCCTCCGCGAGACGCTACTCCTCGGGCGTCTTCCCCAGGACGCACTTCCGCGGGAGCGCCACCAGGGGGCAGCAGAAGAGCGGGATTGGCCCGCCGGCGCCCGCGGTCCCCCGGGCTCTCCGTGTCCCCGCCGTGGCCTTCCCCCTCATGCTCGCTGACGGAGCCCCAGGGGCCCTGCCCCTAACTGCGCGGGAACCACACACCGAACCCACGCAGCCGTCCAGTGTGAGGCTCTGCGCCCCCGCGAGTCGCCGCGGCCGCGCCAGCGTGCTGAGCACGAGAGATGCTCCAAGCCCCGCAAAGGGCTGCGTGGGAAAAGCCGGCCGGGCTCAAGTCTGATTAGGACGGGGGTCCCCGGGCCCTTTGATCTGCGCTCTTCAAGGCGAGTCCCTAAACAGGCTTCGTTCCCCAGCACGGCGCTGGCGTGAGCGGCCTGCGGGCACCCAGGCACGTGCGGGGGACTCGGGGCTCCCTCTGAGCTCCCTCCGAGCTGGGCCTCCCTCTGAGCTGGGGCCCCCCTGCTAGGGCTCCCGCTGGCCTTGCACGCGGCACACGGGGAGCTCCAGGGTCCCTCTGGTTTTGTGACCCAAGGATGGTGGAGAGCCCCGCACGCATCACGCGTCCCTTCTCGTGCCAGCCAGGAGCGCGGGGTTCTGCCGCTGGCCTGCATCCCGGGTCCCTCCCGCCCACGCTGAGACGGGGTCTTGGGACACAGAGTGCTTTCCAGGCCCCGCTTCCTATATTCCACCCGAGGGTCCCCTCGACGCTCCCCAAGCGTGAGATTCGGTGACGGGTGGGGAAATTCACTCGGCTCCAAAACAGGACAGTGTTGTGAAGGGAAAGAACTTTCTCACGCTCTCTGGCTTGCTCTCCGTGTAGGTGTGTGTGAGGGGCGTACTCAAGGTTAACCGGGGTGAACTGCTGCCGTCACTCATGTTCGCCGTTTGGACTGTTCCGTATTCGCGGCATTTTCTCCATGAACGTCGGACAAAATTTAGAAATGTACGTGTAGATCACCATCTTTAAAAGAAAAAAAAAATCCCCTGGTTCAGGTATTCACCTATCTTCAGAGACGTCAAACTCTGAAAAAAACTTACATGTTTTCTTCAAAATCAAAATACAGCATTGATGTCCTTGACGAGGCCTCTTACAGGATATTCTTATTTAATCAGAATGCAAAAGGCCTCGTCCTGGCAATGATTTTTCTTTTTTTTTAAGCGAGAGACGGGCTTGCCTAGTCAGAAGGGGCCTCTCCACCGCCCCCCTCGTGTCATTTTATAACTGAAAGACCACCACCAACGCTAGAATTAAATGGCTTGACCGAGCCCCCCGGATTCACCAGGCAGCTGCAGGCGTCACAGAAGCCCCCAGTGCACAGCGCCCGACTCCTGACACCCCAACGAGATACCTTTCTTGCGTTCTGTACGCGGCGATCCTTGGAGAGGATAGAAACTCAGACATGAAGGAAAATGGTATTTCTCTAGATCCGGAGTCTGTTTTAAAAAGGCTCCTGTATCCTGCTTTCTGCTGCCATTGGCCAGTCTTTACGGTTGTAAACGTCAAATCCTTTAGCAGGATGCTAGGGTGGCCGTTTTGCAATCTCTGTAACCACACCACAGACCTTTTTCAGCATCAGGACGTCAGGAAAGATCTTCTCTGGCTTTTCGTTAAAAGTTTCTGGGTTCTGGGCTCTATTGTCAGCTAGGTTGTTAATGTCTTGCTCCTGTAAAGCACATCTTCTGAGCTGGGATGGAAAGCGACCTGCGGGCCTGATTTTTCTGGGTGGGCCATCTCCACTGACCACATCAACATAACTGTTGTCAAATCTCACCTTCTCTTTGCACTGAGGAATGCAGAAAAGCCTAATCCAACCTCTGGGGAGTTGCGGGGGTGGGGGGTGGGGTCCTAACATGGGCCTGGTCTAAAAGCCCCTTTAACGTCATGAATAGCATTAACACCAAAATCTTTTAAAGGCCGATAAGAAAGTCATAACTTTTTTTCCCCCTAAACTCGGGAATGAGGAATTCCTTC
Source organism: Lynx rufus (assembly GCF_022079265.1). Lineage (NCBI taxonomy): Eukaryota > Metazoa > Chordata > Mammalia > Carnivora > Felidae > Lynx > Lynx rufus. The sequence continues at coordinate 4,953,528 of NW_025814840.1, read as the reverse complement.
TAAATTTAGGATCGGTACCAACAGAAGTGTTGACAACATTCGCCACAAGCAATGACATTTATTTAATGTTTTCCTAGTAAAGTAAAATTTAATGGTAAGAATGGAAGAAAGAGAGAAGGGAAGGAGGGAAGGAGACAGGGAGCGAATTCAATACGCAGCAATCACAGAAGAAGCTCCCAGAAAGATGGAAAACTCGTCTGCCAATAGCATGGTGTTTTTGCAGTGTATCTGTCTGTCCTTCTGGCTCAGATGACGAGGTGGAAATGCCGCACTTGTAACGTGAGGGATCGCACGTACCATCTTGCCATTGGTGACTTCGGAGGTTTAATTCCACATTGGTAAACACATTCTACCTATTCAAAAAATCTTGGGCCACCTGGGCGGCTCAGTCAGTTGAGTCTCCAACTTCGACTCAGGTCATGATCTCGCGGTCTGTGAGTTCATGGCCGCATCGGGCTCTGTGCTGACAGGTCGGAGCCTGGAGCCTGCTTTGGATTGTGTCTCCCTCTCTGTCTGCCCCTCCCCCACTCATGCTCTCTCTCCCCCTCCCCCCCTCAAAAATAAACATTAAAAAAAATTTTTTTTAAATCTTGCACAAAATGTTAAACCTATTGCATTAATTATGGAAATATTGAAAAGATGAAATAGGAGGCAGGGGTCCCTAAAGAATGAAATGACCTTTTTCTGTCTTCCCGATGACCTTGTAGGTGACCAAATAGAACCTGTTCTGGAAAAACCTTTACCCCCATTCCCATATAATCATTTTTGTTTCTCCAACTACTCCCAGACTGAAGGCTTCTGAGGACAAGGAGAGTGCCTTTAATAGTTTGGGGGTGTATTCTCCAAGGTAGTAGGATAGCATTTTGCATACAATGGGCATTCACTGAATGTTAATTGGCTGCTGATGGAACCATGAACCTTCCTTTACCCCCTTACCCATCCTGTTCTTTTGTGGCCAGGGAACAAACTCAATCACGGAAGGGGTTTTCAGATGGAAACTCCATTGAAAAAAGTAAATTTTCCCATTGGGAATGAAGAGTTGGCTTTACACATCCTGGGTTCTCTCTAAATTTACTTGAAAAAAAAAAAGTAAATGATGCCATTGGGAAGGAAGAGTAGGCTTGCCATGTACTGGGTTTCTCTTCTGTGTAACTCGTGAGCTTACCACCCCTCCCCCGACTCAATTACTTGAAGATAGAGAACTTGAGCACTCAACTTTGATTGAGCAGCACCAAGTACCCTGCTTAGCACATGGTAGAAACTCACATATTCACCCACTTATTAGCTTTCGATCAGGAGGACAGGAGCAGCATGGTAAGGAAGGAAGGAGACAGACCCCTCCCCCCACCTTAAAAATCCCCTAGCTCAACACAGTAGATTCTGTCCAAGCTCCATCGATACTAAACCGCAACAGACATACATATCCAGGGATTGAGACTGAATTCATAAACACGCCTTTTTGTTAAGGGTTCTCTTTTGTTGTTAATTTAACTGGTGCTCTTGTTTCTGAGTCGGACAATAGCTTCATTTGTGAATCCAAGCTCTTAATGAACCAAATTTGGGAAATGCATACCACGTCTTTCAAAGAGAGGAAGAGAGATTGGTCAGAAGTGTGGCACAGCACATTTTTAGAAATATTTAAGTAGGACAACAGGACTAAGAAGTATTTGCACCCTCCCCAAGGTCAGGGGATTCTTTCTCCACATCTCAGCATCGTAAGAAGTTAGCAGAGTAGAGATTTTCTACTACACCAAGGTGCTCGACACCTCAATTACTGACATATCAATATTTTGCAAGTGACACTATGGCGCCTAAAGTCCCCTACAGCCTTACCCTGTTATTTTATAATACCTCTCCATCCATAGCAACTTCATGTCAACTGAAGATACGGCCCTTTCTGCCTAAGAGAGACCTGGCTTACTGCTTATTCTCCATAAAAGGTATATAGACTCGATTCTTAGGCTCATTAAAAAAAAAAAAAAAGAAAAATACAACGAATATAAACAGCTTCCCCTTTGTTTCCAAATTCCAGTTTGTGCCAAAAACTTCTAAAGTTGTAGCCAAGCCTAGATCATTGTACGTGTCCATAACAAGATCTTTTTAAAAATATGTGGGATTTGGTCCATATTAGAATTTCAAGAAGCAATTACCAATAAACCAGAGGAAATTTCACGGGATAGATGGAATTTGGGATGGGAGGGATATCGGTTTAATTAGAGGCATTAGTAAAGGGTTGTTTGGAAGATGCTCTTAATATGACCTCTGAAACCCAAGCAATGAGAACACAGACCATTACAGACTTTTTTTTTTTAACCCCTCCCCCTCTTAACTTTGGGATTACACCTACTTCAAGGCTCTCACCGGCTGTACTTGGTGGAGATGGGGGGGGGGGGTCATGAATATAGGTCAGTGTGTGTGGAGTAAGAAATACCTTAGAGGTTAGGGTGCACAAAATTAGGATGTCCTAATCTTGCTCGTTCAACAGCGATTATTCAAGCATCTCTTCCTTTTATTAACTTGCATAACAGGTGTCCATTTTCTGACACTGATAACATCAGCCTACTATAAAAATAGTGGGGGCACTTTATTTTTTATTACTACTCTGATGATAATAGTCTCCTGAATGTTTATATCATTGCATCCGCACCCCCCAAAGAGCAATAACCCGGAGGGTACCCCAATGCCAGCGCACCAAGCTTCCAACAGGTTTTTGTTCAATAAATGGTTTTCGAATGTGTAAGCAGCACCATCTTCTTCACCCTGGCGGCTCTTCGTTCTTTTTGAACCCTGATCCACACGACGGCCGACTCACGTTCCGGTTCACTTTCCCCCTTCCCGCAGCTCGTCTTCTCTGCCTTGGCGGGGTACCCGTCTGGTCCCGGCTTGTCCGACCTGGGAGCAGACACGGGCCTTCCCGGGCTCCGCGACCCGGAGTACTAATGAGGAAGTCGGGCGCTGGGCCCCGAGGCTGTCTTATGTGCCCGGGTCAACCACCACCGAGAAGGGCGGGCAGCGGAGGACCACCGAGCCAGCCCCCGGGCTCTGACCGTTGGCGCTCTGGCCACTTTGATGTCGCGCGCCTGCCTAATCAAGTTCATCTCCTGGCCGCGGCTGCTCGCATCCAGAGAGAAGCATTCAACAGTCTGATTATCGGACACTTCCCTCCGCCCCGATCTCATTTCCAAACGCGTCTCTCGCCTCCCTCTCTAAACTTCCCATCAAAAGAGAATTAGTCCCTCTTCCTCCTTACCCGCGTTTGATGTGCAAATTTCCTGCTCTTTGCACATTTTTCTCGCGGTGGCGGCGGGAGGCGGGGAGGGGAGGGCTGGGGTGGGGGGCTGGGGTGGAAGGAAGGGGTCGAAGCGAACCAACCGAAACCGAGGGACTCACTGGCAGTGAGTGAAGCGGGGCTCTGGAAGGTTAGTGAGCAGCGGGCGGCGGCTACCTGGCCCTGTCGCGGGGCCCTTCGGGTAGAGCCCCCGGCTCAGCGGAGGGGCCGAGTTTAACACCGAACGTGTTTAAGGCGCACGAAGTGGTCTGGGGGAGCACCACCGTGGCGCTCTCTGCAGCGCTTCCGATCCCCACAGCACCACCCCGGCTGCCAGGGGAGGGCGCGGGGGGCCCCGGGTCCCTCCCCCCGCCCGCGTCCGCTCCAGTCGTCTGCGCCCCGAAGCGAGCTGAGCCAGGGGACCGGCCGCGCCGGGGAGGGCGGGGTGGGGACTGCCGAGCCACCCCCCCCCCCGCCCGTGTACACACACACCCTCCGGCCCCTCCCAGCGCTTTGAAATCCCATCCCTGCTTTGTCGTCTCCCCCGAGGGGCCGGGATGCTCAAGCCCGCGGTATAAAGGCAGCCGCGGCGGCGGTGGCGGCGCAGACCTGCACCCGCAGTGGGGACTCGGGGACCGCGGCAGGCTCTCGGGGCGCTGACCGCAGCCGTGCGCCGCGGCTTCCAGGCCCCCACCCCCACCCCCTGCACAGTGCCACCGGTTCCCGCCGTCCCTGCCTGCCCTGCCCGGAGCCCCTCCGCGATGCCGGCCCTGGGCGCAGCGGGAGCCACGCGGGTCTTGGTCGCCCTGGCAGCGGCGGCCCTTTGCGGTCACCTCCAGCTGGGAGTGAGCGCCACCTTGAACTCGGTGCTCGTCAACTCCAACGCCATCAAGAACCTGCCCCCGGCGCTGGGCGGCGCTGCCGGGCACCCGGGCTCGGCGGTCAGCGCGGCGCCGGGGATCCCGTACGAGGGCGGGAACAAGTACCAGACCGTTGACAACTACCAGGTGAGCGGGGGCTCGGGGAGCGGGCACGCTGCGACCCCGCAGGGGCTGGGGTGGGGTGGGTGGGGTGGGTGGGGTGGGGGTCCCAGGTGGGGCGGGGCGCGGCTCGGGGCGCCCGGGGGCGGCGCGCACCGCGGCTTTGGAGAGGCGCGCGCGGAGGCACGGGTCCTCGGACGCGCAGGTGCCTCACCCCTGCCCCCCCCCCGCCCCCGCAGCCGTACCCCTGCGCTGAGGACGAGGAGTGCGGCACCGAGGAGTACTGCGCCAGCCCCCCCCGCGGGCCCGGCGCCGGCGCGCAGATCTGTCTCGCCTGCAGGAAGCGCAGAAAGCGTTGCGTGCGTCACGCTATGTGCTGCCCGGGAAACTACTGCAAAAACGGTGAGTCCCCAAGTCCCTCCTGGACCAGCGTCTCGAAGCGGGCCGCCTGCGGAAGGGAGGCAAACGCTCCCGGCTTGGCTAACGCGACGGCGCCGCCACCTGCGAGTGGGTTTGCCTGGAGGTGGCCCTGACGAGCTGCGAGGACGTGATGGGGGGGGGGGGAGGGGAGAGCGGAGGTCTCGGGGCGCCTCGTCTTCACCCGCGCCCCACGCCCGTTTAGCACGACTCCTCACCTCCGAGGGAACCCTTCCGTGAAAACGTGTCTAGAGAGCTCCCTGACGTCCCCGGGGACAGAAGATGGGGCCCCCTGGACACGCTCACCGTGCCCTGGGGGTCCAGCCTGGGCATTCAGCACCCTGTCCATTTTCTTACAGGGTCTCTCACGGCTCTGCCACACTGGCCTCCCTCTGGGGACCCCGTTAACACTGGTATCAGGCCGGAGACAGGCGTTTCTCTGGGCTGCCCCCCCCCTTAAGGGGGATCTTGGTACCCAACCACCCCGGGCACTGCCCCCCCACGCCTGCCTCCACCTCCTGCTACCTTAAAAATCAGTCCTCCTCCCCCCAGCACAGATGCACTGAAACTTAATGTCTGAAAGGGGTAGGCTCCAATGCTCAAAGAAGTCTCCAGAAATAAACCTAAGGGTGGCAACCCTCTGCAGGACCCAGTAATACTCAGGGATGAACTAAGCGAGTCTCTGTAATAGAGAAGTTATACAGGGAAATAACTAGTGGGTGAGATTGTCATCTTCCAGGCAGCTAGTGTTGCCTTAGTGTAACCTGGTCCTATATGGGTCCGGCCAGCCTCAGGGCAGAGAAGTTATTTTTAAGGACAAGTTTGTAAGTGACTAATTTTATTTTCTACCCCAAGGGTGATATTAAGATGGGCAGAAATCTCCCTGCCACCACCACAGTTGGTAGAAAAGTATTTCAGGCAGCTGTATCGGGGCTGCTGCTTTCGAGTGCATAAGGCGGGAGCGTGGCTTGTGTTTCAAGTCATGTCACCGCAACGAGGCATCCCGAGCTGGTGCAGGCGGAACGGGCCCTCGGAGCTGTGGGTGATTAACTCCCGGCTGTGATGTGTTACTGTCGTCTCCCGCTCCCGTAGGGATATGTATGCCTTCTGATCACAGTCCTTCCCACCGAGGAGAAATCGAGGAAACCATTATCGAAAGCATTGGTAACGATCACAGCACCCTGGATGGGTATTCCCGAAGAACTACGCTGCCCTCGAAACTGTATCATACCAAAGGTAAAGCCAGTTCACCTTCCTTCTCTGTCAGCACCTCCCAGGCGTCCTCAGGATTTGCTCCGTGAAATGACGCAGGCTTAGTAGTGACCATGTCCTTTTCTGCTGTCTCCCGCTTTCCAGGACAAGAAGGTTCCGTCTGTCTCCGATCGTCAGACTGTGCCACGGGGCTGTGTTGTGCCCGACACTTCTGGTCCAAGATCTGTAAACCTGTCCTCAAAGAGGGTCAAGTGTGCACAAAGCACAGGAGAAAGGGCTCCCACGGGCTGGAGATATTCCAGCGCTGTTACTGTGGAGACGGCCTGTCTTGCCGGATGCAGAAAGATCACCATCAAGCCAGTAACTCTTCAAGACTCCACACCTGTCAGAGACACTGAGCCAGCCGTCCAAACACAGCGGACTCCTTTTAGATAATATATGCGATGAAAACCTTTCGTGACTTTGGTCAGCTCAGTCCTAAAGGATGTACAAATCCTGTGGTTATGATCAAGCATTCCAATAATACCTTCTGAAAACCTGGAGTGTAAGAGCTTTGTTTCTTTATGGAACTCGCCTGTCGTTGATTGCAGTAAATTACTGTGTTGTAAATGCTCAGGGTGGCACTTACCTGTAAATGCGACAAGACTTAATTATTTTTCTAAAGGTGCTGCATTGTCCATTGTTTCTCCTGTTATGTAAATTTTTGTACACATTGATTATCTTGACTGATGTTCTATATTGAATTGAAATAAATAATTTCAGCTTCTACTTGCTAAACGTATAACCCTTTCCCTTTTAATTCTAGACTCCAGAAGGCAAGAAGCTTTTGGAATGACCAACAATAGGCATCTAAACTTAATCATGGACATACTCGCTTATTTTCTGAGATGTACTATCTCAATGCTTAGATTATGTTTCTCTCTAGGCTGTGATAGTGCTTGAAATAAAATTCGACATTTAATACCGTGAAATGTTACAAGTACAAATACATTTTGGCATTGTGATTTTTAAAAGGGTGTGTGTGGGCATGTGCACTACGGGGACAGAAAGGTAACATGTTGAAAGATGATCAGAGGAAGAGATTGTCTAAATGTCCTACAGTAATGGTCAATTCTAGATTAAAGAAACATGTTCTCCATTGACACATTCAAATCATCAGGCTATAGTCATGAAAATGAATCTTACGTTACTACTTTCAAGAATAGTTTCTGAGGCGCCTTGATGGCTCAGTCAGTTAAGCGTCTCTTGATCTCAGCTCAGGTCATTGTCTCATGGTTCGCGAGTTCGAGTCCCACATCGGGCTCTGTGCTGACAGCTCAGAGCCTGGAGCCTGCTTAGGATTCTGGGTCTTTCTCTCTCTGCCCCTCCCCTACTCATGTGCTTTCTCTCGCTCTCAAATATAAACACTAAAAAATAGTTTCCAAATAGTTCATCACTACTGAGGAGTAAAAGGAAATCTCCCACAAAATACCAAAGAAAGTGCTTGATGGTTGGCAGGAATGGTGTGCGTGTAAATACAGTTGATACATATTTGCAGATTTTGTACGAAATTAGTAAATCTGAAGCATCTTAACTACTACTTCATGCCAGGAGGACTTGTCATAATTAGTAAAAACTGAGAATCCTCTCTTATGCCCTGATTTCCTGGTCTTACTAGGTGAGGTAAATATTTCCATTTTTACGCCCCTGAAATCGGCTCTAAGAGGATGTAGAGATCGATTGTTGAGAAGAAAAGTCACAGAAATGAGATCTAAACTGGCTTCGCATTTCTCCTTGCCAGCTTTGGTACCGGCCACTCTGATCCAGGGGGAGGGGAGAGGAGCCTGTCCCCGCTTAGACTTGTTCTGTAATATTCTCATCTATACCTAGACCACCAAATGCCGGGGTGAAGGCACTCCCAAGGACAATCATTGATCAATTGTGCCAAAAGTTTCTTACCTAACACAGACCTCCTAGGATGCTGGTTGCTTTTGTATTCCTGGGAGTGGTTCAATTTCAAGGGGCTCCGCCAAGGAGACCTGAGGTTGGGTTCCCTCTTCGGGGACAAGCCAACTGGCAGGATGTCTGTTACAACCCTTTTGTCTCCAGATTCCAGCCTCCTCACCCTGGAGAGACATTGTCTATATGTGCTGTTTGCTCAAGTGCCAGGAAGGCCAGTTCTGAGGCCCAGGGTCTCCAATGGAGGAGCCACAACAGGAAACACGTTCCTCAAAAACAAAGAAGGGTCTGTTCCAAGAGGGGAAAGGAGCAAGCATTTAAAGGGCCTTGTTAGGACACCCCTTCCTCTCTCCAGGAGCCCAGGTAGATGTCTGTCCATCTCAGCTCATCAATGTTCCCTCTGCCCCTTGCTCCCATTTGGGATGGGGGGCGGGGGGTGGAGGGGAGATCAGGAGAACCCAACCCAGCAGGGATGCCCCCTCTTTCTATCTGAGAGGGAGAGGCTGGGAGGGGATTTCCATCAAAAAGAAGTTCTGCATATTTGTAAAGGTGCAAAAAGCATCAAGGAAACTGTAGATCCTTCATTAGCTACTAATGGCGGCTGGGACATGGAACCCAGACACCACAAAGTCAGAAGCAGATCATTCAAAGAATAGTCAACATTTTAGACAGCGATTGCCACCATTTATGATTTTACTTCCAAACAAGTTTTTCCCGTGTTTCTTTTGAGGGAGGGGAAGGCAGCCAGAGGAAAGAGAGTCCCAAGCAGACTCTGCGTTGTCAGTGCAGAGCCCGACTCCCGGCTGGACCTCACCGACCATGACCCAAGCCGAGATGAAGAGTCAGAGGCTTAACCGACTGAGCTGCCCAGGCGCCCCTCATTTCTTCGAATGGAAAACACAAGGGTCTGGGAATGCGTTCACAGGGCTCTTTAATGGGAGCATCCTCTACACATGGCCCTGCGTTTTGCTCTTTTTACTTTACGCGTCTTGAAGATCATTCAAGGCTTCTCTCCACATGCTCATCGTTCCCATCGCAGTAACCGTGTAATACGTTGGGATGGCTATACCGTAATTTATCTAGTCATCATGGAGACCTTTTCATTCTTTTCCCGGTGGTTCTGCTGTAGCTAATATGCTGCAAGCCCACTTTTTGTGTGTGTGTTCTTGTGCTGGTACGGTCATAGGATAAAGCAAGTTGTAGGGTAAGTTCTGAGTTGTAGGATAAAATTTTTGAAGCGAAATCTGAAATCAAGCTTGTTTTCTATAGCTGAGGGGAGGCATGGGCATGTCAAGATGCCTGCCTATCACTGATCGAGTGAGGATTAAACTCTTGCTAAATTGTACCCAAGGAGGAAGAGGGAAATACAGGCTTATCCCAACAATTTCACAGTAATCTCTGGCATTCAGTGAAAGGTAGACTTGCTCTAATTCCTTTCATTTTAAAGTAATTATTAAATAAAATCCCAAGCAAGTCTTTTCTTCATCCCTTTTTTTCTTGTTTTACTTTACGAGCTTAATTTTCACGTTTTGTTTAACCCAAAATCTATTGATAGAGCAAGAATAGGGATGTATGGTTTAGAGGAAATGCCACACATCTGCAGCCCAAATAGGATTATTCAGAATTCAGCACATCACAACACTGTATGGATTTTTCCCATGGCAAATCAAAGCGTGCTAACCAAGTCCTGGGATGAGTAACGTAATTATACAATTTCCAGTTTTATTAGTTTCAGTATTTCTAATTGCACAAACTAAAACTCATTGCCACTTATGAAAATTTCAAGTGAAATCATTACATTTTCCTTCATTGTCGAACTTTATCATGCTACCAACTTTTTAAAATGGTTTTAATGAGAAATGGACAGTGTTACCAGTAGGCTTATAAAATGTGTCCTACGGAGTTCTGGATTGCCATTTTCCTAACTTTCAAAGAACTAATCTGAGGGGCTCCTGGGTGGCTCGGTGGGTTAAGCATCCAACTTGGGCACAGGCCGTGATTTCCCAGTTCGTGAGTTGGGCTCCATGCTGAGCACAGAGAGAAGGTTTCGCTCTCTTCCTCTGTCTCTCTGTCCCTACCCCAGTCTCTTTCTCCCTCTCAAAAGTCAATAAACATTAAAAAAAGAAACAGTATCTGGAGTCAGACAGAGCTGGATGGAATGACGACTTCCTTGTTCCTAACTGCATGGTGCTGGACAAAGATGTATCACCTCATGGATAATGTGGAGACAACTCCAACTTAGAGTATAGGTAGGAGGATAATGCATGCATTATCAATACTTAGCATTATATCTAGCTCAAAGTACTCCATTTTAGGTCTTCATTATTAGATGATAAAACCTATATATTATAGGACACTACTATAGAGAGTATATACAGTAATACCTGATATATATTCATACAGATGAAAAAGTTAGCCTGTAGGTCCTCATAAAATGCTTTCAGGACAGTGATATAGGAACCATCTTCAAGGTCTTTTTATTTCAAGGAAGAGAAACCATTGAAACCAGAAAAAGTAACAGGAGGCGCGGGTTGGAGTGATACCTCTCCCAAAAACAAAAACAAAAAATAAACAAATCAGCATAGAAGCCATTCTGCAGACTGGCTTCGTTCACTTGCTAACGATTTCTGCTCTACTGTAATTTGCACAGGCCTGTGGCCCCTCATCCTGGCATGCACTCTGTCCTCATTATAAGTGGTTTTTCAGCTCAGGTCAGCTTAGCAAACTGCTTTGTCTCTCAGACTTAGACCCTGATTCCTCCCCTATGGTTCTGACTGGCTCAGCTTTGATTAGCGGTCCACCTCTGGTCCAGTTGGCTAGCTTGCCCACCCTGATCCTAAAAATCTAACCCTGCCAACCATATCCAGTCCACCACTGACAAGAACTTTGATAATTCTACAAGAAGGAGTGTAGGAACAGGTACCACAGGTCATGTTCACCACATACTAATTCTGAAGGATGAGAAGGAATTCACAAAGAGAAGAAGAAAGATACTGAGGACAGAGGAAGCGATGTGAGCCAAATTATAAAGCTATGAAAATAAAAATACCCACTGTAAAGGGGCACTAATTCACTCTGGTTAGAGTGTTGTTATCTGGGAGGAAGACCATTCTGATGTTTGTGATCTAAGAAAAAAAACCAAAACAATAAAAACTCCATTTTCAGCAACAGCTACCATGTTGGGTAGTCATGGAAGTTGCAGACGATCTGTTTGAGACACAATTGGTCTCAAAAGACTACTAGTTTGTCCTCGAAAGACAGGTCTGTTTTGTTTTGCCAAAAGTTATAAAGTAAGGACAACATTACTTCATTTCCGTTAAGAGTGGTCATATTAGGTGGAGTTGGGAGTTTGAAAAATTATGTTTCCTAGGATTCTGTTTTTGACTGATGTAATTAATGAACAGCTTTCACAAATCCTAGGTTTTTGCCCAAGGTATAATTAAAATAATGGGACCAAAAGTAAGATAAACTAAAATAACGTGACACGGTCTGTAAATAGTAGTAAGTGTAAACTTGCATTGGAAGGCCAGGAGCAACCAACCCCTGCCGTTAGAAACTATTAAATAAATTCTGCAGTAAAAAGTAAAGTCAGCTGAAGGCATGAAACATGGCAAGGCATGATTTCTCCCCAATGCATTTCACAATATTTCATACTAACTTTATCCTCATGAGCAGAAATGACTTTTATGAGGAGTTCTATTATTGAAGTATTTCATAATCTGTGACACTCTGAAGTTTAAATTAAAAGCAGGCAATGATACTTAGTCTTGACTACACCAAATAAAAGGTTTTCACACAACAAAGGAAACCAACAAAGCAAAAAGGAAATCTACCGAATGGGAGAAGATATTAGCAGAGGATATACCCAGCAAGGGGTTAATATCCGAAACGTATGAAGAATTTTTACGACTCAACACCAAAAAACCCCAAATAATCCAGTTAAAAATGGATAGAAGCCTGAATAAATATTTCCCCCAAGAGGGCCTAAGTGGCCAACAGACAGGTGAAGAGATAATATCACTCATCATTAGGGAAACACAAATAAAAGCACCTCACACCTGTCAGAATGTTAGTCTAAAAAAAATGGGGTGCCTCGGTGGCACAGTCGGGTGAGCGTCCGACACTCGATTTCCGCTCAGGTCATGTTCTCGTGGTTCGTAGGATCAAGGCCTGCGTCAGGCAGTGTTGATGCAAATGCAGAGAAAAAGGAACCCTCCCACACTGTTGGCAGGAACGTCCATTGGTGCAGCCACAGTGGAAGAAGGTATGGAAGTTCCTCAAAAAGTTCAACATAGAAATACAAGCCAGTAATTCAGGTGCTAGATATTTACCCCAAGAAAACGAAAACTCATTCAAAAAGGCCCATGTACACCTGTGTGTAATGCAGCATCGTTTACAATAGCCAAATAGGGAAGGAACTGAAGGGTCCAAGAGAGAAATGGATAAAGAAGGAGCGTATACATGTACGTACATGTATACGCACGCGCGCGCACACACACACACACACACACACACACAGGAATATTACTCAGCCATAATAAAAGGAGATCTTGCCATTTGCAACAACACGGATGGACCTCGAGTGTTATGCTAAATAAGTCAGAGAAAGACAAAATACTGCATGCTTTCACTTACACGTGGAGGCTAGAAAAACACATGAACCAACAAAAACCAGACTCTTAAATACAGAACAAATTGGTGGTTGCCAGAGGGAAGGAGGGGGGGTGGAGATTGTGACATAGGTGGAGATTCAGAAGGACAAACTTCTAGCTACGGCAAAAAGGAGTCATGGAGATGGAAAGTATGGCACAGGGAATACAGTCAGGGAGATCGTAATGATGTTGTACGGGGGCCACACTTACGGCGAGCGTCGGGTAACCAATAGAATCGTCGAGTCACTCTGCTGTACCCCTGGAACAACCATACCACTGGGTCAGCTATAATAATAAATTTGCAAGAAAATACTTAGTCTCAGCATAGGTGCAGAAAACCAGACACTCTCACACGCACTGCTAGGAGGAACCACAGTTAGAGCTACCTTCCTGAAAGGAAATCTGGCAGGGGTTTCAAAACCATGAGAACTCTGATCCAGCAACTTCTAGAAATTGACTCTCAGAATCACGGATGCCTACAGGAGTCTGTCTGCGGTGACATTAGATTGGCAAAACTTAAAAATGAACTAGAGGTCCTGTAAGAGAATGGTTTACGTAGTTTGTAACAGGTCCTTAAAATATTCTGCAATCATTAAAGTGATCCAGAGAAATAATCCTTATGTACCCATGTTAGCACATTTGAAAAAAGCAAAAAGCAGATTATAGAACATACGCAGTAGGATCGGAGTTATCTGTAATAACACCAAATAGTTAAGTCTAGAGGACCATATCTGGAAGGTGCCATTATACGAACTATTGAGTCTCTTTTCATTATTTTCCGTTTTCCTGGAGCAATCAGGCAAGGTAGGACTGAAGCTGACATTTCCTTGTGAACTTCTCTACACGTGAAAGCAGGCACCTTGACATAGCTCGTTCTGAGGAGCGAAATTACGAGCAGCGCAGTTATTCCTTCATTTCCCAAAAACTATAGAAAAGCCAAACATCCTTCCTCTGCTGACCAAACTGTTTTCCATTCAAGCAACACGGACCAGGAGAACGCAATCTGGTACAGGGAGGCCCCACAACAATTGTTTGTTGAGTGAAGAAATAAAAGGAAAAATAGGAATACTTGTGAAAATTTCAGTAAGATTACTAATGTACTTAAAAAAAAAAATACTTTAAAGTATCCAGAAGGAAGAATAGGGAGTAGGCAAAAGAAATCATCACTGCCCATTATAATTGATCAACTCCCCCCACCCCTTTATTCTGTACTGGGAGATCTTTGATAGGGTACAAAAGTCATGCACATACGTAAACCCATAGCAGGACATGGTACGGAGACAGCTTTGTTCCTGAGAAAAAGCTCCCCCTCCTTGTGAGCAGACACTCAGACAGGGTGGCTTCCGGTCTTAGGGGCAGGGGGACTGAGTTTTATAGCTAATTTAAAGGGGAAGCTAGAGACAAGGAAGAGGATGGACATTCTTTATTCAGGAAGCTCGGCACATTTCGGAGTTTTATCGCCAGTCTCGATTATCTTCCTCATCAAGCAGCTCCAAGCGCTGCTAGGTTCAAACACTCAAGTGGCTATTGCAGAAAATGTTTGAGGACAGAAAGTGAGAACTTCCCCATTTCTAAGACGGAGCTCCCTTTCCAGCAAAATTCAGAAACTGGCCAATAATTTTCTTAGATGAACACTTCATTTGACAACTTTCTCCTTGTTCACACCACCTCTCTCCCTTCAAGGAACCCTATTCCTACTTTCCTGGTTTCTTCCTTCCCTTCTCTTTCCCTTACTCTTTCCATAAAGCTCGCACTGTTTTTCTTTTTTTAATTCTAGGGGCACCTGGGTGGCGGAGTTGATTAAGCGTCCCCCTGTTGATTTCAGCTCAGTTTTGATCTCACGGGTCCTGGATCGAGCCCCAAGTAGGGCTCCATGCTGAACCTAGAGCCTACGTGGCATTCTCTCTCCTTTCTCTCAAAATAAAAAAAATAATAAATTCAATTCTGCTTCTCTAATATTTTGCAGCTGTAGTCTCCCACCCTGTCCATTTCAACCTCAAGGGTGAAACGGTTAGCTATTCCCCAAACCAGGTTTCCCTCCCTAAGAACGTTGCCAGCCTCCCTTGCAGTCAGGTGCAGCCACATAACTGGTTTTTGTGCAACTGACGAGGACACTGCCCGTTTCTTCTCTCCCCTAAATCCAATGCGAGTGCATGTGGATATTGGAGCTGGCGGCAGAGCCATAGGAGACGCAGACGTGGAACTTGTGACACACGGAGATGCTGTAGCTGCCACGTCCGAAGAAAAGAACCACACGCACATCGGTACCTTGAACTCTTCTTGAATTCTCCTCCTGGAGGCGGCTCTGGAATGGGAGGTTCTGGAGTGGGAGGCTATGGCCGAGTTGGAGCGGGTCATCGGGGAGGTCGCGGGTCTGTTGGAACAAAGGGAATGGGTAACATTTACAGTGGAGGACATGGCACCTTGGTGGCTTGGGTGGCTTGGGTGGCTATGGCCGTGGAGGTGGAGGCAGTGGAGGTTACTCTGGGCAAGGTGGCTTGAGTGGAGGGGGATGGCGTGGGGCGGATGAAAGCAGAACCACCAACACACAAGCCCTGACGACAGCGTCTGGTCTACTGGGCTTCCTTGCAGATTTAACTTCTCTTGCATTTTAACCATTTTATAATGACTGAGGGAAGGTGTTTTCAAAACCTCGGGTAAAGCAACAGATTGCGATGGGAAAATCTGTACTCTGTAGGTTTTCGTTGTTGCACACTTGGACTTAAAAATAAGTTTTCATATTCAAACCACACACACACACCCCCTCCGCACTAGCTTCTCCGGGACGACGAGGACAGCCTTGCAGGTTGAGCCTCTTCCAGCCGGGTTTCTAAGTGGTAACATCAGATTCCCCCTGCCCCCCTCCCGCCTCTTCTCGGAGCCAGAAATAAACTTTAATTGTGATAAGCCCCGGGGATTTAGGGGGTTTTGTTTTACTTTAACTAACGCACACCTCAAGCTTTATCTTCCTCCTTCCTTGCCTTTGTTCTCTTCCCAGATCCTCCCTTTTCCCCTACCCTTGGTCGGGTAAACACTATGGGCACAGAGCTGTGGGGTGCGAGTCAACCCACACGGTTAGCATTTGTATGAAAACGTCAGAGCGTGCACCGCTGTGTTGGACTAGCTGCAGGGATTCAAGAAGGTTTTACTTTCCATACCTGGGGCCGTCACAAGGGACACCTGTTCCCACATAAGCAATACAACTGGCAAGAAGGGACCAGGACAGCAGCAATTGCTCGGAACACCTTTCAGGTACCAGGGACTCTTTCAGGTGAAGCCACATAGGCTTCTTCACTCCAGTCCCACCTCTCCCCGAGGTAGGGTTGTTTATTACTTCCGCGTTACAGTTGAGGAAACAGAGGCAAAGAAAGCTCAAGGTGTTCATCGGAGGTCGTGGCATGCCTAAGCGACAGAGCCAGGATCTGAAACCAGGAAATCTGCTCCAACGTCCAGGCTCTTTGCCACCACTAATAGGGCTGGTTTTTCGACCATCTGAAACCTCTGTAGCTCTCTCAAGTCGTTTCACAGTTACATTAAGAATAGGCCAGGGGCACCTGGGTGGCTCAGCCGGGTAAGCATCCGACTCCCGATTTTGGCTCACGGTTCGTGAGTTCGAGCCCGGCACGGGGCTCTAGGCTGACCGTGCAGAGCCTGCTTGGGATTCTCTCTCTCTCCCTGTGTCTCTCTCTGCCCCATGCCCACTCATTCTTGGTCTCTTAAAATAACTTAAAAAAAAATAGGCCAAAGGTTTATCTGGTGACTTGGGAAAATGCAGTATCCAGTTTCTGCATTGAGACAGTTTTCATGAAATTCCATTAAACATATATTGGAAATGTAATGCTCTGGTGTTGAACACAAGGAGGTAAATACTAGATAAATAAAACTGAAAGTAAACCCTTTTAAAGTGAAAAATAGTGTAAGCTCTTTCTTGGCTAGGGAGTTTTAAGGAATTAAAAAGTTTAAAGTTTAAAGTCACGGTCAGATTCATATGCTATTTCCCTCCTACAAGAGAATGCTTTCTGCACCATAATATATTAAACTACGCTAGGATAAAATCCTCACATTTAAGGCCAGTTGCCAAGTCACCTACACACAATGTGTACCGGGTTTCCAATGTTTTTGCATTCTGATTATAGTTGCCTTTAAGCCCAGCCTTCAAAACCTTAAACCCTGTGTAGTGATAACTATACAAATGGTTACCGTTTACTATTTATTTACAATTGAGGCCGGACTTGTTTCAGCTTCTTGAAGAAAACTATCTAGTGTAATTATAATCATGGATTCATCCTAAGAGCTAGAAATAGCTCAGACCCACATAAGATACTGAAACTCGGGATTTAAGGGACGGTTTTCCTTAGAGCACAAAATGGATGATAGACTCACAACTCTGAGGTAGAACTTGGAGTCAAGGTTGAATCCGCACATGGTTTTAGATCTTAGGATAGTGCCGGGCACAAAGTAAGTACTAGCCTACTAAGTGGTCATCCTGCCACATCTTTGCATAGACTCCAGTGTGGAGGGGTTTTCAGTGCATCCTTGTGTGAAGAGAATTTCAGACCTCTTGTTCATTCAGGATGCTGTCGTCACGTTACAATGGTGTCGTGTCTTCTGCCATCAAGAAGGCTTTTCCGTGTCAATTTATGTTCGAGAGGTCAAGGTGTTCAGTTTTAGTCCTACAGATACTCCTGAGTACATTTCAAAAGGGATGAGAATTTTAGAGCTTTCTTAGGTAAGCCGTCCTCAACTCAGCTCACCTAACACCTGAGGGAACTTTCAACTTTCAAGAGGTCCTCAGTCAAAATCTCTTAGGACTGGCCTACCCATCTGGCTCTCTTAAAGGTCTTCCACTGATACTGGAATGGATTCTAATTTTGGAACCTGCTGCTCTATATCCCCTTAATCAAAATGCTTCATTCCCAGAAGAGCTAGATAGAGGGTACGTGGAAAGAAACCAACCACTGGTTGAATATTCCTACACCAATACTTGAGCATTGAGTGAATAGGTAATTGCAGGTGATTCTGTCAATGACCCCAGCAGTACATGGAAATGTTCACTGTATCCACAAAACAGGGAGACAAGGAGATGCTGAGAGGCGAAAGAGGGTCCTTAAGCTCTTACAGCTGCAAGGTGGCAGAGAAGGGTGGAGATCAGGGTGCCTGTGGCCCCAAAGCCCACTTGATGTCAATGGTGACAAAAATGGTAACTTATTTTTTTTTTCCCCAGGAGTGCGAGTAAACTTTATACTTTTGCAGATACTTCTTGGTGAAAACTCGTTTTACTGAATTTTCAACTCAGACGAACTCCAGCATTTCACAGGAGACCTCCCCATTCTCCTGATGATGATTTTGTCTCCATCCCAGCTTCTAAAGGGAGGCCTTCCCAGACCTGTCACTTATTAGGAATTAGACGGCTCACGTACTCTCCCAAGTTCTTTTTCATAGCTCTCATTCCAATGCTAATGAGCTATCTTGGTCTTTATTAAATGGCGGTCTTTCCCATTCAACTGTAAGCTTCAGGAGTACAAAAGTCTTCTTCCTCTTTCTAGCCACAGAACTCCATCCTGGGCTTGCTGTGTAAGATGTGCTCGTTAAGGACTTGCTACACCCATCAGTAAACTCCCCTGCTGTTTTCCCTTGAATGGATATGCCTTTATATTATTCACAATATACCTAAGTATACCACAATGTTCAGTAACTACATTACTCCCCCCCCCCCACACAGGACTATTTAAGTGCATTAAAAAAAGATTTAATTACCTAATTACAAAGAATTAGGTAATAAAATTAACTCAATTAAAATTCAGACAAAAATTACTTCCTGATTTACATAGGTTATTGTTGATTTAGTTACATAAATACAATTTTAAATCAAAAAAGGAATAATCACAAAGCATTAAAAATATGTCTTCGTGTCCTCTGTTGTAGAATAATCTATGCATTTTACTATTTCTTCTATATCATGATTAGATGGTTTTAAGACCTTGATGGATGGCTGGACTTTTCCAAACTTTTGTAAAAAGAAATTTTACTCTAAGTTGTAATTCACATTCATTGAGACAAAATAGCCACAGAGAACTCTAGTCTTACATGTTTCATAGGTTGACCATAAAACAGCTACTGTCATTATTAGAGAATATCCCTTTCCTGAAGGGATATGGAATGAGATTTTCAGCACCTGGATTGAAATCCAGGGAATACCCCAACTAACTAAAGTTCTGTGGATGCCATTAATCAGTGGTTCCAAATTTTGCTTTCACAGTGGGATCCCCTGGGGAGCTTCAAACACTACAAACACCTGTGACCCATCCCAAGGGATTATGATGGCTCAGTCTAGGGTGTGGTATCAGCTTTAGAATCACCTGTCAAATTCCAATGGGAACAAGTCTGGAAACCATTCATTTCTGTCTACTTCAGGCAAAGTAGCAGTGTTGATGTTTCCACCTCAGTCTTGAGATGGAATATGGAAGGCCATATTGACTCTGTAACTCTAATTTAGACCTTAACTTTCCTGGGCTTGCCTGCAAAGGATTGCAGCTTGGGGAATGCTTAGGGCATTTCTTAAGTTGGTAATCTTTCATGACCTATGTGTCAAGACCCAAGACTGAGACTAATTCCAATAGAAGTTTGGGTAGTAAGTTTACCACTGAATGGCAAAGTCGAAAAAAAGAATATACGGATATTTTTAATCCCTCCCATCTCTAACCCCCCAAATGCATAGCTGAATTCAGCAGGATGAATTATGACCATTAGTTGAAAGTCAGGGTTTAAAAGGAGTTTAACATGATGTGATTCATCAACTGAAGAGAACAGTCCTAGGAGGCTCTAGTGAAGTACCAGTTAAAGGATTTTGTAATCGAGAAATTGATGGTCTGAGAGGAAACGCACACACTATTATCATGATTAGTATTTCTGTGCAAACTTCACAACATTTTCTTCCCAGAGCATAGAATGTAATTCACCACTTAGTGGGCTAGAGACCATAGAGACTTAATAGGAAAAAAACAAAAAAAAAAGAAAAATCAGTGACACGAAGAGCTGGTTTTTTAAAAGGTAAACAAAATCGACAAACCTTTCATCTCCCCAAAGACAACTCGAACAAGATCAGAAATGAAAGAGGCGAGGTCACAACTGATACCACAGAAATACAAAGGATCACAAGAGAGGAGGACAGAAAAGGTGGCAACAATCAATTATCAGGGAAATGCAATTCAAAACCATAATGAGATACCATCTCATACCTGTCAGAATGGCCATTATCAACAGACAAGAAATAACAAGGGTTGATGAGAACCCAGAGAAAAGGGAACCCTCGTGCACAGTTGGTGGGAATGCAAACAGGTGCGGCCACTGTGGAAAACACTACAGAGATTTCTCAAAGAAATTAAAAATAGAGCTACCCTATGATCCAGCAATTCCCCTTAAGGGGGTTTATCTGAAGAAAAGGGAACACACTAACCCCCAAGTATATACGCACCCCACGTTTGTAGCACACGTATGATGGCCAAGCTACGGAAGCAAGTTAAGTGTCCATCAGTAGTTCAGGGGATAAAGAAAACGCACATGGTGGAATATAATTCAGCCGTAAAAAAGAATGAAACCTCGCCATTTGTGGAAATTTGAACGAACCTTGAGGACGTTATGCCAAGTGAAGTAAGACCAATACCACAGGACCTCACTTATGTGTGGAGTCTTAGGCACGGCAACAGAAGACAAACCAAAAAAGAGCTTATGGATCCAGAGAGCGGATTGGGGGGGGGGGGGTGGGGGGGGGAAGGTGTGTGTGACGATAGTCAATAATGCTGACTGTGTATCTGAAAGTTGCTAAGAAAGTAGTTCTTAGAAATTTTCATCACTTGGACAAAAACTTAACTGTCTGTGGCAACCATCTACGGTGATGGATGTTAACCAGACCGGTGTTTGATCATCTTGGAATATATACAAATATAGAATCATTATGTTGGACACCTGAAACTCCTGGCATGTCAATTACACCTCAATTAAAAAAAGAAAATGGGAAAGGACCAGGTGGGAAAGAAAGAAGACTTTCATCAGCTTAACTCGAGGCTTCATAATTGTAATTATGGTGGCCACTGATTGATTCTATTAAAATGTTTCTTGGATGATGACAGGCTGCTTTTTTCAGCTAGATTAATCTGGATTAACCTCATAAGAGATCTGAACACAGATAACGAGAATAAGTATGTGTTCTCACAGTTTCTTAAACCAAACCAAAGTAACTATAGTCTATGTTTGACCCCTAACAGCGAGGACACCAAATGTAGATTAAAGACTTTTTTAAAAACAGACAAGCTTCAAAACTCGACCTCATTTTCAGCAGGATTTTAAAACAAGGAGTCCAAACTCCTCTGCGTCCCACTTGAGGAGAGAGGTCTCAACCCCCAACAAAGGGCCCTTAACCCACACGAAGTATTCCCGACGCCCAATTTTTTATAGTGACTCCGGAAAATTGGTAGTGAGATCTCTACGCGAACACATTGTCCCAGTGCCAGGATACCAAGCCCGGGGGGGGGGGGGGGGGAGACGGAGAAAAGGAGAAACGAGTGGACACTTTCACTCAGGGTCAGTCGGATGCAGAAGTAGGAAGCTGGGACCTAGACCTGTTCGCTGTCTAACGCTCTTCGCCACCCCCAGCCTGAATTGTTGCAAGTAGCTGGTTTAGAAAACCCAGCCACAGAAGGAAACAAGCTCCTACCAGGAAGCACCAAGCACCCTGGCCATGTTCCACTCCTCCACACCAAACCCCAGCCAGGCGGTTAAAGGAGCCGAGTTCATGTGGCCAGACCCAAGGTGACAGATGGGGAGGACAGCCCGAGGATGGCAGGAGACTTACCCATGTCCCTGCAGTGAGGAGGTTGTACATCTAGGGGGCCCGAGGCTGGTCTCCGGATTCCAGGTCAGAACACGGAAGGCCAGGGGAGGGGGAGGAAGAGGGACTGGAAAAGCCACGCCAAGCGTGGCCAACCCTCTTCCTTCCCAAGCCACAGGTCTTTCCACTCCCGGATTCTATCTCCACACCGTTTAAATGCATCTTGGAGACTCCTTAAGCCAGGTCAGGTGGTTGCCTATTAGAGTGGAAAGTGAGGACATATGGTTGTGTTGGCCATTCTCCGGGCCTCTGAAGCGAGGCGGCCCCCTCCACTTCTAGGAAAGGCAGGGGTGACCCCGTCTTGACCAAAAGCAGCTCCCTCCATGCGATTCAGGTGAGCTTACCTTCCTAGGCTGATCCCCAGTCCCTTACTCCCCTCTGCAACAACTCCGCAATAAAACAAACAGAAACCGAACAAAACACCAAACCCAGCTGAAGGGACACTTAAAAGCCATCGAACTTTCGAAAAGCTTGCGGTCTGAATAAAAATGGCTGGAATCTGTTCTAGTGGCGTGAATTTAAACCTCTCCTGTGGCCCTAAGCCTTTCTAAGTCTATTTCTTAAAAGAAGAGGAAGGAGCAGCAGCAAGGACATCTATTCCTTGACCGTGAAAACCTTGCTCCGAGGCTGCCGGGGACACACCTGCTGTAGAAGGCACAGAGAGCGTGTAGAAAGTTGTGCAAGTACCAAAGAAAACCAACAAACCTGCTTAGACTGCTCTCTAGTGCCTTCAGATTCTTTGGACTCTAGTCCCTAAATAATTGAACCTTGATCTCATTTGAGGCGAGGAAAACACACACAGGTGTTCTAACTTCTAATTATTTCATTCCCAGGGAAAGACACAGGTGTCAAAATCTTAAGAGTGTGGTTCTTCATTTAGTACACTAAATCTTGGGTGGTTCCCCCCCCCCCATTAAACAAAACACCAACTGCCCTGTTAATCCAAAGTGATGTCTCTGGTACCTCCTCTGGCTGTTCTGATTCGAAAGCCTTTAATGTTCTTTGGAGTCTGGTTCTCTTAGTTGCCAGTCGGATCCCCTGGGTGGCTCTAAAAAATGACCGACGTGCAGGTCCCACACACGGAGATTCTGATGTAATTGGTATGGGGTGAATCCCGGGCATTGGGAGTTTTTACATCTCCCCAGGTGATTGCGATATGCTGCAAAGTTCACGACTGTTCTAGGAATTTGATACTGGTTCCTTTTTCCGATGCTGACCCTTCCCATCGCTGACCTAGCATGCATGAATATTGGTTGATTCCGCTTTTCAGTGAGAGCACACGGTAGGAGGGAATTGCCAACCTAGTCAGCCAGGGGAATGTGTTCTATCAATGTATTGCATTTACTTTTTTTGCAGACCGGCCTTGGGGCGTACGCAATGGAAATATGGCGGGATCTGTATTTACCGTAGAGCACGGAAGATGCCAGAACGGTAGGTGGCAGCTGCTGGTGAAAACCGATTCTCAAAACTGAAATGTTGGGGCGCCCGGGTGGCACAGTTGGTTAAGCATCTGACTTCGGCTCAGGTCATGATCTCATGTTCTGTGAGTTCCAGCCCTGTAGCCCCTGGAGCCTGCTTCAGATTCTGTCTCCCTCTCTTTCTGCCCCCAGCTTGCTCTCTCTCTCTCTCTCTCTCTCTCTTTCAAAATAAATAAATAAACTTAAAAAAAAATAAAGTATGGTGCATAGTGTCGTGTAACTATATTAATTCAGGTTTTACTGATTCGCACTGTAATTCTGAATGATCTAGATAGATATTTCTTATGGCATTTACGGTTTGTGGGATCTTTCTTTCTGTCTTTTCTTTCTTTTTAAGATTTTGAGTATTCTCTATACCCAACGTGGGGCTCAAACCTACAACCCCGAGATCAAGAGTCCCACGCTGCCTTGACCCAGCAGCCAGGAGCCTCTAGTTTGCGGGATTTCTTAAAGCAAGAACAATTCAGACTAAAATCCCTGTTTTGAAATGGTTTTAAGGCAATGAGAGTTCTGGGCTGAGCTATGTTTTTAGGGTAGTTATTGGATAAACACCATTTCGCAATAAAAACTGAAATGAATGAAAGAAAATTTAACAGGCAGCGATAATATTCCCACGAAACGTAGTGTCTTCAGAGTTTCAGGCTTTGTTACGTTCCGCATATCTACCACAGACATTTCACCAATTGTTGCTGTAGGCAAAATTTCTCTTTCTGATGATACATTTTTGTGTAGAACTGGCTTTTCCATGGATTAAGCTTTTTATTGATACGCTTCATTCTATTTATTAATACTTACATCTTAGTTTATAGGAGACTACTGTTGAAAAATCAAGAGGAGGGGCACATGGGTGGCTCAGTCGGTTGGGCGTCTGACTTCAGCTCAGGTCATGATCTCGAGGTCTGTGAGTTCGAGCCCCGTGTCGGGCTCTGTGCTGACAGCTCAGAGCCTGGAGCCTGCTTTGGATTCTGTGTACCCCCTCTCTCCCTGCCCTCCCCCGCTCACACTCTTTCTCTCCTTCAAAAATAAATGAACATTAAAAAAAAAGAAAAAAGAAAAATCAAGAGGAAAACACAGTTGTTAAAAATGTCCCATAAGCAGACCCCTCCCCCAGTTCCTAAACTTAGTGAGGCTTTGCTGTATTTTAAAATCTGCTTACTTTTGGAATCTGTTGCTTATTTTTTTCATCTCCTTTTCTTTTTAATTCAGAGGAGAGATGGGAATATGACTTTGCTGTAAAAAAAAAAAATGAAACACAAATAGATTAAAAATCGTCTTTCGGGGTGCCTGGGTGGCTCAGTCGGTTAAGCAGCCGACTTCGGCTCAGGTCATGATCTTGCGGTCCGTGAGTTCGAGCCCCGCGTCGGGCTCTGTGCTCACAGCTCAGAGCCTGGAGCCTGTTTCAGATTCTGTGTCTCCCTCTCTCTGACGCTCCCCCGTTCATGCTCTGTCTCTCTGTCTCAAAAATAAATAAACGTTAAAAAAAAAAATCGTCTTTCATGATTTCCTTCCCGTCTCCTAAACTCCTTCTCTTGCCCAGCTGGAACTATTGAGTGTTTCTGTCCTTGTATAAATGAGACAGTCCTATCCTAATTGGCTTTGATCTCTTTTTTTGTCCACTAAATGTGTCTGGGAGCATATTCAAAATGAAATGTATGGATGTTTGCCACATTCTTCTATGAAGGTTTCGTACTATTCTATAGCACGTATGTTGCTAGGTTGTTAGTCACTTTCTTCTTGATTGACATAGGCTTACAATACTGCATTCTTGCAAACACTGAACAATTTGTTCAGCATTTGGTAGATATCGCTTCTTGCCTCCCTATAGGTTCTACCATATTCTATCCCTATATCAATGTTTGCATGCTGACTCAACTAACTCCTTGAATCTTTCCTAGTGGTAGACACTACCACGTTCTAATTCTTAACAAACAAATGGGTAAAAATAGCTCACATGTTGTTTTCATTTGCTCACTGTTTATTAATAAAGTTAACTTTATTTGGAATATTTATTACCCACTCATATTCCTTTGCTGTCTTTGTTATCAAACTGAGCTCTCTAATCTCTTTTATGGCTAATGGTCACCACACTAGTTTTCTGATTAAGCCCAATTTCCTTGGCAGAAATATCAAATTTCTACTGGGAACCAAGGCATGGCCACTTACTAGAGCATCAAATTATCTGACAATATTCATATTGACCTCACAGCCCTACCAATGAGGTGAGTTTTCCCCCAAGAGGGCAACCTGCGTCCGAATTACCCCGATCCTTACTTAAAATGTAAACTTGGAGACCATGAAATCTGCATTTTCAATAACTCTTCTGGAAAATTCTTATGAACAGTAAATTCATAAGGAATTGATTAGATATGCTTTGGATTTTTACTCATTTTTTTAAAAGTGGAGAATATGTTCCATTAAAGAAGCCATAAATCCTTAAATTTCCATGAGGAAAAGAAGACACAGATATTAAATCCACTGACATTTGCAAGATCTCTCCAAGTGGCAAACAAGTTAGACACAAAAATTTGCTTTTTAAAATGTTCTAGTAACTTGCTTGCTGTGAGAGCTGATCAACTCTGTGTTCCCAAAATAAATAGAAACATTCTAATCTCACAGACAATCTTAAAAAAAAGAAAGAAAGAAAAGAAAAAGAAAAAATTGTGTGGCATGCTAATTGCTAGCAGAATTCACATCTCTGGAGAGAGGTCCTGGGAATGTAAGAAGGGGCACTGAGACCTGATTCCAAGCCTGTGACAGGGAAGGGAGGGCTGGGGACATCTGCCCAGGAGGCATGTCAGTGAGGGACAGGAGCCAGAGGGAGAGAATGGGGAGGGACCAACAACCATCATTCAAAACTAAAGAAAACCAAATAAAAGCCAGGGGGTGGGGGCGCAGAAGTGGTAAGGAAAGCACACTCGGAACAAATCGAGCAGAACACGTCTTGTAATTCGTGGTAAATGGACAGTTTCCAGGTAAACACTGTCTAATTTGAGCCTTTCGTTGCAATTGATTATTGTGATTTTCTTTTATTAACGTCTTAGTAACTTCTGACATTAATTTGCATTTCTGTGCCATTTCTTGCCTCATAGTTTTGTATTAACCATTGCCAATTGTGAGTCCTATAATTACAGATTTTTTCACTTGATTAATTATCCTAGAAATTAAACTCAGGAAATTGGAAGGGGGGGACAAGATTTTGAAACAGTGTTAGCTTCTGATCAGTGATTTATTGTCACTGCTGTCATAATCTCACGGTCCTCATCATTTCTTAGCCCTTAGACTTTATTGTTTTGTTATTATTATTTTTTTTAATTTTAGAGAGAGATGGCGTGAGTGGGAGCAGAGGAGGGGCAGAGGGAGAGAGAGAGAGAAGAAAGAGAATCTTAAGCAGGCTCCACACTCAGCGAGAATCGGACGCGGGGTGTGAGGTTACAACCCTGGGATCACGACCTGAGCCGAGATCAAGAGTCAGGGGCTCAACCCACTGAGCCACCCAGGCGTCCATTAATAGCCCTTAACTTTAATATGGATTTTGCCCTGACCCGGTACAAGGTGATAAAGGCCCTGAATGTATTAGATAGAAAACATATGCCACCTGATCGTATTGGATGAAGTATCAAGTCACCAACTTCAAGGCATTATATAGACTCATAAGGAGGCTTTCATTGCTATGATTGGTTTTTTTAATAACTGACACTGATATTGTTATACAAATGTGCTGATACTTGTATCTATTGTATCTTTAAGCCTGCCTGGGCTCTTCCCACAGGAGGAAACAACAGGTCCGGGGTCAGGAGATAGAATGCAAAAAACAGGTGATACAATGTTGCTGTGAACACTACTGGAGAAAAAAAACAAAAACAAAAAAGAGTTTATAATATCTCCAGCTTGTTTGAAGAAACCCACAATGAAACACTCATGCTGCTCCGTGAAGAGGTCTCGTGGGAGAGGCCACAAGGTGCACAGAAACTGAAGCCAGCGCCTAGAGGCAACTTCATGCATTTACTGCCTCACAGCTAAAGGAGGATCGCCAGAACATTTATTGATTCTGTTGCCGTAGGTGTGAATCTCAATGATGTAAGTATGTTTAGCGATAACCTTGAACTTCTAATTATAGACTCTAATCTTGATTGTTATTTGGCCTTCACTATTAAGTTTATAAAATAAATGCTGCCAAATTGCCTTCCAATGCTTCTGAGTTAAAAGCATTTTAATGGGTGCTGCGTACTCTTGGATTTAAAGGCTAAGCCAGAACAAGCTCTCCTAAAAATTGTTAATTACCACGATAATTTACACTTTATAAAATCTGCTGCTAACTCCTAGATTGTTGTGAGAGATCATTCTCTTGATCTAAAACCAAAGAGAGGGTTTATGGATAACCTTTTGTTCTGTAATAAAGGAAAGGAGATACGGAGTGTAACCGTAATGCACTCTTTTGGGTCTACTCCGTTTCACTAAAGGAGAATAAAAATCAGAACTTCGAGAAACACGCTACAGTGCTAAGGTGCTTGGAGAATCCTATGTGGTGTAGCAGAAAGGACACACCCTTCGTTATTACAGACCCGGGTTCGACTCTTGGCTCTAAGTGTGGTTCCTGTCGCCTCCTTTCAGTAGGAGGGGAGAAACCCCCCTTGCAAGACTTGTGTGGAGTATGTGGAGATGAGATAGAGAACATGAGAGCAGCGAGCATGGTCCTTGCTAGTGGCTAATGTTTATCAGGCCTTAACGCTAGGTGCCGTACTAGGGGTTTTCAGGGGAATTAGCTCTTTCATACTAAGCTGCCAATGCGCGTATTAATGATTGTTGTGTTCATTTGGGTAACTTCCCCAAGATCAGATAACTAGTCAGTGGCCGACAGAAGCAGCTAGAGGTTGAGACTCCAGGCTTTTCTCATTGGATCAAGTATTTGATGGGGGCCGTTTCAGGCTCTGGACGGGAATCGGGATCCAGCTCTAACACAGACGAGTTCCAGACCTTAAGCAAGTTACACAAGTTCCCTGTCATTTCCCTCATCCTTACATCAGGAATAATAGTACCTACCACACAAGAATGTTACAGAGTTTAGCTCACCTGTGATAACCCTGCATAGGAAGTAAGAACATAGTAAGGACTCAATAAATGTTCTCTGGATGTAATATGTGATTTTTAAAATGTTAATCTAAAAAAAGGCATTGATCACTTTTCTTATAGCTCTTATAAATATATATACATATATATATTGTATATAAATATATATACATATATATTGCTAATATATACATATATATTGCTTATATATGTAGATAAATATATATACATATATATATTACTAACATATATGTTGCTAATGTTCCAAGTCAACAAATACATACAAATTTCCCCTATTTGAAAATATTCGCCTTGAGTCTCTGTAGTTTCCTCCCAACTTTTTTATTTTGGAAAGGTTGAGAGAATACCACCACGAATATCTTTAACCTAGATTCATAACTGTAAACATTCTACCATTTGATTTCTCTCCGTCCTATTGTATATGTAGTGGAAGTATTTCAAGGTAAATTGCAAGATACTGTGGCATTTTGGCCCCTAAATACCTCAGCAGGTATTTCCCCAGAATGAGAACATGCTCCTTCTGACATAAACTCCAGAATAGCAAAGCCAATACATTTAACCTAGGTAAAAAATATGACCTGATGTGCAGTCTGTAGTCAGATTTTCTTAGCTGCCCTCCCCCCCACCAAATGCCCTTTATCGCTTTTACTTTTAATCCTAGGTCTGATAAAAAAAAAAAATTATGTATTTCACTTGGTTATCATGTCTCTGTCATCTCTCTCTCTTTAAAATTTTTTTATGTTTTTATTTTATTTTTGAGAGAGAGAGAGACAGAATGCAAGTGGGGGGAGGGGCAGAGAGAGAGGGAGACAGCAGAATCCAAAGCAGGCTCCAGGCTCCGAGCCATCAGCACAGAGCCCGACCTGGGGCTCGAACCCACGAACCGTGAGATCATGGCCTGAGTCAAAATCAACAGTTAGAAACTCAACCAACTAAGCCACCCAAAGTGCCCCTGTTATTTTGTTTTTAGTAATAGGAAGGGAACCTACCTAAAAGTCTCAGTCTGGCCACAATATGTAATGTGATTGTAAGAAATAAGGCAGCTTATACACACATGATTGTAATGGCATTATTCCTATGAGACCAAAGGTGGAAACAACCCCTCTCTCTCTACCCCTCCCCTGCTCATGCTGTCTCTGTATCTCTCAAAAATAAATAAATAAATAAATAAATAAACAAACAAACAAACAAACTTTTAAAAAATCTAAAAAAAAAAAAAAAGCCAGTAGTTCTCAAACTTTAGCATGCAGAAGAATAACTCGGGGAGCATGTGGGGACTTTGGATTCTCAGAGACCATTCCCAGAGATTCTGATGCGGTAGGCATGGGGTAGAGCCCAGAAATCTGCGTTTGTTTTCTAAGCACCCTAAACATCGCTGATGCCGGGGAAGCCAGGCTTATCATAGCTTCACTGTGTTGTAGGACGTTAGTGATAGAGAAAGTGTGAAAGCTCACAGGGATGAGAGAAAGTTGATAGCAGAAAAACTTAAAACAACATTTGTGTATAAGAAAAAGTGTGTGGTCGGGGCGCCTGGGTGGCTCAGTCGGTCAAGCTGCCGACTTCGGCTCAGGTCACGATCTCGCGGTCCGTGAGTTCGAGCCCCGCGTCGGGCTCTGGGCTGATGGCTCAGAGCCTGGAGCCTGTTTCCGATTCTGTGTCTCCCTCTCTCTCTGCCCCTCCCCCGTTCATGCTCTGTCTCTCTCTGTCCCAAAAATAAATAAACGTTAAAAAAAAAAAAAGAAAAAAAAAAAAGAAAAAGTGTGTGGGCACCTGGGTGGCTCAGTCAGTTAAGCGTCCGGCTTTGGCTCAGGTCAAGATCTCAGGGTTCGTGGGTTCGAGCCCCACGTCGAGCTCTGTGCTGACAGCTCAGAGCCTGGAGCCTGCTTCTGATTCTCTGTCTCCCTCTCTCTCTGCCGCTCCCCCCTCATGCTCTGTCTCGCTCTGTCTCAGAAATAAATAAACATTAAAAATTTTTTTTAAATAATTTGAGAAGTGGCTTAGAGTGTAAAATTACAATTATTATTGACTGCTACATTCAAAACATCTCTCTGGCAGTGAATAACTAGCATATGTTAGCCACTTTTAAAACCCAGTTTATTTATTAATTAAAACAATAGTTGTAACATGACCCAACACATAGCGTTGTTCTGACGATTAAAAAAGAAAATCCACAGGAGGGGTAGAAGTCAGGGGCCGGAACACAGCAGACAAGGAAGGAATATTTGTTAATATTCCATGATGATGATGGTGTTATCCGGAGATCTTCCTTCTGAAAAGATGGACGCTTCTCCCAGCTTATGGTCATTACTCTCTGGAAAGTACTAGGGCAGAGAATCTTCATTCGTATTGGTTCTACTTGTATATTTGGGGAAACAGACTTTTAGACATGGAATGTCTAAATTTCCCTAGAATGGCTTGCAAACTAAAACTTAGCACCTGCAGAATGTCATGGGCACTAAGTTCCCGCAAGTAACAAGCTTCGATAACTTCTTAAGATAGATGCCCACGCTCCTGACACTATCCAAAGGAATCCCATTCAGACGTGGAGTCCCAGAACTCCAGCTGGATTATCTGTAGGGTAAACAGAAGGAAGTCGTAACTTGAAAAGGTTACTACACAAGCAGCCCATGCCCGTGGTTCCTTCTGTTCAGTACAGCCGTGCTGGTAGGTTTTTATTTTCTCACCGAGGACTGCACTACTCTTAAATAAACATGATTATAGCCTAGAAGAGCTGCAGACTGCTTCAGATGCTAAAAATAAAATAGTTAAAACAGAGACTTCAATTAGATGCGGGCTGCTCGACAATTTAACTTCCAATTGTCTTGTGGTTATTCCACAACTAGGAATTGACCATATTCCGTTTAAAGGAGATTGAAGGGCTCAGGAAAAAATAAATGAAGTGCAATTTTTTTCTTCCCAAATCCCGATCTCTAAGAAAAATGCAATCTTAAGTCACGTCTTACGGTTTTCTCTTTGCAAAATGGCTTCCCCTTCTGCCAGTCATGGTGATGAAAGCAAACTCATTATGCTCATTATTAATGGCGTCTCAACCAAAACATTCGCCTTCCCATTGAGAATGACAGAGGGAAACGGTTGTTAGCAAAATAAAATAAAATGCTGTTCTTTTTCTCAGTTCCGACTTCATCTGTGAAAAATTCTCAGTGCCATACGCATTAATCTGATAATTTTCTAACTTCTTTTATAACTTTTGAGGCATGCTGTTACTTTATAAAGTAAAACAAACTCTGACTATTTGTGTTTCTTTTGGCTTGTGGTATTGAATCGAAAAGAAGCAATGAGTCATGTGATAATTTAGTGTGAAGGCAAGTAGGCCATTTTTCACATTATGGTGGCGAAAAGCTATTTGAAAAGCATTCGTGTGAACGGTATAGAATAAACATACATGTGTAAGAAAAATGTAATATATGTCTATAGTCTTGCTACCCCCAGACCTAAATCTATACTTATGTAAACTTATACAATTTAAATATTGTTAGCAGCCCAACCCCAAGTACACCGAATAAAGTCTAGATTATTGGGTGAAGTTGATTAAACTCGGATTAAAGGGTGAAGTGAGCTTTAAACAAGTAAAGGGACCGGGCCAGTTCTCACCATGGCTTCCGTGACATATTTAGAGACTGGATCTTCTCAATTTATTTGTATGGATGTTCCCCTCTCCCCACCCCTTATTTACCTGCTACCTTTGGGTAGTTTCACATTTGCACTTTGTTTGACCCACCAACTACCCACTGATGATGCCAATATCTGTGTGTGTGTGTGTGTGTGTGTGTGCGTGTGTGCAAAGAGAGAGAGAGAACCCCAATGTTACCCTAACCTACAGAATCTGTTCATCTGGCTGCTGACCGGACACCTCTCTCCACCTCAAGACCCATCCAAACTGAACCTGAAACGTAATTGTCCAAACTCCTCTTCTTCCTATTTTGCTTTTCCGATGGTGGCATCCCATTGAGTCACAAATCAAAACCTTGGGATTTAATCAGTACTCTTTTAAAAGCC
Source organism: Lynx rufus (assembly GCF_022079265.1). NCBI lineage: Eukaryota > Metazoa > Chordata > Mammalia > Carnivora > Felidae > Lynx > Lynx rufus. The sequence continues at coordinate 4,921,591 of NW_025814840.1, read as the reverse complement.
TTCCTTCTACATCCCTCCAATCCATTCCCTACTGAATTTAACACTGAAACTATAATCTTTATTTCCACTGTGGTATTTCAGGCCTTTGTCATCTTTCTTTGGATTATTAAAATAACCACCTAACCATTTCCTGTAAAATGTAGATTTAGGTCTAGTATAAAAAGATTGACATACAAGATCTTTTCTTTTTTTTTTAATGTTTATTTATTTTAGAGAGAGAGAGAGAGAGAGAATGAGCAGGGGAGGGGCAGAGAGAGAGGGAGACAGAATCCGAAGCAGGCTCCAGGCTCTGAGCTGTTAGCACAGAGCCCCATGCAGGGCTCGAACCCACAAACCATGAGATCGTGACCTGAGCTGAAGTCACACGCTTAACTGCCTGAGCCACCCAGGTGCTCTTTTCTTTGTTGGTCCATCTTTCTCCAGCCTAATCTTCAACCCCACTCATTCCTCTGTTGCATTTCATTCTCCAAAATACTGGAAAGTTCTACTGCACTAAACTCTTTCAAGTTCCTCTGTCTTCTCTCATATTGTTTTGTCAACCTGGAGTGCATTTTCTCCATTGGTTGCCTAGGTAATTCTCCTGTTTGCCTTTTAAAACCATACTCAGATTTCACACCATTTGAGGAGTCTTTTCTGAGTCAGACAGAATTAATCAGTTTCTTTGTTCCAATTATATATTGCCATGTAACAAACACCCCCCCCCCAAACATAGTGCCTTAAAATGATGACCATTTTATTACATTTCATGATTTTGTGGGTCAGGAATTTGGGCAGGGCTCAACTGGCTGGTTCTTCACACGACACATGGTTACTTGGTGATATTCAGCTGGTGGCTGGGCAGGCTCGAGGATCCAACATGATTGCACACACAGTTCGGGCAGCTTACTAGGGATGGCTCAAAGGCGGGGCTCAGATGGACCCCTTTTTCCCTGTGTGGTCTCAACAGCTGTCCAAGTGAAGTCTCCAGCATGGCAACAGAGGCTCTTACGTGGCATCATAGAGTTCCCAGAGACCAAGGCAGAAAGCCGTCAGTATTCTTCAAACTAAGCTCGGAACAATATAAGGAGACTTCCTTTGTACTCAAAGTGGTCACAGTCCAGCCCCGATTTAAGGGAAGGGGTCAGTTCGATGGGAGGAGTGTCAAAGAATTTATGACCAATTTAAATCATGTCCTAAACTTTACACAGATACTGGGCATGTGTTTCTGTTAATACTGTATGGAAATCTCTTAGTTTACACGTCAGCTCGTTGAAGGACAGAGCTCTACCTTACTCATGCCTGTATTCCCAGCACCCATAAATGTGCATGGTCTTGCTGCATTAACCATGTCACTGTTCCTCTCTCAGTTGGGTTATCAGGCCGCCTCAGGAGGCTCCAGGACAATAGTGGGGCTGGGCCGTCTTTGTTAAACCCCTGGGCCCGCTTTTTCCAATGCTGCACACCAAAGAGGGCTCTTTTATTCCTTCTTTTGCGAATTGTTTTCCTCGAAATGTCTCTGTTAAGGACCATAACCAGTGATGTTTTTCCCATTCGCTTCTGCTCGGCGAGTCCAGAGAGAGATACTGAAAACAAACAAGATGAGAGATTTAGCGATTCTCTGACTTTTGTTATTGACAAGCAAAACGGAGTCGAGAATCCGCAGAGAGTGGGCTTGGGGTGAAGTTTCTAAAGAAGAACGGGTGAGTGAGTAGTTAGCTTTAAAAGAAAACACACTTTATAACTATTTCAGTTATTTCAGAATAGTTTTGGAGGACACATTCGCTGATCCATCGTCATGGATGGTGGGTTGGTGTGAATGTGCTTGGTGGCGTTAAGTATGGCTTAGATGGATGTTCCTTTACTTTGCATGTTTACTCCTATCGCTGCTCGGATCACTTGCCCTCTGCTTCTCATCCATGAAACGAGGAGGTTAAATATATTCTCTTCCAAGGGGTGACTGTAGATTTTACATTTCTATGGACAATTGTAGACAATACTCTCAAGTCTTAGGAGACGTTTCTAAAATAATCAAGGATGCTTTTAATTATGGATCAAACGATGCTCTTATCTGATTCATTGGAGCACAAAGATACGTTTTAGTCCTGAAAACTGGAGAGTCCTTCTTACCAGGCCTGGTTTCTAATTTCCCAAACTCGATTGATCATAAATTTTACCTTTCGTTAAAATATAAATTCACAAGGAAATCTTCAGAGAGAGGGACCCAAGAATCACCTTAGGGTGATTGTTATACCAGGCAATTTTGGGAAACACTTCATATACCCATGACCCCTAAGTTGATCTAAAAGAGAATTTCTAAATTTTTAGATAAAGAATTGCCCTTAAAATACTTCTCACAAGGAGAGGGGTGCCTGGGTGGCTCAGTTGGTTGAGCGTCCAACTTCGGCTCAGGTCACCATCTCACTGTTTGTGCATTCGAGCCCCGCATCCGGTTCTGTGCTGACAGCTCAGAGCCTGGAGCCTGCCTCAGATTCTGTGTCTCCCTCTCTCTCTCTCTGCCCCTCCCCTGCTCACACCTGTCTCTCTCTGTCTGTCAAAAATAAATAAAAGTTAAAAAAAATTCTCACAAGGAGAATCGGGCTGAGTTGAAGAATTCATCAAATGTATATTTCTCTTGTGAGGATCCAAAACATATTGACAGGGGCAGAAGGAGTCATCTCTACCCCCCACTGCACAGATCAATTAAGCTTAGGCCCCATTTTGTGTTTTCATTGTTTTTAGCTGAGGCTCCATAAAAAGACTGATCTATAAGGGGAACCATCACGAACCCATCATGTCCTTCTATATTCTACATAGATGTCTTATATCTACTTATGCGATTGCTACGTGCTCACTTCTGCATAGGTCTCAATTGCTCTAGAATTCAGACTCAGCATATGTTGAGAAACACCGACAATCTGGGAGAAAAGTTGTGCTGATCACAGTGAGGAGGAGTCCTAAGTTTGGTTTTGTTACTTCGGTTGGACTTAAGAAAGCGATTGAATGTATATGATTCAATTAAACATAGTTTTGAAAAGCTGTGCATCCTTTTTCATTAAATAAATGAATTTTATTTATTAATGAAAGCTTTCAGAGCATATCCATACAGATCACACTTTCAGTGCCTATTTATTTTAATAATGCATCAAAGCAAAGGGTTAACCACAGTCTTTTTTTTTTTTAATTCTCTTTTATATCTTATAAGAAGCATCTTGGTATAATTCAAGACAGAATCCTTTTTGAAAAACAAAAGGAAGGCTGCTCACTTCCCTTTTCCCGTCACATCAGAAGTCAGTAAGTGCGAGTCATTTTCTTCTAGACAATAAAATCGGTGTGTGTTGCCCTCAGAAAAATGTGTTACGGAGTGAGATGGCCAACAATAAAATGTCAGTTAAAAAAAAGAATCCCAAAGAGCAGCGAGCATTATATAACTTACTTGCTATGAGCTATGGAACAGGTTTTGGGCTCAGACACCTGGATTCGAAGCCTGCTCCAATTCACCTGCTACGAGAATCTAGTCAGGTTACCTCATTTCTGTACCTCAGCTGCCATGTCTATAAAATGGGCCAGATAAAACCTCTATCCATCTCAGGAGAATTAAGGGAGTCATTGCCCACACAACATTGGAATATCATAAGTAGCCAAGAGTTGTCCATGGTTATGATTATTGACAAAGCAGATACAGCCGAAACCATTGCATTCACATGGCTATTTTTACCCTTTCTACCATAAAGATTCATCTGAACTTGGAGATCTCATCTTCAAAACACTGTTAATGTATTTGCTTCTAACATAAGAGGTCAGTCTCACACAGAACGCGAATGGAACATTCCTGAACATTTTTTGGCAATTGGCAATATGTGGTTCCCTAAAGGTTCCTGTGGTCATGCTCTATATCATGCCCACACCCAATTTAGGAATTGATGTTATATAACCTTTTTAAGATGATTTTTCCAAGGATGGTGACAAGGATTGGCAAAAAAGCGGAACCGAGATGAGCACAAGAGTGCACGTTGGGAGACCCAAACACGGGGGCTGTGGTTAAGCCACTCATCCGTTCTGTGAATGCAGCATGCCCACTTTGGACTGCACTAATTCTGCTATTAATGCTATAATTCCCTCCCACTCCAGTCTGTGTCTCATCAAGTGCCAAATGACGATGTTTTCATTTTTAAAAATCCATCCCACACATACCTACTGCTTATTTCATGTTGGGTCTCATCGGGGCCCCATTTTCTCTGTGGGGTTCAGGGAGCTTTTGGATTGGTGAACAGGAACACATCCACATGCTGGGAGAGTGGTAGCTCACGAAGTCTCCGAGTACAGCAGATCCTGGGGCACGTGGGTGGTTCAGTCAGTTAAGCCTCCAACTTCAGCTCAGGTCATGATGTGATGGTTCATGAGTTCGAGCCCCGCATCGTGCTCTGTGCTGACAGCTCAGAGCCTGGAGCCTGCTTCGGGTTCTGTGTTGCCCTCTCTCTTTGTCCCTCCCCTGCTCATGCTCTGTCTCTCTCTCTGTCTCTCTCTCTCTCTCTCTCTCTCTCAGTTTCTCAAAAATAAATAAACAAGTTCAGAAGACCCTGTGCATGGGACTCCTCCAGACCTCCCCCTATGCACCTCTTCCTTGGATTGTAAATTTGTGTTCTTTAATATCCTTTGTAATAAACTGGTAATCTGGAAAGTAAACTGTTTTCCTGAGTTCTGTGAGCTCCTCTAGTAAATTAATCCAACCCAAGGGAGCAGTTGTGAGAACCTCTGGTTTATAGCCAGTGAGTCAGAGGCACAGGTAACAACCTAGATTTTTGATTGGTGACTCGAATGGTGTCAGATCCTGTGGGACCCGATACTAATTCCAGCTAGGTTGTGTCAGACCCGAACAACCGTAAGACACTCAGCTGGTGTTACAGAATTGCTAAGTGTGGGAAAACCAAAACACCAAAAGACTCACACGTCTGGAGTACAGAGGATTCTGTGAATAGCGAGTAAAGGAAAATGAGAGTGTTTTTATTCCTCTCTGGTAGAGGGTTTGATGGCAAAAAAGATTCATTACCGTTTGAACTATTTCGAGTCTCTTCCTCCCCTCTCTGCCTCATTCCACACCTGTTACCGGTTCGGTCTCCGTGAAGCAGGGGTACAAGGCTTCAGTTTGACTTTCCAGTCGGATACCTAATTTTCCCCAGGGGACAGCTCACCATTGTAGTCCAACTAGTCTGACCGCTCACCGTTTTCCAAAAAGACGTTGAGTTCTTCTCATCCATTACCCTTGCTCTAGCTCTTCTCGTGGATCTCTGATGCATGCCTCACCTCATTTTGTGTTCATAAGATATCACAAATGTCCATCTTCTGGTATTCAAAGCCCGACTGAGTTCCCATATCCCAAGGATCTCTCCTCACTTGAGCCGACATAGCACTTTGTTCACAGTCCTGCCCTCCCCGTATCGTTTCTTAACGCGAAGAACACAGGTTTTGGGGCGGGATAAACCTCAATCCACTTACCAAGCTGCCATAGGCCAGTACCCTAACTTCACAGAATCACAGACTCACCTGTAAAATGGGGGGGAAGGTAAGATGCGTACTCTCCTTGTAGGATAATCGTGAGGATGAAACGTACCCAAGTTATAAACAGACCGATCCTGAGCCAGCACAAGGATGAATGACGACTATTACTACTGCTCACGTGGTGTGAAATAAAATATAGACAGCAATTACATAAAAGGCAGGCCTGCCATGTGGTAAATAATTGTGGACTTGGATTCCAAGACGAGGAAAATCATCACTTGGAATCTGTTCTTCTATCAGTAGGTAGGCCACCTGCCTCTGCACTAAGAATGACCACATTGTGCCGTCTTCGAGGTTCCTCCGCACCAATAACCAAGGAGATGTCTGTTCCTACCAACCTACCACAGTCACAAATTTAAAAGTAGCTGAAAAATCAGAGCAGGAAATAAGTACCCTAAGCTTGCCAACTGTCAGCAAAATGCTAACCTGCTTGAATATTTTCTTGGCTTCTGTTTTAAAAACATGAGGGCTGAGGTACTAAAATGTGTGATCCCGAACTAAACATAGTAAGACACAAATAACAGTGTAAATGTTTGGGTTATGTAACCCAACCCACTTTGGTTGATGGAACTCGGGGAAACAGACGGTGATGTCCGTGACTGTTTGATCGTCGACACATCCTGTATTACGAACGTGTAATGGGGCCGTATAAAGGGTGCTCTCGTTAGGAAAGTTTGAGCTGTGTGCTACTTGTGGCTCAGAAACGGATGCTCACGTGATAAGTGACACGGAGCTCAGGAGAGACCATATTCTTCAGCTTGAGCTCATTACCAGCAAAACTCATGCTTAAACCATTGTTTCCACAGGGCTTACCGTGAACAATTCAAACCCTAGACAGTCAACAAACAGAAGAGAGAATTTGGGGATGAAAGAGCAAATAGGAAGAGGCGTCCATTTGAGTTCACAATGGTGCTGAACCCGAAAAGAACTGGAAAAATTCCACCAGATATTTACCTAGTAATTCTTGCCTCCCACGTCAGAAACGCTTCCGTCTTTAATTTCTGAGTGGAAATGTTTCCTCTGGAACCTTCTATGCTACCACCTCGCTTTCTTCGCGGCCTCCAAGTTCAGGAGGAAGACTGTGCTCTACCTAGGTCAAGCATTCGGCATTGGTCATTCTCAATAGCTGAGGCGGGTTTGGGTTGCGATATATTTCAGGAAATAATTCATTACGGTATATTCGGTGTATTGTGATTAGCAATCTTTTGTGGAAACTATATCTAGGCGCCACAGAATGAAAGTCGACTCTTCTTCTTCTTCCTTGCTTAAAATTTTTTTTTCTCTCATTTATAAAATGGGGATGATAACAGCAAACTGCTTTGAGAATTTTTGAGGGGATTAAATGGGAAAATTCACACACAGTTCCTGGTACCTAATAGGCACCCTAGAAAGTATAGTAATCATTTTAAGGTAGTGCCTCCTTAATTATGCCATTCAGCAAGTATTTCTTAAACCTCAGTTTTGCACAAGGCCTAGACACGAAAAGACTGTCATTGTTGCCCTCAAGATGCTCTCATGTTGGAAAGTGTGATGTGATTTCTTACAAAACAAGACCCAAATCAGTAGACCCTGGGAGAGCTTTGAGGAGATGACCTCATTCAATGTCTCGGGAGAGGGTGTCAGGAAAGGCCGTGCAGAGGAGGCAACCAGTCTTAAAGCGTTTGGTTATTAAGAAAGAAGGTAGGGGCGCCTGGGTGGCGCGGTCGGTTAAGCGTCCGACTTCAGCCAGGTCACGATCTCGCGGTCCGTGAGTTCGAGCCCCGCGTCAGGCTCTGGGCTGATGGCTCGGAGCCTGGAGCCTGTTTCCGATTCTGTGTCTCCCTCTCTCTCTGCCCCTGCCCCGTTCATGCTCTGTCTCTCTCTGTCCCAAAAATAAATAAAAAACGTTAAAAAAAAAAAAAAAAGAAAGAAGGTAGAAGGAAAGCATTGAAAGGGCCCAGAGATCAGAGAAAGGCTAGCGTGTCTGAGAAATTGGAGGGGACGCTGCAAAACAGTTTAGAATTTGTGGACCCAAGGAGACAGAAGACTGCAAGAGACAAGGCTGGCCATGTGCCAGGGCCAAGAGCTTTGCGTGCCAGGGTTACAAGGTTGAATTTCATCCTGAAGGAAATTGGTAGGCACAGAACATTTTAAGGGAGGGCTGGGGAATGGCAGGATTAAGTCCACATTTTTAAAAGCTTACTGGCAGAAGCCAGGATGGATTAGAGAAGATTATACAAAAGAAAGGGAGCCCCTTGCAGCAGGCCACAGTGAGCGAGGTAAGCTTGGCGGGGAGAGTGGAAAGGAAGGTTCAGAATGAGTGTTTTGTGCTAATCCTTTGTTTTTCACCCCACCGAAATGCTCTTATTTAGGTTTGATTTTTCTCTATTTAGAATCTTTAAAAGGTTGACCAAGATTACACATTTCTGAAATTCGCTTTTATTTGCGAATAAATGCTTTGTCTTCTTGGTGAGAACCTGCAAAACCGTGTCAGTGACTTTGAAGAGCTGTCTGAGTAGTTGGGTTAAAAACAAAAACAAAACAAGCAAACAAACAAAAACCAAAAAACAAAACGTGAACCAACAAAAATGATCAGGGTAAGTGACTGCAATGTATTTTCTGCCCGCTTTATACCATTCATATTGGCCAGCAGATTCAATGCCTCAGGAGCAGCAAAAGCAAAACCTGCCAGTGACGGCCAACAAACCAAGCAGCCTCTGCACAGCGAAGGAAACGGTCAACAGGACGAAAAGGCAGCCAACGGAGCGGGAGGGAATATTTGCAAGCCACATAGCTGAAAGAGGTTGATATGCAAAATATATAAAGAACTCATACAATTTAATAGCAAAAAAAAAAAAATAGCACATTTAAAAAATGGGTGAAGGAACTGAAGAGGCATTTTTCCAAGAAGGCATGCAATTAGCCTACATGAAAAGTGCTCCCCATCCGTCATCATCAGAAAAATGCAAACCAAAACCACAAGGAGCTATCGCCCCACACCTGTTAGGATGGCTCTTATCAAAAATAGAAGAAATAACAAATGTTGGCAAGGATGTGGAGAAAAGGGAACCCTTGTGTACTGTTGGTGGGAAGGTAAATCGGTGTCGCCATTACGAAAAATAGTCTGGAGATTCCTCATAAAGTTAAAAAAAAATACCAGAATGACCACAGCAGTTCCACAGCTGGGTATATATCTGAAGGAAATGAGAACATTTTCTCAGGGCACCTGGGTGGCTCAGTTGGTTAAGCATCCAACTTCAGCTCAGGTCGTGATCTCGCGGTTTGTGAGTTCAAGCCCCGCGTCGGGCTCTGTGCCGACAGCTCAGAGTCTGGAGCCCGTTTCGGATTCTGTGTCTCCCTCTGTCTCTGCCCCTCCTTGTGCTGTTTCTCTCTCTCTCAAAAATTGAATAAATGTTAATAATAATAATAAAAAGAACAATTTCTCAAAGAGAGATCTGCACCCGCACATTCACTGCAGTTATAGTCACAATAGTCAAGCCATGGAAACAACCTCAGTGCCTGTTAACAGATGAGTGGATAAAGAACACGTGATGCATATACATGGAATATTATTCATCCATAAAACAGAGGATAGTCCTGCCCATTGGGACAACATGGCATGAAACTTGAGGGCATTATGCTAAGTGAAATAAGTCAGCGAAGTGAAATAAGTCAGCGAAAGACACATCCTGCATGACCTCACTTATATGTGGAATCTAAAAAAGACGAGCTCAGACACAGATTGGAATGGTGGTTGCCCAAGGCTGAGGGATGGAAAAGACGGAGAGATGTTTCTCAAAGGGTACAAACATTCAATGATGAGATGAGTAAGTTCTGGGGATGAAATAATGTACAGCATGGTAACTAGAGTTGAAAATACCATATTGTCTACTTGAAATTTGCTAGAAGAGTAATACGAATTGTAGCTATGTGACATGGGGGGAGTGTGAACTTATTTGATTGTGGTAACCGTTTCACCAGATATACATATATCAAACCATTACATTATACCTCTTGAATTTGTGCAATTTTATTGTCAATGGTGCTTCCATAAAGCTGGGGGGGTGGTGCGGGATAAAATCGGTACATGACTCAAGACAAGTACTAAAAGACGGGTAGTAACCATTTTTACCTAGAAAATTACGCTCCTGAGAAAGGTCTAAAATTTGCCCAAGGCCACCCAGCTAATAAAGGTAGATTTGGGCCACTCTAGAGTTTTGAGATAGCTCAAGAGTTTTTTGAGATCAAGAAGATTACATTAGTAGGAATCTGGGCATTTGCCTTGTGGGAAGGAGTAGTTTGATTTTCCCAGGAAAAGGTGGGAGCGGTAATTAACTTCCGGTGTGGGGACATTATGCAGAATATCTCTGAACCCTGGAAACTTGTGACACACGCACACTTACCCTTCATGTTGGTGGGTGGGGGAGAAAACTCTTTTAGATAAAGTAGAGAGATAAAGGAAATGGAGTTTATTTCCCACCACAAGTAGGGTGCAAACTTTCTCAGACTTTCAGGAACACTTCCCCTAAATCACTTATGGGCATCCTGTTCGAGGTCTGCAATCTCTGCATTCTCTTCTAAGAAAAATGAACGCAATCACCGGCAGAATACAAGGAACGGGGCCAATGAGTCCTTTGATACTGGGTTTTAACCGCAGGAGAAAGCCGAAATGAGATCTAGCAACAGACCACACCAAGAAAAAATGGGACGATAAGATAAGGAAAGTAGTTGGATCGAAACATAAAAAGAACAGCCATAAAATCCATATGAGACCAGGATTTATCTCGGGCTTTTCCAAGGGAAGGCTGTTAACACTATTTCTTGCCTCTTTCTATTCAATGTGTTTCCCAAGTACACTGAACTCGGCCTGATTAAGGAGTTAAACGTTCTGCTTTGAATCTTTGGTATGCTCCTGATAACCGTTACAAGCTGGTTAGATAATGCATTCAGTGCCTGACGTTTCTGGTCTGTGACCCTTGTCTTGCTGATGTACTCTGTCTTCTTTTTCTCTTACTTAACAAAGGAGACTAGCAATATAGGAGGCATTTATTTACTTATAATTAGTTGTTAGTGGATTAGGATCATATTTTTATCCCATCGATGCCAGGAGTAGTGACATCACCCTAGACTTTCAAGCAATTCTTCAAAGTTGACACATTTTATCTAATGCTTTTTCTTTTTTCTTTTTTTTTTTTTAAATTTTTTTTTTCAACGTTTATTTATTTTTGGGACAGAGAGAGACAGAGCATGAACGGGGAAGGGGCAGAGAGAGAGGGAGACACAGAATCGGAAACAGGCTCCAGGCTCTGAGCCGTCAGCCCAGAGCCTGAAGCGGGGCTCGAACTCACGGACCGCGAGATCGTGACCTGGCTGAAGTCGGACGCTTAACCGACTGCGCCACCCAGGCGCCCCTGTTTTTTCTTTAATCAGCACTGTAGAGACGTAAGGACAGGTTTCATCAAGACGAGAAAACACAAAAAAGATAAGTCGGATAACTTGCCAGTCGATAGGTACAGTACTGTGTTCTTTTGAACGGCACACCAAGACTACGCAGGCCACAAAATTCAGAAGAACTGATGATTAAATGTGGGCATGCGGAGGAGAGGAGAAGGTAGCAAAATCAAATACTTTGCAACTGTATAAGTGAAACAGTTTAGCAAAATTTTAACGTTTACAGGCTGGCAAATAGTGAGATTTCATTGATTTCTATATTACCTTTCATGAAGATTGGAGACTTTGCATAAACATGGGATCCAATGCAGGATTAGATCCTGGCCGACTCTCTAATCAGGCACAGTGCATTTCCCATTGCAGTGTTCTTGCTATTTAAATAAGAAAAAAATTCAGTAAGCAGGTATGATATCTTAACCATCTGTAAATTCACTATTATTTTATAGGAATGAATCAAAAAAGTTTTGGTTTCAATCAAAAAAGGGTTTTCCTGGCTAGTCAGAGTGAATACATTTCTACTGAGCATGTTTTCTTTGGTTCTTCTTCACTGTTGTAAAATGACTTAACCCTCAGCTGAATTGAGATTATGTAGGATTTTAACACATAAAACAACACAGACTCAAGACCAAGCGAGCATGGAGCTCTGGAAATCAGTCCTTGCCGTCATTTGCCACAAATTCCTGCCACCTGCCACATCCCTGGCTTCTCCAAGACAGCATTAACAATTGCTGAAGAGCTATAAGAAGTATTATCTGTAAAAAAAAAAAAAAAAAAAAAGGGGGGGTTGCGCCTGGGTGGGTAGGCTCAGTCGGTTGAGCGTCCGACTTGGGCTCATGTCACGATCTCACAGTCTGTGGGTTCGAGGCCCGTGTAGAGCTCTGTGCTGACAGCTCGGAGCCTGGAGCCTGCTTCGGATTCTGTGTCTCCCTCTCTCTCTCTGCCCCTCCCCTCTCTGCACTCTGTCTCTGTCTCTGTCTCTGTCTCTCCTTCTCAAAATAAATAAATATTAAAAAAAAATTTTTTTAAAGAAGAAGTTACAGTTAGCATACTGTGCTATGCTATTAATCCATTATTCAAATCAAGCTTTATATGAGTACTATTAATAGGGCTAATTACTATTAATAGGGCTAAGTCTGAATACTTTGCTATAATTCTTTCCGCAGATGACATGCAAATAATTAATTGTTCTCCTGTCCCCAGCATCCCCTAAAATGTGTGCTCCCCTCTCTGAGCGGTGTCGAGATACATGGAACAGTACAGGTAGCTTGCTGTGGATCAAACTTACTTTCATTCTAAAGAAGGCATTACTTTCTGGGCTCCTCTGCCACAACTGGGGACTTTGTTATCACCCGTTATCTCTTAAACACACAGCATCCCTTTCTTCCTCCTTATCCGGCTGTCACCAAATCCTTTTACTTCTTGCCCCACAGTCTCTTAAACCCTATCTCCCCTTTGGTCTCTTTCTTGCCGAAGCCCATACATTGATTAGGTCTTCTCTTAATGCTTTCCTTTGCTTGTTTTGAATTTCTTCATTCCCCTTTCCCTGCTTGCCTCGTCCCTGCTAGAATCATCTCTGGTTTCTGGGATTTCCATTAAGCATTACAAACTTTTTCCCTTCTGAGCAAAGTTAAAAATATGTCTGACAAGTGCCTTACTGCTCCCAGGAGGTAGGACTAGAAATGATATGTTTGACTTACCACGTGTTTATTTTCTTATTAACTTCCAGGAAGGTTGTGTATTTTTTAAAAATGTGTGTTAGTATCGAAAACCTTTCACGTTACTTATGTGTTTTGATTGCCGACCACATCCACGTCGCTTTATGTAAGTCATCATGTGTGGCTCTAACAATTGGTCAGGGAATAAGCACTTCCCCCCCTTTGTCCAGAGAAGAAACTGAACACGGATCATTTAAGTCACGTGCACTTTGCTGCACATCACACTGTCTCAAATTAACAGCCACTTGTCTTTTATCTCAACCTTCCTTACTTCTTCCTTCTGTTAATACTGGAATAAACTCCTTTCTACCAGCTCCAGTCTCTCCCCCACGATTTCCTCAGGGAACTGAGTTGACCTGAAACACATTTCTGAGCCCAGTGATCTCTTAGGCCCCCTGCAGCAAAGCTCTGGGGTTGAACTATTGGGAAATGAGCACCGTCTTCTGCTCAGCCAGACATAAAAGGTGGGTTTTCGTCTACTTTCCATCAGTACAGATTAATTGTTCCCTTAAATTTAGAGGTGGCAGGGAGAACGGGGGGACTTAAGGAAGTTTTTGAAAGAAGGCAGAGAAGAATTTGGACATATCTGAAAACATAGGTTAAGGAGAGCATCTAAGATGACAGGGGAATCGACTGGGTCTCCTGTAAATGGCAGAAATTCAACAACAGCAACGCCTTAACTGCTCATGGCTTAGGAAGAGCTGAAAGCTCTCCCCACTTCTCAAGATCTCCTGTAAAATGGAATCCTTTTCATTCCCATTTACTAATTTGATCGTTTATTGGCCCAGTGGTAGACATTCACTTTCCAATTAATCTTTACAATAATTGAATGACTTTGGTTCTACTTCCATTTTTTAATATATGTAGTAACTAGGTTATGTGATTTGCCTGAAATCACTTCTTAGTAATTCGTGAGAGAGGGGGAACTTGAACCCAAATCACTCTGACCTTGAAAGTGTAGGGTTCCTGGGGCACTTGGCTGACTAAGTCAGTGGACCATGTGACTCTTGACCTTGGAATTGTGGTTCAAGTCTTATGTTAGGCGTAGAGATTACGTAAAGATAAAATCTTAAAAAAAAAAAAAGTTAGGGTTCTTAACCATTACCTTAAGCTGCCTTTCCTAAAATTTTCTATATGTCTACTTTGTGCCATTGAGGATAAGAGATGAATTACATGTTATCCCTCACCTTAAAAAAAAAAAAAAAGTCTGTAGCCCAAGAAAGGAGGTTGACAAGAGAAATAAAATGATGTTATGTTGTAGAGAATTATTGGAGAGAAATGAGCCCACTCCATCTGGTGATGGGAAACACTTTATTTTCCTGTACTCTCCTCCCTCCCCAACCCCATAACCCAAAAGCTTTGGCCAAAGCTTCTAAAGAAGAATATTCTTCTAAAGAAGAATAACTTAGAATAAGTCACATAAAAACGTAAGCAGTAGGTGAGAGCAAAGGTCAATGCTGGAAGGGAAATAGAGAAAGAGGAGGAATTGTGTTACATGCTCCTGTGGCTTAAGAAATAAATTAAACGAGGATTGTGAATAAATTCATACTATCATAAGCTTAAGAGAGCAAGATGTAGAATAATGTGTTTTGAACTATTCTCTTTTTCCAGAAAAAACAAGCAAAAAACCTCTCCCTAAGCCCTGTATGTGGGTTTCTGTGTCTCTGAGGAGGAAGACAGGACACATACCACGGGTGACCACAGGGGCTATAATTGGAAGGAGGGGGTGTGCCGGAGATTGGTGCTGGGTTTGTGCGTCTCTACCTCGTGTAGTTTCACTCTGCATTATGCACGGGCTTCTTTGTGATCTATAGGCAGGAACATGGAAATTATTTTAAAAAGGCAAATAAGCCCCACTACATCAGGTTGCAAGAACATGGTTTAGGAATCAAAGATAGAGCCCTAAGGAATGACACATACGAATGTTTATTTATAGGCACAATTTGAAATATAATTACATTTATTTTGGAAAATTCAGGAAATGTTTATCATCAGATGCTCCCCTCTCTCTCTTTCTCTTTGTTGTTGTTGTTTGCCTTCTTCTCCTTCTTCTTCTCTCCTTCTCCTTTAAAAAAAAAGTTTATTTATTTATTTTTGAGAGAGAGAGAGAGAGAGAGAGTGAGAGAGCAAAGCAGGGGCCTGGGGGGGGGGGAGAGAGAATCTCAAGTAGGATCCAAGCTCAGAGCAGAGCCCAACACAGGGCTCTATCCCATGAACCGTGAGATCATGACCTTAACCAAAACTAAGAGTCTGACTCCTAACTGACCGAGCTACCCAGGTGCCCCTTCCTCCTTCTTTAATTACCCAAAAGGAAAAAAAAATAACAAGGAAGGGAGAAGAAATAATATTTATTGGGGATACGTGGCTAAGTGTCAGGCCGTTTGTTCAGAACTTGGTAAAATGATCTCATGTACTGGATATAGCCAACACCCCCAAAAGGCAGGAGTTACTATTCCCAGCTCACAGATAAGAAAAGAGAAGTGTGCAGATGCCTGTGTCTTGCCCCGAGTCACACAATTAGCGTCGGTCAGGAGTCCATCCTAGGTCTTTTGGACACCAAGGTTCATGTTTTTTCTTTGCGCCCAAATAGCTGGAGCTTTACCAGAGGCATTTATTCAGTTAAAACATTGAAATCACAAAGCTTTGAGGAAAAGATGTAAACGTGCATTTTTCCTTGAGGAGGCGTGTACCCACGATCTGTAGTCCTTCCCTTCGCAGTGGGACCATGACTGGGTTACACAGGGGGCTCGAATTGCCACTTCAACCGGGACTTTGATTTTTTTTCTGCCGGAAGAAGGTGTACGGAGTCCAGAAAAATACAGATGAGAAGGGGAGAAATAGCTCTAATGTGGTTCCTCATCTTGGTCAGGAATTTGGTTTTGGTTTTATGTCAGCAAATCACATGACTTCAATAGTATTGATTCAAGAATATACCTCAGGGTCTGATTTAGCTGTTTTTGTTTTTTTAATTATGTAAGCTCTGTGCCCAACATGGGGCTTGAACTCATGACCCCAAAATAAAGAGACACGTGCTCTACGGCTGATCCAGTTGGCCACTCCCGGTTTAGTTCTTTAGCCCAGAAGAGAACTATACTAACAGCTGATATGCGTTACGCATTTCCTAGGAGTTGTGCATGTCAACCAACCACAGTGTGCACAACAGTTCAGCAGAACATGTGTTTTCACCTCTCAGTTTACTGAAGAGTAAAACAGAGGCCCTGGGAATGAATATATTTTCCACGAGTGGTGGATCCGAGACTCCAACACAAGCATGTATGAATTCAGAACCTGGCCTAAAGGACCGTGGGGGAAAAGAAAGAATCAGAGCTTTTGAGACCTTCAGAAGTGACCAGGGCAACAGATTGGATTTGCACCCGCAGAGAGGGGACTATGACTTTCCAATAATGATGACAGAACCTTCCTTCCAAACAGTTCTACGAACAAGTAGTTGTGACTGGGCTCTTCCATAGAAGGAAATATTTCTGCCCTAATTATGAGAAAAAGGTACATTACTCAATAAAGATTGCAAAAATACTTAAGAATTTTGTTAGTGTGTCCACATCATCCTTTTCTACTAGTAGTTCAATATAAAATAATTAAAAATCATTTTTAGCTACAAAGGTAATCCGCATTTGTTGAAAATAAATTAGGTAGAGATATGATAGAGGAATCCCACCCCCACCTCTCTGCAGTAACTTCTTCTGTCTTCCAGAGAATAATAATCTGATGTGTTATCATACTCCAGAAATTTTTATTTGGAAGGAAAAGCAGATGAGGAAAATATAAAGCAGGCTAGATACAAATAATTGGGTTATTACTAAGCTAGCATTCTTTCACGGAGAATGGGATGCTTGTAAGGCAGTAATAACATTGAATGATATAGTTTTTTTCTGCTTCTTCCCGGTCCAAGCAATGGATTATTCCAAATTATCCAGTCTTAAAATTATACAGACATCTTTGGTCACTCTCCATCTTGGACCCTACCCATCCAATTGTTTGTGATGTCTTCTCTGTTCTACCTCCTTAGACAATCTCCTATCCCATTCCTCCTTTTTTCTTTTTTTATGTTTATTTATTTTGAGAGAGAGAGAGAGAGAGAGAGAGAGAGAGAAAGGGTGCAAGCAGGGGAGGGGCAGAGAGACAGGGAGAAAGAGAATCTCAAGCAGGTCCCATGCTGTCCATGCAGAGTCCGACGTGGGGCTCGATCTTATGAACTGTGAAATCATGACCTGAATGGAATCAAGAGTCGGACATTTAACCGACTGAGACACCTAGGTGCCCCCGTCTCTGTTTTGGTTTTCACTGCTCCTCTCCTAGTTCAGATCTCCATCCTCTTACCTGAACAATTGGGAGATCTTTCCTACAGATTTCTATGTCCTGGGCTTTCCCCACTACCACCGATGCTCCATATTTACTCCCAGAGTATTTCCCGGTGTGCTTTTCTGTGATCTATTTCTCTCAGAAACTTTTTAGAGCAGGTTTATTGAAGTATAATTGACAAACCACAAAATTAAAAGTTTTAAGTGTACAATTTGGTAATTTTTAATAATTTATGAATTGTGCAGCAATCATCAAATTCTGTTTTAGACTGTGCTTTCAGTTCCGAAAGATATGTCTGCGTGTTTGTATTCAATCCCCACTCACTCTGCCAGGCCTTCCAGCAAATGCTAATGTGTATTCTGCCTCTACAGATTTGCCTTTTCTGGGCATTTCATGTAAATGGAATCGTACACTAGGTGGCCATTCCAGTCTGCCTTCTTTTACTTAGCATAATATTTTTAACATTTAGTCATGTGGTCAAATTTATCAACAGCTAATAGTGTTACGCTGTGTGGCTCTATCCCTTTTTGTCTATCCAGAATTAGATGGACATTCACGCCGTTTTCAGATTGGGGCTCTTATGAATAATGCTGCTATGAAAATACATTTACAAGTGTTTGTGTAGGCGTATGTTTTCATTTCTCTTGGATATCTAGTTAGAAGTGGAATTGCTGCTGGATCACTTGGTAACTCTATGCTTAATCAGTCGAGGAACTGCCAGACTGTCTTCCAGGGTGGCTGTGTCATTTTGCATCCCCTACAGCCATGTATGAGACTTCTAGTTTCTCTTCGTCATCACCCATGCTTATGACCGTCTTTTGATGGTAGCCACTGTGGCAGGTGTGAAGTCATGTCTCACTGCGGTTTTCATTTCCTTTTCTCTAATGGCTAATGAGGCTAAGCATCTTTTCTTGTATTGTTAGCCATTTGTGTATCTTCTTCAGGGAAATATCTATTCAAACCCTTTGCATTTTCTTTTAAGTGAGTTGTCTTCTTACTACTGGGTTGTAAAAGCACATTATTTATACCAGATACAAGTCCTTTATTGGGTTGATGGCTTGCAAACATGTTCTCCCAATCTCTGTCTTCTCTTTACATTTCCCTGCTGGTGTTTTTAACTTTAAATGACAAAGTTTGAATTTTGATTATGTTCAGCTTGTTGATATCTTTCATTTAGGTACCCTGCCTTTTGCATCCTAAGAACACTTAGATCTAAAGTTATGAATTTTTTTCTCCTGTTTTCTTCCAAAAGCTTTACAGTTTTAGCCCTTAAATAAAGTTCTGTGATCCATTTTGTGCTGAGTTTTGTGAGGTCGAGATTTAAATTCATCTTTTTGCACATATATATCCAATTGTCCCTGGTATGTTTGTTGAAAAGACTATCCTTTCCCCATTTGTTGAAGATTACTGTACTCTCGTAGTAAGGTTTTGATGGTTCCATCTGCCTCCTCCCCCAGTCCATTCTTTCTTGCCTGCCATTAAAGCTCTCCCATCCTCAAATCAGGGGTTCATCCCAATTTACTCACACCCAGTGTGATCTGTCACTATCTTCTTTCCATTATTCTATATGTCTATTAACCTAAATTACTTCATTTTTAGCATGTGTTGTGTTGTCCCATTCAAGCTGGCTACTTAGTCTTACAGTATCACTCTCCCTACATATTCCTAAATCCTGCCCATTCACTCAAAATCCAGTGTCAGGGGCACCTGGCTGGCTCAGATGGAAGGGTATGAAACTCTTGATGTGGGGGTCATGAGTTCGAGTCCCACGTTGGGTGCACAGATTACTTAAAAAGAAAGAGTAATAAACTTCAAAATCAAGCTTCAGGGCACCACCCCTGAGAAACCTTCTCTAGTGCCTCTTTGTACGCCCACGGGCTCCGATTCGGTCCCCTCGGTGGCATCCGTGCTGCTTTCTACTTTGCGTTCCTGATCATGCTTTATCCCCATTAATTATGGGGTTAGACGTCCTTTGAAGAGAGGGTTTGATTTACTTTTAATTGATCCTCAATCAGCATTTTTTGAATGAACGGGTGACTGAATAATATCACCTAGAAATGCCCTTACAGGCTTCGTGGTGAGCAGTTTGCTGATTGTCAAACAGACTGCGCTATCTGGATCCAAACCCCAGGGACTTCGCTAATTCTTCAGGAGGACAGTTCAACCACCTTTATCAAGAAAGACAGTTACAGAATCTGATTAAAATGTGTTTCCTTTTATCAGAAAGGTAAGACTCTTATCTGCTGTGTTTCCCGAGGCTTTGGTGACTGTTTTTGAACGCAAAGATCAAAGAGTTTTGCCAACACCCCCCCCCCACCGGTTGTAAGATGTATCAGAAAGTTAAATGTGAGGAATATTGTATTCTAATGTGAATTATTTGAATGTGAATCTTGAACATTATTCACAGTTACTCATTTGACATTTTGAAACAGGGCCAAGACAAATGTCTCGGATTTACAGATAGTTGTGAATGTTTCCACCGGCCAGACAATATATTTCTCTTTTCGTAACAACATTTGGAAGGTAGGCACTCTTGACTCACACCTTTTCATTAGAATCTTGTTTAAGAAGCTTTTTTTTTTTTTTTTTTTTTTTTTTGCTCTCTAGAAACCTACTAGCAAACTTTCCAAGGATCTGAACTCTTGAAAACACTGGATGGCTAAGAGATGCCTGACAAGGAAAGCCATTACTTTCTTACTGCAGGAATGTGCCAGCACAGGGGGGTCTTTTCAAAAGTGAGGTGGAAATTCAGGATAAAACCAGGAGATTTAAAGTAGGGTGATCTGGAGAATGACAAAAAGATCAGAGAGGGGTGGGGAGGATTATGGAAGAAAGGAGAAAAGATGAGCTGAGCTGGAGGAGAGGGTAAAGTCTTTCCATAGATTTAAATAAGCTTTGGGCAATTATCTGAACTTCCAAGGGAATTATCTGAACCACGCATCTAAATTTGTTGAGATTCCTTCATTGTAGCTAGTATCTGGTTAAGGTTTGCAAGGTAAACTCGCTTTCTTGTGCCATGAGTGGCTTACAAGTCAAAAAAGATTCAGGGAAATCTTCAAAGTAAAGCTGTGCTCGCCAAGGCAATTTGCAGGCCTGTTTACAGCTGTCCCATCTGTCTCCTAGGCTGGCTCCACGGATGCGAACTTTGGACACCACATCTGTTGTTTGAACGCGGATCTCATCTTGTCAAAAGGAACAAGGGGGCCCTCTGGCCCACGATTTTAGTCAATACCTTAGCAAGGACTTCAGAAGCTTCCCTACAAGAGAGAAGTTCGCCAAGCAACTCGTGGACAGTGAAATAATTAAAGCGATCCGCAAGCATAACGCTTGCCAGAAACATCATTAGAAGCATCATTTGGAATTCCGTATTATAACGTGGCTCAGCACGTTAAACACACCCAGGCACAAATAAATTTGAAGCACTCGGATAATCGGCTTGTAAATTGAAACAGATCATGAGAAGGGAGAATTTGGCAAAGAACTCGGGAGTCAGGAGAAGAGGCAAATTCCCCAGGGCTCTCCCAAAGGCTCCCTTTATGGATGTTTGAATTTGGGCCTTACTCCGCATAGTAGATGGCAGCATAAGTAAGTTCTTTCTCGAGGTGGTTTTTCTCACTCCATTCCACAGTCAGATAGTTTTAGAGTCCACGGTGGGGGGGGGGGGGGGAGAAAGAAATTCACTGGGAGGAAACGACTTTGTAGTTACCTGATGAAGCAATAGGAATCATAGGACTTTCATTGAGCTGCTGGGGGTAAAGTGGATTGCTGGCCTTTTATCTTTTATCTCCGAAATGGGTCCCCTGACAGTGAGTTTGTTAAATCTGACACATTTTGAATTTGGCTTTTTAAAATGCAAATTTAGTAGCCAATGGTTTTATCTTCCTGGGTACCTACGTTTTCATTTTGAAGGGACAGCTTTTCAAGGGTGTATTGTTTAATGCTCTTTTAATAATGTGGTGTTCAGCATTCAGTTTTCTTTTTGTAACAGGTTCAATTGGACACAGAAGGTGCGCTTACGAAACGGACAGAAATGAAATCTGAGAGAAATACGCGGGCCCTTTGTGATGTGTGGAGATATATTTCGAAAAGAGCACTGGGAACAAGGAAAGGAAGTTTATGGGAAACATTTAAAAGGAGCAATCACCTGGGCCCAGGTACCATAACTTTTCTCTCCTTACTAATTTTATGAAGTGTTTTGACTGAGAAACAAACCCTCGTACACACAACACACACATCTGCTGTCTGAAGGGCCCCCTCACAGCCCTCCTGATGCAGATTGTTTCATACGAGGTTGACGGACAACTGTTCGAATTTCCGGTTTCACATTTTTCCTTGTTTTATTTTAGACGGTACATTGTCAGATCCCATCATCTTTAGCAATCGGTTGTTTTCGCAGAAGCGAATTTAACTTTCATGTATTGGTTGCATTTCCTTCCTCAGTTACTAATTACCGAAGATTAATGTTTTCAAACGAGGCCTTCTCTCCGTGTAATCCATCTCTCCTTCCTGCTTCCATCCAGCAGGAAGCCTGCGGAAAGAGGTCATAATCCTTTGGTTTGCAACGCTATCGTCTCTGACACCGGGGAAGTTTCGTGTGCAGTGACTGCAGTCAGAATCTTTGTGAGCAACTGGAAAGTGGAGATGGTGGGGGGAAAAGAAAATTCAAGTAGGTTTTCTTCGGTGGGTGAATGAACTGGGCTGGATTCTTGGCTCAGCGCGGGAAGGACCTGCCTTTCAAAGGACGGCCTTGACGCTCACTGACGCGCAATGTGCCACACCGTGCGGTACCCTGTTAACTCTACCCAAGCCCCCGTTTCTTTACTATCCACTTCCTGTCTCTCAGTCACGCTGACTCTATGAATTATAACCCAGACAGTAGTGCTCTTCCTGGGCTTGGCCCTCCTGGAAATTTCTCCTGTCTTGCGGACATGCAGGTATGGATCAGTTGTTGTCTATGTCCACGCAATTATCCTTTTTGATATATGCACTCCTATTACTTTTATAACTTTTTGGGCAACTTTTATAATTTTATGACAATTAGCAGGTTCCCTTTCAAAATCCTTTTAGT
The DNA here is from genome assembly GCF_022079265.1 of Lynx rufus. Lineage (NCBI taxonomy): Eukaryota > Metazoa > Chordata > Mammalia > Carnivora > Felidae > Lynx > Lynx rufus. The sequence continues at coordinate 4,899,523 of NW_025814840.1, read as the reverse complement.
GGGTCACCTGGGTGGCTCAGTCGGTTGAGCGTCTGACTTCGGCTCAGGTCATGATCTCACGGTTCAGTTCCTGAGTTTGAGCTCGGCTTCAGGCTCTTTGCTGAGAGCGTGGAGTCCCTTCAGATCCTCTCTTCTCCTTTATCTGCCCCTCCCTTTTTTGTGCTCTCTCAAAAATAAACATTTAAAAAATGAAATTCCTTATAGTGATTCACTTCTAGTTGTCTGCAAATTATTATTTATTTGCATTTTTTTTTTCCTCTAGGGGAAACCTCCAATGAGAAGTTCTTCTTTTTTCTTTTTCTTTTGTGCAACTGACGCCTGACAATGCCTGGTTCGTAGCCTGATTCAAGGTGTGATGACTATTTATCGTCAGGCTACAGGGTTGGGTGTTAACCCAGCAAGTATGTTTCCAGAAAGTTGCCTGTAAATTATGTATCTAAAGCCCTGATTCAACACTCTGGTTTGGTAACATTTAAATCTAACACGTGCGAATGTTTAGAAGACACCATAAGTACACTATTTGGAAGGGAGATATTTTATGTTTTTCCCAAAGAACCTAAAATCGTTTTAAAAACAAAGATGGTCCAGAGTTCTTTAGCCATCATGTAACTGAAATGGTGATTTGCACAAAGTCTTTAAGGTAAATAATATGACAGGCTTTATTCCTTAGAACTACTCTGTTGATTCTTATGAAGAAATAAAACAACTTCTGTATTCATGTTTATAGGCTAAAAGCTCATATATTTTTATTTTTTGAAATATAATTGACATGAAACATTTTAGTTTTCAGAAGTACAATGGTCTCACACCTCTATATACTATGAAATGATCACCACGATGTCTCGTTAACATCCACCACCGTACATAGTTATGAGGATTTTTTCTTGTGAAGAGAACTTCTAAGATTTATTCTTAGTAACTTCCAAATGTACAATACATTATCATGTATTTTTAATTCAAATAATTAAAATTTTGGAACAATGCAATAGAGAGATAGTTTTTGACTCAGACACATGTAAACATTTATTTTTATTTGCATATATGGAGAGCTTTACAAAAATTATTAAAGCAAATAGAAATATTCATTTTCAGAAAAAGGGTTTTGAATGCCCCTACACTCTTGGGAGACTAAAAGGCATTTCTTTGTTTCTATGTCTTGTGACCAGTCAAAAGGAAATCAGTCCTCAATTTTAAGAAATTTGTTCCTAACTTAGGACCTAAAAGTTGTTTGCCCTGAGGCATTTATATGAATTTAAACCCTTTTCCTCATGGATTTTACATCTTTTTTAGAGGCTCTAATTAGTTATATGGAAATACTGCGAACACCTGGAAAGTTCTGCAAATGTACAATGTGATTATCGTTACTTATTTAAGGTTAAAGAAAAACATACGGAACACTTGCCATTAAGAATAAACAAAGACGGGGCACCTGGGTGGCTCAGTCGGTTGAGCGTCCGACTTTGACTCAAGTCACGATCTCGCAGTTTGTGAGTTCAAGCCCCACATCGGGCTCTCTGCCGATAGCTCGGAGCCCGGAGCCTGCTTCAGATTCTGTGTCTCCCCTTCTCTCTCTGCCTCTCCCATGTTCATGCCTCTCCCATGTTCATGCTCTGTCTCTGTTTCTCAATAATAAATAAACATTAAAAAAGAATTAAAAAAAAAAAAGAATAAACAAAGACAGGATACCTGGCTGGCTCAGTTTAAAAAGTGAGTGACTCTTGATCTCAGGGTTGTGAGTTTGAGCCCCAGGTTGCGTATAGAGATTATTAAAGACGATAAGAAGTTATAACTCAGGCCACCTGGGTGGCTCAGTCGGTTAAGCGTCCAACTCTGGATTCTCAGGCCATGATCTCGTGGTTCCTGAGTTCAAGCACCACGTCAGGCTCAAACAGAGACTTCCTGGGGTTCTGTCTTTCTTTCTCTCTGCCCCTCGCCTGCTCTTTTTGTCTCTCTCAAAATAAATAAACAAACATTTGAAAAAAAAGAACTTATAACTCATTGGAAAATAATGGAAATTCCTAGGTCTATAAATAAATAACTCGATAGATAATTAGAAAAATAGGGAGGGGCACCTGGCTGGTTCAGTCAGTTAAGTGTCAGACTTCAGCTCAGGTCGTGATCTTGAGGTCTGTGAGTTCAAGCCCTGTGTCGGGCTCTGTGCTGACAGCTCGGAGCCTGGAGCCTGCTTCGGATTCTGTGTCTCCCTCTCTCTCTGTTCCTCTCCTGCTCACACTCTATCTCCCAAAAATGAATAAACATTAAAAAAATTAAAAAAAGAAAAACAAGGGGAAGACAAGCTTTTATTTTTTTGTAAAACATTAACCAATTTGTTGAAGGTGTAGTGGTTAAAAATTGCCATTTTCCTTTACAGTGTAGATTCTCTTAGGCACGAATCATCAATGGATATTAAATCCACAGAGAAAAAGATTGATGAGAAGCAGGACATATACTATGGTCACCACATTTCCCCCTGCAGAGACTAATGAGTAGTTGCAAAGGGGGAAATTAATAACTATACAGTGGAGAAACAGAACCACATTGTAACTAGGTGACAGAAATGAATACCACCATCCAGGAGGTGATGGGCCTCGTACCCTCCAACTGTGGTAACCGGGGAATTATCACCTATGGTTTGTCCTGCAGGGATACATAAACTGAATTTTATCATGAGAAAACATCAGAAACACCCCAAGGGAAGGAAATATAAAATGACTGGTCTGTGTTCTTCAAAAATGCCAATGTCATAAATTAAAAAAAAGGGGGGGTGGGGAAGAAGAAATAAAGCGGAGCAACCCCATCCGATTAAAGGAAACAAGAGGTCAGGACAACTAAACGTCACATACAAGCCTCAGCTGGAGCGTAGGGCGAGGCTCCCGTAGGGCGTGATCTCCCGTGGTCTGCAGTTCCACTTCCGCCGTGTCCGTTACCTTGGACCCTCGGACCGGAAGCAGATGATCCTCCCCGGCCCGCAGGTCAGAGGCGGTGCGAGCCTGAGCTGGGGCTGCACGCCCGCGCCTGCGCAGTCCACACTTCCGGCACCCAGGCGCGCACTTTCTCTTCTCCCGCCGCGGTAGCGAGAAGGGTGAGCGGGCACCTTCCCATAGGCTCATTACGTTCTGTCGTTCCAGGTAGTCTGTCTTATCATGGGCTGTTGCTGTTACTCTTGTAGGGTGCCTCATTTATAAATCGAACTTCATCCTGGGCGCGTATGCACGGGGGAGAACCGGGTATGCGGGGGTGGGCGCCGTTCCAGGTTTCAGGCCTCCCCTGGGGTCTTGGAACTTGCCCCCCCCCCATAAGAGGGGGTTACTGTGCATTATTGGAAAAACTGACAAAACTGGGCAATGTATGAACGGTTCGATTTTAAAAGTTACTGCATTCATGCTAAATTTTGGAGTTAATAGCTGGGCTCTCATTACAAAAGAAAATCATTTTCTTAGAGAATACACACTGAAGTATTAGGAAATGAGGAAACATACAACGTATTATCATGAATCAAAAAAATCATATACATGCGTTATATAGCTCTATATACTACAGAGATACAACTATTTCTATATAATTTAAATAGATATATAACATGTAACATGCATAGTGGCCTGTATAGGATATAAATTAGAATATAGAATACATATATTTTACACTCTATGTAATGTATATATAATGTGCATGTATGGAGAGAAAGAATACATACAGCAAAAATATTAAAAATGTTAAAGATTTGTGAATCTGAGTAAAGTGCATTTGGGAATCTTCTACATTCTTCTCTGGGTCTGAAATTATGTCGCAAAAATTGTTTTTAAAATGTGATACAGTTTTGGCAGCTACACTCCTATGTAATACATAAGAAAATATGTATGCCTGCGTGTGTATATATTTTTCGGTGGGATGTTTCTGCTGGAATCATGGTCTGGAGAAGTATTTCTCCTCTGGTTGGTAAGGTAATCTGAGGTCTTTCTGGCTTCTGGTAGATGCCCATTAACTATTTGAGTGCATAAATGAGTTAGTGTCCAGCTGGTCTCCCTTACCCGTTCTTCCCTCGTTACTGCAGAGGTTTCTAGTCACCCTGACAGGTGTTCTCTCGTGGACATTTTGCAGCATTCCAGCCTGAGAGAGCATTTTGAACTCTGTTCTCAGGTGCCGTTACTCATTCCGTGCCTACGACCTGTGCCATCCGCATGTGGAAAAGGCATTGATTGCTCATTTTCGTCTACGTTCAGAAGGGGGCGAGTGCTAAAGTTTCCAGGTTGGTAGTCACCCTCTCCAGGGGCATCTCTTCTAACAGCTTTGGAAACTGTCGATCTTTGAGAGGCCTGTGTCTTTGGTTTATCCCTGAGAAGGATGGGATGGGATTGGCCAGAGAGGGAGGAGGATGTGCGGGAACCTACCAGTAACAAATCATCAGTGGAGGGAGTGAGGCCTAGATACGGCAGAGCAAAGTAGAAATTCTGGCAAAACAGATTCAGGTGCAACAGGAGGGAGTCACCACTCAGGCTTGGCCAGATTGCGTCGCAGCGAGGGCTGGGGACGGAGGAAGCCAGTGTCTCGTCCCGGTGGCGGGGTCCTGGTGGAGCCACATATCGGGAGACTCCAGACTCCGTGTTAAGGGCCAGCAGGTGGGTTGGCAGGTGTGTCCACAGGTGAGCCGGTGCTGGGCTGTCTAGTAATGCGGGATCTCCCGGATGTAATCTGTGACAGGCACTGTCCAGGAGCGTGGGTTTAATCTACTGAATTACAAGCTCTCTTAAGCCTTCAAATCTGTGTTTTTAATGAGTAACCCAGATGACTCTTATCAGGCAAGTAATAAAACTCAGCTGAAAACAGAGGTGCCAGAATGCTTTAAAACGGGTTTAAGGGTGCTGTGAGCAAATTAAAAAGAAAAGAGAGTAGATTTTTTTTTTTTTTAAATCCTGTTTCGATTTTGAGTAAAATTGTAAACAGAGAGCCATGTAGTTTCACTGTCTCTTCTCTCCGTTTCCAAAGTTCACAGAGTTCATCTGAAAACATCTGGCCCCAAGGTTTTTGGATAAGAGACCCAAATAACTATGGTCCCAGAACTCTGCCAAGAGGAAGGGCTAGCGTTTATTGAACTGAACCATGGTCCCGGGCGTTGTAGGAAGAGCCTCCAGGACAACCCCAGGGGCGTGTTTGGCAGTATAAACATTCCTCATTTTACAGATAAAGGAAAGTGAAGCTGCAGGAATTTAACCTAAATGTTACAGTTCACACTTCTTGTTAAATGACAGAGGAGGGATTCAGTCCTAGGCTGTCTGACTCCATAGTACACATGTTCCCTATGCCATTATTCGGAACAAAAAAGAACACAAAAAACCAGGGACAAAATATAAAAATTTCACCCTTCTGCATCCCCAGTGATTTGGAGAGCGACAGTAAATATGGCTCGCTTTTCGTACCACGCTTGAGAGAGTGGACTGAACCAGAGGGCTCCTTGTCCCGCCCTCCCTGTAAGTGACAGAGAACCAGAGTCTTCTGTGTCTGCAGGGCACTTTTCAAGCATCCACAGCAGCACAGAAGAGGAGAACTGGCTTAGAAATAGCAGGTCCTGGGGCGCCTGGGTGGCTGTCATTGAGCATCCGACTTTGGTTCGGCTCATGATCTCACGGTTTGTGAGTTCAAGCCCCACATTGGGCTTGCTGCTGTCAGTGCAGAGCCTGCTTCGAATTCTCTCTGTCTGCCCCTCCCCTACGCATGCTTGCTCTGTCTTTCAAAAATAAATAAATAAATAGATAAAAATAAACCTGGAGAAAAAAAAAAAAGAAAGGAAATAGCAGGTCCTGGTCTGTGGCCCTCCAGAGTAGGAATCACGTCTGAGACTAATGATGTAGCTAGCTCGGTGCCTGGGGTAGCTTGTGAACCTCCGGAGGAGGGTTTGAGAGCAGACCATCCTTGGAAAATTGAGTGTGGATAACTGAACAGTCAGCCCCATAGTTTACCAATGTGATTTCCCGTTTGGGAAGTCCCTGTGGACTGGCTGGGAACGTATTCCGAGAAAAGCATCCGTTACGCCACCTGAACGCTCACCTCACCCATACGTTCTCACTTGGGTGTTTGTGCGCCTGTGCATGCGCGCACATGCACATAGAAAGGGTCACAGTTAAAAAAAAAAAAAACAACCTTCCTTTTTCTGAGAAAGAACAAGGATTACCCTCTTCCTGCCATTAGGATCTAAATCAGTAGTCTTCAGAGTAGAGTGTGGGAAGAAAATACTAGAACTTACATTTATATTTCTTCTCTCATTGTTTTAAAATTTTGGTGTTTTATACAGTGCATCATATCATTTCTACTTCTAAGTAAATATACACGTATTAAAAAGGGTCAGAAATGAAGCCAGGAGTCCGCTGAGCCAAAGAAATGAATGTTTTTTCATTTAGAAAATAGCTGGAAGGACTGCGGTAGATAGAGGGTATCTGGCATTCCGTCTCCGGGGCTTTCGGACCCAAGGTTCACACCGGGGCTCGGCTTCCGGTTGTGTACATTGGGCTCCACACACCTCTAGGGGGCGCCCTTTCCGTCATGGTCGTTACAGATTTGCACGGTTGTCCTGTGTCCCGGCAGATGGCAGTGAAATGTCTGGAGGAAAGGGCGGCTCTTCTTTGAGTGAGTCTGCACCCCTGGCTCCCGCACATGGTACCTCCTCCTGCACCTGTGCGCCTACCCAGAGACTGTGAGCGTGGGGCCACGAAACCATGTACTCGGCTCCCTCAGTCCTGAGAGGTCTTGAGCATTCCAGAGAAACGATGTTAGACTTGGACTACCGTGTTGCTGAAACGAGGCTCACCAGATTGACACCATTTCCTGAATTTACCGATCTATCGATAGTCATGAATGCTACTATTGAAAAAACACTGCCCTCTATAACGTGTTTTTTATAAACCTGTGCTTGCTCCTCGTGAGCCCCTGCAAACCATCAGCTTAAATAGCTGTTTCAGATTCTTTTTTTCCTGAGAATTATGTAAATCCATTATTGTGCGGTTTCTGGAACATACCGCTTCTTAAAAATGTGACATCTACCCTGGTCTTCTGCGCTTCTCCAAGTTTGCCTTGTTTCTAAAATCTCCCAGCATCTTCATGTGATCCATCTGAATCCATAAAATGAAGCTCACTTTCTGGGGCTTTATGCTTTCTTCGCATCTCAGCTTTCAATTTCCTCCTCCTCCTTTTCACTTAAAACGACTCACCTTTGGAATGGAGAAGAGAGAAAAAAATGAAAATAAGGAAGTTATGTCTTTTCTGCCATTATATTACATACCTTAATGCAATCTCTGCCAGCAAATGGGAGCATTTCTTTGGCTGGTGTTTTAGTTACACCCTCTGTAAGATAGGTTTCCTCAGCTGGTTAACTGACATCTTTTAGACACAGAGCCTGACATTTTTAAGCTTGTCTGATACATCTTTCAGACCATGGACATCTCTGTTGTAGTTTTTTAAAATTGACAAATAATTGGCATACAATATTGTATTCGTTGCAGGTATATAATATAGTGACTCCGTATTTATATATCTTATGAAATGGTTACCACAATGAGTCTAGTTACCATCTGTCACCATACAACGTTGTTAGCGTTATTACTGATTATATTCCCTATGCTGTATGTTACATCCCCGTGTCTTACTGATTTGATAGCCGGAAGATTATACCTCTTAATCCCCTTCACGTGCTTCCCCTGACCCCCTACCCCCTTCCTGTCTGGTAACCCATCAGTTTGTTTTTTGTATTTATGAGTCTGATTTTGCTTTGTTCTGTGTGTTCATATGTTTTGTTTTTTAGATTCTACATGTAAATAATATGGTGTCTGTCTTTGATGTATTTTGTGTAACCTGATACCTCCTAGGTCCACCCATGTTGTCACAGATAATAAGATCTCATTCTTCTTTATAGCTAAGCAATATTCTATTATATATATTATATATGCCACGTCTTCTTTCTTCCTTCATCTGGTGATGGACAGTTAATTTCCTGCTGTATCTTAGCTATCGTAAAGCAGTGAACATAGGGGCATATACGTCTTTTCGAATGAGTGTCTTTGTTTTCTTCTCATAAATACCTAGAAGTAGAACTGTGGGACCGTATGGCAGTTCTGTTTTTAACTTTTTGTGGACCCTTCATATTGTTTGCCATAGTGGCTGTACCAGTGTGCATTCCCACTAACAGTGCGTGAGAGTTCCCTTTTCTCTGAGTTGTGGACATTTCTAGGGAGTAAATACTGTATTTTCTCTCCACTCTAATTTCTTAGAAGATGGCCATTATTATGAGATGCAAAATAGTATACATCTGGTCAATATAAAGCTCAGTGTTTCAAAATCCTATGGAATTTTACTTTGAAGAAAGAAATGTAAACATTTAAATAACTAACAATGGAGTTCCCCCTAAATGAGCAAGTATACTTAGTCACGGTATCACATTCAGCAAGACATATTTACCGTGTACCCACAGAGATTTATTTGGAAAGGTAAGGATACAAAGATTTCATTATGAACATGCCCGGAGGAAGAGTCTTTAGTTTGTACATTTGGTTTACTTTTTAATTTATGTTCTCATCCAAGGAAATTCTGTGCAGAGAAAATACCTGTAATCAAGTCCGAGCTCTGCCATGTACCAGCCATGCGAACTTGAGTAAATTACTTGTCTACTCAGAGCCTCAGTTTTCTCATCTATAATTTGGGAAACATAACATCTCTCTCAAAAAGTAGACGTGAGGATTAAATCCTGTAACTTACAAAGGGACCGCCTGCATTTCTTGAAACCCACTGCATGAATGGAGAATTTACACACGTGTGTGTATTGGCGTGTAGGTCCCTTTCTCTGTGCCACCTCGGTAGGGGACTTTGTTCTGTCCCACTGAACATCCCTCCTTTCTCTGGCTCTAAGAAATTTCAAGGAAATCCTGTGCTCAGCCTTCCAATCATCTTTCTCCTGAGACTGAAGTTTGTTTCAGTTTTGTTTTAGAAAGAGCAGAGATCGCGAGGACGGATGGGGCACAATCCCGGATCTCATGTTTCCTGAACTATGAAAATATTCTAGGACTGTGCTTGCTGTTTTCTCAGGCATAGCGCCTTGCTTCATTTAAGGGGCAAAAAATTAGAATTAATCCCAGCTAAACAGGAACTGCTTAATAAGCTCCCATTAGGGGGTGCCATGTGGCTCACAGGACTATTATTAAGCATTTATATAGCGCTTTGTATTGACAAAGTAGTTTATAATTACTTTTATAAGTAATTTATAATTCACAGAGACTCTCTGAGCTAAATTGGTATTGTTAGGCGACACAGAGGTAGTTACCTAAGTCATAGAATTTGCCTAAGGCTTCAAAGAGGAACCTCAGAGCCCTCTCCCTTCCAGAAACAAATACGGGCTCACCCTCTTTCTCCTAAGGAAAAACAAAAAAAGAGGTAAAACGGAAAAGCAGTGCCTTACTTACCAGTCACATTACAGGGTCACTTTAATTTGTGTGCATGTCTTTAGAGTGACTATCTACTGTTCGAACTCTGCTTTTTGGACTAGATGCTTAAAGCCTTTGTCTGGCTCCTTGGCCCGCATCAGAAACATCTTTCTCAAGAACCTAAGTGAAATAAGGAAGTTTCTTTCCAAAAACAAACCTTTTCATCATGCATCCCAACCCTTACCACTCTGCAATTAGTAGTGCATTCCCTGTAGGCAGTAGTTTAAGGGGTGCGGTAAGAAGCGAGGTTCTTCCTGTGGAAGTCTGGAAGCCCTCACACTGGGCTACAAGTGGGACGCCCCTCCCCCACCTCTCACAAATGAGTCCTTCTTCCCTGCGTCAAGAAGTCTAATGCATAAAAGGGCATTTTCTTTCTTTGCAAGTCAACTCAGTTGCCCGTGAAGAGGTTCCCTCCTGTGAACTAGCTCCATGCCCTTCCTCGTGCTTATCCACACTGGGTCCCAGCACCTGACTGCTGTGTGCCCGGAGCTGGTCAGAACCCAGCATGCAACCTGCTTTCAAATGGTTTAGCAAAAAATAAGTAAACACATTTCAGAAAATAACACATTTGCATAATCTGCATGGTGATGTTTTGTATGTGTTTGCATTCTATATTTACTGATATATTTGTGCAAACAGATGGTCTGGTTAAAAAAACTATATATTTAGATATTCATACGTTTGTTATATATAATATATACATATATCTAAGGTAATAACATGTGTATTATACGTAAATATATATATACTCTATAATATAGGTATTGCTTTACATATGACAAACATTTTAGTACATATATTTTATACTAATATTGATGTGGAAACTTCTATATAGATAATGTATAAATGTTATAGCTATGATATCTATAACACGTGTTTACACATTATATATAAATATATAACAAGCATTTTTTCCTGAACCATATATGGTTTATGTAAATATGCTAGTTTTAGATTAAAAGGATAAATTTATTTTCTGTTGTTGAAACCACTTGAGAGCAAATTTCAGACATCATGACACTCGAGATACTTCACCTTTTCACATGGCACGTGTCCCTGAGGAACAAGGGCATTTTGTCTATCGCTGTGTTACGATGATCATACCTGAAAAACATAACAATGATTCCTGATGTGATCTAACACCCAGCGTGTACTAAGATCTCCCCAGTTGTGTCAAGAATCTCTCCGACAGCTGTTTTGACTCTGGAGTCAGATTGGGTTCAGCTCCTACATTTGATTTCAAGCTTATTTGACCACCAAACCCTCTCGTCCTCCGACAAGCATTCCTTGCAGGGAGTGCTTGTTGGAACACACCCAGAGAGTCACGAATGCAGAGCACAGTAAACGTTCTTGAAGAACACAGATCCGGCACAGGACAGGCACAGAGCGTGGCTGGAATAACAAGTTAGGGAAGGAGCCGTGAGTTGGGAGAGCTGAAGTCAGACCAGCCGAGGAGGCTTGGGCAAGGCATTCATTGTTTATCGGGCAGATGCAGCGGCCGGAGCTAAAAATAAGTGCAACAAGACGAGATGGCGGCCCCAGGCACACATGTTTCTTTCTGTACAAGTTATTTCTCTGGATTTGTGTGTGCGCTAACCACAAATACCTATCCGGACAATCCCGTCAACCCAAAGAGATGTCCACAGGCGCGCACACACCCACGCACGCACTTACGTGGGGAGGGAGAGAGAGAGAAGGAAAGAAAGAATGGAAGGAAGGGTGGAGGGAAGATACTGCCATTAATGGATTGGTCATCTCAGGAGAAAATCTGCAAAATATGGAAAGGGAGAAAGAAGAAAAAACAGTGGGTAGATGAATTGTTGACTTGTGATGAATATTCTATCTCGAGGATGACTTAAGGCGAAAGTTCATTCTTGGAGACTTTGGAACTCAGGGCAGGGAAAGCCAGGAAGAGGGAAGAGGAAGCGAATATGACAGCAATTCCAGGAGATAAGTGGCCTACGTAGGAATGAGAGCTTTGCCGTTGCGTGTTGTTCTTTACTCGAAATACTCTTGCTATTCAAGATCTGGGCCTTGCTTGGACATAATCTGTCACTCTTGCCAAATATGTGTGGTATTTTGGGGATGTGGACAAATCTCCACAGGAACTTGGCTGAGAGCTGCAGGTCTATTTTTACCTCCAAAGGCAAACAACAGGGCATTAACTTGTTCTGCCACTTAGCACTTAACATGTGAACCACAGCGCACCAGTCTGGTGTGGTCCTTTACGAACAGAAGTTAGACTGACGCCATCTGTTTCATAGGCTTTGGTCTTTCTAAGGTTTACAAAGAAGGAGATCATAGGTTGTAAGGCTGGATAAACCCTCAGGGATACAACTCCTTTGTTTAATAAATGAGGAAGACTTGATTCAGAGGAAAGAGCACAGGGTGGAAAGCCCGGGAATTAATTAGCTATGGAGTTGTGGGCAAATCACATCACCTAGTCTGCAGATTGATGCAGTTGACTGTGTTAAGTTCCAAGGGTCATCTTGAATTCCTCTTCCAAGATCCAACAATGTATGATTTTGTTTGTATGAAATGGGACAGTTTAAGTAGTTTTTGCTGTTACTCTTCATATGGAATTGCGGAGTTTGGAATTTTTTCTTTCTTTTTTCTCTGGTAAAAGGTGTCAGGCCACCTTGGAAGTGGCTATGCTAAATCAAGGGGAAAGGTCCGATAATCCGCCCTCTGTCATGTCTGATTTGAGGAGCCATTGGTACAGGTAATATGGAAAACAGGATATTGCATGTATAATTCAATACGGCTGCTCTCCATGCTCATTTTCTTCAGAAATTGAAGGATGCAGGATGGGGGGTGATGGTAGCAACAGATATATCACCTTCAAGCAAGGATTGATTCCTCACATGTTGACAAGAGTAGGAATGGTTTAAAAGTACCTGCATGTATCGGAAATATTCCCTTGACAATTGTCTGGGCCACTGCTATCGAAATCACTGAGTTCATGAAAGCAAGGAGAGGAAAGAGAGAGAGGAAGGGAAGACATGTGTTCTTCTACTTACTACATAGAATTTGGGGAGGTGTGTGATAACCAGTCCATCCTTAGAGATGAAGTCGCAGTTCCCAGTGGGTAGAGGGAGTTGCTTATTTTTCCACGACTAGTTTAAAATGAGGGTTCAGGTCCCAAACGGGTCCTGCTACCTGTGTGGATGATTCACTTTCCAGGAGCACCTGCTCAGCAGTTGGCACCAGTCATTTCCCAACTCTTGGCTTGCTCTGGTCAGTCGGGCCCGAGACCTGCCCTTAGGCACTTTCAGCTCTGAAACTCTGCACACAGTTCCCAGTGTCTGGAACCTGTCCCACCTGACGAAACCTACTTCCTGTGAGGAGTCTTCTCCTGACGACCCGGCCCTCAAGGGCTCTCTTCCTTTTCTACACTCCAATGGTACTTTCCCGTGTGCCTGCGTTCGACACTAGTATTTAGTTGTTTAGGTTGTTCATCCCTCCCCTCCTCTCCCCTCCTCTTCCCTCCCTCCCTCCCTCCCTCCCTTCCTTCCTTCCTTTTTCTTTCTTTTTTTCTTTCTCTCTCTCTGTCTCTTTCTTTCTTTCTTTTGTATCTTCTTCGTTTTCTTCTCAGTGGTAGGCTTCTTACCTGCCCGAGCACAACTGCCTCTTGAGAGGGGACGCATTCGTGTTTATAAGAGGTATCACATGTCATAGTTTCGTCACCAGACCTGCTGCAGATCCATCCCTCGCCATGCTCACCTGAGATTACAGGGACTTGTGCTCTGGTTTATACGGGTTTGGGGTGGGGTAGGTGGGTCTGCTGCTTCCATTGCGCCGTTCTCCTATATTCTCTGGAAAGTGACCCACATTTTCAAAGAGGAAGAAGGGCGCACCGTTTCTGCACTCCTGGCTAACGCTGACTTCACCGAGAACCTAGCTGAAAATTGGAAGGCCTTTTTCTTCCTTCTGTCTTTTGAAGACATACACACCAAATGGGTGAAGACACAGTTCATGCATATTCACCTATTCTAGTCAATGATTTAAATATAAACAGCGAACAAAGAAGTAAAAATGAGGGGAAGCATTGATTAGTCAACCTTGTACATCCTGTTCAGAGATCAAAGGGGCCAGTGAGCAGGGATCAAAGTGCTGGGAAATACAGAATGTAGCACCCTTGTGAAGCGACGTTTCTCACGATATGGTATGACTTAATCAGAACCACTCTGTTCAACAGCTGCAGAGAAGGGAAAAAAACAACCCTGAAAATTATGACTTAGGCTAAGCCTACGCTCCGTGTGCCTTTCATGACAGAGAGTCTGTGTGACTTGTGTCAGCTCTCAGTGCAGAGGTGTTTTTGGACAAGGCTAACTTGGGTTGCAGGTAGGTTCCTTTTAGAAATGGGCACAAAAGTACATTGTTGCAGCAGCCATACAACCACACCTAGCCTGACTCAGGTCTGCGGAACTCCAGCGTTAAGTGTGTGGGGCTTGTTCACATCACAGGAACGTGTTACTCAGCTGCTCATCTGTGAAAGGCACACACACACACACACACTCAGAAAACCCCTCAGAGCAATAGATGTTCAACTCAGAAAGTTACATCTGGATAGCGCTTTACGGTTTGCAGAATATTTTCACACACACCCTTTCTCTTGTTCCTCACAACCTTAAGCGAAGCTAAGTGATTTGCCATCAGACCACAGAGCCGGTAATTAAGCAGAATCGGGACTTTCATCCTGGTCTGCTGAGTGCAGTGACGCTTCTACATATGTCGGGTCATAAAATACATTTCAGAGAGAGTTCGTTGGGTTTTGAACACAAACAGTAAGGAGCTCGGAAGAGAGCCATAAATGAATGAAGGAGGTAGAATGATTGGATCTGAGCAAGGTATGGTGACAGGACTGTATTGCAAACCACTTGGTATCTAAGGTCATAAGTTTTAGGCTCTTGGCTGACCGGTCACCACTTTCTATTAATGCACTCAGTTCTCCAGATGCGTAGAGTCGGTTAGGTTTAAGCTTCTGTTACGTGAGATTGCATTCCGGACATGCGTTCCTGAAGGGCACACAAGTCAGCAATTTCGTGTACAGATTGTCAATTAGAGTGAGCTCTTCCTGCAAGTGGCTTATCTCATTCATTATTCTACCTTTCTTTTAGTTTTATTCTTAATTTCAGGTTTGGATAACATCTTGCCGTTACTCCCGAGGTCCATGGCTTCTGTGACTCTGTTATGAAAGCCGTGAGAATTTTCTTAAATTTATCTTTGTTTTTGCTTTTATTTTCTTTCTGAACTTACTATTATTTTTAAGATTCTGTTATTCTTCTCTTTCTTTCTCTTATGGATAATTTTATCTTTGTGTTATAAAGAGTCCACCTGACTCTTTATAGGTCAGGTAGAGACCTATGAAGAGAAAAAAATTCTACCTGAGTTGCCTTTCATTTTAGAATCTCAAGGCAGAGAATTCTGTTTATTTTTAACCAAAGGTTTTATTTACTTATTTTGAATCCAAAGGTACTGAACAGTCAACACTCCCCACTTCTGCCCTATTCCTGTGCTACTGTGGCCACTCAATCTCATTCAGCTTTAACACAAACTCTGACTTGTGCAGCAGTGTTTTGTATCCTTACTACTTCTTGTACTTTCCTCACGAATGAAGTGCAGACAAAAAGAACGTGTCTGAGACCCTGGTTTTAGCTGACTGCCTTGAGTTGGATTCCTCCGTGGCTGCTGGATCTTTCCGCCATGCCGGTTTTGGTGTTCTATAGAAATACAGATTCGTTTCCTTCATGTGGTCAGATTGTATCACTCCCGTTCCCATTTTTAGACGATGGCCTCCAATATGCTTCCACTTCCCTGATCTTAAATTTCTACGTGGTGTGTATTAATTTTCTTAGGGATCCAAGAGCCTGGAGACATTTCCTGAGGACGTGCTATTATGACTGTGGTGACAATGACGGTGGTGGGCTCGGGGTCCTGGTGTGCATCAGTATAAGCACTGGCCCCTCTGCAGTGGTTCCTACAGTGATGAAATTACCAGAGATACAGTGGATGAGATGGGAGGTTCTCTGCTCCAACATAAAGGTGAAGGGCATACGGATAGCACATGCCTCGCTCCCCCTTTGTTCCCTGCCCTGGAAGAATGCTCACCAGCTGCCTCGGCTGGAAACTATTAATCCAGGAAGTCTGACTGTCCCCAGAAATTCCCTGTGGACCCCTATGGCTTTTCTGTGGCTATGTTTCTCCCTTTCCTTTTTAAAATTCTTCATTTCAATTATCCTCTATTTTTGCACTTTATTTTCATTTGGATGACTTAGTATATCTCAAGATCATATCTCATATGGTCCCTGTTTTCTCTCTAATATCCAATGACATTGGCTTTCAATACTTTGTCACTTTTTTGTCAGAAATGTTCTCTCATTTATGTTTGAACTTTTGAAATGAGCATTTTTAAATTTTCATTCATCTTGGTGTATTTTTCTCTAGCTGGCTTTTTGTATTTGTTGAAAAAAAATCCCTTTTGTCTTATTGATTTTTTTCTCTTTTCTCGTTTATCCATTTAGCAGATATGTATTAATCACCTACAATGTGTCAGATTATTTATCCCTATACATCTTATCAGGAATAAGAAGATATATTTTAGACATGTAGCACCAATCTATCCCTTCCCCCCCCCATATCTATTCCTGTTCAATAATGCCCACATTTTTATCTTATATAAATTTTAAGTTTTATCTTAAAGACTTAGGAGTCAGTATTTCTTACCTTGTAATCCTAAATTCACTTTATTTTTCCATGCTGTGTCCATTAATCTATGGAGATCTGAGTTCATAATTATCTGTATTGTTTTTGGTCCCCTTCTAAATTCATTATTTCTTATGTGTATTACTGGGTACGTTTTTGTTTTGTTTTCTTTTGTTTTCACTTAAATCCAAGTCAGTTAACATACAGTGTAGTATTGGTTTCAGGAGTAGAATTTAGTGATTCATCTCTTACATACAACACCCAGTGCTCATCCCAACAAGTGCCCTCCTTAATGCCCATCACCCGTTTAGCCCACCCCCATCAACCCTCAGTTTGTTCTCTGTATTTAAGAGTCTCTTATGGTTTGCCTCCCACTGGATACTTTTAAATATTTCTTAGGTGTTCTTCCTGACCTCTTCTGGCGGTCGTGTTGATTCTCAGTGCAGTCCGGAGTGGACAGTGGTCGCTGCGAGCTGCTGTTTCGTGGGTATTTGCTTCAGGAAAGTAGCACGCTTCAGCAATGGTCCTTTAGTCCACAACTCCATCAGTCACCCTCCATATACCTATTCTTCTCAGATAAATCACATTTCCCAGAATTTAGGAGTGGTTCCTCCTTATTAACCTGGCGTTTACTCATGCAACATACGGGACTTCAGTATGTAGATTCCGTAGGAGAGAGCCCTTCTCTTAAATACCAGATTTATTTCTTAGAGATGTGCTCTATTTTCCAGTGCCTCTTCAGTGGGGCCGCTTCCTTATTCTCTCTGCCTCTTCTCTGCACACTTAGAGAGGGGCTACAGGAAAACTGGCTTTTTATTTCTCTTTGTATTTTATACTGTGTCCTTTTACTGGGTGATCTTTGTAATAGTGGGTCTGCATCTTGACTCGGTAATCAGAATCATGGTTTCCTGATTTCCTTTCTGAATTGTTACTACCTCCATTCTACTTAGGAACTCCTCCTTTCTGATAAGCCAGAATGTCAGGAGGCCTGTCTATTCAAGCAATGTGGTTACCTAGCTGGTACTTGCCACAGAAGGAAGACAAATGTAACACATTCCCTTAAACTCTTTGGAAATAGGCCCCTCGGTTTCTATATTTTTTTTCTTGGTTAGTGTTGAATCTCAAATGGAATTAGCAAGCTTTGTAACGCCCCTTGATAACTCTCCCTTAGATGACCCTCTAAGTGAACAATTCTCACCTATTTGGTTCAGGCTTTGATCTTCTGGAGTTATAAGAGTTTGCTTTATATATAAGCCACTCCCTTCTCCCACTATCTTGAACTGTTTTCCTCCACAAGGCCATGCACAGTTGGTTGGCAACTGCCAGCAAATGACACCAATTGCCACCGAATTTCTAGCTCCTCAGAGCAGCTACCAGATTGCAAGAAAATTGTTCACATTTTCCAACCGTGTAGCTTCTGCTGCAAGCACGATCTTCACTGGTTCGTGACCAGGCTCCCTACTTTAAAATGGCAGCCTGTGGGGCACCCGGGTGGCCCAGTCAGTTAAGCGTCCCACTTCAGCTCAGGTCGTGAGCTCATGGTTCGTGTGTTCGAGCCCCGGGTCGGGCTCTGTGCTGACAGCTCAGAGCCTGGAGCCTGCTTCAGGTTGTGTGTCTCCCTTGCTTTCTGCCCCTCCCCCACTGGTGCTCTGTCACCCCTCGCTCTCAAATATAAATAAAAAATTAGAAACCAATAAAAATAAAATGGCAGCCTGTAGAACGAGGGGAGTTGATCCTAGGCTCTGGATGATTGAGATCAGGTGATGCCAGCAGTGGAGGGAGATCTCCATCTAGGGTTTCAGGAAAATAAGGAAAATGGCCGACCCCTGACTACTTCATCATCAACCTTTTAAAGTTTTATCTGGGGAATTTATTTTCTTTTTTTTAAATAAAACATTGCCTTAGGTTTAATTTTTTTTTTTTATGATTTTCTTTATTTTTGAGACAGGGACAGAGCATGAGCAGGGGAGGGGCAGAGAGAGAGACACAGAATCCCAAGCAGGCTCCAGGCTCTGAGCCGTCAGCACAGAGCCCGACGCGGGGCTCGAACTCACGGACTGTGAGATCATGACCTGAGCCGAAGTCGGACGCTTAACCGACCGAGCCACCCAGGCGCCCCAAAACATTGCCTTATGTTTAAATGGACACATGACTTGTTTTATAGAAACATTTTGCATTTAGTAAGAACCGAATAACACCTTGTTGAAGGTTTGCTTAGATGAACACTCAACATGCAATATTTTTGAGGGATTTTGTCAAAATAGAGTAAATTTAAACATAGTTTTAGAAATTCAAGTGCAGTAGAATCATCAAGAGACACTGCTAACTAATGTACGTAGGTGTCTTTGTCCACTCAGTGATTATTGTTGACAATACCTGAAATAATATTTTAATTATGGTGCTAATTATACTTTCTGGCTCACTGTTTTATTAGCATCAATCTGGATGTCAATATTAAAGACGTGTTTCATTTAAGTTCATAATGTCAGATTATTATGGGTTGTCTCAAAGTTAAAAACACTTCACCTATGATAGTATTTCCTTAGTAATTATTTTAAGAAGATATTTGTTTTTACTTTTGGGGAGTGAGAGAGCAGTTATTCATGTATCCTGATCCTGTTGGGTAGTTTGTGGAAAAGAGTTATGTGGACAGGTAAGTTTGGGGGTGTATGCGTCTTTATTTTGGAAATACATCTGGTTTAATTTAGCAGATCAGTCACAGAACTAAGTCTTAAAACATGTATCAGGTAGTTTCCCTGAATTATTCTCCCCGGTTTTTAAGATATTTATCCTCCCCTGTCCTCCAGGAACTCCCATGTTTTAGGTATATTTTAAGGATAGAATCCAATCTCGTTCATCTTTTTCTTTTAATTAGTACCTGGTAGAAGGACCTAGGAAAAATTCCTGTGCATAAATCCTGTTTTGTAAATTAATATCTATTTAGCATCGTTATGAAAACATCTCTTCTTTGTTACAATCTAATTTGCTCTCAAGTATACATTTAATCCAATGAATACTGAATCATTTAGATGTTAGTTCACTAGAAATGATTTGAAATATCTAGTGGTAAAATTAAGAACTAATATAATTAGAGAGGGTGGAAAAAGCCGGATCAGGAATCAGGATCTGGGTCCCGGCTCCCTGGGTTACTCACTTGGGGTAAGTGGCTTAACTTTCCAAAACAACAATTTCTTCATTCTGCCTCTAAGAATATGTGCATCGGGTTTGAATTTTAATATACAATATGGGTGTAAGGAATGTCACATTCTTTTGTTTCACTAAATAAAATTTAATTTGTTCCAAGACCCCTTCCCACAAGACAAGCAGGGAATTAAACCACCACCATTACAGGGGGATCCCCACCTCCCAGTCCTTCAAGTTGTACAAAAGCCTGGAGTTCTTAATGCAATCCATAAGAGCAGCAGGGAGAAGGCTCCGTCTGTGCCCACAGTGGTCGGTGATGAAATGGTCATTGTCCAAGCTGGCTAATCCTTTGAAGGCTTCTTTGTGGTAGGAGTAGAGCATAGGAGTTTTTGCCCTGGCTGGACACCCTCCTACTTCAGGTCTGGCTTCCCTCAAGGCACAGCACCGCCTTATCCCCTGAGAATGTGCCATATCCGGGAGCTTGGCAATCAGAGAGTTGAATGGATGCAATTGCCCTGAGCTGTTCGTGTCACACAGACCACAGTGGGCTATACTGATGGAGGCTAGGCGTGGATGTCGGGAAGGATGTAGATGGTTCCCCGCTCCCTGCTTTCCGCGCCCCACACAACCAGAGGGAGGGAGAGGAGATGTAAGCATTATTGGTTGGGCGCTGGGTAGCTTCCATGTGCCTCCCGATGCCCTTTTCCATTCCCTGGTGGCCTGGAGCATAAGATCAGGGAGCAAAGTAGTTTTTACGGGAGGCTCGGTCTCTGTTGGCATTCTCTGCCTTCAATGTGACATTTAGTTGTTTTGCTGTACTTGAAAGTAGCCCTGACTGTCAGACTCGGGCCAAGTAAAACCGCAGGCAAACACACTCCCACCTGGTATTTGTAAAAGGGACTAGAGTCTTTTGAAGAGAAAGTTGGGCATGTGTTGAATATTCAGTATTGACACGTCAAGGTCCTGCAGCGTCCTGAGAAGTACTCGTGGTCTCTTCGTTCCTCTGACATGCCTTCAGGAAGTTCCCCGGGGACACACAGCCTTAGGTTTGGGACAGCCCTCGCCTCTCCTTGCAGAAGCCGGGGGAGGAGCCCTCCAATGGTTTACTGGAGATTTGCTCTTGGGCTTTTAGGTCTGAAAGTTAGGCTTGTTATATTCACCACTTCGTTAAAAATGATTGTAATTTCCTGTCAGTTTGCATTTACTTATTCTTTACCTAGTGTCAAATTATCTTCCGTGTCTTTAATGTTACTCATTTAAATACCCTTTAGAAGGCATGGTTGAGTGACAGGGACATATGATTTAATTTCATATCCCACTGTTAAAAAAAATCAACTATGTTACCATATACACACGTTTTATTCAAATGTCACCTTTTTACTGTGATAGTTTATGATACGAGACACTTTCCTTGAATGTGAAGGACCATCGTGGTAAGAATTTATATAATTGTATATAGGGGTATATATCTCACATACATGCTGATATTTCATACTTTCACAGTTCTTTCCTTAAAAATAAAAAAATATATATTTATAATCATATAAATATAAGTTATATTATATGAATGTAAATTAAATTAAATTTTATTTTAGGGGTACCTGGGTGGGTCAGTCAAGCACCTGACTCTTGATTTACACTCAGGTCATGTTCTCACGGTTCATGAGTTTGAGCCCTGGGTTGGCGTTGCCCTCTGCTCTGAGAACACAGAGCCTGCTTGGGATTCTCTCTCTCTCCTCTCTGTCCCACCCCTGCTCGCTCGCTCGCTCTCTCTCTCTCTCTCAAAATAAATAAACTTTAAATATACGTATGTATATTAAAGTTATATTTCATAATTTTACAGTTCTTAAAAATGTATTTCCGATTATGTAATTATAAGTTGCGTAAACTTTTTCATCTGTAGAAAGAACTGTGTAGTCCGACAGCTCCCAGCATGACCCCTGCCTCTTGGTATTCGTGGTCTAGACTGATCCCCTCCAAATGAGTGTGGACTGGACCCACTGACTTGCCCCTGAATGAAAAGAATAAGGCAAAAGTGAGATGTTCCTTCTATACTTCAGTCATAAGAGACAGTGGCTTCTATTTTGCTGGTAGATTCTCTTCCTTGCTAGCTTGGATGAAGCAAGCTGGCACGTTCAAGAGGCCCATCTAAGGGCAACCTCCGTCCAACAGCCTACGAGGAACCGGATCCTGTCGACGACCGATAGATGAGCTTGCAAGCAGGTCCTTTCTCTGTTGACCCCTGAGTCGACTGTGAGCTTACACCAAACACTTGACTGCAGCCTTGTGAAAGCTGCTGAGCTGGAGAACGAGTCCAGACTCCTAGAAACTGTGAGATACTAAGGCTGTGCTGTTTTATGCTGCTAAACTTTAGCATGATTTGTTACACACCGGTTGATAACTGATACAGACTATATCTTCACCATCTGCTAACTC
This sequence comes from Lynx rufus, assembly GCF_022079265.1. NCBI lineage: Eukaryota > Metazoa > Chordata > Mammalia > Carnivora > Felidae > Lynx > Lynx rufus. The sequence goes on along the minus strand of NW_025814840.1, from coordinate 4,877,777 downwards.
AGTTACAGTTTGCTGTGGACTTCCTGGAAGTGGTGGGACCAAGAGATACAATCCTCCCAAACCCGGAGTCTTAACCCACAGACAGGGGCGTATGTCACTTGGGGGTATACTCGTACTGTCTTCACACTGATGTTCATACTGATAACACTGAATTATAGAAGTAAATACCGAAATCAGTGATGAGTGTAATTGAGAAGTAAGATCCATTTGAACTGCTTGAAATTCTGCTTAAAGGAGGAACATCTTATTTTTTTAATTTTAATTATTGTTTATGTAGATGCCAACAGAAAAATACTGTATTAATGAAATTTCAAAAATTATCTTTGTCTTAAACTTTCTTAAATACATCTTTGTCTTTACTATCACCCTTATTAGAGTTTTTTGTTTGTTTTTAAGTTGTTAAATTCCAGTACAGTTAACACAACAGAGTCATATTCTGGTGTATAATCTAGTGATTCAACACTTCCATACGTCACCTGGTGCTCATCTCTACAAGAACACTTCTTAATCCCCATCGCCTGTTTCCCCCACCTCCCCTCTGGTGACCATCAGTGTGTTCTCTATAGTTAAGAATGTGTTTCTTAGTTTGCCTCTCTCTCTCTCCCCACCCACCTCCCCTCTCCCCCAACCCTTCTGCTCATTTGTTTTATTTCACAAATTCTACATATGAGTGAAATCACATGGATTTGTCTTTCTTTGACGGACTTATTTCCCTTAGCATAATACTCTCTAGCTCCATCCACAGTTCCGTTTTGCAAATGGCAAGATTTCTTTCTTTTTCGTGGCTGAGTATTCCATTGTATGTATCCACCGCATCTTCTTTATCCATTCATCAGTCGGTGGACACTTGGGCTGCTTCCATACACTGGCTATTGTATGTAACGCTGCGGTAAACATCAGGGTACGTGTATACCTTCAAATCAGTAGTTTTCAATCCTTTGGGTAAATGCCTAGCAGTGTGATTACTGGATCATAGGGTAGTTATATTTTTAACTTTTTGAAGAACCTCCGTACTGTTTTCCAGAGTGGCTGCACCAGTTGGCAAAAGGGGGAGCATTTTAGTCAATTACATATTCACATAAGTGGAATATTTTATATCCTGCCAGGTCTCGCTGATATATTTTGTTTTTCATAATTAATCCTTAAATGAGAAATTCCTGAGAATATTCTTGCCAGTAGCAATATCGTGAGACGATACCAGAGGCAGTGAGAATGACATTCTTTTGTGACATGTCTAGTTATTTCTGGAAATCATTCAGTATTTGTGGCCTCATAAACCGGAAATTATGATACTTGGCAACTCCAGTATGATCTTAACCTATTAGCCCATGATATTTGGTTAAACTGAATTAAATAAGTGCCAGGTATGGAGAATGTCTGACAAAACTGAACATGAATACGTAGGCACAAGAATATATAGGTCCGAAGAAAGAGTTACTTGCAGTGTTTCTTTACCTTTTAGAACAGATGTAAAGTTAACCTTGCATTTGGTGAAAAAAAAAAAAAACAACGCAGTAAGAGTAAAGTGTTACAGAGAAGGCAGGGTTATTTACAAGAGACAAAAACTAATTAGCAAGGAATAAAAATACATTAGGGTCATGGGGGATCAATTCAGAAGCAAATTTACCATTTGTGTGAATGTCTCTTTGGTGGCCAGCATTCCATAAATGCCGCACATAAACACATTCATTTTTAATGTTAAACAGTTCCAGAGTTATTTTAAAAAGATACTTTCTCAACACATGAAGAAGTTTAAAGTTACAGCGCTATGAAAATATCCCTTGGTAGATTCATGTGTTTATCATTTACTTTAAGGATGTTTGTGCCTACAGTTCTGTCTTTGTGAGCAGTATTTAGGTGGTCCAGACTGAGCATTCCATATCTATGGGAAATTCTCATGTGCTGAGGAAAATTCTCAAAAACGTTGACGTTAACCCAATCTTGGCATTTCTCCTTTCTGTGTAATTGAGCCGTTTTAGGGAATGAGTAGTCAGGATATCTTCTACTATAATAAATGACATATCGTACGATTATAGCTATAAATGGCAAGTAACATTAATAAAAAAAAAACTGCCTTTTTCTCTGAAAAGATTTGAGTTTATAGCAGTTCAGATTTTCTGTTTTCACACCACCCTCCTTTTCCTATTATTCTCTTACCATGTATGTTAGAAGTAACTTCTGTAATTTTTTGTTTAATTTGAATAATTTCAATTTACCCGAAAGTTCTAAGAATTTTCAAAAAATTAAATTTTTTTTTAACGTTTGCTTTTCGAGAGAGAAAGAGAGACAGAGACAGCGCATGAGTGGGGGAGGGGCAGAGAGAGAGAGAGACACAGAATCCGAAGCAGGCTCCAGGCTCCGAGCTGTCAGCACAGAGCCCGGTGCGGGGCTCCAACCCAAGAACTGTGAGATCATGACCTGAGCTGAAGTTGGACGCTTAACTGACTGAGCCACCTAAGCGCCCCCGAAGAATTGAAAAAGTTCTTTTAATTGAGTATTAACATACCCAATTAACATATGTTAATACGATTAACATACAGTGTTATATTAGTTTCTGTGGATGGTATAGTAATTCACAATTCTGTACATTTCTCAGAGCTCATCAAGTCACAAGAATTTTGAGAGCAAATTGTAGCTGTGATACCAAATCACATCTGAAAACTTCAGTGTTTTCGCTGAATCATTTCACTAAATCAACGACACTCTTCAACATAGCACAGCGTCACTATCCAAATTGAGATCAACGCTGATCCAGTACCATTGTCTAATCCACAGACCTCATTCGAATTTTTCCAACTATACCAACGATCTCTCCTTTCTGTTTTGGTGTATAATCTAGTTCAGGGACTCACTGTGCATTTAATTGTCATATCGCTTTAGTACCCTTCAGTCTGGAACGATTTCTCTCTTTCCCTGTTTTTCATGACCTGGCAGTTTTTTTTTTTTTTTTTTTAATTTTTTTTTTTTCAACGTTTATTTATTTTTGGGACAGAGAGAGACAGAGCATGAACGGGGGAGGGGCAGAGAGAGAGGGAGACACGGAATCGGAAGCAGGCTCCAGGCTCTGAGCCATCAGCCCAGAGCCCGACGCGGGGCTCGAACTCACGGACCGCGAGATCGTGACCTGGGTGAAGTCAGACGCTTAACCGACTGCGCCACCCAGGCGCCCCTATGACCTGGCAGTTTTAAAGAGTGCAGGCCTTTCATTCTGGAGGAGCGTCTTCAGAGTGGCCCAGCCAATGTTTCTTTCATACCGGACTTGAGCTGTCCTGTTTTGGCAGTAAAACAGCATTAGTTACTTCTCTGCTCGTTAGTGGCTTATATCAGGGGGCACACACTGGTAACCCTTCACTCCACTAGTCGTCATTAACCTTGATTCGCTGGTCAAGTTGGTGTTAGCCATGTTTCCCCACCCAAGGTCATCATTCAGTTCCTTTGTAACTAGTAAGTATTTTGTAAGGATATGCTCTGAAATGATAACAATATCCATTGTCACCAATGTGCTGCATCAAAATCTGCCCACCAGCCTTGGCATCCATGGATGAGACCTGCCTGAATTAGCCACAATTTAATAGGTTCCAAATGGGCACCTTTCTATTTCTACTGTTCCTTCCACATTAATTACTTGGCATTCTACTCTAAGGAAGAACTTTCTTTTCTTTCCCACTTTTTTTTTTTTCTCATTTGCTTATATTTGATGCTCAGATAATCTCAGATCCCTTTAGTGGAAATCTCTGCAAGCTGATTCTTGGGTTCTCTTGACCTATTCCCATCCTTCTTTGAGCATTAAAAAAAAAATCTGGGTGAAGATATCCCAGGATCATCCTTTATGTTCCCTACTCCAGCTTTGGGATCAGCCATTTCTCCAAGGTGTTTAGAAATAAAGGTCTGGGGGAAAAATGTGCTCACTGCTACTGAGATATTCTTGCTTTTAATATTCTCAGTGGAGAGAGTGAAGGTATGAATGTGCACACACACACACACACTCATATTTCTACTGTCATATATATTGGAAAAAAACGCAAGCTCACATGGATACCTTCAGTTGCATTTGAGAACCTTGGGGTTCTTTCTAGTCTTATCCTTTTCCATATTTATAAACCCTGTGTCTAACAGTGAGAAAGGTGATTGCCCCACATAGCTGTTTATGTGCTCACTTGCTTTCACAGTAACCAGTCTCCCTAATCTGCCACTCACTGCTTCCTAGTCTGTCATCCCTGGGCTCTCGTGGTTTGTCCTCGATGACATCACCATGTCTGCGGCCACCACAGCTCTATAGCTTTCTAACTGATATGATTTAATGTGTATTATTTAAAAATAGAGTGTTGGGGCACCTGGGTGGCTCAGTTAAGTGTCCAACTCTTGATTTTGACTCAAGTCATGATCTCACAGTTTGTGGGTTCAAGCCTCTCATCGGGTTCCATGCTGTCAGTGCAGATTCTCTCTCTCCCTCTCTGTGTCTCTGCACCTCCCGTGCTCTCTCGCATGTACTCTCTCAGAATAAATAAATACACTTAAAAAAAAAAAAAAAGAGAGTATTGGAAAATCACTGTAGATTTCCAAAGAATGATAAAACTGTCTTGGTTGGATGCCTGGCTAAATACCAAAAAAGCATTTGATGATATTGTATTCAACATCAACTTTCATAATCTCCCTAACAGATTTACTCTTATGAGCCAGAAAATATTCTACCTCGCTAATCAGATATTCTGTCATCCCCCCCCCCCATTTTTCTGTTTTGGGCTCTCAGGAGATAGATAGATAGATAGATAGATAGATAGATAGATAGATAGATAGATAGAGATAGAGATATAAATGTGCTTAGAGTACTTCTATCAGTCCTTCAAAATTCTTAAGGCTCCAAGACACCTTTGACTTCCATTCTTTATGTCAAATGAATCCTAATTTCTACCATGTTTCCTCATGGGAGGTATTTATACCATTCATGTTGTTTGAAGGACTGTAAAACCCAAAAGAAAACCTAGAAATCAATTGGTCCAAACTATTAATGTATATAATACATAAATAATATATATAAACTACCAACTCCAGACACTTCATAGTTACTGGAAATATAGTGAGGAGGAAAAGATAAAATCATTCTGAAGCGTGAATGTTTGGCCCCATGTTTCATAACAGGGTATGTCCAGTGGCCCTGGATTTTCCAATTAACTCAATTCTCCCTCTGTCCACTGTACCATTTGCTTTTATGCTTTTCTTGGATTCTCTCTGGTTTCTTAACCAGAGGTCATAAGCGAGTAGCCTGTGGCCATGTCAGGGCAGTAGACTTGTTTTGTTTGGTCTACACATGCTCAGAATTGTGCTTTGAATCATTTGCCAAAATCCGTAGATTTTAAATGAAACTCAGAATGCGAGCTCCCCAAAATTAGATCAAGCAACGCTGGTCCTCCTTCGGTGCATGACCACACCCAGCTGCAATCAATAACTGCTCACCACCTTCAGGTAGGTTGTAAAGTCTGCGTTTAATTGCAGGCCCCACCACCACCTACAGCTTTGTAGCCAGTCTGCTTTACTAACCTGGTGCCCCCTGCCCAGCCTTCTCTGGGGGGCATCCGTTTGCAACCTCTGCTTTATACTCTTAAATCATCGTGTTCCACACATTAGCTGCCGAACGGACTGCCAATACTTATGTGCTGTACAGCTTATGAGAAATCTGTGAACTAATGTGTAACAACTTTTTACATGTGAATCTTCCATAATAATCTGTATAGTGATGGCAAACATTGGATGGCAGTACTTGTAATAGTAAATTAAGTTATTAGTAGCAAGGCAGGTGTGATTCATAATAACTTTGGTCCCTGGGAATTCCATGTTTTGACAATGCATGCTTTTCTCCCGTGTTTTCATGGGATTTGATTTTGCCACTCAAACTGTGTAATATTCGTGCATTTTGATTCCATCCGTGTTCTCAGTCACATTTTCTGCCGGCCATTGGACTTCCTTTTGTATTAAATTTTGCACAGCGTGTGAGATTCTCTGCTCAGACAAACCTAGTCAGAGTGCTTCAGTATGCTCCAAAGTGGTCTTTGTCTTTAAGGAGCTTTGAGTCCACTAGTTAACATTCAGTCCATCATTGCATTTTTTTTTTTTTTTTTTTTTTTTTTTTTTGGATAAGGGTCTCAAGGCTTCCTCTTGAAAGTTAGTTGTTTTCCAGACATCACAGGTAAATAGGTTTTAAGAGGGGCTCTCAGGTGATCTCTAGGATAACCTTAAATTAATGGTGCATAGCCCAGATATTTTGTTACCTGCATTTATGTATGAATGAGCATGATACTCTGGAAGTTCACTTAAAATGAATCATGATATGAGCTGTTATTGAAGATTCTGTCTGGAAGAACTGAGTATATAGCTCTCATCTACATTATCCATTTTTTTCTAAGCAAAAGGGGTTTTGGTAGATAAACCTCCACTGGACGGAATTTGTTTGCGTGTCTGCAGACAAGAATTAATTTTGTATTGCATCCAGTTTGCTACAATATGTAGAGTTGTAAAATAGCTCCCATGGATAATGCATAGCTTTCCAGGGAATCACAAAATTTTCATTACCGTACTTACATTAACAAAGTACTATCTGCATTTTTCCCAGTCTGTCCCTTTGCTTTCTTTCTAGGGATATTCAGAAAGTAACATTAACTTAATCAGTATCCTTTCCAAACTTTTACTAAAAATGTGACTTTTCGAATGATAAGAATACATGTGCAGATAGAAACATTTCAGTTTTGAAATGTGGTGTTTCACTTGGTTTTACTTCATGAGGTTTTATCTAAAAACAAAATTTTTTAAAAAAGTGTTTATGAGTGATTTCTTCTTATTTGGGTACGGATAATGCCAGTGAAGGAAAAAAGAGCAAGAAACATTTGCTTATTAGAGATCTAATTAAAAAAGAATTAACCACCTCTTACAAAGTTGAAACAATATGGAAATCCCCTTCTGCCAAAATATACTTGGCTCTTGCTAGTGGGGAATGCCTAAATATTTGAGTTTAAATATTTAAATTCCCTTTGGGCTTTGTCTTATGATAAAATCATATTGTCTGTTCATTGTGTTTCTCTATCTGTTGGTTTCTTCTCCTTCCAAACCCAAAGGGCATGTCTGTAAGGGTCTTGCCTCGTCCCTGAATGAATAACACATTTGTAATAAAAGGTTCTTTGTTAGAGGGTGGAGTCATTTCACAATGAAGGCATTGACATTAAGATGGTAAAATTTGTGAGCTTTTACATGAATAGAGACTTGCAGTGATTTTTAAAATCTCTGTAAAAATCTCTATAAAGTCCATGTAAATGCATTAGGGAATTTGACCAGGACAGTCTTATTGAAATGGTGATACCCGCTGAAATTACCTGGGAAACTTTCTAGTTTTGAGGCTTTCCTCCCTTAAAGCATTCATTTTATTTACAGCCTCGTCCAAGGGCCAACTGTATTTGAGCTCTGTTACTAGAATTTCATACTCCAGGGCCTGTTTTGTTGGGGTGCGAGCCCTCCGCTTTCCGTTATCTCCAAGAGCGTACCCTCTCCTTCATTATTCCACCCCATCACACACAGTAATTTGTGGCATCTACGTTTTACCTCTTCAGAGTCAGATTCTTCCACTCTGGGCCTTCAGTAGCATCGACTAGATAAATCTTCCTTGCTTTTGTTTCTGCTAAGATCAGTAATTGTATTCTCTAGCTTAAATAGGCTGTTTGTTTTGTGGCATTCTGTCTGTGCTGCTTATAATTCTGCCCTGCTTTATTTTGCAAATCCCTAAAAATAAGAGAAACTAACTGGTAACCACATCATGTTAATACACTAAGACTAGAGGATTACTTTTCTTATTTCATAAGTGGATAAAATATATATATTATAGAAATAAATATACATGTATCTTAAAGTCTGTATATCCATCCATCCATCTAGTACATACATGTGAGTGTGTGTATACAAGTATTCATACATGTAGTCATTTTACATGCCCTTTTGGAGATCGCATCTTTGGCTATTTTCTTTTTCTAAAAATTGCTTTTTCTTACTATTACAATCCTCGAATCGACATTCTTGCAGGTGTACATTTACTAACATCATTAAACTAGTTTTTTGTTACACGATTATCTCATGGGCTCTGATTAAAGTCAATAATTTTATAGCTGCTGTGAATGATTAAAAATGATGCTGCTTTGTAGTTGTAATTTGTAAGCATCAATGACAGTCGTATTCCGTAGCTCCTTTCCCAGAAAGAATTGATGAAGCACCTCTTTTGTCCTTTGCGTCATGCTAGCGTTGAGGTTTTCAGACAGCTCTTTAAATTGTGATCTAAATAATCCATAGGCTCTGAAAAGACTTTTGTTGGCTTTCACCACTGCCCTGAGCCTTAGATGGCCCCCATGACCACTGTATAACTCAGCGATGAATCGTGAGAAAAGACAAGAAATCACGAAGTGTGATTTTAAGAGGAATCACCTTAAATTTCAACCTTAAACCTGAGCAGCCAGTGGATGGTGTTGGCTGCTTTCTTGTTCCTCAAATGTGCGTGGAACACTTGTGCCTCAGGGCCTTTGCACTTTGTTCTCTTTCTCATATCTCATTTCCTCATGTTGTTCAGTCTTCAGCAAAATGTCAGAGTTTCCGTAGAGCCTTTCCTTGAACAACGGGTCTAAAATTACGTTCGCTCCTAATCACCTCTTATCACCATCCAACGTGTACTTTTTTTATTGGTTGGTCCTGTTTGTTTTCTGGCTCCCCTACTTGACTACAGGCTTCACAAGGCCAAGGACTGTTTGTATTTGGTTCATTTGTGGTTCTTCAGGGTCCAGAACAGAGCGTGGCATATAGTAAGCACTCAATAAATACTTGTTAAGTAAATGAATCCTTCTTGAACTTTGTAGCTGTCAATCCGCACCAAAAATCACACCCAACTAAAAAGGACTAGACCAGTTCTTATGCCCATTTGGGGAATCTTTCTTCCTTCCATAAGAGAAACAAACCCCAGTTCAACCTCAGGTTCTCAGTGGTGATCAAGAGAGTGAACTCTTCCCGGTGTTTCAAAAACCTGGTAGGAGATAGTTTGTAAACCATTGCAAAGATTAAATCTTCCCTCTCGCCCTACATCAGTGTGAGTTTGAGGGGGAAGGTGTGGAATGGGATGTTGCAGGAAAGGTTTGTCAGACATAAATAGCTTTGGTTAATTAAAAATGGGAAAACAAATTGTATAACAGATGCCATTTATTTGACTTGAAATCACGTCTTTCAAACATTTGTCTGTGGCAAACACATTAAAAGCATTTTTAGTGGTAAATATCTGAGAACTCTCATTTTATCTGTTCAATTCAAAATTTACATAGCAAGTATCTAACATGCCCCTCATGCAGTCTTAAAGTGCCATGGGTCAATGATTCATTGATTGGTTCTAGATTTCAAGTGGTTTACGATCTATTTAGAACAATAGAAGATATATAATGATAACATATGATAAATACAAATACTACATCATAATTTCTTAAGTTTATTTATTTATCGTGAGAGAGAGTGAGTGGGGGAGGGATGGGGGAGAGGGAGAGAGAATCCCAAGCAAGCTCTGTACTGTCAGCACAAAGCCTGACATGGGGCTCGATCTCACAAACCAGGAGATCATGACCTGAGCCGAAGTCAAGAGTCAGACGCTTAACTGATTGAACTACCCAGGTGCCCCGCTACCTCATAAATTTTACTTATTTTTTTATGTTGCATAAATATACATATATTTCATGTTGAGGTCATGTATAAATATGTAAATTGTATATGTAATAAAATGCATCTCTGAACTATGATAGTAAATAAAACCATGCACAGCAAATAGGGATGGATGAACAAGCATTTGGTTAATTTAAGTTTCTACCAGAGCATTCATCAACCAAACCAGTTTTCAAAGACTTTGCATATAATTTATTCTCTCTTTTGATCGTTCGGAATAGCCTCAGAACATTTTGACGCGCAGATTTGTATTTGTGAAGATAAACATCTAGTACGGTGAGTAAAGACCATTCTAGCGATTCTCACCTTGTGGTGACTTCAGTTCTGATAAGTAGAAGAGCGCTGTAGAAACACACTGCTAATCCTTCAGGTGAACCCCCTTTCTCCAAGTCAGCCAGGAATGTGTATCATCGTGAGCAGATCTCTCAAAATCAGGCTCCCTGCCAAATTCCTACTCAGATAATTACATTTTATCTGTCTAAATCCCCTATGTTACTGCATTGGGATAAAGGCTTAATTTCCCATCCATTAATTTTCTTTCATTTTGTCTAAGAGGTGTTTGCATTTTTGTCATTCAGAAAACAATTCCAAGGAGTCCTTCTGAACTTCCGGTGTGATCTTACAGACGGAAGCTTATGCAGATGGACATCTGTTCCCCTCAGGCCTTCCAGCATCCATAGGCCCCTTTCCTGGTGACGGCCCGAGAGCCCTAGAGAAACCTGCCATCCCCTCTCTCAGCCTGCGCTCGCAGGGGAGCCCGATCTGGGTGGTCATATGCACTGCTCGGCATTTTCCATCCCCCTGGCCTCAGTGATCGGCTCGGGGGACACAAGTGGCCTGATTCGGCTGGGTCTGACCTCAGCCATTCATTCAACCCACCTTGAGCAATGGTGTGACAGTCACACAGGCTCTGGGGATGCAGTGGTGAACACAGAGTCGTCGCCCTCGTGGATCTCACAGCCTAGTGGGAAATGTTTTCTTTGGTGCAAAAGGTATTTCTCTGGGGTGAGAGGCGTTCTTTCCTTCTGCCTGACTTGGGGTGTGGGAAGCCAAGTCTGGAGTGGCTGGGACCAAACAAGGGCGGCACAAGGCAGAGGGGACAGAGAGACTTGAGTTCTGGACGCGTCACGTCCCCACGTCTGTTGTCATCTTTTGGGCCCTTGGAAGCCACAAGCCAGCTAACGCCTGGATTTTCAGTGAGAGGATCTACTCAGTCCTCCTTTGAGGTTAACTAGGTTGTGACAGAATTTCTGCCGCTTGTAGCTGAAAACGTGCTCCTTGGCCACCTTCGGTGATGTGATCAGGTACCCAGTTGTGGCAAGTGCGGCTCCCTGGGTCTCCGTGTGACAACAGTGAGGCAGACGCGAAAAGTCCATTCGTGGCTCCCAAACGGACTCTTGATGAGCGTGCCTGGCCTGAAAAAGAAAAGTTCCAGAGGACTTGTTTTAGGGTTGGCACCAGTTAATTTTGCTAGAATGAGTCAGGGACGCTCTGGGGTAGGTCACAACCCTTTACGACAGTTTTTGTTTGCCCATTTTGTTTTAAATTTCAAGCTACTTTTATTTTGGAGTTTTTGTTACGAGGCAATAGATAATACATCTCTAGATAGGAGTCATGTAAACTGCAATCTATATGTTCAACATTTTTTTTAACGTTTATTCAGTTTTGAGAGACAGAGAACTAGTGGGGGAGGGGCAGAGAGAGAGGGAGACACAGAATCGGAAGCAGGCTCCAGGCTCCGAGCTGTCAGCACAGAGCCTGACGCGGGGCTCGAACTCACGGACCGTGAGAGCATGACCTGAGCCGAAGTGGGACAGTCAACCGACTGAGCCACCGAGGCGCCCCCCTCAACATTTTGAAACAGGTTGGCTCATGAAATCCAAATGAAACCTGAAGATACGCTGCTACAGATGAAAAAGGCAAGTTGCAGTTGCAGAACAATACAAGTAGACAGAGGTGGGTTTCAGTATTTTTTAAATAATTCATGACCAGTTTGAGCGTGTGACCAAAGCTGCAGCTGTCCGGTATTTAAACACCAATGCTGTCACGTGTTTCTATAAATTTGTAAGAATTCCAAAGTCTTCTCAAAGCGGTCACGGCAGAGGGAAGAGAGAGACTGAGTTCTGGATGCCTCAGTAGCTGTAGGTGTTGTTCTTGTATCCTCTGTCTTTCCGTGTAGTTTTCTGTTCTGAACCGTGTCCACCATTCGCTCAGCGTCCAGATACTTTGAAGAGACGGCACAGCTTTCCTGTACCTGCCGCCGTCTCTCACATCTTCACTCTCACTGCCCTTCACATCTGTGCGGTCCTGCGTCTCTCGCTCGCGTCCCCCGTCCCCCGTCTCTTGCTCGCGTCCATACTGCTTCTGTCTCGTGTCAAACAGTAGCTAATAAGCGAGCTGTAGGACCATCTCCTTCCATCGTCCCAGCAGGCCTAACAGGCACGTGGTGCTGTTGCCCCCGTTTGACATCTAAGGAAACTGACCCTCAGGCGTCAGGTTACCCGTCAAAGCTCGGTTCATTAGGAAGCAGAAAAACTGAGTCTGGAATCCAGATCAGTCTGTCAGTGTACTTAACGTTTCTGCCCACTCCCGGGGTTTATCCTTACGTGGTTTTTGGATTCCAGCTTGGGCACTCTTCCTCCATTCCGTCCGTGGGCTTCTCAGTTCCCCGCTGGTGTCTGCTTCCATCCCCACTCGGACTCTTGGCCGTCGTGTCACCCTGCTTCTGAGCGTGCCCCCTGTGTCGTCGGCCTCCCCGGGAGAGGCTGCACACGCGCCACGGTCAGTTATGCGACTGATTGTTGACTTGTGCCGCTTGACCGTGGAAAACACTCCTGCCCATGGGAAACTCTGCTGTGGAGGTCAGAGAGCACTGCCTTCCTGGGAGCGTCCGGGAGAAGAACATGCTGATGAGGAATGAAATCAGCTTTCCTGTCGTAAGGCTTTCTGTTCTCTAATGTGGCCACAAATACAGCAAAATGGGCAGATTTTAAAGAGTGGCAGGGAGTGCTACCAGCTTTTGAAGCTCTTTTCCCCTGCTTACTGCGGGCTTACACATAAGTGGTTGCACTGGTTATCAGCAGACTGGCCGTCACTTGAAAAGAATTACTGCAAGGTCATAGAATTTTGAAGTTCAAAAATATGTTACGGATCAGCGATTCACTACTTAATGAGCACTCTCTTAACGACCGTGACTGACTCTTTTGCATTAAACAGCCCACCATTTGAGTATTCAGAATATTCTATTACCATAAAGGAAAGAAGGACAACACTGTTACTAGGTCGTCAACTCTTCCTTCAATGCAGAACGATTCACAAAACTGTAGGATCTTAGGGGCAGTTTCTTCCCAGGGTCCCTGGGCATGTAATCCATGTGCTCACACCATGGCCACGGTTAGGCCTAAAAGTAGGTATGAAGTGAGGTATCTCCTAAAGTCTTATGTCCTCTCAAACACCTCCCTCTCCAGTGGTTAGTTAGACCCGGTCTCCTTTCAGTCTCGCCCCAAATTAACTACATTGTTCTTTTCTGTCCTAAATCCTGGCTTTAGTCCTTTCTCATTAATAAAGGATCAATACATTCCTCAAATAAAAGTAGGTAAGTTGTGGAGAGAGTGGGGAACATGATGAATGGGGTGTTAGGGATTATGGAACACCTGTGCATCAAAGAAAGGTACCAAGTACCCAAAAAAGAAAAAGTCAAACACAACATTCTCCTACCTTTCAGTATGGCCTACTGTCCAGTCCTGGGCTTTTACTACACAGAGGAGGTGGTGGCCCATGCTGTCTCATTTGGCAAACCCTAATTACTCTTTTTCTAGAGCTATGCTGTCCAATATGGTAGCCACTTGCCATATGCGGCTATTTATACGTAATCAAAATAAAACATTAATTCCCTCTGTTGCACTAGCCACGTTTCAAGTGCTCAGTAGCCACATGTGATTGGTGGCTACCGTATTGGACAGCATGAGTCTGGGATATTACCAGCATCTCCGAAATTTCCATTCTACAATGCTGTTCCAGTGTTTCTTTAGACCAGTGCTTCCCAGCTTTTAACATGCATAAAAATCACTTGGGGATCTTGTGAGAAGGAAGATTCCAGTTCAGTAGGTCTGCAGCATGGTTTGAGGTTTTTTATTTCTGACGAGGTCCCCATGTTATAATGCTTTCGGTTCAGAGATCATAATTTGAGGAGCAGCTTTTTACATTACACTGTAAGGTCATCGTTCTTACACTCCTGCACATTAAAATCACCAGAAGCTTTAAAATCCTAATGGTCAGGGGCTCCTGGGTGGCTCAGTCAGTTATGTGTCTGACTTTGGCTCAGGTCATGGTCTCGTGGTTCACAAGTTCAAGCCCTACGTCAGGCTGTGTGCTGACAGCTCGGAACCTGGAGCCTGGTTCCGATTCTGTGTCTGCCTCTCTCTCTGCCCCTCCCCCGCAAGCACTGTGTCTCTCTCTCTCTCTCAAAAACAAATAAACATTTAAAAATTAAAAAAAAACTAATGATCAGGCAGCATCTGAGATGAGTTAAATCAATCCCTGTGGATGGGAACCAGGCATCTGCACTTTTGATGAGAACTCCCCAGATGAATCTGATGTGCAGCCCCGATTGAGAAGCAGGGTACTCAGCCTGCATCAGAATTACTGGAAGGGCTTGTTGAAACAGAGATCCTACTTCCCGTCCCAGGTCCCTTTCAGTAGGTCCAGGAGGGAGCTAGATAATTTGCATTTCTTTTTTTTTTTTTTTTAATTTTTTTTTTTCAACGTTTATTTATTTTTGGGACAGAGAGAGACAGAGCATGAACGGGGGAGGGGCAGAGAGAGAGGGAGACACAGAATCGGAAACAGGCTCCAGGCTCCGAGCCATCAGCCCAGAGCCCGACGCGGGGCTCGAACTCCCGGACCGCGAGATCGTGACCTGGCTGAAGTCGGACGCTTAACCGACTGCGCCACCCAGGCGCCCCTGATAATTTGCATTTCTAATAAATGCCCAGGTGATACGGGTGCCGCTGGTCTGGGGCCACTCTGGAGCCACAGCCTTGGTAACCGCAGCGGGGGCATTTCCTGGGAAGTCCTCGGAGGCACCGGATCTGGAGTCCCACCCCAGACCTATTCACGTAGAACCTGCATTTCAGCCAAATTCTCCGGGTGATCTGAACGCACGTTACTATTTGGGAGGCGCCGCTGTGAGGCACTAGGGAACGTCTTTAATTGCTAACTCAACTGATCAAGGCGTTTTGTACTTGCGGTAGAAGTCCTTAGCGAAGAGGCTGGACATAACGTAGTTCACCTGGCACGAGGCTGCCTTGTGTGGTAGTTCCTGAAGTGCGCAGCGTCGCATGCCCGAGGTGCTTGGGAGAAACGTAAATCCTCAGGCCTCGTCACAGACGGTCTGGATCGGATCCGCTGGGGCTGTGTGTCTTCCGAGCCCTCCAGATGTTTCTTACGTATGCTCGAGGATAAGGACCCCTGGTGTAGCCACAAGGGTGGGCTTTGGAGCCAGATGGCCCTGGTTCAGATCCCAGAAACACTGCTGAAAAGTGGTGCCCTCGGATATGTTAATTATCTCCGGTTTCTCTTATGAATGAGGATGAGGATAATGGGAGTACGTACCTTGCAAGGTTATTATATGCATTAAATGAGAAAATACATGAAAAGCTCCCTCTAGTGACTAGAAAACGTTAGCAGTTGTGGTGGCACATGCCTGGCAGTACATATGTTTACGAGAACCCCCAGACTGCCTTCAGAGGGAGGTGTTTGCGATTTTGATGCTGGCTCATGCCTGGAATGGTCATCAGCAACTACGACCTTAGCTCAGGAGAACGAAGCCAACCTGACGGCTGTTGACATTTTCTGGGCTCTACTGCAAGGATGTGACATGGCTGCGAAGACAAAATCTTGTAGGACCCGGGACCTGCACACTGCCCTTCTCCACCTGCAGGACCGGCCCCCCACCTCAGGCTGGCCTAGCTCTGGGTCATGGGCGGAGCTGTGTCGGGCTCCCAGGACATGCCTGTTAGGTGCAGGGGTTGGGTTGTCCTCGCCTAACCTGAAGAACCAATGCTCTCTTTCCTCTAAGCCCACCCACCCAGGCAGTCTTGAAGTCGTGTACCATGAGCCGGCATTGGAGGACTGGTGTGTGTGTGTGTGTGTGTGTGTGTGTGTGTGTGTGTGTGTGTGTGATTCCTCCTCTTCCCACAACCGCCTTCTGTAAGGACAGGAAATACATTTGAGCTGAAAGAACGTCTCCCTTCCTCTACCTGTCTTCCTCTTCCAGCTGTTCACTAAAGATGTTCACTTTTTCCGGCTAGCTGCATAGCTGACTGAAAGCCTCCTGACAAAACTATTAAAATAATCCGCTCCTCTCTTTAGAGCATTTCTGTGGCCTGTTGCTCACTCCAGTTTTGGCTAAAAACCTTAAACTTGAGTGAACTAAGTACACTGTCTTCTATTGTTTCTAGCTACTCAGTTTGACAGAAATATGTCCTCCCCGCTGCCCCCCCCCTCAATAAAAGAACCATGGTAATATGCTTTTCTTTTCAGGCTATTAAGCAAGTAAATCAAATGACCTATACTCTTCTGAGTCTTTGTCAGTTGCATAACCTTCCCCATCTTTGATGTTATGTTTCTTTCTGTAGGGGTTTGAGTGATATTGTCCATTCGAGCATTCAAGCAGTGTCTCAAGAGCTCAAGAATGCATCTCATAAACTAAGTTAAACACTCCCAAGAAAGACTCACCACCACATGATAGATTAGAATTATGGAATTAAAAAAAAAAGAATTATGGAATTTAGTTGGAATGTCAGAGCTTGGGATCCCAGGAAACCTTATAAAATTGTCTAGTTCGTTAGTTCTCAAACTTTGGTGTGAGTCACCTAGGAGGTTTGTAAAAACACATGTTGCTAGATCACACTTCGGAATTCTTGATTTGGTAGGTCTGAGCTGATGGTTGAGAATTTGCGTTTCTACCAGATTCCCAGGGCTGCTGCTGGTGGTTCTGGGACCCCGCTTCAAGAACACTGACCTAGTTCAGTCTTCTTTCTTTAAGGAAAATACTTCTAGCCCCATTTTGCATATAAGACTGTGGAAGTAGAGAAAACGCTACATACGCAATTTAACCAGAATGTAGAAGAAAAGGGGAATTTTTAGGTCTTGATTATCTCTTTGGGTTAGCTAGACAAACATCTGTAATGTCAGGGTCCTAGATTAAGTGTCTGGGGAAAATGAACCACTGTGAAAATTTCGACTTAACCTCAGCTGTGACTTAACCACTGGGAGGCATGCATTTGTTACTGAATTTCCTGAAAAAAACTCATTTGATGGTTTTGCTTTAAGTTGTCTCCAAAATGCTTTCGTTGATACTATTTTTTGTTAGATGGCACTAAAATCCTGTTCACAGGACCTGTATAAGGAAACCAACGATCAGAGATGTTAAGTGATACTCTTCTAAACCACACAGTATGTA
This sequence comes from Lynx rufus, assembly GCF_022079265.1. Lineage (NCBI taxonomy): Eukaryota > Metazoa > Chordata > Mammalia > Carnivora > Felidae > Lynx > Lynx rufus. The sequence continues at coordinate 4,860,586 of NW_025814840.1, read as the reverse complement.
ACGTCCTGAGGCAGAAAGAATACACAGGCTTCTTGACTGCGTTAAACAGCACTATTCAAGATATATCTTGTAAACCAAATATGTCATTTTAAATTTCTAGGAGTGACTTTAAAAAGTAAAAAGAAACAAGTGAAACGAATTTAGCAGTATATCTTATTTTAACCTGACATATGCAAAATATGATACCCCAAGTACGTAGCTCTATATGTGATTAGTAGGTCCTGTATCATACAGAATAGCTTGAGCAGGCTTGTTGGGAGACTCAGGTCAGGGAGGTTATTGCTCAAGGTCAAGATTGTAAGGGTCACTGGCAGGTCTCGTTTCTTTAAAAATGTCCATGACTATTATGGTCTGTGGAGTATGTTTCTAACTCCCTTGTCAGATGGCCTGTGGTCTAGAGCTGGACTCTCCCGTACGTGCGACAGCTTGAAATCAAGTTAACTAAAATTAAATAAAATTAAAAATGCGTGTCTTCGGGGCGCCTGGGTGGCTCATTCAGTTAGTGTTCAACTTCAGCTCAGGTCACGATCTCACAGTTCGTGGGTTCAAGCCCCGCGTCGGGCTCCGTGCTGACAGCTCGGAGCCTGGAGCTTGCTTCGGATTCTGTGTCTCCCTCTCTGTCTGCCCCTCCCTTGCTCATGCTCTGTATGTCTGTCTCTGTCTTGCAAAAATAAATAAAATGTTAAATTTTTTTAAGGAAGTGTTTCTTCAATCACACTAGCCACTTTGCATGAGCTGCATAGCTTCGCATAGCTAGGGCCTACACACTGGACAGCCCAACTGTGGACTTCGTCTCACTGTTCTCTTTGAACATTCAAACAATTTGGAGATACATGGTTTTTCTTCCACTGACAGTCTCCATTTACAGCCCCGGTTCAGTCTTCCCTCTACTTTCTATAGAAGCCTTGTCAACAATTTGATATATATTCTTCCAGTTTTTGTCTATGTACTTTGTACATATGAATATTCATACATACTACTCTCTGGCTGTTTATATGGATGGCATCATTCTTTTCTATTTAGAAATTTGCTCTTATTCACGTGATATTTCCTGAGAGATTTCATCTTTATACATATATGCCTCTACCTGTTATTTTAATTGTGTCACGGTACTCTGTTATGCTTACAGTATACCTATTTTTAAGACCTCTCCCTTTGTGCGTATCGTCTGTTGTGGGTATTCTGTTGCAAACAAGGAAACAACGAATCACATTTTGCATATCTTTTTTGTGCATTTGTATAAATTTTCTTTTGAACAATTTTCTACAGGTACATTCATTTCATCCAAGTATATCCGTGTTTTAAATTCTTGTAGGTATGTCCAGTCTGCCTTTCCAACACCCCCCCCCCCACCATTTGAAATGCCACCTTTATCTCAAACTACATTTCCAATATAAAGGATGAGTTTCTTATGTGTTTTTCAATGGTCATTTTTTCTGTGCCTGCGTAAATATTTTCTTGGTTACCAAGCGTCGTGGTATGTGTTAATACCTGCTAGAGAAGTCTGATTATATTTTTCATTCGTTCATCCAATGGCTTTGTTACTCCTGAACGTTCTCTCTTTCATATGAACTTCAGGGTCAGTAACTTCGTCAGCCGAGACTCCAAGGCCAAGTCCACCTGAAATACGATAATATATTTAGAAGCATTTGGATATACTTCTTTTGAATTTGTCATAACTCAAAAGTACAATCTGCATTGGGCAGTACATGTATTTACTAGATATAACAGACCTGTTTCACCTAGAAATGACAAGTTATTACCCAGTAATACACTTGCATATTTTAGGCAGTTGTAAAGTCTTTATTGAATGTGTAAGATCAGACCTTACTATTAGCTCTTAAATCATGTACGGACAAATGGCCTCCTGGCAATTAGCAGTAGCATTAGAATTTTGATTTATTATGTTTCTGTGCTGATTCACCTGCAAAATCATTTAACTCCAAAGTTCTTTAACACAACTAAATCTATGTTTTAGGAGTTCCTTTCTGAAATAAGGGAAAGTGCATATTTTAATCATCTTTTTATGTCGTGGTTGCCTTCCGCTCAGAATTCATGTAAAAATGACAATTCTATTTAAAAACCTCTAGGAATGTAAGTGCCACGAAATGTTTATGAAAATCAGCTTGTGTTACATATCTATTCATTTCAAATTAAGGGAGAAAGGGGATGAAAAAAAGCTTTCAAACCTTCTAGCTGTTTCCCTAATAACACCTTTTAAGTTTGAAACATTTTGAGGAAAACTTTGCAGTTCTAAGAAAAAGCTGTGAAATGCAAGCCTTCCAAATGAAAATCCGAAGTAAGAGAAAGAAAAGCTTCTTTCTTTTTTAATAAATCATATTCGAGGGAGGTACTTTTTTTTTCCCCCTAAATTCCCTTCTGTTTACTGTGTGCCTAGAGAAAATTTGGCAGGTAGAGAAGTGTTGGTAAGCACACGTCAGGGCTATTTGAAACTAAAACCAAAATGGGGAAAAAGTCCTAGGCATTGATGCGGACTGCCAAAGTAGACATGTCTCCCCATGTGCAGTTTTACAGATTTAAAGATATTTCTTGAAGTTCTATAAAAAGCAAATAAATGAGAAAATTACATGAGGGTGAATAAATGTCTAAGCTGATGTAGCAATATGTATTTCATTTAATCCTCTGTATTTTTAGGGTATTTTTGTGACGTTGTGCTGAAGAACATTTTTGCAATTCAGTCATCTGTGTGATGAATTCAAAATTACAAATTCTTGCAATTGGAACGTGCTGTGTAAATTTGTTTCAGTTTCACACCACGGAGATACAGGATGTGACACTTCTAGACAAGTCAAAATAGCAACAGAAACCCAGAGAATGTGAAAGTCTGCTGAGGAGTTTCATATTCTAGAACAATCAGATGTGTTTGATTTCGTTTGTTTCCATTCCCTACCAAAAAACAAGCACTTGTAGAATAGTTTGAGAACTGGAATAATTTCGTTTGTGCTAAATGTATGTTTCATAAGAATCCTGTTGTTTATGAAAACAGCAGGTCCCAGTGGTAACGCAGAGAGTATTTCCAAAGGCCTTGCCGTGAACCATGAAGCCCCCGTCAGTCACGGCTTCCCGCTGTGTGACCTTCGTGGTGGTCACAGACGTGGATCTCCACAAGTGGAAATGGTGGAGCCTTCACGCAGGTGACTTGTTCAACCGTCACTTGACAAGTGGAAATCACACGTGAAAGGACGGCACTTCCTGCGTGATCCGAGTCTGGTTCTCCCCAAGCCACGGAGTTAGCTCAGAGAAACCTGTGGATCCTTCAGAAGCAGGAAGGGAGTAGAAAAAAGTGATTTAAAATCTGGTGAATTCAATCACATTTCCAAGGAAATACAATCAAGTTGAAGGTTGTGCTGCGGAAGGGGAGGGGCAGGGGATGGTTGGCCACTGTCTTGCTCTCTCTGTCTTGTTAATGTACTCCAAGTACATGTCTTAACTTCACTGGCGATATGTCTGGACCAGAGTTTCTGAACGTTGGCACTACTGATGTGTGGAGCTGGTCATTCTTCCTGTGCGGAGCTATCTGTATGTTGTAGGGCGTTTAGCACATCCTTGGCCTCTACCCACTAGATGCCAAGATAGCACCGCCCACCCCACACACGTTCGCACACCGTTGTGCCAACCCAACATGTCTCCAGTCCTTGCCACATGTCCCCTGGGATGCAAAATGTCCTAGCCTGTGTCTTTGCTTGTTTTCCAAGTGAAAGATACTTTGCTGATGAGTTTTGTTGAATTGTTGGTTACATTAAATGAGTTAAGTTGTTTTGGTTGAGGGAAGTCATAAAACTCTTTTCCCTTATGAAATCAGAAGGATATAATGCCATCAACACACCATCAAGTAGGGTAAATAGATATTTTTGTGGAGAGAGAAAGTGTTTGACAGGTTCAGCTGGGGTAAAATGATTGAATCGGTAAGTGCCTTGAGCCAGCAAATAAATGTTACCATGATTTGAAGGTGTATAGGCAAAGAATGGTGTCGGTATTCCTACAGAAATACTAGAATTCTATAGAATTGTTGCTTCTTTTGGATGGCCTTACATAGGGGAAAATGGGAGGGGGAGAGAAAGCTGTCTGCATTAATAGCTGATAAATAGAGCTGACGTTTGTGGTGTGCACGTCGCGTGCCAGACGCAGTACTCTGCGCTTAGCATATGTGACTCTACCCATTACGAAGGTACTACTACTATTCTCATTATACAAAAGCAGAAAGTGATGTTTAATGAGAGTAAATGGTGCCCCCAGTTCCACATCCGGAAGGAACTGTGACTGGGTTGGAACCAGACTCACTCAGCTCCTAGACTGTGGCAACATGATGGACTATTTTGGCTTACTTTAAGTTACTGCATTGTTCATTGAAAATGTTTATCTCCCAGACCTTTTAAAGATACTCATTGACCCCTCAATTTCATCAGTGTATATTCAAGTAAATAGAAACTTATTTTATTACTAATGAATCCAAACATCTTTATTTTTTTTAACGTTTATTCATTTTTGAGAGAGAGAGAGAGAGACAGACAGACAGACAGAACATGAGTTGGGGAGGGGCGTAGAGAGAGGGAGACACAGAATCTGAAGCAGGCTCCAGGCTCTGAGCTGTCAGCACAGAGCCCAGTGCGGGCTCACGAAGCGTGAGATCATGACATGATGACCTGAGCTGAAGTTGGATGCTTAACTGACTTAGCTACCCAGGTGCCCCCAAACATCTTTCGATCAGTTACTATGACATCTGAGTGTCCATGTAAGGGGGAAAATAACATAATGCCTTCCAAAGCAAAATACAAATATTTCCTTTAATGACCACTGAGATCTTTTTGTGTTATAATTGCCATTGCTGTGTAAAAGTAAATCTTCGGGGACCAACAGCTACAGAAGCCCCCGGGGCGTTTTGTGTCGTGTAACATAAAGCAAGTGCATCTCATTTTGTCAATTAGATGCATGCCTAGGGGTTTCCGGCCCGTCACACTTACGGAGGTTGTAAGCGGTGGTGACTAAGACCATAGGTGTCCGTGTTGGAAATCCTTAAGTTCAAATTCCATTTTCACTGCATACTCTCTGTAATGTTAAGCTTCAGCTTTTTTCTTTTTAATCTATCAAAGGAACAAAAATAGTACCCCTAAGTTTGTGTGCATATTAGATGGTCATATAGGTAGAACGTCCATAAAGCAAGAGCGCCTTCCCCTTTGCAGTAAATTCTAACTAAATGGGAGTGTATCTCTATCCCTGTTATGTGTGTGCTTAGGTCCAGTGACTTTTTGTGAGGAGAGCGTGAAGTCCAGTCATATTTCTAGAGGTAGGTTATGCTCCTGGTGCTGGTTGCCTTATGCGGAGTCCCTTGAGAACTCTTTCTCTTATGGCCATAACCCAATCATTGGCAACGCCAGGAAAGCTGTGGCCGTGTGTGTGACCCTGGAGGCTCATGGAACTTCTAAAGACGGTGCCGGTGACAGTTATAAGGGGACAAGTGGTTAGTGGGGGTGAGTGGCCCTGTAGCAGGGAAGGAAGAGACTGGCTTCGTATCCTCAATCATAGACACCTCTTCCCTTGCAGTCAACACCGCTGTTGGGCAGGGTCTCTAGGGACCGCCCCTTCCTCCAGCCACTCTCTGCATGGCTTCCTGCTGTGAAGACATTACTATTTCCTGTCCAGCGCCCATCTTCCCCCCTTTGGATGACACAACGCTGATTTCTTCGGGAAGCCACCTCTGTATCCTCAGCCATTTGTTTTGGTTTCCCAAACCCAAGGGCTGGGCCCTGATCAGCCTAAAGCAATTAAAATACCAGAACTACTGGTCCAAATTATTGGTTTGGGATTGGGCACTGAAGGCGGTCCAGGGGATGGAAGGAGATCCTGCTGGAGGGGTCCGTGAAACAGAATCTCCTTCTTTTCTAGATTGTGGGGTAAGCACGTGTGAGCTGTGGAACATTTATAGCCACGTTGCTACTGTAAGGCAGGATCGTGGGGATTCGGGGTAGCCACTGGGGGAAAACACTTCAGTTGTTGGAAGAAGCCTGGCTTACAGCTAGATCTGCATTTGAACTCTGTGGTTGAGGAAGTCAGTAAATACTCCTTTCCCTCTCTCCTCCTCTTCCTCCTCCTTCCTCTTTGTGTGAGTCGGTTTTCATTTATAACTAAAGATCTCCTGATTCACCGACATTTTATTTTCATAACATTTTCATATTTTCTTATAGAACGTATACTATGCTGTGCATTATGGGTATTTATGGACACATGCCTGTGTCTTGCACGATGCTCAGGGTAGGGTCTGGTGGGAAGGATACTCTAGGTGACTTTCTTCTTTCTCTCCTCTTGGGACATGGTGATATTTTTGCATGCAGTCAGTCCTCAAGAGGGATAATTGTTGAATGAATGATAATAGCTGTAATAATTACGTATTTCTCAGGCTTGGCAAGGTGATATTATTTGCAATTTACTTTCTAAATCCCAACAACTAATGAGTTAGTTATTATTTAAGTGATTTCTATTAAAAAAAAAAAAAAAGGCAGGTAAAGCAAAGATAAATGGTTCTGAACCATTGCTCTGATCCGGGGTAACAATTGTGTGGACTCAGGCTGGAGACTGGAAACCAGCCCATCCATTACTTAGAGTCCTTTTTTCTTCTAAGAAAGTAGTGTGTGATGAAGGTAATAAGTGTCTGTGGATAGCGGCCTCGTTTTTAGATACACTGGTAACAGGTGCCCTCATCTGGTGAATTCACTGGAAAGGCAAGAATGACAGTCCACGGGGTGCCTAGGTGGCTCCGTCGGTTGAGCGTCCGACTTTGGCTCAGGTCATGATCTCGCAATTTGTGAGTTTGAGCCCTGCGTCGGGCTCTGTGCTGACAGCTCAGAGCCCGGAGCCTGCTTCGGATTCTGTGTCTCCTTCTCTCTCTGCCCCTCCCCACTTGTGCTCTGTCTCTATCAAAAATAAATAAAAAAAAAAAAAAAAAAAAAAAAAAAAGAATGACAGTCTAGTAGCCACGGAGCCACAGGTGGATGTCTCCAAGGGTGTGGGGTAGTGAATTCTGAGCCAGCCTGCAGAAGGTATTGGTCCTCCATGGTTTGCTTGTTTTTAATTTTTATTTATTTTTTAGTTTTAATTCTTTAAAAAAATTTACATCCAAGTTAGCATATGGTGCAACAGGGATTTCAGGAGTAGAGGCCTTAGTGCCCCTTACCCATTTATCCCATCCCCCTCCCACAACCCCTCCCGTAACCCTCAGTTTGTTCCCCGTGTTTATGAGTCTCTTCTGTTTTTCCCCCTCCCTGTTTTTATATTATTTTTGTTTCCCTTCCCTAATGTTCATCTGTTTTGTCTCTTAAAGTCCTCATATGAGTGAAGTCATAGGATTTTTGTCTTTCTCTGACTAATTTCACTTAGCATAATACCCTCCAGTTCCATCCACGTAGTGCAAATGGCAAGATTTCATTCTTTTTTTTTTTTTTTTAATTTTTTTTTTTCAACGTTTATTTATTTTTGGGACAGAGAGAGACAGAGCATGAACGGGGGAGGGGCAGAGAGAGAGGGAGACACAGAATCGGAAGCAGGCTCCAGGCTCCGAGCCATCAGCCCAGAGCCTGACGCGGGGCTCGAACTCACGGAGTGCGAGATCGTGACCTGGCTGAAGTCGGACACTTAACCGACTGCGCCACCCAGGCGCCCCTGGATTTCATTCTTTTTTGATTGCTGAGTAATACTCCATTGTATATACATACCACATCTTCTTTATCCATTCATCCATCAATGGACATTTGGGCCCTTTCCATACTTTGGCTATTGTCAGTAGTGCTGCTATAAACATGGGGGTGCGTGTGTCCCTTCGAAACAGCACACCTGTATCCTGTGGATAAATGCCTAGTCGTGCAATTGCTGGGTCGTAGGGTTTCTATTTTTTAGTTTTTTGAGGAACCTCCATACTGGTTTCCAGAGTGGCTGCACCAGCTTGCATTCCCATCCATGGTTTTTATTTATTTCAGTTTCTTTTTTCATGAGGGTGATTTGTTACCTGCGTGAGAATCCCGAGGCCAAGAACCATAAACCATTTTTAGAATGATTTAGTTGGATCAGGTTAGGGCTGGAGCTGGTTCGCTCTCATACGTGTTGCAATTGTGGGTTTGGGCCAAGTAGCACCGTCCTCACACGGTGACGGAAGTGGAGGACAACGTGTGGAGGGAGGCCCAGCGCAAGGACCTCTTCTCACGTGCGCTGAGCGCAGTGAGGCCGGATGACCAGAGCGACAGCTGAACAGAGCAGCGGCGGCCGTGGTTCCCCCTTTAAAGCGAAGGCTCTGGTCCCGGCCCCGTGAGGGCAGCTGGTGTGACTGCCCTGAGCCCGAGGGCGCAGAGACCAGCTGCTGCTTTGCACAGCCCAAGCTACGGTTTTCACTGTGTCACAGCCCGGCGTCCCTTGATCCCAGGAGCCCCTGGTCCTTCACTCGTTATTTTCTATTGTGGCCGGTATCTGATATTGACTTAAACCCCATCAGATTTGTGGGTTTGATTGCTGAGTGTGTTCCAACGAGAGGACCTGATCCTCCAAGAAGAGGCATGCGGCCTTCGGTAAAAGATCGCGGCCGTGGTCCTGGGGCCGCCGGTGAGGTGTCTGGAAGCAGACCGCGGTGTCCCCTCGAGCCGCTGGCCTTCGCGCTCAGCTCTGCGAGCGTGCACACGCTATGCCCTTTCTCCATGTCCCGATTCCTTCCCTGAAAATGAGACAAAAACAGCACCTCCTTCACTAGGTCAGACAGATTAAGCGATGGGCCAGGACACGCGTAGCCTGGCACTGTCCTGGCACGCGGGAGGAGCAGAGAACATGCTCACACTGTGCGCTCGCCGCACCGAATCCGTAAAGACAAGGAGGACAGAAAGCAGGGTACGTCAGAGCTCAGGTTTATGGGTGGAAGTTCCTTTGAGGTGAAATTGAATTTCTGCCTCACGTATCGACCACCTAGGACTCTCACTGCTGCTGTCAAGATAAAAACCACCAACAAGCCCCCCTCGTGAAGTGTTGGGCCGGTGGGTGGGCACACACACAGGTCCGCCGTGAAGTAGTAAGAACAGAAGTTGCCGGGACGCCCACATCCTCACTTGAGCCCTTTGCAGGCAGTGGAGCTCTTTGTGTGCTGATACTCGATCCAGGGGACCCTCACAGGGGGCTGTTTTATTCTCGCCGAACCTTTCTCTGTTGCTTTTCGTATAAACAAGGGAAACTTTTTTTTTTTTTAATTAAAAAAATCTGAGGTCAGTTAGGAATGTCCTTGTGACTGTTGTGTGGTGTAAAATAGACCCTCTGGGGAAATGAATCATGCTAGTATCTGCTTCGCTGCTCATGCTGGGAACGATCCAGTAACATCCCGACTTTCAAGTGCTCCCCCACACCCTCCTCGCGCTCCTTCCCTCTCCTCCCCACCAGGCTGCCAGAGCCTGTAGTCGCTTGCTCCCCCACTGTCGGTCCTCCCTGCCAAGAGACCAGTTCCAGGAGGACAGGGATGGTCTCCCTTCCCTCCGCATTGTACCCTCAGAGACCAGTATGGTTCCTGACTCGTAGTACTCTCCCGAGGAGATATTTGGTAAATTAGTAAACGGATATCCAAATGCTAGCTAGAAAAATAAAGCCTGTTGAATACCAGCATCAGCTGACTTGGAAGTGTGGCTCAGCCATTGCCAGAGAGCGACGCAAACACGCTCCCTGAGGAACCTATTGGTGAACCTTTGTGGCTTGTTTAAATGTGTGTTGATCAATGAATGACACTTAATAAGCGGTATTTTGTGGTAGCAAATTACATCTATTTTAAGTTAGAATTTATATAGGGGCGCCTCGGTGGCTCAGTCAGGTAAGCGTCCGACTTCGGCTCAGGTCACGATCTCGCCGTCCGTGGGTTCAAGCCCCACGTCGGGCTCTGTGCTGACAGCTCGGAGCCTGGAGCCTGCTTTGGATTTTGTGTCTCCCTCTCTCTCTGCCCCTCCCTTGCTCACACTCTCTCTCTCTCTCTCAAAAATAAACATTAAAAAAATTTAAATGAGAGTTTATACAGATGTAACGGATAACTTCAATTTGCTTATTATGCATGTAATAATACCCACTGATTGTGAAATGCTGATAAATGCAAATACTTTCCTCCCAAAGGGGAAGAAATACTTTCCGTTTATTTTCAACCAGAGATAACTCAGACTAACCACTGATTAACAATTGAGAAAATACCCTATTTTAAATGTATATAAATTTGCTAAATTTATTTTATTGAAATTAACATTACTTTTTCTATCTTCTCTTTATTTTTTAAATTTTTTCCCTTTAAATTTTTTTTTATGTTTATTTAGAGAGACAGAGAGAGAGAGAGCGAGCGAGTGTACAAGCAGGGGAGGGGCAGAAAGAGAGATTCCTAAGCAGGGTCCACACTGTCAGTGTGGAGCTCGATGTGGGACTCGAACCCACAAACTGTGAGACCATGACCGGAGGTGAAGTCAAGAGTCAGACGCTTAACCAACTGAGCCACCCAGGTGCCCCTCCTTTTTTTAATTTTTAATTTAGATTTTATTAAAAAACATTTTTTTTAACGTTTATTTATTTTTGAGACAGACAGAGACAGAGCATGAATGGGAAAGGGTCAGAGAGAGGGAGACACAGAATCTGAAACAGGCTCCAGGCTCTGAGCTGTCAGCACAGAGCCCGACACAGGGCCCAAACCCATGGACCGCGAGATCATGACATGAGCTGAGGTTGGATGCTTAACCAACTGAGCCATCCAGGCGCCCCTGCTATCTTCTCTTTATTATAAAAACAAATACTGCATTGAACATCACACCATATGAAATATTAAGAAAATGAAAGTTTCATGTAATCTCATACCCCAGAGCCATTCTACTCAAGATGTGAATGTGGTGTCTAGCCTGCAGTGTTCTGCCTCAGACTGTTACTGGTCTGCTAGGAAGGAAGCAAGGAAAATACACAGTTAAAAAACTTGAACAGGAATTTCAATATTAATTATATGATATAAAACTTCTGTTTCCCAAAGGATTAGAAAAAAATAACAGTAGCAAGTTTTCAAAATCTGGTTCTTAACTACTATAGACTGAGAAGCAGTGGATTAGAGAGAGTTTGCCTTATGTTAGCTCATCGTTTTCAGTACCCATGCTGCTCTGTGTCTCTTTGTACGTATAGCTACCTGTCGACGTATGCAGACATGCCCACCTGTACATGTATTTATTCACCAGGTCTGTGTGTAGAGATAAACGCCCATACAAAGACGTACAGGCATATATAACAAAACTGAAATTTTAACAAATACGAAATTCCAGGAATAGAATACAAATAAGTTTTCCTGTTTAATCTTTAAAATGGCAACAGGAATTTGCTACCAGGATTGTCCCTGCTTCCCAAAGAGATGTCTGTTCTGTACATTCGGTAGTAAATTTTCAGCAGAAGTAAGCTGCTCAACAAAATGTCTTGCTTTAATGTTTATTGGAGAGGGAGAGAGAATGCAGGGGCAGAGAGAGAGAGGGAAAGAGAGAATCCCAAGCAGGCTCTGCACTGTCAGCACAGAGCCCAACACGGGGCTCGATCTCAAAAACCATGAGATCATGACCTGAGCTGAAATCAAGAGTCGGAAGCTTAACAAACTGAGACACTCAGGTGCCCTAGGGAAATTTCAAACTGATGTATGCATCTGGAACTTTTGAAAAGACAACAAAAGAACCCCACAATGTTTTGAAATAACTCAGAATTAGAGCCAAGCATCCAGAGAGTGAACTCAACCAACAAAATCTGGCCACTGTATTTGGCAGGTGAGATCTATGGTAAGTAATGACGTTATGTTGTCATTGTAGGACATGCTTACGTGTTGACGTTGTTCGGTCCGTGACTAGATCCCAAGTCTCTGGGGTCCTCTAGTCTACCGGCTGATGGTGGAGCATCTCTTAACTGCGTGTGTTGCCGCCTCGCCCCTCCTTCTGCGACAGTAGGCGTTGGTTGGCAGATGGACGTCAGGGATGGAGTCAAGGGTAGGTCGTCCTTAGAGGCCATCACGAGCCATCCTCTGCGCCGACTGGTCTGCTTGGGCAGGTGCACGCAGCAAAAAGTCCCAGGAAATTCTCAGGAAACCTGAGCAAAGTCACATGGCCAAGTAAGATAGCGCAAGCATGGGAGAACATCTTGCCAGTACTTTATTTGGCACTTCCTTTAGCTCTGTGTAAACACATTTTAATTTCTGCATTTGAGCAAAGATCTGGGTCACTCTGGGCTTATTTTGTAGAGGAAGAAAGCTTTACCTCATAAAAAGCCCACTTGCAAGCTTCTCTCTCTCCTTTTTTTTCCTAGGTGTAGGTTCATGACAGTTTATCCTTTTTTCTCTCTTTCCCCTTTCCTCTGAAAGAAAACCTAACGTCTACTTTATATATAATTGATGACAGTTCTGGTACAGGAGTTTGACATATGTTCCTACTGAAAGGGTCATGGCTTTACTTTATTTTCGATCTGCAATAAGCATTCAAATCATTAGTCAAGGAGTTGTTTTTGTTTTTGTTTTTCTCTATGAGGCAGTGAGTCCTAAGGATGAGACCAAGCCAGTTTGTTTCCGTTCTGAGGGGCTTCTAGCATCATCCTGTCTGAAATACTTAACATTAAGTCTGACTGTAGTAGGGTCAGCTATCTGATATACATAATCAATCTCAGAGTTCAAAAGAAGTGAGAATTTCGGTGGGAAGTTTTCACATCTGGCGTTCTCCTTGCTGATTTTTGCAATCCAAATCCTGATAGTTGATTGCCAAACCTCTATCATCATAAACTGGGCCCAGCACAAGGAAAATAAAGGTTTTATTAGGGGGCGGGTGGATCACTTTGTCACAGGATAGATAGTACTGATTATATTTCCTTAAAAAAAGCAACATATAGCTATTCATATAAAAAGTCAGAAGGATGTATAAACTAAGTGACAAAAGGGAATTATTTATGAAAGAGAAGATTATGGTTTTTATTTTCTTTTTTTTGATTTGGTTCTTATAATTTTTTTCTGCAATACCTGTTATTGTTTAATTAAAAGTAAGTTTTTAAAAGTAGAGTGTTGGGGCGCCTGGGTGGCGCAGTCGGTTAAGCGTCCGACTTCAGCCAGGTCACGATCTCACGGTCCGTGAGTTCGAGCCCCGCGTCGGGCTCTGGGCTGATGGCTCAGAGCCTGGAGCCTGTTTCCGATTCTGTGTCTCCCTCTCTCTCTGCCCCTCCCCCGTTCATGCTCTGTCTCTCTCTGTCCCAAAAATAAATAAACGTTGGAAAAAAAAATTAAAAAAAAAAAATAAAAGTAGAGTGTTATACATGATTTCAGTTAGTTAAAGGTAGACATTTTAATGAGAAGATTATTTTCACTTAAGGAGAAAATTATTGTGCTTGATTATTGTTAAGCATGTGTTAATTACAATAAGGAAGGAATGAAATGCACTTGACCTTCGTGTCCAACAAACGTGAGTTTCAAAGCCTGGAGGTATGTCACTGATGGCGACTGCCAGAGAAAATACAGCGCATCAAGTGAAATTTGAACTTCCGATCCCAGTGGATTTTTTTTTTTATATAAATATGTTCCAGATATCTTATGGAACACATAAAAAAAATCATTGGTTATCCATCTGAAATTCAGAGTTAATTTGAATTTTTTTATGTTTATTTACAGAAACTAGAAACCCCAATAACTGGGTAGGTTAATCTCTGTCTGGGTCTTAGTGTCCTCATATGTCACATGAATGGAGTCACCTACATCATTGGCTCTGCTCTGAGGATTACAGGGAAAAAAAACATGAGGGAGAGATTTTCTGTGACGTTAATGAAGCTTAGGCTCTGCCTTACTGGAGCTGACTGTGTGCACGATCCTGTGCCTGATTTTATATTCATAATTTTCTTAAAGCCCACTCCCCCGCCCCAATTATATAAGCCGTGGGGCGCTGTGCGTTTTCATCTTCCCTTGGCGAAATATTCATGTCTACACAGCAGCTTGCACAGAGTGGGCATTCAGTGAGAGGCAGTCTCTGTTCCTCATGACAGGCAGGCTATGAAGCGGAGTCCTCTGTTGTGAATAGGACAGGTGACCGCCAACGACTGAGCTCAAATTGCCCTTCTGTGCCTCTGAGTTGCAAAGGGCCATCCTCTGGAAGTCAAGGACAAACCTCCTCGTCTCCCCACATCCCTGACCCCTTCTCATATCGCTCCGAATGAGGAAGCGTGGAAGTTTCCAGAAATCCAGGAACTCGGGGCTCCTATTGGCCGGCAGCTCTGGAGGGCTTGTGGACAGTAAGCGGTGAGCCGACCGGTTGGTGCAGGTGGGATTCCTCTGAAGGGTGTGCAGCCCGGGTGGGCCGGGGCCCCTGGCGGAAAACGCTACTCCCTGCCGCGCACGGACCGCCGGTCTCCATCCAGCTCACCGGACCCGAGCGCACGCACTCGGAGCTGGCACCTCAGGGTCGCGAATCACCGCAAGCGCACGTCAAATACCATAAAGACATCTCCCCCCCCCCCCCCCGCCTTCAACACTGTCATTCGTCTCACCTGCTCAGAAGTCCCCATCCCCACTCGCAGACCACCAAGCACTCGGTGTCCGCGTGGCTCGTCCCGTGCCCTCCGTGGCCCGAGCGTGCTTTTGAGCTGTGCTTGCCCGGATTATAAGGATGATCTGTTTGCGACTTGCTACCCACACGTGGCATGTCTGGGAAGACCCCAGGACCAGCGTTGTGGGCACCAGCCTCACCTCACCTGACTGTTCCTTCCCCGGCTTATCTGTCTCTCCCCTTGCTTGAGTTTCCACAGATTGGTCTGTTTTTCTTCCGTCGATATGTATATAGTTCTGGAAACCACCTCAAGTTCTGTCTTCAAAGGAGAAGTGTTACATAAATGCATCACTAAACAAACATTTATTTAGTGGCACTGAGGGAACATTCTGGTTAAACCTTTGGTCAGGACTTATGTGAATCAAGACCGTTAAAGGCCTGACTTTCTTAATGTTTTTTATTCCCTCCTGTTCTGCGGGGTCGCAGATGGTCAGTGACATATTTGCACGAACTCTCATATGAGAAGACTATGGTTTGCAGCTGTGTAGGAGGTCAACAAGAAGGTAAAATTTGGCTGGATTCAGTTTGGCACTCGTGAACAAGATGGAATTTGAGTGTTATTTGAAGGGGTGAATTTTGGTTTATGAGGTATGAAGTAGGTAAAGAAAATGTTTTCTTTTCGGCTCTCGGCACCCGCAGGCGCAGGCCAGCCCCGAAGTGGGGTGTGCAGGGACACAGCGGACGGCTCCCCGCGCGGGCCCACGGGGGGAGAATTATATGGATTCTGGGAGCCTTGTGACCCTCCTCGGTTGGCAGCCGGCTAAGTCAACAGAGACTCCGGGGAGAGCCTGCTCCTGGTTTGGGCAAGAACTTAGACCAAGAAATGAATCACAGTAAGGAGAGACCGGAGAGGGACTTCTTTGCCTCGCCCTCCCCCAAAAGAAGGAGTTTTCAGTACCCTGCTGGAAAAACATGGGATCCTCTGGGCCCATATGCGCCTTTTCTCCTCCCTTCCTCAGTTACTCTGGAGATCTCTCACAGAAGAACACTCAAAAGCACAATTGCTGCAAATTTTATTTAATGATGACCCCTCAAGGGGTGCCTGGGTGGCTCAGTCACTTGAGCGTCTGACTCCTGATTTCGGCTCAGGTCGTGGTCCCAGGGTGTGGGATCGAGCCCCGCCATGGGCCCTGCACCACGCATGGAGCCTGCATGAGACCTTCTCCCTCTACTGCTTGCCTGCTCTCTCTCCAAAAAAAAAAAAAAAGATCTCTCAATACTTAACCAAAATTGACCAAAACCAAAATTTCCTACTATTTTTACTGTAAAATGAATTTTAAGCCTTATAAAGTTTTAAAAAGTGCATTTTGGAATTATTTTTTCAACACAGTTAAGGAACAACGCAAATTATGACACTGTTCATATTATGTTGACAATTATCTAAAGTTGCAGTAGAGGGACAGAGTGGATCATCATTAGCTTCGAGGCAGTTAGCTGAAAAGAAGTCTTGCCGGAAAAAAGAAAAGAAATGGGCATCTTTGAACCTGAGCATGTAACCACTCAGTATTGCATCATTTTTCTCATGAAAAGGATTATTTTTAATGGATTAGTTTTTGAAACTACATTGAGAGGAAAGGAAATTCACAAGAAAACATTCTTAAAAGTAAGCCAGGAGACTATTGATCTGTGAAGGATATTTGCTCAAGAGGGTGACAAAAATCAACATGAGTTTTGTAGCCGGGACCTGTTTCCAACTTTCCACGGCAGGTGCCTCGAGGGTCCCAGCAGAGGCCGAGCCGCAGACCCAGGCTGACGGCCCTGCATTCAGGTGCTGGTGTAGGTGACCCACTCGTGCGGGAGCGGCCCAGCCCGTTCAGTCGTGAACTGCCATCCCAGGTTGTACCTTCCTCCTTTTCCACTGTCACTTGCAAGTAGGCGTGGACGTTGCCATATGCCTCGCCAGAATTTATGTGCTAACTGTTTTGTGTTGCAGGGACCGAACAGAGACGTAATAGGAAAGTGCAGGATCTTACTGTACTTTTCCTAGCAGTCTTGAGAAGCATAGGACAGTGGAGATTCTGTTGTTGCTAAGTCGAGGCTGAAGGTTAAGGTCCCGGAAGTGCCATCAGACTGCCTGAAGTCTGAATAGCAGGGTGATGTTGCAGATTAACATCTGTGACTCACCACAGTCTCTGCCCCGGGACGCTCATCGGTGCTTTCAGTGCATGTCTCCGCGGACCCCCTTCTCCAGTTTCCAAGCCAGAACTTGAGAATTTCTGGGGCATATCACAATCTCGGTTTCGGGGCAAGTGAGAATGAGCGCCCATGTGAAAGAAAAATCTCCCTTCTGGTGCCAAAACTGTGTTCCTTAATATATGGGTCCATACAGCATCCTTCCTTCTTTTTTTTTTTTTTTTTTTTTTTTTTTTTACGTAGGCTTCACGTCTAGCACTGAGCCCAACACAGGGTTTGAACTCACGACCCACCCTGAGATTAAGACCCGGCACTTAACCAACTGGGCCACCCAGGTGCCTCAAGCGTGCTTCTTGTTTTGATTGTTCAGACTCATTAGTGTAATTCCGCTGCTAACAGGAGGTCTCGAGGCTCTGGTGACATCACATAGCCACATCTCCCAAGACAGAGTAGATTTATCGGCCGAGAGCTGTCTACGAATCTGTTTCTCTGCGGTAGATCCTCACAACCTCTCTGTAACGTCGAATGATGGCCTGAAGCGACAGGTTACATCAGATGGCGGCACTGTGAGTCTCTGATCGTTTCCATGACTTGGCGTGGGTCACGCGCCCTGCTGGGCGCTCCGCCTTCAAACACCGCGCACCTTCATCTGTACCAGGAAACCTCGTCTTCCTTCAAAGACAGGAGAGTCCAAGTGGTTAATAGCTAGTTGCTTCGGTTTTGCCAGTTCTGCATTTTGGCCACAAGTTAATGTTTCTCGAGTAACGAAACCGAAGTTTGAGCGCTGTTGAAAGTGTTCGTGCTGATACATATCCTCGGAGAGGTCACTTAGCCATCTGATTACCCTGAGCTACTTTAACTTTTCTACCTTTTCCTTATGTTGTGCTTCAACATCAGGAGCTCACAGGGATATCAAGAGGGCAAATCTAATCAAATATTGAAGCATGTTTCCAGGGCTACTGAAGAAGTCTCCTTGTTTTATGACAATTGTCCGAGTTCTCCTGGAGTCTCAGTGGTGGTCCCATGGCCAGTGTTTGTGAGTCGGAGTCAGCTGCGTTCCTGAAATACGGCGATTCGAGCATCCTGGGAGGTCTGGGGGGAGGGGTTCTTATTCTAACTTTGGCTGCTCCCGAGGACGCCAGATTGTTTTCCTAAGGATAGTGGCTTTAGGAAAATGAGACAAAGCATATTAAAAATTTCCCTCAGTGCACGGTCATTTTCACAAACCCCTTGGCATTAGGAGTGTATTTAATGCTCCTTTGAAAATCTTGGATGTTATGAATAACTGAAGGAAAATACGTATCTGAAAAAAAGATGCCCAAGTTTATGATTCTAGGGAAAATAGTCTGTCTTTTTTTGTTTTTGTTTTTGTTTTTATTTCTTTATTTTAGAGAGAGAGCGAGCAGGAGTGGGGCAATGGGGCCGAGGGAGAGGTAGAGACAGAATCCCAAGTAGGCTCCACGCTGGGCACGGAGCCTATCACGGGGCTCAACCCCATGACCCGGGGATCATGACCTGAGCCGAAGCTCAACCAACTGAGCCCCCCCACCCAGGCGCCCGAGAATCGTCCATTTTTATTTCTTTAAACCGTTCTTCCGTAGGACTCAAGACTTTGAGTAAGGTTGGTCATCGTACCCTTAGAATTTGAAAGCATATTTTCTTCATTTACATAAAAGATAAAGCCTGCCACCAAGAATCTTGTCTTTTTTTATAAATAAGCTAGTCTTTTGCTAAACCATACAGTTTGTCCATTTGATTTCTTGTTTTGGGGTTGTATGGCTTATATGAAAGACGTGATTCCTGAGCAGTATAAAGTCGGTGATGTTCTGTACATAATTTCTATTCTCTCATCTCTCAGTGTCTCCAAAAAACATCTTTTTGGACACAGGCTAATAGAATATGTGTCAAGGCAAGGAAATTTACTTAATGAACAAATGGAATGATGCATTTTTAAAAAATTTTTAGAGAGACTTAATGGTGCACGTGTCTATTTAAGACATACCAAGAATGAAATTAGATTTGTAGTCTAAATTTTCAGTCCTTCAGAAAATACTAATTTTCCCACTTGGGAAGATGCATTTTGCTCAAAGCTGTAGGTACTACGGTGTCATTTAAATTTAAAATCATTTTTACCTTTGTGATTTAAACTTTAATATGATCTCAAGACTGGCTGTTAAGGACGAACATAGCTCCATCCACTGGTTTTTGAAATGAGAGTTGTAACGGGGAAAGGATAGCTGTGAGTAACATAAAAAAATTAAACTGCAGAATCCCCTTGCTCTCCTGTGGCACAATGAAGTAAAAGTCTCTTATTCTCAACCACCCCCTTCTGAAAAAAAGTGTATAATTCTACCATTTGTTCTCAAAAGAAAGGTTTGTGCTGGAGAGAGACAGCTTGAACAGTCTCATTTGCTTGCTCAGCTTCTCAAGCAGGTAATTGCAGAGAGAAAAGACCATTCTTTGATCTCAGCGAGGTGCTAATTTGTAAGATTTTGGAGCTGTTTGGGCCTTAGGAAGCAGGGATCAGTGCGTAAACAATGGCATTTATCTGGCAGCCTATTACTGACACATTACTATCTCAGTGCTTCTTCATTTACACTGGTGTTTGAAGACAGGGCCATGTGTCAATAAAGGAATTAGAGCAGACACCTCTGTCCATCAGCTTTATCTCAGTTTGCCGACGGGAACAGTAGGTGACGGTAAGCAGCAGAAAACACTTCAAAGTTTCCTCGACTTGGGTTTGCAGCTAAGACCAGCAACATTTACTGCCTTAGCAGCAGCAAACAATGGGCGTAAGACAGCAGAGGAACATGAAAGTGTGGGCCAGGCCATCAAACGCAGAGCCTGCCCACACCCCACGCCTAGTCCTTCCCTCAACTTCATTAGGGAGATTTTCCAGAAGAGATTTCTCCGATAAGTGGACCTCCCAAAAGGAAACCCTCTTGAGAAGGACGCTGGGAAAAGAGTGGATGAGAACGTTCTACTTGACCATTCACCAGCTACTCTTCACTCAAGAGTTCAACATTAGCTCGCTCAGTCAGTAAACAACCAAAGCGCCTTCCCTGTGCTGGGACTCGTGTGAAGACAGTGCCATTGCTATTACAGATGCCCGGAACTTTGAAAAATAGCACAGGGCCCTCGTACAGCACGGTTCTTAGGTGGATGGAAGGCCATATCGGAGGGCATGCGCAAGTGCGGTCTTCCACATGGTGAACCGTGCCTTGGATGGGTGGAGAAACGTTTCTATTTTTAGCACCATTGCAATTGAAAATAACTTGAAAAACTCCTTCATCATACTATCGCATGAAAGTGTATCCCAGCTTTCTTCCTCTGTACTTCTAGGTTGGGATTGCTTATCAGAGTATTGTATCCCAATTTTGTTAATCTACTGAAATATAGATGAATTAGTTTATTTAGCAACTTTTTATTGAACACCTGCATCAGTCCATGTTCTAGTCTGGGATAAAACAGAACAAGACAGGGGTGCCTGCGTGGCTTATTGGTTGAGCGTCCAACTCTTGATTTTGGCTCAGGTCATGATCATGGGGTCGTAGGATGGAGTCCCATGTCGGGGTCCACACTTAGCACAGAGCCTGTTTAAGATTCTCTCTGTCCCTCCCTCCCTCCCTCCCTCTCTCTCCCTCCCTCCCTCCCTCCCTCTCTCTTTCTCCCTCTCTCTATCCCTCTCTCTCTCCCCACCCCGACTCGTGCATGCTTGCTCTCTCTCTCTCTCTCTCTCTCGAAAATTAAAAAAATTAAAAAGAAACCACAAGGCAGACTAGATCTTTGCTATCATGTGAGGAAATCAATAAAAAGCTGGTAATTTTGGAGTGTCAAAAAATCCTATACAGTGAGGGGAATAAAGTAGTGAGATACAGAGTAAATGGGGGGATCTGGAGAGAATATTGGCAGTGTTGGGATCTTAGAGCGCATGGTCATGAAAACAGACTGTATTGATAAAGAGTAATAAAGAGGAGAGAGCATTCTGTGCGGGGAACCCAGTGTCGAGACGCTGCGGCCACAGACAGCAGAGCAGCTGGGGCTGAGGGAGAGTGCTAGAGGGTGAGACGGGCGAGCAGAACCAGGCAGGTGGACGGGGGCTCCGTCCTGCTGAAGGAGGGATGGTCCCAGATGAAGTCAGAGTTGATGGCGGTCATGCCGTGTGGGTGCGTTCCCGTCTTGGGAAGACCTTCCAAGTCTCCTCGACCCCCACGCGGCATTTGGCCCAGTTAATTGGTCCTCCCTCGTGGAAGCCTGTCTCCCCTCAGCTTCTCCAGCAGGACACGCTCCTGCTTTACCTCCGCCTCTGCGGACCGCTCCTCCCCAGCCAGCTGGTCCTGTTCTGTGCAAGAATCTCTGGCCTCTTCCTCTCTGCCCACCCAGCTGCCTGCTTGACATCGCTGATGGGATGTCTTCTGTGCACCTCAGAGGCATCCCGAGCCAAACCAAGCTCCGAATAAGTACCCCAAATCCCTCTTCCCCGCAGACTTCCCATCCTGGGTGATGGTAGCTCTGATCTTCAGTTGATCAGACTGAACACTAGGCAGCCACTCTGGGTTCTTCGCTGTCCCGCCTCACAGAAGCCGAGCATCCTTTGGCTCAATCCTAACATCGCCCCACAAATACTGCGGTAGAGTTCTCGCTGGTCCCACGGGGGCCCTTGCTCCCCTGCAGAAGGTCCCCATCACCCACGGCAGCCCCTGTCCTCTCCAGCCTAAGAGCACAGGTCTTTCCTGCCACGCACCTCGTCCAGGGTCTGCAAGGGTGCCATAACCCTGCCTGTCATCTCTCTGACCCCTCTGACCCTCTGATTTCTCTCTCCCTCCCTCACGGTTTCCTCTCTGCTCCTTGGCACCTGGTCTTTCCTCTCCCTGCAACGCTGTTCCCAGCAGACTCCACCTGCTTGCCGCCTCCTCTCTTTCAGGTCCTTACTCAAAGGGCACCTTCACAGTGGGGACCTATCCCTGACCATCCCATTTAAAGTTGCAACTCTTTCTTCCAAACTCCTTTACACCTCTGTGATTTATTTTTTTTCCAGAGCGTGTCTCGTTTATCATAACATGCTACATAATTTCCTTTTCTTCCCCCTGCTTTGCTTGTTATCGATTTCCCCTCTTTAGAATGTGGCTTACGTTTGGCAGGGCTTTTGGTCCATCTAGGTTGCTGCCGAGTTCCCAGCAATGTGAACAGTACCAGAAACATGATGAGCAGATCATAAGAGGTGCCAAATTAATAGGTGGGAAGCTATGGAAAAGCTTAAGCAAGGAATGACAGAACCTAGTTTGTGTTTCAGATGATCATTTTGCCTCTGGAGAGAGTGGGTTGGAGGGGTGAAGCTAGGGTTGAAACGCCAGCTAGGAAGCAAGAGTAGTTCAGGTAAGACACGGGCGTGGCTTGGACCAAGGTGACAGTGATGGAGGTGGAAGGAGGTGGCTGTGTTTGGGTGGGCTCCTTTGTAACACTTATAATCGCTTGTATAACGAGAACGCTTTTGATTACTTCTGTGTCTAATACAGCTCTAAAGATTCTCAACCTCCTTGAATGCTCTCTTATTTGCTGTACGAGAGGTATTCAAACTGATGCTGATGGCTTGATGGTGTGGAGGAGGCTTACGGGAATGATCTAGGATAGCTCCTAGATTTCTGGCTTGAATGCATGGGTGAGTGAAGGTGTCATTTACCGAGAAGATGACGATCAGGATGGGTGACAATTTTAGGAATTGTTTCATTGGAGGTACCTCTTAGACATCAAAGGGTAAATGATGAGGACAAAGCTGAGATTGATATAAAAATATATCCGAGAGCGGAGAGAAAAAGTTGGAAGTTATCATGTGTAGATGGTTTTTAAAACCATTCGGCTAGATAAGCTGATGCTTAAATTGAGCAGAGGAATTGACTTCCAGCAAAAGAGATTAGAAGGTACATTCCAGAAGCATGACACTTACGGTGCGTAAAAAAGACTTTTGGGATTCCTAGATCCTAGAACATTGCTGCAGCCAGTGCAGAAAAGCTGCCCTCTTGCTGGTTTTAGTATTGCCCATGAGCTAAAAATGGTTTTCACAAAAGATATCTGCAGTTGAATTGATAAGGAACACTGACTTTGAACTCCAGGAAAGCAAAATGTTTTCCCAAAAAGGGGATTCCCTTCTTCTCATTAGTAAGCCTGTGTTACCAGTTTATATATATTTATAGATATGCAATTATTTTATTATATTTTGCATTTGGTCACTTAAAAAACGT
The DNA here is from genome assembly GCF_022079265.1 of Lynx rufus. Lineage (NCBI taxonomy): Eukaryota > Metazoa > Chordata > Mammalia > Carnivora > Felidae > Lynx > Lynx rufus. The sequence goes on along the minus strand of NW_025814840.1, from coordinate 4,837,617 downwards.
TTGTGGAAATTTGTTTCCTCTTGATTTTACCTTTTGTTCCACAAAGGGTAAGAGCCTAAAATATTTACTCTTTGGCCCTTCTTGAAAAAATGTGCCCTATTTTCGATGAATTCTTTCATAGTGAGGAAAGATAGGCTGGGACCTGGATATTTTAGGTTATTCTTCAGGGTTACCCTGAGGAAGAGCAGGACTCCCACCCACGCCTGAACTTCCGGTTGCATTTCTGTCCCAAAGTACCGTGCTACTCCTCTGTGTAGGCTAGCAGATGTTTACATCACAGAATAGGAAGGAAACTCGATCATGTCACGGATGTGTTTTGTGACTTAAAAAATGAAATCAATGCAACCAATTACCAATAGCTGAATACATCCAACTAGAAGGACTTTACTGTGTTAATTCAAAGGAAATCATTGTACCTGTTGAAATGAAACCTATGTGAGAGAAAGCTATTTAGGTGATGGACTTTTCCATTCTTTTTTTTTTTTTTTTTTTTTTTAAAGTTTTTTTTTCAACGTTTTTATTTATTTTTGGGACAGAGAGAGACAGAGCATGAACGGGGGAGGGGCAGAGAGAGAGGGAGACACAGAATCGGAAACAGGCTCCAGGCTCCGAGCCATCAGCCCAGAGCCCGACGCGGGGCTCAAACTCACGGACCGCGAGATCGTGACCTGGCTGAAGTCGGACGCTTAACCGACTGCGCCACCCAGGCGCCCCTCCATTCTTTAAGATAGTGTGAAGGGTTATGGCAATTACCCAAATAATTTGTGTCAAATAATGGTATGAAATGCCAAATGTTTCTGTAGGCATTTTTCTTGCTTGTTTCCCTGAACAGAGATGTAAGAATGCGTGCTTAGATGAGGTTCTTCCCCTCATCCTCATTTTGGGCTTGGGTTGGTACCCCTGTTTTCTGTTAGTCTGTATTCTTCAAACATCTTTCACTTCTCACACACTGAAATCTTAGAAATTTAGCAGAACTGCATTTCTCATACATTTACCATTGCTTTTTAAAAAACGTGGTAAGACACACATAATACGACGTTTGCCGTCTTAACCATTTCTAAATGCACAGTTCAGTGGTGTTATGTATGTTCACATGGTTGTGCAGCTAATCTCCAGAATTTTTCATCTTGTAAAACTCAAGCTCTACACCCCTTAACAACTCCCTGTTTTCCTGTCCCCGCGGCCCCTCGCGGCAACATTCTGCTTTCTATTTCTATGAATGTGACTACTCTCGTTACTCACAGAAAGGCAATCCGTATTTGTCTTTTTGTGACTGGTTTACGTCATGTGCACCATGTCGTCGAGGCTTACCTGTGGTGCAGCCCGCGTCAAAACCCCCTTCCTTACCAGTGTATGTATAATCCACAGTTTGTTTATCTGTTCATCTGTTGATGGCTGGCTGGATTACTTCCACTCCTTTGGTATTGCGAATAATCCTGTTAGGAACGTGGGTGTTCAACCATTGCTTTTATAACCCAAGTAGCATGTCCAAACTCCAACTGCTTTTCTCCTCATGCAGGGACTATTTTTTACGAGATGGGTGACACATGACAGGGATCTTGGAACAGACGAAGAGAAGATATCTCTTCCTGAGCAAGTGTAGGAAACCCTCCCGGAAAATGTCTTCTCTCCCCTTGTTGATTCAGATTGGGTGTCCATCCGTAGACCAAGCATCCTGACCGTACGATATTATTGGAAAAAAGATGGGGGAAGAGAAAGGGTCTGGGGTCAGGAGACCAGTGTTGAAGCTAATTGGGCAGATTTACATCCAGGCTCCCAGGAGAGGACCCCTGAGGAGCCCCTGATAAATATTCCCTGTGTAGGGTGGTTAGCCAGAGGAAGGCACCATCCTCAGCCCATGGCAGGGTGTCAAAAGTTGGACTCAAGTACACAGAGAAGAACAAAACTTTAAAGCTTTATTTATTTTCGTTAATGTTTATTTATTTTTGAGAGAGAAGGAAAGACAGAGGATGAGCAGGGGACGGGCAGAGAGAGTGAAACACAGAATCCCAACCAGGCTCCAGGATCTGAGCTGTCAGCACAGAGCCCGACCCGGGGTTTGAACCCACAAACTGTGAGATCATGACCTGAGCTAAAGTCGGACGCTTAACTGATCTGAGCCACCCAGGCGCCCCGGGACACTCTTCTTTTTCACATGGGACCACAAAAATTATCAATGGGAAGGAACTTCGGTATTTTAGCAAAAATTTTATAACTTATAACTTAACATACATGTATGTGGAACCCATATATTTGACAAAATGTGTCCACTGTGGATGTCCTTTCCTAAGAAACTTGAGATGCTAAACATAGGTACTCCCTAAAAAATACACATATTCCAGGTTGATGAGTAATTCAGTATTTATAAAGCTGGTGTTTAGACATGAGTGCCATTTGGAGAAATCGTAGGTTTCATTCTGTCTGTGCCTGGATTAATGTTACACATCAGAGTCTAAGAATCCCCTAAATAAATACCATATGTCTCTGAATGTTGACTTTTTGATTCTGTAGCCAGTCCTTTTAATACATTTCAATGCACAACCTAGAGTCAGCATCCTCCTCCCTTAAAGGCACATAGTCAAGTGGTGGACAGAGAGGTGCCCCAAAGTGTTGAGTGTCATCGGTTGGCACATATACACTCTAATATTTCCTCCGTTCATTAATTCCTCATCTCTCCTGCTCAAGAATGCAGATCACTCAAAAAGCATTTTCATTTTTTTGAGACAGAGAAAGAAAGAGAAGACATTGCAAGTGGGGGAGAGAGAGAGAGAGAATGAGAACGAGAGAGAGTATCTTAAGGAGACTCCACACTCAGTGCAGAGAGCAACACAGGGCTGGATCGATCCCACAACCTTGAGATCATGACCTGAGCCGAAATCAAGAGTTGGGCACTTAACTGATGGAGCCCCCCCCGTCACCCCAGAGTATGATTAAAATAATTGTAAATACAAGGGTACCTGGGTGGCTCAGTCGGTTGAGTGGCCGACTCTTGATCTCAGCTCAGATCATGATCTCACAGTTTGTGAGTTTGAGCCCCACATCAAGCTCTTCACTGATGGCATAGAACCTGCTTGGGATTCTGTCTCTGCTTCTCTCTGCCGCTCCCCTGCTTGTGTGCGCCGCTCTCTCTCTCCCCCTCTCTCCCTCCCTCTTTCCCTCTCTCTCTCTCCCCCCAAAATAAATAAATTTAAAAAAATAAAAAGAGAGAAGATTAAATACAGCCATGAGATGAGGTTCCCTGGACCCACTGCCCATGTCTCCCCCGCTGTGTTTCTTGCCACCAAAGCTCTAACGTGAGGAGACACAGAATGAGCACGAATAACCACTCCCATTCTCATCAAGAGCGGAGGTATTCTTTTTCTTTTAAATTTTTAAATGTTTTTATTTATTTTTGAGACAGAGACAGAGCATGAGCAGGGGAGGGGCAGAGAGAGAGGGAGACACAGAATCCGAAGCAGGCTCCAGGCTCTGAGCTGTCAGCACAGAGCCTGACATGGGGCTCAAACTCATGGACCGTGAGATCATGACCTGAGCCGAAGTCGGACGCTTAATCGACTGAGTCCCCCAGGCGCCCCAAGAGCAGAGGTATTCTTGTAGGGGACACTGTGTTACACACTTCAGGTCCCATTAGTCTTTCCATCCACATCGTGAAGCAAGGTGGGGAAGGTGCTGAGATCATCAGTAAATGATGGTCTTTCACAGCATTCTGCAAAGATGCTGGAAAGTGCACGGGGGGACTTATCCCCCACCCCCCCATCACAGGGTTTACTCCACACAGATGTGTCCACCGTATGCATGTGTTCCCTGCTGTGCTGAGACATTGACAGAGTCCCTTCCTGAGGCCCCGCCGCACTAGGGAGGGGAAGTTGTGCGCAATACAGGCCTCCCCTCACCCTGAGCACTTACGTGTATTCACCCATCTGCTTCCCAGAAACCTTGTGGGGTTGCTACTTCTGTCCTCCCTTCCCCATAATACCGGGACACCAAAGATTAGTCCCTGCTCTACGTCACATAAATAGCCCAGAGTCAAGTCTCAGGAAGTTTGACCCTGAGAACATAGTGATTCTTCTATACAGACACACACACTCCCTCACACATGCATTGGGGTACAAGGTGATGGGCGTCAGGACACGAGCAGATGTAGTGCAGTGCGGGTTCAAGAAAGGCTTCGGGACAGCCAGCGTCCACGCAGAGCTCCGAGAATCGGATAGGGTTTGGATGTGAGAGGAGGAACGCAGGGCACCCGAGGAAGACCGGTGATCGGGGTCTGCGCTGATCTGTTCTGCATGTGCGATTGTTGGTGGCCCAGGGCAAATCAACACAAGATGACATTATCATCACTTTATGTGGCAGCCAATAAGCAGCCCGTGAAAAGTTCTAAGCAGAAAAAGGACATGCTCCTAACAGTTCCGTAGGACGTTGAGCAGTAGGTGTTCTCAGAGGGATGGGTGGGCACTGAGCGAAGGAGGGATAAGTTTGTGTGCTATTGCTACGGTCTGTGCGGCATCCCGGTGTCGCCCTGAAGGGCAATAAAGGCTCAGGTGGCACATCGTCAGGGGAGACAGAAAAGACGTGGGTTTGAGAAAAGGTGGACGTGGAATCAACAGGAGGGAGCAAGGGGTAGATTTCCGAGGAAGGAGACAGCGGTTCTGAAACGGGCCCGGGAAGGCACGTGGAGTGTTCGTGAGGTAGGACAGAGAGAGGAAACGTTCCGAGTGGGGACTTGATGTCTGCTTCTGCCACGTCAATCTTGACCCGCCTGAAAGATAACCGGATAGATGGTGTGTGACCATGAAATTCTTGAGGATTTTCACATGAAGGGAAGACACGGGAATGATGGGAGATGATACATGCCTGTCTCCTCCCTCACTGGGAATGGCTTCCAAGGCTGAATCGATGTTTTTATCTTACGTTTTCTTTCTTTCTTTTTTGTTTATTAAAATCAGAAAAGTCTTTCAGAATGACTCCTGATTCAGGAACTTGAAGGCATTAAAAAATGTTGCGTTTTCTCTCCTGTTAACACCATTCTACTGTTCGAAGTTAAAATAAGTCACGTAATTGTGGATAATATTCATCCTACACAGATTGCCGTTATGAAAGCATCTTTGTATACACAAAAATGCTCGTAATTGGGAAAACACACGGTAGCCAACCTGGTCAGAGTCCAGAATGTGTATGCATATAAAAACTATTTTATGTATTTTACTTTTTTTTTATAGCATCTATTACTTGTGGTTAGTGATCTTCCATTGCCTTTAATTTGTGGACACTTTCTAACCACCCCTTTGTGGGTCCTCAGGGAGCAAACTCCTTCACAGAAACATTTATTTGCTACCACAAAGGCCGTGAGGATGGAGAGACAATTCAATATTTATTCTGTGTTTAACAGCATCCTTTGAGAGTTGGAGCAAGGCTTTCAAAGTGTAAAACCGAAGAAAAAAGAATCCCGCAATCCAGCCACCCCCTGGAGTTCTGTGGAGAAGGGCACACGTAGAGCTGTTTCTAGTCCGTGTAGTCTGGGAGGTACTTCGCAGTATATTTGGCCAAATAACGGCACGGGAAAAGTGTAACACAAGGAAAATGGAGCCAAGCTCCAAAGTGCTCTCTAAAGACCATTGCGGCCTTTGCTTCTGTGATCTAGAGTTGTTCCCTCGTCTTTCGGTGGCTCCTCCGTGCAAAGCCACGGACGAGCTGGCAAAGCTGGCTCTTCGATGTGTTCAGTGCAGAACACAGGCAGCCCCTCCACTTTTCTGATTCTGGTCCTCGCGTTTGTAAATTGAAGAAAATGACACCTGACTGGCTCTCACGTACGTCGGAGGGTGCGGCGAGGGTCGGAACCAAAAAATGATTTATGCGCAAGTGTTTATAAACTGATACGTATTACGCGTTGTTATCTTCAGAGACGGGATCCCCCTTCCTTTTCTACTTGGATAGGATGTTGTAGAGAGAAATGATGTAATCAAGCAGTGAGGGCTTGGAAAGAAATATATGTAAATAAAGGGTATTATTATCTTATAATTAATTATATGAACTTAAAATTTTTTTATGTTTATTTTTGACAGTGCAAGCAAGGGAGAGGCAGAGAGAGAGAGAGAGACGGAGAGAGAAACCCAGAATCTGAAGCAGGGTCCAGGCTCTGAGCTGTCAGCACAGAGCCTGATACGGGGCTCAAACCCACGAGCTGTGAGATCATGACCAGAGCTGAAGTCGGGTGCTTAACTGACTGAGCCACCTAAGTGCCCCTAATTATATGAAGTTTTAATGATAACCTAGAAAACACATGTGTTTGGGCTCTGAATCTGGGGGGGGGATACAAAAATAAGAGTACTGGATTGATTTTCTTTTGACTCAAATAGTTGGCTAAAATTAAAAAAAATACCTTAGCAAGTTGAGGGTCAACCTGAATTATTGCCGGGATGTATGTGCAAAAAGGGGTGTTTATTCGTATATTCTTTGGGTATCTTTCTGACTTAAAAAATCTGAAGACATCTGAAGAAAATCTTCTTCAAATGGAAAGCCAGAAATTAGACCTTCCTTCCTGAACTTGTTAAAGACAAGCTTCTGCTAACTGTAGTGCTTTGATGAATATGAAGAATATTCAAATATTTAATAATGAAGGCAGAGTTTGTTCTTATGATCTGCGCTTTAAAATTCTGCCCTACTTCCTGAAGAAACAGGTTCAGTGCCAAGTAAGAGATTCAGACAGAGCAAAGCAATTTTAAATCCGAGGAGGGGGGAAATAATTACGTTTTTCATATTTTTAGTTATTCTCATATTAAAAGAAATTAGCTGGATTGGATGCTGTCAAATTTGGCAACTCCTCGAATTTTCAGACCAAGGCAAAGCTCCGTGTTTCAGGCAGAAATATTGTCTGTTTTTCCTTTACCTTCTCAGTTGAGTTAACTCAAAAAAAAAAAAAAAAAAAAAAAAGGCATCATGTAGGTGTTCAAAGGCTCCTGGGATTCCTAAGGGATATAAAATGGGCTCAAAACACAGATAATGCACTGTCTCTAACATATAGGGGCAACGCAAACCATTCTGTGGACCCACTCTTTATCAGACTATCAGAAGAGACAGAGGAAGTTAATTGCACACATATTTTTGAGTTATAAAAGAGTGTCACTAAAACATTTTGGCCAAAGAAAGCACTGTTACTGAATCTTTGGCCAAAGAAAGCACTGTTACCCTCTCTAATTTTCTAAAATATTAAGCGTGTAATAATAAAACATTGGCTGTTGGATTGTGATGAGATATTGCTAAGTCTTCCCCAATACCATAAATTAATAATAATTATTAATTATTATTATACCCCTCCCCCCCCCAAATCAAGGCAGAGGCTAGTTTCCCGGAAACTCACGAAAGAATTCAGGTAAAACGCAATCAAATTCCAACCTTGAATCTAAGGCCTAGCCATGGCTGTAAGACAAAAGACTGAAAAGAAGGCCAGAGAGCCTGGGGGGGACTCTGTTGCCTCTAGGAAGAAGGGCCCAGTTGCCCCCCAGAGGTCCCTGCATGTAGGCTTGAGGTCAAAGTAGTAGAATGATTCCACGAGGCCAAGAGCAATAAGGAACGTGAAGTGTCTTAGAGGCAGCCTCAGCTCCGAGTGAAGGAGAAGGAGCAGAAAACCCAGTACCACTGAGACCTGGTGGACTCGAATAGGTCTTTGTATTCAGGACAGGGTAGGGCACCCCCCACCCCCATCTCAGAATCCTTCCGTGCTGAGCTGGCCTTCCAGCTCTGAGTGCACCTCCCGAGTGGGGTAGGGATCAAGGGAGATCGCCTGGAAGGGTAGAGGCTTGCAGTGCTGTGGAAACTAGAGTTTGTGGAGCTGGTCCTCACTCCAGGTGTACACAGAAAATTGGATTTCTCAGAGTGACTAGAGAATGTGTAAGCCCTATGCCTTTCTGGAACCACTCCTCAGGCCTCCTTCGTAAGTCTGTGTTCTCCTTGGATCGGGTTCTCTGCCAGATCGCCCTCCCTTTTCTGCCATCGGAAGTCTGTGTAGCTCAAGCGAGGGCACCTCCAGTACCGACCCCTTTCCCCCGCGTGCTGGCTTCCGTTCTAGCTTCCCTTTGGCCCCACCCACTCAGGAACAACTTGCACTCTTGTTTAATAGTCCAGCGCTTTTTCCAAGGCACTGTATTACCTTTATCGCATGGAGGAATCCGATCCGTGGATGGAGACTGTCATCATTTGTCAGCATATTTAAATACTTTGCGCTCCCTGCCCTCCGCCCTTTCTCTACGTTGGTTAGCTGGGTTCGTGCCCAACCGTGTCAAGTGGCCCTCCACACTCCAGCGTGTCTCGAAGGGACATGTTTCCTTGCCTCTTCCTCCTTGCTCGACCCACAAACCCGAGCCAGTTACCGCCCACCCAGCCCGGCAACACGCCAGCACTTCAGCTTGCCTTCTGCGGAAATGAGCCTTCCTTGTTCAGCTTCTGTGTGAGAAGACCTTAGGTCTCTTTGTTGATCACCAGAGTGTTGATTTTTGTTCACTGTTCATCGCAGCTCTCCGGCTTGGAAGAATCCTCTCAGAAAAGGTCTGATGGCAAAAATAAAGCCTCAGTCCCATAGGATGAGAGCTACAGTGTTCCCTTGAGCCCCCGGATCGTGCCCGTTAACCAAAAGTGTCCTCTCCGGCGTTTAAGTGGTCAGTTTAAACCACACCCTGTGAAAGGGAGCGCGCTGTGAAGCTTGACTCAACTTCGAGAGCGGCGTCTATAATTAGAACGCTGTACTGACACAGCTTGCTGGCATCTTGTCATGTGTGCATACTGAATACATTCCCGTAAAATCGTTCCAGTTAATCCTCCTTTGGGGTCCGTCGTGGGGGGTCCACAAGTCACTGCTCCTTGCGTTTCTTCCTAGCACGGGGCCTCTGTGAGCACAAGCGTGTGACTGTGCTCTTAGGAGATACTGAGCAGTCTGCCCAAGCTTTTCCCCCTGTGTGTGCGGAGGAGATATCCAAAAAAGCAAGAAGGAAATCTAGGCGTTATTTTAAGTATTAGAGCTGAGCTCCAGACACAGCTCTTCCTCGGTGCGGTAGGATTTACAGCCAAGGATGCTGGAGCATTTAAAAAGGCAGCTCGGGGTGGCGGGTGGGGCGCGGGGGGGAAGCACGTCCTCATTTTTAAAGTTTTCCGCTCGTTCCTTCACATTTGCCCCAGCCCTTGGCGACCCTGGCCACTGCTTCAGCACAGGGGTTGAAAAACTGCCTGGAAGCAGTACACGGTTCAGGCTTTGCAGGCCTCACGGCCTCCCCTCCGGCTGCTCGACTGTGCGTTTGCAGCCTGAAACCAGCCAGGGGCCACGTGTAAGCGGACGGGTGTGGCCGGGTTCCGATAAAACTTTATTCGTGGGCATTGAAGTTGGAATTTCGTATCATGTTCGTGGGTCACAAAATATTTTGGTCTTTTTTTTCTTCCTCAACTGTTTAAAAATAGAGGAAAACCCTCCTGAGCTTGCGGGGTGCACAGAACTGGGTGGCGGCCAGGCTGGGCTCACAGGTCCTAATGTACGCACCTGTTTTATCACCATCCAGATAGAGTCGCTTCCTGAGCTCCGGGCCGGAAAACGACTGTTTGTTGTTGAACTTCAACTTGACTACGCCTCCTTCTGGCCGCAGCCAAACTGTCACGTAGGAGCAGGAGTTTCCATTCAGTCCCTCCAGTGTTTCCGCTTGTGAAGCCGCCAGCTTCTATGCACAGCAGGGAAAGTATGAAGCTCCTTACAGGCCACACATGTGTCTCTGGGGTGTCCCAGACGCCAGATCCGATCGCCGCCACACGCTGCAGTGTCACACGTGCCGGCCAGTTCGCTGTGGCCATGTAAAGAAAGCCTCCTGTGCCTGTCGCTGTGGCTAAGTTCAGTAGCAGAAACAGGCAGGCCTTTGCTCCCGGGAAACGAGCCCAGAGGGCACTTTGGCCACCGGCTCTTGCTCAGGGTGCCAAGCCACAGCCGCGGGAGGGGTCCCGGCTGTCAGCCCCGGAGACAGCCCAGCTGGAGAAGGAGGTCAGGACACGAGGCGGCTTCGGAGCCGCCCTGGCCTCCGAGAAGCAAACGTGAGCGGTCGGCCGTTCTTCCCACTTGCAGCGTCACCCGAGATGCCGTGGTTCCGCAGCTTCCCCCGAGCCCACTTTCCTTCCTCGGGGGGCCGTTGCACCGTTCGCCCTCCTAGCATCCTCCAGTTCCCCCAGGGAAATGCGGGGCGCCAGGCCACAGCGCTCTCCCCCTCGTGGTCCTGGAGAAGGGAGCGCTCGTCCTGTGAGACGAGAAGGGTCTTGAATCTGACATGCTGCGAGCATCGGCAGCCTTCCACATCACTTCACCCCAGAAACCTTCTCCTCCTGCTTCCCTCTCCCTGCACCCGCGGGCGCTGTATCTCTTCAGCCTTTGCGTTCAAAGACTATGGGGCGAGAACAGTGATCTATAATCCTTGTATCACATAGTTCCCCGCACACGGCGAGTCCGCCGTTAACGCACGTTGTCGATTAAATGTGGAGGGAAGCATCTTAGAAGGTGCCTCTGCCGGGCGGCCATGGCTTTCACTCACGTCCCCTTTTGTCTTGTACCTTTCCCGATGCAGTGCCGTTCATTGCCGGAAGGCTGGGCCCTGGCTACGCCCATCAACCCACGGATCTCCAGGCATCCATTTAATGGATGTGGCTGCATTGTGCCTTTTTCATTCACCCACTGTCTCTATCTACAATGCATTGGACACACGCACCTACAGACACATAGGGACACGCATGCTCTATTCATGTAAATCGCCAATTCCCGTTATAGAACCATAGCAAGTAAAATTGTCCATAATTGCACCACAAGAAATGATCACTGCTAACATTCTGACACCAAATTCTTTATCCTAAGGCAGCCATTATTTTTATTTTTTTTCCCTCAAGGTATTTATTACTGTGCTTTTTGGGAAGAGATTAATAGATTCACATTCAGATAGGAAGTCAGCTACTCCAGAATTCGTACTGGTGATACATGAAATGATTTTAGATGGAACACGGATGGATTTGTCTTCTTGTCAGTGCTTTTATTTTACTTATAGCAAGGAATACTGGCTTTCCATCTATATTAGGGCTATAAAATTTCCTTACTAAAGATATTAACTTGGGGCACCTGGGTGGCTCAGTCGGTTGAGCATGTGACTCTTGATTTCTGCTCAGGTCATGATCTCGTGGTTCATGGGTTTGAGCCCCACATCAGGCTCTGTGCTGACAGTGCAGAGCCTGCTTGGGATTCTCTGTCTCCCTCTCTCTCTCTCTCTCTCTCTCTCTCTTTCTTAAATAAACATCGAGAAAAAAGATACTAACTTAAGTAAAAGAAGGGTGTTGACGTCCGTGGACTTTTGGGTCTGTAACTGACTTTTGGCTCTGTAACTGACTTTGACGAGCGTCAAAGCTGAGAGGGCGCGGACCCACCTAGTAAAGCGCTCATGAAATTCCTCAGTAAGATGTTGGAGAACAGGGGCATACTGTGCCTTCTGTGGGATCATGTTTCCTCTCTGCCACGAAACAGCAGGACGTGAGCCAGACGTCACAACAGTAATCAGCGTAGCGTAAAGGTAGTAAGTGGGCCAGGTCTCTGAGGCTGGTCTTGTGGGCCGACGAAACAGCTTACGTGCGGTTCCTGAGCGATTCCGTCTGCCATTTGGAGGACGCCGTTCTGGCGGGGGGGTGGTAGTGGTCCAGACGCTGCGCTTCCCTAAGACCTGCGGTGTCCGTGATGGTGTGGCTCACCCACGCCGGGGAGGCGGGGAGGCCCGGGACTGGGTCGGGTTGAGGGGACAAATGACAGAGACGGCCATCACGTGAGGAACAGCCTCCAGCCCCTACGGGGTGCTTGGCCTTTGTGAGGAAGTGGCGGAAAGGTAGAGAAACGAAACTCGTTAGCTGGCTTTAAAAGCGATTTCCCGGAAAATGCTGCGGCCTCGGCAGAAAACAGTATGGTGTTTTTCTCCAAAAACCAAAACCAAACAAGTCCAGTCCGACGGAGCAGCGGCACGTCTGGGTGGACCCCCCCGGCTGCCGGGGAGAGCGGCTTGAACACGCAGCGGGACGTCCGCGTGCAGGGCAGGGGACGCAGGGCCGCTAACAGTAGCCGCGACCCAGGCGCCACCTAGCCCCGAAGGATTCTGGCCCTCGCCTGCTGACATAACCCACGAGGGTATGTTGGCTCACCGCTCAACGTGGTGGCGAGGCACACGCACTCTGAAGCCAGTCTGCCCGTGTCCCAGTGTTTCCACTGTGAGGCCTTGGGCCAAGTGACGCGACCTCTTATCGGTCAACTGGGATGATGATAATGGTGTTTATTTCATAAGCTTGCTGCGGAATGAATGAGTTAGTGTTTGCAAAACACACAGAGGGGATTTGGTGTCTAGTCTGGACCGGATGAATATTCACTGACTTAGGGTGCAATGGCATCCCCTGTAGGGCCGGCCAGTGATACAGGAAGCTGCCTCTGTCAGTCTCTTGATGTCATCATGAACTTGTAAGGGCTGTAATGTTTTTACTGTGACTATTATTAAAGCTTCTGTCTTCTCTCCCTTGACCTCTGAATCTGAATCAAGGCAGGAAGAAATCTTTCCATTAAAAAGTAATGGTTATTTTATTTTTTAATCAATTAAAAAACGTTTTTAACATTTTTTCATTTTTGAGAGGCAGAGACAGAGTGTGGGTGGGGGAGGGGCGGAGGGAGAGGGAGACACAGAATCCGACGCGGGGCTCGAACTCACAGACTGTGAGATCATGACCTGAGCTGAAGTCGGACGCTTAACCGACTGAGCCGCCCAGTCACCCCAATAGTGGCTATTTTAAATGATAAAAGTGGTGTATGTTTAATGTAGAAAATATGAGACATAAAATTATTTTAAGATTCATCGTTGTATCTACCCCCTTAGAGAAAGCCACTACTAACATTATACTCTTTCTTAGTTACTATCAAATATCTTAATGCTTACAGTTTCTCTGTCGCTTTTTTTTCTCTTTTCCTGGGCAAGATCCCAGCTGGGAAGACCTATGCATTGAAAAAATTAAATAACCTTCAGGCTTTTATGCTTGATTTTGTATAAGAAAACTGAACTTTCTAAATGTTTAGATTTCATTGCCACGTGAAAGAATTATAATTTGGCTATGTTTACAAGGTCATTTGAAAAGAACATTCAAATAGGCATATTTCCTAATATGCCACAGTATTAAAAATGGCTTTCAGGGGCGCCTGGGTGGCGCAGTCGGTTAAGCGTCCGACTTCAGCCAGGTCACGATCTCGCGGTCCGGGAGTTCGAGCCCCGCGTCAGGCTCTGGGCTGATGGCTCAGAGACTGGAGCCTGTTTCCGATTCCGTGTCTCCCTCTCTCTCTGCCCCTCCCCCGTTCATGCTCTGTCTCTCTCTGTCCCAAAAAATAAATGAAAAAAAGTTGAAGAAAAAAAAAATTAAAAAAAAAATGGCTTTCATTCGATGTATTACGGTAAATTAGATTCACTACTGCTGTGTAAAGGAGGGCAAGGTGGATAACAAATTATAAATTCCAAAAGTGTTTCAATGAATGACGCTCACAACTGTAGACAGCACGGGAGTTTTGCTAACAGAGAGTTAGGGTATTTCTGTACGTGAAAGCAGTCGGTCACAGTCAGTTTTTAGTTCTGAGGAAGTAATGTGCTCATGTGAGGAGAGGGTTTGGGTAGCGACTGTGCGTGCGACACCCTCAGGGCCCAGGGCTCAGCCTCAGCCCCGTGGGCGAGAAGGCCTTCCGGAAAGCAGAAAGGCTGGAAGGTGCCAGGTGACTTCTTCTCCCGTTCACATGTTGTCTCTTCTTGGAAACCTTGGTAATCGACGCCTGCTGCCTTTGGTTGCCCCTCAGCCCTTCAACCCTCTTTCCGTCCGTCGTCTCTTCCCTCATCCCGTCCCCCATTTGCCGGAAGCCATGAAAGGAGTTTCACACATTGTGGTTCTCCTCAGTAGAGAGAAGTAGTAAGCACGTTTATGAAAGAGCCGTTAATCTCTGGTGTTCTTTCTGTCGGAAATTCAAAGCATTCCCGACAGTGGGAGATGAGGATGTGATTCCAAGTGAGCGGTGAGTTACGTGGCCTTCCCTGTCTTCTGCAGAATGGCCTGACTGACGGTGGTGAAGTGAAACGTCTCGTTGGCCTGTCCAGCGGTAGTGTTCCTTTACTGAGCTGCAGCGGTGGCGAAGGGAGAGGCAGGCAGGCCGCCCGTGGGCCTCACGGGATGCACTTACCCCGAACACCTCCCTTCTCTGGCCGGCAGTGTTCCAAGGGCTGTGAAATGAGGGCTCTGCTGACATAAATGCTGCCCGTTTCACGGAGGCAGTGGGTTGACCCGACATGGGTCTCCGGAACCTTCCCAGCAGCGAAAAAGCAAAGAGACCTGCTTTGCCCGTCCCCAACCATCCGTCTCCTGGAAACCCTCGCTCCGTTCAGCTGGAGCACTCGCGTCTAACAAACACAAGTAAGAACACATTCAAAGAAATGGGAGGAGGCAGGGCAGTTGGAAGGACTGGAAAGGAGCTCGGTATTCGCCTTGTTTCCTCTGAGCTCCTTACTCGCTCCGAGCAGGTTAGCCAGGAAGGGAAGGTAAACACTGTCTGGTTAATCATTCCCGTAAGAGCCCCACGGAACGTCTTTTCTGATTTGCCATCGTGTGGTTGGAGAAAGCACAGCGTCCTCATTGCGTGTGTTTTCGCCCCGATGAGGTTGGAAGTCCTGGGCGAACTCGGCGTGTGGGTGAACAGTGACCGCTTGTGTTTTCACATCTTTCTCAGCTTAAGGATGTGAAATGTGTGCGAGACACATTTGGGAAAAGAGAATATCACCTGGGCCTCGTCTCTTAATGAAATTTTGGATCAGATGGAAATGTTTCCTGACTCGGTATTTGCCGCCTCACCCTGATTTTCTTATTTCCAGCTCGGGCAGTTAAAAAGCAGGAAGGAAGGTGTCTGTATTTTTTGGTACCACGGTGCCCTCGATTGACCTTCGTGATTCATTCACCAGCTTTGGTTCCTACCAGACAAATAAAATCTCTCCAAGAGCTGGTTGAATGCAGGAGTCGGACTGGCAGATGCTCCTCCTGTGGCTGAGCTGTGGGGCGTCCTTTGTTTATGTGCCTAGATGCAGACCTTCTGATTGAATTATTCTTAAAACATGTATGCGGCCGTGGAGGTGGGTGAGGAGGGGAGGGACAGGGGAAAAAGAAGGGAGGCCGAGGAAGAAGATACTGGTAGGGTTTTCACTTAAAATTAATAAACGAAAATTTAAAATAACTGTCCCAGGGGAGTAAACAGTAAACCATAAGTCACGAGTCTAAAATAAATTTTATGCAGTGTGGAGGGTCCTCAGAAAATTAAAAATAGACCTACCCTATGACCCAGCAATAGCACTGCTAGGAATTGACCCAAGGGATACAGGAGTGCTGATGCATAGGGGCACTTGTACCCCAATGTCTATAGCAGCACTTTCAACAATAGCCAAATGATGGAAAGAGCCTAAATGTCCATCAACTGACGAATGGATAAAGAAATTGTGGTTTATATACACAATGGAGTACTACATGGCAATGAGAAAGAATGAAATATGGCCTTTTGTAGCAACGTGGATGGAACTGGAGAGTGTTATGCTGAGTGAAGTAAGTCAGAGAAGGACAGATATCATACGTTTTCACTCATATGTGGATCTTGAGAAACTTAACAGAAGTCCATGGGGGAGGGGAAGGGGAAAAAAATAGTTACAAACAGAGAGGGAGGGAGGCAAACCATAAGAGACTCTTCAATACAGAGAACAAACTGAGGGTTGATGGGGGGTGGGAGGGAGGGGAGGGTGGGTGATGGGCATTGAGGAGGGCACCTGTTGGGATGAGCACTGGGTGTTTTATGTAAGCCGGTTTGACAATAAATTATGTTAAAAAATAATAAATAAGGAAATAAAGTGAGTTTTATGTTGTATCACAAAGAGGGAATTACCGTGCACATTGTCCGTGAGGCATTATAAAAGGCACGCTGAAAGCTGTCTGTCCGAGACATCTGGACCCCCCTGCTCGGGTCCCCACGTTGACCATACGCATGGGTAGAACGGATGGTAAAGCTCAAAGGTAATAAAGTGAAATTATCTCTATGTGGAAGTGTCCTATCCATATGAAGCCTATTTCTGTGTGAGCACAATTGAAAATAAGTGAAATTTTAAAATACGAGCCTCGGCCTAAGAATTCTATTGTCTGAGTTACTGCTGGTGAGTGACTAATGGATGTACTGTCTCCATAATAGGACAAAGTCACCAGTGATTGTAGTCGACTCTAAGGAAATGTTTCCGTGTCAGTACGATTTTTGTCGTGAGTGCCTGTTTTACCAATTAGAGGGCTGGTATTAAAACCCCGTTCCTTTGGAAAGTATTGAACTTAGGGATATCAGACGAAAATGTACAGAAGTTGGAAAGAAACATGGCATTTTCTTGTTGATTTTTCCCCCCAGTTCATTGTACCTCTCAAGTGCGCAACATGGTTAACGGGGCAGCCCTGTGGCAAATATTACACGGGAGGAACAAGAGTTCCCCAAAGAGTGGGGAGGGTTAGGGGAAGTGAGAATCAACCGTTTTGCTGTTATTTCAGGCATAAAGTAAAGTTTTACAGAAAGGTTTGTTTATGTTAATAGGAAGTGTCATGGTGCCATGTTTCTGCCTAATGGCTTACTGGTAGGGTTTTCATTTAAACTCAGATCCCAAAAAGCTAACAAAGAAGCAAAACTCATTTAAAAACACACGGAATGCTTATGTTAGGGAGCAGTTACAGCATAAAGGAAATGTAAGTTATTCTTGGAAGGCCAGTTACCAGCAGGTGCACCTGGGAAACATTGTTGCCAAAGCTTTGGCGCTTAAGAAGAACCTGAAGCTGTCGTAAATGTTTCCGCAACATCCTGTAAACGGTCTTGTGAACATCTGCAAATAATAGTAGGGGTCCTGATGCAGTGAGGTGAAATGCACCAGCCAGCCTGTGAGGGCAGTCACGCGGACACAGGAAAAGCGAGAAGGGAGCTGCAGAAAAAAAACTTTTCTTAAATATTTTTTTTAATGTTTATTTATTTTTGAGAGGAAGAGAGAAAGGGTGGGTGAAAAAGGAGCACAGAACATCCGAAGCAGGCTCCACGTTGACAGCAGGTAGCCCGACGCGGGGTTCGAACTCCCGAACTGTGAAATCATGACCTGAGCCGAAGTCGGACACTCAACTGACTGAGCTACCCAGGTGCCCCAGACACCTGCCTTTTCATCACATCTGAGTAGTCTGTAAATTTTCTTGCAAAGATAAAGTTCAAAACTCATATCAACACCTAATACATATTATAATTTGCTATACACAGACATTAGGTAATTGCACGATAATTAGGTGAATAGCACACCCTTGATGCTCATGTGGAATCTGCGCCCAAACCTTCAAGAATATCCACATTTTTAAGTAGAAAAATATCTGTAGAAGCTCCTGGCTTCTACAGAAGCCAAAATTATGTGACATTGTATTAAAGAATTATGTGACATTGTATCCTATGCAAATTATAGTTTCCATTTTCAGTGTACTTGTAGCGTTCATTTTGTCACACCGTGGGATTTTTGTGAATGGACCAATAGGTAATAAACCACAAAACCAATTTGAAGAGTAGGTGTTGGGACCCTTGACTGAGTCTCGCATTCGTTCTTTGCAGGGTGTGCTGTTCAGATCATACCCCAGCAAAATCAGATGGCCACGTCATGAAAACTCACGCTGCTAGTCGTAAATGATTTCAGGGTTCAATTCCAAAATGCCAGAGACTCCCGGTGCTTTGGAGATGCCAGTGTGAGGGCAGTCCTCAGAAAATCATTGTTGTCTTTATAATGTTCTACTTTGAAGAATGTGGATTTTAAAAAGAAAAACAAAAAAGAATGAATGTAGATGTTACTGCCTCTAGATGGCGATTTGGCAATAATCTCCAAACTCTAAGATTTTTCATATCATTGAACCTGAGAATTTATCCTCATGGATATAGTCAATATTTAACTCTAAGTATGCTTATAATATTGTTAAAAGTCATACAGAAAAATCAGAGGGCAACAAATACCTGTCTCACATGGTCATGGGATCATGCTAACGTTTGTTAATGGACTAGATACAATCTTCCATATGTGAATTTTAAAAAATTTTTTTTTTCAACGTTTATTTATTTTTGGGACAGAGAGAGACAGAGCATGAATGGGGGAGGCGCAGAGAGAGAGGGAGACACAGAATCGGAAGCAGGCTCCAGGCTCTGAGCCATCAGCCCAGAGCCCGATGTGGGGCTCGAACTCACAGACCGCGAGATCGTGACCTGGCTGAAGTCGGAGGCTCAACCGACTGCGCCACCCAGGCGCCCCAATATATGTGAATTTTTAAATAAAACTTAACAGACTGGAAAATGTTCATGAATGATATGGTTATCTTTGAGCGTTGGGTTTATTGGAGATAATTACTTATTGCCTACGTGATTTTCCACACGATGCATGATAAACATGTATCAGTGTGCAGGTAAAAGTTGAGAGAGACTAACAGAAATTCTAGTTTTGCAGAATGTGCAGACCAGCAGAGACAGAATCTGTCTCCACAGGGCATCATCTCCTCTGCGTGTAACACGCGCTGCTCGCGCATCCCGCGGTGTGGAATACAGATTCCCAGGCGCCCCGAATCCGCACCTCCAGAGGCAGGGCCTGGGCCCCAGAGCGTTAGCGCTCGCCGACCAGTCGAATCAGCTCAGGCAAAGAGCTCATGCCATGCAACACAGGCTCAGTGACACTGGGATTGCTGTATGAGGAAGGTCGTGTGTGAAGTAAATTATGAGGAATTTGAAAAGAAAGATGAAGGAAGCTTCTAAGAGACCAGCATGTAAGCAAAACTGGGCAATCGTCTGCCCTCCGTTTCTTTCCATGTTCTGTGCGTTCTTTCAAATCCCAGTGTCACGGAATCCTTCTCTGCTGTGTTTGCGTCTGATGTCAGCAACTTATAACTTACTGTGAATGTAATTCTAGCTTTTACTCCTATCGGGAAGATTTGTATGTTAAACCTCCTCCCTACTCAGGAAATGCAAGCATTTTTCTCCTTCTAGAAGACTGCCGGACTGGCTGAGGAGTGGGGGCAGAGGCTCTATCAGAGAATCACGGCCTACGCGACCTGCCAGTGAGGAATTCAGCTAGAGAACTCCTAGCTTTCTTGGCAATTCCAGCTTTAAATGGACAGATAACGAGGATCAGTTCAGTGATGGAATGTTTGGGGGCATTCGGGTCTTTAAACACTTGTATATTTGGCTGTTTTGAAGCTGTCCAGAAGGTCGGTGAGGTGTGGAAATTTGTATCTGTGTGGAGGCACTCATCTGAACATCGAGCTGTAAGACTGTTTCACGGGAGCAATCCCTTGGGGTAGACTCGCTCATCAGCCATAACGCACGTTTCACCGCGACCGTGTATTTTCTTGTCATCCTTAAACATGCAGCACTTCTGAGGAAATTGTGTTCCTTGGGGGAATTGCCACCAACTGGAAGGTTTAAGAAGCATAATTTAAAACTTTGCAGGATATTCCTTTCCGGATTGCCTAAACTACCCCCCCCCCCACCCCCCGCTTTGAACTGAGTTCCCTCTACTGGTTCCTGACAGAGAATTTCTGTTTCATGAACATTTATGTAGCACTCACTGTGTGTCACTCCCTGTCCTCAAAGTTCGCCAGCAGTCACGTGCGTAATCCTCACGACAATGCTCTGCGTTAAGTGCGGGATCATCCCGTGGGACACTGAGGCAGAGATGTTGGGCACATTTTCCAAGGCAGGTTTTCTAGTAAATGGGAGAGATGGGCTTTGAGTTCATATGCAATCTGGCTGCAGAGACTTTGCTGTATTATTATTACTATTTATTTTTATCATTATATTATGATTATGGGGCCGCTCACACCATTACATGTTTGTTTATTTATTTTTATGTGAAGGTGAAGTCACTGAATCATCAGCGTAAGGCAGAATGTGCTGTGGTAACTAGTGACCGCACGGATCTCGGTGGCTTCCAACCTCACAGGTGACTTCAGCCTCTTGTTCCTCTGACGCTGCAGGGTGACAGCAAGTGAGCTCCATGCCTTCTCCACCTTGGGGGCTAGGCTGACACAGCGACTTTTTCTCTCTAGGAAATAAAGTGCGGGTCGTTGTGGCAGAAAGGAAAGACACACAGAAAACCACGTTGGCTGGTGCTTAGAGTTCTTCTGGGACATAATTTACGCTACTCTCTCCCACAGTTGGCTGGCCGTAATGTCCCAGGACAAAACTGACCATTAATGGGACTGGGAATGAAGTCTTCTTCCTAAGGAAGGGTATCAACATTTGTGAGAAATCTAGCACAGTGTCAATTACTTAACGATAATTTTCGTGATCTATTTATTGTTACGCCCGAATTCTGGTTTAAGCCCCACAACGTCCTACTCGGTGCCCTCATGTAGTATTTGGCACCTGCGAGGGCCCCACATGTGTGGTCACTGGATGAATAAATGCACATCCTTACTGATAACCAGGACTGAGGTTGGCAAAAGTCAAACTTCGGTATCGAACAGTGCACTCCAGTCCCCGTTGTGCCCTTAAATTAGCGTGGAATCTGGCAAATCAGCCTTAATATACCTCAGCCTTCTCATCTTTAAAATAGGGGCAATAGAGTACTTATATTCTAGGGCTATCACAAGGAGTAAGTGAGATAATGTTTGCCAACAGCGACCAAGGTAACCGCTCTTTGCATATTACCTCATCTAATACTCCATCAAATACAAGGTGTGCTAGTGTTTTGTGGACCACAAAGAAGAGAGTGCCAATTAAAAATGTACATAACACCGTTAAGGTGGACTCAATTTTGGAGATGCTAACACACCCCCAAATGTGCATTTTTAGAATTAGTGACGTTTTTGTGTTAGAAATTAAGAAGCTTACACCAATTTTTGTTTCAATGAAGTTGATGATTCATGAATGTCCAGATTATACTAGCGACAGGGATTTTTCTCTCCCTCTGATGCGTCAGACCCTGTGAGTTTCTTACGCAATAGCCATGCGCCTACCCTCAACACCACCCCCCCTTTCCGGAATAATCCTGATTATGTTTTGGGGTTTACACTTCACCCAGGGAAAGAGATAAACTCTAGCCTCAGGGAGTTAATCATAAATTTCATTCAATTATGGTCTCATTCCCTTTATTAGTGGTCGGTTTCAAAACAGTTTTGCGACCTAATTCTAGCAAATCGGACCTCAGAGAAAGTCTCCCTTACACCCGCTGGGAACATTTTTCTTTCTAATTAAAGACCCTCGTCTGAGGAAAGACCTACTTGCTTTTCCGGCACAGCCACATGCATCAGTGGTGTCAGCAACCACGGCAGCCGTGTGGCCACCCGGACCTACAGGTCAAAGCTTCCAACTCAAAATCCCATCCCTCCCCTCGTGTTTGCCCATCAGTGTATAACATTCTTACTGTTTCTTGTCCGAATCATTACCCTCGTGGTTGCCAAATGGCGATTTTCTACTGTCATCATTTCTTCTGCGTTTATTATTAGTTGGCCTTCTATGAGAAGGAAGAGCTTCCTCATTTATCCATTTATTCGTTTGTGTATCGGTCTGTTTCTTTACTTACGTACGTCCCTGTGGACTCGGGTTCCTATTTTTATTCAGTGCGTTATAATTTACTACTATCGTGATTGATTTTGATGATCACAATTATCCCGCATGTGACCAGTTAGATCCCCTTCAAGCTAGTCGTCTCTTCTTTTCAGAAGTCTCCCATCATTCTTTGAGTGTTTCCTTACCTTCTGGCGCAAGACAAAGTTCTAGGCTCGTTCTATTCATTTCCTAACTCGGCCTCAGAATCACTCATTTCTCTAAGGAGCCCTGGTTCTTTACCACGGAGAACGCTGTGTGGACACCGACATCTGGACAGTAGATGTGCTCATTGCTACTGTGACGTTGCTTTCCCGGGCTCCTTCAGGGCACTGAGCTGGGAAATCTATCCACACACGTGTACGCACTGAGTGTTTGGGCTGTTATGGCAAAATACCGTGGACTGGTGGCTTATAAACAGCAGAATATTCTTCCTCACAGGCTGGAGGCTGGAAGTCTGAGATCAGGGTGCCAGCGTGGCCACGTGAGGGCCCTCGTCCCGATCCCAGACCCTCATCGTGTCCTCACCTGGCGGAGGGGCGAGGGAGCTCTGTGGGTTCTCGTATATAAGGGCAAGAATCCCGTTCGTGGGGGCTCTACCCTTATGAGCTAATCACCTCCCAAAGGCCCACCTCCTAACACCGTCACGTTGGGGATTAGGTTTCAGTGTACGAAACCTGTGTATATAGGGATACGTCCGTATATGTGTGTATGTCTCCATCTGTGGGTACCGCGTTCAGAAGGCTGAGCGTCTGCTGGTACTTCCAGCTCCGTCGGAGTGCCACGCGGTTCTTCTGGCTTCCCCGCTTGCACATTTGCACCTCCCTCCTCCGCCAGTGGGGGACCCGGCCAATTTCCCGCTGCCACCCGCCTGCCACTCCCTGTGCACACTGGCTCCAACCGTCCTGAGGCTGACAGCTCCGGGCCACCCACTCTATGTGGGCTTTTCTAGGAAAGAGAAAAGGCAATAAATCTTTATCTGAAGAAGTTAAGAGAAAGGGAGGAAAGGGGGGTGGGGAAGACGAGTTCAGGAGAAATCTTGACATACATTACGCCACGTAAGCCTTCCTGTAGTCTTACGAGAAAAGCACAGTTATTATCTCCCATTTCATGGAGGTCGAGATCTTGATCGGGTCCCGCAGCTAGTAATTGATGAATCTGGGATCAAACCCAGGGAGTTGACCCCTGGTCTGCAGAGCCCAACCCAATAGTCTGCAGCCTTTTATCTGCCCGTCCCTGCCATTATCTGCAGCCGGCATTCAACGCGTTTATTAGTCTATGTGCCTCCCCTGGTTGAAATCGCTTAGCACCTAACGCAAGAAGAGTTTGCTCCAAGTGCTAGAACTAATGTAAACAGGGCATTACACGATTACAGCTACATGTGGCGCTATAATTACATCAGAATGCAGGTCGGTCACTGGCGCGTCCCATGCGCCACACTGTCGCCATATGCACAGATGTTCAGGCTTACTTTTATTAAGCATGACAATGCCCAGCAGGATCCATTTTGTCTGTTTATCCTCAAATGGAGAAGAATATTAAAAGGCAGGATAATTAAAAATATATGCCCAAACAAAGGATGTGTCTACAATTCCTTTCCTAGCGCTTTGAAATAGTTCACATTTCTCAGCTGGCTCTCGTGCACAGAACACTAAAAGGATGTCTTAAATTTAGACATATGTCTTCATTCTGTTTAATGTGCCAGAACAAAAACATAGCTGGAGACCACCATGAATCGATGTGTAAGTGCTGGAACACTAGGACACATATTTCCACAGGGCTAATGTCATCGTAGAGTTTGTGATTGCACTTTCCCCTGTGAGAACACAGCCTTCTATTTTTAAGACTGGCTTCTTCCAATTCTCTGCCCGTATTCTTCCTTGAGTCCGCATAATGGTTTTCTTTTATTTGATGCAAGTTCAGAGAATTCAAATCATACTCCCATTAGTGGTGATGCTTTTACTGAGGGCAAGGAAAAACTCCCAACACTTCCATACAAGGCAGTGGTCCTAGTAGACATGTTTAAAGGATGAAAAAGTTAGGTGAATTTACTAGAATGTTTTCCGGTTTCTGTGTACTTAGGAAGCCTTTAAAGAAAGTGAGCACGTGAGTTTGTATTGGACAAATATGTGGTTTTCTACATATGGCACACTAAATTGTTCTAGTGGATTGGTGGTTAGTATAGTGATGAAATCGTGTGGTGGCAAAATATTAGGAAATCCCACGGCTCAGTCTTAGCAGCTTGAGGTGATACTAATCACCACTATGGGATTCTCAAAACTTAGGAAGGTTTCTTTTGGGGGTGGAGTCAGACTGGAATGCCTTCAGGGGAGAAGAAACTTGGAATTATGTGATATGCTGAATTAGTTAAGTGGATGTACCTATTTTAAAATAGAAAACAAATATGGGGACTTGATATTTATTAACATATTTGAAAGGATGTCATGTAACCAAAAGATTAAATGTTGGGCTGACCCAAGCAGGTCTAAGTAGGAACTTGGACCCACAAGTTAAGTTCACAGAGACATAAAATTAATTTCAGTGTAATGGAGACATAAAATTAAATATCAGTATAAGGAAGGTCTTTTTTTTTAATGTTTACTTATTCTGAGATGGGGGGAGGGGCAGAGAGAGGGGCAGACACAGAATCTGAAGCAGGCTCCAGTCTCTGAGCTGTCAGCACAGAGCTCGACGCAGGGCTCGAACCCATGAACTGTGAGTTCATGAGCCGAAGTCAGATAGTTAACTGATTGAGCCACCTAGGTGCCCTGGAAGGTCTTTTTTATGATGGGAGCCACCCCAAAATAAAATAATCACTAAAGGTATTCAAGAAGATATTACCATTATGAGTGACATCATAGAGTAGTGCTTCTCAAAAGGTAATGTGCATATACATCACCTCCGGTTTTATTGACATGTGGATTCTGCTTCTGTAGGAAGCAGCCAGGGCCTGGATTCTTCTCCCAGGTGATGCATACACCACTGAATTACAGTTCTCTGGGTAGCAAGGTCATAGAGGAAATTAAAAGAAAGAAAAATTTATTCCGAACATGCCATGGATCTAAGGCTTAGCACATCATTGTAGAATGGTTGTAAACTTGACCTGATAGGAATAGGAGGGAAATTAAAAGAAAAGGAAGAAAATCTAGAAATCATCAAGTTGCTACAGTTGAGAGTTCCAGAATAAACGTGGGCAACAATGAAAAGAAATCTTCCTAGGACCGGAACACGCTAAAGCCAGGTGGAAGCCATCCCAAAGCGGGAGATGTTGGGCGAGAGCAAGGGAACCGTGCAGCACAGAGAGCCACGCACGATTTAGGGAGAGCTGATGGGCTAGTCCGTGCACTCGCTCATGTGCCAGAAAGGCAGCTGAGATGGTCCGGTGGAGTGGATGCTGAAATAAGGGGGTGAGGTTCAAAAGCGGGTTTCTCCAGGGAGCGTTCTGTCCTCCATGAGGATGAATGGACATAATGTGGAGTTCTGAAGACCCCGGCATGAGGCTGCAGAAATCCTGGCCACATCATCACTTGGCCACTTGGTGGCATTCGGTGCTGGTCCAAGAGATGTAGGTGCAAAGTGTCCACCCCGAGAACAAGTGCAGATTGCTGGGGAACCTTACAGCGGTGCGTTAGAACCGAGAAGCCTTAGGAACGCACACGCCTTTGATTAGCCGGAGAATCCTCAGTTGCTCATAATTAGTGAGTCTACCAGAAATCCAATTCGGACATTTATAGATGATGATCATGTAGCAGGTGCTTTCCAGAAGCTAATGCTCTTTCCAGAACTCCGCTTTTATCCAAACTGGGGATTCCTGTGTTTGTGTATTTGCTCTTCTGTATTTATTTTTCCAATTTCACATTTCAGTATGAGCTTCCACAAAAATGTGTGTTAACTTTAAAAGGATGACTGAGTAACTCATTACATTAGGGGTTTTCACAGATCCCCAGTGCCTCATTGAGGTTGAACTTGGCCATCTGTTCTGTCCACAGCGGAGCCTCAATCTCTTGGCATTAACACAAACCTCCTTCCTTTCTTTCTCTTTTCCTTTAAAGCGGTGTTTGAAATTTCCAAGTTCAAAACAAAATCATCAGGCTTTTCATTACAAATAAGTGATAATAAAAAGTAGAGGAAAATTATGTAGCTTCCTTACACCATCATCTTTTCAGAGAAGCAACGTATTGATAGATTTGATGTAATTCTTTTTTTTTTTTTTTTTTTTTTTAAGATTTCCTTTAAAGTAATCTCCACACCAGCCTGGGGCTCAAACTCACAACCTGGAGATCCAGAGTGTCGTGCCCCACCCGCCGAGCCAGCCAGGTGCCCGGGGCCACCCCTGACGACTAGACTAAAGTCAACAGCAATGCTGGCTATTTTCTGTCGAACAGCAGACTTGTTACAGACGTGTCAACTCATACTGGTTTATGTTTCAAAAGTATAGTCAAGAGGTGTGGACAGGTGTGTGTTAAGTTTGGAGAGGGTTCAAAAAATAGTAGTGAAGATGAATAAGGTTGGACACTGAGTCTGATAAGAAAGACTTGAGGTTGAGGGGCGCCTGGCTGGCTCGGTCCGTGGAGTGCCCAGGTCTTCCTCTCTGGGTTTGTAGGTTCGAGCTCCACATTGGGTGTAGAGGTTACTTAAAAAATAAAATCTCAAAAAAAAAAAAAATAGGGCAGAATCAACTTGCAGAAAAAGCATGAGAACAATTTAAAATATTTAAGATATTTTCTATAATGCTATATGACTATTGTAGAAAATGTGAAAGATCCTGAAAAGTATAAATGTAAAAAATTCTACTCACAAGCCAACTAAATCAAGGAAATCAAGGAAGTTTTTTATTTTTTTAAATTTTTTTTTTCAACGTTTTTATTTATTTTTGGGACAGAGAGAGAGAGCATGAACGGGGGAGGGCCAGAGAGAGAGGGAGACACAGAATGGGAAACAGGCTCCAGGCTCTGAGCCATCAGCCCAGAGCCCGACGCGGGGCTCGAACTCACGGACCGCGAGATCATGACCTGGCTGAAGTTGGACGCTTAACCGACTGCGCCACCCAGGCGCCCCTCAAGGAAGTTTTTTAAAGGAGCTGGTGTGTGTGTGTGTGTGTGTGTGTGTGTGTGTGTGTGTGTATGTGCTTTATGTGTGTGTGTGTAATGCTGTGAAAGAACAAAACGGTGTGAGCTGACTACTCAGGGTGATACAGGTTAGTTACAAGAAAAATATCTCCTATGATAAATATCTTTGGTTGTTTGATTTTTGTTGACATTGAGGTGTATGAAGTGTAACTAAAGTGTAGCTAAAGCATATGAAGTTATTCTTTTATGTTTTAATGTTTATTTATTTATTTTTGAGAGAGAGAGAGAGAGACAGAGCACAATCAGGGGAGGGGCAGAGAGAGAGGGAGACACAGAATTGGAAGCAGGCTCCAGGCTCTGAGCTGTCAGCACAGAGCCCAATGCGGGGCTCAAACTCACGGACCATGAGATCATGACCCGAGCTGAAGTCAGATGCTTAACGGACTGAGCCACCCAGGGGCCCCTGAATGAAATTATCTTTAAAAGAAGATAATAAGTAGGATGATGTTTTACCTGAAACCTACAGAGACCTGATTAATTAAAATTTATATATATATATAAATATATATATATGCACGTATGTACATATTTGGGAATCCCCATTATCAGCGATCTGGTCCTAGTTCAGTTACCAGTATATCTATAGAAAGACCATGTGCCTGAGTTAGTTTGGCTTTTTTCCACCAAATCTTGCTATTTCAATCTGCTTTGGGGTGGGGAGGGGTGATAAAGTTACAGTTCTTTATTTTTTTGAGGTGTGATCCCAAAGTTCCCCGGCTTACTTGCTTCTGGCAAAGTTTGAAAGGACTTTACAGAGGTTTTCCCTCTCTGTGCTCTGCAACTGTATCGACTTTAGCAAGTGACTCTAATAAACAGAATGCAGTGTTCTGGCACTCAGCAGATCTGACGCCAAGGGAAGAGGGCAAGAATGTGTTAATAATTAAGCTGGCAAATGCATGCATTTTCTAGCAAGCCTGTTGTAAAAATACTCACTTTCAGAGGTGATAGATTATACCGAAGTTCAAAAAAGGTGATATGCTTCGTGTGCGTAATCCATCGCCCTGTAGGATGGATTTTTTTGAATTGTGTACGTTATCTGTAGTTCCAGAATATATGTCAGTTTTAGACATTTTATCAGCTACAGCATTCGGCTGAAATGAGGAGGATAGCACGGATTCACACATTAAACTGAAAACTCAGACGTGTTTGGGTAATGTGTAGATATGTACTAATGTATGCTAGTCACTTCTTTGAGAAATGATTTTAGAGTCAACTGGCAGGAATAAAAATACAAAATATTCAGTGGTTCAGTTAAAACTGAGCTAATTATGGTGACCTGATGTCTAAAAAAATATGTTTTTATTTGTACAAGGTTAAAGTATGTATAGATCATCATTTCCAATAGCTTTCTTGGACAATTTTTTTTCACCTGAATTTAGTTTAGAGTCCTGTAATAGTCCTACAAGAGACTGACAGATCGTGGGGCTTCAAGGGCCTTATAATATAATCAGGGAGGCAGAACATCCAGAGAAAACGTAATTAATACTGTCAACCAGTGGATAGGGAGTGATGGAATGGAGATGGGATCAGTACGTTCTAAGGACTGACTATTTGGGGCACCAAGTTATGTTTTTTGAGGACAATGAGCGGGGAAAAATAGACCTTTGCGGGGGGCAGAAGGATGATTCTGATGGTTTTTTTTTTAATTTTTTTTTTTTTTTTGAGACAGAGACAGAGCATGAGCAGGGGAGGGGCAGAGAGAGGGGGAGACACAGAATCGGAAGCAGGCTCCAGGCTCTGAACTGTCAGCACACAGCCCGACGTGGGGCTTGAACCCACGGACTGTGAGATCGTGACCTGAGCCGAAGTCGGACGCTTAACCGACTGAGCCACCCAGGTGCCCCGATACTGATGTTTTGAGAAGAAACTAATTCTATGTAACTTAGGAAAACAGAAGCATAGAAAGACTGAAGTAAATATAGGTAGGATTTCTTCCCAGCAGGGCCTCCTTACCTGGGAAATTATTATGTCCAGTTTTTTCCTGAAGGATAGTCAGGGGGATATGTTTCTATCATGGGATGCCCACTCTGCAAACTATAGCTGATTGGATGATGGGTCAGCAGCTTGGAATCTATCAGGTTAGGAACAAAGTGTGTTCCCCAGACTTAGGTGCAGGTTACTCATTTCCAAGAGCTGGGATCCAATTCGCTGTCTCCTTTTTCTTGCGTGGCTTTGCTGCTAAGCAGACCTGGGGGCTGGTGTGCCTGGCAAGCCCTATGCCCCCAGGTCCCATGTCCCAGCCCTATGCCCCAGCTACTCTAGCATTTCCTACCTTCTCCCCGTAATTAGAACAGAGATTCTATTTGGTTCCAGTTTCCCAGGCTGTTTGATCTTCTACAGAAACGTTAGTATGCATCAGAAAAACCCAGAGGGCTTGTTTAAAACATGAGTTCCTGGGCTCCAGCTTCAGTTCTGATTCAGCGGGTCTGCAGTGGGGCTGGAAAGTTTGGGGCTCCCAGTGGGGCCGACGCTGCTGACGCAGGGAATACACTTCGAAACCATGGTCATCTGTCCGGACTATCTTCTACAATTCTCCCAATGGCCCTGTGAGAGAGGAATAATTACATCCTCCATTTTCTAGATGAGGAAACAGGTACTCAGATGTTGAAAGAAATGCGCTTCAAAACGCATGGGTTGGAGGGGGCAGAGCTGAAGTCAGTTCACAGTAATCTGATTCCAGAAACAGTGTTCCTGACGCAGCAGAGAACCTGCCTCGCAGCCCGGCCCACGCTCTCGGAACCCTCCAGAATGAGGCAGCACCGTGCACCAATAGACTTTTGGATCTTGCCTGGCTCTTGGTAACCAGGTTTTGCGACTCCTATCATAAAGCCTCGTTTTACGGTTCTGGTACCTGAGCCACGTTTAATTCTGCTGCAGTTCGTGAGACGCTTTGCTAGGCGCCTTCCAGCTGCCTTTCCAAGCCTGCTTAGCGTCGTCCACATTTTCCTGGCCCTGCGTTTGCTCTGCCTGCTGCGTAGTTGCTGAGGTACCGACAACCCCGAGGTGTCCCGATTGCACGTCATGCATTGTGTTGGTTTGATGCGTTTGGAAAATGGAACAAACCCCTTCATCATCTGCAGCCTGTCACAGATGGGTCTGTGATTATGAAATGAAAACAACGAGTGAGAGCCCAAAAATATTAGTGTTCTTTGGCCGTATCCAGCAAGAGGGGGCTTGACTGATGGACAGAGCTATTTCGGTCTATAAAACCAACCCTTTTAACAAAGACAGATCCCTCAGACCATCATACTTAGGTTGGCACCATTGTCCCTGAAGATTATTTATTTATTGTCCTTCCTTGGGTTTCTAGATGCAACAAATTACCTGAGTTTAGATCTGGATTTGGTTTTCTCAGTGTTTTTGTTGCTTCTGAGTTGTGAATGACTGAATGGCTATCTATTTTGGGAAGGTCTGTTTGGCTAATAGAATTAGCCCGGATGGTGGCCCATATAGGACTTTCTTTCCTCAAAGTAAGTTACTGTATTGACTTTCTATTTTATTTTTTTGATATTTATTTACTTTTTTTTTTTTAATTTTTTTTTTCAACGTTTATTTATTTTTGGGACAGAGAGAGAGAGAGAGAGAGAGCATGAACGGGGGAGGGGCAGAGAGAGAGGGAGACACAGAATCAGAAACAGGCTCCAGGCTCTGAGTCATCAGCCCAGAGCCTGACGCGGGGCTCGAACTCCCGGACCGCGAGATCGTGACCTGGCTGAAGTCGGACGTTTAACCGACTGCGCCACCCAGGCGCCCCTTTTTTTTTTTTTTAATTTTTTTTTTTGATATTTATTTACTTTTGAGAGGGAGAGAGAAAGAGAGTATGAGCAGGGGAGGGGCAGAGAGAAGGGGGACACAGAACCCGAAGCAGGCTCCAGGCTCTGAGCTGTCGGCAGAGAGCCACGCGGGGCTCAAACTCACAAACTGTGAGATCATGACCTGACCCGAAGTCAGTCACCCAACTGACTGAACCCCCCAGGTGCCCCTTGACTTTCTGCTTTCTAAGTGCTAATCTTATGACTGTGTCATCATAAATCAGTTCTCTAGAACCTGATTTGTTACTGCAAACCTACTACATTGAGAACCAGATGCAATTCTCAGTGATAACCCCATCCAGAAATCTGCAACCCCCGTTAAGAAACACCTCTCTGTCTCTGGCTGCACGCCTCAACCCTGCTTGTACATGAGAGTTCTCTGGGAAGTTGGTTTGTTGTTTTTGTTTAAATATGGATGCCTCGGCCTCAGCCTAGGAAATTCTGGGGTGCGATCTGGACATTGCTAAAGCTCTCAAGGTTTCTAATGTGTAGACAGGGTTGGAGAAAGACGCATGTAGAAGATCATGACTGCCTTGTCTGAAAATGGTAGTGGTGCTTAGTAATGGTTCTGGTAAAATTTTGGTTAGAAAACTTGTAAGCACATTTTATGTTTACTGTTTCTTTTTTTTTTTTTTCCTGGAGAGAGCCTTGATTGATGCATTCGTGTGTGTGTGTGTGTGTGTGTGTGTGTGTGTGTGTGAGAGAGAGAGAGAGAGAGAGAGAGAGAACAACTCAATAGTTTTGTGATACTGTAGTTTAAAAAAAATGTACTTTTAGTTTGAACCCTAGGTCCTAGAAAAATGGGCAGCACTCATGACTCTCTATCGCCACCTGGTGTCAGAAACTAATAGTCTACAGAAAGTAAAGTAATAGGAAGAGACGATTTTAAATCTCAACAAAGTAGCAATGTCGGCCACAGAGCTGACAAGTGTTTACACGTGTCCTGTCTGGCTGGGGTTAACAGAAATCCACAAGCCAGGCCGAGTATTGATCATCCCCTTTTCTGATCTTGTTCCAAGACTAATTTTTATTTTACTTTTGAGCTTAAAGCTGTCAACTCGGTAAAATAGGAAATGGTCTTCTCTTCCCCATTGTAAGTTTTCCTTTCTGCACGAAGCATTTTTGAAGTTTGGCTAAAGTCAGTTGGCAATGATCTGGAGGGATTTGGATTAGGTAAGAGTAACTGTCCTTTTCAGTTATTAAAAAGTGATTGCAATAACCAGATGCTAAAACATGCATTAAATATTATTAACTTCAAAATTATCTGTTTCCAGTGATCGCTTACCTGTTACCAGTTACCAGGTTACTTAACAGTAATGATACCACCAGTCGTGGTTACTTAATAATTATCCACCAGGGGAGACAGTATTGGAAAGGCAGAAATGGCCATATTTGAATGCTTATATATTCAGTTCACAGGCTGTGTGACTTTAATTGAATAATTTAAACATCCTGAGTTGCTCTGAATGTCAAATGGGGAGACTGCTTATATGAACTACATAGCCAGTGCCTAGCCCGTGGTAAATGCTGAATGAATCCATTACTACTGATATAAGTAATGGAAGTTGCCCGCATTTGGGATGTGAATTTGACAGGCAACATGAGCATCTAAACAATTTATATTTTGCTTGGGTTATATTGTTATATATGATTACCTAAGAGCATAGGCTTTGAAGCTAGGCCGCTGTGTCCAGATCCCGGCTGCTCTGTGCCTCAGTGGTTTTTTATTTCATCTGTAAAATGGGTATACTAATTATACTTGCCTCACTGTGTAATTATGGCTATTAAATGAGCTATTATACATCAGATTGCTTAAACGGGGCCTAATACATGGAACATTTTCAGTACATGTTAGCTTTGGTTGTCGTTTTTCCTACAGTTCTTACTACTTACAAGGTAATGTGTTAGGTTCCAAGACACTGACATTGTTTTGACTTGTAAATAGTTTAGTAATATAGTACAGAGGGAACATACTGGAAACATTAAATTGAATTTAAGTGTACGAACAAAAATAAGCAAGACAATTTAACTGCATTCCAATTTAACTTTATTTTGACGAGAGTTTGGGCAGTCCTGCTTTAGTTTATGGTGCCCTGCTTTTAGATATGACACATGGGGTGGGGGTGCCTGGGTGGCCCAATATGTTAAGCGTCTGACTTCGGCTCAGGTCATGATCTCGTGGTTCATCAGTTCAAGCCCCGCATTGGGCTCTGTGCTGACCGCTCAGAGCCTGGAGCCTGCTTTGGATTCTGTGTCTCCCTCTCTCTCTGCCCCTCCCCGACTTGAGCTCGCTTGTGCGTTCTCTGTCTCTCTCTCGACACAGGGGTCTCACACCGAGGCCACTTTTTGGGGGTCTGCCTCTGCCACCATTTTTCTGTCGCTCCCTGTCCCACATTATCTGCTGATGAATGGTTTTACGCATAGTGGAGGGAGAATAAGACTGATAGCTTTCTGGAGAAAGGGATATTTAGGCCATGAGAAGCTCATAATTATGCATTAGTAGTCTCCTTCTCATGGTTGACATTTAATACACAGTGACTAACAATCTAGAAAACCATTTAATATTTAATTAATCTCTATCAGTTTTCAAATTCTCTTAAGATCAATCTCAATCATTGTTGCATGTTGTTGATACACTCAGAAAACATTTCCTTGCCTAATGGGACCTCCTTCAAATATGTGACCTTTAAATTTGTATATTCACCTAATTAAAACAAAGCATGCATAAAATTGTCTGCTTACAGGTTCCAATTTAAAAATCTGTGCTAAGTGAATAAAGGCAGGAATTTCACTGAAGATCGTGGGCACAATGTTTTGTAATAATCTTCACATGTTCTCGAACACAGGAACGCCATAATCAAAGAACTGGTAAGTGGAAAGGAAATGTTCTTGTTGAATGCATTCCACTACCTTTGATCAAAACAGCACTCATAGTTTCCAGAGTCCGCTCACTGTCTTCAGGGAGGATTTTCGTGGATCATCCCAGAAGCGTGGTCAGTTCAGGGCCTTGAGGATTCAGTCACCAAATAAGAATTTGTGCTTTTTTTAAAAAAATTTTTTTTTTAACGTTTATTTACTTTTTGAGACAGAGAGAGACAGAGCATGAACGGGGGAGGGTCAGAGAGAGAGGGAGACACAGAATCCGAAGCAGGCTCTAGGCTCTGAGCGGTCAGCACAGAGCCCGACGCGGGGCTCGAACTCACGGACCGCGAGATCATGACCTGAGCTGAAGTCGGATGCTCAACCGACTGAGCCACCCAGGCGCCCCAGAGTTTGTGCTTATTAACTCTTCCTCTTCTTGGCATCCAGTAGCTCATTGTCACTATGCCTAGTCCGAGGGAGGACACACGTAGAGGTTCATGAATGCAGAAAATAACCTTTTCTTTCCTTGCCTTGGACACAAAAATATTAAAACATGAAAAGCTGCATACTCCCATCATGAGCTAAAGCCTGGAACTCATATTTTTTACATGACTGAAATAGATGAAAAAGGAAACTGGGTATTATATTCTAATGGTAAAATAGCTGCTATTATTTTCAAAGTGCCTTCGTATCTCTATGACTTCATCCTCCTAAGCGTATGTTAGCAAAGAGCTCTTTAATTTTTTTTTTTTTAATGTTTATCTACTTCTTGAGAGAGACAGAGACAGAATGCGAGTGGGATAGGGGCAGAGAGAGAGGGAGACACAGATCCCGAGTAGGATCCAGGCTCCGAGCTGTCAGCACAGAGCCCAACGTGGGGCTTGAACTCATGAGCCGTGAGATCATGACCTGAGCTGAAGTTGGACGCCTAACCAACTGAACCACTCAGGTGCCCCAGCAAAGAGCTCGTTAAACCCCAATGCTATATTTTTGTCCTATAAAGCAGTCAAAGAACGTTGTGACAGTTATTCATGCGTGCACTGTAAGAAATAGTAACGTAGACAATGCATTAGTTAAAAGTTGATTGTTAATGATATTTTAAAGGTGATAGTGTATCACGTTGTACAAATGTCTCGTGCAAAATGACCCACGGGTGGGTTGCTTACTTCTTACCACTTGACTAATGGGTATATTTTTTTATATCAGATGTTATTCTTCTTATTTCATCCAGATAAGTAGATGTTCAGAGCTAAATATAACGCTCACAGTGCTTACGTTAGCCTAGATATTTGCTTCTGGTTGATTTAAGAACATGTTAAGTTTTGGAGCACCTGGGTGGTTCAGTCGGTTAAACGTCTGCCTCTTGATTTCAGCTCAGGTCATGACCCCAGGGTCGTGGGATCGAGCCCCGCATCTCACTCTTGCCCCGACAGTGTGCAGTCAGCTTGGGATTCTCTCTCTTTCTCTCTCTCTGACCCTCCCCCCACTCTCTCAAGATAAGTAAACATTTTAAGTTTTGATTTCTATTTTAGCAGTTCTACTCTATGGGTTTTAGAAAGTGGAGGAGGGGAGGAGGAGGGGACGAACCATCACCTCTAATTCTCCTGGAAGCAGAGGTAAATAATAGAATGGAACTATTGCTTAGAACGGCCGCAGTGGTCCTCTGTGTAGGACAGCAAACATCTTGGGGAGGTTTATGTAATGCAGGCTGACACACACAAGAACTTCTTGCCAAGAGACTGAATTATATTAGAAAAACATGTGTTTTCACCCATCTTTCCCACTCCACCCAGGAAAATAAATTAATTTGTGACCAATCAAAAGAGCTGAAATAAATAGTGGTTCTCAATTCTCATTTTTCCATTGGTCTCCAGGCCGACTGGCATATAGTGTGAGACCTTAATTATCTTCCCTTTGAAGTGAATCATTTATAATGAGCACAAGAATCAGTTGTCCTGTGAAGAAATAATCTAGAAAGTGGGTTAGATCTTCAGCACATTCCACAGAGTCTCGCCCTTCTTGACTCTGCTGTGTTAAGTAGATACTCATTAATTATAGAAATATTCAAATATATCGACCCTAGTTATCACGAATTCTGGATTCTTAGGTTTTAGAAATGGAAAATATTTTAGCAACATTGTTGTCTGGCCGATACTTAGAAAAACGAGGAGACTTACCCGTCGTTCTTCACGTTTGTGACTCAGACCCTCTTGAACTTCTAGTCCAGCACCCTGGGGTGGCACAGTGGTTGAATGTGGGCTCCAGGGCAAACCGTGTCCTGTCCTCGAGCTTTAGTTTCCTCATCTGTGAAATGGAGGCATCATATCTACGTTACGGGGCTATAATGAGATAACGTGTGGAAACTGCTTTGGACATAACTGGCATAGGGTGAGCGCAAAATAAGTTTCTTAATATTTAAAAAAAACACATTTCTGATATCTTGTCCTAAAGTCAGAAATTACAGCAGGCCGTTCGCTCTCTGCGGTCAGATGTGCGCAGGTCCCTGGAGCACAGATTTCTTGTTCTGGATTAATAATTTGATATCTTGAAGGCAGCAAGGACAGGTACTTCCGTATTACTTATGAACTATTTTGAGAAAAGCAAAGATGAAATACCTCCATTATGCTACCTTGATTTCTCACACTCCAGGTGGATAAGCCAAAACAGTTCAAAATCCACCCCGATATTTTGACACGAAAAATAAATAATTATTACGACTGTCCCGGATACTGTTTTACCTGGCAGGTGTAATGCTGCTGGGCGTCCCGTCTCTTCAGCTATAAAATAAAGAAGTTGGTCAGCCAAGGTCCTCCTGTTCAGTTCTCAGACCGAGGTGTTCTAGTCAGATGGTTGGGTGAGAATGATTTCTCCCAGGAATCTGGCCTCACACCTCCTGGCATGCTCCCATCTACTGTTTCAAGTCAATAGCGGTAATACCTTTTACAACTCAGCAGTGGCCTGGGACACGCTTTCCACGTCACGCAGCCGGGGGAGGATTTGAACTTCAGCCCTAAGGAGGGAGTGAGACAGTCGCTGCATTGCACACTCAGTGTGCAAGAGGTATCAGGGGACTCACGAGAGCCGGGAACAGCTGTAGTCGTTGGGATTCTTGACACTTGCCTGACTCTTGGGGTGAAGAAGCCAATCACCCCCCTCTGTCTCTCTTTTCCTGTCTCTCCTGTGCCCAGCCTCCAGCCTATAAGCCTGGTCAGATAGTCCACACTTCTAGGACACCAGCCCCTTGTGTACCAGAACTACATAGAGCGTAGTTACCCTAAGAGTTACGTTTACCGAGGACATGTTGTGTCGCAGGTGCTCTGTGAACACTTTACACACATTATAGGGCAGTCTCATGTTCCCTGCGGTAAATGAGCATGTGACCCAGCTTGTCACAGGCACCTCTGTTTAACCCTACTGTCCTAAAATCATCAATGATTGTGCCCCCCTTTTATTCTCCAAAATGATCCAGTTAGAATAACAGTGTTATGGCCAGTGTGCATATATATCGTATCGGTTTCCTAGGCGTGTCCTAACAGACGAGCACAGACCTGGGACTTTAAACAGCAGACGCCTTTTCTCTCACGGTTCTGGAAGCCGGAAGTCTGAAATCAAGGTGTCAGGGTGAAGCGGGACCATGCTTTCCCAGACGCGCGGAGGGAAGGACTGTTCCTCACCTCTTCCAGCCTCTGGCGGTGCCTGGATTTGTGGTAGCGTCACTCTGCCTTCACACGGTCTTCGTCTCTGTGTCTCTGCCCTTGTCTTTGTCTCTTATAAGGACACTTGCCTTGGACTTAGGGCCCACCCGAGTCCAAAATGATCTTATTTCAAGATCCTTACTTTAATTGTATTGCAAAGACCCTTATTCCAAATTAAGTCACCTTCTGAGGTTTTGGGTGGACATATCTTTTGTGGACTAAAATTCAACCCTCTACATAGACACACACAATATATATACATACATATGTATATATATATATATATATGTATATATATATATATATATACACACACACACACACACGTCTGTACATATGTATGTATGCATATAGATGTACATATGTATATGTATATATATGTATATATACATATAGAATTATAATGACATCATATAAACATATATGATAAATATATATTGTATCATAATATATATTTTATAAGCGAATTAAAAACCTGTTACATACTTATACATTCATAATAGATTTTTAGTTAGCATGTAAAAAGAAAATAATGTCCCTAAATTACCTATAAAGCATAGCCTGCATAATATTATGTGTACATCTCTCTAGTGTAATGTTTAGTCACATTAAGGTTTGAAATTGCCTGGTGAAACTAAAAGAAAGATAATAAAGAAAAGTGTTAGAAACGTAGAAAATTTAAATAATTTATTTTGCCTGTAAGGGAATGATCAAATTCGAGGTGCTGAATGGGAGAAGTTTGGAGAATTAAAATGACTCTTTC
This sequence comes from Lynx rufus, assembly GCF_022079265.1. Classification (NCBI taxonomy): domain Eukaryota; kingdom Metazoa; phylum Chordata; class Mammalia; order Carnivora; family Felidae; genus Lynx; species Lynx rufus. Next base: position 4,799,677 of record NW_025814840.1, on the reverse strand, counting down.
TTGTCTCCAGGGTATACTGTTATAATAAGCCTTTTTAAGCTTAATACACATTAATAAATTCTTGTTAGGAGAATTAAGTAAAACAGATCATTCTTTCTCAGTTGGGTCTCATTTAAGCCTCATTCTGCTTCATCAGCTCTCCTTACGTCACAGAAAAGAAATGTTTGGCTCAGAGATGTTAAGGGTTCAGTCAGAGTCCACATCTAGAAAGCTGCAGACGATCCTGGTCCTCTTGGCAAAACAGATCTTCTGAAATATAATGTCGTGCATAATAATTAATAATTAGATCATCATATTAGATACAATAATTATATATAACACAGATACAATATAGCAATATAGGTATAATGACAGGCGATTATATAGATATAGATATATATAGATATATATCTATATCTATATATATATAAAACTAGATTAGACTTTCAATAACAAAAGCAGTGACTTTAAAATTAGTTTACATGTTTAAAAAGTAATGTACATTCATGGTTTTGGAAAAGTGGAACTATCTCTAAAGTTGTAAAGGAGAAAGTAATTCTTCTAGGTTCCCAGTTTGTCTAAAAAAAGCACAATGATTCTTACACGTTAGACTTTTTCTGTGCATATATAAACACATAACGTAAAATACAAATACCCTTTTAATTTTACACGAATGAGATCAAACTTGGCATAATGTTCTGTAATTGATTGTACTTGATAATGACATGGCCTGCCTGATCTCCCTTATTCTTAGCAGCTGTCACCTACCATGCCTGTGTATGGATTTCTGAAAGTAACGGATTTTGATGGCTTTTGTAAACAGTGCTTCAAACTGTGTATTGGTGCACATGTCTTTGAAAATGTGTGTCGGGCGCCTGGGTGGCTCAGTCTGTTGAGCGACCGACTTCAGCCAGGTCACGATCTCGCGGTCCGGGAGTTCGAGCCCCGCGTCAGGCTCTGGGCTGACGGCTCAGAGCCTGGAGCCTGCTTCGGATTCTGTGTCTCCCTCTCTCTCTGCCCCTCCCCCGTTCATGCTCTGTCTCTCTCTGTCCCAAAAATAAATAAAAACGTTGAAAAAAAAATTAAAAAAAAAATCAATTGATTTTATTAAAAAAGAGAATAGAGGGGCGCCTGGGTGGCACAGTCGGTTAAGCGTCCGACTTCAGCCAGGTCACGATCTCGCGGTCCGTGAGTTCGAGCCCCATGTCGGGCTCTGGGCTGATGGTTCAGAGCCTGGAGCCTGCTTCGGATTCTGTGTCTCCCTCTCTCTCTGCCCCTCCCCCTGTCATGCTCTGTCTCTCTCTGTCTCAGAAATAAATAAACATTAAAAACATTTTTTTTAAAGAAATCCTTTGTGAAGGATTTTGTGAAAGGCATGCTTATTTTGAACACTGAAATATTGAAAGACTGTCAAAGGATATGATATAATTTTGAAGCAAAAAAAAAATCAATTGTTGAGTATTTACAATTGTTATAAATTCTTCCTCATATCGGACCTGAATCAGTGCTATTGTAAATTCCAACTACTGGTCCTGTTTATGCCCTTTGGAAGAGCAAAACATAAGCATTTTCCTTCATCAATGTAACATACGTTCAAATAGTTTTTAAAAGCTCCATCTAAATATTTTCCTTTGCATGTAAAACATTTTCAGTTATTACAGCTAGTTGTCTTTGAAATAGTTTCCAGAACCTTTCCCTTCCTGCCCATAATCCTCTTCAGTTTATTATTGTTTTTACTTTAACTTTTATACTAAACCTTGCCTTTCTTTTAAGTGTGAGGCTTTCTCCAAGTACAGTCTTGTGGAAAACAACTAGAGACCCCACTTAGGATTCATGTGGTACAAGAAACAACCCCCCTGTGTCCTCACCTCATCTGTCAACAAGATGCTGTTTCATTTGATGGATTTGTTATTTGTTGAATTGGAATGAATTGAAGATACTTTCTGTCATGGCCCAGACACATCTTTGTCTTACTTAGTATGAGATGAAACTGAGATAATTTTAGACAGAAATTGTTAATGAGTATATGCTACATTTTAATAACATTTTTTCTAAAATGGTCACAGACCCCATTTAGCAGTTGGTTCCAGTATTTCTGGGGTAAAAACATTGTTCTTGCTTCTCCATAGTTTCCATAATTTATCTGTTCCCTTTTCAGAAGATTAGAAAATTTTCCTCCATTTTTCTCCACTGTTTCTCAAAGATTTCTCCAAGATTACCAAGATCTCCAAGACCGTATCAACCAAGTACCCTGAGATGAACTAATTTGGACTCTACCCTCAATGTTTTGGGGTGACTAGGCATTCTGTCATTTTTTCTGCTAACGTGGCTTTCAATAACCTCTGAATGATGTTTTCTAAACCCTTTTGGATTTGAGGATCCTTCTTTTGAGTAATCAGAAAGTTCTGTCATTCACTCCCCCCCACCCCCCCCCACCCCCCAGCCTCTCTTGTATACTAATATATACCACCTTCTGGAGGGGAGTTGGCTCCTATGGTTACAGTATGAGTTTATTTGAATTTTTTAAATTCTGCTTTTATAAAGTCTAGGACTTCATAGAATCATGGTAGTGTTCCCATCAAGAAGGTTACACATTCTTCATATGAAACATCTGACTGAAATCAGAAATTCCTGATGAATCCCTATGTTCCTGGTTATTCAGCTGGGTCAGGAGGACTCATTATGGCCTCCACAGTGTCAGCTGAGTATTTCAAGAGTTTCCTCACATTTGATCTGTGATTCTTTAGGAAAAAAAAATATTGGGGACAAAAATACAGGTATTTGTGTACAGGGTTCATTCTCCCCATGTCCAAGGATTGTACAGCTCTTGTAGCATGAGGGAGATTCCCTCTGCTTACTCCGTGGATTATAAATGACTAGCACTCCTAAATAGAAATAGACAAGATGTCCATGATGTGAGAAGATGCACTGGTTGAACTAAAACCACAGGAAACAGAGAGGCAGTGGTATATTAGAGGTGTTGGGGACTTTCTACATCTGTTGTATGACCTTGTGAACCCCTTGGAAGCACTGTTTCAGACTTTACCACCAGACTCTGCAAACTTCAGAGAAGAGTGAAAATAACCAGATTCTGGGGTATCTGAAGGGGTTAGCTAGACCTAGCCCCCTGTAAGCGTTCAATTTTGACATCTCGTTTTCATCTTGAGAAGGGATGCAGTTTTACTTTATATATTATGGTATTTTTGTTGTTTTCATATTTTTAAAAAGTCTAATCAAGCCCTTGCGTTTCCCTTTTGAGCCTCTTGATAAAAGTCATACTCCTTGGGGTGCCTGGGTGGCTCAGTCGGTTTAAGTGTCTGACTTCGGCTCAGGTCATGATTTCGCATCAGGCTCTGTGCTGATGCCTCGGAGCCTGGAGCCTGCTTCGGATTCTGTGTCTCCCCCTCTCTCCCCCTGCTCATGCTCTGCCTCTCTCTGTTTCTAAAAAATAAATAAGTGTTAAAAAAAAAATTTAAAAGTCATACTCCGGGAAACTGTTCCATGCTTTTAGAACAGATTTATTAATGTATAATCAACAGAAAACTGCACCCATTTTAAGTGTAGAGTTTGATGGTTTGACTTATGTACATATTTGCGAAAGCATCCTCACAATCAATATAGTCGATAAGTCCATCACTCAGGAATGTCCATGTGCCCTTCGTAATCCCTCCCTTCCGCCCTTGGGCACCTCTCCCCACAAGCAACCACTGTTCCACTTTCCGTCACCTTGGATTAGTCAGTATTTCTAGAGTTGTATGTAAGTAAAAGCAAACGGTATGTGCTCTTTTCTTCTTTTTCACCCTACATGATGATTTTGAGATTCACCCATGTTACAGCATGAATAGTTCATTCCTTTTCGTTGCTGAGTATTATTCCACTGTATGGATATACCATATAGTAGAGTGATACACGTTCTAAGGATAGACATTTGGGTTACAGTTTGGGGATATTATAAATAAAGCTTCTGTGAACACGCATGTGCAAGTCTTTATATGAACATGTTTCATATGTATACTGTGAGTTTGTAGCAACCAGCATACACATACCCTTGATGAGAATCATGGCCTTAAGATACTCCCTAGGATGTACTTCCTACAGGATGGGCTTTGCACATGGGCTGTGCTCAGTCATATATTTTTAAATGGATAAATAAATGAATGAGGACTTTGGGAAAAAACAGAAATGCGCATCATGCAGTGAAAAGGACCCTTGATGAAGTCAGGACATTTTAACGCTAACTTCGATCTCACCGTGTAATAGTAAGCAAGTTACTCAATGTCTTACACCTTAGCTCACTCACCTGTAGAAACGAGATAACATGATCCTTTGGGCACAATACTAAAGTCCTCAAATCTCTGAAAAGTAAAAGGTTTTTGATACTCATTTGGTGGTGGAACTTGACCAAATCTGTACTGATTTATGTGCAAAATCAGTCATGAAGTGATGAGAACCTATTATAGTTTTATTTATCCCATTCAGCATAAGTGTTCTGATATGTTGCTGAAAACATATGAATGAAGTTGATTATGGGAACCTGCGTCGGGTGCCATTGGTGTGTCACATAGTGTACATCTTCTGCATTGTATTTTTCCTGTGTAGGGATTATGAACTCTCCACCCATCTGTATTGGAATTATATTTGGTTTTGGTTGACAGAAAACACACACAAAAATGGCTCAAATGAGAAGTTTATGTCTCTCTCCTGCAAAAGGCCAGAAAGTAAGCAGTTCTGACCTTTTATGGTGGCTGCATGATGTCAGGAGTCAAGGCTGCTTCTATCTCATGACTCTGTCTTACATGATGTATTTTTAATTTTTTTTGATGTTTATTTATTTTTGAGAGAGACAGAGACAGAATGCGAGTGGGTTAGGGGTAGAGAGAGAGGGAGACACAGAATCCAAAGCAGGCTCCAGGCTCCGAGCTATCAGCGCAGAGCCCAACACGGGGCTCAAACTCACGAGCTGTGAGATCATGACCTGAGCCCGAGTTGGTTGCTCAACCCAGCCTGAGCCACCCAGCCGCCCCTGTCTTATGAGATTTCTGATCCCAAGGTCATGATGGATCAAAGATAAGATGGCTGCTTGAGCACTAGCCATTCCATTTGCTGTTCAGTCAGCAAGAAGAAAGGGGAGGGGATGACTAGATCGTGGCATTCAAGGACACGTCCCAGAAAGCGTACACACTACATTGGTCAGGCTTTAGGTGCCTGGGCATATCTGACTCAAAGGAATACAGGAAATGGGGTCTTCATTTTAGACTGCAGTAAGTCCAGCTAAAAATGGAAGGTCCTGTTATGACAGGAGAAGAGAATAAATATGGCGGATAGGGTAGTCTTTGCACCACTGCCCTTCTACCTTGTTGGGCAGCTGTGGTCATAGTGAGAGATAATGGACATGAAAACACCTTGAATCAAAAACTGCAAAACTATAGGTTTGATAACAAGGATCTTAAATAGGGGATTTTTAAATTCTTAGAGGATTGGGGCGCCTGGGTGGCTCAGTCGGTTAAGCGTCTGACTTCAGCTCAGGTCATGATCTCGCGGTCCGTGAGTTTGAGTCCCGCATTGGGCTCTGTGCTGACAGCTCGGAGCCTGGAGCCTGCTTCCGATTCTGTGTCTCCCTCTCTCTCTCTGCCCCTCCCCCACTCATGCCCTGTCTCTCTCTGTCTCAAAAATAAATAAATGTTATAAAAAAATTTTTAAAATTCTTACAGGGTTTTGATATGCCACTTTGGTGGCTTCTCAGCATATTATTGGAAATATGTTGTAAATGATGGGTGAATGCCAATTTCTACTATTACTCAAAGACTTTCTCAATTATTATTTCCATCTACCAGGAAATCTAGTAGTTTCCTTTTTTTTTTTTTTTTAATGACACTTGAACTTTTTGCCTGTTTCCAGAAAGCTGTAACACAAAGTTGAAACAGCTGTAACTTCAAACATAGTTTTGTTCCTTTTTTTTTCCCCCCTCTACATTTCTCTGGATCTTTTTTTCGAACTGTGAGCCGGTTACAACGCTGTGGCTAGTAAATCTCATTCTCGCCTACTTGTGCAGATTCTATTATTATTTTCTAAATATCTCTTATATTTTCACAGGATGACTCTTCAGTTCTTGTGGCTGAATTGAAACAATGAAAGGCACAAGGCGATGTAATCTAGGAAGAATAGAAGAGGAAGAGCTAAATCCAGTCTTAGGTAGGTAATTGGTGGGAGGTCCATTTCTGCAAGGTGGATATGATTGTGATAAATGGGTAATAATCCTGGACACATTTCCATCCCTCCCCACACAGTGAGGAGCTGGCGTTCTGCTTCTCTGCCTCTACCTGATTACATGAGTTTAATTTAAGGGGCAGGGATTAAGGTATCTAACTTGTTGTGTTCAAGCCACATTTTTCAGTTCTATCTTGACTCCAGGAAAGGTGATATCACATTTTACTCCCCATTGAGTGCTGTACCTCTTAACAAACTAGCTTAGAATTTGAAGAGGGGGGATGGGGTGACTTGGGCCCAAATCCCTAGCAATAAGTCAACAGCAATTATCTGATAAATGGATGAATGAAATTTAAATGTGAAATTGAAATCGGTTGACCGAATAAGTAAACCAGAGTGATAGGAAATGATGGGAAAGTTAAACTGTGGATGTGTGGTGAGTGTCTGTAGGTTCCAAAAAATGATATCTGAGCTGTGTGTCAGAAAAGTAAGGGTATTTCTGCCCCACCGAGGAAAGAGCAGTTGGCTTTGTGTAAATATTGGCATGCAGTGTCCTGAGTCTCTTTTAGGAGAGAGTGAGCTGGTGGCTGGTATGTTAGGAGAAGCTCTGTAATTCGATGCACAGGAGTATTCCCAGGACTTCAGCATCTCTAGGATAGCACACACTTAGCAGCTTTCTAGGCTCCACAATGAATCTGGATTTTCTTTTATAATAACGCTGGTAAGTGTTCATGTTTATCTTGGTTTAAAAAATTTAAGAGATAAATGCAAGCTGGGGTTGATTCCACACAACAAACATGCCATTAGCAGAGCCCCAACGGGGATAAACTCTGGACGGTTCTTAGGAAGCATCGTTGCTGTGGGATCGTGTCCAAGGGCTATCAGTGACCGTATGTGTGTTTTCAGCACGATTTACCCCCTCGACGTCACTTTCTTCCACTGAGAGCTCGTCACTCGGGACAAAATGAGCCTTTTGCTAATGGGTTTGGGGAACTCAGCCTTGGTGGCTCCACAATGTCCGCACAGCTGCTCTGCTTAGAAAAGAAGAAAGGCTCTGGGTTGGTGCCTTTATTTTATTCTCTATATTACTACTTTCCACCCGCTGAAAGGGAAATATAACATTTCAGTTTTCCCTTTGGTTTTCATCATGAACAGACACATTCAGAACTTTTACCAAGGCCAGTCCTTGACAGTGTGGTGCTCCAGCTGGTTTCTATTCTAGCTCCTAGGTGGCCCTGTTGAAATACAAGTTTTCTCTTCAGACGCATAGATATTTGGTCGGAAAGTGGAAGTAAATCGAAGGGCTTCTAGTTTGCCTGAGTAAATCGGTATTAATTTAAAACATTAGAAACTTACAACTCCACCCATCAGACTACAGAAGGAAAATAAGCTTAATGTATTTTCGACCCAGAATTTCCTAAATTTTCTCTTAGAGACTTTAGAGATAATCTAATGAATGTCTTTATCCTCCAGGCAAGGAAACTAGGTTGCAGGGATGTTAAACCATATGCTTAATGTCATAGGGTTCTCTAGCATCAGAACTAAGATTCGAACCCGGCTCTCTGACAGTCCAGCCCAAGACTCCTTCCTTCATGCTGTGCTCTTGTCTTTAAAAACAAATAGTGTGGGGCGCCTGGGTGGCGCAGTCGGTTAAGCGTCCGACTTCAGCCAGGTCACGATCTCGCGGTCCGTGAGTTCGAGCCCCGTGTCGGGCTCTGGGCTGATGGCTCAGAGCCTGGAGCCTGTTTCCGATGCTGTGTCTCCCTCTCTCTCTGCCCCTCCCGCGTTCATGCTCTGTCTCTCTCTGTCCCAAAAAAAATAAATAAACGTTGAAAAAAAAAAATTTAAAAACAAATAGTGTGATTGCTCCTTGAAGGTCAACTGGCCGATGCAAATAAGGAAGTCTGTTATGCTAAATGTCACTCCAGGTTGCGCTGTTAGAGGTGAAGGGGCATCTCTCAGATTGTGACAGTTCCTGGGGTCCAGGAAGCAAGCTTTTTCACTCTCTTTCTAAATACCCTTCCTATGCAGTGGGTCCCCAGCTTCTTTCCAGGGAAGCCTCCTTTTCGCCACAGAAGAGATGGTCATAAAGATGTTAGTAAAAATGAGTAAGCCAGTCAAGTCGCTGAATGTTTGTGAACCTTGCTTTTATCAGCAACAACAACAGTAAAGTTTGTCTTGTAGAAGGGACCTACCTCATCTTCTCTGATCTCAGAGCTGATACAGGCTCAAGTTGCCCGTGCAAACCTGTGTCCTTTCTTCCAAAGATAATAAGTAACAGACCCTCGCAGTGTCTGCTGGAAGGAGGAGAAAAGCGGCTGTCTGCCTTTGTGTTCCCCGGGGAGGGGGAGTTATTGTGAGTAAGCAGACAGGCTGTGTGCGGCCGCCCCGCTCACAATGGCACATGCTAGTGACAAGAGACACAGCATCGGGGCTGTGGCTCCTGAGTGGCTGCAACTATCGATACAAGTTGTGTTTTTATGAGGACTTCAGTCAGGTCGCCGCATTCCAAATGGTAATGAGTCCCATACAAGCGTGGCCGGCGTGCACCCCTCGCCCCAACTGCACAGGATGTGAGAGCAAGGCACGCGTTGGAAACAAGTCCCTGTCCTTTCGATGGCTTCTATGGTCTTCTTTCTTAGGTCAGCCTGACACTGGACTAGAGTCATTGGAAGGAAACGCAACCTTTAGTCTTAATTGCTGATGGGCAGCGAGCATCGTAACATCCACGGATGAGGTTGATGGGGGAGTGTCTTTCATTCCGTGTGCAGAGCTTTGCAGTCTAGTGTGTTTAAATTCTTGGGGCGCCTGGGTGGCGCAGTCGGTTAAGCGTCCGACTTCAGCCAGGTCACGATCTCACGGTCCGTGAGTTCGAGCCCCGCGTCGGGCTCTGGGCTGATGGCTCGGAGCCTGGAGCCTGTTTCTGATTCTGTGTCTCCCTCTCTCTCTGCCCCTCCCCCGTTCATGCTCTGTCTCTCTCTGTCCCAAAAATAAATAAATGTTAAAAAAAAAAAAATAAATTCTGTGCATGTGTGGGTATGCCTGTGTGTGCGCGGGTGTGTGCACACGTGCGTGTGTGTGCGTGTGCGTGTGCGTGTGTGTGTCTTCGGGGGTGTGAGTGCACCTGTGTGCGTGTGTGGGCGTGTGTCCATGTGCATGTGTGTGTGTGTGTGCATCTGTGTGCAGGCATGTGTGCATGTGCATGTGTGTGCACGTGTGTACAGGTGTGTGGGTGCATGTGCAGGCATGTGTGGGCATGTGTGTGTGTGTGTATACACTTGCACCTGTACAAAACAGAAAGGCAGTGAGATTAGAGTTTTAAACTAGCAGGAAATTTAAATGCACCCTAACCAACAATTCCATTTTACAGTTATAGAAATTGAGACATAGTATTAAGGGTTCGTGTGTTGGTGTCAGAAAAGAACAAAAGTCCAAATTCTGTTGGTTTTTCATTCCCATGTGTTGGTCTAGATTTCAAATTACGTGAAAGTTTACGAAACAAATTTTTTAAATGCAATGATAATGGGAAAACTTGTTCATATGCATAAAATAGCTTGAATTATACTCTGAATCATCAAGACATGTATTGGATTTTAATACAATGTTAATGTGAAATGTATTTTGTGGGATTTAAAATTGTGATCTTTTAAAAATTTCTCTCAACTGATGAGAATTTTAATCAACTAGAATACCTTCAGTGAGTTCGTTGGTTAACAGAAAACTCTGAAATTTAGTTCTAACTCCATTTATACAGGGAAACCAGAGTGAGGTACTATGCCATAACCTGCTTAACTTAGTCATTTTTACTCTTCATCTGAGGAAGAAGAAAGCAAGTTTATTTGTTTATCAAACAAATCAGTCCAGATTTTTTGAATGGATAAAATTCTTTAGATGATTCATCTCTGCCTTTACTGGTATGGACATAAATGGTGCTGTTTTCCACGAGCAGGAAAGTTTTTCTGTAACGTTTCTAGCAAATTCTATCTGTAGAAAGACTTCGTATTACCAGTGAAGTATTAACCGCAAGCTGGAGACGGACAGACGTAAAGAAGGATGTTTTGCCAGAGGCTAATATGAAAGTGCAGGGTCCCAGGTAGCCTGTGAAAAGCAGAGTCAGGTAAAAGGAAGAGACTTCCTATCAGCCTCCGAGTATTTAAAAGTTTATTATATGGGTGATGACAACTGTTAAGAAGAAGACTTAAATCTTCAGTTCTGCAACTTCAACATGATAATTGGGCACTAGCTTAAAGTAGATTCTTGGGCTCTATCTCAGAGACTCTTGCATTCTGGGTGAAGGACAAAAATCCGCAGTTTTAACAAGGAGCTATGGGATGCTGATACAGGTAATCTGGGGCCACACTCAACAAACTTCAAGTGATAGCATGAGGAATTTAGGTTATTTAGAAGAAAAAAATTGCATTCCAACTTGTACCGTAACGAATTCCCATGTGAAAAGTGGAGTTCTAAAATTCGAGCAGTATTTTATAATAATCGTAATAAGCTGCTTCTCATACAGATGCTGTCCTACACAAATAATCTGAGGAAATCTATAAACTATAATCAAAATTTAGATATCTATGGCATATGTTTAGATATGAGAGGTGCTGCACTACAAAAGCCTCTCTCGCTCTTTTTTAAGCCGTTTCCTAAACTTAATCACACCATCTGTTTTTGCTTCAGCAGAGCTCTTATTTATATGCCATTGAGTCTATGGTCAGAAACACCACTTAAAGAAACAATAGAGTAATAGAAAAGTTTTAGCTGTTTGGGTTGATGTGCAAGGGCCATTATCAAATGCCCAGAATGCCGACCAAGAAATCCCTTTACCTGTGAAGGAGGTTGGCCAGGCCTTTGGGGGATTTCTACCGGGATATTTTACCGTTATCATTGCTGTCGCTTTGACTATTATTGCTTGAAAAGTCTCCTCCATGACTAGGAAGACCTACTTGTATTTGATTAGTTTATCTCCTCTATGATTACAAGTCCTCTTAATTACAGAAGCTGGTGGAGAGGTATTCAACTTAACTATTTCATGCCTGTTTATATAATTATTTACAATCATTTGATTACCACTTTTGGACAAGGACAAAGTGACGATAGACAGAACAAAGAGTTTTCTGAATAATTCCAAAAGAAATTTAATATTTTCTCATTTTGCTGTGGGGTTCCATTCGCACCGTGGGATGAACAAACCATCTTCTGTCTCCGTATCTGCTTCTGATAAGCAGTTGGCTTCTGCTGGACAAAGTCACAGAAATGGAGATGGTTTCCACCACGAATTCGTGATCGCCAGCCTCAAAAAGCCCTTCGTCATGACCAGCGTATCGTACCGTATTATCTCTTACACACCCACCGATGACCATTGCAAACATCGTCTCCTCCTAACCAACTCCCTCTCTTTCCCCTCACTGAGGTCCGAGCCCCAATGTCATGACTCACTTAATGAAAAAACAGAAGCCATGTATTAGAAACTTAACAAAGCATAGAAATATTCCTACATCTGCCCCCATACTGTCATGTTCCTTTTTATTACAATATAAAGGCTTTCCTTCTTCCTCTAAAGGCTAATCCTTCCACATACACACTGAATTCCTTCCTATCCCAGCTCTTAAGGTATCTTACACAGTCATGCCTTACTCTCTTTATTTTGTATCTACTGCGAACAAGACAATATTTTAGGTTCTAGAGATAGATCTGTAGGCAGATTAGACAAAGATCCCTGCCTTTTAAAAAGTCCTATTCTAGTGAAATATTTTTGTTTACATTATAGATGATCCCTTCTTTTATTTATGCATGCACCCTCTCCTCTCATGTGGATTTGTCCTATTGTTTTTTCTCATTAAGAAAAGCAAAACCAGGGGCGCCTGGGTGGCTCAGTCGGTTGAGCGTCCAACTTCAGCTGAGGTCTTGATCTCACGGTTCCTGAGTTCGAGCCCCATGTCGGGCTCTGTGCTGACAGCTCAGAACCTGGAGCCTGCTTCGGATTCTGTGTCTCCTTCTCTCTCTGCCCCTCCCCCACTCGTGTGCATGCTCTCTTTCCAAAATAAACATTAAAAAAAAAAAAGAAGAGAAAACCCAAACCAAATAAAAATCTCACCTCTGCAGATACAGCCCTGCCTCACTCCTCCGTCCACAGCCACATTTCCTGAACGAACTGCTTCTACCCTCTTTCATCGACTTGTCCACCTTCTATTTGCTCCCTATTCACTAAACTCCCATTTCTGCCCCCATCATTTCACATGACCGGGTTTTTTTTTTTTTTAATTTATTCATGTATTTTGACAGGGAGGGTGAAGGAGAGGGAGAGAGAATCCCAAGCAGGCTCCGTGCTCTCAGCACAGAGGCCAATGCAGGGCTCCGTGTCATCAACCGTGAGGTCATGACCCAAGCTGAAATCAAGAGTCGGATGCTCAACCGCCTGGCCCCCCACCAAGGGCCCACATGAGTGGTTTTTCTTGAAGGCAGTAATGGCTCTAATGTTGTTGGGTTCCATGGACACCTTCCAGTCTTCGTTTTCCTTACTTCTCAGTAGCACTTGCCTCTGTCAGCTACTCCCTGAAACACTCATTATCCATTGGCTTCTTTGATCATCGTCTCCGGGTTTCCTTTCTAGGCACTTACGTTCTTTCTCTTTTTTGGGGAGCATGTCCTTCTGCCCGGTCATTATGTTGGAATCCTTTGTGGTTCACTTTGGCCTCAGGGCTCTTCTCCTTTGACTTTATCACCGCTTCTAGGAGTCTCATTCAGATCATTAGTTTGAAACGCCACCTTTACACCGGTGCCTTGCACACTTCTGTCTAGTTCCTTCTGAGCTCTGTCTATATTTATATATCTCTATCAACCCATCCACGTATAGATATTGATAGGTATATATGTATGTCTTCTCCAACTGAACATGTCTCAGTCTGAAACTCATAACTCTTAGGACGCCCTTAATCGTGTTTTTCCTCCATTGTTCTCTGCCTTCCCCAAGTCAGCACACTGGCATCACCCAGCACACCTCCCTCTGCCTCACCCCCACGTGGAATGCATTGCCAGGCCCTATTATTTGACCTCCTAAATATTTCTAGATCCATCTACCCGGCCTCTTCTCCACCATCGCCCCGGTCAAGGTGTCCTTTCTCACCCGGGACTTTATAATAGCCTTCGGAATGGATCACCAGTCTCTCCCCTCGTCTCCCTCCACTCTGTTCTCGCTCCGAAGCAAGAATGCCCCTTTGAAAGGAAAAGCTGGTCGCACCACCTTCTTATTAAAAATCATCCGTTACTTCCGTTGTTCTTAGGACAAGAGTAAAATGAAACCCTCTCCTGGTCTGCAAGGCTGCCCCTCGGCCTTGGGTGGGCTCCACTCCCTTGTTCTCCCCTCCAGCTGGGCCACCTCCCTCTCCTCCCTCCATCCCTCACCAGTTCTTGCTTCTTCCTGCCCCAGGCCTTTGCCGATGCTATTTCCACACCACCTGGAATCCCTGTCTCTCTCTGCTTAGCGTGATGAGCTCCTCTTGGTTTCCCACATATTAGCTCAATGTTCACTTCCTCAGGGAAGCTTTCCACATGCCTGAGTTAGGTCAGATCCCTTTTTATTGTTGCATATGTTTTTCTTCTGTGAGTACTTGTCATTGTAGGTCTAGTCACGTGATTGTGGGGTTCATGTCTCTCACTAAGTCATATAAGCTCTGTAAAGTCAAGAACTATGCATGTTTTGCTCGCCAGTTGTCAGCAGTGGCTCGTACACACTTGACACTTTGAATATATGTAAAATAATTGTCACGCTCGTGAAGTGTGCAAGATACTTGGCCAGCAAAGTAGGATACCAAAATATGCCCAGTGTTCTAGGAACTCAAAGTTCAGTGGCTTGAACACGTTACAGAGGATTGCTATGGCTTGTGTTAGGAGATGACTCAGGGCAATCCTGTAACCTCCACGTACATCCCCTGCCCGACACAGACCATTTGAAAATTTCTATTTTCCATTCTTCGAATTATAGCCTACATTTAGATATATAAGTGTAATATATAGAAATGTAGAAGTCTATAGCTCTATATGTTTCTAGAAATATAGATTATAGCCTATGTTTATAGTCTATAGTCTAGTATTTTCAAAAACATTGTGCGGTTTACAGGTATCAAATACGTTTTTCAAGATGAATCTTAGTGGGGGCACCTGGGTGGCTCAGTCGGTTGAGCGACCGCCTTCAGCTCAGGTCATGATCTCACGGTTTGTGAATTCAAGTCCCGTGTCGGGCTCTGTGCTGACAGCTCAGAGCCTGGAGCCTGCTTCGAATTCTGTCTCCCTCTCTCTCTGCCTCTCCCCCACTTATACTCTGTCTCTCTCAAAAATAAACTAAAAAATTTAATAAAAACAAAAGATGATTCTTAGGGGAAGTCTATGACATTTCCCAAGGTAAACGTGGAGTTGTTGGAGAAAGTGCCCCCAGGGCTCCGAAGGGTCCAGATATACAATAATTGCTCTACTCAGTTTGCTTCTTTAGATCCTCATCATTTAAAATTTTCCCTCCATATTGTTGGAATGATAAATTCTTCCTGGACTAAAGAGCTGCCTTGATAAGTCTTGCCACACCCCAGTATGGTGTGTGATATACTTATAAATGTCTGACGTATGTGTATCTATTTAATAATTATGTGGGAGAACTATGTGATAGGGTCTGGTAAATGCCTGAGGTTAACCAGGAAGTAGGGAACCCTGAGCTACAATTTCTAGCTGAAATTTCAATACTGTGTTTGCTTTTGGGGATAAGAACAGCATGTACGAGACATTCTTACTATTTTGTAGACTTAAGCGTGCGTACATAGTAATCATAAAACAAGCCACTTGCCATAGCAGAGGCGCTGTGTGCCATGGGGGCTTGGGTTAGAGAGTGATCACAGCTACCTGTCAAAGATCCAGTAAAAGCAGAGGAATTGATTTTAATATTGAATATTTGCCATGATTTGTAAAAAAGTAGAACTTTTCTTCTGCCACTGAACCAACATAAACTCCTTGCAGGCAAAAACAAATACGCGTGTGCACTTCTACTAGATCAAAGTAACCAATGATGACATTTTTGTATATTTCTTTACCAAAAGGGGTAATAGAGAATATATTGTTTTATTACTTGAAAGCATAGAGTGAAATGTTGTCCAGGTCAGTTCTTCTAGAATACGCTCTTCAGTGGCTGTATCCCTTTGGCAGATGAGCCGTGCGTTATTTAAATAATCATATAACGATGGGCACTGGGTGCTATTGTCAATGATAACTGATAAACTACGAGGTCAAAAATTTGGGGGACCACGGCAGGGGGGAAAGGCAGGGATGTTCACAATGTTTGCGCCGTGCTGCAAAGCACGAGCTGAGCTGGGAAACATAGGTAACTATATCTTGGCCCACTTTGCAAAGGAAAATGAAACACCATGGCGCAGAGCAAAAGCCAGGTGAGTCAGACTGGATTCAATATGGGTTGAATACCGTGTGTCAGCAGATGCCCCAGCTACAAGGAGGCTGTGCAGGAGTAGTAATTAACAACGGTAGTTGTACATTCAGACTCTGCGGATACAACCTCTAACTTTGTCACTCTGTCACTTGATCCAGGGCACATCATTTCATTCTTGTGAGTGTCAGCTTCCTCGGATACAAAATGGGAATAATTAGACCTGTAGCTAGGAAGGTTGTTGCAAACATGGGGATGCTGTCTCTTAGCACGGTGCGTCGAACATAGTAAATGCTCAGCAAATACTGTCTCTTGGTATTGTAATTTTGAGAACCTTTGAAAAACCAAAGTTTCGAAGTGCAAATGCAAAAATCCTGGCAAACGTGGGTCTGTACAGACTTCCAGGAAGAGGGTAGCTTTTGTATGTTTGGACACTTAAGATGACTATTTTTTTTTCCCATTTACTGTGGCTCCTTTCCTCCAAGGGCTGTTAAAGTCCTCTCTACTGTCTTTGCTTATCCACACACTCAGAGGCTGTGAATTGTTAGGCAGCGCCCACTCCACCCTCCACAAGCATTTAATGAAAATCGAAAACACATAGCACTTGGCTGGCCATCCCGTATTTCTCTCAAGGACAAACAAATGAAGAGAGATTTGGCCAAATGGCAACACTTTAAAAAAAAATAAATTATCCATGTTTTTTTTTTTTTGAGATTTTTTTTCCCCTCATGAGAAAGGTATATATGCTTTGTAAATATATGAATATATGTTGAACATTTGTGTGTGTGTGTGATTGAGAGATAATTGACATTGTGCATTAGTTTTAGGTGCACAGCATTTGACTTGACAAATGTATGTATTGCAAAATGATCACCATAATAAGTCTAGTTAACATCCGTCACCACACATAATACATAATGTGTATTCACATTCATAATTACAGGTTTTTTCTTGTGACGAAAACTTTTAGGATCTGCTCTCTCAGCAACTTTCAAATAAGCAATTCAGTGCTATCACCTATAGTCACCATGCTGTACATTATGTCTCCAGGACTTAGTCATATATAATTGGAAGTGTCACCAAAAGGTGCAAAAAGGCAATGTGTGTACTTGACCCCAAATCTATCTTTGGAAATACCTGCACTTCAATTAAAAACGTACTTTTACTCTTCTAAAGTTAACACCATAAGGGATAAGTCTACATGAAGAGCAGAACAATGAAATGTTCCAAGTCCTGCTGTATTTTCTTTAGTTTTTTTTTTTTTTTAAATCTTTATTTTTGAGAGAGACAGGAAGAGAGAGACAGAGCAGGAGCTGGGGAAGGGCAGAGAGAGAGGGAGGCACAGAATCCAAAATAGGTTCTAGGCTCTGAGCTGTCAGCACAGAGCCCAGCACAGGGCTGAAACTCACGAATTGCAAGATCATGACCCAAGCCGAGGTCGGATGCTTAACCAACTGAGTCACCCAGGCACCCTCAAAGTCCTGCTGTATTGAAGGCATATTCAATCTAGTGAAAGATACACACACACACACACGCCTTATTATTGCATAAGGAATTTCTACAAGAACTTACAGTTCAGAGGCGACTGAAGGTATAAATCACGGTGTGTGTTAGCATAGCCCTACCTCTGACCTAATACAAATTCCTGCTAAGGAATATTGACAATGTGATTAGAAATAGAAGCAGACCCTTTTAGTGCAAAAAGCACTGGCTGTTTCTGTCCCTAGTAGCTTGGATAATCCTTAGTGTCTCTGAACTTCAACGTTCTCATCTGTAGAAAGGAAATAATATAAGTAGATTTCGAGGTTTTGTTTTGTTTGAGAATTAAACAATGTGAATGGAACCCCTGGAATGGTTCCCTACATACTACTAATACTACATTCTTATCCATTTCTGCTTAATCCTAGGGCTAGTATTTACAGCACTAATTTGCCTGCCTTGCCCCTTTTGGGGCCCTTGGCTTAAGGTGAGCCCGTGAGACCAATGCGTAATTCGAACACAGACACTCTTCAGTGTCTCGTGTGGGGCCCTTCACCTGGGGGAGCACAGATCATGCAGGGTGAGGTTACACCATGTTCAAGTACAGGAAGTTGGCCTGTGGAAGGGAAAGAAGGAAGGGTTGTCCCGGGAGAAGCTGAGATGAGGAGAAACCATGAGGCTCTTGACAGCCTGAGGAGCAGACAGGTTCCTCAAGTTACCGTTCATGCCATGGCCGCTGGTGAACTTGAGCTCTGTGCATACGGGGTGTTGCTCGTGTTTCCATGCAGGTGTTACTGTATCACCCCCACTCAGCAAAGAGTGATGAATAAGGCAGATGTGGTCCGCATGGAACCTACGGAGATAACCTGTGTTTTATTTTAGTAACATCTCTTTCATGATGACATCTTACATGTTTCTTAAACCAAAAGCTTATTTTATTTTTGAGAGAGAGAGAGAGACAGAGAGAGAGAGCGAGCGAGCGAGAGGGAGCGAGCGCTTGCCCACGCAGGGGAGAAGCAGAGAGAGAGAGAATCTGAAGCAGGGTCCATGCCCAGTGCAGAGCCCACTGTGGGGCTCGATCCCAAGACCCCATCATGACTGGAGCCAAAATCAAGAGTTAGAAGCTTAACTGACTGAGCCACTGACTCCTTAGACAAAAATGATTAAAACCCAGGTTAACTTTACAAAGTAGGTGATATCTGTCTCATCCTCATAGAAGTTCATACTGAGGGCCTCATCATTTAGCATCTAAATGTGGACTTCTCAGTGTTTCTTTTCAGTGACGCACCTCTAGGAAATCTTTCTGGGTCTTTCTGGACACTGGCATTTCCTGTCCTTGGTGGTCCCTTACGTTTCCCTACCAGCTCTCCCCCTGACCCCTCACAATACTTTGTGGTACATTCATGGGTTAGAGTCGAGATAGAATTCGTATAAAAACACATACGTTACTTCTCTGGTCAGCCCTATAAGTCACTATGAATGTTCCCTGTGGTTCAAAGAGGGAATGAAAAGGCCGGAGAGTTCAAGAAGAGCATTGGGATCTAGAGTTTGTTGTCTGATATTACAGCCAGTGGCCACAGATGGCTGTTCAATATTAAATTTAATTAAAAGTAAATACAGTTATGGGGCCCCTGGGTGGCTCACTAGGTTATCTTGATTTTGGCTCAGGCCATGATCTCACGGTTCATGAGATCGAGCCCCACATCAGGCTCTTTGCTGGCGGCATGGAGCCTGCTTGGGATTCTCTCTCTCCCTATCTCTCTGCCCCTCCCTCACTCGAGCTTTCTTTCTCTCTAAAAAATAAATAAACATTAAAAAAAAAGTAAATATAGTCAGCAAATAATTTCTTCAGTCACACCAATTGCACTTTATGTGCTTAGTATCACATATGGCCGATGGCTACCATATAGGACAGTGTAGAGTAGAGAACATTTCTGTCATTATAACATATTCTATCAGATAGTGCTGCTACGGAGCAAATGTTATAAACACACCCTTCTTTTGCACTTGTGTTCTGATTCATTTGAAGAATATTACAACACTGTCAGAAAATGGAGTATCAATATATCATTATAATTACAGATAAAGGTGGAACTGGAGGACATGGGTTAGGTCCATGGTTAAGCACGCTCATCTATCCAGAGTTATCCATACACATATGGCTGAGCCAGACTGAGGTGGCTTTCCCTGTGTGGTGGAGGGATCCTACCATGGAAGAACAGCTGAGACCTGACAAAAGGCAAATCCAATAAGGAAGAAAGGTCAGTGGAATTCATCAATGGCTAGTTCACTCCCCTTTGCTAGAGTAGTTTAGTCTTTGGCCTTCTTTTTGTGGAAGAAAATAGGTATATAGAGATTATTTCCCTTAAGTAGAAAATAAAAATAATGTCTCTAGCCTTTCCTAATCTACCATGAAGTGTAAGGTCCCATGGGGTGCCTGGGTGGCTCAGTTGGTTGAGCGTCCAACTTCAGCTCAGGTCGTGATCTCACGGTTTGTGGGTTCGAGCCTTGCATCGGGCTCTGTGCTGACAGCTCAGAGCCTGGAGCCTGCTTCAGATTCTGTCTCTCTCTCTCTCTCTCTCAGCCCCTCCCTTGCTCATGCTGTGTCTCTCTCTGTCTTTCAAAAATAAATAAGTGTAAAAAAAAAAAAAACAAAAACAACTGAATTGTAAGGTCCCTGGGTCTCTAGGACCAGAGTTTCCCATGCTGTGTGTCTTGAGATCATTATCCCCTTAGTTCTCAGAGTAGAACATGAAGAATCCATGCCTCCTTGCTGATTGTTAATTGCTATCTCTATGTAAGCTATCTCTCTCTCTCTGTCTCTCTCCCCATCCATCCATCCATCCATCCATCCATCCTATCCTATCCTAAAATAGGTTCTTTCCCTAAAAAGGATTCTGCCTTTCTCCTAAAACAACTGGCTCAAATTTGCTTCCTTTCAAGAACAATTTCTCTCACTTTTCTACATTATCATTGTTATTAACTGAATGCTACTAATGCACTAAGTATTTAATTACTCTATGAGATAGGTGCCCATGTTACTGATGAAAAAAATAATTTCTCTCCCCCAAATCCAATCATTTTTAACTACTTCCCCCAAGATCATGTAGCTAGTTAGGGGCAGTGTTTACTATGTGAAAATCTGTGCTCTTGACTACTTAGGTGTATGCTCTACCATGAGACTCTATACTAGGGGGAAGCAAACTGTATTGTGTTTATTTGCATCTCTGTTATCCTACATAGGATTTGGGACATAGTAACTGCTCTATAAATATTTGTTGCTAAGTTATGAAAAACTCCTAGCGTTGTAAACATGTCTGTAATGTATTGAAAACAAGTGATAAAAATGAAGAAATAACTCTACTAATCAGTAAGACACAATGCTTTAGCCAGATAAGAAGTTAAACACATGTCACACAGATATGTGAAATCTATTCATGGTTTCTTATTTTCCAAGTCATTTTACAGGCAGAGTAACTTTGGAAAAAGAACATTCAAATTGAAATGGTCCACTTAGTTTTAGTTTACATTATGGAAAATGAATCAGATGAAATCAGCAATTGTCTGTTTTCACTGAGTAATAAGAAAGAGCAGTCCTTCTTCTAAGTCATAAACAATGAAAAGTTGCTAATTAAAAGTGTTAAAAAATCCCCAACTCTCCTCATTTAGCAGTTGGACATGTTTTCTACACCTTGTTTCATTACGTGGAATGCGGCAGCATTATGTCCTTAGAGCCAGTATGTCAAGATGCCTCTGACTGAGATGCCAGCTGCCCTTATAACACTGTCCCTAGTGTGTTCATTCATTTGAAAGCTCAGACATATTTTTCTAGCAGAGATAAGGAATGAAAGGAAGAGAAAGAAAGAAAGAAAAAAGAAAATCATTAGCACATTATGATAAAGACAAACTCAAGACTAAAAACAATATATTTTTTTAAACTTGACCATAAAACACATTTTTCCAAGGAGGAAAAATCCCCAACGAAGGGGATAAATGTTTTCAGAGTCATTTCTTTTAGAGGAGAATTCAGGGAGATTGTTATAATTGTTTTTGTGTATTTTTCTCATGTTTTCATTCTTAGTGTTTTTTTAAAAAAATGCTGATCTCTGTATGTATTCATCCATTTATTCAACCAAGAGTGATCGAATATCTTCTGTATATCCATCACTGGCTATGAAAAAGGAAAAGGTGCAGCATTAAACAAGGAAGACAAAGCTTCTTCCTAAGGGAGCTCACGTCTGATGGGGTGAAGTAGACAGTAATAATAGAAATACATTACATATCTAGGTAGGTAGGTAGGTAGGTAGAATGATAGATATGTAAGAAGAGCCAGGAAAAAGATCAAACAGAATTTTGAGTTAGAAATGCTTTAGATAGAACGGTCACAAACTTCGCTCTCAAATGGTGAAACTTGGGTTGAGATGTAAAGTAGAAGAAGGGCCCAGTCTTACAAGAGCCGGCAGAAGAACACTGTAGGCAGAGGGAGTAGCGAGTTCAAAGGACTTGATGTAGGAAAGACCTGGGTGTGTGGGGAATGGATAAGGCCCATGTGTGGTTAAGGAGAAAGTTCACAGTTCATATCAAGTGGGAGCCAGATCTTGCAGGATGTTATAGACTATGGTGAAGTGTTTTGATTTAAGAGTTTTGAGAAGCCCCTGGGGGATTTCAGTAGAGGAGTGACATGACAGACTATACATTCTTTAAAAAAAAAATAAAAACATGATATCAATTCGGTAGCAGTAGAGAGAACAGGTTTTTCGGGGAGACTATGTCATCGTCCAGGCCACCAGTGATGATGGCGTGGACCAGTGAGGAGGGTGGCAAAGCCAGTGAGTGGATTCAAGAAAATCTTACAAGAACTGGCGTGTTTGCCAATGGACTGGACACGGTCCAGGGAGAGAGCTGCACGGGGGGAAGGGACTGGGGCTGGCATGGCATTTACCCGGATGGGGGAGCCGGAGGAGGTGCCTCTCCTTTCACAGGTGTTTGAGCAACCCTTACCGTTTTCTTTCATGACAGATGAGGTCACAGGTCTTGGCTTTGTCTTCATTCTGCTTCTGAAGAAACTTTGACTGGCAAAACAATTTATTTGATTCCTAGTGTCCCTACCTGTAAATTATAATACGTGGCCAGAGTGATTATTAACAGCCTACATTTAATAATTTCATTGTTTTGCCTTAAACTGCTCCTTGCCTCCACTGTACAGGCATGGCTTCTTCCTATGTCTTCCTCACCTCCATAATCTCTGGATCTTTCTTGTATTTCTAGCTTCACGTTCTCACCCTCTCTGCCTCCTGACAGCGAGACTTCTTCCAGCCCCTCGTTCTCACCAACCTCCTTCTGCTGGGTGTGTGCACCTGCTGCTTTTCCTCCTCAGAAAGCTGAACTTGCCCTCCTTGGACTCGTGGACTTTCATCCAATTTCAGACTGTGGATTAAATGGTCACCTCCTCAGGGAAATACTGTTGCCTTGCCTAGATCAAACGGGCCTTTTTTCTGTTCTCGTAGCCCTGTGTGTACTTCCACCCCAGCGTTACAAACTTCACGTTTGTTTGTATGATTGTTTTACTAACTCGGTTTCCTCCATGAGGACAGGAGTTCTGCCTTTCTTCCTCAGTATTATATCCTCTGCACTTAGGTAGGTCCCAACCTTGTGATAATGTTATTAGGTGAACGAATTGTTGAATGAAAAGTTGAGTGAGGGGGCTATATCACATTACCGTTCACGGTGTTCTGAGCACTGGAAACATTTACTTCCAAGCAACAAAGCGATTCTTTTAAATGCATGTGATTTGTGTCGCTGTGCCATTTTTCAGATGCAGTTCCTCTGACCTGGAATGCTCTGTGCTGGTAAAAGTTCTCTCCCTGGCTTCTTTAAAGTGGGCATCTTCACCACTAGCAGCGTTCAGAGCCTTTTTCAGGGATTTGAATGACGTCATTATTCTGGGATGAATTGTGTTTCCCCAGAAAATCATGTGTTGAAGTCCTAACACTGGTATCTGTGAAATGTGGCCTTATTAGGAAATAAATTCGTACAGATTTTTTTATTAACTTGTTTTATTTTTTATTTTTTTAAATTCACATCCATATTAGTTAGCATCTAGTGCAACAGTGATTTCAGGAGGAGATTTCTTAGTGCCCCTTCCCCATTTAGCCCATCCCCCCTCCCACAAGCCCTCCCGTAACCCTCAGTTTGTTCTTCATATTTATGAGTCTCTTCTGTTTTGTCCTCCTCCCTGTTTTTATATTATTTTTGTTTCCCTTCCCTTATGTTCCTCTGTTTTGTCTCTTAAAGTCCTCATATGAGGGGCGCCTGGGTGGCGCAGTCGGTTAAGCGTCCGACTTCAGCCAGGTCACGATCTCGCGGTCCGTGGGTTCGAGCCCCGCGTCGGGCTCTGGGCTGATGGCTCAGAGCCTGGAGCCTGTTTCCGATGCTGTGTCTCCCTCTTTCTCTGCCCCTCCCCCGTTCATGCTCTGTCTCTCTCTGTCCCAAAAATAAATAAACGTTGAAAAAAAAAATTAAAAAAAAAAAAAGTCCTCATATGAGTGAAGTCATATGATTTTTGTCTTTCTCTGACTAATTTCACTTAGCATAATACCCTCCAGTTCCATCCACGTAGTTGCAAATGGCAAGATTTCATTCTTTTTGATTGCCGAGTGATACTCCATTGTATATATATATATATATACCACATCTTCTTTATCCATTCATCCATCGATGGACATTTGGGCTCTTTCCATACTTTGGCTATTGTTGATAGTGCTGCTATAAACATGGGGGTGCATGTGTCCCTTCAAAACAACACACCTGTATCCCGTGGATCAATGCCTAGTAGTGCAATTTCTGGGTCGTAGGGTAGTTCTCTTTTTAGTTTTTTGAGGAACCTCCATACTGTTTTCCAGAGTGGCTGCACCAGTTTGTATTCCAATAAATTCTTACAGATTTGATCAAGCTAAGATGAGATCATCAGATTGGCTTTAATCCAATATGACTGGTACCTTTGTAAAATGAGAGAGATTTGGACACCGACAAAGACATGTGAAGATGGAAGCAGAGACTGGGGTAGCGTAATCATCTTCAGGAAGGGCCAGCCCGCCCCCTGAAGTTAGGGAGGGAGGCCCGGAACAGAGCCTCCTTTGGAGCGTTCAGAAGGAACCAACTCTGATCTTGGACTTTGAACATACATTTGCATTGTTTTGAGCTACTTTGTGGTGCTTTTTTACGGCATCCTAGGAGACAAATGCAGTCATCATGCAATTGCTTTTGGTCTCTGCTTGCATATCTTCTATCCCCAGCGAAAGTCTTCATCCACTCTGTGTCATACTTAACGCAGTGTACGTACCTATACGATACTGACATACATGATTTGCTCTGTATTGGATGTTCAGTATAATGAACGAGGCTTATATTTTCTTAAGGCTTAAAAAAGTCTCTACTTTGGTTAATCCCTTTTCTCCAACCTGGTAAGATGTGATTTCTTCATTTAAACAGAGTAATTGAAGTTTTGTTTATTGTGGAATCTGGCATGAATTTGAGGTATTTAAAGAGTAAATTAATAAAATGACTCAAGAAGTTAGCAAAACATCAGCAATTGTATTCTCCTGAGTTATTTAAAGAGGTCTTATTTAAATACGTAAGAATTGGTCTGAGGTAACAACTGTGTGAGTGATGGTGACAGTTGGAATCTGTTCAGTTTTTGGTCTAATGGTCCAAAATTCTCTCTTAAATGTTTTCTGTAGAATTTTCAAATATATATATATTATTGTCACATATTATGCAACTGGCTTTTTTCAATAAATATTTTTTGAGGTCTAATCACTTTGAGATAGAGAAATCTAGTTCACTTCTATAACCATAATGTGGAAAATTTTATTTACGCTCTTCCCCTACTGATGATATTTAGGTTATTTCCAGTATTTTACTATTAAAAACATTGCTGCAGTAAATGCTTTCCATAGGTTACAAACTAAGAAGCAGAACTTCTGGCCCAGAGGGAATCTATATTTCCAGTCATACTAGATTCTAATTGTCCACATTTTTCTAACAAATTGCATTCCCACCCACCTAAGTCTCCTTCACCCATATTCTCCTCTACCTTTGCTATTAATCAGACTTACTAATTGTAATAGTCTTATGAGTGTGTGAAGTGATATCTCACTGTGCATGTGTATGAGTACATGCTTTAAGCATATTTTGGGAATTCACCTTTGTCTTCTGCATATCTGGTAAATGTGGGCTCCTGACCAAGAGCTTACCTCTTACACTTTATCTTTAAATGTGTCTTTCAAGTTAAATGAACATGAAATTATGTACCTTTTCTTAAATGTTGGGAGTTTCGCATCTTGTTTCAGAAATTCTTTCTTATTTAAGGTGATAAGGTTATTTTCTATGTTTTCCCCTAACTTCCTGGAGTTAACATTCTTGTCATTGAAGAAAGAGTAGCCATAAACATAGGATTTTTTTTTCTTACTAAGTCTCAGCCCATTTTTTACATTTCTTCTCAAAATTTTGTCTACAATCTAAATCTTATAAATACACTTAATTTGTTTCAGTCAAAAAATGGATAAATGTTGAGGAGAGAGGAAGATGGTGGACCCTAGCCTCATCTTGTCCCATTAACACAAGTAGGTAACTGTCAAATTATCCTAAATACCCCGGAAATTGACCCCAAAAGTGGCAGAACAAACTCCACAAGTAAAGGGAGAGAAGAGGTGACATTGGAGAATGTAGGAAATGTGGAGACATGATTCAGGGGAGAAAGGATCACAGGTGTTGCAGAGGGGAGAGAGAAGGGCATGAGGGAGAGAGGAGCACACAGGGGGATGTAAACGGAGTATATTTCCCCATAGCCATTGGCTTGGAAAGCAAGAGGGGATGGATTTCATGAGTTCTTGCAACCGGTGGAGAGTAAAGCCTGGAGTTATATTATTTTTTTAATTATTATTTTTTTAAAGCCTGGAGTTTTAAAGGTCAGTGGGCTTGGCTGGTGTAACACCCAGAGGGCAGTGCACTGCTCCTGGAGAGAAGGCAGGCAAACAACCTGGGGCACACAGTGGAAACAGAAATCTGAAGAAAACCTAGGGCACACAGGGGAGAGAGGATTCTCTCTTCTCAGAAGGCATCCCTGTGAGGCAGTATTCATGGAGACATCTCTCCAGAACAAAGGAGCTGGCTGGCAGCATTTCCCTCCCCCACTCCTCAGCATAAACACAGGGCCACCTATAGGAAGCAGCGCAGTGCCAACACGGGTGGCCTAACTTGCTTACACCAAGCCCTAGCCCCCTGTGCTCTGGTGGAACTGCACTTCTCAATTAAACTTGCCTCAGGTCTAGTGCCACGGGCCCTCCCCAGGAAGACCAGCCCAAACCCCTGCCCACACCATGTCCCTCAAACAGAGAGTTCTGCAGGGCCTCAGTTCTAGTGGAGGTGGTGTCAGGTCTCATTTCATGAGCAGACTAGAGCACACCTAGTTAAAACTTGCCACATTCAGGCCAGGGACCAAACACTGCCCACAGCAGGCAAGGAGAGCTTCTGCAGACCACCTGCCTGGAGGACAGAGCAGCCAAAACACAAGAGCAGAGTTCTTGCGGCACACACTGGAGAGCACCAGTCCTGGGGACTGCATCACCTTTTTTTTTTTTATAAGGCCATTATTTTTAGGATCAGGAGACATAACTGGCTTTTCTAACACACAGAAGGCAGAGACTTAGACAATGCAGAAACAGAGGAATTTATCCCAAATAAAAGAACAGGATAAGGCCATGACCAGAGGTCTAAGTGAAACAGATATAAGTAACATGCCTGATGGAGACTTTAAAGCAACAATCATAAAGATACTCACCGAGCGTTGGAAAAGAATGGAAGACATCAGGGAGACCCTTGCCACAAAGATAAAAGGGTTAAAAAATAATCAGAGATGAAGAATGCAATAAACAACTTTGGAAACAGGCTTGATGCAATGAACAGTGGACTGGAAGAAGCAGGGGTATGAATTAGTGACCTAGAAGACAAAACAATGGAAAATAATAATGCTAAACAAAAGAGAGAAAGAATTATGCAGCACAAGAATAGACTTAGGGAACTCAGTGACTCCATCAAATGGAAAACATTTGTATTATAGGAGTCCAAGAAGAAGAAGAAGAAAGAGAAGGAGGAGGAGGAGAAGGGGGGGAGGAGGAGGGAGAAAAAGGGGCCGAAAATTTATTTGAAGAAATAACAGCCAAAAACTAACCTAATCTGAGAAAAGAAACAGACATCCAGATCCAGGAGGCACAGAGAGCTCCCATAAAAATCAACAAAAGCAGGCCAACACCAAGACATATTGTAATTAAATTTGCAAAATAAAGTGATAAACATTTTTTAAATAAACAAGACAAAAGTCATTAACTTGCAAGGGAAAACCCATAAGGCTAGCTGGAGATTTTTCATAAGAAACTTGGCAAGCCAGAAGGGATTGGCAGGATGTATTCAATGTGTTGAATGGGAAAAATCTGCCACCAAGAATATTCTGTCCAGCAAGGCTGTCATTCAGAATAGGAGAGATGAAGAGCTTCCTAGACAAGCAAAAACCAAACAAATTCATGACCACTAAACCAGCCCTGCAGGAAAGATTAAAGGGGACACGTTAAGTGGAAAGGAGAGACCAATAATGACAGAAAAGGCAGGAAACACAAAAGCAGTAACAATGAATATGTCTGCAAAAATCAGTCAAGGAATTCACACACAAAAAAGGATATGAAATATAAAAGCATATACCGAAAACATGGGGAGGAGAGGAGAAAACAATGGGTTCAAATTTGAATGATGATCAACTTAAATAGACTATTTGCAGAAGATGTTATATACAAACCTATTGGTAACCATATATTGAAAAAAACATTAATAAACATGCAAAGAATAAAGGGAAAGAAACCCAAATATGTCACTAAAGCAAATCAGCAAAACATGAAAGAAAGACAAGAAAGGATCAGAGACAATCTCCAGAAACAATGACGAAACAAGTAATAAAGTGGCAATAAATACATATCTTATCTAATTATTTTGAATTTAAATGGATTAAGCACTCCAATCAAAAGACACAGGGTGTCAGAAAACAAGGCCTACTTATGCTACCTTCAAGAGACTCATTTTAGACCTGAAGACACCTGCAGATTGAAAGTGAGGGGATGGAGAACATCTATCATGCAAATGGATTTCAGAAGAAAGCCAGTGTAGCAATACTTGTATCAGAAAATAGACTTTAATGAAGATTGCAACAAGAGACAAAGAAGGGAACTATATAATAATAAAGGGGACAATCCAACAAGAAGATATAACAATTATAAATATTTAGGCACCCCAAATGGGGGCATCAAAATAAATAAAAAGTTAATAACAAACATAAAGAAACTCATTGATAATAACACAATAAGTAGAGGACTTTAACACCCAATTTACATCAGTGGAAAGATCATCTAAACAGAAAAGCAACAAGGAAACGATGACTGTGGATGACACACTGGACCAGATGGACTTTACAGATATATTCAGAACATTCCATCCTAAAACAGAAAAATACACATTCCTCTCAAGTGGACATGGAACATTCTCTAGTATAGATCACACATTAGGTCACAAAACAGGCTTCAACAGATATAAAAACACTGAAGTCATATCATGAACCTTTTCTGACTGCAACACTATAAAACTAAAAGGCAAACACATTAAAAAGTCTAGAAAGACCACACATACTTGGAGGTTAAACAACATGCTACTACATGATGAATGGATCAACCATGAAACCAAAGAAGAAATTTTAAAAAGTGCATGGAAACAAATGAAAATGAAAACACAAAAGTCCAAAGCCTTTGGGATGCAGCAAAAGTGGTCCTAAGAGGAAAGTATACAGCAATACAGGTGTACCTCAAGAAGCAAGAAAAATCTCAAATAACCTAAACTTACACCTAAAGGAGCTAGAAAAAGAACCAATAAAACCCCAAACCAACAGAAGGAGTGAAAGATAAAAGCAGAAATAAATGATATAGAAACCAAAATAATAATAGAACAGATCAATGAAACCGGAAGCTGGTTCTTTGAAAAAAATTAATAAAATTCATGTACCTAGGCCAGACTTACCAAAAAGAGAAAGGACTCAAATAAATAAAATCATAAATGAGAGAAGAAAAATAACAAGCAACATAACAGGAATACAAAGAATTATAAGAGATTATTATGAAAACCTATATAGCAACTCACTGGACAACCAGGTAAAAATGGATAAATTCCTAGAAACACATAAACTGCCAACATTGAAACAGGAAGAAATAGAAAACTTGAACAGACCAAAAACCAGCAATGAAGTAGAAGCAGTAATCAAAAAACTTCCAAAAAACAAAAGTCCAGGACCAGACTGCTTAACAGGTGAATTCTATACAACATTTATTTTATTTTTTTAAGTTTATTAATTTTAGAGAGAGAAGGTGAGAGTGCATGAAGGGCAGAAAGAGAGGAGAGCAAGAATCCCAAGCAAGCTGCACACTGCCAGTGAAGAGCCTGGCGCAGGGCTTGAACTCACAAGCTGTGAGATCATGACTTGAGCTGAAATCAGATGTTGAACTCACTGAGTCACTCAGGCGCCCCTACCCAACATTTAAAGAAGAGTTAATACCTATGCTTGTCAAACTATTCCAAAAAATAGAAAAGGAAGGAAAGTTTCCAGATTTATTCTGTGAGGCCAGCATTACCCTGATAGCAAAACCAGATAAAGACTCCACTGAAAAAGAGAACTACAGGCCAATATCCCTGATAAACACTGATGAAAAAATCCCCAATGAAATATTAGCAAAACAAATCCAACAATACATTAAAAAAATAATTCACCATGATCAAGTGGGATTTATCCCTGGGTTGAAATATGATTCAGTATTCACAAATAGGTCAATGTGATACACCATATTAATAAAAGAAAGGATAAGAACCATATGATCATTTCAAGAGATGGAGAAAATGCCTTCGACAAAGCACAATATCCATTCATGATAAACACCCTCAAAAAAGAAGGTTTAGATGGAACATACCTCAACATAATAAAGGCCATATGTGAAAAATCCACAGCTAATATCATTCTCAATGAGGAAAAACTGACAGCTTCTCCACAATCAGGAATGAGACAGCGATGTCCCCTCTCACCACTTTTAGTCAACACAGTGCTGGAAGTCCTAGCCACAGCACTTAGACAACAAAAGAAATAAAAGGGGTCCAAATCAGCAAGAAAGAAGTAAAATGATCACTATTTGCAGATGGCATGAGACTTATGTACAGAAAGCCCTAAAGACTCCCCCCAAAACCTGCTAGAACTGATCAACGAATTCAGTAAAGTCACAGGATACAAAAATCAATGTAGAGAAATCTGTTGCATTGTAATACACCAGTAATGAAGCAGCAGAAAGAGGAATTAAGGAATCAATCCGATTTACAACACCAAAAACACTAAGATACCTAGGAATAAACCCAGCCAAAGAGGTGACAACCTGTATGCTGAAAACTATAAAACACTGATGAAAGAAATTGAAGATGCTAACAAATGGAAACTCATTCCATGCTCATGGAATGGAAGAACAAATATTGCCAAAATATCTACACTACCCAAAGCAATCT
Source organism: Lynx rufus (assembly GCF_022079265.1). Classification (NCBI taxonomy): domain Eukaryota; kingdom Metazoa; phylum Chordata; class Mammalia; order Carnivora; family Felidae; genus Lynx; species Lynx rufus. The sequence continues at coordinate 4,768,953 of NW_025814840.1, read as the reverse complement.
ACGGATTCGAGGCAATCCCTATCAAAATACCAACAGCATTTTTTCCACAGAGCTAGAGTAAACAATCCTAAAATTCATATGGAACCACAAAAGACCCTGAATAGTCAAAGTAGTCTTGAAGAAGAAAAGCAAAGCTGGAGGCACCGCAGTTCCACACTTCATACTGCAAAGCTGTAATCGTCAAAACAGTACGGTGCTGGCACAAAACAGACACATAGATCAACGGAACAGAACAGAAAACCCGGAAATGAACCCACAAATATGTGGCCAATTAATCTTCAACTAAGCAGTACAGAATGTCTAGTGAGGAAAAGAATGTCCCCTCAACAAAGGGTGTTGGAAAAACTGGACAGCAATATGCAAAAAAAAAAAAAAAATGAAACTGGACCGCTTTCTTACACCATACACAAAAAATAAATTCAAAATGGATTAAAGACCTAAACGTGAGACCTGAAACCATAAAAATCCTAGAAGAGAACACAGGCAGTAACTTCTTTAACATTAGCTATAGCAACTTCTTCTAGCTACATCTCCTGAGGCAAGGGAAACAAAAGCAAAAGTGAACTATTGGGACTTCATCAAAATGAAAAGCTTTTGCACACTGAAGGAACCAACAAAACTAAAAGGCAACGTAAGTAATGGGAGAAGGTATTTACAAATGACATATCTGATGAAGGGTTAGCGTCCAAAATGTTTAAAGAACTTACACAACTCAATACCCAAAAAATGAATAGTCCAATTAAAAAGTGGGCAGAAGACAAACAGACATTTTTCCAAAGGAGACATACCGATGGCTAACGGACACGTGAAAATATGGTCAACATCACTTATCAGGGAAAACAAAGAAAAATCTACCATGAGATATCATCTCACACCTGTCAGAATGGCTAAAATCAACAACACAAGAAACAACAGGTGTTGGCGAGGTTGAGGAGAAAGGAGAACCCTTGTGCACTGTTGGTGGGAATGCAAACTGGAAAACAGTACGGAGGCTCCTCAAAAAGTTAAAAATAGAACTACAGTATGGTCCATCAATTGCCCTAATAGGTATTTACCCAAAGAAAACAAAAAATACTAATGGAAAGGGATACATGCACCCTGATGTTTAAAGCAGCATTATCTACAATAGCCAAATTATGGAAACCGACCATGTTCATCGAGTCATGAATGGATAGAGAAGATGTGGTGTATATATGAAATGGAATATTACTCAGCAATCATAAACAGAATGAAATCTTGCCATTTGCAACAACACGGATGGAGCTAGAGAGTATTATGCTAAGCAAAATAAGTCAGAGAAAGACAAATATGATTTCACTCATGTGGGATTTAAGAAATAAACAGGGCACCTGGGTGGTTCAGTTGGTTAAGCGTCCGACTTCGGCTCAGATCATGATCTCACAGTTTGTGAGTTCGAGCCCTGCCTCGGGCTCTGTGCTGACAGCCTGCTTTGGCTTCTCTCTCTCTCTCTCTCTCTCTCTCTCTCTCTTTCTCTTTCTCTCTCTGTCCCTCCCCACTTGTGTGCGTTTGCACTCTCTCTTTCTCTCTCAATAAATATTTAAAAAAAAGAAAACAAGCAGTGGGGAAAAAAGAGAGAGAGGCAAACAATAAACAGACTCTTAACTATAGAGAACAAACTTCTGGTCACCAGAGGGGAGGTGGGGGGGGTGGGGATGGGTGAAATAGGTGATGGGGATGAAGGAGGGCACTCATTGTGATGAGCACCATGTGATGCATGAAGTGTTGAATCATTCTTTTGTACAGCTGAAACTAATATTACACAGTATGTTAACTAACTGGAATTTAAATCAAAAACTTTTAAAAATGGTTGTTTGTTCCCACTTGAAAATGGTAGGAGAAATTTCTAAACAGTGTCCTAAGTCTGCTTTTCCTAGTACATCTTGTGACTGTTTCAAAAAGCCTGAGAGAGAGGCTATTTCGTCTTTTTCTTTTGTTGTGTTAGAATTTTAAGTGGCTCAGTACGACTCTACACACAGCAGGCTGCCTCACCTCGCACCCTGTGCCCCGCTCTCTCCTCTGCTGTGGGGTAGCACACGCCTACTTCTTCACGGCTGCGGATGTGCGTGCCTCCAAGCCAGAATACCTTCCCTTGGCTGATTTGTCCCATGTTTTCTCAGGCTGCAGTGATACAGCGGACAGTTGTTTGATGGAGTCATGAGTCAGAGTGGCCAACACCAGGAGCTAGGCTTACCTTTAAGAAGCAAAAGGCATTAGGCGGCCCCTGGGGGGGCTCAGTCGGCTAAGCGCCTCTTTGTTTCAGCTCAGGTCATGGTCTCAGGGTTCGTGGGTTCGAGCCCCGGGTCCGGCTCTGCACCGACATCGCAGAGCCTGTTTGGGATGGTCTCTCTCTTCCTCTCTTTCTGCCCTTCCCCTGCTTGTGCTGTCTCTCTCTCTCACAATAAAGAAACTTTAAACAAAAAAGAAGCAAAAGGCACTAGGTGTCCATCTACCTTGATGAGGGCTCTACAGATTTCGGGAGTCACACATTTCTCTTGGCTGACCTTGCCATTTTGATTCTCTAAAACACTTCATATTTCTATGACAGCTATTTCTTTCTTCTCTCCGATATTGTACATACCTCCCTCCATTTCACATATGGTACTCTTCTCTTCAAAGGCATTTGAAATACTTTCATAATGATTATAAATGTGGGTCCTCAACCTTAAGTATACAGTCTGCCATTCTATATCACAACCCAACTCTGATACCAAAACTCTGCAGGAATGCTAAGAAGTTGTTTGGAGGCTTATGTGGCACCCGGATATTGTGGCGATCGGGCCCTGGGGTCCTCTACCTCAGCGGGGATGCTCAGAGACCTCCCGTGCCCTATTTAGTCCCTGCCATTCGGCCATAAAGATCCCTCCTGAGATAACCCGCGTTCCTGTCCTCAAGGCCCCTTCAAGTCTGTTGGCATCCACTTCCACGCCACAGCCAAACTGGAGACATGGGCGTCATCCCGTGGCTTCCGCCCCATGATGTGGCAGTGGAAACTCTCCGTGTCCAGGGCTCTGTCTGGCTGGATCCATTTCACAGATGTCCCTTACTTTCACTGGTCGTTTGCCGCCCTCCCCGAGCCCACTCTGAGCATCGTGTTCCGGCATCAGGGCACAGGACCCCTCTCGCAGAGACTCTACGGTTTCTCTTCCTTATTATTTCCTTACTGTCTCGTCTCTTCTCTTCTCCCCCCAGCAGATTGTTTTTCCAGTCTGAGTGGGAGTTGGCACGAAACACTCCTCTTTTCCCTTTGCTTTTCCCTTTGCTTTTCCCATACATTTCATTCTAAATCCTTACAGTTCTCCCAAGGAATTTAATCTTTGGGAGTACAAAAGACAGAGACCGAGCGGCTCCTTCTGCTTTGTGCCTGGTCGCATCCCTTTGCTGAAGTGATGAATGCAGACCAGTATTTGCCCACATGGGCATCAAATAGGGAAAATGCCTGGAAAAAATTTTTTTGAAGGAAAACAGTAGTTAACTTCATTAAAACATTATCGTGCTATGCTTACACTTTATAACGTTAGTTTAGTTTTGATTTCTGTGCTTTTCAGCTACTATTGTAATTTGGTGTATGTGCGATTGCCTCCCGTGATCCCTTTCAGGAGAGGTAATACTGTGATTCGTCAGTTCTTTTCAGTCTGGCTGAGTGCTTGCTGTCTGCTGGCTGCCAGACCCGTGCCTATTAAAATCCACATTTATTAATGCTCACGGTTCACGGTTCGCTTTGAGCCCTTCTAATCACACTGTCCTTCCTGTCTTAGTTTTCTTTTAAATCACTTTAAATCATGTCTCCATTTCCTACCATCAATTATTGGTTAAGCCTTGATTTGTTAAAACCTCCATCGAAAGCGTTACGTCGGCAGAATGATTGGACCTCAGGTCCGTGTCTCCTGTCATTAGCTGGATTTCTGCATCTGATCCCCCCGGTGATCCTGGTGAAGAATGGTCTTCCTTGAGCTGTCGTGGGGAAGGTCGTTGTGACAGAAGAGTCTCGCCTGATTTATATAGTGAGGCGCGCTCACTAATTCTGGCGTCAGAGCTCTGAGCACTTACCAATTGATTCCTATCAGTGTTGTGTGAGATGATAAATTCTAATCAGAGCTTTTTGGTCTGTGTTAGTCTGGCTTTCTTTTTTATAATGGATTTCTCTCATTCATGCTTTCCCTAGTCTGCATTTTTATGACTGTGATGTGCTTTGATTTACTTCATTCAGAGCACCACGCTCTGGCTTCAATTACTCCATTTAACTTTAAATAGACATTGTAGGAGCCTCACTGATACAAAGAACATCTGGTGTCAATAAAGTGCAGCGGGAGGTGCCGTGTGGGAAGGAACCCAAGAACTGAACACATCTCTGGGCACATCCGTCAGGACATGAGCGTACGTATCGTGGCGCCCCGCCGCTTAAATGCTCTCGGAGTGGAGCTCGCTCTGGGTGTTCAAGTCAGGAGGGCACCATTTTGATCTGCCTCGTGGCAACGCTTGACTCACTGACCTAAATAAAGCTCCAGACACAAAACATTCCGTTCGGTTGATAACATCTTTGAGGATGACTTTTGCCAAACAGGAAAGGCACAGACAGCGAGGGGACAGTTTTTTCTAGGTCGTGTACAGAGTGTTTGATGAAGGATGTTGTAAAGAAGTCAGAGTAAGGAACTTTGTTCTTCACACCCCTCCCCAGCAAGCACACCAGAACACAAAGTCCGGAAGTTTTCACGGGGAGGTACAGTTCCTCAGTGCTACTGAGGTGATCCCAACGAGAAATTTTAACAATTTCCTAAGACCAAATCCAGATAGTAGGATGTCAAATGAATAAATAAAGAGAAGCTTTTGCCTGCTCTTAGGCCCCGAAAGAAATAAACTATCTTTAACTGCCAAAGTAAGGACCAAACTGAAATAATTTACCAGATGAAACATTTGCATTCAGATTTTATTCCGTACGCAAAATCTCTGAATCACTCAGGCACTGACAGTCTGACCCTTGTGAACAAGGATGTTCCTAATCATAGGTTTTATTTAAACGTTCTCAAATTATTTATGGGTTACGTACCGGGAAGCATACTTCTGCTTCTCACAGTATCAAAGTATTCTGAGACTCCAGTCCTCACGCCTGAGGATCGGGAACCCCTCCCCACCTCGCCAGACTCTCTTTGTCTCCACTGCGTGTTTTCCTCTGCAGCACAGGCCGTCTTTCTGTGCCAGACAAGCAGGTGAGCAGGACCAACAGACACCGTGCCCTCCCAGCTTAACAGAAGGAGAGTGTGGCTTCTCCCCGTGGTCCCAGGAAGACCCTCGCTGGCCCTGTTTTTTGATGTGCTCATGCTCAGTTCCATCACAGCTTCCGGGAAGGAAGAAGACAGGATGTGCCGAGAACTGAATCCGTGGGGAGAACAGGTTGTGTTCCCAGAAGGAAGGTGAGGAAATTCACGGTGCAAAAAAACCAAAAAGGCAAACCAAATTGATAGTAGTGACTGCCCTCCGTGTTGCTTCACAGTCCAGCTCTGGTCAGGGGTTTGGAGGATGAGTCTGGGGACGCATGCATTTCAGATTCTGACAGGAGACGCTTTCTGTTTCCTGTCCACCCAGAGCCGAAAGGGCCTCCTAAGACGACTCGCCACCAAGTGGGAACACACAGACGCCTTGTCTACATTTTGGAAGAATAGTAGAAAAGAGAGAACGTTCTCTGTGGTGCAGCTGTCGGAGAAGGGTTAGATTAGTTCAGCACTCCTCCCAGCGTGACCTCACGGGATGGTGAAAGATGGGATGCGTCAAGTGAGCAGACAGGAGGAGATTCGGGAACCAAGTCGGAACGCTTTCTTTATTGAAACATTTCACGAAAACCATAGCATTCCAGAATACTTTGGAGAACTTGGGGCTGCTATGGCATGCAGAATTTCCGAAACAAATTTATTCAGAGAAATCTATTTTTATTCACTAGGGAAGGTCAAAGATAAGGTGATTTCTTAATAACTCGCTTATCCTGATGTTCTCCCAATTTTATTATTTTAAGAGAGCAGTGTAACACCGGGATTCCAAATCCAGACCTTCTGTTAAGACACTGGATGTCTCTGGGGTCAGAAAGCCCAGTCACAAATTCAGGAAACTTTCTGTGCCCTGTGCTAGTCTTCGTGCGATCACCGCCAGATCCCGTAAGGAGGGTCATTGGAGTCATGTCACCTGTATAAATCCAATATGGCGCAACCAGCCTGATGAAATAGGAAGACAGCCCTACCACGAAAAATATTGCAGCATCTGCTGTGTAACAAAACATCCCTTAATAAGTCATTAAATTTTGGGGTTCAAATTCTAGTACATAAAACATCTACGTCGCTTCTCAGGAGCAGATTCTTATCATCTGTACTAGATGTTATCTGACATAGAAGCTGAAGGAAACGAGAACTAGACACCTGCTTCACTCGTTTCTGCATTCCCTGATTCTGCCGCAGCTCCACCTCGTGCCAGAATTTCTTGGAGTCTTCTACACCGATTCCGAAGAAATGGTGTACGTAGCGAAGCTCTGTAGGTTAAGGGAAAGAATTGCTCAGAACAGATGAAGATCTACCTTTCTATACCAGCATTTCTGTGCAGAAACCAGCCATTTGACTCTCACAGACCAATGAATATCACCTCATTTTAAATCCTAAGACATTACCTGGGCAGAGTATTTTTTCATTATTTTTGTTTACTTAGTTCTGTGATTTTTAAAGCAACTGTGTTTGTAATGTTGGTTCGTTGATGAGATGGGAGAATTTGGGAGAAGACATGTTTGGTGAGGCACATTGAGGGAGGACAACACATGCCCCCTTCAAAAGCTGAGGTCAAGGGCAGTGGGTGTTTTAATAGCCAGGGAAAGGCAGAGAGCCCCCCTGTTAGAATTTTGCATCCCCTCACCGATCAGATTTCATAGACACAACACCTAAGTTTTATCTCCTCTGGGATGACAGTTAAGCAGCTTTTGTAGAATGAACATGCTTTCAGTTTTGGGTTGCCACAACTTCGGTAACGTGCCATTGCTCGTATGTGTATGTCCCTGCATCCTAGTTCATTTCTGATTTCACCGGTAAGTTTGCAGGAATTGGTGCACATTTTCATGTTCGCCACCTGTGCCCCGAAGGCTCTCATCGCCGCAGTGCGATTACTTCAGAGCTTGCATCTCACCCGCGTGAAAAGAGTATATATCGTGTATAGCGGGAAGATCTAGAATCAAACTCCTGTTACCATTTTTTAATCTGTCTCTTTGCAGGCTACTTATTTCGCCTCCCTGGGTCTCAGGCTCCTCGTTTGCAAACCGAGGCGCCAATGGTCACATTTATTCTGCCTGTTGGTAAAAACGTTGTGATCAAGTGCGTACTGTCCGTTTTGAAATCTGTCGGGAAGTTTTGGGCTGGGGACTAAGGCTGCAATGATGAGTGGGCGACCCCTGATCACAGGGTCTTGCAGATGAGCAAGTACAGCATTTTAGGGGACGTGCATCTGAGAGAGCCTCAGAGACCCCCCCGGGGCGGGGGGAGGTGACAGCTGGACCAGTTGAATGACAACCAGGTAAATGAAGAGGCGAGATTTTTCAGAGGGAGAATATGCACAGATCAGGAAAAAAAAGAGCTTGGCATATTTTGTAAATAAAAATGAGTTCACTTTTGTTTTGGAGAACAAATTTGGGGAACTGGGCCAGAGAATGGAAAGATAAGGAGAGAAGTAAGTGGAGGCCAGATGATTTTAAACCACATGCAGGAGTCTGGACTTTCACATGGCTGCAGTGGACAGTCCAAATAAATAGTATTTGAAAAGCTTTATACAGGGGATGGCATAAGCCATTTTGCAAATATTAGTTATTATTGGCTTTTTGTTAATTATTTTAGTAATATGCAGACAGCAACTCTTACCTAGCTTAATCTGCGAACATTTGAGGTAACACTTTGAGATCGTGTCTTAAGAATGCTACTTAGCAATCCACATGGCCTCTGCCCCTTTAGATGGGTCTGGTCTTTCTTATTTAAGCATGAAAACACATTTCTTTTTTTAATATTTATTTATATTGAGAGAGAGAGAGAACCAGGGAGGGGCAGAGAGAGGGGGAGAGAAAGAATCCCAGGCAGGCTCCATACTCAGCAAGGAGCCCAGTGTAGGGCTTGGTCTCACTAACCATGAGATCATGACCCGAGCTGAGATCGAGAGTCGGAGGCTCAACCCACTGACTGAGCCACCCGGGCCGCCGTGAACACACATTTCTGATAGACTTAGTCATTAAAGAAAGTTGGAAAAATAATGGCAAAGTGAAAAATAATTTGGAAATATAGAAGAAATACGGGCATTTCTAGAATTTCAGTTGAACCGTTTGGCAATGGTAACATTTCCCCTAAAAGGTTAGTTCTCTTGACATTAATGAGTGTATAATGCATCACAATTAGCGTGAATTGCAAACCAACTGAAGCGCCATCAGACAAAGACAAATCATTCTCCCAGACATGACCGTCCGGCTGATTGCTTTTAAACTTCACAACCTAACTGAGGGATCCAGGACTAGAACTATATCATCTACCTTGTTTTCGTTTTGTGTGCCCTTGGCCTGCACGAACTTACAGCGTTGCCTTAAGGACGTTGCTTGCCTTGCTGCTGGAACTCTCCCCACTTGTCGATGATGTTCTTCAGACCGAAGAAGTTGCCCCTATCAACTTGAGGAAAGAGCCTGTCCCCGTTAGCATCGCTCCCTGAGCACAGATGGAAACGCTTCTCCGGCAGACCGCCCCCATTGCCCCTTCGTGATCTTGCAGCACTCAGCTGTGTGAGGTGATTCCATTCGTGATGTCGTGACATAAAGCGAGGGCCAGGACCCGGTGTTCTGAAATAGATGTCCTCGTTAGGCTCTCCTTTTGAGACAGAGACACCATTTATCCATAATTCGCGTTCCCTCTTAGCTTTAACCAACTCACTTAAATCCGCACAGAGGTGAAATGGACATACTTGCATCCAATATATGTGACTGTCTAACTGGGGAGAGACGTCGTTTGTGAGATTTCTGAGCAAACACCCCCGTCGAAATGGAAAGGGTGGGGGGAATAAGGGAATGTTTGTATGTTAATGAAATGATCCAGGAAAGGGTGAGGAGGAGAGAGAGAGAGAGAGAGAGAGAGAGAATTACTGATGCAGGAGAGAAGGCGGTGGATTGGCGTCTGTAGGACAGGAGACGGGGTCTCATGCACGACTGGTGATGTCGGCAGTTTAGGTGACTAGGGCCAGTTCTGTGGGGGAGTAACAGGCGAGAAGGCAGAGTACGTGTGTCCTAATGCTGGCAGACAGGTAGCTACAGGTGTGGGGATTTGTAGAAATCTCTTTCTGAATGCTTCCACTTTTTTTTTTTTTTAATGTGTATTAAAAGAGAGCAAGCAGGGGAGGGCAGAGAGAGAGGAAGAGAGAAAATCCCAGGCAGGTTCCTCACTGTCAGCTCAGAGCCCGATGCGGGGCTCGAACACACCAACTGTGAGATCGTGACCTGAGCCGAAATCGAGAGTCAGACACTCATTCAACTGAGTCAGCCAGGCGCCCCCTGAATGCTTCTACTTTATGAGGAAAATGAGTCACGAGCTGAGAGCGTGGGAGAGAAGGTGTTGCGGGTTGGAGGAGACAGCAGGCTCTCGTTACCGAGGAGTCTGGCAGGGCAAATGGGACCGGGAAATAAAACATGGCTGCCGGTGTTATTAAAAGCTCTCCTGGGATTTGCAGTCATTGAAATTCAAGTGTTTGGCAAGTCAGTGTTTTTCTACAGCTGGGCAGAGTAGTGAGGTCATTGGATTGAGCTACAGACTGGGTTTTGGCAAATGAATCTTTAAGAGATGGAGAAGGAGTTAGGCTGCGTGCAAAGAAGTGGTAAGAATGATCCACCATGAAATTTAATGGATGGATGTGGTATCAGTAGATTTTAGGGGCCAGTGTGGCAAAAGGGTCATTGGACTTTGGCTGCCAAGTAAAGGCAGTACGCTGGACGGGTAGAAAGTGGTGGTCGGAGAATAAGACACTCGAAATTGAGATTGTGGAGAATTTGTAGTGATTGATAAAGACAGGGCAGGGGGTGGCCATGAGGCATCACTGGAGGAGAGGCAGTAAAGAAGCTCATGGACCAGGTCTCCAGTCATCTAAGTATACATGGAAGTCGGCCAGTATGAATGATAGTAATGTCTGGGGGAGACACCAGTAAGGAGCTAAGGTCTTCGAGGCATAAGGGGTGTTTCCCAGAAGTCAGTAAAAAGTCGGATCGTAGGGGCGCCTGGGTGGCTCAGTCGGTTAAGCGTCCGACTTCAGCTCAGGTCATGATCTCACGGTTGATGAGTTCGAGCCCCGCGTTGGGCTCTGGGCTGATGGCTCAGAGCCTGGAGCCTGCTTCCGATTCTGTGTCTCCCTCTCTCTCTGTCCCTCCCCCATTCATGCTCTGTCTCTCTCTGTCTCAAAAATAAATAAACGTTAAAAAAAAAAAAATTAAAAAAAAAGTTGGATCGTAATGAGGGGGGGAATAACAAGGTTCGTTTGCCATTTCCAAGTATGTGTGGGTGCCTTAAGAAAAACTATTGTGATTTTTTTGTGTTTAATTTTGTCAGGGAGTTGTTATGAGGTGCTACAGTGTAGGCAGAAGAAATGAAAATGTGTAGAAAGCTATGTTTCTGAATAGTGATTTCATAAGGATTTTTTTTATGGGGGGGACTGAAAATAATGGTCTCAAAAGCACTGAAAATATTGTGTTATGAACAGGCTCATCTCTCATTTATCACTAAAAAATGAAAACTGTGGATTATCTAGTCAAGTGTACTTTTCACAGTGTCTGGTATATATCTTGTTTTGTTTCCAAGTGTTCCCGATTGTCATTTATGCATTTAGTAGAATATGGCAGAATTGAACTTACCGATTGGAGGTTTTTGCAAAAAAACCTTTTTTAATGTTCATTTATTTTTGAAAGAAAGAAAGAGATAGTTGGGGAGGAGCAGAGAGAGAGAGGGAGAGGGAGAATCCCAAGCAGGCTCTGCACTGTCAGCATGGAGCCCTGATGCAGGGCTCAAACCCATGAACCGTGAGATCGTGACCTGCCGAAATCAAGAGTTGGACGCTCAACTGACTGAGCCACCCGGGCGCCCCTACATTTGCAAAAAATTTCAAATCTCACAGGTTCTTATTTCTTTCACATTTGAGATCTCTTCAATTCAAAAGCGAAATTCAAGCTAACATACAGAAATTAAACATTTATATTAAATTCTGTTTTCTGTTTCAGGTAAGTCTGTGCTCTTGATTTATTAGTTGAATAATTTCCTCATGGCAGTATTTTATTAACTGATATGTACAGATAAGCCTTCTCCAATTTATATTTTGTTCTAAATGGACCACTTTTACTAACAAGAGAGCTAAAGGAAATACATGTTCTGTTCAACTGATAATCTGTTGATTATTAAATAATCAGCATTTTCTAAATGTCTTCAGAAAATCATGGCAAATTGAATTATTAGTGTTAAATATTCAGCAGAAACTTTATGAAAAGAAAAATAAATCCAGCATGCTATTGAAAGCTAAAGTAAAAAAAAAAAAAAATCAAGCAGTCTTTTTAAAAACAACGAGTTTACCGTGAAGAGGGACATTTACTCATTACGATATCCAGAGAGAGGCTGACGAGTACGGTGTTGACGAGCCCGGTCCTGGAATCGGGAATCCTGGCTTTGAGTCCTGGCCCCGGGCCTTGTTGGATTTATCTTGGGCATGTGGCTCCAATTCTCTAGGCCTAAGCTTCTGCTGCAACACAGCAGTAATAAAATAACCATTTTGTAGAGGCTTCGATTACAATTAAATCACCTATACCAAGCACTTAGGACAATTCCGGGCATTAATAATTGTATTTTATCTTACCCTCTGTCAACTTTAAGATTTCTCTCAACCCATATCCCACACCTAGGACATACTTTTCCCTATTCTGTATACCAAACCACTCTCTAACTCAGAAGGAGCTCCCAGAAAGATTAAATTAACCTATTCGAAACAGAGTGATTCCCCTAGCGATTATAGAAAGTAAACACTCGTGTCCATTTAATCCCCGTCCCTCTTCCGGTGCACAGCCACCAGGGAAAAGCCTTATGAGGACAACCAGGCAGGGGGCCCTCACCGAGGAGCCGACCGTGCCGGCACGGGATTCCCAGCCTTCAGAGAAATAAATGTTTGTTGTTTAAGCCACCCGGTCTGTGGAGGTTCGTGATAGCAGCCCACAGCCCACACTAAGATAGTCACTCAGTGGTATTCTGTACACCCAGTTATTGTGTTGACACACCCATTTCGATGGCGATGTCAGAAATCAGTATGGTGCTAGGTCCCCTTAAAGATGCCTGAATTCCTACACGAGACGAGTATTCACACTTAAGACAGGCCACGTGCGCCTCAGATGTTCATTGCCGAAGTGTTTGCAGTGGGAGGTGTAAATTCAGCATGAGAGTCGGGGACCGTCTGTGGTCATCCAGGAGACCATGACTTAGAAGGCTTCGGGAGTAAACGTTCTCTAGAAGTTTTCACCCAGTGGAAGCTGCCGTTTGCTAGAAGGTTAAAAGTTGTGATCTCTTAGAAGAAGAGAGAGTTATTGATATTGCAGCCAAGTCTGACTAGTTAGTAACTGCTTAATGACACATGGTGCCGTTTACATACACCTGTATTCAATCTGAGACAGTACGGCTGCTGGAAAGGACAGTGGCCCGGGAGTGCGACCCGGGCGGGTGGCCCCTTCCCTCGGCTCCTGGATGCGTGCTCCGCGGTCTCCCCCCACCCGCTGCCCCCCCCCCCCGGGCACATTGGCTCATTTGCCAAATGAAGCGGTGGGAGCCCTGGAACCCTTCCTGCCTCAGTGGTGGGTGTTCTCCTTTGGTAACCGTGGACTTTGAAGCTTCTGCGGCATTTGTTTTTCTCCGATTGCCTGTTTCTCCGATTGCCTCCGATTGGCTGAGGGAGGTATTTGAGTATCTCATGGGTTTTGTGGCCCAAACTGCTCGACCTGGTGCGGGGCCTTTGAGCATCTGCATCGGATTTGCAGTCAAATTGTATTCAGTTTATCCCTCCCGCAAACTTCATTTCCCACCTCTTTCCATGACTTCTTAGTCTGTCCTAGTTTTACGAGATTGTTAAACACACACACACACACACACACACACACACACAAACACGCACTGTGGAGGATTTAAAGGAAATGATGAGATCGTCGGTTGCTGGGCAACTGCTCTTTAACTGTGATTCAGTGTTTAGTAAGATTGTTTTATCTGGTTCCAGGGTCTTCCCAGAATTTCGCTGTTGCTGATTTTGTGTTCTTTTAGGGAAAAGGGGGGAAAAAAACCAGTAAGCTTAGAAGTGTGTTTTTTTTCTCTGATGTTTCTAAAATTTGTACTTTTGATTTTAAATTGGTACTTTTTTTTATCACAGAATATCACAGCCTGATCGGGTCCTATCCTGTGTTCTCTCGATAGAAAGGTGTTTTCAAGACAAACACTTCAAATAATATATATTCGTTCTCTCAGAGCAGTTCCAAAAACCAAATGTAAAAAAAAAACAACGGACTCCCTAGAGTCTATTTAAATAGGTTTCAAAGCTCAGAAACAAACCTTTTAACGCAGCCGCACCGTTCCTCAATTCTTGATTCATAGATTGTTTCTTAAGTGGCTAGAATTTATTGTTGAGCAGTGTTTCAAGAGGGATCATGAGTGCTGTGTTTCCCGAGTTCTTTGAGTTTTATGAGTACCTGCCTGCTGCCTTTATAATAATGTGGTGGCTGGATGTAATCCTTGGGGCACAACCTCTTTACCTTGAAAATCCTGTGACAATTGCTCGGTTTTCCTCTCTGTTAAAATTTGCTCTGGACAAGGCTGAAACCAGACTGAGTTTTTCCCTCTGGTAGAAAAAAATCTTTCTGCTGCCTCGATGCCTGTAAAAATTGTCTACAGCTTTAGATTAGACAAGGGAATATCTTGGTGTTAATTGACGTGTATGAAATATTCTGCTAGATGGCATTATATAGCCATCTCAAGATGCAGAATTTATCAATCTTAACAATTTCCTGAATCATATCAACGAATACTTTTGGGGCATCTATTGAGTTTTTCATATTTTAGTGGTTCTAATGATCTCTGCCCTCTTGCTCACTCATATTAAGATTGTCCTATTTCTAGGGGTGCCTAGGGGAGCTTAAGTGTCCGACTTAAGCTCAGGTCACGATCTCACAGTTCATGAGTTCAAGCCCCACGTCAGGCTCTGTGCTGACAGCTCAGAGCCTGGGACCTGCTTCGGATTCTGTATCTCCCTCTCTCTGCCCCTCCCAACTCATGCTCTGGCTCTCTGTCAAAAATAAACAAACATTAAAAAAAAAAAAAAGGTTGTCCTATTTACAAAAGGGCTGAATACAAGTCCTAAGCACTGAAATTAAATGGTGCTCCCTCAACCTCCTGCCCTCTGATGTGATCCCAGTACCCTCATTTCCACTGCAAGGGTCAGAGGGCGCCCAACCTTCACGTCACCCTCACCTCCCAGCTGTCGTGACTGTGAATCCACCAGGGCAAATACCGTAGCTTTTTATCCCTGTCTATGAAGCCATCAAAACGCAGTCTCCCAGATACTCCTGTGTCTACCTCACTAAGGTTCCACACGAGCTCGTTTCTGCCCTGCGTCTCACCTGCTCCCATCTACTGGATAATTGCATGGCGCTTCCCTCAAATTCGTCATCAGCAAAACCTCTTCCAACCTCAAACTCGCCTCTGAACATCTGCTTCGCGTAAACCTGGCTTTCCCTTGATGATCTTTCTCCGACCGCAGCTCTCTCGAGTGGTGGGTTTTTATTTATTTGTCTGTTTGCTCATAGCCTCCGAACCACAGACTTACTTAAATCATTCTTTTGGGGAGATGTGTTCCGAGTGGATCCAGTGCCATTCCTAACTCCTTGTGGATGGAACTCTCTCTTTTTTGGCATTAGCTGACACCTTTAAAGATTTAC
This sequence comes from Lynx rufus, assembly GCF_022079265.1. Lineage (NCBI taxonomy): Eukaryota > Metazoa > Chordata > Mammalia > Carnivora > Felidae > Lynx > Lynx rufus. The sequence continues at coordinate 4,753,949 of NW_025814840.1, read as the reverse complement.
ATTTTTGTTGTCCCTTGGGTGGCCCATGCTTGCTGTTTACAGGTTTGTGCACTCTGTTCCCTCTGGGCCACCATTGGGCATTGCGGACACTGAAGCCATACCTCCCCGGGGGGCTTTGTACGTAAGTGGGCAGGACCCCAAGGCCCTCACACTCTTACGTCCATCAAAAATAGAAGCATATATGTTTTTCCAGTCTTGGGAAAGCCACGCAGTATCCCTGTAATATTTTGAGTTTTGCCTTTTGCCCCTCTGTTCCATGTTCTTCAAGGTCCATATCCTCTTCCAACAATCCCATTATAGAGGCATTTTTAGCCTAGGTCAGGGAGCAAACTCAAGTGCGTGAAGAGTCTAGACAGGTGAAGTCCACAGTGGATGTTGTCCAGGTGTGAACTTGAAGCCAGAATACATAGCACTAATGTGTTCCTCAGACACCTAACGTTCCGTGTGTTTTCAGGCAGCCCTGGGCTGGAAGTGTTCTTTACAGCAGCACACACGGATCCTCTAAAGGAGCACCTGTTTGTCCCAACCAACAAAGGGTCCATGCACATAAAGTCACAAGAAGTATGCGCTCACGTTTTTAAATCACCAAACTTCTAAAGAAGCAATCTCATATGAGTAGGACATACAAAACAGCATAAGCAGTCCCCGGAGGGACAGGAGATACTGGATGTGAATTTTTAAAGAAGTGTATTTAATGACTACCAAGCAATAAAAGTAGGAAAAATTTTGACTACGTAAGAGTATATAACAAAATCTAACAGACAGGTTTGTGAAAGAGCCAAATATGATTTCCAGATACAAGATGTATCACTGAAATTAGAATTCAATACAAGATAAAAGAGTAAATTTAAAGATTCATCTGATAAACAGTTACCTTGTGAAGCGTGGAGAAAGTGATAGAAAATATCAAAGAGCTTATAAAAGATACATACAATGAGAGTCTAATCATGATTTCAGAAGGAGAACACAGAGACAGGAAAAAATTGAAGAGATATTCCAACAAAACTGGTATGAATATATAATACCAGGCAAAATAGATTTGAAAGCAAAAAAGCATTAACGTAAACATTGTTAATACATACTGATAAAAAGTTTTATTTACCAGAAAGATTTAGTCATTCCAAATTTGGTTGAACATGCTTCAAATATCTCCTGATAAAAGTGTAAGAAGGAATCAAGAAGGCCATCATTGTAATGGGAGATTTTTATACACCTCCATCAGTCATTAATAGATAAATCAGATTAAAAAAACAAACAACAATCCCTAAGATTCAAACAACAAAACTCACAAGAGTAACCTAATGATACTGTTAATACTATACCCAATAGAGTAACACATGGGAAACATTATTTCACAACACAGAGCAAACATTTAAAAAATGATATTTGAAATAAAACTTCTACATGGCAAATAGAAAAAGCAAACACCTTGTTAAAAGATTTTTTGAAGTTTTTTACAAAGTGTCAGAAGACATTTTACATTCTATGTAAGTAAACAAAGGGGTAATGTCTATTTAAAGTGCTCGTAGGGGCACTTGGGTGGCTCAGTTCGTTGAGCATCTGACTCTTGATTTCGGCTCAGGTCATGAGTTCCAGCCCCACATCGGGCTCTGCTCTGACAGCAAGGAACCTGCTTGGGATCCTCTGTCTGCCTGTCTTTCTGCCTCTTCCCTGCTAACATATGCATGCTCTCTCTCAAAAAACAGAAAGTAGAGGAAAACGCTGCCATTTCCCTGGAGTGCTGTGGGAAAAGACAAAGCCTGCCTGTGTCCGCCACCCCGGGGGCTCGCAGCAAGGGCAGTGGCCAGTCCGCATTAGGAGAAGGCGGTCCTCCCCGAAGTGCAAGGGCACGGACAAAGCCAGCCGGGACCACACATCTCCACACTGAGAGGCGATTCCCCAGCGCCTGAGTGCACGGAGTGGGACTTTGAATCCTAGCCAAGCGCAGGGTCAGGGGAGTTGGTGGAGCGAAAAGGACCACCCTGTCTGCGCCCGGGGCACAGTGAGGACGACTCCAACTGAGTCTACCTTTCTGGCTCCCTGGAGAAGAGACTGAGGGATCACCATCCTCTGCCCCCCCCCCCCAACCAAGGCAGGACCTCAGGGATCGCTCCTGGGGCCCACATTGGAGGTGGGTCCAGATTACCCCAAAGCTCACCCCTTGCACTGGGTAACTGCGTATGCACCGGATTGGCACAGACCCTGCAAAGAGCTACTCCCAACCGGCGATGCAGCATTGCCTGGATTAACTCTAGGTCAACTCTGGATATATAGATATATTCTCTCCCAACCCCCGTTTCTTCTCCTTATCTCTTCCCACCCCTAGGCTGGTTACTCTGGTTATTGGTCTGTCTAAACAGACGTATTTAATCCACTGTCTTGACACATGTTCTACACCTCCTTTACATTCTTTTCTGTCCCTCTGGAATAATCAAGCCATATAGTTTCTCTGTCTGGGTAACTGTACCTTCTTTTCGTTTTCCCTGCCTCCTTCTTCATTTTCCATTCTCTCTGGGTTAAGCCTTTTAGTCTCTCTGCCTAGTCAGTGTTTATTTTTTCTCCCTGCCCCCCCCCCCCCCCGCCCCACCCCTGCTCCTGTCATTCTCTCTTTGTTTGTGCTTTTCCTTCACCACCACCTCCACCCTCTTCCTTACATAGTTGGTGTTTTGGGTATTTTTGTTTTTAGTTTTTAGTTTTTTGCTTTTGTTTGTTTCTTTGTTGTGTTATTTGTGTGTTTGTGTGTTTTTGTCTCCTGTTTGTCTATCTGTTTTCCAGGGCTACTCCAAGGAACAAATCAAAGCACACCTGGGGGAGGGTCCAAAATACCACTAGGAGTAGGGTAATAAAGTAACCAAAGTCACAACCACAGAGAGCAACTAACAATCACCAAAAGAACACTTCTGAAGGGCCAGGCCCTGGACAATGTATGACCCCTCTTCAATATAGCAGTGCTCACAGGTCAGAGCACACAACAAGCTTTTAAAATGCATAAGCGACAGAAAACTAGCCAAAATGATGAAACAGAAGAATTCTCCTGAAAAGAAATTCCAGGAAGTAGCAACAGCTAACGAATTGATCAAAACCGATTTAAGCAACATAATGGAACAAGAATTTAGAATAATAGTCATAAAATTAATCGCTGGGCTTGAGAAAGCATAGAGGACAGCAGAGAATCTATTGTTACAGAGATCAAGGGACTAAGACATGAGGAGCCAAAAAGTGCTCTAAATGAGGTGCAAAATAAAATGGAGGTGACCACAGCTCGGACTGAAGAGGCAGAGGAAAGAATAGGTGACTTAGAAGATAAAATTATGGAAAAAGAGGAAGCTGAGAAAAAGAGGCATAAAAAAATCCAGGAGTATGAGGGGAGAATTAGAGAACTAAGTGATGCAATCAAACAGAAAAATATCTGTATCATAGGAGTTCTAGAAGAAAGAGAGAGAGAGAAAGGGGGTGAAGGTGTACTTGAACAAACCATAGCTGAGAACTTCCCCGATCTGGGGAAGGAAACAGTCATTGCAATCAAAGAGGCACAGAGAACTCCCTTCAGATGTAATTTGAATTGATCTTCTGCACGACATATCATAGTGAAACTGGCAAAATACAAGGATAAAGAGAGAATTCTGAAAGTAGCTAGGGATAAACAGGCCTTAACATACAAAGGTAGACACATATGAGTAGTAGCAGATCTATCTACTGAAACTTAGCAGGCCAGAAAGGAATGGCAGGAAATCTTCAATGTGATGGACAGGAAAAATATGCAGCCAAGAATCCTTTACCCAGCAAGTCTTTCATCCAGAATAGAAGGAGAGATAAAGGTTTTCCCAAACAAACAAAAACTGAAGGAACTCATCACCACTAAACCAGCCCTACAAGAGATCCTAAGGGGGATTCTGTAAGTGAAATGTTGCAAGGACCACAAAGGACCAGAGACTTCACTACAAGCATGAAACCTACAGACATCACAATGACTCTAAAGCCATATCTTTCAATAATAACACTGAATGTAAATGGACTAAATGCTTCAACAAGACGTAGGGTATCAGAATGGATTTTAAAAAAAACAAAAAAACAAGACCCATACATTTGCTATCTACAAGACACTCGTTTTAGACCTGAGGACGCCTTCAGATTGAAAGTGAGGGGATGGAGAACTATCTATCATGCTACTGGAAGTCAAAAGAAAGCTGGAGTAGCCATACTTTTATCAGACAAACTAGACTTTAAATGAAAGGCTGTAACAAGAGATGAAGAAGGGCATTGTATAATAATTACAGGGTCTATCCATCAGGAAGAGCTAACAATTATAATTGTCTGTGTGCCAAATATGGGAGACCACAAATACATAAAACAATCACAAACATAAGCAACCTTATTGATAAGAATGTGGTAATTGCAGGGGACTTGAATATCCCACTTACAACAATGGATAGATCATCTAGACACATGGTCAATAAAGAAACAAGGGCCCTGAGTGATACATTGGATCAGATGGACTTGACAGATATATTTAGAACTCTGCATCCCAAAGTAACAGAATATGCTTTCTTCTTGAGTGCACATGGAACATTCTCCAACATAGATCACATACTGGGTCACAAAACAGCCCTTCATAAGTATAAAAGAAATGAGATCATACCAGGCACACTTTCAGATCACAATGCTATGAAACTTGAAATCAACCACAGGAAAAAGTCTGGAAAACCTCCAAAAGCATGGAGGTTAAAGAACACCCTACTAAAGAATGAATGGGTCTGGGGCCCCTGGGTGGCTCAGTTGGTTGGGCCAATGACTTCGGCTCAGGTCATGATCTTGCAGTTTGTGAGTTTGAGCCCCGCATGGTGCTCTGTGCTGACAGCTCGGATCCTGGAGCCTACTTCGGATTCTATGTCTCCCCCTCTCTCTACCCCTACCCTGCTCACGCTCTGCGTCTCTCTGTCTCTCAATGATAAATAAATATTTAAAAAAAATTAAAAAGAATGAATGGGTCAAGCAGGCAATTAGAGAAGAAATTTAAAAATATATGGAAACAAATGAAAATGAAAAGACAACCATCCAAAAGCTTTGGGATGCAGCAAAGGCAGTCCTGAGAGGAAAATACATTGCAATCCAGGCCTATCTCAAGAAACAAGAAAAATCCCCAATACAAAATCTAACAGCACATCTAAAGGAAATAGAAGCAGAATAGCAAAGGCACCCCAAACCCAGCAGAAGAAGAGAAATAATAAAGATCAGAGCAGAAATAAACAGTATAGAATCTAAAAAAACAGTAGAGCAGATCAATGAAACCAAGAGTTAGGTTTTTGAAAAAATAAACAAAATTGATAAACCTCTAGCCAGACTTCTCAAAAAGAAACGGATATGACCCAAATAGATAAAATCACAAATGGAAATGGAATTATTATAACCAATCCATCAGAAATATAAGCAATCATCAGGGAATACTATGAAAAATTATATGCCAACAAACTGGACAACCTGGGAGAAATGGACAAATTCCTAAGCACCCACACACTTCCAAAACTCCAGCAGGGAGAAATAGAAAATCTGAACATACCTATAACCAGTGAAGAAATTGAATCAGTTATCAAAAATCTCCCAACAAATAAGAGTCCAGGACCAGATGGCTTCCCTGGGAATTCTACCAGACATTTAAAGCAGAGATAATACCTATCCTTCTCAAGCTGTTCCAAAAAATACAAAGGGAAGGAAAACTTCCAGACTCATTCTATGAAGCCAGCATTACTCTGATTCCCAAACCAGACAGAGACCCAGCAAAAAAGAGAACTACAGACCAATATCCCTGATGAATATGGATGCAAAAATTCTCAACAAGATACTAGTAAATCGAATTCAACAGCATATAAAAAGAATTATTCACCGTGATCAAGTGGGATTCATTCCTGGGCTGCAGGGCTGGTTCAGCATCCACAAATCAATCAATGTGATACATCACATTAAAAAAAGAAAAGAACTATATGATCCTGTCAATAGGTGCAGAAAAAGCATTTGACAAAATTCAGCATCCTTTCTTAACAAAAATCCTCAAGAAAGTTGTAATAGAAGGAACATACTTAAACATCATAAGAGCCATTCATGAAAAGCCCACAGCTATTATCATCCTCAATGGGGAAAAACTGAGAGCTTTCCCCCTGAGATCAGGAACATGACAGGGATGTCCACTCTTACTGCTGTTGTTTAACATAGTGTTGGAAGTGCTAGCATCAGCAATCAGACAACAAAAGGAAACCAAAGGCATCAAAATTGGCAAAGATGAAGTCAAGCTTTCACTTTTTGCAAAGATGACATGATACTTTACATGGAAAATCCCATAGACTCCACCAAAAGTCTGCTAGAACTGATTCATGAATTCAGGAAAGTTGAAGGGTACAAAATTAATGTACAGAAATCAGTTGCATTTTTATACACCAATAATGAAGCAACAGAAAGAGAAATAAACTGATCCCATTCATAATTGCACCAAGAATCAAAATACCTAGAAATAAACCTAACCAAAGATGTAAAAGATCTGTATGCTGAAAACTATAGAAAGTTTATGAAGGAAATTGAAGAAAATACAAAGAAATGGAAAAACGTTCTATGCTCATGGATCAAAAGAATACATACTGTTAAAATGTCAATACTACCCAAAGCTATCTACACATTCAATGCAATCCCAATCAAAATTGCACCAGCATTCTTCTCAAAGCTAGAACATGCAATCCTAAAATTTGTATGGAACCACAAAAGACCCCGAATAGCCAAAGCAATTTTGAAGAAGAAGACCAAAGCGGGAGGCATCACAATCCCAGACTTTAGCCTCTACTATAAAGCTGTAATCATCAAGACAGCATGGTATTGGCACAAAAACAGACACATAGACCAATGGAATAGAATAGAGACTCCAGAATTGGACCCACAAAAGTATGGCCAACTAATCTCTGGCAAAGCAGAAAAGAATATCCAGTGGAAAAAAAGACAGTCTCTTTAACAAATGGTGCTGGGAGAACTGGACAGCAATGTGCAGAAGAATGAAACTAGACCACTTTCTTACAGCATTCACCAAAGTAAACTCAAAATGGATGAAGGACCTGAATGTGAGACAGGAAACCATCAAAACCCTAAAGGAGAAAGCAGGAAAAAACCTCTCTGAACACAGCTGCAGAAATTTCTTACTCAACACATCTCCAAACGCAAGGGAATTAAAAGCAAAAATGAACTATTGGGACCTCATCAACATAAAAACCTTCTGCACTGTGAAGGAAACAATCAACAAAACTAAAAGGCAACTGAAGGAATGGGAAAAGATATTTGCAAATGACATATCAGACAAAGGGCTAGTATCCAAAATCTATAAAGAACTGACCAAACTCCACACCCAAAAAACAAATAATCCAGTGACGAAATGGGCAGAAAACATGAATAGACACTTCTCTAAAGAAGACATCCAGATGGCCAACAGGCACATGAAAAGATGCTCAGCGTCACTTCTCATCAGGGAAATTCAAATCAAAACCACACTGAGATATCACCTCATGCCAGTCAGAGTGGCTAAAATGAGCAAATCAGGAGACTATAGATGCTGGCGAGGATGTGGAGAAACAGGAACCCTCTTGCACTGTTGGTGGAATGCAAACTGGTGCAGCCGCTCTGAAAAACAGTGTGGAGGTTCCTCAGAAAATTAAAAATAGACCTACCCTATGACCCAGCAATATCACTGCTAGGAATTTACCCAAGGGATACAGGAGTGCTGATGCATAGGGGCACTTGTACCCCAATGATTATAGCTGCACTTTCAACAATAGCCCAATTATGGAAAGAGCCTAAATGTCCATCAACTGACGAATGGATAAAGAAGATGTGGTTTATATATACAATGGAATACTACTTGGTAATGGGAAAGAATGAAATCTGGCCATTTGTAGCAATGTGGTTGGAACTGGAGAGTATTATGCTAAGTGAAATAAGTCAGGCAGGCAGAGAAAGATACCATATGTTTTCACTCTTATGTGGATCCTGAGAAACTTAACAGAAGACCAGGGGGGTGGGAAAGGGGGGGGGAGTTACAGAGAGGGAAGGAGGCAAACCATAAGAGACTCTTAAATACTGAGAACAAACTGAGGGTGGATGGGGGGTGGGGCAGAGGGGAAAGTGGGTGATGGGCATAGAGGAGGGCACCTCTTTGGATGAGCACTGGGTGTTGTATGGAAACCAATTTGACAATAAATTATATATATATAAAAACAAAGTAAAATTCTTTTATATATTAATAAAAAGAACCCAACAGAAAGTGGGCAAAGACTATGAGCATGTAAATGACAAGAGATAAACACCAGTGACCAATACACATGGGGAAACATGCTCAGCCTAACTGGCAATAAGGAAAATACAAACCCAAAGAAGGAGGCACTCTGTCATATCCATCCCATCATCCGTCACATCTGAACACATTAGTGCGTCTAGCAATGGCAAGTGGAGAGAACGTGGAGAAGAGGTGGGACAGAACTGGTGGGAGTGTAAACTGGGGCATTCGCTTAAGGGAACAACTTGATAACTAATACAACTTAAGACACACATGCTCTTTGAGTTAGAGATTCTACTCGTCAGGTTCTACCCTGGAGAAATTCTTATACACAGAGGCATGTACAAAGATTATGATTTCGGGACTGTGTGTTGTTGAAAAAAAAGAGGGAAAAAACGAATTTTCACACATAGAAAAATGAATAAATCTTGATGTATACAGCAGATACAAGGAATAGAGTTCAGTTACATGTATAAACGTGGCTAATTTTAAAACCCATATCATTAAAAAGCATGTTTCAGAAACAGGTGCAGAATTTGGTAAGATATATGCAAATATTAAGACATAGTGTATATTGTTTATGAATACACATGCGGTAAATGTACAAAACTATGCATGGAAATGATGCACACCTTCCTTTGGGGAAGTGAGCGAGGGGGAAAAGCTCCTGGTTAGGGCTCTGGCTGTTTGTGAATCATTTTCTTCTTATTCTGTTAGAAAGGTGAATTTTGAAGTTAATATGACAAAATGTTAACATCTGTTTTAGTGCTGAGAGATCTGTTATATTATTTTCTATCTCTGTTAAGTATGTTGCATAATATAAAATTTTCAAAATGAAAGGAGACTGAGAAAATGTCTTTAAAAACTTGCCATTTTCTGGAAATCAAATGAGGGCAAAGTTGTTAGAACAGGCTCATTTTAAAAATGAGGACTGGGAAAAGTATTAGATTTTGTAATAACTTTCAAGAGAGCGGCTTCATTAAATGTTGAGTTGGAAGGGAGGTAGCCAGAGGCTCTTCAGAAAGTTGGAAGAAGGTAAAAAGTGGATGGATGGCATACCACAAAGCATCAGAGAGCCAACAAAAGAAGCTTTAGAATAAGAGATCGCTGAATATTTACCAATATGACATTATGGGAGAAAGAGTAGGTAAATACCTAAATTACATAAGATGGGCTGATTAAGCACTGTTAGATCAGTTTTAGAGGCTTTCCATTTATAGGAAATCGATCGTTGTCTCTGAGAATTCCTTAACATTACCGAAATATGTAAAGATAGATACATATGCAAACAGATTTAGTAATTGATAGACATATTGAGTATTTATGAAACAGTCTTAAAGAATAGTTTCCATTTCTTATATTAAGGATGGCATCCAAAATATTCATCTCATCATGCACAAATGCATTGAATTATTAATTGGAAATGCATTTCCTCTTTAGTCTAAAGAAAAGGACTAAATTAGGATCATGTGTGAAAACTTGTGGGCCCACTATTGCTAAACTTTATGCTCATTTCTTGGCAACATCAAAACAACATTTTCTGAGTATTTTTTAAAAAATCATACATATATGACATACGTGTTTTTGAAGCAATAACTACTTAATTTTTAAACTTATGCTTGTGATTTTTAAGATAGTACCATAAAGAGGGGTGACTCTTAAAAGCAGGTGAAATTTAGAAAAAAAAATTAATGTTCATTTATTTTTGAGAGAGAGAGAGAGCATGAGCGGGGTAAGAGCAGAGAGGGAGACACAATCTGAAGCAGGCTCCAGGCTCTGGGCTGTTAGCACAGAGCCCTACGTGGGGCTCGAACAGTGAGATCTCAGGAACAGTGAAATCACGACCTGAGATGAAGTCGGATGCTTAACTGACTGAGCTACCCAGATGCCCCAGAGGCAGATGTATTGTTATCTAATAATCAATGATAATTGAGAAATAAGTATTACAACTACTTGCTAGCTTCATACACATGACCTACACTTAGGACTCTGTGTGGTATAGGCTAGAGTTTGACACTGTGCCTTTTGTCCGTAGGACAGGTGAGTATGTTGGAGACACTCAGTGGCAGTTCTCCTCCTAACAGACAGAGTCAGGTGCCACACTGCCCTCCTCAATCCCAGGGCACAGAAGTGTGGAGGGAAAGGTAAACTGCATTGCGGAGATGGTTCAAGTGCATGCGTTGAGAACTCTTTGAAATCTCAGCATCCTATTTCTTCCAATCTTTACCAAACCAAACAACAACAACAACAACAAAACCCACAACTTTCAATAGTCTAAGTAACAAAAATATACTTTTGATAGATCATTAAGATACTTCGAGTTTATTCCAACAGCAGTTCAGCCCTCTCGCTGGAGAGATTCTTTATGATCCCCTTCGAAACTAGTACTTTACTCCCGATTGTAACCTCTCTTAATTTTCTACCCTCGGTTACATTCTTACATCCTTGCCTTTCACTTCCTAACCTCAGTGTCCACCATGTCAGTCCCTTTGGAGTATGTTCTACGAAGGATGTCCCAAGCATTGAGAGCATAGAATTACCGGGCTGTTTGTTAGGAATTCAGATTCTGGAGCACCGTCCTAAAATATTCTGATTTGGAATACACTTTAGTATAGGATTTTCCGTCAGTTTGGACTCCCTTTTGTTCTTCAGCCCCACCATTAGCAGTTCCCCAAACTGGTTATTTTCATGATCTGCTTTCTCTTTTCCCTTAGCTGAGCCTGCATGTTTCCACTACAAATATGTATGGTTAAGCCTATGTGTTTTATAGTCAGAGACATAGGCTGATCCTGTTACATGTTCGGTATGTATTGGAGAAATCAGCAAACTACCTTCAGTTATAATATCCTTATCTGTAACATAGGAATTCATGTATCATTCACTCACCCATGAATTTAGTTTATTAACTTATATTAATTTGTGTTTATATTTATAATACTTGTTGAGTAGATGCTGTTCTAAGTACTGGAGATATAATGAACAATATCTAAAGGTTCCACAGACCTTACAATTTCATTAAATATTAGCATTTAAAGCGTATAGTTGAGAAGATTTAATGAAAGCATTATAGTAGCTAATGCATATACCAGTGTTTAAGTGCCAGACAAGGTTTTAAGCTCTCTATGTAACACACTTATTTATTCCTTATAAGAATAGTATGTGACAGGTACTATTATTATTGTTTATATATGATGAAATCGGGCCACAGAAAGTTTAAGTATTTATTTCAAAGTCACTTAGCTAATAAATGGTAATGCTGGGATTTTTAACCCAGGTCAGTGGGGTCTGGAACCCATCCTCTTAATCTCTGATGTGACACTACCTCTGTTTGAGACATTTAACCTATCAAAATCTTGACATACGTATCAGATTTCTGAAGAAGTCAACCTAAGTTACAGAATGTCTTCAAGACCAAGTCTGTAACTTGATCGGACACTAAGGTTCTTCAAGAAGAGTGTGTCAACAAGCAGGAATAGTCTCGATGAGTATTGGGAAAAGAGCGCCTTCCCAACAGCAAAAGTTGGCAAGGTCTGTGAAGCATTTACAGAGAAGAAACCTAATGTGACGACAGATATTGAATACTTAGCACTTCGTCATTGTGCTAATTGCTTTTCACAGATTACCCTGATTCATCTTGATGATCGTTTACGAAGCATGTGATACGTCTATTTTACAAGATGAAGAACTGATGTTAGTACAAGTTGAATCACTAGTCCGGGGTCTTGCAGTCAGCAAGCATCTCCAATTCGATGGTTTGGCCCCAGAACACGCCTTCCTCATGGCTTCCAAGTGTCATTTTTTCAAATACCGGCTGTCACATTCAATCTGCAGGATACAAAACTTCTGGCACTTAGACTCCTATTTTTCTCCCAAGTAGCATCAGGGCTGGGAGAGTGTACTTTGAGACCATGTAGCAAAAGGTGAGTTACAATGTGATTTTCTCAGAGGTGCATCCACTGGCCACACCAGCTGAATCAATTCCTCTATTGTTTTGCAGAATTCCATTTTTATAGTTATTGTTTTAATGTTACTGTCCTCTGCTAGGCTCTAAGATATGAAGTTTACAGTGTACCTCCTTCATTTTTCAGTGCGTGTCCAGTGCTTGGTGTAGTTCCTGGTATGTGAAGGCTTGCTTCTGTGTTCACTTAATGTACATTTTTTTATATAAGTTGATTTATTCAGTTAGGGAGAGAGAGCAAGCACAAGTGGGGGAGGGGCAGAAAGAGAGAGGGAGGGAGAGAGAATCCCAAGCAGGAGCCCAGTGCAGGGCTAGAATTTATAAGCCGTGAGATCATGACCTGAGCGGAAACCAAGAGTCAGATGCTTAACCGGCTGAACCACTCAGGTGCCCCTATGTACATTTCTAATCCTGTGCCTGGTTTCTGAGGTTCTCTGATAAAGGCAAAAATGCAGACAGATGACTATTAAGCCCTGGAAAAGGATATCCCTAGCGTGAATTAAACAGCACAGGGAGAAGGTGGGCTAGAAATTAGAATATCGGGGTTGTTTGTAACATTTGCACTTCATTAATGCATTCGCTTTTTCACTTACATTAATTAACAGAATCTTGGGAGCCTGTTTACTCCGATTCATCCCCGGGAGACTGAGCAAACAACCCATCGCTGTGTGCATTCACTGAGGTGATGCCGTCCCACACGCATGGCCTGAGCAAGCCGCCAGCAACAGACTGGATGTGAATTTCGGGCACCAGCAGAACAGAAGCACTGAACGTCATTTCTTTTTAAAGCAAGGCAACAAAAGTTGTTCTTAAGGGAGTATCAGGACTTCATTGAACTTCGTTACAAGTAATTTTTTTTTGTAAATTTTTTTAATGTTTTTATTTATTTTTAAGAGAGAGCAGGACAAAGCGTGAGCAGGGGAGGGGCAGAGAGAGAGGGAGACACAGAATCCGGAGCAGACTCTAGGCTCTGAGCCGTCAGCAGAGGGCCCAAGGCGGGGCTCAAACCTACCAACTGTGAGATCATGACCTGAGCCACCCTCAGGCTCTCAACCGACTGAGCCACCCAGGCGCCCCTCAGGTAATTTGTTTTTAATATTATTTTGATTTTGACTGACGCCTAGGGGTGGGGTGGAGGGCATAATCGATTCAGTGTTCGGTGTTGCCCAAGTTCTCCCACCCTGATCTCCTGGAGCGCAACGGCCATCCTCGTACATCACATGGCACTGCCTGCCTTCTCGCGCGTTATTAACGTGAGCGTATTTCGTTTGGGTCATTTGTATTTTGTGTCTGAGAGAGAGGTAGCCAAGCTCTTTGACAAGGTGAACCCTTCCTCCTGGATGCTGCCTTCCGTACTTGGATGATTTTGATTCGCCGCTGTTGTGCGTTTGAATTCCAGTCACAGGTTCTCTCCACTCTGCTTCCCCCTCCATCTACTGGTTTTATTTCCAGACTTCCCAACAGGCCGGGCTTACTGCTTCCTCTGCGCTCAGTGGAACTCTGGCTCTTGCAGCCAAGCTTTCGAGCAGCCCCAGCGTCCCTTTTTGTTGTGTGTGGGCTCAGCCTCGCGTGAAGCTTCTGTCTTATGTGTGTTTTTTCTTCCGTTAATTCAGTCATCAGCTTACTCATCTTCCCAGTCACCGTTTAAACAGCTAACATTGTTTTCCATGCTTAGGAGGTGTTGTTCGTATTCAGTGAGTGGAATTAAATCATTTCACCAATTTTTACGTTTCGGATTGTGTGAATCACTATATGACATTTCAAAGCGTCTTATTGGAAGTTGTTTTAAAGTACCTTAAAATGAGAATGCTTATGCCCAAAACCTATTTGATTAAATGAAAAGATTGAAAAAAACCCCTCATATCCAAGTTTTGAGGATTGAAGAATTACTGTGTCCTTCAGTTTTTAAAGTTGTATCTCTATATTTTGTATATTCCAAGTTTATTGTATTTTCATGTCTCAAAGGATATATATATATATTTACCAACTTTTGAGTATAATGACAATCATATAATTCAGAAATTCCTCAGAGTGATTTTGGTGAGTTTTAATTCCCTCCTGCCTTTTTTTCCCCTATACCAAGAGGTTCAGAAAATAATTAAAAAAAAATTTTTTTGACATTTATTTATTTTTGAGAGAGACAGAATGCGAGTGGGGGGGGGCAGAGAGAGAGAGAGAGAGAGAGAGAGAGAGAGAGACACAGACACACAGTCCAAAGCAGGCTCTAGGCTCTGAGCCATCAGCACAGAGCCCATTGCGGGGCTCGAGCCCACAAACCGTGAAGTCATGACCTGAGCCGAAGTTGGACGCTTAATTGACTGAGCCACTCAGGCGCCCCAGGAAATAATTTTTTAAATGAATAAACTTTTACATTTTATTTTCATTTTCACATCCCTCCCACCATTTACTGTTACTAATAGTAAAATCCACCTTTCTAAATGTACACTTTTATGAATATTGACAAATTTATACAGTCATGTAACTGCCATCACCAATCAAGACAATATTTTCATCAGCCAAAAAAGCTCCCTTATACCCCATTTGTTCCTGACTTTCTTCTCCCGCCAGCCAGCCGCAGCCCTGGTGTGAAAATATGAATGCCTTTTTCTTCCTGAAGTACATTTGGGAATATTTTCACTTAAGATATAAGTATCCCTGGTAAATCAGGTGTTGAGTTGACATAATTTTAATACCCTTAAAATGTACTTGCTAGCCTTCTGCTGTGATAAAGATACTTTGGGGAATAGCTTAAATAAGTAATAGAAAATACAGTTGCCTCTGTAATTATGTAATATAACATTCAGTCTGTGGATGAGAAAGTGCCTTTTTTATGGCATCAAGCTTTGTGACTCACAGGATAGGGAAGGAAAAAATCTTTTTAATGCCTGGATGTTTTTCTCTCCTTCTCCTCTTCCTCCTTCTTCTTTTGGGCAGGGCTGGGGGGCAATCAGTTGGTTTAAGATCAGATTTTTTTTTTTAATCTAAATAAAGTTTTTACTTGGTTTGAAGTGATATAGTGGCTATTATTATATATTATACATATCAATAAATTAATGTGTCTGACCAGTGAAAATCATAGGACAGCCAAATTATCCCAAAGATTGAAGAGCCATCTCTAAGTTGAATGTAAACTGAAATCCGACTAAGGGCATCGTTTGTTCTTTTGGGGATGGGTACGTGATAAAGGGGCTGTCAGCTAGAGTGGTCAGAGGATCAAATTAATTGCTGGAGAAGACTCACTTTGGGGCGCCATGCGTCCTCCATGCTTCCCTCCTTGGAAAGTGTCTGACATAGGCCATGTGGACGAGAAGAGATCACTGTGTTTATAGTATAAGGTCTGTCTCATTCTTGCCCGGGGTTACCAGGATTGGGGGCAGACACAAGCCAGTTTTATCAGTGACAAATCCATTCTGTGTTATCAAAATTAGTACTAGGAGACATCAAGGCTGCAGTCAGACAATGGTAAGAACTAGTAAATCAGAGTTCATATCATACTTGATTCAACTATAGTAGGCACCTCTGAATATGCTCCTTTTTAAATAGTTTCCTATCGATTTATGTGGACAGATTTGTCTTGTTCTTCGTCTCTACATGACAGGGCTCAGTCACCCCTCTTTGCTGCATATCTCACCCTTGTACCTATATTTTGCCTTCCTTCTTTCTCTGTAGTCTTGCCTTAGCTTAGACAACTTTTTATATTCCAATTTCTATATAAATAAATCTGCATATCCTGCCAGCTCGTTAAATAATTCTAGATCTTCTCTCTTTTACCTTCTTAATCAATTTCTACGTGTAGATCTTTGCAAGTACTTCTAACTCAACATCCTCCTCAAAAATCTTCTACTGTCACACCCATTAGGTACTTAGTGCACAAATGTTTAATTGAATTGAACTGTCATTGTTCATGGCAAGAAGAAAAACAGAGTGTAGGTTTTGAATTGGGGCTTGGGGAGAAATTAAAAAGGAAAAGATCGTCCACATATCGAGATCACCACGAAGTGCAAAACCAGGTTTAAACATTTCTATTCCTTGGGGGTGAGACTAGCCTGTCTCCTAGAAAGATCTTAATAGGAAATAAAGTTGAGGAGTAAGGGGTGAGACAAAACTGTGGCCGAATTTGAAAGCAGAGAAATTGGAACTTGAGAATTTCATTCTGGGTACCTGTTGACCTCTCCTTGATAGATTCCGTATGTTTCAACAGAAGAGAATTCACCCTTAGCTTCGAGGGTGAGGATGTGGCCTGAATGTCTCCAATCAGAATGAATCTCAGGAATCTCGTTCGGAAACATTCCCTTGTGGTGAGTAGAACCGCCGTGATGTAACTGTGCGGGGAGCTGGCCGGGAAACAAAGCTCAGACGAGCTAGAATGATCTTCATGTCACAGCTAGAGAAAATTTCTGAAATTTGTAAAGGTCTCCTAAAAACTGAAAGAAAAGTTTTGGAAAATACAAATGTAAAAAATCACTTACATTAGTGATTAGTAATGTAAATCACTTTGTGTTGGAGAAACACAAGAATATAAATGCATTATGTCATATTTGGAGGAAATACAAAAGTACTACTAGATATGATGATGTGTTCAGAAAATTGATATATTGACTCATCAACGAATTCAATTGTTTTCAATGCTGTTATAACTATTAGTACTAATGGAACTAAAAGGAATAACGTTTAACTGCATTTCTATTTTCGTGCGTTTGGCACTGAACTTTTTAAAGACCCTCTTTTGTCGGGGGTGGGGAGTTTGAGGTTCATAACAAAATTGAGAGGAAGGTGCAGGAATTTCCTGTGGACACCCTGCTCCCACTCATGCATGGCATTCCCCATTTTCAGCATTGCTTAGCAGAATAGTACATTTGTTACCAAGAATGAACCTACATGACTCATGAGAATCACCCAAACTCAGTAGTTTACCTTAGAGCTCATGCTTGATAGTGTATCTTCTGCAGGTTTGGACAAATATATAATGACATATATTCATCATTAAAATACCACACAGAGTGATTTCACTACCCTAAAAACTCTCAGTGTTCCACTTATTCATCCTTGCATCCCATTTGGACCCCTAGTGATCACTGATCTTTTTACTGTCTCCATAGTCTTGTCTTTCCCAGAAAATCATGTAGTTGGAATCATATGGTATATAGCTTTTTCAGATTGGGTTATTTTACTTAGAAATATGCGTTCAAGTTTCCTCCTTTTTTCCAAGGCTTGAGCTCTTTTCTTTTCTTCTTCTTCTTCTTTTTTTTTTTTTTTTTTTTTTTTTTTTTTTTAGCACTGAATAATACGCCATCATCCAGATGGACCACAGTTTATTTATCCATCACCTACTGAGGGGTATCTTGGCTGCTTCCACGTTTTGGCATTCTTATGAATAAAGTTGCCATAACATCCACGAGCAGGCATTCGTGGACATAAGTTTTTCAACTTTCTGGGTCAATATCAAGAAGTGCAATTCCTGGACCATAGGGTCAGAGTATATTTAGTTTTAGAAGAAACTCCCAGATTGTCTTCCACAATAGCTGCACCATTTTGCATTCCCACCAGCGGTGTATGAGAGTTCCTGTCACTCCACATCCTCACAAACATTTGGTGATGTCATTGTTCCAGATTTGGGCCATTCTGATGGATGTGTAGTGTTGTCTCGTTGTTTTAATTTGCATTTCCCTGATGACATATGGCGTGGGGCATCTTCTCATATGCTTATTTACCAACTGTAGATCTTTGGTGAGGGTCTTTTAGGGTCTTTGGCTCATTTTTTTTAAATCACATTATTTGTTTTCTTGTTGAGTTTTATAAATTCTTTGTATATTTTGGTTAGTCCTTTATCAGATGTGTCTTGCAAATATTTTCTCTCAGTCTGTGGTTGTTCTTTCATTTTCTTCATGTTGTCTTTTACAGAGTTTTTAATTTTAATGAAATCCAGCTTATCAATTGTTTCTTCATGGATCATGTATATTTGGTATTCTATCTAAAAATTCGTCACTACACCCAACATCATCTAGATTTTCTTGGGGCACCTGGGTGGCCCAGTAGGTTAAGCGTCCGACTTCCGCTCGGGTCGTGATCTTGTGGTTCACGAGTTCAAGCCCTGTGTCGGGCTCTGTGCTGACAGCTCAGAGCCTGGAGCCTGCTTCGGATTCTGTGTCTCCCTCTCGCTCTGCCCCTCCCCCCTCATATTCTGTCTCTCTGTCTCAAAAATAAAACATTAAAAGATTAGATTTTCTCCTATGTTATCTTCTATATCTTCTAGGAATTTTATAGTTTTATGCTTTACATTTAGGTGCATCATCCACGTTGAGTTAAATCTTGTCAAGTGTGTAAAGTTGTGTCTTTTTTTTCCTTTTTTTTTTTTTTTTTTTTGCATGGATGTCTATTTCTAGCACCACTTGTTGAAAACCTATCTTGGCTCCACTGTACTGCCTTTTCTCCTTTGTTAAAGACAAACTGACTATATTTTGAAGGTCTGTTCTTGGCCCCTTCCTTATGGTATTCCATTGTTCTATTTGAGTGTTCTTTTCCCAATCTCATCCTGCTCTGATTACTGCAGCTTTATAGTAAGTCTTAAAGTCAAGTAGCATTAGTCTTTCAATTTAATAGTCTTGTCCTTTAATAGTCTGTCAGCTGTACTGGGTATTTTTGCCTCTCCAAATAAACTTTAGAATCAATTTGTTGATATCCTAAAAAAAAAAAAAAACTTTTTGGGATTTTTGTTGAGATTAAATGGAATTTATAGATCAAAATGAGAAACACTGACATCTTGACAATATATTGTTTTCCTACCCTTGAACATGGAATATCTTAATTTATTTAGGTCTTTAATTTTATTCATCACAGTTTTATAGGTTTCCTTATATAGATAATGTACATACTTTGTTAGATTTATACCTAAGTATTTAATATTTCGGGGTGCTGATATAAATGATGTTGCATTTTTAATTTCAAATTCTATTTGTTCATTGTTGGTCTATAGAAAAGCAGTTAACTTTTGTATATTCACCTTATGTCCTGCAACTTTTCCATAATCACTTATAGTTTTAGAAGTTTTTTGTTGTTGTTGTTGTTGATGCTTTTGGATTTTCTGCATAGACTATCATACCATCTGCAAACAAAGACAGGTTTTTGTCTTCCTTCCAAATCTGTGTACCTTTCACTTTGTTTTCTTGCCTTAGTACATCAGCAAGGACTTCCAGTACAATGTTAAAAACCACTGGTAAGATGGGGCACCTGGGTGGCTCAGTTGGTTGGTGACCAACTTCGGCTCAGGTCATGATCTCACAGTTTGTGAGTTCAAGCCCCGCGTTGGGTTCTGTGCTGACAGCTCAGAGCCTGGAGCCTATGTTGGATTCTGTGTCTCGCCCTCTCTCTACCCCTCCCCTGCTCACGCTCTGTGTCTCTCTGTCTCTCAATAATAAATAAACGTTAAAAAAATTAAAAAAAAAAAGCAACCAATGGTAAGAGGGGACATCCTAAGCTTGTACCGAAAGTTTCAGAGGTTTATACCGTGTAGTATGATGTTAACTACGAGGCCTTGTCATTTGTTTAAAGAGAAAGAGCGAAAGCTGGTAGAGGGGCAGAGGGAGCAAGAGAAAGAGTCTCAAGCAGGCCCCACGCTCAGTGCAGAGTGTGATCTTGTGATCTCACAACCCTGGGATCATGACCTGAGCTGAAGTCAGGAGTCGGATGCTCAGCCTACTTAACCGCCCCGGGCACCCAGGCTTCTTAAAAAAAAGATAGCATTTATCAAGTTGAGAAAGTTCCCTTTGAATCCTAGTTTCCTGAAAATTTTCATCGTGAATGGGTGTCGGGTTTTATCACCTGCATCTATTGATATGATCATGTAGCTTTTCTTTTTTAGTCTGTTGACGTGATGAATTGCATTAGGTTTTCGAATGTTGAACCAGACTTGCTAGGGTAAGTCCCACTTGGTCATGGTCTGTAAAACGGAGTACAAGCTTCATAAACCTAATGGGAGAAATGACACCAATCTCTTATCCTGAGATATGAGATAAATGTTAATTCTTATAATAATACACGTGATACTGTTCTATGAAAATCACATAGATTTCTCTTTTTCTCTTTTTTCTCTTTTTTGGATTTAAAACTTTATAATAAGCTGATGTTTACACGCACACAGGTATACTTTTTTCTCCCTCTAGGGGATGGATTGTTAAGCATTCACCAGCACACCACTAGCTACAACTTTCTCCTGCACTTCTTAACTTGATTCAGTGAAGGCTTATTTAGAAAGAACATAATTTTCAACAAAGTTCAGATGTTAAGTCAGAATGAGAAGTTAAGCATACAAGCTTAGAGGGCTTTGGGTCACTCTCCTGAATGAAAATGCTCAACTATTTTCTCTTTTTTTTAGAGCCTCAGCTATTCTCCTTGACTTATAGGAGCAGTAAGAAATTGCTATCATGGAGCGCTGTATGAGATCAATCTTTCTACTGAGCAGCAGCTAGGAGAAATTGCCTTTGGTGGTAAAGGCTAGGCTATGGCGGGCTAAATATTTCATGAAGAATTTTTGTTAATATTAGCAATTGGTAATGTATTTTCCAACTTGGAAAAAGTCCAAAAGATACAAACTTTCTTTTACTTTTCTGCTTTATTTTGTTTTTTGTTTCCTCATACTTTATACCATCTGTTTCCTCCGGGGTAATTCTGCCACCTGCAGGAAATGAGTAGATGACAAGTTCCCACTATGAATTCAAGCTATTAAATATTGTATCAAAGAAAGTCATGTATTTATTTTTTTTAAAGAGACACAAGTTCTTAGTAGTGCCCTGAGGTCAATGTGATTTTCATAGAACAGTATCACGTGTATTATTATAAGAATTAACATGTATCTCATATCTCAGGATAAGAGATTGGTGTCATTTCTCCCATTAGGTTTATGAAGCTTGTACTCCATTTTTCCCCCAGCAAACTAATACAATGCTGTGCACATTTTAGTGCTTCTGTGTGCTCCAAAAGGAAAGCTCTTGATTGTACTTCTTTTCCATTTCCAAACATCTCTATTTTTTTTTATTTTAGAGGGTGGGGGAGAAGGGTAGAGAGAGAGAAATACAGATAGGAAGAAAGAGAGAGAGAGAGAGAGAGAGAGAGAGAGAGAGAGAGAGAGAGAGAGAATCTCAAGCAGGCTCTATGCTCAGAATAGAGCCTGACATGGGGCTCAATGTGGGGCTAGATCCCACAACCCTGGGATCATGACCTGAGCTGAAATCAAGAGTTGGACATTCAATTGACTGAGCCCCCAGGTGCCGCCTAAACATCTCTACTTTCTAGAGAAAGGCTTTGAATTATTTCATTAAATAAGTGTCCTGCATCTGTTCTTGTAGAAAAATATAGCGTGAAAATCTCCCCCTTTTAATCATTCATTCTTCCATTCTGTTTCAGTTTGGATGAATCGATCCAGTCTGTGTGTATCAATTTTGTTCCGAGTGCTCCTGTGCCAGTACTTAGAAAATGTGGTGCAGGGGCGCCTGGGTGGCGCAGTCAGCTGAGCGTCTGACTCTTGGCCTCGGCTGGCTTCATGAGCTCATGGTTTGTGAGTTTGAGCCCCACGCCGGGCTCAATGCTGGCGGTGTGGAGCCTGCTTGGGATTCTGTCTCTCCTTCTCTCTGCCCCTCCCAGCTTGTACGCTCTCCTCTTTCTCTCTCAAATAAACGAAGTTTCTTTAAAAAGTGAAAGGAAATAGAGTCCATTTTCGCTATGGTGCCTGGTCTGGCGGCAAAAGGTCACTGGAAGAGGATTTCACGGAACCCGTGGATGCAGGGCCTTCAGCTGGGCGCCGGTCTCTGCTCTCCTTCCCAGGGCGGAGATGGAGAACAGCTGGTCCCCAGCTTCCCTGCTCTGCTTACTAGCTTGACGGAGCAGGACGTCAGACACCATTTGTTGGTCTTCACGGTAGAGGCAAGGTGATTAAAACAGGATAAACATGCCAGAAGAAGAAAGAAGGAAAATACCTCAGAATAATTTGGGTGTGAACAAAAAATCCCCTTTGAACTTCCTAAAGAAAGACCCAGGGGACTATGTATAATGGGGATGAGTATATGTGGTTAGTATTAGGAAGAAGGTCACGTTACAAGGGAGGAAATATAAGGAGAACACGCGTCTCTGAGGAATTATAAAAGAACATGGAGAATTTCATCTTTACGCAAAATTACAGCACGTGGTTTTGCACATTCGTTGCGTTCCAGAGAATTTTTGTTTTTTTTGCCATGGCTTGTATGCCTTGTTTATTTTCTTAGCTAACTTCTGCTTAATTACAAAATTCCCTTCCTCTTGCCACCGATTTTCCCTGTTAAATTTAAAGATGTCATTCTTTATCCAAAGTGAATAGATCACAAGCCTATTTAATAATAGATGTCTCAAGAATATTTCTTTTAGCTTTTCATTTTTAATGAGTTTTACACTGAAATAAATGTTCAAAGATAACACAGAGTTCCTGGATACCATTTCCCCAGCTTTGCCTTTGTTAATATCTTTAAAAATTTTTTTTAAATGTTTATTTATTTATTTAAAAAAATTTTTTTAACCTTTATTTATTTTTGAGACAGAGAGAGACAGAGCATGAACGGGGGAGGGTCAGAGAGCGGGAGACACAGAATCTGAAACAGGCTCCAGGCTCTGAGCTGTCGGCACAGGGCCCGATGCGGGGCTCGAACTCATGGACCGCGAGATCACGACCTGAGCTGAAGTCAGGCGCTTAACTGACTGAGCCACCCAGGCGCCCCATAATGTTTATTTATTTTTGAGAGAGAGAGAGAGAGAGAGAGAGAGAGCGAGAGCGCAAGCAGGGGAGGAGCAGAGAGACAGGGAGGGAGACACAGATTCCGAAGCAGGCTCCAGGCTCTGAGCTGTAAGGACAGAGCCCGACACAGGGCTCGGACTCACGAACCGTGAGATCATGACCTGAGCCGAAGTCGGATGCCCAACCGACCGAGCCACCCAGGTGCCCCTGCCTTTGTTAATATCTTATGTCCCATAGTACGTTTGCCAAACTAAGAGACTGACACTGATATATTATTTTTAACTAAACTTCAGACATTATTGGGGTTTCATCAGCCTCTCCACTAACATCCTCTTTCTGCTCCAGGATCTAACGTAGGCTACTGTATTCCGTTTAGTCCCTTCTAGTCTGTGACAATTTCTCAGTCGTTTGTGGTTTTCTTGTGGAGTACTGACCGGGTGTCCTGAAGAATGCCTTCGTTCCTGTTTAATCTGAAGCTGAACCTAATCTCATGGTTAGGCTGGGGTTAAAGGATCTATAGAAGACCATCGCAGGCGGTATGCCTTCTCCTCACATCACGTCAGGGGTAGATGATCTTCACACGACATCAGTGGGGATGTTTGACTTCGTCATTTGGTCACGCCAGTGTTTGCCAGATTTCCCCACTATTTTTTTTCTCCTTTCCATGCTCTGATTTTGGAAAGGGATTCACTGAGTCTAGCCTATCCTCAAGTGAGATGGGAGAGGAGGAAGCTCTACCTCTTGGAGGGGTAAAGAGTCTTACTTGTTCTATGACTGTATTCGAAGTCAATAAAATAGACACCATCAGACCAGTTTCATCGACAGGTTGGGCAGTTCAACGAGTTCTGTGTTCACATTCACACATTTCAAAAGTATAAAGATTTGCATCAACTTTTCTAAAACTGTTGAAATGCAGTTTCTTGGCTCTGTCTAAAATCAGTTCCCTGGTGGGATGGTGAAGGATTCCAGGGCAGTTTCACGTGGTAAGCCCACGGTGTAGTCTAAAGAAGTGAGTCATGTGTCAGATGATGACAGTTGGAAGGCATGTTCCCAACTATTCAGGTTTTCCCACATTGTTCCCTTCAGATTTTAAGCTCAGATAGGACCAGTTTCACTCTCTAATAGTACAGGCCTCCCTAACTTTCCGTACGAGCTAATTCCGGCGTGTGGTGCGAGAAGCCGCCTTGGGCATAGGGTTCACCTCCACGCTGGAGACAGACATCTCCACGCTGGAGCTCCACGCTGGAGCAGACATCTGTGCCTTCAATCTGTCTGTGCCAAATTTGCTACGAGTAAAAAAGAACGGTGTTTTTTTTAAAAGGCATTTTGACTGTTGTTTCTGATTGCTTCAAAATATGGGTGATCTGAAATGGTAATTGAAGTTTGTAGTCACAGATTCAGTCATGTATAAACCAGTGAGACTGGGTCACTGGTTATTTATTTATCGAGCACTGTGGCAAGAGCTAAGAATTTTTTTTCGACCGTGAGGATCCTTCTGATTTTCCTCTCATTCCTTCCAGATAATTATGACTGATGAACACTGTGACGCATCAGATATACCTAACCCATCAGGTGTCCCCTTCTCCTTTCCCCGTTATCAAGCTAGACAAATGTTATGCGTCTTTGTAACACCATGTGATATGCATTTTTGAGTCAGCCTCATTCCTAGCTTTATTGAATATGCCAGCACTCTTGTTTTTTTTCTTTTTTACACACTTCTGATTTCTATTAATTTTAAGGATTTTACGTATCACTCTAAATCCTTTGGAAAGAAGATGGAGCAAAAATACACACGTAACGTTAAAGTGTTGGGGGGTACTCAAGAGAGGACCAGGTATTCACACGGAGCTTGTGGGGTACTTAGAGATCTGTTATTCATAACCCGACACGCTCGGGCCCATAAGCTCACAGCTTCTTGGTCCCTTTTTGCTGGAAGCCTGATACTACACAGAGTAGAGGTCAACGGCTGACTTATACCAGAAGTCCCAAGCTGGGAGGGCTTTTATTTTATTTTCTTTAAGTGAATGTCTTCCATACAGCTCTGTCCTACCTGTCCGTGCAGAGCTAGAACACAGACAAGCAAAATGCCTATCTCAAGGTTACGTGGTAGAGAGGGACTCGGCATAATCTGATTCACCGTTTGGCTATGAAGCTCATTGTGTTCGGCTCTCCACCCTGGAACGAGGACAGACTCTTACCCCAGGGCCAGGATGAATTTCGTTCTCTTGAAGGGTCCAGCTTAATCACTTTCCCTTGGTCGGTCAGAGAAGCTGCAGACAGTGCCCGTGGAATGATTCCTCCTCTGTCTCTGGGGATACAGTTTTCTGAGCTGCAGATCCACCAAGGGCATGAAAAGGGGAAGAAAGCCAAAAAAGAAATCGTCTCTGCTAATTCAATTGTGGGTTTCCTTGGATCAAAGACAGACTACTATAGCATACCAAGTTCAAGATTTTACTCCTAGGATGCTGGAGGCCCTCTCCTCATGATTTACATTAAGGCCTGTGTATGGTACACATGTGGCCTCTAGAAGTGTATTTAAAAGATTCTTTTTTATCACTGGCAAACTGAGGAATAACATACAAGGAGGTCCCAATCTGATGATGTTGTTCAAAAACTAGAAGGTTGGAGGAAGTGAGGACTTGAGTAGACAAAAGAAGAAAGATTCATACATTAAACACCAATGAGGACTGCATCCCAAAGGAGCAAATAAAAATTTCTAGCAAATGCAGCCATCCCATTTGAATATATAGCCAAATAATTAAACTGCAGGAAGCTTGATTCCCAGGGCTTCCAGACACAGGGAGAAAATAATAACACGCACACACGTGCACACACATGTGCACACATACATTGGTAGGCTTGGGGATCATTTTTTTTACATAACTATTTTCAACCTCTGTGTTAGAAAACATACTTCACTGGGCAAAAATAAGGGAAAAATAATGGGCATCATTTTCTCAATTTTACTGTTGGACACAAGGAATAATTAACAAAGTTTTGCATACAAACATACTGTTCAAGAAACAATTTTCTGTGTATGGTATAACTTTATTTCCATTTCGAGCCGATGTTCCGCCAGTGGAAGAACCTTAATCGTAATCAGTTTTAAATAATCTCATTATAGAGTGTCCTCAGTCCATGGAAGCCACCCCCCCCCCATGTCCTCCTCCCCCTCTTTCCTCCTCACTCTTTCTCTTAGGGTTGGTTCATAGCTCTTTATTCTTTTCTCCTCGTGGTTAGAAAGAGACAAGAAAGGCGAAAAATTCGTTAAATTTTCTCCTTTAGCAACTGGTGTGCTTTGAATGAGAATGAACACAAACAAGGTGATTTTCTGGTGTTTTCTATGTAAACTATTGTCTTTGTATCGTTCTGCAGTTTACCAAGATCATTGTGTTGTACATGAGTTACTGGAGTTAAGGACTTGGTTTCTCTCTCTCTCTCTCTCTCTCTCTCTTTTTATTTTTGAGAGAGATTCAGAGAGAGAGACAGAGAATGAATGGGGGAGGGGCAGAGAGAGAGGGGGACACAGATTCTGAAGAGGGCTCCAGGCTCTGAGCTGTCAGCACAGAGCCTGAAGCAGGGCTTGAACCCAGGAACCGTGAGATCACGACGGTCACTGAGCAGAAGTTGGATGCTTAACTGACTGAACCACCCAGGCGCCCCAAGCACTTGGCTTCTTTTGCCTTTTAGAATCTGCAGACAATGTACCACCTTTATAATCACTATTGGAAAATAGTTGGGTCTCAAGTTCCCTTTCAGCCAAGTAAGTAGAAATCAGTTAAAAACTTTAAATAGCAGGATCAGGGCTGTGGATATCTATTGTTTTGACTTGCTAGAATCCTCTTATGTTGGAAATTGCCCTTCCCCCAATCCACACGTATTACTGTCTTTCTTCCACGAGTTGGTGGCTGACCAGATCTGGGCCAATGCCAGTCCTTTCTCTGGTGACGACTGAGTGGACCAGGGGTAAGCCACTGATCCAAGGTGAGCTTCTCAGTGTCCCTGGGATTTTGAATAGAGGACTAAGAATACAGATATGCTGGAGAGGAAGGTATAAATTTGGGCATTGGTAGTGTTTTCTTCTGTTGTGCAGACAGATGGCAGAAAATACTGCTCAGCAGTAAGGAAATAAAGCAAAAAGCTGAAACAGAACAAATACCCTAACGGTATGTAAGCCCTCGGGTTCAGTTGTCCCTGAGGCTCAGTTTAAAATCTGCATTTCACGTTCCTGAGGAACACTCTGATCCCTCCCGCTTCTGGCTTATGTTTGAGTTTATGTTGTTTGCAGCCAAGCAAGTTGTAACCACTGCTGTCCAGTGCCTGTTAAGGCAGGCTGATTCAGACGGGCTCTGTTTCCGTACCGCAGGGAGAGTGGATGAGTCGGTGTTCCTCACTGGCCACATGACTATGTCTCTGTCCATGTGGATTTGTTTAGGAGTTGAGGCACAAGCAAACCACGTGTTTACAACTTCAGAACTCCAAATGGAAAAACTCATTCTCTGAGCCTTTCTAATAATCAGATATTACAAATGATATAGGCTCATACTCATTGACTTTAATTTTAGAGTTTGACTAATAAATAGTTTAAGCCATAATGAGATTTTGGGGGGCTCAGTTTAGTTAGGAAAAGTCCACGGAAGGCTTGAGGATAAAACGTGCACTTTCTTTTTTATATAAAGGTTTTCTAGAATATATAGTTTAGGCCCTAAGAAGAAGACAGTGTTTGTCTACAGGTATCGCTTGTTCTGTTTAATTAATTCTCATTTTCTGGAAACAAACAACAACAACAACAAAAACTCCAGCTTGGGGGGAAAAAAACAAGAAGGAAAACCATAAGTCTGTGTAAACTGTTGGATGCTGTAACTTAATCAAGGTAGTTAAGAGTCGTTCAAATCCCAACTTGGTTGTGTCACTTGGGTCATTTGCTTAATCTTTCACTGACTCAGTTTTATTCTCTATAATATCAGGACAACAACTCCTACCTCATTGGATGGTTGTGAATCGTAAAAGAGGTAATATATCTACATCACGTAGACTACACTTAATGTACGCATAGTAAAGGCTCAATTAATGTTAGCTATTACTTTCTCAGAAATTCTTGAAGATGTTGCAGTTCTATAGAGCGTTGGTTGTTTTTGAAATTGGAGTATAATTAGCCCCTAAACAAATGGATCTTTCACAATACTCCACTTCTGTTTCTCTCAAGGTATTTCAAAACAAAAATAACATTTTAATTGCAGGGGCAAAAGGTATTCTACGCAACTTTTAGGAAGAGAAGGGGCTGCCACAGAGTCTAATGGCGAGAATGTAGACGTCCTAGCATATTTGAGGATTTATCCATATGGTAATAGACTTATATTGTTTTTCCCTATCCTTTCTTTTCCTTCCTTTTGGTAACAGATCCCCTATTTCATCTGAGTAGCATTCCGCATTACTCAATTGGGAGTGAAAGCGAGTCCTTGTCTACCAAGCTACGTGATGGGCATATGACCCAGGCCTCGCTAATCAGAATGTCTGGTCCAAAACTATCAAGAAAGTCACTCTCTGTGGTAGCAGGTTACTACTTGGTTGCTGGCCATCCTCCAGCCATGTGAAGAGAGCCATTGGATAAAGAGATGGTTTACAACCCTGAATCCCAGCCATACTTGAGGAAATGTCTCCTTGGACTTTTAACGACATGGCACTCAAAGATTCTCAAATGTTTTTTTTTCTTATTTTTTTTTCCTTATGCTATTTTGAGTATGGTTTTGATCACTTCCAGCTGAAAGGGTTCCAGCGATTACACCTATTTCTGTATTGCCTTTTAGAGGCTGAAGGGATCTGTTCTCTGCTTCCCTGAGAATGGGATCCATTTTGACCCACTTCCCCCCTCAATAGAAAAAAGCTAAGTAAAGCATGTAGGTATGTTCTCACCTAGTCCAATTATTCAACTTAGAGACTGAAGAATTAGGTTAACCAGAAAAGAGTAGAGAATGTCAAGAAATAGATGTTAATTTCAAAAATCTTTAATAAATCGGTGTCAATTTTAAATTCACTATCGTCAAAAAATGGGACCATCCTTGAAAGATACACTTAAGAATATGATTTCCAAATTCATATAGCAAGAGATCATGTAGACATTTTCTGCCTTGAGCTCAGATCATAAAGCATTCTCAGGATTAGCTTTTAGGTCAAGCAGGAACACATTCTGATATGTCATTGAAAAGTGCATTGGAATTTAGCTGTGGCCTTAAAAAATTCTTGAGGATTAAATACAGGAATATGCAAAATAAACAATTTTTAACTGAGCAAGAGTAATGAGAAATAAAGAATATACTTGTCCACTCTTCACCCCACCCCCAACCCCATCCCCATCTGTATATCTTTAAAATAAGTAATTCTCGTCAAGTTGTATGTGTCGGGCACAGCAAAGGCAGGAGAATGGGCTTCGTGACTTAAAGGCTCTTTACAGGGGTGCCCGAGTGGCTCAGTTGGGTAGGTGTCTAACTCTTGGTTTCGGGTCAGGTCATGATCTCCTTTTTTGTGAGTTTGAGCCCGGCATCCAGCTCCATGCTGACAGCGTGGAGCCTGCTTGGGCTTCTCTCTCTCCCTCTCTCTCTCTGCCCCTTCCCTTCTCATGCTCTCTCTCTCTCTCTCTTTCTATCAAAAATAAATAAATAAAAACTTTTTAAAAAAGGTGCTCTTTACAATGTCAATTAAGACTCTCTTCTGTAGGAATAATTAGAAAGTTTCCCTCTGGCAGACGTATCTCGGGACATCTGTCCCCACACTGCGAACCATCGTGTTGTCCACTTATCCATCCTCTACAACTCACTGGTACTAATGTAATCATTATCGTTAAGAAACTGAGGCAGAGATTACTTTAAATGCCTCTCAAAAAGCCCACAGTGAGATTATAGCAGAGATGAAATTAATATCCCTATAATGATAGGCATAGAGTGCCTATCATACCACTTCCTATACAACTTCATTGTTTCTCAGACTTTGTGGGCTCAGGGAGTCAAAGGATATGGGAAAATATGGTGACCTGGGAAGACGGAAGTCTGGCTCTGTCTAATGTCACTTCTAGTCAGTCCCCTGTGGCAGGAGCCATGCGTGGTATGCAAGGTCTTAGTACCCAAAACTGTACTTCGGACTCGTGTGAAGTCCTGCATTTTCACCAACGGTTCCCAGTTCTCCCAGTTTATGACAGTTTTGCATTCCCCTGAACCACTGGCGGGTTAGATTGTAAATGGTCGTATAGCAGTCTCTATTTGACTGTGTGTGTAAGACTTTGCAACATGGAGAGCTAAGAGGGAGGTATAGGACTGCCTTCTACGTAATTCAGTTTTCCACAGCACATCACAGTTTTCCGAGTTGAACATGGATGTGTGTGGAAGGACTCACCGGTGGTCTCGTATGTACCAGGGAATGGTGGTTCTTCATTTACTACCGGTTAGCTTTGCATAACAGCACGAACACACTATTTACAGTCTCGGGGCCGACTGCACTCTCCTGACTAGCCACACGCCTAATACAGCGAATTAGGAACATAAAGAAAACCGGCACTTAACAAAACCACTTTTGTGGCACAACCATTCCATTGAGATGAGTGGTTATTTGCTAAATTACTCAGGTAACTACCTGGTTCTGAGTCTTGAGAGAGGAGAAAAGGTGAGGGGGTCGAGACGGAGAAAGGAGGTGACAAGTTTCTACAGGAGTTACTTCAAAAGTAAAAGTAAAGTCACAAAAAAACTTTTTTTTGAAAACAGGAAAAGCAAAGCAAAAGGGGAAGATAAAAGGGAAATCACTGATGTGTGTAAAAATACGCATATATTACTTTCCTGTGTGTCCGTGTGCAAACACAAGAAACGTGAGGAAATCTGTTTCTTTATGGCTGACTCGTGTGTGTGTGTGTAGTGGGATTTGCTGGCTACATCTGAGCTAAATATTATGGCCAATAGCAGAACACAGTAGTTACTGCATGGGATTGTCTGTGAACTGGGTGGGCAGGAATTTTTCATTTCAGCTTGCTGCTCTAAGGCCACAATGCTAAGAGACTAAAAAAAGCCCCAGAAAGAAAAACGTGCTTCACTTTTTCTTTTTTCCACCGCTTTCCAGTTCTGATAGGTGTTTAGTGCTAATGATTTGTGTGTGTGTGTGTGTAAGGACACTTCAAAATATCTTTACTGCTCTTCTTTTAAAGCAAATTATTATGTTTTCTTATTTTATTTTCTTCCTTGCCGGGGACATTTAGCACCAAAACAATGAAGTACACTCTGTTTCCTTCCTCCGTGTCTGCTCATTTATAGCACGGTCTCTATCAATGAAATAATGCTATATTATTTTCTTGCTGATTGCTTAATGTTCATAGTTCCAAATTCCAGCCAAGGTCCTGAAGTGGTTTTGCCCTTATTTAAGATTTCCTGCTAAAGACACTCTATTACAGCTTTGCAAATAAGTACCTCCCTGGCCCCAAGTCACTGTAAAGGTAATTTAGTAATTTAAATAAACGCTCTCTGCCAATCTGATTCCTCCCCTCTAGGAGACTGGGTTTCTCCTCATTTTCCTTAAATGGTCCTTCAGCCCTCAACCAAGAGGTAACTTTAGGTAAGTTGTCTGTAATGTGTTGCCAGGCAAACATGGGAAGTACTTGGGACAAAATAAAGCAAGTCAAAAAAAAAAAAAAAAAAAGTGTTTTGCTTAACAGCTGGTGTCAGTGACTGTAGTTGTATAATTTCCTTACTGCTGGGATGAGAAATTTAAATCAGCTCTTGAGACTGTGCAGTCAACGTGATTAATTACAGTCCAGAGCTATGGTCTCCCGTGCAGCCGGAGCGACCCAGTCCCCAGTGCCCCCTTCTCTGCCCGCCAGTCCCCAGTTAAAAAGCAGTTCCCTTCGGTTTTTTCCCCGTATACCAATCCTGTCTTCCCCCCTGCATTTTAGTAAGTCCCTCAGAATCGTTACTAATCTCATACTTAGAATTGGTTGACACAAATTAATGCTCAACTGGCAGCGAAAAGAAGGCACCTTTTATACTTAAAACCTTCTCATTTGTCTTGGTAATAACTAAGATGAACAGAATCACAGCTGGGTTCTCTTAACAATGCAAACAGCTTCTTATGCTAAGTAAGTTTTTGTTGGTTTTAGTCAATAGGTTTCTGAGTGGATTTTCATAAAAAATTTTAATTTCTTTAATTTCTTCCAAAACCATGCAAACCACACTATACAGTTAACCTCTGTGACTTGATTTCAAGCAATTATATAAAAACACATTTATTATTACAGGATTGGCTGAGTAAAATTTAGTGTGGCTCTTCCTATGTATCTTGATTTAAGGAAAAAAAAAGTTTGGAAAGTAAAGTAATGTAAGAACTAGTCCCTAGGTCAGAACTAGGAGTCACAGAAATGGGTGCAAATAAGAAGTTATGTTTCTGAGATACTTGATTTAATTCAATGTAAACGGTTTGTGTAAGCATGGATTTGCGTAATTAAAGTGGACATTCTTGATTTAATTATTACAACTCCAGAGGAGACTGAAGAACGAAGATGAATGTAGTTCATCTGCACTGCAGTCAGTCCTCAGGAGATTGACCTGGTGAATTACAAACCAGAAGTGAATGGGGGCTCGGCTTCAGTTAGGCTTACTCAGAATTCCTTCCTAGGATGTTTGAACCTAAACAACGGAAAGCATCTCTCAGCCTCTCTGCAGCCTCAAGGCTGTGACCTGGGGCAGGAGATCTTGGAGTTAGGTAGCAGAAAACCAGACTGAGAGAGAAGATGGGGAGCCTCTGTGGGTTGTCTGTTAACGCAGGCTAACCGTCCCCCCTTTACCTAAGCTACTTTGATTTGGATTTCTGTCCCTTCCAAGAAATGGGTTCTAATATAAACAACCATAATGTGTATGTTTGCAGACTTTGTAGGAAGAAAGAAATACATAGTTATGCTTAGCATGTACTTTTTTATCTTTTCCTATTGAACTGGGTTCTGGGTCCTTCTGGAATATGGTCCCATTAACAGGAAATTTAGTCAAAGGAAAATATTTCTTTTCACAAATAATACAACTTATGGGGAGTGTCTTTTCACGTTCTTCTTTTCTTTCCCAACTGCTTCTTTTCCCTTTTATTATTAGACATTATCAGACATGTTTCCAACACCCTTCACACCAACACAAGCACAGCACTGTACTTACAGTGGCCTAAAGACACGCTCTTTTACGAAAAGGACAGAGTAGAGCAGGTTTGAAAAAATGTAAGAGAAGAAGAGGGAGGAGGAGGAGGAAAAAGGCAGAATAGAAGTGATGAGAGAAGGCAGGTAGGAGACAGATATCCCAGAAACTATTTTTTCGTCTGAAGTGCTACAAGGTATAATCAGTCATATGCTGCTCATTTGGGGTTTCCTCTGCTGCCTACCCCGGCTCTGGCCAATTTGTATGTGTACATCTGTGTAAGTGCATCAGGGCACAAGCAGCGGGTTAGGGAGAAGGGTGAAATAGGTTAGGAACCCCAGCCCCCAGCTGTACTGATTTAAACACCGGAGAAAATGCTCTGCAGTTGTTTTGAATGGACGGTGCTCTATAAGGCTTTTCGGCGCATGGTAACATTGACATTCTCTGCCCTGAGGACACCGGACAAAAGACACAGAGATCTGCTCCTTAGTATTAGGTGATTTTAAGCCTTGCGAGTTGCATTTTTTCCAGTGTCCGCCCGGGCCGAACGGAATAACAATGAAAGAAAATTGTGCTTTGAGGTATTTTGATTTAATGATAATTCGACTGCAAGTTCTTTGAGATTAAGGAGGATGTAATTGTTAATAAAGATGGTCGTGGGAGTGGTGGTACAGACGGTGGTCACAGTTATACATGGGAACAGTAGTGGTGGTAACATCGAATGAGCACCTATGTGCTAGGCACCAGGCAAGGGGTCTTAGGTAAGTTATTTCGTGGGAACTCTGAGATGAGGTGTGTCCTATGCCTGTAGTTTACACACGAGGAAACAGACCGAGGGGTTGGTAGCTGTAGCCACCGTGGTTACGGGTGCCCTGCTGGTGGCAGTCACGGCAGCCAACTCTCCCTTGGCAGTCTGTGCTTGACCATAACAGTTGAAGCGTTCTCTCTTAATTCCTTACAAAAGTACAATGAGTTAGGACCATTTTGTCCGTTTCTGTACTCTGAGGATTGTAAACTTCTTCCCTTCCCTCTCATTAAGGAAAATAAGAGTCGTACATTAAACTTAATTATAGAACTCATTCAAGATTTGGAAACATCCAAATGTAAAACTCAACGTATCATCGGGCCAAAGAATAAGGTGCTACCGTTGCCATGTTACAGATGGAGAGACCGAGCCTTCGTGATTTTAAAAACATGTCCAAATTCACACACGCTGCACTAGTGGCAACGCTGGGATTTAACCCCAGGTCTGCCTGTTTGGGAATCCCCCTGCATCTGGATGGGTCTTGAGCAATCAGAAGGAATGTCTCACATTTACACTGGCTCTTTCCAGTGCAAAGCGTCAGCCAAAAAGATGTAAGGGAAAGGGTCAGAGGCTCTATCTTCACAATTTCGTGCATCTGTAAACTTGTGGATCAAATGGATATCCAGGATCAAAATGAACAGTGAATTGTGGGCCGCCTCCGCGGCCCATCGCTCCGGAATCTTTAAACACAAATCCTCTCGGTAGCAAGATTATTGCCTGAATAATTGACTCAGCTCTCCACTTCCCCTTGCCTTGAAAGTCAACAATTAACTGGATGTCTTGGCTCTCTGCCTAACGGAGCAATGATATTTCTACGACATGATCTCCATTTATTTACGCGTACGTGACGCCACAAACAGACGGTTTGGGAAGTTACATAAAAGCGTCTGGCTGCAGTCTTAGTTATGCCATAGCACTTTGTTATATGACCCAATTCGGGCTAACATTTTCTCAGGCAGTTGTTTCCTGTGCATTTCCTGAGGTTTCCACAACTAGCCATTTTTTTTTTAAGAGAATGGTAGTTAAAATAATAGAGCTTTTAAGGAATCTCAAGTTTAGTGATTAGGATTGTGGCCAGTGGGTCTATTTCCTGCTATCTGCGAGAATATAGAAGGTAGAATTCCTTCCTAATTATTGCAAACACAAACATCCTTACATTTTTTTTTTTTTTCCTCTAGCAGATTGATAAGGGAAAGACTCAGCAGAACATAGTGCCCCAGGGACAACTGGATGCCATTTTGCTTTAAGAGAAACAAAATAGGAAACCAACCAACAAAACCAATCTAGATTTCCTCATACAAACCAAGAGACGGGAGAGACATGTTTGGATAGTGTGATGCAGTCAGAGGTTTCCTATATCACAACAAAGAGGCCTGCATATGAACAAACTTTTGAACATTGTCTTACAAACGATACTTGGAACCAGTATTATTTATTTTCCTATAGATCTTGAGTGAAAAAGCGGAGACCTTTAGAAGGAGCTGATTCATACGAACGGTTTTGAGCGCACAAAAGATGAAACGGTTCGACATTTCAGACTAACAGAGCTCAAGTTTTGCGCCTGAAAAAGCGATGAGATTTTTTGAAAGTGAACATGAAAACACTGACAAGGTCTTTATGTCTCCGGGAATACTACGACAGCCTCTCTTTCCTCAGGGACACCGACTCTTTCTACGTATAAAGAAATGCCAGCTTAATAAGATTTATGGCCAGTTCATTCGAGCTTCATACCACGACGCTGCCCTGAACCTTTTCCAGCTCTATCCCCCCCCTTTCAGAATCCTTTGCCGATAACTTCTACCACCTTTGTGCCGGGTCCGGGGGACTTGGATGGTCTTTCCTTAAGCATGGGACAGGCACGGTGTAGCACTTCTGAGACGGAGCTTGGATATGCAGAAAGACTTCTGAAGTTTAGGCGGTCGTTAAGAAGTAATAAGCATAGGTAATGTCAGCCTCATACCTTAGGAAATGTAAAAGCTTGCCCATCATGTACCTTAGGTGGAATCCTGGAGCTGAAAGATTGTGCTGGTGTAGTGGAGACTTTGTTTCCTGGCCACCTGGCTCTCGAGCCCTCTTCTCCTGGTGACCACGTATCCAGTCGCCGCCTGAGGAACCACCTCCTCCTCCATGGGCGTAGGTGGTTGGAGCAAGACTTTGACCAGCTGAGAATCAGGGTAGGAGCGCATGACTCTGGCCTGCACCAATGTTTTTGTTTATTTGCAGAGTTTCAGTGACTGCCGCTGTGTCTGGCACCTAAGAGGAACGTGGTATTGTTCTGTGGATTTTAGGTAGAGAGGAAGATGCATGTTCTGCTCTGGGAAAATTCTAGTAAAGAAAAAATATATAACGGAGAACCACGTGAACTTATTAAGACTAGGTGGGGGAACTGGAATCATAAGGTGCCGTATGCATGCCTGCCTTACACTGAGGCCCTTAAGCGACCCTGTGCCCCTACCTGTGTCTCCCTTCATATCAGGAACCTTTGCTCTGCTTCCTTTGCCACCGTAAGGTGTCCTCCAGCCCTGAAGCGTCCCCTTTCCGGGCTGGATGGCACCTGCTGGCATTGGGCTCCATGGTGCCTTCCCGCAGGTCATGGGGGGCATACCCCAGGAAAATGCTGTTTCCCGTGATGGATGAAACAAGGGGAGTGCGATCCTAAGGAATGTTTCATTGCCCCTTAGTCTCCTAAAACCAACGGAAGTTTTCTACTGTGAATCTTAAATTGACTTGAGGAATGCACGTTCACCGGATGTAGGAATCCCTTCTCTGAACAGGGTCTAGGGGAAATACTATGCAAATCAAATTAATTGTTTATTGAGTGTTTCCTATGGCTATGCTTATTGATTTGGGGACTTAAAAGAAATGTGGCTGTCTTTCCTGCCTTAATATTTTAACCCTCCAACACCAGAACACATGAACCAAAAGCAAGTCAACGGATGATAAAGTATGTTGGTCATCTTTAATATTTATTCATGGGACTGATCGCAGCAACTTAAAAAATTAATTGAACATAAAAGGAACGATACCTTTTAATTTTTGTTTATCTGTTAGAACGTTTACAAGTAATAGACTTTTGTCTATTATAAACAATGATTTTATCTTTTATCTGTTATAAATAACTATTTATAAATTATAGCCATTTTATTTATTCGTGACAGTTAAAAAATATTTCTGAAATGTGAATGTTATGTTTTTAAAGGAAACTTCATAATGAAATAAGAGATCATATTTTATCTAATTTCACTGAGTAGTATGTGATCCAAGGTTACAACCACAGAGTGGCAGGAAATAGATGGTTAATCCTGCCATTGCTTGAAATTATTCACGGTGAATCAAAAACATAAGAACTTGAGGGGCGCCTAGGTGGCTCAGTCTGTTAAATGTCTGATTTGGGCTCTGGTCATGATCTCGCGGTTTGTGAGTTTGAGCCCCATATCGGGCTCTGTGCTGACAGCTCGGAGCCTGGAGCCTGCTTCAGATTCTGTGTCTCCCTCTCTCTCTCTGCCCCTCCCTGCTCGCTCTCTCTCTCTCTCTCTCTCTCTCTCTCTCTCTCTCAAAATAAATAACTTAAAAGAATAGGGGATACTCCTGAGACTGTCTTCACTGATGAATATCTAACTTCACAGGTGTCTTTATATTAGACCTCAGGAAAAGTCATATTTACTTAAAGACTTTTCTTTGATTTTCTCTCTTCAACACACTATATCCCTTCAGTTAGTAAATGCTCTAGGCAAGTTTGGTGTATATCAACAACACCATGAAACAGGGTTGTGGCTACTAAGAAATGGAACCAGAAATGACAGGTGTTTTCAGGGTGGGATCTACATTCTTTTTGAGGAGGATCACACCTAGATGGGGAAATCTAATGAAGTAAAAAACCCTCATATTTATTGATGCTAATTTCCTGACATGTATCATCATATCTAGTTCCCTCAAACATGTTCTGCGATATCCTGTCTCTGTGATTTACTATTTGCATTTCTAAGGCATGAAATATGAAGCTTAGGGAAGTTGGGTGGTTTTCCCCAAGTCCTTGAGTTAGAAAAAAAATGCGCAAGAATAGAATAATTAGTGTTTGGGGGAGCCTGGGTGGCTCAGTCGGTTGAGCATTTGACTTCAGCTCATGATGTCAGAGTTCGTGGGTTCGATCCCCACATCAGGCTCCCATGCTGATGACTCAGAGCCTGGAACCTGCTTTGGATTCTGTATTTCCCTCTCTCTCTGCCCCTCCCCTGCTCACTCTCTGTCTCTCTGTCTCTGTCTTTCTCTCTCTCTCAAAAATAAACATTAAAAGAATTAAAAAGTAATAATAATTAGTGTTTGTTGGGTCCCAGGCCCTGTTCTTTCCTAACACTGTGATTATGTTTTAGATTGGGAAGAGATTTGCAAATTACATTTATAGTTATTTTATATTGTTCTATGCTTCCTATATAGCTGTAGATCTTGCACAAGTTACATTAGTGACCTTTTAAATCCAGATAGTTTACAGAAATAGATAGGTTAATCCTTATACAAGTTCAAAATAAAGTAGATAAAAATTAGTTTGATTTTTAAATTATTTACTCCCTCTACTGGTGGCTTTTTGAAGTGACAGAAGTGCACTAAGAGTTGAGTGTGTGACTTCCTAACATACATCAAACTCTCAAAATAGAATGAATATTCAGTTCATTAAAAATCTGTCTTATGAGTTAGCATACCGTTACCTCATCTCTTTGTGACCGTTGCTACAGAAATTCTTGAAAGATT
Organism: Lynx rufus; assembly: GCF_022079265.1. NCBI lineage: Eukaryota > Metazoa > Chordata > Mammalia > Carnivora > Felidae > Lynx > Lynx rufus. The sequence goes on along the minus strand of NW_025814840.1, from coordinate 4,715,234 downwards.
TGTTGATTTTTTAAGAAAAGCATACTTCTATTTGTCACAAAGTACATTTCTTCCAGAGTATAGTTAGCCACACATGAATTATGTTTGTGAAATTTCAAAGGTTTTGTCTTTTGATACGTGTGTGTGTCAGTTTTTGCTTCCAAATTCTGTGCGATGAGTTTCGGATTGAAAAGACCGTGAAATAAAGGTTCAATTAAATGCTATAGGCTCATGAGAGGTTTAGAGGTAGCAATGAGAACTTGGCGTTCCGAGGAGAAGAAGCTAAACCAAGTTTTTAGAAAAGGGACATGAATAGCATCTGGCAACATGGCTGAGACAGAAGCTTTAGGACTTGCCCAAGTTAATAGCTTAATACCCGTCCGCATCAGAGGGACACAGAGGAGACATCATAATGGCAGGAAGAATGTGCACATCTCAACTGAGTTGACTTCTCAGTGGTGTGGGCGCAGTGACCAGGAACATTTTATAGTTTTACTCTGTGTGTGTGTGTGTGTGTGTGTGTGTGTGTTAGTGGGGTATATGGTCACGTGTGGTGTGTGTGCATGTGGTGTGTGTGTGGTCTGTACGGTGTGCTGTGGTGTCCGTGTGTGTGTGTGTGTGTGGTGTGCATGCGTGTGTTGGTGGGAGGAAGAGGAAGGCTCTGTGAAGACAAACGGTGCGTTGTCACTTGGTTTTCGTCTCGATTGGCTACAGAGGCTGCGTCGTGACATCTGTGTGTCATTTAGGTGGCTCAACAGACTTCTAGTGGAATGAATTTGGATGTAAAGATCGATCACCCTGTGGGCAACTTGACGCCCCAGAAAGTTTACAGAAGCTTTTTCCTGCGGCTTCCTGTGCTCCCGATAGAGGAATAACGTCTGTCTTGGCGCCGTGCTGAATATCCCTCAGCAGCATCGTGGAGGCATTCTGCAAGTGTAGTGCTGTCTCGAGCTAATACAAGCTCACGGCCGCTGGCTTTCTGATTTTCCCTTTATCGTGGCACATCTGAACCTACGACTTTCATAACTTTTACCTTACCTTCCTGGCTTTGTAAGCACTGTTCACACCAACTACAGGGAGATGGTAAAGTAACTAACACTCGTAGACTTTGCTTTCAGCTGTGACAAACGAGCCTGGAGCGGACTAATCTGGAGGAAACATGAACAAAAAAAATGGAGCGTTTCCAAAGCCACATGGATTTGAGAGGCCAGGATACAGGCATGAGAGGAGAGCTACAAACTATTTTCTTCTTACCCACCTTCAAGCATGAATAATACGTAGTTACCGAAGGAGCTCTACTTTAGTGCCCACCCACTGAAGGGTTCAGTGATCCGAATCTGCTGGCGACCGTGGCTCTCCCCTGGAGTTTCTGGCTTTTATTTAGAAAAGTGCAATTCTATAGTCATGTTCAACATTGATGACTTTTTTCCATTTTCAATGTTGGTTGCAGAAATTAGACTTCTTCATAGTGCATCTTAGTAAAGGTTTCAACCAACTCAAGTAGGAAACACAAATAGTCACTATGCATAACACAGGAAGTAGCTTTGCATGACTGTTGAAAGCTAAGAATTGATTCAGGAGGACATGGGGTGGAATCCTGGCTGGCCATCCACTTCCTAGTCATGTGCTTTGGATAAGTTAATTAGTTATATATGTTTTATAAGGCTTAAATGATCTGATGTGTATAAAATGCCCAGACCAGTGATTGGCCTAGGAATAGTAATGATCTATTACTATTATCAGTTATTATTAGAGAACAAGATCAACCCCATTCATAAATTAAAGAAATTGAATAAAAAATAACCATGATGTGCAACATTGCACTAGACAAATTAGCAAACGCTTGTAAATGACGATGCCGGCAAGGGTGTGATATGCTGGGGAGCCTCGCATCTGAGACACCTGGTTCTTCTGAAAAGCAACATAACCAAGAAAAATACTCTGCTCCTTGGCCTAACAGCTACCTTTGTTAAAACCAAAGGCAGCCAAGAGTTTGTAAAAAGGAATATTTTCCCAGCATAACGTGTGCTAGGGAAAAACAGGAAACAGACTGAATGTCTAGCAAGGGAAGAATGTTAAATAATATGTTGGCATTAGAGTAAAATGAGATGGCATCTGGACATTACAAGGACATTTGGGAACATGCTTTTAATGTGGTAGTAAAAAGTTTACGAAAGTGTCCTCTCGCCCACGCGGCCTGGGTGGGTTTGCACCTGGGCCCTGAATTAAGTCTATCACAGCAACGTGTTCCCTTCTCCTGGTAACAGCTTCAAGGACGTGTACCTTCAAGGACGTTAAAAAGCACGTCCAATCAGAGTGCACTTGAGCGCTTTGGCTGGAAATGTTGGAACAAAAAGCTTTTCCTAGACCTTAGGAAAAGAGCCTCTGTAGTCGGCTTCTGCGGTCAGAGGGTGTAAATTGGTGCTGATCGATTTGGTGCTTTTTCGAGGGGAGTTTAGCATGAGGATAAAGCTGACAGAGGAGGCAAGTCTGGGACAAACACAGGCACATGGAACCAGTGTCCCCACCGCGCCTCTGGTTTCTGCTCAGGACTTTGCAGTGCGACCGCTGATCATTTCCTGGATTTGTGTCAGCCAGTGGAAGTTGGGCTTGCTGATCCTTGAAACGTACTAAATTCTAAATAAGACACGGTGTGCTAGAATACTAAGTGGGGGAAAAGCATGAATCAAATTATATGGTGCAGTGTGCTCTCAATGGAAAATGCATAGTCACAGAAACCACTGGAAAAGATGTAAAATATATCTCTACTTGACACGACCAACTATTTTTCCCTTTTCATGCATTTTTCAAGATTTCATAATGGTCATATGTCATATATGATAATATTTAAAACCCTTTCCTTCGGGAGCATTATAATGTATACATTTAGAAGTAAAGAATTCACCTCTGGTCACAAATAAGATGTTTAAGATAATTACTCTGGGAGCTAATCTCCTCTTTCCTTCAAGCTGTTATATAGACGTAGGGTTCTATTGGAGAGAACATGTTATTTGAGTAAAATTTGAATGGTGTACGTATTTATATGGTATTAGAGAGACAGAAATGCCCCCTTTAAATTGTGCAGTGGGCCCATCAGCCCGCATATTCCAGCGAGCCCCTGTAAGTCCTTACTACGAGCCCGATTCCTGGTCCTGAATCCAAAGTTAACATTTGGAGAGCATTTCAATATATGTTTTCAAAGATGGTTTTATGACTCCTCAGCAGTTGAACATTCTGATATCCTCGAAGCTTCTTTCACATAGGAAAACTAAATCCAAAATTCTAAAAGCAAAAACAAAAACAAATCCCTTTTTACAGGGTTAGATTTTCGAACAACAGCAATGGTACTTTTGTTTGCTAAATTCTTTGCCTGGGTATGATAGGAATTGTTTTTGTGTCTACATATTTTCCCTTTGACCTTACCGGATTCCATGTAAATAATCTTACACTGAAAACCAGCCTTAAAGAAAGACGTTTGGTTGATTAGAAAAGCGTATTACTGGGGCGCCTGGGTGGCGCAGTCGGTTAAGCGTCCGACTTCAGCCAGGTCACGATCTCGCGGTCCGTGAGTTCGAGCCCCGCGTCGGGCTCTGGGCTGACGGCTCAGAGCCTGGAGCCTGTTTCCGATTCTGTGTCTCCCTCTCTCTCTGCCCCTCCCCCGTTCATGCTCTGTCTCTTTCTGTCCCAAAAAATAAATAAACGTTGAAAAAAAAAATTAAAAAAAAAAAAAAGAAAAGCGTATTACCAAAGGGCAGGAAAACAAGGGAAAGCAGCCTGCAGAAGCAGGGTAGCCCCTAAGTGTTCAGTCAGTGTGTGAAGAGCGATTTAAGCGCCCTTTCTGGACGTGACACGACACGGTGGGAAATGCGAATGGACTGGCAGTGCACTGCTCAGGCACACACTGGAACGGGTCCTAAGCCTTCTAAAGTCTAGGTCAAGCTCCCAAACACGGAAACCACAGAGAGTTAATGATAATTGAGATCATATGTTTCTTATCAAAGCTTCCTCAAGAAAAGCAGCTTAAGGGAAAATTCATAAATACGTGTCTTGACCACAGTCTACCAATCCCCTTCCGCATCGGAGCCTTCAGCTAATTTGTTGACTTAATTACCCAAGGCACAGGAAGGTTAAACAGAGTGATAATCTGATTTTCTCTGATTGCTGATCACTGCAAAAAGTGGCCCATAGGATGCAAAAATAAACCGAGAACCTTAGGCTATGTAGAAGGGAGAGGCGAGGCAATTATCTAGATAATTCAGGCTAAGTTGACTGTTTACGGTAATCAGGTTATCTGGGTAAGTACTCAGCCTACACCCTGTCTACCGGAACAGCAGTTTTAATCACATCATGGGGTCTGATTAAATGGGTTATCTGTGAGATCTAAATTTAGTGTGAACTATTTATGTTTTAATAGTCAAATTCATAAGGAAAAACCTAATACACTATCCTGTGACAACATCATCCCGAATGACGGGGATAACAACATTGTGTCCAAATAAAGAATGAGTACTTGTCTTTAAATAATTGGAAAACGTGAGACCACAGAAAGAAAATCACATGTGGGGAAAATATATTTACTGTGGTTGAGTCTACTACGAAGGGCTACATAAAAAGTGAGGTAAGAAAAGTTAAAGCTGGTATGAGAAATGGGAGATCATCCCACACCGTAGCCATTGGAAATCTATATTATCTATATTCTGATGACCTCTGTTTGTCAAGAGGCATCAAAAAAAAAAAAATCTTTCAATAGAAGAACGTTAGCTAACTTTTTTTTGTTGTTATAAAATACTTGCTCATCTTAGAAATTGTAGACAATACAGAAAATTATAAGGAAGAAAACCAAAATCATGTCCAGATAACACCACTCTTAATGTTATTGTGCATTTTTTTCTGTACTCCATAATAATATACGTAATAATAATATGCTGTGGGGCAATTAAAAAATGGAATTATACTGTACATACTGTTTTGAAGCATGCATTTTTTGCTAGGTGAGATTTTAGATGTCTTTCAGTGTCAATAAATATGTAGATACAGCCTAATTTTTTATTATTTTACATGACTGCAACATAAATCCAACCACTATTTTTGGATACTTAGGTTGTTTTTAATTGTCTTATAAACAACCCACTGTTTGATAACTTCGTCTTCACGTACTTACTTGATTTTTTTTTCCACCTGTAGATTAAATTCCTTGAAATGGAATTGCTGGGTAAAAGAGCAACGCACATTTTTATGACCTTTGATATATATTGCTCAACTGAATGCCACATGCTTTTGTCTTAATGGCACAAGCTGGGTACAAGAGTGCCTGTTTTTCACAGTCTGTTATCTCTAAGTAAACATCTTTATTTAAAATTTTTTTAGTTTTGCAATTTGATACATAAAAATTAAAATTTTGGCTATTTATTTTTTTTAATGAATATTATTTCATAGTTTAGTTCCCATTTCTATTGCTTCCTTTGTGAATGACCTACTCATATCTTTCCTTTTTTTTTTTTTTCCTTTCAGGGCATTTTCACCTTTTTGATTTATGAGTTCACTATCATAGTTATAATATCAAAACTTTATGGCTATTTTGCAAATAATTTTTCCAGTTTTTCATTTGCCCTATAATATTTTAATTATGGTTTTCAACATGGAAGCTTCCCACATTTATGAAATCAAATGAACGAAGTTTTTCTCTGTGGTTATCTCCCTTTACTCATTGCTTAGAAAGTCTTTCACTTCTAGATCTATGTATGTATGTATGTATGTATCTATCTATCTACCTACCTACCTATCCCTATATTTTATGCCAGCCCATTTTATTGTTATTTTAAAATGTAAATGTTTAACCCATTTGGAAGAAAGAGTTCATCATCAAGAAATAAAACTACAGTTAGGGTAATTATGATTATTCCGGTTGTGATTTTCCTATTCTGGTTCTTCCAAAATTGATGATTTGATACGTATAAGCGAGGCATGCCAGTGCACACAGGCACTTCCTGAAGTGACTCTGAGAGTGCTTTGGGATCCCAGAGAATGCTTAGCTGAAAGAATGAAATTCAGAACACCTAGCATAAAAGCAAAATCACAAAAGGGGCGCCTGGGTGGCGCAGTCGGTTAAGCGTCCGACTTCAGCCAGGTCATGATCTCGCGGTCCGTGAGTTCGAGCCCCCCGTCGGGCTCTGGGCTGATGGCTCGGAGCCTGGAGCCTGTTTCCGATTCTGTGTCTCCCTCTCTCTCTGCCCCTCCCCCGTTCATGCTCTGTCTCTCTCTGTCCCAAAAATAAATAAACGTTGAAAAAAAAAATTAAAAAAAAAAAAAAAGCAAAATCACAAAAGAGTTCCAACAGCAAACATCGAGTGCTGTGCAAAGAAATGAAAATCAAACTGGTGTGCTTCCGTTAATACGGCACGTTAGAAGACAATGGGGCAAAACATCCTGACTTCTGAGGTAGAATAATTTCAACCCAGATTCTTCACTCAAACTAGCCATTCCAGTCTGAGCACAGAATAAAGATTTTTTTTTTTTCATATGAGGAGGGACTCAGATTTTTTTTTTTTTTTTACATTTCATGCACATTTTCTTGGAAAGTTGTGTGAAAATGTTTCAGCAAAATGTAGAATTAATTTGATCCAAGAGGCAAAGATTTCAACCCAGGAAGGCAGTGATCATAAGATCCAGTTAACAACTAGCAACGGGGCAAGGACAACCAGCTGACTAGAGAGCACAGGGAGGGAGGTTTTGGGGGAAGGACTGTAAGGAAATCAGTGTATGTGAAAGAGCCGATAGAAAAACAGAAAAAAGATGATAGTATAGAGAATTAGAAAAAAAAAATAGTCCATGATACAGAAATACTGACATAAATTAGAGGGCATTAGAAATTTCAAGAACAAGAAATTTTTGTTTCAACTGAGCAACAAACTCAAACGATGGACAATTTTAAGTAATTGATGAGACATGAGAGAAAAGTTCATTTGGTACTAATGCTAGGAATAATCTCCTTTGATTTGCCCAATAGTTGTGACAATGAATGTGTAAACACGAAAATTAATTCTAGCATACGACTTGACCCAACTTACCTTGCTGTTTACATAGTAATAATGTAAGTCCTATAATCAATCTCAAACTTTTAGAGCCAACTTATAGGAAAGACATGTAGTAGCCAGGCAGAATGAAATTGCTCACAATTTTGATAGTGTATAAGTAAAAAGGTAGTTGATAGAAAAATGGGAAATAAAGGGGGATAAAACAGTGGGGGTGCTAATAATTTTATTGTACAAAGCAGAAATCAAATACTCTGAAAATCGATGGAATAAGAACCACAGGTATATCAAAGGTTATAAAGGTAACCAATGAAAGAATAACAATGGGGCACCTGGGTGGCTCAGCCAGTTAAGTGTCTGACTTTGGCTCAGGTCATGATCCCATGGTTTGTGGGTTCGAGCCCCTCTGACAGCTGACAGCTCAGAGCCTGGAGCCTGCTTCAGATTCTGTCTCCCTCTCTCTCTGCCGCTCCCTCTCTTTCTCTCTCAAAAATAAAAAAAATTTTGGGGTGCCTGTGTGGCTCAGTCAGTTTAGTGTCCAACTTTGGCTCAGGTCATGATCTCGCGGTTTGTGGGTTCAAGCCCCGCATCGGGCTCTGTGCTGACAGCTCGGAGCCTGGAGCCTGCTTTGGATTCTGTGTCTTCCTCTCTCTGCCCCTCCCTGGCTCGTGCTTTCTCTCTCTCTCTCTCTCTCTCTCTCTCTCAAAAATAAACATTAAAAAAAGAGTAAAGTGAAAAAATAGCAATAAAGCAAATATTAAACATTGATATGAGTGAGTAAACGGTGAGTGGGATGTAGCAGGTGTGTATAATCTTTATCATCCATGTCAGAGAATTAATAGGTATTGTCTAAAGTAGGTAAAACAGGAAACGGAAGTCCAAACATATATAGATATGAAAGTAACAGTCATGAGCATCAAACACAGAAACAGATCGCAAGCTCTGGGCAGAGGGAGTGGCTGTGGTTTTTTATTATAAACTTTTCTGTAGTATTTGATTTATTATCAAGTACTTATGGTTTTTTGATCAAACTCGAATCTAAAAATAAAGACACAATGCATTGGGAATGTCTGAGGATATTGTTTGCGTGGTCTGAGAAAGTGTGGCAATCGCAGCAAGTGTGTCATTAAAAACATGTGAAAACCCTTCTGATTGGAGAGAGACACAAAGTGGCCGTGCAAATACAAGTGAAGGGTTAGTGGGACTTCACGGAGGACTTTGATAGCAGAATGGCAGTGCTATCTCACTTGTAGCAGATAATGCCTCCAAATTGTAGCTGAGAGCAAGGATGCCCAGAGGTAAGACTGTTTCCAGCTCCCTTTCAGCTAGTGACGGTCTTGTAACCACGCTCTGGGTAACTGTGAGGGGCAATGATGTGTGCAATACTCAAGATTGAGTCCACGTGGAAGGCATGTGCTTAACCACCTCCCTTCTCCTCCCTCCCAACTGCCAGGAACATGGACTTACAATCAAATTACACAGAAGAAAGGCAAGACTGGAAAGATAAAGTGCCTTGTTCAAGATCATCAGCAGTGGACAGCAGTAAGTATTCGGACCCAAATTCTCCACGAAGCACGTAAGTCGAATATTCTATGGCAGTCTCTACTCCTACAATAATCTAGTATTCTAAAACATTAATTTGACAAATGTTTATTGGCCTGTGGATGAATTAGGAATTTACTAAAAAAAAAATTCTTTTATTACTAGAGTGGTTTATAAAGTGAGATGTTCTGGTTATTTCAAACTATTTATTTTATGATAAGATCTTTTTCAAAAATGTTTTTAAAAGCCAGTTGTGTTTCCAGGTTTTCTCAGGCCAAAAATTTCTGTTGTCATTTTGATTATAATAATAATTAAAGACGAACACACATACTTGAGACAATCTTGAAAGAGAGGATTTACACCTCTCAATTTCAAAACTTCCTGCAAAGCTACAGGAACAAAGACTGTGTGGTATTGGCAAAAGGCAGACACATAGATTGATGGCATAGAACTGAGAGAAATAAAGCCATACACGGTCGATTAATTTTTGACAAGGATGCCATGGCCATCCAGTAAGAAAGAATGGTCTTGGGGCGCCTGGGTGGCGCAGTCGGTTAAGCGTCCGACTTCGGCCAGGTCACGATCTCGCGGTCCGTGAGCTCGAGCCCCGCATCAGGCTCTGGGCTGATGGCTCAGAGCCTGGAGCCTGTTTCCCATTCTGTGTCTCCCTCTCTCTCTGCCCCTCCCCCGTTCATGCTCTGTCTCTCTCTGTCCCAAAAATAAATAAATGTTGAAAAAAAAAATTTAAAAAAAAGAAAGAATGGTCTTTTCAGCAAATTCTGGTTGGATAATGGGATATTTCCATGCAAAAGAAGTAAGTTGGGTCTTATCTCACGGCATATTCAAAAATTAACTCAAAATGGAAATAAAGACCTACATGTCAAGACTAAAGCTATAAAACCCTTAGAAGAAAACATAAGAGTAAATCCTTGAAATCTAGGAATAGGCAATGTTTTTTTAGATGAGACACCAAAACACCAGCACCTAAAGAAAAAATAAACACTCCTGAGAATGTGAAAAGACAACCCACAGATTGGGAGAAAATATTTGTGAATTATATATCTGATAATGGTAGGTGTCCAGAATATGAAAAATAAAAAAAAAAAAAACTTTTATAGCTTAACAATAAAGGACAAATGACCCAATTAAAAACTGAACAAAGGACATGGATAGACTTTTTTTTTTCAAAGAAAATATACAAATAGCCAACAAACCCAACAAAAGATGCTAATGTCATTAGCCATTAGGGGAAATGCGTAGCAAAACCATGAGATACCAATTCATATCCACGAGGATGACTCTAATCAAAATGATAGGCAGTTACAAGTGTCGATGAGAATGTGTAAAAATTGGATTATAGACTACAGGTGGGGATGTAAAATGGTGCAGCCAGTTTGGAAAACTGTCTAGAAGTTCCTCAAAAACTAAAACAGTGTCCATATGCCCCAACAATTCTGCTCCTAGGTATATGCCAAAGAGAATCAAAAATGTATGTTCACATAAAAATTTGTATATGAATGCTCATAGCAGCCTTATTCAGAAGAGCCAAAAGGTATCCTCAACCCACATGTCCACCAGATGATGAATGAATACACAAAAGGCAGTCAGTCCATACGCTGAAATACTGTCCAGTCACAGAAAGAATCAAGTGCTCACTGAGGCTACAACATGGATGAACCTTGAAGACAAGCAGAGTGAAAGCAGCTAATCACAGAAGGCCACATACTGTGTGATTCCACTTCTATGAAATGTCCAGATCAGGCAAACTCATAGGGACAGAAAGTAGAACAGGGGGTCCCTGAGATGGTGGGGGAAGGGGTAGATGGGGGTGACTATTAATGGGTGTGGAGTTTCATGTTGGGGTGATGAAAATGTGGAATTAGGGATCATGACTATACAACCTATGTATGGACTGGAAACCACTCAATTGTCCGCTTTAAAAGGTGAATTTTATGGCATGAGAATTATATCTTTAAAAACACACACACTAGCGGCACCTGGGTGGCTCAGTCAGGCATCTGACTTCGGCTCAGGTCATGATCTCATGTTTTGTGGGTTCGAGCCCTGTGTCGGGCTCTGTGCTGACAGCTTGGAGCCTGGAGCCTGCTTTGGATTCTGTGTCTCCCTCTCTTTCTCTGCCCCAACCCTGCTTGCGCTCTGTTTCTGTGTCTCTCAAAAATAAATAAACGTGAAAAAAAATTTAAAGAAAAACACACACACTAAATACACACATATCAGGAAAGAACGCATCTAGTACTTTGGGGTCATTTTATTCTTCCAGTCGTCTTGAAGAAATTATTACAGGGGATTCAGGTAAATCAAACATTTATACTTACTTTTATCCAGTTCATACTCATTTTGTTTCTTTCAGTGATTTTTTTCCCTGTTACCATACACTTCACCTTTCTTTCAAAGCTATAGCATTGTTTTCCTTTCTAAACATGAATGTAATTTGAGAATAAAAGGTTCACATTAGCTTTAGCTGCCAGTGGTGTAGACGTGCTGGCACCATGAACAAAAGCACAGGATCCTGACACTCGGGGAAGATGCTCTTATTTCCCTGCTGCACAAAAAGCCAAAAGTAAGCCCTATTATCAGAGCGAGTGAGAGCGGATTCACCATGTGATTAATCAGGAAAATGGAGGCAGAAATTCGGCTGGGATCGCACCTAGTGTGTGGGGCAGAGAGCTCTTCCTGAGCTTGTTAATTCTAGCTTGTAATTTTCTCCGTCTACAATCAACTTCCTTCCAGTGTGCAGTAAAAATATGCAGTTCAGGTGCTGTTTCCTGTGGGAAGTAAGGTGATCATCAAAATATCAGGCCAGTGAAATGGCAAAAATACATGGTTTTATTCTTCAAGGACACCCCGTTCTTCAAATTCCTCAAATGAGATAATGAAGGATAACCCTACATTTTATCCTTTTGATCTTTGCTGTGTTACAATTCTTCTGTCTTCTTCCTTCTTTAGAGACAGAGAGAGAGGGAGGGAGGGAGAAAAGTAATGTGGTATTGCAAGGTCATAGTTTAAAAATATCTTGCCTTTTCTCAAAGTCTAAAAATATCTGTGATCGACTAAGCAACCAATTACTGTACATCCCAAATGCATGTTTTCGCAGTTATTTTTAGGGGCAAGATTTAGTCACTACACATCCTGTCCACTCCAAACAACAGACAGACAGAGAGGGCAGCTAATGAGTAGGTAAGCAAATGACAATGTCTCCTTACTTTCGACTTGGCTTCCAGGACCCAAGAGGCTGCCTGGCCGTCTCCACTCTGGCGTCAAACAGTCCCCCGTGCAGTACGCCGACAATTTAAATTATTACAAGGCAATGTTACAAGTATGAACCCTGGCGCAAAATAAAGTAATTACATTCAATTAGCAGTCCCCAAAGTGATGGCCCAATACCGAGGGCTTTAGATGTTGCCTTTTGTTGACACACAGAAGCCAGGTAATGAGCCGAGCTTCAAAGGGTAAGGGGCTAGCTTTGCTGCTTAATTAGTGGGAACTAGATCAGAAAACATGGCAAAAAGGAAAAAAAAGAAAACATGCTCACAGTTTTCTCTTATTGTAGGGATTCAGATAATATGTCACATTTCCCAAACAACAACAACTGAATAACCGAATACAAAAATGATCTCCTGAGGAGAATTCCACAGGAGTGAGGATGTGATTACATGTGTGGGTTTTTTTGGGGGTGGGGGGGCAGGGAGGATTTATATAATTTGATGTCATGTCTGCACCCCTAGTGATTTATCATCTCCTTTTAATAAAAGCTTTTCTTGTTTGAATTTTTAAAATAATTTAAACAGAATTATATTAAATAGTCTCTAAACCCTACTACCCTTCCCACGAATATCCTTTCACAGAACACACTATGTTTGTTGCTCTGAAGAACATCCCCAAACTCAAACATAGCCAGAAAAGTTCCGAAAAATTAAGAAATATTGGGAAGACTAGCCTGGTTGATTACTAAAACATCGTATTTTGGTTTTATACATGTGAATTTTTTCTTTACGTAATTTATTATATGAAATAAATTCTATGAAACACAGTGGCCTTGCCTTTGTGTTTCTTCAGATGTTAGTCAATAAATGGGTTGAGGAAAACAATTAAAAACGTGGCCAACGCCTCAAAAGAAGAAAAAAATTAGCAAATGATATAAACAGCAGGAAAGAATAAAGTTCTCAAAATACATGAGATGATTCTCAACCTTATTTATATTTATACAAAATGGAAGTTAGATAGTGTTTTTTAAAATCAGATTTGCAGGGGCGCCTGGGTGGTGCAGTCGGTTAAGCGTCCGACTTCAGCCAGGTCACGATCTCACGGTCTGTGAGTTCGAGCCCCGCGTCAGGCTCTGGGCTGATGGCTCGGAGCCTGGAGCCTGTTTCCGATTCTGTGTCTCCCTCTCTCTCTGCCCCTCCCCCGTTCATGCTCTGTCTCTGTCTGTCCCAAAAATAAATAAAAACGTTGAAAAAAAAAATTTAAAAAAAATAAAAAAAAATAAAATCAGATTTGCAGTCAAAAGATTTAAAATGTTTTGTGGCTTGCAGACAACCCAACACATGATTAGTGGAACTGGTTCCCTCTCAATAGAGGCTATTTTGCAATACTGTCAAAATGTAAAATTGAGAAAGCCTTTGACATCTAGGGATTTTCCCACATATGCATAAGACATGTGCAAAGATATTTCTTGCAGATTTATAAAAATAGAAAAACAATGTAGATATATAACAAGAGAATGGTTAAATAGAGTGTATGCAGCTTATTTAAAAGCACTATGCTCAATTATTCCAAAAAATGTAAGTGGAAGGAAAATTTCCCAGTTTTATGAGGCCAGCATTACCCTGATGCCAAAACCAGATAAAGACACCACAAAACAAACAAACAAAACAAACAAACAAAAAAAAAAAATGAGAGAGAAGGAGAGAGAGGGAGAGAACTACAGGCCAGTATCTTTGATGAACATAGATTCAACAAAATACTAGCAAACAGAATCCAACAATATGTGAATTAAAAATTAAAAAATTAAAAAAAAAACATCCACCACGATCAAGTGGGATTTACTCTTGGCTGCAAGGGTGGTTCAATATTTGCAAATCAACCGATGTGATATATCACATCAATAAAGAGAAAGGATAAAAACCATATGATCACTTCAGTAGACTCAGAAAAAACATTTGATGGAGCACAACATCCACTCATGATAAAAACCCTCAATAAAGTAGGTTCAGAGGGAATATACCTCAACAGAATAAAGACCATATATGAAAAACCCACAGTTAACATCATACTCAATGAAGAAAAACTGAGAGCTTTCCCTCTAAGGTCAGGAAAATGACAGGGACGTCTACTCTCAGCACTTTTATTCAACATAGTACTGGAAGTCTTAGCCACAGCAAGCAGACAATAAAAAGAAGTTAAAGCCATCCAAACTGGTAAGGAAGAAATAAAACTCTATTTGCAGATGACATGACACTCTTTATAGGAAACTCTAAAGACTCCACCAAAATCTAGAACGGATAAATAAATTCGGTAAAGTTTCAGGATGCCAAACCAATGTGCAGAAATCTCTTGCACTTCTATACACTAATAATAAAGCAGCAGAAGTGGAAATTCAGAAAACAATCCCATTTACAGTTGCACCAAAACAATAAAATACCTAGGAATAAACCTAACCAAAGAGGTTAAAGACCTGTATTCTGACAACTATAAAACACTGTTGAAAGAAACTGAAGATGACACAAAGAAATGGAAAGACATTCCATGCTCATGGACTGGAAGAACAAATATTGTTAAAATGTCAATACTACCCAAAGCAATCTACACAATTAATGTAATCCCTATCAAAACAGCATTTTTCACAGAGCTGGAACAACCCTCAAATTTGTATGGAACCACAAAAGATTAGCTAAGCAATCTTGAAAAAGAAGATCAAAGCTGGAGTTATCGTAATTCTGGACTTGAAGTTATATTACAAAGCTGTAGTGATCAAGACAGTATGGTACTGGCACCAAAACAGACACACAGATCAATGGAACAGCATAGAAAACCCAGAAATAAACCCATGATTATATGGTCAATTAGTCTTTGACAAAGCAGGAAGAATATCCAATAGGAAAAAGACAGTCTCTTCAACAAAACTGAATATAAAAAATAGGAAAACTGGTCAACTACCTGCAAAAGAATGAATCTGGACCACTTTATTACATCATGTACAAAAATAAATTCAAAATGGATTAAGGACCTAAGTGTGAGACCCGAAACCATAAAAATCCCAGAAGAGAGCACAGGCTGTAATGTTTCCAAAACTGGCCATAGCAGCGTTTTCCTAGTTCTGTCTCCTGAGGCAAGGGAAATAGAAGCAAAAATAAACTATTGGGACTTCATCCAAATAAAACCTTCAGCACAGGGAAGGAAACAGTCACCAAAACTAAAAGACAACCTACTGAGTGGGAGAAGATACTTGCAAAGGACATACCCAACAAAGGGTTAATATCCAAATGTATAAAGAACTTATACAACCCAACACCCCCCAAAAATGAATAACTTGATTTCAAATGGGCAGAAGACATGAACAGGCATTTTTCCAAAGACGACAGACATCCAGATGGCCAACACACATGAAAAGATGCTCAATATCACTGATGATCGGGGAAGTGCAAATCAAACTACAATGAGGTACCACCTCACATCTGTCAGAATAGCTAAAGTCAAAAACATAAGAAACAACAAGTATTGGTGAGGATGTGTTCAAAAAGGAACCCCTGCACTGTTGGTAGGAAAATGCAAACTGGTATGTGCCGCCACTCTGGAAAACAGTATGGAGTTTCCTCAAAAAATTAAAAATAGAATTGCCTATTGATCTAGTAATTCCACTACTGGGCACTTACCCAAAGAATATGAAAATACTAATTCACACAGGTATATACTTTCTTGTGTTTCTTTGCGCATAATTTACAAAAGCCAAATATGGAAGCAACCCAAGTGTGCATCCATAGATGAATGGATAGAGAAGAGGTATATATACACAGTGGAATATTACTCATCCATAAGAAGGAGTGAAATCTTGCCATTTGCAACTACATGGATGGACCTAGAGGGTATCATGCTAAGTGAAACAAGTCATCAGAGAAAGACAAGTACCACATAATTTCACTCATACGTGAAGTTTAAGAAATAAAACAGATGAGCAAATGAAAGAGAGAGAGAGAGAGGAAAGCCAAAAAACAAACTCTTAACTGTTAAGAACACACTGATGGTCACCAGAAGGGAGGTGAGTGGGGGGATGGGTGAAATAGGTGATGGGGATGAAGGAGGGCACCTGTTGTGATGAGCACCGTGTGATGCATGGAAGTGTTGAATCACTATATTGTCCACCTGAAGCCAATATAACACTGTATGTTAACTATACTGGAATTAAAATGTTAAGAGATACTAAGATAAATAAATATAGAGCATATGTACATATAGATTGGAACTGTACTAGAACTTTATGACACAGTGTTAAGCATGAGAAAGCATGATGCTTTCGGCAGTAGACTATCATTTTGAAAAAAGCAATAATACGTATTCTTGTCTATCTCTGAAAGAACATGTAACGAAAGTGGTGGTTTTGGGAAAGAGGAAATGGTAGAGAGACATTCCACTGTTTATATTTTTAATATCATATGAAGTTTACATAATTCACATGTATATAAGTAGTTGTAAGCACAAAACATTTAATATTTAATATACAGAAATATTCTAGCATAAAATTATCCTTTCAAAGGCATGGGCCAGTTTTAATAACTGCACTGTGTTAGATGTGGAATCAAAAATTAGATACAAAGAGCAGAGAGGTAAGGGGTGGGGATGGGCTACATGGGTGGAGCTGGTCAAGTTATAACCCTCTAGTGATAAAACAAATAAGTCCTGGGGATGTAATATATAGCATGGAGACTATAGTTAATAATACTGTATTGTGTTCTTAAGGTGCATTGTCTACACTGCATACTTAAAAGGTATATTATGTACTTAAAAGACAACAGTTCTTAAAAGCCCTCCTCATCAGGAGAGAAAAATGGTAACTATACGGTGATAAAGGTTAAGTACATTTATTGCAATGATCATTTTGCAATATATAAACATATTAAATCATTATGTTGTACACACGGAACGAATATTATATGTCAATGATACCTCAATTTTTAAAGAAAGGCTACTTAAGATAATAATTGCCCTGTGTGTTTGTATTCCCCAAAATCTATAGACTGGAAACTCTGAAGAGTGTGAACTCTGTGAGCAATGAATGAATTGGTGATTGGGTGAACCACTTAAACCCTTTAATTAGAAAATAAGGAAAGAAATTGGTGAGTGTTTATTATAGGTATAACCTCTCTTTCCACTTTCTTCTGCCTGCTTTCTACAAACTTTGTACTGAAGAGGCAAAAAAAGGGATTAGAGAGAGATATAAAACCATTTCTTTTAGGGGCACCTGGGTGGTTCTGTTGGTTAAGCATCTGACTTTGGCTCAGGTCATGATCTTGTGGTTTGTGAGTTCAAGCCCTGTGTCGGGCTCTCTGCTGTCAGTGCAGAGCCAGCTTCGGACTCTGTGTCTCCCTCTCTCTCTGCCCCTCCCCTGCTCCCACTCTCTTGCTCTCTCTCAAAAATAAATAAACATTAAAAAATAAAAACCATTTCCTTTATAAAGTGGACATTGCTATAAAATCCAGGACACAGTATTTTTTTTTGCATGAATACTAATAGGACAACAATCTAATATTCAGTTCATGACTTTCTTCCACTCATTTATGTATGGTTATTTGGGTTGACAATGCCAGAATCTTAAAAGAAATTAGTTTTGTGCCTTGAATGAAGTACTATTAAACTTACATCTTCTTATATGTCTCATAATTAAGGAAAACAGTTTTCAAGAGTTTAATCTTTTACATACTTCTTGATTTATAAAATCACGTTTCTAGATGCTGAAAAAATGCCCATTGTCATTTTATTTTATTTATTTTTTTTTATTTTTTTATTTTAGAGAGCGAGTGCAAGTGGGGGAGAGGGGCAGAGGGGGAGACAGAGAATCTTAAGCAGGCTCCACGCTCAACTCAGAGTCCAACACAGGGCTCGATCCCACGACCCTGGGATCATGACCTGAGTCAAATCGAGTCACACGCTCAACCAACTGAGCCACCCAGGTGCCCCCCAAAAATGTCCTTTATAATTTTAAATAAAATGTGATATGTATCTAATTAATTGAGTGAGTAGTTTATATTTCATATAGATACTGATCAATTGTGTGATTTCTTCAACATGCCAAGGGAGAGAAAAAAACATTCCCAAAATGAAGGGGCTGTATCCCTCTTTGGTCCCCATCCACATTCTCTTCCCAAAACATCGGGGCAAATTGGGGGTGGCAATTAAAGAGATCCCAAACCTCTTTCCTTCCTCAACTTTACCCTCAAAAGGAAGAAGTATACTAATTTTAGATCACTGCTCCTTCTGGTATGTCTTGGGGGTCTTTATTACATAGCTTCTCCATCTTAAAGGGTTTCCATTACCTATAAGAATAATAATCCTCATATACCCTTTGATCACAGAGCCCCAGATGCAGGAATCTCTTTTATCATAATAAAAGCAACAGTGCAAAGAATATGTAAATAAAATCCTCATTTAAATATTATTAAAAGTGGCAAAATCTGGAAATAACCTATATGACCAAGAACAGGGGAAAAAATGGTGGTACATTTCTATCATGAAATATTATGGAACTGTGAAAAAGGTGTCAGATATGTATCTACAGACTCAGAGGGTTCTTTCTCCATAATGTATTAAATTATTTTTTGTAATATACGTATAGTAATTCCCTTCTTACAAAAACAAACTGCAACCCCAAACCTATCATGTGAAACGTGTCAGTGCATGTTTACATGACCATGGAGAATGGTGGAAGGATCTACACCAAACTACCATCCCCTCTCACATAGGTGGAAACACGTAGCTAGGTTGTCCTCAGCTGCAAGTGCTAGAGATCTCAATTCAAATTTATCCTGAACCCGAGAAAAGAGAATGGAATAGAAATCTATTCTAGAAACCTGGTAGTGCTGGGGTGATTTGGAGGTCAGTATCTCTCCGGCTCTGTTCTCTGATTTCTTTGGCTGTTCTCTTTGAAAGTTTTGGGCACTGCTTTTGTAATTGTCTCCTGTCCACATGCCTATGTGACTGTCTAACTTCATCACTTAAACAGGGGAAGTTTGGAGAGTGAAAGATGTTGCTATGAATACTCATTGCCGGACAACAGGAGGCTCCCAGGGAGACTGGGGTCTATGGCCAACTTCGTATGTCACAACACAACGCAAGGGAGGAGAGAGATGGCATTTTCTGCTGACTTCACCTGAAAGGAAAAACCAGTTTCTCAGAAGCCCTAAGTGAAGCCCTTCCCGAGATTCACTGGCTTGAGTGGGGTAATGTCGCCATAATGATCCAAATCCTCTGGGAATGCCAAATGCTGATTGTGTTTTCGAGCTCTTCAGTCAGTACACAGATAAATTACCTTAGACCAGCGATTTTCAAAGTGCAGTTAGGGGACCTCTAGGGGCCCCTGAGACCCATTTTTCATAAAAATGAATTATTTTTGTTAACGTATAATGGGTTTATCATTGCTCTTTTAAAAGGGTTAACAAATATGTATTTCTTCATTTCTGTTTTAGTTTCTAAAATGGTAATTATCAACAGATATGACCCAGATGAACAAAAACTCTTTGGAAATGCATTAATCTGAGGCATGTACAGAGGATCCTGAGACCCCTTCCATAGACTCCAGGGGCTGGTTTTCTCTTGGGCAGGTAGACTACATGAAGGGGCAGTGTGGAGCCACATAAACTCAGTGTCCCGTCGGAGACGGGTCAGCGGGAATGCACGTGGGGTAGGCAGTCGGCACGGAGAATGGCCGTAAGGCAGAAATGGAGGGTGAAATCAGGGCAGTTTATCAGCATTTCCTTTCTTGTTAAATTGTTCCAAAGGATCATGTGCTACTTCTGTAGTTTGGGAAAATGTACTTCATTAAAATAGTTAAAAATAATAATGCTGAGTGATTTTCAGTTGTCACAGCAAAATTAAGTTGAACTTAATCTTCAACCATGACTAAGACCTCTTCCATAGCAAGGATGAAGCAAAAAAAAAAAAAAAACCCAAGAGAATTAACTGGATTATTATATTGCACCCCAAATCCTTATCCTAGGCATTTCAATATAATTTGGGTCAAAACTACCGTTATTCCTACACGGTAATGATAATATTTACTATAGATTTAAAGTGAATTTTGCTTTCAAGTCTAAGTTGGAAAACCCAGAAATTTGGCTAGGTTCTTTCATCAAGATAAATAGTACAGTTTATTTCTAGTATTGTGTAATAGTGCTAGTTGAATATTGCTTATTTAAAATTAACAGAAATATTATTTTATTTTTATCATGTTAAATGAAGGTTTCCATCTGACACTTCCCTATTTCTAGTCTGGTTTTGAGAATAAAGTGTGGCATATGTGCCAGGAAATCTGGAAGAAAAGGTAATTAGAAACTGTTGAATTTTTTTTTTCCCCATCGTTTAAGGTTGGAAATCGAGTTTTGTCAAATGCGCCTCTCATCGTTGATTAAGATATTTTTTCTCCTATATTCCATACTATTGAATCATTCTTGCTTTCCCAGTTTGAATCCTACTTCACTATTGTGTAACGTACCTTGAATACACTGCTAAACTCTTTGTTAATATTTTATCTGTGTGATTTTTACACATATTTTCAAAAGTGCAGTTATTCTATAGTTTGATCTTCAGTATGTATTTTTGTCAGATTTAGTTTCAATGTTATACTTTAAAAAAGCATTCAGGAAGTTTACTTTCTCTCTGTTCTCAAATGTATGTGTATGTACACACACACACACACACACACACACATACATTTATACATATTATATTGTATATATTATTCCATATGTACTTATATGGAATAAGAGGGTTTATTTGTTTGCAAACCTATCATATAGAACTTAAACACATGTCAGACACCATTCCGGGCATTATACAAATTCCAGGTCATTTAATACTTGTAGCAACATTATGAGGCAGGCTGCTACTATTATTCTTATTTTATAGATGAGAAATGGAGGCACAGGGGTAGTTAAGTGACCTGCCCAAGAGAACACAGTTTATGGCAGCATTAGGCAGGCTTTGACTCCAGACGGTCTGTTCCCAGAGTCCAGGCTCTGACATAATTTGAACCTTTGCCTCCTTTTTGTGGTTAGATTTTAAATGTCTCCTATGATCGCCATGATTCCCTTCCCTGGATGGAAAGAATCCATTCGTCTAGCGTGCCAAATGAATGGCTGTGAGTTTCACCAAGCAAGCTGACTGAAGACCGTCAGCAAGTATCTACTGAGCATCTCTGTGGCTCAGACCCCAATTTGGATGAGGAAGGTATAGTAGAGAACACTGCAAAAAAAAGGGGGGGGGATCACATCTCTACTTTCAGTAACATTCAAAGGGGGACGTAAACAGTATCATAGGTAAGGTGGTAGCAAGTGCCAAGAAAACATAAAATAGGATAAAGGGACACTGGGTGCTAGGGGAAGGAGGTGGGCTACCTCACATGGGGTGTCCGGGAAAATCAGAAGGAAACAATGGAAACGGCCACGAGGCTGGGTATCTGGGTAGAGTGTTGCACCACCAGCGAGGGAAAGTACTTCAAAGGGAGAGTGCTTGGAGAGTTCTAGAAAGGGTAAAGAAGACAACGTGCTGGCACAGAGTGACAGGGGAGTGCGTGCTGAAGGGTGGGATTCTGGAGCCGTGTCACACAGGGTCTGGTAAGCCATGGTGGAGACTGCTCCAGTTCATTAAGGCTTCCGGAAAGCCAGGGGAAAAATCTGCTGAGCAGCCCACAGTGACTTACATGCACGAAGAGATCATTCTGACTGGACTGCAGCACAAGGAACGATGGGGCAGGGCTTGGGGGCAGGGAGACCAGAAAGCGTTCTTGCAGTCTGTGAGGAAACCATGGTTCTAACAAATGCAGAAGAGTTGGAAAAGGTGAAGTGTTTCAATTGTGGATATTTTTAGAAGGTCGATGGGACCAGAATTCCTGCAGAGGGGATGTGAGAAGAAGGAAGAACGCAAGGGTGGCTCCAAGATTCACAGCTTCGGCGGCTGGAGGACTGACTGCAGGAGCACTTCCTAAGTGACCGAGGCCAGAAGAGCAGCAGGTGTGAAAGGTCCCAGATGTGATTTTAGCTTCGTTAATTCTGAGATGCTGCGTTAGTCTTCTATTACTGCTGTAACAGGTTACCACAAACCTAGCAGCTTAACACACACATACGTATTATCTTACAGCTCTGTAGGTTAAAAGGTGACACGGGTCTCACTGGGCTAAAAGCAGGGGTGTGGGCAGGACCACGTTCCTTCTGGGTGCTCCAGAGGAATCTGTTTCCTTGACTTTTCCAGCCTCTAGAGGTTGCCCACGTTCCTTGGCTCGGGGCCCCTTCCTCCCACCCCAGAGCCAGCCGACAGGGGCAAAGTCCTTCTTGTAGGGCACCTCCCTGACTTTTCTGTCCCTTCTGCTTAGAAGGACCCTTGTGATTACATTGGACCCTCTGCCTCCCGACGATCCAGGGGGATCTGCCTGTGTAAGTTCAGCTGATTAGCAACTTAGTTCCATATACAATCTTCATTCCCTTTGCCATGTAAGGTAACATGGGTACTTATTCTGGAAATTAGGGTGTGGACATTTGGTGGTGAGCATTATTCTTCCTACCATAGATGCCTATTTGAAAACTGAATGGAGCTACAATACAGTCATAGATGCCTTTTATCTTATATATCTTTATATTCTAAAAGAAATATTTTAACAAGCAAGATTGGAGTTGACTCTTTTAATAAAAATGCAGAATTACCAAATCAGCTCTTTTTGTATAAATTTCAATTGTAAAGCATTTAGAATTAAAACAACTTGCTTAATAACTATTATACTCTTACAGATGTTTACACTAATGGATACAAGTGTATTGGTCATCAGTTTTGGGCTCATTGTTCACTTAATTAAGCTTTTTTAAAAAGGCACTTTTCAGGAAAAAATTATTTTGAAGCCTCTAAATAAAGCCTTTAATTCTTTGGAGTGATAAAATTGAAAGAAGTACCATGTTATTTTTTTTAATTGCTGTTTACCAACAAATATATATAAGTTAATCATGAAAAGGACACCAGAAAATGGCTTTATCCTTATTAAATATCAACTAGTAATATTTTGATTGCATTCTTTGTTATATATGTTTGTATATAACATATACAATATGTATATATATAATATTTATATACATGTATATACAATATGTATATATAACATATACAAACATATAATGTATATAATATATATACACATATATAAAGACATGGATATTTATAAACATTGACACATTCACATGTATGCATTTACCGAATGTACAGTTTTAAGCCTGCTTGATTAATATATTAAGCACCATTTCATGTCACATTCTTGATGCCATCATTTTTAACGGTATTATAGTAACCACTTCTCATTATTGGATATTTAGATTGCTAATTTTACTTTGAATATCATTGACATAAGCAAACTTGTATTGAAATCATTGCATATATCCATCCTGTGATTGATTCTCGGGATAAACCTCTCAAAGAAAAATTGTCAGGACAAAGGATATTCACATTTTTTAAGGTTTCCAATATGAAATGAAAATCATGTTAGTCTTTGAAACCAGTGCTCTGTCAATTGTTTGTTACCATCAACTTATACAGAAGTTTTGATTAAGGACATAGACTTTGAATCTCAAATTGTGAAAATTATTGGTATATCAGGACTTATTATTCGCATTCTAAGGGAGGGTTCGGGGATTCCTTTTCCCTTACTGTCAACAAACGTGAAGCACTATTATCATATTTACATTGAGAAGAAATATTGCCACTTATTTTCCTTTGCTTTTGTTCTAAGTAACAAAAAACAAAATACAGGAAATAGTAATATTAATAAAAATCGTAATTATGTTATTGCGATTACTATTAGTAGGCAGTGTGCTAAGTGACTGTTTATTTAATCCTCACAATAAAGCTATGGTTTACATAGCTCTCATTTTACAAGGCATAGAAAAACCAAGGCATAGAAAAGCCGTACCTTAGGCCACCTGGTGAGGAAGTAGCAAAGCCAGGATTCAAATTAAGTCTGTGCAATACCAGAGTCCCATCTCCTAAAGCAAAATCCTATACTCCCTTGATCTCCCCCAGCTAGGAGCAAGGGTAGCAGTGGTAGTAATAGTATTATCATCATTCATTCATTCAAAAGATTACTGAGTGCCTAATATGTGTCAGTCTCTGCCAGCTACTTGGAGATTGCAGTGAACGTAGCAAACAGAGCCACTAACCTCGCCCTGCTTACGGTCTGTTAGGGAGGGCAATTATTTAGGTGGTAGTTACCTTACCCTAGAGTACACAGAGTGTTATATTGGGGGGATTCCAGGCTGCCACACAACTGTGTGTTCTCTGCCCTTCTAGTACTTTCTATTCACCTTTATTGACCTCGATACATTGAAAGGCAAATATTTGTGTATGTGCTGGCTTCGCCTCTTAGACATCGGGCTCCTTGAGAACTGGCATGTTATTTACTTTTATGTCCCTAGAAACGAACGTATTTCCAGAGAACATAGTAGGTGCCTAATAAATGTTTTTTGAATGATTATTATAGCTTGTCCCTAATTAAGGTAAGCAATTTCTGTGTCACTCTTCTGTTACTCTCAATGATATATTATTTTAAAATGAGAATGTTAATTATGTGATTTATGCTAATCAACCTAATTTCTCAGAATTAAGAATAATGTAGTTCATTCACTATCTCATTCAACAAATGGTTTCTTCACTTACCACATACAAAAATATTAGTTTGTATATTGCAGGAAGGACGGAAATAAATTAGGTGCTGAGCTCACATTCAGGATTTTGAATCTAATAGAAAAGGTAAGGTAATGTCATAAACAATACTGCAGTGACCGTTCAGGAACTTTGTGTGTGTGTGTGTGCGTGTGTGTGTGTCTGCGTGTTGTTACTGCTGCAAGAAGTTCTACAGCCACCCTTGGAAAGAATGACTTTATTGGAAGGAATGGGGCAGTGACTCATTCTCCTAGAAGAAGGCTGGGCTGTCTTTCAGTCCTTCCTAATGACCATCGAGCTTTGCAAATGAATCATTGGAGTGTGGAAGGAACCCTCTGTGTCGGATGATCTTTCAGGGCAAGGGAGACATAGTTTGCAGTGTGGGGGTAGGTATTGGACCCCACTTGAATTCAGAGGCTCTGATGCAGAAAGGCCTCAGAGGAAGATGGCTGTGTGGGTACCCGGATGGACTGACATTAGGGCTCAGGCCTCAGGAATCTGAACAGAAGGTGAGTCATAACCAAGCTGGTAATGGGGCAATGAAGTCATGCTCAAAGCCGCCCTCCTTCCAAAGACCAGGCTGGCCAAGGCAGGGATTCACCGTGAAGCAATAGTGATGGGCAGAGGCGGGAAGACCCCAACAGCTCAGCAGTGATGCTGGACCGGCAGGTGGTGTCAGGGGCAGACTATGATGCCAGAGTTCTTCCCAGTCAGGCGTTCAGGGGTCCGGAGCTCTGCAAAGTTTAGGAAACCCCCGCCTACTTCCCCTATATGTAAATCAAAGTCAACATAACACTAAGCCGTAAAATGTAAAACTCTGTGTGTGCTAAAATCAAATACCCTCTTTCTATATTTTCAGATGAAAAAAGAAAGAAAAACATGAACCTTCTTCGTCTTGCTGATGCCCCGGTTTTGCTGGTGGGTGAGCCTTTGCTTACTTACTCTGTGTAAAGGGTAAGCATTTACTCGTCCCCTCTTGAGGAGGGAACACTTGGGACCTATTTTCTGGGCTCATTTTCCTGGATGTTCTAGGTTGGCAAGTAAGCTGCATCAACAACAGGGTTCTGGACTTCTTGCTGGTCTAGACCTGTTCTGTGTTTCTAGAACACAGTTGTCATTTAATGTGAGAAGTGAACAGTATGGTCTTATTCATACCCTGAGCCGTGTGAAACAATCCATATTTATTACACCAAAAACATAAAGGGCTAAGAACAATTTGAGAAGTTTAAATAAATTGCTAATGGAAACTTAGAGAATAGAGGTAATACCATTCATTAGGAGCCTGAAAGGATTTCTGGAGGAGGTTGTCTTTAGGCTTTAAGGGCGAAGGCAGGGCAGGAACCACAGGAAGAGGAGGCAGGCAGGAGCTGTGAAGAAGGACCCGCCCCGGAGGGCCCAGACAGGCTGGAAAGACACCCATGGCTGTAGCGGCCGCACCGTTTGGAAAAGCGTGCACTCGGGAGCCCTGTCACACCGATGGCAGGGGAGCCGCCTGCCCGCCTGCCTTCTGGCCTCTTGCTGCTGAGCTGTTCGAGTCAGAGATCCAGCACCGGCCTGGAAAGAGTCTCCCCTTCCTCCTGCAGTGTGCCCCACACCCAGGGGCTCCCCACAGAGCACTGCGCCAGCTGGCCGAGGAGAGGGGGGATTACGGGGCAAAGAAGGGTGGGTTTGGAGAAAAGCAGCCACGGATTGATCACTGGCACAATGGCTGAGGCTGTGTATATATCTCAGAATGATGGGAAAAGTACCTTATGTTCTAGTTCGGGTGGTAAAGTATCAGAATAAAAGTTATCTGAGGAAAATGGAGAATCTGCTTTCCAATGACCTCCTCCAGGTGTAGCGTGTCTGTACCTACAGCCCCTTGTGTGGCAGCCTCTAGGGCTTCCCCATAGGGCTTCCACCATTATAGTGTATGTTACTTAGTTATATTCTAGACTGCTTAGTTGTAGTCTAAGTTATAGCTTATATTGCTTACATTTATATTGCTTAGCTATATTTTATGTTACTTATATGTTAGTTATATTCTAGATTACTTAGTTATATCTTATATTACTTAGTTATGTCTTATATTACTTATATTCTATATTGCTTAGTTATATTCTATATTGCTTAGTTGTGTTTTATATTGCTTATATTTTATATTACTTGGTTATATTTCATGTTACTTGGTTATATTTCATGTTCCATAGTTATATTTTGTTAGTTATGTTAGTTATATCCTAGATTACTTAGTTATACCTTATATTGCTTAGTTGTATCTTATATTACTTAGTTATGTCTTATATTACTTAATTATATCTTATATTACTTAGTTATAGTCTATATTGTTTAGTTATATTCTATATTGCTTAGTTATATTTTGTGTTGCTTGGTTATATTTTATAATGCTTGGTTATATTTCATGTTACTTGGTTGTATTTCATGTTACATAGTTATATTTTATGTTACTTAGTTATATCATATGTTAGTTATATCCTAGATTGCCTCGTTATATCTTATATTGCTTAGTTATATTCTATCTTACTTAGTTATATTTTATATTATTGTTATATTTTACTGGCTTGGCAAACTGCCCTTCACTTTTACCAGTTAAACCCTGTTTCCGCAGACGAATATACCTGACACATTGCCCCCACCAACCTGCATCTGCTCTGTTCTCACTCGGAAATCCGCACAGTATTTGGCTTATGGTCCTCATGACTTTTTATTTTAAGTGAATTGGATCCAAGTGAAAAGTAGGCGATGAAAACCACAGTCTTTGCCGTCAGACCGGAGGGCAGATGCCAGAGGTGTCACTTAAGTTTGCTGTGACCCTGAGCACATTACTTAATCTTTCTTAGGCACAGCGTTCCGGTCCCTGGAACG
The DNA here is from genome assembly GCF_022079265.1 of Lynx rufus. Classification (NCBI taxonomy): domain Eukaryota; kingdom Metazoa; phylum Chordata; class Mammalia; order Carnivora; family Felidae; genus Lynx; species Lynx rufus. The sequence continues at coordinate 4,687,893 of NW_025814840.1, read as the reverse complement.
AGGATTTAAAAACCAATGAACCTATCTGGTATGGTTTCTGTGAGGATTAAACGAGACTGCGCAGGAAACATTTAGGTTCGCACCTAGTAATTCCTCAACAAATGGCAGCTCTTATTAATAGAGGGCATTTCAAGTTTCACTGAGTCTTAAAATGAATGGAAAGACAACAGATTTTTGGTGTGGTCTTCAAGCCCTGCTTTCCTAAATAAGATTTCAGAAAATGAAAGAGCAAAAAACACAAGGGTCTCACAGCGAGAACTGAGTTCTTGACGAGTGACTAGTAAAACTAGGAAGTTCATTCCACAGGGGTAATAACAACAGGGAGTTTAAAAAGGAATAATCTGATCGAGTTTGCATTTCATCAGACTGTGTTAGAGGCCGAATCTGTTTTACTGTCTCATTTATGTGACAGATGGTGTGACAACTTATTGAACTGATAAATAGTTTTCAGGTATTTAATCAGAGGGCAATCATCTTACTGTATTTCCCCTCGCCTAATTCGAAACAGATCCAGCCCTTTGTCCGGAATGTTTCCTGTATGCGTCCTGCCAGTCAGCGGGCCGGGCTGTCGCTGTCAGACTGTGTGTCTACAGCAGACTCCTGGAGAAACAGCATGCTTATGTCACGAGCCACGTCTGTCACGGCAGGACCCATGTTTCTCCTCAGGCTAATCATATCTGATGCAGGCACCAGGGCTCCCCCCCTTAAAAGCAAGGATACCAGCTTGGGAAGAGGTGCCTTAAAGATCAAAACCGGGTCTGCGGCAGTGACATGCGGGTTTGTGAATCGGGAACGGCAGCGTCAAATCTCTCCTGAAGCGAGGAGACAGCCGTTGGCCGGCAGAAACGGAGCACGGGGCGTTGCTGGCTCCAGTTAGGGAGACACGATTTGCAAAGCGGCCATGTTCACGGGCGGTGTTCCGTGAAGTCCTGTACAGAACGCTAGAAAAATCATCGAGGAAGGAACAGGTGACGTGTGAGATACAAGCAGGTCTGTATCTCACACGAGACGAGAGCAGAAAAGAGTTGCCTCTTCCCACCTTTCACTTTGAGGAGAGATGGTTTTGCTCTGGACGGGCTGGGTGGTTTTTGTTTCGAGTAGGGATAACAAGGGAGCAGGAGCTAAGAACTGAGATTCAAACCTGGTAAGATGATGATGGTGATAATCATCATCATCATCATCATCATCATCACTATGTTCATTTAGGGACCTTAAAATAATTATTGTTTAGAGGCTCAAATAATAATAACAAAATAGTAACATATTACTTAACATTTATTGGTACTTATTATGTGCTAGTCAGTCTCTCTTAATCCATTTAATCCTCATTAAAAACCATGCTAGAACTTTTCACTACTTAATTATTCCTTGACATATTGAACGCTTATTTAGCCCGCACTCTGTGACACACGGTTCTAGCCATTTCTCACAACACCAAGAGGCAGGTGCGGTCATCCTCTTGCAGACACTCAGAGAGGGTAAGTGGTTTCCCAAAGCCATCCGGCTAGTGGCTGGCAGGAGCTTCGAATTCATATCTAGCTCATAATTTTTGCTTCATCCCGGACTACCTCTCAACCCACGCCCCCCACCCCCCAACCCGATGTTTCAGCGTGTATCAGTACAGGAGCCCTTGGGGAAGTCCCCAAGCTCACTGTCCCCTCATTTGTGTCATTATCCTTTGTGCTGAGAAGTTAAATGGGAGATGACATCAAATTCCTCAGATGACACATAAGTACATTCCAGTTGAATCGTGCCCAGTGTGTTTCTCTTTATACTGGAACCTCAATAATATAGTAATCCAGTCATTCGTTTTCATCAGGATTTAAGTAACATATAGTCCACAACTACGTGTGTGGTGAACGTAGTATAGTGTTGTCAAATCAAAATGTTGTACACTTGAAACTAGCGTAACACCGTATGTCTGTACTTCACTTTTATAGACGTACATATATACATACATCTGTATACACACACACACAGATACACACACACACAGCTAGATATAAAAATAGCACTAAGAGTCATGGCTTTGGATCTGTTCGTGTTTCCCTGAAGCACAGGCTTTCCCTGCCTGCGGTGTCAACAGACATCTTCCTATCTAAGGGCTGAGGAATGGAAGGTACAGATAACCTAACAGGAACCATACTTAGGGAGTCTTGAACAGCCCCTATGTTACAGTCATTTCCTTTCTGTCACTGGGGAAATTCAAAATAGAAGTTCATTGTGATTTCAGATATTCATCATGGATGTGCTTATAGAAAAACCTATCTGGTGTAGTAAAATTAGGATGATACAATCTTTCTGATCATTTCATGCCTGTCACTGAAATGTATTTTGTGGAAAGTCTGATGAAATCAGCCACAACTTTTTTAAAGAAACAATCCCATCTACGGTTTAGACTATGTATGTTTAGACATGTGTAACAGTGAAAGTGAATTAGAAAGTACTTGGTAAACTTTATTGTTTTCTCCCATAACTATGTCTATAAGCAAACTAAATTCAATGACCTCTTTTACTAAACTCTTCCAGAATTCTATTGGTTTCGTATTTACATCCATTCTTCTTTCATTAAATAAATGAATGTATAATCATGATTTATGATTATACTCTGTTTTGCCTTCAGAAGGAAAATGAGGCATGTATACATTCTGATGGGAAGTGAAAAAAGAAAAATAAACCTATGAGGTGATATGTATAATGAAGAGCAAAAATGTGTGAAAAAAATTAAGGTGAAACCAAAATTAAGATTAACATACCAGTCGCATGCCATGAGGTCCTAAGTGGATGATAAAGATGGGCCATAAATTTAGTTTTGAACTTCCTGGTGGCCAAAGCAAAAAAGACATATTATCATTAGTTTATTCATTCAAGGAAAATAAACTAATCTGCTAGTATTTGCTAGGTGCCCTTGAGGGCATTATAATCTTCCAAAGATTATAATGCATTATTCAAGAGATGCACATCTTTTCCTAATGTTAAGAGCTAAGGGAAAGTCCTCTTGTGGATCCTTATAAAACAAGTCTAGTTGATTTTTCTATTGTGCAATGACAAATAATTGCAGTGAGTCGATGAAGCGGTGGTAATGATGTATACAAAGTACAGAGGGAATGCAGGAGAAGGACATGTGAGTCAGCCTGAAGAAATGAGAGTCCTGATGACTAGTTAGCATTTAGGTCATTCTTGAGAACTGATGAATTACCCAGCAGAGCTTTCTGGTATTCCAAGCTTGGAAAGAGGACAAGTACACAGGAATGTGTACATGCCAATGAATGTTCAGGGCTTCCTAGTAGTTCAGGTTTGCATTTGTGTAAATTTTGAGCGACAGATAATGATGGATGGGGAAGCAGGAAGTCAGATCATTAAGTGCCTTGAGTGTCACCCAAAATAAGTAAAACTTGGTTTGCTGCAAATGAGAGCTATTGAAGAGTGACAATCAGGTCTGTAAGTTAGAGAGGATAGAGGGGGGAAAAAGTGCTGGGAAAGTTGGGGAAAGATTGCCTCCTGAAAGGAAGAAAAAGGAAGTAGTTTAACAGCCGGGGTCAGAGGCGATTATGTAGGCCTTGGCCTGTGGAGGTCAATCATAGAACAAGAATGATAAGAGTAGATCCAGGAAATATTTAGGAGCTCGGATATTCATGCACGGATTGGACTGAGAAGTCTCCACTCACACTGATGTAAACATGGGACAGTTTCATCTTTCCCAAGCAGCTTCTAATTATCGACTTTCTTTTTCTCCTGAGAAGCAGACTCTGCATGACATCTTAGTATAATTTCATAATATTTTGGTCACTTGGGCTCTTAAAAAAGCTTTTTCTGCTCTTCAGAATTCTCCTCCCTCAGCACAGACAAGACTTGTGGGAAGGGGCTCCTGGTTGGTTCTTTTCATTACCACCCCTCCGTTTTCCCTCCAGTCATACCCCTCAAGCCCCGACCTGCCAATGGCAGAGTGTGAGGGAGGAGGGGCACTGGCTTCCCTGAACTGCACAAATTGCTCCTGACAGGCACATCATCCCCCTTCTCTTGGCTACTTCGTCTCAGGGCAAAGCTGTCCGCAGACAGACTTCCACCTGTCGGTCCTCTTTTGTGGGTACATTTGTTTTGTGGGTGCATCCCTTGCAGTCCTCTGACCTGGGAGATCTGGCTTGGCCATGAGCCAATTCCTCCTTCCCTAAGGCTCCCATACCTCCCAGACGCCCAGCAGGAGATCTGTTCACCCCCGAGTTTTCCTGCTGAGGAGGACCCCTGAACCACGGAATGCCCCTGGCCCATGGTGGGGTGGGGTGCTGGAGCCCGAAGTGTGACGTGAGCCTCAGTCCCCGGTTGAAGAAGGGAAATGTAGAGTCACACATCCTTGCATGGGAACGCGGACTGCATCTTCGGGCTCCCTGTCTTGGCTGCCCCTTTCTTCACACCCAACGCCATTGGAGGTTCTACCATTTTGATGGCTCAACAACTTCCAGACAGGCATTTTTCACCAGTCCCCACTCAGTGTGACATGGAAAGGGAAGGTTTCGACACCTGTCATCTTGTAGTAGAGGGACGGAAGGGGTGAATATTCTTTTTTTTTTTTTTTTTTTTTTCAACGTGTATTTATTTTTGGGACAGAGAGAGACAGAGCATGAACGGGGGAGGGGCAGAGAGAGAGGGAGACACAGAATCGGAAACAGGCTCCAGGCTCCGAGCCATCAGCCCAGAGCCCGACGCGGGGCTCGAACTCACGGACCGCGAGATCGTGACCTGGCTGAAGTCGGACGCTTAACCGACTGCGCCACCCAGGCGCCCCAGGGGTGAATATTCTTTATAGAGAGAAGTGAGACCTGAATGGGAGGGCTACCGTTCTCCAAACTCTGCCTGTCCCCGGAAGGTGAGGACCCCTTCCTCCAGGTCGTGCTCGTGCCTCTGGCTGATAAAGACCACCAACGCAGCTTCTCTTGTACTGGGGGAAAACTGAGGGTCTCACCGGCAGAAAGTAGACATGGTCCTCACCGTAATGCCTCGCCCTACTGATTACTTCCAGACACGGGAAGCAATGTCAATCCCTATCTCACACAGCATTTTGTTATATAACTTCTGGAAAGACTGAATGTGAATAGCAAAGAGCCATATAAAACGTCTCCAAAATTTTTTGCCCTGGGAGACTGAAGGGGTAGCGGCATAATCCACCAGGGCAAGTGACACGAAGAGATGAAGTTGAGGGCAGATGACAACGTCCTCCATTTTAGACGTGTTTAGTCTGAGGTGTTTTTGGCAGAACCAGGTGGAGGTGTTCGGACGCAAGTTGGTTCTACGTATTTGTGCCTCCAAAGGGAGAAACTCGGGCTGTAGGTACAGATTAGTAGCTCACTGGCTCGGAGTTAAAGCTACAGATAGGGGGCGCCTGGGTGGCTCAGTCGGTTAAGCGTCCGACTTCAGCCAGGTCACGATCTCGCGGTCCGTGAGTTCGAGCCCCGCGTCGGGCTCTGGGCTGATGGCTCAGAGCCTGGAGCCTGTTTCCGATTCTGTGTCTCCCTCTCTCTCTGCCCCTCCCCTGTTCATGCTCTGTCTCTCTCTGTCCCCCAAAAAATAAATAAACGTTGAAAAAAAATTTAAAGCTACAGATACTGATTTCAAAACCACAAGCTTCTCCTAAACTGGAACAAAAACTCCGTTTCTCTTCCAAATTTGAAAATTTTCATAGGATTGTAGAACTTCACGAGGGAAACACCTCAGATGTCATCTCTCTGGTCCCGCTGATTATCTTTAGGTAAACAGTGCCTATCAACACTACTGTAGTTAAATATTAGCTTGGGCATTTAATTATCTGAACAAACCCCAAACAATGTAATTGTTTTGTATTATGTTTAAAAAAAAAAAAGCCATTCCTCATAGAGATGCATTTGTGTGGCAGTAAAGATTCTATAATGTTTGTTTCGTGTGATCAAAGTAGCAATTTTACCCTCTGATCCGAGTATCATTCCTTATGGTTTGGGAACTTAGCAATTAAGACCACAGATTATTTTCTTGGTGTCCATCACTTTGATGAATCTTAGGCAGCTACATGAGTTCTTTAAAGGAAATAATAAATCTAACAAATATACCTGAGTGACCATTTCAGACTATATTTATCCCCTGAAATCTAAAGCCTTCATTAGCTTTCTCCAAAGAGTTCTCATAGAGAGTTAGAGCATAACTTCAAATGATATTTTCCAAATTTTTTGAGATCCCTTACTGGGAAAGAGTCACAGACATGTTTTTTTACTGAATGAGATTAAATTACACCAACTCTTAGAAAGAGAATGCTGCATTCCTATCGGATTATTCCCCCTCCCCCGCCCTTATATCTTTAAAACTCCCTGGGCAATTTGTCCAGATTGTTAGAAGCCTACCCAAGTTAAGTGGAATCAAAATTTCCCCAATTTTGTTATGATCTTAATCCATAGGAAAATATTTGTCACCTAGTTAAAGCAATTCCTTTAAAAATAAAATTTTCCATTTTTTCTAGTATCTCTCTCTTTTTTTTTTCTTTCAAGTAGGCTCCACACCCAACATGGGGATTGAACTCACAACCCTGAGATCAGAAGTTGCCTGCTTTACCAACTGAACCAGCCAGGTGCCCCTAAAACTAATTTTCTGTACCAGTTTAAGACAAGAAGCTTTTGGCTCAAATTTATAATTTTTAGTATTTGATGCATTGGTATAGGAACTTTCTGTAGTGCTGTGTTAAAAAATGTGAATGACCCTATAGTCAATTTTATACAACCGATCAGATTAGCATCATAATAAATTACTGAACAACCTATAGGTTTTAGAAAGGACTAAACTGAGCTGGCTCCCAGTGTAATTGCTAGCTGCCTACCATACGACTGCCAAGCCACCATTTTAGTTACAAAGTAATTGAGTTTGAGGAACTACTTAGACATTGGCTATATTTGTAAGAATGGCCTGATCACCAAATAGCGGTGCCACTGGAAGAGATTATCATAGCTGTCCAGGAATTTAAAGATTGATGGATGCTATAGAACATGGGATACCTGGGGGCGCCTGGGTGGCGCAGTCGGTTAAGCGTCCGACTTCAGCCAGGTCACGATCTCGCGGTCCGTGAGTTCGAGCCCCGCGTCAGGCTCTGGGCTCCTGGAGCCTGTTTCCGATTCTGTGTCTCCCTCTCTCTCTGCCCCTCCCCTGTTCATGCTCTGTCTTTCTCTGTCCCAAAAAAAATAAATAAACGTTGGAAAAAAAAAATTAAAAAAAAAAAAGAACATGGGATACCTGTAAAAAGCACAAATCCCAGAATTTTGTGGGAACCATTATGTAACGTAAATCAACTTGGGGGAAATTATAATGTCGAGTGCCATACTTTTGACTTTTGATCACAGCATATAAAGAATTCAAATCAGATAACCTATGTTCCAGTTACTTGATATTTCACAGTAGTGCCAGATTTCAACAAGTTGCACCTTCTGCCGTGTTGACATGAAAATATTATGTTCCTAAGACATGTCAGAAACACACTATCGGAGCGCTAGGTAAGCATGTATACAGATAGCCTTTAAATGTACCCCCACGGATGGTGTCTCCACTACATTCAAAATGGCTATGCCATGCTTCCTTACATAGTTCATTCCTTTTTAAATGCTGAAAGTTTCACTTGAACTTTCCTAGATGCTAGGCTTTCTTCCAGTTTTCATAAATTATACTGACCCTGCCTTCCAAAAACAATGCAGCTACGTGTCATCAGGAAACACTAGTTGAAATAGAAGAAGCCCACTTTTTCAAAATATCTTCAGCTTCTCTTTCTCTTGACATTTTCTGTCTCTTCCCCTACCTAGTGTTCTCTCCCAGGAAACTCTCATCATCTGATTAACAATGACCCTATGTATTTACAGAGTTTAGTTATAGTTCTTATTTATTACTACTGACAAGCCATATCATGGATAAATGCAAAAATAATGTAAAGCAAACTGCATAAACCTAAAAGCATAGTTTTCCACGATAGAGGCTTATGGTGACATACGTGTTTCTGTGTGTGATGTATAGATATTTTCATTACCATGTATTTGCCCTCATGAATCAAATGAAAATATTACAAACATCAGGAAGTCTTTCATCCACTTAGAAAAATAAATAACATTTTCTCTTTAAAAAATTTTGTCTTTCCCTGTTTTTATTTTTTTTATTTACTTATTTTTTAATTTTTTTTTTAATGTTTGTTTTTGAGACAGAGAGAGACAGAGCATGAACAGGGGAGGGTCAGAGAGAGAGGGAGACACAGAATCCGAAGCAGGCTCCAGGCTCTGAGCTGTCAGCACAGAGCCCGACGCGGAGCTTGAACTCACAGACCGTGAGATCATGACCTGAGCCGAAGTCGGACGCTTAACTGACTGAGCCACCCAGGCGCCTCCTGTCTTTCCCTGTTTTTAGAGAGAGAAACAGCGAGCACAAGTCAGAGAGATGGGCAGAGAGACAGACAAAGGGAGAGAATCGCAAGCAGGCTCCGTGCTCGGCATGGAGTTTGACACGTGGCTTAATTCCATGACCCCGGGATTGTGACCTAAGCCGAAATCAAGAGTCGATGCTCAACTGACTGAGCCACCCAGGCGCCCCAACAATATTCACTTTTCGAGGTTCTGATATTTTGTTGTGCCTTGAAAAAAAAATGTGAGAGTCACACTGTTTAATACAGTAGCTACTGTATTTAGCACTTGGAACGTGGCCAGTGCTAGTTGATGCATATGCTGTAAGTATAAAATACACTCTGGGCTTCAAAGATTTAGCATGAAAAAAAAAGAAAAAGAATGTAAAACATGACCTGAGCTGAAACCAAGAGTCAGACACTTAACTGATTGAGCCATCCAGGCACCCCTATTTGCGAGTTTTAAAAGCCTAAGAGCATAAACAAGATTTGGGAGAATAAGCAGTCCGAGTGATTTTGTCTTATCTCCAAAATCAGATGAAACTTTCCCAGATTAGGGGGTAGGAGGGGGGAGGAAGAAACACAAGAGAGTGTAGATAGGATAATATCCCTGAGAAAGGACCTGTGCCCTGCATTTCATCTAGGCCATCAGCCTGGGAGTGGAGACAGGAAGTGAAAGAATTCACACACAGGGGGCCTAAATCTTACACAAATAAGGTGGCAAGAGCCCAGCATTGTGGCTTTAAGCAGCATGGCCCTGGGCTGTAAGACAGAAATGGTCAGATGGGTCACTGGGGAACACGGCCTCAGTTAGCTCCACTGTATATCCAGAGGCCCCATGGAGTCATGAGACAGAGCACCGTCACGTTTCCTGTGCCCTTGGGAGGAGTGGGGAAATAACTGAAAGACAGCTGCACGTGGAAAGGCTTATGGACAAGGGGCAGGGATGCCCAAGTTAACACTAATGTGGACAGAGAACCAGGACCAGACAGATGAGGTGCATCTCATCAGAGGATGGACGAGCCAAGGCCAGGGTTTTCTGAGAGCTGACTGCTATTTCAAGAGTACCTAAGGAGCACCTGGAGGGCTCAGCAGGTTAAGTGACTGACTTCCTCTCAGGTCATGATCTCCCTATTCGTGGGTTTGAGCCCCACGTCAGGCTCTGTGCTGACAGCTCAGGGCTTGGAGCCTGCTTCTGATTCTGTGTCTCCCTCTCTCTCTCTGCCCCTCCCCCGCTCATGCTCTGTCTCTTTCTCTCTCTCAAAAATAAATAAAACATTAAAAAAAAAGTCCTAGAATATATATGCAACGTGGAGAGAAAAAGATAAAAAGGGAAACAAATAGAAATTAGGCTGTTTGAGCAATAGAAAGGAATGTAGATTTCTTGTACTCTTGCAATGGAATTTAATCTCATGAGCTTCCTGTCCTCTGTATGATCAAAAGAGTAGCAAGGGTCTTGAACCTGCTTACAGTTCTGGATGATTTCAGAAAGTTTTGTTTGGTTGATCTTATAAGCATGTATCTTACCCAGTAACAAAAAAATAAGTCACTACATGTCACTTTGGTGTGTCTCTAGTGGCCAGTCTAGTGCCTAATGGCCAATCCTAGCGAGACCTGAGTAATCTCTCTCTCTCTCTCTCTCTCTCTCAACCACTGCCCCTCCATTTGCACCAGTGTCTGCTCTCTTTGCGCCTGTTCCACATCCAGTGCTGGTGCGTTTCTTTTAATAGCCTCAACTTTTTTAAAGAATTTTTTCAAACAATCAAAAAGTTTGAAATGCTAGGACAGTGCACATTGTATTCACAGATTTAACAATTCACATTCTGCTATATTTGTTTTACATCTTTCTCTACATGAACACACTTTTTTTTCTGAAATGTTTGAAAATAGACTTCAGACAGCATAATTACTTTCACCCTTAAGTTCTTCAAAATGAAAGCCTTCTGTTACATCAGTGTAATAGCATTAACGTTCCTAAGAATATTAACAAAATCCTGGCTATATCTAATATTCAGTCCATATTCCAATTTCCCCACATATGCCAAGGATATGTTTGAGCTCTTTTCTTCTCTAAAGAAGAATTCAATCTACGCTCATACATTGTATGTGCTGTTACATCTTTTCAGTTTCTTTTAGAGAACAGTTCCCTCTACACACCCATCTTTTTTTTTATTTTTGTTTTTAGTTTTTAAAAAGTCCAAACCATTTTATCCATAAAATGTTCCACATTCCAAATCTGCTTAATTGCTTCCTCATTGTATTGTGTGATATGTTCTTCTACCTCTTGTATTTCCTGTGAATTGAAATTTAGGTCTACAGGCTTGATTAGATTGAGGGTAAACCTTGTGGCAAGAATAGGGCATCAGTGACATTGTATATTTCATGTTGTTTCTCATGAAGATTGACACAATGTCACATTGGCCCTCATTTGAGCCCTTGATTGTTAAGGTGGTTACAATCAGATCTCTACTCTACAGACCCGTTTTCCCCTCTGCCGTAAGTCAGTCATCTGGGAGGTTATTTTTCATCTTTCCTAACTCCGTCCTTCTTTCTTTCACCGTTTGGTTCCTAACCTGTTGCTCACCTCAAGGAAGTTATATTATCTCCCTGAAACTTTCCCCCCATCCATTAACTAAACACAAACGTAAAGTTATTGTAAGCGTTCAGGGAGGCGCAAAGGGTGTGAAACAGTTTTGTAAACTGCAAAGTATTTTGCAACTGTGAGTTATTCTCATTCCAGTAAAGAAATGGTTTCAGATGGTGCTGTGAGTCGCCCACTCATTCAGGGAAAGCAGTGGTGTTCTGGTATCTGCTCACCAGCCAGCTCTTCAAGTAGAAAAGCCCTGATGTTTAAATTTTGCCACTTTCTGCGGTGTTAATACTCCGATCCTGTCCGATTTCAAGCTACCAACTTGATGTCAACCAGGCTGCAAAATTCCAGAATACTGAACAGTTGGCTCTTTCGAGCTTGAACAGCCCAGTTCCACACACCACTGAGGGGATGACAGAGGGAGGGTTGCCAGATTCAGAAAATAAAAATACAGCCAATATTTGGGACGTATGTATACTAAACAAGTTTCTGTTGTACCTGAATTCACATTTCGCCAGGTGTCCTGTATTTTATCTGGCACACCCTAAGTGGTGTGTGTGTGTGTGTGTGTGTGTGTGTGTGTGTGTGTGTGCATGTGTGCGTGTGTGCACACGTGTGAAGTATAAGTGAGGTACCTTAAACACAGATTTCCATATTCACCCTCTCCCAACAATCTCAACCACAGAGGCTCTTCATGTATTTGGTTTATTTGCATTTTTTCCTTCCCTTCTTTTCTTCATTTTCTTTGGTTTTGTCAGAGAAATGCTACACCAGAATTTCCCCAATTTATGCTCTGCCTTAGTACGGAGTCTTCAGGACAAAAAGGAGGTTTTAAGACGAACAATTAAGAAGTTTCTCTAAGTAATAAAATGAACAGTATTTTAAGATTCTAAATCATTTCAAGAAGACTTTACTTGGACCAAACTCAATTCCAACACTTTCCAAAACATAGGTAACTAAACACAAATCAATCATCATTACTAAAAAAAAATCTAGAAATTAGAATTTGCTTTAGAGCACGTGTAAGAAAATGGTTAATAAACCTCTGTTAGTTACAACGGCCCCCTTCCAGATAATAAGCTTTAGTGGCAATTTAGGTGAAGCAGTTCCTTTCGAGATTATGCATGTGTAAAATAAGCTGAACACCTGAGTGTGTCTCCACCTGCCACACTGGGGTAGGATATCCTCTGGCCAGATATTTATGTTAAAGAATATATATGAAATTGGGGCACGTGGGTGGCTCAGTCGGTTAAGTGCCTGACTTTATTTAGCTCAGGTCATGATCTCCCGGTCTGTGGGTTCAAGCCCCTCATTGGGCTCTGTGCTGACAGCTCAGAGTCCGTGTCTCCCTCTCTCCCTCTCTCCCTCTCTCTCTCTCTCTCTCTCCCCCCCCTTCCTCCACTAGTACTCAGTCTCTCTCTCTCTCTCAAAAATAAACATTAAAAAACACTAAAAAATATATATGAAATATATATCATATATATAAATATTATTCATCTTCATAGGGGGGAGAATAGGAAGAAAAGGTATGTTTGTTGTTGTTTTGTGGTCTGACTGGGCTCATTCCCCCCAGGAAAACATGCACTTGATCGTATGATTTACTAAGGCATTTGTATCCGTTTACTAGGGCCTCCTTTACAAGATACTCAGACTGGGGGGCTTAAACGGTGGAGATAAATTTTCTCACAGCTCTGGAGGCTAGACAGCCAGGGTGAGGGTGTCAGCAGGTCGGGTTTCTTCTCAGCGTGTGCATGGCCTGTGTCCTGCGTGAGCTCCCATCTGGTGTCTCTGTGTGTGTCCTGATCTCTCCTTCTTTTTCTCCTTCTTCTCCTTCTCCTTCTCCTCCTTCCCCTCCCCTCCCCCTCCTCCCCCCTCCCTCCCCTCCCCCTCCTCCCCCTCCCTCCTCCCCCTCCCCCTCCTTCCCCTCCTCTTCCCCCTCCCCCTCCCCCTTCCACGCCCCCTCCCCTCCCCCCTCCTCCTCCCCATCCTCCCCCTCCCCCTCCTCCCCCTCCCCCTTCCCCCTCCTCCTCCTCATCTTCTCCCCCTCTTCCTTCTTTTAATGATTTATTTTTGAGAGGCACAGTGAGACAGACCATGATGGGGGAGGGGCAGAAAGAGCGAGGGAGACGACATCCGAAGCAGGCTCCAGACTCCGAGCTGTCCGCACAGAGCCCGACGTGGGGCTGGAACTCACAAACCGCGAGATCATGACCTGAAGTCGGACGCTTAACGGACTGAGCCCCCCAGGCGCCCCCCTAATCTCTTCTTCTTACAAGGACACCAGTCATAGTGTATTGGGGCCCACTCTGCTGACCTCATTTTAACTTCATCACTTGTGCAGAGGTCCCATCTGCAAATACAGTCACATTCTGAGCTTCTGGGGGTTAGGACTTCAACGTATGAATTTTGGGGGGGGGTGGAGTGGGCACACAATTCAGTCCATAACAACATGCTTCCCTATAGTTATTCTAAGGAGATTAGAGGTGTACGTTTTTAATTCTTTCTTCCCAGGAAAAGAGTCCGCCATTCAACGATTTGAGTCAACGCACACACAGCCCAGATGCACAAAGCCCTCCAGCCACTCCCCGCCTTGCTCAACATGCAGTCTTCATCACCTCCTACAAGGCTGCGCTGCACCTGCTCTCCCCAGCCTCCCCTACGCTCCCGTGGTCTCCCTGCTCCAGGGCCAGGGCCACCGCACGGGCCTCCCACCTGAGGGTCTGTGCACTCGCACCCCCGCTTTGTGCAGTGCTCCTCCCGCACTCCCTCCCTCCTTCGGTTCTTCCTCCTTGAAACGTCACCTTCTCCCGAGAAGGTCCCCGCCCAACCTTCTCATTGACAGTCCTCTGTCCTGATCTTCCCTAATTTTTTTTTTTTTTTCTGTAGCGTTTACCAATATACTTAATATTTTATTGGTTGGTCCTATTTGGAAGACTACAATCAGTGGTCAGGAGCACAGGCCTGGGAGGCAGCGGGCGATCGTCAGGGACGGCTACGCTACCCTCCCAGGGTTGGTCTTGGGCAACGCTCTTACCCCATGCTGAGCCTCCGGCGACCGTGAGAAACTGGAATTCATTACCTTCTGAAAGGGGTGGCCAGGCGACAGCAGGGGGATTCAGGTTTTGTAGTTCGGGGTTCAAATCCGGGCCGAGACAAGGTGTTGCAACTGACCGACCGGGTCTGCTCTGGAGACAACGGTGGGGGGCGGTCACAACTGCGGGCGGGGGCCCGGATGCCGTGGGTCGGCCTCTTTAGGGTCCTGGGTCACGTCATGCTTCTCTGTTCGTTTTCTTTTCCCCGCCGCTGCGCGCAGATCATCTTTGAAACCAGTTGTCACAGAAAGTGGTCACGACTTAGGTCGCCTCTGCGAATGTTAGCGCTGAAAAGAAAAAAAAAAATAAAAATTAAAAAAATACAACTGGAAGCAAGTTGGAAAACCAAGAATGAATCGCCGCTGGCTTGGATACCTATTTGGCCATCTACTTTGCTTTGCAATTTCACTGTCCGTTTTCGCCCTGCGTTTTCAGAAGCTTCTTAGAAGAGCGTCGGAAGGGGGCGTGAAATGATCTGGCAAAGCGGTGGCCCCTCATCCCCGGGCGATCCGGGCCAAGCCCCCGGGGGTCGCCCGCCCCGCCGACGGTGTACGTTCCCCGACGGCCCACCCGGGACCGAGTCCCGCCGGCAGTGAGGCGCGGCCACCGACTCACCACAGGGACGCCTCACAGAACCGTGAGGACGACAGGCTGTGGTGGAAGCGCCGGCCTCGCCGCCCCGGGGCTCACGCCGTCGGTGACGGCGGGAGACGACACAGCGCCCCCGCGAGGAGACACCCGAGCTGGGCGCGTGCGCATCACGAGGAAGCCAGGGCGGCGCTCACGCCCGACGGGAGGAGAAGCGGGCGGCTGACCTCTGACCCGAGGAGGCTGACGTGACGTGGCGTCGGGACGCCGGATAGGCCGCGTCAACCTCGGACGCGAGGCGAGCTGCCCGCGCTGCGGCTGGTGGTAGCAGCGTCGGCGGTGCCCCCTGACGGATGCCGCTGACCTGAGCCGCGTGACTCAAGGTAGGCTGTGGTGACGGGCGCCCGGGACGTGTGACGTGTGACGTGACGGAGGGAGACCCAGCAGCCCACCCCGGCTGTGGGAGACCTGGGGGGAGGGGGGGATCCGACGCGCGCCTGGGGGACGGGGCGCCCTTCCGCTCGGAGAGGGAGGCTCGGCGGAGGTGATGTCAGAGGGCGGGACGTGCCGCCTTCCGGTCCAGTCCCTCCCGGCCCCCTGCGGCGAGCGTCCCCTACCTGCTCGGAGGTTGAGGGGCTGTGTCCCTGGCGGTGGTCCCTGTCCCCTGCTGCCCAGCGCCCCCCAGCGCGCCGGGAGTGGGGCCTACACCGCGCTCTGGGAGACCTGGGCGAGGCCACGCCTGAGTTTATAACCCAGCAAACCGCCGCCATCTGACTTGGAGGAGCACGGCTGACCGGGCCCACCCTCTGGGCGCAGGGCCTGCAGACAGCCTCCTCCCGAGGCCGTCACCGCCGCCGTCTGACTTGGAGGAGCACGGCTGAGCTCTGGGCGCAGGGCCTGCAGACAGCCTCCTCCCAAGGCCGTCCCCGCCGCCGTCTGACTTGGAGGAGCACGGCTGAGCTCTGGGCGCAGGGCCTGCAGACAGCCTCCTCCCGAGGCCGTCACCGCCGCCGTCTGACTTGGAGGAGCACGGCTGACCGGGCCCACCCTCTGGGCGCAGGGCCTGCAGACAGCCTCCTCCCGAGGCCGTCCCCGCCGCCGTCTGACTTGGAGGAGCACGGCTGAGCTCTGGGCGCAGGGCCTGCAGACAGCCTCCTCCCGAGGCCGTCCCCGCCGCCGTCTGACTCGGAGGAGCACGGCTGAGCTCTGGGCGCAGGGCCTGCAGACAGCCTCCTCCCGAGGCCGTCCCCGCCGCCGTCTGACTCGGAGGAGCACGGCTGAGCTCTGGGCGCAGGGCCTGCAGACAGCCTCCTCCCGAGGCCGTCCCCGCCGCCGTCTGACTCGGAGGAGCACGGCTGAGCTCTGGGCGCAGGGCCTGCAGACAGCCTCCTCCCGAGGCCGTCCCCGCCGCCGTCTGACTTGGAGGAGCACGGCTGACCGGGCCCACCCTCTGGGCGCAGGGCCTGCAGACAGCCTCCTCCCGAGGCCATCACCGCCGCCGTCTGACTTGGAGGAGCACGGCTGAGCTGTGGGCGCAGGGCCTGCAGCCAGCCTCCTCCCGAGGCCGTCACCGCCGCCGTCTGACTTGGAGGAGCACGGCTGAGCTCTGGGCGCAGGGCCTGCAGACAGCCTCCTCCCGAGGCCGTCACCGCCGCCGTCTGACTCGGAGGAGCACGGCTGAGCTCTGGGCGCAGGGCCTGCAGACAGCCTCCTTCTGAGGCTGTTACCGTTCTGGAGACAGGCTTTCTTCCTCCCGCCTCCTCCCAGCGAGGAAGTGCCTACAATCTCACCTCTTAAATGACCTTTTAAGGCCTCGCAAACCTGAGCAAAGGAAGGGACGGAGTCAGCACTGATTTCCTAAACTGTTACTCCAAGGGGAGTAATTGCAACCTGCCTTATTTTTCTTCTAGAAAGAAGTAGTAAAGGAATCCCATAAATTGGGAAGGAGGAATACCTTCTTTCTCAAAAGGGGTGAGAACTGTAGTAAAACAGTTAAAATAGCACAAATTAAAGTTGACTGGAATCTCCTGTAAAATCAAACCAAGACAAAGGGTACTAAATATCACTCTGAAGAAAGCAACAACAACACCACCGTCTTTCCAGCAATAACACCGATTAATAAAAATTATACCTATCAAGCAACAGTATTTGGGTTGAATTTAGTATGTTTTCTTAACTTCACTCTCAAAAGGAAAACGATATTTTTTTTTCTAAACACGCTGATGCATCCTGAAAATTATAGTTAAGGTGTTACCTCAAAAGTAGGGTCACCCCAACTTGAGACCATGTGAAATAGAAAGCATACTTATTTCTTAATGTTTTTAGTGTCAGAATGTAAATAGTGTCATGTAAGTACACAAACAGCGTCATTTCCCAACTTTCCACATGAGACTTCCCTCTGTCCCATTTTTTTCTCTCAGCTGCTCAGGTTGTGTCTCCCTTCTACATGGTCACTCAGTAGTCAGGAAAAGAAAGTAACTTTGACTTTATCCAAGGACAGGTACCATCTTCAGGCCTCCGTTGCCAAGACGTGCGTCATCCTTACGGCAGATTCCCGCAAGTCTCCTTGTCAGTTGAAAACCTTCAGAAAGTTGAATCTGCACAGGGGATGCTCACAGTGAAATCTTCCATCCAATGACTGCTTTGAGATCGGTTGTTTCGTGAGTATGCAGGGCGGTCTTTCCTCTGCATTTTGTGGACACTTATGATTCGATTAAGTCTCCGTGAAACTTTAATCGTCGCTATAATAGAGATGTTGGGAGCATGCTTTGGAATCAGAAACCTGAATGTGAGCCTTACCTCTGCCACGAATTAGCATCTTAGTCGTTTGCTCTGCATCTCAGTGTGTCCATCTGTCAAATGGGGACGTGTGAAGCATTTGCGTTTGCAGCAGTAGTGAAAAACAAGTGCCAATCAGTGTTTACTGAGACAGTGGTTATGAATACTATTTTTAATATGCTGATAACTGATTTGGAGAAGTCAGAAATATTTTCAGGCCTCAGCACTTTCACCTAACGAGGTGTAGGGGTTGGGCTAAGTTGTCAGTAATGCCCATTGAAAGCTAATAATTCTATGATTCTAAGGCAGGGGATATAGGGTCTGAAAGGTCTGTTACATAGTTTCTATTCAGATATTAGGATAGTAAAAGACAGGATAAAATAGGCAGAGAGGGAAAGATTAGGACCTGAGGTCCCTGGGTGGGGAAAGACATATTTTGGAACAGTTCTGGGAGTGTCTGACCACAGCACACTCCCTTGGTCGCAAGGTTCCTCTTAAGAATGTAACAGACCCCACCTACCCACACTCAGGTTCCCGTGAGGAATTTGACAAAAGACCTGACTAAAAATAAGTAGACCGTAAGATGTTGACCCACAGGGAATGGTATGGCCATAGACCACCCCTCATACAATGGAAACGAGCCAATCAGGAATGGACAACCCCACACCTACAACCATCCAGCCAGTGAGGGTAGGACCTGAGAACGAACCGGGGGAAGGGGAGGGGGTGCTGACCAGAGCCTTGTGAGACAAGGACCCTTGCCTATAGTCACGGGCATTCACTTCCTAATGCCCCCTCTCTATAAAGAGTGCTTTCCTAGTACTCTTACTCTCTGACCTTATACTCTAATAAACTTTCACTTGTTGCTCATTTTGTGTCCACCCCTTTGTTCTTCGAAACGGCAAGACAACGAATCCTGGGTATTGAGGTCAAAAGTCCTGCAACAATATCTACGCGGAGTTCCCAACTCCCACTCTTAAAAATAATGCATGATAGAAGTGATGTAAAATAGTGGAACGTGTGTGCAGAGGATTTCGGGAGACACGTGCTTAACTTACTCTCAAGCCAGATAGTGGCCAGCTTTGCCCTTTTGTCAAGTCACACACATGGCGTATGATCTCCATTACAGGTGCGCTGGAAGCTGTGCCAGCTTACCGTCTTGTGCCAGACAAAAAGTGAACAATACGATGATTTTAGCAGCTTTCGCAGACCTGTCACGGAGTTCCAGGACTCCCCGTATGCTCCAGACTTGGATATACGCTCTAGCACAGTGAGACTGCGGTCAGCACATCAAATGTTACCCATCAGGCTTAACGTACAAGACCCAATGCCAATGATCAACTTTACCCCATTCCTCCCAGGAAACCTCTGATTTCCCTCAAACTTAATAAGAGAAAAGAGACGTCCCGGAGAGTCTTTCAGCACTTGGTAGACAAAAATAACAAGGCACAAGTTATGTAACCTTCAGCAAGCTCTTAGGCTAAGTTTACAGCATTTGGAATCTCTAATTTGCATGTGCTTTCTTTGGATTTTTAAGTCTGTCCGGTTTTGTCTGGTTTTGGAGCATCATCTTTGGAAGGACGGCAAACAATTCTTTTGAAATTTTGACAAGTGTCACCGACCCACTTTGATGGGTTGGAGCCGCACTTTTACACCTACCTTCGTTTTTCAAACAAAATGCCGGAGTGAAACCTGTAGGGATTTATGAGGAGTGAACTAAAGATTTTCTTTGTCTGTTTCCTCTGACCCAGCGTTTGAGAGCACTAAGTGATGTGGTTAGCTGTGAGTGTGGCTTGGCATCCAGAAAAATGTTTTATACTCTAAAGTGGGCAAAGTCTCTGACTGTGGTATGATAGAACCCTCAGTGAAATGTATTTTGGCAACATTGTTATTTTTGCAGTGTTTAGTATTGTTTATTGTAGCCTGCTTTTTGGTGGATCTTTTATATTTATGTCTCTGTGTCCTGTGATGGCTTAAACATGTATATCTTTCTTCCTTTGAGATGGCCAAGCAGTTGTGCACTGAAGAGGTACTTCCTGGTGATTCATTCATTAATAAAATACAAAATTCTTTTGTAAACCCTTCTTGGACAAATTGATGAAACTTAAAAAACTGTTTTCCTCTGAATAAAACAACTTTTGTTTGTGTTTAGATATATAGTAAAAAAAAAAAAAAACCCTCAGTATTTCATTCCATTTTAAACCAGTTTCCTTGTCCTACTCATTTTATGTGGAACAATTGAATACTCAGAGAAGTGAAATAAACTCATAGGCTTTATAGATCATTTGGTCCATTATAACTTTTTATAAAATCTTAGAATTACTTCGATCATATGAGTTTATCTGGATAAACATATATCTTTAATAGCTAAAAGTATTCTTAGAGATAGATATCATAAGACTAATTTTTCTAGACCTGTGCGTTGTTCCTTTGAAATCTAAAAGTACGTTGGATATATTGTCAACAGTATTCACAGCATCAATATAAGTGCATTCTTGAGTAAGATCTTACTTGGTGTCCAGACATCACATGGACCAGTACAAAATAAGAGCAATTTATATCCAAAAGGTCTGCTGCTTTGGGAGTGACAAAATAATATTTTATAAATATATTCCACATATAATTTTTTTAAATAAACACAGATCATCTCAATAAGCTCGATATGTTTTTATTGATTCTTGTCCCATCCAAATGTTTTTGGGGAGCTTCCTGTTTCTCTGTGGGACCTCAGTGTATGGCAGATCTGTCCTGGAGTTTCTGGAAAGTTCATCATCCTCTAGATCCTCATTTCCATGTGTCAGAACAAAATTAACCTGTCCTCTGTCTTTTTCCCTCAGTCCCTCATCCTGCTAAAGTCATTATGGGTGACATGTTATACTTTTAAATAGCACGTTTTTACATATTTCTGAAGTTAATGCTTTCATGTAAGAAGTGGGCAGAAGTCTCAGACTTTTTTCAGGCCAGTTGAAAAGAGAGCTTTGAGCAGGTAAGCTGGTTTATTATTTTTTGAATCATATTCTATTATGCTGCTACTTGCCATTTACTGTGCATTGATCTACTTTGGAGAGAACTGACGTAAGTATGTGTAGAGGGTCAGATAATTTTCCAGGACTTCTGGGCCACTGTACCCAACTAATGGATGTTTGAATAAGAGAAGACACATATCACATGGAGTTTGGACTTGGCCCACATTTGTACAAGGGTGTCTCTGTTTCAGGGAGGAAAAGAATGATGTATACATGGCTGGCACTTTAAAGAAACACCAGCCTGTCTAGCCAGTCATTAGTGAGGTATGCTGTTGACTCAGTGGAGGACTTCCAGGTATGTGCTGGTCTGTCCTTGAGTTAGCGGTGAATTAAGCCCTAACCTAGGCCGGGCAGTGCCCAGACGGCAAGAAGGTACTGAATGTTGTCTCTCCATAGGGTCTGGTTTGTACCCAAAGTTAAAAAGAAGTGTGCAGAGGTGATTTCAGTATTTCTGAGATTTTAAGAGGATAAGGGTATATTATTATTATTTTTTAAAATTCAACTTAGTTAACATACAGCATAGTCTTGGCTTTAGGAGTAGAACCCAGTGATTCATCACTTAGGTATAACACCCAGTGCTCATCCCAGCAAGTCCCCTTCTAATGCCCATTGCCCATTTACCCCACCCCCACCCACCTCCCCTCCAGCAACCCTCAGTTTGTTCTCTATATTTAAGTCTTTTATTCTTGTCTCCCTCTCTGTTTTTATCTTATTTTTCATTCTTTTACCCTATGTTCATCTGTTTTGTTTCTTAAATTCCATGTATGAGTGAAATCATATGATACCTATCTTTTTCTGACTAATTTCGCTTAGCCTAATACCTTCCAGTTCTATCCACGTTGTTGCAAATGGCAAGATTTCAAAGATCTCGTTCTTTTTCATCGCCAAGTAGTATAGTAGTATTCCAGTGTGTGTGTGTGTGTGTGTGTGTGTGTGTGTGTGTGTACCACATCTTCTTTATCCATTCATCAGTTGATGGACATTTGGACTCTTTCCACTAATTGGCTATTGTTGATAATGCGGCTATAAACATGCTTCAAATCAGCGTTTTTGTATCCTTTGGGTAAATACCTAGTAGTGCAATTGCTGGGTCGTAGGGTAGTTCTATTTTTAAACTTTTTGAGGAACCTCCATACTGTTCTCCACAGTGGCTCACAAGTTTGGATTCCCACCAACAGTACAAAAGGGTTCCTCAGGATAAGGGTGTATTCTTTTCAGAAAGCACTGACTTTGGAAACAAGTGAAACATTAAGAATGAAGAAAGCCCTACAAAGTTAGTTATTACAGATCTCACATTCTGTTTTAGGCTCCACCGCTGTGATGGTGCAAATGCATCCATGACTATTCGGGACCCTACTTTGTCTGTAGTTCTCCCCCTCCCACCTCAGAGGAGCTCTTCCCTCTTCCTGTCCTTTTCAGGCCAGTGTTCTCAGAAAGCTCATGTTCTCTTAAAATAGTTCTCATCTTAGCAGGCTGGTTGTTGAGATAAGTTGACTGTTGTCCCAGTCAAAGACCATCAAAATCTGTAGGAATGATCTCTGATTCCAGGATTGAGTCTCCAGGCCATGAACTCCTTTAAACACAATAGGCTCTCCTTAAAACACATTTTTAAACACAATAGGCTCTCTTAAAAAGGAAAGGCCTTTCTGAAGAGTTTCTCAGTTTATATTAAAAATTCAAAAACTACACTGGCAAGTACAAAAAATTCAACACGTTCCACTTTCTGCCTTCACTGTATATGATCCCACACGGCACAGCTTATCACATCATCCTTTCTTCCTTGGCCAGTGGGTCTTCATGGTTCCTATGATAAGCCACCTTCTACCTTTGTTCCTAATTTCCTCTGTCCTAAGCCCTTCTTGCTTCATTTAAAGCCCAGCCCAAAGGCCATAAAAGCTTTCTTGACAATCACTGCACTCAAGAAGACTTCGATTTCCAAATGTCCGTGCTCCCAGGGTCTAGCCCATGAAGTTCAGTACTTGCCAATGGACGTGCTTTATAATAATGTAATAGTACTTAACAATATGCTTTTCATATTGAAGGCACTGTTGAGGTGCTAAACAAATGTTACTTAATCCCCCCCGCAATCATATGAGGCAGACTTTTTCTTTTTTAGAAAAGGAGAGGCAGAGACTGGGACCCTCCCTAGCAGTCAAAGAACTGCCTGTGGTCTTGACCGCCATGTTCCTCTGTGAAGACCGTCATCTTTCTAAGTATTATATCTTCCATAGTACTGAGCAGAGAGTCGTATGTGTGTGTGTGTGTGTGCGTGTGTATTATCACTAAATAGCGACCGATTTAATGTCAAATTTTAAAAGACCAATTATATTATACTTGGATGTACATAGTCTTACATTATTTTACAATGATGTTGATACCTGGAAGGAAATAGGAAAGAGTGACCACAGAAGTGTACTTAAATTCTTTATATCATAACATTACGTGATATCCAAGAGTTCCAGAAGAGCTGATTGGTGAATGTTTGGATTTTGGGCACTGCTGCTTCAGCTTATGGTGATGATACAACTTTTACATTAATTTAAAATTTTTCCTGTCACCTTGGCAAGATCCCAGAATGGTGCAGAAAGGGAGACAGAAACAGAAATGATGAGAAGATAATTACATGCTCAACCACACCAGAACAATTGCTCTAAGACCTAATATAGTGAGAAGGGTGCCATGAATCATGAATCATGAGGTAAAAGACAGCCTCCACGTTAAGTGGCTAACCACAGAAAGCTGCATGTAAACCAGTTAGCCCTTGAGAGAGACTCAGGATCTACAAATGCACAGCATGCGTTTTTTTTAACCACTTACCTGGGAACAAGAGATAGTAATTGCAAAAATGAGATCACGAAAGTACTTACCCCGTGACCACATCGGGAGATGCTGGCCAAGTGCTAACTGTGCCAAGAATAAAAAATAAAAATAAACAAAGTGGGTGATTTCATATCCCAGATGAATGTCCAATTTACTGACTAACCCAAACATAATTTTCTTGACCACTGTAAGTGCAGTGGTATTTTCAGTGCTACATTAGTAGAAAAACAAATTGACACAAAACAATATTTCTTGTTTTCTTTCATCCTTTCCTCTCTCCCACCCTACTTGTGCTCAACCTTCTGATGCTGGAAGACGTGCCTGTAGTGTAGATGTGGCCCCTTGTACGTGAGAAGGTTTTCTCCAAATCTGTTCTATATAAATAGTTTTCAGGTTGATGGTCAAAGACTTTTGTGAAATGAAAGGGACCCAAACCTTTGACTGTCCTGTATATTTTGTTTTTTTTTTTTTTTTTTTTCAACATTTATTTTTGGGACAGAGAGAGAGCATGAACGGGGGAGGGGCAGAGAGAGAGGGAGACACAGAATCAGAAACAGGCTCCAGGCTCTGAGCCATCAGCCCAGAGCCTGACGCGGGGCTCGAACTCCCGGACCGCGAGATAGTGACCTGGCTGAAGTCGGACGCTTAACCGACTGCGCCACCCAGGCGCCCCTGTCCTGTATATTTTGAATGCAGTATTGAGTTTATTAGAAAGCTAAAGAATAGTGAAGTACTGATATGTTAATAAGAAAAAGAACCCAATTTACTATCATTATTGGCAAACGTAGCAATTGCTACTGTAAAATCTCCTTCCCTGCCTCCATCTTAAAAACCTCGTACAATTTATTTAATTTAATTTAATTTAATTTAATTTTATTTTATTTAAAAAATTTTTTTTAATGTTTATTTATTTTTGAGACAGGGAGAGACAGAGCATGAACGGGGGAGGGGCAGAGAGAGAGGGAGACACAGAATCGGAAACAGGCTCCAGGCTCTGAGCTGTCAGCCCAGAACCCGACGCAGGGCTCAAACTCATGGACCGCGAGATCATGACCTGAGCTGAAGTCTGACGCTTAACTGAATGAGCCACCCACGCACCCCAAAACCTCATACAATTTAAAGGGTCAGTCACTTGATTCATACTTCCCTTTCCTTTAAAAAATATTTAAAAGTACAGTTGAATTAAATTTTTTTAATGTTTGTTTATTTTAGAGAGAGATAGAGACAGCACGAGTGGGGGAGGGGCAGAGAGCGAGAGGGAGACACAGAATCTGAAGCAGGCTCCAGGCTCCAAGCTGTCAGTACAGAGCCCAACATGGGGCTCGAACTCAGAAACCACAAGATCATGACCTGAGCCGAAGTCGGACGCCTAACCTACTGAGCCACCCCGGCACCCCGAATTAAATTTTCTAAAGCCAAATTTTCTAAATTTTTGGTTTGACAAATGTTTACACTTGCAGTAGGCAGTTATATGTCATTTACAAATACTGATTTTAAAGGAAAGTTCCGAAGTGTTGGAAAGCTATCAATACTTGTTCTATACATTGTGAATAAAAAAGTGGGAATTATTTCAGGCAAAAGAAAAACGGGTCCCTGATAAACACAGTACTGTAGTGGGCTTTATACGTAGTGGGCTTTTATATGCCAAAATAAACACAGTATTGTAGTGAGCTTTCTCGGTTGTTTAAAACTTAACATAATTTGCCTGTTAGTATTTGTCTATAATAATGAGTTTTCTTCAGCTACTTGCTCTGTACATACCACTGAGCGCAGGAAGTAGGAATTAAATATATATTCTAATTGGTTCATAAACTGTAATACAGCTTCACTCTTAATTCCACTTTCATTTAGACAAAGCAGTCATTTGATTTCAAATAACTGCGTGGGAAAACTCCTTAGATACAATTTGCCACAGGGGACAATGACAAAACACCTTATATAAATTTTTGTGTAGAAAGATCAAATTATATTTTAAGGCACTCACAAAATATTTAAAATATGATTGTGTATTTTAAGGGAATTTTTTGGGTTATTTTGGAACCATACCACAAGAGAAGTTGTTGTTGTTGTTTTTGTTTGTTTTATTTAAATTTTAGTTAACTAGTATACAGTGCAGTATTGGCTTCAGGAGTAGAATTCAGTGATTCATCACTCACATACGACACCCAATGCTCATCCCAGCAGGTGCCTTTCCACAAGAGAGGTTTTAAAGGCAATTAGTTTTTTGAGGGAATAAGTAAGAATAGCTAGGTTTAAAAAAATTCCATAAATACAGGTCAGCTCTTTATTAGTAGATTATTTTGATAAGGTTCATTTGTAAGTTAATAGTTTGCAAGTTAGTGCACATGTTTAGAGATAGCAAAGTTGAAAGAAATTGCTAAATTTACCACATTAGAACTAAAAAATAGTAAAAAAAAAAGACATTCTTAACCACTAGAGTACTTACTTCCTAATTCATGAACTCCTTATTCTATTTAATAATGCTCCATAAATATTTTCAAATTTATGTCAAGAAGGTTGTTAAGTTAAAAAGTCTAAAAAATAATATCTACACAGTGGTGATATTTGTGTGAAAAACTGGTAAGACAAAACCATATATATATATATTTATGTGCATAAGTCTAGGTGTGACAGATTAACATGTCAACACATTTCTATTTCTCTTTCTCTCACTTGAACCTTGAGGGCACTCTCAGTCCACAGGGATGCAGAAGTTTAAAGAAACTGGTGACTTAAGTCTAAGATGGGAAGATTTTTGCTTCCTGCTCCCAAATGTCAAGAGACCATGTTTCTGCTCACAAGACTAGGAAAACAGGTCCAGAGAGAAAAGAGCTAGAAGACTAGAGTTTACATTGAAGAGGAGAAAGCCTCTTGATAGGACCAGGGAGTAAGGTAGAGGGGCCTTGGGCAGCACATCTGCTGGCTTAGATAACAGCTCCCTGCCATCCATCCCCTGGGGACATTCGTAAGCCCCCTAGCCCAGGGTTAGCGAATTGTATACGACGTGTGGGGATGACCAGCGTGGAAGTGTCCAGAGTCAGTTAGGAATTTTCCAAATATTTGAGGGAGGTGATGAAAAAATGCTTGGCGGGGGGCACCTCGGTGGCTGAGTCGGTTAACTGTCTGACTCTTGATTTGGGCTCAGGTCATGATCTCACGGTTTGTGGGTTAGAGCCCCATGTCAGGCTTTGCACGGACAGTGCGGTGCCTGCTTGGGATTCTCTGTCCTTCTCTCTTTGCCCCTTTCCCACTCGCTGCCTTTCTCTCTCAAAATAAACAAACATTTAAGAAATGCTTGGGAAAGACCTAAAGGAAATACATGAAAGGGATAATCTTTGTGTCTAGGGCCACTTGTAGAATTGGGGTGGATGGAGCCAAGGAGAATTTTTGCTTCCTCTCTGGATTGAAGGTTGTAGAGCAAGAAAGTGTTCATTTAATGTTTCACATACTTCAAATAATTTTAAATCATTGATTTGATTAAAAAGAAAAAACAACAGGGGCGCTTGGGTGGCTCATTCAGTTGTGCGTCCAACTTCGGCTCAGGTCATGATCTCATGGCTCATGAGTTTGAGCCCCGGGTCGGGCTCTGTGCTGACCGCTGGGAGCCTGGAGCCTGCTTCAGATTCTGTGTCTCCCATTCTCTCTGCCCCTCCCCTGCTCATACTCTATCTCTCTCTCTCTCAAAATAAATAAATGTTAAATAAAGTAAAAAAAAAAAAACACCCGACAAATTCTAATAAAATATTTAAAATTTTTGGGGTGCCTGAGTGTCTCAGTTGATTAGCGTCCAATTCTTGGTTTCAGCTCGGGTCATGATCTCGCAATTCATCAGATCGAGCCCCACATCGGGGTCTATGCAGACAGTGCGGAGCCTGCTTGGGATTCTCTCTCTTTCTATCTCTCTGCCCATCCTCTCTCTCTCCCTCTCTCTCTCTCAAAAATAAATAAACTTAAAAATATACTTGAAAATTTTTTCTTGATAGATGATGATTTTTAAAAAGAGGAAGTTTAAAAAGTGTTATGGGTTGAATGTCTGTATCCCCCCACCAAACTCATATGTTGAAATCCTAACCCCCACCGTGATTTTACACAGAAGTGGAGCCTTGGGGGATGATGAGGTCATGAGAGTGGGGCCCCCACGAGTGGTATTGGTGCCCCTATAAAGACCCCACAGAGCTCTTTCATCCCTGTAACCAGTGAGCGTATTGCAGGAGGAGAGCAGTGCGTGAACCAGGACGTGGGGCTCTCCCCTGACACCGGATGTCCCAGCTCCTTGGTCTGGGACTGTGAGAAATAAACTTCTGTTGTTTCTACACCACCAGTTAGTGGTGGTTTGTTACGGTAGCTTGAACAGAGTAGAACAGGAAGCCAATGAGGATTTTACCAGAGACTCTGAATGGGTCTTCACAGTACTGCCAAGAGGTTTGTAAGTTGTGTTAGTTACACCCAACTTCATGTCAAAGTACATTCTTACACGGCAATACCTCTAATTATTTATTATAACAGCATGTCAGATGTGATTTAGGTTGATTTGAGAGAAATGGAAAAAGAGCCAACGCGAGAAGAAAAAGGGGAAGTACAAAGGGACGATAAAGGATATGTGTATATAGCATCTGCTATTTATTGGCATTTTAGAGCATTTTCTCTATGCCAGCTCCTAATTTTAGCACTTTACATAAACTGTATAATTAACTCTTCAAAACAACTTCAAGAGATAGGTGTTAATATTACTCCATTTTACAAATGTGGGTATTGAGAGACAAAAACACAGGCAACTTGCCCAAGGCCGCAGAGCTGGGGAGGGTGAGGAGGTGAACCTTGAAAGTCTAGCTCTAGAAGTGGACTCCCAGCCACCACATCAGATTCCATTCAGCGTATGTAATAAAAGTTAGCATGGAGGACATTCACTGAAGTCAGATATGGAAAGACAGAATTAATACAAGAAAAGGTTACAGGAGGGAATCGCTTCTGGATCAACCCATTTTTTAATTACCACTAGGTGGCAGTGGTGGCTCAGGGCGTCTTAATTATTTTCGGGAGCAAGAGGGTTAAACAATAGGCCTTGGGGTGATTGTGGAATGAGAAACCATACAACCTCAGTCATCAGTATGAGATGATTATAGATCAAATGTGACCCTTCACGGGACCTTTCTGACTCTGGCTTAAGACAAGTCATGGAATATTATTAATTAACATCTTCACCAGTTCTTTCTATAAACCTCACAATTTGTCAATTTGTCACTACAATTAGTAAAAATCATTGTCTTAATAAAGACATAATCCTGTGCCAAGTATCATGTATATATAAGTTAATAAAGGGACTCCATCTTTTTTCTCCAGGGTCATTATCACAAAGATGACAGTACAACTCAAGGTTAAAGTAAAATGGCAGTTATTAGAAATATGCATGGTGTTGGGCTACAGTCAACTGATATTTAGCTAGGAAATCTAGGATTTACTGAGTCTAATCACTCTGACTCCATGAAGTTCCTGAGAAGGAGATACTCACAAGAGGCAAACAGATGATAAACTAATTCCCACCCCTTTGTTAGGGTTGACTCCTACTAACTGCCCCCATTTGGAACTTGCTGGAAGACTGGACATTCACAGATGATCTGAACTCAAGCACCAAGTGGACCTTCTGCCTTCTTTTAGGGCCCTCTTGTTACTGCCAAGTGGTTTGCAAAATGGAATAAATGAGTTTATCTATAAGTCTAAATTATTCCTCCTGGGCTAGCTGAGAGCTCAGGATGGCAGGTCTGCATGAAGGGGCCGGATTCTGGGCCACTTGCCCTGTGGAAGCAGGAGAAGAGCAGAAAGTGTAGGGGCAAAGTCCAAGAGAGAGAGCCACACCAACCATGGGGACTCTTGGCAGTGAGCGGTCAAAGATTAGCAGACGTGGTCTAACGAACTGTTCTGGAAGCCTGTCCCATCAACTCCACGCTGAGGGAGGCAGTCAAGAGTAGGTGGGGAGAGAATTGAGAATCATGCCCTTCTCCACCATACAAACAAATAAAACAATGTGCACTTTCTCTTTTCCAGGGCCATGCTACTCACTGAGAGCCATCAGCCATCAGCAGCTAGCGAGCACTTGAAAATGTGACTGAGAAACGGGTAAGACTAAGAATTTGATTTGATTTTAATTCATTTCAACTTCAACACTGAAACAATATAAAGTATTTTTCTGTTAAACACAGCTTTGTAGTTTTGGTAAGACTCATTGCACATTAACCATGGGACTGCATAAGATACAGCTGCATCCTCATGGAGGTGTTGATAGCACGTCTTTCCTGGTGCTACGAACACATGGACCGTCAGTTGAATCAGTGTCGACTCAGTTGCGATGATTTTTGGAATGTATTTATGTGAGCTTTTTATTTAGGCAGTGCGAGTTACGGTAATACGTATGTAAATTGTATCTGGTAATTAGATTAAAATATTTTAATCAAACTACACTTAATTTATTTTTAGTGCTTTTCAAATTTAAAATAAAGGCATATATCTGATGCAAAGTCTGTTGGAAAGAAAGAACTAGCATTTTGATGGGAACGGTAAACAAACAAACAAACTTGAATATATGTGCAGATGTAACAATACGAGGCAATTACATTTTGTTGGGCAAATCCAAAAAACCAATGTTCAGAGATGTTTTTAGCAAATGTATAGTAAGTCTGATAATTAAATGTCTAAAAAACACATTTTAAATGATTTTTAATAGGAGCTGAGCTTGTAACCTTGACAAGTTATAAAATGGATACTTGCACACAAAAAATCATGTTTAGATGGTAAAAGAAGTCATTATTTCTGTTACGGCAATTTTGTTAGATAGTTATAAGAAAAAGGTTAAAAAATATATTTTATAAAAAAGATCTTCAATGAAACTGTCAAACAATTACCAGTAAAACACAAATTCTTAAAAATATTAAAGATCAATTGGTTGAAAATCTGAGAAATGGAAATATTTTCTTTAGGTTTAGATAAGTCATGCAATATGAGATATTACTCACAATACCTTAGTTACAGTTTGTTTCAAAAGGCCTTCCAAGTTCACACACACACACACACACACACACACACACACACACACTATTAGCAACTCATGACCTAGAAAATTAAGCTGTGTTGTTCATTGTTTGGATTCTTACTTCTGTCAAGAAGAATTTTAAATAGGTTTCAAAAAATCAATTTCTGTCCTAATAGATTCTAGTTACATTAGGTCAAAAATTTAAATACATTGGAATTTTTAAAGCAGGAGACTGATGCTTTCCTTATAGCTTCATTCGACTGTAAGGTGCACATTGGAGATATTTGCACTCTGTGTTCTGAGGGTCTTAAAAGTGTCATGAATGCAATTGTTGAAGTCACTCAAATTTAAACTTAAAGACCATCGATATACTTATATTCGAAGATCATGAACTATTTTATGGAACTATTGAAAGCAAAGACGATGGATTCATTAAATCTTGTGTTCTTTGCTACTGCTCATTACGTGAGTCATGGGGGAATTTTACAAAGATTTCTCGTATTGTTACCTCCATATAAAGATATTTTGAAACAAAAAGAAATAAAGATGAAAAACAGCAGTGGAACTTATGTTTTCTCACTTCTATCACACTGCAGAAAAATAGGCAAAATTTGAAGTTCTAAGAAAAGGAAGTGTTTGCAACCTAGCTAAGCAGGCACAAGAATTTATGTCAAAACTGAAACTGTTCATAGTATAAATCAATAATAATTACTTTACACCGTTTCAATCTGGATCAGTATACAGGAGAGTTTTCATTGTAATTGCCAACATTATGTAAATTGTCTGCAAGAAGTAGGAGAAAAATTTGAGGAACACTCTTGATATTGATAAAGTTTTAGAATTGCTTTTCAACCTGTGAAATTCTTTGAATTTGATGTTGATAATATTGAGCTGACACAAGAGTTAACAACTTTACTTAATGTGGTAGATGTAGTTAGAAACTGAGCTACTTTTGCTTCAAAGACAGAGCGGTTATTCTAAGGAACGATGAATCAGTCTTGTCAATGTGGATGTGAATATTAACAGAAGTGATTTTTTGTTACTTGCCTCAGTTATTGGAAAACATTTAAGGATGTTTGGAAATTAGGTATGTGAATCTGTTTTTTCGACTATAAATTTTATGAAATCTAAGTACAGATCATACGTTCCCAGTAAAAATTTAGCTCCCATGGAATACGTGCTGTAGCCTGTAAGTTTAATTTGCATACCGGGATTTCAAACACTTAGTACCAGGAAAAGAATGTAAAGTAGCTCATTCATACTCTAAAATATTGGTTATTTGTTGAAGTGATAATGTATTTTAGGCACTGGGTTAAAGTATAATACTAAAATTAATCTCTCCTGTTTCTTTTTTCTTGTTTTGTAGTTACTATAAAATCTTAAATTGCCCCCATGGCTCTCATTAAACTTGTATTGAGCCGCGCTGGCCTGGGCTGTGCTCAGAATTTTGGGGGAGCTGGGCTGAGCCCTGAAAAATTTTGTAGCCATATTTTGATCTAACATCCTTACAATGTTTGATTCCAGAGTGCAGTCTCAGAATGAAAGACATCGTGATAGCAGAGGGCTTTCCTGGTTTCTCATACCTCTTAGGCATAAACTCCTGACAGACACCTGGGTGTGTAGTATCCCCATTATTTCCATACCCAGCAGCAATCCCTCAAATCTGGGACTGCCCTTCCGCATTCCCCCCTCCACCACCCCAGTGCTGCGCCGTGTCCTTTGACTTCCTAAACAAAGCCTAGCCCCTGCATCCCCCTTCACCAGCGGTCTTATCTTTTTTCCAGCCACGTCTCCCGAAAAGCTAGTACTGCCTTCTTTTCCTTCCTCTTCCCCACGGCACACACATCTGCTGATGCTAATTGGCTTCCTTTAGGGTCTCTTAGAAGGAATCAGACATTCTAATCAACAGGGAGGTTATCATTTCGTCCATCTGGTTCCAAAAACTTTAAGGAGTTACTATCTACTTAATGAGAGACATGTCTCCTCACCTTCGTGTAAACTTACAAAGAGGAAAGAAAACCCAGTGGGTTCACTCTTCCCGTGCCTCCAATTTATGGCTCAGAAAAAAAAAATCAGAATTATTATGGAACATGAGTCAAAAAACTAAAGCAAATGGACATATTTATCAGGCAAGGACTGATTTAGAAAGTGTTTTTGAAGATTAGCATGCACAGAGGGACAAAGTCTAATGTTAAAAACATGCTCTGCAAAACTGAAATGTTATGTTATATCAAATTAAGTCTGAAATTGTTTTAATTGGTGTATACATGTGGAAACAATAGAAATCCATCAAGTAGAAAATACACCTATTCAATTCTGAATGCTCTCAGGAATTTCATGAATTATTTTATATTAGAATTCTAAGCAAGAGAATAATACAGGTCTTTTTCTTTTCTAGCGGAAGTATTTTTGCAACGGTTTTCATGTAAATATTCATATTATGCTATTTAGGGTAATCGCCCCATTTTCTGATTTTTTTTTAGGTCAGAATATGTACAGTTCTAAGATTACTGTCCTTTAAAGAGAACATATTTTGCCTCTTGTCTAGGCTGATCACTTAATGCCAAAGAAGATACGCATCTCTCTGAATATTACCTCTAGGTTTTCTTCAAATCGAGATAATAACACGTTATCTCCTGGGGTTATTGGGGGGGTTAATGTGATGGCGTGCCTAGCACAGAGATAAGCAAATATTGTTATCTGTTCTCATCTCACACCTGATCACTGATGGCATATTCACACCCCGGATCATTGTCAAATAGCAACATTTATCAGGACCTGTCCTTTCAACCAGTGGAGTCACATCATAATCCCATTTAACCGAGGCAGCTTAAACTCTGCATTCTGTGGAAAAGGGCAGAGAAGTAACAGTTTTCTTGACCCGTGATGTGACCATCACTGACTAGGATTACACAGTTTAAAGATCATTTTCATACAACATACCTTATTTCCGGAGTAAGACCGGTTATCGGGCTAACCCAAAGATAGTATTTTTTGACAGTTGTTGAGAGTGTAATGTATTTGTGGGTAACTTAAGGAATGTTCAAAGATAACTTTTATAAATGTAGAATTTACCTCAAGTGCTAATTTCAGAACCTGATTCTGACATTACATGGGACTCTACTAGATTGGGCAAAATCCACCTTTTGGCAATTTCTCTTCATTATTGTGAGTCTTTTACCTTAGAATCATTAAGTCTCTTCCTGTCTCACACAGACATGAGAGGGAAGCCTGGAAGGGTTTTGTAAATGCTTTTAGTGCCTTGTACCTTTGTGTGGGTTCAGAAAGCATTGGCAGTTACTGAGAGTTTGTGTGGGTTTTTTTAAAATCTTTATTTATTTATTTTGAGGTGGGAGGGAGGGGGAGAGAGAGAGAGGGAGGGAGGGAGAGAGAGGGGGGCCCAAGCAGCCTCCACACTGTCAGCATAGAGCCCAATTTGGGGTCTTGATCTCATGAACCATGAGATCATGACCTGAGCCAAAACCAAAAGTCAGACACTCAACCAACTGAGCCATCCAGGTGCCCCTGAGAGTCTTTGAACAAGAAATGTAACTGAAATGATATTTTTTTAAAGACATTAAGCTGCTTTTTAAAATATTCTCCCCAAATTTTGTTGCCTTATAACTCTCAAAGCAAGAATCGATTGCTTGTATTGCTTCAATGGGTACAATAGAGAATGAAGTCATGCTCAATTTGGAGTTTCAAATTCAAGGTTTTTTGTTTGTTTTGTTTTGGTTTTGGTTCAGAGCAAAACAGTATCTACGAAGTCAAGATTTTGTGAGGGGAAAAAACAGATTCTTAAATCCTAAAACTTCCTTCTTGTATCAAGAATGAAACTTGAGATCAAGGCAGAGAACTTTGCTCTCCAATTCTATGAAAAAAGTGTATGTTAAAGCACGTTTCTTTTCAGGTAGAGATGGGAGTAGAAAGCTCTTCCACCTCTGAGATTAGGAAATGAGAGGCTGTGAAAACCAAGCGACCTAGGTGAGTGAGGATGAGCCCAGGGGCCCTTGGGGGGAGGGTTGGGAAAAAGGAGTGGCAGCAGGATAGAAACTGTCGTTGGGATTCCAGATCGAGCGAGGGGAACCAAGTTTCTGCTCTGCTTCCCTTTGCTTCATGCAGCATGACATCAGCGTGTTGGGTCGGTTCAGGCAGAGGTAGGGTTTAGATGTGTAGACTTGGGGCAGCGAGCACCCGACCTGCAGCCCCTACGTGACGTGGAAAAGGTCCCCATGTCCCAGAATGACTGTGTGAAGGAAGAAGGTGGCTGAGAATTGAAAGGAAGCGGAACTAAATGAAATTATGCTTAACTGCCAGAAAGTCACCACGGCTCAGGGTGAGAAAACCCGTGCAAAGTCAGAGATCCCCAAGAAAAGGCCACCAACTGTCAGAGAATCTACACAGCCAGAAAGACTCTAAGTGTGGAGCCTAACTAGCACACGGAGTCTGTTGAGCTCCCTGGGCGCAGTCACGCTGTCTGCCTTGACAGGCCAGACCTCAGCACCATGATGCATAGACACGCTGGCAAGTGTGTGGGCAAAGGAGAGACCCGTGGATGCCAAGACCCATCGGTTACTCCTCGGTCAGAGTCGGCAGGGCTGGCAGAGCGTGACACGTGGATCCAAGTTCCCTTTCCGTGTCCTCACGAGATTGCATGTCCTTAGATAGGTTAAGGATTTAAGAGACTGAATTAACCCGAGAGCCTTTTTAACCTAACAAGAGACAAAGTTACCATTCATCATCAGATTTCATCATCAAATCTTAGGGTTTTTGATAATAAATAAAATGTGTTTTATTTTTTTTTTAATTTTTTTTTCAACGTTTATTTATTTTTTGGGGGACAGAGAGAGACAGAGCATGAACGGGGGAGGGGCAGAGAGAGAGGGAGACACAGAATCGGAAACAGGCTCCAGGCTCTGAGCCATCAGCCCAGAGCCTGACGCGGGGCTCGAACTCACGGACCGCGAGATCGTGACCTGGCTGAAGTCGGACGCTTAACCGACTGCGCCACCCAGGCGCCCCAAATGTGTTTTATTTTTAATCAGAGAAATAGAGGATCGAAGGCAAAATGAGGCCCATCGTAGAACATAATAAATTACTCTTTTTGCGCATCTAAACTGTAGTGTGCGAATTTTAAACTTGCTCTAGGAGTACCTGAGTACTGTTTAATCCTCCTCTTTCCTGCCTTATGCAAACCCAACATGGTCTGCGTATGTGTAATGTAATCTTTATACCATCTCTGCTGGCAGTAAAGATTAGAATGTTAGAAATTCAACGGATGCAGTCAAATATCAAAATGTTACTTCGAATATAGAATGAGACGTTGGACATCTTTACATGTGAATCAGATAAGAGTAGAAAAGAAAAGCTATTTGTTCAGAAGAACTGTCATTACTGGATGCTGGTGTATTGACGTGGTTATTTTAACTGCCGTCCTGCAGTACGAATGAGGCAAACCCCATAGCTTGTTACAAGGGCAACTTAGCAGTTAGACACGCCCCTGCCCCCACAAAACAATGCCCCTGCTTGAGAAGGTAATTGACAGCCCCACACGCTGTGATCATTTATGACCTGGGGGGAGTCTCCTGCAAATTAGTTTTAGTTATTTGATGACACATTTCTCCTGATCCACAGCATCTTTCTCTTTTCCTCCTCCATTCACATTAGACCGAACCTCAAAATGAATGTTGAATAAATCATTTCATATTCTTGTCTTACAATCTCGTCTACTTTTTAAAAAATCTCCACTCATTTGCTGTTCAGTCGTGCCTTTTATTTTAAGAAGCTAAGGAGGCAAATGGTTTTTAATTGCCTTCCAAATATTTACATCCTATACATCCTGTGATTCAGCAATTACACTTATCAGTTTTCCACCCCCTGCTAACGTAACCACAACATTGTCACGAGGAAATCATGGGGGAAAATGCTGTAGCACACTCATTCAGCTTTGGATGTAGTAGAGGAAGAAATGCCATCCCTCCGTAACTTGCACTGCAAAATTATTTTCCACCCTTAGGGGCAAATGGTCTCTTCCCACCACTGATGGGCCACCACTGTGGCAGGATTGAACGGTTCCCTCGGAAATGCCAAAAAGATTGTTCTCTTACAATGCTGTGTCCAGTAAATACTTGAGTTGTGCCTGTAATTGCCCTAAAATGCACTTCCTGCTGTGTTTGCTTATGTCCGAGAGCAGTTTAGAAGGTCAGCCTGAGAGCTTTAATAGCCTGGATTACTTGTTATTTGGTAATGGAGTAGCCAGGATAAGAGGCGATAGTTAATATTTGCGCCTCATTTATTGAAGAAATGCTTCTGGAACTCTTTCACAGGATGATGATGTCATTCATTCTGATTCAGGTGTATCTTTAGGGTATTAAGTTATTGGTGTTGTTTTCAGGAAATACACAGCAGGCACAGAATTTCTTGCTCACAAATAGACCTTTCTAGTAATCTGAGTGGAGGGTAAATCTATGTACGTTCCGTGCCTCTGAGGTTTCCTGGCCTTTTCCCTGGACTCTTGCTCCTGGGATGGACTAGATTTGGAATCTGAAAATAGCAACACCAGTGCAGGCTGCCTGAGGAGTGTCATGTGGTTCTGCCTGAGGACGTGATGAACCCTTGCCTGAGGCCCCGGGCCATTCTGAAAATCACCGAGGAAGAGGCACAGCAGTGTTGGGTTTGCTTGGGACAACAGTGACCTCCAGTGCTAATACACTTCACAGGGACAGCCCGGAATGGCGACATCGCATCATTTCTTGGTAAATGAACAGACGTGATGACAAGGGAAATGTGGTTAGGAAGAGTGTCCTCGTGAGTCGCTGCTAACAACAGGGGCAAATGACAGTCCAGGTTAGAGAGAACATTCCCGCGTGGCACCGCCCAGCAGGAAGCACCTGCTTTCCCAGCCTCACTTCCGAGAAACAATGGCAAGGCGCCAGGCTGCCTGCACTCTCTCAGCCTCTCTCCTGGGACATGTAAATGGAGATGGTGGTGCCCTCCCGCCAGCTGACATTGATGCCTCAGGCTGGGCCTTGATGGTTGTGGAGTTCTCTCTTCCCCGGGTGTAGGAGACAGTTTGAGACACCACTAAAGATACAGAAAAGACCAAGCGGCTTGTAACTAGGATTATTTAAGATTGCATTCATTGCAGGCCGTCTTCTCTCCAGAGAAAGACTCACTGCTTGATGCTCTTTTGGTCCCAGCCAACAAGCATTGAGAAAGCCATGTGCCATCTACCTTGTTCTTCACACCATGTGACAGCATCGTCATTGCCCTGTGTTGGAGAAGAACTACTTTCTGATGCTACATTATGAAGCTTTGTCTGTTGACTTTAATTTGGCAATAACTGCTCCCTCAAAAACTATCCCCAGATCCATCCAGAATGTGTTAGGTGCCGGTTACAAGTAGGCACCGTGGTAGTCCCTGCTCAGACATTATCTTCAATGTTTGCATCATCACATGACGTAGGTTTTGTCTCCATTTTATGGATGAGGAAAATGAAGCTGACGGAGGGCTCAAAAATTTGCCAACAGTGGGAATCGCAGGATTTGAACCCAGACTCTCTGGCACTACCATGCCCTTTCTGTACAAATGGAACGCAGAATCCTCAGCCACACGGGTCACATTTCGAGGACTCGTAAAGGCCATATAGGGGGGCCTCCCTCTTGGGAAGAGTCTGTGGAGGTTAATTTTGTAGGTCAACTTGACTAGGCATTAAGGTCTCCAGACAGTTGATTAAATACTGTTTCTCTGTGTGTGTGTAAGGTGTTCTGGGAAGAGATTAGCATTTGAGGAGGTAGAGTGTCCCCAGCATAGATGGGCGCCACCCAATTGGTTTGGGGCCTAAAAGCGATAAAAAGGCCGAAGAAGGTTGGTTCTGCTCTCTGCTTGACTGTTGAACTAGGACATGGGTCTTCTCTTGTCCTCAGAGCTGGTTCTCAGGTCTTTGCACTTAGACTGGACCTATGCCCCAGCTCTCCTGGATCTCTACCTTGCAGGTTGAGGATCAGGGAACTTCTCAGTCTCCACAATTACATGAACCAATACCTTAAGACAAATCTATTTGTGTGTGTGTGTGCGCGTGTGTGTGTATTCTCTTTGTATATGTATATTCTCTGTGTGTGTGTGTATATATATATATATATTCTCTTTATATATACATATTCTCTTTATACACACACACAGAGAGAGAGAGAGAGAGAGAGAGAGAGAGAGAGAGAGAGAGAGAGAGAGTATTTATATTCTATTGGTTCTTTTTCTCTAGAGAACCCTGAGTACTAGTTACAGTTTTTATTTAATACTTTTATATCCATAAGACACACAAACTACATGTAAACCTAAGGAAGTTTTAATCTCCTAATCTCCTTTAAATGACTGTAGTTTTACCATCTTTGCTGTGGGGCTGGGCATAGTTTTAGAGACATATCAGGTCCTTCCTTTATATTTGTCTTAAATGGAAAGATGAACACAAAATTGCCCTGCCCCCGAGTTTTGTTCCCTTTTACTTCCTTTGGAATGCTGTAAGAGGACTGCTGGAATTACATTTTCTAGGAAAGCAGACGCACATGGCGACTTCCCCTGGATTCTACACAAATGGGGTTCTGTGGAAGGTCAGGACCAAGTCTTTCGGATCTTTGGTCACCCCAAATACCTAGTACAACGATCCAGACATAATGAAGGGCCAAAAGAAACTGAATTTGAAGATATATAGGGTTTTCTTCTGTGCCTTTTAGCTAGTAGGAAAGTTCTTTTATTTCCCAACGGCAGAGAGAAGTGTCTTTGCCCTTTATGTCCAGTCCCCTTTATCTCAGATGAGCAAGGCCTTGCGCTCTGAAGAATCAAGCAATCCCTGTCGTCTCAGGAAGAGAAATTCAGATAGGAGAACACTTACCCTTCACTGTAATGAGTGGATCTTGGAAGATTCAAGCACCCAGTAGAGAAAAAGGGACCGTGGATGAGAGCTGATGCAATTGAATACACTTCTAAACACATAATTTCAGCACAGCACACAGCGAGTGACCTGATGTACCAGAGCCCATCTTTTCAGTCTTGGTGGCCTTTTGTGACACAAATCACAGGACATGCAGTTTGGAGCAAGAAAATAAAATTTCTGCTGAACTGTATGTCCTGTGAGAACAGGTGCCACGGCCGTCTTGTGGGCTCCTGGGTTGATAGATCTCAGTACCAAGACTGGCATACGATGCATGCTTGGTAAAATTCATAGAGGCGAATGAAGAAGCAAGCAGGTAAATGTTGTGTAGGGACTTTAACCTGAAGAGCTGGAAAGGTCCAAAGTGGAATCCAGAACAGGAAGCGTCCGCCAGCTCTTCCTGACCACGTGAGTGTTGCACCGTCGGCCACAGCAGCCTCCAGCCGCACGTGGCTACGCACATTTCATTAATAAAACCCAAGTGACGGGGACACTCAGTTTCTCAGTCTCACTAGCCACATTTCACACCTGCAGGGACAGAGCAATCTGGTGGTGAGCATAGGTACGGCGCAAATACGGAACGTCTCCGTTAATGTTCAGAGTCGATTGGGCAGTGCTTCCCTAGGCTCAGAGGTTTAAGGAAAGAAAAGCCAAGGATGTCCTTGTGGGTTTTTTTCATTATAGGATCCATCCCAGCTCACAGGTAAGAAGGCGTGCAGGGCCCAGGGCTTTACGAGAGTTCTAGAATGTGATATACATCTGGCTGGAGAACATGACATGCTGCGTTTCACAACAGCAAAATGGCAAACAAAACGTGGGGAAGGAAACGCTGGAAGGTGGGCCGTGGTCTTCAACACATGCCCTGTTCCGTCCTGTCTCTGCTTGTCAGCATTAGGCCTCGGGGACACTGACCTCGTCCTTCTGGGACTCCTAGGACTGGAAACAAATTTTTAAATTAAAAAAAAAAAAAGAAAAAGGAAAGAAACTTTTTCTATTATTGCAAAAGTTCACTGACACAAATGTAAAAAATGAAAATAAATAAAGGTGTAAAAATGAAAATCTGTTACCTCTTGGGTTTTACAATATTTTCTTTGTCCTTTTTCTGTGCACTTGTATGTGATAAACGCATTAAGAACCATTTCCATGAGGTTGTTCCTTTAAATTTTTTCTTAATGTTTCTGTATTTTTGAGAAGGAGGGAGACAGAGTGCAAGTGGGGGAGGGGCAGAGAGAGAGGGAGACACAGAATCTGAAGCAGGCTCCAGGCTCTGAGCTGTCAGCACAGAGCACAACCTGGGGCTTGAACCCAGAGACTGCAAGATCCTGACCTGAGCCAAAGTCGGACGCTTAACCGACTGAGCCACCTAGGCACCCCTCTATGACATTGCTCTTAAACTTTCGTCTGCAACATCTTATTAATGAGGGCATTTTATTACATTTGGTGGATATATTATAGATTACTTAACTGTCTCTTGTCATTGGATATTTAATTTTTGATGTCGTGATTTTTTTCTTCATGAACACTCATATGATAAACGTCATTGCACAAAATGTATATATCCTTACAATTGTTATGAGAGCTAGGGATTCTGGATCAAACTGTAAGCAAAAGTTTAAGTCTTTTTGACAAACATTGCCAAATCTACCTTCTGTATTCAAATTTATACTTGTGTCTGCCCACCGAATTTGTACTAGAAGAATGCTCTTCTCGCAAAACTGTACATAGAGGAGTTGAACTTGACTGTTACTCTTGGGGCTCAACTCGTGGAGCGTGATAAAGGTAGATTTTGTAATGGAACCAACATGAGTCTGCTCCTTGGTAAGACACAGATAGAACAGGTGTGGATGTCACACCAAGTAAAATTTATATGCAACAAGTAAGGAGATCACGGGCAATGACTTCCAAAGCCCTGGCTCTCTGGGCAGAGAATGGGTTCCTTTGTTTGGGGTTAGGAGGGATATTTAGATAGGGGAGCCTCGTCATCATCTGTAGACGCAGACATAGGGTCGTGCGTATGTCCTAGGGAAACCTGCCTGCACACACGTTGTGTGTTATGTAATGAAACTTGTGTTCCTCCTTGGGCGGAGATTTTAGTATTGCAATGAGGTAGAGATAGTTGTCAGTCTTTCTGGAGGTCACGCCGTGGTCCATTGGCTCAGGTGTGAGTAAGGGATTGAGCTCAAACTGCTCAGCATGGTCTGGGCTGGTTGGAGGTCTTGTCAGGACAGTCGCTCACTTGAGGGAAGGTTTCGCTTTTCATTTGCCTGAGTTAAGAGATAAGCTGGAGAGAGGAGCTCAAGGGAAAATGTGAGATAAAGGTTGGTGAGTACAAGCAGGTGGGCAATCAAGGTCAGGTACTGAAGTCTGGCAGGTGACAATTTGAGTGGTTGAGATCTTACCATGATAGCTAGTGAATAAATCATTATGCCCCAGGAATCTATCATGGTGAAGACTTCATGAAGCTGTAAAATATTGATAAGAAAGTTTAGAGGAAAAGTGGTTACATTTTGCATTGTTGTCGTTTTTGTTTGTTTCAGTAGATAGTCAAGGTCAAGTTGTGCATAGCAGGGATGGAGACCTCACACTGGAACATATTTAGGATTCGATGTTGTGTGTTGGAGCAGGTGAGAGGCAGGGTGTTTCTTGCTGTCAACAACTGGGAAACTCCACTCCATCGTTGCCCCAGAACGGAGGCAGGGTGTGCTTTTTGTCCAAAATGACATGTTCAGTTACCATCTTTGAGTGTGTGCCGACTCTGGCATACTTGGATTCCTGGGCCAAAGTGGCATCTGTGGAGGAA
This sequence comes from Lynx rufus, assembly GCF_022079265.1. Lineage (NCBI taxonomy): Eukaryota > Metazoa > Chordata > Mammalia > Carnivora > Felidae > Lynx > Lynx rufus. The sequence continues at coordinate 4,645,860 of NW_025814840.1, read as the reverse complement.
ATACAATCTTACTGCCTTTTCTCCTTCAGGCCCTTATCACTTGATTTACATCTCCAATTAACTTCGTACATTTACTTCGTGTTTTACTGGTAGGATGATACACTTTTGTCTTTCCCCAGGGTGGAATTATTGAAGCCGTGTATACTGGGTTCTTGGCCTGCCCTTAACTCCGTGTCTGTACCTTTCCCAAAGACAGTGACTGATACAAGGATTCAGCGTTGCCTTTTTCCTAAGTCCCCCTTCCAGTAATGCTTCTCACTGGTCTTTTCGAGAACACCTTTTTAACACGTATGGAAGAGAAGCTACTTTGAATAGTAAAATGAGTACATGCATAGACTCCGGAGCATTTTTCTGGCTTCATGTCTTTGCTGTGCTCCTGGCTGGTTGTGTGACTTGGGATGCGTTACTTGTTTGGCCCCTCTGTCCTTATCTGTAAACTTGGGACACAAATAGTACCTGCCTGACAAGATTATTAGGGCCCTCTACATGAATATCTGGGAAGTGCTCACAACGGTGCCTGGCCCTCAGTGAGTGTCGGCCGTCGGTCCTTCAGTCTTTCCTCTCACCTGCCAGTACTTTCGGGGCGTGTTTGTGTCTTTTCCTGCCCACCGATTCATATTTTATTGCTTTTGTTCTTTTGTAAGAGATTTCAGATGACCCTTTTAAATCCTATTTCCCCCGCTTATAATGGATCAGACATTTAGGGTTCCCTTGTGAGGATGGTCCTTCATTGAGACTGAATAATAACGTGCCATAATGTTAATAATTGCTAACACTATTTGAGCACTTAATTACAAACCACAAATGATACTAAGGACTGCACCTGAAGTCTCCTTTAAGCCTCACAAAAGTCCTGTAAAGTAAATACACCTGTTACTCTCATGTTACATAAGAGATTTGAAAGATGAAGCCCCTTTCCCAGGCTCTACAAGTAACGACAGAGCCAGCCTAGGAGCTGGGTCTGTCTGAAGCTTTTTGAAACCCCCCTCCTCCCGCTTTTCACCCTGTTTCATGCTCCCGGTAGATCTGAAATTCAGTTTACCATTTAATTAGTCATCTTCCATCAAGACGCTGCTGCCATTGATGATGACACTGTCGCTAGCAAAGCAACGGTAAACACAGCCACTCTTGACCGAGCACCTGCTATCGCCAGGTGGCTGCTGGCCCTTACGCCCATCAGACTAGACGCACCAGGAGGCCCTCAGACTGAGCGGGCTCTAACCACGGCAGCCCCTGGGCAGACCCCACTCCGAGCCTGTAAATGCTTTAGGCTACAACAGAGAAATACTAAGGACAACCAATCACTAAGAGACAACTAAGCTTTAAGCCCTAGCCAAACAATTTTCTTTCTTTGCTTCTGCACTTTCTCCCTGTACACCTTTTCCCTGCACATCTAGCCCCTGCGGGTCTTGCTTCAATCAACTCTTAAAATTTTCATATGCCCAAGTTTATCTTCTAATAGGTGTGGAAATAATTTTCCAGGCCTGAGATGGGGCCGCTGTCACCCCGAGTGCCGCGTCAGCAAACTGAAAGAAAACTTAGATGATTTTTGAGTCCCTGTAGAGACCCCACGTTTAGCCAGCAAGTCTGTGGTGTAACCAGTCAGTCCCCAAATTCCAGGCCACTTCTAGATCTTCTCACCCAAACACAGTTGGGTATGTGGCCCCGGCCAGCCAGATATTCTCTATTGTCTCTTTCGTGCCTTTATCTTATAAAGGCTTCTTGTTTTAGCCTCCTGTTGGTGTTCTCTAGACCCTTGAGAATGGAGACTGCTCACTTCCTGCAGTCTTAAATAAAGTTTGTTTGCATCAACTGAAGTGTCTTCTTTATTCCTTTTTAGCAGTTTTTGGTGATGAAGAAGGAGATCTGATGCTGACTGCTAACAGACTATGGGACAAGGAGACGAACCTGCTAAAACCCTCAAGTTCACTGTTCCTCATTATTGCTAGAGGCCAAGGGTAAGTCACTCTCAGATTTGAGCTCTGCTCCCTTGTGTGCAGCTCTCTGATCCAAACTAACTTTATTTAAAACATCCATGTATATGAGGATAACTATAACTATGATTATAACTATAATTATAACTATAACTATATATATATAGAGAGAGAGAGAGAGAGAAAGAGAAAGCTATATATTGTCCCCAGAAAGGTTCTGGGACCCCTTTATGGGGTTTGTTAAAGTTTCCAGAAAGTTTCTAGAGACCCCAGAAAGGTTCTGAGGTGTGTTAAGATTCCCAGAAAATTCTGGGGTCCTGGAAAGGGTCCTGGGTAGTTAATATCAGGGGTCCACGGCAAATAGCAGTGGTAAACACTAAAAACAGGGAGGTCCAATCCTGTAATGGGGGGGGGACTCGACTCACCCAGTTTCAACTTGGGGACACGGAGAAATAATTAAGACAAGAAATTGGACTGTTTAGACCCTCAAATCAAAATCTAAATCTAATGAGGCATGAGTCGGACTATTAAAAGCCATCAGGGAGTCCACTGCTGTAGAGAAATCTTCTCATGAAACAATCATAGGTCTGTCGCTCATGGGAATCTAAGAAGCCCAAGCTACAGAATTGCCGGGTGCATGTAGAGCTGTTAGATGCCTGCTACCTAACTCTCAGAGTCCTGTGCTAGGGCGCATTGGTCACAGAACAGGTTAGATTGATTTTAGGTCACCTGCCAACCTCAAGAAGATGCCTGTGCAGTGAGGTGCACCATAAAAGACCTCCCAGCCCGAGGTGGGGTCCAGGGAAAATGGGCAGGAGCCAGCAAAAGGTGAGAGTTCTTGCCAGAGTCTGCTCTCTCTCACATCTTTGTAGTTGCCTGACAAGAGAGGAAGTTGACGCTTCACATTATCCCTTCCTCTCCAAATCCAGACTCCTGTTAAGTTGGTTTTGGGATACCCATAGGATGTTGATCCTTTTCTCCCAGAGACAGTGAATTCCTTCTTACTTACTCATTTTGTGCTCTGAGAGCTTGGCGTGGCTTTCTGCCTGCCTGGGACATGCAGGTTATGTGTTTTTACACATGCAGGTAGCTCAGCCATCAGATGGGGGAACCCCAAAATATGACCGGACAGATATACATTGCACTCCATTTGTGGCTAAGGTTCTACTGATGCTACCTCTCAGAGGATTGTCTAAGTCTTTCTTTTTGTCCTTCTTTCTTTCTTACGTTTATTTATTTTAGAGAGAGAGTGTGTGTGTGTGTGTGCATGAGCAGGGGAGGGGCGGAGAGAGAGAGAGAGATGGAGAGAGAGAGAGAGACAGAGAGAGAGAATGAATCCCAAGCAGGCTCCGTGCTCAATGCAGAACCCACCCTGGGGCTCAATCCCACGAGCCATGAGTTCATGACCTGAGCTGAAATCGAGTGGGATGCTTAACGGACTGAACTACTTAGGCGCCCCTTCCTTTCTTTGGCCGCCTTTGCGGTGGCTCTGGATATTGGGAGGATGATCTCTTTTGTGCCCTCTTTGAGGATGCCTTTTTCATCCATAGGGTTGTTCAGTACTTGCAGGAATGTTTACTCTTCGTCCTGGCTAAAATCTGACAAGACAGTTGAAAGGACTTTTTAAGCAGCTCTAGAATCAGAAGTTGAACAATTTTGAAGCTGATCTGTTCAGAACCTGTCAGGAACTTTTTTTTTTTTTTTTTTTTTAATTTTTTTTTTCAACGTTTATTTATTTTTGGGACAGAGAGAGACAGAGCATGAACGGGGGAGGGGCATAGAGAGAGGGAGACACAGAATCGGAAACAGGCTCCAGGCTCTGAGCCATCAGCCCAGAGCCCGACGCGGGGCTCGAACTCACGGACCGCGAGATCGTGACCTGGCTGAAGTCGGACGCTTAACCGACTGCGCCACCCAGGCGCCCCAGGAACTTTTTTTAAAGGCCTTCTCCCCTAAGCTAAAATGAAACTATGTACCCAGAGGCAAAGAGAAACATTCCAGAGACAAACAGCTTTCAATCTAGACACAGGAAGCTTAGGTTTCCATCTTAGTTGAGGATCTTCTCCGTGATATGAGGAAGCAATCTGAAGATAATGTAGTTGGATAGGTGGGTCAGCTCCTGATTTCATGCATGTTGCAACTGAAATTTTTGAGGAATTAAAAACAACTGAATAGGTAAAAAAGATATAGGATATATATACTCAGCCTTAAAAGGTGAAATCCTGCCATTTGCAACGATGTGGATGGAGCTAGAGAGTTTCATGTGAAGTGAAATAAGTCAGACAAAGAAGGACAGATTCTGTATGATTTACTCATATGTAGAATTTAAGAAAGAAAACAGATGAACAAAGAAAAGAGAGACAAAAAAACCAGACTTAAATATAGAGAACAAATTGGTGGTTGGCACAGGGGAGGTGGGTGGGGGCATGGGTGAACTAGATGAAAGGGATTAAGAGAACACTCACCACGAGGAGCAGTGAGAAATGTATAGAAATGTTGAATTGTGCCGTAACGAGTGTTCTGTGACACTGCATGTTAATTACATTTCAATAACGCAAACAAACCACTGTCCTACAAAGCAGGCCAGAATTTCTTACAGAGATCTGTCTTCAGGCCGTGCCGTGTCACCTCACGTGGGGTTCCTCATTTCCATAGCAGTTTGAAAAAATAAATTTTCCTATTGAACGCACCTTATGGACGTATGTTTATATGTCTGGATTTGGAGGGATCCAGAAGACAATGTTCTTGAATGAAGCAGCGTATCAGTAGAATGACAAGTCTTGCTAACAAGGGCTATGTGATTGTGCCTTTTCCACTTAAGAGTGTAAAAATCAAAAAGACGAAACATCCAGTGCAGGGGGTCTGCCTTTGTGCTTCCAGTGGGGGCTGGGGAGGTGAAGGACGACAGATCCAGATCTAGTTTATTGTTTTCTTCAAGCATTAATATTCATCCTTTACTGCCAGGAATGCTTGTGAAGCTCTGTCACTTGAATTTAAAAAGGCTTTTGAGGAGGGCTCCACACTGTCTGCTCTGAACCGGGACCTCGCTATTCTTATTTGTAAACTGTCAGCATGAGGCAGGAACTAACCATCAGGAAGATTGGCTTTCACAAAAATATAGAGTGATTAGAAAACTCCAAACATCTATAAGCCTAACTTCTTTCATGCCTTATAGTTTGCTTTTTCTTGTGCTTTATGAAAAGAGCAGAACATCCACTGGGAATTTTCATTCATTGTTTTGTTGACTCTTAATTCACAGATGATTTATGCCATGGCTGCATTTGCAGAATCGGTTCATGAATATAGACTCCAAGAGAGCCAAATAACATTACACAAAGTTTTTCTTTCTCCGCTCTTAAAACTTTCCATGATATTCAAAGTGAGTGCCTTCTGGATTTACCCCCCTATTTCAATACACCAGAGAGCCAGAAGATGGAATCAATGTTCTACTAAGCAAGGCTCTATCTTACGAATTATTGGTTGTCTCTATTGCATGTGTGTGGTCTCCTCGGTATTTACAAATGCCAGATAACTTTCCCAGTCACACATGCCGCTCTCCCAAAAGTGCTCATTTGGAGTCACTGAGCCCTCAGAGTGGGAAAAAAAACACCAAGCAGTGAGTTTTAGAAATGAAAAACGTGGCAGCTCAATCTCAGTAATTACAGGGTACCACTGAAACTTGGGTCCCCCAAGGCTTACCTGATTTTTTTAAGGCTTATCTTGACTTACGTCAAATTTCTATCAGGCCAGAAGTGTGGTGTTTGTAGGGAAACACACGTTTCAGGAAGAGCCTTTAAACTGGCTCTGTGCCCCCTGCTCACACCTTTCTCTGTCACAGAGAAAGAGAGCTCACAAAGAGAGCCCAGAAAGATGGGCATGTACCATTCTTTCCCTATTGGAATCACATACCAACAGCCCCTGGCAAATGACCAACATTTAATGGGATTTCAGTCTGCCATTAGAATTGCTGTTTCCCAGAATAAAAGGTGCACAGTTGCCTGTCGTCCATGATGCCTTTACGATCTTCCCATCATCTTCCGTGTCCTTCGCCACCATAGTATGGTGCATATTCTTCTTGCAGGTCAACCGTCCATTGTCCTAAATTTCCTGGTTTCCTGGTATATTTACCAGCGTGAGCTCTTAGAGACCAGAAATTCTGTCTTTTGTCTAATGGAAGAGCTAGCAAATGCAGGAATTCAGGAAGTGTTTGTTTAATAAATGAATGACCAAGCAATGAATGTAAATGAATAGAACCAATGCTTCATTTACTCTTTCAATATACCACTTAACTTGCATAGATAGGCACTAAAAATCATTAAAAAAAATAAGACATTATTTTTTAGGAAGTTCAAGTCCCCAAGTTGAGAAAAAAGTCTACGGCCATACCACCCTGAACGCGCCCGATCTCGTCTGATCCCAAGTTGAGAAAAAAAAAATAGTTTCTTGCCAAATTTTTGAAGAGGAAAAAGAGAAATGTCTTAGTCAAGAAAAAAAGGTGACTGAGACATTCTGAGTTTTGCAAAATTATCTACATTTAATTCACTTTGTATATATTTTCTGATTGACTTTTATCAATTGTTTGTAGTAGAGTTGGGTGTGAGAAGAAATACAAGATGCAGCTCCTTTTTTTGAAGAAAACTTAAGATTTAGTGTATGTAGGGCCATTACGTAGAACCTTTAGAAATACTTTGGGAAGCGTTGTAGGACTCATGAAACCTGAGGGAATCGTAGAGTCTCCACAGAGGGCTCTAGAGCACAGCGCACTGGCTGGGAGCTTGGACTCTGTAAAGGTTTCTTGCTATACCTCTACTCTTTCCAGCTTCGCGTCTTTGTTAGTTAGGAGTCTCTGTTCTCATTGAGAAGACATAATGAGATGAGATGAGATGTCCTCATCTATAAAATGGGGGTTCAGGTGTCATGGCACCCTGCATCCGAGGACTGGAGTGAGAATTGGGTGAGCTGAGGTAGGCAGAATGCTTGAAATGCTATCTGGGGGGTAGGAAGCAAGATCGGCGATTCTTTGTGAGCAGAGCAAGTAAATGGTGCAAAGGGAAGGAGAGGGATGAGCCAGAGGCACGGCATTCGCAGGTTCAGGAATTTAAGTCGTGGGGTGATTGAAGAGTTGAAGAATTCAAGGGGGCTGGAGCACGCGAATCCCGTGTCCAGCGTGAATGTGGCTGTAACAGGAAGGCAGACAGCTTGTGGGCCAGCCTATGAGCCCAGGGCTGTGAAGTTTTCCCCGTGAAGCGACTGCACAGACAACATTTGCTCACTTTTCTTGTAGTATATACTCTCGCGTGACTCGGTAACCTTCTTATTTTACATGGGAGCCGATTTTTAAAACTAATCTACCCTAGCTCTTAGTGTACTTATTCAGTTACATTTCCTTTCATTAGTTGTTGTTACTTATTTTAGAACTCTATTTATGATCTTTTAAATGAGGAGAATACAAAGGGTAAAAGAGAGGACTTAGGGGATGTTTGAGCCTAGGGAGGCTATGTGTATCCTTTTCTCCTGGTTGGTTCACAAGGACACCCTAAACCCTTCTAGGTTCCTGTGGTTCCTTAGGCAAAAAAAAAAATAAAAATAAATAAAAAAATAAATCACGACTCTGGAAAAGACCAATAGTCTTTGTGTAGAAACAGGTGAACCGACATTTCTTCTGAAGAGAACAACTTGCCCATTTCTTGGTGGATCTGTTGTAATTTCATGCGTTTCTCAGGCCCCTCTACGAGGAAACCTGTTAAATAAAACCCATGGTCGCCAGCTCCCTCAGCTCGCGGCAGGAACAGTGACCGTGCTATGCGGACACCCCTGAGTGGGTTTCATTTTAAAGCAGTGATTCCTCACCCCCAGAAAGCACATTGTTTTCTCTGGTTTGGGAAAGTGAGAAAAAATGACAATGTGGGAAATTTTTCACAAAACTATCTTTTTTTTTTTTTAGTTTAAAGGATAATGATTTGGTCTGAAGTGATGATGTTTCATTTTTTTTGTTATTAAAATATTCCTTTAATGAACTCATGGTAACAAAAGATGATGATAATCTAACATGTTATGTCTCAAGACACGATGCTGATATCCTTATGATGCTGTCTGTTCTTCAAATCTGTTACTACTTAGTAACTTCTAAATGTCTGGAGTCTTCTGTTCTAGAGAATAACCAATAGTCCTAAAGCAATTATGAGAGTTTTTGAGGAAAGACAATAAAGGAACTACTGGATTATTTTTCTAAGTTCTTCTAGAAGAAGGTGTTTTTTTTTTTTAATTGTTTTCATGTTTATTTTTGAGAGGGAGAGAGTGAGAGTGGAGGAAGGGCAAAGAGAACGAGACACACAATCCCAAGCAGGCTCCAGGCTCTGAGCTGTCAGCACAGAGCCCGATGCGGGGCTCGAACTGACAAACTGCGAGGTCATGACCTGAGCCAAAGTCAGATACTCAACCGACTGAGCCCCCCAGGTGCCCCTAGAAGAAGTTTAATTAAACTGAGCTGTTGAAAGTGATATTCTTAGAATCCTCTGTACACATCTACTACATAAAGCCAGGACACAACCTCTTTGTTCTTTTCCACATGATCTACGTGTTTCTGCCTTCACACTTCTGCTTCCAGTCTTCACGGAGGCAGAAATGCCATCGAGGAAAGCGACACCAACTGTAATGCCCCGCTCAAATGTCTCCTTTCTCAGGAAAAAGTCCCTGGTTGTTTCCACCTCTTCTTCCAAAATCTTGGGGTGTTTTATGTAAACCTTCCTTATATTTGTTTATTTTGAAGACAAGTATGATCCTCTTGGCTGACGTATTGATTGCCTGCAGTGGCCATGGCAAAGTACCGAAACCTGGGTGGATTAAGACAACAGAGGTGTGTTGTCTCACTGGTCTTGAGGCTGGAAGTGTGAAATGACAATGTTGGTGGGGCACACTGTCTCTGGAGGCACTGGGGAAGGCACTGCTCCATGCGTCCTTCTCCCCTGCTTCCTGTAACCTCAGGCATTGCCTGATGTGTGGAGGCATCTGTCCAGTACTCCGTCGTCTGGGGACGTTCTCCCCAAGTGTCCTCACACAGTCTGCCCTGTCCACGTTTCCCTGTTTCGTGATGACACCAGTCATATGGGATGAGGGCCCACCCTAATGACTTCATTTCACCTTGATTACCTTTGTAAAGACCCAGTTTCCAAATAAGGTCCTATTTTTATGTGCTAGGCATTGGGACTTCAATGTAGCTGTTTAAGGGGACACAGTTCAAACCATAAGTAGTTAAGGTGATTGGTGCTGGGGATTCCGGGGGCCACTGAGAGATGAGGTGGGGGAGAGAAACTGGGAACAGACCATAAAGACACTTTCTACCAAGTTGGGAGTTTCGGGATTTAGGAAATGTATTGCTCGTCTTCACATCCTTGTATCAGCAGCACAAGATCCAAAGTCCCAGAGGACTTGAAGTTTTAAGTGTTATCCCCTGGCTACTTAGGGTAGAGGAGGGACTTAGCCCTTTGGCTTCCCTTTCCCCAAGACTTGTTACTGGTGGGTTTCCCAAAAGAAAGTGTGGGTTGCATTTAGAAAGAGAGGCTGCAGGTAAAATAAAAGCAAAAACAGTGAAATTTCTTGACCCAAAGTGATTCAAATAGAGTTTCATACTACAATAAAATTCAGTCAACTTGACAAGACTGTATGTGACGATACAACAAGACATGTGTTACAGTTATTTCTTCTGCTCACAAAGTATCCACATTCTTTAGCAGCTGTGACATAATAATAAATACATATTTGGTCTCTCTCCTTGATTCCTGACACAGACCTCCTCAAACCCTTGTAATTTCCTGAGTAACGGTTATAATAGAAGTGTCTTATACAGACAGCTCTGTCTGGTGATAGGAGAATCTTTTGTTCTTTTTTTTAATTAACGTTTATTTATTTTGAGAGAGAAAGTGCATGAGCGGGGGGGGGGGGGGCAGAGAGGGAGAGGGAGAATCCCCAGCAGGCTCCATGCTGTCAGCGCAGAGCCCAATGCAAGGCTTGGCCTCATGGACTGTGAGATCATGACCTGAGTCGAAGTCAAGAGTCAGATGCTTAAGCAACTGAGCCCCCCAGGCATCCCAGAGCGTCTTTTGTTCTAATGAGACAACTCTTGCTGGGGTCCTGGATGGGGACTGGACCAAGCCATCCACCAGGGAGGTCGAGTTCGTAATGGATCATGCCTACATGACGAACCTTCATTAAAATCCCTAAGGTATGCTGTTCAGAGACCTTCCAGGTTGGTGAACACATCCACCTACCTGGAAGGTGGTGCCCCCCCAACCCCAGGGGGACAGAAGCTCCTGCACTCAGGACCCTTCCAGACCTTGCCCATGCACCTCTGCATCTGGCTATTTGTGTGTATTCTTTTTTTTTTTTTTTCAACGTTTATTTATTTTTGGGACAGAGAGAGACAGAGCATGAACGGGGGAGGGGCAGAGAGAGAGGGAGACACAGAATCGGAAACAGGCTCCAGGCTCCGAGCCATCAGCCCAGAGCCTGACGCGGGGCTCGAACTCCCGGACCGCGAGATCGTGACCTGGCTGAAGTCGGACGCTTAACCGACTGTGCCACCCAGGCGCCCCATGTGTGTATTCTTTATAATATCCTTTAAAATAAACTGGTGAATGTAAGTATTTCCTTGAGCTTTGTGAGCCTTTATAGAAAATTAGTGACTCTGAGGAGAAAGTGGGGAGAACCTCCAACTTAAAGCCATTGAGTCAGAAGTGCAGGAGGCCCAGGACTTGTGGTTCGCATCAAAAGTGAGAGGCGGTCTTATACCCCGAATCTGTGGGGTCCATGTTAACTCTGGATAGGTGGTGTCAGAATTTAATTGTGGGACACTATGTTGGTGTCTGGAGAGTTGGAGAACTCGTTGGTGTGGTAAAAACAATAAATAAAATACATATTTGGTATCAGAAGTGTTTTGAGTGGAGACAGTTTCCCTTTAGCAGCTTAAGACAACCCCCATTGTATTCTGTCTCACGGTTGTGGGTCGGGGATTTGGACAGGGCTCAGCTGGATGTGTCTTCTGTTCTGTGTGTTATCAACGAAGGTTCTTGGGGTACCCAGATGGCACTTAGGCTGGCCTGGCCTCTCCAGAACTTAAGGAGAATTAATGAGAGGTTGGAACCGGCTGGGTTGTCGACAAGACACGTACAGTGGTCTGGCCAGCACATGGTCTCAAACTAGCCAGATTTCTTAAATGGTAGCTCAGGGACACAGAGAGACTTTCAAGAAGCCTGAGAATGTCACAGCGCTTCTTGCTGTCAGCCTCAGAGGCCCAGGAGGTAACACCATATCCACTAAGTAAGTTCCCAAGTCCACGCTCTTTCAAGGGGAAGAGAATCAGACCCTGCCTTTCAGTGGGAGGAGCAGTGAAGATTGTAGAGCCATCCAGCACAGCAAAACTTAACATGAGGATGACTGTTACTCAAAGTCCTGCAGATATTTTGGGAGATGCTGATAAAATTTCCGACTTTATTTACCGTACACTCAAGCAAGTAAACATTTAAAAGTTAACCCAGTGCTTAGCTGTAGCATTATAGTACTGTGTACCCATCCTGGGTATAAATAAAGCTAAATCTACTTCCTGGAAAACATTACAACTAAAAATATTTTAGCAGTTTAGAATTGAGAGTGCTTACTTAGTTAGGCCATCTGCTTAATTTCTAAAACATCCCGTATAACCGTTTCTCCCGGTATCGGGTAGACTGTTGTACTAGAGTGACTTGAGAGTCATCGAAAGAATGCCATCCGTTTGACGAGTAATTGAAGTTTTAGATATGCACAGACAGATTCCTACCAGGATTTCATCGTATTTCTCTTTGGAAATACAGCACAGCTTAACAAAGAAAATGGCTTTGGGGGTGTTGCCATAATGAGTGGGGACAAAGATTAGCACCACTGGGAGTATTTACAATCCCAACCCTGGGATACTCTGCTGTTTTCTTGGTTTTACACGGTTCCATAAAACACAAATAGCAGCTTTCTTGTCTCTCTTCTGTTGTTTTACGAGCTTCATGTTGGCAGTCAGGCTTGTGATGCAGTCAGCACTTTCAGACTGGGATGCACAAAAAACATCAGATCCGAGAAGAGAGGCTCGGCCACGCTGATACCCTGTAGTGTTGTTTCGGGAAATGCCATGCTGGTGATTACAAAGGCTGAGGTCATACATTTCTACCGCCACATCCTACCATTATGGTAGTTCTAATTGTAGTGAGCTGTGGAATCAATGGATGAGAGAAAAATAACTTTTCTCCAGAAAACTAAGGAACACACAAAATAAGACTTTAAGTGTTTGGCGATCTTTTGTTTAATAACATAACATTACAAAGTATGGTACATTGTGATTCGGGAAGAACAAGGAATAGTGTAAGCATATGTTTAATTGAGGATCTTGGTGTATAGAAAGCTATTATTAGTGTTATCAACATCATCATGTTGTATGAAGTTATGGTCTTGAGGACTCACTGACTGAGGTTAAAAGCAACCTCAACAATGAGTTAAGACAACAATTAGTCTGTGACCAATCAGGCTGCCGTTCGCTAATTACGGTACCATTAACTACTTCTCTACCAACATGTACTCTTGTGCTGTGGACAAACTATTATTTTCTGGTTTTTTTCTTACCACCAAAACCACAAAATTAGAATTGAAAGGTAAAGCTGTGACCTCTCTGACATACATTCCCACCTGGTAGAGTCAGTATTTGCCCAATGCAAAAGAGTACCTTCCCATGGTAGGATTTTTAATTTTGGTCCATTTTGCAATATTAAGTTTATAAACAAAGAGAAGGGACCTTCTCTCAGGTCCACGATAAAGAGAATGTGTCACATTTGTTCATTCAGCACTGTTTCCGGTCCGGTGGCATATGTAAGGCATTATGTTGGTAGAGGGGTTCAAAAGATGGGTGCAAAGTGTCTGTGACACAGGGCTTTACAGTAAAATCGAAGAGAAATATATGTCATACAGATATTATAAGTGGCGATTTTATTCTTCGGATTTTCTCAAGTGAGGCTTTATAAGATTTTTCATCTTAAGTTTTAAGAATGATCACTTGACCTATTCTTCTTTTACTATGTTGTTATAGAATAAATTTAAACTTTGGCTCATCATGTTGGGATTCCCATACATCCTCAATTTCACGTCTCTGAATTTAGTCATAGACTCCCATAGGGTAATTTTCCTTTTCACTTTAAAATTGCATTGTATCTCTCTCAAGGATAAAAGTATTTGTAATACAAGTTATAGGGCACCTATGATAAGAATATATATTTTATCCATATTGGATTTCAAACCTTATGTTATGCTGGGATTAAACACATAAGCTGTTATAAATAAGGGGAATCTATATGACTAGGAGTTTTAAATGGTTAGATAGTAATACATCTGAAAACCCACCATCCAGAGATGCTTAGTGGTGTCGTGAAGAAAGTTATTAGTGCCACATTGGGAAGAATCTATTTTTGGAACAAATGCAATGTTCCCCTTTGCGACAGCATAGGAGGGACTCCACATCACGGCACAGACTACAGTCAAATAAAAGAGCTGGGGTGTAGACAGACAGATAAAACCTTTCCTTTGGTAACAAGCATAAACAGCTGTCAGCATTTTGTTCAACCTCCTGCAGCAGAACCTTACAGAATCATTTCCTAATATGGAACATAAAGTGAATTTTGAGAAATTTATTCAGAGGGGGACAATCTTCATGTGGTCAGGAGGCCCTGATACAAGAACCAAGTTAAGCACAGATTCCCTTGAAGAGAACAGTGTGGATCGTAGGAGATTGGAGGCTGAATGCAGAGAAATGTAGATCTTACTACAATTACATTTTCTTGGTCGTAACTTTCATGGTTTCTTTAGTGTGGAGACAATAGAAATTGTCTTCAGACCCTAGGGCAAATAACACAGACTCACACTAACTGCGTTTTATTCAACAGTATTCAGGGGATAAATGCAGTGCATTTCCCAGGAGACTTTCCTTTGGTCCCGGGGTCACATGTTGAGAGGGTTTTGGGGGAGGCACTGGGGCATGACAGCAGAGTCACAAAAACGGGAGAGATACTTTGATTGATGTGATGTGTCTCCTCCCAAGAGAACCAAGCGAATCTTCAGCAGAGTGAATTAACAAGATCCTTCTCTCCAGCAGATGTGTTTTATGGAAATCAGAACAGTGGAAATGAGGCAGCAGATGCAGGAGTGGAAGTGGAAGATTGTAATGGAGACAAACACAGGCATTTAGAGAAAGTATGGGGAAGGCTTTGAATTTAAGGGTAGAAGACACACGCATGGATGTTCTGGTCCTGCCATTCCCAGCAAATCCCTAAGTGTCTACTAAATATATGAATTAAAGAACCTAGTAATGGGCACCTGGGTGGCTTAGTCGGTTGGGCGTCTGACTTTGGCTCAGGTCATGATCTCATGGTTCGTGGGTTCGAGCCCCACGTCGGGGTCTATGCTGACAGCTCGGAGCCTGGAGCCTGTTTCAGATTCTGTGTCTCCCTCCCTCCCCCCCCCCTCTCTCTCTGTCTCTCTCAAAAATAAACATTAAAAAAGTTAAAAAAAAAATGAACCTACCAGATTAGGTGGGTTCAGCCAATTAGAATTTCAAGATTCTGGTACTCAGAGCAAGTCATATCAACTAAGTAATGACCTCTCCAGTTTTCTCTTTTAAAAATATCTGATTCTGCTACATTTTACATTATCATTTTAAATCGTGAGACACCTACATGCATGCCTAGACTTGCAAAGAATATAATTATGTAGAGAGACTTAGCATTTATTCCAAACCTAGGGGTGTTTTACCTTGTACTATTTTGGTTGTATTGCCTTGCAGAGCTGAACTCTGGTTTTGCAGTCTTTTCTCCTCATTCTTGCACCTAAACCTATCTTACAGGATATTTATACCCAGCTTTCTCTTACTTTCTGGTGCAGAGGTACACAGGAAAAATAGCAGAACTGTGTATGGGTAAATTAAAGAATTATTTCAGTAAACATGTGTTCATAGCCTGCTAATGGCGGGCACTAAGTGTGTCCAAACACTTGGGGATATTCTTCAGGGCACCAGGGATATTAAACAGTGCCCATCTTCTGCTGCCACGAGTCTTCCAGACCTAGTGTTGCCTGTCATATGAAGGGGGTGCTCGGTACATATGCAGCATAGATTTATGTTGGATTCTGTGGGACGCTCCCTAATTATTATCTAGAAGGATGACCCATTGTGAGTTTGAAGATGGGTGATTTAACATAAAGACACGACTTCCATATCAATTATTCTGAACACTAAAAGTTCAAGTTCCTTCTCCTGTGTTGGGGCCCATGCTAAACCAGGGTGCACAAGATGGGTGCTCAGGACTTAGCGTTGCAAGGGCCTGCTTCATTGAACATGAGAAGCATTCTTCAACATGGAAAACACAAGGGGCGCCTGAGGCTCAGTCAATTAAGCATTTGACTCTTGATTTCAGCTCAGGTCACAATCTCACTGTTTGTGAGTTTGAGCCCCACGTCGTGCTCTGTGCCGATAGCGCAGAGCCTGGAGCTGCTTCGGATTCTGTGTCTCCCTCTCTCTCTGCCCTTCCCCCCGCTCTGTCTCTCAAAGATAAAAAAAAAATTTTTAAAAATGGAAAAAAGAGTTTGTTTCCCATTGTCTGAAATTAATATGGTTTGTAGAAACCGTTGTGCATAAGCATTTCTAGTTTGTTCATTTTCTTAACAGGAAGTGTTGTTCAGCGAGTATTTTATGTATGAAAACTATTGAACCAGATAGTATCAGGTACTTACCACAAAGAAACAAAATTCTGATGTGTTTTGAAAAAGGCAGTAATTTATGCAGATTTCACCGGAACTGGTGAAAAGAGACTTCCTGACTGACCGAGGGACCAATCAGATGACAGGCACATTGTCATCTGATTCCTTGGGCCCCCACAGCACGTGGTAACCCACGGAGGCAGTAGTTATCGTGGGGTGTCGTAAACAGGAGAGTGTGACCCAGCTGTGCTTAGGAACTAATAATAAAATACTTAGATTCTATCCATTACAGAGATGTTTTTGAGTGAAATGGAACCTGCTAATGACCAAAAATTTGAACAAGGCTATAGGAAAGATAAAAGTAAGGAATTTTGGAAGAATGTAACTGCCTTATAACTTTTACCTACTTCCAGAGACACCTCTAGATACTCTGGATTTTGCCTCAGAAGATTTGGTTAGAAGTCGAGCCAGTGCATAGTCAGATCCAGAATTGTGCTTTGGAAGATGCCACCCTCGCAGAATGCAGCGTATTTTAGAATTCATAGAATACCACATGGTGCTCTGGTTTGGCGACACAAGGGCTCTGTGCCCGTGGTCCTGCCAGAGGCCCTGCCACGTGCTAATGTAGCCGTGGTGGGTGCTATACGATATACCATTGTTTTTTTGTGCTTGCTTTCAGTGAGAGCTGGTAGGATAAGATAAATCTGCGCTGTCCCGTAGAGTAGCCATTGACCACATGTAGCTGTTGAGCACTTGAAATGTGTCTAAGCCAACTAAGATACAGAATTTGAAGATTTCGATGAAACAAAGAATGTAAAATATCTCATTAATAATGTTATTGCATGTGGAAATGATAATATTTTGATTATATTGAGTTAAATAAAATATACCATTAGGATTAATTTCATCTGTGTTTTTTCTTCTACTCTTGGAAAATCGAAAATTGCATATGTGGTTCACATTTGTGGCTCACGTATTTCTATCAGATAAAGCTTCTATAGACAGTTGTGGTCGAATAATGAGAAGATAAAAGTGAGATGGGAGTATAGCACTAATAATTTTGGTTGTCAGACTTTCCATTTTTAAGGGTTAAGGATATTGAAGACATGAGTAAGTACAGGTAATGAGAAAAGTAAACTATAATTGAAAGAGGGCTGGAAGAGTCCAAATTCTACAATATTGATTTATATGTGGCTAACAAAGTGTTGCTATTGTGAATACATTTTTTTTTGCTAGACCAGGAAGAAACGTAAGTTTTTAGTAAGGATAAATAAGAACTAAATCAAGGAAAGTAAAACGTATATGTTTTAGGTATACACGCAATTCATGTATACCTGAATACATGTCGGAGGAAGTTAAGGTTTGCATTTGTCCCGCTTCTGAGACATGTCAGCCTTTTAAAAATATCAGTGATTGATTCACATAAAACTATGATGTCATTCCTTGGAATAAGTTATCTTCTCTTTGTCAAAAACCAAATTCTGTCCACCAAGTAAAATAAAGCAGAAAGACGAGTTTACTGCAAGAGTTTCAGTCTGTAAGATGAGAAGGTCAAGGCTCCACAAGCAGTGAGTTCTGAGTTGCTCACAAAGTAAGGAGTTTTACGGGGTAAATATGGAAGGCATTTGGCTTTTCTAGCTGATTGGTTGCCCATGAGTCTGCCTTATTTGGATCAGTGTAGATTTGTGAGGGGAAAAAGGAAGTCCAGAGACAGCAAGAACGGGCTTGGTATTTGGGGATGGGCTGGCATTCTCTGATGATCTATGAGAAAAGCTGTAAATTCCTATAGCTAAGGTGACATAAGGTTAAATTTCATTTTCTTTAATGCACCTGCACTGGCCAGTTCCATGATATCCCCAACATATGTGCCTCCATTATGCTTGGTTCTGTCTCTGAAACGACTCTTCTAATTTAAAGCTATATAGTGTATTTATGTGGTAGAAAGAATAATATCCCTACCAAAGATGTTCGTGTAACTAATCCTCTGAATCTGTGAATACTTTACTTTAAAGGACAAAGGAAACTTGGCAGATGAGGTTCAATTAAGGACCTTGAGATAGTAAAAGAATCCCGGATTATCCAGTTGGTTTCACTGTTTTCCTACGAGAGGAAGGTGGGAGGGTCGAAGAGAGAAATGTGACAACAGATACAGAATTGAAGTTATGCACTTTGAAGATGGAGGAAGGGACCACAAGGCAAGGAATGTAAGTGACTTCTAGAAGTTGCAAAAGGCAAGGAAATGGATTCTTTTCTAGAGTCTTTAGGAGGAAGACAGCTCCACTGATAACCTTGATTTTGGCTAGTGACACTTGTTGAATCTCTGACCTCCATAACTTTAAGAAAATAAATGTGTGGTGTTTCAGAGCACTGCATTTGTGGTAATTTGCCACAGTAGGCATGGGAACCAATATAGTAAATTGCTATGGCTACCTGTTTTGAAAATTCTAATTTTTCGACATTTTATATACCTTTGTCAAATTGGGGAAATATTCTGTTTGCTTCACAAAGTTGGTATAAATACCTCATGGGATAAAACACAGGGTATGTTTTTAAAAGTATATTATACTGCATAAATTCATATTACTATTGTTTTAAATATAGCATTTATCTTTCGCTAAACTATTAATATATATTTTTTATTGTTGGGGTTGTTTAGATCTTATTCTGTTGAATGAGAATACATAAACTCATGTTTTGGTTTGGGTTCCCTGAAACAAGGATTTGAGTGCAAGTAAGTTGATTTGGAATTTGGCCCCAGGAAATGTGCAAGGAGCAGGAAGTGAGACAGGCAATCAAAAGTTGACCTTGTTGTCTAGCAGTTTACTAGGGTGCATAACTAAAGCTTGATCCCTTTGTGCAAATCTGAGAGCCAGGACAGAGCCCCTTTCTCCAAGGCGTACTCCTGTGGGGTGAGGGAGCCCAGGTGTTTGCACCCCTCAGTCTTTGTTCAGGTTGCTCCTGGTGACCATTAATTCTCTGGCCTGTTCTTGGAGAGGTGACAAGCACTCCTTTGACCAAACTTTAGTCAGGCTCCTCTGAACCTTCTTCTCAACTAGGACTTGTTCTTGGTACACTAAGCCCAGTTGTAGCAAGAATCTTTTTGAGGTGATTTACTGGGATACTCCCTAATCCTTGATAACTAATCAAGCTCCCCTTCCCCACTCTTGATACCTAAGTTCCTCTTAGAAGTTTTCCACCCATTGGCTGCTTCACCCTGTTCGTTGATTGTAAATCCCCAGCTGTCCCTATTGTTGAGTTCAGTCTCTCTCTAATGTGACAGACTTGAATAACTTGTCTACTTAACTTCCTCTGGGGCAGCTTTTCTTTGGCATGGACCTAGCCATCTCAGGCTACCAGCAAAAGCCTGCAAGCAAAGAATTGCAGGTGTTAGCAACTGGAAGTCGGGCCATTGTGCTTTAAATTGGTAAGGGTAAGAGGATATGGGCAAGGAGCCCATACACAATCCTTCTCGGAGACTTAACGGCTTTAAACATAGTGATTGTTCTTCCAATATAGCCAATGTCTCTAAATTTCAGTTTCCTTTTCTATAAAATGGGATAATGTCTACATTAAAGGTTGTTGTGAAGACTACATGAGATAACACCCATGAATTCCAAACATCTGAAAGTATTCTAGAATTCTTTCTGCCCTTTAGTAGATACAGTCCTAACTTTGGTTTCAATTTGAGTGACAACAGAGTGTTGGAGAGTCAAATTGGGCTCACACCAGTCAGAGATTTTACCAGTATTCTGTCTTACTAATAGTTTCCAGGAAATGTGCAGTTGTGAAACACAAGAGAAAGGGAACAAGTCTGGGACACCTGCGTAACTACTCACATTCTCTTTGACCAGATGCATGCTTTTTGGCCCTGAATAATATAGGAGGTCTGTAAGAAGTCCATGTGTTGCTCGTTTTTTGAGGAGCATGTAGATTAGGTGATTTTCTCTTGGGAGCCATGCTTCATACTGTAAGCAATCCTGAACTAGGGACATACTGTCAAGAGTATTCCAAATATGTGGATATTCCTCCTAGCATGAATCATCAGGATCTTGCTCAGACACCTACTTACCATGCTTCCAAGAAGATAAGACTGGGTCACCTGCATTCTTTCTTACTGCGGCAATATTACCATGGCAACCAGGAGAGGAATAGGTCACAGGCCAGCTGCTTTAACTGCTTCTTACTTCAACTGAGAGAGCTCTTCCTTTACAGTGCTTTATCTTGGTATATTTCATTTGTGGGTATGGTTATGTATGGTTATAATCGACAGTGTTTATTGAGTGCTTACTATATGCTGGGCACCATTCTAAAGCTTGACCTGTTTGTTGTCTTTGTCAGCTTGGGCTACCATTACAAATTACCACAGACAAGTGGCTTAAATAATAGACATGTATTTCTCATAGCTCGGGAGGCTGAGAAGTCCAAGATCAAAGTGCTGGTAGATTTGATTCCTGTTGAAGGCTCTTGTCCTTCCTTGCAGATGACTGGATTATTGCTGTGTCTTCACAGGGCCTTTCCTAGGTGCATGCACAGAGTGAGAGTGAGAGAGTGAGACAGAGACCTCTTCCTCTTCTTATTAGCCACTAACACCTCATGACCTTATCTAATTCTAATTACCTTCTAAAGGCCCATCTTCAAATATCATCATATGGAGGGTTAGGGCTTCAACATTCAAATTTGAAGGGTATACAATAATCAGTCCATAACAGCTGTATTACTTCTTTTAATCTCCACACAACTTATGAGATAAACATCCTTTTGATTTATTTCACAGACGGAGAAACTCAAGCACAGAGAGGTTCTGTAATATATTTAAGGCCGTACAACTAATAAGTGGCAGAACCTGAATTCAAATCCAGACAGTTTGGACTTAGAGCCTGTGCTCTTAGCCACTATCTTTTGCCACCTCGCTATATTGAGAAGGAATCATGGATAAACCATCATAATGTGTTCCATAATCCATAATTCTGACGTGTGTCTATCTTCTCAGAAAGATCCCCAGAGTAAACTCATAACCCGTAACTTGCTGCATATCCCCCATTCAACCCAAGATGTGGTGAAGAAGCAACATTTTAAACTATAGAAGCAAAAAATTAAACTGTATTTTTCTCAGTCACCCAAATGTTACAGTATTAATTGGGAACTACATATACATTAGATGAGAAATGGAGATTCCTCCCATAGTAAAATCTGCAAAAGCCCGATTAAAATTGTTTTTTCCATGTGTCTGACATCTATCTGTCTTTCATTTTGAGACACCTTATTGCTTTTGGTCTTGCTCTGAGTTCTCTTCTTCTCATTATTCTGGCATTGATGTCATCAGAGTGAAGGATAATTGAGGAAATGAAAATATGGAATGTTGGTTTATATAGTGAAATATGCTGAAGTATTTTCAGTAGTATAAATTATAGAACCTGCATGAGATAAATGTAGAGATTTCCACTTAGAGTGTTTTATATCTCTTAGGAGGAGGTTTGGTACACGACACATCGATGTGGCAAATGTTTCCTGAGCTCTGACTACGTGCTAGGCATTATGTATGTGCCAGAGGTTGCTTAGTGGACACACACACCACACAAGTCAAGGAGGAAATAGACACGAAAAAGTATGACAGTCCTACGTCCTGCACAAGAGACAGGTTGGGATGAGCCCAGAGAGGCAGGCAGGAAGCAGTTCACAGTGGGCTTCGTAAACAAGGAAAGAGATGGATTTCTGTTCCTGTGCGGTGTGGACACACTGCAGAAGGGGGTGATATGACCCGGTGTGCGCCTCAGCAGAGGTGGGCTGTCTGACGCTGCGCCATTTTACCATCTCTGTGGTCTTTCTCTTCATGGTCACTATGAACCCCTTTGTCCAATCTCAGCGGAAGGAACAAAAAACTCCAAAGGACAGAAGGGCATCCGCCAGCTGAAGCATGCACTACTTAAGGAGCTTCATTCGGAAACACCACCTAAAAACTTTTTGCAGCTCATTGGCTAATGCTGTGTATGTGGCCAATACTACTTACAAAGAAGAGGATTTTTGAGTTTTGAGCTAAACACACCACTGCCTCCCTCGAACTTCTGGTCAGTTGCTCATCCCTCCAAGTCCTGTCTTCTTGTCTACAAAATAGTTAGAAGAACAATAAAGGCAGTAATAATAAGTAGTCTCTTCCTTATGGTGACCTTAAAGGCTTAAAGGAGAAGACGGAAGTAGAACATTTAACACAACAAATGCATGGAACATAGTTCAGTGAACGCCGTTTATTAGAACTTAAGCTCCATGAAGGTAGGAGTCAAGCGTGTCTCAGGCTGGCGCTCAGTAAATACTTGTTGAATGCTCAATAAATAAATGCAGGTGATAAACTCTCATGGAGTTTAGAGGCTATGACCATGGTTGCACTGCCGTCAGCTGAGTGTATATGTTTGTGTTAAAAATAAATATGTGAGGGAAAAAAACACCCCGCAGAGTGCTTTACAAACATATAATTAACTGAGCCCAGATTAGTCTCTCACTGCATTCTCTGGATTTTTGGAAGAAATTTCATTGCTGGTAATGTTGTCCCCGGAGTATTGCCAAGATTCAAAAATATCAATTTGTTTCAAATGATGTTCAGTGAAGACAGGGTCTGTAAAAGAGGAAGGAATTTAACTGTTAAAATTCAAGGTTTCTTAGTGGGGAAAAAAAAAACCTACGTACAATTTTAGATTTTTTACTCTAGGGGAATAATTTACAATTAACTGAGGGGAAAAAAAGCCTGACTGTTGTCCTTTTTAACCTAAATTATATTGCAAAGAAGTAGATTTATTTTTCCCATTTACTTATTTATTTTTGAAAATGTAACTAATTTATAATAAGTATCATTTTGATAAAAATATTCCTGAAGGAAACAAAATATTCCAGCCTAAATCTACAGCTACTAAATTTAAGTAATAGTTTAAATTTTTTTTGTTTCAAGTTTTTATCTAAATTCTAGTTGGTGAATATACAGTGTAGTATTAGTTTTAGAAGTAGAATTTAGTGATTCATCACTTATATATAACACTCAGTTCTTGTCCCAACAAATGCCTTCCTCAGTACCTGTCACCCATTTAGACCATCACTTGCCCACCAAACACGTCTCCAGCAACCTCCAGTTTGTTCTCTTTTGTTAAGAGTCTGTTATATGGTTTGCCTCTCTCTCTTTTTGTTCCCCTCTATTCATCTGTTTTGTTTCTTAAATTCCACATCTGAGTGAAATCATATATTTGTCTTTCTCTGCCTGACTTATTTCGCTTAGCATAATACACTCTAGTTCCATCCACGTTGTTGCAAATGGCAAGGCTTCATTCTTTTTGTTTGCCATGTAATACTTCGTGTGTGTGTGTGTGTGTGTGTGTACACACACATATACGTCACATCTTCTTTATCCATTCATCAGTCTATGGACATTTGGGCTCTTTCAATTATTTGACAACTATTGAGAATGCTGTTATAAATGTAGGGGTGCATGTGTCTTTTCAAATCAGTATTTTTGTATCCTTTGGGTAAATACTTAGTAGTGTAATAGAAATAGGGCACTTCTATTTTTCACTTTTTGATGAACCTCCATATTGCTTTCCAGAGTGGCTGCACCAATTTGCTTTCCCACCAACGGTGTAAGAGTGTTCCTCTTCCTCCTCATCCTTGCCAACATCTGTCGTTTCCTGTGTTAATTTTAGCCATTCTGACAGGTGTGAGGTGGTATCTCATCGTGGTTTTGATTTGTATTTCCCTGATGATCAGTGATGCTGAGCATCTTTTCGTGTGTCTGTTTGCCATCTGGATGTCTTCTCTAGAAAAGTGTCTATTCATGTCTTCTTCCCATTTCTTAACTGGATTATTTCCTTTTTGGGTGTTGAGTTTGATAAGTTCTTTATAGATTTTGGGTTCTAACCCTTTATCAGATATGTCATTTGCAAATATCTCTTCCCATCCTGAAGGTCGCCATTTAGTTTTGTAGATTTTTTCCTTCACTGTGCAGAAGCTTTTTATTTTGACGAGGTCCCAATAGTTCACTTTTGCTTTTGTTTTCCTTGCCTCTGAAGATGTGTCTAGTAAGCAGGTGCGATAACCAACGTCAGAGAGGTTCCTGCCTGTGTTTTCCTCTAGGATTTTGATGGTTTCCTCTCTCACATTTAAATCTTCTATCCATTTTAAATTTACTTTCGTGTATGGTATAAGAAAGTGGTCCAGTTTTCATTCTTCTGCATGTCACTGTCCAGTTTTCCCAACACTATTTGTTGAAGAGACTGCCTTTTTTTCCATTGGATACTCTTTCCTGCTTTGTTGAAGATGAGTTGACCATATAGTTGTGGGGTCCATTTCTGGGCTTTTTTTTTTCATTAATTAATAAATATAACAATAGCTCTCTAATTATCAAGCCACTTTTATAAGGCCTTTTTTGTTTTGTTTTTTTCTGTTTTAAGTAACTACACAGAAAGGGCTGCTAGCCATTTGTTACCTTTTTTTCATAAAAGTCGAAATGTAAACATGTAAAGCCCTATTCTTTTCTGTTACCACTTATTTAAATGTTTATTTATTTATTTTGAGAGAGAGAGAGAGGCTCTGTCAGTGCAGAGCCCAATGCAGGCTTGATTTTACAAACAGTGAAATCATGATCTGAGCCAAAATCAAGAGTTAGGCACTCAAGCCACTGAGCCACCCAGGTGACCCTCACTTTTTTTTTTTTATTTGGTTTCATGATACTATACGTTCGTTTTCAGAAACAAAAATGATAACCCTTGGTCAAGTTTGAAGCCATTCACTTTCTGAGGCCCGGTTAACACATAGGGGTTTCGGACGCAGAGGAGCAAATGTGTACCATCTTTGTGGCAGAAGTCATGACATAAATCAAAGAACTCATGGAGAAGCTTGTGGAGGTCATACAAATGAATTTAGATTCTCATGGTTGATCACAGGGACCTGTTGAAGGGTTTTGAGCAGAGGTATAATGTTCAAGTGTTTAGTTTATAAATACAATTCAGTCTGCAGGATATTGGGTAATGGCTTGAAGAAGTCACGTGGTAATAGAGGTGGAGGCAACGAAACGGGATATTGAGCTGGTTGAGAATGGTGCAGTTCTGACTTAGTTCCCACTCACAGTGTAGATGCTTGTGAGTGAATCCGTTTAAATTATATTTGATAGTAGAATCAACTGTACTGAATAGAAAATGGACATGCAGAAAATAAGAAAGAGGAGGACACAAGGGAGGGCTCTGGTTTTCTGCAGAGGACAGTTAGGTGGTGCCAGTCACCTACATAGCAAAGAGAGTAGCACATTTGGGGAGAAAGATGACGACGTTTTAGACACACGAAATGCCACTGTAGAGTCTCAAGAAATGGGCAGTGATGCCGAGTGCTCTTAGTGGTCAAGTAAATGAAGAACTAAGAATTTTCTCTCTGATTTAACGAAGACTGATGTCCAATGAGAAGTTGAATACAGTGTTTTAATATTCAGAAGAGAGGTTTGAGCTGTAGATATAACAGCTACGGGAGCAGATGATTATGGTGCAGAGTAGGCTGAAAAGAGTACAGAAGAACCAGCTTCGTAGATTAGTGGTGCAGGAAGGAGACTTGCCAGTTTACAGAGGAAAGGGAAAGACTTTAGAGAGGGAAATGTAGTATGCCGGCTATCCCAAAGGGCTCGGGCTTTATCTTGCAATTAATGGGAAACCACAGAAAGGTTGTTAGTGGGGAGTGATGGGGTACCGTCATGCTGGTGGCAGCTCTGAAGGATGGAATGTGGGGGTCTGGCTGGAAAGCGGGAGACTAGTTAGGAACCTCTTAGAATCACTTGCTGAGAGATAATGAGAGTGTTTAGTAAGATAGCAGCAGTGGGAAAGGATATGGGGACAGGGTGGAGATATATTTGGAATTAGTTGACTATGAGGGCAGAAGGGAGGTCAGCAGTCCAGGGTGATGCCCAGTGTTCTTCCTCAGGTGACTGGATGAAAAAATCCTAACGTTAGCAACAGGGAAAGATAATGGAGTAAGGAAGAGAAAAAGAGGGTAAGGTGGGGCCAAATAATCAGGAAGAAATTTGGAAAGAATGTAGTGTGGGGAACAACAAGACTGTAGAGTTTCAAGAAGTGGGCAGTGGTGCTAAATGTTCTTAGTGGTCAAGTAAATTAAGAACTAAGAATTTTCCCTCTGATTTAACGCCCAGAACAATTTCTGGGTGAGCGCGGTTTTGGTGGGGTGGTGCGGACAGAAACCAGACAGCTGTAGGTGGACAAAAGGAGGAAGGGGTCATAGTCTAGACGCCTTCTTGAAGAAGCTCACAGAATAATAGAAGTGAGAGAGAGAGAGAGAGAGAGACAGACAGAAAATGAGGCCATAGAATAAATCCAGGTTGTTGTTTATTTTTAAATTTTCTTGACTGGGTGATGGGTTATATATATATGTATATACATATACATATATATATATGTGTGTGTGTCAATCTCTTTTCTGTACCTCAAATTAAATCATTTTATATACAATGTGAACAATTTTGTATAATAAAAAGTGGGGCAAAAAATAATATTAAGTACCATGATTTCATATACAGGGAATACTTCTAAATGATAAAAAGTAGGTTATGAACACAATAATATTAATACCAAACAATAATTATATTATTGCTTTACTTTTTAGACTACATCAGTCAAATATTATTTTGTCAAAAAAATTTTTAAGAATAAAATTCTGCTTAAAAAGAGGAAGTCCTCCCCCACTGCTTATATTTTCCATATGTTATTTATTTTTTAGCAATAGGATAATTATGTCCAGATTCCTATTTAACCTCTGAAGGCCTCTGGAATGTTTACTTTACTCGGGCCTTTGTCTTATTGTTGTGGTGCTAAGTATTTCTTTAGAGTGGCATTTTGGATACCGAGGATTAACATTCATGAAACAGAAGAGTTCTCTCATCAAGGAAACCAAATCCCTAACAACTTCATGGCTTAATAAAACAAAAAATGTGTTTCCCCCTGTTTAAAAGCAGGGAAAATCAGCTAACGCTAGAATTAATAATGTTTTCACATTTGTGTTCTTAACTGTCTTGCAGATGCCCTGCTTATTCACTCATTCATTCGTCACATAATTCTCATTCTGGATCAACACATTCTCATTTTGGATCGACACATCCTGTGTTTGATATTAAAGGATGCATCAGCACGACATTTGTGAAAATCCCTTACCTTCGCAGCTTCCGGAATTTCTCGATCACAGATGAGGTCGCAAACTCTGGGTCCTGCACGGATGCCCCCTCTGCCCCTGTGCTCGGATGCCCCACACGTGCTGCCCCTCTTGTGGGTGTCTTCCCATCCCCTCGTCTCAGCCGCTGCATGCTGGACCATGGGTCCCTCTGTACATGGGTGCTGTCAAGGAACAACAGTAGTTTATCGACCCAAGCAGTGGTGAAAGGCTTTATGACTCTGTGCACATCAAGGCAATGCCCAGATGGGAGCACGGCTGGGCTTTCTCGGGGGGAAGGCAAGGAGAGGTGTCTGTGTGTTTGTGGTCAGGCCCACCTTGAAGTTTTCTTCGTCTTCTCTTCATCTGCTACAAAAACTTCAATGGAAAAGAATGGGGATTATTCTGATTTTCATGCCTCTTGCTGGGGATCATTGGTTCCATTCCTTCGTGGCAACGGGCAGAATGGTACTTTCAAAAGATGCTTCTGCATTTCCTGCAGTTTTTCAAGGTTTAGATGGAGGAGGAATTGCAAAAAGTAAACTAAAAATAGGGGAGGGCTGGAGAAAGAGAAGAGAAAAACACCAAGTGAGGCAAAGATTGAAACAGGAGACATGGGGCTCAGTCTTAATCCTTTGACCACACTGAGAGGGTAGCCCTGGTCCGCTCTGACTGCTCATGGGGGGGCCATGTCCCCGTGGATGTCCCCTTCACCCAGTCTCCTCCTTCCTTGTCACCCACCCTGCCCAAGGTACATATGGACATTAGGACCAAATTGCTCTGAAGGGGAAGAGAAAGGAAGGCAGGAAAAAAGAAAGGAAGAGAAAGGGGTAAGAAGGAGGAAAAGCAGAAGCCCAACTACTTTTTTATAATTTTTAAAAATTTAATGTTTATTTATTTTGAAAGAGAGACAGACAGAGCATGAGCAGGGGATGGGCAGAGAGAGAGAGAGAGAGAGACACAGAATCAAAAGCAGGCTCCAAGCTGTCAGCACAGAGCTGGACGCGGGGCTTGAACTCACAAACTGCAAGATCATGACCTGAGCCGAAGTCAGATGCTTAACCGACTGAGCCACCCAGGCGCCCCATACTTTTAAAAAAATCTCCTAAAACTTCAATGGTAGGGTGCCTAGGTGGCTTAGTCGGTTAAGTGCCAGACTCTTGATTTCTGCTCAGGTGTTGATCTCAGACTCATGAGCTCGGCTCTGTGTTGGGCTCCATGCTGGGTGTTGGAGCCTTCTTGAAAAAAAAATCCTCAATGGTGCCCTTGAAATTTCACAAAATAGATTTATTGGTTGAGATCAAAGACTATGCAGTCAGAAAGATCCAGAAATCTAGTTCACTTTTTGCCACTTACAACATTTATGCCCTTGAGGAAGACAGCTTATCTTTCTAGCCTCATCCTCAGTTAAATATTTTTGTAGTTGTAATAGTTCAGATTTTTTGGTTGAAATTGACAGGAAGACAGATCTAACTGGTTTACTTAGGAAAGATGCATTTATTGGCTTCTAGAACTGGGACACAGGAAAGAAAAGTTAGTGTCAGAAATGACGGGGTCCAAGGATTGGATCCTCCTCAGGTTTTTTGGTTGCTGTGTGTGTGTGTGTGTGTGTGTGTGTGTGTGTGTGTGTATGTGTATTGACTTCCTTCTCTCCAACTGTGGCTAGGAGACACACATGTCTTTCCCCATGTGGAAGGGAATAGGGAGGGCACTGACCTCCTTAGGCTTGCAAGCCATCAGCTCCAACACGAGAGGCTCTTTTGCCTATTAGGTACAGTCAGGAAAACGGTGCAGAGGTGAATGCCCTCCCCTGGGCCACTTACTCCTTCCCAAGTTAATTCCCATGGCCAAGAGTATGCACGTTATTATGTTTACATTGTACATCCTCTCCTGTGGCCAGAGTGAGATTGCCACTGACGGAGCCTTGCCAGGCAAACTGAGACGATGGTAACTACCTGCCTCAGTTTGTTCCTGTGAGGATTAAGGGCGATTATAAAGGCGCAGCCAGGGAATTTTTAAAAACAGGACTCCTCAGAGAGCAATTATGAAGCACCTCTTTTCCTTTTCCCACTGCCCTTGAAATTCCTCTTGGTCTAGTGTTTCTATTTTCTGTGTACATGGATTAAATTTAGGTAGGCTGGACAATTTCTCCAGTTCATTTCAATCATTAGAGAAATCCCACTTTAGTAATTAAAACGCACATTCTAGTGTCATGTTGTATGCAAGTCCAAACGTAAGGCAAACCTAAAGCTTCTCTTCACCAATCCCTCAAGATACACAGATGGTTTGTTTTCTCTTTCTCAGATCTCTTCTCCCCTCCTGGCTGTCTTAGTCCGTTCAAAGCTGTTGTAACAAAACTATCATAGTCTGCATGGTGGCTTGGTGCCTTCAACCACAAACCTTTGTTGCTCGTGGTTCTGAGCACGGTAAATCCGAGACGAAGGTACTGGCAGATTCGGTGTCTGCTTTCTGGTTCACAGACGTTGTTTTCTTGCTGTGTCCTCATGTGTCAGAAGGGACCAGAGAGCCTCCTGGGGTCTCTTTTGAGAGAGGGTGACTCTCATGATCTGATCACTTCCAAGGGCCCCATCAGCTAGGAGCATCATCACACGGGGGTTAGGATTTCAACATGTGGATTTGTGGGCTCACAGATGTTCAGGTTGCCTGGTTTCTAATCTCTGAATTGTGCCCAAGGGGAGAGAGGAGTGCGTCTGCAAAGGCAAAGGACTGAGGCTGTGTGGCTGGCGCTGTTGTCGTGTGGCAGGTCACGTCCCCTGTGCAGGGGACTCTCACCGGCTTGCAAGGTGTCAAAACCCACCTTCTCCTAAGATGTTTCGCACATTCCTTAGACATCGTCTGCAGGAAACTTCCAAGTGCAATATTGTTGATTCGGGGAGTGCCTTCCGTGGCTGGTCACGTTCACGTTTCGTTCGCGGAGTTGCCCTTCTGATGAAATGCCCGACCCCTGCCGCCAGCCGTCTGCAGTGAGGTTCCTTAGGGATGGGACGGTGGAACTGCATTTCCCTCATGGCAGCCTGTGTTTCCCTGTGTTCCGCAGCCTTGGGAAATCTAGCCAGTGTCCATGCCCCGACCTCCAGGGGCACGGGTGCTAAGCGACATATTAGACCTTGTCAAAATGGGGAAAAGCTCCCGTGGGTCCTGAGGGGGCACAGAGTGCCTGAGCAGACGGAAGTGGCCCGGGCTCCCCTAGGTTGGCCCCTATGGGAAAGAGGGGGGTGAGTGATCCCGATGGGGTCAAAGCAGCTGTCACCCTCTCTTCCTGTGCCCTGAGAACATCTTGCTCCAGAGTGGGGGGGTCCTTGCTCTGTTGTACTGTTCCAACCGTTAGGGCTTCTGGCTAAACGACCTTACATGTGAAGTGCCCAGAGGCCAGCGCCTCCTTAAATCCTGTGCCCATGGCCTCTGGGGCCTCATCCGCTTTCTCCCCTTCTCAGTGAACTACCTGCTGTTTCGTGAATGCTTCATAAATGGTCATCCTCCGAATGCTGTCACTGTTACTGTTGTAACATTTCTTAACCTGGCACACAGGGCCACTTGTGGGGGGTTGATCTGCTTTCAGGCTCAGTGATGGTTTTCCACCCATCCTGTCCCAGGCGCGAGGGCCGAACCGGGGCAGTCCTTACACGGGCACGATGATTAGGAGCCATTTGTGGTCAGACAGTTGAATCTGAGTCCAAGCACACGGATTGTCACTTGGGACCTTAGATGACTTACTCAACCCCTGGGGGTCTCAGTTTCCTTATACCTAAAATGAGGAGAGTAGAGAACTCTCACTGGCTGTTACGAGATTGAAGGAGATACAGGATGTGAAATGCTTGGTATGTAGTACGTGGTCCATAAATGATGGCCTTACTTTTTATGACCGAATCCTTGTGTTCTTTTTTGGACCTTCCTGCCCTGTGGACCCTGCTGCCTCTGATCAAAGTGGTTTACTCGTCTTCTCCATGCACGAGCACTTGAACAGTCTTGCAAGCCCGCCTCCCATATGGTCTCACTGGCCTTTTCTGGACGTCAGTGGGGCTTTTTACGTCCCTCTGTTGTGGCATTTATTTCACATAGTGCAAGTTGTTCTCACATTTGGAAGCTTCCTTAGCAGAGGAACGGACTTCTTTATTTTTTGTACTGTCAGACAATAACACACAGGCATTTAATAACGTTTGTGGATGAAAGAAAGGCAGACTATATAATATCCATATATATATGTGTATATATATATATATATATATATATATACTTTATGTGTATATATATACTTTATATATATGTATATATATATACTTTATATATATGTATATATATATATACTTTATATAAAGTATGTGTATATATATATACTTTATATATATATATAAAGTATTTCTAAATCTCTAAATCTTAAATTATACCTTATATATAAGCGATGAAATGTGCCTTCTTTCCACCCCTGCTCACTGGTAACTCTCACAGCGCCATTTTCATGTGTCTTCAGAAACTTTATAGTCGGTCTTTTGTTAATATATTTTTACATATCTTTCTGCTTTTAAATTCTTATACTGTATTTCGAGGATAGCTTCTCTATTTTATTCATATTTAGCCATTCTTTAATGGACTATAGTGTGTCCATAAAAGTCCATAGTATAGATATTCATAAATATCTTTCTAATATAGATGTGTATAAAATATAGCTTTGCATGCGATTTATTTCCAAATCTTTTGCAAATTAGTAATGATTCGTAATAGATACCTTTCACATAATTGTTCCTTTAACATACATATAATGGACATCAGCTTACAAGTTTTCTTTTTTTACAAAACCAGACATATTGGATATGGAAAATTACTCATATACTCTTCTCCCTTGAAAAATGTGCACAATAAGGAGTGAAAAGGTTAACTGAGTTGCTCAAAATAAATTAGCCAGGTCATCAGTACATAGCAAGGAACCCAACTGACTATTTTTTCTCTTAATCAATTTAAGTATAAGGATGAGATTTAAGAATACACCACTTACATTTTTTTGTGTGATGCTTTACAAAATTTACCTCTTTCATCATTTTTATGTCATTCACCTTCACTGATCATTTGTAGCTTATTTTTATGACACGGTTATTTATGAATCAAGATTCAGTTTTGCATCTGTGTAAGTAAATCTCTGTGTCTTAGGTTGTCATCTGTACAAACAAGAGAGTGTTTTCAAATACTCTGGCAGTGTATCCTCTAGAAGTTTAGTTCTTTGGAGGGTTGATATGTGTTTGA
Organism: Lynx rufus; assembly: GCF_022079265.1. Lineage (NCBI taxonomy): Eukaryota > Metazoa > Chordata > Mammalia > Carnivora > Felidae > Lynx > Lynx rufus. The sequence continues at coordinate 4,613,740 of NW_025814840.1, read as the reverse complement.
AGATGGCAAGTGGCGTGGTCCATCCAGTAAGTCTGGGAAGCACTGGGCTAACTCAACAACACATGCCAGCATATAAAATCCAGAGGGATAAGAATTAAATGGAAAAAAATAGAATAGTCCAACATATCAAAACAGAATTGATGCCACCCCTCTTTAGGTAATACTGCATAATTAAACACAATTAATTAATACAATAAATACTGACAAAATGTCTGTTTGCCAGGCATCCTGCTAAGGCATTGTGGGTTTAAGGATGAGCAATGGAGAACCAGTCTCTGCTGAAAGGGATGGACATTAACCCAAAGAGAAATTAATTCAATATTGGCTTTAAGACTATATAACTACTACTCAGTTACTCTGCAGAGTGTTGACCACAATACCTGATGTAGACCACATCCCTGAGGAAGGAATATTGGAGTGAGCTATAAAGATAGGAAGGGGGTGCAGGAGGTAACCAGTTTCGAAGAACAGACAAGGAGATGTGAGGGAAGAACATCTGACAAGGAGACACCATATGCAAGGCCATAAAGGGACTGCACCCAGGCCTGTGGAAAGTTGTGCAAAAAGGCTCATAGGCCACAGTGCATGGTGAGGAGAGTGAGGTAAAATATCTCTGGGGTGAACTTTCTGAGTATATAAATATAGAAGATTTTGAGCATATTAAAATATAAAGTTTCTGCCTGTTAAAATCACTTATGCCAAAGTACAAATAGCAAACTGAAGAAAACATTTGCCACGATGGTCTTATTTATAAATAGTGTGTGTAAATTACCTAAGATATGTACCCAGTTCTCCATATAAATGGACCCAGGAAATGAACACACAGCCGGCCAAAGAGGAAAAACATGAATATAATGAACCTGGAAGATATCTAATCTCACTTTTGTTCAACGGAGGGACACATCAAATTCACAGAAACTTGGTACCGCAAGTATTAATTGGTGTAGTAACAGTGAGCTGGAACGTTTCCTAGTGAGATGGAATCTGTTGTTAGGAAGCATCCCAGCTGCACGCATCATAGTCCGTAGATAACGTGGACATTATTTGACCCTGTGATTCTAATCCATTTATCAATCCATCCACCTGTCACCCATTCATCAAACTCTACCTGGGCAGCTACTCTGAGTCCAGATACTAAGGAGAAAATCTCTCTTACAGGAAGGAATGGAATGATTGGTAGGATTAGACTATGGAAGGGGCCTTTCAACAAATACATTACTTTTCACAAGTTTACACCCAAGTGATCACATGCAGTTTACCTAGAGAGGCTATAAATAAGGTGGACACGCACACACTCAAGGGAAATTGGGAAGTTCTTGTGGCAACTTTATCATTCTACTGACTTAGGTCAAAATAACTACTGGTAAAAATACTAGGAAAACGGTCTTCAGTTTCATCTGGTCATGGGCTCTTTTGAAAACAGAATTAAATGGTTTATTTTTTCTTTTCTCTAAAAAATATTTTGTATGTGAAGGCAAAGTCTAGCCCAGTTACTGAAAGAAGGAAGTTTCCCATTGTCTGTAGTCAATTACGTGCTTAAATAGATGCAATGACATTGGGACCAGACGATTCGTTTCATAGTCCTTCTCACTAGACAATAATACATTTTCATCATCTGGGTTTACGGGGTGAAACGAGAGAAAGCATCAGTCTTGTTCTAAGTACTTCAGTGTAGAATGGTACAAACTTTAAAAGGGGATACGTGTTCTCTGTGGGGAGCTCTAACTGAGGGACCATTTGATTTCTCTCCGTGCACCTACATCGTTGGAACTTCACTTGACAATCTGGAATTAGGGGAAGTCTATAGAATGATCTCTATACAGGAAGAATATGAACGTGGATTATCGTTTGTAATGTTTCTCATGTCTCAGCATCCATTTCTATTTAAGCTGCTGCCCAGGCCAGGCGCTTACCATCTCACACTCAGATTATTCTAAAACCTTAGCTGCTCTTTCTCCATTAAATCTCCCTCACGTGATGCCACCAGAATAATTTTGCTGAAACATAATCACTTTTATTATGTCGCTCTCCTGCCTAAATGCCCTCTATCATCTGCAGGATAAAACTTTAAAAATTATTTTGAAAGACATTCCTAATTTCCTCCCTTCCCACCTGAACCTAGCTCCCTTGACTTGTCTCCCACTGTTCACCTGCAGAAATCTTGAATCTATATGCTTATTTCATGTCCCACATGGATTTTGACTTTGTGCCTTTGGCATAGTTCTGTTTTTTATGGTGTATTTCCTATTGCTGTTGTAATAAATCACGACAAAATTCGTGGCTTAACATAATACAAATTAATTATTTTAACAGTTCTGGAAATTAGAAGTTGACATAAGAGGGGAACCTGGGTGGCTCAGTTAGTTAAGCGTCCGACTTCAGCTCAGGTCATGATCTTGCAGTGCATGAGTTCAGGCCCCCCCCATAGGGCTCTGTGCTGACAGTTCAGAGCCTGGAGCCTGCTTCAGATTCTGTGTCTCCTTCTCTCTCTGCCCCTCTCTCACTCGCTCTCTCTCTCTCTCTCTCAAATAAATAAACATCAAAAAAACTTTTTTAAAAGTTGACATAAGAGTCTCACTGGTCTAAAGTCAAGGTCTCAGCAAGACTGCTCTCCTGCTGGATGCTCTAGAGGAAAATTTCTTTCTCACCTTTTCCGGTTTCGGAACCCTGCCTGCCTCTGAAGTCTCCTGGCTCCTTCCATCTTCAAAGCCAGGGATGCCTGATAGAGTCTTTCTCACACTTCATTATTCCAACTGTGACTTTTCTGCCTCCCTCTTCCTCATTTAAGGTTACAAACCACCCCCACCCCGTATAATGCCAGATAATCTCCCTCTTTGAAGGTCAGATGATTAGCAACCTCCACTTCTTCTAGCACATGAATTCCCCTTTTGCCATGGAAGGTAAGATACTCACAAATTCCTACATATGGGCTGTTTTCCTTTGTAATCTGTAGTTATTCAGTTGTTCTTCAGTGCCTGGTCCGTCCCTTCTTTGAAGCCTCCCCAGGTGACAGTCAACCACGGCAATTTTCCCCTTCTCTGAAGGGAGAGACCAGAGGAGACTCCGTGTCTCTTCTTACCTGGATCATCACACATGACACGGGTGAGCGCTTCCGTAACATCCTCTATAGTAAAACGGTGGATTCTTGTGTGCATTTGTGCAGACCTAGTGAATATACTTTTCTGTTGCTTTCTGTTGTTCATCTTCAGACCTCAGTGTTCTCATTTCCATAGGAAAGCCATATGCAGAGTTTGGCATGTTGTGTTTCAGTCTGTTCTACAGATAGAAAATTATAGAAGTTGTGGATAACAGTCTGAGTCTGACCGTGCTAGAATGACCCTTCCATACTATCACAGCTGCTGGATATTCATGTGTCAAGTCCTAACCGTGTTTATCTGAAGGACATAGTAGAGACATGAGTAAAGATTTTTATACAAAGAGGCTTTTGGTAGTATCAGCTCGGAAACTATGTAAATAAGAGATAGTTAAATTCTGATAGATAAATGTGATAAAACATTATGTAACTATTAAAAAGTATGTTCTTAAAGATTATATAATAATACAGGCAATGGTTATATATGTATATGATTAAATACAAATATAAATATATATAGTTCAGGGAAAAGGAGTAATATAAAATTCTGTGTGTATGTCTATATATACATTTCTTAGGATTTATTTATATGTGTTTATATTTCATTTATATATATTTGAAATCTTAAAGTTTATGTCAATATTAAAAAAGAACTGGAAAGAAAAATACCAAAATACTAAAAGGGGTCATGCCCAAGGATGGGATTATAAATGGCTTTTAAATATTTTTCTTTATACCTTTTCTTATTTTTCAATTTCCTTCCAAATTAAACATAATTTTTAGCTTCTGATAAATTATTTTAATTTATAATTTTATATGTAATCAGATATATCGTTCCCTCCAGAGTAAATACATTCAGCTAACACTTGCTGGCCATTTACTAGTCTCCAGACACCGTGCTGGGCACCACATGTGAGACGCGGTGGGTGCCCTCAAGGAGCTCATCCTCAATGAGACAGACAAGGGAAATAGTCAGGTGGGGGCAGCCGTAACGAAATACCCCAGGCTGGGTGGCTTGAACAACAGAAATTATTTGCTCACGGTTCTGGAGGCTGGACATCCAAGGTCGGGGTTAACAGGGTTGCTTTCCTCCAAGGCCTCTCTCCTTGGCTTGTAGATGGCTGCCTTCGTGCTTCCCCGCATGGCGGCCCCTCTGTGCACACACGTGTCTGTCTGTGTGTGTGTCTCTTGTGTGTCCAGATTTTCTCTTGTTGTAGGACACCACTCGCTTTGGCTCAGGGCCACCCTAACAGCCTCATTTTAACTTAATCACCTCTTTAAAGGTACTGGAGTTGGGTTTCAACCCATGAATTTGGCGAGGAGGGAAGACGCAGTTTAACCCATACTAATAAGTAAATAAGAAATCTTAATATTCTCTAATGATGACAGGACTGATGGTATGTACAGGCACAGTGCTCTTTCAGAGGAGGGAACAATCATTCTTTTTGGAGGTGGTCCAGGTTGGGTTCGTAGAGCAGGTTACATTTGGCAAGAATTTTGAGAAATGAGGCTTTGACAGTCTCTAGTTGATAGGAACATGTATAGGGAGCCCGGGTGGCTCAGTTGGTTAAACATCCAACTCTAGGTTTCGGCTCAGGTCATGATCTCGTGGTTCTGGGGATTTGAGCTCTGTTTCAGGCTCTGTGTTGACAGTGCTGAGCCTGCTTGGAATTCTCTCTCTCTCTCTCTCTCTCTCTCTCTCTCTCTTTCTCTCTCTGCCCTCCCCTGCTCATGCTCTCTCTCTCTATCCCTTCCTAAATAAATAAATATTTAAGAAAAAAAAGAAATGTGTACTATAACTGATTTATACAGCATAAAATATAGGAAAGGTATAATTTTACATGAGATCAGAAAGCATGATTTTATTGTATGACACAGAACTTCTAGATTTCATTTATTTTGATCAGGAACCTGATGTGTTTAGGAGAAGTGAAGGAAGGAAACCATCTCTCTTGACGGTGATGACAGTGTCTTTCACTTTTTTTTTCTGGATAAAAAATACCTGAGTGATTTAGCTGAAATGAGAAAATAAGAATGTCTCAGAAGTAGCTCCTTCTACAACTTACACGGCCAGGTGTGGGCATCAGACCCCTGAGTAGTGATATGGTGGAGGCTAGGAACCCGTGTTTCTGGAAAGCTTGCAAGAACATTCGGAAGGGTGTCCAGGTTGACGAGGACAGTCAGAGTGAGCCAGCATGCCATGGGGCTCCCAGCAGACAGCCGCGTGACTGAGGACCCAACTTCCCCATGACGGTTTCGCCCTGGAGGATATTACGTGCATTTGATAAAACCCTAAATACTTAAAGTTTAGTATCTTGAATTTTTCATATCGCTGCTTGATTTACAGGTACTTTCTTGATTAGACTCTAAGCCTCTTGAAGGTGAGAACCGAGTCTTTATGGTTTGTGTCCTACATCTTCCGGAGCCCTTTCCGCTGTGCGGCTCTGTATCCTCTCACCCTCCAGTGGAAATCTGCACCTTGCACGAGAGCACTGTCTCTGACAAAGGCAGCGTTCTTTACAAAGACGTCCGTACCAGCATCTGTAATTATCTTCGTATTCCCTCAGATGTTTTTAGAGTTACACTGCTGATTGATAACCTTTCTTTCTGCCCTGAGTCGATGCTCACACATGTACCAGGCCGGGTTTTCACATGTCTCTGCATCTCACGTTTGCATTTATACTATCCCTTTTGCCGGTTACAGCTAGTTGCCTCTGTCCCTTATGACCTTTAGGAGATGCTTGCTGTTCCTGACAGATGCTGCTGTAACACCGTATACATTTATTGTAGGAAAAAAACACACACACACTGATTAAAATTGGGGGCCTCACATGTAGAAGAGTTCATGGACCCCTAGAGTGCTTCTGACAAAATAGTCGAGGAGCAAAGCTAGACGGTCTGATGGGCCAGCACGTGAAAGTTCCTGTCTCCTTAATACCTTTCACCTCAACTAAGACACTTCTGTTTTTGAAGTTTTCAAAGATGGCGAAGAGATACAGCACTAAATACAATACTAATTTATTCATCGTATTTTTATATTAAATCTCACAAAGCAAGAATTCACTAGTGTGTTTTATCCTAATTTATTTTGAAATCCCAGCTGAGTGTATTTCTGTATGGAGAGACTCACGGATGGGTCCAACAAATGACCTTCCTTTTTTGCCAAGTTTCTAAAAAAGGGAGATCGTGGGAGGTTATATGTTGCTCTGATGAGTAGCTTTACGAATACTTGGAAAAATCCCCCGGGGATATTAATTGGAATAATTTCAAAATGTCAGATGGATTGTATTCGTGTTCTCAGCCATTCTACTTCCACTTCTCCGTCTAATGAAGCTCAATCTCTCAATCTCTCTGCTCTCTCCTCTTGTTCTTTTTCTCTCTCTCAACTAGAGGATATTTAAACCTTCTCCTTTCTCCTCAAACCTTCTGGCGTCTCTTGTGCTTTTTCTCAGTCGGTGATCCTATTTCCCCTGGAACACCCACCACTGCTGCTAATGCACCTGCATCTACACCATGTATTGTGTCTCCCTTCCTGTGACTATGGATGAATGTTTGTGTTTTGATGTAACTTCTCCCTGCGCGTAAGACCTCAGCTCTCCCTCCTCCTCCAGCGTATCGTGCCAGTATGATCTGCTGTTTCTCTGCACCATCAATGTTTCTCCCTCTACTGGATTATAACCACCAGCTTACAGATTTTCAGTACCTTCTCCCATCTTAGCCAAGCAAACCCTCTCCTTGCTCTAACATTTACTCCAGCTGTCACCACCCTCCCGCCATGTGTCTCTTCTCTGACAGCAGAACTCAAGAATGGGTTGCCTGCGTGCCCTGTCTCTCTCCACCCTGGCTTCCCATCCGCACGTTGAAATGCTCGAGTCAAGTTTCAGTCTCCACCTCACCACTGAAGCAGCTCTAACCAATGTCACCACCTGACTTCGCGCTGCTTGGGTGAGGTGCTCGTTCCCGTCACTCTCCTTAGTTGATCTACGAGCAGCTGAGAATCACCTTCCTAATGATTCGCCCCTTCACTTGGTTTCCAGAATGCCAGTATCTGCTGGTTTTCATCCTACTTCAAGGCTGCTCCTTCTCAGCCTCTTTGCTGTTGTCTTACTTTGGCCTCTAAAGTTGGATTTCCCCAGGGCCAGTTCTTGGACGACTTCTCCTCTCTGGATTCACTCATTCTTTGGTGAGCTCATGAGTTTCACAGTTATAAACACCAGTATGATGGTGGCTCCCAAATGTACATCCAGCCCACACCTACTTCTGGTATTCCAGTCTTATTTTCGGCCATGAAAATGCACATCAGCTAAGGCCGTTTCTCTGCTCAGATTTTTACCCATTTTTACTCGTTGCCCAGAACAAAAGCCGAAGACCGCTCCGGGGTCTGCAAAGGCCCCACCTGGATGATTTTCCCACTGCCTCCCTGCCTTGTCCCCTTCTTCTCCTGGTCACTCCCCCAACCCCACCCTTTCTGCTCTTCCTCCTGTTCTTTAACCTTGGCCAGGCGTTCCAGCCTCGCTGCCTTTGAACTGACTGTCCCTCCAGACGTCTCTAACTCACCCTCCAGCTCTCTGAAGTCTTCGGCTGAATCTCACCTGCTGAGTAATGCCTCCCAGACCACCCTGTTCATCACACCCCCCCCACACACATTATCAAACATTCCACCTCTTGTATTGTTTTCTTCACGGCATGCCATTTACTACTACCTAACATGCCGTATATTTTAATTACGTATTTATTGGATGTCTCCGTCCACTAGAACATACAGTCCCTGAGGTCAGGGATGTTTGCCTGTTTTGCCATTTATTGCTGTCTCCCCAGCACACAGCACTCGGCAAATATTGTATGTTCAATACATCAGCGTTTCTCAAAGTGTAGCGCCCAGACCAGCAGCGGTAGAATGACCTGGCAACTTTTTAGAAACGTGTTAGAAATGCCAATTCTTAGACCGTACCGTATTCCCCCTGAATCTGAAACTCTGAAGGCAGGCTCCAGTAAGCTGTGCTGTGACTAGCCCTCCCTCCAGGTTAACTCTTACTTCTGCTAATTTTGAGAATCATTGTGATGAATATTTATTGAGTGAGAGGATAAATGAGAAAATGTTTATTCCTGTTACCCTTTGACAAGCAATCACAACTTCGGGTTAAAATGTCATGCAAATAACTGAGTAAACTCACTTCATAGAATATGTTTTTTTCTAATAGGAGTCATAATAAATATAATAAGAAAAAGTTCTAGTTTATAATGTAGAAAAAATTAAAAAAACACATACACATTATGTTCAGCCATGAATCAAATATATTGAACAGTAGGATACTTAGATAGTCATAACTGAATCTATAAAATTAACTTACAGTTTTAATTCAGTTTTAGTGAAAACTTGTCTTAAAAATTAGTTCCAAGGACTTTGTCCTATGATTTAAAATTATAACAAAGCTCTTATGAATCAACTTACTTCCCTTGGTCTTTCCTTGTTCTTAGACTTTTGATTCTAATTTTCTAAGGTCAAAAACTACCCCATATCTGTATGTTCCCTGTATCCAAATAATCACAGCACATGTGAGCACCTGTTCCACACTTGATGTTTGGGATATACATTCTGCTGTTAATGAGATGGGGACAGAGAACGTATTTAAGTTCGCAAAACCTCACATTTTCTCTGATCGTGAAGCAAGCCGAAACTTCCTCCCTTACTGTCCTGTGCGTGAAGTTGTGATAACCCTTTCTAGGGGAAGCAAGTGTCTCTGTTAGTCCAGGAAAATCTGCGTTTATACTCCATATCCTGATGCAGTTATTATCAGCATCCCTCATCTCCAACAGGGTGCTGGCTTGATGATAAATTATATGGCCACCCTGCTTTGTTATATATATAATAAATGTATCATCACCTTCAGTCTACATTTTTACACAATGTATAAAGAATATTGGTAACCAGGGTTCTAAAAATCTCTGACATTCACTAGGAACATTAACCTTGGAATGTCACTCAAAATGTCTAGATTAGTCCTTTTAATACTACAGTGAGGAAGGAGTTCTTTCATATAGCACGTGTACAAATGAGTATTATATGACATTATTTATTTTACCAAGAATTTCCGCTTTATTAACATGGCATTTTATTTGCCTTAGATTTCATTAAAGTGTCTTCCAATTCTGATCCTGAGTGCCGGTGTCAATTTCCAAACATGTCCTGTTTTCTTAGTATGTGTTCTGAGGATGACCCTGTGGTGTTACTACTACAGACAGAAAAGCGAAGGGCGCAGTTACCAAGTTTGCTTTGCCTGATTTCTTTCCTTTAGTGAGTCAGCTGACCTTTCCATTTATCGGACATGGTGAAGCTACCACCGCAGACGCCTCGTCTGTAAAGAGGGCCAGGAGATGCGTGCAGAATTACCACTGCGTGTGATTGGAGTTTTGGGTTAAGTTCTGTGGACTGGTGTTCCACGGGAGCTTTTAGTTGCATCACATGTTCAGGCAAAATGAAAATGTAAATAAGAGGTGCCTAGGTGGCTCAATTGGTTAAGCATCCGACTTCGGCTCAGGTCAGGATCTCGTGGTTCGTGAGTTCAAGCCCTGTGTTGGGCTCTGTGCTGACAGCTCAGAGCTTGGAGCCTGCTTCCGATTCTGTGTCTCCCTCTCTCTCTCTGTCCCTCTCCCAGCTCGTGCTCTGTCTCTCTCTCTCTCTCTCTCTCTCTCGTTCAAAAATAAATACACATTAAAAGAAATTTTAAAAAGATAAATCCACTAATGGGCTTAAATGCTTTCCTTTTAAGAATTCAAATCTCTTATGTAAATTGTACATTGCTGTGAACCATATTTTGCCAGTGTGTGTGCCTACTCCTTTGGAATGATTTTTAAGGTTATCTGGATTTTTAAATGTTCAGTTGGTCTTGCATTCTAATTGATTGAGAATTTACAGTTTATTGATGGATTGATGCTTCACTATCATAGATTTTTTAAAATTTTTTTAATGTTTATTTATTTTTGAGACAGAGAGAGACAGAGTGAGAGTGGGGGAGGGGCAGAGAGAGAGGGAGACACAGACTCCAAAGCAGGCTTCAGGCTCTGAGCCATCAGCACAGAGCCTGATGCAGGGCTTGAACCCATGAACCGTGAGATCGTGACCGGAGCTGAGCGGCACACTTAACCAACTGAGCCACCCAAGCGCCCCAATCATAGATTGTTTTAATGGAAAAATATATGTCAGCAGACAGGAATGAAGGTCCTGTCCCTAAAACGATGTATCGTGGATGTTCCAATGGTTACTGCAATTTTGCAATCAATTGTATAGTTAGTTCGTCCAGACAGCGAGAGTCTTTGTAACATAGATACGTGTCGGTTTGCTTGATTCATCCTCCTGTCATCAGCCTGTTTCTGGCTGGCTGTTCGTCACAGTGGTGCCAGCACCTGCTCCAGCTGCCATACCCAGAACAGGCGTGTGCAGTTCCACGTGTGTAACAGTAACGGCTGGCACACACACAGCAACCCTGGCATGGCCCCCTGAGTGGGCGGTTTGTATACACAATCGAGACCACAGCCCGCTTGGCCTCTTTCAGGTTAGGTAACAAGTGTGGGTTTGGTGCTAGTCTGGGGTTGACCTTAAAATAGCCAATCCAAACACTTTACTGTTTCTGCAATAAATGTTGTACATTTTTTAGAATACATTATTTATATGGAAAAAACTCGAGGTACCGTCTAGTGCCACTGTCCCCAATGAGTTTCTTTATAATGGAGACACGCTTATTTCTACCATCTGTTTTGTTCTGGGCTGGAAGGTTTGTCAGGTCCGACACGACGGCACGGCTTCATGGCATCATTTTACACTATCACTTGGTGGAGAACATATGGAGACCAAAGTGTGTATGACAGAATAGCATCCACAGTCCGTAGGGTTATAAAATATGAGTCTTTGAAAAAATTAAGCCTTGAGTCTGTTTTCAGACTAAACACACACTTCGGGAGCAGAAGTTTCTTCTATTTACGGGACTAATTATGGGTATTTTAGTGAAAAAGTTTCAGAGTGGCAAATCTCAATGTCAGGGATTTTCCCATCTGATTTAGCAAGTTAGATGCTTTTGAATGTTGCATTTACTCTAACAGGAAACTGAAAAGTGTTCTGTCACTGCATTGGAGCAAATTGCAATGATCTCTAATCTATTAAAAATAGGCTTAATCAGTAATTTACAAAAATGTATATCTTTATTACCAGCTATACTGTTTGGCTATTTATTTAGTTCAGTATTTCAAACACAAAAAGCAAAATAAGCAAATAAATCTTTGTCACATCCTTCCCTTTTTGAGGTTCCCTCTTGGACTGTCTCTATGGTGCTTATTTGCTAGGTTGTGCTGTACAGTTTTTTTTTTTTTTTTTAGTTTTTCCTAGGAAGGGACTGTGTCGCAGACACATAGAAAATAATTTTTCACAGCTAATGCTAGCTGACATTTTTGAGAATGGGTACATTGTGAAATAGAAGCTTGAGTCCTAATCATTAAGTCTCAGTGGATTTAATTATTCAAAATTGCTTTACTGTGGAATAGATTCAGTCTGTCTGCTTTACTGCTTTACTGTGGAATAGATTCCTGACTGCTTTACTGTGGAATAGATTCAGTCCTCAGAAAATAAAGCAGGTTTGAGAACTTCAGGTGAGTTTTCACAACTGCCCCATATCTCATGGCTGGTCCCTCAGCAGACCACTCTACTTCATGTATTAGGGAACTTATCGATGTGTTTAAGAGAAACACACATTTGGGGCGCCTGGGTGGCTCAGTCAGTTAAGTGTCCAACTTCGGCTCAGGTCATGATCTCCCAGTTTGTGGGTTCGAGCCCTGCGTCGGGCTCTGTGCTGACAGCTCAGAGCCTGGAGCCTGCTTTGGATTCTGGGTCTCCCTCTCTCTGCCCCTTCCCTGCTCACACTTTGTCTCTCTCTCAAAAGTAAATAAACATTAATTTTTTTTTTTTTTTTTTTGGAGAGAGAAGCACACATTTCACTGTCCTTTCTCAAAATATGTAGGCAGTTTTTTTCCTTGGGCTTATAAGCCCCAGCAGATACAGCTTTTTGAAACTCTAAACATACCACTTTTCTAGTATATTATTTCTTAGAGTGAACCTCAGACATGCCCACTTTTGCGTTCTGAGTAAAACAATAGGAACAGAATGTTTTTCTCCCCAAACTACTCCCCCTCTCCAAATAAACCAAAGCATTAGATAAAATTGGTAGCACCGAAACTGAGGATATCTAAAAACAGCAACCTGTAACCTTGGGAAGTTTTGAGAGCTATAAATACAATGGCCAAGAGCATTTTAACCACAGAATTTTTGCCTTAAACTTAGGGACTTGCAAGGTCGTCGAGTTGCTCTCCTGCAGCCCATATTAAAATGCTTATGTTTGGGAACAACGCAGTTCACATTCCCTGACTTTGTTTGTTTGTTTGTTTTTTCAAATGCATCCATATTTGTAACCAACTTGTAATGTCTGCTTCGGTTCCCAAGCACACAAGCAAATACACTTTCTGAGCAGTGATAGGAATCGATAACTGTTTGTTTACAAATTGTCTGACAATGAGTCAGAAGCCTGTGATTGTTTTTAATATACAAACCTTCTTAGATTGATTTAGCAATCTGGAAGAATTTCCTGTCTGTCTCTCCATCTTTATAATCTAAGGGGGAAAACAAAATGCCTTTAATGCTTTCAGCCTTTCTGTCTGATACAGAAGTAATATCGTGTATTCCACAGAGAAAATAATGCCTTCTCTATTCCATTAAATTGTACTGACTTATCACACAACCCTGGTTTTGGGTTACATCATCCCTCAGAATGCTGCCTGCGCCTGAGGAAACATGGCTACTCTGATTAGCAGTAAAGGAAAGTTCTTTCTCTCTGATGGAACAGGACTGTGAAGTACATTGTGAGGGGTGAGCAGGAGCACCAGTGACTGGGAGGGCTGGCTGACAAGCCCATGGCGATTACCCCAAAGGAAACCCCACCCACTGAAGGAGAGGTTGGTGGGGGGGGGGGTGTGGGGAAGACATTTTCTGTGGTTTTACTGTTGATCTCTGTTTCCTCACACAAAGTTTATTGTAATTGACAATCAGACTCTTACTACACAGGATGCTTTAATCTAAATATTTGAAGGTGCTTTTCTTTCCCCCTCTTTTTGTAATCTAATGAAGTACGATCTTTAAAATTGAATCAACAGAAACATAAGATCATAGTTACCAACAGCAACCAAAAGCATTAAAATAAATAGGGGCAGACTGTGCTCCAACAGAGAAAATGAGAGGTTGAAGCACATTATTCTTTTAAACGCACACATATATTCGGCAAAAAAGGTATGATAATTACTCTGAGTTACCTGCCTTGTCTGCCTACAGTTGCCAAATGCATGAGTTAAATGGTTCTCCCAACCGATTTTGTTTGGGGAGATAGCCCCCAAATTACAAAATAGATTTTAAAAATACTCCTTTTGCACAGCTCAATCTAGACAAACTGGTTAGTTATCAGTCTAAAATTTTAGGGGTGCCGGGGTGGCTCAGTCGGTTAAGTGTCCAACTTCCATACAGGTCAAGATCTCTCGGTTTGTGAGTTCGAGCCCTGTGTTGAGCTCTGTGCTGACAGCTAGGAGCCTGGAACCTGCTTCGGATTCTGTGTCTCCCTCTCTCTCTGTCCCTACCCCACTCATGCTCTATGTCTCTCTCAAAAATAAATATTAAAATTTTTAAATTACAAATTACATACATGCATATTGTGAAATGATTACCACAGTAAGATGAGAAACACACTCATCACATTACACAGTTACCATTTATGTGTGTGATGAGAACATTTAATATCTGCTATCTTAGCAGATTTCAAGTATAGAATACAATATTGTTAGCTGTGGTCACCATGCTGTACATTAGATCCCTCAGAACTTACTCATCTTACAATTGAAAATTTATACACTTTGACCAACATTTCCCCATTTCCCCCACCCACCCAGCTCCTGGCCCCAAAGAAACGAAATCAGTACCTTGAAGAGATATCTACACCGCCACGTTCATTGCAACATTATTCCCAATGGCCAAGCTAAGTCTATTGATGGAGGAATGGATAAAGAAAATGTGATATATGTAACACGTGTAATAGAATATTAATCAGCTGTAAGAAGAAGAGGGAAATCCTGCCCCTTGCAACAGCATGGATAAAACCTGAGGGCATGATGCTACATGACACAAGTCAAACAGGGAAATGTATGGTCTCCCTTATAACTGGAATCTATCATGGGCATCAGTATTTTTGAAGTCCCCCAGGGACCGCCAGTCTCCATCCTGCACCTACGTCTTCTGCCTCCCTTCCTTTCGCATTCCTGTGCATCCTCTCAGCTCAAGCCACGCTTCCTTCTCTTCCTCAAAGTCCCCCAACTTATTCCAGCCTTAGAGCATGTGCACCTGCTGTCCTCTCTATCTGGAATTCCTCTCCCCGCAGATTTTCATACAGCTGCATTCTTCTTGAGATTTAGAGTTCAGCTCAAGCATCCAACACTTTGAAAAGAACTCCCCCGAGGTGCCCACCAACTTACGCTGTGTCACATCGTCCCATTTTATTTTCTTCATTACCTTCTTTTGAAAGTTACTTTGGTATTTGTGCGTTCACTTACTATCTCTCTCAACTACTAGAAGTTCCATATTGTAGAACCTTTATTTCTTCACCATTGTCCTCGCCCCTTAAACAGGGTCTAGCAGCATATTGTAGACACATAATAAAGTCGCTCATCTTAAAAGCTATTAATTAGGCACTTACGGTGTTCCAGGCTCTGTTCTAGGAAATAAGGATAAACCGATGAACACAACAGATGAAATATGTAAATAAACAAGGAAAATTATTACAGTACCACTGGACAGTTTCTGGATTAACTCACTTCTTCCAGGGAACTTTCCTTTTTAATACCATTGAATTTCCACAACTAGAAGCAAACAGTCCACAGAGATGTGTTCAGAATTTATAGGCTTGCAGTCTGGCCTACCAGGAGGGATGCCTGACACCACAGAATCTGGATCTCAATTCTGGCTCTACCAATACTGGTAGCTCTGAAATATTAGACGAGACCCATGCTGTGCACTTATTAGGAACACGGCTTCAGGGGAGCTGATTTCAAAGATGGGCATTTAAAATGTATTCGTCCTCTCTGGTATTTAGTGTTCTTGTGTGTAACAAGTGAGTAATGATACGCCACTGTCTCAGTGGATCAAAGAAGGAAAAGAATGAGAAATTAAGGCTAGAAAATGCACAGAAAATATGCATCTTAATAATAGCGGAGGTTACATCAATTCTCCTTCTGTCCCTCCCTGCTTTGACTTTTTTCATCGGCGAAACAATGAAGGTAAAGTAACATTTCTGCCG
The DNA here is from genome assembly GCF_022079265.1 of Lynx rufus. Lineage (NCBI taxonomy): Eukaryota > Metazoa > Chordata > Mammalia > Carnivora > Felidae > Lynx > Lynx rufus. Next base: position 4,598,269 of record NW_025814840.1, on the reverse strand, counting down.
TCTTTTCCAAAACTCACATTTTCAAAATGTTCTTGATGATGATGCTGGGGCCCTTGACACTGAACGCTTTCTGCATTCTTAATAAATACATATTCCAGAAAAATGTGATGACTCGTCCTGGACTTCTTGGCTGTTTTATTTTCAGATCCTGTGAAGGATTAAGATGAACAATGGGGTGAAATTACTCTGTGATTTGCTACTCATAGTTGTGACATTTGCTTTTGCCTTGTTTTGCCTTATCAATCTGCTGGTTTTCTGGATACCATGGATTTTTGTTTTGCTTTGTTCTTGCTCTACGCGTACGCGGTTTCCGAGTCTGTTTCTCACAAGAGCTATTATTGTTTTTGAATGGATGATTTTAGCTCAGTGGAATTTGTTAGCCCACCCCTCATTACATTGCTTCGGACTTTGAAAGATGGAGGAAATTGCTCGGGGTGGGTAGCCAGCCAGTCTGACTAGTCCACCGGGCACAGGCTCCCTGGTCACTGGGATCACTAACGCCTAATGCCTCTCTAATTACAGACATGTCTCATTCCTGGCTACTTAACGGCCTCACCGCAGGGAGTGACTCCACTTCCTGACTGGAAGCCTACCTTCATTAGCGTGAACTGTACATCATAACCATCTAGTTTTACAATAACCCAAGGGGCCCTTCCTCCCAGAACTGTGGCCACGTGACAGTCTTAGTATTTGAACGTGGAGACAGATGATAAGAATTTATGACTTCTGACTTTAAAATGCAAAAGGTAAAACTCTGCCTGGTGTGGTTTTAAAAGGAGCCGTCTGGGCCACTAACGGAGAAGATGCGGAGGTTCTGTTTTACCCGTCCGTCCGTCTTCAGCGTCCCTTTTCTTCCTAAGTGAAGCGAGGTCTGTAGGAAGACTCTCAGCGTGGCTGAAGTCTGAACGAGGATGGAGACTGAGAGAAACACAGAAGCCTGCAGAGCCTCTTAGCACCAGTTCGAGAGTTAGTATGTCTCCAAGTAAAAGAATTCTCACTTACGGTGGATCAGAACTTCGGGTCCTGATTCAAACCTTATCCACTTATACACCCCTCTTCCTCACTATCACATTTGCTACCTTTTTATGGCAAATTCTTCGTATGCTGGGCCCTGCACTCAGCACTCTAGGTGTTAGCTTCACAGATATTGCCCTGAACACTGCAAGACAGGTTGTCTCCATTTGTACAGGAAAACACTAAAACTCAGAAAAGCTTAGGAAGTTGCCTAAGCAACTCACGAAGCCTATGGCTGGGCCGAGACGTGAACTCTGCTTTACTGGATTCTAAACTTCTCTCAGTCCACTCTGCCTTTCTCACCCAATGATAATTCGATGAGTAGATATTTAGGAAGGCAATGCTCCTACCTCTGTGCTGTGTTTTGTCTTCAACTTCTATTACAAAACCGATGTAATTTGCATAACAATACTAGCAATAACCAGTTTTAGTGAACCTTTATTACAGGCCATGCACATAGTACTGTCATTCAGTCTTTAAAATAACCCTTCTGTCTCTGGGGTGTCTGAGTGGCACAGTCAGTTAGGTATCTGATTCTTGATTTTGGCTCAGGTCATGATCTCAAGGTTCCTGGGATCAAGCCCCACCTCAGGCTCTGTGCTGACAGCACGGAGCCTGCTTGGGGTTCTCTCTCTACCACTCCTTGGCTCGCATGCACGCTTTCTCTCTCTCTTAAAATAAGCAAACATTTAAAAACTAAATAGGGGTGCCTGGGTGGCTCAGTTGGTTAAGTGTCCAACTTCAGTTCGGGTCATGATCTCGTGGTTTGTGGGTTCAAGCCCCGCGTCGGGCTCTGTGCTGACAGCTCGGAGCCTGGAGCCTGCTTTGGATTCTGTGTCTCCCTCTTTCCCTTCCTCTCCCCTGCTCACACTCTTTCTGTGTCTCTCTTTTTCTCTCAAAAATAAATAAACATTAAAAATATAAAAATAGAATAATCCTTACATCTTTATTTTGAAGTGAAGATATTGAAGCGTGGAGAGGTCGCTTGGATGGCACGTGGTCACGCCAAGGTGGCAGAGTCCACTCTCATTACATTGTCTCCCATGGTTACGCTTAACCACATACCTTATATTTAGACTTATAGTAAATTGTCTTAGTCACACGGTCAGACTCAAGAGAAGGGATCACAGCCCAGCATGGTTGCCTCACTGATTAGGACTGTGTCTGGCACGTAAAGAGGATTCAACAGGTATTTGCTGAGCGACAGTCAATTGTAGTTACACTTGAGCCAGTCATTAGCTTGTTCCCATAACAGGGAAAACCAGGAGAAGTCTGTAGGCCGTATGACAAAATGAATGCTTCATGCATTTTTCTAGTTACACTAAAACCTTGTTTGTTACTTAGCAGTTAAGTCTTAGTGCTGACCGTAGTGTTTCAAAAACATTTGATGCTGCAAATGGAGGTCGCAAACCAGAAACATCGTAATTTTATGACAGGTGAAACATCACTGTGTAGTGGAAACAGGGCAACCCTGAAGTCTCCCAATGTGGAAAGAAGGCCAGCATTTTCTGTATGTTTCCTCACTTTGCTTCCACGCAGTTCGTGCGTGGCTCTCTGCTGTGCTATAGGGGAGGAGTGGGAAATCGGAGTTGCCTGACGGCATCTCCTCTGACTAAAGTGAATTCCGGTTCATTCAGAATAATCATCTGTTTTGTAACTCTGGAAGCTGAAAGGGAATTTAGGAGCCCCTTAGGGAAAACTCTCATTTAACTGATTATGCAAAATAAAGGGTAGAGACGGTAAGTTCATGCAGATAATGAGACAGAGAATAGAAATCGGTTTTGGAGGCCTTGCTCTGCATCTTGCCCATAGCAAAATATAACCATCCGTTTTTTTCACAGAATTCATAATTCTTTCAACTTTCCTATGTCATTACATTTGGTGTGTTTCCTGTAAACAACAACTAGTTAGGTTATTTTTTGTTTTTAAGGTTTTTTTTAATTTTGAGGTGGGGGGAGGGGAGGAGCAGAGATGGAGGGAGAGAGAGAATCCCAAGCAGGCTCCATGCTGACAGTGCAGAGCCCGACATGGAGTTCTATCTCATGAACCATGAGATCATGACCCAAGCCAAAATAAAGAGTTAGACACTTAACCGGCTGAGCCATCCAGGCACCCCGAGTTAGGTTACATTTTTAATCCACTTTACCAAACTCTGTCTTTCAACTGGTGTCTTCAAGCCATTTACATTTAGCGTTAGGTTTTAAATCTGACATTTTCTGTTTTCTGTTCTAATTTTCATTTCTCTGTTTTGCTTTTCATGACTTCTTATGAAAAAAATTGAACTGAACATTTTTTAGAATTCCATTTTGACTTCTCTATAGTGTTTCAGGTATTACATTGTATATACATATCTTATCATGGTCTATTGGTATCAACTTTTTACCAATTTAAGTGAAATGCAGGAACCTTACTTTTACTTTCTCTTATTTGTAATCATTTAAAATATTTCCTCTTTATACAGTGAAAACCACATCAAATATTATCATTTTGCTTTGACCATCAAACATGATTTAGAAAAATCAAGAGAAGGAAATGCATTTTTACTTTTTCTGATCTTCTCTCTTCCCTCCTTTTGTCCTAAGATTTTGATGTTAGTCATTTTCCTTTTGTTTAGGGAACTTCTGAGAGCCGTTCCTTTAGGGTAAGTCTGCTAGTGACAAATTCTTTTATCTTTGCTTCATATGAAACTTGATTTCCCCTTCATTGTTAAAGATTATTTTCACTGGATATAGATTTCAGGGTCAACGGTTGTTTTTTCAGCACTTAAAATACTGTGACACTTCCTTCTGGCCCGCATGGTTTCGGATGAGAAATGTAACACGTGCAAATGTAAGGTATCATTTCTCTTCCACTGCTTTGAGGATTCCTGTGTTGTCTTTTGTGTTCAGAAGTTTGACTGTGATGGCCTTGGTGTGGATTTCTTTGATTTACCTTATTTGGGATTCACTCAGATTCTTTACTTTGTTGGTTTATGTCTTTTGCCGTATTTAAGACACTGTCAGCCATTATTTCTTTGAATATCTTTTCAGTTCCTCTCTTTTGCTTGTGTTCTTTCTGGACTCTGATGGAATAAACATTACATCTTTTGTTCTATTCCTACATGACCTTGAGGTACTGTTCTTTTGGAGGGATCTATTTTGTCTTTGTTGTTTGGATTGGGTAATTTCTATTTTGTATTTATGTTCCCTGATGCTGTCCTCTATCCTCTGCATTCTGTTTCTGAGATCACCCCTTTAGGGCTTCAAAAGTTCCTGATTATTGCATTTTTGCATTTAAAAAATTTTCATTTAGTTCTTTTTATATCTTTTTTTTTCCTGGGACTTTCTTATTTCTTTGCAAAATTTTCTCTTTTGTAGTTTCAGGCATGTTTGTATTACTCAATGAAACTTTTTTTAGTTGTTTTAAAATCTTTCTTAGCTAATACTAACATGTGGACCATCTTGACATTTCATCCGTTCCCTGTCTTTCTCATTCGTGTTAGAATTTTCCTGGTTCTTGGTGTGGAGTCATAATTGATCACGTTCTGGGCATTTGGGGCATTATGTTATGAGGCCTGAAGTTTAATTTCAATGTTCTGTTTTAACAGAACCACTGAAACCCTCTGGTGAAGGAAGGGTGAACGCCACCTTTTATTGCCAAGTGGGGTGGAAGTCCAAGTTCCCTCCTCAGCCTCTGTTTACATCTGCGGGGGTATCTCCTTGTTGCTGCCAGGTAGAGCTGGGACTTCTGGCTTCTCAGGAGGCCTCTGCTGATAGCACCTGGCAAGGAGAGTCAGGGGTGTGTCATTACTACTGCCTACGTGTCTTCCACTGACACCATAGGGTCCAGGTGGCTTTGTTCCTGCTGAGCAGTGGGGAAAATTCGACTCTTCATTGGACCCCCTCTGACACCATTCTAGCATGACAGTGGGGACCTTTTATGATCGCAAGAGGTGGAGTGGAAGCCCAGGCTCCCTGTGTAGCCTCCACTGACACCTTTGACGTGTGAGCTTGCGACTCCCCCACGGGGATGAACACCCTGGCTCTCTTTGGGTTTTCTGGGATGCCACCCCAACAGGGAGTTTGGGGCATTTCACTGCGGCCTGGAGAGGGTGAGGACCAGACTCCTGGTTGCCCTTGGCTGTTGGGTGGAGCCTCTGTTTCTTCTGTGGCTTTTGGCTAAAGCAGAGTGCTTGTTTGTCCAAAAGCTTTCTGTCTTGCTAGGCTGCCACTCTCCTGATCCTTTATCTCAGAACATCCAGTTTTTCCTGGAGCTTCTTCGTTTGTACCATTTGCATTTCCGGGTGTCCTCTTGTCCAGCACCCTGTCTGGAATATATGAAACTAAAAGAAAACTAGGAAACTTGGTGCTCTGTTCTTTAAATCCTGATGTTCCTTGCCGGTTGGCCTTTAGGAGTCTTTTCTTCCTTTCTTTCTTTTTCTTTCTTTCTTTCTTTCTTTCTTTCTTTCTTTCTTCTCTTTTCTTTGTTTTTTGAGAGAGAGGAGAGAAAGCATGGGAGCAGGGAAGGGGCAGACAGAAAGAGGGGGAGAGAAGATCAGAAGCAGGCTCTGTGCTGACAGCAGAGAGTACGATGTGGGGCTCAAACTCACAAACCGTGAGATCATGCCCTGGGCCAAAGCCAGACACTTAATTGACTAAGCCATCCAGGCGCCCCTAGTGTCTTTTTATGTTTCTTTTATATGTAATGTCCATGGTTGTTAGCTGTACTTAGCAAAAGGAATTTGAGAAAAGTACTTCTATTCCATCTTTCTTGATTTAGAAGTCTCTTAAAATTCATTTTTTAGTGGTTCAACCTTGATTTTTTAAAAGCCATCAGATTATTATAAGAGATATGACATTTATAGAATTGACCTTTGAGAAATTCTGTTAAAGTGTTTCACATACTATACCAGCAGTATATTTTAAAAGAGACACAAAATAACCAGAGAGGAAATTACTGCTAACTTTTCTTTTCAGATATTACAAATGGTTTTCTGGGATAGATTTGTACATCATGGAAGAAGAACATTAGGTGAATTTAATTCTCAGGGAGACAAGAAGATCCCAGAATAAATGGCAGTATTTAAATAATAAAGGTCAGCTTGTACATTTAATGAGTATTATTGATGAAAGTACATAACGATGATGGTAAATGCCAACCCAAGTTTTCCCTTTAGATTAATAAGTCTTACTGAATTCGAAGTAAATGATAAGAGAAGCTTTGTTTTGTTATTAATTCAAAAACATTTAAAAGTTAGGTTTTATAGCTCTATAATAATGGCTTGCATTGTTAGGATGTCATCAGTTTCGCTGTAACAGTCAAGATACTAGAATAACATGGTGGAACATCAGTAGATCAGATTGTTGTTGTCAATGATGATGTAATTGCTGTTTTCCAAGCCATACTTGGGTAATCCAAGTTTACTTTTTGTAGCATGTAGAAAAAGGTAAGTAGCCTTTAGGTGCACAATACCGACCATGATTGACTTTTATTTTCTATCTCAAATGTTGGGTTTCTCAATTCAATGTATTTTAGATACACTTCTTAAATGATGAAAATATGTTCATTAAACCGTCGACTAATTTTCACTAATTTTCATTTATTTTAACGCAACAAGAATAAATAACAGATTTTAGTCTATTTAATTATGACTGGCATTAAGAAATTAGTTCTGGCACATTAGATAACAAGTGAGGTGTGTTCAGACCGTAGAGTTTCCCAGTTCAGGCTCTGGAGACAGACTGGTCCTGTTTCCAGTCTGACTCTCTTACTTACTAGTTAGTATGGACTCAGGAAGTCACTTATACCCTCTAGCCTTTGCTTCCTCTTTAGCAAGTTGGGCCAATAATGTGTGATTGGTGTCCCTGCATCCAAATATCTCCTGAAGAATAAATGGAGAGTGAGTTCTGGGGCACATGGGTGTCAGGTTTCAGGTGGTATTAGGACCCAGATGTGTCATATTCCTTCTGTTGTTTGATCATCCAGTCTTTCATTTGATTTTACAAACAAATTCCCTTTCTCTATCAACAAGTGAAGTTTATGATTTCTTTTTTTTCTTTTTTTTGGTCATGAAACAATCTGATTTGTGATTACTTATGTTGATGATCTCCCCATAGTCAGCCATTTTACTACCTAGGACTGTAAACTGGGCAATTTACAAAGATGGGAGAATGAAGCAAACATCTGGGAAGCGTGAAAAAAGCAAAACCATGGTTTCCCCGAGAAGGTGAACCCCTGACAAAATCCTAACATAGCAGAAAAAAATGGGCAATTTGATGAGCCTGTTTTGAGGACACACTGTTGTATACCGGTAGATTGATAGTGTGTGGGAAAGAGGAGTACGCGTGCTGTTCTCCAAGATCCATCACATGGAGGGATAACTGGGTGAGTTATTTCATCTCCATTTCATTCCTTTTTGCTCTTTCTTCTCTCTTTCTCATAGTCCCTTTATAGTTTAGTCTCCAGGTCCAAGTTCTTTCCCTTGGGTTGTGTAGTATCTTCAATAGGGCTTTCTTACGATAAATTAGAATGAAAAAGTTGTAACAAATTTCCACAGCTACCTTTGAGCAAGTAATTTTTCATATCGTATTTGATGAAGATATGTCCAAAGTGTGATTTAGTTTTTATATCTATGGACCTGAAACATTTTTGCTTCTGCAGTTTGTTCTCTGTTCACGATGTGACCGGAATACCACCCTGTCCCAAATCACCTGCTCCAAGTAGTCTGCCCAGAGTCTCAAATCAGAAGATGTACTATTCCTTTAATTGAGGTCTGAAGAACACTTAACAGAGAACTTTATCTGAAAAGAAAAACTTGCATTTTTTCCATGATCATGCTTGAAAATTACATATTGGTAAAGAATGATTGAGATAAAAGGCAATCTCTCCTAGAAAATCACAAAGAGGGGGATAAAGGAAAGAAGAGAAGGGAAAATGTAGCAAATATGTGTTAGGGATCTGGAGGTAAAACACAAGGTGATGAATCTATAATCATCAGCATCAATTTCGAGAATACTAAGGATACTGTGTGGCCTAGAATTACTTAGGACAATTTAGCTAAATATTTTAATTCAGGCGTATGTGTACCAGGTCTCCAGTACAGTTATGTCTTCAGCCAGTAGTTCTGAAAGAATACACTGAATATTAGAGGCTTGGAACTTAGGAATTCCTATTTTAAATAAATTCCCAGATGATTATAGTGTGCAACGAAGTTTTTAAATCTCTTCCCTAAGCTGCCTAAAAATGTTCCAGGATGATTATGACCAAGTTTGACTCCAGATTGTAGACATCTATAATAGAGAAGTTTTTAAATTCAGCTTCTTCAAATTTGTTGTTTATTCTAACATTTATACCACTTGTGTCTGGAACCATGTGAGAGAGAAATAATGCTTGAGAGAAAGCAGGGTGGTATCATGTTTTAAATTATTGTATATCCTCAACTGTGGCCAATTTTACCATTCTGTGTCTTTTTTTTTTTTTTTTCATGGACGCCCAGGATTAAAAAGTACAATAAAGATCCTCTGTTCATTTCTTTTATTTTTAATTTTTTTATAATGCTTATTTTTTAGAGAGAGAGAGAGTGGGAAGGGGCAGAGAGAGAGGGAGACACAGAATCTGAAGCAGGCTCCAGGCTCCAGGCTGTCAGCACAGAGCCCAACGTGGGGCTTGAACTCATCAACTGTGAGAATATGACCTGAGTTGGACGCTTAACCAACTGAGCCACCCAGGCGCCCCTCGTCTATTCATTTCTTAACGAAAAAAATCATACATGGGCACAACTAGTTTACCATAAGGATAGTCATCACGGATTATTTATAAAATGAAAATTCACAACCTAAATGTCCTACTGTGGGGGGAGTAGTTAAATATGAGAAGGCACAAGGATGGGATAATACTCAGCCAATTCAAGCTGTATTTTAAAACAACACTTAGGACATGAAGAAATGCTCACAATACGCTGATAAGCTTAAATAAAACAAAACAAAAGTTGATAGCCTGAAGTTGTCTTTCACATCCTAGTGCAGGCAGGGCAGGGATGGTCTTCCTTGGAGCTTAATCAGAGTCTGCAGTTTTCACCCAAATATAAGCAACTTCTAATGTCCTTACCTGGTTTTCAGGCATGTGAAACTAGAATACGAGCACTCTGCACCTGTGTTAGCAAACGTCTGATTCTGACTCATATAAAGGAGAGGAGCTGAGAGAAATAGTGTGAACTGTAAAAACTATTTGGACGTTGTATGGACCGTTCTCGCCATTCACTACTTTATATGCTATTATTGGTTAAATTTAGATCCGCCATGAGCATATGGATATGCAATGGGACTATAGTTTGCTTTAGTTGAGGTTTTCTTTTGTGACATGTTCTTGGTTTTTAATAGGTGAAACTGTAAAAAATATTGAGTTAATTTTTGAATTTTATATTAAAATACTCTTTAAAATAAAATAAAATATTTATTTTTGAGAGAGAGAGAGAGAGAGAATGAGCACGGGAGGGGCAGAGAGAGGGAGACACAGAATCTGAAGCAGGCTCCAGGCTCTGAGCTGTCAGCACAGAGCCCAATGCCGGGCTTGAACTCATGGACGGCAAGATCATGACCTGAGCCGAAGTCGGTCACTTAACCAACTGAGCCACCCAGGCGCCCCTAATTGCAAGTATTTTTTAAGTTTATTTATTTTGAGAGAGAGAGAGAGAGAGAGAGAGAGAGCATGAGCAGGGGAGGAGCAGAGAGAGGGAGACACAGAATCCAAAGCAGGCTCTGAGCTCCAGGCTCTGAGCTGTCAGCACACAGCCCGACGCAGGGCTCGAATCCACGAACCCTGAGATCATGACCTGCACCGAAGTCAGACGCTTAACCAAGTGAGCCACTCGAGCACCCCTAAAATACTCTTGATAGTAAGCCTCCCCCAGATATTCCGTACTATACTTCTGCCCCCGTAGATGTCCTCAGTGTGCTTTCTTATCCATCAAGACCTCACCAAAATGCCTTCTTGAAATAAAGTCCCCATTTCCCACAAAGTTAGTCTTGCCTTCTTTCATGCATTTGGATTATTTTTCGTATAGCAATTATCATATGTTATCTCGGTTGCCTACCATTTCCAAAATCACCCCACAAGCTGGCGGTTAGTTTCTCAGCGCTTCTCGGGTTTCCATGGACTGGGGAGGGGGGGGGGGTCGGGCACTTCCCGCGCCGAGTCTGTCGTGTGGTTGCAGACAGACGCAGCCCGGCCGGGTCATCTGGGGGCCCGACTCGGCGTGACAGGTAACAAGGCGTTTTCGCGCGCCACGGCGCGTGCGGAAGGCGAGGCGACGGGAACAGACGAGGGCCGGCCGGACGCTTCCGCTTCCGCTTCCGCTTCCGCTTCCGCTCGCGTTTGCTCCGCGAGGCCGGCTCGGGCTGGCTCCCGGCAGGAGAGTCTCAGGAGAGGTGCGTTGCTCAGCCGGGGAGTCGCTTCCTCCGGAACTGGAGCTCCCCGCACGCGCGGGCGGACGCTGCCACGTTCCTCAGGACCAGCCCCGCGAGTCCTGGAACCGATTTCCGCCGAGTCTTGTGGGCCCACGGACCCAAAGGAAAGGGCGTCGGACTCCAGGTCCGTGTGACGAGCGGCTCGCGGGCGGCAAGGCGCGGACGGGCCGTGGTGGGGATCCCGCTACCACGCGCGCAACAGCACAGAGTCCAAGTGCCCGCAAGGATTTGAACCGTCGTCTGATGCAACTTTCTCATTTTCATGAAGACAAATAATAATGGTAATGAAAGAACTGGAAAGATGAAATGACCTCCCCCGGATTAAACATACACGTTCGCCTCTCTTCCCTTCATGACCTCACTTCCCCCCGCCCCCCCCCCAAAAGTGTGGTAGGATTGTTCACAGCCTGACACACGACCGTGCGTGAATGACACATACAAGCACTTCTTAAATGAGTAGGCTGTACGCCGGGAGACCCCTTCAGCTGGCCCGCATTGCATTTTGAGGAGCCAAGAGCGGCAGGCCAGGCTTCCTACCTGGGCTGCATTGGCCCCGGAACACGTGCGCTTTTGACCTGGTTTAGCTGCTGTTCCCTGTTGTGAAATCAACCCAGGTAGACTTTTTGAAAAATAGGTTCTCCTGGCTTCACTTCTCAGAATACATCCTGTTTTAAGAGATTGCACTTTGGAACCCTGAAAATGATCTACATACATAAAGCAAAATTAAAGTGAAAATGAAAAGCATTCCTAAACACAGAAAACAAAATGAAATAAACAAACTTTTCTGCATGGAGTTGGTGACAGAACCAAATGGGAATTATTTCAGACTACTTTTAAAGCACAGCAATTTGGCTGTACATTTTTACTAGGATATATGCTAAGAACAAATAACTTCAAAACAAAACCAACATAAAACTTCTTTCAGTAATTATGTCATTGGTGATAATTTTGTTATTCTAATACTATTTGGCATGTGTAAAATGTATGGCCAACTAATCTTTGACAAAGCGGGAAAGAATATCCAATGGAAAAAAGACAGTCTCTCTAACAAATAGTGTAGGAGAACTGGACAGCAACATGCAGAAGATTGAAACTAGACCACTTTCTCACACCATTCACAAAAATAAACTCAAAATGAATGAAGGACTTGAATGTGAGACAGGAAACCATCAAAGCCCTAGAGGAGAAAGCAGGAAAAAACCTCTCTGACCTCAGCCGCAGCAATTTCTTACTTGACACATCTCCAAAGGCAAGGGAATTAAAAGCAAAAAGGAACTATTGGGACCTCATCAAGATAAAAACTTCTTCAAAGGAAACAATCAACAAAACTAAGGCAACCAATGGAATGGGAAAAGATATTTGCAAATGACATATCGGACAAAGGGCTAGTATCCAAAATCTATAAAGAGCTCACCAAACTCCACACCCGAAAAACAAATAATCCAGTGAAGAAATGGGCAGAAAACATGAATGGATACTTCTCTAAAGAAGGCATCCAGATGGCCAACAGGCACATGAGAAGATGCTCAATGTCACACCTCATCAGGGAAATTCAAATCAAAACCACACCGAGTTATCACCTCACACCAGTCAGAGTGGCTAAAATGAACAAATCAGGAGACTACAGATGCTGGCGAGGATGTGGAGAAACGGGAACCGTCTTGCACTGCTGGTGGGAATGCAAACTGGTGCAGCCACTCTGGAAAACAGTGTGGAGGTTCCTCAAAAAATTAAAAATAGATCTACCCTATGACCCAGCAATAGCACTGCTAGGAATTTACCCAAGGGATATAGGAGTGCTGATGCATAGGGGCACTCATACCCCAGTTTATAGAAGCACTCTCAACAATAGCCAAAGTATGGAAAGAGCCTAAATGTCCATCAACTGATGAATGGATAAAGAAGGTGTGGTTTATATATATAATGGAATACTACTTGGCAATGAGAATGAAATCTGGCCATTTGTAGCAACGTGGATGGAACTGGAAGGTACTATGCTAAGTGAAATAAGTCAGGCAGAGAAAGACCATATGTTTTCACTCATATGTGGATCCTGAGAAACTTAACAGAAGACCATGGGGGAGGGGAAGGGAAAAAAAAAGTTACAGAGAGGGAAGGAGGCAAACCATAAGAGACTCTTAAATACTGAGAACAAACTGAGGGTTGATGGGGGGTGGGGGAGAGGAGAAAGTGAGTGATGGGCATTGAGGAGGGCACCTTTTGGGATGAGCACCCGGTGTTGTATGGGAACCAATTTGACAATAAATTATATAATTAAATTTTTTTTTTAATTTTTAAAAAAATTGAAAAGGATAAAATTGTAAATGATTATGTTAATATCATTAGGAATCAAGATTTTCATAATAAAAATTTTGAGAAACAAAAATCCTGTATTAACAAATTTGAATTTGAAATTATTAGTATAACTCAAGATATATACTCATATAAAAGTGCATTTCTTAGTTCTATCCTGGAAAATATCCTAGAACCAATAATGAATGATTATTCAACTGCAGTGAGTACCATTCTAATGCACAACTTCCAATCTCTAAAAACCATTTTCTCCTAAATCCAGTTAAGGATCCTTAGAAAAATGGTTGATTTCAGGACTGGGACAGGAAATGTACAAGATAAGCTTGGAATATATTGTGATAACAGAGAGCAGGGAAAGGTATCAAAGAATCCTGACCTCATGGTCATGTCAGAAGAATCAGGAACCATCAAGAAGTGTATCCTAATAGCCGCAATTGGGACAAATTGAAAATCAGTAAGCATAAGGACTGAAAAATCAACAAAATAATCAACTGACTAATCAACAAGAACCAGATTTGGTGAATTACAGCCAAATGTAATTTTTTCAAATGTCATGAATCCATAATTACACTTAAAAAAACCCTCCTGGACACCTTTGGTTCCTGACTAGGGAATGACTTATCATTCTGAAAACTGAGCTTACATTTTCTGCACAAACTTTAGATCAAATAGATCAAGTAGATGAGAAAAATCTTTTCTCTTTTTAAAATTATCTCAGTTAATAAAAGAAGAGGTGATAAAGGTAGTGTATCATTTTGCAAACTATGAAATAATTTACTAGGCAAAAGCAATGATGATCAGTGGCTCATAATAACATAAAAAGTATTGAAGTCAGACATTACACTCCACCTGGTAAGAGTACACAAAACACCCAGGAAGTAGTTCTGCCAGGAAATTACCCTTCAGTCTGGTCAGTCCTGCAGACTTAATGACAGTGACATGGAATGTGGGGGACAGAGGAACATGCTAAATGGCATCACAGAGTTGCAATCTGCAAAATACAGACGATAAGAAACTCGACAGGAGTGCTCATCCTTGAACATGCCTATAAATTGCCCAACGACCTTGTTAAAATGCAAAGTCTGACAGTAGTTTGGGGTGGGATTGAAATTCTTCATTTGTAATAAACCATCAGAAGCTGTCAGAGTTGGTGGCCCATGGACTGTACTTTGAGCAACAAGGCTCAAGGTAAACTTAATTTCTTAAGGGGGGACAAGACAAAAAAAAAAAGGAATGACCTATGAATTCAAAGTGCCTCCAGAGACGTAGTAATCAAATGCAGTCTACTACACCTTTCTCCAGGTCCATTAAGCCAATCAATGTAAAAAATTACAAGGTAACAATAGTCTGATATTTGATAATATTAAGGAATTATTGTTCATTTTTTTAGGTGTGACAATACTGTTTGGTTATTTTTTTTAAGTTTTTATGCTTCTGAGACACATAATTGATGGCAGGATTGATGTGATCATTGGAACTGGGTTCAAAATCATCCAGAGTGTATTTTTCTTGGGGGAGACGTAGTGGAGAAGGGATAGGGATTATGAGTTCATCATTTTAATTTCTCTGCTTTTTTTAAAAAAATTGAATGTTTATTTTTGCGAGAGAGAGAGCACGCAGGCCCATGCAGGCATGTGAGTGGGGGAGGCAGAGAGAGAGAGGGAGACACAGAATCGGAAGCAGGCTCCAGGCTCTGAGCTGTCAGCACAGACCCCAATGTGGGGCTCGAACTGCGACATCATGACCTGAGCTGATGAAGTCAGATACTACACAGGCTGAGCCACCCAGGCGCCCCTCTCTGCTTTTTTATGTTTGAATTTTTCCATAAGAAAAGAAATTTTTAAACTGGCTTTGAAAAATTATTGGACACATTTTGGAAATATTCCAGTTATATTTTTAGTATCTCCCTAAATTCTTCACTCATTTTTTATGTACATGTGAGTGGATGATTTTCTTGGCCGGTCTGTAGTTTTCATTCATTTTCAAGGATGATTGAATGGACAGGAATACTACTAATGGTATATAAATTCAAGAAACGATCTCTTTGGAAAACTGATAAATTGAAGAAAGCCATTAAGATAATCATTGTGTTAGAGCCCATTTCTTGCTCTTCAGTAAACATTTTGAAGCAGATTTCCTAGCGGATAAAGTAGCCTATCTTAATGGAAGAGCGCCCTCTGCTGTCTCCACAAGAAATGTCACCACAAATGAACAGATACTGTGTCCTTGGTATTTTACCAGTTACCACTAACGGCAACTGGAACATATAGTAATAATAATAACAATAATTATAACAAGAAAAATTAATGTATTACATAACAGTAGACTTTTAAAATAACTGTCATGGGGATTTAGCAGAAAATAAAAATAGGGTTTGTGTTTAATTTTTCCCCACTGAGGCCGTTATGTGTGATCTACTATTTTTAAGCTCATGTGATTCTAATGTTATTTTATTTTATTTATTTTATTTTTAATGTCAGTGTAGTTAATCCTGTGATTCTTTATCCCAATTAAAAACACTCAGTAAGACTCACATAGAGAATTACTTTTTTCCACTTGAGATAAATGTTATTTTTTGGCAAGAAGAGTTAAAAACAAAAAATCTGTGTGATAGAGTTTTTGTATTTTAGTTCCAGTTCTTTTTTGCTAATTCATTTATAATCTCAGGCAGTGTAAATCAATAAATATTTATTAATGTCTGTTGGTCTCCTTAGGCCTTTTCAAAACATTATACATAATTTGAAGGGATAGGACCTAGAGGCTTTTGAAGAGTTCTGTGGTGGTGAAAACCATTCTTCAAAACAGTCTGTCTTAGGGGGCACCTGCATGGCTCATTCAGTTAAGCATCTGACCCTTGATCTCGGCTCAGGTCATGATCTCACAGTTTGTGAGATTGAGCCCTGTGTTGAGCTCGGTGCCGACAGTGTGAAGACTGCTTGGGATTCTCTCTCTCGTTCCTTTCTGTCCCTCCCCTGCTCATGGACACATGCACTCTCTCTCTCAAAATAAATAAATATGACAAAATTTTTTTAAAAAACAATCTTTCTCAGGAGTCTGATCATAAAATAGATTAGACTTGCTCTAGTTCATCACAGGCCCACTGACCAAATCCAGCCACTACCCGTTTTGGTAAATGAAGGCTTGTCGGTCCACAGCCACTACCATTTGCTTATAGCTGAAATCGTAAAAAAAAAAAAAATGAAGCAGTGGTTTTTAACACATTGAATAGTAAGCACCTGAGAATGATCTCTGAGAAACTAGAAGAATCTAAGCAAGCTTTAAGTTACCCCCCGCTTGCTGACTTGAGAGAGTTTACAGGTCGAAATATAGGGAGAGAAAAGGAGGTGATGCCCCGATTCGGGGAGACAGACCTGGAAGATGAGGGGGTGCGGGCATCCATACCTGGAAAGAATGCCAAAGCAGAGGGCCTCTCGCCAGTGTGTGCTTGTGAGGATTCTGCCCAAGACCAGGGAGAGAACCGTGTGAAAACCTTAGAATGAACCGTGCCCGACACACAAGCCTGACAGTAGTGTCTGTACCGACTAGTGAGGCTAACAACCCCCCCCCCCCCCAAATCCCACCACTCATTATTCACGGAGCTTTGGGTACTCTTCAGTAAAGGTGAATGATGTGCTCTAGACCAAGCCCTGCCCCGGTCCCACATAAAAGCCAGACCGGAAATCACAAACTATTCCAAGTAACATAACTGGATGCTAGAATAATATATGCCACATTTCAGCCAGTAGTTTCTAGATAATCTGTAGTCATGGGAGGAGTCAAAGGAGAAATTAGATAATATTTTGAATTGGGTCATAATGAGAGTGAAACATTTAAATCTGTGGCATATGGCTAAAGCAATTCTAATAGGGAAATGCATAGCCTTAAAGGCTCATAATGGAATGGAAAAAGGTACGGCATATATTATCTGTACACTAAGAAACTAGAAGTATATGATCAAATTAAGTTCAAAATAAGTAGAAGGAAGGAAATAATAAAGAGTAGAGAAATTAATAGTAAAAAAGCTGAAAAACAAAGGAGAAAATTAACAAAGTCAAAAGTGGGCTTTTGCAAAGATTAAGAAAATTTATAAATATCTAGCAAGAAGGTTTAATATAACAATTGAGAAAACACAAATTAGCAGTATCAGGAAGGAAGGAAAGAGGGATATGATTATTGATTTCAATAGATATCAAAAGCATAAGGGATGACTATGAACAACTTCATGTCAATGCGTTTTCCAAGTTAAATTCCTTCAAAAGTAAAAGATAACAAAAATAATACCAGATCCAATAGGAAATTGTGAACAGCACTCTAACTACCAAAGACAGTGAATTTCCTATTAAAATTTGTCACTGAAGACAATTCCAGGCTCAGATGGTTTCACTCATGAATTCTATTAAACATTAAGGAAGGAATAAAATGACACAAACTCTTCCAGAAAAGTAGAATAAGTAACATGTCCCAGTTTATTGACGAAGCCAGGATAATCCCAACATCAAACCTGAATATACTACAAGAAAATATTCCTCATAAGTATGTTTGTAAAAATTATTAAAACATTTTTTAATGTTTATTTATTTTTGACAGAGAGAGAGGGGAGCATGTGTGGGGGAGGGGCAGAGAGAGAGAGGGAAACACAGAATCTGAAGCAGGCTTCAGGCTCTGAGCTGTCAGCACAGAGCCCGACATGGGGCTCGAACTCATGAACTGTGAGATCATGACCTGAGCTGAAGTCAGACGCTTAACTGACTGAACCACCCAGGATCCCCTGTTTGTAAAAATTCTTAACAAAATATACCAAATGTTTCCAACAACCTGTGACAAACATAGCATATCATGACTAAGTCATGTTTATCCCAGAAATAAAGAATAATAAAAAAAAAAATAAATCTGTATTAATAAGTGGACAGTAAAAAATCAATTGGTGAAATCCATTACCGTTAACAAACTAGAGAAGAAAAGCAATATACTCATATTAATAGATTTTTAAAATCACTTAAAAATTCATTACTCTTTGGGGTGCCTGGGTGGCTCAGTCAGTTAAGCATCAGACTCTGTATTTCTGCTCAGGTCATGATCTCATGGCTCGTGGGATTGAGCCCCACATTGCGCTCTGTGCTGACAGCACAGAGCCTGCATGGGATTCTCTCTCTCCCTCTCTCTGCCCCTCGTCAGTTCTCTCTCTCTCTCAAAAATATTTATTTGTTTTGAGTGTGCCATCAGCACAGAGCCTGAGGCGGGGGCTCAAACTCAAGAACCATGAGATCATGACCTGAGCTGAGGCTAGTTGCTTAACCGACTGAGCCACCCAGGTGCCCCCCAAAATCCATTACTCTTTTATGGTAAAAACTCTAGCAAACTCAGAATAAAGAAGCCATTATGCATGGAAAGCAATAAAAATCCTATAGCTGCCATCAGCCTTAATGGTGCAGCATGTACAGTTTTACCACTTAAACGAAGAAGGAGTTAAGGACATCCCTTCATTTTACTTTTATGGAACACTTTCCCAGTCATTGTAATATATCAAGGAAAAGAAAAACCAGGCAAAAGTATTGGAAAGAATTAAGTACACCTTTCTCTATATCAGAGAAGACATGATTTTTTAAAAATGTTTATCTGTTGAGGGAGAAAGAGAGAGAGCAGGGGAGGGGCAGAGAGAGAGGGAGAGAATCCCAAGCAGGCTCCACACTGTCAGTGCAGAGCCCTACGCAGGCCTCAATCCCACAAACCGTGAGATCATGACCTGTGCCAATATCAAGAGTTGGACGCTTAACCAACTGAGCCACCCAGGCGCCCCTGATTTTGTTTTTACCTAAAATATACTGACATGTTTCGAGTATTATGCTAAGTGAAATAAGTCAGAATAAGACAAATATCGTAAGGTTTTCTCATAGGTGGAATTTAAGAAACAAAACCAACGAGCAAAGGGAAAAATAAGAGAGAGAGAAAACCAAGAAACAAACTCTTAAGTACAGAGAATACATTGATGGTCCCCAGATGGGAGGTGGGTGAGGGATGGGTGAAGGAGGTGAGGGGCGTTAAGGAGTGCGCTGTTGTTGTGATAAGCACATGGTGGTATATGGAAGTGTTGAATAACTGTATTGTACACCTGAAACTAATACTACCTTATGTTAACTAACTGGAATTAAAATAAAAACTTTAAAAATATTGACATGTTTAGAAAGTCACTAGAAGTAAATAGGGTGAATCTTAAACCACTCACCTTAATGTAAACTAGTGTTTCTCTGTAATGAGCCCTAATTGTTTTATGTATACCCATTCCAACAAATGTATGAGGTAGACAGTATTATTTTTTCTATAGTGTAGATGAAGGAACAGAGACACAGAACAGGGCCATCCCATTTCCCTGCTGGTGGGGGGTGGGGGGGGGGCAGTGGCTGGTAGACCAGAAGGACAGGTAGGAGGGCTGGTGGTTCCCCAGGCAGTGTGCAAGGAACAGGTGATTGGCACCAGCCTCACCTAGACTGGGAGCCAAGCCAAATCTTTTGGGTCTCAAATGCTCCTCTTGCTGGGGGAGGATTGCAAAGCATCCCCTGGGTACAGCCTCCCAGGACATGACTGCTGAGGGGTCTAGGCCCTGTCCTGCTGCGGTTCAGCCCCCACCGTCCTAACCCTTTATATTCCCGGCCAGCAGCACCCCAACTTGGCGTCCAGCACTGCTCTTGCACTCTATTCCCAACAAGAGGACTGGGAGGGGCATGGATGCTGGTTCTGCTTGTTGCTTCTTGGCAAGGAAGGCCCCCAAGGCTGTCGTTGGGGGCCAGAAAGGAGTTTTACAAGCCTGAGCCTCATAACTCATGGGTCATCCTCATCTTATACGTTCACACATATCCGGATGTTTCCTGATACCGATGCGCACACACATACACACACACCCGTCTCCAAGCACTTGGACCTGACACGCACGGACACATCCTGCACTGGACGCACAGTCAGGATACACAAACACAGGCATAGATGCGCAGCAGCAGACATGATGCCCCCTCCCTCTCTGCCTCCCAACACACGTCACACGGACATAGACGCACTCCTGAGATGTAAGTGGGCACAATCACAGACTCTGTGACGTTGCGGTGAGAGCAAGGCCACATCTGTATTTTCACTCCTTTTCTTAGAATCCGTTTACACCAAATTGGGGCTGGGTGGAGAGCAATCCCACCGATTTGTGCAGTTTTTTTGGACGTAATTTGGTGCTGGAAAGAAGCTAACTCTAGTTCCTTCCATTAGCACTTAATAGCTGGAGACAGCCTTCCCTCAGGATTCAAAATGTGGATGTGACTTACGAGCTCTCACAAGCCGTGGTGCTGTGAATTTCAATCGCCAGCAACATTGTGGGTGCCCTCTGTTATCAGTTAGGGTTCCACAGGGAAACAGAACAGTAGGGACTATATTAAGGAATCGGCTCATGAAATAGTGGGACTGGCAAATCCATAGTCTGTAGGGCAGGCAAGAGGCCAGAAACAGGCTTGAAGTAGAATTTCTTCTTCACTAGAAAACCTCAGTTACTCCTCTTAAGGCTTTCCACTGATTAGATAAGGCCCACCCACATGATTGAAGGTAATCTGTAATCTCCTTAAAGTCAACTAATTGTAGTTGTTAACCACACCCACAAAATACCTTCACAGGAGGTATATATATATATATATATATATACCTACCTCACTATATATATTCCTCATTATATATATGTTACCTCATTATACACACACACACACACACACACACACACACATATATATACACACACACTATATAGGTACACACACCTCACTATATATACCTCATTATATGTTATTTCACTATATATACACATATATACACCGTGTATATATACACACCTCACTATATGTATATACAACTTATTATATATATGTTATCTCACTATACACACACACATATACACACACACATACGCATATGTAGTGTATATATGAGTGCCTGGGTGGCTCAGTTGGTTAAGCATCCAACTTCGACTCAGGTCAGGATCTCACAGTTTGTGGGTTTGAGTGCTGTGTCAGGCTCTGAGCTGTCATCCTCCTTCAGATTCTGTGTCTGTCTCTCTGTCCCTCCCCTGCTCACACTGTGTCTCTCTTTCTCTTTCAAAAATAAATAAACATTTAAAAAATTTAATATATATATAGTGTATGTATAGTATATAGGTATAGGTATAGATATATATATGTATATACATACCTATATATATACACACACACATATATATATATGTCTAGTGCCATTATAAGTGCACATTGTAAGGGAATATAAGTACCATTATATACAGAATGATTATTTGAAGTTCCACATATGGAAATGGGAAATGAAAAAAGATTTTGAGCAAATATTGCTGAAAATGCTGGGTATCTATGAAGAGAGATAATCCATATTGAACTCTGTCACACATTATCATCAAAAACTAAGATTGATATAAGACCAAAATATAAAAGCTAAGTCAATGAGGTTTTATAAGGAAACAGGAGAGTACCTTCATGAAATTGGAGTCGGCAAAAATGTCCCAAGTATAATAAATCCATAAAGAAAAAAGGGAAAAAGTGGATAAACGGATAGATGACTTGTCCTCAAGAGTGAAAACTCTGCTCACCCAAAGGCAGCAGTAAGAAATGAGGAGATAAGCCACAAATTGTTAGAATATATTTGTAAAATTTACCTGAGAAAAGAGTTTTCGCTAGTATATATAAAAATTCTTACAACTCTCCAATAAAAATGCAGAGAAATAACAAAAATGGGCTAAAGACTTGAACACGCACTGAGGAAGGATTACAGATGTCGATAAACACGCGACAAAGTGGTCGGCCTCGTGGTTCATTGGGGAAACGCCAAGGAAGACCACCATGGCATAGGACCCACACCTCTGGGACAAAGGCTACAGCTGACACAGCTGGACACAACAGGGACCAGCACAGACATGAGGAAATGGGGCTGTCATACTCTGCCGGGGATAAAGCAGGTAGGTACCCTGACTTTGGAAAAGGGTGAGATCTTTTTTGGCCGTAACATCTTATTGGTCTCTGGGGATCAGGGGCTGGAGGATGTGGCAGAGAGGGACACCCCCAAGATTGCTGGGGCCAGCCCATCCTGACGTGTCCTGCGAGCCTCAGTAGTTTAGGGGGCAATGCCTCTCCTCTCTCTGAGCTTCCACTCCCACGTCTGCACATGGGGCTCGCTGCTCTCATGAACAGAGTAAGTGGGGTTGCCTCACTTGTCTCCTGAAAATTTCTGGAAGCATGTGGCTTTTCCACCATGATTTTAAGCTTCACTTATGGGAACGACTTGCAGAGTCCACAGAGTTCGCTGTGCATCACCATGGATTGGCCAAAAATGGCCTCATGCCTGCATCGCTCATTCTCTCGTTTATTCATCCATTACACAAACACTACCAGCTACCTCCCAGAAGGAAGGTCTATGCTTGCCTCATTGCTGATAACAGTTTTCCTTGAAAGGGAATCCAGAAGCTGTCATTCTACCCTTTTATCATCACATTTATCAAGTTATTCTGGATACCAAATAATACGAACAAGGCCGAACACACCATCCCTGAGCCCTCGGTTGAGAAAACCCATCTGGGTGCTGCCCCGTCTGACCACTTCACCCTGTACCACCTGGAGTCCCCTCCCAACTCCAGCCCACCTGGGTGGCCTCAGTGGCAATGTCTGACTCCCCTCTCTGGGACGGGCCACATGTGTGGCCAAGTCCCGGGCGATGTGCTGTTCCTGGGGTGGCAGGGGGGCTGGTGACAGGTGGCAGTGAGAGTGGGGAACGAGGGTCCGTGGCCCGGGAGCCGCCACTTCCTGGTCTGCCCACGTCCTGCACGGTTCTGAGGGAAGACTTAAGACTTGCTTTCTCTGTCTCTGGGTTTTCAGCTCTTCCTAGTTTTCAGTTCCGTACTTCCACATTCAGTGTTTAAAACTACAGTAAGGAAAGGAAACATACTCTCCCTGTGACAAGCTCTTGGAGTGGTGCATCCGTCTTCTGATTTTCAGAGCTCTGAGACGTTCAGGGCTAGCCTTTCCTGTGCCTCTCACTCTGATTCATCTATGTTTCCTGGTGAATATCTAACGTTGTTAGAAACGCTTCAGCTGTTCGATTCACGTTCTCATTCTCCTTCCTTGTTTGAGTTCTTCAGTGTTAAATGATGTGGATTTTCCTCCTTGAATAGAATTGGCTTTGTCCTACAGACCATAATGGTTAGTGTGTTCATTGTTTGTACTTTCCACATCTTGTGCAGAATTTTATTTGGTGGCTCACTGGATCTACAGGCTATTTACATCTCTGAATTTCCCAGGCAGTCGTTGCTTTTACTTCAGATTTTGTTACTTCTTTCTAATTTTTTTAAAAAAGGGGGATTGTAGAAAATGATCCCCAGTGCAGTATTTTATCTTTCAAAGCAATTTGAGGATCTCTTTGTAGTTCAAAATGGTGAATTCTGAGGAACGCGCCATGGTTGTCCGATATTAAAAATTTGTTCAGCCTTTGTAATAACAGTACTCTGCTAGTCTACATCCTTAAGAATTAAAGCGCCGTAGTGGATTATCTGCTGCTCAGCAGAGCACTAAGTGTGACATAATTAAGAATAGCTTTGTCCTTCCTTCATTCAAGTGTGCCCTCAAAGATCACTTCCACAAACACGCACTGGCATGAAAGATTATGGCCAGGCCCTGTTTCATGCACTGGGGCCACTTGAGGGGGAGGAAAGAGTGGTTCCAAGGTGGATGTGTGCCCCATTTGTGGGCAGTGGAAAGAGGGGCTTTCTGGACCGAGAGAACATTGTGCATAATGGATTCAATAGGCCTCTGTGGGCCACGTATGGAGAAGCTTAAGTGAGGAAAGAAAGAGCCCAGGGCAGAGTCGCGCTCTTCATTGCTTTGGGACTACCTGCCTGACCCTCAGAAGGCACGGTCTGCCCCGGTGGCCTGGTGCGGGCTTGGTTCCGGACGGAACCCAGAGCAGACTTCTCCATGGGGTGGTGTGGTCCAACTGGCCGTGGTGGCCCTGGTCACCTCTGTGTCAGACTGGGCCACTGTGGGGGAGCTTCGTCCTGCTGGGGATGTGTGCCTTTGCCAAGCCCAGGAGACGCTGGAGCGTTTCCTGCCACGAGCCCCTGACAGTATGAGCTCAAGTCTCACTGTCCCTGGCTATCAGTGGGAGATGCTAGATCATGCTGCAATAGTTCAAGTATTCACAGTTCTCGAGCTTTTAGGCAGAATTGTACGGTCATTCAAAGCAAGGCTTTCTGCAGAGGGAGATGAGGGGCCTGCTGGGAGCAGTTCTGCACGAGCCGTAGTAAAACGTGACACTCTTAATAAGTCTCATCCTAGGTTTGGAGGAAGATGGAAACTCAAGAGGAGCTGATGACCTGGATGTGTGCAAACCTGCAAGAAGGAACGTCGTATGCATTATGGTAAGGCACAGGGCAAGGGAAAGACCTCCGTGTTCAGACCAAGAGCAGCCCGTGTCTGAGACAGCAAGAAGGATTCGGCCTCCACACCAAGAAGAGAAAGCTGTTGAACACGAGCACGAGAAGCTAATACGTCCTCAAAACATCTTCCAGCAGCTGAAAAGAGACTCAAGGTCCCCGCCATGATCTCCATGGCCTGTGTGAAGTGTCAGACATTATCTCTGCAGGAAGATTGGCTTAGGATCGAAGAAATGGCAGTTTCCCTGGAAGGTGAGGACATGGATGAGAATAGGGAATTAGGGGAACCATGGAATGGAGAGCATGTTGAGGACCAGGAAATGGGGTTCAGGAGGAAACCAAGTATGCTGCACCATCAAGCGTGCATT
Source organism: Lynx rufus (assembly GCF_022079265.1). Lineage (NCBI taxonomy): Eukaryota > Metazoa > Chordata > Mammalia > Carnivora > Felidae > Lynx > Lynx rufus. Next base: position 4,573,679 of record NW_025814840.1, on the reverse strand, counting down.
TAAACGTTCGGGTTAGAGAGAAAAAGCAGTGCCACGGCAATATTGCCAAAGAAGGGAAGAAGAGAGCCCACCTGACAGGTCATCATACAGGTGCCCCGACCCAAGAAGCCTCCATGGAAAGGGAGGATCAATATTTTGAGGAAAAAGGAAATGAAGTGAATGAACTACATCACCAAAGAGAAACGGAGCATCTGGGGGTATGACCTGTCAAGGCAGACTTGACCTTAGCAGGAGGTGGGAAGTTCTGAAGCCGGCGGCCTAATAAGTCTTGAAACTGAAGAGGTAGACACCTACCAAAAGCAATTCCAAGGTCTTGAATTACAGCTGGAGAGAAACATTTCTTCTCATCTGTGGCAGATTCTGATCCTGGAAGGAAGAGCTCCTGATGACTGGTGGAGAGCTGGGAAGGCTGAACAAAATTCATCGTCACCAGACAAGAGGCGAAGACCTGAGACAAAGAAGAAGTGGAAGAGTGATTCAACTCCAGCTTCTGGAAGTGGATTCTTGTGTAATTGGTGACCCCAGTGGAGCATTTGGCGAGAACAATTGCTTCCCTGCTCTCTGTGCATGGGATGCCACTTCCTTTGAGATGGGACTTGACTTAACTACCTCTTTCACTCCTCCTCTCCCTCCATCTCCTTCATTTTGTTCTCCTCCTCTCTTCCCCAATGAGAGGTCTTCTGTGATTCTCCATGGGAAGTGTCCTCTTCCCCAGCCTCATCCAGGAAGGCTGCATGCACCCACATAAACCACCTTCTCCCCAAAGCCCAGTTGTCCTCTTTTTCATCTGCAGTGACCTTTTGTTCTTCTTTCCTGGACACTGCCACCCAGAAAATGGACATGTATCACCTCTTGGCTTCATTCAGTCTCCATGCAACATTAGCAGTCAAAATCCTGAGACATCACAATAATCATTTCTTATTTTATCCTCAGAATATCTTTGACTTCTCCATACACTTATTTTTAGGGTAGAAATCTCTTTTTAAGCAAGTGGATTTACTTTCGTCTTGCATCTTGATGGTAGTATACATTTTGGGATAGATTTGGAAAACTGAGATTATGTTATCTCATTGTATGATCCTCTCTAGACAATATAAGTAGTGGTTTTTTTTATTTGAAGAGTTATCCTACTGTTCTTTCAACAATGTGGTATTATCTATGAGCAGTTTAGGCCACAAAGAAATTTGAAATAGGAAGGTATTTTCTCTGTCAACGTTTCTATCATCAGCATTATAAGACAAAGGTGTAAACTCCTTCATGATCTCAATAAATTATGCTCAAGTTAAAGATTGACATGTGGGTAGACTGAAGAGGGAAGCCAATGAAGTAGCGAGTATGTAGGACTGGACCCATATCTATGCTCTGTGTCTGTGTGAGCCTCTGGAAGAGGCCAGGCTAGTGTAGACATCCAGTGAAGATGGGAGTGGGTCAGTCTATAACTCCTCACCTTTGCCCCACATCTCTAGGACACCTGGGCCACTGTGGCCCTCAAAATAATCATCTAGATGATGGGTGTATCCCAATGTCACTCTCTTCACAATGCGATCTTTAGGCTTACATGTTGGTGTCCCTGGTAGCATCTTGTGCCAAGAACTGGGGTGTCTGGGAGTAGGGTGTATGGAATAGCTCTGACCAGCAGCTAGTTTGACACAAGATCAGACATGTCTCCAGGTTTGGCAAGTAGGGAAGGTCATGAAGGGTGCAAGGATGGAGCCTCAGGTATTCAGGCAAAGAGTTTTTGTCTGAGACAAGGCAAGTCCCACCGTGTAGAACAGGCTCGTCCTTGCTCATCTGGGTCCTGGTCCAGAGACGCAACCATTTTGAGCAAAGAGTCTGTTGGTTCTCAAGGGATTCATGCCTCAGATCCTTGGTATCGGTGTGATTAAGGTATGTAATGGGGATCTAGAACCTACAGGTCATCTGACTGTCACTGTGTCTCAGGTTCTCCACCTTACATGGGTCCAACATTTAGAACTTGCTACCAGTGGTCCTGAAGATTCCGCTAGGAGTCAAGGGTCCCCTGGAAACCAGCACATATCCAGAAGTAGTCCATATTGACTTCCCTAAGGATGCACCTCTGAGCCAGGCACCAGGCAGAAAAAGAATGGGAAAGCACTAGGGTATTCCCAGAAAACGGAAGCGGCATGAGGGCTGCACACTGTGCCTGTCAAGCCATCAACTTGGTGAAACAGAAGATTTTGGTGGGGGCAGGGATTGTGGGGGTCCCAGACGTGGGCGCCCAGCATCAACTGGATCTTAGACCAACACACTGCAGATACTGTGTCTCTGCCTGACAGTCCACCATTAGAGAGTGTCCCTTCAGCACAGATTCTCAGGAACAGCACCAGCTGGAGGCAGATTGTTCTGGTTCCTTCCTAACCCCATGCCTGAGGTAGTCATACTTTGTTCCGGTTCCTATATTTGTTTATATCACCTGCTCTGATCTGGTTGTTTCTTCCTCGAAGGCAGAGAGACCCATCTCTGGGCAGGTCACGGGCCTTCTGTGGCTACCTCCTTATGTAGGTGACCAATGAGAGGGGGGTAAAAGCTTAGCCAGTCACCATAAGGCCTGGGATGTGGTCACAAGGGTCATGAGGGTTATTAGAAGCCAGGCTGTGCTGCGTGCCCTGTGGACGGGTAGATGACTGGTCTCCACATGTCCTGTTGGGGATAAGTTCTATCTCATCGCCCTTTAGCTTCAAGGAGGGGCCAGGAGAAGGTAATGGTTCAGCATCACCACCAGAGAAATCAGCGTGTAGGGCTTCATCCCTGTCTCAGCCGCTGTCCAGACGCGACTGGCTTCCCAGACAATTCCCTCACTTTGAGAAGTCTCCCCTGTTGTGCGAAATCAATGACAGTTTTGTCTGAAAATGACCAGCAGAGGGCAGCATACATCAGGTGCTTCAATTTTTCTCTTTTCACTTTTTTTTTCAATATATTCAAAAAACATAGGCTCTTGGCACTATGCGTACAGGCTGTGCACATGATGGGGGTCATGGCGAGCCAGGCCTCCCTGGCCTCTCTCATGGGTCTGCTCTTTCAAACTCAGCCTTCATGTCTGTCTGTCTGTCTGTGGGCTAAATCCTAGAAATGCATAAAAAGGAGGGTTCTTCTTTCTCCTAGGATGAGATCTGAGACCCTGTTTCTTTTGGACAAGTGTGAGGACCTCCCTGGATTACCAAGGGCAAGTACGAAGGACACAAGGTTTTGTAGGATACCTCCCAGGATGGCCCCACTGGGCTCCTCACCATCTCTGTCTGCAAAGTTTGCCAACCAAGACCAGAGGTGGGGGTGGAATTTAAATCCTTATGAAGGAGAAGTCGAGCCCTGTCCACTGCACCTCACTAGGGCATGAGAGTGGTGCTGGAAGGGAAGGGATCCTTTCTTTTCTGTTCCATGATGCTCTGGGGAGTTATACCTGCTGGCCGTGATTGATCAGTCTAACCTAACCGCCTATAACAGTGATTAAGTCTGGACAAATTATTCCTAAGAAAGCACTTCATGGAAGGCACTGCAGAGTCATTCAAATGAGGCAGATCCTGGAGGTGATACCTGTAGAAAGAAAGTGCTAGGATCCAGGTCTCTGAGTGTGCAGTTGTTCAGCCAAGAAAATATCCCAATACTCAATAAATATTAAAATTTTCCAGTTTCCAAAATGACACATCCAATTGAAAATCTTCTCCATAAAGTCAACCTCAAGGTCAGATGACTTTCCGGTGAATTCTATCAGTCTGAAGGAAGAAACAATCTTACACCAAGTCTTTCAGAACACAGAGGAAAAGGGAAGAGTTGGTGATAAATTGTGGGACACCAGTATTTCCTGATACCCAATGTCAAAGACAGTGTAAAAAGCAGAATTATAGACCAATGTGCTTCATGATCATGGTCAAAAAAATTCATAAGAAAATATATTGATTTAGCAGCATATGACAAATACAGAATATCATGACCAAGTGGCATTTATAATAGCATCAATGCAAGTTAACGTTTGCATGTCACACTTTGAAATCACTATATTCACTTAATCAGGGAGAGATAGAAAAGAATCATTTCAATAGATTCTGAAAAACCAGTGACAAAATTTATGATCCATTCATTATTTTTTTAAAAAATCTCAGCAAATTAGGAATAGAGGACAATTTCCTCCATGTAATAAAATATGTTTGTTAAGAAACTTAGGCTAATGTTATTGGTGACACATAGAAAAATTTTGTGCCTGTGATTGATAATAAGGCCAAGAAATCAGCTCTTCCCACCTCTATTCAGTGTTGGATATGGGATCCAGTATGTGCAATATGGTAAAGGAGGAAGAAGAAAAACTTCTATTCACCAAAGGTATGAGTTGATATGGAGAAGTCCTAAGGAATCTTTTTTTAAGAGTACTAGAACTAATCCTTATATCTAGCAAGGTCAGAGGGTACAAGGACAATGTACAACAATCAATTTATACTTCTATATTTTAGCAAATAATAATTTAGAACACAGAAGAATCAATATGGTTCAATGTCAGTTCTCAACACAATAGTCTCTAGATTCAACTCAATGTTATTTATAACCCTAGAGAAATTACCAGCTTACTCCATAATTCATATAGGATGCATTAGGGGAGGACTATACTACATGATTTCATGTGTAAAATTCATGATTTCATGTATAGAAATACAGGAATCAAGATAATACTGAATTGGCATCGGGACATAGAAGTACATCAGTGAAAAGGAGTAGAGAATCCAGACATCTACCCAGTTTCTATAAATGGGACATTGGTTCTCCAAGTCAATGTAAAAAGACCTTTAGTGGAGAAGACAAAGTCTTTTCAACAGAGATTGCTGAAACTTGTCAGTATCTCAGAAGAGATATAATCAATCCTGACCTCTGCCACACAGTCATGTAAAATTAACTCAATTTTATGACTGAATATAAAAGCTACGTCAATAAGCTTTCTACAAAAAACAGGAGCATATCCTCATGAAATTGGAGTAGGCTAAAAGTCTTGGTAGGATATTAAAACCAAAAACAAAGATAAAAAGAAATGGGTGCACTACCTTTCACTGAAAATGAAAACTCTCCTCAACAGAAGGCACCAGTGGAGAAAATGAGATGAGAGAAACATTGTTAGAAAATATCCATAAAATGGGGCGCCTCCGGGGCTCAGTCAGTTGAGCATCTGACTTCGGCTCAGGCCGTGATCTCACAGTTAGTGGGTTCGAGCCCCGCGTTGGGCTCTGTGCTGACAGCTCAGAGCCCAGAGCCTGCTTCAGATTCTGTGTCTCCCTCTCTGTCTGCCCTTCCCCTGCACCCACTCTGTCTCTCTCTGTCTCTCAGAAATAAATTAAAATTTTTAAAAAAAATTAGAAAAAAGAAAATATTCATAAAATTCATCTGAGAAATGGCTTATCCTAAAATATATAAAACTTATTGCAGGGGCACCTGGGTGGCCCAGTTCGTTGAGCATCTGACTCTTGATTTTGGCTCAGGTCGTGATCTCACGGTTATGAGATTTAAACCTGGGTCAGGCACTGCGCTGAGAGCACAGAGCCTGCTTGGGATTCTCTCTTTTCCTCTCTCTCTGCCCCTCCCCTGCTCACTCTGTCTCCAAATAAATAAATATTAAAAATACATATCTTGCAAAGAAATAAAAAAAGTAGGCATAAGACTTGAAAGGAAAACGTACAAAGGAAAAAATACAAAAGCTCAGTAAGACAATAAAGTAATTAGCACCATTTCTTATCAGGGAAATAGTCATGAACCACAGTGAGATGATACTCACAACCTCAGGCAAAAAGCTGCAATTAGAATGAACACAGCAGGAATTAGCCCAGACACTGGAAACCAGAACTGCCTTACTCTGCTGGGGAGAAAGCAAGGGGTACCACCACTTTGGAAAATGGTAGGATGACCCTAACATCTTCTGTGACGTATGATGACCAAGGGTTGCAGGTGACACTACAGAGCAGTTGGGGTGTCTACCCTATAGACAGTAAGGTCAGCCCATCATGCCCCGTCCTGACCTGTCCTGAGAGCCACAGGAGGGCAAGGTCAGACGTTAAGGGAACAATGCCTCTCCTGTCTCTGAACTCTTTTCCACAACGGGCCCTCAGCTTGTGTGAGCACAGCTCTTCCTTGAGTAGAGTGGGTTTGCTTGTGTCTCCCCAAAACCTGCCAGCAGCATGTGGCTTTTCCACCATGGCTTAAAGCATCTACAGAGTCCACAGAGTTCATTGCGAGTACGTAGATTCATCCAACAACTGTGTCCACATCATTCATTCACTCATTCATTCATTCATTCATCCCATTAGCAGGTACAGGCACATCCCAGATTTTGCAACAATCCTCCTATAGATACCTAGCTCATTATCTGCCACTTCTCTCTTTCAGAATTGATCTTACTAATTGTTTCGTAGAAGGGAGCACAAATAAAGCCACAAGGGTGGTCCCCAGTCCTCCTGGACAGAAAACTTCTCTGAGTGGTGATGCCAGGCTGTGCTTTGCAGCCCTGCACAACCTCCACACTCCAATCTGGGCTGGAGCCCTCTGGCCAGCCTAGATGGGTGTTTTCTCAGTCTTGCCTCCATGATGAGCTGGGAGTGCGGGGGTCGGAGGGGCAGGTGGCACTGAGAGGCTGGTCTGGAGTCCAGCACGGCTGTTCCCAGCGGCTCATCCCTGCACCTCCCCACACAGATTCTAGGAGCTAGAGATTTGTTTTCCTCTATATCTTTGTTTTTCCATTCTTTCTGATTTTCAGTTTCTACCTTCTCTATGTAAGAGAGAGAAAGAGGGAGATGCCCACTCTGTTTCAGCCCTGGAAGTTGTAATTAAAGTCTTCCAACTTTCTGAAATCTAAAAGGTACTGTTTTACTATGTACTATGTTTTGGTCCATTCAGGCTGCTATAACAAAATACCATAGGCTGGGGGGGCTTCTGGACGACAGAAACTTATGTCTCATTGTTCTGGAGGCTGAAAGTCCAAGATCACAGATTCAGTGTTGGGTGAGGGCTTCCTGATTTATACTTCGATTTTCTCTGCTTTTCTCTAATTCTACTGAAATGTAACCACAGGAAATTGGCTCCATTGAAATATTTTATTTAAAAAAAATTGAGAGGGGCGCCTGGGTGGCTAGGTCAGTTGAGCATCCAACTTCAGCTCAGGTCACAATCTCACAGTTTGCAGGTTTGAGCCACACGTCTGGCTCTGTGCTGACAGCTCAGAACCTGGAGCCTGCTTCGGATTCTCTGTCTCCCTCTCTCTCTCCCCCACTCATGCTCTGTGTGTGTGTGTGTGTGTGTGTGTGTCTCAAAAATAGATAAATATTTTAAAAAATTTAATTAAATAAATTGAGGATCAGTTTGTTGTCCAAACTAGTAAATTTTGATAAATGTTGCATAGCCACATGATCTTAAACATTTGTTCAACATTTTAAATCACATGTACTCCACTGTTCTACATTGCCAGGAGTTTTAAATTCTTAAGGAAACCAGCGACTTAGATTATTTTGTAATACCCCTTAGGGATGACCAGTAGTGGCTTTGCTTCTCCTTTCTTCATTTGGGTGCTCATTCATTGATTCCTTCCATAAACATGCACAGAGCACTGAGCACCTCATCCTGGCTGGGCTTGCCATGGTCGCTGGGGAAACATGGGTGAGGAAGGACGTGGTTTTGTATATGGTTGAGCTCCCCCACCGTGGGCAAGGAAAGAGGAAAGGCAGAAGAAACAGCATGCACAGAGAACGGGGTGGGCATTGGGGAACCTAGAAGAAAAAGTTTAAGTAGAGGAGAAAAAGCCAAGAGCAAAGGAGAGGGCGTGTGAATTCTTTATTATTCTGTTCCTGCCCACCCAGCCCTCCACAGGCACGGTCAGCCTTGGTTCTCTGGTGCAGGTTGGGTTCAGCGAGTAGCTCCATTGAGTGATGGCCATGATGTGTTGTGGTCCAGTCAGCCATGATAGCTGCAGGGGTCCCTCCTGCAGACTGAACCACTAGGCAGGAATCCCATCGAGAGGGGATCTGTAGGGTTGAACAACCCAGGAAATAGCGAAGAGTTTTATGGCAAAAGCACATCATGATGGAAGACCAAGGCTGTCCCTGGATATTGGTGGGAGATGACAGAGTGTGGTGTGATTGTTCAGCTGGTCAAGATTATCTTGGTTTTATACAGAATTTTCAGTCAAAGAAAAGCTTTTTTTTTTTTTTTTTTTTAATAGGGAGGTAAGGAACATGCCAGTAGCAATCCAGTGCTGGACGTAGCAAAATGGAATAAGACATCCTCGACGTGTCTTATTCTGTAATGGAAATGACATAAACTCCAAAATGCCAGATGACCCGGACTGTTACAAGCCTATAATTAGAGACATCATGTACATGACAGTAAAACACTGGGAAAGAAAATCCTCAGATGTTCAGATGAAAAAGAACCTGTATGATACCGCAGTTAAGATCCTGACGTTGCAGGAACCAGCAATCCATTAAAACACAAACAGAAGAAGCTAGAACACATTTAGAAGTACTGTGGGCAACTGAAAGGATTCTTCATCTCCGTGCCGATGTCTCTGGCCATGCGAAGAGTCAGCTGTTGTCTCTGCAGGACCACTGGCTCAAGAACCAAGAATTAGCAGGTTTCTGAGGGAAGAGGACGCAAGTGATAATGTGAAGCCAGAGGAGGGACAGCATGTGGATGACCAGGCAAAAGACGGCGGAGGAGAGGAAGGACGCTGCAATGTCAAATAATGGTCTAGAGCAACATCAGTTCTACACCATCAGCACTAAGAGCAGAGCCCACGTGACCGGGTATTGTACAATGTCCAGACCACGGAAGCCTCGATCAGAAGGGCAGTTCGGCGTCTCGTGACGAAGGGAAATGAAGTGACTGAGTTTTTCGAGAGAAAGAAAGGGAGCTTGGCAGGATGGTTTCCTGGCAAGGTGGACCGTGACTTGCAACAAGAGATGAGACGTCCTGGGGCGCCTGGGTGGCTCAGTCGGTTGAGCGTCCGACTTCGGCTCAGGTCACGATCTCGCGGTCCGTGAGTTCAAGCCCCGCGTCGGGCTCTGGGCTGATGGCTCAGAGCCTGGAGCCTGTTTCCGATTCTGTGTCTCCCTCTCTCTCTGCCCCTCCCCCGTTCATGCTCTGTCTCTCTCTGTCCCAAAAATAAATAAATGTTAAAAAAAAAAAAAAAAGAGAGAGATGAGACGTCCTGAAGCAAAGGACCCCATGAGCTGTGAAATCTACAGACAGGGATTTCAGGATCTCAAAGGCAAGGTGGAAAGAAACATTTATCCTTTGCAGAGACAGCTTCTGTCCCTGGAACTAAAAGCCCAGGATAAGAGGCTGAGTGAAATATCGTCTCCGGACAGGAGGTCACAGATCTGAGACAGAGACTGATGGAAAGAGCAGTTCAACTCCGGCCTAGTGTACCTGTTGGTCCCAGCGGAGCGTTTGGCAGAGGGAGTTGCATCCCTAACGGCTGTGCATCGGGCGGTGTGTCCTTTGTGAGGCAGGGCCCCTGCTCTGCTGACTGTCACATATCCTCCTGTTTCTCCTCCTCCCCGTCTTCTTTACCCCAGCCGGAGGTTTCCATGGGTCTAACTAGGGAGTAACTGCAAGAGGAAGTCTCCATCCTGCACCCCTCCCCCACAGGAAGCCCGCGCTGTGCGGCCCCAAGTGGTTCCCCATCAAGATCAGTTCGTTGTCCTAATTTCCACAGGACACCTGCCTCCAGCAAGTGGAGTGCTCTATCGCCTAGACTCAGTCATCCCAGGCTACCCTGGCGGTCAAAATCTGGAAACACCCTGAAATCTTTACCTCCCTTGGCTTCTTAATTTTTCTTAAACTATTTTCTTTATCCTACCTATTTAATTGTTGGATAGAAAACTCTTTTCAGCAAGTGGTTTTACTTTCTCATTTTTCATCGCGATCACAGAATCGTTTTCATGGTAGATTTAGAAAATAGAAATCGTCTAACATCCCCTCTGTGTTGCACTCTTTATTTTTTTTTAATTTTTTAATGTTTGTTTATTTTTGAGAGAGAGAGAGAGAGAGAGAGAGAGAGACAGACAGACAGAGTGTGAATGGGGGAGGTGCAGAGAGGGAGGGAGTCACAGAATCCGAAGCAGGCTCCAGGCTCTGAGCTGTCAGCACAGAGCCGGATGTAGGGTTTGAACTCACAGACTGTGAGATCATGACCTGAGCCGAAGTCGGCCGCCCAACCGACTGAGCCCCCCAGGCACCCCTATGCTCTTTAGAACATAGAAGTATTATTTTATGTGATGAGTCAGTCCACTATTCCCTAGACAATGCAGTGTTATGTGTGAGCTTTTTTGCTCAAAGACACACGTGGAAAACAAGGGAACATTCCCTCTGTTAATGTTTCTATTTACCAGCATTATAAGAAAGAGCTGAAAACCCCTTGGTGGTCTTAATAATTTATAGCTGAGTTAAGGAATGGCCAGTCTGGGGGCGCCTGACTGACTTAGTTGGCTAAGCATCCCAACTTCAATTCAGGTCATGATCTCATGGCTGGTGGGTTCGGGCCCTGCGTCAGGCTTTGGGCTGACAGCTCCGAGCCTGGAGCCTGCTTCGGATTCTGGGTCTCCCTGTCTCCTTCCGTCCCTCCCCTGCACACACTCTGTCTCTCTTCTTCAAAATAAATAAACAAACAAACAAACAAGCAAGCATAGGCAGTCTGTGATGACTGAGCGGCGAAGGCCGTGTTTGGGGTCTAGTAGGGCTGGGCACATTCTGGTGTCGTGCCCGCTGGGCCGGTCAGCGGCTGGGGCTGCAATATACTAGCTGCTCATTAAAAGGGAGGTGGGCTCAGGCTGTGCCTCCTCACCTGCCACCCTCCTCAGCAGCAGGTCTGAGACAGTGAGGCCCTCAGGCCCTGTCTGGATCATGGGCTCTCCCTAGTGTCCCTGCCCCTTCCCAGTCCTGGGTTTGGGCTGCACCTCAGGCCTCGGCTGGGGCCTCACTGCTGAGGGTGAGGCCCCGCTGACCGGAGATGTGGGTGACCCCGGCAAGAGGGAACCTCGGGGAGTGTGGTGGGGGGTCCTCCGTCCGGGGCCCAGGCCACAGGCTGAGCTCGCGTGGGGCCTATTCCGCTGCCGCCCTTATGGAGAGAGGACGGCCGGTGCCGGGAGAGAATGTGTGGCAAGCCCTGCCTGGGGCCAGCCGGAGCAGGGGGTGAGCTGGCGCTCTGGGAGCCAAAGGCAGTGCGGTACCTCCCAGTTTATGGCACCGCGCTGGGCCTCGCGTTCCTGATACGCGTGTGGACACAGGGGAAGGTTCCGCCGTGAGCGAAGGGTGCCACCGGGGCACTGTGTCGTGTGAAGGGTTAACAGCGCCCGTCTTCCTCTGGGACGGAGTTTGTGCCTTGGGTCGGCGTCCCAGCCCCGTTTGCCTGGCACCCCAGCAGAGGGGGGATGTCAGCGGTGTTCCTGAGCAGCCCTGCGTGGGGGAGAGATGACTCCCGCTCGTGGACTCCCTGTGACCCGGCAGGACGGCGTGGGCCAGAAGCGCCAGTTTGGGAGGCAGAGCGCTGCACTTCCCAAAGTGTGATGAGTCTTCCAACTTCCGTGTCCCGGGTGGAGACCTGGCCACGTTGCCTCTGGAGATGCTGTTGTTGGTTCCTAAGGGCTGGAAGATCGTGCCCTGGCCCTGCTGCTCCCGGGGTGCGTGCTGTCTTCACCCCAAAACGTTGCTTCTAACGTGCTGGCGCAGGAGCAGGAAGGGAAGCGTCATTATGTTGTGCAGGAACTTTCAACTGGACTGTGCGCCCGCCGTATTTGGCAAGGGGCATGTGTATGTGCGCGCGCGCGTGCGCGTGCGTGCGTGCGTGTGTGTGCGCGTGCGCACTCAGAATACTCGGCTGGCCCCCTCCCGCAAGTCGCCTGCTTGATAACGAGCGGTGGGTGTGTTGTGCTGCTCTTTTCAGGGCCTCTCCGCAGCTGGGACCCTGGCTGGGGACCACGGGGCAGACAGACCCTCCCCACGAGAACCTTTCACAAGGGGGCCGGGACTGGGGCAAAGGGCCCACGCAGGTACAGGGGTTAAGAGAGCCTCGTCGTCCAGAAGGCCACAGTCCCGGCAGCTGGGAGCCGGGTGAGCAGGGAAGGAGTACAGACGAGGGTCCGGGGGCTGTGGGCTCCGGCGTGAGGGCGTCCGTGCCGACGAGCTCAGGACCGCCTCCCTCCGTGGCTCCCGGGCCGGGTGACCGCACGGATCCCGAGACGAGGGCCTGGTAGACCCGGGGCTGAAAGAGGGGTGTGTTTCTGCGCGGCCAGGGTGGCATCGGGACACGAAAAGCAGGAGCCTCAGGAGGAACTCAATCCTTCAGTCCGCAGCCACTTCACAGGGACGGGGGGTTCGTATTCACATGCTTTGCCTTGTGAACTCCGTTCTCTGAAGCACTTAAGAAAAGTCACTAGTGTTCAGTTCGTTTGGCGTTTTGTTGTTGTGAAGGCGGGAGTTGGATTTCTAAGCCCTTTACGTGTTGGAGCTGAAATTAGGAGCCAGAATGTGTTATTTTCTGTGTAACCCAAATGCTCTCTTTCCTGCAAACGTCGTTTAAAAAGGAGGCGGCAGGCAGAGAGGACAGTCCCTACTTTATGGTCCATGCCCGATGGCAGAGTTCTGTTTGCTGGTCGGGGTCTGACAGCATTGGGCTCCATCCAGCTTCCCTGAGGGGCGTGGGGACCAGCACTTCGGCACCTGTGGGTCCCACCAGGCTCCCTCCTACCAGCTGGGAAGGTCTGATTTACTGGGGCAGTAGCCCTGTGGCCCCTGTGGGCACATGTGTTCCCAGCCGGAGCGGGACTCGGTTTTATGGAGTCCCTGAATACATCCACATTCCTCCCAGATGAATGAGAAATGAGTAACTGACTCAGAATTTGTAGACAAAGATTCATAAAGCACTATTCAGCTAACACTTCATCAACTTTATTGTTAGAACCCCGTTTTCTTGCTTTCCCAGACAAATTTTCTCCCTTCCTTGCTTTTTCTCCTTTCCTTCTCTTTCTTCCTTTCTTTCTTTTTCTCCTTCCCTCTTTCTTTTCTTTTCTTGTCTTTTCTTTTCTTCCCCTCCCCTCTCCTCCCCTCCCCTCCCCTTTTCTTTTCTTTTCTCTTCTTTCCTTTCCTTTCCTTTCCTTTCCTTTCCTTTCCTTTCCTTTCCTTTCTTTTGCTTTCTTCTTCTTTTCTCTTCTCTCCTTTCCTTTCTTCTTCTTTTCTCTTCTTTCCTTTCCTTTCCTTTCTTCTTTTCTCTTCTCTCCTTTCCTTTCTTCTTCTCTTCTCTTCTCTTCTCTCCTTTCTTCTTCTCTCTTCTCTTCCTCCTCTCCTCTCCTCTCCTCTCCTCTCCTCTCCTCTCCTCTCCTTTTCTTTTCTTTTCTCTTCTTTTCTCTTCTTTTCTCTCCTTTCCTTTCCTTTCCTTTCCTTTCCTTTCCTTTCCTTTCCTTTCCTTTCTTTTCCTTTCTTCTTCTTTTCTCTTCTCTCCTTTCCTTTCTTCTTCTCTTCTCTTCTCTCCTTTCCTTTCTTCTTTTCTTCTCTCTTCTCTTCTCTTCCTTCTCTCCTCTCCTCTCCTCTCCTTTCCTTTTCTCTTTCTCCTCTTCAATGGCTATCAGAATGCCCTCATGGACCTGGCCAATTTCTTTTTCACTCACCATGAGAGTGCTCCACTTACAAAAAACGAAAGCTCTTAAATTGGGCCCATCTATTCTTTTGTAAATTCACAATTTGTGAAGATTTAGGTAATCTGAGAAGGAAGTTCTTTGCTGGTCTTGGTCATTGGTTTCTTAGGCTGTTGCTGAGGAGTGTCTCCCTCCCTTTGACAGGATTCTTGTCATTCTTGCACACTTCCCACACGCGAAAACCACCAGATGGGTGCCATCCTGTGCTGCAGGCTGGATGAGCGACTAGAGATTGCACTTGGAAAGAGCACTGGGCCTGAAAATCAGGAAACAGGCTTCTGGTTACCACTCTATCATTTTGGTGATCCTTCCAGAGACATAGCTTCCTGACCTGTGAAATTTGGGGCGTCAAGGAGATTTAGAAAGAGAATTTCTGGGGCACCTGGATGGCTCAGTTAGTTGAGTATCTGACTCTTGATTTCAACTCAGGGCGTGATTTCATGGTTCATGGGATTGAGCTCCGCATCAGGCTCTGTGCTTGGGATTTTCTCTCTCTCTCTCTCCCTCTCCCCCATTCATGTGCATTCTCTTTCTCTCTCTCTCTGTCTCTCTCTTTTAGAGAGAGACAGAGAGAGAGAGAGAGAGAGAGAAAAAACAGAGAGTTTCCAAGACCCATTTAAAAATTTTAAACTATCGTTAACATATCTTGCAATTTAAGATAGCATATGCCTCACAATTCTTTATGCCTTGTTTTAGAAAGATAACTTACCCAAGTTATAATAGAACAACATCTACTAACAGTCGAGGATGGTTATTTGTTTGTTTGTTTGTTTACTTATTTATTTCAACAAATCAAATTTCTACACAAGATGTCTAAACACACAAGACAACACTGGATAGTCACAATATAATTTCATACAATGAGAGAAAAAAAAAACCTCAACATTTCCTTTTCATCTTTTTTCTACGTTTGTGCAAAGAACATGTAAATACATCTGTCTTGTCACCTATAGTCAGGTATGGGCTTTCTTTCTGGGAAAAGAGATTTAATAAAAATCAAACAGAATTCTCTTATTAACACTGTCAAAGAAAACAAGAGGTTAGTCAAATTTCCTACCTTCATGATGTAACTAAATGTTCTCTGGAGATCTGACTCCACTTTTAGTTAAAAGGATATTGAAGGGTAGCAGAACGTTTCACCCAAAATGTGCCCCTTGGGTGTAGTGACCATTTTGAACTGAAGTTACTTAAGTGCCAGAAGGATATTCGGAGCCTCCTTCTTTCCCCCAGAAAGCAGGAAATAGATTTCCATTGAGGGTCCCCCTCCCCCCACTCCCCCCACCCGCTCCACTGCCCTGAGGGTAGAAGGCATCCATATTGTCCTTCTGGGGCCTATCTTACCTCCTTACCAGAGACGGGGAATTCTGGGCCCAGAAGGCTGTATAAACAGATCTTCACTAAATCACTACCTCACTCCCAACTCCCTTGTCTTTTCAATTCTTCACAAATATACTGTTCTTTGTCTAAAAGGTATAAAGCCTGTCTCTTTTGTTCATTCCTTGAGTCCCGTACACAACGTTCAATTTGTTTTACTCCTGTTTATGTTTCCCGTCAATTTAATTAATAATTAAAAGCCCAGCCAAAAAACCCAGAAGGGAAGAAGGGAAAGGTTTTATTCCTGACAGTGTTAGAGTAAACATACTTCCCACACCCTTATGAAGACCTCTAGCGATAAGTAATTTGTGCTGGAGTGGGAACAGGATACATTTTTGAAGTGAGACAATAGTTTTGTAACTTGCAGAAAGAATATGGCTTTCAAATTCTTTAAATTATAGTGAAAAATAAATTTTAAAGGGCCAGCTAGGATATTTCCAATAGATTACTACAGCAGCCACCTTCCAGCCATCTGGTAAGATCAATATTCCTTTTGGTGACACTGCATTTTCTTTTCCAATTAATCTGTATTCCCTGATCACACATATGTAAAACTGAATGATTTCCAAATGCCTGATTAAATCATTCCTTGCTTGGCATATCGTCGTGCCAGAAAATTTAGAAATAACATATCTTTATTGTGAGGCATGTGAAAACTGGCAGTATAAAATCCTTTGTGATTCTAAATAAATATCATTGGTGTGTGTTTGTATGCACCTGTGCATTCCCAAATGCATTGTGGTAACCTATTTTCAAAGATTAGAAGAGGGCTAGAGAACGTATCATCACCCTTATTCAAAGGAAAAAATAAAAGAACCCTATTACAATTCATAGCGTTATTTTTTTCAGACTTCCGTAGCACACACACTGAATGCGGTTTTCAGATTTCTCATGCCCTTAATTCAGGTGATATGGGTCAGCTGAATGGAATAACCAGTGTCTAGCAGCAAAAGCGAGTAAGATAATGTGCTTTCTGGTGCGTACTTACTTCCAAAGCTGCCTGGGAGACTTTCCTCTGGGCCACTCATTTATCCTTTACGGATGAGCAGTACCATTCATCAGGAGGTTCCTACGGGCGCGCCTGTGGGGCTCAGTCCATTAAGCGTCCAAACCTTGGCTGCGGCTCAGGTCATGATCTCAGGTTCAGGAGTTCGAACCCTGCTTGGGGCTCGGTGCTGACAGAGCCTGAGCCTGCTTGAGATTCTCGCTCTCTCTCTGCTCTTCCCGAACACTCTCTCAAAATGTATAAATAAACCTTTGAAGAAAAAAACAGAAGGAGCTTACTGTAAAGAATAAGACTGGCTGAGACCACAATCACTCTGTTGATGAAACATCAGGTTGTTCTACAAAATGACAGAACCTGAATATTTGTATGTAACAAATTAACAATTTTTTTTTTTCAACGTTTATTTATTTTTGGGACAGAGAGAGACAGAGCATGAACCGGGGAGGGGCAGAGAGAGAGGGAGACACAGAATCGGAAGCAGGCTCCAGGCTCTGAGCCATCAGCCCAGAGCCTGACGCGGGGCTCGAACTCACGGACCGCGAGATCGTGACCTGGCTGAAGTCGGACGCTTAACCGACTGCGCCACCCAGGCGCCCCAGAAATTAACAATTTTTGCCTCTCAAATAAAATGTTCATTTTTACAAAAATGTTCTAAAATGGACTTGATTTTTTTTTTTACTTTTTTAAGTAAGAAAAATACTTTACTTTTTAAATTAAGGAAACAATTTAATTAATTAATTAAGCTTGTCTATCCCATTGATTTTTTTCATTAACTTGCTTTTGCACCGACAGGAAAACAGCAAAGTTCCGTACGTATTATCTACAATATGAAAGATATTTCAGGTCATTTCTCGTGTCATATTTTGTCATTACTTCCTCTCACTTATACCCCAACAAGGACTCAGAACTTCTTTATAAATTTTTTTATTTATTTTTTTTAATATATATATATATATGAAATTTATTGACAAATTGGTTTCCATACAACACCCAGTGCTCATCCCAAAAGGTGCCCTCCTCAATACCCATCACCCACCCTCCCCTCCCTCCCACCCCCCGTCAACCCTCAGTTTGTTCTCAGTTTTTAACAATCTCTTACGCTTTGGCTCTCTCCCACTCTAACCTCTTTTCTTTTCTTTTTTTTGTCCTTCCCCTCCCCCGTGGGTTCCTGTTAAGTTTCTCAGGATCCACATAAGAGTGAAACCATATGGTATCTGTCTTTCTCTGTATGGCTTATTTCACTTAGCATCACACTCTCCAGTTCCATCCACGTTGCTACAAGGCCATATTTCATTTTTTCTCATTGCCACGTAGTATTCCATTGTGTATATATACCACAATTTCTTTATCCATTCATCAGTTGATGGACATTTAGGCTCTTTCCATAATTTGGCTATTGTTGAGAGTGCTGCTATGAACATTGGGGTACAAGTGCCCCTATGCATCAGTACTCCTGTATCCCTTGGATAAATTCCTAGCAGTGCTATTGCTGGGTCATAGGGTAGGTCAATTTTTAATTTTCTGAGGAACCTCCACACTGCTTTCCAGAGCGGCTGCACCAATTTGCATTCCCACCAACAGTGCAAGAGGGTTCCCGTTTCTCCACATCCTCTCCAGCATCTATAGTCTCCTGATTTGTTCATTTTGGCCACTCTGACTGGCGTGAGGTGATACCTGAGTGTGGTTTTGATTTGTATTTCCCTGATAAGGAGCGATGCTGAACATCTTTTCATGTGCCTGTTGGCCATCTGGATGTCTTCTTTAGAGAAGTGTCTATTCATGTTTTCTGCCCATTTCTTCACTGGGTTATTTGTTTTTCGGGTGTGGAGTTTGGTGAGCTCTTTATAGATTTTAGATACTAGCCCTTTGTCCGATATGTCATTTGCAAATATCTTTTCCCATTCCGTTGGTTGCCTTTTAGTTTTGTTGGTTGTTTCTTTTGCTGTGCAGAAGCTTTTTATCTTCATAAGGTCCCAGTAATTCACTTTTGCTTTTAATTCCCTTGCCTTTGGGGATGTGTCGAGTAAGAGATTGCTACGGCTGAGGTCAGAGAGGTCTTTTCCTGCTTTCTCCTCTAAGGTTTTGATGGTTTCCTGTCTCACATTTAGGTCCTTTATCCATTTTGAGTTTATTTTTGTAAATGGTGTGAGAAAGTGGTCTAGTTTCAACCTTCTGCATGTTGCTGTCCAGTTCTCCCAGCACCATTTGTTAAAGAGGCTGTCTTTTTTCCATTGGATGTTCTTTCCTGCTTTGTCAAAGATGAGTTGGCCATACGTTTGTGGGTCTAGTTCTGGGGTTTCTATTCTATTCCATTGGTCTGTGTGTCTGTTTTTGTGCCAATACCATGCTGTCTTGATGATGACAGCTTTGTAGTAGAGGCTAAAGTCTGGGATTGTGATGCCTCCTGCTTTGGTCTTCTTCTTCAAAATTCCTTTGGCTATTCGGGGCCTTTTGTGGTTCCATATGAATTTTAGGATTGCTTGTTCTAGTTTCGAGAAGAATGCTGGTGCAATTTTGATTGGGATTGCATTGAATGTGTCGATAGCTTTGGGTAGTAGTGACATTTTGACAATATTTATTTTTCCAATCCATGAGCAGGGAATGTCTTTCCATTTCTTTAAATCTTCTTCAATTACCTTCATAAGCTTTCTGTAGTTTTCAGCATACAGATCCTTTACATCTTTGGTTAGATTTATTCCTAGGTATTTTATGCTTCTTGGTGCAAATGTGAATGGGATCATTTTCTTTATTTGTCTTTCTGTGGCTTCATTGTTAGTGTATAAGAATGCAACTGATTTCTGTACATTGATTTTGTATCCTGCAACTTTGCTGAATTCATGTATCAGTTCTAGCAGACTTTTGGTGGAGTCTATCGGATTTTCCATGTATAATATCATGTCATCTGCAAAAAGCGAAAGCTTGACTTCATCTTTGCCAATTTTGATGCCTTTGATTTCCTTTTGTTGTCTGATTGCTGATGCTAGAACTTCCAGCACTATGTTAAACAACAGCGGTGAGAGTGGGCATCCCTGTCGTGTTCCTGATCTCAGGGAAAAAGCTCTCAGTTTTTCCCCATTGAGGATGATGTTAGCTGTGGGCTTTTCATAAATGGCTTTTATGATCTTTAAGTATGTTCCTTCTATCCCGACTTTCTCAAGGGTTTTTATTAAGAAAGGGTGCTGGATTTTGTCAAAGGCCTTTTCTGCATCGATTGACAGGATCATATGGTTCTTCTCTTTTTTTTTTGTTAATGTAATGTATCACGTTGATTGATTTGTGAATGTTGAACCAGCCCTGCATCCCAGGAATGAATCCCACTTGATCATGGTGAATAATTCTTTTTATATGCTGTTGAATTCGATTTGCTAGTATCTTATTGAGAATTTTGGCATCCATATTCATCAGGGATATTGGCCTGTAGTTCTCTTTTTTTACTGGGTCTCTGTCTGGTTTAGGAATCAAAGTAATACTGGCTTCATAGAATGAGTCTGGAAGTTTTCCTTCCCTTTCTATTTCTTGGAATAGCTTGAGAAGGATAGGTATTATCTCTGCTTTAAACGTCTGGTAGAACTCCCCTGGGAAGCCATCTGGTCCTGGACTCTTATTTGTTGGGAGATTTTTGATGACTGATTCAATTTCTTCGCTGGTTATGGGTCTGTTCAAGCTTTCTCTTTCCTCCTGATTGAGTTTTGGAAGAGTGTGGGTGTTCAGGAATTTGTCCATTTCTTCCAGGTTGTCCAATTTGTTGGCATATAATTTTTCATAGTATTCCCTGATAATTGTCTGTATCTCTGAGGGATTGGTTGTAATAATTCCATTTTCATTCATGATTTTATCTATTTGGGTCATCTCCCTTTTCTTTTTGAGAAGCCTGGCTAGAGGTTTGTCAATTTTGTTTATTTTTTCAAAAAACCAACTCTTGGTTTCGTTGATCTGCTCTACAGTTTTTTTAGATTCTATATTGTTTATTTCTGCTCTGATCTTTATTATTTCTCTTCTTCTGCTGGGTTTAGGCTGCCTTTGCTGTTCTGCTTCTAGTTCCTTTAGGTGTGCTGTTAGATTTTGTATTTGGGATTTTTCTTGTTTCTTGAGATAGGCCTGGATTGCGATGTATTTTCCTCTCAGGACTGCCTTCGCTGCGTCCCAAAGCGTTTGGATTGTTGTATTTTCATTTTCGTTTGTTTCCATATATTTTTTGATTTCTTCTCTAATTGCCTGGTTGACCCACTCATTCGTTAGTAGGGTGTTCTTTAACCTCCACGCTTTTGGAGGTTTTCCAGACTTTTTCCTGTGGTTGATTTCAAGCTTCATAGCGTTGTGGTCTGAAAGTATGCATGGTATAATTTCAATTCTTGTAAACTTATGAAGGGCTGTTTTGTGACCCAGTATATGATCTATCTTGGAGAATGTTCCATGTGCACTCGAGAAGAAAGTATATTCTGTTGCTTTGGGATGCAGAGTTCTAAATATATCTGTCAAGTCCATCTGATCCAATGTCTCATTCAGGGCCCTTGTTTCTTTATTGACCGTGTGTCTAGATGATCTATCCATTTCTGTAAGTGGGGTGTTAAAGTCCCCAGCAATTACCACATTCTTATCAATAAGGTTGCTTCTGTTTATGAGTAATTGTTTTATATATTTGGGGGCTCCGGTATTCGGCGCATAGACATTTATAATTGTTAGCTCTTCCTGATGGATAGACCCTGTAACTATTATATAATGTCCTTCTTCATCTCTTGTTACAGCCTTTAATTTAAAGTCTAGTTTGTCTGATATAAGTATGGCTACTCCAGCTTTCTTCTGGCTTCCAGTAGCATGATAAATAGTTCTCCATCCCCTCACTCTGAATCTAAAGGTGTCCTCAGGTCTAAAATGAGTCTCTTGTAGACAGCAAATAGATGGGTCTTGTTTTTTTATCCATTCTGATACCCTATGTCTTTTGGTTGGCGCATTTAATCCATTTACATTCAGTGTTATTATAGAAAGATACGGGTTTAGAGTCATTGTGATGTCTGTATGTTTTATGCTTGTAGTGATGTCTCTGGTACTTTGTCTCACAGGGTCCCCCTTAGGATCTCTTGTAGAGCTGGTTTAGTGGTGACAAATTCCTTCAGTTTTTGTTTGTTTGGGAAGACCTTTATCTCTCCTTCTATTCTAAATGACAGACTTGCTGGATAAAGGATTCTCGGCTGCATATTTTTGCTGTCTAGCACCCTGAAAATCTCGTGCCAATTCTTTCTGGCCTGCCAAGTTTCAAAAGAGAGATCAGTCACGAGTCTTATAGGTCTCCCTTTATATGTGAGGGCACGTTTACCCCTTGCTGCTTTCAGAATTTTCTCTTTATCCTTGTATTTTGCCAGTTTCACTATGATATGTCGTGCAGAAGATCGATTCAAGTTACGTCTGAAGGGAGTTCTCTGTGCCTCTTGGATTTCAATGCATTTTTCCTTCCGCAGTTCAGGGAAGTTCTCAGCTATTATTTCTTCAAGTACCCCTTCAGCACCTTTCCCTCTCTCTTCCTCCTCTGGGATACCAATTATGCGTATATTATTTCTTTTTAGTGTATCACTTAGTTCTCTAATTTTCCCCTCATACTCCTGGATTTTTTTATCTCTCTTTTTCTCAGCTTCCTCTTTTTCCATAATTTTATCTTCTAGTTCACCTATTCTCTCCTCTGCCTCTTCCATCCGAGCCGTAGTGGTTTGCATTTTGTTTTGCATTTCATTTAAAGCGTTTTTCAGCTCCTTGTGACTGTTCCTTAGTCCCTTGATCTCTGTAGCAAGAGATTCTCTGCTGTCCTGTATACTGTTTTCAAGCCCAGCGATTAATTTTATGACTATTATTCTAAATTCACTTTCTGTTATATTATTTAAATCCTTTTTGATCAGCTCATTAGCTGTTGTTATTTCCTGGAGATTCTTCTGAGGGGAATTCTTCCGCTTGGTCATTTTGGATAGTCCCTGGTGTGGTGAGGGCCTGCAGGGCACTTCCCCTGTGCTGTGGTGTATAACTGGAGTTGGTGGGCGGGGCCGCAGTCCGACCTGATGTCTGCCCCCAGCCCACCGCTGGGGCCACAGTCAGACTGGTGTGTGCCTTCTCTTCCCCTCTCCTAGGGGCGGGATTCACTGTGGGGTGGCGTGGCCCGTCTGGGCTACTTGCACACTGCCAGGCTTGTGATGCTGGGAATCTGGCGTATTAGCTGGGGTGGGTAGGCAAGGTGCACGGCGGCAGGGGGGCAGGCTTAGCTCACTTCTCCTTAGGTGATCCACTTCAGGAGGGGCCCTGTGGCAGCCGGAGGGAGTCAGATCCGCTGCCGGAGGTTTGGCTCAGCAGAAGCACAGAGTTGGGTGTTTGCGCTGAGCGAGCAATTTCCCTGGCCGGAACCGGTTCCCTTTGGGATTTTGGCTGGGGGATGGGCGGGGGAGATGGCGCTGGGAGCGCCTTTGTTCCCCGCCAAACTGAGCTCTGTCGTCCGGGGGCTCCGCAGCTCACCCTCCCTTTGTCCTCCAGCCTTCCCGCTTTCCGAGCAGAGCTGTTAACTTATGACCTCCCAGACGCTAAGTCGTGCTTGCTGTTGGAACACAGTCCATCAGGCCCCTCCGCTTTTGCCAGCCAGACTCGGGGGCTCTGCTTGGCCGGCGAGCCGCCCCTCCGCCCCGGCTCCCTCCCGCCAGTCCGTGGAGCGCGCACTGCCTCGCCGCCCTTCCTACCCTCTTCCGTGGGCCTCTCGTCTGCACTTGGGTCCGGTGACTCCGTTCTGCTAATCCCCTGGCGGTTTTCTGGGTTATTTAGGCAGGTGTAGGTGGAATCTAAGTGATCGGCAGGACCCGCGGTGAGCCCAGCGTCCTCCTACGCCGCCATCTTCCCCTCTCCTTTCCCAGAACTTCTTTATAAATTTTTTTAATGTTTATTTTTTGAGAGAGAGTGACACAGTGTGAGCGGGGGAGGGGCAGAGAAAGGGACACACAGAATCCGAAGCAGGCTCCAGGATCTGAGCTGTCAGCACAGCCTGACGCGGGGCTCAAACCCATGAACTGTGAGATCATGATCAGAGCTGAAGTTGGACGCTTAACTGACTGAGCCACCCAGGTGCCCCTGGAATTCTTTATAAAAACATTGTTGTACTTGAAGTTTCAACTCTGGCATGTGACAGCTTGGAAGTCATTTTCCCGTTGTTCCAACAGGAAAAACGCTGAATGCACAGAAAATCAACAACTTTTCTGGAACCTGTTAAAGAATTGAACTCATGGGACAAATGGCCACTTCAAAACCTGGGGACAAGTGACTACTGAGAAAGACAACTGACATCAGCTTAGCTGGGGCAGAAACCGTAGAAACACTTACATGGTAACTTTGATGGTGCTGGAGGCTCAGTGTGGACCACTTTGGGAATGAGAAAGTCCTGAGAGCACAGTTTTAGGAGGGGGACTGTACATTCAGGGCCCTTACCTCCAGGAATCTCACCAAGCACACAGCCAAGAAAAATGACTGTGTCTTTGTCAGGGAGGAGGAGAAAGGAACCTTTGGGAAATATGTGCAATCTGTTCTCTGTAACAAAGACCTACCTCCAGTGAACAGGCCTTTATCAGAGCTGTGCCTAGAAGGATCTGGGGGCCCTCCTATTTGTCTGTACCCGCTTGCTCCTCCCATATACATCCTTTCCTTTATTAAAGCCTTGGGTAGGTGGCAGGTATGCTCTGTGCAGTTGTGAAAGTCCATTCAGTGGTTGGATCTGTTGAGATGGTTATAAAAAGCAGTGTTTTTCTGGCCTGCCAGTTGGAGGCTCATAGATTCTCGAGATATTCGAACTGGTAAAAACCTTTGCACTGGTAAACGATTCTCATCTGGGGAGAAATAAATGCAATGTTCAGAGCCTTATTAGAACCCGAACCAGAAGCTTCAGGGTAGAGCCTGGGGACTTGTATCTGGAACTCTGATCAGGTGGTTCTGGTGATACTTTGGGAACCCCCTAACCTAAACCCTGAGAGATCCTCAGTCATCCTGAAGCCCCATCCAGGGTCCTACATAGCAGGAATGTGTCTTGTCTGCTGGGAAGAAGTAGTCTAATCTACAGCGGGGAGAAAGCACAGTGTAAATAAATAGAAATCAAGGAAACCATTGGGTTAAGCACTTGATACATCCTGGCTTTTAAACTTTTACAGTAAATTGCCTAATAAGCTATAACTGTTTACACATGTTGCAGTCAACCTCTAGATGTATTATTACAAGGATCATCCAAACTAGTAGAAAGTAAAAGCAAGTGTCATACAATGGTCACATCTGGGAACTGGGGAAAGGATTAGCGGCTGGCGACAACGGTCACTACTCAGTTTTAGAGCCACCGTCACTGTCCCAGGCTTTGCTGCTGTCCGTAGTGGCCCCACAATGGTTTAGGGCTTTTTCTCCCCATCAAGACAGAGAGCCAAGCATCCAGGAGCCACATCTTGGGAACATTTATCCACCTCTGAGAAGTCAGCCATTTCTAAAATGACCTCTCCTTTTCAGAGATACATTTTATAATAATTATTGATGTGGCCTCTCCTGCCCTCAGCCACAGCCTCTCTTGCTTCTCCCCCCTCCCCAGACTCCCTGGTCCACAGGAACAAACTAAATTGACTTGGAATCAAAGTGCCCTACGCCAAACACAATGTATCCGAAACCAATTTCAAAGAAACCATGAAGATTGCAAAAAAGTAGCAAACCTGGCAACGGAAAAAGATTTAGATCTCAAGGACATATTGATGGCAACATTTGTAAACATTTATAACTTACCAAGCAATCGAACGCAAAAGTTTAGAAGACAATATATGTCACATGTTTTTTTCTTTGGTTTAAATTTATTGTTTATACTGTACTTTTTTTTTTTTTTTAACCTATGTGGGTTGGACTCTTTTTTCCAGACTTTTTCTTAGGAAGTGGAGAGGCAGGCATATCTCCTGTGATCGAGTGAGATGTGGAATGTCTAGGATTCTAAGACAGAAAATTGTGCTAGTCTCTGTGTACAGAGAGAAAGGAAGAGACTATATTAAAGACTAGGATATTATTCTCTGGGAGAAACAATCCCGAGGCAAGACTGAGGAACTAGTCTGTGGGGCTTGGGCAATGAATTTGGGCCATTGGGCTGTAAAAACACGAGTTCTACATATTTGTGTTTCAGATTCTGGGGGTACATTGAGAGTCCTGGGAAGCGTGACAATGGCAGTTCACCGTAATTCGCTGTAATTACATGTGCCAGTCGGGGGCTGGGCAGGAAGCAGACGGCTCACCAGAAGGTTCACGCCCCTGTTTATTGAAGAGCTAGATACAGAGATGTGAGCAGACTCTGAGGGATGACAAGGCACCATGAGGCAGGCAACCTCCGGGCCCCAGGAGACAGGAAAGGAAAAAAGCAGAACCCCCTGGTGCCAGACGGCAGGTGGGCAGGATGTGCGAGGGGGGTGACGGTGATGACCCCACCCTGACTTGTCTCCCCTTCGGCTTTCCGATCCTTGCCAGTGTCCCCTATGAGGCGAACCCAGAAGAAGCCAGAGGGCCGGGGAGCAGCCCACATAGGACACAGAGCCAGGCCAGGGAAAAAGAGGGCAACGCCTCGTGCTGGAGAGACTTGTCAGTATAAACAGCATCGGGAAGGTCTAATCTCCGAGCCGTATTGGTCACCTTGAAATTCTTCAAGGCTGTGGTTTCCAGCAACCAGAGCCAAAGGGCTCAGAGTGCAGAAAAATGAAGGGAGTTTGGGAGGAGAGGGAGGAGCTAGGACTTTGCATGCCCTTTCGGCTCCCCACGAACACTGGGATTTTCTGGATGTTGGGAAAGTATGGGATGTGAAAAACCATCTTGGCATCAAACAGCGCTTGAGTTCAAGTCCGATTCTATCCTTTTCTGCCTGTGCCACCTTCACGTAGCTACTTAGCTTCTCTGAATGTCAGTTTCCTCGTTGCTAAGTGGACGTAATTACGCCTGTGCCTTAGGGTTATTGTATCAAATGAGACACACAGACAAGCCAAAATGCCTGGCATATAATAGGCAATCAAAGGATATTATTGTTTCTTTCGTGCCCAAGTAATGGTAGTACTGGAAGGGTCAGGTGTAGACTTCTCCCAAATTCTCGTGACGACCGCGAGTCATTAGCTGTAATTACTTCGTAAAAACCTCTGACAGAGAAAAGTGCAGCACAGTTGGACGGGTCAAGAGAAATCCCTGCTTGTCACTTTAAGCTTTTTTCCTCAAATGTGTTACCCAGTGAATTGTATCTATTCTCATTAACTATTCTGTGGCTCTTTCTCTAGTGGGGGAAAGCGCATCGCTTCAGCTCACAGTGCATTCATATCTTTGAACACAAGATGTATGAGGGGCAGTAGCTATTTCTCACCACTCCCTGGATTTTGAGGGTAAGTTCAGCCTTATCATTTTCCAGCTGAGAAGCCCAAGGTGAGAGATGAAGTGCCTTTGCCATTATCACATGGCTCAGAGATAGGAATGTTCAACCCACTGAGCTGTGAGCCAAAGGCATTTTGTAGGGACAGATAATTTTGAAGTGAATCGTATTTATGAAATATGAACTTCAGCACCAAAATACCAAAGTCCTCACTCTTAACCTCTTGTTGAACGTTAAATAAAATGGTTGTAACTGGCCAGACTCTACTATCCTCCAAATCAGAGCAAAAAAATTATCATTTAGAAACCTCACGGGAAATCACATGCCACTGCCTTCGTAATGAGGAGGGGCTCTAAAAACATTCGGTGTCCTGGTGGCCGGATTTAGGGAGCCAGACTGACTCAGAACGTGGCCCACACGCATGCCTCTAAATATTAATGATTTAATTTATTAGACTCCAAGTTGGCTTTTGAGTGAGTGAGACAGGATGGGTCTGTCCAGTTACTTACAGAAACCTTAGGATTTCCCGTGACTCTCGTGCAGTGCTGAGTTGACCTTGGCTATGGAAAGCAGACTTAATTAGGCCTGACGTGGTCCTCTCCAAACACAGTCCTTCTGCAGCCTGGGAACACAGGGGCAGAAGTGCTCCCGTTAAGGCGTGTGGCGCTGTCCAGGAGGCACCTGTAGTCGGCCAGCAGCGAGGGTCTCTCTTTCAGTCACCCTTGCACAGGAAGCCCGCCCAGGATGTGCTGGCTGAAAGAGACATGGACCCTTTCAGATGTCCACAGGGAACTTGCTTTTACCATATCAACGGCGTGGCCGGGGATGCTTTTTGTGAGTCCCGCTTACTCATTTTGGTGTCGGAGTGCAGTCATCTTGGGCTTCCGCTGCTCCTTCATCAATGCGGAGTATTCCAAGAAACGGAAAATCTGGGATCCAAACCCTGACGGAACCCCACGCGGGTTCTGAAGATCTCTGCTTATACGTCTCGGTGTCCAAGAAAACTTTGACAGAAGAAGCAATGTACTGCGTGTTCTACTCTCACCATCGAGGAGAGAGAGATGTAATGCCAGGACGGATCTCAGTAACGATGGGGTGTCCGGAATCCAGTTCCAGGTGGCACTGAACTCCGTGCCTCAGTGTCCGTGTGGCTTTAAAAACAAGCCGTGAGTTTCTGACCACTGCCTCGACCACAGCAAGTCAGAGTCCCCGCAACCTGGGTGTTTGAAGAGCTGCACACGTGGTTCTTCCTCCCTCGGTGACCTTGGTAGCCGCAGTCTGAATCAGCGTGTTAACAACGGCGTGCCGTCCCAGACTCGAGAGCATTCGGGCGATCCAGACCGCAAACCCTTTCTCTCTCTCAGCCCGGCAGCGAATACAGAGGTCTCCCTGGACCTCCCCTGTGTCAGACTCATGCTCTGAAGTGAAACCGTCCCGTGGAAGGTTAAGTCATTAGCAGACTTTCACTTTATAGATTCCGGTGGTTAGTAGACTATCACAAGCAGGCAGTGAAAGCACTCACTTAAAGCTTTGGTCTCCGTTGGGTTGAGAAAGGTTTTAGATCTTGAATCCTCTCGAGAAATACTGGCCTGAACGTGGTGTGGCTGCAAGTCACAAGTCACCCTAGTGACCAGGCAGCGTGGGAACAGGGGCGGAGGTGTTATCAGGCAGGAGCAGGGCTCTCGTTCAGGGAGGGTCCCCAGACCAGACGGTCTGTTTCTCAGCACTGCCTGGGGGCGGGCCAGTTTGTCTGCTCAGTACGCAGGAGGCCGCTGCAAGGATGTATCACGTCCTTCTCCAAAAGGGCGGGGATGGAGAGGCTGAATCTTGTGTTCTTAATGGTGCGTTTAATCCTGGGCAAGTCGTAGAGGAAAAAGTCACATCTTCTCCTCCAAAACACTCACTTCTCTCTACACACAAGTCTTCGGGTTTTATGGAGTTTAGAGACTGTCTCGGGGAAAGGTCAGAACGTGGAAAGTTCTATCAGTCAGTCGAATGTGTGTGAACCCAATCTGCTTGATTTTACTTTTCCCTTTCAGTCAATCTATTTTAGTGTCACATGGGTACTGTTTAACCTGCCGCTCGATTTAAATGAACTGTGTGTAACAACTAGTCACTTCAGTGGGAAAAAAAAAATGCATTGAACTTATAATTTGATAGCATGAAGTCCCAAAAACTTTTCTAATTCACTTACCTCTTACTTTTTAAGAATGTGCATTGGCAAGGTAGCCCCAGCTAGCCTCAGTTATTGAAAAATACCCAGGGAAATGACATTTTCCATTTGGGGGAAAGTATCTTATTTATTAACTCAGGATTAGCCAACCACTGCTCTCATTTTTTATTAAATTTTACCCACATCTTTCCCCCCTGACATCTTTGGTAACACATCCATCGTTATAACCCCAAGGAAAGTAAACACTGAATTCAAGAAATACAATAAACATCCATGCCAGTGACATTTTGTATTCTGTTTAATCAGTGTCGTAAATAGACGCCTCAGAAAATAGTCTCACCCGGCCAGTATTTATATAATTATATACATAATGTTTCCAGTATTTATGGTGATCCTGATGCAGTTCACATATAATGGGCTGGATTTCAGAGACATTAAGAAGCAGAAGATCAACAGGAAAACTCTCTCACCAAGAAAGATATTTCTGTGTTTACAGCAGCCTGAATTTTTAAAAAAATTTTTAATGTTTATTTATTTTTGAGAGAGAGAGAGAGAGAGAAATAGAGAAAATGAGCATGGAAGGGGCAGAGAGAGACAGAGACAGAATCTGAAGCAGGCTCCAGGCTCTGAGCTGTCAGCACAGAGCCTGACGTGGGGCTTGAACCCACGAACCGCGAGATCATGACCTCAGTTGAAGGCGGACGCTTAGCCGACTGAGCCACCCAGGCTCCTGAACAGCAGCCTGAATCTGTAAGCTTTGCAGAGAAAGGATTGGGGTGACCTGACTTCCTCTCCTTCATGAGTACTCTGACTCTAACCTTCTGCTGAACCATTAAAAAACCTATGTTTCCCAAACTATATTTTCTTATCGTAGGCATTTATGGAGATTGCAATTACTTCCAAGGGGGAGCTGTCATAAATATTGCGTTGGAAGTTAGTCAAACGTTTATAGCTTTATCTTGGAGATGGAGTCACTGGTAACATGTGAATCTGTTTGCCATTGGTGTTGACTAAGCCCTCCTCAAGGTACCAGGAAGCATTGTATTTTATTTGTGCTTCTTATTCTGATCGAACGAGAACATTATAAAGAGCCTCACTGAGTCTACAGAAATGGCAACTGTGTTGCTTTAGGAAACTGGCTCATAAATTTATCAGAAAGAGCTGTGTTTATTGGTTTAGGCCTGTTTATTTGTACTAAATGCAAATATTTGCTTTATTCAAGAAGTAAGCAAATTTCAGTCTTATTTTTTAATTGTCATTATGTAATTGGTTGTAGATAAACAAGATAAGGGGAACATTTCTTAGATGTTAGTGGTCAAATGGATAAGGCCTTTGCCTGCGGACTTCATTATAAAAATCCATTTCTTGATGAAAGGCACTTACAAAGGCCAGCCTCCTGAAATACCACATGACAAATTTACAGAACTCTATGGTTTTGCGGTAAGTGTGAATGCCTTTATCTGATGTATCAATAGATCAATTTGTGGAATTTGTAATTAAAATGTCAGTGGAGAGCATGAAATCTATCCGAAGGTCCAGCTCATCATTCATTATCAGGTAATTGAATCACTACTTGGCCTGACTTGAGCTATGGTAATCAGGCCATCAGGCACTTTGGAACAGCAAAATCACTCGCATCATTTGCCTTGGAAGTGGGAAAGGTCAGATTCTATGTAGTGAAGAGTTCTCTCCCTCCGTTTGGTCAGCGCTAAATCATAGCACCGTATGTCCGTAGAGCTCATTTGTGTCTAGTTTTTGTAGTAAAATGAGATGTTTCATGTCCTTTTAATTGCCTCATGGATTTCGGTTACTAGTTGCAAACTGATGTCTCAAAATTGGCCCCCAGATAGTCTACAGGTTTCCAGGCTACAAAGTCATCATTATTTTTAAGTTATTGGTAATTCTCATCCTTAAAATTCAGATTGTTTTTCAAGAGAGAGACAGAGAGAGACAGAGCACGAGTTGGGGAGAGGCAGAGAGAGGGAGAAAGCATCCTAAGCAGGCTCCCTGCCCAGTGCATAGCCCAATGCAGGGTTTGATCCCATGATGCTGCGATCATGCCCTGAGTCAAAATCAAGAGTTGGATGTTTAACCAACTGAGCCACCCAGGCACCCCGAAATTCAGATATTTCAAATAAAACCCATGTTTCTGGCTTCTGTAAAATAACCCAAGCTCTGGCGACACCAGTCCTGTATTTCTACAGACAACAGTTGCTTGGTTTGAGTAGCAGATGCCACGTTTAGACAGACAAGTTCCCTATTCTGCCACATTCGACATCCTTTTCTGATTTTTACCCTAATGAGACTTAGTTGGCATTTATAATCATGTTTGCAGTAGCTTTTGTGATAGTAGGCCTAAAAGGAAAATAAAACATTGCTCAGAAAAGTTGCTCATCAAAAGTGGACAAATGAAAGCCAGAGTGAGAGGGGCATATGTTTTTGGAAACGGTCATGGAATTTTCTGGAAATCTGTTTTTCTAGATTCCTTGCATCTACTCATCCATGGGGGAGAAACGTGCACATTCAAAAGCAGCTCCTGGTCACCGTGCTCCATGCTCCAAACCCTGTGTGTGGCTTTCGTGGCAGTGCCACGTCATGGGCCGTCAGGGACGCAGTTATTCTTCCTCACGAGGGAGTGCTGAGGACCACTGACCGCTGCGAACCCTTTTCCCAGCCAGCAGGCTTCGTTTTCCCTTTATGTGATTTTCTGTCATGATAAAGACAGGGTTTTCACCTTGTTGCAGAACAATTAGCACCATGACTTTGTTTCACAAATTACAGAACTAATAGAAATTTGAGGTTTTTTTTTTTTTTTTTTTCCATCTCTGCCTTGTTTCATGCTGCTTTACCTATCATCCCTGGGGCCTCAAGGAGCCATATTATGATCATATAGATCCTGGAGCCCGTCAGACTTTGTCTTCTAGCTCAAGTGTTGCTGAAGACTCCAGTGCAGGGAAGGGAGATGGGTGCAGGTGTAATCAGAGAGACAGGCTGTTTCTGTAATTTGTGAGAACTGTCAGATATATAATTATAAATATAAGGTGCAAGAAGATGAGATTAAGATGCTATTTGGGGAAAAAGAAAATCCAGTTAAGGTATCCCCAGTTTCCAAAGGGAATATATATTGCCAGAGTAAAATAATGGGCAAGAAGGCAGTTTTCATTATGCTGTGGCCTTGGCCCCAAACACAATGCAGAACTCCATTGCACAGAGACATAATCTGCCTGCACCAAGGGCAGGCTTAGGATCTCTTACCAGTGCAGTTTTGAGGGGAGGGAATCACTGGGATTCCCACCCCTGAGTCTCAGATCTCCCTGCTTGAATGGCAAGGGTCTGAGGCAACTCTAGCACCAGCTGCAGCCGCTGTGAGGCTCACTCTTCCCACTGTCTCAGTACTGCGAAATGGTTCTAAAAAGAGAGAAGGCAGCCAAATGAAACAGAGACGCCTGGGTTTTTGGCGTGTCTCTGCCTTGCCTCTCAGGATTATGGAAAACAGCGTCAGAAGGCAGAATGGATATTTATGCATACAATCTCTAACTCTTTTGAAAGATAGGCACCCAAGGGCAATAGTCAGATTCATAGAAAAACTCCTCCCCTGTGAAGATGAGCTGAGCACAGGGTCTGCAAAACAACGTACGTGTAGGTAAGCTCGTCACCAATTTTACTCCTGTAACGTAGAGCATTCCGTTTATAAATAATAATAGAATATACAATACTTTGATTATGAATTCTGTGTCAGCAATTGATTCTTCCAGAACTTTCATTGATTTTTGCCAGACTCATGTATCCATAGCCAAACTGTGATTGCAACTGATGAATGAGTGTAGTTCCGACATGAATGTTGATTCATATTTTCATTCACATTAACACGTAAGATGGAAATAAAACAGGGATGCATGTCAGATCTTCACTCATTTGTCAATGAAGCGAATGACTTTGCTAAATACTATCAGAATGTAATTTTTGAACACTATAAGACTAAATCATCAATTTTTGTCCTATTCACAATATAACAGCTACAGACACATTTTGACTCTAACCTGCATTATTAACTTCTTTTCCATCACTTTGTTAGATGTAAACAATAAACACAATGATAAATCAAGCTTTGAGTTACTTCATTTGATGATTTCCACACTGTAAATACCATCTCCGAGGCTGATGTCAAGCTCCAAGGTAACATCATTGACAACATGCAGTTACGAAGAGGTCACAGTGGCACACTGTTTTATAGTATTTCTACCTACGGATACAGTTAGAAGTAATTAACCACAAAAGCATAGATAATAGTAAAATGTAGTCACCTAATTGTGAAGTGAACAGTTTTGAGTATTTTTTACCTTCAGTTTCAATGACATTAATTTGTAAGCTTATATAATTACAATTTTAGTAACAGCTAAATAACAACCAGCTTACAGTATTCCTGAAAATTAAGCGATCAGCTCCTGTCAGCAGAAGTTGCTTCCTGCCCACCACTGGATGAGAGAAACACAAGAGAGCATCACAGACCCTTGACCCCACTTTCACGGACCACTGGTTCAATTTCTATCTGTGTACCTGTTATAGATGAGGTGGGCTGGTCAGTTCCTAAAAGCTTTCATGAATATCTTTGATCTTCTCGTGGAAGCTTTTTTAAGACGGAGCCTAAAGCCACTCTATACTCTAAGATGCCACTCATTTTTAGGTGAGTCAAAGTAGCATTCTTGCTAAGAAAACAGGGGCTGGATTCAGATCTGCCAATTTCTAGTTGTGCCGATCTTTGGGAAGCTATTTGCTTTCTCTGAACTTTGGTTTCCTTATCTGCATTCTTTTAGTGCCTGCAGTAGGGTTCCAGTGAGGCATAAAAGACAGCCTGGGTGATACTGCTCAGCACAGAGCCTCGTACACACTCAGTACTTGGTCAATGGTAGATCTGCTTCCTCTTCTTGTCCCCCTTCTTCAAACCCAGCTCCCAAACTGCATCGTGTGATACATGCACCAAAAACCAGCATAGCCAACGTGTTAGTGGTGACAACAGAGGTTAGTTCACTTAATCCCTACCGTAACATCGTAAGGTTAGGTACTCTCCGTATATTAATTTTACGGGTGGGGAAACTGAGGGCAGAAGGGGTAAATAACTTCTAAAACTCACAGAGCTAAAAAATAAAATGGAAGCACGGCTCTTTTCTGATTTTGTAACCCAGTCTTAAAAACTGGTTTATCAAGATATGACATGAAATACCCTAAGTTGGGAAATTTATGAAACATGAAAGATAAATTCTCTTTTTCTCAATTTGTTTTATGTTTATTTATTTTTGAGAGAAAGAGAGACAGAGCATGAGTGGGGGAGGAGCAGAGAGAGAGGGAGACACAGAATCCGAAGCCGGCTCCAGGCTCCGGGCTGTCAACACAGAGCCCGAAGCGGGGCGCGAACCCACACGAATCACGAGATCATGACCTGAGCTGAAGTCGGACCTTTAACCGGCTGAGTCCCCCAGGCGCCCCTCTCACAGTTCCAAAGACTGGGAACAGCAAGATCAAGATGCCGGTTGACTGGGTTCCTGGGGAGTCCTCTCTGCCTGCTTGCATTCTTGCAGTGTTCTGACATGATAGAGAGAGGGATCCTTCTGTCTCTTCTTGTAAGGGCGCCCATCCCAGTCGTGAGTGCCCCGCTCTCGTGCTGTCCTTGGTTTCCACACTAGACAGCATGGTTGTGGGAGCCACGCGTCAGTCAGGCACCTGCACTGCTGTGCACTGAACTGTTCCCCAAGCGTCTCGGCTAATGAGCACATCTCTGTTCCCCTCTTCCTCCCTAGAGAAGAGTGTACCTGCCCTGCTCTCTGAAACCAGAGGAAGTGGCTTCTATCATGTCTTTGTCTCAGAGCATCATGCAACCTTGGCAAGCAGAGGGCTGTGGCGATTAAGAGCAAGACTGTTCCGAGTCTGGCCCTGCCACTTACTACCCTTGTGAACGTGGCCAGGCCTCCATTTCCTCAAGCTAGGGGGTGATGGTCATAACAGCATCCGCCTCATAGAACTGCCACGGGAGGGAAGTGTGGCGATGTCTGGGAGGCTCCCAGGGCGGTATCTGGCCCAAAATGAGAACTGACTAAACTTCATGTATCTTCTGTTTGCCCGCTTCTCCCCCCTATGTCACGATCTCCGTCTGCACCATCATATTTATCCTCTTCACTGTATCCTCTTCATTGTTAACATCATCACCAATCCCAGATGAGGAAAGGTTGTGAGAAGTGAGAGGGCTCAAAGGACTGTCTCACAGGGGACCAGGGAGAAGGCTAGGGAAGTGTGGGATATTTTATTGATGATGGTGGTAATAAATAGCACTTACCTTTTCTCGCGATACTTACTAACTGAGGCGATGCATGCTGGTGAGTGCCTCCGGTGTACTATCAGGATGTCCTTCTCACAGGAACTCTTTGGGACCAGTATCATCGCCTTCGGTTCACACAAAACAGGAAGTCAGCTCAGAGGAGTTAGGTGAGGGTGGACATCTGTGAAATGGGGAGTGATACGTGATGCCAAGTGTTAGGACGTCAGTACTCATCCTCTTTCTACGTTTATACCTTGGCTATCAAAAGAATAGAAGAAGAAACGGAGAAGACAGAAAAAAAAGGACATAGGGACAAAGGCAAAGGGAAGCGTAGAGAAGGGAGAGAGAAAGCAAGCAGTGCTGGAGCCTGTACGTGTCACATAACACATTTGAACACGAGTAGGGACACGGGTCTCTCACCCCAAAGAAACGTTCTGCGTAGGGATGTGAAGCCCAGGGGGGATATTTACCAGCCTGGGGGTCGCAGTCAGGGGACGGTTCAAGTGCGTGGAGGACCAGGGTGTGGGGGGCGTTGGAGACTTTCTCAACAACTTCACCTTCTTCCAAAGTATACCCTGCAAGTGCGTCTCAGAGAAGATCTTGCTGGGAAATGGGTGCTTGCTTCTCTGTTTTCACGAGAAGGCATCAGGCATCCAGAGGGAAGCAGTCATCCGGGCAAGAAGTCAAAGTTGCTTTGTGAAGGCAGCCTTCATAGCCGTTCCGGGTAGTGCACATGGCTGTGCCTGCTGTGAATACGACCATTTCCTTTGTTTCCCTGAATAAGTTTAGATGGGCGTGTTCCTATCAAAATAGGCTCCCTTTATGGAACCCTAGCCATACGCAGAAGGTCTCCAGAATATTCCAGATTCCTGATTATTGAACACTCCTTCCTACTTATTTTTCTGCTCTTGTGTGTGTAAAATGTGTCACCAATGAAATGTGGACTCTGTTGGGTCCTAGACTGACCCTTGCAGATAACTATTAAGTCAGGACTCCGTAATTAATGAACTAAATAGTGATCAGCATGTCTCTGTAGAGTGTTGGTCTTGTTTCCTCTCTTACTGCTAATTTCTTTTCATGTGTCTCTCCTCAAATTGTGAACTGCTAACACACAGGGATATCTCTCACATTCATTCATTCATTCATTCATTCATAATTGCTAGTTTACTAGTTAATAAAAAGATCAAGAAAATCAGTTGAGAAATTTATATTGCTCAACCGTCTGTTTCCTTTCATCCTTATTTATTTAAGATAATTTTTATTTCAGGCATTCTTTGTTTACTCTGCCATAGATTGACTTGTCTCCTCTTTGGGAAGGATTTTCTAAAATGTTGCACTATAAATATAAAGCTAACAAAAAACCAAATCTGCTCAGTTTCCCCTTATGGCATTCAAGGTTATGTGGTCCTCCGACGTGAAATCCACCATGGTGTTTTGCAAGCTTTTATCAGCCATGACTATAAAGTAGTGGGATTGATGGGGTGCCTGGGTGGCTCAGTGTGTCCAACTTTGGCTCAGGTCATGATCTTGCGGTTTGTGAGTTTGAGCCCTGCATCGGGCTCTGTGCTGACAGCTCAGAGCCTGGAGCCAGCTTCAGATTCTGTGTCTCCCTCTCTCTCTCTCTGCTCTGCTCATGCTCTGTCCCTCTCTCTCTCTCTCTCTCTCTCTCTCTCAAAAATAAATAAACATTAAAAAAATTTTAAAGTAGTAGGATTGAAAGTCTCTTAAAGAGAATTGTAACAGAATTGCAGTAACCATAATAATTTCAGTAATACCATGAGAGTAATGTCATATCTTCTCCATGCAAATTTCCTGATGTTATCCTTTTTATTAGAATGGGTTGTATTTTTACCTTCTCTCACCCAGTCTTCCAAATTTCTTTCAATCAGAAGCAAATCTAATTTGAATGGAGATCATGACTATTTAATTGCCCTGCTATCACTGAATGT
Organism: Lynx rufus; assembly: GCF_022079265.1. Taxonomy (NCBI): domain Eukaryota; kingdom Metazoa; phylum Chordata; class Mammalia; order Carnivora; family Felidae; genus Lynx; species Lynx rufus. The sequence goes on along the minus strand of NW_025814840.1, from coordinate 4,536,819 downwards.
GGCTGTGATATAATATAGTTAGAAACAATGGTATAAGTTATGTCTCAGTGGAATTTTCAGCTCAACATCCCATGATTTTTATTGTCTTATCCTCTTGGATGAACTGATTTTGTACTTACATTAAAAAAAAAAAGGTCCATGCATTCTGTTTGATTTCAGGGAAGAATTTGTGCTTCATGAATATAATACATTTTATTACACGACCTTCACCCAGTTATCTGATTCCCATTCTGATTATGTGCCTTTCATTGCTTTTGAGCTATTTTACGACTCCTCAAATTTTAGATAGCTATTTAAATGATTACTGTCTATAGAATAGTAAAGAATTTAGTCTATGGAATAGTAAAGAATTTGGTCCAGTAGAGGGACAAATCTAGCCTCTCCATGGAAAAGCCACTTTTGCATCCATTTGGAAATTCATGTCAATATTCCTGGTTTAGAGACATGCCTATTTTAAATTTAACTTTGAAGTGGTTTTAAAATATGCCTCGCTCTCCCATTTAATAATGAGTTAACTAAAACTCATTTGCATGTGTTTATTTTATATCTGTACAAGTGTTATGATTTTACCTTCAAAACAAATCCTTTCGTAACAATCCCACTATCTTCTCAGTGGAGCTAGAGGGCCACCTCTGTCCCTCCACTGTGTTCCGTGTCATTCACTAACATTTAGAAACAAGTAATAGCTCTCCTTTCGCTATTGTCCCGAGGACTTTGGTACCACAATGCATTTCAAGTGAATAGTACCAGTGGCTTTCTAGCTAGTCATCTAAAAATTAGTGGTGGCATACTCAATAAATAATAGTAGCAAAGAATGTGGCCAAACAGAGATGTGGCTGTTGGTAGAGTGTAGAGCTTACATCTCAGTTATGGAACAAATACGTAGTGGTTAAGATGTCATTCATTAGAAAATGATTCTCTATGTTTAGCTTATAATTTTATGAGCCTGAAGGTAAAAGCAGCCTTTATTTAATGTAAGACTTCTTATTGCTGCTAAATGCAAAAGATCTATTGTTAATAGGATTCTCCTTTATGGTGGCACTCTATTCGTGTATTTCAAAGAGGATTAATGCAAGGATAAATCCTTCTTGTAAATGCCATTCATTTAATGCCAGCTAAGGCTACCATTACCGTGGGAAAAGATCAGAGTCTTTTAAAATGGTCAAATGTGGGTATTCAGTGGGGAAATATAGATGACTTTTACATATCTTTATTCATCCTATTTTCCAGGACACAAGTGGGAGCCTCTGGGATTTAAAACCACTCTTTGGGATTTCCTGATAAAATTGCTTATTTCTGTGTATTTGTGTGTTGTGTGTGGCCATCTTTTCCCACAGGAAACAAGAGGAGACTCTGAAAGCTCATTTATATTCCGCATGTTCATATTCAGGACCATGCTTAGAAACGTTTGGTTGTTGTTGTTCTGGTAGAAATCCTTGGGAAAAGCTTTCTAAGTGTATTTCAGGGGAAAGTGTGTCCCTGGGATAGTTACTTGGATACGCATCAATTGAGGTAAATTACTCGAATGACAAGGGCTGCTGCATACGAGTTGGTGATGTTGAACAAACAAAAAACAAATACGATTTTTAGTAGAATAAAAAGTGAACTTGACAATACAATTCAGGCTTGACATTCTCAAAAGTTTGAGAAGGTCTTGGCGTTCGGCAGATGATTTCATAATGACTAACTTCCTCTTCCTGAAGGAAATAGTCATAGCAACAGCCTAGCAAAGAAGGCACTGATTAGCCATGCGGGCTTTGACAAACGCAGACATGAACCAGGAAAGCAGATGCTTACCGGCAATTGATCTCCTCTCTCTTAGCCTCCGTTTCCTCTTCGTAAAATAAGATACATCTTCAGGTCCTTTGAAACTCGTTTATCCTACAGTTTGGAATTTGACGACTTCATTTTTATTTTCATTGTTGTTGTTGTTGTTCCATCAACCAGTTACAAAAGACTAGGTTAGAAAAAAAATAGCTGGAGGTTATAAGATCATTTAAGGACACATAAGCTCCTGAAGAGTGGAAAGAAAAATTAGTGAGTGAGTCTATGAGAAGGAAGAAATGACCTTCTTTATTGGTTCTTAAAGTCTTTTTGCGGGGTGCCTGGGTGGTCAGTTGGTTAAGTGTCTGAAGATTTTGGTTCAGGTCATGATCTCACAGTTGTGGGATCGAGTCCCCTGGTAGGGCTTTGTGCTGAGCATGGAGCCTGCTGGAGATTCTTTCTCTCTCTCTCTCTCTCTCTCTCTCTCCCCTGCTCTACTCCTCCCCCACTCACATTCTAGCACTTGGTCTGTCTCTCTCTCTCTCTCTCTCCTGCTCTGCTCCTCCCCCACTCACATTCTAGCAGTTGATCTCTCTCTCTCTCTCTCTCTCTCTCTCAAATTAAAAAAAAAAGTCTTTTTGCAACAAAAGTTCATCGCAAAACCACTGGCAAGGAAAGTGAGTAGTAAAATTAAGATCCTTTCGGTGCCACAGCCAGTTCCTACTACTGTGACCGACAAATTACTGTTTTTTAAAAAAGGCTTTGTTGGGGCGCCTGGGTGGCGCAGTCGGTTAAGCGTCCGACTTCAGCCAGGTCACGATCTCGCGGTCTGTGAGTTCGAGCCCCGCGTCGGGCTCTGGGCTGATGGCTCAGAGCCTGGAGCCTGTTTCCGATTCTGTGTCTCCCTCTCTCTCTGCCCCTCCCCCGTTCATGCTCTGTCTCTCTCTGTCCCAAAAATAAAAAATAAACGTTGAAAAAAAAAAATTTAAAAAAGGCTTTGTCATTTACTGCCCAAAGAAAACAAAATTAGACTAAACAAAGTGACAACCGAATGGAACCCCTAAATCTCCAAATTGTTTTCCCTTCAAGCGCGGGGCTTTATCTTATCCAGTTTTGGGGATGGCATTAATGAAAGGGGGCTTTTGCTTGCTGCTTAGAACATCAGCAGATTAGGGGCACTTGGTTGCTGGAGCCTGCGACTCTTGATCTCAGGCGTTGCGAGTTTGAGCCCTGCATTGGGTGTAGAGATTACTTCAAAATAAAATCTTAAAAAAAAAAAAAAAAGAACATTAACAGGTTAGTCAGTGACCGTATCAGAGATATTTCTGTATTTCTGTGTGATCCCAACTTGGTTTAAGATTATCTTAAAAAATTTAAAAAAATGTTTAATGTTTATTTATTTTTAAGAGAGAGAGCACGCACACATGCACACACATGCAAGCAGGGGAGGGGCAGAGAGACGGACACACAAAATCTGAAGCGGGCTCCGGGCTCTGAGCTGTCAGCACAGAGCCCAATGCAGGGCTCGAGCTCACAAACTGTGAGATCATGACCTGAGCCGAAGTCAGATGCTTAACTGACTGAGCCACCCAGGTGCCCCTTAAACATTTTTTCTAAATGTTTTTATTTATTTTTGAGAGAGAGAGAGAGACAGAGACAGAGACAGAGGGTGAGCAGGGGAGGAGCAGAGAGAGAGGGACACACAGAATCGGAAGCGGGCTCCAGGCTCTGAGATGTCAGCACAGAGCCCGACATGGGGCTCGAACCCACGGACCGCGAGATCGTGACCTGAGCCGAAGTCGATCACTTAAACAACTGAGCCACCCAGGCGCCCCAACTTATGCTTATCTTATAAAAACCAAAGAAGCCAAAGCAACTGTCAATCATGACATGTCCACGAGAACATTTAGAAATAGAGATGATCAAGAACAGGAAAATAAAAATCCCTCACTATTCTGCCATCCAAATATAAATGTTAGATGTTGTTACCCATCTAGTAAATTACTTACAGAATAAGATTTTATTGTACTTAAACAGATATAGATGTATAACTTTTTTTCCTCCTCATTATACCATGAATCTTTTTATGTTATTAAATATTATACTCATGTGTCTCTTTTGGTTTTAAGATGGTCTGTTGTATGGCCTTCCAAAATTTATTGAAATAATTTCACTTATTGAATATTATGCTATTCCTTATTTTTTACATGCATCTTACCTTGAATTCTTTTTTTTAAATTTTTTTAATGTTTACTTCTCAGAGAGAGACACACACAGAGCACGAGTGGGGGAGGGGCAGAGGGAGGGAGACACAGAATCCAAAGCAGGTTCCAGGCTCCGAGCTGCCATCACAGAGCCCGTCGCGGGGCTTGAACACATGAGCTGCGAGATCGTGACCTGAGCCAAAGTAGGACGCCCAACCGACTGAGCCACCCAGGCACCCCCCTTTAAATCCTTTCAGTCAGTAGACATGTATTGAGCATTTACTGTATCCCAGACACTGTGGTCAATGAAGATATTATGCACAATGGGATACACAAGGTCCCCCTGCTCACATGGAGCTTCAGTTGAGTGGGAGATGAGTATAAATCTCAAACTCATCATGTCTAAAACTTATCTCATTAACATCTGCCCAAAAATACTCCCCTGAAGCCCTGTGATTCACTTAGACTTTTGTAGTCAAGCCGAATTCCTTTCCCTCCATCCTCGTAACCGAAAATTCACTGATTGTATCGATCATCCATTCCATCTTCTAAACAAGTTCTTGAAGCCCTTTCTCTTCTATGTTTCCATTATCATCTCCCTAGCATCATCCAGTAAAGTTCTCATGGTCTCTTACAGGACTATCGCCATCACTCGTTACCTCTACAGTCTTGGTAAGTACTGGTTTATGACTAACTCTAGGTTCCCAACTCAATCTTTTCAAAGTCCATGAGATTCTGTCTGCCATTCCCATCCCGAAGTCCATGAAATGTTTTCTCTGATGCCCCTCTTCTGTCCCATTTTATGAATCTTTGCTGATGTTCCCTCCTTTGCTGTTCAGTTTAGACCCAGTATTTCATACCAGCATGTTAGTCGCAGCTTCCTCACAACACAGCATGACTCACAATGTGCCTGACAGACATTCTTCAATTTTCTATTTAAGAATATTATTTAATAATTAGCTCTCACCCTCACTGGTTTCTCAACTTTTGGCTGGTGAAGTCCCTTTCCCTGAAATATTGTGAACATCAGATAAGCAGAGACCGTCTCTGTCTGAGGAAGGACAGACAGGCTGAGGCTCACCTTGCTTCAGCTCCGTGGCCATGCACTGCAGGCGACCCCCTGGTGTCCAGGTGACCTGCCTCCCACTAAGAAGTCAATGTAACTGAAAATGGTGACATCAAGTGGAAATATTTATTTCTCACTTGGGATATGAGCCTAGAGCCTCTTTTATGTGTGAATAAAACCTTCTAATGTGGCAAATAGGCAAAATCCACATGATGTCAAGTAGAGCTGGATATAAAGACTAAGGTGACATGTATGCTTCTATTCCCTTTCCTCGTTATAACGTACAGAAGTAGCTTGTGGGAATTGAACAGCCTAACCTTTGTGGCATCATGGCATACTACTGATATTAGATCCAGCTCATGAGTTCCTCGAGAAGGAAACAGTCATACAGCCAATGGCCAAGATGTCAGCAGGTTGAAGAAAGATTGACCGATGGCTTTTTGACATACCTGTGTATGATACTACCTTCATGATCTAATTTACCGTAGCTCAATTACAGGGCGATGTATTTGAACCCAACGCTGGCCCAGTTTCACATACAAACTTGTAGCAGTGATGCACTCTAAATTGTCAGAGGCAGGTGTTACCCAGGAGAATCATGATTCCACACGGTTGGGGAATTTACTGCCCAGGTATGTTCCAGAGGGGTGGTGGTGCTTTTAGCCTAGAGTACACAGGCGGAAAAGGACGGTAGTGTCAGATGAGCAGATGTATGTCATTCCTGTGCTAGCGAGTGAAGCAAGAGGCTCACTTTTATAAGACATAGTGGGGGAAAGAAAAATTGGCGTAGGGACGGTGGTGCAGGAGAACTCTACATATCCCTATTTGTGGTGTAAAGACAGAGGGCTTTCTATGAAGAGCAAAGGTGCTGAACATGCACCAAATACCACTGAAAACGAGAATTAGGAGACAGGACAGAGCAAATATTCAGAGCTGACCCACAATGAGGAGCAGCTAGAGACCGATGTCATTGTGACGATCACAATGGTAAACCATCTTTACCATCATGCTAGAGGACTGAGTACCTACCTAGTGTGAGTTAGGTTCGTGCTAACCAGTCTATTTCACATAATTTTCCTATCAAGACTATGAGGTAGGTCGTCCTATTATTGGCATTGTATAGGTAAGGAAATTGGGAAGGCAAACTGCCTTGACCAAGGTCATCTTGCTAGTATGTGCTACTCAACAAATCTGTGTCTAAATTTAGCTATTTTAACCTCCACAGAACATAGTCTTACCCAGTCAATGCCAATCTACTCAATGATATCTCACCATAATTATATACATTTATGCTTAAGTTAAGGTACTTTAACTGTATACAATTCTCACGTTGCCATTAGGTTCAGACCTTTTCAAAGTTAAAATCCAGATTTAAATGCCACTCATCCAGGTACAGTTATGAATAAGACATTCATACCGAATAGATGCCTTCTGTCTATTCTGGTCAAATGTTGGTCTATTCTAGATACCAAATGTTGGTATCTAGATTTAGCATAAACTGTACCTTGTACAGAAATATCTGTTAAGAACAGGTTTTTGTTTGTTTTTTTTTTTTTCTGGACATGCTGCTCAAATTGTAGTTGTTGTGATAATTTAAAGCCCCTCACTTGGAGAAGAAACCCTCCCAGTGTAAGCGTATAAACTCAACCACTGAGAAGACATGCCTTCTGTTAAAGCAATGTAAAAAGATTTTGAGGTGAAAACACAGTGAACGTCTTCAGTTCTTTTTTTTTTTTTTTTTTTTTTTTGCTGGTCCTTTCAAACCCATACGAATTGTCCTTTGTGCTCTGTGTTCTCTGAAAATAATTGGTTTTATTAAAGTCCTTGTGACGGCCTGGTTAGTTCCACATCAGCTGTGACTTCCAGCCAGCTGGCCGCTCTTCTTTGTAGAATGTCGCCCCTAAGTTTTGGGTCATCGTTTTCTTCTAAAGATTTTCTCTCTTGCTGAATAAGAACGATGGATTCTTACTAGTTACTTTGTTGGAAAGAAAGAAAAGTCCCAAACAGTTGTCCAGTATATCATCTAATTACGGTTTTATTTGATTGCTCATCTCCGGGCCTCTCTGTGGGACCTGGAAATGGCCGTCTGATAAACTAGGCCTTCTCTTCCTTTGTGATTTGTGTACATTGCAGCCCAGGGTTATTAAAAAGATTTTTCTTTTAGGCAGAACATTTTTCCCCCCTTGGAACTTGTATTCCCCTGAAATTCAGGAGCAAAATTATCCATTTTTTTTCTTCTGTTGTATCAACAATACGACTTTTTTTCCTGCTCAACTTTTTTTCATAACTCTGCTAGAATTCACCTCGTGACATGAGGAAATGTGTATCCCCGTTTCCCCTTGAGTGTTGTGCAGAACATTCTTCATTACTTTGGAGAACAAGGAAGATGAAAGATGAGGGGTATGACAATCAATGGAACGGTTAATAATTCTAAGCAGTGATTTTCAATGGGTAAAATAATGCCATGGAAGCCTTTCTAGCTTTTCTGCAGCTCTCAGGGTTCTGTCCTGGTTCACTTTTGCCCTGTTCTCCTTTTCCGAGGACAGGATTTCACTACTTATCCATCTCCGTATCCTACAGTGTGGACCTTGGGAACCCACAGAATCTCTACCTTCTGAGGATAGTTAGTCTTCATAGAAATTCTTGAGAAGGATAATATTGCCGCTGACTCGCAAATGAGTTTCCTGGTGTTGGACCGACGGCTCACTGCCGGTCCGGTTAGTCGTGACCAGGGTCGTAAGGTTGTGAGACAGTTTGAGGAGCCCGTTGTAGACCTGAGGGCAGGGTAGGTGTATTTGAATTATGACATCATTAGGAATTGTGACTGGCCAAAGAGGTATACCATTTGTCTTCGAGAAGATTCTTTTTTTGACAGCCTTTAAAGGCACCTCTCGTTTCGTATAGTTAGCTTTCTGTATTAAGGAAAGATGTTTAAGATATTTTTACAGTCTTACTTCATCTCATCATACCTTTAAGGCACCTTAACTCATTCACATTCAGAACCTTACAGTTCCCGAGGAAACTTCTTTTCTCCTTTCTTTGGCTCTCGACTGTTTTACCCTCTGCCTGGCACTTGGCCCTACCATCCGTCTCCCACAGGCACCACCTGGCCTACTGGGTGCTCTCACTTTCCTTGGCCAGACCAGAGATTCCGTCCCTCTGGTTTTCCTTCTTTCTGCTGCCTTGGGTAGAGCCCCTTGTTTTATCTTAGATTCTAAGACCTGAGACCTGAGCTTCTGTGCTGAACCACTTTGTGACTACCTAGGATCTTTTCAGGTTTCCAAACCTTGCTTCGAGTATTCATGGGATTATCATGTTCAAATTATTTCTGTGGTTTCCCATTGTCCTTCTAAGGAGAGCTAATGAGAGCTCTTAATGGCAGAGGCAGAAGTTTCTTATAACTTCGTTGGCCATGTCTAAGAAATTGGAAAAAAAAATATGGTTTTCATGTTTGCTTTCTGATATATAAATGAAAATCAAATCTGCATTTATTTAGGCAGGAAACAAATGGGTCTATTATGGTGAAAAATATAAAACAGGAAAACCTGGTTAGAAGGACATTTTAACTGTAATGGGTATCTTTTGAGGCTAATGATATCGGTTAATTCTTATAAATTTTACATGTTTTGATTTTTGACATTTAATCTTGGCAACCTTTGAGGCTGATTTGTAACTCTAGAAAAATCAGTCATTTCAAACTTACCTTGCTCGCCTCTTGATAGATTCACCATTGGTGATTCATTCCATCCAAAGAGGAAAAAAGAGTTTTTTTCCTTTAATTCAAATATAATTAACATACAGTGCTATATTAGTTTCAGGTGTACAATATAGTGACTCAACAATTCTATGCATAACTCAGGACTCGTTACAACAAGTGCACTCCTTAATCCCCATCACCTAATTCACCCCCCCCCACCTCCTCTCTGGTAACCATCAGCATGTTCTCTGTATTTAAAAGTCTGTTTGTTTGTCTCTTTTATCCTTTGTTTGTTCATTTACTTTGTTTCTTCATTTTCACCTATGGCATTTGTCTTTCTCTGACTGAAGTATTTCACTTGGCACAATACTCTCTAGGTCCATCCATGTCGTCGCAAATGTCAAGATTTTTTTCTATTTTTATGGCTGAGTCATATCCCATTGTATATATAAATACCTCCTCTTTATCTGTTCACCTGTAGACGAACACTTGAATTGCCTCCATATCTTGGCTACTGTAAATAATGCTGCAATAAACATAGAGATGCACATATCTTTGTATTAGTGTTTTAATTTTCTTTGGGCAAATACCAGTGGTAGAATTACTGGATCATATGGTGATTCTATTTTTAATTTTTTGAGGAATCGCCATAGTATTTTTCACAGTGGCCGTACCACTTTGCATTCCCACAAATAGTGCAGGAAGGTTACTTTTTCTCCACATCCTCACCAACACCTGTTGTTTCTTGTATTTCTTTAGTTTAGCTGTTCTGACAGGTGTAAGGTAACATCTCGTTGTGGTTTTAATTTGCATTTCCCTGATGATCCATCCAGAGAGATTTTAATAAATATGTCTGAGACTCTTAACAGCAATTTCAAAGCACTGAATGTTTTTCTGGTCCAGCCCCAGATCAGAACCCTACGTAAGATAGTGTATCACATTGTCATCCTAGTTCACTGGGATATAAGGATTTTTGAGGTTTGGTCACGCAGTAGCTGGCTTATTTGGACAATTAAAACATGAGAAAGGCTTTTTAACACAAAGAGGTAAACCAGCAGTAAACTGCCTTTCCCCTTAAATATTACCTGTCTACCTCACTGTGGATGGTCAAATATTGTACAACTTGTAGAATTATGATTTCAGGGTTGATTAAATCTTTGAAAGCTGATTTCTTTAAGTTGGGTTTGGTCTGAGACTGAAGGCAGAGACAAGTCCATGCTTATAAGTAATGGAACTCCCTAAATTTCTGTTGGCTGATAATTGATCTTAACTGGGCAGACCACAGACTCCAGACTGGGAAGTTAACACGGGGTCCTGAATGGCCTCGGACATATCCTGGTTGTTTAGGTAGCCATTGCTTCGGTAAGAAAGTCATTACATGTACACGGTTAAATGTGATTTACGTGATTATCTTTACCTACACGATACTTTTCCTATAAGTAAACTTAGAAGTCAGAAAAAAAATTGTCTACGTATCCTTACTTTTATTTTGAAAATACTGTTACTGCACCGAATGTGCATTCGTGAACACGTGCCAGAGAGTAATGTAGATCACGTGTAAGCCCTTGCAAAACTCTCAGGCCGGCCACCTCGGCACAAGATGATTAAGATCATATGAAGCTTGGAGTAGCCTTACTTCTACTTTCTACAACCTGATGGAATATTTTATTTTTATTTATTTTCTCCTTTCTCCATGCACCAGAAGTGAATCAGGTGGCTTAGCACGTGTGATTCTGCGGCTACCAAGATGTTGGTGTGGAGGTGAGTATCTGCAGGTGTTTGCATTTAGGACCCATGTCCATTTGAACCTATTCAGACTTTCCTTCCAACGGTCCAGAGGGCAGTATTGCAAGGCAATGCCACAGAAGGTTCTACCAAGGTTGCAAAGGAATGGGTTCAAACCTCAAACACAGCTTTTAAATTGAATTAAGGATTTTTGTTGCAAAAGAACCCATAAAACAGGGGCGCCTGGCTCAGCCGGTTGAGCATCTGACTTCTGCTCTGGTCATGATCTCGGGGTTTGTCACTTCAAGCCCGACATCGGGCTCACTGCTGTCAGCGCAGAGCCTACTTGGAATCCTCTGTCCCCGTCTCTCTCCGCCCCTCCCTTGCTCAAAAATAGGTAAGCATTAAAAAACCCATGAAACAAAAAGGGATTACTCAAACTGTACGTAATGATCCTTTCCCCCATCTGCTGAATTTGTTTGCATTCCTTAAAGCCTCAGCCATCGAGGAGGCAAGTTTGAAAGCTAGCCGTTCACATCTCCAGAGCTTACTCATCTTGAACAAGGCAAGGTCAGTGATCCTGCTTAATGACTCTGTTCCCAGCTTTTTAAGGTCCGCTATTCTATGTACGACTGATCCAGCACCTAAAAGCAAGCTTCAAATATGATTGCACTCTGAAGACTCAGAAGCTGGCTTTTGGCTTCCCAGGCCATTACTTTCCCTCTGGTTTTAGTTTTGGCCTTATCCTATGTCTTCTTTGAAATTCTTCTCTCCTGCCTTGTCCAGGAGAACCACCACCTACGATGACACTCTGGCCTTTGCCTCCAGGGCACCTCAGAACTCAGAGACCAGATCACAAAGAAGGGCAGTTTAGGGGCACCTGGGTGGCCCAGTAGGTTAAGCATCGGACTCTTGATTTTGGCTCAGGTCATGATCTCACACGGTTCGTGGGTTTGAGCTCCGAGTCAGGCTCTGTGCTGCAGCGTGGACCTGCTTGGGATTCTCTCTCTCTCTCTCTCTCTCTCTCTCTCTCTCTCCCCCTCTCCCCGCCCCTCCCCCACCCTCTCTCTGTCTCTCAAAATGAATAAACATTAAAATAAAGCGCAATTTAGTTTCAGTGCCCTCAGATGTTTCTCTTCCCTTCAGAGCCTCTTATTAAAGATATATGTCTGGGGGGCGCCTGGGTGGCTCAGTGGGTCAAGGGTCAAACTTTGGCTCGGGTCATGATCTCACAGTTTGTGAGTTCGAGCCCCGCGTTGGGCTCTGTGCTGACAGCTCGAAGCCTGGAGCCTTCCTCAGATTCTGTATCTCCCTCTCTCTCTGCCCCTCCCCTGTGCGCACACTCTCTCTCTCTCTCTCAAAAGTAAATAAATATTAAAAAAAAAAACCCTAAAAATAAAAAGATCTATATCTGGGCTGAGAGTGTCCCAGGTGGAGGAAACGGCAGATTCAAAGCCCTCTGGTCGGATCATCTGAGGATAAGTAAAAGAAGGGGGTCGTGTCTGGAGCACAGCAGCCAGTCACAGTGGTGGGAGATGCAGTCAGCAAGATTTGGCAGGGGCACAGGTGAGATCATGTAGGGATTTGCAGGAAGAGGGAAAGATTTTGAAGTCATTCCGAGCTGATGTGAGAAGCCCCTGGAGGGTTTTGCAAAAGTTAGCTACAGTATCTGATATGTTTTAAAAAGGAACACCTTGACCATTGGGAGGGAATGAGTGGAGAGGCATTACAAATGTCTAGGTGAGGTTCAAGCTCTGGATAAGGTTGCAGGTGGTGAAAACCTGTCATCTTTGGGTGGTAGAGCCAGTGAAAAGTCTGCATGTGACATTTTCAGTTACAGCACGTGAGGCAGAACTTGGGTCATTTGGGCACAACTGAATGCAAGGTTGCTAGAGACGCGCTATTTGGGAGAGCCTTCTACCAGATACCAGTAGAGACTTCTCTTAGTCTCAGAGAACAACTAGTATGCTATGCTATAGATGATGTGTAAGTCAGGCCTGAACGAGAGGACTTAAATAGCGGATGCAGATTTACAGACATCAGCTCCTATCTGCCCAAATACACAGATACTGCTATTTCTCTAGTCCTCGGGCAAAGGCGAGAGCTGTGTCCCGCTCTGTTTCCGCTCACGATCGCCACGGAACGCGTCACACCAAAGCCCCGTGACTTATCGTGACACCTACTTTGCTACTACTTACGCTTCCGTGGTTGACGAGGATTCAGCCGAAGGGTGTTTCTGCAGCGGGTTTCACTTGGGATCTCCTGAGGCTGCCGCAGACGTGCTAGAAAGTCCGAATCCAAGGTGGCTTCGAGATATCTCGTGTCTGTGGGGACGACTGGAAGGCTCGGCTCTGGGACGTCGGGACGGCCGAGCTCCTATCTCCCTCCGTGCTGTTTCAGGGCTCCTGTCTCTCTCCACGTGGCCTCTCTAGATCACGTAGGGGACTAGTAGTCCCTCCAGAAGGATAGCAGACTCTTTACATATCATCTCAGGCCCAGAGGAACATAAAAACAGAGGCTCCCTGACCTAGAGATTAGCTCCAGGACTGGCGGCATGTCACTTCTGCCACATTCACTTGGTTAAAGTGACTCACAGGACCAGATCCGCTGTGTGAGGAGTCAAACCAAAGTGTGGATGCGGCTCCTTAGGGGCTCTCTTCGCAGACTGGCCGCGCTGTCCTTTGAGGACTAGAAAGGCTGACGGATATGGTGTGCCTGTGTCAGTGCGAAAGATATTAGAGAGCAGACTAAAGTAGAGACCATGGTTTCCTTCTGAGACCACTGCACGGTCTGTGGGAATGCCGTGATGGAGATCCATAGAAAGGCCGTGGAAGGCGACCACAGCATCTGGTGCTGCCGTGAGAATCGGGGTAAGTGAACCTCTCTGCTCTCCCGTGGGCCAAGGATGTTCGATAAACGTTATGACAGTAGGTCCTCCTGGGAACACCATGAGGAAGTATCATCTCGTCTTCATGCCTGAGGTTGACCAGTTTGTCCCAGGTTCCCATCTAGGAAGTGTGAGAGCTTGTGGGATTTAGTTCTTCATTCTCTCACACTGGACCGCTCCCCATGCTGACTCACTTTGCATTTTGTGCCTCTGTGGTTTTAAACACGCTGTTCCGTGTGCCAGGAATGCCTCCTTTTCCTTCTGCCACCTGGACATCTATTTTCTCAAATGTAGCTTGGGACGTCATCTTGGAGATGTTTCCTGAGAGCGTCTTTCTCCCCCTGCATCGGCTCCCGCCCTCTCTCTCCCCCTTAGGTGACTTATACGTGTTTTAATTGAAACTGCAACTTGAAAATGTGTAACTCCAATCACCATTGTCTCTCTAATAGACTGTGAGTTTCTGAGGTTACCTTTAAAAAAGTCTTTTAGCCACAGGACATTGCCCAGTGCCTGGTAGTAAGTGATTTTATCGATTACGGATTAAACGAATGAAGGCATACTCCTTGCCTTTAGACATACATCATAAACTTGTGTGGCAGGGAGAGGGCATCAGCGTAGGCAGTTAGATTGAGCATGAGGGCTGGGGACCGGAGGGGTCTGGGAGAGCGCCGTGGTGATTGCAAAGGTCTCAGCTGTACCTGAAGACACCCAGACTCCCCCTTGTAGTGAAATAAATAAGACAGCTTTTTTTTTTTTAATGTCTATTTATTTTGAGAGGGACAGAGTGCGAGCGGGGGAGGGGCAGAGAGAGGGAGACACAGAATCCGAAGCAGGCTCAACCCTAACCCGATGCGGGGCTCGAACTCACAAACTGCAAGATCATGACCTGAGCTGAAGTCGGCCGCTTAACCTTCTGAGCCACCCAGGCGCCCCAAAATGAGGCAGCTTTAAAACACAAATCAGTCTGCAGGCTTATGGGATACCTGCAGCTTTCCCGCCTTGCGCTGGAGAGTTTATAGTCTAACTGGGGACACGTCCTAAGGGAAACGAGAAAGGGCTGGGTTCAAGGGGACCAGGCTCTCCACCCAGCTCCCACATTCCGCAGTGCACAGAGGAGATGTCAGATTAAGGATGTGCAGGGTCACAGGCCACGTGGTTAAGTGGCTTCTGTGGTCACGGCACTTTCCCTCCTGGACTCGGCTCGTCCTTCACGTAGCCCTGCCGTGGTGCCCTGGGGCAGGCGAGAGTCCACACGGCTTCCAAAGTTGTGTGCACTACTGAGTCATTGCTCGGATGTAGGTGTAGACCGCGGTATGCTTTCCCAGCACGGTGGCAGCAGGAGGCCTCGGGGCAGAAGGGGCCAGTCTGTTAATGGGCTCTTAACTGGAGACGAGGGGGCTTTCGAGATCTCTCAAGTGTGAGAAGTGACCCCTGCTGCGTCAGGCCACACAGGCTGTCTGTGCCCGAGCAGAATGAAAGCCCAAGTCCCCGCATGCCCATTCTGTGCTCTTTCTACATCATGACCTGGAGAAGCTGATGCCCTGACCATGCATTCTTCACACCCGGAGAATACGGATGGAGTGTGTATCCCTCCCTCATCCCGTTTCCCTCCTTTCCTCCCCAGAAGTGACCTCTGCACTCAAGTCAGCATTTCTTATTCCTGGGCCTCTTTTATAGCCTTGTTATATATGGACGTCCCAGCATCATACATGGTCCTTTTTTGTAGGTTTGCACAGTTTTTAGGTATGGTGTCCCTCGCTTGTTTTTCCTCTCCCTGAGATAGAGATTAATGCGTAGGACACTTACAAGGGAGAATTGTTGGGATCAGCACCTGTGGAAGGATCAGGAAGGAAGCACGAGAGGACAGGGAGAAGTTGCAATGCGGTCCCAGCGAACGCTTGCACGGATTTGATTCTTTTCCAACCAGAGCCCTCTCCCTGGCATAGCAGACCTACTTCATTTCAGAGTTTAACTTTCCTTTTTTATGTTTCTTTATTTTTGAGAGAAAGACAGAGACAGAGACAGAAACAGCATGTGAGCGGTGGTGGGGCAGAAAAAGAGGGAAAAAGAGAATCCCAAGCAGGCTCCCCGCTGTCAGCACGGAGCCTGACACGGGCTCGAACTCACGAATGGTGACATTATGACCTGAGCCGAAATCAAAGAGTCAGACGCTTACCCGACTGAGCCACCCAGAGTTTAATTTTCTTTGGAGCTTGGCCATTCTTCACATTAATTCCTGAGCCCTGCCCTTAGCTTTCTCTGTCTTCCACTGCAGGAAATGAGAGTTTTCTATATGCCATCAAGGAGGCTCCCTGGCTTTCACATTCAGCTTTGTATGTGTGTGTGTTCTTCCATTTTATTGATCGTACTTCAAAATTAATTTTTTAAATATGAGATTTATTGTTAAATTGGTTTCCATACAACGCCCAGTGCTCATCCCAACAGGTGCCCATCAACCACCATCCCCGCCCTCCCACCCCCCATCAACCCTCAGTTTGTTCTCAGTTTTTAACAGTCTCTTATGCTTTGGCTCTCTCCCACTCTAACCTCTTTTTTTTTTTTTTTTCCTTCCCCTCCCCCATGGGTTCCTGTTAAGTTTCTCAGGATCCACATAAGAGTGAAAACATCTGGTATCTGTCTTTCTCTGTAGGACTTATTTCACTTAGCATCACACTCTCCAGTTCCATCAAAATCAATTTAAACTAAAAATAAAAACCCAAAGACAGTTGACCCTTTTTTCCCACCCTCCATCCCCCACCTCTGACAGCCACCAATCTATTTTCTGTATCTCTGAGCTTGTGTTATATATATATTCTACATATAAGAGAGATTATATGCTATTTATCTTTCTCTGACTTACTTCACTTAGAATAATGTCCTTGAGGTCCATCCAAGTTGTGACAAATGACAAGATTCCATCCTTTTTATGGTGGAATAGTAAATAATGCTGCAATGAACAGAGGGGAACATGTATGTGTTCAAGTGAGAGTTTTCGCTTCCTTCGGATAAATTCCACAAAGTGGAATTGCTGAATCATATGGGAGCTTTTGTTTTAATTGTCAGGGAAACCTCCGTACTGGTTTCCATAGCGGCTGCACCAATTACAGTCCCACCAACGGCCTGTAGGGATTCTTTTTTGTCCGCGTCCTTGCCAATATTTGTTATTTCTTGTTGTTTTTTTTAAATTCTTGTCTTTTTGCTGATAGCCATTCTAACAGGTGTGAGGTGGTATCTTATGAAACTTCAGATTTGCATTTCTGTTATTACTGATGTAGAACATCTTTTCACGTACCTGTGGGCCATCTGCATATCCTCTTTGGAAGAATGTTTATTCATATCTGCTGTCCATTTTTTTAAACCACAGTAGTGTTTTGTTATTGAAGTTTATAAATTCTTTATATAGTTTGGATATTAGCCCCCTATCGGATGTATGATTTGCAAGTATTTTCTCCCATTGAGTACATTGCCTTTTCAATTTGTTGTTTCCTTGGCTGTGCAGAAGTTTTTAGTCTGATGTGGTCCCATTTCATTTTTTGTCAGTGCACAACTGGCCGCTCTGAGCTGAGCCCTGGGGTGGGTGAGTCCGAGTGTGCGTGTCTTTTAAGGGTGGTTTCCCAGATCACTACATTCTTGTGGGTCTTGGGACAGGAGCCCAGTTGGTTTTCAAAGGTAGACATTTTGGGGGCTTGTCTGTCAGGTGTAGGTCTTAAAATTTGGGGTGCCTCATGTGGGCTTCAACCCCTCCACTCACTCCTCAGGACTTTGAGTTCCTCTTACTTGTGGGACACCCAGCCAGTGCAGGGGCTTCTGGTGAGATTGTGTCCCAGCCTCTCCTACCTGCTGCATGTAGCTTTTTTTCTCATTTTCCTCATGTGTAGTCATCACTCAGCCAGCCTTTAGGTTTTTTAAAGAGGATATTGATCTACATGCAGCTGTAGACTCTGTGTGTCAGTGGGAAGGGGTGGGTTCAGGATATCCCCAGGGGGCCATCTTGAACTGGACCTGAGCCTGTCTACATTTCGCTTTTCATCACCAATTAATCACTCCCAGGTCTCTTTATCTTTTTGCCAATTGAGTTTAGCAAGGGTCACAGTTCCACTGCTCTCATAGTTGCTATTTCCTCCATACTTCTCAAATGTCTGGTAAAGCGTATATTATCTGCTAATTCTTTTCCTTCCATTGGTATGTCATCTCAGGTCACTGCCTATAAATATTTTAATAGTTGAACTGCTCCTTTGGGCCAGGACTATCCATGCTGTCTTTACTATCAGTGATCGGGCCCTCCTTTAATTATCCCGGACTTCACTTGAGCTATATAGAAGACTTTATTGTTTTTTTATTACAAGTAGGATATATTAAGGTCTATAGCTGTAGAGTAATTTTGCTGTGGGCTAATTTATTTCTTATTTTTTTTACACATATTTATTTATTTTTGAGAGACAGAGAGAGAGCACAAGCGGGGGGTGGGCAGAGAGAGAAGGAGTCACAGAATCTAAAGCAGGCTCCAGGCTCTGAGCTGTCAGCACAGAGCCCGATGTGGGGCTCGAACTCACAGACCGCGAGATCATGACCTGAGCCGAGGTCGGACACTCAACCGACTGAGCCACCCAGGCGCCCCTGGGCTAATTTATTTTTATATTTTATATCCACAAATCTCATTCCATGAATGGATTCAGCCCAGGTGCTCTGCAAGTTTTGAATCAATGAGACAGTTGGAGGCCAACTCAGAAATTAGAGTTCTAGATTTAGTCTGGTCGTGTCTATTTATTTGAAACTTACGAGAATTCAGTAAATGTTATTTTAGGACACTATCAGAAAATCCTAACATATTCCCTTAAACCACATGTCTTCAATTTTCAGGAGCCCATTTTTTTCTCGGGTGGCAAAATGTGGTGCAGGTGAGGCTGGAAGGGGGTCAGGGAGGTGGCCAATCAGTCCTGCTTCCACGCTAGTCAACGTACTCCTGCCTCTTCTTCTATCGCTTGTAATTGCACGTTCGTTTCAATTAATTAAAGACAATGCCACCTGTCCTGGGATTTTCCTTGTTAGCTAGGATTTTGGCAGTTACCCTGTGTTTGTTTCTCCTGGTTACTCTCACACTAGCGGCTCTGTAAATGTCACAAAGCTTTCTTAGCCACGCGGATTTTGAGATTCTTTTTTGGGAAAGCAAATGGTATTTTTCACGGAAGAAATTAAATTCAAGTTAAACCGGGATCTACACATGAAAATCCATGTTCAGATAGTATGGTCTGAAGGGCAAAACTCTACTTACGCTGATCTGGTAGGATTATGAGATTCATCAGCCGTTACCATTGTTTTATCAATGAAAGCATCTGTGTATATACACCGGTGACTCTAGAACATCTGAGCTTAAAGACTGCATTGCTAACAGTTTTCTAATTCTAAAAATGTATCCCAGTTTCCATCTGTGAACTGCAGACATTTCATGTCAAATAGCTGAATATAGGAAGAAGTGGTTTGAAACTTCCTAACATGTCAGAAGAAAATGTATCCTTATTGAAGTTCTTGAGAGAAAGAAAAAAAATGACCACATATGGGCCACCTTTCCTTCGTATAAAGCTTAAAAAGGAATCCATAATGGCGATGCAACACCCTGGGCTTAGCTCAGGCTTGAGAAAAACCCCCCGCCTCCATAAACGTGGGGATTATACCCACAATTGTAGTAGAGTGATGGGAAATTAAGTCAGCAGAGATCTCCTTTTGTTGAACTGGTGTGTGTGTGTGTGTGTGTGTGTGTGACCTTAGGAGGAGAAGCAAGGGGAGATACCGGCCCTGTCGTGGAATCTTGTTTGGGACGTACTTCCACGGGGCCCGCAGGCTGGTATGCCACTGGCAAGTTTGAGCGCTGCTGGTGACTGTCGCCAAGTTGGGAAACACCGTTAATTGCACACCTGCTCATTTAACCTCAGACATCTCATCTCTATTTCAGGACACCTACTCTGGCGATCCCTGTGATTCTGTTTAGAGGACTGTTCATACCATTCCTGGTGCTTGCATCGGACGTCAACACGACCTTGTTCTCACTCCTTGGGAGACAGAACGCAGTCACTGCTCGGGCACCCCTGAATAATGTGTTTGCCTGCCGCTCTCCAGACTTCCAGAAAGCTCATCCGTCTACCGGTACTTATGATATCCATTCTAATTACATTCTGGTTTCATTGGTTGCTGAACTCTTCAACAACAAATAGAAAAATATGAAAATAACTCATGTAAGCTGTGAACAACTAATTGAGAGTGATAAATTTGAGTATGGGAAATTAGTTCTCAAATAGTAAATAAAAACTATTTTGTTTTCTCCAGTTGTATTGAGATGTAATTGACATCCAGCACTGTATAACTTCGAGGTGCACAGCATAATTATTTGACCGATTTATACTGTGAAACGATCGCCACAATAAGCTTAGTTAATTAACATCCATCATCTCCTGTAGGTACCGAAAAGGGAGAAACAAAAGGTTTTTTTTTTCCTCTTGAGTAAAGAAAGCTGTTTTAATAAGGTGTTCTCTAGAAAGTCGGTTTTGTTTTGTTTTTTTTTTTTTTAATTTTTTTTTCAACGTTTTTATTTATTTTTGGGACAGAGAGAGACACAGCATGAACGGGGGAGGGGCAGAGAGAGAGGGAGACACAGAATCGGAAACAGGCTCCAGGCTCCGAGCCATCCGCCCAGAGCCTGACGCGGGGCTCGAACTCACGGACCGCGAGATCGTGACCTGGCTGAAGTCGGACGCTTAACCGACTGCGCCACCCAGGCGCCCCTAGAAAGTCGGTTTTGATTTAACATCTTGATAAACAAAGGTCAGTCAGAGTTGAGTCAGGTTTCTTCTAAACTCTAATCTTATTTGTTTGAGGAGCAGTTGGCTCAGGTTGTCGGGAAGTTTTACAAGGCTCATAAAGTAACCTCGCCCTGAGCCTTTGGCGGCCGGGTATCCAAGTGCATGCAAGTCTGTAATGTTTTCACAGCAGAATCCTGCGCTTTGAGTGATGTCGCCCTTTGCTGGAGTTCTCAGCTGTGTGTCTCTTCCACTTGGTTGCAACTAATTTCACTGATCAGTAGCTTTGGCTTAGCTTTACCCTCATAAATTTAATAATTCACTTGGCAGGTGCAGAGCAGGCAGATCTCAAAAAAAAAAAAAAAAAAAAAACAAAAAAACAAAAAAAGTGCAGGTTCTTGGGAAAGCCAGGGAAAGGACTCCCTGATTTTTTTATTTGCTTTTAGATCTCAACATTTCATTTGGATATGGGGATGGTTCCGTAGTTCTGGGATGTTCAGACATCGGAGATTTTGTGTGTGTGTGTGTGTTTACAATTCTTTAATTTTTATTCTTCTTTCTTCTGTACAATGACTTCAGTCTGTGGAATTCATTTAAAAGCCAAGTATATCAACAAGTTGTTAAGGGTGGCCAGTCGCTGGACCATGGTGTAGGGCTAGTGAAGTGTAGAAACAGAGCATCAAATCTATGTTTGCGTTGGACATGGCCACGGGCACATCCCACCGTGCTCATATTATATGAGTGCGAGCTCATATTATATGAGTTCAGAACTGTCTGGAGATCCAGATCTCAGTCCTGCTACTTACGAGCGGAGTAATCTTGGGCATGATATTAACCTCTTTGTGTCTCATCTTTCATTTGCAGAAATTGACAATCCCTCTCTTTGTTTGTGAAGACTGAATAAGTTTAGACCTGTAACGTACTTGTAAAGTGTCAGGCATCTGAGAAGCTCTCAATAAATATCGAGTCTTATTATTACAATTTGTTATCCTCACTCTCAGGCGAAGTTCATTTATAATTTTTCTATATAGCCCAAATTGCTCTTTCTGTTTTTAATTTTTTTTTTCAACGTTTATTTTTATTTTTGGGACAGAGAGAGACAGAGCATGAACGGGGGAGGGGCAGAGAGAGAGGGAGACACAGAATCGGAAGCAGGCTCCAGGCTCTGAGCCATCAGCCCAGAGCCCGACGCGGGGCTCGAACTCCCGGACCGCGAGATCGTGACCTGGCTGAAGTCGGACGCTTCACCGACTGCGCCACCCAGGCGCCCCATCTCTTTCTGTTTTTAAATACCCTTTTCTTAACAAGTAAGATATTCACGTGGTAAAAACTCACCCAAAAAAAGTATATATAATGAGAAGTTAAGTCTTCTTTCCTTGTCTGTCACCAGGTCCCTGTCTGACTTCTCAGAGGCAACTTGTTCTAGAGATACCTCTATATAAATGAATATATTTAAATCCATTATCTAGAATGTTTAAATACAATTTGAATACAAATCGAGTATTACTGCCCAAAAGGGAAAACTAAATTTGTCTCATTTGGCTTGTGACCAATGAAAAGAATAGTTATCATAATAAGAACATAAGAACAGTCTGTGTCATGTCCGGAACTCTAAGTTCTAAACCAAAAGCACCTGATATGTCACCTACACCAGCCTCCTGAGATGTGTATTATTGCTGCCCCCCTTGACACATGAAGAGACTGTGGCCAAGAGGCTAAATTTCTGAAGGTCACTCAACAACAGGTTGCAGAGCTGAGTTTTGGAAGCGGTGCACTTAAAACTCAAGAAAGTTTTCAGTAGAAGCTAGAAACGCTATCTTGGATTTCTTTTTCGGAAATGCTTCTTGTGCCTTCCCTTGGGTATCTCTTCCCCTCAACACGCCTTGACCCGGGAGAAAGCACCCCAACCTCGGCTTCCCGCACGACATGTACTTCTGTTCATCCCGCACCTTGTCCATCACTCGGCTTCTGGAACATCCACCTTTACCAAGCCTACGGCTCCTGGCGTGAGTTCCCTGATGGATAAAGTGTAGCCCCACCCCTCCTTCAGGATGAGAGCATTCTGCGTTCCCAGAAGATAGGGGCCGTGTCTCCTCCGTTTCCAGTACCCAAAGCTGAAGACATTTCCTGGCACGTAGTAGGCACTGAGGAAGCCTTTGCTGAACGAAGGAATAGATGCTGGCAGTGTTTGTCCGTGAAGGGGACTTTGGACATCGGTTTCTTGGATCTGGGTCCACGAGGGCAGCTGGAAATCCCTGATGCCAGAGAACTGTAACATGTGAAATGGGAAATTCTGGCCCATGAAACGCATTAGCAGTTCTCAGGGACGTGAAGACCTAGATGGAATTACTCGCAAGGCGTCCTGGTGCTGTGGTGCAGGTACAGATGAGAGCACCTTCTTGGAGCCCGCTGCCTTCTGACACGTCGCGGGACAATCCGCAGAAGCAGACGTCTGAGCAGAAGGCACTAAACACGGGCACACTGCCTTCGCTGTGTCTCAGAGTTCTTTTGTCTGCCGCCCCTTGAAGACCGATCCCCCTTGGAAAACTGGCTCGGAACAGCTCCTGGGATGTGTCAGCCTAACTTCTTAATTGTTTTTGAGGAGGAAGCTTGGGTGTTCGGGCAGTGGAGGAAAGACAGATGGCTAGAGGTGGAAGGCGTTTACATGAAGTGCAGAAATAATTTACAGGTGAAAAATGACGGAACAGGAGGAGCTGTGTTCAGCTGTTGGCCCCTGTCTCTCCTCTCCGATTGCTGTCGGTTTCAGCAAAGCCCTTTCGTCCCCGGGCAAGCAAGCTCCTTGGTACTCCTGCAGTCTGTTCCTTTATGAGAACTGTCCCTCACACCGCTACCTGTAAAATTCTATCATGCTGAAGCATCGTAAGGGCAAATACAAATTATAAATAAGAGGCTTAATTCTCCCTGTTGGAAATGAGGGAGGGGAATCGCTGCCCCCTCCCTTTCCCTGGAGCATTGACTTTAGGAACCTTGGCTTTGTAAGTTATTTCTACATCCCTTTAAAATGTATGCAGATATTTTTGAGAGCTAAACCTCTTGCCAGGAATGTCTCTCTCAAGGACCTGAGAACCATCTCTTCTCGAATGTATCTAACTAGGGAAGACAGCACCACTGTCTCCCGGTTTCCATGGGGCAGCAGGGACCCGACTTGGGTGAGTGCCCCACCCCCAGTTGCAAAACTACCTCCTTACATGAAGATACGAGTTTATTTTCCCTTTGGACAGAGCCAGTGAGCAAACAGACGGTCACAACAATTACCAGGTGGGGGGGTTAGCCGTGTAGGGTTATCTTGCACACGTGTATGTGACGGGTTGCATTTGCCTGGCTGCGTAGAAGGGTCAGATTTCGTTCTGTCTTTGCAGTCTCTTTGCAGACCAACCTGTGATGCACATCACATTCCGGTTTAACGCTTATTGAATAAAAAGTCGTTTTCTTTCTCTTTTACCTTGTGTAGAAGTTTTCTGGGTTAGGAGGGGATTTGTTGTAGATTTTATGTCCCCGGCATCATATACTCTCCATTCACAGACCTTGGTATTGTAACTGGAGCTACACTTTAGACACTGAAACATGAAAAAGACATTTCAAGCACCAGTCAACTGAGAGGGGGGGTTTATCGAGAAGACTGGGAAGAGACAGGACAGAGGAGTATCTGATGTTTTACCCAACCACAGTCTCTTGGGGGTGGGGAGTGCCTTCTTGGGGGGAAACAACCACCCTCCAGCATTTGACTCCTGTCTGGGGGACATCCACACTCTCTAAACATTAGAAGATAGAATCTCATGCTTACTCATGGGAATTTCTCTGTTCTGCAAGTACGACATGGCTGCCCCTTCTGAATGTAAATATTTTCATTAACTAAAGAAATACACCTCACAGATCATATTTCTTGAAGAGCTCAACCATGTCTTTTACTGGGTCCCTTTTCAGCTTCCCCTGACAATCTTTCCTGAGTTTTAGTGGCCCTCAAAGAACAGACTGTAGTTTTCCTAGCTACTGGTGATAACATCCATTAGGTTTACGTGTCCTTGAGGGCAGAGACCATATCTTAGTCATCTTAGCCCCCAAATTTTCTGGGCATATCAACAAGCTCATAGCACTTACTGATTAGATACTTGGATGAACAAATAAATACACGGAGACCTCCGGCATACAATATATGTAGAAACACAATGAGGAATACAATAGATGATTAAAAAAAATCCTTGAGTTTTTATATAATTAATTAACCTTGAAAAAGCCCCACTTGGGGCAGACAAGTATCACACAAATTTATTATGTTCCACTCCCCCCTTTTAAATCCTCTTTTCTGGGATGTGCCTTCACCTACCTGAAGTCATTGCTGGCTAGGAGTAGGGGAGACAAAGTGCTGAATTATCAGTAACATCTCTTTCTCCCCGGCTCAGGTCTGATAAAAGAGGGCCATCTTCAGTCAAGGACGGGGCTGGTCAGCTCCTTTCTCTTACCTACTTGGAATTTTATTTGCAGGGAGCTAGGAGATGCCCTTGGACTGAGTGTACTCTGATCCGACCTAACTTAGTAAATGACAGCTCACCTGTTTGAGTAGTTCGGGTGAAAATGCTTTGGAGTCACCCTTGACACCCTGACTCCCACAACCGGCTATTTCTGTCCACCTGCAGCTGCCCCTGCCACCACCCAATGTTTGAACTGTGGACAGTAATTCCAGGGGTTGCTATCGATTCTCCCAGGGGCTGCTGCCCTGCACTGCTAGGGCTATTTTCTATTTTGCACGCAGCACTCGGAGGGACCCCTTTCGTGCACCAAGGCCCGTGACAGCGTTCTCCATCCTCACGCGGGCGGATTTCCCGAGGCTCCCAGCCCTGGACGTGGAGAGCAGGTGACCTGAGGAACGCTCAGCCCTGGGAGCCAGTGCGCAAGCGCAGCCCAGCTGCAGCGATCCGGAGGACGCCTTGCAGCGTGCAGCCCCTAGATGGCGCTGTGGGTCCGCGCACCCGGCCAGGACCCAGGGTTGGGACACCTGCTGGGAGGCCGCGGGGAGGGGGGAAGGGACCGAGCTCCCCGCCCCTGCCTCCCTCAACTGCTGGCTCCACCTCCTTTTTTTTTTTTTAAGTTTATTTATTTTGAGAGAGAGTGAGAGCGAGGGAGGAGTATGGGGGGTGGGGGGCTGATGGGGGGGGGGTGTTGGGCAGAGGATGCGAAGTTGGCTGCAGGCTCTGAGCTGTCAGGACAGAGCCCGATGTAGGGCTGAAACTCACAAACCGTGAGATCACGAACTGCCCTGAGATCGAGAGTAGACTTGAGCGCCCCTCGCTTCCGCCTATAAGGTAGTGAATTGTGCCTTGAAAGAAATGGAAAGATTTGAGGGTACTGGGCTGCAGACGGACACTGTGAACCGTGCACTGGGTAAGAACGGGGAACACCCGGGTCACGACCCGGAGGCTGCAGGGGGACCCAGGACAGCACGCGGCTCCTGTCGGAGCTCCCGTGGGTGCTGTGCGCGCAACCGAGGGCGCCTCACTCGAGGGGTGCGCGCTGCGGGAAAGGAGCCGTTTATGGGCACTGACACTGCGCACGCCGAGAGCTAAAGGACAGCCACTCAGGTTGCGGAATCGAGGACCCGGGGGCGACCTGCAGGGCCCACGCCAGGACACAGCCTCCATGATGCTTGTCCTCACAGCTCACCGCCCCTCGACGTCCCGCGTTCCCCCCCATACTATGCCCCACGACGTCTCGCCCCTGCGACGCCATGCCCTAGGACGTCATCCCCCGCGGCTCCGCGCCCCCACGGCCCACGAGGCCCGCCCCCATGACGCCACGCCCCACGCCTCCCGCCCCACGCCCCCACGTCCCACGACGCCCACCCCCACACCACTATGCCCCCACGTCCCACGACGCCACGCCCCACGCCCCACGCCGCCCGCCCCCACGCCCCACGACGCCAGTCCCTACGACGCCACGCCCGGGCAGCTGTGCGGGAAGGCGGCAGAGCCCTGCGGCTGCGGGTGGCGCTGGCCGGCGGGGACTCTAGGGGACCGTCAGGTGGGGCCGCAGTGACCTGATAACGTCTGGGAAGGGAGTCGCCTGGGCTCTTGGTTGTGTTCTGGGAAATGGGGATGGGAACAGAGTCCCCAGGGGCGCCAGCTGCGGTTCCACCTGGTTCTTGCGGAGCCTGGAGGGGCTCCCGGTGTCCTCAGGGTCGGGCCGGCCGCGTGGGTTGCGGCACCCGGAGGACAGTGAGGTGGTGAGCCCCCGTTCCAGTGTAAACATTCCAGGACTGAGCGCAGAGCCGTCCTCCGGGCTGGGCCTCCCGCCTGCCGGGTCCTGCGGACCCGTCCCGGACCGCCGGACCCAGGGCCCCCCTGTCCCTGCTCGGGGGCGCCTCCCCTCAGTCCCGGACTCTAGGGGACCTGAGTGTTGTTATGTCCTGGGCCTGCAGGGGGCGCTCTTGCTGACGGTACAAATTCTGCTCCCGACCCCTCTTCTTACTCAGGTTAATTTAATGTCTGCCTTGATAGCTTTCAAAGGAGCCCCCATCAAAACAAGTGTTTCTGAAGCCCGGGAACAGACGCTCCGTCCGCCAGCGCTCAGAGAGGCCGCGGTTGAACTCCAATAGCAGGAGAGCGGCTTTGAGTCGGCCCGAAAGGACCCTGTTTCTGATGACAACGTGCAGGTATTTGGCGCTTTCATGCAAGGAGAAGATGTTTGGTTTCAGAAATAGTTTTCTTTTCGGGATCTACAGTCTTCCAGTTCATTTTCCTTCTGCCTTTTGAGGGCTACTCAGCTCTCTGTCATAAATCACATCAATTGACTTACTGTTCTTTGATGGCGAATGTAGAGGCGTAAGTTTAATTGGTATAATCACTTTTTAGTGATCACGCCACGCTCCCCAGAGGAGACTGCATTTAGCCCTCACGGCATCCCTGGGAGGAGACCTTTCTACTGCCACTTTGCTGGGGGAGGGGGGGGGGATGGAGGCCTACAAACCAGGGCGATGACCCAAGGTCACACAGCGAGGGATGAGGGGGATGTGAGGGTGCATCCTCAGATCCAAGCAGACTCTCTATTTTCTACACCAGGCACTTTCTGGGTATCGGGATGTTAATGCCTGGTTAGAGCCTCTACTTTGTGTAGCCACAGGTGGTTTCATGCCAGATTAAAATAAAAGTCAGCTTGCATTACTTTCCTGTCGAGAGCATTCAGTGAGTGCTCAAGGAATGAGATCGTGTTGGCCTTACGTTTTTTGTCGTGGTAGGCTGCATGGGGCTGAGTACGTTTGCTGTGTTTCTAGAGTCTAGATTTTGGTGAATGAAGTTCATCTCATGTGACTGTTTTGATGATTGGCAGTGACTTCCTAGGCACTGTTGTGCACTGATGCTCTCCCACCACGTAGCCCGTCGTCATGAACACTTGAATACATTTAAGTTGTCTACTGCTCTCCATTCTCTGTGGACTGTTTGTACTGGGATTGAGGGAATAACGTTTCTATATATTTATTCGATCTGCCATTTCCCAGCAAGAGAAATCTGGTAGTCGTGAGCCAGATACTGGTTGAATCTTTAGATCATAGTCGCCTGTCCAGAGCTGGTGGAAATTATTGTCCCTGTCTTCCTGTCACTGGTCTAGCCACTGCAGTCAGTCCTCTGTTCTAATGCGGATTTTGCTGGCATCTCAGTAATTCCTCCGGAGACCTTTGCTTCCTCCTGGCAGCAGACTGACAAGTGCCAGATACTTCCTCTTGGTTTCCTTCATAATTGTGGCCCAGGTCCTTCCTCATGTGATCATCTGATTCCACGTTCTGTGTACTCTTTTTTAAAAAAAAATTTTTTTTTTCAACGTTTATTTATTTTTGGGACAGAGAGAGACAGAGCATGAACGGGCGAGGGGCAGAGAGAGAGGGAGACACAGAATCGGAAACAGGCTCCAGGCTCCGAGCCATCAGCCCAGAGCCTGACGCGGGGCTCGAACTCACGGACCGCGAGATCGTGACCTGGCTGAAGTCGGACGCTTAACCGACTGTGCCACCCAGGCGCCCCGAGTGTGAGCTCATCTTCAGTGGGAGTTGTTTCCTTTCACAGTTTCTTTGGATGGCGATTTCAATGCTGACCAGTTTTTACACGAGCTTTTCCCTTAGGTTTTCATTCCAAATGCACAGGAAGAATGTGGGCCTCACACTACAAACAGGGCAGGCTAGGGGTTCTGTGTACTTTATAATCATTGTGTTCACCTGCAGCTCAGAAGGGGCGTCAGCTTTCCAGTCAAGCCTTGGGGAACGTGGGCGGAGTTTTTGGTTTTAAGTTTCTGTTCTAGCTGGGACAGTCTTCCATATTTGGCTAGTATTTTCACAGGAAATACAGGTGTAGCTTTCGACCAAACAGGGCCTCAAAACTAGTTGAAGATTGAGTGCTAAATCCAAGTCTCACGTAGCCTCCGGTACCTCCAGGTTTCTGCACCTTCTCCTCATACTCACCGCTGTGGTCTTCGGTTCCGATTTTCTGCCACAAAGTCCCCTTTCTTGCTTTTGAGTTTGACGTGGGTTTTGAAGATCTATTTTTATTTTTTTTAAGTTTATTTATTTTGAGGGAGAGAGAGAGCAAGCAGGGAAGAGACAGACAGAGAGGGAGAAGAGAATCCCAAGCGGGCTTCTCACTGTCAGCACAGAGCCTAATGCAGGGCTCGATGTTGCGAACTGTGAGACCATGACCTGAGCCAAAATCAAGAGTCGGACACTTAACCTACTGAGCCACCCAGGCGCCCCTGAAGATTTGTTTTTAAAATTGTTGACAATATTTCTAAATGTTTGAAGCAGGGAATTAAGGGGTCTATTCACCCTGCCTTCTTCACTGGCAGCTTCTAAACTAATTCTTTTACGTGATTATAATGAGCTTGTTAGCAGATGGTTTACCAGTCAGAAAACTGGACCCCAGAAAGGGAAATGGTGACTAAATCAGGTACTGAATCAGGAGGACTGTGAATGTCCCCTGAATGAAGGACGATGCATCTTTGAAAGAAGTGGCACTCACAAACCAGGCTTCACGTGACGACGTGCTCACGGAATGGAACAGAATAGCATAATCTCAGTTTTCAGAGACAGATACCCACGGCTGTGTGTACCTGTTCTAACACCAGTCCTTTTGTGCTTCTCTACGCGGTGGGATTGAAGACCTCAGCATTCGTGAGCAGCTCCGCAGGCGATAGGGTCCTTTTCTGAGTGCTCACTCTGTGCGTCCTCGCCGGCTGAATTCCACAGGTCGCACGCAGCTTGGACAGGCAAGCCGCTTTCCGTGGCTTGAAAGACGAGGTCTGAACTGGCTGCTTGTGATATCCGGGAGCAGGTGAAAAATCTGAGAAAGTAATCCCTGGAACAAAAGTAGTGAACAAATGGTAGAAATGTAACAGACTGGGATGGGATGGTGTTTTAATAAAACAAAGCTTAAGACTGCAAATCGAGGGGCGCCTGGGTGGCACAGTCGGTTAAGCGTCCGATTTCAGCCAGGTCACGATCTCACGGTCCGTGAGTTCGAGCCCCGCGTCAGGCTCTGGGCTGATGGCTCAGAGCCTGGAGCCTGTTTCCGATTCTGTGTCTCCCTCTCTCTCTGCCCCTCCCCCGTTCATGCTCTGTCTCTCTCTGTCCCAAAAATAAATAAAGGTTGAAAAAAAAAATTTAATAAAAAAAGACTGCAAATCGAGAGTTACAAGGGCAGATGTTATAAGCGAACGTATGACTTGCAGTCGAGATGCTTCTCTCATGGGCGGTCTTTTGTGGTGTTCTTCAAGGTACGTTTCTAAAGGATTCTTTGTTTACTTCATGGGAGATAATAGATAATAGTTCTTTGAATATAGTTGGATAGGTTGGCTAGTTGAGAAAACCGATTACTTTTCTGTGAACAGTCAAAATGAAAAGACTGTTGAAGCGCGTGTCTTGAAATCACAATAATTTAAACGTTTTACTTTTTTTTCAAAAAGGCCGAAACTGTGTTTATATGTGCGGTTAGTTTCCTCAAGCCGGGTTTGAAGCTTTCTGTCTGTGGTGCTTGTGGATTTCGCACTCAGTCTGGCAGCAGAGGCAGCCGGGAGACAGTGAGGCGTGACAAGGCGCCTGCCTTCTGCCCTCAGAGGGTCTTTTGTAGGTTCTTGCTGTTCCAGCGTCCTGGGCGGCGCTAGGCGAGCAAGGCATTTGAGGTCAAAAATCATTTTGTCAGGCTGATAGCGATCACTCCCGCAGAAGTTTCCTCAACTGTGGCGAATGTACGAGACGGAGGGTGTGTTTGTAAAACGAGAGAGAGAGATTTCCTCACGTGGGGAAATGGCTCAGGGAAGTTGGGTGAAGTGATCACGTATTATCATCTGCCACCTAGGATCTGATGAATGAGAACCCCGAGGAGTTAATTGTTAGAGAGTAACGGGGGCACCTGGGTGGCTCAGTGTGTTAAGCGTCGGACTGTTGATTTTGGCTCAGGTTGTGATGTCACCTGGGTTCGAGCCCCACATCAGGCTCTGTGCTGACAGCGGGGAACCTGCTTGGGATCCTCTTTCTCCCTCGCCCTCTGCCCCTCCCCCCCCCAAAAAAAGAAAGAGTAATAATATAAAATGGTACGTTCCATCAGTGAATGATTCTTCACTTAGCCTTATTCTCACACCCCTTTCTTCCTGAAAAAGTTACGCTCTGAGCTGTTTGGTGGGTATAAAGTCCAGAAACTCCTTATGGAAAAGTATTATGCGGTTATAAATATTGAAGTAATAATAAACACATTGACACAGGCATGGAGAAAATGGCTCTTCTGAAAAATAAACTGAGATCAACATTTGTTAAATGAAGTCGAAAATAAAAATATTAGAACGTATGTCAGCACATTTGCATCAATTAATTTTCAGTTTTACAAGCTGTGCATAAAGCGGTTTGTGTTTGTTTATTTTATAAAAAAACCTTCCCTGCAGTTCTGCATTTTATGAGCTGGCCCTCAGTCCTCTCTTGGTATGCCTCATAATGCAGTTATGGAAGACATGGGAAATGTCAGAGAAGGTGAACACAATAAGATGTGCCTAATTTATATTAATTGATAGGAATTAACTGTAGGCCTTTTATTGGGTATGTGTTAACCCTGTGCTTTGGGGGATAAGAATGAAATGTAAGATATAACTCTTGTTCAGAGGTGCTGCAGCTTAGTCATGATTATGAAATTCAGTGTCCGCGAACACGGAGAATCATGGAGAACGAGTTGGCTGGTGCTGCCTGGGAGTCTTGGTGGCCTCCAAAGCTGGGAGAGTCTCTTTGAGAGACTCGTGGGTTGCTCCGTGTGTGGGTGTGCGTGGTGTGCCTGAGCTGGGGTCCTCGTGGGTTGCTCCGTACATGGGTGTGTGTGGGTGTGCATGGGTGTGTGTGGGTTCTGTCTCCCCTCCAAAGGGAAGGGAGGCCTTTCCTTTCTAGCTAAGTCTTCCTTTCTCTTCTGCCCAAGGCAAGGATGTAGTGCTTTAGAGAAGCTTGGGAAGTCAGAGCCAAGGAGGAGGATGTTGTGGCAGGAAGTTTCTGTGCACCTATGGATGCTCTAAATTTATCAAATCTGAATTAGAGAGTGATGGGAAAAATTAAACATTGCTTCATTATCTTAGAGTAAATGTAAAACTCTAATCCGTAAACAAAGTGCTATGACCAGAGGATGCACAGGTCTTACTTCAGTTAACACTCATTGGTTTCCCACACATGGTATATTTGATCTCCATTGTTGCTTTGATACTTAAGAAGTTGTTTCTTCAAAATATCCTCTTTGCGGGGCGCCTGGGTGGCTCAGTCAGTTGAGCCTCCGACTCTTGATTTCAGCTCAGGTCATGATCCCGGGGTTGTGGAATTGAGCCCCGTGCCGGGCTCTGTGCTGATCGTGGAGCCTGCTTGGGATTCTCTCTCTCTCTCTCTCTCTCTCTCTCTCTCTCTCTCTCTCTCTCTCTCTCTCTGCCCCTCCCTCTCTGTCTCTGTCTCTCTCTCAAATAAACGTTAAAAAGTATCGTCTCTTTTTAAACCTGCTTCATAATACCGTGTGTACGTTTTTTTCAACAGTAAGGCAGTAAGTTTTGGCCCCAGTTTGAAACAAATGGTCTGAATTTATAATGGAATATTTTTTATTTATGTGGCTTTTTACAGATGACTAGGTTGTCATTTGACAGACTCTCTGAGCTCCTACCAGGTGCCAGACGTTAAGGCATTAGGTACCTGATGGAGAACAGAGGGGGGTGGTTAAATAAGATGCAGCCTGTTTTCATGGGACGCATGTTGTGATTAATGAGAGTGAGGAGGAGGAGGAAATAAATGAAAAGCAAAAGAAACCAAATAAATGAGAATTTAGGTGGCGGTATGTGGTATAGCTTACAACTGTGGTACAATGGCCTGTATTTCATCCTTTCCAGTGAAATGCCAGTGAAATGATGGCAAAGATGCTTAAAACGTTTAGACATTCTGCTGTCCCTGTTTTATTGGATAACGTGGTGGCACAAAACAGAGCTGACCTTCCTGTGGTACCTTTTTCTCTTTATTTCCACAACCCCACTGCTTGTTTTTCCCCATATCTTATTGGCTTCTCTTTCTCATTAGCCTTTGCTTGACTTCTGGATTTTATAGTCGACGAGGTCTTGGTCCTGGGCGACCTCATTTCCCTGTTTATCCTCCTTCTCTGAGTCGCCTTGTGAATTCCCCACGTTGTCAGGGCTGTAACTGCCATCTGTGAGCTTATGGCCCCCAGATGGATCTGTCCTTCCCCCTCTCTTCCTGGACTCCAGATCTGAGTGTGAAATGCCCACTGACCTCTCCGTCTCTCACTGCTGCTCACCCATGTACAGTCCCTTCAAAAAGTTTCTGCGATCAACCCTCTAAAATGTTGACTTACATCCTTCCCGCCCACCTTGGTACAGTCTGCCTCCCCTTCTCCCCCGTTCAGCTGAAAAGGCCTTCGAACCACTCCTCTTGTTTCTAACTTTGCCCTCTCAGTCCGTTCACTACAAATCAGCCAGACTTATCTCTTTTTTTAACTAATCATCTTCTAAGAGCAATTCCAGGTTCACAGTAACATCGAGAGAAATCATGGAGATTTCCCATCCGCCCACTGCCCTCACACACCTGCACAGGCTCCCCCATCGCCAGCACCCCATGACGGACGGTACGTTTGTTATAATGCATGAAGCTGCACTGACACATCGTCATCACCCAGAGCCCACACTTCACCTTGGGACTCACTCTTGGTGAATATTCTGAGGGTTTGGACAAAAGACATACGTACCGTAAGCATATCAGATGCAGTGGTTTCGCAGCCCTCAAAATCCACATGCTAGCCCGTGGCAACCCTGATATTTTAGTAGTGGTTTCAGCTTTCCCGGAAAGTCTTATGGTTGGAATCATATGGTACATAGCCTTTTCAGGCTGGCTTCTCTCACTTAGGATTAGGCATTTAAGTTTTCTCTGTGTTTTCTTGTGCCCCAAAGTTACCTTTTATTATTTATTTATGTTCTTATTTTTGGGGGGAGGCAGAGAGAGAGAGAGGGAGACACACACACAGAAAGAGAGAGAGAGAGAATCCCAAGCAGCCAGCACGCTCCGTATGGAGCCCAATGCAGGGCTCGATCCCACGACCCTGGGATCATGACCTGAGCCAACATCAAGAGTCAGATGCTCAACCAACAGCCACCCAGGCGCCCGTGTATTTTAAGGTTACAAATCTGGTCGTGTCTTCCCCCTCACTTAATACCGCCCTTCTTTGTCAGTACACGCAGCATAAAAATCAAACTTGTCCGCTCTGGGCTGTCCTCACCTGTGTGTGTGGCTTGTCCGTTTCCTCCCTCTGCCCCTCGCTGTGCTCACACAGGTCACGTTCCTGCCTTTGGAACTGCACCTGCTGCCTCTCTGCTGGGCTTGTCTGTGCTGCTGCTTCCAGGACTGCGAGAACCACCCTGACTTCTCACTCCAGGTCTCACCCTAAGTGCTGTCCCCGGGGGCCTTCTCCGATCGCACAAAGACAGCCCCTCCCACGCTTCCTGTCACAGCTCTGTCCCAACCGGAGCTCACCCACCTACCCACCCTAATAACCCCCCGCCATGGTGGCCGTTTGGTGGACAGAAAGACAGCAACACATCCAGGTGAAGATACAGACCCACAGTCCCTAATTCAAAACTTTTGGGGGTGGAAATATTTTAGAATTTAACTTTTTTCAGAAATTATTCCAGTTGAGTATTTTAGAAGGGTGTTATGATGCCTGCACAATATATCATCTGATGTCTCCACCATTCGGAGATAGACTCTGGAGTTACTAATGCCAACTCATGGGGACTCGGATGTGCAGAGGACTGCACTGCCCACGTGGGAAGTTTTCACGCGGAAAATCCACTTTCCACCGTCAGCAAAACCGTCCCGAGACACCAGTGGGTGACTCACTGGAATTTGATTTTTTTTCTTTCAGCCACAAAGAAAGAGTCTATTAGGTAGCTCCATTCACACAGAAGCACCCTCATAGATTCTGAAATCTGGATTTTTGATGTTTGACCCGCCTGCCAGATCTTGTCGAAGGACTAATTTTTTTTTTTTTTACCATTAGGACATTTTGACAATGTCATAAGGACAGACTTTCTTTCTGCTTTGAAGTCCTCCCCCCACCCCTCCAGAAATGAATCTCTGTGAGGAGCAAATTCTCCACCTGAAGGTTTTCCCATCGTGAAGGTTTTCCCAGGGTGATAAATCACAGTAACCTGCAGCTGTGTTAATAGCAAGAGGCATCCATTTACATTGGTAACCCTTTGTTGTGTGTCTCCTTCTAGATGGGTAAATTATCGATTTAAAATTGTGTTGGAAGGGGAATTATGCTTCCATACTTACTTTACTGGTAAAAAATTAATGAAACACATTGCTATAAAATAATCTAATTTTGCCTGATGTCCTTATGTGCATTTAATGAACAGAAGTCATAACTTGTAGTTTGGGGCTGGAGTCGATGAGGCATATATTTTATAAAACATTACAACTGACTATCTGACTATAAAAATCACATTATAACATTAATGTAACATGTTTATTTCATTATCTCCTGGCATGAATGTAAAATTAATTTTGCTAACCATCCTTTCCACAAGGAAAGGAAAACCTCTATGCTGATACTACCGTGGAAGTCCTTAAATTTACCGTAATTGTTGTCGGATTGTGTTAGTCACGTGCACAGATTTGCCCTTTGTATGAGTAGTAGCGGATATGTTTGTCCAGACTGATGAGGATGCTGAGTGTAATGATCTGTGAAGAACCACAGTCCACCTTTGGAAGCACACTTTATTTTGGGTCTTCCCTTCTAGGGACTGTATTTCCAACGTGGTACCTTGAAGAACAAACCTTTACGCAAGTTAGCGGAGCCTGTGACTCACAGCTGCAGTTTTAAGACTGTGCACTGTAGGGGGCGCCTGGGCGGCTCAGTCGGTTCAGCCTCTGACTCTTGGTTTCAGCTCAGGTCATGTCTCGTGGTTCATGGGTTCGAGGCCCGCGTCGGGCTCTGTGCTGACAGTGTGGAGCCTGCCTGGGATTCTCTCTCACCC
The DNA here is from genome assembly GCF_022079265.1 of Lynx rufus. NCBI lineage: Eukaryota > Metazoa > Chordata > Mammalia > Carnivora > Felidae > Lynx > Lynx rufus. The sequence continues at coordinate 4,501,136 of NW_025814840.1, read as the reverse complement.
TCTCTCTCTGCCCCTCCTCTGCTCTCTCACACACACACTCTCTCAAAATAAATAAACATTAAAAAAAAAAGATTGAGTGTTGTAGGACTCCACAGGGTAGGTAGCGTCCTACCCATTTTACCTGTCCACTTATGTCACCACTGACTTCTCCATGTCACCCCATCATAAACGTGTAGCATATCAACTCTTAGGATCAATGGTTTGCAATGATTCCAGACTACATTTTTTAAACATATCTCACTTTTTCTGTGTTACTGAACATACCCCTGTGTACTGATCATCCACATCCCAGGAGCCCCCCTGTGTTTGGTGCCAGTACATATGTGAATAAGATGCCCCCTGATTTTGCCTCTCTGCTTTCCATGTCTTATCTTGCCAAATAAGGATATGAACAAGGTGGTGCATTAGAAACTATTGGAAAATATTAAAATCCCTTCCTTATGAAAATTCTCATTGATTCACTTTGTACCTGGAGATACTGTAACGTGATTGGACACAATAAATTTTATTTTCCCTTCAAGGGCAGAATCCTTTCCCCGATACTAAGATGGAAGGCAGTCGGGTAGAAAGGCAAGTAGTGTGCTGTGTCCCTTTGTGATAGCAGTCGTCACAAACAGTGGTTTTTAGTTGGGGGAGAATTACGGGAGACCACCAAGACATGGTGGGTGGGGTCCAGATGTCGGCAGTTGAACAAAATGAACCCAGGCGATTCTGATGTAGGCGATTCGCAGACGTCTACTAGAGAAACACTGTGCCTGCACTTGTTAGTACTGGAACGAGGGAGTGATGGTGTGTTTGCTAATGTTTTCCTTTTTTCTCGTTTGCTTGCTTTCACGGCTTTGTGCTTTCATTTATTTAGTCTGGTCGTCTGACCTCTGGTTTTGTCGGAGTCCTACTTTTTTTGAAAGCGTCTTGGTCTTCCTTAGATCCTTAGTAGTTCTTCTGTTCACCTAAATGATGTGAAGAAAGAAAATCTACTTAGTTATAATAAGCTAAATCTGCTTCAAGCAAGACGATGTTTTATGACAAGAAAATTTGAAAAGTTTTAACTACTGTTTGGGGTGGAGGGTTTGGGGAGTAACCTGTCAATTATGTATTAAGTTAGAATCTCATATCTGCAGTGCACATGCAACATCAAAATTCTGAGCTAAAATAATTTCTTATTAACATTTAAGTACCATTTTTTAAAATCTAATCCTGTTTCAGTCAGAGGGAGAAACCAAAGGGGTTTAATAAGCACCTTGTCATTGAAGGTCAGGCCCCTAACAGAGCCCTTAATTAGCACGTGGAACATCTTAGGGCTGAAAAATTTCTTGCCAAGTGATTTCTTTTTTGGCCAGTTCACTCGTGTGGATGATAGAGACCATCAAAGAATTTATGGCTGAAACTTAATTTGTATTTGTTTCCCAAAATGTGTATGTATCTTCTGTACTCGCCGTTTCTCTGCTGACTTAATTGTATCCTGGGGGAATGGGTAAAAAAAGGAACGGATATTTTCAGGAAGGTTACAGAAATTTCAGATTTCACCGGGGAATTGGATAACAATATAATTTACAGGCATTTCGTTAGGTTTTGGCTCATGAGCTGTGACAAACACATTGGGGATTATAAGTAGTGCCTTCATGTTTTAGGGCCGTTCTGTGTCTTGTGACGGCTCACCGCGACTCTGTGGCATGAATCCCTCTTCTTTAGGGTTTGTCTCGGTTGCTGTCGGCTGGCTTCGTGCTCCCCGTGTGATTGGGAGGGTTCCGAAGCCTGTCTGTCCTTGGCTCTTCACAGACCCCGTCCCCGAGGCCTGAAATCCAGTCGTGTCTTTAAATTATAGCACTTGCCATTAAAACCGTGGATCACTGAAGAATCGTCATCAGGACGGGGGACGGAAGTGGGAAATGATACGTTGTTTCTCCGCGTGGTGCCAAATTCACCACACTGTTAATGAATAATGAACAGATATTTAGGGATAGAAGGTCCACTGTGGGTTTACCAGCTCTCACACCTGTTTACCACACATCAAACCTGTTTGATATCAGGCAAGCCGTGTGACTTGCCTTTATCAAAAATTCCTTCAGAAAAAAATGGCATAAATCGAATGAATTGACTCTAGGGTCCTCTGGGTTCTTGCATGTCAAATATTGAAGGAAGTATTGCTGCTGTTTCTAATTTTTAAATTTTCTGCATCTCGATACAGCTAACTTTTTACGTGGAACCCAGGAGCGCTTATTTGGGGTTGCGATTTGATGAATTCAATCCAGAACAGCAGACTCATGAAGAGAACTGCCCTGTGCAGGGCCTGAGTGTCCTCATGGGTCGGGTCAGTGTTCGGTCTTGTGGAGAAGGCGGCATCCGTTCTTGCAGGACCCGGGAGGGGAGGGCTGCAGGGGCCGAGTGGGCGTCAGAGACCAGCCCTGGTGCCAGGAGCAGGCAAGCTGCCGGGCTGAGCTCCGCACTCCCGGGCGCTGGTGGAACCCTCGGGGCTGAGCAGGGAGCACACGGGCCAGGCCCGCTGCCCCTCTCTGGGGCGCCAAGGAACCTGCTTGTGTCTGAAAGACCTCCTGGGGAAGGACTTCCGTATCAGTCTGGAGAGAGCCAGTCCCGAGTCCGCACCAAAAGAGAGGCCCTCAGGGTTAGGGTAACAGCACCGAGGAGCACACATTTCCTAGCACTTTTCGGTTCAGCGTGTAAGTGGGGCACATGGTGTTTTCGGTTGGGTCCCCTGTGCTCGGGTAGCAAGTTCGATGCTGGCGCTCACACCTGGGAGAGGGTGGCCGAGGCGGTGGCAGGTGGGGGGTTTGCTCTGGGTCCCTGGGGCCGTGCCACCGAGAGCCGGAGGTATGCCCGCGGTGCCCTGAGGACACGGACCCGGCAGGTGACAGGGGCGGAGGCCTCTTGTCCGTGGGGACTGGGTGGCCTGAGTGTGATGCGGAGTGGTTCTTCCCTTACTCGTTACATTCTTAACCGCTGGGTTTCGGGTCACCCTGTGGCCGCTGGGCAGCGACTTCATGCAGGTGCAGCTGGTTCAGTAAAGACATGAACAAGGCTGTGGGCGTGCTCCCCTCTGCCTTTGTACCCGGGCTGTTAAATCGGCAGCTGAAGGAAGAAGGTGATTCGCAGGCATGACATCACTGAGCAGTTTTGATCTTCGCCGCTTGCTTCACTTGACGCGAGTCTGCTTGGAACACGCCATTCTCTCTGGCTGGGGCTGGGGACCTGTGTGCGCTGGGACTTGGCTGAGTGACTGACGAGGCTGCCGTTCGTTGGACTCTCCACGTGGGGCACTGGAAGGGAGGTGTCCCCCGCACCGAGGCTGCTTCCTTGTCTTCCCCCAGAACATTTGCAGCCGAGAACATTGGAGAACAACCTTATTTTTTATTATTGCTGGTGCCTAAAGCTGTTAATCATTAGGAGGGGGAAAAAAGTGGGCTTTGTGAGCCCGCAGTGACCGAAATGCATTTGGGAATATCGTGAGTCGAAGCTTCCAACCAAGTTTGTGCCAGGCTTGGAAACGGGTGTGCCAGGAAATTCACTCTTCATCAGGATCGGAAGAGGGGTGATGTTGTAAAGTGGGGTGCCTCCTTCCTTTCCCGAGGAGGACACGGGGACCGTTGCGGCCTGAAACACGGTCCCTCGTACAAACAAATGTCACTTCTGTGTGAAGAGCCAGGCAGACAGCCTGGCGGCGGGGGGCTTTCTAGCTCAGAAGCCTCGTTTGAAAGGACAGTGGCTGGCCTGCCTCAGGGAAGCTTGGACTAGGTGGCTTCTACGTCTCCATCCAAAGGATGCAATCTCAACCTGTAATGAAATTGGTACAATTATCGCCAGACCTAGAGCCTCCTTCGAACAGTCCTGCTCAAAACAGCACCCAGAAAGAAGGTCAGCAAACTGGATCCTCCGGGTGTGTTCTCGTTTAACCCCGTGATGCCTCTCTGAACCACCTGTGACAAAAAGATAAGGAAAGTAATAATTGAAGCAAGATTATAGTGCAAAATAAGAGGATAAGTTTTGAATAAGATCTACAGTAAGTTGAATGATAAGATCTAAGTTAACTTGTCGAATAAGATCTGATGTAAGGGGATAGGTTTTTGAGTAAGAACTTCTCCATCTCGTGGTTACTGAATGGTTATTACCCAGCAGGGTATTGAGTAAGCCTCTGAGGGTGTTTACAGCTGGGAGGGCCTGACGTCCGCCCACGGATCTTTTCGGACCCCCTGCAGCGTACTGAGTGACAGAGGGTGCTGGTTAATCTCTCGGGATCCGGACTGAGAAAGTCTGTCTTCGGGCCCAGCCCCGCCACCTGCTAGCAGTGGGACTTTGGGCAAGTCTGTCTCGCTAAGCCTCTGGACAATGGAGACGTGACGAACTGTACGTCGGAGGGCCGTCGTAAGAGCTGGGGGACAACACACGTCCAGTGGCCAGCTCAGTGCCCGGTGCAGAGCTAGTACGTTGTTCATCGTAGTGATTATTATTATAGTAAGTATTAGATTTCTTTTTTTTATGGTTGGGTAACACGCCGCATACAGCAGCCTGTCTGAAGGAAGTGGAGATTTGCACAAAATGCCGCTAATTCAGAGGAATGGAAGATGTGACTTTATTTGGAAATAGGGGTGTTGCAGCTGTTATTGGTGAAGATGGGGTTATACTAGAGCGAGCCCCTGATCCAGCGTGACTGACGTCTTTGTGAAAAGGGGAGATCTGGACACAGAGCACACACGTAGAGTAATTTGCTGTGCAGCATTACAAAACGAATGAAGGTGGTCCTGCTTTTCTCCCTCACCATCTGTCTTCCACAAGAGATTCGAGATCATTTAATGACATTGTTAGCTGTTAAGTAAGAGGCGCTTATTTTGTGCTCGGGTGGCGGTGCTAACACATTCCCACTGTTTCTGTAAACCCTGTGCCCCTGATGGGGCGGGCGTTTGCGCTTGTCTCCATTCTGTGTGTGTGAGCGCCGAGACGGGGCAGGATCCCCTTCCTCAGGTACAAATCTAAGACCGTGTGACTCCAGAGCCTGTGCTCGAAGGTCGGGATCCGAGGGTCTGCGGGCCACGGGGAGGGGGAACTCGTCTCTCCCGAGGGCTGGGTCAGAATGTTGTTTCCCCCTCGCAACACTTAGTGTCGCCTCCAAACACGAGCGCCCTCCGTCTGTCTTTTCTTAGCCGGTCTACGTTTTAGTCACGGAATAAAATCGTGTTCTCGTTTGTTCACACATTGATTTATTTTATTTTTTTATTTTTTTTTAATTTTTTTTTTTTTCTCAACGTTTTTATTTATTTTTGGGACAGAGAGAGACAGAGCATGAACGGGGGAGGGGCAGAGAGAGAGGGAGACACAGAATCGGAAGCAGGCTCCAGGCTCTGAGCCATCAGCCCAGAGCCCGACGCGGGGCTCGAACTCACGGACCGCGAGATCGTGACCTGGCTGAAGTCGGACGCTTAACCGACTGCGCCACCCAGGCGCCCCCACACATTGATTTAATCACAGACTTTCACTTGAGTGCCGCTTGAGTGCCCAGAATTTTCCGGGCACTCGGGGTAAAAGAATCAGGCAGAAAAGGTCCTCGTGCCGAGGGGGCTCGTCTGTCAGCAGACGTGGACCCTCTCCTCCCTTGCCCACACCCAGGACCAACTCCCGTCTTGCTTCCCCGGCGTCTCTTGTTCGTTCCGACACGTCGTCATTTTTGTGGGTTTTTGCCCACGCGTTCCGTGGCGCTGCAGTAAATTCACTGCCGACCTGTCTGGCGGGAGCCGCGTGCCCCTCTTGTCTCTGACGGACGCGCAGCGCCGGTGCCGTCGGAAGGGGCCTTCCGTTCTCCCCCGCAGCTTGCAGTGTGGTGGCCACTCGCACCCAGGGAAGGGGACGTCGTCCCGGGGCTCCTGCCAGACAAGACCCGGAGCGCGGACGGCAGGATGGTCTCTGGCGTGACTTAGTTTACCCCGGAGGCCCGAGAAGCCCAGCCGGCTTCGCTTCCCAGCCGCGTCCTGGCCTGTTTCGGGGACCGACCGCTGCCAGCAGTGCCGTGCGACCCAGTCTCCGCGCTCGTTAGCGGGTTGCCGCGGAGGGCCGAGGCGTCGCCCACGCTTGGGGTGGGCCGGTGGGTGGCTCGCAGGGACGGCGCGACTGCCCCTGTCTGGAGGGCGGCTGCGCGGGATGGTTCAGAGGAAGACGGGCTTACTCGTTTCAAGGCTCCTTTATTTCTTCCCGCTTATTACTTCTTTTGGCCTCGTTGTTGCTCGGTACCGGACATGACAGCGGTCACCATGGTGACAGGCCAGTACTGACTGAATCACTGTTCAGGATGGAATTTCTTAGTCTGCGTAGGCGACTGGGACCCCCCAAATCTGTGCCACGGGTTCAGGCTCACAAGGTTTGGTCTCCAGTCTGTAGAAGCCGATTATCTAGGAGGGAAGGGGGAGGAGGGCAAGTGTGGGGCAAGTGGTAACTCCAAGAAGGCGTCATCAGTGGTCATCAGTGCGCCACTGAGGGAACTTGGGGGAAGGGCGCTGGCCCAGGGTGATTGCAGGTGTGTGTGTGTGTGTGTGTGTGTGTGTGTGTGCGCACGCGCGTGGGAAGGAGGGGGGGGGAGAGAGAGAGAGAGAGATAGGGAGGGAGGGAGAGGGCCTCCTGCAGGAGGAGGTCTGAGCTGAACTCTGAGGGTAAGTGGGAACTAGTACAGGAGGAAGTAGGAGGGAGAACGTTCCAGAGAAACGTTCTCCATGGGAGGGAGAATATTAGAGTACTGAGAGATGAGGCTGGGAGGTAGGAAGTGAGGGGGGGAGCAGTGACAAATCACCACCCGGAAAGTAACGGGAGGACAGTGAGGGATTCTGAGTAGTTTGATGTATTTTAGGAAGGTCATTCTGGGAGTCCTGGGTTAGAGAGCTGTAGGGATGCCGAAGGACAGGCTAAGGAACGGAGCGGTTAGGGGCTGCGCAGAAGTGCGCGTGGTGGGGCCTGGGCAGGGCTGCAGCGCTGGGTGGGGGCGCGTGGGCAGTGCTCAACATCGCTCATCATCAGGGAAGTACAAGTCAAAACCACGATGAGATACCACCTCACACCTTCCAGACTGGCTCACATTAACAACTCAGGCAACAACAGATGTCGGGGAGGATGCGGAGAAAGAGGATCTCTTTTGCATCGTTGGCAGCAATGCAAGCTGGTGCGGCCACTCTGGAAAACAGTATGGAGGGTCCTCAGAAAACTAAAAACAGAACTCCCCTCTGACCCAGCAATTGCATGACTAGGCATTTCTCCACGGGATACAGGTGCACTGTTTCGAAGGGACACACGCGCCCCCATGTTCATAGCAGCACTATCAACAATAGCCAAAGTATGGAAAGAGCCCAAATGCCCATCGATATGTCCATGAATGGAAAAAGAAGATGTGGTATATAGATACAATGAGATACTACTTGGTGATGAAAAATAATGGAATCTTGGCGTTTGCAACAATGTGGGTGTAATTGGGGGGTATTATGCTAAGCGAAATGAGTCAGTCAGAGAAGGACATAGAATTTCACTCATGTGGAATTTAAGAAACCTAACAGATGAGCATAAGGGGGAAGGAAAAACAAGATAAAAACATAGAGGGAGACAAACCAGAGAGACTCTTAACTACAGAGAACAAACTGAAGGTTGCTGGAAGGGAGGTGGGTGGGGGATGGGCTAAACGGGGGATGGGCGTCAAGGAGGGCTCTGGAGGAGCGCTGGGTGTTACGTGTAAGTGGTGAATCACTGGGACCTACTCCCGAGGCCAAGACTGCACTGTAACTTGACTGACTTGAGAATAAAATAAAATTAAAAACACCCACTAGGTTTCCACAGGCTGTTCTTTCTCAGGGGTTTCTGAGATGCTCTTCTTTTTAAGCACAGACCTTGCTTGCTTTTTGTCAAACTACCTCTGGTAAGTTCTGGCAGTCACAGTGCCAGGAAGGGCAGTTCTGTGTCTTCCACGAGAATCCCCACAAAGTAGCTTACTAATATCCAGTCAACACATGCTAGAGTTAACCCTTCAGTTGACCTTAAGCACCGGGCAGTTGGAGTCGACTCTTGGAGAATAGAAACCTATGCCTTATTTATCGTGGGGAGGGTGAAAGAGAGAACGTTAACTCGAAATCTTTTCCTTGAAATATTCCAGAAGATTTGTTACTCAAAAGTGTGCGTGGAGTATCTCTTGGTATAAGAAGAGGAAGACAGAACATAAGAAATAGAGTGTTTTATTTTTTCCGACAGACATAATGGTAATGTTTGATGTCGCATTGGGACAGGCTGAATTAAACGTTTCCAGTGGGTGGCTCAGTTGGTTGAGTGTCTGACTTCAGCTCAAGACACGGTCTCACAGTTGGTGGGTTCGAGCCCCACGTCAGGCTCTGTGCTGACAGCTCGGAGCCTGGAGCCTGCTTTGGATTCTCTCTCTCTCTCTCTCTCTCTCTCTCTCTCTCTCTCTCTCCCTCTCCCCCTCCCCTGCTCGGGTACTGTCTCTCTCTCTCTCTCAATAATAAATATTACCTCTCAATCATAAACATTAAAAAAATGTTTTTGGTGAGATCAGTACAAGGGTCGTTGGTTTTCCAGGCTGACCCTTGTGGGAGAACCTTACAACAACATGGTTCTCTTAGCAGCCTGAAGCCTGGTCATTCTTCCACCCCATTCCATCTTCTGTCCTATTTGCTGGGTCTGGCATTAGGTAAAAGGAGGTAAACCGTATAGCATTTCCCAAAGTGCAAGACATTGGGTGAAAAAAAATGATTATTCTGGTGTTGGATTATTTGAAAAAAAACCTACTGGACAAAACTAAACGGATTGATTTACTGCAGAGCTTTTCAGAGCCTTAAAATGCTGACATGACAGCCATGAAAATAAGAACCAAAGTTTATCAAGTGCCTACTGTGTGTCAGGCACTATTCTAAGGACTTTACCAGAATTAACTTGTTTAATACAACAGACGTACAGTGTGGGTGCTGACATTACCCTCGTTGTCAACACGGGGAGACCGAGGGCAGAGAGGTCCTGCGTGTGCCGAGCTTGTGCAGCTGGAACGTCTCTCTTTGAAGACAAGGTCCAGTATGTACAGATGTGCACAGACTTCCTTGACCACATCCTTTGCCCAACCCTGTTTCCTCTGTGACGTGCATTGAAGTTAATACTGTGTAGGATATAATTTGGGAAATGGGGCAGAGGACACGGTACAGAGGCACGCTGGGGAGGGCACTGTAGAGCAGTTGGTATTTTCTCTGACATGAGAGGTGTGTGACATGGTGGCCCAAGACCGGGAGACCCTCACCTCCTCTCTGGCGTCAGCAGCAGTACCGTAGGTCCGTGATCCCGTATTTAGCCGCCTGCAGAAACTGGGCTTTCATCCAGAATGAACTCGTCCATTTCTGGTAAGGTGAGTCTTTGCTGGGATAGTACTTGGACATATTTCAGTGACAGAGGCAATACATTCTGGCCCTTCTGTGTCAAGCACAAGCCCTACGTCCATGACCCTTTGCTTGGCTTATGGCCTTAGCCACACTGGCTAAGCCTCAAGTCTGGCTTTTATCAGATAGCAAAGTCTTTTTTTTTTAAGATTATTTATTCATTTTGAGGGGAGAGAAAGGGAGAGAAAGAAAATCCCAAGGAGGCTCCACACTGCCAGTGCAGAGCCCAACGTGGGGCTCAAACGCATGGACCGTGAGATCGTGACCTGAGCCAAAACCAAGAGTCGGATGCTTAACCTACTGAGCCATCCAGGTGCCCCAAGACAATAAAGAGTTTTAACAGTTTGACTCTGTTTTCTGCTTATACTAAAAACTTTATTCTTCTTAAGTTATCTCAACAGGTAGTGTGTGGATGAGTAAAAATAAATGGCAGATATACACAGAATACTCAACTTTTCTCCTAAATCAAAGAAGTTTAAGAATGAGGCAGTGTTTTTTTCTACGAAACAGAGTGGCAAAATTTAGCAAGTTTGATAATGCTAGCATTTGATAATACTCACATGCCCTTCTGTTGGGAAGGTCAGTGATTACAGCATTTGTATACGAGACCTGAAAAAAGGAAGTTCACATCCTTGGACCTAAAGTACCTGCTGTGTATACTTTCAGGAATTTCTCCTTTGTTTTCTATAGCTCATCCTTTAACATGATGGATTATATGTAACTGCCGGGGATTGTGTGTCCCTGTCATAGGATGAGCCATCCTCACTGACATATTCTGCAGCACCTGTCCCTGAAGGGGAGTAACCCCTGACCGCATGGCCATCACTCTTGGCTGAACTGTTTGCTTCGGCCAGAGGAATTGAGTGGCAGGGATACATGCCATACCGGGACAGAAGCTCAAAAGCCCAGGACTGGCCCCGCTATTTCTAGTTCCCTCCACCAAGAACTGGATGGAAGTCGCCCCTCTGGCCTCATTCCTGGAATGAAAACTTCATGGAGCCAGTCTGAAGTCCACTATCAGCTGATGTATATGTGAGCCACAGATACTGTCATTGGAAGCCACTGACACATTATTATTTTAACCACAGCATGGCCTGTCATGAGCTAATAATAAAAGATCAATATCTACTTTTCCCATAAATGTTCAATATAAATCTTAGTTCTGGTTTGTCTTCCTCTTTTTCAACCCGTACCACAGTGTTTTCAATAATTTGTAGCGCATTTTGAAATCAGAAGGTATAAGGACTTCCACTTTGTTCTTTCTCAAGATTGTTTTTTCTGTTTGAGGCCCCTTGCAATTCCATGTAAATTTAGGATTGGCTTTTCTGTTTCTGCAAAAATGGCAGTAAGATTTTACAGGGATTGAGTTGAATCTGTAGATCACTTTGAGGAGTATTGCCATCTTAACAGTGGCTTCTGATGAGAGGTTCATGGTAATCTTACTGAGGATCTCTTGTAAGTAATGAGTTGCTTCTCTCTTGCCACTTCTTTGTCTTTGCTTTTCAACATTTTGGTCACAGTATATCTTGGTGTATGTCTGCTTGAATGTAGCCTGCTTGGAATTTGTCGAGATACTTGAATGTACAGATTTATGTTTTTTATCAGTTCGGAAAGTTTTCAACCATTTGTTCTTTAAAAATTTTTTTTTGTTATATTTGAGAGGGAGATAGCATGTGTGTGTGAGGCAGGGAGAGGGGCAGGGGGGATGAGAGAAGGAATCCTAAGCAGGCTCCGCACTTAGCACAGAGCCCAGTTCAAGGCTCAGTCGCGTGACCCTGGGATCATAACCTGAGCTGAAATCAAGAGTCAGACGCTCAACTGACTGCGCCCCCCAGTGGCCCCTTAACCATCATTTCTGTAGATAGTCTTCAATTCCCATTCTCTCTTGCCTCTCACTCTGGGACTTCTGTTGTGGACATGTTGGTACGCTTGGTGGTGTCCCTCAGGCGTCTTACCATCTGCTGATTCAGTTTCATTCTCTTTTCTTTGTGCTCCTTAGACTGGATAATTGTAACTGACTTCTCCTTAAGTTTAGTGACTATTTCTTCTGCTTGCTCAAATCTGCTGTGGAAAACTTTGAGTGAATTTCTCCTTTCAAATACTTTCCAGGTTCAAAATTTCTGTTTTGTTCCTTTCTAATATTTCCATCCCTTTATTAATATTTTTAAATTATTGAGACATCTTTTAGTTTCCTTTTGTTCTTTGTCTATAGTCTCTTCTAGCCATTTGAGCATATTTAAGACCGTTGATTTTTTTTGAAGTTTTACTTATTTAATCTCTAACGTGGGGCTGACAGGCTCAAACTCATCAAGAGTCGGATGTTCAAGCTACTGAGCCACCCAGGCGCCCCAAGACAGTTGATTTAAAGTCTTTTCTTTCCATTATCTGTGTGCTTCTTCAGGAATAGTTGAGATTACTGTCTTCTTTTCCTGTGAATGCACCGTATTTTCTTTTTTCTCTGCATGGTTGATGCTGTTGAAAAGTGGACATTTGGAAAAATATGATGCGGTGACTCTGGGCGTCAGACTTTCCTCTCTTTGGGGTTTGTTGCTGATGCTTGATATGGGGTAGAGTTGTGTGTTTCTTTAGTGACTTCCTAAACTACTTTTGGAAATATTGTATTCCTTGTCCCATGGTCTCTGGAATTTCCGTTCCTTTAGCTTGGGGTCACCTACTGCTTAGACCACCGTTTCCTAAAGTGCCTGCACTAAAATGAAAGAATGAAGTAAGGCATCGTTCCCCCAGCCTTGCAAACTGGTTCTGCGTTGAGTCACTTTTATGCTTAGCTGTGCCGTTTCTAACTGGCCTTAGCATCACTGTCTCTTCACCCTGAGCCACAAGATCATCTGGGGATGCAGGAGCCTTTGGTCGTCTTCTCCTTTTTTTCTGATGTGTTGTGCTCCGTCCCCGTGTGGCTTTCCAGATTTCCCATTCTGTACAGCAAGTGTCCAAGCGCTTCTTGTTGAGGCGTCACTCCCCCAGCGTTTCCTCCCAGGCTCTGGCGTCTTCTTGGCCCAGCTGCCCCCTTTTCTCACACTTGCCAGTGACCTGTTCGTGTGTCTGTTGGTGTTGTCTAGGAATGCCCTCACCACTGCAGCTAGTCACCTTGACGGGCCAAACAACCGAATGGGCCTTCCCTCAGTCCCTCAGGAAGCCCCACCTCGGTCAGAACAGACAACTCCTTTAGAACAGGGCTGACTCCATTCCCTCCGGGCTCAGGAGTCCACACTGGGATTGTGGGCTTTTGCCTCGAGACCGTCACAGATCTCTGGAGGGGATGGGGGCCTGGGCGAGTTAAATGTTAACCATGTTCTCTTACTGGGTTTGAGTCACTTTCCTCTTGATTCCTTGTTAGCTGCATTGCTGTAAACCTTGGACTAATTTGTACAGTTTCAATGAAGTTCATTCTAAGACTTTTTGCTTCTTTTGTATTTCTGTGCATTTCTTGGAATGTCCTACTACAGCATTTTTCTGATGTCCTGTGTCATCTCCTTTTAATTTACTCTTAGTGCTGGAAATGTAAGAGTTGCTGATGGAATTTTTTTTTAATGTTTACTTATTTATTTTGAGAGAGAAAGAGAGTGCCTGTGAGCGGGGGAGGTGCAGAGAGAGAGGAAAGAGAGAGAGTCGCAAACAGGCTCCACAGTGTCTGCACAGAGCCCATCACAGGGCTCCATACCATGCACCATGAGATCATGACCTGAGCTGATGTCAGGAGTTAGAAGCTTAACTGACTGAGCCACCCAGGCGCCCCGCTGATGGAATATTCTTAAGCCAATGCCTGTACAACTATTTATTAAAATGTTTATCATTTGAAAACCACTTTTGCTTATTAATTGGTGAAAATGATAAAGGTTTTTATTTCTGCTTACTGGGTAGCAAATAGCTGCTCTCTTTGAAGGAAGTAGCAAGTCTCCAGAAGAATTTGCTTGTTGGCTGTTAGGTTCAATGACTGACTTGCCCTACGTCGTTGTCTTAGGGTTCCCAACCACAGAGAACCAAACAAATACAAACAATAAAAATCAAAACTCAAGCTTACTTCTTGGGGAGAATTCTCTTTAAGAATAGACCGATAAAAAAGTTGTGTTTACTTATTTTTAAGTGGAATTCATTTAAGTCTGTAGATATCCATTGGAGAGTATCCTTACAAGCAGCGTTAGTAGAAGGTAAGGCAAGAGGAAGAAAAATAATGATGAATTACTCTTTTCCATGTAAACAACTCACATTTTATCTGGAGGCATTACTTATTGGATTGGAGTAAGGTTTATTTAGAGCTTATAATGATTCCTTAATAAGGAATGTGTTTTGAAAAATTTGTAAAGCCACGGGATCCTGCAGTTTATATGATGTACCTGTGCTTTTTAATGAGGCAAGACGGCATTGATTTTTTTGTCCTACCTCGAAATGGAGGCATTCTCCTATGACTGTAAAGTGCTTTTGGATACTTTAAATGGAAGACCGTCCTGGCATATTGTGTGACAAGGTGTGACCTTCATGTCAGAAGAAAGGGGACAGTACAGACTCTGTGGTTTGGTACAGAGTGCACAGTTTGGGCTCTCGATACGAAGGCAGCAGTTGTCAGGAAATCACCTCCCCCCGGGTGGCCAGTAAGCTAGGCCACGGTCAGCTGCCTAAATAAACATTAGTAATCTACTCGAGCGTACGACATCTCTTGTTTTTTCCCCCGTTCTACAGTCTTAGAACACTTACTAGAATACATTTATTGAATCACTACACAGCTAACCTTGTAATATTTTGGATGTATGTACCCTCCTGCAGCAAACAGTAAAAGGAGGCCTCAGCCGATGTTAAAAAGTTATTATGTGGCACGTGGGCCATTTCAATGCCTGGCAGGGAGGGGGGCTGTGTGTTTCAGAGGGAGTATGAGTATTCCGCGGTTACCGTCCTAGTTCTGCATTGGATTATGTGTGTGTATCAGTACAGAAAACTCCCGTCTCCTCTTCTGGCTTGAGTTTATTCAGAAAATTGGTACCATTCCATCGATGAATTTCCTTGAACTCCTTGGAAGAAAGTGTTTTGCAAACGTCAAAGTATCATGTGATTCTTGAGTTACAGGAAACTTTAAGACCATTTAGCCAATCATAGCGCCTCACCTTTTGTTTTATTTTTTAAGAAAACAAGTCCCTGAGATGTTAGGTGTCTCACTTCACATCCTTTATGGTGACGGTTCTGTAGTGAAATTGCTCATATTAAAAATGTGTTTCAGGGGCACCTGGGTGGCTCGGTCGGTTGAGCATCCAGCTCTTGATTTTGGTTCAGGTCATGACGTCAGGGTTCGTAGGCTCGAGCCCTGCATGTCAGGCTCTGTACTTACAGAGCGGAACCTGCTTGAGATTCTCTCTCTCCTGCTCTGTCTGCCCCTCCCCCGCTTGCTTTAGTGCACGTGCTCTCTTTCTCTCTCCCTAAAAATAAATAAACATTTTTTTTTTAAAGTGTATTTTAGGTGTAGGAGGTTAGAAAAAGAAGATCCAGGAGAGCATCACCAGAATAGAACTCAGTGATCTTAGAACTGTCAGGGTGACTTTAGGGGATGGGACTTTTAAAGAGCTCGTTTGAAAGGAAAGAGTCACTACCAGAAGAAGGACAGAGGAAATGACACCATGTTAAGAAGGTCGAGAAAGACGATTAGGAATCTGGGAGCAGATCCACAAAGAGGAAAATACCCAGAGTACGCTGTTGAATGCAGTTACATCTTCTTGGAGGGAACTGTCACCTCTGTGTTCTCTGGTTTGGTCCGGTGCTCGTGCAGATACTTTATGTGAATGTGTTGATGGCCTGCAGAAGATTTGAAGTTGGACGGGGAAGACCGATAATGTGATTTATGTTAGAATCCGTATTAAAGAGGATGTGGGTCTTGAGCCCATGAAGACAAAAGTAGAGAGTTCTGGATGTAGTCTAAAAGAGCAGTAAAAACAAAAATCACTCCGAAACCATTGGGCTAAGAAAAGCCAAAGTTTGTCAGCGCTTCGAGGCATAGCTGACATATGAGGAACTGCACATCTCGTGTACAACTTCATGGGTTTGGACAAAAGGTGTTATTTTTTATTATTTTGATTGTAATGAAATTCCAAGGCACTAAAAAAAAAAAAAAAAAGAAAGAAAAGAAAAGAAAGAAACCGGCCAAAATATTGCCTTGCTTACATTTATATCAAATATTGCGCCCAGCACAGAAATAATTGTCGCCCACCCTTAGCAGGCCTGCTGCATGAAGGTGGTGGTCTTCAGCTGGCTAACCTGTCCTGGGCCCCAGATCTGGCATAGCTCAGGGGACAGACCGACTGTGGGACCACAACCAGAGCTGGGCATTTGCCAGCTCTGAGCCCTCAGTCATTCCGGGAGGCGTGGGGGCCGAAGGCACTGAGGCCTTGAATTGCTTCTCTTTGGTCAGAAATTGTGCCTGTGTGGCCCTAAGCCCAATCCCCATTCGGTATGTGAGACACCCAGATCTAAAAAGCACACGTGACATCTAAACAGGGGCTCGAAGCGTGAGGGTTTCAGACATTCTGCCTTCCTCTCCCTCATCGTATACATGCGGTCTACACTGTGGGAAGGGGCACGTGCATCTCTGTGACCCATTGAAAGCCCGCAGGTAGAACTCTTAGTCTGGTTCTCTCCTGAGGACAAAGTACTGTCACTCACTATCTGACGGTCTTCTGCTTCAGGAATAGGACTTTCCCAAGGGTCCTCTACAATGATGAGGAAGAACTTTCTCATGATGACAGTTAATGAAAAATTAAATGCACCACATATCTCCTCATGGCCAGAAATACTTAAAGAGTGATTGTATGGGCAGGGTCTGGTGCTGGGTGGGGGAGTGGACTGCATGGCCTCTAAATTACAGTCGGAAGCTGAGAGCCCCTGCTTGTTTTTGCCTGAACGTCTCCAGTCCCTTTTATTTTCCCAGGCACTTTTTATCATGAGTAATTGACAGCATGTATTTTTTATCTAATGCATATAAATTAACGTCTATGAATAATTCTAGAAAGTTTTTTAGACACTGTTTTCTAACATAGGCTGTAAGTGTAAAAGTCTGCATTTTACAGGTAACAACCAGATTCGCCTTTATCAGGAGTGAGTTCAGGTAGAGCAGAAGTGAATTCTTCTGGAATAATGTGCAAGCTTTATTAAGGGATGGGAGTCAGTACTAGTTCAGGAGTCACCATCTTTTTAAATTTGTCCGGGACACTAGTCGTGTCTCTTAATATTCAGAGTCGCTCCATTTAATGACCTTCAGCGTGAGGCAGTAATTTTGTGGCTTGCCCCCCACTAACCTCAAGGACTTGCCATGATCTCCTTCCTCTGACCATTTTGTGCTGGTTTTGTGTCTTAAATATGAATTCACGTTCTCAAGAAAATGAATCTTCCCCCACTGAGTGGCGTTTCTAGGGAAATGAACCTCAGCATTACTGAATACTAGTTATCGTCATCATTGTGATTTTAGGGAAGCTAATTTTTGTTTCAGGATCAAATACAATGTGCATCTTTGCTTTATGAAACAGTTTGTATTTTTTTTTTCTGGTATGATAAGAATTCCTCTGAGCATGTACGTATTATGTTCAAGTAAAATAAATCCTCTTAGCTTATATGACTTTAAATTTTCTTACATTTGGAAATGGTTATGAGGAAATCAAGATATTTGCTGTCTGCAATAAAACAATTCTTGAGAAGCAATTAGGACATATTCTGATAGCAGCTATATTAGCAGGTGAAAGATAAAAGGAGAATGTTTGCACCAGAAAGGAATGATAATAGTAATATGATAGAGGCCCAGATTGTTCCCTAAACACAGTTAACTGATATTTGCTAGATGTATGGCCTTGGATGCATTTCTTAACTTTTCTCAGCCCAGATTTCTGCATTGGTAAAATGGGGATAATTGTTGCTTGCTCACGGTGTTGCATGATTCGATGAGGACATACTTACATACATGCAAAGCATGTAACAGCCCATCTAGTATACAGTAAGTGCTGGATGAGTGTTAGTCTAGCGTTACTGCTGTCATCATCACCGCGCACTCGTGTGGTGATGGGATGGTCTTCGCGCGGCGAGGGGGTGAGGCCAGCACAGGGTTGGGGAGGGGGATGGCGGTAGAGGTCACAGCAGATTGCAGGCCAGCCCCTGGCCTTCTCTGCTCGCAAACTGTGCGGTCGTCAGCAACCACTCACCTCTCTGACTCAGCGTTCAGACACCTGCCCGTATTTTGTTATGTGTGTCTGGACTGAGGAATCTCCATTTTCTTCCTCAGTCACAAACTTCTTTCATTCTATGTGAGCCAGCATCACGATCGCCAAAACATTCTAGTGCGCGGTTCTTGAGTGTCGCAAGGGGCGAATCTTAGCGGTGAAGGTGCTCCGAGCTGCTGCTAACTGCCAGCGGCGGCCTGTCACCCAGATCCAGCTGTGGGAGGCGAGCGGGGGGCGTGGGCAGGCCTCGCCTCCAGGGCTGGGCGCTAGGGGGTGCGGAGCTGTGGCTCGGCTCCGTTCTGTGATCGCTCCCTGTCATTTACAAAGACGGTGTTGGTTATCACTGGCAGATCCTGGAGGACGGGATGCTGCCATTCACACCTGTTTGAGGGGCAGAGGGGTTCACGTGCAAATGAAGGACCGTTGGTGAAGTAAATCAGTGTGCCATACATGCAACGGTAATTCGTTATACCAGGTCAAAAAAACCCAACTGGTGGCTTTTTCTTAGTTACTTGAACAAATAACGAGCCTGTCAGGACTGAAACTAAATAGAATTTACTGGGCTCATGCCATAGTAGGTTCAGAAAATTTTTTTTTTAGTGGATGTCTAGTCTTTAGGATGGAAATACCCACATACTGGGCAAGGCCAGTTACCGGACCGGAACTGAACACTACAGTCAAAGGGCCCGAGCGGCTGAGGTGTCTGAAATATCTCTCGCCCAAGGTCGGACGGCCAGTGTGAACAACTGCGGAGTTTTTATTTT
The DNA here is from genome assembly GCF_022079265.1 of Lynx rufus. Classification (NCBI taxonomy): domain Eukaryota; kingdom Metazoa; phylum Chordata; class Mammalia; order Carnivora; family Felidae; genus Lynx; species Lynx rufus. The sequence continues at coordinate 4,482,755 of NW_025814840.1, read as the reverse complement.
CAGAAACGGTCGTCGCGTTTACTTTCCGCTGAAGACTTGTGGGCAAATTTGCCCTTGCTGTAAAGCATTTTTCACAGAACCTGTTCCCTCGGGTCCACCAGGGCCAGGGTCCTGAGGGAGAAGAGGGTGCGTGGGTACATAGCAGTGCTCTCGCGGATACAGGAGAGTCACGGGCACTTTGGCCTATGTCCCGCCCCCAAGCAGAGCTACAGTTAGTACACAAGAGTATGGCCGGGCAGATTGCACGAAGTTCTGGAAACAAGTGTAGTTCAGTGAGAACTGAATGGGAGGCACCGAGCTCCCTTTTACTGGAAACGTGTGAACAAGCCAAGAGACCCTCTTTTCAGGGAACGCCAGGTTGTGTTTGCAGTGACAGATCGCCAAGCCAGACGAACACACGTGTTCACGCTGTGCAGAAGCAGCGTGGACACTTCTGCATCCATCGGGGAGAGACGTGCTACAGGGAGCCACGCACTGATGCGCCACGTGAGTTACAGCCTGGTGTCGATGAGCCGAGTTCCCCTGGCTGTGCCTTGGGAGTCTCCGTCCCTTTCATTTCATAGACCGGTGGGCCACAGCTGTGACTTCAGGGAATGTTTACTGAGGGACCCACGTATCTCCTGTCTTCTCCTTATCTTTCGTTAGATGTAGAATTGTTCCGTTGGCGCGCAACTCCATACGGTGTGAAGACACTTGAAAAAGTGAGCCTTGGCACCTGATATGTCAAGAACAAAGGGAAAAAAAAACTAGCACAACATTCCTCAAATTATTTGACTTTATCCTTGTAAAAACAGTTAAGTTTTCACAAGCAAGAGGAACAGTAACACAAGTAAAAACGAAGCAATGAACACATGTCTGGAAGCTGCAGACGCCCAGATGACAAGGTCGAGCACACTTTGGTGCATCTCGTTAAGCCGAGGAGTATAAATGAGTATCTCCACTGAAGATGTGCAAGACAGATGAGCAGAAAAGATGGGGGAAAGTTTAAATAATACACAGCTTTGCAGTAGCAAGTCAATAGAAACTCCTAATGTTGTAAGAAAAATTGTTGACATCAGATCACCAAATTTGGTCATAAAACAGTGCAAGAACCTCCCAATTGAAGCCGTGGTTCTACACATCTCACCAGAGTTTTTCTTTTTCTTTTTCTTTTTCTTTTTCTTTTTCTTTTTCTTTTTCTTTTTCTTTTTCTTTTTCTGTTTCTTTTTCTGTTTCTTTTTCTTTCTCTTTCTCTTTCTCTTTCTCTTTCTCTTTCTCTTTCTCTTTTTCTTTTTCTAAAGTGAATATTTGAGATGTACCTAATGAGGTAGAATGCTGGGAACTTTTTTCTGTGTGTGTATTTTTCTTTATTGGAAGGAATAGGAACATTCCTATTGGAATATTGGAAGGAATATTCCTTCCAGTAGGAAATATTGGATGTATTGCCTAAAATAACATTTTATTGTTAATTCTTTCTTGGTTTAAGGGGAGATTCACTTAAACTGCCTTAAGATCCTCGTATAGAAAATGGGACCTCTGTAAAGAGGAGTAACAAGCCAGCGTTCTGTGCTAGTTGTTTAGTGATGTTTTTGTAACGACGTTCAGGACGCTGATCTGTTATAATTTTTTTTATGTTTATTCATTTTTGAGACACAGAGACAGAGTGAGTGGGGGAGGGGTAAAGAGAGAGGGAGACACAGAATCCGAAGCAGGCTCCAGGCTCCGAGCCGTCAGCCCAGAGCCCGACGCGGGGCTCGAACCCACCAACCTTGAGATCATGACCTGAGCCCAATTGGATGCTTAACCAACTGAGCCACCCAGGTACCCCTCAAGAATTCTTTCTCAACTGTGATCCTGCATCACTAAATGGCCATTTAGAGTGCCATGCTCCATAGGTGTGAGTGAAGACAGAATGCTTCTAGTTGGATAAAATATATTAAATTATCTTCAAGTTAACACATACTGAATTCGTCTACAAATGAATCAATTTGCAGATAGTTCACAGATGGTGTGACTTGTGTGATTTAGTCAAATGTTGTTTTTAACTTTTAATTTTGTCCAGTGAGAGTTGCAGCTTTTACAGATGTCATGAAATGAGAAGTCTAGCCTTGATCTCTTGCACCCTTATTTTAGAAGAAAGGCTGTTTGGAGAGTATGAGTATATAACTTCTTTCAGATGGGATAAAGAGAAAATGCCTGTCTTCTTCTGTATAAATTAAATAGATGGCAACTTTGAACTTGGTCTCATTGCTTCATGCGGAAAGTAGTCCCCAGGTGCTGATTAGGTTATAAAACCTGCCAAGTATAAACGTGTGATTAGTTCATTTAGGCTCTCCGTAGTAGCTGTGCTGGTAAAAATGGGCTAATAATGCTGCAGTGTTAAACTGCATAAAAATCTTACTCATTTCATTCATTGAAAGGTTATTTCTTACGCTGTTTCTGCAACAAGGCCAGAGGGGACTCCTGTCGCTTGTTACCCAGGCTGACAGGGATTCTTAACTCCTTGTTTCATGCTCACTGGCAGAGGAGAGAGTACTGAGTCTAGCACTGGTTGCTACTGCGGCAGTCGACATGTTTGCTGACATTTTACTGGCCAAAGAAAGGTCACGTGGCCATCACTTCAGAGATGCAGGGGTGTGAGCTCTCACCAGGTGACCAGAAGGCAGAGAGCCGGGAAAGTCTTTAGTGAATAGAATTAATGATAGAACATGCTGAATCTTGTCGGTGGGTCATCGTCAGATAACCCTAGATATATCTCATTAGTGTCGGAAGCTAAAGATTATGTGTCCAGTTTTTTTGAGACTTGACAGATTAACAACATTCTGGATGAATGTCAAGTATGGTGATTTTTTAACAGCTCAGGATACTGTCATGTTATAGAGTTCACTTAGACCCAGTGACATTATTTGGCTCCAAGAAAATGGCTGAAATGTAAGGAGGTCATGACAGGAAGATCTTCAACATTCAGTTATTGGATGGGCTAATGAAAGAATCCAGGCAGGAGGCAAGTTAAATTGGAGTCAAGCGCTTGAGTCGAATCAGGAAGAGGGATTTGGCATGGGGTAGTAAGACCGCCAGGAGATGCTACCTGGCTCAGAGGAAAAAGGATCCGGACAGCAGCCTTGATCAGGATGGACAGTATAGAAGCAGGTGAGGAGAGACCTGAAGTTGGTGTGGTTCTGGATGGTTTCCGAAGGAAAGGACGTAAACCACGCCCTGTCGCAGCTGACGGGACAGTGACTCCTGTGGCCCCCAGTGGATGATTCTGGATGGTTTCCGAAGGAAAGGACGTAAACCATGCCCAGTCGCAGCTGACGGGACAGTGACTCATGGGTCCCCAGTGGGTGATTTGCTCCACATCGGTTCAAGTCCCAAATCTTTCAATTTCATTAATAGTACATTTTTTTTCTTAGTAGTAGACAGGAAATAATTAGATATGTTCATAGTTTTTTTCCTGATAAGCTTTGGTTACAACTTTCTTAGGCCAATTTGAAATCCTTTGAAAATAGTGCCTTTGGTTAGTAAAATTTCAATATTTTATCTGTATCTCCTTTAAAGAAAGATTGAATCTTATCAATACATTAGGTACTTTGTAAATTATTTTATGTGCCTCATATGTATACTTTTCGCATTCATCTTACATGGATTTCTAATTTATATAAAATGATTTTAAATTTCATGGAAATATCCTGAGGCATGTAAAATATGTGTGTTATTTCATTATAAAGCATGGAACATAAATTTTTTCAATTATTACTTAAACTTGTAATAAAATGTAATAGACCCGAATGTGTATATTAAGAGATTTTTCCCCCAAAGTCCGGCAGTATGTAAAATAATTTGCCCTTATGCTATCGGTGAGAGAAATTCCTTATTTAACCGTAGACACTGTAGAGAAGATTATTCATGACCCAGAGACTACACCGCAGGCCTATTTACTTCTTCAATTTTTTCCCACTCAGAATTATAGGAATTTTTGAATGCCTCATTAATCTTTAAGAACCCACCCAGCAGTGTTTCAAAATCATACTCCTTCATGCACAAGAAGCCCACATACTTTATGCATCATACAGTTATATTTTGTAGAGAATAATAATGCTGTGTAAAGAAGAGATGTAAATGGAGAATAAAACAAAGGTTTTTTTCTAGTTATTTTCCTTCACTGGGTAGGATTTTAATGTTTATAATAGTTGCAACAAGCATTATCCTGTTGCTGGAAATGGATGACCCGAGCAGAAAGTGCACATAAGGAAGGTAAGACTAGGTAATGGGCCTGAGAAGTTAGGAGCAGGTGGTATATGGGATTTCTGCAAAGTTTCATCAAAGCTGTTGGTTTTGGTTTTTCTAGTCCTCTCCATCCCCCTTTATCTGCGTTACTTTGATAACTTTTTTTTGGTCTTCTGGCTTTTCAGATTGTGTTAGAGATCAGAACACCCTGTATTTACCCCTGATACACAAAATACATCCCACTTGTATGTGGTTGTAGTTGGCTGTTTACTAAAGTTTATCTTTGTTAGGGCAGAGACTGTCTTTTGCTATCCATTCATCTCTAAAACATGTAATTAGTGCCTTTTTGTTGGGTGGTAACTGTTTGTTGAATGAATGAACATTAATACTCAGCCAGGTTGAATGGATTGAGTTGTGTGCATTGGAGTTACTTGGATGTAAAATATGGAGGGAAAGGTAAACTTCAGGGTCAGAATTATTGGATAGAATTCTTTCCTCTTCTCTACACTTGCATCTTACAGCCAGTGGGAGGACAGGTATCTGGGAAATAGGAGTTCTGAGGTGTAATGTCCCATCTTACAGCCAGTGGGAGGACGCTCATGTAGGAAATAGGAGTTCTGAGATGTAATATCCCATCTTACATGCAACGAGAGGACACTCATGTAGGAAATAGGAGTTCCGAGGTGTAATGTCCCATCTTACATCCAATGGGAGGACACTCATAGGAAATAGGAGTTCTGAGATGTAATATCCCATCTTACATGCAATGAGAGGACACTCATGTAGGAAATAGGACTTCCGAGGTGTAATGTCCCATCTTACATGCAATGAGAGGACACTCATAGGAAATAGGAGTTCTGAGATGTAATATCCCATCTTACATGCAATGAGAGGACACTCATGTAGGAAATAGGACTTCCGAGGTGTAATGTCCCATCTTACATGCAATGAGAGGACACTCATGTAGGAAATAGGAGTTCCGAGGTGTAATGTCCCATCTTACATCCAATGGGAGGACACTCATAGGAAATAGGAGTTCTGAGATGTAATATCCCATCTTACATGCAACGAGAGGACACTCATGTAGGAAATAGGAGTTCCGAGGTGTAATGTCCCATCTTACATCCAATGGGAGGACACTCATAGGAAATAGGAGTTCTGAGATGTAATATCCCATCTTACATGCAATGAGAGGACACTCATGTAGGAAATAGGACTTCCGAGGTGTAATGTCCCATCTTACATGCAATGAGAGGACACTCATAGGAAATAGGAGTTCTGAGATGTAATATCCCATCTTACATGCAATGAGAGGACACTCATGTAGGAAATAGGACTTCCGAGGTGTAATGTCCCATCTTACATGCAATGAGAGGACACTCATGTAGGAAATAGGAGTTCCGAGGTGTAATGTCCCATCTTACATCCAATGGGAGGACACTCATAGGAAATAGGAGTTCTGAGATGTAATATCCCATCTTACATGCAACGAGAGGACACTCATGTAGGAAATAGGAGTTCCGAGGTGTAATGTCCCATCTTACATCCAATGGGAGGACACTCATAGGAAATAGGAGTTCTGAGATGTAATATCCCATCTTACATGCAATGAGAGGACACTCATGTAGGAAATAGGACTTCCGAGGTGTAATGTCCCATCTTACATGCAATGAGAGGACACTCATGTAGGAAATAGGAGTTCCGAGGTGTAATGTCCCATCTTACATCCAATGGGAGGACACTCATAGGAAATAGGAGTTCTGAGGTGTAATATCCCATCTTACATGCAACGAGAGGACACTCATGTAGGAAATAGGAGTTCCGAGGTGTAATGTCCCATCTTCCAGCCAGTGGGAGGACGCTCACCTAGGAATAGGGGTTCCGAGGTGTAATGTGCCTCTTGCAAATAGTTACTTTTGAGATGTTGGACACATTCGCAAACTACCCTCAGCTTTTGTGTCTGCATTTGTAAAAAGTTAAAGTTAACTCTGTGATTTACAAGATCCTCTGAGTAACAGCGTTATAGGACAATGTTAAAAGTCCTTCAACACCAATGATGAGGCTGAGAAATTAACTGGGGAGGAAGGCCTCCCATTAGGTAGAGAGGGGCACTGCTCTGTTCTGTCACGTTTCAGTAACCTTGGCAGCAGGAAAACAACCGCGAGTTCTCCTGACTCTCTGGACAAAATGAGAAACGTCAATATGTTCACAAGAATTCCAGAGATCCAGGAATGGACATGAAAGTGTGTTTGTTCCCGGAGCACGGGCCGAGCCGCAGGAGGTCACTGCGGAGATGCAGGGCTCAGGAGCTAGGCCTTGGCCTGTCTCATAAGGAGGCGTGTGAGTTCCACGGCAGGACCCAACCAGGAGAGGTCGGTGGGGCCGCTTCTCTGCTCTCAGCCACTCAACCCCAGTTGCTCTCACGTCCCCGCTTTGTCCCAGGGCGAGGCACCACCTGGTCTCCCGCTGGGGATGAAGCCGAAGCAGACGGCAGCGTGTGCGCCGTGGGGATGGCACACATCATTCCTTCTCTCTCTGTCTTTTTGGGGAGAAATTAGAGCTTCTTCGTTTTGCTGAAAGATACCCACCCAAGGATATTCCCTTGCTGTGTGTCCAGGAAGCAAAGGAGAATCAGTTTTGGTCGGCATATAAAAGTTTACCACTGGGTGGCTCTATTGTTCGACTCTCTTTCAGTCAAGAGAAACGATCAGATGCGTTCAGTGTGTACTGTATTAACTGCAGAATCATTGTGCGCTTTTGATTTGTGAGCGGTTCCATTACAAATCTGTACTTCGTCGGGATGTGATCATGATACAGTAGAAACATACACTAAATGGGCGTTAAAATGATTTTGTAAAAGCTTATTTAATAGACTGGAAATGAATTCACAGTGTGTTATTAATTTTAAAATGCATATTATGAAATGAAATGCTAATTTTTGTAAATTTTATGTGTGAATATCTAGACAATATGGAGATATACATAAATATATTAATAGTACTTACTGCTAATATTTTTGTTTTAGGTAGTTATGTTTTCTAATTTTCCCAATGAACATGTTTTTCTTACATAAAGAAGTAGAAATAATAAAATTTGTGCACAAAATACATTAAATATGTAGATCTGAAATGATCACAAGAGAATTTAAATTCAAGTTTATTCTACTTCAGCTACTGCTCAGCTAGGATTAGTGACTTCCTCGGTCAAAAGCTTCAGAGAGGCTTATGATACCCTAAAGGAAATTTGCCAGAAAATTCAGGGGTAAGAATGTGGCAAGGGAAGAGTTAAACGTAGCTGGCCTGAGATGTGTTTCCCCTATGATTGTCATGGGGTGTTCCACAGGGCGGGGGGGGGGGGGTGTGGGAAGCAAGGCATAAAACTGCCGTGTGCTTGTAAAACTTACAACTGGACCTCTGGGCAAATATACCAGTATTTGCTAGGAGGCAGATTGTTATCTATCAAGTGTGTTGAGGGGGATGTTTCTGTTTTGCATTTGCTTGTGGGAAACAAACTTACAAACTATAGCTTTATGAAGCATAGCTCCCTGGAGCCTGTCACATAAGCTGCACAACTTTCAGGGATATAAAATGCAAGTGTTTCATAATTTTAACTCTCCCTGTTTTGTGAAAGACCGTGTGCAACCCTAACTTAGAGAAGTTGGCTATTGTTCTGGCCAGAGATTACATGCTTAATAAAGAAGGAGGCCCTGGGAGCCCTGTAGGATGTGGTAGACCTCTCCCTGTTTTTCCTGTACCTCTTGTTTGCTTATATTCTTAAAATTATTTAAAAAGTTTGATACTGGCTGTCTGAGTTTTCTAGGGCTACCGTAACACAGTATCACAGACCACGTGGGTTGAGCAGCAGATACTTATTTTCTCACAGCTTAGGAGCCCCAGGTGAAGTACCTGGCTTCTGGTTAGAACAGTGTGGTGAGGAGTCGAGAAGATGAGGTCAGACAAGCCAAGCTAGACGGGTGGGTAGACGACAGGGAGGTAGGTGGGTAGGTAGGTAGGGAATCTTTGCCCACTTGATTCACATCAGCCCAGAAAGTGGGGCACTTCTGAAGCCTGCAGAACAGCCTGGACAGGGGGAGCAGAGTCACACCTTGGCTCTCACACGCAGCCCAGGGCCTGCTTTCAGAGACTGTGTTACTTGGCTGGGATTGCCCGACAAAATTCTGCAGACGGGGTGGCTTCTAAGTAGCAGAAATTGACTTTCTCACAGTTGTGTAGGGTGGAAGTCCCAGACAAAGGCGTTGGGTGGCTTTGTCTTTTCCTGAGACCAAACACCTCTCTGCTTGGTGTGCACGTGGCTCCTTCTCACTGGGTCTTCATGTGCCCTTTTTGTCCCTTCCTCTTCGACTAAGCACACTAGTCCTCTTGGACTGGAACCACCAGCATGGCCCCCTTTAGCCTTAGTGTTACGGGCCTGATCTCCAAATACGGTCACATGCTAAGGTAGGAAAAGTTCGGACGTCAGCTTGTGAATTGGGGGAGAACACAATTCGGTCCGAAACACTGGATGAGGTCTCTAATCTACATGTATCTGATTGGAAAATCTAATCCTTTATGTGAACTCAGAACAAAATAGTGGTTGTGAGTTGTGATACTCTCTCGTTGGTGTAAGAGCTGTGCTATTATTAAAACAGTCGCATATTATAACAAATTCACATAGAAAGTTTCATCACCAAGCCCCTAACAGCATAAAAATGTAAAAGTGAGTGCCTGAAATGTGTGAAACACTTAAAAACCTGTTTTCTTTGCTTTCTAAATAGTACAGTTGGTTAAATACTGCATGTTCCTGTTCCTTTTCTTTATATGTTCTTTAAAAAAAATTTTTTTTTAATTTTGATACAGAGACATGGAGTGCAAGTGGCGGGGGGCAGGGAGAGAGGGAGACACAGAATCCAAAGCAGGTTCCAGGCTCCGAGCTGTCAGCGCAGAGCCCGACATGGGGCTCAAACTCACAAACAGTGAAATCATGACCTGAGTCGAAGTCGGACGCTTAACCGACTGAGCCACCCAGGTGCCCCAATTTATGTGTCCTGATGTTGAATATTTGCTTGTTTCCTCAGCCACATCATGCAAGGTAGCAAACATTTTACCATTTAAAATTGGATTGCTTTTGTAAGAGAATATCATAGGCTTTTAAATAAATAGGCAGATCCTCTCCCTTTTAAAACAAAATAAAAGGAGATAAAAATAAAGTTTGATGTTGGTATCAACCTTACTTCCTTTTTATACCAGCCTGTGGGCTTACGGTCATATGTGATGTGCTCAGCAGTTAGGATTTCATCAGCGTCTAACCAGAGGAATCTAATCGTAATCTATTCGCTGTCCCTTTTCTTCCCCCGTTATAAAGGAAGCATCCTCTCCAATCTGTGGTCCAGCTAGGAGGTTTTCATGCATTTAGTCGTATACACCCATACTTCAGAGTAGTGTTGCTTTTGGCTTTGTCACGGGTCCCCCTCTGGTGACACTGATCACCACCGGAAACTTGAGCACCTCTGTACTCCTCCTGCGGGTGCCTTCTCTCCACTGTCGCTGAGGACAGTGGGTAGAGCATGTTTCCTTTTTCCTGTGCTTCTTTATCTTTCATTCCCTGTGTGGCTGACATCCACGCCTGCATAGACTGGCAGTGGGAACGCATCGAATTGTGCCTTACGCTCTGGTCCGGGGCCAAGGGCGGCTACTGGCCATTAGTGTTTGGCCTTTAAAAGCTCAGTAGCTAACAATTTACTTCAGCATCATGCAAATATCATCAAGAACAGAACAAACATGGGAGGGCTATCTGTGGTCTTGGAAGCATACCGTGTTTTACTCATAAATGCCAGTTTTGTGTGCAGAGTGCAGTGATAGCATGGGACACGTGACAGGATTACTCCTGGGAGCAGAGGGAAAGCGCGGTGATAGCCTGGGACGTGTCACAGAGTTACTCCTGGTGGCAGAGACAGAGCGCGGTGATAGCCTGGGACACATCACAGAATTACTCCTTGTGGCAGAGACAGAGTGTGGTGATAGCCTGGGACACGTCACAGAGTTACTCCTGGGAGCAGAGGGAGAGTATGCAGTGTGCTTTTTTCAACCTTCAGCTGTGGGCAATCGGCATGATAGGCGAAAAAGATTGGATGTTCTTTATCATAGACAGTATGTTTAATAATCTGTTTAAAAATCTCTTGAAAAAAAGTTTTATTTTTAACTTTCTTTGTGATAGAGAGAGGGCACAAGTGAGTGAGGGACAGAGAGAGAGAGACAAGCGGGGCTGACCCAAAGCAGGCTCGTGCCATCGGAAGTGGGTCTCCAGCTCACCCACTGAGGGACTTGAACTCACGAGCCAAGAGATCATGACCTGAGCTAATCAGATGTTTGACTGACTGAGCCACCCAGGTGCCCTTGAAAAGTTGTCTTGATATTACACTTTGCTGACACAAGAACTGAAGTAGATACGTAACAAATGGCACGTTAACACAAAAGTGGACTTCCTATCCACCAGTGATCGCCGCAGAGCAAAGGGATTGTTCTCTGGGAAGCACTGAGCCACTTTATCGAACTGACGCCTCCCGTACTCAGTGTTTCTTACATGATGATCGTGTCCCGTACCTGGAGGAAGAATTGCTAAATCTGGTAGACGTGCAGTTAAGTCTGAGACGCGGCTGGAAATCCACAGGCGATGTTGTCACAAAAATCACTTCTGTAGCTCCACAGTGACATTTTAGATCAGAGATTTAAGGACATTTTCCGCAAGTGGCTGTGGTATGGGGCACAGATGCAAACAAACAAAAAAAGTAAGAAATGAAGATGAGAGTGAAAGGCAGTAAGTGGGCTTTCGCGAGCTCAGAAATCGTCTTCCTCCAGTTGGTGTGCCTTCAGTTTGTGGGATCGCTTGTGGGAAGTCACAACGCCAACGTCAGCCGAATCTTGCGGCCTAAAGAAGAGTTGTCTTTAACTGGTTGTCACTGACGGTAAAAGAAAGTGTAACAATGGGTGGCAGCACGCGTTGAGTGTCCCCTCATGAGGTTTCGCTGAGCCCAAGCAACCTTGCCAGCCTCCGCTCATCTCGGGTGGCAGGACAGTTCTGTTTAGTAGGGCAGATACTGATGCGGTAACTGCAGGAGGAATTGGCAAGCGGTAGTGTTTAGTGCGGAGAATTACTTTTTCTGTAAAGCCAAACTGATAGCAGCAACAGAAACGGTGACGTTGCTGCCCTTTACAAAATGACAGATTTCCAGCACTGTCTTACAATTTGGGGATATGCTCTAGCTTTATGTGCCTATCTCAAACATTAGTCCCATAAGCATGACGGCATTCTGCCCCAACCCTGTTTTGGGATACATGGTAATTCCTAGCACTCAGGTATTAGCGTGTAGCCGAAAGGTTCATTTGTTCCACCTTTAATATACACATTTGTTCGGGGAAAGCTCAAGGCAGTTTGTGAAGGAAATTACATAAGAAATTGAAGTTCCACTTAAGTGGTCACGCCTGGGACCTCAGGAACAGAGTCCCCAGGGGTTATCTCCCCTCACTCACGACCTGGGTTTCTTCACGTCGACGGTTGACGTGGATTTTCTTTTTTTTCTTTTTTTTTTTTTTAAATTTTTTTTTTTCAACGTTTATTTATTTTTGGGACAGAGAGAGACAGAGCATGAACGGGGGAGGGGCAGAGAGAGAGGGAGACACAGAATCGGAAACAGGCTCCAGGCTCCGAGCCATCCGCCCAGAGCCCGACGCGGGGCTCGAACTCCCGGACCGCGAGATCGTGACCTGGCTGAAGTCGGACGCTTAACCGACTGCGCCACCCAGGCGCCCCTTGACGTGGATTTTCTAAGAAACCCGCTTGGCAAGCCCCTCAGTCTAAAACTCCCGTCTTTTCCCACAGTCAGGGAGCTTCTCCGGTTCTTCCCCCTTGTCCCTGTGCCAGCCTGCGCTCTGCTGGGCACAGCTCCCGGGACTCCCAGACTGCTGTGTGCCAGCCGTCAGTGTCACAGGTAGCTGGGAGGGGCAGCGGGTGCAGGATGTGTGCTGTGGTGGGCCCCTGGGACTCCCGCGGGCCCGACAGATGCTCTCCTTTCAGTACTCCTCCCCGTGGGACCTGCGGCCTGCCTCATAGTAAGTACTGACCTGTTCAGAAAGTACCTCTTGCCAAGGACAAACGTTAATATTTTAAGAGACTCTATGCCTTTATTTCGTATTTAGAAATAATATTTCCACCATTAACAATGTCTCTGCCCTGCCCTTGGAGTATATGGTTCCTCAGTGTTGCTCTGAGGGGCTTTTAATTTCTTCTCTCCTCTTTCCATGGCTCACAGGAGTCATAAAAATGTACATTAGCCTTTCACGTCCACTTTTATTGAGACCTGGGGGACGGTCTCTGTACTCCACGCCACCGTATGGGGTTCGGGCCTGCCTTTGATTTAAGGGAAGGGAAGCTGGATTGCCAGTGCGTCCTACAACTGACCCCACAAATAAATAGTGAAAAGACCCGAATAGGCATATTGCCATGCTGCGGAGCGAATAGACATACTAGATCCACTCAGGAAGAAAGGCTGGAATTAAAATAATGAGAATTCGCACTTGCCGTTCACAGTGCAGATCGCTGTATCCGACTCCGTCTTCTAGAGGGTGACGTGGCCGTTCTGAGAGGGTCCTCAGGGCAAGCTGAGGCTGGAGGATTTCTTTCCAGAATCAGAACAAGACAGAATTCCGAGGACTGTGCCCACCCAACACGTGTTGAACTAACCATCCAGAAGCAACTGGTAACCACAAGAACGAAAAGCAGGACGGAGCCTACTGAGGGCTGATGGGCTACAGAAAGGAAGGTATTTCTTGGTCCGGTGGAGGGAACTAGGAACTGGGCACGGCAGAAAGTGGTTCCACGGAAACTCAGAAACTCTATCCGATTAGTCCTGTGGTGTTCCAGGAGGATCATGGAGTAGGAGAGATGAGTCTGTTCATTATCCATTCGTGGACTCAGCCACCTTTCATGGAGCTCTAGGCTTGGGGACTGTCCAAGCAGTGAGTAACGTCATCACAGAGCTGACGTTGCACAGAGGAAAGACAGGAGACTGAAAAAGAATAAATAATAGTAGTTTGGAATATCATAAGATACCTTTACGAAGAGAGAGCAGGGAAAGGAGGGGTGGCCTGGCGAGGAGTGCCCTGAAAGAATTTGAAGACAGTGGTCCCTGGGAAGGCCGCGTTCCAGATGAGGGAATGAGCTCTGTCAACATCTGGAAGAGAACCTTCAGTAGAGGAACACACAATGGAGACCCTGAGCAGACTGTGGCTGGAATATTTCATGTGCAGCGGGAGGGCAGCGTGACTGCAGAGGAATGAGCACGGAGAGAGTGGGGAGACGGACGTAGCAGGGCACTAAATCACGTGCGGGTGTGTGGGCCTTTTCTCTGAGCAGCATGGCACTATCCTTGACGATTTCAGCAGAGTGGTGATGTAACCTGATTCGTTTCTTTTTTTTAAAAATTTTTTTTTCAACGTTTTTTATTTATTTTTGGGACAGAGAGAGATAGAGCATGAACGGGGGAGGGGCAGAGAGAGAGGGAGACACAGAATCGGAAACAGGCTCCAGGCTCTGAGCCATCAGCCCAGAGCCCGACGCGGGGCTCGAACTCCCGGACCGCGAGATCGTGACCAGGCTGAAGTCGGACGCTTAACCGACTGTGCCACCCAGGCGCCCCCTGATTCGTTTCTTAAAAGGTATTTCTTCAGGGGTGTCTGGGCGGCCCAGTCAGTTAAGCATCAGACTTCGGCTCAGGTCATGATCTCCCGGTTCATGAATTCGAGCCCTGTGTTGGGTTGTGCTGACAGCTCAGAGGCTGGGGCCTGCTTCAGATTCTGTGTCTCCCTCTCTCTGACCCCTTGCCTGCTCGCTCTCTCTCTCAAAAGTGAATAAACATTAGAAAAAATTAAAAGTAAAATAAAAGGTTTTTACTGTTGATTTATTTTAGAGAGAGCAAGCAGGAGGGGGCAGAGGGATGGGGGGCAGAGGATCTGAAGAGTCTCCGAACTGTCAGCACAGAGCCCGATGTGGGACTCAGACTCACAGCTCGTGAGATCAAAACCTCAGCCAAAATCAAGAGTCAGCTGCTCAACTGACTGAGCCACCGAGGGTGCCCTCTGATTTATTTATTTATTTATTTTAATTTTTTTTTTCAACGTTTTTTTTTTATTTATTTTTGGGACAGAGACAGAGCATGAACGGGGGAGGGGCAGAGAGAGAGGGAGACACAGAATCGGAAACAGGCTCCAGGCTCTGAGCCATCAGCCCAGAGCCCGACGCGGGGCTCGAACTCACGGACCGCGAGATCGTGACCTGGCTGAAGTCGGACGCTTAACCGACTGCGCCACCCAGGCGCCCCTGATTTATTTTTTAAAGAATCACTCTGAGTGCAAGGAAGGGAAGAATGGAAGCTTAAGGACCATTTAGAAGATACTAAAACATGATGCTGGCTGTTGTGGGTCCTCTGCCTTTCCCTATAGTCTCCAGCATCAGTTTTTCAGTATCCCCAGAACAATTGACTGGATCTTTATTGGGACTGCGCTAAATCTGCGGATCAAGCCAGGGGGATCTCTTTCATCAGCGTGCCATAGTTTCCTCATAGGTATCTTGTATAAGATTTATTATATTTTTACCTAAGTATTTCATTTTTCGGTGCTAATGTAAACGATGTTGAGTTTTGAATGTCAAATTTCAGTTGCTCATTGCTGGCGTATAAAAAAGCAATTCACTTTCTATACTAACCTTGTATCCTGCAACTTTGCTACAGTCGCTTACTCTAGATTTTTTGTTGGTTATGTGGGATTTTCTACATAAGCAATCCTGCCATGTCACTGAAAACTAAAAAAATACATGAAAAACAGGGAAAATTAATATTCATGGTTGTGAAAATGTTAACTTTAACCAAGCACTGACAATGATGTGGATCAATGGGAACTCTCGCTCACGGCTGTTGGGAATGCAGGACGGTGCAATCAGTCTGGAAGATAATTTAGCAGTGTCTTTTAAAACTCAACATACCCTTCTTTTTTCTTTATTTAAGTTCAAGTTAGTTAATATACAGTATAATATTGGTTTCAGGAGTAGAGTTGAGTGATTTGCAACTTACATATGACACCCAGTGCCCGTCCCCCACCCAACACCCCACCAACAACCCTCAGTTTGTTCTCTGTATTTAAGAGTGTCTTATGTTCCCCCCCCTCTCTGTTTTCATCTTATGTTTCCTTCCCTTCCCCTCTGTTCTATGAGAAATTGAAGGCTGGCGGGTAAGGGGTACATGGGAATCCTCTATACTTTTCACCCATTATTTTTCTGTAAATGTAAAACTGCTAAAAAATTGTCTATGAATTTTTTTTAATCTCTGCATGGGCAAAATAAAAAAACAAAAATGAAGATACTAAAACAAGCCAAGCAATGTAGTATGGTGGCTTAGAGCAGGGACATATGAGAGAGAGGTAGACAGATTCCTTTGTGTATCTAAGGAATACCCAACAGTAGTCGCTGACAACTTGGATGTGGGTTATTTGAGAAGAGAGGAGTGAATATACCCAGGTTTACAGCTAAGGCAACTGGGACGCTGGTAATGCCGTTTATTAGAGTTGACTAAGTTGGAGAAAACTACAAGAGAGTTGTGTTTGCAGGTGGGGAAAATTAATATTCAGGGTTGTGAAAATGTTAACTTGGAGGTACCTAATAGATACTCAAGTGGAGAGATTAAGTAGGGTGGTCGGGTATAGGTCAGGCTTTCAGGGGGTGTGGGGTGGTATAGGAATGATTTTGGGAGTCCGCCTCAGGTATGAATTATGATACAAAGTTCTCTGGTGTTAAAGGAAATTCAGAGAGCAGTGTTAATTTGGGCATGTCTCCTTAATCAACATTTTGCATCTTGATTCACGAATACATCCGGTACTTGTGTGAGCATATGTACTGACATATGTTTTCATCAGGAGGCAGGGTGTTCTACTTGGTAACATCAGGACTCAAAGTGAATTCCCTGAGTGTTTAATCCATCTGCTTTGTCTTGGACAAATTGCTTACTCTTTTTATGCCCCTATTTTCTCAGATAAGAATCAAAATTAATAGTATTACCTATTTCTAATATTGTAATAAGAATAAAATGAGTTAACATATGGTAGGTATGTGGAACAAGTTTGTATACATAGTGAATCCAATACATATTATTATCATCATCGTAATTTTTGTTATTAGTGCTTTTATTCTGTATTAATACTATATTCAGAACAGCAAGTAATTTGAGCATATCACTGTCTTCTGTCAGTTTTGAGCGGAGGAAAATTAATTTTAGAGCATTTATTCACATTTATTTATTCATATTTATATGTACGTGAATCCTGGTTTTTCCTAAATAATAATTATTATTATAATACAATCACATTCCCCAAAGAACTAGGTTTTTGGGAAAAAAAAATTTAAAAAGGACTTTCCGAAATGTTTCTTGCTGTGATTTTTACATAAAGTTTACTTATTTGACCATTCACCTAATTTTGTGGTTTTATCTAATATAGTTGGATTCTGGGCTGATGTACTTATTTGATATATATTTTTTTTAGTTGAGAAATAATTTACACATGTTTAAACCATACATAATTTAAGGTAGTATATAGTAATATGAGGTTTTTTTAAATATGAAATTTATTGTCAAATTGTTTTCCATACAACACCCAGTGCTCATCCCTCACCCCAAAAGGTGCCCTCCTCAATGCCCATCACCCACTTTCCCCTCCCTCCCACCCCCATCAACCCTCAGTTTGTTCTCAGATTTTAAGAGTCTCTTATGGTTTGACTCCCTCCCTCTCTAACTTTGTTTTTTCCTTCCCCTCCCCCATGGCCGTCTGTTAAGTTTCTCAGGATCCACATAAGAGTGAAAACATATGGTATCTGCCTTTCTCCATATGACTTATTTCACTTAGCATCACACTCTCTAGTTCCATCCACGTTGCTACAAAAGGCCATATTTCATTCCTTCTCATTGCCACGTAGTACTCCATTGTGTATATAAGCCACAACTTCTTTATCCATTCATCATTTAATGGACATTCAGGCCCTTTCCATAATTTGACTGTTGTTGAAAGTGCTTCCATAAACATTGGGGTATGAGTGTCCCTATGCATCAGCACTCCTATATCCCTTGGGTGAATTCCTAGCAGTGCTACTCCTGGGTCATAGGGTAGGTCTATTTTTAATTTATTGAGGAAACTCCACCCTGTTTTCCAGAGCGGCTGCACCAATTTGCATTCCCGCCAACAGTGCAAGAGGGTTCCTATTTCTCCACATCCTCTCCAGGACCTATAGTCTCCCGATTTGTTCATTTTAGCCATTCTGATGGGCATGAGGCGATATCCCAGTGTGGTTTTGATTTGGATTTCCCTGATGAGTGAGGAGTGACGTTGAGCATCTTTTCATGTGCCTGTTTGCCATCTGGATGTCTTTTCTAGAGAAGTTCTATTCATGTTTTCTGCCCATTTCTTCACTGGATTATTTGTTTTTCGGGTGTGGAGTTTGGTGAGTTCTTTATAGATTTTGGATATTAGCCCTTTGTACAGTATGTCATTTGCAAATATCTTTTCCCATTCTGTCGGTTGCCTTTTCGTTTTGTTGATTGTTTCCTTTGCTGTGCAGAAGCTTTTTATCTTCATGAGGTCCCAGTAGTTCATTTTTGCTTTTAATTCCCTTGCCTTTGGGGATGTGTCAAGTAAGAAGTTGCTGCGGCTGAGGTCAGAGAGGTTTTTTTTGCTGCTTTCTCCTCTAGGGTTTTTTTTTTTTCCAACGTTTATTTTTGGGACAGAGAGAGACAGAGCATGAACGGGGGAGGGGCAGAGAGAGAGGGAGACCCAGAATCGGAAACAGGCTCCAGGCTCTGAGCCATCAGCCCAGAGCCTGACGCGGGGCTCGAACTCACGGACCGCGAGATCGTGACCTGGCTGAAGTCGGACGCTTAACCGACTGCGCCACCCAGGCGCCCCTGTTGGGAGATTTTTGATAACCGATTCAATTTCTTCGCTGGTTATGGGTCTGTTCAAGTTTTCTATTTCTTCCTGTTGGAGTTTTGGAACTTAGGAATTTGTTCATTTCTTCCAGGTTGTCCAGTTTGTTGGCATATAATTTTTCGTGGTATTCCCTGAGAATTGCTTGTATTTCTGAGGGATTGGTTGTAATGATTCCATTTTCATTCATGATTTTATCTATTTGGGTCATCTCCCTTTTCTTTTTGAGAAGCCTGGCTAGAGGTTTATCAATTTTGTTTATTTTTTCAAAAAAATCAACTCTTGGTTTCATTGATATGCTCTACAGTTTTTTTTGTTTGTTTGTTTTTTAGATTCTATACTGTTTGTTTCTGCTCTGATCTTTATTATTTCTCTCCTTCTGCTGGGTTTGGGTGTCTTTTCTGTTCTGCTTCTATTTCCTTTAGGTGTGCTGTTAGATTTTGTATTTGGGATTTTTCTTGTTTCTTGAGATAGACCTGGATTGCAATGTATTTTCCTTTCAGGACTGCCTTCACTGCATCCCAAAGCGTTTGGATTGTTGTATTTTCATTTTCGTTTGTTTCCATATATTATTTATTTTCTTCTCTAATTGCCTGGTTGACCCATTCATTCCTTAGTAGGGTGTTCTTTAACCTCCATGCTTTTGCAGGTTTTCCAGACTTTTTTCTGTGGTTGATTTCAAGCTTCATAGCATTGTGGTCTGAAAGTGTGCATGGTATGATCTCAATTCTTGTATACTTATGAAGGGCTGTTTTGTGACCCAGTATGTGATCTATCTTGGAGAATGTTCCATGTGCACTCGAGAAGAAAGTATATTCTGTTGCTTTGGGATGCAGAGTTCTAAATATATCTGTCAAGTCCATCTGATCCAATGTATCACTCAGGGCCCTTGTTTCTTTATTGATCCTGTGTCTAGATGATCTATTCATTGTCGTAAGTGGGGTATTCAAGTCGCCTGCAGTTACCACATTCTTATCAATAAGGTTGCTTATGTTTGCAATTAACTGTTTTATATATTTGTGGCCTCCTGTATTCGGTGCATAGACATTTACAATTGTTAGCTCTTCCTGATGGATAGACCCTGTAATTGTTATATAATGCCCTTCTTCATCTCTTGTTACAGCCTTTCATTTAAAGTCTAGTTTGTCTAAGTATGGCTACTCCAGCTTTCTTTTGACTTCCAGTAGCAGGATAAATAGTTCTCCATCCCCTCACTTTCAATCTGAAGGTGTCCTCAGGTCTAAAATTAGTCTCTTGTAGACAGCAAATAGACGGGTCTTGTTTTTTTATCCATTCTGATACCCTGTGTCTTTTGGTTGGCACATTTAGTCCATTTACATTCAGTGTTATTATAGAAAGATATGGGTTTAGAGTCATTGTGATGTCTGTAGGTTTCATGCTTGTAGTGATGTCTCTGGTACTTTGTCTCACAGGGTCCCCCTTAGGATCTCTTGTAGGGCTGGTTTAGTGGTGATGAATTCCTTCAGGTTTTGTTTGTTTGGGAAAACCTTTGTCTCTCCTTCTATTCTGAATGACAGACTTGCTGGGTAAAGGATTCTTGGCTGCATATTTTTTCTGTTCATCGCATTGAAGATTTCCTGCCATTCCTTTCTGGCCTGCCAAGTTTCAGTAGATAGGTCTGCCACTCGTCTTATGGGTCTCCCTTTGTAAGTTAGAGCCTGTTTATCCCTAGCTGCTGTCAGAATTTTCTCTTTAACCTGTATTTTGCCATTTTCACCATGATATGTCTTACAGAAGATCTATTCAAGTTACATCTGAAGAGAGTTCTCTGTGGCTCTTGGATTTCAGTGCCTTTTTCCTTCCCCAGATCAGGGAAGTTCTCAGCTATGATTTATTCAAGTACCCCTTCAGCCCCTTTCTCTCTCTCTTCCTCTTCTGGAATTCCTATGATACGGATATTGTTCCGTTTGACTGCATCACTTAGTTCTCTAATTCTCCCCTCATACTCCTGGGTTTCTTTATCTCTCTCTTTCTCAGCTTCCTCTTTTTCCATAATTTTATCTCCTGATTCACCTATCCTCTCCTCTGCCTCTTCAATCTGAGCTGTGTTCGCCTGCATTTTATTTTGCAGCTCATTTATAGCATTTTTTAGCTCCTCATGACTATTTCTTAGTCCCTTGATCTCTGTAGCAATAGATTCTCTGCTGTCCTCTATGCTGTTTTCAAGCCCAGTGATTATTTTTATGATTATTATTCTAAATTCTTGTTCCGTTATATTGCTTAAATCATTTTTGATCAGTTCGTTAGCTGTCACTACTTCATGGAGTTTCTTTTGAGAATTCTGTTTCATCATTTTGGTCAGTCCCTGGGGTGGCACGGAACTGCAGGGCACTCCCCCTGTGTGGTCCGGAGTAACTTGCGTTGGTGGGCAGGCCGCAGTCAGGCTGGATGTCTGCCCCCCAGCCCACTGCTGGGGCCACAGTCAGACTGGTGTGTACCTTATCTTCCCCTCTCCCAGGGGCAGGACTCACTGTGGAGTGGTGTGGCCTCTGTCTGGGCTGCTTGCACACTGCCAGGCTTGTGGTGCTGCTTTGTTGGTTTCTGGCTAATGGCGTATCAGCCGAGGTGGATCCGCAAGGTGCACAGGGGCGGGAGGGGCAGGCTCAGCTCGCTTTGCTGTCGGTGGTCCCCTGCGGGAGGGGAGGCAGGCAGACCCGTCGGAGGGATGGATCCACAGAAGCACAGCGCTGAGCATTTGCGAGGTGCCAGCTGGGGGATGGGAGAGGGAGGTGGCACTGGCCAGTGCCTTTCTTCCCTGCCGAGCTGAGCTCTGTCTTCCGGGGCTCAACACCTCTCCCTCCAGGTGTCCTCTCGTCCTCCCGCTCTCCGAGCAGAGCTGTTGACTTTTAACGTTCCAGATGTTAAGTCCCGCTGGCTGTCAGAACTCACTCCTTCCAGCCCCTCTGCTTTTGCAAGCCAGACTTATGGGGCTCTGCCTTGCAGGGGGGGCTGCCACTCCACCGCCCCAGCTCCCTCCCGCCAGTCCATGTAGTGTGCACTGCTTCTCCGCCCTTCCTACCCTCTTCCGTGGGCCTCTTTTCTACGCTTAGCTCTGGAGAGTCCTAATAATATGAGTTTTGATAAATGCATTTATTTACGTACTGTACTCTTTGAAGAGAGAGAGTATTTCTACCACCCCAAAAAAATCTGTCTTGTTGACCTCAGGTAATCAGTTACCACTGCCTGCAGTAAACATATTCTGATTTACTTCATCATGTATTAGTTTTGCCTGTTAAAGAACTTTATATAAGTGGAATCATATGATATGGACTTTTTTTGTGTCTGGCTCCTTTCACTCATCAAATCAGTTTTAAGGTTGATTCATGTTTTTGAGTGGATAAGTTTCTTTCTACCGTGTAGTATTGCTTCATGGTTAGGACACACTAAAATTTATTTACTGATTTCTTTGTTGATGGACATTTTTGTAGCTTTCCAGTGTTTGGATAATGTGAATAGATTTTGTATGATCATTTTTACACAAGTCCCTTTGTTTACATGTTTTCACGTTTTATGAATACCTAGAGGTGGGATCGCTGGATCATGGAGTCGCTGCATGTATACCTTTATGAGAAATTACTAGACTGATTTCTAAAGAGCGTTTATATGTTTGCACTTCCAACATTTGGTGTTGTAATTTGTTTGGCTTTGTTTTGTTTTCCAGAAGAAGTGTACTGATTTTCCCATTTACTGCTTTACTCCCCAGAGAGGGAGTACAATGCCATGCCTATATTTTTTTTTTAAAGATTTTGTTGATTTTTTTAAAGAGCAGTCTTAGGTTTATAGCAAACCTTCTTGAGAGAAGACTACAAGAGATTTCCCATTTACCCGCTGGCAACACACATACACAGCCACCCCCATTTTAACGGCGTTACCCATCACAGTGGTACATTTGTTATGTTGTTACATTTGTTATATTGATGAACCTGCATTGACATGTTTTTATCCCTTCAAATCCATGGTTTACATTTGGGTTCACTCTTGCTGTTGTACATTCTCTAAGTTTGTACAAATGTATGATGACATGTGTCCACCATTATAATATCATACAAAGTATTTTCACTGCTCTAAAAATCCTTTATGCTCTATTTGTCTCTCCCTTTTCCCTAGCCTCTGGCAACCGTTGTTACTGCCTGCCATAGGTGTTTCTTTTCCAATGTGATGTAGTTGGAATTATACATTAAATAGTCTTTCAAGTCTTTCATTTAGTAATGTGCATTTAAGATTCCTCCATATTGTTAATGGCTTGATAACTCATTCTTCTTAGCATTGAATAATATTATGTCGTCCAGATGTGCCACAGATTATCGTCATAGTTATTCCCTTGATTCTTTGTCCAAATACTAAGCTGTATGTAAACAAGGTGAGAATCCAAGAAACCTCTCAAAACACAAAAGCAGAAACACCCTGAGGAAGTACAGCTACCAGGGAAATAAGATGTGACCCTCGCACAGGGCTGGGAGTTGTGTAAGTTACAACTCCGCAAGACGGGAGACAAATGTGTGAATAATGGAAGCAGTCAGTAGAAATCTCAGAAAACACATACTCTAGAAATAAGACTAATGTAGCATTATAGAAAAGCTTCAACAAACAAGTGTTGGCAAAACAGAAAAGCAATAACAAAACAAGTCCTAAAAGCATAAAGCACAGATGTCCCTTCTCACCACTCCTTTTCAGCATAACTGGAAGTTATAGCCAATGCAATAAGACAAGAAAAGAGCAGGAAAGGTATGCTGATGTGAAAGAAGACATGAATCTGTCTAGAAAAGGGAACTGAAGACCATGTCATGAATAGATAGATTTTATTTGAGATTTTATGAATTTTATGAAATTAGAGTCAAGCAAATCCACAGTGTATAAAGATGATAATACATTACAACAAAGTAGTGTTTATCCCAAGCAGGGGATCAGATAGAAAGAACTCCAGCACAATAGGATCTGAGACAAACAACAAAGGACCGGAGAATCCTCTTGGATTCTCTCTTTTCTTGTAAAATCTTTGGTTTTGGCTTCAGGGTAATGTTGACTTCATGGGATGAATAGGGACTTATTCCCTTCTTTTCAGTATTTTGATGAGTTTACATAGAATTGGTATGATTTCTTCTTTAAATGTTGGTAGAATTCACCAGTGCATCTGTCTGGTCTGGAGTTTTCTCTGTGGGGAGGTTTTAAATTACTGAGTCCGTTTATTTAGTAGATACAGGACTATTCAGGTTATTTATCTATTCCATTATTTTTATTTATTGAGGTATAATTGATGTTGAGCACTATATCATTTTTAGGTGCACAACATGATTTGATATTTGTTTATATTGCAAAATGATCACCATAAGCCTAGTTAATGTCATCACCATGCTGAGTTACAGAATTTTTTTCTTGTGATGAGAACTTTTAAGATCGTCTCTCAGCAAATTTCAAATATGTAATATGCTATTATTAACTATAGATGCCATGATGTACATTGCATTTCCATGGCTTACTTATTTCATAACTGAAAGTTTGTACCTTTTTATTTATTCTTGCTTGAGCTTTGCTCCTATGTATCTTTCAAGGAATTTTTCCATTTCATAATAAATTATCAAAACTGTGAGCATAACATTTATCCATATATCCTTATTATGTTTTTGATAACTGCAAAATCTGTAGTAATATCTCCTCATTCTTGATAACGGTAATTTGTTACCTTTTTTTTTTCTCAAGTGGTATGGCTAATTTATCAAATTCTTTGGAGAATATTTGGTTTCATTGCTTTTCACTGTTGCATTTTCATTTTTATTTAATTGATTTCCATTCTGATATTAATTGATTTTTACTTTTACATAAGTTGGGTTTTATTTGCTCTTATTTTTTCTTTTATTAATATGGCAGGGGAGGTTATTGACTTAAGATGTTTCTTCATTTTCAATATAGGCATTTAATCCTATAATTTCCCCCAAAAGATGGCTTTTATGGCATCTCACAAATTTTTGTTTTTGTCTTTATTCAAGTCATAATACTTTTCCGTGTCTATTTTGATTAATTATCTGACACACAGGTTAATTAGAGGTGCATTATTTAGTTTTAAAATATTTCTGGATTTTCCCATGACGTTTTGATAACTGATTTATAATTTGATTCCATGATGATAAGTGAACACATTTCATACAGCTTGAATCCTTTTTGTTTTATTGAGACTTGTTTTATGCACCAAAATAAGCTATATCTTCATAAATATTTTGTGTGCATTTAAGAAGAATGTACATTCTGCTGCTGTGTGGCATTTTCTATATGTCAGTTTGGTTAGTTGATGGACTGTATTGGTCAAGTCTTCTACAGACTTACCGACTTTTTTCTGTCGTATATTGAAAGAAAGCTGTTGAAATCTGTGACGGTAGTTACTGATTTTTATATTGTTCTTTGCATTTGTATCAGTTTTTGCTTCATGTAGCTTGCAGTACTGTTGTAAGATGGTTAATTTTATGTGTATACTTGGCTAGGCCGTGGTGCCTAGATATTTGGTCAAACATCATGTATGCTTCTCTGAAGGCTTTTTAGATGAAATTAACATTTAAATGAGTAGACTTTCAGTAGCAGATTGTCCTCCATCATGTGAGTTGACCCCATCCGGTCAGCGGAAGACCTGAAGAAAAAGACTGACCTCCCTCATGGTGCAGGGAGTTGTGCCAGCAGATTGCCTTCAGACTTGAATGCGTGGGCCTTCAGCATGCCGGCCTACTCTGTGGATTTGGGGCTTGCCAGCTTCTCAGTCAGTGGAGACAGTTCCTTCTCCGGAGATTCTGGACTGCTGTAGGTATTCAAACCTACAGAGTTGTTATGGTCTCCCGATGAGTAGACCTTTTAACGTTATGAAATGACTTTTGTTTATTTACTTCTATCCCTGTTGGTATGCTTTACTTCTAACTCTGGTTTGTCTTGTGCTGTATAGAGATTCCAGCCTCTTTTTTTATTTTTATTTTTGGAGGGGGAGGATTAGCATAATAAATGTATATCCTTTTACTTTTCATTTATTTATGTCTTTATATTTAACTTGGGTTTCTTGTGGTCAGCATGTAGTATTGATTGTTGCTTTTTTAATGAAACTGACAGTTTCTGTCTTTTAAGTGGAATGTTTAGACCACTAACGTTACTATTGTTAGGGTTAACTTTATCGTATTACTTGTTTTGTATTCTATTCTTTGCTTCTGTTTCTCACATTTGCATTAATTCAGTATTCTTCCATTTTATCTCTGTGCTGATTTATTGTCTATAACTTTATGTTGTGTGTTAATTTAGGGTGCTTATTATTTAAGTACGCATTTAAATGATCACAATGTTCAAGTGATATTTTACCACTCACAGTGTAAGGAAGTTACAGTGGTATTGTCCACTTATTTTCTCCTGAGTTTTGTTTTTGTGGTCATACATAACATGTTATTTTTGTCATATGTCTTACTTAGACATGTTATAAAGCCCCCACTCTCTATATATTGTAATTGTTTTTACTAAACAGTCTATTAACTTTTCCATATATTTAAACAAAATACAGTTCGTATATTTATCCATATATTACCTTCATTCCTGTTTCACTTTATTCCTTTGAGTGTCTTCACTCAATGATCTGAAATCATTTTCTTGCTTTTTGAAGGAATTCCTTCAACATTTGTTTCTTTTCTTTTTTTAAGTGTCTTTTTTTTTTTTTAATTTTTTTTTCAACGTTTATTTATTTTTGGGACAGAGAGAGACAGAGCATGAACGGGGGAGGGGCAGAGAGAGAGGGAGACACAGAATCGGAAACAGGCTCCAGGCTCTGAACCGTCAGCCCAGAGCCCGACGCGGGGCTCGAACTCACGGACCGCGAGATCGTGACCAGGCTGAAGTCGGACGCTTAACCGACTGCGCCACCCAGGCGCCCCATTTTTTAAGTGTCTTTATTTTGAGAAGGAGAGCACATGTGTGCATGCAAGAGCGGGGAAAGGGCAGAGAGAGAGGGACACCATCAGTGCAGGGCTCAATCCTAGGACCCTGGGATCATGAGCTGAGCTGAAACTAAAAGTCGGACACTTAACTAACTGAGCCCCCCAGACGCCCCCCACCCTGCACCTTTAACATTTCTTCTGGTGGTTACTTCCTTTATAGGTTATGTATGTGAAAATGTCTTTGTTCACATTTCCCCCCCCCCCCAGAGACATTGACTGGATTGATATATCTAGGTTGCTATCTTTATTCTTTCAGTACTTTAAAAGTGTCCTGTTGTTTTTAACTAGCAATTTTTTCCAGACAAAAAGTTTGCTGTCATCTGCATCTTTATTATACTATAAGTAACAAGTCTTTTATTTTCTGGCTGCTTTCAACATTTTCTCTTTATCCCTGGTTTTGGAGAAATTTTGATTGTAATGTGCCTTGCTGCCGTTTTTTAGTGTTTCTTATGCTTTGATATTGTTGAGTGTATTGATGTGTTGATTTAAACAGATTTCCTGAATTTGGAGCACTTACAGACATTACTTCTTCAAGCAATTTGTCTCTTTACCCCTTTTGTCTCCGTTAAGGGTTCCAGTGTCCAGGTATATTCATGGCTTGAAGTTATCCTATAGTGCACTGATGTTCTTTTCTTTTTTCTGTTTCTGAAAATTTATATGTTCCATTTGTACAGTTTCTATTGGTCTGCCTTCAAGTTCACTGCTCTTTTAAGCTGTAATGTCTAATCTCCCATACAATGCATTTTTTATCTCGGGTATTGTAGTTTTCAATTCTGTATATCTGATGTGGGTCTTTTTTGATATCTTCTGTGTGTCTCTTCTTAGATTTATGAAAATTTGGAATACAGTGATAGTAACAACTGTTTCAACATCCTCTTCTGCAAATTCTGATATCTTTGTCAGTTCTGATTCAGTTACAGTTGATTGATTTTTTTCCTTGATAATATGTATCTTTTTTTTTTTCATGCTGGGTAAATTTTTTCTTTTTTTTGGATCCCAGACATTATGAGTTTTACCTCTTTGGTTATTTTTGTTTTTCTGTATTACTCTTGAACTTGTAAGTTACTTGGAAGTGGCTTGATCATGTGAGGATTTTAAAATTTGTTAGAGGGGCCAGAGCTGGTGTGAACGATCCCCTGTGCTAAGGCAGGAGCCTTGTTGTGCTCTGAGCGGCTCCCCCTGGACTGTGAAATGGACCAGTCTGGGTAGTGGGAATAAGTACTGTATGGGCCATCCTTTCCTGCTTTGTGCTGTCCCTTCTAATCCTCTGGGTGGCTATTCCCCCCGCCTCCATCTGTGGTAGTTTCCATACACAATGCCCTCTTGGTGGTTAATTGAATTCTCGAGGGAAACGCCCTGTGCGTCTTGTACATTCTGCCTCCCTGCTACTTTGGACTTCGAGCTCTGTCTGCCTGGGTGACCTGTGCTCACTGCAGTGGCTCCTCAACTTGAGTCTGCTTGTCTCTGCCTGGGGCCCCTCTCCGCCATGTCAAGGTCTTGAACCCCTCAGGACAGTAAACCAGAGCAGTCATATTATCTCATTTGTTTCTTGTCCTTCAGGGACCACCTTTTGAACTCCTGCCAGAGTTCAAAAACAATGTTTCATATATTTTGTCTGGTTATTTGGTGGTTTCTGGGACGAGGGCAGAGGTAGTCTGTTACTCCTTCTTGGCTGGAAACATAGATCTCTGGACCTACTACACTGATTGCAGGTTCAGGCTTACAATAGCACACACCTCCAAAACCTTCAAGGGAATATTCTTTAAATATTAAAAAATATTTGAGGGGCACCTGGTTGGCTCAGTCGGTTAAGCATCCAACTTCGGCTCAGGTCATGATCTCACTGTTCATGGGTTCCAGCCCCACACGTCAGGCTCTGTGCTGACAGCTCAGAGCCTGGAGCCTGCTTCGTATTCTGTATCTCCCTCTCTCTCTGCCCCTCCCCTGCTCATGCTCTGTCTGTCTGTCTCTCTCACAAGGCTGTGAGTAAAGTAAATAAAACATTAAAAAAATTAAGTTAAAAAAAATTTGAAAATCACTGGTTTAAAATACAATCTGTGAGGGACACTTGGGTGGCTTGGTTGGTTGAGCATATGACTTTGGCCCAGGTCATGATCTCATGGTTCATGAGTTCAAGCCCTGCGTTGAGCTCTGTGCTGACAGCTCAGAGCCTGGAGCCTGCTTCAAATTCTGTGTCTCCCTCTCTCTCTGCCCCTCCCCAACTTGTGCTCATGAGCTCTGTCTCTTTCTCTCTCTCAAAAATAAACATTAAAAATTTTTTTAAAAATAATACAATACTGGCCAAATATCACATTTTTGAAATTGATATGATGTAAAAATCATTGTAATTAAATACAGAATGCATTCGGAAAGATTAAAAACCTTAGGGAAATAGGTTCGTTTGGGTGGCTCAGTTGGTTAAGTGTCTGACTCTTGGTTTCTGCTCAGATCATGATGTCACAGTTCATGAGTTCAAGCCCTGCTTTGGACTCTGTGCTGACAGCGCAGAGCCTGCTTGGGATTCTCTCTCCTTCTCTCTTTGCCCCTCACCTACTCTCTCTCTATCTCTCTCTCAAAATAAATAAATGAACTTCAAAAACAAAAACTTAAAAAAATTTAGGGAAATAAGGATTTACCTTATAAGAAAGTATTTAGGGTGACTTAGTTTAATCAGATTTTTTTTCTTGATACCTAATTTAGATTTTTTTGGTGGAATAAATGGTTTTTTGAAAAAGAAATTAGAGGTGTAACTTTGGAGCATGTCACACTGTGAGACAGGTCGAGTTTAGGGGACCCTCAGTAAGAAATCTAATAGCCAATAGTAGGAGGAAATGGCATTCTTGGGGAGTGACACAGGGTGTGGGAGAAGTTAAGAGCAATGGAGTGAAAAGTATGAACATCAAAATTCTTAAAATTTCATATTTTGTTCTTAGCTACTCACCTCCTTGTCTGTTGTCCTTTCTGGATGGGACAGAAGGGCTGAATGTCAGAGCTGGTGCAGGCTTTGCTGTATACAACTGCAGAGTCTGTATTTTTCAGTGTGCTGTTTCTGCGACTTGTGTTCCTATAAGAAATACACAGTTGTTTTGAGGACAAGAAGAAGAAAAAGTCTAACTGCCAAAACTTCCTGTTGTAGATAATGGTCCTAATCGTGACCTAATTTTTTTTTTTTTTTGCTCCTACATGGATGTGTTTTTTTGTTTGTTTTGGTTTTTGTTGTTTTGCTCCTACATGGATGTGCTTTTTTTTTAATATATGAAATTTGTTGTCAAATTGGTTTCCATACAACATCCAGTGCTCATCCCAACAGGTGCCCTCCCCAATACCCATCACCCACCCACCCCTCCCTCCCACCCCCCATCAACCCTCAGTTTGTTCTCAGTTTTTTTTTTTTATTTTTTTATTTTTTAAAAAAAATTTTTTTTTTCAATGTTTGTTTATTTTTGACAGAGAGAGACAGAGCATGAACGGGGGAGGGGCAGAGAGAGAGGGAGACACAGAATGGGAAACAGGCTCCAGGCTCTGAGCCATCAGCCCAGAGCCTGACGCGGGGCTCGAACTCACGGACCGCGAGATCGTGACCTGGCTGAAGTCGGACGCTTAACCGACTGCGCCACCCAGGCGCCCCAGTTTGTTCTCAGTTTTTAAGAGTCTCTTATGCTTTGGCTCTCTCCCACTCTAACGTCCTTTTTTTTTTTTTTTTTTTTTTTCCCTCCCCTCCCCCATGGGTTTCTGTTAAGTTTCTCAGGATCCACATAAGAGTAAAACCATATGGCATCTGTCTTTCTCTGTATGGCTTATTTCACTTAGCATCACACTCTCCAGTTCCATCCACGTTGCTACAAAGGGCCATATTTCATTCTTTCTCATTGCCATGTAGTACTCCATCGTGTATATAAACCACAATTTCTTTATCCATTCATCGGTTGGTGGACATTTAGGCTATTTCCATAATATGGCTATTGTTGAAAGTGCTGCTACAAACATTGGGGTACAAGTGCCCCTATGCATCAGTACTCCTGTATCCCTTGGGTAAATTCCTAGCAGTGCTACTGCTGGGTCATAGAGTAGGTCTATTTTTAATTTTTTGTGGAACCTCCACCCTGTTTTCCAGAGCGGCTGCCCCAGTTTGCATTCCCACCACAGTGCAAGAGGGTTCCCGTTTCTCCACATCCTCTTCAGTATCTGTAGTCTCCTGATGTGTTCATTTTGGCCACTCTGACTGGCATGAAGTGATATCTGAGTGTGGTTTTGATTCGTATTTCCCTGATGAGGAGCGACGTTGAGCATCTTTTCATGTGCCTGTTGGCCATCCGGATGTCTTCTGTAGAGAAGTGTCTATTCATGTTTTCTGCCCATTTCTTCACGGGGTTATTTGTTTTTCAGGGGTGGAGTTTGTTGAGTTCTTTACAGATTTTGGATATTAGCCCTTTGTCTGATATGTCATTTGCAAATATCTTTTCCCATTCCGTTGGTTGCCTTTTAGTTTTGTTGGTTGTTTCCTTTGCTGTGCGGAAGCTTTTTATCTTCATGAGGAATCGTGACCTAATTTTTACAGCAAGAACCAATGGTATTCTAACTCAAATCAAGATCCCACAAATTAATATGAACCTGACTTCTGCCTCATTTTTCCTTAAAATTTGTTAGGCTGTGCCTTCAAAATGGGAGTCTTGAGCTTTGGAGATTACATGGTGACTAGTGAATGTCAGAGGACTAGAAACGACACAAATAAATTATATTCTAGGTGTTGGAATACACGGCCTCATGCAAGCTATGCTATATCTGTGGGACCCATCCCCTCCAAAGAGGAATAATGATTCCCTAGCCTTACGTAAGCATGAAGCATGCTAGAATGTTTCATATTGTGGGAAATCTCCCTTTCTCATCTAAAAGACATGTTACTCTCCTCAAGTCTGTTATTTTGCCTCATAGTCTAGTTTCTGGATTGAATAGGTTAGTTTATTCTGAGTGCATTGGCTGGTTGGTGTGAGGTAAATCATACCTTCTCATTCACCTAAGGCACCCACATAATCTCTCCTAAAATCTGACAGTTATACCCACGTGTTTACGACATGTTTACAATCCTAACTCCTGAACATTGCCCCTGGTAACAACAGGCCAGAAACTAAAGCAGCGACAAACCACGCAAGGAGAAAAAGCTTAAAAAAACGTTTTTCGAGCTCATTCACCTCCATCCAGACTGGTGAATTTAAACTGGCTCACTGAAGGGGCGCCTGGGTGGCGCAGTCGGTGAAGCGTCCGACTTCGGCTCAGGTCACGATCTCGCGGTCCGTGGGTTCGAGCCCCGCGTCGGGCTCTGGGCTGACGGCTCGGAGCCTGGAGCCTGTTTCCGACGCTGTGTCTCCCTCTCTCTCTGCCCCTCCCCCGTTCATGCTCTGTCTCTCTCTGTCCCCAAAATAAAAAAAAAAAATAAACGTTGAAAAAAAAAAATTTAAACTGGTTCACTGGAGCAGCAAATACATTTTGTCTCCCTACCGAGCTCACCTCTGTGGAATCTACATTTTCCTTCCCGTCTCC
Source organism: Lynx rufus (assembly GCF_022079265.1). NCBI lineage: Eukaryota > Metazoa > Chordata > Mammalia > Carnivora > Felidae > Lynx > Lynx rufus. The sequence continues at coordinate 4,451,023 of NW_025814840.1, read as the reverse complement.
GGGACCTGTTTCCTCTTCCCCGGGTTCTCGATGACACCAAAGCACTTGAGTATTCCTGCTTCACAGTCGACAGTGTTAAGTGTTCATTTGCCAATTCAGATTTTGCCCGTGACTCCAGTAGAACTCTCAAAATATGTCAAGGGGGAAGGAAAGCAAGCTGATAAGACTGAAGTACATCTCTATCACGTGAAGATGTTTAATGTTAACATAATGGGAGACGACCTGGACTTTTGCATTCTTCCCTTTAAAAAGAGAAAACGTGTAGTTCACCCTTACAGATTCCTCGACACATTAAAAAAAAATGAGAACAGATCTGGTAGTTTAAATACAATTATCCTTTTACTTTTGTGAGAAGATTTGAAAGAAAACTTTGAAGTATTATGTCACGTGACTTGCGGTCAGATGAATAAGGCGACCTGATGCCTTTCGCTGTGCTGCCGCAGGCTGTGACTTTGAAGTTTGAGATGAAAAGTCAGTCCTGGCATAAAAACAGTAGCAGTCGGGTACTACGTGGCTTTACGTTTATTCCTCGTAATAAAGTCAAGATTTAGTTTAAAGTGTAATCTTCATCATGGAGGTGGTAGAATTGATGCAGAAGGAGAGTGAGTTCCTTGGTGAAGGAAGATAGTATTGGAACTGGGCGTCACTGGTCATCATAACTTCTGTCCTTACCTGTAGAGACTGACAATTTTAAAAGGGGTTTTTGACAATTGACTTGTTAGAACACAAGCATATTAGCTGAGGAAATTTACCTTCTAAGCAGTAAAATTTAAGAAGAAAAAGTCTAACTGCTAAATATTCTATTGTCCTTGTTAAAAGAGATACAAATACAGAGATGTAAATTAGGGAATTTCCCAGTTACGTTTTAATCCACTCTGACTGCATTTGATTTCTGATAAAGCAGACTGCACAGTCTCCATATTTACTTCATACTAATTCATTTTTTACCTTTCTTATTTTTTCTAATTCTTTTGGATTTAAAACTGTTCTCATTCTTACATTTGGAGATGGATATTTAAATAATGTTTTCAGCCTGTTTTATTTTCTGACATACACGTTTAGTGCTCTTAGGTCCCTTTTAACAGAGTCTTAGCTGCTTCCTACATAATTTTATGTGCAATATTTTGTTAAAATTTTTAATGTTTTTTATTTTAATTTCATTGTACCTTTGAGTTTTATTGGAATTTAATTTCCAAACATCTGTGGATATCTAGCATATTTGCACTGTAATCACAGAGCTTAAAACATTTTATATCAGTCTGTTAAAAACTTTTCGAGACTTGCCTAGAATATACCAATTGTGAAAATTGTTCCACATATATATACCTACCTGTTGGTTAGCTCTATTGATGACTAATGAAAGGGCATTGATATACATTAATTGTGGATTTGTAGTCTTTTTAGTTCTATCAGTTTTCCTTTGTATGTTTGAGGCTGTGTGTATAGATATTTGATATTATTAAATCTGACTTGTGGCTTTATGAGGTGCATTGCTTTAAAAGCTCCTGTGTGTCATGTTAGTGTGGGTATACCAACTTCACATGTGTTCTGGTTCGGAGGGGAGCTTTGTCACACAGAGTCACTTCCATAAATGTTCCCAATCCAATAAAGCATTGAATCTCTTCAGTGGGTTTTATTGGAGAATAAAGGAGAAAGAGAGAGAGAGAGAGAGAGAGAGAGAGAAAAGACTGTGTCCTTAATACCCCACAATGTAGACTATATTAGTTTTCTGTGGTCACTGAAACAAATTAGCACGGACTTAATGGCTTAGAACCACACAAATTAATGATCTTACAGCTCTGGAGAAAACTCTCTGACGTGAGTGTCACTTGGTTAAAACCAAAGTTTCTGGAGGGTTGTGTTTCTTCTGGGGCTTCTGAGGGACAGGCCTTTCCTCGCATTTTCCGGTTGCCAGAGGCTGTCCTCCTTCCTTGGCTCAGGTCTGTGTTCAGTGGTTCACCCTGTGAACACATCGCTCCAGACTCCGCTTGCTTCTTCACATGGCCTTCTGCATCCCGGAGACTTTCTTCTGCCTCTTTCGCCTGTAAGGTCCCTTGTGATGTGTTGGGCCCGTCTGGATTATTCTGCATAATGTCCCCGTGTGACGGCCAGCTGACGAGCAAACCGAATTCCACTCGCCTCCTCACTTAATCTTCTGTGTAACCCAACACAGTCAAGTTTGCAGGGATAAGGATGTGACAGCTCTAGGGGGCTTCAGTCTTCCCAGAGCGTTGCCATTGGGGCCCCTGCTGAGAATTCACGGTGATTATCTGAGTCCATCATCCTCGGGGTCCATTTCAATTCCAATTTTTGTTTCCCCAGTCACACAGGAAGAGATTGGTAGCAGGCCGGAGTTGACCAAAGCCTGTGCGTTCCACAGAAAGTACTGTTGTCAGGAGTGGCCCTTGGGAAATCGCCTTTGAGCTGTTGGGATGTTCTGCCTGACACGGGTGTTTCTGTATGCCTCCGTCTTTGGGCCACCCCGTACCTCTAGGACCAGATGAGATTGTCCTGGCAATGTGACTTCTAGTGGATGCCTGTGTTTGCTGTCGGGGGCTGGGGTGTGAGCAACAGGTCAGGCAGGCAGGCACTGTGTGCCTAGGAGTTTCATAAACCATGATCTGCCTTTTCAAAAAATAATTTTAATGTTTATTTTTTTAAAAACGAGAGAGACAGAGCATGAGCATGGGGCGGGGGGGCAGAGCGAGAAGGAGACACAGAATCTGAAGCAGGCTCCAGGCTCTGAGCTGTCAGCACAGAGCCTGACACAGGGCTTGAACCCACGAACATGAGATCACGACCTGAGCCAAAGTCAGACACTTAGCTGACTGAGCCACCCAGGCACCCCAGTGATGGTATACATCTTAAGGAAAGCATGAGACCTTTTGATCTGCAAATGAGTCAGGCAAGATAAATTAGGCAGTACTGTGAAAATGAGCAACCCCCTGTTTAGGGGCCTAAAGTAAGGAAGGTTTTATTTCTCAGCATGTCCATCCTGGGCTACCTGGGAGCTCTGCCCCGTGTCCTCCTTACATCAAGATCCAGAATGATGTCATAACCATCACCTGAGGCAGTCCAAACTGTGTCAGAGCAAGAGAAAATAGGGATGTGTGTTTATGTCTGTATTTCTATAGTTTAGATGTGCTTTAGGTGTTTAGATGTTCTTTTTTTTTTTTTGATATTTATTTATTTATTTTGAGAGAGAGACAGAAAGAGAGACAGGGAGAGAGAATCCCAAGCAGGGCCCTCGCTCTCAGTGCAGAGCCTGACAGGGCGCTCCAAGTCATGAACCATGAGGTCATGACCTGAGCTGGAATCAAGGGTCAGATGCTCAACCGACTGAGCCCCCCAGGCACCCGTAGATGAACTGGTTCTTAAAGCTTCCCTTTGGTAGTGACAGAGACCCTCCTGCTCACATTGTCATTGGCCGGGGGGTTGCATGGCCATGTCAGAATTCAAGTGCACAGTGGAGGTTCGGCCCTGCCATGTGCCCAGAAGAAGAACCGGAATATTTGTAAATAATCCAGACAACCACCACAGAAATCAGGTACACGTGTTGGTGTACATATATGTTGAGAAGATGTTTTTTTGAGGAGTTTGTGACTTGGAGAATTCTTTTCCGAGTTATTAACATCCTCTCATTTTATGGAAGAATTATGTAGAATTTATCTAAAAGAGAGTATGATACACACAGAGTATAATCAGCTTTTTTTTTTTTTTTTTTTTGACAAGGCTGCATCTGCTCCGTGTCCTGACAAGTGGATCTGTCCGATGTAGATGCCATTACCTCGTTACAGTTGCCCATTCGGTTAATCTGGCCTTGCCAGCGGTGCTAATTCTTGAAGGAATTCTTCAGTTTGGGACGTTAAAGACCACAGAGGATTAACTGAGAATCGTGGATCACGGAGTCTGTAATGAGACCCACACGTGGCGCCCCGAGCCAACCTGACAGAGGACTGAAACCGTAGCAAAAGTGCACACTAGCCTGATGTAAAACCTCAGGTCTTATCAGTTCTAGTTGCAAATACGTGACCTCTCATAACGGCAGATGTTTCGGGAGTTCGATGTGTAGCTTTTCTCTGGGCATGATGGCATTACCCGTTCTGTCTGAAATTGACGCTGTTTATTGGGAAACAAAAGCTTTTCGTCCAGGGCGGTGGTTCTCCGATTTGGTTGCACGTTAGAAGATCCCAGGGGGTTTAGTAAGCGTGAGCGGAAGCCCAGGAAGTCCCGGAGGAGGGTTTAGATGGAGCCTGGCATGTGTGTCGTGTGGCGTGTGCATATGCTGTGCAGGGCGTCTCCTAAGCGCGTCAGATACTCTCGGACGCACGCTAGCTAAGCACCTACCACGGTGCCTGCAGTTGTTGAAAGCGCTCACCAGTGGCAGCTGATGTTAGTTTTTTGCCTTGCCCGTCAGTGCCAGGGCTGTTCCTGGGTGTCTCCTTGGAGCGGCGCAGAGAACAAAAGGCTTCGTTCCTTTTGGATTTGCGCTTTGCCATTTGAGCCGGCCGTGAAGGGACACCTGTCAGGCGTTCCCTGGGGCAGACGACCCCGCCACGTACTCTTACGTTCCTGGCTGCGGTCCAGTCCCACAGACTCTCCCTCCCAGAGACGTTTTAGAGGATAAATGCGACAAAACGTCAAGAAGAGTTTCTCTCACAGACAAGCTTAGCATTGGATTTGGGTAACAGTTGCCACTATCCAGAACTCCCTTAGGCTGGCTAACTTAGGGCGTTGAAGAGAAAATAATTATAGACCTTTCAGCAATTATTTCCAGAAATTTGTCTGTATTGTAGACCAGGAGTTGATAGACGCTCTCCGTTACAGAGACGGAAGAAAGGAAGACGGTGAGGGATGGAAACTTCTAGCAGCCTCCATTAAATCCACTCATTTCTTCCTCACTAACAGATGTAAGAGGAAACTGGCTTATCCCTCCTCTGATACATGTCTACCCAGTGGGGTAATCTCTGAGAAAGCCTTCTCAGAAAGCTTTTTAGAGGAGGATACTTTTGTGGAATAGGAATAGATCCTTTTTTATACTTCTGCCTCAAGTTCTTCTCTCTTAGAATAATGGCTGGGGCTCTAGCAGCCACTTTGGACCATGAGTCATATTTAAGGAGAGGATCCACGTGGCTTTTGAGGGTACAGCAGAAAGAGAGAAAGACACTCGGTTTCTGGTGTGTTAGACTTGTCAAACCCGCATCGCACTGCCTGTGTCTGGAAAAACATTACATTTCGATCTTGCTTAACTTTTCATTGATTTCCTTCTTTTTACACTCTGTCCTGTGTAACTCTTGCGGGGCACGAAACTGTTGGAAAAAGAGAAAATCAATTTAAGAAGGATACAGAAAGCTAGAGAATGAGAGAGGTAGTTGGAGAAAGATGCTGAGGTCTCGACAGATGGTAGGGAAGTAGAGAAAGGAGAAAGTGGGGATTGGGGGTGCCTGGGCGGCCCAGTCAATGAAGCATCCCACTCTTGGTTTTGGCTCAGGTCAAGATGTCACAGTCGAGCCCCATGGGGTCGAGCCCCATGGCATCAAGCCCTGCAAGGGGCTGGGCGTGGAGCTCTCTGTCTCTCTCTCTTTCAAAAAAAAAACATGAATCCAGATAAAGGGAGGCATGGGGGCGGGTGCTGGGGGAAAGACGAGACGACAAGAGAAGTGGGTGTGAAATGAGAAAAGAGAGGCAGACTCACCTGGTGCCCACAGACAGTGCGTTACAGGAGCCGCTGTAACTCTGGTTAGGGCTTGTTCGATGGGGGTGTCTGGCACCCAGAACCAAAGTACACTGTCTGCATGACTGTTTCACGTAATTCTTCGCTTTCTTCACGTGCCTTCAGTCTTCCCTGTAGCAGCCTGGGTGCCATCTTTAAGGAGCAGTACCGCACGTCACGTTTTAACCTTTGCTTTCCTCCCATGGGTGGAACCTGGTGGAGTGATGAGCACATAATTGAAGTTCATCCAGTATTTCACGGAAAGAAGTTGCAGCGATGTTGTTTTACATGTACTGCATTATGTCATATGATATATTTTATTTAATACAAGTATTACATAGAGGAAATAGGGGTAGTGAATAAACAATTCCAGAGAGGCGTAAAGCAGTCTTCTTGTGGTATAAAAACATGTGGATCGCTCTCTAGGAAATCATGCTTATCAATTAAATGTATGGGAAAGTAAAATATATTTAAAAGTAAAAACAACTTAATTTTTGGTCGGTAAGCAATTTTAGACTAAGTTCTTTAAAGTGTTGTGTTTCTAATATGTTTTTGAATACAGATGTGTTCAACAGCTTAAATATCTGTAATTATTAGCAAAAATACAATCCCAGTGGGTTTTTTTCATATTAAAATAGATCTTCTGTTTTTTTCTATACCAGTTAAGATTAAAAAAAAAAGCAATGTGTTCCTGAAGAAAATAGAAATCTCTGCTAATTTTTTGCAGATAGAATTTTACAAGGTATTGCAGAAGAGAATAAAGTAAATGTGTGGGAACAGCTGCTGTTTTTGAAATGGTGCCTCAACAGTGGGACCGGGGGGGGGGGGGTCTGTTATTTGTCACCTGCTTACAGCGGTACAACCTGGGTTCTTAGGACCAGACTTCCAACCACGGAGTCTGTCGTGATGTCTCTTTCCCATCTGAGCTGGGCGATGCTGCCTCACTTTTCTGGGCCAGGTTTGCCTCAACAGACAAGAGGGGACTGTTACAAGGGGGGCCAGCTGCTGGGCACAATTAGTCGGGTTATCCTTTATCTCCACACACTTGTAATTAACAAACATAAAAAGAACCCACTGAACACAAAGAAACACACCTTTTGAAAACAAACAAACAAGGATGGATGTTCATTATGGTCACAAGCAATGATCACAGGCAGAAGGAAAGATATTTTGAAAATATCACATGTTTAAACAAACATTTTAATGAAAACCTCACAGATAAGTATAGAATTAGTTTTTGAGTGTCAATTTAAGGCAGTCAGGAGAATGTGCAGTATTAATGTTTGATAAGGAAGCAGTAGTTCTTCATTCAAATATTTTGTTATCTAGCCAGACCTTTTTTTCTTATTTCTCCAGGCAGCCTTTTGAGGGGAAAGCTCTGTGTTTGGTGTTGAGACCTAGGTTTGAATGTAGACTTGCCACCTTGTAATGGTGCTAATGTGGGTGGGTTATTTAACTTTCTCACATTCAATATTTTATTTAGCCAGCCAAGCCTGAAGTTTCTTACATAGGCAGTGATGAGAACGAGTGTGTGTATCTCTCAGGCTGGTATTAACATATGAGGGTCTTTATAAACAAGTATAAGGTCAACGATGGAATAAAAGGCGTTGCTTGTATACCCTCCATTGTCCACTAAGTCAATAATACATTTTTGTTTGCTCCATCAAGAATTCATATCTGAACAGTTCCTCATCATTGGCCATTAATAGAATTTTCAGGGAGTCTTGTTTTAGAATTTCAGTCAATCATTAAGAACTTTTATATGCCTAGCACTTTTTATGAGACACTCATATTTTATGTTTTCATTAGGAGATTAAGAATAATAGTGATGAATACCGTGTAACCTATATGCTTTCCAGTTTTGAAAGGTATGACTGCTAATTTGTTACCTTTTTTCTGCTTTTCTTTTGTATCATTAAAACATCTCTAACACAAAGAAATATAAACCACTATTAGATCCTTCTGTTGAGAGACAGTGAATACATTATCGAGATGGTAAATGCCTCTTGAAATTTCATGTACATGTCATATGCTCTCACACCTGTCTTCCCTGTATTTGGTCTCAGAGGTAAATGAAAAGACATCTAAGATCTTACATCTAGTATTGATATTCTAGTCAGACTCAAATATTTGTACCTGGGTTCAGGTTGGCATAAATAAGCCCATGTATTTCCTATTGTGAACTAATCATTTTGCAATATTTCTGTTTCATAATATGTATTTTTGAAATTACCCAAACCTCAGGGAATTACTATGCAGTGTTTACTCATGATGCAAAATTTCCGGATATACAGAACCAACCATAAATCCCATATCTGCATATCTAGATAGATGTCAAACATATGTGACACACATATGGCACAAGAAATTAAATTTATAAGACTGTGAATGCTTTTTGGTTTGCTTTTATATCAATACTATGTAGACATACCCTCATGAATTCTTTAGCCATGTGAGTTACTGGGCAAAGTGTTGTTTCATTTGGTAACAGGTAATCTACATGTAAACTATGACTTCAATAAAAGGTGTTAGGAAGGGGCACCTGGGTGGCTCATTTGGTTAAGTGTCTTAACTCCTGATTTTGATTCAGGTCATGATCCATAGTTCGTGGGTTCAAGCCCTATACTGGTCTCCCACTGAGAGTGCAGAGCCTGCGTGGGATTCTCTCTCTCCCTCTCTCTCTGCCTCTCCCATGCTCATGCTCGCTTTCTCTCTCTCAAATAAATAAAACTTAAAAAAATTTAAAAAATTAAAAATATTAAAAATAATAGTGTTGGGAAAACTGAATATTCACATGCAAAAGAATGAAGGTGGACCCATATACTATGTTATAGAACTAACAAAAATTAACTTGAAATGAATTAAAGACTTAAAAGTAAGACCCAGAACCATAAAACTCCTAGGAGAAAACACAGAGAAAGTTCCTTGACACTGGTCTTGGCATTGAGTTTTTAGATACGACACTAAAAGCACAAGCAACAAAAGCTAAAATTAACAAGTGGGACTACATCACACTAAAAACCTTATGTACAGCATAATAGTCAGTAGAATTAAAATGTAGCCTGTGGAATGGGAGAAAATATTTTCAAACCACATATGAGATAAAGGGTTAATAGCCAAAATAAAAAAAAGAATGTATAAAACTCAATAGCAAAAACAAAAACAAACAAAAAAACCCCAACCAAATAATTTGATGGGTAGAGAATCTGACTATACATTTTTCCAAGTAAGACATAGAAATGACCAACAGGTACCTGAAAAGATGTTCAGCATCACTAATCAAGGAAAATTAATCCAAACCAGGTATGTGGGAGACACTATGTATTGAAAATACTGTCTTCTCCTCACTGAGTATTCATGAGTCACTTGTGAAATATTAGTTGACTGTGGTATTGCTTTCTTAATTTCAGTTTTGGACTGTTCATTTCCAGTATATAGAAACACAATTAGTTTTTGTGTATTGTTCTTATATCTTGAAAACATGTTAAAATTATTTATTAGTTCGGGGCGCCTGGGTGGCGCAGTCGGTTGGGCGTCCGACTTCAGCCAGGTCACGATCTCGCGGTCCGTGAGTTCAAGCCCCGCGTCAGGCTCTGGGCTGATGGCTCAGAGCCTGGAGCCTGTTTCCAATTCTGTGTCTCCCTCTCTCTCTGCCCCTCCCCCGTTCATGCTCTGTCTCTCTCTGTCCCAGAAATAAATAAAACGTTGAAAAAAAATTAAAAAAAAAAGAAAAAAATTATTAGTGCTTTTTTTTAATATTTATTTATTTTTGAGAGAGACAGGCAGAATGCGAGTGGGCAAGGGGCAGAGACAGAGAGAGACACAGAATCCAAAGCAGGCTCTAGGCTCCAAGCTGTCAGCATAGAGCCTGACGTGGGGCTCGAACTCACGGGCCATGAGATCATGACCTGAGCCGAAGTCGGACACTCAATCGACTGAGCCACCCAGGCACCCCTATTTATTAGTTCTAGTGTTAGTTTGTGGATTCCTGATATGGGATCATGTCCTTTGATAATAAAGAAAGCTTACTTCTTTATTTTTCATCTGTATGACTGTAATTTTTATTTCCTGCTTTGTTGCACTGGCTAGAACCTCCAGTAAAATGTTGAACAGAGTGGTGTGGATGGATATACTTACCTTCTTGTCCATTTTAGGGCAAAAGTATCCCATCTTTCATTCTGAGTGGGATTTCAGCTATAATATTTTATAGATGCTTTTTAATATATTGGAGAAGTTTCTTCTGTTCTGATTTATTGAGGGTGTTTATCATGAATAGATGTTGGATTTTTTCAGATGATTTCTGCACATTTATTGAGATGACATTGTGGTTTTTGTTCTTTATTATATTAATTATATTAATATGGTTCTTTAAATTAATTGATTTTCAATGTTACATCAACCTCATGTTTCTGAGATAAATAATATTTGGTCATGATGTGTAACTTTTTAAAAATATTGAAGCATTTAAAAACTAGTTTGTTCAGGTTGTATGTGTATATGTTTACGAAGAATATTTTTTGTGTAGTGTGTTTTTTTTTTTTTCTTGTGATTTATTTCCCCCTGTAGTTTTAGTATTAGTGTAATACTGGCCCCATAGAATGAGTTGGGAAGGGTTCCCTCTTTGTTTGTTTTTTTCCTCCTTCCACTTTATTATTTGTATATGTTCTTGTAGAAATATGTATTCAATTGCTTTGTCCATTTTTTAGTATTTATTTATTTATTTATTTTAAATGTTTATTTTTGAAAGAGAGAGAGCGGGGGAGGGGTAGAGAGAGAGATAGAGCATGAGCAGGTAAGGGTAGGGGCAGAGAGAGAGACAGGGAGACAGAATCCCAGGCAGGCTCTGCGCTATCAGCACAGAGCCTGATGCGGGGCTCAAACCCATGAACGAGATCACAACCTGATCCAAATCCAAGAGTCTGATGTTTAACCGACTGAGCCACTCAGATGCCCCCTCCTTTGTCCATTTTTTGACGTTTATTTATTTATTTTGAGAGAAAGAGAGAGAGGGGGCGTAAGTGCATGAGCAGGGGAGGGGTGAAAGGGAGAGACAGAATCCCAAGAAGACTCCACATTCAGTGTGGAGCCCAATGTGGGGTTCAGTCCCACGATGTTGAGATCATCACCTGAGCTAAAATCAAAAGTTACATACTTAACCACCCAGGAGCCCCTTTGTCCGTTTTTAATGGAGTTTTATTTTTTTTTTGAGATATCTTCTATATTTTATTTCTGTATTTCAGTTTCTATTTCAGTTGTGCTATACATATTTAAAAGTTCAAGTGATTTTACTATTCTCTGACCCCACCCCCATAGTGCAGTATTGTCTGTATCTACAGGGGAATGAGTTACAGGTAACTAATTCATATCTAGTCTGCATATTACCTGTGTTAACTATGATTACCTTTAAAATGTTGTTTGGGTCTCTGTTTACTTTCTCTCTGCTACCACTATTGGTAATTTAATAATTTAAAGTCTCCTGCTTATGTTTAAATGTAAGTTTCTAAACACACTAATTGGAACCTATATACATACTTGCACGACTGGCGAATTTTATTTTGGGTGATTTTGTTCTTCTGTGCCATTGGGGGGTCACCCCCCCACTGCCAGCAGTATTTATCTGTCTTTTATCTTTTTTAGGGAAGATTTCCTGTAATGGAACATTCTAATGTGCTTTGGGGAGGGGCCTGCGAGGGTGCAACAGGGCTATAGACCTGGTGATGTGCCTTCTTGGGGATGAGGCATCTTACCGTTTAGAATTCAGGTTTTTCCTCAATCCCCCTATTTCGATTACTCTCAACTATGTCTGGTTTCCCCTGAGCCTAAGGTTTCTTTTCAGAAAGCAGAGCATCCTTCTTCTGCTCAGGTATGTGGGAGACAAGATCCCTGGTGCACAAGATAGTGAAAATGTCTGAAATTATTTTATTTTTTTTAATATGGAATTTAAGTGAAACCTCCAGCTTTTGGCTGAATTTGGCACACATTAGTGGTTCCTATCATTGGCTGGATATTAAAAGTATCTTGAGGGGCGCCTGGGTGGCGCAGTCGGTTGAGCGTCCGACTTCAGCCAGGTCACGATCTCGCGGTCCGTGAGTTCGAGCCCCGCGTCAGGCTCTGGGCTGATGGCTCGGAGCCTGGAGCCTGTTTCCGATTCTGTGTCTCCCTCTCTCTCTGCCCCTCCCCCGTTCATGCTCTGTCTCTCTCTGTCCCAAAAATAAATAAAAAACGTTGAAAAAAAAATTAAAAAAAAAAGTATCTTGAAACTGTAAGGGAAATAAATCAAGCAGAGGAAATAGAGGAAGAAGGGAAGGAAGGAAGGAGGGAGGGAGGGAGGAAGGGAGGAAGGGAGGAAAGAGAGCAAAGAAACAAAAATGAAGGTGGTGCCCATTTATTAGCCCAGAGATTGTACTTAATTGGTTAGTGGAGGGGGTTACTGATCATTGGTATTTGATAAAACTCTGAACCTGATTGCAGCCAGGGCAGGGGCCACTGCCTTCCTGTCTTCCCCTGTAGGGCCTTGTACATTCCCTTTTTTATATCCTCTCCTACCACCATCTGCTTTTATCAAGGTGCTCTAGCCACATTCCTGTGATTGCTGTTTTATTTAAGCACTCCAAATACAAGCTCTTCTTTCAGTCTCTGCTCCTTTTTCTTGCAGTCTCATTACCAACATTGCTGCTTTCTGCTTCTTGACCTATTTTTTAAGAATCTACTGAAATACCCACCTTTTGCTGGTGTTTTCCTCAGTATCTGATTTTAAATAGTAGTACTCTATTTCCTAATCCCTGCTTTCATCTCTGGTTTATTTTTTTTTGCCCATTACATGTCACCTTATTTAAAGTGTTTGCATTTTATTTATTTATGTTTCATTGCTTTTCCTGATAGAACAGATATCCTATAAAGCAGGAATTTGTATTGGTCTATTCCAAGTTTTTTTTTTTTTTGTTTTGTTTTCCTCTCTTCAAAAAGAGCTAGGTGCAATTTGATGTTTAATAAAGAGTTCTTGGGTGACTGGGCAGCTCAGTTGGTTGAGCCTCCGACTTCAGCTCAGGTCATCATCTCACAGTCGGTGAGTTCGAGCCCCGCGTCGGGCTCTGTGCTGACAGCTCAGAGCCTGGAGCTACTTCGGATTCTGTGTCTCCCTCTCTCTCTCTGCCCCTCTTCTGCTCACCTCTCTTTCTCAAAATTAAATAAGCATTAAACATTTTTAAAAATAAATAAAACAATAAAGAGTTCTTGACTACAGCAATAAGTGACCAAATAATACCACATAAAAATATATCAGAAAAGTAGAAAAAAATAATAATATAAACTTTAAATTTGTTTTGTCAGTTTTTCTTTTTATTTTTTAAAGCTTATTTATTTATTTTCAGGCAGAGACAGACAGAGCAACAGAGAGAGTGTGCAAGCAGGGAGGGACAGAGCAAGAGGGGGAGAGAAAAAATCCCAAGCAGGCTCTGTGTTGTCAGCACAGAGTCCGATGCCTTGAGATCATGACCTGGGCCAAAACTAAGAGTCAGATGCTTAACCAACTGAGCCAGCATCCCAGTTTTGTCAGCTTTTAATAGATGAAACAGACTTAAAATATTATGGATAGAGCAATTCTGAATAATATTAGTACTGAATTATTCATGTTTTCTAACAGTAGAAATTATAATAAACACCAATGTGAAAAAAAATCTTAAAAATAAGCATAAAATTAAAAATCTACAGATTCTTGGATATCAAAGGTAAAAACAGGGGCACCTGCATGGCTCAGTTGGTTAGGCATCCAATTCTTCATTTCAGCTCGTGTCATGATCCCTGGGTCATGGGATCGAGCCCCACATTGGGCTCTGTGCCATCAGTGCAGAGCCTGCTTGGGATTCTCTCTCTCCCTCTCTCTCCCTCTCTCTCCGCCCCTCCCCTGATCATTCTCTCTCCTTCTCTCCCTCTCCCTCTCCCTCTCCCTCTCCCTCTCCCTCTCTCTCTGTCTCAAAATGAAATAAACTTTAAAAGAAAATTTTTAAAAAGTAAAAAAAAAAAACCAAACTTCCATTTTAAAACAATTTTGAGCTAATGTGATATAAATAATGATAAAATACCTTACGTAGACTCTTTAAGTAAACTATAAACAAACAGAAACCCTACATTATATCAACAGTTATAAATAAGATCGGTTTCTGGATCTGACTGAGAAAAGTTAACTCCATAAATTCAACACGATAAAAAATTAACTGAAATATGTATTGAAATCAGTTGTTTACCCAGAGATGCATGAGCTTCCACACGACCAAGAAGTCTCGAAACAAAGTAGGATGCATGTAAGTGGGAATATTTGGAAAAGTTTTAAACTGTTTGTTTTCATATGTGTTCCTATACAGTATTTATAAATCTTCACTCACGTATTTAAATGTGCTTTCTTTTTACATTTCATATTTGCTATTTCCATAAAAGCATTTTCTGTGAGGCTAGTAATAAAACCAAGTTAATGCCTGGGCATAAGGCTGTCCTCCTTTTCAGGGCATGAATCTCCTCTTGTTGATGGGGACAGAGCGCCCGTGCAGTCACGAGGAGCCTCCCTTCTCATTTCCAGCAGCTTGGTGCTGGACAGCGTCATCTGTGGCTGGACCTGGTGTGCGAGCAGTAGCGCTTCCTGGTGGCCTAGCAGGGGAGCCGGGAGCCTGGGCGCTGGGGCCGCGGGGGCACTAACCCCCAGTGGCATCCTCTGTTGCCCTAGGAATACCGGGGACCCAAACGGAGGGGGGGTTATCTCGCCAAACACATGAAGGCCTTAAAATTTGTATTATTTTTATTTTGTTTGCAGAATTTAAGATAGTTTCCAAAAAAAAAAAAAAAATAGAGTTAGTAAGCAAGGGAGCCTACTCCCATATACTGGGACCAAGCGAGGTGTCTCGTTACCCAGATTATCAAAGGCAGGATTTGGGCTCCACGGTGGTGATGGCAGTAAGGTGAACAGCTCACTGGGCGGCAAAGCTGTTGGATCAGGAGCATTCTTTACTGTCTGGAAAATCTCAAACACGGGGCAAGGATTATGTAGGCAAATAAGGTGTTCATGCAACATGAATCAGACAGCTCATGAAATGTGCTCCAGTATAAGGTTATATGTGAAATGTATCTCAATAAGAGGAAAAAAAATTAAAACGGAAGAAAAAACGTTACCTGGGATGCAAAATTAGTAAGTGGAAAAGTCCTGATTCTTTGTTCTTTATATAATTTTGTGCCTCTTATAAGCCAAAGGCAGGATGAAGTACACGAGAAAGGCCCAAAAACTCATTTTTCAAAATTTAATTAAAAAATTTTTTTAACGTTTATTTACTTTTGAGAGAGAGAGAGAGAGAGAGAGAGCATGAGCAGGGGAGGAGAGAGGAAGAGGAAGACAGAATCCGAAGCAGGCTCCAGGCACTGATCTGTCAGCACAGAGCCTGCCGCGGGCCTGAACTCACGGACTGCAAGATCATGACCTGAGCTGAAGTTGGACGCTTAACTGACGGAGCCACCCAGACGCCCCGATAGATCTAATTTTTAAAATAAATCATTCATTCTGCTGAAATGTCTTCCTAAAATCCTCTTCTAATGTTAAAACGTCAGTGGATCTACAAAGTCTCTTCTTTTTGCTGTTTTAAATATTAGCTGGTTTGTAAATGTCACTTCAAAACAGCAAATGAAAAAATTTTGCAATAATGGCGCTTAGAACTTAGGATCCTATTAAATAATTTAAAAGATTTGTTGAGGGGCCCCTGGGTCGCTTAGTCACTTAAGCGTCTGACTCTTGATTTCAGCTCAGGTCATTGTCCCACAGTTTGTAAATTCAAGCCCCATATCAGGCTGCAAGCAGAGAGTGTGGAACCCGCTTGGGATTCTCTCTCTCCTTCTCTCTTTGTCCCTCCTGTGCTCACACCCAATCTTTCTCTCTCAAAACACATAAACTTAAAAAAAAAAAGATTTCTGGAAACAACATTACCAGCCACTGCTAACTATCGAGACGAAAGCACTGCCCGCGATAATCTTAAGAAGGATTAGATGAAGGGAAGGAGCTGGAGGCCTGTGGATTCGCCCCATGTGAGGGCGAGCAGGTGAGTGTGTTCACACAGGGGCGGTTTTCCCGAGTGGGGCCCCAGCCCTTGGCAGGCTCCCCGGCAGGAGCAGTTCCAGATGACCCCGTGGCTCCCCCTCCGCCGGCTCCTCTGCCCTCAGGCTTGGGCGGGTTGTGGTCCTGCTGTGGATTTGTATCCAAAACCCCAGGCTAACGAAAGGAAGATCTGAAACATGTACAAATCCCAGGTCTGGATGTCTTCTTTGGAGAAATGTCTGTTCATGTCTTTTGCCTATATTTTTATTACTATTTTAAACTTTTTTTAACGTTTTTAATTTTTTTTTGAGATAGAGCGGGAGTGGGGGAGGACCAGAGAGAGAGGGAGACCCTGAATCTGAAGCAGGCTGTAGGCTCTGAGCTGTCAGCACAGATCCCAATGTGGGGCTCGAACTCACAAACCCTGAGATCATGACCTGAACCGAACTTGGACGTTTAACCCACTTGGGCCACCCAGGTGCCACTTCTGCCTATTTTTAATTGGATTATTTGGGAGTTTTTTGGTGTTGTCTAAATTGTTTATATATTTTGGACACTAACCCTTTATTGGATATGTCACGTACAAATATCTTCTGCATTCTGTAGATCATCTTTTTCTTTTGTTGATTGTTTCCTTTGCTGTGCTTTTTATATTGATGTAGTCCCGATAGTTTATTTTTGCCTTTGTTTCCCTTGTCTCAGGAGACTTATCTAGAAAAAAAATTGCTACGGCCGATGTCAGAGAAACTACTGCGACTGCTCTCCTCAAGGATTTTGATGGTTTCCTGTCTCACATTTAGGTCTTTAATCCATTTTGACTTTATTTTTGTATATGGTGTAAGAAAGTGGTCCAGTTTCATTCTTTGGCACATTGCCGTCGAGTTTTCCCAGCACCATTTGTTGAAGAGACTATGTTTTTTCCCATTTGATATTCCTGCCTCTTTTGTCTAAGAGTAACTGACCATATATCCTGGGTTTATTTCTGGGCTCTCAGTTTTGTTTCATTCATCTGTGTGTCTGTTTTTGTGCCAGTGCCATTCTGTTTTCATTACTAAAGCTTTGTAGTATATTCTGAAATTTGGGATTGGGATACCTCCAGTTTTGTTCTTCTTTCTCCAAGATTATTTTGGCTATTCGGGGTCTTATGTGGTTCCATACAAAGTTTAGGATTCTTTTTTCTAGTTCTGTGAAAAATGCTGTTGGTATTTTGATAGGGATTACATTAAATGTATAGATTGGTTTGGCTGGTATGAGCATTTTAACAATGTTGGTTCTTCCAGTCTATGAGTATGGGATGTCTTTACATTTGTTTGTGTCATCTTCGATTTCATTGATGTTTTATAGCTTTCTGAGTACAGGGCTTCCACCTCCCTGGTTAAGTTTATTACTAAGCATTTTCTTCTTTTTGGTGCAGTTATAACTGGGATTTTTTTTTCTCTTTCTTCAGCTTTATTATTAGTGTATAGAAATGCAACAGATTTCTGCATATCGATTTTGTATCCTCCAGCTTTACTGAATTCATTTATCAGTTCTAGCAGTTTTTTGGTGGAGTCTTTAGGATTTTTTTATATACGGTATCATGTCCTCTGCAAACAGTGAATGTTTTATTTTTCATTCATTTATTTATTTTTTTACCAACCTGGATGCCTTTTATTTCTTTCTCTTGTCTTATTGCTGTGGCTAAGACTTCCAGTACTGTGTTGAATAAAAGTGGTGAGAGAGGACATCCTTGTCTTATTCCTTGTTTTAGAGGAAAAACTCTGAGTTTTTCACCGTTGACTATGTTAGCTGTTGGTTTTTCATATATGGCCTTTATTATGTTGAAGTGTATGTTCCCTCTAAACCCACTATGTTGAGGGTTTTCATCATGAATGGACATTTTACTTTGTCAAGTGTTTTATCTGCATCTGTTCAAATGGTCATATAGTTTGTATCCTTTCTCTTGTTGATGTGATACATCATAGTGGTTGATTTGTGTATATTGAACCACTCTTGCATCCCAGAAATAAATCCCACGTGATTGTGGTGAATGATTTTTAAAATACATTGTTGGATTTGGTGAGCTAATATTTTCTTTGGAATTTTTGCCTCTGTGTTCATTAGAGGTATTGGCCTGTGTTTTTTTTCTGTAGTGTGTTTATCTGGTTTTGGAGTCAGGGTAACACTTCCTCTTAGAATGGATTTGGAAGCTCTTCTTTCCTGTTTTTTGGACTAGTTTGAGAAGAATAGGTATTAACTCTTCTTTTTCCCTCTCTCTTTAAATGTTTGGTAGAATTCACATGTGAAGCAATCTGGTCCTGGACTTCTGTTCTTGGGAATTTTTGATGACTGATTCCGTTTTATTGCTGGTAATTGGTCTGTTCAACTTCTCTATTTCTTCCTGAATCGGTTTTGGTATGTTACATGTTTCTAGGAATTTATCCATTTCTTCTAGGTTGTACAATTGTTGGCATATAATTTTTCATAATATTCTCTTAAAGTCCTTTGTATTTATTTCTGTGGTATCAGTTGTCATATCTACTCTTTCCTTTCTGTGTTTGTTATATGAGTTTTCTTTGTTTTAATGAGTCTGGGTAGTGGTTTTTCAATTTTGTTTATCTTTTCAAAGAACTAGCTCATAGGGTGCCTGGGTGGCTCTATCAGTTAGGTGTCTGACTTTGGCTCAGGTCATGATCTCTTGGTTCATGGGTTCGAGCCCTGTGTCAGGCTCTGTTCTGACAGCTCAGAGCTTGGAGCCTGCTTCAGATTCTTTGTCTCCCACCCTCTCTGTCCCTCCCCCGACTCACACTCTGTCTTTCTCTCTCTCTCTCTCTCTCAAAAATAAGTAAACATTAAAAAAAATGTCCAAAGAACTAGCTCCCAGGTTTTTTGATATCTACTGGTTTTTTTTTAGTTTCTATATCATTTATTTTTGCTATCATCTTTATTATTTCCTTCTTTCTGCTGGTTTTGGGTTTTATTTGTTCTTTTTCTAACTCCTTTAGGTGTAAGGTTAGGTTGTTTATTTGAGATTTTTCTTGCTTCTTGAGGTATGGCCACATACTTCCCTCTTAGAACCACTTTTGCTGGATCACAAAGATTTTCTACCATTGTGTTTCATTTTCCTTTTCTGTGTGTGTGTGTGTGTGTGTGTGTGTGTGTTTTAATTTTCTCTTTGATATTATGGTTGACCCATTTATTGTTTAGTAGCATGTCATTTAATCTCCATGTATTGGTTTTCTTTGCAGATTGTGTGTGTGTGTGTGTGTTTTAATTTTCTCTTTGATATTATGGTTGGCCCATTTATTGTTTAGTAGCATGTCATTTAATCTCCATGTATTGGTTTTCTTTGCAGATTGTGTGTGTGTGTGTGTGTGTGTGTGTTTTAATTTTCTCTTTGATATTATGGTTGGCCCATTTATTGTTTAGTAGCATGTCATTTAATCTCCATGTATTGGTTTTCTTTGCAGATTGTGTGTGTGTGTGTGTGTGTTTTAATTTTCTCTTTGATATTATGGTTGGCCCATTTATTGTTTAGTAGCATGTCATTTAATCTCCATGTATTGGTTTTCTTTGCAGATTGTGTGTGTGTGTGTGTGTGTGTTTTAATTTTCTCTTTGATATTATGGTTGGCCCATTTATTGTTTAGTAGCATGTCATTTAATCTCCATGTATTGGTTTTCTTTGCAGATTGTGTGTGTATGTGTGTGTGTGTGTGTGTGTGTGTGTGTGTGTGTGTGTGTGTGTCTGTGTGTGTCTGTGTCTGTGTAGTTGATTTCTAGCTTCATGGTGTTGTGGTTGGAAAAGATGCATGGTATGACTTCAGTCTTTTTGAATTTGTTGACACTTGTTTTGTCGGCTAATATGTGATCTGTTCTGGAGAATATTCTATGAGCTCTTGAAAGCATGTGTATTCTGTTGTTTTAGGATGGGCTCTTCTGAATATATCTGTTAAATACATCTAATCCAATGTGTCCTTCAAAGCCATTGTTGCCTGGTTGATTTTCAGTTTAGGTGATCTGTTGATGTAAGTGGGGTGTTAAAGTCCCCTACTATTATTGTATTACTATCAATTACTTCCTTTATATTTGTTATTAACTGTTTTATATGTTTGGGTGCTCTCATATTGGTTGCATAAATATTTACAATTGTTATATCTTCTTGTTGAATTGTTCCTTTATTATTAGATAGTGTCCTTTGTCTCTTGTTACAGAATTCATTATAAAGTCTACATTGTCTAACATATGTATTGCTACCTTGCTCTTTTTCACTTACATTTACATCCATTTTCACTTATTTTTACATCCCTTCACTTTCAATCTTCATGTGTCTCTAGTTCTAAAAATAGTCCTTTACAGACAGCAAATTGATATGTCTTCTGTTTTTATACATTCCATCACCCTGTATGTTTTGGTTGGAGTGTTTAGTCTATTTAAGCTCAAACTCATTATTGATAGGTATGTATTTATTGACATATAGTTACTTGTTTTATGTTTGTTTTTGTAGTTCTTCTGTGTTCCTTTCTTTTCTCTTTCTATTTTTTTGTGATTTATTGGTTTTCTTTAGTGATACACTGGACTTCTTTTCTTTAGTTTTTGCATATCCATTACCAGGTTTAGAAAGATTTTTTTAAATGTGTATTTATTGTTGAGAGAGTGAGAGAGAGAGAGACAGAGCACAAGCAGTGGGGAGGGGTGTGGGGAGAGGGAGAAACAATCCACAGCAGTCTTCAGGCTCTGAGCTGACATGCCGGCACAGAACCTGATGTAGGGCTCAGACTCACAGACTGCAAGATCATGATCTGAGCCGAAGTCAGATGCTTAAGCAACCAAGCCACCCAGGTGCTTCCCATTACCAGTTTTTGATTTATGTTCAACATTTAGGTTTATGTGTAATATCGTGTGCATGTAATGGTCTCTATTAAGTTGATGGTTGTTTAAGTTTGAACTACTACTAGAAAGCATTAAATTTTTACTTCTTTCCCCACCATGTTTCAAGTTATGTGTCACACTTTACATCCTTTTTTTTTTTTTAATTTTTTTTTTCAACGTTTATTTATTTTTGGGACAGAGAGAGACAGAGCATGAACGGGGAAGGGGCAGAGAGAGAGGGAGACACAGAACCGGAAACAGGCTCCAGGCTCTGAGCCATCAGCCCAGAGCCCGACGTGGGGCTCGAACTCACGGACCGCGAGATCGTGACCTGGCTGAAGTTGGACGCTCAACCGACTGCGCCACCCAGGCGCCCCTACATCCTTTTATTCTGTGAATCCCTTGACTAATTTTAATAGACACCCTTAATTTTACTTCTTTGGTGTTTCCCACTCTTGTTACTCCTGCTTATGGTCTTTCTTTTCACTCAGAGTCCCCTTTAACCTTTCTTGAATTGCTATTGTAGTGCTCATGACTTCTTTCAACTTTTGTTGCTCTGGGAAACTCTATCTCTCTCTCCCTGTATTCTGAATGAGAGCCTTGCTGGATAGAGTATTTTTGGCTGGAGGTTTTATTTATTTATTTTTTTCCTTTCAGCCCTTTAAATATATCATGTCACTCCCTTCTGGCCTGAAAAGTTTCTGTTGAAAAAAAAATCAGCTGAGAGCCTTATGGGGTTTCCCCTGTGTGTAACTGTTTTATTTTCTCTTGCTGCTTTTAAAATTCTCTCTTTATCACTACTTTTTTGCCATTTTAATTATCACACGTCTTGGTGTGGACCTGCTTGGGTTGATTTTCTTGGGGTCTTTCTGTGCCTCCTGGATCTGGTTTTCTGTTTCATTCACAGATTCCAGAAGTTTTCAGATTATTCTTCAAGTAAATTTTCTGCCCCCTTTTTTCCATTCTCCTTCTGGGATCCCTATAATGTGAATGTTTTTATGAGTGATGGTGTTGCTGAGTTCCCTTAATCTATTTTCATTTATTATTATTTTCTTCTCTCTTCTGTTCCATTTGGTTATGTTCCATTCCTCTGTACTCTAGCTTGCTGATACATTCTTCTGGTTCCTCTACTCTACCATTTATTCCCTCTCATGTGTTTCTAATTTCATTTATTGAGTTCTTTGTCTCTGGTTCTTTTTTTATGTTTTCTGTCTTTCTGTTGAGGGTCTCATTGAGGTCCTCCACTCTTTTTTTTTAATTGAGAGAGAGAGAGAGAGAAAATGAGTGAGGGGTGTAGAGAGGGAGGGAGAGAATCTCAAGCAGGCTCCTCACTGTCAGTGCAGAGCCTGATGTGAGGCTGGAACTCATGAACCGTGAGATCATAACCTGAGCCAAAACCAAGAGTTAGACGCTTAACCAACTGAGTCATCCAGGCGCCCCTCCACTCTTTTTTGTTATATTTTTTAAAGTTTTTATTTAAATTCCAGTTAGTTAACACACAGTGTAATATTAATTTCAGGTGTATAATATAATGATTCAACGCTTCCGTACAATACTCTGTGCATTCCTTAACCCCCATCACCTACTTCACCCATTCCCTCCTCCCCCTTCCCTCTGGTAACCATCAGTGTGTTCTGTGTAGTTAAGAGTCTGTTTCTTTTCTATTTTTATTTTTATTTAAATTCCAGTTACTTAGTTCACTCTTTTCTCATGTCCAGTGAGTATCTTTATGATCATTACTTTAAATTCTCCATCAGACATATTACTTATCTCTGTTTGTTTAGGTCTCTTGCTGTGATTTTTGTTCTCTTCTTTCATTTGGGGCATATTACTCTGTCTCCTCATTTTGTCTGACTCTGTTTCCATAAGTCACTTACATCGCCTGCTCTTGAAAGTCATGGCCTTATAAAAAAGAGGTCCTGCAGTGCCCCTGGGACAGTCTTGTAGGCCAACTTGGTTCCTGACCATGTCTCAGCCCATTTTCCATTTTCCACTTTCCCCGTGTCCTCTTCTCTACCTTTAGCTGTGGAGAGTCTGTTTGCTCGTCTTCGGGTCATTTCCTGGATTATTTACTCTGGTGTGGGTGTCATGTAGTTGTTTCCATGGGATGGGGTGAGCCCAGGTTCATCTTCTCTGGAAGTTCTTGGTCTCCAGTTTTTGAATTATTACTAAAATACATACTCAAAATCAGACAAGCGTTGACTGCATAAGACAAAGATTAAAAATTTTCTCATTTCAGAAGAAAAAGTTAGGGGTACCTGAGCGGCTCAGTCGGTTGAGTATCCGACTTCGGCTCAGGTCACGATGTCGCGGTTCACGAGTTCAAGCTCTGAGTCAGGCTCTTTGCTGACAGCTCGGAGCCTAGAGCCTGCTTCGGATTCTGTGTCCCCCTCTCTCTCTGCCCCTCCCCTGCTTGTGCGCTCTCTGTCTCTGTCTCTCTCTCTCAAAAATAAATGAACATTAAAAAATTTTTTTAAAAAAGAAAAAGTTAAAAGTATTAGTTGTATTATTTTCCACGTTTTTCTTTGCACACATAGAATGTTATTATACACATATATTACATGCCAGCATATAATGTAAATTATATATGAATAACGAACGTGAATTATTAAGTATGTAAAATTCAGACATGTACTCAAATTATTTATAAAAATTTAAATTGTTTTAACTTGTGCTAATGTGAGCATTGATATTAGTATATAGCACTGACAGTTATCACTTTTGATGTTTGTACTATCATTACTTTGCGAGAAAATACCAGAGTTTCAATAGTGTTTATCTGTTGTTACATATTTAGACTATTTGAATTTTTTACTCCTGTGAGTTATGTTATAATGAACAACGTTTGTACGTAACTCTCTTCTTCTATATTTGGGGTTGTATCCCTACATAAATAGATTTCCAGGAGTGGGACTTGTAAATAAAAGCTGTGTTACCATTTCGTGTAAAATGGCTTTTCAGGTGGTCTATACTCTTGATACCATCACAGCAGTGTGTGAGAGGCATTGAAGTTTAATCCTGGGACCATTCCAACAAGTTTTGTACTATCATGAGCAATGCTATAATCTCATTCACAGTTTAGGAAGGGAATAGTAGGCAGGGGAATGAGTGAGGAATTGCTTGCAATAAACAAGGCAAGAAATGAGGTGAAAACCCGAAAACAGTTTTGCAGTAGAAGCATTGATTTGTTTTTTTACTTATTTGCGATTCAAGACTGAGCCGGCACCTACTCTGTTGTGAGAACTGTTCTGAGCACCACGCCGGGTGTTTAGTGTGCGCGGAGACCGGGGCTCGCACACTCTTTTCTGGGTGTGTAAATAGAAAGCGGAGTGAAGTGGAGACACTGAGGACATGATGGGGACAACTTGTGGTGACGGCACCACCGTTACTACCATGGATGACGGTATCACTTACCTGCCCCCTGTCTTGCCCTGTTCCTGCAGCACTCCTCTCTTTCCTCCACCCTCCCTGCAGCCGTCTCAACCGGATGCCCTCTGTCCATCTTTCAGAATGAGAGTAGATGTCTGTTCATCCAGGGCATCCTCCACATTGCTGCTTGCTTTTCTTCTTTTTAAATTGGAACAGACAGAGGGGTCCGCACCTGCAATTTTCAGGACTGAGTTCTCCTTTTGGTGACTGTAGCTCCTTTTGTTTGTCTGTTTCTTCAGGCAAGAGCCATACATCGGAAAAGACCTGCAAATGTGTGAAGACCCGGGATTCTTTACGTTCATGGCTGTCAGTCATTTCTAGAGAAATATTTTCCTTTCAAACGTCTGTTCCATGTGAAGGTCCGCTGTGGGGCCTTCGCCTCACCCGTCCTGGTGTGTCCTTGTTCTTTGTCGGACTCTCGATCTCACGTGACAAGTTCCACTTCTTGTGCCTTCCCAGCAGGTCAGAGATGATGTGATTATGTGGTTGATTTTCTTTCATATGCGGTGAGGAGATCAGCGGTGTGTAGACGCCATGTTGAATTGACTCCTTTGCCAGAGTTGACTCCGGCACGACACTGCTCTTTCAGTTCATTTAAAAGAGTCTAAGTCTGCAGCGTCTTGTAGAACTGATGGTTTTTTTAAGGAACAGACTCTTCTGTTTATTTCTGAAATACTGTGAAAATTATAAGCCGAGTCACAGTTACCAGTTTTCTCTCAAAATCTCTTTCTCTTGAAATAAAAATCTCCCTTCTATTTATCATACTTAGAAAATGAAGAAACGTTTTTATGCCACTTTTTTAGCTCACGTGAGGTCTGACAAAATGCTCATACTGCTTTTCCCACAATCATCCTTTCTATTTAGTGAAACTGTTTTACTTGGTCATGGCAATATATTGAGATTATTAGAAATAATAAAGAACGGTATTAAATGTCACAAAATGATTCAGTTTGATAATGACATGAGCGCACAGAACGTATTCACATCTTTGCCTATGTCTTATTTTGACGTTGAGGCACCTCTTATTTTCAGTCCTCACATTTTAAAGGTTAAAATATATTAATTCACACACCGCTGGGAAATGTAAAAACGAAAACATACAAATGTTGCTAAGCCAGGAACACCTCTTCTAGCTTCTGTGTCTTTCGTTTTACCAATGTCATCTCTCTCCATATGTTGTTTTATAGAAATGTAATGAACAGTGTTGTTTCCTTCTATGTGTCTAGGCAAGAGCTTTATACAGCACTTTCTAACCTTGGCAAATGAGATATATTTACATTTATTTAGCAAAATATCCTTAGAATACATTCAGCAGCTATCCTCACCAATGTATCTTTTAGATTCTTTCCCAAACTGTTTAATCTTGATCTCTCACTTTTCGTAAGTTTTCCTATCCTTATAAATATTTTTCAAGAAATTTGGTACGCGATTACATGCTGTTCTACACCATTGCTAGTCATTATTTTTGGTTTTAAGATCCATCAAATTTGGGGCACCCAGCTTTTTCCTGGATATTGTCTATTCTATAGCAGGAGTGAACAAGCTCGCAGTAAAGGGACAGATGGTCAATGTCGCTGGGGTCATAGAGTTTTGATGGAACTCTTTGGCTGTCACGTTGTCTGTGAAAGCAGTCACAGATAATATGTAAGTGAATGAGCAGCATTGTGTTTCAATAAAACTTTATTTACAAAAAGAGGCGGTGGGCCGGATTTGGACAGCAGGCCATAGTTCACAGACATTTTATCTGTGCCAGAATCTCAGAATAATAATACTGACGGTAGCTAGACAGGTACCGTGAGTGCAGCAAGCCGGGTACATTTCTTTCACCTGAAGGCCTTTTTCTGTTTTTTTCGTTTTTGTCAAAGAGGTAGGAGTTCTATAAGAAGAATATATGGTCTTCTGTTTTTTTCTTTTTTATCTCCTGGCTTATGAGAGAGTTGAGCATAAGGGAAAATTAATTATTTTCTACTTACATTTACTCTAAAAATAAGGAGAGCATCACAATCAATGTTATACTTTGGTGTGGACGGCAGGGGGTAACGCAGTGTGGCCGTGTGGTTAATGCCACGTGGGAAAGAGGCTGGGGTTTCCAGATGTTCCAGTAATTCTAATTACAAAAAAGATTTACACTGGAATTTCCCCAAATTTTAAGTGTTTGCCAATGGAGTACTACATGGCAATGAGAAAGAATGAAATATGGCCCTTTGTAGCAACGTGGATGGAACTGGAGAGTGTGATGCTAAGTGAAATAAGCCATACAGAGAAAGACAGATACCATATGGTTTCACTCTTATGTGGAGCCTGAGAAACTTAACAGAAACCCCTGGGGGAGGGGAAGGAAAAAATAAAAGAGGTTAGAGTGGGAGAGAGAGCCAAAGCATAAGAGACTCTTAAAAACTGAGAACAAACTGAGGGTTGATGGGGGGTGGGAGGGAGGGGAGGGTGGGTGATGGGTATTGAGGAGGGCACCTTTTGGGATGAGCACTGGGTGTTGTATGGAAACCAATTTGACAATAAATTTCATATATTGAAAAAACAATTCTAAGTGTTTGCAAGTAATTTAAAAATTATATAGGCCAAGAATGTATGGTTCATATAAAAATGTCTGCAGGCTACGACTGACCGAGTGTTTGCAACATTGGCCTGGGAGCACACAGCGTACAAAAGGTGACTGAGGAATAAATGCTGGTTCACTAGGCTTTCTTACCTCATGTGGGGTGTCATGTTATTTAGAGGGCTGAAAACATAAAGCCTGTTAATTTTGAAAGACCAGAAATAACAAGCCTCTCATCTCTTACAGACACGGAATGGTCATCAGTCGGTCCTTAGCCAGAGAGATATGTCTACAGGTGTTTCTTTGACTAGAACGTATGTTATTTAATTCATGTCACAGCAACAGAAAGCTAAATGAAGGAAGCAGAGGTGAGGAAATGGCCATAGTGAGTTTGTAGGGATGTAGACTGAGAAATAAAGGTAGATACTGGATGAAGAATTTCAGGATCAAGTTGCAGATGAGCTCTGAGTGAGGACAAAACACAGAGGGGCCTCGACTGTACCAGAGTTTATACACCGAGATCTGTTACCTAATGGAGGAGAGACACGGGCATAAAAATTAATGTTTAGAGACAAGGAACACTCATGGGAGGCTGATGGAGTGTGTGGCAGAGATGTGAGGATGGATGGCTCATCAGCTCCCTCAGAATTGACCCTTGAAATATCAATGGATAGAAGTAAGCCGCGCCTGAAGCCACGATTCTGGTATCTGGGTGTCAGGAGGGACTAACCAAAGCGTATCGCCCTGGGGAAAATCCTGAAACTTTCTAAGTGCTTTCATGTATTTGTAAGCAAGAAGGTAGCACCACTGTAACTGAGCCGTGACCAGATGCTAGCAGAGGCTGGGATCAAGCTGGAGTCTCCATGACCGTGTCAGAGCTTGAGTAGCTCAGTCAAGACATGACGCAGAGCTACATTACCCCTTGGATTGAATCTAAGAAAGATATTTTCTGTTCTCATATTCTCCCCCCATCCTAAGGAGTAACTATAACGGAACTTGGTCCAGGACAGATTTGGCACAACTTTTGGATGGGTTCCTTGTCTTATATTCCTGGGAGCAACATTATTGGAAGAAATCTCAACTATTGGAATGTGTGACAGTTCCAGGCTGAAGTTCGATACAGCTGTTCATAGTTTAGAAATATTTGGATGACCTAATAATAATAATCTGTATAGGGTGAATATACAACGGAGTGGTGTCCCTGAGAGTCTCCTTAAACCGTGTATTCTTACCCCTAGGCCAAGTAGACCTCCCTCCCTTCCTTCCTTCCTTATCCCTCCCCACCCCGCTCCACCCTGCCCATCCCCTCCCAGTCCCTCCCCTCTCCTTCCTTCCTTCCTTCCTTCCTTCCTTCCTTCCTTCCTTCCTTCCTTCCTCTTTCTCAGCACCTATATCTATGATCCAAATACAGCAGGATCATTTCTTTGGTGACCCACATACATTCATAAGCACAGTTAGCGATGAATCACCAAGATGCAGGAACAGTTAATTTTTATAAATGCCTACTAAAGACAAATGATAAAATTCAAGATGATTTGTCATAGCTGTATTTTGAAAGCACTCACAGGGTTCAAAATCAGAACCTCTAAAACACTGCAGTAAGCCATTTAATATTTCACATAACTGTTAAACCCTGGATTATTTGAGGTCAAATTAAACTATAAAATGTGAATGTGAAAATATAGAGGTAGCATAAATTCCAGCTTAGATTGAATGCAAAAGCTCCTGGCTCCGAAGGCAGAGGTATGTGATAGACAAAAGGGTTTTGCCTGCGAGATTAACAAACAGGGGCAGTCGTGTTGTGGAGTCTTGAAATAAGAATAAATAACTTAGAAAAGGTCTGTGCGTGGCCAAAGATTATTTTTCCAGGTCTTGACTTAGATGTAATTATAAAATTAATTGTGAATCCTCTTAAGTGTAATACAAAAAAAAAAGAGTATTCATTTCTGTTTCCCCACCTACAAGGCATAATCAGAATACTAATTACTAACAATGGAAAGAAACGCAGTTTATTGTATGTTACGGGCATGAGGAGAAGATAGTATTTCATCAGTCTCCCCCCTCCTTGCTCTCTTACCTTTGGCTCAGGTTGGGAATTTCTCAGGAAGGGAATTGTTTCGCCCATAGCATGGCTGTAGTAGAATTCCTACGTCTTGAGGACGTCATTGTTTGAATTGTTCAAGTGGTCAAGGCTGAATTCTGTCTCGAAGCATCCTCTCAAAATCACGTTATTCCCCGAAGAAGCCCCAGGGAGTAACACTTCAGTGAAGAAGATAAGCTTTTTCTTTTTTGTTCCTCTTCCTGATACTGGTACATTTAAAAAAACAGACTATTTATTCAAAGGGTAGTTTCTCTTAATACTCAGAATGATTCAGTTGCTTTATTATTTGCATTTAAAAACAATGTTCCAGAGACTGTTACCAGATTTAGCAAAAAAAAAAAAAAAAAAATGCAGGATGCATAGTTAAGTTTGAATTATTCCTAATTGCCTATGTGTATGCTCATTGAGATAAAATAAAAATATTGCCCGAGCCACACTTACACTAAAAAAAAAATGTGGTTAATGTGAAATAAATTACATCTCTCAACCACATACCTCTTTTTTTATTATATTTCTCTGATGATTTGTTCCTCCTGAACAATTCCTGGTTTTGCAAAATTTGCTGACACAGTTCCCATTCCTTTGTATTGTCTGTGCCATTTACACACAACACAGCTCCTCCAGTGGTCACGTGCAGCCCACTGGATATTTATTAATGAGAAAACACACACTCATCATCAACATCGTGAGCCAGGATACAGAGCGTGTACTGGTGTGACATTAATGAGTCTGGGAATGGCTCTGTGAATTTCATTTGTTGAAGCACGTTAGACCATCTTTCATGACATAATAGTCACCCACTTCATGGTGGGACTTCATCCCTGTTAATTAGTAATGTTGTCACTTTAAGGTACAGCCTTGATACTAAAGGTACACAGTGCTACAGTTCTTTCTTTAATATGCCCAACAGATGCCTTTAAACAATGAGATACTTTATTGAGTAGCAGTGGTTGTACTTCTCAAGTTGCATAATCCTACTGTTAATGAGATTTTTGGAACTATGAACAAGAAATATATTGGCTTTGGGGCTCCTGGGTGGCTCAGTTGGCTTAGCATCTGACTCTTGATTGTGGCTCAGGTCACGATCTCACAGTCATGGGATCGAGCCCCATGTTGGGCTCTGTGCTGGGCATGGAACCTGCTTGGGATTGTCTGTCTGTCTGTCTCTCACTCTCTCTCTCTCTCTCTGCCCCTCCCCTGCTCATGCTCTCTCTCTCTCTCTCTCAAAACAAAACACAGCAGGAAATAAGTAGGCCTTAATAGACCATTTGAAAACTCAACAAGACTTTGTTGAGTAGAAGTGAAATATATCTTCAGTGTTTCAGGTAAACTTGCGCATCTTCACCTGAGTTTGTTTTCCTGTGATTTGTGGGTTTTTTGTTTTATGGGTTTTTTTTTTGCCTTTTATTTTGTTGTTGTTGTGGAGGTATAATGGCATATAACATCATATTAGTTCCAGGTGTACAACGTCATGATTGGCTATTTGTATTTATTGCAAAATGATCACCACCATAAATCTAGTAAACATCCATCACCACACGCAGTTATGAGATTTTTTCCTTGTGTTGAGGACTTTTAATAACTTTCAGATATGAAGTATTATTAGCTGTATTCACCATGCTGTATATTACATCCCCATGTCTTAATTATTTTATATGTGGATGTTTTGGCCACCTTCGCCTGTTTTTCCTCCTCCCTGTCTCTAGCTTCTGCCAACCGTCAATTTGTTCTTAGTATTTATGAGCTTGGTTTCATTGTTGTTGTTGTTGTTGTTGTTGTTGTTGTTTTAAAATTCCACATCTGAGATCCTATGGTACTTATCCTTGTCTCTGCCTCATTTCATGCAGCATAATGCCCTTAGGGTCCACCTGCCTGTCACAAATGGCAAGTTTTTATTCCGTTTTATGGCTGAACAATATTCCATTGCATGCATGTATATACACACACCCCACCTTTTTTTATCCATTCATCCCTCAGCGGACAGTTAGGTTGTTTTCATCTCTTCGCCATTGGAAATAAAGCTGCAATAAACACTAGGGTACATATATTTTGGGGGGTTAGTAGTTTTGTTTTCTTTGGATAAATCCACAGAAGTAGAATTTCTGGATCATATGATGGTTCTATTTTAAAATTTTTGAGGAACCTCCATGCTGTATTCCGTAGTGACTGCATCAGTTTACATGTTCACCAATAGTGCACAGGGGTTTTCCTTTTCTTCAACACACTCACCAACACGTTATTTCTTACCTTTCTGATGATAGCCATGGTAACAGATGTGAGGTGGTGTCTCATTGTGGTTTTGATTTGCGTTTTCCTGGTGATTAGTTGAGCATCTTTTCATGTGTCTGTTGGCCACTGTATGTCTTTTTTGGAAAAATGTCTATTCCGAACCACTGCCCATTTTTTTAAAACTTTTTTTAATGTTTATTTACTTTTGGTAGAGATAAAGAGGGGGGGAGAGAGAGACAGACAGAGAGAGAGAGACAGAGACAGAGACAGAGAGACAGCCTGAGTGCGGGGAGGGGCAGAAAGAGGGAGACACAGAATCCGAAGCAGGCTCCAGGCTCTGAGGTGTCAGTACAGAGCCCGACATGGGGCTTGAACCCACAAACTCATGAGATCATGACCTGAGCCGAAGTTGGATGCTCAACCAACTGAGCCACCCAGGCACCTGCTCTGCCCATTTTTTAATCGGATTGTCTTTTGCCATTGGGGGTCTATGAGTTCTTTATATATTTTGGATATTAAACGTTTATCACATCTATGCTTTGCATATGCTTTCTTCTATTCAGTAGGTTGCCTTTTCATTTTTTGATGGTTTCCTTTGCTATGCAGAAGCTTTTTAATTTGATTAATTTTTGCTTTTTGTTGCTCTTGGTTTTGGAGGAGATCCAAAAACTCATTGCCAAGACTGATGTCAAGGAGCTTTCTGCCTGTGTTTTCTTCTAGGAGTTTTCTGGTTTCGGGTCTTACGTTCAAGTCTTTCATCCATTGTTAATTTTTGTGCATGGTGTAAGACAGTAGTCTAGTTTCATTCTTTTGCACGTGACTGTCAACTGCACTTTTTTACAGAGAGCAAATTGGTTTTTGAATGCAAGAGATTGAAAAATCCTCACTGGTAACAAAATTCTAAAACTACTTTAATCATTCAGTTCAAACAGTATAATTACTGAAGGAAGAGAAGAGTTTTGTGACAATGACTTCAGTGTCTGTAGAAAGGACATTAGATGCCATTTGAACAACAACATGCAAATATGAGCAGGGTAGTTAATACCGTCCACAGAATCAGTCATACTTTGCTTTTGTATAAACATGTCCACAGCTTTACCCAGGCTTTTGCCAAAATGTCTATCATTTTCACCAAAAACATTGCCAATTTTCTCATTAACTCCTAACTGAATATGAGAGTCTCTGCAAATGTTTCCTTCAGAAGTCTCCTGTGGTTACTGTTTTATTCACAATAGCCTTATAAGGGAGACTTTTTCTCAAGAAAAAATATTGTACTAGCAAAATAATGACTTTTGCATTATTGTTATTTGCTTCCTTGGCTATGCCATAAAAAAAAGAGAGATTTTGGTCTTCAATAATATCTGTAATGGTAACAAGAGCTATTATATTTTTAAAAATTGTAGGATTACTTCTTCTTGGACACTGAAAGCTTTTGGAATATGAAAATGCTTCTGGTATGGTACACTCACTTGAGCTAAAAAACCGATAATTTTATACAGTGTAGAACATTATTACAACTTCTTTTGTGATTATTTCATGTGCATCTGAATTTATTAACATTTTTATTTTGTTAAAATTTTTATCTTATCACTTTCTTTGGTACCAGTTGAATAAATCACGCATGTGACATTCTTGGCTGTCAGTATATGCTGGTTTATAGCTGACTTCCCACCATTTTTGGCATTGAATGCATAATTGCACACTGTACAAATTACTTACTTCAGAAGGGCTTTTCCTCATTTAATAAATGTTCACTATTGAGAAAATGTATCCATCTACACTAATATACACTAACAAACATTTTGGCATTCTGGGTTTCAAACATATACAAATAAAAAAAAACAATAATAGCCCTCACATCACCAGCAGAACTGAAGATTGTTCATGCTGATAGATGTGTCTGTCATTCTCCTAGCTGACTGTAAATGTGCCGGACTACTGAAAGACTGGGGAATATGTGAATCAATAAATCTCATTCACATCTGAGATAAAAGAGAGCTTTCCATTTACCTTCCAGGGACAGATGTGCTTGGAAGGCATAGTCTTGCCCATCTTGCCCAGAAAGTTTTGGGGGAACCGGTCTGTATTTGGGGACCGGTGAATTTTAAGAGGTGTTTAGGGCTTGACAGATTTGCATCTGTGTTAGTGTGATTTGGGAGTGAGGCTGTTGTTACGAACATGTGCCTTTCAGAGACATGGGCATGGGAGCAAGGCACCTTCTGCCTGGTTCTTACCCAGACAGGGGGCTGCAGTGGTTGGCTGCCTTTCAGAGAAGGGATGCTGATCTGAAGTTTTCTCTAAAGAGAAAGAGGGCCTGGGATTCTAGCCAGAGAACGGTTTTATCCTTTCTTGGATAGGAAAGCAAGTATGTTTAATTCTCATTTCCCCATTTTGGTCTTTTCCTCAGCCAAAATTGTAGGAGAAATTTAAGGATTATCCTAATTTTTATTTGTGGTGGTATGATTCTTACCTAGGGTTGCCATTTAGGATATTTAGGTACTAAAATTGTAACCTAAAAATAACTGCTGAATCTATCTATCTGTCTGTCTATCTATCTATCTATCTATCTATCTATCTGTTTTTAGTGTTTACTTATTTTTGAGAGAGACAGAGTGTAAGTGGGGGAGGGGCAGAGAGAGAGAGGGAGACACAGAATCCAAAGGAGTACTCTGAACAGATAGATGCTCACACAGATTGGCACATGCTTTATATCTTTCATCTGAGGTCACAAGGTCAGAATTTTAAGAAATGTCCTCTATTTCAGGGGTAAACATATAAGCATGAGCTTAGCTGACTTGGAAAGTGGTTAATCTTCTATCGCTTTAAATTTTTATAATCCTGGACAAGAAAACAAAACAGAAACAAATATTAGCACCAGAGGGACCACAGCAGGCTGAGGTACAGTTGGCTGCAAGTTCCTGCAGTCCCTTGTGCCGCTGGAGCTGGGATTGGATTCCTGGTGTTCCGGCCGCCTTTCCCGCTCCTTGTTGCATGCTGTGGTTTAGGGAATGTTTAACTGCACGGGTTTGGTTGTTAGACATGGTTCAAGGTCTTTCTGCTGCATACCGGCTGGATGAATATGGGTGAGTTATTTAACCTCCCTGATCCTTGGTTTTCCTTCAGGAAAATAGAGATAAAGATGATGCCTTCCTGGGGCGCCTGCATGGCTCAGTCGGTTGAGCGTCCGACTTCAGCTCAGGTCGTGATCTCACAGTTCGTGGGTCCGAGCCCCGTGTCAGGTTCCGTGCTGACAGCTCAGAGCCTGGAGCCTGCTTCGGATTCTGTGTCTCCCTCTCTCTCTGCCCCTCCCCCGCTCATGCTCTCTCTCTCTCTCTCTCCTTCAAAAACAAATAAAAACATTTAAAAAAATTTTTAAAAAACATGATGCCCGCCTTACAGATTTAATGTGAATTTTAACTGAAATCAATCGTGTGACATGCTTGACCTAGTGTTTGGCATATAACCTGCGTTCTAGAAATGTTAGTTATGATTGCTACACTGTATCATGTGGCACTCTTGTGTAAGAGGTCAGGGTATCACAGTGATGTTAATGACCCTGCCCCAGTCACATCTCTGCTTGTAACCATCTCTGTTCATGGCAGTGGTTCCGTTACACACGTTTAGTTGGGAACAGCTTGGATCTGTGAAGTAGTCATTGCCCATGCGCTAATCTCATTGGCCAACTCTTTTTTTTTTTTAAATTTTTTTTTTTATTTTTTTTTTTCAACGTTTGTTTATTTTTGGGACAGAGAGAGACAGAGCATGAACGGGGGAGGAGCAGAGAGAGAGGGAGACACAGAATCGGAAACAGGCTCCAGGCTCTGAGCCGTCAGCCCAGAGCCCGACGCGGGGCTCGAACTCACGGACCGCGAGATCGTGACCTGGCCGAAGTCGGACGCTCAACCGACTGCGCCACCCAGGTGCCCCAGGCCAACTCTTGATGTAACCACAGCATCTCCATTACTGGCCATGATGAGATTTAATCTCTAACACGGGGGTCTTCAGGGGGCCACCTTCCTGCAGCCACACAGGAGCCCATGAGCCTCCCGTCTGGTGGCTCCCCCATCTTCTCAGGTCTGGAATCTTCCATGGGGTTCTCTGCGTCTGAGGGCTCCAGGAGGAAGGGGAAGACAGCACAGACGATCGTACAGGTTTTTGAAAGACCAGGCCTGAGAGAGGCCTCTGTAACTTCTGGCAAGGTTCCCATGCAGGGAGGCTGTGAAATGCAGCCAAGCCGTGAGACTGTGGGAGAAGTGAAGCGGGCTGGCGGAGCTTGGCCGAAACGGGCCTGCGGCGTGCCCTTGCCCTGTGAACCACAGGAGCGTCCGTACGGCCCCGTGAACAGCGCATTTACTTGAGCCTCGTAGATAACACAGCAGTCATCCCAGGGCAAGGGACTGGGGACGGAAGTGGATTGCGTGGGTCACTCATCTGGATGAGGGCACAACCAAATTTGCTTTCCAGGCGCCGTGAGCCCACTTCCAACACCATTGATTTTATATCCATGCAGGTCCTTAGGCTGGAATCCTTCATTACTGTTCCATGACTGTTTCAGTGAAAAGGGGTTTAAGTCAGTGACGTTAACCAACGTGCTAGTTACTGAAAGGCCTTCTTATGGTTTTAGTATTTTCAAAATTAAACTTTTATTCTATATCATTATTTTTTGGAGGCCACGAGACATTTTCCCCATCCAGTATTTTGCAGATTATACTTAACTGGTTTTTATAGATTAATACTTTAGCTTTCTTCCCCCCCCCCCTAAAATTTATTTATTTTGAGAGAGACAGAGACTGTGTGACTCGGGAAAGACCAGAGAGAGAGGAGGGAGAGAATCCCAAGCAGGCTCTGAACTGTCAGCCCAGAGCCCCATGTGGGGCTCGAACTGACAAACTGTGAGATTGTGACCTGAGCCGAAACCAAGAGTCAGTTGTATAACCGACAGAGCCCCCCGGGCACCCCAATACTTTCACTTTCTGAATAAAATGTCAGTTTGGTGAGAAAAATGTCACATTTTTCTAAACTTCATTACTTGTGTAAATGTTCAGAGTATCTTAATAGCTCTTTAAACTTGGGGCTTATTAAATGGTTCATTTATTTAATGTTTATTTATTTATTTATTTTGAGAGACAGAGAGCACGCCTGGGGAAGGGGCAGAGAGTGGGAGAGAGAGAATCCCAAGCAGGCTCCACACTGTCAGTGCAGAGACTGGTGCGGGGCTTGATCCCATGAACCGTGAGATCATGACTGGACCCAAGTCAGGAGTCCAATGCTTAACCAACTAAGCCACCCAGGAGCTCCTTAATGGTTCCTTTCCTAAGGAATCTTCTCAAAGCAGTAATACTGTGTCCTGAGCTCCACCCTTAACGAGTTTTAAGCAAATGGGTTATCTATTTAAAAAAATTTACAAGTTGTTAATTAAAAATTAGATTACAAATAACGGTCATATTTACAAACAGTAATTTTTTACATGGCAATGCTGGATATCTTCATACGAATTATCTCAGTGATGCTGTTAATTAATAAACTTGGAAATTGCTGAGCAAAACCTCGTAGAAGTGATTTTGACCTTTAATTTAGTTTTGCTAACGTCGGGTAATCCCAGGAAATTTGCTTTTAGCTAATATACGTTTACTGGATTTTTACTGACGCCTTCTAGGAAAAAGCCAATAACTCAAACTGAGACCAATCCCATGCTAGAATTAACGTATATTTCCAAAGCCAGTTAAGCGTTCACGTGGCAATCCTACAATACACGTTCAGTTTGTACCGAGTTGTTTTTGCACGCATCCAAGCTGGCCGAGCCAGTGGTCCATTTACAAGTGCATCCTCTACACTCTGACCTACGATTAGGGATGAGCTTTGCAAGTAAATTTATGAAAGCTGGAGAATTTTCCCAGTGATTTCTGTGGTTT
The DNA here is from genome assembly GCF_022079265.1 of Lynx rufus. NCBI lineage: Eukaryota > Metazoa > Chordata > Mammalia > Carnivora > Felidae > Lynx > Lynx rufus. Next base: position 4,414,166 of record NW_025814840.1, on the reverse strand, counting down.
TATGCTTTCGTATAGAATAGGGAAGAAGAAATATCCAGAGGGAATGTGGAAATACTCCCTATGCTTTCTGCCCTTTAAAAATCTAAGTGCATAGGTCTCCAAAGTTAAAAGAGCTCTTCACTGTTTTGAGCACATGTTTTTACTACGCTGACTTTCTAAAAGAAGAGGGAGAGTGTTTCAGGAGGGAGATGTTAGGTACCACCTTATGTTCTGCAACGAAGTAATGAACGATGGGGACCAGAGACTCTTGCGTACAGAGTGGCCATTGGTTGGGAGTCTCCTAAATACGTCCCAGTACCGTCCAGAGGTGCAGGATTGCCTGGTAACATACAGGACGCTTAGTTACATTTGAATTTCACATGAACTATTTGGCAGAAATATGCGCTAACAATTATTTATTGTTTTTCTGAAATTCAAATGTGACCGAGAATCCTGTATTTTTATTTGTTATAGTTGGCAACCATAAAATGTATTGAACCTCTCATTGTTGGTCCAAGCTTTCAAATTTTGGAGTCCGGGAGGACTGACAGAGTTGAGGTCATATGCCCCTTTTGGGTTTCCAGGTCAGTTTCCTGTGCAAGGAATTGCATTGTTTTGAACAGAGCTGGCCTGAGGGTGAGGGTGTGTGCCAGGACCGGCCGGATGAGCAGCTAGGCGGATTTGCAGTTGGGTGCACACGGAAGACAGCCAAACATCATGATGGTTCTGAGCTCTGTTTTCTAGCCTGTTGTGAAGACCAGGTCCCATTTGTCTTCCCGAGGTTTCCAAGATCCTTTAGCATCCTTAAATTACTGACTTCGGCTGGTTCAAGATGGACGCCTGTAATCTGCAGCCAAGAGATCTTGGCAACATCATTTTTCATGGTAGTTTCAGATACTGCAGAAGAACTTCTTGCGACATACCTGCCTGGTTACAGGATCTATTATTTTATTTTAAGCTTTTTTTTAATTTAAAAAATGTTGTTATTTGGAGAGAGAGCACAGAAGGGGACAAAGAGAGAGGGAGAGGGAGAATTCCAAGCAGGCTCCACATTGTCAGTGCAGAGCCTGATATGGGGCTTGAACCCACGAACTGTGAGGTCATGACCTGAACTGAAGTCAGATGCTTAACCGACTGAACCTCCCAGATGCCCCTCTGTTATCTTATCTTCAAATACTGGAGCCTTGGAGTTTATGAGCGCTCCCAGTAGCCGCCTGCCCTGTCCAATCAGACTTGAGACTGGTCAGCACACCCTGTGAGGGGAAACGTCTTGACCCTGTCCAAGTGTGGCAGGACCAGTGGTGTAGCCTGGAAAGCTGGAAGTCCTGCTCCTCTTCTGTAGAAGATAAGGCTTCCTCTTGAACCAGTACAAGAGCGTGCTTCACTTTTCTGACCAAAATTGGTGCTGTTGAAAAGAAATACATCCAGATGGAGTGAATATATTCCATACACAATATGTGGAAACCGGTATCTTATGTAATGTACCACTCCGTATGTTTTGTGGATGTGAATCATGGGGCAGCCACTCACGGACTTTGTGATATATGGAAATTGCTATACGGCATGAATTTTTTTTAAGCTTAGCCTTTTATACAGCTCATGAAATTTAAAGTCTTGGTCCTTGCCCCAGAGTAGATCATTTCCCTAGAATATCAGAAAGAGTAAGTACATTTTTCTGGGCTCTGACATAAAACGATAATTCACAGAGCTAGAGATGAGAGAGCTGGTCTTTGTAGACGCTTTACATTTAATGCTGGGTTACGTGAAGTTACAAGCTCCAAAATTGCATATGTAATATGCTATTGTGGATAATGTATGGCTCAGGTGTTGTGTACATGAGCAAAATCAAGAAAACTCTCTCCATCCTGTAGTAGGCATTATCCCGCTGATAACCACAGGTGAGAACAAACAAGTAGGAGCCCAGACATATTGTAAGAGTTTTGTAGTTGGTGCTGTTGTCATAAGTTTAAAAGCAGTGACTTCGATTTTTACTAATAAAATGGAATGTAGTAGTTGGGCTTCACCAAAAGTTCAATGCATGGAATTGTCAGTTGCCTTTAATCTGCTCTTCTACTAGGAGTGGGGACATTAGGTATGTTCACTTTGAAGTTTTTGCTAACAGGGATGATTCAGTGTAGAGTGTAAATCTGAACACTGTAAAGGAGTAATTTAAAAAATTAACATTTATTTGTGTTTGAGAGGTAGAGAGAGTGAGGGGGGAGGGTAAGAGAGCGAGAGAGACACAGAATCCGAAGCAGGCTCCAAGCTCTGAGCTGTCAGCACAGAACCCCATGTGGAACTCGAACCCACGAACAGTGAAATACTAACCTGAACGGAAGTTGGGCACTCAACCGACTGAGCCACCGAGGTGCCCCCTAAACTCTAGTTTAAATTGGCGAGTAATGTAATTGGAAACCTAGATGGACAGCTGGGAAATGTTTCCTAAAGGTCAAAGCCACAGCTTAACATCTAGAGGATTGACAATACGGGGGCTGGAGGGGAGGATTTTGAGATAAAATAGGGAAAAAAGGTGACTGGAAACCTTGGGTTTTCGCTGCCAAGAAATGGTGCCAACCTGTGTGGCTGCATCTATTAATTTTTTTTTTTTCATTTCCAGGGCTTTGGAACATGCTAGTACTTTGAACCTTTTTCTCCTTCTAGGCCATTACAAAAATTACTGTTTACTTAAAGCTCCAACGATACTGTCATTGCTGTTTTATGCAGACAGTGTTTTGAGGAGTTTACTTAAATAAATCAGCATAACGTGTGCGGTCACTCTTCATTCTTCCGCATTTCCTCGAGGAGCACTCTTCATTATGTCTCTTGACCCGCGTCTGTAGATACCACTCTCTGGTCTCAGGACCAGAGACATCCTGACATCCTGTCGTCTTCTAGCTCCGACGATCTCTGTGGAGAAGCCAGCCCTCAGTCGGCTTGCCGCTCTTTGGAAAGTCACGTATCTGTTGTTCTGGTTGCATTTATGTTTTTCTTTCATATTCAGCAATTTTATATGATATTTATGGTGTTTCTATTCATCTTGTTTGTGATGTATAACGTGTTGAATCTGTAAGTTAACATCTTCAAAACGTAGGAGTTTCTATCTCTTAAAATTTACCGGCTGCCTTTGTGGTTAATATCTTCCAGTAGTTTTTAACAATTGTCAGAAATTTGCCCTTTTTCTTTCTCATTTATCCTTACAATAGGAGAGACCATTTTTCCCACGTCACTATGTCCGTGTGGCTTTTGATTTATTTTTTTCTTTTCTTTAAAAGTCTTTATGAAAAAAAAATCCTTATCTGCCATCTACTTTATCTTGATTTTACCTTCCAGTTTGCTAAGTCTCTTTTTAGTTGTGTTTCATTTTCTGGTCATGTCATCCATTAAGTATTCTGTTGGTTCTTTTATCTTTTATTTCTAGAATTCCCATGTGAGACTTTACCATAATTTCTACATCGTGTCTTATAAATCCTGAGGCCCTCAGTCCTACAACCTCAAGGAACTGGGTTCAGCCCACAACCCTGTGAGCTTAGCGAGGACCCTGGACCTCAGGGGAGATGGCCATCACTTGGATTACAGCCCATGAGACCCTGAGGAGGGGACCCATCCAAGTGGTACCCAGGCTTCCAATCTGTGAAAACTTCAAGATCATATATGTGTGTTTGTTGAAGTGGCTGCAGTAATAATTTGGTACACAGCAGTAGACTCATAGCACTGCAGTTTGACTCGCTGGGGCAAAAGTAAATAAAATTATTAAGTGCAGAAATTGCTTGATTTTTACCAAGTTCCAAATACTACAAAGGAGTATTTGCATCTCACGAGGGTAACGACTTGCAAAACCGTGTTCCTTCAGTGGCTACGGTGGCTTGTGGGAGACCCTTTTCGTCATCAGCCATCCGGAGGCAGAGCTATTTCCAGCTCACACACATTCCAGGGAGCCCACCTATCAACCACGAGGACCGTGGCTAAATATTCTACCACAAATGGAAGGGACGGCTATTGGGTTTTCTAGATAAGGAAATTCAGCATTTCAGAGCTGTTGCAAACTCCTGATTTCTTAAGAACAATGGAGAAAAGTAAATGAAGGAAAGCTTTCACTGAATAATCTGTCTCTTGAAAGGGAAATACTGAATATTCTCCCCATTCTCAGTGAAGCCACCCTTAGCAAAGACCTTTTTCTTGTCTCAGCGAAGTGCTTATAATCCACAACTTTGTACCTCTAGGCTGTATCTTCTCTTTCCAGAGGCAAAAATAGCTACATCTTTTGAGTTAAATCTATGGTTTTTGAAATGCTGTTACCTGTGCTTTCTGTGTGGTGTCCTCACTAGTAGGATTGGGTTACCCATGTAACCTTTTCCCTGGACTCCTGATGGAAGCATCTGCAGGTACCTTTCCCATGTGTTATGGCAGCCTCTCTCTCACCATGTGGAACAGTGTCTTACGCTTTGAGGAAGGGGCACAAATTGGGAATGGCAGTGGTGATCAGTGCTAATCTTTTTTTTAAGATTTTGTTTTTGGGACACCTGGGTGTCTCATTTGGTTTTGACTCGATTTCAGCTCAGGTGGCTCAGTTGGTCTGACTCTTGATTTTGGCTCAGGTAATGATCTCATGGGTTCATGGGATCAAGCCCCGAGGTGGGATCTGTGCTAACAGTGCTGAATTTGCTTGGGATTCTCTGTCTCTCCCTCTCTCTGCCCCTCTCCCCACTCCTGAGTGCATGCTTCCTCCCTCCCTCTCTCTCAAAATAAATAAATAAGCATTAAAAAAATAAAGATTTTAAGGAATTTCTTCATTCAACGTGGGGCTTGAACCTACAACCCCAAGTCACATGCTCTATGGGCCAAACCAGCCAGGCAGATCTCTCTGATCAGTGCTACTCTTGAGAACGGGTGTCACCGGAAAGACTTGAACGTCTGGACAAGAACTCCAGACCTGACACCTGTATAAGCACAATACCGCTGCAGTCACTCAAGTCCGAAGAAATAATACCTCAAAGCTGCAAAGGATCTGAGTTCCTAGGAAGAACACCTACTATACATTTGGTCTCCTTAAAGTCTGTAATTCTCTCCACAGCATTTTGGCAAACGGTCTGATGAAATCGCTTGTTTATCCGTAAAAATAAGTTTGCAGAATCTGCCATGACAACAAGTGAGGATTTGATCAAACCAGCTCTTCTCTGTGTAGAAGCTTTGGAGCTTCTCCAGAGGGTTGACTCAAGCTCATGCATCAATATGAAATGATTGCATAAATACATGGAAACATTAATAGTAGAAGGGCATGACTCCAGAGAATCTCTGTTTTTCCTGGCATGCTGTTGAAGAAAGATGGCTCCAACAGGTGTCTGTGCCACAATGTCATCTTCCAGTAGGTGAAAAGAATTGAATGCAGACTCATTAACAGGGACATTAGAGGTATTTAATGTTAGCATTGAAATCCAAACAAGGAAATCTCCGACTGTCTGAAAGTGAAAGTGGTCAGCCTCACGGTGAGAAGGCATGGTAGCTAATTACACCTATGATGAAATGGATCACATGTTCATGTTCATCTTTGACAGTTTGGGGCATTAAAGAAGGAAATTTGAAGTAAACAGAAAAAAAAACCCAAATAAAATACAACAGTATCACTTGAATTACAACTATTTCTTTTAAAAATCAGTGCTTTTTATACCCGTGGGATGTAGTTAAACCTGGAAGTAATGGTGTGTATGTGTGTGTGTGTGTGGGGGGGTGCATTTAAAAAAAATTTATTTTTAATTTTTGACAGGGAGAGAACACGAGCAGGGAAGGGGCAGAGAGAGAGGGAGAGAGAGATTTTTCAAGCAGTCTCCAAACTGTCAGCACAGAGCCCGACGTGGGGCTCAAACCCATGAACCGTGAGATCATGACCTGAGTCGAAGTCGGACACTTAACCAGCTGAGCCACCCTGGCTCCCCAGGATGTGTTTATTAATGGGAGTTGTATGGAGGACACTGTGTACCTCTTACTCAAGTATTACACACAATTACAAGACATTCACATATGCAATTTGTATGATATGAGAGTGCTCGGAATAAGTTTTAAGCTTTGTAGGAGTGTGATGAACAAGTTATTCACTTGATAGCTTATCTCAGTTGTCTGTGTGAAGATGATTTTTTCTGGCCATCTTCACCTGCAAATATTGCGCTAACTGAAGAAAACAGGTTTTCAGTACGGCTGTTTCCCTAAGTTGTCTCTGGAAACAGTGATGCCAGGAGTTCAAGCTAAAGGTGTTTCAATCCTGTGCTTGATGGGGGGTGACGTGCTGAGTTGGAGCCGTCCTGTCACAGTAGGAGGGAACGTGAGGATACACGGAGACCCTGAGGAAAGCCGTCACGTTTCTGCTACATACGAGCCACTGTGAGCACAAGCGTGGTCTCCCCTTGTCAAGATTGAAGGGCTCGGTGGATGGCACGGATGGGTAATAATGAGGGGAGATGAGGTGTTTTCATAATCAAATATCCTTTTTAAGTTACATAAAAATGTACTTATCTTGAGAGAGAGAGAGAGAGAGAGAGAGAGAGAGAGAGAATGAATCCCAAGTAGGCCCCACGCCGCGACGTGGAACTCTGAGGCCATGACCTGAGCCAGAATCAAGCATCAGACTCTTAACCGACTGAGCCATCCAGGTACCTCACGATTTAGTTTATTCTTCAATACTTTTTTCCATTCACACCCACACACGTGCTTGTGCATGGATTTATTTATTATTTTTGTTGTAATTACCAAAGGTTTACAAAAATGGATCATAGATACAATGTTTACTTTTTGCTCTGGTCATTTAATGATTTGTGTTGTTAAAACCTTCAGTTTATCTATTCCTATGCAGCCGCAGGTCAGTCTTTTAAGGTATATGTATCATTAGGCTCATTACTTTTCGTCATCAGCTGGAGCTGTGTGCAGGGCGTTCTTCATTTAAAAATTTTTACCTTTCAATTCTGCACATTCTAGTTAGTACTTTACATTTTTTTAATGTTTATTTTTGAGAGAGAGAGAGGGAGAGAGGGACACAGAGAATCTGAAGCAGGTTCCAGGCTCCAAGCTGTCAGCAGACAGCCAGACGCAGGGCTCGAACTCACTAACCGTGAGATCATGACCTGAGCGAAAGTCGGACGCTTAACCGACTGAGCCACCCGGGTGCCTTGATTTATTTGTACTTTAACTAGCATTGTATCCTTTCAAGTGGCCTTGATTTTTTTTTTTTTTTTTCTGGAACAGGGGTTTAAGTTATAACTCCAAGTATCCTGTGGGTCTGCGTGCAGCCTGGAGTCCTCCTCCTCAGGGAGGTGGGTGTTAGCATCTAACCCCCTAACTGTTGCTCAACGCAGAATTCTTTCATGGCTGCAGAAAACGCTCTACCTTGCATTATACTCTAATTCTGGTACTTGAAGATTTGTGTTTGTTTCTTGTACATTCAGCTGTAACTTTTTAAAATAGAGAAAAGCACTGTTATTTTTTTTCAACATATCCACGTCCCTATGAATTTTTTGAGAGAGCTTTTCAAACCGGCCTCGTTTATCAGATTATTGAGAATGGAGGACCACTTCTCATCCCTGATGACTGCACAAATCTCTGGACGTGTGTGCACAATTTATTGATTTACTCACTCGTTCACTTAGTGATGCGGATGTGTTAATTTTTACAGTGTTCCGGAAGTTCCACCGAGATGCCGTCGGCATTGCTTTGCCTCGGAGCCCAGCCTCCTGCCGGGCGTGGTGCCACAGAGGTCCCGTGTGCCTTGCGGCTGGCGGCTCGTCGAGTCTGCTCCGATGTGGTAAGTCAGCACTGGCTCTGAGCTCCTTTTTCCTCGCCGTCTGTTCCTTTAACGTCAGCTGCTCTTGATTTGCATTTTGGCATCTGGTTGTGTTGTTGGTGCCCGTTCGTCTGGCATTTTTGGTGGAATCGGGCCTTCCTGTGGTATCCCTTTTGCTCTCTTTTGTGTTAGTTTTGCCTTGCACCGTTTAAACGTGCTTGTCCTCCGAAGGATACAAGGGAGGATACAGCCATGGGTCCTATTCGCCTGTTCAGATTGGCCTCCCCGACTGGTGAGTTTCGTGTGTTTCGAACCAGATCCGTCTGGGCAAACTGCCGAGTCATCGATAAAACCAGACAGGTTCTCCTTCCTTCTCGAGTTTTTGTCCTGAGGTCTTGGCTTTGGTGCAGAGAGCGTTCTGTGGTTTTATGCCTGCTAAGGAAAGCACATGGTCGGGTCTGTGTTCCGAGACGGCCTTCCAGAGCCCGGGGGCCCGAGACGCAGGCGCACGAGCGTTGTCCTCCTGCCTGCGGCTGCCAGCTCTTGTGGGGCCTCCGAAGGGCAAGTCCTGTCCTCTTCCGGGAAACCCGCTGCTTCTTGTATGCACCAGCCCTTGCACTTAGCTTTCTAAATGGCATGACTTCACACAGGATGATTTGGGCCTTCGGTGGCCACGCCGGGAAACGTGTGACTTGAGCACAGTTGTTCACCTGACAAGTGCCTTTGAAAAGTAAAGGAGTAAGTTTTCTCAGGACCAGTTGGGCAGCGGTTTTCATTGGTTTGCAGGGGCCTCCCAATGAAAGCCTGAATCAGAAATTCTTTCAGTAAAAGATTCTTTGCCCAAAGCTAATGAGAAGTCAGCAAACTCGACTCGTTTCCTAATGAGTCTCCCCCTCCCCCCAGCCTTGCCCTCCAGCCGCTCCGCTGTACCCAGCTCTCTCTTTCCTCCCAGCCTCTGCTCTCTGTCTTGCCCCTCAGGAGACCTTCCCCTCCCTTCCCCTGTCCAGATCCCGTATCTCTCACCAGCAACTCTCGTAAAACCCCCACATGGCAGTACTTTTACACAGTCTTCACTCCCAAGAGCCAGCTGTACAGGCAACGGTAGAATCGAGCCCGTGGACTCGAGCTGAATGAAGAGATGCATTTAAAGAGTTTTCTAGATGCAGAAAAGTCACAGAAGTTAGCCAGACCAGGCAGTCTCACCGCCTTTATTGCTTACTCTTGTACAGCATTCTGGCACTTCCAAAACGAATGCACGTTTACTTTCTCATTTTCTCCTCGTACCGCTCGTGTCGTGTAGATGGACACTTGGGTCTACATTTGACGAACGGAGTCAGAGATTCAGATTAATGCCCGACCCCACAAGCAGTTAATATTAAAACTGGCCAACAAATATTACGAATTACAGCACTGTATAATCTCTCCCTGGCCGTGCTGAACACACAATCGTATTTTCAGATCTCTTCTTTCTTTCTCAGTTGTTGACAATGCTATTTGATTGTGTATCAGAAAACACATAGAAATGTACAAATTGATTTAGTTTTGTAGTCTTGGGATTGCCGACCTTGGCTTCTCGTCTGCTGCTTTTGGTTTAATAGTAAACAATTATTACTCTTTCATTAATATGTTCAAAATGAAATTCTTCATATGATCAGATTTTTTCAGTTTTTTCTTCTATTTTAAGTTGTGTGTAATACGATCATTGAGATTCAAAAAACCTTGATTATTTATACTTTGTAATTCTGCATCTTTCTTTATATATTGATTTATGTAACTGTTTCATTGAAATTACCTTCAGACTACCCTATAAATGATAAAAATGTCAAACGTCTTCAAAAGCTAAGGGGTAACTATGGGCATTCTGTGAAAGGATTTCGTAAAACCAACTTGTGCTAGCTAGTTCAATATTGTCCTTTTACAAATTTTCCCCAAATCCAATCAGTAGTCATGGATGCTTATATAACACAGGTTAATATTTGGCTCCGTTGAATTTATACTCCCCTTAGACACTGGCTAATACCATGACTAATTGTACCAGGGACAAACTGTACATGCGTATTGGGGCTGGTGTGAAGAGGCTGTATGCTCTTGATTAAAATTATGTGATATTTTGGTACATTCATACGATCTGTGCATTTTTAAAAATAAATTTGAAAACTGCTCCAAACTAAAGTTACTACATAAAAAGAGCTGGGGCCTAAAGAATAAAAAGGGTGCAGAATATTCAGGTAAACTTTCGCAGGCAAGTGCCCAAGAAAGGAGTAAGTTTAGCAAATTCAACAACATAGAAATCGATTTTCCTAGAAGGGCAAAGGTAACATCACTATCCCTGGAGGTGTGAATCAGGTGATTACCAAGGACTCAGAATGCTTGATCACACTGCTCAGTCCTTGCGTGGCATTGCCATTCACCCAGCACGCGTCCTAGGATCCTTTGTCAGGGTGCACGGGATTCTAGATTCTCAAGTTGAGTAGAGTATTCAGAAGTTTGATGCCTCAGTAGCTGTATTTGTCATGCTAGAAGGAACAGAGAGCTAATGCTTCAAAAACAGGATTGTTCACTGGAATGGTATTCCTCGATGGCATAATTCAAATTTTAGTAATTTGACAAGTTAATTGAGGAATAATTCAGACTTAACTCCTTAGCAAATTAATTTGGGATCCAATTTGTTACAGCGAAGTAAATCCTGAAAGAAATGCAGAAGTGTCTGATAAAACCATAAAAATGATGATAAATGGGGCTGTGTAGCAGTTTTGCATTTCCCGGCTGTGTGGCGGGGAAAATCCAGTGGTCTGTTTTTATGCCTGGGTCTCACCATAGACATATACAAGAACATTGATTAAAAATAGAGCACTACATAAATGTTTGATTTAATACCCTGTAAACAATTCTCTTCTTTGTCTGAGGGATATTAAATTTCTTGTGTAATATTCAGCAAGTCTCGGTGGTGCCTTTGGGAAATGTGTCACAAATAGAAATTAGCATTACGTGGAACAACTTATAGTCTCTCTGGAGTGGAGACCAGACAAGGGGTTATATTGTGAGATGTAAGTTGAGGGGGATGGAATCGTGGGGGTGGAATGACCCTGGGTCTCTAATCGGAACTGGTGGAGAAGTGTCCACCAGCCAAGGACACCTCTGTAGGATTTGGAGAATGAAAAATAAATTTGTATTCTGTTAAATCACCGACTGTTCCTATTCTGCATGTTGGGGTGGCTAGGGTTGCCTTTAATAATAGAAACTCTTACACCTGACTTCACAGAACATTCCTTTCTGAGTCAGAAACTTGAGATTAGGAATTAATGAGGTCCTCATGAGCCCTCGTTGTCGGTGGAGAATCTGGGATTCACAGCTGGGATTTTCTGCATACGTATTTTTGATATCTTTTTTCCCGTGCCAACTTGTCAAATATGTTACTTTTACTTTGTGTTTGGTTTAAAAGCTCCCTAGAGCCAGAGAGGCAGGATTGGAATAATGACAGGAACCCTTACCAACCCTTTACCTCCTTCAGGGTTCAGGTCCTTCCTTTGGAAGTGATAATGGCTCTCAGCGTAAGTTGTGAGGATTAAGATGAGTACTTCAAGTTACAGCTTTCCTGGAGTACTTTAACACAATGCCCACACGTGGAAACATAACGGCAGTCCCTTCGGCTCTTGATATTGAGGTTTCTAAACTAAAAATCTGGAACTTAGCCTTATTCCTATCTGGGAATATTTTCTCCTTTCTTTTGTTTTTAGTACCAGCCGTTTATATAAATCACTAGTCTTCAAACTGGGCACAGAATTGCCTATGGAGTTTTCTACTAAACATATGCACACAAAGTAATGTCCAAGTGAAAATAATATGTGGAAATCCAGAGAGTTAAAAATGAAAATTTGTATTTATCATAGCCTTTTCTGCCATGGGAATTCATGTTATTATATTGCTAATTATAGGAATATGTCATTATATATATATATATATATATACACACACACACACACACAGAATATAAATATATAGTAAATTATAGTAATATATATTATATATACTATATATAATAAATATATAGTAATATATGTATATATATTATATATAATAAATATATAGTAATATATATGTATATATATACACACAGAGAATATAAATATATAGTAAATTATAGTAATATGTATTATATATAATATATATAATAAATATATAGTAATATATGTATATATTATATATATAATAAATATATAGTAATATATATGTGTATATATATACACACACAGAGAATATAAATATATAGTAATAAATGTACTGATAAATATAGTATATAAATTTGTATACTGTGCATATATATAGTGTATATTGAGTTTTATTTGAAATTTTTTACTTGAAATATATATGAAAAATAAATGTATAATTTTGTTATTTGATAAGAAGTCTATAAAATTGTTACCCACATGATCTTGTGGAAAAATAAAAAACCTCAGGAAGAATTTTCAATTTTATGCTGAAATTGTTTACAGTAAGAAAAGGTGCAGAGTGTTGATATTTTGAGTCGATTGTGTCATCAAGGTTATGGAGCCCACCTCCTGTTAGGAATGATTTTGTGTCAGAAATACATCAAGAGAGAAGAAGCAGTGAAAAAAAGGAGAGGATGGGTGAAAAGTGTGGCATGAGTTTGAGAAAAGTAAGGCAGCGTATTCGGTGTGGTGTGTGTGACCACCGTGGCCACCCCACGGCCAGGGTCCACAGGTGCAGGGGGGAAGGTGTGCCCTTAGCCTTGTCTTCACATAGGCTGCGGACTCACGTGTGGACTCACACATATGGGGATGGAGAGTTGTGTGTTTGGGTTTGAACTGTAGAGGAGTCCTATAGTAGATGATGCAGAAGCAATTCGTTTTAAGAGTCGGGACAAGAACTAGGTCATGTCATGCTAAAAGGCGATCATATTATCTGGTGCCAAGTGTTCCTGACTAGACTTGATCAACGAAGTGAAAAGCTGAGAAAGCAATTTAGGGTTTGGTTTTGTGTCAAGATGTCTTGTTGCAAGCATAGTTCTGCAACATTGTTCGTGTTGTTTTAATATTCTGGTCATAGGACTTTTCCTTTAAGTACAGTCATAGGACCGGTGCTGGGGGTAGAAACGGGAGACAGAGCAGTGACCTCACGTGTTGGGGTCCTTCTCCGTGTTGTGCACCTGTTACCTGTGTGCTGTATGCTCATTACTGCGTCGCGCCTGCCTGCACGGGAGGAAACTCAGGGCGAGGACACGGTAGAGGTCATTGTTGAGTGGTCGTTTCGTGAATCGCCCCTGCATCTTGCCGCCCCACGGAAAGATAAACCCAAGTCAAAAGATGGAACATAGGTTGAAAATAAAATTAAGATTTCAGCCTTGGCCAGATCTCTGTGCACACGTTGCAAGACGGCTGGCAATCTGAGGTGCTCACCAATGTCTTTGTGTCTCTGTATATGTATCTTACACACAAGTACATGCATGTATACATGTTCCACAACTGTTTTTACTTTGTACATATTGTTATGCCACATGTATTATTTATTTTATGATATGCTGTAAAGATACCTGTATGCCTGCACTTCTGTGCCACTCTATTTTTTAAAAAAAATTGTAATGTTTATTTTTATTTTTGAGACAGACCGTGTGAGTGTGGGAGGGGCAGAGGGAGAGGGAGACACAGAATCCGAGGCAGACTCCAGGCTCTGAGCTGTCAGCACAGAGCCCGATGCAGGTCTCGAACCCACGAACTGTGAGATCATGATGTGAACCGAAGTCAGATGCTTAACTGACTGAGCCACCCAGGGGCCTCTATGCCATTCTATTTTTACTGCCTCCATGGTATTTCATATTTTAGATATCCCTCTTTAGTGAGACTCTCAGTTGATTCTAGTGTTTCTATTTCAAACAACGCTGCAGTAATATTTGTGTGTATTGCTGGTATATACAATATGAGTATTTCTATGATTAAAAGTTTATTTATTTTCAGAGAGAGAGGGAGGGAATGAGAGACAGAATGAGAGTAGGAGGGGCAGAGAGAGAAGGAGAGAGAGTCCTAAGCAGGCTCCGAGCTGTGAATGCAGAGCCCGATGTGAGACTCAAACTCATGAACTGTGAGATCATGACCTGAGCCAAAATCAAGACTCAGACACCTAACCGACTGAGCTACCCAGGTGCCTCACAATATGAATACTTCTACCCAATAAGACCCTACATACAGAATTGCTAGATCAAAGGTCATAAGTATTTTACGTTTTGCAAAATCAATTAAGTTGCCTTCCAAACAGCTGAATTTATTTACATGTATAAATGGTTGTGAACGGTTATTTTATCAATCTTTGGAATTTATGCCAATCTGAGAGCTGAAATATATTCCATTCTTATTTTATGTTGTTGTTAATTTGAAGAAGCATAGTGCATATTTTAAAAGTAATCCTTTGAGTTTAACATTTTTAAACATTCTTTGATAATTTTACCAGTGCTCTTGGTTACCAAAGAGGAGGGAGGTTGAAGGGCAGGCAAAATGGGTGAGGAAGATTAAGAGGTACAGACTTGCATATGTAAAGTAAATAAGTTTTGAGGCATAATGTACGGCATGGGGAATGTCATCAAGAATACTGTAGTAACGTTGACGGAGACAGATGGTAACCAGGATTATTGCGGGATCGTTTCATAAAGTATAAAAATATCGAGTCCCTGTGATGTACACCTAAAACTAATAGCATATTGTATGTACATTACACTTCAATAAAAGAATAATTCGGGGTGCTTGGGTGGCTCAGTCAGTTGAGTGTCCTTTCGGCTCGGGTGACGATCTCAAGGTTTGTGACATCGAGCCCCACGACCGGCTCGAGGCTGACAGTGCAGAGCCTGCTTGGGATTCTCTCTCCCCCTCTCTCTCTGCCCCTCCCTGCCCACTTGCTCTCTTTCAAAAGAAATAAACAAACTTAAAAAAAAAAAGAAAAATTTTACCAGTTTTTCTACCTTTTAAAATTTACTTTTGAAAGTCATCTGCAGCCTGTTTCTAAAGCACCTACTCCACCTACTGTCCTACCAGCCACGTATGAACATTTCGGTGTCATCCTCACCAACGTTTGTATTTGTCTTTTTTTTCTCTTTTCATGATTGCTATCCCAGTAGGTGTGAGGCAGCGTGCTGGGATTTCGACTGGCACTTTCTGGATGACTAATGATGCTAGGTATCTTTTCATGTGCTTTTTGGTCACTCATACTTTTTCTTTAGAGAAAGGTCTATGCAAATCATTCGCTGTATTTTAAAAACTAAGACCTTACTTTTTTTTGAACAGTTTTAGGTTCACAGCAAAATTGAGGGGAAGATACAGAGATTTCCCATATGTTTCCTCCTCCTATACTTTTGTAATGTCGCCTCATTATCAACATCACCCTCTAGAGTGATACATTTGTCACGGTCAGTGAACCTCCAGTGACACATCATAATTGCCCAAAGTCCATATTTTACATTAATGCCTGTCTATTTTTACGCTCTTGGTGGTGTACATTTTGAGAAATGCATCAGGACACGCAGCCATCATTATGGTATCGCCTACGGTGTTTTCACTGTCCTAAAAATCTGTGGTGCTCTGTCAGTTCACCCCTCCCTCCCTCCCTGGCAACCGCCGATCCCTTTTCCCATTTCCATAGTTTTGCCTTTTCCAGAATGTCATATACTTATATGCAGGTTTTTCAGGTTGACTTCTTCTACTTACTAGTATGTACATAAGTTTCCTCCAGGGATTTTAATGGTTTGACAGCTCCTTTTAAGTGCTGAATAATATTCTACTGTGTGGATGTACCACGGTTTATTCATTCATTCACCTACCCGAGGACGGACATCTTGGTTGCTTCCAAATGTTGGCATTTATACATAAGCTCGTCTAAACATCTGTGTTCAGGTTTGTGTGTGGTCATAACTTTTCAACTCCTTTGGGTATATATCTAGGAATGCAATTGATGGCTTGTATGATAAAGAGTATGTGCGATTTTATACGAACCTGCCAGACTCTCATCCAGACTGGCTGTACCATTTTGCCTTCCCACCAACAATCATGAGAGTTCCTGTTGCTTCACATCCTTGTCAGCATCTGGTGTTGTCAGTGTTCCAGAATTTGGTCTTTCTGGTAGGCATGTACTGCTGTTTCATTGTTCCATTTCCCTGATGTCATCGATGTCAAGCATGTTTTCATATGTTTATTTTGCATGTGTATATCTTTCTGGTGAGGTGCCTGTTAAGGTATTTGGTCCATATTTAAATCAGGTTGTTTGTGTTATTGTTGAGTTTTAAGAGTTCTTTGTGTATTTTAGATGTATCTTTTGCAAATATTTTCTGCTAGTCTGTGGCTTATCTTCTCATTCTCTTGACATTGTCTTTTGCAGATCAGAACTTTTTTCAAGATTATTTATTTATATTGAGAGAGACAGAGATAGCTCAAGTGGGAGAGAGGCAGAGAGAAAAAGAGAGAGTGAGAGGAAGAGAGAGAATCCCAAGCAGTCTCCACTCTACCTGTGCAGAGCCTGTTGTGGGGCTTGAACTCACGAAACCGCAAGATCATGACCTGAGCCAAAAATCAAGAGTCGTATGCTTAACTGACTGAGCCACCCAGATGCCCCAGAGAATTTTAATTTTAGTGAAATCCAGCTTATCGATGATTTCTTTCATGCATTGTACCTTCATGTATTGTCTAAAAAGTCATTGTCATATCCCAGTATGCCTGTTTTCCAATGTTCGAGGAGTTTTGCAGTTTTGCAACCTACATTTGGGTCTGTGATCCATCTTGAGTTAATTTTTGTGAATTGTATAGATTCTGTGTCTAGATTAAATTTTGCACAACTGGATGTTTTGTTGAAGACTATTTTTGCTCTCTTTTATCAGCTTTATTCATTTGTCAAAGATCACTGCATGTGTGTGGGTCTATTTCTGGGCTCCCTGTTTTCTTCTGTTGATCTGTTCTTCTTTTGCTGGGACCACACTGTCTTGATTACCTCCGCAAGTCTTAGAGCTGAGTAGTGTCAGTCCTCCAGTTTTCTTCTTCTCCCTCAATATTGAGTTGGTTCTGGGCTCTCTGCCTCTAGAAACAAACTTTAGAGTCAGTTTGTTGATATCCACGAAATAACTTGTTGAGATTTTGATTGGGATTTTGTTGAAGCTGTTGATCAAATCGGGAAAACCTGACATCTTGACAGATTGAGTCTTATCTGTGAACCTGGAATATATCTCCATATATTTAGTGCTTTGATTTCATGCATCAGTTTTGTGGTTTTCCTCATATATATCTTGTACATATTTTGTTAAATTTTTACCCTAGTATTTCATTTTTGGGGTGCTGATGTAATGATATTATGTTTTTAATTTTAAATTCTACTTTTTCGGTTCTGGTATAGGAAAGTGATTGACTTTTGTGTGTTAAGCTTGTGTTCTCCAATCTTGTTTTAATCACTTACTAACATTTGCTCGAGTTTCAATTGGCTTCTTTTATTTTTGAGTTATAGTTTTATATATTCTGGATAAATGTCCTTTACAAGATACATGATTTACACATATTTTTCTCCCATTCTGTAGGTTGTCTTTTCACCTTCTTGATGGTGTCCTTGAAAGCACAGTGTGTGTGTGTGTGTGTGTGTGTGTGTGTGTGTGTGTGTGAATGTTCATATGTATTCTTTAGGATTTTTTTATATGCAAATTATGTCATCTGTGCAACTGCAAATATAGTTTTACTTGTTTCTTTGCAGTGTGGATGCCTTTTAGTTGAGTCCTGTTATTTTATGTGTTCTGACAATTGCTGACTTTTTTTTTGAAGTATTTTATCTTTTTATATTTGTTATGTTACTGATGGGCTGGGATATATGTCATTTTGCTAATTGTTTTCTCTCTGTCATGACTTTTTTATTCCTCCACTTCTCAATTTAAGCTTTCTTTTTTCTTGAATAGATATCCTCTACTTTATCATTTTAATTCCTTTGTTTTTTTTCTTAAAATTTGCCCTATTTTTGAGTTACTTTCTTAGTGGTTACCTTAGGATTAAAATTAACATCTTAATTTAAAATATCTGGTTTCAGAAGAATACCAGTTTAATTTAAGTAGAATACTAAACCTTTGATCCAGTAATAGCTTGCTCTTGCTGTACTCTTTAGTGCTATTTTTATCATATAAATTACATATTTATATATAATAAACCTATCAACACTGTTTTATAATTTCTTTACCCAATTGTCTTTTAAAACTGATGTAAGAAGAATTACAAACAAAAATATATTTCTACTATTTCACTATTTATGTATCTATTTAACCAGATAGATTGATGCTTTTTATTTTTTGTGTGGAACTAAGTTACTGTATGTTGTTTTTTACTAAAGGATTCCTTTTAGTATTTCTCATAGGGCAGGTCTGCTAGTGACAAAATTTTCTCTGTTTTTGTCTACCTGGAAATGTTTTAATTTATCCTTCATTTTTGAAGGATAGTTTTCCTAGGGATAGAATTCTAGATTGATAGTCTTTTTCTAGGAGTAATTTGACTACGTCATCCCACTCTTTTCTGGCTTCCATGGTCTTTAGCAAGAAGTTCATTGTTTTTCTTATTGATAATTTCTTGTACATGATGAATCACTTTTCTCTTTTTGCTTGAGATTTTCTATTTTTCTTAGCTTTTAACTTTTTAACTATGTTGTCCTGATGTGGGCATATTTGATGTTGCCTGGTTTAGGGTTCTTTATGATTCTTGCTTGTGTAGATTATCAAATTTGGAAAGGTTTCAATTATTTTTTCAAACGTTCTTTCTGCCCTGTCAGTCCTCTGCTTTTGGGACACCAATGATGTGTATTTCATTATGTTTGATGGTGTCCATGATCACTGAGGCTCTGTTCATTTTTTCTTTCATTCTCTTTTTTCTCTAATTGGATATTAATTGAACTATCTTGAAGGTCATTATTTCTTCTGTCACTTTAAATCTGGTGTTGAACCTCCTAATGAGTTTTTTATTTTAGATACTATACTTTTTAGAATTTCTACCTTGTTTTCTTTTATAATTTTTCTCTCTTTATATTTTCTTTTTAAAAATGTTTATTGGGGCACCTTGGTGAGCAGCCAACTTCGGCTCAGTTCATGATCATGCGGTTCGTGGGTTTGAGCCTGCTTAGGGCTCTGTGCTGACAGCTCAGAGCCTGGAGCCTGCTTTGGATTATGTCTCTCTCTCTCTCTACCTGTCCCCCACTCACGCTGTCTCTTTGTCTCTCAAAAATGAATAAATGTTAAAATTTTTTTTAACGTTTATTTATTTTGAGAGATAAGAGATGTTTATTTTTATCTCTCTTTGAGAGAGATTGAGAGTGTGTGTGTGTGCACAAGCAAGGGGGTGTATATAGAGAGGGATACAGAAAATCCCAAGCAGGCTCTGCACTGTCAGCGAAGAGCCTGAAGTGGGGTCAGTCTCACAAACCATGAGATCATGACCTGAGCCAAAACCAAGAGTTGGACACTTAACCAACGGAGCCACCCAGATGCCTCATTTTTATTGATATTTTCTTTTTGGTAAGATGTCCTCATACTTTTCCTTAATAACTTATACATGGTTTCTGTGTAACTTGAACATATTTATACTTCAAATCCATAGTTTAAATTGAAAGTCATTATCTGATAGGTCTTACATCTGGGCCTTTTCTTAGGAGTATGAATCATGTTTCCTTATTTTGCTTCTCATAATATTTTGTTGAAAACTGGAAAATTCAATATTAATATGTGTCACCTGTGAAAATCAGAAACTGACCCTAGGTTTGTTTTTACTTTCTTTGTTGTTGTTATTGTTGCTATTTAATTTTCTGAGTTAATTCTGTAAAGTGTATTCTTTGTTGTATACAGCTACTAAAATATGATTGGTTTACATTGTCATCAAGTAGTGCTTAGACAGAGCTTTTCCAAATTGATTTGAATCAGTAAGTCTCCTGGCCTTTGTCAAGGGGCACATGTGTGTGGTTGGGGCACATGTTCCACGTTCTGGCTGGCAGCTTATGACTCTGTGCCCTCTCTGTCTACTTGTGCATGCCCTTCAGGTCTATCAGAAGTGAGGGCTAGTAGCCCTTTTAGGTATTTCTTCAGCATTCACATATTTATGCTCATTGTATAATATTTTTGATCCTAGGGATATGTCAGAGTTCATATCAGCTCATGAACCACACATTTCTTCTTTTTCTTTGAACTTTCTTGATCAACCATTCGTTCACCCCAACTGATATCACTACCTCAGGCAGTTGCAGTGTTAAACATTTAATACTGATTGTTTATGACCAATGCTCTTGGATAGACTTACTTGCAGAGAGTGAGCTCTGATTCATTTCAAATAAACATAATCCCTGAGACTAAAGCTGTTCAGGGACCTTCCACGTGTAAATTAGTGAGAGTTCCATGCAGAATAGGACATCTGGTGGGCTTTAATCCTTTTCTCCCCCATACATTGTTTGCTGGGATCCTTATTTTCACAGCTTTGACAGTTGTATGTCTGTTTCCTTTCAAAACTACAACAGATGTAGGGAGAGGGAGAAAGGAATAGTCTAGTTGAAATGCCATCATGTTAACTGTTCTTCATGGAATTATTGTTTTTCTTGAACAAATACCTCTTTCATTGTTGTAAGCCTTTGGTTTCTTTTAAGAGTTATGAAAAAGTTGTTTTGGACACTTTTTTTTTTATCTTGACGTCTCATTCCTTTAATAGAGGAAGAAGAGATTTTTAAAAATACTCACTGTTCGGGAGGCGCTTCTTCCCTCACATACATTCTAATATTTGGGTCATCTAGGTTTGAAGAAGTTTTCTGCTGAGACACTGGTTAATAGATGGCTTGGAAGGAATTTCACTTAGTTACAGTGAGGTACCAACTGATGTCTTGAAATTTCGTGAATGGGCTGCCTTGGACAAGCTTCTGGTTAGTTTTCAGATCCACAGCACTTGAATTGACAAATGTTCAGTTGTACTAGAAGGTGAGAATGTGATTTTATTTATTTATAAGATGTAAGGAAACTGCTAATTTATTTAGTTCCAAAGTCCTTGATCTCTGGCTCCTAATATGAATAATGAATGAATAAATGCATTTAAAATAAGCAAGTGCATAGTACTCTTTTCATTTTTATGGCACTGACTTATGAATCATTAAATTAAAATGATGGATTTTTAAAAGTATACTGACTTTAGTAATTAGGTTTTACTTCTTGTATTTATTTCATTATTATATTTTCACTTGACAAATGGTAAAAATTCAAATCACTGTGTGAAGTAACCATATTAGAATTACAGCACTTTTGAGTTATTAAAGCTATAAAGCCCTTGGGGACATATGGTAAGATAGGGTAGTCATTACTGTGTGAACCATTTCTTTATGAAATTCCTCAGTGTATGTTTAGAATGTAAGACCTCATCAGTTCAAAGAGAGTCTTATTTTAAATAATGACTTAGGATATACTTGTTTTTCGCTCTCCGTTAGAACATTTGTTTATTTGTTATGCAAGTCAAGAAAATGTTTATCTCTGGGGAATGGTAGAACTACTTGAGCCTATATTTTATTCATAACCATGTCAGAACAGTAATCTCCAGGGTATTTGGAAAATTCCATATGATACCAGTAATAACCCAAAGCATTTCACCAAATGAACAGATTCTTTCTGCATGCTGATTGAGAAGTGAGCTGTGATCAAACTTTCTCAACATCTGAGCTTCCCAGGAACGGTACCTGAACACCAGATCGTTAAATCACGCCGCGGTCTTTTCCTCTTCCTATAAATGAGGCCCCTTCTTCAGAAGCGACATTTTGCCTCTAACAGCCTCTACCGAGCTGTGTGACCTTGGGCAACTTGCAGAATCGTAGACTGTCAGGGTGAAAAGGAATCTTAAAGGTTATGTTGCCCAGTTACTCACAGAATTTATGGATCTCTCTCTTCGGCACTCCCGCAGAGTAGTCGTTCGTTCTGCGTCTGTTTAATATTTTCAGTCCCAGGGCCCTCGGTGTGGCACACTGAGCTCGAGCTAGTTTCAGATAACTCTGAGCCGGGGGAATTTTGTCTTTGCTCCCCTTGTTCTTTTCAGTCGTCTTCCTTATGTTGGAAGCGGGGTAACAACAGCCGTCTGTTGCACAGAGTTATTTTAAGGATAACATGCGCGTAGAAGGTAGACTACACATAGTGAAGCTGAAATATGCCTGCAAAATACTTTTATTGCATTCAGTATAGCAAATTGTATTACTGTTCACAAATACTTGCTTTTATTCTCCGGGGAACAATTCTGCTTTATCTCTGTTAATATTAATCTTGGCCAGGTGACTTACTTTGCCCACTGGGATAAGAATTTGGGCAACATGCCTCACTTTTGGGGAGAAACTTTGAGAGTCCGCACATGCTCTCCTCCCTCTTCTGTCCTGGTGACCAGAAATACTTCAGATGGAGTCTGTTTTGACTGACTGGACCCAAGAATGAAGACAGTAGGGAGCAGAGCTCCAGCCGACCCAAAATGCACCTGGTCTCTAATTCACTGAGAATTGTTTTGGTTGGTACCAAACGTAACCTTACCTGGCTTCGCTGACACCAACCTTTATCTTTCTTTCCGCGAAGTCTCGCTTTTCAGATTATATTCTTACAGACTTCTTACCGCTCTGGGGACAGGCTTCCTCCCTGCTGATCCCATGTGAACTTAAATATGAAGCAGGCGGGAAAGTACACTCTCCCAAGCTGTACGCGTAAGATTTCAAAGGCATTCCTGATTCAAGTAGGTATTTATTGCATAAATTGAGAAGCATTTCTCCAAATAATGATCGTCGGTGACATCATTTCATGAAAATTCATTTGGACGTGTAGTCCTTTCACTCTAACTGAAAGCAACAAATAAAGCAAACCTTCAGGTTTGTGTACGAAGCGGCATAATGTGGGGTCCCAGGCAGAACTTAGTGGGCAGAAGTCAGCACACTGAAGTTCAATATCTCCTTATAGTCAGTTACAGCCAGTTTGAAGTGGACATTCTCCTTAAATGAAGAGAAGGTCATTACAGTTCTCTAAATTCATATGTAAGGGCGTTGAACACAGCATGTCCTTTGGGGAAAAAATGAGGAACGATGCCATTATACCATCGTATGGTGCTTGTTAAACATGTGCCGTGTGACTGACCTTTACATGCTTTGGTTCTTTCCATTTCAAAAGAAACCCTGAAGTCTATAATATTATTAACTTTATAAATTTGCTGGAATTTTTAAAAAATATTTTTTATGTTTACTTGTTTTTGAGAGCGAGAGAGAGCATGAGTAGGTCAGGGGCAGAGAGAAGGGGAGACACAGAATCTGAAGCAGGCTCCAGGCTCTGAACTATCAGCACAGAGCCCGACGTGGGACTCGAACTCACAAACCGCGAGATCATGACCTGAGCTGAAGTCGGACGATTAACAGACTGAGCCATCCAGGCGTCCCATTAACTGTATACATTTGAAATTTTAGCTTGGGGAGGCTATGAAATTTGCCCAATGTGACACAGCAGGAGAGTGGTGGACCTGACTATCTGCCCATAGCTGTCTCAGTTCAGACCACAGAACTCAGCACTGAAACGTTCTATGGTTTTCTTTCTAAAATATAGAATTATGTTAGTACAGTGAGTGGCACCCTGTGCTCAGGGGGCCTCGGTTACCTTCCCAGAGCTCCTCTTCGAGAGTGAAGGGTCAGTCTGACTCTCCTAAGATTTGCGTGTGTGTATTTGTATATAAACAACCCTAGAATTTTTCTTTCCTCCTACAGGCTTCATTAGGAAGAAGCTATCTTAGGTCAAGTCCTCTGTCTCTCTGTCTTCCCCACAAGCTGTGCGTACATGATCCCCCCCCCCCCCCGCATATCAGGATGGCCTTCATAGTTATGTTAATTTAGTTTTATTGAATAAAAGTATCAGGGCATACCAAAATTTTTGTTTCTTTTGTCATTGGTCTCTTGCTAACATTATAAACAAGATCTGTTATATAATAGGTGGTCACAATATGTATTGAATAAATGTAGGAATTAATAACCTCTGAGGAACAATTCCATTTCTGGAGCTAATTCTATGTGGGACCTCTTGCCTATTCACATGTTCCAATAACAGTGTTAACAAAATGTTAGTTGGGCCATTTTGGCTTGTGCACTTGAATGGTCCCACCGTAACACATAAATATTGGCTATTCACTCAGATGTTATTTTTTTAAAATCAATGTTTATTTTTGAGAGAGAGAGAGAAAGAGAAAGAGAGCACAAAAAGAGAAAGAGAGAGGGAGACACAGAATCCGAAGCAGGCTTCAGGCTCTGAGGTGTCAGTACAGAGCCCGACATGGGGCTTGAACCCACAAACTCATGAGATCATGACCTGAGCCGAAGTTGGATGTTCAACCGACTGAGCCACCCAGGTGCCCCAGTTTGTTTTCTAAAGGGAGTATGGAGTTCATGCATTGAACATAAAATTCTGATAAAGAGAAAAGGAGTTCAGTGCTGGAGAATGATGTCAATAAAATTTTTGAAACCAGAAATCACATGATGACAAGTTTATAGACCGAATCATGGAAAGTATGTGTGAACACGCTGCATGGGAACCCATCTTCTCATACATCCCAGAAGGATCTAGGCTTGTGGAAATTGATTCAAAGAGCAAAAATGAGAAGTGGGATTCCAAACGGTGAGACTAAGTGGAACTCTGTGCGGAATGGCTGTGCATTCAACCACCTTCTTCCCTCTTTTCTCTTGCTTTCCTTTGTCATACAGCCTGATCTGTGTGTTACTTCAAAAACAACATAAGGAGGACAAACAGAGACAAACTCAAAGTAACCAGGGTGTTTTTCGCTAAATAAATTTCAATCATTTATGGATGAGCTAGGGATGTTAGGGGGGATGTTGGTACCCCAGAATCAAGAGCTTCTCCTGTGATGCCTGAGGTTGTAGGGGCAGACTTGTCAGCTGGATTTCAGATTCTGAGGCAGGCCTGCAGGTGGGCAAAGGCCTCCCATTGTACTTGGAAATTCCCTTTGGTGTTTGCAGTCAGGGAAGGGGTGCCACGCAGGGCGCCTCCTGCCCAGCACAGTAAGTGCAACCCAGATACCTGTATCATCTTTTCTGTTTGTGTCGGTTTTCAGACACAGAGAAGAGAAAAAAATATTTCCTACCTTCAGAATTATTCAAGAAGACACTGTGTTCCTAAAAAAGCATAATATGCTAAGAAAAAGGAGTAATCAAATAACACATAATGTCTGTTGACTGTTAAAAATACAGTTGCTAATGTATTGTGTTAAAAAGAAAACCACAGGTCCAAAGTGACATCACTGAGTCTGAGTCCCCAAACTGGGGCTCAGCACCTGATCTAACTGCACTTTCCGCCTTTAGAAATGGAGTTTTACTGGCTCAGCCAGGATGGTTTTCATCAGCACCAACTCAGTAATCCGCCCCACGGGACCCCCTCCATCCCCCAGGAGAGGTGAGGTCATCTACAGGAAAGGCCT
The DNA here is from genome assembly GCF_022079265.1 of Lynx rufus. Classification (NCBI taxonomy): domain Eukaryota; kingdom Metazoa; phylum Chordata; class Mammalia; order Carnivora; family Felidae; genus Lynx; species Lynx rufus. Next base: position 4,388,954 of record NW_025814840.1, on the reverse strand, counting down.
TGCTCTGCCCCCTAGGGGAAGTGACCTTGCCTGCAACAACCTTTTTTTTTCTTTCTTTTTTTGCTGAGAACTTTCACCCATTCCCCTTCCTATAAAGACCTCCTGTTCCCTACGGCTCCTGGCAGCTCACCTCCACTTGCTACATGGATGTGGCCTGATTTGTGCATGAACTCCTTGATAAAACCAATCACGTCCCCCAAATTCACTTGGTTGAATTTGGTTTTTTAACAGTTACGTATGTTGAAATGTAAAGTTCAGGAAACTTGGCCAAATATCAATGTAAAACACAAAGAGTTGAAGGTCATGAGGTCTTAGAAACTCAAGAGGTCTATCCTGGAAGTCTGACTCTACCAGTAGGAGATCCTGAAAGAAGGAACAAAGAAAATGAAAGGGAAGACGCCTTCAAATAAAAAAACAGGGCATTTCTTAGACTTCAGGAAGGGCATGAAATTGTATATCTAAAAGGGATTTTTTTTTAACCCAGTTCTAGACTCAGTATGATAAACTTTTCAAACTCGAAGGAGCAAGAAAATAATTCTGAAAAACTTTGAAAAAAAAATCACCCAGGGAGAAAAGATAGCCCCCAGCATAGGATACCAGAATTTAATGTTGAAAAGTTCTTCAGAGTTCTATCGGAAAATAATTTTAAGCCTAAAATTTTATACTTATAAAAATCTCAATCAAATGTGAAGATATAAATAAGTATTCAGCATGTGTAGCTCACACACATACTCTCTGAGGAAGTATCTGACGGTGAATTCCAGAAATGCACGGTAGAAAGCAGTGAAGGGACGGACTGGATTTAGGAGATAGTGGCTCTGACTCCGCTTTGGAGTAAATGGTAATTATCAGCTTCTAAAGGTTTAGAGTGCATTGCTGGTTAAGAGAGCAGAGCGTTTCATAGTTGATCAAAAGATTGGGAAAAAAAGAGATTTAAGGCAACAGGTACACTGAAAGTTGTAATAATGTCGAGAATTTGATAACAACATATTTTGGTTTTGTCAGCAAGCAAAAAAAAAAAAATGAAAGGTCATTTGAGACACGGGAGGAGGGAATATGTACAGTCAAGTCATGATCCACGTGAAAAGTGAGATAAAACATGACACAATCAGCTGATGTTGTAGAAAATAAGATTCACTTGACTTTTTACCTTGGAACAGTTCCCTTCAAACAGCACAGCTGTCCTGAACGTAGACCCTGAGAAAAAATCACGCAATGCTAGCAGACATTTTGACCAATATCTGCATAGATACGTTAATGTAACTTGTTTATTGGTTTTAAAGTTTCAAATCAATATTGATTCAAAATGCGCAACATATATTTTTCTTTACAAAGAAATGTGTATGTTGTCACCCTTAACACAAATAAAGGTAAAATTGATAGAAACTGGGGATCATATAGTAGCTTTTGAAGAAAGGAATAAAAATATGATCTTATATAATGAACAAGCCTAAGCTAGATAGCCAAAGAATATTTTAAGCATATTCTTTTAATTTTCCTAGGTTGGCCTATAAAGGAATTAACACTAATTTAAAATCTAGAGGAGATTCGAGGTTGTGTAGTAGGTAGAACTGTATACAAGTATTCATCTTTGAGGGGTTCCTCTGGTGCTTCTCATTCTAAAAACTTGACCTCTTTACTGTTTGATTGTTTGGATTGCCAGTTGAATATATAACTCAGTTTCAAAGTTAGCATTTGTGTTAAGAAGGCATCTTTATGGCATGGACAACCTGGAACGTATGTATACTTTGGATTTCCCAGTTGACCATGAACAGTGGGCTTAATGTTAATATTGTTATTTTTACTATAAACAGATTCACAGAAATTACCTATCCTTCAAAGGAGAAATTTGGCCTATTCATAAAGTCTTTTCTAAAGAAATTATTTGAGGACAGCTAAAGGTTGGCTTAACTATTTCATTTTTCATTTGTGTAGCTCTTTGGGTGTCTTTGGACACAGCCCTTAGTGACATGAATAAAAGAAAAGTTCTATCACGGTTTCTATGTCAGCGGCCTACATACAGACTTACAACAAAACTTCAAATGGTCACGATTCTCAGGTCAGCATTGTGGAATGTTTATTTTTTTTTTTTTCAACGTTTATTTATTTTTGGGACAGAGAGAGACAGAGCATGAACGGGGGAGGGGCAGAGAGAGAGGGAGACACAGAATCGGAAACAGGCTCCAGGCTCTGAGCCATCAGCCCAGAGCCCGACGCGGGGCTCGAACTCCCAGACCGCGAGATCGTGACCTGGCTGAAGTCGGACGCTTAACCGACTGCGCCACCCAGGCGCCCCTAGCATTGTGGAATGTTTAAAACAGAAGCCTGTTCATTTCCAGCTTTAGAGCAGGCCAGTAATCCACTGGCCCAAAAGCTACCTCCTGATTTGAAAGAAAGCAGCTTTTTTAGTAGGACGATTATTCACCTGTAAGTAGGAGATTTTATTTCATGTATTTGAAAGGCTGCCAAGATTTGACATTTTATATTTGTCTAGCAATTGAGAAGATACTGTTTTGTGTTAGAACTTGTAGGATGAAAAAAGCTATAAAAATTCAATCTCACATGAAATTGTTTGAGATTGCTTTCAGTTGGCTGGATAAAGAGATTATTGATTTCACCCTTTTATAAAATGAAAGGTTAATGAGCAAAATCACATAGTGTTTATTTCCAGAAGAAGAAATATATATATTTAGTTTGAGGTATATATCATATATATAAATAGTTTGATACCCTTCCCTTACAAGAAAAATTAATATTTATAAACCAGAATTTTTAGCTGTTACGATGTTATGATGGGGATCGATTTTGCACTGTCTTTAGCTTCACAGTCCTGCCAATTGCTGGTTTGTGTTTTGGGTGAGAACATTTAACACGGAGGACCAATGAAGTATAAGCTAATGAAGAAAAAAATTTTATATCACTTGTTGTGGCCTGGATGAGAAAGTGATGAAGCGGGTTTTTTTTTTTTTCCTTTCTTATTGAAGATAGAGACCCAAATTGGCAGATTGAAGTCTGTTACTATCACAGCCCTTGCGACAGTATGAATAATTTTCCAAGAATCTACCAGTTTATGGCAGAGAGTTCCACAAATATACAATTCTGCCATTCCCATTAAATGGGAACAAACATTTGGCTGAGAGATTCTGAATGGAATTTGTTGAAATTACTTTGTGGATTTTTTATGCTAAGTATGGTTTATGCTAAGTAAAGCATACCGTTATTAAAACAGCCTTTAAGAATATCAGTAGTTATTGTTTATAGATAGCCTCTATCAACAGGTTGTGCGTGCTCTACGTGTGAGGTGGGATGTCAAGTCAAAAATTAAAATGAAGAACTTTGGTAAATAAAAACAATTTTATTTCTAAATGTCCAGAAAATTAAGTAAGTTGTGTTTTTTAAATTTCCCTCATTGTAGGTAATTACATCATTTCCTGACTCTAGTCCAAGAAAAGAGAAAAGCTTTTGGTCTGATCTTTTGGTCTGATTTTCGTCACCATTAGATATTTATACGTGAATGTGAAAATCATTTATTCTATTGCTTTGTCTTTATAGAACCAAGGGTTTCTTTTTGAGGAAACTATATATATATATATATATATATATATATATAATTTTATTATATTTATTATTATATTATTATATTTGTCATTAATGTAATAAATTAATAATATATTTTATTATATTTATTATATTATATTATGTTATATAGTAATAAATATATATAATACAAATATATAATATAAATATAATATACAAATATATAATATAAATGTTTATATAAATATATATATCTTACTTTTCCCCCCCCCTTCAAGGTTAAGATTTCCAAAACAAGGATAGAAAGTAAAGGGACAGAAGAGTAATGCTAGAGAGTAGGGGACTAGTCTACACATAAAAGTAGCATTAATTTTTTAAAAACTCTTATTTATTCATTTAAGAACTGAGTGTCACATGCCATCTTTCTTCCCTTTGACTTTTCTTCCAAAAATAAATGTAATAAACCAAAGCAACCTGTTCAGATTCACCATGACTTGGATTTGAATAACGTGCGGAAATAGAATTTAATACACAATGTCCTCTCAACTCAGAAAACCTCCCCGTGAAGGTAGAAAAGAAAGAAAATGGTTTCATTATTGAATAAGCCCTAAGCCTGAATGTGGGGTACATCACAGACTACCTGCTTAAAAATTGCAAAGCCCGAAGATGTCTCAGCCTTTTATAAACCAAGCAGATACAACCTGTTACACACATGTTCTCAAGATAAACAAGTAGCAGTCAGTAAGAGCCTTTCCAGTATGATCTGTCACACAAGGCTCATCCTAAATTCACCAGGTGATTGAGGTGACCATCTGTGTTTGCTACCTGGCTTTATCCAAAGGAGAAACGAACGTGTATCTTCATGACAGGAGGTGGTTTTGAGCAAGGCACTGAAGGAGGGAAGACAGGCTCCCCTCCCCCTCCCCCAGAAACTGTGAAGTACCATGGGACGCCTGCATTTCAAGGAGATGGTGGCTGGGTCCTTGATAAAGTCATGTCTGGGGTCATAAAGCTGACAAGAGCCATATTAACTGTAAAAGAGATTTACCTACGTTTCAAAGAGACGAAGAAATTACAATGAAAACAACAATTAAAACAAAATGCTCTAAGAAAAGGGGCCGTGGGAATGCCTTCCCTATTTTCGACAGGGGATATTAAACTTCTTATTTGCCCTTACAGCTGAAGGGAGGGGTTAAAAACGATTTTATGGACCAGAATTCCCTTGTGAATCACTACTGTGTGTTTTCACAAAAGGAAGTTGCTGCTACTGATAAGTGAGATTTGTAGCTTAAGGATGCACTTACTGCCTGAAGTCTAAGTTTTGGTGTATCTAAACTTAAATAATGAGATGTTGAGTAAATATACCTGTGACACTATGGTAAAATTTTACCCAAATAGGTCTTTCATTGGTACTTGACTGAGGTTGTTTGTGCTTATATAGCAATGGCAGAACTTTGGAAGATGTACCTTAACTGTTTTAGACTTTTTGGTAGAGTTTCCAGATTTGGCAAATCAGAATTCAAGATACCCACTTAAATTGGGATTTCCAATCAACTGAGATTTAGAGTTTTTTTTTTTTTTATTATTTTAGCATTTGTTTTTTTTTGTGAGAGAGAGAGAATGAGAATGAGCGGGGGAGGGGCAGAGAGAGCCTGAATTGGAAGCCTGACGTGGGGCTCGAACCCACAGACCTGTGAGATCATGACCTGAGCCGAAGTCAGACGCTTAACTGACTGGGCACCCCCTCCCCCACCCCAGCAAACTGAGATTTAGCGACCTGCTGTGGGTTTTGTTTGGCAAGTGCACTGTGGGTGCAGGGGTTGAAGCCATAGGCATTCAGCCTACAAAATTGGCTAAAAATTTAAGGACTGCTAGCGAGATGCACCGATTCCTTTCATTTTTCAGCTAGAAAATGGCCTGTGGACCATGTAAGCTTATCGAGAGACTTTGTGCCTCCTAGGAGGATTACCCCGCAAGTCAGGAAGGTGGCGTTAGGAGCTGGTGGCAATCAGTATGTTAATGTTAGTGTTAGCAATGTGCCAGTCTTTGCTAAGAACGCTGCAAGTGTGCCCTCAATTAATTCACACATTTCTAGACACGCAGAGTGACCTCAGCCTGTCTCCAGGTGACAGAAATGATTTAGAGGGTTCAGTACCGTGGAGAAGCAGAGCTGAGATTCAAATCCCGGCTTGTCCACGCTGAGGTTTGCTCACCCAGCTTGCCAGATGTCACGGCCCCTCGGATCTGTTTCTTTTCCATCCAGACTTTTGGCCTGCATGCATGCGCCACCTAACCTCTCTGGCTCTCCAGCTTTGCGTGTACAAAGTTAGAACGCAAAGTCAGGTGATTTCTAAAGGCATTTCGTCTCCTAGATGTGCGGTTCTGTCCAGAAATCGGAGAGGCAGGCTAGGGAAGTGCAGGCAATAGAAACACGCTTCCCGTAGCCTCTACTGGACTCTTCAGGTCAGACAGGACGCACAGTTCCTTTCCCCTCCCTGTGTGTTTTCGCGGTGTTCGCTAACGCATTCTGCGCACATCCTCAGTGGACGCTGGGTAGAGGCGGGGACCGGCGAGTCATTCAGACGGCCAGTAGAAAAGGCGGCTTCCCATGTGCCCTCTGTATTTCTAGCGACGTAAGAATGGATGTAAGTCATGGGGGAATGTGGAACATGCCGGAATGGTAGAGCTGAGCCCCACAGGCTGTCAGCCATGCGGGTCGGTAGTGGGAGGTGATGCTGCGGCCGCTGGGAATCAATACGCAGAGGAGGGTCCTGGGTGCCTGTCAAATCACCGCGTTCTTTCAAATTCTGGAACAGTCGTCGTCCTCCATTCCTCGACCTTTGTTCTTCGTGCTCTGCCCCACTGGCTCCTATGACCCTTCAGAGCTGAGAAGATGCACTCGTGAAAACAGGCATGGACACCCACTCCCTCTCCTTCCCACCTCTCTGTCTCCCTGCTTCTCTCTGTTTCTCTGTCTCTTTCAGCCTTCATTTCACCTAAGAATGATGCGAAGATGAATGCAAACATCCCAGAGTGACTCACTTGAGTAAGAATGCCACATCCCAATGCACAGAAGCATAGTTTCTGACTAGCTGCCCTTTAAGGAATGTGAGTCAAGAATCAACAAGGCAGGGGTTCCTGGGGGGCTCAGTCAGTTAAGCGTCTGAGTCTTGGTTTCGGCTCAGGTCATGGTCTCGTGGTCCCTGGGTTCAAGCCCCACATCGGGCTCTGTGCTGACAGTGCGGAGCCTGCTTGGGATCCTGTCTTCTCTCTCTCCCTCCCTTTGTGGCCCTCCCTCACTCAGGCTCTTTCTCTGTCTCTCTCTCTCAAAATAAATAAAAATAAAAAAATACATAAAAAAGGAGGAATTATCAGAACATGGGGTAGCGGTAGAAGTTATCAAAGGTTGATCCTACGGAGTTGATATCAAAACACTGGAAAACTCCCAAGTAGATTAAAATGACCTTTGGAGACTTCACGGTACACTGTTGCCTACTGTAACTTCTTGAATACTGTGTTTATAGAAAGCTCAGGAGATCCAAGAAAGGAATGTTCTGTCAGCAGACTCAGAAAATTCACATCGCCGGCATTTGCTAAGCATTGGCCAGCGAATCTTCAGGCTCAGAGTAACATGGAGCATTTTCTAAATAAATATAGATTTCAGGACTGTATTTGCAATCTCTTACTGGGTAATGAAATACTCCTAAGGTTGTGGCTTAAAACAACACGCATACTGTATCTCACAGCGTCTGTGGATCAAGAGTCTGGGTGACTCTGGCTTCTTCTCTGGCTGTGGACGTCTCACATGGTTCAATTATATGGTAAATATATTGACAAACTAAGCACAGCTCCGGGCAGTTTCACATTTAAGAAGAAAGGGCGAAACTCAGATTAATTTTTACCTTAGCTGTGTGATAAAAAGGATTAAGTAAACTAGAGCAGGCAGAATGAAATATAGAATGAATAAAGATTCTGGTTAAGTAAACCTGCCATATTACACATCCTGATTGGGGGAATATAGTTTTTTAAATCCACATATAGATGCATATTTTGTGTATGTGTTTTTATATATTTATGTGTATTTTTCTTTGTCATCTATCTGTTGACTTTATATACATTAGGAATGTATGATTTAAAAGCTAAGCCATCTTTTTCATTAAAAAGCAGGTTTTAAAGTATGCTAAGCAAGGTAGTATATCATTCAGGTACATTTCCCTTTTGAATTTCCAGCTTTATATTCTTAGCCTCTACTATCTGTTTTTTAAGGACAGAGATTTGGTTTATTAACAAGAGTCACTGAAATCTAGGGACTGTTTGTTAAGGGCTTACACTCAGAGATAATTTTAGATTCAGGTACAGATAATCAGTCAGCAGTTTCTGAGAGATAGTTCTGCCCAGCTCATTCTTAGACAATGTGAACGCAGGGAGAACAATGTTGAATAAGGAATCATATTGTCTTAAGTAGGGAGAGACTTGAATGACTCTTCAATATACCCCCATGCTCTGTTGCCTCAAGTGTACCTTTCAAAACATACTGTAGCCTAAATTCCAGTATCTTCAAAGAGCAGAAACTTAGTTGGGACTGCTGTTACAGACTACACAGGCTGAGTCTCTTAAGCAACAGAAATGTAGTTCACACCATTCTAGAGGTTGAGATGTCTAAGATCGAGGTGCTGGTGGATCGGGCATCGGGTAAAGGTCCACTTCCTGCCTGGCCGGTGGCCATCTTTTCCTGTCCTCACATGGCAGAGAGAGAGAGAGAGGGCCTATCTCTCTCCTGTCTCTTCTTATAGGGGCACTAATCTCATTCATGACAACTCCACCCTCATGACCCAATCCTGTCCCAATGGCCTCACCTCTGAACATTGTCACACTGGGGATTAAGATTTCAACATCTTGGAGAGGGCCCAAACATTCAGTCCATCACAGAAACCACTGCACACTGCCTATTTCTCTGCTAGAGATTTCCAGTTAATTAAGAGATCTTTCTCATTTATTATCCATATCTACCTTTCTGAAATTTCCACGCATCAACTTTGTTTTGCTTTCGGAGATATCATAGAGAGCCTGATCTCTTGGCAAATTGTGAGCTTCTTGATGACAAGGGTTATGTGTTTCTTGTAGACATCACATGTCTGGCAACTAGTACATATTCAACATGCATTTTTGAACGATGGCCTCTAATCTCTGAACCAAGTTATTGGAAAAGCTCTGAAATTAGTTTCCTTTAAATTTACCATAATTATAAAGGGAGGGAAATGATTTGTGTTCTAGGATCAGGCTCACTTCCTTGTTCCCACAAGTCTATAGCAGAATAGCTGAGCTATTTGTACTTTATGATATGGATCTTGTCTGCTCTGACTCATAAATCAAAATTCTTCTTTGTAACATGTTGTTCGACCCACCCCCCAACACTCTCAACCTCCCCTTTTCCCTCATCTTCTGGCTTTCAGCCTCTTAACTTATGTTTGGCCTCTCTTTCCACTGATTCTGTGGTGCCAGCCCTTGAAACCCCTCGCCCAGGGGGTATATATCTGACCTGATATATTCTCCCTTAATGCCTCCACACCTCGGTTTGTGTTGAATTGGGTTCAGATTTGTTCATTTTGTGTGTGTCTGTGATTGTTTCTTGATTAGTAGTGGATGCCTGAAACATAATGAATGTGTCCATGAGCTGGGGCAGGAAGACCCAGAAACTCATGGCTGCTACAGAAAAATGGTTCACAAGTCAGATGATTGGTTTGTAGTTAACACTCTCTAAGCAGAAAGAGTTACTGCAGGGACACAAACTGAAGAAAAGTAGGTGGGCCAGAGTCATGACGGCCAGAGCTATCGCCAGATCAAAAGCCAGAGAGAATGCCACAGAAACTAGAACAGCATCCATGTCAGACAGCCTCCAAGGTCACGGTCAAAGCCTCTACCCAGGCTGAGGAGTAGGAGCAGAATCAAGCAGGGAGAGGGGATAGCAGAAAGAACCATGACCCTCGGGCTACTTTTATCCCTCTGACTTTGGGTTTTTATGCCCTACCTAGTTCAGGGCACGTGGCTAACGGAGTATACCGCACAAAGCTGGAAACTGTGTGGTCTGTGAACTTTCTGGCCGGCAGAAAATTGCTCTGTTCCAGACATCATGAGGGTCTAATGTGACTCTCATCCTTTTCTGTTGCCACCTATTTCCACTCTCCCTGTGTAATCTATTTCTGGTTTCATGTCAGCATCCAGCGAGATAATATCTACTGACTGATCACTTAAGATCTATCAGATACTGTGCTGGGGAATACAGCGGGTGCTATGGAACTATAGTTTCCATCTTCATAGAGCTACAGATGAGCGGAGGAAGACCTACCAAGGAGCAGGTGTGAGACGGAGCCAGAAGAGCTATGACGAGGAAGAACCCATGGCAGAACCCCAGCACGGAGTTCTCTGCCTCGTCTGAAACCTGAGGTCAGACACTGTGGAAGTACGTACTTCCCTTTTGAGAACCTCTGGTTTGTTTGCTTCTGTCCTGTGACAGCCTTCATAGTCCCTATCGGGATAGACTCCAGCCACCTCCCTCTTTTTCCAGTTTGGCTTTCAGACTGCGGTGTCGGGTTCAGTAACAACGCCCCGCTGGCCCGTCTGCTACTGAGCAATCATCTCATCTGTTTCACGTTCACTCCCTGTCGCACCGTGTGCTTGGCCACTATGAGCCCGTCCCATGCGGTCGAGCTCAGATCTTCACACCCTTGGCTTATGAGGCATGCCTTGACTTCTACTATTTTGCTGAGCAGATTGAGGACATCTGGGGAGAACTCCCTGAACCTTCCACTCCCTGCACCGAAATATTTCTTTGTGGTTCCTTCTCTGCTTTTTCCCTCCTGTCATAGAAAAAAAAATAAAAAGCAACTTCCTTTTTCAGACCTCATCATGCCACCTGTATTTGTTTGTTTGTTTGTTTAATGTTTATGTGTGTGTGTGTGTGTGTGAGAGAGAGAGAGAGAGAGAGAGAGAGAATCACGAGGAGGTTCCATGCTGTCAGAGCAGAGCCTGACACAGGGCTCGATCCCACGAACGGTGAGATCATGACCTGAGCAGAAACCAGGAGTCAGATGCTTAACCGACTGAGTCTTCCAGGTGCCCCAGCACCCATGATTTTGATTACTGCCTACTGCCTCTGAAAATCCTATTCTCTTTCTCCTTGTGCATCAGTTGTTTGCTCTCATTGGTTCCTTCTGTCTATATTGAAAACATGTAAAAACCCCAATCTAAAGCACATTTTATCTGATCCTGAGATTTCATTTTAAATAGTACTCTGTCATGATCCTTATTTTCACAAACCTTGTCAGAAGATCTAAGTGCATTTGGCTTCATTTTCTCACCAATTATACGTAATTCCTTTTTGTTCTTTTGTAATATTAATGATTGCTGTTAGTTGTGGTATCACTGTGGCTTCCTCCTCTTCTGCTCTGATTTGTGGAAAAATATCTCCAGTGAGGTCTGTTTAAAGGATGATACCGAAGCACCTTTGCAGTCAGAACAGACCATCTATGCCGGGTCCCAGCTCCACCAAGTGGGTAGTACTTGGCCACTTTAAATCTCAAATTTATTAAGCTGGTGTAAGGTTTACACTAAAAAAAAAAAATCTTTTTTTAATGTTTATTTTTGAGAGAGAGAGAGAGAGAGAGACAGAATGCATGTGGGGCCGCAGAGAGAGAGGGAGACACAGAATCCAAAGTAGGCTCCAGGCTCTGAGCTGTCAGCACAGAGCCCGACATGGGGCTCAAACCCACGAACCGCAAGATCATGACCTGAGCTGAAGTCGGATGCTTAACCTCGACTGGGCCACACAGGCGCCCAGGTTTATACTTTTTAAATTCTTCTATATCTTAGAAGCGTTCTTGGAACAAAGGGACCACTTAATAAGTATTATCTTTATCACAGTTTACTTATCTTCCTCATTCATTCTCTGGATGCCGAGGTCCTACCATCAGGGGTTTTCATGGAATCAAGCCATAGCACTGTGGTCTATGCAGTGTAGAGTATCAGGAAGTACTGATGATGTCAGTACTGAAAAGTCACATTTGCTTTCACAGGCATGAATTCACTCAGAGGTAGAAAGGTGGAATTGTACCATTTCAGATGAGTCTTCATTGCTTTCTAAGTTTGAGAATTTCCAAGGGCGAACGGGGAATTTCCACTGTGCATCTTACTACAACTTTACAATAAATACATTTTATTCCATTAAAATACCTACTGTTCTGGAATTTATCATTATATTATTACTATTGCTCCTTCTAAGAAACTGTCAACTGGAATTGGGTCATTGTATGAATTTCCTCTTGATTCTCCTTCTGGAAGCTCCGGGGAAGGATTTATTTTCTAGGCTCCACAGGTGACCCCAATTCCTTGGCCCATTGCTCCTTTCTCTAGCAGCATATTGTTGAAAGCCAGCCCGGTATTATCTTTAAATCTCTTTCTAAATATGACTCCACTGCCTTCCTCTTTCAGTCATAAGGACTCTTGTGATTGCCTTGGGCCCACCCAGATAATTCAGCATATTCTCTCCATCTTAAAATCGTTAACTTCTGACACCTGCAGAGGTAGACAAGTGGGGGAGGCGGCCTAGCCTCTGTCTGGACGTTCCTCGTATGGGCTTCCACTTGTGGTTCCCACCATGCGCTGGTGGAGGTCAATCTCTATCACCGAGTGAGAATGCCCCCTGGGTGAAGTGAAGACTGACAGTCCCAGTAATCAGGTAGCAAACCCACTACATAAAGCCATGAGTTTCTGAGTAGAAGAGACTTGAGTTAGTGTCCTTGTTCCAAATCATCGCCATTAAGCTCATGAAACTTTAAGTGCCCGTGTCTTCATACTCTTGCTAGCATACTAACAACAATGCTACTTTGCAGGATTATCGACTGCATAAAATAAAATAATACCCAGTAGGTACCGGGCATTCAGTAAGTAACAACTACGATGGTTGCTAATAATATCACTAATACTGTGATAATAGTTCTATTTTATCTGCCAGCTGTCACCTTGTATAAATAGGTGAGCAGGGCTTCTGCTGATTCATCAGTAGGTACGAGGGGCCATTTCATGGGATGGGCTCTCGCACGTAAACTCTGAGACCACACGACATTTCCCGGAGGTGCCAGGGAGAAGTGTGCGGCGATGATGTTCTCAGCGATCCGTTTCGCAGCGTCCATCCCGACGATGTCACCACATCCCTATCTTCCCCGTGCACTGGGTGTACAACTCTGCAAACTCCCGACACCCTGTGCAGGAAACACGCCTCAGCGTCGGAGCCCGTGGAGCGAAGGCCCAAACGGTCTCCGCGGTTAGAGCCAAAAAACAGCTCTGAAAGTCGGCGGCACGTGAAAAATCAGTTTATTGCTTGGGGCAAACCAAGTTAGAACATATAAAATGTGGTTTGCTGTTAACCTCATGACAGAAGCCCATTTTGAAACTGCACCAAGGATGCCCTAATGTTTCTAGTTTTTAATATCTTCTAGGTTCGTGTGCATGACTAGTGTGGTGTTCAGCTTATAAAAGCATGTCTTTGTATATCTAAAGCGTATTTTATGCCCCGTCTAATTATTTTCCATGCCTGTTTGCCTCATATTATCTCAGAAGAGAAATATTAACATTTTTCCAGGGCGTGGAAACTAGAACCAACCTGTAGACAACTGATCCACTCATGTCCTAGAGACATAGCCCGCCAGAATCAATTTCCCTTATGTTAACACCAGTCGTCTCAGTGGACGATATAAAGTGCTGGCAGTAACGGCAGGAAGAAGTGAGGGTTTTTTATCAAATTGGCTGGCTGGTATTCATCGGCCGTTGTGAGGTAGAGTCTCTGGATGTAATGCTTTCGAAATAGCAATCATTTATTTGAAGTCGAATTCAGCAAAACCTAGGATATGGGGGGAGCTTAGAAACACGGGAGTGTCTGGAGTAAATTCAACATGTATTTAGTGAAACATTCACTAAATAACGTCTGTATATAATTTGAATGTTTCAGCTTTAATTAGGTACTTAGTTACCTAATCATTGAGCAGTAAGCTAAATTCTATCTGTAAAATACGAGGATTAAAAACAAATACACATACAAGCAAACATGAACTCTGCCTTCAAGGAGCTTTTAATGGGGTTGACAGGTCTGACATAATTAGTGACAAATTTGCTACAAGAGTGAACAATAATGATTAGTGACCAAGAAATGATAATATGCATTATTTATTTGGGAACCGAAGGAAAATGAGCTTGATAAAATAGGTGCCACAAAACCAGAGAAGGGCTTGCATTGTTTCCTTGGCAACAGGTTCACGTGGGAAAGTACTGAAACAAAATTGGAAAAAAAATGGGTAGAAGTCAGATTATAGACATGACGTTCTCTATCCATTTACCTACAAATAAGACGTTTGTAATTTTAACTACGCACAACCTTTCATGATCTAAGGTTTTCATATCAGATTTAACATTGAGAATTTTTTCTTCTAAATTAGAGCCACCAGCTACTGAGAAAATGTGTCTGTGGTGCTTTATTAAATAGTATGGACGGTAATTCGTTTGAAGAATTAGTTTCAGGCAGTACGTACTCCGTGACAAGCATCATCTTATTTCAGGCACGGGGGACACAGAAACCAGGAGGGTTAACATGGAGATTGCCTTCGTAAAGCTGAGCCAGTAGGCCTGAAATCAAGTTGACGGACATCTACGAAACAATGTGTCCTGACAGAGACATCAAATTTCTTATTTAAATTCCGTCTAACAAGGGTCAGGTCCTCTCCCTAAAAGACCCGGGAGCCATGTAGTCGTCGGCGGGGTGAAGAAGATACAGGGCAGGTGGGGAGGGGGCGTCATAAGCAAGAGCCTCCAGATTAGCCTGACCAAGAGATTTGCAAAGAACTGAAGACTTCGGAAAGAATCAATATTTCCTGGAAAAAGTTTGTGGCTGTGATGAAGAGAAAAATATATGTGAATGAATTTGTTGCAGGATTTACTGGTCCAACAGTGTTGGTTCAGGACACAGCTGGAAAAGACCATAATTTATTGCTGAGTAAATGAATAAAGGGTTACAGTTCTCTGTACTTCACTTTTGTTCAGTTCGACAGCTCACCAAGAATGGACTCAACAGCACGAGCCAGGCATGGGGCCTGGTGTTGGGGTGCTGAGATGGAAAACACACAGTTCTTGTGCTCAGGGGGACTCACCAGTTGGCGGGGGGGGGGGGGGGGAGGGGGCGACCTGTCACAGGCAGTCCAGTGACACAGGCGGTCAGACTGTGATCTGAAATCTGAGCACGTCCGGAGGTTGGAACAGCAACAAAGGGCACTTTTTTTTTTGGCCTCAGAGGACAGAGATCACTTGCCAGAAACGCTGGTGCATGAGCTATTTTATGAGTGTGCTTCATTTGGGAATTTTTAAGTTAACTACTTAGATGAGGAGCTCAAAATCCACAAATGGGAAGCCCCATGAGGTCACAGGAAGCATTTCATCTCACTATTAGCTGCTTCAAACACTTAGAGGAAGATAGGTAGATAAGTAGGTAGGTAGATAGATAAGTTGGACAGAATTTTTATTTTGGATGTGAAGGCAACCAAGCCCAGATAAATTGGATAAATAACAAATTAAAATTTAAAAATATATTTACAAGCTGGAATAATTGTGGTCCTTAACCCACAGAAGTGCAGTAAGGACAAACACAAAGACTTACATCGATTCTGTGTAATCAGATACCCAAGTGGAGGAGCGGAGGGGGCCCCCTGCCGAGACGGGTGTCCTGTGCGGGTCCACGCTGGGATGTGCCTGTCCCTGAAAGCCGGGATGGTCGGACTGCGGCCGAGGGCTGAAGGGAAGAGCGTTTACATGTCACCAGTGTTGGTCCGTTTGGCAGGTTCTCTGCAGATAACCGTGACTGGTTCTTAGAGCAACAGGTTTAGCAGTGACATAACGGAGCTAAAGCATGTTTGCAAAAAGGCAGTCGAGGCAGCCTGAGTCTCAATTATTTCATGTGAAAGATGCAGCGGCCCACCCCAGTTCTCGGATTAGGTGATTCTGTAGAATTAGAGAATAGGTTTTCGCTGCAGATGGAGACGACCAAGATAAATAACTTCTCTGGGTCACGGTTTCCGGCCTCGGGGAGTCTGGAGGCAGATTCATTCTGTTTCTATAATTTTCAACTTCAGAAGACAAAGGCAGAAGAATTCTGAAGAAATTGTGAATACAGCATATCTTTTTGTAAATATACTTTCTTGCTTCTATTTGGATTCAAACCTTTATTTTTCATGGAATCTTATTTATTCATACACGGAGTGTAATTTGTAAACCTTTTAAGTTCAACCATTTAAAGTAGATTTGACACTTCTAAGCAAAGCCTAGGGTTACAAAGAAACTTGGTTTCCGTATTTTTATGACTTGACATTCAAAATGAAGCTGAAAAATGATCTCAAGAATCAAGGATACAGAGCACTTTGATTTTTAATACATCCTGGGTAGGAGAGAAAGAGTTCTGAATCAGAAGTGCTCTTCGCAATGGAAGCGATGACACCCAATAATGCCTGGGGTCTTCCTGAATCTTAGTAGATGTTCCCCGTGATACTCCTGATGACGAGGTAAGTAACCCCTGCCGCCTGTTAGGCCATTGCCATCGAGCAGGGAAGGGAGTGCAAAGCACTCTGGTTGTCCTGATGAATACATGAAAATTAATATGCTTCACTGGGGTTAAGAATTTTATCCTCCTGAAAACAAAATTTTATTAGCTTTATAAGGTGCCCATCATGTGTTTTAGGTTATGTTAAAGCAATCAAGAAAGGAAAGAATATTCAAGAATATTTCCATGAGCTTGTTTAATTATTTGTTTTGGAGTGGGGGAGGGGAAGGGCCTTAGAAACAAACAAGACCAAGTTGAGAAACTAAAATATGACAATAATACAAGTATTTAAAACATCAAGAATGAAAGGAGAAATCTCAGCACGCTTTAAGATTCAACGTATGGCCACAAAATGTGACCAAGTACCCCTGCCAGGACGCCTTGTGACTTATTAACCATGTGGTATGCTTCACCTTGAAAATATGTCTTGTATTTGGAGGCACTATGAACGTGCGTCCTGAGGGGATAGATAGATGAATGAGGCAGAAAAAGAATGAGTCTCAGCCACTGTGGTGAAACACCAACCATGGTTAAGTGCCAACATTTGTCTCCCTTGTGTCTGCATCCGTGCCCCTGGGCATGATCAAGGAAAGGCACAGAAAGGCTCATTGCATCTCACTGTAACTGTCACTAAGCTCACAGGGGTTCTGTGTGCTCACCTGCCGTCCTCCTATGTTTCCTGGTTGGCTCACTCTTCCCCTCTGTTAGATGACTCTAACATGCTTTCTTCTGTCTTCACACATCTTCCATACCTCCTCTCCATCCTTGCCTGGAGCTGATGATTTGTTACTTTGGAGGTACTGTCCATCATCTCACCTACAGTCAATCCCCCCCACCCCCGCCTTGCACATACTTGTACACACATTCCATTCCATCCCTTCTGGATTCGTGGAGATCGGCTCCAGCTACCCCCGCTCTCTCCTGTAGGTATGAACGTGTTGATGTTTTTCTCCCCGTCTTATAAAAATGCTCTTGATTGCACTTACTCCAATCGCTGCCCCATTTCTCCGCCTCTCTCTACAGGACACTTTCTCAAGAGTTGGCTTTACTCACTGTGCCCAATTCCTTTTGTCTCAGTGTTTCTTAAACTTGCTCTAGTTGACTTTCAGCACAAGGGAAACTTCAGGGAGGCTGCTCACTGTAGCCCGCGGTCAGTCCTCAGCCTCTTCTTGGTGTCTTAGCCGGATCTGACGCTGATGAGTCCTCTTTCCTCCCTGACGGCTTTCATCACCACACTTCTGGTTCGCTGCGCTTTCTGTTTTCTCTCTGTACCTTCTGGTGGCTCCTTCTCAGTGTCATTTCCCTTGGTGGCCCCTCATCTTCCCACCTTCCCGATGGCGTGATGATCCCAGTCCTTGGGTCTCTCCTCTTCTCGTCCACTTTAGTCTCCCTGGAACCTTATCCAGTCTCATGATGTAAATATCACTGCTGACTTTCCAATGCTGTGTCTGTACACAGCCTTCTAGAAACCCTGACCATAGACGCTTAAAGGTCATTGCAAGCCTCACACGCCCTCAGTAAAACTGCATTCCTCCACCTCGGCTTGGCCCCTTAATTAGTAGCAGTTCTGTTGTTCCAATTGGTCGGAAAGAGTTTGGAGCCAGCCTTGGATCCTCTGATCACATCTCACATCCAACCTGCAGGATTTCTCTTTGCTCTCTCATCGTCCTGAACTCGGCATCTGACCACGCTCACTCACTGCCCCCTGGTTGCACACTATT
The DNA here is from genome assembly GCF_022079265.1 of Lynx rufus. NCBI lineage: Eukaryota > Metazoa > Chordata > Mammalia > Carnivora > Felidae > Lynx > Lynx rufus. Next base: position 4,371,062 of record NW_025814840.1, on the reverse strand, counting down.
GTCTCCCTGTGTTAGTAGCAGCAGCCTGGGAGAGGGAATGTTTGCTCCCACCCCAGCCTCTCCGTGGGCTCTATCCATAATGCAATAGCCAGTGCAGTCTTTAAAAAATTGAAGATACTGTTCTGTTTTTCTGCCTAAAACCCACGAGGGCAGCTTAAGAGCCAGTGAAACTAATGGTTGTTTCTGCTGTGGGCAAGATGTTTCTTAAAATGTTCTTTTAAAGTTAACATGGCGATGCATTATCTGTCCTCTGTAATTTTGCCTTAAGCATGCATTCGCGCAAAATCAGTGGCGGTGAAGATTAGGTTAAATGCCTTTGGCTCGTTTACAAGAAAACAGAGGAAAACCAAAAAAAAAAAAAAGCTATTAAATCAATACCGTTATACTTTTTTTCCCCCCATGTTTACTGGATGCTCTATTTCTTGTGAAGCAGGAACATTATTTTCAGATCCTATCTTGATCTGGAGCTTAGCGGTCTTTGTCAGTATTTGCTTCAAGGAATATCTGTTAGTAGTAATGACTCTGGGTTTTGCCAAAAAAAACCCCTCAAATGTGCGAACAGTTGCAGATAATAAGGGTCACAGTTGTGTTAGATTTATTTCAGAAACTGTAGGTTTTTGTCTTAAGACTTACAGGAACATAGCCATAAAAGCTGAATTTGATTTGGAATGCATTCTTGAGTCTTAGTAAAATGGGGTAAAGAGAAGTATTTTGCCCTTCCTGTATTGTTCCGACTTGTCTCCAACATTTGTTTTCAGATTCAAGAGAATCTCATTTCAACAGTTGTGTTCTAAAAATGAAGGCAATCTTTTAGTCTATTAGCTGTCAATAAATTTTCATTAGAAACTGTTGACTGTAAATAAATTCTCATTAGAAACTTTATAATTTTCTAACCAAAGGCATTAAAAACATATGAAAAGATGATTTTATCTTTCATAGTCTAGTAAGATTTCTTTCCTTCATTTTAAGGAAAAGAATGAGGCTTGTAGATTTCCCATTTTACATTATAGCTGAAATTGCTAGAAAATGAATTTTGTAACTTTTCATTTCCCAGTGATTATTTCAATAGATACATTTACCCTTTCTTGTACACAGTGCATTATGTCAAGAAAGTTCCTATACCAAAGACCAATTTAAAAACTAATGCTAGGAGGTACTCAGTACATTAAGTATCTTTTAATCAAAAACAATCAGTGTGCTAGAAAAACACAAAAAAGATACTGTTAAAAGTTAAAGGAGAATGGTTAAGTTGGCAAGGATGAGCTCTTATGCACTCCTGGTGGGAGTATAAATTTGTACAGCCACTTTGGAGAAGTGTTTGCCCGTAGGCGCACCCAATGACTCAGAAACTCCACTGATGGAAATGTATACATATGCTCCAGGAAACCATTACAAGAGTATTCATTGAAGGATTGTTCCTGATACTTGAAAGTTGAAAATGACACAAGTCACAGATGTCTATCAACAGAAGAATAAACTGTAGTATACTCATACAATGTTGTATTATATATATGGCTTGAGTAATTTTAATAGACAAGCCTGCCTATGACAATATGGATGACTAGAGCAATATAATTTTTGTTTTAAATTTTTTAATGTTTTACTTATTTTTGAGAGAGAAAGAGAGAGAGTCAGAATGCAGGTGGGGGAGGGTCAGAGAGAGAGAGGGAGACACAGAATCCGAAGCAGGCTCCAGGCTCTGAGCTGTCAGCACAGAGCCCGATGCAGGGCTTGAACCCATAGACTGCGAAATCATGACCTGAGCCGAAGTCAGGTGCTTAACTGACTGAGCCACCCAGGTGCCCCTAGAGTAATATAATTGAGAGTGAAATAATTGAAAATAATCTATACACAAAAGAGCATATACTTTATGATTCTATTTTTATAAAGTTAAAAAACAGACAAAATTAAGCAATGGTAGTTAAGTCAAAATCCTGGTTACCCTTTGGGAGTGTAGCCTGAAATGAGATTTGGTGTTGAGGGGATTTTTATGAGATCATAGTTTTCTCTTTCTGGTTTCTGGTTACAGAGGTGCATTAAATTTGTGAAATTTTATCAAACTGTATATTTATGATTTGTACATATTTTATTTATATGTATTACACTTCAATAGAGCATTTCATAAGTTGATGATAATGAGTGTGGTTTATCAGGAGAGGAGAGTTGAATGACAGGCCGCTAAGTGATCTCATTGCATACCAGTAATTTGGTATAATTTATCTCTAGTCCAGCATTTGGTCTCTGTTAGGGCTTTCTGTGTTGACTACAGGAAGAGATGCCAAGTCACATTAACTAACCTCACAAGATCCTGATGAATAAGCAAGAAGGTCAATATGTTAATCAGCAACGAAGAATATTCTTTTCCATGACCTGCAGTGTTCAGATTCCCTACTTAGGTTAGACCTTTCCTTATCATCAACTTCACAGAGTGGAGAATGAAAGCGGCTAAGGCGAAGTGTCACGGAGCCCGTGTCATTTAGAAGATGGTGACGCTCAGTCACATGTTCTTTGGCAAACCGTTTTTGTTTCCAGTGGCTATGGACGGGTCCCTCACATTTCGTGTCTGTCGGTCTGGAGGATACCAGATAAACCATACCACCTGGGACCCGTTCCTTCCTCGGACTCTGAGGCTCGGTGCTTTCTTCACTTTGATGCAAGCTCTCTGTAGGTACAATGCAATGTAGATGACGTGGTTCCAGATTATTAAGAACACACAGCACTCCTGCAAACTTGGATGAGGCCCAGGACACCTTGATACTTGGGTGGGGTCCTCACATGTTTTCCCCTCGTACATATGTTCACGGTCCCTTTGTTGACTCACACGTGTTTACTTGTGTTCACAGGGCCATTTAAGCTTCATGTTCTTTGTGGGAACTTCACTGCCTCTGTGCTACCTCCTCCATTAGTCAGGCTTCTTGTTAACTTGCATTCGTTTCTTTAAAAGCCGTTCTTTTAAACTAGACTTAAAAGCTCAGGAGACGACCTTTGTGATCGTTACTCTTTTTTTTTTCCCCCAGCACCCGGTTCTAGGAACGTACTTGATTAGTTCACAAATACGAGAACACACATATTTCCAAAACCTCTCCCACTTTTTGGTGGGTCCTAGAACACAGTGGCATCAGAGCGATGAGGACAAATTCAGCACAAAACGAATTGGTATCGTCACCGAGAGAATCTCAGAGTTTGCAATTAATTAGTTTGGAGAGAATCGCGATGTGACGAGCCCCTTCCTGCCATTCGTCATCTCCTCCTGGTAGACGTTTAGAGTCAAGCAGCTGTGGGGGTCACACCGAACAAAGTGAGGGTGGATTGGAAGTTCACATGCTGGTGCCTTCACATTTTTCTGCATATCCCCCCGGAGCCCCACTCCTTCGGCCCCCTCGTCGGCCGGAGCACACGCACACAGGTGTACTGGATCAATTCCAGAAAGGAGGGGTAGGTGTGCGAGTGAGTGGTCCGGGTCAGGAGCGTGATAGGATCATTTTCTACGGGCTGACCTCCCAGCTGGTTACAACGGCATCGGGGACGAAGCCAGACCGTATGCGAGGCGGGAGGAACACACACCATTTAACACGTGTTAACCGTCATTGGGAATGACCTCACCCCATCAGTGTCTGTCCTCTCCCAGCTTTGACATTTGTCTCCAGCAGTGATTCTGAAACTTGGCTATTTACAGTGTCCTTCATTAATGGCCATTTCTCTTTTGGTTTTCTTATTTTTCTGAGAGTTGTGTCAGAACACTGAGAGCAGAGATTGCTGTTCGCCCTGCTTTTTCATCTTCTGTGACTCTCGACACTAGTGGCACACAAATTAGTCAATTAATAGATACTTGTTTAGATTTTAGTCTTTTGAATTAGCACGTTTTCCTAGCAGGAACAAGGGACAGAGGGTTTCATGCTAGAACAAAATACTAATGCTCTGACTGGGGTGCCTGGGTAGCTCAGTAGCGTGAGCATCCGACTTCAGCTCAGGTCATGATCTGACAGTTCGTGAGTTCGAGCCCTGCACCGGGCTCTGAGCTGACAGCTCAGAGCCTGGAGCCTGTTTAGGATTCTGTGTCTCCCTCTCTCTGCCCCTCCTCTGCTTGCACTCTGTCTCTCTAATCTCTCTAAAATATAGATAAACGTGAAAAGAATTTAAAAAAATAATGCTGTGACTGAAGACCTGGTAGGAATGAGATGATAATGTGAGATTTCTAGAAATTTTCCTTGCTTTCTCTTTTCAGAGCTATTCAGAAATTTAGCAGTTGTCCCCACCACCGTGTTCTGTTTGCTTCCCGTGGAACTGAGACTTAATTACGTAAAACGGCTTCCCGGGGTCAGCGGTTGATTATTTCAAACTCGGATCTGGAACCACTGTAGTTACTAAACATGGATTATTGACGTCTAGGCATTCTTGTTTTGCATAGACATCTTGATAAAATTTTGGTTTTGTCTCCTTCTTCAACGCTAATGCAATAAGTAAAAACCCAAACTATTTTCAGGAATCCGGCTTATTTCCATCTCCCTGTTTTCCCTGTTTCCTTAGAATAATGGGCTATTGTTTATAGTTCAGAGCTCGAGTTGAGTTAAAAACAAAAACAAAAACAAAATCTTGTTCTGGTAATTACTTTTTTTTTCTTTTGAAAGAAACTTCAGTGTTCTATGAGAAAAATACTGGATTCTTTTATTTAATATTCTTTGTTCCTCCCTTTATCCCTTCCTCCTTCCTTTACAACAAAATATTTAAATTACAAGTATTTCATCTCTTGTAATTTTACCAGATTAAAATTTGTAAGCTACCATGGTTCATTACAATAGTTGTTCTTATAATTAAAAACAGATTTTATTAAATAAATTCATATATCACGTAAGGGGTATGTCTTTTGAAAAGAGTGAAAAGAAAATCCTTTGCCACTACAGGTACTTTTTTTCTTTTCTAATTTTCAATTCTTATCACTGTTAAAGAAATCTAACTTTTTTTTTTTTGTTGTTCCTGGAAGGTATTTCTTTCTGTTGGCACCTTTTCAATTTTGAAAATAAGCTGCATGAATGTTTTAAGTGTGCTAAGTTATAGCTGCATTCTGAATGCAAAGACCACTTGTAAGTTGATAGAAGTGATACTCGTCATTTCTCAAAAGCCCAATGATGATATTGAATTCTGCCTTATTCTTACAATCCAATAGTAACCTTGCTCTGCAAGGATAAGATATTGTACTTGTGCTCAAATACTTTTCCTTTTCTTCCCATCTGGCAGACTTTTAAATCAAAGTGAAAATTGTCATATTTGCTGATTAGATAGTTGAATATTTAGCTTCCTTTTCTCATTCACAATGCACATAGAAGTGTATCAGTATCGTAGGGAATCATTATATTTGTGTGGAATTTATGAGAGTTGGGGTAAAACGATGCTGTTTAGAAAGCAGTGTAAAAGAGAAGGCAGAGTGAGAGAGAGAGTAAACTCAGTGGAAGGGCGACTAAACATCAACACGGTAATTATTATTTCTACTTACTTTGTGACGACGTCATTGTCATCCCAGGCTGACCAACAGCTTGGTATTTAATTGCTGTGAGAGTCAAAAGCTAAGCCAACCACAGTGGATAAGGGTGTGAATGTGAAATCCTCCAGTCCCTGTTTAAATTGGAGTCAACACTAATTAGAAACACAGCCTTGTGCAAGGAACTGAGACCTTCTGAATAGAATTTTCCTGGCTTGTAAAGCAGCAACCCTAATATTAACCTATGTAATTGGTGGTTGTCAGAATTTGATAAGGATGAAAAGTAAAAACAGTGTGGTGTTTGGAACGTGGTGACCACAGGATACCATCATTATTTTAATCTATGCACATAGATAGAAACTGTGCCATAAATTATAAACCGGGATTAATATTGGGTGTCACTCTCATAATAACTTAGATGGGCAACTAAGCATTCATTTTTCACTTGGGTACTGAGCCCCTACTATGTGCCAGGGGTTATGCTGAGCACCCCAGCAGACAACACAGACACACATCCACTCCCTTGTGGGGCTTATCTTCTAGCAGTTTACATTCTTAGTTAAATAAACATTCTCCCACACTCTGCCTTCCTTGTAGAAGAAAAACAAGATGCATTTGAGGTTTTCATGACACTGGATTACTTGCAAACGGCTTTATGTCTCAAGTAGTCAAATTTATGGTGAGATGTAGGTGTTTTGGTTTGTGTTTTAGTAACGTTAAAGTGGAATGTAGGTGGTGGACAAAAGAAACAGCGGAGCTTTGTGTGGAATCATAAACGTAGATGCACTAAGTTTCAGAATTCTGTATGTGTTTTCCAGTGATTCCATGATTCAAGGCATTGCACTGCTCTGGGGACTGGGATGGCGGTCGATACAGGTGGAGAAGGTGCCCTGAGAGCACCCTGCACGGCAGATAGGGCCCAAACCTCAGGGGCTCACCTGAGGCGGGGCCGAGAGGGGGGCTTGTGGGGGGGGGGCTCACCTGAGGCGGGCCGAGAGGGGGGTTTGGGGGCTCACCTGAGGCAGGCCGAGAGGGGGGTTTGGGGGCTCACCTGAGGCGGGCCGAGAGGGGGGTTTGGGGGCTCACCTGAGGCGGGCCGAGAGGGGGGTTTGGGGGCTCACCTGAGGCGGGGCCGAGAGGGGGCCTCGTGGGGGGGGGCTCACCTGAGGTGGGCCGAGAGGGGGGTTCGTGGGGGGGGGACTCACCTGAGGCGGGCCGAGAGGGGGGCTCACGGGAGGGGGGTGTGCTCTCCTGAGGCGGGCCAAGAGGGGTGTTCAGGGACTCACTTGAGGCGGTCCCAGAGCGGGGCTTAGAAGGCAGTGAGCTGATGGACTCTCGAGGCTTTGTTTTCTGCTTCATTGCCAGTAACACAGCATTTCTTGCCATAGGCCCGCTACATCACAGGATGATCTGAATCTCTGTTAACTTTTGATGCTATTTCTCCGGGCTTTAAGCACTCATAGAGTTGTAGAGTTGAGCCGTTCTCTCTACAGAGTTGACATTTATTACATAAACCCTGAGCTGGATCTTGTCCTCACCGTGTTCAAGCTGCAACGTGGATGAGACGCTGACTGTCTTAGTTCTCAGTTTGGTCATCTGTGGACAAGGACAAACCAAGAATATTCCTGAGATCAAATGGCCCGGTGCACTGAGTGTTTGTGAAATCACTTTGAGCAGAACTTTGAGGTGAAATTTTCAGTTATTCTGATTTATTTTCCAACTTTTTTTCCCCATTAGTAAATCAGATGATGCTTTATGTTAGAACATAAAGGTGGAGAGATTTTTGTCCTCATGACTTACATTTTCTTGGTGAGCGAGGACACACAGACATTTTTTCAGTGTCGTGACTTGGAGCAGAGACTGTGGAACTAATGGGTTTGAATAGCAGTTCTGTATTGTCTTGCTCTGTGACCTTTTCCTACCTCAGCTGCATTTATAATACGGAGACAGTGACCGTGCCTGTCTCCCTGGGGGGTGGTGAAGTTGGCACAGGCACATACTTGACGTTGCATACGTCTTGCCTTCGAACAAGTTACCTACCCTGCCTGCCGAGTGCAGAGCCAGCCTACTAAACCGTGAGGATTCACTGTTAAAATGTCAGGAATGTTATAAGCCAATTAAGTGGACTCTACTAAAAATTAAACTGATACATTTACAGCTTATAAGTCATGTTAAAAACAAAATTTATAAATCCGCAAAACTTCGCTTACTAATTATTGTGCCATATTGTACTGTCACCTGTGCCCCTCAGATACAAGTGGATGTTCATATCCATTAAAACCTTATAGAAATACCAGACGGCCGTGGTCCACTCCGCCCCTTGCCCCAGCTCCACGTGGAGTCCAAGGATGTCATGTGGGTAGCTTGAGATCGATGTGATCGTGATGAGTGTTTACACCGTGGAAATTGGCAACCGTGACAACCCAGGTGTCATGCCTCCCTCAGGAGCTTGTTGAACACCAGCACACCGCTGCACCCTTGCTTTACTGTCCTTAAACGGAAAATGGTATTGGTGCCTGCTTACTGCCCTGTTGGAATGTTCCAGTGATTTACTATAGGTAAAGTGCGTACCAGGTTCTGATGCAGCATAAGCTCTCTTCAAGAATTAGCAGTTATCATTCTTATTATCCCAGCGGTGTTCTGGGTGGAGAGAGAGGGAGACACAGAATCTGAAGCAGGCTCCGGGCTCTGAGCTGTCAGCACAGAGCCCAATCCAGGGCTCGAACTCACGGACCATAAGATCATGACCTGAGCTGAAGTCGGATGCCCAACTGACTGAGCCAGCCAGGTGCCCCATAGTGTTTTTTAAAATAGCATGGTTATTGTTATTAAATATATCACTGCCTCTCACAACTGTTTTAATGGTTCCTCTCACATTCTATGGGGGTCCTTAAAGAGTGGTGAATGGGTTCAAGGTAAAAGCATTTAGTACATGTTCGTGATATACATTTGACTGTGTTATCTGCTGTATGGATTTTTTTTTTTTTTTGTACTCTAAGAATATTGGCTGGGGGCACCTGGGTGGCTCAATCAGTTAAGTGTCCAACTCTTGATTTCTGTTTAGGTCATGATCTCACTGTTCATGAGTTCAAGCCCTGTGTCAGGCTCTGCGCTGGGAGCATGGAGCCTTCTTGGGATTCTCTCTCTCCCTCTGTCTCTTCCCTGACCCCACTCGTGCTCTCTGTCACTCTCAAAATAAATAAATTTAATTTTTTTTGAAAAGAAACAAAAGAATATTGGCTGGCGATTGAGCCAAAGAATCAAAACTAGTTTAATGATCTGTCTTTGCATCATGAAGCCTTATGAAGAGAAGCAGTTGGAGAGCATCGGCATATTGGCTAAATGAAGAGAAGACGAACGCGATGATTTTCTGAGACGCCTTTATGATTGCCGACAGGCCTTACCGTGACCACCGTGAAAGTTACAACATCTGCGCCTAGAACCTTATTGTTGTTGGCGGTGTTGCGGTGCTTGTGCACGTGTGTGTAGTCGTTCCCATACAGCTGGTTGAAATGACTGTTCTTTCCCCATTGGTTTGCTTTGCTCCTTTGTCTAAGAGGAGTTGGCTGTATTTGTGTGGTTGCCCTTCTGGGCTCTCTATTCTGTTGTGTTGGTCCGCCTGCCTCTCCTTTTCCGCATGCTACACTGCCTTGGTTTCTGATGCTTCATAGTAAGTCTGTGAATTGGGTAGTATCAGCCCTCTCTTTTGTTTCGTTGTATTGGCTATGTGAGGTCCTATAATATTTTATTTTTAACTAGTGTATCCTGAGCACTTTGCTAAGAGTACTGGGTGCAGTGGTGAAAAAGAGAAAGCCCCTGTTCTCATGTGGGCTCCGGACTGTTCTGTTTTTTGTATTTTTGGTTTGTTTGTTTTTATGAGAGAGAGAGAGAAAGAGAATGCGAACAGGGGAGAGAGGGGCAAAGGGAGAGAGAGAGACAATCTTAAGAGGCTCCACACTCAGCACAGAGCCCGACAGGGGCTCAATCCCACGACTCTGGGATCATGACCTGTGCCGAGGTCAAGAGTCGGACACTCAACCAACTGAGCCCCCCAGGCATCCCCTCTGGACCGGTTTGACCTGTACGTTCCAGAAAGATTCCTGATACCTTTGAGATGTCCATTCTGTGCTAACTGTTCTTACCTGCGTGACTGGCCTTCCTTGGTCAAATCTTCTGCTGTAGGACTTACATTTATTTCCCTTTGTCCTGTCACTTGCTAATAGTCGTTGAGCACTGCTATATGCCAAGTGATTTTTTCATTGAACCCTTATAATAGATACTCTTGTTATCATCGTTTTACAGATACAAAAGATCAGTCTCAGAAGTTTAAGTCACTTGTCCCAGGTCATACAGGTGTAAGTAGCAGATTCAGAACTGGAGCCTAGATCAGTGAATCTAGAAGCCAGCTCTGAGCCACTGTGGTATCACACCTCTGTCTCTTTATTCTTTCTGTGCTCATTCTTTACTGTCACACTTTAATGCTACATCAGAGAAGTATGTGTTTGGGAGAAAGTATATGTGTTGGGAAGTGATCGTGTTTACCGTTTTTAAACAACAGAACTTTTCATATTTTAAAATACACCCACAGGGCTTTCTTCCCATGACATTCACGCAAGTCTGTGATGGTAGGAGAGACCCAACATTGTAACTGAATGGAGATTCTGATCTTTCCTTTTGGAGAACCACTGCTACACCCTCTGAGATCACCTATACCTTTGGTGGGGAAGACTTACTGTCTTTGTAAAGTGCAGATTTTGATAAAATTCAGGAGGCGTCTACTTAACAAATGCTGCATCACAAACCTCCTTGCACTTACTCGATCCTTCCAAGTTTCCAACCTGTCATCATCTCGAATCAGATTTTCTTCCTTCTTGCAGTATCTGGCCCTCTTCTCACATGGGGGTCGGGGCACTGATACCCCGTGTGACCCCAGCCTTTCCTCAGTTGCTTTCCGAGAGACTAAGGACCTCCCAGTGCCTGTGGCCTCCCCCAACACGTACACAGAGTCTCTTTCTCCCGTTTCATTACGTTTTCTCCACGGAGTTTGGAAGGAGATCAATAACTTGTGCACCAGAGAGACTTCGGGTCAGTTGCGTGCAGACAAACAGGCACCGGGAGGAGCACGGGAGGAGCACGGCCAGAAGTCCATTCTGGGGCTGGGACTGTTACAGGACCACTCGATCACCTCCTAACGTCTTCTCACATCACCTGCGCTTTTGGTGGAAGACACTGTGTCTTTGTGTCCCCGGCATCATAAAATTCAGTGGACGTGTGCTCAGTACTGCGGTGAGACGTCCCTTGGTGAGTACCACAGATGACGCAGAACTCTCAGTGCTCTCAAGAAGCTTCTGTGGAAGAAGAGAAACACGACCAATTGTAACACCAAAAAGAAAACAGCAGTAAATGAAGAACTAGAGTAGAGGCACCGAAAGTGCCCAAGGAGGCTGGTTGAGTCGCCTAAGGTGCAGACTACTTCCCGGACTTCGTGTCCTGGGACTTGTAGGTTCTTGCAGGTGGTGGATGTGGGGTGGAGAGACTGTGAGTCTCTACTCTGCTCACGCAAGGTGCTGCTCTCGCCCGGCCCTCACGGGGATGTGGATCAGGGACATCAGATTCTACCGTTTCAGTGTTTTAGGACAGGCTGGGTTAGGAACGCCGAATCTGGCGATGGTGTAGGCTCAGGAGACCCCTTTCCTGCACCAGCTCAATGATCTTTGTGTTACAGTGAAGTGTTCGTTATTTCGAAATTTTCAAAAAATGTTTTTATTTATTTTTGACAGAGAGAGAGAGACAGAGCACGAGTGGGGGAGGGGCAGAGAGAGAGGGAGACACAGAACCCGAAGCAGGCTCCGGGTTCCGAGCTGTCAGCACACAGCTAAACATGGGGCTCGAACCCATGACCGCAAGATCATGACCTGAGCCGCAGTCAGACGCTCCACTGACTGAGCCCCCCGGGCGCCCCTACAGCAGAGTGTTTCTAAGGGCCCTGGGCACCTGGTGTTAGAGGTGGGGGTGCACTGACTCTGGGGAAGGGGGTTTGATGTGCTTGTGGCGTTTGGTTAAGTTGCTCTTCAGAGAAGAGGGTTGTGATTCATATTAAGGGCTGTGATTTCTTGGGCCCCTTCGGAGTTTAGGAAAGTCAAAGCCAAAGTGCTCCCCCCTGGCAGCACGGAAGCTCTGTGAGGGCAGGGGCCGTTTCTGTCCTGTTCGTGGTGCATCTGAGAACCCAGGGCCCGGAAACCAGGGCGTCCCGCACCAGCGTGTGCCGCCTCGCCCCTGCCTGCCGCGTGGGTCATCTGAGCGTCAGACACGACCAAGCGCTGGGGGCAAGGGGCAGGAGGGCCCCAACGAGGCGTACGCATCCAGCTCGGGAGACGCGGAATCGGTAGCTACCTCCATCATCCCGTCGCTCCCCATCTTGGATCCCCACACGGTTTCCTTCTTCGTGGCGTCTGTGGGGTGAGCGTGCTTCAGTCCGGTATCTGCGATTCCTCACCTGCGGGATCACGTGACTCCTCGGCCCCATATTCAAAGCGCCCTACAATTTGGCAGCTCTCTTCCTTCCGCAGGGTTTCTTCTCTTTCTTCCCAAGAGAGTCCGTCTGCTCTAGAGAGAACTCGTGGTCAGCAGCCGACCCAAGCGCACCCCTCCTTCATCTCAGCCTCCGCCGCGGCCGCGCCAGCCCACGGGGCTCCTGCCGTCTACTCCACGTAGCGGAGCCACACGGGCAGGAAGGCGGCGTGACCCGCAGAGGAGTCGACACGAGCGGCAAATAACGCCTGTTGTGTTGACTTTGAAAGTTCCAGCTCCTCCGCCACACGGCTCTTTGCTCTGACCTGGAGAACAGTCCTTCATCGGGCTGTGCTGTCCACCCGGGGACGCCTGTTTCTCCCCGTCTCCCTTCATCAGACCCTTTCCTCTGCTCTAAGGGCCAAATCCAATCTTAGCTTTTCCCAGAGGCTCTCCTGATGACTTCATGTCATCTGCCTGCCATCATGGACTCTTGCCACCGATTTCACATTTACTGTCTGTGGCCTGGATTCTGGCCGAGATGACTGTTTACTCTTTGAGTGTTTATGTTGTTTTCCCGCCAGCTGCATTACAAGCTTTTGCATTTTTGTGCTACTGTGTGACTCATGGTACAGAGGGCATGATAGTTACTGTCTAAAGACAGTGATTGATCCCTGCAAATTAGAAAAAAAATGTTTGTTTTTTTTTTTTATCTGAAACATCTACTCTATCAAGGCCAGATGAAAGTCAGGAGTTTTTCTTATACAGTTTTTTGAAAGGACGAGCTTCCTACTAAAGCTATTTGTATTATTATTTTAATGTTTTCTCATTCAAGTAAGTTCAAAGTGATGGAAGGAAATTTGCAAAATGGTTAAGAATAGCATTAGCCATTGTTTTCTTGTCTGTGATTCAGTAGGTAATTTGAATGATAATCTAGTGGTCAGCTCTAGGGAAAACTGAATGTCTGAGGGATACTGGAAATTGGAAAAAGAAATCCTACCTCTCAGCCATAATATTTAAGCATGTGGAAGTGAACCCCACATTCACCACTGTGGGTATAAACCTCCGCCAGGCTGTCCGTGTAGGGGTGCGGTGGCAGAGAAATCATTTCCAGAGTTTTCCCTTCCCATCTTCGTGTCCCATGCAGTCCTGCAGTAAACCCACACACATCTCCAAGGGCATCGGAGGAGACGGGATTGATTATCTTGAATCCTCGAGCGAGCTCATCTCATAAACTACCAGACAAAAAGCTTGAAAATTACCAACATTAAAGTGAACTACTCTCCCCAGATTAAAATTTGAGGATGCTAAACCCCTTTGAATTGATCAGTTTCTATCTATGAGATCAGTGAATTTTGCTCTCAGTGTAACCTTCCATGCAAATTAAGCTGATGTGATTTCTTTTTTGAAATTTTCTTTTCTGTGTGGCTCAGAAGCCTTAAAGCTGACCTATCAGGGAGGCTCTGTCTGGTCCAGCGTATAGGTGCGGCCCGTTGAAAGGGAGGAGGGGTGACCCTGTGTGGATACATGGGTCCACCCCTCTCATTTAAGCCTTTGAGAATTAGGCCGCAGTTCACTTCCCAACCCTTATACCTTGCATTTTGTGTAAGGAGCCTGCCAGAACAGTGATGCAATTCTGTGATGGCCCTGCCAGGGTCCCTTTGCTGCTGGCCGGGAAAGGGGCTCTTCCGGGGTAGATTTGAGAACAGGAATGCTTTTCCAGATAAACGGTCGGAACTGTGTTAACTGGAAGTTTACTCCATTATAAACCTTTGCTCTGAAAAGTCAGATGGAAGTCAAACTTTATTTTCAATGCACAAGGATACTATCTGTGTCAAGAGGCTCTGGGCTAATGCTTTTATAGCATTAGCATTTTGTAAATGGGTTTTTTGGAAAGCGAGGATTTCCCGAAATGAATATCTGAGAAGCCTATGTCAATTGCAGTTACATATATGTGTGTATATATGTTTGTTATCTATATGTATTCATATATACTCATTATATTTATTTGTTATCTGTATTCATTATGTATTTTTTCTTTATCTTCCCCTCCAACCCCGTACACCTCACTAAGAAGATTCTTTTTTTTTTTTTTTAATTTATTTCCATTTCCAAAAGTCACTGTTACAACTTATCGAAAAGAAGTGCTGAAGTGGTTTAGTAATCATGTTAATTTTCAGGAGGTGTTTTGCTCCTGTGAAATCAAGTTCCAAAGAGAGCTCGGGCATGCTTGCCAGCAATGTTCCTTGGGCAAAGCAGCATTATCAGTGACTGTTTCTTTAAGCTTTCAGTGTCCTTAAGGCTAGAAGTGGGGAGGGGGATTTTTTTCACCATTTGTATCAATGATGGTGCCCTTTGGAGTTAAAATCTTTCTCATTTTCATTTTGGAGTTAATTGCATCAGAGGGGTAATGGAAAACATTTACGAGGAGCAGTCCTGTAAATTACTTCTAAGGGGAGGAATTGGGGTGCCCTATAAGAAAGAAGATGAACATATTGACTGTGGACATTTCCTACAAAATTATGTAATCTACAGTTTTTTTAAGTAAATGCAAACTACTGAAAAGTAAACAGGGTTCCTCTGCTAGGCTGTAATGATCACTGTTTACACAAATTCTGTAGTTCGGTGCACTGACAAAAGGTTGTCCAAACTTGGACATCAGTTGGACCATTTACTAGGTGTGATCTGGAACTAAGTTAACTAAACGTCACTTAACCATTTTGGATTCTTAGAGTCCTGTTGACAAATCTTGTGCCCTTCATAAGTTTGACCAAATTTCCTAGCAGATGGCAGTGGCGTGAATCTAATCTAATCTAATCAGTCTAATCTAACTGTTCTAAATTATGAATCTAATTAATTACCTAAAGACAGGGTGTAGTGGGGTCTGGCAGGAAAGACATGTATATTAAGGGTGTTGTGAGTGGAAAAAAAGGAAAAAGTCGCAAAGAAGGAGCCTGTACATATTGCAAGGATAGGAGACAAAGGAGCATTGATACAGGAATCAGATGGTGTTGCGACAGGAGAGCCATTTCAGGAAGCAGAGCTGGGATAAAATGGTAGAATAGGAGGCACTGTCCTCTCGGATAGACAGTTCCAGGCTTCCCAGCCAACACATTTAGCCAGAATGCAAGTACCCTAAAATATACGGTTTTGTCACGGGGAAGACAAGCTGTGCAGAAGAGGTCTGGACCCAAGACCGATTCGAAGCAAGCGCTGGGGCCAGCATGTCCGGAAGGAAGCACAGTGGACAGCTGGTGTGTGCCCAGCGCTGGGATGACTGTCATAATTGCTGCTGCTCAGACGGGGGAGGGGGGGTGAGGGGGGTGGGGCGCGGGGGGAATGGTCTCTCCCAATTTCCCAATTTCCCAGCCGGGGTCTAGACTACTTTGTGGTCACTTGTTCCTTGTCTGAGGCTTTTTAAATAGAAGCCAGTCCTTCTGACTTTGCCAGACTGCCCTTGGTGTTCCTGTGTCCCATCCAGGTGACAAGCTGCCTGAGTCAGGGTGAATGGGGTCTTTCCTAGCAAGACAACACAACCCAGCATGGGGCTTCACATGTGCGGGATTAAAGGCAGAAAGCAGAAAAAAGAAACAGATGAATGGAGAAAGTGAGGAAAAGTAATATTTTATAGACAGTGGCTTCTGTGTATTGAATTGAGTGTTCGATATATATTAAGTGCTTTCTAACCAATATCTTAATGAATCCTACCAATAACTTCATGATGTAGGCATTGAATGGGGTAAATCAATATGTGAGAATGTGAGAGAATTTTTCCACATATTTGTTTTCTGCAGTGTGTTTTAAGTAAAAAAAGACAGCAGAAAACCCCCTCTGTCTATCATGTAATCTGAAGTTCACAAAATAAATATCTGCACATGTAAGATAATGTGTAAGTTCTTTTAAGATTTCAAACTCTTAAAAATGCATGTAAAAATGAAAATAGAACCTTAAAAATGCATTTAAAAATGTTTTCCACTCAATAGTACGATCATTTCTGTCAAAAACAAAAATCACTAACAGTGAATGAGAAGAAAGAAATAATAGGCAAAACATAGAGGCAGAGGAAAAGAGAAAGAATACAAATAAATAATTACAAATTTCGAAAATGGCCTTCTGGAGACATTTTTACCAATATGGGAATAGGGGTCTTTCAAGACCCCTAAAGAATGCACTTAATTCTTCTTCTCTTTCCAGCTCACCAGAACCGTTGGTTTTGGAAGAGGGAGAAAGAGAGAGATGGAGACAGAGAGAGAGAAAAGGAAAGAGGATAGAAAAAGTTCACAACTTGTTTACATCTATTTCTTTCGTGCATATTTTTGGAACTCCTAGAATATACCAGAGAATAAATCTCAAGTCCTGGTCATTTCTTTTGACTCTCACGGTCCTCTGATGTCATTCACTTTTACATGAAGAGTGACATGGAGAAGTGTGGGCCTTTTGCGAGAAGAGTGCTGGGACACAATTGAAAATATCCTTGTGATGTTCACTTCTCTGATATCCACAGTTAATATATCTTTACACCTAGAAGATTCTCAGTGGCTGTTTGCGGGTTTGAGAGGACACGAGGTGCTTACGCTGTGTTCGGTGTCGGGGGAGTCCGAGGCTGGCCGTGGAGGCGTCGGGATTGAATCTGTTCGGCTGTGCTGTCTTTGGGCCCTGGGTTCTCATGGGCCTGCATAGCCCTGCGGTGCTGTGGGAGCTGTAAGCCCGTGGGAGAACACGATCACCGGCTTCCTGGCACCCTGGAGGGGCAGGTCAAGGGCGTGAGCAGTGAGGGAAGCAGGACGAAGAACCGCAAATGTAGCGACACAACAGTAGAGGAACCCCGCGATGCCAGCCACAGCCAGGTTCCGGGAATGGCGCACTGGGAGAGGGAGGAAGGCCAGGGGTAGTGGAGGAACAGCTCGTGCATGGCTAGCCAACACTTGCTGAGGTAGGAGAATACCCGAGCACGGGCTGCACGAGGCAGGGGCCTCCTGGGAAGTCCCAGCCACTAACACGACTTAGCGGAGCATTCCGGGCGCCCCGGGGGCTCAGGCGGTTGAGCGTCTGACTCCTGATTTCCGCTCAGGTCACGACCTTGCGGTCATGGGCTCGAGTCCCCCGGTTAAATACGGCACATTTGCGTTGTTCCAGTTGCGTCTAAAGACAGTGTCATGTGCGAGACACAGCTTTTGCCCATCGACACTGAGTAGGTAGACCTTGCCTGTGTCAGGAAATGACGTCAAACATAGGTGAGTTTCAGGAAGGACATTCCCTGACATCTCTGGGCCTCGCTTTCCTCATCTCTAAGTAAGTGAAGGTGATAAAAGTGCCAACCACCTGCCGTAGTCGTGAAGACTAAGGGCGTTACTATGCGCAAAGCACAGCTGAACTCTTGGCACATGCCAAATGCAGTGAATAATTGCTATTATTATTATTATCATTTTTATTATTATCTGAGAGCAGGTATTAATAGTAGAAGCCCACTGCGTGGTCACTGAACAAGAGTCAGCTAAACAAGGAATCGAAATCCAGGGCTAGGAGGCATGCTTACACTCAGCTCATTTGTCACAGACGTGCTCACTAAAAATCACATAAATCCTTTTTTTTAATGTTTATTTTTGAGAGAGAGAGACAGAGCATGAGCGGGAGAGGGGCAGAGAGAAGGAGACACAGAATCAGAACAGGTTCCAGGCTCTGATCGGTCAGCACAGAGCCCACCACTGGACTCAAACCCACAAACCACGAGAACATGATCTGAGCTGAAGTCGGACACTCAACTGACTGAGCCACCCAGGTGCCCCTAAAATCACATAAATCCTAAGAGGACAATAAAGAGATATTAAAAAAATTAGGAAATAAAAATGAATTTACATGATCGTGTTATTTTTCCTAAATGGAGAACTATTTGAAGTTACTCTCAAAGCTGTGAAAAAATGGAACTATATATTTTCACAACTAATAAATGTGGCTATGATTCTGGACAGGCTAAGGCCATGAGAGAGGGCTTCTGACCCCTTGCCGAGACGGTTCCTGGCTTTCCATTGAAACAATTCAAGAGCCAGCCATTTAGCGAAAGGGTCAAAGACTTATTAAGCATAGAATGAGAAAGGAGCCACTGAACAAAGTAGCGTCTCTCCTCCCAGATGTGGAG
Source organism: Lynx rufus (assembly GCF_022079265.1). NCBI lineage: Eukaryota > Metazoa > Chordata > Mammalia > Carnivora > Felidae > Lynx > Lynx rufus. Next base: position 4,352,940 of record NW_025814840.1, on the reverse strand, counting down.
GGACAGCCCCTCCTTTGCCTCTACTAGTTTTTTTTTTTTTAATTAAGTGTTTAATTTTAATTCCAGTGTAGTTAACTTACAGTGTTACGTAAGTTTCAGGTGCACAATGTAGTGATCCAGCAATTCCGTACCTCACTCTGTGCTCATCATAAGTGTACTCTCTGATCCCCATTACCTATTTTACCCATCCGTCCACCCATCTCCCTTCTGGTAACCATCTCTATAGTTGAGAGTCTGTTTCTTGGTTTATCCCTTTTTTTTTCCTTTGTTCATTCATTTTGTTTCTTAAATTACACAAGTGAAAGCCTACAGTGTCTGTTTTTCTCTGTCTTATGTCACTTGGCATAATATACTCTAGTTGCATCCACGGCTAGTTGCAAATGGAAAGTTTTTTTTTATGGCTGAATAATATTTCATTGTGTATATATACAGTGTATCTTCTTTATCCATTCATTTATGCATAGACACCCCGGCTACTGAAATATCTTGGCTATTGTAAATAATGCTGTAGTAAACATTGGGGCACATGTATCCCTTTAAATTAGTGTTTTCATATTCTTTGGGTAAATACTCAGTAGTGTGATTACTGGAAGATATTTCTATTTTGAATTTTTTCGGGAACCTCCACATTGTTTTCCACAGTAGCTGTACCAGTTTGCATTCCCACCAACAGTGCACAAGGGTTCCTTTTTCTCCACATCCTCTCCAACATCTCTTACTTCTTGTGTTGTTGATTTAGCCATTCTGACAGGCGTGAGGTGGTATCTCACTGTGCTTTCAATTCTCATTTCCCTGATGGTGAGTGATGTGGTACATGTTTTCCTGTACCTGGTGGCCATCTGGATGTCTTCTTTGGAAAAATGTCCATTCATGTCTTCTGCCCATTTTTTAATTGGACTATTCATTGTTTGGGTGTTGAGTTTTATAAGTTCTTTACGTATTTTGGATAATAACCCTTTATCAGATATGTCATTTGCAAATATCTTCTCCTCTTCAATACGTTGTCTTCTCATTCAGAAAAAAAAATAAATGTTTATTTTTGAGAGAGTTAGACAGAGTGCTAGCGGGGAGGGGCAGAGAGAGAGGGAGACACAGAATCCGAAGCAGGCTCCAGGCTCCGAGCTGTCAGCACAGAGCCCGACGCGGGGCCCGAACTCACAAACCACGAGATCATGACCAGAGCTGAAGTCAGACGTGTAACCGACTGAGCCACCCAGGTGCCCCTGTCTTTTCATTTTATTGATTGCTTCTTTCACTGGGAAGAAGTTTTTTATTTTGATGAAGTTCCAATAGTTTACTTTTGCTTTTATATCCCTTGGCTCAGGAGACTTACTACAAAAATGCTGCTGTGACCTATGTCAGAGACATTACTGCCTACACTCTCTTGTAGGATTTTTATGGTTTCAAGTCTCTCACTTGGGTCTTTAGTCCATTTTGAGTTTGTTTTGGTGAATGCTGTTCTAACGAAGTTTTTCACCATTAGCCCACCTTATAGGGAGGAGCTTATTCTTTAACTTTGAGATCAGCATTCACATTGGGCAGTGAGCTTGTCTATTGTCTGAGGGTTGTGGAATCACCTACAGAGAGCAATTTTAAGAATGTCTGGCTTTTGTGGCTTTTACTGCCAGAGGGATTGGGGTCTGGGTGTTTTTTATGAGTTGGATCTTGTGACTGTTTTTATGAACTGCCGACATTTAGGTTTAGGGTCAGCCTAAAACCAAAATGGCTTTGCTTTGGTCAACTTGTCTCCCAAGCCTCCCTTCCCTCCTGTCTCAGTTGGAGGTTATTCCGTATTAATTTGGCAAAATGTCTCACTTTTGAATCGTTTGTTTCCATTTTATTATTCTGTTTTTACTATTTGCTACTGAACCCTATTAAAAATGGAAATTTTCGCCAAAAGAATATTTTTCAGGTTTGCTTTAAATCACTCAAAAGGATAATTTCCTCTTCCTTGATTAAAGCCATGAAGAAAAAGGGTGCCTGGGTGGCTCAGTCGGTTAAGTGTCCGATTTTGGCTCAGGTCATAATCTCACGGTATGTGAGTTCAAGCCCGGCATTGGGCTCTGTGCTGACGGCTCAGAGCCTGGATCCTGTTTGGATTCTGTGTCTCCCGCTGTCTCTGCCCCTCCCACCCTCATACTCTGTCTCTCTCTCAAAAAGAAATAAATATTAGGGGCCCCTAGGTGGCTCAGTTGGTTAAGCGTCCGACTTTGGCTTGGGCCATGATCTCACGGTTCGTGAGTTTGAGCCCAGCGTGGGACTCTGTGCTGACAGCTCAGAGCCTGGAGCTGCTTTGGATTCTGTGTCTCCCCCTGTCTCTGCCCCTACCCACTTGTGCTCTGTGTCTCTCTCTCAAAAATAAAATTAAATATTTTTAAGTAAATAAATCAACAACAACAACAACAACAACATGAGGAACAGATTGTTGGCAATAAGATGCTGAGGACTGTGTAGGATGGAAGGAGGGAAGACTGAAGGGAGTAGACTTTGGAAGGAGTGATGGACACAGTGTGATGGAACCAGTTTCCTTAACCCTTTAGGGCCCTGATGTCAAGAAAATCTAGAAGAGAAGGAGATAAAACAACTTCAAAAATTAATCAGGTAAAATGAATTCTCAGTATATACATTAAAACAGCGGTGGAAATAATCAGGTGTAAACCAAATGAAATTTTGACCTGAATAGAAGGCCCTGAAGGTAATTAAGATAAAATTAAAACTGAGTAAACAAGAGCAGTGACCTCTCCCATGCTGTAAAATTATGGGCAGAGAGGTTAAATGAGCAGCTTCCTGTGAGGTGTCATCTTGGCGTTAGCAGGCTGCTGGAAGGAGGGTGGTGAAGCTGTACCCTTTCCACCAGCAGGAGCGCCGCGGGCAGGGGCAGTGGTGCAGGGGGATGGAAGGTTCCCTCTGGGATGACCAGGTTTTTCCCAACCTGCTGAGGGTTAACAGTTCCACAACACCATGTTTCCTCTGAGATATTTGACCACTAAGTCCTGCTGCCTTCCTCAGGCACCTTGTTGCAAACTTGGTGGAAAGTTTTAACGATTGGAAGGAAACTAATTAATTGAGCGATCCCTCACAATTTTTGAATTTCAGCTGTCAGTTTCAGTTGGAATGGAAATCAGTAAAATACTGGTTTTGTAAAAGAATGGTTATTCTATTTTTTTTACCCTTTTGCTAAAGTCAATATAATACTTTGTCTCCCCCTCATGCCAATTGGCCCCTTTTTTTTAAGTCGACCTGATTTCTTTCCAACGCTCAGTTTCTTTATACAAGCTTACACGTGCACCTGAAGTGCTACTGGCCCTTTAAAGGGGGCACAGACCGTGCTCATATCCAGATGGCTTATCTACACACCTTTGAATGTCACCGTGAGCCCCTCTTGCTCAGGTAAAAATTGTAAGTGATAGAGTAGCCCGTGAGTTCAACAATACCAACAATGACATCACCTCAAAAATGTGAATGTTAAGGTATATGAACAATATAGTGGAGAAGAACAAGAAACCTGAGTTTTCCACTAGATTTCTTCTATTATGCAGCAAGTTCTGTTTACATATTAACTGTCACCTTTTTTTTCATTGAAGTAAAATTGGTATATAACATTGTGTTAGTTTTAGATGAACAAGATAGATTTTTTAATACACTGCAAAGTAATCATCACAATTAATCTAGTTACTACCCAGCACCACAAGTGGACCCCTTCACTCATTCCCCCACCCCCCCCCCCAGTTCCCTTCCACTCTGATAATCACAATCCATTTTCTCTATGGGTTTTTAATGTTTTCTTTTTTGATTCCACATATAAGTGAAATCATATGGTATTTATCTTTGGCTTATTTCACTCAGCATAATACTATTAAAGTCCATCCACATCATCACAAATGGCAAGATTCTATTCTTTCTTATGGCTCTAAAGTATTCCTCTGTGTGTGTGTGTGTGTGTGTGTGTGTGTGTGTGTGTGTGTGTTTCACATCTTTTTTATCTGTTAATCCATCAGTGTGCACTTAGGTTGTCTCCATATCTTGGCTATGGCAAATATGACTGCAGGGAGTGTAGGGGTGCATCCATCTTTTGAGATTAAAATTTTTGGATAAATACCCACAAGTGGAAGAGCTAGACCACATGGTAGTTCTAGCTTGGATTTTTTGAGGCACATCGATACTGTTGTTCATAGTGGCTGCACTATGTTTACAGTCCCACCAACAAGGGTCAGGGGTTCTTTTTTCTTCACATCCTTTCCAACACTAATTATCTCTTGTCTTTCTGATAAGAGCCATTTTAACAGGTGCAAGGTGATATCTCATTGTGGTGTTGATTTGCATCTCCCTGACGAGTGACATTGAATATCATCTCATGTGCTTGTCTGCCATCTCTTTGTCTTTGGAAAGATGTCCATTTAGACTCCCTGCCATTTTTTTTAATATTTATTTATTTTTGAGAGGGGGGAGGGGCAGAGAGAGAGGGGGACATACAGAATCTAAAGCAGGCTCCAGGCTCTGAGCTGTTAGCACAGAGCCCTATGTAGGGCTGAACTCATGAGCAGCGAGACCGTGCCCTGAGCCAAAGTCGGATGCTTAACTGACTGAGCCACCCAGGTGCCCCTCTCTGCCATTTTTAAATTGCATTGGGATTGTTTTGCTATTGAGTTGAGTACTTTATGTGTATATTTTAGATATTAAGCCCTTGTTGGTCATATGATTTACAAATGTCTTCTCATTCAGTAGGTTGCCTTTTCATTCTGTTGATTTCCTTTGCTGTTCAGAAACTTTTTACTTTCCTTTAGTCCCTCTTGTTAATTTTTGTTTTCATTGCCTTTGCCTGTGGAGTCTGATCTAAAAATTCAGTGCTAAGACCAATGTCAAGTCGTGTACCGCCTGTGTTTTCTTCTAGGAGTTTTATGGTTTCTGGTCTTACATTCAGGTCTTTAATCCATTTTGAGTTATTTTTCTTGTGTGGTATAAAATAGGGGTCCAGTTTCATTCCTTTACATGTGGCTGTCCAGTTTTCCAGGCACCATTTATTTGAAGAGACTGTCCTTTCCCTATTGTATACTCTTGGCTTCTTTGTCATACATCTATTGACCTTATACGTATGGGATTCTTTATGGGCTCTCTATTCTGTTCCTTTGATCTATGTGACTTTTTATGTCAATACCGTACTATTTTCACTGTTATAGCTTTGTATTACAGTTTGAAATCAGAGAACTAATCGTCGTCTTAAAAGGCAGTAGAAAAGCTAAGTCTAAGAACATGAGAATGTTTTACTCATGTAAAAAAAGCTGGACTTTAGTGGGACATGAATGGGAAGAGAAGAAAATATGAAGTGAATTGAATAGAATGAGCCCAGGGAAGAATCTCCAGAGATTTTTTGGTTGAAGTTTCTTGAAGTGCTGAATTCACATCTCTCATTATGTGTTTTTTTTTTTTAATATTTATTTATTTTGAGAAAGGGAGAGCTTGAGCAGGGGAGGGCACGAGAGAGAGGGAGACAGAGAATCCCAAGCGGGGCTCAAACCCAGAACTGCAAGATCATGACCTGAGCTAAAATCAGACGTTTAACCGACTGAGCCACCCAGGCGCCCCCTCATTACATGTTTTTAATACCGTACGTCAAGCATGAAATTGGTGGAGGAAAAAGTATAGATAAAAGTAGTTTCAGGGGCACCTCTATAGCTCAGTCGGTTAAGTGCCCAACTTCAGCTCAGGTCATGGTCTCACAGTTTGTGGGTTCGAGCCCCGTATCGGGCTCTGTGCTGACAACTCAGAGCCTGGAGCCTGCTTCTGATTCTGTGTCTCCCACCCTCTGCCCTCTCCCTCCCTCTCCCTCTCTTCCCCAACCCCCCCCCCTTCTCGGAAAAGAAAAAAAAACTAAATAAACATTTTTAAAAAGTAGTTTTAAAAATATTTAATGAGAGACTACTAGGTCACATACCCATTGTGGCATATTACGGTCAAATATGAGTAATACATACTTTTTGATCATGGAGGCCCCAATATAGTATTGGGAGTATTAGGACATCTTACAAAATAACCAACAGCAGCACGTGAAAGTACACCGCATCAGTTCAGATTGCAGTATTAGGGAGCTCGGGGGCAAAGGTCAGGAAATCTTCACAGAGAGTCGTCATATTTCCGTGAATGATATCGGGTTCACCAGTAAGGTCCCAGACAAGGGATGCGGTGGGCTCAGGAGAAGGCTGCAGGGGGATGAGGGGTGCGGAGGGTACAAAAACAGAATGGGCTCTGGGAAGAATGGGTCATTCCTTGTGGTGGAGAGCAGGGTTTATGGATAAGAACAGTGGTGAGGAATGAGGTTGGTTGGGTCGAGGGGAACCAGTTTATGTAGAGTCCCAACATTCCTCACAGGATTTGGGATAAATTATTTTTTCAAGTAAGGAAGTGACAGGGTTGGTATTTTTCCTGCAGAAAAACAAGTTAAGGGAACGCAAAGTCACCTTTAAAGGGATGAGTAAGTAAATACAAACGACCAAACTCCTAATTTACACAGTTGCCGACATCTGCCTCAGAATGTGTCCTTCAGTTACTCTTTGTTTCAGGTCTTAACTGTTTATTCCTTAAATCATAATCTCTTATTGGTATAGTATATAAAAAGGCAACGCTTAAATATGCCATGTCTAATTTATACCTGTTTGGGTCCTCATATGTTTTGGCTGATATAATGTGTTTCCATTGTAGTTGTTCCTAGTTGTTTTTAAAATTCTATATAAAACATTAAAAATATTAGTAATATTGGGGCACCTGGCTGCCTCAGTCAGGTAAGCGTCTGACTCTTGATTTCAGCCCAGGTCATGATCTCACAGTTTATGGGCTCAAGCCCCATGTCGGGCTCTGTACTAACAGCATGGGGCCTGTTTGGGATACTCTCTCTCTCTCCCTCCCTCTCCCTCTCCCTCTGCCCCTCCCCTGCTCGTGCTCTCTCTCTCTCACACACTTTCTCAAAATAAATGAACCTTAAAAATATATTAGCAATATTAAAAGTTAAAGTAAAGGTGGAACTTCATTTTCATATACTACAAAGTATATGTGACTATAATTGTAATTCAAGGTGCAAAAACAACACAAAGAGTGCCTTTCCCTAGACACTTGAATTTCTGGCCTGCCTGCTCGTGAGGTACAATAGCCTATTTAAAAAGTAAAACAAACAGTATAGAGGTGGAAACAGAAGGTCAGTACTAGAGGCCATACTATTTCAAAGTGTAATTGTGGTATAAAGTCCCGATAAGTATCTTTCATTTTGTATTTGTACAGAATGAAAATTGAGTAGTACGTTAGTGAAAATACCCAAAGACTACTGGAGACAAAATATAGATAGCAAGTGATCGGTGATTTATGAATATGGCCCCAGATAAGTAAAACAGGGGACAGAAATAACAGTGTTTTAAATAACATCTCGGTATAAATGGGGTTAAGGAGGACACTTGTGAGGAGCACCGGGTGATGTATGAAGTGTTGAATCACTAGATCGTACACCTGAAATTAATATTGCACTGTGTGTTAACTGGAATTTAAATGAAAACTTAAAAAAAATGATATTGCCTGAGAAATGGCCACAGAGCAACAGAGAAATTTTTATCTGGATGAGCTAGGAGCTTACCATTTGATGTCATATGGTTCTTCAGAGTTCTCAGAGACGAGTTTTAACTGAATTGTTTTATAATCACTTGGGCCGTTAGTTTTCTATTGCTTCTGTAACATGATCACAGACTTACTAGCTGAAAACCACACAGATTGACTTAGGCTCTGTGGCAGATGAGGTCGAGAGAATGAGAAGACATACCACAGAATGGGAGAAGATATTTGCAACACAATATCTGATCAAGTACTGTTATCCAAAATCTATAAAGAACTCTTAAAATTCAACAATAAGAAAACGAAGACTCCAGTTAAAAGTGGGAAAAAATATGATAGACCCCTGACCAGCGAAGATATACAGATGGAAATTGGCATATGAAAAGATGTTCAAAATCCTACGTCAGAGGGAAACGCTAATTAAAACCACAAGCAGATGCCACACTACACAGTTATTAGAATGGGCGAAATCTAAAACACTGACAGCAGCAAATGGGGGCAGGGGTGTGGAGCGACAGGAACTCATTCACTGCTGGTTGTGTGCACAGTGATACAGCCACTTCGGAAGACTGTTGGGCAGCTGTTTTTTTACCAAGCCAAGAACGCTTTTACTATATGATTCAGTAATCCCTCTCTATGGTATTTGCCCATATGAGTTGAAAACTTTCATTTTTTTTTTTTTTTTTTTTTAGTTTTGGAGGGTCCGTAAGGAATAAGTCTGATTTGTGACCCACTTTGAGTCTGAATGAAAAGGACACTGCAAAGACTCACCTCCATTTTGGGTGTAGACAGTCCCAAGAGACTCTGATTCTCATGCCGATAACCCAACAAGTGACATAATCACGGATTATTTTTAAATCAACAGACAGATGAGGACCAAAAGAAGTTTATATAAACTGGATATAAGTGACCAGGCCTTCGGAAGAGAGAAGACGCCCACCGCTGTGCTCAGCCCCTACCGCAACGGGGAGACAGGCCTCCTCCATAGTCCAGGCCAGGGAGAAACCAGCGTATGGATGAGTGTCACAGAATACACTCCAGAGGGGCGCCAGGCATAAAGCAACGCTCTGCCACCCCCAACACTTTCCTTCACGTTTCAGTGCGTCCTGGGGGTACTGTCTCCAAAATGGGGTCAGGACATGAGAGCCCAGAGAATCTCCCCAAGATACTCTGGGCTTTCTGTTGATGAACACAACAGGTAGTTCTTCCCTGAGAGGAGTCTCTCAGAGGAAATCTCTGCCTTTGTAAAGTGGGTTCTGCGTTACAGTCCCAACAGGACTTCTCAAGGCCAAGCGTGGGGCTGCAGGGCCGAAAGGGTAGGTCGCGACAAGCTCCCAGTGATCTAGAAAAGCTGTCAGCCAGGATCTAAAGCAGAGACTGCCCACCATTCATAAAGCAGGGGACACGCCTGTGAAACATTGTGGGCTGTTTCCTGCGCGTCGTGGAGCCTCCCCAGTGCTCCGATCCCAGACCCTGCAGAAGGAGAAGTCAGCATCCCAACCTCAATCAGGTGAACAGAATTGACCAAAGCCGCTACAAATTCCAGAGATAGTCCACTACAGAGAATGCTGGCTCAGTTTCCACTCTCTTGATCTGATGGGAGAAGGGACATGTTTCTCCATGGAGACAGAAGGGAAGAAGGAGATCAGGAAAGGAGAGAAGAGAAAAGGGAGAGAAAGAGAAAGAGGGAAGGAGGGAAGGAGGGAAGGAGGGAAGGAAGGAAGGAAGGAAGGAAGGAAGGAAGGAAGGAAGGAGGGAGGGAAGGAGGGAAGGAAGGAAGGGAGGAAACAAAGGTCAGAGACATGGATTTATAGATTGGATGATCAGGTTAATGCCTGATGTTGCATCATATCCATCCATGCTCAGGAATGATGTATGATCTTGTTTGGCTTTGAATTTTATACCTCTTCTAAAGATATATTTTTTGCATCTTTTGTTTATTTTGCATCATTGATAGTGGCTGTTGGCCCAAAGTATTATTTTAGTGTGTGTGTGTGTGTGTGTGTGTGTGTGTGTGTGTGTGTGTGTGTGAGTGATTTGGCGGGTTTGACTGGGATGTGTTCTGAAAGATGTCATATGCAGTCACCCTCTGTATGGTCCTGCCCCAGGGTCAGAAATTCAACCATTAAAGTGCCCCTTCTCTGTGGAAGATAATATAAATTTCAAAGACTTTGATCCATTGCAAATCCCTTTGGGAAAATTGTATTAGTAAGTCACTAAAAACCATCACATTTTAGTGTGAGGCAGGCAGTTTTTATAGAGTGAAAGTAATGTAAAGTTGAAAGCAAAATTCTACAAATGTGACCCATAGAATGGTATTTCTTCAGGATATGAATAGTTATTATGTATACACAAGTTTCCAGAGTCAATTAGGTTTGTAAACCCCTGATGTAAATAAAATGTTTACAGCAGAAGGTTATCTGGAGGATCTCCAAGGTAAGAAACTGTTTAGAGTGTTTCCTAAGTGTTCTCCTGCTTGAACAGTGCACATCTCACACCTCTGGGAATGCTGGCCATTAGTACAGAACATCACTGTGCAGAACAACGAGAAGCAAAGGTTCCTGGGTCTGAACACTGGAAAAAAATCGGAATGTGAATTATGTCAGAGCAAAGTTGTTTTTCTTAAGACCAACAATTTTTTGAGCATTTAGTAAAGATAAAAGTTATAGAAAGATTTAAATGTGACCATTGAATAGGAACTGATTTGTAAATCAAGTACACATTTAATCAGAAAAGTTTGTAATCTAGCATAAATGAGACTGTTGGCTCCTTAAAAAAAGAGTATTTCCAGAATGTGCCATGAAATATGAACTCACATAGTTGTACTTTAATAATGAAGTGTCACCAGTATCTGGCTCTGTTATGAAAAAATACATTGTAGTGATTTTTTTGGGGGAAAAGAATGAAATCACAATTTAATGAAAGGGATATGCTTTTTGATAATGAATACAACATACCGTATTTTCTCTCTGCATGTTTTTTATTATAGAGGAATCCTGCAGGATAATTGATACATTATAAAGACATAAATACTGAGTTATAGGAAGTGTACATGAAAGCTATCTAGAAGCTAATCTTGTTATCTCAAAGCAGAAGAAAGAAAATTGTGAAAATAATATTGTATGAGTAGGAAACCATCATTGTTTATTAAATGTGATTAAAATTTTTGCAGATAGTTTTCCATTCTTGAAAGTTCTATGTGTTTATTTGGTCCTCAAATAAAAAGAAGACCCCTTGAGTGAAAGGCGGGAGAGCCCAAACGAATGTCCCATGGCGAAACAGCCAGGTGCACGGATGGCAGGTGTCTCGGATCTGCCACAGCAACCGTCCTCTGCAGGGCTTGGTGAGGCCAAGGGAGCTGTGCTTGCGGTACGGAGAAGCCCGTAAGGAAAAGAGATTGGGGCGCTGGGTGGCTCGGTCGGTTAAGCGTCCGACTTCGGCTCAGGTCACGATCTCGCGGTCCGTGAGTTCGAGCCCCGCGTCAGATCTCGCGGTCCGTGAGTTCGAGCCCCGCGTCAGGCTCTGGGCTGACGGCTCAGAGCCTGGAGCCTGCTTCCGATTCTGTGTCTCCCTCTCTCTCTGCCCCTCCCCTGTTCATGCTCTGTCTCTCTCTGTCTCAAAAATAAATAAACGTTAAAAAAATAATAAATAAAAAAGGAAAAAAAAAAGAAAAAGATTAAAAAGTAGGATTTGTTTTCATCCTGTTTCTTCTTCATACCTCCTTGCCTTCCTCTCTTCCCTCTTTTTCTCCGTCCCTCCCTTCGTTCCTTCCTTCTTTCTTTCCTTTTCTTCTTTTTCCTTCCTGTGCACCTTCCTTCCCGACTGCCTTCTTTTCCTGGTTTCAGTAAGTATAAATGGGATACATGTTCTTGGGGATAAGTTTGAAGACACAGAATTATGAATAGAGGGCTCTGAAAAGCACACATAGTCCCACGAGCTAGACACAACCATTAACATTAGTTTTCCCTCTATTCTTACTCCCCAGATTTAAGTTATCTGCACCTCTTGACCACAGGCCATGGTGTTTGATTGCCTCACAGTAAAGGACAAGATGAAGGAGAGGAGCAGAGGGCAGAAATGCAAAGAAACGGGGTCCTTAGTGTTGTTGACCCAACAATTCAGCCAGCTTTCAGATGTCACACAGTTTCGTTAGTCCGTGTACCCCTTGTGTTCTTGTTTTTCTGAGTTGGGTTTCTGTTGCTTGTACCACACTGTCTTAACACGTATGTCCTTCCCTACCCAGAGCATCCCCTCCAGTTTGATTGTCAGAGTCGTTCTATGGCAAGGGTTCTCAACATTGCCTTGTGCCAGAATCCCCTGGAGAGCTTAGCTTGCTGAGCCCATCCTGGTGGTTTCTGACGCATGGGGTCTGGGGTGAGAATAGCCACTTCCGACAGGTCACCAGCTGACGCTGTTGGGCCAGGAACTGCCTGCTGAGAATCCCTGATCCATGCCTGCAAGCCCAGGGCAGAAGTGGTACCATTTTAGTTCCAAGGCTCTGGAAGAGACAACTTTTGTAGTAACGGCCCATCTGGATTTGTAAAGCTTTAACTGATTTTTTATCCCCAGGGAGAAGAGAGGGACTATTCCTTGTTGGTTGTGAATGAAAAGCAAGACAAAAAAGCCTCATGAATCAACAACGTGCTCCTTGATATAAATGTAAAGATCAGCGTAAAGGGCTCCTGGGTCGAGACAGTCCTGGTCTGGTGGCAGAACACCCTGGAGGTGTGGTGGACCATGGCTGCAAGCTGTCTTCCTCAGTGCTCTGGCGGGTGTGTGGGGCACCCAGTAGGGTCTTGCATTCCTTCAGGGACCCAGGGGACAAGCGAAAGAACAGTCCTGCTTTTGATGTATGACTATTTGTCCATCTAGTCCCCCTTCTCTGCTCATTCCCCATCCAGCTCCCAAACATCAGTGCACCTACCTACTCACCTGACTTGCAGAAAACAAATGCAATTTAATTTTTCTGTGTTTCTGTCACTCGGCTGTTTTCAATAGCGATGTCTTATTCAGAGCCCTACAACTGTGTTTCTCTGTAAAAATTATGGGTTGTGTAGAAAATTTCCATTAAGTGAGGAGGAAAAAAATCCACATATCAGCAAGAGTGTGTATATATGTCTTTCTGTGAATACAGAAGGAAGCTAAAAGATAAGACGCAGCCAGGCCAAATTCATCTCTCAGGATGTGGTGATAACTCTGTTGGTTCTTCTTTCCTGTACTTCTCCAATGGTATTCAGTTCTGTCCTTTTCCTCTTTGCCAACAACTTCAAAACACACTCTTCATAAAAAGGAACTGAATTACGGCTAAAAATACTCATGTCACATCACGGTAGGACACATGGCTGGGGACCTGGCTTCTTCTGTCTGTGGAAAGAAAGTTGTTATTGGTCTTGACAGATTAACTAACCCCATGCAAATGCAGACTCTGTGTTTAAAATCCAAGTGACTTGTCCACACATTAATCACTGAGGTTAGATGGAGCCTTGGCTCATCAGTATTCAGCACTGTCTTCAGATGAAAGCAGGAAAGAAGCTTCCTTGGATGAGGAAGAAATAGAAGGAATCTTATCTGAGACCAAAGACTGACATCATTCACTCATATCCAACTCCCATTAACTTACATCAACGTGAGCTTCCTGTGGAAAGAATTTTGCTGCAGGCTAGAATTTTGAACTTCACTGATAGTATTACAAGTGGATCAAGGCTTATAATAATGAGCTTAAAATAACTCAGATGCACAAGGAATAATGGGAGTCTGGTAGGTCTTTTAAAAATTATTGGCTTACTGAATTTTATTTTTTAATGTAAATTTTAAAGCAGATATATATACCGCATATAGCTATATAGATGCAATGACTCCAAAGTATACAATATTATTGCGGTGTTGCATAAACAGTTTCAGACTATGGGCTGAAGGAGTGGGGCACCTGTCAGAAAAAGGAATGTGCATTATGATGAATTTCGTTGCGAGAATAACGCCAGGTTTTTAAATTTAACTCTTTTACCACGTGTGCGTCTTTTCTGTCTCCCCTTTGTCAGTCTCCAGATGAATCATAATAACGAAACAACAGTGACAGCAATGATTGTAACAGCATCCTTCAATATGCTTATCAGTATTTGGGTTTGTACTGTGGGCAAAGCTGAGTTTTATACATATCATCTCTTGTTCTTCCCGTACGTAACATTACTATTACCCTCCTCATACCAGTGAGGAAACAGGAATCTGGAGAAGTTCAGTTTTCCAGATCACATACTCAGAAGAAGCGAGGACAGAAGATCAAACCCAAGTGTGCTTCAAATAAAAGTTCACGTCAGTCTGTATTAGTTTGCACAGAGACCGTGGAATCTCTCTGTTGTTTTTTTCTTTCTAGTCACAGCAGCTTAAAGCAGACTGCTTTTGCTCGATGTACAGATCACACAGCAGCAGCAGCAAAGGCACAGTTGTTATCGACCACGCAGAAGCATGTTCCGTGACTTGTGTTAAGAACCATGCACGAATGTGTTCTGTGATTTTAAAAGGCTTAGGTCAGTGTAAACAGCTGTGCTCCTTGGGAGTTTTAATTCTTAAAGCCATAAGACACTTATCCTGAGGTTTCATGGAGACTCTTTCTCAATCCCTCCCTTCAAACCTATTTTGTTTTAGATACACACAATGAGAAGTGAGACCACAACTATGACCGACTGTGTGTTAAGCGTTACTGGAAGAGAAGCCACCTCCCCTTTTATATTAAGGAACACAGAGAGGAGGCGAGACTAACCTGGTTTCTTGCTTCAGGAAATTACTCCATCTTGAAAGATAAACCTCTGGTCCAACAAAAATAGTGTGTGTATCTAGACTAGCAGCTTGTTCATCGACAAATGTCAAGATTCCCGCCTTCCTGTTGAAAGCTCTGATGCGGTCAACTCAGCCAAGTCCCAGTCAGTGCCTCACTTTGTACCCTACAGCCCAGGCCCTAAACTCTTGTGAATATCGTGGCCTGTTTGTCAGTTTTGAGACATAGTTACTAAACCCCTGGGAAGTATATCGATTTATTAACATGTTACCCAACTGCCAGGAGGTTGGGCTCTGAAATGAGACTGGTTGGGTTAGAATCCTGGTTTAGCAACTGACCGCTTGTGTGATCTCAGTAACTCACTGAAGCCTCTCCAGATATGGGCTTTCCCTGCAAAATCGGGTTAATAACATTGCTTTCTTCAGCGGTTTGTTGTGGATTAGATAAAATAACAAATGTAGAGGCCTTAGAAGTATGATTCAGTCCTCAATGTGATTTTGTTAATTTTCCCACTTCTACATAAGGCCTTCATCAGAAAAGAACGTAAATAATCTGTGTCTTAGTTTCACCCCTGTTCAGTTGATTTTATTCTCTAATCTCCTATTCTCTAACCTCCTTGAGTTCTGACTCCCTCAGGGGCTTCCACATGGCAACTACAGACCTTGTCCCTTCTTCGTGGACCTTTCCTAATCCCCGAATTGTTTCTTGCCCTGTCTTATGGCTTTGTTCTTGCTGATGTGGTAATGTCGGTATGACTGAGTTTATGGTTGTGGATAGTATTGATATTTTCCGCAAATAATATGATTCATACTTTAGCAGCTACCTTCATTGCTTTAACTCGAAGACAGGACATAATAATATATAAGTTGCTCAGGGAAGGGGGGAGGTACTTTTTAAATGATAGTCATTGGCCCTGTAACTTGGAAGATTCCATTTTTGAAGACAGGAGAGAAGATGCAGGCCGTAGGCTGCTTTGTTCTTCAAGAACACAAGTCAACAAACGCCTAAGTTTTCACTAACAAATACTCTGCCACTTAGACCCAGGGTTTGAATTCTTGTCACCATTAACAGCTCAGAGCTCTCTCTGACGAGTTTGATGGTCCTTCTTTGGCAAAAGTCACCCGTTTTGAAACCAAGCAAGCTCTTAAGCCATCGGCGGAAACTTAAACTTCCAAATGAAAATCCATTCTATGAGAATCACAGATAATTTTCAGAAAAGTAATATTTAAAAAAAAATTAATGTTTAGTTACTTTTGATAGAGACAGAGAGAGAGAGCATGAACAGGGGAGGAGAAGGGACAGAGAGAGGGGGAGACACCGAGTCTGAAGCAGGTTCCAGGCTCTGAGCTGTCAGCACAAAGCCCAACTTGGGGCTTGAACTCAGGAACCTTGAGATCGTGACCTGAGCCGAAGTCGGACGTGTAACCAACTGAGCCATCCATGCATCCCACAAAAATAATACTTTAAAATTGACTTATTTACAGAGACATAGTCTTTTTTTCTATTTTTTTTTAACATTTATTTATTTTTGAGACAGAGACAGAGCATGAATGGGGGAGGGTCAGAGAGAGGGAGACACAGAATCTGAAACAGGCTCCAGGTTCTGAGCTGTCAGCCCAGAGCCCGACGCGGGGCTCGAACTCACGGACCGCGAGATCACGACCTGAGCCGAAGTCGGCCGCTTAACCGACTGAGCCACCCAGGCGCCCCTACTGAGACATAGTCTTAAGTTTAAGTAACTTTGTCTTCTCTGGACGTTCCGTTCCACATGAATAGTTTGGTAGCATTAATCGTAGAATACTTTTTATGAGGAGACTATTCTCAGTGATTTTTTTCTCACGTTTCTGTACCTCTCTTGAGCAGAACTAATTGCCTCTTGTTTTGAACTATCTTTTTAAGGAGACTTCTAAACTGACCAGCCTTGGATGATAGAGACAATGTGTTCTTCTGTAACACTGATACTCAGGTTACTGCTATTGCTGAAAGGAGTTAAACCACCCTCTGTCTCTGAACCAACAGCCTGCTATCCTCTGTCATCTGTCAGCACCTATGAAACAGTGACAGGCTAGTTTGCAAATGGAGCAAAATGGTAGACTCTTCAAAGTTCTCATCAGTTTTTGCAATGATTTTCGTGACAGGAGCACGGCTTTTTGAAAGAGGAAGGTTGAAAGCCTGCCACCAGTTGCCAGGATTTGAGGGCCATCTGTTGGAATTCATAGTGAACACGTTAACCAAATGTATGGCCAATTGGAGAATAATGGAATTCTCCCTGTGGCCTGGAAATGAGGACAAAGTAGTTGGACAGAAGTTGTAGTCTGAGCAGTGGAAAGTGGGCCCCACGGCAGCTGCCTGAGCTGTGATTGGTTACGCTAACTTTCCCATATTGGTGGGGGGAGGGTTCTTTGCTGGTCTAGCGGTCAGCCTCTGGTCTGTTCCATTGTTGCAACTAGTACTAACATTCTTCCTGGGTGGGCAAAAGGTTTTTAGACAAGTAGAAAAGTTCTGACAGAAACTCAAGGAGAAAGCCACTTGACTTTTATAAAGCACATGGTTTATGAGATTTGTTCAGCTGCCTGCGTCTGGTCACATGGGACATGTTAGAGGTCAGTACTGATGCTTGGAGTCTTGGTGATAGTAGGCTTTCTTCAATGCTGAGTAAGAAAAATCAAACAGATTTAGTCCCACTGTCTGTCGGCCAGCCACTAGGAGTGGTTAATGCAGGGGCATAATCGTGGGAAGTTTCTCCAAAAACCAAGATCATACAGAAATGAGTGAATATTGTTGGAGACAGTACTCCATAAGTCAGTTGTGTTTTTGAATGAATTGTGAGAAAAATTATGGTCCTTTGACAAACATATTCGATACATGTTCTTTCCTCTCAAAATGAGAGAATTGAAAATAATATTTTCAAAGAATAACACCACCACCCCAACTGTGGGCTTGTAATAGTTGTTCAGAACATAGAGAACCTTCTTTTTTTTCCTTCTTTTTTTACGAATGAGGAACCTTGAAAACTTGTCTTTTGGAGCAAGTACTTATGGACAGCAGCTGAATTATCAATGTATTTTATATAAGGCGTTCAGTATGGAATAGCTATGGTGAGCCAGGGTAAACCAAAGATTCAGGTTGATGATATAATAATATCAGTGGTTTTCAATTTTGTGTAATCATGAAATTCATCAAGGACTAGAATGGAATGGAAGTCAGGTGGAAAGCCAGGAGAGTCAAGAAAGGAGAGAATCAGGAATGGTTAAGAGAAACTCAGAAACTAGGAGCTAGGAATTAAGTTGGGCCTTTGTCCCTTAGGGTTTTCTTCCGCCAAGCCAAGGAGAACTTCACAGTTTTTTTATCTGATTCCCACTAATATTGGGAAAGAAAGCATTTGGTCCACACACCAGAGTGCTGGATAAGAGTAAATATTAACTCGAAATCCCACCTGTTGGGAAATAATTCTTCCTGAATCTTTTACATTTCTGCATGTACTGTGAGCAAAGACGTTTGTCTAGTGAAGAGCCTTGAATAATAGAAATAGTGTCTCCCTTGGGAGCAGAGGACATGTTTATTCACTGCCCGATATTAACATGATGTTTCTTTCCAGGGCAACTCAAGACTTGCCTATAGCCCACTATGAAAGATTCAGGTTTTCTAATTTGCAAGTAGAATAAAACCTCAACATTTTTTCGGCTCTTAACACTTACTCAGTTTAGTCTGTCCTGCACTGTGTGGTTCCTGGCTAAGCAAGAGAGGTGTTGGCTCAGCTTCCACCCTGGATGGCCCTTGCTCACCTCCCCTAATCCTTCTCCTCCCCACCTCCTACCAGCACTGTAGAAAGGAAGTCGGCTAAGTCCTGGATCTGTACTTATAACATGTAAATACAACTTGGGTAGAAAATCTCACAACCTTTTCTCTCCACTGTATCTCCCAGATCATCTCTGTCCAGTGTGCTGACTGGTGCCCCCCCCGCCCAAATCCTGATGTTCCCCCACTTTTCTCCCCAATACTCTTTGTGCATCTAGGTCTATTTGCTAAAATCGAATCCACAAAATCTGGCTCATTGTGTTGACAATTTCCTGAATGATCAATTTAGCCAAATATGCATGCTTTTTAGTGCATGTATTGAAGTTTATCACTCTTCTTTAGAATAGTTCTATTTGTTTTTCCATGGTTTCCCCTCACCTAAAGCAGGTGGGGCTAGAGCAAGGAGATGGGACTGCCCTGCATAAGGAAAGGCCAGAGTGGGGAGAAACATGGAAATTGGCTTGTGGCAAATTAGCACTCAGTGAAATGGCTTGTTTTCTGCCATTTCAGACACTGAGGTTAAAAGAGAGCCTGCCAACTTAGGCTTGAAAAAGTGTGAGAAGGAGAATTTAGCTCCTAGCAGTTTGCAGAATAACAGCATACCTGAGGAGAACAAAAAAACGGATACTAGTACTCTGTATCCCAGTACTCTCATGTACTTGGAGTTACCTAGACCTGCATTAGGAAAAAGCATTTTCCAGTTGTGTATGAAGTACTACTGCTACTTAAGAGGACGGCATTATAGTCCTCCCAAGACAAACGAAATCGGCTGGTGCTGGGAAAGGCTGGATCCCAGGCCGGCAGCTCCGAACCCCGGGAAGGAAGAGGTGACCCGCTGTGGGCTGGATTCCATTTCCCCAGTGGCTAATGATGTTGAGCATATTTTTATGTGCTTTTAGGCCATTTATACATCTTCTTGAGAGAAATGTCTATTCAGATCCTTTGCCCATTTGTTAATTGGAATATTTATCTTTTTGTTATGAGTTGTAAGAGTTCTTTATATAATCTGTACAAGTCCCCTAACAGACATCTAGTTTACAAATATTTCCTCCCATTCACTGGGTTGTCTTTTGCTTTATGGTCTATGAAGCACAAAAGTTTTAAGTTTTGATGAAGTACAACTTTTTTGTTGTTGTTGTTGCTTACGTTTTGTCATCATACTTAAGAAACCAAAGCCTGCCCCAAGGTCATGTAGATTTACTCCTGTTATTTCTTCTAAATGTTTTATTGTTTTAGCTTTTCCATTTAGGAAGAGTATTTCTAGGTCTTTGATCCATTTTGAGTTAATTTTTGTGTGTGGTGTGAGGGAGAGGTCCAGCTTCATTCTTTGGCATGTGGATATTCAGTTGTCTGTCACAGCACTACTTTTTGAAAAGACTCTTCTTTTCCTGTTGAATTGTATTGTTAAAAGACAAGATTTAACCCTTGTTGAAAATCAGTTGGCCGTAAACGGGAGGGTTTACTTCTGAACTCGTAATTCAGTTCCACTGATCTGTATGCCTTTCCTTATGGTAGTCCCACTTTGTCTCCTTGCCCTAGCCTTACAGTAAAATTTGAAATTGCTTGTGTGTCCTTCATATTTGTTCCTTTTATCAACATTGTTTTGGCAACTTAGGGTCCCTTGCATTTCCATATGAATTTTATGATCAATTTGCCAATTTCTGCAAAAAAAAGAAACTGGGATTTTCATAGGAATTACATTGAAAATGCAGATCAGTTTGGGGAATATTGTCATCTTAGGTCTTGCCACTTGTTTAGATATTCTTTAAGTTGTTTTCGAGTTTTCATAGGATAAGTTTGCACTTCTTTTGTTAAATTCATTCCTGGGTATTGTATTATTCTTTATGCTATTATAATGGAATAGTTTTCTTAATTTAATTTTATATTGCTCATTGATAGTATAAAAATACTAATTATTTTTGGGTGCCTGGGTGGCTCAGTGGGTTAAGCGCCCAACTTTGGCTCAGGTCATGATCTCACGGTTCGTGGGTTTGAGCCCCGTATCAGACTCTGTGCTGACAGCTCGGAACCTGGAGCCTGCTTTGGATTCTGTGTCTCCCTCTCTCTCTGCCTTTCCCCCTCTGCCCCCCCCCCCCCACACTCTCTCTGTCTCTCTCAAAAATGAATAAACGTTAAAAAATTTTTTTTAAATATTATTTTGAACATTGACCTTGAATACTGAGACCTTTTGATGGTTGTTTATTGTTATTAGTTCTAGTAGTTATTTGTGTATTCCTAAGGATTTTTTTTAAGTTTATTTATTTATTTTGAGAGAGAGAGAAAGCGCACATGTGAACTAAGGAGGGGCAGAGAGAGAGAATCCCAAGCAGGCTCCACACCCAGTGAAGAGCCCAGTGTGGGGCTCAAACTTATGACCCATGAGATCATGACCTGGGCTGAAACGAAGAGTTGAATGCTTAACTGACTTAGCCAACCAGGTGCCCCCAAGGGATTTTCTATACATAAGATCACATCATCTATAAATAGAGATAACTTTACTTCTTAATTTTCAATCAGGATGCCTGCCCTCCCTTCCTTCCCTTCCTTCCCCTCTTCCCTCCCTCCCTCCCCTCCTTCCCTCCTTCTTTTCTTTCTTCCTTTCCTTCCCTTCCCTTCCTTCTCCCTCTCCTCCCTTCCCATCTCCTCCCCTCCCCTCCCCTCCCTTCTCTCCTTTCTTTACTTTCCCCCAATTGCCCTGGCCTGGCTATAATCTCCCATACAGTGATGAATAGTAGTGGCAAAAATGGGCCTTCTGTTATTTCTGATCATCTTTCACCATTATAATGTCTATGGCATTTTCATGGATGCCCTTTATTAAGTTGAGGCAGTTCCCTTCTGTTACTAGTTTGTTGATTGTTTTTATCTCAAAGAACTGTTGGATTTTGCCAAATGCTTTTTTTGCATCTAGTGAAATGATCATATGTTTTTTTGTCCTTTTTTAAATTAATATGATATTATTACATTCATGGATTTTTATATGTTTAACCAACCTTACTGGGATAAATTCTGTTTGTTTGTTGTATGTAATATTTTTTCATATATTACCCGATTTGGTTTGCTACTATTTTGTTGAGGACTTTTTATGTCCATATCCATAGAGATATTGGTCTGTAGTTTTCTTTTCTTGTGATGTCTTTGTCTGGGTTCAGTATCAGGACAAAGAAGGACCTCATCCTCTTCTATCTCGTGGTACAGTTTAAAGAATCGGTATTGATTCTCCTTTAAGCATTTAGTAGAAGTCATCCATGAAGTCATCTGGGCTCTTCTCTATAGAAAGTTTGAAAAATTCCAGACTCAATTCTTTACTTACTGTGGGTCTATTCATATTTTTCCTTTTTTTTTTTTTTTTTTTTTTGAGTCAGTTTTGGTAATTTGTGCCTTCTGAGTAATTTGTCTATTTCATCTAAGCTGTTTAATTCACGGCATACAATTGTTAAATCATTGCTGGGTAATGTTTTTAAAATTTTTATTTCTGTGGGGCATCTGGGTGGCTCAGTTGGTTAAGTGTCTGACTCTGGCTCAGGTCATGATCTCGCAGTTCGTGAGTCCAAGCCCCACGTCTGGCTCTCTGCTGACAGCTTGGAGCCTGGAACCTGCTTCAGATTCTGTGTGTCCCTCTCTCTCTCCTCCTCCCCTGCTCATGCTCTGTCTCTCTGTCTCTCACTCTGTCTTTCTCTCCCTGTCAAAAACAAATAAACATTAAAAAAACATTTTTAATAAAAAAATTTTGTAATAAAAAAAATTATTTCTCTAATGTCAAGAGTAGAGGGAAACTCCGTTATCCCTCAGATAGGTTACGTTTATTTACTACACAGGCGTCTGTGTTCCATGCTATGGTTGTTTTTCCGTCTCCCAAAGAGCGCTTCTGAGTTACAGATCTAACAAAATGCATATATCAAGTGGGTCTGTTTTCCAAATTCTGCTTGACCACACGCGTAGATGGAATTATGTTTTCTTAGATCCTTGGAGATGGTTCTGGAAATACCAAGAAGTGTAAGAACCATCTAGGTATAGACAAAAAGGTTCTGTGAGTTACAGCACATGGTTCTTTTCAAGGGGTGAGAAAAACCTTATAATTGCAAAAGTGAATCATAAGGCATGTCAAACACTCATGTATGATAAAAGCGGCATTTTACAGTGTGTGATAAATCAGAGGACTAGGGGTCATAACAGATTTGTGAGAAGAGTTTACAACTGCATTAGGGTTATTATATTTTCAGGTGTTGCTGTGGGGCAGGACTCTTCACCGCCTGCTCTACTGTGACAGATTTATTTGATTAATTGTGAAGGTTTTATTTGTCTGGCAAAGGGCCTTCTCTTTATAGTTTGAACTGATAGATCTTTGGAAGGGAAACGTGGCAGGCCAAATAACGCTGTCCTCCCCCCGCCCCGACCCTAACCAAACACATACCACCTGATCTCTGGAACCTGTGATAGTTTCTTTATATGGGGGGAAAAGGACTTTGGAAATGTTTGCAGTTAGGTTTGATTTATAGAACTTGAGATGGGAGGCTAATTTGGGTATCATCTGGGTCACGGTTATTATTGGAAGAGGAGGCCAGGGAGATGTGACACAGAGACAGAAAAGGAGAACACTCCGTGACCACAGAGCTAGAGGCCTGAGTCGGTGCACCAGAAGCACAGAGTTGTGTAGATTGCTTGGTCAGACCACAGAATCTGTGATTGAGCTGCATCGTTCATTACAGTTCAAGACTCTGTCCCACTTTTTAAATTCTTAATTGTATCTCATTCCCCTTGACATTTTTTTTGAACATAATTTTTAAATTTGCTATGTGACCGATTTCACACTTTCAAAGTGGTCCACATTTGAGTGGTCTAAATTCTAGGATGAATACAGAGAAACCAAGGCTATGATCTTTCCAAATTAATAATCAGGCCTTAAAAAAACTGATAGTGGGCCATGGTTAACTTTTCTCCTCAAGTACACAAACTCATTTTCTTTCTGAATCTTTGCTCTGACAGTAATTCACAGGACAACGAATACAAGGAAGAGAGTTAGGGGGAAGTGAGTTATTTATCGTTCAGCTTGCTACAGCACGTGCACAATATGCAATTAGGTTGAAAAGCTAGGAGCCGTAAAGAAAAGCAAGACCATCTTGCCTTGAAAAAGATGGGTTGTGTTGGGCTTTGATATATTGCTTCTATTAATTTATATTAATAATTTTAGTGGCAATGATATGAGAAGAGGAATAGGCCTTGAGTGAGGAGGTGATTAGTATTCTACATCTGCTGGTGTGTGTGTGTGTGTGTGTGTGTGAGAGAGAGAGAGAGAGAGAGAGAGAGGGGGGGAGAGAGAGAGAGAGTGTTTGCATGTGTGTGTTTATTCATCCTTCTGTTTGGAAAAGGAGAAGAGTTATCCCAGTGCTTTCTCTTTATGGAGTCTTAAAATTGAGTTTCTATGCAGAAGACTGATTTAAAACTGGAAAAATGTCCAACTCGGGGGGGGGGTCTGAAAGCCTTATTTCGGGTCACCTAAAAGCAGTTCATACAGGATAACCACATGAGCCTACCCCCTTCCTAGTCATCACTACTACATTCCAAGAGTTTTGTTAATGACAACTTATATTTAAACATTAACAGTGTAAGAACCAAAAGACAGCAGCAGAATTTGGCAACAGTAGCCAAGACAGAGAAAAAGAGAACAAGAGAGAGGAGAGGGGAAGAGAGGAGAGAGCAGGAAAGGCAGTTCAAGACAGTATGGAAGTAATTTTGCAAGTAAATCCTTTGCCCACTAGCTATGTGCTTGAGAACTTAGTAAGCACTATTCGCAGCTTAGATCACCTGAGGAAAGATGGCGTATCATTTTGGCAAGACTTGTTGTTTTAATCTTGAGTTCCAGCAGTGATTTTAGAATCCCTCGTCATGATTTTGCCTTTGCAATGTTGAATTTCTTCTGTGTTTGTTCTTCAGTGGAAAGGGTATTTAGATTTCTTGTGCAGGTTATATGACATTTCATGTGCCCAGATCCATGTGAGGTAAGTTAAACTGTATTCTTATCATAATCATACTTGTGGTGATTATTAGCTTACAGATGAGTAACATATGCCAAGCACAGTGCTGAGGATTTTGCCTTCCTCACCTCATTTAACCTAAACTGCTGTTTAAGGGAGTGTATTATCTCTGATGTTATTGTGAGGCTGACTGGTTTGTACAGACACAGCTTGTAGGGCATAGCTTTTGGATTGCAACCCAGGCCAGGACATTTCTTGTATCCCTTCACTCATACATTCCATCCTTCGTTCAACAGACATTTGAGGACATTTCATATGCTAGGCACTGTTCCTGGCAACAGTAAAGTCCCAGATCTCAGCCTTGCTCCCACGGAGGTTACGTTCATGTTAAGAAAGACGGAATGAACAGGAAAAATAAACAGATAAGCAAATTCGAGGTTCTGATTAGTTATGTAAAGGGGAAAAAATCACAGAGTAACTAGGCTGAGGTCAGTACTTCAGGTCCGAAGATACCCAGCAGGCTTCTCTGAAGGGTGTAGCATTTGAACTAAGACCACCCAAGTGAGAGGAGCCAGCCACACCAAGTTCCTAGAGCAACAGGGGGTGTGAAGGCTCCAGGGAAGGAAAGAGTCTGGCACTTTCGAAGGACAAAAGCAGGTAGTGTGGCTGGAGTACAGGAATTTAGGGGAGGGTGTAATGAGAGGGGGTGAGGTCATGTAGAGCCTTTCCCCCTGTGATAAGGAGGAATTGGGATCCTTTCTATTCTAAGAACACTGGGGACAGATTGAAGTGCTAAGCTTGGGAAAGTGAGGGTGTGTTTTAAATGACTGCTCTGGTATTCTGAAAAAGGTACAATTATCTCCAAATCTAATCCATATTGTTATTCAAAGCGGCAGATCAAGAGACTGGAAGAAGAAAGGGAAACTTGGGAATGCCAGTAGTTTTTAAATGGGAAAACCATGTTGATAACTGGTTTTTAAGGCTGGTTATTGTTTGGGGCAGGATTTTGGCTTTGGGGTAGAAAATAAAATGAAAGACATATTCTTCCTCTGGGGTAATTTCCCGTCTATCTGGATGTTCCCACTGAAAACAAATCTTCTTTCCCCGGAGCAGAGATTAGCCCATTCAGCTGGAACTTTTCAAGATAAATGTTTCATATTCACCGGTTAAAATAAATGGCTCTTGAGAGAGGGAAGCAATACTCATTTTCAGTTAAAATCTAGCCAGTTCCCTCTTTTTCAGTCAAATCTGTCTCCAGTTAGAATGCAAAAGACCACAGAAATGCTTACTTGGCTCATCAAGGAATAGAGTTTAATATCTTTGAACAAATGAACCAGATTAAAAGAATCTGTGGTATTATCAGAGGATAATGAATGATCATCTTTTGGGGATTCATTGGGAAATGATGGGAATGGCAAAGCTTTCTACTAAAAACAGGAGTATTGATGGTATTTCTTTTTCTATTGAGGTATCATTGACGTACACCGCATTGTATTAGTTCCAGGTGTAGAACACAATGATTTGATGTTTGTATACACTGCAAAGTGATCCCTATAATAAGCCTAGTTATTATCTGTCACCATGTAAAATTGCAAAAAAAATTGTTTTCTTGTGATGAGAACTTTTAAGACATTTTTGGGCAGCTTTCTTTCAGTTATGCACTGCACTAACTGTTGATTCTCGTGTGTGTGATGTGATGTGACATGTGCGTCAGATTTTGTGCCCTTTGACCCCTTTAGCTAGTCCTTCCCCCCACCAGCTCCGCATCCCACGGCAGCCTCCATGCTCTGATCCATGAGCTTTGTTTTGTTTTATTTCCCCATGGTCAAGAAATGCCATCGGATAAACTATTTTTAAGCCACCTGTTTTTGGTGCAGTGACCTTTTAGCATTCTCATCTAGTCAGATTTGTAGTTCTAAAACTCAAACTAAGTTTCCTATGAGTAGTGTTTCTTTATTTTAAACCTGTTTTCCCCTTTTATGTGAATATGAGACAAGTATAATGTTCCTATGTCTTTAACGAAGTGTGCATATGAAAAATCACTACTGATTTGGCATTCGTGTGGAATATTCTTTCTTTTTTGGTCTTCTGGGCCTGCTGTAGTATTTCTCTTAAGTTGTGTTTTCTTAGCCTGTCTCATATAAGCCCTCTAGAACACAAGTCCTGGGCTACTATACTAGTACGAGTGGAATGACAATAAGGAAATGAAAAGGAGAGCAAGGTAATTAGACGAGGTGAACCTGCCAGTGTTTTCCAGAGCCTGAGAGACAAGGCGGAGACCTTGAAACACTTCATATCAAGAAAATGTATTTTCCTTGAAGGATGTGAAGCCCTTCAATGCCACAGCTTCCTGAAATCTTCTGTAAATATAAGTTTTCCTGGGTTCTGAAGACTGAGATTTATTGGCATCCTCTAAATCTTAAATGTTTCAAGAGATAATTGAAATATCTCTTAAGGAAAACATAATGTGGGTATTTAAATTTTTGCTTTATAGGGTGTATGTAGCTATAAAATATCATCCTTATAATAAAACTGATGCCCTCTTTACACTGGTGCTTCAGCTATCAGTCTACTTGTAACTATAAAAATACCAGAAGGATGGGACGCTCGTAGCCCTGGCATGCTTCCCCCCCCCCCATCTGAATTACACAGATTACACTCACTAAACAGAAAGGTTAAATGGTTTAGTTGTCAAGATAGGTCCATGATCACTGCTTTCTTTATCCTTTAAATAGTCTGGTCATTTCTTTTTGTCTTTTTTAATGTTTATGCATTTATTGAGAGAGAGAGAGAGAGAGAGACTATGTGAGCAGGAAAGGGGCAGAGAGAGAGAGAGAGAGGGAGAGAGATAGTGGGGGAGAGAGAATCCCAGGCAGGCTCTGAACTGTTAGCCTGATGCGGGGCTCGAACCCACAAACCATGAGATCATGACCTGAACCAAAATCAAGAGCTGGCAGAAGTATAAGAACTCAGTCCTTGGTCAGCATGGCATCCTTTTGTTGCAGCCTGACTTGAGAAGTGGAATCCAAGACTTGTACATCCCATCTGCATTCAAAGACTCTGGGAACTGCCTGTTTACTGTTCAATTTCATTGTAGTTGATTCAGCTTCTTAACAACAGTGATGTGTTTCCCTTTCTATAATAACTAAAAAATACAGACCTCTGGTCAACATGCTAAGATAGCCTCTATCCACGAATATTTAAGTGTCTCATTCCTGATGAGGTTTTTTCGGGGTTGACAGTGGGGTTCGTGGGGCCCAGAGCCAACAGCCAAGAATTCTTGAAGATGTCTTTGATGCCAAAAGGTGATTTTGTTAAAGCTCAGGGAGGGACCTGTGGCCAAGAAAGAGCTCCCTGGGGACCATGAGGAGAGACTGGTTATATACAATGGGGTTGGGGGAGGTAAAGTCCAGGGGAAGTTTCCAGTGAGATTTTCATATGCTAAAGAAGGTTCCCAGGACAGTGGAGGCCTGAAGCTAGGGTGGTTTTCCCTCCAGCAAAGCATTAGCATTGAGACAGCAGGGGATTCCTGGAGAAACGTTTGCTTTGCCACCTGGAGTGTTTGTCAGTGGGCTGCAGGGTATAAGGAAACTTAGCTCTATCTGCCATTTCCTCCTGCCCCTGTCCCCACATCACTGTGGAGGGGTGATGGAGACTCAGGTCCCATTTGACTGTGATCTCTATCAGTTACCATCTGTTTCCCCCCTTTCCTTTGCTCTTGGGCAGCCAGGAGTGCCTGAGGAGTATCACGCGTGTCCCACCCGGTTGGGGGACGGGTGTTTGTGGCTTGCCTCATGCTCCCTCATCAAGTCCCAGCAGGAAAGTTGAGGGAAGGTGGGGGAATCTGAGATTTTGATAAACTTTAGATCATTGCTTACAGGTGTTATAGTCTCTTCTGCCTTAAAGAACTAGTTCTAATGGAGAGGTCTTAATCTCTCGTATATCTTCAGGTGGAGTGTTGTATCTGAGAAAGTGTGTGTATATAGTGTGTACACGTGCACTGGCTAAACTGTGGAGGAAAGAAGTCAAGCAGCCTGTTTTTATTAAAAAACACTCGTTTATAGTGTATTATTCTTACTTGCTTTGATAGTTTCTGTTATGTTGAAATCCTATGAAAGATGTCATCGATACACATCACTTGCAATGCTTGGCTGGAGAGTTCAGATGACCTCAGAGGAGGCCAGGAGCCTCACCCTTTACCCACAAGTTCCCCAGGTCGTGCCACCGTGAGCTTCACCTGCAGAAGCAGATGTCGGGACTGTGTGTTCCCACAGTGAGGACAGCCGCAATAAGGAAGGCAGTTAAGAAGGCATATGTAGACATCAGCATCAAAGGTAGTCCATTCATTCCATAACTACCTACAGAAAGCACGTTAATTATACATGGAAGCACTTCATTTACAAGAGTGGGGAATCAGCTGCAGGCTATTGTGAGAAACTGTTGTAGAGATTTCAACAAGAGACTCAGAACTATGGTATAAAATTCTGCAGAGCTGGGAAATTCTGCTCTCCATGGAGTTGTTGGTATTTTGCTACAAAGGCTTTTGATGTCCATGAGCGTAAAGATTTATATTTATTCAGCACTTAGGTACTTCTATAATATGTCATATAAAATTTCAACAGAAGCCTCACATTACAAATGAGGAGACTAAGAAATGGAGGGTAGTGAGTCTTCCAAGGTCACGTGGCTCATCGTTAAAACAACCACAAACACCAGAATTTGTGGCAAGCGGGCTGATGCCAGAACCCGTGTCCAGCCACCAGGTGTGTGGCCTCCTTAGTGGATAAACAGCCTGGTTCCTGTTCAGTACTTCCTGAACTCTCAGCCACTCTCAGCTTAAAGATGAAAACCAAAAGCAAAAACAAAATCACGGCACCTCAGAGCAACAGAGTTTAACCACGGCCAGATCCTGCAGTAAAAGTCTAAGGAAGAACTGGTTAGAGCCCAGTGCATTTCTGGTCCGATTAAGTAACAGAATTATGTAAGAAAAGCTGGGCTTTCCTTAAATATACACTTAAGAGCAGATGCTTGTTTATAATCAGCTTAATTATCATCAAGATGGGAATTTAGCTATTACGTTATTGTGCATAATTTAGTGGCTTGAATTTGCAGTTGCCCTAATCGCTTTGTAAAACAGTCCGCCAAAGTGCAAATTGCTTTGTTTTCCTGGCAGGTAATTTGGGGCAAAAAGAAACTGCTTAATGTGCAGCACGTTTGAGACCGATGAGATCTGTAGCTGGTGAGGGAGGGATGAAAACGGAAAATAGTGCTCTGTTCGGTTAATTTGAATGCAAATGCTGTTCATCTGAATTTCCGTTTGGCTGCTGGGATGTTTTTGAATTAGTGTGCTTATGGGTGTGTGCGTGCGTGTGGCCCCGCGTGCACACAGCTGTGCATTTTTATTTCCTTTTGGTTAGCTCTCCACCAGATAAATATTTGGAAGCTTGTCCCTGGATGGAAGCTGAGGAGAGATGACTAGATAATGAGGTCAGGGGCCCAGCAGGGGAGTCCTGATGTAGGGGTGACATAACTGTGTCACCTCAGAGGCAAAGTGTGGGGAAGTCATTTGCTTTTCTCTGAGCACCATCTCCATCCATCAGTCGGGGCTTGAGGAGAGTGATGTGAATGAGGTGATTTCCAAAGTCCCATTCTAGTGCACCGGAATATTATTTTGTGTCCGGTTCTGCCTTGTAAAGTTATTTTCCTGTTTGAAAAGTGAGAATCGACAGTGTCCACACACAGCTCAACCGTGAGGCTAACTGGGGACACCTTCATCAGTGTGACTGTATTCTTTGTTTTGGGAACTTCTCACCAGGAACATGGGACTGTAAACCAGCCCGGGCCTTTAGTAATGCACTGGCTTTTGCTGAAAATCACTTTACCCAGATCCCAGACTGATCCACCGTCTTCTTCCCAGGACAGGCGTTGTTCATCTGGGCAAGTGGCCTCCTTGTGGGGGCAAGAGATGGTTCTACTAGGCAAATCGCTTGCTCGTCAAGTGGGTCTTTGCTTGTTAAGTCTTCTTTCAAGATCCTCCCCTCAGCGTGTCAACACATCCTCAGCTGTGATGTCATGGATGTTTGCCAAATTTCATGACACCCATTGAAAGACCCATTTAAACTACTTGATGAACATAGAGGAAGGGAGGGGAAAATAAGACGAAAACAGGGAGGTAAACCACGAGAGACTCTTAAATACAGAGAACAAACTGGGGGTTGATGGGGGAAGGTGGGGTGGGTAGATGGGCAAAATGGGCGAAGGCCATTAGGAGGGCACTTGTTGGGATGAGCACTGGGTGTCATATGTAAGTGATAAATCACTAAATTCTACCCCTGAAACCATTATTACACTGTATGTTAACTAACTTGGATTTAAATAAAATTAAAAATAATAATAATAAATAAATAAAATAAATACATAAAGTACTTTGAGGCTAATCCCCAAAACCATAAATTCCTGACCCTCATCCTTTTCTTTTCTTTCCTCTCCTCTCCTCTCCTCAGCTTTTCATTGGAAAGTTCCAGATGCTAAAATTCCATTTTCCCCTCATTTTAGCATTTACAGCAAGGTCACGTCTATTCCCCAAGGGCTGTATCTATTTATATTTTTTATATGTTCTATCTCCTGATTCAGGTTCCATGACATGCAGGGCAATGGAAAAGCAAAGTCTGATCTACAAATGAGACCAATGTTTATAGTTTGTGGACTAGACCGAGGGCAGATCAGAGCAGAAAGGAGACCAGAAGGTGGATGGTTTGTCTCTCCAATCCCAACACATACACACAGACACAAACATAGAGCGATTAGACGAGCAAAAGAAAACAAAACAAGCAAGCAAACGGGTGACGACAGCAAAAATCTAAGTGACAAAGATAAACTACGTGACAGGATATGAGACAAAATAGCTTCACAAACGCCAGAGTATGAGCAGACGAGCCACCGACTGCCATCTTCAGCACTTCCTCCCTCTCGTTTTCTTCCGTGGTTTGCCTCAGGAGAGAGCACGGCCAGGCTGGACATTTACCAGGGTCTTGCAGAGCCCACAAGATCCGAGGAGCGTGTGATCTGCAGAAGACCTCCCTGCAGGCCGGGTGGAATACGTCCTGACATCCACCCAGACACGCACCTGAGTAGACTCAACGCAGCCAAGCACTCAGAAGGGGCAGCCCGGTATCACTTCGTCACAAGCCAGGGAAGAATCTGGAATCAGCCCTTTCAGAGGCCCTTTGCTTCCAGCTGTTTGACTTGAAGACTGCTGCCTCGAGAGCTTGGGGAAGATAGGGGAGGCCAGGAACACGAACATTTCAAGGGGAGGTATTCTGCCACAGAAGGGAGGAAGCTCACAGGAATGTGATAAACAAGGAAGGAAACTTACATTTCTTTCCATGTTTCTTGTTTCTTGGCTACCTCCTGATAAGCCTTCTGATGTGGTTTTCTGATCACCACGTTTCTAAGAAGATACTCAGAAAGCCATGACACCTGGGAAAAACAGATAGTGGAATTTCTGGTATCTATATAGATATTATTTTTTAAATTAAGTATTATTTTTGAAAATTATAGAACTGACAAAACATAAAACCCTTCTGGGGGTGACACCTGGAGGGCTCAGTCGGTTAAGTATCTGACTTCAGCTCAGGTCACCATCTCACAGTTTGTGAGCTCGAGCCCTGCTTCAGGACAGCCCTGCTTTTCTCTCTTCCCCCAACCCTACCCCTCACTCATCTGTGCCCTCTCTCTCTCAAAAGACAAAACAAGGGGCGCCTGGGTGGCTCAGTCGGTTAAGCGGCCGACTTCGGCTCAGGTCATGATCTCGCGGTCTGTGAGTTCGAGCCCCGCGTCGGGCTCTGTGCTGACAGCTCGGAGCCTGGAGCCTGTTTCGGATTCTGTGTCTCCCTCTCTCTGACCCTCCCCGGTTCGTGCTCTGTCTCTCTCTGTCTCAAAAATAAATAAATGTTAAAAAAAAATTTTTTTTTAAAAGACAAAACAAAAAAAACATATAAAAAATATAAATAGAATAAATAGATATTCTATATATTCTAGAATATATACTAGAATATCATCAGCTCTGTTACCAGGGAAGCTGAATAAATTATTAGGAGAGCACCAAATATTAGCCTTGATATTTTTACTCAACATCTAAGATCCAACTTCAGCTTCAAATTCAACTGTGGACTTCAGAAGCCTTAAAAGGCTGAATGACAAGCCTCTGATATAACTTTTTGCATCCCTAAGCTTGTCCGAGGTAGTGTGATCATGGAGATTAGCACACCACCTAATTAGCATTACCTAGTGACGGTTTTGATGCTGGTCACCACCTTCCAGCTATATATTCTCCGTTTTGATAAGTT
Source organism: Lynx rufus (assembly GCF_022079265.1). NCBI lineage: Eukaryota > Metazoa > Chordata > Mammalia > Carnivora > Felidae > Lynx > Lynx rufus. Next base: position 4,320,460 of record NW_025814840.1, on the reverse strand, counting down.
AATATCTTTGAATGATATATACCATTGCCTCTGCAGCTACGGTATGTGTGTGTGTGTGTGTGTGTGTGTGTGTGTATTTATATATTTTATATATTTGTCTATTTATATATAATATGTATATTATATATATTATATAAATATATAAATATATATTTATATATTATATATTATAAGTATATATATATATATATATATATATATATACTTTTTTTTTTTTTTGCTTCCTGGGTATTGATTTAATTATTTCAGTTCATAGAAAATGATTTTTTTCTCCCATACAACTTCTGGTGTCTCCTGTATAAGTGGAGTATAAATACAAAAGTGCTGCATTTTCCCATGAATGCCAACAAGCTTACTTTATACACATTTGGATACAGTGGGCTTGGCCTGGGGCCCAGGAATATGCATGTTTAATATGCACTCAGGCAGGTGGCTTCTCATGAAGCAGTTCAAAGCAAGGGTGAGGAGTTAGTGGTGTTACTTCAAGGATGGATGTTATGGATTGATCTAGAGAGAAGTCCTTTAGTCATCAGTAAAGCTAAAGTGATGGCTTTCCATTTGCTCAAAACAATGACTGAGGCATTTTTTTTTCTGTGTGTTTAGCCTCAAGTCAAGAAAGGCCAGGTTTTCAAACAAGGGCAAATTTGAGTTTTAATTAGCAAACTGAGTTTTGTTTTCATTGACCCAAATTGAAGAGAGGACACGGACAGAGATATGGTTACGACTGCAGTAGAGAAATCAGCCTCCAGATGTGTGTGCCAATGGGGGGGGCGGGGCTTGTAGTACTTCATAATACAGACAGAGATGGGTGTGTTCGGAATCGTAGGAAGGGACAGACTTGTGAGACCAGTTACAGGCAGCTGTTTTCACCAGTGGTCAGACCTGCAGGTGGCTGTTGTCGCAGGGCACGGTCTGCCTGCCTTCTGCTCTGGCTTGAGCAGCCGCAAGCACGTGGCTGGTGGAAAACCAACTGGCTGTCCGTGTCCCCCACCAAGGCAGGGTTCTCTGGGTGAGGAAGATTGCCCCCCACGTCTAGGTACTTGGCAGGTTCTTTGAAGTCAAGGCTGATCATCGGGGTACTGCCTCATCACCCCCGGCCTCTACTCTTGTCCCCCCTGCACCCCCCCCCCCCGGAATCACATAGTACTCTCGCTCGCCTTCAGGGAGTTGAAACAAGACCAGCTTTCCATCCATCACTCATAATATTTCCTGCCTGTTATTTTATTTGAATCGGTTTTGAATTCTCTGAAAACAGCCACTTCTCCGAAGTTTTGCAGCTCTAAATTCTATGGAAAACATGTTTTGAAAACTGATACTGTCGTTCGGTTTTATATCGAGAAAATAAAAATTACCCACCTGGGTAATGAATTATTAATGAGGACGGAAGTCCAGAAAAATATCAGGTTAGAAGACAGAGATGCAGATCTGGAAAGTGGGGCTCAGTAAGTTCTAAATTACTTGATTTTCTTCTTATTTCCATGGTTTTAAGGCTTGATTTTTTCTCGTTAGTAAACTGTATGTGCTCCTTTAGGCATAGCAGAGGAGGCCCAAATTAGATTGATATTTTTTTATATTCTCTTAATGACTTCTCTTGACTAGATGATGCAGTCAGAAAGAGCCTCAGGACTTTGTTTTCGGCCGAGCTGTTTTCTTCGTAATTGATTTCAGTCCTGTAGACGCTCTTCTCTCGCTTCTTGTCATTTGTTTTGCTTCCTTTTCTGTTTGATTCCTGCCCTTCCTGGCTTGATTTCCCTCTCTCTCATCCGTTGGATGCATTCTGCCCTGATTCTTTGCTTCTCACAAACATTCAGGTAAGTGACACCCGGAAAGGGAAGCTGGTAATTTGCAGCTGTCACCTGTGTCACCTCCCAGTGTGTCCCGTGTATCACACAGTCAAGTTAGGACCGATGTCCACACCACTCTGCCACTGTTCCCGAATCTTTGCAAATGCTCCAGTCCCCCCATTTCAGCTGAACATGAAATAATCGCCCTGTCTCCACTGCCTGTTGTATCCTCCTGTTGGGCACAACCTCAGTGTGAAGGTGGCCGATTTGCAGAGGCTGAGTTAAAAATTCCAACCCAAAAGGTGTCAGGACCCTGATTCTGAGGCATAGCCCTTCCCAACCCAGCTTGCTGTGTCTGATGTGAAAATGTTTTGAGAAAAAGCCCTAAAATGTTTCTCTATGAAAATGTTTTGAGCTCAAAAGCTCAAAAATCAATCCTGGATGTACCCCTTCACAGTATCTATCAGCAGCAAGAACGTTTTTCCTCTCGTTCATCTGGCAACTGATAAATCACGGCGGGACTCACTGTGACTCAGTGATTGAGTGGATGAGCTCTGGGCCTACTCCTGAGTCCTGACTACGTAGGTAACCTTGGGGGACTCATGGCCTCAGCTTTTTATTCTGTAAAATGGGGAGATGTTACTTCCAACCTCATACACTTACTTCAAGGAGCTAAGTCACCTAATATACTCAGAATGTACCTAGCACACTCTCAGTATTAAATAAGTGTTAGTGGTACATTCTTCCCAAACAACATGCTAAAGATGTGAAGAATTCAGAATTTCTTTACACATGAAACTTATCTCCCGGTACCTGATGTTTATATATAGATGGTAAAAAATAATCATATAGAATCTCGATGTGACGGGCAGGTTAGTTTGGCCCTATGCTAACTAACCTGGGGGTTGAGTCAGCCCTTTGCCAAATTCCTTTTTCCCTGTGCTCCACATCACAGTGGTGATTAATGTGGCTTTTCCCAGATTTTTCCCCAGAAGTGGGGAAGATGTTGCCCAGTATATTTACATAGGACGGTCTAAACTTCTCAGGCAGTCACTCCTCCCCTCTCCCTTACTGTCCGCAATCTCTCGCACAGACTCAAGATGCAGTCTCCATTCTAAACCAAGGTAAGCTTTGCCACAGCAGAGCAGAGTCACTGCGCCCAGCCCGAGTCTTTCCTTGTGTCGCGTCGTCAAGTGTGTCTAACGAGAGTGTCTGTTCATCCAAGCAAAGTTAAGTCGTTCCGATGAGATGCGTCTAAGAAGAGGAAAAACCTCTGTGCCACCTCACACCTGGTGGATTTCTTTTTTTTTTTAATGTTTGTTTATTTTTGAGACAGAGACAGAGCATAAATGGGGGAGGGGCAGAGAGAGAGGGAGACAAAGAATCCGAAGCAGGCTCCAGGCTCTGAGCTGTCAGCATAGAGTCCGATGCAGGGCTGGAACTCACAAACCGTGAAATCATGACCTGAGCCGAAGTCGGACGCTTAACCGACTGAGCCACCCAGGCGCCCCCTCAGCTGGTGGATTTCTGATGTCAGGTTCCGGAGTGGGAGGGACTTGTACATCCACAGTGCGTTTCTGCCACAGGGTGAATGCAGTGTGCGCATCTGGAGGTGGAGAGTGAAAGATGGAAACGGAGAGGGAATGTGGAGACTGGAGATTCCAGACACAGGACGGTGGGAGCGGGGGTGGGTCTGTGAGTGCCATCTCACACAAGATGGGATGGTCTAAGGATCTGACAAGAAGTGGAAAGAGGCTTACCCATGTGAATTAAGTCAAGAATTTTACAGGGAAAGTATGAACCAAGTGTAATAGCGAGATGAGCTCAGGGGAGGAAGAGGTCAACGCGGACCAGAATTATCTGGACTTCGTGCGGTTTAGAGTTGACCCTGAGTGGTGGGTCAGGTGAAGATGAGCCGTCGCAGACCAAACCACAGACTTGCTTTCTCCTCTTTCCTCTCGCACTAATGTCCTCCAGGACCATCCATGAAATAGAACATGTGATCAAGTATGTTTTAGACACATTTTTCCTCCACCTCCTTGACAATCACAATGAAATTTAGAATGTTTTAGTTTATGAAAAATCCTAGAGAAAACTAACTTTTATAGCTTTGCTTAATGAAACGGTTACCGAATATATTGGTTCAGGTTATCTGCTCCCGCTGTTGGCCAGGTCCGGGAAATTTACTTCGCAAAGAGCTGCCCTGCGTCAGACAGGCAGGAATTCTTCAGCAAGAAAGGGAAGCTCCCAGAGAAAATAATCCGTGCAACAAGAGCGAGACTGCCGGGCCACAAAAGTGTCACCAGTGCCGCTTGAATGCCGGTGGCCTGAGCGTTGCCATTGGCCTTACAGACCAAGAAAGAAATCCCTTCTGAAGTTTGTCACCTTCCCTTTATGGGTGCGTAACAGGTGAACCTGCACGTCTAGGAGCATCTCCGTTTCAAACTCCGAGCACTTGTATGCAGCCACAGCCAAATGCTGCGGGGTCTCAGGCAACACGCCTCCTCTCACCATTCACGGATAAGGATGTCATGTCCTCCTGTCCAGTGACTTCATTCAATCACAACCCTCAAGCCCCAGGGGAAGGAACTTTAGAAGAGACTGTTAAAAATTGGTTCAGCAGTAGGTCTCGTAAGTGTGGACTGTCAGCTAAAGAGACACGTAAACCTCATTATCTCCGGAATGGCCTATCGGCCAGTGGTTTCAAGTTGGGGAGTCTTAGGGATAATTGAGAGTCAGACAGGTACTCAGCCAAGATTTTCAGGTAACTTCTCCCCGGGGCCTACAAACAAGATCCAGGTGACCAAAGACCATTATTGTAATGCTTGTCTTCGAGCTTTTAAAATGTGTTTTTCTTCTTTGCTAGCTTATGGTTTTGGCATGTTAACAGACATTTGCTACTTTTTAGTTGTGATTAGCTACAAATATCCTATCCTTAAATTACTTTGTGCACCCTAGTCATGCATTGGTATGAGTACCACACCTGAATTCATTTTGCTTATGACTTGGCTAAAATATACCCTCCAACCTGTGATTGGGTTTGTACTCACGTTAGTTTGAGAGCCGCTTGGTTTTCTCGGCAGTCAATTAGTTTTCTGGGTAATTAGACTTGATACTAACCAGATTTTGAATTCGCGAACAAAATAGCAGTCGAGACACAGGGAAGTCTGAAACTCTTTAACAGCACATGTGTAGAAATAAAGACTCGGGTTTGTACACACACAATACTCTGGGACCTTTTACAGGAGCTGGTCTCTGTACTCAAACCTCAGTGGAAATAGAGCTAAAGAGCAGATGGAAGGTAGTCAGAAGTTGTCTCAATTTTACAGAACTTACAAGGCGGGCTGCCTGTCCTGGCTCAATTCGAAACCCTTCTGTTCCATCTAACCAGTGATATCTCTTCTACCGTTTCATCCCTGACACCGGAATGCACTTCTCATGAGTCATTGCAAAACATTACAATGCTGTTCAATAATTGCAGGAGATTATTTTAATCTAGGGGCACCTGGGTGGCTCTGTCAGTTAAGCGTCCAACTTTGGCTCAGGTCACCATCTCACGGTTCGTGGGTTCTAGCCCCGCGTCAGGCTCTGTGCTGACAGCTCAGAGTCCGGAACCTGCTTCGGATTCTGTGTCTCCTTCTCTCTCTGGGGCACTCTGTCTCTCTCTCTCTCTCATACACAAAAATAAACAAACATTTTAAAAAGGTTATTTTAATCTAAAAAATGATGGGACCATAATGATGGTACCTAATGTCCAGCACAAAAATCTGTCAGCTACTATCCATCAGTTAGATGGGGATGAGTACTTATAATCAGGATAGTACCTGATTTAGGAACATATCCAGGGCTTATTTAACTCTTCATATTGCTATCTTTAGAAACAAGAGATTCTAAGACTATTAAATTCAAGGTTTATTGAAAATGGGCCATACATTTCTACCGCAACAACTTTAATGCCTTAAGGCAAAATCTGTTCTGCTTTCTTTTGTCCTGAAGCCTCTTAATTTCATGCTTTACAAACAGCATGAAAAATTAGGATAGCATATTTCAGAAAATGGCAAGAGTAAAACTTCTCTTCTGAGAGTTTCATGAATTTGGAGTTTCATGAAATTGAACTTAAAATAGATTTTTTTTTTCAATAGAATATTGGCCACTGGAGGTCCAACATATTTTGCCTCAGGGAGAAAATGTATTTACAATGCTACACAGCCCTCTGATGTCACTGCTTTTACTAAAATTAGATGAAAAACTAGAAAGAATCCATGAAACATGGTAATTTGGTCAATACTGCTATACTCTATGCAGCCTCTATATTGAAGAAGGGGGTCTGTTTTTAGTTTAATTGAATCACTCATGGCACTTGCCTTAGATTCCTGACTTTGATAACAGTCTCTCTTAGTATTTTCCTGTTTCATTGCTCAGATGTGGGATCTGTCCCATCCAGAGATCCAACAACTAATTTTTCAGCATAAGAAACCAGAGAATATGATTCTAAAAGGGGTTGAAAAGTTTGCCATCAGAAGTTTTACTCACAAGCATGTTACGGTGCCTCGAGACACTGCCCAGTTTCTTCTGGGGTGAAGAAAATGTTCTGAAAGTTAATTGGTATCGCTGACCATACAACTCTAATGGGTGTACTAACAAGCCACGGAACTGAACACTTCAGATGGGAGAATTCTATGTAATGTGATTTAAATCTCCATAAAGTTGTGAAATGCTTTAAAAAAAATAAGGAGGTCAGGAAGTAACTTGTGAGTGCTTTTGTGGAACATTATTACCAAGTGGGGCACACCCCCACATCCCTATGTTAAACAAAGGAGACCAAACGATATTAACTTTGTAGTTCTCTCAAGACCCTCTCTCCTGGAAGATAAGACCATGAACTAATTGAAACAACGTTCTATAAAGGTTTCATTATAAAGATGTCCTTAAGAGTTTGCTCCCAAATGCTTGTTTCAAGAGCCTTCTCTCAAGAGCTCTCAGTCAAGAGCTGGTCTCTTCTGACTGCTGCCTGCTTGGAGCCGGTCCGCGCCTCAAGGTGGTAGACCCTCGTCGTCCTCCTCGCTTTCCCCTCCCGATACGCTGCAAAACATGGCCCGTCTGGTGCTCACCCTTGTCACACTAAGTCTCATAAACTCAATTTGACTTCGCTGAGGGGATTTTTAAGCTGGCCACTGGGGGGTTGTCTGTCACAGGTGGCCAGGAACTAATGTTTGTAAGTAAGAAGGATGAGAATTAATTGTATCACTCGATATCCCAATATTTAGCTTATACCCTTATATATTCTTTGAAATTACATTTGCTTTCCAATTTGACATCTGATTTAAGTAAATAAATAAATAAGCATCTACTGCCTGAAATTTATTAGCTGGTGCTAACCTAACTTAAAAAAAAAGCTAGCTTGAATATTTATGATGTCGTATATAGTACAGAACAATCATTCCATTATGTATATTCGTATTCCATTCCTTAAATTACTTTAATATAATCAATATAATTAATATGCTATATTGAATTACATTAATACAATATTCCATTACTTAAAATTTCTACCTACTATTGTAGCAATATTTGAGTTTAACATACAGAGTAGCAATTTATGATTTATTGTGCCTACAAGACTATTTTAATACAGTATATGTTCGTATAATAAATATTATGACTGTAGAATTTTTCTCATATGGTAATGAATGGTAACTATAGACCTGAACTAATAGAAATATATAGCTATTTAAGTTCTTAAATCTGAGCAGTACAATCGTAGAATTTTATATTCCTTCTAAGTCCAGAATTATAATGGATCATATCAGCGGTGTTTTAACAGTTTGTCATTTTTAATTTAAATTTGAATTCAATTTGTATTCTGAAATCATAACCTCATCAGAATTATCTTAGAATAGCCTCCGTGAGCCACATGTGAGACTAAGAGGGTACTTTGCCTTGACTTAGTGGCTGTCACATCAACAATGTAAATGAACCTTTGGTGGCAGCATCCTATCCCCGGTAACAGTCCAGCAGCCTGGACTGGTGCTGGAGGGCACCGGTGGGTTGTAGGACTTGGCGAGAGCAGTGACATCTTTGGGTTTTTAGAGGACAACTCTCAGTGATTCTCTAGCTTGTCCTCAAGACTTGGTTGGGTTCATTTTCTTGCTCCTGAAATTGCAACACATTATTATTAACACATTGATGAGAGCATTGAACCTGCTTCCTGATCCCCTGGTGTTGGCATTTGAGTCATGATACTGTAGGCACTGGGGTGTTTGTCTCCCTCTCTGCTTTTACTAATGTGACATCACCACCCTGGTATCACCTTGGTTCTTGGAAGCTGTCTTCAGTCACTGGGATCGTGGGCTGTAGGAACCATGTAGAAGCTTGAGCATGTGAGCATTAACAGTAGTCTCGAGAGTAGCACAGTTGTCTGGACTTTCAAATGCATTCCTTCATTTAAACATCATGACAACACTATAATATAAATGTTGCCTTAGGTTTAAGCTGAAAAAACCCAAGCATAAACGATTAAGGAATTTTCCAACAGCTACTGAATAGCAGAGTCAAGATTTAAAATGAGATTTGTCAAATACCAAAAATTCTCTTCTGACCTCATCAGGGCATTGACTGGTTTTCCATGACACGGTGCACCAATGTATGGAACTAATACCTTGTGTCTGCATTTATCACAGAGGATGTGTCTTGTCCAGTTCATCCTTTCTGTTTATTTTTGCATAAATGCCTTGCACTACGTATCTACTTCTTCATAATGTCTAATTTTCTCCACTTTGTTTATGATTTAATTCTCACACCAAACGACTTCCTTAGAGGGCAGGATCTTTGTCAGGAAAAATTGAATTCACACAGGTGAGCAGATAGAGAATTAACTTCTTTTTATGCTTTTGAGCCCTTTGGACAGAGATATGTGACTTGGGGCAGGAGGCCTCACGTATTTTATACATTCTAGTAGAAGTGCTCGAAGAATTAGGCGAATCATTCCAAAACATCTTTTCATCTCTGGTTGTTATGAATAAAGGAAGACAACAGCAGCTGAGAATGAAGCCCTACTCTGCTACCAGGAGCATGGAGGGGAGGGTGGAAAACAAAATAACATCTCTCCTATTACTTTTATTTATGTTTAGTGTTAAAATATGATTAAGTTAGAATTTCAAACAATACCAAGAGAGTGGTTGAGATTTTCTGTTTGTTCGGAGGAGTCAGTGGGTCAAAAGGTTGGGAAATCCTCACTCACTGACCATGTAACAAGTTTCTGAGAAACCAGAAAGGGTTTCTGAGTCGAGGGTCTTGGGATCATAGATGGCAGTAGGTGACATTTAGCACCATATGTTAGGCCTTAGTGCATTACATTTCTTTTTCCTCCTAGGTCCTTTTATTACTGGATTATATAAATAACCCTAGTGACTCTGCACTACCAAAGATTGTATTTTCTTTTATCCTCAGATAATTTCATATTTGCTTGACAGTCTCAACTTGTGAAAAAGAGGTATAGACAAGTCCCTCTTGTTTTTTCCCTGATGGAATGAAGTAATATCCTAAGTGATTTATGCTCTCAAGAAAATACTGTCATGTAGAGAAAGTAAAAAAAAGCACAGCTTTTGAAAAATGTAACATTTTTTCGGCCCTCCAGATAGAGTCCAAATCTACACTTTTTCAATTTGAACTTAGAAGAATTTCTAAGATTAAAAAAAGATGAGTCACTCAACCTACCGCTGGTTGGTTGAGATGGTAAATATCTTTTTCTGTTTTTATTTTGTTCGAATTGAATATCAGATGTCATATACTTATCTTTCTCCTCCATCTTTCGTTTCATAATGCTCAAGCCCCAGAGGAGAAAGGCATACCTTGACTGTATGTGACAGTGTCTGAGAATATGGCTAATCACAGACTCTTGAGAGATGTAGTAGGCTAACCTCTGAGGAACCTGAAAACTCATGATGTAAGCATATATAAAGGAAGCTATGCTGCATATTTAAATGAAGAATCAATGTATCTTCAGAGAAGACAAGACAAATTAGCTCTAAGTATATCTAAAGATAATGATTCAGTATAACAGTGAAGCAACACTTAAAAATACAGCACTATCTATGACACACATTGCCCCTTAGATCTTCTTCATCCCTAAAGAAATTGTATTCAGTGTTCTGAGGAGAGGAATCTATAACCAAAGAAGGCATTTTGTCTTTGAAAAAAGAGAGAAATATTAAGGAATTACTACACACACACACACACACACACACACACACACACAGGACCAATCTCAGAATGATTTCACAGAGAAATTCTACTAAACATTAAAAGACTAAGTCATCTCAATGCTCTATAAATTATTTCATAGAATGAAAAAATAGAACTTCCCAATTTTATGTACACAAATGCACACTTTAATCCCAAAGCTAGTATTTTAATTATTGAGGAAACACAGTAGAGGCATGAGGCATTTCCAGCAAGACTGGGAAGAACGAAGGGATGCCTGATCTCTGCGCTACACTTCAGCGTTTTCATGGAGCAGCAGCCAATGCAATTAGATAAGATAAACCAATTAGGGGCATACTAACTGCTTCTGAAACCCTGGAGTGCAAATGACAACACTGGCCCCAACAATAGAAGAATGAAGAAAGTAGATAAAATAGAAACAAACATTATTAGCCCTCATTTACACAAATAATAACAGTTGTCAATAGCAACAAAAAAATAACTATTTTGAAATTAATTTAATAAGGAATTTGCAAAATGTAAAGAATACCTTCCAACCCTACTAAAAGTCTGGATTTTAAATAATGAAGATACGTTCTTTGTTCTTAGGACAGACTAGCATCACAAACGGGAAAGTTTTCCTTAATTTATGAATGTAATGATATATGAATGAGTGTACCCAGATGTTTTTGTGGAGTTAGACAAGTTGATTCAAAAGTTGATATGGAGAAAATGAATATGCAGATAGTTTGGAAAACACTGGGAAAGCTAAAATACCCAGAAAGACCCGACATTCCAGACATTAACACGTAGCATAGGCCTCCATAATTACAACATTGTGGTGTTCTTCCATTGTAGTAGATCCTGAGTCTAAAGTTCTTTCTTGTCTAGCAAGAAAGAGGACACAGGATTAAAATGCGAGAGATGGCTGATGTCTGGGAAAAGACAAGAGTCCTGACTAAGGGTCCGTGCTCCGTTTTTAGTAGGATCAGAAGGCTTCCAAACATGGTGATGGACGTGCACAAAGGGACAATGAGTCGGTGAACAGTAACTCATGGGCATGAGGGAAAGAGGGTTTTGAAGGTGTATGGTGTTAGGGGTTTAGGTCAGTATAAAAATCCTGGCGCCAGGCAGATGGATGTTAAGGGCAGACATGAAGTGCCATGTCTGTTCATCTTAGCCATGAATATGGCGTTTCAAAACACTGGGGCAATGATGGACTGTTTAATAAATGCACTGAAACAATTGAGTGGTTTTTCAGAAGAAGATAAATTGAGCTCTGTTCCTCACAACATTCTCAAGAATAAACTCCAGGGGCGCCTGGGTGGCTCAGTTCCTTAAGCATCCCACTTTGGTTCAGGTCATGATCTTGTGGTTCCTGGGTTCAAGCCCCGTCTCAAGAAAGGGGGACACAGGATTCTGTGTGTGTGTGTCTGCCCCTTGCCCCTCATACTCTGTCTCTCTGTCAAAAATAAATAGGGGCACCTCGGTGGCCCAAGTGGTTAAGCTCCAGACTTCGGCTCAGGTCATGATCTCACGGTTTGTGGGTTTGAGCCCCACGTCAGGCTGTGTGCTGACAGCTCAGAGCCTGGAGCCTGCTTTGGTTTCTGTGTCTCCCTCTCCACACCTCCCCCGCTCGCACTCCGTCTCTCTGTCTCGCTCTCTCTCAAAAGGTAAACATTAAAAAAAAATTAAAAAATAAATAAACATTAAAAAATTTTTTAATTAAAAAAAGAATAAACTCCAAGTAGATTAGGTATTTAAATGTAATATATGAAAACATGGAGTTCTGTAAGGAGACAGAGGAAATTTCTTTGTAACCCAAATGTTTGTTAACCTTGTTGATTAGTATTCAAAATCCTAAATTAAAATAAATTTGATACATTGGATTATATAAAAGTGACACAAATTTTGCACACACAAAAAAAATCAACTCCAAAAGCAAACATGCAAAAAAAACCCTCAAAATGAAAAAACCAACAGCAAAAGAAACCCTAATAAACTGAGACAAAAATATGTGTAACTTAAAATTGAGAGTAAGGGCTAATAATCCGTGTGTGTGTGTGTGTGTGTGTGTGTGTGCGTGCGTGTGTGTGTGTTTGTATTATAATTTGAAGGATCAAGGACACAAAAAAAGTGGGAAAAATACATAAGATGCTTCTTTAGAAAGTCATAAAAAATGTTCCTTGACCCTATAGAAATTCAAAATCGTTCATAAATAGAGATGCACAAATAAAACAACACAATTATACAATTTTTCTCCTAATCAGATTGATAGGAATGTATTATAGCATATTCTATAAGCATTTTCAGTATTTTCTAATGGAAAGCAAACTGGTGCCATTCTTTCTGAAGAGGGGTTTGAAAATAGCTAAAAATATCTACTTATGCACTTACGTTTTGACTCACTGATCTTACCTCTAGGACACTACTCTGAAGGTACACCTCCAACAACACAAAAATACTTATGCACATAGATAGTTACTGCAGTATTGTTTCCAATTTCAGAATCATGGAAACAATTTTGATATTTACACTTAGAACAATAGGTGACTGATCTCTTAGATTTACACAGTGTATCACTGTGCATTTATAAAAGAATAGCAGAGATCTGTATAAACTGATATTTCATGAATCCCTGTGTATAGTAAGTTTAAAAAAAAAGCGAAGTGAAAAAAAGCATCAATAGTATAGAAAGTGAAATAGAAAGAAAAGGATATGAGAAAATACAGGTGTATTTACTCATTTACAGAAGAAAAGTACAGGAATGATAATCTATAAACTAATGCAACAGCATACCAGTAGAGAGTGAGTGGGGATGGGGTACAAAAATGAGGGACATGGGAACGATGTTACTGAGAAAAATTTTGTCCAGCTTTGACTCTTAGAACCATGGTACTATTTCATGTATTCAAAAAAGTAGATACAAAGCTTCTGCACAGTGAAGGAAACAATCAACAAAACTAAAAGGCAGCCAAAGGAATGGGAGAAGATACTTGCAAATGAAATATCAGATAAAGGGTTAGTATCCAAAATCTATAAAGAACTTATCAAACTCGGTGCCTGGGTGGCTCAGTAGGTTAGGTGTCTGACCTAGGCTCAGGTCATGACCTCACAGTCGGTGAGTTCAAGCCCTGCGTCAAGCTCTGTGCTGACACCTGAGAGCATGGAGCCTGCTTTGGATTCTGTCTCCCTCTGTCTCTGCCCCATCCCAGCTCAAGCTATGTTCTCTCTGTCTCTCAAGAATGAATAAATGTTAAAAAAAGTTAAAAAAAACCCAACAATCAAAAACTCAGCACCCCCCCCCAAATACTCTAGTGAAGAAATGAGCAGAAGATATTAATAGACATTTTTCCAAAGAAGACATCCAGATGGCTAACAGATATATGAAAAGATGCTCATCATCACCCATCATCAGGGATATATAAATCAAAACCACAATGAGATACCACCTCAAACTGGTCAGAGTGGCTAAAATGAAAGAACAGATGTTGGCCAGAATGCAGACAAACAGGAACCCTCTGGGGCGCCTGGGTGGCGCAATCGGTTAAGCATCCGACTTCAGCCAGGTCACGATCTCGCGGTCCGTGAGTTCGAGCCCCGCGTCAGGCTCTGGGCTGATGGCTCAGAGCCTGGAGCCTGTTTCCGATTCTGTGTCTCCCTCTCTCTCTGCCCCTCCCCCGTTCATGCTCTGTCTCTCTCTGTCCCAAAAATAAATAAACGTTGAAAAAAAAAAATTAAAAGAGGAACCCTCTTACACTGTTGGTGGAATTCACTGTCTCCCACTCTGGAAAACAATATGGAGGTTCTTCAAAACATTGTGGAGGTTCCTCAAAAAATTAAAAATAGAACTACCCTACAACCCAGCAGTTGCACTTCTAGGTATTTTCCAAAGGACGCAAAATGCTGATTTTGCACATGCATCCCAATGTTTATAGCAGTCCTATCAATAATATCCAAAGTATGGAAAGAGCCCAAATGTCCATTGACTGATGAATGGGTAAAGAATGGATGGAATGCATGGAATAAGAGTGTATTATGCTAAGTGAAATAAGTCAGAGAAAGTCAAATATTATGTGATTTCACTCATGTGGAATTTAAGAAGCAAAACAGATGAACATAGGGGAAGGGAAGGAAAAATAAGATAAAAACATAGAGGTAAACCGTAAGAGACTCTTAAATACAGAGAACAAACTGAGGGTTGCTGGAAGGAGGTGGGTGAGGTGATGGGTTAAATGGGCATTTTTTGGAATGAGCAGTGGGTGTCATATGGAAAAAATGAATCACTGGGTTCTACTCCTGAAGCCAAGACTACACAGTATGTTAACCAACTTGAATTTAAATTAAAAAAAATAAAAATGAATAAATAAATAAAAATGAAAAATATACCTGAGTAATTTATGTCAACCAGGAAGTAAGTAAAACTCTGAATAGTATGCAAAATATAACAAATGAACCTAACTGTGTTACAAGTAACAATATAGCCACAGTAAAAAGGACGAAAAAAAAAATGAACCAACCTACATAAACTTCCTAAAAAATATTTTGGTACCATATTGTAGGGCTAAAGATAAAAATATGTAGATATTATGGTATAATTAGTAAATGTACATTTTGTATGGCTTTTAAGTTAGAAATTCTGAAACTACCATATGTGTATAATAAAATCGGGCAAATAAAATATACAGTGGTTAATGAGGGTCACATTTCTCATTGTAGGAGAAAGGAATTACAACTAAGGAGAGGAAGAGGGCTAGAATCATGTCTGTTGTGTTGAAATAGGAGGGATTAGTATGAACTCATGGATAGATGTACAAATGTGTATATGCAAGTGTATCAGTTATCTGTCAGTGTGCCACAGACCAACACACACTTAACAGCTTACAACAACAAATATTTAGTATCTCAAGTTTTGTATGTTGGAAGTCTGGGCAGGTTTGCGGGGTCCCAGCTTTAGAATCTCGCCTGGCTGTAGCCACAGGGTTGGCAGAAAACTTTCTCATCTGGAGACTCAATGGAAAAAAATCTGCTTCTTAGCTCACCTGGGTATCAGCAGAACACGTTTCCTTGCAGCCGAGGGACTGATACCTTCAGGTTTTTGCAGTCTATCACAGGGTCGCCCTCAGCTCCTAGAGGCTGCCCTCATTTTCCTGCCATGGGACTCTCCATAGGCCAGTTTGCAACATGGCAGCTGGCTTCTTCAAGGCCACAAGGCAGGAAAAGAGCAAGTCTGCATGCAAATGGAGTTAAATGGAAGCAAAACCCAAGGAGCGACTTCCCTTCGCGTTTTCCATATTCTCTCATTTAGGACAATCCGCAGCCCCATCCACAGTCAACAGGAGGGGGTGTGCCCAAAGGCAAGAGCATCCACAGGTAGAACTTGGGGACAGGATGCCTAGAGTCTGTCCCTTATCTACAAGTGTAAGTACAAACACATTTATTTTCTCCGTCTGTCCATTTGGAAGTTACAGAAGCAAAATTAGAATGTAAATCAGTAAGTTTACATCAGTAATATACAAAAGATTTACTTTTCTCTGAACACTCAAAAATTTAAAATAGACTTTGTGTTCTATGAGATACAATCACTTTGGGTAGGCTGTCCCTCCCCTTCCCCATTTTATGGCAGATAATAACTTATAAAATGCTGACATGGCCTAGGGTGATATACCATACATTAAAAGTAACCAGTTTGTATTAGTGTATGGATAGCATTTTACAAAAATATATTGTACTTAATTTAAATGCTTTCGTTTTTGTGGCTTATATAATCCTACAGTCCTAATTTTACAACTAGAAATGAAATAAAATTTTTTGGAGGATTTTTATTTTCATTATACTGAATTGCATTTAAATGTAAATTCAGTTTTAAAAATCTTAGGAAACTTGATTCTTTCAGACATGTAGATATTTATAAAAATAATGATGCACAGCTTGTAGCAGGAATAGTTCTTCGAATATTAATCAGAATGGAGGGGATGGAGATCAAGGTTCAGAAAAGGTCATAGTTAGTCCAGAATCTGGAAGAAGTTCAATGCAAGAGAGAAAAATATTGGAGCAAGACCACATAATTGTCCTGTGCATCAGTAATGACTCAAGGGGAGACACAGCTGAACCAGGGGCAGTGTGGCAGGCTGACCAGTAAAGGTTTTAGAAGTCACTGGCAACATAGTGCCTTGTTGCATCCCTGTAATTCACTTCTGAATTCTGAAATTGCTAGAAGTTAACATATTTTTATTTATATTAAAATTTTCTTGTCTCAGAATATGAACCATATATGTCATTTTATGTCAGATCAGCAATTCCTAAGGGAAATTCCTTTCTAAAGGAAAGTTGATATGCATAAAGTCTATATATGCACTTGCAATAAAAAATTAAAAATCAATAACAAAGGAGGACCATTTTAGTAGCAAAAAACAGACATATCAAGGCAAATAAGAGACAGCTCAAAATAAAGCATATGGTAATTGATGATTAGAAAGAAAAAGGATAGTGTCTGCACGGTTGCCTTTCTGAAATTTTCAAAGAGTCCTACACTTTCTATAAATTACAAACCATACTGGTACATTTTTCCTATAATTTGGTGATGTAACTTGTTGATATGTGATACACACACAGTTTTGATATTAAAAAAAACCCCTGATTTATTAGATTCCCATTAGAGAAGCAGAAGTAGTGTGAGTGTTAGGGAAAGTAAATTTGCAAGAATAAGGCTACACATTGTGGGAGCAGTGGGGGGCACTCCTCTAAGTTTGCTGGTGGGCCTGGGGTCATTATTCCAGCAGAGTGATGGCTGGGGAAGAATTTAATGTGGAGCGTGGCAGAATGGGGACAAAATGGAATTCACCGGTGTCCAAACCCGGTGGTCGCTGCCTCTAACTAACTACCATGGCATCCAGAGAGTAAAATCTTCTAATGCTTCACTTTCACCTACTAAATGTTACACATTTCATTTTTTGCTCAAATAACCCAGAATTGAAAGGAAAGATTCTCTGCAATGTGGTATACTTGCTTAGTCAAGTTGACACCTTATGTAACAGTGCATGCTTGATGGGTAAGAAAAAGGAAACCTGTGGAAGATTCCCTTTAAGTTTCTCCAGCCATATGTAGAGGGCTTGGGTGACTATTTTGCTCTCTTGGACTTTAACAGCAGGTGTGCCGATGCAAATGGCAATTTTTTTCCCATTTTTGAGACCTCCATATTACAACTGAAATTAATTTTTGTAAATGAAAGAGTATTTGATACATTGGCATTTCCTTTTTAAGCATCTCATATGTAATAATCACCTCTTGCATAGATCCCACCACAAAATCAGTCAGTGAAGAAATCTCACCCACTAATTTGCCTTCATTATTGGAGTGTTGCTAGTGGATACAACATACAGGAAGGAAACAAGTGTAATTTGGAGTGTCAGCATCTTTTACTGTAAGGTTTCTGTAGGCTAGTTATGCAGTTTTTACAAAGCCAGAGCAATCAATTGAAAATGAAGAACAGAAAGTTTAAACAAATGTTTTGCATAATTGCACAAGAAAAATAGATTTATGTTTACATTGATATGACTTCTATTTTGCTGAATAGACCAGAGTTTTAGAGATCACATGGCTAAGATTCAACTCCATATTTGCTTTCTGGTGGTTAAAAGTTCCACTATTTCAGAATCCAAACCGTATAGCTTCCCAGAAACAGTATCGATGAAAACATTTGACAAATGTCCCTCAGAGGAAGTGTCTGTTTGCCCTGAATGAAAATATTCCAGACCCATGTAAATTATGCACTGTCAGCCCTTTTCTGTATTGTGTAGCATTTTTCAGTGAGGGTTGTGAATATCTGCCCTTGCATTTCATTAGAAATAAAACTAGCTCTAAGAGCCCGTGCCTCCTGAGTTCATTTTTAGGGTAGTAGGACTGAATGGCGCTGGGTCTGTCTGACGTTCTCTCTGCAACTCAAGTTTTCCCCTCTACTACGCGATCCCTGCCAGTATGAAGAGGCCTGCGTGTCTGCCTTTTCTAGGCTTTCTGTGAAACCATTCCAATTGACAGAGTAAAACAGATTACGAGAGCTTCAGTGGAAGATTTACAGACAGGTTTTAGAAGCGCGTACATTTCCTCGTGTCTTTGGGAGCACCGCGGGAAATGCACGGTTACACTCTGTGGCTTCTCTGAAGCACATGGTTGTAATCTCAAGGATTAAGCTCCCCAAATGTAGGGCTTGCTATTGTGAAGTTTGTGGTAAGACATGTAGACAAAGGTGTGAATTTAATACACAATTGGCTTTTCAGATGACGTGTATCAAAAAGGACGTAGAGAATTGGAGAGAAAGCAAGGATATTTTGGAACCACAAAGCAGATGTTGACTGACTCAGCTCAAGAAAGCCGAATGACTTAAGGCTCTGATCCCCGAGAGGCCCAGGGATTGGAGATACCCAGTCGCTACAAAGACTTGGATAAAGGGATTGTTTTAAAGTCTGATTAAAGACCACCTGGAACCACCTGGAACACTGAGAAGCTGGTTGATAGCTCCTCTCTCATCCTGGCAGAAAATCCTGGAAGATTTATTTTCTAGAGACCCTGAAACCCAAGTGATGCGGGCTGGAGCCTGAAATCGTGGTTGAGGTTAGAGGGCCTGAATTAACAAGAGAGCGAACTGAAGGTTTATAGAGTGAGTGCCGAGCCCCCCCTCTGCTGGCACACTCACACCATCTGTGCTCACTTGGTTTCCAAAATGACGTCAGGCAGGATTTTGTCTTCCATGTAGGAAAAGGAAAAATAAATGTTTGTGACGGTTTAAGTAGGGGAGGGTACCTTATTGTCCTGGGAGAAGGGACTAAATGATACTGGATCCCTCAATGAAACATAGTGTTCAGTCAATCAGCCCCAACTATCGCATGGATATTTCACACTACTTTTGTTTTAAATTATTTATTTATTTAAATTTTCTTATCGTTTACTTTTATTTTTTTAGTTTGTTTTATTTTTGATTTTTTTAAATTTACACCCAAGTTAGTTAGCATACAGCACAACAATGATTTCAGGAGTAGATTCCTTAGTGCCCCTTACCCATTCAGCCCATCCCCCCTCCCTCAGTTTGTTGTCCATATTTATGAGTCTCTTCTGTTTTGTCCCCCATCCCTGTTTTTATATGATTTTTGTTTCCCTTCCCTTTTGTTCATCTGTTTTGTCTCTTAAAGTCCTCATAAGAGTGAAGTCATATGATAGTTGTCTCTAACTCATTTCACTTAGCATAATACCCTCCAGTTCCATCCACATTGCTGCAAATGGCAAGATTTCATTTTTTTTGATGCCGAGTAATATCCCATTGTATATATATATCACATCTTCTGTATCCCTTCATCCATCGATGGACATTTGGGCTCTTTCCATACTTTGGCTAATATGGATAGTGCTGCTATAAACATGGGGTGCATGTGGGCTCCCTTGTCCAAGTCTGATGTCCAGGGCCGACCGAATCCTGGGTGGTCCTTGGAAAGCAATGGGCAATGAGAAACTTACACACCCATTCACTCTTCAATCTCCGTGAGTCTTTCTTAAGAAACCCCGTGTCAGCAGACCTGATATGATATGTGTTGTGTGGCACTATGTTCCTTATGCATGACCTTTGGTACCATGAGAAGGTTTTCTTGGCACTCACTCCAACGTAGAATCCTAAACACAAATTAAGGAATCAGCTTTAAAAATAAAACTTGGATGGGGTGTCTGGGTGGCTCCGTCGGTTAAGCAGCTGAATCTTGATTTTTTTGGCTCAGGCCATGATCTCGCAGTTCGTGACATCAAGCCCCGCGTCAGGCTCTGTGCTGACAGAATGGAGCCTGCTTGGGATCCTCTCTCTCTCCCTCTGTCACTGCCCCTTCCCTGTTTATGCTCTCTCTCTTTTTTTCAAAAACAAATAAACGTAAAAAAAAAAAGTTCTGAGTTAAAAAAAAAACTTGGATATTCAAATGTCTGTTGGATACTAAGAATGCAACCATTAGAATGTATGACTTCTGGGGGCGCCTGGCTGGTGCAGTCGGTTAAGCGTCCGACTTCAGCCAGGTCACGATCTCGCGGTCCGTGAGTTCAAGCCCCACGTCAGGCTCTGGGCTGATGGCTCGGAGCCTGGAGCCTGTTTCCGATTCTGTGTCTCCCTCTCTCTCTGCCCCTCCCCCGTTCATGCTGTGTCTCTCTCTGTCCCAAAAATAGATAAACGTTGAAAAAAAAAAAAAAAAAGAATGTATGACTTCTGATTTTTCAAGGGAATTAACTTTCACTATTCTAAAGAAATATGAGAACCAGGGAATTCGTTGATTGGAACACAATTCCTTATTTATTAACTACTTGGGATGGAGTCACTTCCTCCATTAAAGGAAGATGAAGCGGACTCTATGATAAAATCCCTCCTCTCCTCTCCTCTCCTCTCCTCTCCTCTCCTCTCCTCTCCTCTCCTCTCCTCTCCTCCCCTCCCCTCCCATCCCCTCCCCTCCCCCCCTCCTCTCTCCTCCCCTCCCCTCCCGTCCCCTCCCCTCTCTTCCCCTCCCTTCCCCTCCCCTCCTTTCCCTTCCCCTCCTCTCTCCTCCCCTCCCTTCCCCTCCCCTCCTTTCCCTTCCCCTCCCCTCTCCTCCCCTCCCTTCCCCTCCCCTCCTTTTCCTTCCCCTCCCCTCCCCTCCCCCCCTCCTCTCTCCTCCCCTCTCTCTAAGAGGATATCGGATGCCCCCCTCCTGAGTACCTAAAGAACGTGTGGACTCAGACTCACCACCCATTCCCTAGGCTGCAGGGCTGCTAGGAGAAGACATTTCATCTGGAAGACAAGCACGAGGAGGATCCCCAAATCGTAGCCACTCCCAGTGAGTTTGGAATGGAAATAGTCATTCGGGTGCAATGAAGCATCAGTGTCCTGAAGCCTGAGTCGCCTTTTTTCCTGAGATGCGTGTGCAGAGGTGTTGACTGTGCAACTGTAGGGTCCCTTCCGCACGGTTCGAGTGCTGCCCAAGGATCAGCCCTGCCGCGTGGACTCACCCTGTACATGGCGCGTCCTTCCTGGGCGACGGCTTCCTCCGCTCCGTTCGTGGATCTGCCGGTGAGGCGAACGGAGGCCAGCGGCTCTGGGAGCCATTCCGGTGTCTCCTGGCAACATCCTCTCGTAGGCGGCCTTGCCCGATTGTCCGCAACAGCTGTGGGTGAGCGCCCTCAGTACTTCCCGGACGGGCAGTGTGTGCCTCTAGAACACGTCCTGCAAATGGCTCTCTCCCATTTGCTTCGGGAGCCCCAGGTTTCACCCTGGCAGCGGCCAGCTGACGATACCTAACCGCCTTCCGGGTCATCTGACAGGAATGTCACAGCATTGACAGGACCAGAGTGTACCTTGCTTGGAGAAAACCCTTTCGGGTCATGGAAGAGGACTGAGAAGTAAGGACCGACCTATCCAAGACTGGTCTCCGCTAAGCTGATACCCCCCAAAGGAGCAGGCCTCTTGCAAAGATCCAAACTGGTTACATGTTAGCGCTCAGCCTTGTCCAGTCACTGACCTGAAAACCCAGTGCCCCGCTCCTGGTGCTTCTTTCCATGAACACGAAGCTTGCCGAAAGGCGTGAAGCCGAGGATCTCCCGGGCCATAGTGCCACTTTCCGCGAGCTGTGATCACCCTCGGGGCAGCGGCTTGATTCCCTATAATGCAGTTTTGCAGAGGCCTCACGCCCGAAGGGTGGGCGTCTCCCCCCAGAGCCTGGGGCCCACACCAGTCGTAGTGCTGAGTGAGAACTGGAATGCAGTCCGTCCGCACCCAGGTGGCCCCGCGAATAAGCCCCTGCAAGTCTCACGTCGGCTGTGTGAGCTCCTCGGCCATTCACGCTCGTCCTCGTCACTCACACATAGTCAGACTGTCTGTGATCCCTAACGTCAGGACACAATGACCATCTTTTCAGTCGCTGCCTCAAAACGTTCCCCCCTTCTTCCTTGACTCTTTCTCAGAGACACCTGGCAGAGACAGTCCCCACAACAAAGAGGAAGAACCGAGAAGGAGGAAGATGTGATCTCCGGGACGCGGGATCCGACGCACAAAGTGGGAGTCCCCTGGAAAATGTTTAAGTGGGCCCCCAAAATAGCACCTGTTCATCCAGGGCAATAGAGAAAAAACGAGATTTAATCCTGTCATAAAGTGTCAGGTGAATTTTCTTCAAGAAGATTAAATTGACGGAATACCTGCTACATTTTAATGTGCTGCACAGAAATTTGTGCACGTGAGGCCGAACTTGGAGCAAAATACCACCCATAAATACTGCACTTAGACCCACAACACCCCCAAGGGTGAGGAGTAATAAACATCATGCAGTAAATTCTTCAGGGTGTTTACTGGTCATAATCATGCTGTCTTTGATTCTCATAAGTAAAGTTATACTAGAGTAGTATTAGAGAGGTTTATACGAGGAGTGGAAAGTGTGTGCGTGTGTGCATGCATGTGTGTGCATGTGTGTGTGGGGGGGGTGCGTGTGCAGAGGCCAGGCCTCATCTTTCACAGGTTGAAGTCATAACCAAACCCTGAAATTATTATTTTTTTTATTTTTTAATGAGTATTTATTTTTGAGAGAGAGAGAGAGACAAAGTATAAGTGGGGGAGGGGCAGAGAGAGAGGGAGACACAGAATCCCAAGCAGGCTCCAGGCTCCGAGCTGTCAGCACAGAGCCTGATGTGGGGCTTGAACTCACAAGCTGTGAGATCATGACCTGAGCTGAAGTCGGACGCTCAACCGACTGAGCCACCCAGGCGCCCCCGAACCCTGAAATTAAAAGAGAAGTTAATACGTTGACATTATATCAGAACTGTAGTTTTTAGAACTGTGTCTTTAGAGACATGACAGGCAGCTGGAAGTGTCAGCAGTGACCGTCCCTGATGAGCAGGAAACAGGGAAGCCGTGTAGAATGATCTGCCTGTAAACTGTGTGCTATGCTTTTAGTGAAACACACACACACACACACACACACACAACCACTATACACAGATGAAAAGTCATGTTGTGAGGCAAAGAGTACAGTTGTGAAATAGAAGAGAAAGTTGGGTGATTCTCAGGAAAAGTTATTTTAGTTGTCAGGACTAGGGTAAGCACTTTGTTGTAGCTGCTCTGTGCTTGTGTCCTAATGATCTTAACAGTATGCAACGGACCCTTTCATTACACTGCATGAAACCGCTGGGTTCTGGGCATCGTTTATTTTTGTGTCAGCTCTCTGACACTGAATGAATGATCGTTGCCTATTTCAGATGTCAATGAGCATTTGTTTTTATATCTTTTATAATCATAAAATTGTGTGTTTTCTAAGTCATATTCCATGCATACGTCTATTGTGACAAGCTTGTGTATATTTACTTAAAACCATTATAATTTCGGGGGCACCTGGGTGGCTCAGTTACACGTCCGAATCTTGATTTCAGCTCAGATCATGATCTCACGGTTCATTATATCGAGTTCCATGTTGGGCTCTGTATTGACAGTGCAGAGCCTGCTTGGGATTTTCTCTCTCCCTCTCTCTCTGCCCCTCACCCACATGCTCTCTCTCTCTCTCTCTCTCTCTCTCACAAAGTAAATAAACAAAAAAATAAAATAAAGTCATTACAATTTTCTTCAGGTCGAACTTTGAAAGTTTTAATAAATGGTGTGGCAGGTCCCTAAAAGTGAACAGATGATACATATTCCCTCCTGCGAGTAGAATTTCTAACATTTAATATTGCGTTAGAGTTGGTGAGCAGCTCCAATCCTTTGTGTTTGGGAAACATTATGCTTTATTGTCAAGTTAAGAAAAATACATTCTCAAAAGAATTGGATCAGAATCCTGCAATTCCCAGTTTCAGAAGTGTGTAAGTTCAGAAAGAAGCTACTCAGGGGCGCCTGAGTGGCTCAGTCAGTTGAGTGTCCAGCTTCAGCTCAGGTCATGGTCTCATGGTTCGTGAGTTCAAGCCCCGCGTCAGGCTTTGTGCTCAGAGCCTGGAGCCCGCTTCAGATCATGTGTCTCCCTCTGTCTGCCCATGTGCTGCTTGCACTCTGTCTCTCGCGTTGTCTCAAAACTAAATAAACATTGAAAAAAAAGAAGAAGAAAGAAGCTATTCAACTTCGTTTTCAGTTTTCTCAACAAAAAGTAAATAACATCCGTCTTTGATAATTATCGTGAAGAGAAAAGAAGACAGTATATACAATGTCTAGACCGGTTCCTGATGTAGAGTATGTATTTCAAACATTTGAGACTTCCTTTTCCTTTTTTTCTTATGCCATGGTCTTTGGGAGATAGGACTGCAGATCCTGTTTTACACTTCCATTGGGGGAAACAAAAACCTGTTTTTGGAAAGAAACAGCAAGCAGTGCCGGGAGAAGAGATGGACCCAGTGCAACAAAAGCAAGCAAGTGTGCTAAGAAAGTTGAGGACGAACACAAGAGCTTGGGGGTGGGGCAATCCAGGTTTTCTAAGTGGAGGGATGATTGAATTGCAGCCCTAGAGATAGAAGCCTCTGGAGAGACTGACGGGCTTTTCTCCCGTGAGGGTCATTTGCTCATATTCCAGGGGAGTAAAGGGGAGTAAAGGGGAGGTAGTAAAGGGGAGGGGAGTAAAGGGGCCAGAACTCTTCCCTCCTGTCTCCTTCGCATCCTCCTCCAGAAAGGATTCATTTACATTCCAGAACAAGAGTCTCTCTCCCTCCCTCTCCCCCTCGGTCCCCTCCTCCCTTTGCTTCTCTCTCCCTCCCACAGAGGAGACAGGCAGATGGGCAGTCACCCTAAGTGAGCCTCAAGTCATGTAATCCCAGGGTCCCGCCCTGGGGTACAGACCACACGGTCCATCCAGGTGAGCTGTGGACCCCCACCCCCCCCATGCCCTTGTGGGGACAGGGCTACGAGCTGCCGGGGCGCTTCTCTCAATGTGGCTGTGACTACGTCCCCGGGGACAGGGGTCTGATGTCTCCTGTCAGTAGATGTGTACAAAACTGTGGCAGCCACGTTCTCTCTGCCTTTTCACTCCCCACGGAAGCGGGGGCAGAGCAGGACACCGAGGAGGCTGGGGGGTTGATGTGTGAGCCGGAGGGCAGTGTGCTGTCTCGTGGGAGGAAGACACAACACCAAGGCCCCTCAATGTCCTAGGCACGTGCGTTAAACTCACGTAGAAAAATTGCACCGGGAAAATGCACGGAGCCTGAGCGCCTTCGCTAGCAACCGAATAACCGTGGGCAACACAGGAGGCACGTTGCTTCTAGAATCTAAAATAACACAGCGAGCACACAGCACGCTCCGGGCACAACGGTCCTCACTTCAGAGAGGCGCTCTCGTGGCAAATGAGGGGAAGACCAGTGCTTCTGTAGCCCAGGGATAAAAAGAAGCAGTTAACGCCAGAACTTACTGTAAGTCGTTAACATCTGCAGTCGTGTATTTAAATTTATGTCACTTATTCACCACTGTCTGTCCAAACGAGCTCTCTCCTTCCATATGAATCTGCTGATGAGACATCACCTCGATTTCTCTCACGTTAACAAAGCTATAAGTCATTGTCCCTAACTGCCTTTTTCAGTTTCGGTGAAGGGAGCAGACACGACGATTGACAATTAATGTGAATACACTGTACTTGGAAAGTTTATGAATTTTCTAATTTTTTTATAATTGCCTTGGCTATCCCTTGTCAAAGTGCCATTTTCACTTTTCCCACAGTATTTACTTTCATTTTTAGAGCAGTATTTCTTTACACGTTCACATGCCTGCGGTTGGTAGAGTAAGATAATTACAATAATAAGGGCAGCCGGCCTATAAGTTGTAGAAAACTTGTAGGCACAGAAGTGCGTGGGGTTATAAAGCGTGAAGCTTCTTCTGGCACATTCCTCATGCCTTGAGCTCCCTTCAGTAGAAGCTACCAACAAAATGGAACTTTAGATCTAATTAGCTAAGTGGGAGTTAGTCGAGATAGCATCTACTTTGACTTTTTTTGTTGTGTATTTTTTTTTGGGGGGGGGGCTGGGGCAGAGAAAGGGAGACACTGAATCCGAAGCGGGCTCCAGGCTCTGAGCTGTCAGCACAGAGCCCACTGCAGGGCTCGAACCCACAAACCGTGAGATCGTGACCTGAGCCGCAGTCAGACGCTTAACCAACTGAGCCTCCCAGACACGCCATCTACTTTGACTTTTACTTCATGTTTACATTTCTGTAAGTTAATTCATATTATCATGTCACCATTTTCCACTGTGCTTGGCATACATAGATAATAAATGTTTATCAAATGACGGATGGAATCCCCATTTAGCACTGAGAAAAAAGGCTTGTGGAGGCTCAGTCCCAGGCCCAGTATTATACCATCAGTAACGGTGGTATTAGGACTCCACCCTAAATCTGGCCCCAAGCCCATGTTCTTCAGGACTATGTTGTGCTAAGCTCCTACTTGAAACTTAAGGTTTCTCAAATTCTCCATCATCACTAGTTAGTTTGGAAATACAGTGTTATTAATAAGACTGATAGCAGTTAATGAAATTTATGATTTTGTAAATATTTAAAATAGGGATTTTCAACCTAGATAAATCCATGCAATTTGGGGGAAAAATGACTTCACAGCCTCTCTCTCTCTCCCTCTTTTTTTTTTTTTAATTTTTTAACGTTTCATTTTTGAGACAGAGAGAGACAGACCATGAACGGGGGGGAGGGTCAGAGAGAGGGAGACACAGAATCCGAAACAGGCTCCAGACTCTGAGCGGTCAGCACAGAGCCCGACGTGGGGCTCAAGCCCACGAACCACGAGATCATGACCTGAGCCCAAGTCGGATGCTCAATTGACTGAGCCACCCAGGCGCCCCCCTCTTTTTTTTTATGGGGAAGTCAAAACAGAGTAATGTGCCACTTGTCTCTGAGAAACTGTCTATAGTTTTTGTATAAATAGGTAGAAGAATATATTTAAAAACTCAAGTGCTGTGAAAAATAAAAGCAGACGCAATTACAACCAATCTAACAAATGTTTTTTTTTAAGTTTTTTTAATGTTTATTCATGTTGGAGAGAGAGAGAGAGAGAGAGAGCGCGCGAGAGAGCATGAGTGGGGGAGGGGCAGAGAGAGAGGGAGACACAGAATCAGAAGTAGGTTCCAGGCTCTGAGCTGTCAGCACAGAGCCTGAGGTGGGGCTCAAACCAATGAACTATGAGTTCATGACCTGAGCTGAAGTCAGACACTCAAGTGACTGAGCCACCCAGGCACCCCTCACAAATCTTTCTATAATGGAAGGCAAGGTAGTTATTCCAAATATTTAAAAAAAAAAAAAACATTTTCCATTTGTATTTTTTATTTGCCAAAGCAAATATAATTAGAGCATTTCCCGTTTTAGAAAACACTCTATCTCTGTTCTATCTGATGCTATAAAGCAGATTTTCGAAATATATAGTTAAATATGTACTTCTCGCATATTGTATGCAACTTCGATACCAGGAAAAATCTTATGTTGTTAGTTTGTTGATTTAACATATTATTTCCTCTGGAGAAGATATTTCATACACAAAGGGGCAAAACAAAGTCCACTCAAGTTATGTTCCATGGTAATAGACTTCCACCAAAGGCATATTTTATTGTAACAGTGTCGGTGAAAATTTGGCATAATTTATGTGCATTATTCTTATCCCCACTAAAGGATGGTCCCTTATTCCTGGAAGAGCAAAAATTAGGTCAGTGTGGTGTAGTGACGTTCTGCCATTTCTCGAGAACTTACAGTCTAAAACAAAGAGTGTTTTAGGTTTCTCCTTTTGTTTAAAATTTTAAGCTCATATTTTCTGTGACATCATTCTTTACGCTATTTGTCCACTTTAATCAGCGTGAGCTAGTGTCTTTACTACTTCAGTACCCAGTACATGCTTGTATCATTCGTGTTATAGTGTATTGTGATTAACTGTTGGCATGTATCCCTCTTACTAGACCCGAGCAACCCAACAGAATGGATGGGAATATTCTATATCTGTGCTGTCACTCCCCACATGTTGACTGCTTTGCATTTGGAATGTGGCTAATTCAAATGAGAAAGTGGATTTTTTAATTTTAGTAAATTTTTATTGATTTAGATGCCATTCTTGGCTAGGGTCCATCATATTGGACAGCATAATGTTAGAACATAAACTCTTCAACTATGTTTTGTTTTTAATTTAAATTGACTAGGATTTTATAAAACAGTTTGATGAACAGATATTCCAGACTAGAGCTGGAGGATTCACTTAATATATGACCAAGATATTTCTTTTTTTTTTTAATTTTTTAATGTTTATTTTTGAGAGAGAGAGAAAGATTCAGAACACAAGCAGGGGAGGGGCAGAGAGAGAGGGAGACATAGAATCTGAAGCAGGCTCCAGGCTCTGAGCTGTCAGCACAGAGCCCGATGTGGGGCTCGAACCCACAAACCGTGAGATCATGACCTGAGCCGAAGTCAGACACCTAACCGACTGAGCCACCCAGGCGCCCCTGACCAAGATATTTCTTTTTTTTTTTTTTTTTTTAATTTTTTTTTTTTCAT
The DNA here is from genome assembly GCF_022079265.1 of Lynx rufus. Classification (NCBI taxonomy): domain Eukaryota; kingdom Metazoa; phylum Chordata; class Mammalia; order Carnivora; family Felidae; genus Lynx; species Lynx rufus. The sequence continues at coordinate 4,291,987 of NW_025814840.1, read as the reverse complement.
CGTTTATTTTTATTTTTGGGACAGAGAGAGACACAGCATGAACGGGGGAGGGGCAGAGAGAGAGGGAGACACAGAATCGGAAACAGGCTCCAGGCTCTGAGCCATCAGCCCAGAGCCCGACGCGGGGCTCGAACTCACGGACCGCGAGATCGTGACCTGGCTGAAGTCGGACGCTTAACCGACTGCGCCACCCAGGCGCCCCTGACCAAGATATTTCTAACCCAACTCTTGGTAAATATAAAATTTCCTTTAACCTCCATGTATTTGGAGGCTTTCCAAATTTTTTCTTGTGGTTGATTTCAAGTTTCATAGTGTTGTGATCTGAAAATATGCATGGTATGATCTCAGTCTTTTTATACTTGTTGAGGGCTCTTTTGTGACCCAGTATATGATCTGTTTTGGAGAATGTTCCATTTGTACTCGAGAAGAATGTATATGCTGCTGCTTTAGGATGTAAAGTTCTGAATATATCTGTTAAGTCCAATGTGTCATTCAGAGCTGTTGTTTCCTTATTGATTTTCTGCCTAGATCAGTTGATCCTTGCTTTAAGTTGAGTATTAAGGTCACCTACAGCTATAGTATTATTATCAATACATTTGTTTATGTTTGTGATTAGTTGATTTATATATTTGGGTTTCCACGTTGGGGGCATAAACATTTACAATTGTTAGCTCAGACTTTAACCTGCATTACAAAGAGGTAATCATCAAGAAAGTATGATATTGCCACAAAAACAGACACATAGATCAATGGAATAGAGTAGAGAATCCAGAACTGGACCCACAAATACATGGCCAACTAATCTTCAACAAAGCAGGAAAGAGTATCCAATGGAAAAAAGACGGTCAAATTTAGTATGGTTCTGGAAGAACTGGACAGCGACATGCAGAAGAATGAACCTGGACCACTTTCTTACACCAGACACAAAAATAAACTCAAAATGGATGAAAAACCTAAATGTAAAACAGGAGACCATCAAAATCCTAGAGGAGAACACAGGCAGTAACCTCTTTGACCTCAGCCGCAGCAACTTCTTACTTGACATGTGTCCAGAGGCAGGAGAAATAAAAGCAAAAATGAACTATTGGGACCTCATCAAGATAAAAAGCTTCTGCACAGTGAAGGAAATAGTCAACAAGGCTAAAAGGCAACCTATGGAATGGGAGAAGATATTTGCACATGACATATCAGATAAAGGGTTAGTATCCAAAATTTATAAAGAACTTAACCAGATTCAACATCTAAAAAACAAATAATCCAGTGAAGAAATGGACAGAAGTCATGAATAGACACTTTTCCAAAGAAAACATCCAGATGGCAAACAGACACATAAGATGCTCAACATCGCTCATTACCAGAGAAATATAAATCAAAACCACAAGGAGATACCACCTCACAACGGTCAGAATGACTAAAATGAACAACTTAGGAAACAACAGGTGTTGGCGAGGATGTGGAGAAAGGGGACCCCTATTGCACTGTTGGTGGGAATGCAAACTGGTGCAGCCACTCTGGAAAACAGTGTGGAGGTTCCTCAAAAAATTAAAAATATAACTACCCTCTGACCCAGAATAATTGTATTACAAGGAATTAATGCAGTAATTGCATTACTAGAAATTTATCCAAAGGATGCAAAAATGCTGATTTGAAAGGGCACATGCACCCCAATGTTTATAGTAGTGTTATCAACAATAGCAAAGTATGGAAAGATCCAAATGTCCATTGACTGATGAATGGATAAAGAAGAGGTGATGTAACACACACACGCTCACACACACACACACACACACACACACACACACACACACAATGGAATACTACTTGCCAATGAAAAAGAATGAAATCTTGCCATTTGCAACAATGTGGATAGAACTGGAGGATATTATGCTAAGTGACATAAGTCAGTCAGAGAAAGACAGATATCACATGACTTCCTCATACGTGGAATTTGAGAAACTTAACAGATGTTTATAGGGAAAAGAAGGAAAAACAAGACAAAAGCAGAGAGGGAGGCAAACCATAAGAGACTCTTAAATACAGAGAACCAAACTGAGGGTTGATGAGGGTGGGGTAGATGGGTGAGGGGCGTTAAGGAAGGTACTTGTTGGGGTGAGCAGTGGGTGTTACATGTAAGTGATTAGTCGCTGGGTTCTCCTCAAACCAATAGTACACTGTTAACTAACTTGAGAATAAAATTTAAAAAATAAATTTAAAAAATTTCCTTTACAGGTAACATGGGGGCACTTGGGTGGCTCAGTTGGTTAAGCATCTGAGTCTTGATTTCACTGCAAGTCATGATCTCACAATTTGTGGATTTGAGCTCTGCATCATTGAAAGTGTGGAGCCTGCTTGGGATTCTGTCTCTCTGCTCCTGCCCTGCTTGCATTCTGTCTTTCTCTCTCTCAAAATAAATAAATAAACTTAAAAAAAAGGTAACAACAATTATTGGCCTTTCAGTATTCTAGAAGAAACATATCATCTTACATTACATTCTATGTACATAAAGGAAATGGCTTACGAAATAACCAATATTTGTAATTTCAGTTGAAGTTTGAAAAACATTATTTTCCATTGCTAAATATACCATAATTCACAATGAAAATTATGTGTATGCAAATTTTGTATAAATTTATAAATATGTGTATAAATATGTCAGTCATATATGTTGTTTATATTATATATGTTATACATATATAATATATATATTCCATGCATCTTACTGAATTATTTTATTATTTTAATTTTTTAAATGTTTACTTATTTTTGAGAGAGAGAGAGTGTGTGTGAGTGGGGGAGGAACATACAGGGAGATGCAGAATCCAAAGCAGGTTCCAGGCTCTGAGCTGTCAGCACAGAGCCTGATGCAGGGCTTGAAACCATGAACTGCGAGATCACGACCTGAGCCAAAGTCAGACATTTAACTGACTGAGCCATCGAGGTGCCCCTTGCTGAGTTATTTTAAAACACAGTTTAAATTTCAATTAGTTTTTCCACTGGATCATATTCCTCGAAGTGATATTTGCTAATTTTATTCTCTGTGTTGCTTTTTGTCAGACATCTCTGGATTGTGGAGGTCATAAATTACCTAGTTTGTATATTTTTGTTTCCTTTATGTTTCTTAGGGAAATCTATGTTTCTTAGAGAAAGGCATTGATAATTATAGGTTTAAATCAATATTATAGTAATTTTTGTTGATTTAAGCTAATACATTTTAATTACTCCCAAGACTGTAGGAAATTTGAGATGACATACATTGAAATGAAATACTACAATAGAGTAATAAAAATTAATGTGACTAAGCAATTTTACTTAGTATGAATTTCCAAAATTGGTGAAAATGTACGATAATTTTATTGGCATTTTCAATGACAGTATCACCCCAAATTTACCAAGTCAAAAATTAAAAAAAAAGTAGGATGTGGAGAATATTAAAAAGATACAATATTATTAAAAAAATGGGAAAAAACCCAGAAAATTAAAAGTGTGCAAACTCTTGCTTTAAGGGCACACTTTCAAAATTGCACTTGGTATAATATACAGTCATAAATGGCAAACAACCTTTTACAAGCAGATGTGATTAAGACTGACCTACACATGCCATGAGCTATGCTTTTATAAGAAATTATTTCCAGATATTTTTCTCAGGCTTACTGGGATTGCTGGGGGGAGGGGGTACTGGAATGTAGACCGTAAGGCAAGAGTTTCATCCTACGTGGATTAAATGGCAACTTTACCGTGTACAAAGACCAGGGCTTAGACATCTTCACCTGTTTTATAAGTATGATATTGGTGCTTTCCACTCAATAATCTGTCAAAAAAAAAAGATGATGCTATACTTCATTATTAGAGCTATTACTTCTGCAAAATGACAAAAAAAAAAAAAGAATTGTCAGAGGCATTGTACCTTAGAGATTGTCATAAAAACAGGCAGCAGATCAGAGGGACAGAATTGGGAGCCCAGATATAAAGTCACACATATACGGACGATTTATTTAAGACAAAGGAGTCAAAAACATACACTGGAATGTCTTTCTTCAATAAAACTTTCTTCAATAAATGGTGCTGGGAAAACTGGACAGCCATATGCAAATAAAGAAACTAAACCACTATTTTGTACCCTATATAAACATTAAATGGATTAAAGTTTTGAAAGTAAGATCTGAAACTATAAAATTCTTGGAAGAAAAGATAAGTGGTAAGCTCTTTGACATCAGTCTTAGCAATGTGTCTGTGGCTCTGACATCAGAGACGAAGGAAATAAAATATGAATAAGCGGGATGACATCAAACTAAAAAGCTTCTGCACAGCAAAGGACATGATCATCAAAACAAAAGGGGAACCTACTGAATGGGAGAAGATATTTGCAGATCACATATCCAAAATGGGGTGAATGTCCATACTATATAAAGAATTCATACAACTCAATAATAAAAAAGTGAACATTGTGATTAAAAACTGGGCAAATATCTGAATAGACAGTTTTTTCTAAAAGAGACCTACAGGTGGCCAACAAGCACAGGAAAAGGTGCTCAACGTTATTAATTATTAGAGAAATGCAAATTACAACCACAGTGAGGTATTGCCTCACACTTGTCAGAATAGCTAAAATCAAAAAGATAATAAATGTTTACACGAATGTGGAGGGAAAGGAACCTTCCTGTACTGTTGGTGGAAATGTAAATTGGCACAGCCACTACGAAAACCAGTATGGCGATTCCTCAAAAGTAAGAACAGATCTACCATATGATCCAGCTTTTACACTTTGAGGTACTTACCTGAATCATATGAAAACACTAATTTGAAAAGATATATGCACCCCTATGTTCACTGCAACATTATTCACAATAGTCAAGATATGGAAGCAATCTAAGCATCCGGTGTTCATCAATAGATGAATGTACAAAGAGGTTGTGGGGTGTGTGTGTGTGTGTGTGTGTGTGTGTGTGTGTGTAATGAAATACTACTCACAAAAAGAAGAATGAAGTCTTGCCATTTGCAACAACACGGATGGACCTTGAGGGTATTATGCTAAGTAAGACAGAAAAAGACAAATACTACATGATTTTGCTCATATGTGGAATCTAAAAAACAGACAAAATAATACAAAAACTCCTAGATACAGAGAATACACCAATGGTTACCAGAGGGAGATGGGGTTGGGGATGGGCAAAATGGGTGAAGGGGGTCAATTGTATGGTGATAGACGGTAAGTAGACTTTTAGTGGTGATCCCTTTATAGTGCACACAGATGTCAAATTATAATGTTGTACCCCTGAAAGTTATATAATGTTATATACCTCAAAAAAAATTGTCAGAGTCATGACATTTTAGAGATTATTGAAATGTACTTCCAAGAGAGAGATACAAAATATAATATTACAGAAAATAATGGGATAATTATGGAATAATTGCCTATTATCATGACCTTATGGCATTCACATTACCTCTGTTCATTCTAGAACTGTGGAATACCAGCTCTGTGTCAGATGCTTTGATATGCCCTGGGATATAATAATAATAATAATACAGTATACTTTCCCTGAAGAGTTTGCATTCCAGTTAGGGAGAGGCATGTGAGCATACTAATATACAGGTGTTATGGTAGGAAGGTATATAAATGAGTGATTCCATTTTATTCAGGGACAACACGGGTAATGGGGTAAAAGTACTTCCTCAAGAGGGTAACATTGGTGCCGAGTCCTGTAAGGTGGTTGTGCTTACCTGTAGACAAGGTGGAAGAGGGCTTTTCAAGACTGAAGGAGCAGAGAGAGCAGGGACAGAGTATGTGAGAGAGACATGAAATGGTGTGTTGGAGGAACAGCAAAGGCTTTGAGTTCATTCTTCCGTTAGACTGAGACCTATGTGGGCATCACGAGGACAGGAAGTGCATCAAGACGTACAGTGTGAAATTTTAAAAAGAAAATGAAAGTGGGAACTGATAGGGACACGTGTCCTGGAGGACCTTGAGTGTGACACTAACAAAGTCAGATCATAGCCAATGACAAGCCTACTTCTTTGTTCGCAAAGAGCATATTCTGATGCGAAGGGAAGTGATTTAATGAAAACTGTACTGGGAGCATATCCTCTTTATTCTTAAAGCAGCATTTTCATGCTTTATTTCCCCCTCACTTAACTTTTCCTTTTTCAGTACCTTTCTTTAATACTCTGGGAGAAAACATTGCCTGTATTAAAAACCCTTTTACTGTGGAAATGAGATAAGTCACCTTCACAGCCCTTGAAGCTTCCAGGCAGCAGCAATTCATAGTCAAGAGGTGATTTTTGCACCAGGGTCGTTGCACGGGGAGCGTGTTTTATGATTGGTCTTGGCACAGTGTGAGAAACATGGGCACCCAATGAACTAAAAGTCCGCTCCGCTCCAAAGGCACGGATTTCTCCAACAGGTGGCCACGCACGCCATTTGGGAGCCTGCCCCTGAGGTAAGCAGATGGCGTACTGTGGTCAAGGCAAAACATAGGTGTCCTGAAACTTGAAGGAGAAAATAAATTTCTTCTTTTTTTTTTGAGCCAAGCCGGTATACTAAAATATAAGTCGGTTGAGCAACAGTTAACCTACTTGTCAAAACATAGTTGAAAAGTAACATGGGGGCACCTGGGTGGCTTGGTTGATTAAGCATCCAACTCTTGATCTCGGCTCAGGTCATAATCTTATGGTCTTGAGATGGAGCCCCACGTCAGACTCTGCACTGATGGCACAGAACCTGCTTGGGATTCTCTCTGTCTCTGTCTTTCTCTTTCTCTCTCTCTCTCTTTCTCTGCCCACGCACACTGTCTCTCAAAATAAATAAATAAACTTAAAAAGTTAAAAAAAATAGAAAAATAATATGGTGATGTTCGGTAACTACAAATTTCACTTTGATATCTTGGAAGCCGTCTCATATAGATGACTACAAAAACAGCACATTTCATCTAGATTGAGGAATCGACATTGTATGCCATCTACTATAAAAAACAAATCCGTATATGCAATGGTCAAGCTTGTGTGAAAAGCTAGAGGTGAAGGGTAGGGCCCTTCTTCCCATCACCGAGGGCAGCAAACCACTGCACAGTTTACGGAGCCCTGTGAGTGGTATGGAGAAAGTGAGAGGGTGGGCGGACAGCACCCACCAAACCGTGTTGAAATGACCCGGTATCAATTCTATGTACAAATTAGGGAAAATGACAGGTCTTTGTGTTTTAGTAGGTGTTTGCCTGGAATACTGGTGTGGGGTTTCTTACCTTTAGAACTAGGTAATAGTCACTCGGTGAGGGCTTGGATGAACATCCTTGAATTTAGGGCCTCGTCCAAAGAGTGAGGTAGCCCTTAACGGGAATCACTGTTTAATGAGCCCCTGGAGAATTGTTTTAAAATTGGATGAGTGCTGGAGACTCCTAGAATTTTCGACAGCACACACCTGGTGAAGCTCTCTTGTGCAGTTGTAAATCTGGTTCAGCCCCCTGGCAGGAGGGCGCTGAAGTTTTGCCAAACCTCTGAAGGGACTGCCATGGAATGCCTATTATTTGCATATTTTAGACTTACCAGACCTACGACCCAATGTGCGTTTTCTGTTATCGGTGAAAACATAAAACGTATCTAACTGGGTGTGCTTCAGCCAACTGAAATTCCTCACCGAAATTCTTAACTGAAACTCTTCATTTAAATCAGAATTGTTTAAGAATACTGCATCAGTATAAATTGAAGAAAAATGTCTCCTTAGATTTTGCAAATTAATGATAGATTTGGCAGCCGAACCCATTTCTGTAGCGTTCCAGTTTGGGTGGAATTGGGAGACAAAGTGTGGGGCGCGTGGCTTCTGTGCAGACATCTGCTTTGGTTTAAATGTTTAATTAGACCTGTTTCAGTGTACAGCCCATATATCATCTGGTCTCCGTACCATGAGAGAAAAAGCGTCGTTGCCACGATTCGGTGAAGAAATTAAAGACCCGAGTGCCAGAGAGAACTGCTTGCCAGCGTCTCTGACAGACTCCGGGCTTGAACCGGAGCCTTTTTGCCTTCACATCCAGGATCTTTCCTCTCTTTCTTGGCGAAGGGACTGCACATCCTGGTTTTCCTGGGACAGTTCTGGTGCATGTATGCCTGCTGTTCTGAGAGCATGTTTAACACTGTTCCATTTCCCTTTTAAAAGTACCCTGACTTAGAAGATGGAGGGGTCCTGCTTTGATGTCCCCAGTAAACTATTCATAACAGCATCCCTGCACCCGCCCCCTCCCCCCCCAGGTATCCAGTGTTATGCTGACTTTTGCACAGAGAGGCTTCAGGAATCCGGAGGTGGGGCTGACATCCTGGGCTCTCCTCCTGGGGCCCAGAGAGAATCCCCCCAGAGATCCTCTTAGCCCTGGCCTTGATCTGAATCCCGGGGGCTGTCACTGTAAGCAGTGTTTGTGCTGTTACAACTAACAGGACCTAGAATCAAACTTCTCTAAATGAGGGATTCAGTACTGTTCATATAACTAAGAGACTCAAAGACAGAAACTGGGGCTATGAACAAATGAAGAGCCTCCAACAAGGTCTCTCCCCCACCCCCCACCCCATCCTCTTCCTCCTCTCTCCCTCTTCCTCCTTTTTAAATTATTTTATTTTTTTCTTTTAATGTTTACTTACTTTTGAGAGAGACAGAGCTCAAGCAGGGGAGGGGCAGAGAGAGAGGGAGACAGAATCCGAAGCAGATTCTAGGCTCCCAGCTGTCAGCATAGAGCCCGAAGCGGGGCTCGAACTCACAGACCATGAGATCAATACCTGAGCCCAAGTTGGACGCTCAACAGACTGAGCTCCCCCAGCACCCCTCCCCTTTGCCCCCCTTTTCCCATCTCTCCTGCTTTCTCTATCTCTTGCCTCTGTTTTCCTCTGTAGGTAGACTCCTTCGGTGTACTGAAGAAGGGCACCAGCAACTGTAGTTATAAATGACAGTGGGTATGCTGTTGCCCTTAATACTAGCCCCGGCTCTGGGCCGATGGGCCTGAGAGTGTGGGCGGGTGGCTTTCCCAGAGGGAAATGAGAACGACGGAGGGGGAATGGACGTTGGCAGGCAGACACCGCGGCTGTTTACTATCCCGCTTCTTTGTGGAATTAAACATGAATCATCTGAGATGGAAATTGTAGTGTGAGAGGTGCATAATTTTCTAGCAAATTGCATGACTAAATCTTCACCACGGTCAGTTCTCTGGAAGAGAAACGAAGCAGCCCAGCGACTCCTCACCCTCGCGGGCCCACGGCTGCAGGTGCACTTGCCCCGGAGACATGAACGCGGCTCCCGTGAGTGCGGTCGAACCCAGAACAGAGCATTCTCCCCTAGCCAAAGCCTTCACCCTCTCACTCTGAGAACGGAGGCCAGAGTTCCCAAACACGGCGCCTGCCATCCACCTGGTCTTCTGAGTCACTTCAAGCCTGGCCAAACCCGCCTGTTGAGGATCACGGTGGCTGAGGGTCAGCGCATGAAGATCACCTCTGAGGGTCTGGGGCTTGATTGCAGCCACTTTTACGCTCCTGGCATCGTCCCCTGCTCTGCCAGCTCCCCCAGCGTGTATCCAAGTGGGTGAATAGTAAATACTTGTTAAGCTAAAAGGCGCCTTAGAGTCTAACAGTGTCTTCAGATACAAAAAGAGACTAAAAACGCCACATTATCCCAGGGCCAGTGTTGCACTTTATAGACACACTTAACACTAACAGGAGTTGTGTTAGTTTCTTGTCTGCCAGGGAAATTCACAAAGGAGTTCAGTCCCCATGATTGTGTAACATGTAACTCATTCATCCATTCATTCACTCATTCATTCATATAACACATATATCACATGCCACCGTTGTGCTAAATCCAGACTATCTGATTAGTGATAGAATCTCTAGGTCCAGAGTAAAGTGAACCTTTTTTTTTCTCCTTTGCTGAGGCACACGTACCAAAAGAATGTGACAAATATTCTTTTTTTTTAAATTTTTTTAACGTTTATTTATTTTTGAGATAGAGACAGAGCATGAACGGGGGAGGGACAGAGAGAGAGGGAGACACAGAATCCGAAACAGGCTCCAGGCTCTGAGCGGTCAGCACAGAGCCCGACGCGGGGCTCGAACTCACGGACCACAAGATCGTGACCTGAGCTGAAGTCGGACGCTCAACCAACTGAGCCACCCAGGCGCCCCAAATATTCTTAATCAGATGTGAACATCACAATCAGATTGGAAGTTCTGTCAGAAAAATTCCTGGGTCCAACCCCTAAAAGTGTGTGACCCAAAGGTTTGGGTAGGCCCTGAGGTATATATGCTTTTAGGATTCTTCCAGATTTTCTTTTTGACACACACCCTGATGGAATGTGAATATTTTGTTTGAACATGCTCCGTCTGTAATAACACTCCAGATCTGTGCTCTCCAGGTTCTGAGGCAGCCGGGGATCTCGATACACTTGCTGGCCCTGCACTCGGTTGGCCTCTGTGGTATTTGAGTTGCAGGTGTGGCCCCATCTGAGATGCTGCTGGACACGGCCAGGGGTCCAGGGAAATCTGAAATCCCTCAGACTGTGCAGTTAAGGAAGAGTTCTGAGTAAGGCCACGCTTTGTTTTGTTACGATCAGAGTAAATCTATGGGCTTTGCTTTGTTGCCATTTTCATTTGGACGTAACATATTTCCTAAATGTTGGATTATATTAGGCAGACAACAATGGGGAAAGAAAAGGAAACATTAATGTTAGCCAGGAACATTACAATAATCTGTCTTCTCCTTCTTTCTTTCTCCTTCCTTTTGCTTAAACATGACTGAAAGACTCAGGGCGGGGGAATGAATTTGAGGAATTATGATTAGGAAACTCAGAGCTGGAACAGCCCTTCTCACAATATGAAATAGGAACTTAAGAGATTCTCTTCGTATCTAGATCTGATCTCACACTTTTATTGCAGACGGCTTCTCCTCATATGTAGTTCAATGAGCTGGGAAATAACTTCAGTCAGTTATAGGCTTGCACTGAACACCCTCAAAAGAATATGGACTGGGAGCTAGAGAAGTCGGTCCCCAAAGGTGTGTGTGTGTGTGTGTGTGTGTGTGTGATTTTGGAGGAACTGGTAAGGCAGTGCCCACGTTCTGCAAGTGCCCATCCTACACGGAGAGCAGATGTGGGGAACGTGACCCAGCAGAGGCCCCATGCCTTCGAATGCTAACCATACAAACAATTAGTGGGGTAACAAGGTCTCAAAGGAGCCTTTTCACCATTTGGCTTCATCGGCAAGTGCTGTCTGTCTGGTGTGGCGTCTTACAAGGCCTCCAGAGTTCTCAGGAAAACACTGCCCTCATTATGTAGAAAATTCCATTGCGGCACTACAGACAGACCTCACAGATCTGTAGTATTTATTCAGCCGCACGCACAGTATATCTGTTTTGTTGTTGTGGCACTGATAGAGACTTTGTCCTGTCACCACTGTGACCCCTGAATATTGTTGCAGTTACTACATTTTGGTATCCGGAAAGCCGGAGCAGAATGTTTGTATCATGTGCCTTTTGGCCACTGATACTACAGTAATCCTCTAATGACACCAAAATCTTGTGGTGATTTGAGGCTCTTCTTCTTTACAAAAAATTTTTTTAAGTTTATTTATTTTGAGGGAGAGAAAGAGCCAGTGGGGGAGGGCAGAGCGAGAGGGAAAGAGAATCACAACCAGGCTCCGTGGGGACAGCGCTGACATTCGATGTGGGGCTCGACCATGGGGACTGTGACATCATGACCTCAGCCACCATCAGGAGTCACAGTCTTAACCTCCTGGGCCACCCAGCGCCTCCCCATTTTTCTTCTTAAATTCCCTTCCTCCCCTCATTCCCCTTCCCCATCATAAATCTGCTCTCTTCATTATGCACCAGGAAATTTAAGGTTTTTAATTTTGTGGTTAATCCAAATAGTAGTTTCACCCAGATATCAAGCAGAGCAATGGTTTCCTTTCGTATTTGTCCACTAGGGAACCTGGTATGAAAAGGGAAGCGTAGCAGGTGCTTTTTGTTATGGGTGTATCTGTCTACGTTTTAATGCTGTTAAGTAAAAATGTGTTTTCTAACTGATACCAAAGGAAACTTGCTTGTCATTCTTTCTCTTCCTCTTGTCTTCAGTTTCCTCTTTCCTTCTTTTCTTCTTTCTCTTTCTCCCCATAGTATTATCTTATTAACTTACGGCTCTCCTTAGAAGTGTTGGCATTTTGCTAGAGAGGAAGTTTGGTAATTCATATCACATTAGGTGAAGGAAGTTACACGAATGCAGGTCACATCAGAAGAACCGTGTAAGAGGGTCATTAAGAGCACAGATTCCAGCTCCAAACTGCCTCTGCGGAACGCTGCTTTTCTGCAGCTTGTTGGCTCTGTGACCTTGGGCAAGTTATTAAGTCTTTGTGTGCTTACAATGCCCCCTCTGTAAAAATGGGCAAAATAAAATTACATTCATCATAGGGCTGTTAAAGGCATTGAATACGTACGGTGCTTAGAATCATGCGAGAATATTATGGATAGTACTAACCACTATCATAAATGTATATAATAATAAACCATTATTATAAGGTACTGTCACATCTCTACATTACTTTGTCATGCTGCGCGTAGAACTGCATTCATATATTATAAATTAATAAAGGTAAAACTATGCCTCAACTTTGCATAAAGGTAGGAATATATTGTTCAAAAAACAAGCACACAAAAACCCCGAAGTAACGGGAGTATTCTAGAAATGTTCGTGGCTGACAGAGAACAACACGGACTGATTGGAGTTACCATGCCATTTGTATCTGTGAGAGTCAACAAGGCAATAATTACAAATTGGATTTTCAAGAAGCCCAAAAACGATAACCAGTGCTTAGGATTAGTACGAATATGTTGTGACAAATGTGATGGGTACTTGTGCATGTTAAAAGAGTCGGCTGAAGCGACTATGTGTGCCAGAATATTCTGAAACCACAGCAGAAATCAAATGGGGTTGCTTCACTGAAATGTGATCGTATGTTCCACTCTGGGGCCCTGGTGATACAAAAAGTTGAAAACTTGCAGCTAATAAGCAGTAAAGCATGCTAAATGAAGCCAAAATATAATCCCACGAAAATTTTAAGGTATTATTCATGAGAGGGCAGGATACGCATTTTAAAATGTGAAAGTATATCCTGAGGAACAAAAGGTTGAACCATATATCTATTATAATCATCTCAAGTCTATGTCGGATCATTTAGCTGAGAAGCTGAAAATAGCTTTTCCTCCTGGAATTCTCTGTCTTTTCATAACTGGTGAGTCTTTTCCCCCCCCCCTCTGTTCTGCCTCCTCACTTAAAATTTTCTCATCATGAGCATAGGTCTTACACAGTAAGTTGTTAATTTTCCTGCTCTGTCCAAAGTGGAGTTCTCTCTCCTAGAAACTGACCGACAATTTGCATTTGAGTGGTTATTAGGATAACGTAAGAATGGATTTATGCATAATTCTATCAAGAATGTAAGTGCCAATTTTTAGAAATCATAGCTTGCCAAAGATAGGATACTTTTATGTAAGTACATATAAGGAAGTATATCTGAAAATTTATTTCTGCCTAATAGTATTTAGGAAAAATGGAAATTTTTGTATTAAAAATATTGTCTAACTACCTAGATGTTTTACATTGGATAAATAGCCTGCCTATGAAAGGAACCAAAACATTTATGTGACACTTAGCACACAGACAAGACATGAAAAAGAAAATCATGCAGGAAAATAACAGATTCCTCCTGAGACGACATTTCGCAGGAAGGGCTGCTTACGTAATCTTGATGCTCCCTTTGGGCTCAGACTGTGTGGTGTGTACACAGAGGTCTCATCTGTGTGCAACAATGCTTGAAGGACTTTCGTCTGTGTGTGCATGCTGTGTATACTCATGTGTGTGTGGTTTTTAAGAGTGAGAATCATGTGTGAAGGGTTGTGGTCTCCAAACTGCATGGTGATAATGATGCATTGTTTATAATACAGGTTCACGCACATCTACGAGGACCTGTGGGTGACGTATGTTAGCTTTGTTGTCAGTCTCCAACAAATCTTTGGTGACAAATCTTTTTTTTTTAAATAAACTTTATTTTTTTATTTATTTAAAATGTTTGTTTATATTTGAGACAGAGGGAGACAGAGCGTGAGTGGAGGAGGGGCAGAGAGAGAGAGAGGGAGACACAGAATCCGAAGCAGGCTCCAGGCTCTGAGCTGTCAGCACAGAGCCCAACGTGGGACTCCAGCTTGTGAACCCTGAGATCATGACCTGAGCCAAAGTTGGGCGCTCAACTGACTGAGCCACCCAGGCGCCCCAAACTTTATTTATTTATTTTGGGAGAGAGTGTGTGTTTGAGCTGTGCAGGGGCGGAGAGAGAGAGAGCGAGAGAGAGATTCCCAAGCAGGCCCTTCACTGTCAGGACAGAGTTTCCGTGGGGCTCAGTCTCAGGAACTGTGAGATCATGACCTGAGCCTAAACCAAGGCTTAACCCACTGAGCCATCCAGGTGCCCCCAGTTGGTGACAAATCCTAGTGAATATGACTGAGGGAGGGTCAGATCTGAACTTGAGGGAGGGTCTGATCTGAACTTGATTCCATCTTCTTGAATTTTGAATTCCGATGTAAATTCTCACAGGTGTTTTGTGTTCAATATCAACAATTGCTTCTGAGGCCTTGTTGGAGCTAGAATGTCCTTAGTCTTTACAGAGTTGCTTGAGGAAAGTGCTTTTAGTACAGTCTTGAAAATTTAATTTCTCAACAGGACTTGCTTCTTTCCCATACCATTTGCAAAGTATTGAGTCCTTGCTGTTTTCCCGAGAGACAGGCTACGTGATGCCTCAGCACTTTGTTCTGGAGTTTCTCCTCTGTTCTCTTGGCCAGATGTGTTTTCTGTGCCCCGATGAACATCCTGGGAAAACTGGCTAGTTTCAGAAAACTGCTTCGTGTTGAGTGACTCTTGCTTAATTATGAACACTCTTGCTTAATAAATCATCTCTTTTCTTATGCCATTTCAACTAGACATTTTGAAGGCTGAGAAATAAGGAAAGTTATATTAGCTTTTATTTTATTTTTTTTTAAATTTTTTTTTTCAACGTTTATTTATTTTTGGGACAGAGAGAGACAGAGCATGAACGGGGGAGGGGCAGAGAGAGAGGGAGACACAGAATCGGAAACAGGCTCCAGGCTCTGAGCCATCAGCCCAGAGCCCGACGCGGGGCTCGAACTCACGGACCGCGAGATCGTGACCTGGCTGAAGTCGGACGCTTAACCGACTGCGCCACCCAGGCGCCCCTATATTAGCTTTTAAAACCCTAAGAGTGTATTCAAATATTAACTTTCCAGATTAATGCACAACATAAACTAAATGAAAGGAACTAGGCATTTCATAACTTCATTCATTGGCATCGAGTGAGATACCAAATGTAGAGCAGATATGAAGGAAATCAACATATGTGGGGTTAGCAGGGGTTTAAGTCTGGGTCTAGGTACCGACTTCATATACTTACTGTGTAATATTTTTGGATGGTGGCTCCTCTCCCATGTTCATTTTGAACCAGTGGCAAAAGTGAAATGAGCACATAGTGCAGATCAGTGAAAAGTACACAGCAAACTCAGCAAACCAGGAGTAGAAGGGAGCTTCCTCAAATTGATCAAGAAATACCTACAGAGACACACAGCCAAACTGGAATCTTTCCCACTGAGGTCAGTTATGTCCCTCTTACCATTCTCATTTAGCACCATCCTGGGATTCCTAGCTAATGCAATGGGACAAGAAAGGAAACAAAAAGTATACACAGTAGAAAGGAAAAAATAAAACTTTCTATGTTTGCAGTTGATGTGACTGTGTAGAAAATCCTAAGGAATCCACAAAGAAACTCCTGCAATGAGTGAGCTTTAAGAGTAAGGTTGTAGAATAGCAGGTTAATACATAAATGTCACTTTTCTATATGCATGCAATAAACAAGTAGAATTTGAAATTAAAAGCATAATAATATTTGTATCAGCAGCAAAGTGAAACACTTAAGTATAAATTTAGCAAAATATGTACAAGATCTGTATGAGGGACACAGAAAAACTCTGGTGAAAGGAGATATCAAAGTAACTAAATAAATGGAGAGATATAGTCCATGTTCATGGATAGGATAACTTAATATTGTGAACATGTCAGTTTATACCAACTTGATACATGGATTCAATACAATCCCAGTCAAAATTCCAGCAAGTTATTTTATGGATATTGACAAACTGATTCTATATGGAGAAGGAAAAGCCTAAGAATGGCCAAGACAAATTTGTAAACGAGAAAAGTTGGAGGACTGACACTACTCAATTTTAAGATCTCCTATAAAACCGCATAAAAACTTTATAAAAACCTCCTATAAAACTACTGTGTTGTCAGAAGAATGTACGAATAGATTTGATGGAACATAAAGAAGATGCATAAGTAGAAATTGTGCGGAACAGAAGGTCAGTTTGATAAAAGACCAAAGGCAAAACGATGGAGAAAAGAGTCTTTTCAACAAATGATGCCAGAACTACCAGACATCTACATCTACGTGTAAGAAAATGAAAGTGGACATAGATCTTCTAGGCTGCACAAAAATTGCCTCAGCAGGGACCATAGACTTAAATGTTAAATGCAAAATTATTAAACTTGTAGAAGTTGAAATAGGAAAAATGTCTAGATGACCATGGTATGGCAGTGAGATTTCAGATACACAAAGGCACAATCAATGGAAGAAATGACTGATAAGGTGAATTTCCTTATAATTAAAAACATCTTCGTGAAAAACACTATCAAGAGAATGTAAAAGGGAGGCTGTGTGTCCTGGTAGGGACAGGAGATGTACAAGAACTATGTCCTTTCTATACAATTTTACTGTGAGCCTAAAATTGTCTAAAAATAAGATCAATTTTTATATATAATAGTATGTATATGCTATATGTATATGCTATATACATACTATTATATATATAAACACTATATATACATATATACACACACATATATACACACATACACTATATAATGCACATTATATATGTGTGTGTGTGTGTGTGTGTGTGTATAATGTGGTATCCTGAATGGGATGCTAGAGCAAAATTAGAATATTAGGTAAAAAGCAAGGAAGTCTGAATATAGATTGTAGTTAAAAATGATATATCAATATTGGTTCATTTACACTATACTGATATAAAATAACCATTACTAAGGATGTGTGGTACATAAGAACTGTGTATTATCTCAATTTTTCTGTAAATCTAAAACTATCGTAAAAATAGTTTATATTTAATTACCCACACTGTCTTTTGGAGCTATTGTAACATTTAATACATTCTTAAGGAGGAGGTTATTGACTTTTTTTACAAAATACACTTAAAATATAACCTGAATAGGATTTCCTGTAACTACTATAAATCAGTTACCAAGAGGAATCATTCATAGATTTTTCCACCATTGTGAGGAGAAGTGCCACAGGAAACAATAAATGAAATTCTACACATATTAATCCAGTCACTGATGTCATAAATCTACATGTGGTTGAAAAATTTGAAGTACTATTTGTTTTTGAATGGTGAATTCTGTAATATAAATATAAATATAAATATATAAAATATAAAATATATAATATTTATATATAATATATAATGTATAATACATAAATATATATATGTGTGTGTATATATATATAATAAAAATCTATCTATAACTGACTCTGTGAAAAGTCAGGGCATGACTAAGTTGACCTCTACAAACTTGTTGGAAAGTCTAGTAGACAATATGTGGTTTATTGGTTTGCATGTAAGCATCCCATTATCCTTTTGTTGCACGCATAAACCATTCTCTTGGCTTCCCTGCTGATTTTACTCATATTTTAA
Source organism: Lynx rufus (assembly GCF_022079265.1). NCBI lineage: Eukaryota > Metazoa > Chordata > Mammalia > Carnivora > Felidae > Lynx > Lynx rufus. Next base: position 4,274,139 of record NW_025814840.1, on the reverse strand, counting down.
GAATTATTATGGTGTTCACTAAAACAATATATATATATATTTGAGAGAGGGAGAGAGAATCCTAGGCAAATGCCATGCTGTCAGTGCAGAGCCTGATGTGGGGCTTCATCTCACCAACTGTAAGATCATGAACTGAGCTGAAACCAAAAGTCACGTGCTTAACTGACTGAGCCACCTAGATTCCCTCAGGGATAACACACTCTACTTTTTGTCATGACGTCTCAGGCTCCTCATGACTGGGAATTTCTCAGGTATTTGGTGACCTTGTCATTGTGAGAATATTGATCATTTGTTTTACAGAATATCTTTCACGTGTGATTTTTCTGGTGCTTTCTCTTTTGATTACACTGGGTTATGGGGTTTTAAGTGGAAGGTCGCACATGTAAAGTGCCGCTCTCATCTGTCCCATGAGAGTACATAATGTCAACATGACTCATCACTTTTGATGCTGACCTTGGTCTCCTGGATGGAGTCGTGTTCATCAGGTCCCCCATTATAAAGTTACTCCCTCCCGCCCAATATCTTTTCATTCTGTATTCTTCCGAAGGAAGTTACTATGTACATCCACATGTGAAGAGTGCAAAGTTACACTCTACCTCCTTGAGAGCGGAGTATCTGCATAAATTATTTTAAATTGTTCACAGATTTGTCAATTCTCCCACATTTATTTATTTATTCAGTTATTTACTTACATCAGGATGAGTCATGGGCATTTATTTTATACTTTGACTTAGAATCCATTAATACATTACTTATAGTGTTGGTCACCTTTTTCCAGCGATGGCCATTGGGAGCTCTTTCATTTGACTCCTGTGTCCCTTTGACATGCCCCGATATTTGCGTGTATCCACACATTATCCTGTGGTGTATATGTGATGTATCCACATATACATCTCTGTGTTAAGAGGCCTTTGGTGCTAGCTTGCACTTGGGTATTACAGGCATGATATGACCTTCAGCACCATAGATAAGATATGAAGAATGGGAACTAAGGCCAAATAATTTGCTTAAATAGCTGTTCCTTTCTATTCCAAAATATTATCACCAGATGATGATTTTTAAAAGTGTTTTCCCTATAAAAATTTATAAATATTAAATAATTCTTAGCTTAATTTCCAGTTACTTATTGGATATTTTTTTAAGTTCGTTTTTTTTTTTTTTTGACAAAGTGTAAGTGGGGGAGGGACAGAAAAAGGGAGAGTGAGAGACTCTTCTGCATGGAGAATGCAGAGCCCCAAGCTGGGCTTGAACCCACGAACCATGAGATCATGACCTGAGCTGAAGTCGGATGCTTAACCTACTGAGTACATTTATGTCTTTAAATGTACATATCTACATATATCTTGATATCTGATAGAGCCCATCTTCCTTATTTTGCATTTTGAGGAATAGCTTGACTGTTCTTTAACTTTTGTCTTACTAGTACATTCTAAAATAGGTCTGATTCTTCGAAGTGTCCTTTCATATTTTTATTATAATTGAATTTATAGATCAATTGGGGCAGAATTGATTTCTTGTTACATTAAATCTTACTCTTAAATGAGGTGTATCTCTGTCGCAGGATACACAGACTTTGAAAGACAGATTTATGTGCAGGAAGTTTGTGGGAAGTTCTCTCAAGATCAAAATCCTGGTGGAAGTAAGGAAGTGATGGGCGATAAAGGGGAAGGTGACCACGGTGCCTTTGCCACAACAACAGCCTTGGGGGATCCTACAGGACATTCTGGAGTTAGGGTGGTGCAGAGGGCAGGGGTGCTGGGTTGTGGCATTAAGCGGACTTTGGATGGATGTAAGCTTGGGCAGAGCAGCCCTCATTAATCAAGGCAGAGTCCTGGAGGGGGACGCAGCTGAGGGGTATTGGCTGCCGAAACTCCCAGTAGCCACGGAAGTGGATGCTTCAGCCCTGGAGAGGAAAATTGAGGCAAAGTACTGGATCATCTATTACAGGCCACACCCTAAGATGCCGAGATGCATTTGTTTCCGGTAAGTCCTGAGAACAGATCCTCCCAGATTCTGTTTGTCCAAATATCCTGGGGGAAACTGGCAAGGAAATGGTTCATGTAATGAAAGGCTTGAAAGACATGCCTGGTGCTCATCGTTTCTTTCATCCACTCCCCATTCTAGGCTTCCCTTGCTCTTGGTGAGCACTTAGGCTTGTCCAAGTGACATACTGTTGGGTAAACCAGACCCGCAGGCCTGAAGCGTCTCAGCCACATGCCCCCTTGCCCTTCTCAGTTCATGGCTACCACCCAAGTTCATTTCTCATCAGATCTGGGCAGGGTGGTCGGAAGAAACGCCCAAGTGAATTGCCAGGTGGCAGTCGTATTTTCTCCTGTCTCATATTTGCCGGAAGTACTGGCTCCTTCTAATGAACTTATCATGGTGGACGCAAGGAGTTTAAAGTTGAGAAAGCCATAGCTGTAGTTTGACATTTCCTGGGGCTCCTGAAGGGTCTCCCGGAAGTGTTTCCCAGAGACTGGGGAGGCTGTAGGAAGAGGACCACAACATTTATAAAGCCTAGATTTGGTGGAACGGGAAAAATGAATTCTCCAAGCAGGTCGTTGGGAGTGATGGAAAGTGAGGTTGACTCTCGTTTTACTCTTCAGCCCAGGCGCATGCCTTTTAACTACCAGAGTTGCAAGCCCATGTGATAATTGATTTAGAGAAACATCTTTGAAAGTATTTTCTCCAATCTGACACCTCAGCTACGTATTCAGTGAGTAAACGCATTGCTCTTTTGGTTTGGCAGCTCCTGGTTGATGGGGCCTTGAGAGGAACGGTGGCTGGTGGGACAAATGACATAGCTCTTTTGCCGTCAAGTGTATCTCTTGGTCCCGTGCCACTGATCTGAGCTAAAGACATTATCAAAATGCCTCACATATGGGGCGCCTGGGTGGCTTAGTCAGTTAGGTGACTGACTTCGGCTCAGGTCATGATCTCATGGTTCCTGAGTTCGAGCCCCGCGTCCTGCTCTGTGCTGACAGCTCAGAGCCTGGAGCCTGCTTCGGATTCTGTGTCTCCCTCTCTCCCTGCCCCTCCCCCAATCCCGCTCTGTCTCTCAAAAATGACTAAATGCTGATTTGAGGCTAGTTCTCTTTGCCTACTGAATGGCTAAGTACGTACAGTTGCCTGTGGAAATGCCCGTGGGAGTGCCGTCTTTAGGGACCGCCCTTAGTGAGGCTGTAATGCGGCGACAGTCCCACAGTCCATGTACCCAGGCACTAAGCCCGCCTGCCTGTGAAGGTTGTCGTTTTTCCTCTTCCATCAGTGATGAGCAACTTCCCACAGGGCCATACTGAGAGCTGAAGGAGAGGGGCCGATGTAATGACGATGGATGACAGGAGGCTCTGGCTACCTGCTTGAACTTGTACGTGGACTCATCACGTACGTCTCACCTCGGATTGGGGCCGGGACCGCCCAGCTGTATGACTTCGTGAGTCTGCAAGAAGCCAGCTTATGCTCGGCAGTTTCGGCCACACTGCCACTTGACCTCTTGGTCTCTTCTGGGACTCAGTCGTACACCCACGGTTGCCTTTTGAAAAGTGTTTCACTCTCTGATGCAAGTGTCGCGAGCTGACTCTGGGACCGTAGGCACCTATGCTGTCCTCCATTTGGACTTGTCATAAATTTTAGAGTCGTCGTGTGTTTTTCGTGACAAATACCGTAAGTTTGGCACTCACCTGGCCCAGGTGGACCGCTTACACCACAGCCTGGACCCGTAGCCAGACTCTTTTCTGTTCTGGACCCTGTTTAAACCCGGCAGCATTTAAAAAAAAAAAAAATCACGTTGTGTATGAGTCAGATTAACATTCCCACTAATATTCTTCCCGAGAACTTCAAGAGGCCTGCAGGACATTGCACTCTGTACCGCATAATGCGAGTTAGATGTGGTATTGTGTCCTTTCCCTTGGAGACCGCATACGAGGACACCCTGAACCACACTGGTAAATATGGCACCCGCATGACGGCACCGTGATCTTCATCAGGTTTGTCTGTCATCCTTTGAGGTGCCCGTGTCGAAGGCTTCCAGGGTATTAGCCGCCTTACTCACCTGCTTCATTAAATATGACGCTTCTAGGGAACCAGGTGTGAAATTCCACCGCATGGCCGAGTAATCGAGGTCCCTTTGGCCTGTTTGGTCACACAAGTTGGAAGAATAACAAAGGCCTGAGAAACGACCAGAGCCATGTACTCTCATCCATCCTGTGAATGCACAGTGTTTCTGGTTTTAATTTGTGATAAGGATGGAAAGGGGTGGGTTTGCATTGCTAGGTCAGTGGCCACCTGTCACCTCTCACGCTCCTGGGCAGGACTCAGGTGTTTTAGCAAAGTTGGTGCATAAACCCATGCTGCTGTAGGGGTTACTACTCGGTTGAGTTTGTGAAAGGCCTCTGTGATCCTCTAGGATCTGTCTGGCTTGCGTAGCGACAAGGCTAGTGAATTAAATAAGCACCTTCCTGCACATTCTGTAGGTTTTTAAGTGTAACGCTAACTTCTGCAGTTCTTTCCAGGGTAGGATTTTTTCCCTTTCCTATCTTGGTGGCAGAGGCCTCCCCTTGACTTCCTTCATGAGTGCATGTCGGTTCCCACAGGTCAAGGAACCGAACAGCAAGCTCTTGTGACTGTTGATTGGACTGGCTTCCCTCAGCCACCTGATCATGTATAATCTTCATTTACTTCCGCCGGATACACCAAAAACGCCCTTGTTGACTAGTGATCTATCCATCTTGCCCACAAATATGTCATGGTCTAGTAGTCATCTCCAGAGCAGGATCGTACCCGTCTAGCGCCCGTCTCCAGGCTGGTCAGGTGTGCCTGACTCCCACGCTCACCTTGCCACTTGTGATGATGATTGCACCTGACTTTCTTCTGATGGTTAAATGTTGCCACCTGGCCCCTATGATTTCTTGACCTTGTCCTCCTTTAATCAGTGGGGCAGCCAGCTTCAGTAATTTCGCCTCCTAATCTTGGCCCTGCCTAGGGAGGGTGGGCACCATCGAGCTTGTTGGAGAGGCAGGTGACTTTCTTGCGTGCACATGCCTCGTTGCCACGGGAAGCACGTTCGGTGAGCTGCTCCCAGGGATGACAGTCGCCATGTGTGGCATTTCTGTTCTGGCGTGTCCTTAACTGTGGGCTTTTGAAATCCCTCCTTCCACTGTCTGCTGTGGTATCTCTAGTGTCTCTGCTTGAATGGGGTCATTGCTTCCTCCAAGCCAGGCGGCCGTGAAACTACATGACAGCTTTTCAGGGCTGTACCAGTCTCTGATTCTTTGTCTCCTAACCCCCTTTCATTCCTGGTCTCCTTGGGTCAGTGTCCCTGGTATTGACTCTAAGTACGTTTTTCACGTCTGTGCTGTTGTTTACAGTTCTGGCTCCTATAGTGTTTGACGAAGGAGTGAAACTTCATTAACTTTTGTTACATGTCAGACATTTAACTTTTATCTTTAGATGTTCATCCTTTTCACGTATACCTATCACTGAATTTTTTCTATTCATTGGTGATACTCTTTTATTATAAAATTTTATACTCTTTACATATTTTTATATTTTACATGCAAGAATATCATTCTGCTATGTGTGTGGGGCTCTCCCTCTGCTCTGATCTGCAGACCCTCATGGTGCTTTGTTTCCTTGTAACGTCGAGTGAATCTTATTGTAACTTCATATTTGCTGTACCAAAGTCCGTAGAGTCCCGGGGCATCATTTGAAGAGACTTTGTTTCACAGGTAATGTCAATTTGCGTCAAGGTATCTGGGATTCAGTCAGCTCTCTGGGGATCCTCTTTCATGTCACAGTCTTGGGAGAAATTCTCCGCTTTACGGCTGGCACGTGGCTCAGCGTCCTGGTCACACCACTGACGGGTGCGTTTGCCGTTAGGCCGACCCTGCACTTGTGGCTTCGGCGGTGTTTGTGCCCCTGCTCCATTTTCTCCTTGCTTTGGGTCCAGGGAACCGTGAAACCCCAATACCTAAAACTTGCATTTCCCCTAGGATTTGTTTGTGTTGTCACAAGAAGGCCACCGGAGTGTCTGATCTCTAATTTTGCCAGGATTTAAGCTCATTAGGTTTTCTTTTCATTATTATTTTTTTTTTACTTCGTTTTTTATTTTTTTAGAATTCACATCCAAATTAGTTAGCATATAGTGCAACGATAATTTCAGGAGTAGATCCCTTAGCACCCCTCACCCATTTAGCCCATCCTCCCTCCCACAACCCCTCCAGCAACCCTCAGTTTGTTCTCCATATTTATGAGTCTCTTCTGTTTTGTCCCCCTCCCTGTTTTTATATTATTTTTGTTTCCCTTCCCTTCCCTTATGTTGATCTGGTTTGTCTCTTAAAGTCCTCATAGGAGTGAAGTCATATGATTTTTGTCTTTCTTTGACTGACTAATTTCACTCAGCATCATACCCTCCAGTTCTATCCATGTAGTTGCAAATGGCAAGATTTCATTCTTTTTGATAGCTGAGTAATACTCCATTGTATAAATATATTACATTTCCTTTATCCATTCATCCATCGATGGACATTTGGGCTCTTTCCATACTTTGGCTCTTGTTGATAGTGCTGCTGTAAACATGGGGGTGCATGTGTCCCTTCAAAACAGCACACCTGTATCCCTGGATAAATGCCTAGTAGTGCAATTTCTGGGTTGTAGGGTAGTTCTATTTTTAGTTTTTTGAGGACCCTCCATACTGTTTTCCAGAGTGGCTGCACCAGCTTGCATTCCCAAGTTTTCTTTTCATTCTTATTATCTGTATCGATTCAGCAGGTGAGAAAATATTTCATGTCGAGTAATTTACACTGTCTCACCTCTAGTGAGGCTGCCCATTTTTCTCATATATTTATTGTCCATTTTCAGTTCATCTTTACTCCCTTGCCTGTGTGGATCATGTGTCCTTCTAAGTTGGTCTTTCTCTTTGCTTCATCAACTGCTGAATACCTTTTGTATATTTATAACATGAGTTTCTCTTCTCTCATATGCACATGGGTTTCTTCTCTAGACTATTACTTGGTGATTGCTTTTATTTATGGAATCCCTTGCAGAGGAAAACACAGGTAATCCCACAGGTATTCAGACTCTGAGAAACGAGGCCATCTTGCCCTCTGAACTGAAGCCCCTGTGGGCTGTCCACTGTCCTGGCCAGCCTTAGCCTGCCGTGCCCCGCAGCGCACCCTGGCCCAGAGCGTAGGAGTAAGTAAGGTACAGACCTCTTTCCCAAGGACAAGCATCAGTGTTTTTCTGCAGATCTTTTACTTCCCTTATTCCAGGGCGTCTCACTTAGGCATGGAATTAAATAACCATCTCTTCATCTATGTTTTAGAAATCTATTGTTAATACCCTGGGTCTTTTAGAGCCTTGGCTTTTAAAATACAGGAGCAAAGTGTTAACTTTATTGGTTTCTACCTTTAATTCTTCCATCCTGTTCTTGGAGCAGTAGAGAGAGAATGTGCATGTTATTTCCTGAACAGGGGAGAGTACCGTGCTGTAACGCGGAGCGGAGTTTGCATATGGGAAGACACGCCCAAATCTATCAAAATGCGATTACAATAAATGTGAAGTAATGTAACAAGTATGATATAGCACAATATAATATCAACATGTACCAAGAGTGATTAAAAAGTAGAAACCATCACTTCCTATTAAAATCACTAACCAAATAAGTCTAGGAAAAGAATTATAAAACATAGTGACAAACATAAAAAGGGTAAGAACAATCTTTGTAGCAAACGAAGACTTATAAATCATTAAAAGGGAAAACAAGGCAAATATCTTCCTGTTAGCATTGATATTTTAACATTGCTTAGAAGGTTCTGGATAATATAATGAAAATAAAATATAAGTATTGGAAGAAAGAGACAAATGTATCTCCACATTTACATATCTCTAAACATCTGAAGAGACCATTTCAATTCTTGGGTGATAATTTAGCAAGAAATAGTGAAATAGCCCAAATTTAAATATGTATAAAATAAAAAGTTTTATTTAAGAGAGTAATATCTCCCCCAAATCCCCTGCAAAATATTTTAGATGGTGTGAACTTATTTTGTATAAATTCACTCCTTGCAAGGCATGCTATAAATCATTGATTAACAAAAATAGAGCAAAAAATAAGTGTTTCCTCTTTGCATCTAACTATATGCACATAAATGTGTGTTTGTTTTGTGAAGCGCCCCCTACTTCAAAATTTGCTGATATTATCGTCCTTTTATTTTTTAAAACTCTCATATTGCGTATCTGTCATACATTAATGCTCCCACTCTATAAATGCCATAATTAAGTGACTTCTCTTGGATTCCTTTTCTAAATTTTTAAAAATGTTTATTTATTTTGGAGGGGAGAGAGAGAGAGAGAGAGCAAGAGAGTGGCGCAGAGAGAGAGAGAGAGAGACAGCTTGTGAGCAGGGGAGAAGCAGAGAGAGAGGGAGACACAGAATCCCAAGCAGGCTCCCGCACTGTCAACGCAGAGCCTGACATGGGGCTCAAACCCATGAACCCTGAGATCACAACCTGAGCCGAAGTCAAGAGTTGGACACTCAACTGACTGAGCCACCCTGGTGCCCCCCCTTTTTCCTTTTCTTTCTCAGGCATGCCCCGCTGAGATCACACCCTGCTTCCTGCAGTCTCATGAGTTTGGCACCCCTCCATCCTGTGCAATCCCTTGTATCCCCATCAACACCTCTCCTGGGAACTCTAGACCCACACATACATGTATTTCCAAATAAAGTAAGTCTAAAAGGAAAATTATTAAAATAGGGCAACCCACCACAGAAAAACCAGCTGCGCGCTTTGTTGGCAAGGGTGACTTATAAAACATTCCTCTTTAAAAATGAATGATGAATGAATGAACGAGTGAATGAATAGATCGATGGCCAGTGCCTTACCATCACCTTTGCTATTTAATATCATTTGGAAGTTTCTAGACAATAAAAAAATAGAACACAGAAATACAACCACTTGGAGAATACCCCCAGGATCTCCTGTTCCAGGAGCATATCACAGTCACCATGCACAGCACTGAACCTGCCCCCAGCTCTTTGCAAACACTCACCACGGCTCCTTGTCCTGACTGCCCTCTTCCAAATGAGCCTGTCCCTGTCACTGAGGTTTACACTAGCGAAATCGTCTTTCAGTTCCTCCCTCTTCATATTTTTTTTTTAATCTGTGTCTGTGATCTTACAAAATCCCTGCACCTCTTGTCATTCTGCTGATATTTTCCCCTGTCAAATTTTCAGTGTCACTTGGACTTGTAAGGAAGGTCATTCTTTCTTTAATGAGACTCAAATGCCCAAGCCACTAAACACTATCGCCATATTTCTCTCTATATAGACATTTAAGCGATGTCAGCCATAACAAAGCCTAAACCAGAGCCTCAAGTGATTTCTGTCACCTCCTGAAGTCTACCCTGCCAGCTGTGCCGAGCAGAGGTGGGTCCACCCCGGACCCCACTATACCTTTCCTTAGTGACACTGCGCCTCTTACGGTTTTCGCTGATTTCTCTTCCTTTCTGGACGCTGAGATTAGTTTGCAAGCATCCTGCACCTGGGGTGCCGTCCTTCTTCATCCATCACACGTTCAAATCTACCCATGTTTTAAGGTACAACTTAAATGCCATTTCCTTAATGAAATAGTCTGGCTAGAAGTCCTCTCTCCCTGAACAGCACTAAATTTTACTTTCAGGACCCCTGTGACATTTATTCCCGTCTATTTTATATCACAGTGATTCTCACCAACCTTTCTCTGTCCTGGGTGAACTTAGGGCTTAGAGTTACAGCCATGACTTGAGCTTTTTTTTGTTGTTGTTACCCCTTATTATTAAATGAAGTGCTTTTCATGGAGTAGAGGATGAACACTTAAGTTTTAAATGAATATTTTATATGAAATTGACCAATTGTGATTAAGTTCACCAATTGGCTAAATATCTATAAAATAGAAGGTGTAGAAATAGCCTTAAGTGCTTGTGGTTTTAAGGAAACATTACTTTCTGGCTTATGTTTGAGCTTTTAGCTGAGGATTTTATTGCTACTGTTAGTTCAGAATCCATTAGGAACTAAAATGCGCCTCTGGAAGGTTTTGAAGAGAGAAATTTCTCTCTAGCCCTTGTTAGACATACTCTCAAGGCTGAGTACAGCTTTCAGTACAAGGAACAGAGGGGATGGAAGTCCTGCAGGGGCGTCCAGGGGACTGCGCAACGGGCCTCTGTGTCCCCTGTCTCAGTCACATCCATGAGTGAATGTCCCGCTCCTCAGAGCTGGCAGAGAAGGCACTGGCTCACTTCTGCCAGGAAGTAGGAATTATTTTCTTCATTTTGTCAATGAAAACTTTGGCAACGAAGAATCATCAGTTGGTAGTAATATAGTTAGTGTTATTAATACTGTTACTATTACTGTCGTCCAAATGGTCATGTGCCCATTGCTATGGGAAGTATGTTGGGATCCTCCAGAGGGGCAGAACCAGTATCTCGTATGTATATAGTCTACAGCGTGGCAGAATGGACACACACACTTCGCCATCACCGTGACCACGGAGCTTATGGTCCAAACTGGAGATCTTTGAGGGTACCTGGGTGGCCCAGTCCGTTAAGCGTCCAGCTCTCGATCTTGGCTCAGGTCGTGATCTCACAGTTCGTGGGAGGGCGTGGGTTCGAGCCCCACATCGGGCTCTGCACTGACAGCATGGAGCCTGCTTGGGATTCCCTCTCTCTCTCCCTCTCTCTGTCCCTCCGCCGTTCACGCTGTGTCTGTTCTCTCCAAAACTGGAAAACTTTGAGAACAAAGCCTTTATTTATAATTATGTAAGCCCTCAGGCATAAATTGTACATTTCTTGGCAAATCAAAGCTATTAGTAATCGTACTCACAGCTAAAAAATGTGACTCAAAAGTGGTTTCCTAGTGACCACACACCTTCTGATTATCCGCCTTTCTATTTATACCTCCCCACTTGGTGCCCTTTATGATGCTCTAGTCTAACAAGCAAACTACGTTTTACCTTTTTCCTGTTTTGTACCCTGGGTGAGTTAGTAGACGTTATTTTGAATTTTATTTCTCAGGGAATCAAATGATGGAATTAGTATTTTAACTGTCAAATTCACCTGTCACAGGAGATAGTCGTAGGACCCGCCCCCCCCCAATACCGGGTTTTCCCCAGAATTTTTCCTATCTCATTTGAGAGATCTTTGCAGTGTTTTTATATGTGCTGGGATTCTCCATATTTTCTGGGGGGAAAAAATGACAGATTTTGGAAGTGAAGGACGTAGGTGTAGGATGGGGGCCACGCAATAGAGGTGGGCAGGACCAGCAGGCCAGGATTGGTGAAAGATGGTCCTAATTAACAGCTTGTAGAAAATGACCACCTTGTAGACTGTTTATCAACAGTACGTTCTTGTTCTTGTTTTTCTGCAAACATCTCTGCAGGGCGAGGCAGCAGGGAGCAGAACAGTGTCATGGCTACTGGTGTGCCTGGGGAGCCCCTGCCTCCTGGGGATACATCCCATGGCTGGTAGTGACACTGTGTGTCCGGGTGCGGGCTGTTCCCCGTCTTTGTAAGTGAAATGCCTTCGAGTTGGCTGTGTGTTTTATGAGCCTGCAGATTTGCTTCCCCGCTAAGGAAGTCGACTGTCCCCGAAGATAAGTCTGTATGTCCACTGCTATAGACAACTCCTCCTTTAAAAAATATTTTCACGGGGCGCCTGGGTGGCTCAGTCGGTTAAGCGTCCGTCTCCCGCTCAGGTCATGATCTCACGGTTCGTGGGTTCGAGCCCGTGTTGGGCTTTGTGCTGTCAACGTGGAGTCTGCTTGGGATTCTGTGTCTCCTTCTCTCTTTGCCCCTCCCCTGCTTTTGCTCTGTCTGTCAAAAGTAAATAAATGTTAAAAAAAAACTTAAAAGGTATTTTCATAAATTCCTAAGCACTTGGCATAGCATCACACAATCCCCCTGTGGTCCACGGGGTGTTGCTTAATCCGCTGTCTGCCTATCATTTCGGCCTCAGCAGATGCAGGGTACCATCCACTCGTCCCAGCAGACCGCGTTGCGGGTCCTTAACTCGGCACCCTCACAGAGCGGTGTTGTCTCTGCCCCAGCTGATGCAGGCCGCCCTGTCACACATCGTACCCGCACGTGTGCACACACACTTCCCGAGCTAACTTCTGCTCTGGTTTTAGGAGCCTGCCCTTACTCGTTAATCTAAATCTGGTTTCCCTCTCGCACGCTCTCCTAGTGAGCCTTCGGAGTGTTTATTTTTGTTGCTGCTCACTTGTATGATTATTAGTTTAATTCTGGCCCTCTTCAGAATCTGGGTTCCGTAAGCACAGAAGCTGGGTCTGTGTTGTTTCCCCCCTTCGGTCCCATCACTGGCCCAGCAGGTGGCCTGGACTCTGTTTGCATCCAGTGTGGGTGAAAATACACACACATTATAGCAGGTGTACGTGATGTTTACACCCAGTTTTGTTTCATGTGATGTCTCTGTTAGAAAATGTGCCTCTCTCATGTTTGTCACATAGAATTGTAGCATCTACTAGAAAAATGTAATCCTCCCGTTCATGGTCAGCCTTTGTCAGTGCAGTTAGATGTTTTCTTTCTTGACTCTTTCCTCCAGGTTCCTAGCTTTGAGGCTGTGGCCACATGAGTCACTTTGTAGGTCCTAATATTTATGCACATATGGATGTAATTGCTCCTCCGTTTCATTTCCGGTCCCTTCCGCAGGCTGGCCACGCCTGGCACCCTGAGGAACGCTATAGTACGTATGCTGAACTCACACCTGTGTGCTTCCGGCCTTCTAACACATCACAGTCCAGGGCCTCGACTGTCTTGAACACACTATGATAATTATTTATAAAAATGTATATTGTTAGGGAAAAAGAGCCACCTGACCCTTTTACAAATATTATTTTCGTGTTCTCTCTATCCTGCTGAAATTCATCCTTTGTTATCAATACTGTACTTCTCTGCGTTCTGAAGTTACAGACATTTGAGAATGCTGAGCAGGGTACAGCGTTATGAGCAGTGACGTAGCAGCAGATGTGGGTTTCCCTCTGTCCGCTTGTTGTTTTGATACATTCTATACTTCCCTGGGGCTGTATGGACTTTGCCTTAACCCACCTGCGGTTTGTTACCTGCTGTCCCTTGCTTAAAGGAGAGATCAAGACAAGGCTCTAGCTCGTGGGGTCTCTCGGGGCCAGGGTCTGATCCTAGACTCAGACAAGGGTTTTGTAGCAACCTCGGGGTGTTCCTGAGAGCAGGGAGCACAGACGGTAGCCGTAGCATACATTTAGAACCAGGAGAATAACATGCTCAGTGAAACAGCGAAACAGCGGTTCTCTTGGGCAGGCCGAGGTTTCCTCTCCCTGCCCCTCCAGCCCGTTCCTTCGTCCCGTGGTTCTTTACTTAATAATTGCCAAAGTGGGGAAGGATATTTAAAATTTTAACAGAGATATGTGTATTAAATTATTCAGATTTCTGATGCACCTTTTCCTCCCCCAGGTTACATATTCTCTGGCATAAATAATACATTGGAAACAGCAAGTGAGTTTTCAACTATTTTATGCCCTTCTTTTAACAGTGCCTCGAATGATTGCGAAATACAGGTCTACAAGCTAAAGAAAGTCTCCGGGGAGCTTTTCCTTCCGGGTGACTGTGTCTGATTTGAGTTGGCAGCGCTTCTGAGTGATGTCAATACCTGACAGCTGGTGGCCTCTTGAAACGTTGCGAGTTACGTACGGTTTTCATTCCATCTCCTGAAAAGCTCTGACAGACACAGACTCGAGCGATGTTTGTTTGTTAGCATTTCAGGGGGAAGCATCACATTGTACTTGGATGCAGGAGCGGACCACAAAGCCAGCCGTCTAAACGCTCGGTTTCACAGCCTGGTTTTGGGAACGTGCAGAGCACAGGCATCACTAGACGGGAGTTCAAGTCCTAGCTGTTCCATAATTGCCCATGTGGCTTTGGGCCTTAACTTTCATCCCCTATAAAGTGGGTCGATTGCAGAAGATGGCCTCAAATTTTCGTTTTGTTTTCAGTTCTAAAATTGATATCCACCTAACACTGAAAAAACTGATAACAGTACAGAGAAGTCTAAAATCACTTATAATAGCACAGCTTAGAGAGAGTCAGTGGATTAACATTATTACGTGTTTGCTTTTATCCTTTTTTATGCAAATGTCTGTTAGTTACATATTTGCATATTCTGTAGGTACATACATATATTTTACGTGCATATCTGTATTTCCCATACCTATGTTTTACGTATTACAGAATTGATTCATACAGCAGTGCATTCTGGTTTTTACTTACTATAGGAACAGCATATCTACATGTTATAAAAAAATGTAGTTTTAGGATTTTGTTAATTATATGGAAGGCATAATTTATTTAAAAGCTACTGATTGTTATTTAGCTTCTACTTTTTCGTAATTACAAGAATGATGAATGTCCTTTCACCCTAACATTGGTCCACATTATTTATTATCCAACAGTAGGGAATTATTAGAATGAAGGACTGCATTTAATTACAGTAACCGTTTGGAAAAAGGTAAATTCTGCTCTGAATTGTTATTTTCACAGAGATTCAGAAAATATGGGAGGTATTCAACAAGAGCAATAGAAATATTGCCCAGAAAGCTCTCGATTTAGCTCGCGTGGAGAGGGTCAGCTAGAGTGCTCTCCACCGAGTTCATCCTCAGCAAGACCTTATGTTGTTAAAAAAGAATAAAAATGAAATAAGAAAAAAGGTCGAACGACCGTGCGGAAGAGAAGCTTGTATTTCGCATTGTGTGCCTGCTGGTTTCGTCAGACTGGCTCTTCGTGGTCCCTACGGGCATTCTCAGGAACAGTGATAGGCGAACCCGTGCCGGGAGGTTATTTTGATTGTGTGTTTTAGACGCAAAATCATTGCGACATCTGTGATTGCACCCTCCCGGGTGGCACTTTTCAAACATCCCCTCTACCGCCATCCACCACTCTGCACAGTGCACTCATTTCCGGGAGTTCCCGTCTGCAATCTCCAGATGTGTCACTAGATGGAAGAAGAGGACTTTGGTTAGATTCTAGCGGCCGCATTTCACTCGGTAATTTTCGAATCTGGGATCCATTCAGTTTGATTCCATTACAATAATTCATTTGGTGAGATCCTAGGATAGCTTTCTGTACCCACCAGCATTTTTTTCTGGAGTTATCTGAGTTCTGTTTAGAGCATCCCACGATGCGTGAAGCCACGGGAGTTTGCAGAGCCCTCTTGCTGTGATTTCAGGGTTCCGCCCAGGGTGGCCCCGCTTGGTGGTCAGCCTGTGTGTCTTGTTGACCTACCTGGCGTGGGGGTCAGCCTGCCTCACATCATCGGCCTTTGGCTCACAATCCTTTGGGAGCTCTCTGCCATTTCTGTGAGGACGGGATCATAGCCCATCTGGTGACCTCAGCTCCTTGTCCAGGACGCCTACTCAAATCTACATTCCTGTGTTCCCATCTTTGTAAGCTGTGCATTTCGGGGTTTGTACACGCTCGGCCATTTGGCCGTTTGATTGTGCTGAAGGCTGTCTGTGGCCTGCCCACCCGGGCACCGTGCCCCTCTCCTGCCTTGACATGGCCTCCAGTACCTTCAATCCGATCTTTAAAAGCAGGATCCACTCAGTATAGAGTTATCTCCATGAATGTGTGTTCCCTTAATGTAGTTTCTTTCCAGAGAAAGGGTTCCTAGGCATTACCCCATCTGCCGTGACCAGGTCACTGCAACAGTTTGCAAACACGCCATGCGTATACCCAATGGTGCTACAGGTGATCGCGTGTGTTTTGGTCGACTTCGGCATGGAACAGTTAACGGTAAGTCGTGTCGTGTAACAAGTCGTATTTATGTCCTTACTTGCCTCATTCAGCTCTTTACTTTTTTTTTTTTTAATTTTTTTTTTCCAACGTTTATTTATTTTTGGGACAGAGAGAGACAGAGCATGAACGGGGGAGGGGCAGAGAGAGAGGGAGACACAGAGTCGGAAACAGGCTCCAGGCTCCGAGCCATCAGCCCAGAGCCCGACGCGGGGCTCGAACTCACGGACCGCGAGATCGTGACCTGGCTGAAGTCGGACACTTAACCGAATGCGCCACCCAGGCGCCCCCAGCTCTTTACTTTTAAGCTCTGTTTGTATTGCTGTGTGTCCTCTCCATTGTTCTTGCTGCTGCACAGTTGGAGAAGCGTTTCAGAGTGTGCATCCACGATGTTTATTTATCTGTCCGTCTCTCAGTTATGGAAAACTAAGTTGCATCAGACTCTCTGCTATCACAAACAATGCTTTGATAAATATCTTTTCATGTGTACCTGTCTTGCCGTATACTTCGGCAAGATTTTTCCAAGATTTGGATCCTGGAGACAGATCACTGACTCATTGCCTACATGCATCTCACATTTCAGTAGCACTTTCCAGAATGCCTTTATCAGTACATTTCCAGCTCCTGCAGGCAGACTGGTGTTGATGGTGTGCTGCTCTCTGATGTTTGCCTTTTTTTGTGTGTGCTTGTTGAGTGCATTCTAATTAGATGGCAATGTGATATGGTTCAATTTAATAGATGCGAACTATTTGTTGACTTAGTCCTGCAGATGTCTTTTTTTCAGGTTGTCATCTGTTTGCTGACTTTGTCTGTTGTGCCCTTAGATTGAACTGAAATCCTTGCAAATGATGTAGCGATATGCATTAACAGTTTGCGTTATGGTTTGTGCTTTTTGTGTGTTCTTTAGGAAGACATTTCTCTTTGGTTAAAATTATATTCTCCAGGCATTGTCTCGTCTACTTTCCAGGAGTGTTTTCCTCTACTTCCGTGGTTTTACTAATTGTCTGGCTATAAATCATTTATAAATTACCCCTGGTTTCATCAGCCTGTAGAGGGGTACGGTTTATACCTATATAAACAGTGTATACACTTTATACCTGTCATATTTTTCCCATATATGGCATAAAGTGAAAGAGACAGCAAAATTTTTCTTTTCTCTAACACCATCTACTTATTCAGTACATTATTCCCACATGTTTTTTGGGTGTTACCTTCACCAAATACCAGATTTCCATATGTCATCTACCTGTTCCATCCTTTTACCTTTTCTTTCTTCAGTAGTATCGTATGTCTACCAAAAAATCCATTTGTTTTGAAATGAGTTTGAATGCTTAATAGAATATGTCCTTCTTTCCTCTTTGTCCTTTTTTTTTCAAACTTTGCTCTTTGTAGATCTTTATACCTTCATAAATTGGCTTTATTGAGTTGATTTAAAAAACACTGGGATTTTTTTTTTTATAGCTATGGCACTGAATTTACAGATTATCTTGGCTAGGAGTAACAAGTTTGCTCTATTGGCTTTGTTACTTATTTTTTCCATTCCTGGTTGTAAAATAAAACCAGGACTAATGTGGGCCTTTTTGACTTGTCCCTTGTCTTAGTCTGTTCAAGCTGCTGTAACAAAATCCCACCGACTGGGTGGCTAAACACAGCAGGCGTGTACTGCTCACAGTTCTGGGGCTAGGAGTCTGAGGTCAGGATGTCAGTGTGGTCAGGGGAGGACTCCCTTGGGTTCATAGCTGCACCTTCTCTGTGTACCCTCACATGTGGGAGGTCTAGGGAGCTCTCAGGAGCCTGTTTGGCAAGGCAGCATCCTCACCCATGAGGGTTCTGCTCTATGATGTAAACACTTCCCACCTACTTTGGGAGTTAGGGTTTCAACATGTGAGTTGAGGGTGGGGAGACACTGACATTCAGGCCACAGCATTCCTGAATATTACTAGAAATAAGTTTAAAGTTTCTCTGTTAACATCAAGATGTTTGCGCTGTCCATTTGGTTTGTCACTTGAATGAGCTATCCTACTATTTCAGTTTCCTGAAAGTTGGGTCATAAAGATGTAAATAACATTATAGTATGGTTTTCCTGGAAATATTACATAATCGTAAAGTATTATCATCTACCTAATCATGAATGGGACTTCTGTTGGTGGATTCTCTGATGCTGAGTCATTCTTGTATTGCTGATACGAAACTAATCTGATCCTGATGTACTATGCGATTAGATTTTATAAATATTCTTTACTTAGAATGTTTGAATCCATTATCATGAGATTGATTGGCTTATAACTTTCTTTTTGAGTCTCATAAAATGAGTTCATCAGTTTTCTGTCTCTTATATAGTCTGGAATACCTTGTGTAAATTACAGATTCTATTTTATGAATGTTCGGAGAAAACATCCTTGAAAAATCGTCGGTATATTTTGTTTGAGGCACAGAGGTGCTCTTCATCGGTCCGGTCTGCTTTTTGAAGTCACCAATTCTTCTTTAGCAACCCTGGCACTTTATTCTGTCCCAGAAATGTATCCATTTGGTCAATTACCAAGTTTATTAGGATGTAACAGGTAATATTTTATTTTTCTATCGATTTCTTAGCCCTGGATATGTCCTTTTTATTTCTGTATTTATTTATTTTAAAGTTTGTTTATTTATTTTGAGAGAGAGTGGTGGGGGGTGCAGAGAGAGAGAGAGAGGAAGAGAGAGAATCCCAAGCAGGCTGCACTCCAGCAGCAAGGAGCCTTACCTGGGCTCGAACTCATGAACCATGAGATTATGACCTGAACCAAAACAGAGTCAGAGGCTTAACCAACTGAGCCACCCAGGTGCCCCAGTTTTTGTATTTATTTATTTGCATATCTTATTTTGATCAGTTTTGATCAACAGGCTTATCTATTATTATTAATCTTTTCAAAGACCCAGCTCTTAGTTTCATTATTTCTCTTTATTGCATGTTATTTATTTTCCTTTTTTTGTTTATCTTGTCTTTTATTAATCTTTCCTATCCTATTTTCTTCTTTCTTGATTTTGACATTTGTCCAGTTGCTCTGGAAAATAAAAGCATTTAGCTCTTTATCCATATATTGTTTTAGACTTTATTTATTTGTTTGTTTGTTTGTTTGTTTGTTTTAATCTCTGTGCCCAGCGTGGGCATAGCACTCACAACCCCAAGATCAAGAATCTCACGCTCTCCTGACTGAGCCAGCCAGGCACGCCTCTTTATTCATAGTTTTAATCATTCATTTTCTGATTAATGTATACAAAAGAGTAAATTTGTATGGAATACATATTATAAAATTTTACTCCTCTGTTCCTCAGATTTTAGCCTGTAGAGATTTCCCTTAATGGCCAATTCTAATCATTTTGTAACATCTATATTACTTTGATTTTTAACCTGAGTTACTGATTAATATGGTTTATTGATTAATTCCAGATATATTGATGTTTAAAACATTAATGTTCTCAGGGCGCCTGGGTGGCTCAGTCGGTTGAGCGTCTGACTTCGGCTCAGGTCATGATCTCGCAGTTCGTGAGTTGGAGTCCCGTGTCGGGCTCTGTGCTGACAGCTCAGAGCTTGGATCCTGCTTCAGATTCTGTGTTTCCCTCTCTCTGTCCCTCCCCTGCTTGCACTCTGTCTCTCTCTCTCTCTCAAAATAATAGACATTTAAAAATTAAAAAAAATTCAAATAATTTTATATAGAAGCATTCAATAAACATGCTCATTTTAGTTATGAAAAATAAATAATATATGTTAAGATCATATCATAAAAGGCTTTAATAGCTGATCTAATAAGGTAACTTTTGAAAGCTTGAGAACTAAGGGGAAAAATCATACATGGTATATGTTAGATTAATCTGAAATACAGAGGGAAGGTTTGCTGTAGGACGAACTAGAAGCTTATTCTTATAGGTCAGACAAGCTATCGTTGGAGCCTGAACATCTAGTGGTAGTAAGAAGACAGAAGAATTAAGGACAATAAGACCACAAATTTACTGGATGTGGGAGATAGAAAAAAAATCTAGTAATAAGATAAAGCTATCCTATTCCAGTTGAAGGTATGCCCTGAGAAAGAAATTACATTACTTTGTAATGCTATTCCAAATGCACAGTTTGAATTTAGTCATGAAAAATATCAGACAAACACAACTATAGTGATTATTCTGCAAAATAACTGGGTTATACTCCTCAAAATGCCTAGGTCATAGAAGAGAAGGATGGAGACACATTCCCAGATTAAAGCATGAAGTGACATGATAACTAAATACTGTATTCAGTGCTACATGGAACTGCCTCTAGCTTTTGTTTTTGTTCTAATAGGACCCCTGTGTGGTAACTGGGAAAATATACAATGGCCTTAAGATTAGGTGATATTGCTGTGTCCATGTCATTTGTGGATTTGGATAAAAGCACTGTGAGTTTTTAAGAGAGTATCCTTTTTCTTGTGATATAATGTTAACATATTTTAGAGTTGTTGTAAAATTTGAAAGCATACAGAATAAGGACCAATCCATAGAATTAAATTAGAAATAAAATCAAAATAAATATGAAAGCCTCATGTAATTGAGAATTAAGTTACACATGTCTAGGTAACCATTGGTTTGAAAATATTTTGAACTAAATAATAAAAAACTGACATATCAAGATGTTGGAGAGGCTGATAAAGTATCTAAAGGAAACTACTTAAGGACAAATGCTATTAGAAAATAATAAAAGTCTACAGTTAGTTAGCTAAACCTCTCTTCTGAGGCTTAAGAAAATGAGCAAATTAAAGCCAAATTGATAGAAGGAAGGGAATAATAAAAGTACAAGAAGTTGATACACTAAAAAACAGATTAAAAGTAGAGAAAATTAAAGCCAAACATTTTTTATTATTAAATTAATAAAGTCCTAGAAACACTGATCAAAACATAAATGATCAGTGTCAGGAATAGAATGGGACATCACTACAGATCAAAGAGATACAAAAAGGACAATAAGAGAATAAAAACTTTATGCCGATTCATTCAAACTTAAGTGCAGTGGACACATTAAAAAATTATACACACACACACACACACACACACACATACACATAAAACTTACAAAACCAAGATGAAATAGAAAACTGGAATAACCCCATATGTATTAACATTTTGAATCTGTTGTCAATGTCTTTCTATAAAGAAAGCTCCAAGACCAGATGGTTTCATTGACAAATTTTATTAAATATTTAAAATAAGAGGCCTTGCCGGTACTACACAAAGTAAGAAGTTAGAAGAGGTGGGATACTTCCCAGCTAGTTTTATGAGGCTGTTATGAGAATGGTACCCAAACCTGCCAGAATGGATGGAGAGAAGGATGCTGTACAGCAATGTAGGTCATGAACACGACTGCAAAATATATTTTTCAAAACTGCAAATCATATCCAGCAATCTGTAAAAGCAGGATACACGTTTCAATCACTGTGCAATCCCACCTGACTTTTATATGGAAATTAACAAGCTGAGCGTAAAAATCTATGTAGGAAAACAAAGAACCCAGAAGAACCGAAACAACCTTGGAAAAAGAAGATGAGAACTGATAGGGATGACTCTTACTTCCCAACTTCAACACTTACTGAAAAGCCACTGTCATCCAAACAAGGTGCTGTTTGCATAAGGATAATCCTGTGAATTAGTGCAACCGAATTGAGAGTCGGGAAAGAAACCCAGACATCCCTGGGTAATTTTGCCTCAGGAGGAAACTGTGTAGAAGGCTGGCAGAAAGAGAAAGGCTATGTTGCTGGAAAAGTTTCTGATTGTTTGTGATTCCAGGTGTACAGGTGACTCTTTCTGCAGGGTTTCAGAACCTGAGGTGTTTCGGTTAATGCATGTTATTTGTGTTGGGTGTTCTGGCATGAGCTAGGGCAAGGGGAATAAAACTGGCCCCAAAGCGGCCATGAGGGCATGAGTGCCGAAAGCTCGAGAAAGCCAGCGCATCGGGATCCAGTGTGACATCCGCCCTAGTTCTGGGAAGCGCAGGGAGCGTCTGGAAAGTGTTTTTCATGCCCAAAAGAAACTTAGAAAAACTGTTAATATGAAAATAATTTTCTGTGTTTTATATGCATAGCTTTATAGCCATTCTACAATGAGCAGCAGGATGGAAACATCACGAATTAAAACTGGTGAACCTTGCAAGACACTGTTTGAAGTGTGACTTTAGGACTAACCACAAAAAAGGCTGCTGTTCTGGGAAAAAGCGAATCAGGGAAACGCGAGTCAAGTGTCAGGGTCAGACTCGAAATTGTGCCTGACGCCGCCAGGGGACCTGAAGCCAGAGCCGGTTAGTGTCGGGGAGGAGGTGTGTCAGCCCGTCAGCCACAGGACGCTGTGCTTCCCCAGACTGCCTGCATCTCTGAGATCCGGGAAGAAGCAAGGAAGACAGGCCCACGCTGACAAGCACAAACGCCAACCTAAGAAAAAGAAGTGTCCCTGTTTTTTTCTAACGTTGACTTACCCGCCATCTCTGATCCCGAACCCTCTTCTCTCCGTCCCACGTGTAAACCCGTCGGCACCGATGCCGGGTCCGGCTGCAGCCTGACGTGGCTGCTCTGTTGTTCAGGGTGCAGAAGATAACGCACGCGTGCGGTCTGGCCCGAGCTGATCGTGGCATCGCAGCTTCTCAGACGGAAATCTGTACAGTGGGGCGCCTGGGTGGCTCGGGTCTTGATCTCACGGCTCCTGAGTTGAAGCCCCACGTCGGGCTCTCCGCTGTCAGCTCAGAACCTGCTTTGAATCCTCTGTCTCCCTCTCTCTCTCTGCCCCTCCCCTGCTCACTCTCTCTCCGTCAAAAATAAATAAACATTTAAAAAAGGTTTTAAAAATTCTATACACGTAACTTGCAGAAAAACAGCATGAGAAGCACCACACAGTTTCTATGGAATTTTTTTTCTTCAAAAAATAATCCAGGGTTGATTAATGCCCTTATTTCAGAAGTCCTACCCCTGGTGAACTCAACAGTAAGCAGTACTGAGAGCTTCCAGATGATGAATATAAAATGGCCTTAGAGGGGGAAAAATAATAACTCTTAAATTATTGAAACCACCTAAAGGAATTTGCAGCCTTAGAACGGAGGCCAATCTTTCATGAAGCAGGAAGGTTACTTTCTGGGCTCAGCCGTTTACTTTGAAAGTAGTCAGCTGCACATTTTATGTAACTTCCCGTCATCATAAGCAAGGCTGGGTTTGAATCCCAATCACGTGACACAGGTTGTCCTTTCCCCTTTCTCTTGAGGATATTGTGCGGCTCTGAACGGATTATATCCGTAAGACAACATGGTCAGTACAGCTCATGTTAACATGGGCCCTCGTGTCACATAGTCCTGCTCTCCAACCCAGCTGTGCAGCCTTGAACGGACTCCTTCGAAAGCTTTAGCTTCTTTATCTGTACGGCAAGGATGACCGTATACCTAGTCCGTAAGGTTGTGGTGAGGTTACAAACACCATCCACATGTCACAGGAGCACAAAGGATTAGTATCCAGCATTTGCCTCACTCCCGCCTCATTGCACAGGCTTGGTAATGCCCAGCCTGACCCCAAGATGTCTGTCTGTCTGTCTGTCTCTATCTCTCCCTCAATTTTCTTCTGCACATTGACCTTCCACAGCAGTCTTTTCCTCATTGCTAGTTGTCTTTTCAGAATATTTTTTAATATGAAATTTGTTGTCAAATTGGTTTCCGTACAACACCCGGTGCTCATCCCAACAGGTGCCCTCCTCAATGCCCATCACCCACTTTCCCCTCTCCCCACCCCCATCAACCCTCAGTTTGTTCTCAGTTTTTAAGAGTCTCTTATGGTTTGGCTCCCTCCCTCTCTAACCTTTTTTCTTTTTTCTTTTTTCTTCTTTTTTCCTTTTCAGTGACTCCTTTCTGCCCAGTGCATGAGATCTGAGAGACAACGTCATGTACATGTTCACTGGCCTCAGGATCAGCCTAGTTCAGATATTAGCTCCGTCACAGATTAGCTATTGAAACCATATGACATTTGAGTGACTTTCTTCATCTTGCCGGGACTCAATTTCTTTTCTTTTGTAAAGAAAAATAATATAGTCCCTTTTTTCAGAAGAAACAAGATAACATTAAAGCATGTAACCTAAACCTGTTAGATAGTAATTGTTGAGCAAAATTTAGCTGTTGTTTTTCCTAATTGTGGGGGAACTCCAATTATTATAAAGTATTATTTTATATATTCTCAAACACTTCATACTGTAACTGTTTTTATTATATAATCATCTTTTGTGGCAACAGTTAAAGCAAGCTTATGTCACCTTCAGCAGGGTAACTCTTTAACTGGTATGTCCTGGTGAAAATTTTTCATACAACTTCTATGCATTTTGCTTCACCCGTGAGTCAACATATCACTTTAAATGTTTTTAAAGAATCCTTATTAAAAATTTGTTCACAAAGATCTTGAATATTTGAAAAAGAAAGTGGTAGTGTAAATACTTATCTCTCAGATTAAATGGCTCTTCAGGCCTTCAGGTCTCCAGGTCTCACTAGTAAAGCTAAAGAAACGTAATAAAGAAATAAAAATAGATCAAAGAACTCTGTCCAGAACAGGAGTGTCTAGTGCGTGTTACCTCTGGGCTCCGACACCTTTGCAAGATACTTTCATTTGAAATCATTTGGCCTCGTGAGCCTGGGAGGGACTAGAGAAGATCTTTTCCAGTAAAATGCAAAGAAATTTCACTGAGTGCATCTCTTCCTTTGGTCCAAAGAAAGCCTGAGCTGAAAGTATGTTTTTTTTATAGCCAATTTTCAGTTTCTTCCAAACCAAACACAGATTTTTTTTTAAGGGAAATTGCAATTCTAACCTGCTGAATATGGGAAAAGAATCAGAGAACAAGGACTGATGAGGAGGCATGTGATATTTTCTGAGGGTTAGTTTGGTCAGAGCTGGAGTTGTTTTTATTCCACCGCTCCTCTGAAGGATGGTAGGAACGTTCCCGTGGTAGCCCGTCTCCCAGAGATTCACCAAGAGTCTTGTGTGCCCCACCCGGGCCAAGCTCCTGTTTCTATGAGGAACAGATGATTTAGGGTTTATAGGAAGCCAGAAAATGTAGCTCATGGACCTGATGTGGGCTCCTTTGGGGGGAATTAATTTCTGGATAAACCTGTGTCTCCCTCAGGTACTGGCTTCTACACGTGCTGTCAGAAATAAGATCCATTCAGCCGATTTGCAAACACAGCCCACACCCCAATTTTTCAACTTGGGATTTACATGTTTGTGATTATCACCGTTAATTTAAGTTTTAAGGCTCAAGATAATCCAGGTGTATTACATCTTAAAAAGATGATGGCAACTCGTAAATATTTATAGAACCCTTACTAAGAGCCAGCCACTCTACTATGTGGCCTACGTTGAGTTATTTCATACTCATGGGCAGGACGGGGGTAGTACTGTTATTACCCTCCCTATCCCATAGATGGCACTACACAGGGTAAGTGAGTTCCCGGTGTCACCCAGACAGGCTAGCTCCCACACTGGCGTCCTTACCAGGCCCTATGGTACCTCAGACAGTACGACTTTCAGGCAGTATTGTTGGGATCTTGAGTGAGCTATCAGTTTTATCTTTGAAGGCTCATTGGATTTTTTACATCTTAAAACAAGTTTTCGTTCTTTTTTGCTTTTCTATGTAAGCGTTTATTGCCGTATTGTTTTGCTTACATGTCCCCGACTCCTTGAGCTGTGCCGAAGTCCAGTTCAGGAGATCAGGCTGCCCCTTGGAGTGTGTCTCTAGCAAAGAGCTTCCTAGAAATCACGCCAATGCGACAAGTGTTTGCAGAACAAAGTTGTAGTATGAGCTCTTTGATTAAGTCTGTGAAACATGTGCAGACCCCGTAAAGTCACCTATTTTGCTGATAATTTCTCTTGCAGTCCCATACATCAAAAAAGCATAAGGGGAAGCATTTTCGAGATGAAGTCATTACAGATTTGCTTGGGGAATGAACTTACTAGGAATTAAAGTCACTCACAAGATATTCCTCCTTTCATTTACTTAGTCATTTGACCAACAGTGGCTTTGTATGCCCTTTAGCCAAACAGACTGTAGATTATTTTTTAGCTTATCATTTACTAATTCTCTGACTTTGAGCAATGTCTTTAAGCCTTTATAAAATCTGTAAGCCTTTATAAAATAAGAATAAATGTTGCAAGCTTATTAAAGGGTTAATAGGGATATCCAGTGGGAAAGTACATGTAAAGTACATAGTATCCGCTTAGGCACTAAAAATGGCCCCTCACACCTGTATATTTTTCTCTTCTTTTTTTTTTTTTTTTAACATTTTTTATTTATTTTTGGGACAGAGAGAGACAGAGCATGAACGGGTGAGGGGCAGAGAGAGAGGGAGACACAGAATCGGAAACAGGCTCCAGGCTCCGAGCCATCAGCCCAGAGCCTGACGCGGGGCTCGAACTCACAGACCGCGAGATCGTGACCTGGCTGAAGTCGGACGCTTAACCGACTGCGCCACCCAGGCGCCCCTATATTTTTCTCTTCTAACCTTGCCTGTACCCTGGTCCGGATAAGTAATCTTAAGACCTAGCTCTAATCCATGAAATCCATGAAAAGGCTTCCTTTATTTTTTTCTGATTTAAGTGTGAATTTTTTCATTCTGGCAATCTTAATCTTTGACAGATATTTTTTAAAAAATCTTTTAAATGTTTTTATTTATTTTTGAGAGAGAGAGACAGAGACAGAGACAGAGCACAAGCCGGGGAGGGGCAGGGAGAGAGGGAGACACAGAATCCAAAGAAGGCTCCATGCACTGAGCTGTCAGCACAGAGCCCCATGCAGGGCTCGAACCCATGAACCACAAGATCATGAACTGAGCTGAAGTCGGACACTTAACAAACTGAGCCACCCAGGTGCCCCATAAGTCTTTGACAAATCTTGACACATTCCCAGTATACACACACACACACACACACACACACACACACACACACACACCATAAAACCTCTCTTCAGACTGCGTGTCCTTCCTCAGCACCCCCATGTGGCGTACTTCCACACCCAAGGCCGAATTTCCCCTTCCCCAGCCTTCCTGCTAAAAAGATTTCCAGCTACTCAAGGTCCATTGCACACGCCTTTGCCCTGTAATCTCAATTCCTACAATGGTGTGTTCCTTCCTGTCTGAATTGCTACAGCAACTTGTATGTACTTCTTTTGTGTCAATTATCTTAGGTTGCCCAGCCTTCCAGTGTCCATATATGTCTCTGATCTCCACAGCTGGACAGTGTATTCTCCTGGGAATACAAGGCTTCCTCAGCTTTGAATCCCTTTCAGTGTCTGCCACAGTGTAGACATGTAATAAATATTTGGCCAAATTGCATTGCGTGGCTTGGTTGGTTCATTCTCATGGGGGTTGTCATACAGGTCACACAGCAGCATGAAATTCCTGCATTTGAATTTTTCTAGCTGCTTATTAAGGTCCATTTACTTCCACTAACAGTTGGACAGGTGGTGGGATCATAAAATCATTTTCAAGTTGTGGATTCAGCTATACTTTTGAATGGTCATCAGTGCTCTTTATTGTAGGTAACTGTGTTGAAAGGCCTTTTGGTATCATATGTATAGTCAAAGAAGTGTTCATTGAAAGTAATAGAGGGAAGATAATGGCTTTAATTTTCTTCTTTGTATTCCCCATAGGGACTATATTTAAGTACAGCCATTGGTAGGCCAATCTGGTACATAGAAGCATCATTTACATATTTTTGACTGTTGTATTAAGAGTCAGGTTCAAGTAACCTGTGAAATATATCCAGCTGTCATGTTTTATTGAAACGCAAATAAACAAGCAAAAACAGAACCAGAAACAATCCTTTGGGGCCCTTTCGCTTTAATGAGTCCTTCATTGGTAAGCATGCAGAGGCAAGGTGGTCAGATGGTCCTCTGTTCAAGTCCCCTTTCTGGCCCAGTGCTTTTATTAGTGAGTGAGTAAATCGTAGATCTCAAACATTCTCTCACATGTATTCCTGAAGGAAAAGCAACATTAATGGATAGCATGAAGTAAATAGCTTATTCCAGATCCTCTTGTAGCTATACACTTAGACCCAGTTTCAAACACATGTCTTTCTGCACTTTTTTATTGATATAATTATTAAGGAAGCTATCATTTAGTTTTGTCAAGGTGTAACATGGGTTAAATCAAGGGTAAATTTCAGTTTCTGAAATTCATCTCAGGATGCACGCATGAAAAGATGAGCCCTTGGGGCGCCCGGGTGGCTCAGTTGGTTGAGTGTCTGACCCTTGATTTTGGCTCAGGTCATGATCTCATAGTTCGTGAGATCAAGACCCACATTGGGCTCTGTGCTGAGAGCGCGGAGCCTGCTTGAGATTCTCTCTCTCCCTCTCTGCCCCTCTCTTGCATGCACACACACTCTCTCTCTCCTTCAAAAGAAATAGATTATTTTGAAAAAAGATGAACACTTTTCATATCCAATAACGATGTGTCCTTTCATAAGATACTTGTAAGCATATCTGCACTGAACGTTTTGGCATTAAGTAAAATGTAGGGGACTGTAGGGTTTTTTGCCAAGTAGAGATTTTGCATTTTTTGAAAATGTAGTTGATCCTCATTCTTTGCACATTTCATATTTGCTCATTTGTCTGCTTGCTAACCTTCTTTGTAGTTCCCAAATCAATAATCATGGCACTTTTGCAGTCAATTACAGACATGCACAGAAGTGGCAGAAATTTCAGTGGCCTCGTAAGCTCACTCCCAGGGGAGGATGGACAGGGCAGTGCTCTGCCTTCCTGTCTCAGCTGTCATGTTATAAACAAGTGTTCCTTCTGCTTAGCTCAGCATTTTTCACATTTTCACTTTTCACTTTTCCTGGGTGATTGATTGATTGATTGATTTTGTATTTAGTATTTTTTAAAAAGAGAGAGTGTGAACAGGGAAGGAGAAAAGAGAGAGAGAGAGAGAGAGAGAGAGAGAGAGAGAAAATTCCAAGCAGGCTCCACACTGTCAGCACAGACTCCTATGTGGGGCTCGAACTCATGACTGTGAGATCATGACCTGAGCTAAAATCAAGAGGCAGACGCTTAACCGACAGAGCTACCCAGGCACCCCGTGATTTTGCTATTTAAAATGTCTCCTGGGGGCGCCTGGGTGGCTCCGTCAGTTAAGCATCCGACTTCAGCTGAGGTCATGATCTCACAGTTCGTGGGTTGGAGCCCCACGTCATGCTCTGTGCTGACAGCTCAGAGCTTGGAGTCTCCTTTGGATTCTGTGTCTCCTTCTCTCTCTTCCCCTCCCCTGCTCATGCTCTGTCTCTCTCTGGCTCAAAAATAAATAAAAACATTTAAAAATTTTTTTAAATGTCTCCTGAAGGAAGTGCTGAGATGCTGTCTAGTGTTCTGATTGCAAGGAGGCTATGATGTGCCTTCCGGAGGAAATGCAGGTATTACATGGAGCATGTTCAAGCAACATTATGGTGCCCTTGGCCATGAGTTCAGGGTAAACGAATCAACAAAATATATTAAAGAAGGTGTCTTTAAACAGACAAAAAATATATATAAAACAAGAATATGTATTGATGGTAGATAAAAAGGTGACCAAAAGCTTGCAGGAAACTCACTCTGTATTTTCCTTAAGAACATTGGTTCCTTATTCACTAATTCAGTGTCTACGCTGAGTGTATGGAACCTAAGTACCATGAACAATGAGAATTGCCTATATATTTTAAAAAAAAATTAATTGAAATATAGTTGAATTATATTGATTTCAGGTATACAACATATTGAATTGATAATTGTATATGTTACGATATGCTCACCACCAAAAGTTGTGGCCGTCTCTCACCACACACAGCCATCACAGTCTTACTCCCTATGTTGTATTTTTCATTATAACTACAAGTGTGTACCCCTTAATCCCCTTCACCTCTTTTCCCCATATTCCTACCTCCGCCCCTGTAACAGCCACAAGTTCTAGATGAGTCTGTTTCTCTGTCGTTGCTGTTGATGTTTTGTTTGTTTGGGTTTCTAGATTCCACATGTAAGTGAAATAATATAGTATTTGTCTTTCTCTAAGTTATTTCACTTAGCAAAATTCCTTAGAGTTTCATCCATATTGTCACATATGTCAAGATTTCACTTTATATCTTCTTTGTCCATTCGTCTACTGATGGACACGTAGGTTGGTTCCAATTCTTGACTATTGTAAGTAATGCTGGAATAAGCATAGGGGTGCATATATCTTTTCAAATTAATGTTTTTGTTTTCTCTGCATAAATGCTCAGTAGGAGGATTCTTGGATTATATGCTAGTTCTATTTTTCATTTTATGGTGAGCCTCCATACTGTTTTCCACAGTGGCCACATCGACTTAACGTGCTCACCAATCGTGTACGAGGGTTCCCTTCTCTCCACATCCTCAAGAACACTTGTCAATTTTAGCCACTCTGACCGGTGTGGGGTGGTATCACACTGTGTTTTGATTTGTATTTCCCTGATGATGTGGTTTTGGTTTGTATTTCCCTGACGAGATGTTGAGCATCTTTCCATGTGTCTGTTGGACATCTGGATGTCTTCTTTGGAAAATATGTATTCAGGTCCTCTTCCTATTTTTAATTAGATTACTATTATTATTATTATTTGGTGTTGAGTTGTATAAGCTACTTGATATATTTTAGATATTAAGCCTTTATCAAGATACATCATTTGCAAATACCTTCTCCTGTTTAGTCGGTTGCCTTTTTGTTTTGTTGATGGTTTTCTTCACTGCAGCAGAAGCTTTTTAGTTTGACGTTCTATTTGTTTATTTTTGCTTTCGTTTCCCTGGCCTGGGGAGACATGTCCAGCAAATACTGCTAAGGCTGATATCCAAGAGATTACTGCCTATGTTTTCTTCTAGGAGTTAAAAAAGTCTTGTTTTTAAAATTTTTTATTTATTTTGAAAGAGAGAGAAACAGAGTGAGAGCAGGGGAGGGGAAGAGAGGGAGACATAGAATGTGAGGTTGGCTCCAGGCTCTGAGCTGTCAGCACAGAGCCCAATGCGGGGCTCGAACCCCTGAGCCTCAAGATCATTACCTGAGCCAAAGTCAGAGGCCCAACCAGCTGAGTCACCCAGGTGCCCCTTTTCTAGGAGTTTTATGGTTTCAGGTCTCACATTTAGGTCTTAGAGAATTGCCTGTGTTTTATGAATTTGTCTCCTGTCTCTGATTGCTGGGTCAAAATAAAACTGAGGCTATATTCATCTTACCTTTGATGTTTATATACAGTGCGCTGATAAGGTCTTTCTTTCTCCTCCTAATGGTAACATACATATTCTGTGCCAGTCACATTGCATACAGTAGCTCATTTTATGTCATCGACTCAATGATCCCATGAATAAATTGCATCACACCCCTTTCGTATATTAAAATATTGAGACTCATATCTGCTTATCGAAGTTAAAAAATGTAATATTCCATACTATCCCATGACAGTATGCAAGGCGACTGTACTCTTTGATACTGATGGATTATAAAATGTTAACACACATGCACACACACGTGCATGTGACCCTGCAAACACACACAATCACACAGACATAAAGTATTGTGCAACCTAAACGAAGTCATTCCCTTGCCTTGTAAATTATGTGTTTAATAACAACTATGAAAATGTCTGATGACATAGAAAAGGCTTTCTACAGTCTGTAATGGATTGGTACAGTACACAATTCAATAAGAATTAATTGAGAATCTGTAGAATTAGAAGCAGTGTGTGAAGCATCATGATGTTTAAGCACATTTGCCCTAAAGCATTTTACATTCTCGTAATATACACACAATGCAAATAGCTTAAAGCAAAGCGGGTGATTCCAGTCCGTATTGCCATGTGTTTGGCCATTGGGGAACATTAAGGTAGGTTAATGAACTTTTTTGTACTTACATGACTTAAATTAGCTACATTTAATTTATCCAGATGATTTTAAGTCATATGATTCTATAATGCAGGCTGGCCATTTCAGCTTCCGAGTAAACTCTCAGAGCATCCTGGCGTCTTTTTGCTGGAGGTACTGGAGTCCATCTTATGGGCTTTTTTGGTAGGATCCTTCCACACATCTGAAGCCTGGCTGCCTTCTGGGCTGTGAATTATGCCCATTTCAAATTGTAAGCATCCTTTTTTGTACCTAGCTCTCTCATGCTGAGCACTTCACAGGACTTTTTCTGCTCAGAATTTCTAGTGCATGAAGTTGGCCTAGCCAATGAGTTTTGTGTCTCAACACTTATCCAGCCAGGGGTTGAGATGTCAGTATCCTCCCTTAAAAGCAAGTCCATTATTCAAGCTAGGTTCCAAGTAGTAAGAGAGACCCCACACCCTCCCTCACACACATACACACAAACACACATACCCACTTACGCACTGAAGAGTATGGAAATGCACGCATTCACTATGAAGCAGACGTTGCTTCTGTAAGAAATTTTTTTTCCCTTCCAAATATCTTTATTCTTTCCATATAAAGACTGAAGTAGGCTAAAGAATAGGATTCTAGGGCACCTTGGTGGCTCAGTCGGTTAAGCGTCCGACTTCGGCTCAGGTCATGATCTCATGGCTGGTGAGTTCAAGCCCTGCATCAGGCTCTGTGCTGACAGCTCAGAGCTGGAGCCTGCTTTGGATTCTGTGTCTCCCTCTCTCTCTGCCCCTTCCCCTGGTCATGCTCTGCCTCTCTCTCTCTTGAAAATAAAATGAACATTAAAAAAATTTAAAGAGTAGAATTCCAAGCATGTTTCTGGCTACCTGCTTACAAGTTATTTCTTTAGAATTTGTGGTTTTGGTAGGTGTGGGGAGGGGTGATTTGCCAACTCTTGTTCCTGGGTTGGTATCCCAGCAAATATACACAGATAACGTACCCTTTTATCAAGAATCTCAGTGTCTATGGATGTGCTCATCTTAACATTCTGGAATGTGAATTGTGTTGCTATAAAAGTGGAGGTAATATCTTCTCTGTTCCTTGCGGGCTTTTGCAAGATTGAAAAATATAGCTTTTTTTTTTTTTTAAATTTTTTTTTTTCAACGTTTATTTATTTTTTTGGGACAGAGAGAGACACACAGCATGAACGGGGGAGGGGCAGAGAGAGAGGGAGACACAGAATCGGAAACAGGCTCCAGGCTCCGAGCCATCAGCCCAGAGCCTGACGCGGGGCTCGAACTCACGGACCGCGAGATCGTGACCTGGCTGAAGTCGGACGCTTAACCGACTGCGCCACCCAGGCGCCCCGAAAAATATAGCTTTTTGATGTGTGATGAAATTTGCCACTGCTGATTGCATAGAAAATAATGAAAATAAGTTCCGTGACAAAAGGCGATGTTAACGCATTCAAGTCATCTGACCAAAAGTTGTGGTGGTGAGGTATTTTCCCAAGATAATTAAGAAAATGCATGCTAGGTAAGAGAGCTACGCGTACCCCTGGGCAGAGCTGCGGACACCGCTCTTCCTGGAGGCACGTGTGAGGCTATACCGTATAGCAGAGTGTCCAGCCATGCCGTGACCCTTGAGGAAAGGAAGGTGGCTGGTCACCGGAGGCTTCTAAAACAAGAGGGGGGTACGTTGGTGATGTTGGGGCAAAGCTTCAAATGTTCCAGCATTAGCCTAAAAAGCCAATTCGGCTTACGTGTTGCTATGGGTAGATATGGACTCGTGGCTTCATGGTCTGAAAGATTCTCGAAGAGCATGTCCTAGACAAGGCTGAAAACCGTATTCCATCAGCACATGAGGAAGGGGGTCAGCGCTCTATTTGTCAAAAGGACAAACATGGAGGAAATGTTCCTTTTCATCAAGGTAATTCCACGATACCTATTTTAGGACTGTTTTCCTTTTCCTGTTAGAATAAATTGGCTTCTTTTGCTTTCCCTAGATAGTATCCTGAAAAGGATACATACTTTTAAAACAGAAATAACCCTTGATATTCTGAAATCCTAGTTTGTACCTTTAAGAAGGTGTAAATATAGAGGGAAAATGTAACATATTGTCTTTTATAGTAGATGGTCTCCAGCTAAAGTTTCCAGGAAAATTTCATTTCTACATGAATCATTTCCTGAGATCCTAGCTCTTGACAAAGGTGGAAAATTTGGGCTCCATTTTTAAAAACCTGATTGAGGGGTTCCCCGGTGGCTCAGTCTGTTAAGCGTCTGACTTCAGCTCAGGTCACAGTCTCGCAGTTTGTGAGTTCGAGCCTCACATCAGGCTCCGTGCTGACAGCTCAGAGCCTGGAGCCTGCTGCTTCGGCTTCTGCGTCCCCCCTGTCTCTGCCCCTTCCCCTCCCCACTCTCAAAAATAAACAAACATTAAAAAAATTAAAAACAAAATAAAACAAGGACAACAAAACAAGGTGATTGAAACGTGAAGACTTGTGTTTGTTGGTGTTTTGATCCATGTGTTCCAGGAGAGCAAATAACCTTATCTAGTTAGGAAAGGAAATCACGAGTACGGGTGTATTCCATTACATAAATTGGCAAAATGTTTCCATTTGAGTCCCAGGGGGGAAAAAGACTAGCAAAAAACACAGTCCCCCCTATTTTCCTAAAGCAGACAAGTAAACACAGTACTGTATCTCTTCCCTTTCCAAGAGGACAGAAAGTGTTGGAAGGACACAAATGTTCGGGGAAGCCTGGGGGGTGGTAGAAACTCAGTTACCAGTGTTCTTCTCCGTCCTCCTGGGCTTCATTTCTGTACAAATCAGTAGTTTCTCTAACACTTGTACTAATGAGTATACGGACATTACTTGTTCCGCCTTCACCACACATTTCCGTGTCAGTAAAACAGACAGTTGAGCACAATTAGTTCCTTGGCAGAACTGTAAATATAGTCGGTCCTGTCCTTCCCTGCCTCACTTCCACATCGCCCAGGCGCCTAATAGCACAGCTCAGTTGGAAACCGTTTATAGGATCTCGTTCTTATATTTTCCTGGCAGGCTGGTCACTTCTCATCAAGCACTTCTACGAATGCTCCGCAAATTGAGAGGTCTTGAAATTAAACACGAGTCGGAGCATTTAATACAGTATATTCCTAGCTTGAGATCAGGTTTAAGAATTCTGTTTCCTTTGGTTGTGACCTTAATTTGTATAGTTGGACTCACTCCAGAATGATTGTAAATTGCAAACTCTAAAATGGGAGATTTGGGGAACCTGGAAGTGATTCTGTTTGAAGGTGATGCACCATCTCATAGAACAGGTTGAACGCTTGAAGGACTGAGGTGGGACGCAGGCAGGATGACATGTGTGCCCATCCAGACCGTCTTTGTTTCTGACTGCTGTTCCAAAGTAATCGTTAATGCCCTCTTCACATATCTTTGATTGGTACCCATCTTTGATCAGTTAAATAACCGCTGTAGAATAAATCCCTGTCGGTACAAGGTGAGAGTCAATGACTTTTATTCAGGTACCATAACAGAGAAAGGAGTGTCCCTCTCTGAAGATAAACCACGACTGCTAGTGTGTTATATCACTTTTCTTTCTGTGTATGTCACCAAATATTAGACATTTGCTTGCATATAAATTCTCCCATTCGTTATTCAATTTCAACTAACAAATATTTCAGTAAGTCATAACAATTCAGGCAGCAGGCTCACTATTTGCCAATTATTAATACATTTCTCAAATCTCACTTGGGCATGGTTTGCTCTTATAAGCATAGATTCCTGGTGAATATGGTCATACCTTGATTATTTTCATTTTTCTGCAGTAACTAATAAAACATAATGTGAATAATAATGATAGTAATAATAGCTACCTGCCCCATAATTCTTTTCATTACGCCAAGCAGCATAGATGAGTTTTTATATAGCATCTTATTAAATACTGTAAGAAAAAAACCCTCAACTCTAACATGTATTAGGATTTTCCACAGAGAGAGAGAGCAGGAGAGAGATAGACTTAGGATTTATTTTGAGGACTTAGCTCATGCAGATGTGGGTCTGAGAAGTCTCACGAGCTGCCATCTGTCAGCTGGACACGCGGAAGAGCCAGTGTGTAGTTCAATCAGAGTCTGAAGGCCTGAGAGCCAGGGGAGCCGACGGCTAAGTCTGCGTTCCAAAGGGCAGGAGGAGACCCATGTCTCAGCTCATGCAGTTGAGACAGAGAAGACATAGAAGGAACGGATTCTCCTTTCTTCTGCCTTTTGCTTTATTCAGGCTCTCAACAGATGGGATGACTCCCCCCCCACACTGGGGAGGACAGTCTGCTTTCCTCAGTCTACTGATTTAATGCCACTCTCAGACAGAAACTCTGCCCCAGACACACCCAGAAAGAGGGTTTAACCCAACTGTCCAGGCAGTCACGTTGACACATAAAATTAACCATCACAAGTCCACCCTTGTCAAACAGGCACCCGTGCATATTTCCTTAAACCACATCTAGTCTCCAAATAAAGGCAGTAATAGGATCGCAGTTCTACCTAACATGGTGCAACTATTCTGCATACAACCAAAACCGCACTAGCCCCTTCACCAGGGAAAGAGACAAAGTCTTTGAGTGACATTTACTCCCCTCTTAGATGTCCCAGAACGTAAATACTATGATATAAAGTTAATATATCTTACGTTACAATATAAGGTAATAAGAGAAGAAAGAAATTAAAGATATAAATTCATTCACCTGTTTCTTGGCCATTCGGGCTGCTAATAGCCGTGGACTGGGTAGCTTATAAACAACAGAAATTGATACCTCACAGTTCTGGAGGCTGAGAGCCCAGGATCAAGGCACCAGCAGATTCAGTATCTGGTGAGATGCTTCTTCCTGGTTCACAGATGGCCATCTTCTAACTGTGTCTTAGTGGCTGGAAAGGCAATAGTGTTCTTTGGGGTCTGTTTTATAAGGACATTAATGCTGTCTCTGAAGGCTCTTTCCTCACGATCTAATGATCTCCCAATGGCTCCACCACCAAATACCATCACGCTGGGGATTACATTTCATCCTATGAATTTAGGGGAGACACAAATATTCAGTCTATAGCGACCTACAGAAATATTCAGAACAAAGTAAGAAGGATGTATTCCTGACAGTTAAAGTCCTAATTTCTATAACTGGTCACATGGTCACAGTTGACATTTAGAACTACTTTCATCTGCTGTCTGTATTCTCTTTGCCTTTAGTGAGCATCTCAGCTGGTCTGGTTCTTTACCTGGTAAGATGACCCAAATCTTCATTCTGAAGGGTCTGGGCCATTAGTAGTCCTCCCCAGATTGGGCTGTTAGAGTTTTCCACTGATCCTAATCACTGGGCGAGGTAATAGTAAGAGACTCCGTGAGAGATCTCCTGCATTCTGGACATATACTTCCTCGCCTCCATTATGGAATAGTACTCCAGTATCTCCTTGGTAGTCGGGATCAGTCATCCTGTACAGCCAGCACTGTAAGTCTTTTCTTTGCCTATTGATTCAGAGGCATGAGAACCCAATGTCTGGGTGGCAGTCTCAGCGTCCAGTACAGTAGAATCACTGTCATGTCTCCTGATGGAAGACGGTTCCTCTGGAACTAAGACTTCTTGGCCAGAAGAACATAAGGTTTCAGGAATTGGTCACTACAGGTAATGGCAAATGGTATCTCCCTCATTTCCACCTCTTGATTCCTGGGCCTCTGAATCCTGGGT
Organism: Lynx rufus; assembly: GCF_022079265.1. Lineage (NCBI taxonomy): Eukaryota > Metazoa > Chordata > Mammalia > Carnivora > Felidae > Lynx > Lynx rufus. The sequence goes on along the minus strand of NW_025814840.1, from coordinate 4,236,740 downwards.
GCGGAAGAAACAGCACCATATGTGGGATGCTGATTCCGCACGCACGGCCTTCTGGGAGAACCTTGTCACAGCACTGCAAGGTGCCACCACCGAGCTGTGATCTAACTGAGCCTTCAGAAGGCCACTCACGCCATCAGTTTAATCAAGCCAGCCACTTCGGGCCTCTGTTTATGGCATTAGGTACTATATAGAAAGACACATCATAGCGGCGTTGTCTATAATTCCCAGCGAAGATACAACATGTATAAATATGTCCATGACATGACATAATTGATAAGGTTGATTCAGTGGTTAAAGTAGAACAGTAAAAACTGAAAGTACACAGTTTGTATTGGTTGTTCGTGTAATACCCTCAAAATTTGACCAGATTTTAGGCCAAAGTAAAATATTAATCCATTTCTAAAGCAAAAATAAATAAATATAAAATTAATTTTAAAAATTAGAGAAAAATACAGACCATAAAACCTAGGAATACGCTAGGTGAAAAAAAAAAAGAGAGAGAGAGAAACAAATAGAGAATTCAGAGCCAGAAAATACTAAGATTTCAGAAGAACCAGGAAATAATGGCAGTGATACCTTGTGTACAAACGTGTACGTGTGTTTGCGTATGTGCTTTTTTGCTATGTAGACGTATATTGTATTTTCAACTACGTATTGATTTTTAATTAAAAAGTAAAATAAGGGATATTTTAAATAAATTTGTTATTAACCCAAAATTTAAATGACTTGAATGGTTAATTTAGACCATTGGATGGTTGTTTAGCGTATGATTTACATTTTTATTTAAATAACTTGTATAACTTATAACTTTATAACGTGTTTATTTGAAAACATGGTTAATTCTGAAAAGAAAAATGGCCTCAAGTTAATTTTGCACTTTCTGCTCACTTCCTCCTCTCAAGCTCTTAAGTTTATTTGAATGGTTTTTACCAGCAGACAGCTTTTGCAAGAATTAAATATAATATTAATAGAATGCTGAAGTCTTTCCATGACATGTAAGCAGTGGTTTTTGTTCATTTAAGTGGAAAGGAACTTTGGCATAATGAGTTAAATGCAGCTATTGATGTAAATAACCACTTTTTCTGCTGTCTGTGCTCAATTCTTCCTCAGATGATTGCATTGGTAACTTGATTAATTCCGTGCATCTGTTTTTTTTTTATTTTTCTAGTTGCTCATGTTTACCGTGGTGTTATACATTCCTCCATTTCTCTGCCTAATAATTCTCTACTGAGAAGTATTTAAACAGAGGGAAGGGAATATTTCTTTATGCCAAATAATGAACCCAGGCCCCTTGGCAACATATTCACACAAAGCGAGTGGGTTTTATTATAGGCTTTATTTACAGAACTGGTAATTTTCCTTTCCACCCACATTGTTTGATATATAATTACTTATTCATTAACTTGTGTAATTATTTTTTCTTCATTATGAGGAAAATGCACTTAGAATAACATTCTTTGGAGTCAGAAGGGGTTTTAACACACAGTAATATAACTGTCTATCCAAAGGAGAAATTCTCTGTGCAGCACCCTGACAAAGCACTGTTCCATTTCTGATTAGTTCCTTTGACAGTGGGGAAGACTGAATAGGTCAGAGCAGTCATAATCTTATTGAAAAACTAAAGTATTCAAAATTAACCCAATATTTATCTAAAGTATTACTTTTTTATAATGTTCACCTATCGTTTTTGTTCTACCTTCTGGAGAAGCAAAAATTTAAGGAACACGCTACTATACAATCAAAGAGGGCAGTTATACATTTCAAGAAGCCCAGAGCGCACCTCCTAAAGCTCTTTGTTTCTTCGGCTATTTTAGGGGCCTTCACAGCCCCAAATTCCTTTCACAGCCACTCTCTTTCTTCTCGGTCAGCTCCATCGTTTGTCTCAACAAAGGGTAGGGAATCAGTTAAGACCGTGAGCTGCCATATTGATCAGCAACACCAGCCACTTCATCCAGAGGCATCGTGGTGGCGACCTTCCCTGTTCACCAGGGGAGGATTTGTTCTGTGGAGCAGTTCCATGCAGTGGGACGTCTGTCACGAAGCCTGGCTTATGGACGCTGACTTTAGAAGTAAAGCATCCCTGAATTTCAAGACACTCTCATGAGCACAGGCTCTGTGTCCCTTCTGATAGACACACTGGGCACTCCCTCCATTGATTCTGCTTTTGATGCACACACGGTGCCTCAACGCCTCCCAGGCCTTTCCCCGCGCGGGAGATGGTGAGGAGCCCTCTCTAGTTTATGTTCCCTGAGTTTTCCGGTTATGGTATCTTTAGCCTGAGGAGAAGCTCTCACGGCTGGGTCACCTTGGGGTGGCTCTTGTGGGAGCTGTAACACGTGATCGTATCCTTGGCTGTGGGGTCACTCGCTCCGTTCTCCGCGTCATAGTCTGCAGCCCCGTCCCCCAAATTTGCACTGTTTTCACAGTTCCTCATGGGCTGAAGCATGCCTTGTCCACTACGTGCCCTAATACATTTCACATTAACCGTACGTATTTCATAAACCCATACTTTTTTCCCATAAAAATATATTTGATCAAGTCTGTTCTCTATTTATAACTTAAACTACCATGTCTTCTATTTTAATACAGTGAGTTACCTCAAACCTGTGTTACCAATTCAGATTCCTCCCTGATTTATTTACATATTTATTTATTTATATATATATTTATTTATTTATATTTATTTTGAGAGAGAGTAAGCAAGTAGGAGGGGCAGGGAGAGAGGGAGAGAGGGAGAGAGAGATTCCCAAGCAGGCTCTGCACTGTCAGCACAGAGGCCGACACAGGGCTCGATCCAACAAACTGTGAGATGATGACCCAAGCCGAAGTCAGACGCTCAACTGACTGAGCCACCCAAGTGTTCCCCCTGATTGATTTAGACTCCAGCACTGGTTCTGGCGGTAATGATGGTATAAAGTTGGAAAAACTCACTTATCTCCTTTGAAGTGGTGAGGCAGGTATTGAAAACATGGTAGCTGTTATATGATTATTTTAGTCAACCCCAATTTCTCTTCTTCTGTGTCTCACTCATCAAACCAAATCTCCACAATCCACTACTAATTATTTCAGTTTTCTTAAATATTAATAAAATTCTTTCTTTTTTCCTATTTTGTCTTTTTTTGGTAATCGGGCATTCATTTCATCTGGGTGAGCTAATTATTTTCAATTATACATCTCTCTCTTTCTTTTTCTTTTATTTTAGAGAGAGAGTGTGTGCCTGAGCAGGAGAGGGGCAGAGGGAGAGGGAGAGAGAATCTTAAGCGTGGTCCACACTCAGGGCAGAGCCCAACTCGGGGCTTGATCCTATGACCCTGGGATCACGACCTGAGCTGAAATCAAGAGTTGGATGCTCGACTGACCAAGCCACCCAGGTGCCTCTCAATTATACGTCTTTCTAACAAAAGTAGTCAATCATTCTGAGTTTTGAATTGGCCAGAAGCTTGATAAGCACACCTTTGATTTCTTCATCCAAAGTAACTAAAGGTGTTAAAGTCCCAGGGCTCTTGCCAAAGGACATCCGATCACTCTCAGCTCAATACTCCCTCGGTGTCCCTAAGATAACACTAGCTGCCCACTGTCTATGCTCCCAGAGCAGCCTTTGATGACCCCTCAGTACCTTTCTTAAACATCATTATACTCAATGGTTTGCCAGTCTGTTTCTATAAAAAGATGAAAAATGGCTTAGGGCAAGGGCCCTGCCTTGTTCAGCATCCCAACCCAGCCTCCAGCAGGTACACAGCGGCCAGTTGTGGACCAGATGCTTTATTGGATTAATTAACCTTTACCACTCGTACTGCCCTCGCGTCAGGTTGATATCGATGCACTGATCAACACTCATTTTTCAGTCAGAGCGATACAGAGCTGAGCTGTCATCCACTAGTGAGACCAATGCTGTTTTCTGAAAAAATATTAGAGTGGATGATTACCTGGGCAGTTTCTGAAAGTTCGGCAAACTAAATTTGCTGGATTGCTAATCTGATTCACATTAATGCTTTTTTTGCTCTCATTACATTAGAAAATGTAATGATGGCACATTTAGTTATGACTATTTTGTAAACTATTTATTTATTTTATTTATTTATTTATTTATTTTGAGAGAGAGAGAGAGAGCGGGAGAGGGTCAGAGAGAGGGGACAGAGAGGCTCCATGCTGACAGCACAGAGCCCAACATAGGGCTTGATCCCACAACTGTGAGATCCTGACCTGAGCCGAAATCAAGAATTGGACACTTAGCTAGCTGAGCCACTCAGGTGGCCCTAATTGTTACTGTTTTTAACATGGTTCAGGAAAAAGGCCAGTATTGTCATGTGTATGTATAAAATGAAATATAGACTTTACATCCACCATCAGTGAATAGTTGGATTTTTTAATAGGAGATGATGTATGGATTTGTGCTAAAGCGAGGCCCCCGGGAGCCACTCGGTACAGTAGCCGTTGTGTCCTCAGGTCACAGAAAGGCCCGTGTGGCGTGCCCCCCTGCTCCCTGAGCCCACGGTTATACAGGAAACAGTTTGCTTTCCTGCCGTCACTGCAGCCGTGGAAGATTTTCCTGGCCTTTGTCTCCAAGGATGACAGTGCGCCCCACAAAAATAAGAGAGCCTCAGGTATGATGCGTAAATTCATTGCTATTTGGCCCACGTATTCTGTTTCTAAAAAGTTGAAATCAGTGGGTAGAATATTTCCTGATAGGTTTACGGTTTAGTTGAGGCATCGAACATGAACCTGCACTGCACATAGCTTTCTTTTCATTTTCCCTGTGGCTGGGGTATCTGGGAAGGGATTCGTGGTTTCTCCTGGGAATTTGTCTCCAGCACGGACGTGCGGAATTTGGAGATGGCCTACAAGACGTCTCCATCCTCCGGGGGACGTGCCCTGACAACGTCCGGGGCTCTGACCTTTGGGGATTTCATTCCATGATTAGGTTATGTCTGTGGCTCAGTTGCTTTAAGAATGGGGGGCTCGCTAGGTAGGTCTAACTTAATCATAGGAGTCCCGCAGGAGAAAACTTGTCTCTGAAAACTTGTCAGAGGCACTCCAAGCATGGGAAGATTTCATGTGCTTTGCTGGCTGTGTGAAGGTCAAGGGTCCACGTGGAGAAAAACCTGACAGTGGCTTCTACAACCTGGACAGACACCCAACTGACAGCCGGCAAGAAAATGGAGAACTGGATCCTGCCAGCAGTTTGGGTGAGACCGGAAGCAGATTGGTTTTGTCAGAATCTGTAGGACGGAAGCCAGCCTTGCCGTCGGCTCCTTGAGACTGAGCGGAGCACCTGGTCATGCCCCGCAGCACCTCTGCCCTGCAGAAACTTGGACATAATGGATTCGTATTGTTCTACGTCACCAGGTTGGTGGCAACTTGTTACACATCCGTGGAAAACAGACACGGGCTGTGTCAGGAAATACTTGGTGCCTTAAGACTAAAGGTTTTCCTTAAAGCTGGTCAATGCATCACGGGTATTATTTATCCTTTCTGACAAGAATGTAACAGCACAGACATTGTCCTGGGCTACCGTTCTCGCTGAATGAATGAAGCTTTGCTACGTGTTCATCGTTCCCACGGTACGGGTTGCTTTAAGTCATTTTTCCAGACTGTCGTGGTGAGTTCTAAGATTCTGCATTGCATCTGTTTTTTTATGTCTTGTTATTAGAACCCTTGAAAACAACTAGACAGTGAGCAAATTGTGAAAGCAAACGATGATTAAACCATGTTTCTGGTGCCTTCTGCCGCTGCATGAAGAATGCAGTAAGTGCGTGGCGGTGATCCGTCCTCCACAGGGACACGGGGCAAGTTTGACCAGATTTGAAGCGGTGAGGGAGAGCAGAGGTCCTCTTTACTGCTGTCCCTCGTCCCGTTGTAGGTCGTCTAGATCATCTGTCCTCGCAGGCGGTCCTAGGAGGCCTCCGCGTGTGCCTTCGTTTTATCGAAAGGCATTAGCGGCATTTACCGCTTCCTTCTGCCTCTTGCTCTGCCTCGGACCTCCCCAGACAGTGCGGGCTAGAGCCTTCACCCCTTCTGCCTTCTCCTCTTTTTCCAGTGTGACCCCTGTGCAGCAGCAGTGAGGGCAAGGTGCCTTTCTGGTCTCTCGTGTGAACCAGAGTTCTGCTTGAGTTCCTGTAACATCGCTTATAAAAGGTTAAAAGTATAGACAGTACCCATGTCTGTCTCTTCCTTTTAGCTGAGTGACCAGAAAAACGGGTTGTACCATTTCTTAGAGAGTACTGCTTCAGAGGGCATCATTTGTAAATTCCTGAATAAAGCCTCTTTATCGTTAAGCCACCTGGTTTGGGGGACAGTCTCTGGGCCACCGACAGTCTCTGGGCCCTTACAGACCACGTTTTTCTTAGCTTCTGACCCTTCTCATCCTTTCATGAAAATAAAAAAATGGTCTTTTGCTAGCTATAGTGACTCCAGATTTTTGATAATTTGGGATCCCCAGGTAGCAGTCTGAGACAGAGATTAGCATGACTAAGGAAGAGTCATTTGAGAATGAAGATAAATATGTAAAATCCAGGCCTTTGTTTGATGTGAATCTTATTGGCCAGATCGTTGACAGCAGATGTTATAACTAATTTAAATGTTCTACCTTAATTAAAAAACAGTAAGGGATCATTAACATTTCATTTTTTGTTTCACTCCAGTGCATTTAAATAGAGTTCCTTGCTCTTGGAGTTTGGTGGGTCCATGGAGGTGGGGGGGGGTGCAGGGGAGAGTTCACTAAATGAAATGAATATTTAAACAAAAGTTCAAAGCGACAGAACCAAAAAGACATTGTAATTGATCTGTATGAAGGACTCATAAGAACTTCAAGAAAAGTTTATGAGAATGCAGCATCTCTTAGCAATATGTGGACGATTACAAGAGATAGCACAAAATGAATACTTTTGATAGTTTAATGAGCTATCTTCACTCTGCAAAATTTGCAAATATTTAATGTAAATATGGGCACAGACATACCTGTGGATTTTTTTTTTTGCTACTTCTGAATTAATTACAAAATTACTGCTGGAGAAATAGGCTATGAAATCATGTGGCTTGGAGAAAAGTTGAAAAATGTGGAAGATATTTGAAGGCAAGCCAGGAGGAGGAACACAACAACAAGAGAAGTAAAAAGGAAAGTCCGTAGCTGGTAACAAAAAATGTACCCTTAGTCCCTAAATTTCCAGTGTCCAACGCTCTTGTTTACTAGGAGAACCGGCTTTGTCATTGTCCTGTTGAAGTCTCTGAAATTTCCCCATCAATCATAGCTTTGCACAGTGACTGGGGCACCAGTCTCTGCAACGCAAGAAAGAGCAAAAGAACGATTTTGTCCACTTCAAAATGTTGTTTAAGAATCACATTGGGGAATATGGCTGCGTAGGAGGACGCTGGGCTCACCGCGCGTCCTGCTGATCACTCAGATTCCACCTACACCTGCCTAAATAACCCAGAAAACCGCCAGAGGGTTAGCAGAACGGAGTCTCCGGAGCCAAGCGCAGACGAGAGGCCCACGGAAGAGGGTAGGAAGGGCGGAGAGGCGGTGCGCGCTTCATGGGCTGGAGGGAGGGAGCCGGGGCAGAGGGGGGGCCCGCCGGCCAAGCAGAGCCCCCGAGTCTGGCTGGCAAAAGCGGAGGGGCCGGACGGAGTGTGTTCCGACAGGAAGCGGGACTTATCATCTGGGAGGTCGTAAGTTAACAGCTCTGCTCAGAGAACAGGAGGGCTGGAGGACAACGGGAGGGAGAGTTGTTGAGCCCTGGAACGACAGAGCTCAGCTTGGAGGGGAACAAAGGCGCTCGCCAGCGCCATCTCCCCCACCCATCCACCAGCCAAAATCCCACAGGGAACCAGGGAACTTGCTTGTACCACGCAAACAGTGAACGCTGTGCTTCTGCGGAAGCATCCCTCCAGTGGTGGGTCTGACCCCCCTGCTGCTGCCACAGGGCCCCTCCCAAAGCGGATCACCGAAGGAGAAGGGAGCTAAACCTGCCCCTCCCGCGCCCTCATGCACCTTGCCTATCCACCCCGGCTAATACGCCAGATCCTCAGCACCACAAGCCTGGCAGTGTGCAAGTAGCCCAGACGGGCCACGCCACCCCACAGTGAATCCCGCCCCTAGGAGAGGGGAAGAGAAGGCACACACCAGTCTGACTGTGGCCCCAGCGGTGGGCCGGGGGCAGACATCAGGTCGGACTGGGCCCTGCCCACCAATGCAAGTTATTCAAGACAGCACAGGGGAAGTGCCCCACAGTCCCGCACCACTCCAGGGACTAACCAAAATGACCCAACGGAAGAATTCCCCTGAAAAGAATCTCCAGGAAACAACAGCTAACGAACTGATCAAAAAGGATTTAAACAATATAACAAAAAGTGAATTTAGAATAATAGTCATAAAATTAATCGCTGGGCTTGAAAACAGTATAGAGGACAGCAGAGAATCTCTTGCTACAGAGATCAAGGGACTAAGGAACAGCCAGGAGGAGCTAAAAAAAGGCTATCAATGAGTTGCAAAATAAAATGGAGACAACTACAGCTCGGATTGAAGAGGCAGAGGAGAGAATACGTGAACTAGAAGATAAAATTATGGAAAAAGAGGAAGCTGAGAAAAAGAAAAAAAAATCCAGGAGTATGAGGGGAAAATTAGAGAACTAAGTGATGCACTAAAGAGAAATAGTCTACACATAATTGGTATTCCAGAGGAGGAAGAGAGAGGGAAAAGTGCTGAAGGTGTACTTGAAGAAATAATAGCTGAGGACTTCCCGGACCTGGGGAAGGAAAAAGGCATTGAAATCCAAGAGGCACAGAGAACTCCCTTCAGACGTAACTTGAATCGATCTTCTGCACGACATATCATAGTGAAACTGGCAAAATGCAAGGATAAAGAGAAAATTCTGAAAGCAGCGAGGGATAAACGTGCTCTAACATATAAACGGAGACCTAAGAGACTGGTGACCGATCTCTCTACTGAAACTTGGCAGGCCAGAAAGGAATAGCAGGAGATCTTCAATGTGATGAACAGAAAAAATACGCAGCCGAGAATCCTTTATCCAGCAAGTCTGTCATTCAGAATAGAAGAGATAAAGGTCTTCCCAAACAAACAAAAACTGAAGGAATTCGTCACCACTAAACCAGCCCTACAAGAGATCCTAAGGGGGACCCTGTGAGACAAAGTACCAGAGACATCACTACAAGCATAAAACATACAGACATCACAATGACTCTAAACCCATATCTTTCTATAATAACACTGAATGTAAATGGACTAAATGTGCCAACCAAAAGACATAGGGTATCAGAATGGATAAGAAAACAAGACCCATCTATTAGCTATCTACAAGAGACTCATTTTAGACCTGAAGACACCTTCAGATTGAAAGTGAGGGGATGGAGAGCTATTTATCATGCTACTGGAAGTCAAAAGAAAGCTGGAGTAGCCATACTTATATCAGACAAACTAGACTTTAAATTAAAGGCTGTAACAAGAGAGGAAGAAGGGCATTATATAATAATCACAGGGTCTATCCATCAGGAATAGCTAACAATTATAAATGTCTATGTGCCGAATATGGGAGCTCCCACATATATAAAAAAATTACAAATAAACTAAGCAACCTTATTGATAAGAATGTGGTAATTGCAAGGGACATTAACACCCCACTTACAGAAATGGATAGATCATCTAGACACACGATCAATAAAGAAACAAGGGCCCTGAATGATAAATTGGATCAGATGTCAATATATCATTGACAGATATATTTAGAACTCTGCATCCCAAAGCAACAGAATACACTTTCTTCTCGAGTGCACATGGAACATTCTCCAAGATAGATCACATACTGGGTCACAAAACAGCCCTTCATAAGTATACAATAATTGAAATCATACCATGCATACTTTCAGACCACAATGCTATGAAGCTTGAAATCAACCACAGGAAAAAGTCTGGAAAACCTCCAAAAGCATGGAGGTTAAAGAACACCCTACTACAGAATGAATGGGTCAACCAGACAATTAGGGAAGAAATTAAAAAATATATGGAAACAAATGAAAATGAAAATACAGCAATCCAAACGCTTTGGGACACAGCGAAGGCAGTCCTGAGAGGAAAATACATTGCAATCCAGGCCTATCTCAAGAAACAAGAAAAATCCCAAATACAAAATCTAACAGCACACCTAAAGGAAATAGAAGCAGAACAGCAAAGACACCCCAAACCCAGCAGAAGAAGAGAAATAATAAAGATCAGAGCAGAAATAAACAATATAGAATCTAAAAAAACTGTAGAGCAGATCAACGAAACCAAGAGTTGGTTTTTTTTAAAAAAATAAAATCGATAAACCTCTAGCCAGGCTTCTCAAAAAGAAAAGGGAGATGACCCAAATAGATAAAATCATGAATGAAAATGGAATTATTACAACCAATCCCTCAGAAACACAAGCAATTATCAGGGAGTACTATGAAAAATTATATGCCAACAAACTGGACAACCTGGAAGAAATGGACAAATTCCTAAACACCCACACGCTTCCAAAACTCAATCAGGAGGAAATAGAAAGCTTGAAAAGACCCATAACCAGTGAAGAAATTGAATCGGTTATCAAAAACCTCCCAACAAATAAGAGTCCAGGACCAGATGGCTTCCCTGGGGAGTTCTACCAGACGTTTAAAGCAGAGATAATACCTATTCTTCTCAAGCTATTCCAAGAAATAGAAAGGGAAGGAAAACTTCCAGACTCATTCTATGAAGCCAGTATTACTTTGATTCCTAAACCAGACAGAGACCCAGTAAAAAAAGAGAACTACAGGCCAATATCCCTGATGAATATGGATGCAAACATTCTCAATAAGATACTAGCAAATCGAATTTAACAACATATAAAAAGAATTATTCACCATGATCAAGTGGGATTCATTCCTGGGCTGCAGGGGTGGTTCAACATTCGCAAATCAATCAACGTGATATATCACATTAATAAAAGAAAAGATAAGAACCATATGAACCTGTCAGTCTATGCAGAAAAGGCGTTTGACAAAATTCAGCACCGTTTCTTAATAAAAACCCTGCAGAAAGTCGGGATAGAAGGAACATACTTAAAGATCATAAAAGCCATTTATGAAAAGCCCACAGCTAACATCATCCTCAATGGGGAAAAACTGAGAGCTTTCCCCCTGAGACCAGGAACACGACAGGGATATCCACTCTCACCGCTGTTGTTTAACATAGTGTTGGAAGTGCTAGCATCAGCAGTCAGACAACAAAAGGAAATCAAAGGCATCAAAATTGGCAAAGATGAAGTCAAGCTTTCACTTTTTGCAGATGACATGATATTATGCATGGAAAATCTGATAGACTTCACCAAAAGTCTGCTAGTACTGATACATGAATTCAGCAAAGTTTCAGGAAACAAAATCAATGTATAGAAATCAGTTGCATTCTTATACACTAACAATGAAGCAACAGAAAGACAAAGAAACTGATCCCATTCATAATTGCACCAAGAAGCATAAAATACCTAGGGATAAATCTAACCAAAGATGTAAAAGATCTGTATGCTGAAAAATATAGAAAGCTTATGAAGGAAATTGAAGAAGATATAAAGAAATGGAAAAACATCCCATGCTCATGGATTGGAAGAATTAATATTGTCAAAATGTCAATACTACCCAAAGGTATCTACACATTCAGTGCAATCCCAATCAAAATTGCACCAGCATTCTTCTCGAAACTAGAACAAGCAATCCTAAAATTCATATGGAACCACAAAAGGCCCCGAATAGCCAAAGTAATTTTGAAGAAGACCAAAGCAGGAGGCATCACAATCCCAGACTTTAGCCTCTAAAACAAAGCTGTAATCATCAAGACAGCATGGTATTGGCACAAGAACAGACACATAGACCAATGGAATAGAATAGAAACCCCAGAACTAGACCCACAAACGTATGGCCAACTCATCTTTGACAAAGCAGGAAAGAACATCCAATGGAAAAAAGACAGTCTCTTTAACAAATGGTGCTGGGAGAACTGGACAGCAACATGCAGAAGGTTGAAACTAGACCACTTTCTCACACCATTCACAAAAATAAACTCAAAATGGATAAAGGACCTGAATGTGAGACAGGAAACCATCAAAACCCTAGAGGAGAAAACAGGAAAAGACCTCTCTGACCTCAGCCGTAGCAATTTCTTACTTGACACATCTCCAAAGGCAAGGGAATTAAAAGCAAAAAGGAACTACTGGGACCTTATGAAGATAAAAAGCTTCTGCACAGCAAAGGAAACAACCAACAAAACTAAAAGGCAACCAACAGAATGGGAAAAGATATCTGCAAATGACATATTGGACAAAGGGCTGGTATCCAAAATCTATAAAGAGCTCACCAAACTCCACACCCAAAAAACAAATAATCCAGTGAAGAAATGGGCAGAAAACATGAATAGACACTTCTCTAAAGAAGACATCCGGATGGCCAACAGGCACATGAAAAGATGTTCAACGTCGCTCCTTATCAGGGAAATACAAATCAAAACCACACTCAGATACCACCTCACGCCAGTCAGAGTCGCCAAAATGAACAAATCAGGAGACTATAGATGCTGGAGAGGATGTGGAGAAACGGGAACCCTCTTGCACTGTTGGTGGGAATGCAAATTGGTGAAGCCACTCTGGAAAACAGGGTGGAAGTTCCTCAAAAAATTAAAATTAGACCTACCCTATGACCCAGCAATAGCACTGCTAGGAATTTACCCAAGGGATACAGGAGTACTGATGCATAGGGGCACTCGTACCCCAATGTTTATAGCAGCACTCTCAACAATAGCCAAATTACGGAAAGAGCCAAAATGTCCATCAACTGATGAATGGATAAAGAAGTTGTGGTTTATATACACAATGGAGTCCTACGTGGCAATGAGAAAGAATGAAATATGGCCCTTTGTAGCAACGTGGATGGAACTGGAGAGTGTGACGCTAAGTGAAATAAGCCATACAGAGAAAGACAGATACCATATGGTTTCACTCTTATGTGGATCCTGAGAAACTTAACAGGAACCCATAGGGGAGGGGAAGGAAAAAAAAAAAAGAGGTTAGAGTGGGAGAGAGCCAAAGCATAAGGGACTCTTGAAAACTGAGAACAAAATGAGGGTTGATGGGGGGTGGGAGGGAGGGGAGGGTTGGTGATGAGTATTGAGGAGGGCACCTTTTGGGATGAGCACTGGGTGTTGTATGGAAACCAATTTGACAATAAATTTCATATATTGAAAAAAAAAGAAAAAGAATCACATTGAGGTGCTTGGGTGGCTCAGTTGGTTGAGCATCCGACTTAGGCTCAGGTCATGATCTCACAGTTCATAGGTTCAAGCGCCAGGTTGGGCTCTGTGCTGACAGCTCAGAGCCTGGAGCCTACTTTGGATTCTGTGTCTCCCTGCATTAAAATCAGGGGGAAAAACACGCATTAAAATCAGGGGGAAAACCGTCTCTTGCTGCAAACGACAAGTTCAGCTAATAGGATAAAACTTACAATTTTAAGTTAATAGCAGTTTTAAAATCACAAGAAGTCTGTGGTATGGAAGTGTTTGTCCGAATATATTTGATAGGTTTCCCTTTTGTTTTATTTTAGCTCAGGCATATGAATGTGCAGTATTGTTGTGACTGTGTGGTAAGCATACTAATCCATAGTGAAAGGCTGCATTCTTTTTTCCAGATTTATTGAGATATAATTGACATGCAATATTCTGTAAATTTAAGGTATACAATGTAATGATTATGTATATATGTATCATATACATTAATGTTATATAATGTTATATATATAACATAATGATTACAACATCCCTTCATATCTATTTTTAGGTAACAGACCCATCAAGTCACATAGTTAGATTTTATTTTTTATGGTGAGAATTTTTAAGATCTACTATTAGTAACTTATAAATATATGAACAGTATTAACTATGGTCACATTGTTCTACATTATGTCCCCAGAACTTACTCATCTTGTGACTGCAATTTTGTGCCTCCTTTGACATCTTTGCCCATTTTTTCCACCCCCCCAAAACTGCAGTTATCCCCACTTCACCCTCTGTTCTCTGAGTTTGTCTTCTTTAGATGCCACATATAAGTGATAACTTACAGTATTTTCTTTTTCTGTCTGACTTGTATCATTTAGCAAATTTCCCTCAAGGCCCACTCACATTGTTGCAGATTACATAATCTCTTTCTGATATTTCATTATATATGTTATATACAGTGTGTATATTTATTATATTTCGTGTACACACAGCCCTATGTATGCGTCTCTGTATCACATCTTCATTATCCATTTATCCATCGTTGCCCATTCAGGTTGTTTCCATGTCTTGGCTGTTGTAAATAAAGCTGCAATGAACATAGGAGTACAGATACTATTTCTGCATGGTGAGCTCGTTTCCTTTGGATATATGCCCAGAAGTAGGGTTGCTGAATCATATGGTGGTTCTATTTTTAATATTTTGAGGAACCTCCATACTGTTTTCCATGATGGTGGTCCAGTTTACATTCCCGCAGACAGTGGACAAGGGTTCCTTCCTCCTCGTCCTCACCAACACTTCTATGTCTTGTCTTTTTTTGATAGTGGCCACTGTGACAGGTATGACGTGATGTCTTACAATGCTTTTGATTTGCATTTCCTGACGTTTAGTGACATAAAGCACCTTGACATGTATCTGTTGATCTTTTATGTGCCTTCTTTTGAAAATTGTCTATGTAGTTCTTCTGTCCTTTTTTTTTTTTATCAGATTGTTTGCTTTTGTTGTTGTTATTGAGCTGTATGGGTTCTTTATATATTTTAGATGTTAATCCCTTATCAGATATATGGTTTGCAAATATATTTTTCCATTTTTTTAAGTTGCCTGTCATTTTGTTGATTGTTTTCTGGCTATGTAGAAGCTTTTTAGCTTGATACAGTACCTCTTCCCGACTTTTGCTTTTGTTGCATATGCTTTGGGTATGATATGTAGAAAATCCTTGCCAGGACCCATTTCAAGGAGCTTTTTGCCTACGTTTTCTTCCAGGAATTTTACACCTCTAAATCTTATATTTAAGTCTTTAATCCGTTTTGAGTTAATTTTTGTGAGTTGTGGTAATGGGGGGGCCCATTTCACATTTCTGCCTGTGGTTATCCGATGTTCCCAGTACCATTTATTGAAGAGACAGTCCCCTCTCCATTGAGTATTCTTGGCTTCCTTGTCAAATAATAGTTGACCCTGTAGGTAGTGAGTTATTTTTGGCTTCTCAGTTCTGTCCCGTGGGTTTGTGTGTCTGTTTTTAGCAAGTGCTATACTGTTATGATTATTATAGCTTTCAGGATAGTTTAAAATCAGTAAGTGATGCCTCTGGCATTGCTATTCATTCTCAGAATTGCTTTGGCTATTCATAGGCTTTTGGGGTTCCATACAATTTTTAAGATTGTTTTTTCTTTTTCTGTGAAAATAGTCCCTCGGATTTTGGTTAACATTGTATTGAATCCGTGGATCTGTTTGCTATAAGCCTCACCTCCTTTTTCCTTCTCCATCTGATCCCCAGTCGTCAAGCCCCACAGATTCCCCCAGCAACCCCTGGGAGACCTAACTGGGCCACCCAGGAAGTGTCCCACCACACTTGGGGGTGCCAGAGGCTCATCCTGAGCTCTCTTTTCCTCCTGGAGAAAGGATAGTCCCCAGGAAGGCCCCAGTGGTGTGGCGCCGTCTGGCATGGGGGAGATGCCACAGAACCAGAGCTTTGCCATACCTGCTACCCACATAACCTGGTCCTTCTTGGTCTCTGTGGGCCGAGAGAGGGGGTCAGCCTTACCTCCCCAAGTTCTGGAATTTTCTCAGTGGTGTCTTATCTATGGATTCTTTCTGGTTGGTCTTTTTGTGAGGGGGACTGATGTCAGGAATGACCTGTCTCACCATCTTGATGACCGGAGGCTATGTACTTGAAGGACTCTTGCCATGGGTGTAATTTCTTGCCACTTGCTATGGATAGAATATTTTGGCTACATGTAATCTCTGTTTTGATTTTGTCATGAACTAAGTTTTAAGTTACAAAGTAGGAGCAGGAGGACATTACAATGATAACTTCTTAATGGTCATTTTAAATCTTAATAAATTTGATTGTGTGTGGGGGGGTACTCTTCCCCAACAAATTACTTGTACTTGTAAGTACAAGTGAGTTTAGGTATGTGTATCTTTCTGGAGCTTCGATATACTGCCATCCTGTCTCCAACAGAAATTAAAATATTCTTCTACACAAATATAGCCATAGACACAAATAATTTTGTGCACTATGTTCTTGGTAGTAAAAAAAAAATAATGTTGGATTTTTTAAAAGAAGACTTATAGAGTCTGATAGGAAACACACACGTCTTCCCAAGCATCTTTTCTTTATTGTTTAGTCAGCAATTACTTTATCTGCTTTGGAGCTTAAAGGTGTAAATTTCACACACACACACACACACACACACACACACACACACATGCACATTAATATTGGTATTTGTCACCTACTATCTCCCATTAGGTCTGTGAGTAATTAAGATTAAGCAGATGGTCATACACAGCATTTATAATGTTTACATTTTTCTTAAATAGAACTATAAAATTTTATGCTAAGGCATAGGCACAGAATTCAAAACTGAAAGTAAGCTATTAGCTAGGCTTTTATTAATGAGCCCATTAAACTTAACAAGTAAACAGAGGAAACACAACTCTCAAGTTCTCTGCAGATCTTTCTGTAGCATACATATTTATTAGACTGCCTGCATACTTCCAGGTAGCACTGGTAGCAGGAGGGCTGAGGGTCAGGTTGTTCGGAAATAGCACAAGAGGATAGGGGCAGGGCACTGACCGCCCGGGGCAGCCTGTCACTCAGGACCTCGGCCGGCTGCTAGACTTCGGGGGGGACACATGAGGAATCTCGGAATTTCAGAATGAAAACCTAAGCCTGAGGCTTAAATAGGCGTCACCTTCTGAAACAGACATGGAGACAGACATCCCAGCAGTCAAGACAGAGTTGAAGACCTAAGATGATCGTGCTGTTCAGTGTTAATAGTTTAAAGTCTTGGTCGTAGACACAGCGTGATGGCCAAGTGGAGAAGACGAATCGGAAATTCAGAGAGGCAGGCAGGGAAAGAAAATTTCGACCAGGGGAAGCTTTCGACGATTCCAGCAAGGGCCAGACCAGGTGCTTGAGTCCAGGTGTGGGCTTGTGGGGAGACGGTCCCTCAGCGAGGTGGGGAGCAGCAAGGCCTGGGGGTGCTCATCCGAAGTGGAGACAAGGTGACACGGAGCCCCTGACGCCACAGCGAGGTTCTGGTAGGCTGAACCAGCTCCCACGTCCTGTGGAGAGCTTCCCTACACCTGTGGTGGGTGGGATTGTCTCCCGCCCTCCAGACGTCCCCGGCCCTCACCTCCAGAACCTTCCCTGGCAGAAGGGTTATGCACTGTGGTTAACTTAAGGATCTTCAGACATGGGGAGTATCCCAGACTTGACCGGTGGACCCCGAGTAATCACCAGTGTCCTCGTAAGAGGGGGCAAGAGGGTCCAAGCAGAGAAGGTGCGAAGAAGTGGACTGTCCTCCAAAGCCCCACTCTACAAGTGCCCTGACGTTGGCCTAGTGAGACCCACTGTGGACCAGGGACCTCCAGAACTCAGAAGTCCATGGCGGTTTTTTACAGTAGCGATAGGAAACTAAAAAAGCCACACTATTATTTTTTCTCAATAGAGGGCTAGCAAATGCTTTTTTGATTCCTTAGGTGTACCCAGGGAAAGGTTTAAAATCATCCTTGTAGTCCGTTTTCAGTTTCCTGTGAAGTAAAGGTGAGCGTTCCCGCCCTGAGTGTCCTCTTCCCATTATTTTTCGTGGTTTTGTGGTGACAGTTGTTTCCAGTTGTGAAGAATAAAAAAAAAATGCAAACAAAAACCCATTCCTGTAATACACTGTTGATGCAGGTTACTAATGAGAATGCAGTGTGTCAAATTCCACAGTGTTGTAAATATCCCAGTTGCTCTGTTCGGGTTTTACCTGTTCTTCCAAAATTTTCCTCATCCACTCTTGCAACACAGCCTCGGGGTGGGGGTCTGGGAACCTCATCAAGTGCAAAATACAAACACTCTTCCTGCCATCGTTCATCGTCTCTTGAGTTCAGGGAGGTTATCTTTCTGCACCGACTTTGAGCAGGAAAGCAATGGCATTCATTACTCCTCCTGCCTCCGTGTTGGTTTGGGGATAAACCCACACCTGGTGGTAAGCTTGTTGCAAATTGTGTCCCTTTGTGCCCTCACCTCTGAGTCGCTGTTCTGACATAAATGCTGGCTTTCACTTAGTGGGGGCCTCAAGTATTTTCTAAATGTGTGCTTTGCAAGCTACCTCTGGGCCCATAGTGTTACTTTTCATGCATTCAGAAAGCAGTATTTTTAGTTAGGATGTAAGCTATTGTTAGTCTACTAAGTTATTCTTAAAACAAATAGGAACAAAAAAAAAAAAGTAAATGAAGTTCTCTTTTGGTTCTATTTGTTTGGAGACTCTGAAGCTCAACACTGACCTCTGCTTAGAGGTGGACTTTTTTTTCTCTGCCACAGAGAATAAGAATGATACAATCGCAAGATCACATAGTATCAGATATGAGAAGATAGAAAATATTTGCAAATTATAAATTTGTAAGAAAAGAGCAATAATATTTGATAAGGTAATGGTATGGGAAGAGTAAAAATATATTGGTGAAAATTAGGCCAAGTTATTGTTATGCTTCCCCCATAAAACCTTTGAGAGAGACGGTGCAGGTTCGCCAAGGACAGTGGTCAAAACAATAATCCAAGATGTTACTTGGTTTCTAACTCACCCCGGCAGCTGTATGCGGGCGGCAGAAAACTCGGATTGCTCATATCCTGCTTCTCTAAGATTTTGTCAGGTAGTTTTTAGAAGTTATGCAGACTCCTGAGAAGTAACCAAAATGCACCAAGGCAGCAGATTAAAAATATAACTTTGAATAAGACTGCAAGAGGCACATTCCCGAGATGTTTGGTTTTTTGGTTTTTTTTTTTGACTAAGCCAATGTGGACATAAGTTTAGAGTTCTACATCTCTTTATGAAATGACACTTTAGTTACTCTCTTAGTCTTATATTCTTATCAGAGCATTTCTGTTAGATTTTTGTTTGACTTTGGTTTTTTTGTTTTGTTTTGTTTTGATTTTGCTCTTTTCTTAAATCGTCTTCGTGGGTCTCTAGCACAGATACGATTTCCTGTCCGCAAGCTCCATACAAGAGTTATTAGCAGCTACTTTTCATTTTACGTTTTACTCTTGCTGTCTGGGTTCACATTTGTAATACATGTCTTTGTTTCTTACTCTAGGGGTAAACAATTCTTCAGGGGACAAATACTGTAACTAGGTATGTCTTTTAAATGGTGTTGATTTATGGAGCAGGCGCGTTGCCAGTTTTCTGGATAGGGATTTCTGCCTAATAAAAAGTCTGATTCTGTCCTCTCCTTTCTCCCTGGATGAAGTTGATCCTCTCATACATCGTTAAAACAGCCTTCTCCCCTTTCTGCTGTTCAATGGAGTTGGTAGCTGAGCACTGTGTCTTTTTTTTTTCTACATGCACTCTATCTCAGCAAAGGTGCTGGGAGAAGTTGGCCTCTGTTTTTAACATCACTGTCTACTGTTTGTTTGTTTTTTTTTTTACTCTTTCTTTTTTTTAACCACAAAGTCTCCGTTTGATTTTTAACGCAGTTTGGTGATAACTTTGTTTGTGTTTGTAATGGCACTTACAGTATTATTTTTTAAACTGAGTATATGTAAAAGGCTAGTAAAATTCTTCAAAAATCATAATCTTGTAGTATCATATATTCTTAGGTTGGAGAAGGCCATTAAGATCATCCTTTGACACGTTTTATTGTGTGTCTTAAGGTCTACGATGGTATCCATCTAAGTGTTCTGATGTAGGAAGTTGGGTTTCTATCTGGCTAGGATAATAATGCTTGGTTTCTATTGAAATCACTATACATGAATTTCTTTCTATTCAATGATAGGCTACTCTTTCCAGACACTTTATCAATCTTGCTTCAGTTCAGGGCGCTCCTGGAAATTTTTTTAAGCACAGCTCAAGGTACTTTCAGAAATGTTCCATTAATGAACCACTAACAAAATGTTCATAAATTCTGTTCTGTGACTAGCCACGTTTGGTACAACCAATTGGCACACGGATACCAGAATTACTAAATGATACAAAACCACGACGGGTTCATGGATACGCAAGTGACAGATCTGGAGAGCCACTTGTCAAGCAAGTGAATGAAGTGAATTAAAAGTGAATTTTGCACACCAAATTGTGATGTGGGTAATGGCGGTGTTGTGAGAACCAAGTGCTTGCCATTACCAGTACTCTTAACTTTTCCTCTAAACGATGACCTCTCTGCTCACGCTTCTGGAGCTCAGCAGCTAGTGGTCATAGAATTCCAACGGGGTCCCCTGCTCAACAGTGGTGCATAGTGACCGCTGTGTGTCCTCATGACCTCTTACATGCACCACATGTTTTTGTGAGTGTTAACTTCTCAGGAGTATTATTCTGTTTTATGAAATGTGGTACATATACCCGTAAACATGAGGTCGTTTCCAATGTTAAACTACTTGGAATTTTTTATATTAGTAGCTATAGTTTTACATAGTAAGATACAGAATAGTATAAAATATGCATTGTGAAAGAGATATATCATCAAACCAGTGATTTCTACACTGATATACCATCTCATTTTAAAAACGAAAAAGTACAGAAGTAAATAAAGTGGGCTGATTCAAATATATGAACCAGATAATAGAACACTATGTCAGGTAGAATGGCAAAAAATCATGACAGTAGTTACACAAAGGATTGGAATTTAGAGTATATTAGTTAGAATAGCAGCCTACTTTAAGGACAAACCAAAAATAATCCTACCTTTTAAACCAGAATGTAAAAACTTCAGCTATAGTCTCTCTTAAGGCTTTGAAAAACACTAACGCAATCTTTATGTTCTGAAATATTCATATGGCTTCCATAGGGATCACTTAGAACCAGCTCAATTTAATTCTTAAGAATTAAAAGAAAGTGGTTCAATGTTACTTTCTTCTTAAAAAAGTATTTTAATTTTACTGTTTTTCAAGCTCATTAGCAATTTTGTAACATGTCACACATATCCTTAGCTTCAGATCAGTGATGTGCCTACAGTTTGCATAAGACTGATGATGTAAAGACACTTTGAGGGAAATTTTAGAAATCTTAAACAGATTTCAGACCTACTTGGTATTTTTTCTCCAATTCAAAATCCCAATGACGTATTTTTTTCAGCAGCTTTTCTAACTCACAATAGGATTTCTTTATTTTTGTATTTCTATTCCCTGTGATTTACAGGGACAAGAGATACTCTCAGTTCAATTGGTTGACGAGAGCTTTCCGTCTTTTTTTCCTCTGTCCTTCAGGGACACAGAAGCCTTCCAGTGTCATTAACTAAAAGAATATTCCACAGTCATGAAGGAAGGAGGTCCAGCACCAATTCCCTTTAAGCCTCATTTAACTGTACAATTAATTGGTAAAAATACAAATTAATTAAAAATAAATGATGATCCAATTTTATAATTTGGTTTGAGCCTGTGGTCTTATGTAAAGACTATTTTCAATCAGTTGTAAGAAGCCAGATGGAGGAAAAGATTTGGCCCGGTGATGTCACTGTATTTCAGAAGTGTGCATTTTACTGTGTGTAACATAAGTGAGTCCATCACATCAGTGTTAACTCTGAGGTGTAACTGGTGGGAAAGCATCTTGAAAAAGTTTAAATTAAATGGAAATCTATTAGGAATACCTGAGTGTCCCAAGGAATCCAAAGACAGAAATATAATTCGGCTTTAGGAAAAACTAGAGACCCAAACATTATTAGGAATTTTTTTCATCTATATTCTATCACATGTCAGTTTTATTTTAGACACTGCTTGAGATGGTACCGGATCAATAGTGTCAATTATTACTAGCAGATTTTTAAAATTTTGTGTGTTGACATAACTTCAGACTTAGAGCACAGTTGCAAAGAGTAGTACATTTGGTTTGTTTTTAATAACTGCTATTTTTATCCATTATATTTTAACATTATGTTGTATTTTATTTTATCTTATCTTGTTTTTTATTTTATTTATTGTTGTAGGAGGAACATAAGTTCCTCTGCATTGGTTTAATCAGCCGTGTTGCTGGAACTTTCTAGTTAAACTTTTTTCCTTTGGGAATCCACCATCTTGAAGGCGTATGCAGTATGCTTTGTAACTATCCTTTAAAAAATCTCTATTTTCTTCCTTGTGCGTGAAGCAAGAGCGGAATGGCATGAGGTAGATAGAAGTTTGCCTACAAATTCTATCAGGTAGCAGTACAAATACCGTCTGGGTCTATGGTTGACTGTTTGGACTCCTCACGTGACGTAGGCATTCCTTCAGACATTGAGTTGCAGGCTATGCACCTTCAAGTAACTTCTGTAACTTAAGATGCTGAGTGCGTAGTTCTGTGACTGTGTGTCTCAAACACTGAATCCCCCGTTTAATAATTCAGGACAGGTCCTTCACCTTTCTGCAGGTCAAGCAAGAACTGGGGAGTTAACATTTCCCATAGAATATAACAGGCATTTCTTATTCTAGTGAAAGGGTAATACGACATTCTGTAAAATTTTGCCCCTTTATATTATGCTATTAAAACATCTGAGTATTTTCCAAACCTTGACCATTTCCTGGTGGTTCTTCTCAGCCCTGACGCTGTGATCAGAGGCTGTTTTTCTCTGCCTCCTCCTCCTCCAGCTTCTATCAGGGAACTGACTCTCCCAGTGGACTGAGCCCGTCTCCAGGAGAGGACGCTAAGTCCGGTGTGTTTGATCTTGTTTGATCAACCCCTAAAGTGTTCAGTAAGACTACAAGATTGCTTTTTGTTCTTCAGTTTTGGAGATAAATGAAACTGTTGAGGTAATTACAGACGTAGATTTTTCCCTTTTTTTTTAAAATTGAGTTCTCATTAATGTACTGTATGTGTAACTGACATACGTGTTAGTTTACTAACATTACTACAAGATGATTTGATGTTTATATATGTTGCAAAATGATCACCACAGCGCCTGTTTACCGTCTGGCCCCATACATCATCATAGACATTTTCCTTGTGATGAGAACTTGGAAGATCTATTCTCTTAGCAGCTTTCAAATACGCACTTTGTTTTACAGCGGCAAGCTTGTCCCTTTGGACCCCTTCCCTGATTTTACCCAGCTCCCACCCCCTGCCTGTCGCAACCACCTGTCTGTTCTTTGTTTCTATGAGCTTCTTCTGTTTGGGTTTAGGCTTTAGATTCTCACAGTGCATGTACAAGTGAGATCATACATTTGTCTTCCTCACCAACACTTGTTGGGTTTTTGATTCCAGCCGTTGAGACAGATGACGATGAGTGATGCGGAGCATCTTTTCAGGTGTCTGTTGGCCATCAGTGTGTCCCCTTTAGAAAAATGTTCAGATCTTCTTCCCATTTTTAAAATCGGGAGTATTTGGGGGGGGTGCTGTGAAGTTGTGTGAGTTCTTCATATATTTTAGCTATGAACCCTTCATCCAGTATATGATTTGCAAATATTTTTCCCATTCCACAGGTTCTTTTTGATTTTGTTGATGGCTTCCTTTGCTGTGCAGAAGTTTCTTTAGTTTGATGAAGTCCCAATAGTTTATTTTTGCTTTTGTTGCTTCTGCTTTTGCATCAGATCCAAAAACTCATTGCCAAGACTTATGTCAAGGATCTTACCACTGTGTTATCTTTTCAGTTTTATCATTTCAGGTCTTACATTCAAGTCTTAGTGTAAGACTACCCAGTGCTCATCACAAAAAGTGTGTTTTTTTAAGCTTATTTATTTATTATGAGAGAGAGCCAGAGAGAGAGAGAGAGAGGGAAAGAGAGAATCCCAAGCAGTCTCCATGCTCAGTGCAGAGCCCAACGTGGGGCTCAATCTCACGAACCATGAGATCATGCCCTGAGGCAAAACCAAGTGTTGGACCCTTCACTGACTGAGCCACTCAGGGCCCCCACAATAAGTGTAATCTTAGTCCCCTTCACCTATTTTACCCCACCTCCCCTTTGGTAACCATCAGTCTGTTCTCTGTAGTTGAGAGTCTGTTTCTTGGTTTGTCTCTTGTTTTCTTTGTTCATTTGTTTTGTTTCTTAAATTCCACATATGAGTGATATCATATGATATTTGTCTTTCGCTGACTGACCTAGTTCACTTAGCATAATATCCTCTACATCCCTGTATATTGTTGCAAATGGCAAGATTTCACTCTTTTAGATGGCTGAGTAATATTCCATTACACACACACACACACACACACACACACACACACACACACACCTATACCACATATATATACATACACACACTACACGTATATACCACATATATATACATCTTATTTATCCACTCATCTGTTAATAGACACTTGGGCTGCTTCCATATTTTGGCTATTGTAAATAATGTTGCATAAACATAGGGGTACTTACATCTTTTTGAATTAGTGTTTTCATATTTTTAGGGTAAATAGTAGTTGAATTACTGGATCATGTGGTAGCTCTATTTTTAATATTTTGAGGAACCTCCATACTGTTTTCCACAGTGGCTGCACCAGTTTGCATTCCCATCAACAGGGCACAAGGGTTCCCCTTTCTCCACATCCTCGCCAATACCTGTTGTGTTTAGTTTTGTTTTGTTATTTTGTTTTGTTGTTGTTTCTTGTGTTTTTTTATTTTAACCATTCTGACATGTGTGAACTGTTATCTTATTGTGGTTTTGATTTGCATTTCTCTGATGTCGAGTGATGTCGAGCATCTTTTTATGTATCTATTGGCCACCATGTCTTCTCTGGAGAAATGTCTGTTCATATCTTCTGCCCATTTTTTTAATTGGATTACTTGGTTTTTTTGTGTGTGTTGAGTTGTATAAGTTCTATAAGTTGTATAAGTTCTTTATATATTTTGGATTATAACCCTTTATTGGATATGTCATTTGCAAATATCTTCTTCAATTCACTGGGTTGCCTTTTAATTTTGTTGGCTGTTTCTCTTGCCTCAAGAGACATATCCAGAAAAATGTTACTATGGCTGATGTCAGAGAAATTACTGCCTGTGCTCTCTTGTAGGATGTTTATGGTTTCAGGTCCACATTTAGTTTCTTAATCATTTTGAGTTTATCTTTGTGTGTGGTGTCAATAATCGGTGCAGTTTTATTCTTTTGCATGTGGCTGTCCTCTTCCTCCAACAGCATTTGTTGAACAGACTTTTTCCCATTGCATATGGTAGCCTCCTTTATCAAAGATTAATTGACCATACAATTGTGGGTTTATTTCTGGGCTCTGTTCTGTTACATTTATCTCTTTGTCTGTTTTTGTGCCAATACCATACTGTTTTGATTACTATACTTGTAGTATACCTTGAAATTGGGGATTGTGCTACTCCAGCTTTGTTCTTTTTCAAGATTGCTCTAGCTATTTGGGGTCTTACATGGTTCCATATAAATTTTAGGATTGTTTGTTATAGCTCTGTGAAAATGTTTTGGTATTTTCATAAGGACAACATTAAATCTGTAGACTACTTTGAGTAGTATAGACATTTTAACAATATTTGTTCTTGCAATCCATGAGCATGGAATGTATTCCCAGTTCTTGGTGTCGTCTTCAGTTTTTTACATCGCTCTTTTAGTTTTCAGAGTACAGGTCTTTCCCTTGTTTGGTTAAGTTTATTCCTAGGTTTTTATTATTTTTGGTGCAATTATAACTGGGACTGTTTCTTCATTTCTCTTTCTGCTACTTTATTATTAGTGTATAGAAATGCTATGGATTTCTGTGTATTGATTTTGTTTGTGGTGACCTTACTGACTTAATTTATCAGTTCTAGTGGAGTCTTTAGGGTTTTCTATAGAGTATCATGTTACTTGCAAATAGCAAGTTTTACTTCTTTATTACCAATTTGGATGCCTTTTATTAAAATTTCTTGTCCGATTGCTGTAGCTAAGACTTCTGGTACTACGTCGAATAAAAGTGGTAAGAGTGGACATCCTTGTCTTGTTCAGGACCTTAGGGGAAAAGCTCTCAGTTTTTCGTCATTGAGTATGATGTCAGGTGTGGGTTTTTTATATATGGCCTTTATTATGTTACTATATGTTCCCTGTAAACCAACTTGGTTAAGAGGTTTGATTATGAATGGATATTGACTTTGTCAAATGCTTTTTCTTCTTCTGTTAGAATGATCAGATGGTTTTTGTCCTTTCTTTTATTGATGCAACATATCACATTGATTCATTTGTTCATATTGAACCACTGTTGTATTCCCAGGAATAAATACCTCTTGATTGTGATAAATGATTTTTTAATGTATTGTTGGATTCAGTTTGCTAATATTTTGCTGAGAATTTTTGCATCTCTGTTCATCAGACATATTGACGTGTAGTTCTCTTTTCTTGTAGTGTCTTTATCTTGTTTTAGTATCAGTGTAATGCTGGCCTCAAAGAATGAATTTGGAAGATTTCCTTTCTTTTCTATGTTTTGGAATTGTTTAGGAATAACTCTTATTTAAATTTTTGGGATAATTTGCCTGTGAAGTTGTCTGGTCCTGCACTTTGGTTTGTTGGGAGTTTTTTGGTTACTGATTCATTTTTATTCATGAAACACAATAGTTCAGATTTTCTATTTCTTCCTGCTTCAATTTAGGTTGGTTGTATACTTCTAAGATTTTATCTATTTATTCTAGCTTGTTCAATTGTTGGCACATAATTTTCCATAATATTCTCCTAAAATTCTTTGTATTTCTGTGGTGTTGGTTATTTCTCCTCTTTCATTTCTGATTTTGTTTATTTGAGTTTTCTCTCTCTTTTTTTTAATGAGTCTAGCTAAATTTTTTATGAATTTTGTTGATCTTTTCAAAGAACCGCCTCCTCGTTTCTTTGATCTTTTCTATTGTTTTATTTATTTATTTAAGTTTCTATTTTGTTATTTCTGCTCTAATATTTATTATTATTTTTCTTCTACAAGTTTCTTATTTTGTTTATTCTCTTTTTAGCTCCCTTAGGTGTAAAGTTAGGGTTTTGTGGGGTTTTGTTTGTTTGTTTGTTTTTAAGATTTATCTCGATTCTTTTTTTTTTTAATTTTTTTTTTCAACGTTTATTTATTTTTGGGACAGAGAGAGACAGAGCATGAACGGAGGAGGGGCAGAGAGAGAGGGAGACACAGAATCAGAAACAGGCTCCAGGCTCTGAGCCATCAGCCCAGAGCCTGACGCAGGGCTCGAACTCATGCACCGCGAGATCGTGACCTGGCTGAAGTCGGACGCTTAACCGACTGCGCCACCCAGGCGCCCCAGATTTATCTTGATTCTTGAGTTAAGCCTGTATTGCTATAAACTTTCTTCTTTTTCTGCATCCCCAAATTTTGGACTGTTGTGTTTTCATTTTCATTTGTCTTCATGTATTTTTTTGTTTCCTTTTTATTTTCTTCGTTGGCTCAATCATTGTTTAGTAGCATATTAGGTTAACCTCTATGTATTTGTACTCTGTCCAGATTTTTTTCTTGTGGTTGATTTCTAGTTTCATAGCTAGTTTCACAGCTTTCTGAACATACCATGTTCAGAAAGATAAATGGTATGACTTCAGTCTTTTTGAATTTGTTTAGATTTGCTTTGTGGTCTAATATGTGATCTATTCTGGAGAATAGTCCATGGGCACTTGAGAAGAATGTGTATGGTGCTGTTTTAGGATGGGATATTCTGAATATATCTGTTATATCCATCTGGTGTCATTGAAAGCTGTGTCATTGAAAGCCACTGTTTCCTTGTTGATTTTCTGTTTGGATGATCTGTCTATTAATGTAAGTGGGTGTTAGATTCCCCTACCGTTATTGTAGTATAATAGTACAATAGTATCAATTAGCTAATAGTATCAATTAGCTCGGTTATGTTTGTTACTATCTGCCTTGTATTTGGGTGCTCCGTATTGGGTGCTTAAATTGTTATATCTTCTTGTTAGATTTTTACCTTTATTATTATATAGTGTATTTCTTTGCCTCTTGTTACCTTCTTTGTTTTAAAGTCTGTTTTTCTGGTGTGCCTAAGTGGCTCAGTCATTTAAATGTCTCTTGATTTCGACTCGGGTCATGATCTCACAGTCACAAGATTGAGCCCTGAGTTGGGCTTCGTGTTGGCTGTGTAAGATCTTCTCTCTCTCTTTCTCTTTCTCTCTCTCTCCCTGACCCTCCCTCTCCCTCTCTCTCTCCTCAAAAAATAAAAAAGAGAAAGAAAGTCTATTTTTCTGATATATTGCTGCTCTGGCTTTTTCTGACATCCATTTGCATGATAAACGGGTCTCCATCCCCTCACTTTCAATCTGCAGGTGTGTTTAGTCTGAAATGGGCCTCTTATAGGCAGCATATAGATGGGTCCTGCTTAGTTCAACCTCCATAAGCTTCATCATGGCAAAGGGTTGTTATGAAAAGTAAGTAATATAGGTTAAGAATCTGCCACAATGCTGGGTACCTAGTAAGCATTTAAGAAATGATAGCTGTTACCATTATTAATGTATATTTTAGTGGCAATACAGACAACTGTATTCCTGGAATATTCCCTCACGATAATGACTTCCCAGAAGTCCCCAGTGATTGTGACTTTCTTCAAGCTGAAATGTAGACATGGCTTAGATTCCACTAAAGAATAATAATAGAACTGTTACGTATTCCCAGGTCATGGGTAAGCAGAAAAAATGGGTAATATTCTAAAACGGTTTTACTTTTCTGGACGTGGCAGCTTCATACGAGGTCATGCAGATAGTTCTGGCGCTCAGGGAAGTCACCCTGGGAAGGGTTCCCCTGCCAGTAAGCACAGGGCCGATCAAAGAGCCGTTGTGAACACTGCTACTGTTGCCGTGTTGCTGTTGCAGGGAAAAAGGCATGTGCCCTAGAAGCTGACGGACTACGACTGCCAGCTGAAGCAAAGCTCTGGGGTTGGGTGGGGCAATGACTCTTCTCAGAGTTTCGTGACTCGTCACAAGAGAAACTGGAGTGTTCTAGATCCACCTGTCTCTGCCGTTCTAGCAAAGTCTGGGGTATTACCTGGTGACCTTTGCTGAAGTCACTCCTAGGCCAGTAAGGAAATTCATTTGCGCAGAGTGGGAATTTGGGTTTGGTTACCCAAACGTTATACCTTTCTTCCATAATAAGTCACGTGTGACTTCTCTTCTCTGTCGTAGTTTTCGTCAGTGCAAGAGCTGTCTGCTCATTTTACCTGATTGCTGACGTAATTTTGGTTTTTATATATTATTTCGTCACTAAAATGTATCGTTATATTTTTACTAGTATTATTACTTTTAAGTTTGTTTATGTATTTTGAGAGAGAGAGAGAGAGAGAGAGAGAGAGAGAGAAAGAGTGTTAAGGAGGCTCCTTTCTCGCAGCACAGAGCCCCATACAGGGCTTGAAGAACTGTGAGATCACGACCTGAGTCAAAACCAAGAATTGGTTGCTTAACTGACTGGGCCACCCAGGCACCCGTATCGCGTTATATTTTAAATGATGTAGATTTCAGGAGAAATGAGTGTAACCTTACTTATCATAGATTTTCAAAAGTAACTCTGGTAGTTATTAATATAAACAAATTACCAAAAGTCACATGTACACCATAATAATTACTATTATCTGAAGAGGCTTATCTTAATAGAATGTATTTTTAACATTGTTCATCTATTGATCTGCTTGTCAGCTGCGGGGTGTCAAATGAAAGTTCTTGTCCATATTTGTTTTTTTTTTAATTTTTTTTAACGTTTATTTATTTTTGAGACAGAGAGAGACAGAGCACGAACGGGGGAGGGGCAGAGAGAGAGGGAGACACAGAATCGGAAACAGGCTCCAGGCTCTGAGCCGTCAGCCCAGAGCCCGACGCGGGGCTTGAACTCACGGACCGCGAGATCGTGACCTGAGCTGAAGTCGGACGCTTAAGCGACTGAGCCACCCAGGCGCCCTCTTGTCCATATTTGAATAGGTCTTTGTCCCTTCCTGAATTCAGTACTCTGTCACTGAACATGTTGCAGGAGAGAAGGCTGTATATTGATTAATCTATTTGGTTTCGTATTGATTGGCTTAACTACATTCCAACAGCTGTGAGAGCCAGAGCATGGTCTGACTGACTTACGTTAAGAATTTATTTTTAACTTTACTGCTGTAATAACCTAAAGCAGTGATTACATAAACAGAGCTATTCCAGACCATAGAAGCCTCATAACTGGCACTTAAAACAATTCTCCAGCGTTAAAATTCCATGAAATTCTAAACCCACAAATTCACATGAATTTTAAAATTATTGTTTATAGGGACGCCTGGGTGGCTTAGTTGGTTAAGTGTCTGACTTCAGCTTAGGTCATGATATCATGGCTCATGAGTTCAAGTCCCGTGTCGGGCTCTGTGCTGACAGCTCAGAGCCTGGAGGCTGCTTCAGATTCTATGTCTCCCTCTCGCTGCCTCTCCCCCGCTCACTCTCTGCCTCTCTCTTAAAAATAAGTGAACGTTAAAAGAAATTACGTTTTGTAAAAATAGTCATTATTTTCTTCCCCTCACCTTAGTTGGTGCCATCCCAGTCTGTTTAACCTAAGAAACCTAACAGACTCCTGCCTTCCTCATGGGAGAATGGGATAAGAGTCATTCCTATTTTAGAATATTGCTGTGATGGGGGGAAAAAAAGAGAAAAATCCATGATCTGTTGTATATATGAAGCTTAACAGAACACCTAACATATATATATCTGGAGCTGCCAATAGAAATTATTAACAGTTGGGGCATCCGGGGGGCTCATTCGGTTAAGTGTCTGACTTCATCTCAGGTCATGATCTCACAGTTCGTGGGATCGAGGCCCATGTTGGGCTCTGTGCTGACAGCTCAGAGCCTGGAGCCTGCTTCAGATTCTGTGCCTCTCTCTCTCTCTCTGTCCCTCCCTGCTTGCTCTCTCTCTTAAAAATAAATAAGCATTAAAAAAAAAGAAATTATAACAATAAAGGTAATGGTAACCACTGCTGTGGTTACTTGCTTACATGTCCGTCTGTCTTCATTTTAGAGTTAGTTCTTGGATGGTAAGATCCTTGACCAATTGATACTTTCATTTCCAGCTATCTCAAATAGTGTCCAACATATATCAGTACTCAGTAAATATTTCTGGATATATAGAACTAATCATGGTCCTCAGACATCTCTTAACCATTTCCTGCAAAAACTATTGTATCTGAATAGCTTTTGGTCCATGTGGCATCTGCATCAAAATGAAGTGAACACCTTGCTTAAAATGCAGGTACTGGGCCTCACCCAGACCTACTCGCTCGGGATCTTTTGAGCGTGGGTCCCTAGAGCTGTATTTAAATAGGTTCCACAAATGAACCTTATCCACCCATATGTTGGAAAACCAGTGTCAAAGGTTTTCTTAATCTCCAAACTGTCTCTACTCTTATGTGTTGGAAAGATTTCTCCAAAATACTACTTTCAGTATTTTGTATTCCCTCTACAAATCTTAAATACTTACCCAATTACCGATAAGACAAAATTAAATTATTTATCTCAGTAATCACAATCAAGAGGCTTATGGAATATGGTAACAACATTACAGGCAAACCATGACTCTCTAAACCAATGAATGATGAGTCTCCTCATCCTGTGTTACCCGTTCCTGCCCATGTGCCTGGGCTCACACCATCTCTCTTGTGCTCTAAATGGTCTCCTCTCCCCTGTCCTCCTTCTCTCTCTCCTTTTGCTTTTTCCCTCAAGCTCAGTGATTCTTAACTTCAGCAGAGGATTAGAATTATCTCGGAATGTTTAAAAAATGCTCATGTCCTGGCCCTTGCTCAGACAAATGGAACCAGAGTCATTGGAAGGTCTGACTCCCAACTACAGTTTCTATCCCACATTATCTCAGCTAGAATCAACTCTTCCTCCTTTGAAGTCTTTGGAAACACCTGTTATCTGTTCTAGTGGCCCTATGCCATCCGTTATCGTTTATCCTTGAATTCCTTCTTAGAAACAAGCTATTCCCATGTTGCTGATATTATTAATTGGGGAAGCATAGATTCTTGATAAATATGTATATTGGAATAAACAGAGGAGTGGCCATATTTTTAGCAATGAGAAGAGAAGAGATGCTACTATAGACCTTTGGGGACAAACATTACCTTTTAATTCCTAGATCTAAAAGTAACTTCCGGATACTTATTAAAGATAAAGTCCTCGGAAGATGGCGGCGTAGGAGGACGCTGGGCTCACCGCGCGTCCTGCTGATCACTTAGATTCCAGCTACACCTGCCTAAATAACCCAGAAAACCGCCAGAGGATTAGCAGAACAGAGTCACCGGACCCAAGTGCAGACGAGAGGCCCACGGAAGAGGGTAGGAAGGGCGGCGAGGCGGTGCGCGCTCCACGGACTGGCGGGAGGGAGCCGGGGCGGAGGGGCGGCTCGCCGGCCAAGCAGAGCCCCCGAGTCCGGCTTGCAAAAGCGGAGGGGCCTGACGGACTGTGTTCCGACAGCAAGCGCGACTTAGCGTCTGGGAGGTCATAAGTTAACAGCTCTGCTCGGAAAGCGGGAAGGCTGGAGGACAAAGGGAGGGTGAGCTGCGGAGCCCCCGGACGACAGAGCTCAGTTTGGCGGGGAACAAAGGCGCTAGCCAGCGCCATCTCCCCCGCCCATCCCCCAGCCAAAATCCCAAAGGGAACTGGCTCCGGCCAGGGAAATTGCTCGCTCCGCGCGAACACCCAACTCTGTGCTTCTGCGGAGCCAAACCTCCGGCAGCGATCTGACTCCCTCCGGCTGCCACAGGGCCCCTCCTGAAGTGGATCACCTAAGGAGAAGCGAGCTAAGCCTGCCCCCCCTGCCGCCGTGCACCTTGCCTTCCCACCCCAGCTAATACGCCAGATCCCCAGCATCACAAGCCTGGCAGTGTGCAAGTAGCCCAGACGGGCCACGCCACCCCACAGTGAATCCCGCCCCTAGGAGAGGGGAAGAGAAGGCACACACCAGTCTGACTGTGACCCAGCGGTGGGCTGGGGGCAGACATCAGGTCGGACTGCGGCCCCGCCCACCAACTCCAGTTATACACCACAGCACAGGGGAAGTGCCCTGCAGGCCCTCACCACACCAGGGACTATCCAAAATGACCAAGCGGAAGAATTCCCCTCAGAAGAATCTCCAGGAAATAACAACAGCTAATGAGCTGATCAAAAAGGATTTAAATAATATAACAGAAAGTGAATTTAGAATAATAGTCATAAAATTAATCGCTGGGCTGGAAAACAGCATACAGGACAGCAGAGAATCTCTTGCTACAGACATCAGGGGACTAAGGAACAGTCACGAGGAGCTGAAAAACGCTTTAAAGGAAATGGAAAACAAAATGCAAACCACCACGGCTCGGATGGAAGAGGCAGAGGAGAGAATAGGTGAACTAGAAGATAAAGTTATGGAAAAAGAGGAAGCTGAGAAAAAGAGAGATAAAAAAATCCAGGAGTATGAGGGGAAAATTAGAGAACTAAGTGATACACTAAAAAGAAATAATATACGCATAATTGGTATCCCAGAGGAGGAAGAGAGAGGGAAAGGTGCTGAAGGGGTACTTGAAGAAATAATAGCTGAGAACTTCCCTGAACTGGGGAAGGAAAAAGGCATTGAAATCCAAGAGGCACAGAGAACTCCCTTCAGACATAACTTGAATCGATCTTCTGCACGACATATCATAGTGAAACTGGCAAAATACAAGGATAAAGAGAAAATTCTGAAAGCAGCAAGGGGTAAACGTGCCCTCACATATAAAGGGAGACCTATAAGACTCGTGACTGATCTCTCCTTTGAAACTTGGCAGGCCAGAAAGAATTGGCACGAGATTTTCAGGGTGCTAGACAGAAAAAATATGCAGCCGAGAATCCTTTATCCAGCAAGTCTGTCATTTAGAATAGAAGGAGAGATAAAGGTCTTCCCAAACAAACAAAAACTGAAGGAATTTGTCACCACTAAACCAGCCCTACAAGAGATCCTAAGGGGGACCCTGTGAGACAAAGTACCAGAGACATCACTACAAGCATAAAACATACAGACATCACAATGACTCTAAACCCGTATCTTTCTATAATAACACTGAATGTAAATGGATTAAATGCGCCAACCAAAAGACATAGGGTATCAGAATGGATAAAAAAACAAGACCCATCTATTTGCTGTCTACAAGAGACTCATTTTAGACCTGAGGACACCTTTAGATTCAGAGTGAGGGGATGGAGAACTATTTATCATGCTACTGGAAGCCAGAAGAAAGCTGGAGTAGCCATACTTATATCAGACAAACTAGACTTTAAATTAAAGGCTGTAACAAGAGATGAAGAAGGACATTATATAATAGTTACAGGGTCTATCCATCAGGAAGAGCTAACAATTATAAATGTCTATGCGCCGAATACCGGAGCCCCCAAATATATAAAACAATTACTCATAAACAGAAGCAACCTTATTGATAAGAATGTGGTAATTACTGGGGACTTTAACGCCCCACTTACAGAAATGGATAGATCATCTAGACACACGGTCAATAAAGAAACAAGGGCCCTGAATGAGACACTGCATCAGATGGACTTGACAGATCTATTTAGAACTCTGCATCCCAAAGCAACAGAATATACTTTCTTCTCGAGTGCACATGGAACATTCTCCAAGATAGATCATATACTGGGTCACAAAACAGCCCTTCATAAGTTTACAAGAATTGAAATTATACCATGCATACTTTCAGACCACAATGCTATGAAGCTTGAAATCAACCACAGGAAAAAGTCTGGAAAACCTCCAAAAGCATGGAGGTTAAAGAACACCCTACTAACGAATGAGTGGGTCAACCAGGCAATTAGAGAAGAAATAAAAAAATATATGGAAACAAACGAAAATGAAAATACAACAATCCAAACGCTTTGGGACGCAGCGAAGGCAGTCCTGAGAGGAAAATACATTGCAATCCAGGCCTATCTCAAGAAACAAGAAAAATCCCAAATACAAAATCTAACAGCACACCTAAAGGAACTAGAAGCAGAACAGCAAAGGCAGCCTAAACCCAGCAGAAGAAGAGAAATAATAAAGATCAGAGCAGAAATAAACAATATAGAATCTAAAAAAACTGTAGAGCAGATCAACGAAACCAAGAGTTGGTTTTTTGAAAAAATAAACAAAATTGACAAACCTCTAGCCAGGCTTCTCAAAAAGAAAAGGGAAATGACCCAAATAGATAAAATCATGAATGAAAATGGAATTATTACAACCAATCCCTCAGAGATACAAACAATTATCAGGGAATACTATGAAAAATTATATGCCAACAAATTGGACAACCTGGAAGAAATGGACAAATTCCTGAACACCCACATTCTTCCAAAACTCAATCAGGAGGAAAGAGAAAGCTTGAACAGACCCATAACCAGCGAAGAAATTGAATCGGTTATCAAAAATCTCCCAACAAATAAGAGTCCAGGACCAGATGGCTTCCCAGGGGAGTTCTACCAGACGTTTAAAGCAGAGATAATACCTATCCTTCTCAAGCTATTCCAAGAAATAGAAAGGGAAGGAAAACTTCCAGACTCATTCTATGAAGCCAGTATTACTTTGATTCCTAAACCAGACAGAGACCCAGTAAAAAAAGAGAACTACAGGCCAATATCCCTGATGAATATGGATGCCAAAATTCTCAATAAGATACTAGCAAATCGAATTCAACAGCATATAAAAAGAATTATTCACCATGATCAAGTGGGATTCATTCCTGGGATGCAGGGCTGGTTCAACATTCGCAAATCAATCAACGTGATACATCACATTAACAAAAAAAAAGAGAAGAACCATATGATCCTGTCAATCGATGCAGAAAAGGTCTTTGACAAAATCCAGCACCCTTTCTTAATAAAAACCCTTGAGAAAGTCGGGATAGAAGGAACATACTTAAAGATCATAAAAGCCATTTATGAAAAGCCCACAGCTAACATCATCCTCAACGGGGAAAAACTGAGAGCTTTTTCCCTGAGATCAGGAACACGACAGGGATGCCCACTCTCACCGTTGTTGTTTAACATAGTGCTGGAAGTTCTAGCATCAGCAATCAGACAACAAAAGGAAATCAAAGGCATCAGAATTGGCAAAGATGAAGTCAAGCTTTCGCTTTTTGCAGATGACATGATATTATACATGGAAAATCCGATAGACTCCACCAAAAGTCTGCTAGAACTGATACATGAATTCAGCAAAGTTGCAGGATACAAAATCAATGTACAGAAATCAGTTGCATTCTTATACACTAACAATGAAGCAACAGAAAGACAAATAAAGAAACTGATCCCATTCACAATTGCACCAAGAAGCATAAAATACCTAGGAATAAATCTAACCAAAGATGTAAAGGATCTGTATGCTGAAAACTATAGAAAGCTTATGAAGGTAATTGAAGAAGATTTAAAGAAATGGAAAGACATTCCCTGCTTATGGATTGGAAAAATAAATATTGTCAAAATGTCAATACTACCCAAAGCTATCTACACATTCAATGCAATCCCAATCAAAATTGCACCAGCATTCTTCTCGAAACTAGAACAAGCAATCCTAAAATTCATATGGAACCACAAAAGGCCCCGAATAGCCAAAGGAATTTTGAAGAAGAAGACCAAAGCAGGAGGCATCACAATCCCAGACTTCAGCCTCTACTACAAAGCTGTCATCATCAAGACAGCATGGTATTGGCACAAAAACAGACACACAGACCAATGGAATAGAATAGAAACCCCAGAACTAGACCCACAAACATATGGCCAACTCATCTTTGACAAAGCAGGAAAGAACATCCAATGGAAAAAAGACAGCCTCTTTAACAAATGGTGCTGGGAGAACTGGACAGCAACATGCAGAAGGTTGAAACTAGACCACTTTCTCACACCATTTACAAAAATAAACTCAAAATGGATAAAGGACCTAAATGTGAGACAGGAAACCATCAGAACCTTAGAGGAGAAAGCAGGAAAAGACCTCTCTGACCTCAGCCGTAGCAATCTCTTACTCGACACATCCCCAAAGGCAAGGGAATTAAAAGCAAAAGTGAATTACTGGGACCTTATGAAGATAAAAAGCTTCTGCACAGCAAAGGAAACAACCAACAAAACTAAAAGGCAACCAACGGAATGGGAAAAGATATTTGCAAATGACATATCGGACAAAGGGCTAGTATCTAAAATCTATAAAGAGCTCACCAAACTCCACACCCGAAAAACAAATAACCCAGTGAAGAAATGGGCAGAAAACATGAATAGACACTTCTCTAAAGAAGACATCCAGATGGCCAACAGGCACATGAAAAGATGTTCAGCGTCGCTCCTCATCAGGGAAATACAAATCAAAACCACACTCAGATACCACCTCACGCCAGTCAGAGTCGCCAAAATGAACAAATCAGGAGACTATAGATGCTGGAGAGGATGTGGAGAAACGGGAACCCTCTTGCACTGTTGGTGGGAATGCAAATTGGTGCAGCCGCTCTGGAAAGCAGTGTGGAGGTTCCTCAGAAAATTAAAAATAGACCTACCCTATGACCCAGCAATAGCACTGCTAGGAATTTACCCAAGGGATACAGGAGTACTGATGCATAGGGGCACTTGTACCCCAATGTTCATAGCAGCACTCTCAACAATAGCCAAATTATGGAAAGAGCCTAAATGTCCATCAACTGATGAATGGATAAAGAAATTGTGGTTTATATACACAATGGAGTACTACGTGGCAATGAGAAAGAACGAAATCTGGCCCTTTGTAGCAACGTGGATGGAACTGGAGAGTGTGATGCTAAGTGAAATAAGCCATACAGAGAAAGACAGATACCATATGGTTTCACTCTTATGTGGATCCTGAGAAACTTAACAGGAACCCATGGGTGAGGGGGAGGAAAAAAGAAAAAAAAAAGAGGTTAGAGTGGGAGAGAGCCAAAGCATAAGAGACTCTTAAAAACTGAGAACAAACTGAGGGTTGATGGGGGGAGAGAGAGGGGAGGGTGGGTGATGGGTATTGAGGAGGGCACCTTTTGGGATGAGCACTGGGTGTTGTATGGAAACCAATTTGTCAATAAACTTCATATAAAAAAAAATAAAAGTAACTTCCTAGGGCACTGTCTGGCTCAGTTGGTGGAGCATGTGACTCTCCATCTTGGGATTCTGAGTTCAAGCCCCATGTTGCGTGCAGAGACTACTTAAAGATAAAATCTGTAAAAAAAAAAAAAAAAAAAAAAAAAAAAAGAAGTAACAGTTCCTTCAGTTTTCTCCATAAAGGGCAGAGGTATTTAGCATTTTCAGGAAGAAAGGAAATTATTAAGAGATGTAGATTTTTTAAAATGTGCAGTAAGTGTTGCCATTTTGGAAATTGTGTTTTCTCTCTTCCCTACCTGCTTCCCTTCCACAAAAGTAATTAATCATAGATATTGCAGACCAGTTTCATCTTAGGACATAGGAGTAAGAATTTATATTTAGAACTGGAATTCTCAGGGCTCTATGTTGGCCTTCACAATATCAGAATATTAACATAAAAACTGCAAAACATCAGACAACTCTGAAGATTTTTAAAAAAAATTCCAAGTCTGATCATTTCAAATATCTGGGAGTTTGGTCTTAGGTAGGAAAAGTGGATAGATCTCTGCATTTTTCCTCGTTAATAAAAATCATGATGCTTTATAGAGGCAGCTTTACTCTTATCTAACCAGCCACAAGAACCTATTGACCATCAGTTCTGTCAGAGACTCTATTTATTAGGTGCTAAACTTGGTTTTTGTGAACTTTGTGGTATTCCATATGCTAACAGGATTATATTAATCTACTTTACAGTTGTTTATTACATTGGCCTAGAGCCGATTACTAATCATATTTATAAAATGAAAATGGGTTGGGCAGGTATCATTAGATATGCCTCAAATGGAACAAATTGACTAATTTCCTAATTTTAGAAAATTAGTTTAAATATGACTGCTTGTGTATTTTCACTAGGAGTTTGATTTACAGAATAGTTACTAGAAGGGACTGTGTGTATGGGGACCTCCTCCTTGGTTCTCAGCAGCACTAGCCAGGACCCCACCTGTGGAGTCGGGAACAGACTTTTAATGTGAAAAAAAGAGTGGGGGGGGGGGAGAGAGAGAGAGAGAGAGAGAGAGAGAGAACGTCTAATGAGGTGTGTGCCAAGTAGAATTGTCATGATCTTTTTGTTTGGACCCCCATTTTATTCAGTGAAAGTCACGTTCTTGATGTAATTTTGTTTTTGTATTCTTAGTGTTTAGTCAAGTAAAATCATCTCAGCCCAACAGGATAAGCTCTCGGCACAAGCGAATCTTCCTAATGCTGGGCCGTGTTGTCAGTGAGCCTGGAGGAACCGCGTGTTCAAGTTTAGTTTTGTTTCTGCTGTGTTATGGAAGGTAGAGATCCAGGCTGCAGTTCGGTTGCAGAAAGTGGCCAGAGGCTGAGTGCTTTGTGCTCATCTTTTGATACATTTCCCTTTACTCGGAAAAAAAAAAAAGAAGAAGAAGAAGAAGAATCCTTTCTCTCGTTCCGGTTTTCCCATTGGGTTAAGTGAGATCGCTGGAGTAAAAAACTGAAAAATCTGTGAGAAGACTAGAAGTATCTTTGACTCCTGATGGAGGGGTCCTTCTGCCGGGCCC
Organism: Lynx rufus; assembly: GCF_022079265.1. Taxonomy (NCBI): domain Eukaryota; kingdom Metazoa; phylum Chordata; class Mammalia; order Carnivora; family Felidae; genus Lynx; species Lynx rufus. The sequence goes on along the minus strand of NW_025814840.1, from coordinate 4,196,996 downwards.
CGTCGGAGCAGCCTGGCCCCGGATGCAGTTCTGGGCACGTGTGGCTGGAGGTACCCCCGAGGCGGGTTGAGAGCCCCACCTGCCACACTGCGGAGAGACTGCTTGCCTGTTGCTCGGGGTGGGGTGGGTCTGGGAACACACCCCTGCGGAGAGGTGGCGCCCCGGAGTTAAGTGGACACTGTCCCCGCTCCCCTCTAGGAAGGAGGGCAGCCATGGGTTGACCACCACCCAGAGGGCTGCAACCAGTGTGCGGGTCCTCGGCATGCAAGACATCAGAACCTGAGCTTCTGCGCTCTAAAGTGCAAAATGGGGGCGCCCGGAGGCTCCGTCGGTTAAGCATCTGACTTCAGCTCAGGTCACGGTCTCACAGTTCGTGGGTTCGAGCCCTGTGTCGGGCTCTGTGCTGACAGCTCAGAGCCTGCTTCGGATTCTGTGTCTCCCTCTCTCTGTGCCCTTCCCCCGCTCATCATCATCATCATCATCTCTCTCTCTCTCACTCTCACTCTCTCCCAAAAATAAATAAACATTAAAAAATACTTAATGCAGAAAGAACAAGAGAGAAGAGTCCTTCAGTTTTGGATAACCACTCCATCTTCTCCAGCGCCGTGTTCCGTATCATAGAATGAAAGAGGGCTTTGAATTTGCATTGGACTAAATAGAGAACATGCCTCGTACGCAAAACAGACAAAGATTTATCTCTGGAGACCATGAATTTAGTGAGCTCCTCCTTGCTAAGAAACGCACATCATTTTATCTTTATTTCTCATAACAGCTCTGTGAGGGAAGAATTACTTTTATTATTTTAAGCCTATAAGGGAACTGAAGTTTTGCCCGAATTATTGAGTTAATGTTAGCAGAGGCAAGATTTGAATAAAGATCTGTTCAATTCCAAACCTAGGAATTTTTTTTTTAATTAGGACTCGCCGTCTCTAGCTCTTTTCTTTCTCTTACACATTATTGATTCTTATTGACCAGCTCTTTTGTTTATTTCTGACCCAGTTTTTGTAAAAAGGAGAACAGCACTCAAATGAGATCCACTCCACTCATATCCAGGTATACAGGTAAAGAAAAATCCCTTAGCAGACAACACAGTGAAACAAGATGTTTAAAACCTGTGTCAGAGTAGGATGAAAACAAATCCAGCTCCTCTGTCTGAATGGCGAGGTGCGGGGCATCCCAGGGTCGGGAGATAAAAGTGAGCTGAGTTCGTCTAGAAAATAATTTCTTTCCCCTCAGCCTTTAAATCTGAGAGTAAAGAACAAATAGCGATGAGCAGAGCTATGGGCTTTAAAGGGATTGCGTCTTATGATTTTTTCAGCACCATTTTGTACAATCAGTGCACCATTTATTACGCATGTTGGGTCACCCTTGAAAGAGAAGGAGGGAAGGGTGGCCTGGGGAGGGCGCTGGGTGGCACTGGTAAGGCAGGACTGTCTGGAGCAAAGCGGGATGTCTGCGTCCTCTCTCGCAAGTCACCTGCCTGCTGCCCAGCTGTTCTGTTGTGTACAGAAAGCCAAGAATAATGCAGAGTGCTGTCACATTTGTGATTCTCCTTGTGCCTCCTCTCCTTCTCTCCCGTCTTTGTTGTTCCTCCCAGAAAGGTCTCCCATCACATCCTCTGAGCCACTCAGAGACTGCTCCAGTTCACGCTTGGCATCTTCTCTTTCTCTCTCTTTTTCTGATTAGGAAGCAGACACATTCCCTATCAGAAGAAGGTTGTTGGGTTTTACTTCCTGGAAACACCCTGAAAATAGAAATCTAAGAATGTCTTGGGCACACATTTTTTTTTTTAAGGAATATCTGTAAGTGGTACACTCCTAGATCTATTTTGTAAGGGTTAAAAAAAAAAAAAGCTTATTTTTCCAAATGTCTAACAGACCGTCACCTTCCTTCCGGGAACGAGTCTCAAGCAGGACTATTGTTTTCCTGCACGGCTAATAATGTGGAGACATGTTTGTCAGCTTCTCTGGAAGCAAGATGAGGTGGGCGGCTCATTCAAAACACACATTGATCTCTCGTCAAAATGTGCCGACTGTGATGATGATTTCTCTTTTTCTAATGTATGTGTTGTTTAGTCAAAAGCAATAACAACTTATGTGAATAATGAGGCCCCTCACCGTGCTTGAATACTTTTGTTCATGTATCAGCATGTTGATAAAACCCATATTCAATCATGGTTTACATATGTATATCGCAAGGGTACACCCCAGATTTATGGAGGAAATAAATGAGTCTCTCCCAACTATCTGTAGTGAGAAAAAAGGAATTATACTTTTGCATACAGTCTCTGAGTCCAGATTCCACTCATCATCATCATCATCATCATCATCATCATCATTACTATTATTATTTTGAGAGTACGGAGGGAGGGGCAGAAGGAGGGAGAGAGAATCCCAAGGAGGCTCCACACCGTCAGCATAGAGCCCGATGCAGTGTTCAGTCCCATGACCCTGGGATCATTACCTGAGCCAGAATGAAGTCAAAAGCTTAACTGACTGAGCCACCCAGGGGCCCCTCGTTAGTGTTATTAAAAGAAAATTAAAATCACCCGTTTCTACTCCTTTGTCTGTACCTGCCTTCCAACTTAAGGCTCAGAATATTTGTAAAAAACCAGGAACTGTATAGTTTCATGAATCTAACTGGCAGCCGTAAGCAGGTGTAATATAAGTAGGATATAGAACTGAAGCAGGAAATTGCAGTTTAGAATTTAGTTTGGAATACAGCCATGTCATTTTGAAATTGACAGACTGATTACCTAGAAGGATTCTATTCATTTATATGATTATAGCGAAACAGCCAAAGGAAACTTCCAGTAAGTGGGTAAGTGCTGAACGGGTCGGGGGGGGGGGGGCACAGAGAGAGACCCTCAGCAGTGGGTGGGGGTCTGGGCCCAAAGCCCCTTCTGACAGAAAAACGAAATGAAACCCGCACTTTCACCCTGGCTGGAAGTGAGGAGGAATCACTGGGACACGCACCTTGTCTACCTCTGAATTGGAGAGAAAAGGTCAGGGGGACAGTCTTGGTACCTGCTGCACAGTCTCCAGTGGTCAAAGAAGTGCAAGTTCACTGCGGCATGAACCTGGCAGGAGGAAGCCGGGCAGGCCTGTCCCACTGCCCTAATGGCGTCACACCTGCGAGAAATGCACCTGTCACTTCACTCACTCGCCTGCTCGTTTTCCAGTACCTTCCGGGTACCCAGACCTCTGCCTCGGGTGGAGAAGGCTACACTAGGCTTGTTTAGATACAAGCACACTGCACGGCCCACAGAGGTGCGTCCGCTTCTCCGCTGGGCCAGGTAGGTCCCTCGGGCCGTGGACCAGTGACTGCAGCAAGGCTGGAGGCTCCGTGGGGCGTGGCCTGGGGTCAGTCTAGCACACACGGCAGGCAGGAAATTTCCAAGAGTTCGATAGTTCTGCATGAGCGGAAACCATCTATAATTTGGAAACCAACAGGGAACATTAAGACCAACAAGGATCAGACGTTGTAGAACAGCTTCGGGAATTCGACCACCCATGGGGAGTCAGAAGAAAACATCCGGGAGACTAGAAACCTGGAAATATATTTGATTTTCATCAGCCTGGTGCATCCGATCACATTGTCTCCACGCGGTCACCTAAAGATCTCCCAGATCTTACTCTCAACCACTTCCTCCTTCCCCTCCCTCCACCAACTCAGTCCACTTTCCTTACTTCCTCTAGACGTGTTTTTCTGCAAATGTCACTTCTCTCCTATGATCGTCTGTGTCATCTAATCACCCGGACGGCTGTGACTCCCTCGTGTCAGCTGCTGCCATCCCCACGCCTCACGGGTCAGACTCTGCTGCACTTCAGATGCTCTGTCCTGTCTCCTACCTCTCGCTTATTGGGCACCTGCTAGACATTGTCTGGAAAAGACACGGTCATAACTTGGTCCTTTCACCTCCTTATTAAATACTTACTCCAAGCCTATAAGGGCCAGAGAGAAGGCTAGGGCAGAGGATAGAGCAGGAAACAAGGCAAATGCAGTCCTGCCCTCAAGGACCTGATAATATTCTACACCGGTTTCCTTCCTCACATTGCAGTAAACACTTTCCTGTGTGCCAGGGCCAGAATAACAGCCCCCCGCCCCCGCCAAGGGTATCCACCTTCTAATCTCTGAACCCTATGAATATGCGACCTTACATGGCAATAGGACCTTAAAGTTATAGACCTGAGATGCGGGGATCATACTGAATAATCCCCCCGGGTAAAACTGAATCAAGAGACCCTGAACGTGGAGAGGCTTCCCTGCTGTTGTCCGAGAGATGTGACCACGGAGGAATGGTCAGAGACATGGCAGTTCGAGAAGAGTTTGATGCCCTGTTGCTGATTGTGAGCTGTGCTGGGCCACGTGCACGGCCATGGAGAGACCAGCCCCAGCTGGCACCGGGCAAAAAAGTAGAGGTTCAGCCCTGCGACCACATGGAACTCTGTTTGCCCCTCCTTGCTGGGCACATGAGCCAGGAGACAGATTTCACGCCCGAGAACCGGGAGAAAGGAACACAGCACTGTGTCACCTTGAGCTTGCTCAGGGAGACCCAAACTGGACTTAGGATCTGCAGAACCGTAGGATCATAAGTTTATGGTATCTTAAGCATTTAAAATTGTGACGATTTGTGATGGCAGCAACGGACAATGAATGTACTGCCCACATTGCTCTCTTAACTCAAAGACACAGTGAAATCGGCAGAGCTGCCTAACTTCTGCCCTAGTCTTAAGTGACATACTTGTAACCTGTCTCTGTCCCCAGCACACGGCACATCTCCTGGGGAATGGCAGGTATAAAATTGTGACAAATTGAGAGGGCCTATTTTTTTTAAAAGATAGGAAATGAGAAATACTTTCATGCAAAATGTTTATGCTAAAATACATATTGGGCTGAATTGAAATAACGTTTGAGAAAACAAAACTTTAAGGCAGTATAAAACTTTTGAGAAATACCGGAGAAAAAAAATTGTTAAATGAATCTGTTGGAACATCTGAAATAGGATAAGAAATAAAACAAGCTGAGGGGCATCTGGGTGTCGTGTTTAAATTCTGGACAAAAGCAGATCAAACGAAATGGTGGTTAGTACGCAGTGTGGCGGTGGGAACTCTAAGTGAGGAGTCTAAGGGGATAGACAGCTGTTGAGAGACAAGGGAGTAAAGAGCAGCGGGGAGGTCAGGGTCAGCCAGGTCGGGGTTCAGGCCTGCAGCGTCTGCCTCTCTAGGGGAAAGCTGTCTCGAGAATGCAGGAGCAGGACAGGGTAGCCCCACGGAGCCAGGTAGGCAGAAAGGGTCTGGAACTAGTGAAGATGAGAAGCCAGAAAGGTACCAGGTAGGCTGTCGGAGAACAAGAGGGACGCGGCAAAGTCACAAGCCCTGGGAGCTGAGGCAGGTCCTGGCCTCCAGGAGGAGTCAGCTGGCGGATTCCGTAAGGCTCGTGATCAAAAGGGCCCATTGGATGGTTGGCTTTTGAGTTTCATCTCTGGTCCTGGATAGAAGTGAAAAGAAGAGGCCTCTAAGGGTGTGGAAAAGCTGTCTATTTTAAGGCAAACTACATCTGAACAAATAAGAAATGGATTAAAGAGAAACCATCAACAGAAGCACTAGAAATGCCCCCAAATAAATGCACGTTTCTTACAACAGAGGCGGCCGCTCCAAATGCGGCGTTTCAGTGGCCGCAGGACCAGCATCTACTGCTGGCATTAGAAAGGTGATTCTGTAAGAGCAAAAAAGAAGACAACGAATCCCTTTCACAGAAGAAAGCCCACATTTTGTGTGATTCCACCGAGAGGAGTTGTCTGGAACTGGGAAGGCAGACAGAAAGTAGGTTCGTGGTCGCCGGGGCCTGTGTGAGTCGGGGTGGGGTGGGAGCCTCTGGTGTGCAGATGCTTCTCTGGGTGAGGAGAATGTCCTGGGACCACATCGTGGTGGGGGCCGCGCCGCGTTGAGGGTGAACTCGAAACCGCCGAATGGTACACCGTAAAAGAGCGAATTTTATGGCGCGTGAGTTACATCTGCAGTAAAGCTGTGACTTAAAAGTAAAGAAATGCAAAATTATTTTCAGCGTGCCGTGATCCTCCGTAAAACTTCTTTCGAGGTCTTAAGATGTAGTCCAATCACCCGCGTAAAAGACTGTCGGTTAGCATCCTTTGAGGGAAATAGTGCAGGATGGCCTTTCCTTTGCTGCTGTTCCTCATCTGGAAACGTAGGAGGAGGCGGCTGTGGAAGAACGTGCCGAAGATAAGCTCCCTGTGGTGGCGTCTTAGAAGACGTGGAAGCAGTGTGGGGATGACAGTGACCCCCACTTGTCAGGGAGGGTGCAGGGAACGTGAGTAGCACGGACAGGAAGGAGAGGCGGAGATCCGTGCGCCTGCGTGACAGATGGATAGAGGGAGAAGTAAAACACAGGAAAAGCTGACAACTGTGCTGGAGAATTTATGAACATTGCAGGATGAGGATCATGACACGTATATTTTCCAATCAGCTAAACTTAAAAAAAAAAAAGTATGAGTCATTAGTATACAATATCCTGCCTTTTATATATTTACCTACAAATTCCGAAATCCCCCTGGGGACAACTGTTTGTGGTAGGAACACACATATGTACATTTTTAAGAAGAAAGGCACACAGTTATCTTTTTCTGTACTCATTTTGGAATTATTCTTGTTTGAAAAAACAAATTTTTCATGTTAATCTCGAGGAAGGAAATTCACTCTGGGTCATCTCAGTGTGATTTGCAGATCAAATAGCGATCTGGCCTGAAAATGGCAGAAAGGAATTGCATTCCACTTCACGCCTAATATGTCAGGTTTGATTATGCTGTATGTTGTGTGGAGGGACTAACAAAACTCACATTTTTCTTGGTATTCTCCTCTCTTCCGTATGTGTCTCTCGACCTTCAGACCGTCTATTTTATACCTACCAGAAAGATCGGAAGCGTTTTGGCATTCATTACGGCCAGTGGTTGCTCGTTTGCATATTCATTTATTTTTTCTTTTCCTGTGAATATATTTTTGCATGAACCTAAAGAAATACAATTTGAGGGGCGCCTGGGTGGCGCAGTCGGTTAAGCGTCCGACTTCAGCCAGGTCACGATCTCCCGGTCCGGGAGTTCGAGCCCCGCGTCGGGCTCTGGGCTGATGGCTCAGAGCCTGGAGCCTGTTTCCGATTCTGTGTCTCCCTCTCTCTCTGCCCCTCCCCCGTTCATGCTCTGTCTCTCTCTGTCCCAAAAATAAATAAACGTTGAAAAAAAAAATTTAAAAAAAAAAAATAAAAAAAAAAATAAAAAAAAAAAAGAAATACAATTTGAAGTGATTTCTTCTTACTAGGGGCTTATACACGAGCCAAGATACTTGCAGCAGTCTAGGAACTGAGAAATACTTGAAAAGAGGAACTAAGAAATTCATTTGCCACATGGAATCAAGAACATTTTCATAGATTAAAATTACAGCATTTATTGGGTGCCTACTCTGTGCCAGGCACTTCATGTACTTATATGCTGGGCCTCACCATGCAGTTAACAGTTCCTTCACCTGCCCCATTCTCTGCAAGGACGATCTTATAATGAGGGTGCAATACATTGTTTTCTACAGAAGTTCATTTTGAGAAAAAAAAAAAAAATAAAGACAACAAATGACCAGAAGTGATACTTACATTTGTTGCTGCCGCTGTGGACGTTTTGCCAGTGCATGACCACCTACACATCGTGACTCGGTTTTTTATTCTCTGACATTTTCTTTTTTAAGTTTTTTAATGCTTATTTGTTTCAGAGAGAGAGAGAGAGAGAGAGCACAAGCGGGGGAGAAGCAGAGAGAGAGAATCTGAAGCAGGCTCCAGGCTCTGAGCTGTCAGCACAAAGCCAGATGTGGGGCTCAGACTCACAAACTGTGAGATCATGGCCTGAGCTGAAGTCGGTTGCTCAACCGACTGAGCCACCCAGGCGCCCGCCCCTATTATAGCCCCAACATGTTAGCACAGAATCTGTACATTGAAAATGGTAACAACTGAGCTGGAATGTGTTTGTTGTAAGAGAAAATAAGGCTCTTAAGAGCTTGAAGGAATGAATAAACAACAAATACCCAGGAATGAGTTTTCATGAAGGAATAGTAACAATAACCTATCATGTGGTAGTCAAATGTAGTTTCACTGGAGAGTATTAACAAACCAACTGAATGTTGCCCTTGAATAGGTGCTAACCACACTTCAGCGAAAACACAAGCCTCAGATGATGCGTGAATACTCAAACAAAAGGTATTAGAACGTGTCAGATCGTGACACTTGTAATTATAGATTTTATAAATGAAAACCTCACGTCATCTATATATGACTTCTGCCTCTTCTGATGTCCTTTAAAAAATGAAGACTGATGACTTATTTACGATTAGCATGATGGAAAGTTCTGAAATGAAAAATTCCAATTATATTCTTTACCATCTTATTGTATACTCTTTCTGAGAAGAATTCCGTTTTTTTGTTTTTTTTTTGTAATGTTTCCACAAATGGGGTAATAAATAGAAACTTCTGTCTGCAATAAACATACTTTGTATCCCATTGAAAGGAGGCTCCTCTGATATTTTGGTTAAAAGGAAAAGAAAAAAAAGGAAAGCTTTATGTTTAGATCTTGCTGCATCTGTCAAAGACAGTCCATTCAAAGGATAAAAATTCTTGGAAACGGATTTTGTTTTTGTTTTTGTTTTATGATTGAGGGCCTCTGGGAAGCATTTGCCTAAGATTTGACAAGAGCTCTGTGGAAAACATAACAAGAGATCAATTAAAAATTAGCGAATGACAGCCTCTGTCTCGCTGCCCTTCCCTCCGGCTTTCTCATTTCTTGCTCTCTCCCTTGCAAACATCTCCCCTTAGTTCCCTCCCACATTTTGTTTTTTTCACTTCCACTAATTTCCGTGATGGAATCATCGCACCTGCAAAGTTGTCGAACGGCCACGGAACGTTTCTCCTTCCGTTTTCACTGTGCTCAGTCACTGCACAAGTTCACCTCCAGTCGGCTCTCCATTATCCGTTAGGGGCAAAGTATAAGAGTGTTCTTAGGTTTCAACTCGTTTCGTTGTGCTTGTGTTCTCACACCTGTTTAGCTCGAAGAGAATTTAAATCATTTAGAGCAGGGAAGATCCTGAACTGCTAAATCTCGTGCAGAGCGTGTGGCCACCCATAGCGGCTCACCAGTCTTCCGTGGGTTTTCATTCTATAATATCGTCTCCACTGAAAATATGTGCTTTCTCAAGCACGATGATTCACATGCACACATCCCCAAACAACAGCTAGGACATCATGTGTATGTATGTGTGTTAGGTTTTTTTTTTTTTTTTTTTTTAATGTTTATTCATTTGGCGAGAAAGAGAGTACCGGTGGGGAAGGGACGGGGCGGGGGGGGGGGGGCAGAGAATCCAAAGCAGGCTCCGAGCTGTCAGCACAGAGCCCGATGCGGGGCTCGACTCGTGAACCTCGAGATCATGGCCTGAGCTGAAAGTCGGACGCTGGACCAGCTGAGCCCCCAGCTGCCCTTCAAAGGATTTGACACGTGGGATAAACAGTATCTCAACTTGTGTCTTCTTGTGTGTCTGGTAGCTCTTAGTCGGAAAGCAAAATACTCCAGAAGTGGAAGATTTGACCTTGATGAGCTGATCATTGAGGCCTACACTAGTCACCTCCCTGGGGACCTTGCCCTCCCCCGAATTCAAGTTCATGCCACCGGGATGACTTGGCTGCCCATCAAGAAAAGGAAGAGACACAAAGACTCTCTATTGCAGATTAGAGTATGTGCTGTGCTGGCTACCAAGTGGGATCCTGATAAGCTTTCTGTGGCTCGGAAGCCACAGCGTCAGACAGTCAGAAAGCAAGTGTCCGTTGTCCTATGGCTCTGAATCCTCTAGAGTGGTCAAAAAATATGCTGACGTTTCATACTGGCATGTAATGGCATGGATTTTTAGATTGCAGGCTTTCCTACTCAAAGGTTGGTCTGCTGACCAGCAGCACAGGCATCGGGATGTCAAGTAAAATACAGGACATCGGTTGTATTTTACCTTCAGGTAAAAAAATGAAATTTGGTTCAGTGTAAGCATGGCCACGCAATATTTGGAACACATGGATACAAGATGAATATTTGTTATTCACATAAAATCCAGATTTATCTGGGCTGCCTGTATCTTTATTTACTAAATCTGTTACATGACATTGGCAGTGGTTTTAAAATTTTCAAAATTTAGGATTAGGCCCCATCCCAAATCTGATAATTTAGAAAATGAATTTTAAGATGGAAACCCAGGTAATTTGTGTACACATTAAAGTTTGAAAAGCACTCACGTGCTATTAGAACCCTGGACTTTGGGGCACCTGGCTGGTGCAGTCGGTTAAGCCTCTGACTTCGGCCCTGGTCATGATCTCACCTACAGCTCGTGAGTTCAAGCCCCACGTCAGGCTCTCTGCTGTCAATGTGGAGCCTGCTTAGTATCCTCTGTCTCCCTCTGTCTCTGCACCTACCCACTAGTGCACTCTTTCCCTCAAAAAAAAAAATATATATATATATATATTTAAAAAAATGCTTTGCTATAATAACTTGAAATCAAGTGCATAATTTGTCTACAGGATCTGAAAACCCTGTCAATTTTCTGTCCACATTCTGATACTAATTGGAGTATGCTAATACCCTGACTTCTTTTGCAAACCTAGCTGACAGTTTTGTTTCCCGATTGGCTGCTCTTTCGTTACTGACGGTGTGACACTTCCTCAGCTACCTTGCTCTTAGTAGGTGGTAGCGTGGTAGTATAATAGCAATCAACGTTTACTGAGTAGTGCTCATGTACATAGTCATTTTCAACATCATTGTAACATTGCAAGTGAAGTGTAAACGTCTCATTTTTATGGTTGGAAAAGACTGAGGCCTCCTAGGGGATACGTGGCTATCTCACAGTGCCGTGGGGTGGGAGGGAAGTCCCCGTCAGGGCCTGCCAAAAACTTGATTCTTCAGAGCCCCTTCCACCACAGACCTGCCCTGGCCTCCGCTCTACCGATGCTGGCTCCCATCACTTCTTCCTTCTTCTCCCTGCTTCTTGATTCCCTTGCAGTGTTTCAATTAACAGAAAATTGGGCTAAAGTGCCTCTGTCTTGAAGTCTTTGCAGAGCCAGTGCTGACTTGTTAAGAGGACGGAAGTATTTTGTAAGACAGATACGTTACAGTGCAGATGAGTCCATGCAGTTCTGATTAAAGTAAGATTTTGAAGGTATCATTGTGAAAATTAAATTCATCTGGTAGGAGTGATCTATTGGCACCGAAATGCAACTTATTTTTGGTAGAAGATACTTTCCTGCCTCATTTTCCTATTTTTATCCATAGCCTCTGCTTCTCTTTGAGCATAAACCTGTATGTGCATTGATATTCATCAGCGCAAGCCTGGAGAAAATTGTGCTGTCCCTCCCTGGAATGATTGTGTTGAGGGGGGAACAGGACAGCGGGAAGAGGCAATGTGTATTCTAAGTGAATTGGTTCTAAGGTGGGATTTTTCCACTATGCTGGCCATGTAGAGGAAGGAGCCCCATTTCCTCAAATCGTACCATATGGTTGACTATTTATCCCCGATGCATAATATCGGTATCAGCCAGGCTTGAATTTGTCCGTAGAGGTCACTGATGGCCTTTTGCTGTGTCCTAAAGATTAAATAATCCGGTCCAGTAGGGAAGTAAGCGCTGGAACACTGGGGTTCTTCTCCAACCGCTCTCGCGGCAGGCGGAGTGCCTGGACTTCAGCCCCACCTGTGAGAACTCCACGCTGGACCTTGTCTAAGCCTCTCCACATGTGTCAGGTGCAAAACAGCAGCTTTCCTCCTGAGCTGCTTCTACAGGGCTCTGTTGTGTAAATAGTGACTCCTGCTCAGCCATCACCGGACTTACCTTCTGTCCTTGCAACACAGAAAGTCTACATCCTCCGGGTTAAAGCAGCATATAATTGTGGAGGGGAAAAAATGAGCTGATTTGTAAATGCGAAGTGTTGGAGAAAGTGCAGGTTTATAAGTTGATGAGAACAGAGGGCATCAAAAGGAGTTATAAGAACGAGGAACAGTTCAGAGGTCATGACCGAGAGGATACATTTCAAGGCAGGGGTGATTCCAGTAGGACTTAACACTGAGTCACATCCATCACTTATTTCAAAACCCACCAAGTAGAGATTCATTTGAATTAATAAAGACCTATTTAAATATGGGGGTTGTATGTCTGGTCTGCTTGGAACAGTCCTGGGTTATCCCTGGGTGTGAACATTACTTAAAAATACAATCTCTTCGGGGTGCCTGGGTGGCTCAGTTGGCTGGCGGTCCAACTCTTGGTTTTTGGCTCAGGTCATGATTCCAGGGTGATGGGATCAAGCCCTGCATTGGGTTCCACTCTTAGCATGGAGCCTGCTTGGGATTGGATGTCTCTCCCTCTGCCCCTCTCCCTCACTCTCTCTCTAAAAAAATAAAAACTGAAAAAACTTAAAAAAATATCTTTAGAAAAATAGTGTTCCTTTTCCCGATGAAACGACTGTAGTTTGGACGGATCATTATGCAGTGACTCTAAGTGTAAAAGATGCAACATCTGGATGTGTTTAAAAGCATATTTGTTCAATAAATACATCTTCAATACACAGATGCGTAAATACATATTCCATAAAGACATTAGTCCAAAAAATAATTTTTTGTTCAACCAATAGCACACTTTTATGACTTTTCCAACAGCTCGTAGCTGAGATCAGGCCCTCCAAGAGAAGGGGCCTCATGGGGGCGGGCTGACGACAGGCTGACACCGACAGAGGGTGTTACCGACCAGATCTGGACGTGGCTGCCGTAGTGCAGGCTCGGGCCAGTGCCAGCGTCCCAAGCAACCACTCGCCACAGACCAGTTTAGTAACCGGGTTTGACAACAAACATCGCGCTGTGAAAATAGGACCGATTAAACCAAAGTGACACGGAAGACGTTTTCCTTCTTGCGTTTTCCTCCCTTGTGCTCCTCCTCCTCTTCCGTTTCTTCCCTCTCCTCAGGGTCTCGTTGTACTTGTCTTTCCAGAGTCACGTCCCTAAGTCTGCAAACCTGGAACTCACTAGTTCTGTGTTTAAGGATTTAATGGTTCTACTACACTCCAGGAGTGTAATGAGGGCTTGTAAGCTCTCGGGAGATCAGAGCTATCTGTAGCTCCATGAGCAAAGCTTCCGCGCTCTAACGAAGAGAATTCTGGAAAAGTCTACGTAATGCATCCCATCTATAAGTAGTCTCCTGCATGGGCTTGCTTAATGCCATTAGTAGGTAGCACAGGAAGAAAGGAGAGAAGGCCAGTGTCAGCCAGGTAGCCTGGGAATATGACCACATGTGCTTTATTCATGATACTGGTGTATTACTGATAACATCTACTACCCTGATCAAATAATATAGATTTCCTGGAGACAGTTCCTTGAAAAAATCCTTATATTTAAATACTGCTAGGGGCGCCTGAGTGGCTCAGTTGGCTCAGGTCATGATTTCACTGTCTGTGAGTTCGAGCCCCACATCATGCTCTGTACTGACAGCTCAGAGCCTGGAGCCTGTTTCAGATTCTGTGTCTCCCTCTCTCTGACCCTCCCCCGTTCATGCTCTGTCTCTCTCTCTCTCTCAAAAATAAATACACATTAAAAAGAAAATTAAATACTGCTATATTCATTGGGTATAGAAAACTGATGAATTTGGCAAGTTCACGTATTCTGAACCATGCATTTACAAGGAAGGGAGATCAATGTATTGAAATGGGTTTAATTGTTTAATATCTCATGCTAGGTTGGAGCTCCAAATGACATCAACTTTATAGGTTTTGTTTATATCTTTAACCAGTGCTTAACATTGCACATGATCCATAATAGGTGTTGAACAAATATTTATTGAATGAATACATGGATCATTTTCAAAGAGTAATACAGAAAGTGGAACTATATCAACAATGCCAACTGAGAAAAATCAGGAGACCAGATAGGATGGATAATGGTATTCTTCCTTCTCTCTCAAATGACATAAAGTGATAGAGTTTACCTTTGGAAAGTCTGGTATGATAACTTTTTGTATGTATGACATAGTATGCCATCTATTGAATCCTTTATATTCCTCTATAGTTTCTAGGTTTTATGAGTATCTTTTGACTTTTAAATTCCAATGAAATTTTAAAAATCATCACGTAAGAAGTTTAGCATTTCATTGTATGAGTGGCATCTATCTTAGGCATGGATGTAATACTCGGATCAAATTCTATTTTCATAGTTCCAAAAATCGAAGTCAAACAATCTGGATGGTTTTATTCAGATCCATAGTATGTGTTTATCTGTGTGCTAGGTTGAGTTACTTACAGTTACAGCTGCTCATGAACCAAGCAAAAACTCCAAAAATATTCCTTATGCCAAGGAAAAATTTACTTTTCTGTCGTAGAAAAAAAGGGAAGAGGTAATGGTTGATGGCTGTTGTCAGGGAAACAGGCTTCGACTTCCATGTACTCTATTTCCAAGGTCTCCTGCAGTCTATGATAGGAGCTAGAATTTCAAATTTCAGGCATATAATATTATTCTAAAGAACAAACAGAAGAAAGTTTTTTGTTTTCTGTTTCTACTCCCTTTGCTTTTAAGTAATCTGTCTGGTACCATCGTAACTTTTTCATGAATGTCGTCTTGGCTGGTATTTAATCATATGGTCACAACTGCCTGCAAGAGAGGCTAAGAAATATTTTAGTCCAGATGCAAAGTATCCAGTCCAACTGGGGCCTTGTTTACTAAGAAAAATATTTCCAGGATATTTAGACTAGTTTCTTTTATGTATAATGCGGTGGAGAGAAATCAAAGCAGTAAAAGCCAAGGCGCCCACTCTTGCGAAGATCCCCAAGTGTTTTGAGTGGTAAGGATTGTGGTGCAGGATTCAAAAAGGAAACGTGGAGTAAACATTGTAGTAAGAAATGTAAGGGACCTAGGAATTCAGGAAAGGACAAGGGCAACATGGACAGAAACAGAGGAAGTAACATTGGCCCCAAATAAACACTTGCTGAGTGAACGAGAGAATAAAGGAGCATTCTGTTCCTTTTACTTCTTTATTTTTTTTTTCAGTTGAGAACAGCTGAAAGTTACACAGTCCTGCAAGGCAGTTACTTTACCATTTAGTTGCTTATAATGATGGGGTGCACTTTTGGGGCTTGTGCAATTAGATATGAGAGAGAGAGAGAGAGAGAGAGAGAGAGGGAGAGGGAGGGAGGGAGAGGAGAATCACTTATATAACTTGCATTTAAAAACTTCATTTTGAAGTTTGTACTCTTACTCAAAAGGGATAACAATGGAATGTCCTGAATATCTTTGGGACATTGTGAGCTATGGGTTAATGAAAAATGTCCCAGCTGCTCAAAACCCTCCCTGCCTTAAATGCAACAATATTTCCAGAGTTTATGGATATTGCATAGAATCCATGCAGAAAGAAAATAATGAAAATATAACTTGAAAAACAACACTCATTAATCTCTGTGATGTATCTGTGAGGGAGGTAACTATGGACATAAATTATAAATTTCATGAAAGATGAGATATCAGAAGAAAATAAAAGGTAACAAGCAAAAAGCCGCTTTGTGTTTTAGTCTCTGCTCATTCTTTCTGGAAGGAAAGAAGGCAGTAGGTGTTTGACTGGATATAAAGTCAATGCCAAGATTGTAAAAATGCGATACTGCATCGTGTGTTTTTGTTTTTGAAGATGTGTGCAACTGTTTATGGATGCCAAAGATGCTTCTTTGTGTAGATGGCCTTATCTCCGTGGAGGACTCGTGATTACTCTTACTTGGAGTACCAGTGATTTTCTCTGAATTTTGGGATAATTTAATGAAAATATATTCTTTTAAGTGTTGACAGCAAACTCATTATTGCAGGAAGATGAGAATTAGAGACCTGAGAGATCTCTGATTGCATTGCTCGTGGGCAAACTTCTTAGCTGGAAACTGACTCGTCGTACGGTCGCACCATCTGAGCTCCGGGAAGTTTCTCATGTGGTCTCACTAGACGGTGCGGCTCTTACAAAGGAGAAATGCTCACCTAATAGAAGAAAAGAATAAAATTAAATGCTCAGTCGCTAGAGGCTAAAGGGCTCTAAAATGCATCCCTTCACAAACTTGAGCCTCCCAAACAAAGGGACTCATTCGAGCCCACACGTGGCTGGGTGAGAGCAGGGTCAATACTCACCCTATTGTCTCCTTTTAAGAATGTCAAGGCCCGAATCTATTGAACTTAAAAACACACTGACGAGATAATCAGTCATCACTAGAAGAGCTGTTCTGCATGTCATAGAGTCACATGGCCCTTTTCCTCCATTATTTGAATTTCCAAGACCCGTCCTTGCTTTATCTTCACTTGATTGTATAATTTTGCTTATGCCTTTATGGGGTTGAAATAATCTACATTTAAGTCAGGTATGGGGCGAGAATGTCATCACACATCAAATAACAGGGAATCATGAACAATGAAAGTTATGGCATCCGCTGAGCGTTTTGCTCTTTTGTTTTTCGAACTACCTTAATCTTTAAGGCCATATTTTAATTGCACAGCGCTGTGCTAATCTGCCTCTTTCCACTGTAGCCATCCTCAAACCCCATGGCTTCCTCTCCATTCTTATTATATCCTCATTTATATTTGTATTTGCTCTGAAAACCATTACTGTGTTTCAGATGCTTTGTGAAACAAGTTATACATTTATAAGATACATCTATCCCCCTAGAATGTGGAATTCTTAAGGGTAATGGTATTTAAATTTGTTTTTATGTTTATTATTTTGAGAGAGAGAGAGAGAGAGAGAGAGAGAGAGAGTGGGAAGGAAAGAGCAAGCTGGGGAGAGACAGAGAGAGAAAGAGGGAGACATAGAATCCGAAGCGGGCTCCAGGCTCTGAGCTGTCAGCACAGAGCCCGACGCAGAGCTTGAACCCACAAACCGTGAGATCATGACCTGAGCCAAAGTTGGAAGTTTAACCGACCGAATGACCCAGGTACCCCTAATTCTTTTTTTTTAATTTAATGAGCCATCTAAATTGATTCTGATCAATATATGTTTAAATATTTGTATATATGTATATAGGTTTATATCTAAATATGTGTATTTAGATATATTATAAATATGTATTGCTTCAAATTATCCTAATGCATTTTCATGCACCCAACTGTAAAGACAGATATAAAAAATATATCTATTTTTATCATGACAGCATAAATTTCTTACGCTGTAAGGCACATAGTTCCATTGGTGAAATAATTTAACTGTCTTTTAATAAATAATGACAGGTTAAATGTCAGTGTTCTAAAGATAGAAATATCCATATAAAACCTTCACATGATTTAAATTTGTTCATTTCTAATGAATTTGCTCATTTTGTACACCTAAAAAGTTCCATTGGAGAAACATAATGTAGTTCAAAAAGTATTATAATTCTTATAGATTTTTACAAAAAATGTTTAATTTAAAGGCTGCTTTCCTTTTTTTTCAACGTGTGTATCTGTGGGAGCAACTGAATGCACATGTCACATACCCTGGATTTCCCTTTTCCTCTTCGCAGTTGAGGATGCACCGCTAAAGAGAAGAGGAGAAAACAGAGAAAACATAATGATGCAATTCCTGTCCACAGTCTTGATCCAAAAGCTCTTGTTTTCCTGGATTTTCAAAAATGTCATGGCCTTCTGTGCTTCAGTTTTTTAGGAGAGAGCAATAGGATGAAGCGTTATATCACTCTAATAGGAAACCAAGTTATATTCCATAGGGGGAAAAACGTAAGAATAGAAAATAGTTTAGTAAGCAAAACGGATATAACCTATTATCAAATAGCTATGAAAGTGTGATCATGTACCTGAGTGTAAAATGATGAATCATTCAAAGCTATATCATTATGTTCTGTTTCAAAATAATAAAATACAGACAGTTGTTATCAAGGATTGCATTAGCCAGAGTTCAGTAGCAATACCTACGATGAATCATTATCTAAGACCACCCATAACTATGGAAGCTTTCATATTGACCCCACCTCTCCATTTCAACAGGTTGTACACGTATTTATGCCCATATTATTGCAATGAATTTCTATATAATCTGAAGAACACAATGTGAAAAGCAATCTGAACTATCTGTTGAGCAAACGGTAATAACAATGAAAGCTAATGCTGTTAATGGTTGTGCAAATGGTAATAACAATGAAAGCATCTACTGTTAAAAAAACATTGTTTCATTTTATTCTCAAGATTGTTCATCAAATGTTTACTGATTGAGAATATTATACTTACATTAGTATATATGGTTAACTAACAGATAAGTTAAGTAACTTGCTTAAACTCAATAGCTGTAAGAAGAGAGAACCCAGAAGGGTCTCCAAATTTTGTCGCGCACATTATACCCTATACCAGCGCCTGTGCTGAGGGGACAGGGAGCTAAACCCAGCCCTCATTTCTCTCACTCAGCTGTTTTCCCTGGGATTCATCCACTCAGGGGGAATACCTTTGCCTAATTTGCTGTGGTAGCCATGCTTGAACATTGATCTATGTGATTCCAGAATTTCCATTATTAATCATGCATTTGGACATATGAAATGAACATAATTGAGTTGCTTTTCCAATTATTTGTGAATATCTTAAAAGTCTGAGTCTAAACTGACTTATTCTATAGAACAGCTTGAATTAATCTATTTCATACAAAAGAGAACAAGACAGTTAGTAAGAGAGAATCATATGGAACGTTCTCTTTTCTTAAAAATTAATTCCAGTATAGTTTAACAGTGTTATATTAGTTTCAGGTGTATAATACAGTGATTCAACAATTCTGTACATCACTCAGTGCTCATCAAGAAAAGTGTACTCTTGGCATACCTGGGAGGCTCAGTCGGTTAAGAGTCTGACTCTTGGTTTTGACTCATAGTCATGATCTCACAGCTTCATGGGTCTGAGCCCCACAAGGGGCTCCATGCTGGCAGCGCAGAGCCTGCTTGGGATTCTCTCTCTCCCTCTCTCTCTCTGCCCCTGCCCCACTCACACCATCTCTGTCTCTCTCAAAATAAATAAACTTAAAAAAGAAAAAGATATGGGGCGCCTGGGTGACTCAGTCGGTTAAGCGTCCAACTTCAGCTCAGGTCACAATCTCGCGGTCCGTGAGTTCAAGCCCCGCGTCAGGCTCTGGGCTGATGGCTCAGAGCCTAGAGCCTGCTTCCGATTCTGTGTCTCCCTCTCTCTCTGCCCCTCCCCCGTTCATGCTCTGTCTCTCTCTGTCTCAAAAATAAATAAACGTTAAAAAAAAAATAAGTGTTTCTTAATCCCTTTCACCTATTGTACTCACCCCACACACCCACCTCCCTTCTGGTAACCATCTGTTTGTTCTCTTTATTTAAGAGTCTGTGTTTGGCTTCTTTCTCTTTTTTTTTCCCCTCCTTTGTTTAGTTGTTTTGTTTCTTAAATTCCACATATATGGTGTTTGTCTTACTGACTTATTTTTCTTAGTAGTGTACCCTCTAGATCCATTCACGTTGTTGCAAATGGCAAGGTATCATCTTTTTTATAGCTGAGTAATATTCTATTGTGTATATGTAACACTTCTTCTTTATCCATTAATCTGTCTATGGGCACTTAGGTTGAGTCCATATCTTGGTTATTGTACATAACGCTGCGATAAAGGTAGGAGTAGTGCATATATTTTTTGAATTAGTATTCTTCTATTCTTTGGGTAAATACCCAGTAGTGTAATTACTGGATCATATGGTAGTTCTAGTTTCAATTTTTTGAGGAACCTCCATACTGTTTTCCACAGTGGCTGCACCAGTTTGCACTCCCACCATCAGTGCACAGGAGTTCCTTTTTCTCCACATCCTCACCAACACTTATTATGTGTGTTATTGATTTAGCCATTCAGATAAGTGTGAGGTGGTATCTCATTGTGGTTTTGATTTCCATTTCCTTGGTGATGAGTGAGTTCATGTGTCTATTGGCCGTCTGGATGTCTTCTTTGGAGAAATGTCTATTCCTGTCTTCTGCCCGTTTTTGATTGGATTACTTGTTGTTTGGGGTGTTGATTTGTAGAAGTTCTTCATATATTTGGGAAACTGCCCCTTTTTTGGATATGTCATTTGCAAATAGTTTCTCTCATTCAGTAGGTTGTCTTTTAGTTTTGTTTACTGTTCCCTTTGCTGTGTGCAGAAGCTTTATATTTTGATGAGGTTTCAATAGTTTATTTTTGCTTTTGTTTCCCTTGGCTCAGGAGACATATCTAGAAAAAAGTTGTTATAGCAATGTCAGAGAAATTACTGTCCTCTCTTGTAGGATTTTTATGGTTTCAGGTCTCACATTAAGGTCTTAATCCATTCTGTGTCTATTTTGTGTTTGGTGCAAGAAAGTGATCCAGTTTCATTCTTCATGTCGCTGTCCAGTTTTTCCAACACCATTTGTCCAAGAGACTCTCTTATTCCCATTACATATTCTTGCCACCTTTGTCAAAGATTAATTGACCATATAATTTTGGGTTTATTGCTGGGCTTTCTGTTCTGTTGCACTGATCCATGTGTCTACTTTTGTGCCAGTACCATACTGTTTTGATTACTACATATTTGTAATATATCTTGAAACCTGGAATTGTGATCCATCCAGCTTTCTCTTTTCCAAGATTGCTTTGACTGTTCTGGGTCTTTTACGGTTCCGCACACATTTTAGGATTGTTTCTTCTAGCTCTGTGAACGATGCTGTTGGTATTTTCTTACAGATAGTATTAAATATGTAAATTTCTTTGGGCAGTATAGAGATTTAACAATATGTGGTATTCCAATCCATGAGCATGGAATGTTTTTCCGTGTGGTTTGAGTTGTCTTCAATTTCTTTCCATTTCAATGGTATATAGTTTCCAGACTACAGGTCTTTCACCTGCTTGGTTAAGTTTAGTCCTTGGTATTTTATTATTTTTGGTACAAATGTTTATTTTTTTTAATTTCTATTTCTGCTGCTTCATTATTAGTGTATAGAAATGCAACAGATTTCTGTACATTGATTTTGTATCCTGCAACCTTACTGATTTCATTTCTCAGTTCTAGTAGTTTTTGGTGGAGTCTTTAGGGTTTTCTGTGTATAGTATCATGTCATCTGCAAATGGGGAAAGTTTTACTTCTTCCATACCAGTTTGGATGCCTTTTATTTCTTTTTCTTATGTCTTTTTCTTATTTAATTCTTCTTAGACTCTGGTTATTAGTCTTGGTTACAAGAAAATTTTCAGTGCTCCAAGTGACAGTCTCAGAATGAGGTATCTGAGGAATTTCTGTGTCGCTAAGAAGCAGCCAAGACAGAGAAGACCAAAAACAGGGTATAACAGAGGAGTTTGCAAAATCTTAGAAGACGAAGGCTTCTGATTTGGGAAGCCAGAGAAACGGAAACCTACATGCTGGGACGGCCAAGCAACAAAACCCAGCTGACTAGTGAGGACTTACAGGAGAGACACCTGGCCACTCACGACAACCAGACAGGTCATTAGACTTTCTCCCAGAAACTGTGCCACCCAGTAACTGTACCTTCCCCCATAGCTGCAGATGCTTACTTTCTGCAGGGGTTCTGGGCTCAGGGATAGGGTTGAACTGTGCTTGTGGGCACATGAGGGGCCACACTAGAAACAGAGGAATTCACCGGAAGGAGACAACAGTGAGATACCCAAAGCTCTTTCCTGCTTGGGTTCTCCAGTTCTGGCTGCCAGACTTAATCCCTCCTGGCCCCCACTTCCTTCCAGCAGAGGAGACCAGAGGATTTGTCTCTGCGGGGACTGACCCAAAGAAGTAATATTTAAAGGTGCTTAACAAAGTTACCAAGTCCCTATTTAATCACCCGGGGTGATGTCTACTGGTGGAGAAGCAATCACATTCTTTATCATGTGATGGGATGGCGGCAGCAATCATACTGCAATAGAGAGGTGTATCCAGTCAACCCATGGCACACTGTAAACTTCTACAGTGTTCTATCTCAATTCTATCTCAGTTAAGAAGAATCAAAAAGAAAATAGTTAGAACAGAAGAGTCCCAAGCTTTCAGGGACATTTGTTCAGAGAAACACATCCTTTGTCATGATAATCCTGCAGTTTAGTTCAGCTGTTCTATACCCAGACTGCATGGCCACTGCAGGGAGTTGGGCGTCTTGTAAGTCACAATCCAGCCATGTGGCAGGCGTTGCTTTGCGATCCACAATTTAGGCACTAAACATGATCAGAACTCCTGAACTAATAAAATATTGTGATCTGAAAATTCCAGTGAAGCAGACCAGTAGCTCACATCAAACGGAAGTTCTGATTTGGATTCATAGTGCATAGTAGAGCAAGAATAGATTTCAAAGCTAAACATTAGACTTTTGGCGTGGACTTTTTTAAGTTTTTTTTTGATAAAATATATTAAAATCTTAAATTAGAAATTCAGTTAACAGTGAAAATGGAATCAGAGAACCAAAATTTATAGGCTATAAGTTATGCTTAGCTTGAATGCTCTCAGGTAAGCATGGCACTGGGAAACATTTACTCCGTGTTGTGCTTCTAAACACATATTGAAGTCTTAACATTGTAAGTGGTTTTTGAAATAGTTCACTAACAATTTTAGTTCTAGCGATGACCCCAAAATAAGTGTAACAGAAAGAGGGAGTAAAGTGTAATGAATATCCACCATGTGCCTAGGTAGAGTTCAAGAGACTTTGAAAACATGGTTTACTTCCTTCTTCACAATGAAGTGGCCAGTCTTCATTATTTCCATTTGATAAATGAGAGAATTCTATTTTGATTACGTTGCTCAAGGTCACAATTCCAAAGGCCACGTTCTTTGCACTGGGGCATGAAAGGTGATCATATAGGTGACATCGTTTTCTGGGCCAAATCACTTTTTGTAAACATGCCTGTCGACGAGACCAGTCTTTTGTCACCAGCGATGCATTTCCTCGTCTACCCTCTTTCATAAACCTAATTAAATTTTTTTCTTTAGAAAATGTAACACATTTGAATAAAAGGGAAAAAGCAGAAACAGAATAGAAATCCTCTGTGTGCTTGGTATTTCGTATTGTAGGTGTTCTAAATGACATGTTATGTAGTACAATGCATTGTGTTGTTTCCGAGTTAATCACAGAATTAGGGAAGGGGCTGTGAATTAGTGTGATTCTTTTCTATTTATTCTTTTTCTGTATCCCCCCTCTATAGCATGTACACATTCAGAAAATAATGGTGAAGCCACCAAATATTAAAACATTTGGCCCAGCTTGAAGGACGCACAGTTACGAGCTATTAGAGTGACATTGGATTGAATACCCACGTGGAACAAAATATTCCCTTTATGACAGGTGTTACTGCCTGAGCCTCGTAAGGGTTCAGAAAACTACAAATTCAAGGCAGACAGCTCGCTGGGGAAACATGCCACGACAGTGGTGCGTGGATTCCGTTAGGAGAAGAGGAAGCAGGAGTGAAGGGAATTGAATTCGGATCTGCACAGTTTTATTTAAAGCCAAGAACAAGGACTGTTGGTGATTGCAAGAAAAAAGACGTTTTACTCTCAATAAAAAGTTTTACTGCTCAAAACTGTTCAGGTCTCTGAGGGTAAAATAGAAAAAAAGCTCAGTTTAAATCTAGATTTGGTACTTATTTGCTGACTTCGGTTAGGTTTAACCTTCCTGAGCCTTAGGTTTTATCATTTTTTTCCTATGTAATTTGGGAAGAAGGTCGGCAATCTCACAGGTTTTTTGATAGCAACTAAATGAGAGAATATATATAAAATAAATAGCATAGTTCTGGAAATGAATAAATAGTGACTTATACCCTGCAATAAAAAATTTCAACAGGTGTCTGGTTTAGGGAGAGGTAGGTCTAGTTTTTCTTATTTGAAATACACACCTCTGTTTGGGATGCTCTCTTAGCATTTCCAGACACTGGTGTGGGTATCCCATGGAAACTGTCAAAGAGGGAGCAGATTTCCCTGCAGTTCATGGAGGAAAAAAATCCCTTCAATGGATGTCAGTTGATTTTTTAACTCTATCAGTCTGAGCATAGGCCACTGTTGTATTCCCTCTTGTGACTCCGTTTATCTAATTGAAAAAAATCCACTGGGCCTTTCCCACAACGTGAGGGTGTTGTATCACCCTCTCTGATCCGATAAGAAAATTCTTTCTGGTAGTCTACCTCATCCATTGCCATGTGCACACCTAAGAGATTTACCCGGAGAGAGAAAAGCTTACTAGCTCAGGAATCAGTCTCACCAGGATCCAAAACATTCAGATAATTCCTGTGGACTCATGTTGTTTTCTTAACGTCTGATTCAGTATTCTCTGAAAATGAGCACAGCAGGGCGGGTTTCTAAGCATCACATTTAGGGGAGGGGGATGCTGTCATCTGTGACTTCCAAATTTGGACATTAAACTACTACTTATTCATATAGCTGCTTCAGTAGGCAAGTTGTTAGAACCTGATGGCATTTAATCTTGGAATTCTGATGGAGGAAGAACAAACATGGGAATTCAGCTTTCTTTCTCAATTGGAGAAGAAGGTAGATCAAGACATATTTTAAAGGAATCGAATTATTAGAGTAGTTTGGAATTTTAAAATAATTTCATTTGTCTTAACATTTTCCTGTATAAACTGGTAAATGCTAATATGAAATTATAAAAAGTATATTCTGAAAATAATCGCTTGGTCTGTTTTATGTCCTCTTCTTTAAATTTTTTTTTATTAAATATAATTTATTGTCAAATTGGTTTCCATGCAATACCCAGTGCTTATCCCAACAGGCGCCCTCCTCAATGCCCATCACCCACTGTCCCTTCTCCCCCACCCCCCATCAATCCTTAGTTTGTTCTCAGTATTTGAGAGAGACTCTTTATTTCCTTTTCAGTGTACAGATAATGCAGACTGGCCCAGAGGGCTGTGAGTTAATGACTCACAAAGGCTGACCCCACATGATTATGTGGCCAAGGCTTTCAAGTAGTCATTGACATGTAGTACAACAGCATTTCCTTATAAACACTAAACTGCCTAAAAATAACATTATCCCAGAATATCATCTTGGGGACTTACTAAGAATGTGAGGTTCAGTTATAGTGAAAAACTGCCTTTCTCCAAAAGCCAAAATAAAACAAACCACTATACTAAGGTAAACACGTGGGATTTGCTAGTGAGTATTTTAATATCTGCAAACAGCACAAAAACCCAAAGATGAGAAAATTATTCTGCATTTGGGACCCTTAGCTGAAACTTAGCACAAGATCAATGGCAGAACGTGTCCAGATAGTGGAATAATGTCACAGGGCCCTAGGTTACGGTCCATGAAGTTGATACTAGAGACCGTATTATTTCCATAATTTGTTTTATGTATGTTTTAATTAATTTACACTTGTACAGTGAGAGATCAGGGTTAACTTGTCCGAAACTGATATATCACAGGCTGGGCCTCCAGATTGGGAATTGGGAGCTCAGATCATTTTATGATCTTATTAGCTAAAGGCTATATATATGCACTGTGCATTAAACTTTCTAAAAATATTTTATTTACATCATTGTCTCATCATCATCTCAAAAAATACACTATGGGTATGTAACCGCTTTTAAAGACATTAAAAATAGCTTTAGAAATGTTAAAAGACAGACATCCCATTGTGATTTATTGTTTTCAAGTTCTTTCAAGTTCTTAGACAATCATAATTGATCAAGTCCTTGGATAACATTCACGTCTAGGTGATAATTTGCCAGTGCAGGAATTAAATGCTTTTCCACAAGAGACAAATTAAATATATATTGCTATGAAATAAAATGCATTTGTTGAAAATGTGTTTATTTTATGACAAATGGAAGTTTTATATTGTTCTCTTTAGTCAGTAAAGAATTGAGTAAATCTGAGACCATATACATTTATTCAAATAGAACACTTTATTCCCTCAACAATGCTCCATCAACGTGATTTTGTTACTGTATCTTTAATGCAGTGGCTGCTTCTGTTTGTTTACAAGTAGCATTCCTGACATGATAAAGCAAACTAATATTTAAAAAAAAAATCTTTTGAAAAAAGAAACAATTTATAAACATTTTCCATCAACCATGACAATTCATCATCCATGCCACATACATGGGTGTGTATAGATATATATATTATATATGACTAAAATTCTGGGTAAGAATTCAGCTAGTTGTGTGCTCATGTCCTTCTCTGCTTACCTGCTACTTTGACCCTTCTGGAAATCATGTAAGGTACTAAAGTAAAACACAACTTTGTCCTCTCCTGAGAAATTTGTTCTTGTTTTTCTGACTTAATTTTAGATAATTAAGACTTTTGCATGCCTGAGCTATAAATACTGTCTTTCAGAAGACACTTTGATTCTTGTTTTGAGTCTAGAAGAGGCTTGCAGTCCAGGAGATATCAAATGAACCTACATCTTTCTACGCTCTGGTGATAAAGAGCGCCAGCGGACTTTGACGGAGGTCCATAAAATTGAAACACTTAGTTAAAAAGGACAAGCTTTAACTGATACATGACAAGCCTTCACTTTTTCTTTTTTTCTTTTTTGTTTTTAACAAAGACTACAGACTTCATAGCTGTAACAAACTTTTTCCCCCTTAAATAGAGAATAGCTGTGGGCTTACTTTGAAATCTCTATAAGTAGTGATGCAATTACTGTGAACGTTTGAAAGCCGTTGACACTTTTCCCAAAATGAGTATCAAGTAGGAAATAGTGTCCACAAGTGACAGATGCAGTAACTGATTTTCATTTTCTTCTTCACTGAGAACTAACACAATACATTGATGTAAGTCCCCAAAGATCCTTGATTGTAATAGAAGTGTACAGATTTTTAAAAGTGAGAAACAACTGTAACTTTCGTTATGATTTATTATGGACTAATAAAAATTAAAAAAAAAATAGTGGCCACGCATTTTATAATCCTTGTCGTAGTTAGAATTGTCATCGTCCTATGATGGCAGGACCTGAATAGGTACTCTTAGAGATATTACGTGCTTTGAGTTGTTCTTTCCAAGTGGAGCTCTTCCTTCTTACTTGTGCATGCACAAGACTGTCCTGGATGGATTCCTGACTCATCCAGGTGCCCTGTTTTAGTGGCTGCAAGGCTCTTCATACAGTGAACCCAGTCTTCCGACCTCAGTGAATGGACAAGGTCTTTTACCACAGGGTATGTTTACCATCCGTCATTCTCTCCTAAGTATCGTCCCTAGTTCCGGCTCAAAATGAAATAAACACAAGTGGAAGTCATCACTACAAGGCATAGTTTGGGTTTCTGGTTCTACAAAGTCATCTGGCGATGAAAGCTACAAATCCCACTGTTCAAAACCTCAGATCCGTATGTACATCTTTAAATAGCTTACAATTCAATTATACTTTGATTAGCATAGTTGCAGACTTTAATTTTCAAAGGGCTTATAAAAATAAT
Source organism: Lynx rufus (assembly GCF_022079265.1). Classification (NCBI taxonomy): domain Eukaryota; kingdom Metazoa; phylum Chordata; class Mammalia; order Carnivora; family Felidae; genus Lynx; species Lynx rufus. Next base: position 4,169,576 of record NW_025814840.1, on the reverse strand, counting down.
GCTCAGCTTTTAATGGAACTGAAAACTTGTTCTGTCTACCTTTTACATAAAAATTTAGGGTTTAGGGGCGCCTGGGTGGCTCAGTCGGTTGAGCGTCCGACTTCGGCTCAGGTCACGATCTCACGGTTCGTGAGTTTGAGCCCCGTGTCAGGCTCTGGGCTGATGGCTCAGAGCCTGGAGCCTGCTTCCGATTCTGTGTCTCCCTCTCTCTCTGCCCCTCCCCTGTTCATGCTCTGTCTCTCTCTGTCTCAAAAATAAATAAACATTAAAAAAAATTTAGGGTTTAAAGACCAACTTTTACCTACCTATATCCGATTTCCAGTAGAGACGACTTGGCACATGGGAATTGGAGGCAAAGTTGTGTCAACATTGATTTTCAGGATTTGGGGGAGAATATTCCACTTTCAGAAATTTTAAGAAACATTTAGCTTATATAACAGTTTGTATTAGATTCCAGGTTCCCAAGTATCTGAGTTGCAAATAACCTCTCCAAAGAATGATGTTGCTCTGTTGAAACTTAAAGAAGATGGTGGGCCAGAAGAACATCCCTAGGTTTGGACGGAGAAGAGAGGGTGGCTAAGAAGTCTCCATTCATGGACATTGAAGTAGCTGTGGACGAGCATTAGCAGAAGCAGGGATGCGGGATGCGTCTGGGAGTAAGCAGCAAAACGATTGCAAACCCTCCGAGGGAGTTTCCAGCCGTGACGTGCTCATCCTAAACTGCTGATGAGTTTGAGCTTGAAGACTCAATAGAGGGGAAAAGATGATTTTATTAAATAGTGGACAATAGTCAGTCTTCTCGGCGATGACGAGGTTTACGAATCGTGTGTGTTGCTTTCGATGGCCTATTTCTGGGCCCTTCTTGACGTAATAGTTGAATAGCTGGAAACAGAGCCAACAAGAGATGGCTATTTTCACCCCTTGCAAGACCACTGTCGCAATGAATCAGGAGCCACAGTGACTCCACATTGAAATAAATGTGAGATAATGAGTGAAGGGAGATTATGAAGGGATTTTTGAAACAAACTGGTCATTTATGAAACGTTTTAAATACGCTGAAAGCAATAAGCATTGAGTGTTAGAGTTGAGAAAATCTTTGTTCATTCAGAAAAATATGTCAAAGAAATGATCAGAAGTTTTTAAATTACAGATGCAGATATTGAGATCTAGCATACACATAATTGGTTTTTGTTTTTTAAAAAAGGCAGGGCAGATGGAACCATTACTCAAAAATTATTTAAAAAAAAAAACTTTTGGGTGCTTGGGTGGCTCAGTCGGTTAAGTGACCAAATCTTGATTTCTGCTCAGGTCGTGATCTTATGGTCGTCAGATTGATCCCCATGTCAGGCTCTGTGCTGAACAGGGAGCTTTCTTGGGATTCTCTCTCTCTCTTTTTCTTCCACTTTCCCTCCTCCCCCCGCCTCAATATAAACTTCTAAAACAAAGACAAACTTTGTGAAGCTGCAAAAAATCATCAATTAGAAGATCAAACATAGCCACTCTTTGACCTATTTGACCAAATGAATTAAGAGAGGACACAAAGATACACCCTCTTGTACTTTAATCAGAAAGAAACTTTTCTCGGGGCACCTGGGTGGCTCAGTCAGTTAAGTGTCCCACTTCGGCTCAGGTCATGACCTCACAGTTTGTGGGTTTGAGCCCTGTGTTGGGTACTGTGCTGACAGCTCAGAGCCTGGAGCCTGCTTTGGATTCTGTGTCTACCTCTCTCCGTGCCCCTCCCCCACTTGCACTCTGTGTCTCTCTAAAATAAAAAGACATTTAAAAAAAATCTCTTAAAGGAAGAAAGTTTACTCTGCATACTTGGGCAGAGAAAGGTATTAATGAACAGGTAACATAATCTGTTCCAATGTCGTTTCCAAAATAGATATCTGAAGACAAGAGATTTAAATTTATGAATTTAGTTTAAAATGCTTGCAACAAAGAATGAAAAAGGTAAAGAATAATAGGTAAACCTATTAACAAATAATTAGAAAAATAAGAAAATCATTTTCAGTAATACTCAGCAAAAATGGGTTGTTCTTTTCTATTAAAATAGAGAGTCTAGACCATTTAAACAAGAAAACTAATAAATATTTAATCTACAAAGGAAAAGTCTTAAAATAACTCCACAGAGAAAAATAAAACATTTGAACAATGAATCTCAGACCTGAAGGGGCAAATCAAAGGCCATTGAAATCTAATGAAAATAAAAATCAAAAGCAAGACTATTAATTGACAGAGTAGATTCCTTTTACATTAAATGTGTAGTTCACTGAATCATTAATAGACATGCTTACAGTAGCAGGAAAATACATTTAGATGTGGTAACTTGGTGGAGAAAAAAAACTGTATTCATGGGATATATCAATACACATCTCTAATTGTGTAACAGAGTAAGTGGTATAAAAAATCTAAGTAATTGAATCACGTATTTAGCTCAATTCACCGACTTTTATAGGGGTTACATTACAGCAATCTGCCTTCCTGTTCGTGAAGGCAACCTTAATCACGTGGATGAGGTTGTTTCTGCTGTTTCTCCATTGTCAAATCACTGTTTGCCCTCTCAATTAGGAACTACCTACTGGGGATATAATTGAGACTATGCGGTAATCCTATATCTCATCGTACTTTTGCCCTCTAATTTTGACGTTCATTGATGGTTCTTTTCTGTCGTGGTTATTACTGTGGTTTTTCACCGATAGTAGTTATTTCCTTCATTTCTTCCACATATATTATTTTCTTAATGCTTACTCTATTTTTAAGAGACAGAGAGAGAGAGAGAGAGAGAGCGAGCGAGCATGAGTGGGGGAGGGGCAGAGAGAGAGGGAGGCACAGCATGTGAAGCAGGCTCCAGGCTCTGAGCTGTCAGCACAGAGCCTGACTCGGGGCTCAAACTCACAAACCGTGAGATCATTGACCTAAGCTGAAGTCAGATGCTTAACTGAGTGAATGACCCAGGTGCCCCATTTCTCTACATTTATTAATTGTAAATCTTCTGTAGAGAAAATTCTTCTCCATCTCTTCTTACTTATGTGGATCATTCTCTTATTTGAGGAGAACTCCTTACTTTCTTGCCTATTTATTTATGTAAGTATGTGTTTATTTAGTTACTCCAGACTCATGGATATTCGTTGTAATCTGTGTTATAATCCAATACTCTAATTATGTATTTTATCCCCGATATTGTCCTGCTTGGACCACCAGAAGCTCTTTTACACGACATGCCCTATCAGTTTTTGAGCACCTCTTTACTTATGGCAGAACACAACATTCCGGGCTCATCTTTATTTTCTCAGACCTAGCTCTGGAAGGAATCATTTCTCCATGTATCCCTGTTCTTTTTCTGTAGAACAGTGTTTAGAAAACAAGATCTGGCCCTAGATAATCTTACTGCTGTTGAGGTATTATTGTTTCTAGGTCCTCTCAGGAGACATAATTTGAATCCACCCACATATACCCCTCTATTTTTGTGCCTATCTGTATACAGATTAAAAACCGTGAGTCGATACTGATGCTACAATCCCTATCCGGTGCCACGGAGTTCATTCTAGACTTCCTCTTTTCCTGTTGGCAACTCCTTTCTTCAACAGCTTAGAACTGGGCTCTCATTATGTACCATATGGTTAGTGATTTATTGCATCTTTTTCCTAATCCAAATACTATGAGAAACAGATGTACTCTCTAAAGCATGGCATTTTTATACAGTTCTTTTTGTCTTTAGTCTTGCAGTAAAGAGTCAAAATTCTGTTTAGTGGGGTTAATTGGGTTCTTTTCTACCCCTGCTTCTTCACAAGGATTATCATAGGGAATGGCCATGCCCTGACATCTCGGCGACCTTGTTCATCCTGGTAGAGGCCACTTAGGCCAGGACCACAGTCTGATCTGAGTGTTGGCAGAATAGACTGTGATTCCCCGGGAACAGAGAGAGATAAGCAGCCTTGAAAAGAATTTTCCGGAGATAGGTTCTCACCCGCCTCCCTATATTTCAGAAGATCACGACAAAATGGCTTGCCATCCATATCGTAGTGTTAGTTGACCACAGGTCTCAGCAACTCACTGCCCTCCCAGGGTACAGCTTCCTAGTAGGACTGCGGGACTCTAACTTATAGTTGGCCGCAAGTGGCACACAGCACCTCAGGGTCCCTGCTGCCTGGCACTGGGCCTGTCACCTGCCTTCATGTTGTGACACTCGGGAATTGGGGGGCCGGCCTCACGCTGACCGTGCTTTTCCCATGTTTTGATCACGACTGCATAGTATCCCCTGGTGTGAATGTACCACACGCGATGCTACTATTCTCTTACGTCTGAGCATTTAGCTGGTTTCCAGTATTTTTCAGTTACAAGCGGGAATGCAATAAATAACCTTACACATATGTATTCAGTGTTTCGTGGGGTCCGTTTTCAGAGGAGAGACCGAAAAGTGTGATTTCAAGGTCAGAAGTGAAGTTCGTATGTTTTTGTTACGTGATGGCTACACCTGTCCAGAAATCTTGTATTTCCTGTCGGCGGTACGAAATCGCCCCTTTCCCCATAGGCTTCATAACGGAATGTGCCGTCGCTCTTCTTAATCTGTGTCAACGTGGTGGGTGAAAAGCTGCATCTCAGCCTCACCTTAATGGTGTCAATAAATTATGAACAAATTTAAACATTTTACTTTGAAGGTTGTACGTATGCATTGTTTGGAAAAGTTTGTTGAAGTCTTTTCCACATTTTACCGCTGGGTTTTGGGTACTTTGTCCTTCCATTTTAAGAGTCTTTTATATATGAAGGATGTTAGCCTTTTCTCTGTGGTGTGCCTGGCAAATATCCTCTCCCAAAATGTAACTTGCCTTTGACTTTCTGCAGAGTTTGCCCGCCGTTTTTTGTGTGTTTTGTTTGTTTGTTTGTTTGTTTGTTTGAAGGAGTCAAATGTATCAGTCATTTCTTCCACTGACTTTGGATACGCGATCATCCAGAAAACCTCCTCTTTATGTTAATGAGAAATCTGTCCATATCTTTTCCCTGATACCTACACAGTTCGTGTTAACATTTAGGTCTCTAACTAATTTGGCATTAAACCGTGTGCATTATATCAGGTCTGCATCTAATCTTCCCTTTTTCTAAACAGCTGCCTGGATGTTTCAGCACCATTTGTCTGTTTATTTAAAAACTCCATCTTTGCCCCAGTCGTTTGAAATACCACTTTTATCCCATGTAGTATTTTCAGCCAATTTCTGGACTTGCTATTCGATTCCACTGGTCTGTTTTCTGTTTTACTGCAGCAACACAGTGTTTAACTCACAAGGTCTTCAGAGCATGCTTTAATTTCAGGTAGAGATGGTCATCTCTTCTGTTTTTTTGTTTGCTTGTTTATCTAAAAAAAAATTAACGTTTTTATTTTATTTTTGAGAGAGAGAAAGAGAGAGGGAGCCAACACGAGGGGGGCAAGGGCAGAGAGAGAGGGAGACCCCGAGAGAGAACCCGAAGCAGGCTGCAGGCTCCGAGCGGTCAGCCCAGAGCCTGACCCGGATCCTCCAATGGTGAGATCATGACCTGAGCCGAAGTTGGACACTTAACCAAATGAGCCACCCAGGCACCCCTGTTTACTTATTTATTTTTAGTATTTTCATGGCTGTTTTCACATGCTTTCTTTCCATATGAACTTTAAGATAAACGTTTTAACAAGAAAAAGGCTTATTTGTATTTTTACAGACAAGCATGAAACACAAAAATTAAAGAGAACTGACATCTTCATAATGTGTGATCCTGTCGAAGAATAGCAGACATCATGCCGTTTGTTTGAATCTACTTTTGTACCTCTGATGAGGGTTTTAGTTATCCCTTATATACGTTTTAAACAATTCTTAGGTTTATTCTTAAGTATTTAATCTTTATTGCAATTTTAAATAGGGGTTTCTCTAATATTATATATTTTAATTAGTTATTGCTGTATGTGTGAAGGCTATTGATGTTAATTTTATTTCTTTTTGTTTTCCTTTTTTTCTTCAAGTTTTTGTTTAGATTCCAGTTAGTTAGCATACAGTGAATGTTAGTTTCAGGTATAGAATTTAGTGATTCGCCTGTTTCTCCCATCCCCACACCCTCCTCTCCTCTGGTAGCCAAACTGTCAGTTTGTTCTTTATAGTTAAGAATAACTGGTTAACTTAGTTAAGAGGCAGCTGATTTGCCTCTCTTCCCCCCCTGCCCCACCGTTTGTTTTGTTTCTTACATTCCACATAGAAGTGAAATCATATGGTGTTTGTCTTTCTCTGACTGACTTACTTTGCTTAGCCTTATGCTCTCTAGCTCTATCCACACTGTTGGAAATGGCAAGATTTCCTTCTTTCTGATGACTGAGTAATATTCCATTGTCTATACAGCCACCTCTTTATCTGTTTCTCAGGTGATGGGCGTTTGGGCTCTTTCCATACTTTGGCTACTGTTGATAGTGCTGCCGTAAACATCAGGGTGCATGTGCCCCTTTGAATCGGTATTTTTGTATCCTTTGGGTAAATACCTAGGAGTGCAATTTGCATGCTAATTTTAAATAGGAATACTGGTGGGACCTAAGATAAGGAAGATGAGGAATAGGAGTCTGAGAAATTGTGCCTTAGGGAGAAGGAAGGCCTTAGGTTTTCCAAAAAAGGCTCCCATTTGGGCACCTGCCCTCTCTTCTGGAGGGTCGATGGAGTAACCAAGGAGGGCAGGGCTTCCAAATTCTAATGAGAATCTGAATCCTGTTGAAAACACTGACATTTCTAATCCAGGAAGCAAGGGGATAAAATGTGTGTCTCAGATGTGACTACTGCCTGATTCCTTATTCCTTTCCCCAAGACTAGGACCTCAACCAATGTTACTTCATTTAAAATGATTCCATCACAACTGGCAGTAGAATAAGAGAAGATAGTAGGGAAGGGGGTGCAAATATGTTTGAATTTTGGGCAAATTTAAAGAAAATCATTTTATTCTACCCTGGGTAAGAAATGTTAACTTAAACCAAACTTCTTCGGTAAATTTTCATATAATAATTTGTCTGCTACAAGTAAAACACCTGTATTGATTCAGGGTTCCTCTTGTTCCACACACTGTCTTGCTCTACACGTGTTATGAATACCTTTCCAACAATTAGATGAGCTAGGAGCTATCATTGTCCCCAGATTACAGATAAGGAAACTGAGTCATACAAAGTTAAGTATCCTATTTCTTCCATTCCGAGAGGCACATATTTTTACATTTTATTTTGATTTTTTAAAGCTTTTATTTATTTTGAGAGAGAAAGAGGGGGGAGGGGCAGAGAGAAGGTGAGAGAGAGAACCCCAAGCAGGCTCCACACTGTCAGTGCGTGAGCCCCATGTGGGGCTCGAACTCACAAACCATAGGATGGTGACCTGAGCTGAGACCAAGAGTCAGACACTTAACCAGTGAGGCACCCAGAGACCCCATATTTTTATATCTTAAAATCTTCTAAATAAGAATGTTTCCCATGATCAGGGGCTACGTCTAATGCCAGTAAGCTGGGGTGCGGTCACGATGCTGTTGTCAGACCTGACATGCTCAAACCTCCTTCTTACTCCTGGGGCCATTAATGGGCAGCTGCCACCCCTTGGGGTCTCAGTTAACAAGTCAGAAAGACCATATTTGAGGAGAAAAACATGAGTGCTAATTGTCATCTGCAGGCTGTCCACAGTGACAGATCGAGGCAGGGAACTAGGTGATAAGCTTGAGATGGAAGTACATACACAGGTGACTTACTGTGAGTGCCCCTGGGAGACACCTGCAGGGCACAGGGACAAGGCAGGGGCCTGGAGAGCCAGACCAGCAGGTGTTCGCGAGGATGAGCCCAGCCTCAGCCTGTATCCCGGCAGAGCACCGAAGTATAGCCCAGGCACTCTGGTTTAACGAAGTAAAAGTATTGTTGCATTTCATAACGTACAGCGATAAGAAACAGGCATTCCGTTAGTAAGCCAGCCGTGGATGAAGTAATACACAGGTTTCCCCCGCTCTCTGAAAGCAGGGCGTTCCTGTGCAAGCTTTTATGAGCTGAAATGGCATGAGTGAAGACGCAATTGCTATTAATGTATATGGAAACAATTTTGAGTGTTCCCAGAGCCTAAACAATAACTCTCTCAGGCTTTACTGGTACCGTAAGGCACATCTTGCTAACAGATCCACACAATAAATTGAGGAAAAGCGTGCAGAGCTCTGGTGACCGGCTGCTGTGATGCCCCGTGTGATTCCTGGGTAGGAGCTGGGGGGCCACCCTCGCTGCCCAGGGTGCCGCTGCCTCTAGGAGGGCTCCCTGCAAAACAAACACTGGATGCTACTTTTTCGCCTTTTTTCCTAAAAGCGAAGATCTTCGGCTGAAAACAGGCACTAATGTAAGCCTTTCACCAAGGCAAGGTGGTGTAACATGAACGTTTGGAAAAGAGGGGGACCCCTGGATCGGAAAGCCTGGAGTCTGGGCATGCCATGGGACTCCGATGGGGGAAGCCCTTGGGAAATAGGGCTACGTCCGAATTCATGTCCAGAAATCAAGAGGTAAACAGACTGCAAATGTGAGAAACCAGTAAGAGCATCGATTCCTGAAGGTCAAGTGTGACTTCTATTTGTTTGTTTGTTTGTTTTTTGTTTGTTTAGGCATTTACAAAAACTTAGTTTTTTCCTGTTGTTACACATCCGTATTCTGGGACGAACCCAGAATGTAAAGGGAAGATGAGCAGTCAATTATCCTCAGAGTCATTGTAATCAGCAAAGCCTACTTTTACGTGAGCCTCCATAAAAAGGCAGATCCCCAGGAGGGGATGCAGAGGCAGTGATAGGGGACCACGCTCCGGGCAGTGATAGCGGACCAGGCTGCGGCACCTTAGGAAACGCACCCGGGCAAGCTCCCCTTCTCTCCCGGTCCACTGATCCCACTTGGCCTTCGCTTTAGCTCCTAGCTGCCTTGACGCCGGACAAGACGTATATTTGACAAAATGATTGGGTAGCTTAAAATTACGTGCTCCAGCATTCCCCATGAGTTGATATACTGCTACTTCTCTCTCTCAATATACCTGAAAGAGGGATGTGGGTCAGTCCCTTGCAGAGAAGGAGCACCCTTGGGAGTCCTTGTTCCCAAAACAGACATGGATGTTGCTTAACATCTGGGAGAGTCACACAGTAGAGGGGTAGCTGCCTACAGTCACTGCCAATGGACCCCTGATTCTAAAGGAGAACCTTCCAATGGGATGCGTTGCTACCTAAAGAAATTTCCTTGGAACTGAACAGGGATCTCTGCTGCCAGATGTGTTTCTCACAGCTGAGTCTCTTTCCTAGAAAATTTGTAAACATGGGGCACCTGGGGGGCTCACTCAACTGACTGAGCGTCCGACTTCGGCACAGGTCATGATCTCTCGCGGTTTGTGAGTTCAAGCCCCGCGCCGGGCTCTGTGCTGATAGCTCAGAGCCTGGGCCCTGCTTTGAATTCTTTCTCTCCCTCTCTCTCTGTCCCTCCCCTGCTTGTGCTCTCTCTGTCTCCCTCAACAATAAATAAACATAAAAATAAATTTGTAAACATATTCATGTGGACACACACACACTTTTTAACTACCTGGCCAGAGTTGGCTACAATTTCTACAAGCGTAAATTCAGTTGCCATCATCCATATCAGTTGTTATTTTTACCGCCCATTTTCTGCTATTTTAGTTCTCGAATGCTGCCGGCTGTGAAAGATGGGGAAATAAGAATATATGGGGCCACTGGTTCTAGTCTGATCACAACTGCTCATGGGGACAGCGGTGCTGAACCACCAGTATGCTTCCTGTTTTACTCAGCACGGAGGTGAGAAATGGGACTCGAGCTGAGGCCTGTCTGTCACCAGTTGAATACAGTTTCTGTTTCCTATATAATTCATGCCGTTTAAAAAATGCATAGAAAACTGTCCTAATCTTAATGCCAGTTTTTCTTTCAGTTTTTCTTTCCATAATCCATCTCAGTCGCCTTTGATTCTCTCTTTCCACATCGGAAGGACTGTACTGTAGCTGTTTCATGTTGGTTTGGGATTAATTTGTCAGGAATAGATAAGAGCAAAAAATGAGATAATAAGTATTACTTTGCTCCAAATTATGCATAGCCATCAAAACGCTTTCATTTGAGGTTCAGGGCCATGGTGCCTGTTGAAGACGGAGGGCTCATAAAAACAACAGAGTCTATGCTTCAACCATAACCCCGCTCACCAGGGTAAAAAGCAACCAAGAGTATGCATGCATTGGGCCCCTACGGAAGGCACAGAGAAATCACAGTGACAGAGAGGCTGAGGATGGAGTCATCATCAGGAAAACAAAAAACCAGAAAACTCTAGCTGACTGAATCCCACCCCAACACAAGAGAACGCTAGATAAATTTGAACGTACCGAGGGTAACCACAGCGAGACAAAACTTCAAATCCTGTACCTCCTACACTGAGGGGCCCGCAGAAGGAACAGTGAGCCTATTTGCAGTCGTAAAAACAATTTATCTCAGTCTTCACATAAGATGGCTCATATCCAGTAACAAATTAAGACATATAAAAATACAAGAAACAGCACAATCCCAAGAGAAAAGGCAGTCATCAGAAACAGACACAAATATAACACAGTTGTTAGAACTAACAGAGAATTCACAAGTACTGTGATTAGTATGTCGAAAGTAGTAATGGAAATGTGGACAGCACGTAAGATCAGACTGACAGTTTTAGCAGAAAGAGGATTATAAGAAATAAGCAAATGGAAAATGCCAGAAGCGACACAGTGAGAGAGGTAGACAGCTTCAAATGGCTCATTATTAATTTCAACATTGGTGAAATAATTGGTAAAATTGGAGATAGGTAAATACAATTTGCCAAATGGAAATGGAAAGAAGAAAAGGGGGTTAAAATAAAAATTTGAGGAGAATATATTTAGTCTTAACGCATGTTTCCCTCTAGTTGTGACAAGCGTAAGGACTCTGTCTTTTGCTGTTTACACTCACATTGCTGAATTTGCTTAATGCCCACGCAGGAATGATGGCTTGGGTAAATGTTTCCGTAGGCCCTTAAAAAAAGTTTCCCTCCCAGGGATACCAGGTCTTACTCATGTAAGACCAGACGTTGTATTGATTGCTCTTTATAAACTAATCCCCCTCACAGTAAAAGGGTGAGTAACTCTAAAAGTTTAGAGAATTATCAACCCTGATGTATTATAAAAAGTTTCTTAAACTTTGAAAATGAAATTCTAACTGTTTTCATAACTTGCTATCTTCTTCTTAAATCCCTTCTGAAAAGAGTTTATGCATATCTGCCATCTTGCAGAATTTATATAATTTTTTGTTTTATATTATTTAGATCTCACACTTGAGACAAACATGTGCAGACACAGAACACAAAGCGTGTGAAGTTAAATAGAAGAGTTTCATTTCCATTCTCTGCCTACTCATTAAATGACCCCTTTCAGATCTCATGGGCTCTGGGGATATGGGTATCTTGAGTGGAAAACATTAATTTAATTAATTAGTATATCCACCTGACACGTTTAGCTCTTCAAACACTGACAACATAGATATTTGAGTACTGGGTTTATACAAATCAACATGCTACATTTGCTGTCAAGATTCTTTATTAAATTTACTACAATGTTTAAAAAATGTTTTACCTTTACCATGTGACTGTTGACATAATTAGAAAAAACCATGGCTTGTGATAGAGATCTTTAGGGACACAGAGACGGAAAGTATTTCAAATGCCGTCTTCACTCAAAATTCTCCAGGTGAAATTATTAAATGTAAATTTACTTACACATAAACAACTCAGGGAAAATATTCTTTATCACCTCCTCCACAGAGAAAATTCAAGAAAATGAGTCAATAATTATGTAAATCTGGTGAATTATTATGTGCCTGAAAATGATTTGATATGGAGCAAGAAAAAGAGGAAATTGTCGTGGACTATACTTTCAGAAGGTGGTATTATTTGAAAAATGAGATTCTTACATATAGAAAATTACACAGAAAGAAAATATGGCATATGTTCATTGGAAAACTTGTTTTGATGAAAAGTGCTGTGGGCACTCACGGGAAGGAATGAAACATTTAAGTGGCAAATAGTTTAAGCAAAAATTGATGAATATATTTAAAATAATTGCCTCATTTATTCAAATTATGGATTTTTTTTTTGCAGTGCTTTGGGTGGGACAATCACCAAAATCCACTATCAAAAAGTAAGCATCCCAAATTTCCTTACAAAAGAAGTTATAATTGCAGGCATTCAATATTCATTCTTTCCAAATAGCAATATGACAGTAATTTTCACTTTGGTTGTATGTTTAGGGGAAAGATTTTTATCTTCGGGGATAAGTATTTCCGTAACTTACATGTTTCCAGGATTGTCCCAGCCAAATAGCCTATGAAATATTCATAATTTGAACTGGTCTATTTAACTGAAGGTTGGGGTAATTTCTGCTTTTTTTTCCTTCCTATTTCACTGTTAAGATACATTAAATAACTCTTGGGAGCATGGAAGTGGATATTGATGAGGTTTAATCCTGTCCCAGATTCATTTTTGAAACATAAGGGAAGAGTAAGAGAAAAGCAATTTGATGGTTACTGCAGTCTCCAATTAGGTTAGAAAGGTAAGACACTCATCAGAGAGATTGCAGCACAGAGCACGGTTTAACCATGTGGAGGGGACCAGTCCAGCTCCAGTTAGGGCACAGATTCTGTTGTCACCCATCGGCTTTCCTGGTCTTTGTATTTAGAACAGAACCTACACCAGTATCTTCACACTTAAAAAAAAAAAAAGAAAAAAAAAGAAAAAAAAAAGCTTCATTTGGGGGTTCAAGTCCCATGTCAGGCTCGGTGCTGACAGCTCGGAGCCTGGAGCTTGCTTCAGCTTCTGTCCCGCACTCACACTCTGTCTCTGTGTCTCTCTCAAAATAAATAAACATTAAAAAAAAATTTTTTTTAAACCCTCAGTAAATGTTCTTTGGGTGTTCTATTGTCAAAAATGTTTTTTGTTTTAAATTAGAGCCAAATGGCCAGAAGCATGTCTTTTGTCATCAAATTCTAGGATAGGGTGACACTGGGCTAAGAAGCATCACATCTAGGGGCTCCTGGGTGGCTCAGTCGGTTAAATGCCGACTCTTGATTTGGGCTCAGGTCATGATCTATGGTTTGTGGGCTCAAGTCCCGCGTCGGGCTCTGCGCCGATAGTGTGGAGCCTGCTTAGGACGGTCCCTCTCTCTCTCTGTCCCTCTCCCGCTCTGCTCCCCCTGTCTCTTTCAAAATAAATAAACTTAAAAAAAAAGCATCACATCTATAGTCTAGAAGTAAAACAATTAATTGCAGAAACTTAAACACTGGGACGGGTATGAATATGAAGAAAACCGAGGTGGTGCGTCCACTCGGCCTCCATGTATTTTTTAGTCACTTCTCTAGGTTCAGAATACGCATTGCCTGAGGCAGCCGGTTCCTGTGGTTTAGATGCGCACTGTCCGCTCTGGTAGATACTTGCTACCTGTGGCTGTTGAGCACCAGGAATGTGGCGAGTGCAACTGAGAAGCAATATTTAATTTTATTTAATTTTAATTAATTTTAATTAAATGCAAAGTGGATACACAATTCAATCATTGGAAAACTTTTAAATTTACTTTGTACACTTAGCATAACTCGGGTGTGCGAATCTAGTTCTGAAATGTAAATGTTATGAAATCTGAATGCACATCAAATATTTACCAAGGAAATTTAGTGTTTGAATTGAAATAGGCAGTTAGTGTAAAATACACACCAGATTTTTTTGAAGTATGGAAAAAGAATGTAACATATCTCATTATTGGTGTTTTATGTTGCATATGTATTAAAGTTACAATATTTTGGAAATGTTGGGGTATAGAAAATATACTATTAAAGTAAATTTTCTTTATTCTTAATTTTTAAAAATGTGGTAATAAAAATTTATAATACATATGGGGCTCACAGTATGTTTCTATCAGCAGCTGTGGTTTATAGGTTGTATACCTCTTCCCTAAGCTGTCCACCAGGACCCTGGTCAATCTGTTCTTGAGTATCCTTCTCCCATATCATTACCATTATCTAGTCCCGCTGAACAGGCTCTTGGCTCCACTTGATAACCGTAAACACCAGCTCAAACTGCACTGCAGCCATACCCGTCACTCACCCGAGTGAAGACCACTCTAGTATTAAGGGAACTAACTGTACAGAGTTCCTTAACTCCCTCGTAGTTGTATTCTGTTGTACTACTAGGGCCGTGGATTAAAGTTAGCTCTTATGTTAGTTGATGGGGAGAGATGGAAAGAGAAGTCTTCCAATAACTTTAACAATAGTTATATCTTTTCTCCAAAATAATAGCCTAATTAATACTCAACAAACATCACGCAAATGTCTGCTGTTATACCCAGCTGGTTCACAGTGCGAGTCCCAGGCCTCGAAGCGAGGAGCGGAGGATGAATGGGTAGATGGTACAGTAAGGTGTGAGACCTATGAGGGAAGGAAGTATGAGCGCTACAAGACACGCACTTGGATTCCATTGTTAGGGAAGACTTCTCGGAACAGGTGTCATTAGGGCTCAATTGTGAACAACTGGATTTGCCATATTGCATTTCAGCAAACATTTATTGAACGCCTGTTATATGCCAAGGCATGATAATGTATGCTGAGGATGAAAAACGAAAAGTGAACCAGACAATATACCTTCCTTTGCTGAGTTTATATTCAGAGGTAGGGAAGGCAAATATGGATTAATGACTCAAACATTAGGTTGTAAATATTACAAATATGGATAGAAATTGCTGTTATTTCGAAGGTCTAAGGAATAGAAAGCTTTGATGGCACCAAGGACAAACACTTTCTCATGAGGCAGAAGGGGTATGGTCAGTGAAGATTGGGGAATAGAGCCGGTACAAGAAATTTGTGTTTTTGTCCTGCTGGTTGGGGGAGCAGGCCTTATTGTAGGAGCCATAAAAGCCAACCGACACGCAGTGATAGAAATGATAGGGCCTTAGGATCCCTTCTTACTCTGTCAGCAGACTTCAGGCCCATTTCTCTACTGAAAGTATCAGAACAGTCACATCACCGGTGAGTGTGTTTATGAGTTCTTGGCAGAGCTCACTTAGAAATCAGGACAAAAATGCTTCCATTCTCCTGAGGTAAACACATCTCCCTAACTAATCAGTGCTCATTATTGGAATTTACAATAATGACAGCAACTAAAAAGCTGAAATCCATTTAGGCAATTAGACATTATATTAAGGCAACATTCTGAAATAGAGCTTCCATTCTGATGCCATTCCAAATGCTCTTAAAAATAAGAACTATACAATGATGGTAATTATAAAAGGCTTCATATTATACCCTCTTAAATGATCTATCAGGATTTTCAGTGCCATTAGCATTCCCGGATGGTGACAGTTGCCAATCCAACAATCTGCATCCAACTGGAAACCATGACCACCATCATCTGTGCCCACAGCCCTACCTTCTTCGTAATATACTAGCCACCAGAGGCTTGTGAATTGACTTTTTGAAGACAGAAGTTGGGAAGCGTTTTCAGCAGTGCAGAATCACTGACTGTGCCCATGGAACATTCTACTTCTCAGGGTTTAGGAGACTAAAAGTTGAAAGTAAGATATTAAAAACTCTTCATCTCTCATAATACTTGTATCAATAATTAATGATATTCTTACACGTATCAATCAGCAAAAGTAGGTGGGTTGTTTTTTCTTAAACAGTACTTTACAGTTTCTGTATTTGTATTTAATCAAGTTGAACAATATTCAGAGGATGCAGGAACTTAAAATGGAGAGAATCTTTATTTGTAGGTACTTGTATCACCTGTGGCAAAAACACCAGATTTCCTTAATTCTTGGGTTGAGACATCTGAAGCAGTCTTTTAATTTGGTCAAAAACTGATCATTAATAATGTGCAACACATTTGCTCTTCTATCCCCACTCCTTACATCACCCCCCAACTTAGGAATTTCTTGGTACTGATTCACTAACAAAATTCAACTCTTGTGGTTGTGGCGGTTGAGGCTCTGGTCTGAGAAAGAGTGGGTAGAGAAGGAGGGACACCAAGGTTACAATAGCAAACATACACTGATTTTTCTGTATAATTAGATCATTATGTTAATATTATTAGATCATTATTATATCATACGTATCAAAGCATTATGTTAATATCATTATTATATCATAAATTTATATGTTTCCCTAGATAAGTGTTGCAAAAAGTGTCTGAATTAAAATAGAGTCTTGGCTCTTATTTTACACTTTTAAAGATCCGTAAATAACCAGTTCCAAATTAACAAGGGCTCTCTCTTGTTTTAAAACCTTCTTACTAATGCTGATGTCTTCTGGAAGACATGTTATTGTTATGGATAATTAATCATCACATTTGTAAAGTTAGATAAAACTATTTGATCCCGGTTTTTAGACTTCAAAACTAGTTCTGAGCATCGCAAATGAATAATATTCACTCACCTATATTCTAACATTAGGTGGTCTTTGCTGTCTTTACAATTTAATTTCTTTTATTTTAGGTCATATTTATTTTTTTAGGAAGAAACATCCCATTTCAATTACGAAAACACCTGGAAGCATTTGAACCCTGTCACAGGGCCGATCGCTGGTTTTTACTTTGTCTTCCTGTTCACTTCTGATGAGATTAATTGAAATCCTGAGTTTGAAGCTTGATTCCAGGAGCAGCTCTCCCGTTTACAATTCTTGGAATTCAAAGCCATTTTCTTTATGAGTGCGTGTGTTAGTAAGACAATGTCAGAGATTTGGGAGGAAGGTTGTGATTCTGTCATTGTTGGCTCTTAAACTGAAGTCTGCTGAAACGTACGTAGTATTTTCTTCATGCAGGTGACTGGCCATCCAGGGCTAAGTGAAGCAAAGACAACCTTGAAGAAAACTAAAAGCAAAATTTTCACTAATTGTCATTCTACACTTCATTCTCACAGGATCATGTACATGTGGCAGGAAACCTACATAAAATTTTCCATCCTTGCAGTGAACCTTCCAGATGCTTTTATCTCTGGCTTCTACTTGTGTGCTCTATACTCTGACTGTTAAACTTTTCTACTCATCTAACCTCGCAAGTGATTACATCTGTCCACCTTCTACCATATTGTGTCTATTTAATAAGCAAAACACGCGTGCTGTGCAACTTTTCTCACACTGTATTGGAGTGCTGGTAACTTCCTAAATGATGATTCTTCTGACTAGTATGTAGATCAAGTAACACTAGTTGAAATCATGTTCATTTTCCTATGCCTTTTGTGAGCATTTGAATGTTTTTTGTTTATTTTCTTTTTAAAATTTTTTTAAATGTTTATTTATTTTTGAGACAGAGAAAGAGCATGAATGGGGGAGGATCAGAGAGAGAGGGAGACACAGAATCTGAAGCAGACTCCAGGCTCTGAGCTGTCAGCACAGAGCCTGACGTGGGGCTCGAACCCACAGACCGCGAGATCATGACCTGAGCCGAAGTCGGACGCTTAACCGACTGAGCAACCCAGGCGACCCTATTTTCTTAAAGATTTTATTTTTAAGTAATCTCCATGCCCAACGTGGGGCTCAAACAGACAACCCCAATATCAAGAGTCACACGCTCCATTGATGGAGCTCCCAGGCGCCCCTGAATGGTTTTAAATAGATTCTGAACACTGTTTGCCTTCATGGAATCATTCTTCAAAATCCACTTGAAATTCATGAACCAATAACCTAAAAGTATGAGTGAAACACGGGGGCCACATACAAATAAATAATATAATCATCACTGTAACAAGTCAAATGACCCTTAGCTTATAAATATCTTAGACAAATCAAGCCAAATTTATCTTATATTTTTAAATGTCAGTAATAGTTTGAAGTTAGTTTTTTGCAAATGAATGAAATACAGTTTGATTCATATTGGTGTAAATTGGTCAGTAAAAATAGTTATCATTGCCGATTTTGAAATGACCTATTATTTGTATGATTATCATTATTTGCATTGATAGAGATTAACATGATAACTATTACTTTATCCAATGAAGTTCCTTCATTTTAGGTTGGGATGGATATATATATATATATACACACACACATATATATCAGTGATTTGAACAGTTTAAAAAAAGAATGTGACTATGTGGTAGACAGAATTCTAGAACAGCCCCCAAGATTCCTGCTTCCTGGGAATTCCCTCATCTGGAGCGTGGGCTTGTTTCTAACTTGTGACTTGTTTCTAAACAATGGACAATGGCAAAGATGAAGGGATCTGCAGATGTATTTAAGCTCCCTAGTCATTTGACCTTGAGGGAATCAAGAAGGAAATGTCCTGGGTGGGACTGATCAGTGTGAGCCCTGATTAAGGAGCATTCTGACATCCGAAGGGATGACACAAAAAGCAGAGAGATTCTCTCCCTCCGCGGCTGCCTCTGAGAAGCGAGCGGCTGTGAATTCCACAGCTGCTGTGAAATGAGTTCTGCCAACGATCGAAGGGAGCTTAGAAATGTATCCTTCTCCAGTACAGCCTCCAAATGAGGTGGTTAGCCTCATAAGACCCTGAGCGGAGGATTCAGAGATGTTTGTGTTATCACTTTAAGAAGTCTTTGGGGCAGGTAATATACCTGTGACCACGAAGAGATGTTTGATCATGTTCATTAGTCATTTTTTAAATCACCTCCAAACTACGTTCTGTCAGACACATTATTTCATCTTTCTGTGCCCGTTGTATTGAGGTAAAATTGCAAAAATAATAGTACATGTCTCCTATGGTCAGGGATGGATTTGCTGTTTAACATCTAGTAGTCTGTGTGCAAGATATTTTCCCCATGGCATCAGCATTAACAAGAGGACCTCTTGTATTTGAGGCATGTGCATTATTTGGGAAGGCAGTGACTCTAAGCTCATTGCTATCTACCTTTGGTGTGCATGAGAAACACTTGATGGTACTTGTTAAAAATGATCTGGAGGTTTCTGGCTTCCACTTACAGCGTAAGAAGCTGAAACAGCGTAGCTATCACACTTATAAATGCCAACAATCTGAGGGCGCCCGCGTGGATCAGTCCGTTGAGCGTCTGACTTCCGCTCAGGTCACGGTCTCACGGCTCATGGGTTCAAGCCCTGAATTGGGCTCTGTGCTGGCAGCTCAGAGCCTGGAGCCTGCTTCAGATTCTATGTCTCCCTCTCTCTCTGCCCCCCCCCACCCCCCGCTCAAGCTCGCACTCCTCTCTCTCTCTCAAAAATAATTAAAAAAAATTTTAAAAATGCCAACAATCTGCAAATTCACAGCTTTTCTTGAACCTGTAAGAGAGCTGATGTCACAGACAACCACTTAAGCTGAAATGTAGAAATGGATGGAGGTTTCCAGAGAGAGAAGGCGTGCAGATACTGGCTCACCTGGACAAGCCCTGTCCAGCACAGGGAAGAACCGGTAACATGGTAACAAACTGCTAAAGGCTGAGTTTGGATTAGCAAAAGAATTCAGGATCCCTGGGGACTGTACACAAATGAGATTTCATACGTACTCATCCACAGATACCGCCATACGTACGCTCAGGGATGATTGGAAGCGGATGGTAGTCTTGAGACGGGGTCCCTCCAGGCTCAGGTACAAGAGCTTGGGAAGCACCATTCTCTACGGGGAAGGCTCATGGTCTGCTTGGACCAACCTGTTCTTCCTGTCCTAAGTAATAAAAGCCTGAAACTACTGACAAAAGGGCTATAGGCTTTTAAAAAGTTAAGTTACTGATGAACCTCACTGCAGTTGAGATAGAGGAACAGTTGAAAAAAAAAATATTCCACCACTTGGAAGCTTAAAATACATGCGGAATCCAGACCTACTTCTGAGGCAGACGGGTTCACAGACAATGCCCCTCTGCCTAAGACCCTGGTGCACAGTGTTTGCCTAAGACAAAGGCTGAATCTGACCAGAAGATGCCACCCCCACCATGTTTACATGTGCCAATCATTTATTAAGTAAGAGCTCTCCGCTGTGGGAGAGAGACAAAAGCATGAAGAGCGCCCCTTGTCTGAGGAAGACCTAAGGCTAGGGGTTGAGCAGACACTGCGACAAGCTTCCTTTCAAATCAGACCCCAAGTTAAGTACAAAGTATGTTAGAGAAATTTGAAGCCGGTGGTACACTGAGAGTTAACCACAGCAACAACAAAACTGAAACTCAGCTCAACTCTGTGCAAGATTGGTATATCATTCCACACTATAGCTCTAGCAGAAGCAAAAATATGCCCATATTCAAGAGCAAAAATGATATATCTCTATATGTACTGTATACCAGGATATTCAAAAAGGTTGTATGAAGCATGCAAAGAAGAAAGAAAAGCAACAGTATTTCAAAACATCAATCAATCAAGAGAACCAGACACAGAAATGACAAAGATGTTGGAATTGTCATGTAGGAAGCTCAAAATAACACTAATTAATATCTTATATCTGTAGAGAAAAGGAGGAATATATGTAAGATTAAAGTGATGATATCCAGCAGAAAAACATACACTATAAAAAATCAATGGAAAAACCAATTGGAAGAACATAGTAAATGGCGAGACATGCCTTTGATGAGTCAATCGGTAGACTTGACACAGAGGAGGAAAAAAGCATTAAACTTGAAGATAGCGCAGTATAAATTTTCCAAACTGAAATGAAAAATAAAAAGAAGAGTGAGAGAGCAAAACGGGAAGAAAAGCCAGAACAGAGCATCCAAGAGCTGCAAGACAACATCAGAGTGTCAAATACATGTGTGAAAGGAATTTGAGCAAGAGAAGAGAGCGGCATGGGGTAGGATCAATATTGAAGACCTGATGGTTTAGAACTGTGAAAATACTCTGTGTGATATTACAGTGATGGGTCTGCCTTTATACATTTGTCAAAACCCATAGGAGGTACAACCCCAAGAGGGAAACTTAAGGTGAACTATGGAATTTGGATGATTAGAATGTGCCAACGTACGTTCAGCCTTGGTACAAATCGTCCCATCCGGCGAGTACTGTTGATAATGGAGGAGGCTATGCATGTGTGGGGTCAGTGGGTGTGTGGGAAAACTGAATTACCCTCTCAATTTTGTTGCAGGCCTAAAACTTCTCTTTTTTAAAAAAAGTCTAAAAATAGAAAAGAATGGCTGATAAAGTTATTTTTGTTGTTCTGATGTAGTTGACAGTATTTTCTGTTTGAAGTGTACGATATTTTGATGCAACAATTCTGTACATCCCTCAGTGCTCATCACAAGTGTGCTTTCTAGCCCCCATCATCTATTTCACCCATGCCCCCACCTACCTCCCCTCTGGTAACCGTCAGTTCGTTCTCTATAGTTAAGAGTCTGTTTGGGGGCATCTGGGTGGCTCAGTTAAGCGTTGAGTTCATCTCAGGTCATGATCTTGGTTCATGAGTTCAAGCCCCGTGTCGGGCTTTGTGCTGACAGCTCAGAGCCTGGAGCCTGCTTAGGATTCTGTGTCTCCCTCTCTTTCTGCCCCTCCCTGCTGACACTCTGTCTCTTTCTCAAAAATAAATAAACATTAAAAAATTTAAAAAAAAGTCTTTTTTGGTTTGTCTCTTTTTTGTTGTTGTTCATTTGTTTCTTAAATCCCACAGATGAGTGAAATCATACGGTATTCGTCACTGACTGACATTTTACTTAGCATTACACCCTCTAGCTCTGTGTTGTTTCAAATGCCAGGATTTCATTCTTTTTTATGGCTGAATAATATGTGTATATACACCACATCTTCTTTATCCCTTCATTTTTGGATGGACACTTGGGCTGCTTCCATAATTTGGCTTTTGTAGGTAATGATGCAGTAAACATAAGCGTGCATATATATTTTCAAATTAGTTTTTTTTTTATATTCTTGGGGTAAAACCCAGTAGTGAAATTACTGGATCATATGGTAGTTCTATTTTTCATTTTTTGAGGAACCTCCATATTGTTTTCCACAGTGACTGGACCAGTTTGCATTCCTACCAACAGTGCATGAGGGTTCTTTTTGCCCACATCCTCACCAACATCTGTTGTTTCTTGTGTTCCTGATTTTAGACATTCAGATAAGTGTCAGGTGATATCACGTTGTGGTTTTGATTTGCATTTCTCTGATGATGAGTGCTACTGAGCATCTCTTCACATGTCTGCTGGCCATCTGTATGTCTTCTTTGGAGAAATCTCTGTTCATGTCTCTAGCCCATTTCATAATTGGATTATTTGTTTCTTTTTGGTATTGAGTTGTATCAGTTCTTTTTTTTTATGTATTTTGGATAATACATTTATCAAATATATCATTTGCAGATATCTTCTATTTAGTAGGTTGTTTTTTAGTTTTGTTGATTGTACCCTTTGTTATGTAGAATTTTTTTTTTTTAATTTTGATATAGTTTATTTTTGCTGTTGTTTCCATGCCTCAAGGACATTTCTATAAAAAAGTTGCTACAGGTGGGGTGCCTGGCTCAGTCAGTTAAGCATTTGACTTTATAGTTCAGGTCATGATCTCACGGTTCATGAGTTCCAGCCCCGGGTCGGGCTCTATGCTGACAGCTCAGAGCCTGGAGCCTGCTTTGGATTCTGTGTCTCCCTCTCTATCTACCCCTCCCTTGCTCATGCTCTGCCTCTTTTTCTCTCAAAAGTAAATAAACATTTTTAAAAATTTAAAAAATTTCTACAGGGGTGCCTGGGTGGCTCAGTTAGTTGAGTGTCTGACTCTATAGATTTCGGCTCAGGTCATGATCCCATGGTTTATGGGATTGAGCCCCGTGTTGGGCTTTGCTCTGACAGCTCGGAACCTGCTTGGGATCTCTCTCTCCCTCTCTCTCTTTGCCCCTTCCCTGCTATCTCTATCTCTCTCATTCTCTTCTAAATAAACATTTAAAGCAGAAAATAATTTAAAAAATTGCTACAGCTGATGTCAGAGAAATTACTGCCTGTGTTCTCTTCTAGGATTTTTATGGTTTCAGGT
This sequence comes from Lynx rufus, assembly GCF_022079265.1. Taxonomy (NCBI): domain Eukaryota; kingdom Metazoa; phylum Chordata; class Mammalia; order Carnivora; family Felidae; genus Lynx; species Lynx rufus. The sequence continues at coordinate 4,146,647 of NW_025814840.1, read as the reverse complement.
CTCACATTTAGGTCCTTAATCCATTTTGAACTTATTGTTGTGTACGGTGTAAGAAAGTGATCCAGTTTCATTCTTTTGCATGTAGCTGTCGAGTTTTCCCAATACTGTTTGTTGAAAAGACAATCTTTTCCAATTACATATTCTTGCTGCTTTTGTCAAAGATTAATTAACCATACAATTGTGGGTTTATTGCTGGGCTTTCTATTCTGTTCCATTGATCTCTGTGTCTGTTTTTGTGCTAGTAACATACTGTTTTGATTATTACAGCTTTGTAGTATAACTTGAAATCTAGAATTGTGATGCCTCCAGGTTTTGGTTTTTCAAGATTGCCTTGGCTATTCAGGGTTATGTAGTTTCATATAAATTTTAGGATTTTTTGTCCTAGCTCTGTGAAAAATGTTGTTGGTGTTTGGATAGGGATGGTATTAAACCTGTAGATTGCTTTGGGTAGTGTGGACATTTTAACAATATGTGTTCTTCCAATCCATGAACATGGAATGTCTTTCCATCTGTTCGTATCTTCTTCAATTTCTTTCACCAGTGTACTTATCTTTCACCTGCTTCCTTAAGTTTATCCCTAGGTATTGTATAATTTTTGCTAAAATTGTAAGTGGGTTTGTTTTCTTAATTTCTCTTTCTGATGCTTCATTATTAGTGTATAGAAATACAATGGATTTCTGTACATTTATTTTGTATCCTGAAACCCTACTGAATTCACTTATCAGTTCTATTCATTTCTTGTTGGAGTCCTTTGGATTTTCTATATATTGTATCATGTCATCTGCAAATAGTGAAAATTTGTTACTTCTTCATTACCAGTTTGGATGCTTCTTATTCCTTTTTCTTATCTACCTTCTATGGCTAGAATTCCCATTACTATGTTGAATACAAGTGGTGAGAGTGGACATCCCTGCCTTGTTCTTGACCCTAAGGGAAAAGCTCTGTTTTCCATCATTGAGTATGATGTTAGTTGTCATTTTTGGTCTTCATTATGTTGAGGTATGGTCCCTCTAAACCTACTTTGTTGAGGAGCTTTATCATGAATGGATATTATACTTTGTCAAATGTTTTTTTTTTTAATCTGTTGAAATGATCATATGGTTTTGATCCTTTCTCTTCTTGATGTGATGTATGTGACAGTGATTGATTTGCAAATATTAAATTACCCTTTCATCCAGGAATAAACCCCATTGGATTGTGGTGAATGATTTTTTTTAATGGATTCACTTTTCTAATATTTTGTTGGAGGTTTTTACTTCTGTGTTCATCAGAGATATTGGTCTGTAGTTCTCTTGTTTTGTGATATCTTTATTTGGTTTTGGTATCAGATTAATGCTGGCATCATAGAATGAATTTAGAAGTTTTCTTTCCTCTTCCATATTTTGGAATAGTTTGAGAGGGATAGGTATGAACTTTTCGTTAAATTTTTGGTTGAATTTCCCTGTGAAGCCATCTGTCCTTGGGAGGCAGGAAGCCATCTGTATTGGGAGGTTTTTGATTACTGATTCAATTTCATTGCTGGTAATCAGTCTGTTCAAAGTTTCTCATCCTGCTTCAGTTTTGGTATATTATATGTTTTCAGGAATTTATCCATTTCTTCTAGGTTATCCAATTTGTTGGCATATAATTTTTCATAATATTTTCTTACAATCCTTAGTATTCCTGTGGTGTTGGTTGTTATTTTTCCTCTTTCATTTCTGATTCTGTGTATTGAGTTCTCTCTCTCTCTTTCTTTCTCTCTCTCTCTCTCTCTCTCTCAAGAGTCTGGGTAAAAGTGTACCAATTTGTTGATCTTTGATCAGGAACCAATTTCTGGTTTCACTGATCTGTTTTCTTGATTTTCTTACTTTCTTACTTATGCTCTAATCTTAATTATTTCCTTCTTTCTGCTAGTTTGGGTTTTGTTTTTCTTTTTCTAGCTTCTTTAGGTATAAGCTTAGGTTGTTTATTTGTGGGTTTTTTATTTGTTTGTTTCTTGACATAGGCCTGCATTGCTATAAAATTCCATCTTAGAACCACTTTTGCTGTATCCAAAAGATTTTGGACCATTGTGTGTTCATTTTCATTTGTCTCCATGTATTTTTTGATTTGTTCTTTGATTTCTTTGTTGACCCATTCATTGTATAGTAACATGTTATTTAACCTCCATGTATTTGTGCTGTATCCAGATTTTTTTGTGGTGGTTGATTTGTAGTTTCATGGTGTCTTGGTCAGAAAAGATGTGTGGTATGATTTTGATCTGTTTGAATTTATTGAGGCTTGTTTTGTGGCTTAATATGTGATATATTCTGGAGAATATTCCATGCGCACTTGAAAAGTGCTGTTGTTTTCGGATGGAATATTCTTTTTTAAAATTATTTTTAAGTTAATTTATTTTGAGAGAGAGAGAGAGAGAGCGGGGGGGGGGGGTGGCAGAGAGAGAGGGAGATGGAGAATCCCAAGCAGGCTCTGTGCTGTCAGCTTTGTGGGGCTTTAACTTACTAACCATGAGACCATGAAACCAAGAGTCGGACGTTTAACTGACTGAGACACCCACGTGCCCCTGGAATATTCTGAATATATCTATTAGATCCCTCTGGTTCAATGTGTCGTTCAAAGTCAGTGTTTCTTGTTGATTTTCTATTTGGATTATCGGTCCATTGGTGTAAGTGGGTGTTAAATCCCCTACTATTATTGTATTACTATCAATTACTTCCTTTATGTTTTATTAACTGCCTTAAGCATGTAGATGCTCTCATGTTCGGTTCATAAACATTTACAATCATTATATCTTTGTTTTTTAAATTGTTCCCTTTATGTTTATATAATGTCATTCTTTGTCACTTTTTTTCACTTTGTCTCTTGTTACCTTCTTTGTTTGAAAGTCTATTTTTCCAATATAAGTATTGATAGTCTGACTTTCTTTTGACCTATATTTTCGTGATAAATGTTTCTCCATCCTTTCACTTTCAATGTACAGGTGTCTTTAGGTCTGAAGTGAGTCTTTTGTGGGCAGCATTTGGTGGTTCTCTCTCTCTCTTTTTTTTTTTCTTTATCCATTCATCACTCTATGTCTTTGGAGCATTTAGTCCAGTTATATACAAAGTAATTGTTGATAGATATGTATTTATTGCCATTTTGTTTCTTGTTTTGTGGTTGTTTTTGTAGATTTTCTCCATTCCTTTCTTTGCTTGCTCTCTTCTCTCGTCATTAATTGGCTTTCTTTAGTGATGTACTTGGAGCCTTCTCTTTATTTTTTGCATATCTATTACTGGTTTTGATTTGTGGTTACCATTAGGTTTGTATATAACATCTTGTGCATGTAGCAGTCTATATTAAGTCCACGGCCACTCAAGTTAAACCCATTTTTTTTTTTAAGCATGAATTTTTTATTTTAGAGAGATAGCGGGGAAGGGCAGAGAGTGAGGGAGAGAGAGAGAATCTTAAGCAGGCTCCATGATCAGCATGGAGGCTGATTCAGGACTCTGTCCCACCACCCTGGGTTCATGACCTGAGTTAAAATCAAGAGTCGGATACTCAACTGACTGAGCCATCCAGGCAACCCTGAACCCATTCTTAACTCCTTTTACCATACATTTTAGGTCTAAGGTGTCATATTTTACCTTCTTATATTTTGTGAGTTCCTCGACTGATTTTTACAGATATATTTATTTTTACTGCTTATGTGCTTCCTCCTTTAGTGACTCTTGCTTATAATCTTTACTTTTCACTCACAGATCCCTGTATCATTTCTTGTAGGGCTAGTTTTAGTGGTCTTGAATTCCTTTAACTTTTGTTTGTCTGGGAAACTGTCTCTTCTGTTCTCATTGATAGCCTTGCTGGATATAATGTTCTTTTCTGCAGATTTTCCCTTTCAGCACTTGGAGTATATCATGCCATTCCTTTCTGGCTTGCAAAGATTCTGCTGAAAAATCAGCTGATAGTCTTATGGGATTTCCTTTGTATGTAACTACTTTCTCTTATTGCTTTTAAATTCTCTCTTTATCACTACTTTTTGCCACTTTAATTACTATGTGTCTTGGTGTGGACCTCCTTGAGTTGACTTTGTTAGGGGATCTCTGTGCCTCCTAGATCTGGATTTCTGTTTCTTTCCCTAGATTCAGAAAGTTTTCAGCTATTATTTCTTGAAATAATTTTTTGTCCCTTTTTCTCTCTCTTTTCTTTCTGGGACTCCTATAATGCAAATGCTATTATGCCTGATGAAGGTGCTGAGTTCCCTGAGTCTATTTTTATTTTGCATAATTTTTTTCTCTCACCTGCTCAATTTGATTACTTTCCATTACTCTGTCCTCCAGGTCACTGATTTGTTCTTTTGCTTTCTTTAGTTTACTATTTATCCATCTAGCGTATTTTTTATTTTATTTATTGTGTTTTTCTTCTCTGATTAGTTCTTTTTTATGCTTTCTTTTTGTTAAGGGGCCCACTGAGGTCCTCCACTCTTTTCTTAAGTCCATGAGTATGTTTAAGACCATTACTTTAAATTCTCTATCATGCATATTACTTCTCTCTATTTCATTTAGGTCTCTTATTTTGTTCTGGTCTTTCACTGGGGACATATTCCTCCGTCTCCTCATTTTTTCTAACTCTCTGTGTCTGTTTCTGTATTAGGAAACAGCCACATCTCCTGCTCTTGGAAGTAGTGGCCTTGTGAAGAAAAGACCCTGCAGTGCCCAGCAGTGCAGTGTCCCCTGTTCACCAGAACCTGGCCCTTCAGGGGTGTCTCCTGCATGTGTTGTGTGTGCCCTGTTGTGGCTGAGCCACTTTTGCCTGCAGTCCAGTCATCTGCAGTGCTCTCTTTGCCTGTTGTGGGTAGTGTTTGGTCCCTGTGGTATTAGTGGACTTCTCTGGGGCTTCCTTGGGCTTGAACTGAGTCAGACCAGGTGTTTGCCAGAGATACAGTGCCACCAAACTGCAGGGCATTCTCCATTTGCTGTTCCTTCAGAAGGTTGTGTCGGTGGGCAGGGTGTGCGGTCAGACCAGAGGTCTGCCCCCAGGCCACTGGTGGAGTCACAGTCTGACTGGTATGTGTGGTTATCTTTTCCTCTTCCTCTTCCCGCAGGAATCACTTTGGGTGGTGCTGGCCCCTGCTGGTGCTACTTGCACACTTCAGGCTTGTGGTGCCGCCCTGGATGGCCTCTGGCCAAGAGCATATGGGAGGAGGCGTATCTGCACGGTGCTCCAGGGTGCAGGGCTGTGTTTCTGCGGTATTACCAAGCTCTGCATGCCTGCAGCGCTGGAACTAAGACGGGCCTGGCTGCAGGGGTCACATCTGCCAAAGCCGTGGAAAGTGGGGAATGGGGTGGAGCCTTGGCAAATTAGGCAATCCTGGAATGGTTCTCTGAGTGACTGTGTGCTTATGCTGGGGGGTGGGGCCAATGGGGGGGTGTGGTGCTTGCCAGCTTCTTTGTTCCTGGAGGAGTCTCCCAGTGACCTCTTTCTCTCCAGGACATGCTCTGAAATAAGTAAACTACTCTCCTTTCCATATGCCCTAGGTGTGTTTCAAACTGCTGCTTCTATACTGTATCTCCATGGTCTGTTTGTTGTGCTGTCTCTTTAAGGGCGGGGACTCAGTTTCCTCTCATCCTCCTGGCTCTCCCAGAGCAGAGCCCACTGCTTTGTAGATTTCCAGGCTTCTATATCCTGCTGGTTGTAAGAACTCATGAAATTTGGCCTCTCTGTTTTTCAAAGCCAGATGTTTTGTTGGTTTGTCTTCCTAGCGTGGGCTTCCTGGTGTGACAGGCCATTCTTTTCCCTCTCCCTGCCCACGGCTCCCTCCCCCTGCCCCAGTCCCACTGGTCCATTTAGCTCCCCACTTCACCACCTCCATGCTTCCTTCCCTCTTCAGCGTGGCCTGTTCTCTACGTTTAGTTGCGGAGTTTGTTCAGGTCCCTTTCTGAGTTATTTACACTGGTGTGAGGTGTTAGATACTTGTATACATGGCATGAGGTGAGTTTAGGGTCCTCCTACTCTGCCTTCTTCACCGGAAGTTCCGGCTGATAAGTTTTCAAACTTAACCAACAGACACCAAACCACAGATCCAGGAAACTCACAGAGGAACATTAAACAGGAGAAAAAATATAAATAGTAGCAAAGCTAGGTGTGTTATATTCAACAGGCTATAAACCAAATAATAGAGAAAATTTAGATGGCAACCAGAGTGGGGGAAAAGATACCTTTTGTCTCTTTTCAGTGGCTCAGTTAGTTGAGCTTGACTTCAGCTCAGGTCATGATCTCAAGGTTTGTGATCCCTCGTCGGGCTCTGTGCTGACAGCTCAGAGCCTGGAGCCTGCTTCAGATTCTGTGTCTTGCTCTCTCTCTGCCTCTCCCCTGCTCATGCTCTGTCTCTCTCTTTCAAAGTAAATAAACATTTAAAGAAAAAGAAACCTTCCACCTTCCCTATAGAAACACAGATAAAAATAACTGATTTGTTGTTGTTGTTGTCATTAGAACTGATGTAATCCAGAAGACAATGGAATGATATCTTTTTGTTTGTTTTTTCATTTTTTTTTTAATTTTTTTTTTCAACGTTTTTTATTTATTATTTTTGGGACAGAGAGAGACAGAGCATGAACGGGGGAGGGGCAGAGAGAGAGGGAGACACAGAATCGGAAACAGGCTCCAGGCTCTGAGCCATCAGCCCAGAGCCCGACGCGGGGCTCGAACACACGGACCGCGAGATCGTGACCTGGCTGAAGTCGGACGCTTAACCGACTGCGCCACCCAGGCGCCCCTGTTTTTTCATTTTTATTTCATAATAGCTTTATTGAGATATGATTCACATACTATACAATTTACTTATCTACAACTGTACTATTCAGCAATTTTTAGTGTGTTCACAGAGTTATGCAGCTATCACCACAAGCAATTTTAGAACATTTCTATTGCTTCAAAAAGAAAATCTGCTCCCTTAGTCATCATCCCTAAAATTCCCCTACCACCCCTCTCCAGCCCCACAAAAGCTTTAATCTTCTTTTTTTTTTTTTTTTAATTTTTTTTCAACGTTTATTTATTTTTGGGACAGAGAGAGACAGAGCATGAATGGGGGAGGGGCAGAGAGAGAGGGAGACACAGAATCGGAAACAGGCTCCAGGCTCTGAGCCATCAGCCCAGAGCCCGACGCGGGGCTCGAACACACGGACCGCGAGATCGTGACCTGGCTGAAGTCGGACGCTTAACCGACTGCGCCACCCAGGCGCCCCAAAAGCTTTAATCTTCTAAAGTGAGGCAAAAAGAGAGTCAGGTCAAGAGTGATTAAGTTTCACTCTTAGATGGTTAGCACTAGCAACTTTGGAGTGCAGTCCTGTTTTGTAAGACAGAGAGATGAAGAGACACAGCATAGTGAGACAGTTATCAAGAATTTAATTTTGGCCTAAATAAGAGCTTTGAGAAACATGAGAAAATTATAAAACATCCAAGTAAAAATGTTAAATAGCCAACTGGTTATGAGAGTGTGGAATCCAACAGAATGGTTAGGGCTAGGGGTCTAAATTTAGAGATGTCAGAATATAGATTTTGTTTAGAGACACAAGACTGTCTTTCCTTGTCGTGGTAGTAAAAACAGGAAAGACTAGAGGACCCCTTACCCCATCTAGAATAATGCCGTATTTCCAAGTTGAGAGGAAAAGAAGAACCAACAAAAGAAAGGAGGAGATAAAATGGAGGAGAAAGGAAGCATCGAGAAGAGACAACAAAGAGGACTGAGAAAGAGGGAATGATTATGTGGGAGGAAAAGTGTGTGTTGGCCAGCTAGCAGGTGCATGAATTAGGCCACCTTAGACGAGACACTTCCAGCTAACCAGTCAGTTCACCCAGATGCAGGAGCTTGGTCAAACTCAATGCAGACCAGTGGAGACATCCGGTCGACTGTAGAACAATAGTAAATAGTTTGTTTCAAGTCACTAAATTTTGGGATAGCTTGATATCTGGCAAACATGAGTACTATAAAGAGACCCAGCATCCGTATGATTATATAGGGGTTATATTCCACCTACCATGCTGTGTCACTTCTAAATTGCAAGGACGTGCGATAGTATTAGGGTGCCCGCTGAACTTGGCTTCCACCATTCCTCTTCCTCCACATATTATAGAACCATTATTAGGCTAGGCAGCTGCTAAGTGTATCCATCCAAATTATGCACTTGGGGGCCAGGGAAATTACCATAAGGCAGGGCTGCAGACCTATTGCATTCAGCGTGAGTCGAAATAGGACCAGAACTCCATTAAGCATCTGGGCTCCATATGCCACTGGTTGAGGGCTGCTTCCAGAGGCGTGAACGTCCCACAACCTCCACCCAGAACATGTTCCCTTAGCCAGAGAATAGAGCTACACAGAGAATGTCCATAAAAAGCTGCAGCAAAAAGTTGTTTGACATACGTGGGAAGACTGAATTCTGAAAGCTTAATGGTAGGTCACTGACATTATCTTCTATAATGATATTCTTCAGCAATTTGTGAAAATTGACCTGGAAAGGATATTTAATTTTATTTAAAATATAACTGAAAAGAAAAGATCATTATTGTATAGTAATTATCTATTAAAATGCCTAAACCCCATTAAAATCCATTAATGGTAGGCTGAATTATCCACCAACAAAAAGACAGTTTCTCTGCCTGGGCTCACAGAGCTAGTTACCAGTCAACCAGAGATTTTAATCCAGATTTGTATGACTCTGCATGCCAGGTTATTTCAGGTAAAAGGCATGTCTAACCATTTCCATTATGTTAAAATGGTGATAAAATAAGTGTCATAAAAATGAAGGAAATAAATAGTTTTGCCTTGGTTTCAGATGATATATTAATTTCAGACAATTTGCTCCAGCTGGTGGCTGACAATTCAAGAAAAATTGGATATTGAGATAAAAGATACAGACATTCCAACTCAGATTCCTATCTGTCACTTAAACTTTATTAGTTTGCCAAAGAATAAGCCCTTAGGAAATGTCTAATATAAATAGAGATGAGTGGGCGTGTTTGAAATATTTTTTGAGAAAGAATAAAAGTAAATAAAATTATCTTATTCAAATAACATTGCTATAAATTATGAGCAGTGAATCTTCAGAATATAGATATATACATGATGATAGATACTTAGCTAGACAGATGGATTATTGAGAAAGAGAGAGAGAAGCAGAGAGAGAGAGAGAGATGGAAAGGCACATACACGTACATACACAGCGCACACATATGGTTATCAGAAGAATGATTAACCAAGTGATAAGAAAAAGAAAAGTCAGCAAAACTGGTGAATTCTGCAGTTTGAACAGTCAGTTTCTGTGCTCTTCATTTGCTTCTTTGAAGTTGGCGAAAATTGTTAACTCTGCTTTGCTACGAAGGGACAAGAAATAGAAAAATGCAGTTATGCTAAACAAAAGCAAATTTAATAAATAAGGACCAGCCTTTATAATTTGGGCCAATGAACCATATCTCTAAGTTTCTACTTCTTGTAATTTCCTTAAACTTAGCAAAGATGCAGATGATGGATTTCTTTATTCTTTTAGTGCCTAAAATGTGCCAGACATTCTTCTGGCTGTTGGGGTTACAGAAGTAAACCAAGCTAAATTGTTGCTCTTAGTAGGCTTACATTCTAGGGAGAAATATAAGCAAATGAAGGAAAAATACATAGAATATATTTTCAGGTAGCAACGTAAAGGGAAAAAGCAGAGTAAGGATTTGAATCACATGATGATGGTGGTCAGGGAAGGCAAGGATGGCCATGCAGCTGTTGAACAAACACTTGAATAAAGTAAAGCAGAAAACCACAAGAATGTGTGGGAGGGGCATGTTCCAGAAGGATGAGTTGGTACGGACAAAGGCCCTAGAAATGGAGGAGTTCTTAGGATTTTTGTGAAATGAGTAGAAGGACAGCTCGCTTAAAGCAGAGAGAATAAGGGCAGAGAAGTATAGAATGTATCTGGAAGGAAGTGAGGACCAAGATCCTACAGGGCTCCGTACGGAAAGGAGGGGTCCATCGTGAGAAGTTTGGATTCTATTCTGAGTGTGACGGAAGCCATGTGGGTATTTTTTTAAGTTAATTTATTTTGAGAGAGAGAGAGAGAGAGAGCGCGCGCACAAGTGGGGGAGGGACAGAGAGGGAGAGAGAGAATCCCAAGCAGGCTGTGCACCATCAGCACAGAGCCTGATGTGGGGCTCGAACTCACAAACCGTGAGATCATAACCTGAGCCAAAACCAAGAGTTGGATGCTTAACCAACTGTGCCACCCAGGCTCCCGCCATGTGAATATTTTGAGCAAAGGAGCGAAATGACCCGAGTCATATTTTACAAAGGTCACTCTGGTCTCTATGTAGAGAATAAATAGATGAGAACAAGAGTAGACACAGGAAGAGTAGTTAGGAGCCTATCAGAGTACCGGTAGAAGAGGATGGAGCTTTAGAGTAGGGTGGCATGGTTACGGGCTGTGAAATGGTCCCATTTTGGATGGACTTTTTTGAAATAGGGTCATTAATATATATCTGTTTATCTATATCTATATATGGGTATATATATTTTTAAATATTCTTAGATTCCTGTCACGTTCACAGCCAAGCTGATGCTTTCTGGGAAACTGAGAGCCTACTGTGGCCCTAAGTGATTTGACAGATTTACAGTCACTATCTTCATACACCTTGAATACTTTCTTATGATCCCAGGTGGTGTATCCTAAGTAATAAACATCATGGATAAAAGAGCTGTCAGCAAAAACTAGAAACAAAACCTTCCCTGACTTGAACCTTTTGACACAGCAGAGACGGGTGAGACGACAGCACTGGGGAGAATGCTGTGCACAGGTTGTCTGTCTCCCTCCCCGATCCCGTGCTGGTCATCTCCTGGTCTCTCTCTGGCAGTTAGATCAGCTCCTGGCCGTAGAACTTGATGTGTCTGTGGTCATGAGTCAACCTTCCCGAACTTGATGTTCAGTGTTTGGTGTGGGGACTAGGGAGAAATGCAAACCGACAGCCACTTAGGCCTCCGCCGGGGACAGAAAGCACTGGGTCCCACAGCTACACTTATCAGTATGGTGACGATGGTGTTCCCATGCATCCGGGGCTGTCTGTCCCTGATGAAAGGCACTTCCAATTTGCATTATCTCAGAATCCCAGAAGTTACAGGGCACATGTTGCTTTCAGGATCACTGTATCTGTTTTTTTTTAAAAAAAAAAAAAAAAGATAGAGAAAGAAGATGGAATCGCTGTTCACTTCAGAGCTGAATGGAGGCTGAGCCCATAGAGTTAGTGGGATTTCCTTTGAAAAGTGAATTTTAATGCATAAAAATTTAACTAGACAGCGTTGGGGATGGTGGGTCATTGGGAATGATTTATATCTATAACATAAATGGAAATTTTTCTAGAAAATTAATAGCACTTATTAATTATTCCAGGTACCTATTTTTGTGGAAAATGGGAAGAGGTCACGGATCATTGGGTATTACATTGTAGCTAGCTAAATTTCTTGCAAGCCAGTCATGATAAGTGAAAGAAATAATTACACCTCTGTCATCTGAACAGTCTCTCCTCTTTGGAGGCCAGGATGCTCATTACTGTTGGAAATTGCACAGAAGGTAGTTTTTAAAGTGTTTTTTGTGTGTGTAATTCCCTCTATCAATTCAAGTTCAGCCAGATTCGTCAGAGCCACTATGGACCTTCATGATATTTCATATCACAGGACCATCAAAAGGGGCCTCTAAGGTATATGAATTTTTTCCCTACCTCACATTGATGTAAAAGATTTCCTTTGATGTTAAGCTTATAAGTGTTTTAATATTATGACTTTGGCTCTGAATAAGGTTGCCAGATTTAGCAGATAAAAATACAGGATGAAATCTGAATTTCAGAGAAAAGATGGGTAACTTTTAACTATGAGTATGCCACAAATACTGCATGGGGCATATTTATCCTAAAATAATTTTGTTTATCTCAAGTTTAAATATAACTAGACATATTAATTTTATATCTGGCAGTTGTAGTTCTGAGGTAACGTATCTGTGAAGAAACCATCCTTTCAAATCAGATAAATAACAGACATTTGTTACTGAAAGGCCGTGTGGTGACATAAGGAAGGTTGGAGTGGCCATGGGTTGCCTCCGTCCTGGGGAAGAATAAGGACTATGTAAACTTCTACAAGTTCATTTCTATTTGCATTATTTTTAATGGTCTTATATCTCCTTTACTTATTTCCATTTTAAGTGACTTTCCCCTCCTGAGTACCAAGAGTGAACTGTTTCACTCTCCACTATCCAAAATACAAAAAGTCTGGACATCATTTTGTAACAGCCCTATGTAAATTAAGTCATCCAATACTGTTGCCAATATTGACGACATTGGAAACGACAGTTTGACAACTTATTAATGTTAATTAATTCATGATAGTAGCTAATTATCAGTTTCCTACTTCTGCATGTGGAGAGCTACATTAAGTACATAATATATCGCTTCACATGAACTCCAACATGTTAATGTGTTAAATCCATTCTACATATTAAGATAATGAGCTCCACAAGGATTAATTGCCTGTTCAAGATCTCAGAGAGTGGGAGGGTGAAATTCACGCCGAATGTTCTTTGACAGTCATACCCAGGTTGATTCTCCTACCTTGGGGTTTCACAAAGGTACCATATAGAAGGGAAAATGCAAATGCTCAGATGCCCCTTTTGGAACATGTGTTTTGAAAGGCCGAATGTTGAATAATTGCTGAAAAACTTGAATTGGGTTGTTAATAAAAAATTACTTTCCTAACCATTTCCATGAAACTTGTTCTTCTTTAATGTTTGTTTGTTTGTTTGTTTGTTTGTTTGTTTGTTTTGAGAGAGAGAGAGAGAAAGAGAGAGAGAGAGAGAGAGAGAGAGAGAGAATCCCAAGCAGGCTCCACACCCAGCTGGGGGCCTGACACAGAGGTCGATCTCATGACGTGACTGTGAGATCACGACCTGAGATGATAACAAGAATCAGAAAGTTAACTGACTGAGCCACCTAGGCGCCCCATGAAACTTTGTGAAGGAGAGTGCATTTTTTTTGTTATAATTAATACTGAATTCATTCATCTCCTTTGTTATTGGGAGAACCAAAGTATTTACTCTCAGATTTTCCTTCTTGAATTTTGCCCCTGGGTGGGGGGGGGGGGGATAATTCGTTTGGATTTTCTTGCAACCTATTGAAAATGAGTAATTTGGCTAAATGAGGGTTTAGTCTTTGGCACACTGTCCTGACATAGATTGTAAAATTCAAGACCAATCATCTTAGTTTTCCATCGCTGCATAACACATTACCAAACTTAATGGCTTAAAACAACCCCTATCTTCCGTGGGTCAGAGTCTGGGTGCAAGCTGTGCTGGGTTCTGTGGGCAGGGTCTCACACTCAAGGTTCCTCGCAGCAGAGACTCAACGCTCATTCAGGTAGTTGGTAGAATCTAGTTTCTTTGCGACCGTAGGACTGAATTCCCCATTTCCTTGCTGACCGTCAGCTGGGGACTGGCCTCAGCACTAGGTGATCTGTAACATTTCAGGTGAGATGGGACTGAGACCAACACAGAAGACAAGCAGGGATCTTGCCCAAGGCATGTAGGTGCGTGCAGTCCTGAATGCATTAAGTAGAATTTCCCGTGCCTCCTCCTTCCCATTTGGAAGATGGGCATCGTAATATTGCCTATTTCCAGTGTCGTTGTGGGGATTCATAGGACAGAGCACTTAGAGCAGCACCTGGCACATAAGTTGTGCTTATAAATGCTTGCTGTTATGAAGCCCAGGTGCACCGTTAGTTCTGGTTATGTAAGGACAGTAAATGACAATGGAGTAGCAGAATACACAGGGATAAATGACATGAAATCAAGGAAGGAACCATCCTGCATGTGCTGAATATAGATATTCTTTCACTGAATATAGATAAATGAGGCAGAATCCATGTAAAGTTGCAATAATAACTGTGCATGTAGCAACCGCATCTTGGAATACTTCCCATTGTTTGAAACTATAATAATTTAGGACTCATTCAACAAAGAACAGAGCGTAGTTTTGCTCACTAGCAAATTGGTTTTAAGAGGTAGTACCGATGGAAACACAGTTTACAATGTGCTCATCCAGACTTCTTTCTAATTGTTAGGTGCACGATCATTATATTTTGAGGTGTGGTGTCAGTGGAAATTTGAAATTACGTCAAAATTTATACATAAAGTAAAATTGTATCAATATATTCCATCAGGCCATTTCAAAATAACGGATTTCTGGGGCACCTGGGTGACTCAGTCAGTTAAAGGTCTGACTTCAGCTCAGGTCATGATCTTGTGGTCCGTGGATTCAAGCCCCACGTCAGGCTCTGTGCTGACAGCTCAGAGCCTGGAGCCTTTCGATTCTGTGTCTCCCTCTCTCTCTGCCCCTCCACTCACTCACACTCACTCTCTCTCTCTCTCAAAAATAAATAAACATTAAAAAAATTTTTTTTTAAATAATGGATTTCCCAGGCATGAAAGGCAGCCATTCTGATGAACCGGTTTGATCCAAGTAGTTTTTATTTTAGGACCTCATTATAGGGTAGTATTTACTAAGTAGAGGTATTGTATGTAGAGTAATCAGAAGCCCTGGTAAATTGAACAATGGCACATTATTCTTAATACCATCCTAGTTAATTAGTAATAACTGTGCATTGTTGCTTACTTCTAGAACTCCTATAAGCTTGGTAAAGACCTAATTCAGCTGTCAAAAGATCTGACAATGTTAGCACTAAGCAATTTATTTGGCTAATTTAAAAAACATGTAAATTTAGCTGTAGTTCGTATTTCTTTCCCCACTTGTAACCACTACCTGAAAACTAGCCTAGAAGCTCAGAAAAAGAATAGAAGAGCTATTCTCAGGCATTTAATCCTCAAATCTCTTGATGTAACTAATATAGAAAGAGGGAAATAATCGGGCGCTCAATTACAACACTCTTTGGCAGTCATCCTTGGAAAGAACATGAAAAAGTCTCAAGCGTATCTTCCTTTACTTCAAAGTCCAGGCCTTTCTGGGACTGACTATAGAAGGAGTCAGATGTTTACCATAAGCCCAATGGTAGACCAACACAGAAGGCTGGATATTATTTCTTTCTTTCCTGTGCTTTTTTGGGATGAGTTTTTCTCAAGATTCAGTTTCATACACCTGTAAAAGCCTGGCAAGGTGATGTGTCCAAGAAAGTGAAAATGTTACTAGAGGGTGAAATATTCTAGGTTCTTTATAGAATTGAAATTTAAAAGGAAAGTGATTAGCAATGAAGAATCTAAGGCAAGGCATGCAGGTTGAAGACTTAATGCAGGCTGAATCCTCAGGTTGGCTTGGGGTAGGGCAAAATTTCACTCTACTGGAGCATTAGGCTATAGGGTATGATCGCTGTGTCTATAGTAAGGGAAGCCCCAAAGTGGAAGGCACACTGTTAAAATTCAGGTTTACTAGAACGTATATGCTGAGTTGACCAAATATGTCAGGTTGGAAACCAAGTGAAATAAGAGCTGAAGAGAATACTGGAATGTGGGATTAATTTATTCAGTGGAAGCTGTCTCAGTGAGTCCCAGAGTCCAGAGGGCTGTGCAAAAGCTGAGCCTGGTCTAGAGAAAGGATAGAATCCATTCATAGTCTGTAACAGCGGGGATGAGGATGTTAATATTAATAGCAACTATCTTTAAATAACTATTCAAGGGGTGCCTGGGTGGCTCAGTCGGTTGAGCGTCCGACTTTGGCTCAGGTCATGATCTCACGGCCTGTGAGTTCAAGCTCCGCATCGGGCTCTGTGCCGACAGCTCAGAGCCTGGAGCCTGCTTCCGATTCTGTGTCTCCCTTTCTCTCTGCCCCTACCCCGCTCATGCTCTGTCTCTCTCTCTCTCTCTGTCAAAAATAAATAAACATTAAAAAAAGTTTAAATAAAAAATAACTATTCAATATTATATATTAAATATATGTGAGGCATTTAAAAAATTTTAATGTTTATTTTATTTTGGGGGGAGAAAGACAGAGCACAAGTAGGGGAGGGGCAGAGAGAGAGAGAGGGAGTCACAGAATCCGAAGCAGGCTCCAGGCTCTGAGATATCAGCACAGAGCCCAACGAGGGGCTTGACCCATGAACCGTGAGATCATGACCTGAGCCAAAGTCAGATGCTTAAGCGACTGAGCCACCCAGGTGCCCTTCAGCTGTGATTTTTATTGAAGACGTTTAAGGAATGAGAAAGAACAATGGAGATTTCATATTAAAGGATTGCGAGTTTATTTTTATGTTGTGTCACTAGTGGTACAATATTGTGCAAGAACCAAATTCTTAGCCCCAGTTTTATCAGGTAATAATACCTACATCACACAGTATCGACATCAGTCCTGTAAATATGTAATATGGTGGCCGTCGCCATTATCATTTCTTCCTGACCTTTGTATTCTCTTCCTCTTCCTTTTACAGCAGGATATTTTCTATAAAACATTATAGCTTTAGGTTAAATCCTATCATCCCTGTTAACCTCTTCTAAATATTTTTGGTCCTCACCGATCATGGTCCAAAAAAGGTCTCAGCTTTTTTACATGAATGCTCACTGAGCACATGACTTGATTTATCCATAATACAGGTTTCCTGAGAACAAAAATACTAACAACCTGGCACACAAATTAAATACTGATTACTTATAAATTGTTACAGTGGGCTCAACATATTATTAAGTATGACAGCTGGGAGGCTGTGAGAATCTGCAACTTTCTTCTCTCCAGTGTTCTCCAACCAGTGATGGTCTGCCTTCCAGTGTTGAGGGAAGATGATCCTTGCCCCAGTGAGGAGGTGAGGGGTCATATGAGCCCATGACCTGTTGTTGGGGAAACTTCTGTGGCCTTTGCAAAAGCTTCTGCTCCACATGTCAGCTGGCTATTTATTATTGGTCATTCCAAAACTGTAACACAAAACTGCAGGTGAGTGAGAAAGAAGGTACAATTAGGCAGTTGGCTGGACTTCATGGAGCAGGGAATGTTCTGGGGCAGGCGGCCACGGAGGCTTTGGTTCACATCGCCAGCAGCATGGTGAGAAATTGGGAGATGGCATCAGAGTATCATCTGTAGGACAGAAAAGGCCTAGACCAATATGTGGACTCTTGTGTTTTTATCATTTGTTGCAGCCTCTTTCTCTTAGCATCTCTCTCTGTTTTCTGTATGAGGAAAGTATTTTAAAAGACTAATTTTTAGACTATCATAAAGAAACTTTGCCTTCTCTTAAATTCAGAATCTATCATGTTATCTGCAGTATCATTAAAAAAAATTTTTTTACTCTTTTTTTTAATGTTTATTTTTGAGAGGGAGCATATGAGCAGTGGAAGGGTAGAGAGATAGAGGGGGACAGAGGATCCATAGTGGGCTCTATGCCAACAGCAGAGAGCCCAATGTGGGGCTTGAACTCACGAACTGTGAGATCGTGACCTGAGCTGAAGTCAGACAGTTAACCTACGGATCCACCCAGGTGCCCTGGCACTATAAGAGTTTTGCTTCAATTATGCATGGTTGTCATGGTAGGAAGAATGGTACCCCCCAAAATGCCCATATCTTTCCCCCCCAGAATGTGTGACTATATTACTGAATATAGGAAAGGGACTTTGCTAATATCCTTAAGTTAAGAATCTTAGGATGAGGGAATAATACAGATCTGCCTGACAGAATCTCAGAGTCCTTCTCAGGGAAAAAAGGGAGACAAGAAAGTCAGCCAGAGAAGACAGGATGATGGAATAGAAGTCAGAATTGACGAAGGGCCGTGAGTCAAGGAATGAGGCCAGCATCTGGGAACGGAATTGCTCTTCTAGGGTCGCCAGAAGGAAAAGCAACCCCTTTGGACTTCTGACCCCTGGAACTTGAGTGATGGTAGATTTATGTTGTATTGAAACACTAAGCGTTGGTGATGTGCTAGCAACGGTATTGGCAAAGTAATGCAGATTTTGGCACCTGAAGTGAGTCACTACTGCAACAAATACCCACAAATGTACAAGTGGTGTTGGAATGGCAATGGCAGAGGCTGTGGGAGTTTGAAGGTCATGATAGGAAAAGGCTATGATATTTATGTATAAATCTGTATAAAAGTACACATAAATGTGTATATATGCGTACATACATGTATAATATGTGGTGATTGTTACAGCCTATTCAGACTACCATATTTTCTTGACTTCATCTTCTATTTCCCCTAATTTTTTAAATGAAATTATGTATTGTGAACATACATACACACACACGCACACACACACACACACACACACATATATATTAGCAACAATTGGAGTGTTGAATATGTGCCAGGAAGATTTCTAAGAACTTTGTATATGTATAAATAAAAATATAATATAATATAATAAATATAATATAATAAATATAACATAATAATAAACAGTTTACTCTTGAACAACTTGGGTTTGAATTTCCTGGATCTACTTATATGCAGAATTTTACAGTACTGTACTATAAATGTATTTTTCTTATGACTTTCTTAATATTTTCTTTTCTCTAGTTTAATTTATGGTAAGAATACAGTGTATAATACAAATAACATCTAAAACATACTTCAATTGACTATGTTGTCAGTAAGCCTTCTGGTCAAGTGTAGGCTATTAGTAAATTTGGGGAGAATCAAAAGTTATACACAGCTTTTCAACTGTGCAAGGTCGCCTCCCCTGACCCCTTTGTTGTTGAAGGGTCAACTGAGGCAGTCCAGCTGCTACTACTCACAATGCTCTTCTTGAATTATATATAGAAATAATGCCATACAAATTATTTATTCTATTTAAGGTGGTAATTATTTATCAGAGAGAAAGCACATAAGATGAGTAGCATTATTAATATATATTCCCTGAGGACATGAAGGCTCTGCTATAATGTATTTTCACTGAAAATAATTTAATAAAATAGTCAATGTTTTTAAAAGTTAATTTCACATCAGGGAATAAATTCTTATCTAGAGAATGATAAGAGTAAGTGGAGTCTATGTTTCGATAGTCATTTGGCAAATGGGGTGTGTCTTTGGATAGTCATTTATATACAGCATAATTATACGTACAATTTTTTTAACTGACCCATAAAGGGATGGATTAGAACATTAGAATTTCAAAATTTAGAGGCAGAAGAAAACCTGACCAGCTTGAAATAAACATCTATGCAGTAGAAGTAATTTTACGATGAAATTAGAGCCTCCTTTTCTAGATTTGTTACGAGGATTTCTGTGAATGCTGCAGGAAATCAGGTGTCCAGACGTATGTCTCTTACTGTAGGTGAGAAATTCCCCTTGGCCGCAGCTGATCTCACAAGTGGTCCTAGAAAGCAGATAATGGCAATACATTAACATACTGTGGAAATCCCCATGACAGCCAGCCACTTTCCCTGTTCTACCCTACTCTGTCACCTTCTGGGTCCTCAGTAGAACAGAAACAGTTACTTCAGGGAGGGTCCTTTTTCCTGAATCCAAACTAAACATCATAGAAACAGACAGAATTCCCCACGAGGATATCAGTCTCTTGGCCAGGAGATGTGTTGAAATTTATCTCCGAGAACAAACCGACTGGCTACCCCGACTCCCCCAGCCCGTTCTGATCTCTTCCTTCTGTGAAGAGTAGCATTTTCTGATACCTTCCAGCATATACTGTGATTGTGTTTTCTCTTGAGGTGTTTCTTGTTCAAGTCTCAAAGCTGTGCTACTTAATGACCCAAGAAATAGTCCCTGTGTGTGTGTGTGTGTGTTACCTGCTTACCACATGCCTTCGTGAGGCTTCCAGGCCTCTCCGAAAATGTCTCTTTATAAATTCAAGCCTGAGAAGCAGCGTGATGAAGGAGGAATACAGACAAGGGAGAGGGGAGACCTGAACTCTTGGCCAGGCTCATGGGATAGCAAATCTCCCTCCATCCTGCCTTTGCTGCACACCAGTCTCCCTATCAACCAGAGACTTCACTTTGACATCTCTACAGGAAAGATTTTCAACCAGCTGCAACGAAGGGCCATTCTAGATCAAACTGCATGTGAGTTACATCAACAAAGAGGTA
The DNA here is from genome assembly GCF_022079265.1 of Lynx rufus. Taxonomy (NCBI): domain Eukaryota; kingdom Metazoa; phylum Chordata; class Mammalia; order Carnivora; family Felidae; genus Lynx; species Lynx rufus. The sequence continues at coordinate 4,126,649 of NW_025814840.1, read as the reverse complement.
CCTGGAGGGCAAGGACATCATCTGTTCCCTTGATGTTTCCTCAAGTACACAGATACCTGCTGTGAGTGTCCTTTGGGGGGTATCATACATAGAGGGATCTGTAGTGTCCGCGACACTGTCGATAAATAGACACCAACCCATCTGAAACACCATGTCTGTTTCATCATGTTGCATCTCTTATGAAAGGAGCTGAAATCTGTCAGTCCTCCAAGCTATGGCTCAAAGCAAGAACACTCGTTAACAAAGAAGACTGCTCATCAATGTAAATATGTCTTCCTTAGTTTATGGTGCTCCTTGATCTTAGCTGCTGATTGATAAGAATTGCACGTTACTCCAAAGCTGAATCTCTCTCTTCCCTGCATCCCCCAAAGCCTATCTTGCCCCCTTGCCCTGGAAAGTATCTTGCACATAAATGTTACTCAGTAAGTGTTTGCTGACTTGATTTTTGGCACCGATTGGTTGATAATGCTAGTACAGATAATGGAGAAAAACGATAAAGTAATGCTTCATAGTAGGAGGGTTCTAACACCTCCCAGTTGAGAACTATTTGGGAAGTGTTAGACACATTATTAATCTAAAAGCATAAAGCAGGCAAAATTGATCTTGTCATTTGTTGACTCTGTCAACAGTTTCCTTACTCCATCATCACGCTCTGTATAGTTAAGAGAGCCAAAGGTTTGAAATCACAGAAAAATCTACATTTACTATAAAACAAAACATCCAGCTTCTGTGCATAGTGCCAAAAAAGCAACTTTTCCTCATTTTCAAGTTGTTAACAGACTAGTTTCACACGAGGGGAACAAGTGGCGTTGCATATAAGGATCCGGCACGTAGGTAGGATAGAAGAATACATAAACTGTTTTCTAAACTGAATGCAAACTCTTACATTTAATAAAGTTAAGGAATGACCTAGCCTAGGAAGCTTACAGGCATATAAAATATCTTAAACACGTGGAATGCCAATTATTAAAAATCAAAAAATTGCCGTATCTTGTATAAACTTTGTTTTCTTTCATGAGCTAGGCAGTAAGAAAGTATCTCTGTAGTGATTTTCCTGAGGTCTGCAAGGTCATGAAGTGCACTGGGAAATAATAAACGTAAACTATGTGGGTTCTTATTCTCAAATGAAGTGAATTTCACTAAATGCTAAAGTTTGGGGGACTATCAAGTCATAGATTATTTTTAATCAGATACTGATTAGCTTCCACAAAAAAAGCAGAGTGCAAGTTGTTCGAAAATACAAACATAAAGATAATTTTCCCTCTTCAAGTTGCTTGTTAGTAAAACATTGAAGTGAATGCGCAACTATTCCATAATATTATTGTCAAATAAAATTAACATGTCAGATCATAATAAATCTCATTATGTGACATGAAAAGGACCCGTAGGTCATCTTCCTAAAGGAAAATTTTTAAAATGTCTTATGTGGATTTCAAAGTCTTTTTTTTTTTTAATTTTTTTTTTCAACGTTTTTATTTATTTTTGGGACAGAGAGAGACAGAGCATGAACGGGGGAGGGGCAGAGAGAGAGGGAGACACAGAATCGGAAACAGGCTCCAGGCTCTGAGCCATCAGCCCAGAGCCTGACGCGGGGCTCGAACTCACGGACCGCGAGATCGTGACCTGGCTGAAGTCGGACGCTTAACCAACTGCACCACCCAGGCGCCCCAAGTGGATTTCAAAGTCTTAAAAGAATCAAGTGTTTTCAATGGTACCTATTTTTTTCTGAGAGTCTTCTGCGTTTGACATGAATGGCCCTTCACACCAAAGTCCCCAACCTGCCCACACTTCTTTCATTATCTCTCAAGACTTGTTTATGCTACAACATATTTCATTTTCTTTTAATTTTCTAAATACACCTGTGCTTTCCAAACTCAGGGCCTCTGCTTGTGTTGTTTACTCTACCTAGAACATCACAGCTTATCGGTCAAAACTCTATTGATCTTTAAATGTTCATACCCATGTTCGTGACCTTCATAAGCATTTTTTAATCTGTCCTACATTTCCTGAAATTGTAATGGTGCTTTGTTCTGATCTCTCTCTCAAGACGTATTTTTCAGAGTGAGAACACTGTGTGTATACAGCGCTACATAAATACTAATTTATAGCTAATTAGTGAGAGATCTTGAAGTGCATTGGGAAGTAAAAAGAACTATATATGTGTGTGTGTATGCATGTATAGGAGTTTTATATAAAGAGTTATATATATAAAGACTTAACTATATGTGTGTGTGTGTGTGTCTATATATATGTGTGTGTGAGTGTATATATATATATATATAAACACTTGAGTGTAAAGACTTGAGTGTGTGTGTGTGTATATATATATATATATATATATATGATAGATATAGATACAGATATATGGCTCGAGTTCTTTGTTACTTTATGTCACAGTGTTTTCCTACAGCTTTTCCTCATCAATCTGTGTCTGCCTTCTTTAAACAGACAGGAAATGTCTTTTAGTATTTGATGACCCCCAGAAGTATGCAAACATACTGCTTGCTCAGTATTCTCTTCTCCAAGTTGAACCTTTTCAGTTTTTTCAACATTCCAGCTGTTCATGATATGCAGGTTATAGACCATCCTGGTTTCATTTCCTCATTTTATGTATTGCCTCCAAAACCAGGAGCCAGAAAAGAAGGTCCCCTTCACCGTGATCTCACCAGCGTAGAGTTGAGAAAGAGTCTGACCCTCCTTGTTTAGGAGAATACACGTTTATACTTCTCTTGTCTGTGATTACATTATTGGGTTGTGGGGTGGGGGAGATTCAATTGTGGGACTCAGATTGAGCTCTCAGGCAACCAGAGTCCTATAGGCCTTTGAAAACATGATGCTTTTAAAAATGTTTTTGCTACTATTTGGGCATCACCACAAATGTACACGTATATATGATAACGTTCATCTTCCAATCTCCCAAACATTCTGATGAAAATGTTAAGAGAGCCAAACAAACTCAGAAGAGCAACTACATACGCTATAATAATATACATAATGCTTACGTTCGAGGCAGGGAGCTGTGCACTGATGGCTGTGCCCAAGTACCCAGAGGCCCAGGCCATCTGCAATTATTTTGACTCCAGAACAATGGGATTCACTTTGGTACCAGAAGACGATGTTTGTCATTAATAAGTAAAGCACGTATAGACAAGGCAGAAAAGTTCCTCTCTACCAACTTCTAAGTCAAACAGGAACTAATCCCTCAGGACCCACCTAGCTATCTACAATCACCACTCGAAGAGATCTTGAACCTATATATCTGCTATTTGTGTGACATTTCATTGTTTATACATATAGTCAGTCTACCATTTCACTTGATCATTATGATAAATAAGCCTATGAATTTGACCATGAAAGAATTATCATCCCATTTTGTAGAAAAACAGAGATTGAGGTTCAGAAAGATTCATTAAATTACCTGGGAATAGACAGTGAATAACTGCCAGAACCACATGGTGACTTCTTCCTAAATCATTTCTGAAGTTAGTAGAATAATGTACTTATTTACTCACCGTGTAGAGGGAAGTAATTTCAATTAATATATTAAATGCCATTGGTGGCACAGGACATGGAGAATATTGAGTCTTGACTAGGTGAATGTTAAAATGTTGACCGGATCAGAAAATGTGAAGAAGTAGAAATTCTGTGTACTAATCCTGTGATCATGACTTCAAATCAACGTGCTCTAACTTGACAAGGGTAAACTGATGTTAGCAACCTTAATATCAGTAAATGTTCCATACGTTCAATGTATATGGACTTCCCTACTAGTTTTTCCAAAACCAAAGGTAGCTTTGAGAAACCACATCTGGAAATGTTTGAAATGCTAAGCTGATTGACCCTTGTTGAAGGTTTTGAGCAGTATATAGTTGACTTCATAATTGTGTTAAATGTATTGTTGAAGTGCTTGGAAGATTTTTGTACTTGTTTCATGGAAATAGAGTTTGATTTAGTGGGTTTTTGTTGTTGTTGTTTGTTTTTTTGAATCACTTTAATTCCACAACAGCAGTAGTTCATTTTGGAACCACAAGACAACGTATGTCATTAATAAGAAAAGCATGTGTAGACAAGGCAGACAAATTTGTATCTACCTACTTTTACCTCCCCAAGGGGACCTTTTGTTGTATTATTGAAAAGACCAGGGAACTTGAGAGCTGGAAATGTCTACTCAAATGAAATACGAAGCAGGACATGTCCCAGAAGGCAAAATGGAACCAGCAGCAAGACCAACTCCAACTGATGACATAGTTCACGGCATTTCCTGAGGGCTGGGGACGTGTATATGTTTTGACTTGTTTTAACTTATTTAACTTATCTCGAATGTAGGCTTTGGTTTTGTTTCTTTGTGTTTTGTTTTTGTTTTTGTTTTTGTTTTTTTTTGCTAGTACATTGAGTCAACAAAACATAAGGGATGCTCCCTTTTTATCTAGAAGAAATATGCTTTCTCTTTCCACTAGAGTTAAGAGGAAGGAAAAGGCAGAAAATGCATTTCCTTGTGCTGCTGCACAGCTGGGATTTATCCTGGTGGCCCATCCTGAGGCTACAGTTAGCATTTTAATTGGATGCATTCTGCTCTGAGCAATAAAAGGCAATTCTATATTACTCAGAAAATCACTCACTGATTGCATTTTAATTAACTCAGAGATTCTGGAGAAAAAGTAGGACTTGATAATCAACTTATTTATTTTCTAAATACAATTTATTTTGGAGAAATTGTATTTTATGTTTTTAGGTTTTTCCCTGGTGGACATTTCAGAGTTTCAGATATTCGTACTGAATATGAAGTGAATTTCTTTGGCTTAAGCAACCTTCCAAATTTTCTTTTACATTTAAATTTAATTTAAAATTCGCACTGCTGATGATCACAACTTTAACCTGATTTAGCATCTTAACAAGTGGTCAGCAATTTTCAGCAAAAAGTAAGAGAATGCTGCTTCTTTGTGATGTTGGTGGGAATTAGGGCATCAATCACAGAAATGTAGGGGAGGAAAAATCATTTTCCCTTCACCCTTCTAGGTTCTTAGCTGAGACCACCTTGTACTAAAACGATTCACAAGAGAAAAACAAGCAGAAGTTTATTAAATGGAAATCTAAGAACAAATATATACCCAGGAGTACTGAGTGTCTCCCAGAAATGGCTCAAGCTGCCACCTTAAATACCATCTGCAGCTAAAGACAAAAGATGATGTTGAGATGGGGGGAGGGGCAGTTAAAGAGGTGACCAGGCACAGCACAGTGAACCAGGTGTGGTTTTATGCGGATTTGTCAGTTGATGTCACCATTGATAGGAGTTTCTAGAGATTTAGCTCTTTTCCTAGTCCTTACAGATATGGTGATTTCTTTTACAAACATAAATGCCCCTTCCAAAGGGTAACTTCTTCTCAGGTTTCAGAGCCTCTCCTACCCTTGATGTTTCCTAATAACCAGCTCGAGATAGTCTTTAGACCAAAGAGACATATTCTGGGGTGGAAAACTCTTTGTCTTGCCCACTGTATCTCGAGAGGGCTTTTATAAATGCTTTTGCTTTAGTAAATGTTCCTGCTTCTGTCGCTTGTCCACTGTGCTGCATGGCTGTCCTCAGGTTCTTTCTCATGGCAAGACCAAGAGCCTCGGTGACATCTTTGGGATGGGTTGGGTGGAGGTCCCAGGGTGCAGGGTCTCCCCAGTCCACCTGCATCACTAATAGCAGTTTCAGCCTCCCCCAGGAGTGGAATTTGAAACCAGTAATTGTGGAATTTCCTGATCAGCCTCAGTGAGGTAATCTGCCCAGAAAGGCCCTTTTGTTCTCCAAAGGAAGGTGATCTGAAAGAATCCTTGTTTTTCCTTGGTGTCATCCTGGTTCCACCTTCTTCTCTGCTCTTAAAAACTTTCCATTTTGTACAGCAACTTGGAGCTTTCTTCCATTTGCTAGATGGGATACTGCCTGATCCATGAGTACTTGAATAAAGCCAATTAGATCTTCAAATTTTCCCACTTGGATTTTGTTTTTTAACATGTACAAATAGATAAAATTAAATCATTGTAAACTTGAATAAATAATACCAAACTATTGTACAAAAATTATTTTCTTAAGGAGAGTCTTTTAGAAAAATCTTTGTAGTTTTTTTATGTAAAATTTTTTTTAATGTTTTTATTCATTTTTGAGAGCCAGAGAAAGACAGAGCACTAGTGGGGGAAGGGCAGAGAGAGAGGGAGACACAGAATCCGAAGCAGGCTCCAGGCTCCGAGCTGTCAGCACAGAGCCTGACACTGGGCTCGAACCCACAAACCGCAAGATCATGACCCGAGCCAAAGTCGGACACTTAACTGACTGAGCCATCCAGGTGCCCCAAATCTTTATAGTTTTGATGTCATCATAGCACAAATATATCATGATCTTGGTCATGAATGAGGAACCAATGGATATCATTAATTGTAGTAATTCCAATTTAATTTAATGTAATTCTAAGTTAAAGTAATTCTAGTACTCTGATAGTACATTTATGAACTGTGTATTTTATTTTGTGATTAGTCTTTTATTGTTCAAGTTATTGTTTCTAAGAAAGAGACATAGCTTTAAGTTCATCATTAAGAAAAGCGTTTTCAGAGTTAAAGAGTTTGAATTCCTTGTTGTGTGATGTACAGCCAGGTGCAGATTCTGCCCCGGGTTACCCGGTCTAATCAGTGCTGTGACATTTGCTTAGCCACAGGTATAGAAGGCTAAATGGAAATGCAAGGTTTAAATACTCTTATCCCTACCCTCAGTCTGAATTGAGTTTTCCTCATAAGTATTTTCTTCCACCGTTAAGCATTTCTAAGCATTTTCTTTGGAGAAGTGTCGTACCGCTCTTCCCTATAAAGGAAGAATGTGAAGCTCTAATTCCAGTGAAAGTTGGAGTTTTCCTAAAGCCCAGTGTGCATTTTGCCCTTTGTTCTTGTTGAGTAAGTTATCTTGCTGAATGTTCTAGCAGACAATATAGATCAGGGAAACAAGTATTTTTTGTTTTGTTTTGTTTTTGAATGGAAAAGTAATTTTGCTATAATCATTCAGTCTGTTGTTTCAGGTTGCAAAATACTGTAATATCTTTCTAAGATAAAGATAATCCCCAGTCAGATGCAATCATGAAACTATTCAATCAGTGCACCATTAAGAAAGATACACTTTCACCTGTTTAAATCTAAATATAGAAAAAAGGTCTCAGGAAAATAATCAGCTTCTTGGTAAAACTTTAATACTAAAGGTAATAGGGGCACCTGGGTGGCTCAGTAGGTTGAGTGTCCAACTCTAGCTCATGTCATGACTTCATGGTTCATGAGTTTGAGCCCCACCTCAGGCCAGGCTTTGTGCCTAGAGCCTGCTTCTGTTCCCTCTCTCAGCCCCTCCCCTACTTGTGTGTGCACTCTCTCTCTCTCTCTCTCAAAAAATAAATAAACATTTAAAAATGTATTAAAGTTAATAAACTTTAATTCATATAAATTTAATAGTTGTGTTAAAATAGACACGTACACATTATTTTCTTAATGGTTCTTGTGGTATTGAGATCTATAAGGAAATTACATATTTGTTTGTTCAGATGTCCAAACTATATTTTTCATATACATTTGGTCTTCCTCCGTAGTTCCTGGCTCACAATCCCCCAAACCCCTGGAATTTACTGTTAAGGGTGATTAAGTTGTCTTGTGTTGTGTTCATGAGGTGACTTTGGGAAAGCCTCCAGGGTTGGGGCTGGTTGCCAGTGGAGCCAACCACGTGGTTAGTTGGGAATTTCAGCCCCCCTCGTGACCTTCAGGGAGGGATTGGGGAGTGGAGATGAAGTTCAATCACCAATGACCAGTGATTCGATGCATCGTGCCTACTTAATGAAGCCTCCATAAAATCCCAAAAGGACAGGTTCAAAGAGCCTCCAGGTTGGTGAACTCATGGAGGTATTGGGATACAGGTAGCCCTTAAGAGGGCTTGCCATCTCCCCAATTTTCCACCATGTTTTATCTGTGCCTCTCTTCCATCTGGCTGTTCCTGAGTTGTATCCTTCTATAACAAACTGGTGATGTAGTGAGTACAATTTTTTCTGAGCTCTGTGAGCAGCTCTAGCAATTCATTGAACCCATAGAAGGGGTTGTGGGAACCTCAGGTTTATAGACAGTTGGTAAGAAGTACAGGTAACAGCTTCAGCATGCAGCTAGCATCTGAAGGTTGAGGGCGGTCTTGTGGGACTGAACTCTTAACCTGAGGAATCCTATGCTGTCTCAGCGTAGATCGTGTCAAAATTGAATTGTAGGACACCTAGCTGTAGTCTAGAGAATTGCTTGGGGGAAAGCCACCCCTACCACCACAGGGGAATTGGGTGCAGAACAAAAGAATTCTAAAAATACGATGTCTAAAAAATAAGGCAAAAATGGTTATGCGATTAAAATATTTTATTCAGGTTATACATTGAGTTATTAAGAATAACTCAAACTGAAACATGACAACAATGATTTTTAGTATAATCCTATATTATTATTTCCTTTATACCATTTTATAGACTTTATAAAAGCAGTGGTAAAGAGGTGATGTGTACGGGTAGAAAGGAAAACAAAGAAAACACGTATACCTTTTTGGAATTGAACTACTTTCAGTTGAATATACGTGTATTTTTGTGGCAAGATGGAAAGATAGTACTTGAGAAAATTTTGTTAATTAAAAAAGCAGTTGAGGGGTGCCAACAGTCAGTTAAGCGTCTGACTCTTGATTTTGGCTCAGGTCATGATCTCTCAGTTTTGTGAGTTTGATCCCCATGTCGTGCTCTTCGCTGACCACATGACGCCTGCATAGAAATCTTCCTCTCTCTCTACCCCTACCCCACCTGTGCTCTCTCTGTCTCTCTCAAAATAAATAAACTTTAGTAAATAAGTAAATAGAATTTAAAAAGCAGTTGAATAATTTATGACTTCCTAAATATTCATCACAAGGTTGATTTGAGATAAATACTCTGGGGCTGCCCATCCCAACAGCTACACTACTCGTTCAGGGAATTTAAGGCTCCCACATCCTATTCCAGGTATCTCCTATCATCACCATGGCTATGAAGACCTGAAGAGAGAAGGAAACATAAATTCTGGTTGCTGGGGGATGGCCGCCCCCCACATAGGACAGTGGTGACGTTGATAATCACGTGAGATGCACCATGTTCTCTGTCAGGCTCTCCATGCTTTAGACCAGCAGTTGCCAAGTGTTAACGTGTGTCACATCCAGCTGACATTGCTGAACTCCATTCCACAGAGTTTCTTGACTCAGTGGGTCTGGGGTGTAGTCCAAGAATGTACATTTCAAAGAGGTTTCTGGGCAATGTGCCGAATCAGGGATTTGGCTTTGAAGACTGTTGTCGACATTTAATCTCCACACAGTCACAACATTCTGAGGGAATTACCATTACCCTTATTTTACAGGTGAGGAATCTGAACCCCAGAGTCATCAATTAATTGGCTATGGTCACTCTGTGATTCACAGAGAGGCACCTGTTACTGTAATATCTGAAACCACAGCATTGGATTCAAAGTGAGGCCAATGATGTCAAAATAGCATAAAGTCAGTAAACATCTTGGTGTACAGAGAATTGGGGCTATTTGATATCTCGTTCCTTCTGTCATGCAATGGAATGGAAATGTCATTAGCTATTTAATTTGACCAGTGTAGATAATTCCTTGGCCCCTTTAAATAGAAAATCACCTCATTCTTAATAGCTCGTGGATGTGAATTAGTCAAGTAATTTCACATAGCAATACTTTGCAGGAATCTTGGGTGGGATTAAACATTGATTCTATAAGGAAAGTGCCTCTGGCCATACTTTGTATAGTTGACTGCTTGGATTAGCTAACAGGTTGGAGAATTCGCTGATCATTTCAGTCAGGGTCATGATTGTTCAGCACATGCTTGGCAAGCCGGTCACCCGGGGATATTCAAGATATTGAGACACATTCATTTCTGAGAAAGATACACTTCAGTTACATTTAAATATCTCGCAATTTAACTCTCACCTGTAAAATGAATCCCTATCAATCATATAGATTCTGATTGAAAAAAATAATTTCAGTGTAATTACATTTAGACTTGTGCAATTATAATCATCTATGTGATTATGGCTGAGTTGAATTTTGTAATTCAATTAGTTGATAAAGATTTTTTCCCCCCTATAACCTGGCATATGAAAAATCACAGTCTGGCTGTTAACAAAAAGCCTTTATGAAATAAATTAAGTAGAAATTAATTAATCAAAATTACAACAATCCAGTTGTTCTATGAATTGTTCGAGCACAAAACATTTTACCAAGTCAGTTATGGCCTTTAACAAATTAAAAAATCATTATCCTGATTTCATAACACAAATATATATATATATATAAAGAACATACCTATACGGACCTAAATATTCAGGGCAAGGAAGAAACAGAGAATATGACATCTCCATGAAACATTTAAACCTTAACTTGTTAAATAGGTGATAAGGTGAAAACCTGTTCACTTTTTATAGATTGAAAACTTAATGTCATATACCGAGTGAGTCTTACGCACATAATTACACCAAGTTTAGCCCTGGGTTTCTCAGCTATGAATTCACGATTGATCGGTGGTGAATCGCAAAGTCTTAGCTGTTTTGTATGCAAGCTGGTTATTAATCTGTAGATTCCCATATAACTAGGTTCATGTAACCTCAGGCCCCTACCACCCAGACCACTACTGCCCCCATACATGCAGTCTTGGCTCCTTTTGAAGAGAGAGGATATCATATTTGCCAACACGTTGGTGTCAGTAAAGGTTGAAATTTTTGCTGGAAGGTGAATAAATGCCCTTCAGAAAAAAGGTACTCGGGTGTGCTCTCAGCCCCACATTGCATACACTGCTTCAGTGAAGTCTGATAAAAATGTCTTCACAAAACAGCTTACGAAAAACTGGTGTGGGTAGCTTCCAAACTCCCCTCCCTCCCCAGAAACATCGAGAAGCAAGCGGAAACTATCAGAACCAGTTTGTCAGAACTCCGGAAATTGGCAATGCCTTACAGCAACCAAGGGAACAATAAATTAAGAAAGAGGCACGCAACAATCCCAGGAAAGCTTGGTGGCATTTCTGCTCCTACTTGCCACCGTCCTCCCGGCACAGCCCCGCTGAGCACCGCAGCCTGTGCTCCCTGGTTCTGGAGGGAGCAGAGCAGCCCGGGTTTGCAATCATTTATGTTTGTCTGTTCTGCTGGAACCTGTCTGCAGGACTGCCTGAGGACTGATGCAGGGTGATTGTCTCTGTTTTACCTATGTTGGAACTTGCTAGGGGAGGAAAAGCAGTGGACGTTGCCAGAAAGCATCATTAAGGCAAATGAAAACCCCATGGCTGTCTGGGTAAAAGACCAGAGTTGAGACATACAATAGACAGCCTGGAGCTTGGGAGGAAAAGGTAAGGAGAGAGTTTCTTTGGGAAATTAGGTCATTCCAAAGCACCTGTATCCTGAGGAGTTTAAAAAGCTAACACTTGTCCAAGGCACAGAGAATGGCTAGAAAAGGAGGGAGAAGCCGCTATACTTTCACAAAAATAGGGTTAAAATAAAGATTTACTCTTGTGTTTTCTCTACAAGTTTTATGTTTTTAAATCTTATCGTTAGTCTGTGATTAATTTTAACTTTATCTTTGTGTATGCTCTGAGGTCGGGATCCGGTATTAAATTTAGAATTTTCTTAACCTTTCCGACCTAGATACTCTGTGGGGCGTCATAGCCTAAGCTCGATGACTACAAAATCAGAATCAACACATCTGTATTACCCTCTAGTCATATTTTTCCGCAATGTCCGTCTTTTTTGTTAAGTGTGTCAGCCATCCTTGTCCTGCCTCATTACATGGTGGAGTCGTGATGGTCTCTTTTCTCGTTATTCTAATCCAATTCCTTGCCAAATTATTTGGAATCTGTTTGAGAAAGAACATGGGGACTCTTCTTTCTTGTGAATTCATGCCATTCTTCCAACTCAGAACCCCTAAAGTTCCTCCGTGAACCACTGCCAAATTCACTTCTGTCTTATACTGGTAGCAACTATTAAATCCCGGGCTTATGGGCACCTGGGGGGCTCAGTCAGTTAGGTGTCCGACCCTTGATTTTGGCTCAGATCATGATCTTGTGGTTCATGGGTTGTAGCCCCTCATCAGGCTCTGCGTTGATAGTACCGAACCTGCTTGGGATCCTCTCCCTCGCTGTCTCTGCCCCTCCCCTGCTTGTTCTGTCTCTCTGCCTCTCAAAAACAAAGAAATGAACATTAAGAAAAAAATAAAATTCCAGGCTTAAAACTTTTCAGTGTCCATAGAATAAAAGCATGTTTCCCCGGCATTCGGTGCTCTGTTTTCTAGTTTCCACTCACTTTCCATCTTTTCCTCTCCTGCGCTCTAAGCTAAACACTACCCAGCTTTCACATACTTTTAACTGATCTACCGCTAGAATTTGGAGTGTTTTTTTCAGTTACATGGATTACTTCCTGTTATGGTTAATTCCTTTTTCTCATCCTACTCTTTCCCATCATCTCTGACACGGGTGATGCTTCATCTCTGGCAATTGTCCACATAAATTTGGCTGAAAGGTCTCAAGATTATTATTGCTTTTTTTGGTTTTCATTTTTGTTTTTTTATTTATTTTGTCCCTTCCTCTGTCCTTCATTATGTGGCCTTCTGCTTTGCCGTATAGAGTAACTGCTGGGATAGGTTTTATCCTACCACCTCACAAAGTCCTTCAGAGTTAAATCTACGTACAAGCTACCATTTCCACCCCTATTTCCAAAGATAGTACTTTGAAACAATATGCCGACTGCACAGTGTGCGTTAAGCAAAGAACAGTTCTGTGCTCAGCAAATGGCTTGTTCCTCAAAGAGGTGAAATTACTAGAGAAATACGTTCATCATTTCAATGACATTAGAAGAACAGGCCAGCGGAAAGGGCTAGCCCTCCAACATCCCTGCTGTTCAGACAGTAAAAGTGTTCCTTGATCACTTGCCCTACTCCGGTCACATTTATCAGATGTTCTGCCTGCATGTGGCGGGCGGGGTGGGGGGGGGCGTCTGTAAGCGAATGTTCATTTTCAAGTAGAGAAAGCACAGACTCCCACAGGGGGCTCCGATCAAGGAGGAGACACGTGCGTACTTGTAGGTTAAAAGCCCGTTGCAGAAATGGCTCTATTGCTCTAACACTGGAGTCAAATTTCTTTAAATTTTTTAATGTTCATTTATTTTTGAGAGAGAGAGAGAAAGAGAGCATGAGCAGGGGAGGGGCAGAGAGAGGGGGGACACAGATTCCGAAGCAGGCTCCAGGCTCCGAGCTGTCAGCACAGAGCCCGACGCGGGGCTCGAACGCACAGCCCGTGAGACCGTGACCTGAGCCGAAGTCAGACACTTAACCAACTGAACCCCCCAGGTGCCCCTCACATTTCTGTAGATCAAAATCCTGTCTCTGATTTAGTCCTACAAGACTGCACAGGGTCTGTCCCTGCCTGTCTTTCCCCCTCTGTGTCTTGCTTGGTCTTGTCCGGTGCCTGTCACGCTGGCCTCCACCCAGATTCTCCAGGATGCTGAGGAAGCCCTTCCTTGGGGAATTGCCCTGCCATTCATGCCCACGGGTATGTGCTTCCTGCAGGTACACTTGGGGCTCACCTCCTCAGTTCCTTTGTATCTGCACCTAGACGCTCGTGTCCGTTTAGCTACACAGGACCCTCCACTCATCCTCTGTGGTACATTTTCTTCCTAATTCTTTTTAACTGGCATTCTATTGCTTATTTATTTAAAAATTTGTATTGTTTTGGGGGCACCTGGGTAGCTCAGGCAGTTAAGCATCCAGCTCTTGGTGTCGGCTCAGGTCATGATTTCACAGTTTGTGGGTTTGAGCCCCGTGTTGGGCTCTACACCCGCAGCGCAGAGCCTGCTTGGGATTCTCTCGCTCCTTCTCTCTCTGCCCTCCCCTTGTCTCTCTCCCTCCCTCCCTGTCTCTCTCCAAATAAATAAATAAACTTTAAAAAATAACGAAAATAATAAAATCTGTTTTATTTTACTTGAGGTATAATTGCCATCTAACATTAAGGCAGTTTCGGGTGTACAACATGATTCGCTGCGTGTGTACGTTGTGAAATGACGACACAGTAAGTCTAGTCAGTACCTTCCAGCACACACAGTCACAGTCTGCTTTGCGTTTGCTCTCCACAAAGATCCTCAAGGTACACCCTCTCCACAACTTTCAAATATGCGCTATGATACTATTAACCGTAGCCACCGTACTGTGCCTTATATCCCGGTAAGGGGGTAAATCCCTGGTTTCTTGTAACTGAATGTCTGTTCCCTTTGACCCCCTTCACCTGTTGCACCTGCCCCAAGCCCCGCCGCTGTCAACCACCAAGTTGTTTTCTGTATCTCTGAGCATGGGTTGTTTTTTTGGTTTTTGTTTGTTTTTGTTTGTGTTTTGGGGATTTTTTTTTACGTCATTCACCCTCTTCTCTGTTCTGTTCCCTTCATAGTTCTTACACTTACCTGGCATTATATTGCATATTAATTTTAAGTTGTCAGCCTCTCTCTATCTACACCATAAGCTCCTTGAAGGAGAGGATGCTCCCTGTACCGGGAACAGTACCTGTCCTACGATTGTGTTCAGTCTATTTGTTTGGTAAATGGATGGATGCCTGGTGACTTTCCGTAAATGGTCCTGTCCCTGTGTTGCTGGAGTAGTTTTTGTTCTTGCCAGCCCAGCAGAGCATCAGTGCAGCGGTGTAGGAAATCAACGATCCCCGAGAAGTATGAAAAGATCCCTTATGATACAATACAGGGAACAAGATATTAATATGGGAAATTGTCTTCAAGGTCCAAGCTCCCTGGAAGGAAGTAACCGTAAAACCTTTTCAAAGATGATAAAGTGTCCAAAACCCTAGTGCTGTGGCTGTTGTTAAGAGACACTAAACAAAGGCGAAGGCAAACAATTTCCTCTTACTGCAGTCTTCAGAGGACAAAGTAACAGGAGAAAAGAAAGTCACAGTGCGGGTTCTGGCACTAGTCAGAGGCCAGCAGTAATGGGAGGACAGAAGGCAGAGAACTCCCCAAATCTTCGCTCACAGCTGTCGCATTCTTTCCGTAGTCTTGAAGTCTCGGTCTCAATTTGCTGAACGACCTCGAGACTGAATTTTTTACTTTTAGCCAGGTCAACAGTGTTCAAAGGAAGAGGCAGGTTTGAGGCTTAGCAGAGTCTTGCCTACCGTGGCCTCCCTGCAGGTCACCCCCAGACCCTCAGGATAGAACCCTCCCTCTCCAAGTCCAAGGCCCAGGTCCAGCAAAGAGGGCAGGGTCCAGCCCTGTCTCTGAATGGGCAGTTGGGGCTGGGTTGGGGGACAGTGAGCTGGCAATTCCAACCAGGGAGTTGGATAAAGTATCAAGCAGCAGCTTGGGGAACAAAGCCAATGCATAAAATGAGCACTGGGGGAGTCAGCAAGGAATAATTAGGGTGGAACTGGCAGTGAAGGACACGTTATCCATCAGCCAACACTCTGGATAAGCCACAGTGCAGATTGCGTGGCTAGGAGCCCAGGTATAATGACTATTTCAGACCTCCGATAATATGCTCTAACCAACCACTTGGGATAGAGCATAAACACTAAACAGCATGTTAGCGTTGGTACCTGAGCACAAGGTGAGAGAAAATGGAGCTGGTAAAAGTCCATAGTGATACAGGAGATGCACCGGATTGGTGGTCATTTTTTCTACACCTCTCGTATGTGCCAACCCATTTCCAAATACTCTATTGAGAGCATTGTGCCCAATTTTTGCGTGTGTTATATGTAAGAATGTGTAGCAGTGGAAGATTACATAAGTTAATAGTACACATTTTCTGTACAGTCTCAAGGACCTTATTACTTTTAAAGATGAATATTTGAATAATATTTTGGAAGAGTTACTTAGAAATTGTTGGAAATTTTCTAAGGAAATAAATGACTGTACCTCTTTGCTTCTATACCAAAAAAGGGGTAAAGCAAACGTCTAAATAATGAAAACCTTTTTGGCAAATCCCAAGTCTCCATAAAAATGTGGAATAATGACTTAAGTTGGATGTTTCTCCTTTCTTTGGCATTCAGGTTATAACTTTCTCTTTTATGATATGCAGTTAACATTTCTGTCCTTATAATAACTTTTTCACTGGATAAGTAGGTGAGGGCTAAAATATAGTATAGAGAAGTCTATTTATATAAGTTCAAGGAATAAGTAATCATCAAATTTTAAAAGTAAAATGAAGATATGAATGAGCCTGACCAGCAACTTAACAATATATGATCTAAAACATAATAGCTAGGATAAGGAACATCCGCCAGAAACAACATTGCCATCTGAACAAGTCAGGCTTATGTGACTGTCAGTAATTTTTTTAAGTAGGTCTTTGAAAGAATACAAGATATGCTAAAATGACATATAACACTAAAATATGATTTTCAAAACTGGAGAATATAATGGGAATAAAAGAAAGAGGCAAATCTTATAGTCACACCCTACCCACCTGATTGTGCTGTATTCCTAACCCAAGGAACATAGAAACAATCAAGGAGGTTCATTTCTACATATCATGATCAGAGGGAGGTGAATCCAATGTGATCAAATGACACTTAACCAAATGTGGTAAATCAGAGTTTCATCCTGGGCACTTTTGAGGGTAAGAAACAAAGGATGCCATAATTTAAAAAGATCTTGCCAAAATTCCAAAAGTCAGGGTAAAATAATGCTGTTTAAAGAAATGTGCTTCCTGTTTCTGTCGTGACGGCTTGAGGGTTTGAGAACTGATGGATGACATAGTATGGGACTCTGCAATAAGGTAAGCAAAGTTCTACAAATATAACAAATGCTGGAAATCAAAAGGTTACCGCAAATTATAAATGAGAAGAGAAAATAGCATAAAATGTCAACTAGATTCTAAAAATTGCTTAAGAACCATGAAGCAGTAGGTACTCTCATACTACCATAGGCAGTAGCTTAATTCATTGCAGTATAAATATACACGTTTAATCCAGAAAACAGGAAACTGTTAACCTCCTGGCCTAATTCACATAAAACAGCTTTAGTTGTGCTAATATAGCCAGACTAGAGAAGAGGAAACACAGTTTTGAAACTTTGTGCACAAGGACGTGCTGGCACGGATCATCTTCGGGATTTAGTCGAGGAATAGCCTGGATTACCAACACCTCGTTGTCCAACAATGAAGAGCGATGGGCAGTATCCATGGTGGACACTCTCCGTAAGGGGTGGGGGTTGCGGGATGCTGGAATTGCAAACAGGAACAAGTGTAGAGAATGTATATTGAGCATCCATGTAACATACGTCATAATTTAAGCCATTAAAATCGAGGTAGTAGCTCGGCGGCGGGGGGGGGGGAGGGGGCGTTGGTGGGGAAGAAGAACCAGTGAAAGCAAACAGCAGAAGATTCAGAATTCTAAGGAGGCGGCAAAGGGAGGAAAATCTGCACAAAGTGTAAAAAACTAGATGGTTAAGAGGAAAGGCGATGAAGTATCTTTATGGAAGTCAAGGATATATAGAATACCAGGAATGGCCACGTACGTGCAGTTGACAAAAATGCAAAGATAACGGCTACACGATCGCTGGATAGAAACTATTTTGCCTGTGGTCAGATGGTGACTAACATGCCCTATGGGCAACTAACGCATGCATTCCTAAAAGTTCCTATGTGTTTTGCTTGTCTTCTCTCATTTTTTTCTCTTAGATAAACAATTACATGAGACACACACAAACATACACATATATCAAGTACATTTGAGAAATATTGAACAGTATATCCTGCACCGTACAATAGGGCAGCCGATAACATCTGTGACCATTTAAATTTATATTAACACTAATTAAAGAGCAAATAGAACTAAAATCCAACTCCTCAATTGCACTAAGAGTTCAAGTGTTAATAGCCACACGTAGCTACGGGTAATCCGGCTGGTGAGGGCAAATATAGACTGTTCGCGACACCGCAGCAAGTTTCATTGAATGGTGCTGGGTGGGGGTGGGGGGTTCACAACAAATGTTATCCTGTTAACCGTTCTGAGCAGGTGTAGAGGCAAAGGAAAACAAATGATGGCATGTTATTCAGTCGTAACAATGAATGACTATCAATACAACCACATGCTCAAGGAAGCCACACATAAATCTTTTTTTTTTTTTACTTAAAAAAATTTTTGAATGTTTATTTTTGGGAGAGAGAGAGAGAGACAGAGCATGAGTGGGGGAGGGGCAGAGAAAGAGAGAGTGAGAGAATCTGAATCAGGCTCCAGGCTCTGTGCTGTCAGTACAGAGCCCAACATGGGGCTCAAACCCACGAACTGTGAGATCATGACCTGAGCCCAAGTCAGATGCTTAGCCAACTGAGCCACCGAGGCGCTCCACATAAGGGTCAACCTTGAATGATTCCATTTGTATAAAACACTAGAAAATGCAAATGAATCGATAGTGACCTCAAAGGGAGTAGTGATTGCCTGTGGAGAGCAGACTTGGGGAGAAACAGCAGGGGAGATTGCAAAGGGCCCAAAGAAACTTTTGGGTGGGTTGGGTATGTTCCCTCTCTTGATGAAAGTGATGATCTTATGGGCATACATATGTTACAATTTGTAAAATGGCACGTTTTAAGTACCCTATTTATTGTCTGTAATAAATAAAAAGTGATTCTTAAGATATGCATGGAAGATAAGATTTGAGAGATCAGATTTGCAAATGGTGTAAAAAAAACCAGGAAGAGAGAGCATTCATCTACATGGCAGGGGCCAGTGGTGCTGGTTGGGAGGTGGGACAAAGGGATGAGAATATGGAGGAGGGCACTAAATCGTGTAAGGGATCCCAGTAATATTTGGGATGATGGAAATGTTCTGTATCTTGATCTGGGCTTTGGCTACAGAGGACCATATATGTGTAAAAATTCATTGAACTGTACATTCAAGATTTGCTTATTTTAGTAGATAAGATGTATCCTGATTAAAAGAAAAAAAACACAATGGGGAATAAAAGACCATAGCATGTGTTTCAGAGAATGGTGGTGGGGGTGGGAGGGTGATAACTAGAATTTTTAGGAAATAGTGGTAGGAGTATAAATGGATATCATTAAAAAATTGTCAGGGTCTACCAACCATATAACCAGACCATTCCATTTGTAAGTATATTCTTGAGAGAAGTGCTTTCTTGTGTGCCCAGGAATCATGGGAGATAATATCCATAACAGCCTACTTTCTTGTTTTTAATGTTTATTTAAGAGAGAGATACAGAGTGTGAGTGGGGGAGGGGCAGAGAAAGAGGGAGACACAGAATCCGAAGCAGGCTCCAGGCTCTGAACTGTCAGCACAGAGCCTGACGCGGGGCTGGAACTCAACCGTGAGATCATGACCTGAGCCGAAGTCGGACATTTAACCAACCGAGCCACCCAGGCGTCCCTTTAACAGCCTGCTTTCTAATGGCCAAATCAGGAAACAACCCACATGCTCATTAACTGCAGGTCAGATGAAATAAACTGGTATATTCATGTAGTGGAATACTACCCAGCAATAAAAATAGATGAGCTAGAGGTAAATGCGCTTTGGGAGGAAATTCATAAATGTAATAGTGCCGGAAAGAATCAGACGTAGTAGAGTATTGTGTGATTAAATGTACATAGTGCTCAAAAATCATCACAACTTATATAAGGTGACAGAAGTTAAAAAATGTATTGAGGTGTATGTCAGCTAATGAGTGGATGTGAAAGCTTCTAGAATGTTATTGATGTTCTATTTCTTAATCTGAGTGTTGATGATGCAGATGTGTGAGCGCAGTTTTTGAGAATTTTTTTTATGTTGCACAGTGATGGTTCGGGAAACCTTTTAAAGCATATGTTTTAAATCATTGAAGCTTAAGATATTTTGAATTTGTTATAGAATTCAATATTGTTTCTACCCAATAAAGTTTAGTCAGGCCCATAGTTCAATTAAGAAATTGAATTAAATGATTATAATATTGTAAAACACTACAGTGAAATTGTTCCTTTAGCTCTGTTATGGACTAGGAGTTTGTGTCCGTCTAAAATTCATATGTTGATATCCTAACACTCAGTGTGATAGTGTTAGGAGGTGGGGCCATTGGGAGCTGATTAGGTCATGAGGGGGGAGCCCTGGTGAATGGGATTTGTGCCTCTAAAAAAAGAAAAAAACCCAGGGGCTCCTGGGTGGCTCACTTGGTTAAGTGTCCGACCTTCAGCTCAGGTCATGATCTCACGGTTCGAGCCCTGCATTGGGTTCTGTGCTGACAGCTCAGAGCCTGGAGCCTGCTTCATCAGATTCTGTGTCTCCCTGTTTCTCTGCCCCTCCCCTGCTTGTGCTGTCTGTCTGTCTCTCTCTCTCTCTCTCTCTCTCTCTCAAAAGTAAATAAACGTTAAAAAATTAAAAAACAAAACGAAACAAGAGAGTCATCTAGTCTTTTCTCTGACACGTGAGGACACTTGAACAAAAGATAGCTGTGGATGAGCCGGGAAGGGAGCCCTCACCAGACACTGAATCTGCCAGCAGCTGCCTTGACCTTGGCCTTTGTCTCCAGGACTGTTACAAATAAATGTCTGCCATTGAAGCCACCCGTTACTTTTTACATTTTTTGGTTATAGCAGCCGGAGCAGGCTGAAACAAGGTCTTATCTCACAGAAGTTTAGAGATGGAAGAGGCTTTTAATACAACTTTTGGGAACTAATCTCCTTACTTTTTTTTTTTTTTTAATTTTTTTTTCAATGTTTATTTATTTTTGGGACAGAGAGAGACAGAGCATGAACGGGGGAGGGGCAGAGAGAGAGGGAGACACAGAATCGGAAACAGGCTCCAGGCTCTGAGCCATCAGCCCAGAGCCCGACGCGGGGCTCGAACTCCTGGACCGCGAGATCGTGACCTGGCTGAAGTCGGCCGCTTCACCGACTGCGCCACCCAGGCGCCCCACTCTCCTTACTTTTCAATATGACTGCTGCTTCCTGCCCAGGAAGGCTAAGTCATGGTGATAAGTTCTGAAACTGAGGCTAGACAAACTCCCAACTGCTATTCCAGTGCTGTCTCTGCATAACTGTTCTCGCGAGGAACTCTGTGCAGTCTGGTGTAAATGTACAGGAGTAACAGGAAACAGTTGTCACCTCCTGTTCTTTAATGGATTTTTGTAAAGCTTAACCAGCAATGAATTGATTCCAGTATTTAACTTAGGACTTAGATTTGACACATTTTAGGCTTAAGAACATGCATGAGGAACTATGGCAATTATATCCATATCCATTAGTCAACCAAGCTGTGTCCTAATTTTATTCCAATAATGTCTGTATTCTAATTTTATTCAAATAATGAATTCAAATTATACAAAATATTGTGTACAGATTTGTGTGGTTTGTCATGGGTGGAAACCATTGAGTAAATACATTTCTGTTCCAGCAAAACTGTGAGTACTTGTTATATAGCAGATAGTGACAAGTGTTGGGGATACATGATGAGCAAAGTGGATCCTGCACCTGCCCCCACAGACCTGGCAGAGTAGTGATCAGTGCAGAGAGTCAACATAATCACACATGCGCACACACAGAAACACAGACTAGAAAATGCTGTAGGGGACGCTTGGAGGGGTATGATACGGGCAACAAGAAAAACAGGAGCTTAAAAAGTTTCCTGAAAGGAGCAACTTATATCCTGAAAGAACTTATACCATCTAAAGTTAAACCATATACAAATATTGGGGCGCCTGGGTGGCTCATCGATTAAGCGTCGACTTTGGCTCAGGTCATGATCTCACGGTTTGTGGGTTCGAGCCCCGCATCGGGCTCTGTGCTGACAGCTCAGAGCCTGCTTCGGATTCTGTGTTCCCCCCTCTCTCTCTGCCCCTCCCTTGCTCGCAGTCTCTCTCTCTCTCAAAAATAAACAAACATTTAAAAAAATTAAAAAATAATAAACCAGCTCTTCAAAATCAGTGAGGTCCTTATTAACATTGTCAGCATTAGAACACAACTGATTTTCAAACTATTACGTCTGACACTTACAAAATTCTCCCCCAAATCAGCACCATTTACAAGAATGGTTTCAGTTAATATCCATAATATTTCATCTTTTCTGCCAGGACTAAACTGCTTCATAGTGTTTCCAATTTAATTTGCCTGCTGCATAAATTGTGCCTTATCTTTTAATTAATGCTCAAAATGTTTACTGTCTCATTAATCAAAACATGTCAAACCACATGTTATTAACTAATGAAAGAAAGTCGCAATTGCCCTCAAATAGGTGTCCTAGACACTTAGAGTTTCCTTTAAATGAAAGCTTTGTGAGTGTAAGTGCAGTGTCTCTCATTATAGCTTTATGCTTCTTTTCAAATGCCAACATGAGACTCTCGTTTAGCTTGTAATACTTCCAAGGACAAATATGGTTCCAAATATGTATTCAAATTGAATTCTTGGGAAATTTGTGTAAGACAGTTCTCTTCCTTTCGTGTATTCATTCAGTGACTGTGTGTGTGTGTGTGTGTGTGTGTGTGTGTGTGTGCGCGCGCGCGCGTCTGTCTGTGTACAGAGAGAGAGACAGGGATGGGGGGAGGCAGAGGACATCCATTGCAAAAGAGAACAAATAAAAACTTTTTCCCATGACTTTTATGTGCTAGAGACTCAGACATCAATAATGAAATAAATATACAATATAATTCATACATTGTCGATTATTTTGAAAATAGTTAAATATGATAAGGACCTCAAGAAAAACTGGATGGAAAGCAGCTATATTAGATAAGGCAAAGGGTAGAACATCAAGAGGGGTAGGTCATGTGAAAATCTGGAGGAAGAGGTGTTCTAGGCAGAGGGTATAGTAAACCAGCAACTCCTATTCATGGTAAGAAAAATCCAGTTTTCCTACTTATGATGGGAAAAATCCATTTCTGCTACAAGGAAAGATTTGGGGACAACGGTAGAAAGTAAGTTTGAAAGGATAAATAGAGACACGTATAAGTTCTCATAAGATGTGGTAAGAACTCTGGACCTTACTGTAAGTGGGATAGGAGAGCGTACCAGGGAGAGAGTTCCAGGAAAGGAGAGTGATGTGATCTTATTTATTTTTACAAAAGAGCACTGTGGCTGTGAGGGGAATGCACTGCAGAGCAAGGTTCACAGATGGACTCAAACTGATCAGAAATTCGTGCCTTTTCCCAAGCTTAGTGTGGCTTGGACAGTGCCAGCGAGAGTGTTGAAAAAAATCGGTCAGACTTGGGTGCGTTTTGAAGGGAACCTCAACAGGATATGGTGACGGACTGCACGTGGGCTCTGGGGGGAAAGAAATCCAGAAAGGGCCTTCTAGATTTGAGGCAGGAGACACTGGAGGAACAGTGCCGCTTACTGGGCTGGGGACAGAGCTGTCGGGGGAGGGGAGGACCCGGGCACTCTGCTTACGATGATTACACATCCACGGAAAATGCTGCGGCTTGCGGCTGGGGCTTAAGTCAGACACGTGGATGTTATTTCACAGATATGCAATGGTTTCGGTAGTTTTTTGGTGTCACTTTTGTTGTGTTTTGTTTTGCTTTGCTGGACAGAAGAGACCTAGTGTTGTTTTTTCTTCTTCTTCTTCTTCCAGAAGAAGGCAGGTCACTTCTGCTACCTAGCTTCTTCCTAGGGACAAAAAGAAACCAAAAACAAACCTGTCACCGAATACATTTTTATTCAATTGTACGGGAACAGAAGAAACGGGAAGATCACGAATCATGCGTGTAAATTTAGGAAGGGCCTGTGAAGAATTACGTTTTCTCTTTGAAGAGCGATTCTCCTGTTTAGCACTGATACAGATTTAATGACGTCTCTTCAAACACAGACCAGAGAGTTCGCCGTGGTGAAGATTGAGAATAAGGGTCCCAGACACCAGGTGGTAAAGCGCAGGAAGGTCCCCACGTGTCTGTCTGGACAGGAACACGCCATGGAGCCTGTATTGCCTGCCTGAGTCACCCTCCTCCTGTTGTTGTGCCGTTTTCCGTGGGCCCCGTGCTGGGAACCCCACCCACCCGCCAGCCTGGGTGTGAACGTGGGAGAGACGGCGGCTGACCGTCGCCTTGGAAACTCCAAGCTGGCCATGACCCAGCGCCACGATGATGCTCGTGGGCAGCACAGGTCGCCAGCCTGGCCCTGGCGTCTGACCCACATTTCCCGCATCTCACGTTGCCTTCCAGCCTCTTCCCCCCAGCAGATGCTTCTGTCTGGGCTTCGACTTTCTCTTTTCTGTCACCTTTCACCTTTCCTTTGTGGCTCTGGGATTTCCCGGGTGTGAGGGACAGCAGCAGCGGCAGACCTGGAAGTGGGGGGGGGGGGGTGAGCGAATGCCCTGGGGACAGCCCCTCCCCGCAGAGGCCTGGGGAGACTCCCCATCCTCCCCCAAGGGGACGATGATGCTGAGGCCTGCTGTGCGCTCCTCACGACGTCCCCTTCACCCCAAATGCTCCCTCATCCTGCCTGTTTCTCCTGTTCCATTGCATTCTCCTCCGTCCTTCCCTTCTGTTCCCAAGGCTCGGGTCCCAAAGAAATCTTCATACATACCAGTGTGTGAGCAAGACTCTACTGCTGGAAAGTCCGCAACACATCTGACTGTCTGTCTGTCTGTCTGTCTCATACATGCACACCCACACACACACCCCTCACACATAGCCGTACCCCTAAAACAAACATTCATTAAATGATTCTTTCCCTAGTTAATGCTGCCCCCTGATACTTTCTGTTCTCTCTGAACCCCTTCTAAAACATCTAAACTAGTCTGTTCTGTTTCATATTTTAAAGATGTTGAAACACACGAAGTTTATTCTGCTACATGCTATTGAATCATCACCTTTCATTTGAAAAAAAAGTCTAAATGCTACCAAACCAACCTATCGACTCGGTTACTTGTATGAAATAATCAGTTGGTTCCATAACAATTAGGCTTTTTTTTTTTTAATTTTTTTTCAACGTTTTTTATTTATTTTTTTGGGACAGAGAGAGACAGAGCATGAACGGGGGAGGGACAGAGAGAGAGGGAGACACAGAATCGGAAACAGGCTCCAGGCTCTGAGCCATCAGCCCAGAGCCTGACGCGGGGCTCGAACTCACGGACCGCGAGATCGTGACCTGGCTGAAGTCGGACGCTTAACCGACTGTGCCACCCAGGCGCCCCGGCTTTTTTTTTTTTTAAAGGTAAACACCCTGTCTTTTCCTTTCTATCACCAGTGCCTTGCACCAAGTAAACGGTTATTGAGCACCTACTGTGTTCTGTGCTTTACGTAGTCCGACCTAACCCTCCCCCAAGGTTTTGGTGTGCACACGGCTTCCACACTCCTCCTTCTTGTTGCTCGGATTGCACACAGAGAGGGAAGACACTTGTCCACCGTCAGCTCATGGCTGGGTGTGAAATGAGCTGGCTGTAATTCTCATTCCGTAGCACATCCTGGTGACAGAATATTCTGACCAGACCCCTAGGCTAGATGCAACTTAAGTAATTAAGGATGATTGAGGGGCTCCTGGGTGGCTCAGTTGGTTAAGTGTCTGACTTCAGCTCAGGTCAGGATCTCACAGTTGGAGACTTCGAGCCCCACGTCGGGCTCTGTGCTGATAGCTGGGAGCCTGGAGCCTGCTTCGGGTCTTGTGCTCTGTGTCTCTCTCTGTCTTGTGCTCTCTGTCTCTCTCTCAAAAATAAATAAATAAACATTAAAAATATTTTTTAAACATATATATATATATAAAGAATGACTCCATATTTATGAGTCTCTTGTTTTGTCCCCCTCCCTGTTTTTATATTATTTTTGTTTCCCTTCCCTTATGTTCATCTGTTTTGTCTCTTAAAGTTCTTATAGGAGTGAAGTCATGTGATAGTTGTCTTTCTCTGACTGACTCATTTCGCTTAGCATAATACCCTCCAGTTCCATCCACGTAGTTGCAAATGGCAAGATTTCATTCTTTTTGATTGCCAAGTAATACTCCATTGGAGAACAAACTGAGGGTTGCTGGAGGGGTTGTGGTGGGGGGGGGGTGGGCCAAATGGGTAAGAGGCATTAAGGAATCTACTCCTGAAGTCATTGTTTCACTATATGCTAACTAATTTGTATGTAAATTTTTAAAAATAAAAAAAAAAAAAGAATGACTGACTACGAGGCCTGATTTTTCTAGCAATCGCCAGATTAAGCTGGGAGCAGTGATTTCTAGAACCCCCCTTTTCTTTGCGGTTCCGCGTTAGAGCTGATGAAACAGCAACTTTTCCAAAAGATTTGGAAGGTAGAATTCAAACAGAAATCATTGTTCTCTGAAAGTTGTCATGCTTAGATTGCACGGCTGTGGATTCCAGATTGTTCTCATTCATTCAAACTCCCTCTGTGCCCAGCTCCCTCACCCCAAGGGAGCCCAGGACCCACAGCAGGTGCTGGACTCCAGCCCCAAAGGCTTCCCCACGCAGCTCCCTGGGGGTGGCCTGGCCTGCTTGCCTTCTTGACTGGCTAGGGTGCCTCTCTTAATTCAGCCCCTCCTTTGAGATGTTCCCTTCTCCGGCTCTTCCTGTAATTGAATAGGACCTAATTGCTGTAATAAATCTTCTATCCTATTATTCAAAGTGGTTATGCTTCTCTGATTTAACTCTGAGTAATACACCTGTCAATGTATATTTATCCAAGAAAAAGTGAAGGCCTTAATCTTGTCCTCAAAGAAAATATTTTTCATTTGGGAAATATATTTATAAAGTGAAGTAATCATTTGGGGAAAAAAAATCAAAATGCAGGAAAATACATTTCAGTTGTCTGTCCCGGCTGTCATGTGGGGAGCGTATCAGATGTGTATCATGTTCCGTGAATATTTCTGCATAAGTGCGTTTAAGCGCTTCTGTTGCTCAGCGGGAAAAGAAAAGTTCACGATGAATGAGACATGACTCTCTGATACTGTTACCGAAAAGCTGCAAAGTTTTAGTCACCAGGAAGCTTAAAATCCAAGACTCTTGTGAGAGCCGGTGGTGTTGTTGTGCAGTGACAGGCTGTAGCTACACAGGCGTGAGCACAGCATAATGTATCCAGTTGTACAATAGCAGCGTTTTACAGCTGAAACTCAGGAGACATCGTGTGTCAACCATGTTCAAATAAAAACAAAAGAAAAAGAAATGATGCTCAACTTGCCTAAGAAAAAATCAAGTCAGTAAATGGGTGCTATATGTCATCACTTAGGTTTATACATATCTACTATAGGCAGGACTTTGTCGAGAGCTATTTTACAATACTATTTAGAGCAATGTAACACCTTGTTTGAAATGATATACGTTAAAAATAATAAAACCAAATAGATCACTGCCTTCCTTACAGATGCAAAATAATATAAATAAAGATCACAATAGTAACTAATAACTGTATTATACTAAGCATGAATAGATACACGCCAGTGCTACGTATATATACATATGTATACGTGTTTATGTATATGTTACATATTTATACATTTGTATGTATCTATTATGTTAAATATTTACGACAGTGGAAATTATTTAGCACTCATATTATTTTTCTGTTACTGGATATAGAGGCAGGAAGAGGATACACACCCAAACAGAGGAACAAAAATATTTCACTTAAATGGTTGTTTTCATATGTGTCAACAGACTTTGCAAATTGCGTTCTGTGAACAGGGGAAATGTCAACAAATTGTGGCTTGTAGTTAAATACACTTGGGAAAGCTGGGTAAGCAGAGCTCAGCTGGTGTTCTTACAAGCACAGGGCTAACGCCCTTTGGGGTTTCCAAGGTAGAGTAAGGGTGCGGCCCTCCCATCATGACAGCTTTTCTTCCATAGTTGTGTTCCACCAAATGTGGCTTCATTCATCTTGGAATAAAAAGCAAGTAATTTGCCCTCTGCTATCAGTTCTCTCCACTGCCAACCCAAGAAAGATATTTCCATATTCTGCAAATAACTAAAATTATATATTCTTATCTTTTGCAGTTGTGAAAATAGCTTCCATTCTGCAGTTGGTTTTTGGTTTTGACCTAAAAACTATGATTTGGCAATCAAAAAAAAAGGGGGGGGGAATCTTGCCATTTGGAACAACACGGATGGAACTAGAGTGTATTATGCTAAGCGAAGTAAGTCAGTCAGCGGAAGATAAATATCATATGGTATCACTCATGTGAAATTTAAGAAACCCAACAGATGAAAACTAGGAAAAGGGAGGGAAAAATAATATAAAAATAGGGAGGGAGACAAACCGTAAGAGACTCTTAAATACAGAGAACAAACTGAGGGTTGTTGGAGGGGAGTTGGGAGGGGTGGGGGCGCTGGGCTAAATGGGTGATGGGCATTAATAAGGAAGGAATTTGTTGAGTTGAGCACTGGGTGTTGTATGAAAGTGATGAGTCACCAAATTCTACTCCTGAAACCATTATCACAACAAATGGTAATTAACTTGGATTTAAATAAAATTTTAAAAATCATTAAAAAATAATAAAATAAAAATAAGGATAAATTGCCTTAAAAAAATAAAAGTGATGGTTTGGGCACATTGTGGGAAGGCTCTGAAGGTGTCTTCTGAATGTTTGGGTCATGAAAATGAAACCCTAGACTGAAGTCGAGGAGCTCACCCAAGTCAGTAAGAGCCTCAAGACCAGCTCGCTTCTGCAGAATAGGACAGGGTGGTCACCGTGGCCCCATCATCCTCTGCGTTTACACAACATTCACAACAGTGCCCTGCCTTCTGGGGCCGCAGGATATTCTGCATGTCCCTCGTCCCCGCGTGTGCGTTATAGCCAGCTGAGGACATTGGGGGCACAGTGACACGCAGCCTCTCCTTTCCAGGACAGAATCTTAAAATTGCCGACCAGCGAGCGTTCCCCTTATGTATGCCATTCAGTTTTACTGAAGCACATACAAGTGATCTAGTGACATGGTACCATTGATTTCCAGACACAGGTAGTCCTTGCTTAACAGGAGCGTGAATCACCTTTCCCTAAACCAGTATTCATGTTAACCTTTCTAACCCAAGACAAGGGCTGTGCTTGAACCTGGCAGAGAGTGCCCCTCCCCCCCCCCCCCCCCCCGGGCACCAGGCTGTTTAATTTTCACTGGGGGGAAAGAAATCACAGGCAAAGCTCATTTTGCAGCATTAAATCTTTTCCCATTTTCTCTGAGCTTTGATACACTTTGTGCTCACTCTTGAAAAATATAAATGCCTCCTTATATGAACAGGCGTCAGGACATGTGTGTGTCCTGTAAAATAAACAGACCTGCCTTTCCCACTTCTCATCTTCCTAATAAAACAGAGAGCAACTACCCCTTTGATAACATCTTCCTGGAAGTCATTGTCATGCAAAGTATCTTTTCCTATACTTCCTAAGGTGCATTTGCAAGTTAACGGATGTGTGTGGGGTTAGTAACAAAGGGATCTACCCTGTTTGCACAGGATGTTCTCTCTTCTCTATGATTTTATATTTAGTTGCAACTCTACTGAGCTTTTCATTTGCCTGGAAAGCTGGTGAGTTCGATTCCATAAATCTTCATCAAGCTAAAATTGTCCGAAAATGTAATTAAAGCAGTCTGAAAATGGCTGCCTCCAAAAGACGTCTTTGTATAACGGGAACAGGAGTAGTAAGTGGTCTATTCTCTGGTCTCAAACGTTCCCCCAAAGATAAATTATAATATTTTGTGGAAGCCATCTTTTAATTACAGGGCCATCATTAATCACCTAGCAAACAATAGCTACTGACAACTTAATAAAAATGCCTAATAGAAATTATTAAATCACTTGTATGCTCCTTTTTTTTTATGTGAACCCTGGTAGTTTTCCAAGACAGCTGAATGTCCATGAAAAAAAAAATCTTAGTGTTTCAAATTCTTGTAACTCTATTAATTGTGACCCTCTTACCAGTGATCCAATTACACGCACGTTACCAGGACCAGCACCCCTTCTCTGGACTCGAAGGCAGCTGGGTTTTTTACAGCGTCTGCCACTAAAACCTGTTTCTCTCCTACTGTCACGTGGGCTTTTTCTTTTCCTCCGGAAAATCTTGCCCACCCAGTCCCCAGCACACGAAAGGATGATAACATGTGTCCTATAGAATATCTGTGCATTTAGTCCTCTACTCTGAAAATTGTTGGCATTTCTGTCTCCTTAAGTAAAATTTGAGTCCACTGACTGCACCTTTGTTACTTGACTAGCTTTATATTTGCTCAGGGTGATTTGAGGGCGGGGAGTTAGGTCCCGCAGTGTAAAGTCACTTCCTGAGGGGCTGGGACTCCATCAGTCCCAGGAGAAGGCAGCCAGGCTCTGGTGACAGAGCCCCTGTCAGAACTGCGTGGCCACCCGGGCCCACAGGCCCTTCTCTGGTCAGTGGTGATGGGTGTGGGCAGTCACACATCAGTGCCCGTCCCGTCCCTGTGTCCTGACTCCACAAGGACAGGACCGCTGGGGCGCACCTGCCCTGTGAGTCTCCTGAACGCGTGTCCTCCGTTACGATAACCCGTAACTGTGATGATAAAGCTTTCAGTGAGTGAATTGAACCTGAGGGCGGTTTTGTGAACTTGCCAGACTTGAATGAGCCACGGTGGTCTCCTGTGGATGCTTCTCTGACTCTCCAGCTGGCTCACTCCTCAGTAGAGGACTGCACGTTTCACTCTGTCGTGGCACGCCTTCTCTCTCAGGGGATCGGTGGGTAGATTACTCTCCCCACTTACTGGTCGGTTGCCTGACCTGCCACACTTACTGATTAAGGGACCCACAGACGGGAAGTGTGTGGGGCTGTGCTGTCTGCTGAGGACAGAAGGTGGAACAGACAGACGAAAGAGGCTACTTAGGTGTTTGTCATAAACAGTTGAGAAAAAAATTCAGGGCGTATGTAATGCAGAGCCTCTGAAATTGCATGAGAATGCATGTTTTCTTCAGCACCGAACAGAAGAAATGATTTGGATTCAAACCACTTCCCTTCTGTTTGGAAAGCATGAGTTAGAGACTTGTAGGGACGTGCCCCCCAGGAAGCGCTGGTCCACGGGGATTTAGACAAAGCACACAAATGATTCCATATGCCAGGTTCAGAACTATAAGCTCTAGTTCATCAACCAATGAAGAGTGCATAAAAGGGAATAAAAATGCCCAATAAGGAGGATGTAAGAAATTTCCTCGATATTTATGAAGAAAGGGATAACAAAGATAGAATTAGTACTGAAAAGTGGAGGGAAACCTCTCTGGGAAAAAATCAGTTAAATAAACCTTTAAATCTAGAACAAAGAAACCCCTAAATAGTCTCCCTTATTCAGTTTACTCTGGAGGATGCCTTTGCCAAGGACGTACGAGTATCTCCTGATCACTTAGATGTCTTGTCCTCATGTAGATACAGCCTCACACTGTGTAAAACATCCTGGATGCTTCTGAGAGTTATAAAGACGTAATCGGTTCCCAGTGAGACCCAATCTGTCCCTGTGTAGCCGACGTGGTCTAATTGTTGACAAGCCACCCTTTCAGGGGCAGCTCTTGTCCTGGGAGTGAGATGGAGAGCCGTGTCCTTCCCGATGTGCTGTGTACATTCTGTGCTGGAGGCGTGTTCCCCACTTTCCGCGGATTTCAACTAGACCCACACTCAGAGTCTGTAAGCTCTCTCCCTTTACTTCCTCCTAGCAAATATAAAATAAACCTGAAAAGAAATGAGCTCATTATGCAGGTCCCTCGGAAATGAAAAGAACAGCAATACTGCTCAGGCAGAAGCTGCTTTTATAGCTCACAGCATTTTTTTTTTTACTGTTTCTCTCGATTTCCTCTGGAGTCCTCATGTATGAATTTGCCCAAATTCTCCAGTCGAAGTCAGCTCCCTGTTAAACTTGTAAAAGCTCTGATTGCACCTGTGAAAATTGCCCCCGGAAGCGAGGATTATATGCTTGGCGTTGACATTCTAACTACTTTCTGTTAGGAGACTTACCTTGAGTTTTTGCAACTCACCAGCTAAACACTAAGGGCTCCTACAGAGGCTGTTCTCCTGGAAAAACTAACAATAATTGTATCCTTGAAAAATGACTCTTTCCTGATTGTGTGTGTGTAAGTAGGAAAGGAAATGTCGAGTTCACATTAGATTATATTTGCCTAAAAACTCATTGAACCGTATCCTTATTGTGTTTAAGCAATTCCTAAAGTTAAAAGCAGGAACTTTTTTTTCAAATTAATTTATTTATTTTTAGAGAAAGAGATAATGAGGGAGGGACAGAGAGAGAGAGGGAGATAGAGAATCCCAAGCAGTAGGGCCCCAAGCAGGGCTCAAACTCACGGACCACGAGATCATGACCTCAGCTGAAATGAAAGGTTGGATGCTTAACTGACCAAGCCACCCAGGTGCCTCAAAAGCAGGAACTTTTGATAGAGTGTATTAATTGTTTATTTTCCCAGATTTATTGAGGTATAATTGACAGTTACAATTGGAAGATTTTTAAAGTGTATGCCATGATGATTTGTTATGCATACACATTGTGGAAAGGCTCCCTACCATCAAGATAGTTCATTCTTTTGGGAAAATTACATTTTGAGGGTTTTAGGGACCAAAGTATGAGGATCAGTATAGATGATAAGGTTTTAAATAACATTAGGCCATTTGATGATAAGGTTCAAGAAAGAGTAATCATTTTATTTTATTTTACTTTATTTTATTCATGTTGATTTATTTATTTTGAGAGAGATAAGTCAGGGGAGGGGCAGAGAAAGAGGAAGAGAGAGAATCCCACACAGTCTCTACTCTGTCAGGGCAGAGCCCGAGGAGGGGCTTGAACTCACGAACGGAGAGATCATGACATGAGCCAAAATCAAGAACTGGACGCTTAGCCGACTGAGCCAGCCAGGCACCCCAAATAGTAATCATTTTAAAACCCAGTGTACTAGAGGTATAGTTATATCAAAGGTATTAAAAACCATTCTGTAATCATTTTATTGTCATGACATAAAAGTCAACAGTCTTAGAGCTGATCTAGCATCAGAAAAGTAATATTCCTTGATAAATACAAATATCTACTGGTAGGAGTGATGAAGAAATTATAAATGATGTCAGATATTATCTCCACCCCCAAGGAAAATAAAACATTATTGAGATTAGACCTACAAACAGTACCTAAAGCCAAGTGGTCAATAGCGGTGATAAACACAATAGTAAGTACGTTACCGCAGCACTCACTGTGCATCAGAGTTGCATCATCTGGGATCTGAACTGTCATCCATAGTCTAGAGAAGAGTCACCTAAGGTAGAAAGAGTTAATGTTCTCAAGGGGTACAGCTGGTAGATGGCAGGCTGAGATTGAAACCAGCAGTCGGGCTCAAGACCCTGTTCATTGTCTGAAATTACAAGACAGTGAAATCATTGGCGATGGAGAGCTAGAACAAAATAGGAGAAAGAATGTGACTGTAACGTCAAGCAAAGTTAATTCCGAGCCTCAGTGTCACTAATTTTACCTGTGTGCCTTAAACTCACTGCACCTTAGTTCCATCATTCATAAAATTTTAACAGCTAACATTTCCTCAACACTTACTGGCACTGTTTTAAGCAATTTATATGCACTATCATATCTCATACTTTTAATGAGACCATGAGATAAAAGCGATTATTTCTTTCCCATTTTACAGGAAACGGAGGTCTTGAGAGATCTCATAATTTGCCTGAGGTCATATAACTGGTTGTCCCCTCACCCCAGGAGAGTGTGTGCCCATGTTATACTCTTCTAATTATACTCTTAAGCCCTGGTACAATATGGACGCTCAAAACAATAGTATCATCTTTTTTGTTATCTTGTATTGCATCATACGTGATTATATGTTTATATACAGAAATTGGGATATCAGTGTAGGGGGGCCAACTTACATGAGAGAAACGAGACATGAGTCAGCCCTACATCAACCCACAATCCATTTCACTTTGTGACGCAGCCTTTGCCTAACCTCAAGACACTCACAGTTCCACATTCACCCTGGCTACACACTGTGGCCGCCACAGCCACCTGCTGCTCAGGGACCTCTGCAGTTAGAGAGGAAAGGGTATTGCCTGAGTTTTACTTACAAGGGATTGTGAGACAATCATGGTGTTACTGGGGTGTATTGGTGGCTTCATCATGGTCTCCTTGAGGCTTCTCAAGGGTAGGGTGATAAGGAATATCCAGCAAATGTTGGGGGTGGAAGGACTTGGGTGATGGGAAAATGAGAAAGATAATTTTCCTCAAAAAATTTGTTTCTTTCCTGTGTCTACTGCTGGGAAGAGAAAAATAGTTTACAGAGTCTTATTTAAATTATTAACTGTGCAGTGTGTGTGTGTGTGTGTGTGTGTGTGTGTTGATTTAGATGTGTGTCTGATTTGTTATAGAGGAATATTTTGCCTTACTCGTGGAGACACAAACTTTCAGAGTCCCGTGTTACCCCTTTAAGAAGTGTGACTAACTGAGGTCATCATTCTTTGAGGAAGCCAGGTGACACAGAGAGGTCACAGTTACGTACACTGGTTGACAGAAGACAAGCACCGTTAACCTCCAGACATGTGAGTGAGGAAGCCTCCAGATCATAAGACTTCCTATCTAGCGAGGCACTCTGAGCAGAGCAGTCTTCTCTGCTGACATCCAAGCATCACAGGGCAAAGTGTGGGTCCCTGACCCGCAGAATCTGTCAGGCACTGACATGTGGGTTCACTCATCATGTTGCAGTAGTAGCTACAGTAGATAGTCAAGCAGGGCCACAGATGACGAGTAACCATGACTGACCCACTTGGGGAGCTCCTTACACAGTCCCGAAGTAAAAATCTCCAAGACGCAGGTTGCTTGCTGGGTGTAAATGTGGTCTTTTGCAGAACTCAACGAGTATTAATTAAATAAAAGAAAAAGAACATTCTTTGGCAATCTATAGTCCTTCTTAAATCTTTACCAGTTACAGACTATTCACATTACAACTACTCTTAGAGGAGATCAAGCAACTGAAACGTTCTTTCAGTTAAAATGAAAATAAGTTGCCCATCTTTCCATATCCACTGCCTTCGAATTGTTAGGTATCGAGTTTTGAATTCAATGTGCCCGATGCATGGAACTCAGCTTCTGCTTATAAAATGCAATGAGGGGCGCCTGGGTGGCTCAGTCGGTCGGTTGAGTGGCCGACTTCAGCTCAGGTCATGATCTCGCAGTTCATGAGTTTGAACCCTGTGTCGGGCTCTGTGCTAACAAATAGCTCAAAGCCGGGAGCCTGCTGCAGATTCTGTATCTCTCTGCACCGCCCCCCCCACCTCCCCTGCTCATGCTCTGCCTCTCTCTGTCTCTCAAAAATAAATAAATGTTAAAAAAATTTTTTTTTAATGAAATGCAGTGGGTCTTTTGAACTAAGATGTTTCTACTATCAATGACAGCTTAGCTGGGCTAACAGTGTCAAAATACTTGATTAAGCATTTATTTGACTCTTACCTTGTCTGACCCCAGTGTTAATGAAATAATATGCTTCCACCATTAGCTTTCGACAGATAACACACTTTCCTACTTGAAATGTGTAGCTAATTTCTGTTGTTTTCAAAATTCAGAGTTCAAAATTATGTGGTTTACTTTTGGAGAATTACCGAACCTTTGCAAAATCAAAACATGTTGGTACATTTCTCCCCAAATCAGTGTCGGAAAATCCCAGTACTATGTATATGGACAAATTTAAGAGCTGTCTGCAACTAAAAGTGAATAATTGTAACAGGAGATAAAGGTTGATTGATCCTTCTTGGTTACAATAAATCATAGTTAGCGTCCATTTAAGTTTGTTCCTAAACAGAAAGAACCGTTTCACTAAGAAGCTACGTTCAGTTGTGAAATATGGCAGATTATTTTATTTTCCATTACCTCTTTTGGGTGGTTGAGCTTTCATGTGAAGTCTTGTCAACTTAAAGTCGGTCGGTCTCAGTATGCCCCTGACAATGCTGAAAATCTCAGGAAAGATACACAAACTCTTTGAGCCTGAATTATCTCATCTGTGCATGAGGTTAAAACTGTCATCAGTTCTCATGTAGTTTATTTATTTATTGATTTTTTTAATTTTTTTTTCAACGTTTTTATTTATTTCTGGGACAGAGAGAGACAGAGCATGAACGGGGGAGGGGCAGAGAGAGAGGGAGACACAGAATCGGAAGCAGGCTCCAGGCTCTGAGCCATCAGCCCAGAGCCCGACGCGGGGCTTGAACTCACGGACCGCGAGATCGTGACCTGAGCTGAAGTCAGATGCTTAACCGACTGCGCCACCCAGGCGCCTCTCTCATGTAGTTTAAATAAGAATGTTTGACATTAATTACATCACATCTGGCCTTTGGGGAAGAACTTAACAACAACAAAAAACCCCAAAACACTACAATTAATTTCTTACCATGACACGTAAATCTAACCGTAGATAGAAATTCTGGGGAAGTATCATCTGGGCTGGTGGATTCCACTGGGTTCAGTGGACTCATTCTACCATGGTTCCCAGCTGGAGAGGATGTGGGTTTGAAATCGATCACACACACCCCTCCCGAGGCTCCTCTGACCGGAGTTGCTTCTGCCAGAGGCGTTCACACCTGCTAATTCCTAGACAAGCAGCATAAAGGCCAGCCATGACAGGAGTGCTGCGTTTTGCAAGCTAATATCCAAATCACGATTCACGGTGTTTCTCCCTGAAATATTTCATCAGCCTAAAGTAATGTCCATCCAAAATAATTTGTTAAAAAATGTTTTAAAGTTTATTTTTGAGAGACAGAGAGAGACAGGTTGTGAGCATGGGAGGGGTAGAGAGAGAGGGAGACACAGAATCTGAAGCAGGCTCCCAGCTCTGAGCTGTCAGCACAGAGCCCGACATGGGGCTCGAACCCACGAGCTGTGAGATCATGACCTGAGCCGAAGTTGGACGCTTAACCACCTGAGCCACCCGGGTGCTCCCAGAATAATTCATTTTAAAAGAATTGAGCACATGCTCCTCAAAAGTAAGGTCAGAATCTACTCCACCACTGCCTTAAAATACCTGATTAGAAAAAATGATATACTACTTGATATATACATAATTTTAAAATATGAATGAATCTTAGAAATCATTTTCAGAACAGGAAATACTACTTCAAGAACTGCCACTCTAAATGCTAAACATTCTGATTGATATTAACTCAGATATTTATAAACTATCCTTTTTCCTTCCTAAACCCATTCTGATACCCCATATGTGGCCTCCTCAACAGTCAAGTGTCCCGGCCATGTTTGAGGGTGCACTTTGATATTTATAATAGTATTTCCCCCGGTTTTGAACCTGTTTTGCCATTACGTTCCAACTCCATGTGTGACTTACGTCTTCACACCTCTTGATTCATTTGTCTGTGTTCTGAGTGTATCTGAAGCGGTCATACTTTTTATCTACTTCTGAAACTGTTGCGTGCTGAGCTATGAGTTTCATGCCGTCATCAATGAATTGATACCTAAATATGATTATACAGACTCCTTATCCTTGGAAGCAATAGGATTTTTATTTTCAGATAGATGGATAAAAATAGAATTAAATGAATTTGTTGCGCAGAATTGCAGGTTGGCCCATGGGAACGTGATACCACTTAAAAATGGATTAGTTAAACCCACACTTTGTGGCACTCTTTATCTACCCACTTTACTTTCTTATTTTTAATCACATCTGGGGACCACCACGCCTTCATTTATGCCTCTGTTGGTACGACACAATGAATACATATGCAATCCAGGTTTGAGCTTAGGTTCCTTGATGGATGTTGAGAGACTCATTAAAGCTCTCTGAGACCTTGGAGCCAGCCTTATGGGGTCTTACATGGTAACAATGACAGTAGTTTCTATTCAACCTGGTGGCATTTTGTGAAAAACAAAACCCAAAATGTTGCAAACATGTTTCCATGATGACTTTACCTGCTTGTGAAGTAAATTCCCAGTTTGGGCCAAGCAATATGTCATTTCTGATGCTGCATTCTCTAATCCTATGATTTGTCTCTTAGCATATGTTTAGACCATCTTTGGGTGGGGTTTTGCACCTGTTCTCACTATCTTTGCCTTTTATGTGGAATATTAGAGGCATTTATGTTTAATACAGGTTTAATTCCATCATCTATTTCCTCATTATACCATCATGTTACTGTTACCCTTTCCTCTTGCTTTTCCTATCTTTTTAGGATCAATTGAATATTTTAATATCCTATTTTAATTCCTCTGTTGGCTTATTGTATGTATTTTTATGGTGTCCTTATGATTTAAAATACACATCTTTAGGGGCACCTGGGTGGCTCAGTTGGTTAGGCATTCAACTTTTGATTTTGGCTCAGGTCATGACCTCACAGTCTGTGAGATTGAGCCCTGAGTCAGGCTCT
The DNA here is from genome assembly GCF_022079265.1 of Lynx rufus. Taxonomy (NCBI): domain Eukaryota; kingdom Metazoa; phylum Chordata; class Mammalia; order Carnivora; family Felidae; genus Lynx; species Lynx rufus. Next base: position 4,088,342 of record NW_025814840.1, on the reverse strand, counting down.
GTGCTGAAAGCGTGGAGCCTGCTAGGGATTCTCTGTCTCCCTCCCTCTCTGCCCCTGTCTCACGCACACTATCTCACTCTCTCTCTCTTTCACAGTAAATTAAGTCAACCCATCCATCAATCAGTCAATAATGCACATCTTTATCTTATGGTAATCTTCATTTTAAAAAAAATTATAAGATCTCCCAAATCCCACAAAATAAAAAGGACTTCAAAAATAGTGTCTTTCTATTTTCCTTTCCTCATACTTTGGGTATTTTGTCATAGATTTGACTTACGCGTGTTACCAAACCCAAATTATCGAGGATATTTAAAAGAAATTAAAAACAAACAATGTATTTTACACTTACACTTACATTTACTACATCTGATTCTATCTATTCTTTATAGATCAGACTTTATTTTATATCATTTTCTATAGTCTGTAAAACTTCTGTTCATATTCTTTGTAAGTGAAAACCGCTGCTGATACATTTTCTCAGCTTTTGATTGAAAACCGTGCTTATTTAGCCTTCGTTGTTCAAGATTTTAAAAACAGACACACACACACTGGGCGCCTGGGTGGCGCAGTCGGTTAAGCGTCCGACTTCAGCCAGGTCACGATCTCGCGGTCCGTGAGTTCGAGCCCCGCGTCGGGCTCTGGGCTGATGGCTCAGCGCCTGGAGCCTGTTTCCGATTCTGTGTCTCCCTCTCTCTCTGCCCCTCCCCCGTTCATGCTCTGTCTCTCTCCCAAAAATAAATAAAAACGTTGAAAAAAAATTAAAAAAAAAATAAAAACAGACACAACCTTCTAGGTTTCCATCCTTCCCTAGCTCTTTAAAGAAATCCTTCTAGTGCTTTCTGACTCTCACACTTTTTGATGGCACTCAGATCATTCTCATCTATATTCCTTTCTACATAAGACATGTTATGTCGTTTCTTCAGTCTGCTTTTACGTTTTTTTCCGTTGTTGTTGTTGTTGTTGTTAAGATTTTATTCTTAAGTAACCTCTACACCAACATGGGACTCAAACGACCCTGAGACCAAGAGTCACATGCTCGACTGGCTGAACCAACCAGGTGCCACATTCATCCTCGGTTTCTAACAATTTAATTTTGAGTTACTTTGGCGTAGTTTTCTTTTTGTTTATCTTGCCTTAATTTCATTAAATTTCTTGTAAATTGGGGTTTTAGAGTTTTCCTCACATTTGCATTTTAGTCACTTTTTTCCTTCCGATGTTACTTCTCCTCCTTAATCTCTATCTTGTTCTCTTTCTGTCACTACATTTATATGCATGTGAAACCACTTGATATTATCTCATGGGTCACTTCCGATATTTGATCATATCTGAACTGATCTATCATTTTCTTTTTATGCTTCTCAGGATCTTTTCCGCTGTCCCCATTGTCTGCAATAGAAAAGCCTCAGCCAAGTGTAAGGTAATATTGTGAAGAGCTTGAACAGAACATTTACAAAATAGTGAATGTACTAGAAATGTAATGAACAAGAAATGGCATGAATTGAAAGTCAGGTGTGGGAATATCAATTCCTAGAAGGGAGAAAACGGGAAAAAGAGAAATGGAACGAGTCTGAGCTTCAGGAAAATAGAAACAAGAGTAATTCCTTAAGGCTGGATGAAAGATAGACGGTTATTCCCCTGAAGCTGTTCTCGGGTAAAAAACATATCCTCTGTTCCTTTATGCCGTTTTATAGACAAGTTGCAAGCATCCAAATTATGTTATTATTTATCATTCAAATTGTCAATATTTATAAAGTCCTTTGTTTTCCAAAATAAGCTGATGTGTCTTCAGTCTTCCTATGAAATGTCACACACTCTTACTTTTACCTTTTCTAAAATTCATCCCTAAAGTACTGGTGAGGCTTCCTCAATACATCCAACAAATGCCTAGCAGACCCTTCGGCTCTCTCTTCCCTGGAAAACACCTTGCTAGAGTTTTCTGTGGCAATCATTTGGAAACTTATGGTCTCCCGCACTCCACCGCTCTCAGCTGTTAGTATCCGCCCTTCATAACCCCCCTCTGTCTTCACTCTTGTCTGGAAGCACTTGACAGCAGCTTCTATTTCCTGTTCTTCTCTCTCAAATCCCGAGGCTTCTTACATTTCTGTCTTTGTCGTCAACTTTCTTTTTGTTCTGGGACTCTTCCATGTATGTCTAATTTGCAAACTATGTTTTAAAATAAAAAGTGTTCAGACACCTGGGTGGCTCAGTCGGTTAAGCATCCGGCTTCGGCTCAGGTCATGATCTCACGGTTCACGAGTTTGAGCCCCGGGTTGGGCTCTGTGCTGACAGCTGGGAGCCTAGAGCCTGCTTCGGATTCGGTGTCTCCCTCTCTCTCTGCCCTTCCCGCATTCACTCTCTGTCTGTCTCTCTCTCTCTCTCAAAACAAAAAAAGAATAAACATTAAAAAATTGTTAAAATAAAAAAGCATATATACATAAGGTGTACAACATGAAGATCTGACATATGTATACATAGTGAAAAGTATTACTACGACCAAGCTAATGAACATATTATCTCCTTGCATGGGTGCCGTGTGTGTGTGTGTGTGTGTGTGTGTGTGTGTGTGTGTGTAGAGTACCTGTAATCTACTCTTTTCGCAAATTTCCCGTATTCAATGCAGTATTATTAACGGTAGTCACTAGGCTGTACGTTAGATCTGTACACTTATTCATCTTACCTCATTGTGCCTTTGTGGCCCTGGACCAACACCTCCTTATCCCATCCCCAGCCCCCAGACCCCTCTGCTCTCCCCAGCCCCTGGACTCCTCTACTCTCTGATACAACAACAGAGTTTGACTTTCAGGTTCAACATGTAAGTGAGATCCTGTAGTATTTTTCTTTCCCTGTCTGACTTATTTCACTTAGTATAATGTTCTCCAGGTTCATACCTTGCAATGGCACGTTTCCTTTTTTCAGGGTTGAATAATGTTCCATTATACGTATAGACTACGTGCCACATTTTGTTTATCCATTCCTACATCGATAGACACTTAAGTTGTTTCCATATTTGACTGTTGTGAGTAATGCTGCAATGAACATGGGAATGTAGATATCTCTTCAAGATACTGATTTCATTGCCTTTGGGTATATACCCTGAAGAAGGATTGCTGGATCATATAGTAGTTCTATTTTTAGTTTTTTGAGGGAACTTTATACTGTTTTTCATAGTGGCTGTACCAGTTTACATTCCCACCAAAAGTGGGCAAAAATTCCCTTTCCTCCACATCCCTGCCAACATTCACGATCTCTTAACATCTTGATGATAGCCCTGCTAACAAGTGTGAGATGCTCCTTCATTGTGGTTTCGATTTGCATTTCCCTGATGATTAATGACAGTGAGCAGCTTTCTCTACCCCTCTTGGACACTCATATGTTGTCTTTGGAAAAGTGTTCATTCAGGTCATTTGCTCACTCTGTGATCAGGTTGGTTGTTTTTTTGTTGTTGAACTGTATGGGTTCCTTATCTATTTTTTCCCAATCTGTGGTTTGCCCTTTTATTTTGTTTGTTGTTTCCTTTGCTGTGAAAATGATTTTCACTTTGATGTTGTCCTACTTGTTTGTTTGCTTGTTTGCCAGAGTTCTTGGTGTCCTCTATTCACACCAGAAACAAAACCAAGGAAATCTCCAAGGCAACATCCGGGAGCTTTTCCCCTATGTTTTCCTCTAGGAGTTTTGGTTTCAGGGCTTAAATTTAAGGCTTTAATTCATTTTCAGTTGATTTTTCTGCATGTTATTAGGTAAGGGTCCAGTTTCATTCTTTTGCATGTGGATATTTTGCCGACTGGACCGGGAAGACCCCGGGCCCTGGGATGTCCTCCAGCCTGTCCCAAAGATGTCACTGAAGGCTCTTGGTGTTGTCATGAGAAAGAGTTCAAGGACAGACACAATACAGCAAGCAAATGACAGAAGCAGGAAAGTTTATAAAAGTGAAAGTATACTCTTGAGGTGTGAGAGAAAGAGAGAGATAAGAGAGAGAGATGCACACCCTGGGGTTAGGGTTTCTGTCTTGTATGGGCTGTTGTTAACCAAGGGGCAGATTATTCATTACTTGAGGCATGATTTCTTGGAAGCAGGGTTTCCTGCTTTTTTTTTTTTCTTCCTTATTTAGATCCAGGTTCCTGTCATGGCACCTGCCATCTTGGGTATGTCTGGTTTGATCCTGCTTCGTGTGGCTTTTTTGGGGAACGCTGCCAGCTCAGGCCTCTGACCTTCCCGATAGCTGCCCATGACTTCCTCTTTTCTGGCCTCCAGGTATCCTGTTAGAGCCTAGCTAGCTGCTTCTCACAGATACCCAGGGATGAATATAATTCCAAATCAGGAAATATTATGCCTCCAACTCCATTCTTGTTTCTCAACATTACTTTGGCCATGTGGAGTCTTGTGTGGGTCCATACAAATTTCAGTATTAATTTTTCTATTTCTGTGAAAAATGCCATTGGATTTTTGATAGGGATTGCATCGCATCAGTCTGTGTACTGCTTTAGGTGGTATGAATATTTTAACAATATTAATTCTTCCAGTCCATGAACAGGGGATAGTTTTCATTTATTTGTATCTTCTTTCATTTTTATTTTCAACTTTCAACCTTCTCCTTTTCATTTTGTAGCCACTGTCCTTATTCAATTCTCTTTTATGAAGAGAAGTTATCCCAAAGTTGTATTTAACGCTGTTGTATGAATGCAAACTAAATACCCTCAGCCAAGAAGAGGGTAGAAAAGGAAAATCGAAGAAATAAAACAGTTTGTCACTTACACATAACACTCTACCAAGTGGATATTTTCATGGAATGTGAAGTAATTCTCATAACTCTTTCTTTTGCACAATTCTTTTCTATTCGTGTTTCTCTCTCATTCTAAGTACTTCACCATACCGAGTTATAATCTACTTCTAACTCTGACATAGCAACTGAACATCATTTAACAACTTTATTTGCTGTCCAGTTGAAAAAAGTTTCATTGGACCAGTGCTGGAAGGAGATGGGGGGGAAATACTGGCTCTGAATGATTAAGAATGTTGCCTCGCAAATGAGTAATTCTAAGGGATTAAAAAAAATAAATTTGGCATACACAGTTCTGTCAATTATTGCCTTTACAAAATAAATTTAGAACATGCTTCCCAACTATATAAAGCAGGTTCTCTTATAGCTTTCTCACAAGATCAATCACTACATCAGACTCTTTGCAACAACTGGATTTATTCTCCTCTTCCCCCTCACTTTTACACAAAAATAAGTGGTTCCTGCAGATACCCACGTGATTCCACAGGGATGCCGTGGTCCGCCTGTCTGGGCTTGTTGTCCAGGATCTGGGGCATACCCTTTCAAAAGGGGCTCTTATTTGTAGGCACATTATAAGCTTTGGAAAACTTAAGCCAGTAATTTGCATTTCTTTTGGAAATTATTCATAGAATCAACTGATATTTTTAAATGTTCATTTATGTTGAGGGGGGAAGGGCAGAAAGAGAGGGAGAGAGAGAGAATCCCAAGCAGGCCCCACGTTCAGCGGGGAGCCTGACAGGAAGGTCTGTCTCAAGACCATGAGAGCATGACCTGAACCAAAATCAAGAGTGTGAGGCTTAACCGACTGAGCCACCCGGGCACCCCTGAATCAGTTGGTATTTTTCATCAGGAGCTATTATCTGTTGGGCCTTTCTTTTGTGCTTAAGACATTGTATAGTTCGATAGATGACTAAATGCTTATTGAATGAATCACCTATTAATTACTTCATCCCTACATTGAAAACCAATTATGGTATGCAATACCGTATGGATAGTTTATTTGAAAGAGAAAGAACATGTTAATAAACACCCTTTGTTTCTTGAAGGGCCAGAGAGAGATTGTGTATAGTTAGCGTATTGGGTCCTGGTCGGAGTCAGTAACTATTTTCTGAGATCGTCCACAGTTACCTACCTGTAGAACATATCTGCAAACTTTCTGAATGAAATCAAGCTCCCAGTGATAAGGTAGAAAATAAACATTAAAATGCAATAAAATATTTATATCACTATTTTAATCAGTTACACAATGGCCAAAATTTAATTGTTCTTGAAACATCACCTTTTTAAAAATTTGGAACATCAGGTAGCTCCATCAGAATATTTAAAATAAGTTGTAAAGACCAAAACAAAGAGTATTTGACGCCAAGAATAGGGGACCCTCTACAGTACTTCAGTATAATTTACAATTCCTGTACCACAGCTATTTTTTTTAATTGATACATGATTTCCAGGCAAATATTTAATTAGAGTAGAAATATAACTATTTAAAAACTCAGGAATTATTTGAATGAGTCATATAGCCCTCAGGCAGTTGATAACACATAGCAAACCAGTGGGGAAAAATGTTTTTCCAGGACGACACGTTTAGATTGAACTCCAATAATGAAGTTGCTCTCTCCCACAGGTGCCTATGTCTGTGGTGCGGTTAGGACAGCCAGACACCCTCTCTCCAGAAGTAATTTAAACTAAAAGTCTGCCATGAGGCAGCCAACCTTCCTAATCTAACAGACCGAAACATGTGTTGAGGCTATGCAAAAACTGGAGTCGACCATATCAGATTCAGTGGCTGGTGTCGGGTGCAACATTGTTACTTAAATCACAAAATAAACCTTATCTCCTCTACGGGTTCTCAGCTTCGTTCTGAAATATACAAATTCCCTTTTCCTATAAGGGAATTTAAGGGGCAGCGAGAATTTTACCTGTACTGAGCTCTTTCTCCATAACTGAAGGGAGACTGTGATTTTCAGATACTCTAACGGAAGCTTAGGTTAAAGGTGAAACACCCGGTTAGCTAAATTTGATTGAGGTGATCTTAGACTTTGATTCTCTATCACAAGAATATGATCATATTTTGTATGCTTTGAAAGATACAAGCTAAAATAAATAAGTCAAAACAAAAATCCCTCTCTGACATCCAGTGGCACACAAAAAAGCACGGAGTGTTTCTGTTCCTATTGCCTGAAGATGTACTGAACCTGAGTTAACTTTTCCAGGACACAGACTGGGCCATTGTCCTGATTACAAATACTGGTACAGTGCGGTGTGCTGAGCTACCAGACCTGATCCTTTCAATATGTACATCGTCCCAGATTGGATGACATTTTTTAATGCTATTTTTAAATCTGTGTTTTAATGCTTTTGAAATTCAAGTCAGAAATTGGGGGTGGAAGGCAGTGCTGTTATCCTGTTAGATTCTGCAGAATTGGAATGGCTTGGGATGAATTCCTGGTCTCGTCCAATGCCAACTTTAACTCTGTTCTCTAAACTCATTACACTAAAATCCTACAACTTGTATGAATATGTCTTTTACCTATCTAATTTTTCATCATTTCTCTATAAAAATATATGGGGTATTGAGTAAGTAGAAATTAATGTTGAAGGCCATTATCATGATATAGGAGATAGTAGAGATACAACTAGTTGTTGTTGTTGTTGTTGATGTTGTTGTTTTCCAATTTGGTTTAGATTACTAATTCTGGAAATACTCTGTTTACCAGTTCAACTTAAAAATTAAAGAAAATAAGCTGAAATACATTTTTTAAATTCGATATTAGCAAATAATTTAAATTCCTCCTCTTGCTAAGGGTCAATTTCCAAGCATATAATCTCACTTGTGGCTCTTCTAACATTTCCTGCCCAGTGGACGGTGCCCGAGGAGAATGCTGGTTCCACTTACCAGCTCCCAGGCGCAGCCCAGAGTCAAATCTGTCATTTCAGATTATTTACAAGCAGAGGCACCTGGGCCCGACTGTAACGTAATTCAAGTTTTCCTTCCAGCCCCATCCAGCTTCTCATTCAGCATCCGTGTCCCAACTTCTGGCCCATTACGCTGTCCCTCTAGGCACACGGGGCCATGAGGCCCACCATTCCCAGCCTCTCCAGACAGGTAGCCATCGCCTGGGCAACATATCTTCCTGCACTCTTTTCCAAGGAATAACTAATTACCTTAAGACAAATTTTCAGGAACACATTTTCTAAGATAAATTTTTCTTTTACCTTTCTTTAACAAGGGATTCATCAATCAGCTATGCCTTCGATGAAAGGAAATATCATCGACACGTGGGCTTGTGGTATCACAAACAGAGTGACCTATGGGAGTTCCCGCAAATCACATACCTCTGACAGCAACAGATTCTACCTACACTGGAGGTAGAGTCGTTTTCTGAAAGTTGTTTGAAGCCAAATCAAGCTCTGTGATTCTACTAAATGCCATTCTAGTTCATAGGAAGTCAAGTTCATGGCATACTAGTTTGTCTAATATATAGTTGATTTGTTTCTACCAAACATTGTGCTTTTCTATGATGAAACTTTGCAGTGAAAACCAAGAAGATATGATGCAACTTCCTAGCTTCACAGGCTAAGTTTATTTCACTTCCAGAGAAAGGACTTTTTCCTCGAAGGGGCTAATAGTGAAAAATAAATGGTCATGACGAGACCAAGCATAGAGGTCATTCTCAGGCATTTTTAAAAAACCAAAAGAAGACAGTCAGGAAAGGAGTGTTTGATCCACTTCCCAAAGTACCAGGGCTTGTTCCAAATATTTAGAAACACAGATAACACACAGGTGCGCGTGCGGTTCAGAACAGTGCGATGTCCAAATGTAACTGAATATTTAAGGGCATAATCTTGAGCAACTCCACACGAATGAGATTTGTATGTTGAGCACACCGACGTTTACACCGGAAAAATGTGAGGCTCGTAATCCAACACTTGGCGCAGGGATGGGACTTGTACGGGCGTCTGGGGCAGGACAGGAGCCAGGCAGTGGTCACTGCACAGCCACGCTACTAGCTTGACCCCTTGTCTACTGATGGAGAACATGTGTGTACCAGCCGTACTGTGTTGTATTTCCAACTCCGTTTCATTGATCTGTAATAACATTGTTCACCAGCATCAGGAGAATCTTGAGTTTGTGACAGCCGTTGTGCTAACTAATTTGCATGTATCAATGATTCTCAAGTTGCCCCCTGGATACTTCCATGAATGTCACCGTGGCTCTTGGTAAAAATTCATTTTCTTGGAGACATCCCAGATATTTTGCATGAGAATATATGGGCTAAATACCAATTCTGCATTTAACACGTGTACCAGCTGATTCTCATGCATACTACACTTTGAGAACCTTGGGTACATTCCTCCATTAAATCACTACATCAACAAAATGACATGGGTTGTATCATCCCTCAGTAAGGAAATCTATGAAGAAGTAACGTAACTAAAATCAAACAATAAGCACAAATATATTTAGTGATTTGAATACAACAATAAAAACCATAAGTTAGGAAAGCTAGTATTTAAATCCTTAAGTGGCGTTTTCGTTTTTGTTTGTTTGATTTTGTGTGTGTGCTGCTCTATACTGTGGGTTAAATCCTAGTCCTTTTATTGCACTACTAATACGTGATATGATATTATAGAAAGGATATTGCATTGGAGATACACAAGAGGCGCTGCACTTTTCCGCCTGATTGGGGCACGCACTTCTTACCTCACTGATGCGGAGCAAGGGCTGGTCCCCGTATGCGAATACACCACCGGCCTAGAAACTAGCAGGTTGGGAAGGAAGTCCCGTCATGGGAATAGGAAGGCCTGGCACTAGGTTGTAGAGCTGGAGCCCAGACACAGGAGACAAAACAGTGTTGGAGGCAACAGCTAGTTCTTTGACTCAACGTGGTAGAATATCCAGGATTTGGGCAGCTAGAGTGGCCGTTGCGTTTGTTGTCTGGAAAACAAAAAGACCCTCATCTGTAGCCGTCGACACTGGGCAAGTGGCCGTGTTAGAGATGTGTCTTTCTGGGCAGTTTGAATGATGAAGGGTCAAGAGAGACACCAGCTCTAAACACAGGGAGGATTTACTAAAGTCTACAAAAGCACCGGCTTGATGGGCACTTCGGAGCCACTGTGCTGGGCGGTCTGGAACAAAGAATTTGTCATCAGTAGCCCTTTCCTGGCAAAGGCTTCAGACCAGACACTGGATTCTTTCACTCATGGCACTGTGACCAGTTCACAGGCAAAGGGTAATTACAGAAGACTATGGTTATCAGGGTCTGCTGGCTGCCGACACTGACTGAACCTGAACAGAATAGTGAATGCAGTCGTATTTGACAACATCGGCTTCATGGCTTCCACCTCTGCTGCCTGCTTTGTTCCCAGTTGTAGGGAGGATGCTGTCCGTCCCTTAGGATCTGGAAGGTGAACAGCTTCTGCTAACATGCAATAGCGTCTTTTTGCTAGAAAGAGATAGAATTAAAGAGCGGGAAACAAATTCCGTAGTCAAACCGAGTAACGTTTTGACCGTGGCATAAATTCAAATTAGATCTGGCAAAAGGTGGAAGCAGGCTTTCGCTGTTGGTGTGCCTCTCACGTGAAGGTTTTGTTCGTCTGGATGTAAGTGATAGGGATTCTCTTCAGACTGAGCCAGTTCAAGCTTTGGAAACGTGGCGATGTCCCCTTTTGTAATAATTGCGTATTTTAGAACAGAAATGTGAAATACGGAAGAGATGATACCTGATCTGTGTTTCATTAAACACATTTATCAAAAACTGTGTACCTTGATTTGGTGAATTAGTGTTAATGTTTAAAGAATTACCTACTGCCTTTGCCCAAATGCATAGCAGTGATAGAAAATATACAAGCAGAGAAAATGTAAAATACAGACGTGAACAGCAACAACAAAAAGAATATCTCGCATCAAGAGTGAGAATCTGCAATGGCTTTTTTGTACTTTAAGCCCAGTTTGCCAAATGTTAAAACTTACTAGAAGCTTGTAATATCAAAACTTGTCATAAATAAACCAGTGTGCTGTTGGAAAGGTATAGACATGTAAAATAAAAAATCCAGACTCAAACATAGGGGAGGCTTTGCATATCATACAAGAGACATGCTACTGTCTCTAATCTTCACCAGTATCCAATTCTCTTTCTGTTATAGTCACAGCAAATTCTGTTATTTCTCTGCACTTTTGATGTTGGGTAGCACATGCCAATGGGTTACAGCCAAGGAAATATGAAGTGAAAAGTCCATGGAAAGTTCTCCAGTTCCTCTCTTCCACAGCTGCAGGAATCATGGATGGGCCTCCCTGTCAATTTTTTGAGGAACATCTACCTTGGAGAGCTATGCAAAATCACAGAAGCCTTTATGTGAATGGGAAATGCAATTTTCATTGTGTGAAAGCACAAAGATTGAGGAATTATTTGGTACCACAATGCGACAGAACCCATCAGATGCATATTATTCAAATAATCAATTTTATGTAAGGTTAATCAAATGAGATTGATTAATAAGTACATACACGCATAAATTTATAGAGCTTTAGAGGGGGTGGGGTTGATATAGGGAAAACAAAGGCTCAACAGAACCCTGTGATGATTGTCTGGCTAAAGATTTTAAGATTAGAAGGTGATGCCTACTGTTCTGAATGGTTTGCTTTAGAAAACATCTCCTTTTGTTCCCCAGGACATCCATAAAATCTCCCGTTTACAAGTGATTTGGCATGAAAACAGACAGAGCTAACCCCCCTATGGGTGCCAAAGTAATAAATATAGAAACCATATGTGTTGAAGCAGGAGTCTATTGTTTGAAGCAGTTAAGAGGATTGAAATCCCCTGGGCATTTGCAAAAGACATAGATCCTTGGATTTCCTCAGACCCCGGTAATAAGAGTTGAGGGAGAAGTTTGGAACAGTTTTTATAGATCTCGAGGGACGGTTGAATTGTAGCTGGCATTGAAGTTACTGAAATAAGATGACTGAGAGGGAGAAGATTGGTTGTGTCCTTAAATGATTGATTCTGTAGCAACATGACGACCTGGCCAGAGACCTTGTGGTTCTGCTGGCCGGGACAGAATAAGGGCAGGAGCAAATGGAGCCACAGCATAATTTGTTTTCTCTTGCTGGATAAGCTGCCCTCTGTGTCATCCCCGGCAGCCATCCTAAACTCACCATCTATTCAAAGCGAATATTACGGTAGGGGAGTCAGGAGTTCCTGGTAGGATATTGCTTTACCTGTTTATCTGGAAGATAATGGTATCTTAATTGTTATTGATAACCTGTGTGTCTGTCCTTACCATTCTTCTTTAGATATGTGTCTCTGGGTTATTTACATTCATATTGGTGTTTCCCAATCTGACTCTTTAATACCTGGGTGGGGCATGAGAAGGTATCAGGCTGATTTTTCAGGAAATAAGCTACATAGCATGTCATTTCTAGTAAGTTTTTGATGGTTTTAGCTGGAAATGATCCTGAATCCAAAGAACTGCTGAAATTGAAAAAAAAAAAAATCAAGAAAGAAACTGGCAATTTTGCTTTGGGTTGAATTCCTTTAGAAAAATGAATTAATCAGTCTTAAAAGTACAATTTGTTGTGATTAAGGAAAACCACTTAGGTTATCTGGTTCTTGTCTTAATTTCAATTTGTTAAAGAAAGAAAAAGAAAGAAAGAAAGAAAGAAAGAAAGAAAGAAAGAAAGAAAGAAAGAAAGAAAGAGAAAGAAAGACAGGAGGGAGGGAAAGGAGAGAGGGAAAGAAAGAAAAGAAAAAAGAAGGAAGGAAGGAAGGAAAGAAGGAAAGAAGCACGCATACTTAATTATGTTTATTTATTTTTCACCTAGTCATATGATATTTAAAGGAAACTCCCATAGGCATAAAAAGCTTTAGTCTCTATACAGCGAGCCATCAGTGTGAAATATCACTTCCTCTTTACCTGCTTTCACTAGTGGAAAACTTACATTGTTCAATGCCTATCAATTTTGGGGGGCACATGGGCGGTTCAAGTCGATTAAGCCTACAACTCTTGATTTAGACTCCGGTCGTGTTCTCACAGTTCTTGAATTCAAGCCCCGTGTCAGACTCTGCGATGACAATGCAGAGCCTGCTTTGGATTCTGTGTCTCCCTCTCTCTCTGCCCCTTCCCTGCTCGCGTGTGCTCTCTCTCTCTCTCTCTCTCTCTCTCAAAATAAATAAACTTTAACAACAACAAAAAATGCTATCAGTTTTCTTTGACTTGGAGTGTACTCTTTGCACAGATAAACAAAACATTGATGTGTCTCCCCTGTGTGTGTATAGGGCTATTTTTCCCTTTCTGTTCTGCCATGATCTGGTTTTTAAATGTGACTTGTTTCATAGAGGCATGTCATGGATTTTCCAACATCATTCAGAAGTATCTATAATTTCAGAGAAACTCTATCTGGACACACTGGAAATCGTAATAATCATTCAAGTCTAGTGTTTATCTGTGACAGAAAAAAAAACACCATATTTTGCAAGTTGACTTATTCCTCTAATCTTTTTGACACCACAGAAGATGGAAGAATCCTGGTAAAGTTAGAATGGGTTTTGTGAGAGATAAATTAGCAAGTATTTTTGTAAGATCAGTAATGTATTTAGAAATCCATTTCCATCCCATTTAAAAAAAGTGACCCAGTAACATTCCTACCACCAATTGAAACAAATATCCATTTACTTTAAGAGTCAAACTTGAGGATCACCCCTTTTGGGGTCACATGTAATGCCCCATCTTATCGTCCCTGACCCACGCCTCTAGATGGTATTGAACCAAAAGCTTTGAACTAAGTTTACTTTAGTTTGTTTCGAATATTAACTATGGTCTATGATTTTAATTTATGAGGTTTCCACATTCCCCAAATTCCAAACTTACGTGCTTTTTTTTCTTACAATCTGCCAATATTCACTCTACTAATGATTATAAGATTGCCAAATACTCATCATTTTTACATTTATCTCTGGATTCAGAAAGATCATTAAAGTTAACTTAATACAAATGCAGTTGGAAAGCATCTTGGCCGGGATACCTATGCATCCGTTTGATTAATCCACAACCCCGTCTTTCTTGTTTAGAGGAGCAATGTGTCTTAGGTTGATATTCTAAGAAATCATTTTGATAGGCATTCGGATCACGTACATATAATTGCTAAAAAATCAAATGTCTTGCCTTCTGTCACTGTGACACTTCTCAGGTGAGTCAGCTGTAGCATAATGATAGACAGTGTGGACTCAGGGGCCCGACTGCTGATGTTTGAGGTGACCTACCACCTATTAGGTCTGTGTCCTGAGCTGAGGTACCCCGTTTGTCTGTGCTCCACTGCCTTCCTTTGTAATTACTAGTAGACAATTTGTCTTCCTTAATGAATTAAGAAATAAGAAGCCCCCCCAAAGAGTTTTAATAGTATTTTATGCAGTGACAAAAAAAATTAGCAGTGAGGCACTTCAAAGTGACCATTCCAGATGTGAAGAATTAGATAATCCTTTCCTAGGTGGTTCAGCCATTTTCAAGTATTGTATCAATGGGAAATAGAAAAAAAAATGTGAGGATTCACATTTGTAGCTTAATTTTTATTTTTTTAAAGTTTAAATTATTTATTTTGAGAGAGAGAGAGAGTGTGTGCTCATGAAGAGGGGAGGGGCAGAGAGAGAGGGAGAGCCAGAATCCCAAGCAGAGTCCGTGCTGTCGGCACAGGGCCCAACACGGGGCTCAATCCCATGAACTGTGAGATCATGACCTGAGCTAAAACCAAGAGCCAGTCGCTTAACCAACTGAGCCACCCAGGTGCCCCATAAATTTATAGATTTAAATGCATGGACTGTGCATCTCCAAATGTTCAGGTCTTCAATACAATTATTTCATTATGGAGCCCTAACCTAACTTTTAAAGCTAAATATTCATAAGAATGTCTCCGTTTTCAAACTCTACTAAATTAGGCTTCATACGAATTTGCCAGCAAGTACAGTTGGAAGACCCGTAGATGGGAACCTCTTTGTAGAAACAAAAAGGAAATGAAGAACCACAAGATGAGACGGATCTTCAAATGGCATTCAAAGTACATGAGAGATAAGGTGTATTAAAACACATGGTCATAAAAAGTAGCAAGTATTTACCAAACTAATGATTAAAAAAAAAGAAACCTAGCCACAATGTTCTTACACTTCAAACATGAATTTTTATTTTATTTACATATTACTTTATATTTTTTATGTATTCATATAATTTTATGTATTTATACATATATATTTATATATCACTTTACATTATATATGTGAATACTTTATATTTTATTGTGTAATAAGCTTATTATATTATTATAATTATATTTTTATTATAATTATATATCATGTATGGTATATAATTATGATAATTATATAATGGCTAATAGTGTACTTTTATTATAACAAGTATATTACTTTGGAAGTATATACGTAATTATATGATTTTATATTATATTACTTTCCATATTTATATATATTTATAAATGTTTTTATATATTTTTATATTATATATGTGCCTATTTTTCTTATAAATTCACCGACTGATTCTCAAAAGATTCATTGAAACTCAAGAGATTCATTGTGTTGTCTTCAAAAGACATAAAGTTAGATCTGGATTTGAATTCTAGCTCTGCCGCTTGTAACTCTACCTTACGGGGAAAGTGCCTGCAGGCCACTTGACCTCAGTTTCCTCCTCTGGAAGGGGATGATAATAATAAAAGCTGGGAGCTGGTCAGATACCTGAAATGGGACACTGCTTCGCCCATCACAGAAGTTAGGCTGATCCCCCCACGGTGTTGCAGGTGCCGTGCTGGCCCTTGGCCGTTTGCGGGATAAATGACCCATTGGGAACATACAGCAAGGTATATATATTTAAGCATTAGTGAAATCAGGCCGACTTCGCCTGTGTTGCTCAGTAGAATTTTTAACTTTTGTGAGCTATGGAAACACTGCCGCACTTTCCTCGGAGCGCCACGCAGTGCTGTCCACGAGTGGAGATGCCGTGCCACAAATCCGCACCTGTCGGTTCTCCTGGTGAGTTGACAGCCCTTTGAAGTCCCTCCAGCGCGTCTCAGAGCTGATTCAGGTGCCTGTGCGTGCGCGCGTGCATCACACCGTCTGTCCCGAATTTGGAGAAAATGCCTTCAGTTGTCTTTGAAAGATGTTGTAGCAGACAGCCTGAAACTCCTCTGTTTACAGCAGTAATGAACTTACTTGGAACCTGTCCTTGGAAATCTGGCACTCATGTTTCTGTACTATCCAGGGGGAGAATCTTGAATGGGATCTGGAATGAGGAAGTAGGAATTTAGACTGCCAGTGAGAAAGCGTGGAAATACGGAGTTGGTAGAAATCTGTCTTCACTTCAAATTAAAACTACATGTTGAATGATCCCTGAATGTCAAGTACCGGAGATGTAGCAGTAAAAAACAAAACAAAACAAACACACACACACAAAACACCTTGCACCTTAAGGTCATTTATTATGGTGTAAATGAGAGATAAATCAGTGATTGCGATATCCAGGAAGCAGTATGTTTACGGATCCACAGCACAAAGGGTGTGTTTTGCGTGGTGCTGTGAGGTCAGGCACGAGCTTTTCACCTCACGTCGGGCTCACAGGGGACTTCCAGGGGAAACTAGTGTGAGGAGATGTATATATGTGTAAGGACAGGACAACCGGGAAATGAACCACATTTTCAGTAGGGCCAACCAAGTGTCTCTCTGGGCACACTGGAATAAGTGATGAGCCCATAATTTCATTCTTCTACTGTATTGACTCTTCCCCCACCCCCACTTTTATAATTTGCAATAATGTTGTTTAATGACTTTCTTACTTGTGAAAGTTACTGCTATAATTACCGCTGCCCCCTCATGAAGTAATAGAAAAAAATATATATCTCTATCCCGGTTCCTAGCACACAGCTTATAAGATGTTTGCAGTTTCCTAAGTGATTGGGGTGTTTCCTAAACCAGTCGGTATTTTCTGAGTGATGGGAACATCTTTTGTTCTAATGAGGAGTCTTTGGGTGGGCTTCTGCACAGGGACTGATCACCAGAAAGGCCAAGCCATGACTAGAAGCTTGGAGGTTTCAGCCCCACCACCCATCCTCCAGAGAGGAGAGAGGGCTGGACCTCGAGTCAATGATCCATCATGCACACATGGAAGCTTCCCTATTCCAAAAATATGGAAGAGCTTCTGGGTTGGTGAACACACCCACATGCCCGGAGGGTGGGGCTGCCCAGCCCAATGGGGACTAGAGGCTCCTGAGCTCAGGACGCTTCCATATGTGTCTTTTCATCTGGCCAATCATCTGTATCCTTTAGTATATTGTTTATAATAGGCTGGTAAATGTAAGCAAGTGCTTCCCTGAGTTCTGTGAGCCATTCTCACAAATTATTGGACCCAAGGAGGGAGTCATGGGAAGCAGAATTTATAGCTGGTCCGTCAGAAGTACACGTGACAACTGGAGTTTGGAGTCCCCCTGAAATGGAGGAGTCCTGTCGGACAGAGCCTTTAACATGTGGAACCTGGCACTCATCCCAGGTAGATGGTGTCAGAACTGAACCGTATTGTGGGATGCCCAACTGGTGTCACAGAACCGCTTGGCAGGCGCGACACCACACATCTGGTGTTAGAAGTGAAGTGTCGTCATCGTGTGAGGGCAGAGGAGAAACAGGGAGTTTTCCCATACGCCCCCCAACCTCACCCCCCTGGGGGCAGCCTTCTTGCATGCTCTACTAGCTGGCCTGGCTGAACGCACGAGGCCACCATATAATTATTGTCTCCATTCTATCCAGGCCTTTTATTAGAGTTCTATTTTTAAACATCATTTCATTCTCTTTTATAGCTTTCCTTAATGCATCGAACAAGCAACCTTTGATTTACCACTGCCCTGTGCCTATGTGAATGTTCTGAAACACAGGTCAGATGTGGAGCATTACTTAAAAGTGTTCTCTCGTGCACTAATGTGCCGGCATTAAGCATGAGGTAGCAGCAGAGACGCTACTCAGCGAAGAGAAATTGCTTTTACGTGAATCAGAGCAGTAAATTCTTAAAATCCTCTACCCCTAAAATGATTAAATAAATGAATTTTTCAAACGTTGAATAAAACATCTTAACTCAGACTATTGCCGCAAACTCAAAACAAAATAAATTACTGTGCAAATCCAAAGTTAGTGAAGGAAATGCAAATGTTCAACCAAATGGCCTGAAGCATAACTATTATTTTTGTTTTACTTAAATGTTCCTCATACTTTAAGAAGCTATTATATTACCAATACACATGTTCCAGTAATATCAGAGGTGTTTTATGAAGCATGGGATACTTGGCATCACTACTTAAATTTCCACTCGGTTGAACATTAGTGTCTCAGTTACACTCGGGGTGGCCTCCTGCCTGATGTGACATCTTCCTACCCTCTGGCATCCCAGCAGCCCCGGAATCCTGTCCGTGCTGTCTCCCAAATAATTCTGGGATCATCACCACCTCCATGCCCTGGGCCATACTACACTTGTATCTCACGTGGATTATGGGACTAATTTCTGGATTGATGGCCTTCAGAGCACAGGGAAGAGCTGTTACTGTGCTGGCCAAATTTGTCTTTCATTTGTTTTGGGAATGCTTACTTTCCAGGAGAAGAATACCTATGAGATGTTTCACGGGAAACTAAATTTTTCCCACCGTTATGTGGTTTCAGTAGGATTCATTTCACTATGGAGTATGAAAGGGTGAAAGGGAGGTGATCAAAGTATGTGCAAAACTTGATATGTAATATGTGATGTGTATTTATATGTAATATGTATATAATATATGTAATAGGTAAAGGCTGAAAGGCTTTACATTTTCATCTGTTCCAGGGGGGTTGCCCACACCATCTTGTTTAATCTATACCACAGATGTCTCAGATGAGCACCCATGACTCACCCTGGTATGAGAACATGAACGTTCTAGGTCACGTAGTTAAGTGGTGGAACCCTTTCCCACTTTGTTTTCCAGATAGACGCTCTCACATGAGCATGAGACTTAGAGTCTTGAAGACCTGTGTTAAGTCCTGCTCCAGCATTTAGCACAGACTGCCACTAATTCAAATATTCAGTGAAAGTCCAAGAAACAAATAAGCAAACACACAAAACAAAAAAGGAGTGTGTCAGTATTACTCTTCCAGGAAAAAGCAGATCTTAATCAACTCTGGAATCATTTCAGGAAAAGGGAGACAGGCTAGTAGAAAGATGAAGGACGGATTCAGGGACGCGTGGCAGATAGATGAATAAATGGATATCTTAATAAACATTGATCTTTGACCTGTTTCTCTTCAATGTAACACATGTAAACCACATGGGTACTTCTTAGAAACGACTCCAGAGAGGCACAAAGCCATTGCAGGTGACATATAACCATGACCATTTAATCCCTATTATCAGAAATCAGTTAGTGGTTTTACCTATTTAGGTACAAAGCTGAGTCCAAATTGATATTCCTTCCTCTTTTTTGTTTTTAATGAATTTTTTTCAACATGTATTTATTTTTGAGAGACAGAGAGAGACAGAGCGTGAGCAGGGGAGGGGCAGAGAGAGGGAGACACGGAATCCAAAGCAGGCTCCAGGCTCTGAGCTGTCGGCACAAAGCCTGACACTGACACAAGGCTCAAACCCACAAGCCATGAGATTATGACCTGGGCCAAAGTCGGACACTCAACCGACTGAGCCACCCAGGCACCCCACAAATTGATAGTCCTTCCCCTTTATCGCACTCTCCCCATTCCTACCCACCCTAGTAGAGAACTTATTTTACTTTCAGTAATACACATTTTCATCCAATACTATTTTAACATGCTTATTGTATTTTACTTTAAAAAATTCTCAAAAAATTAAAAATAGAACTACCCTATGACCCAGCAGTTGCACGACTAGGAATTTATCCAATGGATACAAAAATGCTGATTCGAAGGGGGACATGTACCCTGATGTTTATAGCAGTATTATCAACAATATCCAAATTATGAAAAGAGCTCAAATGTTCATCAACAGATGAATGGATAAAGAAGATGTGGTGTGTATGTGTGTGTGTATACACACACACACACACACACACACACACACACACACAATGGAATACTACTTGGCAATCAAAAAGAATGAGATCTTGCCATTTGCAACAATGTGGATGGAACTGGAGGGTATTATACTAAGCAACATAAATCAGAGAAAGACATATGATTTCACTCATATGTGGAATTTGAGAAACACAACAGATGAACATAGGGCAAGGGAAGAAAAAATAAGATAAAAGCAGAGAGGGAGGCAAACCATAAGAGACCCGTAAATACAGAGAACAAACTGAGGGTTGATAGAAGCAGGTGGGTGGGGGATGGGCTGAATGGGTCATGGGCACTAAGGAGGGTACTTGTTGGGATGAGCACTAGGTACTGTATGTCGTGATGAAATCACTGGGTTCTACTCCTGAAGCCAAGACTACACTGTATGTTAACTAACTTGAATTTAAATAGTAATAAAATCCTTCAAGTTTCTGTCTTACTCCTACAATGTATGGGTTGAATTACCTTTGTATGTTTAAATTAGATAAATTTCAATGCATGGAATTGCAATGTTGCTTGCAACCCTAAGGACTGAGAGCAAGCGAAGGCCTGAGATGCCTTTGGCATCTTGTCTGCGTCTGTGCCTGTGCCCATAGGGGCTGGACCGTAGAGATGTTATCAGTTTGCTTGGTGTGGGGTAGATGGGAACCATTGACTACAAAATGTAAGCTTATCTATGTGCAAGTCAGGAAAAATACAAAGTTGAGATTATGTATATTTCTTTTTTTTTTTAATTTTTTTTTCAACATTTATTTATTTTTGGGACAGAGAGAGAGCATGAATGGGGGAGGGGCAGAGAGAGAGGGAGACACAGAATCAGAAACAGGCTCCAGGCTCCGAGCCATCAGCCCAGAGCCTGATGTGGGGCTCGAACTCACGGACCGCGAGATCGTGACCTGGCTGAAGTCGGACGCTTAACCGACTGCGCCACCCAGGCGCCCCTATGTACATTTCTTATGATTATATTTTCAGGTTGCAAACATTAGGTATTTTATAAAATCAAGTCTAGAGCTGGGCATTGAGTTCACCCATTGGAAAAGATTACATTTTCTCCAAAAGCGTAGATTCCATTTTCCTTTATTATCACAACAGTTTTTAAGAATCTTGATGGCAGATTTTTGTATATATTATTAATGTATTTTTTAAATTTCAGATAACATATTTTTCAGTATGAAATAAATCAGTTAATTTTGAATTTCTGAACTGACTTTGCCGGTAGGGTTCCTTTTTGAAATTATTTTTCAGTACTTTGGAAGTCTGCTTGGTGCTTGACTTTTAAATACGAGAAATATTGAAATCAGAATTTCAAAAAAATCATGAGAAATGTGAATACCTAAACAAAAAACTATAAGGTCGTAGACTATAGCTACCTCTCACTGATAGGGATTTTAAAAAGTGACTTTACTCCAAGATTGGGGTGCTTGGGTGGCTCAGTCAGTTAAGTGTCTGATTCCTGACTTCGGCTCAGGTCATGATCCCAGGGTTCGTGAGTTCGAGCCCTGTGCCTGGATGCATGCTGACCGTGTGTAGACTGCTTGGGATTCTGTCTCCCTCTCTCTCTCTCTCTGCCCCTCCCCTGCTTTCTCTCTCTCTCTCTCTCTCTCTCTCTCTCTCTCTCTCTCTCTCAAAATAAGTAAAAAATAAACTTTTTAAAAAAGGGACTTCACTTCAAGGTGATAAATTGATGTTCACAGTTAATAGTCTCAAAATGTTGTATTGACAATAATACGACTGAAGAAGCCTGGGAAGCACCATTAACTTTAACTCTATAGACACGTTATTAGGGAGCCTGCATTGATGAGTACCCAAGGGACCTTCTCTGAGATTGTAGTATATGAAATTTATCTGGTTTATAACATGCCCACTTTCAAAGTAATTCTTTTAAATTAATGACTTTTCTAGGGAAGGCCCCCTCCGTGGGAGGCAATTTATTCATATTCCTTAGGAGATTTAATATAAATTGTACTCCATTAATTTAATAAACCTCCCAGTTTTTACAAAGGTGCCTTTTGGGAGCAAGAGAACATAGATCTTGGTTTGGAGAGGAAGAGAACAAATAGGAAATATCACTATCCGAATTACAATCAGGACGGGCAGAAGTATGGTGGGGCAAGCCCTGAATATCAGAGAGATAGTTTCATGATGTCTAATGATGTGACACAGTTGGGGAATGGGAGGAGATGGAAAGTAGGAAAATAACTACATTTTTCATTTGGGAGTCGCAGAAGACCGTCTTTTACTGTTACATAGATAACTGTGCGTGTGTGTGCCTGTGTGTGTGATAAACAGGCCATATGGGGGGCGCCTGGGTGGCGCAGTCGGTTAAGCGTCCGACTTCAGCCAGGTCACGATCTCGCGGTCCGTGAGTTCGAGCCCCACGTCGGGCTCTGGGCTGATGGCTCAGAGCCTGGAGCCTGTTTCCGATTCTGTGTCTCCCTCTCTCTGACCCTCCCCCGTTCATGCTCTGTCTCTCTCTGTCCCAAATATAAATAAACGTTGGAAAAAAAAATTTAAAAAAAAAAAAAAAAACAAAAAACAAAAAAAACAGGCCATATGGTATTTTTCACGTTAAACCAGTGGTTCATTTAATTCCTATTAAATCCTAGTGCCTCTGGGTTGTACTGAACATGAAGAGACTGTCATCTGGAGAAGTTTAAGAAGGAGCCAACAGCTTTTACACTTGCTGTGATTCTCTGCTGTAAGTCCTGGTTGGCTCTGCTTCTTCAAGAGTTGAACCCAGGGGGCCATCTGGTTGGCTCAGTCAGTTAAGCCTCCAACTCTTGATTTCAGCTCAGGTCATAATCTCATGGTTTCTTGGGATCGAGCCCCATGTTGGGCTCTGCATTGACAGCACAGAGCCTGCTTGGGATTCTGTCTCTCTCTCTCTCTCTCGCTTTCTCTCAAAATAAATAAGCTTAAAAAAAAGAGTTGAATCCATGACCAAAGGAATACACCGTGCTATGCATAAACACATAAAAAGCACACTCAAATAGGCAATTATGTGCATCAGCCATGGAATGAAACCATAAAATGTCACATCTGACCTGTTTGAACCTTTTTGCGTCTCGACTTACTTGCCTGATTCCACAGTTCTTACTGTGAGTTGATTTACTGCAATGCTATTTGTATTATTTTTAAGGCTTCTATGATAAAGTACCACAGAGTAAGTAGGTGGCTTAGACAATAAAGATTTATTCTTCCACAGTTTTGAGGGCAGGAGCCCAAACTCAGGGTGGTGACGTGGCTGGTTTCATTCTGAAGCTTCTCTCCTGCTGTGAGGACAGCCATCTTCTCCTCGTACTGTCATGTGATCTCTTCTCCGTGCATGTGCCCTGTCCGTTCTGATCTCTGCCTGTAAGGACACCCTCATATTGGATCACGGTCATGCATATGACTTCATTTTACTTTCATTGCTTCTTCAAAGGCCTTATCTCCACATGCAGTCACATTCTGAGACACGGGGTCTCAGACCCACAATGTAAATTTGGAGGAGGGCAGCAAAATTCAGCCCATAACATTATTTTTCCAGTTTTCACTCATGTGAATCAATTACTTACCCTCCCACGATCGAACTCTTTCAAGTGGTGCCAACGAATGTGGTACAAGTTCAAGATATTCTAATGGGAAGACATTGCTCTAGGAGGCATAGACCCTGTTATAAAACATGTCCTCACAGTGTCCTCCTTTTCCATTACATCCTGACTCCCTCCTTGTGGAATTAAGGCAGAAACTATTTGTTCAGGAAGATTTTAGGAAATTTGAATAGCTTCTTAGTGTTACTCATGCTATGGATATTAAGCAATATCTAGACCAGATCTCTCGGATTGTTCATTCTGTGCAAAGACAGTCACCATGTGAGGAAAACACTCAAGCACCCAGAGCAGGGTTTGCGTGGAGGGGACTGAGGGGCTCCTCAGTCAGCATCAGCTGCTCGACTTGTGAGTAAACCTCCTTGCTCATGGATACTCCTGCCCCAGTCAAGCCTTTGAAGGACCGTAGCCCCATCTGACAGCTTCACAGTAGGCACATAAGAGACCTCATGCTAGAAAGATCCAGTTAAGACATCTCTGATTTCTCTTTTTGGCAAGAACTGCCATCTTCCAATAATTCACAAAATGACCCACACAAAGCGAAAGAGGAGAGGCACCCGCTGTATGTTCCCTAGGCCCTTTAGAAAACATGGAGTTGTTCCTTTGGTCACATACATGTGAATCTACAAGAAAGGTGATATTGGGGACATCAAGGGAATGGGCAGTGTTCATAAAGGAGAGCCCCCCCCAGATGTCCCCATGGCAAAACTGGAAGGGTCCATAGTGTTACCCAGCATGCTGTTGGCATTGCTGTAACCGACCAAGTAAGGGTAAGATTCTTGCTGAGAGAATTAATGTATATACTGAGCATATTAAGCCCTCAAAGAGCCTTCCTGAAGCATGTGAAGGAAAATGATCAGAGGAAGAAGGAAGCCAAAGAGAAAGGTACTTGGGTTCAGCTGAAGCGCCAGCCTGCCCCACCCAGAGAAGTGCACCTTGTGAGAATACACAGAGAGGAGCCTGAGCTGCGGGAACCCAGTCCCTGTGAGTTCACGGCACGGCAAGTATAAGAAAAGATAGGCCTCGGGACTGTTAAAAGAAAAAAGAAAAAAGAAGAGGGAGGAGGAGGAGGAGGAGGAGGAGGAGGAGGAGGAGAAAGAAGAAGAAGAAGGAGGAGGAGGAGGAGGAGGAGGGGGAGGAGGGGAGGGGAAGAAGATATTTCTGGTTTCTGGACCCAGGACACTTTGAGAGAATTGTTTCATATTGTATTTTTACATGTGTTTTTGTGTTTTGTGTGCGTGTTGTCCCTTATTGACGCCTGAACCAGTTTTGAATAACTAAAATTTCATAGAAAGATTTTTTTACCTAATAAGTTTGAAACAATAAAAAATTTTTCCAGCTATGAATTTCAAGTCATTACTGCTTATTCTTGTTTTGCATCTCCACCGAATGCATCCATTATGATTTTTAAAAATCTTATCAATTTTGTTACTGGTTTATTTGTCCATGAGAAAGTTCTGAGCAAATCAGAGGGGAGGATCAAGATGGAAGTGATAACATGAAATATGGAATGGAGAAGTAGGAGGTGGGGCATCAGGAGAGGAAAGGCTGGAAAAGCAAGAGATGGGGACAAAGATATTTGTTCTTGAAAAGTGAAGAAGAGGGGACACCTGGGGGGCTCAGTCGGTGGAGCGTCCGACTTGGCTCAGGTCATGATCTCAGTTTGTGAGTCTGAGCCCCACATCGGGCTCTGTGCCGACAGCTCAGAGCCTGGCACCTGCTTCGGATTATGTGTCTCCCTCTCTCTCTGTCCCTCCCCTGCTCTCTCTCTCTCTGTCCCTCTCTCTCTGTCCCTCTCTCTCTCAAAAATGAATAAACATTAACAAAATTTAAAGAAAAAGAAAAATGGAAAAGAGGAAGCAGGAGGGAGAATAGGCAAACATTCTCAATTCAGGAAAACTGGTTTAACATCCTGTCTTGGTCTATGTTTAAATAACCTAAAGTGACCCATTATAAAAATTTATATGGGTTTTTTAAAAGTTGCCACTTCCCAGGGGTGCTGTGTATAGTCTGTATCTCATCTGTAATTTTACAAGGGATGCAAGGAGGCAGTTATTAATTTTAATTCTAATTCTTTTTTTTTTCTATTTTTAAGAAAGAGAGATTGATTGAGAGAGAGACAGAGAAAGAAAGGAATTCTGATAAACTATTGATTTGTTCCCTGCCTGAGTCTGGAAGAGTATTACAGGTGGCGGTTCTCTCGAGGCTCACGGGATGAAAATCTTGACCACAGTGCGGTCATTATCCCCTCATATTAAAGGAAAGGCTGTCCACATCATTAAACACCCTGCCTGCTGACCGAATCAATAATAAATGTGCACAGAACTCATACATAGTAAATGTTAAATAAACGCTGGTTTCTGTTCTTACTAACAGATACATTTCTCTATCTAAGCTACCAGTAGCTAAATTCATGGGCAGAATATATTATAGAATGTGTGGTTTAAATGGGATTGGAAGGAAGGGGCGCCTGGGTGGCTCAGTCGGTTGGGCGTCTGACTTGGCCTCAGGTCATGATCTCACGGCTTGAGTTCGAGCCCCGCGTCGGGCTCTGTGCTGACAGCTCAGAGCCTGGAGCCTGCTTCGGATTCTGTGTCTTTCTCTCTCTCTCTCTGCCCCTCCCCCGCTCACACTCTGTCTCTCTCTCTCAAAAATAAATAAACATTAAGATCAAAATTTAAGTGGGGTTGGAAGGAATCTCAATACATGTAAAGTAAGCCCATAGAGGGAAATTGTACCATAAAATGTATCTCCAAGATCAACAAATGCTCATCATTTTAGTTAAGTAACCTGTGGAATAAAGTAATAGGTAACATAACCGTGACATTCAAAAACCAATTGTCTTCCTCTACTCACTGATTTCCCAGCAATAGAACCTAGGAATGTGCCTGAAATATGTAAGGTGTTCACCGAATGTTTTCTGAATGAAGAATTACATGTGTGTGCACACCCGCATGCTTAAACGCACGTGCACGTGTAACTGCCCGGGAGGACTAAGTGTCTCAGTTGGAGCAAAGGTGTTAAAAGAAATAAGGGCCTCGGGTTGCAACCACTTTACTAGAGGAAGTAAGATCTCTATTTGTGACAGGTGTCTCCATGGCCACTTCCCATCCGTCCCCTTTCTGTCCCTGCCAGCACCCCACCAGTGTCCTCACTCACACTACGTAGGCCAATGGGAATTTGAGGAGGCAGGTAATTTCTGTAATTCTCTTACAATTTGAACGGTCTGGGACAAATAGCAGCAGGAACACTAAGGTGTTCACATCACCCAGCCAGCTGACTCCCGGTTGAGTCTCGTCATACAAGGTACCCCTGCCACTTGGTACCCAGATGTGTGCACTTCTCAGGCAGTGCTGTTACTAATTTCCTGCTGGGGCTCGTGCCATGGTCATCACTGGTGGCAGACTGCACACCGCGGAGCTCTTCACGTGCTGCTTAGGCTCAGAGGGGTTCCATGCAGGACTCTGTGTCTCCTGTTGAGTGTTCGGGCAGGATCGAAGGCTGGAGAGGAGAGAGGGTCCTGAGAAGGAGTCCATATTCTCCTATGGCGGAGTTATTTTCATATTGTTGCTTACTTATTTTCCATTCATTCACATTTACCCGATATGAAATAGATCCAGGGCTAGACAGAGCCACCACAAGGCTAACAGTAATTAAGATGGCATGAATATTTTACTTGCACTGGTTTCCACCTGCATTGTGTCAAAAGAACCCTGTGGAAAGAGCCACAGTAACAGCCTGCCTTCTTGGGGAAATGCTTTTCTCAGAAGAATCACATTTGGCTGACTCTTGTGCTCTTAAGTGTGAGACATCCACCTGTATTATTTATAACTAAGAATAATTATCAGCCTGAGAGGACTGCCCACACAGAGAAAGGTCTTCTTTGACTCGTAGCTTGTGAGGTACCTTATAAAAACGTAATTTGGTTTTTGTATAAACTATTAATTGTGATAAAATTGTATTTCTGCTTCTCAGTCTTCCAGCTATTAGTATAAAAATTTGAAAATCTCAGCTTCCTTTGCTCTGTATTCGTTTGATTTGCATGATGTCGTGTGAATTAAGAAATCTCCTTCCAACACAGGGCAATTTCTTGTGAAGGTCGCACACCGATATGCCATTTTCTCCTTTGAGAACATTTTCTTGTACCTCATTTTTTTTCTATAAAATGGAAATGCTTTTACATACAACTTGCCATTTCATACTGGTATTGAATGAATAACTAAGACATGTCTCAATGTTTTTTTTCTTCTTCACAAGGGAAAGACATACTGCAAAGGCTGCATTCTGTTATAGATTTTCTGTTTTACAGTGATTGTGCATTCTTTAAGGTTATTGTCATTTAGATCTGTATTTTGATTTTTTTCTTCATTTGGCTGGATATTCTAAGCTCTCCTAGTTGAATAATAAAGGTCCTACTTGGCTTTTGTCTTCGTGCCATTATAAGATCCTTATGGGTACATATTACGCATCTTTTAAACAGAGGAAAGCCTGTCTATCATTCACACCGTCAGGATGGGAGGGAAATTTTTATATTGCTGGCCAGACTATTTCACTGAGTCCAATTTCACAAGCCATTAACACTCTGAAAGGGGGAATTAATTTGAATGTCTATCATAGTCTAGAAAGGGGGTCAAAATATTGGGAAATATTATTCAGTTGACCTCTTAGAAAGGACAGATGGATGGCAAAGATGAATTCATATGTTTAGTAAATAAGATGGGGGGAATTTTCTCACTTAAGTATTCATTAAGAATTTCAAAAGCGTCCTCGTTGTCCTTGGTGCAGTTCTAGAACAGATCCAGAAAGCGAGAAGTCTACATAGAGAGCTCTGAAGTGAGCTCAGACACAAATACACATACGGCATTCAGGTAACTAGAAAGAAACACACAGACGTGTGGAGTTGTGGAATCGGTGTCAAGCATCACAAACAGAAGTGATTGCCTTTACGGACATTATAACGGCCACTAATTCAGTGTATTAAGAAGCAAATAGAAAGGGCAACTGGGCAGGAATAGAGTAGCCGCTCCTTCCAGCAGCTGTTATCCAATGGATGTGCAAGTCAAATGTAAATGGTCAGCTTTTCCTCCCCTAACTCCCCCTCCTCCTTCTCCTCCTCCTCCTCTTTCTCTTCCCCCTTCTCCTTCCCATCTTCTTTCACATTCATCTCTTCAAAGTGGGGAAGGACCTTATGGTGAGAAAAACAGAACCCAGGATTCTCGTGTCAGAAGCAATGGGCATAGGGCCCAGTCAGAGACGAGCGGCGAGGTCCCAAGGTGAAGCTGGCATCCGCGGGGATGTTCTGATTGGCGGTAATAACAACACTGCTGCTCTCCCTCTACTGTCACCAGCACTACTGGTATCTACAGTATCTGCTCATCGAACACATTGGCAGAGAGAGATTAAGTGGATTTCATGAGTTCTCACTACAGGGAGTGTCCGAACAAGAAGGTGAAAGCAAAGCTGTCTGACTCCGGAGCCCGAACGCTTAATCACTACAAGATACCCCATTACAAGGAGTTTCAAAGAGTTGGTATTGTTTCCAGGGGACAGTGGTATTGTTACTTCTTCAGGAAGAAGTCCAGAAATAGTTTGCCTTTTTTTTTATTTAAAAAAAAAAATATATATACATATATATGTGTTTGAGAGAGAGAGAGAGAGAGCAAGCGAGCGATCTAGCTGGGGAGGGCCAGAGAGAGAGGGAGACACAGAATCGGAAGCAGGCTCCAGGCTCTGAGCTGTCAGCACAGAGCCTGACGCGGGGCTCGAACTCACGGACTGCGAGATCGTGACCTGAGCCGAGGCTGGATGTGTAAGCGACTGAGCCGCCACCCAGGCTCCCCATGTTTTGCCTTTCAATCTAGATTTCAAGACTTTGTTGAAGATGCTGAAACAAGAGGTATTTCAGGGAACATTATGGTTCAGGATTTGAAACCTTGTGTCTGAGACCATTTCTTGCCCTTAAGTGTGGAAGCAATGTCAAGGCTTGGAGAAGGCTCTGTGCTGTGCATGAACTCTGCATTCTCCTCTGCATTTTCCACTTTTAATTGCCTGCTTATCCCTTCGGGAGGGGGCGGGTTTAGGCCGTCTTGTCACCAGTCACGGGCACGAGCAGATGGGGAACACTCTCCCAGGGCCCACTCTGGGGCCTGCGCCTGGGATGAAGTTCTCTCCTCTTATTGATGACTTACGTGGCGAACCGATGGCCGAGAACTGCAGGATTAGATAGAAGAGTGGTTAATAAATCAGGTAGCCAAATATCTTAACAGGGTTGATTTATGGGCAGAGTGTACCAAGATTGAATATAGAATCATATAACCAAAGTGAATGGAAACGTCTTCATTTGCATCTAGGTAAGTAACCACAAAACCACAAAATATTGTGGTGAGGCTTCGCAGGCGCTTGTGTGAAAACTGAGAGGTTTTATAGGATATAATACTCAAGGTGCATCAGCACCGTAAGAGCACAAACCCCCGAGTCAGCAAAGATTCCTTCAGACCAGGAGGCCTGACCCGCTACACACCATCTTTCTGAAATCACATTTCCTTATTTGCACGATAGTTAATCCTATAGAGGGGAGCCTGGGTGGCTCAGTCGTTTAAGCGTCAGACTCTTGATTTCGGCTCAGGTCATGATCTCAGAGTTCATGAGTTCGAATCCCACGTTGGGCTCTACGCTGACAGTGCGGAGCCTGCTTGGGATTCTCTCTCTCTCTTCCTCTCTCTGCCCCTTCCCCACTTGCTGTCTCTGTCAGTCTCTCTCTCTCTCTCTCTCTCTCTCTCTCAAAATAAATGAACTGAAAAAAAATTAAAACAATAGAAATTTCACCAGAAGAGATCATTTATTATAAATGCAGCTCCTGGCATAAAGCCGCCATTCAAAAAAGAAAAAAATCTGACGTTTTGACTCTTTATCAGATCAATAACTCTTATGCAAAGTGAGCCTGCATTTAAAGTACTTAAATGCTAAGTACAGGGGCAGTCACAATCCTGCTTCATTGAGAGGAGGTTGGAGCAAGCGGGAATGACTTCAGAAGGGGGCTAATCTAGTTGATAAGACTCTCAAAATCATGGCACACAGGAAGCAGGGGAAAATGAGAATGTTAAAAAGATGGAAATTATGTACATTGAGTAGAAGTCAATCCAGACCTCTTGATGTACAGGACATGCAATGCAGCACTGAGCTTTTCCGCATCAGGAGAGAAAATGTTCCCTGGGCCCTACTTTTATGCGAGCTGGGAACTCGTTTTGAAGGCTTAGGTTGTATTTCAGAAGCACGGGTCAGAGGATGGCTGGGGGTAGTTGGATTGGCCTGGTGAGATGGCACGACCCGTCACCATCAGGTGATGGAGAGGGAGGAGCCAGAATACACACCCATCCGCGAGGACCGACTGCTGGCTTTTGTCTCGTCACGCGTGAGGTGCAAGTCCGCCCCCCACCACTCTGGTTCTGTCTCTCCTGGTGGACTACAGACTCTTACCTTTAAAGCCTTTCAGGTCGGCAACATAGAGCAGCAGAAGTGCCGAAACGTTGACGTAGAGCCTGCACTGATGACAGAAGGGATCCCGCAGGCGTACCGCTGGAGGAGATGCTCCCGTGTTTTCGTGACCAGTCTCAGGCCTGTAGACGAGGCCCAGCTCCGAGGCCGGACAGAGGGCGTGACAGAAAAGAGCCTGCAGGGCAGAAACGGATACACCACCACTACCTGATCAAAGCCCGCACTTACCTACCGAAAATTTCTCTACCAAAAACGCTTGCATGTGTGCATTTCCCGGTAACCCTAGCCTTCAATACACAAGATAACCGGAAGGGGGGTTGCCATGGCAAGAACAAAAACAAAAACGAAAATGAATGAAGTATTTGGTGTGTTATTAGCAAACATGCCTTTGTTCGAAAACAAGCATACTTCTAATGAAAATAAACATCTTAGTACAAGCAGCTGACCCATCTGACAGGCAGCTTGGCTCATTTTAATTAGGAGAGGTGTCCTCCTTTTAACCGCAATTGGGGCGTGAACTGAACCCCAGCGGCTGTGTTCATCTGAAACAAAGAGTGCTCTTAAATATGATAGGTCAGCTCTGAATGTGGGATACAGAAAACAGGGCATAAGTCACTTTATTTTCTCCATACAATTCAATGTGTATAAAATATTTTAATGGCCACAAAGGTATAATGCTCCCTGAGAACAAACAGTTAGCATCTACTTTAATTTAGATCTTCTTCATATTTTCTCTTTCCTCTATTTATATTTCTTCCATCCTGTTGGATACATTATTGTAGCTCAATGTGTCGATCTGGTCTTTCCTTCTAATGCTTCCTTCCCATGGATTGTAACTCGGCAAATTCCATCTTTATTAATTAGAAGTCATAATTGACAACAGGTTATCATAAGGATAATATTGAAGGTGATATTTTCTTTCTTTTTTTTCTTCGTATGACCAGTATCTCCAGTGTGATATAAACTACAGGATTTTGAGGGGATGCTTGTGGTAAAATATTGTAATCAGTGAAATATCGTTCATACTTTCTGGGAAATTGTCTATTTGCCATTGCATGCAAATGAAATCTATTTACATCCTTCGGTTTTCTTTTTGTGGAATTTTATTGCTCTATTACTAACAATCAAAATGAAATGTTTATATTAACATTAATAGCTTGGATGATAGTTAGTACAACATATAATAATTTTTCTAGGTAAATTGCTTTTTTCCCCCAATTCCCTTAAAAAATCTGTGCCTGGGAGGGAAATTTGTTCCTGCAAGATAAGTTTTGGAATCAGAAAATGTTTTCTTGCTAGCTTCTTTTCAGAGTCAGCGGCGTTGTATTATCTTTTAAAAATTGGATATTTTTATTCTTTTTTTTTAATGTCAAGGAAAGTCTACCTGAGGACAGTTTCTGATACAAGTTTTGCTTATACAAGAGAAATGTAGACGTGCACAGACAGGCAGAGGAACAGATACAGGTGGAACATAAATATTTGCCCCTCTCTAAGACCCAGAAACATCTGGGCAGGTCTCATGTGTGTTCGGGGTGGGCTGTCTGTAGCTTTCTATGAACTGAAGTGATTTTCTTGGACGGACAGTGCCTGCTGGACACGTAGTCCCTGCAGGCTGATAGGAGCAGCGTGGTCTCTGTGGCCTTGGGAACCCATGTCCGAATGTGAGGAGGAATGCAGGGATGAATGCCGCCTGAAGGGCTGGGTTTTACAGCACTTCTTCCAAGATATATTGCGTGTCTTTATGTAGCTTTGCTACAGAGTCTAATACCCAGGAAACATCCAGGAAGCATTTGTTAAATCAGTAAATTATGGAATGAGAGTCAAATACACTGGGTGCATCCACAGAGACTGCCTTCAAACTTTAAATGTTTCAAATGCTGGCTCAGGGTGGTTGGAGTATCGTCCAAGGAACAGAGCATAGGCCAGATTTAATAGTAAGTAATTTGCAGTCTTCAAATGCTGCCCCAGGAAGAACATTATGGCCCCTCCAGTAACACTGACGTGTCATCTAAGGGTCTAAGTCTAGTGAACTTGCCTTAGGCGTTCTATGCCCCACACTTTCGGGGGTCTCCCTGAGCATCAGCACTTGCAGATACTGTGAGACTTTCCTTGCTGGAAGCTAAAAATCAACAGAAGCCTCACCACCATGAAGTTCAACCTACTGAGGCTTGCGGTGGTCTAGAAAGGGCAACATGTACTTGAGGGCAGCTCAGACAGCACGATGCTCGAGGCCCAAAACACAGGAAGTCAGTGGGCTAGTCAGCCTTCGAGATGGATGCGAAGGGATCCCGGGGGCCAAGAAAATCTACTCAATTTTCCTCAAAGAATGTAAGAGAAATGGTAATTTACTTTATCTGCATGTAAATCAAGCTGTGGGCTAGGAATCAGGGTCACCTGTCCAATTAGCTTTTCTTTCCTGTCTCTGAGAGACAACTGTGTGCTTTTGCTACATGATTAAGGAAGTACTACTGTTCAGTCCCAAGAAGGCTTGCTCTGGAGTGCTTTCCTGTTGTGCCGTGTGCGGAATGTGTTCAAATAGTTGACTCAGCAATTCCTTTAGACACCTGCCTCTTCCCACCTTCAAAGAGTATCCCTTTGCAGAGAAGCTACTGTAAATTGGAAAAACTGACTTTATTGTTATAGTCCAATGATCGTGAGACTATAATTCAAACCCGGTTTAGATCTTCTGGGAATAAGAAAAATATAAGTAGCAAATCTTTAACAAGGTCCTTGGTGTGGTTCATGTAACAGTTTTTCTCTCAGTCGGGTCAAAAATGCTGAGACTTGCTCCCCTTTTATACTTTGCTCCTGCAATCAATTTTAATTTTTTACTGTCAGAGTAGTAGATTGGAATAGTAGATTGGAAATAAATAAAATATGAAATTTGAAGCATAGCAAATATGAAAAGTAGCTGTCAATTACTGTCCCGTGGGCAATAAAACCAAAAAAGGTAAGTATATTAACAAGAATAAACAGGGGCGCCTGGGTGGCGCAGTCGGTTAAGCGTCCGACTTCAGCCAGGTCACGATCTCGCGGTCCGTGAGTTCGAGCCCCGCGTCGGGCTCTGGGCTGATGGCTCAGAGCCTGGAGCCTGTTTCCGATTCTGTGTCTCCCTCTCTCTCTGCCCCTCCCCCGTTCATGCTCTGTCTCTCTCTGTCCCAAAAATAAATAAAAAACGTTGAAAAAAAAATTTAAAAAAAAAATAAATAAAAATAAAAAAAAATAAGAATAAACAAACATCATTGCAGAGGATGATGTATAACTAATCATATTGTGGTATATCGAGTGCCCTCATGAAGGCAGGTTGAAAGAAACCATTTATTGTAGGGTTTTCATCAGACAGAAATTATAGGCAAGAGTTTCTGGGCTGAATACTTGATGGATTAAAAAAGAAAGAAAGAGAGAGAGAGAAAGGAAGGAAGGAAGGAAGGAAGGAAGGAAGGAAGGAAGGAAGGAAGGAAAAGAAAGAGAAAGAGAAAGAGAAAGAGAAAGAGAAAGAAAAGAAAAGAAAAGAAAAGAAAAGAAAAGAAAAGAAAAGAAAAGAAAAGAAAAGAAAAGAAAAGAATCAGGTATTATCCAGTGTTGGCTAGCTTTAAAAGGCTTTATTATCAAGCCCTGTTGTCTTCAATGCACGGGAGCCGTGACCCACTCTGGCATTTCCTCGGCAATGCTCATTTGTCGGGCCACACTTAGCTCAGGCTGCAATGTTCTAAACAACAGAAATGCACCTGCTTTAACGTGTCCACCAAGCCATCACCAGGCTACAGAACGCTTTCTAAGGCCGTGTCCAAATGCTGCCGGGACAACCAGTCTCAGGATGTGGTCCAGGATCACCGTAGACCACACTGGGGCACCAAACACATCTGTTAGGATGGCACCCCCTCGCTTCCAGCCAGGTCTGTTGGGGGTTTCCTCTTGTATGATACCAGATAGACGTGTATACTTATGTGATACCGTATGTGTTTGCAAACACGTGAGCTCTCGCCTTGGAAAAATGTACGGCCAACACACACGAGTGCTGTTCCTCCTGGGATTGGAGGTCTAGTTAACATCCAAGGAAAATTGCCTTTTTGAGGTATACGGTTCTGAGTGTTGACAAACATTTAGAGCTGTAACCACCACCACAATCAAACACAGCATTTCCGATAGACCAGAGAGTTGCTTAATGCCCTTTCAGACCCTCTGCCTCTGACCACTTCTTGTTCCATCTCCCGAGTGTTGCCTCTTTCCTCAGAACATCACATAAATGGAACCACATCATACAAATCCTCTGTCTTTGGCTTCTTTAACCCAGCATAACGCTTTGAAGATATACCCATTTTGTCGATTAGATGAGTTGTATTTATTTATTTGCTTATTAATTTATCAAGTGGTATTCCGTTTAGGAATATACTGCATTTGTTTACCCATCCACAAGTTGATGAATGTTTTGTTTTTTCTTCCAATGCAAGTCTTTGTGTAGTATGCTGTCACTTTTCTTGAGTAAGTAGGGGACAGTAGGATTTGTGTTGTATGGTATCTTAATTAAAAAAAAAAAAAGTTGTCCAGCTGTTTTCCAAAGTGGCTTTAGCATTTTGCATTATCACTAGCAATGTGCAAGTGTCAGGCACTCTGTATGTGCTCCATTTCTTAGTATTATGAGCTAGGGTTTTGTTGTTTGTTGTTTTGTTTTGGTTTGCTCTGGTTTTATTGATTTATTTAGTTAGGCCCTTCCAGTAAGTATGATTGGTATCTAATAGTGATTTCAGTTTGCATTTCCTTCATCATTAATTATTTTCAATATATTTTCATATCATTGTCTGTTATTTGTTTCTTTTTGGTAAGGTGTCTCATCACGTAATTTTCATATATGTATATATATGTGTGTGTGTGTGTGTGTGTGTGTGTTTGTGCATGTATGTGTGTGACTATATATCATGTTAGCACATATGTTGTATACATGTTAAATCCTTTACCAGGTAGGTATTTTGAATATATTCTATCTCAGTTTTCATGTTTTTCTGTCCTTAACTGTATCTTTTGAAGAGCAAATTTTAACAATTTAAGTGAATATCAGTTCATCAAAATATGATTTTTTTAGTGGTTCATGCTTTTTGTTTGAACCAAGGTTACAAATATTATTTTCCAGGTTTCCCTGTAGAAGTTACAGGTTTTACATTCACTATTTCCTCTCTTTGTTTTTACATGTCATAATGCATAACTACCTCATACCTTTTCAAAATTTGATCCATTTCATATTATTTTTACATGTTATCATATTTTTATTTACTAAATGTATTATCTTTTAATTTGAAACATTATAAATGGATAAGAAGCTGTGACTGTTTTGTGTAGGTAGGTTCCTTATACCCTGCCTTCAGTTTCCCCACCAGTAAAATCTTCCATTACTGTAGTATAATATTAAACACAGGAGACAGACATCAAGTTTATTCATATTTCGCCAACCTTACGGACATTCACATGTGCATGGTGTGTGTGCTCACATGACATGTGGCTGCATGTGTACAGTCATGTAATTCTCTCTCACTAGCATCAAAATACAGAATGGACCCAGCACCTCACAGCTCCCGACACTATGCCTTTATTGCCCTCCACCACCCAATTCCTTCCCTAAGCCTGGCAATCTCTAATCTGTCCTCCAACTCTGTAATTTGTTATTTCAAGAATTTTGTATAAGGAGAAGTCCACAGTATGTAACCTTTTAATATTTGCTTTAAAAAAAAATTAAGCATGGGACACCTGGGTGGCTTAGTCGGTTGGGTGTCCAACTTCTCCTCAGGTCATGATTTTGCTGCTCGTGGGTTCAAGCCCCACGTCGGGCTCAGTGCTGACAGCTCAGAGCCTGGAGCCTGCTTTGGATTCTGTGTCTCCCCCTCTCTCTGTCCCTCCCATGCTCGTGTCCTGTCTCTCTCTGTCTCTCAATAATGAATAAATGTTAAAAATTTTTTTAAAAATTAAGCATAATAGCCTTGCAGTGCATCCAAGTCATTTCACATATCTATATTCTGTTCCTTTTTATTACTGAGTAGTATTTCACGGTTAGGATGTATCCTGGTTGAACTAATCACTCACTGAAGGACACCTGAGTTGTTTCCAGTTTGGGGATATCACAAAGGAAGCTGATGTTAACATTCCTGTACATATTATGTGAGAGGAATTTCCGTTTCTCTGAGATAAACATTTCAGTGGCACAATTGCTGAGTCATGCGGGTGGTCGCATGTTCAGATTTTCTAAGAAAGTGACAAAATCTTCCCTTCCCACTAGCAGCATGTTCTGTTCCCATTTCCCCACATCCTCACCAGCAAGTGGTAGGCTTTTCGTTTAGCTGTTCCGATAGGAGTGTGGCTGTTTCTAGTGTCAGTCTTAATTCCCATCTCCTTAGTGGGATTGGTCCGTTTTCTATGCTTGTCTGCCACTGGATAAAGTATCTGTTCATGTCTGTTATACATTTTCTAATTAGATTTTTCTCCTGTTCTGTTGTGGGAAATCTGTATATATTCTGGACACGAGTCCTATATCAAATAAGTGGTTTGGAAATACTATCTCCCAGTCTGTACCTTGTCATTTCATCTTATTTTCTTTTTTTTAAGTTTCTTTATTTATTTATTTTCAGAGAGACAGAGACAGCATGAGTGGGGGAGGGGCAGAAAGAGAGGGAGAGAGAGAATCCCAAGCAGGCTCCATGCTTCCAGCACAGAACCTGATGCGGGGCTTGAACCCACAAAACCAAGAGATGGTAACCTGAACTGAAACCAAGAGTTGGATGCTTAACCGACTGAGCCACCCAAGTGCCCCGTCATTTCATCTTCTTAATGTTTTTCACACAGACCAACTAATAGTAATAACAATAATAATGTCTACAAACAATTCACCTGGCCCTAAATTTGAAGAATTTCCCCTGTTTTTTACTCAATTTTCTTTTTTTTTTTTTTTTAGTTTTACATCTTAAATATAAATCTGAGATCAACTGAGTTAACTTTTCTATAATGTGGGGATTAGGTAGAGTTTCTTTCTTTCCTCTCCTCTCTCCTCTCCTCTCCTCTCCTCTCCTCTCCTCTCCTCTCCTCTCCTCTCCTTTCTTTCCTTTTTGTTCTTCTTTTCTTCCTTTCTTTCTTCCCTATGGATGTCCAATTGCTTCCTTACTGTTTGTTGAAAAGACTCTTTCCTCTACTGGATACCTGCCTCACACTAATGAAAAATCAGTTGGGCAGACTTGTATGAGTCTCCTTCTGGGTTCTTTGTTCCATGCCATTGACCCATGTGCCTGAACTGCCTCTGTTCCACACTCTACTGATTATTGTGGTTAAATAAATAGCTTAACATTGGGAATTTTTATTGTGAAATTTATGAGCATAAGCTTATTCATATCATTATACATTTATTCTTTTAATGACTGACATCTGTGGAAATATCTTCTGTCTGAGTCCTTCTATTGGTGATTTATTTTCTTCTCTCTTTTCCTATTTGTCAATTTGCTAGAGTTTTATCAAGTAATAATTTTTTGAAGAACCAATCTTTTGATTGATTTTCTCTATTTTTTTCAATGTTAATACATTTCTGCTCTGCTTGTTATATGTGTATTTTGCTCTTCATTTTCTGTTTTCTTTGGGTAGGAACTTAAATTATTGATTTGAGACCTTTCCTCTTTTCTAAAGTAAACAGTTGATGCTATAAAATTTTTGCTTAGTGTCACCTTAACTGCAACCCATAAATTCTGATGTATTGCATTTCTAGTTATCATCAGTCTGTGTATTTTTAATGTCCTACAAGGCTTTGTGTTTTCCTCAAGGATTATTTAGGCATGTGTTGTTTTTAGTCTCCAAATGTTTGCACATTTTCTTGTTCTCTTTCCAGTTTCGATTTCTGGTTGTATTCTATTGTGGTCAGAGAATATGCTCTGTATAATTTCAAATGTGTAAAATTTGTGGAAGTGTGTCTTATGCCCGAGGATAATGTCTATTTTGGTGAATTTTCCATGGATGCTTGAAAAAATGTGTTTTCTGCTTTGGTTAGGTGGAGAGTTCTGTATGTCACTTACATCTTGTTTGTTGCTGGTGTTTTGAATTCTTCTATGACCTTGCTGTCATTCTGTCTGGTGGTTCTGTTCTTCACTGAAAGTGGGCATTGAAGTTTCCAACTGTCATTGTAGATTTGTCTATTCCTGCTTTAAATTTTTTTTTGGTTTCAAATCTTTGAAGTTGTGTTGATGGATTGTATATCACTATTTCTTCTTTTTTTGATGTAAATTCTACTTAGTTAACATACAGTGCAATATTGGTTTCAGGAGCAGAACCCAGTGATTCATCACTTACATATAACACTGAGTGCTCATACCAACAACTGCCCTCCTTAGTACCCATCACCCAGCCACCTCCCTCCATCAACCCTCAGTTTGGTCTCTATTGTTAAGAGTCTCTTGTGATTTGTTTCTCTGTACTGTTTCCCCACCCCACCTCCATATGTTCATCTGTTTTCTTTCTTAAATTCCACATATGAGTGAAATCATATAGTATTTGTCTTTCTCTGACAGACTTATTTCACTTAGCGTAATACATTCTAGGTCCATCCACGTGATTGAAAATGGCAAGATTTTATTCTTTTTGACAGCTGAGTAATATCCCATTGTATGTGGGTGTATGGTATGTATATATATCACATCTTCTTTAACCATTCATCAGCTGATGGACAATAAGGCTCTCTCCACGGTTTGGCTATTATTGATAATGCTGCTATGAACTTCATGGTGCATGTACCCATTCCAATCTGTACTTTTGTATCCTTTGATATACCACTATTTCTTCTTGGTGGGTCGATCCTTTTTTATTATATTATGTTGCTCTTTGTCCCTCATACTTTTATTTTGAAGTCTACTATATTGATATTCAAAGAGCCACTCTTACTTATTTTTCATGTTAATTTTAACATGGTATATCTTTTTCTATTCTTCTGCTTCCAACCTACCTATACCATTATGTTTGAACTGAGTGTATTATATGTAATTTTACACATTCCATTGTTTTTCATTCCTGTTGGAAATTCCAATCCTTCTTCAGTTACCATTTCTTCTCCATTTTGAGAATTTCCTTTAGCTTTTCTTCAGCGACGTGTCTGCCGGTCGATAATCATCTTAGCTTTCTATTATCCAAGGATGTCTTTATTTCCCTATTCATTCCTTAAGAATATTTACATTAGGGGCGCCTGGGTGGCGCAGTCGGTTAAGCGTCCGACTTCAGCCGGGTCACGATCTCGCGGTCCGTGAGTTCGAGCCCCGCGTCAGGCTCTGGGCTGATGGCTCGGAGCCTGGAGCCTGTTTCCGACTCTGTGTCTCCCTCTCTCTCTGCCCCTCCCCCGTTCATGCTCTGTCTCTCTCTGTCCCAAAAATAAATAAACGTTGAAAAAAAAATTAAAAAAAAAAAAAGAATATTTACGTTAGATAAAGAATATTCAGGAAACATTCTGGGTTTTTTTTTTCCAGTACTTGAAAAATGTTGTCTCTTCTGGATCCCTGGTTTTAGATTAGCAATCTATTGATACTAAAATTTGTATTTCCCTATAAGTAATATATTGCTTTTCTCTGGCTCCTTTCAAGATTTTTATTTTGCCATTAGTTTTCACAAGTTTTAGCTATTGCATTTTTTTAAGTTTATTTATTTATGTAGAGAGAGAGAGTGAGCAGGGGAGCAGAAGAGAAAGAGAGAATCCCAAGCAGGTTCCATGCTGTCAGTGCAGAGCCCAATGCAGGGCTGGATCCCATGGACTGTGAGCTTCTGACTTGAGCCAAAATCAGGAGTTAGATGCTTTAGTGAATGAGCCACGCAAGCGCCCCAGCTCCTATATTTCTTATTGTGACTTTCTTAGGTTTACATTGTCTGGGTTCTGTCATTTAATGTGTATGTTTTTGTCTTTTGGCAAATTTTAAAAAAGCTCAATCCATGTATCTTGGAACCCTTTTGCAGACCCCTCCCTCCCCTTTCCTTCTGGGATGCTGATGATACAGTGTCGGATGTGATACAGTGTCGGATGTTTGGTTATGGCCCCAAAGATCCTTGACCCTCTGTTCATTTCTTCTCTCGTGTTGGCTCCTGTCTGTTTTTCAGACTGGACAATGTTCCTTGTTCTAGGTTCCTGTTCACCAGTTCATTCCCATCGTATTTATTCTGTCATCAGCCTCATTCTGGGAGATTTTTAGTTGTGTTATTTTGTTTTCGGTTTCCTAATTTCCATTTGGTTCTCCTATATATCTTCTATTTCTTTGATGAGGTTATCAGTTTGTTGATTTCTTTCAAGGACAGTTGTCATTGATCGGTGATACTTTTTTTTTTTATGGCTGTGTTTTAAGATCCTTCAAGATAATTCCCCCACGTGATTCATGCCAGTGTGATCTCCTGTTGGTTGACTTTCCTAATTCATATGATTGTTTTCCTATTTTCAGTGTGACAACTGATTTTTGATTGTATCCTGGGTATTTTTGATGTTAGGTTAGGATACCCTGGATCCTACCACCTCCCCATTTCGGGAGGTAGTCATTCTGACTGGATCGGCACGCGGGCCCTGCCCTGGTCTGGGGGCTACCGGCCCAGCGAAAATTCAGGGTTCAGGAGCTCGCAGAGCTGCTCTTGTCTCTGTTATGCTCTGGCTGCGACCAGGGATCCCACACGTTCCCCCGTGGCTCCACCTGCAGCAGCAGAATAAGCTTCCCGAGCCTGGCATCCTCAGGTGAGAGTGAGGGGAGAGAAGCCAGGCCCCTGGGCCCCGCGATTCCATCCACAGGCCCCCCGGGCCAGTGAGCCCTCGCTGTCTCCACTGGAGCCACCTGAAGGGCCAGGAGGTCCTTCCGTCCTGGGCTGGCCAGGGCTGGTAGTTGGGGGTTGAGAGGCGCCGCTCCTAGTACGGAGAGCTTTCCTCCCAGCCTCCTCTGCACAGCATCCACTACCAGAGGGACTCTTGTTCAGTCCACGCTGGTGCCGTTCACAGCTGCAGAGTATTTGTAATGATCATCAAGACAAGAGTAGCGTCCTCGTTAAAACCCAGAGAAGTAAAAACATAATTCTCTATAGTCTCAGTTTTTTTTTTTTAATTTTTTTTTTCAACGTTTTATTTTTATTTTTGGGACAGAGAGAGACAGAGCATGAACGGGGGAGGGGCAGAGAGAGAGGGAGACACAGAATCGGAAACAGGCTCCAGGCTCCGAGCCATCAGGCCAGAGCCCGACGCGGGGCTCGAACTCACGGACCGCGAGATCGTGACCTGGCTGAAGTCGGGCGCTTAACCGACTGCGCCACCCAGGCGCCCCTATAGTCTCAGTTTTAATCGAGACAAAACCTTAAGTCTCTTTAACCTCAGTAATATAGTTTCTTACTAAACCCTGCGGTCTCCCTGGTACAGACAGTGCGGTACTGGAACTCATCAACTCTCAGCAGCGAGTTTCCGACGTTCTAGGTACATTTCCATAGAATTTCATCTCAGGTACGGATGAAAAATAATTACGGATGACGGAGAGAGTGTGTAAAGAAGTACTAATAATTACAGTGACTTTTTAAAAGTTTATTTTATTTATTTTTGAGAGCGAGAGAGAGAGCGCGTGCATGCACTTGAGCAGAGAGCAGCAGAGAGGCAGAGAGAGAATTCCAAGCAGGCTCTGTTGTCAGCACTGAGCCCGCTTGGGGGCTTGGACCCATGAGCCACAAGATCATGACCTGAACTGAAATCGAGAGTCAGATGCTCAACTGCCTGAGCCACCCAGGTGCCCCAAATTTAAGTGACTTTTAAAACATCTTCTCAAGATTTTGGTTCCTTGATATCTATAATGAACTCGAAAAGGAATTGGAAGCTTACCATGAGCTTATCAAAAGAATGTGCAAAATGTTCCTTTGAATTTATTTTTTTATTTTTATTTTTTTTACATTACTTTATTTTTTATAAGGTTATGTTTGTAAACATACATTTTTATTTTTATCTTTGAAGACAAGATAATCACGTACCTGACCCCACAATACTTCTTTTGCCAAAACCTTTTAAATTTTTTAACACGTTTAAAATCAAGCAAATCATTCATAGTAGTGAACTGAAAATTATGACATAACAAAGGGCACATGGATCAAAAAATTACTAGAAACTGGGGCTCCTGGGTGGCTCAGTCTGTTAAGCATCCGACTTCAGCTCAGGTCATGATCTCACAGTTGGTGGGTTTGAGCGCCGCACGGGGCTCTGTGCTGACAACTCAGAGCCTGGGGCCTGCTTCAGATTCTGTGACTCTGTCTCTCTCTAACCCTCCTCCACCCATGCTCTGTCTGTGTCTGTCTCTCTCTCTTTCTCAAAAACAAATAGTAAACATAAAAAAATTTTCTTGTATGAGTAGGAACAAAATAATAGTAACATATGAAAAAAGGAATTTTTCTATAACATAGACTCTGATGCTAGAATCGACACCATAACCCTTTTCGTTGCCTTAAATTTAGTGCGTTTGTATTTACTCATCAGCACCTGGGAGCGAGGTATTTGACAGTGAATCTTGTCTTCGTAGATTTCTCGTGTTTTATGGAAACTGCCTTGACGTTAGTGAAATGCCTGATCATAACAAGTCTGTATTATATGAGGAAAGGGAAGTGTGCACCTGAAATAATTTTAAAGGGTAGTTTTTAAAGGGTAAAATAACAAACAAACAAATACAACCTCAAGAATTAGACTCAGGAAAGAGCAGACCCAGTTGAGTGCTTGTTGGTAAGGGTCGTAAAATAAAAATGCCAAGGAAAATATGTGTATATATAATTACAAATGATGGTAAATTCTATGAAATAAGCTGATACATTTCTGCCTTGGTTATTAACCAGGGGGACCCAGTCAGAAAAAGCTTCTTGGAAAAAGGTGGTACCTAATCTGTGACCTACAGGAGAGGGATGCCTCAGTGTGGACAGTCCAGGAAGAACAATCCTGGTTAGGGACTGTGAATATAAGAAGGTCTTTAAGCAGGGCTCCCCTTGATATTTGAGAAGAACTCACAAAAGATAAAGTAGCTGGTACTTTACCAATGGATGAACAGGGGGGTTGACCTAAATTAGGATGGAGATTAAACCAGAGTGAGATCACACAGTAAGTACTCTGTTAGCTCAGTGTATTACTACTACTATTATTATTATTATTATTATTATTATTACTAGTATAGCTGCAAGCCTTTCAAACTACTTGTGCTTGTACATGACATGACCCAAATTATATTTTAAAAATGTTGTAGGTTTATTTATTTTTGAGAGAGACAGAGACAGAGTGTGAGTGGGGGAAGGGGCAGAGAGAGAGGGAGACACAGAATCTGAAGCAGGCTCCAGGCTCTGAGCTGTCAGCACAGAGGCCGATGCAGGGCTAGAACTCATAACTGTGGGATCATGACCTGATCTGAAGTTGGATGCTTAATGACAGAGCCACCCAGGCACCCCCCAAATTATATTTTTTAAAGATTATTCTATGGTTGTGGGAGAATGGATTTATACATGAAAGTCTGAAAAGAATTACACATGTATATAATTATATACATATATATATATACACACATGTATATATATACACACATACACATATAGATACACATAT
The DNA here is from genome assembly GCF_022079265.1 of Lynx rufus. Classification (NCBI taxonomy): domain Eukaryota; kingdom Metazoa; phylum Chordata; class Mammalia; order Carnivora; family Felidae; genus Lynx; species Lynx rufus. The sequence continues at coordinate 4,043,807 of NW_025814840.1, read as the reverse complement.
ATATACATATTCATATATAATATATACATTATCTATATTACATATAAATATATAATATATATTATCTATAATATAGATATAAATATATAATATATAAGAGTATTATATATAATACATACAATTGTATAAATATATATATATATATACACAAAGACACACATATATATAACATATATTACGTATATATATAAGATATATATTATGTATTGATGGATAATATATGTACTCAGGGGGCCGTGATAATTCTCCATTGGAGGAGTCATGATGCCTTGAGTGGTAACAGTTGAGATGAAGAGAAGAGAGTGAACTCATGGTATGTTTTGAGGGTAGATCTCAGGTATGCAGATCAAAGAGATTATAATAACAAATGAAATATTTTTTTTGTCTAGAGTCCCAGTAAACTTGAAATTCATAAAAATATAAAACCAAATAAAATATGCAAAATTATCTGAAATTGTAGCAGTGGCTTCATGTTTAAGCAGTCAAGGATAGATTTTTACCTGCTGGAAAGTTTAGGTAAAAAGATCGAATGCAGGACTCTTCTTTTGTATTGTTGGGCAACACATCGGCTTCTAATGCTCTGAAGATTCAACTACTTTCAGTTTTATCATTTCAGATACAACTATTTTTGTAATCAATACAAGCTTCATCCTTGAACCTCTTGTTTTCCCTCATTTCCTTTCAGTGTGCTACTTCTTTGTACTTTTAATAACTAACTCAGGAACATTTTCTTTTTTTTTTTTATTTTAAATTTTTTTTTTCAACGTTTATTTATTTTTTGGGACAGAGAGAGACAGAGCATGAACGGGGGAGGGGCAGAGAGAGAGGGAGACACAGAATCGGAAACAGGCTCCAGGCTCTGAGCCATCAGCCCAGAGCCCGACGCGGGGCTCGAACTCACGGACCGCGAGATCGTGACCTGGCTGAAGTCGGACGCCCAACCGACTGCGCCACCCAGGCGCCCCAGGAACATTTTCTATTTTACTTTATTTTACTTTATTTTATTTTATTTTATTTTATAAGTTTATTTATTTTGGGAGAGAGAGCATGTGCATGAGCAGGCGAGGGGCAGAGAGAGGGAAGGAGAGAATCCCAAGCAGACTCCACACCATCAGCACAGAGCCTGACATGGGGCTCGAACCCACGAACCATGAGATCATATCCTGAGCCGAAGTCAGATGCTTGACTGACTGAGCCACCCGGGAGCTCCAGGAACATTTCCTAGTTTAGATTGTCTACTAGACACTCTATGGTGTAGTACTGTATTATTTGAAAGAGCAATGCTTCGTGCTGGCCTGTTGAACCTAATGTTCTGCACAAGGCACAGAGGAAATGGGAGCTGATACTGCGTTCACCTGAGACACCAAGTTGGCCTTCCTTCAGACTTCGCCTGTGCTCCTTACATGCTCTTCCCCTAGTTGCATCTTCTTCTGAGTAATCCACAGCAGGAAGGATAACTGCGGACTCAGAATGTAATTTTGATTAAAAAAAAAAAAAGGCATTCAGCAGCCCTACATCAAGTTATTGATATATATATTTTTTCTCTCTAAAGTAGATACCAAAGCAAAGAAAGTCAGCTGCTTTTCGTTACTTCACTGTATGGGTGACAAAGTATCTTCTCAGGGGTTTATTTGGAATCCAAGGTAACCATTTATGGAAATGCTAAGAAATTACACTGATGTTAGAAAATTGATGTCTTTTCCACCGAAATCCCAATGCTGGAAGGAATTATCTTATTTTCTCTTATTATTAAAATTGGCATAAATGGTCTGGTTAATTAAGACCATGTCATTGCAAAGCAGGACTGCTCTGAAATGAACACTATATTAAGCTTCCAAACAAATACGTGAAAACATACGTTATCATAATTAGCCACTTGGTCAACCTCTATGTCTGGCAGTGGTGTTTTGCATAATTGTTGAATTATATCCATTGAAGTTGTCTGATTACCTTCTTTTCTTCCCAAACCTTAAAAAAAAAGCAAGTAAATAGACAAAAAGAAAAGGAAAGAAAAATAATGCTCAGCCAACAGAAAGAAATTATTTTAAATGATTCTCATGCAGAGTGGAAACAGAATGTTCTGGCAATGCAATGTCAAAATGAATTTTGTTACTGCGATATCGCCATCTAGACCGAATGCTTCCTGACCTTGATGTTGTCAGAGATATGAATGGGAAGGAAGTGCTTTGTCCCTCAGGACCCTCTGTTCACTAAATCTGATTGAAAAGTAAAATTCAAAAAAATATACTCTACTGAAATGGACATAGAGATTATGGCTAACTTTAAATTTTGTAACATTTAGTATAGGATTAAAGGGAAGTTTTCAATCATGGAGTATTCTGTGAATGTAAAAATAGTTTAAAGCAGAAAATACATGTTAAGTATGGTATTCTGCTTATCCTAGAGGATAATAAAAACACTATCTGCATATACGCATTGCTCCTTTCTACTCTGCCTATCACCACACAACAGTTACTATGGGTCTTGTGCCATATGTAGTTCATTTTATAAAACACAGCCTTGTCCTATACCTAAATTGTTCTTGAAGATTCTAGTCAGATTTTTGTTATGATTTAAATTCTCTAAATGTGTGTTTTTCTCATGAGAGACTTCACTCTTTGCAACTTAAAACAAATTTTCCTTTTAAAAAGTTAGAATGCTATTGTTAATGATTTATGAAGGAAAGAGGTAATATATTCTACAGTACAATTTTGAATTATCTTGCTTTCAAGTACTATACAGAAATACAAAGGAAAGCGAAAGAAAAAGATTAAGTCTCATGTCTCTTTGAAATTCAGAAAGTTTTATTCCATTCAGATATATATTAATGTTTTCTTTTAGAAAGAATGAGCCCTTCCCCCACCTTTATCCCCAAGTAAGAAGTTAGTTGATCCCGGGACATAAGACCTTCGGGGACACTCACTTGTAAAAGCGTGTAGATCACCTCTCGAAGGCTTCTTCATGCCACATGAGTAGTAGAATAGACAAAGGATGGGAGTTTGCCTGCTGAAAGTGACCCTTTCACCAGACCAGAGTCTTGCACACTGTGGACAGTGACGGAAAAGGTCAACATAACTCTGGATCACAGCTGCAAAGAAGACAATACCTTCAGAGCAGGGAATTTCATCTTTAGCCCTTTCTATGGGAGGAGATTCTAGAATCCACAATTACAGATTTTATATCTGAACAATGGAGTATGTACAATGGATGTCCAGATTTTGCTGAGATGAATCATTAGGACCATTTCAAACTGCCTAATTCTGATTTCATATTTACCAACCCAGCTTCTAAGTTCAACTTGAATTCCTAATGAAATTTGACTACCAGTATTGAAATGTACATTAATATTTATCAATTTGGAATTAATTAGAATAGGAAGTTTTTAATACAGATTAGTATATATTAATCTATTGGTATTTGGAGTGTTTGGGTTCCAATGTCTTTGTGTTTGTAGATGCATCCTGTATGTGTGGCTGCCGATATGCATAATAATGGAAACAAAAGCAATTTAAAGTGACAGACGTTTCCTTTCCTTTCATTGGTAGAGAGAGAAGATATTACTTATATTTTCTTGCAACTTTTGTGGCTGATTTGGTAACCCTGCCATGGGCAGAACAGTGAATGTTGTATCAGTTCTTGGTGCCTTATGCAAAACTGAATGTTCTACTGAGAGTTTTCATTTTCCACACCCTCACTGGCATTTGGTGTGAAAGTGTCTTACATGTGTTTTACATGTTTTACATGTTACTTTTACTAGTTGGTGTTTAGTGGTATCTCCTTGTTGTTTACATTTACAATTCCCTAATGGTAACTTTGAGCATCTTTTCATATGCTTCTTTGCCACCTGGTGAGGTCAATGTTTAGATCCTTAGCTTGTTTTTTAATTGTTTATTTCTTGTTTCTTTTATTTTAAGAGTTCTTTGCATATTTTAGTTATTATCCTTTATCATATGTGCATTGCAAATATTTTCTCCTACACTTTAGCTCATCTTCTCATCCTGTCTTCCAGTGAGTTTTTAGTTTTTTTAGTGTTTATGTAATTTTGAAAGAGAGAGAGAAACACACAGTGTGAGCAGGGGAGGGGCAGAGAGAGAGGGAGACAAAGAATTCAAAGCAGATTTCAGGGCTCTGAGCTGTCAGCACAGAGCCCAACGCGGGGCTCAAACTCATGAACCCGTGAGATCATGACCTGAACCAAAGTCGGATGCCCAACCGACTGAGCCACCCAGGTGCCCCCAGAGAGTTTTTAATTTTAATGCAATCCAACTCATCGACTTGTTTTCCCCAGATCTTGCTTGTGGTGTTGTGTCTAAAAGGTCATCCCCAAACCCAAGACCACCTAGATTTTCTGTTGTGTTTTCTTTTAAGAGTTTTATAGTTTTGCATTTTACATTTAGATCTATAATCCAGTTTGTGTTGATTTTTGTTAAATGTATGAGATCTGTGTTTAGATTCTTCTCTTTTTTACATATAGATGGCCAATATTTACAGTACCGTTTGTTGAAAAGATGAGTCTTTATCTATTGAATTGCCTCTACTTTTTTGTTTAAGATCAGTTGACTATAATTATTTGGGTCTATTTTTGCCTTCTTGTGTTCCTTTGATCTATTTGTCTATTCGTTCATCAATGCCATGATGGTTTGATTACTTTGTACAGCAAATCTTGAAGTTGAATAGTGTCTGTTTGCTAACTTTGTACTTCTCCTTCCACATCCTGCTGACTAATCTGGGCCTTTGTGTCTCCATAGAACTTTTAAATCAGTTTGTTGATATCCATGATATAATTTACGGGAATTTTGATTGGTATTGCATTGAATCTATAGATCAAGTTGGGAAGAATTCACATCTTGACAATATTGAATCTTTTAATCCCTAAATTTGGAATATTTCTCCAGTAATTCAGCTATTTATTTCTTTTTATCATAGTATTGTAATTTTCCTCCTATTGCATATTTACATCTCATTATTTATTTTTTACTGTTGTTGGTGCTTGTGTATTTAGTATTGTGTTTTTAATTTCAAATTGCAATTGTTCATTTTTCTGTAAGAGAACAGTTGATATTTATATGTTAATTGCTATGTTAACTAATCCTGTGACCCTGCTATAATCAATATTTCAAGATTATATATTTTTAAAAATAAATCACTGTCTTGATGTTGTGTTCAATCAATCTTGCCCAGTCCAAGGTCACAAAGATTCTTTCTGTGTGCATTTACTTGCCTTTTCATCTTTGTCTTCCAGGTGAATGGACACTCTTATCACTATGTAATGTTTCTATATCCTCTATTAATATTTCTTACTCTGAATAAACTTGACTAATATTAACACAGCTCTCCCATCTTTTGATTAGTATTTGCATGCTAGGTCTTTTTCTTTTAATCTGTATATTTCCTTATGTTAAATGAGAGTTTCTCAAACCACTTAGTGGTAACAAGACAAATGCTCCAGAAAGATAACCAAAATATTGCAATACACCTCACAAATGAAGATGTCTAAATGGTCAAAAACCACATTAAACAGTGATGCTTCACTGGTTGTAAGGAAAATGCAATTAAAATCACTATGAGGTACCAGTACACAGCCACTCAGAGAGTTAAATTTTAACAGTACCAAATGTTGCAAAGGATGTGGAACAGCTCCCTCTAATGCATTGTTGTCAGAAGGGTAAAATGTTAAACCTTTTGGGAAAAAATCAGTAATTTCTCATAAATCTAACCATAAACCTCTATTTATATCCACTTATTCATTTTATAACCATTTAAAAGAAATTTACAAGAATGTTTGTAAAGCACTTATCCATAAAACAATAAATAAATAATAAATAAATAAATAAATAAATAAATAAATAAATAAATAAAACAGCCCAGATATCCTTCAGTAGAATGGTTACATGAACTGTAGTGTTTTTATTTAATGGAATACTAGTCAATAAAAATGAAAAAAAAATAATGATATGCCCAGCAATGTGAATTCATCTCAAAAATAGTATGTCAGATGAATAAGCTGTGTAAATAACATACAGTTTGCATAAAGTTCTAAAATGGGCAAAATTAAGTCATGTTGAAAATCATCAAAATGGTGCCAGTTCTTGAGAGTGAGGAGGATTACCTGAAAAAAAAGCATCTGTTAAATTTCTTACCTCAAAACGCACACTCTATTTACTTCGGAAGCTGGTGATAGAAATAGGGACAGTGGTTTGAGTCCATTTCAGAGTCCTGTTTTAAGTGTATGGAAATCCCAGTGGCACAGTGACAATGTGTAAAAGGACCTAGAAGACTATTGAGATAATTAGCTCCTTAAGAGAATTCTATAATTTTGAACAATGGAACTGTTTCAGTCCTGGGTGTGGTGGGCTCAGTAATGGCTCCCCAATCTTGTCCATGTCCCAACCTCTGGAGTCTGTGACTATGTCCCATTACATAGGAAAAGGAACTTCACAGATGTGCTTAAATTAAGGATCTTGAAGTAGGGAGAATGACCTGGATAAGGTGGGATCAATGTAATGATAAGGATCCTATTATCAGGAGATAGGAAGGTCAGAACTTGAATAGTAGGAGAAATGGCAAGAGGCTGGAGTCATAGGAGAAAGTTGCTGTGAACCGTGAATGCAGGTGGCCCCTAAAGTTGAAAGCAACAAAATGGATTGTCCCCTCAGCCCCCCAAAAGGAACCAGTGCAGCGGGCACCTCAACTTCAGCCTAGAAGGTCTAACTCGAATGTCCAATGTCCTGAACTATGCAATCATAAACTTGTGTTGGATTAAGCCACCTAAATTTGTCTTCATTTGTTACAAAACCACAGAAACTTAACATCTGCCATATTTGTGAGTTTCTGTGATTAAACTCTAGCTCTGGGGCGCCTGGGTGGCTCAGTCGGTTGGGCGTCCGACTTCAGCCAGGTCACGATCTCACGGTCCGTGAGTTCGAGCCCCGCGTCGGGCTCTGGGCTGATGGCTCAGAGCCTGGAGCCTGTTTCCGATTCTGTGTCTCCTTCTCTCTCTGCCCCTCCCCCGTTCATGCTCTGTCTCTCTCTGTCCCAAAAATTAAAAAAAAAAAACAAAAAAAACAACAAAAAAAAAAACGTTAAACTCTAGCTCTAAGGATGATACGGGTATGGAGGCTAGAAGAAAAAACACCGATGTACTGAACATCGCGATTCTCTTACTTTCTGTGATGCAAATAGATGCCTTGGTCCAGTCAAATAGCTACATTAGAATAATTAAAGCATAGGATTTTAGAGTGGAAGAAACATGCACACGACTTAATTCAAATTTTTTGTTTTGTCACTGAGGAAGCTGAAGTGCAGCCTTGTCACTTTTCAGAAACCATAGAGGATCACCATAATTCAACAGTCAGTGTTCTGAACGTTCAAGAATGCCTGCCGTTGGCATCATCTGAGGGAAGGAAAAGGCTTATGGGCAACTCAGTTATGCTCTACTTGAAACTTTACTGTTTTTCTAATTTAGGCTGATGAATATAGCTGAAAACTATGAAGATTGAATCACACGAGGGTTTTGAACGGAAGTATTATATAAATTATAAATTGTAAAAACAGGTGTCAGATTCAGTGTTTTGATTTTCAAATGAAAAGAATTTTCCTTTGGAAACCCACTGCCATGTAAAATTAGATCAGTTTTCCATGAGAATAGTTTGAACTTTATTGACCTGATCATTACATTCCCGTTAGTAGAGCTGATACATTTTAGACTCTGAGGTCCCTCCTCATTCCACTATAAAATAAATGCCATCTATTTCTTTACATAGGATGCTAATTTTCAGTATTAAAGATGTGAAAAGGAGCGCCTGGGTGGCTCAGTCAGTTGAGCATCAGACTTTTGATTTCGGCTCAGGTCAGGAGCTCACAGTTCTTAGGATTGAGCCCTGCATGGGCTCTGTGCTGACAGCACAGAGCCTGCTTGGGATTCTCCCTCTCTCTCTCTCTCTCTCTCTCAAAATAAATAAATAAACATCTTTAAAAAAAGGATGTGAAAAGATTGTTAAGGGATATCTGTCACATGTATACCTTCTTTTTTTTTTTTTTTTTTCTGTTGGTACCTTTATGTTAGTAAAAGATGGCTATCATTTTCTGGCCATGTATTTTCATGCAAATACAAATGTAAAAGGCCATAACTTAGTTGACACACTGGCTTAATATATTGATTGTGAATGACCATTTCTTTAATTTGCTAAAAAAATTATGAAAAGCCCCTACATTTGTCTTGCGCTGGCACATTTGGGTAAATTGAAGGGACAGAGCCTAAAGGAAATGTCAACTTTAGATCAAACAGAAAAGGATATTCCAGCCTACTGTTGACAGACTGTCTCTAAACCCATTGAAGAGAAACTGTGTCAGCTCTCTGCAAATGGCAAGCCTAATACTGATATTTCCTGCAAATGAAGAGAAGGGCTCAGAAAATTGGAAACAAAAATTCCATTTTTTCCCTGAGTCCTCACCCTTCTCCTTTCAAAGGCTTTGTCTTTTTTTGCAGCCCTGTAAACTATCAGAAATGTGTGTGCGCGCGCGTGTGTGTGTGTGTGATAATAATACTTACCTTTGTGATTCCAGCAATTACAGGGTGTGTGGTCTGTGCATCTATTCATATTGTAGGAGTCACAACTAAATGCCTATGAAGTCCAAGCACTCTCATAATAATGAGAGAAATGGCTAGAATATATACATGTTTGTTTTTTAAAAAAATGTTTAATGTTTATTTATTTTTAGAGAGAAAGAGAGAGACAGACATAGAGAGACAGAGCGTGAGCAGGGAAGGAACAGAGAGAGAGGGAGACACAGAATCTGAACCAGGCTCCAGGCTCTGAGCTGTCAGCACAGAGCCTGATGGGGGGCTCAAACCTACGAGCTGTGAGATCATGACCTGAGCTGAAGTCAGATGGTTAACTGACTGAGCCACCCACGCACCCCTATACATGTTTGTTTATGTGCTTTAGGAATAAAGGAAATATGGTAAAATTTTTCAAAAAATATCAATGCCTTTGCCATTTAAATTTGAATGAAGAAGACATTCCCCAGTTACTTCCTTATTGGATTGTAGGTAATGTATTGCCACATATGATACTTGATCAAGAGACACTGAAAATTAGTGTTTTTGTGTAAAATCTGGTTTTTAAATGCTGACCTGATTTTTTTACAAGATACCGTTCTGGGCACATAAAATGTTTCTGACCGTAAAATTATGCCCGAAGGCAGCCAACTTGACACCTGTAAAAATAAAATAAAATCATATTCTTACCAAATTAGCTTTGTAAATTTAGTGTTATATGGCCAAGGCATAAAGTACTCTCTTATTGCCCTTTAATAGAGCTAGCTAAACTATCTAATTTTTCAGGACCTAAAGCAATTAGTAATGGTGAAATTGAGTAGCTATTTGTACAGGAAAATTTTCAACAGATAATTCAACAAGAATAACTAACTTTCATACTATTTTTAGGCTGGTACACAGCCTCTAAACATGACAATCCACTATATACTAATCTACTAAAAGAAAATCATCTTCTTGCCTTGGGCTGACATGTTTAATGTTATACTAGAATGCCTAATGAACATAGAAAACTTTAAGTCTATTTATTTGTCCCTGAACATAATAAACTCACACAAACTAGACTACAGAGAGAGAGATTGATGGTTGATTAATGTAAGGAAATAACTGCTTACTGAAAGCTTGATAAGATTATTTCAGGCTCATCACTTTTTGTCATGTGTCCATAATTTGCAGCAGTGAAGGAAGAGTCAGTGCAACTTGACAAGATTAGGAACTTTAGTCGTTTAGTCACTATGACATGGATGTTGCAATTCTCATCATTTCCAGTTAGCAAATTAGAGTTTTTGACAATGGCACCTAATGGTTTTCGAAATTCTCAGACAAATCACGATGCTTTCATAAATGTTATCAGTACATATATTGAGTCCCGTCGTTAGCAGAACAAGTTACTACCCAACACCGTTACTTAAATATTTTTGTTTGAATAAGTCATTTTCCAACAATGATTTTCCTAAATGCTAAAATTCTAAATTGAATTTTCTCTCTCCATGAGTTTGTTATTCTCTGTGACAAACAGCTTTGTAAAACGTACTCTTATAAATATATTTCATAGATTTTGATAGAGTATACTTCCCAAAGGCTCAAATTAAGTCTTTCTTGGTCACAGTTTCTTTTAGAAAACTGCATTTGTCCTGGAAAAGTATTTATTTTTATTAATCAGTAGCAAAATTCAGTATTATTTAGTTGTTAGTAGAGTAAGAATAGACGTGTAGTGCAAGATAAAATAATCAATTCTCAGAGACATGCAGTCATTCAAATAGAGGACAAAAATCAACATAATTAGTATATGGGAAGGTAGGAGAGCACATCATTATAGAGAATGTAGGTGGAAAAAGGATATTAATTTTTTCCACTTATAACTAAAACCTGTTTTTTTCTTATTTGTAATTTATTTATTCCCTATTTCACAAATCTCTTCCCAAAATGTGCAGTTCAAGTAATTTAGTGGCTTTGCCTACCTAGTGACTGTACCGAACAGTACAAAGTATTGAAACAGTTTGGCTGAAATGCCCAGTCAGTTCAAGCTCCAAGAATCCAACCTTTACATAAGTTAATGCTTCCAGGAATTTGTCAGGATCATAGGCATAAAAGGTGCAATGCATCTTTTTTTTTCTTTACTTAACAAATGGCATTTTAGAACTCTGAGACAATTCAACTGGAACTTTGAATCTGACTGAACATTTTTATATCAGTTACTTCAAACTACCAATGATGCTCTCCTTTCAGAATGCACAGATATTATTAAAGCACACCTTCCTCCGTCAGCATGGTACCAATGGTTAGCACATTTCAGCTGCAGAGTTACTGGGTCTGTGCCAGAGAGATCAAGGCCACTGCCCAGAATGCTCTTCCAGGAATTTCACATGGCCTCTGCCCCCTCCTCCCAATTCCTCCCCCTTCTGTTTTCAAATGTGGCCAGTCTCCACCCTTTACCTTGGGACTGTCCCTTTGGATGTTGAGAACAAGGTGGTCAGCAGTCCCTCTGAGTTTCTGTCTCCGAGGAGCAACCTGCTTCCTCCACACCTGTGTGCAGAAGATGTGCGGCTGGCCTAGCACACCCTTTGCCGTCTTCACCGCACCGGAAGCAATGACACGTACTGCAAGGACCATGTCGAATTTAATCACGTCGCTCAGCTGGGATGCACAACAGATTTCTTAACCAGCTACTTGTCACCAAAGGCAACTGGTTGGGACTGGATCTGGGGCCGCCTCAGTGGCTGGAAGAGATCAAAATCTAAGATGAAATGAAATCCACTCACAGGACATCTGATCTAGGTGCAGTCTGAATTTAAACATAGGAGTTGGTTCTTCTGAGCCATCTTCGTCTGCGTGAGCTCCCATAATAGAATAATAGACACTGGGTGGGTGAACAAGAGACATTATTTTCCATCCTTCTGAAGTCTGGGATGTCTGAGGTCAAGGTACCGGCTGACTCAGTCACTGTCCAGGGCTTTCCTTCTGGCCCAGAGACGATGGCTTCCTTTTCCCCAAGTCTTCACCAGACGATGAAGAGAGAGAAGCCAGGACTGTCCTGTGGCTCTTCAGAAGCAGTAATCTAATCATGAGGGGCCCACTCTCCTGACCTAACTACCTCCCAAAGACCCAGCTTCCCGATATCATCACTTTGGGGGATAGGGATTCAAGATATGCATTTTGGAAAAACACAGTTCAGTTCATAGCACCATCTTTAAACACTCAAAATACGCTAAGAAACAAGTTGTGCATAAATGTAGGTGCATTTGGCTTTGTATTTTTTCTTCACTTTAAACTTCTTTCTCTGGCCTTTTCTGTCTTCTGAATTCCTAGCTATGGGCATGAAGCTTAATGCAAAAGGTTAATAGTTTTCTACTGTCAGTACGTTTTCTAAATGTGCACTCTTTTTTAGCTCATATGCAGTATTTTGGCTGTTTTCTTTGTTTCACAGCATTTAGTTCTTATGTCTGAGTCATGTGTGTGTGTGTGTGTGTGTGTGTACGTATTTGTGTATATTTGTGTGCATGTGTTTGTGGGGAGGAGGGGGTTCTTTCTAATAGACATGAATAACTGAAGTTAAGTTTGTAAAGCTCAGATGAGTCCATTTTTATCTATGCATTTCAGGGAGATTTACTTGAAAATATCTACTTTTACTACGTATAAAAGATTCATTAGATAATCCACTAATCCATTTATGTGCAAAGCACTACCGTTTTCTCTCAGTAGGAACCATATAAAATTGGTTCCTCCATTTGAAAGTGTTCTGAGCTTATTTTTAAGTTAACATTTCAAAAAAGTAATACATTATTAAACTTCTGTTTGAATGTAGTATTTCCAAATATTGCTATCTGTAGTGCTGCATTCTTCTTTTAAATTGAGTGACAAATTTCCCAACATGAAGACATTTTAAATAAATAGTGCAGCATTTCAAGTCAGGAAAGAGGCATTTATTTCCCAAACTAAATTATGACAATGACTATAAAAAATACCTATGTAGCCTTAAATTGAGAGAATCACATCTCTGGAATAAAGCTTTAATGAAATTTGCTATCTGACTTCTTTTTGATCCTATTTTATCCATACAAGTAATTCTTTAGAATATTTCCTTGGAAAAGAAATATTTAACTTTTGGATCTCAGTTTTGCAGTGTTAGCTTAAACCTAATTAAATTAACTAAATGGTTCCCAACGATATAGTCACACTTATTAGTACACAGATGCCTTAGTGTAAAGGATATTCTGAATCCGAGAGCAGAGTATATAGTAGCTTAAAAGTGATTTTTTGCATGTTCTTTACCTGTGGCTTGTCATTAAGATTTTAGCAATTTCAAACACCTCAACTCTCAAATTAATCAACTGAAAGATAATATCCAATTCTAAAGTTGAACCTGTGTTATACTGTTGGATTATCAGCTTGGTTAAACTGGGAATTGTTTTCTCGAATCTTTTTCTTGTATGTTTCTGGCTGACTGAAAACAGGAACTTGCGCTAGATTTGAGACTTGGCCAGAAAGAAAGAAGTGCAGTCTTTATGCACAGCGGGCCTTCGCGGTCAGATGCAACGATAGATGGCTGCAGGAGTGACTGTCCTTATTCAGCTTCTCGTCTTGACGTTTGGCTTTGCTGAACAGCAACAGCCCCAGGCACCATGGTCTAGTAAAAGCAGGTTGGAGAAAGATGAAAGTACTTGCCTTATCTTTCAAAACCAACTTTCACTTTGGACAATTCAACAGTTTCCCTGAGACTATCGATTTCCTTACCTGTAAAATAAGGATAGTATAAGTACCTTAAAATTACTTGGGGATTAAACGTGAGCCATTTGAGAAAGCCGTTTATACACAACATCACAATGGAATGCGTGTTATTTAAATCCTCCAATGTAATATACTCCTAACCATAGTAATAGCTTGCCTAAGTTGAGACCTTTTTTTAAGCTCTCTGATTTGTATTATTTGTGTTAGGTTCTATTCATTATTGAAGTTTATTCTCTGACTTGAGACATGTCGTTTGACTGACAACATAAACTTCATGTCTGACAAATTTCCTACTATGCCAGTCTCCATAACGTGAAAGTAGAAACCAGCATTATAAACTAAAGGCAAGGTTTTTTTTTGGGGGGGGGGGGGATGTTGACAAAGAAAGCCCACCAATCAGTGATAGTTATTCTTATGATATGATAATATAATTCGGTAGGTTTAGGCCAGTGTTGTGTTCCCTATGAAGATACGTTGAATTCCCCCCGCCCCCTGCTAGCTGTGTATGTGACCTTATTTGGAATTGGAGTCATTGGAGATGTAATTGGGTTAGAATGGAGTCATGCTGCCTGAGGGTGAACCCTGATCCAGTGACCAGTGTCTTCATATTAGAAAGATGAAGGATATTGACACACAGAGACACAGATACACAAGGATGAAGGAGGCTGAGACTGCACTTATGTTGTCACAAGTGGGAGAACTTGCTGCCAGGGATGAGGCCACCAGCAGGAACTGGGAAGAGGCAAGGAGGCACTCTTCCCTGGAGCCCTCAGAGAGAGCATCACCGTACCCACACGTTGATCTCAGGCTTCTGGCTTCCAGGGCTATTAGAGAATACATTTTTGCTGTTTTAAGACACCAGATTTCTGGTAATTTTATACCACAGCCTTAGGAAAGGAATACAGCCAATTTTTGCAGAATGCTCATTAAAACACCATCAGCAGCATTTTAATATATTATTTCAGGGGGAAAAAGAAGACCTTGTAGTCAAACAAATTTGCAATAACCTGAGTGTTATTTATAAAATTGAATGGATTCAATTTTGCAATACAATACACGTATACATAAATTATTAAATTTATGTAGCATTTTCAAAGCCATTTGGAAAAGGAAGATGATTTTTACATAGCATTTCATGTAATTAGGTATCTTTGAAATGATACACTTTCGAACACCTTGCTAGAAGCCAACCTGAATTCTGAAAGCAGAATTTATATCAAAAAAGATCTCATCATAATTGACTAAGATGTATTCCAGAATGGCAAAAATCTGCTACAGTGTTAGGTGATATATTACTGGTATAAATTAAATACTTGAGTAAAATAAGAATTGATGTCATAATCATAAATATAGTAAAGAAATTTTTCAAAATACAACACAGTTTGCTGGCCATAAATTCAGGAATAAAAAAAAATACTAATGGTGAAATCCAAGAACCATTTCAGTATCAGGAATAAAGCAAATTTCCTATCAATAATTTTGCATATTGTTAAATATTGATTCAAAAACTCTGGTCAATGCAATTACCAAAAACATATTAAAGAGTTACAATTTTTCAAAATTGAGGAGGTGAAGTCACATCATCTGCAGAAAGTGCTGTTTCATATACCTTAGAGAACAGGTTGAAAAATAATGAAATGGAATGTAGTCATTAAAATATTTGATAAATATTAGTGATATATGAAATTTTTCTTTATATAATAAATGAAAAAGGATATAAACTCTTTCAGTATGTAAGCAAATATGTAACATGGTATATGAAATGAAGGTTTTGTGTTAACAAGTATATTAGATAGAAATCTAGAAGGAAAAAAATCCAATTTTTTTTAATGTTTATTTATTTTTGAGACAGAGAAAGAGCATGAGCGGGGGAGGGTCATAGAGAGAGGGAGACACAGAATCCAAAGCAGGCTCCAGGCTCTGAGCTGTCAGCACTGAGCCCGATATGGGGCTCGAACTCACAGACCATGAGATCATGACCCAAGCCGAAGTCGGAAGCTCAACTGACTGAGCCACCCAGGTGCCCCTAAAAAAAAAAAAAAACAAAAAAAAAACAAAAAAACAAAAAAAACAAATTTCTAAAATTGATTTTGTTGTTGTTGTTGAGTTAGTGGTGATTTTAATTTTATTCATTATATATTTTGGTATTTTTCAAATTCTTTATTTGGAACACATACTCATTCTATGTATATGATTTGTAAGAAATGAAAAAAAATCCCAAAGTATAAAAGTTATGTTATTTTTCCATTTAAATGACACATATAAATGGAATTTCTTTTCATCATTCAAAATGAAGAATGATAGTTTTGTCTCATTGGAGCCATAGAACTCTTCTTTCTTCCTTCCTGTTCGCACTCATCCTCCTGCTTTGTCTTCTTCCTTAAGAAATATTAATATGGAGACATGCTGATATTTGACTATTCTTTGAGTAATGTCAGTTACTCACACTGTCATTCAAATGTAGATTTTTAGATTTTGTTAAATTTATCCTCCGGTGCATTATAAATTTTTTTTTCTTTTTTTTCAACGTTTATTTTTATTTTTGGGACAGAGAGAGACAGAGCATGAACGGGGGAGGGGCAGAGAGAGAGGGAGACACAGAATCGGAAACAGCCTCCAGGCTCCGAGCCATCAGCCCAGAGCCCGACGCGGGGCTCGAACTCACGGACCGCGAGATCGTGACCTGGCTGAAGTCGGATGCTTAACCGACTGTGCCACCCAGGCGCCCCTACTCCGGTGCATTATAGAGAAATATTGCTGATTCGTATGCTATTCAAGGGGCAAGAGAGGGCTTTGCAGAAGTCTTATGGGAGCCGCTCTTTCCACCTTCCTTCAACTTTCCCCTCTTTTTTCGACTATTTTCAGTGTCAGCAAGAGAAGGCTAAAATTGCTGTGCGTGTCCAGGCTTAGGAGCAAATCTGGGCTCAGATGCTCCCTCCAAAATGACTGAGCTCACCGGCAGTGACGCCTAAAGCAGTGGCTGAGAAGAGATGTCCTTAGCACTCAGGTGGCAGGGATTAGGGACACAGGGATTCGTCGGACCCAAAACGATCACAAACACGAGTGGTCATCCTATGAGTAAGTTTCATTTTATTAACTTGTTAAGACCTACACAACTAAGAAAAAGAAGCATAAAGACAAAAGGCAGAATAAAACAAAAGAAAGCAGAAGTCAGAAATTAATAAAGATAAAAGCAGACATTGATGCTACATAAAAGAAAAAAAATAGTAGATATATTATATAAATCCAGAAGTTAGTTTTTAGAAAAAAAACAATAGAACAGTGCAAGTATAGTTAGCTTTCTCAAATACACAAATTAGAAAGTAAAAGATGCTCCACATGACTCATCATCAGGGAAATACGAATCAAAACCACAATGAGATAACACCTCACACCTGTCAGAATGGCTCACATTAACAACTCAGGCAATGACAGATGTTAGCTAGGATGCAGAGAGAGGATCTCTTTTGCATTGTTGGTGGGAATGCAAGCTGGTGCAGCCACTCTGGAAACCAGTATGGAGGGTCCTCAAAAAACTAAAAATAGAACTACCCTATGACCCAGCAATTGCACGACTAGGCATTTATCCAAAGGATACAGGTGTGCTGTTTCGAAGGGACACATGCACCCCCATGTTTATAGCAGCACTATCGACAATAGCCAAAGTATGGAAAGAGCCCAAATGTCTGTCGATGGATGAATGGATACAGAAGATGCGTATATATATATATATATATACACACACACACACACACACACATATATACATATATATATATATATATATATATATATATATATACAATGGAATACTACTCAGTGATCAAAAAAGAATGAAATCTTGCCTTTTGCAACAATGTGGATAGAACTGGACAGTATTATGCTGAGAGAAATAAGTCAGTCAAAGACAAATATCATGATTGCACTCATATTTGGAATTTAAGAAACACAACAGATGAACATAGGGGAATGAAAGGAAAAATAAAATAAGATAAAAACAGAGAGGGAGGCACACCATAAAAGACTCTTAAGTACAGAGAACAAACAGGATTGCTGGAAGGGTGGGGGAGGGATGGGCTGAATGGGTGATGGGCATTAAGGAGGGCGCTTGTTGAGATGAGCACTGGGTGTTACGTGTAAGTGATGAATTAAATCATGTAAGTTAAATCATTATTACACTATACATTAACTAACTTGAATTAAAAAAATAAGTAAAAAATAGATAAAAGAAAAAGAAAGTGAAAAGGGGTGATAATAATTACAGAACAATTTTTAAATTGTGAGAGACCCGTTTGCACAACTTTATGTACATATGAAATTCTAGATCAAAGGAAACTTTTTCTAGAAAAAAAAAATGAAGCTTCCCCAAATTGAATATTGAAAATAAGGAAATAAAATAATTATGATAAAAGAAATAGACAAAATTGTTAAAAGCCGAATAACTCTTCACCAAGAAAGGACTAGGCTCAGATTTTTTTTTTTTTAAGATGAGATAATGCCCGTGCTACTTAACTATTCCAAACGTAAATGACAATTTCCATTTTGAAAGATTGGTGGTGTTCCCTGAAATTGATAAAGATTACACAGAAATAAAAAAACTACTGCCAAATTTCACTCATGAATATTGATGTAAATTAACAACTATGATACTAGCAATCAAAAATCAAACCAACAGCGCATTAAAAAACAATAAGCTGTGAAAAAGTTGCATCTATTTCATGAATGCCAAGGTGGTTCAGTATTAAAAAATACATTCAAATCATCCACTGATCAGAAGAACTAAGAAGAAAAATCTTGTAACTATCTCCTTGGATGACAAAATGTATTTGTGAGAATTTAACATGCACTCATGTTACACATACTCGGTGAAACAGAAATTGATAAGTTGCATCTGTAATGTGATTTCTTTTCCTCGGCCAAAAAGATCAAAGTCATGAGGACTGAGACAGGAAGGACCACTCTCTCTACTACTGTTTAACTTTGTGCTGGATATATTAGCGAATTCAATTATACAAGATAAAGCAATTAGCTATATGAAAAGGGAAAAAAAAAGTGCAACTATATCTTTTAGCAGATCATGTAATTTTATGTTTAGAAAGCTGAAAATAATCTATGGAAACACTACTGCACACAAGATAATTTAACAATGTAGAAGCTTAGGAAACAAACATTTAAAGACCAGACCCCCAAGGTGTAAAAACAAAAACTACTCAGGAAGAAGAAAGCAGTAGGAATAATGTCAAGGAAGGACCCCGCCCCAACCCCCACCGCTTAACAAACACATTAAAAAGCATTAAAATACAAACACTTTAAAAAACAAACACAAAAATTAACAAGACAAGAAGGCAACTGTTTTGAAGCACAGAAAGTCGATTTAAACAATGGAAGCCCATATTATGATGTTGCATAGGAAGGATCACCTCATAAAGATGTCATTGTTTTCCTAAAATAATTTCATTTAATGCAATCCCAAAACAGGATAGCCACTTTCTAGATAAGAGAATTAACACGTTGATTTGGAAGAAAAACGCAAGCAGGGCTGCAAAAAAAAGGCTAACCCTAGCAGTAATAAAACTAAACGTAAATGTGTTATAATTAAAACCAATTTTGTTGCTTGAATAGATAAACCAATTAGAATAAAATGTTCTAACGTGGGGGAAGAACACATTGGGAATTCAGTTCATGATGACAACGTGTTTCCAAAGCGGTGGGGAAAAGACGGGTTTTTGAATAAATGGTGTAGAAAGAACTGAACAGCTAGGCACAAAAAGACAGAATCTTTTCTGCTTTAATTGGTGCACCTCCTTAGTCTTGGAGCATTTGGTCCTTTTGGCTCTTGTTTTGATCCCTTCTTTCTATACGAACTCAGTAGCCCGCTCTGCTACAAAATCCCAGTTTTATTAAATCGCTTGTCTGAGTGCATCGCCGCTCTCAGTTGGGGATGTTACTGTGTGAGAAAGTATGCCAGAGTCCACTTTGTCTCGCTCAGACATCTTATGTTTGCATACCCTAGAATCACGTGCTTTATTAACAAGTAACTTCCGGCTGAGATGAAAGGTGTCATTTCCCGGACACTGTCTTCCTGTGCCACACTCTTTAACTTTCCATTACGTTTTATTAAAAAAGACCTGGTTGTCTTTGGTTGAGGAAACAGGAATAGTGGGACTTGAAAAATGATGAAAATAATTACACAATTTTTAACATTTTAGGTATTTTCTCCTACTGCTTGGGGCCCCAGGAAGCACAGGCTCCTTTATTCTTTAGCAGATCTTACCCATCTTTTGGATTATTTCACTTGAAAAGAAGCCTCCTCTCTCAAGGCTTGCATTTACCAATGTTCGCTTTCCTCCGTTCTGCGTGCTGGATTCCATTTGCTCGGCAGGCAGTTATCTGTATGGTTCCCAGACCAGCGGGAAGCATCATTATGCTGCATCGAGTGAGACCTTAGCTATGTGCAAGAAAGTAATCGAACCCAGTGTTACTAAAATAAAGTACAAAAGGGACTTTAAAATTCGTCTCCAGAACTCAATATAACCAACTTAATAGGTGAGACAAAAAGTACTTGTAATGCATGAGCCCAGAGGGTCTTGTACAGTGTAGTTAAATTTCATGAACAGACTATTATCTCATAAATGATACCACACCAGCATCAAGTATTTTGCTTTGTTCTAACTTTGTGTCTTTTTGTTTAAAAAGATTACAAAAACATAAATACTTTAAGCACTTCCATGAAAACCGAGTAATGTTGCAGAAACTAAAATATACTAACCCTTGAATATAATGCATTTTCTTAAATAACAGTAACACACAGCTTTAAAAAATACTCACATGGAACCTTGTTATCGCCACCATTGAAACAAGAAAGAGGGGCGCCCGGGTGACTCAGTCAGTGGAGCGACAGACTTTGGCTCAGGTCATGATCTCTCATGAGTTAGAGCCCTGCCTGGGGCTCTGCGCTGAGATATGGAGCCTGCTTGGGATTCTCTCCTTCCTCTCTCTGTCCCTCCCCCATTCACACTCTTTCTTTTGTCTCAAAATAAATAAATAAATAAACAAACAAATAAACAAAAAAACAAAAGCAAAAGGTTAAAAGAAAAGAAACAAGAAAGAATGTATACTAATAAAATAACTAATCAATTATAAAGAGGAAATGAATTTTAGATAGTAATGTGTGACTCTGGTAAGTTTATCTTTAAAAAATAGAATGTGGCATTCACTAACTTTGTAGATACCAACTGATATGCGATTCAAAACCAACACTGCCAAATAACAAAAATCCAACTAAATAACCGGCCAGTTAAGATTATATCCCTGGGGAGGGTGGAAACGGCAGTCAGAACAGGTTTGGCCCAGTGACATGGGCTTAGCAAGAGTGACTCTATTTTGGGCAGGTTGTTTCTTTTGAATAACATGCCTGTGTTAATTTAAAATTGTTTATTTATTTATTTTGAGAGAGAGAGAGCTCAAACAGCAGAGGGACAGAGAGAGAGAAAGAGAGAAAGAATCCCAAGCAAGCTTCACACTGTCAGCACAGAGCCTGATGTGGGGCTTGATCCCACAATCGTGAGATCGTGACGGGAACAGAGATTGCGAGTAGGATGCTTAAGGGACAGAGCCATCCATGGGCCCCTCATATGCTAATTTTGACCTATACGTAAACTGTGTCATTTTAACAATTTATAAGCCACACTCCAAAATGTATTTACTATTAATCTTGTTTCATTGGATCACACATAAAATTTTAACAACTTGAATGTAGAAATCTTCTGGGGGTTTTGTTGTTTGTTCGTTTGTTTGTTTGTTTGTTTTTAGCATCATGTATCAATTCTAAACTTTGGTGCATGACTAAATACACCACCCATCAGAAAACTGTTTTCACCACACCACCACCAGCACCCCCAGAATCTCACTGTTGGGTGTTATCTTTTGTAATCCCAAATGAAAGCTCGTGGCATTTTTCATTTTTTATATATATTTTTGTCATTCTGATCTCCCATGTGTGTTTCAGTACTTCTCTCTCAGTACTTGATACAACAATTAGAGATACAGGAAGAGTGACACAGCTCTGTCAAACAACTTAGCCTAATTGACCCAACAACAAAATACAAAATAGATTTAAAAATGTAACACAAGAGGCGCCTGGGTGGCTCAGTCGGTTGAGCGTCAGACTTCGTCATAGGTCATGATCTTGCGGTTTGTGGGTTCAAGCCCCGCGTAGGGCTCTGTGCTGACAGCTCAGAGCCTGGAGCCTGTTTCGGAATCTGTGTCTCCCTCTCTCTCTCTGCCCTTCCCGCACTCGTGCTCTGTCTCTCTTGGTCTCAAAAATAAATATAACTTAAAAAAAATAAAAAATGTCAGGGTGCCTGGGTGGCTCAGCGTCAACTTTGGCTCAGGCCATGATCTCGCAGTTTGTGAGTTCCAGCCCCGCGTCGGGCTCTGTGCTGACAGCTCAGAGACAGGAGCCTGCTTTGGATTTTGTGTGTGTCTCTCTCTGCCCTCCCCCACTCACGTTCTGTCTCTCTCTGTCTCTCTCTCAAAAATAAATAAACATTAAAAAAATGTTTTAAAGAAAAAATAAATTTAAAAATATTGGACAGAGAAGTTAGCCCAGTAAGACCATGCATATTCTCTAAGTACATGAACTTGCTACAATTAATTAGTCAAGGAGAGAGAGGTGCAAATCAAAGATGCAGGGAGATGCTAGTTCACACCTGTTAGAATCACTCTCATTAAACAGCCTGAAAACCCCAAATTGGGATTAGAATAGGAATTCATTTGCACTCTCATGGCTTCATGCTGAGCGTGTAAAGTGGTAACAATACTTGGGAAATGGTTGGGCATTTATTATAAATAGGCACCTCCCTTGTGACCCAGCAATGCTACTCCTACACATTTGCCTCCCAGAAATGTTTACATGGGTCCATGAAAGAGCTTGTAAAAGAATATTTGCAGGAGCTTTGTTCATAATAGTAAAAAAAAAAAACAAAACAAAACCTTGAAGTAAAATATCAATAGAATTAATAAATGTTTTACCATAGCCACACATGAACCCCACTCCACAGCAGTACTCAATACTGATATATGCAATCAGAATAAATCTCAAAAACATTATGCTGAACCATTGAAGACAGATGAGAAGGAATGCACAAGGCATAATTCTGTGTATGTGGAATCTATGTTTAAAGAAATAGGAATCTTGTTTACTTCATGGAGATCATGAATTGACCAGAAAGGGACAAGGAAGAATTTGCTCACTTGATAAAAATATTTTATCTTGAAAAAGATATGGGTACAGGGAAGTGTGCATTTGTCCATAACTGTAACATTGTACATTGAAGATTTCTTTGTCTCCGTGTAAAATTTTCCTTAATTTTTAAAGCACCACTGATGATGTGGTGTCCACCCAATGTGGTGGGGTTGGGGGACAAGATAAGCACACTCCTGCAGAAAATTATAAATTCAGTAATACATGAAAAATGCCATTGTTTTACTTTCTCTTTTCACTTAATTTTTTAAAATGTTTATTTACTTTGAGAGAGAGAGAGCGCAAGTGGGAGTGAGACAAAAAGAAAGGGAGACAGAGAATCCCAAGCAGGCTCCATGCTGTCAGCACAGAGGCTGACATGGGGCTCAAACTCATAAATTATGAGATCATGTCCTGACCTGAAACCAGGAGTCAGATGCTTAACCAACTGAGCCACCCAGGTGCCCCATCTTTTCACTAAATCTTTATGAAAATTGGTCCCATGTAGTAAAATTGTAAAATATAAGGTTTACTTTCCTTTTTCTCAAATTCCAGTACAAATGTGTTTGTATTCCAAAATTGTCAAAGAATAAGCAACAGGTTTAGAAGAAGAGAAGAATGAATCTCAATAATCAATATAGCAAATATCTGACTGCTATTGCTGGTAACGAAGCCAACATTTTTTCACATGAAGATTCATATCTTTCCCATATTCATGAAGCATCTGGTCTAAAAGTTTTATGACCTATGTGTTGCTTACAATTAGATTTCTTTAGGAACTTTTTCGTAATAAAATTAATTTTAAAATATTAATTCATCCCCAGTCAATAACTTTGTAACTATTACTGATGTGTTTCCAACCTGTAAAATGGTTTGAATCCCTATATGACAAATGAAGTCCTGTTGTATCTTTTTTTCCCATTCCCACTTAGATAAATATGTGATGAAAGCAGGTGGTACAATCTACTTATCAGCATTTGGCACACCAGGTAAGAAATGAGAACTTGTGAGGACTTTTGAACAGTATGGGGCAATTTTCATTCTGGCACTTAGGGAATTAGCCATGTGACTCCCATTAATTTTAACGGGAAGAGTGTGGATAATCCATAAACCATTAATGTATCTTGGAAATGTTCACAATGGATCAGCACAAAGTTGCACAGCACAGGTGTTTAATTAGTGATGGATATAATATCAGAGCTAGATTCGTTAAGACCAAAGAATAAAAAATCAATTACTTGCAAAGATAGTAAGGTCTGGAAAATAAAATGGCTGTGTTAAATGTGGCACAGATTTGAAGTCTGTTACAACCGAACCAGAGGTGACTGTCAGGTGAAACTAATCTGCATATCATTTGGTGGATTTGGGTCTAGATACCTCTCTTTTCTGCTTAGCAGTGACTCCAGGAAACACTTTTTAAAAATCTCTTGTCAGTATTTTGCCATATGTGT
Source organism: Lynx rufus (assembly GCF_022079265.1). Taxonomy (NCBI): domain Eukaryota; kingdom Metazoa; phylum Chordata; class Mammalia; order Carnivora; family Felidae; genus Lynx; species Lynx rufus. Next base: position 4,019,827 of record NW_025814840.1, on the reverse strand, counting down.
GATTCCATTTACGTAATAATTAATTTTCACTTCAATAAATCTTATAGAGCCACAAAAAAAAAAAAAAAGCAAACAAGCAAGAAAGAAAAAGGTGTGTGTGTGTGGGGGGGGTACTTTCAAATCTAAATTTCAGATATTTGGCCAAAAACTTGCATCATTATTATGTCAACAATAAAATATTCCCAGTACGTGTAGGAACATTCTTCAGGACTAGTGAATGAAGTTACTTTCTACGCTGTTCGGTGAGATGGCGAAGCCATTATCTTGATACATTGGACTCAGAAACCAGATCTGCTGGACATATTTAGGTGGTGTTTCTTAGTCACATTTGTCCAGTGGTCTTTCTCTCTTTTCTAGCCAAAGGAATTACTCAGATATCAACAAGATATGCGAAAATACATCCCACCTACTCCAGATAGAAATGTTTAGTTGTGATAAGGTGTAACATAGTGAATTTACTAGCTCTGAATTTATTGCCTATGGTGTCATATGATGCATAGGGCAGAAACTTTTCAACTGAAGTATATGTGACACACAATGTACTTTTAGGTGTACAACATCATGATTCATCAAGACTATCTGTTATGCAATGGTCCACTCAAATGTGACTAAACTCTGCCGCCATACGACACTATTACAAGAACATTGACTGTATTCCCTTTGCGACATGTTTCATCCTTGTGACTTACTCATTCCGTAGCTGGAAGCCCATGTCTGGCACTCCCCATCACCCATTTCCCCACTTCACCACATGTTCCCCATGGGCAGCCATCAGTTTCCTCCCTTTATTTATAGATTTATTTTTAACTTTTTTCCCTTTGTTTTGTTCTTTAGACCCCACACGTACGTAAAATCGTATGGTATTTGTCTTTCTCTGCCTGACGCATTTCACTTAGCACAATACCCTCTAGGTCCATCCATTTTGTCACAAATGGCAAGATCTCATTTTTTTTTTTTTGTGGATCTCATATAACCTATTTATCCATTTATCTATTGATGGACACTTAGGGTGCTTCCATATCTTAGCTATTGTAAATAGTTCTACCATAGACATAGGAGTGCATATACTGCTTTCATTTTCTTTGGGTAAATATATCACATATCCTTGCCAACACTTGTTGTTTATTGTCTTTGATTCTAGCCATCCTGACAGGGGTGAGGTGGTATCTCATTATGGTTTTATTTGCATTTTCCTGTTGATGAGTGACATTGAACATCTTTTCATGTGTCTGTTAGCCATCTGTATGTCTTCATTGGAAAAAATGTCTATTCAGGTCCTCAACCAGTTTTTAAACAAATTATTTGGGTTTATTTTTTTTTGATGTTGAGTTGTAGAAGTTCTTTATACATTTTGGATATTAACCTTTTATTCGATATATAATTTTCAAATATCTTCTCCCATTTAGTAGGTTTCATTTTTGTTTTGTTGATGAACAAAGTGGGTTTAGAGAGAACATAATAAAGTCCAAATATGAAAAACCCACAATTAACATCATACTCAGTGGTGAAAAAATTAGAGCTTTTCCCCTAAGATGAGGAAGAAGACAAGGATGTGAACTCTCATCACTTTTATTCAACATAGTACTAAAAACCCTGGCCACAGCAATCAGACAAGAAAAGGAAACAAAAGGCATCCAGATTGGTAAGGAAGAAGTAAAACCGTCACTATTTGTAGATGATATGATAGTATACGTAGAAAACCCTAAAGACTCTACCAAAAAAAAACTATAAGAATAAATGAATTGAGTAAAGTTGCAGGATACAAAATTAATATACAGAAATCGGTATAATTTCTATACACTAATAACAAAGTAGTAGAATGAAAAAATTTTTTAAAAGTTTCATTTACAATAGTACTCTTAATAATAAAACACCTAGGAATAAACTTAACCATGTAAGTGAAAGACTCATACTCATAAAACTATAAAACACTGATGAAGGAAATTGAAGATGGCACAAATATATGTAAAGATATTCCATGCTTATGGATTAAAATAATTAATATTGTTAAAACATCCATACTACCCAAAGCACTCTACAGATTCAGTGCAATCCCTAACAAAATACCAACATTAGTTTTCACAGAATTAGAAAACAATAATCTTAGCAATTGTGTGGAACCGCAAGAGACTCTGAATGGCCGAAGCAATCTTGAGAAAGAACAAAGGTGGAAGTATCATAATCCCTGATTTCAAGAATTACTCCAAACCTACAGTAATTAAAATAGTACGGTACTGACACAAAAATGGACACATAGTCAAATGGAACAGAACAGAGAGCCCAGAAATAAACCCACACAAATGCAGTCAATTAATCTCCAACAAAGGAGGCAAGAATATACAATGGTGAGAAGACAGTTTTTTCAGTAAACGGTGCTGGAAAAACTGGACAGCAACATGCAAAAGAATGAAATGGAACCAGTTTCTTACAGCATACACAAACGTAAACTCAAAACAGAGTAAGGGCTTAAAGGTGAGATCTGAGAGCATAAAAATCCTGGAAGAGCGCACAGGCAATAAGGTCTCTGACATCAGCTGTAGCAACATTTTTCTAGACATGTCTTCTGAGACAGGGAAGCAAGAGCAAAAACGAACTATTGGGACACTATCAAATAAGTTTTTGCACAACAAAGAAAAATTATCTTCAGAATTTAAGTGTTACCACATTATTTATTTTCCTCATTTGTCTAAGTAGTTATATTCACATGTGATTTAATAACAAGAAAACAATCATGAATATAATTATTTAAAAAAAATTGGATAGGGGTACTCGCACGGCGCAGTCGGTTAAACGTCCAACTTCAGGTCATGATCTCACGGTTTGTGAGTTCGAGCGCCGCGTGGGGCTCTTTGCTGACAGCTCAGAGCCTGGAGCCTGCTTCAGATTCTGTGTCTCCCTCTCTCTCTGCCCCTCCCCCCACCAAAAGTAAAATAAAACATTACAAAATAAAAATAATTTGGGTGTACTCCATATGCTTCAGGAATGTGGGATTCTAATTTGTGGAGCAAAGCTGATCTGATCATTCATTCAAATATCTGTTTTTCCAGTTTGAAATTTTTTATGGCTGTACCTTGTGTTGTTAAATAATCTCTGGCGATGCAAACGTGATTTTAAAATCCTTACATCTTATTAAATGTCATGCAATATGAGAAAATATCTATTCCATCAAAGCTTATTTTTAATATCAAAGATGGTGATAATAATATGTGCATTTTAAACATGAGAGATCAGAGATAAACAGTATTTGGCATGTGCATACCTAGTAACCACTGGGTCCTCTTGTTTGTGGCACTTTCTCAAGTATGACAATCACCTGTGAAAACTCTGCACATATACATTGTAGTGTCCTGACTCCAGAGATTCTGACTGAGCAGGTTTGAAGTGGGAGCTGGGAAACTACAAGTTTAATATGTGTCTCCCAGTGTTATTCTGATGCATGTGGTGTGGTGTCTGGATCACAGTTTGAAAAATGTTACCCTGGGACTGAGATACTGCTTTTATTTGGAGGCAAAATACAAATCTATTTAATACAGATTTTAAGAAATTTGAGGGAAAAACTCCAGTAGTTTGGGAGGCAGAAAGAAAAATAGATCTTTTGAAAGGGCTATTTAAAATCTATTTTTGTAGCTAAAACCGTGCTCATTTTTCATTAATACAAACATTTTGCTTCCTTCTTATGTTCACCAATTCTGCAATTCATTAATGAAACGATCACTTTATATCAGTATGAGAATCTATTGTCTTTATTTCTTAGTATTGTATCATGAGTATAAAGACATAGTTGTTTTCTAATTAAATGAAAACAAATTTATGTTTTGTGATTTTGTGACATATAGTGAGTATCACTAATTTTGTTTCTAAGTATATACTTAACTGAAACTGTGATACCCTTGCTCCTACCAATACCTTTTCAAGAAAAAAAAAATTATGTCACAAAGATTACTAATAAATTTGTACAAATCAAATACAAGTAAATCACATACAAATAAAACAAATATAAATGCATTGTGTGCAACTGTTGTGTGTTCACACACACAAGCACACACACACACACAAAATACAAACATACAATGAAGGAGAATTTATAAATTTTCCAAAATATATCTCATGAAAAATTTCCCTAAATTATTAGAATTTATAAAAGTATAAATTCTTATTTTTCCTTTTTTTCACTATTATAAGTCTCTTTTTGAATGAACAAATAAAACCTCTGCGTGTCTTTGGTTGCATCATAATTAGCATTTCCAAGATAAGAATTTCACTATAGAGTATATGGTCTCTCAATAGAAAGGCAGACAGACATCCATATTAAATACTATTTGATTATTTCTGGTAAAGTGAACAATCTTAATATTAAAAATTTGTTACTTACACTTTTTTAGGATATTTTAATGCTGCTAGAAATTCACTTGTGAAGTCTTAACACTCAAGCTGTGCTTTGTTTTCAAGAGGAATTTTGTAAATAACAAACGTTTACCTGGATTGGAATAGTATTAAAAGTACTTACACTCAATAAGAATGAGGAGGTTTCAATTATCTTGCTACTTTGACAAATTAGGAAGTTTTGTGTTTATCAAGAAAAAGAAAACCCAGGTTCTTTTTAAAAAATAAAACGAAAAACACTTTGTCTCTTTTTGTTTAACAAAATGTTGGACTTTTTTTTACTATTATTTATGTTATCTCTATATATTTGAATTTTAATATTTTCATATAGTATTAAGTGATATTTATTTCTGCAGGGCACATGGATTTATTCTCTGTCCATTCCTGCTTTCTGTACACATCCCCTATATATGACTGGCCTTAGTGTGGGACTTCCAAAATAGCTATTCAAGGAGCTTGGCAAGTCTTTTCACCAAAGCATCAATAAAAATGTAAAAAAATGCTCAAAACAACCATTTAAGGTTTCTGAAAATTTATCACAAAGGGCATGTATTAAATAGAGAAGAAGTTATTTACAGATATCTATTCAGAATTGATGAGGACAATGGGAGTCCATGATTTTAAACCACGTGCTTCCATACATCTATGTTGCAAAAGTTCTACACCAGGCACCAAGCGTGCTCACGACAGCCTCCAAGCTCCCCCTGTCTCCAGCGCCCTATCGTAGAGTTCTGCCCGGCGTGGATGTGACCCACACAAACATTGGTGGTCTGCCATCTTGCCGAGGGAGCTGACCTTATAGAGGAGAGGGAGGAAGCCTACGAGTATGAGGGTGTTGTTGCAAACAGTGGGGGTCCCAGTGGTGAGCAGCCTGGGAAAGCCAACTTCTCTGTGATAGTAGCAAAGGCACACAAACAGTTCTGCAGTTCAATCAGAAACCTAACGGAGAGATCTGAAGATTGAGTCAGCCAAAGAGGAAACCTGTATAATCTCACTCCTGTCCCGTAGCCCGGGGAGGGGGTGGGGGTGCATGCATGTGCAAGATTACTCCTGTTTAGGAACAAAGAGCTATTGCAAACTGCTCAGCCTGGGCTCAACATGCAGCCTACTTACAAACTCCCTGAACTGAACTGAACTGAACTGAACTGAACTGAAATTCACCACTTATTAAAACAGCTTTGAATTCTTAAGGAAAACTGAGTTACTTTTTGATGGAAAAGTTAAGGTGAAAGAATGTTATCACATTTGAGGTTCCCATTTGATATTGCTGACAACGACTTATTGGATCCAGGAGCAGTTACTTGAATGGTGGCCCATTTTGTGAACAGAAACAGTCTTGGAAACCATCATCTGCCTGAGACGATACCCACAACTCCTCGAGGCAGTTAGATCACATTACTCGAGGATCTTTCCAACGTAACTTTGTTACGTTACGTGAGAACAAAGTGCTGCTCTTTCTGTTGCCTGGATTTTGCAAAAGTCCAACTTCAATGATTGCCTGATGTCTTTCCCATATTGTATTCATTCCAAAGCCAGCATGACTTACTTCCCCTTGTGTTGTTTCAGTGTGACATGTGAGAACTATGGTCCTGAATAGAGTTCACCACTGTTGACCTACTTTGACCATTTTTTTTCCTTCAAGTGCACTCTTATTAAAAATTTTTAAAAATGTTAATTCCAGTATCGTGTTACATTCATCTCAGGCATACAGTGTAGTGACTCGACAATTCGATACATTGCTCAGTGCTCAAGATAAATATTCTATTAATCCCCTCCATCTATTTTCCCCATCCACCCACCTACCTTCCCTCTGGTAACGACCAGTTTGTTCTCTGTATTTAAGATCTTGTTTGTTTGCTTGTCTCCTTTTTAATTGACTTACTTGTTTTAATTTTTAAATTCCCCACATGAGTGAAATCATACAGTGTTTGTCTTTGTCTAGCTGACTTATTTCACTTAGCAGATCCATCCATGTTGTTGCAAATGGCAACATCTCATTCCTTTTTATGGCTGAATAATATTTCATTGTGTATACATACCACCTCCTCTTTATTCATTCATCTATCAGTGGACACTTGGGTTGCTTCTCTAATTTAGCTATTGTAGATAATGCTGCAATAAACATAGGATTGCATGTATCTAAGTCGCATTTTCATATTATTGGGAAATACCCAGTCATGGAATTACTGGACTGTGTAGTTGCTCTAACTTTAATTTTTTGAGGAAGCTCCACTCTGTTTTTCCAGAATGGCTGCACCAGTTTGCAGTCCCACCAATGGTGCAGGAAGGTTCCTTTTTCTCACCATTTCCTCACCAACACTTCTGCCCATTTTAACCACTAATTTGTGGTTTTTTAGTGTTAAGTTGTGTAAGTTCTTCACATATTTTGCATACTGAATATTTCTCATATATCACATATTTGCAAATAGCTTCTCCTATTCAGTAGGCTGTTTTTTAGTTTTGTTGATTACTTCCTTTGCTGTGCAGCTTTTTATTTTAATGAAGTCCCAATAGTTTACTTTTGCTTTTGTTGCCCTCGCCTCAGGAGACAGATGTAGAAAAATGCTGCTATGGCTGATGTCAGAGAGATTACTGCTTGTGCTCTCTTCTAGGGTTTTATGGTTTCAGGTCTACATTTAGGTCCTTAATCCATTTTGAGTTTCTTTTTGTGAATGGTGTAAGAAAGTTTTATTCTTTTGCATGTTGCTATCCAAGTTTCCCAGTATCGTTTGTTGAAGAGACTGTCTTTTTGCCATTGCATATTCCTGCCTCCTCTGGTGAAGATTAATTGATCATGTAAATCATGGGTTTATTTCTGGACTCCCTATGTATGAATATACGTGTCTCTTTTTGTGCCAGTACCATATTGTTTTGGTTACTACGGCTTTGTAGTATAACCTGAAATCTGATATTGTGATGCCTCCAGTTTTGTTCTTCTCTTTTAAGATTGCTTTGGCTATTCATGGCATGGGGCTCGATCGCACAAACTGTGAGATCATGACCTGAGCTGAAAGCAAGAGTCAGATGCTTAACAGACTGAGCCACCCAAGTGCTCCTCTCCATGTAATTTTTGATTATTTCTTTTATGTTTGATATTAGCTGCTTTATGTAGTTGGGTCCTTCCATGTTGCATGCATAAATATGTACAATTGTTACATATTCTTGGATTGTTTCCTTTATGATCATATAGCGTCCTTCTTTGTTTCTTGTTACAGTATTTGTTTTAAGTCTATTTTTCCAATATACATATTGCTACCTCAGCTTTCTTTACACTTACATTTGCATGATAAATGCTTTTCCATCCCTTCACTTTCTTTTTTTTAGATTTTTTAATGTTTATTTTTGAGAGAGAGAGAGAGTGAGAGAGAGCGAGCATGAGTGGGGGAGGAGCAGAGGGAGAGGGAGACACAGAATCTGAAACAGGCTCCCGGCTCTGAGCTGTCAGCACAGAGCCCGACGCGGAGCTCGAACTCACAGACCGCAAGATCATGACCTGAGCCGAAGTCGGACGCTCAACCAACTGAGCCACCCAGGTGCCCCTATCCCTTAACTTTCAATCTGCAGGTGTCTTTGAGTCTAAGATGAGTCTCTTATAGGCAGCATATAAATGGGTCTTGCTTTTTTATCTATTCTGTCACCCTATGTCTTTTGATTACAACATTTAGTCCATTTACATTCTAAGTAATTATTGATAAGTATGTACTTATTGCCATTTTGTTACTCGTTTTGTGGTTGTTTCTGTAGTTATTCTGTGTTCCTTTCTTCTCTTGCTCTCTTCTCTCACAAATTAGTTGGCTTTCTATGATGATATATTTGGATTCTTTTCTCTTTACTTGCTTGTCTATTATTGGTCTTTGATTTGTGGTTACCATTAGATTTGTATATAACATCTTATGCATTTAGCCGTCTATATTAACTTGATGGTCACTTCAGCTTAAACCCATTCTTACTCCTCTCCCGACATGTTTTAAGTGTATGGTTTCAAACTTTACATCCTTTTTATTTTGTGATTCCATTGAATGATTTTTTTAATATACTTAATTTTACTGTTCATGTGTTTCCTACTTTTCTTACTTCTATTTATGTCCTTTCCTTTCCAGTCAAAGAAGCCCCCTTAACATTTCTTGTAGGGCTGGTTTAGTGGTGATGAATTCCTTTAACTTTTGTTTGTCTGAGAAATTCTTTACCTCTCCTTCTGTTTTGATTTATAGCCTTTCTGGATAGAGTATTCTTGACTCAGACTTTTTTTTCTTTCAACACTTTGACTGTATCATGCCCTTTTCTTCTGACCTTCAAAGTTTCTGCTGAAAATTAAGTGATGACCTTATGGGGTTTCTCTTGTATGTAACTGTTTTCTTTTCTCTTGCTGCTTTTAAAATTCTCTCTTTTTCATTACTTTTTGCCATTTTAATTGCTATGTATCTTGATGTTGACATCCTTGGATTGACTTTTTTGGGGGGCTCTCTGTGTCTCCTGGATCTAGATTTCTGTTTCTTTCCCCAGATACATGAAGTTTTCAGCTGTTATATCTTCAAATACATTTCCTATCCCCTTTTCTCTCTCTTATTCCTTCTGGGATGCCTATAATGCAAATGTTATTATGCTTGATGGTGTTGCTGAGTTCTCTATTTTCATATTTCATTATGTTTTTGTCTCTATTCTTTTCAGTTTGATTATTTTCCATTACGGTGTCCTCTGGGGCACTGATTAATTCTTCTTTTTCCTCTAGCCTGATATTTATTCCTTCTCCTAATTTATTTTTACTATGAGTTATTATTTCATCTCTGAATGATTCTTTTTTCTGTTTTCTATCTATTTGTTAAGGGTATCACTGAAGTTCTGCACTCTTTACTCAAATCCAGTGAGTATGACCATTACTTTAATTTTTTAAATCTTTCTTTTATTTTCTTTCTGTCAGCACAGTACCTGATGTGGGGCTAGAACTCACAAACCATGAGACTGTGACCTGAGTCAAAGTCGGATGCTTAACCAACTCAACCACCCAGGCTCCCCTGCTCATGCTTGAGCAACAGTTGATTGGTAGTCTTATAATCATTAGTAGTGTGAATATTGGGAGGTTACAAGAAATGAAGCACATAAATTTGGAATTTTGTAAATGTGGAAACATGATAAATTAGGAGCATAGACCATAGTTAATAGTTGATACAAACAAATGTAAACTTAGTTCGAAGCTTTCGGTTCAATACCATCTAGAGGAGGGGGTGAGTGATGATGAGATTGGACATTCCATGTGACCCCAAATGGAGTGATTCTCATGCTTGATTCTTTTTTTTTTAATGTTTACTGATTTTTGAGAGAGATAGAGATAGAGATAGAGTGTGCTCAGGGGAGGGGCAGAGAGAGACGGAGACACAGAATCCGAAGCAGGCTCCAGGCTCTGAGCTGTCAGCACAGAGCCTGACGCAGGGATTGAACTCATGAACCGCAAGTTCATGACCTGAGCTGAAGTTGGACGCTCAAGACCTGAGCCACCCACGCGCCCCTGTATGACCATTACTTAAACTTCTCTATCAGACATATTACTTACGTCCGTTTTGGTTAGGTTTCTTGCTGTGGTTTTGTCCTCCTTTTCTTTTCCATTTGGGACATATTCATCCATCTCCTCATTTTGTCTCACTCCCCACGTCTGTTTCTGTGTGTTTGGAGAGTCAGCTACGTCTCCTGCTCTCGAAAGTCATGGCCTAATGAAGAAGAGGTCCTGCAGTGCCCCGCGGTGCAACGCCCCCTGTTCCCCAGAGCTTCGTGCCGTAAGGGTGTCTGCTGTGTGTGTTGCACATGCTTTACTCTCGTAACTGAGCCGCTTTCGCCTTCAGTGCGGTCATCCGCAGTGTCTCTCTTTGACTCTTCTGGGCAGTGTCTTGCCCTTGTTGTTAGTGGACCAGACTGGCCGCCTGGGCTTGAGTTGAGTCAGACTAAGTTCGCCAGAGATGCAGTCGCATCAGACTGCATGGTGCTCTACCTGTATGTTCCCCTGAGAGACCTTTTTTGGTGGGTGGGGCTCTAGTCAGACCAGATATCTGTCCCCAGAACACTGGGGTCACAGTCAGACAGATGTGTGTGTTTATGTTCCCCTCTCCCCAGGGCAGGAATCACTTGCAGAGGTACCGGCCCCTGTCAGGGCTGCTTGCACACTGCCGGGCTTGTGCCACCACTTGGGGGGGGGGTCCCCGGGGTGGGGGGGCTCCCCACAAGGGCAGAGCAGAAGGGGCAGGTGAACAGGGGAAGGGGTGGGTGGAGTCATAGTGTTCGCATTTCAGGTGGTGAGTGTTAGTGCTGCGCGGGCTCTTACGGGTGTCCACGTGTCTAGGCTGGGGTCACGGGACAGAAGCGGCGCCTGTCACTTCCTTTGTTCCCGGAGGACTCTTCCCAAGATCCCTGGCCCTCCGGCAGACTCTCTGAGGTCACTGAACGCAGGTCCCCCCTGCACACCCAAGTGTTTCTCAGACTGCTGCTTCCGTGCTGTGTCTCCAGGCTGTTTAGTATGCTGTCTCTTTAAGGGCAGGGACTCAGTTTCCTCTGCCGTCCCAGCTCTCCCAGAGCCAGGCCTGCTGGTGGTTAAAATTCCAAATATTTAGCCTCACTGACTGTAAGAACTCTCAGAACTTGGCTCCTCTAGGTTTCCAAGCAAATGTTATGGGGATTTGCCTTCCCTGTGTGGGTCCCCTGCCTGGGGTGCTCAGGGTGAGGGTGTGTTCCTTTCCCTTCTTCAAGCCTAACGAATCCTTCCTTCTTGTAAACAGTCACACGGAAAGTTTAGCTCTGACTGCATTCCTGCCCTTCCTCCTTCTCCAGAGGACCCTCCTCGCTACATTCAGCTGTGGAAAGCCTTTTCTATCAGTCTTTGGGTCATTTTCTGGGTTATTTACACTCATGTGAGTCTTATCTAGCTGTGTCCATGGGACACCATGAGTTGTGGGTCCTCCTACTCTTCCATCTTCCCTGGGAGTCTCCTCAGTACACTCTGAATACTATAATTCAATCTGTGTGATACCCGGATCCTTAAAGCTCAAGAACATCACAGAAGGACATCCTTTAATTTGGTTTTATAGAATTGCTGCTTTTCTCTTTGGCTCTGGACTTGATGAAAAATGCAATGTCCTACAACATCAAATATAATGTCTTAAATTTAAGTATGTACGATCTCTTCTTTCTGACAATTTATGAAAGTAGGGGGGATGTAAGTAGGATATCAAGCTTACCTACCCATTTGGCTTTGGACAAAGATTGATACTTCGATTACAGGGTATTGGCAAAGACTTCGTGTAATTAAATAGAAACAATGCTAGAATAAGGTGAAAGATGTTGGGAAGTGATAGCGTGTGAATTAAGAGTTCTCTAGAGAAAGGTACATTTTCTTATCTGTCATCTTTGCTTTGAATAAAGATAGGTCATACTAATGAGTCACTAACAGATTTTTCACTGAGGAAAGTATATCTGTGATTTATTTAAACTTCTGAAAACCAGAAGTTTTAAATTTGCAAAGAAGGTAATACTCTTCTACTATTACACACATAGATCATTGCTTCAGTTGTTGTGTTGTTTATTTCTGTTTTTCTGCCTCTACTGGTAGTTCTATGCATGGGATATGTGTTTTTACTTTTATTTTTGTGACTTTGTGACAGGCATTTTTTGGTCCATGTGAAGTGAAATGCCTGGCACATAGTAGATTCCTAATGATTTAGATGTTTACTGGTGTAAATTAAAGTGCATTGGCTGCCAATGTTTCTAAATACCAGATATGGTTTTCTTTTCTTTCATCAAACTGATTCCATCTGGTGCGTGGATTTTATCAAAGTGTTCAAGGTTTTGGAAGGAAAAATCCAATCAAAGTCCTTTCAGATGACCATGCATTAAATTATTTGCTGGTAAGTGAAGATATTTTCTTTTTTTTATTTTTTTTTAATTTTTTTTTCAACGTTTATTTATTTTTGGGACAGAGAGAGACAGAGCATGAACGGGGGAGGGGCAGAGAGAGAGGGAGACACAGAATCTGAAACAGGCTGCAGGCTCTGAGCCATCAGCCCAGAGCCCGACGCGGGGCTCGAACTCACGGACTGCGAGATCGTGACCTGGCTGAAGTCGGACGCTTAACCGACTGCGCCACCCAGGCGCCCCGAAGATATTTTCAACAAAAGAATTATTTTGCTTATGATCCTTGCTTTTTTTTTCTTTGGTACAATTCTCTAGATATTTGGAATCATTTCTATTATGTTTATTCCAAATATATTTGAGAAAGATAGTTCTGTTTTGTTAAATGACCTGTACAAGAATAATTTTTTTCATGCACAGATATTAACGATTAACCTTGTGTTATTTCGTCTGCACAAAATCGTGGGTATCAAATATACTACTCTTTTGTAACCATTGGCAAGCCACTTTTTGTGGAAATCTGGGTTATCATTATAATAATACATCTTCACATTGCGCAGCAGGTGTGTTCGTGGAATGCTGTGAACTTTGACATGAAAATGTGATTTGGGAACATGGGTTTACAAATTACTGAGCAAAAAATCCACAGAAATATAGTCTATTCTTGATGTACTTTATCCTGCCACCATATGCAGAGATCTTGGGATGTACATCTGTTATGATGTGCAAATGTATTATGTATGGATGTGCATCTACTAAGCAATGACAGACTCTCAGAGACACATGTCTGTTTATCTTGTAATCACGTCCTTCACCATATTTCCTTTCTTAACTGTGTGGCCAAATTTCTGATGATGAACTTTAATTCATGTTTATCTGAAGCATGTGCAAATATGATTGTTTAGCTTGCATCCTAGAAATATGTTTAGGGATAGGCAATAGAAATTGGATAAAAATGCACAAAATTACCTGACCAAGCTCTTTCTTCGGTAAGCTCATAAACATTTGAGGAGAGAGCATTACTTATCCTGAAAAAGTAACAAACAATAATATAAAACATTCTTTATAAAATGTTAATTTAACAGTTGTAACATGGATTAGCAGAGACGAAAATTACTAAGCCATAGAGGGAAGAATTTGGATATTTTCAGCCCATGTTTTCTACCGATAACAACTTGCTTACCTTTGACTTAATTCTTGTTTCTATCCAGTTATAAACGAGTCCTTACAAGTAGTATGGCTGACAGTATATAATGAACTGGCTGGAAAGTAGGGTCTTTGGCATGAAATCCTCATGTCAGTACTATAGACACAGAAATCTCTAAGACAATTTTGATGACAATTACTGTTGAGCTGAATTGACTCTATAGTAAATGTTTATTCCTTTCTGCCTTATGTGTTTATTATTAATAGCCATCTTAAGATTTGTGATGTTTAATACGCTGAGAGATTTAGCCTAAGTGAATAATTGCAAATGTTTTAACTCATCCTGAACACAAATCTCTTTGTGGCAATCTGAGGAAAAAAGAAACCTCAGAGCGAAGAAAGAGAATTTGAATACTCAAGTAAAAGCATAATATATAGAAAAGAACATTTATTTTCTTAGCTTTGATGATGGCTGTCTTTGAAAGTTGATTTTATCTACATCCTTGTCAAATTGTGGTATGATTTCAAAGATTTCCCCACTTTTTCAATTCTATTTTCTTTTTTAAGAAACAATTGGCTGGGGCGCCTGGGTGGCGCAGTCGGTTAAGCGTCCGACTTCAGCCAGGTCACGATCTCGCAGTCCGTGAGTTCGAGCCCCGCGTCGGGCTCTGGGCTGATGGCTCAGAGCCTGGAGCCTGTTTCCGATTCTGTGTCTCCCTCTCTCTCTGCCCCTCCCCCGTTCATGCTCTGTCTCTCTCTCTGTCCCAAAAATAAATAAACGTTGAAAAAAAAATTTAAAAAAAAAAGAAACAATTGGCATTATTAGTTGTGATAATAATTAGTTAACAGGAAAGGAAAATTGCTAATTGAACCAGAAGAAAAATAAATGCTTTTGTTAATTATGAAAAGAAAAATTTAGTAGAACCAGAAGGAAAGTAAATGCTAAAATATCTGTGTTTTCTCTTTTTTTCTCATTTGTGTCCTTCGATGGAACATAGGTGAGCAATCCAAATATCATTTTAACAAATATTCTTCTTGGATACAGATGGAAAGATAAATGAATAATCTGAGTTAGATACACAAATGGTTATTTTATCCACAAGGATGTCTTAGAGTGTAGTTAGTATGAATAAATTATTGTCATCTTAATGTATAAAATGGAAATTTTAGGCCCTTAAAAATTTTTGAACAGATCTAATTTTTTTAAGACCCTTCAAAGTGTGTCTCACACATTTCACTATAGGTACTCTAATTTTCAGAAGCCAAGGGGAAAAACATGAATGCAATCAGGCTCTAATGCTGTCATACTATTTTACAAGAACACATAGGTGCCTAAAGTGGTATGGGTGTCATCTCAGGAGTGGTAGAATTTCTTCCTAGGTAACTTGCTTCAATACGGGTAATTTACCAACCCAACACAAAAAACAACCCTGTGTTTTCATGTCACTAATGCTTTGACTTCCCAAGGGTATATTATACAATAAACTTAAATGATCATCAGTTTCAGTTAATAATGTTCTTCATTTGATAGAAGTAGAATTCTTTCAAAACCAATAGTGAAAAAAAAAATAACCAGTTACTAGATTACATGTTGTCTTCATGTCCTTAGGTTGCTCTAACAAAAAAAAATAAAAAAATAAAAAAATAGACTGGATGGCTCAAACAACAGGCAGTTTTTCTCTTACACTTTGGGGGACTGGGAAGTCCCAGACTGGGTTGCCAGCATAGTTGGGTTCTGGCGAAGGTCCTTTCCTAACTTGTTGATAACTTTTGTTCGCATAGTGAAAGAGAGAGATCTTTATCTCTGTTTCTTAAAAGGGCCCTAATCCTATTGTGAGGATAACCATCCTCGTGACCTTATCTAACCCTAACTACCTCCCAAAGGTTTTACCACCAAATACCATCACGTTGGGTGTTGAGTCTTCAACATATTAATTTTGGAGGTATACGCATCTTCACTCCATAATGCATATTTTAAACAGATGGCATATTTCTGAGCAATATTAAATACACATTCAACATGTATTTGTTAAGTATCACCTGTTAGCATAGGATGGGTGCGTAGTTCTTTTATTCCCTGGGGCTCACGGTGTAGCAAGGGCAAAAGAAGACTGAAAAGTGATCATATGAGGTATATAATACTTAGCAAACACTAGTCCACTTTCTGTGTCTCTATAATATAAGCAGTTTTATATCAAAGTCAGCACCTCGTAGCAGAGTGCGTGGCTGGACAAGCAAGATTGGTGGATATAGTCAGTGCTAAAGTCAGAGAGAGAGAGTTCAGACAAGGGGTTGGCAAACTTCCTGTAAAAAGCCAGGTAATAAATCTTCTAGATTTGAAGACCATATGGTCTCTGTCACAACTACTCAACTCGGCCTTTGCAGCATAATAACAGTGAAATATGACATAAATTAGTAGGCATGGCTGTGTTCCAATAAAATTATATTTATAAAAACAGTCAGAGAGCCAAATTTTGCCCATGGGACATAGTTTGCTGATATCTGGTTTCGACAAAAACTGTCTCAGTAAATGCAATGGACAGCTTTTATTACTTGTCACATGAACCGTTGTTGTAGTTTAACTATTACTCCTCTATCTGCCTTCGATTTCACATCCTTACAATAGCCCTATGGGTTCTTCAAACTGTGGTTTGCACTCCAAATGTGCTCGACACCTCTCTGTGTCTTGGCCAGGGTAAAGGAAAACTTTAGGATGGGGTGCAGTTGATTTTGTGTTTAGGCAGAAGGGAAAATAAACATAGAGGGAAAAAACAAAATATAAAACAAAAACTACATAATTGCTAGATCAAAGTCCTGGGTGCCAGGAAGGTACATTAGTCAGGAAACTGTGTCTCATGAGAAGAACTCCCAATTAAATTAAAGCCAAATCTAATATATATATATGTGTATACATATACATATATGCATACATGTATATGTATACACATATATATACACATATATATGTATACACATACATATATACGTAAGAAGGAAATATTTGACTCACAACTTCTATTTATGAAAGGAACTGAGATTTTGCCAATTAAGAAAATGTAAGAGCGATGCTAATGAAGAATCGTGAATGTCAGCCAAAAAGACTAAACCATAAAGGGAATAAGCTGGCATATAGAGGGACCAAGACACTTCCGTATTGGCTGATGTCCTGCCCATAGGTGCTGAAACAGCTCTAGTGGTTGCCAGCATATTTAAATGGTTTTTATATTCTTGGCAAAAGAAAAAAAAAAATACTGCTCTTTCTCAGCCCATCAAGGTCCCTTTATTGCTAAAACCTCCATACATTCTAAGAACCTCGTGACTCTCCATGAGCTGTCAGGTCGGGCTCACCCTGACATAGAGGCTCAGGGTGGCCGGCTCCAGCTGTCCCTTCTGTGCCATGGGTACAAACCCATGTGGTATACTGAAGGACACCAGCCCTAGTCCCGTGAGACAGGTGCAGAGTTAAAGCATGGCCTTGGCCTAGGGATGTTAACCCATTTCCCTGATTAATGGGGGGTGGGGGGAGCCGGGAGGGGAAGGCTCATAAAACAAAGGCCAAGTGTTAAGTAGAAAGCTGAATTGAGGAAAACAAGCTACTTAGTTCCTAGAAGTTGGATCGCAGGGATTAGAGGAAAGGCAGATGAGAAGTGGTAATGTGTGTGTGTGTGTGTGTGTGTGTGTGCGCGTGTGGCAGCGGTGGGGGCGGTGGGAGATAATAGACAACTTCTAAGGCTGCAGCCTCAGATCATCAATTCTTTCCCGGCTCCTGTGGGGTTACTGATCAATATGGCACCTCGTAAAGGGAGGCGAGATCTATTAGGTGCTTTTTACCTATAGGATGTTAAATAGCCGATGTATCTTTCCCATATCCACAAACTTCAGCAATCCCCTTTCCCCAGGGAGTTAGGACATTTTGTTAAAATTACAGGAAGACACTCCTTCTGGGGGAACCAAAACCCCAAATCATCCTCATCCGGAAAACCTAAAGAATTGGTGCCATCCTCTCAGCTGGACCCCAAAGCCAAAGACTTGCAAAGCAGAGCCTCGTTTGGATTCACAGGCTCGCTGGCCGTCGCCGTCCGCACCTCCCGAGACCTTGCACAGGCGTTTCCATGCAGGACGTAACCCACACCTTTGTACACAGTGACTGTAATGAGCCACATTTTCTGCACAGCAGTCAGTGTCCGGCTGTGTTGATGGCAGTAATTGGTTATGTTGGCCTAGAATAATCCAGCCTACGAAAGGCTCTATCCTAGCAACCGTGGGGCAGCCAGGGCAGAAGCCGCAACCTTGACGTATCTCATATTCTTCTAAGCACACAGAATTAATCATCTTGTCCTCATTTGTTTTGCGGTGCTCTGAGTTTCACCCGCAAAATACGCTTTGGGCAGAGAGGTTTCAAACTTATTTTAAAGTTAAAAACCTTCCACTGTATCATTTCTTCCTCGTGGCAGCTTGAGCTCTTACAGAGACAGTTTCTCCTGTGCCCGTGCGTACTGCTTTCATAAATCTCCTGTACCATAATCACACTTCATCTTGTCCACTGTGTCTGTCCTTCAGTCTAAGCTCCTTTTCCTCCAGAAGTTAACTAGGTTTTCATAGATAGACACAATGCAAGCACAATGAATTATTTATGAGTTTGGATTGCCTGAGATTACAGCTATCATAGGCAGTCATTGCAATCTTAAAATTATTAGGGAAAAAAATTGATTTTGTTCTTCAAACGGGCCCTGGCCTGGGTTTGGAAATGCATTCTTGGATCTCCAAGACCCTAGGAAGGGGCAGTACATCACCAAGGAAATGACTCTCTGGTGTTTTCTTTCAATACATCACGGGTACAATGATTCTTTAATAATAGATCGCCAAGTGTCCCCTATCACAAGAACACTGCCGAGCAGAGAAGTCACTTTATTTATTTATTAGAGCTATGTATCACTGCAAAGTCACCAGCTGATGCTCAGGGTCGTGAACCCACACAGAATATTCTGCACCACTGTCATTATGATAAGTGATCTCCTTTATGCCGAGTCCAATATAACGGAGTTTGCCTTGAGGATCCTTTAAGAGTAATTGTGATCATCTTGACGGGGAGGCAGACGTTGTTGATGTTGTCGAGTGGCAAGTAGAAATTTTAACTGGAGCTTCATTTTAATTATTTGTAGCTCTTCGAACCCTATTCATATATCGTGATTATTATTAGATTTTTTACTGTATTTTTGATTATGAATTCCACTGTGCTTATTTCTTCATGATATCAATTGATAAGTTTATTTTGTTGATTGAGGAGATTTTAGAAGCTGGGTGAGTGATGCATTTTTGTTCAAATGGTACTCTTCTCTTTTCTACCTAAAAATATCATGTATCTTTTCTCCTAAGTTTGAAAATGCAAAGCCTACCTTGTAAGATTTTCCTTGGGGAAGAAAACCTCATTTAATTGATTTATACTATTCGCACAATAGCTTTTCTCTGTTTAGTTTCTCTATTTACATTATTTCTACATCACCCTTTCGAAAGGACCAGTTTTCCTCTTATGTAGCCCTATAAAAACCTCCCTTAGAGAGCAAAGAAAAAACTATCATATTTCAGTCTTCCTCTGAGAAGATATTTTATGATATTTTTGTGGCCTCCTCCTGAGACCAATATAATTATTCCTATTTCATCAAAAGGACACTTAGAGAAGATATATACTCTCAAAAAAATGATTGAAAGAAAAAATCATTCAAGTAAGGAATATTGATTTTTGAAAAGCAAGAGACATTCATTATTCTGACAATAGAAGTCTCCCTGGTGCTGTTCCCACTCTGATATTAAATGAGTACATATTAAAATGATCACAGTAATAATATAGTAGAGGAAACTGTCTTCTAATTGCTTCACATTAATATTAATGAAACAATAATTTCTTCCATCAAGACTCAGTATGGCTCTGAATGGCTTTGCTCACACCGAGCTCCATAGATTCGCTGTGGGTTGACACCTAATGAAAGAGGTGTTCTTTCCCCTCCTCTCTGGCCCAGTAGGAATGTACTTGAAGCTCCATGAAGTCTTTCCATCTTTTCACAGAGTTGTGTGTACAGCTGACGAATACTCTTCCCCAAGATTGAATATTACATTACAGATCCGTACTGTATATGGCATTGCCCAAATTTGTGTGCTTGCAATCAAACTTAGGTGAAGTAAGAGCCAGAAAACATTGCCCACCGTGCCAAGAAAGCTCTTCGTTAGTTCTTGTAGCCAAGACAGACGTGCAGGCAGACTGTTAAAACAACAGAATGGGGTAAAGTAATGGGAATTGTGCTCGTTCTCCTATCTCCAAAAGCCAGGCGAATCACCACAGCATGTGAAACAGTGGTTTTCAGACACCAGAAAGCAAGTGGCAGAGCAGTGTGACTCCTGGGACCGGGGAGCAAGCGAAGCCTAGAGAAATACTGTAGCTGCTTTGGAGGTGATTTCTGGCACGGGCACCAGGAAAGGGGAACCCAGAGACCCTGACATTCATGATGGGTTGAGGAGATTGACTTCGAAGGTCCCAAAGAGCAGAACAGCTAGAATGTGCGGAGAATCCTGGAGAGCAACGGGCCGCACGGAAGGAGAGTTCCCAGAGATCTGCATGAAGGTATCAGCATTATTTGGCCACGTGTGTGCTGGAAGGAGGTACCTTACCTCTCTAGGCAGGAAGAAGCCACAAAGGGAAGAGGCGGAGCCTTTTCTGGAGCTTGCAGAGGGCTAGCAGTTTTCTCTTTCTGTAACTCAGGGGAAAGAACTCACAACACAGGAAGATGTCAGATCAAGTCCCCGAAGTGTGTTGCCTAAGCAGACTAGTAGATGGGCACCCTAATAAACCTTCATAAAGGAATCCTCACAGGCGTGTAACCAATGCCAAGTCACTTCCCTCTGTGCCAGGAAAAAATGGAACACCTGGAAAGGGACACAACAAAATTAAGCAAACGCTAACATGTAATTCACAATGTCTGGCATCTAAACACGTATTTATCACTCATGCAAAAAAAAACCCAACAAAAAAAAAACAAAAAACCCAGGAAAATAGGACCGATGATTGGGAGACAATTGATAGAAATACATACAAATCATAGAAATCACAGAAATGATGGAACTAGCAAATCAAAGGTATTCAAAGAACTAGTCAACTCATTATAAGTGACTTTATATGTTCAAGAATATCCAGGGAAAGGGACACCTGGGTGGCTCAGTCAGTTAAACATCCAACTTCCGCTCAGGTCACGCTCTCGCAGTTCATGGGTTCGAGCCTTGCATCGGGCTCTGTGCTGACAGCTTAGAGCCTGGAGCCTGCTTCAGATTCTGTGTCTCCCTTCCTCTGCCTCTCTGCGTCTCTCGCTCTCTCACATTCTGTCTCTCTCACTCTCAAAAACAAATAAAACATTAAAAAAAGAATATACAGGGAAACGTAAGTAATATGGGGATGATGCTTTCAGAAAATGGTATTGTTGGAAATTCAAAATACATCTGAAAAAAAAATCACTGTATAGAGATTAAAAGAATACTCCAGAAGTAATGGCTCATGAACTTGAAAAGAAAGCAAAGGTCTTATCCAAAATAAAGAACAGACAGATAAGTCTTAAAAAAAAATCAGCAGAGCTTCAGTTCCATGTATGTAACAGACATTTATAGCGTCCCAGAGGAAGGAAGGCATTACAAATATATTTGAGGAAATAATGGATGAATTTTTTCCAAATCTGATGAAAACCACAAATAAAAGATGCTCAATGAATTAGAAACAACTTAAGTTATAGAATTCCAGTGAGAAATACCATAATCAAATTCATGAAAACAAGTGATAAATAAAATCCGTAGCAGAAAGAAAAGACATCTTATACACAGAGACACAGTAAGAATGACAGTGAAAATGTGCTTGTCAGATATCATATGAATCAGAGACAGAGGAGAGACATCTTTAAGGTTCTGGAGAAGAAGTCAACTTATTTTTTACCCCACAAAATTACATGTTTTTTTTTTTTTAAGTTTATTTGTTTACGTTGAGAGAGAGAGAGGGAGGGAGAGAATCCCAAGCAGGGTCCACATGGTCAGCACAGGGCCCAGCGTGGGACGGGAGACACAGAATCGGAAACAGGCTCCAGGCTCTGAGCCATCAGCCCAGAGCCTGACGCGGGGCTCGAACTCACGCACCGCGAGATCGTGACCTGGCTGAAGTCGGACGCTTAACCGACTGCGCCACCCAGGCGCCCCTAGCAAAATCTCTTTAAAAATTAAGGTACAATAAAGACTTTCTCAAATAACAAAAACAATACAAAAGTCAGATAAGCCAATGCCAGCAGACTCATGCTATATGCAAAGACTGCATCTTATCAAGAAATCAGTTCCATGAAAACGATATGTATATCTGGGGAAAGCCCAACCAAAATCCCAGGAGTTTATTCTGGTATAGATTCACAAGTCGAATCTAAAATTTCTGTAGAGCCCGAGGAACTATCTAGCTAAAACAGTTTCGAAAAGGTGTAGCCAAATGGCTGATTTCCAAGAAGCTACAGAAATCCAGACAGTTCGTTTTTGGCATATGTTTACTTGGGTAGAGCAGTGGAACAGAAAAAAAGAGTCCACAAATAGATTTCAGTTTATATTACCACTTGGTATTGATTTTATGAATGTTCAAGACATTATGAGAAACAATAATCAACAAGTGGTTTGGATCATTTGGAAAACGCTGAAATCTTATTTCACTCCGTGTAAAACCTAACTAGAAACGGATCTCGAATGTAATGTAAGGAGCTGAAAATATAACACTTAAAAGAAGTGACAGGACGTTTTAACTAATAAGGGTTGGAAAAGTTTTCCTAGCTAGGGTACAGAATGAAGAAATCACCAGGAAAACAACCGATACAATGTACTTCATTAAAATGTAAAAACTTATTGTTAAAGTGATACACTGTAAAGAGTAAAAGACAAGTCATGGGTGTAGATTATGTTGGCTAAATACATATCCAGCGAAGAACTGCTCCTAGAATATATAAAAAAACCACAATAAAAGATAGGGGAACCTGGAGGACTCAGTCAGGTGGGCATCTGACTCTTGATTTCGGCTCATGTCACGATCTCACAGTTCGTGGGATCAAGCCCTGTGTCAGGCTCTGCACTGAACGCAGAGCCTGCTTGGGATTCTCTCTCTCTGACCCTTCCCCACTCATGCTCTCTCCAAAATTAAAAAAAAAAAGTAAAAAGTTTTTTTTAAAAATGAGTAAATGTTTGTTTTCATGTTACCAAAGAATATTTTTAAATGACAAGATGACACATGAAAATGTGTCCACATTATTTGTCACTAAAGAAGTGAAAGCCACAATGTATTTTTCTGTACATCTACCAGGACATCTAAAATAACAAATTGCCGTAACAGTTGAGATCATAGGGCAGGAGGAAGGTTCCCGTGCTGTGTGTGGGAATGCTTACTGCTGCCACCACCTTGACAACAGTGTGTATTCTCTCAGTAAGCGAGGATATCATATGATCTAGAGAAACAAAAATAAATATGTCCACAGAAAAGCATTTACTCATATGTGCATAACAACTTTCTTCCTTCAGAACTGGAGAGGAAAGAATCTGGAAAGATGAGAAAAGAAACAGACCAGTGACACATGAAATTAAATGGACACAGCTTAAAACTAGTCAGCTAGGTGAACAGAGACACATACAGCCCATTCCACATACTCTGATTCCATGTGTCTTAAAATCCAGCAAAGTCAAACTGTCACGACAGAAAGCCAGGAACAGGAGCTGTGTGAGTGGTTGACTGAGGGACATAGGATTTCTGTGTGTGCGACGGCTGAAAACCGTAGGATTGTTTTGGTGGCAAAAGAACTATGAACATTATTGAAATTGTACTCTTCAAGTTGGTGAATTGTACTCTATGCACATTATACCTCAATAAATCTTAAATAAAGCTTGCTTTTCAAATAACAGACTTGATTTATATTCTGAATTGGTACAGTTCTGGAATCTATCACCTACCGAGAGGTATCAATTTGCTGTATTTTCTTACAAAGTGGTATTACATATGTAATAGATATTTTGCTCCTAAAACAAAATTTGGATTAGATATTCATTTTATATACTTTGCATTGACACTAAAGTTTAATGTATGTTGGTGGAAATACAGTTTTAGTGTTATTAAATAGCAAATCCTTAAAAGTTTTTCTTCTTAATGGGGTTTTGATAAGTTTGAACCCTAACTTTTATTTTTCCCTAGTAAACAGACTTAACATCAATTTTATGTGGTATGACATAGATGTATAACAAAGATAAAGTGTAATAGTATTGAAGTCAGAGAAAAGAAAAAAAGTCAAACAGAATAGTACACGGTACAAGATGTTTTAAAATTTTTGTCTTAAATTGGTGATTTATTTCCAACTAAAATAATCATCCATCATGCTAACATATTGTTCTTAATTAGAATTTAACAGGCATTGGTTATTTGTGTATGATTAATTTGTAAATTTATTTTGGTCTTGTAGCTGAACAAGCCCCATGTAAGAGGTGTTGATACACGTGTTTATACATGTGACGTTAACATTAAAATAAATATAATTTAAGTCACTATTAAGGGATTATATATATAATTATATATAGTTGGAATCACCCATACAGTATTCAAGTTTGAGGACACTAATTACAAGAAAGATTAAAAACATATTATACACACATATTTATATAATTTATACATATACATATAAATATATTTTTAAATATATATTTTAAAATGTTTATATTTACATGTATATTAATATGTATAATTACACACAAAATATATAAACAAATATTACCTTTCAGTTGAAAAAAGTAGTACTTTTCATCATTTTATCCTCAAAATTCACTTTGTAAGTGACCACTTTTCTGACATTGTCCCCAAATAGGTGCTGTGACCTTGAGCAAGACCAACATGCTGAACTTCATTCATTGGTAAAATAGAGATGATTACTCATTTTCCCTCCTGCACACTGGTTCTAGTGACACACGGCTAAAAGTGGTCCACTCTTGCACAACATCTGTAGAAAATGTGTGCATTTCATGGGTTCCATAGATTATTTGGTTAGAAATAATGTAATCAATCAATCCAGGGACAAAGAAAATAATCCTTCTGCTTCCAGATGCCTTTTTAAAAATTGTTTTATTTTTTATTGATGGCATTTTGGGCTATCTGAAGCGGTGAAGATTATCATTAGCTTGCTAATAGGAATGCTTTGAAAAGAAGGAAAGCAATTTTACAGGGATTTGCATCATTTACAAATTATTTAACTGGTCACTTCCCGGGGGGGGGGGGGAACAAAAGTCATCTAGCTGTTAGACAAGACTGGTTCTCCTTGTCATTGATATTAGTTATTTTTCCCTCTTTCAGAGGATCTGCAATGCATCAGAAGTTCAAAATATAAAATGACTACACCAACTTAAAATCTCACATGCAGTCAACACACATATGCACACATACACACACATGCACACACACACTGCTGCTTTAGTGTGAAATACTCTTATTCGAGAGAAAAAATACATTTTTTTTTAAAGATTTGGTTTCCAGGTGCTCACGACACCTTATCATTGAGTACAGTTCATTTTAGTATTTTGTCCTCTGGGTAAAATGTTGCCACTCCATATAACTGTAGTTAGCACACAGGATTTCTTCTTCATATTTTATCAGTTGTTTTTGAAACTAACAGATGCATGTCAGCAGTTGCTTGATAGAAAGATGTAACATTTCCGGTCTTCATCGCTCTTACTTATGAAACACCACACAGTATGGCAAACAGCCAAATAATCATAGACTATGAGGTGTAACAAAAATAACAAAAATTGCTTTTATAGCTGTTGCCCCGATGGTGTGGTTACCTTACGTATTTTCTGGATTGACGGGAATGACAAACTAATGCTTTGTCTTAAAATATATTTTTTCCATAGTCTTCTCTCCCATTTAATTTTTGACTGATTAGTAGGAAATTGTGCCATTTCCAAATAATTTTGAGAAGAGGTTAATGGATACTCTTATATAAACATGTCACTTGCCTTTAGCATGATAGACTGTGTTCAGATAATATTGATGATATGCCCTCAGATGGAAGTGTTGAAAGTTGGTTTATGGTTTGGTTTGATGTGATCAAAACAAAAGGGAGGAAATGCTGTTTTCTTGAGGTCAGGATGTCAACACCAAATGAGCTGGGACAGGAAAAGCACCATTAGGACTTGAACAATTTTGTTTTGTTTCATTAAGGTAAAATTGAAAACTGATCACGTTGAATGATCAGTGGTATGCCCAGGATTATGGAGGCTATAACATGCATGCTTGCGTTTCTATATTTCTACTGTTCTTTGAGCTTTGTGAGGTCAGTGATTATGCCTGTATTTTAACTTTTTATTACAAAATATATTAAAAAAATAAAGCCATTGTGAGTAAAAAAGAGAATAATGAACATAAAATCTAAACATAATACAGGCACACAAAACTCGCCCACAAAATTTATCATAATTTTAGGGTAAGACTATGTTTTAAACAAGCTAAAACAGTTTAAGAAGACAATAGAAGCTCTGAGAACAATATGAATAAGAACTAAAAGCTCAGAAATGAGATAAAGACCAGCATGATTGGAAAAGAGAACTGTCAGAACTCAGAAAAGAGAGAGAAAAAAATAATATATTTCAAATTTAAAAGTGAAATCATAAAAGTGCGCGCACACACACATCAGATAAACATCATGTATAATTCCTTATAAAAAATAGAGGGTGATGGGGCGCCTGGGTGGCGCAGTCGGTTAAGCGTCCGACTTCAGCCAGGTCACGATCTCGCGGTCCGTGAGTTCGAGCCCCGCGTCAGGCTCTGGGCTGATGGCTCGGAGCCTGGAGCCTGTTTCCGATTCTGTGTCTCCCTCTCTCTCTGCCCCTCCCCCGTTCATGCTCTGTCTCTCTCTGTCCCAAAAATAAATAAAAACGTTGAAAAAAGAAAAAAAATTAAAAAAAAAAATAGAGGGTGAAAGGAGGGAAAAAGGAAATTCAAAAGATAATAAGAAAAAATAAGAAGAGTTTGACAGAAATAAATATGTTTTAATTTTGCCTTATTGTGCCATTCGTGGTAAATGACGCTTTATTCCCAGCGTTCTCACCTGTGCCCTCTGCTCCTCTGTACTCTCTCTCTCTCTCTGTCTCTCTGTCTCTCTCTATCTCTGTCTCTGTCTCTCTCCATGTCTCTCTCTCTCTGTCTCTCTGTCTCTGTCTCTCTGTCTCTGCCTCTCTCTGTCTCTGTCTCTCTGTCTCTCTGTCTCTCTGTCTCTGTCTCTCTGTCCCTCTGCACCTCCAGTTCTGTCTCTCTCATCGCTTTTGACGGTTTCTCTTTGAACTTTTTGTGCTTATTTTCCAAAGAAACCATTTTCTGCATTTTGCAAATAGGTTCCAAAGACGTCCTACCTATTTATTTAACCCCCTTACTGAGCCTAAGTTTGAAGGCTATGTCTATCTTGAGCAAGTCGGGACACCTTGCTCAGGCTTCAGAAAAATGGTTGAGAAAATTGGCAAATACTTACTTTACAGGTGCATTTTCAGGACATAACAAAACGCTTTGAGGAATAGCACCTAACCCAGTTTTCTCACAAAATAGGGATTCGTGACATCTATTTTTTTTTATGTAATGTTTATTTATTTTTTATTTTTTTTTTAATTTTTTTTTCAACGTTTTTTATTTATTTTTGGGACAGAGAGAGACAGAGCATGAACGGGGGAGGGGCAGAGAGAGAGGGAGACACAGAATCGGAAACAGGCTCCAGGCTCCGAGCCATCAGCCCAGAGCCTGACGCGGGGCTCGAACTCACGGACCGTGAGATCGTGACCTGGCTGAAGTCGGACGCTTTACCGACTGCGCCATCCAGGCGCCCCAATTTATTTTTGAGAGAGAGAGAGACAGATAGAACATGAGCAGGGGAGAGGCACAGAGAGAGGGAGACCCAGAATCCGAAGGAGGCTCCAGGCTGTGAGTTGTCAGCACAAAGCCCGACATGGGGCTTGAACCCACAAGCTGTGAGATCATAACCTGAGCCAAAGTCGGCCGCTTACCCGGCTGAGCCCCCCAGGCTCCCCGGGACCCCTGTTAATGTTGGGGTTACATTTCCCCAAGTTCCGGCTGCAGGAGCTTCTCCATTGTCCATGCAGCTCTACCAGCTAGGCAATAACAGTGAAGAACATTCCCCAACATGGAGCCACCAAAGGCGCCTCGGAACCCAGAGTAGAGCTTCCGGGAAGATGGGGTGGTGACAAATGGGGATAAATGTGTCCTGAAGGACTGTGTGCCACTTCAGTACTGAGAAGCACTCTTGAGTCCGGGAGGCAGTGGGAGCCATACAAACGGAATCTGGGGTGGCTGGAGAATGACACTGGTGATGCTGGGAAAACTTGGCCAGAGCAAGCCCCTCACAGACTTTGTCATCTTCTCTGACCCTCCCTTCACCTGCAGTCTCTGGCCCTCTGCCTCAGGGACTGGTTTCCCAGCCTTTCTTCCTCTGGCTTGTCTCTACTGCACCTGGATAATTTCCCTTTCCACTGGTTCGTTAAAAATATATCGCCCTTTTCTCCAACTTCGCGACGGAAGCATTCATTCCTTTTGGACCTCTCCATGGCTGTCTCTTCCTCTTCATACCAATGATGTACGATTGCAACTATGCTTGTACCATTCTCCTAGGATGTAGAATATTTTTAGATGACTCAGAAGTCAAAGACTGCCCAGCGACACTGATGAATAAGAGCCCTATGGGAGTCATAGTAATGGATGTCTGGATTAGGATTTGGTTGCAGTGGCCCCTTCCTTCTGTTGCTCTAGGCCAGCTTGCCTTGGTGTTCCATGGCAGTGTCCAGAGGGACAGTTGTGTAGTGACTAGCACAGCGGGTCCGAGGCTGTGTGAGGGGCCACCTGTGAGGGTGTGGGTGGGAGGAGGTGTTGAAGAAACAGTTCAGGGGTACACTCTGTCTCCGCTGCATTCATGTCACCATCCTGCCGCTGCGGCTGTCCTGGTGCCATCGTCTAGTCTCAAGCAACATGGGATGCAGTTTCAGGTCTTGAGAGCAGTATGGGAAAAGAAATTTGGGGACGTACAGCTCAAATTGCTCTAGATTAAAAAGAGTTTTATGTTTCCTGAGTTGTCTTGGTTTGACAGCTCTCTTAAGCAGAGCCTGAGTCAAGGATTTGGGTGAGGTCATTTGTCTAAGACTTTATCCAAAGGAGCAGTAAAGAGGTTATTGAGGGAGTTCGAGAGGAAAGGATGTGCACTAGTGAGGACACCAGGGTAGGCAACCCATAAAAATGATACCAGCACCTCGAAGCAGTTTCAGAATATCTCCCCGAATGATTCATCCAGTTGATGGGGAGTTGAAATTACCCGTGGTGAGCTTCCCCCATTTCCAATCTGTGCTTTTGCATATGCTGAGCACCTCCATGGCTTCCGAAGGACCCCAAGAGAGAAAAATGGGCCGCCAGGTTCAGAACCATGATGGAGTGGGACCTGGCCCTCAGGGCGACGCCAAGTGTGCCCTCACGACTCTAGCTGAGACAAGAGAGCATCCAAGAAAATGTTACTCCAGCTCTGTTGAGCTTCCCTAAAGTAGAAAGTGTCTGTAAGTTGAATGCCCAAGGATGAAGAGGCAACAGAAAGGTAGACCTTTTTGTTTTATGGATTTAACCTATGTTCATCAACTACCTATTATCTCTTGTCACTTGGAATAGTACAACATGGGTGAGCCCCCATTTTCTTGGTGCTCACAGCGTAATGGACACAAAGGAGAAGAGGGAGTCATTTCAATAGCAGTGGCACAAATGTGATCTATATGGGCCAAATAGGGTGTAAATGTAACAAGGGCAGGATTGGTGACCACTCCACTGATCGACACATAGGTTGCTTGGAGGGATGATTTCTAAGCTAAGCATGAAGATTCAGCTAGAATTACATAGACAACAAAAGGATAGAATGTTTTCTAGTTGAGAAAAAAACATTTCTAATTCCCATGTGACCATTTATAGGACTGTTTTCATATTTGCATTGCAGCTCTGAAATGGATGGGACCTATTTACACTATGTGTTAAATCTTCAATAAATATTAACCCTTTTATCGCATCATTATGATCATCAGTGATATGTTACATACCTAAAATAATCCCAGGTAATACCAGCATTTAAGAATCCCTTCGCCAGTGTGGTGTCCCCAAAACGTAGAGTGACAAAGAGAGTGGCGGGTCCTGAGACCTATGGAAAATTAATGCAGAGGAAAGAACCTAATGGTTTGTAAGAAGTTCCTGTGAGGAGACACTTTAATACCAGGAAACGCATTTTTTTCTGATTTGTGATTTTTATGATAATCAGTTTTCTGTATGCTTTGATTTCTGGAACTGTGAAATGGGTGTATTAATTCCATCGAGCCCATGAACTCATTATGAAGACATTAAAAGATATCATTCATGCACATCGTTTAAGGTAGTGTCTGAACCATCTTTACTTGTAAGTAAATGTTCGTTATTACTACTTCCTTCTGGTTTTTAAATATTCAAGTGAAGTAACCATTCAGTCAAACTACCAAAAATATTTTCTATAACGGTACTTTCCTGGGGCAATCCAGTAGGACTACCCCACTCTTGTAATCATTATGAGATTAGATTGCTTTCCTGCAAACTGCTTTCAATAACTCATATCCTCTCCATGTTGTTTTAAGTTACAGGCACTTTAGGTATCAATAAAATTGGTTCATAAATGAGCTCCTGGGGCACCTGGGTGGCTCAGTCCATTAAGCATCAGACTCTTGATTTTGACTCAGGTCATGGTCTCAGGGTTCATGGGACGGAGCCCAGCATTGGGCTCTGTGCTGACAGTGCAAAGCCTGTTTGAGATTCTCTCCCTCTCTCTCTGCCCCTCTCCCCACTTGCACACACACTCTCTCTCTCCCTAAAATAAAAATATAAATTAATTTAAAAAAAAAACAAAGAAAATAGAAATGAGCTCCTCGTGTTGAAGCGATTCATAAAGTGACAGAAACAGGTACGTGTGGTTGGATTTGACCAAGTTAAGTACCAGGGTTAAGATTACTCGCCCACTCTAGCCAGGGTGAAAATGACCTTCCCCAAGCTAAGGACAGCGCACCCTGTGTCCCTTTGTCCTGAGGGAACTGATGGACACCAGGCAGCAAGATCCCATAACAAGATCCCATCCCCATTTAGGGGGCGCTAACTTTGTTACCAGGGCGGACATGCTGGTAAAACAAGGGTAGAAAATGTGCTTTCCAGACAACATAGGCTGTGTGAGGGCAGAAAGGTCGTCTGACTTTGATGCAACCGTGATGTCAGAGAAAACACTTCTGTCTGTTCATTTCACCATGGGCCAAAGACCTAGGGAATGAAAGACGACTCGGCTTTCATTTTCAAGTACAATTCCACCTCGTGTCTGACTTAGCCTTGTTCCCTGCGTCTCCCGTCTCCACAGTCTCACCGCGGTATTCAGATGTGTTTATACAGCTCAGTTCACACAAGGCACTTCTCTCGTTCAAACTGCTTTAAAACTTCCTGAAATGACATGCAGATGATTTGGGCTGGCATCCTCAGCCCTTCCCGATCTGCCCAAACCCAACCTGCCCTACTTCTGTCTTCACCCCTCGTCTTGGATGTGACTTTGCACAGACTCACGATTACTCTCAAATACACCACTTCATTTCACACGCTTACAGCTTTCCACGCAGCGTGCAGTTTCTGGCTTCCAAAATCTTTGCACCTTACTCTTCTCTACCGGTGAAGCCACCTCATGGTCACCTTCCTTATACAGGTTTCCCTGACCGACTGAGACAAAAGTGTCCCTGACCCCTCAGCACTGAGACTGCATCTTTTATTACATCACCAAATATGTGTCCCATGTGAGCAAACTTGGTACATTTCAGCCTAAATGTTCCTTTTGGTTATAAGCCAATAACGTCAGAGGCTACATCCGATTCATTTTCTTAGATGACTTCTGCAGCCGAGCACATATCAGGCCCTCTAACAGAAACACAGTGTCATACACAAAATGCTACAACAGCTCACTGTTTACAAAATAAATTGCTGGGGCGCCGGAGTGGCTCAGTCGGTTAAGCATCTGACTTCGGCTCAGGTCATGATCCCGTGGTTCATGGGTTCGAGCCCCGCATCGGGCTCTGTGCCGACAGCTCAGAGCCTGGAGCCTGCTTCAGATTCTGTGTCTTCCTCTCTCTCTACCCTTCCCCCACCTGTGCTCTGTCTCTCTCTCTCAAAAATAAATAGAGATTTTAAAAAAATAAATTGCTAATTCAGGTTATGTTCAGCTGAATCAGGTTGAAATATTTACACATGTTGAAAGGGATCAGCTGAGATATAAGGAACATTGGTGAATTCTATGCTCGAGGAGATTATTAGCAGCTCTCCCTGTTGGACCAGAGCGCTGCTCGAGCCCAAGGAAATTTTGTCCATGGGACACCGCAGAGACCTGGAGCCAGACCCGTAAGTAGCAAGGGTTCTTGGTTATATTACCCCAAAATATCTAAGAATAGACATTTATGCTTCTATGGAAGACGGAGTGTTATAAAGTGTAGTGGCACTGTGTGCAATTGACCTCTTGCTAATTATGTGAACTGTGAAAAATACATTTTACTCTGAGTTTGATTTCACATCTCTCAAATTCACCTTAGTCAAAAGATGTTTCCTTCACACAAAAAATGTCTTGTTAATGAGATTTCAGTAAAATCAATACTGTGGCCCTTGGAATATAAAGAGAATATTTTCTGATTTCGTAGGGAAAGATCTTATGAAATTTAGGCATGTGAATGTTACTAAAATGTGGGAAGGAAGACGATGACAGGAACCTCCCACTCAGAGCGTAAGATCCTAGGGTGCCTTCGATCATTTGTTTTAATGTATCACAATATTTGTTACTAATAATGAGTTACTGAAAAAATTGTAAATTATATATTTGTTATACATACAATATATAATATATAACAATTATATAACTATATTTGTTTATAAATTATATATATTATATTTGTTATATGTATACATATAGTTTATAAACAAAAAATATAAATTATATATAGTATATTTGTTATATATATTGATATCGATATAGATATAAACAAATAAGAACCAACATAATCACCAAAATCATTTGTTTGGAATTTCAAGGGGAAAAATGCCTGGTGTGTTTACACACAAAGAATTGCAGAAATCCTTCACTTCCTCATAAAACCTATGGAGAAATACAGGTCTTTTAAAATTATTTACTTCCTTTCAAGAGACTACTAATAAGAACCAACATAATCACCAAAATCATTTGTTTTGAATTTCAAGGGGAAAAACGCTTGCTGTGTTTATACACGAAGAATTGCAGAAATCCTTCACTTCCTCATAAAACCTATGGACAAATATAGGTCTTTTAAAATTGTTTACTTCCTTTCAAGAGACTACTAATTTATGCACCAGAAAATTGCTGAGCATATACTCTGTAGAGAGAATTACTTTCTTTTTTTTTTTCAAGTTTATTTTTTTGAGAGAGAGTGAGCACATAAGTGGGGGGAGGGACAAAGACAGCGGGAGAGAGAATCCCAAGCAGGCTCCATATGCTGTCATGGCAGGGCATGATATAGGACTCAGTCCCACAGCTGTGAGATCAGGACCTGAGCCGAAATCCAGAGTCAGATGCTTAACTGACTGAGCCCCCCAGGTGGCCCTCTTTTATTTCTTTCATGGAATATTGAAAGAATTGAAAATACCTTCATCATCTGATATGGCTTATATAGAATTGGAAAGTTGGAAAATCATACAAAATAATATAAATATAAATACATTGAAGAAAATGTTATATATATTACATGTAACTAATTATATTGATGTATATTTATGTATAAAGTAAATATCACACCCAAGTCACCTGGGCTGCCCTGGTCAGTGCCTATGCATGATCAGCAGTGAACAAACAGTAACAACAGCAAAAATGGGAAGAAAGACAAAGAGGGGAAAGAAATACAGAGTAGTTGTAACCCAATATATTTTTCTCCAAATGAATCATGGCTGCTATTAGAACATTTCTTAAATCCCTTCTTCTAAAATGAGAGCTTTACTATGACTGGGATGAGCATTTAACTTCCTTTGTATGGCTAAGACCAAATATGGCAGTGGATAGTCCGTAAACCACTGTTGAATGAGTAAATTAATCAATAAACAATTCCCCTTACCGGCCATCCCTGTGCATTTAGGTTTAACTGTGCCTGTCGCTTTGACCACATTATACCCGGCCTGCTCGACATACAAATGTTGAGTTTGGATTCTGTTCTACCCAAGTTTTTCTTTACTGTCGTGAAACAGACGAGAGCCAGTATGTATGCGGAGGCTTTCTGCCGAAAGCGGAGGGTAGACACAGCTCTTCATTACTTTCCTGTTACTGGTCCATTCACCTGCACGTATGGTGGGCGATTACCTCAGCAATGGTTTGACTCTCTTCTGTTACTTAGATTCCAGTCTAAACTGAAAACCTATATTTAATCATTAATTGTTACTAATACTGGGACATGGTCTCACTAGTGATTTATCTTTTCCATCACTGTAGCCGTTCTTGTATGATCGCATTAGGTGATCATTTGTCAAAGCTTTCCCGTAGGGGAAATGATCTGAATGACAGGAGGCAACAGGTAGGGACTTGCACATGCTTACTGTACGCAGTTGCTGTGTTTTCGTAGTATTTTAATAGTTTTTCTTACTGTTGTAAACATTTCAAAGTTAAGGTTCAAACTCATCATCTTCCAAAATGATGCTTTAAAATAAAATGCTGTTTTGTTCATACATACAAATCACTTATGCTCTAAGCAAGATAAAAGTTGCTATAGGAAAGCCAAGGAAATATTTTAAAAGGCTTTACTTTTAGGTGTCCTACAGTAAATTGAATATACAGACTACTTTGGATGGCACAATAAACAATACAAAACAATACATGTGTGATGATAAAAATTATGAACATTTTTTATTATTTTTAAAATTTTTATTTAAGTTCCAGTTAGTTACCATACAGTGTAATATTTCTTTCAGGTGTACAATATAGTGATTCAATAATTCCATACAACCCCTGGTGCTCATCACAATGAGTCCCTCCTTCATCCCCATCACCTGTTTTACCCATCCCCCCACCCACCTCCCCTCTGGTAACCAGAGGCTGTTCTCTATAGTTAAGAGTCTGTTTCTTG
Source organism: Lynx rufus (assembly GCF_022079265.1). Lineage (NCBI taxonomy): Eukaryota > Metazoa > Chordata > Mammalia > Carnivora > Felidae > Lynx > Lynx rufus. The sequence goes on along the minus strand of NW_025814840.1, from coordinate 3,985,171 downwards.
GTTTCTCTCTCTCTCTCTCTCCCCTTTTGCTCATTTGTTTTGTTTCTTAAACTCTACACATGAGTGAAATCATATAGTATTTATCCTTCTCTGACTTATTTCACTTAGCATAATACTCTCTGTCTCCATCCACATTGTTGCAAATGGCAAGATTTTATTCTTTTTGATGGCTGAGTGATATTCCATTATATATATATATATATATATATATATATATATATATATATGCCACATCTTCTTTATCCATTCATCTGTCAATGGACTTTGGGCTTTTCCATAATTTGGTTATTGTAGATGATGCTGCTATAAACATTGGGGTGCAGGTATCCCTTGCAAGTTATTATTTTCATATTCTTTGGATAGTATACCTACTAGTACAATTGCTGGATCATAGAGTGGTTTTATTTTTAACTTTTTTTTTTTTTTAATTTTTTTTTTTAACGTTTATTTATTTTTGGGACAGAGAGAGACAGAGCATGAACGGGGGAGGGGCAGAGAGAGAGGGAGACACAGAAACGGAAGCAGGCTCCAGGCTCTGAGCCATCAGCCCAGACCCCGACGCGGGGCTCGAACTCACGGACCGCGAGATCGTGACCTGGCTGAAGTCGGACGCTTAACCGACTGCGCCACCCAGGCGCCCCTTATTTTTAACTTTTTGAGCAACCTCCATACTGTTTTCCAGCATGGCTGCACCAGTTTGCATTCCCACCAACAGTGCACAAGGGTTCCGCTTTCTCCACATCCTCACCAACACCTGTTTGTTTCTTGTGTTGATGATTTTAGCCATTCAGACAGGTGTGAGGTGATATCTCATTGTAGTTTTGATTTGTATTTCTCTGATGGTAAGTGATGTTGATCATTTTTTCATGTGTCTGTTGGCCATCTGGATGTCTGCTTTTGAAAAATGTCTATTTATATCTTCTCATTTTTTATTGGATTATTTGTTTTCTGGGTGTTGAGTTTTATAATTTTTTTTTTATATTATGGAGACTAACCCTTTATCATATATGTCATTTGAAAATATCTTCTCTGGGGTGCCTGAGTGGCTCAGTCAGTTGAGCATCCAACTTTGGCTCAGGTCATGATCTCACAGTTTGTGGGTTCGATCCCCACGTCCAGCTCTGTGCTGACAGCTCAGAGCCTGGAGCCTGCTTTGAATTCTGTGTCTCCCTCTCTCTCTGTGCCCCTCCCCTACTAAAAAAAAAAAGAAAATATCTTCTCCCATTAATAGGAGACAGGTCTTAATAAAATAAAATACAAGTAAAGTTAATTTATAATTATATCACATGCTAACATGACCTTTACTGTTAGAGCATATCATAGGAATCTGACATGCTTGCAAGGTCAAATGAGTTTCTATAAAAAGTAATGATGTCAGACACTATTAGCTGATTGACATCATTTTCTAACCTACCTTCCCCTTTCTTTACTTTTACTATTAAAACTTCTTTTGAGGTTAGATTCCCTTGAAACTAGTCTTGACCTATCAGCTAATAGTTCTAGTTAATGAACTGAGAAGTGGCATAATCCTAGAATTAAGCAGAGATTAGACTGACATAACCCATTCTTTCTTTCTGTCATCTGGGGCGTAGATGTGATTACTGGGGCTGCAACAGCTATTTTGTCTCAATGAGTTAAGCACACACACACACACACACACACACACGTACCAGGGATGACAGGATGGAAAGAAAGATCCTGGATTTGATTACATTGTTTATCTCCTGCATCAGTTCTAGATTCTTACTTCTATATTTGTTTTTTGTGAGATTTTTTTGATATTGTATTGTTTAAAGCACTATTAATTGAGTTCTTATCATATGCAGTTTAAAACATTGATTTACTGATATGCTATGCGTGAACTGTGGTCAAAGAGTGGAAGTTATTGAAACTAATGAGGTAAGGGAGAAAGTATTCCCAGGAGAGAATATTTCCACATAGCGTAGCTTTTTCTAATATTTTTCTGGCCTTCCTCCCATCTTGCTTATAGCACCATAATTAACATATATGAAAAATAAACATTATTATTAAATGCATCATTAGGGGAATAAAACAAACAAATGTAGTGGGAAGACTTTTCTGTCAGGCTTCTATTTTATTAAGTCAACTAAAATAAAACAAAACAAACACACACTAAAAGTTTACATGGCATTCTTCTTCCATGTTGTACAGAAAATAAAATCATTTTGAAAAAAAATCCAAATTTCTTGCTTCTTACTTTTTGTCTTATATTTTTAATTCTCTCATAGTTATAAAATTACAACGTTTATTTTTCTTAAGAATAAGGAAACAACCAAGATAATTTCATAGTGACATTCGTAAGTGAGAATAGACAGCTTGGAGAAGGGTTATTGATCATGGTTTTTGGTAGCACTCAGTGTTAGGAGCTATGTTGTGAGTAATAGAAGAAACTCTCCACTCTGAGCTGCTCATGTTATAGAAGCTAAGTTCACTCATAACCATGAACAGAGTCCTCAAACACTACTTTTAAACATTTTGCCTGACTGAATTTTTTATTATTTTGTTTACATTTTGCTAACATACATGGTAAGCAAAAAAGATTTTTGATTATGCAAAAAAGAAAATTAAAATACAAGTAAAGAATACAATAAATCTCCTTATCTCATAGTTTCAGACCATTAGAGGGGACACTTGAAAAGATGAAGAACCAAAATGTGGTAGAGTTTACAGGATGTCTTTGTCTTCCGACAGACTGTGAGAATTCCATCTCTTCTGCCATATGCATAAATACCATATGCCAGTTATAAAACAACAAGAAAGAGGACATAGACATATAATGTTGTGACTCTCCCACATTATACATAAAATGGTATAATATTATGTGAACATAAATTAAGATGAGTTACATATGTATATTTAAAACCTATATAATTACATCTTTATTTAAATATGTATATTTAATAATTGATTGATTAACTAGCTAACTAATGAGCCAATAGGAGTTGAATTGGAATCATAAATACTCAGTTATAAAAGAGGCAGGAAAGAATGACAGGGATAAATAATACAGGGGAAAAATAAAAGATAGCTAGCAAATGGTAGATTTAAATCAAACCATATCAATAATTTCATTACTATAGATGGTCTGAACATCCTGGTTTTAATTCAGAGATTTTCAAATAAAATATATACTGTATACAAGATACCACTTTAACTATAAAGACATAGATATTTTAAAATTAAAAGATTATGAAAAGATATCCCATGCTAACACTGTATTAATCCAGTTGGATTGCCTGTATTAATATAGCATAAATTAGACTTTAGAATTAGGAGTACCATCAGAAATAAAGAGAGGCAAAACATTAATAAAGAGGTCAACTCACCAAGAGACCATACCCATCTTAAATGTTTATGCACTAACTAATATATCTTAAAAATACATAAAGCAAATCTGATAGAACTGAAAGGGAACATAGAAACAGAAAGAATATAAACTCCCTCAATATTTTTTGCTTTAGCTGAATTGAAAGATAATATTTTGGATGTATGGTATTAATTTTTTGATGTTTATTTTTTTTTGAGAGAGGGAGAGAGAAAGAGAGAGCATGCAGGCACGTGAATGGGGGAGGGGCAGAGAGAGAGGGAGACACAGAATCCAAAGCAGGCTCCAGGCTCTGAGCCGTCAGCATAGAGCCTGACTTGGGGCTCGAACTCACTAACTGTGAGATCATGACCTGAGTTGAAGTCAAGACATCTAAGCGACTGAGCCACCCAGATGTCCCTGGATGTATGCTATTAAAGAAAAATTTTATTTAAAATAATTTTATCTGTGGGGCGCCTGGGTGGCGCAGTCGGTTAAGCGTCCGACTTCAGCCAGGTCACGATCTCGCGGTCCGTGAGTTCGAGCCCCGCGTCAGGCTCTGGGCTGATGGCTCAGAGCCTGGAGCCTGTTTCCGATTCTGTGTCTCCCTCTCTCTCTGCCCCTCCCCCGTTCATGCTCTGTCTCTCTCTGTCCCAAAAATAAATAAACGTTGAAAAAAAAAAAAATTTAAAATAATTTTATCTGTTTCTACTTACTTGTTTTAATGCAGCTACTAGAACACTTAAAATTATATCTATGGCTAACAATATATTTTTATATGACAGTACTGTATTACGTAAATGAGTAATAGTGCATTACAACACATTTGACTAGAACATATGAACAGTAATCTATCTGGGGTAATCTCTTCACTTCATACTCGTTGCCTTATACTGTACTCAATTTATACTAACAAAGAGGCTACAGCTCAAAAGTACAGAAAACTGCCTTTTCTGGGTTATATCAATGCTCTCTTACATCACTTTTGTGATTGCCACAGTTCTACAAGTTTCTATATGAACAACGTTCAAGCAACAGTAAGTGAATCATTTAAAACTCCTCCAGATGGGATATGAAATTACTAGAATCAGGTATTTTTATTGATTGGTTTATTTTTAAAAAGGTGAGAGAGTGAAATAAATTTATACGTTTATTTTTTAACTTCTTTGGCATTTAAAAAATTTTGCAAGTTTTAAAAAAGAAAAAAAAACAAGATACAAAAAAATGTATTTTCAGGTGAGGTGAGAGACACAAAGAGAACATAGATGGGAATATCAGGTGCAACTAGTAATAACATTTAGCCCCCAAGGCACATGTCAGGAGATCCTGTAGCTTTCACCATCTATAGGTCAGAATTGGGCTTTGTATTTCCTAGCTACCCTAGAAAAAAGAAAAACACATTGATTTACAAGATCCGCAGTGTAAAACAAACACTGAAATAAATATATGAAAATAAAACTTGCTCAGCAGAAGCAAAACTTACTTTTACTATGAACTGAAATATGATTTTTTTTATTTCTTATAGGATGGAATATAATTAAGAAACATAAGAATGACGTTCTAGTCATAAATCCGTTCACCAAAATCAAAAGGTCATTTGCCATTAACTCTTCAACACATATCTTTTATATAATAACAGCACAATTTCATAAATCCCATGAACAGGCAAGCTAAATAATTTTTTTTCTGAGCTTGGGCATCAAGATCTGGCATAATGCAAGGATCCAAAGCAAACTATAGAGAACGATGGATTTCATATCATGTGGATAATCCGTACATTTCTCTATGACCTAAGATTCTGATTAGTATTAACCAGTGCAGAACTTGTAGTTAAGAGTTGCCAGCAGAGAGCAGGGAGTGACACTATTTCACTTTGCCAAGTCATTAAGATGAAAGTGGAATTAGCATTTCCTGATGGAAATTGAAGACATCTTCCAGCGTAAGAGTTTATCTCACCTCCACTAAAGAGAGAAAGGAGAATGCATTGAGTAAAATGCTTATTTTCCTTTGCAAAATTGTATTTATCTTCTGCCAAATATTTTCAACATTATGTAAGAATTATCTTAAATAAAAATACTATTGTTCAAAATTAAAGAGAAATAGAATGCATACTGCCAACTTCTTATTTTCTATTGACACACTCATTTAAAAATTGCCGTACGCTTGAAACACACACAGCCTTCCTGTCCAAAATGAGCATTGGCCCGTAATTCCAATGTAGAAAGATGAAAGAGGTAAACAAATAAGAAAGAAAGAATTTTCTGGAGGCATTCTATCTAGTAGCTAGTTATCGTATTTGAAAATCATTTAAAAGTTTAAAGTGCCAATACAAATTACAGTGGAAGGCAGTTCCAGGGCTCTGAATAAATAAAGCAAGACAGATCATTTGTTGGAAATGTTTTATTGTGTTTGTGTTAAATAAACTTTGCATGCATGTTTTCAAGGTTCTCTAGCAACACTTGACTACTGACGGTGTATTAACTTATCTTGCTTTGAGTTGTTCATTTCTGTGAAAATGGAATACTTGAAACAAACTCATTGTATGTTGATTGCACATTTTGATACCTAGTTTATATTTTTAGCCAATCACCACACCCAGAGAATATGAATGATGGAATTACTAAAATAAACTAGGGTTATATGAATATACCAAGTCTCTTTTCTGCACTGTATGGATCCCAACTAAACCATTCTGACTATGCATTGTAGTATTTCCATGGTGCTTTTCCATGCACCGCTTGTCTTTGGGGAGATTGGGGATTCTGATCAACAGGGAGAGCTCATCTTAGGCTTAGGGTCAACCAAAGCACAAGGTTACCTGATGCAAAAAAATAGTGAATGTCTCCACAAAAGTAAACAACGTTTAGTAGAGAAATGTAATGTTCCTATGAAAATATTTGTAATATTTAGATGCTAATTCACTACCTTCCTCCAAAAAGTCTTCAATTAAAAAGGTATCAGACTTTATGATTTTAAGTTATTTGAGTACCAAAAAGTTTCTGTAACATGGATTTTTTTTTAATGGAGATACAACTACATGACAGGGAAAAGTCTCCATTTGGCTTTATGCTTCAAAAACACATGTAGCTGGTAGAAAACAATGGGACTGTCCATATTTTTACCATCATTTAATATACATATGTAGGTATATTATATCAAATAAACAATCATTTGTGCTCATCTCTTAGTAGAAAATACTGGTGGAAGATGTTTTTATAGTGTCACCCAGTCATTCTTGAACATCTAACATAGAACCTGGCACTAGACACAGAGTGGTTGTTCATTATATTTGTGTGTTGAAAACATGAATTAAGGGCCATTTTTCTACCCCGACACCACACTTTAAAACACATATTGAGGTATAACAGATAGATTGATAGATAAATAGATGATAGGTAGAGATATATAGATATTTACAGATGATAGACGTACATACACAAATATATAGACACATGTATTTACATATCTGTGCACTGTATCCCAAATCATGCATGCAGAGATCCATGAATTTTCAGAGTGGACAGATTGCTGCAACAAGCATCGAATCAAGAAGTAGAATCTTGGGGCACCTGTGTGGCTCAGTCAGTTAAGCATCCTACTCTTGATTTTAGCTCAGGTCATGATCTCACAGTTCATGGGATTAAGCCCAGCATTGGGATTCTCTCTCTGCCCCTCCCACACTTATGCATGGTCTCTCTCTCGAAATACATTAACAAACTTAAAAAAAAAAAAAAAAGAATTCTATCAGTTCCCAGAAGCCCTCTTATTTTCCTTCTAGTCACTTCCAAAAGTAATTTCTGTTCAGGCTTCTAACTATAACCTAATGTCACATGTTTTCAAGCTTTATATAAGTGGAATCAGGGGTGCCTGGGTGGCTCAGTCGGTTAAGCGCCCGACTTCGGCTCAGGTCATGATCTCACGGTCCGTGAGTTCGAGCCCCGCGTCGGGCTCTGTGCTGACTGCTCAGAGCCTGGAGCCTGTTTCCGATTCTGTGTCTCCCTCTCTCTCTGACCCTCCCCCATTCATGCTCTGTCTCTCTCTGTCTCAAAAATAAATAAACATTAAAAAAAATTAAAAAAAAATAAGTGGAATCATATGCATGGTACTGTAGTGACTTTGGGTAGTTTCAGTCAACATTGTGTTGAGATTCATCATATTGTGACATGTAAAAATGGTTTCATACTCTTTATTACATATTCAAACTGTGTATTGAAATTTCAAAATATAGCTAAAATGCCATGTTCCATTCTGTGGCTTGTTTATTCCCACTTTGATTGTGTCTTTTAATCGGCAGAAGTGTTAATTAAATATAGTCTAATTTATCACCATTTTCCTTTATAGTTAGTACACTTTATTTATGTCTTGCTTAGGAAATCTTCACCTATCCCTGAGATTATGACCACATTTTCCTGTTTTTTCCTCTAAAGAATTTTCATTTTTTCCATTTCCATTTGGATTTGTAATACATGAAGAATTCAGTTTTGTATATACTGTAAGGTAGGGATTCACAAACACCCCCCCCCACATAGACGTACAACTGACCCAATGCCATCTATTAAAAAGACCATAATTTCTCACTCTTATGCACTGCCACCTTTGTGCATTGTGGATATGTCTCGACTCTGTTCTACTCCACTGATCTATTTGTGTTTGCACCAATAGTATATTTTCTTAATTAATGTAGGTTTAAAATATATCTCAATATTGATCTTACATCAGTAATATCTATAAGTTCTTCTATAAGTTCTTCTATAAGTTTGTCGAACCCAGTCTCTGTATTCACAGTTACACACGTTACATCTTACCTGTGTTTTTTTATTTATAAATGAAAGCTAATGTATTTGAATTCGAATGTATCTATAGATAAATTTGGAAATAATGTCCATCTTTAAACTATAAAGTCTTGGGGCACCGGGGTGGCTCAATTGGTTAAGCGTACGACTTCAGCTCAGGTCATGATGTCAGGGATCATGGGTTCAAGCCCCTCAAGTTAAAGCCTGAGTTGGGCTCTGTGCTGACAGCTTGGAGCCTGGAGCCTGCTTGGGATTCTGTGTCTCCCTCTCTCTGCCCCTCCCCCACTCATGCTCTGTCTCTAAAACAAATAAATGAAAAACATTTAAAATATAAAGTCTTGTAAATCCTTCTATTTTGTTAGGTCTATTTTACTTTATAATCTATTCTTTTCAGTTTCTGCATGTCCCATGTCCATCTCAGAATTTATGCAAATATTAGTAGGACAAGTTCAATGACAAGTTGAGCTCAGGTCTCTATCCTTCTAGGGTACTCAAATTTTAACTCACTGAAGTCTCTGATATTTTGTCCCTCCATCCTATAAGACCGGCAATAGTTCTACTGAGTTTCCCTGTCTCTTATTGGATAAATATATTATGGAACATTCATACAGTGGGATATTATTCATCTCTTAAAAAATGAGCTATGAAGCCATGAAATGACATGAAGGAAACTTAAATGCATATTACTATGAATGAAACCATTATAAAAAGTCTATATACTGTATGATTCCAATCATACAGCGCTTTGGAAAAGACAAAAAGATAAAACGATAGAGACATTAAAAGGATCAGTAGATGCTAGGGATTGGAGGGTGGGCAAGAGGGATGAATAGGTGTAACACAGAGGATTTTAGAGCAGTGAAAATACTCTATATTATAATGATAGACACAAATATTTGTCCGAACTCAAAGAATGTTTAATACCAAGGATGAACCCTAAGGTATAGCCTTTGGATAAGTATGACGTGTCAACGAAGGCTCATTTTTTTTTTATATATGAAATTTATTGACAAATTGGTTTCCATACAACACCCAGTGCTCATCCCAAAAGATGCCCTCCTCAATACCCATCACCCACCCTCTCCTCCCTCCCACCCCCATCAACCCTCAGTTTGTTCTCAGTTTTTTTTTTTAATTTTTTTTTCAACGTTTATTTATTTTTGGGACAGAGAGAGACAGAGCATGAACGGGGGAGGGGCAGAGAGAGAGGGAGACACAGAGTCGGAAACAGGCTCCAGGCTCTGAGCCATCAGCCCAGAGCCCGACGCGGGGCTCGAACTCACGGACCGCGAGATCGTGACCTGGCTGAAGTCGGACGCTTAACCGACTGCGCCACCCAGGCGCCCCTGTTCTCAGTTTTTAACAGTCTCTTATGCTTTGGCTCTCTTCCACTCTAACCTCTTTTTTTTTTTTTTTCCTTCCCCTCCCCCATGGGTTCCTGTTAAGTTTCTCAGGATCCACATAAGAGTGAAACCATATGGTATCTGTCTTTCTCTGTATGGCTTATTTCACTTAGCATCACACTCTCCAGTTCCATCCACGTTGCTACAAAAGGCCATATTTCATTTTTTCTCATTGCCTCGTAGTATTCCACTGTGTATATAAACCACAATTTCTTTATCCATTCATCAGTTGTTGGACATTTAGGCTCTTTCCATAATTTGGCTATTGTTGAGAGTGCTGCTATGAACATTGGGGTACAAGTGCCCCTATGCACCAGTACTCCTGTATCCCTTGGATAAATTCCTAGCAGTGCTATTGCTGGGTCATAGGGTAGGTCTATTTTTAATTTTCTGAGGAACCTCCACACTGCTTTCCAGAGCGGCTGCACCAATTTGCATTCCCACCAACAGTGCAAGAGGGTTCCCGTTTCTCCACATCCTCTCCAGCATCTATAGTCTCCTGATTTGTTCATTTTGGCCACTCTGACTGGCGTGAGGTGATACCTGAGTGTGGTTTTGATTTGTATTTCCCTGATAAGGAGCGACGCTGAACATCTTTTCATGTGCCTGTTGGCCATCTGGATGTCTTCTTTAGAGAAGTGTCTATTCATGTTTTCTGCCCATTTCTTCACTGGGTTATTTGTTTTTCGGGTGTGGAGTTTGGTGAGCTCTTTATAGATTTTAGATACTAGCCCTTTGTCCGATATGTCATTTGCAGATATCTTTTCCCATTCCGTTGGTTGCCTTTTAGTTTTGTTGGTTGTTTCCTTTGCTGTGCAGAAGCTTTTTATCTTCATAAGGTCCCAGTAATTCACTTTTGCTTTTAGTTCCCTTGTCTTTGGGGATGTGTCGAGTAAGAGATTGCTACGGCTGAGGTCAGAGAGGTCTTTTCCTGCTTTCTCCTCTAAGGTTTTGATGGTTTCCTGTCTCACATTCAGGTCCTTTATCCATTTTGAGTTTATTTTTGTGAATGGTGTGAGAAAGTGGCCTAGTTTCAACCTTCTGCGTGTTGGTGTCCAGTTCTCCCAGCACCGTTTGTTAAAAAGGCTGTCTTTTTTCCATTGGATGTTCTTTCCTGCTTTGTCAAAGATGAGTTGGCCATACGTTTGTGGGTCTAGTTCTGGGGTTTCTATTCTATTCCATCGGCCTATGTGTCTGTTTTTGTGCCAATACCATGCTGTCTTGATGATGACAGCTTTGTAGTAGAGGCTAAAGTCTGGGATTGTGATGCCTCCTGCTTTGGTCTTCTTCTTCAAAATTCCTTTGACTATTCGGGGCCTTTTGTGGTTCCATACGAATTTTAGGATTGCTTGTTCTAGTTTCGAGAAGAATGCTGGTGCAATTTTGATTGGGATTGCATTGAATGTGTAGATAGCTTTGGGTAGTATTGACATTTTGACACTATTTATTCTTCCAATCCATGAGCAGGGAATGTCTTTCCATTTCTTTAAATCTTCTAACGAAGGCTCATTTTTAACCAATTGCGACTGTAATGGAGAGTTTATGGGAAGGAGTACATGGGAAATCTCTCCTTTCAATTTTGCTGTGAACCTAAAGTTCTCCTTAAAAATAAAGTCTTTGGGGCGTCTGGGTGGCTCAGTCGGTTAAGCATCTGACTCCGGCTTGGGTCATGATCTCGTGGCTCATGAATTCGAGCCCCGCATCAGGCTCTGTGCTGACAGCTCGGAGCTCGGAGCCTGGGGCCCACTTTGGATTCTGTGCCTCCCTCTCTATCTGCCCCTACCCCACTCACACTCTATCTCTATCTCTCAAAGATAAATAAACGTTGAAAAGATATAAAAAAAAAGTCTTTATAGGGGCTCAATTGGTTGAGTGTCCCACTCTTGATTTTGTCTCATGATCTGGCAGTTTGTGGGATCGAGCCCTGCATCAGGCTCTGCACTGACAGCACAGAGCCTGCTTGGGATTCTCTCTCCCTTTGTCTCTGCCCTTCCTCTGCTTATGCTCTTTGTCTCTCTCAAAATAAAAAAATGAACATAAAAAAGTATTTAAAAATAATAAAATAAGTAAGCCATCAAAGAGAGGACAACACAACACTACTCATAAGCAAGATATGATGGCTAATCCCAGATGAGTGTGATTTTTACTAACTGGATCTACATTAGAATGAGTATGATTCCATTTTTAAGAATTCTTCATGTTGCTGCTCTTTTTCTCCTTTAAATATAGGCCTTAAAGTCACTAGTTGCTATGCTAAGACTAATTACTTCTAATGACCGGGGAAAACCTGTGACTGACTGTGCTCTTCAGTGTGACAAAGACAAAAGCCGCTCAAATTCACTCTGTACTTATTGTGTTCACTCTGAATGCATTGTCTTTTCTCATATACAGCTTGAGCTCTGAGCCAGAGACAGGCTGAAAGGCACCCAGTAATCAGTGCAGGGATCTGAAAGCAGTGCCGATGTAACCAGTCCAAGTGAAAGTAAAGGAATAGGAGGCCTTCTTCTCTGAAGAGAACATAATTCATCATCACAAACCATCACAAGCAATTTGTTCATGGGAAATCAATGCAGTCCTCCAGCCAATACCTTCTTAACCTTTTCTCTACTCTGTCTTTCCCAGTAAACTAATTACTGGGGGACTATCAGAAACTCAAATGATAAAAATAAAGGGATTTCACACTGGAGAAGACACTAGTTCATTTAATTCAGGATCCTATTTTTGTAATACTCATAGGGGTCAGTTTTGAGAAGTATGTGATGATTTCTTTTTTTGACGTCTATATAAAAATAGTAATTCTTACAGCACTTGAATTGGTTTAAGTGTTCTGCTTATAGCATGGACAAGAATTTGTGGACTACTGTGTTCCTGGGCTCTAGAAAAATGCCTTATAAACTCTCACTCAGAGATTTTTTATGAATAAAAAGTTGAAACGGTAAATAAATTTTTATTCTGGTTTCCGTTTTATCTCCTTGATAATTTTGCTTTTAGAAAGGCCAGCCATGGATGAATGCATTCTGAGAACTGTCATTTTATTTTTTTTTTATTTTTATTTTTTTTTCAACGTTTATTTATTTTTGGGACAGAGAGAGACAGAGCATGAACGGGGGAGGAGGGGCAGAGAGAGAAGGAGACACAGAATCGGAAACAGGCTCCAGGCTCCGAGCCATCAGCCCAGAGCCTGACGCGGGGCTCGAACTCACGGACCGCGAGATCGTGACCTGGCTGAAGTCGGACGCTTAACCGACTGCGCCACCCAGGCGCCCTGAGAACTGTCATTTTAAAAGAAAGATAGACCGCTAGTGGATGCACACTTCCGTGTTTCCACAATGGAGTGCTGTGCTGCAACGAGAATGAACAAGTTACAGCTACAACCAACAGTATGGATGAAACACACAAGCATAATGTTGAATAAATGGAGCTGTACACAAGTAGGTGATGGTTCCATTTACATCATCCAAATGATTGGAATCATCCAAAATGATTCAAAATGATTACAGTCTTACTCCATTTTTATAGCAATCAAAAGCAACGTATATAGTGTGCAAGTCAAGATAATGGTAACTCTTGGTGGAGCGAGTGAAGGGTTCTGTGCTGCCAGTAATCTGGGCGCTGGTCAGATGGAGATGTGGTCAAGACGTACAATTATAATTGTTCCCTTTTTGATGTATGTTGTAAGCCAGCAAGTTGTTTAAAATATGTATGATTAAAAATATGTTTTAGACGAAGCCATTCACTCTTGTGTGGAGACAATTGTGTTTTTAACACAATCTTTTTTGCACACAAGACCTAGAAGAAACAATGCATTCACATCATCTGATTAAATTTACTTACTCGAGTTTAACTCTCAGTGAAGTCGGAGACGTTGTGATTTTGCACATTATCTTCTGTGTTCATGCCAAGGAAACGCCCTAGAAGATGGCAGATTGGCAAGAGGCGGCACACTGGTTGCCAAGATCTCACTATTTTCACCTACGGCTTTGCGATGGACACGAGTCTCCGAAGTAGCCACTTCACCATCTAGCTCATCAGATTAGAGCGCTAAACGCTGAAGGGTTGTGGTTGGTGAGCTGGTGAGTCGTGGGCTCCACGGTTGTGCTCACCACAACACCGGACGCTTGTTTGTTAAACACAGGGGAACCGCCTGCTGGTGTGATGATTTGTCTCATGTAATTTGTTTTCAATAGCGAAGACCGAAACTTGTTGCCCCAAAGGCTTTATATGATGCAAATACGTATATTGCTTGATCTTTAAAGTGTCTTAAAGCAAGTGTGGGAAGTATTTTTAACCTCTGGATCATTCACGTTTTTTAAAAATTCATATTTTTTTTAATCTTGAAATAGCAGACAGCTTGGCATCACTGGGTCTGTATTCCCAGGAAGCAAAAAGATGCTTAATGAGTAAACACCACCCCCTTGAAAAAGGGCAACGTACCCATCAGTTCAGAACGTTAGTCAGCGTTCCTTAGTACCTTCCCAGCAGTGATGGCAAACGTCAGTTGACCATCGTCATTTTTCCTGAACAACTACTTTGTATGGAAGAAAAATATGTCTTATGACAAAATCCCTCTCACAAGCAGGAAAATAAAATTTACACTTAGAGGCTTCATATCCCAGGGAAGCTTGGTAACCACACTCTTTGTTTTGTTCCAAGTGAAGACTATTTTTAGAATTTAATATGCAAAAAAAAAAGACATCATTTATCTTAAACTGAAACTGTTTCACTCATTTGCAATGTGCTTGGCCCCTAGAGAGAGCCAAATTGAAAATGTTTGTCCTGAAAAATCTCATGTACTTTGCAAACCATACCTTGGCTTTAGCTCAAGTGAGTTTATAGAAAAGACACAGGTAGGGGAGAAAGAACAATCACAAAATATGTGAATGTCACCCTTGTAAAAAGATGAAAAATAAAGAAAGATCTGGAGCAGCTGAAAGAGACATTAAGAAAGAAATTGAAGCATATCCACAAATAACTATAGAGAACAGTTCCTGCCTACATTTGTCTTTAATTAAAAAAGTCAAATGGAAAGACTGGAATATACTACCAGCATAAAGTCACAAAATCCCCTGCAGGTGTACAAGAAGAAAGATAAAAGGTTGGGCATAAAAACTTCCAAGAGTGTGTCTGGGAAGTAGCAGTGCTGTGCATTTAGGGTGTGGCAAACATGTTCCCTCACACCTAGAATCCCCACTCAAATCAGCTGAGTGTGAACATGGGGCCTGATCGTCAAGAGCTCTACACCCTGGGGCTCTATATTGACCTTAATTAAAGCAGTCTCAAACCTTCCCTCCATAGAAGAATTCTTGAGTCTTGGGGACAAACTTACCACATCAGGACCCATTGTTTAGGCATATTCCAATACAAAAAAAAAATTACTTTTGGTATAGTGGCACCATAATTTCCTCCTCCGACTGATTATTTTGCATGCTTCATGCTGGTATATACGATTAAAGCTTGCCCAGAATTGCAAAGCAGACACCCAGTAAACACACTGTGTTCTCTTGTAGGCATTTACATCTTTATTGATGTCATTTTCAGCTCTTTTGCATTAGCTTGAAAAAGAATACAATGGAATACAAAGAGGGATTTTGTCTTCTGGACACTTCATCTCCATTCCAGTGAAGGAGGGGACAGTGAGTTCTTAGTAAGGCAAAGCTTAGTGCTAGATTAAAGCTTTGTCATTGGCAAAAAAGAAGGCCACAATGGTGGTAAACCTAGGAAACCGTCACCTGCTTGTTTTGATTCAAGTGTAGGGAAAATTACTTCTAAGACCAGTGGGAGAAGTGCATTTAGACTTAAATTTGATCAAAGTAAAGCAAAGCCAGCATTCGAAGGTCATTCTCTGCTGGTTAACACTGGCAAAATTTTGTTAAATTAGCAAATTGAGGACTTGAGTCCAAAACTTCCTAAAGCATTTCCAAATGTAGCATTAGGAATGGAGATTTGACTTGTCAAAGCAGAAATTGCACTGGACAAAATTTTTTTTATATTTTTAACACTTTTGTTTATTTTTGAGAGGCAGAGAGAGACAGAGCACGAGCAGAGGAGGGGCAAAGAGAGAGGGAGACACAGAATCCCAAGCAGGCTCCAGGCTCAACTCACAACCCTGAGATCATGACCTGAGCCGAAGTCGGATACTTAGCTGACTGAGCCACCCAGGTACCCATGCACTGGACACATTTAAACAGACAAGGAAGAGTTTGTTCGAGACTACTGTAGCGCAAAAAGAGTCCAGAACCAAGTCTAAATTCAACTCCACTGGAGCATAAGACAGGGGTTTTTA
The DNA here is from genome assembly GCF_022079265.1 of Lynx rufus. NCBI lineage: Eukaryota > Metazoa > Chordata > Mammalia > Carnivora > Felidae > Lynx > Lynx rufus. The sequence continues at coordinate 3,969,367 of NW_025814840.1, read as the reverse complement.
CAAACTGGAGTGAAAGGGAGATTGTAGACTTTCTGTGTTTGCTGACTGGTTTTAGCCTAAGTAAGAGAAAACTTTTTCTTCTTGAGAGGAGGTAGTGTCACATATTGGAGCTAGGAACCTGATGAAGTTAGACCCCTACTCTCCCGCAGGAGCTGGGGGTGGGGACCCTATCTTCCTTGATGAGGACATTTCAGAGGGATGACTCCTCTAAGTCCTTGAGACGGACATGCCTGGATTGCAAAAGTGGCAAGAGTCTTTTAAAAAGATTTGCGTCCCAAAAGGCAGAGGAGAATTTCCAATGACAAGTTGTCTAAAGTAAATGTTCTTAGAAAAGGGAGGCCAGTGTCCTAGAGTCAGGAAGAAGCCTATGGTTTCGTCCAGCTCACGGGATCATTAAGGCCGTCTTGGTCGGACCCCAGAGCACCCACCTTCAACTTTTATTGTTCTTTTCTTTCTTAGAGCCTTGCTCTTGTTTATCTCATCATTTATATGAATATATCAAGTATTAAGACATATACTACACATTTTCAAATGCTTATAACAGTACCAAAGGGTGCTCATATTCTCAAAGTATCACAAGCGAATTGGTAAAGTAAAACTTTCACAAAGGTTTTTGAAATTTGAGAACTGGGTTCAGAGTCTTGTCTCTGGATATTACTGGTCAAATACTGGCATTTCTACTAAACCAGGATAGTTTTCTTACCCACAAAAGGGAATGTTTAAAAAAAAAAATAAGTGACTTGAATAAAAAGCAGACACTTCCCCAATTCTATCTATTGGAAACTCTGGAGAACAGGACTTATGGGTGTGACCCCGCCCCCCCATGATGCCCACCCCCTGATGCCCATGCTTTTACGTAATCCCCTCCCCTTGGGACTCTCTGTGCTGCTTGGGGAAAGGGGAGGCAGGATGTCAAGGAACTTGTGGCCTCTGGGTGCTGAGGGCAGCTGCCAGTGACAGATCTGGACTTTTCTCCAGCTTAACTCCTTGTGAACCTGGGAAGTGACTGTCTTACTAAATCTCAATTTACCCACCTACAAAATGCAGGAGTGATTCCAAAGTGCCCATTCAGTTCAAGCAACTGGGACACTGCAAACACTTGAGAAGCTTGTCATTTCAAAAGTTTAGAAGCACATACCTCTTTTCCATGGATGCTTTAGTTGATGAAATGGCTTAACACCTTCTTTTTTTACATTTCTCCATGTGTCACTAATGATGCTTCCTTTTTTGCTGAGTATTTCATGCTATGTGACCTCTTTGATGCTGACTATTGCTCTAGACACAGAGAAAGAAGTATTGCTTAAGACAAAAAGGTCAGATTGTAAATCACACCATTTGTTGCTGTACAAAATATGCGATGAAGAGTATAATTAACTCGATCATGTTTAAACAGGGTTGAAGGGGAAATGCTTCTGTCAAGTTCAGAAGAAGGTTGTTTCCCTTGTTCCAAGAATAAGAAAATTATCTTCTTGAAATGTTTTGTCAGAGTCACAAACCCTCTTCAACTCTTAGATGATTCTGAAATATTGGCACCTTTGCTGTCTATAAAGGTTATTCAAAATATATTTGCTCCAGAAACTCCCAAAATGTTTTGAAAAACCAGATGGATCCTGTGCTAAGTTTCAGACAGCATTTAAAACTTTGTATCACAAGCTTAAATAATTTGTAAAGTTGTAATTTTCAGTGATCAACATCATAAAGCAAAACAGCTACATTTTTCTTTCTTTTACTTATTTTTTTAAATATATATATATATTTTTTTGAGAGAGAGAGCATAGCAGGAGAGGGGCAGAGAGAGAGGGAGAGACAGAATCCCAGGCAGGCTCTGTGCTGATAGCAGAGAGCTGATACGAGGTCAAACTCATGAACTGTGAGATCATGACCTGAGTCGAAGTTGGATATTCAACCGACTGAGCCACCTGGGCACCTCCATTTTTCTTTTAAATAAGCATAAAAGACCACACATGACATAGTGGTTTGATACTTCCAATTGAACTTAAAAAAATAAATGCTTGAGATCTTTATTAGCATTTAGAAATAGTACATCATTTTCTTATTTTCCTTGGAAACATAATTCTATCTCGGTTTCTACCAATGTTTCAATAAGCTTTTAAATTTTAGAATAGCTTTAAATTTATAGAAAATTTAAAAAGATAGTAGTGTTCCATGAATTCCATACAGAATTTACCATATTACTAATAAGTTAAATTAGTAACATCTCACATTAGTACTAACGAACCAGTACTGACACGTTAATTTTAACTAAATTCTATACTCTTACTATTTTTATCTAATGATCTAATGTCCTTTTAATGGTTTAGTGTCCCACCCAGAGTACCATGTGACGTTTAGTCCTCCTGTCCTGTTAGGTTTCTTTCGGCTGTGACAATTCCCAAGTCATTTTTGCTTGTGATGAGCCTAATAGTTTTGAGGCGCACTGGTCAGATGTTTTGTACAGTGTCCCTCCATTTGGATTTTCCTCACCAGTACACTGGGTTTGCTTTTTTTCTGGGAGGGAAGCCGCTGGGGTACAGTGACATTCTCATCATGTCCTCTCAAGGATGCGGAATGGCCACCTGGCTTCTCACTGTCGATACTGACCTTGGTCACCTGCTACAGTTTTGTCATGGTTGTCCATCACAACGTATTCCCACACTGTCCTCTTTGGGAAGTAATCACTGTGGGCAGCCCACACTCAGGGGCAGGAAGTCACATGTAATGGGAGCAGAGGCTGTGTGTGCATGAGAGCAAGGGCTATATGGGTATCTCTGTTGTTGCCACTCAGTTTTGCTGTGAATGTGAAACTTCTCCAAAATATAAGATCTATTTTTAAAAATTAATGGGAGTTTTTCCTCCCGGAAGCAGCTTAAAACCTGGTGGAATACCTTACTTGAAGTGCAAACATTTATTGGAGTTCTTCACTAGATTTTTCCAAAAGAAGCTATTCAACAGTTGGTTAAATAAGAAATACCTCGTCTTTGAGAGAAGAGAAAGGTCAGTCAAGAAGCATGGGAATTCTGACTTGGATGGAATGGAATTTAAGAGGTTTGAGACAGGGGACTGGAAATGCTGGTCAACAGGATTAACCACATTTTTCTTAAGTCCCAGATCCTCTCTTGCCATTTTCTAAAGTGATCACAGGGCCTTGGGAATTCTGAATCCAACCTCTCACTCTTTCTTACAGTCATTGTTTTGATCGCCACTCAAACTTTAATAGCCTGGTTTGTATTCCAGGTATATAATGTGTTTGTTAACTTACAAAGTAACACCTATTATTCATTGCCTTACCGCACAGCAAGGGTGCCTGCCAACTCAGTAATACAGAAATTACCATGTCCGCTTTACCAGGAAGAACCTGAGACAAAAAGATTAAAGGGATTGTCTGAGATTGCTGAGATTTGGGTGGGTATGACCCTGAGCGGATACCCAGGGATTCTCAGTTCCCTATTCATCATATCTACCTCCCCATTTCTGAGGGGTTTTAATTATGCTGCCTGTTTTCCACCTTGTTCTTGTCTGAGGACATATGCTTTTTGATAGGTCATCATTGAGATTAAGTTCATGATCCAACAATGCTTGAGTACTCATTAACTTTCAATCAGTTATTTTTACGATCACCATGCTCAAAATGGCGGGATGGGGGGGGGCAGCGGTGAGACTTTTGCGTTTACAGCAGTCTATTGTATGCCTTCCAGTGTCTTATTTTTTAATTTGTTCTATGCAATATAAAATTACATAGATTTCCACATATATTGATGTTTCTTACGTTCCTAATATCCTCACATAGAATTTAGTTTTTGTTCCCAAACACCAACTATGAAGCAGGTAGTGCTTCATAATGAAATTCCTTTCTGGTCTAATGTTTCTACAGCTTTTATCTTTATAATTTATTTTAAATCAGTTCTTGGTTTTCATAAATAAAATTCTTTTCAGTACGTCTGAAACGTCATCTTTCAATTTGGTCCACACACTCTTTCTGAATTCTGTTTTCCACCTAAAATGATTCGTATTTACCTATCATACAAAAGAGGGAATTAATGTGTGTGGATGCCAGGGAGTGAGGGTGCAGGCGTATATATACGTTTGAAATTTTATTTGAGTCTCAATAGTACATAGATTTGTGATACAGGGTAACTATACTTTTAAAGGTTAAGTTTAGGAAAAAGGGACCTGCTTGTAATATCTCAGGGAAATTCTTCTTTATTGCTTTGCAGATCACTGCCTTGAGCTCTCTGGTTCAAACCCTAGCTTTATTCTCCCAGTTCTGTGTGTGCACTTTGCAGTATGAAAGTCTCCTTCAATAAACATTGTGAGGATGAAATTTACAACAACCAGTAGGCTGTTACAATCACACTAAAGCTGGATCATCCCGCATATTTATTTAATAATAAAGAGCCCATGCATATCCTTTTCTGTGAAATTGGAAATTAAGCTTGTACGATGATTTTTTGATACTCATAAAATAGCTTTACACTGGGATTTTAAAAATGTTTTACAAAAACTAATCCTTGTAACACTTCAACAGATAAGGATTATAAATTGTACTCTCTGAGAGGAACTAAGAGATCATCCATTGGTGCCCCAAATTGCCAGAACGTGAAGCCAGCATAAGAAATAGATTTTCTCTGCTCGGCACTGTCTGATACTCATTCTAATCAATGGATGCCATGTTCTCGGTAAATGCCAGCCACCAGCTTGATTCTAATTCAGAAATGAACCTTGAGAAATCCAATGCTTCCCAGAAGAAAAGCAGATAATATATGAGAGATAAACAATGAAATATCCTCTCAAAGACGCAGGAGTACACTGTTGTAGATTATTTTGTGAAATGTTTATTTTGTAGAATGTTTAACATCATTTCATAAAACAAATGTCTTCAAATTCACGGTTGTTATGGAATTATGGTAACAAGGCAGTGAATTATATTTCTTTGCTATTCCACTGGAAAGGAGCCAAGATTCACAGACATAGAATATGTCTCAGTTAGGGTCCCCATTAGTCAGTAGTGACCCCAAGATGCACACTCTTTCACTTAACCATTCTGCCTTTCTAAGGGAATATCTAGCATTCACTAATTTCTTTAAAAATCCGCAAGCGCTCAATATTTGTATGTTCTTTACACTCTCCAACTTGGTAGCTTACGGTGGAGAGGCAAAAGGAAACACACCTCACAAACTATTCTCAGAAGTATTCTGGAGTCGCCTAACAATAGACCACGTGTCTGGGAATTCAGCTACCACGTTTTGTAGTAGAGCAAAGCAAGTGACTGTTGACAGCCCAAACACCTCCAAGTAAACAAAGCTGGTGTCCTCACACATGGGTACTAAAAATCCACTGATTGTACATGTGGAAGAGGCCTCCATTACACCAAAAGGCAGATTTAGAATATAAGGCAGATTGGAAACATAATTTTGGGAAAAGATAAGAAAACTAGTGTAGGTAGTGAAAATATGGAAAGCGAAAGTGCACAACAGGAGGAGTGTTTTGCAAAGAGGCAATGAGCAAGTTATATTTGAGAGCAATCATTCATATCTTATTTGGGAGTTTTTTGACAAAAAGACAAGGAAATATGTTCATCTTAATAGGATTTATGGGCATCACTGTATTGTAACATAATTTAATTGTGAATATTCCTGTGGCAGGCAGAATTCTAAGACCGGCAAGACTCCCTCCTTCTTTGTGTTGAAACACCCATTTGTGATCTATAATGATTCATGCCCTAGAGGGTGTGGATCCTGAAGGAGATGACATGAGAGGTTTCTCATGTGTAGACACATATGATCACATGTTCGAATCTGCCAACCTCTTCATTGCTAAAGATGTATCTGAGTACTCCAGCTAGAGTCAATGCATCTTTTTCTATCTGATTAGCATATGTAGTTGCATTGGTTTTGATGAACAAATACAAAAATATATTTGTGTATATGAGACTTCAGTGCTTCCTACAATGATCAGCATTTATACTACTCAGTTCATTCTAAAATAAAGAGATTGATTTACTCTAATTTTGATTGCAACAAATGCATTAATTGAAATTTCTGAATAGCTTTCCGGAGTTTTTCTACATTGTTATAAATCCATTTCAAAAGATGTCGGTCAACTGCAATTAAGATAATTTAGCATATTTTTAATGATGAAAGACTTTGCACTTATTGCCAGAGGTGGAAAAGACCTCGGAGTTTGCAGTTGAGTGTGTCCGGTTCCAAATAGTCTAGGCATTGCCCAAGACTTCAGAAAACAAGTCGCAGTCGAGAGGGAGACCAGGAGTTAGTACTTCAAAATGGCAAATGACGCTGAATCTCGGTGTGGGAGCAGCGAGGACCACGGGGACGTGGAATGCGTGTGACCTGTCGAATATGGCAGCAGTTCACTTAAACTGATTGTTGACATATAGGAGTGTATGGTCTCATCTTTGGATTTTTCCAGCAGATACCAGAAATCTGGATCGTCAGGTGAAACTTCCTGTTTTTGAAAGCACTCTGTAAGCCAAAACTATATGAAAGAAAAAAAAAAAGAGCTAAAAAGTCTTGTCTTCAAGGACACCTGGGTGGCTCAGTCAGTTAAGTGCCTGGCTTCAGCTCAGGTCGTGATCTTGCAGTTCATGAGCTCGAGCCCCGCGTCGGGCTCTGTGCTGACAGCTCAGAGCCTGGAGCCTGCTTCAGATTCTGTGTCTCCCTCTCTCCCTGCCCCTCCCCCACTTGTGTGCATTCTCTCTCTCTCTCTCTCTCTGTCTCAAATATAAATAAACATAAACAAGAAAAACCCTTGTCTTCAATTGCATGTAATATAGTTTATGGGTTGTTAATATGCCCTCTGAGTTTCTGTGATTTATTTTCTTCAGAATTTATTGCAGAGAAATCCAGGTAATTGAGAGCAATGATTAACTGAGTTGAGCTAAGAAATATTTATTCTTTATGAAAATCTGACTTTTGGGGCACCTGGGTGTCTTAGTCAGTTGAGCATCTGAATCTTGATTTCAGCTCAGGTCATGATCCCAGGGTTGTGGGATTGAGCCCCACTTCAGAGTCTGTGTTGAGTATGGAGCCTGCTTAAGATTCTCTCTCTCTCTCTCTCTCTCTCTCTCTCTGCCCCTCTGCCCTGCTCACATTCTCTCTCTCTCTCCGTATAATAAAATTTGAAAAGAGTAAAGGTGACTTTTTTCAGTCTGCATTTATGTGGAAAACTGCCTGAATTTAGATGCATTTTTCAAGATTCTTTTGTAAAACAGCTATTTTGAATTAAATTTGTGTGATTTAATTTGTGTGATTTTAGATGCTAAATGTAACACTGAGCCCTATTATACTGTAATTTACCATGTTTCTGAAATATCTCAAACTTCCACAAACACATTATTGTGATTCCATTCTTCAGAATTAAAGCTTTTGCTGTTTTGGGGGATACAGGGTAAATACTTCTTGAATACAGTGTCCTTTTCTTTTATGTCAAGGTCTTGGAAATTTAGAACAGGAGTTAGAGGGAAAAACAAGTATTGATGTGATCAGCCAACCTGTAGATTATTATAAATAAAAAATTATTAAAAAAATTATTATTAGCAAATGTTTATCAATGTAAGGAAGTGAGCATTCGTAGGGCGAAGAAGTTTTTCTAGGTCATCAAGGATGAGCTATGGTAAAAACTGAATTATGTTATATGCATTATATGACAATATATATAATAGGAGCATGTGGATATACTCACATAGCAATGTAAGTAACAATTTTATTTGCTAAGAAGTTGAAGACAAGAGTGGAATCTAGTGCACAAAAGGTTTGTGAATATTTTGAGGGCTAGGCTGAATTGCTCTGGTGAATAAGTTAAAGAGGAAGATAAAAGGAAGAATCTTCCCAGTTTGAAGGAAATAAGTGGAAAGAGAAGACCAGCAATGTTGATGTAGTTACATCACAGAAGTGAAATATGCCAGAAAGAACACGATAGAACCTGGCCAATTGTGGAAAGGATTTTGACCATTGGGAGCCCATAAGACATCTTGACCACTGTTGGATTTTGTAAGACTCAGGAGAATACATTCTCTTCCATGTGTTAATGTGAAAATGGGAAAACACTGGATTCGGTGACATCAGAGGTGGAGAAACAGACTGTGTAACTAATGCAGTTTTAGCTTAAAAGAAAGGCTGAGAGGTTGTCTGGGAAAGGTTTGACCTCAGACCCCCCCCCAAAAAAAAAAATGAAATCAGGCATGACAAGCGTGCAGAGAAGGGATTTGGCAAGAGTGGTAGTCTGGTGGGGGGAATGGGGATGTGTAAGAGTGTTGGGGGGCAGAGTTGGTGATAGACTATGGACTCACCAGTTTATTTCAGCAGTTACATAATTTAGATTTTGTATAAAGCCTGAACTAGTGACATTTGTTGTAATTATGTAAATGAATGAACAACTTATAATAACAAGCTGATTTTGAGTCTTAAGGCAAGTAAAAGGTCACATGACAATGGTTATTAAGTCTTAGTTTTTACATAATGGATAGGCATTAGACAAAATGGGAGGACAGCATGGCAGATCTTAGTATTAGCAATCGATAGGCAAATCAATGGAAATAAAAGAGCAGATCTCTTGACATTTAACTCAGCATCATTAAAATTTACAGAAGAGATGGCTGTTTGAATAGGTACTGGTTGCAAATTGAATTTTAATCAAATTTAAGAGACACTAGATTTATATTGATAGTAGACTAAATTGGTTAAAAACAAAACAAAACAAAACAAAACAAAACAGGAAAATAGCTACAAAAGCTTCACCATGGAACAGAGTAACACATCCAGATAAAGTGTTGGGGATTTGGAGATGGAATTAAAACTCAGATCTCAGTGACTTTATTTAGCTAATTAGCACTTCTTTGAAACCGAAATTGAAGACTTAATTTTCTTCCTCCGAAGACTCCTGGGGCTTTGGTTGCGTATTTTGTTTGGCTTTGTTTCAGTGAATGTGCTTACTGAGAACGCCAGGGGATGAAGGAGCCTCATGGAAGGTTCTGTGACAATAGATTTTGCCCACGAAGGCAGTCTGGGTGTTCTCACAGAAAGCTCATTGCATATTTCTACTTAAGTCCATCAAAAACTGGTAAGATATTCTGCCCAAACATAGGGCTGTAGTGCTTCCATCAGAAAACACAGCTGCCAATTACTATGAGGACCCCACCTACCACCTCATGGAAAAGGATGGCTATATTTGTAAGCAAACAAAAAATAAGTTGCCTGAGCAAAAATTCCTGATTTGAGGCAAAAGTGGGCACTGTTGTTTACTGGGTTGTTGAGATACTCTTAATAAAGTGGAAAAAAATAGGATGACATTACAGATAATAGATTAATTGCTGAAGAGTTCTAATAAGATGCTTGGTGGAGCTTCTGAAGGCCATTTGTCTTTCGTTAAATATTGAGCATTTAAATTTGAGGCAAAAAACCAGGAAGACTTCCAGTTTTTCTCTAAATGTTATTCTTTCAAAATGGTTTTTAATTTCCACAAAATAAAAGCTGTAACTGCCAGAATATATTATTTTAATATGAATCATAAGCTTATGAAAGCATGTTAATATTTGATCACAATTAACATATAGTTATAGCTTTCTAATATTTATTCACAGAAAAAGCAAAATGTATGTCAGTTTTTAATATCATCTTATGTGAAGTCTAGAAAAAACCTGACTTTTTACTGATAGGCTCTGTTGTCTCAGGGCTAAAATAATATTCCACAATATCTGAATTCATGTGTTCCTTCACACATCTGTGACTTCCATGGAGATTTTCCAGAAAAAGAAACAATAGTATAGTGTGTGTGTATAATTTCTAAAGTTAATGGTATAAGGGGTGGCTGGGTGGCTCGGTCAGTTAAGCTTCCAACTCTTAGTTTTGGCTCAGGTCACGATCTCATGGTGTGTGGGATCCAGCCCTGGGTCAGCTAAGCATGAAGTCTGCTTGGGATTCTCTCTCTCCTCTCTGTCTGTCCCTCCCCCACTCATACACACATGTTCTCAAAATAAATATTTAAAGTTAATAGTCTGCAAAAGTTCTTATTCAGTAAAATTTGTAATTTCAGTAACTTCGTATTTTTCCATTTTAAGAATATTACAAAATTTATTTAACCAAAATCATTATCTTTAGGTGTTGAATTTCTCTTCCCGTTTATACCTAAATAATTGAAATAAACATGTTTTATTTAAATAACTGTGCCCACTCATAATTATTTTCCTTAGAATACTCCGAGTAGACTTAGACATTTCTAAAGCCTTTCATTAAATTTTTTCATTTTTTTGTCATTAAAAATTTTCTCTTGGCTTTCTGTAAAGTCTTACCAGCTTTCATCCAGCTGTAAAGTATAATAGCACATTCTTCCCCACTCTTTCCTTCAGTGAAGGAAAATAAATATAGTAATTTTAATAGTAAGTGTAGATTAGAAATCTATTGTCTGCTAATTTGATAGGTGAAAATTGTTACTGCATTTTATGTTTGGATGAGAATCTATGTTCTTGAAGCCAGGGGGTTCGTCATGTTGTGCTTACAGCAGCTTTCCAGACTCTCAAGTAATGCCCGGTCTATAGATGGCACTCTGTAAATAATGCATGAATGAGTGAGCAAAAGGTGTGGGGGGCCCCGTAAAAGCATTCATCCCAGGGAAGGGGTCCATCAGTGCAGCTCTGCGGAGAAGGACCACCTTGTGGTTGAGGTACAGAACAGGTGTATTCCCTCCTCCCAGGGGTCCCTGAGACCGCCGGCTGGGAAAAGCGCCAGCGATGGTTCAGGCTCGCTGAGTGTGGAGCAGAGCAGGCTGAAGGAGCTGCGAGTGCCCCAGGTGGCCCGGCATGCGTCCGTATGTCTCAGTTATGGGGAGTGGTCCTCTGCAGCGACGAGGTCCTCTGCTCTGCATCGTGGAGTTGCCACCTAAGGACCGAGGGATTTGGCGCTCTAACCCGGGGTGCTTGGCTCTAGACCAACGGAAGGACACCTACGACAGTCATGGGACGAGACCGTTAGCAGATCAGGCTCCAAAACATGTTTGTTTTTTCCTACAAAGATCTTGAGCCCACTAGGATCTTGAGAAGGCAACTTCAGTCACAGGCTTTGCTAATAATAGCTTTAACAACAATACAAAAAATCAAGGGGTGATCTTTCTTAACTGTGAAATAACAGTGTGTGCGTAGCAGTGGCCTTAGACTCAACACTGGCGGTAAACACCGTTGGCCATATTCTTTCTGATTATGAGGGAGAGCGGCACAAGCCAGTTGACAAAGTTCTGGGACAAACAGAAACGTGATTCCTCCCAATTTTTATTTTTTGGTTCCATGACCTGCTTACACTTCGTATGATCCTATTAGCCCACCTCCACCTGCTTTAACGAGCTGAATTGATGCTTTACCAAAGTCATTTGAGTGTGCTTCTGTAGTGTTCGTACATCGGTGCATGACAAACACCTCAAAACTCAGAGGCATTACAGCAGTAGCATTTCTTGCGTTGTTGACACATCTGTGTGTCAGCCGGTGTGGCTCTCCTCACTGTGTTTCTCCTTCTTCTGGCAGTGACACGGGGTGTCATTCTCACTGCGATGACAGAAAGGCAAGAGAGCAAGTCGATTTCAAGCCTGTGCTGAAGGCAAATCCATGAACATCCCATTGACCAAATCAAGTCACCTAGACAAGGCCAACATCAATGAGACATGGGATCGTTCTCTGCCCACAGGAGGAAGCAAATATTTACTGATAAATATTCAAACTCTCCTAGTCACTAAGCCAGTTATACAAGCTATTTGGAATTATACACTTTAATTTAGTGTTGTACAAACCAAGCACATAGATCAGGCACCCGGGTGGCTCAGTCAGTTAAGCATCCAACTCTTGATTTCGGCTCAGGTCACGATCTCAGACTTCGTGAGTTTGAGCCCCACATCAGGCTCTGCACTGACAGTGTGGAGCCTGCTTGGGGTTCTCCCTCTCTCCCTCTCTCTTTCTCTGCCTCTACTCCCTCTGTCTCAAAATAAATAAACTTAAAAAAATTTATAAAACACCCCACCAGGTACACATAACATCGGAAAGAGGGCTGTTTTAACAATACAGTGCTTTGTGTGGACTCAATAAAGATAAATGCCAAAAATAAATCAATTTTGTTGAATCAGATATTCATGACTTTGTTGTAAAATATATTGCGGAAATAGAGACAAGGAGAAATGAAGGTCTAGATGATTCTGTCCTCAGATTACTTTGGAATGATCTTTAACTTCTCACTGCACTTTTGAAAACTAGTTCATAATTGGTGACTCACTCTAGTTACTGTAAAGTCATGTAGCATTACAGCTGGGAACTTCCAGCCGTACAATGGCCTGGGATGTACATCAAAGGAGGTGTGTGTGTGTGTGTATGTGTGTGTATTTAAACTTAAAATAAAACATTTAAAATATTTATGCATAATGAGTTGTGATTTTCTAGATTAATGTACTTTTTAATTAACTAAAAAGTTACTGGCCTTGATCATATCAGAAACAAGGACCTCCTGGAACTGAAAGTGGAGATTTAATCATTTAAAGGAAAAAACAGATTTTAACATGTTTACACCTTTAGCTAAGTACCAAATCTTCAGAAACTCGCTTGACCCTTCTCTTGAGGACAAGATGATTAAATTATAAAAGCAGTTTCCAGTGAATAGAATTCCCAATGAGATTTGTAGCACTTTGATCTCCTTATTACTTGGGGAACATTGGCAAAACAGCCTTTTATAAATGTCTTCTTTCACTAGATCACCTTCTCATCAGTATGTTCAAACAAAGGCCCTGTTCAGGGAAATTAACCAAGTCATGTCCTGGCTCAAGAGATTCTCATTTACAAGTGAAGCTTAAGATAATGTGCCAGCCCGCTTGAATGGTCTTGGCTTACATGTCCCGAGTTCATCAACAGACTGGGGTCTTAGCCCTGGGAAAGCCACGCTTGCAAGAGAAATGTGTGTGGTTAATGTTTCAAATTGAGTTTAATCTTTAAAAATTGCTCTAGCTGTATTTCCTTGGCTTTATTTTTAGTTATTGTTTCCCCACAGAGCATAATGCAATTCCTTTATTTTTATTTTCTCTATACTAATAACTTGACAGATTTGGTTAGGGATAATTTCTGCATGTTTTCAACAGCTTTCTGCTCTCTCTCTCTCTCTCTCTTTTCTTTAAGAAGTGGCTTCTTCAAGTCTCTTTTTGTATCAAACTGCTTTAGTAGAACTGATTCTTTTGAACAAAAAACTACCACCTCTTTTTATAAGTTTCCATTCCATTATTTAATATTGAATTAAAGATAGGATTACTGTATTTTCCTAATGGTTTCCGAGCTGGTGTTTTCCCAGCAAACCAAGGACTATGCATCAATTCATTTCAGGGTCTTCAGTTTCTTTTCTTTGCTAGTGGACGATATAAAATAATTCTATTGTTTGTGAATCACTGCTTCCCCATATACCGTCAGCTTCATCTTCCAATCACACTCTTAAAGTGCACGTTTTGTCTAGAAATCTTTCCTTGTGTTTCCTTGACACTGCTAGTTAAATGCAATGCGGATGTACAGATTTACAGTACCACATGCTGGCTAAAAATCTGCCATTATAAAGGGAGCCTTTCGGGGCATCTGGTGGCTCAGTCAGTTAAGCGACAGGATCAGCTCAGGTCATGATCTCTCGGTTCCTGGGATCAAGACCCGCGTGGGGCTCTGTGCTGATGGTGCAGAGCCTGCTTGGGATTCTGTCTCCCTCTCTCTCTGTCCCTCCCCTGTTTGTAGTCTCTTTTCCTCTTTCAAAATAATAAATAAATAAGCATTAAAAAAATAAAGGAAGCCTTCCACAGACCCTGATATGATGAACTTAAAACATTTATGTGTAAAGTTTACTGTTTTTTGTTGTTATAGAACCTGAGGTGAGGAAAATACATTTACAATGAAATGATTGTTGACTGTTCACATACGCATGTATATACCCTAAAATGAGTCTTTCTTGATGATCTTAAGTTACTGCAGTACAAAAGAAAGAAAGATTTGAAAACTCTTTGAAATATTTTTGTTATCTTCCTGTAGTGAGTTTTACCAGCTTATTACTGCCTAGAATTGGTGAGACATTTAAAATGTATCAGGAAAGAATTGTGTTGGTCCTTATGCCCTGTAGCAAATCACTTTTGTTTGTTTTTCTATAAGATGTTTTTCAAAAGTCAGCATGTACAACTAAAATTATTGTAGAAATTCATGGCTATTCTCTCTTGAAACTGAGTTTTGTAGAAAATTGTCAGGGAAGTAGAAAAATGAAATAGAATGGTTCTTAGAGTTTGAATTTTCTAAATTTAGTTGATTATGGCTTTTTCCACATGGCCTTTCAGATGGAGTTAACTACTTACAAAAATAGCCAGGCAGGTAAGTAAAATATTCAGCCAGACCAACCAAAAGCCAAAGCAGTAAAATATATAATAAATTAAAAAAATAAAAAAATAAAATAAAATAGGGGTGCCTGGGTGGCTTGGTTGGTTAAGCGTCCGACTTCGGCTGAGGTCATGATCTCACGGTCCATGAGTTCGAGCCCCGCGTCGGGCTCTGTGCTGACAGCTCAGAGCCTGGAGCCTGTTTCAGATTCTGTGTCTCCCTCTCTCTCTGCTCCTCCCCTGTTCATGCTCTGTCTCTCTCTGTCTCAAAAATAAATAAACGTTAAAAAAAATTAAAAAAAAAAAATAAATAAAAATAAAAAATATTTATGAGCCTAGGTGGTTCAGTTGGTTAAGCTTCCGACTTCAGCCCAGGTGATGATCTAATGGTTTGTGGGTTCGAGCCCCACATCGGGCTCTGTGCTGACAGCTTGGAGCCTGGAGCCTGCTTCGGATTCTGTGTGTGTGTCTCTCCCTGCCCCTCCCCAACTCCCGCTCTGTCTCTCTCTCAAAAATAAATAAACATTAAAAAAAATACTCCCAGTATATGAACTTAATAAATGAGGTGTGTTTGTTATATGAATAAACCTTATAATCTTTATATCAATTTTCCTTTGCTCTTTGACGGTCTTTAAATGCTGGAGTAAAAACAACCCTTTGTTCAACGTACTCCACTAAGTTATTCTAATAAGTAATGGATCAACCAATGGGTTCTGGACATCAACCCGGGTCCTAACTCAGAATCTGATACAATCTAGCTGTCAGAACTCTAGCAAATGCTTTCTTCTCTGATTTTTCACTGGGGGATTCAATTTTAAAAGAGTTGAAATCCCAGATCTCCTTCAGGGCTAAAATTTTAGGGTTCTAATTAATGGTAAATATTCTCAAGCATTCTTCTCAGAAAAAAGAAAAATTCACCTTAAAAAATTTCAAGCGCTACAAGTAGCAGTCTACTTTTTTTTTTGTAAACAGTTTCAAGAAAAAGCCTTTATTTAATGTTTTACAAAACGAACCAATTGTATATTGCAGAGTAAAAAAGAAGGATTTAGAAAAATTAAAGTACGTAAGTATTCTAACTATTCGAGGAATAATCTCGAAGTTTAATGGCTTGGTCATGTAAAATGGTAGTTCATAGGAGTATTAGCTGTGGCTGCTGTGTGTCAGCAGGGGGCGCTCTAATACTGTTTTGTCTTACGTTGGTTCACAGCGGGTTTAGGAAAGGTGCTCATTTTTAATTTGGTTGTGAAAATTAGTATTTAAATGTGGTAGGCCTTCAAACACGATACTACCACCAGAGTAAGCCTGCTCGTTCAAATGCCATTATAACATAAAAAATCTATAGCAAAACTTGGCAACTATCTTCACAAAATTCATCTTTGGGAGAGTATGATTCCATTGAGTATTCAAAACCTCCATGAATTATAGGTATACAAGTATATATATATATATATATATGTATATATATGTATTACATATATATATGTATATAAATACAATACATATTACATATATTACATATAAATACAATACATATTACATATAAATACAATACAATTACATATATATATGTATATAAATACAATATATGTATATATGTATATATATACAAGTATATATATATATGTATATATATGTATTACATATATATATGTATATAAATATGTATATACACACACACACACACACCTATATATACTTCCAATTAACGATGAAGAAATTGAATTGACAAGGTATTCATATTCTTTCAAAGTGGTCACAGAAGCAAATTTACTTTCTCTAATTGGAATAATTTTCTCCCATTTTTGCCAGAATACTTTTCAGTGCTTTTCATAATTCTGTGTAGTATTCGCCCAATATCATTAAGTGAGAACATTGTTTTTCCAGAACAGTATTATCTAAATGAACACAGAGAGATTAAATGAGATTATGTTCATGAGCTAAAACCTTACATATCCAGATAGACTACAGGTTAATCCATCATCAGGGATCAAGATGAACACAAAGGTGGCAAGATAGTAATTTCTTGTGCTTTTAAAACAAAAGCCTGTATATGACAAATATGACATGGCCATTGAAATGGAAATACAGAAAATAAATTGTGAAGCCCTTCATATACTCTCCCTTCTTTTTTTTTTTTTAATTTTTTTTTCAACGTTTTTTATTTACTTTTGGGACAGAGAGAGACAGAGCATGAACGGGGGAGGGGCAGAGAGAGAGAGAGGCACAGAATCGGAAACAGGCTCCAGGCTCTGAGCCATCAGCCCAGAGCCTGACGCGGGGCTCGAACTCACAGACTGCGAGATCGTGACCTGGCTGAAGTCGGACGCTTCACCGACTGCACCACCCAGGCGCCCCCATATACTCTCCCTTCTACTAATCCCTAGCTATCATGTTTTGGAGTGTAGCAGGCTCTGTTTGGGCAGCAACATTGCCTGTCCCTTGTCTAAAGCATCTCTTCTCCAATGTTAATATGAGTATTATTCACACGAGGATTATGTTAAGACACAGATAAAATACACTAAATTATTTAATGTTTATTAATTTTGAGAGAGAGAGACAGACACACATAGTGCGAGTGGGGGAAGGGCAGAGACACAGAATCCCAAGAAGGCTCCAGGCTCTGAACTGTCAGCACAGAGCCAGACATGGGGCTTGAACCCATGAGCAGTGAGCTCAAGTCAGACGCTTAACTGACTGAGCCACCCAGGGGCCCCTAGGATACAAATTTTAAATGATAAATGTTACCAAATTGAAAATTTAAAATATTATATCAAGTAATGCACCTAAAAGGAAAGAAAATATCTATGTTCCCAGATCCTCACTTCCATTAGATAACTTTAATAATTTGTGTGTGTGCATTTTATAAAAAAAAAAAAAACAACCTCTAATTGTGACAAAAACACATCATATAAAGTATACCATCTTGACCATTCTTAAGCATATAGTTAGTTCAGTAATGTCACGTATATCATCGTTGTACAGCATATCTCCGTAACTTTTTCATTGTGTAAAGCTGAAATTCTGAACCCATTAAATAACTGCCCATCTCCCCCTTATCCCAGCCCTTGGCAACCATCGCAATTCACCTTTCTAGAAATGTGTCCACTTTAGATACCTCAAATAAGTGGAATCATATAGTATTTGTCTTCTTTGTGCCTGGCTTGTCTTACTTAGTATAAACGTCTTTTAAGGTTCACACATATTGCAGAATCTGACAGGATTTCCTTCCTTTTAAAGCTAAATAATATCCTATTCCATGCCACATTCAGTTTATGTTAATGTTTAAACTTTATCAGATTGATAACTACAAAACAATAATGTTCTTTCCATTAGCACACATTTTGTATTCATAAAGGCTAGGGTATTTTTTTTATATTACCTAGGAATTTACCAGCTTGTCAGGTAATTTACATGTTTCTGTTTCTGTTCTTGTTTGTACCAATTTTTCTATTGGGCATATGGTACTAATTTGCATAAGCTCATTATACATCATTGATTCTTGCTCTTTAGGTATTATATATTTCGATCATCACAGTTTACAATAAATATGTAGTCAGAACTGGCGATACTCTGGATGAACTCTGAACAGTAGTTATGTTGGTTTTACCTGCAGAAGAGTATTTGGGGTCCGTGGTTTGATTTTTCAGTGGGCCCCGAAATGGAACATTACAGTGCAGAAGAAAATTTAAGAGGCTGTGTTGTCCCTATTCATTTCCCTAGCGTAAAATTAAATATATAGGGACACAATAAATACATGATTCATTAAAACTGGGACCAGTATAATGTATCATGAATTATATTCAGAAATTCCCAGTAACCATTTTATGGAACGCGTTTTCCTAAACATCAACTCTTTTTTATTTTGTCTCACGGTGAATGTAGAATCTGAATCTCCTCAATGAGGCTTAGCAGCAAAGCGTTCATTGCTGTCTTTTTGTGAATTGTAAATGTAGTCTCTGAGAAGAGCCCGACTGCTTGGAGGCTTTGTGGGTGTGATTTCTGAATCTCCAGCGTTGAACTGAAACCTCCTTATCCTTGATCCGTGCCGAAGGGGAAGAGAGGACATCTGGCCATCAGGCTCCACGTAATTAACCCTTATGTTAGAAGATCAGAAGCTTGTGCCTTTGCCTTCTGCTTATGCTGAGCCATTAACATCCAATTCTATGTCTTCTTATCACAAAATTCTCAAAATGGGCGAGAACAAATTCTTCTTCCTGATATATGTAATAATGGGAATAAGTGGTTAAGAATTAGGAAAGATCAGACACGGGGGATATTTTTTATAGCTAAAAGTAAATTCAGCAGCAAGAAATAATTTCAATATCTTCCCAAAGGCTCAACTTGTTATATGATGGAAATTCCAGGTAAAAAGAAAAGTAAACGAGATTGGATTTGCAATGTCTGAATATTGTTATGGGGATAGGAGATGTGAATATCATCATTTCCAAATCTCTCTACTATACAACTACAGGAAAGATTTATTTCAAAACTCTCTTTTTTCAGGATGACTGATATATATCTATATATATCTATATATCTATATAGATATGAAAAGTCAGATTGTCTGGAATTTGCAAAACTGAGAAGCAGAAACAGTCTTCAGTGCGCCAAAAAGTTGAAGTTGCATTAGGCAGCCAATTCGGCCAGTTTTTTTTTTTTTTTTTTTGATTTGAAAAGGGGAAGGAAGTAGTAGGACATTTATTTTATCAGATATTTGCCACATTATTACAGTCTTTCAAGACATGGAAATTAAACTAATTGCATTTCAGGTCTAGATAACCACGTACTTTACCCCTTTTCTCATTTTTATCCCACCATCAAACACAAAGCTAAACACATTATTTCACTAATCACTTGAAGCTTATTTAAAATAACGTGTTTCTGGGGCGCCTGGGTGGCGCAGTCGGTTAAGCGTCCGACTTCACCCAGGTCATGATCTCGCGGTCCGTGAGTTCGAGCCCTGCGTCAGGCTCTGGGCTGATGGCTCAGAGCCTGGAGCCTGCTTCCGATTCTGTGTCTCCCTCTCTCTCTGCCCCTCCCCCGTTCATGCTCTCTCTCTGTCCCCAAAATAAATAAACGTTGAAAAAAAATTAAAAAAAAAAATAACGTGTTTCTTAGCTATCAACTAACATGGTCTAAACATTAGCATTTCCCTATAAAGCTCATTAGAATGTGAAGACTTGAAAATGTGTGACAGAACCTAATCTCTTTCACAAGTTTTTCTTTCTCAACAACACAAATTTTACAGTGGGAAACAAGAATAAAAAATGACGTTTGCGAAAGAAATGTTCGTGAAAGAAGTTATACACCAAAGTAACCAAATACTTGATGGGCGGAAATTTCTCTTTATACAAATACGCCAGTCACTGAGTAAAGAGGAAATAATAGAATTTGAAAACCACCATTCTGTAGTTCCTAACAAGTTCTCATATGTAGGTAGCAACCACCATTCAGCCAGTTTAACATATTAAAAAAAAACAACACACTGGAAATCAAAATGGAATGAAAAATGTATTTCAATAAAGTACTGCTCCAAATCTACACCATTCCCCTGGGGTCCCATAAAATATCTGATCATAGAGCTTGTTTGGTGGAAAGTTTTCTTGGAGAGGAACTACTCCCTTGCTCTGGTCTGTTTGGATCCCTGGGAAACACTGAAGGGGAGATTAGCATGCAGAAGGTCTAGTAGATACGTTCTTTTTTTAAAAATGCTCTTTTTTAAAAATTTTATTTTGAGAGAGAGAGAGAGAGCAGTGGAGGGGCAGAGAGAGAGGGAGAGAGAATCCCAAGCAAACTCAGTGCTGTTAGCACAGAGCCCGATGCAGGGCTCCAACTCACACACCATATGGTCATGACCTGAGCTGAACTCAAGAGTTAGACACTTAACCAACTGATCCACCAGGCGCCCCAAGTAGAAACATTCTTAAGATCAGCATCTTTGGAAAGGAAGGAAGGATTGGAGAGGATGATGTTTCTCTGAAAGTCTCAGCCAACCCCCATTCCTGAGATGGCTTAAATCATCATTAGCTGATTTTCTAACTAGACAATTGATGTCTAATTTCCTCTTAACTCTCTAAATGAATAATACTAAGATTCTAAGATAGCTATACAAGTAAAACCCGCGTCGGGCTCTGTGCTGACAGCTCAGAGCCTGGAGCCTGCTTCCGATTCTGTGTCTCCCTCTCTCTCTGCCCCTGCCCTGCTCACAACCTGTCTCTCTCTGTCTCTCAAAAATAAATAAACATTAAAAAAAAAAAAAAGAATTCACATTGGACAATCACACCTGCATATTCCCATCAGTGAACCCCTAAGGCGGTATCTTCTATATTTTCTACCATTTATATTTTACTATAACCAGAGTATGTAAGTCAACCTTAATCAATCCCTAGGGAAGGATATTTAACATTTAGTTGGTATTTGAAATCCTCTAGGAAGAAATCCACAGTGAAGACATGTTACATACAGCAAGCCTCACAGGGGTCTTTGGTCAATAGGAGAAATTATTTTTCTTTGGTGAAATGAATGATATTAAAGAAAATGTGATTGTCAGCAAAGATGTAACCCTTGAGGTCTTTGTACGGATTATTTCATTTACTTAGAATGTTCACATGACCAATTCCTTCACTTCCTTCAAATCTTTGTTGAAAGGCTGTTTAAAACTCTTCGACAACTTCTCCCTGGCAGTCTTGGTCCCTCTTACTCATTTCTATATTCTTTCTTTTCCATTCTAATTGTCTTTTTAAAATAAATTTTTAAATGTTTATTTATTTTTGAGAGAGGGAGAAAGAGAGAGTGTGTGAGTGAGGGAAGGGCAGAGAGAGAGGGAGACACAGAATCCAAAGCAGGCTCCAGGCTCTGAGCTGTCAGCACAGAGCCCGACGCGGGGCTTAAACTCACAAACTGAGATCATGACCTGAGCTGAAGTTGGAAGCTTAACCAACTGAGCCACCCAGGCGCCCCTTTAATTTTCTTTTAACATACTTTAGGTTCACTGTGTTTTATTATCTGACCTTTTCCTGTGAGCTTCATAAGGGTGTACATTCTTGTCCTTTTTTAAAACGCTGGGCACCAGTTTCTAGAACACTGCCGCTCAAGGCCTGGTTAACAAATACTTCTTGCTGAACGAATAAGTGCAACTTCTCCTTGTTCTAAGTATATATACGTAGGGTATCTCTAATTTGTAGAATTTTTTCTTCTATTTGAAACTTGTCCTTTATTAACACTTCTGCAGTGAATCTTCCAGTTTAAAAATATGCCTGAAGCTGAGAGACAGAAATTTCCTATCATATAAAAACCAGTAATGCTCTAGCCTCAGTGTGATAAGAAGCAGAGAAGTCTGCTATAATTGCAAAATTTCAGTTGAAACCCCTAAATTCTAATTCAGTACGTTTGGGAAAGGACCCAGACATCAACACAATAAACAATCCATACAGGTGATTTGGGTCCAGGTGGTCATAAGGTAACAGTTCGAGAGATACTCTGGGTCGCTCACAAATTGAATATGGAAAACCCTGTCTCTGAGTGATTAACACCCCTATGGATTTTTAACTCGCCAAACAGTAACGCATTTGCAGATTGTTTTACATGGGGTGGATTAAAATAGCAAAAGACAAATAACTTCTTTGTTTTTTGGTGCATTTATTGATCTGTCATATTGATTCATGTTAAATAGCTGTGTGGCAATTAACAAAGTAATTTCTAGTTCAGCCAGAAGTTTTTCTCTGTTTTGCCTGATTTTCACGTATAGCTAAAACTTAAGCTCTACTTCTTTTTTTTTTTTTTTTTTTTTTTAATTTTTTTTTTCAACGTTTATTTATTTTTGGGACAGAGAGAGACAGAGCATGAACGGGGGAGGGGCAGAGAGAGAGGGAGACACAGAATCGGAAACAGGCTCCAGGCTCTGAGCAGTCAGCACAGAGCCCGACGCGGGGCTCGAACTCACGGACCGCGAGATCGTGACCTGGCTGAAGTCGGACACTTAACCGACTGCGCCACCCAGGCGCCCCTTAAGCTCTACTTCTAAGAGCAAAACTTGTAATTACTCCCAAATCTTGTTTGTCTTGGACTTGGTCATTAATAGGCAGTCATTTATTTTCCAGAAAATTCCAATGATGAGCACGATTTAAACATATTCCTCCTGTCAAGACCTCTGTAGCTACATTGCCAGTTCAGACTCTCTCTCAATTCATGTAACTCTTTGCAGAGTTATTGTGTTCTGTTTTATATTTTTGTTCTTTTTTTTTTAGGCTAAATTCCCTCATATTTACATCAGTAATTATTATAACTGATCTGGACAGGAAGATATAGATGAACCTCTCTTTTGCAAAAGTTGAGTTGTCATTCTTGGCATACCCAAAATCTATCTACCTGCCCCACATCTATCATCTGTACAAAAAATTCTGAACTCCTTAGAAAGGTAAAATAAATAACAATGTGACATAACATAGAACAGCAAGGTAGACTGGTCGACGTGAGGTATGGTTCAGAGAACTTTCCATTTTTACACCAGACTCCCTATTATTAACTTTTTGACTATTTCCTCAATAGAGCTTCTTAAAAACATGAGCACTAGTGAATTCAATGCAGCACCACTGATGTTTGGAGTAAGGAGCAAAGGATTTATCTCTAAAAGTTGCATTAAAAAATGGGTGTGAATTTTCTTCTTTCTGGCTGCAGACATGAAGATATTTTCTGCAAAGAAAAATAAAGAGCTGAAGTAATTCCCGCTTAAACTAAACACAGAAAAAAAGTCACTTTTAATGGAGATACAATTGTGAATATACTTAAATTGTTTAGGTTTTCTCAAAAATATCCCATTTATCTCTATTCGGACCCAGCCTACCTGAAGTCATCCTGGGATGATAGACATTTTATGTCTTGTCCCTCTATCCCTCTCTGGAAGGGCCATAACACTAGTTTGGAAAGCAATTGTATAAGCATCCATTGAACAGATATCATACAGAAAAACATCTGCTTAATTCTGGCAGGGAAGGAGAAAGAACAGATAAATGAAGATGCCCTATAGGAAGCATGCACATCAAATGAACTAATGCAACCTGAATCAAAAATGAGCTTGTTGACTGCTGATTCCACACAGATAATGATAATTATATATAGTTTCAGCAAACTGTAACGCCTACCCTTATATGAGAATTAGCTGAACAGGCAAAAAAAAAAAAAAAATCAGTTTGAGTTGTTGTGGGTTTTTGTTGTTGTTGTTGTTTTGTTTTGTTTTATGTTTTTTGGTTTTGGACCCACCCAATGGAGATGTGAGGACACGAAGTCACCATTATGCTGACTTGCTATTTGTCAGCTTTCATTCCTTGCTATTTGTCAGCTTTGAGTAAGGAACTTGATAGATGTTACCCAAGATGTTTCTAATTGTTGGATTCCCCCACTGGCTTTAAAAATGTCTCTGCATTGAAGGGGCCGAATCTGGGAAGGAGAGTGTGCCAAGGGAAAAGAGAGACTGGGAAGGCAAAGACCAACAGAAGAGTTCTCCTCCCACCACCCAGGGGACAAGTGAGAGTTTGGCGGGTGTGTTGTTTTTCAGTGGCCAGTGATTTGGGTGGTAACTACCTCCTAGGGGCTGCAGGGAGCTCTGGCCGTTGGTGCCTGAAGGAGGCAAGCTGGAGGTGGCTTCCCCAAGTATTACTCCTTCAGCCTTACCTTTCAACAGCTTGAAACAATTTTTTTTAATGTTTTTGTTTATTTATTTTTTGAGAGAGAGAGACAGAGAGAGAAAGGCAGAACAAGCAGGGGATGAACAGAGAGAGAGAGGGAGACACAGAATCCGAAGCAGGCTCCAGGCTCTGAGTTGTCAGCACAGAGCCCGACGCGGGGCTCGGACTCACAAGCCGTGAGATCATGACCTGAGCTAAAGCAGGACGCTCAGCCAACTGAGCCACCCAGGTGCCTCCCTTTCAACAGATTTAAATCCCGGGATTCCTGGTGCAAAATTCCTTTCTTCATGAATCCTGGAAGATTTATGTTTTCCAGAACCTATCCTGACACTCCTTCTTATCAAACATTTCCTCTGCAGTGAGTTTAGGTGTGTTTAGACTATGTTCAGATTTAATCAAGTATAGATATATATTTTCCTCTTTGTAAACAGTCCACAACACCAGAGTTACCTCAAACCGGAAAAGAACGTGGCAAATGTTCATAGCAAATGTTTAAGTGACCCTTTGTAGAGATAAAATACCCTGGAAATGTCACTAAGTCAAACAGAGAATGGTATTCAAATCAATACCTTTACATGGAGGAAACAGTGTCAACAGGCTTGCTTTTATTTGAAAAGTTTACAGAAAATTTTGAAAGCTTGAAAAAAATACCACTAAAGAAAATAGGTAAATAGGTTTATGTCTAGGTTAAATGAAAACAATTCCTTTCCATAGTAAGTGTGCCGAATTTTACTGGCGTTGAGATATTATATCCACAGGTCCTTTTGATCCGTTCCTCTCTGATGATACTGTGTAAATTACATCTGAGGAAAGATGACCGAGGAGAGTCACAGAGGGTAACATATGCACGTGTCCTCAGGCAGAATTTGGAATTACATTTGATAGAGATGTAAGTTAAACTTGAATACCTATCACGTTTTTTGGATGGTCTTGCTTTTAGTTATTTATTCTAACATGAACGTGTACAACAGCAATATTGTCTATTCCCTTACAGAGCTCAAAGCTTATTTTCAGAGTTGCCATTTTCTTACTTGGTGGCCTGACTCAGAAAAGCTAAAACAAGCACATTCCCTTCAATGTTGTAATGGTTAGGATACAAATTATTTGACAGCTTGGTCATATTGCTGTAGTCACATGGGTAGGCTCTGTTTCAGCCCATATCCCAGGATGTATAGCTCCATCAAACTAAGAAATGGCAGTAATATAAGAACATGTGTTGTAAATGGGGCAGTTTAGCAAAGCATTTAACGATAATTTTGCAAGGGATTGCAGTAAAGGGAACACGAAGTTCACATTTCAGGCCTGTGATGCTCTTTCTTGTAAACATTTACAATGAGGTGATTAAGGGATCATTTGCTCTTTATGTCTGCCATTTCGCCATTTGAGGCTTTGTACACCAACTTTTAGCAGCAAATGATTATAGTTCAGAAGACAACTACCTTTTATTTATCATAATGCACTTTTAAGGGAAGTGCAGAAGGCAGTTTATCTATAGTAAATGCAACAGTTGAGATCATTTGTTGGCTGGAAAATCAGGTGATACCTGCTAATCTGAAGTATGCATAACAAATCAAAGCGCAAAAGATCTTAACGCAAAATATCTTTCGCCAAGTGTGCCAGAGACTATGTATGTTGCTTTATTTAATGTTCAAAGAAATAACTTCAATACCCGAGTGAAATGTCTAGTTGGCAATTATTTCTAAGGCAATAGAAAATTTAAATCTAGAAGACAAATATAGCACATATTAAAAGGTATATTTATTTTAATTTTTAAATCATTCTCTATTTTGACGAGCTGAGCAATATAAAAGGTAGCTACCTCGTAAAAGGTAGCTAAATCTATAGGATTCCAAAGCTTAAAGTGGTCTTCATGGGTGATGAATATTTCCTTTTTCACCAAAATAGTGAATTTCAGAGTTGAATTTCTAAGGTGTGTGTCTGTGTCTATACCCTGAAGATTAGAAGGCAAGCCCCTTCATCAAGGTGAAGGCCTCGGTGAGGACCCTTAAAGACAGTACCCAGCTGGAGCACCTGGGTGGCTCAGTCGGTTAAGCGGCTGACTTCGGCTCAGGTCATGATCTCACGGTTTGTGAGTTCAAGCGCCACATCGGGCTCTGTGCTGACAGCTCGGAGCCTGGAGCCCGCTTCGGATTCTGTGTCTCCCATTCTCTCTCTCTCTCTCTCTCTCTCTCTCTCTGCCCCTCCCGTGCTTGCACTCTGTCTCTCTCTCTCAAAAGTAAATAAACATCAAAGTTAAAAAACAAAGACAGTGCCTAGCCACAATCAGAAGTGGAAGAGGGCTCAGGGGTCACGAGATCCTGCAGGTGAGGGGTTGTCCGCATTAATCAGATGGACAGTGCCGTTCTCCTGTGGACAGTTCATAACGGACATAGGTACAAGGCCTGAGGTTTGGGGCATCAGTGTAACACCCACCACGTTTCAGAGTAAAGGGGATGCTGGAGGGGCCTCAGGTCCCAAACCTGAGCTGCATCTCTTGCTGGGCCCCAGATGGAGGCCAGTTGTTGTAAACGCAGACTCATGTTTTTCATTGAGAAGAAAGAAAAAATAAAATACAGAGATGTATTTTCAGTGATGGTGGCAAAAAGTGAAGCCCCCTTGCTTAGAGTTCCTGTTTCTGAAAATATTTGATAAACGTACCTTCTAGGAGCTTGCCCTTGAAGCAGACCCGTGTTTTGGTTTATTTGTCTTCGTATATATCTCCAGGTTGGCAGCTGATGTCTCAGTTCAAAAAGAGTTCCTTCCAAAGCATGAGAAGTAATTATGGAGCTGGGGACTGTCTTTGTAAATATAGGAGTCTCATGAGGCTTTGACTGGTTTGCTTTGTTTTTGGTAATTTTTTTTCTGGTTCTTGAATTTTGTATTATTCTATTATAACTTCTAATATTTTCTTCTCTTTCTCTCCAAATTCATTTCTGGAATCTGTTTCTTGGGGAACAGCTCTGGTTTCCTAAAGCTGGTGGAGGTTAAGTCTCCTTCTTGGATTGCAGTGACGTACTTGAATTACTGCCCTTGGGTTAGCTTTGTGTGTGACTCTTTTCCCCCTGAGAGTTTAATGATCCTCCATAGAACTTCTAATATTTCCATCGAACTCCACCTTTCAGTTATTTTTATACTGTCTTCTTTGTTCCAAAATTGATTTAGAGATTTTCCACTAGAATTTTTTTCAAGCCCCTTTAGTGTTTGCTGAAGCAGAAACACTTCCTTAGAGTGAATATTTTATTTGGTTTCTCTAAAAGCTGTCCTTACTCTTTGATCACCTAAAATCACACCATGAAGTTCTTTAATTTCTTGACATGATTTCAAACATTTCCCAATTTACTGTTCATGCAGATGATAAATTCTCTGTCATCAGGATTCCCAGCAATAACAAAACAGTAATAATTATAGGCTCTCAGAAAATTCTGGAAAATGAGGCCCAGCCTTTGGTTCTTAGGATTATGTTTTATACTTATCACATATTTCATCATATATTTTTAATTAAAAATAGTTACGTTTAAACATGTTATGAGGCTTTGAGCTCTCTTAGCATTATGTCGAATGGTCAGCTTCTTATAAATATCTAAACCCTCTTGGGGCGCCTGGGTGGCTTGGTCGGTTAAGTGTCCGACTTCGGCTCAGGTCATGATCTCATGGTCCGTGAGTTCAAGCCCCGCGTCGGGCTCTGTGCTGACAGCTCAGAGCCTGGAGCCTGTTTCAGATTCTGTGTCTCCCTCTCTCTCTGACCCTCCCCTGTTCATGCTCTGTCTCTCTCTGTCTCAAAAATAAATAAACGTTAAAAAAAAAAAATATCTAAACCCTCTTTAGATATTTCCATTCTAAGATTCTTGCTTAGCTCTCCAGGAACCTTGTTTTTTTTGCTGAGCAGTGTATCTCACCCATTAACACTGGCTTTCAGTACTATCTTTTGGCTTATTTTTCATGTTGGCCACAACTGACCAGTGGGTCACTTTCTTCCTGTGAAGTCTGCTTCTAACTAAACTGTGGAGGTTTGCCAGGGGGCACGGAAGTGCTGTACTTCCGGGGGGCCTGAGTGGTTCAGTTGGTTAACCGTCCAACTTCAGTTTAGGTCATGATCTCACAGTTCATGAGACTAAGCCCTGCATCAGGCTCTCTGTGTCAGTCTGGAACCGGCTTGGGATGCTCTGCCTCCCTCCCTCTCTGCCCCTCCCCTGCTTGTGCATGCTCTCTCTGTCTCTCTCTCAAAAGTCAATAAACATTAATTTTTTTTTAAAGTGTTGCACTTCTGGTTCTATGGTACAGTTCAACATGGGCTCCATTAGCTGGTGCACTTGTACTGGTGACCCCCATATAAAATGACATCAGGCTGTGAACAGGTGGTTAAATGGACAAGCTAAAACCTGGGATAGGAAGATGGCTGAGACAGAAATTCCAGGGAAGCACCACAGTAGCCAGTCTGGCAAAGGCTGGCCTGAAGCTTGAGACCATGACTTTCTTTCTTAAGCTCAGCTATGGGTGTCCAAAGAGGTATAACCAAAGCACAATAGGCTCATCAGTATGGAATACTAAAAAAAAATATACTTCAATACCTCAAAAGAAAGCTGGAAAGGGAAATAAACTAATTTTTAAAATAATGGAATAGACAGATCATAAAGAACACTGGTGGACCTAAATCCAAACGTATAAATAATCACTTTCAATGCAAATTATCTGTTCATGCTAGTTAAAAAACAGACAACACTCTTAGATTGGATAATAAAGTAATACCCAACTATGTGTAGTCTACAAGAAACTTTATGTATAATGAAATAATTAGGCTACACGTAGAAGAATGGGGGTAAATACGCCATCTGAACTGTAATCAAAGAGCTGGAGTGTTAATAACACACAAATTAGACTGCAGAACAAAGAAAATTTTCAGGTATAAAAAGTCATATTACATTGTGATAAATGGGTTGGCTTTCCAGGGAGACATAACAATCATAAATAAACATCATATATAAACAGAGCTGCAAAATGCATTTTAAAAACAGATAGTAATGAAAGCAGCGATAGAATAATCCACAGTTTTAGTTAGAGACTTTAATAGAACTAATAGACAGGCAGGGGCAGGGATACACAAGAACTTAAAACACTATCAACCAACTGGATCTATTAGACATTTACAGAACCCTACACACACCAACAGCTAAATACTCTCTTCAAGAGTTCCTGGAACATTTATCAAGGTAGGTGATATCCTAGGCCATAAAACAAACCTTGGAAAATGTAAAATAATTGAAATTATACAAAGTATGCTTTCTGACTATGATGGAAATAAATTAGAAATAAATAACAGAAGATCTCCGAGCACTGTAAAATTAAACTGCACACATCTACATAATACACTGGTTGAAGACAAAGTCTCACATTAGAAAATATTTTTTAAGTTTATTTATTTATTCCGAGAGAGAGAGAGAGGGAAGGGGAAGAGAGAGAGAGAGAGAGAGAGAGAGGATCCCAAGCAGGCTCCGCACTGTCAGCGCAGAGCCCAATGTTGTGCTCGAACTCATGAGCCCAATGTTGTGCTCGAAATCAAGAATCAGAATGCTTAACTGACTGAGCCACCCAGGCACCTCTTGAAAATATTTTAACTGCACAAAAATGAAATTATGGCATATCAAATTTTGTGGGATACAGCTAAAGCAGTAATTAGCAGGTAATTCATTGAATTAAATGCTTATATTAGAGAAGGAAAACAATCAAAAGCAAATATTTGAGCTTAAGAAACTAGAAAAAGAACAAAATAAAGCCAAGGAAAGCTGGCAGAAGGAAATACAGATAGGAGTAAAAATGAAAAAAAAAAATGAAAACAGGAAACAATCAAGAAAATCAATGAAACAAAAAGATGAGTCGTTTAAAAGCAATAAAATTGATAATCTTCTAGCAAGACTAAGATAAAAGGAGAGAGGACACAAATATCAGGAATGTAACTGATTTATCACCAATGATAAATGTTAATGCTGTAAAAAAAACTCTATGCACATGAATACAACAGTTTACGTGAAATAGACTGTCTTTGAAATGCACAAATTAACGAAAGTCAACCACATGAAACAGATATTGTGAATAGTCTTATAATTACTAAAGAGATTAAATCTGTAATTCAAGAGTAGGTAGTAGGTTAGCAGATCAATACTGCAAGGAGATACAAGAGAAAATCCAACATGACCATTGCCCTTTGTTCAAGACGTCTTAGTCAATGCTTTTATTGCTATACAAAATTAGTAGAAAATAATAGACTAAAAATCATGTCTGTATTTTTCTATCTATATGAGAGTCATAATTTCACATTAAAAATGTTCTTGAAGAGCAGGTTTAATCATGAATATATTTAGGACCAAAGGAAGTTAACATAAGATTGTCAACATAGGTTAAAAATACAGGATTTCTGATAAACAGTAAGCAATTTGTCTTAGGATAAATATGTCCCAGGAGACATTTGGGACATGCACCAAATAAAACCAGACATGCAAAATCAACTACTCTGGTTATTAAAAAGAGTGTGAGAAAGAACAAAGCGCTTCATAAAGTATTTTACCCAGCAATTTCAGGAGGTCCACAACTTATAAATAATCTATCTAGAAAGTGTTTTTTTTAAACAGATGAAATAGAAGATAGAAGAAAAAAAAAGTGCTTCCAAAACAGCTATTAGCCAATCTTAACATTGGTGCTATTACCACCAAACATAAATCAGATAATAAAGAATAGAATGTCTTTAAGATCCTGAAGAAAGCATCACTGAGTAATAAAATTCACGAAACATCCAGAAATGGCTATGAATCATTGTGCAGTCATCTGACAATATCTGACATCTATTGGCAATGTGCCGATATGGCAGAAGATACCGCCAAGACAGGTTTTTACGTGTGGTAGTGCCCTTCTATCTGCTGTTTCACTTCCTATGCTTTCAGTTACCTGCGGCCAAATGGTCAACCAAGATCCGAAGCAGATGGCCCTCCTTCGGATGTATCCTCAGAAGGATATTAGGGACTAACACTACATCCTGCTGCCTAGTCATTCACCTCTCTTCACCTCATTATGGAGACGTTTTATCAATTCACATCATCAAGAGAAGGATGAGTATAGCACAATGACATATTTAGGCAGAGAGCTAGTGAGACCACACTCATGCAACTTTTATTACAGTATATGGTTATAATTGTTCCACTTTATTATGGATTATTGCTGTTAACTTCTTATTGTGCCTAATTTATAAACTTTATCATAGGCATGTATGTATAGGAAAAAATATAGTATATGCAGGATTCAGTCCTGTCTGTGACGTCAGGCATCCACTGGGGGTCACGGATAAGGGGAAGTACTGTATTTTAACTGACTTATAATAAATCAGCTCTTGTAGTTTCTAGTTCTTTGTCGTCACTCCCTATTTCCTACTGCCTATACTACAAAAATGAAAGATTCTAAGGCTCTTAATTTGTTCCGGGGGGCGGGGGGGGGGTGGAGAATAATCAATAGCAGATGAACTCTGTTTCTAGTTAGATAGTGTAGTTGTTGAATAAGTGAGTTCACATGTCATTGGCTCACCTTATTTCTCTGTAGAATAACTGGGATTCAGTTTATCCTGTACTTCTTAAATTGAGGTGTTAAGTGTCAATAGGGGTAAGAGAGAACATTCAGGGTATTCATAAAGCCATGGAGCCAGTAGGAGAAGCTTGTGAAAATCCAGAATGAATAAGGGACTGTCATCGCACAAGTTCCTGGTATGCCAATTTGTAAGGTTGTTGAAGTATTACCAGAAATATGATGGAATCAGATAACACTATTCAGAAAGAGTATTTTTTAAGTGGTAAAAGAATACCAGAGGGCATGCTTGCATAAGAGATAGTAACTAGTTTGTCCTCTAACATGATGAGTTTCCATTTGTCGATCATACAGTTTTCATTTTGCCTCATGGGCAAGTTCAAGTACAGATCCCAGACCCTAATGCTCTGGACACAAGAAAGTAACCATCACACTGAGTGCTGTGACCAGATTTCCTCCTTCTTTACTTCTGCCCGAAGCAGAACTCACCTTCTCCTCTCAATATGTGCTAATGTGATTATTACGTATTGATTATAAGGGATGCAAAATTATTCATGTGTTCAGGGAACAACATTTTGGCCTGCTAGATCATTTTTAAATTTTTTGAAATTTTATGTATTTATTTTTTTAAATTTACATCCAAATTAGTTGGCATATAGTGGAACAGTGATTTCAGGAGTAGATTCCTTAGTGCCCCTTACCCATTTAACCCATCCCCCTCCCACAACCCCTCCAGCAACCCTCAGTTTGTTCTCCATATTTATGAATCTCTTCTGCTTTGTCCCCCTCCCTGTTTTTATATTATTATTATTTTTTTTTTTTAATTTTTTTTCAACGTTTATTTATTTTTGGGACAGAGAGAGACAGAGCATGAACGGGGGAGGGGCAGAGAGAGAGGCAGACACAGAATCGGAAACAGGCTCCAGGCTCTGAGCCATCAGCCCAGAGCCCAACGCGGGGCTCGAACTCACGGACCGTGAGATCGTGACCTGGCTGAAGTCGGACGCTTAACCGACTGCGCCACCCAGGCGCCCCGTTTTTATATTATTTTTATTTCCTTTCCCTTATGTTCATCTGTTTTGTCTCTTAAAGTCCTCATAGGAGTGAAATCATATGATTTTTGTCTTCCTCTGACTAATTTCACTTAGCATAATACCCTCCAGTTCCATCCACATAGTTGCAGATGGCAAGATTTCATTCTTTTTGATTGTTGAGTAATTCTCCCATATATATATACACACACACACACACACACACACACACACACACCACATCTTCTTTGTCCATTCATCTATTGATGGACATTTGGGCTCTTTCCATACTTTGGCTGTTGTTGATAGTGCTGCTATAAACATGGGGGTGCATGTGTCCCTTCAAAACAGCACACCTGTATCCCTTGGATAAATGCCTAATAGTGCAATTTCTGGGTTATAGGGGAGTTCTATTTAGTGTTATTTGAGGACCCTCCATACTGTTTTCCAGAGTGGCTGCACCAGCTTGCATTCCCACCGACAATGCCAAAGAGATCCTCTTTCTCCACATCCTTGCCAACGTCTGTTATTGCCTGAGTTGTTAATGTGAGCCATTCTGACAGGTGTAAGGTGGTATATCATTGTGGTTTTGATGTGTATTTACCTGATGATGAATGATGTTGAGCATTTTTTCATGTGTCTGTTAGCCATCTGGATGTCTTCTTTGGAGACGTGTCTATTCATGTCTTTGACCCATTTCTTCACTGGATTATTTGTTTTTTGGGTGTTGAGTTTGATAAGTTCTTTATAGATTTTGGATACTAACCCTTTATCTGCTCTGTCATTTGCAAATATCTTCTCCCATTCTGTCCATTGCCTTTTAGTTTTGCTGATTGTGCCCTTCGCTGTGAAGAAGCTTTTATTTTGATGAGGTCCCCGTAGTTCATTTTTGCTTTTGTTTCCCTTGCCTCTGGAGACGTGTTGTGTAAGAAGTTGCTGCAGCCAAGATCAAAGAGGTTTTTGCCTGCTTTCTCCTCGAGGATTTTGATGGCTTCCTGTCTTACATTTAGCTCTTTCATCCATTTTGAGTTTATTTTTGTGTCTGGTGTGAGAAAGTGGTCCAGGTTCATTTCTGCATGTCGCTGTCCAGTTTTCCCAGCACCACTTGCTGAAGAGACTGTCTTTATTCCATTCGATATTCTTTTCTGCTTTGTCAAAGATTAGTTGGCCATACGTTTGTGGGTCCATTTCTGGGTTCTCTATTTTGTTCCATTGATATGAGTGTCTGTTTTTGTGCCAGGACCATGGTGTCTTGATGATTACAGCTTTGTAGTATAGCTTGAAGTCTGGGATTGTGATGCCTCCTGCTTTGGTTTTCTTTTTCAAGATTGCTTTGGCTATTTGGGGTCTTTTCTGGCTCCATACAAATTTTAGGATTATTTGTTCTAGCTCTGTGCAGAATGCTGGTGTTATTTTGATAGGGATTGCATTAAATATGTAGATTGCTTTGGGTAGTATCGACATTTTAACAATATTTGTTCTTCCTATCTAGGAGCATGGAATCTTTTTCCGTTTTTTTGTGTCTTCTTCAATTTCTTTCATAAGCTTTCTATAGTTTTCATTGTATAGATTTTTCACCTCTTTGGTTAGATTTATTCCCAGGTATTTTATGTTTTTTTGTGCAACTGTAAATGGGATCGATTCCTTGATTTCTCTTTCTGTTGCTTCATTGTTGATGTATAGGAATGCAACTGATTTCTGTGTGTTGATTTTATATCCTGAAACTTTGCTGAATTCATGAGTCAACTCTAGCAGTTTTTTGGTGGAATCTTTTGTTTTCCATATAGAGTATCATGTCATCTGTGAAGAGGGAAAGTTTGATCTCCTCCTGGCCGATTTGGATGCCTTTTATTTCTTTGTGTTGTCTGATTGCAGAGGCTAAGACTTCCAATAGTATGTTGAATAACAGTGGTGAGAGTGGACATCCCTGTCTTGTTCCTGACCTTAGGGGGAAAGCTCTCAGTTTTTCCCCATTGAGGATATTAGCAATGGGTTGTTCATATATGGCTTTTATGATCTTGAGGTATGCTCCTTCTATCCCTACTTTCCTGAGGGTTTTTATTAAGAAAGGGTGCTACAATTTGTCAAATGCTTTCTCTGCATCTATTGAGAGGATCATATGGTTCTTGTCCTTTCGTTTATTGATGTGATGAATCACGTTAATTGTTTTGTGAATATTGAACCAGCCCTGCATCCAAGGTATAAATCCCACTTGGTCGTGGTGAATAATTTTTTTAATGTATTGTTGGATCCAGTTGGCTAATGTATTGTTGAGGATTTTTGCCTCCATGTTCATCAGGGAAGTCGGTCTGTAGTTCTCCTTTTTAGTGGGGTCTCTGTCTGGTTTTGGAATCAAGGTAATGCTGGCTTCATAGAAAGAGTTTGTAAGTTTTCCTTCCATTTCTGTTTTTTGGAACACCTTCAAGAGAATGGGTTTTAACTCTTCCTTAAATGTTTGGTAGAATTCCCCTAGAAATGCATCTGGCCCTGGACTCTTGTTTGTTGGCAGATTTTTGATAACTAATTTGAGTTCTTTACTGGTTATGGCTCTGTTCAAATTTTCTATTTCTTCCTGTTTCAGTTTTGGTAGTGTATATGTTTCTAGGAATTTGTCCATTTCTTCCAAAATGCCCATTTTATTGGCATATAATTGCTCATAATATTCTCTTATTATTGTTTTTATTTGTGCTGTGTTGGTTGTGATCTCTCCTCTTTCATTCTTGATTTTGTTTATTTGGGTCATTCCCTTTTTTTTTTTTTCATCGAACTGGCTAGTGGTTTATCAATTTTGTTAATTCTTTCAAAGAACCAGCTTTTGGTTTCATTGATATGTTCTACTGTTTTTTTGGTTTTGATAGCATTAATTTATGCTGTAATCTTTATTATTTCCTGTCTTCTGCTGGTTTTGGGTTTTATTTGCTGTTCTTTTTCCAGCTCCTTAAGGTGTAAGGTTAGGTTGTGTACCTCAGATCTTTCTTCCTTCTTTAGGAAGGCCTGGATTGCTATCTACTTTCCTCTTATTACCACCTTTGCTGCGTTATCATTTTCATTGATTTCCATCTACTTTTTAATTTCCTCTTTAACTGCTTGGTTAGCCCATTCATTCTTTAGTAGGATGTTCTTCAGTCTCCAAGTATTTACCTTTCCAAATTTTTTCTTGTGGTTGATTTCGAGTTTCATAGCGTTTTGGTCTGAAAATATGCACGGTGTGATCTCGACCTTTTTGTACTTACTTAGGGCTGATTTGTGTCCCAGTATATGGTCTATTCTGGGGAACGTTCCATGTGCGCTGGAGAAGAATGTATATTCTGCTGCTTTAAGGTGAAATATTCTGAATATATCTGTTAAGTTCATCTGGGCCAGTTTGTCATTCAAAGCCATTGTGTCCTTGTTGATTTTTTGATTAGATGATCTGTCCATTGTTGTTGAGTGGGGTGTTAAAGTGTCCTACTATTCTGGTATTACTATCAATGAGTTTCTTTATGATTGTGATTAATTGATTTATATATTTGGGTGCCACCACATTTGGTGCATAAATGTTTACAGTTGTTAGGTCTTCTTCGTCTATAGACCCCTTGCTTATGATATAATGCCCTTCAGCATCTCTTGATATGGTCTTTATTTTAAAGTCTAGATTGTCTGATATAAGTATGGCTACTCTGGCTTTATTTTGTCAACCTAATGGTTGACATGCCTAATGTCATGATAGATGGTTGGCCATCCCCTTATTTTCAATCTGAAGGTGTCTTTAGGTCTAAAGTGGGTCTCTTGTAAACAGCTACAGATGGATCTTGTTTTCTTATCCATTCTGTTACCCTGTGTCTTTTGATTGGATCAGTGAGTCCATTGAGGTTTAGAGTGAGTCCTAAAAGATATGAATTTATTGCCATAATGATGCTTGTAGAGTTGGGAGTTTCTGGTGGTGTTCTCTGGTCCTTTCTAATCTTTGTTGCTTTTGGTATTTATTTATTTATTTATTCATTCATTCATACATATATATATATATATATTTTTTTTTTTTTCCTCATCTTTTCTCCCTGCCAGGGTCCAGCCCCAGCAGGTCCAGGGGTTCCTGAAGAATGAACGGCGTTGGCAAAAAACATAAAAACAAATGGACACAGACAACAGCAGTGTGTTAGACTGGCCACTTTATTGTAGCAAGAATAGTATTATATATGTTAGCACATTCCTTTCAGCGTGCCTTATCTATGTTTCTCAGCATTACCTAATTCTAAAAATGTTCCTTTGTGTAATCACCCAAACAGTTATTTTCTTGTAACGTTCCCCTGCCCTTTCAAGGTCATCTAGCTCTCAACACCTCAAGTGGAATGTTTTACAAGGACATGACTTCTAAATTGTTCCTTTGTGCCATTTCTGGTACAAGGAAGAGAAGTATTCACTTTGGTCTGGGGTGCTGGGAGGGAGCCAGGAGGACCCTGGGAACCCATGCCTTATGCATTCTGAGAAAGACAATGTATACCTAGGAACTAATGAACCATTCTGTGCCTTAACCCACCTGGTCCAGGTATCATCTGGAATGCCTCCTGGGGGCCAAGTGGGCCTAGGGGTTGGAATAACTTGTATCCATAGATACATTCCTTTGTTACTGGAGTTGGGATTTTGAATCCATTTGTCCCCCTCCTTGGCTGGGAAATATATGGAGCTATCATTCCTTTATGTAGAGGAGTCTTTATAGGGGGTGGCAAGGGCTGGATGTAGGGCTGCATAATTTCCCTGCAGAATCTTTTTTCTTTCCCTGAAGGTCTTTTCCCAGAGTGCCTGTCGTGGGCAGTCCCCCAACTGACAAATCCCCAGGTACTTTCATTGGTAGGGGGGCTGCCCCGACCAACGCTAAGGGCAAATTACATAAAAGCAGGAGTACAAGCAGCTTCACTGTCGGTGGGCCGCCGTGCAGTCCCGATCCGTCCACCACCCGGGCCCTGGCATCAGGCTGGTTGGATAGCTTGGCTTCCGGCATCTCTCCTCAGAGAGTCCCCCTTAAAATTTCTTGCAGGGCTGGTTTAGTGGTTACAAACTCCTTTAATTTTTGTTTGTCTGGGAAACTTTTCATCTCTCCTTCTATTTTGAATGACAGCCTTGCTGGATAAAGAATTCTTGGCTGCCTATTTTTCTGATTCAGCACACTGTATATATCCTGCCACTCCTTTCTGGCCTGCCAAGTTTCTGTGGATAGGTCTGCTGCAAACCTGATCTGTCTCCCCTTGTAGGTTAAGGACTCTTTTCCCCTTGCTGCTTTCATGATTCTCTCCTTGTCTGAGTATTTTGTGAATTTGACTCTGATATGCCTTGTTGATGATCGGTTTTGTTGAATCTAATGGGGGTCCTCTGTGCTTCCTGGATTTTGATGTCTGTGTCTTTCCCCAGGTTAGGAAAGTTTTGTGCTATGATTTGCTCACATAACCCTTCTACCCCTATTTCTCTCTCTCTTTCTTCTGGGACCCCTATGATTCTCATGTTGTGCCTTTTTAATGAGTCACTGATTTCTCTAAATCTTAAATGATGCTCTTTTGCCTTAATCTCCCTCTTTTTTTTCTTCTTTGTTATTCTCTGTAAGTTTGTCCTCTATATCGCTGATTCTCTGTCGTGCCTCATCCATCTTTGCCGCTGTGGCATCCATCCGTGATTGTGCCTCAGTTATAGCATTTTTTATTTCATCCTGACTAGTTTTTACTTCCTTTATCTCCACAGAAAGGGATTCTAATCTATTTTCAACTCCAGGTAGTATTCTTATTATCATGATTCTAAATTCTGGTTCAGACAGATTGCTTGTGTCTGTGTTGGTTAAATCCCTGGCTGTCGTTTCTTCATGGTCTTTTTTTTTTCAGTGAATTCCTTCGTTTTGTCATTTTGAAGGGAGGAAAGGAATTAATAAGGTAGAAATATTAAAATTAAAAAACATTAAAATTTTAAAAATATCAAAATTAAAATAAATTAAACACATACCCCCCCCCCACACACACACACACAAATCTAATAAATGATGCTAGATCCTAGGTGTGTTTTGGTCTGGGTGTTGAAAGTTGTTTGACAGATTAGAGAAAAAAAGGGGGGGAAAGGAAATCGTTTGAGAATTTGAAAAAATGAATACACTGAAGTAGACTGAAATGAGATGATGGGAGTAAAATAGAATTTGAAAACATTTTCACAAAAGTAAAGAATATAGTAAAAAAAATAAAGAAAAAGATCTTTTAATAAAAATTAAGAATAAAAACGAATTTTTGCTTTCTGTATTCAAGAAAAAGAAAAGAAACGAAAAAGAAAAAAGTAAAAAAAGGAAATTGTTTGAAAAATTTAAAAAGTGAATACACTGAAGTAGACTAAAATCAAATGATGGAAGTAAAATAGAATTTGAAAAAATTTACACAAAAGGAAAAAATATAGTAAAAAAATTAAGGAAATATTTTTAATAAAAATTGAAAATAAAAATGATTTTTTTCTATTTCTGTATTCAAGGAAAAGAAGTGAACAAGAGAAAAAAAAGAAAGAAAATTGAACAGATGGACATGCCAACAGATTGAAATGACTGAAATGACTTTGTTTTCCCCAGAAGTGAGACTCTGAAGCGCTTTATAGCCCATAAACTAGGCGGTGAGACTTGTGTTCTTGAGGAGCAAGGTTGGCCCAGTTGGGCGGGGCTCAGTGTAACGGCTCCGTCCTCCACCAGGTGGCGCTGCTCGCCTTCTGGGGTGGAGTGTTGCGGTGCTCTTGGGTGCGTATGCGCATGCGCGGCAGAGGTGCAAATGGCGTCAGCCACCTACCTGGTCTGTTCTCCCGGGTCAGCAGTCACGCACCCGTCCTCCGTCTTCAGTCCTCGGCCACGCCGCTTTGTCACTGTCCGTGACCAGGCCCCGGGCAGTACCTCTCTCCCAAGGTCTGTCTCAGACGTGGCTGTTTTCCCCGGCCCCTTACTTCTGAAGGACCGCGGCTTTGACCGGTTCCGCCCTCTGCGGGAGGGTCTCACCGAGCAATGGCCAAAGGAGTAATGGCCGAGTGTCGGCTGCACCCAGGAACGCTTGCGGGACCCTGCTGCTGCCGGTGCCCGAGACTACGGCCGGGTGCCAGCCCGCCCCAGAAAAAGTTCGCGAGATGGTGTAGCAGGTGCTCTTCAGGGATGATGGAAACTCACAACACGCATCTGGCACCAGGCTTCACCCTTAACGAGGGTGCTTGTTCCAGCCCCAGCGAATGTGGCCTCCTTCCGGGGTCTGCTGGGACCAGGGGGCTTCAACCGTCTCCACCAAGTGCCCTTCCAGCAGTGGAACCGCTTTTCCCCGTGTGGCCCGAGAACCTCCCGGACCCCACCCTGCTCCTGGGGATTCGCCCTTCCCATCAGAGCAAGGCCAGGTAGGGAGCTGCGGAGTTGCAGCCTTTGCGTCCCCCTTGTTTACAGTCTTAATGGAATTGAAACCCTCTCCTTTCTCCTTTCTCCCTTTATAGTTTAGTCCCTGCAGCTGTTTCCAATTTTCCACTTTCTCTCCAGCTGCTTTTGAGGAGGGGTGCTTTTCCCGTATTCTCCCTGACACCCCCCTCCCCCCCCTCCGCCTGCAAAAGAGGCTCCCTGCGGGATGCCGGCTCCTGTCTGCCCAGTTCACCACTCAGTACCTGCTGCGCCGCGTACCTGCTGAATTCTGTGGTTCTGGTTGTGCAGATTGTTGTGTTAATCCTCCAGTCAGTTTTCTAGGTGTGCAGGATGGTTGAGTGTTGGTCTGGCTGGATTTCATGGACGAGAGACACACAAAAAGCTTCCATGCTGTTCCCCCATCTTGGCTCCTCCCCCATCCCTCTTTTTAAAAATTTTAAAAAATATGTATTCAGTCTTTAGAGAGAGAGAGAGAGAAAGACAGAGCATGAGCAGGGGAGGGGCAGAGAGAGAGGGAGACACAGAATCTGAAGCAGGCTCCAGGCTCTGAGCTGTCAGCACAGAGCCCGACAGGGCGCTCAAACTCACATGACCTGAGTGATCATGACCTGAGTGAGACACCCAGGTGTCCCTAGCCTACTAGATCTTTTTCTGTGTTGATCATTTTGAAACCTCAACAGGTTTATACAATAAAATACAAACTAGGGGTAATATTATCAGAAACAGTATGTGTATCAAAAGAGAGTTCTTCTGCAGCTGTTTTCAGCTCTGTCTTCAGGGACACAGGGTAGTGATTCATCCTTTTTTGCCCTTAATGGCCCTCAGTAAAGGAGTTAGCAGTACCAAGTTCCCATGTCACTGGATGACTTTGTAAGTATTTGGTCACTTTGCTAATTACAGAATCACAGCGTGTTATACTTGTGGGGCAGAACTTGAAATGAGAAATTGTGAAGTGTAAGGAGGGGAGTAGAAAATCTAAGGAGTTTAATGCCACTGTGCCAAAGCAGGTAAACTCGTAGAGTTCATTGTCCTGTAGCTACTGAGTCAACGTGGGCATGTATCTTAACACTGTTAACTCATAAATATCCCAGTAGATGAGGATTATTAGGCATCTATGGGTAATTCCTAAAGTTGAAGTATTGCCATCATATCAACATTCTCTCCTAAGAGCATATTTCTCTCAGAGGACAAATCCTGGGAAATATAAAAATGAAGTCTTATTTGAGGATTTCGAAAAGTTTGCCCTGAATATAGATACACTCCTCTTCTCAACAGTTTTAATCTGAGTTTCGGTGGAAGCCAGCTGTCAAAGGCAGGGGTTGGTCTGGTGCCAGCTAATTGGGTTTTGCCAGTAAACCACAGTTACCATTAGCATCTTTTTTTCTAAGCTTGCAGACACAATTTGTAATTTGCATGAGAATGTTCTTATAGACACAGTACAGAAATTGTTTCTGTTATAACTTTGATGGTCAATTAACTAGGGAAATGGTTTACTTTATTTTTATTTTTTTAAATGTTTGTTTTTGAGAGAGTGAGTGAGCAAGCAGGGAGACAGGGAGTGAGAGGCAGGGAGACACAGAATCTGAAGCGGGCTCCAGGCTCCGAGCTGTCAGCACAGAGCCCAAAGCAGGGCTCCAGCCCAAGAGCTGTGAGGTCATAACCTGAGCTGAAGTCGGATGCTTAACCAGCTGGGCCACCTCGGGAGATGGTTGACTTTACAGTCCTCACCAGGGATTGTTCTAAAAGGGTCCAGGTGTGGAACTATGATATTTGGTTCTATGATTCAAGCTGCAAATGTCCTCGGTTGATGATTCTTCTCACTTTTCTAAATGGCCAGACTAGACTCATTGCAGGACACAGAATAAAGAGTTCTGTTAATGCTCTGAAATTGTAAGCAAAATGCCATGTGAATGCCCATTTTTGTGGAATCCAGGAATTATTTCTCAGAGGAGTTGATAGAATTATTTAAAATGTTAGAGTTCTCAAGAATCATTTTAAAAAAAGTAATTCTTTCAAGATTCAGTTCTTGTAACTCTAGGAAGCCCTGAGCAACAAAAACTTAAAAACATAAATCAAACTACTTGAAAGCTTTTCTGAACTAGCAGTTTCTGTTCACAATGATTAAACCTTCAATGACAGCCCATCCTATTGAAGTCATTTACCCAGAGTGCTAAAAACCCAGTAGTTTCCAGTTCGTGTCTTGTAAATGTTTGTTAAATGTGTCAGGGTGGTTAAGTAAGCAGATATTTTTTTTCATTGGTGTAAAACAGAAGCTCTGATTGTTTTACCAGACTGATAGTAGTCTTCATGTTTATTCACTTGCTCATCTTTTAAAAGAAAATATTTATTTCACAAAGCACGATGCAAGACCCTGAGTATACATTAATCAAGGTACACAGACTCCCTTCCCGCACCCAGGCTATTGCCAAAGAAGTGATGATTACATGGGCAATGACAACTGACAGGGATAAATGCTACAAGGGAAACATTACTTTGTGCTGGGATTTTGCCGGGTCAGCTAACTGCACCCAGGAGTGAGGAAGACTGTATGAGCGAGATGATACTTCAGTTGATACCTGAAGGATATTGGACTATGGGGCAGGATAAGAAGAGGAAAGGATATTCCAGGTGGAGAAAACAGAAATGTGTTCATAGCGTCTATGATTTGACACATTTATATTTAGCCTAATTTTATTTTGTGCTCAGTAAAATGGGAGATGTTTAATTATTTTTCTAACAATTGGAAAATGTCATGCTTGTATTGTTTTAAGCACTTCTCAAACTCTAGTAGTATGGGATTAGAGGAGAGGCATTTACTAACTAGAAGAAAATAGTATATTAATCCCCATATCTATCTATCTATCTATCTGTCATCTGTCATGTATCTGCCTATGTATCTATCCATCTACCTACCTACCTATCATATCTACCTATCTATTCATATCTGTCTACCTATTATCTATCTATCATCTATTAAGAGACAGAGTAATAGAGATTTGAGTCTTAAAGTCTGATTTATAAATCAACGAGTTTGATTCTAACTCAAGGGGAAAATGTAAGGCTGGTACACTTCACTTATAGAAGAGAGTAGAAAACAAGCACCTGAAAGAAATGGGTCCGACAGGCATAAGTTTGCATCCGGGTGAATCAAGGAGGTTCTCCTTCCTATGAAATTCTGAGCTGTGAACTTTGGCAAGTGACAGTTTTAGGGGAGAAGAAAAGAAATGTTGCACAAAAGAGCATTTAAATGAATTTGGATAATTATTTGTTTTCTGAGTAAAGTTTTCTTATTTTTCTTCATCTATTAATTTTAAACAAAGATCTAATTAGAACCTATTAAGAGACATAGTAAATGGACAACTGAAATCTGAAGATTTTATGCATTTAGCCTATGAGGCAAAGAAACAAGTGCATAAGAGAAAGCAACTTATAAGATAAATTTTCCATTTTGATATGAGGGGAAGAGGGATGTTAAATTTTATTTGAAGTCTTC
Organism: Lynx rufus; assembly: GCF_022079265.1. NCBI lineage: Eukaryota > Metazoa > Chordata > Mammalia > Carnivora > Felidae > Lynx > Lynx rufus. Next base: position 3,925,843 of record NW_025814840.1, on the reverse strand, counting down.
ACACATTTTATTCATCTAGTTTCTCTGATTTTTTTTCTTTATGATTAGAGAACAACAAAGACTAGATATGAAATATTTCTGTTCAATTTTGAATCTTTGAAACTGAATGTATTGTTCTGATTCATTCCATGTATGCCGTTTTGGCTAAAAAAAAAAAAATGTAACTTTGCCTCTACTTTGCAACTTACAGATTCATTGAGGAAACCATTGAAGTCAAAATGACTTGGTTGAATCCTTTACTTATAGAGAATCAGACCACCTAAAACTTTCTAAGATTTTTGTATCTATTTTCAACTCCTTCTTGAGCGGTTTTCAAAGCAGGTGACTCTCAGTGCTATTCAATTTCAAATCACTTTTCCCCTCAGCCTAAATCTTTTAATAACGTGTGTTATTCTCAGCATCAAAATGGCTTTTGCCAATTCTTTCTTTAACAGTGTGGAGTAGAGTATTGCGTATTTTGGCTTTTGCCCATAGATTTATCTGGAATGCAAGTGTACGTTCTGACTCGTGTTTATTCCAGAACAATCCAACAAACACAAGTAGCTGTGGGGCCTTGGAGTATCCTGACAGCGATGAATCAAGGAATCTGAGGGCTGAAAGGCCCCTTTGGGTCTCACCTGGGCCCCTCCTTCACCCTGAGCAGTTGAACGCCCCAAACAACCGAAGCAGGTGGCTTTCTGTTGCCTGGATGGTTTGCCGCCATCACACAAAGTGCATAATCCCACAGCTCTTGGGAATCCAGAGTGTACATCTTCATCAGGAAACCTGTCACTGAAGAGGGCAATTCGGTTTCTCCTCCTGTCTTCAGACAGTGTCTCTGCACAATATGCAAGGCACTGAGACAGCAGGGCTACGTCCTCTAAGACTTTATGTCCGTAGCTGCTGGCGTGGTACTGGTGACAGGGCTTACCTGTTTATTTAAGTAGTCACTGATGGTGCCACAAATGTGTAGGAACCGAGAGGGAGTTATTCCTGCTTCTTTTTTTTTTTTTATTTTTTTTTAATGTTTATTTTTGAGAGAGAGAGAGACAGTATGAGTGGGAGAGAGGCAGAGAGAGAGAGAGAGAGAATGAGCTAGTGAGGGGCAGAGAGAGAGAGAGGGAGACACAGAATCTGAGCTGTCAGCACAGAGCCTGACGCAGGGCTTGAACTCATGAACTGCCAGTTCATGACCTGAACCAAGGTCAGATGCTTAACCCACTGAGCCACCCAGGTGCCCCATATTCCTGTTTCGTTAAGTGACCCACGGGTTAAATTAATTATCTCGCCGAGGAACTCTTCTGTGAATTGAGAGAGATAATCATACCTCCTCATGGCGTCAGTTTTCTCATGTATTACTTTCGAGATTTGTTTTGTCTTCCTTGTAATGACTGTTTCAAGATGAGAAACCAACCTGAGAAGACCAAGACTGTTATGAGAGATACGGGACTGGGCTGCCTGTCTTTGGCCACTTATCAATTACAAATGGCGTTCTTTGTGACTTTCGGTCTTGTCATTGCTGCTGAGCCACCTTGTAAAGGGAAGAATCAGAACGGCCATTCAGTAAAATTATGGAACATGGAAAAGGTCAAAGTTATACAGTTAAGTGTTATCTTTTAGGGGACATATGAGGCCATAAAATTCCAACATCTAATTCCTGTGACAAAGCTTGTAGGAGGAAGGGAAACCAGTGCATCGTAAATCCAGCCCTCTGTCACGGACTAGAGCCGAAGAGAACCTGGTACAATTTAATCTGTTTCAGTTACAAGGTTAAGGATGTAATCTTGTGAAAAACATTTCTACAATCATGACTAAGCGTCAGTGTGTTCAGATACAGAGCTTTGGGATAGAAAATTATACAGTCATTTTCTCAAACAGCCTTTGTTTCCACTGTGTTTATTTCTTTTAAGAATTCATTTGGGGGTTTTGAAAGAATCTCTGAGATGTAAAACATTTAAATTTGGATAATTTAAAATTTCCAGGTATATCAAAGGGTATTACGGATGTAATAGCTACCAATGTATACATAGCTGCCAATTTGTGATGTAACTATCAATTTGAAAAATACTTTTTACCTAACCAAACTCACTTTTTTAAAGACTTTGTAATTGTAAATGTTTTGAGAGAGAATGAATGTATGTTTCACCATAAAGATAAGCTTGAATTATCTTTATGATTAAATCAGGATCGCCTGAAGCCTTTGGTTTGCTTTTGCATATTCATCTGTTTGTTTTTATTTCTTTGCGTCGCTGAAAACGTTTCCAGTCAACACTCCAGAAGAGTCATTCCTGTTTGGAAAACTTTGAAATCCCTGGAAATTCTTTCAATTCTTAGACCACTTACTCTGTCTCAAAGGGAATCTCATAATTCCCTCCAGCTTCACAACTTTATTTGCCATTTAATAGCTCTCAAATCTATACTTTCAACTCAGATATGAATTTACTCTCAGACTTAAATTTAAAAAGAAAACAACTCTTGAAAACGATGACCTACTTGCTTCTACCTACATAATTCAGTCTTGATGTATTTTGTGTGAGGGTCACTGCCACCCACCCACCCATTTGTACCGGGAAGGAAACCTGGAGCCATGTTTTCTCGACCCCTCTTCCTCACTGCCCACCTCCCACTGACCACGAAGTTCTGGAACACGTAACTTGTTCCTCAGTACACTACTTTCCACCAGCACCACTCTACCATATTTAGGCCGCCATTTTCTCCTGCAGAAAACACCCAACAGCTTCTTCAGTGATCTTGCCCGTATACAATCCAGTTTCCATGCTGAAACAGAGTTATTTGTTCAAGTCCAAACCTGCTCAACTCATCTACATTTTCCATCTCTCTCTCACCCCCAAATCTATGTTTCAACCAACTTTTTTTTTTTTTTAATTTCCTGAAATAAGCTTCTTTCTCACCTCTAGGAAGAGCTTGGGGTACAGCTGTTTCTTATGCTGAGGATCTTTTCTCCCTGTCATCCCTCTTGTCTTCTTTGCTAATTCTGTTACTTTGTCCCCGTGTCTTTTCCCCCACCCCAATTCTGGACTGGTACCCCTCCATTATTCATTTTCTGGAACCTTCTTAGCACCTTGTTATTTCTCATCCATAATATTTGCAGAGTCTATTGTTATCGTGTGATTAGTTGTCTGAAGTCTGCAGTATCCCCCTTTTGAGGGCAGGGAACATGTCTACCTAGCTGTAGCATACTCAGCGACTAACACACAGTATCTAAAACATTTAGCACTTAGTAGATGTTGAATAAATATCATTAGAATGAAAAAATGAATGGATAAATGAAAAAGCAATTAAAATGGCATTTGATTTGACTGCAGAACAAAATGGTTGTGTCTTTAACTTTAAGATGTGGAGTGTCTTTTAAATTGAATCTCTAAGGATAGGAGTCCTCTGTTTCTTTCGTCCTCTGTCTTGTTTCTTTCTTTCCTTATTTATTTATTTTTGTCTATTTTTACTTTCAAAAAGACACAGGGAATTCGTTCATCATTTCTCTTGTGTACTTGCTGCTGAGCATTTTTCCACTAAAAGTCAAAGCCAGCTCTAAATCCAGGCAGTGTCCAATGTCCTCTCTCAGCCTGCTACCTCTGTACAAACTTATATATAAATGAGTAGACTGTAGAGCAGTTTTAGGTTTACGGCAACAATTAACAGAAAGTATAGAGATTTCATGTTACTTCCTCTACTTCCTCACAGAGTTTTCCCTGTTAGGAACATACTGCATTAGTGTGATGCATTTGTTTTGTAATTGATGAACCAATATTGATAGGTTATCATTAATTAAAGTCAGTCGTTCATGTTAGGGCTCACTCTTGGAGCTTTGCATTTCTGTAGGCTTTGACAGGTGTACAACGATGTTTGTCCGCCATTATGCCATCACACAGAGTAGTTTCCCCACCCTTAACATAGGGTGGTGGTTCATCCCTCCTTCCTTCCCCTGAACCCCCTGGCAACCACTGATCTTTTTACAGTGTTCCTAGTTTTGCCTTGTACACAATTTCATACAATGGAACTAATACACTACATAGCTTTTTCAGATTGGCTTTCCCCTCCTTTCGCAGTATGCATTTATGTTTCCTCCATGTCTTTTAATGGCTAAGCAGTATTATGTTGTACGGATGTAGGTCAATTTATTTATTCATTCACATGTCAAAGGACATCTTGGTGGCTTCCAGATTTTCACAATTATGAACAATGCTGCTATAAACTGTGTTCATATTTTTGTGTGGACGTAAGTTTTCAGCTCAACAGAATAAATACCAAGGAGCGTGGCTGCTGAATCTTATGATAAGAGTATATTTAGTTTTGCAAGAAATTGTCAACCTGTCTTAAAAAGTGGCCGTAACCATTCTGCCTTCTCACCATGAGTGAATGAGGGTTACTGTTGCTTCACATGCTCCACAGAATTTGGTGCCCACAGTGTTTTGGATGTTGGCCACTTTAACAGGTGTGCAGGGATATCTCGTCTGGGGTTTAATTCACCATTCCTTAAAGACATACGATATAAAGCGTTTTTTTCACATGCTTACTTGCCATGTTTCTAGCTTCTTTGATGAGGTGGCTACTCACACCTTTTGCCCATTTTTAAATGAAATTGTTTTCCTATTGTTGAGTTTTAAGACTTCTTTGTATATTTTGGACAAAAGTGCTTTCATCAGTTAAGTTTCTTGCAAAGATTTTCTCCAAGTCTTTGGCTTATATTGCCATCCTCTGAACAGTGTCTTTCACGAGGCAGAAGTTTTTAATTGTAACAAAATCTAATAATCATCTTTGTTTCATGGATTATACCTTTGGTGTTGTATCTAAAAGGACATTGTCAAGCCCAAGGTCTCCTAGATTTTCTCCTATGTCAACCTTCTAGGAGTTTTACGGTTTTGGATTCTATGTTGAGGCTTATGATCCATTCTATATTTGTGCGTGTGTGTGTGTGTGTGTGTGTGTGTGTGTGTGTGAGAGAGAGAGAGAGAGAGAGAGAGAGAGAGAGAGAGAGAGGTATAAGATCTGTGTCTGGATTCACTTTTTTGCATATGAACATCCCATTGTCTCAACACATACTGTTGTCAAGACCAACTCTTCTCCACTGACTTGTCTTTATTCCTTTGATAAAGACCAGTTGACTCTATGTGTGTGGGTCTGTGTCTGGCTCTCTACTCTGTTCCATTCATCTATTTTCTATTCTTTCCCCAGTACCGCACCGCTTTGATTTTTCTGTGGCTTCATAGGAAGTCTTGAAATGAGGCAGCGTCATTCCTCTGACTTGGTTCTTCTTCAATGTTGTGTTGGCTCTTCTGCTCTTTGGCCTTTAGAATCCCTCTGTCGATGTTCACAAAATAACACGGATTTTGACTGGAATTGCACTGAATCTGTTGCTCAAGTTGGGAAGAACTGACATCTTTACATGGAGTTGCTCTGACGTCTTGAATTCAATCTTTTATTAGATTTGTCCCCTGCATTCCCTTTGAGGAATAGAGTCATGTGTAAAGGAATTATAGTATCTAGCTAGAAAGGACTTTTTCATGATTTAATAGACTTTAATGCTGAGGACAATTTCACGTGTAGAAAAATTTCAAGATAGTACAAGAAGGTCTGCATAGAGAAATGTGGCTTTTAATATAGTGATAAAAGGAGAATGCCATTTGCAAAATACATATAATTACATGAGATCAATTTCTCTATATTTGACTCCACAGTTTTAAAGTACTTGTTGACCTTTTAAATAATATTTGTGTTATTATCAAGTATTCTAACAGGAAGCTTCATATATTTCTTATATATGTATATATATATATATATATATATATATATATATATATATATATATTTATTTGATTAGCTCCTTACTGATTTGAAGTATTTTTTATAAAATTAAAGACACATCCAACTAGATTATATAAAAAGTCTTTTAATACTGGCTTGTTGTACAGCACAAGCTTAAAGAGAGTAAAATATCAAATGGGAACATTCTCTTCTAATGAGAAATCTTTATAGTCAAATGTTCTTTAAAAAGGAGCCTGTAAAACTTGCAGCCTCCTAGATATAAAAGTAAATTCTCCTTCTAACAAATACATACCTAGCTTTCTTCTCAAAATTTTACTGCCACTGGAGGTGAACCAAACTAAAATTATCTTTGATAAGATTTCTTTCAAAGTTCTGTAATATATTACACCGGAATGAGTGGCAAACAGGGAACAAAAGGATTTATTTTCTTCTACCTTGAAATAAATAAAATTTTAATTTTCAATTTCAATTTTTTTTAAATTTAGTAATTATCTTTGGTGATTCTTTATCCTGAGGCTTTGATGCATTTCAGTATTTTCCCTTCTTTATAATTAAACTTCCTATGCATAAAGAATACTTGTATATTTGCAGTATTTTATGGGTGAAGTTTGCCATGCATTTAAATGACACATACAAGTAAGTACTTTAATTCTCTGCAAATGGGCTTCTTTTAAGGCTAATCTTTCCCATGTTATGCCCTAATCTAGGATTTCATTTTGCCATCATATAGATTGGTGTATCAAGCACATTTTTTTAATAAGTTATTGATTTTTTTTCTCATATGTGACTTTTAGGCCCTTGTTTTTTTGTTTTTTGTTTTTTTTGGAGGGGTGAGTGTTCAAGTGAGGGAGGTGCAGAGAGAGGGGGTGCAGAGGATGTGAAGTGGGCTCTGAGCTGACAGCATAGAGCCCGATGTGGGGCTCAAACTCATGAACTGTGAGAGCATGACCTGAGCCAGAGTTGGATGCTCAACCATCTGAGCCACCCAGGTGCCCTTAGACCCTTGGTTTTTTCTCGCACACCTCTTTATCAGCGCCAAATTGGTGTCAGCCCTGTGTGCTAACTTGAGTACTGTACCTCAGGGGAGGCTGACTTACCCACATCGGGAATAACTGTGGGCTCCTGGGCTGGACATGCGAGTAGGAGGAGAGCAATGGATTCAGAGGGGGCTGTTGGTGGGACCCAGTGTCAGTCTGTACGGACTAATGCTTGAAGTCCAGCCTAGAGAACATACATGAGCATGAGCATGTGCTCAGATATCTCTGAAGATGCTTCAGTACCCCTTGCTCCTTGGGACATGGTTTACCCACCGTCCCCTTGGATCTTAGTTACAAACACAGGAAATGGATGAGAATGCAACATTGACTGAATTTATTTATTCCTCTCTGGTAAAATAAGAGTTATAAAAATTATAAAACAGTTATCACAGAAATAAATTGAGTGAAATGATTATATATAAAAACAGTTCCAGGGCACCTGGGTGGCTCAGTCAGTTAAGCGGCTGACTTCTGCTCAGGTCATGATCTCATGGTTTGTGGGTTCAGGCCCTGCGTCAGGCTCTGTGCTGACAGCTCAGAGCCTGGAGCCTGCTTCAGACCCTATGTCTCCCTCTCTCTCTGCCCCTCCCCTTCTCACACTTTGTCTCCTTCTCTCCCTAAGGGAAAAAAAACAAAAAAACAAAAAACAGTTCCATCCCAAACGCACCAAATTACTGGACTGAGTCTTCATCAACTATTTGGCATGATGCTTTGATATTTTCATAACCTGCATGCTCTCTGTTTTTGCGTTTTCCTCCTTCTGAGATACACTGCATCTTGATTGTCTCATTACATGTATGACGTCCCTGCGTTTATGTTTATGCACCTTGACTGGCCTGTGTGTAACAGCTCAGCTGGGCACACTCTTAACACTTCACGCAGGACACCAAACCAAAGAAACCGACCAAGCCTATGAAAAACTCGGGGAAAGCAAGTGCCAGAGTGAACTTGGCACCTCTTCTTCCAGTTATGTTATTAGAAACACACACGAACTTACAAATGCAGATGGTTAAACTCAGAAATATGGAATGCATTTAGCAGATACGGATTTCAGAGATGAATATTCTCTATGATTATAAATATAAATCTCACCGTGCTCTTGTCTACACACCGTCCTCACCCACATTGGCATAGCCTTGCAAGATCTGGCCCACACCTCCTCTTAGACCGAAGCACCTGTGACTCAGTGGTCTGTAGGCACCAGGGACATTAGGTTTTTCTTCTCTCATCTCAAACATGCCAGTAGTTTCTGCCTTATAGACTCTGTACAAACATTCTTCTTGCTTCTGGTGCTCCTCCCCACAATCTGCAAATAGATGTCTCCCTTCTGTCATTCAAATCTGAGCTGTTATAACACTTTCTTAGACAGGTTTACTACTTATGATGCACCTTGTAGTAATTCTCTACATGGCTCTTGATAATTCTACCCTGATCTGACAGATAATTTCTTTACTCTGATCAATTGATTTTTATATCACTTATATGATTTTCACATTTACTTATGTGTTGTGTAACAATTACTAGAATGCAAGCCCCATAAGATAGAGTTTTTTTGTCTGTTCAGTGTTTTATCCCTAAGAGGGACTCCATAAATATTTATAGAGCTGTAACAAGTGACCTATTATTTTTGTTATCAATCTATTTATTAGTTTTTTTTCAATATATGAAATTTATTGTCAGATTGGTTTCCATACAGCACCCAGTGCTCATCCCAAAAGGTGCCCTCCTCAATACCCATCACCCACCCTCCCCTCCCTCCCACCCCCCATCAACCCTCAGTTTATTCTCAGTTATTAAGAGTCTCTTATGCTTTGGCTCTCTCCCACTCTAACCTCCTTTTTTTTTTTCCTTCCCCTCCCCCATGGGTTTCTGTTAAGTTTCTCAGGATCCACCTAAGAGTGAAACCATATGGTATCTGTCTTTCTCTGTATGGCTTATTTCACTTAGCATCACACTCTCCAGTTCCATCCACGTTGCTACAAAGGGCCATATTTCATTCTTTCTCATTGCCACGTAGTACTCCATTGTGTATATAAACCACAATTTCTTTATCCATTCATCAGTTGATGGACATTTAGGCTCTTTCCATCATTTGGCTATTGTTGAGAGTGCTGCTATAAACATTGGGGTACAAGTGCCCCTATGCATCAGCACTCCTGTATCCCTTGGGTAAATTCCTAGCAAGCTACTGCTGGGTCATAGGGTAGGTCTAATTTTAATTTTTTGAGGAACTTCCACACTGTTTTCCAGAGAGGCTGCACCAATTTGCATTCCCACCAACAGTGCAAGAGGGTTCCCGTTTCTCCACATCCTCGCCAGCATCTATAGTCTCCTGATGTGTTCATTTTGGCAACTCTGACTGGCGTGAGGTGATATCTGAGTGTGGTTTTGATTTGTATTTCCCTGATGAGGAGCGACGTTGAGCATCTTGTCATGTGCCTGTTGGCCATCCGGATGTCTTCTTTAGACAAGTATCTATTCATGTTTTCTGCCCATTTCTTCACTGGGTGACTTGTTTTTTTGGTGTGGAGTTTGGTGAGCTCTTTATAGATTTTGGATACTAGCCCTTTGTCTCATATGACATTTGCAAATATCTTTTCCCATTCCGTTGTTTGCCTTTTAGTTTTGTTGATTGTTTCCTTTGCTGTGCAGAAGCTTTTTATCTTCATGAGGTCCCAGTAGTTCATTTTTGCTTTTAATTCCCTTGCCTTTGGGGATGTGTCAAGTAAGAAATTGCTACGGCTGAGGTCAGAGAGGTCTTTTCCTGTTTTCTCCTCTAGGGTTTTGATGGTTTCCTGTCTCACATTCAGGTCCTTTATCCATTTTGAGTTTATTTTTGTGAATGGTGTGAGAAAGTGGTCTAGTTTCAACCTTCTGCATGTTGCTGTCCAGTTCTCCCAGCACCGTTTGTTAAAGAGACTGTCTTTTTTTCCATTGGATATTCTTTCCTGCTTTGTCAAAGATGAGTTGGCCATACGTTTGTGGGTCTAGTTCTGGGGTTTCTATTCTATCCCATTGGTCTATGTGACTGTTTTGTGCCAATACCATGCTGTCTTCATGATTACAGTTTTGTTTTAGAGGCTAAAGTCTGGGATTGTGATGCCTCCTGCTTGGTCGTCTTCTTCAAAATTACTTTGGCTATTCGGGGCCTTTTGTGGTTCCATATGAATTTTAGGATTGCTTGTTCTAGCTTCGAGAAGAATGCTGGTGCAATTTTGATTGGGATTGCATTGAATGTGTAGATAGCTTTGGGTAGTATTGACATTTTCACAATATTTATTCTTCCAATCCATGAGCACGGAATGTTGTTCCATTTCTTTATGTCTTCTTCAACTTCCTTCATAAGATTTCTATAGTTTTCAACATACAGATCTTGTACATCTTTGGTTAGATTTATCCCTAGGTATTTTATGCTTCTTGGTGCAATCGTGAATGGGATCAGTTTCTTTATTTGTCTTTCTGTTGGTTCATTATTAGTGTATAAGAATGCAACTGATTTCTGTACATTGATTTTCTATCTTGCAACTTTGCTAAATTCATGTATCAGTTCTAGCAGACTTCTGGTGGAGTTTATCGGATTTTCCATGTATAATATCATGTCATCTGCAAAAAGTGAAAGCTTAACTTCATCTTTGCCGATTTGGATGCCTTTGATTTCCTTTTGTTGTCTGATTGCTGATGCTAGGACTTCCAACACTATGTTAAACAACAGCAGTGAGAGTGGACATCCCTGTCGTGTTCCTGATCTCAGGGAGAAAGCTCTCAGTTTTTCCCCATTGAGATGATGTTAGCTGTGGGCTTTTCATAAATGGCTTTTATGATGTTTAAGTATGTTCCTTCTATCCTGACTTTCTCGAGGGTTTTTATTAAGAAAGATGCTGAATTTTGTCAAATGCTTTTTCTGAATTGATTGACAGGTTCATATGGTTCTTATCTTTTCTTTTATTAATGTGATGTATCACGTTGATTGATTTGCGATTGTTGAACCAGCCCTGCATCCCAGGAATGAATCCCACTTGATCATGGTGAATAATTCCTTCTATATGCTGTTGAATTTGATTTGCTAGTATCTTATTGAGAATTTTTGCATACATATTCATCAGGGATATTGGCCTGTAGTTCTCCTTTTTTGCTGGATCTCTGGCTTAGGAATCAAAGTAATACTGGCTTCATAGAATGAGTCTTGAAGTTTTCCTTCCCTTTCTATTTTTTGGAATAGCTTGAGAAGGATAGGTATCATTTCTGCTTTAAATGTCTGGTAGAACTCCCCAGGGAAGCCATCTGGTCCTGGACTCTTATTTGTTGGGAGATTTTTGATAACTGATTCAATTTCTTCCCTGGTTGTGGGTCTGTTCAAGTTTTGTATTTCTTCATGTTGGGGTTTTGGAAGTGTGTGGGTGCTTAGGAATTTGTCCATTTCTTCCAGGTTGTTCAGTTTGTTGGCATATAATTTTTCATAGTATTACCTGAGAATTGCTTGTATTTCTGAGGGATTGGTTGTAATAATTCCATTTTTATTCATGGTTTTATCTATTTGTGTCCTCTCTCTTTTCTTTTTGAGAAGCCTGGCTAGAGGTTTACCAATTTTGTTTATTTTTTCAAAAAACCAACTCTTGGTTTCATTGATCTGCTCTACAGATTTTTTAGACTCTATATTGTTTATTTCTGCTCTGATCTTTACTATTTCTCTTCTTATGCTGGGCTTGGGGTGTCTTTGCTATTCTGCTTCTATTTCCTTTAGCTGTGCTGTTAGATTTTGTATTTGGGATTTTTCTTGTTTCTTGAGATAGGCCTGGATTGCAATGTATTTTCCTTTCAGGACTGCCTTCACTGCATCCCAAAGCATTTAGATTGTTGTCTTTTTATTTTCTTTTATTTCCATATATTATTTATTTTCTTCTCTAATTGCCTGGTTGACCCATTCATTCCTTAGTAGGGTGTTCTTTAACCTCCATGCTTTTGCAGGTTTTCCAGACTTTTTCCTGTGGTTGATTTCAAGTTTCAAGCATTGTAGTCTGAACATGTGCATGGTATGATCTCAATTCTTGTATACTTATGAAGGGCTATTGTGTGACCTAGTATGTGGTCTCTTGGAGAATGTTCCTTGTGCACTCGAGAAGAAAGTATATTCTGTTGCTTTGGGATGCAGAGTTTAAATATATCTGTCAAGTCCACCTGATCCAATGTGTCATTCAGGGCCCTTGTTTCTTTATTGATCCTGTGTCTACATGATCTATCCATTGTTGTAAGTGGGGTATTCAAGTCCCCTGCAATCACCACATTCTTATCAATAAGGTTGCTTATGTTTGTGATTAATTATTTTATATTTTGGGGGTTTCCGTATTTGGTGCATAGACATTTATAATTGTTAGCTCTTCCTGATGGATAGACCCTGTAATTGTTATATAATGCCCTTCTTCATCTCTTGTTACAACCTTTTTTTTTTTTAAATTTTTTTTCAACGTTTTTTATTAATTTTTGGGACAGAGAGAGCGCATGAACAGGGGAGGGGCAGAGAGAGAGGGAGACACAGATCGGAAACAGGCTCCCGGCTCTGAGCCATCAGCCCAGAGCCTGACGCGGGGCTCGAACTCACGGACCGCGAGATCGTGAGCTGGCTGAAGTCAGACGCTTAACCGACTGTGCCACCCAGGCGCCCCTCTTGTTACAACCTTTAAGTTAAAGTCTAGTTTGTCTGATATAAGTATGGCTACTCCAGCTTTCTTTTGACTTCCAGTAGCATGATAGATGGTTCCCCATCCTCTCACTTTCAATCTGAAGGTGTCCTCAGGTCTAAAATGAGTCTTTTATAGACAGCAAATAGATGGGTCTTGTTTTTTTATCCATTCTGATACCCTATATCTTTTGGTTGAAGCATTTAGTCCATTTACATTCAGTGTTATAGAAAGATGGATTTAGAGTCATTGTGATGTCTGTAGATTTCATGCTTGTAGTGATGTCTCTGGTCCTTTGTGGTCCCTGCAACATTTCACTCACAGAGCCCCCCTCAGGATCTCTTGTAGGGCTGGTTTAGTGGTGATGAATTCCTTCAGACTTTGTTTGTTTGGGAAAACCTTTATCTCTCCTTCTATTCTGAATGACAGACTTGCTGGGTAAAGGATTCTTGGCTGCATATTTTTTCTGTTCATCGCATTGAAGATTTCCTGCCATTCCTTTCTGGCCTGTCAAGTTTCAGTAGATAGGTCTGCCACTAGTCTTATGGGTCTCCCTTTGTAAGTTAGAGCCTGTTTATCCCTAGCTGCTTTCAGAATTTTCTCTTTAACCTGTATTTTGCCAGTTTCACTATGATATGTCGTGCAGATGATCAATTCTTGTTCTGTCTGGAGGGAGTTCTCTGTGCCTCTTTGATTTAAATGCCTTTTTCCTTCCCCAGATCAGGGAAGTTCTCAGCTATGATTTATTCAAGTACTCCTTCAGCCCCTTTCTCTCTCTCTTCCTCTTCTGGAATTCCTGTGATACGGATATTGTTCTGTTTGATTGCATCACTTAGTTCTCTAATTCTCCCCTCATACTCTTGGATTTTTTTCTTTCTCTTTTTCTCAGCTTCCTCTTTTTCCATAATATTATCTTCTAATTCACCTATTCTCTTCCTTTGCCTCTTCAATTTGTGCCATGACCACCTCCATGTTATTTTGTGCCTCATTTATAGCATTTTTTAGTTGTTCTTGGCTATTTTTTAATCCCTCCATGTCTGTAGCAATAGATTCTCTGTTGTCCTCTATCCTTTTTTCAACTCCAGTGATTAATTTTATGACTATTATTCTAAATTCTTTTTCTGTTATATTGCTTAAATTTTTTTTGATCAATTCGTTAGCTGTCGCTACTTCCTAGAGTTTCTTTTGAGGAGAATTCTTCGTTTAGTCCTTTTGAGTAGTCCCTGTGGTAGTTCCAAACTCCAGGGCCCTTCCCCTGTGCTGTCTAGAGTAACTTGTGTTGGTGGGCGGGGCCGCAGTCAGACCCGATGTCTGCCCCCAGTCCACTGCTGGGGCCACAGTCAGACTGTGTGTACCTTATCTTCCCCTGTCCCAGGGGCGGGACTCACTGTGGAGTGGTGTGGCCCCTGTCTGGGCTGCTGGCACACTGCCAGGCTTGTGGTGCTCCTTCGATGGGATCTGGCCAAGGGCGTATTAGCTGGGGTGGATCCTCCTTTGTGGGCCTCTCGTCTGCGCTTGGCTCCGGAGACTCCGTTCTGCTAATCCTCTGGCGGTTTTCTGGGTTATTTAGGCGGGTGTGGGTGGAATCTAAGGGATCAGCAGGACGAGGTGAGCTCAGTGTCCTCCTACCCTGAACTTACAATCTTAATACTCATGGCATGATGGGTATTTCAGCAGCAAAACAATTCTACATCTTTTAGTACTAGAGACAGTTTTGATCCATGCTGCAAATTGTCTCAAAAAGAGTATATCTGACATCCACGTCAGGAAATTTTCTGATCCAAAATCCCAACTGAGGGAAGAGATAGGAGAAAACAAACAGAAAAACAAACATGTACAATTTGTGGGTGTAAATCATCTTAAATAATTCAGTAGAAATATATTTATTAATGAATTGCAGTTGTAAATAGTAACCTCATAATAGGATTGTACTGAATTATCAAAACAAAAATCTAAAATAAGATCCGTGCATTTTTTAAGTGGCCTAAAACAACTCTCATATTAGTGCTTAGAGAAGGAATTGGCACTCAAATTGTGAATTTCAGTTATGCATGTAATTAAATTACATGGAAAAACAGATTTACTAATGGTTCTACTTAATTAATATGTTAGTGTAATAATCATGCTGGACTTCCATGCCCTTTCTTGAAACAAGAGATAAAAATAACTTTTACCAAAGTTCTCCTGGCATTTTAACAATTGACTGAAATCATCTATCACATTTTTTATTGAAATAATAATGCTAACAAAGTAAACATACCTCATATCGACTCATTCCATTCTGTTTTCCTTAGTTCAAGAAGGACATCCGTATAATGTACCACTTAAAATGATTCCTGCTGCTTTTTCAGCAGCCAGCCAGAAAATAGACAATGAAGCCAAGTTCGCATTGAGGGAAGATGCTGTCTTCCCTAAGAGGAGCTGTGTAGACCCTGTCTGAGAAAGTGACAGCGGTTAGAACTGAGTCATACACAATCAAGAACGATGCTCTCTCTCCCTTCTAGGCAACTCTTCATTTATTCTTTTAGATCATAAAGTCTCAAAGTTCTCAACTACTGAGGAAAACATCAAGTTGAAACAGACTATCACTTATATTTCTTGAGCATCCACCAGGAACGTGCCATCCTAGCAACGATAACAACACTTAATGTTAGGCATTTGAGGGTAAACGTCTCACAAAGGCAAATTTCTCTATGCTTTACCTTCTGGATAAATGTGAATGCTACATTACATTTTTCTGAATCTACTTGCCATAAGCATCATCAGGAGAGCATTTAGCATTCATGTGAATGCACGACATGTGTGTGTATATGCACATGTGTCTATACATATTTCGATAGACAGACATATCCATTAAGCTCTGTCTAGACAAAGTCATTTAGCACATCATCTCTAAGCTCTGTTGATAAACAGCCCTGACCACCAAGCCTCCCTCTGAGGCTTTCTCAAAAGCATGTTTTGTGGGGAAGAGCAGGCTTGGGAGTGGAGGCAGGGGCGTGCATCTCTCATAAAGCCAAGGCCAGTTCCTGGGACTCTGTGTTGCCCTCCTCGTGCCCTGCTTGATTGTTGATGGAGAATATCGCTTTCCTTTTCTTTGCCAGAGCTCAGCCCACCCTGGGGGGCACCTCATCAGAGGCTCTCCTTGAGAAGTAGAGTGTGTTTTAATCCCCCGCCCCAGATCTCTCTTGCCCTGAAGAGATGTGCAAACCAGCATCCAAGACAGAGGGAGTTCATGAAGCAATTTCACACTGGAATTAGGACAACTAAGTCCTTTGGAATTCTAGGCTTCTTGGCTGAGTTTATTTTGCACCAGATTCCTGTTATGCCATGAGATTTTTTTTTCCTCTCCCACACATCTTTTTTTTTTTTCCTGTGGTCTGGCTTTTCCCAGGGCCCTACTAAAATCCTGGAGCCCATATATTCGTGCGTTAGCTCTGACCTGACACCTTATATCCAGGCTCCAAAGTAAAGTGACAAAGTTATAACCGGTGTTTAAATGCATTTTATTAGGGGCGCCTGGGTGGCGCAGTCGGTTAAGCGTCCGACTTCAGCCAGGTCACGATCTCGCGGTCCGTGAGTTCGAGCCCCGCGTCAGGCTCTGGGCTGATGGCTCGGAGCCTGGAGCCTGTTTCCGATTCTGTGTCTCCTTCTCTCTCTGCCCCTCCCCCGTTCATGCTCTGTCTCTCTCTGTCCCAAAAATAATAAAAAACGTTGAAAAAAAAAATTTAAAAAAAAAATAAATGCATTTTATTATATTATTTATAATATAAAGATGATTTTGCTTTGAGGAAACTCGCCTTTGATTAAATCTCCTGCAATCGAATGCTCTCTCCGTGTGAATTTCCGAACAATAATTTTCTTTTAAATTATGTACGATTGTCTGTGAGAATATTTGTCATTCTGAAAAAACTGTTATCTCGTGCTGCCGTCCTATACTAGGAACTCCTTTAATTTTTACTCTTTTGACCTAAACAACGCTAAGTGTCTTAGTTTCAGTTGACTTTGCTGAGTGGGATTATGTCACGATGACACCAGCTAGGAGGCAGTAGAAACGGCCTAGAAATGTTGTGCCAACCTCGTGTCTGTGAGTTCCTAAGGAGCCAGTGCCCTGATCCACAGCACCCCCTTCCACGACAGTGGGGGCTTCCGGAGCGCGCTTGTTCCCTGACACCAGGTGGCGTCCATCAGAGCCGGGAACACAGAGCCGTCCCCTGCCTCAGTGGTCACCACTTACTGGGAGCTAACTGTCTGCTAGACGGCCTTAAGAGGATGCTACATTAGCACTCAGGGTGAACGGAGCTACGTACCCGTTTCGGGATGCATGTGTGTCTGCCAAGTGCACACAACTTGAGTGAGCGCACAAGGGTTGAAGTCAGGCAGTGTGATTGCAGACCCTCACCCGCCCCACTCTTCCACACTGGGGGAAACCTAACACGTATGCATACATGCACATTGACTGGATTTTACCTTTTAATCAGCCTTCATGGCAGATTAAAACCAGAAAATATAGGGGCGCCTGGGTGGCTCAGTTGGTTAAGCGCCTGCCTCTTACTTTTGGCTCAGGTCATGATCCCCCAGTGGGTTTGAGGCCCGCATCAGGCTCCGTGCTGGCAGTGTGGAGCCTGCTTGTGATTCTCTCTCTCCCTCTCTCTCTGCCTCTACCCCACTCGTGCTGTCTTTGTCTCTCTCAAAATAAACAAATAAACTTAAAAAAAAACCCAAAATAGAGTGGCTTTAAACATTGAAACGTTGTTTTTAGCAAATAATAAGGATTAGAATTTGAGAGTGTCTTCATACTTACATGAATTTTCTCCAGATAGCAAATTTATCAAAAAAAACAAAAAAAACAAAAGAACTTTCCTGAGCTTTAATTCATAGAGTAGTTTTTTGCTCAAACCTGTCAGGGGACACATATGGATGTAGCCCTGTTTTGGGGTCCTTTCAGAATTCATTAGGATGCTAGACCCAGGAAGGGGTTCTTTGGAACTGGGGCTTGAAACTGAAAATACATGTTAGTAAGCACCAAACCTACTTACACTCAACTATTTTAATATAATTTCTGGATATTCATAATATGAAAATGTTTTTCACTTAGGCAAAGACAGCCACACAGGATGGAGAATGTTTTACTTAGAAACACACATACCGAATGACTTAAGTGTTTTAATTATTTCATGATAGTACAGTCCTGCAATTATGCAGGACTTGAAGGGTTTGGGAGACCAAATGGGAAGTCCAAGGACGCATGTGCATCATGGTCTCTCAGTTCTGGCACTGTGGGTGCAGGGGGCTCAAGAGCTCTGTGCTACAGCGGGCTGTCCTGTGCCTGTGGGATATTCAGAGGTGGCTTCTGCTCACTGGATGCAGTATCATTTCTCACCATGTTGTGGCAATGGAAACCATCTCTAGACATTACCAGATATCTCCTAGGGCACAAAATAATCCGTGGTCAAGAACCACTGATTTAGGGGCGACTGGGTGGCTCAGTTAGTTAAGCGTCCAACTTTGGCAGGTCATGACCTCACAGTTCATGGGTTCGAGCCCTGCATCAGGCTCTGTGCTGACAGCTCGGAGCCTGGAGCCTTCTTTGGATTCTGTGTTTCCCTCTATCTCTCTGCCCCACCCCCGCTTGTGCGTTCGCTCACTCTCTCTCTCTCAAAAGTAAAATAAAAATAAACATTAAAAATTAAAAAAAAAAATCCATTGATTTTCAAAATGCTCACATCTATATAATCATTCAGCGAACTGTGACTAAAATTATCCCATAAAAAAAAAAAAGTAACAGGTTTGTGGGAGAAATTCTCTCTCTCTGAAAGTAGTTAGCCCTAAAAAAACAGTTAATATTTTATTTAAAATAATTTTATATGTAATATACTGTTATTAAAGATATACAAAATAGGGGCACCTGGGGGGGCTCAGTCGGTTAGGCATCCAACTCTTGATTTTGGCTCAGGTCATGATCTCATGGTCATGACATTGAGCCCCATGTTGGGCTCCACACTGACAGCACAGAGCCTGCTTGGGATTCTCTGTCTCTCTCTCTTTGTCCCTCCCTTTCTCTAAAAATAAATAAACATTTAAAAATATATATTTATATGTAATAAAAAATATATAATGCATGGAATGTTGATAAAAATAATATAAATGTAATTTTTATTTATATGCATTGGTGGAATTTTTCTGTCAAACACATAATTTATTTGTTTATTCTGTGTCTGTTACAGAGTTCCTTTCTCCAAATTCAGATTTCAATTTTGCTTCAATTTCCAAATGAAGAGTATATATAGTGTTTAGGAAATGCACTTCTCAGGAAAGACATATCTATTTTAAGGAAGGTATAAGTCAAAGGACTCATTAGTTTACTTAAGTATCAGAGAGAGAAGTTGTCTTAAGGAAGTCTTTATATCTAGTTGAATGGATTTAAATGCAAACTATATAATGTCCCATATGTAAGATGAACTCTCATCCAAAATGAAAGACTTGATAAAGATTCACTGGAAATTTGGCTATGAATATTTTAACATCCTTTTTCTCTACTAATTTTCTCCCCTCTGAGATTGAAATAAATGATACATTAATAGCCCCAAGGCTCAAGTCGATTCGATTCTCTAGTAAAAGACACTTCATTTGTCTTTATGATCATGCTTCCTTTTATAATCCAGTCTCCCTGAACTGGATCTTGTCCTGACCCTCACTTAAGGACAAACTCCATTTCCCAATGTCATTTCATGTCCTACCTTCACTATTTATGACCCCAGCTAGGTACTTTCGCTCTTTTTATAAGGTTGATGTGAGATATTTCAAATAATGGATGTACTAAATCGATGTACTAAAAGCTCAGTATTTTAAGCAGGTTGGAGAGGATGTTTGTGGGGTTGGTAGAGTCAAGTCAGAAATGAAACTCCCTCTGTCACAGAGGCAGACGGCAGACAGATCTTAAAGCTTAAGCTGCTTCTATGACTGCCTGTACCAGGTCTGACAAAAGGTCCTTAATAAATGCTGTCTCCCTAAGTAGGAAATTTGTTCATGTTGTTTACTTCTGGGTTTGTTTCCTAAAACCAGTGGTTAAAGATTAGCCTTTAAGAGCTAAAAGTAAAAAAAAAAAAAAAAAAGCCACGTATTTACATACAGAAATAGTCAACACATTTTTGTCATTTATCTACCACTGAACGGTAGTTATTCAACTTATTTTTTCCCTTCTACTTTATGGTATTAAAAGTCAATCCCATGATGTCTGGCTTTCCCAGAATATACCACAGGGCATGCCCTACAGCGTCTCTCATAGCCCCATGGAAAGATGAGTAATAAGCATGTATTACACGAATGAACGGAGCAGATAGTAGCACACAGAAGCCACCCGCTTATGCAAACACAGGTTTTAAAAACTGTACTAGCTTCCCAACCACAGGACATAGCTCAGAAATGAGAGCAAGAGGCCAGCTTTCAGATCTTACCATTTTCCAGCAAATTAATGTTCAGCCTCCATAGGATTGCTGCGCACAACTGCTATGTTTCTTGAAATCTCTAAGATTCTTTCCGCCGTTGGAAAATAAATCCATAATATTCTGTTATAATGGTTGTTTCCATAGTCGATGACTGTTTAGGCACTCCAGAATAAAACACTATAGTATTTTATTTGATCTTTGATACAACGGTTTCTCCATTAAAGTGACCAAATTTATACATGACGTTTTGCAACCTCAGCACAGATTTAAGTGAGTACTTTGCTCGTTTTATATCCTTTTGACTGGAAACAGATTGTTAACTATACTAGGTTTCATAATTCATATGGGGAAATAATATTAAAACTTTTAATTATGTAATAATGCTATTACATAATAAGCTGAGCCTAGACAGAGGTAAAAAATGTCACGGGCAGTCAGTACTAACTTGGAAGGCATTTATCAGGCTAAATATGTGAAGTATGCTTGCATGCATATTATTACAGTTGAGAAGGAAATTAAAATAATTTAAGAGGGAAATTATGCACATTTAATGTAGGCTTCTGTTCAATCCAAGAAGCAGCAGAAACTGAATTCCTTGCAAATCTGGTGCTGCATTGAGTGATAATTTAGATACGCACACAGCACAGAATGTAACGACCTGACAATACGTTTCGTATTGTCTATGACTGTGGCAACAAGGAGCATTAAACTGAGCCGGATGACCTCATATTGGAGAGGCAAGAGTCAGAAGCAGTGCTATCATTGTTGGGGCCTGAAGCGTTGTGTTGACACACGCAATACCATACCACACGCGGACGGCCCCGACTTCCATCCTGGCTCTTACAAGTCCTGGTCCACTGACGTCTGCAGTGAACTCTCAGCATGGAAAACGTGGCCGGTGATGCTGACCTGCTCGCATGAACTTCAGGACACAGGACAATTCAAGAGTTCCGTCTTCAGCATGTACATTTTCACTGCTATGTAATCTAATCTAATCTAATGCTTTGTTTTAAAATATTTTATTTTTTTCCAATTATGAAAAGAATAAGACCCTAATTTAATCTGGAATCACAGTGACGTTTGGCCACATCATGTGTTTGCTATCATTTAAAGGGGGCAGTTTGAGAAAAACAGTTTTTTTTGGTTTGTTTTGTTTTTAATGTTTATTTATTTATTTTTGGAGAGTGCAAGTGCAGGAGGGACAGAGAGAGAGAATCCCAAGCAGCCTCCACTCTGTCAGCACAGAGCCTGAGGCGGGGCTGGAAGTCACAAACCGTGAGATCATGCCCTGAGCCGAAATCAAGAGTCAGAGGCTTAACTGACTGCCCCCCACCAGGTGCCCCGAGAAAAAGTTTTCTGATTTAAGAAGGGACTCTCTCCCCCATTCACTGATAAACTATTAGAAACGTTTTTCCTTAGCACACAGTATACACATGTGCCGTGCTCACTAATTTCACCCATCCTGAAAAAGGGCTTGCATTCAGCTTTGCAAGTCATTTTGCCCACCATGTCACTGTGGGTGTGATATGTCAGGAATATGGGTACTGGGGTCAAACAGGCCTGGGTACAATCAGCACCACCTCTGCTTAACGTGATACTTTACGAGGGTTCCTTCACTTTTCTCCTCTTCAGATTCTTCCTCGTTAAAACGGGGACCATTAATCCTACTTCTGGCTTTGATGTAAGAATCAAATGAGACTTTACGTAAAGCACTCACCACACTACCTCAATAAATGGCAGTGATTATTAGTATATTATATTGTCACCATCATTATTACTGTAATTATATATTTTATAGGACAATATTTTTAAAATACAGGATAGAGAAATATGACATGCTTTAAGTTTTTTAAGTTTATTTACTTAATTTTAGAGAGAGAGAAAGAGTATGATAGGGGAAGGGCAGAGAGAGGGAGAGAGAGATTCCTAAGGGTCCATGCTGTCAGCACAGAGCGCAGTGTGGGCTCTCACCAACAACCATGAGATCATGACCTGAGCGGAAATCAGGAATCAGACACTCATCTGACTAAGCCACAGGCACCACATGTTCTTAAAATTTGATAAAACCTTTTTATTCTATCCCTACTTCCCCTAAATTAACATAGAAATATGTGAAATTTTGAAAGTAATATCCCAAATCCCACTTGGTATTTGCAGTTAGGTCCATGGGCATTAGGACTAGAGGCCCTATCCAAGAGCAGATTTTGTCTAGAAAATAGAAGAGGCATTTCAAGGCTGTGTGGACTCCGAGGATGGAGACCAGGGCCGTGTGCAGATGAAAGATGGATTCTGAATCAAATCGATATGGGCTCTAATCAAATAGATATGATGAAATAGGAAGCCAATATGAACATACATTAGAAGAAATTTCATAATGGCATTCTGGCCAGTGAACCGCGGAAAACCAGATTCTGTCCCTGATCCATCATTGTTTCCCACACAGCTCCCGAGAGAGTATGTGCATAGAACCGCAGCAGGGGAAGCATGGCACCTCTCTGTCCTTGCCGGGACTTTGACCTCAAGGACCAGTAGTTCCGTCTAGTGGACCAAACTGGATTATATTCTTTTATCCACCCTTAGTTAGATTCTTTAATCCACCCAGGACCTGTGACTCCTGGTCATACTGTATCTCCAAACATATAGGAAGGAGCAAGGAGGGAGAGAGAGTGGCTGGAGGGAAGGCTGGAGAGAGAGAGGGAGAGAGAGAGAGAGAGAGGGAATGAGAATATTTGCCCTCATACCTTGATGGTAGCTGTCTTCAGGTAGAGACTGAAGGTTTTCTCAAATCAAGGAAAGAATCTGGGCACCACTCTTTCTGTGCATAGGGTGTCTCTAATTTTTAAATTTTGTTGAGGTTATTAAAATTATATTTTTATTTGAGGGGGAGTATTAAGGTGGGTTTATGTGCATATGTGTGTAAATGTGGGAAGGAGGGAGAGAGGAACTATTAAGTGTTTAGTCTTCTCTGTAGAATGGGCTCCACTCATTGGCTAAAGATGCCACAAATGGGGCGAGAGAATAGAGGAATACATATAATACGTGTCAATTTTTGAAATTATTTAAAATTCCCAACCTTGGATACCTAGACACCATGAGGGTCTTCAGATTTTACAATATCTCCTCCTTGGTGGTGTACCATTTTGCCCTGGATTGTGACTCAGTCCCTTGAAGCAATGGGGGGAATTGAGCAAGAGTTCTTCTAAGGTGGCTGAGAGCCCCTTGAAGGTAAGTCTGTGTTGTTATCTGTTTATTAGCTAGAGACTGTGGAAGCATTTTAGCCTCATTCATGGAAGACAAGACGCACCGCCACACACACCCTGAAAATACAGCACAGCATAAATTCATTATAAATTTAGTAATGACATCTATTCCAAGGCATCTATTACAAGACTTGCACTTGGCAGGTACTTGGCAATGATACCTTTTTATAATTTGCACTTTGCTGTTACGCTGACTCTTTCTGCATGTTTTCTTTCTTTTTTTAAATGTTTGTATTTATTTTTGAGAAAGCGAGCAGGGGAGGGGCAGAGAGAGAGGGAGACACAGAAACCGAAGCAGACTCCAGGCTCTGAGCTGTCAGCGTAGAGCCCGACATGGGGCTCGAACCCACTAACTGTGAGATCATGACCTGAGCTGAAGGTGGATGCCCAGCTGACTGAGCCACCCAGGCGCCCCTCTTTATGCATGTTTTCAGTCTGAGAACGTGTTGAAGGATGGCAGATAAATGTACCATGGCACGCACTTCTAGAACAGAGACCAAAAAAAAAAAAAAAAAAAAATCGCCGTAAAAGTTCCTGTTACAAAGACCTTATTTGGCTGTTGTCTAAAATATCTGACTAGAAGTTCCATTGCACAGGCCTTTGACATCATTTGTCTGTTTTTACGAGATATGTCAACTGAACACTGCACCGTCCTTCATACTTCTGATGGAAGATCATGAGATAACCTCAGCTCTTTTGGAAAACCATTTTCTCCACTAATTAATGTTAATATATGGTACAGTTTCATTTCCAGGAATCTATTGTAAAAATAAAACGTGGAATTCTTATATTAATGCATAGCTATATATCATGTGAAAATTCTCAAAGGTCAGAGGATGTTAATCATATCTTAATTTTTACCATTAGTCTTTATGGTAATGTCATCCAGGGAATTGCCTCAGATGTCAGAAAATAACTAGTTCTTTTTCTTTTCTTTCTTTTCTTTTCTTTTCTTTTCTTTTCTTTTCTTTTCTTTTCTTTCCATTTAATTTAATTTAATTTAATTTAATTTAATTTAATTTAATTTAATTTAATTTAATTTAAGGTAGGCTTCATGCTCAGCACAGAGCCCAATGTGGGGCTTAAACTCACAACCCTTAGATCAAGACGAGCTGACATCAAGAGCTGGTTGGTTGCTTAACCGACTGAGCCACCCAGGTGCCCCAACAACCGACTATTTCTAAAGGAATTCTTACCACCTCCAGTGTTTCTTAAATTCTCCATATTCAAAGGAATTTGTTTCAGGTCAGAAAACCAAAATAATAGTCGCTTACATGTAATATAGTGTTCTCAGTAAAAGGAAAATTGGCTCCACGATGTCTCAAAGGCTCCTACTTCTGTCTTGCTACCTTTTTCTTTAGGATAGATGCTAGAAATCCATCTATCGTATTCCCAATTGACAATTTGTTTTACCGTTATAAGAGAATGCTTGCAATAAAGAGACTTACAGACTCTTTTTGAGATTTTCTATTTAGGATAAAGTCTCAGAACTATAATTATTAGGTTAAATATTTGGGTCCCATAGTAAATAAAAGTATTTTTCATTTACTTTTAACATTTTTGAGAGTTAGTAACACATTTAATCACTGACATTCAGACAGGGAGATGAAATTAATTATTGCTGTACTCTGAATTAATTTAATTATTAGTGAGTTTTGCGAGAGAAACTACCTTAATTCTACCAGATTGTATGTAAGGATCCTGTATAATATAATTCTTGCAACCCCACCACATCGTTAATGTGAGGGTACTTCATACTTGTTCTGGTCCTACTACATTAAAATTTACTAATATCAAATTTCTCAACACAAATGAAGGCAAAATAGTTTTGAGTTCCCCACTTATAAAAAATATTTGAGAGATTAGTGAATTTATGAGACTGTATTGAAGAAATATAAACAACAACAAACATTTATTGAGAGTCCTTGTGAAAATCATTATACGGTTACTCCAACAATTTGAAATCTAAATCAAAACATTACATCTCCCTAAAAAAGCAAATAGTACAATTCAATGTGTGGAGAATGAATATAATTAACAGGAAATACTACAGGTATGTTAAAAAACAGAGCACTCCCAGAATAACCAAAGACAACTCCATTGGTACTTGAAGAATCAAATTTAAAATGCTCTCAAGTATTGGCTAAAAATTCTCCCTTTTTTCTGTCCCCAGGACTCATTTGCTACATAGGGATTATGAAAGGGAGTGCCAGAAAATCATTCATTATCCCTTATATTTTTTCTCATATTATGGATGAAAATCTCTTCCTTGACACTTTTATGGGATTTTATATTATGAACACAAATGTCTTCATGGTACTGTTTAAAATGCTATTCAAATTCTAGGTACTGTTATAGTCTAAACAAAAGAACTTTACTGAGAAGCTCTGTATCAAGCTTAGTGGTTTCATTAAATCACATTACCTTATAACATTTTATACCTATTCTGCTTTTCTCTCTCACAACCAAAACTGGCATTCTATCAAAGTTACCTATCTGTAAAAGAACTAGTAAACCCACAAAGTGACAAGACATTAAAAAATAAATAAATAAATAAATAAATAGATAAATAAATAAATAAATAAAAGACTTTCAGATAAGTCTTTCTATGTTAACAGAAAGTTTTAAAGTATGCCTGTGCTGACATAGAATTTCAACAGTACCCTAAAAATTTAAAGCAATGGCACCTTTGGTGGCTCAATCCATTGAGCATTTGGCTCTTTTTTTGTTTTTGTTTTTTTAAGATTTATTTATTTTTGAGAGAGCACAGCAGGGAAGGGGCAGAGAGAGATGGGGACAGAAGATCCAAAGTGGGCTCTACACCGTCGGCACAGAGCCTGATGTGGGTCCCGAACTCAGGAGCCATGAAATCGTGACCTGAGCCGAAGTTGGACCCTCAACAGGCTGAGCCACCCAGGTGTCCTGAATCATCTGACTCTTTATTTCAGCTCAGGTCATGATCTCATGGTTCATGAGATTGAGCCCCACGTCAGGCTCCGTGATGACAGCACAGAGCCTGCTTGGGATTCTCTCTCTCCTGCTCTCTCTCTGTCCCTCCCCTGCTTGTGCACTCTCTCACACCCACCCCCCTCTCTCAAAGATAAATACACTTTTAAAAAAATCTTAAAAAAGTAAAACAATAATGTGTGAATCATGTCATGCACTTTAGATTTTAGTATGGCTAATTAGTTTTTTAAACTCTAGAATTAATGAGATTTCTCCACAATTTAACACCATTACTATTTATTATAACAATTAAAGCATTAACCTAAAAATAGTTTTCGAATTTACTTAAGAAAACTCATTTTATTGTGAAGTCCATGAGCATTTCCATTTCCATGGTTTGTTTGTTTGTTTTGTTTTTTGTTTTTGCTTTGGTATTAGCTTAAGCACAACGTGATCTTGTAGAAAGTTTTAGCTACTAATTTTAAAGCATGCAGTGTGTGACAAACACATTGAAGGCCTGATAGTCTCCTCAGGAAAGAATATTGACTATGAAAACAAAGGCAACCATGCAGTTGATGAAAATACTTCAATACATCCAGCAGTGAGTGTTGACATAATTAGAAAGTATAAATCGTTTGTAATCCGTTGTTAGGAATAAATGCAGAAAAAAAATAAATCAGATACCCTTATACCGACGCCATGTGATGATCGCATCGATTTTCATCCAGCAGAACCATGGACAAGAGCCCGAGAGTCAGGCAGAGTGAATTACACAAAGTAAGAAATATTACTCTCCGAAGCGGGGCCCCCATCTACCATCAAAACTGACAGGGACATCCGTCTAGAAGAAATCAGAAGAGATCAGGATGAGTCAGCCTCCTTGACTATATTTTAAATAAAATGATTTCAGATTGCCTCCCAAAGTTGACATTAGAAGATAGTAAGGGTTTATTTTAGAAACAGAGAAACTGGACTAAATTACAATAAAAATCAATTATATTCTGTTAGAGCTAAGTCTTACAGGTGTGAGGGTATCATATTTGAGCTTTAAGCATTTTTAGATATTATTCTAAACATCACCACTAAATTTTGCCCTTGTGAACAGACCCACCTTACCTTGTGAAATATTTTTGTATTTTAAAGTCTGTGTGTGTTATATGTTATTGGTGTTATGTTATAGGCATTGCCATTTATCAGATGCCCATTTTGTGTCATGCTCTTACACTTACGTGCCACAATGGAAAATGTTCAGGATGTGAACTGTTGAAAGATGGGGCGCCTGGGTGGCCCAGTCAGTTAAGCGTCCAACTCTTGATCTCGGCTCAGGTCATGGGCTCACTGTTCATGGGTTCAAGCTTTGCTTTGGGCTCTGCGCTCACATCTGGGAGCC
The DNA here is from genome assembly GCF_022079265.1 of Lynx rufus. NCBI lineage: Eukaryota > Metazoa > Chordata > Mammalia > Carnivora > Felidae > Lynx > Lynx rufus. The sequence continues at coordinate 3,898,327 of NW_025814840.1, read as the reverse complement.
TGCTTGGGATTCATTCATTCCCTCCCTCCCTATCCCCCTCTCTCTCTCTCCCTCTCCCTCCCTCCCTCCCTCCCAAAATAAACAAATAAAAAAAGAAAGACATACTGAAGCATAATAAAAATTTTAGAGTTTATTTGAACAAAAATGGATGTGAATCAGGCAGTGCCACAGCAGAAGTGGTTAGGAGCTGGGGAGAGACTTTTATAGAGAAAAGGCGGAAGCAAAGCAAGGACATTACTGATTGGCTGTAACTTAAAGCCGAGTTGGCTAGTTGTGCTTGGTCGCCACAAAGTTTTACTTCTGTGACCCTGAAGCATTGATAGGATTAGACTTTGTTAGCTTATGTCGGCCGCTACAACATTACTGCCACCTCCGTCTAATGGCCTCCATGTTTAATTGTTTCACGGTATCTCTATCCCCACTTAACAGGGATAGGCAGATGCTGGGGCTTAGAAACATTTCATACTGCTAAGTCATCCTGGTAGTAAGTGGCAGAGTCATTACTTGTCAAAGTGGAAATGTCTATGTTTCCAAGCAATACAAAGACAGCTAATGACTTGGCTCAAGTCACCACCAAAGTGACTGACAGGCAGGATTAGAATTCTGGGGTTTTGTCGTAGGTTCAACGTGCAGAGCCAAGACTCGATGATCTGAAAGGTTTGTGTAGCAATAGATCATTTTTGACAGTGGGACAGGAACACTTAAGCAGATGGGCATATCCATTCTAAAAGTATTCCCACATGGAACTTGAAATATCAGTTTCAAAATAAAATTTTAAAAATTTGTGTTTGCATGTGTGTATGTGTGTGCACATGGATACATGTGCAGTGTCTTCATGGGATCATAGGTTTAAACCCAGTGTATCTATCTTTAGGAAAACCTCTCTCAAGAGAATGAATTTGAGCTCTGTGTGTGGGAAAGTTCACCAGATTGGAAACAGACAAGAAGAAACCAATGCTTTCTACTCCTAAGGCCTGTCACTGTTTCATCTACCACTTACTGGGGGAGTAAAGGGTACCATTAAACTTCACCATCCATCCGTCACTAGCCTTGGAATGGATTGATTAAAGTTGGGGCAGTGTGAAATTGCTACACATCCATCTGACTATGGATTTATGTTGGAAGAATTGAAAAAGTAAGAAAGCTTATTATAGAATATGACCTGGTTGATATGATTTCTAGGCATGGAGATTACTTTAGCCATAGAGATAATCATAAAAAATTAGATGACTTTTATGTGGTCCCAGAAGTATCAGAAAAATTCCATTAGGGTCCACCAAAGATGTTGATAGACATGTAAATAACTTCTACAAAATAAAATGAGGTGAAATATGATGCTGAAAACTAGCGAGAGGTTAATTTAACAAGAGAAAAAAGTTGAGGGAAACAGAAACAAAGCCTATAATTGCTCATAAGATAGTCTGTAAAGTCAGTTACAATATGAAATTTTGATAACATTAAATCTCCAGAAAGCTATCACCTCCCTTAGTGATGTACAACGTCATTTGCTATACCCCAGGGGAGAAAGCTTTCCCAAGGCACCAGAAAAGATATATTAAGTTGGTCACGTCAGAATTGATGTGCTCTTAGTATAAAGTCGACGTAGATGGTGTGAAAAGCCACACAAGAAGCAAACAAAACATTCTTAAAACACACAAATAACAGGTGGTGAGTCTGAACCCAATCCCAAGAGGAAGTTCCTTGGGATTTCCTTCCAGAGAGAGGGGAAGAGCTAGCTCCATTCCCAATTTTGATGTGCTGTGGGAGGAATACAGTTATGGCCTCAAACCCCCATACATGTAGACAGATCTGTCACTCTGGAAAAACTGACCACCATGAAACAAACAAACAAACAAACAAACAAACCAAACAAAAACCTCTAGATGTTGTTTAGAGCCATTTACTCTCATTTTTCTGTTTCACTCCTTAAGGAACCATATTTTCCCTCTTCCTACCTTTTCTAATGTCCATAGTGATTTTTTGACTGCAATCTCCATTTCTTTCTCCTCCTCTCAGTAAATAAGCCACTCAGTGGAACGGAGAAAAATCAAGCTATTATTGGGTATGGTTGTCACAAGGGCACAAAGGGAACTTCACAGTAGCACACGGTTCTAATGCTTCCCCGGGGGCACATGGGTGTTCCTGTGGAATCACACTTGAGTTTAATTTATACCCGGAAGTACAGAGCTGGCTTTTCTTTAAGATAAAGGTAGATATGCCTGTCTTTCTAAAACTAATATTTTATGGAATTTTACATACTTGAAAGAAAAAATAGTCAAGGGAAATAAACAATAGATTCATCGATAATCAAATTAGTTATTATTTTAATGTGAATGACAGAATTAAAGACATGGCTAAAGTAGTACAAAGAAGACTAAATTCATGTAAAATTCTGTAGGAATTATAATAGAGAAATATTGTTACCCTATATTTTTATTTCACATTCTGTGATTAAAATATAAATAAATTAAATCAGCATATGACCTTAAATGTCTCTATAAGAGGAGCCACAACTAAATGAAGCCACAACTTAAATGAAGACACAAGATAAAAGAAAAATAAAATGCTCATTAAATAAATCAAAAGGTAAAATGGTAACAATACTGTTTGCTTACTTATACTAACAATATTTATCTGCTGTTCTATATTTTACTGAAATTCTTGTACTCATCTATCACTCTTGGAACTGTAAATAGTAATTCTCCTGGGGAGTCATTAATAACATAAAGTATAAACCGTTTAGACTAGCAGTTGGGAAATATGGGAAAAACTGCTAATCTTCCTGATTATTCAGTTATCGATATGAACGTTTATTGTAAGGGGAACACCTAAAATAAGAGAAAAACTTTATTCATAACTGTGTTTATGGTGCTGTGACTTACAAGATAAACCTGAAAGTCGAACAATAAAGACAAGAGCTTATTAACATGATGGAATTCTCCGCAGCCTCTCAGCTACTAAACTTGTTAGGGATGTAGCCAGCAGCCTCCTCAATTATGTCTTTGGTGGGAGCCAAGCCAGGAACTCCCTCCACCACATGCAAATCTTTGCAGAGGCCACAGGGCATAGATTGTAACAAACACCACAGCAGAAAATGTCTGAACTATTTTCTCATCTCATTCCCACTTCAGTTCCCTCAATTCTCTCTGCCCTCCTCCCCTCTGATCTTCCTTGCACCCAGCTATTCACTGCTCTTTTCTGCTGCTGGTATCTCACACACCTCCCAATCCAGTCGCCTGTAAATCACCGCGATCAGAAGCGCGGAAGACTATCCATGCAGACGCCCAAAAGAGTAGGGATTCGCAGTATTTACCTTTTAATATTTTTATTTCCATGACATAGTTGTGAATAATCTTGATGTAAACCCAAAAACCCAGCTAACAACTTACAAGTATGTTATGGTCCTGCACCTTTACAGAGGAATAAGTTAAAAGCATTGTTTCACTTCTAGCATTAAAACCAAAACAATAGGGGCACCTGTGTGCTCGCACAGTTGGGCGAGCGGCTGACTCTTGATTTCGGCTCAGGTCATGATCGCAGGATCGTAGGATTGAGCCGGGTGTAGGGCTCCTCACTGAGTGTGGATCCCTCTGAAGATTCTCGCTCGCTCTCTCTGCCCCCTTCCCTGTGCGTGCACACATTCTCTCTCTCTAAAATAATAATAATAAAAAATTAAAATACTAAAAGAATAATACGCAAAGGAAAGTAGATAATATGTATAAACTTTCACAAAATATCAAGATGTATTGTTTTCAAAACAAGAAGAATAATAAATGGAGCAAACGAGGGGCGCCTGGGTGGCGCAGTCGGTTAGGCGTCCGACTTCAGCCAGGTCACGATCTCGCGGTCCGTGAGTTCGAGCCCCGCGTCGGGCTCTGGGCTGATGGCTCAGAGCCTGGAGCCTGTTTCCGATTCTGTGTCTCCCTCTCTCTCTGCCCCTCCCCCGTTCATGCTCTGTCTCTCTCTGTCCCAAAAATAAATAAACGTTGGAAAAAAAAATTTTTTAAAAATAAATGGAGCAAACGATTTTCTTCCTCTTGTATTAAGATGCAAAATCTACATCTTTTGATGTAGATGTCAATGTCTACAAATATGTCTGTTTTGTACATCATGATGTCAATGTTTCTACAAATGGTCTTGTAAAAAAGTGGCAGTTTGTAAATACTATAAATAAATTATGTTCTTAATTGCATATATGGAAAGATTTTAAATATATAAAAATAAAGTATTTTAAAAAGTGGAAGAAAAAAAAGAGAATAAGACTGATTTAGGGAGGGGAAAACCTCTTAACATGAAAAGGACTTGCCAATGTAAACCAGGAAGATAACTAATATCAACATAACTATTAAAGCAAATATAAAACTGAGAAATTTCTTTGGACCAATATCACAGGTAATGGCTACACATGTGAAAACTCATATAGATTAATAAGAAACACCCTACCACCCATCACATAAACAGACAATTCTTAGGGAAAAAATGCAAATTATTGCATTTTCCCTAATTCTTACAGACAATTCTTAGGGGAAAAAATGCAGTATAAACTATATATGTGTGTGTGTGTGTGTGTGTGTGTGTGTGTGTGTGTGTGTGTGTGTGTATTTAATTGTTCATTCTTATGAATTAAAAAAGTATTTAAAATATGTTGCCGATTGCCTAGTATAGTTGTGACCATAATAAATAAGTATAATTCAATAATGAATAATAGATATTCTACATGTTTTTGAGATATTAATATTAGAAACATTATGCAGCCAGTTTTAATGAGTGCACTTTAGATGTTTCTCACAAACAGAAGCATTGACATGAATGCAGTATTTAGACCGACAGTATTAACAGTTAACACACATCTGGATCGAGAACAAGAATATCCTCAAATTCCTGTAGAGATTTTTCCTAAAAGAAATTTCTCAGAACTCACATCGAGCTTAAATTTTAAGATTAGACTGTTTTCTTCTCAAATAAACATGAAACATAGTATTTTAGTCCAGCTGCATCCCTAGTAAACCAACAACTACATGATATATAAAATCTTTGATGATCTTTGTAAATCCCCTCAACCTGCTGTGTGTGTAATTTTAGATTTATCAGATTATTAAAATGATACTTCAGCTAATTTATCTCTTTGCACCTCATACTACTTTAATTAAACACGACTTACTCGCATACAGACGCAGCCCTAAGCCGATCTCCTGGCTGCACCTGATACCTGCACAGAGTATTCGTGTGAAAGTGTTCACATATCAAACTACATTCTGCCTGTCGACAAGCGTCACAGAGATGTATAGAGAACAGCATAGCCCAGGAAAGCCAAGCACTAAGATGCCTACCCAAGATTGCTAATGTCTCTCTGCTGTGATCTGGTCACCCTGCTCTGTGCACACAGAGAAAAACTCTCGTCTTTTAAGGTTTTCCTGAATGGTCTAAATTTTGTGTTCCAAGTCAACTTCTGAGTCATGAGAGTCTAAGTCAGGAGAAGATATGGTGGAGAATAGGGCCCTCAGTTGATTTAGATACAGCTCAGGAAATGAGAATTATCTTAAACTTGATAATGGCTGATGCATAAAACTATGTAGACAGAAATATGGGCCATGTTTTTCCCACAGAGGAGAGAAGTAAGTAAGATCCATTCTGAAGGCAAGCAATTCGAGTGTTCCTATATAAACGCTAACAAGGGACTCAGGGAAGAAGCTGCAAGAACAATACCAAAGAAGTAAAGTAATATTATAAAGTTATATTAAAACGTGAGGATAACAAGAGCTTGTCCCTTTAAGACGACTTGAGACTAACTCTTCAACTGCTATTGTTTTGTTAACTCATTTGTTTTTTTACAGTGTCTATTAACAAGTAAAAATTGGAAAAAGACATGTAGCTGTTTGAGGAATACCAATCCAAATGATTTGAATTGGGAAATTGTAAAACAAACGTGTGGATCCAGAGAAAATCATGTTTAAAAATGATATTAACAGCAGAGCAAAGTGCACTAAATTCGATGACTCAGTTTGGTAGAACAAAATGAAGGACCTCATTAAAAACAGATCTAGGAGGGAAAACAGCTGTCCCCGTGTGCCGTGCATATCAGGGCCCCCCTGTGGATCCACACGACCTTTCTCTGTTTTCTTTCTGTAAAATAGAGACTTTCATGGTGCTTCTGCCGTTTTTCCATGGGCCCATTGGTGTCCAGATGCTCAGGTCTCCCTGGGGCAGCAGGCCATCCAGCCCAGAGCCCTCTCCCCATGTGAGCTGTGCTGCTGTGTGTCTTCTTACAGGATGTCCCTGACACATGTTTGACTGGCATCCCCACGGTGGACTCCTTGTCTCCCCTCAAGTTGTTTTTTAGCTCTCTGAAGTCCTAAGAGGTCATCTGTTGCCTTCTAACCACCCACACCTCCCTTGCACCTGCTAGGGTCCTGTGGGCAACTTCTCTCCTAGAAGCATATTCTCATGCACTAGGGGTTGACAGCTTAGCAGTGAATAAGCAGTGTGTGTGTGTGTGTGTGTGTGTGTGTATACACACATACATGTGTGTATATATATGTGTATATACACACATATGTGTATATACGTGTATATATATGCATACATACATATGTGTATATATGTGTGTATGTGTGTATATATGTGTGTTTGTGTGTGTGTGTGTGTATATATATATGTATATATGAATGATTTGGGATTTTGTTAAGATTAACTTATGGTTATTTCTATTCCTACTTTTTATCCTGAAAAAAAATGCCTTCCATATTCTCACCTTGTTTTATGCAGGAATTTTTGTATCTTTAACTATTTCTCCTTGACTTTGAGTTTGGGGATATGTACTTTGAGAAGTTCACTGTTTGAGTGTGTGTGTGTGTGTGTGTGTGTGTGTGTGTGTGTGTGTTTTCTTTTTTTTTTTTTTTTTAAGAGAGAGAGCACAAGTGGGGAAGGGAAGAGAGAGAGAGAATGAATATGAATCCCAAGCAGGTTCCATGCTATCAGCACAGACCCCAATGTGGGTCTCGATCCCACAACCCTGGGATCATGACCTGAGTGGAAATCAAGAGTCAGACACTCAACTGACTGAGCCACATGGGTGCCCCCATGTGTGTGTTTTCTAACATATCTGTAATCACAGATTAACATCTTTCTACATTGTATGAAAGGAAAACTTCTTCACTCCATGGTCCTCCCTAAATGAAATTCTCCAAACTCAGTCTAATTGAACACAAACAACACCTCTTTAAATTCAATGCAGTCTATCCCTGTTAAAGACCTAATTGCTTCACAAATGTGATTTTAGGTTGATTACAGTATTTATCCTACATACAACTGAATTCTCTTTTCCCTTCCTTTTTTGTCAGATTTTACTTATGTCTTCAATGCTCTCTTTGAACTCTATTTTCCAATTGTTTGTTTGTTCCTCCAAACATTAACTGCTTCTATAAAGTTTACATTACTTCATTTACATAATAATTTCTCAGCTATTTCAGGTGGTATAAATCCTGTTCATCCCAGCTTATTTTCTAAAGTGTGTTTCTTTTCGCTCTTGCCCTATTTATGAAATTTTTCAAACACATCTGATTTGAGACAAAAGAGTTGTCCACGATTGTCAGTTGTCAACCAAAATCAGTGCCACTGCCTTCTGTGTTCCCCACTTCACCAAGATGAAAAGCCATAATTATATTTTCCAAGACCCTTTGATTGTATGGCTGTGGTCTTGAGTTTGTCAATGACAGGTGCTTTGTCGAGTACGGAGGATGCAGGAGAGGGTAAAGCTGTGTTTTTGTAGAGGTGTTTTCTTTGCTAGAGATCTAGAATTCTTTAGATTCTGGTTCTGTAGGATATTATTTCAATCACCTTTCTCCCTGTGCCCTGAAGTATATTTAACATATCCTTTCCCCCAATATATTTGCCCTCATGGGATATTTCTTCTCCTTTGATAACGGGAATCCTTCCCTTTATTGATTTTGTGGGAATTCATCTTCCCCATTTCCCATTTTATTCTGGTCTACCTGTGCTCATCGTGCTGTAGTATGGTATGGTTAACCAACACTTTTTAAAATAACTTCCATGTTACTGTATGTAATATTTAGATAAAGAAGAGAGAAGCTTCTAACTTGATACAAGAAGCTTCTGACTTCTAACTTGATACTTGTTAGTGAAGAGAGTACAATTATGATATTATACACTAACGTAATCAAAAGAGCAGAGAGGGGAGGAATAGATTAGTCTCTTAGGAACAGGGAAACTTCAGAGAGAAAGTGAGATCTGAAGATCCGCACACAGCAAGTAGAGGACCTTTAGCGGTGTAGCCACATTGCCCGTGAGCATGAGATGAAACAGTGTCTCTACCAAAGTCGGGAAATCATACATTTCTGTAGTGCCATGTGGTTGGTGCGCTGAAGCTGAGCCATGAGGCATCGATGCAAACTTGTCTCCCAGTTATGTCTGGATACAGCTTTGGAGCTGGAAAGAAATTTTGAATAAGAAATGATGGCATTGGGGTGCCTGGGTGGTTTAGTCAGTGAAGCATCCGACTCTTGGTTTCGGCTCAGGTCATGATCTCACGGTTCAGGAGATCAAGTCCCGTGTCTCTCTCTCTCTCTCTCTCTCAATCTGCCCCTCCCCCTCATGATCGTGCTCTCTCTCTCTCTCTCTCTCTCAAAATAAAAAAAAAAAAGAAAGAAATGATGGTGTTTATCCAGAGAAATTATGACTGCTTGACTATTTCTGACTATTTGAAAAGGGAAGAGCTCCTATCTCTATGTGTGTAAATATATTAGAAGGTGAGGGCTTGGTTTATTCATGGTAGACCTCTGTCTTCATACTGCTCACATTACTTGTCGTAACTTTACCATGAAATTCAGATAGTTTATATTTTCATCTGGGCTTGTAATGGCATTTGCATATAACTAAAGACACATCTGATGCCTTCTCTCTAAACAAGTTGCTTCTTTGGTTCTTTTTGCCTAAATTCTAAAGCTTTCTCCAGGGCAATCCAGAATAAGTGTCGATTTAATTTGGCTTCTTCTGGAACACTGATTTCTAAAACAAAGCCTCTTCCAATTAAATTCAGTGGCATTTGTATACAAAACATTTTCCTGGGGCATTGGTTTCCTGTTATGGATCTGGGCTCTGTACCCGCCAGTTGAAATACATTAATTACAGAGGCAGAGGCCAACCTCTCCAGACCCACCAAGGTGTTCAAGCCACTCTCGCTCAGCACAGGGGACTGATTTGTATCATACCTTCTCACACAGAAAAATGTAATCTGGAAAGAATCTCATAATATCAGCATAGTAGAATAAAAGTACATGTACACACACATTTTATACGCACACACACACACACACACACACACACATAAAGACAGTCAATGTCTTAAAGAATAGTTTTCTTTTAAGAGTATTAAAGGAAATATCTGTGTGCCATTTTTTTTTTTAATTTGGTTATTGAGGGACAGAACTTGCTTGGTGAGTTAAGCCCAAGTTTGGTTTGGGTAGGTTTAATTCAATTCTAGCTTTTGTTTCAATCATATAATAATGAACCCCTGATTTACCCCTGCATTACTCTGTGTGTATACAAAGTAATCATGGTTCCAGTTTTGTTAAAATTGGGAAACCAATGTAACAAACACAGACCTATTGAAAATGAAGTCAGTAACTAAGTAGGCTCCACCGTCACCAGCACCCAGGCTTCTGCTTGGCCTGACCCAAACGATACTGTTACAGAAACACTACTTCAAGAGGATTCATGCACCCCTATGTTTATATTGGCATTATCTACAATAGCCAAATTATGGAAGCAGCCCAAGTGTTCAATGATTAATGAATGGATAAAGAAGATGTGAGGTAGGTGATAGATAGACAATGAAATATTTTCAGCCATAAAAAAGAATGAAATTTTGCCTTTTGCAAGATTTCATTTTGCTCAGTGAAATAAGTCAGTCAGAGAAAGACAAATATCATATGATTTCACTCATATGTGGTTTAAAAACCAAATGAGCAAAGGAAATGAAAAGAAAGAGAGAGAAACAAACCAAGAAACGGACTCTTAACTGCAGAAAACACACTGATGGTCACCAGAGGGGAGGTGGGTGGAGGGATGGGTGAAATAGGTGATGGGGATGAGGAGTGCACCTGTTGTGATGAGCGCCGGGTGAGGTATGGAAGTGTTGAATCACTATATTATACACCTGAGACTAATGTTACACCATATATTAACTATACTGGCATTAAAATTAAAACTCAATACCGGGATGCCTAGCCTAGCTGGCTCAGTTGGTAAAGCATGCGACTCTTTCTTTTTGTTATTTCAAGTTTATTTATTTATTTTTGAGAGACAGAGAGAGTGAGCGGGGGAGGGGCAAAGATAGAGGGAGAGAGAATCCCAAGCAGGCTCCGCACTGTCAGCACAGAGCCTGATGTGGCGCTAGAGCTCACAAACTCATGCCCCTAGCTGAAACCAAGAGTCAGACACTTAATCGACTAAGCGACCCAGGTGCCCCAAGCATACAACTCTTGATCTCAGGGTCATGAGTTCAAGCCCCACATTGAGGGTAGAGTTTTCTTTAAAAATAATAATATTATTATTATTAAAAAAAAAAATCATGGTATCCATGAAAAAGGTCAAAGATGTTTTTGCCAAAATTATTTATTTTGGTTACATTATAAAACAGGTCTGTTACTGTGTAAGCTGTTTCTAGCTGCACAGGCAGACTTTTCTTTGAATGCTGTCCTATAAATGTAGAGCTCACTCCAGCCTCACTCCTTGTGCACACGTACAAACCTCACAGTGTCTCAACACCTCACGAGGATGAGAAAACATGTAATTACAGAAGTGGAGGCAGAAAAGTAAGAAATCTAAGATGTAAACTATAAGAGATAAGAAATCATGTATGTGTCTGTATAGAGACAGGACAGGCATTGCATCATTTTGATCATTAAAGAGGGTAGTTCATAGAACGGTCTCTCCGATTCCAAGCTTCTGTACTTACAATACCTTCTACCCCTGATGTCAGATGAAACAATGGATTATGAATGGGGGCTGTGTTTTACACTCGGATCCTCCTCTTCCTGTAAACACAATAATGCCACTTGAAATAGCATACTTTCCAGACACTTTCATGTAATTGGTTTTGTACTTGCTCTGTGCTTATCACAAGGTTACATCGTGCAGAAGACTAATATTTTAAAGGAACTGGTTATATTTTTCACAGATAAGAGGAAAGTGATTAAAAGTACATAAAATGTGGCATCAAATAAAAATATAAAAATTAACCATTTACAATAGAATTTTGGCCCATGGTGTGAACAGATAATTCACAAAATAATAGATAAAATAAAAATGTGACAAAACCCAGTGATAGTGAAACCTCATGAAATAATATGTTAAGTTAGATCCCTGGTAAAATAAAAACTAGTAAGCTTTCCAAGGGTCATTTTCCTTCCTTCCTTTCTTTCTTTCTTTCTTTCTTTCTTTCTTTCTTTCTTTCTATTTTTTCTGCAATACACAACGCAGGTGTTTATATTAGTCATGTTCACATTCTTGGGTCTGGTGATTCTCAGGACATAATCTTAGGAAATTAACTCGACAGGCACTCAAAGATGTATTTGACCAGCTTGAGTGCTGTACCATTATTTGTAATAGAAAAACACTTAAAAAAATTTTTTAGTGTTTATTTATTTTTGAAAAAGAGAGAGACAGAGTGCGAGCAGTGGAGGGGCAGAGAGAGAGGGAGACACAGAATCTGAAGCAGGCTCCAGGCTCTGAGCTGTCAGCACAGAGCCTGATGCGGGGCTCTAACCCACAAACCATGAGATCATGACCTGAGCCGAAGTCACAGGCTCAACCAACTGAGCCACCCAGGTGCCCCAACAGAGAAACACTTAAAAAAAAAAAGTTTACATAGTTAAAAGACTATCCTGGGGGCGCCTGGGTGGCGCAGTCAGTTAAGCGTCCGACTTCAGCCAGGTCACGATCTCGCGGTCTGTGAGTTCGAGCCCCGCGTCAGGCTCTGGGCTGATGGCTCAGAGCCTGGAGCCTGTTTCCGATTCTGTGTCTCCCTCTCTCTCTGCCCCTCCCCCGTTCATGCTCTGTCTCTCTCTCTGTCCCAAAAATAAATAAACGTTGAAAAAAAAAATTTTAAAAGACTATCCTGTACTTACCAGGTGGTAGTATGCATAAACAAAGAATAGCAAAGTATATCAATCTCTCTGCATTGAATTATGTTTAATGCTATTATGTTAAACAAAAGGAAAATTACATAGTTGTGCACAGAGTAGGAATGAATTTGTACAAATATGGAAAGAGTGCAACTTGACTGTGTTGGCCGGACTTCCCCAAATCTCCATTTTGAAAGTAAAATGCTGGAGAAGGGGCTTTAAATTTGATTTCTTTTCAGTTGCTATTTGGGATTAGTTAAGACTAATTTAAAAATAACAACTGACCTCTCCCCCATTTTCCTCCTGCTTTTCTACCTGCTTCCAATTTGTTGCACGCTGGAATGAATGGCAAAAATGGCAAGAATTTAGGGGACCTGCCCCCACACTATCCAGCACTGTCCTCCAGGCAGCTTAAGCCCTCTGGTGTCCTCTGTTGGCAAATGGAATCGGGGAGGCCTGGCCCAGTCCCAGGCGGTACTCAAGACACTGTGAGGATTGATGGAGTCATGGAGACGAAGAGAAGTAGCCAGAGAAACACCAGCCTACTAGCTCTACTATGTCCCTTCTCTTCATACCTCTTCATTTGTCACTTCATCCCCTTTCCTTCATTATGCCAAACAACAACCACGAAAGACTCAATGGAAGAAACCAATCCCTCTGTTCCTCCTCCTCTGGCAAAATGAGATGAAACCTCTGGCTTCTAGGAAAAAAACAAATTCTTCCACTTCCACTCTAACTCCTTATCTAAACCTCCATGTAAAGGAGTAAACTGAGACATTATTTGTTTCAGATATGATACCCATCAGTACCCCAGGGGAGAGAGGGTTTGTAAACCTCTGCATATTGCTATGCTTTTCTTTTTTTTTTTTTTAATTGTTTTACTATTTACTTTTGAGAGAGAGAGCATGAGTGGGAGAGGGGCAGAGAGAGCGGGAGACATAGAATCCAAAGCAGGCCTGAGGCTCCAAGCTGTCAGCACAGAGCCCGACGTGGGGCTTGAACTCATGAACCATGAGATCATAACCTGAGTTGAAGTTGGATGTCCAACCCACTGAGCCACCCGGGCGCCCCCCGCATTTCTAACTTTGAAGAAAAAGCTTACCACATGTGTCCAAACTTGCTCATTTAGATAATGATTTAGTACCGTCCTGTCATCTACGTAACATGTAGCCAGCACGTAATGATTATTGGTAGATTTGCACTTTGAAGGGCTCCTTTCCAAATATATTTTTACTCTGGAAAATAGCCTATGTTTTCCTAAGACTGAATTGTTTGTACTTCTTCTAAGACGTGTTATACATGTTTCAGAAACCCAAACTTTCACAAACCATTCAGACTGAGCTTCCTTGTTTGTATTCTTCTAAAAAGTAGGAGAGTATTAGAGGTTACTCCAGAAGCACTGACTGATGAAACCTGTAGAGATAAAACCCTTTACTGATCCCGTGGAATTTGCCTTTTTAAAATAAATTGCATTTTAGAATTCTTTTTGAAAAGAATCTGTAGAAATTTTTATAGATCCCATTATAAGAGAACCATTTTTTTCAACAAAAACAGGAGTAATTATATTTGGTTGTGAAACTAATGTCCTATTTATATTTCCCTTACCTTTTTTTTTTTTTTTTTTTTTGCCTGGTTATCTGTTTTAATTATAGCTTCTCTCAAGTCAGAGTTTTCTTTTTCTTTTTTTTTTTTCTTCTTAAGAAAAAAATGTTTGCAGCTCAAATAAATATACTGACCAGGGAGTCTCAAACCAATTAACTGTGCTACTTAAGAAAATCCAGCTTAGTTTTTGCAGCCAAAACAACAATAGAAATGATCTTATGATAAAATGAAATATAAATGGAAAGACTGTGTGACCACACATAACTTTATTAATTTTTTCATGATTTCTTGTGAGAATAGAGCACAGCAAGACTATATTTAATTAGACTAAAAGGTGGCATAACCCAGTGGGCTATATACGCATTAACTGAATCAAATATTACAGTATTATCTAAACTTGTTTTAACGCTGAAATTTTGGTTATGCATCAAATGTATTCAATATCCATTATGTACCAGGAAACACTGCAGTTTGGACATGTCGTTATTGACAAGATAAATCACCATTTCAGGATATGTTACAGCATGTCTAAATAAGAGACACATATTAAGCCTAAACTCCAGCTTTAATTATCAAGGTTGGCTTCCTGCAGCCAGGATTCACTAGGTAATTGTCACATTCTCAACTTATTCCTCTTAGGGGGACCCAATTCAGTGTTAGTTCTTCTCTCTAGAATTCTAAAGCTACAAGACTTATAATTATACATGCATCCATACTTTATCTGTGATTTTAACAGAAGAAAATTTCTCTTTATATTTAGACAGGCATTATAGATTCAGCTGAGGTTTGCATACAAGTCACATGAAACTTTTTTGACTATCCATTATGTCAGATACAAAGGAAGCGAGCGATGAAGTTCTGGTTCCCATTCTCCACCTAGCAAACTCTTGGGGATCCAAATACAGCTGGATCCCCTTGCCAAATGGTGCCTTAATTGCCCCCTCGCTTCTCGGGTAAAGGCTTTCTACCAAAAGAGGAGGGAAAACCTTGGATGATCTGGATCTTTGCACGCCGTTCAGAAATCTCAAACCATAATTACAAGCAGATGCTCTTTTTCTTATTCTTACTGTTTTAAATGGTTGAACTGAGACCCACACCCTTGACCAAGATCACAGGAAAGCTGGAGACCAGGTCTCCTGAGCCTTTTGAAGACCTGTGCACGTTAAATAGTAGAGTCTCTTTATCAACTGTCTAAATGAAATTGCTGACATTTCCTATAAATTTAATCTAGGATATCTTACTTTGGTGTGCAAACCATTCATTATTCTTCATTAAAAAAATGCATCACTTAAAGCAGCGTTAGAAATATGAGAGGCCATTCCAGGTAATTTCTTGCCTTCGAGACCCATTTTCACGGATTTAAAACCTGGCCTCAATTTTGCACATGTTGACAGGCCTTCCCAAATTAAACACACTAGATACATTTAATCAGCAACACCGTATTCCTGACAGAGTGAAGAAGCTCCTTCCCTCCAGGAAGAGGAAGAGGAGTCTCTGGAACAGCACACACTGCCGTCTTTAGTCTGGGCGGAAAGAGTGCTTGTAGGGGAAGTGGGCACAGCTTTTTATCTAAAGTGTTTATCATCTCTTTCACGGAGCAGTGAAGCAGCCGCTGTCCAGCACCCTTCCAGACTTGTTTCACGCGTTTGCTTCAATTACTATTGATGCTAAACTGTAAAGAGTAATTTTATGCTTGATCATAAAGAAAATGTGTGCGGGTGCAACATGGGGAAGCCGCATGAGGAAAACAATCACAGCTACAGTAGGATCTACCCTCTCGACTTATCTACACTGGAGAATTCTCTTAAAAAAATTTTTTTAATGTTTATTTTATTTTTGACAGAGAGACAAAACATGAGCAGGGGAGGGGCAGAGAGAGAGGGAGACACAGAATCCAAAATGGGCTCCAGGCTCTGAGCTGTCAGCACAGAGCCCGATGCAGGGCTTGAACTCACACTCACAGACCGTGAGATCATGACCTGAGCCGAAGTCGGACACTCAACTGACTGAGCCCCCCAGGCACCCCAAGAATTCTCTTTTAAACTGTGCTTTCCATTCAGCTCTTGAGAAAGCAGGGATAGCTTCTTCCTTCTCATGTGGTGAGTCTTTGAACGTGTACACGCTGCTTACTGCTAGGTTGGTACATACGTTGAAACTAGGCTTGGACTCAATATCTGTTTGATAGCTGTGAGGCTGTGTCTTTGAATATCTGACTTTGGCAGATCAAGGGTCTTTTTATTGAGAGAGACACCCTGATCTAGTCAACTATGACGTTTCCTGTCAGTGGTCGGTCACATTTGTGTCTTGCCCCATGCAGTCTGGGAGGTTTTTCCCACTACCTTTTTCGTCAAAAATAAATTAATGGCATATTGTCCTCAAGTTTTTTCTTCCAGTTTTGAACTGCTCTATGTATCTAACGTGGTGTCATCCCATTAGTAGGTGGGAGCATATAATATAGATGATCTCTGCTCAATCTCCTAATTAAATCTAACTAAACATCTTCCTTCCTTTCATAATGACTGCTATCTTGTAACATGAGCATATTAAGACAGCTTGTGTGATTTAACGATTCCACTACAGAAGATAAAAATCAGAAGCCTTGAGATACGAGATCCTCAGATGTTAAGTTGTGCATATTAAAACAAGATATTACAGGCTTATAACCATAGACCCTCTTAGGCTGTGTCTTTAGAAGGATGCAATGAGTTGGTTTTCTGACATGCAGCCTCACCAGGAAACACAATCTTTTTTACCCAATCCCACGAGATGTCCACAGATAGCCCAATCTTCAAACAAGGAAATCAAGTTGATTCTGACCTGTAGTTTGCTACTTTTGAGTCTCTATGAACTTGACAAACACATAGAAGATCTTGAGGTCAAAGGGTGACCCTATAGCAGACTCCCAAGAATCTTTTGCAGACATATTTCTATTCTGGGTGTTACCTTATGAGAGCCTTGAACTCTATCAACCATACTTGGTCCAGAAGGGAACACTCAGTCTAGCTTCCAGCTGTGCATGCTGAGGCATGCACCACCCCTCATTCTTCCATCGTGGCAACCATGAGAGCTAATGGCACCTGTAGACGTTTCCTTTAGGAAATATCCATTTTAGGGTATCTCTAAACAATTTTTTTCTCCAGATTTTAAGCTTCAATACTTTGCAATAAAAAGCCCGATAAAATTTGTAAAAACTCAAAGTGAATGTTGCATGTAAGGCTGTGAACATGTTTATTTGAATCTCTGGATGAAATATCTGTGGGAGACAAAACTTTGCCATCAGCATAGTACCTATTTTGTATTCCCTTCATAATGAAAACACAAGTTTTTAAAGCCTTTTAGAGTGTCGTCTGGGAAGAAAGGAGATTACAAAAGCGTTAATGGCTCTTAAAAAAAAAGTTGAGTAAACAACATATGTAATTATTTTGCAGGGAAATGCTGCTAATTAAAACCAAAATCGTTCTATTAGTATAGACACCTGCTACTGCACAAACAGTCCATTCTTACCGAAGGACTTCATTCCGGAACAGAGCTGAATTCCCAGTTCATCACCTTAAGGAATGTCCACTTTAAAACACTGCTGTAAACTTGACCACATTTATTATTGATTTTTCTCACAGTCGACATGGCAGGGTCCCAAAGGGGAAGCATACTTGTATCTTGATGGTTGTGTCTGCAGCCTTTGAGTCCTGGATGGGACAGAAGTAAGAATCAGTCTCTTCTAAAAATATTCAGAACTCACTTATCTCTGCTCTCAGGCCAGATTATCCAGATTTAGTATTTTAGTCAACATAGGAGGAAAGGAATTCAAATGTGGCTTTCCTTTCCTGAATCAATAGTCTCCTGGTATTTTCTTTAGAAATATTTCAAAGATCACCACTTTCTTGAAATCATTACCATGTTAAATGAGCTTATTTTCTCACCCTTGTCCAATGTTGTGCCCTATTTACCCAGATTTAAAATTTTTTTTAATGTTTGTTTATTTTTGAGATAGAGAGAAAGACAGAGTGTGAGTAGCAGAGGGGCAGAGAGAGAGGGAGACACAGAATCTGAAGCAGGCTCCAGGCTCTGAGCTGTCAGCACAGAGCCCGACGCAGGGCTTGAACCCACGAACTGCAAGATCATGACCTGAGCTGAAGTCGGACGCTCAACCGACTGAGCCACCCAGGCACCCCTTTTTTTACCCATATTTAAATCACTGATGGGAGCTGTGACTGTGGGTCTGCAATAGCAGTACAGCAACAAAAATAGCAGGAGTTAAGAGGCAGAAAACATGTATTCTACACTGATAACTATGTAAAATAATTTAATCGCATGCATATGTGTTTTCTTATTTTTTGTTTGCTTTTTGTCAATATAATCATATTCATTTTCATTGATTCCTATAAATGTCAAAAACTCACAAGGACATTTTTCAATTTATAGCCAGTTGCTGGCATTGGTGCTATTAATAATTTATCCCCTTTCATAATATATAACTGGAACATATATTGGATTTTTTATTACATAGTAAACTACTAATAAAATAAAAATTACCCATAATTTCGCTGCCTGTATATCCTTTGGTCATGTCAACAATAATGCCATTTTATGTGGGGAGAAAACCTGAACAGTATAAAAAGGTACAAAATAAAAAGTGAGAGCCTTTCTACCCAGTTCCTTAAGTAGGTAATCAGACTTTTGGTAGTTCTTCCCAGATTTAAGTACGTGTATATTTAATACAGAGCAAATTTTAAATACACATTAAATATAATATACATACACAAAATTCTTCTCTTTAATCATACTTTTCTGAGACCACAAACAAGTGTATGTCAATCATGTAATGACTGCACAGTATTATGTAATTTTCATGGAGCGTTATTTAGTTAAATAGTTGCTTCTTGGTGGCCCCTTTGTCTCCAGGTTTCAAGATCCTCAAATTGCTGTGGCCACGAGTGTGAATGACTCTGCAGTAAGTGCCATTGTAATTGTCATTAAACACTGGAAGGAAAGAAGGCACATGCATGGCTGGGGTTACTGACTTGCCTCGGGGTGAACCTCCAAAGGCAGGTGGTCTTGCAGAGAGTCCAGGCTCTTGCCGCTGTACTTACCTGTAGCAGACCAGCGTGGCCCGATGGGCAGCTTCAGTGTCCAGTATTTCAAGATGAGCTCTGAGATTTACAAGTCCCAGGGCTTTTTCCGAAGTAGAAGTGTGTGTAATAAATATTTGTTTATAAGTCAATAAATGCCATATAGCTCTTATCTATATGGAATAAAAAGAATGGATTCCTATAATTTTACGCTGGAAGGTGAGACTCCATCCAGAACCAAGATGTCTTTTCAGCAGAGACGTGAATGGAAATCCAAATGTGGATCTAGACTTCAGAATATAGAGTTGCATGGCTCTTTAAAATAAGATAGGATGGGGCGCCTGGGTGGCGCAGTCGGTTAAGCGTCCGACTTCAGCCAGGTCACGATCTCGCGGTCCGGGAGTTCGAGCCCCGCGTCGGGCTCTGGGCTCATGGCTCAGAGCCTGGAGCCTGTTTCCGATTCTGTGTCTCCCTCTCTCTCTGCCCCTCCCCCGTTCATGCTCTGTCTCTCTCTGTCCCAAAAATAAATAAACGTTGAAAAAAAAAATTTAAAAAAAAAATAAAAATAAAAAAAAATAAAATAAGATAGGAGGAAGTAAACTTGTGGGAGAGAGGACCGAAGGGTATAGGGGGGCGAGCAGGGATCTGGAGTATAGTGTTTGGAGAAATACAAGCAGTGCAGTATCTGAATACACACAGTGTGATCACAAAGAACCCTTGTAGATGATGGATGCCTTTTCCTCATTTTACATCCTCTCACCGGGCACTTGTAGGGGTGTGTGTGTGTGTGTATGTGTGTGTGGTGTGTGTGTATAAGGTATCCTGGGAAAGGAGGCTGAATTTCATATGTGGGTTGGTAAAGAGTAGAGGAATAAAGACATTTACAGGAAAGGTTAGTGGTACGGGTGAAATGGGATTCCCAGCTCCCTGGAAGCTGGTGTATTTAGAGGGGATAATGAGAGTCTTCCCCTGTCATGAGAATGTGGAGAAGTCTTATGGACATTGTTAGATTTCCTACAGAATCTGAGAAAGGAGAACTCTAGAACATTTATTTCATTACCTTAAGGCATGTCGGCCTCTTCCAACACTGGAATTACAAATGATACAAGGGGCAGTGTAAGGAAAAGAGATCCACAAAAGAGACAGAATTAGAGCCCAGTGGGAGGGGCGTTTGGAGAAAACAGGGCATAGCCAAGAGAGCAGCCAAGTGCTTCCCCCTTCACTTTCCTTTAATATTTTTGACATAGTTTCAGAACTGTAAAAATTTGCAAAACTAGTACAAAAATAACTAGACACTCGTGATCCAGATTCACCAACTGCTAATATTTAATTACAGCTTTTACCACAAAAGCTGATTCATTCCCCTTTCTCTGTCAGTCATGATATCTATATCTATCTATCTATCTATCTGTCATCATTTATCTATTGAGATATATGTAATTTATCATGATAATATGTTTTTCTAAACTGTTGAAGAATAATTGAAGATAGGATACTCCTTTATTCCCCAAAGTTTCCATGTATATTTCCTAAAAATAAGAAATTATTTTATGTAATCACAGTACAATTACCAGATCAGGAACTTAATATTGATTCTATACCATTATATAATCCTGGGGATGGCAAACTTATTCTGTTAAGGGTCAGATAGTAGTTATTTTAGGCTCTGCAGATCTTTCCTGCAATGACTCATCTAAGCTGTCATATTTCAAAAGCAGACAGAGAAAATATGTAATTAAAAGCCCATGGCTGTGTTCGATATAATTCATTTTCAAAAACAGGTGGCAGGATGGCTTGGTTCAAGGGTCATAATTTTCTGATCTCTAGTCCAAGACACAAATCTTATTCAGATATTCCTACTTGTGCATGGAATGTCACTCCTAGGAAAATAAAGTAGTTTTATTCTTGTGAGTCCCAGACTTGGAGTTAGTCATTTCTCCAAAGGAGCCTTTGCTCCATTTAGGAAAGAATGGTACTTAGAAATCAAGGTATGAGAGCATGTGTCGCCATTGCTGCTAGGTTTTTATTGCTTCCAATTCCTCTGAATGGGCAGAGCTGACACGTAGAGCACATACATTTACAGCATACACCCTCATCTATAGATACATGTCCCCACACTATCAACTGTCTGTCTGTCTGTCTGTCTGTCTGTCTATCTATCTGATCACCTACCTACCTACCTACCTACCTACCTATTTATCTATCTGTCTTCTCATGAGTTCACACTGACACCCTTAATTCCAATCCAACATGGCGGCATTGATTCTATGCTTTCTTTTCCTTTCCATACTTGTAACTCTCTGATAGGAGAAACCTGGCTGTCATTATCCACAGTGTATTTACTTATTTATTCAGTCCTCAGACGTACAAAACTAGTTTTAGGATTGCTAATACATATTTGAGGGCAAAAAGAACTACTTAAATTTCAATATTTGATTAAAATTATGTTTGTCTTTAGCCTGAGGAGATTAGTCCAAACTGTGCCTTAAAAGTTACCTAGGGGGGCGCCTGGGTGGCGCAGTCGGTTGAGCGTCCGACTTCGGCCTGGTCATGATCTCGTGGTCCGTGAGTTCGAGCCCCGCGTCAGGCTCTGTGCTGATGCCTCGGAGCCTGGAGCCTGCTTCCGATTCTGTGTCTCCCTCTCTCTCTGCCCCTCCCCCGTTCATGCTCTGTCTCTCTCTGTCCCAAAAATAAATAAACGTTGAAAAAAAAAAAAAAAGTTACCTAGGTTAGTACTTCCTTCACTCTCCTAGTGTGATATGTTTATATTTATTTGTGTCTGTTAATACACAGCTTTAAGTTTCCTGTCATGTTCGTTGACTTTATTTATTTAATTTTAGAGCACATGAAACATTGCCATGATTCCAGAGTCAGTACTGTACCAGAAAGAATCGAGAGACTTTTCATCGCATTTTTATTCTTTCCACCACTTTCTTACTCATGCCCAGTAACTGATCAGACTCAGTATCTGTTGGTTTATTTTTTCTCCATTTCCTTTGCTCAAATGAGCAGACACTTGTGTATTTGTTTTTATTTTGTATTTCTCCTTTTCACAATAAAGATAGAACATTATGATAATGATCATATTTTGCTTTCTATATTTAACAATATCACAGGGAAACCATTCCACACAAGTTCACAGAGATCTACAGCATTCTTTTGTTGCTGTTGTTTTTTACATTAGCTTAGTACTCTAATTTTGGATGTGTCCATTTATTTTCCAGGTATGAGCACGGAGATTGTTTCTAATGTTTTGCAATTACAACTGAGGCTCCAATGCACATGCATTTTCCTAGGGTCGGAGGTAGAGCTTTAGAATAGATTCGTGGAAGTGAGATTATAGGGTCAAAAGAGACACATACTACATTTTCTCTCCTCTCTTTCTAAAATTTTTTTTAATGTTTATTTTTGAGAGAGAGAGTAGAGCGTGAGTAGGGGAGGGGCAGAGAGAGAGGGAGACACAGAATCCGAAACAGGCTCCAGGCTCTGAGCTGTCAGCACAGAGCCCAGCATGGGGCTTGAACTCACAAAGTGTGAGATCATGACCTGAGCCAAAGTCAGATGCTTAACCGCCTGAGCCACCCAGTCGCCCCTCCTCTCTTTCTAGACAGATATTTTGCTTTTCCTCTTCAGCACATGTACCAAATCCTCTTCTCTTTAATCTGTGCAGTAATAAGACCATAGTCCATAAGAATAATAAGACCATAGTCCATAAGAATTTTATTCTTCCAGGTCTGGGAAATTTGTTGAGAAATGAATCTACCTTGCCCTCAGATCCTGGCAAGGCGAAGTGGGTAGTAAGGGAAGCTCTGAAGGAGAATAAGATGGGGGCCTCACAGAAACAGACCAAAGGAGACAAAGCTCGTGGGGTGACTGGGCTCAGCTACCGATTGCAAGAGAGGCTGTCAGCAACCTCTGATTGGAAACGGGAAGCAAGGGATGGAGGTCACCTAGAGATTTTCAGTCCTGTCGGTGCCCAGAGGAGCAGCATCGGCAACAGAGATTTTTAGATACAAAACACCCTGCACCACATCGGATCCTGAATTTAAATCCTTCACAGAAATGGAACCTGGGTTTCAGAGAACGCACTCACAGCTTATGTAAATTTCAGCCAATTAAATCAGCAAAGAATATATGAAAGCTGTTGAGTCCCGTTGGATGGATTTTGTGCCTTTTTTTCCCTAAAGGAAATAATTAAGGTAGTAGGGAGATCAGTCTCCAAAGTAGGAGAGTCTGTTACCTCTTTACCAGAAGAAATGGACAGAATCGTAATGCTCACAGGAGCTCTCCTGTAACAGACGTGTGTCAGTTTAACACAAGCCTGTACCAGCTTTACAACAATCTATTACAAGCTTCTCCCTTTCATTATTTTTCATCGCTTAGTTCAGATTCAGAAAAAAACGTGAATAATGCATAAGTTCGAATGTGCTCCCCATTATGGTAACTCCTCGGTGAAGCTATTGCTTATTTTGGGAACTACATATTGCTAAGAAGTCTCTCCCAGACCTTGCGCCAGATCTCTGTAATAAGACGCCTGTCCTTTTTTAAGGCCCAGGTATGTGTGGTGAAATCATCAGGGTTTTATTTTCTAACACTTTGATTTCTTAAAATACTCTTCTGTTAATTCTGTGATTTTCCTTGACAGTCTTTTTCATAATGACGCATTGCAAAGGCTATTGGTTGCCCTTTTACAGTTATGAAAATTTATCAGGTCCTCGTATGCTATCTGATTCCGTTGCCGTGTTTAATTAATCCCCGCAAAGCCCCTGCCATGGCTGCTATTATCTGCATTTCGCAGACGTGGAACCTGAGGCTGACAGGTGTTTGGAGCTACTTCATAGTGCCAGAGCAAAGCAGGCAGCAGACCTGGAGTTTCAACAGTGCCCACATCGGACACCTACGTGGGCTTGTCTCCCGCCGTCCTTGTCACACGAACGTGCTGTTGGACTCACAGAGATTCTTTAACTGAAGCCAGGCTGTGAGGGCAGCACGTAATCATCACTCTTTCTGTTGCCCTTGTGGAAATTAAATAGCATTTGCATGTAAGAGGTAGAAACGGCATCCTCTATCTGCTGTTCGTCATTCAAAGGCCCAATTTAGAAAATTCCCGAATAGAAATTTTTCTGTAGAGCTCACTTTGGAAACAGTCCCCGTTTTATAGAAGCGTTCAGTCACTAAGGCCACAGTACACGCCAAGCCCTGAGCCACGCATTCTGTGGGATCCGTGCCATTTCGCTCCAGTCACCCCGATCACTCTCAAACTCTGGGCGTGTCCAGGAGCCGCCTGCCTGACAGTAACCCTGGGATGCCCAGCTGTCACTTGTAACTGCGTGCATCCCCCCCACCTCCCTGCGTCTGAGATCTGTGCACCGATAGGACCTTACTGCTCAGGCCAGTGCCCTGCGGGTCAGACTGGATGGCATGTGTATGTTCCCTTGTCTCCTCCGTGCAATTTACTGTTAGATCCTGTGGACTCAAATCTCCAGAGTAGATCTTGAATCCAATGACTTCTTCCATCTTGGTGGCTGTCCCCCTAATTCAGATCCAAGTATTTCTTACCTGCTGCCTTCACCGCTTCCGGTTTCTCTGCCTCCAGGAGGGACTCCTTCCTCTTCAGGCAGCAGGAGTGGTCTTTTGAAAATGCCCATCAGATCATGTTCATATCTTTATTTTTCTTAAATGGAATCCCACCATCTCTCCCTGACGCTCTGCCTAATTCTTCACTCTTGTTTGCTTTGGTCATTTTCCTCTTATCCTAAAGTCTATCCTTGAATGTTCTAAGGTTTTCCCTGGCACAGGGACTTTTTCTTTGCTGTTCCTTTGGCTTTCTGGGATCTCCAAGCTTTTCACACAGAAGACATTCTCTTTTTCATTCAAATGTCACCTTCTCAGAGGACCTTTCCATGGTGATTCTTTATAACATAGCCTCTTTCACTTACACTCTGTCATATCATAGCACACATAATATATGCACAGCAGATGTCACAGTCTATGTATTTTGTATTCACTTGTGTATTGGCTATCACCATAAACCAAAATGCAACCTAAGGATGGAAGGATCTGCCCATGAACATGCCTAACACAGGTTAACTATGAATAAATAGCTGTTCAGTGAGGAGTAAATGCAAACTCACCACCCTCTCTGAGATGTAAATGATTGTAACCTCATTTTGGGGGCTAAGAAAATCAAAGCTTCGAACAATACAGGAGATTTCTGAGGGTCACAAATCTAATAAATGACAGTGTTGTGATTTGGACCCAGATCTGGCTGACTCCAGAGGCCAATTGCGAATCATTTTAACCATATGTTCTGCTTAAAGCTATTCTCCTATGATAAAGGACACCAAGGTGTTATTTTTCAGACACCTGTACACTGGGCTTGCCCTTAGCCTGTAAATCAGTTTGGGAGGTAAGGGTGTGATGCTGACATAGCTCAATAAGCCCTTGGGATTCAGGCCTGTTACTCTGAGCAGCAGTTACAGGCTAGAATGACCCTGTGATGTCACCACCTCTCCTCCAGCTGAGTAGAAAGTTCTCGAATGGCCAATTTATTTCCCAGGTCATTACTAATCTGGGCAGCCTGGCCTGCAGGTGGCTCTGATGGGTCCACTTGTCACAATAATGAGTCACTCTCTTACAGTAGCACAGATGAAGGGGAAAGTGTTTTCCCACTAAATCACTAAGGGAACGATTTTTAGAAGATATACAATATATCATTTCAGGTTATAGTAAATCTTATAACACCATAAAATACCATAGAATTTGCCTAGCTATGGAACTACGTTTCTCTCTACTCCTACCAAAGATAGAATAATTTGTCAACAAGCACTCCACACAGAGTTTCTATTAAAATGGTTGTAACTTCCAGCATCATCAAGGAATTTTATAACAACTCGAGGGAAATAAGTTTTTTTCTGCAAGACGTCATTTGATTAATTTTCCCGTATCTGTCTTTAGATATTTAGTGGATAGTTTTCATATAAATTTTGATAAGTTTTTGTCTACTTGTCAATAAATATATAATAAAATAAGAAAATGAGTAAAAGGCGTTAATAAAATTTTCCATTTCCTACTAATTTCACTATTTCCAAAAGGAAGCATTCATGGAGGCAGTTCGGGAGTCCTGGATGTACTCTCCACTCTGCTGGCACTTAGTTTTCTCCTCTTGGGAACGCAATGACTACCGTAGACACAAATACCTACGTTACAAGGTGGTGGATGAGAACATGGCTCCCTTTCAATGCAGTATGCATTTTATGTTCTTTTTCCAGTTGTGGTAGTGACTCTCCTGAATCGGAAAAGGTTTCTGACTGCTATGGCCCCTTTTGTGCACATGCTTTGCTTAAATGTATGGTAAAACATGCTACACTGGGTTGTAATCGCCTATTTCCCTGTCTCTGTCAACCACTAGATGCTGAGTGTCTAGGGAAGAGATGTGTCTTAGGCACTATTGAAGTTAATTGGCTTCACTTTAAATATCTGGAACCATCTGTGCCATCGTTTGTCAGTGGACGAACGAACACTTTCTCACCTCTTCCAATTCTGATAAATACACATTTGGCAAACAGCAGTCATTAATGGATTCAAGTTTTAAGTAGCCAAGTGAAAAGAGTTGTTTAAAATTAATAGGGCAGACATTATCTCACTGATACTGAGTCTACATTACAGACAGCATTTTGTTAGACACAAGCTAGCTGGCAGTCATGACTGCCTCATGTCGACTACCTTCAGCACAGCAAGAACAGCTTTATAGCCCGTACTCTGTGTTAAAGACTGAGTTCAAAACCAAAAGACCCAATGAGACAAAGGGATTCAGATGTCTAAACACAGCCATATTCCTATTTTACCCGATAAAAGAGAGTCTCAGATCAGATTTTTGTAGAACTAGGCGTTTCTCACCATTAAAAGTAGTGCTCTCTGGAATATAATTTTTTAAATGAGTAATCTTGTATGATCAGTTCATAAAATCAGCCAGAGCTAGGAAAATGTATTATCAAACCAATCATAGCGTTTAACTTTTTAAAGTCTGTTCCTTTAAACATGAAATCCTGAAGATATTCGAATTGAAAATGAGTAGGACACACAAGTGATGTCCCTCATTTTCACAAGGGAGTTCACTTCTAGGAAACCGAAGGTGAAATTTTATAACTCAGAGATGTTTCATGATCGTATCTGGAACAGAAAGAATCTCTTATCTCTTTCGTAAATAAAAGTCACAGCATTGAAATGACTAAATTACTGACAAAAGGATACTGGCCGTTTCTCTTTTCCTTTCGCCCATTTAAGAAAGAAAATAGGAATCTGCATTGAAATGTTTTTAAGATATTACATTGCATTAAAAAAAAAAGATACATTTTGACATGTATGTGTAAAGGGTGATGTGGAAACCTGATGTGTCTTCTGGTCCACAGCTGATAAGTCTAAGAAACCACTAGCGGGAGTCATTGGGGCTCACTCCTGAGCTCACCTATGGATTATCACCTATGGATCATTGTATGCTTGCAGACTGCCTGTTTCAGAGGCAGGGGAACCATAAACGTGTGAAACGTTCCCCTCCCTTGCTGGCATCTCATTGTTGAAGGTGCCACACGTAATTAATGGAGATATTAAGCCGACTGGCATCCTGCCTGCTGCTGACCTGACAGGAGGCTTCTGGGAGGCAGTCAGAAGGGCATCCCATCGCCTGCCAGCCAGCCTCCTTCTCCTACAGTCGAGCTGAATGCCTAAGCTTAGTTTAATACAGCACACTTCTCTTTTGTGTTTCCTCCATTAAGACTTTATGCATATTAGCCTGTAACAAAGGGAGGTCTCTTACTTTTCCCGTATTGAGATGGGGAAATACAGCATTGAAAGGTCAAATATCGGAAAGGTGAACTGCTGGAAAAACCGTAATTCAAACTCTGGCCCCAGAGTCTGTGTGTAAAACACCACTCTATGCCAGTAAGACTTTTATGTGGTCATAAATTTCAGTAGAGAAAGTTCATGTTGGATTAGTCATTGACTTTGGGAGGTTTTGGGCTAACAAAACTCTGTGAGCATATGTGGGAAAATCCAGAGCTTTCCTCTTAGTTTGTATGTATTCAGATCAAATGAAGGAAACAAAGTAAAAGCCATCAGATGAATAAAACTATGGCAGAATGAACTCAATCCTTTTTTCTCTTTCTTTTTCCTAAGCCAGGTTCTCCCATGTAGATAACATCATCTATGATCCATAAGGACTGAACCTATTTCCTGAGTGTTGGTTTCTGACTTGGACAGAGCAGAGCTGTGAATTGAATCAACACCCAGAAGAATTGGGAGCAATGTTAATGGAGAAAATGTCTCTGTCCAGCAGTGTCCAAAATGGAAGCAGTGGTCAAGGATTCATTGAGCAACGTCAACACGGCCCTGATGATGACACTTTAAAGCCTTTCTAGCTCTGAGAATAACTTCCCTTTAATTACTTTTCCAGTCCTGCAAGGCACAAAGGTATTGTCACTTTGAATACAATTACATGAATTTATTTTCAGTATTTCTGTTAAGACGTATTTGAATGCCTTTTCACTTTGTCTTTTAAATGCCTTTGCCTTTTAAATGCCTTTGCCTACTGGGGACAGTATCATTGTGTTATTTGAATAAGTTTTGTTTTTAGCTGATTGACACCACCAAGATACAATAGTACACACACTCCCACACACAAGTGTGTTCACACACACACACACACACACACACACACACAGTCTCCCCTTGTTCAAGCCTTTAATTTTCCACATAAGCTTATTCACAGCTTTTATATGTGTTAAAAGTAATGGCTTTTGAAAACACTCACCACGAGCAGTATCTTTTTCTGTAATTAGTTTTCTTTTTTTATTGCTATAGTTTATCCATCCATAAGTCTTCTATTTTAGGTCAAGTAAACTAGCAATTAAGTTCAGAACTAGGTGGTTTATGTTACTATAAAAAATTTTCTTCTTCTGAATTTGCACTGACAATTTCATTTTCTTAGCTTTCTCACTGTGGGGTGGATTGCCCTAATTAACCTCTGAACCACTAGGGCAAGGCAGGGACTGTGTCTGTCTCTGTAGTCCATCATGGCTAGAAACAACTGTCCTCTCCCGATCCTTTCTGAACACATACGAGGCAATGGAAAAATGTTTCTGACAGATTTCATGGGAATTTCGAATGACCACACTAGGTGAGTTCTAACATCAGAATATCAAATGATCATATAATAGCTAAATAATTCTGAAATGCCACCACAGGATGGGACCAATGTGTAACCAGGTCCTAACTTACTTCAAAGACATGGACATCCATGATTGGTACCATCGCTTTCTAGGCTCTGAATATACCAACCTGTGACTCCCCCCTTCCCTTCACGTGCATACAGATCGTAAACAATGGTGTGCCCAATCATGGTCCTATGGGCCCACCACCACTTCCACACAATAGATCCTATTAAAGCCATGTGAGAGAGAAGGAGGTTTGTCCAATGATAAAACCGTAGACAGTTGTAGCCCATAGGTTTTAGAATTAGACTGCTTGGCTCTGACTAACTTGTGATCGTAATATTTGTAGGTCTCTGATTGCAAAACAGGGATAATAAAGTTATCTAATTAATAATAAGTGATGATTAAAATAGATACTACATCTGAGAAGCCTCAGTGCAGTGTCAGATAAGAAGTGTGAACTCAGTAGACATTGTGCATGGATTTATATTTTTCCCTTCTAAATAATAGAATTAGATAATATATGTTCCAATATGGTTTTGGTTGCTTATATTTTTAATACATTTATATTAATACTCTTTACTTGAATGACACAATCATAAATGGTATTGGAGAATTTCTGCTTTAGACAGTCTTATACCTTTCAAAGGTTGTACCTACATGATAATGGGCTGTTTTATATAAATATAAATATAAATATAAATATAAATATAAATATAAATATAAATATAAATATAAATATATCTGTAATTAAAAATTAAAAAAAGTAGGTAGGCTATTTGGAACTGGATTACAGAAAAATGTGATTTACCAAAATCTATCTAGGTTTTCTGGGTGTCTGATTAACAGTTTATAATTCCTAATACACAGGGAATCAAGAGTCAAGGGCCCTATTTTGAGAGCTGTCACTAACTAGCTATATGCTCTTGGGTGAACTGTTTACTCAGTTAACTTTTTATTAGTAATATGATATCATTTTCCTAGATGTGCACTGGCTTAAGTGAACTGGTAAGGACCTGGAAGTTTCTATTATCAAGTCAGAATAAAGAACTCAAAAAATTCCAGGTTAGAAGGCATCTTACTTTATCTAGTCCAAAGATAGAAAAGCAGAATGCCTGTAGAGCCCTGAAGGTAATTAAGGGGAAGAAAGTAGAACAGCAGCTCAGATAAGATGAGAAATGGCAATTAGTAGTTAGTGTTGGGAATGTAGGGAATTAACCACTTCTGCCTGTGGTTAAACGGAGACAAGAAAATTTGTCTAAAGGGGCCAGTAACTCCTGCCTCTTATTTATTGTTGCCACAAATAACAGAGTCCAATTTTGCTAAATTTTCTGATGCACAAGTGCCAAGAGATATTCTAAGATATGCAAGAAATTAAGATTTTCATGCCAAATTCTCTAAATTTTGTATGGAAACAAATTTGTCTCTTTTTGAATAATATCTTACAGCCAAACAAAGAAATCACAGGGCTGCATTTAGTCCTCAAACCACCCAATTGCCACCTGCTCGAATACAGTCTCCCATTTGATGCTTGGATTCTGTCACAGCATCCCTGGGAAGTGATGGGTAAGTTTATGCCCGTACAACCTTGGGGATGATTTGCTCATTACCATCTTTGTCAACTATTCTCATGTCTGGGCAGTTTGGGTAGAAAGTTATTTTATTACATCATTTCTTCTAAACACTAGTGTCAATAACTCATCTGTATTTATTTTGTTTCTTTCTCTTAAACCTTAATACGCTTATATTTTTCTCTATTAAAGAATATGATCATATTTCTGTCCCCACAGTAATGCCTAAATTTTTCTGTTTTCAATGATTTCTCACAAATGTAGAGTTTCTTCCTCTTTCTGATTGAAATTGCTGAATTGACAGACTGTCTTCTTAAAAGTGTTCTAACAGCTGAATACTGTAGTCTAGGTATGCTATGTCGTTATCACAGTGCTGTAGCACATGAAACCCTCTTTGCTTCTGGAATGACTTTGCTATAGAAATTAATTCTTGCAACTATTATATTCACACCATCGTCCTCTTCATTTTCTGAGCTTTCTTTCAGTCATAGTTTTGGATGATAGCCTGCAAAATTATTTTCACCAAATAATTTTGTAGTTTTCCTTTAAAAATTGAAGTTATTTCAGCTAGGACTACAGTGCCAAAGTTCTGTTGGTTGGTTGGTTGGTTGGTTAGTTCATTATGAGTTTGGCATAGCTCCCATTATCTTCAGAAGTAGCATAGCGTTGGTGAGATCCCAAATATGGGATGAGGAGTAATCTCAAATAGCATGTCAAAGTCATATTTTCACCTGCTCTAAATCAATGCCAGTTTATGCTTGAGGACAGGGCTTGGTGATCAACTTGATGACAGCCAATTACATAATTGTCCAGACTCCATACTAGTCCTTTCTCAATGGGTTTTTATTTTATTCTAATTATTTTTTAAAGGTTCTTATTTTTTTTTAATATTTATTTATTTTTGAGAGAGAGAGACAGAACATGAGCAGGGGAGGGGCAGAGAGAGAGGGAGACACAGAATCCGAGGCATGCTCTAGGCTCCGAGCTGTCGGCACAGAGCCCAATGTGGGGCTTGAACCCACGAACCGTGAGATCATGACCTGAGCCGAAGTCAGGCGCTTAACCGACTGAGCCACCCAGGCGTCCCTTATTCTAATTATTTTATTTTTCTTCCTTATGCTCTCTATATTCTTCCTCTGCGGGAAACAATCTATGAGTCTCTAAGAGCAGTTCGAGGCTCTATTTTCTATAGGTCACTCTAAGTCACTGTGTAAGAGGCTATCAGGCTGCCAAGGACACAAGGATTCTTGTTAACTGTAAGGTGGTGAGGTAATGTTGCCCTGAGTGAGTCACATAATGTGGCACGTTGAGCCCATACCGATACATCATCTACATCTTCCCTACATTTCTGTACTGAGGGCCCGGTGAGGTCATCCAGGGGTGGTTTTAGCCACAACTCCAAGAGCTATTTATTGCTATGGAACTTCAGAAGTTTTCCTCTTCTGTCTCTGTGGGAAATACATGCTATGCTGACTGGTCTTGTGAGTAAATTTTAATAGTTTTACATAAATCCTGTTATGATGGGGGGGGGCAGTGAGACAGAAACATGGATTTGAGGCCCCCTCCCCAGTTGCTTACTTGCTGAGTTTGTAAAAGAATAAGGAGGAGTGATGAACTTTCCCACGCAGTCCCCAAAAGGAACACGTTCGTGGTGGGAGTACTCTTTTTTAGTGGAAAGAACACCAAACATGAGTGGATCAGTACCTTAACTCCCTGTTTATTCCTCTTTTAGTATATTTCCATTTGAGGGTGGATTGGTCGGTTAAGTGTCCGACTCTTGATTTCAGCTCAGGTCGTGACTTCATGGTTCCAGGGTTTGAGCCGGGACATGGCTCTCTGCTGACAGTGTGGGGCCTGCTTGGGATTCTCTCTCTCTGCTCTCTCTCGGCCCCTCCCCCGTGCTTGCGCTCTCTCTCTCTCTCTCTCTCTCTCTCTCAAAATAAGTACATAAACATTTAGAAACCTTTCCATTTGAATTGGTCCGAACCCAGTTCCTCAGGACCTCCATTTTTTTCCTAGTCACTCAGCATCCAACTAACCCATCTCACTGCTTCCTCCCCATCTTTTCTGCTCCTTTCCCTACTAAACATTTTGGGAGAAAGCTGCATGTGTGTGCTAACCTGATGAGGGAAAGCGGGAGATCCTGGCCACAGGGCACACACTTGGAGAGGTCGAATGAATTCTGGGGATCGGATGGGCAGCCTGGTGACAGGAGTTAGTAATACTGCATCCTTGAGAGTTGCTGCGAGAGACTTAAGCATTCTCACCGTACATAAAACATGACTGTTCAATGTATGTAAGGTAGTTTTGTGTATTTACCTGTGAATGTCTCGCATTCCCCACAAGTGCCACTCCAGTACTTACCATTCTTCTCAAATTCCCAAACCATTAACTCTTTTTCTAAAGCTCACCTCATTTCTCTTATTCTTGTTTTGATTCATTCTGAGCCACAATACTCTATTCTCTTGAATAGAATAAAAGATGCTTTAAACTCTGGGGCGATTCTTTCTTTTGCTTACAACCCCCACTATTACAGTGGAGGCTGATTTGTTTGGCCACAGCGCGCCCCCACAAGGCCATGGGTGCATGTCCTCAAGTCCCCAAGAGCAAGGGTGTAGGCCCCAGGTGCGCCCCCACAAGGCCGCAGGTGCACAGTTTCAAATCCGAAAGTACGTTCACAAATCTGCAGGTGCCCCCGTCCCCGCCCCTCCCAGCAAATCCGCAGGTGCTGCTCCCCCCGCGGTGGCAGGTGCACAGTCGGGAATCCGCAAATTCCCACCCCCCACCCCCGGCTCCCCGCAAGGCCGCAGGTGTCTGCAGCACTGTCGGGCTTTGGGCTCACCACCCCGTGGCTGTCCAGTGTGGACCCGGCTCTGGACCTCTGTGTCTGTCTTGTTGCCAGTCGTGGGTGTCTGTCCCTGCGCCCAGCCCATGGACTTGTGCTTCTGTTGGACTTGCATCCCCGGCCGCGGCCCGCAGGTTCAGGGGAAGCAGAGTCGGTCCAGTGAGCACCTATGAAATGGGTGCCTATTGAATAGCTCAAGGTGGCGGTGTCCTTACTTAAAAGACGGGAGGAAACATAAGGTGCCAAGTTTTCGTTAGTTTTCTGTTGCTCTGTAGCGACTTTTCCCAGCAAGAGCCCGCCTGCTTTTTTTAATGTGAAATTTATTGTCAAATTGGTTTCCATACAACGCCCAGTGTTTATCCCAAAAGGTGCGGTCCTCAATGCCCATCACCCACTTTCCCCTCCCTCCCACCCCCCATCAACCCTCAGTTTATTCTCAGTTTTTAAGAGTGCAAGAGCCCTTTAAAACTGCACTGACTAATCATCACACAGTCTCTGTGTTCAGAAGGGGCTGGGGCTGGGGCATCTAGTCGGGGACCCACTGGTGAAAATCAGGGCGTCTACTAGGTCCTAGGGCTTCCGTTTCAGCCGAGGTTGGCAGGCCTCCTCCAGGATCACTGCTGTCATCCGGAACTTAGTCCTCTGCTGTTCTCCACCAGGTCCCTGCCCTCCGGCCCCCCTGCTGACAACAGGCACCTGTATGAGTTCCTGGATGACACCACAGTCCCCTACAACAGGGCACTTGCTCTTTCCGGGCCGCATAGAGTCTCCCATGCTTCGAATGTCTTTTACTCTTAATGGCTCACCTACTTGGACCAGGCCCACCCAGCGTGATCTCAGATCCTTTCCGATAAACTCAGAGCCAACTGATTGGGAATATTCTGTATTTCCACAGAATCCCACGTGCTGTTTAAAGTCATGTAATCCCGGGAGCAGTGTTCTGTCATATCCACAAGCCCAGCTCACACTCGGGGAGGGGATTATTCAGAGCACAGCCGGCAGGGACTGGGGATCATGGGGGCCATCCTAACATTCTGTCTACCACAGACATCTGATTCGTAAAATCACTGTGAGGGTTACACCGTGAAGCATACAAAGTAGTTGATATTGCGTCTGACTCAGAGTAGATGTTCAAATAGATTATAACTCTTAGGATTTTGTCATCAGTTCATCATCACCAATGGTGATTCCTTCCTCTATCAGCTGGGGGAGAACAGATCCCAACCCAGTTTTTCCAAACTCAGAAACCTTATTCCAGCTTCATTGCTACATCCTGGGTCCTAATAATCAAAAGACAATAAGCAGATTACCGATTGATGGACTCTATAGTTTAGGTCTTGGTGGGATTGGACTCATGTTCCTAAAAACAATAAACCTATATATGCCTTCAAAATTTGAGTAAGGCCAAATTTCTATTATATCTTCTAATAAAATACTGGACTGCTAAGACAACTTTATGGCATTAACTACCACTTGAGCAACTGAAGTGGAAATCGGGAAGAGAGATTAAAAACTGCCTAAAAGTGAGGAATTTTAAGTGAGGAGGAGTAAGGCCCGCTGGAATATGGAAGAAGGAAGAAGCAGATAAGACTTTGATGTGCTAGTGATTACTCTGAGTGCTTCCTCTCTCTCTGCAGTTTAACGTCCCCCTTGAATTGATTTTGTGCAAAAATTAAGGCAACTCCAAATGATTTGTGTTCCTCCCGTTTACTTGGAGAACTGAATGGAAAGTTTCTGGGGTTCTGAGCTAAAAAACTATGTTTTCTCTCATTTACACCAGGCAGGTGTAGGTCAGAACTGAACCATTGGTCTGGCCCCTTTTAGGGCCATCTGATGCGTTTTATTGATAAAGTGTTACTTTCAAAACAACCACTGTTACTCTTGTGCTCTTTGCAGTGAGTGTTGAGCTATGTGGAGGGGCCTCCAGTGGCCTCATCAGTCACACTGCATCCTTGACAGTCTTCAGAGGGAAATGGCCAAAGAGAAAGCAAGTATCTGTCACATGGTATTTCACCGCATGCACCCAGGAACTCACACTTTTCATAGCCAGCGACACTACGTGACATGCTGAGCTTAAACGAACGAATTCCCATTCCAAACAGCATTGACGTATTGTTTCCATTGTATTAAACTGTGAGCAGGTGGTGTTTTCTAATCCCTTACATTACGTTCCTCTGCTGTCGGGAGCGAGAGGGATCCAAGACCCGAGACAGGAACTGTGGCTGGCCTGGCTAAACGATGATGAATAGAACAGGGTCCTGCTGCTCTGATAGGGGGAGCATTGGGTTTGGAAACCATGGCAACGGGAGTGTGTGAGGTGGGGCTGGCCCGCGTCCTCTGTCATGAAGAACTAATTCAACATCATCTAGCAATCTTCCGGCATGGTTCTCGTTGCCGTTGAGAAATGATGAATTCAGGCACAAGATCAGTAGTAGAAGTGGCAAGAGATTGCCTCCGATTAACAGAGCAAAGTCTTTCTGCAACCATCTGGAACTGGATTTCTGTAACTGAGCTAAATGTGTGTCTTCTAGGCTTTCTAAGGATCACATCTTAATCATTATCAGAACCCTTATCTCCTCGATAGTATGTCCTTTAACTGTCTGTCTCCTAGACTACATCTTAGAAGGCCATCACACCTTGTATCTCAAGTACCTTGTCCCATACTTGCTAGCTGTAGGCAGTCACCAGTGTGTGTTTTTAAAGTCATCTATTCAAACCGAAACACTTCCCTCTCATGTTCCACTGAGGGGTTTCAAAGCCACCAAATCCAAGTGCTGACACATGATTAGTTATATCAGCAATGTTTAATGTCTGACTTCATGATGAGCAGGTCAATAATTTGTAACATTTTCTGTAACAGCTCTGATTTTATGTACATGAAATTAATAAGGTAGAGCTGACCACCTTTTGTTGTGATAGCTTTCCCCATTCTCTGGGGCTGGACTGATAGATATGAATAATCTAGCCTCTTTAGCCTCCAGTGCTCTTATAAATACCTGAGGAACAAGCTTCACAGTTTTAGGGCTACACTGGAGATTGGGTGCACCTCTGTTTACAACTGGGATGAGACATCAGGGTAGTTGGGTTTGACCTGGGAAGCCATTCAGGATGCACCAAGAGGGTGATTTTTATCATAGCACTTTCCTGTAATAAAATTAATATTTACCAGCACCCCATGGAAGTACCAGTCACAATAAAAACAGTTAACCAGGACCATGTTTTATTCATGGTAATTTCTGACCTGGTGTCCCCTTATTTTTAAGGTGGAAATTAATGGATGACAGCAAAAAGTTGACTTGGTGGAGAGCAAAGTATTTCTTATGGGATAAGACGGGGCACAAACCACCATAGGGTTAAGACAGGTGCACTCTCTGTGGCTTTTCTCCTTACCTGCAAAACCAAACATATAATCTTGTGAACTTCAAGTTCAGTGACTTATGTGCATGGTTACCAGAAGAAGACATTTAAGGATGTTATAGGAGAAGACTGAGGTTTCTAAAATCCATCGTAATATGTAAAAACCGGATATAATTCTCTACATGCGATGCTAAGTTCTTTTAGAGGAGGACTCCGTTAGTCACCCATCTGCACTCTCTGTGTTTTTAATTTCGGGAAAAGGCTCTTCGGTTGAATGGGAGGTAATAATAGAAAGAATTTTCTCTCAATAACATGAAATTTCTTTTGAGAACATAATTAGAAGAAAAGAGGATTAATACATATTAATACATGTATCCCATTCTGCATAAATAGATGCAGTTCAGAGGCTGACAGAGCCTGAATAATTTTCTGGAATCAGGAGATTCTTTCTTGAGAACTGAGTTCTGCGTAAGGGGGTCCCAAGGGCAGAGGCACACGCTGGGGGAAGGAGAGGGGAATCAAGAAGAAAGGCATTCTGAAAAGCAGGGCTTCCTGATGAATGGAGGTCATTGAGACACCTGCTGGCTGGAGCTGAAGGGCCACTCACGGGAATGAGGTGAAACGAGATGAATGAACTCTAGCCACTGAGGAAGGCTGCACAGAGCCAGGTGCCACTCCTAGGAAAGTGATGGTTTTGTGCGGACAAGTGAAACACAAAGGACCTTCTTCAACACGATAATGACTGCTAACCTTTATTGAATGTTTATGGACCAAGAAATATGTATTAACTCCTTTCCTAAGAGGCAGGTGTTATTATTAATTCCATTCTACAGAAGAAAAATGTATCAACACAGAGCAATTTCATAACTTGCCCCAAAGACAGAGCTAATAGGTAACGGTGGGGATTCTGATCCCAAACCCCTGCACCGAGGCCCCATCATGCTTGCAGAGCAGCTGGAGATCCTTATTCCAGTAGTTGGCATAATATTGAGAGGAAGGGGTCAGATCTCATGATGAAATCAGCTTCAAGCTCAAGGCAATCCACCCTCCCCTGCCCCCCGCCCCGCCCTCTGAAGGAAGCAGTCTTTTGGGGGAGAAGAACATCTTCTTCTTTACCCAGAATCTCCTCCCCTAAATGGCTGCTCCTCTTTGTCGTGGTAGAAAAATACTCGTTTATACCCAAGAGCTGTTAGAATGAAAATAAAGTGTGATTCAAGTCAGTGCAAACAAACAAACAAAAAAATCAGGGTGCAAGTCTAGCTAGAAATTCTTCTCGACACAATGGCATGGATTCCTCTCCAGACGTAGATATATGGAACCAGAAACTGGAGGTGATCACGAAATATCACCAAGAAAGTGTAATCTCTAGGGGGAAACGTGGATGTCTCATAAAGAAAAGAGAAGTTCAGTGGGGAAAAGTTCTGAAAGGAGAGACTTTTGGTTCTTTATGCCTTAAAATGCAAACTAAAAAACAATCAGGGGTCTGCCAGTCATTTCTCCTTTTGGGGAGAAAATGAGATTATTTAATTCCCTTCTCTGCCATGAAAAACATTTTATTTCAAAGGGGACAAGCACATAATTTGCCTGGGACATTCAGCCACGAATTTCTCCCTTTGAATACCAGCAACAATGAAACTTTGAAGTGCTGTGCTCTCATTTTTATGTTCAGAATTCTGCTTTCCACTTTGATCTTAACGACTTTACAAATGAACTACTCCACTTGCTCTGGTCCCTTTTTATGATGTGGTTCCTTGACAAAGGTTCTGTCTTCCTCTGCTTGCCAAAACTTGGAACTTGGAAGCAATCAAGAGATCCTTCAGTGGGTGGATGGATGAATAAACAGGTGCATCCAGACAGTGGCGTTCTAATCAGCCCCAAAAGGAAATGAGCTATAAACTGATGAAAAGATATGGAGGAAACAAATTCACATTGCTAAGGAAAGAAGCTGATTTGAAAGACTACAGATAGTGAGATTCTGACTGTATGACATCCTGGAAAAGGCAAAACTGTGGAGATGGTAAAAGATCAGGAGTCACCAGGAATTAAGGGGGAGGGAGGGATGAACAGGCAAAGCACAGAGGATTCTGAGAGCGTGGAAGCCCCCCTGCATGACAGTTGATGAATACATGTCCGTATACACGATCCTGTATAATGTGTAATAGATAATGTTCCCTACGCCCAAGCCCATAGGATGTACAACATCAAAACGAACTTGGATACACATGATGGACTTTGGCTGATTAGGACGTGTCCATGTAGGTCCATCAACTGGAACAACGTGACCTCTCATGGGGGGTGCTGATAATGGGGAGCAGGAAGCATCCAGGAAGTGTCTGTACCTTGTCTTCAGATTTGACGTGAACCTTAAGCTGCTGTAAAAAATGAAATATGAATAAAAAAATTCCAAACGCTCTGGTTTTCATTAAGAGTAGAAACCAAACTAGAGCGATTGACAATGTGCGAAATGTTCCCATGGAGATAAACTGCAAACTTGAAAGATGCTACTTTTAAAAATATTAAATAATAAAGTCCCAGAAGTGCTAGCCTCAGAAACAGCAAACACAAAATTTGAAATCAACCCACTAATAGTAGCGAGGGGTCATATATGTAGAAAGTTTGACATTAAGCAAATGTTAATGTGCTAAAAATTACGTGGTAAATTTGACATTTGTTCAAGAGGTAAGCTAATTTTAGATTCATACAGTCTCCCTCCAAGAAGTAAATTTAAAAGTCATCCTAGTCAATCACATATCCCTGCTTTTATTCCTACCATTATACCTGTAACACAGAGCAGTTGAATTTGGTTCGAATGCCTCAGAAGTTTGGAAATTCGTTCTTCCTCATGCAAATCTGTCTTTGGACATCTCTGATTTATGGCAAGGTTTTACTATTATTGAGAGAACCTGTCTTGATTCCCTTCTTTTAGTATAGACAAATTCCTCCAAATTATTCATTTCTATTATGCCTTGCACATTGGGTTTTACTATCATCATAACAAGGAAATCGAGGAAGGCTGTTTGATCCTGAGCCCATTTTAACAACTAATCTTAAACTTAAAGTTTGTACATTATTTCCAAATGATGTCACTGTAAACATTTTTTGTGTGTCATTTTTTAATTCCTTAATATAGCATATATAGCACACATTTTATTGCCACCATTCTCCGCTGCTGAATTTTTTTTGTAGTTTGTTTATTTTTTGAGAGAAAGAGAGAGAGCAAGCAGGGGAGGGGCAGAGAGAGAAGGGGAGAGCGAGGGAATACCAAGCAGACTCTGCACTGTCAGCCCAGAGCCTGACGTGGGGCTTGATCTCACGAACCGTGAGATCATGACCTGAGCTGAAATCAGGAGTCAGATGCTTACCCGACTGAGCCACCCAGGCTCCCCTCCATTGCTAAATTTTTAAATATACTAGGACACTCAGAATTGAAAGTGGTGCATGACTCCTAGACTTTGGAGACCACTGCTTATGGAAACATCTGAATGACCATTCTCTGGCATGTTGTGAAGAATGTGATACACCTTCTGCACTTTACATAGATATAATTTAATACATGAAAAGCTACTCTGGTTTTGGTACTTTATGCCTAAAAATAATATTCATTTAATCATTCAGCACATTTTTATTGCTCTCCTGTCATGAATCCAGAAGAAGAGGACATAGTTGTGAACATGACAAATTCCTGTTCTTTCAGAACTTCCTTCTAGTGCCACGCAACATAATATAAGCACATAAAATAAGTAAAATAACTAAACAACATAATTTTAAATAGTGATAAAATATATACTGAAAACAAAAATTTACAATGGGATTTACAAATGGTGTTTATATATTCAAGAAGATTTTTCTGAAGAGGGGATGGATTTTTAAATGGGTATGAAAAAAAGGAATTCAGCATTGTAGTGCCTCAAGTGAGAAACCGTCCCACAAAGCATATCAGCCAGGGCAAAGGCCCTGAGGCAGGTATCAGTTTGGTCCATTCCAGGAAGAACCAGAAAGAAGCTAGTATGTCTGCTGAATGTCAACCAAGGAAGAAAATATTAGGACATTGAGACAGAGAGGTGAGTAGCTGGTCATTCTAAGCGCAATGGGAAAACACTGGATTCCCTCTAGATACCCTCTAAAATTTCCAATTTATTTCTGAGTTGTTCGTGTAATTCATGTGCTCCAGGGATAAACTAGACCTCATGTCCCCTTGACAGGGATATTTCTGTATGAAAGAGAATAAACAGGTTATATGGGCCTGTGAGGAAAAGCAGGAGGACTATGAGGGGGTCACCAGAGAAGTTCAAGCCAAAGTTGGTGGTGTAACTTGGAATAGGGTCAGGGCCCCTTGTTACGGAGAAGTAAACCAGAGGTCCCAGTGGCAGGTCAAGCAGGATGGTAGCCACGAGGCTGAGTTCAGTTTGTGCCATGTGGCACGTACGTGGGCTGGAGGCAAACCTCACCATCCGACGTGAGCAAAACCAGCCAACGCTGGTGAGCTGTCTTCCCGAATCAGAGCCTCCCTCAAAACAGAAGGCGTGCAGAATGGACTGTCCTCCTTAAATGTGGGCTAACACTTCCTGCGTGTGGTATCGCGATGAGACTCCAGGCCTGCTGACAGTGGTGTCATGGGACTTTTAATTCAGGCTTAGGAAGGAATCCCTAAGACAAGTTTTATATGAAATTTTGTCTCAAAGACGTAGGCAGTTATTGGGTGTGAAAAGCCAAGTATAAGTTATGTAGTAAACAGATTTTGGTTTCTAAAGCAAATGTAATATCCCAACAAGACAGGAGCATGGTGTGTAATTCAGAGGGTATTGAGATGGTGTCAGAAGGCCAGGGACACGGGATTAATCCCCCCGTGAACCTTATGGCATAGTGGGCTCTGTAACTACTGGGTCACGGTCTAAAGAGTCTTCTGATTTCATTGTGTCATGTTGGTAAAGGATTGTCTTCTGTTATCACATCTCAGCTGTTACAGATTACAGAGACTGGCCCATTTAATTTTCAGCCCCCCCCTTTTTTTTTTAAGTTTATTTATTTATTTTGAGAGAGTGAAGGAGAGAGAGAGCAGGGGAGGGGCAGAGAGAGAGGAAGAAAGAATACTAAGCAGGACCTGCCCTGTCAGTGCAGAGCCCGACATAGGGCTTGAACTTGGGAACCGTGAGATTACGACCTGAGCCGAAACTGAGAGTTGGTCACTTAACCGACCAAGCCATGCAGGTGCCCCTCGTGCCTACTTTTTAAATCAGAGGTAACCATATGCAGCTTTTTCATATGGGCTTTCCAGTTCTGGGGAAGTGATTCTTATCCCAACTTATCCCAACTCCCGGAGGTCCTCACCCTTCCTGGTGTTTAAAAGGCAAAGAGAGGGGCGCCTGGGTGGCTCAGTCGGTTAAGCGTCCGACTTCAGCTCAGGTCATGATCTCGCGGTCTGTGAGTTCGAGCCCCGCGTCGGGCTCTGGGCTCATGGCTCAGAGCCTGGAGCCTGTTTCCGATTCTGTGCCTCCCTCTCTCTCTGCCCCTCCCCCTTCATGCTCTGTCTCTCTCTGTCTCAAAAATAAATAAACGTTAAAAATTTTTTTTAAATAAATAAAAGGCAAAGAGATGAGTCTATTTCGAGCATGGATCTAGGTTAGAATCCAGCAAATGCCTGATCAATTTTGTCAGAAGATAATCTCCAAACTTCCAAGGCCGTTCCTAATACACTGATATTTATTTCAAAAGAACTTTCTCTAGCGCTCATTTGATGAGTCAGCGCTAAATACCTGGGTCAGATTCTAAATCAAATCTTTGAGAGGGGAAGGTATTCCAGCTAGTTTGCCATCCATCTGAATCTTTCATCCAGTTACTGCTCAAATTGTCAATTAGCCATTCTTGTCGGAACAGGTTAATTTGGCAGTAACTTCTGCTTTGGACTTGTATCCAAGGACACTTATCCAAGGACTTCAGTTCAGTCACAGTTTTTTCCCTAATAATTCACCTTCTCTATTGTAGTCTGGACAAAAAGGACAGTGTCAAGGAAACCATCAGATGCCATATTGTCCCCAGCCCAACCTTCAAGGGCACTGAAATGTGAAATAATTCCTCAACTTAAATCTGTGTTACATTTCATTTGATGCATTGATTAATCCACTATTGAGCACAGGGAAAAAATTTTAAAAAAGCAAACATTCAATTAAGAAAGACATTGCTGAATGAATAAGTAAATAAGTGAATGATTACAAAAATAAGTGCTAATGTATCCACATAGAACTACCTTACCTACTTTACAGGAATATAAATTTAAATGAAAACGTTTAATGATGTCTTTAGTTACTGAACTTCGGCAAACCCCAGCTTCCTCATCTTTAAGTGAGGATAAAATAATACATGTTCCAGGGGCGCCTGGGTGGCTCAGCCAGTTATGTGTCTGACTTCGGCTCAGGTCATGATCTCGCGGTTCGTGAGTTTGAGCCCCGCGTCGGGCTCTGTGCTGACAGCTCAGAGCCTGGAGCCCGCTTCAGATTCTGTGTCTCCCTCTCTCTCTGCCCCTGTCCCACTCGTGCTCTCTGTCTCTCTAAAACAAATAAACATTAAAAAAAAACTTTAAAAAATTAAAAAATAATAATACATGCTCCATCACGTTATTGGAGGCAGCAAGACAAGCACACCAAATGTTTTTTTTTAATCTTTTATATCATTTATCCATATATTCATTTTTCATTGTAAAGCTTCTAAACATGCTAGGCACCAGGATCGTTGTTTTAAAGCACTTTATCCCACTTAACCTTCAAAATGTCTCAGGCTTGACCATCCGTATAAATGGGGAAACTGAGGCTTGTCCACAGTCTTACAGCACTAAGGAGAATAGCTGGAATTCACTCTTAGGACTTCTAACTCTGGGCCCAGGGTTGCTGCCATTACACCACATCGCCTTCCCAGGGTGTTCAGTTAGTCATGCTGACTTCTCCCATGGCCACAAAATGCATATCAAATAGCGGTGTGGAAGGAAAGGATGATGGCTTTGGAATGTATTTATTCATTTAACAGAAGCTGTATCCACCACGTGGAATGCACTGTTCTAGATGCTGAGGACAAACCTGCAGACAAAAGCGTATCCTGCTGCTTATGGACATTTCCCATGAATAAGAGAGACGTCTCTTCCTGTATGCTGGGCTTGCGGACGTATGCGCAGGTGGAGGGCGCAGGTTCTTAAACAGGCTTGTCAGGACAGACCTGTCTGCGGAAGTGAGGACTCAGCACAGAGCGGAAGGACACAGAGCAGTCAGCCATGCACACGTCTGGGCAGAGGGAATGACCGGTGCCAAGGAGCTGGGAGGAAAGCCTGCTTGATGCGCGGCGGAGACAGAAGGAGATTTTGAAAATGTATTTTTTTTCTGGCTGAAATAAAGCTAAACCTTTTTCACCTTCTGATTTCCAAGTACCAAAAATGAAAGTGCAAAGCAACATTTCCATCATGAGCACTGTTGACCGGACATATGCCATGTGTTTGGCTGGAGCCTAAGCATCTACACTGATTATCTCATGTAATCCTTGCAGACACACGGTGACAGAGGGGGTGTGTTTATCCTCTGGAGACAAAGAACTGAGACAGTTTCTTTACCCTTGCATGGGTGACAAGTGACAAGGGATGATTTGAAGCTTGGACTCCTTGATTCCAAAGCCAAAC
The DNA here is from genome assembly GCF_022079265.1 of Lynx rufus. NCBI lineage: Eukaryota > Metazoa > Chordata > Mammalia > Carnivora > Felidae > Lynx > Lynx rufus. The sequence continues at coordinate 3,853,875 of NW_025814840.1, read as the reverse complement.
GTTGACATTTGTTCAAAATCATTGAACTGGGGCACCTGGGTGGCTCAGTCAGTTAAGTGTCTGATTTTTGATTTCCACTCAGGTCGTGTCATGATCTCAAGGTTCGTGAGTTTGAGCCCTGCATCGGACTCTGCGTTGACAGAGAGGAGCCTGTTTGGGATTCTCTCTCTCTCTCTGTGCCTCTCTCTCGCTCTCTCTCTTTCTCTCTCTCTCAAAATAAATAAACATTAAAACAATCATTTATACTGATAAATAGCACTTGAAGTCTCACACATCAACCAATAAGTCCATGTCATGATATAGCTACATAAATTCATGATAAAGAAATAACATTCAACAATCGACGTATATAAGTTGTCTTCATTCCTACTGAAATTCTGTGAAATCTTTAATAACTTCATAAAGCACTGACAAGGTATGGCAGCTTCACAGTTAATGATTTGGCGCTTCTAAGCGCAATTACCCCCACAATTTGTGCCCACGCTAGAGTATCCTGGTCTATAGCATTTTTCTTCTGAGATAGCATCAAGTCACTGATAGAAATTAGAGAGAGATTCTCTCTCAGTTGTTCCCAGGTGACGTGAGCCCTGTCTAGGTGCATGGGGTGGGGGGGTGAGGGTGCAGAATCAAAGCGAATGACCCCAGCTCACCCTCACACTTAGGGCATCATCAACCAAGCATGTGACAGGTGGGCTTTGCCCGTGGCCTCTGTTAGGAAACCAGATCACGGCGCACAACCTCTCAATAGAACATGTGTAAAGGATAGTCACATGCAAATAGCTGACTATAAATAAGTTCTTTCTGAACCCATGAAATGTGGAAGATTATCGCTGATAATCAGAGAATATAAAAATCATTTTGAACTCTTAGCTGTGAGGGCTAACTATAGAGAGCTGATATAAGTGGTAGGGTTTAAAGTAACCCAGAAAAAGAGTTAACCTGTAGTATGATTGTTTTAAGTACATTAACCACGGGTAACTTCTCTGTGTGACTGTTCAACCTCACGAATTAAATATATTCTGGGATAAGAGATTTGTACAACTCTTCAGTGGGTTTAATGAGCACATGAGCCCTGAGGACCTGAGATAACAGCTACAAACGTAGAAATGTTAATTGAAAGTTAAATGAACTGTCTTTCGCCAAGGGCACAGCATTTCTTAAGTACTCACACTGGCTGACTGCGTTCGCAGCAACTGATACCCACCTCCTGCCATTTTTTAGACCTGTGGTGCACATAAGTCACTGTGTTCTCTGCAGTACAGCTCCATTCTCCAGAAGACCAAAGGGGTGGCGGTCAATAAGGGTGGTGAGTCGATTAATGCTGATACCTTGAAAATCAATAGTACAAGTATGAAGACACTCTGTTACTTTGTCACACCTTGGCAGGACCAAATGCCAGCTCTCGGCACAGAGGTATTAGGCACTCCTGCAAAGTAGTTCTCGAGTTCGGTATCACGTGACCCAGCCATTCGCACAAGCACGCTGTGTTCTGCTCCAAACAAGGCAACCAAGTCCTTTCGTTAAATGCTGACGGTCATCTTTCTGGGCAAACTAAAATAATTCCTTTCCGAATGAGTATCTTCTTTACCACCTCAGGCATCAATTTTGTCATTCATCAAATTGTACTAAAAAATCCAGGTAAGTGTTCATACCTCCCCATTCAGATTTATTCTGAAGATACATCTGCTTTAGTGTATATTGAAAGGGAAAATTGTTAATGCATTGAGTTATTGCATTATTTTGAATTGAAATTATTTTTGGAACACATATGACCCATTTTCTCTCCATTAATGCATTGGATTCCTGGGGCTTCTGTGTCAAACTACAGACGGTGGCTTAAAACAACAGACATGTGATCTTTCAGGTTTTAGAGCAGCAGTTTGAAATCTGTGTGTGAGCGAGGCAGGGCCTTTTGGAACTCTGAGAGACACCTGCTCTACACCCATCCCCTAGCTTCTGGCACCCACACTGGTAGTCCCGTGATGCCAGTGTCTGCCCATCCTCACGGGACCTTCCCTATGTCCTCTCTTCCATCTGTGTCTCTCCTCTTCCTATAAGGACGCTTGTCATTGGATTCAGGACCCAGCCGATTAATCCAGGATGATCTCATCTTGAGAGCCTTAACTTAATCACACCTGCAAAAACTCTTTTTCCAAATAAGCTCAAGTTTACAGGTACTGGGGTTTAGGACTTGGACATTTTTTTTTTTCAATTAATGAAGTTTATTGTGAAATTGGTTTCCATACAACACCCAGTGCTCATCCCAAAAGGTACCCTCCTCAATACCCATCACCCACCCTCCACTCCCTCCCACCCCCCATCAACCCTCAGTTTGTTCTCATTTTTTAAGAGTCTCTTATGCTTTGGCTGTCTCCCACTCTAACCTCTTTTTTTTCCCCCTCCCCCATGGGTTTCTGTTAAGTTTCTCAGGATCCATATAAGAGTGAAACCATATGGAATCTGTCTTTCTCTGTATGGCTTATTTCACTTAGCATCACACTCTCCAGTTCCATCCATGTTGCTACAAAGGGCCATATTTCATTCTTTCTCATTGCCACGTAGTACTCCATTGTGTATATAAACCACAACTTCTTTATCCATTCATCAGTTGATGGACATTTTGGCTCTTTCCGTAATTTGGCTATTGTTGAGAGTGCTGCTATAAACATTGGGGTACAAGTGCCCCTATGCATCAGTACTCCTGTATCCCTTGGGTAAATTCCTAGCAGTGCTATTGCTGGGTCATAGGGTAGGTCTATTTTTAATTTTCTGAAGAACCTCCACACTGCTTTCCAGAGTGGCTGCACCAATTTGCATTCCCACCAACAGTGCAAGAGGGTTCCCGTTTCTCCACATCCTCGCCAGCATCTATAGTCTCCTGATGTGTTCATTTTGGCCACTCTGACTGGCGTGAGGTGATATCTGAGTGTGGTTTTGATTTGTATTTCCCTGATAAGGAGCGACGTTGAGCATCTTTTCATGTGCCTGTTGGCCATCCGGATGTCTTCTTTAGAGAAGTGTCTATTCATGTTTTCTGCCCATTTCTTCACTGGATTATTTGTTTTTTGGGTATTGAGTTTGGTGAGCTCTTTATAGATTTTGGATACTAGCCCTTTGTCTGATATTAGGACTTGGACATATTTTTTGAGGGATACCTTTAATGCACTACAATTGACAAGGTAACACCAGTATAACCGAAATGTAGGCTTTAGTTCATTTCCTTTCAACATCCTTTCCAAAAAGATTAAGGGAAAAAAGCCTTGCATTGAAGGTTAAAAGATAAACAGTCATTTTCATCAATGCACTGAACTACTTATGATTTTTACATCAGGATAAAAGCAATTTTGAGTCTTGTCAAATTCATTTAGACACATTCTTCAAGAAAAGTTGTGTTATATTTTATTTATTTTTTTGCCTACATAGATCTTTAAATTTGCTAGTATAATAATTACTATTATTTTTATATTCAAGTTAGTTAACAGTGTAGTCTTGGCTTCAGGAGAAGAACCCAGTGATTCATCACTTACATATGATACCCAGTGTTCATCCCAGAAAGTACCCTCCTTAATGCCCACCACCCATTTAACCCACCCCCCCGCCCAGCAACCCTCAGTTTACTCTCTGTATTTAAGAGTTTCTTATGGTTTGCCCCCCCTCTGTTTTTATCTTATTTTTTCCTTCCCTTCCCCGATGATCCTCTGTTTTCTTTCTTAAATTCTACATATGAGTGAAATCATATGATATCTGTCTTTCTCTGACTGATTTGTTTTGCTTAGCATAATACACTCTAGCTCCAAATTGTTGCAAATGTCAAGATGTTATTCTTTTTCATTGCTGAGTAGTATTCCATTACAGACACACACACACACACACACACACACACACACACACACACACACACACACAATATCTTCTTTATCCATTTAGCAGTTAAGAGACATTTGGATTCTTTCTATACTTTGCCTATTGTTGATAGTATTGCTGTAAACATTGGGGTGCATGTTCCCCTTCAAATCATCATTTTGTATCCTTTGGATAAATGCCTAGTAGTGCAATTGCTGGGCCATAGGGTAGTTCTATTTGCAATTTTTTGAGGAACCTCCACACTGTTTCCCAGAATCGCTGCACCAGTTTGCATTCCCACCAGCAGTGCAAGAGGGTTCCTCCTTTCTCCACAGCTTTGCCAACATCTGTTGTTTCCTGAGTTGTTCATTTTAGCTGTTGTGAGAGGTATGAGGTCGTATCTCATTGTGGTTTTGATTTGTATTTCCCTGAGGATGAGTGATGTTTAGCATCTTTTCATGTGTCTGTTTGCATCTGGTTGTCCTCTTTGGAAAAGTGTCTATTCATGTCTTCTGCCCATTTCTTCACTCGTTTCTGTGTGTTGAGTTTGATTAGTTCTTTATAAAAAATTTTTTCAACTTTAATTTTTGAGAAGAGAGAGACCGAGCATGAGTAGGGGAGGAAAGAGAAAGAAGGAGACACAGAATCTGAAACAGGCTCCAGGCTCTGAGCTGTCAGCACAGAGCCTGACGCGGGCCTCAAACTCATGGACCGCGAGATCATGACCTGAGCTGAAGTTGGACGCTTAACCGACTGAGCCACCCAGGTGCCCCAAGTTTGATAAGTTCTTTATAGATTTTGGATACTAACCCTTTATCTGATATGTCCTTTGCAAATATCTTCTTCCCATTCCGTCAGTTGCCTTTTAGTTTTGTTGATTATTTCCTTCACTGTGCAGAAGCTGTTTATCTTGATGAGGTGTCAGTAGTTCATTTTTGCTTCTATTTCCCTGGCCTCTGGAGACATGTCAAGTAAGAAGTTGCTGTGGCCTAGGTCAAAGAAATTGTTGTCTGTTTTCTCTTGATTTTGGTGCTTTCCTATCTCACATTTAGGTCTTTCATCTATTTTGATTTATTTTTGTGTATGGTGTGAAAAAGTGGTCCATTTTCATTGTTCTGCATGTTGCTGTCCAGTTCTCCCAGCACCATTTGCCGAAGAGACTATCTTCATTACAATGGATACTCTTTCCTGCTTTGTCAAGGATTAGTTGGCCAAATATTTGTGGGTCTAATTCTGAGTTCTCTATTCTATGCCATTGATCCAATTCTGAGTTCTCTATTCTATGCCATTGATCTGTGTGTCTGTTTTTGTGCCAATACCATACTGTCCTGATGATTACAGCTTTGTAATATAGGCTAAAGTCCAGGATTGTGGTGCTTCCTGCTTTAGTTTTCTTTTCCAACATTCCTTTGGCTATTTGGGGTCTTTTGTGATTCCATGCAAATTTTAGGATTGTTTGTTCTAGCTCTGTGATGAATGCTGGTGCTCTTTTGGCTGGGATTACATTGAATGTGTAGATTGCTTTGGGTAGCATTGACATTTTAACAGCATTTTTTCTTCCAATCCATTAGCATGGAATGTTTTCCATTTCTTTGTGTCTTCTTCAATTTCTTTCATAAGTCTATTGTTTTCAGCATACAGATCTTTTACCTCTTTGGTTAGGTTTATTTCTAGATATGTTATGGGTTTTGACGCAGTTGTAAATAGGATTGATTCCTTGATATCTCTTTCTGTTTATTATTGGTGTATAGAAATGCAACCAATTTCTATACATTGATTTTACATCTTGTGACTTCGCTGAATTCATGTATCAGTTCCAGCAGTTTTTTTGTGGACTGTGTTGGGTTTTCCACGTAGAGTATCATGTCATCTGCAAAGAGTGCAAGTTTTGGCTAGTATAATTGTTTTTTAATTGTGCCAAAGCATCTCTCAAGAGGCCTTTAGTCAACCAGATTGTTTTTAAGGAAAGAGATATGAGCAGCAAATAATAATATGGCCCTTGCCATGGGAAAGAGGTAACTTCAATATTGGCAACAATAAAACAAAACATTAAAAATCATAGAAGAGGCAAGATTGGAAATATAGCTTGCTAAGAGAAGCAAACAGGAAATATAAGTGGACATTAAAATAATTAATGGTTTCTAGTAATCAGAAAATTTAATACAGAAAGAAAACAATAAACAAACAAAAAACAGCCTTGTATTGAAATCTGTTTGCAACAGTTATCACTTATATGTCACTTAAAATCCTTGTGACCTCAGGGTGCCTGGGTGGCTCAGTCCCTTGAGCATCTGACTCTTGAATTTGGCTCAAGTTTATGATCCCAGGATCTTGGGATCAAGCCCTGCATCAGGCTCCTCACTGAGCTTGGAGCCTGCTTGAGATTTTTCTCTCTCCCTCTGTCTGCTCATGCTCTTTTTCCTCTCTCTCTCTCTCTTAAAAAAAAAAAAAATGAAGAAGAAGAAGAAAAGAAAAATCCACATGGCCTCACCTTATACCCCACGCTGTTCTGGTAACTAGCTCATACAGAATTAGACCAATTTGGAGCAGGAATGATCCACTCCTGGCCAGAAGCTCCTTCCAAGTCCCAGCTGGTATTTGCCTCTAGGAATGTGTTCAGGAGTCACTTGTGAAGAAGCTGGAATCCTTGGACAATTAATGCTCTGAGGGACAGCCCTGGACCAATGGGGAATAGGAATCAGTTGATAAACGTATGCTTCTTCTTTCCCTTGAGCAGATAATTCTGAGATACTTCTCATAAGCCAGTTACGGAGGCCCTTCAAGTCAATCCACATATCAGCTCTGGCCATGGCCAACTTAACAACACGTCCCTGTGTTGGCTGCTTCACTCTGCTGGTCTCACTTATGTTTCCTGGTGTCAAATTCCCAAATCTATTTCTCGACAATAAACTTGTGTCTCAAGTGCTGAAAACCCAGCCTAAAACAAACACTTTCTTTCTCTCTGATTTATGAAATGAATTGTCATTATTTTAAAATCACCTGTTTCTTTATTAAGATAAATCTAATTAAAAAATAGTTTGTTCAGAAATTCGTGCAGATATAATGATGAAGTTTTATTGTAGTTTAATTTTGGTCCTGGGTATTATAGTAGTGATGGTAATGATGAGTGTAAGATAAGAAAGAGGCCATCTTGTGTTCTTCAGATAGAGGTTTTTCTAGGAATGTCGAGTTAATAAAAGTTAACTACCCTTAATCAAATGCTTACTGTCTTCTTTATCAAGTTTTATATTGATTGATTGTTTACATTTGTTTTTTTAAGAGTTGATTTGCTCTTAATGGCAGGAAAAGGAAGTGCAATATATAACACAACAACTATTATACTTTATAATGTGGGACAGCCTATTTATATCACAGTGATTCGAAAGTATTTTGTAGCAGGTATTGTGCTCAATGTTGAGAATTCAGTGGTGAGTGTGGCCCTGAACAGTTTCCTCAAGAAACCTGGTCCTGTGGAATGGCAGTCAGGTACGTAATAAGACCCTGTGAACTTGGGAAGAGAAATTCGATGAGATTGGGTGGCCCAAGGATTCTTTCATGGGGGCCTTAGGCTCTAAACTGGGAAGTAAAAGTTCTGATAGAATTAATATTTTTGAAAAATCATTCACATGATAAGCAAAATAAGTGTCCCCTTATTAACTTTTAATATACTCACAGATAAGGCAATTAACCTGGGCACTTAATTGTATGGAATTAAAATTCTCAGGGGTTCTAAGGATGATCACATCAGATTTCACATGTAAATCAGAGCCCAGTAGGAGAGATAAGACTTAGTATGTTAAATTCTTGGTGAGCTGATGTTTCTCTAATCCTTTATTTCTTTTTCCTGGCTTAATTACCTTCTTGGTAACATCTAACATTTTATTTCAAGAAGGATTATGCTTAAAAAGACTGTCATTCCAGGACATGATCTGAAGTTTTAAAAAATCACATTAATTTCCCTATATCACATTGCTTATAAACAGTCTTTTCTCCATTTTTCTATTTCCTGGCTTTTAATAACATTATTTTTACAAGGTTGTCATTTTACTGTAGAAAATTTAATCCACACCGTATTTGAGTATAATCTCTCCCTCATGAGCTTGATAATAGGATTTGTTATTTGTATTTAAAATAATTGCTGGGACGCCTGGGTGGCTCAGTGGGTTAAGCATCTGACTTGATCTCAGCTCAGGTCTTGATCTCGGGGTAGAAGTTTGTGGCCTCATAACAGGTGTGGAGCCTACTCAAAAAAAATAATTGCTTAATACAGTCTTTGTTATTGTTGTTTGTGTTGTTTAAGCTTATTTATTTTGAGAAAGAGAACAGGGGAGGGGCAGAGAGAGAGAGGGAGAGAGAGAATCCTAAACAGGATCTGCACTGTCAGTGCACAGCCCAACACGGGGCTCAAACTCAGGAACCATGAGATCGTGACATGAGCCAAAATAAAGATGCTAAACTGAGCCATCCAGGCGCCCCAAGGTCATCCATAAATATTTCTCTTGTAATATCATAATTCTAAAGGGGTCAATGTATTGTATTCAATAGCCCTGTGCATGTCCATGGAATCAGGGCAGAGGATTGAACACTGTTAGTCTTTCTCTTAGCTGTAAGGGAAAAGGAAGAGCCAATTTGGTAACAGCCTGCCACCCATTAGACTTGCCCTACTGGTCTTCATGGATGTTGGGCCTCAGTGGCAGAGAACTCAGCTTCCTTGAACACCTGTAAAAGCTCAGATGGTCCTTGGTTCCTGTCAACAACCAGACTTCCAGCATTGTCTCTCTCCTTGTCTCCCTCCCCACCCCCAAACCCCACCCCAGCCTCCTGCATACCCACTCCCTGTTGCCCAAAAGCAAGACCATGAGGGAGGTGAAGGGGAAAAAAAAAAGTTAGGGAGGGAGGCAAACCATAAGAGACCCTTAAATACTGAGAACAAACTGAGGGTTGATGGGGGGTTGGGGAGAGGGGAAAGTGGGTGATGGGCATTGAGGGCACCTGTTGGGATGAGCACTGGGTGTTGTATGGAAACCAATTTGACAATAAATTATATTTAATACAAAAATAAAAATAAATAAATGAAAGCAAAACAATCAGGTCAGTCTTGGCTGCAAGTTGTTCTTCTGTGAAGGTCAGAAGAAGTAAAAATTCCAAGTTTGGCCTCAGGACTCAGCCGTGTTCCACCAGTGATGTTTTTCCCACACAGAATATGCACTGAGATTCATTACACGGCCTTATACCTTACACAGCTTCAGGGCTGTGAAGATACACGTTTTTGTGACAGAACTCGGGAATGAAGGTTGTGCCAGATGGAGGCTCTTCGTGTCTAATGCAAAGTGATAAAAGAAGTATATTCATGAAACTGGGAAAAGGAGAACTACACAATCAAGTTAAAAAATGTGGTTTTTGTTTTCTGTGCATAGCACAGTTAATAAAAGTATCAAAACATATTCCAGAAGCTAAGATTTTTAACCCCAGGCAGTCACCTGCAGAACAGCAGAGGCACATGTGGGAACGCAGAGCCAGAATTAAGGGAGTTTCTCACCAAAGTGGAATTTCTGCTGAGCCTTGAACAAAATGGCCTCATGTTTGGGTTGGGGAGACAGGCTTGACTTTCATTTAAATGCAAATCTAGTCTCCTTCAAAAGAAAAGTTTGGCTGGTATTAAAATATTAACTGTATAAGATCTGATCACAAAAAGACATACATAAAATATTATTAACTTTTTTTAATTGGCTGATATTTAATTGGCTCCTTAGGAAGAATGCCGTAAGAAATCTACTCCTCTAAACTTGCATACAGCTAGAGTCTTCAATTAAATACCATCAATTAATCCTGAACTAAAAATTAGTTTATTCTAGAAATGTGATATACAGAGTGGTCTTTGAGAATGTTCATTCTGCTGTGATATTTCTAAGAAATTTAAGGATGGGAAAATCTTGTCATCTAACGTTTTGTCTAGTGAATGAGCCTGGCTGGATGGCTCAGTGGGTTAAGCATCTGACTTCATCTCAGATCATGATCTCACGGTTCATGGGTTTGAGCCCCACTGCAGGCTCTGTGCTGACAGCTCGGAGCCTGGAGCCTGCTTCGGATTCTGTGTCTCCCTCTGTCTCAGCTCCTTCCCCGCTTGCGCTCTTTCTCTCTCTCTCTCTCTCTCTCTCTCAAAAATAAACAAACATTAAAACAATTAAAGTTTTGTGTAATGAAAGGCAGATATAAAATTGCAACCCAATTTTCTGGATTATTGCATAATACTGAATACCTGTCCTTAGGGACAGTCAGTTCTTTATACTGAGAAAATAACGATCTTCATTCATTTTGTAAAAAATAATCATCGTGGACCAAGTGGTACAAAAAAGTCCTACCACTCGCGAGTCATAAGAAATCGTGTGGTGACTAAAAGTGAGAGGCAAGAGGTCCACGTGAACTGGTAGAAGGTTGGGTCAAACACATTGCTTGCCTGTTGGTCAGATTGCTTCTTTTCAAGAGTGGAGGCACAGGGGAATAAAAAAAAAGCACACAAGTTACTATACTTTTCAGGGATAAATTGATTTTGCCAACTGTTTCTGTGCAACAGCAAATGTTCCTCATTCTTTCTCTTACTAAGTAACATTTTTCTAGAATTCCAGAGGTTTTCCCTTTTTGACAGTGGTTCTCAACTTTGGCTGTGCCTTAGAATCCTGTGGAGAGATTTTACCTTGCTCTGTGCTCAGGCTGCATCCTGGACCTGTTACATCAGAATCCCTGCATATGGGAACAAAGCACCAGTTGTTTGAGAGCTCCCTGATGAATCCAGTGTGCATTTAAATTTGAAAAGCACTCTTTTGAGGTTCAGTGAGGATTCTCTCAACTAACAGCTATTTAGAACAGGAGTTCTCAGCCCTGTGTCCTAGGGTTGCTTAAAAGATGGTTTCGTGTCTTCTTACAATAGCGCACAAATATTTTATACCTATGTGGGATCCCTTTTAAAAATAAATATAAACCGGTCTTCCTCTCAGAGAGGAATTTTAAGACTTTCCGTGCCTTGGAGAGGCAAAGCTACCTACTTGCCTTCCCATGTGTCCCACAAACACTGCTTCCTCTAACTCACTTTCCACGCACAGCGGAGACGTGTTTTTTTTTTTTTTTTAATTTTTTTTCAACGTTTATCCATTTTTTGGGGGGACAGAGAGAGACAGAGCATGAACGGGGGAGGGGCAGAGAGAGAAGGAGACACAGAATCGGAAACAGGCTCCAGGCTCTGAGCCATCAGCCCAGAGCCCGACGCGGGGCTCGAACTCACGGACCATGAGATCGTGACCTGGCTGAAGTCGGACGCTTAACCGACTGCGCCACCCAGGTGCCCCAGGAGACGTGGTTTTTACCACAAGGAGGACCACCAGCAGTGGGAACACGCTGGTTTGGGGAACAGCACAGGCTTCGGTGTGTGCTGTGCCCTGATCTGGATGGCCTTCTCATTCCCTTCAGTGTCCCTACATTTTAGACACTGTTGTTCCTGTCATAGTCCCCACCCCCTGCCTTTTTAGAACATTTACTAAGACAACTTGGAACGATCCCTTCAGAAGCATGTAAGTCTCCCCGCCTCTGGCCAGTTTTACAACCCAAGAAATGTCTTTCTCAAAGACCTGTGGACTGTGTCTTTGAAATGCGAGCACTGGAGGAGATAATACCTTTATCCCGCTTCTCTGAGGGAGCCTAGGCGCCCACCTTCAGTAAATAACATCTAACAAACAGGCACAGAAATATTTGCAAACTCAAGAATTACTCAGTGTGCTGAGTATATCCCTACGGTCAATCCCCAGCCCCCACAAAAGTTTCAGTCCCTTCCCTCTGGCTCACTCTGTGCTGAAAGCCTTTCTGCTCTTTGTTTCACTGGGGTGGAGTTCAGTCTCTCCGTCCCGCTGACATGGTCTTGAACCGAGTCTTCTTGTGCGTTCCATTTTTGTGGTGCGAGTAAGTCTTACTCTAAGTACCTGGATTTCACACCTGTGCTGTGACTCACGAGCGGCGACATAGCAAAGTGTTTCAAATCTCTAACCCTCCTACAGCAAAATGGACAAACAACGACAAGACAACAGTAACTACCTCGTAGGTTGTTTCCAGAGCACGAAGCAGCAGCTAGTGCCCTAGAGTTCTGGTTTCCATCAAGCACTTCCCACAAGCCTGCGGTGGCATGTGACAGCGAAAAGGTGGGCTCTCAAAACGAAATCTGGGTGGAATTCTCAGAATAGGAATGGAGTGGAACAGATGAAAATACCGTGTGACACTGGGTGCCGTCCATGTCCCTGTTACTCCCACCCCCTCTGTGTCACCAGGATCCATCATTTTCAGTTGTCGCCTGCCCGCGTACGTGAAATGCATCATCGCGTCAAGTGGAAGTGACTTCCTGGCGATTTTAAGGATCTACCACAATGAAGCACATGGTTCCGGAAACTGAAAGTGACATCCAGTTGTAGTTTGGTTATAACGACACTTGGAGATGTCCCGGAGGAAAGCCTGGTGCACAGGTCATGAGCGTTTTGTTCAAGCTCAGCCTCCGTCATCCGCCAACCACGTGCCCTTGGAGGAGTCACTTCAGTGCCCTATGTCAGCCCCGCTTGGAAAGTACGTGGGTTGTGATGGATAGTGTGTCACTGTCATCTGACAGCTTTGATTCTGTCTCCTTCAGGGACATTCACAGCCTCTCAAAAAGTGAGGTGCAGCATCATGTTCAAAAACAAATCTTTTGAATGGTTTTAGTTGAAATATTTCATAAAAATCAGTCCCAGAAAATGTCCTCACTCCCTTTTTACTCCTGCCTATCTTATAAAAATCACATTGTCTGTTTCCATAAATCTGAGGTGTGTGGGTTTTCTCTGCCTCAGACAACTTGGCTGGCGGTACATCTCTTATTTCTCTTCTGATAGGCTATTCCTCCTCCATCACCAGTGCTCTCATCAAAATCACCGAAGTATTTTACGGTGGTTCCTTCCAGTTTGACAGTTTGTGCATCTAGTCAAATGACGAAATGAGACAACGTTCAAATCGATGATAGACAAAATATGAAAGGCTATTTATTGAAACCGAACATAGGCAACACAAATATTAAAAGTTTGCACCTTGTTAAAAAAGCAAAGTGCGTAACAGCATATGATATACTCTATGTTTGTGTGGGGGCGTATTGCTCACCTTTGCAAAAAGAAACAGGAAGGATGAAAGAAAATGAAATTGGTGAAACCATATGGTATCTGTCTTTCTCTGTATGGCTTATTTCACTTAGCATCACACTCTCCAGTTCCATCCACGTTGCTACAAAAGGCCATATTTCATTTTTTCTCATTGCCACGTAGTATTCCATTGTGTATATAAACCACAATTTCTTTATCCATTCATCAGTTGATGGACATTTAGGCTCTTTCCATCATTTGGCTATTGTTGACAGTGCTGCTATGAACATTGGGGTACAAGTGCCCCTATGGGGGAGGGGAAGGAAAAAAAAAAGAGGTTAGAGTGGGAGAGAGCCAAAGCATAAGAGACTGTTAAAAACTGAGAACAAACTGAGGGTTGATGGGGGGGTGGGAGGGAGGGGAGGGTGGGTGATGGGTATTGAGGAGGGCACCTTTTGGGATGAGCACTGGGTGTTGTATGGAAACCAATTTGTCAATAAATTTCATATATATAAAAAAATTAAAAAAAAAAGAAAATGAAATTGGTTCCTGGCAAGGAGTTCAAGGGGAGCAGGAGCCAAGAAAGATACATGGCTGGTTTACATTTTGGTTTGGTAGTTTGGTTTTAGAAGCACATTAATATTCTCCAAATGTAAATACTAAAATAAAAGAAGAAAACCTACGACCCTATGTAATCAGAAACAAATGAACCCAAATGAATTACATAATGATACTGAAGTGGTATGGGGAGACCTAACCCACCTAACTTTTTAACAGAATACTTTATATATCCACAGTCTGTATTAAAAAAAGAAATAAAAAAGTTTGCACCCAAAATTTGGATCAATCTACGATAGCGCCATCAACTTATCAATCTTCCACTTACATTTTTAATCCAATAATTATTTGTTGAGTCCATATTGTGTCCCTGGAACTAAAACCGTTCAGTTCTTGTAATCGTGGTGCTTGCAGACTAACAGAGAGGTAAAGAGTAAAGACAGATAAAGGAGAAGTAATTATTCACTTGCAATGGTCACAAATAATAATAGGGACTTAGCTAAGAGTCTGATGAAACTATATAAAGGAAGATACTAAGCCAACGTAGCACACAAATTTCTCTGAGAAAATTATATTTAATTTCAGAGACACACACACACACACACACACCCAACACAACACTGATGTGTTTCATTGATTCCAAATTCAAATGTATATTGTTTCTACCATGTTCTTTCAAGTGTGAGGGACTCTGTGAGGGATATAAAAATATTCCCGTATGCAAGGAACGTACTATCTAATTAAAAAAGAAAGAAAGCCGCTTTGACATGCCTATTTCAAGACAGCCTCTTACTAAGTGCCAGATAGTACAGACAAGAAGTGTACACTAGGTTCCAGAGGAAGATGGTCTAATGTATGCTGACGGTAGTCGCCTCCCAGCCATGAACAGAAGAGGAAGTAAGTAGTTGTGTGGAATCAGCTGGGTTTTGATTTCTGGTCAGAAGGGAGAAAAGATGAGAAATAGTAGTAAAATCTGGAATAAAACTTTGTACTGGAATCAGCTCTAGCTAGGAAATATTTCACAGAGGTTACTGATAGAAACAGCTTCATGTGAAACTTTATAGGCCTGTTAATGAGTGTCAATATCTGTCTGGATATTTCGGGGGGAATGAACACATCCTTAACCTGTTCTAGAATATTCATCATGCAGTTTGTTGGACACTACAGACAAAACACCAAAGGGGAGAGAGCTTATGTGGTGAATAGATGGGAGGTTGCTTTTTTTTTTTTTAATGTTTATTTACTTTTGAGAGAGAGAGAATATGAGCAGGGAAGGGGCAGAGAGAAAGGGAGACAGAATCCAAAGCAGGATCCAGGATCTGAGCTGTCAGCACAGAGCCCGATGCAGGGCTTGAACCCACAAACTGTGAGATCATGACCTGAGCTGAAGTCAGACACTTAACTGACTGAGCCACCCAGGTGCCCCAGGGAGGTCGCTTTTCTAAGCAGCTTATTAGTTGGCCACTTTTTGGAGAATGTAATAATAAATTGATGTGTAAAAGGTGAACATATGCACCAAAAATAGCAAATGTTTGTTGAAATAGCCAATGAGCCTTGCTGAGGTGCCTGGTTTGCCCTTTACCAAAAGTAGCACTTAGGAATACAGATCTTTTGAATAAATCTTGTATGCCTTGATTTTCAGAAAATAGTCCCAAGCCTCACCCGAGGGCACAGATATGTGTGGGAGGGAGCCCAAGTGCAGGAAGAGGCAGTGAGAGAAACCATATATAACTAAGGTCAGCAGAGTTGCAAAGGCCTTTCAATGAGAACCCACAGTTCACTGTTCTGTTCATTGACGTAATTGTCTTGACTCGGGGTAATAGAGAATGTGATGTCTTCCGGTTAAGTCTGAGAGGAATGAAATTATCCTTATGGTGATACACCTGTTTACTCTTCCTATTTCAACATAATAAATCCAGTAAGCAGGCAGAGATGTGTTTTCCACAAGGACATCCATTGTTGCCTGTGGTATAAGCACATGACCTTCCTTCAAGTGCACTGGTATATGAGAAGAAAATCATAAGACTATTACTGCAGGCTCCTGTTTTCACACTTACCTGTTTTCTCTATCTGGGTCCATATATGTTATCTCCCTTCCTAATATAATCATGAACTGTCCATGTCCAGATTATAAAGCCTGCATGTAGGAAGCCATCCGTTCTCACTGATTTGGGATGCCATTCTTCCAAAAATTTGCCTTCATTTCCTAAATTGTGATAATTCCCCTTTAATTCATCCTTTCTGTCACACAAATATGTGATAAAATCTCATATTTAATTGTTCTTTAATTCTCCGTTGACCCCTGCTCCAGGACACTGCCAGCAGATGCCCTATTTTTCCGTAACGTTTCAGATCTAAACTCCCCGAAGAAAAAATGCTCTGTAATCACTGTCCTCAACATTGTTTGCTTGTAGCTTTTCTCTTGAGTTCACTCTAACCAGGCTACTGTCTCTACCATTTGATTGAAATGGCTCTTATCAAGGTTTCCAATGGCTTGTACGTTCCCAAAACCCATGGTCAACATTTGTGCTTTATCTGACTCATCCCCAAGCAGCGTTTGACACAACTGGTTTGTGAGATCACAGCCCGATGGCCCAGCCCCAGTAAAAGATGGACAGTTAATCAGAAGATTGTGAAATGCATCTCCTTCCCAACTTATTTTGAGTTCGTTGTCAAGCCTTTTGTACATCTCCATTTCTTTGGTGCTGGTTACTGGGCAATTATTATGTTCCTTTCCTTGATTTTTTATGTTTCTTGAAGTCTTGCATTGTTTTCTTCACCTTTGAAGAACCAGTCACTTCCTTCAGTCTTTATTGACTGATTTAGGGGGAGAAATACGTTCAACAGTCAGCCTGCTTGGGACTCTGAGGCTCTCTCAGACTTCTACGGATGTGTCTACGCCACACCTCTGGTGCCCTTCCGTGAGTGTGTGGAAGTTGGGGTGGGGGTAATTCTTAAGCATGCCTCCCAATCTTGCAAAGCCAGGGCAGAGGCTAGGAGGCTCCATCTTGTTTGCCCCAGGGTGGTGCCCTGCAGTGCTCAAATTCGTGTGTCTTCTCCCCATCCTGCAGCCTCGAGCCATTTATCTGTACGTGCTTGCCAACCATCAGCAAATGCTCACACTGGCCACCTGCAATGACGTGGGCAGGGAGCCAGCCACAGAAGCCAGGGGAGTGGGACATTTGTGGGGTCTGTGGTGAGGCATTGAACTGGCTCAGGGGCAGGCCCCCAGATGGCATGCACAAAGAAGTTAATAGGATCTGTGGGCCTTTCTTGATTTCTGAGCCCTGACTCCCACCTCTTGTCCCTGTTCCCAGCCATCTCTCTCCTTGCGGCCCGGCCTGCCACCTCAGTGTTCTGGGTGAGATCAGAAAGAATTTAGCTGCACAGGCTGGCATCTTGCACAGCTGGGGAAGCTGGATCCTCATTCATTATGCTCCCCTTTTCCTGCTGGAGGAATCATGGGCTGATGGGTCCTCTCATGTTCCTGAGCTAAGCTGCACCGGGGAGGGGTTGTCTTGGATAAGGTGACTCCTTACGCTCTTCCATGTGTATATTTAGGAATTTATGTCTCCTGTGGTGTGCAGGAACTTCTCTGCTGGTCTCAGACTCCTACCAAAGTGCTCTTGTCTGTGGCTGGCTGTCCAAATTGATGCTACTGTAGTGCGATGATGGAAAAAAAACTCCTATTCCGACAGTGCTTGTAACTCCAAGTTTAGCCTGGGACTTCTTCTCAAAGATAGAAACGTGCAAAGAGGGAAAGAAAGATCATTTTGCTACAGAGAGACGTGACAAATGCTTCTTCCCTAGGTTAGCAAGGACACCGCCACTGGTCATAAATCACGGAGAGTGTGTACCCTTGATATGCTGTGATGGTCCTTTGCCTCTGTGAACTTCCTCTCATAATCTGTTAAGTTCAAGTTAATTATGCAGAAACATTAGATAGACTCACATAGAAGAAAGTCCTACAATACACCTGAGGGGCATTCGAAAGGTCAAGGTTACCACTAACAAGGCAAGTTTGAGAAACTATCACAGCCAAGAGGAACCTAGGAAGAAAAGGCAATGAATGACACAGTATTATCCTGGGTGGGATCCTGGAAGAGATAAAGTACATTAGGTAAAAACTAAGGAAATCCTAATAAACTGTGGAGTTAACAGTGTATATATAATAGTTCATTAATATTAGCAAATATACCATATTATATTTCTTATTTTTTTAAGTTTGTTTGTTTATTTTTATTTTCAGGGAGAGAGGGGGGATAGGCAGAGAGAGAGGAAGAGATAGAGAGAGGATCTCAAGCAGGCTCTGAGCTTTGAGCACAGAGTCCGACATGGGGCTTGATCTCATGACCACGAGATCATGACCTGAACTGAAATCAAGAGTCAGACACTTAACCGACTGAGCCACCCAGGCGCGCCCCAAGTGTGTGCTTATTTTAAAAGACTTGCTTAAAACACATAGTTGCTTCAGACACAGAAACAAAAGATTCTAGCAGCATATTTATTTGCTTAATGGGGTTTTCTGGAGCTGCGTATCATCTCTTTGTTTGTATTGATTCCCCATCTGTATTCAAGCACCTTAGAGTTCAAAAAGTCCTTGTGGGGCCAACAGACGGTGAGGGATATGCGTGGGGGTGATGCAGTCACCAGAGGCAACATCCAAACCAGACCTGTGTGAGGTCGATAATGACAGAAGAATCATAATATAAACAGTCTTTAAACATAATCACATCTGAAAATAAACTCAATGCTTATTATAATGAATAATGCTGTATAGGGTTTTTTGTAATGTGAAAAGTGATTTTGTCTGTTTGTTTAACTACCTCGGTGAATTGGAGCACCAGAGTTGAGAGTAAGTTCTCACCAACTCACCTTATTAACATATTTATGTGGCAGGAAGATTCGGAGGGTGAGGGGTGAGGTTCCTCTTGTAACTGACGTGGATAGTAACATGATTCTGAGAGACAGGTGATTAAAATGGGGAATGTAGGTACCAAGTAGATTCTGAACATTACAATATCATCAATTAGGCTTGAAGGTTTTCCACTGTTGAGTCAAAAAAAGTAAAATCTGGCACAGAAAAAATTAAGCAGAATAAGAAATTACTCACTCTTGAATATGAGAGTTTTATGAGTACATTTGTCATGAGTTTTTCTATTGTATTAGTGCTTGGCACCAAACTATTAGTAAAAAGTTAATGAGATTTTAGTTAAACTGAATGAAGTCTGTTGTTAAATGTGTTATGCATTCTATAAAATATTAAAGGACCTATCTGAATACTGTGTTACAATCAGTTTTCCAATGGTTAATCCATGCCATAAATATTTACTTCAGTTGTTATTAAGGAGCTAAAAAAATATTTTGAAGGCATTTGAAATGACTGAATGTTTCAATTAGCATAAAGTGCTGTGTGTATCTTTAGAAAAAATAGTAACTTATTTACCTAACCAATAGTAATAACTGTAAATACATGCATTCCCCATAATAAAAATCCTAATTTGAGAAAAGTTCATTCAATTACCTGCTTCAAAACCTTTATTTTTGTTTGTCTGGTTTTTTAAAACAATTTTTTTTTCTTTTAAGAAGCCCCCACACCCAGCGTGAGGCTCGAACTCAGGACCCTTAAGATCTAGTTGCATGCTTCACTGACTGAGCCAGCCAGGAGTCCCTAATTTTGTTTTTTTGTTTTTTGTTTTTTTGTGTGTTTTTTTTTTCAGTGCAGGGTTTATGTATATGGAAATGTTTGTCTTCTCATATTTTGCACTTATTTGATGAAGAGAATATATTTTATTGTATTTAGTTTAAATTTTTTTTAAATGCTTCTCTATTTATTTTGAGAAAGAGAGGTAGGGGAGGGGCAGAGAGAGAGAGAGAGAGAGAGAGAGAGAGAGAGAGGAGAGAACCCCAAGCAGGCTCTGCACCCAACGCGGGGCTCAAAGCCACAAACCGTGAGATCATGACCTGAGCCGAAACCGAGAGTCAGATGCTTAACCTACTGAGTCACCCAGGCGCCCTGGAATATATTTTAAAAAGTCATTCTTTCATCCATTTCTTCTCTCTCAAGCAACATTGTAATTTAAAGTAAATGCCCAAAAAGAGAAAAGTAATATTTTTCCTTTAAATTGCAAGTCTTCTTAACTTACAGTCAGTCAAGGGCTCACAGAGCTACGTACACAGTAGGACTTGCAGCTGAATACAGTAGGCACTGACAAGGCGAAACGCTGCAGATGCAAATCTGTGAATTATGTATAAAAGCAGCTTAAAATAGATGATAACAAAGGATTTCATGCTAAATGCTAGACTCAAAATTAGTACCTTAATGACTATTCCACTACCGTTGAGATTTAAATTCTAACCAGGAGATAATTTACATTTAATCAAATACACTTACAAAACAGTGGTATTTTCAGCAAATAGTTAATAATGGGGGAATATAAAGAAATTCTCCACTTCATGCCAAGATAATTCCCGATGATTTGTAACTAGATTTTTGCTAAGAGTTTTGATATATAAAAATGTTGCTTTAATTTGACAATCTAGGTCACTCACACTTTGTGCATAGCTATCACTAAATATTATGGACATTTTTTTTTTTCAATGTTTATTCATTTTTGGGACAGAGAGAGACAGAGCATGAACGGGGGAGGGGCAGAGAGAGAAGGAGACACAGAATCGGAAACAGGCTCCAGGCTCCGAGCCATCAGCCCAGAGCCTGACGCGGGGCTCGAACTCACAGACCGCGAGATCGTGACCTGGCTGAAGTCGGACGCTTAACCGACTGCGCCACCCAGGCGCCCCTGGACATTTTCAAACATGTGACAAATCTGTGGTTTTACTGGTTGTGTTAAGAGCAAGAATATCTGACAAAGATCGCGTACTTCTCTCTGAAAAGTTGAAGTCCCCAACCTTCACCAGCTTCCAGAAAGGACGTGCATTGTCCCCAGGGCACAGAGCGTGAACCAATCAGTGTGGGATGTTACTAATCCACCACCAAAACCAGGAAGCAAAGGAGGCATACAGGAAGTGCTTCCTGGTTAAGATCATGGGTCCTGAGTCAGGAAGATTCATAATCAAACTCTTAGCTATTTGGCAATTGACTTTTCACATGCATTTGGGTTTAGAAACTATCAGAGAACTTAAATATTTTTTAACAATGTATAAATATCTTTTTGAAACTCTTGCAGAGGCATACAATAAAAGCGGTTTTCTGAGAAAAAAATAGATATTCTTTCTACATGTTTGAAAAAATAAAGGATGGAAGAAATCATTTGCCCATTGTTAAAAAATAGTATAGACGACCACTGTATGAAAACCATTCTGATGATTCTGTGGATGTCCGTGTCTCTCCCAAAATCCATGTATTAAATGGGGCACTAATCCCCTTTTTGATGGTGTTTGGAGGCAGGGCCTCTGGAGCCCTCATGAATGGGATTAGCATCCTTACCAGAAAGAGACACAGAGACAGAGACAGAGGGAGAGAGAGATGATCTCTCACCGGTTTGTGAGGATACAGCAAAGAGGAATCCATCTGCAAGCCAGAAAAAGGGGCTTTATCAAAAATTACATTAGTCTGGGGCGCCTGGGTGGCTCAGTTGCTTGGGCGTCCAACTTCGACTCAGGTCACGATCTCACGGTTTGTGGGCTCGAGCCCCGCGTCAGGCTCTGTGCTGGTGGCTCAGAGCCTGGAGCCTATTTCCGATTCTGTCTCCCTCTCTCTCTGCCCTTCCTCCGCTCATGCTCTGTCTCTCTGTCAAAAATAAATAAACATTAAAAAAAGTTAAAAAAAAATTGCATTGGTCTGCACCTGATCTTGAACTTTCCAGGCTCCAGAAATACGTTTCCCTTCTTAAGCCACCCAGTTCGTGGCATTTTCGCCATAGTGGCCCGAACTAACAAAACAACTCAAATTATGTTCTTAATTTCATATATTCATGGTAATATTGAAGCTGCAACTCTCTTAGTAAAATATTGATAAGAAATATTCTTCTTTTTTTTTTTTAACTCAATGGTAAAAAAAAATGTAATAAAATTTGCCATATGTGACCACAGAGAAACACATTTTAGTTTCACTTTCTTGTCCGTCCGGATCAGTTACCGGGTGAATTCTTTGTTAAGCAACCTGAGTCTTGAACATTTTATGACCTCTACCTTCTCTTGTCAGGGGAGAAATGCTTTACAACCTAAAGCCTGAAAAACCAAGCTTTTATAGGCCCACCCGACTTGTTTTACAGTGTCTGCTTAATGAAAGCTGATTGCATGCTTAAAGGGATATCTATATTTCTTTTTTTTTTTAAACCGATTTACTGAGGAATAATTGATATAGAAAAAACTTCCATGTATCTACTATGTACAATTGTATGAGTTTGGAGATATGCATACAGGTGCAATGATTCATGCTCACACTCAATGTAATAAACACAGCCCTCACCTCCAACATTTTCCCCTGCGCCTCCTATGTGTCTGTGTATGTGCCCCAAGAACAGTGAATGTGAGACCCACTTGACATTCCTGATTTTGTATTTTCCTTGATCAAAGGGGAAGTGCTGTCATTTTGTTTACGTTTCTCTTAAAAGAAGTAAGATAGAAGGTTTATTTTCACAGCCTCTTCCCAGCTGCCTGACCTTGGGCAAAATCCTTAATCTCTCCGTCTCATTTTCCATATTGCTAAATTGTGGGTAATAACAGTGTATTGTTCAATGAAATTCTGTGTGGATTAAGTAACATAATCCTGTAAAGAGATTGCTTAAGTGCTGGCACGTGCTTTAAATTGTTTTGTGTTATCTTGGACGTCTCCACAGATCGCCTCGAAAGGAACTAATCTGCTGTCACAACCCCACGTAGTGGCGCACACAGGCACCACCAAATGATCTCTTAATCTGGTGCTATTATTAAGCCACAAATTAAGTAATTAAGCTGGGGAGAAGGGGAGTAGATAAACCAAAGCAGAAGTAAAGACTTCGTAAAACAACACGGTCTTCTTCCCAGGGAAATGACAAATAGTCCGTGTCCATTTTTCTATTTGAAGGACAGGGCCCTCCCTCGTGCTCATGTCATGACAAGAGATGAAAGGGTTTGCATTTGGATGATAACAATGTAAAAAGAATATAAACAGTCTTTACTTCGAAATGGGTAATTGAGGTGTAAAAATTATACATATTCATGTCGGTGGCTCTTGAACTTGAAGAATGATCTATGTGGGTTGAAGTACCACTAAACTCTAAGCTCTGAGCACTTAGGAAAATATAACCACTTAGAAAGAAAACATTATGAAGAGTTCCAATACTAGCAGAAGGAATAAATTTAAAAATTATCTAGCAAAACAATCATTGTCCTTGCTGTGGAAAATGTGGTTAGGTATTCTCATTCACTGCTGTAATAATGATTCAAACAGGTAATAGTCTGTTTAATTTGGCTGACTTTGGAACGTACTGCCTTCCAGAAAAACAGATGTTCCTTCAGGGAACACGTGAAACCACCTATTAAAATTATCTATGTCTGTTGGGATGTACCCACTGATAAGTAAAAACCAAATTAGAATTTTTGAATTTACTATACGAAATACTAAAATTGTCTCTTTCAATATTAGGGTACAAACACCGAATGCAAACATTTTCCACCTTCCTTCTACCGCGCCAGTGATGTTGTTTGGTATTTATTTACAGGTAGTTGATAGTGGGGGTTTCTTCCTTCTATTTTTTTATTATGGTATAATATAAAGACAATAAAATTCATCTTTTTTAACTTCACAGGTCAGTGAGTTTTGGCCAGTGTTATTCAAGAAGCAAAATGTTTCCCCGGCCCTTTGAAGTCCACCTCCCTCTGTTCCCCGCGTTAGCAACCACTTCTCTGTTTTTTGTTGCTACACCTTTGCCTTTGCAAGAATGTTCTACCAGTGGCATTCTATAATATATTCACTTCGACTCTGTCTCCATCATAGCACAACACATTCGAGATTTGCTCATGTTGCTGCATTAACATTAATAGTTCATTCCTTCCTGCTGCCTGGTGGCATGCCATCATGTGGGGGGCCCACACTTTCTTTATTCCTCAGTGCTTTCTTGACATCCGTATGTCTTCTTTGATAAAGTGTTCAAATTGTTTAGTGTTTATTATTAGATTTTTTTTCTTATTGACTTTTGATTTTTTTTTTTTTTTTACATATTCTAGATACAAGTCCTTTATCATATATATGATGTGCAAATTTTTTCTCAGTCTGTGGCTTTAAGAGTCTCTTAGGAGCAGAAGTTTTAATTATGATACAGTCCAGTTCATCACGTTTTCCTTTAAATCCAGGAACCAATGGGTTTCCCATTCTTTGTTGTGCGTGGGAATGTGTGTTGTGACACACCTGAGATGCTCTGGCCGGTGGTTGACATTTCTGCTTCACTTCCTGCCTGCATAGAGCCTCGAGGTCAACCAGAAGTGGCAGCTTGGGACGCTCTCACTCCTTCCTTGGGAATGTAGACAGCCTTGGGCACGTGCACAGGCCTATACATGTGTGTGGCCTTCTAGATTCCCTGGAATATGCTGGAGCTTCTCAAAACCCTAATGGATCCCTCAGTCCCAAAGTTCACCTTCGACCTTTTTTTTTTTGGCCCCTTCCCCAAGCGTTGCCACAGGCAGCTGCGACATTAGACAGTTGCTGCCTACTGTTTTTGAAAACGCCCTCTGAGAACAGGCTGTTTGTGCTGATCTCCCAGTTAAGTCAAGTGAGGATAAGCCATACGAGGAAGGTTTGCAGGCACCTGCCAGACAGGCCAAGAAAGGACCGTTCTCTGAAACTAATGCTTTTCAGGAACTCCAAACCTCTTCCACCCCCAGGGGCCACCAGCCGGCTGTTTGTCACCATGATTAAGCAGCCATTGTTTTTTAGGGTTACCACAGATCTCAGACAAGGGGATGGAAATAGGGTCACTTGTAATGTTCTCACCAAGATTCAACCGTTTTAATGAATAAACTCTCTGATCATTACAAGCTTTAGGTTATTTTCAGACTTTCAAAAAATTTTATTTCTCCAGTTTTTCCATTTTTTCCAGTTTTTTCACTGTTCTTATGGAGAGGCAACAATTTAGAAGCTCTTAATCCACCATTCCCGCCGATGTTCCTTGTATGATTTCTTGCTTCACGTCTCTGAAATACGCGTTTATTTCAGTTTTTTCTAACTTTATGGACGTGAAGCCAGTCCAGGACCAATCTCCAGGACCACAGCTCTTTGCCTTAACATAAGGGTATATAATGCTTGTAAGAAGTGGGTTTTTACATTGGAAAACCTCATGTGTTTAACATGAAGCCTTTGGAGAGTCTCAGATTCAAGCCACGCAGTGTCTCATCATCTGTAACTTTGACTGGTGGGATGTCCCTAAGCAGGTGGCTCCTGCCTCAAAAAACTTGCTTGGGAGCAAGCCCGGATACTTCAAAATGAGGATATGTCTGCAAACTAGCACTCTGTACTTTTTTTTTTTTTTCCCGCCTGACTAACAGAATTCACAGAAGTCTGCACACAAGTAAGAAAAAAATTTATAAGTGATTATTCCCTGAAAATATTTAAATAACTATGAGGAAGGAAAAATACTGTGTGATCTGAATCTTTGGCGAAGGGTATTTTTTTCTATCTATTGCTACACAACAAAACACTTGACAACATATTGACACAAAACAAAATTTTATTATTATGTCTCTTCATTCTGTGGGTTGACTGAGTATAACTTGGTAGATCTTACTCGGGTATCAAGTGTGACTGCTGTCATATTTCACAGGAGCTGACGTCTGAAGGACTGAGTGGGCTGCATGTCTGTGCTGGCTCAATCCCATGGCGGCCAGTTGATGTGGCCGTGAGCTGGGCCCCCCTGTAATCGACTTATGTGGTCTGGTCTTCTCCTAGTATGGAAGCTTGGTTCCAACTGGAAACACCAGAAGAGACTCAGGGAGATGCGGTAAGGCTTTATATGACCTAGCCTAATGAGCCTCAGAACATCTCCTTCACCACGACCTATCAGCCAGAAAAGTAGCCAAGCACCGAGATGTGAAGTTCACTGTCTATACCGTAGTAAGAAGTCTGCCATCCTCTCTGACTGAAATGCAGACTATCAGTTTTGAGAAAGGGCGTGGTACCATCATGCTTCTCTTTTAAACAGAATCTCTCACGGGTGGCCTTTTAAAGAATGTCTCAGTTTCTGGAGCCAGCAATGGAAAAAGTGGGAGTATTGTTTACTGAACTACAGAATCCTCCATGAGCATTTAGGTTTGGAGAGGGTGGGATGAGAGAGAGTTCAAAGTTTGGTTTTGTTTAACCTTCCAGGTAGTCGAAGAGTATAACATGAAGACAGAAAATGGAGAGGTTGATACAGTGTAATCATATCTATTGATATTGATGGACTCTGGCTGGAGCACTGCATATATTGTGAAGGTAAGTTTTTAGAGTAGAAAAAAATTGCAATTATTCCAGGATAACATTTGTAAGCAGTGCATTTTAGAAAATTTAATACAGTCTTTCCAGAATAGGAAGGTATTGGAAGCCAGTAAGTAGGGAACCTTGGTAGGTCTGAAACTGTTGAATCAGGGCAACAAATGATTTTGGAAGTGTCTCTGTAAAAGTGCACAGAGTGATTTATCCAGCTAGCGGCTACCTTCATCATCCTTGTCTGTGTAAATCTCGCTCTCAAAGGGATGCTTTACAGCTCATTTTCAGTTTCTCTCCCACATTGTTTATCAGCTATAGCCTATGGGCAAGTTTTGTAAACTCTCAGTGTTATTCCCACATCTTCAAAAGGGAAGAATCATAACTAACTCACTCAGTAGTTTTGAGGTTTAATGATAAATATATTAATATAATGATATTATAAGACCAACATTCCTTTTTTTTCAACTTGTGAAATCTAGAAAATTTAAAGTAAAGTAAAAAGTAAAAGCTTAGAAAGACATATTTGACATCAAAATCTGACATGAAATGACACAACACTAATATAATATATATTATGTGTCCAGGCATCTCTAAGAAGGACATGATATATATTTATTCTATAAATATCCCTATACATTCTATAGAAATATTAATGTATTCAGTTCTGGAGTCTGTCCTAGAGTTAGCAGTCAACTCACCATATGCTGTATTGTATGTAATATTTTATATATAAATATTATATGTAATGTATTACACATAACACTTTCCTAAAATCTGAAGATCACTGAATCCCCAATCACATCTGGTCCAATTTTTCGATAAGGGATTGGGACCTGTGATAATAAGGTACCTTTATTATTTTTGTTGTTTTCACTCTTCTTTGAACAGAAACAAACAGGCAGGTAGTCTCAGTAGCAGGTGGCCATTTGGTAGATGTGAAGGTAGGCCAACTCTCAAAGGAATGAGGAGACAGAGCACTTAGCCCTTCTCAGGCTGTGGTGCTTTTCAGACAGTGATGCCCCAAAGCATAACAGACGAGACGATGTGGATGTACAACATTGTGATTTCTTACCTACGTCGATCTGACATGAAATAATGGAGGGAGCAGGGCTCAGCAGAATTCAGATGCTCTTTCAACCTTCTGGCTCACTTGACCTTCGTTTATATAACTCACATTCCTCCTTGTACTTGTCTGGTTTTCACTATGGAGCAAATATCTCATTAATTTTCCCCTACCTGCCTGGAGGCTGGATCCTCTTGGACCATACATGGCCTCTGAGTTAGTGTTTTTCAAAATTGGGGATTTTTCTCCCTCATTAAAATGTCTTAACAATAACAAGAACAACAATAGCAACAACAACAAAATGGAGGTCTTGTTGCCAAAATATCATGAGAGGTTTACACCTTCATCCGCTCGTCTCAGTTGTGTGGTACACTCATTTTGTTCAGCCTCCAACTACAGTCTAGGTGCCCTTTGGTTTTGCATTTATAAAAGTAGAAACATTCTTTAGATTCCCATTCCTGATATTGCTGTCTTGCTGTGAATTCTTCTTGTACACATTCTCCTGAATTCTAGTGTTACTTGTGATATTTTCTTCTTACTACAGCTACTATTACTTTCTTGACATTCAAAAACCAATACCACTGTTATTATCACTATAATATTTTTAGTCATGTGACAAAATCTATGGAAGTCAAGACTTCTTTTTTCCTTTCAGGAACATTGCCAAATACCAATGGACTACACTAAAAATAAATTAATTAAAAATGTGATCTTAATCAGATTCCTGCTTGTAATAGTTTCTAATCAGGCTTATCAGTAATAAAACAAGGACTTTTTTTAAAGTATAGAGGAAAAACCAGTAATAGATAAACATGTTTATAAACTTAATTGTTTTAGAATTGGGCAAATCATGACTTAATTATTGTTTGTAGTAAAATACAACTGTTCAACTCACAGAATGATAGCATTCTGTAAGCACAAAAATTAAAAAAACTGATGAATTAAATTATCACTTAAATTTTAGTGCAATTTGAGTTAAATATTTCAGGACTGATCCATTTATTGCAAACAAACCAAGGAAATGAAAACCAAAAACAATACCCCCTCCAGGCACCTAGGTGGCTCAGTCAGTTGAGCATCTGACTCTTGCTCAAGTCACGATCTTATGGTTTATGGGTTCAAACCCCACGTTGGGCTCTGTGTTGATAGCTCAGAGGCTGGAGCCTACTTCAGCTTCTGTCTCCTTTTTCTGCCCCTCTCCCACTCGTGTGCACTCTCTTGCTCTCTCAATCTCAAGAATAAATAAAAAAAAAATAAAAAATACAATACCCTACAGTGTTGTGCTGTGTGTAGAAATGGGGGTATCAATGCAATTAGCTTGGTGTTCTCAGATGCTGGCGGGACATCTGAGAGATCTTGGGATGTAGTCTGTGTACATGTGAAATCAGAAAATAAACTTTCTGGTTTGATGGTATCTAAAAAAATCTTTACCGAGGTAGATTAAAAAAAGTTTTTTTAATGTTTATTTATTTTTGAAAGAAAAAGAGACAGAGTGTGAGTGGGTGAGGGGCAGAGAGAGAGGGAGACACAGAATCCGAAATGGGCTCCAGGCTCTGAGCTGTCAGCACAGAGCTCGAACGCACAAACCGTGAGGTCCTGACCTGAGCCGAAGTTGGATGCTTAACCGAATGAGCCACCCAGGCGCCCTACCGAGGTAGATT
This sequence comes from Lynx rufus, assembly GCF_022079265.1. Taxonomy (NCBI): domain Eukaryota; kingdom Metazoa; phylum Chordata; class Mammalia; order Carnivora; family Felidae; genus Lynx; species Lynx rufus. The sequence continues at coordinate 3,825,204 of NW_025814840.1, read as the reverse complement.
CTTAAAAGTATAACTCAAAAAAGCTAATACACTTCAAAACGTTAATTCCAAACAATATTATTTTTTATTATAGATAATACAAAACACTAACATGAAAGGCAAAAACTAATACAGTGTCCTAATTTATTTTGTCTTAAACGTATGAGTTTTGAAAATTAGTTTGCAAAGTACTTTTCATTTTTTTTAATTTTTGTTTTTATTTTCCTTTATATTTATCACTCCATATCATTGTCTTTTCGATTTATCCTTTCTTATTATTGGGGACAATGACTGGTAAACACTAAGTATATTTTCTTTTCAAAAACAAAATTATATATATATATAGAGAGAGAGAGAGAGAGAGAGAGACAGAGACAGAGACAGAGACCATTGACAAGTATTTATTGCAAGCCTCCAGGAATATATTTATTTGGATTTATTTCCAAATATATTTTATACTTATTAAATGAGGTTTTGTTGTTGTTGTTGTTTGTGACATCTGTTGATTAGGTGGCCTATTTTCTTTACATTTTAAGTAATTCATGAATAACTTCTGGGTATAGTCACACAATCACTACCAAATTTAACACCATCTTCTACATGCAAAGTACTGCAATAAATCTCAATTCCAACTACCTATGCAACTTTCTAGCATGGAATAATATTCTGGAGTTTCAAAAAGTTGAGCACTTCAGGCAAATATGTAGATTGCTAGGAGCGAAGCCAGGAGTTCTTTAATCATGAGTTGCAAGACATCAAGATTGAAGGCAGAGAGAAAAGAGAGGGAAGAGGAGAGGGAGAGGGGGAGGGAGAAAGAGAGGGAGAGAAGGCAGGATATTTTCTGCATTAAAAAATATTGGCAGATTTTTCATCCCAACAGGATAACTTAAAACAAATATTTTAAATCTACTGTTGTCAAACAGAAAATATTTAGTTTGAGAGGAGAAAGCATGTTTTTGTTCCAAAATCGGATGAGGATGGATGGCTAGACATTGTCAAGCACGCTAGCACCTGATTGCTTAATTTACAGTTGTGCACAGGTGTCAGCAAAATTACACAAATCTTACTGTTACATCTCTGGGAAGATGCTTTGACCAAGTCTCACTAGTGATTAATTTATCTGTCCTCAAATATTTTTTTCTGGATAATCCATTTCTAGACAGGCCTCTTTTTACCAAAAAAAAGAATAAAGGGTACTTTCTTGAACACAACTCGTTGAATGTGTATAATATGGTAGCTATGACTTCATTTGGTACAACGTTGGTATCTGTAAAGTATGGTTTTGGTGGTTGTTTCTTTTTTTACAAATAACTGGTGAAACATCATAATGAGCTTTACAATATAAAAAAGTTTGTAAAAAGTAAAAAACAAATTTCTTAATAACAACAAAAATTTTGAGATTCTTACATTTTAGGGATGTTTACTTTAGGTGTGATTTCACTAAAAGCAAGAACTATTGATTCTACAGTGGCTCCTATTACTTTTTTTTCATTATTTTTATTTTATTGTATTTTTCCAAATTTTTTATTCAAATTCTAGTTAACATAAAATGTAATATTGGTTTCAGGAATAGAATTTAGTGCTTTGTCACTTACATTAACACCCAGTGCTCATCACAACAAGTGCCCTCCTTAATGCCCATCACCCATTTAGCCCATTCCCACCCACATGCCCTCTATCAATCCTCAATTTGTTCTCTATTGTTAAGAATCTCTTATGGTTTCCTTTCCTCTTTTTTTCCCCTTTGCCTGTGTTCATCTGTTTCTTAAATTCCACATGTGAGTGAAATCATATGGTATTTGTCCTTGTCTGACTGACTTATTTTGTTTAGCATAATACACTCTAGTTCCATCCACGTTGTTGTAAATGGCAATGTTTCATTCCTTTTGATGGCTGAGTAATATTCCATTTCACATATGTACCACATCACATCTCTATCCATTCATCAGTCAATGGACATTTGGGCTCTTTCCATAATTTGGCTATTGTAGATAATGTTGCTATTAACATTGGGGTGCATGTGCCCCTTTGACTCTGTATTTGTATATCCTTTGGGTAAATACATAGTAGTACAATTGCTGGGTCATATGCACTGCTATTATTTTTAATGCTTAATTTCCTGACAGCTTCAGTCAGAAGAATGCCCAAAAGATTCTGTTGTAACTGCATCATTTGAAGTATTTTTACTTCCTTGATGTGTTTTTTCAGTAGCTTATCAGCAATATGAATGTCAGTCATAACTGACTTTGTAAGTCATACAATAAAATGGGATATCTGCTTTGCAACCAGAACAAAACTGGTTAAAACCCATATATAACTAGCAAAGTACTCTTTTTACATCAAGTAGAGTTGTACCTTTTGTACAGACAGTTTATGGAAGCACAAATATAATCATAATTTTGTTTTAGCAATTATCAATAATAATTTAAAAATTAACCCTAATTGAGCACTTTTAGTGTGCCAAATATTGTGTCACTAGTTAAGGTGCCTACTATTTCATATACTTGTTATAAACACCCTCAGAGTAGATCTTACCTGCACACATTCAAAAGAGTGAAAGTAAAATAAAAATGAATAAAATAAATTCTGTAAACACTCTGAAAGTGATTTACCAAAAGTCTTCCAGAAACAAAGTGGAACCAGGATCTATATTCCACACCCAAGCCTTTCGGGTGCTTTGGGGCTTACCCTAAATAGGTAAGAGTTTCTGTTAGCGTGTGTTACTCATTAGATGTCTGACATTATGAGTATTTCAGTAGAAAGCACCATGTATCATTTTTATTTCAGATTCAATTCACTTGATTGACTTTCCTTCGTGAACTGGACAGAGATGTTCAAGATGCAGGAATAATATAACTAAGTTATTTCCATAAGTCAGAGGAGGACACCGTTTTGTTTTAATAGCCAAGGTGGTACATCTAACAATCTATTTGAAAGTCACCGATACAAAGACTAGAGGTCATTTGAGGGCATTTTCCAGATATCTTTTAATAAGTATAATCTGAAATGCAAAGAAACTATTTCATTTAGTTATATGACCATTTCATATAGTTATTTAGTTAGTTAGCTATTATTTATTCATTATTTATAAGAAAACAGACTTCTCGGGGCACCTGGGTGGCTCAGTTGGTTGAGTGTCAGACTTTTGATTTCAGCTCAGGTCATGGTCCCAGGGTCTGGGTTCGAGCCCCACGTCTGGCTCTGTGCTGAGTGTGGAGCCTGATTGAGATTCTCTCTCTCTCTCTCTCTCTCTCTCTCCCTCTCTCTCTCTCTCTCTCTTCTGTCCCTCTGCCCTGCTCTTGCACTCTCTCTAAAAAAACAAACAAAAACCTCTTCTCATAATATAACTATGTCAGAAAATTACTCTTTAAATGTTTTATAAAATATGACCATGATTCATTACAGTGTTGTGTACAATGTGCAGAGTGCAAGGTGCACTTTTGACATTTGTTAAGTTACAAAAACAACTTATAAACAAGGATGTATCTGAAACACAGGATTCCTTGCTCCCCATTGTTATTCCTCTGGCAGTAAGCTGGCGCAGGCACAGCTGGGCATGTGGTCACGCACTGCAGCAGAAGGACCCTCACCCCCGTGTTCTTTAGGTACCTATCATCTGAGTATAGGGACGCAGGACGCAGGCTTTCTATGTGACCAAGGGGGTTCTGGCCCAGGAAGTGACATTGCACAGCCTTCATTCCTTATCCAGGAGGCTTTCATAGCAACGGAGCCATGTTAGTGGAGGAAACTTTGTCTCCTGTGATCTGGCTTCGTCCGGTGGCACCAGCTCATCTCAACTGCCCAGGACTGGAGAAAGCATGAGCTCCCAGGTTGTTCCTAGGAACAAGGAACAAGGTGATTGTTTACAAAACATGAGTTCTTTAAGTAGCAAATTATTTACATTATCTTACAATAATACCATATTGCCTCCTAATTTTTGTTTAACGTTTAGTACTCAAAGAAGAAAGTGAGTAACAGAACAGATAGTGACCGGAATGGAAAAGGAAGCAAGAGTGCACCCGGTCACATTCTGTGAGCACCAACTACACACGTGCCAAGCTGTGGTTAATCAGTATGAACATCGTTGGGTCAGCAACTCATGGATAGGTTAGCGCTTTGGAAACCTCATGTACTTTCTGGGCCTGACACTGGTTTTAAGACAAGACCGTCAGACTTGCTAACCTTTATTCTATGAAAGGTACAGAAGGACGTCCTTGAGTGAGGTTCTAGAAAAATCTATAGAAGTTTATTTTTTATTTATTTTTATTTATATTTACATTGATTTATTTCTGAGAGACAGAGCACAAGTCAGGGAGGGGCAGAGAGAGAATGAGACACAGAATGCGAAGCAGGTTTCAGGCTCTGATCTGCCAGCACGGAACCTGAGGCAGGGGCTTGAACTCACACACTGTGAGATCATGACCTGACCTGACTGAGCCACACAGGTGCCCCAGAAATCTGTAGAAGTTTAAACCAAAAGGAGAGACATGATCTGATAGGAAAGTATTAGGATGTGACATCTGTTGAAGGTAGAAATATTGACAGGAAGGAAAAAAAAAAAACATAAATTGAGAATGACAATGGATTGAAAAAAATCAATAAATTTATTTCAAAATTAAAAGATAAATTGCTGTTTAGGAACAAAAAAATTATGTTTACATTGTAAATGTTTGGACCTTTAAAACCTCAAGTAACAGACGCAATTCTTAATAAGAGCAAAGATGAAAATCTTCACATCAATTCTTAACAGTGGGGAAAAGAAAAAGCTTAAAAATTAGTGTTAAAACACCTGGATAGCCATCTGGAAAGAAATACAATTATTTCACTCATTTATGCTATACTCTATTTCTTTTTTTTAAAATTTTTTTTTTTCAACGTTTATTTATTTTTGGGACAGAGAGAGACACAGCATGAACGGGGGAGGGGCAGAGAGAGAGGGAGACACAGAATCAGAAACAGGCTCCAGGCTCCGAGCCATCAGCCCAGAGCCTGACGCGGGGCTCGAACTCACGGACCGCGAGATCGTGACCTGGCTGAAGTCGGACGCTTAACCGACTGCGCCACCCAGGCGCCCCGCTATACTCTATTTCAATTCCAAATAAATCAGAATCTTAAACGTAAGAGAATGACTCCATGCAAATATTAATATTAAACATAAAATACCTATATAACATGATAGAAGAAAAACATAGTCTAGTTATAACTGGAATTGCAGGAACAGTAATGTTAATGATTTATGTATACGATTGCTTTAAAAACTTTAAAATATTTTCATTGCAAAAAAATATAGATCATAGCAGAGTACTATTACTCAAACAAAAAAAAACCAGTAAATATTTACAACTTATGTTACAGAACAGTGGCTTCTAACTAAAAAATAAAAAGCCAAAAACAAACAAACAAACAAACAAAAAAACCTCCCTAAACCCAAAAACCCAAAACCCCAAACAAAACTGGACAGAAAACACAATCAGGCAGCTTATCAAAAAATAAATGCAATAGACCAGGCATCACAAAAAGTGGTGGATTTGAATGACAGAGATACCATTTCTCACGCTCCCATGACAAAACACACAACAGGCAGACACAGCTGTGGGACTGAGACACAACGTGTCCGTGCACATGTGAAACGGAGCAGATCTTACGGAGAGACATCAACATTGAGAAAAATTACCCCATGCGTTTACCCCATTATCCAAGCAACTCTGCTGCGATTAACTGAGGGTGTCTCCCTTCATATCTGGCAGTTGCTGCCAGCTTTGCTGGAGCTGAGCTGGGGTTTGGGCTAGAACATTTATTTGTGGCCTTTCCACGTGCCCTGGGATTCCTTCGAGCAGGGTTGCTGGATTGCTGACATCATAGCTGGAGAGGTCAAGTATTCTTTTTTTTTTTTTTTTAATTTTTTTTTTAACGTTTATTTATTTTTGAGACAGAGAGAGAGCATGAACGGGGGAGGGGCAGAGAGAGAGGGAGACACAGAATCGGAAGCAGGCTCCATGCTCTGAGCCATCAGCCCAGAGCCCGACGCGGGGCTCGAACCCACGGACCGCGAGATCATGACCTGAGCTGAAGTCGGATGCTTAACCGACTGAGCCACCCAGGCGCCCCGGAGAGGTCAAGTATTCTAATGAATGGATGGAAGCTGACCTGCCTTTCTGACCTACCAGCCCCAAGTCTCAACGGTGAGCGTCCCAGAAGACTAGGGAGACACTCAATCAGTTCTTGTGACCTGGCCTCAGAAGTCTACCAGAATCAGTTCTGTCACTTCCTTTCCAATACAAGCAAATCAAAATCCTACCCAGACTCCAAGGAGGAGGGCATGGGCCACATCTGTCCGTGGGAGATGTACCAAAGAACTTAAGGGTATGTTTAAACAGTGCCCAGAAAAGTTAGACTCAAAGCCTCTATGACTTTGTGGTGATCCAACAGTCATTTCAGTACCTGCTAATAAAAAAACTCAACAGGTTTCAGAAAGAAAATAGATTACAGAATCTCTACAAGGTATCATCTCCAGTGTTCTGTATACGATTAAAATAGCTATATAGATAAACATAAAAAGTGAACCGTGTTTAATAATGTTGCATCCACACGACTCCTGAAACTGAATGCTACGGGCACCAGTGACAGTCACAACAAAGTTTATTGCAATGAGAGGCAAGGCCAACTGATCGGGACTGACACTCTTGACCAGAGTGTGGTCCCGAACAGCCGAATGGCCGGGTACAGAGTTTTTATAGCCGATCACATCCTCTTTTCATCACCTGGGAACAGAACAAAGGAATAGTTCCCAGATGGGGGTGGAAACAGTTCAGACATGCCCTTGCCCCCATCCAATCAAACACTAATCCAGTTGATTTTCCTTGAACTTTTGTTCCCTTGATTGATAAGGCTGTTATCTCTTAACCTATAGTGTTAAAACAAAGCTGTTGTTTCTTAAGGCTACAAGTTAGCCTCACAGTACAATTTAACCCTTACAATAGAAAAAAAAAATTTTTTTGGATTTGGCATAAATTATAAAACTATGCTTAAGAGCTTACGGGAGGGGCACCTGCGTGGCTCAGTCAGCTAAGCCTCTGACATCAATTTCAGCTCAGGTCATGAAATCATGGTTCATGATATTGAGCCCTGCGTCAGGCTCTGCACTGAAAGTGCGGAGCCTGCTTGAGATTCTCTCTCTCTCTCTCTCTCTCTCTCTCTCTGCTCCTCTCACACACTCTCTCTCTCTTTTCAAAATAAAGTTTATAAAAAGCCTACAGGGTAGATATAATAAAAAATATACAAGGAAGATTAGAAAGTAAAATAAAAACTGAAAAAAAATGGAAAACCTATACTGAAACATACAACACAGTATCTGGCATCCAAATGCGTCTGATGATCTGAAGAGCAAATCTATGACAGAGAGATTGGCCAACTGTAAGACACCTTAAGAGAAAACATGCAAGATGAAGCACGTAGAAAGAAGGTTAAAAACTGAAAGTATTGGGGACCCTGGGTGGCTCAGTCAGTTAAGCCTCCGACTTCGGCTCAGGTCATGATCTCACGGTTCGTGGGTTTGGGCCCCGCATTGGGCTCTGTGCTGACAGCTCAGAGCCTGGAGCCTGCTTCAGATTCTGTGTCTCATTCTCTCTCTGCCCCTACCCCACTCGTGCTCACGCACACTCTCTCTCTCTCTCTCTCTCTCTCTCTCTCAAAAATAAATAAACATTTTTTTAAAAAAGACAACTGAATAGTATCATAAGGTCTAATGTACAGGAACTCGGTGCTCAGCAGATGAGAAAAGAAAGAATAAATCAAGAGATTTTGAAGAAACAATTGTCATAAAACTTCCAGATTTGTTTGAAAATATCAGCTACGTAGTCAAGTACCAGAGCAAAAGCCAAATAAAATGATTTAAAGAAGAAACCACTCCTAGATATAGTTCAGAGTCAAATTGCTGAAAACCAAAGGCAAAGAGAGTGTCTTCAAACATTGTTAAAATCAAGACCACAGGCCCCAAATTGAGCCGCTTATGCCAAGACCCAGGTCACCAAAACGAGATTTAATTTACAGTATCAGCGTCTCCCAGAAATGGAGTCTTAAACCATTCAGTCAGGAGTCACCTGGTCGCCGGGAGGGAGGTCATCTGCCTGATGGATCCCTGCCGTCCCCTGAGGGAAAGTGACCTTGCCACAAAATCCACTCTTGGCTGATGTAACTTCCTGTCCCTACTCCCTTCTGCCTATGAGAGTCTTTTACTTTGTGCAGCAACTCGGAGCTCCTTTTTGTGGGTGAGATGGAGTGCTGCCTGATTCATGAATCATTGAATAAAGCCGGTAAGATCTTTAACATTTACTCTGCAGAATTTTGTTTTTTCATGGCACTCACTGAGAAAAGAAGTAACAATATGAATGACAGTTGCCTCTCCTCAGAAACAGCGGAGGCCTATTATTGAATACACTTTTTCACGTCTGTCACCTTCCTTCATGGGGATGAATTACTCATGCAATTCTTGTTTCTTCTTTTCCTTTTTTAATTTATCCTAATATTTTGGGAGCAGAAAGCCTAGATCTCACTTAAAGTTTACGAAACCGTAGTAACATAGGAGCTCATAAAGGAGTTACCTACATGGAATCTGTCTATTCTTAGCATATTTTCTTTCTCTTACTACCTTGAATAGTTCATTATAACACTCAGAAATTGGGTTGATCATAAACCCTGAGAGCATGATCTAAAATTGCAAATATGAAGATACACGTGTTACTCGGGAAGAGGCGTTAGACGCTAATGGTAGTTTAGATGTTTTTCCAGGAGTGCATTGTGATTAATTACTTTATAAAGATCAGCTAATTGTTGACAGGAAAGTCACAGAACACCCAGCTGTATTTGGATGCCATTTACAACATTGCAAACCCAGTCGATGAGAGAGCTCTTCTCGAGAGCTCTGGAGAGGGAGCCTGGCGTGGTGACAGAGCCAGGCAAGGGGGCTGGGGCCGAGTCCCTGAGCGGGTGTAGGACGGCAGTGGACATACACTGAGGACACTGTTGTCTGTCTTTCCTGCCGCTGCAGGGTTGCCAAAACGGACCCACACATCACCCTTCGGCCTGTGAGCATCTAACTTTGAAACAAAACAAAATATGTATTCCCTTAGCGATTCGGCAACCTTTCTAGGCAAGGAAGGTGAAAAATAAATAAGGCATTTCAAAACAGAAAAGGCGCTCAAGTACACAAATATGTCCTTTGCTAAAACACTCTTCTTGTTCCGCTCTGCCTATCCTCTACCAGCGCTAAATAACATCAATGCAGGGGACACAAACTGGCACAGAGAAGCGCTGGAAAAGAAGAAAACAGCGGATGCAAGGTGTCTGATGGGACAGGAGCTTTTAAATAAGGCTTCCTGAAGCCTTTGTCTCATCGCGGCCACAATCCTGCAAATTCTTTATCAGTTTCTGGCCACGCACAAACATACCACTGAGCTAGCTGTGTGCCGTTCAGTTAGTCAAAAGCGCAAACTGTCTCCGGAAAAGACATGTCCACAGAAGGCAGACACAGAGGTGCTTTGTCACAGCGCATCTGTCCCAGATAGCAGAGACCACGAGGGGGGCACAGTTGTGCCATGGTCACCGTCAGAGCAGGGAGCTTCCCACCAGCTGTGCAGGCAGCTCGTGCTTTCTCCGTGCTTTTCTGGGCGCAAGCTGGGGTTATCATTCGGGAAGGTCTGACACCAACAGTAACGCTCCTCTGCGAAATGGGATACTTCACACACCGCCTGATTTTCTCACATCACGCTCCGTGCCCCCAAGGCCGAGTCTTCTCTAAAGGAAGGGAGAGGACCTTTGCTCCGGTGAACTTGGACAGTACTTCTGACTCCAGCGTTACTGTCAAAGACTCTGGGGCCCACCCCTCCAGCCCTCCACTCTGACGTTTTCCTCCGTTTCCCTGATCAGGTCGTCCCGGCACAGAGTTGGTTTCCAAGGTCGTGATCACAGCTCCCTGTCTCCTGTAGGAACCTTCTGCAGATGTTAAAATCACCCAGAGAGTAAATACAAAATTTTTCACGTGTTTCACCTTTGTCTCTTGCCTGGGTATCACCGACCGTGGCCTTGCTCAAAAGCACCTTTTTTTTTTTTAATTGTTTCTGCTCTAGGAAAGCCTTCAGTTGCAGTAATAGAAGGGCACTCCAATCATGTAGAGGCTAGATTTGTTGTTTGGAAACAGATGCCAAGGACGAGCAGTGAAACTGGCCGTGATGACGATGATACTCTTGTGATTCAAGGCAGCATCTCGCGCTTACACACGTTCAGGTCACTAGAAAGACAGCCAGACTCCACCGAACACATTCCTGGGACCTGTTAATAAACATAAAGGATGGGCAGAGCAGGATACAGAAAGGACAGGTGCACCTCTGGGCCGAGGGCTCCTAGGAGAGACTTCCGAGGTTTTCAGTCACAAAGACGCACTTGGTCTGTGGATTGTGAAACAGCAGGTCCTGTGCACAGATTCTTGGTTTCGAGAGACATCGGGCGAAAGTTCCCAACAGGACCTGGGCAGCCCCACTGGCACAATCAGGTTTGTAACCTGTTAAAGGATGTGAAAGCCAGCAATCTACACACTGCTAAATACTGTGAAAACTGGTTCTGAGTATCTCGAGGACAGTTTCGGACTTTGAATAGCACCATGAACATCACCACTTAGCCCTACCAGCTCGAGAGCAAACACCCATCTCTCAGGAGCTGCCGCAGTCTGGTTTTGAAATAATTTTTTCTTATGCCCAATTGCTTTCTTCCTTTGTCTCATCCTAGTGCAACGTTGTTTTTCTCACCTCTCCTTTAAATCTTCTGTTTTAGCAGCCTCTGCTGCATGTGGCCCAGTAAGGTCACCAGCACGGACTTTCCTGGTCTAGTGCACGTTATTGGCATGGGCTTCATCCTGAAATCCCATCTGAGGGACGTTCATTGGCTGCTGACCGCAAAGGCAGTGCTTCCGCTGGAGGGAGGTGACCTGACTCCTATTCAGCTGTTGGGGAGCAGGTCTGGATCACCAGTGCAGTCGTCTTTCCGAGAAAGTTCGGAACATGGGCAGGACCCGCCCCAAATTGCCATTCCGTTTTAGTGATGAGAAAGAGTTGTTTACTGACTGCGTTGTGGGGGTCATGGATGGAATTCAAGGATAAGTGGTGTAACTCAGCTGAGCTCTGGAACACTCAAGTCCCAAATTCAGTCAGAGATTTCCTCCACTTTTACCTATTTTAAATTAAAAAAAAAACAAAAGGCTTTTAAAAAAATGATTATTTATTTTGAGAGAGACAGAGAGAATCCTAAGCAGACCCCCCACTGTCAGTGCAGAGCCCAATGCGGTGCTCTAACTCACGAAACATGAGGTCGTGACCTGACCCTAAATCCAGAGTCAGATTTTCAACCCACTGAGTCACCCAGGCGCCCCACCTCCCAAAAAAGACATTTTAAATAATAGGTTTAAATTTCACTGCTTGACATTGAAATGTGACTTTAATCCTTCTTGGACACTGTATAAATCCTTTTGATAGAGTAAAGCAAATTTGAAAACTTCTATGTCCTATTAATTAGGAATCTCCGAGTCCAAAGTTATAAATCAAGCCCTTAATGACTCAAGAAAATTGAAGTCAGTACCCCTGCCTCTACAGTTTACCCTGATAGACAAATACCTTACTCATTATGGATTGCCAATAAAATATATCTGCATTTGTTTATTATAAAACACACACACTTAAGTTTATCTAATGAGATTAACATGAAAAAAGTAAGAAAAGTGAGACTAACTCTGTTCCACTAAACAACAACAACAACAAAAAAAAACAATGGAAAATGTTATTCTTGAACCCATCCTCAAGGTCATCTGTTTAGAAAAGGAGAAAACTCAAGTCGGGGCACCTGGGTGGCTCAGTTGGTTAAGAGTCCGATTTCGGCTCAGGTCATGATTTCATGGTTCACAGGTTCGAGCCTTGGGGTGGGCTTTGTGCTGACAGCTCAGAGCCTGGAGCCTGCTTCGGATTCTGTGTCTCCCTCTCTCTCTGCCCCTCCCTCGCTTGCACTCTGTCTCCGTCAAAAAGAAACTTTAAAAATATTTAAAGAAAAATGTTTTAAAGACCAAAAAAAGGAGGAAAATGTGATTTTATGACCGCAAGATTTTACTGCAAGGTTTTACAGTAAAAAAGGAAGTATTGTCTAGAAAAGGCCAAATAAAATGAAGAGTAAGTCCCCTATACGATTCCAAGAAAAGATTCTTTGATTATCCAAAAAGGCAACTCATAATGGAGGGGTTAAGACAAAAAGGCTTAAAAAGTGGGTGAAATAAGATCTCAGGTAACTGAGCAAATGTTGTTCTACTATTCTCTCACCTTTGCTTGGAGTTGCAAAAGATGAAGTGCTCCATGGCCCTCATGACATAAACTTAAAAACAGGCAACTTAATCCAAAGTGCTAGAAGACAGGATAATGGTTACCTTTGGGGAGAAGGAGGGGACATGGGAGGTGAACAAAGAGACTCTCTTCGTTTCTAGGTTGTAGCCACACTGTTGTGTTCACTTTGGAGCTCCATCCAGCTCTGTGCTATGATCGTTCCACTTCTCTGCATATATATGCTATTTTTCAAAAACGGAAGTTTGTTACCAAAAAAACCCCCCAAAAAACAAAGTAGAAGTGGAATCAAGAGGGAGTAGAAAGTTTTCCTAAGCTCCAGACTCCGAAGTCCATGTGTGCCAGTGCAGTTTCCCAAGTGCACACCGTGATGTCGCCAGGATGCGGCTTCAGAGTGGGTCAAGGACCGAGTGAATGTCGAGAGAATTATTAGGGCAGGAAGCGGGAACTGGATCTTACAGAAAGGGTGTTGTAACAGAGAGAGAGAATGGTTTTAGCGAAGTGTAGTTTACGGTTTAAGGAGTAGCAGGTGAGCCCAGGCTGCCTTCAGGAAGCTTGCCTGTGAAGAGGGAGAAGCAGCGCAGAGGTAGCAGGTGCAAGCCCTGTGCAGGGGTGCATGAGATGCTCTCAAGCTCAGAGCAAATGGCGGAAGGGCAAGGGTGTTACTGATTCAGTGGTTTCTGCCTTGTATCTATTTCACACCCATCATCTCACTTATTCTGCAAATTTGTTTTCATTTTTAATTTTTTTCACATTTATTCATTTTTGAGAGACACAGAGAGAGAGCGGGGTGAGGGGGAGAGAGAGAGGGAGACACAGAATCCGAAGCAGTCTCCAGGCTCTGAGCTGTCAGCACAGAGCCCAGTGCGGGCTCAAACTCATGAACTTCGAGATCATGACCTGAGATCATGACCTTAGTCAGACACCTAACCGACTAAGCCACCCAGATGCCCCTTATTCTGCAAAATGTGACGGGGCTGATGAACTATGTGCTGCAGACTGAATGTGTCCCCCCAGAAATTCATATCTCAAAATCCTAATAGTATTTGGAGGTAGTTAGATCAGGAGGGGGGAGCCCTGGAGAATGGGATTAGTGCCCTTAAGAAAGCAACTCCAGAGAGCTCCCCCTACAGTCCTCTCCTCCTGAGAGGGTCCAGGGAAAAGAACCCGGCGGCGGGCACCTTGATGTCGGACTTTGCAGCCTGCAGAGCTTTGCGAGATGGTGAGAGCTGAAGCGCTGTTGTTTACAAGCCACCTGGTCTCTGGTTCTGCTGTACAGACTGTGCCATTATCCCAGTGACAGCATCGAAGGAAGACACTGAGACACAGAGCAGCTGTTTCACTGTTCACAGACCCTCAGCTGTCCCTTCACACAGCACCTGGCACACAGGGCGAGCTCAACACCTGTCTGTTAAACTCTAGATGAAAAGAACAAATATGAAAGAAAGATTCGTGAAAGAAGGAAACTAGGACTCTGAATATAAAGCCCATACTCTTTCCCGTGCCATGTTTGCAGTACATTTAGGTTCTCCGTGCAAGAGAGAGGAAATTCTTGGATCTTTCATCACATAGGTCAAAGTAAAAGGAAACACTAAGATATCATCGCCCCCTAAATCACGTTAGCCTCCCAAATGTGCTAACTTTGCCCACAGAAGTGAGAAGTCTCATGTCCTTAGAGATAGTTTCTCTGTAATACACTTAATGTGCAGGCTGAGTCTCACACCACAAGCTTCAATTAATACACACCAGACTACTTCTCTTGCCCTGAGTCCCATAGTACAACAACTGGAGTTTAGATTTCTAATGAGATAAACAGCTTTGTGGAAAGTTAGAAGCTGGGATTATGACAGCTCAGCATTACGCATTAAATATTATAACGAGCATATGCTGTCTGTGTCTAACAAAGAGAGTAAGATAAGAAATAATCAGTTTCAGCTCCTATGTAGTGTTTTATCCTCTTTCTTCTTCTATAATTCATAAAGCTACTTGATAGCATTTTGGAGCTTATAGTCTTAAAATTATAACTGTTGTATAATTTAATTGCAAATAACTGGGCCATCTCATTTAAATTCTCATTACTTTGACATTTTCTAAACCCATGGAGTCCTTTGAGATTATCTTAGTTTGCCAGAAAATTATCAGACATAGTTCGGATCCATTATAAAAGTTTGAGAATCATTACCTTTGAGATTCTCTTTTTTGTTCAATAAAATCACTGATGCTGAAAACTTTCTGCTGCCCGTTTTTTATCTGTTTCTTTAACATTTTCTAACATTGATCTTAGCGCTGTAACTTGGATCCAAAGAACTCTCTGAACACTAAATTAAATAATTCTCTGAGAGAGGGAGGGAGGGAGAGACAGAAAGAGACAGAGAAACCCACTGTACTCACCTAAATGACTAATTAACCTCCATTTAAATTGAGTTTTTTTGTCTGATAACTTTTGCCTCATTGGCTGGAGAGGTAATTAATGATTATCTTAATCCTCTTTAGTTACTAGTAGATAAAGGAATTAGAACAAAATGATTCCAAGATGTCGACGTGGGGAGGAGAAGAGTTGCTGTAAATAGGGCAAGAACATTATTTTTAGCTTCGTTTCTTGAAACACCGTTCCAAACACTTCTGTGCAGTAGTGACCTGATTATTTTTGTATCCGCAGAGAAGCCACCCAGCTCTTCCCTTGCCCATCACACAGGGACTGGCGAGCTTACAGGTCAACCCCTTCACTCATATCTGATGTCATCGCCTTCGGCCAAGAGGACCCTAAGTTAAGGAAACCTGTGCGGACGTTCCCCATTGTCCACATATGACCAAGCAGTGGAGCACGCTTTGCCAGTGACCATGGAGGTGAGAAGTTAAAGTTTGTGGGCAGTGGAACAGATGCTGGTAAATCTCAAGTGCATTTTCAGCCTCCTCCTATGCTGAAATGTGTTTATTTCAATTGGTCTGGCTTGCAAATTTCCAATAGGCAACAAGGAACGGGCCGGCTTCAATCTCTATCAAACTTTGGAGCATAGGGATATCTTCTTTCCCACAATCTATGTTGCTTTTATTGAAGAGCTTCTCATTCCCTGTCCTAAGTAAACAGTCACGTGTTGTCCATTAAATGCGGAACAGAGCTTCCTCACTGAGTGTCACATTCTTGGCTGGACTTGCAAAGCATCCAGATGTAATTTGAAAGACGTAATTCAAAAATCATGGAGAACAAAAGTTCTGCTAAAATCTGACAAGATTGGAATTCCAGTCACATCTCTCTCTTTTTTAAATTTTTTTAAAAATGTGTATTTATTTTAGAGAATGAGAGAGAGAGAGAGAGAGAGAGAGAGAGAGAGAGACAGAGGATGAGTTGGGGAGGGTCAGAGAGAGAGGGAGACACAGAATCAGAAGCAGGCTCCATACTCTGAGCCTGACAGCACAGGGCTCGAACTCGTCAACTGAGAGATCATGACCTGAGCCGAAGTCAGAGGCTTAACCTACTGAGCCACCCAGGCGCCCCTCTGGATATATATATCTTAGGATTTGTGTGACTTTGATAACAAATGAGATCAAGATAGGAGGATGAATTTTCAGGTTAATTTATTTGTAAATACAGGGACAAAACTCTTATGCAAAACCATGGTTAGCCATGAACTGTGCATGTTAAATACATATATTTACATGCATATTACACTATGCATACATTATAATATATGTATATATCTGTGTATTGTATGTGTGTGTATAATATATATTATTATATTATTTATTATATTGTATTATTATTTATTCATTATATATTATATTTATTATATTACATATTATTGTATTATTATAATTCACTTAATTATTTAACTAAAGTAGCAAAACAATATAAGTGAAATAAATTAAGAAAAACACCGCCAAACTTTCACATTTACTTTGGGGTCAGTGTAATAAATTAAGAAAGATACTGCCTATAGCTTTATATTTACTTTTTATAAAACTTAGAAAAATAAGAATGTAAGAGAATTTGCATGATTCTTCCTTCCTTCAATGCTGTCACTGGGATAATGGCACAGTCTGTACAGCAGAACCAGAGACCAGGTGGCTTGTAAACAAAAGCGCTTCAGCTCTCACCATCTCGCAAAGCTCTGCAGGCTGCAAAGTCCGACATCAAGGTGCCCGCCGCCGGGTTCTTTTCCCTGGACCCTCTCAGGAGGAGAGGACTGTAGGGGGAGCTCTCTGGAGTTGCTTTCTTAAGGGCACTAATCCCATTCTCCAGGGCTCCCCCCTCCTGATCTAACTACCTCCAAATACCATTAGGATTTTGAGATATGAATTTCTGGGGGGACACATTCAGTCTGCAGCACATAGTTCATCACTAGCTAATATAAAACTACAATAAACATCATTTTAAGTGGGGAGAATCCTTAGAAAGAGTTTCCTTAAGAGAAAGAACAAGATAAGGACACCCATTATCTATGCTGTTGTTCACTATATTACCTAATAGATGCCCGAAACAATAAGAAAAAGATAGAAAAAAGGATCACCACTTGGAAAGGGGGATATGATGGCGTAGTTATTTCAAGACGATATTGCAATCCATATGGAATACCCTGAAAGACCAAAAATCTCTTAGAACTATTCAAAAATTTCAGTAACATTGGAAAATGCAAAATCTGTTAGTCTGGGAAGTTCCTCTACACCATGGAAAATCTTTCAGAAAATGGAATGGAAAAGATTTATAATCCACACCAGCAACAAAAACTTTAAAATACCTGGGAATTGGGGCATCTGGGTGGCTCACTTGGTTGAGCGTCGGACTCTTGATTTTGGCTCAGGTCACGAGCCCAGGCTTGTGTGATCGAGCCCCGAGTTGGGCTCCTCTCTGAGTGTGGAGCCCCCTTGGGCTTCTCTTTCTCTCCCTCTGCCCCTCTCCCCCACTCATTATCTCTCACTGTCTCTAAAATAAATAAACACAAACAAAAACAAACAAAAATACTCAGGAATTAACTGAAGCAAATATACAAGTATAATTATGGAGAACATTTTTTAGATACTATGTGAATGTGAAAATAATCTCAATAAATGGAGAGATATGCCAAATGAATAAAGTGGACAATTTGAGAAGATAAAGAGATTAATTCTCCTCAGTGGAATTTCAGTGGAATTTTAGCAGGTTTGGGCTGGGGGCGGGAAACCAATTCAAAAATTTAAGGAAAGAATACATTCTAACAGAGAGCAAGGGCCTTGTGAGGAAGAAGAGCAAACTGGTCTACCCTGACAAGCAGTCCCTGCTCTAAAGTTTCAGTAATTAAAATTTGACCGGACGCTTGGAAATGAAACAAAACAGCTACCTCCCCTATTCTGTGGGCAGCTATATTTCCCTTACAGGTAACGATTCTCCTACAACGTCACATGACGGAGAAGTATTATTCATTTTTCAAATTGGATCTTCAGCCTTCCCCTTTATCCCCCCTGATCTCCCCAGTACTTTACAGAAACTCCTTTTCTGCTTAACTCAGCCTGAGTCACCCCGCATTGCTTAAAATTAAGAATTCTGATCAACAACATACCTGTAACCAACAATGACTCCTACAAATTGGCAAGAAAAAGGCAAACAGTTCACTAAGAAAATGAAATTTTGGTAATACCTATTAAGTTTTAAATTCGGTACAGCAAGTCCCTTTCTGCCGTCGGCTAATGTTAGCCTGGACTCTCTGTTTCACATCTTACCCCCCCAGGCTCAAAACACACACATAGAACACAAGCGGATTTTCTTTCCTATTCTTCATAAAATGCTGTCATACAGGTAACAGGCCTCTGTGATTTCTCTTTTTTGTTGGAATCAAATTACAGACCCTCAAATCAGTTCTTTCACCAAATTGTGGATATTGAAGCTGTATTCTTTTTTCCCTGTTTACTCTTTTCCTTTTCCTTCTTTTTGCTTTCCTCCCTCCCTCCCTTCCATCCTCCCTTCCATCCTTTCATTTTATGGAGAGATTTGGTAAAATTAGCTCCTGCAATAAATAACCTGACACAGATACTAGGAGCTTTTTAGAGCATCTGTCTTCAGAAGTTGACTTGCTGTGTCGGACCAATTAGTGACACAAAGCAGAATATATCCCAAACATTTGTAGTTTCCTCTAGAGACAGGTGTGCAAGAAACAATAAAAACCTTCCCTCCTCTTTCAGCCCCAACTATAAGGCAGCTTTCTCTTTATCATGAATACATTTAGGTGTGTTTCACTGGGCTCCCTAGACCACTCTAATACATTAGGTAAAGTTTTTATTGGAACACTAATCTTATTTTTTGGTTGTTTGATTGGGTGGTTGGTTACTTGACTCGTAATGTTCCTAAAAGAACTCTCAACCGTTTGATGTTGACAATGTGGTCTTAATGGCTGGAATTTTCTAAATGCACAACAACCACTTACTTTACAATAATTGTACCACTAAATCCGGTAGGTATAAGCATTTATTGGTCATAAGCTTTAGGAAAGACTCAAGCTTAGTTTTATATGAGTTTACCTGCAAAGTGATATTTTACAACCAAAACTTATCAGAGTATAGTGTTCAGTTATAAGCCAGCTTCTAATTTCATGAGGAACTTCATTCTGAGAACACAAATTCATTAGGTGAAATATGGTAAATATTAAGAAAGTCAAAGCCAAAACCTGCCACTTGACAAATGAGACATGCGTAATTGATCTACCCATTGACTTGCTAACTAAAGGCTTGAATCATTTTAAGAAAATGTTCAGACTGAACAGAATTCTCACCAAGTCTCTTTTACAGAGTTGCTGTGGGCAAAGAAAAAGGGAGGTAGGAACAACAGAAAAAAAGGAAAGAAAGAAAGAAAAAAAGGGAAGGAGAGGGTGCTAAGAAAAAAGAAGAAATAAACCATAAACAGTAGAGTCAATGGTGCCTGGTTCTCCTCTTTCTTCCTATGTGAGGGTTCAGCTACTTCCTTACTGCTTTGAGACTTGGTTTAGTGTATCATTTCGATTTAAATCTCATTTCTAATTTCCTATCTGGCTCAACTATAAAGTCTGTCCTCATGTCTATAGAAGGAAAATACATGAGCAATTTAAATTCAGGTAGTTTGTTGCCCCTGACTAATTATTTCAGGGTCTGCAAAGCCCCTTTGGTGTTATATCTTCTGGCTTTAATACTTTAAATAATAACTGTCAGTTATTTATTTTACATTTTCTACTTAGTCCTTGTCTTCATTATTTCTAACTGGGATAAAGACAAAATAAATACCAGTTACACAAGATCTCCAGTCATTTATTCATTTTAACCTACTCAGAATGGTGCCAACAAGCTAAATTCCTTAATATACAATATTGCTTGTTGAAATAGAGTTTGCTGTTCATTCTATTCCTTTTTTTTGTGATTATGAGACTGTATATGTAATGTGTAGAATAGAATAGGAAATAGATGACTTATATTATACCATATAACATACATAATTTATATATATATAAACAGTATATAATAATATAAAACATGTAATTTATATATACTATATAATGTATAATATACATAATTTATATATATAACATGATATCTATTTCATAATTTTTCATATTAATTGCCATATAAATGAATATAACAAAATATGAAAGATGTATCTAGTGTATTTTTTATTTTTTTTTATGTTTTTTTCATGTTTGAGAGAGAGACAGACAGACAGAGCATGAGCGGGGGAGGGGCAGAGAGAGAGGAAGACCCAGAAACAAAGCAGAATCCAGGCTCTGAGCTGTCAGCACAGAGCCTGACACAGGACTTGAACTCACAACCGCGAGATCATGATCTGAGCTGAAGTTGGACAGTTAAACGACTGAGCCACCCAGGCGCCCCTATTTAGTTTATTTTTAATGGAATATTTATTTTTGCCTCATACATTCACGTTAATAGATTACATCACTAGAGGGTATGTCCTCCACAACCTAACCCTGGGATAGTCCTCCCACACACTCCCATACTCTACCTTACTCATTTTTTCAGAAGCAGATGAAAATCCACCCTGTTCATGAGACTTCCAGAAATGCGTCTTGCTGTCATTTGCCCCCTCTGTTTTGCTCCACAGCATTGCATGTGCATATTTATACACTTTATAGGTACTTAACTATATCTACCTCCTCACTACAAGATACTCTCTTTTGGGTAACATCCTGTTTTTGTTTTTGTTTTTTTAGAGAGAGAGAGCACAAGCATGAGCAGTAGGGAGAGAGAGAATCTTAAGCAAGTTCCCAGCCCAGTGCAGAGCCTGGCGTGGAGCCTAATCTCACAAGACTGAGATCATGACCTGAGCTGAAATCAAGAGTCGGACACTTAACCGATGGGGCCACCCAGGCGTCCGGGGTAACATCCTGTTTTAATCCAACTCAACTCCATGAATTCTGCCGTCCCTGTTTTATGCGCGACTCTAAGTGGTGTGGGTGTGAAGATGTGCAGTGTTCACCAGGAGGAAGTCTAGGCTGCAAGTGAATGTGGAGAGTGTTCTCCTGACCTACGTCTTGATGGCTGTTAGTTGGCATTTCAGAGGAGCATTTAAAACATTCCCCCATGTTCTCAGGGCTTCCACGCTACAGTCTGCTTCTCTTATGTTTTTCTAATTAACGATATTCCTCCTTGTCAACACAAGCCAGAGAACAATTGTCTCTCCAGGCGCAGCCTTCAGCTGGGGCTCAGAAAGCTCTTAGCACATTTATTGGTAAATCATTCTTTAGAAAACCAAATACATGCTCAGACTCTCAGTACTTCCCTCTACTAGGTGATTATAATACCCTGCATTCAATCTTGCCTCCTCTGATACGTTTTACACTATCCTTGTCAGGACAGGATGAAATTCTGAGGTTGTCATTTTTTTCCTGACGCTCGAACACTTTTGTTTCCCTCCTTTCTGGGATGCTGGTTGCCTTTTCACCCCCTTAAGTCTAACGCTTTTCCTTCCTGTGCGGATGCCGCTGTGGGGCTGCCCTTCCCCTGAGCTCCTGTGGCATAGCATCCTCTTCAACACCTGGTAGCACGTACCATACATTCAGTATTTATTTGTTCCCACACAGATCATACACGCCTCACTGGATTAAACATAGACTAAATTTTCACAGCCCGATTGTGTCATTGTGATTGTTTCCTCTTTAAGTTCCAAAGATATCAGCATATACCTTCAACAAACAATAATCACAATGTATGCAGGAAAAATTTGATGCTATCATGAAACATGATATGAACAGCCTGGAAAAAGTATTTAAGCATCTTTAAGACATGAGAAACTCAGCTCTTCACGACATATGGTTTTAGTCTTTGATTGTACCACGGTAGGCTTTAAATCATATATGAATATTTTCCTTCACACCAAAGACACCACTGAATGTAATCATTAGGAAAGAAATACATTAAACCATGTAACTATTTCAACTAAAACTATAAAAAGTTAAGGCAGAAATGGAAGTAAATTGTTATAATTGGAGTTTGAAATTACATATAGGTATTTCTTATAAGGTGATTTGATGAGATATTTGATAATAAGAAAAAGTGAAAGTCTACAAATGATGCTCATATTTTCTTTAGCAATATGGACACCTACGAGAAATGATCTTCTTCATAAGAGAGGTATATTACAAACTTTCAAAAATGTTTATTTACTTACTTTGAGAGACAGAGAGAGCACATGAGCAAGGGAAGGGCAGAGACAGATAGAATCCCAAGCAGGCTTCTTGCTGTCAGGGCAGAGCCCTACACGAGACTCGATTCCCTGAACCATGAGATCATGACCTGAGCTGAAACCAAGAGTCAGATGCTTAACCTATTGAGCCACCCAGGTGTCCCACAAACATGTAATGTATCTAATTATCTGTATTCACTTAGCCCAAACCCAAAGCCAAGTAGCCACCTCATACAAGTGGCCCAAAGCTGCATGTGGTCTCGTGGGAAGGCAGATGGGTCCCCTGGAGAAGATTCTCATCTGAGTGGCTCTGCTGATCCGGGTAAGTCCTATCCCGTTTCTCTGTTCTCCTACACAAAATACTGTGTGATAATTTATCCTCTAGGGTGTGACAAGAATTAGTGGAATAGCATATGTAAAGTGTGTATCATACTGCCTGAACTGCTAAACTTTTCAGGAAATAAGAGTCATTATTTTCTGGCAACATAAAATTCTGTATATTCTCCCCAAGTATTCGGTTCTAACAGGGAGATTATCCTTTGCTGTCAATTTTATCTAAATGATTCCTTCATTGGGAAAACTGTATTTGTTGAGATTCAAAGGAAATTTAAAGCTGAAGGACTTTCTGTGGAAATACTAATTAAAAGAGGTAATGCTCATGGGGGGAAGAAAAAACAACTCTGGAAAGTCCATTTTCATTCATTTATTTAGTCCATGGTCTATTCATTCATCTCACAAATGTCTCCCCACTGCAAATTATGAAAGTCTCCATTACTTACTGTGTCCTTGAAAGACACATTTCTGATAACATTTTTATCAAAATTGGCAATATGTTTTTGTTTTTTATCAATTGTACATTAGTCATAATTGAAATTATTACTAAAATGGAATTGAGTGATGGACTGGGACTTTTAACAGTAGGACTGTAGAGTCACAGGAAAAAAATTCTATTTAAAACATATACATAATTTGGTGGCAGCAAATGAGGTGATTAATAAAAAAATTTTAAGCATTTTTTCAAATATTTCAGATTTTCAAAACAACTGGATGTACTCATATATTTCAATATTTTCCAAATAGTATTATGATAAAATTCTGTGGGGCAAACATAATATTATATGTATATTTTATCAATATATGAGGTCAGAGAAAAAATAACTGTAATTACTACATATGAAAGTACAACTTGCTTGAATATTTTGTTTTGGCTTTTAATTTATTTAATGTTTATTTACTTTTGAGAGAGAGTGACAGTGAGTGCCATTGGGGGAGGGAGGGAGAGGGGGACAGAGGATTGGAAGCTGGCCTTGTGGTGACAGCAGGGGAGGCTGATGTGAGCTCACAAACTCACAAATCCCGAGATCATGACCTGAGCCTAAGTCGGATGCTTAACTGACTGAGCCACACAGGCGCCTGTGAGTATTTTGGAGTGGATGATGGTAGGTTTCAAACCACTACATTCTTTAGGTTCCATGAGATAATAAATATATATATGAAAGATGTAACAGTGCTTCATAGTTATCTGTATATACATTATGCTATAAATTACATCTTTTGGAATATTTTATATTTTTTTAATATTTATTTATCATTGATAGAGACAGCACAAGTGGGGAAGGGACGGAGAGAGAGGAAGACAGGGGATGCAAAGAAGCAGGCTCTGCACTGACAGCACAGAGCCTGATGTGGGGCTTGAACTCATGAATCACAAGATCGTGACCTGAGCTGAAGTCAGATGCTTAACCTAACCGTCTGAGCCATGAAGGCACCTGGAAACGTTCTGATGATATCTTAAAAAGATAGGACATCTTTAAGAAAAAGAACATCATTTGACAAAAAATTGGGATTATAGGGACACAATTTTGAAGACTTTTAGTTTCTGTATTCAATGAGACATTAGAGTGAAATCATACACAGGCTATTTCAACAAATAAGACATTTTTTTTACCACCTAAAGGAAAACGTCGTTACAGTGCTAGGGAAGAAGCATGTTTTAATGGATTGAGGATTAAATGAGTCAAGGAAATAGTAACTCCAAATATAGGTCATTAATTTTATACATAAAACATTAGAAAGCATGCTGAATGATATTTTACTTGAATGAAAAATTACATAATTCAAAGAGGATGTGATCTCTACCATATTTTAGAAACATTTGTATCACAACATAGTATTTTCAAAGGTTTGGTTCGTTGTTAAAATTCTAGAAAAACAGAAAGGAAATTCCTTAGAGTTGGTGGCATGATGTTCTTGTAGAAAAAAATAAATTATATGTGAAGAATTAGCACAATGTAAACAAACTAAACTTAATGTTTTCCTTGGAGAATCTTCTAGTCTATAAAAATCCAGGAAAAAAAGTGTTAATTCCTAGTAATGGAATGGGTACTATTTTCGACTGAGGATTCTAGCTCATAAGACATGACTCCTCACAGTATAGGGATTATCAAAGTAGAGTCACTATTAAAGATGACCATGAAGGGGCACCTGGGTGTCTCAGCTGGTTGAATGTCCGACTTTGGCTCAGGTCATGATCTCATGGTTCGTGAGTTCAAGCCCCATGTCAGGCGTGCTGCTGTCAGTGCAGAGCGTGCTTTGGATTCTCTATCACCCTCTCGCTGCCCTTCCCCTGTTGGAGCTCTCTCTCTTTCAAAAAAAAAAAGAATAAGTAAACATTAAAAAAATTAAAAAAAATGACCTTGAAAATGACAGCTATTTTTGAATTGTTGACAACGTGTGAACCGATATCCAAGAGTGTGAAACACATTGTAAAATGGTTATTTTTGTTTTCTTATTCTTGCTTTATACTGCTAATCTTTAACCAAGCAGAAATATTAGGTATAAAAAATATCATAAGTGAAACATTTTCAAAAAGACAGGGTTGTTGAGAAAAATGGAATAATGGATACAGCTAATTAAAAAGTTGTTTTACTAATAGAAGTTCAGATTAAGAGATTAAGGTCATTTCCTAGATGGAAGAAAGGACAAATATATAGGAAATATAAAAGAAAGAGGGAAGTTAAAAGTACCAAAACTTAGAATGATAAGATTTAAGAAAGAGAAGTAAATATAAATAGTAGGAAATAGTTACTGAAAAAATAAAGAGAAGTCTCCCTAAATTAAAAGAAAATTTTCTTTTAATAAATTTAAATTTGTTTAATAAATTTCTTTAATTAATTTAATCTGAAATTTTCGCTTAAGAAAAAGAGCATAATCTATTTTTAGAGAGAAAAAGCATATCACATTCAAGGAAATAAGAATAGTATTCTTATTATGATGACACTGGATTGCAAATGACAATGGAGTCAACTTATATTTGAAGACCCAATTTTTGTTTCTGTGATCCCCGTTCCCTTGGGGTGTCTCCCCTAATGATGCCAAATGGTTCCTGAAGTGTTGGGTATCAGAGGCAGTTGAAAAGTTCAGAGGTAGATAAGGCTGAGCTAGAATTTTCAACAGTTTAAAGAAAAGAAGCTCAGAACCTAGAATTTTATATTCAGACTAATTGTTACTCAAATATATGGGCTTATTAATGATACACTCAGGCATACAAGACTTCAGAAGGCTTGCTGCACAAACTTCCATTACAAACAATCTTGGAGAAATACTTAAATAAGAGAAGAAGCAAATCCAAAAGATGTTATAAGAGATATATTAAATAAAATTGATCACACACGTTGGTAAAATGTGTCTTAAAAATAGCTAAGACCAAAGACAGAGTTTTGAGGAAAACACAGAACCTTAAAAGGCCCATCTCATATGCCCTAGATCCTGTGGATGGACGAGTAAATGGCCACTATGTACATTATCAAGGACCAACTAATCAAAGGGTTGTTTAATAATGCTACATACCTCGTTCTCCACCTCGCCAATGGCGTAGTTCTGGGGCCACATTGCTGTGGATCTCTGGGTGCTCATCTCATATCGACCCATAAACAACCCCAACACACGACAGTAAGAAAACATGAAATCAGGGACACTGGGCGTGCTCAGTTGGTTAAGCGACCGACTTCGGCTCAGGTCATGATCTCGCGGTTCCTGAGTTTGAGCCAGGCTCTGTGTTGACAGCTCATAGCCTGGAGCCTGCTTCGGATTCTGTGTCTCCTCTCTCTCTGCCCCTTCCCCCTCGCTCTCAAAAATAAATAAACATAAAAATTCATAGCGTTTGTCCTTGTAACTATTCCCACGCTGAGATAACTGGCGTGTGGTATTGAATGCTTGTTTAATTGAAATGAAAGCCTGGCTCCCAAGAAGCAAAGTCACTTGTTTGCTTGTTTGCTTTCGTCCTCCAGTCTTCTCCCTACTGAATGGTACTCGTGTGAAAATCTGATGGCACATTGTAAGGTGATGTCACGTATATCTCTTTACAAACAAACTCTCCATACAGTTTGTGTTTTTCATTGTACTTTCTAAGAAAGTATTAGATATTTTTGGAGAACTAATTCCAATTGTCATAGTCCTGTTGGTAGGTTCTGGCTCAACATCATGACTAGGTAGTTACCTATCAGTAAGAGCATCATACTATGTGGAAATGTACTCTTAATAACTGGTGTCTATAATTTTGTTATACGAACCCATTAAAATCTTTAAATACCTAGGCTGCCTTTGTCAGTAAAATGCAGCAAATGATTAGTGAGAAATTACTGTATGATCCCGCTAGATGCCGATAGGAAAAAGATAGTACAACTGCCAGTAAAATAGAGAAACTACTTCTATTTTTTTAAGTTAATTTATTTTTGAGAGAGAGAGAGAGAGAAAGAGAGAGAGAGAGAATGAGTGGGGGAGGGGAGAGAGAGAGAGGGAGGCACAGAATCTGAAGCAGGCTCCAGGGTCCGAGCTGTCAGCACAGAGCCTGACATGGGGCTTGGCCCATGAACCATGAGATATGACCTGAGCCAAAGTCAGACATTCAACTGAATGAGCCACCCAGGTGCCCCCAGAGAAACTACTTTTAAAAAAGCTCATGATCTAAAGAAGACAAATGGATGGACACATAGATGCAAGTGATATTACTGTGACTTTCTCTGTAATACTTTTCACTGCAATATCCTCAACAGAATGCAAGTTTCATTACAAAAGATAAGTCTTATCCATGCTGTTTCCCCACTGCCCAGTTTCCTAGCACACAGTAGGTATTCAAGAATATATTTGGTGATGAATGAATAAATGAATAAAAATAAGTAAAGAGTGCTATGGATGTAGAGAGATAGACCTTTATGATAGAGTTAGTGACCAAACTTTTGGGAGAGGAAGTGAGGATTATACTAGAACTTAGAGCCTACTTACTCCAGTAACTAGTGGTAGTGGAAGAGAAAGGGAAAGAAGACTGTTTAAAGTCTGCAAAGCAGGGGAGCAGGAAAGATGAGGACTAAGGCATGTTACTTGCCTTATACACACACACACACACACACACACACACACACACATATATAATATATATTATACATATATGTACATATACACACACATTCACACTTCTGTAAATTTATGTATATTAACTTATGTCTATTCGTTTGTGCCAAGTAAAACTGTTTTAAAAACATAATTTGAATTTAATTTGGAATTGCTCATGATAGTTCTATTTCCCTTCAGCTTTCTCATGCCAATACACTCAAGAGTTTCCTAAAACTAAAAATGTGCATCCCCAAATAATGAGCTACCAGTTTGTTGCATCAAAAAATCTGCCAGCATTGTACTTCCTGACTACGATGGATGGTCTATTTTGGCAACAACTATGATGCTTCTCCCCATACACTTTAAATATGAACTATAATCTCATCATTTTCTTCATTTAATAGTGAGGCATCAAAACAAACTAAAGATCATCGTTCACCAGCAGGAAGCCTACTATTTATACCTCTTATGAAAGGGAATTGTCTCTTGAATACATGTAGAATTATTCCTCGGATGCAGACATAAAGATATCTCCCCACAGAATGCAATCTCAGCTAATGTAGTTGGTTATGGGAATTGGAACTATGAAGTGTTTACATTTTTTATAAAACTTTGAGTGAAATTACGCTAGTGATACTAATGTGATTTTAAACATATTTATTCACAACACGCCCTTAAATCTCTGCATGATTAGCCTATTTAATCAGCAGACTCTGTAGTTCCATTGGAATGTGTTTAATGTATTCTCTGTGATTATTATAATTTGGTGAGAATGTAATGAAAGAAAGGAAAACAGAAATTTCAAAAATCAAACTGCTTCAGTGTATCTTTCCAGCTACTGTAGATTCTTTCTCTTGTTTCCATAAAATGCCCAATAGATTATTGGAAATGTTGGTTGGCCCTTCCATTCAAGGATAAATTCTACATCTTATTTGCAGTGGAATCATTAAGATCTCATAGATTCTGTAGCCAAGTAGGAAGGATAAATGGAAGGAGATTTTTTTTTCTTGAAATATCATTAAAGAATGGTTTCTGTTGATCTATAATGTAATTTCATTCATAAGACTCAGCGGGGTGGGGGGGGTGTGGAATCTACGTAAGAATCAGGGTCTCATGGGCCAGATAATTTGAAAAAGGATTCAATGGATTTGCCAGTATGTTATTTTGATATGGATAGGTCATAGGCAATGAAAGAGAAGAATAAATTACAAAGCTATTGGCTAAATTACAAAACAAGCTATTTAAAGTTTTAATATATTCAAAAACTACTCTTGGCTAGAGGTGTTATAAGAACTCATTGATTAAATAGAATTTGCTTTGTGCTCATAAATATGTCTCACTATGAGACAGTTATTTTAATAATAAAATCTTTTCCTTTATTGAGTATGTAATATGATACAGACATTTTTATCATAAAATAAATATCACTATAGATAGAATGAGTAGTGCTCAGAAATATTTCATTCCCCTATATGGGAAAAATTAATGGTGTTTTTCAAAGAGATAAAATTAAAATTCAGTGTAAAATGCAAATAATATATTTTGGCAAACGGAACAATAACAAAAAAGAATATTCAAACTTTCACAGATCTAGATGAAAAGTGTAAGACCACGAATAAGGAATTTGGAGTCTTTTAATAAGCTTGAGACGTGGTTGCACGATATGGGAACAGAGTCCACACTCAGCATGGAAGCGGTAGCTGGATTATTCAGGCAGCATAGACGAGTCTTGTGAGTAAAAGTGTAAGAAGTTCAGACTTAAGCCTAAGACTGTTGACGAGCCATCAAAAGATTTTCAGCAGAGGGATGAAAGGATCAGCTGTACACAGATAACAAATTTCTAGTAGTTCATGCCACTGCTTAACATAGACAGTTAAGCACATTTTCCGCTAAATACTCTCTGTTTTATTTATTTCGCGGGTATAGCTTGCATCCCAGAAGGAGTTGCACATAGAGGTACAGGGGAAGGATATAGAAAGCGAATCCTCATCTAAAAGCAGTGACTAAATTAGTATTATTTTCACTGTTAATGTCACTGTTTTGACTTATTGATTCAAACGGAAAGAAGTTAATGTGGTTGTTGATGCAATTTCAGTCCTTTAAAAGGGTACTGAAAAACGATTCAACTAAACCAATGTAAAAGTCAGGACTGGGTTACCTTTGAGACATAGACAATGATGTGAGCAGTGTTCAGAGGGTTTCTGGGCTGTTGGCAACAACACGTCTTCATTTGGGCTGGCTACTGTATATGAAATATGGCGTAAACGTCAGACATAGAAATGATTGGAATCTTGGGGGCAGAAGAGAAATTAAAAAGGGCCAACGTACGAAGAGATATGCCTGAAATTTTTCTAAAATTTATGGCAGATACCCAGCATGGATTTAAAGCACTGCCTTTAAGCAGCAAAGCAGGATAAATGTTAGAATGAACCAAATCTAAGCACATTGTGATCAATCTTGGAGACAACTCTTAACTAGAAATAGAACGTCTATTGGTTTTTAAAAACTGTATCAATAATGCTACCTTCTGGCTTATAACGGGTAACAACAGTAAGGAGAAGTCCTGGGAATCATATCTGCAGAGGACTTACAAACTAATTACCAACTGTGCAGAGAAACTTACCAAATTTGAGAGTGCTATGTTTAGGGGCGCCTGGGCGGCTCAGTCGGTTGAGCATATGACTTTGGCTCAGGTCATGATCTTGCAATTTTTGGGTTCAAGCCCCGTGTCAGGCTCTGTGCTGACAGCTCAGAGCCTGGATTCTGCTTCAGATTCTGTGTCTCCCTCTCTCTCTGCACTTCCCTTGCTTGTCCTCTGTCAATCTCTCTCTCAAAAATAAACAAACATTAAAATTTTTTTTCAAAAAAAGAAAAAAGAGTGCTATGTTTAGAAAGACCTCCTTCTTTTTTTTTGTTTTTTTTTTAAATTTTTTTTTTAACGTTTATTTATTTTTGAGACAGAGAGAGACAGAGCATGAATGGGGGAGGGTCAGAGAGAGGGAGACACAGAATCCGAAACAGGCTCCAGGCTCTGAGCTGTCAGCACAGAGCCCGACGTGGGGCTCGAACTCACAGACCTTGAGATCATGACCTGAGCCGAAGTCGGCCGTCTAACCGACTGAGCCACCCAGGCGCCCCTAGAAAGACCTCCTTCTAATGTTGTCCTTGGTGACATCTCACAATGTGTTCTTTAGGGTGTCCCAGGAATCAGTCAAGTGAAAAGGATGTTCAGCATGCCTAGACTTGTTATGAAAACATTATGGTTTATGTGAAACACCTGCTTTCCTGGGATTCTAGAACTTTGGTGTGTGCTACACAGCACGTGTCCGTGTAACCAGCCCTAATCACAACATCCGATGTGGGGTCTCTTACAGGCTTCCCTGCACACAAAATCACACGCGTGTTGTGGCAGTTTTGTGGCTAGGGGAGAGTGTGCTCTGTGTGATTCCTCAGAAGGGAAAGAGTGTGAGGAACTCTGCACGTGGATTCCTTTACGCTCTGTGTTCGTATTGCGCCCTCATGACGGAGCTGCATATCCTTGCCGGGCCCTGGGGATAACTTTCAGTCACGAGTACCCCTTATGCTGAGTCTCATGACTCCTACTCATCTGTAAGCGAGATGGTGGTCTTGGGGAACACAGCAACCAAGAGTCATATCCCTACTGACGTGATCTGTCAAAATCTGAAAGTAAAATGAAGCTTAAAGACAAAAAAACAAAAACAAAAACAAAAAAACAACTCCTACTCATCAACAGAGCTTTTAACAAAATACCAAAGAGTATTCTTCTGGCAGAAATAAAATGATCTCAGATCATTGCTGTTGCAGAAAAGAATAAAAACTAGTTGAAACGGTAAATGTGTCAATGGGTTTAAACGAAAAGTTGTACCTATAGAACCATAGCATTGGATATATACACATTGCATAAAACAGCAAACGGTGTGTATAGGCACATAAACATACATAACAGGCTTATACATAAACATACACATGACATCTATAGTATGGTTTTTGGGAGTCTAGAAAAGGAGTTACGACATTCTACAGTCATCACGTCTCCTGGGGAATGAGAAAGGTATTCAGGAAACACATTGAAGTCTTTGGTATAACCAGGAAAAAGCAGCATTGTAATGGAGTAGCCAATAGAGGAGGGAAATGGAATTATTAAATACAATAATTAATCTTAGAGAAGAGAAAAAAAAATAGGACCAGAAAAAAAATAAGAAGAAAGTAGTAAAAAAGAATATTTAAGCATACATTCATCAAAATTTTTATTAGGTAGACTAAGTCTTACAAATTAAAATTACTGTCGACTGGATTGTTTTTTAAATTTATGTAACTTTGAGAGAGAGAGAGAGAGAGAGCGCACATGAACATACTAGCACGAGTGGAGTGGAGACAGAGAATCCCAAGCAGGATCTACACTGATGGTGCCCCTTGTCAGACTGGATTTTTAAAAGGCCACCTTGCAGTCCCTGGGTGGCTCAGTTGGTTGAGCATTAGACTCTTGATTTCAGCGCAGGTCATGATCTCATGGTTCCTGGGGTCCAGCCCCATGTCTGGCTGTAAGCTGAGCACGGAGCCTGCTTAAGATTCTGTCTCTGTCTCTCTGCCCCTCTCCCCTGCTCCTGCTCTCTCTCTAAAATAAAAAAGCAAAACAAATGAACAAAATCAACAACAAAAAAGTCACCTATATCTAGATTCTAAGAGGAAGACCTAAAATATAATGATACGGTGTGGTTGATGGCATAGATTATGCAGATATAATATGATGAAAACGCTAACCTAAAAAAACCTGATATCACTACATTATTAGCAATTTAAGGCAAAACATTATTTGACAGAGACACTTAATATTGATAACTAATATTAATAATTAATTTTTATATTAACATTAATATTTAATAATATTTAATAATTAATATTAATATTGATAAAACATTAATCCGCCCATAAATTATAACATTTTTTATGTGAGTGCATACATGTCCTGTTACATAAAGCAAGAAATTGACAGGGCTGGGAGAAATTTAAAAATTTTGATGGAAAATAATGTATTTCTCTTATAACTGATAGAACGACCAGGCAGGTAAATAATCTATGGCATCGAGAAGCTCTGACTTGAAAATGAAGCAGCTCTGATTGACATGATGCTTCACCCAACAACTTCAGAGAATATCATTTTCTGGGACACAGAGTACATTTTAAAAACTGTATTTCCTGGGCAATAAAGAATGTCCCCAAAAATGGTAAGGGATGGAAATAAACTGATTTATGTTCTTTGATCAAAATAGAATTAAGGGAAACATCAACAACATCAAAAACATTTTTAAAACATCTCATGTTTTTAGAGAAGCAGTTCACTTCTAGATAACCTGGAGATTAAATAATAAATCTGAATAACAATTAGATTAGATTTTAAACTGAATGATAATGAAAATAATGACAAAGTTAAAGATTGTATAGAAACCTACTATTTTGAGGGAAATTTATTATTTAAATTCATTTATCGAAAAAAAGGATAAAAAACTATGCCCTAAGCATCCTTCTAAAAATTTGTAATCAACAGCCTATTAAAATAAAATAATTGGAATAAAGAAACCTAATAACAATAATAACATAAATTAATAATGACAAGCTTACAGATTGTGTAGAAACCTGTAATTTGAGGGAAATTTATTGTTTAAATGCATATATCGAAAAAAAGGATAAAAACTATGCCCTAAGCATCCTTCTAAAAATTTATGATCAACATCCTATTAAAATAAAATAATTGGAATAAAGAAACCTAATAACAAAATAATATAAATTTACAATTATAATTTAGATAACATATCTAATAATAATTTAGATAAATTAATAGTAATAATTAAGATAATGTAATATAATGGAAATAAATGTAAAAATTGATGTCATAAATTGATTCTTTGGAAAGACTAGTAACATTGATAAGCCCCTCGTAAGACCAATTAAAAAAAAAATTTGCAAAAACAGCCACAGTCGGGAATAGTAAAGAACATTAGAAATTCTGCAAACATCAAAAAGATAATAAAAGACAATGATAATGGGACCTGCAGGAGGTGCCTGGTGGTGGGGCTGTCATCAGAGCCTGTAGAGTGTAGTTCACCGTCTCTGCTCTTAGGCGGTGACGGTCAGAAGGCACAATGTTATATACAGCATCTCTATAGTTGTAGTATTTACTGTGCATCCTAAAACAATGCATCTTGAATAATTTTTTAAAAAAGGATATTCAACAGGTCTCTTTAATGCTCCTGTGTGTTTCCTTATTTGTAAACTAAAAAGGTGATTTTACTTACTTTTCCTTGTAGTTCACATTTGATGATTCTTTTCGTCTTTAATTAGGTCCTAATATACATTAATTCTGTGAGTAATCTGCAAGATAAGTGTGTAGCATTCATGACATTTAAAAAAAATTTTTTTAACGTTTTTTTTCTTTTTGAGACAGAGAGAGACAGAGCATGAATGGGGGAGGGTCAGAGAGAGAGGGAGACACAGAATCCGAAACAGGCTCCAGGCTCTGAGCTGTCAGCACAGAGCCCGACGTGGGGCTCGAACTCACGGACCGCAAGATCATGACATTTTTACATGACATTTTACTTTGAGCAACTTTGAGAGGAGCCCGGAATATGCATTTTGTTTTGTTTTGTTTTGTTTTGTTTTGTTTTTTGACAGGAATCCATTTTTAATGTAAAGAGAGTCCTGTGACCATTACTTGAGAAGCTCTGAGCATTGAGCTCAGTGTTCACCTCATTTTCCACCATATCCAAGGCCCCATCACCAGATTAATCAAAACTGGTTTTGCCAGTCCGCCGACCGCTTTCTTGATCTACTCTTCTGTTCCCTGGTGCATTTTCTGTCTCTTGTACCCAAGTGCCCACTTCTGTGCCCGCGCCAGCATATTCTCACATTTAGCAGTTCATGTTCTGTTACCCTTATCCAAATTCCTTCCATTCCATATTATTTGGCCATTAGAAGGAAATACATTTGGTTAAGAAAAGAGTACTGAGTACTGGAAGCTGTATTTGAATGCCCCATGTGACATTCCAATATGAACAACAGACAACCCAAATGGGATTGGAATTTTATGGCCTTAGATAGGAAGATGCCCAGGCATGGAAAACCTTTGAAAACTGTAAAGACATTTCTTTCTTCATATCCTTTAAATTGGTTTAATCTTGACTGACTGTGGAGCTCCCTGTCTTAGTTTCATCTCCTGCTACTTCCTCTAAGCGGAAAATAAAAGCTGCTGGCTCTTCCCATGCTGAACCCTCTCCCACCCTTTTAAATGAGGAAGGTGCACAAAAAGACTGGATTTCATCTCTCAACTTCACATCATTTGCTGAGGGTTCGGTACTTTATCTTGCGACATCTGACTGACGTTTTAATATTGGAGAAGGACAGACTTCAGTTCCGTTGTACATTTAATAACTCCACGTATAGAGTTTTCATGAAAAATGTAAAATATTTATCAGTGTGGGTTTTCTTGTCCAGAGGTTTTATAAAAATGCTTTTTTTTTCCTAAGTGAAAAGTATTTAAAACAGATGGAATAATAGTTGACCACTAAATCGCGTCCTGAAATAAAGTGGTTTATAGTATTTTATTTCACTCACAGAATTATATAGATGCTATGTAAACAATGATCTCAAATGACCAGAAATATTATATGAAGAATACAAAAGACTCTGTCAAAATACTTTCCTAAATTTTTTAATGAATTTCTCATTAATTCAGTCATTCTTTCAATGAAATATTGTCAGATCCCAGTGTACACGCAAGGTGACCATGACATAATTCATCCCCTGGAAAAGCTCTCAGTCTGGCGGCAGAAAACAATACATAAATGACTAATTATAAAATAAGATGATATATAGTCTATTATAAATAAGATGATATATATAGTCTAACAGACTCATAAGGGAATACAGTTCTGTTTCTCTGAGTCAGAGAAAGCTACCAAGCAGAGGTGACCCTTAGAAGAACATGTAAGAGGCAGGGGAGAAGTACCCTTTGCTGTAGGGCAGAAACATATACAAACATCCTCATCACCCCCCCCCCATATGCTTTAATGTCCTTTTATGATGAACAGCCTACTATAAAACTGAAGTAAGGACAGAAGGGCAGGAAGGAGACTTGTATCACCATTGACAATGAGGGAAGAGAGCAATCTCCCAGCTCCTCCATGATAAAGAGTGACAAAATATTTTCATGTGGCCTCCAGCGAGGTGAGAAGTATCGATACAGAGACACCTGTAAATGGCAAAAAATACTCAACCTAGATGTAGATACCCCCGCTGTAGGGGTGATATGGTTGTGTTTCCTGCCTTCTTCTTTCTATACCTTCTTCATCTATATAAAGATGTTCCCGAAGGAGAGACAAAGAGGGACGTATAACGATTGTATATATTTTTTAAAATTCTCATTATATAATGGAGAGACTTGTGTATAATAGACAAATAAATATTTACTGTAGGTCTTCAAATTTGCTGATGATTTTAGCCTCCCTGTCCAGGTTAAAACCGAAAAGATCCAGGTTAGCTTACCATTCGGTCTACAGGTGGCATCCAAGCTCTCAGTTCACAGGGTCTGGTAGTTACCGTTTTTCCTTCCCTGGGTTTATTCCTGCCAGTTTATGTGTGAATGCAAATCTAACACTGTGAATCCCAGTTGTCACAAAACAATTTGCAAAACTGCTTCACGGAAGATGTGTATGCCAATGGCCATAGTCCTGCTCGACAGTGTGTGGAAAGATATACATACCTAACAAGTCACCTGATGGTGTGTTAGTGTCCAAATGCAAAGGGATAAAAGACAAAAGCAGGCAATTACTTATTAACACTTCACTGGGTCAGTGTGGGCATAACTAATATATTCAAAGGGATCTGTTCTTTTTCCAGCCACTCTTAGTGAAGCTCTGCAGGGAAATCCCTGGACCAGGGTGTCCATTAGTGAGCTAGAGGTGCTCATTGCTGGCATGCATATTAGCTAAAAGGCTTCATGCAACCACAGTAGTATTTGGAAGAGGTTTGCAAATCTCCTCATGAGATTTTAATTCTTGCAGCACTAGGGAGAAAAACAAGAGCACAGAAAGATGTTAAAGGTAATACAAGGAGGATAACGAACTGGTACAAACCATTATTCATCTAAAACTTTAATATAATGACGAATATTATTATTTTAAAATGGTAATGGCAATTTAAAATACATTAGTCTTAACTGATGCAAGAATCAATGAATAAGCTTATCAATTGATGTCAATTAAGAGACTCAGATTTTTTGAAGTAGGTATGATAAAAATTTTACATAGACTATATTTGTGTGTATTATTTTTATTTACTTATGTGTATTCATTTAATTTATTTATTTTTGGGAGACAGAGGGAGCCCGATGAGTGGGAGTGAGGCAGAAGGAGAGAGAGAAACTCTTAGGCAGCCTCCCTGCTGAGCATGGGGATTGATGTGGGGCTCGATCCCACGATCCTGGGATCATGACCTGAGATGAAATCAAGAGTCAGATGCTCAGTGACTGAGCCACCCAGGTGTCCCAAAATTTATGTGTATTCTTACTAAATCTAAAATTTATTTTGCATGGTATATCTCATGAGCACAAGAGTGTCACTTACAGATGACCAAGCGGTATAGGACCGGGTCTGTGTGATCACGGACCCCCAGCTGAGATCTCCTCTCAGAGCTGGACTGCACCTGCCAGGACAGAGGGCCTGAGCTACTGCTTCTCCCATGAACTAAGTTCTTATTCTCATGTGATAATTCCTATTATAATAATTCTTGTTATAGGGGCCTAGGGCCATTTTCTCTATCAACAAAGTGGTTCAACTCAGATTCTGGAATCAGACCACCTGCTCCCCAATCCTTGCTTCACCACTTCAAAGATATGTCACATTGAGTAAAATATGCCATCTCCATGTGCCCCTTTTAACTCATTCTTCTAACTAATTGGTAAAATGGAAATAAGTAAGACTGCATTTTCATTGGGTTGCTGTAACAGTTGTATAACTGAACACACCATGGCTGGCAGTTCAGTCCGTGTCAGGAAGGGATAGCTGTGGTTACTGGTGGTGACTTAGGTTGTGGAACAAAAGCCACAGTTAACCTTGAAACTGTAGAATCTGAGGGCCAGAGAGGAAGGAAAAGTCAGGACCCAGAGGACGCCTTGAGCAGCAGGCGGGACCAATGAAGGAAGGTACTGTGCTAGCATGTTCCCAAAGCGGGGAACTCTGTGCTGCATGGGTGATTATGGGAGGCAAGTGCTCCTGAGTGGAGACCAGATGTAAGTGGAAGGGGTCATCGGCAGAGGGGCCTCATGGGATTACGTACTGTAACATTTTGTGGTCGACGATTTGTTGGATGAATTGAGATAATGCATTTGTAAATAAGCTACTATACTTCCGACATTTCCTGGAATCTCAGCCCCTGTCTTGTATTCTAAGACCCTGACACCGTAAGTGAGGCAGGTATGGGAGCCACTGTCAGAGGCACACCTTTTCTCCACCAGATACTTGAGTGCATGTTTTTAAGGAAATGTGAAGCCTTTAAAGTGATGGCATTTTCTGTTACAAGCGAGCTCATCATCAGCCATGAATTTATTCTGGCCATGACAACAGAGCATACAGCTCAGAGTTAGTGTGATTCTCTGTGTGAGAGGCAGATCATTCAAAAGTCGATTGCTTATTTTTAATAAAATATGTGTTCAGTTGAATTGTTCTCAGCCAAGAAAGTGCAGCCCTTCATCAAGCACCCGGCGTATTTCTGGCACTTTACCTATAAATCTGTCCATCAGCACCGCCTACACGATGGACCCCAGCTGATGAATAAGGACGTTATTCCAGTCGAGTGGATTTTGGACTTGTGATTGGTGAAGGTGAAAACACTCTTAAAAACATACGTATGAAAGACGACATAAATAGTGTTTCTATCCCTGAAAACGAAACAATAGGTGGATAGAAAAACAGAACAGGGCAATTGTGTTTCTTAAT
This sequence comes from Lynx rufus, assembly GCF_022079265.1. Classification (NCBI taxonomy): domain Eukaryota; kingdom Metazoa; phylum Chordata; class Mammalia; order Carnivora; family Felidae; genus Lynx; species Lynx rufus. Next base: position 3,786,820 of record NW_025814840.1, on the reverse strand, counting down.
TTTTTATAGGAAAGGCTCTTAGTTGCACCAAGTCAATATTAAAATGTTTGTATTTTCGAAGTTCAAATCATTTTTGAATAAGGAGTCAGATACTGTGGTTATTAAGAACCCATGTGACTAGGAGGCGTGGGTTGTAGGCGATGATTATGTGAGATCAAATAATTTGTTTGGAAACAAAACAGAACTGCCAAAACCAAGGCAGCAAAACACAGGCAGAAAAGTATATTGGAAGACCCCTCAAAGTTAACCAGAAGCCCCTGGTTGAATTTCAAAGTCAAGTTCTTTTTTTTTTTTTATTTTTTTTTTTTATTTTTTTTTCAACGTTTATTTATTTTTGGGACAGAGAGAGACAGAGCATGAACGGGGGAGGGGCAGAGAGAGAGGGAGACACAGCATCGGAAACAGGCTCCAGGCTCCGAGCCATCAGCCCAGAGCCTGACGCGGGGCTCGAACTCACGGACCGCGAGATCGTGACCTGGCTGAAGTCGGACGCTTAACCGACTGCGCCACCCAGGCGCCCCTCAAAGTCAAGTTCTAAAAAGCCTCTTAACTGAATTTCTTTCCTTCACTTTATGATTAGTTTTCTGAAACCGTCCAAGGTGTACCAAGCAAATTTATTTCGTGAAATCATAAGCTCCAGTCACGTTTCCTCGTGCACACTCCTCCGTCTCGCCCTTTGTAGTTGCAAATCGCACCCAACGTGGTCAGGATGCCCCAAGGCTGCAGCTCCAGACGGGCCGGCCCTGTGGCTGTCCTGCGGCTCCCGGACACTGCAGACTGTGCCACAGAGCTTTCTTCTGAAAGCAAAACGACACACTTTTCCTTCCACCCATCGCAAGAGAAATCATACCCCATGCCCAGCTGGGCCTTGGAGATCCCGTGGGGCCCTGTGGATTCACTGATGGGCCATTTCTACGGTCTGTATGCAGAATCCAGCCTCCACGTTTTCTGGTTAAAGATGGGATGTGCTTCTTAAGTGCCACTACGTCACCACATGGAAAACCAAGGGTCTTTAAAATAAACATTACGATCTCCATTTCACAGTCATTTGACCAAATTTTACTGACTAATAATGACAGACCCTTGAATCAGACCCATGACAAAAAGACAAGTTTTTCTACTAATTTAAGAGGATAATTATTGAATGAAGGGAAATGAGACAAGACTTGGAACGTAGTAACTGTCTACATAGTTATGTAGTAACCACTCTGTGATGTATCCTATGTATGGAATTGATAGGATGATAAAGTACCATAATGTCAACTATTAAATATATGTGATGATGGGGCAGCTGGGTGGCTCAGTCGGTTGAGCGTCCGACTTCAGCTCAGGTCACGATCTCGCGGTCCGTGAGTTCGAGCCCCGCGTCGGGCTCTGGGCTGATGGCTCAGAGCCTGGAGCCTGCTTCCGATTCTGTGTCTCCCTCTCTCTCTGCCCCTCCCCCATTCATGCTCTGTCTCTCTCTGTCTCAAAAATAAATAAACGTTAAAAAAATATATGTGATGAAATTACTTCAAATTTGCAATGCAATGCATTTTGAATACCTTCTGTGTCATTGATAATAACTTACCGTGGGCCACTAACTGGAGCATCTCTCAAGTAAACATTGATCCAGCAATATGACCCACTAGTCTCACTAATAGGGATTAGAAACTGTTTTACAAATTTATCATTAGGGTGAATAAATATTTAATGAGATTGACTCTGTTTTAAAAGGATAACTGGCGTTTTTGTTTTGTTTTGTTAATTGTCAGTCAGGCTCTGCCTTTCCAGCAGGAAACCTTGAGCCTGAATCAGAACCCAGATGGGCAGGGACTCTATTTGTCCTTTTCAGGGAACACTCTGATCCTCTATCCTTCCCATCAGTGGGAGTGACCAGATGCCCCAAAGAGCTATGGGATTCACAACCATAGCAGATTTCCCCCAGCACCTCATTCCCTTTGAAGGATCTCATGAGATCAACGTACACAAAGTGGTAACAGGCTGATGGGGGTGATTTGAATCATTTAATAGATAGGGCTTCCATAATAAACACATTCCCGGAGCACCTTATACATATCCTAGAGATCACTCTATTGGGCAGAATATAGACCTAATCTCTTGGGGCGCCTGGGTGGCTCAGTCAGTTAAGCATCTGACTTCGGCTCAAGTCATGTTCTCACAGTTAGTGAGTTGGAGCCCTGCATCTGGCTCTGTGTTGACAGCTCAGAGCCTAGAGCCTGCTTCATTATCTTTATCTTTATCCCTCTCTCTTTATCCCTCCACAGCTCTCTCTCTCTCTCTCAAAAATAAACATTAAACATTTTTTAAAAAGAATATAGACCTAATCTCTTCTAAAAAAAAAAGAAAGAAAGAAACTAAGATCCCAGGAAATTAAACATATCCCCCAAAGTCATGTAGCGAAAGCAGAGCCTGTAACTGTTGTCTCTCGACAATAGTTGATATTCTTCCCTTTTGGCCACAGTGAATTATTTTTGTGTCCCCCACTGCTACAGACACATCTGTACCAAAAAAAAAAAAAAATGTATTAATAGTCTAATTTTGGGGATTAGAATAAAATTTAGGACAATTCTGTTTGATTTAAGCATGATGAAACTTTCTGTAGCAAGAAAGTTGAAAAGATGTAAGAGGAAGTAAATATATTTAACAATTAGATATTTTATATTGTGTGATGAGAATCCATAAGCAAACTCAAAAGACACAATATATATCAGAAATGGTATTTACAACACACATGACAAATATTTAACATTCTTTTTGTAAAGTTTTCTTTTTAATTTCTATTATTTCACTTTTAGAGAGATAGGGCAAGAGCAGGGGAGAGGAGCAGAGGGGGAGAGAGAGAGAGACAGAGAGAGAGAGAACCTCAAGAAGGCTCCACACTCAATGCAGAGCCTGACATGGGGGCTCTATCCCATGACCCTAGGATCGTGAATTGAACCGAAGTCAAGAGTAGGATACTCAGCTGACTGAGCCTCCCATAATATTCTTTACATACAAAATTTATTTTTGGAAATACAAAGAAGAAACCTAACATAAAAACGAGTGAAGTACACAGGGAGGGATGCCATAGATGAACGAATGTAAATGCCCAATGAGAAAATGAAAAAAAAAAAAAACACTCAATCTCATTAACAAAAAGGGAAATGTAATTTATTTATGTATTTATTTTTATTATTATTATTATTTTTTTAACGTTTATTTATTTTTGAGACAGAGACAGAGCATGAATGGGGGAGGGCCAGAGAGAGAGGGAGACACAGAATCCGAAACAGGCTCCAGGCTCTGAGCTGTCAGCACAGAGCCCGACGCGGGGCTCGAACTCACGGACCGTGAGATCGTGACCTGAGCTGAAGCCGGTGCTCAACCGACTGAGCCACCCAGGCGCCCCTATTTTTATTATTTTTTACAAGTGAAATGCTTTATTTTTTAAATCTTTATTTATTTTTGACAGAGAGAGGGGACGGGTGGTGCATGAGGGGATGAGGGACAGAGAGTGAGAGGGAGACACAGAATCTGAAGCGGGCTCCAGGCTCTGAGCTGTCAGCACAGAGTGGATGTGGGGCTTGAACTCATGGACCATGAGATCATGACCTGAGCCAAAGTCAGACACTCAACCAACTGAGCCACCCAGGCACCCAGAGGGAAATGTAATTTAAAACCACGAGATGTATTTATCTCCTACAAGACTGACAAAACTTTAAACGTTTGATAAAATCAAATTTTGGAGGGTCCAGATAACTAGAATTCTCAGACCCTGCTGATGGCCAGAGGGGTGATAGGCTCGCCAAATAAACCAGGAGACCCAGTAAAAGAATAAACATACATTCATTTCTATTTTGTTATAGGGAGGAGGGGGGTCAAGTCTTCATAAAAAAAAAAAAAATCATTTGCTGTTGCAAACACTTAAATCCACAAACTCCAAAACATAAAAATATTAGTGTTGAATCAGAGCACTTCCTATCAGGTCCGGAAAGTTCTTTCCTAATCTTATTGTCCCTTTGCTAGTACTGGAATATTATTTTCATTTTCTTTAGACTGACTTGAGTTCTTTTGTGCATAATATGAATTTGTTTCAGTTTCTCATGCTTTCCTAAGTTAACTTTTTATAATTTATCTGCTCTGATGGTGTCTTTAGTACCTTTCAAATTAGTCATGCTAGATAGTTCATTAAAGGCCTTGTTCTTCTCTCTTGCAGATCATTAATTAGAATATTAAATAAGTTCATTTCCAAAACTGTTCCTTAGGGCACCTGTTAGCACCTTTTAGTCTGTGCAAGATAATTACGATGAGTAAAATTATAAACAACTGGCCTTCTTTTATTTTTTTATTCAGGCAATTGGCCAAAATAAAGGATATCAAGTGTTCAACGCACTTAACATAAAGAAACAGGAATATGAAAATTCAAATATGCCCTCAGGCTTTTCCTCCTCAGAGGAAGGGAGACCCCTCTCCTCCAGACCTGAGATCCACATCGTGTTGGAGAAGGCATGAACTTGGCTCGCTAATGACAGAGAAGCCTGTGATGGCACATTGGCAAAATGGAATAGAAATCTACAATCTTTAACTTGCTATAATTCTGCCTTCTTGGGTTCTGCAGAAAGCCGTTCACACAGGGAGGTATCTCTTTGGAAACACCAGGGTCTGGCACAAAAAGGCCCTATGGGGGACATGGGGGAAAGCAAGTCTGATGGCTCTGTCCTCAGGGCTGTTTCTCAGGGTTATGTTGGCAGTGAGCAACTTTGAGGAATGCCCCTGCATCTTGGTGGGTTTCCTTCATCAACCATCTACCCCTGTGCCCAAAGGGTGAGTATGAAAATCTTAGGACCTGTCATGTCCATGTGCATTTTCCTGTTTCATGGCACCAGGAAGGGTTGGCAAATCCAGCAGCAGACCAGAATTCCAGATGCGGATGAGGTTTGCTTTAGGCAGAGGTGTTCATGCCAGGTCCCTTGTAACTCCTAGGGTCAGGTCCCAGGAACTCGGGGCAATGCTTCCCCTCCACCATGCCAGCATTGCTGTGACCCATTCTAGTGCCAGTAATTTCCCCTCTTCTGTGATCACCTCCTATTTGCACCCAAGCCTTTCAACCATGAGTATCAAGTGCAAGAGGAACCAAGTGCTTTACTCCCAATGTCTGAATCATTATTACGTTTGAATCTTTCTGGCCCCTTTGGTCATCTTTCCGCCCAAAGGGTGTAAAACCACGCTGGGCTGTGGTTACTTTTACAAGTAATAGAAAACAAGTCCAAGACTTTTCAAGGCAAAATCCCAAACTTTAAAGTAGGTTTCTGTAGCCCCCCCTCCACTTCTGTTTATTATTCAGAAAGCCGCCAAGAAGAGATGATTCTTTGGGAAAGACAGGCATATTTGGTGATGAAACCGTGTTACCAAGGTATGTGGAGCAGGTGGAGGTGAGGGAGATAGAAATAGTTTTGAGTTGATTTTTGAGGTTGCCATCCCAATATGTGCAACAACTCCAGATGTGTGTGAGTGGCAGGGAACACAGAACATCCATCCAATTCGTCGACTCCTTTGTGGAAGGAGGGCATCACTGTCAGATTGTGCAAGGTCCAGAACCAGAAACACGATGCAGATGAGTTTCAAGGTCTGTGGTGTTGTGTCTGTAACAGACTGGGCTAGAGAAGTAGTATTATAACCTAAAAAATGTTATTAATGGAGACATCCCATATACAGACCCAAGAAGGAGTTAAAAATCTGATATAACTGATGTGTTAGGTACAGTGACATCAGTACCCCAGGCTAGATTGCCCAAAGCTGTATTCTCACACATTTTCTCTTCTTCTCTTGGCCTACCCTGTGTTCTGTTTTCATCTAATCCCACAGTTTAAAAACTGTATTTAGTTGGATGTCTTCTGAATTTTCTACATCGGATCCTTCTAACTCCGCTGAGCTACAGACTCTAGACTTACACTGGCACTGTTACTTAGATCTTATGGGACACCACATCCTAGACATGTCCTGACACCAATCCCCAAGGCTGATGACCCTTTGCTTTCCTCGGGATTTCTCTGCACCTCTCACAGAAAGAGATAACAATGAGATTAAAGCCCAAGTCTTTATATATATATATATATATTTTTTTTTTTTTACACTCTTTTCTCCCCTCAGAGAGTCCCCCTTAAAATTTCTTGCAGGGCTGATTTAGTGGTCACAAACTTCTTTAATTTTTGTTTGCCTGGGAAACTTTTTATCTCTCTTCCATTTTGAATGACAGCCTTGCTGGATAAAGATTTCTTGGCTGCATATTTTTCTGACTCAGTACCTTGAATATATCCTGCCACTCCTTTCTGGCCTGCCACGTTTCTGTGGGTAAGTCTGCTGCAAACCTGATCTGTCTTCCCTTGTCAGTTAGGGACTATTTTTCCCTTGCTGCTTTCATGATTCTCTCCTTGCCTGAGTATTTTGTGAATTTGACCATGATATGCCTTGTTGATGATCGGTTTTGTTGAATCTAATGGGGGTCTTCTGTGCTTCCTGGATTTTGATGTCTGTGTCTTTCCCCAGGTTAGGAAAGTTTTGTGCTATGATTTGCTCACATAACCCTTCTACCCCTATTTCTCTCTCTCCTTCTTCTAGGACCCCTATGATTCTCATGTTGTGCCTTTTTAATGAGTCACTGATTCTCTAATTCTTAACTCATGCTCTTTTGCCTTAATCTCCCTCTTTTTTTCTGCTTTGTTATTCTCTGTAAGTTTGTCCTCTATATCGCTGAATCTCTGTTCTGCCTCATCCATCTTTGCCGCTGTGGCATCCATCCGTGATTGTGGCTCAGTTATAGCATTTTTTATTTCACCCTGACTAGTTTTTGCTTCTTTTATCTCCACAGAAAGGGATTCTAACTTATTTTTGACTCCAGCTAGTATTCTTATTATCGTGATTCTAAATTCTGGTTCAGACATCTTGCTTGTATCTGTGTTGGTTAAATCCCTGGCTGCCGTTTCTTCGTGCTCTTTCTTTTGGGGTGAATTCCTTTGTTTTGTCTTTTTGAAGGGAGAAAAGGAGTTAATGAGGTAGAAAAATTGAAATTTAAAAACATTAAAATGTAAAAAAATATTAAAATTAAAAAATTACATGCACACACACATACACACACACGCAAATCTAATAAATGATGCTAGATCCTAGGTGTGTTTTGGTCTGGGTGTTGAAAGTCTTTTGACAGATTAGATAAAAAAAAATGGGGGGAAGAAAGAAAATCGTTTGAGAATTTGAAATAATGCATACACTGAATTAGACTAAAATGAGATGACAGGAGTAAAATAGAATTTGAAAAAATTTACACAGAAGTAAAGAATATAGTAGAAAAAAATAAAGAAAGATTTTTTTAATAGGAGTTAAGAATAAAAATGATTTTTTCTCTTTCTGTATTCAAGAAAAAGGAAAGAAATGAAAAAGAGACAAAAGAAAAAAAAGGAAATTGTTTGAAAATTTGAAACAATGAATACACTGTAGTAGACGTAAATAAAATGATGGAAGTAAAATAGAATTTGAAAAAATTTACGTACAAGCAAAAAATAAAGGAAAATATTTTTAATAGAAATTGAAAGTAAAAATGAAATTTGTCTCTTTCTGCATTCAAGAAAAAGAAAAGAAACGAAAAAAAGAAAAAAAAGACATCATTTGAAAATTTGAAAGAGTGAATACACTGACATAGACTAAAATAAAATGATGGAAGTAAGATAAAATTTGAAAAAATTACACAAAAGTAAAAAATATAGTAAAAAAATTAAAATTATTTTTAATAAAAATTGAAAATAAAAATGAATTTTTTTCTATTTCTGTATTCAAGAAAAAGAAAAGATGAAAAAGAGAAAGAAGAGGGAAAAAAAGGAAATTGAACATTTGAAAAAGTGAATACACTGTAGTAGACTAAAATAAAATAATGGAAGTAAAATAGAATTTGAAAAAATTTACATACAAGGAAAAAATATAGTAAACAACTAAAGGAAAATATTTTTAATAGAAATTGAAAGTAAAAATGAAGTTTCTCTCTTTTACATTCAAGAAAAACAAAAGAAAAAAGAAATCATTTGGAAATTTGAAAAAGTGAATACACTGACATAGACTAAAATCAAATGATGGAAGTAAGATAGAATTTGAAAAAATTTACACAAAAGTAAAAAATATTAAAAAAAATTATTTTTAATAAAAATTGAAAATAAAATGAATTTTTTCTGTTTCTGTTTTCAAGAAAAAGGAAAGAGCTGAAAAAGAGAAAAAAAAAGAAAATTGAATAGATGGACCTGCTAACAGATTGAAATAGGACCGAAATGACTTTGTTTTCCCCAGAAGTCAGACTCTGAAGCGCTTTATAGCCCATAAACTAGGCGGTGAGACTTGTGTTCTTGAGGAGCAAGGTTGGCCCAGTTGGGCGGGGCTCAGTGTAACGGCTCCGTCCTCCACCAGGTGGCGCTGCTCGCCTTCTGGGGTGGAGTGTTGCGGTGCTCTTGGGTGCGTATGCACATGCGCGGCAGAGGTGCAAATGGCGGCAGCCACCTACCTGGTCTGTTCTCCCGGGTCAGCAGTCACGCACCCGTCCTCCGTCTTCAGCCCTCGGCCACGCCGCTTTCTCACTGTCCGTGACCAGGCCCCGGACAGCACTTCTCTCCCGAGTTCTGTCTCAGCCGAGGCTGTTTTCCCCGGCCCCTTACTTCTGAAGGACCGGGCTTTGACCCGTTCCGCCCTCTGCGGGAGGGTCTCACCCAGCAATGGCCGAAGGAGCAATGGCCGAGTGTCGGCCGCACCCAGGAACGCTTGTGGGACCCTGCTGCTGCCGGTGCCCGAGACTGCGGCCCGGTGCTGCCCGCCCCAGAAAAAGTTCGCGAGATGGTGTAGCAGGTGCTCTTCAGGGATGATGGAAACTCACAACACGCATCTGGCACCAGACTTCAGCCTTAAGGACCTTGTTCCAGCCCCAGCGAATGTGGCCGTTTTCTGGGGTCTGCTGGGACCAGGGGGCTTCAACCGTCTCCACCAAGTGCCCTTCCAGCAGTGGAACCGCTTTTCCCCGTGTGGCCCGAGAACCTCCCGGACCCCACCCTGCTCCTGGGGATTCGCCCTTCCCATCAGAGCACGGCCAGGTAGGGAGCTGCGGAGTTGCAGCCTTTGCGTCCCCCTTGTTTACAGTCTTAATGGAATTGAAACCCTCTCCTTTCTCCTTTTTCCCTTTTTAGTTTAGTCCTGCGGCTGTTTCCAATTTTCCACTTTCTCTCCAGCTGGTTTCGGGGAGGGGTGCTTTTTTCGTATTCTCCCTGACCCCCCCCCCCCCCCCCCCCCCGTCTTCCTCGTCTCTCCGCCTGCAAAGGAGGCTCCCTGCGCGCTGCCGGATCCTCTCTGCCCAGTTCACCACTCAGTACCTGCTGCGCCGCGTACCTGCTGAATTCTGTGATTCTGGTTGTGCAGATTGTTGTGTTAATCCTCCAGTCAGTTTTTTAGGTGTGCAGGATGGTTGAGCTTTGGTCTCGCTGGATTTCGTGGTCGCGGGACATCCGAAAACCTTCCATGCTGTGCCGACATCTTGGCTCCTCCATATGTGCTCTTAATAAGTACCCTAGTACAGGGGCGCCTGGGTGGTTAAGCATCCTTTTTTTTTTTTAACTTGTTTTATTTTTTATTTTCTTAAATTTATATCAAAATTAGCATATAGTGCAACAATGATTTCAGGAGTAGATCCCTTAGCACCCCTTACCCATTTAGCCCATCCCCCCTCCCATAACCCCTCAAGTAACCCTCAGATTGTTCTCCATATTTATAAGTCTCTTCTGTTTTGTCCCCCTCCCTGTTTTTATATTATTTTTGTTTCCTTTCCCTTATGTTCCTCTGTTTTGTCTCTTAAAGTCCTTATAGGAGTGAAGTCATATGACTTTTGACTTTCTCTGACTGACTGATTTCGCGTAGCATAATGGCCCGGTTCCATCCACATAGTTGCAAATGGCAAGATTTCATTTTTTTGATTGCCGAGTAATGCTCTATTGTATATATACACCACTTATTCTTTATCCATTCATCCGTCGATGGACATTTGGGCTCTTTCCATACTTTGGTTATTGTTGATAGTGCTGCTATAAACATGGGGGTGCATGTGTCAAGACACAAGGGGGTGCATGTGCTTCAAAAGAGCACACCTGTATCCCTTGGATAAATGCCCACTAGTGCAATTACTGGGTCGTAAGGGAGTACTATTTTTAGTTTTTTGAGGACCCTCCATACTGTTTTCCAAAGTGGCTGCACCAGCTTGCATTCCCACCAACAATGAAAAACAGATCCTCTTTCTCCGCATCCTCACCAACATCTGTTATTGCCTGAGTTGTTAATGTGAGCCCTTCTGACAGGTGTAAGGTGGTATCTCATTGTGGTTTTGATGTGTATTTCCCTGATGATGAGTGGTGTTGAGCATTTTTTCATGTGTCTGTCAGCCATCTGGATGTCTTCTTTGGAGACGTGTCTATTCATGTCTTTGGCCCATTTCTTCACTGGATTATTTGTTTTTTGGGTGTTGAGTTTGATAAGTTCTTTATAGATTTTGGATACTAACCCTTTATCTGCTCTGTCATTTGCAAATATCTTCTCCCATTCTGTCCATTGCCTTTTAGTTTTGCTGATTGTGCCCTTCGCTGTGAAGAAGCTTTTATTTTGATGAGGTCCCCATAGTTCATTTTTGCTTTTGTTTCCCTTGCCTCTGGAGACGTGTTGGGTAAGAAGTTGCTGTGGCCAAGATCAAAGAGGTTTTTGCCTGCTTTCTCCTCGAGGATTTTGATGGCTTCCTGTCTTACATTTAGCTCAAAACCCATTTTGAGTTTATTTTTGTGTCTGGTGTGAGAAAGTGGTCCAGGTTCATTTCTGCATGTCGCTGTCCAGTTTTCCCAGCAACACTTGCTGAGGAGACTGTCTTTATTCCATTTGATATTCTTTCCTGCTTTGGCAAAGATTAGTTGCCAGTACGTTGTGGGTCCATTTCTGGGTTCTCTATTCTGTTCCATTGATCTGAGTGTCTGTTCTTGTGCCAGTACCATACTGTCTTGATGATGACAGCTTTGTAATATAGCTTGAAGTCTGGGATTGTGATGCCTCTTGCTTTGGTTTTCTTTTTCAAGATTGCTTTGACTATTCAGGGTCTTTTCTGGTTCCATACAAATTTTAGGACTATTTGTTCTATCTCTGTGCAGAATGCTGGTGTTATTTTGATAGGGATTGCATTAAATATGTAGATTGCTTTGGGTAGTATTGACATTTTAACATTATTTGTTCTTCCTATCCTGGAGCATGAAATCTTTTTCCATTTCTTTCTGTCTTCTTCAATTTCTTTCATAAGCTTTCTATAGTTTTCAGTGTATAGATTTTTCACCTCTTTGGTTAGATTTATTTCTAGGTATTTTATGGTTTTTTGTGCAACTGTAAATGGGATCGATTCCTTGATATCTCTTTCTGTTGCTTCATTGTTCTTGTATAGGAATGCAACCGATTTCTGTGCATTGCTTTTATATCCTGCAACTTTGCTGAATTCATGAGTCAATTCTAGTAGGTTTTTGGTGGAATCTTTTGGGTTTTCCGTAGAGTATCATGTCACCTGTGAAGAGTGAAAGTTTGACCTCCTCCTGGTCTATTTGGATGCCTTTTATTTCTTTGTGTTGTCTGATTGCAGAGGCTAAGACTTCCAATAGTATGTTGAATAACAGTGGTGAGAGTGGACATCCCTGTCTTGTTCCTGACCTTAGGGGGAAAGCTCTCAGTTTTTCCCCATTGAGGATGATATTAATGTTGGGTTGTTCATATATGGCTTTTATGATCTCGAGGTATGCTCCTTCTATCCCTACGTTCTTGAGAGTTTTTATCAAGAAAGGATCCTGTATTTTGTCAAATGCTTTCTCTGCCTCTATTGAGAGGACCATATGGTTCTTGTCCTTTCTTTTATTGGTGTGATGAATCACGTTAATTGTTTTGTGAATATTGAACCAGGCCTGCATCCCAGGTATAAATCCCACTTGGTCGGGGTGAGTAATTTTTTTAATGTATTGTTGGTTCCGGTTGGCTAATATCTTGTTGAGGATTTTTGCCTCCATGTTCGTCAGGGAAGTCAGTCTGTAGTTCTCCTTTTTAGTGGGGTCTCTGTCTGGTTTTGGAATCAAGGTAATGCTGGCTTCATAGAAATAGTTTGGAAGTTTTCATTCCATTTCTGTTTTTTGGAACACCTTCAAGAGAATAGGTGTTAACTCTTCCTTAAATGTTTTGGTAGAATTCCCCTGGAAATGCATCTGGCCCTGGACTCTTGTTTGTTGGCAGATTTTTGATGACTAATTCGAGTTCCTTACTGGTTATGGGTCTGTTCAAATTTTCTATTTGTTCCTGTTTCAGTTTTGGTAATGTGTATGTTTCTAGGAATTTGTCCATTTCTTCCAAATTGCCCATTTTATTGGCATTTAATTGCTCATAATATTCTCTTATTACTGTTTTTATTTCTGCTGTGTTGGTTGTGACCTCTCCTCTTTCATTCTTGATTTTGTTTATTTGGGTCCATCCCTTTTTCTTTTTGATCAGACTGGCTAGTGGTTTATCAATTTTGTTAATTCTTTCAAAGAACCAGTTTCTGGTTTCATTGATCTGTTCTACTGTTTTTTTGTTTGTTTGTTTTTGGTTTTGGTTTTTTTTGGTTTCGATAGCATTAATTTCTGATCCAATCTTTATTGTTTCCTGACTTCTGCTGGTTTGGGGTTTTATTTGCTGTTCTTTTTCCAGTTCCTTAATGCATAAGGTTATGTTGTGTATCTAAGATCTTTCTTCCTTCTTTAGGAAGGCCTGGATTGCTGGATACTTACCTCTTATGACTGCCTTTCCTGTGTCGCAGAGGTTTTGGGTTATGGTGCTATCATTTTCATTGACTTCCATATCCTTTTTAACTTCCTCTTTAACTGCTTGGTTAGCCCATTCATTCTTTAGTAGGATGTTCTTCAGTCTCCAAGTATTTGTTTCCTTTCCAAATTGTTTCTTGTGGTTGATTTCGAGTTTCATAGCGTTGTGGTCTGAAAATATGCACGGTATAATCTTGACTTTTTGTACTTACTTAGGGCTGATTTGTGTCCCAGTATATGGTCTATTGTGGAGAACGTTCCATGTGCACTGGAGAAGAATGTGTATTTTGCTGCTTTAGGGTGAAATGTTCTGAATATATCTGTTATGCCCATCTGGGCCAGTGTGTCATTCAAAGCCATTGTTTCCTTGTTGATTTTTTGATTAGATGATCTGTCCATTGCTGTGAGTGGGGTGTTGAATCTCCTACTATTCTGGTATTACTATTGATGAGTTTCTTTATGTTTGTGATTAATTGATTTATATATTTGGGTGCCCCCACATTTGGCGCATATGCTTACAATATTTAGGTCTCCTTGGTTTATAGACCCCTTGCTTATGATATAATATCCTTTAGCATCTCTTGATCTAGACTTTATTTTAAAGTCTAGATTGTCTGATATAAGTATGGCTACTCTGGCTTTCTTTTGTTGACCTTTAGCATGATAGATGGTTCTCCATCCCCTTATTTTCAATCTGAAGATGTATTTAGGTCTAAAGTGTGTCTCTTGTAAACAGCATATAGATGGATCTTGTTTTCTTATCCATTCTGTTACCCTATGTCTTTTGATTGGAGCATTGAGTCCCTTGAGGTTTAGAGTGAGAACTGAAAGATAGGAATTTATTGACATCATGATGCTTGTAGAGTTGGATTTTCTGGTGGTGTTCTCTGGTCCTTTCTAATCTTTGTTGCTTTTAGTATGTATGCACGTGTGTGTGTGTGTGTGTGTGTGTGTGTGTGTGTGTGTATGTGTGTGTATGTGTGTGAGTGTGTGGGTATATACATTTTTTTCCCTCATCTTTTCTCCTCTCAGAGAGTCCCCCTTAAAATTTCTTGCAGGGCTGGTTTAGTGGTGACACACTTCTTTAATTTTTGTTTGGGAAACTTTTAATCTCTCTTTCTATTTTGAATGACAGCCTTGCTGGATAAAGATTTCTTGGCTGCATATTTTTCTGATTCAGCACATTGAATATATCCTGCCACTCCTTTCTGGCCTGCCACGTTTCTGTGGGTAGGTCTGCTGCAAACCTGATCTGTCTTCCCTTGTCTGTTAGGGACTATTTTTCCCTTGCTGCTTTCATGATTCTCTCCTTGCCTGAGAATTTTGTGAATTTGACTATGATATGCCTTGTTGATGGTCGGTTTTTGTTGAATCTAATGGGGGGTCCTCTGTGCTTCCTGGATTTTGATGTCTGTGTCTTTCCCCAGGTTAGGAAAGTTTTGTGCTATGATTTACTCACATAACCCTTCTACCCCTATTTCTCTCCCTCTTCTGGGACCCCTATGATTCTCATGTTGTGCCTTTTTAATGAGTCACTGATTCTCTAATTCTTAACTCATGCTCTTTTGCCTTAATCTCCCTCTTTTTTTCTGCTTCGTTATTCTCTGTAAGTTTGTCCTCTATATCGCTGAATCTCTGTTCTGCCTCATCCATCTTTGCCGCCTTGTCATCCATCCGTGATTGTGGCTCAGTTATAGCATTTTTTATTTCACCCTGACTAGTTTTTGCTTCTTTTATCTCTGCAGAAAGGGATTCTAATTTATTTTTGACTCCAGCTAGTATTCTTATTTTCGTGATTCTAAATTCTGGTTCAGACATCTTGCTTGTATCTGTGTTGGTTAAATCCCTGGCTGCTGTTGCTTCGTGCTCTTTTGGGGTGAATTCCTTCATTTTGTCATTTTGAAGGGAGCAGAGGAGTTAATGAGGTAGAAAAATTGAAATTTAAAAACATTAAAATTTAAAAAGTATTAAAATTAAAAAATTACATGCACATACACACGCACGCAAATCTAATAAATGATGCTAGATCCTAGGTGTGTTTTGGTCTGGGTGTTGAAAGTCTTTTGACAGATTAGAGAAAAAAAGGGGCGGGGGGAAAGGAAATCATTTGAGAATTTGAAAAAAATGAATACACTGAATTAGACTAAAAGGAGATGATGTGAGTAAAATAGAATTTGAAAAAATTTACACAGAAGTAAAGAATATAGTAGAAAAAATTAAAGAAACATTTTTTAATAAAAATTAAGAATAAAAATGATTTTTTCTCTTTCCGTATTCAAGAAAAAGAAAAGAAACGAAAAAGAGAAAGAAGAGGAAAAAAAGGAAGTTGTTTGAAAATTTGAAAAAGTGAATACACTGTAGTAGACTAAAATAAAATAATGGAAATAAAATAGAATTTGAAAAAATTTACATACTTGCAAAAATATAGTAAGAAATTAAAGGAAAATATTTTTAATAGAAATTCAAAGTAAAAATGAAGTTTCTTTTACATTCAAGAAAAAGAAACGAAAATGAAAAAAGAAAAAAAAGGAAATCATGGGAAAATTTGAAAAAGTGAATACACTGACATAGATAAAATCAAATGATGGAAGTAAGATAGAGTTTGAAAAAATTTACACAAAAGTAAAAAATATTAAAAAATTATTTTTAATAAAAATTGAAAATAAAAATGAATTTTTTTCTGTTTCTGTATTCAAGAAAAAGGAAAGAGCTGAAAAAGAGAAAAAAAAAAAGAAAATTGAATAGATGGACCTGCTAACAGACTGAAATAGGACTGACATGACTTGTTTTCCCCAGAAGTCAGACTCTGAAGTGCTTTATAGCCCATAAACTAGGCGGTGAGACTTGTGTTCTTGAGGAGCGAGGTTGGCCCAGTTGGGCGGGGCTCAGTGTAACGGCTCCGTCCTCCACCAGGTGGCGCTGCTCGCCTTCTGGGGTGGAGTGTTGCGGTGCTCTTGGGTGCGTATGCGCATGCGCGGCAGAGGTGCAAATGGCGTCAGCCACCTACCTGGTCTGTTCTCCCGGGTCAGCAGTCACGCACCCGTCCTCCGTCTTCAGCCCTCGGCCACGCCGCTTTCTCACTGTCCGTGACCAGGCCCCGGACAGCACTTCTCTCCCGAGTTCTGTCTCAGCCGAGGCTGTTTTCCCCGGCCCCTTACTTCTGAAGGACCGGGCTTTGACCCGTTCCGCCCTCTGCGGGAGGGTCTCACCCAGCAATGGCCGAGTGTCGGCCGCACCCAGGAACGCTTGCGGGACCCTGCTGCTGCCGGTGCCCGAGACTGCGGCCCGGTGCTGCCCGCCCCAGAAAAAGTTCGCGAGATGGTGTAGCAGGTGCTCTTCAGGGATGATGGAAACTCACAACACGCATCTGGCACCAGGCTTCACCCTTAACGAGGGTGCTTGTTCCAGCCCCAGCGAATGCGGCGGTTTTCTGGGGTCTGCTGGGACCAGGTGGCTTGAACTGTCTCCACCAAGTGCCCTTCCAGCAGTGGAACCGCTTTTCCCCGTGTGGCCCGAGAACCTCCCGGACCCCACCCTGCTCCTGGGGATTCGCCCTTCCCATCAGAGCACGGCCAGGTAGGGAGCTGCGGAGTTGCAGCCTTTGCGTCCCCCTTGTTTACAGTCTTAATGGAATAGAAACCCTCTCCTTTCTCCCTTTTTAGTTCAGTCCCTGCGGCTGTTTCCAATTTTCCACTTTCTCTCCAGCTGCTTTTGTAGAGGGGTGCTTTTTTCGTATTCTCCCCGACCCCCAGTCTCCCACCTCTCTCCGCCCTCCAAAGTGGTTCCCTACCTTTCGCGGCTTCTCGCTCCCCAGATTCACCTGTCCTTGTCGTGTACCTTCTGACTTCTTTGGTTCAGGTTGTGCAGATTGTTGTGCTAATCCTCCAGTCAGATTTCTAGTTGTGTAAGATGGTTTAGTGTTGGCCTGGCTGTATTTCATGGGCACCAAGCATCCTGTTCTTGATTTTGGCTCATGTCAGATCTCAAGGTTCATGAGAATCAAGTCCCCATGTCTGACTCTGCAGTGATAGCACAGAGCCTCCTTGGGATTCTCTCTGTCCCAGTCTCTCCGCCCCTCCCCTGCTCACACTCTCTTTCTCTCAAAGAATTAACAAAATTATTAATACAAAACATGTGGACCCAGTCCATACTGGGCTGTGAGTCTAATGTTAAGTGCAAGAACTTGGGAAGCTGGTTATTTACCCATTAGGAGATGATTCTAGTCAAAGTCCTAACACAGAAAACTGAAAACACAACAGGCCATTTTGCTCTGTTTTATTTGTATTTGTTTATTATTTTTTTTTTCTGGAGAGCTGGTTTACCAGGACATTGCTGTAAATAACACTAATTGCACTTATCCTTGTCCAAATATAGGCATATGAAATGCTAATATACGGGACATAATTAGGCTAAATAAGTCCAGCAATTAAGGGGATAGCATATTCCTCATGTTTTTACCTGCTCATAACAGCTAGTTTCATTTAAAGAAAAAAAAAATTCCCTAAATTCAGGCTTGAGCTTCAAGGGTGGAAAAAGTCTATATTCTGAGGAATTAGAGAAATAGGTCTACATTTACATATGCCATCATCAGCGAATAGCACTGCCACAGAGCTGTGAAAATTGCAGACCTTTACAACCCGGCCTTTGATTAATGACTTAATTAAAGTGGGATTAATATAAATCTGTTGGTAAGAAAGAATGCTAGGGAAAGTAGGAAATATTCTGGCAATCTACCCTTCCAGCAATCATTGTAAGAAACACTGATAACAGAGTGACAGTCAGTGACTTAAACACTGAAGATCCCCTGGAAGAAAGGCTGATGTTTGTGAGCTGTGCAAGAGGTCTGAATGCCTACAGCAAAGTCAATATATCATATAGTGTAGTTTTACTAAAGACCCTTAGGAAGGATTTCTCTCAGGTCTTGGCAGTGAGCAAAGCTGACTTCTCTCCAATAATTGTTTCTTAACTTTATGCACACTATGAATCTTGTAACTAATTCTGCTTTCCTTTTTGGCCTGACGGCTATGGGAGATTAGGGCTCAATTTGTGGCCGGAATCATTAATGTATGGGACTGTGGGACACATAAGTCTGGGTGCTCATGTAACCACTGTATTTACTCTTCCCTTATCTTTATTTCCCTTTGCCTGGTTCTTTCAACCTGATTTCACCTCTTGTAGTGTAAGCAATTTTAAAAATCACCGTGAGGTCCTTTTGTTCTCAAGTGGGATGGAAGGAGAGAATAAGAGGGACATGGGCACGGCCGCTGATTCTGGAAAGCCCAGCTGTGCTCCTAAGGCTGGCTTGTTTCCAGGTAATGTGCTCCCATGATTTCAGCTTCTACTCAAAATGGCCCTGGGACGCTTAGATCCAAACTCATTTCTTAGATATGGTGACTGAACCAGAGAGTTTGGGATGTGACCAACATAATATAGTAACAAAAGAAAGACTGGAACCAAAATGTGCTCTTAAGCAACCTCAGAGATAAACATTGGGAAATGACCAGATAATGATGTGTTTGTAGCTTAGGAGCCAAACTATTTCAGTTTTTGATTTTATCAAGATCGATGGTTCTTTGGGTAAATTTGCCTCTCCGTAGCAAGGACCAGCTATAAACCTAATAATATTATTTAGATACTTGTTTCTAGCCTATATTTATTGCTCAGCAAGCAAGTTATACGGGTTATGATATCTCCATTATACATGCTAGCATAAATAAGCTTTTAAAGGTTAATATGAAAAGCCATACTGTATATATACTTTACTTTTAATTGGCAAATATTTGTTGTATCAGGAGTATACATTTTTTTAAAAATTTCTTTTAACGTTTATTTATTTTTGAGAGAGAGAGAGACAGAGCATGAACGGGGGAGGGTCAGAGAGAGAGGGAGACACAGAATCTGAAACGGGCTCCAGGCTCTGAGCTGTCAGCACAGAGCCCGACACGGGGCTCGAACTCACGGATCGTGAGATCATGACCTGAGCCGAAGTGGGACGCTTAATCGACTGAGCCACCCAGGTGCCCCTGGAGTATACATTTTTAATCTCACCTTCTCACTCCCTCGCAGGAAAGAACGGTCTTAATATTATATGAATGAATACCTGTAGTTCTGGAGAAAACACATACTGACTGATATTGGTGATGAATTTAATAGTATAAATAAGATTATATGACATGTGAGTGTCAATAAAAGTAGTATTTGGATAATATATTGTGGGTTTTTTTTAATGTTTATTCATTTATTTGAGAGAGAGAGAGAGAGAGAGAGAGAGAGAGAGACCATGAGTGGGGGAGGGGCAGAGAGAAAGGGGGACACAGAGTCCCAAGTAGGTTCCAGGCTCTGAGCTCTCAGCACAGAGCCTGATGCGAGTCTCAAACCCATGAACCATGAGATCAAGAGCTGAGCTGAAGTAGAAGTAGGATGCTTAACCGACTGAGCCATCCAGGCACCATTGGATAATATATTGTTTAATTTATATGAATTTAAATATATCTATGCAACTAAAGTAACAATTCAAATATGTGGAGATATATATATATATATATATATATATATATATATATATACATATTTATCTCTACATGTTTAAATTGTGTGTGTGTATATATATATATACACACACATATATACATATATATACACACACATACATACATATACACACACATATAGCATCTATATTTATCTATATACCATCTATATCTATATATACCTACATATATCTATCTATCCATCTATCATCTATTTATGTATCTAAAAGACAGGTAAAATTTCATTTTCTCTCATAGTTCTACGAATGATATTTTTAGAGGATTTAAGAAATCAGTATTCTTTATAGGAGACGGAAGAGAGAAATAGTAAAGGGACACAGAGTCACAGATACTGACATTTCCAAAGCATCTTTGTTCTATACACTCATTTATGTGAATCTTGATGCTGAGATTAAGGTGACATGGCCAGATTTGATAAAAATCTAATCTCTTTCACAACAAACTGAAAAGAACCATGCATTGTTAATTCAGTGATTACTGTATATAAAAGATGCATTTAAGGTAAGTAGGTTAGAATGAAGCAGATTTTAGACAAGACTTCTCTGTGGTCCCTCATACACCTGTGAAGTCACCAAACAGTCTTCCTGTAGTGCACCCACTGCACAGTGCTGTTTGGACAGGTGCTTTAAATACATATACAGACGTGTATACACACACAGTAAATTAAAGATATATATACACATAAAATTAAATATACATATAGATACGTATGTATATATGCCCAAGGCAGAGGGAAAAACTTCCCATACGTTTCTTTTCTCTTTGAAAACCTATACCTTTTTCAGTACCATGGGCAAGAAACATACTTGCTAATAATTTAGAATATCTACAGTGTGGAATACATCAATCAAACTTACACTGGCATTTAGCTATGAACATGTTAGAAGACCCACTTATGAAGAAGAATGCAAAGGAAGTTTTCTAATCTTTTATTCTTTACATAGAATACTGTAGAGCGGCAAAATATGTGCAGATTAAATATCTGATTTTATCTCTTAATTGCGGCGGATGTTATGGCCATTTTCTAATAGGATAAATTGTAAAATGCCATGCCCAAAGTTATACAGTGATGGGGCTAAAATTAACTCATTCTGTTAAATACGATATTTTTGGGGGGTGCCTGCGTGGTTCATTCGGTCAAGCATCTAACTCTTGATTTCATCTCAGGTCATGATCTCACAGTTGGTGGATTCAAACTCCACATCAGGCTCTGCACTGACAGAATGGAGCCTGCTTGGGATTCTCTCTCCCTCTCTGCCCACTTATGCACTCTCCCTCTCTCTCTCTTTCTCTCCTTCTTTCAAAATAAACATTAAAAAATACTATAATTTTCTCAACAGCTGTTGTTTATGTAAGGTGTGTGTGGGCCCTGGAAATAGAGATAAATAAAATTCTGTTCCATGACATGAATGCCACAATGGCAACAGACCAAGAATTCTCTCGGTCTTCATGATGATTGTTTTAGAAAATTTATTCTTGCCAATCTTGATTGAGATAAAAGGCGATTGAAATTATTACATCATCAGCTACATTATAAAGTGAAATTAAGCTGTATGTGGACAGGGAAATAATTCCTACACCAGAGCAGTGGATGAATGGGTAGATAGTTAGATAATGACTCAAGCATACAAATTATAAATCTCTGAAACGTCAAGACTCAATCATGTTAAAAGACACAATGTAACTTTATACCGACTATGCTTTTTGATATATTTACTCTGATTAGTAGTTCTATGAATGTAACTGATTATAAGTGAACATCTTCGTGTTTAGTAATTATAATTTTTTAATTAGGCAGTATTTTAGGGAATAGTGTCCATCATTCTTAGAACTTGGTGATATGTGTAAATGACTGAAATGTGTAAAAAAGGATGAGACTTCCTGTTTCCAATTAGTTCAAAGATAAGAGTCTGCAGGGAAGGCTTTTCTTTGTATTTTCAAACTGAAATACTGAACATGTAAATGGGAAACTAGTTACTGATTTTTATCCCCACCTGACAGAATAATGAGAAACATATTTTTCAAATGGAAATTTATTTTTGAGACATTGTGTAGTGAGTAACAATGCATTTTAACTGAAAATTTCTAATTCAGATTCTTCAGACAGGAACATAATATTTGTTAAGGAAAAACAGGTGTTTGGATAAAGAAATTAGGAAAGTAATGACTGTGTTGATAATTTCCCAAACTATAGACAAAGGTCAAACCTTCCGTACATGTGCTTAACTTACCATAAATTTAAAGTAGATTGCAGTGAAAAAAAAAACAATATAAAAAGTAAAGATTTTTATAAAGATCAAGGTCTACAAATGCAAAAACAAGAGAGAAAAAAAGTAGAACAAAGGAATTCACATTATCACTTGAGAAGAGGGAGAAACTATCAATAAAAATCGAGGTTCTCAGTATTATTTTGAACATATCTCTCAGCCTATTGCTGTGTTATTACAGGCACCAGTGGGCATCTGCCCTGAGAATAGATTATTAGCACATTCTGCCTATTTTCCTAATTAGTGGATGTGGTGTACTTAAGCTCCACTTACCGTATAGACTACAGAAAGTGAAGCACAACAAGAGAAAAAGCAAGACTCATGAAATAAGAGAAAGAAAATGTCTTCCCTCAAGCATCAGTATTCCTTCCCCCCCCCCCCCCCCCCCGGCTTTATCAAACACATATGCAATTAATGGTGGTTTAATAGTGGCTACCATATTGCACTTAGAAGACACACTTAGGATAAACAACATGTTTCAACAGCCCCGTTAACCATGTGGTCTAAAAACAATGTGGTCTCATAACACAAATGACATATCACATGTAAAATTCAAGGCAAATTTTTTTTCTGGACTTAAAAGCGTGCTTTTGGCCAACCTACAGTTGTGATTCTGTAACAACTCTCAGTCTGTAATTAATGAAAAGAAGAAGGCTGGGCCAAGAGGTTAGTGTCCGCCATCTGATGGCCATTGAGTCACAAATGTCGACCTTCATTCTTCTTCCCCTGCCCTTCACACCCTCTCGACCTTCCCAAGTCCGCAGGTTTAGCACAATTCCAGTCCTATAAGCTTGTTCTCATCTTAACCAGCTAGGATTAGCGGGTTCTTCTTCCTGACTGAAAGCTGGTACTAAGAACAACAACAAACAATTGCTTTGCCTATCTAGGAAAAAATAACCATTGATTTCTTTATAAGCATTTACATAGAAACATCCTTTATATCAAGTATTCTTACGTTTAAACTACTTGGACATCTCCCCTGGATTCCACGATTTTAATCCTGAGTCAGTTTTCCAGAACAGTGACAGTCCTATCAATGTAACTATTCAATCATTCCAGATTTATATATTTAGTGTTAACGTTCTTGCCGCCGTGTATACCTGACCTCAAAATACACCAACCAAATGTTTGATTTGGTTGCTCTGTGTAAAGACTGCTTATCTTCATACTAACTGCATTCACTTAGCGACAGGTTAACTTCATGAGTGGTTTTACTGAAATGATCAACTTGAAGTTGCTGAAAAACGTCCATCTGCTAAGTACCTTGTGATATTTTGCTGTTTCTTTATAAAACTTGAATCGTAAAGTGCAATGACATCTCATATTATCGGGACATTAGTCTTCTTCCAATTTCGGATTTCTCGAACCATGCTCAGAAACCAGTAGCGATCCCCCAAAGCATCTGAGAATCTCCAAACTTTCATTTGAATCTGCATACCTGATCCCTATATCAGGCTTTATGATTTTTCAATAACAAGCAAAACAAATGGAGACACAAACTTTCTCACCAGGAAATTAGAAATAAACTGGAGAAAAAATTTTAGAGAGAGGCTCAGTGACAAAATTCATTAAATATCACAGCCTGAAATTGGAGAAGGCGAAAACCAAAATCAGATAAAGCTCTTTGCAGAGAGAATATCATGGGATGTTAGGTCAGATGATCCTCAAAAATCAGGAAAATAAATTATATTTAGTGATCTCTGATTGAGCAAATAGGAAAATATAATATGCTTACTCTAACTTCTATCCAAAATATGTTATACTAAAAACAATGGCTTTAGTGTTTCAACGAGTAAGACCTGGAGTTCAATGTGTAGATAATTGTTTCTCAAAATTTAATATTCATACAAACCAGCTTGGGGTCTTGTGAGAATGTGGATGTTTGTTTAGTAGACCTGGGGGCGGGAGCAAGATTCTAAATTTCTAAGAAGCTAATGTTAGAATGTCGTATTTCTTTCCAGTTAATACTGGTAGTTTTTCTGGCAAGGGTATAGAAGGCATCGATTTCCAATAATGTCAGAGAAATGAGATGTTCCTGCATTTGCTCTCAAGTACTTTTTGAAACCTGAAATTAAAACATACTACTTATATAAGTTGGCAAATTTATGTTACATACAATTCATTCACTTTGGAAGTAAGGAAACATTATAATCAGCTATTTTTAAACTATGAAACGTGAGAGAGGAATTAATAATAGTGCATTATTCAATCTCTTTCAACCATATAACAAGCATGCATGAGAGAATTTTATTGAAATCCGAACTTGGTCAATACTGTGCAAAATTTGAGGTGAACTATAGCTATATCCTACGAAGTCCTATTCAGTAAAATTCCGAATTCTCTTCAATTATAGTGCCATCCTTCTAACATCTGGAGAGTATGCAGCACACAAGGCAAGTTTCTGGGATTTTTTTTGTTTTGGAAAGGATACTTGTTTTTCATTTCTGTGAATGGTGAAACGCTGTGCTTTGTTTAGTGGTGAGAAATCTTGACTGTGTTCTTTGATAATGATTACCTGGGCATTTTTTTCTTTATCTGGTTCTGCACTTTATGCACATAGATATTACCATTCTTAAAATAGTCTATAAAGAAAATGGAGCTGGAGAAGTGAAATACCGTAATAGACTTGAAGCTATAGATTTATACCCTTCCTAGGCATTTTACATGTTACCTAAATTCTTGACCCTGCCAAATTCCTTTATGAAATGTTCATGTCCAATGACATTAATGTGAGACTTCTCTGATCTTTCTACGTCTTCCATATTGAAATTGTGGTTCTAGATGCATTCTTCCTATTTGATCTTTTTCCACCTCAGTAAGCTTTTGATGAGGGGGAGATTTCTGTGGAGAATTTATTTGGAGAATTCCAAATCATTATTTCACTTCAGATGGCGAAACTCGATTATACTATGTTTGGTGTGGATACAGTGTTCATAAAGTGTGTGTGTAAAGGGGTTGGGAGTGAGGGAAAACCGCAGATGATATTTATAAAAGAGTGTTCCTTAAAAGGTCAACAGATACATATGTAAAATTTTGAAAAACTTTATATCGGACAATAAGGAAAAGAGGTTCATGATTCCTAATAATTTACGGAAGATTCCCACATTTGCTATCACTTTGTAATTCTATTATTCTTTTAAAAAAACAGTATGGTGTAGACAGCAGCTGTATAAACCCATTACCTGTAAAATCCTCTAATATAAATTTTTTCCCATTTTTTAACGAAAACAAAATTCACATGTACCAAAAAAAGTTCTGTGAAGGTGGAGATGAAGAGTCATCTATGTTAATCAACAAAATATAAATGATGACTTAGTAAATTATTTCTTTATTATAATGAAAAAAAATTCAAGACCCAACAAAACAGCTAAGTGATGCATTTAAGTGAGATGTTATTTAGTGAATTGAGAGTCTGTCCAAAAAAGATTTTCCCGGAAGAACAATTCACCGATACAAATGTGAGTGAGTGCAAATTTGTCTTTTTTTTTTTTTAAAGTTTAAAGCATAGTTTCCAAAGTTTTCGCTTGTGTGCATGATATAAATCCCATACGTCATTTTGTCAGCGACAATAAAAAGCGCAGTTTATTAAAAACTGAAGTAAAAATCAAAGTAACTTCTTAGAAAACCCCAGTCACAGTTTTGTCATTGGTATATGCAGGCTGTTCCAGGGGCCCATCCAGAGCTCCTCGTCGTCTGAGTGCGTGTGGTCGCTGTGGACTTCCAGAGGGTCCCTGACGTTCTTACTGTCGGCCTCCTGTTCAACTGTGCTTTTCAGCCTGGGGCCCAGCGGCCTCCCTGCTGAGCTGTCGGTCCCCACAGGGCAAGGGGCGAACGTGACAAGAGTGGGCCTTGTGTTCATCTTCTCGGTGGAAAACGGGCCCTTGGACAACGTGTTCAGGGGGACATTCTCCTCCTGTGTCACGGCCAACTTGTCGAGTTTCTTAAAGTGCCTCCCCAGCCGCACGGGGGAAGTGGCTTTTAAGGTATCAGCGAGGCAGGCCCGGCGGGTTCGCAGCACGGAACCGTTCTGTGCGATATAGATGTTGCCATTGATGTTGCTGTGCGGGCCGCGAGGGTGCACACGGTTCCTCTGACACTCTGGGGCGCTGTCTTCTCCAGTGGAGCTGGCCTCATACTCGCGGTCCACGACCAGCTTGATCATCCGTCTCCTGGCCCACTGCCGGGAGAAAAGACAAAGAGTCACTGTCACAGGAATCAGAGGGGCAAAGGTTACAAGGCCTGTGAAATTCAACACCCGTGATGCAAAGCTGTCGGAGGTAAAGGACTGGAGAGAGGTAGGAAGAAACTACTGTCCATTCGCGGCCCAGCCCACGGCTGGTAGGGCATCCCTTCTCAGAGTCAAGTGGGGCTCCCTTAAGGAGCTGACTTTGCAGGTGCACTTGTGTTCTTGTAGATCAAGTTACTGCTCTCTCTGAAAAACAGGCGTATGGTTTATATCGGAGTGAGGATCTCCTCCACTGTTGGACAGCGGCTACACATTTCGGGGAGGTCAGATTAGAAGGCAGGCACAGCGTTAGTATAGCCTGTTGGTAAAATCCTTCTTGCCCCCAGATCTTAAAGATATTTTTTAAACCTGCATTCTTCTAATTCCTAAGTAATCCTCTGTTAGCCAAATGAGAAGCATCCCAGTGTTCCGGATACTTCATTTAAATATATTTAAGTATATCTCATTTAATATATATGCTCTGTATATTCCACTTAGATGTTGTTAACTGGAACGAAAATATCTTCCCATCCTGAATAATTTACCCAGCAATACACAAAACAGTGAACAAATTGTGAACTTTCCTCTAGTAAGCAACTGGAACGCATGAACGTTTCTACATTTTTCTTTTACCAGTCCACGTCAGGAACGACAAGGAGTGAAGGGTAGCCAGTACTAAATAGTTCCACGTTTTCGGAATATGTGAACCACCAACATGTTGCAGTAAGTAAGCCACACTTTTTGGATTTCCAGGTATAGCTTTCAAAGTTATTATGTTTACTTACCCAGAAGAATGTTTTGTGAAAATTCAATTCCTTTTTCCCTAAATCTTTAACCCCTACCCACAATGAAAAAGAAATGGTATACACTTCATTTTTAAACTTAATTAATTTCATTTAGCTTCTAGTATTTCCAAGCGCCAGCTACAAACCTGTTTGAACATGTGTGGGATTTTTTTTTAAGTTTACTTATTTTGAGAGAGAGAGAGAGAGAGAA
Source organism: Lynx rufus (assembly GCF_022079265.1). Classification (NCBI taxonomy): domain Eukaryota; kingdom Metazoa; phylum Chordata; class Mammalia; order Carnivora; family Felidae; genus Lynx; species Lynx rufus. The sequence continues at coordinate 3,759,912 of NW_025814840.1, read as the reverse complement.
AGAGAGAGCGCACATGCAAGCAGGAGAAGGGCAGAGAGAGAATCCCAGGCAGGCTCTGCGCTGTCAGCACAGAGCCTGACGTGGGGCTCAGCCTGGTGAACCGTGAGATCATGACCTGAGCTGAAATCAAGAGTCGGACATGTACGCCCCTGGGTGGTATTTTATATAAGACTTTTGGCCAGTCGAAATGTACACATCGACAAAAGTGGACTTTTAGAGCCGTCACTGTTGCAAGTCGTGTCCTGATTTTACGGTCTGCGGTTGAGCCGAAACCCCCGTATGGATTCACGAAGCCACGCGGCCAGGCCGGGCGTCCCTGGTGAGCCGTGATGCCAGATGCATTCCCAGGAGCCCCACTAGGAAGTATTAAATATGGATTAGTCGCTTGTCTTCCACGACCCAGAAGAGAGGGGAGTCCGTGTCCCCGGACACCCTCTAACGCACACATACGCGTGGACAGCGCGGGCTGCCCTTTTCGGGCATGCCCCTGTCAGGTCACACAGAGAGGAGGCCCACGACCTGCCTGCAGGCGTCACCCCAGAGAGCACACAGAGGGCACAGCACACAGAGCAAGGAGCACCGCACACTCCCACCTGTCCTGCTCTCAGAGGGCCGTGTCGTAGCCCTCGGGGCCTCCCGGATGCCTGTCCCGGCGCGCGTCCCTGCTGCTGCCCTGCTCTGGCACCTGGAAGCCCCAGGGCCCTCCGGACTGGCTCTCGCTGCTGCTGCTGCTGCTAACACTGCTGGCCGGCTCTGACTCCTCCTCGCTGGCCGAGCCCTCTTCCCCCGAGGCCGCCTCTGCGCTCCCCTCCTCGGTGACCTCCAGGTCTGCCGGCTCGTCCACGGAGGCCAGCTCGCTCTCCCCTCCTGCTGCTGGCCCTCCCTCCTCCTCCCTGGGCTCCTCCTCGGGCTCTTCAGGGGGCTCCCGTTTCCTGCCTTTGACCTCCTTGACCTCCTCAACAACCGGCCTTCTCCTGGCAAGAAAGATGTTCTTCCTGGCCTTCTCTCCTTCTGACTCTGTGGACGCCGACTCTTCGGATCCAGGGGTAGAGCTCTCTTCCTCCTCCTCCGAGGGCGTCTCTGACTCGGACTCCTCTTCCGTGGTCTCCGACTCGCTGAACTCCGACTCCTCCTCGCTGTACTCTGTGTAGTCGCTCGAGGATTCTTCCTCTGACTCCACCGTGCTCTCTGTGGCCTCGTCTTGGTCCAGGGTGAGCTTCAGATAATCCTTGTCTGCTTCCTCAAGGCGCCGCTGCCACTCTGCACTCTCGAGGTCCACGACGCCCCTCCTCTCGGCCAGCCCTCTCACTTTCCGGAAGATCATCGGGAATATCCTGGCCCTCTTCCACGTGGTGCAGGGCGGCTCGGCCAGCGGTGGCTTCTCGATGGTGACGACTACTTCCTCCTCCTCGCTAGGCTCTCTGACTTCAACTTTAGGTTTTTTAACTTTCTTTGCCTTTTCCTGAAAATCACGAAAACGCAAGTGAAGTGTCAGCTGGGGGACGGTTACCAGGTGACCTTGTCCCACACAAGTTGGGCAGGGACGAACCTGCAGGTTGTGATAAGCAGGCGGCTCTCCACCGTTCACCCCACCGCATCCGGGCGCAGAGTGATCACAAAAAAGTATTTTATTTTATTTTGGCTTGTGCTTTGTATTACCAGAATCTAACGCTTTCGTGTTTCTTTTTCTTATTCAGAGTTTATTTTGCGTCTTAGATCAAAAGAGAAAGAAGTAATCGTGAACTCTTCTCTCTCCCATCCCTACACGTTGATTAAAGTAAACGCTTTGTGTTTTCTTAAGCAAAATTTTAAATAATCAGGAAATTACGATACTTTACCTGACTGGTGTATGTGAAATTTGACTATTTTCTTAATTTTGAACAGGGAAAACCTTAGCAACATTTGTTTTTGTTTTTATTTTGGATAAATGTTTCAAGTAAATATTGTAGACAAATATATAAATGACTCCTGTTAATTAAAACGTGATAGAATTCCATTAAAAATATTGCTGGTAATGCTTTCCTTCTGTTTGATAACTATACTGTTTTCATGATTTTTAGATATGCTGGATAATGTGGGAACCAAAGTGACCACTGTTTTGCAAAATACCTTTTATGTATTTGATTATAATGTTATTTTTATGGAGTCACATGTAGGATTTTAGAAGATATAAACTTCATTGTGGCTTTATTCCAGGTGTTTAACATTTTATCATAGGAAATGAGTTAAACATACACAGTAATGAATTTCCTTCTATAAACAAGGTGATGAAATGGTCCACATAATGAAATTTCCATGAAAAACATGTACTAAGTGAATGGGAGTTCTGATTTTTGAAATATTTTGTAGCCTGCTATTCAAATAGGGTTACACATCACATTACCTCTTCCTCCTCATATTCTTCCTCGGCTTCACCAACCACCTCACCATACTCCTCTGGTCCAGCTGGCGGTAAGAGACGGCGACGGCTTCCATACTGAGGCATCTCATACCTGTAACAGAAACTTAAACTTTCAACACGTTTCTGTGTGGTCCGTGTAACCTTGACTGATCTCGGTGTTCTTCTTTGTCTTCATCACTCAATCAACAGACATCTATTTACAGCACCTATCATGCTCCTTATCAACTAGTTACTAAAAACCTAGAGCAAGAACTACAACCTGATGGCCAATGGATTTTGCCATGACGGTGCCCTGGAATAACAGCAAAAAGAACCAGGTTATTTCAGATTCAGGTTAGGGGAGAGGCTAGTGTGAAGGGAACAGCATATCGTTCCTTAATGAGTTGAAGAATTTAGAACATGAAATAGGTTCTTTGTAAAACTAAAAGCTTGTTCACAACATAATGTCTCTATAGTTACAGCAAAGACCTGCTTCAGACATGATCTGGAATGGTATTTACATTTTCTTTCTGTGTTTTGGGAAAGCAGTTAACGTGTGTGTAGGGTGGCTTGAAATGCTTATTACTGGGTTCTAAAGTATGTTTTCTTCCTAATTTCTCTTGGGCAAGTCTTGAGGCTGACTAGTTACATCAAAGATTAAACATACCCTATGAAATAAATGGTGAATTCAGGAATTGAGCAAATATGTTTGAATTCTATTCCTCATTTAAATAAGTTTGAATCATTTTACTGCTTCATGAGAGTTGTGGTCAATATCAGCATAGAACATCAAACCAGAAGTGAATGTTAAAAAAATGGATAAAACCTGATTGAAACTAAAAGTAGATACATAATTCATTTTCAAGGATGAAATGGATGAAATCACATTTGCAACACAAATGCTAGTAATATCTAATAATTCATTTTTCATAAAAATATTGATACTGGATAAAAAAAAATCTGAAGATGTACCCATGCTCATAACTGTAATAATCTTGTCCAAATTCCTGGCCAGGATCAATTCCAGACTCCATGGATAACTCCTATTGTTCAAAAAGAGAAATTGCATTTGAAAATAAATTCTTATCACATTTCACATCATATGAATTTAGATTTCCAGACCTAGAATCCCCATGACTCTCAGAACACTCCTGCCAACAAACTTTAATTTCAAATGTTAGTTAAACATATTCAACATTTTTTTCTGGCTCCAACTATTTGACATGAAATAAAGTTATGTCATTAGAATGGAGGGGGTAAAAAAAAATACATTTTTTTCTAATGGTGAGTCTATTAGATCTATTAGGTGAATCTATTAAAGATTACAGATGAGCATATCACTTGTTCTTGGGTAACTTGACAAACTACCAGTAGAAAATATTTCACTGTATTTTAACTTGTTTTATTAACAGACTTTAGCCTGAAGGAATTATAATGTTATCTTTAGCATTATTTCATTTCCTAAGAACAGCTTCATAGCACCCGGAGCACTTCTATTCATTATTTATTTTTATTAAAGGATATGATGATGATCATTTATACATTAATTCAACACAACATTAATGTGTGAGACCGCTCAGGGATGTTTACATTTTAAAACCTGCTAATTCTAAGGTGCACCTGGGTGGCTCCATCGCTTAAGTATCCAATTCTTGATTTCTGCTCAGGTCGTGATCTCATAGCCCATGAGATTGAGCCCTGAGTTGGGCTCTGGGCTGACAGTGAGGGGCCTGCTCGGGATTCTCTTTTCCTCTCTCCCTGCCCTTTCTCCACTTGCTCTCTCTCGAAATAAATAAGAATAAATTGAAAAAGAAAAAACACCTAATTCAGTCTACCCACAAGAATGGCTAAAACAAGCAAACAACAAGGTCAGCAGTCACATGTTTTGGCAGTGACATGGGGTAGCTGGAAGTCTCACATACTTTTGGAGAGATTATAAATGTGCCAAATCCTTTGGAAAATGTTTGGCAGTAATACTAAAGTCAAATATATGCATATCCTTTGACAAAAATTCAGTATAGTTCAGTTTATATGCTGAACATAAATGAGTATAAATGCGCACCAAAATACATCACTTGTAAAAGCCAAAAACCAGAACCAAAGCAGAAGTCCATGAGATACACACACCTACCTCACACAGTCACAGAGATGAACCTCCCAAACAGAGTGATGGGCAAAAGAAACACACGATTCTATATAATCCTATTTACATAAGCTTGAAACACAGACAAACAGATATGTGTGTTAGAAGCCAGTGAAAAAATTCCAATCAGTGGTAAGAGTACCTTGGATAAACCTCACTGGCTACCGTCTTGCCACCGTGCACTACAAGTCTACATTTAAAAAGAAAGTCTGGCCATGGGTGGCAGCTGAGAGTGTTACATTAAGGAAAGCAAGCCAGACATAAAAATACACATACTGCATGGTATCATTCATACATGCAGTACAAAAATATATAAAAATAAAAAGGCAAACTCATAAAGACAAAGATTACCAAAGTGGTTGTCAGGGGCTGGGGGAAGTGGGGAGAAGTTGGGAAAAGGGTACAGATTTTAACTACAAGATGAGAATGGTCTGAGGATTGAATGTATAGCATGGTGACTGCAGTTGATAACTGTGTAATTGAAATTTGGTAAAAAAAGATAACTGTTCTCACCAAATAGCAAATCACAACAATGTATACTTTAAATTTCTTATGGTTTTGTCAAATATACTTAAACAAAGCTGAAATTATATATATATATATATTTTTTTTTTTATATTATTTATTTTTTTACCTAACATACTTATCTTAGGAAAAAACAAGCCAGCTGAGTCATTGGCAGAAAGGAGAAATAATATCCGGGTGTTGGTATGGACAGGCTTCTAGAGAGCTAGTAGGGGGTGTGCATTTTGTAAAAATTTTTCCTGCTGTGCAGTATCACTTGCTTACTTTTATGTCTGTAGTTATATTTCAACAAAAAGTGCTCATTACAGAAAATGGTAGTGGGAAATGAGGTCAATAAGAATTGGGACGCAGTTAAAGTCTAAATTTAAGTTATTCAAACTAAACACTTTAAATATAAATCTCTCTACCTATATTTTTCATATTGGTAGGCTTGGACTTTTGACGCACCTAAAACCCAACACAATTATACTGGTTTAAATGAAGCAAACTGATTTCAGAACTAATGCTTTTAAACTCTTTGGCCAATGCATGTTTAGTGTCATGCATATGGAGACTGAGAAAAGACCACCAACAGATTTTGAAGTTGAAACCTAAATGTTCATCAGTGGAAGAATGGATAAAGAAAATGCAGTACATAAATACAGCGAATATCACTCAGCCTTATAAAAGAAGGGGTTGCTGTTATATGCAGCAACATGGATGAACCTTGAGAACGTTATGCTAAGTTAAATAAGCCCGTCACAGAAGGATAAATACTGCATGATCCCATTGAACAAGGTGTCTAAAATTGCCAATCTAGAATGATATGGCCATGGGGTGGGGGAGGGAGAAATGTGGAACCGCTTTCAACTGGTATAAAGTTTCAGTGAAGCAGGATGGAAAGTTCTAAAGATCCTTTATGCAACACTGTGTTATTATAGTCAACCGCACTGTGTTATCCATGTAAAATTTAAGAGGGAAGATCTCAAGTTATGTGTCGTTACAACAATTAAAAACAAAAGTCATTTTGAATTTTGATAACTTTTGGCAATAATGAAAAACAAATATTTATGGAAACATAATGCAACTGAGTGAATTTCAGATTTTCAGAGTCAGAATCAAATAATTTCCTTTACAGACACACACTTTTATTCTCCTAAAGGGAGAATAGGATATATACCTGTTATCAGATGACTTAAAAAATATCACAGAAGGATAGAAGCAATTGGAAAGGAATCCAGGAAACTTAATCCTGGATTCAATCAGTCACTGTGTTGTCTGAGCTAGGTGGGAAGAGACAGAAGCTGGTAGAAGGGAATCATCTGAAGGGTCCCTCTTGGAGTCTTATATCATCAGTTACTGAAGGGCAGAGCATCAACTATGCAGAGATAGATGATAGATAGATAGTTAACAGATAGATAGATGATAGGTAGGTAGACAGATGATAGGTAGATACATGATAGATAATAGATTATAGATAATAGGTACATAGATACATAGATACGTACATAGATACACAGACACATACATACATGAAGGAAGGCATAGCAACCATCAGGCTCCCTAATTGGCCTGGACAGACTGGGGCTATCAACTCTTTCCACTGCCCCATGCAGTCCCTGTTGCCCCACATTTTTTCTGACCACACAGACAAGACAGAATTATTTTAGCAAATTACTGACAAAGTGTAAACGTGTATACTAATGCAAACAAAAGCAACAGTATTACTACCATTTGCTGAGTTTCTTCCTACCGTGCTCCGGTGGCTGAGGTAGGAGCTTGTATATTCAATATCACTGCCAAGATTTTGGGGACAATGAAACGGAAGGAGCATATCTTGACTATGGTTTTGCATCGAGTAATTGCCATTCGGATCTTAAGTCCAAGTTATCTGATTCAGTAGTCTATGGGAATGTCTTCCTAGAAATTTTAGCTAAAAGTTTACAAAAGTTGAATATTCCTGCCACTCAACCTCCAAATTTTAGAGAGTCAATTGTAACCACTTAACCACTTGGGTCGCACTTTGGCAGCCAACTATGCCAAAAGAAAGATACGTTTAAAATAAACATTATTTTAAAAAATTGAGATAGTGCATAGTGCATACAAGTATAAATTATGTGCATTCATTTTAAAATTCTGATTATCTTTTTCTCATGGCAGCAGAAAATGTCCTAGGCATTTTGAAATAGACATGTGTCCAAAGGCATCATGTTTGAATCCCATGGAATGATTTAAGAGTGTCAATCACAACCCAATTTCTACTTTTCCTTATTTCAGTACAGAGGCCAGAGCTCTTTCCTCAAACCCTGACTGGTCCCAGGAAGGGTTCTGATGCATCTAGATTCACTGAGACAAGAGAATGATGAGGTTCGTGATCTGTCTCTTTCAATGAGAGCTTGTTTTCAACAGGAGTCAAGGGCTTCCTTGTCTAACTCCTAGAGAACGGAGCTAAGGGTTCAGAATTTCAGCCCCCCCCCCGCCCCCCGCAAGCAGGAGAGGAGTGATTTTCTCGCCTACTTATTTGTGTTAATGTTTAACCACCTCCTGTCTGTCTTGTACAATCACGTTGGCAGTCACCCAGTCTGCCTACAGGTAGAACGGGCCTTAATTCCGAAGGCTCAGCGAGGTTGAAAAGAAAAGAAAACTGATACCTCTGGTTTAAGAAGAGAAGGCCTCAGCAGTTGCTGTTGCTGCCAAAGGAAGTTAAAATAGAACAAGGTTTAGAAAAGACTTCGGGTGGAAAAGGAAGATCGTGATTGAAAAGAGAGAAAAAAGAGGGCCACAGCTTAAAACTGGTTACCTTGGGATTATGATTGATCATTCATGTGATAGCAACCAATATTTTGACTATTTATGTTAGAACATAAAATAATAGGGATTTGCAAAAAAATCTCATCATTGTTGTGATTAACTTCAAATCACCTTAATAAGAAACTTATAAATAACTTTTTAGTACAAACTTAATATAGTTACTTATGATTTTAAAAGCACTTTAAGTGCCACAGAATCCTTTTGAACAAGTCTAACCTTGTTTTAAATTGCCCCTCTTTTTTTTCTCCCCAATCACATTAAATGCAATCAGGTTCATTAATGAGAAGAGGAGAGCACACAAAATCATGATACAGTTGTAATATACTCATCATCAATATTTAAGAAATGCTCCCCATTTTTCTTTTTACCAAAACATGAGTTGCTTACAGTCAGGCATTAAGCACACTTTCGGAGGTTCTTTGTGATTAGGGAAATCGTCCTTCCTCTGATTTTGTGGGGATCACTTCTTACTGCCTCCCAACCTCACCCATACTTACTGAAAGGAAATCAGGTCTCTATTGGTCCGTTCACGATAATTTATCAAACCGTGGCTTACCCACTCTTTGAGGGGTGGGGGGGTGTAGCTACACAACATGAATCTTACAGTAAGCACTGGGAATGTGGGCACAGAAGTTCCGGGAGAAGTTCCAGCAGTGAACCAGACGTTTGAAAGGACCAGCAGGACAGCTATGAGATTGAAGGGCTACAGTTTCCACGACACGGATGTGAGCGAGCTGGTCTAGTTAAGGCACTCACTTAAGGAAGCAGGAAGTTGGAGCTAGAGATATCCCGATCCAGTCTGTTAGCTGTTATAATTGTCCCCGAAAACCAGTTATTCTTAAATTCATTCGTCTTGATCTCCAAACACGTTAGGATTTGTGCATTTCTACACTACTGGCCAGTCAGGGTGCACAGTCATTTCACTATCTTGACTGGGAAGCTGTCTGCTACACTCTGCTGGGTTCTCGGTGGCCTCATCGGCAGTACGACTCTCCGAGGGGCCAGCCAGATGCCACTGGCCAGAACGCCCACTATCATCTCCACAGACTCAGACTCAAACGAACACGATGGAAAGCCAGAGATTTCTCAGTCTGACCTTTCACAACTCTTTACGATCTTAGCTTGAATATGTTGGGAAGGAGCCTTGGACTGGTAAAAAGGATAAAAGTTAAGGAATCCTAGGTGGCTACGTTAGGTTTATAGCCTCCAAGAAATAAATTTGGTGGAATATTGGACAATATCAAGTAACAGCAATTCAGGCAAAATATGGTTTATCCTTGAAAACGTGAGCACTTGGTATTTGTTCACCCACTTAAAACCCCCAAACAAAACAGTAACAGGTACACAAGAGAATAAATAGCACAGCACATTTATAAGTTTCGTTGAAATAAAGGAGAATACCCTGGCTATGAAAGAATGTAAACCAGGCCTTCCTATAATGCAAATATTTTCCTAGTAGGCTTGATATAATATCAATACCATAAAGCCCTTACCTCTGATGCATACCCTCTCCTGCAAGGCAGAAACAAAGAAATCAGTATTAAACAACTTAGAGTTTCAGATTACATGAAATTATAGATGAGGGTGTTTTTAAAAATGTGATGGACACTGAGAAGGTAATTTTTACTAAAAATTGTCTCGGTGAGAAATACAATTTGTGGCAGTATCAGGACAGGAGGATCGAAGTTTCATGCCTGCTTTACTAAAAACAGTGACCAGCCAAGACCCACATGCCATATGATACTCAACCATACACAGTCTATTATATCCCAGTGGTGTATAATAACACACTTTGACTCTGTTATTGTCAAGTGGATCAAAAGTATTCTATATCATCTGCATCCTAGACAAGTTTTAACGTATATAAGATGCTCATTTGGGGAAAAGATTGTTTTATACATGAAAAGCATACTGGTACAGAATGAAAAAATTGCCTCAATGACTACAATATATTCTTCCAAACATTTGTAAGGTGGTTTTTTTGTTTTTTGTTTTTTTGTCTCTTTGCATCAATTTATTCTAAAAATAATGAATGCAAAATACTGACTAGCCTTTAAGGGTCAAGGACATTATCAGACATAATATAAGAGCTGACTATTGGCAGAGGTATAAGAAAGAGCCAAACATTCAATATTACGTAAGGATTTGTAAAGTTCATGGACGAAAAGTTGGGGAAAGGTTTGACTGTAGTTGAGAGGGGAAAAATATATATATATATATATATATATATATATATATATATATATATATAGAATGCTTTCAGTATTGAATGTCTTTAATTATAAAGATTTTTTATTTCTCATTCACTAAACAGTTGATCTAAAGTGTTATATGTATAGTATGGTGCGAAAGACTGAGTATATAAAGCTAGTAACTGCTACGAAGAGGCACCCATAACTTTAAAGTCCAACAAAACAATATCTGTAGAAAATTTCTTTAAAATATTACAAGGCCTTTACAAAAGAAGTCTACTTATCTGAACAAATCTTAAGTGGTTAAGGCATTGCTGATTGAAATGGCTGGTAATAATGGTAATATAATGCTTAGTTAATCCTGTCGCAATTTATTATCTGAAATGGACCTTCAGTGAGTTTTGCTTCTATGATTCTGCCAATAGTTATGCAAATTATAATCCTTCTAAAGCATTTAGAAGTTTACTGGATTTATATCTTTCACAGACAGAGAAAGCTCATACTTAGGTTTTAGTAATGAGAATTGAGTCACATACATGATATAAATGTCCAACGAAAGCTGGACTTTACTCTCCAGGATATTTAAGCTGCCTTTTTTGGTGTTTGTTTTTTTTCAGTAGCAGTCTTTTTCCTACGTGTGGAGAATAAAATACCAATAGATGAACTACACTGTTTCCATTAATCTTTTTGTTGTCTTTCACGTAGTTATTTGGATTGTCTCAGATCAAAGGCAGAAAGTGACTTAGAAAAAGTACAGAACAGAATCAATATGTATAATTGTCTGTATGCTTTCAATTAACGTGACTTTCTGTTGACTCTTACAAGACAAGTCACATAATACTGATGCATTTTTATGCAGATGGTATTCCATGTGTGTTAATTATCATTGTATACCATTTGTATGCATTTAATAATAAGGAAAACATATGGTAACTTACTTATATATTTTATCAAGGCATCTAATAATTTCTTATGCACAATTGGAACATAATAAATGCAGAAGACAAATAATGTATTATGATTCTGGAGGTTCGTTGGCAGGTTGTGGGGGCTTATGGGTTGAGAAGGGAAATAATATTTTGGCCTACGAACTCAAAGAATATTTATAGGTCTCATGCAGAAGGCATTCGAACGGACTTTTACAATGAATCCAGGGATCTCTAAATAGAACGTGAAATAAAAAACTATTAAATAGAAAACATGGGAATGGATGTTTCATTTGAAAAGTGTAATATACTAATAAAATGTTTAGACTAAAGAAATACTATAAAAATGATACAGAAAAGGACAGTGTGACAACTCAGTGAGGCTGCACATACCTACATAAAACTGTTATTTGGGGTTTTCATAATATTTCTTTATAATTATTTAGAGAATATATTAAAAATTTCTCATATCCAAGAAGTTGATACAAATAGCTTAAAAAACACACACTCAAATGAAAGGCTTACACAATTATGAATAATACCTTGTCAGAGTCCGCCAAATAGCACAACTTCCAATGCATATGACCAGCTGCCAACAAAAATTCCAACTGAAATGTTTCAGTGAAAGACAGAAAAAAATCAGGTTCAAAAACCCCAAGAAGGAAATTACTCTTGATTTGGATGAAAAGAAACTGAAGCAAAGGAGCTAATGAAAATAATTCGATTTATAGATTTTTCAAAAAATCAGATACTATTAAGGATGACAGACCAAATTCTTGAAGAAATATCACATAATGTAAGAGCTGAACAAAATCTTTGAAATGATGCATTATACGGGCCTGTATTAGGTATCTACAATGGAGATCACCTGGCAAGATTTTGGCCTACATTTTGAAACCATGTTTTGTTTTCCTGTGCAAACTTTTATCTTCTACAATATTAAAATTGCAGAATAAATCAAATAATTACGCTTGTATTTAAAGTGGGGATTTCCAGTAAATAAAATTTATTCCATGGGTTAGGTGGGAAAACAGAATAATTACTTGCTAGTCAAGTGTAGTTTTCATTAAAGAGATAGGAAGATAGCACTTAGCTCAGCTGAGGTCTTTAAGAATTTTCCAAGTTGAGTTCTGAGAAAAACTACAACATAACGTGTTTTTGGTTTTGTTTTGGTTTTTTTTTTCGAGGATAAATTTTTATCTTCTTCACTTAAAACAAAGAGTTAAAAGCCTATATAAAACTGATGACACTTCACCAGACATATTCTTTCTTGATTTCTATTTAAAATTTTTATATCTTATTTATACAAATAAGTTTGGATGATTTACCTAGAGTAATTAAAGGTAACTAGAAATGAAGCCAATAATGCTGTTCTAAAATTACGGTAGGCAAACGTTTTATATTATTGACAAACTTAATAAAAACATTTATAATTTTCATCAATCAAATAGCAACTAAATTCATACTAGATAAACCTCTGTAGACATTTAGTTAACTTTATTTTGGTGAAACTAATTAGAATTTCTTTATTAAACTGAGATAAATATTTTCTTTGAAAGAGAATCTTATGATAAAATTATAATGACAAGATGATAACATAATGTGGACAAGCAAAACCGAAGGTCCCTGTCAACATCTGTGGGAACAATGAAATGTCTTAAAAAGCCAACAGCTCAAGATTTATTTTCATTATAAAGAGGGGAAGAGAAAGCATAATGAGAAATAAGTAGACTAAGACAGTAACTGAAAACATAAAAGATTTTTCAACTGTATAAGCACACTAGTAAGATAAAAGCAAGCCAGACTGAAGACTGTTCATGTAAGAAAACAGATGACTACATCTTATAGCACCTGGGATTTATTTTGGAACACCATAATGTCTGTCAACTCCTACATTTCTAGATACATAACATTTTTACTTTGGTAGTATTTAATCTTACCAAATACATAGGCTTCAAGGAAGAAACAGAACCTATGATATCATTTTTTTAGCTTATTTTAACAGTTTGCTTTTTTTTCTTTTTTTCCTGGAGCACTCAAATAAAACTATGATCAGGAAGTAAATGTAGACGTTACTGCATTAACATGTTAACAAACCATTGGTTTAAGTTGGATATCTAACTTTCTTGCCCACATATTCCCACTGAAAAATAGACTGAAATTACTTACTTTTTAAAACAAACGTAGACAAATAATGCTACTTCGTAGTTAAGAAAATTAAGGTAAATCTATAATATGAGTTAGAAACGATGAGGTTAATAATCTTTAAAAGTAAAAAATGAGGGAAAAAACAGCACTGCACGGAGTTTTGGGTAAAAGAATGGAATCTTCTCTAATGTTCCCATTTGCCTCCACTCGCAGATTACGGTCAACAAAAGAGTTGTCCGGTTAAAACACGAAGAGCGACATTACAGGGAAGTAGATTCACTGTGAGGTCGGTTTTCAGTTCCCTCGACAATCCTGTGCAAATTCCCCTGGTTTTGTCCAGAGGTCATTTCCACATTTTCTGTCTCTGGAGGGCAACTAGTTTCAAGGTCTGAGTTGTGCATTGGTGGGAAGTTTTTTTCTATTTGACTGTACATGTTAGCTATTGACTTTTCAAGGTCTGCTACGTTTTTAATATGCTTGAGGATGCCTTTTGGTTCCCTTCGGGGATCCGCCTTGCACTCCGTGGTAGATACTGGCAGCTGTGTCCCAGAGGACGTCCTTTCCTCCGCTGGTGTTACACCGACAGTACCTTTAACAGCTGGTATAGGGACACACCTGGTGGACGGAACCGAAGGGGGAGGAGACAGTGGAGAAGGAAGAGGGGGGCATGGTGGAGGGAGGGAAGGAGGGGAGGGGAGAGGGAGTGAAGGAGAAGTAGAGGGAAGGGAAGGGGGGCCGGACAGCGGAAGAAGTGGAGGAGGAGGATGGGAAGGAGGAAGATAGGAAAAAGCAACAGGAGTTGGAGGAGGAGAGATACGGGGTGGTTCGGGAAGAATTTCGAAAATGTTCCTTTCGGCTTCCACAGTCAGCATACACACGGGTGCCTCTCTCCTAAAGACTGGAGAATGCAAAATGCCAGGCGTCGAAGGAGAAAGTTCCAAGGAACAGTCAGCCGGAGAAATGGCGGCATGAGGCTCGGACTGGAGCTCCACAGTTCTTGACACAGTTGGCAAAGTGGAGAAGGAGGAGCGAGGTGAAGGAGAGAAACAGGAAGAGTCTGAAGATGGAGATGCCACGTGTTCTGTTCCCAACACAGGCAGTGAATCACCTGGCCTCATTTCCTCTCTCTCTGCCGCCTGCGTATCCCCGGCTCTCGGCAGGGGCCTCCCGCTACCTCTTTGGTTTGGACAGGTTCCAGGGCTTTCCTTTCTACCTTCCCGCCCGTTGCTCTGCCAGTGCTGCAGATCTGTGGTCTCTGGTCTCTTGGGAAGTTCCCACACTGGTCTCTGAGGGAAGCAGACTGGCTGATTCCACATCCTCTGAAACATTTCTCTCGGGCCCCTCAGGGACTTACTCCTGCCTTTTGTTCTGGGTAAAAGTGAGCCTTTGAAATCTGTTCTGAGCAAAAAGTCTGAATTTGTTGGTCTTGGATCTACGGTTTCCTTATAAAGAGTACCGTGGGTACTCAAGGCGTCCTCATCAGATACCAGTGGGAATGTTCTTGCCGACGCGGGCTGGTCATTAAGTGGTCCGTCTACACGAGCCTCTTTGTGAGCCCGAACAGTGCTGGAAGAAAAGGGCATCCCACTGTGTTGATTTTTCCTGTCTTCTGAGACTGATTTATTTCCCCTGCTTTGTTGGAAATGGTAGAGAAGGAAAAGACTTGAAAGAAAAGAACATAATGAAATGTAAGGAAACAGGTTGTGACATAACTTTCACGAGAAAGATGTCTTTATGGTTCTCGTCACTACTTCAAGACACAAGAGGCCAAGTGACACTAATCTACTGATTAGCAACACTAATCTACTAATTACTTTCGTGCCCTTGGTCTCAGAAAGGCAGGGCAGGAAAAGCCCGAGAGCTGTGAGTGGCAGGAGAAATTTTCATTTTTAAAAACTGTGTCAACCTGTAGACTGATTTTTTTTCCCCTGATTACTCTGATACAGCGAAGTATCCAGAGCTAGACATCCCAGTTCTCTCTCTTTTTAAATAAAGTTTAATTTTATTTATTTTGAAAGGGAGATAGAGGGCAAAAGGGATGGGGCAGAGAAAGAGGGAGAGAGACAGAGTCCCAAGCAGGCTCTGCACAGAGCCCAACGTGGGGCTGGAACTTGGGAACTGTGAGACCCTGACCTGAGGTGAAATCAGGAGTTGGAGGCTTAACCGACCGACTCATCCAGGCACCCCATAACAGTTCTCTTATGTAGAAATCACGGTCCTCCAAATTGCAAACCAGGGTTTTGGCGAATGGTTTTACATCCTTTGCTTTGCTTTAGGGTGCTCAGAGCTGATGGTTTTGGGGAAAGGATCCTTCGCTGTATCTGATTCGGGGTCATTATCTCTCATCTCAGTAATTCTGTCCTGGAGCTAAAAGTACTCTCGTACCTGCGATGCAGCTGACCAGAGAAAGCAGAAAGGAATTCTCTATTCTCCAAGGACAGACGGGAGAAATTTCTCTCACAGGGCTCAAAATCACAATTGAGAAATGGAACTGATGCCAGAACCTTGACAGAGATTACTTTCTTCGATTTCCATTTTAAGCTTCATCAGTTTTAAAATGCTATCAACATTACCGTAAGAGGGGTTAGTGGTATTTAGTTTGAATATGATCTGCATCCAATTTTGGTCAAGACCGACTTTAAGGAAAGGTTTATGGTAAAATAACAGTTTCGATATCGCTGCAAGATGTGCTCAGACACTGACACTGAGTGATGGGCTGCGAGTGACAAATGCAATTGAGTAGGTGAGGGGACGTGAGTAAGGGTCTCTAAGGAAAGCATCGGTACGTCCCCCCACCTCCCGGCAAGGCTGGGTGCTTCCCAATAGTCTCTCATTGAGTCTTGCTCTCAAGCCCAAACAGAGTAATGTTGACTTTTGTTATTATTTAATCTCTAGCCACACAGGAATGAAATAAAAGGAAATACTGTGAATAAAAATTAAGTAGCCGCGCTGATAAGAATGACAGATAAGGCAATAAAATGCTATATAAAGCCAGAGTTGTTACTGAATCATTTCACTAAGATACAAACTACACGTGGATGTGGGGCATCAGGCCCCCTTGAATAATTCAGGAAGGACAGATACTGTGGATTAAACAGACAACAAACACTTACTTCTGATCTTGCCAAGTCATTCTTTTTCAAAAAATGGACTTGACATATTATTTGGCAATTTTTTATAGATTTGTTCTTGTTTAATTTTTCCTGGAAAGAATGATACATAATGATACTACATCACTTTTGATGGAGAGGTATCTTTAAATATTTTTAAGATATTTTAATATCTTTAAGCATTTTAAGAATTTTGATACTTTGTCTTGAGAGGCACAGGTACTGTCAGTGAAACACTTGTTTTAAGTTCACGCCATTTCAAGACACCAAAAGGGAATGAGATATGGAAGATAGGACTTTCTTTTTAAAAGCCGATGACTCCATAATAGAAGATGACGATTACTATATTTAGAGTAAAACAGCAGTTAATCTATTCTATTGTATCTTTTTACCCTAATGCCTTGTATTAGAATGATATTATTTACTTACTTATGCCTATGTATCCACAGGTGGGAAAGAGAAAACATGGGACAGAAAAAAAAGAGTTTGAACTATAGTTAATTGGAGGTGATTATGAAAATACTAACAGGAACTTGCTTTAAACATTTAATATGTATATCCAGAAAAGAAAACATATGTTTTTATATTTTCTGTGTATTTACTCATACAAATGATATGTGCTAATAGTTTAGATAAAATCATATGGCACTTATCCAGTGGTCTCATCACAGAAAGTAGCTAGCCATCCATTTCCCGTGCATAGGCAAAATTCACCTTCATTACACACGACTGATTTCAGCCCCGAAACAGAAATTTTAAATGAGATTCTAAGAATAGTTTCTACGTCCTAACTAAAAAAATCAGTCCGCGCTGATTTATAGAGAAGATAGAACTAGGGTTTGGAAGAAAGTAAGCATATAATACTATGATGACTATCACAGCGGTTGTTGAATCCGTACGAAGTTATCAACTAGTTCATGAAGATTCTTTTTCAAAATGACCTTTGATTTTTTTCTTTTAAATTTGATAATAATTTATCTGGAGCTAGTCCATTTTTTAGTAACATAAGGTTTGAATCCTTGTATACAGTTTTTTAAGAGATAGGTCAAACATTTGTTAAAGATAATTAAATGTGCAGAACTCAGGATCCCTCATTAAATACATATTATAATTGCAAAACTGTCTACTTAGTCTATCACAATTTTTCAAATAGAAGTAGTCCTTAACTGTTGCTATTTGAAAATGATCACCACCACACTATATTGATTCCAGATGATGTTATAGTATGCTTACTTTTCTTAAATAAAAATGAATATATATCCCTCAGTAATTTCAGAGACAATAAAACTTAACACATAAGCCTTTCTTAGTTTCTGAATATTTTTTTTTTTTGCTGGAGAGAGGTGGTTAATATAAAGAGAATCAAATCGTATTGGCTCAATTCCTACATTCACCAGTAATTCAAAAAGATACCGTCATTTTCAGCTCATTAAAAAATTAAAACTATATTTAAAGCATGAATCCTGTATTATATTGTTAGTTTAGAAATAGAATGTCAAATACTAAGCTGTCAAGCATTAAATTCAATTTCAGCATTCAAATATACAACATTAAAATCAGTTTTAACATTTTTGAAACTTCTTAACATCACCTTGTGCATGTCGGGATGAGCACTGGGTATTGTATGTAAGCCAATTTGACAATAAATTATATTCATAAAAATAGTGGTAATATGACAAAATTATCGATACATGTGTTTAAAACTGGCTTTCCCATTAAAAGGTAAATTTCTTAATTTTTGAGGCTTGCTTTATTCCTACTAGTAAATGCAACAAATGTAACAGAGTAGAATAATGTGTTTTAGTCCCTCAACTCTGCCAAATTCTAGTTAATAAAAGGTGTCTTGGATTTAATTTAGTCAGATTCAAAATTTTATAATATCCTTGGTTGTTTTGCATTTCATGTCCAGAAATAGTTCCTCTTTAATTTTTAAAACATAGGCAAGTTAAATAAGTCAGAAAGGAATCTGGTTATGAGGGTAGCACCAATCTGGAAACATCTGTGAAGTCTTTTCACAATACTTTAAAAGTCTTTCAAATGTGTATGAGTTAATATTGCTTAGAGGTTCCAAATAACACAGGAGAAGTATTAAGCTATCACAGCAGTCTCTTTTGAGGGGAATATAATAAAAAGCATATTCTTTAAGGGGCTGGATATTTAATATTTAATTCTTTATTTGGGTTTCAGATTTTCACTCAGATTTTAATTACTCCATCCTATGACATCCCGAGACAGTCTCTGTAAGGAGTCTATGATTTTAGACCATACCATTGGTTTTAAATTACCAAATAAGAGTTGCCTTTGGATACTAAATCAAGAATTACTCTTTTATGATTGTGCTTTACCCTGTCTTTATTTCTTATGAGAAAAAAAATTTTTTTCAGAATGTATTTTGAATTTTGGAGAAAAGAAGTGCATAATTGTGAAGGTTTAGAGATTATATGATTCAAGCTAGTCATCTACAGATGTCTCTCCTCCAGCCAAGTACTTCTTTCTCTACTCATTTTTTAAAAATGTTATTTTGTTTGTTTGTGTTTTGGTTATGACTTTTCAATTCGACTTTTCTTAGGTTCTCATCTTAACAATTTGTTTTCTTTTTTCCCATTTTAAGTAGTAAATAAAGTAGGCTGCAAACCGTGTTTCCGCATCGGGTGGAAATGAAATACTCACCACCCAGCATCCATCAGGCCCACCTGTCTGGCAGAGCAGCGCCCTGGCCTACTTACATGGTGCTGTCTCCCAGCTCCTCATACAGGTGCGCCCCGGGGGGCGGCGGGGGCGGCGGGGGCGCGGCCACAGGTGCGGGCGCAGGTGCAGCAGGCTTGGCTGCGGGTAGTGCCGACTGGATTCGCGCTGTCTTGGTGCACTCGGCTTGGCGTCTTCGAGAAGGCAGGGGTGTTGTGGAAAACCGTTTTAGAAATCATACACTTCTCAGAAGAACCCAGTTAAAAAAATCGTTAACACAAATACTAGGACTTATAAACCAGTGTGGTTACAGCAGCATCCCCACAGAGTATCGTTTTCCTGTATCTTCTTCCCCTTTAAAATGTCTACCCTGAAATAATGGCTGGAATTTAGTAGAAATATTTGCATATTACGTGACATAGGAATATGAAAGGAGTCAAGCTATCTATAAAAATGTGATTTAATAATTGGGGGCCATGGAGTGGGTCTCCTTCCTCAGGTGAGGCACGTTGAAGATGCATAATTTTTCTTTATTATTCATCTTCCATCTAGTTCAAGAAAAGTTATTTCATTTTAAATGGTTTGAAACATGTTTGACATTAGTTTACGGTGCCCCTTTGGGAGAGAGACGTGGCTGGCTTTTGTTTCCTTTGGACTCCTGGGAGGCCTGGGATTCCTGCCTTGGAGTTGCAGCCACGCTTATTGAGTGTCCTGGACAGCCAACTCTTAGTTCCTTCCTCAAAACCCAAATCTCAAAGAGTGGGAACCGTCAGAGTCAACTGTCTTTTTCACATTTCCTCCCTCCTATCCCCATGTGAAAACCCAGCCTGACTCCTTACATACAAAAGCACATGGGAATTTGAACCAAAGTATACACCTTCTGCAAACACAAGACAGACCGGTGATCCATGGTTCTGAGCAGGCCGACTACTTTATCAGTAGAATCCAGGCCTTTCCTTTTCATATTACGTAAAATCACATGCAAGATATTAATTATACTTACACTTTAAACCTGTTTTGAAAGGCAATAAGAAAAAAAAGAGAAAACTACATTAGAAATTCTGCGTTCATAATATTTTAACATCTCATTTATTCCAAATTCTGAATAATTTACTGGTGAAACTCATAACGACACAGACCTATTGACACAGTAGGGAAACTGAGTGTTTCAGTTCAGAAAGTAAAAATGGGGGAACGCTTTATTGTTGCTGTCACTGTCCTACAAGCTGTGAAAACATTTTTTAACAAGAAAACAAAGAAATGAACTAAATGGGATTTCAAAAAAAAAAAGCTGGATTAAAACATGGATACATGAATTTGAACTCTGATAGAGAAATGGGTTATTAAAGGTGATCTGATCTTTATAACTGGCTTCTTGGCGTCCTGTGCCTGAAGAATATTAAAGAGACGAAGGCAGGCAGTGGGCTGATTATACCCTGGGCTTCACTTTGAAGCTGAGCCTGGAACTGGAAGGTGACATTCCTGGATAATGAATCCATGACACTTTTTTCACATTTGCTTCTTAGTTTTCCATGCACAGTGAATTTAAAAAGAAAAAAGAAAGTTAATAGGAAAGAAGAGCCATCCGTTCCAGTCTTATGTACAAGCAGAATATGAAAGTACAAAAGCTAGAGTTTTAAATGTGAGAATTTTACACTGACACATGGCGCACAATTCATCTTGTTTAATTCCATCGGTCTACAAAAAGCAGTGACTACAACCAATTCATAGAGTATAGAACTCATTACTGAACCAAAAAAAATATTAAGTAATGCATCTATGAAACGTTTAAATGGCAAGCATCTTAGTGGTTTGCTAAATTATAACATCCAGGATGCTTCAGTTTTGAGCACTGTGTTGTGTGCCAGATGTAAGTTTTCTCTCCGATTTTATTGCGAGCAGGATTCCTCTGGGAAACAGTGCAATGAAACAATAACTGTAATACAGGTTCGCTCCAACATGAAAATTAATATTGAGTTGATGGCTTAGTAATTCAAAACCATTTGTCCATTAAGTTTGTTTCTAGCCTTTAGAATTGGTGTATTTGTTAAGGATACATCAGCCTCCAGTAGGTCAACCTGAAAGTTCTGTTTGCAACTTCACAAGGCTTTGGCGATGACAAAATATCCCTATGGCATCTTCATGCAGAGCACACTTTTCAACTTTTAGGTTGCAACTACCTAACCTTACTTAATCTGGAAGAAAATTCTCAGTGTTAGAGAACAAAGATAACACGTTAAGAATATATAAGTACTATTTTAGTGCTTTCCCTGCAGGTATTTTACATGATGAGGAGCAGCTGCACCATTCGGTCTTACCCTTTGTTATGTCAAGTAATTTATACGACTTATGATCCCCGTCTTATTTATTTTCATTTTATGGCACCCTTAGGGCTACCTCTCTTCTCAACCTATTCCACAACTTTCGTTACCCATCACTGTCAATAGGGATATATCTGAAATGCCTGGATTTCTATCACAAACGTTCCCTGTACCTGGTGTGAAATAAAGAATAGCTTAATAGAGGACTTCAAATACAGATGCTTAAATCAGCTATAATTACTTCACTACTTTGAAGGGACAGAGTAAAAGATAGGTATTTTATTTTTAATTTTTTTTAAATGTTTTATTTATTTTTGACTGAGAGAGAGAGACAGAGCATGAGCGGGGGAGGCACAGAGAGAGACGGAGACACAGAATGTGAAGCAGGCTCCAGGCTCTGAGCTGTCAGCACAGAGCCCGACGCGGGGCTCGAACTCACAGATCGAGAGATCATGACCTGAGCCGAAGTCGGACGCTCAACCGACTGAGCCACCCAGGCGCCCCAAAGATAGGTATTTTAAATGAATGTATTTGCCTGTAGGAACAAGAAATGAGTAAGGCCTGTGCAGCCAAAATATCCTGTCCTATGTTATACTATAGGATCTGGCAGGGCTATCCGGGAAGGAAGAAACCCCATGGAGAATTACACATGGCATACTATGATTTTGAAACGATTTTGCCAACGCCGCGATCACTTCCACAGATGTCAGTGTAACAACACGGACAAAAACTTGTCATGACAGTGTGGATAGGCTGCAGACCTTCCTCAGAAACTGGGGAATCTGGATATGGCATTCTGCTGCATATGACACCTCCCCCAGGACACCCGCTGTATTCTCTTGCAAGGCTCTGCACCCGATGAGGGGCACGAACAAAGCCACAGGAGCTACCCTAAAATTCCTAACGGATGAGAGCATGTTAGGAACATGGCAGCATTGAGGAATCGGGCGAAAATGCTGGAAGTTTGTTTCCTTCCGCCTTAAAGGAAGGCCGCTTGGTGCAAGAAGGATGCAGCAATCCCCTAAATGGTGGCATCATTACTGTTTTACGACGACAAAGCACGTTGCCAGGGATGGCTTTTCGATCAGGCCGTGTTTAGAAGTGGGAATACTTACTGTCTGTAGCTGACCAGAACTACCAAGATGGCAGGGATACAGCAGAGGATGATGATGAAGGCGAGTGCAAGCAGGGCCCCCTCTGTATAGCCTAGGCTCTCTCCTCGCTTTTTAATGCTGGTCACTGCCTCCGGGGTCCGGATCTCCAGAATGCGTCCTCCTTCGCCGTAATACGGCTGAAAGTCTTTATTGATATCAAGCAGTTTGCCATCCAAAAATCTGATTGTCAGATAAATAGTAAAGTCAATGATGTTAACAGAAAAGATAATTTTGTAATATCTTTTAAAAATTTCTTTAATTGAAACACAAGCTGAGTCAGTGTTAGGAATGAAAAATATACGAAAAGCAAGAGCAATGAGGAACTGTAACTACACAGCTATATACACATATCAAAGATATTAATAACGATGACCCTTACTTCATATGCTCACAGACTTGAGAAAAGTAATTATCAACCTCAGTGAGCTTACTATCACTATGTTGAAATTACTGACATTATTCAGCTATTCAGGTGAAAAAGTATTCTGAGTTACATATAGCATAGTTTATAATTATATTCCTGCATTTTGTCTGCCTGGGTCCTCAGAATAATCCTGTAGAACAGAACATCTTAATACTAATTCACTGTAGGCCGTATAGCTACACAGTTACGGCAATGAATCTGAGACACCAAGTCTTCGGTCTCCAAAATCTACATCTGTCTTGCATGTCGACCTTTTCAAATCCCAAATCAAAAAGCTTTAAATGGGCAAAAGGCGAACACATTGAAAGGTGTTTCCTGCCTAGAGAGAGAGACTATAGGAATGATGCAGACAGCAAATCAGCCAGGATGACAAGAATTAGCCAACTGAAGCCAACAGTTCTTGCAAACCCTTCCTATGAGTAATACAGCACCAGCTACGGCCATTCCATTGGGGTGGAGGGGACAATCAAGGGATAAGTGTTACTTAATTTTATTGGATTGAATGATTTTGTTATGTATTTTATGTTGTAATTACCAGATAATAGTTTTTTTTTTTTTCAAAATTCTTTGGGAACATTTGCATAATCCCTTATAAATCCCACAATATTAATGTAACGATTGTGTTCCTAACACCACAAAGCCATACCAGGTCCTGGGTATTTTCATTTTTGTATTTTTAAAGACATTTATCCATAAAGGTCAGATATCTTACTATAGAAAGTTGGAAAACACAAAACAGTTCCAAAAGAAAAATTAGGCACAGGCCCACAATGCAAACGCTGCTCACATTTGGTATATCCAGATCTAATTTCTTTCTATAAATATTTTTATTTTTTTAAGTTTATTTACTTATTGAGAGAGAGGGAGTGCATAAGCAGGGGAGGGGCAAAGAGAGAGAGAATCCCAAGCAGGCTCCACACTGTCAGCACAGAGCCGGACGTGGGGCTTGATCTCATGACCCTGAGATCACAACCTGAGCCAAAATCAAGAGTTGGAAGCTTAACTGACTGAGCCACCCAGGCGCCCCAAGAAATATTTTTATATACTCATAATTAGACAGCATATATGAAATGAAAACTATCACTTTAGAAATATATTTCATAAGATAACCACCACACTTATGTTCAAAATGTAGAAAACATACAGAAATGGAAAAGAAAAAAAGAAAAACGGCCCCAAATTTCACCATCAGATGGTAACAAAGCATGTCACGATTGTGCATTTTACAGTCTATTTTTATCCCTTTGACACTTTTGATTTTAATTTTCCGAGTAATCATTCAGACCTTATATCTAGTGCACAGCGTTTATACCTTCCCTACGGAAAAAATAGATGCCTGATGTCAGATGTGAATTCCACTGGGTAGTTTATTAGTCTTCCCATTTAAGAAAACCAATGGCCCAGATAACTCAAGCTTAGTTTTAAAGCTTCACGTTGTTACTCAAGTTTCCATCCTGTAACACAAGACAGATAAGCTTTTGTAGATATAAAATATACTTTTATAGCAGTTTTCCTAGGTAATTTTTAGGCATGTTAAAAAAGATATAATAAAGGTTTAACCGTTGTTCTAAGTGCTAGAATAGAATGGTACAATATTTTTTTGAATTGTTTACCAGATAAAGAAGTTCCAGATAAAGTGCAGATTAAGAGTTAAGTTACAAGAAAACATTAGAAACTGGGAAGTATCAGAAGTAGAGAAAGATCGTTAGTTTCAGGGAAGATTTCACCTATATCATGTGGAATCCACTAGACAGACCACACTTCTACTGGGTTCCTGCATTTGACATTGCAATAACCTGAGGGAAGATTTTTTAGTTTTTTTACACTACAAGAGCTCTGTTATTTAGATATTTATTTTGGTTTATTTTCCAACTTAGGTAAATGTCATAATTGTTTACTAGAAGAGTTGATTGCTTTTGAACCTGTACCTAGTCTAAAATATCTTTCTTTTTGCTTTCTACATGCAAAACAGTTTGCCTAGGTAAAAATACATGAATCATAACATTTTTTTCCTCAAACGATGGTGGATTTGATTCCATTAGCTTTTGGCATTTTATCATGCATATGGCATGAGGAAGGCTTATCTAATTTTTGTGCCTTTGTGATTAAGTCACTTTCATTTTTGTTTCAACGGTTTGAAAACATATTCTGATACTTTTTAGTGACTCATGATGACATGTGCATTGATTTTTTCTGGTAAAGCAATGAAGTCTTTTAATTACTTTTTTAGCTCTTATTGCTGTGATAACTAGTACAATATTTTACCTCAGAGATACTATTTTCAGATTGTAGCTCAATTGTTCTCTAAATATATTTTGATCTCTTTTATAATTTATCTTTTATTTTCTTTTCCTTAATATGCTTGTTTAAAAAGTGCTAATCTCAAGATGGTAGAGAATTCTTTTTTTATGTTTGTTTGTTTGTTTAGAGAAAGAGAGAGAGCAGGAGGGTGCAGAGAGATAGGGAGAGAGAGAGCAGGGGAGGGGGGGGAGAGAGAGAGAGAGGGAGAGAGAGAATCTCACAGGCTCTGTGCTGTCAGCGCAGCAAACTGCTCAAACTCACAAACTGTGAGATCATGACCTGAGCTGAAATCAAGAGTCGGACCCTCAACTGACTGAGCCACCCCTGGGGCTTTGTTTTATACTTTTTCTGATGTCGGGACAAAGCCAGCTTCCTTGCCAATCCTAGAAGAAGGACTCTAACTGGCCTCCCCTGGGCTGTGTGCTGACCACACCCCATCGGCGTGAGCTCAGGAACCGCATCCTGAGGGGGGGCACGTCCAAGGGCACCAGGGTGGTGGACAGTCAGTTCTCACTCCTCCCCCGTGGGCTTCTGTCACCAGAAACAGGGAAGGATTCAAGGCCTGTGCAACACGCATACCATTTCACTGTCACATAAGGTCCTGCTTTCTATTAAAAATGTTCCATTGTTTGCCAGTGGTTTCCGTACGAGAATCTTTGCAGAGTTAAACTCTACATTTGAGTCATCGGGACGTTATTTCTTTTATTTTGTTTTCCAGTATTTATTACTGATCCTATTTTGCCTGCCGCTTACTTATCTTAGAGAGGAGATGTATCTGTCAGCTCTGCTCTGTTTTCCTGAGATGAGATCAATTCGTAAACCAATCCCATGTCTTCCAGGTCACTCTGCTGACGGGGCATGTGCAGGCATGCCCCCACCTCTGTTGACCCCTGTGGTGGGATTCGGCCATCAAAGTATGGTGTGGAACCACTGGTCTACTTTGCATTTACCTTCGTGGAAAGGGTATTGCGATGCACACATAAATGCAGAAACAAAGGGGACGCTGAACAGAACACACTCTGAACTTCACAAAACCCCAAACCTAAATGGTGGAGGGGCGGATACCTCTTTCCCTGGTGGGTACACAGTCTGGGTCTCTGAACCAGGTATGCAGAGTGAGTGATGCTTAACACATATGCCCACACCCATTCCACCTGGATAAGGTTGTCTGGCTGAATAAAGCAAACCATGGGTAGACCGCTATTTCCTTTATACAGTTCCAAATTATGGACTAACTTGTATTCCTTCATATTTTATAGTAAGCTAGAGTCTGATAATTGTTTTTCCATTATTTAAATTTTCAGTGTTCTTAATTTTTATATTGTTTTCCCTGGTCTTAGGAATTTGGAAGAAGCTTTAGAGTTTGGTAGCCAGATTCAATTTTAAAGTATAAATGTGATTTTTGTACACTATATTTTATTTACTTTTATTTTTTAAGGTTATTTATTTATTTTGAAAGAGAAAGAGAGTGTGTGTGAGTGGGGAAGGGGCAGAGAAAGAGAGAGGGAGAGAGAGAATTCCAAGCAGGCTCTGCAGTGTCAGCACAGAGCCCAAGGTGGGGCTCAAATTCATAAACTGTGAGATCATGACCTGAGCTCAAACCAAGCAAGAGTCAGACACTCAACCAACTGCCACCCAAGTGCCCCTATACACTATATTTTAAATTCAGTTTGTAGAGTGTTCAGGGTTCTTCTGCCTTCTTCTGCATTTCTCATTTACCATCTGGGCAGACTGATGTTGAAACAGGCTGGCTGTATAAAAAGGGGCATGAGCTAAAATTGTATTTGCTTTTATAAACAAATATTTAATTAAGTTCTATTTTAAAATACTATGGCCTGTTTCTGCCAAGGATGCCAAAAGCTGCAAGAGAATGTGACTCCCACCCTCATGACAAAAAGCCAGGTGATACTAAAACCATAACGAATTCCAAAGAGTGACAATTGCCTCCACAGGGAGATGGGACGATTAGCTCACCCTTTGCAGAACACGGAAAAGGAAGCTGCCAAAAGAGCAAATAAAATAAATGGGCTAAAATTTTAATGAATTTTTAGAAGCGATGTAGGTACCAACGTGTAAGGCTACAGACCCTTGAACTCACTTGCAGACTATTTCCAAGGACCTCTGTCAGATAAACTGGGACAAGGCTGGAGACAGGAGAGAGATCCCCTTCCTGTGCGGGGACAGAGGAAGCACTCGGCCAAGGCTGGATACGCACAGTTCTCCAGACCCCTATCTCATGCAAAGCAAGAGCCTTAAGCCACGGAAAGAGGGGAGGAAGTATTCCAATCCCTAGGGCTCAAGCTAAGGACCGCTACTTCTGGGGAAGAGGTATAAGCAAAAATACCATCTCCCAGGGTGAGGAACAGGAGCTCTCTTGGGCACAGAGAGGTCGCCTACTGGTCGGGAGAGGCAGGGAACTGTCCCGTCCCCAAGACACACCACAAATATGGCACAGTATGTGGCTGCCACGGGGAGGGGGAAGAGAAGAGCCGAGAGAGCCCAGCCCACGTCCCGGCACGCAGGCTGGACAAGGAGAACCCAGAGCCCCGGGCCATGTGGCCACATCTCCACCGTGAGAGTGGGACCAGGCCGTGAGCAAGGGCAGTCTGTCGGGCTGGGAGGGTTAAGAGAATGCAGAGAAGCCCCCAGCGGCACGGGTTCACGGGGTCTGCTGAAGATGAAGCCCTGGAGGCAGACCAGAGACAACCCAGATGCTGGGACATCAGACAGACTCTGGTACAGCCCTGCTTAGTGCTTCACAGAATCCATCGGAAAGTGAAAAGAACATGCTTGAAGTGATAGGAAGTTCCATAAAGTGGTAGAAACTGTAAGAAAAGAACCAAATGGAAATGGAAGACTTGAAAGAAAACAAGGATATAAAGATGAAGAATTCCTTTAATGAGCACATCAGCAGGCTAACACAGATGAATCGGTGAACTTGAAAACAAGGCAGCAGCAATTATCCAAAGTAAAACACGAACAGGAACGACGGAGAGAGAGAGAGGAGAGGAAGAACAAGAACAGAGCATCCAAAACCTCAGAGAAAAAATGAATTTTAATTGGAATCCTGGAATGAGGATAGAGAATGGGCTGTAAGAAATATGTGAAAAGATGTCTAAGGATATTCCAGAAATAGAAACTACATTAAAAAAAAGTAGATACAAGAAGTTCAGAGAACCACAAGATGAATAAAAGCAGGATAAAAGTAATATGTATTTACTGCAAAAATCTAAATAATTCAGATAACCAAAAGTAAAAAAAAAGATCTAAATACTCATAACCTTACAAAACAAAGTAAGTAATTAGCATGTCGTTATAGGGATTCCAGTCTCCTCTGTGCATTTATAAGCTTTTAAAAAAAGTTGTGATATAGCTAATCAATTTTCTTTCATTTTTTAAGATTTATTTGACAGAGAGAAGGAGGAGGAGGGGTAGAGAGAGAGAGAGAGAGAGAGAGAGAGAGAGAATCCTAAACAGGCTCCACACTGTCAGTGCAGAGCCAGAGGTGGGGCTCAAACCCAAGAACCGTGAGATCATGCCCTGAGCCGAAATCAAGAATTAGACGCTTAACCGACTGAGCCCCTCAGGCATCCCTAGCTATATCAATTTTTAAAAATCAAAGTGGACTCCTTGGAGGAAATACCTTATTTATATATTTATTTATTTCTGATTCTTTGCCTGAGAATTCCAACATCTTCAAAAGCTTAGATTTTTGGGTAAGGGAAAGTTGAAATAATAATCCTTTTTCCATTGGACTGGGCATCAGGCAATGATCTTAATGTTCTAGTATAGTTTTTCAATGTTAAAAACTAAATTTTCAATAGCTTTTGTAACTACAGGATAGAGAATAATATCAGTGCATTATGAGCCTTGGATTATGGACTACATCTATATAATTTCACTATAAAATATTTCAAGGAACAACTGTAGGGTTTAGGTTATTATATTAATACTAATTAACTCATAACATATTCAACTTATTATAGTGTCTCAGCTCCCAGCTCAAGCTGCTAAGAGAAAATTTTATTATTTTATTTTATTTTATTTTATTTTATTTTATTTTATTTTATTTTATCTTATCTTATCTTATCTTATCTTATCTTATCTTATTTATTTTTTATTTTGAGAGAGTGAGCAAGCGAGTAGGGGAGGTAGAGAGGGAGAGAGAATCCCCAGGAGGCTCTGCACCATCATCACAGAGCCTGATGTGGGGCTCGAACTCAGAAACCATGAGATCATGGCCTGAGCTGAAATCAGCAGCTTAACCAACTAAGGCACCCAGGTGCCACCCCCCCCCACCTTTTGTTAAGTTTATTTATTGCTAAGGGAAAATTTTAATACTTCCTGGCTGTTCACTTCTCTGTTTAATATACAAATTTTGATTTATAGTTATCCTCTATTCTCCCCTTCCTTCCAGTTATAATTGTTACTCAGTTGAGTTTCTATCTTTACTCTTTACAATATAATCTAGGTTTGGGAAAACTTGTTTCAGTTGAAACCCAATTGGCTTCAGTTTCCAAACTGTTTACCTCTAAAATGTTTACATGTGCAATTCAAATGATCAGGATCATTTACTTTACTCTTTATTAACGCTGGGCTAACTGCCTAACGAATACAAATGTTTTTATAGTTAGGAAAAACACCCTAAATTCAAACAATCTATCATCATTTTTAAAATTTAAACCAACATATATAAAAACACAGCACAGGTGGATTTAAGTAAGTGTTAATAATGGCGATTGATAGAATATATGTAACTTTAAAGCATATTTCTAAATAAAATTTAAAATTAATGAAATATGCAAAAACTGGCTTGGCGGATCTAAATAGTACTTCATTCGGATGTTGATTCTAGAACTTGAGAAGAAGCCACTGCTTTAGTCATCCCTATTCTCCACCGTGATTAACATGCTATCTTGCATACGGCCCAAATATCTATTAAATATAAACTGATGAATAACATACTTAATAACCACGGCTCTTTTAAAAATTAAGTTGATACAAAACACTATGTCATTATTTCTAAAATAGCAGCAGTGAAATTTTGTTGAAGAACAGATTTAAAGTAAGACTAAATTCAGAATGAATGGGTTTTAATAAACGGGTAAATAGATATTTGCTAAATACGTAAGTGCAGCCACATAGGGATATACATACATGTAAATTAGTATACGCCTAAATTTATTTGTTGCTCTTAGTATACACAGGCAAACTAAGTTTTGGAATTATGTATTTGGGTACACATATGCACAGATACCAATAAATATTTAGCGTATGTACGTATGGGTTATATATCAATATATATTGTTTAACTAAAAATGTGTCTTACTTTAAATAAGAATGACATTCCAAGAATCTGTTGGGCGCTAGGTGTCACTAGAGCAAAGCTGAAACTAATTAAACAACAAAACAACAAAGCGGTAAGCTGTCCTAAAATCATTTCCAAGGGACAACACGTAGTAGCGTTTTGTTTAAAATTCTGCATTTTCTTTGTTTTTAGGATTCAGACCTCAAAATTCAAATTCACCAGGATGAAATAAATAAATAGATGGGAAGTATGGACTGAGGTGGAAGGGGTCAAGGGAAGAAAAAAATGGCAATTTTTGCTGAGTCAATAAGACCTTGAGGACAGCTATATTTATTCTTAAACTTCGTGCCTAGTGACACTGTCACGGGCAAACTGCCACTGGAAGAAGGAATCTGTGCGTTCCCCCTTTGACCGCTGGGCTTGGCAGCAAGGAGGAGCTACTCTGAGACCATCTGATGAACTGCCCCTTGCTTATAAGCACAATGGACCTTCCGACCTTCTCCAAAGTCGCTGGGCCTCAAAACATCTCGGCACGCATACCCTAGGTATCGTCTCTGATTTTCTGCTTACACTTCACTTGCAATAACAATTTAGTGGGTTTTAAACTTTAAATACTTACGGACTTTGATAGTGCCAGCGGAGAGCTGTTACAGACAACAAAAGGACTTACTTAAAAAGCTCATTTCTGTCGATGGCTCTGTTGGTTTGGGGGTCGATTGCATAGACAGTCAGGTCACATTTGGTGTAATCTTCTAGCGAAAAGGCATCCCCATGCCTGCGGGCACCGATGGACTCCACCACCACTTTGGCACCAGGAATTTGCTCCTGAACATACCGATCCAAAATCCTATACATCAAAGTACAAACATGGCATTCACTCTCAACTTGAAATGACATTTAGAAAGTGAAAAATGATGACAGCCTGGTTTTTGCTAATGTTTACTGAATGTGAACGCTTGAAAAAAAATTCTGGATATTTTGTCAGCATTTAAGTCCCAATGATGCTAGAAGCTGAATAAGGTAGAAAGGTCATCAACCATGTCCCGTCGAATTCTAGACTCTTTGAATTTACGATACCATTTGAGCTTTACAGGTCTCATGGGAATTGCCCACTATGATGTACAAGTCAAGCTGTCTGTGCTTTATAGGAGCCGGGGGGGTGGGGTGGTTAGAACTCTTGAGTTCACGTAGTTGGTGTTATAAATTATACCTTCCACCAGACTCTGTGACCCAAGGTGCATAGCTGTATACCAGGGTCCCAGACCAGGCTATCTGTTTCCTCCAGGGCATCAAGACTCTTAGAACCTTGCAGCAGTGGGAGAACGTATCGATGCTTTGCTATGGGAGGTTTATCAGGTTAAAAAAAAAATTGCATGCCAGGCTCAGAAGCTACTTAGGTGAATACAAACAACATAAAGATCTATCATTTGGTATGGACTCAGTAACATTCAATAGAAAAGACAGAAATAATGTTAACCTGTAGGTAATTTTCTGGAAAATACAATTTGCACAATTCATTTTAATGGAAAGTACAAGTCTGTATTGCCACAAATGGTAATTTCCTTAATATCTTTTCCTTATTAAAAACTTTATATTGTTAATTCTTGACATTAACATCAGAATGTATCTTATTAAATATTTATAGGCATTCAAATGCAAATGAATTGATCTTAATAACTACACACGGCAAATGTTTTTGAATTTATCTATAGATTCAAAGCTCTGTTTGGAGTCCACGCTGTGAGGCCCTTTCCAACACATGAACATGAGGGAAGGGAAGGGAGGGAAAAATAAGATAAAATCAGAGAGGGAGGCAAACCGTTAAGAGACTCTTAAAATTTTTTTTAGCATTCATTTTTTTTTTTAATTTTTTTTTTCAACGTTTATTTATTTTTGGGACAGAGAGAGACAGAGCATGAACGGGGGAGGGGCAGAGAGAGAGAGGGAGACACAGAATCGGAAACAGGCTCCAGGCTCTGAGCCATCAGCCCAGAGCCTGACGCGGGGCTCGAACTCCCGGACCGTGAGATCGTGACCTGGCTGAAGTCGGACGCTTAACCGACTGCGCCACCCAGGCGCCCCTAGCATTCATTTATTTTTGAGAGAGAGTGAGTGAGCGAACATGAGCAGGGGAGGGGCAGAGAGAGAGGGAGACACAGAATCTGAAGCAGGCTCCAGGCTCTGACCTGTCAGCACAAAGTCCCATGTGAGGCTCGAACTCATGAACCATGAGATCATAACCTGAGCCGAAGTCGGAGGCTCAACCAATTGAGCCACCCAGGTGCCCCCATAAGAGACTCTTAAATACAGAGAACGAACTGAGGGTTGATAGAGGGGGGTTGGGTGGGGGATGGGCTAAATGGGTGATGGGTACTAAGGAGGGCACTTGCTGGGATGAGTGCTGAG
Source organism: Lynx rufus (assembly GCF_022079265.1). NCBI lineage: Eukaryota > Metazoa > Chordata > Mammalia > Carnivora > Felidae > Lynx > Lynx rufus. The sequence goes on along the minus strand of NW_025814840.1, from coordinate 3,727,099 downwards.
TATCATGTAAGAGATGAATCACTGGGTTCAACTCCTGAAGCCAAGACTATACTGTATGTTAACTAACTTGAATTTAAATTTAAGAGAGTGAAAAAAAATTTAAAGAAATTAAAAAAAAATGTTGCCTTAAGGGTCTGGTACGTGCTGGGTGTGCCCTTGTCAAAATAACAAGCACTGATGCTGAGCCCAGGCCAAAGGCTGTGCCCGGGAGCACAGGTGTGCGGTGTGCGCACCAGGAAACACAGCACAACGCTTTGTTGGTTTGCTTCCCAATGTGTACGGACCCGCGTAGGCGGAGTCTCTCATTAAAAGTCCGATTCATTCTCTTCCTTTTCTGCCAGCTCACACCCACTGGTTTGGCTGCCTTCCAGTATCTTTTCTGATGAGATCTTTGCTGAAGAATAAAGAGAAGAATGCATTCTCCCCACAACCTGAGGAGGGTGTCTGGATGAGGACACAGATGTGGAACAGTGTTCAGACTGTGTCTTAGGATCCTTTTCCTTAGAGACTTATGCTCCCGTAACAAAAACAGAAACAAAACAAAAAACAAACAAACAAAACAAAAGAAAAACCAACAACAAAAAAGAAAGGCTTTGGAGTGCACCCACTTACACTCTTGACAGCTGATACATGTACGGATGGTAATAGCATAGTGGCAAAGAGCACGGATGTTTGGATTCAGTTTCCAGCTCCTTTACTTATGAACTGCAAAACCTTGGCCCACAGGAAGCCATCACAAGGGGATCACAAAATGAGGAAATCTGCCACATGGGGTGGTTGTGCGCAGTAAATGCACTAACGCTTGTAGTCAAATCGTGGCACGATTTGGAGCACTTAGTCACTGTTCCAGAAACTATGATGCTGCTTATTATTAATTTGGCTTAAAGGTTTGCATTAATAAGCTTCTTCCCTGCCCCTAATTCGTTCAAGACATTTAACAAATTTATGGAATGATTAGCGATTTTTCGCTAGCATTATTAGTTCACCGATCAAAAAGCAAAGATGAGTACATTGTTAAATATATTGCAGAAGATGGCTATCAGTCCCAATACTTCACTTTAATAACTTATAACTGCTCTAGTGCATTCACACATTGACTAAACATGTTCCAAGGAAATCATTTGTATATGCATAAACTGTGTTTTTGTACAATGAAGAAACGTGGCTATTGAACTTGTGCCTTTTTCTATATTTCTGGGGAATGTTGCAGAGTCATATGTGAGTACTAAAACTGTGGAATGAAATATTAATGTGGAATGAAATCTATCTGTACTAATTCCTTTATCTTATCAGGGAATCATACATCAAGGAAACCTAAAAATGAATTATGTGTTTTAAGACTTATAACAACTTCTTCTCCCTGAACATTATTCTCTTAAAACTTTTAGAGACCTTTTGGAATGAAGTCTCTCGTGTAAAGAAAAAGGTGTCCACACTTCAGTTTTTTCCATACCTTTTTCTGATAAATGTACGTTAAATGAAATTTAACAAATTTTAAACAATACATTTTGTAAAAATCTGTCCCTCCACTTGTTGTCTATGTCCACATACCTAAGCATTTCTGCTAACTACATACGAACATATATTACATTACATATATACATAAATTATAACAATGAATAGTTCTTCAGCCTTTTGATATTCAGATGTGCACAGGTATGTGGTTATTTCCTAAAGCTTTGTTGACTTCATGATTTTTTAAATATAGCTCTTTAGTCACTTACTGTGAACTGACTCATATAAATTTATACCAACGTTTAAATTGCCTTTATGTTTATGTTTTGGCTTAAATTATTAATATGTCAAGCCAATTCATACATACATTTTGGAATCAAATATCATGAGAGTTTACTACATGTAAACTCATTACAACCAAGCATGTGTCTCCAGCCTATCAGCTTAAAGTATTTGCACACTACCAGTATACAGACACACGCTTGTACACAGTGACACAGAGAGGTCTACAACATTGTTAATCTGTAAACTCTGTGTCAAGGATATCTCCCTATATCAAGGGAGATGTCTGCATTGATATTTAAATAATATTAATAATGCTTAGGTCCCAATGGTATGATTTTGAGTTTGCCATAAAAAGTCCATGAAAACTTTCATCTTTGTAATATGTTGCTTGAATTTCTTGTAATGGGCATAATAAAACAATAGTCATTTAAAAAAACAAAACAAAACTTTTTTAGCTCCCTAGCTCCTCTTCCCCAAATTCTTTTAAAATATCTTTATAAAGCCTTTCTTTTCAGAGTTTAAAAAAACAGAAAATTAAGTTAGAGTCACAGTTGTCTAATAAATTTTTGGAAAACTTAGGTAGGTGGTAAGTGGGAAATTTTCATTCACTCATCCATTTATTTTCATTAATTCATGGAACACAAATATAAACTGAATGTACACCATGGGCCAAGCACTGTTCTAGAGCTTTGGAATACATCAATGAACAAAACCAACGTCTGTGACATCACGGAACTTACATTCTAATTGAGCAAGATAGACAAGATAATAGAATAATAAAATTGGCAGGAATGTTCAGGAAGCACGTCCCTGAGAAACTGATGTGTGAGCAGACCCTGAGGAGACAGTGAGCAACGTGGACCTGGCGAGCAGGGGCATCCCAGGAAGAGGAAGTTGCTAAAGGCCCAGGAAGAGGAAGTTGCTAAAGGCCCAGGAAGAGGAAGTTGCTAATGGCCCAGGGGGAAAGTCCAGATGTAGACCTGTGGTGTGGCTGGAACAGAGAGGGCTGGGGCAGGTCACACAGGGACTTTTGAGGATTTTGTTCTCAGTAAACCCACTGCTGGAGTTTTAACACGGACGTCATACGGGTGACTATGGTTAAGAGGAGAACACTGGCGGCTGTGTTACCAACAGGCTGCAGTGGGAGCCAAGAGTAGAATCAGGGAAACAGGTTAGGAAAGGCTTTGAGGGGATGAAGAACTTCTCAAATGCTCAGGCTACTCAACAGTTTGGAGGAAAAGAAGACTGAGTAATCTCTGATATTAGTCATGAATGGTTCATATCATCAGGTATTAACATATATACTATTAATATGCCTGATGAAATGTACAAGAGGCATAAATCCTTTAAAATAGATCGATACATGCAATGCTTAACTGGACAAATAGTAATTATCTAGTTGACCCAGATAAGAGTTGGCCTTTTGTGGTTGTTCATTGTGAAGCAGGCCAACTTTTATAGATGATTGTTTGAAGAAAAGCACAAAGGAGATACTGAAGCTCAGAGACCAATTTCTGATGCTCCCTTATCTCCCTCCAAGCGTGTACCTACACACAGGTGGCTCTCAAAAGAGGGCGACATCTTCTCAGAGTTCTGGCTGCTTCTTTCTCTTGCCTTTTGTATTGAACATAGAGCACAGATCCCTTCTCTGTGTCTTCTCAATTACCTTGAACCTTCTGAATTGTTTCTGTATGAAGTCTAGTACTTTGTGTCTGAGGAGAAGTTTTCATGGTGGCTGTGGCATAACCACACTGTGATACAGTATTTCATTAAAGCTGGCTGACGTCTCATGAAAGTGGAGTGTATGCATGACCACTGGGTACTCTTTGATGACGTTTTTTGATTTTGTTTTATTTACAATCTTTTTTTAATTTTTACATTTACTTATTTTTGAGAGACAGAGTGAGACAAAGTGAGAGTGGGGGAGGGACAGAGAGAGAGGGAGACACAGGATCTGAAGCAGGCTCCAGGCTCTGAGCTGTCAGCACAGAGCCCGACACGGGGCTTGAACCCACAGACCATGAGATCACAACCTGAGCCGAAGTCGGACGCTCAACCGACTGAGCCACCAAGGTACCTCAGTTTTAATTTTATTTCAGGCAGAGAGAGAGAGAATCTCTCTGACACAGGACTTGATCCGATGACCCTAGACCTGAGCTGAAATCAAGAGTCAGAGACTCAACCGACTGAGCCACCTCTGATGAAACTGTTTGATGATACGTTAGGTGTATATTGCAGAGAAAAATGCATTCAGCTGCAAAAATAAAAACAGTAATAGGGAAGTATTTATTGAGTACAATATCTGTGAAAGAGCCAGATTCCCCCCCTGCAGGGGGACCTCTGGTGTATGCCTTGGGTCGGTACCTGCTCCCCGCCCGCCTCTCAGTCACCCAGACTACTCAGACCTTGGCTGCTTGCCCCAAGAGCAATTCTGTTCTCAAAACCAGCTGAACCTTAGCCAATCCTCTACTGTTAAAGTCCTATAGAACATTCTGTCCTCCCTCCCCAAGGTCCTTGGGACACTTCCATGCCTGGCATTTTCAAATAAAAGCTTATGCTAATAGTGCTCTGATTTCCTTCCCTGATTTTCATTCACCTGCCCTCCTCCCCCTCCCTTGGCTTTATAGAAGGAGTGTTTTAGAGATGTATCTGATATTAAATTTTAGAAAAATAAATCCAGGGTTCTGCTTTACATTAGGATGGGGATGGGGCTTATATTTTATAATGTCATAACTGCTGAGTGGTTTAATACCTGCCATAAAGTGCGTGCTATTTGGGACCTCTAAAGAAGTAATACCACATGGACACAGAACAAAGAAATACCTGGTAAAGCATGTTGGCTAATTATGTTCCTGAAAATAGAAGATTAGGGGTCAGACAGTATCTCCCTTTTACACGTAACAGTGCTGGATTTTACCCAAGATCTTTGCTCCCGGAAAAGAGCAAGAAGTCTGCCAGCCAGTTGTGTCCCAGGAAACTGCTTATTGCAAAGAATCATCCTTCTCTAAGCTACGGGGAAGCCAGGCACAGATCCTCCAAATTCCCATACTTTGTCTCATACATGGTTAGCTGGACTGTTTTGTCCCCACTGATCAAGGAGGAGGAGAAGAGGAGGAGGAGGAATAAGAAGAAGGAGAAGGAGAAGGAGGAGGAGGAGGAGAGGAAGAAGAAGAAGGGAAAGGGGAACAGGAAGGAAAAGGAGAAGTTCTTGTTACCCAAACATTGGTTAAATTTGTGTCCTTTTTTCAAGTCTCTGAATTTTGACCCACCCTTAAACTGTGACAGTGTGCAAGCCTTCTAAAGGCCCCTTCCCTCCTCTCATTCTCTCTACTCCTTCTGGGGAAAAAAAAAAAAAAAAAAAAAAAAAAAGCTTTCTGCCTAATCCCCAAGAGCTATGGGACCTCTTGGTCAGACAGTTCCCCTATTACAATGGTTCTTCTCCCTGGCACGTCAATTCCTCTCTCCTGCCTTCCAACAAATAATCCTTACAAACCAAGTCTTTTCTTCTAAACCCAGATTTGCTTTTATTAGACACATAGTAGACAGCTGAAGGAGAACGCTTCTCCTGTTCCTGTGTGGTCTTACAAAATGAAGGTGTATTAGCAGCCTAAGCAGGCGAGATGTAAAGACTTTTTAGCAAACTGTACATGGAGCAAATGATTATTCATTATCCCCTTCCCTTGATCCCCGATGCCTGCTGTGAAGCAGCCGTGAGGCCCCAAATTTCCAATTGCATTAGCTGCTTTTCTGTCAGTTAAGACGTGTGAATTCTCATCAGCACTACTTAATTAGAATGTAAAAACGGTCCAAACGAACTATAAAATAATAAGCTCTAACGTTTGTCTCTGCCGCTAAAAATCATAAATAATAACAAGCAAGGCTGATCTAGCCCCCCACCGCCGCCCATGCTGGCAATGAACTGTCATCCGTGTGCTGTCTACTGTGGTACATGGAAGCCACTGTCCCCCTTTTGTCACTCATTTCCCTCGTGGATAAAATTACGTGCCTGGGACTGCGCTAGCCACACCACAAGAACTGGGTTTAGTCCTTTGAGATACGTGAAAAGAAGGCGTTGGAAAAAAGGCGTTCATACCTACAGGACCCATGTAGACTTCGTTGGGTTTTGGTTACAAAGCATTCGTATTCTCTCCCTCCAAACACCCTGATTTCAAAGGAGGAATTAGCCTTGTCTCCCGCAGACACGGCTGACTTTAATCACTGGTCCTGTCCTGCCCATCCCAGGCCAAAGGAGACCGCAGGTGACCCAGGCCAGGCCATTTTCCCCCCGGAGTTTGGTCCTTGAGTCAAAGACACAAGAGCTTAAGACGGCTGGGACCCACTCACGTGAGGTGCTCCCTGCTCATCAGACGGAAACTGCGTACCCACCTGTTCACTCCTCCACTTCTTGTTCCCAGGCTCCTGCACCTGCCTGTGTTCCGGACTATTCCCCAGCCCGTGTTCCTGCCCACAGCTTCCAATAAAGTTCCCTGCACTGAAGGGAGCCTCAGTCGATCGCTGGCCCGTTAGAACTAGTATTACGCACATTCCCCTTCAAGGTCCAGCTGCGCCAAAGCACGACTCATTTTCTGATTCTTTCACGGTAGCAACGTCTGCCCGATATTCCTGGTCCTGGTCTCCTCAGTCCCCCTGGACTCTTTGTAATTCTACTGGCCGTGTATTTTGCATTCTGCTTTAAGCTGCAAGGCTGCTCGCTGTAGAGTTTGATAAGAATTTGTATTCTGGAAAAAATCCAGTCATTTTCATGTGCCACGAATCTGTATTCTTGGGAGGAATATATCGACTTCAAAATATATATATATGATTAGTATCTGATTATGAAAAAACTTTCTTTTTTTTTTAAATTTTTTTTTTTTTCAACGTTTATTTATTTTTATTTTTGGGACAGAGAGAGACAGAGCATGAACGGGGGAGGGGCAGAGAGAGAGGGAGTCACAGAGTCGGAAACAGGCTCCAGGCTCTGAGCCATCAGCCCAGAGCCCGACGCGGGGCTCGAACTCACGGACCGCGAGATCGTGACCGGGCTGAAGTCGGACGCTTAACCGACTGCGCCACCCAGGCGCCCCGAAAAAACTTTCTTAAGAGAAAACATGGTGCTTGATCTTCTAACAAGCAAATGCAGTGAAAATGAATTAGTATAATAATTATAATCATTAACCACAAATTAAATGTTTATTTAGGGTTTATTCTTCTAATTTAGCTTAAAAGATTTGTAATGTACTCATAATTATTTAGTAATATGTCACTATGTAATCTTTAGACAATGTTTCAGAAACTAAAGTAAAATTAATTGACACATACATTTTATATGTATATAAATATACATAGGTGGATATACATGCATATATTTATACAAGAATATATATTTACATGTTATATAGGTGTATTTGTATGTATGTGTTATGTTTTATACACATAAAAGTTTATATGAAAATACATGTATACAAATATTTTTACTATGTTACCACATGTTAATTAATTAAATTTTTTTTTCCCAACGTTTATTTATTTTTGGGACAGAGAGAGACAGAGCATGAATGGGGGAGGGGCAGAGAGAGGGAGACACAGAATCGGAAACAGGCTCCAGGCTCTGAGCCATCAGCCCAGAGCCAGACGCGGGGCTCGAACTCCCGGACCGCGAGATCGTGACCTGGCTGAAGTTGGACGCTTAACCGACTGCGCCACCCAGGCGCCCCTAATTAATTTAAATTTAAACTAGTTTGGGGTGTTTGGGTGGCTCAGTCGGTTAAGCTTCAGACTTCGGCTCAGGTCATGATCTCACGGTTCGTGAGTTCGAGCCAGGCATCGGGATCTGTGCTGACAGCTAGGAGCCTGGAGCCTGCTTGGGATTCTGTGTCTCCTTCTCTCTCTGCCCCTCCCCTGCTTGCACTGTCTCTCTTTCTCAAAAATAAATAAACATTAAAAAAATAAGAAATAAATTTAAACTAGTTTATAAGTTAAACTAGAAATAGTTTACCTAAATAGCTTTTTTACAATAAACGTTGAAAAAATTTTACAATAAATGTTCAAAGGCATATTTAACTGAAATCTTGTGTAAATAGTTTTTTTTTCTTTAAATCAGAAACTGAAGGTACCAATAAAGAGCTAGCTCACTTACGTAGTTTATTCTCAAACCATCTTTGGTGGATGCCCAGAAATTTTAATTTACAACATCACTTTTTTTTTTTAAATTTTTTTTTTTTTCAACGTTTATTTATTTTTGGGACAGAGAGAGACAGAGCATGAATGGGGGAGGGGCAGAGAGAGGGAGACACAGAATCGGAAACAGGCTCCAGGCTCTGAGCCATCAGCCCAGAGCCCGACGCGGGGCTCGAACTCCCGGACCGCGAGATCGTGACCTGGCTGAAGTCGGACGCTCAACCGACTGCGCCACCCAGGCGCCCCTACAACATCACTTTATCCACTTACCTATATGCACCTCTTCCGTGAGCTCAGCCAGATTGCATTATAAAAAGTTAAGCGTGGAGGCTTAAGGAAAAGGTTTTATAGCTGACGTAGGTACCTGTTTACTTATGGATTTGGCTTTCATTTTTTTTCACCAAGATTAGCAGCCATCCTATTGACTTCCCTCTGTGTGCAGGAGCCACGCTCAAATCACCCTTTGATGGAAGTTTCTCTGTGAGGGAGTGGCCCACTCCCAGGAGAGGATGGGTTGCATGTGTAATGAGGTTTCCCTCCTTTTTAAGAAGCACTGCAAAGAGGGAGTGGTTAGGGACCCAGCCTGCCCCTGGCCCCTACATGGAGATTCAAATTAAACCTCTCCCACTTGCTATCTGTGTCTCTGTGGAAAGTATTCAACTTCCAATGTTGCAGGGGACTCACTGGTGCAAGGGGAAAGCAGTCAGACCTACCCCGAGGGGCTCTGTGAGAAGTTAATTAGCACCCAGTAAGTGTACAACCCCCAACAAATAAAAAAGAGCAGCACAAAGATTAGTTATTTGTCCTGGTTGTCACAGAAGCCCCTCACAGTGAGTGATTGCAAGCCCCAACCCAGGTACTTGTGGATGTTTCTTCAAAAGCCTGGCTGAAAGGAACCCATAGGACTGTGGATGCCCACAGGGATACAGCACAGCTTTCCTGATACTCTGCAATATGTCCTCTGTTAATACAGACCTTAGAGACCCCACCCACAGCACGTCCCAGGTGCTGTGCTGAGAACCACGGACCACTTCATACATCACACATTGTACATTCTGTGATGTTCCACAGGATGGAAACATCCCCTTCTCTTCTGGCATTTGACTCAGAAATGGTTCTGTCTTCCCACCGCAAGTCCCCCCCCCCCCCCCGCCAATTTTTAACTGATTCTGTTCCTTTTGGTCTGTTCTTTGGTTTGCCTCTTTCACTTTGACCCTAAAATGATGAAAAGCAAGTTTGGGAGCACTCTACCAATCTGCAGGGCATGGTCACGGCCTCTCTCTGCTCATCTTACTCAACTCCCTCCATTTCTTTTTATTCTGCTTGCTTTATTTTTATGACTCATATGACACGTACTTTACCTTTTTAAAAAAAAATAATGCTTATTTTTGAGAGAGAGAGACAGAGACAGAGCATGAGCAGAGGAGGGGCAGAGAGAGAGACAGGGAGACACAGAATGTGAAGCAGGCTCCAGGCTCTGAGCTGTCAGCACAGAGGCCGATGCGGGAGAACCCATGAACTGTGAGATCACGACCTGAGCCGAAGTCAGATGCTTATTAACCTGAGACACCCAGATGCCCCTACCTTGTGTTGTTGTATGAATCATTGTGCCTCAACTTCTCTTTGCAAAGGTGGAACATTGAAAAAATAATTTAATGTGGCATCTCATACAGTTTCGATAGAAAAGAAAGTATCTAAAATACCATTTGTGTTGCTGCTGATACAAATGGGATTTTCTTACATACGCTTGTAGCTGAATGTATTTCTTATGTTAAAAAAAGCAACAGCACAGTCAGAGGTAAATTGTGCATGAGCTGGAGGAAGTTAGGAGGAGAACCATACATGTAGCTAAGAGAACACAGGTGTGGGCTCTTGCTGGTTGGGTCTCCGAGTTGAGGGGCTGCACAATAAAATGCTCTATTTACCTCCCACCACTGGGTGGGACTGATTTTAAAAAATAATAAGCTGTTGTCTTTGGCAAAACTTCTGCACCATAAAACTTAAAAGACTATGATGGCACAAAAACAGACACTCGGATCAATGGAACAGAATAGAGAACCCAGAAGTGGACCCACAAACGTATGGCCAACTAATCTTCGACAAAGCAGGAAAGAATATCCAATGGAATAAAGAGAGTCTCTTCAGCAAGTGGTCCTGGGAAAACTGGACAGCAACATGCAGAAGAATAAACCTGGACCACTTTCTACATCATACACAGAAATAAACTCAAAATTGATGAAAGACCTAAAAGGAAGACAGGAAGCCATCAAAATCCTCAAGGAGAAGGCAGTTAAAAACCTCTTTGATCTTGGCCCCAGCAACTTCTTACTCAACACACCTCTGGAAGCAAGGGAAACAAAAGCAAAAATGAACTATGGGGACCTCATCAAAATAAAAAGCTTCTGCACAGCAAAGGAAACAATCAGCAAAATTAAAAGGCAACTGACAGAATGGGAGAAGATATTTGCAAATCACAGATCAGAGAAAGGTTTAGTATCCAAAATCTATAAAGAACTTATCAAACTCAACACCCCCCCCCAAAAAAAATAATAATCCAGTGAAGAAATGGGAAAAAGACATGAAGAGACACTTCTCCAAAGAAGACATCCAGATGGCCAACCGACACATGAAAAAATGCTCAACACTGCTCATCACCTGGGAAATACAAATCAAAACCACAATGAGGAACCACCTCACACCTGTCAGAATGGCTCACATTAACAACTCAGGCAACAACAGATGTTGGTGAGGATGCGGAGAAAGAGGATCTCTTTTGCATTGTTGGTGGGAATGCAAGCTGGTGCAGCCACTCTGGAAAACAGTATGGAGGCTCCTCAAAAAACTAAAAACAGAACTCCCCTACGACCCAGCAATTGCACTACTAGGCATTTATTCACGGGATACCGGTGCACTGTTTCGAAGGGACACATGAACTCCATGTTTATAGCAGCGCTATCAACAATAGCCAAAGTATGGAAAGAGCCCAAATGTCCATCGATGGATGAATGGATAAAGAAGACATGGTATATATATACATATCTATGTATATATGTGGTATATATATACATATATATGTATATATGTGTATGTGTGTGTATATATATATATACACACACACACACAATGGAGTATCACTCAGCAATTAAAAAGAATGAAATCTTGCCATTTGCAACTACATGGATGGAACTAGAGTGTATTATGCTAAGTGAAATTAGAGAAAGACAAGTATCATATGACTTCACTCATACGAGGACTTCAAGACACAGAACAGATGACCATAAGGGAAGGGAAGCAAAAACAATATAAAAACAGGGAGGGGGGACAAAACAGAAGAGACTCTTAAATATGGAGGACAAACTGAAGGTTACGGGAGGGGTTGTGGGAGGAGGGATGGGCTAAATGGGTAAGGGGCATTAAGGAATCTCCTCCTGAAATCATTGTTGCACTATATGTTAACTAATTTGGATGTAAATTCAAAAAATAAAATTAAAAAAGAAAACTTTCAGGAAAAAGAAAGACTATGATAGAAAGAAGAATTTTTAAAGGAAAAAGTACCCACTATATATTTTGAAGACCTTTAGAAGCAACCGTGATTCACATTTTAATGGAGACATATCATATGTAACAATCTGTACCCTGCATCCATTTTCCAGTTATGTTCTATTTTGCGAGCAAAGGCTCTGAAACATGAACGGAACTCAGTGGTGTGATATTTGGGAAAAGTAAAACAGAGATTATAATACTCAACTTATTTCTGCTTCTCTAATTTCCCAACTATGCTCCCAATGATTTTTTTTTTTTTATCAAAAGCTAAGTTCAATAGGAAGCTGGAAAATACCTTTCTTCACTGTTTTTGTTAATGGATTTCACCTTTGGAGTATGAATAGCCACTTTCCCTCAAATCACAGGATGGAATATACCTGTATAAATTAACCTTTTCTTTTATTAACTTTTATATAACTTTTCTTTTATTAACTTTAATACTTATGTTAGTAAGTATTCAAATTCTTTATGTATATACATATACATATGATCTGTGCTATATGCATAAATGCTATATGTAATATAGCACAGATTGTAAGTTAAAACAAGAATATTAGACAATATACTGGTACCTTCATTACAATGGTCTCTTATGGATTAAACTGATTTCCCCCTCAATCAAAACCCTATTCTTCAGGCTTGCTATTCTCTTAAACAGGAAACCTCCTTCAATACAACTTTATTTTTTAACGCTTCCACTTTTCTCACAGAGCAAACAAAGGCAATAAAGAAAATGTCTCTATCTGCTCCGAATCTCAAAAAATAGCATTTTAAATTGATCTTCCATGAAAACAGATTTTCAGCTAAGGAAGAGTCTACTTATCTCTTCTTGAAAACAACAGCTATAGCTCAAATATTTCAAACGCTTTTTTTAAAATACAAACAAAATCCAAACATCCCCCATGGAATTATAGGAAGTATTTTGTTTATTTGTTTTGGCTTTCTTTTCATCGTCTCCGAAGGTTTGAGTGTCAATGAAAAAGCAGAAAAAAGATAAGAGACAAAAGTACTTGTATGTCCATATTGCTGAGGAAGATGGGGACATGGCACAAATAATATATTTAAATTTTCTATATGACAAGTGTCAGGTGGTAAGTATTAACTGAGAAACACCATTTATTTTCCTTTTTACTTTTTGTTTCTTCCAACAGAAACTAGTATAGTTTTGACTATAAAGATTCTGAAATGGGGCACCTGGGTGGCTCAGTCAGTTAAGCGTCCAACTTCAGTTCAGGTCATGATCTCACGGTTCGTGAGTTCAAGCCCCACGTCAGGCTCCAGAGCCTAGAGCCTGCTTCGGATTCTGTCTCCCTCTATCTACCCCTCCAATGCTTGCGCTTCTTCTCTGGCATTGTCTCAAAAATAAACTTTAAAAAATATTAAAAAAAAGATTCTAAAATGTGTTAGTGAATGATGGGTATTGTGACCATTAAAATATGAAACAAATCTATTGAAAGCAAGACATCAGCATACATAATGTTTTACTGAATTACTATACGATGGTATTTTAAGAAAAAGTGAAGTCTAGTTGACAAGTCATTTGTTTTTGGTTAACTGTGCATGTAGGAAAGTATATAGTTGACCCATATATAACACTGAGCAGCATGGTTCCACGTATATACATGGAGCTTTTACAGTACAGCACTACAAATGTATTTCTCTCCTTTATGATTTTCTTACTATCGTTTTCTTTTCTCTGACTTTATTGTTAGAATGTAGTATATGATATGTGTAACACACACAATATGTGTTAATTGACTGTGTTATTGGTAAAGCTTCCAGTCAACAGTAGAGTATTATTAGATAAATTTTTGGAGATTCAAAAGTCAAATGTGGATTTTCACCTGTACAGCACCCCTGAACCCTATGTTGTTCAAGGGTCAAGTGTAATATGAATGTGGAGAATGCATATAACATGAAATAAAAAAATAAAAATTTACCCTAATACATCAGAAACATATTATCAGAAACAAAATACTAAGTACCGTGAATTTGAGCCATTTGGACACAAGTTTAATCGTTAGTGTAAATAATATATTCATTTTCTGCTATGATAGCATATCTTCAAATGAAAACTAAGAATTCATATAAAATAGGACATTTTGACCCTCACAAATAGGACCCCAGAAATGAGAGTACTGAAGCACCCCTCTTTGTAACTATGATTCCATGATGTCAGCTCAATACTGACACTGGGATAATTTAAAACTTTGCTGTATGACCATGCAATACAAATTCTATATTTGTATAGAAATGGAATTCAAATGTCTATACTTTCCCACATTTCAAGGAATTAAGCATTAAACATACTACTACAATATGTATGAATAACAACATCAGATAGTATGCTATCAAAGTCTCACTGCATTCTGGGCCAACTTCCATTCTGTAAAGAATTATCAACACAGTAAGTTGAAAATAAGTACTTTTCTTGCAAAAAGAGATGACTTCTCCTTCTCTACCAAAATGAAGCCCCTAACTGAGTATTTCTGAGAAAAATAGCAGATGAATTTCCTTTGTGTTGAAACAATGAATCACCAAGACTGACTAAAACCAAAGCATATTTATGTGTTCTAAAGAATCATGAATTGTACCTTAAATAGTAAAAAGTAGCTCAACATTTTATGTTGAGTTTGTGTTTTATTTTTATGATCGGCTTCAATTTATTTTATAGCTCTTACATGACTAATTCGGAAAATGTTGTCTCCAAAAGTTGTACATGGAACTGTCTGTGCTTCATTGTGATAAAAATTAGATCACTTATGATCATTCTCTGTTGATAAGCTCTTCAACTTTGACCACATCTTTGTGCTAAGTATACTTAAAATCGGCATGTGATTGCCGATACTTACAACAATTTAATTTAAAATACAGCAGATAAGAAAGACTACACAACTGAAAAATCTCTCAGATATAATAATATTCCATATGTTCCAGCTGGACATATTTTTGAAACAGCTTGCAACTGGTTTTATAGGATAATACCATACCTGACGTATATAATACACTCAGTTCATGAGGAATAAATAAGACAAAAGAAAATAACCTTATTGCAGGGCTAGGGAAGTGGCCATGGTGAGAGGAGGTAGATAATGGAGTTTCACTTTATCACTGAGTTGAGAAATCAGCAGGATGAAGACGAGAAAAGGAACTGGCATCATTTATTGTGGGGAACCAAATCTTGCTAAATAAAGTCGACTGTCTCCAAGAAGAGAATACTGTGACCTTCCCACATATCGTTTTATCAAAGTCTTCAGTGGCCAGGTAAAGAAATTTTTATTTTTTCCATTTGCTAAGACCCCAAACCAAGGAATTTTACAAATTTTATAGACTGCATCTTCAAAATATACCCTTCATATAAACATCTCTCCTGCAGCTACCTTAACAACAGTCCAAGCCCCGGAGATCTCTCCCTGGACTCATAGCTCCTCACTTTGTCTCCCACTCAACAATATTTAAAAACTTAAGCCAGAACATTATTTCTCTGTGCAAATCCTTACAGGCAACACCGGCCAAAAGAAATATAATGCAAATCACATGCAAATTCAAATTTTTTAGTACCCACATTAAAAGATTAACAATAAAAATGGTGAGAATAATTTTAATATATTTATTTCACTCAATACACCCAAAAAATACCATTTCAGTGTAAAATCCATCTAAAATTATTAATGATATTGTCCTTTTATTGGGCGGGGGGCTACCAATATTTTTAAATCTGGTGTATATTTTATACTTAGAGCACCTTCCATTTGGACTGACCACATGTTAAGCACTCATATGCCTCACGGCTACGATATCAGACTAACAGTTCTATGGACTTTGTATCTTGCACAGGGTAAAATGTTAAATCCTTCAAGTGGCCCATGATATCCCATATAACTCACTTCCGATCTTGATATGACAACAGTCTCCTCCATCTGGGTTTTCACATCAGCAATGTCCTCTCTCTGGGAAAACTGCCCCCACCCCCACACATCATGGTAACCACCTGGCTGTCTCCCTTAATTCCTTTCTGCTCTGATTTCAGCTTATCACAAGGCTTTCCTCCATCAACCTATGTGAGACAGGACCTTTCTTCCATAATTTCATATTGCTACATATTATATATGAATTTATTATTATTCTATTTGCTGTTTTCCCCCCATAGAATGGAAGCTCCATGGGAGCACAGACTTTGCTTGGTATACTCATGCTTCCAATACTTACAACCGGTAACTACTTTTTATTTAATTAATAGATTTCCAGCATTGCATATGGATATTAGGACTTAGAGAGTTTAATTGGCCAGAGACCTGCCACCTAGTCACTGGTGGGTGGGGCTTGAGCCTAGGGTCCCTTCAAGAAGAATCAACTTCCTGGGTGAGGGTGGGGAGGGGGGGGAGTTAATATATCATTTAGAATTTTACATGAGATTTTCTCTGAAGTGTTTTCTTATAGGAATCTGAATAGAATAAATAAGCATTTGTTTTTTCTATTCAGAGAGTGTAACACTCCAAATTAGGAATTTGCAAGTTAAAGCATATAGGCTAACTAAATTCAGGCTACTATCTGTTTTTGGAAATAGAATTTTACTTACATAAGTATTGTTATTAAAACCATTGATTTAAAATTATTGTTTTTAAATTTGAAATTACTGTTAACACTTAAAAAAGTATAATGGAAAGGGGTGCCTGGGTGGCTCAGTCGGTTAAATGTCCGACTTAAGCTCAGGTCATGATCTCAAGGTCCGTGAGTTCGAGCCCCGTGTTGGGCTCTGTGTTGACAGCTCAGACCCTGGAGACTGTTTCAGATTCTGTGTCTCCCTCTCTCTCTGACCCTCCCCCATTCATGCTCTGTCTCTATCTCAAAAATAAGTAAATGTTAAAAAAATTTAAAAAAAAATTATAATGGAAAGAAATAATGTAGTAAAAACCAAAATTTAAGTAACAGTATAAACATTACAAAAATCTCTTTCAAATGTATTAGTCTATTAACATTAATATTTATAATAGGAATATCTGTCCCTTTATAGTGTCTGCACCTCAAAAGCAAGGAGAGGGTAAAAATGATCAAAGCTAATGTGTTTATTGATCTGTCTTTCCATTTGACCTTTCCCCTCAACACCAGTCTTTATTACACTGATTTAAGAAAATGTAAGTGTGAGCATTTACTGTTTACTGTTTCACAGATTCTCTTCCCAAGAGATTTCATAATTCTCATCCTAGAAATGTGTGTCTCGGCTAGATTTCTGAAGTATGTTTTGTAACCTTAATTCAAGGAGCCATAAATTAGTGACACAGACACATTTCAGATGCGGTATCAATATTTCATGGAGATGGGCTCTCCTACGCCAAATCAATAACTACTTCAATAAAGTCTACGGTCGCTGAATTTTCATATCGTATTTAGAAAGTAAGAGAGATGTTTGAGCAACTCTGTGACCTTAATTTTCAATTCCAATTCATGCTGGAACACAGTATTTCTGAAACTCCTTGATGCATACTCTTCAAAAAATGCCATTTCTGCAGATTCTTAAAGATTTAAATTTTAGAATCCCAACCTTCTTCTATTCATTTGGGCTTCATGATGAAGTGGATGGAGAAAGGAGACATGGAATCCAACACTTCCCAGCTTCCTCTTCACACACTACTGCCAGTCCTTTGCTGGTCATAGCCCGGTTTCCCCATCCTCATCCTTACAGCCCTGCCCCACCCCTTAACCTCAAGCATTTGTTAAGTCAGAGCCCACAAAGAGATAAATCCTAAATTTAACCTAAAGTACTTGAGAACATAGACATGAAAGGGCCACCTGCAGCCACAGATTCTCACTGGAATTTGCTGAATAAGTTAATACAATTTAAAAGTAACATGTTTCATTACAAAGGGGCGTTGGTCTCCCATAAATTCCCTAAGCCCCAAGTAACAAAAGTAGTAAAAAACAAAACAAAACAAAACAAAACAAAACCTCAAAGTGTTCAGTAGAGCCATTTATGCCAGGGGCATGGGGAATAATCATTACCATCACTATAGCAACGCTCATTTACAAGGAGCATTCTGTTATCCAGGCATTGTGTTCTTGGCCATCAAAGGATACTGACCCCCTTTGCAAAATCTTCCCCATCATGAAATGATTGTATTAGGTCATCAAATTTTTATTTTATCAACCCTCCCGGTTTGTACTGATTTCACACTTGCCAAGAAAACTATGGATTATGATCTGGCCTCATTTATGGGTCTGTCTAAAGGAAGAAAAAAAAAAAGTGATGATCATATGGAATTTAAGTTTCCTTCTTATGGATAAAGATATACGGGGACTATAGAAAATGTCTTTGATGGGGGCACCTGGGTGGCTCAGTTGGTTAAGTGTTCAACTTCGACTCAGGTCATGATCTCATGGTTTGTGAGTTCGAAACCCTGCATTGGGCTCCGTGTTGACAGCTCTGAGCCTGGAGCCTGCTTCGGATTCTGTGTCTCCCTCTCTCTCTCTGCCCCTCCCCTACTCATGCTCTATCAAAAATAAATAAACATTAAAAAAAAGAAATAAAAAGAAAATATCTTTGATGGTAGTGTGACTTGCCATCTAAGAACGTCTATAGGAAACAACGTGCTGGTTAGTCTGGTCACTGGAACAATAAATTCTTGTTTTATTGAACAAGCTGTCCTTCTGTTGTCTACTTCAGTTACTGTGTATTTTTATTCCTCCCCTGGACACTAAAGGGTGTTTGGTGCTTCATCAGGCTGAATCAGATCTAACAGTCCTTATCAGGACTACCAGCAGCTTTCAAAAAGGAATCAAAAAAACTACAGACCACAGGATTCCAACCATACGACATTCCGGACCAGGCAAAACCAGAGAGACAGTAAAAAGAGCGGTGGTTGCCAGGGGAAGAGATGAAAGGAGGGATGAAGAGGTGGAGACACAGGACGTTGACAGCAGTGGATCTATTCTGTGTCCCGTACAGTGATAGGTAGAGGCCGTTAGCCATGAGTTCAAACCCACAGTGCGCACACCGGCAAGAGGAAACCTCACGTGGACTATGAGTTTAGGGCGTTTACGATGTGTCCATGTCGGTTTGCTACAAAGGCGCCACTAATTCTGAGGCACGATGTTGACAGTGAGGGAAGCTGTGAGTGGGGGGCACTTGGGAATCCGCTGTGCATCTTCTGCCTAGTTTCGCTGTGAATGTAAAACTGCTCTAAAAAAAGTCTATTTTTTTAAAGGGATCAGAAATTTTTGTGCTTCAGAATCTCTAAATTAACACAGATTTTTAAAAATTGACACTAAGGAATTAGGCATGTGCCTGCTATACTATCCTATTATCCAGAGCACTCTGACTGATTCATCATCATAACCAGCGAACGCTCAATAGAAGAAAGAAATCCCAACATTCACTATGAGAGTCTAGATCTTGATTCTGTGGCCCTGAATGATTCAACCACATAACTGCTGACAAATGATGCTATACTGCCTAAATTTTATCAAACACAACACAGGATTGACATCCTTGTTCCAATTTTCTAGACGAGGAAGTGTGGCCCTAAGTGCTAAATCTCTTGCCTGAAGGTCACACAGTTATCCTAAGTTTCAAACTGGTCAGGTTGAACCCGTAATCTGAGGTCCACACTAAACTACCCTCTGGAAAAAACTGGCATCTCTATCTTCACACTCCTGACTGGCTCACTAACCTCGTTGTTAGAATACCTGCTATTTACTGAATATTCACAATTCTCACTGCCCTACACGGCTTATATTATTTAGTTCTTCACAACAATCCCACGATATAAGCTTCACCAGCTTTTGTGAACAAATGATAAGACATGGTAAGGCCGACTGGGGAAGACCAAGGCATCTTGATCGTGTTCCAAAACTGATATGTGACACGAAGTCTAAGCTCCTTTCACAGGAATATATTTCTTTCAAGACTAGAAAGCTGTCTGTTCTTTCTCTTTCAGGTCTTCCTTTCCACTTAAGAGGGGGGGAAATCATAAAACTGCTATGAAATCATACTTCTACATTGCCATTTCTTCAGTTTTCATAAATTTTGTCTTGATATGAGAAAGGGGAATCATGATTTAGCTTGTATAAAATTTCCATTCAATAAAATGGATAGGGTGCCTACTACATAACTTGAATGACAGCAATGAAAATACAGGACAGCACCCTATCCTCATGGAACGTATACTTCGGTGGGAAATTGACGTAAAGTGAAAATATTAGTTAATGCTTTGAAGACAAAGAGAGCAGAATGAAGGGTTAGAGGTTGAAGATGGTTGTACCATATTTTGATGGTACAATCAGAGAAAGTCTGCTTCCATAGATAACATTAAAGCAGCTAAGAGACAGGCGTGATTCTAGATTTTTTTCAGGTGTAAATCAGCGATTATTTTGACCAGAGGTTAAGTGTACATAAACCCCTTCTGTAGCGGTAACCCAGACACTGAATGATTGATATTCCAAGCATAAACATTGAGAATCCTCTTCTCCACAGGACATTGTACATGGCGCTCGAAGGTTAAGTTTGTGATGTAGTAAGAGACAATTGTTACAGAGCGCATGCTTTTATTACAGAAGAAATACTCAGGCATGCATTAAGCTTTTCTTATTGTATACGGCACATGATTACTAAAAGTTTCGCCGTCTGACATCTGAAGCTGCTTCTGGCAACTTGGAAGTGAAAGATATTTTGCTAGAGAGAGGCAGTGAGAAATTGGTACCTGCCACCCTGAACTCAAGGGAAGACGCAGAATTAACAAATGAGTGTCCATCTAAAAATTATGAAATGATGGCAGGCTAGGTTGGCTGGCTCAGAGTGAACTAGTAAAGACATTTAGTAATCTTTTAGAGCATTCAGAATATCAGAGAACTGTGGCTTCATAAATAGTCCCAACTTTGTCTGATTCAACAATGACATGTTTGGTATACACTGTTCAAAAGGCACAATGTGGCATATTTTCTAATATTGTCTAAAATTAGTCTCCTTGGTTTTTGAAAGAATAAGACTTGGCCATCTAGATCCATCACTTTGAGAAATAACATTCCCTGGGCTCACTGGATTGATGACTCAATGAGTTTTTTGAATCATTTGGGACTACAAAAAATCAAGATATATACTCTAATAATGACTCTTAAGGTTCCTTTCTTCTCTGCAGTGTTTTGAGGTTATGTTGATGCATCGGTCAAAGCATCCTGAATAACAGCATCATCTCACATCTAATTTCCATACCTCTTGGAAGGCACTCTCAGAATCTCCACGTATTTTAAGTGAAGCTCTCCATTTCAGGAAAAGGGTACACTGAATTATTAAGATGGTGTTTTATGGGTTTAATCTGAACACTGTAGTGATTAAAATGACCTAATGCAATAAAAATATAGCTATATGAATATAGACATATAAGTAAGCAAAAATCCATTACTCTGTAAGGTCTTCTATCTTTTTCTCCACCAGAGTCGGGGGCACGTTCGAAACGATCACCTGCATGTCCAGCTGGTTGACCACAGAGACCTGCAGGAGGAGAACCAGAGCCCGTTGAGAACTAACGAGCATTTTTATAACCCATTTCTTTCCTACTATGCATAGACCCAGTGGCTCCCCATGTTTCATTTAGGAATAAGTATCTTTAGTGAGACAACCGCCGTTAGATGTTGGGCAGGTGGAGATGGGTAGACTATCATTGCTTACTTAGAAGTAACAGAGCGCTAAGTGACTTCTACTCTTGTTGGTTTGTGTGGGTTTTTTTTTTGTTGGTTGGTGATTGTCTAAAGCATGAAGGAAAGCACATTCAGTTTTCTAATTGGGTTATTTAAGAACACTCAGGATAATGGAAAACACAGGTTTTACAAATCTCAGAAAAGCATTCATCCAGTGTGACTAAGAAGCTGAGATGTGAGTAGTTAGAATAATTCATTCCATGAGATCATTAGACAGCCTTCATGTCTGCTTCAGCAGATGCTGGGTTTGTTATGCCCTGAATACTGGCTTTGTGTATCATGTACAGCAAAGGTATTTAAATGTTTACCATTCCTAGATCTTATTTATGTTACTTTCCCAGTGCAGTGGTTAGGCAAATATTTCCAGAAATAAACAGGTCATTTTTGAAGGAATTCTGCTTACAAAATTCTACTTATAAAGACTTTTTAAAAACATATTTCTATTATTGTTGGGTTCAATCTCTGTAATGGATTAAAATTACAAGAAAGAGTCAAAAGAAGAAAAAGTAACATTTGTGAAGCACACATTCTAAAATCAGAGGTTGCCAGTGTACGTATTATTTCTAAGTTCTTCTAATTCTTCCTAAAGAACTTCTTAGCTTTCCTTTTTTTATCTATTTGTGCCCAGGTACTTTAGATAGTAGTGGCCAATAAAAAAATTAATGTAAGCCACACATACATGCAGATATGTAATTTAAAAATTTCTGGTCCCCACGGTAGAAAGATTAAAAAAATAGTGAAAGCCATTTAATAATACACTTCACCCAATATTTTAATAGATTATCATCCCAACACACAATCAATACAAAACAACTTATTGAGACATTTTACATTTTTTATACTAAGTCTTTGAAGCCCAGTGTGTACTGTATACATACTTAGAGTACGTCTCGATGTGACACGGCCACATTTCAAGTGCTCAGTAGCCACAGAGGACAAGTGACTAACACACTGGACAGCAAAGCTCTAGAAACCCTCACCTTCTCTTGCTGGTCACTGTCTCTCCTGACTGGTCTCTGGTGCCATCTCATTTTTCTTGAAAAGGAAGAGGCAGCTTAATAATCTTTTTTAGACAGCTTTGTATAGTCTTTGATACAACACCAAAAGTCAAGTGCTAGTCTGAGTGTGAAATTGAAAATCGGGTTTAGTTACATTAAAACACATTTATCTATCTTCCACTTTGAATGGATCTTTACCCACAAATGATGCTTTAATATCATGCATTGGTCATTTGGAAAATGCCGGTTCATTGAGTAACACAGATTCTTCAAATATTGAAACACTACATAATACAATATCAAGAAAAATGTCACATTCCTTAAAATGACCACTGATCTCATGGTCTTTAATAATGGGAAGCTGTCAGGCTCACACTGGTGACTGACTACAAGCTTTCCAATATTCTTTTTATCTTTAAAATTTATTTTACTTTTATTTACTTTCATTTTTTTTAAGTGTATTCATTTATTTTGAGAGCCAGAGAGTGCGCAAGAGCGGGGTGGGAAGGCAGAGAGAGGGAGAGAGAATCCCAAGCAGGCTCTGCGCTGTGAGCGCAGACATGGGGCACGATCCCACAAACCACAAGATCATGACCTGAGCTGAAGTCAGATGCTTACCGACTGAGCCACCCAGGCGCCCCCAAGCTTTCCAATATTCTACTTTGCGCTTGGAAGCTTTGATGCTATCAGTAGCCACAAATACTGTCCGTTGTTTTCCTTGAACTGACCGTCTCACTTCATTCATTTTTGTGTAAATGTCTACCAAATATTCAAGTCTGAATAAGCTTATTTTATCTCAAGTTATTTTTTCAAAGCAAAAGCTATTTCGTAAAAAAACAAAAACCCAGCCAATTCAGCTTACATAATAGTTCTCCTTCAGACTGCCCTCTACATCCTTAAACAACAGAAGTGTTCGAAGCATACTTCCCATTTCATTACACAACATACTGAAAAGGTATTTAGTCAAGAGTGGAGGTTTGTTAAAATTAATCAGTTTTACTGCTTACGAGTAAGGACACTCTTCAAGCTTTTTTTTTTTTTTTCCTGTTTATGTATGACTATGAAGGATACAGTGAAAATAGTGGTGCAAATGCAATACAGTAAAAAAGTCAAACAATGCCCTAGCAGTCTCATGAAAAAAGTTCTGACTCCACCAAACCCCAAAATGATTGGGGGGGGGCCCTCGGCACTCCATGGACCACACTTTGATAACTGCCAATTTACACTGTAAGACAGAGGTGATTCACCCATCGAATGGGCACTGGGTACCCTCTATATGTCAGGAATTATTCTGGGCACTTGAGATACATCAGGGAATAAAATAATTAATTAAAAACAACAACAAAAGCTATCCTCATGCAGTTTCCGGGTGGAAATACGAACATGAATATAAATCCACTGTAAAGAGCAAACAATTAAGAGGTGTGATGTTACACAGTCGGCTGCAATTCTGAGCTGGATGGTCTGAGGAGGCTCCAGTGTGAAATGCATCCTTGCAAATATTTGGAGGAGACGAGGGAGCTAGTTCGGAACACTGCAAAATCACAAAAGTGAGGGAATGTCTGCCTATTTGGGGAACAGCAAGTTGGCCAATATTACTGGGTCTGAAGGACTTCAATGGAGAATAGAAAATGATGTCAATGAAGGCCAGATTATCCAGGGCCTCATAGTCTTCTGTAATGACCCAGGAATTTCTCTGAAAGACCTGGGTGATAGGAAAAGCTTTTGAGCAGAGAAACAAGAGGACCTGAATTACCTTATAAGGGATCACTTTGGCTGCTATATTAACACCAGACTTGAGTAGGGGAAGAGAGGAAGCATGGGGGCAAGTTACTGAGTTTGTGAGATGACACAGGTGAAATAGGAGGGTGGTTTCAACCAGGCTCCAATAGGAGAAGGGTTGAAAAATGTGTAGATGACATATACATTTATATATATATACACACACACACACACACATATACATATATATGTTCGTCACACACACACATATATACATAACATTTACGAATACCACAGTATTTACTGAGGGATTCATTGTGTGCCTTAGGAGAGAAAGGAATCAAGAGCTTTTTAGTCTAAGGAACACAAAGATGATCTGGTCATCGAGTAAAACTGAGGAGATAGGGAGGGAGGGATGACAGAGTGAAGAGATGTGATGAAGAAGAGGAACTCAGTTCAGGAAACATTAAATAGGCATCTTCACCCAACTTTCCAGTGTGCACACAGATCTATGAATTTGCTGTTCAGAAATGATCTTTGGGGCCAAAACATAAATGTGATGTTCTTTAGTATATAGATGACATTTTAAAGTTCTGGTGACTGAATGAGTTTACGGAGTGAGAATAGACAGAAAAGAGAATTAATGTCTGACCCAGAAGAAACATCAATATTAAAAGGTCAGGAGAGGAAAATGAACCAGAAAGGAGACTGAGAAGGGACGAACAGTGGGTAAGAGACGACCACAGGATAATGTGGCCCAGAAGCCTCATAAAGGTAATAACCAGTCGAGTATTGCTGATGGTTCAAATACAATGACGACTGACATTACCAGTGAATTTAGTAACATGGAAGTTCTGGAGGAGGGCTTGGAGCAGAGTTATAATTAGAGACGGTTCAAGAGAGATTCCACAGCAAAAACCTAGAGCCCACCCCAGCAGTGAGTTTTTCTGGAAAGAGGAACATAGAAATGAAGTGGTATTTGGAAGGAGATGTAGGTCAAGAGGGTTTTTAACATCAGTTTGGAAGATGGAAAACCAGCACGTTTATGGGAATAATCCAATAAAGGGGAGATTGATATGGCTCTTGCATAAAAGAAACAGAAGAGCGGCTGAAGCGATGTCCCAGAGCTGGCGGGTGGGGATTGGGCCTGTTGTACAGGTAGAAGTAATGATAGGAGCATAAAGAACTTGTCTAAGTGAGCAGGGAAGAAGACAGAGCATACATTGGTATAAATTCTGGTAGATCAGTAGGATTCGTGGTGCGGGTTGTAGTAGTCGTCTTCTAATGCCTTAATTTTATCTTTCAGTGAAACAGAATGTCCATTACCCAGACAACAGTGAGGTCGAGAAGATACTGGAGGACTGCACAATAGGGGCTCTTGCAGGAGAGACGTGTGGAGGGACCAGGAAGCACAGTGTGGTGCTCACGTGGGGGCTTTTATCATTAATTTAAAGTAAGACTCTACAACTGTGTATGTTTCTGGAGACATACTCAGCATGACTATAGGTCTGGAGAGAGGAGAATGTTGGAATTATTTAGACTTATGGTTTTGCCAAATGAGTATGATGTCGGGAGAAAGGGCAAGGAAGTTGAATCCCTATGTGACTGAGGGCTTATGGTGGTCAGTGTTGTACTATAAAGCTAGTGTGCAGCAGAGAGAAACCATGAGGGTGGAGGGAGGCTAAATGGACTGAAGGTCCTGGAGGAGCCACAGAGTGCTGGTGTTAGCTGGGTATGTTCAGTATGACTTCCGAAGAGTGGGAGGTTTGAAATGGAGGTTATAGAGGGGATGCATTCACTGGTAATGGCAGAAATAGCTGGCTTCTAGTGGATGCAATAGGGTGGAGGGCAAAAGCACCAGAGAAGAGGCAGCCAAGAGGTTGTAAATTCAGGATACTGGAGGAATCATTTGTGTGTGTGAAACTGCCAAAAATCAGGACAATGGGATTGCTGGAAATGGTGACAGTAACCAGAAACTTAACTCACTGAGTGTGTTGTGGGGGGAAGACCCAAGGTTTGGGAGATCACAGCAACAATGTGAGAGAGGCAGTGAGTGACAGGCTCAGATGGGAGAACCAAGGCTGGATCTCAAGAAGAGGGAAGGTCTAGAAGTAGCCACGTCATGCTCAAAGGTCCCCCTCGGCCAGTGCGTGGTCTGAAGTGCGGCAAACAGAAACAGAAAAGGATTCAAACAGAAGCCAGCAGCATGAGGAGTGTCCTCTCGGGAGAACAGAGTCCCAATAAACAAGAAGGTTTCTTCTGAATTAAAAATCTTACCTTCACTCACTCCTGCTAAAAATTTTCCAATGCTTTCCCACTACTTTTAAGAAAAAGTTCCAGTTTGTTAACATGGCCGACGACCACCACATGAGCCACCTACTGCCATGCCCAGCCTGGCTCTCGGCTCTCATGCACTCTGCTCGCTCGCTGCTCTGGGCTGAGTACTATCTCTCCGGGACTCAGGCTGTCACAACTTGTCTTCCTTCTCGATTCTGGCCCAGGCCGTTCCCTCTCCATCAAAGCCTCATTTCTCCCTTTCTCTCCACATTCCCTTCTCTTGCCTGACAGGATTTCAGACTTATCATAAATGTTGTTTTGCTAGGAAGTTTTCCACACACACACACGGTAGTTTTAAAGGTATACTTTTTAATTTCCACACAATAGTTTATAGAGTCGAAATAAGAAACCCATAAACTTCGCATGGCTTATGTACATACTACAAATATAATCTACATAGTTATATTTTATTTATGTTATTGTAGTATTTTTTTATTTTAGGAGGGGGAGGGGCATGGAGAGGAAGAGAGAGAATCCTAAGGGGGGGTCCATGCTCAGTGTGGAGCCTGATGCGGGGCTCGACCCCACGCTCTGGGATCATAAGATAAGGAGTTGGACACTCAATCGACTGAACCCCCCAGGTGCCCCAAAGTAGTATTATAATTATAAATACTTAGCGTAATTACCCTAGTGGCTAATCTTACACCATCACAGTGTGCAGCCCTTTAACAGGAAGGGAAATAGCAACATTATTTTATATTAGGTTTGCAGATCTTAATTTTATCAAAAATCAGTGTCAACGTTAGTATCTTCTATGTCAAAAGCTTCCAGACTTAGATTGGCCTTTGTTTACCACCACTGCACTGTTCTAAATGGGGATGTTCGAACTTCATAGCCATCATAGTCAAGGTGGTTGGTCTTCATGAGTACCTATGTAGAAGAAAAACATTGATCCTGCTGTCTGCGTATCTGAGAAGGTTGAACTAGTTCAGAGAATTACATGTAATGGTGAAAATGAAGATTTAATAAGATGCAAACGGCAAAAGAAAAATTATACTTGATGATGCCTTTATGTGAGAAGCATTTCCAGTAATAATTATAACTTGTAATCATAGAAAAATCCAACTAGTCCACACCACCAGGTTGGTGGAAATTCCACAAGTCAGAAACACGGGTATTGAACACCTTGAATAAGCAGTAATATCAAACCACCCGTGAGTACGCTCTACGACTGAGATGGTGTCCAGCCTAAGAAAAAGCAGAGGAAAGCAATGTTCTTGACTGAGCCAAATATAACTTAGTCAAGAATCATCGATGCTATCATCAGGGATTTGGGTCAAATAAGGAAATTACATCTATTAGAGCAGAAATTTGCTTCAAAAAATTTCCTTTTATTTTCTTAATTACAAAAGGTCTAAAAGGAATTTAAGCATTAATACAAATTTCATACATTTTAATTTCTCCAGCACAACTCTGTGAAGTATTTAAAAAATTTTAAGGAGGGGCGCCTGGGTGGCTCAGTCGGTTAGGCCTCCGACTTCGGCTCAGGTCATGATCTTGCGGTTCGTGAGTTCAAGCCCCGCGTCGGGCTCTGTGCTGACAGCTCAGAGCCTGGAGCCTCTTTCGGATTCTGTGTCTCCCTCTCTCTCTCTGACCCTCCCCCATTCATGCTCTGTCTCTCTCTGTCTCAAAAATAAATAAATGTTAAAAAAAAAAAAATTAAAAAAAAAAAATTTAAGGAGCTCCAGCCAACTCTATAGTAAAAATGAGATCTGAAGACCAAATAGTAATCCAATACTTTAAAATTGCTGTCACAATCATATATAAAAAACATATCATGATGTAGTTCCCAAGTGTGAAAAAAATGCACAGCCTTAAAGCTATACCTTTTATATCCTAAGCTAGAGCTATTGACAACCTGGATGAAAATTAATTTAGGTTTTAGGAAACCTATTTGGATTAAACTTAAAAGGTCTATGAGTTGGGGCACCTGGGTGACTCATTTGGTTAAGCATCCGATTCTTAGGCTCAGGTCATGATCTTATGGTTCAAGCTCAATGTGGGGTTCTGTGCTGACAGTGCACAGCCTGCTTGGGATTATCTCGCTCCCTCTCTCTCTTCTCCTTCCCTGCTCATTCTCTCTCTTTCTCTCTCAAAATAAGTAAATAAAACTTAAATAAAAAAAATTCTATTAGTTGAAAGCACTGACCATGGGGTAACTGCACTCCAGTCCCCTAATCTCAACTTTCACCTACTTACCAGCACATCTGCCTTGCCACTTAGCCCCTGCCCATAGTTGTCAGTCGCGATGACTTGGAATTTGAAGTAGGACCTTCTCATGTTGTGGAAAAGCATAGCGGTTTTGATGAGCCCGGTATACGTTTCTACCACAAATCCTTCTTTTCCCTCTTTAATTGGTGGAATGATGAGTCGGTATGCCATGGCGCTATAATTGCCAGTATCTTTGTCAGTAGCCTAGGAGGGGAAAACAAAACAAAACAAAACACAGGGTATAAATAAGCAGGAAAAACATAGCCTGTATTAAAGGGCTTATTTCTGTTTGTAAGACTGATGTTCTTTTGTGATAATAACACAACACAACCCTCTTAACTGTCTATTGTTCTGGATATCATCGTGTAGATTATCAGCCTTTGTGTCCACAGGGATGAATGATAATGACTACCCAGGGTGAATTCCAAGGACACAGACACTAACCCGGTCCAGTCAGTGAATCAAGTGTTTTGATTGGCATGTCTGATGCATTCCACTCTGGGCTGGGATCCAAATTGGTTTAAGGATGGGATTGATTGTTTACCTAGCCATTGTCTTGTGTAATAGACACAGCTTGTGATAGTGCTTTTCATCTAACCCATTTCCGAAAGGGGAAAAAATAAAATAATGCACTAAAATCTCTCAGATGACAAGAAGAATAAAAGTTCAAAACTTTTTCATCAATAAGTCTAGAGATATATAAAGATCCTAATTAGTTAATGCCATGTCATAATTAGAGAAGGTTAGAATACTAATTGTTCCTTTTTAATCACTCAATATCCTGATTAATCAGATTTGTTCCTAGTTGTAGGTACTAATGATCTACATGTTAAGGTTTCTTAATATTTAGAATTTAAAAAGGTAAATAGTTGTTTAGATGTCTTTTGTAATGAAGCTTTGAGGGTAACATTAGTCTGGCTCTATAGCTTCTACTTCAGAGATGTTTCAGAACACAAATTTGAGAATCATTTCGTAGTGAAATATTTGGAGGAGGAATAATGGATAGGAGAGTCTTAGTGAATTTATACAAGGTTACGTACACCTGCTTCATGATACTAGATATATAACTTTTATATTGTTATTCATTATTTTCATTATCTAGTTATTTTTACAAAAAGTATTATTAAATGTCATGTATCAAGCATTTTCCATGTCATTACAATGCTAAGGATTCTACAAAGCATCATCCTTTTAAATACAAACTCTGAGAAATGTATTATGCCAATTATATAAATTAATGCTGTCTAGTGAAACTTTCTGTGGTGATGGAAATGCGCTAAATGTGTTCTAACACAGCAGCCACTAGCCACATATGACCACTGAATGCTTGAAATGAGGCTTATGTGACTAAGAAACTGAAATTTTAATTCTAATTAAAGTGATATGGCCAAAGCTACATAGTAGGTGGTGAAGTTGGGATATAAATAATGACAATAATAGTGAATGCATGTTAAAGGTTACCATGGGCTTGGATCTCCATCTTCAAATTCTCTAGATATGTGCTCAACCATTGGAAACATTTAAGGATAGCTCTACCTTTCTATTAAACAAGGTAACTTAAAGTAAGCAAACAAAGAGATATTTTCCTTCAGGATAAGAGATTTCTTGAATTTTGTCAAAATGACTTTCTAAGAAGTAAGATGAGCTGAGCTCCAGCACCAACTCATCTCTGTAGATGGTCTATGTTTCACATGATGGTGGAGCTGAGTTTTGGCATTAGAGGGACAGTAATTAGATTTCAACATTAGATCACATTATCACTAAAAGGGGAAGAAGAACAAAGAAAAAATAGTTATCAAAGTGTTTCTTTTTAAGCTTTGAACTCAGGCGTTTTATTCATTTAATAAAGTAGAACATAAAAAATAAAAAAGCCCATTCCCAACTAAAATTAAAATCAGAGTTTGAATCAAGTAATCAAAGACATTTCTTTTGCATACGATGAGCAAACTTGGGACCAATGACAAATAGGTCAAAGATTTGGTTGAGTATTATCCTTTAACTTATAATTAGCATGGATGTTTCCACTGAAATACATTTTTTACTGTTAATGCAAATGACAGTGAAGTATTAAAAACATGTACAAAAGTGCACAAATCGTAAGTATACAGCTCAAAAAAATTGCAAACGATGCACATCCACGTGACTAGCACCTGCTTCAAGAAAGAAAACATTACCGCATCCCAGAATGTTCTCTATATCCTCGAACAACACCTACTCCTTAGGGAAACCACTGGCCTTATTTCTAACACCATTCAGTAGTTGCGCCTATTTTAAAATGTTATGTTGATGGGATCACACTATATGTTCCCTCTTCTATCTGAATTCTTTTACTCAATTTTGTGTTGTAAGATTCTAAACCCTTATATTTTTAAATTGTTATAGGCATTTTAAATCATTTTATTTCATCTTCCCTCTAACACTATGAGATAGGTATTATTATTCCCTATTCTACCTATGAAGAACGCGAGACTCCAATAGTTATATACCTAATCCACTTAGCTCTTTCTGTGCTTCAGGATTCGAATTCTGATCATTCCGACTCTAGAATCTAAGTCCAATTCGCCACATTTCCCATGCTCCCAAGTATTTACAGCTAACATTTAGTCCTGTGCTTTTTTATTTTTAATTTAAAAATTTTTGTAATTTGAACTTGACTCACAGTGTCACATTAGTTTCGCGTGATTCAACATCTCTGTATGTCATGCTGTGCTTACCCCAAGTGTAGCTACCATCTGTCACCATATAACTCTATTGCATATCATTGATAACATTCCTTATGCTGTGCCTTTCATCCCTGTAACTTATCCATTCTGTAACTGGAAGCCTGTACCTTCCCCTCCCCCCCCTTCTCCCCTTTTGTCCATCCCCTCCACCCCTCCACCAGCAACCATCAGTGTGTTCTTTGTATTTATAGGTCTGATTCTGCTTTATGTTTGTTTGTTTACTTGGTTTTGTTTGTTTGTTTTAGATTCCACAAACGAGTGAAATTTTATGCTACTTGTCTTTCTCAGTCAAACAAACCTTTGTATTTTTAAATGAACCCTGTAGCACAACACAATTATATTTAGGAAAGAAAAGGTAGTTACAGTAAAATCATTGTGATTGCTTGGTACATTCAGTTTCTTTGTACAGTTCTTACTGATTAACTTCCAATTTCAACAAACAAGTAATTTCACTTTCTAGTATTTCTAAGTTACTAAATTAAGATAACGACAAAGTAGATAGGTTAACAGGTTAAGGTGCTTTTTCAAACACACTGAGGCAGGAGGGAAGGGAGGCTTGGGAGACAAGTTGACTAAAGTGAAGCCATATTGGTTTTAGGCTGACCCTGAACATAAAGAGTCACAAGATCCAACTCATGGAAGACTACCAGCCCCATGCCCTCTGGCAATAAAAGCCACAAAGGCTGGGCATTCTTAAGACTGCTCCCTGTGGTTAACTCCACAACCCTAAGACAATGGAAAAACAAATGGCCCAATGTAAGTAATAAACCCAAAGTTAAAGAGCTAACCCCTCCCTATATGGTTAGCTACCCACTCCTTATACAGTTTCTAAAACCTTTCAGTAGAGACAAAGGGGGTCCTCTTCCCCATCTGGGAGGGAGACCAATACTTTGTGAAGCAGCTCCTTTCTTATTTCTAAATGTCTTGCTCTTGAATTCTTTCACAGACAAAGCCAAGAACCCACATGGCAAGTGTCCTGAGACCCTCCCTCTCAGAGCCTTGGCCCATCTGGTGTCAATACCATTCCTGAAGCAAATAATCATTTAATGCAAAAGTCTGGGTATGAAATTAGCAATTACAACTTAGAAATATCTAATTTCTTTTATGATTTTTTTCACAGTACATTTGGAGCAAATTATCAAAAAATGAGATACAGGGTTTTTAAAAATCACGTTTACTGGATATTTTCCCAAAAGTATAAAATTACTACTGTCATATTAATGTTGTCAGTAATGACTTCACTTTGCATTTCTATTTCTTTGCATGGTCTTAATCCTTTTTGGAATCTCAAAGACCTCATTTCAGAAAACAGGCATTGATGATGGCTTCCTAGGGTCATCAATATTCTTTCAAATCTCCCTCCTTTCTCCCAAGTACATCTAGTTGAATACTAGCCAGTTAGACAGTGAATGATAAAAATTCCAATTAGTACCACATTTAGAAGTAATTTAAAGTATTTTCAAGTTCAATTTTGAGCGTTTTTAATTTTCAACAAACACATGATTTAAGACTGAAACCTATCTATAAGATGTGACTGATCAATGTTGTGTAGGTACATGGGAATTACACATAATTAACAACCAAACATTCCTTCATGATATCAATGAGAAGACATGATATATTTATGTACTAAATTACACCAAAAATACTGATAAAAAAATAAGAACACAATTTTAAATCTGGTTTCAGATGTGAAAAGTGAGAGTTTCAGCAGAGTGTACTACAATAACTATTTGTTTTCTATGTTTGATAATTTTAAGTTTACTTTTATGTTTTGTGTGTGTTTGTGTGTGTGTGTGTGTGTGTGCATGTGTAGGTTGTGTTTTAGAGAGATAAGGACTCAAATGTCGGGTGTGATTTTGAAAAAAAATCACTCAGAGTTTCAGTTTTCCTTATTCATAAAATGAAAAAAAACCATTGATCAACAAACATTATTTCAAGATAAATATGTATATGTGTGTGTATATATATACACACATATATATACATATATAAAGATAGCTAAGTGTAGTATAACTATTATAACTTAATATTTTATAATATTAAAAATTTTAACATTTTTCATATCATGATATTTACCAATGAATATGCACAAAATTACTTTAAGCTTATTACTCCAGACATGTTATCATGAGATTGTAACTTCCTTAAAATAATCCATTAATCAACTTTTTCAAGATACCTGTACTTTGCTCTCTCTTTTTTTTTTTTTTTAAAGTTTACTTATTTTCAGAGAGAGAGCACACTGCATGTGAGCATAAGCAGGGCAGGGGCAGACATAGAGGGAGAGAGAGAATCCCAAGCAAGCTCCACACTGTCAGTGCAGAGCCTGATGTAGGGCATGAACCCACAAACCATGAGAAAGTGACCTGAGCCAAAATCAAAAGCCGGACGCTTAACTGAGCCACCCAGGCAGCCTTCCTGTTGAGCAAATTTTATTGTTATTATTTTATAGATAAAGGAAGGAAGGCACACAGAGAGTAGTTACTTTCTCATAATCACAATGACAATCGATAGCAAACCTGGGGAGGCCTCACTCTAAAACCTATATGGAAACCACTATGCTCAATCTGTCACACTAAGTACCAGGACTGAGACCCCAGTGAACACAACAGTAAGTGCTAGATAAAAGATGACAAGAACTCTTCCTAGACATGTTAAGGACACAGAAAGAAAATAATACATATGCAGGCCACAAACTAAGTGAAGGCAGAAATACAAAACTCTTATTAGTGCTGAGTGTGGTTCCACATAGAGGGCTTTTTGCTGATCTAGGTGAGCTTAAAATTCTTGCGGCTGTGATTGGCTCAGAGAATAGGAAACAATACCCAATGCTCACTCACGGAAGTGAGTCTAAGACTACCCTTCCCAGGATGCTAAATTCTCACCTTAAGGACGAATGAGAAATTCATCTCTCCTTTCCAGCCACCACTGCCACCACCATCCCAAACTGCTAAGAAAATCTCCAGGCTTAAGCTTTGATGTTGACTGCAGTGGGGAAAAACCTTGAGAATCAATCCAACCAACACAAGACCTCATTGGGTCTGTAGCCTTCATTCATACACTACCAATTTGCTCAATTCAAGGAGAAATCATAATATTCTGAACTCGTAAACCCAGTGGTCCTAGACTCTACCTGAATAAACAGAAAAACCACAACTGAGAATTTGAGAAAAGTGACCTGTCACTGATAGTGGCCTAGCCTCCTCCCAGAAGAAAGCACATTTTCAAAACAACCACCTCCAACCTATGCCTTAAATAATCCTAACAGGTAAGTTCCAAGAAAGATAAAAAAATGTTAGAGTAAAATAATCCTAAAAATGAAGAAGGAACAAAATTCCATAAAGAAGAGTTAGGTGAAGAAAAAGCAAAATCAGGGCTGCTTGGTGGCTCAGTTGGTTAAGCCTCTGACTCTGGCTCAGGTCATGATCTCGAGGTTCGTGGGTTCAAGCCCCGCATTGGGCTCTGTGCTGACAGTTCAGAGCCTGGAGCCTGCTTCAGATTCCATGTCTCCCTCTCTCTCTGCCCCTCTCCTGATTGTTCTCTGTTTCTCTCAAAAAATAAAAAAACTTAAAAAAAATAATAAATAAATAAAGCAAAATCATACCCACGGAGGGAATTAGCAGGCACAGAATACAAAGCAGACGTGTTCAGTATGTTTCAGTAAATAGACATCTTAAAAATAGGAGGGGAAATGAGAATAGCTGCACATAAATAAAAAGTATCTTGTAGAAATGAAGAAATAGTAATTGAAATGAAAAAGTCAGAGATGTGGGGCGCCTGGGTGGCGCAGTCGGTTAAGTGTCCGACTTCAGCCAGGTCACGATCTCACGGTCCGTGGGTTCGAGCCCCGCGTCGGGCTCTGGGCTGATGGCTCAGAGCCTGGAGCCTGTTTCTGATTCTGTGTCTCCCTCTCTCTCTGCCCCTCCCCCGTTCATGCTCTGTCTCTCTCTGTCCCAAAAATAAATAAACGTTGAAAAAAAATTAAAAAAAAAAAAAAAGTCAGAGATGAAGCTATTAGCAGTGTAGGCATAGTTGATGAGAGAATTAGTGAACTGAATGGTAGGATAGAAGAAATGACCCAGAATGCCTTACAGGACAAAAAGACACATAAACCTAAAAGCAAATTTGAGCCATAGCATTTAGTGATAAAGTTTAGCAAATGTCTAATCAGAGGTTCAAGAAGAGAGAACAGAATTTTCCAGAATTGATAAAAACAACAACAAAACAAAAAAACAGCTGTCAACAGATTTAAGAAGCCCAATCAAGTACCAACAGGACAAACACAAAGTGCCCTCCACATCTTGTAGAAACTGCAGAATGCGTGGCAGCCTACCCCCAACAGAAGGTCGAGTCATAGAAGGGTCTCAGGAGTAGAAGAATGGTGGTTGAGTGGAAGGAGGGAAATATCTTCAAAGTGCCCAGAGAAAATAGCTGCACACTTGGAATTCTAGCCCTAGCAAAAATGTCTTTCAAAAACAAGAAGGAAATAAACACTTTTTGAGACAATCACAGGGTGGCGTGGAAAGGTACCGATGGAAAGTTCTACATGGTGTCCCTTAAATGAAATGATTCCAGTGGAAAATCTAAGATATAGGAAGATATGAAAAAACAAGTAAAGTATTAAGTGTTTAAATCACTCGACTTGAGCATGGGCTCTACAATGCATAATTCTATTCTTCTGTGTGGCCAAAAAAACAGACTAAGATATCCCAAAACAATAACATATAAATTTCAATGGTAAGGACTTACTTTAAATGTCTGAATATTCTAAATAATATTCAGGGTGGAGGGTACATTGGTATTTTTAGGTACATGTATGTTAAAATTTCTAAGGTAACACTTATTAAATAATTTTTTTAACGTTTATTTATTTTTGAGACAGAGACAGAGCATGAACGGGGGAGGGGCAGAGAGGGAGACACAGAATCTGAAACAGGCTCCAGGGTCTGAGCTGTCAGCACAGAGCTCGACGTGGGGCTCGAACTCACCGACTGCAAGATCATGACCTGAGCCAAAGTCTGATGCTTAACTGACTGAGCCACCCAGGCGCCCCATTTATTAAATAAAATAGAGCATATAACATCGCAAATGCACAAAGGATACAAAGGGAAGGAAAAGAAATGAGATAAAAATATAGAAAAATATAGAAAAATGATAGAATCTATCATTTCTGCAGTTAGAATAAAAATAATTCAATCTTCTACTTAACAAACCAGGTTAATCACAGGGGATAGAATATACTCTAATGTATAATACATCAACGCTAAAAGAAGGAAAGTGGAAACATAAGTCAAAATTCATTTTAATTTAGAAAATTTATTTTCATATAGAAATTTACCTTTCTGGCTTTTGCTGGGGGGTTGGAGAAGGAACTGATATTTAAAAATGTTAACAAGGGGGCACCTGCGTGGCTCAGTTTGTTAAGCAGTCAACTCTTGGTTTCAGTTCAGGTCATGATCTCATGGTTTGTGAGTTCAAGCCCCGCATCGGGCTCTGCGCTGACAGTGCGGAGTCTGCTAGAGATTCTCTCTCTCTCTGCTCCTCCCCCACTCATGCTCTCTGTCACATTCTAAATAAATAAACTTAAAAAATGTTTAAAGATACATAAATAAAAATGTTAACAATATTAAAAGTTAGTCCCGATGCGTTCATGTGTGGCTGAGAAGAACGAGTTTCACTATTTGCCTGAGATGTCATTGGAGAACTTAAGCGTGAATAAAACAAAATAGCTAAGTACTATTTTTTAAATAAATTAACCTTTGTGAATATAACCTGCATTGTTTCCTTAAAAAATGCGGAAAATTAAAAAAAAAAATTAAAAAAAAAAAAAAGGGGGCGCCTGGGTGGCGCAGTCGGTTAAGCATCCGACTTCAGCCAGGTCACGATCTCGCGGTCCGTGAGTTCGAGCCCCGCATTGGGCTCTGGGCTGATGGCTCAGAGCCTGGAGCCTGTTTCCGATTCTGTGTCTCCCTCTCTCTCTGCCCCTCCCCCGTTCATGCTCTGTCTCTCTCTGTCCCAAAAATAAATAAACGTTGAAAAAAAAAAATTAAAAAAAAAATGCGGAAAATTCCTAAAGATATTGTAAGAAAGGGGAAAATATAAGTAAAAATTACAAGTTGATTACATAATTTTTAGATAGTAGTAAGGACACATCTAACAAACTTGGTTAAATTAACACCTAAAAATTAAAGCTGGCTCATCGTGAAAATTGTAACTGAATCAAATTTGCTACAGAATCGATGCCACTTGACTTTTTCTATCAGCTTCTTTATAATAAAAAATGTACACTGGGCTCCGGGCACAGTCTTTATTATCTGGAAGAGGTAACCTTGGAAGATTTGATTCATAGACTTTTGGGAGTTTCTGTTAGTGAGTAAAATCAGGAAAGTTATGTCTAAAGTTGTTTTAAAAGAATGAAAATCAGAAATGAATATTATAATTATACCTGTTGTAATTATATTTCTAAATGAAAGCTAAGACACAGGAAACCACTTATGAATTTCTAAGACCTCATCTGGAAATTTTAATGCACACAGGTGCCCAACATTAAGAGAAAATCACCAAATAATTGCCTCTATCATATGGGGTGTAGGTGAGCCCATTAATTTTCTAGCAGCCTAAATAACTGTTCCCCTCTGTTGCCTAAATGAATACTATGGATGTGAAAATATTAGTGGAATAATTAGTGATGTCCTAAGAACTTCCAAAGCCCATTAAAGTCCAATAATGCTAATTTTAAACTTCAGTTTTTCAATTAGACCCCATTTTAACATTTAACAGCACTGAAGGCTCACTCTCCCTGTAATAGAGTGAAAGTATTTTAGAATGTCAGGGCAAAAACTCTCAAATCCCACATTTCCACCTACTAATGTCAGCATGTCAAGCTGTGTTTGTAAGGGGCAAAAAGAACAGATCCTTGGCTTCTTAAACTACTTTAACCTGGCTCTTGTATTTTCAGGAACTACAAAGAAACCTTCATTTTAAAGCTCTTAAGACAATACATATGTCCAACATATGATAAAATATGAATGAGGAAAGGAAAATGTCAGGTAGAGAGGTCTATTTATAAGGCTATTCAAGACTTACACAAAAAAATAAAAGGCAGAAAAAGAGAGGGCATAGTCATTTCAAATAAGAAAGCTTAATGTCTGTTTTTTTGTTTTGTTTTGTTTTTTGGATGTCAAAAAGGTGAGTACAGTCCAATACTTCCTAATTCCAATGTATCTACTATTTGTATACTTAAGTAAAAGTCTAATATAATTCATAGATATTCTAGTGAGTAAAATAAAACTTACTGTAGAAACAACAATTTAATAATGTTAGGTAGACACAGGCAACACAATTTGAATGACAAAAACCTTTTCAGGAGTTTTACTGTTATTTTATTATAGCTAGAATTTATCAAAGCTTACTCTTAAAAAGTGGTGCCCAATATCACATGATAATTCCTATTTGAAAAATTAAAGAAAGAGACTGGAGAACAGCAGAATCTTCCTTTTATCATTTTTAAAGTTATACACTGAAACATGTTTTATTACAGGAGGCATGAGATTCAAACATCGGAAAGACTTGCATTTATGTGATCATTGAAACTTTTTTTTAAGTTTAATTTTCGTTTCTTTGTAAAATCTTCAGAAAAGAAATACTACCTCAAAAAATACTTGCTTTGTTCTTTTCTTCATTATTGCTATTCTCATGACTGATCATATATTCTCCAATGAAGCTTTGAAATGGACTCTGAAATATTTGTTCTACCTTTTCATCCAGGTGGAAAAGAAAGAAATTGTGTTCCATTCAACACACAGTAATAACGGAAAACATGTACAATTTGAACTCTCTGAGAGAGGAAAACAAGTTTTTGATGTTGATTCTGAATAACAGAATGTTAAAGGTTTTTGGTGAAAGCTCACTTATTACAGGAATGTCTAAGAAGTTTGTACTGTTGCTATGATTCTGCAGTTATGAATTCCAATCCTTCAGCATTCAAAGCAAATTAAATGATCCTCCTTATTTCTCACCTGTGTTCTTTGTCAGTTACATTACATTAGATCAATCCAAGGCCAATATAGTTCCACCTTCTCATCTCCCCGGCTCCTGTCCCTCTTCTAGCTGCTGTGCTGGTCCCTCCTGCCATCGTCTGCCCACCGGGCAAGGGCACCCCACCCAGACATGAACTGGGACACAGATCTCAGCATCCATCATCTGGCCCCAGGCCTCCTGACTTCCTGTCTGTCAGCAAGCCTTCCGCATTGGAGATCTGCAATACCCCTCAGTTCACAGACAACCAAGCAGATGCTGCCCAAGCAGGCCCTCACGACTGAGTTTTCACTCCAGCCATGGCAGAAAGACGGTCAAGAGCCCCCACCTGCCACAAGAGGGGCATTATGACACGCACACGAAATATTCTTAGTCTGAGCCCAGTGCACCATTCCAACTTCCTGCCCTACAGGTACCTCTACTTGAATTTCCCCCAAACCATACTACCTATTTTTTTTTTTTCCTGAACAATCTGTGTTCTTCTATGATTCCAACTCTTTACTTACTCAGTTTCTTCTAATTTAAAATGTCTCTTATTGGGGTGCCTGGGGGGCTCAGTTGGTTGAGCATCCGACTTTGGCTCAGATCATGATCTCAAGGTTGGTGAGTTTGAGCCCCACATCAGGCTCTGTGCTGACAGCTCGGAGCCTAGTTCAGATTCTGTGTCTCTCTCTCTTTCTGCCCCTTCCCCACTCATGCTCTCTCTCTTTCTCTCTCAAAAATAAATAGATGTTAAAAAATGTTTAAGAAGTGTCTTTTGTCTGCTAGGCCAAATGGTGCTCCCTCCTGGACTATATTATGGTATATGTGTGAGCACGCCCACACACACCTACACATACTGAATATATATAATATTGAACAATAAAGCCAAGTCTCACCTTAAATGATAATTTTCTCAAGTCTGTCCCAATTCCCTGAGGGGCACTGCTGTTTCCACCTGCATGTTCCTAACTACTATATTTTATGTATTTTTTACTATAGCATTTACCTTGGCATGTTATACTATTTAAGCGTATCTATTACACTTGATTTTCTTATTCTTTTACATCTTTTGTGACTTGGTTTTCAGATTGGCCACTAAAATCTCCTTCAAAAATGAAAATTAAAATTTAAAGAGGATATATAACATTTTTTTAAAATCCTCTTGAACACAAACTTTTTTTAAGCTTATTTTTGTTCCCATCATTACATTATTTAAGACAGTTTGTCCTTCATGTGTTCAAAAATTTGGACCACCTTGCTTCATGAAAAGATTTGAGTATCCTGTCGCTTAAACATCCTCATTTATATTTTTACAGTTTTAAAGCACAATTAATTTACGAGATAAAGAATGGCATTTTCATCATTGCAAAAAGGTTTAGGATATGAATAATGTATAAGAAGCCTATTTATTCTTCAATTATTAAGTTTAAGAGGGAATCGGAGGATCCTGATAGCAAGGCATTTGCAAATTAAATGCGAAAGTGGCATCTTCTGTGTGTTCTCTCTGACAACGTTTGCCCATTTAAGACAGAAACAATAAGCACACACAAAAAGCTTTACTACAAAAAGCAAAACCTTTATCATTGCTTTTTAAAGAGTATGTCAAAGGAAAATGGAATTCAATTTATAAACCTTTTACTTTGGAAAATAAATGGAGAACTTTCAAAAATATAGTGAATATAAAGTACTATGATGAAATTAATGATTAGCAGCAGAAAAGCCTTTAGGACCATTAACGTGACACTAATTATACAGAGGCCCATACTGACAGATTGGAATGGTGCTATTTACACATGGGAAAATAAAATCTGCCTCCTCGAATATATATACATTGCAACATTTTAATGTAAACAACACATTCAACAACAACAAAAAAACTTGCTTTCTGCAATGTCCGTCATTTAAATTGGTGGTATTTCAGAAACCATCTGTCTCTATGTATGTGTGTATATATATATACACATACATACACACACATGGATATATGACACACATATATGTAAACATGTATGCACAGACATATATTTTTTTCAGTTTTATAACAATGTATATTTCGTCTAACATCTAACAAGTTTGATAAGAAGAAACAGCTGTAACACAAAGTAAAATTCCTGTTACTATTATTTTTTGTTGGATGAAATTCTAAAAAGAATTGGCCCCAAAACAATATACTACAAAGCAGAGTGGCCAACATTACAATTCCACCTGGAGATAGTAGGCTAAAATATTATTATTCTCAGTTGCTAATTTTTAAAAATATTTTTAGTTTTGAGAAGCATGGATGAGATTGTGGTGATGAATCTACTTTTGCAAAATTATTTAAATGCTTTTTTCACCCTGTTTTCCTTTTTAAAAATTCCTAAATTAGTTTCTTTCTTTCTTCTTTGACTCCTAAATCAAATT
Source organism: Lynx rufus (assembly GCF_022079265.1). Taxonomy (NCBI): domain Eukaryota; kingdom Metazoa; phylum Chordata; class Mammalia; order Carnivora; family Felidae; genus Lynx; species Lynx rufus. Next base: position 3,685,533 of record NW_025814840.1, on the reverse strand, counting down.
AATCTTTTTAAAACTTTATTTTTATTTATTTATTTATTTATTTATTTAATTTTTATTTTTTAATTTTTTTTAACGTTTATTTATTATTGAGAGACAGAGAGAGACAGAGCATGAGCAGGGGAGGGGCAGAGAGAGAGGGAAACACAGAATCCGAAGCAGGCTCCAGGCTCTGAGCTGTCAGCACAGAGCCCGATGCGGGGCTCGAACTCATGGACTGTGAGATCATGACCTGAGCCGAAGTTGGACGCTCAACCAACTGAGCCACCCAGGTGCCACTTCATATTATTATTCTTGCTCTGTGTTATTTGTAAAGATGAAAAATTGTAGCCACTTAAATGTCCAACTGTCTTTTATAATGTGTCTAATTATAAATACTTGATTACTTCTTGTTTACTACAGAAATATCAGAAAATGTATATTAGCAAAGGAATACTAAAAACTCTACATTGTATCCATTTATAGCCATTATTAATATGTTTATATATGTCGTTTTATATTTCCTATATATAGATATGCTTTCTGTAACCAGGATCAAATGATCTGTATGGATTTTATAACTATTATTTTCAGTCATTAGCCAGTTATATGGATTTTTTTTAATCTTAAACAAAAACAGCCTATTTCTATTTCAAACAACACATAATAGGAAGAATGGCATTTTTTTTTTTTTTTTTTTAAATTTTTTTTTTCAACATTTATTTATTTTTGGGACAGAGAGAGACAGAGCATGAACAGGGGAGGGGCAGAGAGAGAGGGAGACACAGAATCGGAAGCAGGCTCCAGGCTCTGAGCCATCAGCCCAGAGCCTGACGCGGGGCTCGAACTCACGGAGCGCGAGATCGTGACCTGGCTGAAGTCGGACGCTTAACCGACTGCGCCACCCAGGCGCCCCGGAAGAATGGCATTTTTAAAAATTTTAATAAATAAGTAATACTTTTTAAAAATAAGCATATTTTTAAGGGGTATATAAAATCTATAAATTGTACCAATATTGTCAAGGCTCAAAAGATAGTTACTAGGTTGCCCCTATACCTTAGTTATTGTAAATAATGCTGCAATAAACAAAAGGGTGCCTATATATTTTTGAATTAGTGCTTATGTTTTCTTTGTGTAAATACTCAGTAGTGGAATTTGTGGATCACAAGGCAGTTCTATTTTTAATATCTGAGGAACCTCCATAATGTTTTCTACCGTGGATGCACCAGATTGCACTCCCACTGATGGTGTGAGAGGCTTCGTTTTTCTTCACATCCTTGCCAACACCTGCTGTTTGTCATGTGTTTGATTTTAGCCACTCCGACTGGCATGAGGTGGTATCTCATTGTGGTTTTGATTTGCATTTCCCTGATGAGGAGTGATGCGGAGTATTTTTTCATGTGTCTGTTGACCATGTGGATGGTGATAGACAAATGGATTAGAAAGATGTGGTATGTATACACCGGACTATTACACAGCCATAATAAAGGGATGAGATTTGGCATTTGCATGGATGGACCCAGAGGGTGTTATGCTAAGTGAAGTAAGTCAAACTGAAAAAGACAAATACCACAGGACTTCACTCATATGTGTAATCTAAAAAAGAAAACAAATGAATAAACCAACAAACGGAAGACAAAATTAGACCTATAAATACAGACAGCACACTGATGGTTGCCAGCGGGGAGAGGACCGAGGGGATGAGCAAGAAGGATGAAGGGGAAGGGAGTACAGGCTTCTAGTTATGGAATGAATCACTCATGGAAATAAAAGGCACAGCCCAGGGAATACAGTCAGTGATGCTGTAATAGTGCTGTGTGGTGACAAATGGTAGCCACACTTGTGTTGAGTGTAGCACAATTTACACAGAAGTTGAATCACTGTGTTGTATTCCTGAAATGAATGTCACATTGTGGGTCAAGTACATACAGATTAAAAAAAAAAAGAAGAAGAAATAAAGAGTTACTAGATAACATTCATCTTTGATAAAATTGTTAGTTTCTGTTTGCTTTGTTTTGGCGGAGAAATAGCATTGGCCCATCTGTCTTTAGCCTAGTTGCCTTTGGCCAACCTGCGGTAATTTAAATAGCTCTTCAGCCAATTAAGAACTGGCATTGACAATGACTGGAATTTACTCGATGCGGATTGAGTGTCAGCACTGAAGAACTGTAATGAATAAAAGATTATACTCAAACAAGATCTGGCAAAGCCTAAGTAAGAGATAAGGGTGTACAAAGTGTTCTGCATTGGCTAAGGACCTTATAAACAGGGGATCATTTAATTTTCCTAACTCTGGTAGGTATAAAGAACAAAGCCATTCTGTAGATGCTGTTCCTGAGCTGTGCGTGTGACAGTAAAACTCCGCAAATGACCCCAAATCACACAGCTGGTGAGTGGATCCTGGAATGTTTGACTCCGAGGCCCATGCGAGATTTGCCAGCGAACTGGATGGAGGGAAGTATGTGTTGGACTGAAGGTTATCTCCAGATCCTGGTTTCAGGGAGAGAGAGAGAGAGCGAGCGAGAGAGAGCGCACCTGCAACCTAACCAACAGATTTTATTAAAAATTGCAAGTTACATTTCTCTCTTTTTTCCCCTCCATCTGTGAAGATATTCATCAGACTCAGTAAGGAATTAAATTAAGACAAGTAGCTTTCTCTTGGCATCCCTCTTTCAGGACCAAGCAGAACACAAAGCCTGGCGAAAAGAAGCATCGTTTCTATCCTACCCCAGGGATCCTCCTCCGTGAAATGACATGTGAAAAAAGAATTCAGTGTTATAATTGCATTTAGTGCTAATAAGACCCTCATAAACGTAGGGGAGCGTACACATTTTCATCGTGTTCCTTTCCTTCCGTCGTTAGTTATTCCTAATTTTCACAGAGACTATTAACGCAACATAACATTAACATGCTCAGGAGGTGCCACAAAAGACTGTTCGTCATGCTGTGATTCATTAAAGCCAGAGAAAGGACTCTTTCATTTTTCAACTTTTTAACAGATAATTCATTGTATAATCTCGAAAGATAAATTTTCTGCAGTTCAGAACTTTCTATTCATATTTTTCTTTGAAAAATGGCATTTTTGACCATATCTATCTACAAAGGGGAATTTAAGAAATCTATTTAACATTCCTGAATTGCTAATCATTTCCAGTTTGTGACTATTTTTTCATGGCGTTAGTACCTTGTTTCTGAAACAGTTTAAGAAATTTTGTTGACTTTTTAAATTATTTTTATATTTTAAGAGAATTTCAAGATTTTTTCCCCACTTCCCAGACATTAATTAGTTCCTAGACAAAAACCTCAGGGTCGGCTTTAGCTCAAGCGGTTACTTTGCATGTGGTTACTAGACAAACACCTCACCCAATTTTATGTTTTGATCTGGTATGGTGTGATAAGGACCAAAACTCCAATATGCCCTTTTAAAAAAATATTCTTTCTTACAAGGTTATTTTGAGAGAGACAGAGACAGTGTGAGTGGGGGAGAGGCAGAGAGAGAGAGAGAGAGAGAGAGAGAGAGAGAGAGAGAGAGAGAAAGAGAGAGAGAATCCCAAGCAGGTTCCACACTCAGCACAGAGCCCAACGTGGGGCTCGAACTCATGATCTCTGAGATCATGACCTGAGCCAAAACCAAGAGTCAGCGGCTTAAGCCACCTGAGTTCATGACTGAGCCACGTAGGCACCCCCCCCCAAAAATATTCTTTTTAAACCTGTTCTCTGTATAAGTTGATATGGGAACTAACTGAAGGCTGAAATTTCTCTTAGCTGTGCTGTTAGGGTTTGCTATTCAGAACCTTACATCTACATATGTAGACATTATTTTTTTCTTAAAGTCGCTATGATTTCCTAAAAGGGTAATACCAAGCCATCGATAATTATTGACAAATAAAATATGTAGAAAAATACTTCATAGCACAGCGTTAATACTACTCATTTAAAACATAAAAATATGGGGGCACCTGGGTGACTCAGTCAGTAAAGCATCCAACTTCGGCTCAGGTCAGGATCTCATGGTTCATGAGCCTCCTGTCCGGCTCTGTGCTGACAGCTCGGAGCCTGCTTTGGATTCTGTGTCTCCCTCTCTCTCTGCCCCTCCCCTACTTGCACTCTCTCTCTCTCTCTCTCTCTCTCTCTTTCAAAAATAAACATCAAAAGTTTTTTAAAATAAATAAAACATACAAATATGCCTCATAAATATGAAACTGATCACTGCTGATATAAAAGAACTATGTCGGGGCGCCTGGGTGGCGCAGTCGGTTAAGCGTCCGACTTCAGCCAGGTCACGATCTCCCGGTCCGTGAGTTCGAGCCCCGCGTCAGGCTCTGGGCTGATGGCTCAGAGCCTGGAGCCTGCTTCCGATTCTGTGTCTCCCTCTCTCTCTGCCCCTCCCCCGTTCATGCTCTGTCTCTCTCTGTCCCAAAAATAAATAAACGTTGAAAAAAAAAATTAAAAAAAAAAAAAGAACTATGTCATTCAAAATATGTAAGTTTATCTTTCTCAAGATTGCTTTGTCTATTCAGGATCTTTTGTGGTTCCATACAGACTTTAGAATTATTTGTTCTAGGTCTGTGACAAATGCTGCTGTTTTTTTGACAGGGACTGAACTGAACGTGTAGAGTGCTTTGGGTAATATGGACATTTCAACAATATTAGTTTTTCAAATCCACGAGAATGAAAACTATTTCTATTTATTTGTGTCATCTTCAATTTCTTTCATCAATATTTTATACTTTTTGGATACAGCCTTTCACCTCCTGGTTAAGTTTATTCTTAGTTAGGTATTTTATTCTTTTTGGTGCAACTGTAAATGGGATTATTTTCTTAATTTCTTTTTCTGATACTTTATTATTAGTTTATGTAAATGCAATTCTGTATATCAATTTTGGGTCCTACAACTTTTTTTTGAATTCATTTTTCAGCACTAGTGGCTCTTTTGTAGCATCTTTAGGGTATCACAATCCTAGATTTCAATATACCCTACAAAGCCGTAGTAATCAAAACAGTATGGTACTTGCACAAAAATAGGCACATAAATCAATGGAACAGAATAGAGAGCCCAGCAATAAACCCACGATTATATGGTCAACTAATCTATGACAAAGGAGGCAAGAATATGTAACAGAGAAAAGACAATCTTTTCAACCAGTTGGTGCTGAGAAAACTGGACAGCAATATGCAGTAGAATCAGGACCATTTTCTTACATCATCAACAAAATTGAACTGAAAATGAATTAAAGACCCAAATGTGAGATCTGAAACCATAAAGTTCCTAGAAGAAAGCAACATAGGCCATGATATCTTTGACATCAGGCATAGAAATATTTTTCTAGATGTGTCCCAATACAAGGGAAACAAAAGCAAAATTAGACTATTGGCACAACATCAAAATAAAAAGCTTCTGCACAACAAAGGGAACCATCAACAAAACAAAAATGCAACCTACAGAATAGGAGATGTTTGCAAATGACATATCCAATAAGTGGCTACTATCCAAAATATACAAAGGACTTATACCACTCAACACCAAAAAATAAAGAATCCAATTAAAAATAAGCAGAGGACCTGAACCAACATTTTCCCAAAGAAGACACAGATGGCCAACAGACACATGAAAAGATATTCCACATCACTGATCATCAGGGAAATGAAAATCAAATTCACAATGAGATATCACCCTACACTTGTCAAAATGGTTAGAACCAAAAAGACAAGAAATAACAAGTATTGACAAAGATGTGGAGAAAAAGGAACCTTCATGTACTGTTAATGGGAATGTAAATTGGCGTAGCCACCATGGAAAACGGTGTGGAGGCTCCTCAAAAAATTAAAAATAGAACTTCTGTATGATCCAGTAATTCCAGTACTGGGTATTTACCCAAGGGAAACAAAACACTAATTCTAAAAGATACGTTCACTTCCATGTCTATTACAGCATTATTTACAAAAGTCAAGATATGGAAGTAACCTGAGTGTCCATCAATTGATGAATGGATAAAGAAAAGGTACATATAAAGAACTTGTAAAACACAACATGCAAAAAACATAATCCAATTAAAAAATGGGCAGAAGACAGAAATACACATTTTTCCAAAGAAGCATCCATATGGCCACCAGACACAGGAAAAGATGCTCAACATCACTCATCATCAGGGAGATACAAATCAAGACTGCAATGAGGTATCATCTCCCACTTACCAGAATGGCTAAAACAAAAAACACAAGAAACAAGTGTTGGTGAGGATGTAGGCAAAAAGGAACCCTCATGCACTGTTGGTGGGAATGCAAACTGGTAGAGCCACATGGAAAACACTATGGAGGTTCCTCAAAAACAGAACTACCCTACGACCCAGCAAGTGCACTACTAGCTATTTACCAAAAGAATGCAAAAACACTAATTTGAAGGGATACACGCATCCGAATGTCTATTACAGCATTGTCTACAATAGCAAAACAAAGGAAGCAGCCCAAGTGTCCATCGACTGATGAATGTATAAAGATGTGGTGTATATATCTAATGGAATATTACTCAGCCATATAACAGGAATGAAATCTTGCTATTTGCCATGACATGGATTTAGTTAGAGAGTATTTTGCTAAGTGAAATAAATCAGGGAAAGACAAATACCATATGGTTTCACTCATATGTGGAATTTAAGAAGGAACAAAGAGATTGAAAGAAAGAAAGAAAGAAAGAAAGAAAGAAAGAAAGAAAGAAAGGTAGATAGGTAGATAGGTAGGTAGATAGATAGATAGATAGATAGATAGATAGATATAGCAAATCAAAAAACAGATCCTTAACTACACAGAACACACTGATGGTCACCAGAGGGTAGGTGGGTGGGAGAACAGGTCCAGTAGGTGATGGGATGAAGGAGGGCAGTTGTGATGAGCACAGTCATGTATAGATGTGTGGAATCACTATGTTGTACACCTGAAACTAATATTAAACGGTATATTAACTGCAGTGGAATTTAAATAAAAGTGCAAAAAAAAAAAAAAGAAGAGGTAGTATGTATACATACAATGGAATATTATTAAGCCACAAAAAAGATTGAAATCTTCCATTTGCAGCAATTTGGATGGGCCTAGGGGGTATAATACTAAGTGAAATAAGTCCTTCAGAGAGAGACAAATACCGTATGATTTCACTCATACGTGGAACTGAAGAAACAAAACACATGAACAAACAAAGAAGGATCAACAACAACAAAAAACAGACTCTTAATGCAGAGAACAGGCTGGTGGTTGCCAGAAGGGAGGTGGGTGAGGGGATGGGGAAATAAGTAAGGGGGATATAATTCAACAAAATGCAAGTTGAAGTTACACGGATTATGTCTCAATGGAATCATATCTTAGTGTATTTCAAAGACTGAATGTACCTAGTCATTACATAATGGAAGAAACTATTTTTATATTACTGTTCAGATTTTATGGTTATTCTTTTAATGTTTGTTTATTTTGACAGAGAGAGAGTGAGGGGACAGAGAGACGGAGGGAGAATCCCAAGCAGGCTCTGCCCTGTCAGTCCAGAGCCCCATGCAATCTCGACTCCATGAACCATGAGATCATGACCTGAGCGGAAACCAAGAGTAGGATGCTTACCCAAACTGAGCCACCCAGGTGCCCCAATAATTATTTCTTATTCTATCACTCAGATAAGAAGAAAAATTAGTGTTCTGCACTGATACTAAGGTGAGTTCTAGAAAGGGAGGCCCACTGTTTACTTTCAAGGGCAACGATCAAATACCTCAGTGTTCCATAGAATTGTTTTGATAACTTCTATGCACCGTGCATACGGAACTTGGAGCATGGAGACCACAGTCATTTTATAGGTAGAAAGAACCTAGTCAGACAAAATAATTCACAGTGACAATGGACGTTTACTGAGAGGTATGTCTGGGGTAGGTGCTGTACTCAGTGCTTGATACGCAGTTTTTTCATTTATATTCATGAGAAATGTGTTATACCGCCCTGTTATAACTTGCAGACCTGATGCTTACAAAAATTCAGAACTCTGCCCAAGGTCAAGCAGCCCAGTAGTGATTGAAAGGTAACAATCCAAGTTTGTCTTCTTCATGACGCTTTTGGGAAAGGGACATAGATTTAAATATTAAAACTTTACTTTTACGGCCTTTATGTTTCGTATTCATTAACCTTCTTTTTCATGCTCTGGGGATCCAGCATATTCAAAACGTCGGATTACACTTTAATCAATATTGACTTAAATCAAAAGTTCTCTAATTCCCTTACTAATTCCCGTCGCACAGAAAGAGTAGGACCCAGCACTCATTTCCTGCCTGCAGACGTACCTGTTTCTGTCTTCTTTTTTGCACGTTTAGTCTCAGCCCACACTTTGATTTTAGCTCTAACCCTGACACGGGAAACCCACGCAGAGCCTGTGTCTCCAAAGTGATGGTCTGCGTCTCACCTGGCCTTGCCCTGCTCAGATGTGACTCACCTGCAGTGGGTTCTAGAGTCTCACCAGGGCTCTCTTGGTCAGGAAGGTGGACTGCTCCCTTGCTGAGAGCCTAACTCCTTCCTCCCCCTGGCTCTTCTGTGGCTCCCACCTCATTCCTTTCATCTAGGCCTCCTACCCAGCTTGCATTCAGGTGTCCTCGTCAAAAAACAGCATCATCAGAACCTTTGTCTGTGCCCATGCGTCTTCAGGGACAGGGGCTTTTCCACCTGTTTGTGCCCTATATACGGGATTACACAATTGTCAGGTCCAAACCTCATCTTTTTGGCTTATAATTCTGGATTCTGGAACCCGTTCATACTAACGTGCATCCACCAACCACACCTTCCACATCTGACCTACTGTACTCAAATACTGGCATTTCTGAGCCACTGCCACAAATAACACAGTGTGCCCAAACAGGCTTTTGTACTAGAATCCATTAGAAAACTAGATGGCATTATTTCAAGAAGCATTAAAAAAATTTTTTTAATTATTAACTAACAGTGGAGTAACGAGAAAAGTATAATCCCCTCCACTTTTGTCAGAATTATTTTACTATATCTTCCAAGAGGAATAGCTTAAAATTACTAGAAATTTAAGTGAACATCTTCTCTTTGTTTTTATGATTTTAGAGCTTGTTAACATTTTTTAAAAAATTATTTTTATTTTTCCAGTTATATCTCTAGATGTAGCCAGCATCTAGATGTAGCCAGCATTATCGGCATTCCTCCAAAAAATAACCATTCTGATTGGATTAGTTATTCCAGTTTTTGAACTTTATATAAATGGGCTTAGGAAAATTTTTTTTTTGTCTGAATTCATTTGCTCAGATTATATATATATATATATATATATATATATATATATATATATATTTAAGTTTATTTATTCTTTTGACAGAGACAGAGCAGGGGAGGAGCAGAGAGAGAGGGAGAGAGAGAATCCCAAGCAGGTCTCCCACTGTCAGCATGGAGCCCAATGCAGGGCTTCATCTCCTGAACCACAAGATCATGACCTGAGTGGAAATCAAGAGCTGGACGTTTAACCGACTGAGCCACCCAGGCGCCCCGTCACAGTAAATTTCTGAGATCCATCTGTGTCGTTGTCAGAGTTTATTTGTTTTCATTGCTTTATAGAATTCCGTTGTACAAATATACATTGAATGCATGTAAGTTGTTGGGCATGCATGTTGTTTTCTTTTTTTTTATTTTTTTTTTAAATTTTTTTTTTTCAACGTTTATTTATTTTTGCGACAGAGAGAGACAGAGCATGAACGGGGGAGGGGCAGAGAGAGAGGGAGACACAGAATCGGAAACAGGCTCCAGGCTCTGAGCCATCAGCCCAGAGCCCGACGCGGGGCTCGAACTCACGGACCGTGAGATCGTGACCTGGCTGAAGTCGGACGCTTAACCGACTGCGCCACCCAGGCGCCCCATGCATGTTGTTTTCAACTGTTAGAAATTACAATAATGAACGTACCTACAAAAAGTGAACTTCTTGTAAATATCTTTTACGAGCAAATGTGTGCATTTCTCTGGGTCAAAACCTAGGAATGGAAGTTCTGAGTCAGGGGTTACATATATGCTCACACTTAACAGACAACGTCAAATGTTCCCCTGAAAGCTTCACTAATTTATACCCCATCAGCAACCCCTGTGAACTCCAGCTGTTGCAAAATTTGGTTTCATCTGTCTTAGTTTAGCCATTCTGATGAACATGCAGTGGCCTCCTGTGGTTTATTCTGTAATTCCCTAGTAGTTAATAAAATCGAATGCCTCTTTATATACATATATTTTGCCACTTTCTATATTTTCTTTATGCAGGGCTCATTCCAATCTTATTCCTATCTTTTTAATCTTGGGTGTTTCATTTTGTTTTGTTTTGAATCATCATTTTGCTGGGGTTCTTTCTACACTCTGGATCGGAGATCTTTGATACTAGTGTGTAACATAAATTGGGGTCCTTGGCTTTGGGTGGTAATAAAGTCTTTCAAATTACTGTGAACCTCATTGACTCTGTCTTTTTACAGATTGCTGGGATAAGAGGCCATGGCTGCCTAGGGGAAAAAATCCTGGGAGCAAATAAAATAAAGTGCTATAAAAAATAGGTATATTTACAAAAACTAGTGTAGCTACTACATAAAGTTTCAGCATCTACTTGACAGGAACTTCTAGTGTAAAGTTTAATTATATCTATGCATGAAAATGCAATTTTGTGAAATCAGACATTTCTGTGCCTGTTTTTGAAAAAAAAAATTAGAAATCCTTCGGCACTTCTCAGATGTATAATGAACGAACCAAAGTGAATTACGTTCTCTTTACGCACATAATCTTGCTTTAGGTCTGCTGGTTTTCATTAATGAAAATTCATTAAAACTACTAGGGAGAGTCATCCATTTTTTATGGCTTATTTAGACCAATGTTTTCTTCATAATACATATTAGACAAATCTAATATTTCACTCTTCTTACTGACAATATTAATAGGCAACTCAAAATTAAGATGTATTTAGAGATATGAATAAAGTTTTTTAAAAGATGGTTTATCATTTTTTATTGTTTTTTAAAAAATGTTTATTTTTTGAGAGAGAGAGAGAGAGAAAGAGACAGAGCATGAGCATGGGAGGGGCAGAGAAAGAGGGAGACACAGAATCTGAAGCAGGCTCCAGGCTCTGAGCTGCCAGCCGGGAGCCCAACGCGGGGCTCGAACTCACGAACCGCGAGATTATGACCTGAGCCGAGACTGGATGCTTAACTGACTGAGCCACCCAGGCGCAAATCATTTTTGCTTAGATTGGTATTTTAGTTCTTCTTTGTGGGGTCATTATAGCACAAAGTTTAAATGTTTAAGGTTTAAGAAATCACAGGACATTTTCAGACAAAAGTAATTCTTACTTGCCTCCATTATCTCTGCAATTGTGTTTTGCAGTGCAGTCCTCTCTTTCACAAGGATTCTGAGATTTTTAAGCTGAGTGTCAACCCTCCTAGCAGGTGATGGAAGATATGGTCCTTGACACATAATACAGGAGCACACACACACACGATCATCACTGTTCCACGACATACAAACTCTCCTACAGGAAAATGTGAGCTTGACTCAAAAGATAATATTCCAAATCCACACCCTGGATTGTTATGCATTTAAACATCTTGAAAGAGGGGCGCCTGGGTGGCTCAGTCGGTCAAGCTGCCGACTTCAGCCAGGTCACGATCTCGCGGTCCGTGAGTTCGAGCCCCGCGTCAGGCTCTGGGCTGATGGCTCAGAGCCTGGAGCCTGTTTCCGATTCTGTGTCTCCCTCTCTCTCTGCCCCTCCCCCGTTCATGCTCTGTCTCTCTCTGTCCCAAAATTAAATAAACGTTGAAAAAAAAATTAAAAAAAAAATTAAAAAAAAACAAAAAAACAAAAAAAAAACATCTGAAAGACATGCAGGCATTAAATACATTTCAAATCCCAGGAGAGTGTGATCAGACTTTAAAACATATGACCCACCAATGAATTTAGGAAAGGCAAAATGATTTGGCCATTCACTGAGTAAAGCACTTCCCTTTCATGTATCATGTCCAAAGGCTTAAGACCCATAAAAATTCCTCAGACTCTCTACTTTTAAGGAAATTTCTTTCCTTAAAAAAAAAAAAAAAAAAAAAAAAAAAAAAAAAAACTTGCCCTGAATAAAAAGCTTTTTACCTAGTTTTAAAGACTCAAACTTTCCTCATTCTTCAGATACTTTATAGCTTGGAAAAAATAGTTCCCTTTCAATTTTAAACAATGGAAATCAAGACAATTCTTAATTATCTTACTATAACTTAATTAAGTTATATTCAAACCAACAAGTGTAAATTAAGTTACTACTATGTGATTGAGAAGATTTTAGATCTCCCTTCAGTCATAATAGAAAGACTGACCTGTATAGAGAAGAAGAGAGAGTAAAACTTACATGTGAAAATCATTTTATCTGGTCACTCCATTTGTGGCAAAGGAAAGTCTTGGTCTCGTACATTTATTCTAATAGCAACAGAACTATAATTTTATATAAGGACAGATGTGATGTATCAGAAACTGGCCATGACACTTAACGTGTCAACTTTTACAAGGGAAAAGGGAAGGCTTGGACTCTTAGAAACCGAGTATTCAGCGATCCTTTGTTTGCACAGACCCCACAGAATTCCCAAACTCCGTAAGATACAGTAACATAAACACAGTTAAAGGGAAGGATAACAGAGAGCAAGAGCCATAGTATCTCAAGGAAACCAGAGAGAAAGCACACCCCCTGTCCATGGCATTCACCTTTTAAAGTTGCTCAAGATGAATCAGGTGTTTGACTTTCAGTCTCCAGCAGACAAACCAAAATGAAAACATCTTTAACTACAACATAATCCGAGACCCACATAACAGAAGTACACCAGTTGTGAGGAAAATGCAATTTTCTTGACATTTGGTTTCCCCACTGGAGTTAAATGGAAAACTATGATTGAAGCATGAGATTCATAAAGATATTATCAAATCGAAGCTCCCAATTTTGACAGAAGGAACATTCCCAGGGAAACAAGAGGTCATGTAAATCTCGGTGTTGTAAATCAAACCCAAGAAAGTTTAACAGAAAGACTCTTTCTACTTAATTGAAAATTGATCATTTGTTCACATATTTCACGGAATGCCTTGGTTTAGTGGGCTAAAAGACATGGCTAGATGTAAAAACAAAATTTGGACAAGCATCAGTTTGAGGTGGTAAGCACCGTATAAGGTCATTAAATTTGTGGGGAAGCATGACATTTGAGTTACAGGAGAGAAAACAGGCACATAGATACATAATTACAATATAATGTGTCTGAGTTCTAAGGTAGATACATAGTAACTCAGTTACAGGGCCACGGCCCTCAGGCACCTATGTGCTTGTACTTTGTTCAAGGTACAAACCATTCCAGGTCAGATGCATGTCGGTGAGTACGATCTCCTAACACCCCTGTCTGGAAGCACTAAGTGTCTGCATAAAGCCGTGTCTCCCAGAGTTGGCAAAGGGGAATCAAAATCTCGCTTTCTGAGGCCTTCACGTAGACCTCTTGTTTACATCTCCATTGTACAGAGCGAGTAGGGAGAAAATTGTCATAAAAGGATCCACTAACTTCAAGGGAAATAAACCACAAAAACTGTGAGACACAGCTGATGCTTTGGATTTCAGGAATCCAACCATTTTTCCTTTAAAATGTAGTTCTCTCAGGGTACTGGGCATTTTCCCCCCATGCCATTATTTTCCTAGGGCAAGTAACATACGACTATCCGAAATGGTTAGAGTTTAATTTTTTAATGTTTATTTATTTTTGAGAGCGAGCGAGCGAGCGAGAGAGAGAGCGCAGGCAGGGAAGGGGCACAGAATCTGAATCAGGCTCCAGGCTCCGTGCTGACAGCTCAGAGCCTGACATGGGGCTCGAACCCACAGACTGCAAGATCATGACCTGAGCCAAAGTCGGATGCTTAACTGACTGAGCCACCAAGGGGCCCCAGAAGTGGTTAAAGATTTTAAAAGGCACCTAGTGCTAAAGCAACATTTGCATAAGAGGAGACTGGCCTGAGATCAAGTGTGAGGCCCCACAGAGACTTAATTTCTGGGACTGAATCCAAGTGATTGGACTCCCCGCCCACTACTGTTCCATCCAGGACGCAGGAGAGCATGTCTGGGAGGGTCTGCTGTGCATCCTGGCCTCATACTGACTCTCTGACCACCTTGGGCAGGTTGCAGATCACTCCTGTGCCTGTGTGTCCTCTTCCATAAATTGAGAATAATAAAAGAATCCCATGGGGTTTCCCAGGGAATGACCGAGTTAACTTCCGAGTGTCGTGGAAACGTGAGATACAGGATAGCTATTTGTACCATTCTGGACGTGAGTCGGGCCTAGTAAAAGATGCTGCCCTGGGGACTCACACTAAACCCTCACGAATGTGCTGGAGTTGTTTTTCCTCAGACCCGTGTGAGCAGGCACAGGGCTGGGGACCAGGAGCCCTCAGAAGCCCCGGCCCAGCTCCAAGCAAATCTTATCGCTCCTGCACTGCTAACCTTGAACACTTCCACACACTAGGCCGCTGAGGAAATCCGCATCCTTCAGACGTGCCCTTGGCCTTTGTCCCTCAACAGCATCACTCCGCTATGTATTCTTGCCACGTCTCATGCTTATTTAGAAAAATGTAATAGAGAATTAGGGACTGACAGAGAGGACTGTTTCTCTTTTGATGCTGTTTCAAAATAGTATTTTCTTTTAGTCCACAACTTTCTTAAATCTGCCTTCTCTAACAACTCAAAGATGCAATGTTCATAGTCTTTTCGACACTCAGTAGACATCAAGTCAACATTTTAATTCAATTTTTCTGACACTGAGTTTTTCTGAACTTCAGTTCGTAGACAGAAGGCCTAATCCTTATGGCATGAACTTCTGGAAAATATCCTCATAATGCAGAGAGTTTTTTTGTAAATCATATTTAACCTCTCCTTGTATTTGCATTAAATCGGGCTCTGGGTTGCCGTTAAGACGACATGTGGTAAACTGGAAAAATTAGTTAATAAATTGAGAGGTGTTTCTGAAACGAGAGCTGATGTGTTCCTTTCACAGAGGGACTTGTAATTCACAGAGGTCATCTCAATGCCAAGAGCAATTAGTTGTCTTGTTAATTGCCTCCTGATTTTTCATAGAAACTTCCTATGCTCTGTTATTTCTGCCAACGTTGTACTTCTGCCACATTCCACTCCTCGCTTTCCAGGGGAAGCGTGTGGTGTGCAGGGCACAAGGAAAGTCCTGGAAAAAGGTCAACTCAAGTGAATCCTGCCTTCACTGGCTGATGCGGGCTCAGTGGTTCTTGGAAAGTTACTAGACCTCACTAATTGCCGTTTTCCCCAACAATACAATAAAGAATAATTGCACCTACCATACAGGTAGGAGTTTTATATCTTTGTTTGTATTGTTTGTATTTGTTTATTTTTTAATGTTTTATTTTTGAGAGACAAAGACAGAGAGAGAGAACACCAATGAGTGGGGAAGGGGCAGAGAGAGAGGGAGGCACAGAATCCGAAGCAGGCTCCAGGCTCTGAGCTGTCAGCACAGAGCCGGATGTAGGGTTTGAACTCACGAACCGCGAGATAATTGACCTGAGCCGAAGTCGGACACTTAACCGACTGAGCCACCCAGTTCTTGGGCATGCTTGTTATTATTGAAATAAATTCTACTGGCTAAAATATGTAAAGATTTTTTTTTACAGTTCTCAGAAAAATAATAAGGAGAAACAGATGGCAGTTATTGTTATTAATAAGGAGGACTCATAGATTAACACTTCCCAAAGTACAAACAGGAACAAAAAAGTTAGTGTTCAAAAGTCCAGCTTAATCTTACTGACCTCACATGGGATGTTACGAGTCATATGGCAAATACTCATGAATTTTTTTCAACCTTGCTTTTATTGGCTGAATAGTTGCTTTTGAACAGTTTTTTTTTTCTATATTCTGGACACTGTTTATTTGACTTAAAAATATATATGTAGCAAAATATTTGCTTGCAGCTAATTGCTTTTTTTAAATCATTATAGCATCTCCGTCATAGTGGTCTGTTAGTCTGATGTAAGCAAATGTATCAGTCATTTTTTATTACCAGACGACATTTTAGTAAGTGATATTCAACGAACACCCTTGCCCCAAACATGGGGCTTTTGCAACAGAGAAGGTGCTAGAGATTCTGACGCATAGCCCTGCAGGTGGGAGTGTCACTTCCACAGGGCTGCAGCCAGGACTGACAGCAGGACGATGTGTAGGAGAATAAAATGTTAAGACCCATAGTTACATAATCAATTCAGATTAGTAGACTACCACATATCTTTGGTTCCCAGTCTAAGATTCACATGCACATCAACCTGGGATGCATACCACAGGAGAATAACGGTTTCGAAAGGAACAGTTTTCATATTCTGCCAACACTGGAGATGCCCCCTTTCCTTTGGGATTTTTCTTTTACTGTGCTGAAATATCCATCATTAAATTCACCATTCTAACCATCTGTTCAGCGTCTAAATCAGTTACCTTAAGCCCATTTACATTATTGTGCGACTGTTACCACCGTTCCTGTGTGGCACTTTTTCTTCTTCCCAAATTGGAACTCTGAAACCACTGAGCACTAATTACCCCACTCCCCTCTCTCTGCTGCCCTCCCCCCCCATGAATGGGACGATTCTGGGAACCCCGCACAGTGCAAGTATACCTTTGCCTGTTTGTTTCTTGCGTATTTCACTTGGCGTATGGTCTTCAGGGTTTATCCATGATGTAGCATATGTCAACATTTCCTTCTTTTCTAAGACTGAATAAAATTCCACTGTTTGTACCTCATTATGCCCATCGTTCCGCCTGCCAATGGATACATAGATTGCTCCCACCTCTTAGCTATTATGAATAATAATAATAATGCTAGGAACAATAGGGAACCAGCTTGCCTCCTTGCTTTCAGTTCTTGTGGGTATAAACTAAAGGTGATACTTTTAACTGATGCTAATTCTTGTATTAAAGACTGAAGAGAGAAATTACTATTGATTTCCTTCTCCCTCTCCCTGCAATTAGAATAACGATCGCTTGTGACCAATGGAAATCAATTTGGTAGAGTCAGTTGTGACGGAGATATTGACGTTAAACCAGAGTAAATGTGGTGGGATACTCCCAAATTAATACTTTTGTTCTGTGTCCTTTTGACACAATCTAGGAAGTACTTTACCATGACATGAACATTCAAACTTCTTGAGCCAGGGACCAAATAAAGCCTTATTTATTTACTTTTTCGGTCTAGTTACTGGAATGTTAACTCTGTAAGGGCAGAAGGGAGTCTGTTTTGTTTGCCTCTGTATTTTCCACACACCAGGAATACAATACAGATTTTCTTAAAAAAAGTGAACTTTGAACCAGTCTGTAAGCATATTAGATATGCCACTTCAGAGCATATATACACAGCTTTCTTTTATTATCACTTACACAGCACAAATTGTGTCAATAATGTTCTCATTGTATTGCCTTTACCTTACATGTTTTAGTAACGCCCTTAATCCACTATCCGTATTTTAAGCTAGTAAGTATATTCAATTTACCAGTATACTTTATTTTTTTAAATGTTTATTTATTTATTTTTGAGAGAGAGAGCGAGAGCGAGTGTGAATGGGAGAGGGGCAGAGAGAGGGGAGACACCGATTCCAAAGTGGGCTCCAGGCTCTGAGCTGTCAGCACACAGCCCAGCACGGGGCTGGAACCCATGACTTGTGAGTTCATGACCTGAGCTGAAGTCAGACACTTAACCAACTGAGCCACCCAGACGTCCCTAAAATTTTTGTTAATGTTTTTTTATTTTTGAGAGAGAGAGAGAGAGGAGAGAGAGAGAATAAACAGGGGAAAGGCAGAGAGAGGGGGAGACACAGAATCCAAAGCAGGCTCCAGGCTCCGGGCAGTCAGCACAGAGCCCGACGCGGGACTCGAACTCACGGACCGTGAGATCATGACCTGAGCCCAAGTCAGACGCTCCACTGACTGAGCCAAAGGCACCCTGATTTACCAGTACATTTTATTTTATTTATTTATTTTTTTTTATTTTTTTTTTTAAATTTTTTTTTTTAACGTTTATTTATTTATTTTTGGGACAGAGAGAGACAGAGCATGAATGGGGGAGGGGCAGAGAGAGAGAGGGAGACACAGAATCGGAAACAGGCTCCAGGCTCTGAGCCATCAGCCCAGAGCCTGACGCGGGGCTCGAACTCACGGACCGCGAGATCGTGACCTGGCTGAAGTCGGACGCCCAACCGACTGCGCCACCCAGGCGCCCCTACCAGTACATTTTAAAGTCTCATCTTACTTAGTCAATTCTACAATACGTCTCCTCTTTCCCTTCCTATAATACACAATTTTTTAAAATTGAAACTGTATTATTATGCATTTCCCGATGAACTAAAGGAAATGAACTTGCACGTGGAGTAGATGCAGTGTTGCTGCCCCCTGTTTCATAGACAGTGGTGTGAAAGCCTCCTTCCCAGTCGTGGGCTGCTTCCCTGTTTGCTAGGTGGTCTCTCCATCAAACCCCGGAGCCTGGCGGACCCAGAATCTTGCTGTTTCCAGTAAGATTTTTGCTGCTCTACTTGTGACTTGAAAAGAAGTGCTCAGCTCACTCCCACTCTGATTAAATTGGGAAAGGAGAAGATTCCAGGCGTCAAGGCTAAAGGCAGCTCTTGGAAGGGTCCACCAGCTAAGATTTATCACTCCCACCACCTCCCGAGCTCCTGCCTCCAATCACTGTTCCAGGGAGCGCATTCTCCTTTTGGGGTTTGGCTCCCTGTGCTTCCTCTGCTGAGACTCTCCGCCCCATTTAAGCTTCACTTTGAGAAAATGTAACCATCCCCGGGGGCCACTCAAATTCTTCATCCTCCGGGGAGCGCTCAGCTCCTTCACCAAGTGAAATGTCTCCTGCTCTGAGTCCACAGGGCAATTTGTGCTTTCCTAGATGGCTTGATTATCACAGCACATATTTGTGTCAATACAGTGTTAAAGTCCCTGTCCCTCCTTCTCTCTCTCTTCCCCTTTCTCCCCTTCTGCCCCCCTTTTCTCCCTCCCTTAGTCTCCCTCCCCTTCCTCTTTCCATCTCCCTTTACCTCCCTCTCTCTCCCTCTCTCTCTTCCTTCTCTCTCTCTCTGCATCTGCAACAGCCTTGCCATATTAAACAAGCCCCCCCCCATCATAAAATCTCTAAAAAGATGAGAGTTAAAGATGAATTCTTGATTTCTGATAGCACAGTACATGGGGGAGGGATGGGGACCTGTTAGGAACAAAACCTCAGGACCAATCTTGATTTCCTCTAATGCCCCACACATAATCCATCAGCAAAGCCTTTTGGCTGTCTTTGACTCCCTTGTTACCACTGCCCCAGCCTACCACTGTGGTTCAGTCCACTTTCAAGTCTCTCCTGGAAAGTCATGTGTTGGCCTGTCTACTCTTGTTTGAAAACACTGCTAACCACCCCCACTCCAACCTGCCCAACATCCAGGATAATCCTTTTATACTGGATTATGTCATGCCTCTGAACAAAACAGTTCAAAGACTTCCTTTCTAACACATCTAGGAGAACCCCCATATTCTAGTCCTGGGCTATGTTTCCAATCTCCTCTCCAACCAGCCTTCCAGCCATGCTGACCTCTCAGTCCATCTAGCTTTAGGGACCTGACAGCGTAATGAGCAGAATGCATCTTACCTAGAAATCCACACGTCATGCCCTTGACCACATGACCACATGACTATAATTAAGCTATTAAATAGCTACTGATTTTATTAATCATTTGTTTCTTACACCAGTTTTTCCATATTACTAAGGTGTTAACTTTGATTTTATTTGTTTGATTGTTTTTTTGAACTGCTGTATGTCAATTTCTAGGACATTACATAAGGACATAAGTATTCAAAAAATATTGACTAAGTGAACAGAATCAGTCAACAGTTCTTGGGACTAAAGTGTAAAATACAATAAAAATAAACTCTTTGGAGTTGCTTTGTACTTGCAAATCATAATGTGGTTTAGACATGATGAGAACAACCCTTTCGTGGACCACTTTGAATTATAAGTGGTGATTCCCATCAGGGGTCAGTGTATGAAGGAGCTATTTCGCAGGCACAATACATGTGCACATTTGCTTGGTTGACTTTTCCTCCTTCATACTTGGTGTGCAGAACATGGAAAAACTATATGTAAGAAGAGTTCTAATCATATGGTTCTGGTACACAAAGAAAAAGGCAACTGATCATGAGTGGGATTTGCTCAGGAAAATTTAGGTTTTCTGTGTACACATTAATAGTTTTTAAAAATATATTCCTAAAATACTTTCAGAAAAATAACTATAATTAAGCATCTAAAATGCACTAGCCTGCAAACTTTTCTCCCTGTGTAGTACAGTATCTATCAATTTATTTTTCAGTAATAAAATTAGTACAACTTTATGTACTGCTGGCCATTTACAAAATCTTTCAACATCTTTGATGATAACTAAGTGGAGAAAAGTGAAAAAATTATCAGCGTTAATCTTGGATATTGTGCTTTTTAAAAATTCAAAGTAGATTTGCTATTTTTTCTGACATATCTGAGTTTTCTTTAACTTTTAGTAAAGTGTAAAATTAGTAGTCCTGTGTTTAATCACGATTTTAAATTTTAGAATAATATTGCAGAAAAAATAATTTATTAAATTATTTCTTCTTTTTAAAAATTTTTTGAGGTTTATTTATTTTTGAAAGAGAGAGACAGACCCCGAGCAGGGCAGGGACAGAGAGAGAGAGGGAGACAGAATCCGAAGCAGGCTCCAGGCTCTGAACTGTCAGCACAGAGCCCAACGCAGGGCTCAAACCCACAAAGTGCAAGATCCATGACCTGAGCCAAAGTCAGACACTCAACCAACTGAGCCATCCAGGTGACCATACATTATTATTTCTTCTACTAGGAAATGGCAATTTTATATTTACCACTAGAAACTCCATTCTGCAATCTTTGGGGCTATCCTGAATTAAACCTATTGAATGCCTGTATGGAGGCATAAAAATCTACTAGGAGACATACATTTTACTGATTTAATATCTTTTTCAATGTAAATTAAAAAAAATTTTTTTTTCAATGTATTTATTTTTGAGACAGAGACAGAGCATGAGTGGGGGAGGGCAGAGAGAGAGGGAGACAGAGAATCAGAAGCAGGCTCCAGGCTCAGAGCTGTCAGCACAGAGCCCCATGCGGGGCTCGAACTCATGAACTCAAGATCATGGTCTGAGCCGATGTCTCTCGCTCAACTGACTGAGACACCCAGATGCCCCTCAGTGTAAATTATCATAAGTAATTTTTCCTGTTTTTGTAGTAAAAATAAAACATAAAAGTTCCATAGTATGAGCCTCGTAATTAATCGGTATTTAGCTTGGCTACTTAAACTCATGTATCTCCGAGTTTCAGACTTTTGTTTAAACCACATGAATACTGAGTACTTACTCAGTTAATGCAAACTGCATGGTTACAGTTTACCTGTAATCTGAGCTCTTTACCTGAGCTCTGTGTCTTAATAAAAGTCCTCCTACCTTAACTCTGAGCACAGAAGTAAACATTCTTGCATCTTCAGACACACCTCCAATGTAGAATTTTTTCTGAAACACTGGGGGATGATCATTTTCATCCTGAATTTCAATATACACTTTAGCCGTATTGCCTGGAGGATAAGAAATAATATATTTTTAATTGGTGGCTATTTACTAGAAAACAATTTCACTGGAGTAAATACTTATTGTATTTTTTTTTTTGACTGAAACAATGGAAATGGCTTATATCAGAAAGTCATTCCCAAATGGCAAGTCTAATACCCCGAGTTCCACAGAGGACACTGAAAATGTTGCTTCCAGCATAATAATGTGAAGTTGCTATTTCTTTTAATTACAATGTCTTGGTAATTCATTTTACTTGATTTAATAGGCACTAAAGTATTGTGTTCTACTAACTTCAGTGAAACAATTCAACTGTTCATGTTCACAAACACTTCACATACACTACCAATGACACCAAAGTGACAAATTTATAAACACCTTATGAAATAATATAAACTGACATAAACTAAAACAATATTTTTTTATTCTTAAGTGTAAAACTAGCAACGATAGTCTCTCAGTTTAATAATGTACAATATGTATATATTTTTAATTTTAGGGTTGAAAGTAACCAATAGTTGAGGAGGGGAGCCAAGATGGGGGAACAGCATGGAAGTTTTTTGTGTGTCTCACGTCCATGAAATATAGCCAGACCAACACTAGACCATCCTGCACACCTAGAAAACTGACTGGAGGATTAACACAACAATCTGTACAACCTGAACGAAAGAAGTCAGCAGGTACGCGGTGCGGACAGGTGAATTTGGGGAGCGAAGCCGCGAAACGTAGGGAACAGCTTTTGAGGGCGGAGAGAGGTGGGGGGCGTGGGGGTCGGGGAGAATACGAAAAAAGCACCCCTCCACAAAAGCAGCTGGAGAGAAAGTGGAAAATTGGAAACAGCCGCAGGGACTGAACTAAAAAGGGAGAAAGGAGAGGGTTTCAATTCCATTAAGACTGTAAACAAGGGGGACGCAAAGGCTGCAACTCCGCAGCTCCCTACCTGGCGGTGCTCTGATGGGAAGGGTGAATCCCCAGGAGCAGGGTGGGGTCCGGGAGGTTCTCGGGCCGCAGGGGGAAAAGCGGTTCCACTGCTGGAAGGACATTTGCTGGAGACTGTTGAAGCCCCCTGGTCCCAGCAGACCCCAGAAAATGGCCACATTCGCTGGGGCTGGAACGAGCACCCTCGTTAAGGGTGAAGCCTGGTGCCAGATAGGTGTTGTGAGTTTCCATCATCCCTGAAACGCCGCTGCTACACTATCTCGCGAATTTTTCTGGGGCGGGCTGGCACCCGGCCACAGTCTCGGGCACCGGCAGCAGCAGGGTCCCGCAAGCGTTCCCGGGTGCAGCCGACACTCGGCCATTGCTCCTTTGGCCATTGCTGGGTGAGACCCTCTCGCAGAGGGCAGAACGGGTCAAAGCCGCGGTCCTTCAGAAGTAAGGGGCCGGGGAAAATAGCCGCGTCTGAGACAGAACTCAGGAGAGAGGTACTGCCCGGGGCCTGGTCACGGACAGTGAGAAAGCGGGGCGGGGCCGAGGGCTGAAGACGGAGAACAGACCAGGTAGGTGGCTGACGCCATTTGCACCTCTGCCGCGCATGCGCATACGCACCCAAGAGCGCCGCAACACTCCACCCCAGAAGGCGAGCAGCGCCACCTGGTGGAGGACGGAGCCGTTACACTGAGCCCCGCCCACCTGGGCCAACCTCCCTCCTTGAACACAAGTCTCACCGGCGGCTTAGTTTATGGACTATAAAGCGCTTCAGAGTCTGACTTCTGGGGAAAACGAGTCATGTCAGTCCTATTTCAATCTCTTAGCAGGTCCATGTATTCAATTTTCTTTCTTTTTTTTCTCTTTCACACTTCTTTTTCTTGAATACAGAAAGAGAAAATTTCATTCTTATTTTTAATTTTTATTAAATATTTTTCTTTAATTTTTATTACTATATTTTTTAATTTTGTGTAAATTTTTTCAAATTCTATTTTACTTCCATCATTTTGTTTTAGTCTACATCAGTGTATTCACCTTTTCAAATTTTCAAATGATTTTCTTCTTTTTTCTTTTTCTTTTTTCTCTTTTACATTTCTTTTCTTTTTCTTGAATGCAGAAAGAGAAACACTTCATTTTTACTTTCAATTTCTATTAAAAATATTTTTCGTAGAATTTTTTTACTGTATTTTTTGATTTTATGTAAATTTTTTCAAATTCCATTTTACTTTCATTTTATTTTAGTCTACTACTGTGTATTCACTTTTTCAAATTTTCAAACGATTTCTTTGTTTTATTTCTCTTTTTTGTCTTTTTTGCTTCTTTTCTTTTTCTTGAATACAGAAAGAGAAAAAATTCATTTTTATTTTTAATTTTTATTAAAAATATTTTAATTTTTTCTACTATATTCTTTACTTTTATGTAAATTTTTCAAATTCTATTTTACTCCCATCATCTCATTTTAGTCTACTTCAGTGTATTCATTTTTTCAAATTCTCAAATGATTTCCTTTTTTTTCTCCCTTTTTTTTCTCTAATCTGTCAAACGACTTTCAACACCCAGACCAAAACACACCTAGGATCTAGCATCATTTGTTAGATTTTTGTGTGTGTGTTTTTTTTAAGTTTTAATTTTTCTACCTCATTAACTCCTTTTCTCCTTTCAAAATGACAAAACGAAAGAATTCACCCCAAAAGAAAGAGTATGAAGAAATGACAGCCAGGGATTTAACCAACACAGATACAAGCAAGATGTCTGAACCAGAATTTAGTATCACGATAATAAGAATACTAGCTCAAGTTGAAAATAGATTAGAATCCCATTCTGTGGAGATAAAAGAGGTAAAAAATACCCAGAATGAAATTAAAAATGCTATAACTGAGCTGTAATCACGGATGGATGCTGCGGCGACAAGGATGGATGAGGCAGAACAGAGAATCAGCGATATAGAGGAGAAACTTACAGAGAATAAGGAAGCAGAGAAAAAGAAGGAGATTAAGTCAAAAGAGCATGATTTAAGAATTAGAGAATCAGTGACTCATTAAATGGAACAACATGAGAATCATAGGGTGTTGCGACCGGTGCAACAAACACCGAGATCAGGGTCCTGAGGGTAGGGGAATGTAAGAAAAAAAAGAGGGAAGAGAAGACAGTTTGGGAACAGGAGGGTCCCCTGGGCTGATGGCCCAAGTGATGGCTTTATTGTTGCTGTACACAATCTTTTATATCAAGACTCTTATGGGTCAGGCCATTCTAAGAATAAACAGGTTTCACATGATTGCTGCCAACCAAAACATTTAGTTCTGTGTACCTTGTGAATTTTCTAAACGGGTCACAGCAAGACCTTGTTGATAAGATTGCTAGCAAAACACAGTTCCCATGTTTGTTTCTATTTGACCGGGGGTAGAAAAAGGGGAGGTAACATTACTGCCAACACCCACAGACCACAGGCTTCAGGAATTAACTTTCTCAGCCTTGACAAGGCTTTCGTATGCCCATGAAAGTGGGGGAATGGGAGGGGGAACCACCAGGTTGGCTGAGTCAACAGGGAGCCGTTGCTTGACCCGGTCTCAGCCTGGCACTGGGGCCCGGCCTCCCACAATAGGGGTCCCAGAAGAGGGAGGGAGAGAAATAGGGGTAGAAGGGTTATGTGAGCAAATCATAGCAGAAAGCTTTCCTAACCTGGGGAAAGACACAGACATCAAAATCCAGGAAGCACAGAGGACCCCCCATTAGATTCAACAAAAAACGACCATCAACAAGGCGTACCATAGTCAAATTCACAAAATACTCAGGCAAGGAGAGAATCATGAAAGCAGCAAGGGAAAAGTAGTCCCTAACCGGCAAGGGAAGACAGATCAGGTTTGCAGCAGACCTATCCACAGAAACTTGGTAGGCCGGAAAGCAGCGGCAGAATATAGTCAATGTGCTGAATCAGAAAAATATGCAGCCAAGAATTCTTTATCCAGCAAGGCTATCATTCAATATAGAGGGAGAGATAAAAAGTTTCCCAGGCAAACAAAAATTAAAGGAGTTTGAAACTAGCCCTGCAAAAAATTTTAAGGGGGACTTTCTGAGGGGAGAAAAGATGAAAAAAAAAATATATATATATACATAAATACCAAAAGCAACAAAGATTAGAAAGGACCAGAAAACACCACCAGAAACTCCTACAAGCATCATAACGTTAGTAATTCATATCTTTCAGTACTCTAATCATCGGTGGACTCAATGCTCCAATCAAAAGACATAGGATAAGAGAATGGATAAGAAAACAAGATCCATCTATATGCTGTTTACAAAAGACCCACTTTAGACCTAAAGACACCATCAGATTGAAAATAAGGGGATGGAGAAGCGTTGTGGGAGGGGGGATGGGCTAAATGGGTAAGGGGCATTAAGGAATCTACTGAAATCAATGCTTCACTATATACTAATTTGGATGTAAATTTTAAAAAATAAAAAATAAAGTTAAATAAAAAAAGAAAATAAGGGGATGGAGAACGATCTATCATGCTAATGGTCAACAAAAGAAAGCCAGAGTAGCCATACTTATATCAGACAATCTAGACTTTAAAATAAAGAGTGTATCAAAAGATGCAGAAGGGCATTATATCATAATCAAGGGGTCTATCCACCAAGAAGACCTAACAATTGTAAACATTTATATGTCAACTGTGGGGGCACCCAAATATATAAATCAATCACAAACATAAAGAAACTCATCGATAGTAATACCATAATAGTAGGAGAATTCAATACCCCAATCACAGCAATGGACAGATCATCTAATCAAAAAATCAACAAGGAAACAATGGCTTTGAATGACACACTGGCCCAGATGGACTTAACAGATATATTCAGAACATTTCACCCTAAAGAGCAGAATATACATTCTTCTCCAGTGCACATGGAACGCTCTCCACAACAGACCATATACTGGGACACAAATCAGCCCTAAGTAAGTACAAAAGATCAAGATCATACTGTGCATATTTTTAGACCACAACGCTATGAAACTCGAAATCAACCACAAGAAACAATTTGGAAAGGAAACAAATACTTGGAGACTGAAGAACATCCTACTAAAGAATGAATGGGCTAACCAAGCAGTTAAAGAGGAAATTCAAAAGTAGATGGAAGTCAATGAAAATGATAACAGCACAACCGAAAACCTCGGACACAGCAAAGGTGGTTATAAGAGGAAAGTATATAGCAATCCAGGCCTTCCTAATGAAGGAAGAAAGATCTCAGATACACAACCTAACCTTATGCATTAAGGAGCTGGAAAAAGAACAGCAAATAAAACCCCAAACCAGCAGAAGTCAGGAAATAATAAAGATTGGATCAGAAATTAATGCTATCGAAACCAAAAAAAACAAAAAAACAAACAAACAAAAAAAAACAAAAACAGTAGAACAGATCAATGAAACCAGAAGCTGGTTGTTTGAAAGAATTAACAAAATTGATAAACCACTAGCCAGTTTGATCAAAAAGAAAGAGGGATGGACCCAAATAAATAAAATCAAGAATGAAAGAGGAGAGATCACAACCAACACAGCAGAAATAAAAACAATAATAAGAGATTATAAGCAATTATATGCCAATAAAATGGGCAATTTGGAAGAAATGGACAAATTCCTAGAAACATACACATTACCAAAACTGAAACAGGAACAAATAGAAAATTTGAACAGACCCATAACCAGTAAGGAACTCGAATTAGTCATCAAAAATCTGCCAACAAACAAGAGTCCAGGGCCAGATGCATTTCCAGGGGAATTCTACCAAACATTTAAGGAAGAGTTAACACCTATTCTCTTGAAGGTGTTCCAAAAAATAGAAACAGAAAGAAAACTTCCAAACTCTTTCTATGAAGCCAGCATTACCTTGATTCCAAAACCAGACAGAGACCCAACTAAAAAGGAGAACTACAGACCGACTTCCCTGATGAACATGGAGGCAAAAATCCTCAACAAGATATTAGCCAACTGGATCCAACAATACATTAAAAAAAATTATTCACCCCGACCAAGTGGGATTCATACCTGGGATGCAGGGCTGGTTCAATATCCACAAAACAATTAATGTGATTCATCACATCAATAAAAGAAAGGACAAGAACCATATGGTCCTCTCAATAGAGGCAGAGAAAACATTTGACAAAATACAGCATCCTTTCTTGATAAAAACTCTCAAGAATGTAGGGATAGAAGGAGCATACCTCAAGATCATAAAAGCCATATATGAACAACCCAACGTTAATACCATCCTCAATGGGGAAAAACTGAGAGCTTTCCCCCTAAGGTCAGGAACAAGACAGGGATGTCCACTCTCACGACTGTTATTCAACATACTATTGGAAGTCTTAGCCTCTGCAATCAGACAACACAAAGAAATAAAAGGCATCCAAATAGGCCAGGAGTAGGTCAAACTTTCACTCTTTGCAGATGACATGATACTCTATGTGGGAAACCCTACAGATTCTACCAAAAAACTGCTAGAGCTGATTCATGAATTCAGCAAAGTTGCAGGATATAAAAGCAATGCACAGAAATCGGTTGCAGTCCTATACACCAACAATGAAGCAACAGAAAGAGATATCAAGGAATCGATCCCATTTACAGTTGCACCAAAAACCATAAAATACCTAGGAATAAATATAACCAAAGGGGTGAAAAATCTATACACTGAAAACTATAGAAAGCTTGTGAAAGAAATTGAAGAAGACACACAAAAAATAAATGGAAAAAGATTCCACGTTCCTGGATAGGAAGAACAAATAATGTTAAAATGTCAATACTATCCAAAGCAATCTACATATTCAATGCAATCCCTATCAAAACAACACCAGCCTTCTTCACAGAGCTAGAACAAACAATCCTAAAATTTGTACGGAACCAGAAATACCCCGAGTATCCAAAGCAGTCTTTAAAAAGAAAACTAAAGCAGGAGGTATCACAATCCCGGACTTCAAGCTATACTACAAAGCTGTCATCATCAAGACAGTATGGTACTGGCACAAGACAGACACTGAGATCAATGGAATGGAACAGAGAACCCAGAAATGGACTCAGAAACATATGGGCAAAGCAGGAAAGAATATTCAGTGGAATAAAGACAGTCTCTTCAGCAAGTGATACTGGGAAAACTGGACAGTGACAGGCAAAACATGAACCTGGACCACTTTCTTGCACCATACACAAAAATAAACTAAAAAATGGATGAAAGACCTAAATGTAAGACACGGAGTCATCAAAATCCTTGAGAAAGCAGGCAAAAACCTCTTTGATTTTGGCCGCAGCAACTTCTTACTCAACACGTCTCTGGAGGCAAGGGAAACAAAAGCAAAAATGAACTACGGGGACCTCATCAAAATAAAAAGCTTCTGCACAGCAAAGGAGACTATCAACAATAGCCAAAGTATGGAAAGAGCCCAAATGTCCATCGATGGATGAACGGACAAAGAAGATGTGGTATATGTACATACAATGGAGTATTACCTGGTAATCAAAAAAGAATGAAATCTTGCCATTTGCAACTATGTGGATGGAACCGGAGGGTGCTAAGTGAAATTAGTCAGTCAGAGGAAGACAAAAATCCTATGACTTCACTCATATGAGGACTTTAAGAGACAAAACAGATGAACATAAGGGAAGGAAAACAAAAGTAACACAAAAACAGGGAGGGGGACAAAACAGAAGAGACTAATAAATATGGAGAACAAACTGAAGGTTACTGGAGGGGTTGTGGGAGGGGGGATGGGCTAAATGGGTAAGGGGCACTAGGGAATCTACTTCTGAAATCATTATTGCACTGTATGCTAACTTATTTGGATGTAAATTCAAAAAAAAAAAAAACCAAGTTAAAAAAAAAACCATCTACTACCAAATAACACCCCCCCCCCCACCACCACCATTTTCCAGTTTGAAAACATTAAAGACTGCTCTGGTTTCAATAACCACTCCTTGATGACTATGTCTCAGGTTTTATCTGAGTTCATCAGATAAAAAATTAAGAAGTTCTCAGAAGAGACTGGGTGGTCAGATTGCTGGTCAAATTGACCAGATTGCTGGTCAGACAATCCTCAAATGTCTGCTCTAGGGGTTTTCCTTTCTTCTACACAAATTAAATTGTGTGAATAAGAATGTTATTCTTTTTATGAAACCAGTTTGAAATAGCTCTATCCATACAAGCCTCTCTTATGCTCATTTTAACTCATTCATCTTTTCAAATTGAATACCCATGAAAAATATACTTTCCAAAGTATTTTAAATAATGATCACATTTTCTCTCTTTTTCATTGTTCTACAATCTTTGAACCAATGTCGCCCTCTAACCTGGGGGTTAACAGTCATAAGAATTTCCTCACAAAGATGTTTACCTGTGCTTGTTCACCCTTAGGAAATTTGTCCTGGTTCCATAATGACTCTGGAATTCTACAGTTGTCACTTTCAAAGGTGAAACAGTGCTTTCTAGCTAATTCTCTTCAATCTAAATGGTTCTGGAAACTCTATGTTCTCAAGTCCAGAAAGTTATGACACCTAGAAGCTTCAGTGTTTTTTGGTATGACCTTTGACCTCTAAACTAAAGAAATGAAGGAAAACGAAATGGCAACAAAACTTTAAACCTAAGATCAGTTCAAATCCTAACACAATAATTCACAAGATTCACACAATAATTTACTGAACTCATGTATCTCTGCAAGTGAATGCTCACTCTATTTATGGTTATTCAACATGAGAATTCTAAAGACAACTGTAACACACCATTAAATAAGAGAACAATCGTGGAAAATTACAACTGGTCCACTAATTTTCAAAAATTATATCTTAATCTGAGCAAAGTTGCTTTATATTGTTGATTGTGTGAAACTAAATTTTAAAAAGCAAAAATTTCAGGTAAGCACAGAAGTCAATTATGTGAAATTCGGTTTCAAATAAAAACTAAGTTTAAAAAAAACCCAAACAAAACAACAACAAAAAAAGAAAGTAACCAATGGTTGGGTGAAGGGATTATGTCCACAAATAGAAAACAAGTTTAATCATGGCCGCAAGTGACCATTCATCCAGTGAAAAGATGTAGCTGGAGAGAAGACTGCCGCGTGACTCATATCCACTGGGTGTATAATGTCTGCCATAGTAAATATGCCATAAAGGACACATTTCTGTATCAAATGTTAGAATCTCACCCCTTCAATCATCACCCCTTTAATGAGAAATGTAGCACCTGTTACTCATCCACAAATGACTCTTTACAAAAATCCGGTGTAGAAAAATAACTCACAAAGCAGAGAAAATGGGGAATGAGTGGGTGACCACTTTGCAGAAAAGGTAGATCCACATTGTAGAAGTATTCGGATGTAGAACCTGTGTGATCTTTTCTCACACATTCCAATTAAGATCAAATATAAGGCGATTGAGCTACAGATTATTTATCAGGGCTATGCTAATTGTGTTGCGTTATTGTATCCCAACCATAGCCAATTAACACTGACCTGCTAGCACGGTGAGCACATCGTGGGTGAACAATATATCTGTGTGGATTAAATAAATGAATGGATAACCTTCACTGTCTTAGCAAAAACTTAGAAACAGGCTGCTTCTGGCTTGCCCTGAAAAAGTTCAGAGAGACAAGAGACTTATCCCCCCAAGTTTTTAACCCTACCCTGCTGCTACCCATGTAGTTTGCCTCTTACTTTCTCACCATTCCTGAACTGGAAGAGTCACAATCAACAGGGGCCAGGTCAACGGAGAAGGGTGTCAGCAGGGGGCAGGGCTAATGGCAGAGTCCCTGTGCCCGTCCTGCAGAGCCAGGATTCCTAACTGCACCCTGGCCGGCTGTCACCCGAGTTCGCCAATATGAAAAACACTTTCATCTTCCCAGCCGACCATTGTTATCTCTGGAATCCAAGGACCTAACAGCCCTGGGTTTAACGTGTTTTTTTTTTTTTTTTTTTTTTTTAACAAAAGGAATCCTAATCTACAATATCACCTTTAAACTTTTTTATGTTCTTGATTAATGACCACATTAGTTACAGTCCCTATTTGCAGTACTTGAGAAAGTAAAGGTTGATTTTAAGCTCACTGTAAAGGAATAATCTTCCACTCTGAAGCTTCTCTGCTTTCCTTCTGACGCTTTACAAGATGATGACGGAAGGCTGAGGCCCAGACGCAAATGAATGATGTCATCAGGGATAATCTGTGCTTTACCAAATCTTTTAGAACCCTCATATTTCCTTAGGTATTGGGAAATCATGGGAAGATCAGTGTTGTAATTTAAAGCGACACGTATATGCTAATACAAATATCACATGTATACACTTTACAAATTCCAGAGAGACTGCAGTAAAATAATTCTTTAAGATATCAGTTTAGCAGCCATTAAAATTCTCTAAAATTAATATGCATAGAAATATCTAGCTAAATACCTACTTACACTATTGATATTCAATGAGTGTTAATTTTCTGTAAAATAATTTATCCCACTTTAACATCTGGACTAAAGTTTTTCAAGGTTTCCTATTATAAAATACTTATCTCACAAACATCATTATTACTACATAAGATATCACGATTCAGTATCAATTGTGCTTAAGTCCATATTTGTTATGAGACTGATACAGAAATTAACCATATTTCATTTGGTTTTTCTTTTCTTTTTTTAAAAAAATATTTAATATTTATTCATTTTTGAGAGACAGAGAGAGACAGAGAGTGAGCAGGGCAGGGGCAGAGAGAGAGGGAGACACAGAATCCAAAGCAGGTTCCAGGCTCTGAGCTGTCAGCACAGAGCCCCACGCAGGGCTCGAACTCATCAACCGTGAGATCATGACCTGAGCCGAAATCAGATGCTCAACTGACTGGGCCACCCAGGTGCCCCATCAGCACTTTAAATAAACCATAAAATAAATTGATTGTATTTCCATGTGATTATATGAGAAGGGGAAGCATGATTATGAAACAATAATCACAGGACTGAATTATCTATTTAAATTTTTCATGTAGTTTTCCTCTGCCAGGTTTGGACATCTTTATATAACAATAAGGATAATAATAATAATAATAATAATAGTAATAAAACATACATATATGTAACATACCTAATTTTGAGTTTTTGTTGTTTTTTTATTGTTTTAATAAAAAATTGTTTTTGGTTGCTCTTCTTGGGTCTAACTTCTTTCAATATGGTGTGTGTTAGTTTCTTGCCTTGATTTTTAAAAATATTTGCCTAACAACCCTGCAGTTTAATAAAACTGCATTGGAATTGGGTCATAAATCTGTGCTACTGAACTGCACAACTTCTAACTCATCTGCCGGAAAAAGAAGTGGAGAGAAAATATTGTATATATCTTATATATACTCAGTGTATAATGCTGATGGGTTCCATGTAAATCTCATCTTTCTATTTTTATACCCAATAACTTTATAATAACCACTACAACCTTATTGCATTTCATACATTGCAGTTTTGTGCAGTCACAATTTTATTGAAATGGGAAAAAAAGCAGCACCAAAGTGTGATTAATAGTACGAATAATTATTCTGTACATCTAGGGGAACATATTTGAAAATATTTTTCATTTTAATTTTTATTATTTTTTATTTTACAGCAAGAGGGAGTGTGAGAGCTAGCATGAGCAGGGGAGGGGCGGAGACAGAGAGCGAGCGAGCGAAAGAGAATCCCGAGAGAGAGAGAGAGAGAGAGAGAGAGAGGGAATCCCAAGAGAATCCTGAGGTAGAAAATGAAGTGAGGGACACATGGATGAGCCTGTAGGGCATTTTGCTAAATGGAATAAGTCAGACAAAGAAGGACAAGTCCTGTACGATCTCACTTACATGCAGAAACAGTAGAACTCGTGGCAACAGCAGACTTGGGGGGGCAGGGGTGATGGGGAGGCCCTGGTCAAAGGGACTGACTTGCAGTTACAGGACAATGAAGTTCTGAGGCTCCGGGGGACACCATGGTGACTAGTTGGTCACTGCCTTGAACACTTGGGGTCTGCGGAGAGTAGGTTTTCCATGTTGTCAGCAAACACACACGTGAGTTAACGGATGGTAAATACGACCACGTAAGGTGATGTACTTGGTAACTTGATTGTGGTCAGTCACTTCACAATATATACGCATATCAAATCACCATGCTGTACATCCTTTAATAATTTTATTTGCCAATTATACCTGACAAAAGCTGGAAAAGAATTGCGATATGTCTAATCCAACAACGTAAAATAAATACTGGGAAGTCACAAAATAAATGGAAGACACCCATATGGTTTAATCACCAGGGTAACGTTCACTTCGACTTTCTGATCCACGGACAAACAGTGCACCTGATACCACAGGATTCCTTGGCTTGCACACTTTCATGGCACGTGTATAAGGAGCTCTGTCATGGTCTTCTACCAAAGTTAGGTTTTCATTACTTCAAAGGCAGAGATTTGGAAGCAGCTCTAATTTAAATTCCGTTAAGGAAATCCGTTTTTTATCTTTTTTGAGTATTTGCAGAATTTTGTGTGTGTGTGTGTGTGTGTGTGTGTGTGTGTACTGTATTCTTTATTTAGGACAGTTAGGAAGCACATAACAGAAAAAGACAACTACGGAAGGATAAAAGGAAAGTGGCATTGACAAAATGGGTAAGAGGATAGTGTGGGAGGCACAACTTTGAGGGCGGATGTCCCAATACCCCCTCAGTCCCCTTCTGGGTGAGGCCACACAAGCACGGGGAGGAGACCCATAGGGATGGATGAAATTACAAGCTGGATGGTGGATTTATTTGGCAAGGGTTTTACTTAAAGACATTATAATCTTCCTATGCACCTGGGGGCGTAGTGCCTCATTTCCTTTCACCCACTGACATTCTTTTTCTCTCATTTTGTAGGAGAGAACCTGTTCTATGGGCACCACCTCTGCCTTCAGTGAGCCAAGAAGATCCAGAAGTGATGCCTCAGGTGAGGGAATGTGAGACACCTCCTTGAGATTCACAAGTTTGAAGACAGAGAAGAAGACAGAACCACTTAATGGTCAAGCTCAGACAAGAAAGTATGGGTCAGCCCAGAATCTCCTCACATAGCCTTCTGTTCCCTCAGACCTCCGCCACGAAGTGCAAGGCATTCAGAAGACTAAGTGGTGTTCGAAACACTACTAACTTCAACTTGACTCCATGTTTTTCAAGATCAAATTTGGTTTGGATTGTTTTCCTTCTTCCCTTGACTTTCAATAATTAATTCTGTGCTGTTAGTTCAGGCAGGAAGCCCCTGGTGTCTCCACATCAATCTGTTTCTTCCTTCCACACAATGAATCTATTGCCTACATTGTATCAGGTTCTCAGAAAGGACTTTCTGAATAATGGTCCAAGGAGTTGAAGCAGTAGTTCTTGACTATGATTGCCTCTGCCCATCTGGAGACATTTTTGGTGGTAAAAATTACAGAGGGTGGGGAGATAGGGGGCCTGCTGCTGGAACAGAGTAGAGGCCAGGGAGGCCGAGAAACACCCCGTGATGAACAGGACAGGCGCCCACAGCAACGGTTATCAAGTCCAAACTGGATAGTGATGAGGCTGAAAAACCCGATGTTAAAACAAAAGACAGAGAGATCAGAGGAGTGAAGATAGAATGCAGAGACTGTGTAGACGTATAAGAACTCCTTGCCCTGAGTCTGCCTGCAGGAACATGTCTGTAAGGTGGGACTCCAAACAAAATGGGCTGAAAGGATTTGATCCTACGTTGGTCATCCCCAGTCTGACCGCGCTCTTTAAAGTCAGGGGTTCAATCCTGGTCACCTGCCCTCCTGTCAGTGCCCGTTGGCCTCTGCTTTTGACACAGCCTCCACCTGAATGTTCCAAACTCCAATCACATCTCTAATTACTACTGATAAATACATCAAAGAAATAATTACTGTCATACTTAGGATTACAGGAGCTTAGTCTGATTAGAAAACATACACTTGACTCTAAAACCTTGAAAGCAATTATTGTGTTTTTCTTATTTTTATATATTCTTCATGGTCTAATGTATTAAATAGCGTTTTTGAAATGTATCATAATGACGGTAAATGACATATATTCTCCAGTGATTCTATTGCAGAGAACTTTCAAAATATTTGAAATACCAGGTCTACTTTGTTCCTTTGCTGATGCCAAAAAAATGATTAGTTCCTCATGAAAACACACACAAACACATACCTTTTTATGCTGTTTTTCTATTGATATTATTTTCATATATGCTTTACTGATAAATTAATTCTTTAGAGGCACTGTGATTTCTACACAGTAGGTGTTCAATAAATGTTGATTCAGACTGAAATTGTTACCAAACCCTCACACCCCCTAAATAAAAATAAAATAAAAGAAAAGAAAAGAAAAGAAAAGAAAAGAAAATAATCCACTCTATTTTATCCCCATAAATTAAACAAGATAATATAGTTTAAGCCTTTAAAAACCATAGTACAAAACAAATGCATGTTCCTGTTAAGATCAAGAATACTTCTCTTAACAGATTTTTTTTTTTAAATATTGATATTAGGAAAATAGTGACTCTGAAATCATTTCATAATTCTAAAAACTATTTGGGATGACTTTGGAGATTCATAGTATTTATACTATTGTTAATTTCCTCTGTGTTCCTCTACCTTAGTTTATATGCCAGATAAATGATTGGTTCTTTCCATAAAGTACTGTTTAAGAGCAAAAAGATAATCTGACATAAGAACTTAATCTGATCTTACTAAAGGGTTTATAGATAGTTACTCAGTTAAAAAAAAAAAAAGGTAGGCTTTGATTTTAAAAAGGCTTGGAAGAAATATGCTATAGTTTCTTCATTAGATGGAATTTAGAGGAATACAATATATTCACATGCTCTTTTGAAAAATAAATTATTAAGTATGTTATAATTAAAAAAAACCTGTTTTTTATTTCTTAGCTTTTTGCTCTGCAAGAATTGTACTTACATGTACAGTTTATTTTCTGTAGCTAGACAGCAAGAGAGAATGAATCTTTTGAGGTTCTTTTAATAGTTTTCTAATTTAGCTTTGATGTTGATTTAATTAGCCTTTGAATGTTTTTAATTGCTTGTATCTAAAACATACATTTTGTGTGCATGTGTGCTGAAAGGTAACTGAATTAAGGAAATGACGGCATGTAACTATTGGCTTTGAAAACTGCCCCTCAGATTACTATAGCATATCCTTGTTTTTAACTAAGTCTTTGAGCCAAGAAAATGATGACATTGGCACTTTTACCACAATGGTGATGGGGAAATAATCAGAAGAATAATCTTCTCCACATCAGCTGAAATTTGGCTTTGTATCCATATTAACACATATTCCCATTAGGAACATTTAATGAACTCAAGTTTCTCTGTAAAGAGTAACTGGGACAATAGAAGCTAAGAATGCAATATTGTTTCTTTTCACTGGGACTGCCAGCATTTTGTGTTAATCTTGTGACAGCAAACTGATACATTTAGAGGCTTTGCAAGGCAATGATTATGACCTTTAGCTTGGTCTCTTTCCGCCCATATTAAACAGAATAAACACTATTTTAATTCATTTGTGTCTATTAAACGCCAACTCTCTCCACAAAGTAGCTTAAGACAGGACCTTTAAAGACCAACAAAAATGCTGCAGTTGTAAAATGGGCAAGAAAAAGTTTAAGCACAAGCTGTGGAGGTAGGATCTGGGTCAAATTCCCAGTAATAACCCATGTACGCTGTGTGACCTTACACAGGTTAGGTATCTTTTCTGAGCTAAAGTTTCTTTTTTTAATTTTCTTTTTTTTTGAATGTTTATTTATTTTTGAGACAGAGAGAGAGAGAGAGAGAGAGCGAGCGAGCGCATGAGCAGGGGAAGGGCAGAGAGAGAGGGAGACAGAATCAGAAGCAGGCTCCAGGCTCTCAGCTGTCAGCCTAGAGCCGGATGTGGGGCTCGAACTCAGGAACCATGAGATCATGACCTGAGCCAAAGTTGGACGCTTAACTGTCTGGCCACCCAGGCACCCTCGAGCTAAAGTTTCTCATCAATAACACGGCAGTAATCACACATAGTGAACTACATACGATGGGCAAATATGTGTAAAATATTGAATACGTGGTGACTTCACTACTTCAAACAGGACTCAGAGCTTCTGGAACTCTCAAGGTAGAAGCGGGAAAGTATTAGTAACATTGTTACTACCATCAAAAGGAGGAAGAATATCAATGCCACAGAATTTAAAAATAAAGTTTCCTAGCCCTAGATTACAAAAGAAAATTGTTTTCATATGGTATATCACATAGGGACTATCAAATAATGTACTGGGAAATACACATTTTTCCTGCGAATAGAAGAATTTAAGTAGTAATGAAACAACATTGGAAATATGGTAAAACTGTCTTATTAAATATCCATACTTTTGTTTACATGACAATACTACAAATTACAGTATTAAAGAGCAAACTGTCTTACTAGATATCCATACTTTTGGTTATATGACAAGACTACAAATTTACAGAACTAATTTAAAAAAGCAAAGATTCTTTGAGAAAAATAGACACACCATACAATATTTGATGTAAAAACATTCTGCTGATATTAAGAGCCTATAGGGATCTTTTTAGCTTAAAATGCAGTACCAGAGCTGAGAAAAAAAATAATTATGTTTGACTATACCATTAAATGACCCCTGTGTTTTTATTTTACATACAGTTAAAAAGTATACTTTAAGGCTAAAGCTGTTTTATTTCAGTAGAAGAAATGATTGATAAATTTGTTAAAATATCTAAATACAGAAAAAAACAAACAAAAATGAGCCCACAAA
This sequence comes from Lynx rufus, assembly GCF_022079265.1. Lineage (NCBI taxonomy): Eukaryota > Metazoa > Chordata > Mammalia > Carnivora > Felidae > Lynx > Lynx rufus. The sequence goes on along the minus strand of NW_025814840.1, from coordinate 3,647,168 downwards.
CCAAAAGATCATGTCTTGGAAATGCCATTTCCTAAGCATGTTAAAAGGTACTTTGACTTAGTGACTAATGTTACATAGGCGATCTTGAATTGTCATGCGTGATCCTACACCCACACACAGACACACACAACTGGAAAGAAACATTACACTCTTCTTTCTTGAGACCATAAAGGAGCTGCATCTAAACAGGTAAAGAAGAATCCATCAAGAAGAAATGTAATAAGCCAACTATGGTTTGCTGTGTTTTCATGGAAGAGAGGCATTACTCTCTTTAGGATAGTTTCTCTGCATTGGTCTCTTGTGCTAGCTGCTTTGTTTCCACTATCTTTTTTAAAACCTTTTAAATGATCCATGAAATAGATACTGTCATTTCTGCTTTTCAGATAAAGAAACGAAGACTTAAAGAGAATAACTCAACTACTATAAGGAAGAGACAGACTTTCTATCCAAGCATGGCTGAAATTCATACCCAGGTCTCTCTCCATAACAAGAATAAAATCTCCAACAGAAACCAGGTAACTACCCTTTCGAGACTAGAGATAATTTCCCCCAAGTTTCTAGAATACAGGCTAGCAAATAGTAGAAATGAAATAAAAGATTTCTGAATAAAAGGATCAGCCTACGTCAAAGGGCACACTATCACAGTCACGTCTTCTATATTTGGTTCTCACTCTTAGAGTAATGAGAAACTATTTGAAGAAGATAAAAATGACTATGGTATTGCTGAAGGAGGAGAAAAAACAGCATTTGAAATAATATATTAGGGGTACCTGGGGGGCTCAGTTGGTTAAGCATCTGGCTCTTGATCTTGGCTCAGGTCACGATCTCACGGTTCACGAGTTCGAGCCCCACATCAGGCTCTGTTCTGACAGCTGGAGCCTACTTGGGATTCCCTCTCTCCCTCTCTCTCTGCCCCCCCAACACTCTCTATCTCTCCCTCTCTCAAAATAAATAGACATTTAAACAAATAATAAAACAACATGTTAAAGTGTGTAGAAGCAGAGACAGCAGCCTCTACCCTTTAACGAAAAGGAAATGTGGATGTTGTATTAGTTTCCTGTTGTTTCTATAAATCAGCGGCTCACATAATACAAACGTATGTTACGGTTGTGTAGGTCAGAGTGGGATTTCCTGGGCTAGAATGAAGACGTGGGCAGGTCCGCATTCCTTTCTTTCTGGGGGCTCTGGAGACAAATCTGTTTTCTTGCCTTTTCCAGCTTCACCAAGCTGATGGCCTGTGCTCCGTGGCCTTGGTCCCCTTTCATCTTCAAAGGCCTCAGTGGCCCCTGGAGTCCTTCTCAATCTGCATTTCCCTCACCCTGGCTGTCCTGCCTCCTTTTACCTATAAGGACCCCTGTGATTACATTGAGCCCACTCAGATAATCCAGGGTAAGCCACCCATCTCAAATCCTTAGTTTACGAAACTTCTGGGGACCCCTTACCATGCAAGGTAACGTATTCACAGACTCTGGGATTGAGGACATGGACATCTCTTGGTGGAGGGAGTATTCTGCCTACAGAAAGTATGTTAGTGCTGTTGTTAAAAAGTGTAAACTTTAAGATACAAAGAAATGGAAAAAGATTCCATGCTCCTGGATAGGAAGAACAAATATTATTAAAATGTCGATACTACCCAAAGCAATCTACATATTCAACATGATCCCTATCAAAATAACACCAGCATTTTTCATAGACCTAGAACAAACAATCCTAAAATTTGTATGGAACCAGAAAAGACCCCGAATAACCAAAGCGATCTTGAAAAAGAAAACCAAAGCAGGAGGCATCACAATCCCAGACTTCAAGCTATACTGCAAAGCTGTCATCATCAAGACAGTATGGTACTGGCACAAGAACAGACACTCAGATGAATGGAACAGAGAACCCAGAAATGGACCCACAAATGTATGGGCAATTAATCTTTGACAAAGCAGGAAAGAATATCCCATTGAATAAAGACAGTCTTTTCAGCAAGTGGTGCTGGGAAAACTACACAGTGACATGCAGAAGAATGAACCTGGACCGCTTTCTTACACCATACACAAAAATAAATTCAAAGTGGATGAAAGACCTAAATGTAAGACAGGAAGCCATCAAAATCCTTGAGGAGAAAGCAGGCAAAAACCTCTTTGATCTTGCCCGCAGCAATTTCTTATTGAACACATCTCCGGAGGCAACAGAAAAAAAAGCAAAAATGAACTACTGGGATCTCATCCAAATAAAAAGCTTCTGCACAGCAAAGGAAACAATCAGCAAAACTAAAAGGCAACAGACAGAATGTGAGAAGATATTTGCAAATCACGTTATCAGAAAAAGGGTTAGTATCCAAAATCTACAAAGAACTTATCAAACTCAACACCCAAAAAACAAATAATCCAGTGAAGAAATGGGCCAAAGACATGAATAGACACTTCTCCAAAGAAGACATCCAGATAGCCAACCGACACATGAAAAGATGCTCAATATCATTCATCATCAGGTAAATACACATCAAAACCACAATGAGATACCACCTCACACCTGTCAGAATGGCTCACATTAACAACTCAGACAACAACAGATGTTGGCGAGGATGCTGAGAAAGAGGATCTCTTTTGCATTGTTGGTGGCAATGCAAGCTGGTGCATCTATTACAGAAAACAGTATAGAGGGTCCTCAAAAAACTAAAAATAGAATTAGTCTACAACCCAGCAATTGCACTACTAGGCATTTATTCACGGGATGTGGGTGTACTGTTTCGAAGGCACACATGCACCCCCATGTTTATAGCAGCACTATCAACAATAGCCAAAGTATGGAAAGAGCCCAAATGTCCATCAATGGATGAATGAATAAAGAAAATGTGGTGTGTGGTGTGTACACATACATACAATGGAGTACTTGGCAATCAAAAAGAATGAAATCTTGCCATTTGCACTACATGGATGGAACTGGAGGGTATTATGCTAAGTGAAATTAGTCAGAGAAAGACAAAAATCATATGACTTCACTCCTATGAGGACTTTAAGAGACAAAACAGATGAACATAAGGGAAGGGAAACAGAAATAATATAAAAACAGGGAGGGGGACAAAACAAAAGAGAGTCCTAAATATGGAGAACAAACAGAGGGTTGCTGGTGGGGTTGTGGGAGGGGAGATGGGCTAAATGGGTAAGGGGCATTCAGGAATCTACTTAAATCATTGCTTCACTATATACTAACTAATTTGGATGTAAATTTAAAAAAATAAAAAATAAAAAAAAGTATACTTTTAGAGAAGGCACCATATTCGTGAAGGAGGAAGGTTTTGGGATGTTCACAAATGATAAATTTAGGAAAAGCAAAATTCTGTGAAAATACAAACACAGGAATATCTGTAACTCTTTCTCATTTACAAATGGCATTACTGACAGTGGTCATGAACAGTTGCTATGGGCTGAATTGTGTCTTCCCTACACTCGTATGTTAAGGCACAAACCCCTGATGTGGCTGTATTTAGACAGAGGGCCACTATGGAGATCATTCAGGTTAAATGAGGTCATAGGGTAGGACCCTGATCCAAAAGGATTAGTGACCTTAGAAGCAGAGACCAGAGAGGTCCCTGTCTCTCTGTCTCTGTCTAGCTCTGTGTTGCCCCACCCCCATGTGAGGACACAGAGAGAAGGTGGCCATGTATGAGCCAGGAAGAAAGTCATCACCAGAAACCAACCCTGATGTCTCCTCGATCTTGGACCTCTAGCCTCCAGAACTGTGAGAAAATACACTTCTAAACCACCTCATCTGTGGTATTTTGTTCCGCTAATGCAATGATAATGCTCACCACTTAAAAGTTGAGATTTCCCCAGCCAAATGCTTTTCTGTGCATTACTTCCATTTATCCCATAATAACACTTACTGATTATCCACATTTTATTGATACAGATAATGGGGCTTGGGGAGATCAAACAATTTGTGTCCAAGATTGTACAACCAGAAGAAGGGTCAGAAGATTAAGACCCAAACTTCTGATAACATGTATTCCTAACCATTTCACTTTATGGTCTCCCTTCAGTTTGGATAATTTAAAAAATCCAGTGTAATCCTTAAACCTCTCTAAAGTTTGTGACTTATGGGAAGCAAGGACCGCCTAGCATATTCTACATTAATATTTAGGTATTAGGTATTTGTAAGTTTGTGCCTAAAACCACAGGAAGAACTAACATTTTACTAGGGAATTTTGAGGGTTTCCCAACTTTTTATATCTGTCCCATGGCTGAGATAATAGTGGTACAATGGGGGCAGGGAAATAGAGGACTATCTGCACAGTCTGGGCTAAAATTAAATCTTCTCAGTGCAAGTGTTTCTATTTGTCCTTCCTGAAAATATCCTTTATCCCTTCTTCATGAGAGCACTGGGCAAGGAACACCATGAATTCAAAATGAGAAACCCCCTTTCCACATCCTTGAGTACTTTTTGACTGAATTTGGACAAGGAAAAAGCCTTACCTTCTCACCTGTAACCTGTTGAAAGACAAGAGGATTATTCTGGTGACTAAATGTTATAATGGACAAGTAGGTACTCACCATCACCCTAAAATGTAAAACAATAGAGTTGGCCATAAAAATTGCCAAGTGTTTTGGCATACCTGCTATTTTCAAAACATTTACATGCTGGGTACATTCTAAAGAAGTATGCATGAACACGTATATATACTGTACTTGTACACATTTGGATAAGTAAAGAGAAACGGTAAGAAATATATATATGTTATCTGCTGACCCTGGCTGCTTACACTGAGCTCCTAAAACCCCTTGTAAATAGGGGTGCTATGACAATGTTTTGTCCTAACACTTAGTCTTTGACCCCATTTCCTGACAAAGAAGGTCTAAGACCTAGTTGCTGAGTGATAGGAGCATCTGACACTGAGCTGCTAAATCCCTTGGGATTCCTGGATGAGAGTAATGTCTTCTTTTCCAATGAGGTGAGTCTTGGTGAGCTCCAGGATGGTGTTGGTCACCAGGAAGACCAAGCCCTGATTAGAAGCTTGGAAGCTGCAGGCTCACTGCCCATTGTCTGGGGAGGGCAACGGGGCTGGAAGTGGAATTAATAGTTGATCATGCCTTTTACGCGACGAAGCCTCCGTAACATCCCCATAATCTGCGGTTTGGAGAGCTTCCAGGTGGTGGGCACAGCTACCTTCCCGGTGGGTGGTGTACCGGAACGCCATGGGGACAGAAGCCCTTGCACTGAGACCCTTTCAGACCCCACCCTCTGTATCTCTTCATCTGCCCCTTCACGTGCGTCCTTTATCATGTGCTTTATTGTAAACCTACCTGTTTCCCTGAGTTCTGTGAGCTGTTACAGTGACTGATTGAAACAATGGGGAATCATGGGAACCTCCTGTTTGTAACCAAGCTTGACAGAAGTTGTGGGTAACCTGAGGACCTACTATTTTATTTTATTTTTTAATGTTTATTTATTTATTTTGAGAGAGAGAGAGAGAGAGAGAGAGAAAGCACAAGTGAGGGAGGGGCAGAGAGAGGGGGAGAGAGAGAATCCCAAGCAGCCTCCATGTTGTCAGTGCAGAGCCCATGCAGGGCTCGATCTCACAAACTGCGAGGTCATGACCTGAGCTGAAATCAGGAGTTGGGATCTTAACCGACTGAGCCACCCAGGCACCCCAGGACCTGCTCTTTTCAGTTGGCATCTCAAGTGGGAGGCAGTCTTGTGGGACCGAGCTTCACTCTGGGGTCTGTGGGGTCTACACCAAGGCTGGTGGGTATGAGAATGGAACTGAACTATAGGACATCCAGCTGGTGCTGCAGAGAATCTCCAGAGCGGTGAGCACACATACCTGATGTCAGAGGTGTTGTATGTGTGCAGGTAGCAAGAGAGTGAATGAGAAACACACAGGAGAGGCGTGTTAGGATACATAGCACCTGTTAGGATACTAGCAAATTTACTTGATTGGTATAAGTCATTTAGAAAGAAAAATAAAGACTTCAAATGTATAGCATTTGCCGCTATAACTTACAGCTAGATTTATCCTCCTCTGGTATAAATAAAGTTTTGAAAATTTGGGAGGAAATGATGGACCGTGTCTCCATGAAAAGGACTCTTGGGAATCTGACTAATGATTTTTAATTTTAGGACAGTCCTAGGTTCTAAGGATCTCAGGTTAAGAGCAATGACTTCTGGGGCACCTGGGTGGCTTAGTCAGTTAAGTGTCTGACTTTGGCTCAGGTCATGATCTCACAGTTTGTGGGTTTGAGCCCTGCGCCAGGCTCTGTGCTGATAGCTCAGAGCCTGGAGCCTGCTTCGGATTCTGTGTCTACCTCCCTCTCTGCCCCCCACCCCCCTGCTTGCACTCTGTCTCTTCTCAAAAATAAATAAAAAATTTAAAAATTAAAAAAAAAAAAGAGCAATGACTTCTTCCAAATGCCACTTGCAAAATAAACTAGATGTTCAGTAACATGGAAAGAGGTAAATAAATCATGGTATGTCCATATGGAATAATATTAAACAACCATTAAAATGGTGTTTCTTGAAGAGTATTTAATGACATGAAAATATTTTTGATATAACACTAAGTGGCAATACAAAGCTAGAGATTCTAAACAGAGAATGCATGATCAAAATTTCTGTGTGTGTGTGTGTGTGTGTGTGTGTAACTACAAGAAAAATGACTGAGAGAAAATATGCAAATTTATAAAGATTCAGAAGTGTAGCATCATAGATTATTTTCTTCTTTATATATTTTCCCTCATTTTATGGCATGATAACACTTTTATAATTAAGAGAAAGTTAAGGTTCGATATGTTGAAAGGGGAAAGGGAAAACAAATTATGAACAGCATAATATTCACAGAGATGAAAAGTCTTAAAATAAACTTCATTGGTTCCTTTGTGTGCCCTTCCCCAAATGGCATGTCTTCTATCTGAGGACCCTGTAGAGAAACCGTGTGCATCTCTACTCTTTCTGCGCCGACAGGCTCTGACAGATGCTGATCAAGCATATATTTTCCCCCTAAAATAAAATGAATTTGTTTACTTGTTTGCTTGTTTGTCTCTGAGATGGTATTTCCCCAGGCATTTTTGATTTACTTGTGAACACTTAACAAAAGAGCAAAGAGGAAGGTGACCTTGCAAAACATAACCTAATTACTCTTTATCCGTAGATCTTGGCTTCACTCATTAGTCATCTGGTACACAACATATTAATAATCAGGATGTCGCAGAAATTTTAGAAGCAATTTAACAACAACTATTTAGTGCAACGAACAAGCTAATTTTAGTCCTTAGAAAGTACTTAATGAATACTTGTCAAATAGGGGTTCACAGTTCCTGCAATATGTCATTAAATGCAAGCATTACCTTTAATCTCTTCCAAAACTTCTAAGAGGAAAACATAATGTTTTGAAGCAACATAAACTTGTAAACTTTCAAAAGTTCAAGTAATCAGCTACTTAAACTTTCAAGCATCAGTCCCAGTAAAAATGAAAATTAGATTTTCATTATGACAGAAAGTGAAATCTAGCGCTATAACTTTCAAATAAAATGTGACTGTTCCCACACTGCCTGCCTAAGCATCTCACTCAACCTCATTTTGGTCCTAAATTGCTATTTGAAAAAGTAAAGTAGATTTTTTTAATATATATATCTGCTCAACACCCCTTCCTCCCTTATTTTAGACGTAGAACTCCATCTTTTTGCCCTCGAGTTACTATAGCTTCATATGCCTTGTGCCTTGTTCAGTGCTCTGCACCCCACCCATGTTCAAAGGTACCTGTCTCAACCCAGATTCATCAGATTCTTTCCTTTGAGCTGACTGCCATTTGCTTGAAGGTTTGTGATCCAAGGTGTCCAAAAAAAGCAGTGCTCTGAGTTTCTGACCAAAATTGCCAAAGCGTTTCTTGTATTTTGTCCTTCCTTGGATCCTATCCAGATTCTCCAATGATTATGCAAGCCACCAAGTACTCTTCCTTTCAGTATAAGTCAGTCAGAGGAGGTCCCTGTTGCTTCTAACCAAAGAAGCATCCCAGGTACATTTGGTGGGAAAAACTCAGTCAACCTCAGAGAATGGGGACTATAACTTCCTACCTAAACAAAACGTTTGGATCTTTTCTTTCAAGTTACCAAAAGGCATTAATTCCACCAGTCTTTTTGGGAAAATGTTGACAGTTTTAGTTTTTTGTACATACATTATCAATTTATCTATCAGGATAAGAGTATTCAAATCTAAAAATGCCAAAAGATGGCCTGACTACATTTCTAATATGTCACAACCTACAACCACTGGTTACATGGAGAACTTACAGAGAAATGTGGAGTCTCTATATACAATAATCTATAAAAGAAGACGAAGCACTTTCAGCATGCTATTACTAATGTTTAAGTGTCACTCAAACATATCATAGCTAGTGACAATAATAAAAACAATAGAGATAATAATTGCTATGGATTTTTCCACCGGGTGTTTCCCACGTTCTAATAAGTTAAGTACTTTGTAGACATCATTTTGTTTAAAATTCTCGAACAGCTTAGAAGGAGTAGACATATTTATTCTGATATTGTGTTGAAGATTCTAAAGCTTAAAGATATTAGTAAAGATCAGAGATGTGTATGGAACTCAGGCCTGTCTGATAACAAAGTTAGGGACCTTAAACAATTCATTCTTTTAGATTTTTAGGAATCTGTCTTTTGTCTGTTGTTCTGTTAAGGCTATTTTTTGTGCGTTTATTTATTTTTGAGAAAAGGAGAGAGTCCACGAGAGGGGAAGGACAGAGGATCTGAAGCGGGCTCTGGGCTGACAGCAGAGAGCCTGACTGGGGGATCAAAGTCACAAACTGATGATGAAATTGTGATCTGAGCCAAAGTCAGACACTCAACTGACTGAACCACCCAGGCACCCCAAAGTAATCTGGATTTTGAATGGTTTCATTGGTAAATTATGAGTTATAACATTTTCCTTAATAAATATTTTTTACAGAATTCCTCTTTGCCTCTGATGTTTTAGTTTCATGCAGATCTCAGCATTTATGGAATATCAGCTAATATGAATCTTTCATAAGTGTAATTAAGCTCCTGGATAGGTTAGAGTATCTAACTGACTTGTGCATTTTAATGAAACATACATATAGGAATATCTATTATGGAATCTTGAAGCAAGCATATGTTGTAAATTACGAACTGGAACAGACTTTAAAAATTAAAAGTGACAACATTGAAAATAATGATTTCCTTTGAATTGTTTGTCTATAATTATTTTTAATATGTTATGTAGGGGACTAATTAGGTATAAGATATGAAGACTGAGAAGGGACAAGATTGATTAACTGAACTTACAAAAGTTCCTGGGGATAAAGAATGAATTAGCTTTGGAAGAAAATGGACTACTAGACTTGCATTTTGAGTATGATGAAGAAGAAAGACACATTATATTTAAGCTTTTTATCTCTGAAACCTTACATTCTCAGCATTGGCTTTTTAATACACATAATACATAAATTAAACTGAAAGGCATGCTCATAAATATATAAAATTAATAAAATCAGGGACTGTTGAATACATGAATTGTGTCTACTGTGCTGATAAAACCAAGAAATCCTTTATCTACTATGATTTCCCTGTCTTCTTCCATGAACAAGTCTTCTCTATGTATTTGACATGAACCACAGTGTCTGCATGGGTCAGCTAAGTGCCATCCATCGTAATTTCTTCAGCTTCAAATTTTCTTGAATAACTGTGAAGTTTGATGTTTTTACCATCCTTCTGTCCTTTGGATAACAGGCCATTATTACACAAATTTTACTCCTCTTTTCTCGGCCTCTTCAATTGGCTGTTCTTTTCTCTCATTCACTAAATGAAGGGCTTCCCTCAAATTCAGTCTTTTGCTGCTCTTCTCTCCTGCCTGTCCCTCACAGAGACAAGGTCAGAGGGCCCTGAGGGCTCATCAATTCTCCTCTTCTGGCAGATTAATAAGTAACAAGGTCATTGGCTCTGGGATGGTTTAATGGATCCTGACTGCCTCTCCCTGGTACAGGCTGGTTGGCTTCATCAGCCCCCTTGTGTTAAGGCTTATTTCCTTGACCAGGAAGCTCCACTGTAAAGTGGTCAATGAATTTTTCCTTATCCTCATTTTTTAAGTTCTCTTTAAATATGGAGAACCAGACCATTATGAGTCCACTGATTTTAGCTCCTTTTATGGTGTGTTCAAGTATGTGCGGACTAAAGTTCTTTCTGAGGGTTACAGAAGCTAGACAGATGCTTTTTCTCTTTGATCCCTTTCTGCCTGATTTTCCCAGTGAAACCTCATTAACATTTATACCATGTGATGCCAGTGATCCTTGGCATAAAAATCCCTTGGCCTAAGTAACCCATTCTATATGACATCTTCCAAAATCTATAAGCCAAGTCTTGAACATCCTTCAGAAGTTCAGTTTCTTATTTCCAACTACTTTCTAGATATAATTTATGTTGCCCAGGATCAAAAATATAAAATGATCCTTGATTTTTTTTTTCTTTCTATTTTTGGTCAGTCATCAAGTCCTATCAACTTCTCTCTTTTTTTTTTATTAAAAAAATTTTTGTATGTTTTTATTTATTTTTGAGACAGAGAGAGACAGAGCATTAGCAGGGGAGGGGCAGAGAGAGAGGGAGACACAGAATCTGAAGCAGGCTCCAGGCTCTGAGCTGTCAGCACAGAGACCGACATGGGGCTGGAACTCACAGACTGTGAGATCATGACCTGAGCTGAAGTTGGATGCCCAACTGAGCCACCCAGGAGCCCTCTATCAACTTGTCTCTTACATATGCCCTACATTTTCCCCAACTCGCTGACTGGTGAGCATTAATTTTATGTGTCAAACTTGACTAAACTAAGAGAAGCCCAGATAGCTGGTAACACATTCTTTCTGAGTGCATCTGTGAGGATGTTTTGAGATTTGAACCAGCAGACCAGGTACAGAAGATCACCCTCCCCAATGCGGGTGGACATGATCCAATCTGCTGAGGCTGAACAGTAGAAAAAGATGGAGGAAGGATGAAGTTGCTCTATGCTTGAGCTGGGTCATCCTTCTTCAGACATTGGTTCTCCTGGTCCTTAGACCTCCAGACTCACACCACAGCTTACACCTTTATCATTAGCTCTGTTGGTTCTCGGGCCTTTGGGTTTGGACTGGAACCACACCACCAGCTCTCCTAGGCCTCCAGCCCGCACACAGCTGATCATGGGGCTTCTCAGTCTCCAAGATCATGTGAGCCAACCCCTTATAATAAATCTTCTTCTGTGTATTTATACATGTACCTTTAATTTTTTTTTAACATTTATTCATTTTTGAGAGACAGAGAGAGAGACAGAACATGAGCTGGGGAGGGGCAGAGAGAGAGGGAGACACAGAATCCAAAGCAGGCTCCAGGCTCTGAGCTGTCAGCACAGAGCCCATCGAGGGGCTTGAACTCACGAACTGCGAGATCATGGCCTGAGCCAAAGTCAGAGGCTTAAATGACTGAGCGCCCCCCCCGCCCCCCGCCCCAGGTACTCCTGGACTGGCATATTTTGAACACGGCTTTCTGATTTTTCCTATACTTTTCGGCTTCCCATTTCTCTTCTCATTAACTCTCTGCTACCACTATGCTGGTCACTGTCCTCTGGACTCACCTTGTAAATCCCTTCCCCCAGCTTTTCCTTCCAATTTCCTCTCTCAGTCCTCTGTCCTTCCTTTTCTCCACTTACCCTAACAGAATGGATTAGCAGACAAAACCAGGTATTGCTTTAGCTAAATCTTTCATTTCCCAGCTTAATCTATAAACGATTTAGTCTACCACAGTGATTTATTCTGTTTAAACTCAAACCATGGATGTCTATGCTTCTCTCACATTAATTGGCCACATACTTTCTTGGTGCTACTACTTATTTTTATACTTGCACAACATGGTTTCTCCACGGGAAGGGAGACCCTTTGAAGACCATGATCTCCCTTTATAGGCACTTATCCCCTTACAGCATTTAGAAAAAATGCTTATGCCTTTCAAGTACTCAACATAGTTGTTTAATGTATGGTTTTATCATGATCCCTCTAACATTAGATAATATTTCTGGGGCCATGTGACAGGAAACCTAATCATATTAGATGTGTTTCAGAAAACAAAAGGATCAAAGCTGCTGTAAGTAAAACAAGAACTTAAAATGTATTAGTGTGTTTGAAAATATATATATGTGTGTGTATGTGTGTGTGTGTGTATGTATATTTATATGATATATATCATTATATATATATATATATATACATATATATAACTGTGAAAGTGTATATCATATTTAGGTATATAACTATACCCACACACTCTCCCCCCCACACCCACATATATAATTTATAATTTCTTGGCTTCCTTTGTTCTTACATATCTCTTGATGTGTCTATTAGCACAAATTAGGATATCATTCTTAAAAATAAGGTACACATCTTTCCTGTATAATGAAATAAGAATTATAGGCGAAGTTTTCATGCCTTTAATATAAATTACCTTGACTACATAATTCTAATTATGGACACTAGTGTCAGTCAAAGAATAATATAATTACAAGAGGAACCACAAAAACTTTCCAATCCATGTCATGTCATCGAAGGTAAGTGACACCTGATTTCAGGATAAAAATAGCATAGTATTCTACAGCCCATACTGTGCATGAATTCACAGCTTTTATTTTGGAATGCACTAGATTCTGTTATTTTGCCATATATCTAGTATTTTATTATCACTTCATATGCTTAACAAGTCACAATCACTGAGAATAATAATAATATTATGGCTCTATTAATTATTCCAGGTAAGAATGACATAAATGTTGGCCAAAGTCAGTCATAACAAGATCCAAGAGTTAAGTACAATATTGTTGTTAATATAAATAATAGATGTCAACAAGGCAAAGTTGAGTAGAGCAATAGAAAACACAAGAGTGGTTTTTCCTATAGAAAATGTTAGCGCATGGCATCAAATATGGTTAACCAGGCAAATTCTCCATTGCACAAAAAAGTATTCACTATTTTCCCCTGAAATTGATCTCCTCCAGAATGTCATCCATACTATTGTCTCCTTTAGGATCTGTCCCAAACTTTATCTAGGATCCATCTCAAACTTTATATTCTCGGAGTTGTCTCTGTGATGGAAACTGAGGCACCAGGATATCACATCCTTGCCTTTGAAAACTGACAGGCCGGATGTATTTGTTCCTCACTTGATAGGGGCCCTGGGTGATTAAGGAAAGGTAAAACATGAGAAGAGCTGTAAAATGAGCCTTGTAAAATGATTAGGTCCAGAAAACAACGACAGAAGTACATTTTGGACCAGGGAACGGTGTAACCGAAAACCACAAGGTGTAGCAATTCCTTGAGATAAAGGGGGAAGAACTCAGTCAATATGGAAATTAAGAATGCAGTGACCTAGGACATGCTAAGCAGTATGGAGAACCCCTTCAAGGAGAGACAATGAAAACTTCTGAAAGTTCACCCTCCTTATGTTCCTTCTGTATGGCACTTTCCCCCATACTTTTTACTATTTAAACATAATGCTGAAATTTATTTTTGTCTAGTTAGTGGGCAACTGTTTTTCTTTCTAAAAATAACCTATCAGTAAGTTTGTCAGCTTGTTAAGACTGGTCAAAGTAGAACATGTCAGTAAGAGAAAAGAACGTTCACTTTCTATTTGTTATAAGGGATAAAAATAAATACAATGATGTAATAGCTATCCAAATCTTTAGCAAAATAGGAAAAAGACTTGTGCTGCCTTACTCTACAGAGAATAGCGGACCTTGGTCGTGTAACAACAGCGGGTAGAGGGCCAATGGATGTACTCATCAACAATATGAGGAATCAAGGTATTCAACACAAAAATTCTGATAATTTCCCCTGTACTTGTAATAGGCAAGATAAATTTTATGCTTATGTTATTCAGAGAGTTGTTTCTGTTTTCCATTTCTGGAAATGCTGCTATTTCTGTAATATCTACGATTTAACAGATCTCACTTCTGCTGTGCATAGTTTCATGAGCATTTGCCGGAGCTTAGTTTGCCTCTATTGAAACGGGAGTTTTTTTTGAAGCAAAAGGTATAGAGTTTCTATTGCATAGTTTGGGGCTTTATTATTAATGGAATGATTGTTGCTCTCAGAAACAGAATTCAAGTTTGCAAAAATATTTGTGAATCACTAAATGGGCTCCATTCAAAACTCAATTTAAATTCTGCTTGAAAGGGCAAGGAAAAAATTAAATTATTAACTATATTAATTAAATAGAAGTCCCCAAGAATAAAGAAATTGTATCACCTGTCTTTAGGCCCTGGGGCTTAATCTTAGGTATAAGTTAAGGAGAACAATTTTATTCATTCCTAAACCCTTTTAAGTATTTTAGTTTTATTTGACCATGGAAGGGATATAAAATGATTTCCTCATGAAACAGGGCTTTTTCTTCATAATACACGTGAAGAAACATGTATTATAATCTGCACTCTGTTTAGAATGGTTGATAACAATCTTTGTCATGGGTTCAACAAATAACTTTTGGGGTCAATGGAAGAATATTTTGTGAATGTACTTGGTTTCTGAAATGTATCAATAAAATTTCATAAGAATTTTTAAAATTGTTTTTCCAAGCAAAGATATTTTGCACTATTCAGTTGTTTTCTTGGACAGATAAAGTTTTGTTTCATTAGAATGTAATTGTTTTAACTGTGTGTTTATAGAAGATACCTAGAATGTTAGCGACAAAAATACAATAAAGGATATAACGGTATTAGTTTTCATAATGTAATCTCCAAGTTTGAAATTAGTAAAGTATATGAATATAGTTCTAAACTCATGGTTATATATTTATTGAACAAGTATAAGACCTGGAACATATCTGGGATTTCAGGACTGAAAATAACGTGTGAGATGCTACGATGTTGTCACCCAACTTGCATGAGGAATGCTTTGTGAGTCGGTCAATCACGGGTAAAGAGTCATTAGCATTACTTGTCACAGACCTTCTGTTTAGAACCAGAAAAGCCAAGGAAATGAAATGTATTACAAGCATGTACCCTGAAGCAAAACTATAAAATGAAATCAATAGCATTTGAGTTGTTTTATCACCCATTTAAGGTTTATCTTAATTGCGCTGTCATTTATTCCTGATTGAAAGGCCAGCTATTGAATCACAACACAAGGCTACATTTATAAAAAGCTGTGTTTTTTTTCTTCTTCCACACTTAAAGATAATTATAACTTTACCATAAAAGAAAAATTGCATTTCAGTTGTGGAATCCCACAAGTCAAAGTATCCAGCTAGGAGCTAGTTACAAAGGTGCATATTAGAGTTCTTTCTCTACATCAGGATAAACACATGGCGATGACTTAGTGGCAGGAATACTGATGTAAGTGTCCGTGGAATGTGTTCTGGACGCAGGACCCTTGGGGTCTCTCTGGGAACGTGACGTTCCATCCTGAAAAGACAGGAGAGACCGAGCTGGTCTGCGGAGACGGAGAACATAGGCACAAAAGGGGGTTCAGAATTTTGAAAAAACATGAAAAACATGAATACCTTCATGACTGTCTTTCTTTCATGAAATGAAGACACTTATTTGAACAAAAATAATGCTCAATACGAGAAGCAAGCAGGAAAATATGGATACCTGAGAGAATGGGGCCAGCAGAAGAGAACTAAATGGGGATAATGGGTGGGCTGTACGGGTGCATACCATTAGCCTGATAGCCAAATCCCTTCATAATCCGGCCTTCTTTTTCCAGACTTGCTCATTTACTGGGTAAAACTTTACTGACTATATTTTTCTGCTATGCCTTTAGGCTCCTGGAATGTTGCAATAATCAGACAAAAATTCCTATCCTCCAGTAGTTTAAATTCATTAAAAATGCTTAAGGGCGTCTGGGTGGCTCAGGCGGTCAAGCGTCTGACTTTGGCTCAGGTCTGATCTCACACTCCGTGAGTTCGAGCCCCACATCGGGCTCTGTGCTGACAGCTCAGAGCCTGGAGCCTCCTTCGGATTCTGTGTCTCCCTCTCTCTCTACTCCTCCCCTGCTTGTACTCTGTGTCTCTCAAAAATAAATAAACGTTCAAAAACAATTTAAAAAATGTTTAAACTATATTCTGTTCTCCAGCCATGCTGAAATGGTGTGCTTCACATGGACATAAAGAATACAACTATAGAAGTCTATTTTGTCTTTTCTGCTCTTCCTTTCATCCTACTGATTTTGGGGCAGCCTTTTGCACGCAGCTGAACAGAAGCTCAGGCTACTCCTGATACTAAAAAAAAAGCAAACATTTTTAATTAATAGAAAGTACTACACAGGAGGGGTTGTGGGAGGCGGGATGGGATACATGGGTAAGGGGCACTAAGGAATCTACTCCTGAAATCATTGTTGCACTATATGCTAACTAATTTGGATGTAAATTTATTTATTTTTATTTTATTTTATTTTTTATTTATTTTTGGGACAGAGAGAGACAGAGCATGAACGGGGGAGGGGCAGAGAGAGAGGGAGACACAGAATCGGAAACAGGCTCCAGGCTCTGAGCTGTCAGCACAGAGCCCGACGCGGGGCTCGAACTCACGGACCGTGAGATCGTGACCTGGCTGAAGTCGGACGCTTAACCGACTGCGCCACCCAGGCGCCCCGTAAATTTAAAAAAAATAAAGAATAAAATTAAAAAAAATAAAGTACTATAATCATGGTTAAGTTAAAAATAATCTAGTTCAGGGGCACCTGGGTGGCTCAGTCGGTTAAGCATCTGACTTCGCTCAGGTCATGATCTCATGGTTCATGAGTTCGAGCCCCACATCAGGCTCTGTGCTGACAGCTTGGAGCCTAGAGCCTGCTTCAGATTCTGTGTCTCCCTCTCTCTCTGCCCGTTCCCTGCTCGGGCTCTGTCTCCATCTCTTAAAAATAAATAAACATTAAAAAAAGTAACCTAGTTCAATATATTAATCAATACTTCAAATTTAATTTAAAGGTAACATTTTCTTCCTCTCCAGTTGAGATATGATCCTGGAGAGTCTCCTGCCTTTGGGGAAGAGGTTGTAAGAGACTTCTTTT
This sequence comes from Lynx rufus, assembly GCF_022079265.1. Lineage (NCBI taxonomy): Eukaryota > Metazoa > Chordata > Mammalia > Carnivora > Felidae > Lynx > Lynx rufus. The sequence goes on along the minus strand of NW_025814840.1, from coordinate 3,630,127 downwards.
TAAATTATTATTTTTTAAAGCTTATGTATTTATTTAGTTAGAGAGAGAGAGAGAGAGAAGTGGAGGGACAAAGAGAGAGGGAGAGAATCCCAAGCAGGCTCCACACTGACAGTGCTAAACCCGACGCAGGTCTCGAACTCACAAACCGTGAGATCCGACCTGAGCTGAAATCAAAAGTCAGGCGCTCATCCCACTGAGCCAGCCAGGTGCCCCAAGAGACTTCTTTTTTCCTTACTAATCAGCCTCGTCACCGTTCCCTGGCTGCTGCGTCATAACACTCTGGCCCTGGCGGCTGAGGAGGAAAGGTTGGTGAGGGAGGCAGGAAGGGTTGGTGAGGGAGGCAGGAAGACAGGAAGGTTCCCCCTGAGGCCGGACCTGTGTTTCAAGCAGACGTGGTGGCGGGGCGCTCTGAGCACGGGCGTGCCCTCTGCAGCACCTGGGGTTGGGACGTGCATTTCAGTTGGCTCTGTCTCATCCCTTTAGACGGAGGCAGCAGTCCATTTCCACATTCTGCTTTTTGCCGTCGTCCAGGTGATTGTTCTGCACTTCGACAAAAGCTAGCGTTCGTCGGTGTCCCAGATCTGGACCACATTCACCGGTTCTCTGCCTGCGTCATCCCACAAGCACGGGCTTGTCCTCATGTGGCCACAGCTCTATCCTGCCAGCTGTCCTCATAGCTGTGGGCACTCCAGTCCCTCGCTGACAGCTCTGGGACATGGACTCGTGTTCTTCCTCGTCACTAACGTTATACACTTGAGATTGAAGACTTCCTACTCTCACATCCCCTTTTCTGGGGATGGATGTATTGGGAATGGCACGCAAACACAATTTTACAACCTTTTTCCCCCAAAGGAATAGTTCAGATAAAGTCCTTTCTAACTCCCCGTTCGCTTGATCATTTTTATTCTCCTTGGGAGTAAGGGTTTAAAGAGTGGTAAACTACTGATCTGTTTGTTTTTATCTTAAATATCTTTGACAATCTGTATCTATTTCCTGCACGTCTCTTGGTCATTTTAGGTCAATTGTATCTTGGTACTTAAAAAAAATAATAATGCTTTATTTATTTTTCAGAGGAGAGGGGGGCAGACAGAAGGAGACACAGAATGCAAAGCAGGCTCCAGGCTCTGAGCTGTCAGCGCAGAGCCCGATGCAGGGCTTGAACTCACGGACCATGAGATCATGACCTGAGCCGAAGTCGGACGCTCAACTGCCTGAGCCACCCAGGCGCCCCTATCTTGGTACTGTTTTCTAAACTTCCAATTTAAGAGTTATCTTCTTTTCATTTCTTTATTTCTTTTTCCTTAAGTGTATTTATTTTGAGAGACAGAGAGGAAGCAAGAGCACAAGCGGTGGAGGGGCATCGAGAGAGGGAGCCCAAGCAGCCTCCACGCTGTGGGCACAGAGCCCACGGCGGGGCTTGATCTCCTGGACTGTGAGCTCACGAGACGATCAGAAACCAAGAGTCCTACGCACAACCAGCTCAGCCACCCAGGCGCTCCGTCATCGTTTCTAATACATGCTCACTAGTAGTGTTTGGAGGTATCCTTTCAAGTCTCTTCTGCTCATTCTTTAGGAGACAGCGCACAGATCAATCCCCCTGAAAAGACTTCTCGATTATCCCACACATTAGCTGTTCACTCTTTTGTGCTACGTTGTGCTGGGATCCCCAGCAGCTAATAGATCCCTAATAGTGTAGTCATTGCGTGGTGCATGGTGCACGGTGCATGGTCTGTCTGGCAGTGGGAAAAAGGATTTTGGAAATAGCAACTTCACTTCAAGATCTCTGTGCCCTAAAACCCTATTATAATGCCTGGCATATTATAAATACTAATAATCAGCATCAAGGCAGTGGGATGGCCTAGCCCTCAAAGACAAACAATTCTCTCTATGCCCCGGACTAGTCAGTGATACGTTAATCCCACAGTTTGTTGAATAGGAAGTTGTGGGAAAAAGAGAGGAGCCTATCATATTTGTGCCTTATTGGGATACAATTTGTTTCACCTACTTTTACTTTAGCAGTAAGCTAATGAACTAGACCCTTTCTCTTCATGTTTATTTTTCCATTCTTGGGAAATTTGCTCTTTAAAAATGCTTTCTGTTAATTTGGATTCTTCTATACATCATTCATTTGATCATATATTTATTATAACTTCCCAGTATAATTAGTGGGGTTTAATGATAAAAGCAGTTAAGGAAAGGAAATATATATCTAGAGGCCCTATATGGGAAATCTAAAGCATGTGAGTAAAATCTGAATCCTAAACTGGATATCAGCTAGCACAGTATGAAAGCTGCAGAGGGTCCCAGAGCTCCCATTCTCCAAAATCCATCGACTGTGAAACAATTCCACTGATTCAACAATCATTTCAAATATCCTTGGATTAAAATGTGCATTTAGGGATCTGAAGAAGATGATTAAGGTGAAATGTAATATTTGAATCCTCCTGAATCATGCCTCATTAAAAAGAGATCGGGATTTGGATGGTCAAGTCCTGGGGACAGAATTCCCTGGGCGGCGGGAGGGGCGGGGGGGGGGTCTTCAGCCCCCGTGTGTCATGCTGATTGTGCCAACACTGTGATGCCCCGGGCTTTTCCCCCCACCGGGGCACAGAACTCTTTATGCGGCTGGCAATTCTGAGAAGTGAGATGCTGTCTTGCAGACACGCGTTGCATGGTCCAGCAATTTCCCTGGTCCCCCTTTCTAGGAAGACCGCTGTTGTCTGCTATAAAAGTGGCTGCATCTCCGAGCTCCTGTTGCTTCCCCGCCATGCCCTCCACCCAGTGCCCTCTTCCCTGGCCTTGCACCTGCCTGTGGGGTCTGGAGCTCTGGGACCCGCACTGTATGCCGACCTCTATGCTGATCCTCCAGTTGGCACTTTCATGCTGAGCACCGAGGTCCTAACGCTGTGACCCAGGAGTCTCTGTATCAACAGCCATGGAACGAAATTATTAACGTGGAGAGTTGTTTTTGTGGGAGTCCTCCTACACCAAGTCTCCTCACCTTCACGTTTATGTAATTAGAGTAATATCCTAGCCATCACACCACAAACAGATAATATCCCCAGCGAAATATGGCAACAAGCTAAGCTCCAAACCACAGAAGATGAGCAGAGAAAACAGCTCTCCGCATTATCAAGTTCTATGCCTTATCAGCATGTGTGAAAACGGCACCTGTTTTTAAGGAGGTGGAGGGAAGGCCAAGCATTTCTGCCGTCCTGGGAGCCAGTGAAATGGAAAGGTGACTACAGCAACATAAAAGCAAAGGGGCAACCTCCACGCTGACGAGAAAGGAGAAAACACTGAGAGCAAAATAGAAACTGAGCAGGGCGGCGACAATGAGGGCAAAAGACGGGAAAAAAAGAGAAAGTTTCTTCAGTGAATGTGGGAGTGCAGATAAAAGCAAGCAGATGTCCAAGGGGGCCTGGGCGGCTCAGCCGGTTACACCTCCAACTTCTTGGGCTCAGCGCACGATCTCATGGTGGAGAGTTTGAGCCCCGAATTGGGCTCCGTGCTGACAGCTTGGTGCCCACTTTTTTTTTTTTTTAATTTTTTTTTTTTTCAACGTTTATTTTTATTTTTGGGACAGAGAGAGACAGAGCATGAACGGGGGAGGGGCAGAGAGAGAGGGAGACACAGAATCGGAAGCAGGCTCCAGGCTCCGAGCCATCAGCCCAGAGCCTGACGCGGGGCTCGAACTCACGGACCGCGAGATCGTGACCTGGCTGAAGTCGGACGCTTAACCGACTGTGCCACCCAGGCGCCCCTCTATTCTCTTTTTTAATAAAATCAATTGATTTTTTTTTTAATTTTTTTTTCAACGTTTATTTTTATTTTTGGGACAGAGAGAGACAGAGCATGAACGGGGGAGGGGCAGAGAGAGAGGGAGACACAGAATCGGAAACAGGCTCCAGGCTCCGAGCCATCAGCCCAGAGCCCGACGCGGGTCTCGAACTCCCGGACCGCGAGATCGTGACCTGGCTGAAGTCGGACGCTCCACCGACTGCGCCACCCAGGCGCCCCTTGGTGCCCACTTTGGATCCTCTGCCACTCCCTGGCTTACACTCTCTCTCTCAAAAATAATCAACATTAAAAAAACAAACAAACAGAAAAGGCAAGCAGATTTCTAAAAGTAGCAGGATAATGTTTTCTTTATCGCTTTGTGAAAATACCTGAAATAATATTCTAGAGCTAGTAAAGCTATCTTAGCCCATTTACCTCTTTTAAAAGTATGGAGAATCTAATTTCACTTAAACATGAAAACTTGAAAAAGGCTATGTTTAAAGCCCACAAGGAAAAAAAGAACAGTGAGCAAAATAATAGCTTTTAAAACATCAAGGTGTTTGAAAAAATATTCAAGCTGTACTGTAGTATGTTGAAACAAACTAAAATTATTTAGGAAAAAAGAGAAACCGTGAAAGAAAAATGTGTATCAGAATTTAGAAAAACTCAAATTAAAATCTTAAAAATATTTAAATGTAATTAATAAAGATATTGAGATATGAGATAAAGGGATATAAAAGATAGGAGAATATTCATCATTTATATAGTAGGGGTCTCCTATGATGAAAACCGAGTTAGTGAATCAAAAATATTTTAAAAATTAGAATTGAAATGTTTTCTGAAATAAGAGTTGAATGCATATGCTATGTATATATGTAGAAAATGACTCAAAATAGCCAATTGCAAGACACATTCCAATAAAACTACTGAACTTTAAAGAAAAAGAGTAAATTCCTTGGAAATTCAGAAATAAGACAAACACTCACTTGGGAAAAAAAAAAGTTTGTCATTTTTCTTTTTGGCAGTAATACTCCATGGAAGAAAAATCCAGAGTGAAATATTTAAGACCAATGAAGAGAATACGATTTGAGGCTTTTATATCTAATCAAATTACATTCAATTTCCAGGTCCATAGATAAACTGTCATTAATGCACAAAGATATAGGAAATGCCGTTCTTATAATCCTACTCTGAGGAGTCTATTACAGGATAAACTGTAGACAGTTCAATGACTGATTATCTTATTAACAGGGATAAAACAGTATTTCTTCAGATTAGAAATGTGGGAAAAGGAAGTGGATGAAACAGAAGCATTGCTCACAGGAGGAGATAAACAGACAGAAGAGGGGGAGGCCAACTGGATTATGTAAAGTAAAAGTAAGAGTCACAACAAAGGTCAAGTCCAGCCACAGCCTGGTTGGACAGGTAGAATTTTGTTGGAGTACAGCCGCCATTTTGTTTACATACTGTCTCTCCCTTCTTTCAAGCTGCAACAGAACTGAGTAGTTCAACAGAGACCATATGGCCCATAAAACCCAAAACATTTGTTATTGCAGCGGTCACATTTGGAGTAGGAGAGTGAGTCAGTGCATTATTTTGAAAACCAAGAAATAAAAGGGAAGAATCAAACATTTTTTTTCCCTGTCTTTCCTACAGGAGGAGGATGTTGGGGTGATTAAATATTTGATATGGAGAAGTTTCTCTTTATGGAAATATCTGGCTAATAAATGCAGAAGAAAGGGAAGGAAGGAATGGATAGGAAATGACTATCGGGGTTGTAACCATCAGGAGAGTCACAGGGACTGCTGTGCCTCTTTAAGGAAGCAGTGAATATCGCCTACAATTTATTTGTTAAAAACCAAAAAAAAAAAAAAAAAAAAAAAAAAAACAACAACCAAAAAACCCAGAAAACAGTTAATCAAACAGGGCCTCTAGCTCTCACTACCATTTTACAGGAAATAAAGGAGACAGAACAAGATCTGAAGTGGCCCCTTGAAGGTTCAATAGTTGAAACCCACTCTTCAGAAATCTGGTTTCTTTTCCTTTGAACGTTTACTTATTTTGATAGAGAGACAGCATGAGCCAAGGAGGGCAGAGAGATTGGGAGAGAGACAGAATCCCAAGCAGGATCCCTGCTGTCAGAGCAGAGCCTGACATGGGGCTCTAACTCACGAGCCATGAGATCATGACCGGAGCTGAAGTCTGACACTCAACTCACTGAGCTGCCCAGGCGCCCCCGAAATCTTGAACAAATAAACATCAGAGGGAGTCAAATCAGGTGGTGGTGGTGAAGCCTATAGTTTAACAGAGACACTTAAAACCCTTTTCAACCAATCATAATAGATGGGTCTAATTTTTTAATATGAATATTGACTGGATATTCAATGATATGGAGGGACTTTTATTAATTTTGGGGGAGTAATAATGGTATTATGATTAAGTTTTGGGTCCTTATTTTTAAGAGACACATATTGAGATATTTTGCAGATGAAATATTGTGTGTCTGACCTGCTTCAATATAATAAGGCAGGGAGTGGGTGAGAGCATTTCTGGGGACTTGGTAATGAACTTGGGTAGTCGCCACTTGGAGAGTCATTATAATCCTCTCTGGAATTTTATGTATGTTTGAAATGTCTGCAGTGAAAGATTAGCATGTTTCCAATATTCCTAGGGTCAAAATTATGAAATGAGTTCTGAAATGGTCCTACTTTAAATATGAAATTGCATTTAAATATTAAGTTCAGTTACAGCATAGTTATAAAACTTACTTTGCAAACGATTTCATTAATAAATTCTTGGTAAAGGAATTATGATAAAATACTTCTTTAATGAATCAAATCTCCCTTCTTTATTACTTTATTCATATGACATATGGCTGAAGACCACAGGACAGCTACTTCTAAAGCAGGGATAAACCTTTAGACCATTAATTAATTAACCTAATTTACATAATGTTCTTATTTTTGCATAGCTAATGAACTAGAGGTTGATTATAGGCCATTAAGAGTCATTAATAAGTGAAACAGTTATTTAAATATATGAGTTTGTATTACAGACTCACGAGGCAGAGGTCAGTCACGAAATGTTAATAACAATATTAAAAGCATCAGGCATTAAACAAACTAACATTTAGCTTGTAGACTTCATTCACTTCTGAGAGGCTAATTCAGGAACCTGATAACTGGTCTCAGTTCTACAGGCAAACTTGGGCACGTGTAAGAACACTAATGGGTACATTAGCTAAATTTTTATTAGCCTTAGGTTTACATTAAAGTAACGAGAACTAGTTGTAACACACTCACATAAAAGTTAACGCTTTGTCTTTGTTCCGAGAATTTGGAGCTGTTTCTTGAAAACTGCCAAGTTCTACGACCTATATATTTAGGTTTTTCTTTCTAAATCTCTTTCTTTTTTTTTTTTTCTCAAATAAAGATGGCAAATACAGTTTTCAAATAGCTTTCATATTTTTCTTAGTTGCAAGAAGGTTGTTTACATTATATAATTTAGAACCACTCTAACTTTTTGACTCCTGGTTTAGACAATTCAGTTGACAATTTGAAGCTTCCTCTATATTTTATAAAAATATAATTGCCCGCAGCTTAAAGATTTTAAAAGCTGAAGAAACTTGCCTGCTATTTAAAATTTTTTTAGTGTTTATTTTTGAAAGAGAGAGAGACTGTAAGCAGGGGGGGGTCAGAAAGAGAGAGGGAGACACAGAATCCGAAGCAGGCTCCAGGCTCCGAGTTCAGCACAGAGCCCCATGAGGGGCTCAAACTCACAAATAGTGAGATCATGACCTGACATGGTCAGATGCTTAACCGACTGAGCCACCCAAGTGCCCCTGGCCTGCTATTTTTAAACAATTTGATTATGCAAGTGATGAATAATCACTGAACACAACTTAATTCCTTTAATTCCAAAGGTACACCCTGTATAATCTGATTTTTTTTTTCAAATGACTTGGTTGTACCCTTACAAGCAAGGTGCAGCTCTTTACCTAGATCAGGAATCATTATTGTCATGACCATCCACTACTGACCTGGAAGAGGAGATTGGAGGGCACATCTCCTGGTCTCCTTTCTCACACTGCCTGGAGCTCTCTCCCTCTGGCACCTGCATCCTCCTGGGGCCTCTCACTCACTCTTCCTTTTCCCTGCTCCCCCTTCTACAGAGGCTGATTTTTTTTCCTTTTTTTTTTAATATGAAATTTATTGTCAAACTGGTTTCCATACAACACCCAGTGCTCATCCCAACAGGTACACTCCTCAATGCCCATCACCCACCCTCCCCTCCCTTCCACCCCCCATCAATCCTCAGTTTATTCTCAGTTTTTAAGAGTCTCTTATGGTTTGTCTCCCTCCCTCTCTAACTTTTTTTTCCCTTCCCCTCCCCCATGGTCTTCTGTTAAGTTTCTCAGGATCCACATAAGAGTGAAAACATATGGTATCTGTTGCTCTCTGACTGACTTATTTCACTTAGCATAACACTCTCCAGTTCCATCCACATTGCTACAAAAGGCCATATTTCATTCTTTCCCATTGCCTAGTAGTATTCCATTGTGTATATAAACCACAATTTCTTTATCCATTCATCAGTTGATGGACATTTAGGCTCTTTCTGTAATTTACCCAAGGGATACCAGAGTACTGACGCATAGGGGCACTCATACCCCAGTGTTTATAGCAGCACTTTCAACAATAGCCAAATTATGGAAAGAGCCTACGGACGCTGATTGAAGGAGCACCAGCACGGGAAGGACCCGGAGCCAAAGGTCACTGTTTCAGAGTCCCATTTCACGCTCTCTCTGGGCCTCTGTTCTACCAATGATTAGATTAGATTTTTCTCTGGTCTTCTATACTGTTAAAAAGTTGGTGTGATTATAAAAAGATGAACTCCCTGAAGTACAAAGGAGTATTAACTGTGTGGATGGAAAAGACCAGCCTTTCTCTCGTTATTAGTAATATCTCCCAGAACCTCTGCTGGGTCCCTTCACAAATTGGCTTTACTTGCTCTCCTGTGCATCCCACAGACAGGTGTGGGAGAAAGATTTTGGAGTGAAAAGATGTGAGCTTCAATCTCCAGGTTTTCATTTACCTATAGTGTCATTTTTTAAAAAGTCACTTAACCTTTTCTTATCTTGTCTTTGTAAAATAGGAATAATAATTTTCATCTCCTAGAAACGGATGTGAGTTAAATATCACGCCATGCATAATTTACAATATATGTTAGTCGCTGTTTGAAGATGCATTTTCCACATTTTCCTCTGCACTTAAGAAAATCCGTAAGTACAAGAAGCCACACAATTGAGAGAATGTCGAACAATCCCCTCCCGTTAACAGTACATTCCAGAGAGTTCGCCAGTCTTACAGTGAGACTGAGAATAAAGGTTATTCTAACAACAGCGTATACAAAATTTGGAGACGGCATGTTATTGCCTTGATATTTCAGGAGTACGAAATCGCTCCTTGCGCTGTCCTGCCTCAGCGGCTGAAGTGGACGTGGGGTCAGCCCCAAGCGCTGATGGTCTCCCAAGCTCTCCCCTGATAACTTTCAGACATGTGTATTTCATTAGGAAACGAGCAGAAGCACCCCAAAATTCTTAAAAGTGCTGAAGTAACATGACTCACTTTTCGAAGGAACTCGGAGATTGGCGAGGACCACTTCCAGGGAATCAGCCTGGACGCGAAGCACATAGCTCGTTCTTGTCTCGTAATCCAGAGGGGCATTGACATAGATAACACCCGTGATGTTGTGGATTCCAAACAGACCTGCAGTTAAAACACAGCTTCTTGATCATTTCCCTCACACTATAAGAGGAAAATTAAAAAGTCGCTTTAAAAGCCCTGTGATTTTAAAAGCACTTCTTTTTTTTTTAAAGTGTATTTTTGAGAAAGGGAGTGGGGGAGGGGCAGAGAGAGAGAGAGAGAGAGAGAGAGGGAGAGGGAAACTCTCAGGCAGGACCCATGCTGTCAGCACGGAGCCTAGTGCAGGGCTCGATCTCATGAACTGTGACATCATGACCTGAACTGAAATCAAGTGCCGGATTCTTAACCAACTGAGCCACCCAGGCGCCCCTAAATCACTTCTTGTAACAAGAGTAATGCGTGAGGGGTGCCTGGGTGGCTCTGTCGGTTAAGCCTCTGCCTTGGGCTCAGGTCATGATCTCACTGTACATGGGTTCGAGCCCTGCATCGGGCGCTGTGCTGACAGCTCAGAGCCTGGAACTTGCTTCTGATTCTGTGTCTCCCTCTCTCTCTGAGCCTCCCCCACTCACAGTCTGTCTTTCAAAAATAAATAAATGTAATACGTAATACGTGAAAGTGACAGGAGGCTTTCACAAACTTCAGATTATCATCGGCGCATCCTTACGTGAATACCCTGATTTTCCAGTTACTTTGAGATTCTCCTGGAAATCAGTGTCTCATCAGTCAATTACATTTGGGAAGCACTGCACACTCCATCAGTCACAGTGGATTTGGATGGTCCTCCACATCCTAGGGGGCATTAGACGTTGGTGATATTTAGGGAGGGGGCATAACAGCACAGTGGGAACAAAGAAGAAAGGCAGCAAGAAAAGTAAGATGTGAGCACTGGCTGCAGGGAGAGTGATTTCTAGTTAATGGTTGGTCATTGAAACACTTAGAATTTCCTTGAAAATTGCTTAACGGCATTTATTTATACTCATTCATACAAATATTCGATATTGAATCTTTATGTACTTACTACATGTATATTGACTCTTTCCTGACCGCTTACGACATGCCTGGCCGTCCAGTTTATCAAAAGAGAAAAACAGGACAACAGGGAGACAACAGGAAGCACAAGTGGGGGAGGGGCAGAGAGAGAGAGAGAGAGAGACAGAGAGAGAGAGAGAGGGAGGGAGGGAGAGGGGCACAGAATCCAAAGCAGGCTCCAGGCTCTGAGCCCAAAGCGGGGCTTGAACGCACCAACTGCGAGATCATGACCTGAGCCGAAGTCAGACGCTTAACTGACTGAGCCTCCCCAGGCGCCCCAAATGTACCAATTGCTTTTAAGTTGGAGAGGATTTTATTAGAAAAATGGGGTAAGTAGTAATTCAATCCGAAATGAATCTCAGAGCCCAGTTGGTTAGTTTATGGCGAAAACAGAGACTGAGGATCCACTCACCGTCTTCGTTTCCTGAGACAATGGTGTACACGATACTCTGGTTGACGGCCGCTGCAGAAATGACACCAACCGTTGTGCCTCTGGCAGCAAGTTCGCTCACCGGAGGGGGTCTGCAGGTTTTAGAAGATGATTCATTTTTTACAGTCCATTTGTCAAGACAGAGTTTGGAATTCAATAATACAATGTGTTAGTTTAAGTGTGTCTGTGCGTTTATTTGAATAATACATTTTCTGAAGTTTTCACGGTAGTCCCACATTGAGACGCCAGCCCTAAGAAACTGGGCTCAAAATGATGCAAATGATCTCGGTTACGAATGCCATGTCACCTGCGTTATTTTTAATTTAATTTAAAAATAAATTATAATTAAATAAAATTAAATTAAATAAATTATAATTAATATAAAAATAAAAATATAATTTAATTTCAGATACTATTTTATTATCTGCCAAACATTCTACAAAATTCTCTCTACTCGTTTCTCTACGGTACCTTCTGAACTGAAAGCCAGCGGTTCCGATCTGCTCCCTCAACTTGCTAAAGTGTAATGTTGCTCTTGTGTTGTTGACGTTAGCAAACTCAAGCAAATAGCTTCCAGATGACTCTTTCTAGCCCTTATTCTTGCTCGACCGGGAAGCTCTAATGGTTCTAAGAGTATGTGAACAGATGGTGTCACAAAACTCACCTTTCTCTTGAACTCACTTATTTCACTCAACTGCAGCCATGTGATGCCCTCAGTATTGGGATTATTCACTTAATTTCCAATCTGTATTTCCAACAACACATCTCATTCTCAAATTCTCCATTTTATTTTACGATATCGGTCACTCTAACTAGGCTATCCTAGCTTTAATCGTAAGTTAATGAAAATAATCTCGCTTTTATAAAACACAGGTATTTATACTACCCAGATCCAACAGATTTAAAAAAAAAATTGGCAACTGAGAGGTTTGGACAGCATCTCTGAATCTTTCTGTGGTCTAGCCAATCTACCTAGTACATGCAACTTCTGTAACCTTCCTCATCTTTCCTCCAGCTGACAAGACGAACCCTGCTGTCATTTGTTCCACATGACTTTTTCTTAGGATACTTACTCTTCTAATATCACTGCTTACTTTTCTCTCCATGCTCTCAATTCTTCTCTTCTGGATTACACTGTGTGGTTACCCTGTGCGGTCACTGAGCCCTTTGATAACAAATCCTGAACTATAATAACATTCCGGAAAATTAATTCTATCCCACCCTTTATAAACATGTCCAGATTGCTGAGCTCTTTGCCCCTTTAGTCCATATGCTCTGTTAAGCGACCTAAATGTAAATAAAGTGATCTCCTTTACAGACACTTTAACCCTTAATGGGGGTCCATATATATTCACTATACGTTCAAGACCTACTTTTTTTTTTTTTTGCTAAAGAATAAACACTCACCTATATAACTTTTAATGAAAATGATAAAGTATGTATGTACACATGTATTTTGTTCTCGCCTTCCTTTGTTACAGTATCCAAATGACACTTTGGACAACGACACCTCCTCCATACCCCGTATAAGTGGTTGGGGTAAGGTCTCCCCAGGCCCCAGGGTGTATGGATAGACTCATTATCCACCTCTGGCCACTGAGGGTACTTTTTCTCCTTTGCTTAGTGTTCATGTCTCCTGTAAAACCAATGGCAGTCTTGCCCAGAAATTTTATTTTAAGTGCTAGAAAAAAATGTTTGCAAGAATTTTCATGTTTTTTGATGTTACCCTGTGAGAAGGTTCTTGTTGATCACGATACCAACACAAATGAAATAACCACAGGCTGGAAATAGATCCCTTGGACTAGTATTCTAAATGCTGCTATACTTAACACGAGGTGAGTTCATCATTTCAGCCACTGAAACACATTGTCTTTTATCTAGGATTTCTATCATATCCAACCAAAAATGTTCCCACTAATTAAAAAAGAAGATGTTTAGGTTAGAAAAGGAGACATTTGCCGAGGCAGATACTTGTAAAATAAGATATCTGAGATAACAATTACATTCTATGAGCAATTTATGTACATGTGGGCACAGTGTCAGTTTAGTGAGATAAAGACGCCTCTGGTAATTTGAACGGAGACGGTAATAGTCTACCACAAAAAGGAGACATTTACCAAAGCGACACAAAGGCTGGTTTTGATGGGGCTTTTGTATGACACTTTCGTAGGATATTTCAGATGATAAAGGAGACTTTAAAATGATTTGCTGTTTGTCCCATTGCTTAGTGATTGACCATGGTGGCTGTGAAGTCAAACACCTGGAAAGGACTAAAATCAGAGAGTCATGGAAACACGATCGTCTCCAAAATGGACCTCAACGATCGCTCCCCCTGGTATTCCTTCCTTTGTCTCACCCGACAGCCAGGCTGTGGCTGGATGTGAATCAACAGAACAAGGCAAAGAAAATGACTTGTCACCCCAGTGATTCCATTACATAAGACTGTAGATTGTAGGCTCTGACTCCCTCCCTCGCTGGATTGGATGAAGGGGACAGGGAACTGAGAGTGATGTTGCCACCACTCAGCAAGGAACTGAAGCCCTCGGCCCAACATCCCTCTCAACTGAATTCTACCACCAACCACATGAGTTCAGAAGCAGCCCTTTCTCTAGTCAAGCCTCACAGGAGACAGTACTCCTGGCCACCACCTCGATTCAAGCCTGGGTGCGACTATGAAAACAGAACACAGGCAACCTAATTTTGACCTTCAAAAACTTCAAGACGATGTATGTGCTGTTTTCACTCATCACGTTTGTAAAGATAAGGCCACGTGCAAGAATAATGGACACACGTGGCTTGAATGTTAGGAGCAATGAGTTGTCAATGTATGAAGATCTTAATGTTGACATAAGAAAATGTTGACATAAGAAAATGCTGACATAAGAAATGTTGACATAAGAAAATGTTGACATAAGAAAACACACGTCGGCCATATTCTGGGGTGACCTTCATAACCTGAATTTCCTCTCGTGGAAGTAACATTGCTTAAATTGTTTGCTTGTCTATCTTGTTACTACTCATGAGCTGAGAGCTAAGTTTTATACTTCCTATAATTAATTTCTTGTCAGATTCTTATAAAGTACAGAAATATAAAGTCTGCAGCTAATGTACCTTCAGCTTTAACGTTAGAAAAATGCCAGCTTCATTTCAAACTTTAAAAACAACATTTCGGGGTGCCTGGGTGGCTCAGTCGGTTGAGCATCCGACTTCAGCTCAGGTCATGATCTTGTGGTCTGTGATTTCAAGCTCCGTGTCGGGCTCTGTGCTGACGGCTCAGAGCCTGGAGCCTGCGTCGCATTCTGTGTCTCCCTCTCTCTCTGCCCCTCCCCCACTCATGCTCTGTCTCTCTCTCTGTCAAAAATAAATAAACGTTAAAAAAAAATTCAGGGGCGCCTGGGTAGCTCAGGTCCTGGGGACCCTTCCTAGACATCTTCAGTCAAGCTGGGTCTCTGTCCCCCCAGGAGATACAGATAAGAGCACTGTAATGACAGTGGTTCTATCTTTAACAGATATGGGCCGTGAACGCTGGAGACACTGATGGTTTCATCCCCTTAAAACACCTCCAGGAAGGACCTTCAGAGACTCTTCCACAGCGGTGGATCCCAGCAGGGTTGGATGCCCATGGGTACCGCCACACCCCCCATGGAGCCTGGCTGTGATTTATCCCCCGAGGCCAACACTTTGGGCTTTCTTGGGCGTTTTAAATAAAACCTCCAGATTCTGAATACAACTCCAACATCACCTAAACTAGCTCTTAAACAAAGCCTAAATCATATTTCAATTTAAGAAGCTCAGGTGTGAGAGATATCAAATTTACATGTGATTCGGTCATTAATCTCACTATTCGCATTCTCCTTGCCTCCCCTAACTTTTACATGTAAAACGGCTGTATACTTTTTGACACCACATTTTTTTTTTGTTTTTTTTTTTACAGCAGTTTTCTTTTTTTAAAATTCAATTTTTTTTCTAAGTTTATTTATTTATTTTGAGAGAGAGACAGAGAGGGAGAGTGAGAGAGACAGAGAATCCCAAGCAGGCTCCCCACTGTCAGCACAGAGCCCAACACGGGGCTCAGATCCACAAACCGTGAGATCGTGACCTGATCAGGAACTGGATGCTTAACGGACTGAGCCACCAGGCGCCCCCAGAGTGGTTTTAGATTTCCTGCAAAATTAAACAGAAAGTATAGAGATTCTATATGCACTCCCACCCCTAGTTGTCCATATTATTAACACCCTGCGTTAGTGTGGCTCATTTGTTAAAACTGATGAGCCTGTACGGATACATAATTATCAACTAAAGTCTTTTGTTGACATGAGGTTGTTCTTGCCTTGTATACTTCTATGGGTTTAGACTGATTTATGATGTCACATAGCCATCACTACAATAGCATACACAATAGTTTTGGTGACGTCAATTTCTCCTTTTCTTCAGTTATTCATCCCTCCTTCTGCCTGAACCTCTGGAAACCACTGATCTTTATACTGTCTGTGTACTTTAATGTTTATTTTTGAGAGAGAGACAGAGCACGAGATGGGGAGGGGAAGAGACAGAGAGAGACACACACACAGAATCCGAAGTAGGTTCCCAACTCAGGGCTTGAACTCATGAACCGTGAGATCATGACCTGAGCCGAAGTCAGATGCTCAACCTACTGAGCCATCCAGGTGCCCCAGTGCCATTCTATTTTTACTGCTTACATAATATTTTGTACTAAAAAACATTTTTTTTTTTAATTTTTTTTTCAACGTTTATTTATTTTTGGGACAGAGAGAGACAGAGCATGAACGGGGGAGGGGCAGAGAGAGAGGGAGACACAGAATCGGAAACAGGCTCCAGGCTCTGAGCCATCAGCCCAGAGCCTGACGCGGGGCTCGAACTCACGGACCGCGAGATCGTGACCTGGCTGAAGTCGGACGCTTAACCGACTGCGCCACCCAGGCGCCCCTAAAAAACATTTTTTTAATCTTTATTTTTGAGAGAGACAGAATGCCAGCAAGGAAGGGGCAGAGAGAGAGGGAGACACAGAATCCAAAGCAGGGTCCAGGCACTGAGTTGTCAGCACAGAGCCCGATGCGGGGCTTGAAGCCACAAACTGTGAGATCACGACCCGAGCCAACCGACGCTTAACCGACAGAGCCACCCAGGCGCCCTGACTGTCTGTATACTCTTGCCTTTTCCAGACTATATGTACGTGAGCTTCCCCTGTGTCATTTGGGGGCTTTATATTTTTATTGCTCAGTCACATTAGACTGTAAGAATGTACAACGAACAGCTGCTTTTGAGTAAGAAGAAAATTGATCAAAATAACTCCAAACTTATCGTTTAGAAATCTATCTTTGTAGATGAAGTGGAATCCAGAGAAGTTAACTGATACATAACTTATATGCAAAATACTTATAATTTTCTTATGGATGCATAAATTAATACATAGATATCTGCTTAATGTTTCAAATTGGTTATTTGAAAATATAGATGACAATAAATCTCTCTCAATTAAATACATTTTAACATATCTGAATCATCTGAATAATGGCTACATAATTATAGATTTTGCAGTTTTCAATGGCAGACCCAGTTTTTACAGTATAAATATAGATGAAACAATTATTCTACAATTTAAAATCTAGTTTTATTGTCGGGTTCAAGAAGTAACAGTAAAAGTAAATGTTATATGTGTTACATAAAGCTCCTAATTATTTTAAATGCTGTGCAGTTTAGGATATAAAAGTGTGTGTAAATAGACGCTATAAAATTTCACTGGGATTCAATCTCGCTCTATTGCTTTCTTTCTACTGAGAGACAAATCTAATTTATTTTGACATGTCTGAATTCAATATATTTGCAAATCAGTGTCAATTAAGGAACTGTTTTTATATCTACTATAAGGGAATTTAATGAAAATAGGAAGGAAAAAAAATCCACTGGAACTCCTATTATTTGTAACCTTGGAGTAACTGCGTCAGGGTGATCTGATTTTAAATATTTAACCAAGACAAGTGGTTTTAAAAGAACATGAATCAGGAGAGAAATGGCTGCTTTCCCAGTACTTTTACGGTGGGTTATAGAAAAGAAGATTAGTAAAGGACCAAGTGGTTAGAAACTGCTTTTTGTTTTTTGTTTTTTTGTGTTTTTTACATCTTTTCCAAAGCGTACTTGCTTTTTAAGAGTTTGGATTCTTTTCAGATCCATGAAGTGTCTCCATGTTGAAGACAAGCAAACCTAAGCCCTGAGTAGTAACAATTCCTCAAGTCCAGAAAACTATTCGAAATCCAAACCTGCAGTCTCAGGTGTGTGTCTTCCTTGGTTTCATTTATTGTTCTCATTAACAGACCTTTTCTAATCTCTCTTAGTCACTGGTTCCCAAACTTTATAAGAATTAGCTGAAGAACTTATTAAATTTTCAGATCTTCAAGGCGCCTGGGTGGCTCAGTCTGTTAAGTGTCCGACTTCAGCTCAGGTCATGATCTCACAATTGGCGGGTTCAAGCCCCACATCGGGCTCAGGGCTGACAGCTCAGAGCCTGGAGCCTGCTTCGGATTCTGTCTCCTTTCTCTGCCCTTCCTCTGCTCACACTCTGTCTCTCTCAAAAATAAATACACATTTAAAAAAATCGTAAAATTTTCAGATCTCCTGGATGTTTAAAGATTCTGGTTTAGTAGGTCTATGGGGTCAGACCAAGGAATATCATTTATAAAATTCTGGCCCTCATACTTACTACCTATGGGACCCTGCAAAAATTCTTACCTTTCCTGTTCTTATTTCTTTACCTGTAAAGTGGGGACATTACTTACTTAGAAAATCGTGGCGTGTACTAAGCGACACATGTACAAAAAGCTTTCCTTAAACCTAGCACATCATAAGTACTCCATAAATTATAGCTTTATTAATACACTATTTTATGGGCTATACATCTGGAAGTTTAGCATAAACAGTATAATGATATACAAGCTTGTCTTACAGACAGGAACAATAGAAAATAAAACTTAAATACTTTCCAGCAAAAGAAGTCACTAACGAAGCACCTAAGACAACTTATTAAATGGGTGCGAATACTTGCAAACGATATATCCATAAGGAGTTAATATTCAAAATACATAAATAACTTCTACATCTCAGCATCAAAAAAGAATAATCTAATCTAAAAATGGGCAAATGAATAGACTTTTCTCCAAAGAAGATATACTAATGACCAACAGGTATATGAAAAGATGCTCAACATCACTCGTCAGGGAAATGCACATCATAACCATGACGAGCTATCACTTCACACCTGTCAGAATGGCTAAAATCAACAACACAAGAAAGAGCAGGTGCTGGTGAGGATGTGGAGAAAGGGGACCCCTTGTGCACTGTTGGTGGGAATGCAAACTGCTGCAGCCGCTCTGGAAAACAGCATGGAGGTTCCTCAAAAAATGAACAGCAGATACATGAGAGTGATGAATCACTGAATTCGACTCCTGAAAACAGTATTACCCTATATGTTAACTTATTACAATTTAAATGACAATTAAAAAAAAGCGTATGTCTGAATATTTTTAAAAGTAAGGATTTTGGACTGAAGATCAAAAATTGCTTGATTTGGCCCTAGATTCAAGTATGACTCCCACTTTTTTCACATTTAGATCTCCTGAAAAATAATCAGATGGCCTCCTTTCAATCATAAAGAGACAGTCACATCAATGCTTCTGCTATAGGACACTTATGAGGATTTGCTACGGTAACTCACTACACCTGCCCTCACCTTCCTGCATAGTTCTCAGAGCTTGAACTATGCCACTTGATGTTTCAAAATAAAGGAGTGCATTTCTTGTTGTTGTCAAAAAAAAAAAAAAGAGAGAGAGAGGGAGAAAAGAAAAACAGAATTACGGCAATGCTACATCTGGGGTACACACACAAAAGAAAAGAAATCACTATTTTGGAGAGTTAGTTGCACTCCCATATTTACTGCAACAATATGGTTTATCATAGCAGTTTACTTATCACAGCCAAGACATGGAGACGACCTGTGTGTCCACTGGTGGATGAATGGATAAAGAAAAAAAAAAAAAACACACGTATTTTATATTACTGGCTTCTGCTTTGGAAAACTCACAGTTGTAAATGATTTCTCTGCCTCTCTGAGATGTAAATCTTTTAAAAAGCCAGGACTGCTTCCCTCAAGGACCTGAGTTTGAAACATCATCATGAAGGGAAATAGAGGACCTGACACCCACAGGGTAGGATCTGGACTTGGGTGGCAATCACTCCAAATTGTGAGGGTTATGCAGTAACAGGTGATGGAGGCACATAGGAAAAACAAAATTCTGGTCACAAATACCAATCCAGGAGTCATCAAGCATTTATAGGACACCTAGCTTGAGCACAGTACTGTATTTATAGGTAGCAATGACCCTATGATTCATTTACCTGTGACAGCCCCCAGTCGTGCCCATTGCCCTGGTTTAAATTATTGTAGGGTGTCCCCCTTTACTCTCATTAGTGTCCTACTTTGGGCAATAAATCATATGATCTTCACTGCATTAGACACCATAGGGATACAGTTAAGGGGGAAACGTAGCTCTCTCACTTAAATCTACATTCTACCCAGTGAGATGAAGCACATATGTACTCAGGTTTACTTCTTTCCACTTTGGATTCCACGTATTTTGCTATTAGTGTAGTAACTCCTGCTTTCCCTTGTTTGCAATCGCCTGGACTATCTCTCCCCGTCAGTCTCTTGGTGTGTGTGTATGTGTGTGATTTCCTCTTAAATATGCTGTTTAGGGGTGCCTGGGCGGTTCAGTCAGTTGAGTTTTCAACTTTGGCTCAGGTTATGATCTCACAGTTTGTGGGTTCAAGCCCCGCGTCGGGCTCTGTGCTGACAGATCAGAGGCTGGAACCTGCTTTCGATTCTGTGTCCCTCCCCTGTTCATGCTCTGTCTCACTCTGTCTCTCAAAAATAAATAAATGTAAAAAAAATAATTAAAAAAAAATATGCTGTTTACTGGCCTAGAACCCCATGTGAAAAGCTGACCAGAAACAACACAGGATGAGAAGATGAGGCAAAGGGCACAGCCACTGAGCTCCAGAGCACCTTGGAGATGCACGACTTCGCCATTATAAATCGGTGATAAAAATGCCATGATTGTAAATCAACATTTCAGTCGTGCAAAAATCTACTTTCCTGATGGATTGGGGAAGCGGAGTGATCTTCCATGAAACACCTCTGCTGGTATCTCTTGCTTCACATCAGTCAGTGTCCTTGGAATCTCCGTGATAACGAACAAGGTCGGTAGTGGGGCTCCTAAGAGCCTTCACATCTGCTCCCCTCCACCCAGTCCCTCCCCAAGATCCATCCTGATGCTCTATGTCAGATCTCGATTTTAGGAAAGTCTCCAGCTTCCCTCCTTCTGGACCTGACTGCACACTGCTCTCTTCCTGGCACAGTCCTGCTTCATTCTTTAGGGCTGTACCTCACCGCTGCTTTATCTGGGAGATTTTCATGTAGGTCTCACCTATGTCTGTCCCTCGCCACTGTCCAGATGTGGCCCGAGCTGCCATTGTCCTTTGCGTGTGATCCCATGGCTTTCTTTTGACTAAGTCCCCACTGATGCACTCAGACCCCTTCCCGGCTGACGTCCGCAGCGGTCAAGTTTCTTTTTAAGTTCCCATCTACCCTCATCACCTTTAGTCCGAGGTGCTCACCAAGGTTCAGCAGTTTCCCAGTGCTCCGGGAATGAAATGTCGCAGATTTCCGTGTCATGTCACAGCCCTGTCACTGTCTCTTCTTCAACAACACTGACCTTCCCCCAATTCCTGGAATGTGTCCTCCTCCTGTCCAGTGAGAACTTCTTATTTCCTCCCAGTTCCTGAGCCCATCACTGCTTCCCACTTATTCACATGTCTGCCATTTCCAGGGAAATCTTCTCTCACGTCCTTTGTGGCTTGCCCCCGTGTGCTCTGTTGAAAGTGCCCATGGGGCCACGCTCCGTTCATAGATGTCACGTGTCAGTTTGCAATTTTAACCTGATTGCTATGGTCATTGTTTTGTTCCAAAGGAGTGAGTTCCTCATCACTGGGGTGGCTGTTCCAGGATGTCCAAATGGGAGCTTATCTGAAACTGTAGGACTGTAACAGCTCACATGAGTTCTGCCTCTTGTATTCCCAGCAAAAGACCAAGGTTTTGTGTTTGTTTCATTTTTTACTGAGAAAATTAGTGCACTTTTGTGTTGTGTGTGTGTGTGTGTGTGTGTGTGTGTGTGTGTTGCTGGAGACAATTACTTACACTTCATTTTTTTTACTTTTAGTTTTTTGGCATAAGTCTGTACTTGTGTGCTGGCAGGGCACCAATAACACGTACGTAATCAGTGTTGCTTCTATTCTCGCTGTGTATAAACTCATTTTTTAAAAATGTTTATGTTTTGATAGAGGGGTGGGAAGGCAGAGAGAGAGGGAGACACAGAATCTGAAGCAGGCTCCAGGCTCTGAGCTGTTAGGACAGCACAGAGCCCTAAGCAGGGCTCGAACTCCCAGACCGGGAGATCATGACCAGAGCTGAAGTTGGATGCTCTACTGACTAAGCCACCCAGCTGCCCCTCACTGTGTATAAACTCCTTGAGAACGATGCCTACGTCTTAAAAATCTTTGCATGGCCAACACCTGGGACAAGCCTGTTAAAGAATAAAATCACAGGGGCGCCTGGGTGGCGCAGTCGGTTAAGCGTCCGACTTCAGCCAGGTCACGATCTCACGGTCTGTGAGTTCGAGCCCCGCGTCGGGCTCTGGGCTGATGGCTCAGAGCCTGGAGCCTGTTTCCCATTCTGTGTCTCCCTCTCTCTCTGCCCCTCCCCCGTTCATGCTCTGTCTCTCTCTGTCCCAAAAATAAATAAAAATGTTGAAAAAAAAAATAAATAAATAAAAAAAATTAAAAAAAAAAAAAGAATAAAATCACAGCTATTTTTTTAAGCATGTGCTCTGTACTATGTTCTTCACAAAGCTCTTTGTCTCACATATAAATACTTATACAATGTTTATATCTCTAGGAAAGCAGGCCTCAGGGAGCTTCAGTAACTTCATCAAGTTCAACCAACACCTGACATCCAGCAGCCATGATTCAAACCTTGGCATTGTTGTGTCATTTTGCCTCATAAAAGTTTGCATTAATTATTAATAAAATAAAAATAATGTGCCCTAGTATATGTTACACTTGAACTAAAAAGTTCCCACAGATGTAATGCAATGAGAGAAGAATGGAATCTATGACAACACTCTTTGTATCTGAAAACTTGTTTTCAATTGTAAACAGTGGATTGAAACAATAGCCAAATTATGGAAAGAGCCTAAATGTCCATCAACTGATGAATGGATAAAGAAATTGTGGTTTATATACACAATGGAGTACTACGTGGCAATGAGAAAGAACGAAATATGGCCCTTTGTAGCAACGTGGATGGAACTGGAGAGTGTGATGCTAAGTGAAATAAGCCATACAGAGAAAGACAGATACCATATGGTTTCACTCTTATGTGGATCCTGAGAAACTTAACAGGAACCCATGGGGGAGGGGAAGGAAAAAAAAAAAAAAAAAAAAAAAAAAAAAAAAGGACGTTAGAGTGGGAGAGAGCCAAAGCATAAGGGACTCTTGAAAACTGAGAACAAAATGAGGGTGATGGGTATTGAGGAGGGCACCTTTTTGGGATGAGCACTGGGTGTTGTATGGAAACCAATTTGACAATAAATTTCAAAAAAAAAAATTAAAAATAAACAGTGGATTGATTGATTATTTAGTTATTTATTATAGAGGCTGGGGGGCACCAGAGAAAGAGAGAGAAAGAATCTGAAGCAGGCTCTGGACTCAATGTGGAACTTGTGGGGTCGATGTGGGGCTCAATCCCATGACCTCAGGATCATGACCCTGAGCCAAGATCAAGAATCAGATTCTAAACCAACTGAACCACCCAGGCACTCCTCTAAATAGTGGATTTAATTTTTTGAAGATTGATTGATTGATTTAGAAGTGGGGGAGGGATAGAGAAAGGGGGAGTGAGAAAACCCCAAGCAGGTTCCGCACTGTCAGTATGGAGCCCAATGCGGGGCTTGAACTCATGAACTGAGATCATGACCTGAACTGAAACCAAGAGTCAGTCGCTCAACCTACTGAGCCATCCGGACGCCCTGTCAGTGGATCTAGAAAGAACTGCTCAAACCTGCGTCCTTTGTTGCTGGTGGGCTGGTTTCACTCTGCCGTGTGAGCAAATGTCAGACTCTACTATAACCTTGAAGATGTGAAGGAGAATTAAATTCCATGCGGATACACAGGGAGCCTATGAAAGCAGTAATGAAGACCGCTGGAGCTACTCTTTCAGTAGTTAACAAGGCAAAATCTATTACCTTTGAGGCAAGATTTTAGTAGCGCCATAAAAGCACAGGAAATGTTATCTTCAGGTAAAGTCAACTCTCATATTGGACAATAAATCTAAATTAAAATAGTAAACAACCCTAGCAAACAAGTAAGGCCCTCTGCATTTATTTTATATGATAGTAAGAGTTTTCAGATTGCTTTTTTCTTCTTTAGTTTTTGGAACCAAGACCAAAAGTTCTTCCTAAACTATTGTACTTACTGATTAAAAATCTTTTCTCAAAGTCCCATGTCCAAACCTGTGCGGTTTATATGAGAATAATGGCAACACTCCTCAATGTAAGGTAACTTTAATTCTCTTGACTAATGGGACGGTCACCAGAGCAGCTCACCATTTCCTTGGCCATTGTGATAACATTGTTTTCATTTTTCATAGCATATAAAAACGGATTTCTGGATTTTAAATTACACTTTCTCTCTGTTTTTGCATATCAGGAGGTAGACTGTTAATCCTTTTTAGTTCTTCATAAAATCTACTCTTTTTATTCTTTAATATAAAGCCTTTTGAGAAACTTATTTTAAATATAAATGGTATGAGATTTTTGCATTGCCATTTATTATAAGATTAAGTCAAATTGACCAGCAGAGTATCAATCTTTTACTTTATGAGGGAAACCAAAAAGATTATTTTCTTTATTCAAGGTATTTGAATTTTTGAAGGATGTCAAGATATTTATATGCATAATATTCTTATTTTGGACTTAATATATTAAATGTGAAGAACACTGGAAATTAAATATGACTCAATATTTTTCTAAGAGTTAGCAAATATCAACTTTTTCAAGAGGTTAATAAAAATACCTTAGGAACATTTGCCTCTTCTCTATGGTATACATACAAATATAAATTTTGAATTTCTGCTTTTATGGAAATTACATTTTAAAACACAGGAATCCTTAAAAATGAATATAAATGTGGCATTAAATCACACAAAGTTTAATAATCAATGTTGATACACTTCCATTTTAAATAAATACCAAAGGTATGTCTATATTGTAGCATATTTGTTTGGAAAATTTGTAAATAATTGTCTTTGGTAAAATTTTTGATAAATTGTATAAGGTACTGCATTTTTCATTCAAAATCAATATTCACATTTGGACTCCATGATCTATTCCAGACGCGCTGACCTTTCCATGATATTTACCTCTAGAACCGAGGACAAGTGAGTCCCTGTGTGTTTAGTCCATCATCCTGGGATGAAGGTCAAATATTCTTCGAATGCTAACTCACTTGACCTATAGGAGTCAATCTATTCTTAAGTAATATGTGTTTGAACTACTATGAGGATTTTGATGCTTCTGTCTGGATTAAATGGAAAGATAACATAAAATGTACTTTCTGACTATGACACTATGACTATTTTCCAGAAGAGCCAAGTAGATAATTGACTAAGCCCTCTTATCAGATATGGCCACGTGGCAGCAATGAGAGCGCCCCAACAGATCTCCAGTTACAGGAGGCGCCCTTGACCGAGGTTCCATTGCTGTGCCCTGAAGTCCACGGCTGTGTTTAGGTGCAGGCCACGCTTCCTAGGTGCCCCTTCCTGATTGTGATTCAGAAAAGCGGAGATGCTAAGGTGAGTCCCTTCCTAGGAGACAATGGACTTCTCCAACTTGTGACTATCGTTTGAGGGATCCCTGATCATCGTGCAGAACGTATTGAAATGACGCAGTGGCCACTTCAGTGGCACACCAGCCTAGGATGTTCTACGCAAACTTCTGTCTTCTTCCCTCGAGGTCAGAATGAATGTGGTTTGAAGGTTCCCTAGGCTTACTCTGCTCTCTGCTCATTTCTCTCACAAAAGTATTTTCCCTAAAGAACCTGTTAAGTCTCATCTGGATGTTTAATTGCTAGGGGATGGACCAAAACTAACCCAGGAGATCACAGGCACTAAAGTTTAAGAGGGAGTATTAGTATTTCAGAAGATATAAATTAAATTTAAAATATCCATGGACATTTAGAAATCCAATTCTAGGGAAAGTAAAGACATTTAAAAAAATGTTTGCTAAAGACTCTTAATATATAATACAATAAGTATTAATATATAGAAATATTAAAATAAAGAAGAATAAATTGAATAGATTTACTATAAATTGATTTTTGTAGAGACAAAAAAGAAAATCTTAAGGGTTATAATTAGCCATTATGTAAATATTACAACGAAGAGGAAGAGTTTGTCATATGTTGTAAGATACACTAAACTAGTAGAAGAAACTGTAATTAACATTTATTTCAGGTCAGCAACCACATGGTTAATATAATTTTTTTTATCACATTAATGGCAGACGTTGCCAAGTATACAGAACTCTTTTTCGCAATAAGAATGATCCCTGTCAAGATACCTGCTAATAATTGATAGGAGGGCATTAGTAGTCACCTGTCTTAAATGAGGAGTTTAGCTCAGTTTCAGACAAGGGGCAAGAGGACATGCCACCCCAAAGTATGCCACTTTGTCCTATGGATTATTTTGAGCTGTAGGCACTCAAATGATAGCAAATACAAGGAGATGCTTTTCTCTGAGCTACACTTATCTGCCTAAAGACAGATCCTCCAAAAGGAGCTCAAATGTCATGGATCCCCTCCCCAGGAGTTTCACTGACCAGGGAAATGGAGTCACCACAGGAGAGGACGTGAAGATGGACACACCAGCAATCGATTCTTTCAGGGCCCACCCCTCTTTCCTAAAAATCAGTTACTCTTCCCTGAGAGGCCTTTACCCCCCTCCCCGTCCCCTGTTAAGATGGTATTTGATCCTGAAGTTTAAAGCCACCTGTTTGTGTTACTTATCTTTCCTGGGTGTCTCTCATGTGTACATGAAGTATGCATGTTAATAGACTTCTCCTTGTTTTTCTTTTGTTAATCTGTCTTTTGTTACAGGAATCTCAGTCAAGAACTAGGAAGGGGAGAGGGAAAATTAATTTTCTTCCCCTACACAGTCATACTACTTGAAAGAGCAAGTGGATGCTAAAACTGATGAAGGCTCAGAGAGAAATGCATAGAACAAAATTAAAGGAACAAATATAATAACAATAATCTCCCCACAGGGAATACCTTCCCAATATCCACAATTACGTGAAGATTGAAAGGGTGAGTTCCTCACGACTTTGTGGCAAGGATATCAGAAAAAGCAATTATTAAATTATCAGGCTGACTACGTAATCCCTATGGGCAGTTTTGCCCATTACTGCCGTGCCCTCAAAAACAGAATTTTCATTAAGATTAACCTATTTCTCTCTGCTTCCAATGAGAATCAATCTGTGGAGAATGGTTTAAATTAAGAAACGATATTGCATAGGATATAGAGACAATCACTTGAATAACTCAAAACTAATGATTATTTATGTAAGGTAGGGGCTAGTATTTGCATTGAATTCATTGCAAAAAAAAAAAATGAAGCCATCTGGAGATACTTTGGACAAGAGAGAGTTTTTTTTTTTGTAATTTTTTTTTTAACGTTTATTTATTTTTGACACAGAGAGAGACAGAGCATGAACGGGGGAGGGTCAGAGAGAGGGAGACACAGAATCTGAAGCAGGCTCCAGGCTCTGAGCTGTCAGCACAGAGCCCGACGCGGGGCTCGAACTCACAAACCGCAAGATCATGACCTGAGCCAAAGTCGACTGCTTAAACGACTGAGCCACCCAGGCGCCCCCCCCCTTTTTTTTTTTTTTTATAATTTTAGAGAGAGGAGTTTTAACAACAAAAGGTTAAGAGGTGCCACTGACTCTTTAAGAAATTTGTTTTGGGGCACCTGGGTGGCTCAGTTGGTTGAGCGTCAGACTTTGGCTCAGGTCATGATCTCACAGTTTGTGGGTTCAAGCCCTGTGTCGGGCTCTGTGCTGACAGCTCAGGCCTGGAGCCTGCTTTGGATTCCGTGTGTCCTTCTCTCTCTGCTCCTTCCCTACTCACACTCTGTCTCTCTCTCAAAAATAAATAAAGATTAAAAAAAAATTGTTTCAAGGAAAGAGGAATTTGTTTCAAGGAAAGGGAAAAGAAGGAATAAAAAAATGATAACTTGAGGTACGAACTCTAAGAGACCAAAATTTCTGGCTTCTGGAGTCTCCTTGTTTGTCAAAAAGATGAACTGGAAGAACCACATAAAACAGAAATGACCCATGAAATGGAAATCTGCTACAATGTTGAAATTTTTGGCTGTGTGTTTGCCCCTAATAACATGAATGCATGTTTATAATTTTGGAAATAAATGTTATACAGCCTGAAGAGGTCCATGCTGTTTAAAATTTTGAGAAGAATTCAGTGTTTTCTGGAAAATATAAGTGTTTATTCAATGACAAAGAGAAAAAGCAAATGATGTTTCGATTCTCCATTGAACCTAATTAAGTGACCCAAGGAGACATGGAAAAGGCCATGGAGTGAACAAAGTAAGTCTGTTTCAAGTACTATAACCGTATAGGGACCAAACAGAAATAAGTGCATAGTTGGCTTAAGAACTGGTGTAAATCTGGCCATTATAAAAGCACACACATATCTGTATGAGGCAAATTGCTTTCTCATTAAGAGATGTCTCCTACCCTTAAAAATGACTTGAAGGCAGCCCATTAGGGAATAACTTCAGTTCACAGGATTTGAGGAAAAAACAAAATTAAATCTTTTCTCAGCACATATAAAATATCCCAATATTATACACTGTACACAAGAAAAGAATGTGAGAATTTTCTCTTCTAGTCTCGACAGGCTAAATTATTTCCCTTAATACGGGGTGGTCTTTGTAGAATTCTTTCAAAAACTTTACAAACTTCATTATTTCGTTTTCAAAGAACCATTAGCAGAAAGTGAGGAAGTTTTTAAATAGGAATCGGGAACAGAGACACAAGAGAAAGGGAGGTGGGCTGACATTTAGTTATACTGCTACTTGTACGTTGGTTAGCTAACCTGCTAATTATCTGCTATCAGAAACTTAGCAGGCAGTCCAGAAAGCTTTTCCTTTGGTAAATACCGAGGTATTTACTATGATGTTTGTTATTTGTTGGTTCCGACTTGTACAATTTTAGAAGAGGTAACAATAGGTCTATTTTTGCACTCCTGCAAGGAGGCAATTACCAGTAACTGGATATTTAAATGTTTTGAATGCCATAAAAATAATAATGGATTTTGTGTCTCTGTTGATGTAGAACTGCTACATTGGGAAATGTTTCAGCAAATAGTAAATGTCTCCTCTCAAATCTCTTTGATAGTCTCTACAAAGGGAATTTACAGTTCGTGACTCTCACTTACACTCTGCCATAATGCTTTCTTTTTCCTTGTGATCAGGATTATTACAGTTCTCAGGAACAGGGAGAGAGTAATTAACTGTAATCAGACAACCAAACTTTACTTTGAAGTCCAGAAAGGTTTGGTTTGGAATATGTGCTATTAACATTGGATGTGCTGAAATCACTAGAAATAATTTAAAACATTCCAAAATGTCCATCTGAGATTTTCTTTGAATTCAAACAAAAAATACTATGCATTCTTTTGTGCTTTAAGAAAAATGTGATCTATTTTACCAATACACATGGAGGAATAAGAATGTCTCTGTACCATTCCATGATGGGTTCACGTTCCCAATCTTACATGTCTTTAATGCAAAACAAGTCATATCAAGATGATATAGCAATAAAAATCTGTAACTTGTCTAAAATTACACATTCAATGTGCTAATTCTCCACCAACACTATATTCCTTTTTTCCTCAGTAAGAGAGGTGGGACTGAGGTACGTGTGTCCAGCAAGGGACAGAAGTTATCTGCCCTTTCTGAGCTAGCTGTGGACATTTGCCTGGATTTCTGAGATGGAACATGAGCGGAGGTGAAATTTGCAAGCCATACCTCGCTTGGTTCAGGAAATATCTGGATGTGGACTTCTGCCCCCTTTCCCTTTCCAG
Source organism: Lynx rufus (assembly GCF_022079265.1). Lineage (NCBI taxonomy): Eukaryota > Metazoa > Chordata > Mammalia > Carnivora > Felidae > Lynx > Lynx rufus. Next base: position 3,600,898 of record NW_025814840.1, on the reverse strand, counting down.
GGACAGAAATGGCATTGACTGGAGTAATTCTGAAACAGTGTTAAGGATGGAAGATCCTAAATTGGCCCAGGTCCCTGATGACTGTGCGGAAGAACTGCATGTTTCAGGTTATCGCCAACCTGAAACACTCACTTTAGATGGTCATGTGAGCCTAAGCACATTTTTGTTGTTGTTGTTGTTCTTTAAGTTGTTGTAATTTAAGGGTTTCTTTTCACAGCCCTCTAACCTACCCTCACTAATCTTATTAGCCAAGATTTAATGACTGACCGTTACAAAAACAAGATAATTGGATTAGGGGAGAGGGTCAGTTTAAGAATCGAGTTCAAGGGGCACCTGGGTGGCTCAGTCAGTTAAGCTTCTGACTTCAGCTCGGGTCATGATATCATGGTTCGTGGGTTCGAGCCCGGCATCAGGCTGTGCTGACAGCTCAGAGCCTGGAGCCTGCTTCGGATTCTGTGTCTCCCTCTCTCTCTGCCTCTCTCCCACTCACTGTCTCTCTCTCTCTCTCTCTCTCAAAAATAAACATTAAAATAATTTAACAAAAAGAATGGAGTTCAATATTCCAAAATGAATGAATATTTTATCTTTAGAACCTTTCTTCACACCTAGACATCTGTTGAAACTAGTTATTCCTAAACAATTCAAGAGCCAATACGGGAATGAAGACATGCAGGACATGTAAACACGGCATGTATCTCAGCTGGCAAAGCTACTCATCTCTGATCACCGCTTTCCCTTTGCAACCCGTGCTCATGCTTTCCCCACACCCCACCAGGGACACAAATCTTGCTTATCCTTTTATGTCCCCCCAAATTGGATCACATGAAAAAGTTTTTCCACCAGGACCAATTCTGTAATGGAAGTAGGATTTTACCTCTATCTTTGTAGGGTTTTCTGGCTGTGTCTAAGTATGAAACACACATAAGTCACTTTAGTAGGAGCGAACGTACACATTTATATAAGTTTTAAGTGACAGGAGAGCCCTCATGAGGCAATGAAGATCCAGAGAAATGGCAACGCCAACATACTTTTGTATTAGGATGAACAGGGAGAGGTCATTGCGGAAAATTAAACTCCAGAAGTAGCCCGGAGGGCGATGTGAATTATTCTAACAAGTCCTGTCTGTATCAGCTCTCTTGGCTTTGACTCCTCATTAAAGAACATTTTTCCTCCTGGTACAGGGAGGGCATCCTTCACATCAGAGTTTATAGGTCCTGTGTTTAGGAAGTAAAAGGGAGATTAGAATGTCCTTCCTGCAGCTGGTACTTTTTAAGTGATTTTAGTTCAAAATAATCTTTATGCCAAAGTGAAATACTCTTCCACCATTCAATTCCAACACAAGGGATCATACTGATAGTAAAGGTCTAATAACATTGTTTAGCATCTCTGGGAGTTATGTGCATCTGGCCAAGGCTATAAATGATTTCGAAAAAAAGTCATATGTAATATATGTAAACATATGTCATTCCTAGTTCAGCATTCCTTTTCCTATCTGTGACTCAAAGGCCTAGGCTCCTTTCTTGTTATATTTCAAAGTTGTCAACACATGGCTCCCAAGCGTCTCTGGGTGTTTTCTCCATTTCACCTGTCCATATGGGGAAAAGGTTAAGTAAGGCCAGGAAACAGTGCAGACCATACTTTTCCACATTTTATTTGCCAGAACTCAGTCCTACAGCTCAATTTAGCAAGCTAGGCTGGGAAGTGGAGTCCAGCTGTGTGCCCAGGAGGAAGAAGGAAAGACTGGGAGGAATCCAGACTCACTATATACTTGGAATCATGAGCACAGAGAGAGAACTGATGAAGATCAGCCCTAGGTCTTTTGTTTGTTTTTTTAATTGTTCATTCTACACTTTAAATCATATGTAAAGTTACTTAAACATTTAAATTCAATTATTGGTCTTATTCAAAACGTAGTGTCTTCTGCCAATGGTTGATACAACTTTTTTCTTATCCAAGGTTTCTAAGTGTCTGATAAAAAAAGAAAACAATCCCATTTAGTGCCCTAGTCCTACTGAATCCATTATGGCAATTACATTGATTCTTAGGACTTTCTTCATAAACTGTAGGATACAACAAGATTACCAAACCTCCCTTATGTGTCAGAGGAACTCACGAATTGGGACAGTCAAGGGCACTATTTGCAAATGTTAGAAATGTTCTTCAGAAAGGACAAAAATTCTTCCCTGTAAGCTCATGTCACTCCTCTTAGTTTTAGCACCAAGTAATTGGTGGGTTTTTTCTTCTCTAAGTTAACAACTTTATTAATAGAATCTATTTGCAGTTAGTAGTTGTATGCCAAGAAGGTAAGGAATGGTAAATTACTCACTGAACAAAACATTTTTATTCTTAAAAAGTGGCATGAATAAGGGTAATTAAAAAAAGAAAGCTAAATGAACAATGCCCTGATGAGACCTACGACCTTGGCATTCATACCCCAATGTTTGGCTAACAGAGTTAACAAGCAATGTGCTCCCGAAGTCTGGAGGCATACTGCTATTAAGAGGAATGAGTAGCAGAGGAAAACCCAGAGAAGGGGGATCCATTTACAGAGCCTATTCGAAAGGACAGCATTAGGCATCACCACTCTGGCCTTCTTTGGGGTTCCAAGGATGGACTAGATGGGAGGAGAACTTCGGGAGAACACAGGTTGGGATTTTGCTTGGCTGAAACTCTGAAAGATTTTTGGACCCATCCCAAATAGTAAGTACATTTTTTATGAACGTTGAATCTAGGTAAGTTGGGGAGAAACACAAGTGAGTTTACATTCATTTGGGTTCTTGACATGACCACAATAAACATGTTCAAGGAAGGGCTCTAGAAGCAGAAAACCACATGCACCTTGGCAAAGAACTGGAGTTCACAGGTTACCATGACAACAAAAGAAAAGGGGAATTGGTAAGGATGGACATAAGGAAGAAAATGGTGTTTCAAACAGACTGACCAAGAATTCTTAACAGTTTAAATGCAGTTTTTTTAAAAAATAGTTTTAATGGTTATTTATTTTTGAGAGAGTGCGTGCGTGCGCGTGTGCATAATTGGGGGAGGGGCAGAGAGAGAGGGAGACACAGCATCCGAAGCAGGCTCCAGGCTATGAGCTGACAGCACAGAGCCCGATGTGGGGCTCAGACCCACAAACTGTGAGGTCATGACCTGAGCTGAAGTCAGATGCTTAACCGACTGAGCCACCTAGGAGCCCCAAGTTTTAAATATATTTTCCATCTCAGTGATTTACATATATGTTATGTAGAGTTTTCTGGTAAAATTATATACTTTAATTTATTGCTTGAATATTGCAAAGGCAACTTTTTATAAAGGAAAACACTACTTGGCCAGCATGGTAAATGTTCCCAGACATGTCATCTGCCTTCCAGTATCTCAGCCCTTGCCCTAACTCACAATTCTTACGTAGTTCTTAGAAATTATGAAAGTAATAAATCAAAGCAATAATAATACAAATTTTAGAATCTGATAAATTATTCTATTATATGAAGCCTTCCTTCTTCTTGAGTCCTAATTAGCATCATTATGTAATGTTGACTTTGTCTCTAAATAGAGCAAACTACTAAACTGTATCATGAAAGAAAGTTGTACTCTATTGTCAGGAAAGCATTATAAATCTTACAGTAATGTGCAAACATAAAATACAGTAAATTTAGTTTTATTATTTTTTTCAATTCTTCACTTCCTAAGAATATCTATGTATCTAACTATCTATCTATGTATCTATCTTTCTATCTTAATCTATCTATCTAGCCATCCATCCACACATACTGTGGACTGTCCTCCTAAAAAGCCTTAACCCTCAATGGCATAGTACTTGAAGGTAAGGCCTTTAGAAACAAGAGGGTGGGGCCCTAATCTTGGGATTAGCACCCTTACAAATACCAGAGATTAGCTTGCTTTCTCTCACTTTCCTCTATGTGAGCCAGGAAGAGAGCTCTCACCAGAGTTTGACCATGCTGGTACCCTGACTTCAGACTTCCAGCCTCTAGAACAGTGAGAAATAAGTTTGTTTGAGCCCTTCTTTCTGTGGCATTTTATTATGGCATCCTGACTTAAGACAGTATATATGCTAATTCTATATTATAATATGCAATATGTATTATGCACATAAACACACACATACATTCTCTCCCTCTCTCTTTCACTGGTTATATGAGAAATATCATTTCAGACAGATGTCAAATTATGTCTGTGGCAATAACATGAAACTAAATGCCTACTTCTCACCATTGAGATCATTAAATAGTTGCAGTTTAAACCCCAAAATATAATGTATTTTTCAAGGACCGTGTTAATTATTTTTAAAGCATTCATTATTCATCAAAGCATTACGAAAGCTGATATTTTTATAGACTAAACTGTCATGTTAACTAAATATCAACTTTTAAAATAAGGGTAATAATTATGTTAATTTAGAAAAACTTAAACTAGAATGGGAAGGACCATTCATTGATCAATTCTTATTGCAGCAGTTTTGAGAGGCCATAACGAAGCAAAACAAAAAAACTTTACATATCACAAAAACTGATGGAAATCAATACCTATATTCCTCTTGTGTGAAGCGTGGGATTTCTCCAGGATGTAAGACCAGAATCTTCACCGTGGCACTGCTGGACATCACAGGCTCACCATCATCAAAAGCGACGACCACCAACTTAAAAAGTAATACAAATTCATGTTAAAGATTATTAACAAGAGGAAAAGAAGGCATCATTTTAATCTTTGGACTGCCTGGCCCCAGAGGGGGCGCAGTGATCTTGTCCTCACTGTCTGCCAGGTCGTAACCACTGTACTAGGATATGTTACATATATTCTCAATCTTTACACCAGTCCCACCATGTAGATGTTTTATGTTCATTTCCTAGACAAGAAAACTCAAAGAAGTAGAGTTACTAACTCTATGACAAAACACTACCAGTAAAAACAGGTAAACAATGCGACATCTCTCCAATGGTTACACTGATTTCTCTTACACAACCCCACTGGTGCCTACAGTAAAACATGTGCCATTATAAGCACCAACACTTATTTAAAAAGTGTTAAATTCAGTCACATCGATAGCAAAAAGCTAATTAGCTTGCTTATAAAAAGAAATTAATTTTTCCAGGGAATTAATTGTCTGCAAGATTATAGGGCGGAAATACTTCACTCTGGAGGATAAAACTGGAAATCTTTCCAGTTTAATACACTTAGATATACACTCTCTTAAAAATATAGACAACCAAGTCCACACTGCATAGTAGAAACAGTTCCAATGATGCAAAATGCAGAAAAGCTTTCATTTCAAGGTGGAACGACTATATAATATTTATTACTATAATTTATAATTGATTTTTTGATAACATATATTATGTCAAGAATAATTCTTCTATTTAAGAAATGTTAAATATTTTCAAACTATGTGTTTGTCCAGAATGTGTATAATTTTGGAAGCTACAGCTACTAATCTAAACCAGTTCAACTTAGACCATGAAGCCATAACTAAGGATCATCCTGCCGCCCATGATTTAGCCTTGGGTTAATATTTTACAAATGGAACAATTTCTCCCAACAGTGGTAGGATTATGTGAGGCATGGTACCCATGACACCCACAAGGTTAACCGATGAGGGCATTTCCTCATTGCAGGGTCAGAGGCTTTATTAACAATGAAAAAAGTATTCTAAGCAATTACAGAAGAGGGAAATGCTCAGACATTTAATAAAATAGATTATTTATGGTAATAGTGAAGGGTAGCACTATTTCAAATTTTCTGGAAATATAACTTATCATGGGTACGTAAACTTGACCCAACGATTCTGCATCTCGGTATTTAAGGGAAAGAAATCGGGTCAGCAGCAAAAGTTATTGCACAAAGAGGTTCACAACAGCAAATTTTATCATGACAAAAAATTAGAAACAGCCTAATTATCCAACAACAAAGTATTAGACAAAATGATAATAGTGGATTCATACAATAGAACATCATATAACCATTAAAATAATACCACTACCAGTATTTATTGGCATGGGCAATATATTATGAAGTTAAAAAAGCAGTATGAATAATAGGATCATGTTACTTTATTTATTTATTCATTTTGTTAAGTTTATTTACTTATTTTGAGAGAGAGGGTGTGTGCATGTGTGAGCAAGGTGGGGGAGTGGCCGAGAGAGGGAGAGAGAGAGAATCCCAAGCAGGCTCTGAGCTGTCAGCCCAGAGCCCAATGCAATTCTTGATCCCATGAACTATGAGATCGTGACCTGAGCAGAAACCAAGAGTCCGATGCTTAACAGACTGAGGTTAAGCCACCCAGGTGTCCTTTATTTGATCATATTATTTGAAAACACATTATGTGTGCACTTGCATTTGCATGGAGTGTCATCATAAGGATAGATACTAAAATGGTAAATTCTAGTTATCTCCCAAGATGTGAAATATCAAGTGTACTTTTTTCTTTTGCTTATCTGATTCTCTAAATATCTATGTGGTTAAAAAATATATTATTTTGTAATTTAAATTATTTTGTACAGCCATCTGTTAAACTGAACTCTCAGACGTTAAATAGCAAACAGACCATGTAAGGGAAACAGCACTGACCTTAAAAATTGTCGTAGGTTCTTCATTAAGATTGACTCGAGTTATTACTCTTCCAGAATCTTCTTCTACGTCAAAAATACTAGCAGGATAAGGAAACTGGACATCATCTACTCTGTACCTCACACGACTTGCAGGTAATCCCTAGAATGAAATTATATATTATGAATTTACTCTTCACAAAATGAAAACAAAGAGTATCGATGATGCAAAACTGATCTATAAAACGCATGGCCTTTTAGAAGTAAAAGATCATATTAAGCCATCACACTTCCACGTGTGAAATGCCACAGCCTCTCCACCTGTTACTGAAAACGATTTATGTGAAACAATAAACTACTGGCTGCCTTGAGCGTCTTCTCTTCCACTTTCCTTTAATTGTAGGAATCTCACCCGACCGAAACACCTTAATAGCTTAATAGTTTAACTTCTAAGACAATTCTAAATTATGTTCTTTCATTGTGCTTTTCTGAACTCTGACACTCAGAGCACGATGAAATGCAGAAGATCTGGAAGACTTGTAAAGTGGAAGGATAGGTACGGATGGGGAGGAGACAGAAAGTACCATCTGCTCTGTGCTGTTTAACACCTAGGTTTTTTCATAGATAAATTAATCCTCGTAACTAACAATCCTTTAGGATATCATTACTAATGACGGTCATAGTAATAATAGTACAATAATGATGCCTAACCTTTGTTGAATGGTTACTATGTGCAAGAAGCATAGTAAAGATGATACATATATATTCTACCACCCATTTTTTTAAATTTTCAGTTAATGAACTTGAGGCTTATGGGGAGTTAAATGATGTTGACTTGTCCCAGTTATAGACCAAGATAAGTCGGGATAGTTAAACAATTTTTAGAAAAATAAATTAAGATTTGATAAAACTTTTAGACTGTAATAAAAATAGTCAAGATTGTTGGACATCCTCACTTACATTAGGGTTTAGGTTGGTCTTTTTTTGAATTATAGTAAGTGACACTGGTGTGTCAGTATAATCTTTTCAGTGCTTAAGCCAGCCCTTGAGGTGAAGTAAACAATTTTAACACAGAGCTGGCATGTGGTAGATTTGACCTCAAACCCAAACAGATGCTATGTGAACCACTAAATTCCTAGGATGAAAACATTCCCAAGCTTCAGTCACGGGCATGTCTACCTTCTCTACCTGTATTTTTAGACTCTACAATCTCTTCCAGTCCTTTAAACAACTTCTATTTGTTCATAACTCCCAAAGTTAAATTCTGGCTACACTCATTCTTTAAACTCCCAAGTAATATATATAATAGTCAACTTAGATGTTCTATTTTTAACTCAACATATCCCAAAACAGCATATTGATTTCCTCTCCCAGACATATACGTAATCCACTCTAGGTCAATGGCCCCACCCTTTTACCAAGCTGGTCTCTCTGAAAGCCCTAGGGAAGGCATTGACCCTTCTCATTCTTTCAGACTCCACAACTGAACTGTCCTCAAGTCCTGCCAATAACTCAATGAAAGCATGCTTAATATAGGTCATTTTCGTCTTCTCTATCAATTTGTTTCCTGCAGTGGACCCTTAATTGACCTTCTCCTTCTATTCTATTTGAATTATCTTAAAATATATAAACCATCTCTGAGATATAAAAATGTAAACTATAAACCGAGAGTTTTTCCCCTACTAAGGTCAGGAACAAGACAAGGATGCCCACTCTCACCACTTTTATTCAACAAAGTACTAGATATCCTAGCTACGGCAATCAGACAAGAAAAAGAAATGAGTTATCCAAATTGGTAAGGAAGAAGTAAAACTTCCATTATTTGCAGACAACATGATACTATATATGGAATCCTAAAGAGTCTAGCAAAAACAAGCAAAACAAAAAACAACAACAACAAAAAGAAACTACTAGAACTGATAAATTAATTCAGTAAGATCTCAGGATACAAAATCAATATTCAGAAATCCATTGCATTTTTATATATTAATAATGAAGTAGCATAAAAAGAGATTAAGAAAACAATCCTATTTACAATTGCACCAAAAGTCATAAAATACCTAGGAATAAACTTAACCGAAGAAGTGAAAGACCTTATTTCAAAATCTATAAAATACCAATGAAAGAAACTGAAGAAAACACAAATAAATGGAAAGTTATTCTATGCTCAAGGATTGGGAAAATAAAACATTGTTAAAAGGTCCATACTACCCAACAATCAAAAAATTCCATGCAATCTCTATATAAATACCACCAATATTTTCACAGAACTAGAACAAACAATCATAAAATCTGTATAGAACCAGAAAAGACCCCAAAGAGCCAAAGTTATCTTGAAAAAGATAAACAAAACTGGAGGTAGTACAATCCCAGCTTTCAAAATATACTACATAAAGTAATTAAAACATGACCGTACTGCCACAAAAACAGACAAACAGATGAATGGAACCAAACAGAGCCCGAAATAAACCCACAATTATATGATCAGTTAAACAAAGGAGGCAAGAGTATGCAATGGGAAAAGACAGTGTTTTCAACAAATTATATTGGGAAAACTAGAAACAACATGAAAACGAATGAAACCAGACTTCTTTCTTATGCCATTCATAAAAATACATTCAAAATATATTAAAGACTTAAATGTGAAACCTGAAACCATAAAAATCCTAGACGAGAACACAGGTAGTTAATTTCTCTGACATTCATTATAGCAACATTTTTCCAACTATGTCTTCTCAGGCAAGGGAAACAAAAGCAAAAATGAACTATTGGGACCATATCAAAATAAAAATTTCTGCACAGCAAAGCAAACAATCAACAAAATTCAAAGACAACCTAATGAATGGGAGAAGACATCTGCAAATACATAACTGATAAAGGGTTAGTATCCAAAATATATAAAGAAGTTAAACACCTTAAGGCCAAAAAAAACAAATAATCCAGCTAAAAATATGCAGAAGACATGAAAAAACACTTGCCAAAGACACACAGATGGACAAAAGACACATGAAAATATGTTCAACATCACTCATCAGCACAGAAGTGCAAATAAAAACTACAATGAGGTATCACCTCTCACATGTCAGAATAAAACAAAAAACACAAGAAACAAAAAGTGTTGGTGAGAATATGGAGAAAAAGGGACCCTCGTGTACTGTTGGTGGGAATGGAACTGGTAGAGCCCCTCAAGAAGACAGTATGGAGGTTCCTGAAATAATTGAAAAGAGAATTACAGGGGTGCCTGGGTGGCTCTGTCGATTAAGTGTCCAAGTCTTGGTTTAGGCTCAAGTCACCATCTCAGAGTTCAAGGGACAGAGCTCCACATTGGGCTCTGGGCACACAGCTCAGAGCCTGCTTAGGATTCTCTCTCTCTCTGTCCTTCTCTGCACCCCCCTCTCAAAATAAATAAATAAACATTAAAAAAATTAAAAGTAAAATTACCCTATGATCCAGTAATTCCACTACTGGAATTACCAAAGAATACAAAAACACTAATTCAAAAAGATATACACACCCCTATGTTTACTGAAGCATTATTTACAATAGCTAAGATATGGACGCAGTTCAAGTGCCCATCAATTGGTAGAATATACATATGCTTTATATTTATATTTATATTTGTATTATATTTATATTTGTATTTGTATTGATATACATGCTACATATGTATCCTGGAATAGTGTTCATCCATAGCAGAGGATGAGATCTTGCCATCTGTGACAACATGCCTGAACCTAAGTGAAATAAGTCAGAATAAGAAAGACAAACACCATATGATTCACTGACAAGTGGAATCTCAAAAACAAAACAGATGAATAAACAAACAAACAAAAAGCAGAATCAGACCCATAAACACAGAGAATAAATAGATGGTTGCCAGAAGGGAGGTAGGAAAAATGGGTGAAGGGGACAGGGAGGTACAAGCTTCTATTATAGAATAAATAAGTCACAGGGATGAATGGCACAGCACAGGGAATACGGCCAATGGTACTGTGATAGTGATGTGCGGTGACAAAGAGTAAGTACACTTGTAAGCACAGATAATGTCTTGAGTTGTTTATTTTTATTAAAAAAAATTTTTAATGTTTATTTATTTTTGAGACAGAGACAGAGCATGAATGGGGGGGGGTCAGAGAGAGAGGGAGACACAGAATCCGAAGCAGGCTCCAGGCTCTGAGCTGTCAGCACAGAGCCCGAGGCGGGGCTCAAACTCACGGACCGTGAGATCATGACCTGAGCTGAAATTGGACACTTAACTGACTGAGACACCCAGGCGCCCCTGTCTTGAGTTAACTACTATGCTGTACATCTGAAACTAATAGGACATTGTGTGTCAAATATATTCAAATTAAAAAAAAATAATGATAATGACAGGAGTTGTCAGCTGTTCATTTGTGCACTTTACTACATTATCAGAGAATGTTCATTTCATGCATTCTCATGTTTATGCTTACAAGAAATTCAGGAGTTGGCATGAGTAGTAACCATATTTTACAAAAAGGAAATCAAGTCTTTAAGAGTTATCTAGTTTCCAGCATTTCCTCAGATAGTACATTGCAGTGTTATTACTCGGATGAAACACAGCTCATACTAAAACATAGGTCCTTATACATTAACCCAACTTAACATTCACCTATGCTATCCGACAGGAACACTTTGACATGAGAATGAATAGTGATACAATTGAGCAAAGTTACTTGGGAAAAATGCTCTAGAATTAGAAGCCCTTGTAAATCCTGCCTTAGGGCTCTGCCCAGGGAAGTTCCGGAACACATATCCCGTGAGGAATGAATGAAGAAAGAGCAAGATGACAGCACAAACTGTTTCAGGAATGAAATTTCAGGGTTTCTGTTAGATTTGGCACCCATTCTGTCCGTAGTATAACCAAAATTCTGAGGGCAATCACAAGATTAGTGACCAAGAAACTTTAAGTATGTTCATTATACACCACACACGCTCTTGACGAAAGCTGGCACATTCATGGTCCATTCTGAAGTACAGCTTTAACTGATCAACGTTTATTTATTTTTGGGACAGAGAGAGACAGAGCATGAACAGGGGAGGGGCAGAGAGAGAGGGAGACACAGAATCGGAAACAGGCTCCAGGCTCTGAGCCATCAGCCCAGAGCCCGACGCGGGGCTCGAACTCACGGACCGCGAGATCGTGACCTGGCTGAAGTCGGACGCTTAACCGACTGCGCCACCCAGGCGCCCCCAGCTTTAACTGATCAAATAAAAAGAGAAAAAGTTCTGGTTTTATAGAATGCTGTCTCTCACCTGCCTAAACTATTTTGCTATCCAGAACACCAGGCCCTTCCTAGGAATCCTTACAGATAAATTTGTATGTATATGAAAATAAATGTTATATGTTAGCTATGTCAATGAACTTTTTGTTCTATGATTTTACCACACATAAACAGAATGTGGCTTTCCTATGGCATCATCAGCCCACCAGAGACATTTTAATTTTTCCCTCTATCACATTGTATCAAGGCACCACATTTTATTTGATATCACATGCAACAATAACTAAATACCTAAAATTATTTGGATTTTTCCTTTGAATATATTCAAAAGGCTTTTCATTTTCTTTCCCTCCCTCCTCCCTCTTTTCTCCCACCAACATACTTTTTCTCTATTCTTTTCTTCCTTTCTTCCCTTTCTTTCCTCCCTTCCTCCTTTTTTTTTTTTCTTTCCAAAATCTTTAAAAAAGTGTTGCTTTATACTTAAATAATCAGGCTATATGACAGGCAAAGGCAATTGGCTTTGGGGACAGCCTCAACATGCCTAATACTGTCCCTGGGCCATTTATGACATGAATCAGGTCAACGGCATGTTTCTCAAGAAGTCATAAAAAGTAAAATTAATAATAAAATTAAAAGTCATTAAAAGTCATTAAAAGTAAAATTAACCTGGAAAACAATGTCATCATAAAATCCACATATTCAACCACGCTAAAAAAAAGGACTATTTATTATAAGCTTTATCACTTAATATTTATCACTCTTAATTTTTAAAATCCTTCAGTACTGATTCCATTACAATTTAATAGATATGATCAGAGTATTCTAAATTCACTCAACTGTATTTTTAAAAATACAATGAAATAGTCCATTGACTTTATAAGTTATATATTTTAATAAGTACATTATGTACACATTAATATATCATTTAGGTAAATATAAATTTAAATATTAACATTAAAAACCCAAATATTTGGCAATTTAGATAAATATTAATTTATCAATGTTTTAAAAATTTAAATTGTGCCAGAAATTGAGGGACTTTGGTTTACACTCATGTATTCCCAATATGTTGATATTTCTCCCAGTTGAATACATTGAATACAATTTTTTTTTTAAGTAAACCAAGTAAACCAAGCCAAATGTTTGGTAAGCCAACCTGTAAAAAATACTTAAAACTGAGATGAAAATATTTATCACTCTCTACTTCAGGATAAGCTAGTATGTATATTATACTATATTTCTCTGTATATGCATTTATATGTTTATTAAGAGAGTTTTTTGGACCATCCATAGACAGAAGGAAGATCTATCTTTTTATAAAAAAGTAAATATTTAAAATTTTATGACTATGGCCATAGATTCTTTTTCTATAACATTTCCAAATTATAATAAAGTCACTAACACTACAAGTAGTTTGCAAAAATTATTTTCTTCCACTTCATACTACATTAAAACTAGGCTACAGTTTAATTTATAAATGATAAGCAAATGACTTCTTGGTCCTGCACTCTGATAAAACAAATTGATCGGTCTTTGCTTAGAACCAAAGAAATCTTGGGGGCTACCACTTAGTTCCCTGTCTTTATTCTTTTAAAAAATATTTTCTTTTTTTTAAATTTTTTTTTCCAACGTTTATTTATTTTTAAGACAGAGAGAGACAGAGCATGAACGGGGGAGGGGCAGAGAGAGAGAGGGAGACACAGAATCGGAAACAGGCTCCAGGCTCCGAGCCATCAGCCCAGAGCCTGACGCGGGGCTCGAACTCCCGGACCGCGAGATCGTGACCTGGCTGAAGTCGGACGCTTAACCGACTGTGCCACCCAGGCGCCCCTAAAAAATATTTTCAATGTTTATTTATTTTTGATAGAGAAAGAGACACAGAGTGTGAATGGGTCAGGGGCAGAGAGGGAGAGAGACACAGAATTGAAGCAGGCTCCAGGCTCTGAGCTGTCAGCACAGAGCCTGATGCGGGGCTCAATCCCAAGAGCCTTGAGATCATGACCTGAGCCACAGTCGGACACTTAACCAACTGAGCCACCCAGGCCCCCAGCCATCTTTAGACACTACCACCACTGAACCATAACATTCAGATAAATTTTAAAAGATTTTGGCCAAAGTTAGTTCATACATGCTGTTAAGACCCAAGGTGGCATTTGAGGACTTAGACAGTTAGAAAGGCTCTTCCTCAGCAAAACATTTGCTGAAAGCCAAGCTCATTTTGGCCTCTGTGAGATGGAGCAGAGTCTCTCCTTCATTTATGAAGACCAATATTTTACCCCCAGCCTCCTTTTGTTAGGATAGTTCTAAATGCATTTGTATCATCTGAGGAATTATTTTCTTGTCTTTCTGTCTTCATGCCCTTACTTACCACAGTTGTTTAGAAATGTATTCAAACTGTGGGTTCAAAATTAAAACAAAAAAACCAAATTATATATGGTTTTAGGTCACCACCAAAGAAGACGAATACTTTAGATATCCACATAGTGGAATCCATTTAGTTTTATTCTTTAGTTAACTAACTAAACTATAATATCTCTTCCTTAGAACAGATATTTTAATATCATGAGGTAAAATGTATTTTGACATTTCAGGCAATGTAGATTTTCAAATAGGGGACTACAAGGTAAACTTTGATCCAACATGATTTATGGAAATTTCATGGGTAATCTCATGATATGTATGTATGTTAAGCGTTCGACTTTGGCTCAGGTCACGATCTCACAGTTCGTGGGTTCAAGCCCCGCATCTCTGTGCTGAAAGCTCGGAGCCTGGAGCCTGCTTCAGATTCTGTGTCTCCCTCTCTCTCTCTCCCCCTCTCCTGGCTCGTGATCTGTCTCCGTCTCTCAAAAATGAATAAATGTTTAAAAACATTAAAAAAAAAAAAAGACGACGAAGCAATTTTGGAATTTTGATCTATTTACCTATCCACCACAAACAGGCATTATCAAAACAAATGAAATAAATTAGCCAAGACATAAACATTAATTTAATAGGAAAGTGGTAAAATTGTTTGCAAAGATTCTCTTTTCAGCAGGAAGTGGGGGCAAAGATAGAGTTTCTTATCATTGTGCCTCTTGGAATCTTTTGAAGGGTAAATACAATGGGTCCCTTGTTAAAATTTTATGGAAACTGAGGACACGTGTGAAGCGTAACAGTCAGCAATCTTGAAGCCTCCTCACTTACTGTGACAGCAATTTCGGTAAATCCAGCTGACCTCGTCTGTCTACTGGAGCATGCATGACTTCAGACAACCGTGATTTTGAAAGACTAATGAGGTGCTGGGATAGCAGCCCCTCTTAATGTCACTTCCATTCACCACAAGGATTTGAGATATTTTTTCCCTGAATTTTCAAGTAAGTGACACATTCTCCTTTAGAGCGATATATTTCCCTAAACAAAATGTTCAAAAAAAGAACCCTGATATTAGTGGGAGCTTAATCGTTCAATGGGTGCTGAAAACCTCGAGTTGACACCACATAGACCACTGAAATTAAAACTGATGTAAATTTAAATTTAAAAACTATATAAAATATCAGTAATTGAAAATTTTATAAATTATCTATTCCCTAATACCTATCACCTTGCTCATGTTTATAGCAAAGGGATGAATTCATTATACGTGGGATTCACTCATTCAACACGTCTACTGACTAGACACAGCTGAGTCCTGAGGGTATTAGAAGGAGAACGGAGTGGAGGAGATGGAGGTCATCTCATATCCCTACCTTCCTGATGATCATCAAAAGTCATTCAACAAGACTGACCTCATACGACACCGAGGTCGCACCTACCTCCACATTCTTCTGTTGTTCACTCTGCTACATCACTCCTGCGTGAGTGGTTCCTCCCAACATCCAAGTTTCAGATGGCCCATCCTCCACCCACACCCTTTCATAAGCCCCTTGAGTCAACCCTTCCTCTCTATTTGTCAATCCTTACTCTCTGTTTTTTTAGACAATGTACCCTTGTCTGAATTATGTTACATATTTACTAGACTATGGGTTTGCACATATCTCTGTCCCTTGAGGGTGAGTTCCACTTGAGCAGATGATTTTTTGCCTTTCCATTAAGAGGTCAAAAATAATTTGTTAAGTGCATACTTAAAATATGATCAATGCTTACACATACATGTATCCAGAACGGCCAGGATGCCCAAATCTAGGGATATCACTTACGTGGACACGATGGGTGGCTGTGTGTGGAATCCCCACTGTGGCTGAAATGTCACCTGCATCCCTACTTGCAGTGGCCACGTGCACATTTTTTGAGAGCAGAAAGGAAGTAGAGATTACATCGGTGACTTTTTTGGGAGGGTGGTGGGGAAAGACACAAAAGAGATGATGATAGAACCTATGAAAACATAGCTCCCAAAGGAAAAAAAACAGGAGGAGAATACATATTCTTTCAAAAAAGATCCCTGAGCACAGTACTAGAGAAACAGAACTATTGTCATGAAAGTTCTTTCTTCTTCTTCTTCTTCTTCTTCTTCTTCTTTTTTCTGGACTGGCTGAATATAAAGCAGTATCTCTTCCCTACTTCACAGCTCCTGTCCGTACATTCTGTTACCCCTGTAATTAGAGTCAATACCTTCTGCTGTTAAGCTTATCCTTTAAAGTAATGACACAATCCTCTTGAGTTTTCTAATAAAGGGACCCTGAGACGGCTTATATTATCAAGATACAGATGATGTTTTCTCACACCAACTACATTACACAATGTGCCAAATCTGAGTTGTGTTGTGAGTTAACCAGTTGTTGAAAAGGATTGAGACTTCTGAGTAATATTTTTGGTAATTGTGAGAATCATAGTTACATAGGTCATTTTGTGTATGGTGTGGAAGACCTCCAAGAATTGGCTTATCTCAGAAAGTAGCTAAGTTGGGGCCCTGGGTGGCTCAGTGGGTTATGCATCCAACTCTTGGTTTCGGCTCAGGTCTTGATCTCATGGTTCACAGGATCAAGCCCCATGTTGGGCTCTGCATTGACAGCACAGAGCCTGCTTGGGATTCTCTCTCTCCCTCTCTCTCTGTCCCTTTCCTGCTCACTCTCTCTCTTAAAATAAATAAATAAACTTAAATAAAATAAAAATGTTTAAAAATAAAAGAAAGTTGCTAAGTTGTTGGCATGTTTTGAATTTAAAACCCACTAATATCTGTCCATAGATTCCCATCTATAGCTAATGTTCATCTCTCAAGATGACAGGCAATGATGAGAAAGACAGATGTGCTCCTGTACTCCTGTACTTACGGGGCTCATAACTGGGACAAGGGGGACAAAAGGTCCACAGATAAACACAACCGCCTACTGACATTTCTGATAAAAGCTCTAAAGAAGCATGGGCACTAGCACATGAACGTGCTAGAACCAGATGACACAGTTTCAGGATTATAGTCAACTGGACTTTCCACCTCACTGCGCAGGCATTTACACATCAAGATGTGCCTTGAACACGTCCCCTGCTACACAGATCGTAGCGACTGTGTTACTGGTCAAGTCTGATCTGGTGCATCGTTTGGGTACGAAAGTGACAAGCTAAAACGTAAGGTGTGTGTCAAGATTGTGGATACTTTATCTTCCACTCAAGGGGATAAAAGTAGACAGGTATCATTATGAAGTGACATAAATTAAAGATATCAATTTAAACAAAAGACCTTGCTAATTTTCGGTTAAAAAAAAACTTTCTTGAAGTATGTACATATTTATTTGGGTGGGGGGGTGTAGAGACCCAGTTAGCACGTGTTTTCGTGAAAATTTTCCTCTCAAATTGGTCAATGACACAGATGACAGCAGAATTACTTTACAAGTCCAGGCACTGACATCCTCAGGTGTACAAATGATGACTATGTCAGCACTGTACCAAACCAGAGGTGAAGTTCGCCATCTTTCCCATCTGCCTGAATGCAAGGACGAGGAGAATGAAACATCAACTAACATCTCTGTGCCTGACATTGGCTAAGCGCTTTCATTCTTCATTAAACCCAAACACCAAGCCAGCGAAATGGTCTTGTTATTCTTACATGGAAATGAGGTTGAAAGAAGTCAAGTAAGGGCAGTACAGTATCATTTTTCCTGGTTAAACACAGATGCCAACCCCTAGTGACATTCGTCAATAGCTTTGAAGGACTCGGGCTGTGTGCCAACCCTAATTGCCCTCAGGAAGGACATGACTTAATGACATCTATTAACAAATGAATTAATTGATTTGTTTGTTCATGTACTAGGCTCCTTTCCAAATATGATTTGAGGTAGTATGTGACTTATTTAAATAGAGTGGGGATTCCAAAATGTGAAAGGCATTTCCGCTTTGTGATGTCCTTTTATCTACTAAATTTGACTGTGAAAGGCTCAGCAAATATTAGTATGAGCTAGTACTGGCATAGCCATTTATTCAGCACATACAGAGCAATATGGTGACACAGTGACAACCTGAACCGGGCATTTTTTCCCTAGATGATGGGAACATGACAGCCCCCCCACCAAAAAAAAATCCTGTCATGATGGTGTTGACATTAGATTTTTTTACATCAAAAAACATTTATATATGACAGAGTGGGTCTAATTAATGTGGCAGAGTAAATGTAAATTTATCTCAAGAAAATAGAACCCTGAGATTTCAATTACCTTCTTTATTGCTCAGTTCATTTTTACTTATGACTTACATTCTTATAGTGAGCATTAAACACAATATGTTTTCACTTAATGATGATAAAAATATAATTAATTACTACAGAAGGTAACTGCAGGTCTGTATGAAAGATGTTCCAAACTTGCAAACATAGGGAATTTCAACGAGACTATAATGGGCCAAAATAATTAAGTTCTTAATACCAGGGGATATCTTGATTCAGTAATTTTTCTTATATACATAATTATCAAGAAATTACTTATTCAGACCCACATAATTTTCTTCGTAATAATGGGAATCACATTAAATCAGGGAATACTAAACCTGTTATTACCATTACACACAAACATGAAGTAATTTGTTTTCAAGTATACCCAGATTCTTCCCCCTGATGTGGTTTCCAAACTTCTTTTTCCCCATGTCTTTGAAAGCAACTAATATGATGTATTCTGTAATGGTATAATTCTCAAAACCTCCCAAGTATCATTTGGCATTAGGGACTACTGTAAAGGGGTTTGGGTCATGTTTGGCAATCATAATGGTTTTTTTAGTGGATCTGACCGAACGCTAAGGTATCCTTGAAAGACCCTGGGAAACTCTCCAAGTGCGGTTTTTCCCTCCCTCTCCCCTCCCCTCCCTTTCACACCTGTAGTGACTGCAACGTGTTGACGACATAGTGAGTCCACACTTGCACAGCCAACTTCCTTGTGCCGGATGTCATGACCTGATAGAGGTCGGGTAGTGCACACAATTCAGTTTCTACGGATGCGGCATTAACATAACTACTGAAGACACTGAGCAGTAGTTATTTACCTCTGTATCTTCGGGAAAACATGTTTTTCAAAGGTAAACATGTCTCAATCCCCTACAGACATCAAATAAATAACACATTCCTTGTCAAATGTTTTCACTCAGATACATTTTGAAATTTATAAAAGTAACGTCACACATTCAGCTTTCCTCACAGAAGCCAACTCATGAAAACAAAGGAACTTAAAAGTAGGGACGAATCTGAACGGGAGCTAATAACTAGTGATCCTGTCCCCTCTGTTTGAAATTCCTACTTTTCTTAGGATGAGACAAGAAATCTTGGCACTATCTTCATGGTCTAGCCGAACCTACAGAGTCTGACTTGGGTTTACTGCTCCAGACTCCTGACAAAAGTATTTTCTTTTGGTTTTTGATCATTATTTTTCTTCCTCTGACTTTAGGGCCTAATTCTGTCATGTCACCTTCCAGTGGAAATGCCTCTTTCTCTTCCAGACTTCAACTTTCAGCCACTTTTTCCAGAAACTTCCTTGACTTTCCATACAAAATCAGGCTCCCTTCTGTCTAATTTCATAGCACTATAAAGATTTACTTTTCAGAGATTTATGGTCTGTCATTTCTATTTATTTGATTTCTAACTCTCTGAATTTGAAATTCTTAGGCTAGGAAACATGACCGTTTTAATCTTTAATACCTAATGCAGTACTCTTAATTAACAACGGATACACACGTGTAATAAATATTAAAGGATTTCTATTTTGTTTGGAACATAAGGACAGAGATTTAAGTTAAATATAATCCACAGTTTATGAAACATTGCCGTCAGTGGATCAACAGGCATATTTGCTTCTCATTTATTTACTTTTTTAATATTTATTTATTTATTTTGAGAAAAAGAGAGAAAGAATCCCAAGCAGGCTCTGCTCGGTCAGCACAGAGCCTGACACGGGGCTCGATCTTAAGAACCTGTGGGATCGTGACCGGAGCCCATACAAAGAGTCAGATGCTCAACCGACTAAGCCACCCAGGTGCCTCCACTTAGCATTTCTTTACATCTTTTATCCTCATACCTTACTCCTACAATCTTCCTCAACCACTTCAATGAATTTAAAGAGAACCTTAACTGAACAGTTGTGGTACATCGTACTATTGTTCAGTAAATATCCACTCCTTTTTCCTCCACTTCCAGGCCCATTGATTCTGGGTTGGGCTGTGGGACTTGCTTTGGTCAATGGACCCAAGACAGACACACGGCCAGTGGCCTGACCTGTGGCCATGTCAGTTGGGCAGATTCCCTTGTGGTTTCATCGTCACTGGGAACAGGGCAGGCTAGCTTCGGCAAAGATCCCTGAAAGAAGACTCACGTGGGACAGATTTGAGGCCAACCTTCAGCCAGAGAGCAAGGTCGGCCAACCCCTAGCTGCCTTGGAGATCTACGAGTAAGAATATAAATCTTTGATATAATGAATTAGTAACAATTTGGTACTGTTTACTCTGCAGCATTTTTGGGGGAAGACCTAATTGTTGCATACTGTGTGCAGTTTTACTTTTTTTTTTTAAAAAAAGCCTTTATATAATGGCATTATTTTCTTTTTCTTACTACTTTCACGGAGTATTACGTTCTCACATTTCATTCTCGGTGCTGTGTGCTCATAAAATCCTGCTGTGCTAGAAGTTCTGAAGATACATCACACTTAATAATGACCATGGCTGTATGGGAATCTCTCTGAAGTGCTAGTCCCCCGTGTGGCTGAAATTCCTGATCCTGAGACTCCCCTGAATGCTTTGGGATTCTCTGACTCTGCGGCAAGTCTGCTTGGAGCAGGGGAGAGAACGGGGGTGAGGGTCCTCCATTATCATGCCGGGAGAGCCAGGTTGAAAGCCAGACACGCCATCGCATGCGCCCGGAGCACTGGCCGGCTCAAACAGAACCCTGAGTTCAGAGGGCTCCCCTCAGGCACATGCACTGCAAAAAGACCCCCGGAAGAGATCAGGCTGGGAAGTCGTCACAGAGGCCCGCTCCTTCTCCGCTGCCCCGTACCTTACGCATCCCCCGACCCATGCTCGGTTGACCCGACCTGTGACCTTTACAGGCTTTCCCGGAGTGCGGGTGAAAAGAAAAGAGAGAAGGTAGCAGAATATAAACAGTCAATACAGAAGGCAAGTATCAGAGATGCAAAGCCTGAAAAAGACCAGGGAAAGACAACAACAATGGCAGATAATATTTGCTGAATATTCACTGTATGGCACCAATTGTTCCCCACAAATGCTATCATATAATCCTCATACCAATCCAACAGAGTAAGTACTATTTTGTTATTCTTTTTAAAAATTTGTTTATTTATTTTGAGAGAGAGAGTGTGTGCACATGAGTGGGGGAGGGACAGACAGAGGACACCCCCCCCACCCCCCGCCCCCAGCAGGCTCCATGCTGTCAGCAAAGACCCTGACTTGGGGCTCTGAGTCACACAAATAGTGAGATCATGACCTGAACTGAATGCAAGAGTCAGACAATTAATGAACTGAGCCACTCAGGTACCACATAAGTACTGTTTTTTTTAATGCTATTTATTTATTTTGAAAGAGAGCAAGTGGAGGAGGGACGGAGAGAGGGGGAGAGAGAAAGGATCCCAAGGAAGCTTCATGGTCAGAGCAGAGCCCAACGTGGGGCTTGATTTCATGAACTGTGAAATCATGACCTGAGCCAAAATCAAGATTTGGATGCTTAAAGGACTGAGCCACCCAGGCGTCCCAGTACTTTATTTATTTATTTACTTACTTATTTATTTATTTACTTACTTACTTATATTGTGGTAAGAACACTTAATATGAGATCTACTTTTTAAAAATATTTTTAAGTGTACTATACAGTAGTGATGACTATAAGTTCAATGTTGTACGGCAGGTCTCTAGAACAACAATGACAACCAAATAAATAATCTGGTTAAAAAAAATGGGCAAAGAACTTGGATCAAGATTTCTCCAAAGAAGACATACGGATGGCTCACAGACACATGGAAAGATGCTCACCATCACTCATCGTTATGGAAATGCCAATCAAAACCACAATGAGACATCACCTCACACATGTTAGGAAGGCTATTATCAAAACAATCCAATAGAGAACGAATGTCATGAGAGAGCTAATGTGAACCCTCGTACGTTATTGGTAGGATTGTAAACCAGTACAGCCACTATGGAAAACAGTATGGCGGTCCCTCAAAAAATTGAAAAGAGAACTACCTTATGACCCTGCAATCCTATTTATAGGTGTACACCCAGAAGAATTGAAATCAGGAACTCAAAGAGATCCCTGTAGAGACTCCATGCCAGTGTGTGGCTTAGCTCTGAGGGTGTCGACATCACAAACCCAGATCATGTGAAGCCAAGATACTCTTCCAGACGATCTCTTCCCATTTCCTCTGGCCAGAACTTTACAATAAAACACATGATTTAAGCCACGACGGAGGCCTATAGGAACGCCGTAGAAGCCTTGCTATATTTCAGTCACTTCCCTTGGAAACCGCTTGCTGATGCATACTGGGATGCATGAGGTTTATTCTCATAAAAGAAAAATGGTGTAAATCACGGCTGTATCACTGAGTGACACATATTTAAAGGCCAAAACACCCCCTAAGCTTCACAGATGCTGCCATTTACAACAAAAGAAAAATGCCCCTTTAGTCCTAGAAAGATGGTAGGTTTTAATTAGAAGAGCAATATTTACATCTGAAACAGTTAAATCTAATATTGATCTCAAGTAATGCTAACAACATAATTGTTCTTGAAAGGAATCAATAAGCCACAGAAAGAAAATGACACAGATTCTTAAAACATTAGATAAGCCTTTTCCAGACATTAATCATGTATAAACTTTCTCATAAAACCTTCCCTTTTGTACTCATTTACACTCTCAAATCTAATTATAGCTCATTGTCATTTTAGAGATCAAGTCCCAACTGTCTCTCTGTGTGTTTTCTTTCTAATTAAGTATTCGAGACCAGAGAGACACAGGTTGAGGCTACATCATCTCAATTTTCACAAGCTGACATGCTTTGCAAAAACAGCTTTTGATAACTATTCCCTGACAGCTTTGATGTGAAGGGAAAAAACCAGTGAGCTGTGTGCACTCCCCCACATGCTCCAGGGTCAGCCAATGTGGTTGGTAGGCACTGAGCTTTGACAGAGTCTTTGGTAATTTAAAATGCTGGCAATAATCTAAGTCAGTATAACATAACAACACAAGCCAGGATGTGGTGAGTGAGGAAAACCAGATCTGTAGAGACATCAATGGAAAATAATACTGAACACCATGTTATACGGAGGCAAAAATATAATCTCAAACTCCTAGCCTTGAATGGTTTTAACTTTTTCCCAGGGCAATCATGGATAGAGGTAAGTGTTACTTTGGTTCTACTGTGAGACCCAAGGGGTAAACATTTTGAGAAGATAACCACCATTACTTGGCATTATTTGGTGACATCTTGTCAATTCGATAAAACACAAAGTATGCATCGCAGAAAAGAAAACCCGGCCATCTTTTTTTACTCTCTAGAGACCAACGACACTTGAATGATTGGGAAGGATGTTAAAGCCACCTGTGAAAACACTTTAAAAATAGTTCCCCAGGCAGGGTGTCTGAACTCTGAATGGCCAGGAAACCTCTCAAAATCTCAGCAGAGGGGAAAAAGTACCCTACACTTGCAATTATTGGTCCTTTAAAAAATTCTTTCTTTTTTTTTTAAGCTTATTTATGTATTTTGAGAGAGAGGGAGAGCAAACGAGCACCGGGAATGGGGGCAGTGAGAGAGAGGGAGAGAGAGACTCCCAAGCAGGCTCTGCAATGTCAGCACAGAGGTCGACATGAGGCTCGAACTCACAAACCATAAGTTCATGACCTGAGCTGAAGTCGGATGCTTAACTGACTGAGCCACCCAGGCGCACCAAAATTATTTCTGACCAAAAAAACATAGTGAGAACACTCAACTGATTTTTAAAGCCAATTACTATTGAGAACTTTCAAGATTTCTCTTATGGAACATATTTATTTCCCAAGTGAATATCCAAATTCGGAAAAAGAAGTCTTCGACATCTCAGTAATTCTCACACCAGTATAAGCAAATAAGAAAGTTGGTCACAGTTGCTAATATTGAACACGTTCCCAATCACTACTTTACTTTAAAAAGGAATCTAATAAATTCCTGAAATGCATGAAGTGGAAAGAGTACTATCACAATGAGGAAAAAAAATCCTCTGTGGGCTCCTCACGCTTTCTTGGAAATAGTAATAATGCAAACTTCATTTATTTATGCCAACTTTTCTGCGTCCACATGCTCGCAAGGGACATTACTCCGTCAGGCACTCGCCCTGCCTGCAAAGAGAACCCCTGTGTCCCAGGGTCTGGCTTGCAGCTTCGGAAAGAATAAAATATGCAAATGGAAATTACACTTGCAGTTTTGTTTTGTCAAAGTCTGGAGTGAGAAGTCTCTGGTGAGCACAAAGAAAAGGTTAGCAATTTTTAATATCCAAAATGATCAGTCATTCCCTACTCATCTCTCTGGTGAACTACATAATGCCAAAGCTGTCACAAAAACAAGGCAGAAAATAAAGCCCTAACAGCTTTAATTCAGTGGGAAAAAACAAAAAACAAAAAGCAACCTTCCCTCTAGAGCACTCTACTTCTGCACAATATGCATTTTATAATTCTTAAATGATATTCAGCAGCAATGCTCTCTCTGCCTCTAAGACCTTACCCAGTTTCTCCATCTGATACCTCAAAGGATTTTGTTGTTGCTATTTTCTAGGTGAAAACGGGTGGTTCTCACTTCATGCAGAAGACACACGGTGGCTTGAAGAAGAGGTGGCCAGCCTCTCGAGGTGAAAATGATTACCTCTGAGTTGTAGCAATGCCCAGTATATAAGTGGTGCCTGGCATTGCACACGGCACCCGCCTTAACCTCACAGCCCTCAGACGGCCAGACTGGGGCTTGCGGATATGCACACGGGTCCCCAAGACCACAAATAACTCATTTCCCGAATACCCGTCACACACTGTCAGTTCTGAAGAACACAGAAATAACTGTGAATTTTTTCATTTATTCAATTATTTAACAAACGTTTCCTAACAGACCACTAAGTTTCAAGCATTGAGTTGCACACAGGAATGCAAACTGGAATTAAGGTTTGATTCCCGTCCCCAAAGACTTCAGCTCCTAGTTTGGAAAGGAGACCATGATATACCCACACGTGTCTCCACAGATACTTACGCATGGAGCCCTGAATGGTATCTTCTAATCAGTAAATGTTTACGGTAGCAACCAAGTGGAAATTGCTTAACAAGCTCATCCAAAAAATACTTATTCTGTACTTATGGCACCAACGTAAAATAACAAAAAGAAAAATCAGTGATACTATTTTTGAAAATTGCGCAATATAATATTTATCTTCTGAGATTTTTCACAGAATTGAGCCTTTATTTCTGGTTGGTGCTGGTGCAGCCCACTGGTGACCATGCTAGCTTAAGGGATCTGCCTTGCAGCAACGATGGGGAAACTCAGGGATGAATGCTGGGTAGGCCAAAGATGGCTGGTGGGTCAAGGATCAGCACGGAGTCTGATAACCTGTCAGAATGGCTAAAAGCAACAACACAAGAAACAACAGGTGCTGACGAGGATGTGGAGGAAAAGGAACCGTTGTGCACTGTTGGTGGGACTGCAAACTGGTGCAGCCACTGAGGAAAACAGTATGCAGATCCCTAAAAGGTTAAAAATAGAACTACCATATCATCCAGTAATCACACTATTGGGTACTTACCCCCCAAAAACAAAAACATTAATTCAAAGGGATACATGTAACTCTATGTTTATTGCAGCATTATTTATAATAGCCCAATTATGGAAACATCACAAGTGTCTATCAATAGATGAATGGGTAAAGAAGATGTAGTATGTGTGTGTGTGTGTGTCTGTGTGTTTAGACACAATGGAATATTACTCAGCCATAAAAAAGAATGACATCAGGGCTCCTGGGTGGCTCAGTAGGTTAAGTGGCTGACTTCGGCTCAGGTCATGATCTCGCGGTCTGTGAGTTCGAGCCCCGTGTCAGGCTCTGTGCTGACAGCTCAGAGCCTGGAGCCTGTTTCAGATTCTGTGTCTCCCTCTCTCTGACCCTCCCCCATTCATGCTCTGTCTCTCTCTGTCTCAAAAATAAATAAACATTAAAAAAAATTAAAAAAAAAAGAATGACATCTTGCCATTTACCATGACATGGTTGGAACTAGAGAGTATTCAGCTAAGCAAAATAAATCAGAAAAAGACAAGTACCATATGATTTTACTCATATGTGAAACTTAAGAAACAAAACAAATGAACAAAGGAAAAATACAGGAGAGAGAGAAAGAGAGAGAGAAACCCAAAACAGATTTTTAACTCTAGAGAACACACTGATGGTCACCAGAGAGGACGTTGGGGGGATGGGGGTAACAGGGGATGGGGGTTAAGGAGGGTACTTGTTGTGATGAGCCCTGAATAATGTATGGAAGTGTAGAATCACTATATTTTACACCTGAAACTAACATAATTCCAGATGTTAACTATACTGAAATTAAAATAAAGACCTTAATAAAAAAGCCTGAGTCTAATAAAATACATATTCACTAACTGAAATAAATATGCTCAGTATCTCAACTGAATGACTGGCATCTGCCTCTCACCCACTGACAAGCCAGCGTTAGGTATAAAATGTTAAGAGGTACTACTGGGGCTGCAAATCTAAGACCTTCTTAGAAGAAGTATGGAACCTGAGCCTGCTGTGTTTCCATGAAAGAGCTTCTGGGTGCAAAAAACAGGGCCTTCTCTCTGGATAGCTTAGATAAGTGACGGCATTTATTTATAGAACAGATAACAGACCAAGACAACTCCTGTGACATCAGTGGGGTGACCTGAATGTCAAACCAGGGACCACGGCGGCAGGTCCCAATGGTGAAATGAGGATTTTGCCGTCCATGCGAAGATGGTGAGGTCTGTCCCACTGAGGTGATGAGTACAGCTACATTAGTCTTCATCTTAATTCCATTAATCATAACACTGCCTTAAATTCTGTGCTAATATGAATTTCTTAGAAATATGAGCATTTTAAGATGCTGTGCTTTTTATACTCATTTAGTACAGCATGTTATAATTTCTATATGCAGTTATGTTCTTCCTGTACGACTGTCAGGTCAGGAGAGCAAAAACTGGTTAGCACAATAATCAGTCTAGGCTTGATGTTCTAAACACAAGTCTTGAATAGAATTGAACGTGTATTCCTAATTTCTAAGTATTTTCTGCCTCTGAAAGTTTACATAAAAAGCAGAAAAAGAACCGATGTCACATTCAGCATCTGTACTGTGTGTGCTCACATCTATGAAATTTGGCCTACCATATTTCCCAAAATGCAGTAAATCAGTTTCAAAGACATTTTAACACACTCAAGAAAAGGAGCTTCTGAGTGAAAGGTCATTGCTTTCATGTTAACATTATTATTTTTCAAGACCTTATAGTCACAAAAGACTTTATATGGCCTGTCACAGTTGAAGCTGAAAAATGTTATGACTGCCATTCACCTTTTCTTAAATAAATACCATTATACAAATAGTATTTATATAAGCAATATAAAGCAGAACTTCTAAATCACTTATATAATTCTGGTCTTCTTCTATTTTCTTACTTTTCTATAATGGTTTATTAGATATTTCTATTATTTTTCTAGAATATATCAGCCACTGACTAATAGTGGTAGCTCACTCAAAGTAAAGGATTTAAAGTCTTCATCATGTGGCTATTATGAGAATAAGTAATTAATTTTTATAGAGCACTCAAACTATTTATAGAAAGCACTTTTATGTAGGTACTATTATTTCTATATGCTACTTTTAAGACAGTAAAATGATAACATCAAGGAACATGTACCTCACTTCTGCTATAATAAGGTTTTCATTGAAAACCCTCTATTTCGGAAGGCAATTTGGGATATCTCAAAAGAGGTAAAATTCTAGATAAAAAAGAAGGTTTTAGATATGTTCTAAAAGAAATATTAATATTTCAATTTTACTCAAATTAACACAGTCAATATAAGTATTGTGTCACCTGTTGATCTAGAGTTTGTTACCAGCACAGTCATATATGAATAACATGGAAAATACATTGGGATCGAACCCAACTGAACTTAGCTTCCACTGTTGTAAATACAGAACCCTAATGATGCTGATTCCAAACCCAGAGAATTCTTTCCACATATATTTATCACTAGTGCTAAACTGGTGAATCATAAATTTTGAACTCCAGAAAAACAAAAAGCATACGCGCAACTGTCTGTGTTCCACAATAATCATTTGCAATATGGTGTGTATCTGTGGGTGCAACAGGCGAGAGCACGCAAAATGCCTGAGAACAGGGTGGAGCTCAACTTTTATGCTGTCCCAGAACCTGCGTCATTTGTGAGCGTGCAAGGTTGTCTTCACTACAGCTCAGAGTATTAATTAACGTCTTCTACTTACAGGAGGGTCTGCGTCTTCAGCATAAACCGTGGTGATAGGTGTGCCCTTGACAGCATCTGGAGCCACCATCCCTTTGTAGATTCGTTTACTAAATACTGGAGGATAATCATTCATATCCTGTAAAACACAATGAAGGGTTTAGAGCCTCCCCTGAAACCAGGTTAGGGACACAGTTACTAGACTGGCCCCGTCTCTTCCTATCACGCAATCCATTAGCCACTGTCAACCTTCCACCTTCTCAATTCCATTACTGTTCCCGCACAACTGTGCCCCAAAGGAACCTGGCAGAGCTCCTGTACAATATTAATGGGCGGGGGTATCAGCTGAAGGCCATTCGACTCGGGCAAGCAGTCTGAAATTGTGCCTTCTGGAGATGGGGGTAATGCTCGAAATGTTAGCCAAAGATACTTCCAGTGGTATGAAGGTGATTTTGAACTTTGAAAACAAGGACTGGCAAATTTGATACAAAGTGCCATTCTCTGGAACAGGTGACATTTTTGTTGGTTTTGTGGTTGCTCCTTTAAAAAAACACAAGTCTTTAATGTGTCTATTGCAACTGAAAATTCCTTATATACTTAGCAAAATGATATGATGAGCACATCTCTGAAATAGAAACTGTGAGATTGCCTTGGATGTGGTCTTCCATTTTTACTGAAGTAAGAGGATTAAGGAATGTTTTCCCTGTAGTACCCTATAAGAACGGCACATAGAATTAGATGTTCCTATAGACAGAATACAATGGTAATTTCCTGAAGGTTTTTTCAAACTAATTTCTAGCTGTCCTTTTTCTGTCTACAATTCGGTGATATGAGTACATTCTTATTCATGCAGGGTCACTCATTAAACAAAATTTATCAAGTTCCTCCACTTTTACGACTCAAGGCTAGGCACTTGGGGATACTGTGGTGATGCACAAAACTAATGGCCCTGACTTCGCGTTACCGAACTGCCATTGGACAGGTAAAGACTGATTCTGTGGCTAGGTAGTGACTTTGCCTAAATTAATCTACTTATTTCGCACAGCCAGATTACTAAGTGTGGTCCCTTGAGAGCTGACCCTTTTGTTTCCTCACCATGTTATCTTTTATGGAGGACTGCATATCATTTTTTCTTCAAAAATAATGCTTATTAAGATGGATGATTTGTATTTCTTAAATTTACTTATTTTAGAATAATTACACCCTGCGTTGTTCTGGGTACTTTGGGTGAGACACAGTTGAACCTAAAGCTCAATGTGTTAATTATCTTGCTCCCCAAGTCATCTTCTTCTCACTTGCTGTTAAAAACGAAGGAAGAAAACTGTCATACATAGTCTTTGTATCTGCTTTGATACAACAATTTCCCTGCACAATGTAAATTGGAAACTCACTAATTAACTGATTATAAACACCTCTCTTTGCAAAGAGGTCGGGATAATTATCTTTTACAATCAAATGGAGCCTTGTTTTTCTGTTCACAGTAGAGTTGACTTCTGAGTTGTAAATATGAAAAACGTGCAGACTTTAATAAGGGATAAGACATTTTCAACAGCAAGCAAAAGTAAAAATATCATTTCCTCTGCTTCATAGATAGTATCCATAACTGTCCATGGACAACAACAACAAGAGGCTTCCTTTATAAATTATGACCTTTAGAATCTGAACAAGAACATAAGTCTGAGAGCACTCAGTCTTGGTAATGAGGGTGGTGTGGGTATTGATCTTGAGTTTCTAGGAAGGGGGGGGTAAATATGTAAAACATTTGCATGAACACTTTCCCCTTCTCTCTTCAAGAGTTCCAATTAATTTAACGAGTGCATCTTGAACTAACGGGGTGGAAATGAATCCTTCTGCAACCCTTAGTTGTAACTCCTGGAGGTCAGAAGGAGCCCAACACCAGTATTTTTTTCCATGAGTTCCCAAACCCACTGGGAGTCACATTTACTGAGTGACATGAATTCAATATGTTCCTATAAATTGTCTTCTTTTTTTTCATCTCAAAGGACACTTCAAACCTTAATGGTACAAGATGCTTTTGGATAATTTGATTCTTCAGGGGGAAAAAAGAGGGATATGGCTTTCCAGTTATGTCATATAGCTGCTGACAGCACTGAGTACGGTGACCCCCCCCCCTTTCCTTTTTTTCTGGAAAAGTATTCACTAGATTCACCTCTGAAGGCGGAGTGGATATTTTTTTATAATCTGGCCTCAAACTGATTAGGCACAAACCTAAGGCGGTAAATAAACTGAAGGCCTTTAAAAGACGGGCTCCTCTCCTACTTCAGTTTGCTGGCCTTTGACAGGGTGAGCAAGAAATCAATACGGCTACTATAGCAGCATTTCTTTTTATAGCACACTGTACACATTTTGGGGTTACAATCTTCTATTGTAGCTAAGACGTTCTTGCACAATGCACGATTTCAGATGAGAAAATTTATTGAAATGCAATGCCAACAAGCCTAATCAATAGTTCATTATATTTATGCTCCAGGGATGTCTGACGCAGAATGTACATAAATCTGCTTCTGTGCAAATACTCTGTTATGCAGCAAATTAAGGACAAGTTCCACTCTTCAAAGACAACCTCTTTTCTCTTGCCCATTTTCCACTAGAGGGTAGTATTGGCAAAAAAGAAGCAGACCTTCCTTCTGTCTTCTTGTTAACAGTTTTAAGACCCGGAATAGTGTGCGCTCTGGGGTTACAGTTCTTGTGGGTCTGGACGAAATTACTGCTCATGTTTCTAAAGAGTATTCTGAATGTTGACACAGTTCTCATCGGGAACAACTCTATGACCTTCTTAGGAAAAAAAAATGCACTAGTCACTTTATAATTTGTTTCCATATATCAAACAAATAAAACTGCACCTGAAGTGAGCTAGAAAGAAGAAAATATGAGTTCCATTTATTTATTTTCTAAATGAAAGCCTAAAATAATCACAGAAACCCTTTACACTTTGGCGGACCACAGCATAGATTAAGGAATCTTTTTAAATGAGCATCCCAGGAAAACAGGAACTTGTTGGGAGAGTGCAAATTAATGACGGGTTTGCTACAAAACAGTAAAGAAAGAGATGACAAAAAAAGTCTTGATTTTCTGGAATCATGGGTAAGAACTGTTCTCCGTAAGAGATTTTTCCAGATAGAAGAGTACTAAATGTATACATTCCAATCATCTTTTTTTTTTAACTTTATTTTTCTCAAAGTTATTTGTTTCTTTGTCTTTGTTTTTTTTGATAAAGAGAGAGAACATGAGCGGGGGGGGCAGAGGGAGAGAGAGAGAGAGAGAGAGAGAGAGAGAGAGAGAGAGAGAGAATCCCAAGCAGGCTCTGCACTGTCAGCACAGAGTCCGAGGTGGGCTTGAACGCATGAACCGTGAGATCATGACCTGAGCCAAAGTTGGATGCTCAATGGATTGAGCCACCCAGGTGCCCTTGACCATCTTTTTGAAAAGGATGAAAAGATAGCAGATGCCAGACGTCGGCCTCAGCTCCCGCCGCATGACCCACAAGGGACAGGGACGGGCCAGGCCAGCCACTGGAAGGGCTCCCCTCCCCACTGCCGCAGCCCTGCCTGGCTCAGCACTGTGCACCTACAACCGTTTGCTGCCTGCCCCTCCTAAAAGCTGTGGAGCTCAGGAAGCTGACGCCTGGATCTTTCTTGGCACAAGGCACGGTTAACTTGTCCTCTGCCCCTTCCGGGTCTGTTGTCCACAGCCGGACACCTTGCGTTTGCCGTTTCTGGGCTTAGCTGCCTTCCGTGACTTCCCTCCCTTCTCTTGTGGTTCTGCGCAGAGAACCCATTTCCAGCCAAACAATCTTGTGTTGTTCTGTCCTGTTTTGCAGGGGCTTCTCCTAAACACAAATCGTAAATATACCTCATTTTTTCCTCTATTTTTGGGTCAAAACCTGTCCTGGCAGTTTCTGTCCTAGAGGCCTAAGTTGGTTTTCGTTCTGGTTTTATTTCTGAGTATGTGGCTATTTGGATTCTTGGGGGGCTGCATACCCTGATGCAGATGCAGTGGTGCTCAGTGCCACAAATACTGACGGAGCCCCCCTGGGTGTTAGGCATTACTTTCGTTGTTGGGGACGATACTGCCACCAAGACAGAAGCAGGACCTGCTGGCACTGAGCTGCCGGGTAGGAGCAGACAACAAAGATGAAAGGATACTGCTGAGTGTCATGATTGTTATGAGAAGGAAGTACAATGACGTGGCGAAAGTAGGCAGTGAGGCGTTGAACTGAACCCAGGATGCGCCTGCTACTTTAGCAAATGCTCCCTCCCTCACGCCCGCCGGCAGGTGGAACCTTCCTTCTAGATGGATGGCTCCAGGAGGGGAGCACAGCCCTGGGCAAGGCTGATGAACCCACAGCTGCGAACTGTAACCCCATTTCCATCTGGCCTCGCAGTTTGGGAATGGTAACGTAGGGAGCAGGGAGCTGATGACGTTTTGAGTTGTTTTCCAAGCCAGCAGGCTCAGGGCAATTGGAAGAATATGTACGTGTATATCCTGAGCTCAAATCTTTGAGCAGATCCTCTCTAACTGTAACGCCCCGTCCAGGCTTTCTCTGTCTCTGATGTGCACAACACTTAATTACTGTGAGTCAGGCATCATGCCAGGTCCGTTAAATTACTCCTCTCATTTGTCTAAAATATGTTAGCTATTGGCATTTCTGTTCTCTATATAAAGAAACCCGGGCTTAGAGAGGTCAGGTTGCTCATGGTGGTCCAGCTGGTGAAGGGCAGACCCATGACTTCGTGCGGGCTTTCCAGACCCTGGAAGAGTCATTCTGAGATGCGGAGGAGAGGAGAAAGGGAGTGGGTCAAGTCGTCAGAAGATTATCTATATGTAAGACGATCTGGGTAGGATTTTCATTACAAAAAAATCTACATACAACTTTTTAAAGATCTCTGTTCAAAAGTATTTTACAGTTTAGGGGCGCCTGGGTGGCGCGGTCGGTTAAGCGTCCGACTTCAGCCGGGTCACGATCTCGCGGTCCGTGAGTTCGAGCCCCGCGTCGGGCTCTGGGCTGACGGCTCGGAGCCTGGAGCCTGCTTCCGATTCCGTGTCTCCCTCTCTCTCTGCCCCTCCCCCGTTCATGCTCTGTCTCTCAGAAAATAAACAAACATTAAAAATTAAAAAAAATAGGGGCGCCTGGGTGGCGCAGTCGGTTAAGCGTCCGACTTCAGCCAGGTCACGATCTCGTGGTCCGTGAGTTCGAGCCCCGCGTCGGGCTCTGGGCTGATGGCTCAGAGCCTGGAGCCTGTTTCCGATTCTGTGTCTCCCTCTCTCTCTGCCCCTCCTCCGTTCATGCTCTGTCTCTCTCTGTCCCAAAAATAAATAAACGTTGAAAAAAAAAATTTAAAAAAAAAAAGTATTTTACAGTTTAAAATTTCTTATAATACAATAACTCTACTGTTATCTTGGCAGCCTGCTAAGCTTCTAAACATTGCAAAATGCTAATCTATTTCCCTGAATATAATTTTTATAATTATTTATGAAGTTTGTTTTTGTTTGTTGGTATAAAAAAAAAAGAGAGCGAGACTTGTATGAGTTGAATTTGTACACTTAAAAAAACAACTTCCTCAATATTTAACCCTAGAGTTATTTTCATTAACACCCAATAAATTTGTCCCCAGGTTTCGTTTTTTGGAAAATTAATCCTATCAGAAGCTTTACAAACAAACAAGCAAATGAAAAATTCCATAATCAGCTATGGAAAATGTGGGAAATTACTTTTTATTTTCTTGATGTTCACATTATGAAGACCCACATGAAGGTCTACCGTGGAGACCTCTGTTTACTTCTGTGCACAGCAGTATTTCCCAAATCCATTTGCCTATTAAATTCTTTGTATATGAGACCCATTAACCATCTCGAGCAGCTCATGCTCTAGGAAATACATCCTGAGAGATCCCAAAGACAGCGAAATATTAAAGGCGCACACTCTGTTTTGAACACTCTATGACTTTGGTGAATGAATGAGAGGTTTCAGAGAATCTATTGAGAATTCTGATGCACTGAGAGTGCCCACAAGTCTGTGGTAGCCAACTCATCAGGATGGAGACAGTAGCCACCTCGAGGGTGGCCAGGCACAGGGGGAGATCATAGCGGTAACTGCTATCAACAGGCTTATCAGCATCTACTGCCCCACAGAGAGACAGTTCAGATTTGGAGACTTCCAGTAAAAAGGAGAATGAAAGAATCACTGAGGAGTAAGAGAACATAATTGTGTACACAAGGAAGGCACCTCCCTGGGACTCCCACAAATCACTGGGTGATATCTGGGGAGCCATGACAGGGACCCACAGAAATAGGAATCATTTCTACTTGTGAGAAACTATTGTTAAGTCTGGGCAAGCACCTTTTTATTTGTTTCCTCTGGTTTGCTTATTTAGAGGAAGTACGTTACATCCGAGTCGTAAAACTCTAGAATAACAGATACTTTAAAAAACCATCTGGCTCAGCCCCATGGCATGCTCTTCCTGATATATCCACATTCTTTAAACTTGGCAGTGAGTATCTTAGAAAGAACACACTAATAAGAATATGATAATGCAGAGTGGAATAAAGGAAAATATCCGAAGGCCATAGTCCAAAACAAGTATTTTCTCCAGTTCAACCAACCCTAAGGGAAAGGTCAGCAGTGGTAAAAAAAAAATAACGATCACTGGATTAGCATGGCCATACCCCCCTAGCTGGTTCATTGAAATCATCCTTTATTCAACTGTCTCCCTCCAGAGAAAGGGAAGGAGGATGCTATAAATCCTGAACTGTGCCAAGGTTCTCATTTGTTTGAGTGCTGGACCATCTCCCGGTCTGTTAAAGCGCGACCCGTCTGAGAGGATGAAAACTAGGACTCTACCAGGGCCGTGACCATGGAGCATCAGCGGCACATCACCAGCCGTCAGGGGTCTGTGGTGTGACAAGTGCCCCTTTGTAACAGGCATTGAGTTTCCATCTGGAAAAGCAATCCCTTCCCTATGATTCTACGGGGACAGGGACATCTATCTTCCTCCTGGAGAGGAAACACCTCTGAAAGATGAAAATATTAGCCCCATCGTCCAGGGCTCACTGCATACCCCAGCAGCCTTGGTCCTTGTGGATGTTACTTCACGTCTGGCCCTTCCAGTTCCCCTGCCCTCCTCCCACACCTGCATCTGCAACACAGGCAAACACACTGGAGAGCCAAGTCTCCTGCCCCTACAGAAGGACCGCCTCCCCCTGCCCTCCCCCTGCAGTCATGCCAGCTGAGTTATAATCAGCAGAGGACTTATGTCATCGTTCGTCCTAGAAGAGCCTCCATAGGCCTTTCAGGGATGCCCAGCATCACAGAGCCAAATCACCTACGCCCACTTTTCTGACTGGTCTTCATCTTTTGGCTCATTATAGAAGACAGACCTTTTCTTTGTGTGTACTTTCTGTAGGATAGCACAACTCCATTTGTAAGGGTATATTTTTCTCTGGGTTTTTCACTTTAAACTGTATAGAGTTTTAGTTTTATTTTTCAGAGTTTTACTCACATCATCTAATTTAACTACTATGTAGTCCATTTTTCAGTTATATTCAATCAAGATACAACGAAGAAGGTTGTATATATCAGTGTCCTACAAAAACTTTGCAACAAAAATACATATGAATTGTATGATCACCATTGGTTTTGTTCTGGATCACTCAGAAAGCACTCTGCAGGTATCTGTGATAAAATTCTACTTTTTTTTTCTACTATGGACATAACTTTCCTTCCAAGCATCGCTTCAATTTTCCCATCCTCGCTCCGATTTTAAATAAGTTTGATGGAGTAGATATTAAGCGTTGGATCTTTTTTCCCCCTTCTTCTTCTTTACAAAAGAAAATTATGTTTCTTCTCATTTTCAAAGAGAGATCTTCATGATGCTTTCCCTGTGGTGACTGTTTTGGGTAGCAATATCTCTTAGCAAATACTATGCAATTATGTCACCGGCAAAAGAGCTTGTCACACTGCAAGTAAAAAAACAATAACAAAAAATCTGTATGCTTCGTAAAGACCTACATTTGTGGAGAAGTGAGAATTGTACTCCATTCTTCCCTTCAAAACAGACAAGCATGATATTTTCCTATGGGCCCCAATATTACTCAGTAGAGTTTTAAAGCTTTTTGTGATCATCTGAGACCTGAGTGATCAGAAGAAAGACAGGCGAGTGTCAGCCTGCATTTGGGGAAATGTTCTGCAAATGTTATTATGCTTGCATCACCTTGAAAGAAGAAAGTGGCATTGAAAATGTCTACAATTGAATACTGGTTGGTTGAGTTTTGTTTTTAAAGTATGATAAATCAGAAATAATTTTGTATAGGTGAGGAAGGCCCGACCATGAAAATGTTTGACCTCTCTAAATAAGATAAGGCAATTGAGACAACAAAAATTAGGTCGACGCTCTCCTATTTCTGAAGGAGCAAGTCCATCGATGAGCAAAACCTTTCCGATGTGAAAGCCGACGTGGAAGCCAGAAATGACACCCAAGTGTTAAAACAAAGGAGTGGTCAGGCAGCCTGAGATGCGTGTTTAGAGATGCCAGTCCCAGACAGAGAATGAGACTTACTTAGAACACATCTTGCTTGATTAGATGGTATGTTTGGACCCCATTTGATTCCAATGACTTCTATCAAAAAAAAAAAAATCCAAGCAAATCAATCCAAGCTGAATGCAAAACAGGCAGGTCAGAGTCTGTGATGGTTTAGAACTCTCCATTATCGGGGCACCTGCGGGGCTCAGCCCGACTTGGGCTCAGGCCATGATCTCACGGTTCATGAGTGCGAGCCCTGCATCAGTCTCTGTGCTGACAGCTCAGAGCCTGGAGTCTGCTTCAGATTCTGCGTCTGCCCCTTCCCTGCTTGTACTATGTCTCTCAAAAATAAATAAACATTAAAAAAAAAAAAAAAGAACTCTCCATTATGAACCACACCCATCTTGAGAGCAGGCCATCCCATCAGGGGAGATGGCCATAAGCAGCAAGTCTTTTCTTCTTTTTTTATTCAAAACAGCCAATAAGTGGCCATTTTGGTATTTTAAATGTTTTTAGTGGACAATTCCACCAAACCGCAGAGGCAGGCAAGTGTAGACTGGGGTAACGTGGCCCAAACTTTTCACCTGGTTCAGAGTCTTTCTGCCACATGGTTAGTTCACTTAGGTCAGGCTCATGTTGGTCTTCGTTTCTGGGCTTATTGACACATCTTTGTAACCAAAACACTGCCATGGTCCTAAAGTGCTTTTGTAAACAGATCTCTAAATTTCTTAGGCTAAATAAAATAACTTTCTTAGGCTAGAGAGATGCAAAGTGGAAGAAGTAGGCAAAAAGCCATTGTGGATGCCTGAGAAGGAAGGAATTCAAACCTTAATAAAATTCTCCAGAGAGCTTCTGGGCATCTGCGAGTGGAAGGGACACGTGTCCCCTTCCCAGTGTAGTTTAGAAGAGACAGCAGGACCCCAGGGAAGAAATATCACGTGTGCTCCAGCAGATAAGCTAGGTCAAGTGTAAAGAAGGAACAGTGGAATAATTTTTGTGTCTCTCTCTGATCGCAAGATTATCCACCCAGCAACAAAAAGACAAAACCAAGACCCAAAGATTCTTACAGTCAAGAACATTACAGCAATTACCTACATGGTAAATAAGGTCATCCTAATTATATTTTCGCACAGTCTTTAACAATCTTCTATGTTTTCATATCAGTAATTTATTGTCTAAGAAAACCAGTAGTATAGATTTGTTATTGGTTAAACAATCAAACAAAAATTCAAGAAAAGGGATTATTTCTTACTCTACCATTTACACATGGCAGTACCCTACAAAAATGTGCATAGTAAAAAACAAACAAAAAAAACCCAAAACAAAAAAACAAAAACGAACATGTAGAAAAGTTGACTATGACCTTATGTACTTATGACTTGTGTTCTTTGTAACCTTGTATACGTACAGCCCTCTATGGACAGCACTTTCAAGAACTGGAATCATCCTCAGAACCCAAGTTTCTCTCACTGTAAGCGAACATCCATCTGCAGAAAAGCGTCTGTGATGCTTTCCCCTGGGAAAAGTGCTCCTTTGGGAAGGAGCAGAGGAATCTGACAGTGGAGCCCACGGCTCAGGTGACCTTCACACACACTAACAATTGAGAGCTGACAAATCCCTCCTCCTGTCTTCTTCTAAAGGTGTTGCCTTAGAAATCACTAGAATCCCCAAAGACAAGATACCATGCTCTCTCAAGCAGTCACCTGGCACAGATTGCTACGATGGATGGGATGAGAAATCTGGAACAGCTAACAAAGTCCTCAGCGTCTCAGACCCTGAACATGGCTGAGCCACATCCTGACCCCAGTTCCAGCTGATCCCCAAGCTGATTTTGTTCCAGAATCTTGGCTTATGAACTAAACTAAACTAATTAGTTCTTGGGCCTTCGAACTCCTACTTTTTCAGTACCCTTTTTCTTCTTAGAACTTTTAAATTGGAGGATTTGGATGAAGTGATTATTCCTGGTGTTGTCAACTTTGGACTGAATTGTAGTCTGGAGAGACTGTAACTAGATTGAGAATCCAGAACTAAGGGGACATTCAGGCAGCCAGTGTTAAAATTCTTATTTAGAGTTTCATGCAAATGTATCTTCTACACTGTAAACAACGCGGCTTTTCCTCAGGTCTTTCACAGTGATGACCTCTGCTCTGGGTCTGGTACTACCGTGTTGTTAGGAACCGTTGCCCCAGACACTCAGGTGTGCTACAGACTCCGTAGAGAGAATGGAGTAGGCAACCAGGAGTCATCTGTGTTCCCTACCTTCACTATCACTGTGACAGTAGCAATGCCCGGTGGCATCGTTCCATAAATATCGAAGGCCTCCACGAGAAAAGTGATGCTTGCTTCCTGGTCTGGAAATGACTCATAGTCCAAACTCCTTAAGAGGGAGAGTTCTCCTGTAAACGGATGTAGTGCAAAAAAGTGCTTGACTTCTGGGCTTCTGATCCGATAAGACACATTTGCTCCGAGGTCAACATCTTTGGCCTGTAACAAGTCAAGCAGAAAGACGGTCATATCGGCAATGCTCCCAAACCAGAGGACGACAAGCCTGATGGAGGTCATGTGTCAGTACCTACAACAACACGAATTACATGATGATCAAACGACGTGTTTTAAAGAAAAGCTTTTTTGTTAAGTAATGTATCAGAAAGAGGAAGGAGAGAAAGAGAGACAAACAGAGACAGGGAGACAGAGTCCCATGACTCTTTATCATCTTTTTATCTTACTACTAGATTTATTTAACCTGGAAAATCACTAATGAAAAGAATCGTAGCACAGTAAAGAGATGACTATAGTCATAAATTATTATTATTTCCTGCTAATTGCATAACCTTGAAAAATAATATTTTAAATAAGGATTAATTTTTATTGAGTGTTTTTCACACACATAATAGAGTATTAAAGGAGTATAAGGAAACTAAGAAAATAGAAGTACTAATTGCTTCTTACAAAGATCCTATAGTACATTTCTAAAGATCCCTATTATACTCCATTTAATTAACATTTATTGAGTAGTTATTATGCACGAAAGCACGAGATGAGTCAAGACACAAATCCTGCCCTGCAGGTTAATGTCTCCGGGGGGAAAAAACAAGCAAACAAACAGATACTAAAATAGAAGTCACGCAGGGACATGGCGGCTAAAAGGTGTTCAGAACTGGGAATGGTGTGTGTCAGCTGTGGGTCCTGCAGGACTAGCACAGAAGGCAGAGGGTTCTGGTGGAGGCAATGGGATGGGGCGAGGGGGAGTGGGGAGATGAGGTGTGACGGAAGGTGCACACAGCCATGCTTGCACCTGCTATGGGAACTTATGTCTTGGCCCCCTGGTCAGTTACTGACACCACGACTAGAAGATACGAGGAAAGCACACATTTTATGGTGTCATTTTCCTAACTAAAATCCTTCTTGTTTCCCATTCTAGTTTGGGTTAACCCCAATCTCCTGAAAACTGGAAGAAGGAGCCATACATTTTCTAGCATCTCTCTGTCTCCTCTCCCCAAGGATTTCAAGAGATTTGTTCCAATGCTTTGAATCTCTCTTCTGCTGCTTGAAAAACTGACTTGCTTCTCCATTCACAATGTAGGAAGAAACTATCTACGTCTCAAGACTAGATTTCTAAACTCTCTGTGATTTCTTAAGCCCCTTGCATTGAGAACCTCTACTGCAATTAGGGTTGGCTTGTCTGTTTGCCACACCCAGCTGAAAACCCCAGGAAGGCATGAAATCTGTCTTATCCACGCTGGCATCGGTCAAGTGCAGCAGAGGATAAATGCATGCAATATACAGTGAAAATACGCTTGATGAATAAATGGATGAATAAATGAATAGATGAACAGAAGAATAAATGGAGAAATAGGGCCCTTTCCCTGGTTGGCACCTGCCTTTTTCAGAATGATTAATGTTTTGGCCTAAATATTTATTGAGTTGAATTATGAAAAAACTGCAAGTTCTTGAAATCCATGCTAACAACATTCAAGTTGTGGATGGCAGGTCAAGGAAAGACTAGATTTTTTTCCACCCCCCAAAATATACTTCGTAGACCGTCTGTGTCAGAATTAAAGGGGCGGTTGCTTAAAATGATTTCTGGGCCAACTGAATGTACTGAATCAGAATGTCCAGAGTTTCTGGTAGTATTGTAGCTGAGGACTGAAAAAACAGGCTTGAATGTGGGGACACTGTTAAACAGGACAGTTAGACTTCTGAAGAGCACTGAGAGTAAAAACAATGGGTTCAGCAATATCCTCTTTTGTAAAATATATGGCAAATCTCTACACATGTAAATATGAAAATATTTTTTAGTATATATAGGTATACATGATATGCTGGCATACATGCATATTTGCATATATGAAAATGTGACAATACTTATTCGAATATACACATGCACCCATACATATGCACACACTGGCATGCATGCATATTTGCATATATGTAAATATGAAAATATTTATTTGATTACATATACATACATAGGTATATATGCATACACTCTCATGCATGCATATCTGCATATATTTATATATGAAAATATTTATTTGAATACATACATACATAGATATATATGCACATGGCTGCATATATACATATATACATATTTGCATATATACATACATGAAAACACTTATTTGAATATATATATATGGATATATGCATACACACATGCATATTTGCATGTATGTAAATATAAAAATATTTATTTGATATTGTGGGAGTACAAAGATAAATGTCACAGAATACATATAAAAATTTAATCCTGGGTATCCTGGATGTACAAAGTGGGAGATTATTAACTTCTTCTTTATAGACTATTGTGTTGTCAATTTTTACAATAAGTATGTAAAATTAATTTTATAAATTAAAAAAATTATTAACAGCTGTTATTTGATTTCTTACAAATGTATCTTTTCTCCTCTTAATTTTTGGTATATCCCTGAAGTAAGGTTGTTAGATAAAATACAATATGTAATATCTGAGAGGCACTTAAACATTTACTCACTGTTTATCTGAAATTGGAATTCAACTTGGTGTGTTGATTTTTTATTTGCTAAATCTGCAACCTGACACTAATGGAGATATTAAAATGTGGAATTCACAAAATTAACGCGTCTTCCACCCACCTCTATCTGAAGGAAGGTGGTCCCGGCTGGCAGGTTCTCTTCTACGATGACAGTATATGTTGAGTTAGTGAACACGGGACTGTTATCATCAATATCCAACACTTTGATGGCCAGCGTCAGAGTTGAGTGACGCGGGTGAACCGCCCCATCGGTTGCCACAACGACAAGTTCGTAGTAGTCCCTGACCTCTCGGTTAAGCTTCACTGCTGTGTAAATACTCCCGTTAGATGTGATGCGAAAGAGATTATTGAAGTTGCCCAGACTGTAGTGCACCTGGCCATTTATTCCCGCATCAGGGTCTGTTGCCTGCATAGAAATTAAAAACAAAGGAATTCACATAGTGTGTTTGTCATGATTTTTTCACATTATATGTTGTTACGCTGCCTTGCTAGAAGGGGTAGTTGATACGTGATGGTGTATTTTTAACTGAATATTCTCTCTAAGGAGAAAATTAAAAAAATAATGATGATGTAATGCAAAAGTCTATAACATGAAAAGAAATATACTATAGTTTCACTAATTTTTCTTCATTCAAAATGACCAGAACATAACTTGATAGTATCATTAGCAATAACAGCATTATGTTATGACAGAAAACTCATATTACAATAATACTGAATTTTTCCTGGACCATCATTTCTTTAATGATTTTGAATTCGAAAATAAGAAACACATGTCTGGTTTTTAATTAATTTAACATAACCTACTAGATGACAACTTAAGATGCTACATTACTTTTTGTTCAAGCAGTTTATATATTAATTTTCATATATATATTTTTTCAAGCACCATGTACATGATCTCATTTAATCCTCACCGTGTTCTTTTAATTTTTGTTTAATATTTATTTATTTTTGTGACAGAAACAGAGCATGAGCAGGGGAGGGGCAGAGAGAGAAGGAGACAGAGAATCTGAAACAGGCTCCAGGCTCTGAGCGGTCAGCACAGAGCCCGACGTGGGGCTCGAACCCACGAACCATGAGATCATGACCTGAGCCAAAGTCGGACGCTTAACTGACTGAGCCACCCAGGTGCCCCAATCCTCACCATGTTCTTATGAATAAATATAATTGGTCCCATTTTGCAAATGAGAAGACTGTGGCTTATGGAATGTAATGATCTTGCTTAGAGTTACATAAGAAATCAATGTACAGGGCCCCAGTTCTTAGTACAATGCCTCACGTATAAAACTACTTAATAAATACCTGTGGGAGTAATGAAGGTTAGAACAAATGAACATATGAAACTAAGATTTAAAATTAAATCTGCCCCCAAATCCAAATGGGAGTAAAAGTGTAGTAATTGTAAAGCATCCGCAAAGGACTCTTCTTTGAAATTACAATACAATCTCCAAATGGTAATTGAGAATTATTGATACGATAGTAACATAGGAACCAAAAATTTTAAGTCACATAAAAATCACTTTGCATCAAATACAATGTGTGAATTTTGAGTAAACATTCTTCTAATAGAGGGTTATGAGAAATAATCTTATCCAAACTCAGTTGTGATATAAATTTTGACAGTCACTATCAGCTACTGTGCATTTTGTGTTAAACAGTTGTTATTGTTTTGTTTTTTTGATTTTTTAAATTTTTAAAAATATTTATTTATTTTTGAGACAGAGAGAGACGCAGCGTGAGTGGGGGAGGGGCAGACAAAGAGGGAGACACAGAATCCGAAGCTGGCTTCAGGCTCTGAGCTATCGGCACAGAGTCCGACATGGGGCTCAAACCCACGAACCATGAGATCATGACCTGAGCTGAAGTTGGACGCTTAAGCGACTGAGCTACACAGGTGCTCTTGTG
Organism: Lynx rufus; assembly: GCF_022079265.1. Lineage (NCBI taxonomy): Eukaryota > Metazoa > Chordata > Mammalia > Carnivora > Felidae > Lynx > Lynx rufus. The sequence continues at coordinate 3,556,722 of NW_025814840.1, read as the reverse complement.
TTACTTTTTTCCAAAGAAACTGGAGTAAATATTAGAAGCCATGAGATGCTATATAATTGTGCCCCAAACTGTCGCTAAGGAAAGGAAGGAAGACAAGACACTGGACTGCATTAGGAGCTGGGGACACAAATAATCATTTATAGTCCAGAAAGCCTGAATGCAGCAGGAAGTGCTTTAACAGTACACATGCAGAGGTACCTCCACTTTTACAAACCCTAGCAAAGCGTGTTGGGGGCATTGCGGAATGCTTCTGTCTTGTCTGAAATGGTGAAGTCCAAGATGTGAAAGCTGTGTTTGTAACTTGACATCACAGCAGGATTTGTCCATTTGACTCATCAAACAAAAATTCCCCTGGGAGGTCATTACCTCTCGAGGCTAAACCAGAGAACAGACGGAGGAGGGACTGCAGGAATGCCCAAAGAGGAAGAAACACCATGAACGACCTGAAGAGTTTCCATAGACACATGTTCTTCTACTTTTACTGTGTGCCTAGAACTTGCCATACAAATTATTGACAAATTAGTCAAGCTCGTCACTTAGAGGAAAAACTAAATGACAACACTAATCCCCCTTTGGGGGAAAAACACTTATTTTTTTGTCTGAAATCACTGCGTAAGTAAATAGAAAAATGTAATCCAGTAATATAATATAAATAGGTCTTATTTATTAGCACCAACATTTGTGGAAATTTCAGTGACATTTTGCTATCTGTGCAAGTTTTTTTTTAAGTTTATTTATTTGGAAGAGAGAGAGAGAGAGAGCAGTGGAGAGGCAGACAGAGAGGGAAGAGAGAATCCCAAGCAGGCTCTGTACTATCAGTGCAGAGCCTGGTGTGGGGCTCAACCCCACAAACTGAGATCATGACCTGAGCTGAAATCAAGAGTCGGGTGCTTTAATGACTGAGCCACCCAGGCATCCCTGTCTGTGGAAATTCTTAAGATCACAAAAGCAATTGTTTATATAACCAGTACTTTAAATGATCCCTGTTCAAAATATGTTTTTATTCATCCATATAAGGGAAGATGTGTTATAGAATGATTCAATTTGAGTAAAGTGGCTCTGTGTGTGTGTGTGTGTGTGTGTGTGTGTGTGGCTCTGTGTGTGTGTGTGTGTGTGTGTGTGTGTATGTGTGTTGGGTGTGTGTATGTATTGCTTTATATCCATCGGGCTGTTTGGCGGATACCTCCCAGAATGCCTCATGCATATCTGTGTTAGTTTTCTGTGGCTGCCATAACAAATGACCGCAAGTTGAGTAGTTTACAAAGCACAAGTTTATAATTTTATAGCTTTGTATTTCAGAAGTTCAACACGGGTCTCATCAGGCTAAAATCAAGGCACAGGAAGGGCTGTGATCCTTTCTGGAGGCTGTCGGGGAAGTTCCCTTTCCTCGTTGGAGGTGTTGACAGAATTCAGTTGCTTGAGTTGTAGGATTGAGCTTCCCCACCTAGTTTTCCATTGTCATGTGAGGACAATTCCCAGCTTAGAGTCTACCCACGTTCCTTGGCTCATGGCACATCTCCTCCATCTTCAAAGCCAACGATGGAGAGTCAAGTCCCTCTCACTTTTGACTCTCTCCTCCTTCTTCCATCTCAACCTTCTGACCCACTCTCCTGACATCCTCCTCCAGTTTGAAGGGTTTTTACAATTACATTATGACCCACCTGGACAATCCAGAAAAATCTTCCTATCTTGAAATCCTTAACCTTCATCACATCTACAAGGTTCCTTTTGCCATGAAGGGTAACATATTCATATGTGGGACATATTTGGGGGCCATTATTCTGTCTAGCATAGAATCAGAAGCTTAACATGTTCCTGACTGAACTCTCGATTTCTTCTGTGTCCAAATCTTGTTCACCTCCAACAATCGCCATTCAGTAAATGGTCCTCCTACTAACATAATAGGTTATATAAGAAAGAAAGTAGATATTTATGATACCTCCTTCATTTATCTTATCAATCATTCATTCATGCAACAATTTGAGAAAGCAAGTTTAATACCACGTATGAGGCTCAGTTGCGGGCTGTGATACATGGTATATTAAGTACCAAGGTCCAAGACCTAGTGTCATTTACAAAATAATCCCTGTCTGTCTATAATGTGTTGCTTTCACCCACATATAATATCTCACTCCTAATTACCTTGGTCCTAGCCACCACTGACTACAACTTAGATTACTAAATTACTTCTCTCTTTTTTTTATTATTTATTTTTGAGAGAGAGAGAGAGAGAGAGAGAGAGAAGAGGGGCAAGGGTGAGGGAGACACAGAATCCAAAGCAGCCTCCAGGCTCTGAGCCATCAGCATAGGCTGGAACTCACAAACCGTGAGATCATGACCTGAGCCCAAATCAAGAGCTGGAAGCTTAACTAACTGAGCCACCCAGGTGCCCCAACTAAATTACCTCTTAATTCTTTTCTTTTAGTTACATCCCTTCAGAGAGACCTTTTATAGAGGGGAAATAATGACATCAGTCCTCTGCTTAACATCCTTCAATGATTTCCAGTGCTTTGGGCAGTATTCAAATTCACCATCCACAGGCAAGAGGTTCGGTAAAATGCTTTCACTGTGTTCCCTCCAACCCCCAAACTTCTCCAGAAACTTCTGCCTCCTCGGCTTCTGCTGTCACTACCCGGCTACCACCTCCTCACACTCATCTTTCACGTGGCAGTGTAAATGCCACTCGCTCAAAGCAGTCTTCTCTGATTCCTGAAAAGGAGATTAGACTCTCCCATCACACAGGCCGAGAGCTCCGAGTACCTGTCGTGTATGCCACTTTGGCTAATTTAAATTTATCTCTCTATCAGCGTGCTTACTTGTGTAAGAACTTCTCTCCTTTTTCACAAGGCAAGCCATAAGAGTATGGTCTGGGATGTTCTGGTTTCACTGAACGCTCAATTCCTAGTACCGCGCCTGGCACACTTCATAAACGAATGCTATAGACTGGCACACATAAGTGGGTGTATTCACACTTCTATGTAGTAGTTGGAAGGTTTCTTAGAGTATTTTATTCACTGTACATCTGTCGTCCGGGCTTACTTTGATTCTTGCTTTATTATCCTCTGCAATTGTGGGTAAGAATTTGAAACCAAAAACTGTGGAATTATCAGAGTTGCATCGAGGACTCTGATCACCTTGGTGAAACCACTGATTCCAAGTTTATGCTGAAAAAACAGAATTTTTTACAAGACCATAGTAGTGTTTTATCACGACGTAAACAAGCACATGATAACAAGTGGATACCTTTGTACTTATAGCATTTTGCAGAATGACAAGGGGGGTTATGGAGGTTGAGGTGGCTAATGACTGTTATATAAGGAGAGACTGCTATATTGTGGAAATGCTGATTGGTCTCAGTGTTCCCAGCTTATTTTTTGATGTCATTAACTTTGGTATGTTACTTTTTCTCCCTAGGTCCCAGATCTCTCAACTATAAAATAAAATAAAATATGTGAAGTGGGAGAACAGTTTGAATCTCATTTCCTACCGCAATGCATGTCAGAAATAAAATTCACAAACGTGGCACAGATCGTCATTATAACATGAGTAAGATAGACTATAGCTTTGGAATGATTCTCTCTAAACTAGTTGCAGTGCCATTTTTCTGTCCCATTGACTAAGATACATGTAAATTTAAGTAAATTGACATTATTACAGATTTAACCCAACAATTAATATCGGAACAATGCAGACGCAGTACCTACAAGTGACCTGAGAAAGACCTCACCTTTTGATGATACAACATCATCTTGATGATGCAAAGAGCTAGTCTAGAGGATCGTTAGGACACTCACCCTGACAAGAGACTGGGATATAAAAGCAAACTTGCATTTCAGAAAGAACCTCCTAATCATGTCTGCATTCCCCAAACTGCTGCATTAACCATGTTTTCCCTTGGGAAATTCCTAACGCACATCAGCTCACAGAAGTGCTGGATTAAAAGGTCTTCTTTATTTAGGATTGTTGAATGGGAACCTCCTCCCCCATGTTTCATCTTGTTGAGAGGAAGGACAGGTTAGCAAGACCACGGCCCTGGCTCTGTCTCCTCTCTCACTTGAGAGTGGAGAATGTGGCAGGAAGAATTGGATAACTGTCTCATTTAGGATCTATTTATAAAGATACTCTATGGTTTGCTTGTTTAGCTATGCAGGCTCTTCCCCGACGGACACCTACAATTCCAGTCTCATCCATAGAAGACCTGTGTAGGTGAGTTTAGATGTAGAGGGTTAGTCGTTGATAACTTCAAACCCTGCCACTGTTAACAGCAGTTTCCAAAGGAATTTCATCACAGACCCTTTCACACTACTGTTTGTTTAGCAGAATACTTACTAGTATCTTGAGGGGCACACCATTTGTTAACTACTGCTACAGCTCACTGAGCAATGCCAAGAATAAGGCCTCCTTTCAATAATGTGTCCATGGTGCTTTTCATGCAATATTTCTTTGCATGGACTTTTTATTCTCCAGGATGCACTTGAAAATGCCTATTGTGGGGCGCCTGGGTGGCTCAGTCAGTGAAGTGTCTGACTCTTGATCTCAGCTCAGGTCTTGATCTCAGGGTCATGAGTTCAAGCCTTACGTTGGGCTCCATGCCGGGCATGAAGCCCTACTTAAAAAAAAAAATGTATGGGGCGCCTGGGTGGCTTAGTCGGTTGAGCGTCTGACTTCGGCTCAGGTCAAGATCTCACAGTTCGTGAGTTCAAGCCCCACATCGCGCGCTGTGCTGACTGCTCAGAGCCTGGAGCCTGCTTCAGATTCTGTGTCTCCCTCTCTCTCTCTGCCCCTCCCCTGCTCATGCTCTCTCTCTGTCTCAAAAGTAAATAAAAACATTAAAAACAAATAAAAAAATGTCTATCATGATGATGCATCCTCTCAACCATGTCGAGATTCTTAAAATGGTCTATAGTAAAATAATAAATGGTAGAGAAAACATAAAATGTATATATATATATATATGTGTGTGTGTGTGTGTTTGTATATATATACACACACACACATATATATATGCTTTCAGCAGGCCAATGGGAGGTTTTTCCAAATGGCTGAAATTGATAGAAAAGGCCAAGGGGAGAGAATGAAATATCAGATTGCAGGCCTGGCTTTGATAAAGGAACTCCGGGTGTGAGCTTTCCTTATGCTACACTCATGGCATGTTACAATGGATTTTAAGGGGGAAAAGTAAGAGGAGGCAAAGACAGAGGGGAAGTCTGTGTTCAAATAAACAGATTTGGGAAACTGAGATGACAGAAAAGGTAATATGTTTTATGACTTCGTAATTCCTCCCATGTCATCACTATTTTAAGTGAACAAAGTGACGTTCTGGAGGGATATACCTAAGGCACCAGATTTAGAAACGCCAAGCAATAGAGAGGTAGCCTCTCTCTATTCAACATATTGAGCAAACTCTGGAAGGCAGTCAAGATGCCTGTGCATGGTTTACTCCAACCCACATTTTCAGCCTCGTCTCACTCTTCACTCTCCTGTACAAGCTCTACACACAGGTCAAATCAAGTCTCCACCTTTCCCTAGGACTCAGTATATACTTTTTGACATTTTCTTCAAGGCTTGCCACGATGATCCCTCATTCACTTCTGAGACTCCAAACATCCATCCATTATTCAAATCCCGGGGTTCTGGTTGTACCACCTCTAGGAAAATGTCCAGCATTTGGAGGTCATGTCAGGAATCAGAATTCCATGGTAAACAAAAGCCTCTTTGTACCACTTTTGGTTTACACTCTTTTCCCAAAACCATGGGTCCTTTCAGAAGGGACCTGTCTCACGACCCTCCATGTATCGGATTTTTCCAAAATATAGCCATCTGTTTCCTAAAGTGAGATGATTTCTGGACAGGAAATATCCAAACACCTATTCAACAGGTGGGTCAAAAATAAATGTTAGGGAGGGCATCCTCATAATAGGGTTTCAAAGTTCGAAGCCAGCTGAAGTATGAAATTTGACTAATATGTTCAACGTCAAGTGTGCCCTCCTGCACACGTGTGTGCACGCGCACACACACGCGCACACACACACACGCACACACACACACGCGCGCGCGTTTTGACCCAGTTCACCACAACTTAATTCCCTGAGTGCCCAGCTTCCAAGAAAGGATGTGCATTTGATGCTCAGGGAATAAAAGGCTGTAATATTCTTTAGGAAAATACTCCAAAAATGTTACAGAAACCGAGACTCACATCTAATAGAGACAAAGGAACTGGAATGTTTGCAAAATGCTATTTCCTTCCTTTTCCATCTCCTAATTAATAGAGGAGCATAAAAAAGGTCCTGTAAGTTAGGTGACATGGGCTGGCAAAGCAAGGTGGTTCCATTTATTTACTATTACAGATGAGTATGTAGATGTTAGACAAGATAACCGAACATAAAATCCCTTATTATCAGCAGTTTGTCAGGAAGTTTGCACTGATGTTTAATATCTAGCCAAGGAGCTCAGTGTGTGATGCTATAATGAAACCATTTATCTTCCCAGAAATCAATTAAAAGTTAATTAAAATTGTTAATAAGAAAAATCACACATCTCTTCTTCCTTGTACTACATCAAAGCGATAAACAGGAATAGCTGCAACTTTATAATCATCTGTCCACGGCTAACGCATTTTGTAATATACACCTTCCTATGGGGTCTGATTTGCGGCTACTTTGTGAATGCCTATTGTTGAGAAATTGGCTGATAGTCTGAGGTCAAATAAAGACCTCACTGGAAAAAACTTTGAATATTTACTAGAAAAAATTCTGGAAAATCCTTAATCATTAGGATTGAAGTTAGAGTATATTAACGACAACCAAGTAATTCTGTAAGAAAGAAATCAGATGATGTATAAGGGCATTAATTGAAATAAAACTTATTGACTGTTGAACGCCATTTTATAGCATACTACTTAAAAAAGGAGCTGGATAATGTGTTTCTTACACATTATATTCATCCCATCCCCCCCATTATCTTTTTAGAGTGGCCAACTACGCATTATTTCACATCAATAGAAGTGGAAGCCATTTGTGGGATACTTACATGGGGGGCCTGTCAACTCTATAGAGACCTGCCTTTTAGATGGGTGGAAGCTACTGGGACAAAGCCTCGGGGAACAGTCCGATATCTACAACCTCTTCCATTGAGAAGTCTCTGGAGAGACTACTTGTGAGTTCTTTCAGTGCTTAATTCTGATTTAGAGTATGTTTTATAATCATACCCAGCCCGATTGATGTTTAGATATAAAATGATTTCTGTTTCTTCCCACAAAAATCAAACACATAGAAGAATTCTGAGGACAGAGAGAAATTGCAGCTATCAGACAGGTGTGAACCCCCACGCGGCACCTGGTTAGCCCGGGGTGAAGGCCGGACATAGCCGAGTTCTACTTTTTGCTTGCCTTTTACAGCAACTTGAGAGTCTGTGCATCTCACCTACACGTGGGGAACAGAAGCTGTGAGCGGGGAGGTTGGAAGGAGCAGTTGGGCAATGTACCCTTCATGACATTACTAACGGAAATACATTTTTACAATTGTCTAGTAACTTCAAAATACATAAAATAGTGGCTGTCTTTATTTCTTTAAAGAAGCTGAGTGATATCAAGGGCTGTGATTATGAGTGTGTAAGGAGAGAAGCGAGTGAGTAAAGGTGCCAGCAAATTTTTCCTCTCTCCACACAGATGCCTTACGTTCCTCACTGAGCCGTGGCAGAGACCGCCTGGCCAGACAGTAGCAAGTGTGCGTGACCTCAAATCACCAAAAACATACCAGAGTGAAAATGTTTTTTATCAACTAGTAAATACTTAATATTTGATATTTAATACTTAATGTCTAGGAATCTAGAAAACGCGTATGTAAACATGTGATTTCTTACAGGCTTTAGCTCTAGGTTAGAAGCCAAAGCTTCCCCATATCCACCCACGGCTTTGGGGGAGACGGTCACTCTCAGCTCCCATCCTTCATCCGTGAAATGATGGTGAGGAGGAGGAAGGGGAGGAGGAGGAGGCGGTGGCACCTAGGGGGCTCAGTTGGTTAAGCATCTGACTCTTGATTTTGGCTCAGATCATGACCTCACAGTTCAGGGGTTCAGGGTCCACATGTGACTCTGTGCTGACAGTGTGGAGCTTGCTCGGGATTCTCTCTCCCTCTCTCTCTGCCCCTCCCAAGCTCGTGCACTCTCTGTCTCTCTCTCAAAATAAATAAATAAACATGAAAAAAATTTTAAAAAGATTATGATGATGATGAATATTTATCTCAGTGTCTCTTATGAGAATTGAACACACTTGCAGCATGCTTGGGGCCATATAAGTAATCAACGAAAAATAATGTGTTTATTGTTATGGGTTTTTCATTATCTACTTAGAAACTGTATTTTGAAAAAAGCTCAATTCCGTCCTAAAGTTCTTACAGAATATTTTTGGGTAAAATAAATCAGCCTATTGTTATTTGGCTCATTTATACATTTCATTTTCCTGAGGATCATGTTTAATTTGGTACACTGAGTCTATTATTCTATTAACATTGTTGTTCTCAACATTTTTTTCCCGATAACTTGTTGTCTGTAGTGATCAAATAATTCATACATGAAAGATCACCAAGCCTGTCAACACAGTGTTTTTAGTGTAATAAACACAAATAGAAGAAAACTTACAATAAATAGCAGAAAAGAAAGGGCACTTCAGATATTATAAGAAACAATGGTGAACATTTAAGGCCTTTGATGCATAAATTAAGGTTGTATTGACACATGATAAAGGGATTTCTATGAAGAAATGTGTCTGATGATTTTATGGATACATACTGAGAAATGTTTTGCTATGTCTGGCCTGAGAAAAGTCAGTTGCATGTTTGAAAAAATCAAAAAGACATTCCATTGGAAAGTAGAAGAGGAAAAGATGGTAACTTTCAGTTGCATTTGACAATTCGAAAGTAATTTCACCACAGATTGGGAAACAAATGCACACACCTCAATGGGTGAATGGTCATAACCTTCTCATAAGTTGTGAGGCTTTAAAATCGTTATGGAAGGAGCTGAAAGGGCTTGAAGCATTATTTCACACTGAACATTTTCTTACTTGTTATTACTACAGGCCATCCTTCCAAATCTGAAAAGATAAATTCTACCCAGAGAAATCAGTAAATAGTATTTTCCCACATAAAAGGTTTGACAGCTGCCCATATTTTTCTCCAAACCGATGTCTTTTTTAGTGTTTTTAAATTCTTTCCATTCCAGCACAGAGCACACCTCAATTTAAGGGATCTGGGATGTCTTCCCTGGTCCCCCAAGTCAAGACAGGAGTCTTCCACTGAGATTGCCTGCCATTCTGTGTCTATTTAGCTCTAGGACATAACGCAATTCCCTGATTATCTCCTACACTACAGATGACACAATCTGAGGACATGAGAAACGGTTGATCGTAGCTGCCCTTCGAATGCTTATTCTTCGTAAGTGGTCAATGAATATTAGCTGAATAAATGTTGAATAGAGGACTTCTTTTTATCAAGCAACATGTGCCTTCCTTCAGTGTTTTGTTGAATCTACAAAGAGTCAAAGCAATTATGGCCAGTTACAGAATACATCATATTTCACCTGAATACTCAGGGTCTTGTTCTAACCTTTCTGCACTGATCTCCCACAGCTCACCCTTTGATATCAACTCGTTTTAGTCAACCTGGTTTATTTATTCTATCAGTCAGCTTTCAAACAATTCTGACACTCAGCGGTGTGCCACCATTGATGCTTATTTCTCATGCAGCATCGGTCCTAAACGCCCCACACCTCTGTCCCGACTGTCTCCAGTCTGGGAAGGAGGCTGAAGGAGCAGCCTCTATGGGAACACGCCCCTCCTGAGACCAAGGGAAAGATAAGAGATGAGATAATCAAGCCGATGTCTCCCTGTGCTCGGCTCGGAAGGGGAACACACCATCAACGCTCCCTCTCCATTGGTTAAGACTAGCCTCGTATGACCAAGGTTGATGCCATGCTGGGGAGGGGGGGATGGCATGCTCACACTGTGTGGGAGAGCAGAAACCCGCAAACAGTAACACATCGTCCTTGAAACACACACCAGCCTCTCTCACTTTCCCTGATCATTTTCTGCTTTTGAATCCTATCTAATTCTTCAAAACCCACCCCCAGCCTCACTCAAACTCTTCCTGGGAAGCCTTTCCACCCAACCTTCTGACCCCTTTTGCATTTGGCCCAAACCACTTTGTTTTTTATTGATGAATGTTGTGCGATGAAACACTAGGTGTCAAAGTCATCGCTCACCCACCTGTTCCGTGACGGGAGAATGGGAGGCACCATAAGGGAAAGGACTCTGGACTCTAGCAGGGGAAGGTGTGAGTGGTGTGGACCTGGGGCATGGATGCAATGAGGAGGAGAAGTAAGAAAGACAGATAACGAAGCAAATGGAAATAAACCGTCTTTCTCAAGTTGGGTGGTATTTACTGCAAATGACCAGAGTGTTGAAGTAAGCAAGCCAGTTCAGGGAGTTACAGCATAGCCTAAAGTTCTCTTAGTAATGGAATGTAAATTAACTCCAGGTGAATAAAAAGTAAGCGCTGGGAAGAAGCATGTAGCCCTGTACGGAAAATTCTAAATGTTCATTTGTCACAAAATGGTAAACACCCAGGGATTAGGACTCTTAGGGAAAAGAGTTTTCATCTGGTTCATTTTTTTTTTTAACATTTATTTATTTTTGAGAGACAGCAGAGAGAGGCAGAGTATGAGCAGGGGAGGGGCAGAGAGAGAGGAAGACACGGAATCTGAAGCAGGCTGCAGGCTCCGAGCTGCCAGCCCAGACCAACGCGGGGCTCGAACTCAACAAAATGCGATATCATGACCTGAGTCGAAGTCAGGCGCTCAACAGACTGAGCCACCCAGGCGCCCCTCGTCTGGTTCACTTTCAAACAACAGGTACACAAACTCATGTTTCATATTCATTAATGTCTTTCTGTATTTCTATAGCAAGGTTGTAGAGGCCAAGGGCACGCCACCCCAGATGGGCCACTTGGGCATATTGATTACTTTAAATACTAGTTACCTAAGAAATAGGGTGCAAGGGCCCTTAGACCCTCCTCTGTCCCCATGAATGCAGGAGCAAATCTCCCATATGAAAAATACCCCCTGTACTAGAATTAAACAGACATCCTTATCACCAGCAATATGAACTTTAAAGCCAAGAAAGCTGTAAAACAAGCCTTGTTCCTTTTTTTAAACTAATCTGCTACCTCAGCCTAAATTTGCTTAGGATTCCCTACTAATTAAAGCTCCCAAACACCCATTGTCCTCATCCTGTCCATTCTTCACGAATTTATTGTCTCTTCATGCAAAAAGCATACAAACTGCCCACTTTGGTCATTTCATTATTGGGCCTCTGCACATGTAATAAAACATTGCTTTTTTCTCCTGTTAAAATGTCTTATGTACATTCAACTCTTACCCCAGCTGGAAGACCTTGAAGGGGAGAGGCCATTCTGTTTCCTTCTGTACAGGGTATTTAACCTTTCTTGAATATTCCCTATCGTCCTGGAGTGGGACAGGGAAACCTCAGGGACTCAGCCCGTGATTTCGTATTTCCCCCTATTTCTATGCATCTGGTAATTCTGGGGTGTATTCCACCATCTTGTGTGACGGTGGAAATGTATATAATGGGATTAGATTTTGTCTCCTCTTTTATTCCCCCATCAGCTTCATCTTCTCTCTGTGGACAAACATGTTCCGGGCCCTACCCTGAGATGTGCTCTACCAAACCTCTTGATTCCATCAGGAGTCCTCCCTCGACCAACCTCCCACAGCCGGGGCTCCTGAGACTCACTCTGCACACCCTCACCGAGGGCCCAACTGCCCCTCCACGAAATCTCACCACCGCAGGGACACTGGCTATCTGTTTGTGTCATAGATGCATCTGTCTCCTATTCGTAACAAGAGTACTTTCTGTGTGTGTGTCTCGAGAACTGACTTTTGCCATTTTGGGGGTGCTGTACCCCTGTTGAGAATGAATGCTCTAATCAAGAGAAAGGCCTCTGTAAATTCCTAAAATAGCATCCATAAACATTTTCATGCGAGTATTGTTCTTTGAGTGCCCATCACAATGGCATCACTTTCTAAGACATTTCCCTAAACTGGTATGTAGCATAAATCTTTCAGGGCATCTCTGGAGTTGAGGTCAGTAGATACTGCTTCCTGAATAAGGACATAAGAGAAAAATACCACCACCATGGATCGCATTTCATATAATAATCTGCTTGGCCCAGGCATTTCTGTTTTTGTTTGTGTTTGTCTTGTCTGTCAAGTTCTGACACAAAGTACTGTTTTCCTTTCCTTTTTGAAAAGCATGTTAAATAATTTCCTCTATGCTTATTGAGGATGTAATAGTTTGCTTCTCAGATGTCTCTGTGATCCTCTCCATGAATCCCAAGTTTCAATTTTATTTTTATATGGCATTCTTTTGTATTAAATGTAAAGATGCCCGTGCATTTCCCCAAAGAGCCAAGGATAATCTCTCCCGTAAGTGCTGCCCTTCTGTCTGTCACAGAGTTTTCTCTTGTTAGCGTATGATCTGCTTGGATCAGTGCCGGAAGAAAATCAGAACAGGAAACCGGGGGAAAAAAACAACATTGCAGCTAGGTTGGATTCTCTGTGAAATTATCCATAATTGCATTTTCTGGAGAATATTCAAGTATTATATTATCAGATGCATAGTGAAGGCCAAAGAAATAAAAATGCCTGTGGCCAATATGATACCCATCTAATGAGAGAAAAATATCGCCTAATCCCCAAGTACTCTGAAAATGCCTCTTACTAGGTATAAGCACACATTCCTAAAGAACAACTGTTAAATGAAAAGGGCTTTCTCCATTTCATATACATCTGTCACCATCGTATCATAGTCACCTCCCCTGAGAACATCACTGGAGTAGAACCTGATCTAGGTTCTGATCCTGTGGCCTTATTTTATCATTTGTCATTATTTGGGTGAGTCCTACAATTTAGCAATTTCAGTTACGCTTCATTTCCTGAAGCTGGGATGTCACCAAACTGGCAGAGTGAGAAATATATATCTTATGTTCATTCCTTATCCAAGAATGAGTGGAGGTAACCGGAGACTGCATTTTCTACAGTCTTGTCTATCACATTCACTTAGAGTAAGAATGAGCTAGAAGGAATAACCCATCTTTTCTTATTTACTCTTATTAATGTGCAGATGAACGAGTAAAGATGTGCAAAGTGGAGAACTGCCTTTTGGAGGAGAAATGCTGAATTCACATTCTGCCGTGCCTTCCTTTCCCAGCCACCTTCCTTCCATTGTCACCTTCGGAGCACAGCCCTGGAAGCTCCTCATGGTAGAAACAGTCCGGAACTATTTTAGAATGATTACCCCCCCAGTGGGCATTGTGCAAATTGCGATTTCCTTTAGTTTGGGTGTAAACTGGTATTGGAGTTCACTTTAATATTAGAAATATTTATAGGTTTTTTAAAGTTACGAATGTATAAATGACTAAGATATTTACTCAACATTCTTGGGTTTTGTTTGTTTTTTTGGTCAAATGAGAGAAAATATGCCCAAGTGAAGATTTTAAAAATAGGGGAAAATTTTTGGACATGCATCCTTTTATTGTTAACATATTCTCAATAAGAACAGCTTAAGATCACTTGTTCAGGCAGAAAATTTTCCTGAGAATAATGGGATTTATTTGGTGAAATTATGTTGATGGCAAACAATGGTCTAGTCATGGGGTGCCTGGGTGTCTCAGTTGGTTGAGTGTCCGAATTTGACTCAGGTCATGATCTCGTAGTTTGTGGGTTCGAGCCCTGTGCCAGGCTCTGTGCTGACAGCTCAGAGCCTGAAGCCTGCTTCAGATTCTGTGTCTCCCTCTCTGTCTGCCTCTCCCCCACTCACACTCTTTCTTTCAAAAACAAACATAAAAAAAAGACTCAATTTAAAAACCATGATCTAGTCACTATAATTAAGTGATACAAAAGCACCGACGTCTGGCATAAAAAATAGATAAAAATTGGAAGTTAAAATAAAGTGTACTGTTCTGTAAAGCCGAAACTCTATAACCTGTCTACCAAGAATCTTTGCAGATAATAAAGCAGAAAGTTATTGACTTATTTCAAATGTGGAGTCTGAAGAATCTAAATGGAGACTGAAGGTACCGTCCAACATGACAAGTCTGAACCACTTTGATTTGGTTTGCACAGAGGAAGCATTACTCTTGCTACTTTCATAAAGACTGATCGCTTTTGACAGAAATCTGTCTGTGTGGACTTGGATGAGTCGGATACTGAGGAGTCATAAAAACATTAGAGAAGACTGTAGGCTCACAGGAGCTCCTCATAAAAATGTTCAGATAGAGGGAATGAGACAGTGAAAAAGAGACTGTATTCGCTATACATCCACATGGTGAATTATGACACCCACAGGGAATATTTCCAGCCCAGGTTTCAGAATCCCAATGAACTAATCCTTCTGAGACATCATAAACTAAATAGTGAGAAAACAAGCCAAAGAAATATTGCCTGTTTTTATTTATTTATTTTGTAGTCTGAATCCAGATTAAAAAAAAAAAAGAGAGAGAGAGAGCCTCCCGTCTTTGATTCTTATATGACTTGAGGAAAAACGTTTATATAAGGATCTTTGTCTACACATTGTGTTCCCTATGAAGCACCGAGAGGTAAATGAGTTGCAAGTGGTTTACTGGGGTTCCCTTCATGATCAATGCATGTAAAGATCAGAGGAAGAAAGTGGGATTGAATTGAGGGAGAAATCCAACTACTCTGCAGGGCCAGTGACAGAGCTGGCCAAGTGCAGAAGAGGTCTGGGATTAGAATTGCCTGTTGGGGTCACTCTCAATGGCCCAATGGCCAGGTCTTTACATGTGGCCACCAGTCAGGATGTGGGCTACACTGAGAAGGGTGTGACTTTGGGCAAGGCAGCTCTCTGTAGCTGAGGTAATCCTTGAAGCAGCTGGCTGCGGAAAGATGTCTGCCTACATCACTCGCAGAAGATACAACATTCCATCCTTCCTGGAAGGGGCACTGGATGGTGCATCTCTGCGTCTAGTATGAGCCTCTTTCTGTTTCGCCTTTTTATTACAGACTCCTTGTTTAATGGGATATAATGAATCCACACACACACACACACACACACACACACACACACACACCTAGAATCGTTACAATATCACTCATTCATTGTATTCAAATGAAATACTCATCTACAGAACTACAGTATGGCCTCAAAGTTACAAAAGCCTTATGGCTTGATGGCTCTGACCTAAGCTAATAATGGTCTACACCAATCCCCACTGCCAGAGACGTGACTCGTATTTTCTTTTTGAATCTAATTTTCACATAATAGTGAACATCCTAGCTATGGTGAATTTTACATCTTTTCTATGTTTTTAGTCCTTACGAACACCCAGCAAGACAGTTACTAGTGATCACATTTTACAAACAAGAAGATTGCAGAAAAGCTAAGAAATGTGTTCGGGTGTCTACAGCTAGCCAATGAGAGAACTTGAATTTGAATTTAGGACATAACTATGCCATTTATTTATGAACTTTCTTAAAGAGGGGGGCTGTTACATCTAGCATATCATTATGAATTATTCCACCTTAATTTAGATCGGACCCCAGAGAAAGACATTAAGAGGACCTGGAAACAATTCAGAATTCACTCCGAAAGACTTATTTTAATTTTGGAAATGAAGAGCCATATCACAGAAACCCACACCTTGAAAATTATTATTATACAGCATCTCAGGACTTCCATGGATTCAGTTTGAAAGATAAAAACCTCCCTTTGCAGAACAATGCTGGCGAGCTCCCTCACGTTCATCCTTACCCTGCTGCCAGCTCATTGGAGGTGATACCAGGACCCACCCCCAAAAACAAAACAGAACAAAACAAAAACAAAAACAAAAAAAACACACCACTTTTAGTAAAGTCAATGCACGTCATACTGTGAAATCCTGCGACATCCAGTATGCAGTGTACTCAGGGCTATATGCTTTCACTGACAATGCTGAGAGCTGGAGGTAATCATTTCAAAATACATCAATAAATCATCCAACATCTGCCCCTGTCGTCACCACCCTCCTCTTACTGAAACTGAGAAGAACCCTCACCAAGTTATTCAGTTCTGTCTGACATTTCCAGGGGCTATGCCCTGGGGACTGTGTTGTGTCTCTTTTCAGAATCTTCCACATCACTATTTCCTGAGTCTATCCCCATCAGCCTTCAAATCTGATGAAGAGTTTATCATTACAAAAAACAAACAAACAAAAAACAAAATTAAAAGAAAAATCAGTTCCTATAATGTCTGTCATCTTACTGCAATCCATTCACATCCCAGGCTTCTGGGAGAAAAGGGCAACATACATTATCTCCATTGCTGTACTCTTGCCTTAATGAGCTATTTATGAGTTATTTATTCAGTCATGCTAAAATTTCTTTTTCTCCCCCTGTTTTAGTGTTTGCATTTTCTTCTATTTGGAGTGGTCTTCTCAGTAATCTACTGATCCTTCAGATCTGAGCTAACCAGCTCCCTTCACAGGTGCTCTCAGTATATAGGACTCTCTATGTAGAGGAGGGTCCCAATTATACACATTCAGAGTATGTCTATCCTCCCTCAGTGGGCTCACAACAACTTTTACTTTTGTATCCAATGGTGTGTTTATATCCATAACATCTCACACTTCACTGGCCTATGAGGTCCATGGGGACAGACATCCTTTCATTGGTCCTGGCACTGTGCTCCATACATAACGGACACTTTGTAAATATTCATTCAAAGAATGGATAAATGACATAGAAAGAGGATCACAGCCATCCAACTAAACTAGAAAAGATATTGATGCAACCTGTATTAAACAGAAAAATATACTGATAACATGCTATCATTTCCTCCTTTATAATGAGAGACTCAAACTCTTCCAAAGGAGGCAGAGCAAAATATTACGTAGCCTACACTCAGAAACACTTGTGAATGTTGTCTCGGTGCTGGGTGAGCAATGATATTCTGATCATGAGAGTCTTGCACCCCCTGGATTTTTATCTTAGAATAGTGCATTTAAAAGAATACCAAACTTTTGGCCTGAAAAGTTCACCTTTTCACTCCCAGTTGTGTTACTCATTAGTTATGTTACAGTTACCTCTCACTTACTTCTATCAGAGATGCCATGACAGTAAAGTGGGGAAATAATTCAGGTTTTTAAGTGCTCTATAAACATTCCCTGCCACAAATCCTTGTTTGCAATTAATCTTTCTGAAAGACAACCCTTAACCCAGTTTATGGGGGTTAAAATTGTTATATTACTCTTTGTTCTTAATATTAGAACTGTTACCTTAATCATTCATTTTACCAACATGTATTAAATATATAGTATTTGACAAATGCCATGCTTGGTGTTAAATACACAGAAGCATAAGATATGTTACCCACTACTGGTTACTTAATTGCTCTCAAAGATGCCAAATTTACTTATTTAAATAAATAAGTAAAGATGCAAAGCAAAGATGCCAAAGGTTTCTTATTTATTTAAAAAAAATTTTTTTTTTCAACGTTTATTTATTTTTGGGACAGAGAGAGACAGAGCATGAACGGGGGACGGGCAGAGAGAGAGGGAGACACAGAATCGGAAACAGGCTCCAGGCTCTGAGCCATCAGCCCAGAGCCCGACGCGGGGCTCGAACTCCCGGACCGCGAGATCGTGACCTGGCTGAAGTCGGACGCTTAACCGACTGCGCCACCCAGGCGCCCCAAAGGTTACTTATTTAAACAATAAAACTAAAATACAAAGTATTATGTCAAATCTTTGCTGAATTGTTACTAAATGTGTCCTGTGAATAAAGTTGGATATTGAATGCAGATATTAAGGAAGTGCTACATGCCAATTAGACATAATTATGTAGATGAATGCACATGTACGTAGTAATTTAGATACTTGTATTGTACCTTCCAGTTTAAAAGCTGCTTTTGTGTTCATTATCTCAATCATCACATCAAACCTGTAAGAAAGTTATTAGGATCACCTTCATTTTACAGAAAATTGATTTTGTAAGAAATTAAATAAGTTAGCAATTTGTATAGCTATTAAGTAACGGAACAGAAACTCCAACCCAAATTTTCCACTATAACACTTTGTTTTTTCCTAGTATATCAGTTTTCCTCATCCTCACTTTCTCTCCTGCTCTCTGTTCATTCTCATGCACAGTAATCTATATTATCACTCCATGCTAATCTATATAACAATTAATATACTAAAGAGTGCACAATACCATTCCATACATGCCTTAAATCCTACTGCTCATGCAAATCAGCTCAGATTACCTGAAAGTAATTTCACTGACTGATATAAGCATGAAAAAAATATATAAGCTTTGCTTAACTGATAAGATCGTGAACACTAGTCTCAGATACAAACTAAAATCAATCTTCATCTGGGTCAAAAAGAAAACAATTGGATCTAAAATAACCCAAGATACTCTTATTCCTTGTCTTAGTTGATTTTATATGAGTAGATACTTTATAAAAGCATGGCCTGCCAGCATGTACGACAAGGCTCAGAGAGATCACGGAAAAACATGACCCTTAGACTGACAGTCACATCTCAAATCTGGATTTGAATTCTACATAAAAGTGTCGGTGATCCACATACATCTGCCCAGTTACAACAGCAGAGTTCCTAAGAGCTGAGTGTGCCAATATATGGAGATTTGGATGCAGTTATTTGCTCTAAAACTTAAGCAATATTCTGTTGCAGATCACTTTTAACTAGGCCTTTTGGCATTTCATATGTATCAAAATAAGCAAGAAATCTATTTTAAGAGGCTTTGAGGTAAAGGTGCACACTTTAATACTAAACGTGGTTTGAAATCGGAAAGCTTAGGTTTGAGTATATGGCAGGAGAAATAAACACCAAAGGGAAAAGGGTGCCTGGGTGGCTCAGGCGGTTGAGCATCTGACTTTTGATTTCGGCTCAGGTCATGATCTCAGGGTTCGCGGGTTTGAGCCTTGCATTGGGCTCTGTGCTGGCAGGGCGAAGCCTGCATGGGATTCTCTCTCTGTCCCCCTCTCTCTCTCTGCCCTTCCCCGCTCGTTCTGTCTTGCTCTCTCTCTCATAAAATAAACTTAAAAAAACAAACAAACAGAAAACAAACAAAAAAACACTGGAAGGATGGAGACCAGGGAACTCTTTTCACTCTTCAAGGAAGCACATTATAAACAATGAACATTTTCTCAATGGAGTACTTCTCTGAAATATGGTTTTGTGAAGACACAGAACAATGTTATTTTTATCAAATGAAATGAACAGACATAAATTTAAACATGCATTTATAGGATCATTTAAATGCTGAGAACTGAAACAAATTACTTTTCTGTGATCGCACAGCACTTTGCACACACTGGTCTCTGCATTTTCACTTCACATCTCACATAATTATTTGCCCTTGTACGTCTGCTATCTAATGTAAACCCTAAAAGGGTAGAGAACGTACTTTGTGCCCATTTATGCTTTAGTGTACAACTGGGTTTCCATCCCAGTAAATATTAATTTAATTTTTTTGAGCAGTGTTATTTTTCCCACTCCTATATCAGACAGAATATATCAGTGCATAAAAATACAAAATAATTATGTGTAAATTTGACTGGACTCCATCATACATGGTTTCATTCATTCATTTATCCCACATATTCAGTGTTAAATGTGTGCTATACAGCATTTCAGTGGTTAAGACCAAGAGAAAATGTTTCCCAGATGACAGCACAGTGAACCTCAAACCAGACAAGACTCTGAGGGTAAGCAGCAGACTTCTTAGGTCATCAGTGATGGGTACAACACTGCCAGCCACTTTTATGAAGGCATGAATGATGTGCTTTTGAAATGTATGGGTGATACTGAGCCTAGCAAAATGGTTCATGCCACGGACGGCTGGATCAAGATTGAAATAATCTCACTTTAGGTCTAATAATCCGAGTGTACAAAACGCACTGATGCTACCCTTACTACGATCGCACTAGCTCTCAGCGTTCTGATTACGGTTGGGGGACTGTGGATTCTCTGCTTCAAGCCTTGGTGACCCTACAAACTAGACCTACGCTTTCCATTTTGTAGACAAGGAAACTTAGTTTCAGGTAGATTAGATTGTTCGCCCCAAGCCCCAGAGTTGCTAAGTGATATAGGTAGAATTCGATATAGGTAGACTGTCGAATGCAAAGCGCTCTTATCCAGTATTTTAGGCTGCCTCCAATTAAGATAAATACAAGCTCTTGAGGGTTTCACAGCTTGATGCAACTGATTCCGCCACCTGCCAGTTACCCGATTGTGGGAAATGATTCACCTCTTGGAGTCTACAGGCATAGAGATAATATTAGCACCTGCTGCATCAGATTTTGCAAGTATTGAATAAGGTAGCCCAGAGAAAGCACTTGGACCAGTATCTGGCATGTTGTAATCAATACATATTAGTTAATGATGGTGATATTCTTAAACTTTTTAAAATGTTTATTTTTGAGACAGAGTGCAAATGGGGTGGGGGGGGAGAGAGAGAGAGACAGACAGACAGACAGACAGATTCTGAAGCAGGTTCCAGGCTCTGAGCTGTCCCAACAGAGCCCGATGTGGGGCTCAAACCCATGAACTATGGGACTAAGCCGAAGTCGGATGCTTAACTGTCTGAGCCACCCAGGTGCCCCTAAAAATGTTTTGCAATAAATGTGTTATAACAAATACAGCTGAATGCCCACAGATGTCTGTGGAATCTAGACAGTCTCTCAAAAACCCATTTGGCACTCATCCATTCCCATGTGCTTATATCCAATAAATCCTAACAAAGTCCAAGATACTCTTTTTGCTCCTTATTTCAAAAGGAATTTGGCTGACAGGAAGCCAAATACAAGAAGAAAAGAAAGTTGTGGAAGTTAGGATGTTATTGTTCTAGAATATTTTCTCTGGATATTTTTATCTATAATATTTCTTTAGAGTAAAAATGGGAAGCACTAAGTGTCGATGTTAAGTCTGTGAGAGGTTTTATGCACTTGTAAATTACCCTTGCACTCATGGGAGGTGTGATTTCCAACTGAGTGACAAAGAGAAAAACCAGAAAAGTAAACTTGCTTAGAACAGTCATCTAAGGGGCGCCTGGGTGGCTCAGTCAGTTGGGTGTCCGATTTCAGCTCAGGTCATGATCTCGTGGTCCAGGAGTTCAAGCCCCGCGACGGGCTCTGTGCTGACAGCTCAGAGCCTGGAGCCTGTTTCAGATTCTGTGTGTCCCTCTCTCTCTCTGACCCTCCACCATTCATGCTCTGTCTCTCCGTCTCAAAAATAAATAAACGTTTAAAAAAAAAAAAAAGAACAGTCAACTAAATTTATGTAACCAATTATACTGTGTTGAACTGTGTTAATTCATTAATCTCTTCATTTCTTATGATGTCCTTTCAATGCTCTAACATTGACTTTCAGCATCTTCTGGACCAAGACTACCCTTAATTGATGTTTTCTAGGTGTGCACAGTTCCACCTGAAATACACCCATTACTTAGAGGAAATTAGGCTCAAATAATTCGAGACTTCAGAGGGGAAGGTAGGTATTCTTGTCTTTTTTGGAATCTTTTAAATAAAGAATTGATTTGAAAGGACAAAGGAAAACTGCTCATTCTGGCATTTCTATCATTTCTATTTTTTTCCAGTATTGTGCATTATTATCAATTGCAGTTACCATTCTGAGCATGAGATCTCTGGAACTTACTCATCTTCTAACTGAAAATTTGCACCCTTTGACCAACATCTCTCCATTCCCCCAACCTCCAGTGCCCAGGCGCACATGATTGTACTCTCTACCTCCATGAGTTCGACTTTTTTAGATTCTATATACGTGTGAAATCATGCCATATTCGTCTGTGTGGTTTATTTTGTGTAGTGTAATGTCCTCCAAGTTCATCCACAATGTTACAAATGTCAGGATTTTGTCCGTTTTTAAGGCTGATAATATGCCTTTGTACACAAATACCACCATTTTTTTTCTCCATTCATGGGTCAATGAACATCTAATGTTGTTTGCATACCTTGGATATTATGAATAATGCTTCACTGAACATGGCAGTGTAGATATCCCTTAAAGATGCTGGTTTTGTTTCATTTCTATTTTAATTTCCTATCTACCCCTCTGCAGCCAAGTCTTCCCCTCTGTGCCTCCCCCATTCCTCCTACCAGCAGTAAGCACTATTCAAGAGAAAGTCCTGCAGAGCAGGATGTGTTTAGCACCAAGACACTTGATGAATAACTCAATTAAATGAAAGTGAAGTACTTCATAAATAACCAATTTTGAATTGAATATAACCAATAATTGCACGTTATTATTCTATGTTTAATTTTTATCTACAATGAAATGGTAAGAAGTATCTGGTGTTGATGCATTTCTCTAAATATGCTTTTAGTAATCCCATGATTCTGCTGGTATCCCTTACCTGTACTATTTTTTCCTATTTATTATGTTTCTTTTATTTCCCATGGACTCTTGACTATATAACTAAATGATAAGGGGAGTCAAAGAAAGAGAAGTGGATAACACCCTAATGCATAGTTTTAGGTACAAAAACTATTGCCAGGTGGTAAACATCACAGTCAATTCTGGGCTTTGGAAGAAGAAGAGTGAATTCTTCTCTCAAGGGACATAAATTTGAAGATTGTTGGGCTACGTGATATGGCATTTTGTCCTTAATATCCTGGGAGTTCACTAGTGACTATTTTGAATTTCTTATAAAATTTAAATTACTATGGAATGAACCTAATGAGCTCAATAACATTATTATCAGATGCCATTCTATTTACTTTTATCAAAAATAATAAAAAAAATTTGCCCTTCATGTGTCTTTTTTAAAAAAATTTTTAGTGTTTATTTATTTTTGAGAGAGAAACAGAGACAGAGAGTGTGAGCAGGGGAGGGGCAGAGAGAGAGGGAGACAGAGAATCTGAAGCAGGCTCCAGGCTCTGAGCTGTCAGCATAGACCACGACATGGGGCTCAAACTGACAAACTCATGAGATCATGACCTGAGCTGAAGTCGGACAGGTAATCGACTGAGCTACCCAGGTGCCCCCCCCCACTTCATGTGTCTTATTAAATATCAAACGTGACCTACACATCATTTGGGGGAATCCTTTCGAAATGTATACGTTTTGAAAAGTGATGTATACATCACTTAATATATGTATACATATATATCACATTGTATACTTTAAATATCTTACAATTTTATTTGTTATTCATGTCTTACTAAGGCTGAAAAAAAAAGTGAGTTGTGCAAAGAACCCACAGCCTGCTTGACAGTATGAACATCTAAACTATTATCTCTTGAACGATTTGGTAAATTTGTTCATTGTACATAAGTTCTGTTTTTTTAAAAATAAACTTCCTTAGATTTTTTTTGGTAATTTTTATTTTAAAAATTTTTGTAAAAATTTCTTTGTATTACTCATAAATATCAGGTTAGAGAGTTTTTGTAAAAAAATAATTAATTAATTAATTATTTCTCTTTTAAAAATTAAATGAGTAGGGATGCCTGGGTGGCTCGGTCAGTTGAATGTCCGATTCTTGATTTCAGCTCAGGTTGTGATCTCAGGATTTGTGAGATCGAGCCCCACGTTGGGCTCTGAGCTGAGGACAGTGCAGAGATCTGCTGGGGATTCTCTCTCTGCCCCTCCCCACTCATAGTTCTCTGTCTCTATAAGCCATAAATAAATATTTAAAAATAAACAAGTTAAATGAGAGAATATTGGTAAAAATAAAACATACAAACAAAATCAGACTTTCCTTTGTATATAAATCATTTTCATCATTACAATAACATATTATGACTCAAGCATAAAAAATAAATGGCACCATTGTAATGCAATGTCATATGACTGGGTTCACAGGATCAGACATGATGTAGATAACACACAGTGCAGTGTGCAGATCTAAGGGAAGATTCTTAATGGGCACTGGAAAGGCGGGTAGGGCCCTCTCTGTGATGTAGCTCAAGATGTAGCTCTTCCATCATAAGAAATGAAGGATCTTAGTTTGAGCTCTCATTCTTTGGCCTTGGGTCCTCCTTCTAATTCTTTTTATTTAAAAATTTTTTAAAACATAATTTATTGTCAAATTGGGTTATATACAACACCCAGTGCTCATCCCAACAAATGCCCTCCTCAATGCCCATCACCCATTTTCCCCTCTCCCTCGCCGCACCCCCGCCCCATCAACCCTCAGTTTGTTCTCTGTATTTAAGAGTGTCTTATGGTTTGCCTCCCTCCCTCTCTGTTTGTAACTGTTTTTCCCCTCCCTCTCCCCCACAGTGTTCTGTTAAGTTTCTCACAACCCACATATAATATCTGTCCTTTCTGACAAACTTTCCTAACTCTTAAAATTAAAAGACTGTTCTGGAAAAGGTATTTGAATGTTGCTTTCCAACTTTAAGATTTTATTTTTATAATTTATTTTAGTTGCTATATTTATTTTATAGCAAGCTAATGATGATATAGACCTAATAGAAGATTTGTTCAGGGAACAAGAGTGAGTTTGGATAGATTAAAATTGTACTGCATGAGCAACAGATGTTTATGAAAAATATGACAGATAAATATAAATGTGTACATTTGTTTGAGTAAAATATGCTATTATGAATGGACTTATTAAGGCTGCCTTTATTTCCTCATCAGCTGCTAGGAAACATCACAAAAGTAAGTGGGACTGTTTCTCCAAAAGGATCAGAGTAAAATATGATCAATACATAGGTGCAATTAAAAATAGATACAAAACTAAATTTAATACAACCACATATATGTTTATTTGGCTTTAAATCAGTTTTTTTATTTATTATTATTATTATTATTATCTTTTTAAGAGTTTTTTCACATCCTTGCCCATAAAATTTTCTCTTTACATTTCTAAGTGGATAGGATGAGATGTGAAGGTTTTCAACAAAGACAGTTCAGTGTGGTAGAAAAATATAATTGGCTTTGGTAGCAGAAACATCCCAGTTGAACTGGTAGTTGAATCAATAAATAAATCTGTGAAAATGGTCAAGACACATAACTTTTCTGACTTCTGGTACCTTATCTATAGATTAGGTAATAGTACTGGTGTGATTTCCCCACATCATACTATAAGAACAAAAAGGTACTAACAAATATTCACTTATTCATCTCATTCATATTTAAAATTTTTTGACAATTGTGTTTCACAATGCAAATAGATGGTGAGGGTAGTAAAAATATCAAGGCAATTTAAAGGAATAGCATTTTTGTAAATATTTTGCAGCAATATACTTTAAATATGTAGATTTTCTTCTCTTGCATAATTAAAGAAGGGGTTTAAATTATATTCAACAATTCAAAACTAGTATATGGACAATTTTGTAAAATCATTTCTAATACTTTCTACAAAAACGACTCTCAAGAAATATACTTTTCTCTGAGAGGAAAATACATTGATCTGCTATTCTTTGGGTTAAAAATGATGGTTGCAAGAGCCTAGTCAAAAGATAATTATTAAACTGTTGTGCAGCTGAAAGAAAAGTTTTTTCTTCCCTTTGAGGCAGGAAGAAGAGGGAGGTGGAGAAAAGCCAGAAAGACTGGCTTCGTGAGTGCTCTGTGCGACACAGGTTGAGACAAGAGTGGAAAATGACCAGAGCTCAGATACTCAACAGAATTTGAAGCACACTGATGAACAATAAAAAGCTATTTGTGTTTCCTGAATGCTCCTACTTCCTCTAACAGGCCTAGTAAAATAGAATCTCTGAGGAAACATCTCTGTAAACAGATTTTCGTGGAAATCAAAAGGGATTATGGTAAGGCGAATTATTGCTCTGCTATCCACTTTCTCCCTGTTACTGAAGTTTTCACCCCATTCCTTTTTCAAGGGACACTGCAGGAACTCCCATTAAAGGAGACATGTTACATGTACATGTGGATTATATGTTCATGTGTGACTAGGTGTGGCCTGTTGCATTCTCACTCTTCTTTAGGAAACATATTCAGGTAGTGCCGGAGAAGAGCAAGACATTTGCAGAGCATGTCTAAACCTGAGCAAGAGTCTAGACCACATCTGTCAGCAGCATGGTGAGATCAACCAACCAGGCTGATGTTTGATACCAACCCTCCAACACTACCAACCCTACAAAACCTACTAACCCTCCAACCCCCACCAAACATACCACCCCACCTACACCTACCAACCCTATCAACACTATTAACACTACCAACACTACAAACCCTCACCAACCCTACTAACCCTACCAACCCTACCACCCATACCAAGCCTACCAACACTACCAACCCTACCAAACCAACCACCACCACCAAGACTACAAGCACTACCAACCCTGCCAAACCAACCACCACCACTAAGACTACCAACCCTACCAACCCTACCAAACCAACCACCACCACTAAGACTACCAGCCCTACAAACCCTACCAAACCAACCAACACTACCAAACGAACCACCGCCACTAAGAAAAGCAACCCTACCAAAGAAAACACCACAACTAAGACTACCATCCCTACCAACCCTACCAAACCAACCAACACTACCAAACCAACCATCACCACTAAGAAAACCAACCCTACCAAACCAACCACCACCACTAAGACTACCAACCTTAACAACCCTACCAAACCAACCACCACCACTAAGACTACCAACCCTACCAACCCTACCAACCCTACCAAACGAACCACCTCCACTAAGACTACCAACCCTGCCATACCACCCACCACCAACCCCACCACCCATACCAAGCCTACAAACCCTACCAACACTACCAAACCAACCACCACCACTAAGACGACCAACCCTACCAACCCTACCAAACCAACGACCACCACTAAGACTACCAGCCCTACCAACCCTACCAAACCAACCACCACCACTAAGACTACCAACCCTACCAACCCTACCAAACTAACCACCACCACTAAGACTACCAGCGCTAACAACCCTACCAAACCGACCACCACCACTAAGACTAACAACCCTACCAACCATACCAAACCAACAGCCACAACTAAGACTACCAATCCTACCAACCATACCAAACCAACCACCACCACTAAGACTACCAACCTTACCAACCATACCAAACCAACCACCACCACTAAGACTACCAACCCTACCACCCTACCAAACCAACCACCACCACTAAGACTACCAACCCTACCAACCCTACCAAACCAACAACCACCACTAAGACTACCAACCCTACCAACCCTTCCAAACCAACAACCACCACTAAGACTACCAGCCCTACCAACCCTACCAAACCAACCACCACCACTAAGACTACCAACCCTACCAACCCTTCCAAACCAACAACCACCACTAAGACTACCAACCCTACCAACCCTTCCAAACCAACAACCACCACTGAGACTACCAGCCCTACCAACCCTACCAAACCAACAACCACCACTAAGACTACCAACCCTACCAACCCTTCCAAACCAACCACCACCACTAAGACTACCAGCCCTACCAACCCTACCAAACCAACCACCACCACTAAGACTACCAACCCTACCAACCCTACCAAACCAACCACTACCACTAAGACTACCAACCCCACCAACCACCACCAACCCCACCAACCCTACCACACATACCAACCCTACCAACCCTAACACCACCAACCTGCAGACCCAAGAGTGAGAAAAGAGAATATTCACTGTTGTGTGTCCTGAAGATTTCATGTTGTTTGTTACACAGCATTATTACAGCAACACTGATTGCTGCCAAGATTAAATTTTACAGATACAAATTCAAGATATAAAACAGAGTATTCACTGAAGCAGGAAGTTAGGGACAGAATCAGCCTTGTGAGAATATAACTTCCTCGAAGAGGCCAACTCCAACCACAAATCTTATGCTCCACTCAAGGAGCGTATGTATATATCAAGGCCTAGAGACTCCAGAGACATATGAAAAATATATTTACATATACACATTATCCGCAGAAAGTATATCATCTATGTTCAGAAATTCCTATTTGTGTACCTTTCAAGTCTATCTGAAATCTATTTGTTACAAAACAGAGCCCCCAGTTGATAATGCTCTTCTGCGGTATGAAGTCAATAAAAGAAGGAAACAAAATCTTGCATTATCTTTTCTCAAAGCAAGGCAAGATTTGCTTAACCAGTGGAGTTTTTTGAAACAGATGGATTGGGGTGCCTGGGTGGCTTGGTCGGTTAAGTGTCCAACTTCAGCTCAGGTCACGATCTCACGGTCCGTGAGTTCGAGCCCCGCGTCGGGCTCTGTGCTGATAGCTCAGAGCCTGGAGCCTGTTTCAGATTCTGTGTCTCCCTCTCTCTCTGCTCCTCCCCTGTTCATGCTCTGTCTCTCTCTGTCTCAAAAATAAACATTAAAAAAAAAGAAAAAGAAAAAGAGAGACTGACATAGAGTGAACCAGAAATTCACTTAGCAAGAAGTCGATGAACCATTTCCTTTTAATGCAGAGAATAAATGCTTAGTAGTAGAAAAGAAAAAAACAATATTACAAATCCCTTCCTTCAGACACTTCAGACAGTGTGGGTAGTCCAACATGTAATACAGGAACTTAAAAAACTAATAAATTCTCCAGTGAGGATCACTGAAATCTGAATGAGGATGTGAATCACATGGAGAGTCAGAGAGTTTTAGTCAGAGGTATGACAAGTAGAGTCTATTTGTAGGCAGGCGGGAGTGGCTGTGTTCAATAACTGTAACAAGCCCAGTGTGGCTGATGTGGGGTGACAGATAATGCATCAGAGAGAGGGGGGAGCCAGTCATGTGGAGACAGGTAAGCCATGGGAAGGAATTTGGATTTCATTTATAATGGGAATTCACCGAAAGATTTGAGCAGCACACAGGTGAGGTTTAATTTACATTTAAAACTACAACTTTTGTTCTGGGGTCTAATTTGCATTAAAATATAACTTTGCAATTTCTAGGGAAATTGACTGTAGGGGAGGAGGAGTGACCCAGGTCAACAAGGAACAAAACTATTATTTAATCTAGGGGAGAAATGATTGTGGGTAAGGATAAGTGAGAAGTGCTTGCTTTTGGAACGTGTTTCAGAAGGACTTGATCATCCAAGGATTAGAAGTGACCCTAGAAAGCAGATACTCAATATGAGATTTTGACATGTACTCTTTTCCTACTGCATGGAAGTTGAGGGTGATTTATGGTTCATGTATGACCCTCCCCTGAATGGTCTATAGGGAAAGGTGAGGCGCTGGCTAATGCAGTTTGAGGTTTATCAGTCTCTAGGTATTTATAAGAATTGTTGAGTTGATTGGTTTTTAAGTGGAACAGAAATCTTTAGAAAAAGAAAATGAAACTCAGAACCATCCAAATCAACTCAGAGCATGAGGTAAAAGCTGACGACCTCTGTTGGAGCGTTAACAGAAGCCTCGGACCTGTGGCCAAGGATGGCCTGTACTCACAATAGCGCTCAAGACCTAATTACAAAGAAAGATGCATTCACAGCCCTGACACATCTAATGTCAACTCAAAGTATTGATAGGGAAAGAGAGCTGAGCTGAGCATGTGTGGCTGGAAGCACTTCAAAACCTTGAACATCTTAATCCTCTGGGCATTCTGAAAGAGACATTCACCATCTCTTTATTGCCAGAGGACAGAAGTGTCACCTCATCAGGAGATTATAAAATGATCCCACATAAAGCAGACATCTCACAAGATAATGTCCACCCTCCTCGAGATCTATAACTATCTACTTTCATTGCTTCTGCATCAATAACTAAGGTTGAGTTGGAGCATGGCTAATTGTCCCTGCTATGGGAAGCAAAAGATAATCCACCAAAAAGAACATCAGGATATGGTTAACAACTACTGGCAGGATCCAGGGGACTAGACCTGAGAATGAATCCTTCTTGTGCTTGTTGGGGTGAAGGGAGCAAATTACAGGTCTGAATAACAAGAGAGTTCACTGCTATCTGAGGTACTTAAGACTGCGGCAGGGGAATCTGTAGCTGATCCTAATTCACTCCTGGTTACTCCCTGAACCTCCAGAAAAAACGATGGCTTATAATCACCAAGGTATAAATTCTAGAACCGCCTTAGAGATTTGAGGAAGGGGTCAGAGACCCAAAGCTAAGGGCATTTTAATATGGATTTATTGTGTGAGATCTGAGAAGTCACTGGCTAACTTTGTTCTCCAGAAAGGCCTCAATAACATCTCTTCTTTGAAACAATACAGAATGGTGCAACATGGGGTGCATTGGCATTATCAGGATACTCAGGGGTTGGTTCTCCTCTCTGGGCCACAGAGAGGTACCTCCCCTGACACTGTGGAACTGTGTTCCTTAGTGTCAATGTGAATGGCAGAGTTCTGGATTCTGGGTTCTGAATCCAGGTGACAATACTCAAACATCAAAGGCAGATGAATGAAATGTTTCCTAGGATTTTGCAAGGATGGAATGGCAAGTAAATGGCTGCGAAGGGCAGGAATCTGTGGGGCTGGCCAACCTATCATGGCGCTCCTAAAGGTAGGATAGTAGGGCAGCCAACAAGGGTAATTCTTGATATATATAATCAGAAACCACCCAAAGTAGATGACCTAAAGACTCATATTTACTATGATCTTTATTGTGGTTAATGCATAGTCTAGGGTGGAGCAGGGATTTAACCAATATTCATTCATAAGAGCATTAAATACCTCATTTATTGTCCATGAGATTACACACAACATCATTTCAGGCTAAGGGGCTTGTTTTATGGCAAAGGAGGTACAATTATGTGCACGGAACTACAGGATCTGTTGGCCCTAACATACTGTACCATCCACCCATGCTGGCCTGGTAGGATATTGGAATGGCTTCGTAAAGAAACAGCTAAGGGCAACTTTGGGGATGACCTTTTAAAGGGCTAAGAAAGCCATGGCCATTGTATGGTACTTTTCTTGAGAGGGAAAATAGGTGAGAGTGAGAATCAGGGTTTGAGGTATGAGTGGCCTCTATCACCATCATCCTGAATGACCTACCTAGGGTATATATGATTCCTGCCCTTGCAAATTGAGGCTTCGTGGCACTAGAACTTGTTGCACTACCACTTCTGGCTAGAACTTCCAGTACGAAGTTGAATAGAAGTGGTGAGAGGGGGCCTCCCTGCCTTGTTCCTGATCTCGGAGCAGAGCTTTCTGCTTTTTACTGTTGAGGACAATATTAGCAGTGAGCTTTTCATTGATGGCCTTAATTAAATTGAGGTACATTCCTTCTGAACCTGGTTTTTTGAGAGTTTTTATCATAAGAAGGTGTTGAATTTTATCAAATGCTTTTTCTGCATGTATTGAGATGATTATGTAACTTTAATCCTTCATCTGTTTGTATCATGTATCACATTAGTTGATGTGTCTGTTGAGCCATCCGTTATACCTCAGGGACTTGATCATGGTATCATGGTTTATGACCCTTTTAATGTGGTAATGAATTCAGTGTGATGATGTGTTGTCGAGGATTTTTGCATCTATGTTCATTACAGATATTGGCCTATAGTTTTCTTTCTTGTAATGTCTTTAACAGGCTTTGGTATAAGGACAATGCTGGCCTCATAAAATGAGCTTCTCGAAACTTCTGGGAACAGTTTAAGAAGGAATGGTGTTACTACTTCCTTAAATGTTTGGCAGAATTTGCCAGTGAAGCCACCTGATTTTGGGCTTTTATTTGACAGGAGATTTCTGATCGCTGATTACTCTTTCTTCATTATTAGACTTTTCAGGTTTTCGTTTTCTTCATGATCTAGTCTGGGTAGGTATGGTTCTAGGAGTTTATCCATTTCTTCAAATCCAATTTGTTGGATTATAATTTTTCATAGTAGTCTCATGACCTATTATATTTTTGTGGCATCAGCTGTCATATTTCTTCATTTCTGACCTTGAGTTTTCTTCTTTTCTTAATTTAGATAAAGGTTTGTCAATATTTATCTTTCAAATAAATCCACTCCTAGTTGTATTGATTTTTTCCCTACAGTTATTCTATTCTGTTTGATTTATTTCTAATCTTTATTATTTCTTTCCTTCTACTTAATTGGGGCTTAGTTTGTATTTCCTTTTCTAATTCCTTTAAGGTGTAGAGTTATGTTGTCTATTTGAGATCTTTCTTCTTTTTTAATGTAGACATTTATGGCTATAAACTTACCTCTTGGTACTGCTTTTGATACACTCATTAAGTTTGGATATGTTGTGCTTTTGTTTTCATTTGTCTTGAGCTATTTTCTACATTCCTGTTTGCTTTCTTCTTTGACCCATTGACTCTTCAAAAATTACTGTTTGATTTCCAGGTATGTGTGAATTTTCCAGTTTTTTTTTTTCTGTTTTTGATTACTAGTTTTATTCTACCATTGTTGAAAAAAGTACTTGGTATAATTTCAATATTCTTAAATTTGTTAAGACTTGTTTTGTATCCTCACATGTGATCTACCCTGGAGAATTTGCTATGGATCATTCAAAAAGTAGGTATATTATGTTCTTCTTGGGTGGAATATTCTGTCTATATCTGTTAGGGCCAGTTGGTTTACAATGTTGCTCAAGTATGCTATTTGCTTATTGATTTTCTGTCTATATGTTCTATCTATAATTTAATTTTTTTTAATGTTTATTTATTTTTGAGAGAGACAGAGACAGAATGCAAGTGGGTTAGGGGCAGAGAGAGAGGGAAATACAGAATCTGAAGCAGGCTCCAGGCTCCGAGTTGTCAGCACAGAGCCCAATGTGGGGCTCGAACTCATGGGCTGTGAGATCATGACCTGAGCCGAAGTCGGATGCTCAACTGACTGAGCCACCCAGGTGCCCCAATGTTCTATCTATAATTAAAAGTAGACACTGAAGTCTCCTACTATTATAGTAATTTTCACTTTGGATCTGTCAGTGTTTGCTTATATATTTAGATGCTCTGATCTTCATATATATATAATCATAACTAGTATTATCTTTCTAATGAATTGAACCTTTTATCATTCTATCCTGACAATTTTTGTCTCTCATGGTAGATGAAATGATGAAAAAGACAAACATTGATGAAACAGATGAACATTGATGACAAAGAAAATAAAGAAGACATAAATAAATGGAAAGCCATCCCATGTTCATGAATTGGAAGATTTAATATTGTTAAAATGTCCATATTGCCCAAAGCAATTACAGATTCTATGAAATCTCTACCAACATCCCCCTGGCATTTTTTTACAGAAGGTGAAAAACAGTCTTAAAATTTATATGGAACCATAAAGACAGAGAATAGCCAAAGAAATCTTGAGAAAAAAAGAACCAAAATGGAGGTATCACAGTTCCTGATTTCAAAATATATTGTAAAGCTACAAAAACAGGTAAATAGATCAATGTTACAGAATAGAGAGCCCATAAATAAATCCATGCCTATACAGTTACTTGATCTTCTACAAAAGAACCAAGAATATTCAAGGGATAAAAGGGAGTGTCTTCCACAAATGGTGTTGGGAAAACTGGATATCCACATGCAAAAGAAAGAAATTGAACACTTATATTACACCATACACAAAGATCACCTCAAAATGTATTAAAGACTTAGAAGACCTGAAACTGTTAATACTTCTAGAAGAAAACAGAGGGAAAAGACTTGCCTACTAAATAAATGGGTATTTATATAAAAGAAAATGAAAGTAGGTATGTATGTCACATCATACACAAAGATCAACTTCAGATGATAGACCTATCACAAACAACAAAACAAACTTTTTGTAATATAGAAAAATATCTTAATGACCCAAGGATAGCAAAAAAAAAAAATAACAATAAAAATGATGGATAAAGTTGGGAGTTTTAAAATTAAAAACTCTATGTATCAAAAGACACTTTTAAGAAAGTGAAATACATGGGGTGCATGGATGGCTCAGTCGGCTAAGCAATAGACTCTTGATTCAAGCTCAGGTCATGATCTCATGATTCATGAGATCGAGCCCACATTGGGCTATGCGATGACAGTGCAGAGCCTGCTTGGGATTCATTCATTCATTCATTCATTCATTCTCTCTCTCTCCCAAAACAAATAAACATTAAAAAAAAAAAAGAAAGTGTAATACAAGATCTAGAGTTTTAGATGTTTGAAATATATGGAATAAACAGTAAGTCATGAACATATAAAGAATCCTCACAGATGAAAAGGACACTCAAGAAGAAAATCAATGGCAATCCAATATATTCATGGATACCAGATTTAAAAAGTACTTTGGGGAAAAAATTCAAAATAGCAAGTAAATATTTTTGAAAACATATTCAATCTCTTCAGGAAAATGCTTATAAAGATTCCAGTGTGAGACCACCAAAATCACACCAAATTGGCTCAGATCAGAAAGACTGACACACCAAAAATGTAGACGGGGACAATCACTAACTCGGAGAACAGTCAGAGTCAGTATGGAAAACAATTTGGGATTTTCAATAAAGTTAAATATACTCATATTCATAATAGAAATTCAGGCACATGTGCACAGGAAACATTATATGAAAGTATTCACAACAGCATTGGTTATAATAGCCTCAAACTGGAAACCACTCCAGCACTTGCCGATAGTAAGAGCGTGAATACGAACTGTGGTATAACCGCAAATTGGAAATAAAATACATGACTCAATGGGAAGAAAGTTGACTCTTAAAAAGATAAGGTGAATAAAAGAAGGCAGTTACTAAAGCACACATACTCTACAATTCTATTTGTAGACAATTTAAAAAAGATGTAACTAGACTATCTTGTTTATGGGAGCTTAGTGAGTTGGTCAGTCTACAATAGAAATCAAGAAACTAATCACAGGGGTTAATGGAAGGTGGGGGAAAGTGGGAAGAAGCAGGCAGGGGGCTCTCCTAGTGAGGATTACGTGCCTGGGCTTACTTGCACGCATGTGTACCTTATAATAAATTGTGCGTGTATCTTTCAATCCCTTTCTATATATTACACATCTTTCTTAAAGTTTAAAGGATGAGATTTGGTCTTAATGAAAAGCTTCAGAAACAGTAGGGATCCCTCCTGTAAAACCAGAAGTTGATTGGCAAGCGTCCTCCTCAGGCAGTAAAGTCGGTGTAAGCAATTGAAGTGGGCTGTAACATTTGCACGAAAGGATAACCGAACCCAACCAAAGTGAACAGGCCATGAATTTTCATCAGTCTATAAAACAGAAGTGCAATTTGTATAAAGTTGGATCTCATAAATAAGTAATGTGGCATTAAAAGGCACAGCGAGATGAATGGAGCAAGGGTTTGTGAGGCAAAAATAGTATTTCTTCTTAGACAAATATTAAATAATTTAAATAGAGTATATATGGTAAACGGGTGAGTAGAAAATACAACTCCAAACACATGACCAAACAGGCTGGGAGCGTATCTCTTACATTGTTCCTCTAAGTAATCTTCTTAAACCTATTGTTTCCCTGTCTCCTGGTGGTAAAGATTTTGCTCTAGGCTGATTAGAAATTTCAGGTGTTCTTGGCATTAACATTGCCTTTTAAATTAACCCCCCCTATGTTCTATACTACATGAACTGTGTTTAAAAAAATTCTAAAAGTTGGGGATCCTGGGTGGCTCAGTCAGTTGGGCGTCCGACTTTGGCTCAGGTCATGATCTCACGGTTCGTGGGTTCAAGCCCCATGTCGGGCTCTGTGCTGACAGCTCAGAGCCTGGAGCCTGCTTCAGATCCTGTGTCCCTCTCTCCCTCTGCCCCTACCCTGCTCACGCTCTGTCTCTGTCTCTCTCAAGAATAAAAAAATTCTAAAAGTAGATAGATACCCAATATCAAAACATTGTCTTTGTTTATTTATGCATATGTGTGTGTGGTAAGCCAAATATGTACTTGCAGATGTTGACATATATCATACCTCTTGTCTTTCTACAACATATCTCAATCTTCATCGAAAAAAATGTAGTTTTAGATCATTTTAATCCATTAGGTCTAGTTTAATTCAGCATCTTCTAAGAACCAAATATTGGGCTGAGTATCAGTTCTCTCAGATCAATATGACACAGTCTGTGCTTCCAAGAAATTGGGATAAATAGATCAGTTCCATATACTTTGGTAAGCACCATCAAAACGTTGTGCGTAGTATAAATGGGGCCATGAGGACAGATCATTTAGGACATGGAAAAGTTTAGGTAAGTTTTTCTGGAAGAGACTACATTTGACCAGATTTTCAAAGATGAGTTCTCTAAATAAAGAATGGAGAAGGAAGAAATCAAGGTGGGTGCATGAGCAGAGGCAGAGACCTGGGGGAGTTACTGAGAATAATGATTAGTAACTGCAAGCAGGTGAGCATTGATGCAGGGAAAGCTGGAGAAGTAGCAGTGGGAGGTACACCTTGTTTTCTGCATTGAGAGGTGCTTCCTGTGGCTGAACTGGTGGTTAGAGACAGCGGTCCAGCAGGTGCACTAAGGATAACTAGGAGGTATCAAAGACTACCGTCAGGATAATCAATTAAGTGAAAAAAACAGCAATAAAGTCAAGAAACTATAAAGATATTTTTTTTTAAATTTTTTTTTTTAATTTTTTTTCAACGTTTTTTACTTATTTTTGGAACAGAGAGAGACAGAGCATGAACGGGGGAGGGGCAGAGAGAGAGGGAGACACAGAATCGGAAACAGGCTCCAGGCTCCGAGCCATCAGCCCAGAGCCTGACGCGGGGCTCGAACTCACGGACCGCAAGATCGTGACCTGGCTGAAGTCGGACGCTTAACCGACTGCGCCACCCAGGCGCCCCTAAAGATATTTTTTAAATGTAGTGTGGCCTTTAAGGATAGAAAAATAAACTAAATTCTGTGTTTTTAAAAAGAAAGAGGTTGTGATATTAGTTCAGGTGAGAAACAGAGAATTATCGGGACTGGCGAGGGACCAGATGTGCACAGTGAGGAAGAAAGAGGAGACACACAGGTTGAGATGGAGAATTCCAGAGAGGAAGCCCTGTCTGGGGAACATGAAGACAAGGGTTTGGTGTTAGTCATGTTGGATACGAGGCATCTCTAAGACGCTCAGGTGGGTTAGTTTTACAGATATAGGTTTATTTGAAGCCGTAGCTTAAAGGAGCAGAAACGCTAAGGGGTAGAGCTGTGGAAGACATGAGCATCTAAACGTTCTAGAAGCTGTGGGGTACAAGGTGCAGGGAATGTCCCAGAATGAACGTGTAGAAGTGGAAAGCCAACTGAGAAGACACGCACAAGAGCCAAAGTTAGTTTTGGAGGTGACGGGCATGTCCGTTGCCTCAATTGTGGCCATGGTAACCAGAATGCATCCATATATCCAAACTCAAACACATAAAATTCTATACATGAGTCATGTGCTGCGTTTTGAATACCAATTATATCTCAATGAAGCTAGAAAAAAGGGACTTATACATATTAAAATAAAAGGTTTAGGAAGCAAATGAAGCCAGGGAAAGGCAGGAGGAATCAGGTGTGCTTCAACATGGAAACCGAGAGCAGATAGTTAGTAGGGTCTGAAAAAGGGAAGAGAGATTGGCTTCAAATGTACCAGTGAAGTTATCCAGATAAAGATGACATTTGGCAATATGGAGGTGCCCATCAGGTTGGGGGTGGATATTATTCATCGTACTTCTGGGGCTATACACACCTATGAATGTTTACACACACACACGCAGGCACACGCACACGTATTTATTGTAACAGCTGATAGAAAGACTAAAAGCTGATCCAAGGACAGGTCTTAAGTAAACAGTGCAAAAATATAAGCACAAAATTTTCTAATTCATTTATGAATTGCTAATTGAATCTGAAAGATGGAGTTTCAAAAATATTTAGGGGCATCTGGGTGGCTCAGTCGGTTGAGCGTCCAGCTCAGGTCATGATCTCATGGTTCCTGGGATTGAACCTCGTGTCAGACTCTGTGCTGACAGAGCGGAGCCTGCTTGGGATTCTCTCTCTCCCTCTCTCTGTGCCCATCCCCCGCCCCTGCTCAAGTTCCCTCTCTCTCTGCCCCTCCCCTGCTCATCTTCTCTCTCTCTCAAAATAAATAAGTAAACTTAAAAAAAAATTTAAAAAAATATTCACAAGCAACAGATAAATCTCCATTATAAATATTTTTAGGTAACAGCCTTAAAATACAGGTCACCAATTTTTCAAATTGTGCAGGCTTCTTTCTTTAGTTGAGTGAGTATAGTATTTGCCTTATATAGTTTGACTTGACAAGAGAACCCATAAAATCCCCCACTTGTGGCCCACTTAAAAAAGAAGTATTATAGTTTTAGGCACTGTTGAATGTCAGAGTGAGCTACAAAAAATAAATAAAACACCATAAAGCTCCCCACCTTCATTTCATTTTTAGAGCCCCACACAGAGAGACAACAAGGACATTCATCGGAGACACAGCAGTGAGGTTCAGATTTACTTTGCTTCATATTAAATTGTGTATTTGGAAGAAACACCAATTTGTTTTTTTTTTTTTTTTAATTTTTAATGTTTATTTATTCTTGAGAGAGAGAGAGAGAGAGAGCACGAGCAGCAGAGGGGCAGAGAGAGAGGGAGATGCAGAATCTGAAACAGGCTCCAGGCCCGGGGCTGTCAGCACAGAGCCCAACACGGGGCTTGAACTGGTGAACCGTGAGATCATGACCCGAGCTGAAGTAGGACGCTCAACCGACTGAGCCACCCAGACACCCCACCAATTTCTTTTTAAAGCGAACACCCGCCCTCCCCTTCTAAACACTGACGTGCACTAATGACTTTAAAATTGCTTTCAGGGTTGAGACTGAACTGCTAGCACTTTCCCGTAGCTGGGACTTAGCATGCAGACCTCACACTGGGACTGCATTTATGTTTCAGGTTAAACAAATACAGCCACTTTTGTTTTAGAACTGGAAGAACATTCTGTTGACTCAGGGCCTCTATTGTTGTCACTTAGAGCTAAAGAAGTCCATGCAGCGTAAGAATTTCTGCAAGGCACCGATTAGAGGTTTGCCAGGAAGTGGCTCACTCTGTATCATCTACACTGCTAAGAACCTGCTTTAAACGTAACAGACAGTGTGGTTTCCAAGTGTGCCTTCACTGCCGCTGTGTGGGCTTTCATGCCCAAGGCTATTCTGAGAAACAGGACAAGTTTCAGCAGAACTGTGGCCCCTGAGGAACCTCTCCACGAGCTGCTGTCCGAGGGCAGGCAGCTGGACGAGCCTCCAAGGCCTCCCGGGCCTCACCTCCCACTCACCCCAAATCTCCACAAAGTGCCTCCTGGGCACGTGTCCCAAAGTGAAAACAGCTTCTCCTCCCTCAGGCTAAACTCTGTCAGACAAGTACAAAGAAGTCCTTTTGGTGACCCAGCAGTGAAGACCATGTTTACTGAAACAGGTCTCCCCTTTATCTCCTCTGCACTCCTCACCCAGACTCGGGGGTCCATCTGTCAGACCTTCTTTGAGCAGATCAATGAAAATGGCATCCATGGCATTGAGGGCCCACGTCTGTAGACCCAGGGTGTGTGGTGGGACCAAACTTGGCCGCCTGACTCTCACACATCAGGGTGAACCTTTCCTGGGGGTCCTTCTGATTTAGCGATAAATAGGGTCTGGGAAACACATCTAAGCAGTTTACTGAACTTAAAAAAAAAAAAAAAGAAATGACATAATCTCAACAGTAGACCCAGCCTCTTTACCCTCAACTACTGACCTTATTTAACAATAATACCTACATACCTAAGTATTTCTATATACACATATTGTGTATACATATCTTCTCTAATATATATATATATATATATATATATATGTTTGTTTTTTTTTTTTTATTAGATCCTCTCTAATATACAATCTCTCTCTGTGTCTCTCTCACACACAAGCACGTGTCTTCTGCTGCTTCTCTGCATACCCCGGGATCTGGAATGGGCAGGGATTCTGTCCGTGGCTGGTGTGAGGCCTCTTACACCCAACACCTCACCTGGGATGCCCTGTTGGCACGCTTGTGGTCCACCATCAGAATATGCACGCAGATCCCCCTACATGCTCCCCCCGTGACATGCTGTGCAGGGCACTAAACACTAAACAAGACTTTACGCCGACACACTGAGTCTCTCTAGCAGCCCCCCTGGTCTTCCCCATCAGAACTCAACGTGTTCCTAATCACTTTTCCAGAACTCCTCTCAACAAATCTTCCGTTATTGTCAGACTGTTGACTTGTTCTCAAATTGCCTCTTCAGCCCAGCTCTGTCCTGGGTCATCTCCACCTGGTATCTTTCTTTGCCTTGTTTGTTCCAACCTAGAATCTCACTAATTTGTCCAGATACTGCAGATGAATACATTTTCCCATGAACACTGACACAGCTACTTATTCCTTTGTGGCGTTCCTCGTCCTTCAGTAAATCACCAGGATGACACTTTGACACTTGACATCGACACAGAGTGTGTTCTCACTGTGTTTGCTAGGTTTCACTCTGCACACATTCTCTTCTCCCCAACAATGCCACTGCTACAAGTGCCCTGGGAATATGGAAATAGTTTTCAAAGTTAAGTACGGTATATGGTACTGGCGTATAGTGAGCTCTCCGTTAAAACGTTGCAAGTTGGGAGTTTATTTTTTAACGTGCTGATGAAACTTTGCGTTGCACAATCCAAAAATATTGCTTCAGAAGTATTCCCTATTTAATAAAGTTTAGTTACTACGACACTGCCTTAGTACCTTAAAAAGTAAATAAAAAGTGCCTTTAGCGCTGGAATGCCAACAGTGGATTAACACACCACCACATCATTAGAACAAAAACTCTGGAGTCGGTAACTCAAATTCAGTACAATAAATAACCATATGTATTTTGGTTTTAAGTGTGTCTTCATAGAGTTCTGGTGACAACTAGAATTAAATTCTATAAGCAGGGCAGGAGTCATTTAGTGAAATTAATGTATCATAAAATTCTCATTAGGTAGCAACAGGAGACTGTTAGGATGCAGGAAAATCCCATCCTACGGACGTTACAACTTCCGTGGGACTGGGCGGAATCAGTGGTATGCACCTGCTTTGCACGTTTTCCTGTTCCTTTTTAGTTTCAGTCATTTTAGGTTTTTGTGAAAAGATGTTATTGCCTAAAGTCCATGACAATTACTGCTTTATCAAATTATGAGTGCCAGGGTTTGTACTTCAATTTTTAATGCCAAAATACATTACAAAGACCATTCCTTGTTGAATTTTAGAAGTAGGAGACAAGAAACAAACTTAATGCTATAATTCCTTCAAAGATGAAGAATCACTAGGGAAAGTGATGAAAATAAAGAGAAAGGAAAAATAAAAATAATGAAAAATTAATCATTATATTAATGCCTACTTATGATTACTTATATATTCCATATGGCCTTTACTCTCCAATGTCAGGTAAAGTATGAGAAATGGAAAAGATAATTTTCCTAAGTGATTTCAGTACCTGTTTATTCTTTCTGAATAATTGGTAGATGTGACTAAATACAGCTTTCTGAATTTA
The DNA here is from genome assembly GCF_022079265.1 of Lynx rufus. Classification (NCBI taxonomy): domain Eukaryota; kingdom Metazoa; phylum Chordata; class Mammalia; order Carnivora; family Felidae; genus Lynx; species Lynx rufus. The sequence goes on along the minus strand of NW_025814840.1, from coordinate 3,515,275 downwards.
GAATCTCCCATTACAATCTACCCAGGAGTAAGCTTTATAAAAATCTAGTGACGCCATCTGTCACGCCCTGCAGGGGTCCCCCCACCACCGTCTCCAACACGCACAGAGAAATCTTTACGATGTGGCACATCTAATTTCCTGTAATGTGACATGTCAGTGCTCTGTGTCTGTGCTTTTATTCATGCAATTACCTGCCAGACAGCTTCCAACCCCTCCCAATTTTCTTCTCGTCAATACTCATCCTTCATGAGTAAATGCCAGCACTGCCTCCTTTTCTGTGTTTTCTGCACATGCCGCTCAGATTTTATCATCTTGTCTGCTTGGTGTTATAGAAACTGCTAGTGCCCCACCCGTGGCCCTCAGAGCAGGTATACTCTTTGGCCAACTTCTACCTGCTGGTGTGTGCAGTCTGACTGAATACTCCTGTATCTGAGCTGCAGAGAGACCTGGCCGCTTGTTTGTACTGGAGGCAAGAAGTACTGAAAATGCCCTCCAAAGCATCAGTGACCGAGAACTGTCAGGATTTCGTGCATGAATTTGCCAGTTCCCTCGCTTCTCAGGATTGATAACTCCGGGCCATATGATTTCCTAGATTTGTTGTTGGGATTGAGCTCCAGTTTTCCTCACGAGGACTTGTGCAGTAGCCAGCCCTGCACTGGTACCTGTCTTTTCCCTGCATCACTTCCTCACTTTCCTGGTAGTGTCACTTGAACTCCTCAATCTTTTGTCTACAGGTCTTTTCTGGCCGAGTTCACGGTGAGAGTTTTGACGCCAGAGGTATTATTATACAGGGTTCTGGAGTTGAAGGCTTGCTGGCTACATGACATCAAGACTCCCCGGCGCACTGTTGCGGCACAATTACAAACCTCTCCCCTGCGGCGAGGGTGGGGTGGGGTGGCATAAAAGCACAAGGGAACGTATGCCTTATGTGACCTCCGCAGGATTTGACAGAGTCTGACAATGATGACGATAATGGCTGTGAAGTTGTTGTAAGTTATCATCAAAGCTCTAAGGGAAAACACTGATGAGCTCCAACTGTTTAGCGAAACCCCCAGGGCTTGGTGTGGAAGGCAGAGGGTCTTTGTGACATTGTTTAAAGAAGCCCTCCTCTTCTGCAGCCAGAGAGGAAACTGGACGGAATGCCAGACCCTATGTCTGACTGGAAGTGCAGCTGCCTGGTAGAGAAGAGAAGGCTTGCTTCAAAGCACCAGAAAACCTCCTGTTCACGGCTCGCGGCATTAACGGGGAAAGGGTACGATCCCAAAGTCTGGACTCGTACACTGGGGTTCCCCCACTCCCTTGCCTGTGGCCCACACAGATGCCTCATCTCAGGTAGATGCTTCACAATAGGGGTGTCATCCTCAAAATGTGCCCTCAGCCTATGGCTTCTAGACCCTTTACCAAGTTCAAGACCAAGTATGGCCCAGCTGAAGAAATATTACCCTTGCTATAAGAAAAATGGGATTATGCATCAAAGGAACTACAGAAACTGGCTAATAAAAACTGGCTAATAAATAAGTCAAGAAGGAGAACACGTTGGACAAAAGTTGTGTGTGAAATACAGGTACCCAGAGAATGCTGAAGGCATGTTTACACAACCAGATGAATTTACCTCCAAACATCTGTATTTTGAGGGATGCACCTACAAATTCATAGTTAATGGTAGAGCTATCACATATTTCTCTACAAATATCTTAGTATAATTCCAGAAAATAAAAATATATATTAAGTAAGAAAATACTTTAAATCAATCAACATTTAAAACACCTGATGGTCGGGGCGCCTGGGTGGCTCAGTCAGTTAAGCGGCTGACTTCGGCTCAGGTCATGATCTCACAGTCAGTGAGTTCGAGCCCCGCATCGGGCTCTGTGCTGACAGCTCAAAGCCTGGAGCCTGTTTCAGATTCTGTGCCTCCTTCTCTCTCTGACCCTCCCCTGTTCATGCTCTGCCTGTCTCTGTCTCAAAAATAAATAAACATTAAAAAAAAAACAAAACACCTGATGGTCCTAAAATGTAAATCAACAAACTTAACGAGGTAAAGCCAAATGGACACAATGTGATTTATGGGGAAAAAAATCTGGAAGATTATCCGGCACTGTGATTGAGAATGAAGGCACTTTACTGGTGTTTCGCCTCATACCCAAGTGATCTCATTGATTGCTTTCAACACTTCTAATGGTCCAATGTACCCTGCATTAGCTGAATGTCTTTTTGAAATTAAAATATATGAAACGTATTCACTTAAAAAATGCACTTGATATATACGCGCCACTTACCCTTACTTGACCCACAAACGCATTGGCTTCTTCTTCGACCACGGACAGATTTCGAGGCAGATAGGGATCGAACACTGGGGCGTTGTCATTGACATCTGTCACTAACACATTTACCGTGGCAGTTGAGGTCTTAAAAGAAACAACAAAAAAGATTCCATGTGAAAAGAGTTATTTTTGTTTTGATGTCAGCTAATTGGCCATCTTGGCATTTGTCTAGCTGAAGAGCATCTCATTACTATTCCTACTCCCTAGCTTTCCAAAAAAGGAAAAAGAAGAAAAAAAAGGAGGAAGCTTGCGATTTTCAAGCACCTCAAAAACCCACATGGAAAAAGCAAATGATGACATTAAAGGGCAAACATCTTCTGGAAAATGTCAAGTATTTCCTGGAGGCTTACTTTTGGGAAGTGATTTTGCCTTTATCTTGTTCACATTTTACGGGTGGCAAGCTTTTGTTTATACACACGTGTACTTCCTTTTCTCTGAAATGTAGCACTTCCGTAGCCTTGATCACTTACATTTTTCACTATTTAGAAAATAAAACTTGTACATTATAAAAGAGCACAGTGCATCAAGTGGGTATTTTCAGGTAAGTAAGTGCTATCAGAAAATACTATAGTCATCATTTTCGGGGTTCACATATAAACCAGGAGTCTGAGCATCATATACCATGAGTGAAGTGATTACCTTGGGATCATACAGCCCAAGAAAAAGGTAAGCAGGCACATCTACCAGTAGTATGTGCTACCTGGTGAAAAGGTACGTCCTTGGCCTGTTGCAACCAGAGTCTATTATGTAGGTCAAAGACTTTTGCACAATCAAGGAACATCAGACGTGAGCCAAGCAGGAAATGGTTCTCTCTAATCAAAGCCTGAGAACAAATGCCCTGCCCCCAGCTCTGTCACAGTGTGGGGTAGATCACAGAAGCCTGGGGCCAGAATCAGAGAAAGAAAGAGTTCTCAGCTGGAACTTGAAAAATCTGTTATGCTACGACACGATGTGACAAGATGTAAATAAAAAGTAGTAGAAAAAAAGCAGGAGAAAATAATTACCCAAATTTTGTTTTGAAAGATACCAACACAGTTTGTCCTACTTGCAAATGATGTGCGGTGAAAGGCTGACATGCTGAGCAGAAATACGAGGTTCAGAGGGAGTGACTGAGGAGACAGCCATCAGGGACCAAGGGGTCAAACACTGCACTCCTCAGCCACCAAGGAGGCAAGGACCTGGGAAATGTCCCCTCCTTCCCGTTGGGATCACTGAAGTTCTACACTCTCTTAATAATTCTTCATGGGGTCTAGACCATGCCTCACTGTGACTAAAACCCAACTTTCAAACTCTGATTGAATTAGGGTGGTTTTCTCCTATTTTAACAGAGGCAAAAGTATATCCTCTTTTGAGCAATATGACTTTACCCCAAGATTTATTATTTTTTCACATGCAATATCTAGGAGTCATTAAATTTACCATGCATAGCAGGGAATTCTTGGGTATCCATAATGGGTTCTTTCTCTATTTGTGTGCTGGCTACGTTGGTGGGTTTATTCTGTGAAAATTCATACAACCATTCAGTATGATTTGTACATGTTTTTATATGTAAAAGTCCAGTAAAATTTTTATTTAAAGGCATGCCAAGGATGACCAGAAGAGTGTTGTCTAGTCAAAATGAGGAAACAATCTAAATGCCCACCCATAAAGATGCTTATATAGATTGCTTTCTGTGTACAGTAGAAGTACTGTAGAATGTTAGTACAATGTAGAATGTTAGTACGGAGAATGAACAAATCACTGTAACAAGTAACCACATGGATGATCTTCATGAACATAAGGCAAAGTGTAAGAAACCAGACACAAAGCACCACACACCATATGACTCCCAGGGTATACATTTCAAAGATTGGCAAATGTCTCCACTGTGAGAGAAGTCAGAATAGGGTCACGTCTGTGAAGAAGGTGGGCTGGGAATGCCACAGCCATAAGGCTGGGCTTTTGGGGGCCAATTAATTTCTGTTTCTTGCTCTAAGTGTTGATTACATAAATGTGTTCACTATGTGAAAATTCGTTAAGCTGCACAAGTGAGGTTTGGGCATTCTTCTGTGTGCGTATCTCCGTGAAACGACTTAATTTAAAAGATGCACAAGTGCAAGCTCACACTTGTATGTAGATATATGTGGGGCTCTATAAAGCCAAATAGGATCTGATTCAATGACATACAGAAAATTTAATTTGCTTCTGTTAATTTTTATATATTTTCCAAATTTTCTCCAACAAGGCTACCTTCCTTTGTAACAAAAAACAGCCTAACAAATGTTATTTCTCTCAAAGTTGTGTAAGAGATAAAACCAGTAAAAGGATGTTTTTATGGTAGTAGTAGTTCCCAATTTGCCTGAGGGTGAACAGGACATTAAAAGTGACAGCATGGAGGGGCGCCTGGGTGGTGCAGTCGGTTAAGCGTCCGACTTCAGCCAGGTCACGGTCTCGCGGTCCGTGAGTTCGAGCCCCGCGTCGGGCTCTGGGCTGACGGCTCAGAGCCTGGAGCCTGCTTCCGATTCTGTGTCTCCCTCTCTCTCTGCCCCTCCCCCGTTCATGCTCCGTCTCTCTCTGTCCCAAAAATAAATAAACGTTGAAAAAAAAAATTTAAAAAAAAAAAAAAAAGAAAGAACCCCATGGGGCGCCTGGGTGGCACAGTCGGTTAAGCGTCCGACTTCAGCCAGGTCACGATCTCGCGGTCCGCGAGTTCGAGCCCCGCGTCGGGCTCTGGGCTGATGGCTCGGAGCCTGGAGCCTGTTTCCGATGCTGTGTCTCCCTCTCTCTCTGCCCCTCCCCCGTTCATGCTCTGTCTCTCTCTGTCCCAAAAATAAAAATAAACGTTGAAAAAAAAATTAAAAAAAAAAATCAATTGATTTTATTAAAAAAGAGAATAGAGGGGCGCCTGGGTGGCACAGTCGGTTAGGCGTCCGACTTCAGCCAGGTCATGATCTCGCGGTCCGGGAGTTCGAGCCCCGCGTCGGGCTCTGGGCTGATGGCTCGGAGCCTGGAGCCTGTTTCCGATGCTGTGTCTCCCTCTCTCTCTGCCCCTCCCCCGTTCACGCTCTGTCTCTCTCTGTCCCAAAAATAAATAAACGTTGAAAAAAAAAATTTAAAAAAAAAAAAAAAGAAAGAACCCCATGGGGCGCCTGGGTGGCGCAGTCGGTTAAGCGTCCGACTTCAGCCAGGTCACGATCTCGCGCTCCGTGAGTTCGAGCCCCGCGTCAGGCTCTGGGCTGATGGCTCAGAGCCTGGAGCCTGTTTCCGATTCTGTGTCTCCCTCTCTCTCTGCCCCTCCCCCGTTCATGCTCTGTCTCTCTCTGTCCCGAAAATAAATAAACGTTGAAAAAAAAAAAAAAATTAAAAAAAAAAAAAAAGTGACAGCATGGAGTCAAAACCTAAGAGCAGCCACACTAGAGTCTGCTGACTTTCCTTCAAATTGTCTGACCCTCTTTATACCAGCGTATCTGTATTTCTTTGTCGATCTTCTAAATGGATTTCCATCCTATTCTTTCAAATCCCCATTCTTGGCACTGTGGTATATGATGTTTGCAGACTGTTTTGGTGCCCAAAGACTACGGATTGTAGTTGAGTGATGCAGAAGACAGCTGGATCACCAAGTAATCTGGAAAGTTAGACAAGTCCGCCATTTTGTGCTAACAGGGACTGAAATTTATGGACCGTGTAGATGTATTTCTCCATATCTTAGTAACTGTGTATGACATGAGGAGAATCCATGTCTCTCTTTACAGAATTATTAAGTAAAAATGCACATAGAATAATTTCTAGCTTATGTATTTCTTGAAGTGTAGTCTGAAAACCTTTTACATCAGAATCACTTGGTTAATTATTAAAAATGCCCGGGTGACACCTTAGACCTACTGATTCTATTCATTTAAATCTACTGAAAGAGTAGATTAGTCAGTTGTAAAGCACAATCATGTACATTTTTTCGTTGGTTCAGGAAGATGGCAATCATACTTCAACATGGTTCTGTGCCCTACAGGGTGTTTATGTATCTTACCAAGCACAGATTTTCAGTTGGTTAAGATGAAATACTTAGGAAATCAGCTCAGGTCATTTTAGGTAAAGTAGATAAAAAGAACACTATGTTAGCTAACACATGTTCCCAATTAATCTGAAAATCAATTTATATTATTCCAATTAAATAAAAAAGATCAGATACCAAACTAACAAGCTTGATCAGTGCAAAGCTACCTGATTTGCATTAAGGAGATCTGTCTTACTGCCTATTTTCTCAAAAGTTGTACCGACTTCTAATTTCACTACACCAGCTGGAAATAGTTGCAGTTAAATACTATATTCCACCAATGATCACTTTTGGGGTCATTACTTATTTTAATTATAATGTGTCACAGATTTTTATTTAGTTTTACATCATGGATAAATCCTTACAGCACATATTAAATTCTCAACAATGCAAGCAGGTTGTTGTAAGAGACAATGTGGATACACATTTATTTTCAGAAACTGTATGGCCCTGAAATAAAGACACTGATGTGGTATATTTAGTTTGGAATAGTATAAAACACGTGAGATGTAAAGTCAAAGTCAAAAACAAACAAAAAATACAAACATATGTACATCTACACAAACCATTTTTTATTATTCATGAGAACTTTTTTTAAAAAATATTTTGTAATCTTCCTCGATTTTATATTATGGACTTTATTGAATCTATCAAGCTAATTTCTTAAATTATTGAAAACTTGGTTTAACTAGAAGATATTTAGGGTGTTCAAAATATATTCATTCTCCAGTTACTGAAGATATAATTATGATGATTTCTACTGACATGGGCCTAAATGAAACTATATACTCATAAACTGACAGAAGAATGTGCATTATATACTATATAACTGAGAAATAGAAAATGGAATGATGTAGCTGCCTTTTTCTTTTTGTCAATGTAGAAATGTATCCATAGACACACAGACACACACACACACCCTTTACAAGTTTCTATGGACATGCATGTTCAAAATAACTTTTATTAGTACATTTGATTCCTTTCAATAAAAATGGAAATAATGAGGATGTGTCTAGGATCTGACCATTTTTATTTTCGCTCAATAGGACAAGGAGAAGGTATATACTCTGCATTGAGCATTCTTTTTAGGCAGTATTAATCCAAAACATTTTTATTCATAGCTACAAATCATCCTGTGGCTACAACATCAAGAGGCAAGCCTGGCTGACCCAGATTATAGAGTTTCTCCGATGACCGAGGGCGACCTTCCTAGCAGTGAGGCTGACGTGGGAGGCTTTTTCCCCTTCTGAGAAGGAAAGAGTATAAATGTCTCCCAGAAAAGCAGGAAAAGGGGGTGCCTTCCTATCTGGATTATGGGAGCAGAAGGGGAGACACAGAGAGGACAAGGAGATCGGATGCAAAGGTCCTCCTCTCCACGCCTTGTCCTCCACCACCCTGGGCCACGTCTACATCCACGAGGCACTGGAACAGCACTTAGGGAATGTGGTGATAGGTGCTGAGAAAGTAAGAGAACTTGGGGAGAAACAGTGGCTGACTCGCGTGGAATATGGAAGCCTCCAGAGAATGTGCACGGCAGTCGCATCTAATCGCGCCTCGTGGTGAGTATGAAGCAGTGGCGAGGACAGGTGGCTAGAGAGAGAATCGGGGTGTCTTCGTGTGCTCAGGAATCGCAGATGCTGAGAGATCACTACCTGAGCAAGGCCTCGGGTGAGGGCGGAGGACCTCGGAGGTCATGTCGACTCATGTCAATTCATGTCAGCTCTACGTGGCAATGGATGCACCAGACCCCCAAAGGGTCATTAGGGAACGGGATCAAATTAAAAAGCCCGCGGGTGAGAGGCCGAAACAGACACACACGCACCATATAAACAGACTCCAGCATAGATGGAGGCATTCAAGCTGGGTGCCCCCCTCCCCACACCAAGAACTAGTGATCACACCTGCCCCTGTACAATTTTAGGGTGAGGGCCGGGAAGAGAGGAGGAGACAATCAGCAGCTGCATTGGTGAGTGTTCACCTAGAAGAGTATTTAAAACCTAAGACGCTGGGATGTTGTTTTAAGCAGGCGGGACCTGACCCAGCCCAGATACACATTACAATCTAGGTAGCAGAGTGGGCTCATGAAGATTGGATTAGGTGTAAAAAATACAGGAGCTTTTGGGGCGCCTGGGTGGCGCAGTCGGTTAAGCGTCCGACTTCAGCCAGGTCATGATCTCGCGGTCCGTGAGTTCGAGCCCCGCGTTGGGCTCTGGGCTGATGGCTCAGAGCCTGGAGCCTGTTTCCGATTCTGTGTCTCCCTCTCTCCGCCCCTCCCCCGTTCATGCTCTGTCTCTCTCTGTCCCAGGAAAAACAAATAAACGTTGAAAAAAAAAATTAATTAAAAAAATACAGGAGCTTTTAACTCTGTGCACATCTGAGCACTGCATGAGGAGAGTACATACTTTATAGTATATGTAACATATTGTAAAAATACATGTTAATATATCACATATAATATAAACTAGAAGAATATCATAGATTATCTCACAATGAAAAAATATCAAATTTCTGGAATATTTCCTTCAGAAAACACTAAAATATCAGTATTTTGTTCCCCCAAACCAAGAAATACGAATCTACGCTTTTCAAAGAGAATGAACAAGTAGCTCATTCTCTTTTAAAATTACATGGTCACATCTCTTTACAAAATTAGACACCCAAATAAACCCACTGCGGTTTTGTTTTCTCAAATAACACCAGGATATATCAGGATATATATTTATTCTAGACACACATATACATAGGCAGAATTATTTCATTCTACAATTTTATTAAACTATATTAAAATTCAGTTATTTGAATTTCCCACACAAGTCTTCTTGCATATGTATTTTTCCTTTCTTTTTTCCCCCATAGTTTGATTAAACAGTTAATTGTTCACCTTCTAGATTCTAATTGCTAATTTATATCGTCATGTTTAAGAGACATTCAGGGAATAATACTAGTTCAAGGCCCAAGCATAGATGCTAAGCCTATTGCCAATCTGAAATTGTAAAACATCACTGACATTCACTGTAAAAGCCATAACTGAGTAAGTCAAGCTAGGCATTCTAGAACATTCTACAGATATAGCAAACAAGATTGCTGAACTCATGGGATCTGGTCAGAAATATCCACACCCACAGAACAACTTTGGGTTTTGAATAAGAATCAGCCTATTGGAAATGGACAACTGATACATTTGTTTTAAAGAAACAACAACAAAAGAGGAAATCCTGCCCACAATTTCCATGTTTACATCTTTCACTGTGATTTACATATGTATGTATTTTGCTGTGTTTTTGGTTTACGGACATCTGTAATCCACAAGCCCTACTCCCTAGCTAGCTGTCTTGCAGCCCAGTATGGATAATAAGATAAGAAGCAGTATGCTAGGTGTGGTCCCTGGAAAAGCTCCAGCTCCATGAGAAAAGAGGGCATCTTTACCCTCTGCTCCTTGCAATGGAGAGTAGGTGCCTGGAGTTGCATCAGCCACCACAAGACCATTAGGTACCAGGAATGAAGATGCAAGCAAGCACTATTAAGTGCAGAGCAGAAATGAGGCAGAGGGCACCCTGATGCCACTGTGGAGCCCCCGCGCCAACCATTTCCTGCCCACCTCAACGCTTCTTTATATTTGAGACAAACCCTGATTTGTTTAAGCCCCTGCTGTTTGGGCTTCCCCGTACTTACAAGCCTATTCCTACAGGCTATTGCTGCCACTGACTGTTGAAGGAGTTCAGAGGACATCACCCCAAAATATGCCACTCCGGTGTATTGACTTTTGAGATAAAGGTACTTGAAGAACAACAAATACAGGAAAAACGCTCAGTCCTTCTTTCTTTTTCTTAAAAGCAGGATATTAAATTGCTATGTGAAAGATGTATTCCCTGTTTGAGAAGGAAGGTAACATTTTTATGCCCAACAAGAGCAAGAAATTGAGATGGAGAGAATTCTATGTAGGCTGACCTTGTTAAAATAATTCATAGCTCCCTTCAGCCTCTCCGCGTAGTTTAGTTGCTTTTCTGCACCTGCCTCTGATCCTTTAACCCACTATTATAGCAAGTAGATTTCACTAATTCTTTGGGTCTTCGTTTCCTTATGGGGGTTGTCATGTCATGTAAAACTTAAATGCGCTTTTTCCTGTTAGTCTGACTTTGTCAGTTTAATTTTCAGACCCAGCCAGGGACCATAAAAGACTCGAGGAAAAATTCTCCCTCTCTGTTGATCAAATTGTATCCATAAGCATAATAAAGTTTGCCCACATTTTCCAATAAAATTTTCCCAAAAAATGTATTTTTAGCTCAGATCGTTTGGATTTAGTTTATAAGTAAAATAAATGTGAAATAAATAAATGTGAAATGTGAAATGTGAAATTTAGTTTATAAGTAAAATAAATGTGAAATAAATAAATAAATGTGAAAAAGAAGCTTCTGAAAAGAAATTGAGTGTATATTCCTTCCAAAAAATGCATTTGGGAGCTAGTCTATATGTTATTATTATAAATTAGGTAAAACACAACTGCTTAAAAATGTGTACGATATATAAAATTTTCAAAGTCTATTTCACCTAAAATGTGAAAATATTGGAATAAAATATGGTAGAAGCTTTATTAAGGAATTTTCAACTTCACAGATTTGTAAGTAATTCCAAGTAACTGTAGATAACTACTAAAATCCAGAAAGTATGAGCTTATCTGTAGTCATATAGCTTAAGAAGTCCATTTATAATAATGAGATATGTAACTTACATGTATAGATTTTTTTTAAACTACTCTTGACAAAGTTACATTTAGAAAAGGGAAAAAAAAATACAAGAACATCAAATAAAGTTTCCTCAAGTGTGTCTACAACACATCAGCAATGACCACTAGAATATTAGCTCTCTTCTCCCCTAACCACATTTTGAAGGTGGCAGGGAGGTGTTTTTTTTTATGATGAAATCAAATTATATCTTCGCAATCTGTTTCACACAAATTGCTGGTAATCATTTTGATTTAAGAAGAGTCCATCCACCCGGGGTCACTGCCCATTAAATATCTTTCTTGAAAACCATAACCATTAAGGTCAAATGGTTAGTTTTACCATAACTCTACAAAGGAGTAAGTTTAAACGTACAGATAAGAATGCTATCAAAATGTGAGACAGTTGTGATTATGTAATCACTTTCTCCTTCAGGAACCCACTATATGCACCCATTTGTAAGTCCATCCCTAACATTATATAAATAATGGAATTAACTAAAGGAGCTTTTTTTTTTTTTTTTTTGATTCCTTTCTCTACTGGTACTCTCAATACAAACTTTTGAAAATAAAACACCTTCACTTAAAAGGATCATGATTTTAAAGCTGAATGAGACCTTATTGATCATAAGAATGAAAATGTGGGGGAGCTGGAAATGCTAAATGACCTGTCCAAGGGGTCTGAAATACACAAGTAACCAGAAAAAAAAAAAAAAAAAATGCTCTCCGGATGCCTGGGTGGCTCCAGTCGGTTGAGCTTCCGACTTCAGCTCAGAACATGATCTCGTGGTTTGTGTCAGCTGTGCTGACAGCTCAGAGCCTGGAACCTGCTTCGAATTCTGTGTCTCTCTCTCTCTCTGCCCCTCGCCCGCTCATGCTCTGTCTCTCTCCCTTTCCTTCAAAAATAAATAAACATTGAAAAAATTAAAAAAAAAAGAAAAATGCTCTAGAAGAAATTAAACCACTATATTTAACCCATAATTGATTCTCTGTTTTTGATGTGGAGAAACCCATAATCAGTGGATTGACACTATACCAGATATCTTAATATACTATTTATTTTCTATCTGTTCTCTTGTCTAAGGAATGATTTTTAAAAGGTTCCTGGCTATTATCACTGCCATTAACATCTGATTTGTAACGTGATGTATCCCAAAGCTGTGCATTATGTTTTCTTTTTTTCTATTCTAATAGCTGACCTGAGTGCTCCTTGTTTATTTTACTTCAGTCTAATGACACCCCTTCCTCCATGCTGAGTAATTCCTCAGGATCCTCCCTCCATTATTTCCTGGCCAAGTTACCAATTCGTCTTCTGCCATACAGCAAAGCCTTCACTTATTTTCTTCTTGAGACTCCCACTGCCTTCTTCATGTAGGTCTAACCCAGGCACACTCTTAATCAAGGACACCTTGATTAATCCTTAATCGAGGATTAAAACTTAATCTCAGTTTTATTTTTCTTCACACAGCTAAGTACTTTGTCCTGGCCACACTATTTACTTAGACTGTCCTGTATACAGCAAAACCTTGGAATGTGAATAACTTGTTCTGCGGGCATTCCCCAAGATGGGCAAACATTTCTAACAAATTGTAACTTGATAAATGAGCAACATCTTGTAATACTTGAGTGGTATGTGATGCTGAATGTCACATAATCACAACTGAGCCAATGGTTGTTGAAATTTGCTTTGATAGACGAGTGCTTTGGATTACAAGCATGTTTTCAGAACGAATTATGCACGCAAACCAAGGTTTTACTCTATTTTATTTTCTACATATAACTGTTCTATCTAATGTTTGAGAAATGGCAAATGGCTTATTATTGGCAGATGCATCGATTAATTTTCTGAGCAATCCTCTTCAAATAAGTGTGAGGAGAGCATCATATGCCCCCAATCAACCTACCATACAGATCAATCAATTAATTTCAAGTCAGGTGGAGCTATGCTGCTATTGTAATTGGGTGAGCCTCACCTATGCTCCCAACCTGAATTTGAAATTATTTCCAGAGAACAGTACCGAATTGGCCTATAACATGCTGAGTTGCCTATAAGCATCTGACTAAACAGGAAACTACTCCGTGCCATAGAAATGTTGAAAAAAGTCTAATGATCTGTTACCAACAATTGAAATGTTACAGTGTTTAAAAATTAGAACAGTAGTGGTTGTAAGCAAGGTGGTTTAAAGAATACAGTCAAATGATTTTAAAACACTCCAGAAGGACTAAACAAAATTTATCCTGTCTGGAATTAGGGGCCGTGTAAAGCACTTCCATCACCAAGGATTAGTCAGGACCCTGAGTGCTGCTTACAAATGACCTGTGGAATCAGTCAACTTGGTTTCCTAAGTGCTTCAAGACATTTATCTGCAGTCCCCCCACCCCCACCAAAAACTGACATTAAAGGGAACAGGCTGCGATAGGGTGAAACAGCCAGGACACATTTTGGGGCGCAGTGCAGGTGATGCTGTCCATGGACTGCATTCTAGGCTGTTAGACTTCAATTTCCCCACGAGTTGGGTAAGAATGTCAATCACAAATACCTATTCTGTTCCTAAGAGATTCAGAGTATAGGTTCATCTATTAAAAGAGTGCATTGGAGAAAAGACCACTTCTCCAAGCAATTTAAGGAACTGCTCCTCGTGAAAGAGATTATTCCTGGACTCAGGATGGTGACACGTTGTTTCGGAGTATCAGACTACAAGTCTCTCAGCTTCTCCAGCACTGTGCTTACAACCCTTCGGTCCCCAGGCCAAGTACTCACCCCATCCGGCCTGCCATCGGAAGCAGTGACGATCAGAATGTAGCGATCGGTGCTCTCCCTGTCCAGGGCTTTCCCTAAGGTTAGAATCCCAGTACTAGTGACAGAGAAAACAAACAAACAGATAAGACACACAAAGATCTTTTGTCACAGGGAGTCTTCCTCCCATCGGGAACTACTCTTGACAGGTTTTTCCCCTTCAGCAAACGTAGCCTGAATATTTAAGATGCCTGATTCTAGGATTCATGTTGATGATTAAAAAAACCCTTTAAGGTTGATGAGCTTATTAGTGACAATGAAAAACCCGCAAACTGAATGAGATAACTGAGCTGATTCTCCAGCCTCCAAGAGAAAAATAAAACTACTCTTAATTCATTTCGGGAAGAAAGATATCTATCTTGTTTATGATTATTTCAAAGGTAAAAGACTGCATTAGTCGTTAGTAGTTTCATAATCCTTTGAATCAAGGAATGGTTTCTTAGAACTAATACATAGCATTCCTGTTCATCCTCACATATGTGTCCATACTGGAAATGCAAATATCTAAATTCTATCTTTGACAAATCCTAGTGATTAACATTTATTTTTTCTTCTTTCCCAGTTTCAAAACAATGGAGGCTCATTGTAGAAAATTAGAAAATATACAGTAAAATGTTAAAACTTTCATGGGTATTAGGATTATTTTCGTAATATTTATTTTTATTCTCCATAGTAATCAGATTTAGATACATTATACTATTTTCCAAAGAGGATTCAGACTGCAATATTTTATATTCTTTTTAAGGAAACATAATTTTATGAGCATTCACTCTCCCATCTTATGATTTATAAAAAACAGACTTTTGTTGGATATACTAACAACTGTATCATTTTGTTATTCTTTTGAAATTTAGATATTTCTTTATTTTATTTATTATATATAATAGGAGATGAACAGCCTTTGGACAAATTCTCATAATTAGAATATTTTAATACTACTTCTTACCCTTTCACTGTTTAAAACCAATGTGTCCAAATAGTTAATACTTTCTTCTCCAATGTAATTTGTCTTATAACAGTTTGGTTACTTCTAATCCTCTCTAAAACAAATCCCCAAATTTTTATCTCAGATTTACAATCTGACATCTGATATGTGACATTTTAATAAAGGCCTACTGAGTATCTATTGTGGAGGAGAGGTTATATTAATATAATAAAGCATTAAAATATTTATTCAAGCATAAAAACATAATTTGTTTCAGACTGATAGAAGGCTTTCACATTTTGACACAAGTGCTTTTATTGTTACAGTGGAATTTAAGCAATTCACATCATACATGGTAGTTGGGTAAAAAGAGTTAACACCAATCAATCAAAGTCAGAGTTACGGTTACTCTATTTGCTTTATTTTATTGTTGTTGATCGAATGGACTTTAAAAAGTTCTAGCATATGGTATAACTATAGAAAACGAAGTTTACTAGTGGTACATTTTTAAATGTTTCATCAAAAGAACTGACAACCCAGAGTTGTTCATAACAATGGCTTTTGGATGAACTTCCCACACCTCAGATGGTTCAGATAATCTCATTCTAAAATGACTTCAAGACAAAAGTAAGACATTATTGCTTCTGAGACTTACTCACAAGCAACTTAAACAGAAAATCTGAAAGCCCTAGCCATAGGACAATGAAAGAAAAAAGAAAACTGAGTTATTGCTTTCCGTTTTTCCCCTTGGTTTCAGGTTCTAATATCTATGTTCTTCCTTGTACATTAAATTAGAAAATCTCTAGAAATTTATATAGTATCCCCATTTATAGCCATATTATAATTAAACAGCTAATTTTTAATGGTCTGGTAATCGTTACAAAGATAGCTCTTTTCTCAATACGATGTGTGCCTTGTGCCCAGTGCAGTAGGCAGTTGGGCAGGATATTTGGGAGACGGAGAAGGAGAGAAAGGATAAGTAGTATCTTTTGGTATTTATAGCTGAAGGACTAGCTGATGGGTACACCTAAGCATGCTTTCCTGAAATTCCTGAAACAATTGGAAAGGGCGAGTGTTCCTACCAGCTGGCTGGAACTATAGTTCAGGATACACTGGGCTGCATCTAGGAATGCCGTAAATCTTGTACGTTCATATATTAAAAGTATGTAAGAACCGTTTATGTTAAAACAATAATAGTGCTACCTAAATTTTGCATGACTGAAAATGTATCGCACAGGGGTGACATCAGTGGTCTTGAAGATGGAAGCCAGCATCCCCAGTGCTACCCTTATCCACCAAGAATTATGTTTGTAGGTCTGGGGGATGCCTGAAGGAATGATGCATGGTTCTTGCCTTTATTTCGTCTAACCCAGAACTTACTAAGGGCAGAAAAGCAGTGGGTTTTTCTAGAAAACACTGTAAGGCAGGGAGCACCCTGCAGTCACCTGAGGCAAAAGATTACAGCTGAGGTGTACAATTGAGTGCTGGAGGCCTGGAAGAAAAGGTGGGCAGAGAGTTTCTTGGGAAACCAGGACATTGAGAAGCACCCACATATACTGGGGAGTGGGGTAGCACTGAGAGTCCAGAGATAAACCTATGCATCTGCAGCCAGTTGGTTTTCAACAACCATGAAGATTATTCAATAGGGAAAGATTCGTCTCTTAAACAAATGGTGCCGGGGCAAGTGGAGATCGACACGTGAAAGAATGACCTAGTCTGGACTGTCTTTTTACACCATAGATAGAAGTTAACTCAAAACGAATGAACAATCTAATATAAGTACTGAAACCATGAAACTCTTGGACAAAAACTTGGAGATAAATCTTCATGATCTTGGATTTGACAATAGATTCTTAAATATGACACTAAAAGCCTGAGCAGCAAAAGAAAAAAAAAAAAACAGGTATATTGGACTTCACCAAAATTAAGAATTTTTGGCATCAAAGGACATCACCAATAGAGTGGAAGAAATATACAAAATGGGAGAAAATATTTGCAAATCCCATATCTGATAAGAACCTGTCTCAGCAAATGGATAAAGGATTCTTAAAACTCAACAACAAAAATACAAACAACTCAATTAAAAATTAGGCAAAGAGGGGCGCCTGGGTGACTCCGTCGGTTAAGCGTCCGACTTCAGCTCAGGTCATGATCTGGCGGTTTGTGAGTTCGAGCCCCGCGTCAGGCTCTGTGCCGACAGCTCGGAGCCTGGAACCTGCTTCGGATTCTGTGCCTCCCTCTCTGTGCCCCTCCCCCACTCACACTCTGTCTCCGTCTCAAAAATGAATAAACATTAAAAAAAATTAGGCAAAGGACTTGAACAGACATTTCTCCAACAAAGTTACACAAGTGAGCAAAAAGCACATGGAAGGATACTCAACATCATGAATCAGCAGGGAACTAAACCAAAACTACAATGAACTCCCATCTCACACTCACTAGGATGCATACCACTAACAAAAGAAATGGGAAAATAACATGTTGAGAAAGACAGAAAGGAGTCAGTCGGAATGCTAGCACGTTGCTGGTGGGAATGTAAATGGTCCAGTCACTGTGGGAAACAGTCTGGCAGTTCCTCAAGAAGTAAACATAAAATTACAGTATGACCCTGCAATTCCAATTCCAGGAATATACTCGGGAGAACTGAAAACAGATTCTTAAATACATGTACATATGTGCTCATAGTGGCAGTATTCGCAACAGCCAAGACCTAGAAAAACTGTCCAAATGGCCATCCAATTATGCATGGATGAAAAGAGGGCGCACGCACTCCATGAGATACTACACAGGTATAGAAAGGAATGAAGTCCTGACCCATGCTTCAACGTGGCTGAACTGCAAAGCCTTAGGCTAAGCGAAAAAAGCCAGACACAGCATTCACATGTATTATTCCATTTATAGGAAATATGGACAATAGATAAATCTGTAGAGACAGAGCATAAATTGCTGGTTGCCAGGGGTAAAGGGAGGGACGGATAGGGGGCAGCCGCTTACATAATGGGTCGGGTTTCCTTTTGGAGTAATAAAGATATTCCAGAACAAGATACAAGGGGTAGTTGTGCAATGTGGTAAGTCTGCTAAAGGCCACTGAATCGTTCACTTTGACATGGTTCGTTTTATGGCATGTGAATTTCACTTCAATTATATTAATTATATCACACAGAATCCCCTCAGCAAACGTGAGGGCTATGTTTCTGAAATGAGTCGTGCTGGACAAAATCAAGCTCTGTAAGACATGAGTTGGTTTGCCTAACCATAATGATGGAGTTCCAAAGTTGTTTACACAATGTAAATAAAATGTCACGGAGGGTATCTTCTTCCAAACAAACCAGTCTGATAGCATTGAGAACCTGCATCTCCAAGTAACCATTTCTCCAATTGCCCTGTTGATTAGGAAACACTGTAGAGTAGCCGCGTCATGGGCTGAGAAAAATGATCTCACAGATTCCATGTTCCTATTGTATGCTTCCTTTAAGCATTTTCAATACATTCTACTGGCTGTGATTTAATATTGTTTACACTCACAAGTATCTGTGTCATTCAGAGATTTATCATGTTGCCTGCGGGCATCATGTTTCAGGCTTCACGATGACATCTAGAGAGGACAGAGTGTACCTGAAATGACAGGCAGAGAGGACAGAGTGTACCTGAAATAACATGGAGAGAGGATAGAATGTACCCACAAGTGTGTGGTTGCTGCAAGTTGGACATGGTGTTCGTGTTAAATAGTGATTAGTGGTTAACAAAGGCAGACTGACAGGAGGAGGCAGGTGTGGGCTGCGGTTGAGGGAAGCGGACGGTGGCAGGGGCAAAGGGGGGGGTGAAAGGCATGAGAAGCAGTTCGTCTGAATACGTATTTTGAAAGTAGGGTTGACAGAAAAGCAAATGCACATCACTTTGTTATATGTTATTTAATCTTCAGGGAAATCATAAAGTTCACACTGATGTGAAAAGTATAATCAAGCCTTAAACTTGGTATCAAAATGAATGTAGTCATGTAGAAAATGAGCACAATGTCAGTGAAGGTAAAAGAATTTTCAAATAAAATTCTAACCATGGGCAGATATAACTCTTTGAGGTTCTTCTGTTTAGCTTTTTAACTTTTGCATTAAACTCATACGCTCTTTACAATTCTGTCTATAGGAATTCCTCACCGTCCTGCAATAATAACTTAGATATTTGGCCATCGTACTATAAAGGAAGTTTTTAAATATATTTTGTTTAAATGTTTACTTCTCTGTCAATGTTCGGTGAATAAATATTTGCTGCATCATGTGCAACTAGCGACAAGACACCACGAGAAGTTGTTAAAATAATTGAGTATGTTACAGAACCACACAGATCTGGTCATTTAATACATGGTATGGAATGATTTTCATGAAAGATGGCTGTGATTTTTAAGAACAAGTTCTTTCCTTTAAAGAGTATGTTCCTTTCATGGCTAAGTGACTAATCCAATACATTAATATGTATATAACAGTGCAACATTTTGTAGATCTATATTAGCATTGAAGTGATTATTTATCACTACTGATGTTTTTAAAGATTTACAAAAACCTTTGGCATATTTTTATTTCAATAGAAAAAAGTAAGTTAATGGGATTGTAATAATGATTATTGCTAAAATTTGTATCATAGCACAAAATAATATTTAAAGTAAACATGAATATATACTTTTTTTTTGTTTGAAGAAGGAAAATGTACCTGGAAACATTAATTGTATAACTTATAGTGTCTCCTAAGGTAGACCATTATTTCTTTCCTATTAGTTTTTTTTAGGTTTATTTTACTTATTTTGAGAGAAAGAGGGAGGGGAGGAGGAGAGAGAGAGGGAGAGAAGGAGAAAGAATCTCAAGCAGGTTCTGCACCAGTAGTGGGGCTCGAACTCAAGAGCTGTGAGATTATGAGCTGAGCTGAAACCAAGAGTCGGATGCTTAACCGACGGAGCTACCCAGGCACCCCTATTTTCTATTACTTTCTAAAAGAGTACCTGAAGTATCTGAATCCTTAAAACTTACATAGAACCAGTGGCACTCATTTTTACAATTAGCCCAGAAATTTCAGAGAGGGAAGGGATTAAAATTTCAATTTTCCCACATTTCAAATGGGGAATATATTGGTAACGAATATATTCAATTAATATATTCATTGAATATTGAAATATATTGGTAATGGTCGAGGACAGCCTGCAAATATAACGACAGCAACAGCTCTGAGGTGGCTGAAATAAAATGACCATAGGTAGAAAGCAATGGACCCAGTGTAGTGGACTCTGAATCAAGAATGATCATCAAAGGAGACCATGCCGTCATCACAGGGATGTTCTGGACACGGGCTGTCCCAGAAGCATCTTGCATTTAAGAAGATGGCTGTCTGAGTTGAGGTGGGGGCCAAGTATCAAGAACTGTGGTCAATTTAGACAAGGAGGAGGCTGCATTGACATCTTTCACACCTTGAAGAACCTCTGTGACCTAGTTAGGTCACACAAAAGCTGAGATGAGAGAAGAAGCAGAGAAACCCTTGCTATGGGAGCAGCTTGGGTGGAGAATTGCTTTGGTAAAGTTGGTGACTCATCAGATGTCACAGCTAGCAGCTGGAAATCCTTCAGCCTCAAGGGAGAAGCAGGTGAACACAGGGATGGAAATCCTTAACAGACAGTAAGGCCTGGGCTTCCTGCTCATGAGGGCAGGTGAAAGGTTCATTCTTGTCTTTTTAAAAAACAGCATTAGGAACGTGTAATTCACAGGTAATCAAATTCACCCATTCACAGGGTACGATTCCCTGAATTTTTGTTTTATTAATATGTAATTCACATGTGATCAAATTCGTACCATTTCAGGGTACAATTCCATGAATTTTAGTTTATTTGCAGAGTCGTCTGACCACCAGGACAATCAACTTTAGAATGTGTTCTTCACTGTTAGCATGGTCCACGGTCAGTGACTGCCTATTCTCTCCCACCCCCAGCCCTAGGCAACCACTAGTGCACTGTTTTTGTCCCTAGAGATTGGCCTATTCTGGACATTTCGTGAGAGTGGAATTATACTATGTGTGGTCCTTTGTGAACAACTTTTTCCACTCAGTATAATGTTTTCAAGGCTCATCCATGTTGTAGTGGGTGTCAGCACTACGTTCTCCTTTATTGACAAAGGATTCCAGTGTGTGGATGTACATTTGGTTCATCCATTCATCCGTACATGGACATCTGAGTTGCTTCCACATTCTGCTCTTGTAAATAATTCTGTTGTGTATATATTTGTGCAACTTTTTATGTGGATGTATGTTTTCATTTCTTGAGCAGATACGGGTAGAATTATTGGGTTATATGGTGACTCTATGTGTAACATTAGAAGACGACACATTGTGGGGCACCTGGGTGACTCAGTCGGTTGAGCGTCCGACTTCGGCTCGGGTCACGATCTCACGGTCCGTGAGTTCAAGCCCCGCGTCGGGCCCTGTGCTGATGGCTCGGAGCCTGGAGCCTGTTTCGGATTCTGTGTCTCCCTCTCTCTGACCCTCCCCCGTTCATGCTCTGTCTCTCTCTGTCTCAAAAATCAATAAACGTAAAAAAAAATTTTTTTAAAAAGAAGACGACACATTGTTTTCCAAAGTATACACTTATTTTACTGCCCCTCCAGGAATATATGAGGACTCAAATCTCCAAGTCCTCAGCCACACTTACCATCTCCTTTCTTTGTCAGTATAGACACTCAAAGGAGGTGAGAAGCAGTGCCTTGTGACTTTCACCTGCATTTCCCTAATGATGGTTGATCGTGACTGAATTTCCATGTGCTCACTGGCCGTTCATGTAGCTTCTTTGGAGAAATGTCTATTCAAATTCCTGTCCATTTTTATTTGGGTTATTTCTTTGTTTACTTTTGAGTTGTAATGGTTCTTTTTTTTTTTTTTAATTTTTTTTTTCAACGTTTATTTATTTTTGGGACAGAGAGAGACAGAGCATGAACGGGGGAGGGGCAGAGAGAGAGGGAGACACAGAATCGGAAACAGGCTCCAGGCTCCGAGCCATCAGCCCAGAGCCCGACGCGGGGCTCGAACTCACGGACCGCGAGATCGTGACCTGGCTGAAGTCGGACGCTTAACCGACTGCGCCACCCAGGCACCCCGAGTTGTAATGGTTCTTTATATACTCTCTCTATACGTATGTCCTTCATTATCTGCTTTATTTAAGGGGAACGTGGGTGGCTCAGTCAGTTAAGCATCTGACTTCCACTCAGGTCGATTTCACGGTTCATGGGTTCAAGCCCCACATCAGGCTCTGTGCTGACAGCTCAGAGCCTTCTTTGGATCCCCTGTCCCCCTCTCTCTCTGACCTCCCCTGCCTTCTCTCTCTCTCTCTCTCAAAAATGAATACACATTTAAAGAAAATATTGTCTCTCAGGCTGAGTGTGGTCTTCACTTTCTTGATCGTGTCCTCTAAATCACGTATTTTCCAAATTTTGATGAAGTCCAACTTATCCATCTTGTCATCTAATCACTTGTACTTTAGTGTCATATCTAAAAAAAACACATTGCCTACAGATTTACTGTATTTTCTTCTAACAGTTATATAAATTTTTTTACCTCTAATATTCAGGTCTATGATCCAGTTGAGCTAATCTTGGCAAATGGCATGAAGATAAAGACAAAACTTCATTCTTTTGTATGTTGCCCCAAACTTCATTTATTGAAAAGATTATTCTTTCCTGACGGGATTGTTTTGGACTTTTTTGGGGGGTGGAGGGAACCGATTGGCCATAAATGTTAGGGGTTATTTCTAGACCCTTAACTTTATTCTAGTGATCTGTATCTGTATTTTAAAACAAGTACCACACAGTATTGATTACAGTGAAAAATGTCCCTTGAAAAAGTTTTATTCATTTCAGGATGATTGTAAACTTTAGCTACTTGAGATCTGTACATACCTATTGGAGAAAATTCAAAATAGTTAAGTCTTTCCATTTTTTAAATGGAAGTTTACTCATGTGTGAAATCTAAAAGTCTGAGAAATACTGTTTCTAACTGTGTACAAACTCACAGTTGGAACATCCTAGTCGACTTGACATTATAGGTGCTTTTCCCAAGACCAGTGACCACACATGGCTCTCTTGAGTTGGCCTTATGTACAGGATATTTGTGAGACTGAAGCAATGCCTGGGTCATTTGTCAAAATGTTCACTTTATAACCATGGGCCAACTTTAGGCTTCCATACTTTTAGGGAGTAAAGCAACTCAGGGCCACACAGAAAGAACCAGAGAGGTAGCGAGCATGACTCTTTAACGACCAGCCATGTGGGACAGAAGCAAGCCTACTGTGATCTTGCAGAAGGAAGCCAGTGATCTCTCAAGGGTTCAGTGTTCCTCCTGACTTCCTCCTGGTGATGACTAACAAGTCTCTGCTGTGCTCAGAGAGCTGGGTACAGTCACACTGATAAGACCCCAGGAGGCATGGCAGGGACACTCAATATTTTGTGTGAGCTGTTTAAGACTATATGTACTTTACTCAAAAACTGAAGGATGGATTTTGGTGGTACTTTAACTTGGAATTTATGCTTTGTCTTACATAATTCTCTTTGAATGAACAATTTAGCGCCACGTTACTCTTTGTAGAAATGCCCTTGTTATTATGAGTAACTGACAACTTTAAAGGGATCTAATTAATCCCAGCCTACAAATAAAATGTTTCCACCTCAGTGGATTTTACCTAGTAAAAATGTTTAAAATAAATAGTCTCCTGGGTAATATTTCTGAATTCAGAATTATCCCCCGCCCCCAGACCTCATTAACATTCATGAGGAGCAAAAAGTAAAATAAAACTACAAACAGCTGAAAGTCTCTGATTAGAAGTCTGTTCCCTTGGTACCAATACATTGTTTAATGCTTTTTTTTTAAATAAATTTTGAAATCATTTTTAACTTACGTTTCTGAAAGATTAAAAACTCGCTGGGGATCTCCATTCTCAATGGCATATGTTATTGGGTCTCCCTCTCGATCAGTTGCCTTCAGAGAGAAAACACGACTAAATTATCAAGTGATTGATACCCTCCTAGTCAGTACAGTACAATATAGAAGCTTGAAACCAACATTACAGGATATCCATGAGACTCTTAAAGAATAAAAAATGAGCTGATGGCAGGAGGTAAAATACAGAATTTCATATCTGACCTCAGCATCCTGTCATTTTATCTCATGTGAAAGTAGTAAGAGTAAGAATAGTATTTTCTTCACACATACGTAATCTTACCTGACGTGGAAATATAGTAATGGCTTTCCTAAGGTTTGTGTATTTAATTTTACCCCAGTGTATCGCTACACTCTGCATAAATGTTTGCAGTGCAGAGAAATTCCTTTTTCTGCTGAGAATATATCGAGTCAGGGAGCTTTGTGGTTAAGAATCTCGAGCCTGAAGCCAAAAGCCCGAATTCAAAACTGGCTCCACTGACTAGATATGTGATTATTTTTCAATTTCTTCATTTGTAAATGAGAACTAGAACAATACAAAAGTTAATCACTATTGGGAGGTTTAACTGAAATGATTTATGTCTGGGCACACAGACTAACATCTGGTGCGTTGAAAGTTTCCAAAAAATATTACTCTTTTTTTTTTTTTTCTTTTCCCCCACCTTCACTCAATTCAGAGAAGACAAAACCTATAGCTTTGGACTTTGAGTATATATCCCTAACCCCAGCCTTTCCTCAGCATTTCAGGCATATCCCCTGCCCACCTGAACACCCACTTGGATGAGTGACAATCATCCCCAATTTAAAATGTCCAAACCCCCAAATCCTGCTCTCTCTCTCTCCCTCCTCTGCCCTCAAGAAAACAACAGCCTACTGTTCTCAGTCTTAGTTATCTCAGTGATCGTGGCGACTGCAACCCCCACCCCCCTTTTTGCTCAGGCCTCATATCTTGACTTTAATTGCTCATTCCTACTCTCCAGTGCACCCCATCAGCAAATCCCACTGGGTCCATCCCCAAACTGTCTGCAGTGTAAATCTGTACCTGATCCCCTTCCCCACTGCTATCTTCTTCATGGATCTCAGTAATGACCATCTTCCTGGTGGCCCTGATGTTTCCCTTGTACCCTCCCTGCAGTCAAATTTTAATTAAGCAAAGTGATCACTTCTTTCAGACATACGTTTTATTTCTTTTAAGTAACACTATTACATTATTACAGATACACAATAAAACACAATGGAATAAAATTGTAAAATACAATGAAATAATAAATTACCTAGGGTAATATCTTTGAAACATTCCATATATGTCTAAATCTAAACTTTTAATTTAAAATCTAAAATTAATTATAACAGAAATCTGAGAGTAGAGAGCAAGAAAAAAAATACTGTTTTTAAACAGGCTCAATGGAATTGATCGCAGATGCTTGATATTTTCATCATTTCTTGTTCTTTGCCAGGCGAGTATTAGCCAAAAAAGATAAAACAGAACTACAAATAATGACACAGTCAACTTTTGAAGAAACACAGAATTATGCTATATTGGTGAGACAGGGAGACCAAAGGAGTCCATAAAAATCTGCTTTTTACTCATTTTCCAGCTTCCTTTCTGACTAAGACCGACCCTCACCTTATTCACGTCTTGTACTGTATCCTTGCAAGGCACAAGGAGTTAATGATTTCTTTGGAGTCTTCCAGTATAACAGAAACATCTAAGGAGTGACTGGACAAGAACGGCCGATTGAGGCCATGCTAGGGAAATTTCAGAACCCCCATGTTAGACACCTCAACGCCGAGACGCTTGGCTTCAGGGAATAAGTCAGCTATGGACGACACCTGGACGTTTTTTCTTGGTCTGACTGGTTAGGGGAAGTGTATATCAGACCACGATCCTCAGTAAAAACCCCAGATTCTGAACAAAGAGGAGACTCTCTCTCCTTTCCTTTCCGAGTCTCCCCGACATTCTATCCGTACCTGGTCTCTCTGGACCTTCAATAAAGTGTGCCCTCACCTCCTGCTGGCTCATGTTTCACTTCTGTCCTATGCACATCAGCGACCCTCCTGGCTGGCTGGTCCTGTGAGACCCACTCAGTGTCCTCGGACCTGGGCTGCCTACATCATTAAGAGACTGCATTTTATCACTAAAAAGTGCACACTGAACTTTTTCTGTTGTTTTTCTCTTTCAATCAGTCATTTAAAAAAAAAACATTTAATGTTCATTCATTTTGAGAAACAGAGAGAGACAGAGTGCAATTAGGGGAGGGGCACAGAGAGAGGGAGACACACAAGCAGGTCCCAGGCTCTGAGCTGTCAGTACAGAGCCCTACATAGGGCTCGAACCCGTGAACTGGGAGATCATGACCTGAGTCAAAGTCGGACTCTCAACCGACTGAGCCACCCAGGCACCCCTCAATCAGTCATTTTTACCTGTCATTTAGCTATAGATATAATCAATTTCTTTTTATTTGTTCATTGGCATGTGGTTGTTGTTTTCTGAGAGACAATTTATTGTTTGTATTTTCAATGAGCCAGAAGTAATGGATTCTGAAACAAGATAGATTTGTGTGGATACAGTTAAGTTCAGGTTAATGGTAGCCTTTCTTCTAATGTATCGGGTCTACTCTAACACTTAACGTTATTGCTGTGGGATGAGAGCGTGGTGAATGTCGCATCATTTTATTTATGTAAGTCATTATATTGTTATGTTACTAAAATAATAACAAAGAAAAATTCCTAAAGAACTTCCCATTTTTTCATCCACATTAATTACTTTCTATTCCTGAGGTACCTTGAAATATTTCTTCCAGTTTTGTTTGGCCCTTTAAATACCTCAGACTTTCAGAAATGTGAGAGCCAATACTTTGCCTATGTCATACTTTTTTAAAAGATTTGTTTGTTGGTTGGTTTATTTTTAAGTAAGTTCCATGCCTTGCATGGAGCGCAACACAAGGCCTGAACTCAGATCAAGACCTGAGCTGAGATAAAGAGTCGGATGCCCAACCGACTGAACTACCCAGGCACCTCACCTACTTCATTCTTTTTTTCTACTTAATTTTTTTTTTAAGTTTCTTTATTTATTTTGAGAGAGGGAGAGAGCACGAGCAGGGGAGGGGCACAGAGAGGGAGAGAGAGAATCCCACGCAGGCTCCATGGATGCAGGACTTGATCCACAAACCATGAGACCATTCATGACCTGAGCTGAAACCAAGAGTCGGTAGCTTAACCGGCTGAGCCACCCAGGTGCCCCCAACTACCTCATTCCTATATGAGGTTGTGCCCACACTAGAAAGCTTGAAGACCCCGGATTTGGAAGGAAATCCTTATCCGATTGTTTTGTTTCTTTTATTCTTTTAGCCAATCCTCTGTGGTTGTTTTAGGACCCGTGGCCAGTGGTGTAGTAATTAGGGAGGATTTATAATTTCTCAGTCAAGGAAGCAAGGGGGAAGGGTGTTATCTGGAGGAGAGCTCTGAAATCTAACCACTACAAGTGTCAGCACTTGTGTAAATACTCTGTATCTCCTTCTGTCAGTATTTAGGGAAAGACATGCTTTAAAGGAAGAAATAGGACATAAAAGGTAAACATGGAAAAGTCAGAAAAAGCAATGATCCTTGTTGTAATAAGATTTGACCATATGCATATTTATGACCTAAAATACCTTTCTGAAAACATTTTATACATAGTCTGTGGGGGGCCGGGCCCCGGTGCCAGGCTGAGACCGGGTCGAGCAATGTTCCCCGTTGACTCAAGCCAACCCGGTGGTTCCCCCTCCCATTCCCCCACTTTCAAGGGCATACAAAAGCCTTGTCAAGGCTGAGAAAGTTAATTCCTGAAGACTGTGGTCTGCAGGTGTTGGCAGTAATGCTACCTCCCTTTTTCTACCCCGAGTCAGATAGAAACAAACATGGGAATTGTGTTTTGCTAGCCATCTTATCAACAAGGTCTTGTGACCCGTCTAGAAAATGCACAAGAAACACAGAACTAAATGTTTTGGTTGGCAGCGATTATGTGAAACCTGTTTATTCTTAGAATGACCTAACCCATAAGAGTCTGGTTATAAAAGATTGTGTATAGCAACAATAAAGCCGTCACTTGGGTCATCAGCCCAGGGGACCCTCCTGTTCCCAAACTTTCTCTTCTTTTTTTCTTGCATTCCCCTACCCTCAGGACCCTGACCTCGGTGTTTGTCGCGCCGGCCGTGACAATAGTCCTTTTTTTTTTTTTTTCTATATGTGAGTCTAGCCAGCTGTCTCTGAATGATGGGCAGAAATTCAAATATGGTTTTGAACAGTGAATCCTTAAGTTAACATTGATTGACTTCTTACTTTGTGCTGGGAACGATCTTTGCATGCATCATCTCATTTAAACCTCACAGTAACCATGTAGGTGAACGAGAAAGACCAAGGGCTTTGTTACCACTCCAATTAGAGTTCCCTGTAACTTACTTCATTGGAAGATACATCTGTTGTTTTTTTTTTTAACATGGAAATTAATAGTTACCATTTCATCTGAAAAATAGAGAGGGCATGGGGCGCCTGGGTGGCTCAGTCGGGTAAACCTCTGACTCTTGATTTTGGCTCAGGTCATGATCTCATGGTTCATGGGATCGAGCCCCACACCTGGCTCTGCACTGACAGTGTGGAGCCTGCTTGGGATTCTCTCCCTCCCTCTCTCTCCCTCTCTTCCCCTTTCCTGCTCTCTCTTTCTCTCAAAATAAATAAATAAACTTAATTTTTTTTTTTAAGGTAGAGGTTAGTGTCACTTAAGACACTAGACAGAGAGAACAGAAGGGAATTTCTCATCCTTTGTACACATACATTTTCTATGCCTTTATTTTTGATGAGCCGAGTCCAATGTGAGCCTCTCACACAAGGTCTGGGGGGGAGTGGTCATCTCCCTGGGGGGTTATCCCAGAATGAACTGGGAAGGTTCCGGAACCACCCCCCTCATTCACAGCCCTGGAGCCACCTACGCTCAGACAGGACGCCTGACTATAAAAGGAAGCTAACAGGAATAACGCATACAGTATTCACTCATTGATGCACCAAATATTCATTAACCGTCTGTGCTGTGTGAATAGCACTGAGGCTCCAATGAGGCAAAATTCCGGGAGCCACACAGACAAGGATTCTTCCTTCGTGCAACTTGTACTGTAATGGGGGCGCCAGAGACCAAGCAGAATAATTAATGAAAATATACAGCTTTCAGATCTGTGTAAGTGCAGCTGTAATATAACATATTTTGGGAAGGACATACAGGGAGGGGAGGAGGCAGGCTTGCCATCATGTACGGGTCATCAGGAAAATGTGAAAAGTTGGCAGACGCTTGTGAAAGGGGAGACAGCAAGTCATGTGGGGAAGGGAATTCTGGCAGAGGGCACGGCCACGGAAAAGGCAGTGACATGGGGACGTGCCTCATGAATTTGAGGAATGGCGAGCAAATGGAAAACCAGCTAATGTTTTGTGTGGCCTCAGGTAAACAACCCGAGGTTAAATATCCTTGGTTACGTGATTGAGCGATGCTCACTTTGGATAGCTAGCACATCATGGAATTTAGTCACTGGTTTTCTGATAGATGTTTGACAACATGGTGAACTACGACAAAGCTAATTTTCCTTTAATTTGTGCTTGCAGGACAAAGAATATCTTTAAAGACCAAGGCCACTGCTGTTTCTAACTGCTCACCCAGACAGCTCACTGCATGTAATTCAGTTCCCCCATTTTTCAGAAGCACCAACAGGGGCACAAAAGTATTTGTCTCAATAAGCGCTGTGCTTAGGCATTGGAAAAAGAGGAATTTTGAAAAAGAAAACAAATCTTCTCTAAACTAATATTCGTTCATGTTAAAGAGGAATACAGCCATCAAGTACCATCTGGTAGAGTGCACTTTATGTGCACAGAATGATTCTGCACATTTCACAGGACATTAAGACAAACCACCTGCCCTGAGGGATTCTAAGATAGATAAAAATCAACGGATTTAGATGATCTTTTCTTTTCTCACTTAGGCAAACGAGTTCTGATTTATGTTATTAAACTGAGAGCGAGAACTGAGGTTTTCAATGCAGGGCAGCGGCGTTTCCAAAAATGTGTATGTGTGCCCTCCTGGCTTTAAACTGCTGGCCCTTTAACAAAATGTTAATGTTTAGGAATCTATTTCGATGAACAATGAAGACCTTTTAATGTCAAGAAGTCTTGTTTTGTCATTTGTGATCCTCATGTAAAATCTCCTTTTTGAAAGAAGTTCATTTGTGTAAAAAAAAAGCCAGTTGATTTTATTTTCTAGAAAAATGTAAGTAATAGGAAAATATTACGCAAACATGACGTATCTGAAAGTCGGATGTGCAGCTAGCGTAGAATGCTTCTGTGATATCTGAGCACGCCTTAAGACCTGCAATTCTGTCCAGCTATTAAAGTATATTTCCCTACTTTACTCACTTTCCTACATGCCTGAGACGTTCTCCTCAGGTCTCCAGCCATCCTACCGCATCTTTAGTCTCAGCTGGTGGCCCTGATCACTGTCTTACTGGGTACATTGAAGGAACCATCTACAATTTCCCAGATTTCTTAGACATACCTTGCCATACCCATCCACTCTTGTCTTTCTTCCTACTAGTGATAATGTGCCATCTGGACCCCTATTTAGGGAAAAATTTGGGGACAGAGTTTTGCGTTCTACTTTTTCTCAATTGTTGTCTTCTCCACTTGATCTTAGCCAAAAGGCCGAGAAGCGATCAATTGTTGTCTTCTCATTCACTCTTGAGACCATCTCCATCATGTTTCCAACCCTCCAGCAACCTCTGCACTGAAACTGCTCTTTTCAACACCTCCAGTAAATTCCACAATAGTAAAACCACTGATTGGTTCACAGTCTTTGTTTCTGTTCTTTGTTTTGTTGGCTTGTTTTTAACTGGACTTCTGAGCAGCGTTAGACAGAACTGATCTCTCCCTTGTCCTTGATATGCTTTTTTCCCCCAAAGTCAGCTTCAGAACATGGGCTCCTCTGGGTCCCCATTCCTGGTACTCGTCACCGCCTCAGCATTTCCAAATCAGTCTTTGGATGTCTTCCGCGTTGATTCCCTTAATAACCTATCCAACCTCCAAGTTCTAAGTAGTACTTAAATGCTCAAGACCCCAAATGTATACTTCTAATCCAGATTTCTTCCCTAAACCCATACCCAACTGCCGACTCAATAGCTTTAATTAGATGTCAAAAGACATTTCACATTTAATATGCCCAATATGGAATTGTTCCTCTTTTCATTCTGGCTAATGAAAATTTGCTCTTGCCTGTTGCTCGGGCTGTATCTTAGTAGTCATTCTTCTCTCCCACACCTAATCACTAACAAATCTTCTGATGTTTATACCCACAAAATACAATGAGACAAAAAAACACCTATCACCATTTCCAGAAATGTCACAACAGGTCTAGTCTGGACTAGATGGAAATAGCACCCTAACTAATTTGCACAATTTCTCATGCCTCACTGCAGGCCATTTTCATTACAGAATCCATATGATCCTTTTCAATTTTAAGTTTATTCGTGTCACTGCTCTATTCAAATTCTTCCATTAATACCTGATTTCACCGAGAGCAGCTATCTCCAAGCCTCCTCCATCACTGGGTGACTTCATTTCTATGGGTTTCCTCCTCTCTTGCTTCATTCTGGTCCCATTAGTACCTGTACTGTTCCTCAAACACACCAGGTGGGCCTGAACTTCAGGACCTATCCACATGTACCTGAAGCACTCCTTCCCCATATATATGGTTCATCTTTTCACCTTCTTCAGTTCTTTGCTAATGTCACCTTAGCAAAATCGTCACTGATCAAATTGTCATCCCCCATATATCCCTCTCCATTTTTCTTCATGTACGTTTCCACATAGCATTTCTCACCTTCTAACATTCTATATAACCCACTTATATATTTTGTTAATGTTTCTCTTTCTTACTAGAATGTATGCTTCATGAAGGCAGGTCACTTGTCTGCTTTGCTACTATAGTGTTACTATTATTTACAGTTTGGGCTTGCCTTTGCATTTCCTGTGGCTGAGAGGGTAAATTTAATGGAATGAAGGAAGTACAGTGATCCAATTTTGTTTTGTACTTTGATCAACTATATTTACAGTAAAAAGTATGCTGTAGTTTTCATTTACATACTTCATGTTTTTTTGTCTCAATGTCTTCCAAACTTGAATCAGAACAGAGAGGAGTAACGTATAGGTGTGTGTGTGTGCGTGTGCGTGTGCGTGTGTGTGTCTATGTCTGTGTTAGTTTTATTCTACAGCAAGAATTTCATTGTGGCCAATCAATGTTTCAGTTATCTTTATCTATAACCCCAGAAGATTTGCTTATTACATTAATAAATGCTATAAATAAGTAATAACTGAAGATAGGTAGATTATATGAACAAAGTGTAAGAACCCAGGGAGTGCTTTGTCATTTGGAATGGTCCCCAAAAGTTGATTCCACTAGAGCATGGGTTCAATCTAATGACTCAGTTTCTTGTTGCCTGAAACTAAATAGAACATTAACCAAGCTCTCTCTAAAATACTGTTCAGTTTGTCTAAAGTGAACTTAAGCGTAACATCTTGTCAGGCACATGAAAGGAAAATCTTCTTTGCTGATATACAAGTTTGTGTGTAAGAGTATTTGGCTTGAGACATAATTTTCTAAGCAGTAGCATGTTGTGACAGTGAACACTAGCCCTCTCTTCCTACTGCCTCTTGGCGGCTACTGATAATTTCTAAAGATAGTCTAATTATTGTGGAAAGATATTTAGTTCTGGCCAGTTCTCAACACTCAACACTTGCTAATAAAATGAATAAATACAAATAGGAAACAACAGTTTTAATGCTAAAATAGCTAAACAAAATGACTCTTGTTCAGTTTTAAATAAATTGAAGTGTGTGTGTGTGTGTGTGTGTGTGTGTGTGTCTGTGTGTGTGTGGTGTGTCTCCAGGCCTGTGGAGATCTGAAGACAAAAAAAGCCTACACTTGAACTCTTGCACACTAGTTCAAGGATTTCTCAAGCCTTCCCCACAGCCTACATACTGTAGTTCCCAGACTTCAGCACATTAAAACCAGGTTTTCAAAATAGTGGAGTTAATACAGCCAGGCCAACTGAATGAAGTATATAGCTCATGGTCTGACAGTACTGAGGGAAAGGGGCAGAAAAATCTACTTTACAAAGAGCATAGGTATCAAGAAGCATAGAGACCCATTAAGCCGCATGTACCACAATAACATCTGTTGATATAAATACAGAATCTAATTTAGAAACTAATAATCACATTATACTGAGTTCATTAAGCCAAAAATGTATTGGGCAACCATTATAGAGAACATATTTAATGTTAGGAATCAGGAATTATATGTTATGCATTATAGTCTCTACCTTTGAGAAAATTCTGATCATTTGTGATATTAATACTGAGAAAGAGTTAAATAATGTTCAGTATGCTTTGGTTAAGCCTATACTTATAAAAAATAACCCAGAAGTGTGCTTGGGTGGCTCAGTTGGTTAAGCATCTGACTCTTGATTTGGGCTCAGGTCAAGATTTCATGGTTCGTGAGGTTGGTCCCAAGACAGGTTCTGCGCTGACAGTGTGGAGCCTGCTTGGGATTCTCTCCCTCCCTCTCTCTCTGCCCCTCCCCACTAGCGCTCTCTCTCTCTCTCTCTTTCTCTCAAAAATAAATAAATAAACATTAAAAAATAACCTAGAGCTAGTAATCATAAGATTGAGGACCTAGTCTCAATTATGTCACTTTTAACTACCTGAACTGGGCTCTGCCTCTGAAGTGACATTTGCAAGCACAAAAATGGATAAACAACAGTTGAAATGGGTAGTCTATGTAGTGAATGTAGAATCAGATGAGGAAACAGATGTTTAGAAAACTCTGGAATT
The DNA here is from genome assembly GCF_022079265.1 of Lynx rufus. Lineage (NCBI taxonomy): Eukaryota > Metazoa > Chordata > Mammalia > Carnivora > Felidae > Lynx > Lynx rufus. The sequence continues at coordinate 3,481,621 of NW_025814840.1, read as the reverse complement.
CTATTTAGACAGAAAGTATTATCTAAGGAAACTAATTTAATTTAGTAGCTAAAAATCTTGAGTTTTACAGCAAAAAACAAAAACAAAAACAAAAACAAAAACAAACAAACAAAAAAAAACAATAGGGATGAAATCTGTCACTTATTAGCTATGTGAATTGCTAAACCTGTTTATGTCTCCAGGACTGCCTGTATGATGCTGAAATAGAATGGCATCCAATTCAGAGTTGGTATGATGATTACACAGTGGTAAAATAGTTCGTATCTATCCAGTGCATAGCATACACTTAATATACACTTACTATTGATGTTAATAGCAAGACTAAAAATGCATCATACAGATTTAGGAAAAAAATCTGTAAAGTGTTTTTATAATTGTTTTAATTTATTTTTTTTAATGTTTATTTATTTTTGAGACAGAGACAGAGCATGAATGGGGGAGGGTCAGAGAGAGGGAGACACAGAATCCGAAACAGGCTCCAGGCTCTGAGCTGTCAGCACAGAGCCTGACGCGGGGCTCGAACTCACGGACCGCGAGATCATGACCTGAGCCGAAGTTGGCCGCTTAACCGACTGAGCCACCCAGGCGCCCCTGTAAAGTGTTTTTAAAAAGAGTATCCTTCGGTCATCAATAGAACTCACTCCATGGAAGGCTGGACCATGTAGCATACATGATATGTTACCAATATCAGCAAGACATAAAATTTAACATACAAATTCCCCCTAACCACGTATGTATCAGAATGTTTGATCAGAATGCATCAGAAAATGTGACCTTGGTTAATTAATAAATTACTCTTGGAAGGGGAGGGATGGGCTGGAGTCAGGGTGCGCATACAGAAACGATGGAAAAAAAAGTCCTTGATACTTGGAGCTAAAAAGGACAAATTCAGTGATATCCATAATTCACTACAAATAATACCCAATTATTCTAAGCCAATAAACAGACCTTGCATGTAAAGATTATTAATACTTTTTGCAGATGATACATCCATTCAAAAATTAACAGGAACAGAGTACACAAGGGAAATACTTCAGGAATGGCTCAGTGAGGAGCTTTGTGGATCTCCCACAAAAACAACCATCACTACTAAAAAACATTTAAAAAGTTAAAGTCTCTGGAAGTTGTACTAAGAGCAAAAAGTAATGGGAGAAATGTTTACTAAAAAACAAACCTATGAAACCTCAGTTAGAAGAGCAACAGTCTGTGGAATTTTAGCTACAAGTTGTTTTTCCCTCCAAGTCTCAGCCAGCACAGCATGACAGAGCTCCCCTCTTAGCAGGTGCACGCAGGATCGCAGGACTCCTCTCCTACAGCTCCAGTCTCCGCCTATGTATCTGCCCAGGAGGGACAGGCCAACATCATTCCTTCTGATCCCCTGTCACCCCATGTTTCAGAAACCCAGTGCCTATGGTCTACTGTTTTTACTGTGTCCACAATGGAATAAAATTAGAAACCAGTAACATACAGTCTAAAGTTTGACAACCATGCAGAAATTAAACATGTACTCAGAAGATCATAGAAAGGGAATTAGAAAACACTCAAAATGAATAAATTTAAAAAAAATTACAAAAATCCACACTAAAACTTATGCAGTAGTATAAGGCAACTCTTGGAAAAAAATTAATCGCTGTAAGCATCTATGTCTAAAAAGGGGTAAGTTCTCAAGGCAATAAATTTGCACCTTAGGACAATGGAAAAATATGAGTAAAATAAACCTAAAGCAAGCAGAAGTAAAAAAAAAATAAAAATTAAAGTGGAAATTAATAAAATAAAAATAGAAAAGCATTAGAAAAAATCAATGAAGTCAAAAGTTGGTATTTTGAAAAGATCAACAAAATCAACAAAATTCTAGTCAGATAAAGAAAAAAAAGAGATTCAAATTACTAAAACCAGAAACAAAAGAGGAAACATCACTACTGGCTTCACAGCAATGAGGCAGATTTTAGAAAAAATGGGATGAAAAACTGTAACCCAACATATTAAATAAACTAGATAAAATGAATAAATCCCTAGCAGTACACAAACTACCAAAACTGACTCAAGATGATAAAGAAAAGCTGGATAGACATATAATGAATAAAAAAGATTAAATTAGCAATCTTAAAAACAAAACAACAACAAAAAACTTCCATAAAAAGAAAGGCCCAGGGGCACCTGGGTGGCTCAGTCGGTTGAGCGTCCAATTTTGGCTCAGGTCATGATCTCACGGTTCATGGGTTTGAGCCTCATGTTGTGCTCTGTGCTGACAGCTCAGAGCCTGGAGCCTGCTTCAGATTCTGTGTCTCCCTGTCTCTCTCTGTCCCCCCTCCCCTGCTGGTACTCTGTCTCTGTTTCTCAAAAATAAATAAATGTAAAAAAAAAAAAAAAGAAAGAAAGAAAAAAAAGGCCCCAATGGGTTTACTAGTGAATTCTACCAAATATGTACAGAACTGACAGCACCTTCCCAATCTCTTCTAAAATGTAAAAGAAAGGAAACACTCACTAATTTTAGGAGGCTTGTATTACCCTCTTACCAAAACCAGACAGAGGTAACTCAAGAAAAGAATTCTATAGATCAGTCTATCTTATAAATATGGGAGTAAAAATCCTTAACAAAATACTAGCAATTCAAATTCAGCAATATATAGAAATTATTATACTCAAAGACCAAATGTGATTAGTCACAGGTATGCAAAGTTGTTTTTTAACGGAAGAAAATCAATTACTATAATAAACAGATACATTTTTTCCAAAAAAAAATATCATCTCAGAAAAATCAGAAAAAGCGTTTGACAAAATGCAATACTCTATTGTGATAGAAATGCTTAATAAACAAGGCATTTAAGGGAACTTCCTCACACTGACAAAGGACAATCACACAAAACTCCTAACTAGCATTGTAGTGATGTTGAAAGACTAACGGTTTTCCCTAGGATCAGGAATAAAACAAAGATTTATACTAAAAACTATTACCACATTCTACTGAAAGTTGTAGCCAGGGTAATTAGGCAAGAAAAAAAAAAACATAAAAGTATCTTGGAAGGGAGGAAGTACAATCATCTCCATTTGGCAGATGATACCTTTTAAAAGAAAATCCTAGGGGCACCTGGGGGGGTTCACTCACGACGTAACTGTCTGACTCTTGGTTTTGGCTCAGGCCATGATCTCATGTTTTCGTGGGTTCAAGCCCCACATCAGGCTCTGTGCTGGCAGCACAGAGCCTGCTTGGAATGAATCTCTGAATCAATCTCTCTCTCTCTCTCTCTCTCTCCCCCTCCCTCTCTCCCTCTCTCTCTCTCCCCCCTTACCTTCACCCACTCACTCTGTCTCTCTCAAAATAAACTTAAAAACATTTAAAAAAGAAAATACTAAAGAATCCACTCAAAAACTATGAGACTAATAACAAATGAGTTCAGAAAGGATGAAGGATATGAGACCAATATAAAAACATCCATAGTATTTCTATATATTGTGACAAAAATGATACGAAGAAAACAATGCCACTTCATAAAATTAAAAAATAAAATCCTTAGGAATAACTTTAATGAGAGCAGCAGAAACACTGCAGTTTGAAAATTCCAAAACACTGTTGGAACTGACTGATGTGGGGAGTCAGAATGAGCCTGGTGGGTGTTGGCGGCTGGTCACAGGGCATCCAAACCCAAGTGGGGTGAAGGAAGGCACTCGCAATGCCTGGAATTAATGGTAGAACCCGGGGCAAATAAGCTGGGCTTCTGTGGGAGGGAGCTATGGCTTGGTGTGGCTGCAAAGCTCCAACAGGATGATGAGGGCATTGCCTGGGCTGCCGTGGGGATGTTGTGCTAGGAGGTGATGATACCGTCTGCGTGGAAAGGGGCTGGACAATCTACAGTGGAATGTCACTGTGCAGGTGGCATGAAGAAGCCACCATTCAGTGTAAGGTGGTGGCACCTGGTAGTGAGAGGTGCTGATGTTTGGACTCAGTTGGGAAGGTGTTTGCATCGTCCTGCCCAGCCCACCAGAGCCCACGCAGGATGTGGGGCACACGCCTGCAGGAGAAGAGGAGGGGAGGTCATGTAAGTGGCATTAGAATATTAGTATGGAGGTCAGAAACAGGAGGCTGGTTACCTCCAGTAAGTAAATTTACTGAAGATAATAAGGGCCAGTTTTCTCATTGTGACAGTTACTAGTGTGACCTAATGGTTTTATACATATGCTATTTCACAATATATAAAAATGTATAATACTATGTTGCATACAATATGCATATATATGTACGTGTGCAGAAAAATATGGAGGTGTAACATTAATACAGATGCAAATGAGCGTATGTGTATATATTGTACACGCCTATGTACTGGCACGTGGACATATGTGTATTTGAGTACATGTGTGCATACACATATGTTTACATACATATATTGCCGAGCTTTGGTCATTGAGGAGGACTGCAAGCAGAGATATCTGATAGCGGAGAACATTCTGTGCCCTCAGATCTTTTTTTTTTTTTTTTAATGTTTACTTATTTTTGACAGAGAGTGGGGAGGGGTGGTGGATGAGCGGATGAGGGACAGAGAGAGAGAGGGAGACACAGAATCTGAAGCAGACCCCAGGCTCTGAGCCTTCAGCACAGAGCCTGATGGGGGCTCAAACTGATGAGCCCATCATGACCTGAGCTGAAGTCAAATGCTTAACCAACAGAGCCACCCAGGTGCCCCAACTTGGTTTCTAAATTCCATCCCCACTTAAAGAAACCAGAACTTTGTCAAGAAATGGTTAGACCCAGGGCTGGGATAAGGGAAGTATAAGATGGATCTGGACCACCTTGCCGAGCTAGAAAGTAGCCAGGTGCTCCAAACACGAGGGGGCGTGCTAAAAGGACACAAGAGCCTGCCTGAATGGGCTCGCCAAGACTAATTCCGGGACAATCTGAACCTCAGAATAAATAATGGCTGTAATGGATTATAATTAACTAAGATGAATAAGATAGCTTTCCTTTTAGCAGAGTGCCAACTAACAAATGTCGAAGAGATGATGGCATTAGAAAATCAGCACTTGGCAACAATCATAACAATAATTCAAAGAACAGCAAGACGTTAAAAATGAGTGAAAATAAACGAGGGAAGAACGTTCACGCAATCTCAAGGTAAGTCTGTAACACACTTGAAGGCTGATGCAACTTAGATCAGGTTGTCGACAGTAATATTCCCTGAAATGGGACACATGTAATGTGACAGGACGCAATGAGGTTAATGCAGCATCACTTCTGGGATATTCTTGCCGCAATATACATAACTGGTCATCGAGAAATACCAGTGAACCAAATAGAGGGAAAACGTACAAAATAAGCAACCTGTAGTCTTCAAAAGTATCAACGGAGGATTGTTGCAGATTGAGGAGAACAACAAGGCATGATAGGTAAAGGTCCCATGTGATGGGTTGTTTTGCTCTGAAGGATATTATAAGTGTAACCCACAAAAGTTGAATGGAGTCACAGGGCAAGACTGTGGTGACGTATCAAAGTTACTTCCAAATTCCAACAGCTGCAGGTGCGTGGTGGTTAATAGGAGACTAAACTCTTCACAGGAATTAGAAATTGTACTTGGTGATGGCACATGGCGCTGGTAACTTATTTTCCAATGTTTTTGAATGGTTGTCAAGTTTTATATCATCTCCAAGAAAAATTACCATAAATGTATGTGTATGATGACAATAGTGAAAACATCTATATGTATATCATGTGTGTACGTCCTTTCTGTGCTCATATATAACACACACACACACACACACACACACACACACTTCTGTGCCTTACACAATCATATAGGACCAGGATAGGAAAAATCCAGGAAGATGCACAGCACCTGGTGAACAGGAGTTCCCTCATGATGAAGGGCTGGCAGATTTGGTGGAGGGAAGGGGACAGATAAGTGGGAAGTGAAGCAAAAACAGAAAATAGAAAAGAAAGCTGCATAAAGAAGAAATAGCGTGCACGATATGATTGCGCCTATTAATATATACATATTCATTGTAAAAACTAAAATTAAACAAGGAAAGAGGAATGTGAACAGCGGGTCTTTTCAGCTGGCTATTTTTGGCGTTAATCTTTTGAGTTTTTCTTCTTGACTCACAAAGGCGACTTCTGATTCACATCACCCCACTCGCACTGATTAAATTAGTAGAACTGTGGTTGCAATCAAGCCTTACTGTTCTTTGTAATCATTTGTTTATCGAAATCAAAATTATCTTGTTTCATTTGGGGGTAGGTAGTGGGGAACAACTGTTGCAAAGCTGAGTTAATTTTTATTGCCAGATAATTCTGCCTCTGTCTTTGAAACATATGTTTTCTTAGTCTGGAGCTTCTTTAAAGAAAAAAAAAATCTGTTTTTGTGTGTATGGAGCGAGGCGAGTACGTGACTGAGGATCAAAGAAATCAAGACTTTTTTCCTTCCTTTTCTTTTCCACACTGCTACAGGATTTCGTGAATCCATGTAAAAGAAAAAAGTATTCACAACTAGAACAAGAGACATGTAATTGAATTCTTCAATTTTCTGAAGTAACTATTCCAAAGCAAATATTCTTTATCTCTTTTTATCTAAAAAACATGTTTACTTTGCTCCGAATCTGCTAATTCCAGACAGCTAAGTGTAGCAAGACCACAGGCACTGCTCAGCCCCAGCTGGGTCTCCCGGTCTTTCTCCCTACATAGCTGATACCTAGTGGCTGTTTACTGAGTATACCTCAGGAACGCTGTTTCTGTTCTTGTCTCATTTATCAAAATCTCAGGGAGATAACTGCGTTCGCATACTCAATCTTTAATCATCAATACTTGACAGAGTGCAGAGCAAGAGGCAGCTTCGAGGCATGCAATAAACTGTGAGGTTTATTTAGAAAACCGCGCACAGAATCGTTTATTGCCAAGTTACTAAAGGTAATACTGATTACTGCTATTAAAATACCGGCAGCTATCAAAGACTTGCTCAGCCAAATGTTATTCCACATTCAAACACAGATCTCAAAGTAATCTGTTTTTTTTTTAAAAAAATGTAACTTTTAGGAAGAGCAGAATGGTTTAACTCTGGTCAATTAAAAAGAAAAACAAACAAGCACCAAAACACCAAAAGCTTTTCATGGAGCAGATTTAAAAATTGTAAACTTTTCTTTGAATCCTACAATTGACCTCTGGCATGAAGTAAATGAAAATCATCACTTTCATACTATACTCAGAAACCTTTGTTGAAAGATCTTTTATCAGAAGGATGGGGCACCTGGGTGGCTCAGTCAGTTGAGATCTGACTTCGGCTCCGGTCATGATCTTGCAGGATAAGATGCTTTTTATCACGTTCATGTGATGACACTATAATATACCTCCCAAATTCCCCTTCAAGCATATAAAGAAATTATTTCCCGACGTGTTGGAAACGTTGCCTGCTGAGAGCCTGCACTGCCGGTCCTCTTTGAGAGCATCTGACGAGAGCCACCTTGCCACGGCCGAGCTGGGCTCTGAGGCAGCCTGCACCCAAGTCAGGCACACAGGTGTGTCGAGGGGCTACCCCACCCCGCCAACCTCCTAACTCTAACGGGCTCTTTCAGCTCGAGAGCTTTCTGTGGGGTCAGCTGAAGTTCCACTTCACCTTCAACTTAATGCTGCTTACGTTCCTCTTCTTTCCACAGGAGTTGATTTCAAAAACATCCCTTGGTGAACATCTGCAGCTGACTCTTCATCTCAAAGTCTGTTTTTCTGGAAACTCAACCAACGAGGGACGCCTATTCCATATCCAAAAATATGCTGACCCTACAGTCTGGCACGGGGGGAGACAGGAACTGCAGGTATGAGCATGTCACAAGCTCAATCCATGAGACCAGGTGAACTGATGTCAGGACCGAGTGTAAGGAGAGGAGAGGAGCCTGAGCACTGGGGCATTCCAACTTTTAAGAGTCAGGGCAGTGAAGAGGAACGTCAGAGCAGACTGAGTCGAGAGCGGCTGGGGAGGATGGGGAAAACCCCGGAACGCTGGTGTGCTGGAGTAAGTTTCTAATTAAGGAGGGGATTATCGGCTCTACCCCACCTTGCTGATGGGCAGTAAGATGGGAAGCGGATTTGGCAATAAGCACTAGGACAAAAAGAGCCGCATTCGTGATTGGTGCGTTTGAAATCCTGTCCGTAAAGCGGTCAAGACAGAACAGCAGAGACAGTGACGGAGACCTTCTTCAAGCCAGCATGGATGTTGGATTTGGGTAGTTTCCACAACAAAGGAAAGCACAGAAATAGATAAATAGCTAGAGCGGGTTATGAGATCAAGGGCGTTTCGTGTTGTTTGCTCGTCTCTAATTGGGAGGAACCACCGTAGACTTTGATGTCCATGGAAACTACCAGATAGGGCAAGAACTGTTCCTGCTGCAGGGCGGTAAAAGGGTGATTCTGGAGCAACGTCCTTGATTGAGTAGGCCAGAGTGGGCAGAGTCTAGGAAAGAGCTTCTGGGTCGGTGCACAGCACTCACACTTAATAGGGGCTGCATTTTCATTTTGCACTGGGCCTTGCAAACTACATAGCCAGTCCCTGAGTGCCATTCAAAGTGTGGTCCAAGGTCACAGTGCCAATTCTGCATTGTGGTTACTATGGATCGTGATGTAAGAAATTTAGAGTAATTCCTCTGGAGTAGAACTTAGAGTAGTTTAGGAAAAAAAACATGATTTGACAGTTATTTTTTTTATCTGTCAAATCCAATAGTAAAAAAATAATGGGCTTGTATTTTTTGTCTTGTATTTCATTTTTCTAGTAATTCACTTAGATGCATCCTTCATTACAGAGGCTTTCAGAGGCACTGATCAAGTATGCGGGTGAACAGTTTACACAGACACAAGGAGTGCTAATGTTTCATCTCAGAAGTCAAAACAAAATACATGAATACAGGTGCAGAGATATGGGTAGAGTGGTGACCAGAGGCTGTAAAAGTCTTCTTCCAAGGGTTTGATGAAAACATGGGGCAGGAGGGGGGGCCACGATAAAGCTCTTCTCCTGCCAGAGCATCGCTGCCTCTGCGTTGCATCTGCACCACAAATCCTGATCTGCGTCCCTCTGCACAGTGGGCCACAGCACTTCCGTTTCACGCTCGGTGATATCAGAAAACACCATTTTACCTCATTAAACTTATTTTTAGACCCGTAATTATTTTTAAGAGCATTTGAGAATGTGGCTTTATCTCTCCTACCACCTCAAGTTTCCTAAATGGGCTGTCTTCTTTGAAAGAGAAAGAAAATAATTTTCACCCATTTCCTATACGTCCTACTACTTGTGAGAGCGTAAGACTGAGCAGAAGTAAAGTCTAGCTCCACTTAAATATACACTTCAATGTGACAGTGCGTGTGTATGTACATAAGAGATATGCAAGGTATGAGGTAACATGGATAGCTTACGACTCTTCTGGGGCAACAGCTCACATTTTTTTTGGATCATTTTTTATTTCCTTCTTGAGGAAGAAGGTCATGAAAAAAAATAATTTAGGAGCTAGCTGTTTTAAATGCCTCAGACCTAGATTTCTCCTTTCCCCACCCTCGCGACACTTGTCTGGCTTTATGCCTATGAGCATATTGCGGTCTATGGAAGATTTACAGAGGCCAAATAACTGTTTGGGAAGAGGAACACACATATATGAATAAAGAACACGGTTAAAAATGTGTTTTCTCATTTTTGACAAATTTATATGCTTGTAGATGAAAAATCATTTCACATAATGTACATCCCATACTGTCAAGGGGATTGAACTTTTTTTTTTCCCTTGGAAACTTAGACATATCAGAACATCTGCTCTGCTTTAAAGGAGAAAAATGAGCAGTACAAATAAGATATCATTTTTGCAAAAAGGAGATGCTTGGCATTGTGAGACATCTCTCTACTCTAACATGTATCTGTCTATTCATCCATCTATCTATCTATTCTTAACACAAAATATAAATTATACTTTGGAAGCAGATGGCCAGTATCCGTGTTCAATGTGTTTCCACTTCTCTGCAGGCACCCACAGTGAGATTGCTCATTTCAGATACCACTAATGATGAAAGACCCATCTGAAATCTAGCGGAAGGAAAGACGAGAAAATGTATCTCCCCCTACTTGAAATGAAAATAAGGAACACAAATGAGACTTTCATTTCTCACACTTATCAAACTCAGAGAAACCTACTGAATAGACAAGTCATACATTATGAAACTGAAGGAAAACCAGCCGTCTTCTCATATAATCTGTGGTGTTAATCTTTGCAGTAACACATTCAAGAAACGGACTGCAGAAAGAATAGCTTCTTTGATGACAGAAGAGCAAGTGACATATCCAAAGTGATCCCCATAATATAAATGACATCACAGATTCTGCGGCACGGAGTTTATGATTCACACACGCTATACCGGCACCAGCGGCGAAACATCCATGAATCATAAACTGTTATCATCTTCAGGGGAAAAAAACCTATCCCATTATACAAGAAATATTCATCAGAAAAGAAGGAGAGGAAAGAACCCCAAACCTTCTCGAACATTTGAAAGATGTCAGAGAAACGAATTAGCACCTCCGACAGGACCTGTTAGTGCAGAGGGCATGCTATACAATGGCCCGCATTTCTTTCAAACTGTTCTGGAAATGGATCAATTCTGTATCAAATCAAGACGGTAGGCATTTTTCTTCAGGACTAAAATTAATAATTCCTTGAGGCACACACTTTAAATTCTACAACTTTTTGGAACTATTAAAAAGGAGAATGGATGACGATGAAAAGGAGCTGCGTGTAGCAGGCTGACCCAGACCTCCTTACACTCATTCCCTAGGCAGTTTCCTTAGAAAAATGTATGTTTTTCCGCAGGTAACCAGACATGCCAAGTCTGACTTCTTGGGCTGCTTCTCACTGCTTCCTGTTTCCTCCTGCGATTTGCGTCTGAGCTGTCCCCTGTCCCATTGCAGCTTCTGGCAAGAGAAGCCAGGAAAAGGAAAGGGGGCTCAAACCGCAGGAGCCAGTCAGCTCAAGATGCAAGTTTAGCGGCGCCTGGGTGGCGCAGTCGGTTAAGCGTCCGACTTCAGCCAGGTCACGATCTCGCGCTCCGTGAGTTCCAGCCCCGCATCAGGCTCTGGGCTGATGGCTCGGAGCCTGGAGCCTGTTTCCGATTCTGTGTCTCCCTCTCTCTCTGCCCCTCCCCCGTTCATGCTCTGTCTCTCTCTGTCCCAAAAATAAATAAATGTTGAAAAAAAAAAAAAAGATGCAAGTTTAAAGCAGAGGCTACCTGAAGTTTTCCCAGTATCGGTCGTCATTCTCTGTGCAATAGTTTTCTTCAGTCTTGTAACGAGGCAAGAAGCAACCACAAGAAAATAAAATCAACTCTGATCAAGCAGCTCTCAAAAAGAAAAGAAGCATTAGCTTTGTGGGCAGATCTACACTGCTATCGAAGTGACTGCAAGATCCAGCAAAGCAGAGGGCACGGAGTGAACTTCAGGCCCCAGGAAAGGCAGAGAGGAGCACAGTTAGCGCACTGACTTGCGGGCCGTGTGGCTGGACTTGGAAGCCCCATTCCACAGCAGGGCTCTACTGGATTTCGGAAAAGCTACTGCACTTAGTTAAATATATAAAAGCCAGGGAAGCTTCCAAATGCTGAGCGTGGTTCCTGGTTAATAGCAGCAATTAAAATCAGATATGATGATATTTTTATTTTTTTAATTAAAAATATTTTCTTAATGTTTATTTTTGAGAGAGAGAGAGAGAGAACGAGCGAGCGCAAGAGCACAAGCAGGGAAGGGGCAGAGAAAGAGAGAGGGAGACACAGAATCCGAAGCAGGCTCCAGACTCCGAGCCTTCAGCACACACCCTGATGTGGGGCTCGAACCCACAAACTGTGAGATCATGCCCTAAGCCGAAGTCGGACGCTCAACCGACTGAGCCACCTAGGAACCCCGATGATATTTTTATTAATACTGATCTCTTAACCACCTATCTCTTGGGCTTCCAAAGTGTCACTTTGTTCTCTAACTTGAAAGTGATCATGTAAGAGCCAGTAAAGTCATAAAGCAGGTGAATTCATTCTTGGCAATGTATCCATTGTCCCGTGTTCCTTGACAGTCCACTATTCCTACTCATTCTTCCAAATGCCTGGCACCTTCTTGCACACTTTAAAACCCTATATCATAGCATGAGTTAACAGAAAAGCAAGAATGGTAATGAATAGGAAAAAAAAAAAACTACCATGAGCTAAGCACTTTCTTTTTTTATTTCTGGCATTGAGCTAAGCCATTTATATGCTATCTCACTTACCCTCAGCTTCCCTAACCCAAAGACAATAATCTCTCTCGTTTGCCAAGCTTTTAAAATTATGCTTTCTATTATGTACCAATGGATAAGTTAGTCTCCATTATTTTATTTAACTAATATAAATTGACCTAAGTATTTATATACACACAAGTTATCCTGACAACTGATGTTGCTTCTATTTCTAGCTAACTAATGTGAGACCCATCTCAGATATTCTGATGCAGATTAAATAATTAAATTCAATACACTCATTCAACTTTATAGCCCTAGGTCTTAGGTCTATAAAGATACGTATTATCTTATCTTTACAGATAAGGAGATTATGCCTTATCTCTTTTAGCAGTGCCTTTAAACTTTATTTAAGTATAATGGTGGGCACCATTGTATGTTGGAGGGTTGTTCTTTGTTTTTTGTTGTTGTTGTTGTTTATATTATATAAACAAACCTTTGAAAACCTAAGACCCATTCTCAGTTTACCGGCCATACAAACAGGTCGCTTTGCCCACAGGTTGTAGTTTCTTAACCCATGCCCTACTATACCCATTCTTCATGTGTTAAAAAAAAAAATCAACACTGCAAATTATTGTTTCCACTACCACTCATTTTCAGAAATAAGTCCACATGTCAATAAAATAGAGGTGTGCCAGCAAAAATGGACAGCATGGGCAAAGACAAGGGACATTTGCCAGCACTTACTTTCCCCCAGCTCCAATGCTTCATTTCTCAAGGAATGTATCATGTGCAAGGAGGGGTATACTTTTTTTCCATTCCCATTTACGTGTTTCTTAACATTTGCAAAATGTACTTGAACTTTCCTTTGGGATGACCTCATCAGCAATAAGTGAATGGATCATTTGATTCAAAACTTGTTTATAACTAAGATTTGTTCTTTGCAGTCAGGCACGAACTTACAGCTGATGACTAGATATTTTGACTATTTGTAGAAGTGCGAAAGAAACTAAGTGCCCCATCGTGAATGACCTATGTTAGAAACAGAGTCAGAGCCCTGAGAATAATGCTCATTTTCACTTGGCTCAATACGCAATGCAGGCAAGCGTAGGTATTCGGAAGTGAGGCAGGGCCAGAGCCAAACACTACAAATCTGCACCTCCACGCACTCTCCGAAATTCTTCCTTCCTGGGTGTTTCCGCTTTAAGTATAAGAGTTCAACTCTGCATTATCTTATGCCTCCTTTGTATAAGGAATCTCCTGGAGAGTAGGCAAATGGCTTCAATTCTTCCAGGCTGCTATGGAGCTGCTGTGTTATCGCTTCCACCTCTCTCCTGTACAGTGGGCTTCTTCCACTGTGTCTCAGCTGAAAAGTCTACAACTGTCACTTAGTAAAACTCTCTCTTACTAATATGACACCTTCTTTTTATTTTAAAACCAATTTCGTTTCTAGGGATGTGGTGTGTGTGTGTGTGTGTGTGTGTGTGTGATTTTCTCGCTCATATCCATCGTGCTCCCTTCTAATGCTGGTATAGAGAGGACACGGAGGGGAAAACACATTTCTTACAGGGATTGTGCTGAGGTCACCTGAGAATTAGCGCGGGAAAGACTGGCACCAGGAGACTCCCTCTGATAGGGCTCGATCCCAAGTGGCGTCCTCAGGATTGGTGGTGCCTCGTGACGTCTGCTGAATCTTGTGCCTAATGCTCAGTCGGTGGCCTCTTGTTGTACATCCGGGTGCGTGCATGTCTCTCTTCTCTACAAGCTGTGGTTCCCTTCATTTTTGTCTACACTCACCAGCCTCAACTCTGAGGTCTACGGTAACGGGCAGGATCCATCTTACCAACAGCATGGGCAAAGTCTTCAGGGGAGCAGTCCAGGCCTTCCTGCCAACTGCCCGCTCCACCATGACATCTCTTTCCTATATCTTCTCCCTTGTGTAGTTGCACGGACTCAGGTCCCAGCAGCCATTCAGTTAAAGAACTGGATGCCAATCTCCCCTACTTCCTCTTGGATTTTCTCCTCTCAGTCTTGGGCTCGGGGAGACACTGGACAAATCAAACACTGGAGCACCAAAAACATCCATTCTCACATATTTCTATGGTAAAGGTCTCCAAAACTATACAGGATCTCTCTTACTTGGCATCTTGGAGAGGACTCTACTAAGAACAAGGAATTCTTTGAGGTAGGATCTGGGAATTTTGCTAATTTTTTACATAACTGTGCTGTACCCAGGTTAGAATCTTATTCTATCTATAATCTCTATGTCAGAGTGGAAATTGTTAACATTTCCCTTAACTGCTTCTTTGTGAGGCCATGTAATAAATCGTTACCTTCCCCTCCACCTTTCAAATATTTTGCCCTCATAAACATCATAAAATTAACCTTTGGAAATCACAAAACTAATGTAATATATAAAAAAAATCCACTCCCCCCAAAATAGGCAAAAATGAAATTTAATAGTTTTTCTATAGCCTAAACTAAAATAATATCCTATATTATTTTAGTAGATATAGTAGTAGACAGGGTCCTCATTTAGGAGCCAAAGGGGAGAAGATAAAAACAAACCCCCAAAACCACTCTGGTTCCCAAACCCTGCTATTTCTGAGTTTCCACTTCCTCATTTGCCAGATCATAAAGACAAAATCTGCCTACGCACTAGGCCAGCGTAACAACCGAATGCAATGATGCATTATACTTAAAGCTGAGGACACAGAACTGTTTTTCAGCAGGTTAAGGTAGTTGACTTTCAACAATGTATCCCAATGCATACATGGAAAATTAGAAATAAAATCAAATAAATAACTGAGAAATATTATAATAGAGGCAAAAATTTGAAAGATGAGAACTTGGTAAACACTCTGCTTTATCTAATTCTACCGAACCAAGTGATTTTTTTTTTAAATTGATGTCTTTGTTATTAGAAACAATGGACGTGATGCAGGATTTGGTGTTCTGACAACTAACTTTGAACCTTCGATCTGTAAGAATGGACTACATGACATATGAACTAGTCAGCTATGTCTAAAAAGCATGTTTATCAAAAAGCTGTGTGTAAAGGAAATATGTATTTTCTCTTGGTCTAGAAGTGGAACAGGCAGGGTTCTGCAGTCAGGGGTGGGGGAAGGTGTTTAACAGGTGGAGGAGACTTTTGAATGTGGAACAGTGGTTACCAGCCACGCTAGAAAGTGGCCTCAGTGAGGAAGCAGTACCTTGCCTCCAAGCACGTGAGCAGGAGAAAGAACAGAAAACGGAGGGTTTGCAGATACTTCAAGTATAAGGAAGCAACATAGGCACGGGGCAGTATGGGTAAACACGTGTGTTTAACCAGACTGTGTAGGTTTTGTCCTTTGTGTACAACTTTTAAGCACGATGAGCATGGAAAAAAAAAATCATCTTTTTTATTTTTGTGACTCAGTTTCCCCACTTATAAAATGACGATGATAATAGCTCCAATTGCTTTGGGCTTTTTTAAGAATCAAATGGGGAAACAAATGTGTGTTAACATTGTTATTTTATTTATATGAAAGTTAATCAATTTATACATTTTAATGTTCAAGGTAAATATTTTGAAAGTATTGGCAGTCCCTTTCTTAGGGGAGGTAAGACATCTCAGCTCCACTGACCTCAATGTTTGCCATGCAACCCTTGAGGCCATCTGCTACGTGAAGATTATACTTTCTTGACCTCTTAACTCAGGAGGAACTGTGTGAATTGCCTTGGCCAATGGGGAAAATAAATATGGTAGGTATCATGTGCAGCACGTGTAGGTAACAACAAAGAACTGGGTTTTATTTTGTTGTCGTTTCCCCAGCAAACACTGACCTCAAGAGATCTATTGTTCTAGACAGAGGCCACTTCATCAGCTGGGTTGTGGAGCAAAGACTGAATACAGCACAGTCTATGTCAACTTCTGATGGCACTGAACATGGAGCTGGCAACAGAATCCTAGTTATCCTAACTGATCCCAGCCTGATACTTACAAGTGGAGTGTTCACCCAGAAAACAGATAGCACGGCTCCAAGAGATGGGAAGCTGGTGAGAAAACTGTTACTGGGGGCTATCAGGATGGGAAACCATGGTCGGCAGAGATAACGCATTTAGCAAAATGGTTGCCTGCGACAACTTGGAAGGCAAGTGATGAACCAGACCTCATAGCTCTCAACATCAGAGTAGCCAGGTGGTTCGCTCATGCCTCCCATCGGGGGATGATGCATCCCTGGGGTGAGGGGCCCAGGAGTAGCCTGTGCCTGAGTGTGATGGATGAACCGCAGGCTGAAGGGTCAGGCGTCACTTCTGGGAGAAGCATTAGGATCCAAATTGTGGTTTATTGTGTCTGTCTTTTCACTCTGTCAGAAGAATACCACTGCCCTAGATAGAGGCAGCCCCTTCATTGCAAAGTGGGGAGAAAATGGTGGAGAATGGAGCAGGAATGGACCCGTGGTGGATGCACAGTGGGAGTGAGAAATAACCCTTCTTAGTAGCAAATTGTTGAAATTTTGAGTCTGAGAGTGTGTGGAATATAACCTAGCTATCCATAAAGACCGGTAAGTGAAGAACTTCAGTCGTACCTCATTAAGTGCCTCATACGTGTTACCTATGAGTATTGTTATACGAGCATAAGGGTGATGGTGATGGTGTGAGCAGATGTCAACATCTCAGAGGGACAAAGATGCAGCAGGCTGACGAAGTTACTTCATCCTGATTTAAGCTCCTCATCCAGTGGTGTGCTGGGAAGGATTAACAACCAGCCGTGGATGTAGTGAGAGGTACTGATTTGCGGCACCCGTAGTTTCTGTGGCATAAATGCACCCACCATGGCTGATTTCAGGCTAGTGACGGACGTGACGGAACAGAGTGGGGACAACTGTGCACGGGGGGCTCCCATGGTCCCATGATCCCAGGGCACAATCTAGGAATTCTAACAGGATTCACTGGCAAGTCAGGGCGATGTACAATCATGCTTTGGTGAAAGATCTGACCAACTCTGGGAGAAATAAAAAGGCCAGCTAATGCTGACCGTCCTCGGCACAGGAATTTGGGAAAGCAGAGTTCTGGGTCGCTCTCTCCACTGAACGCCCTCGATGCGGCAACCAGTCAGGACAGCCCTCATAACCCAAGGAAAATCACAGCCTCCCCAGCAGCTTTTAGACAGATAAAAGGAAAATACTTAAAAGAGGAAGGGGAAGGGGAGAAACAAGGATCGTTTCCTCAGAAGAAACCACTTTGATCTCAGCCAGAACAGATTATTCGGAAGCCAGGCTGCTGTTACCTTCAAAAATATATTTCTCCACAAATCTGTCTTTCTAAATTGAGCAGTGAGTCAGCGGCAGTGGGCAGTGCCGCGTGGGAAAAAGATGAGGACGGAGCCGGAGGTACCGCTGGTGCGTTGTTATTAGAAGTCTCTGGAAGAGTAATTTGGCGGAAGCTTTTCAGCTTTTAGGTCCCCAGTTTAAATTCAATCTCAGTTGATCATGAGCGAAAGTGAATGGCTGGTGGCTTATGAAAAATGCCATGATGAGGACACCCGCGTTCCTTCCCCCAGCCACAGCCACTGCAATTGGCACCCTTTTTTTTTTGCTCCTACCAGAAGCAGAAAGGGTGAATAGAAATGTCATTTCAAGCATTTTCTCAGCTTTTGCAGTAGAGAAATTTGAGACATAAAAAAGACCAACTCCTTTTCATTTTTAACTCACAGGTAGAGCTATTCTCCTATAATACTGTTCCCGGACCTTTCTGGGATTTGTTTGAAATGAGGCCTAGACCATCTCATAAGCAAGATTATGTTACCTCATAGAAAGTTAAATCATACAAAGGCACATTCTGAAGGATTATTTAAATGTAAAACATGTAAAATTTCTTAGCCTGAATCTGACAAATCTAGGATTTATTTATTTTTTCTTCTTGTTTACACAAATAAATGTCCATCTGTCCATCTGTCTATCTATCTAGAAAAGATTTTCATCATTCCATTAAATACACTTGTCTTCCTATTTAGTTTTCCTATTTTTTTCATGTTCATGATTTAACTGGCTGTTTTCTCCCTCCTAAAGAGACTATGTGGTTCCCTTCTTTCCTTTATTCCCTTAAAATACTCCAAATGTCCTTGTTGCTAATATGTCTACCGTCACATAATTTTATTCCCCACATGTCTTAATAGTAAATGAACGACAAAAGCAAATTCTCTCTAGTTACCTGGGGAAAAGTGACAAAATAAATACTGGAGATACCACCTCATTTGGAGGTACAGACAGATGCTGGGATTTCCCTCCAGCATCCCGGTAACTCTCTCCTAACTGTCAAGGCCAGCTTCCTGAACTCTCTGGTCACCCATGTCAGCCATTCCCATGTTACCCCAGGAGAAGGTACGTTCCCTGTGCTGCAGACATCCACAGGTGAAGTGAGGTGTCACGCTAGGATTTGTGCAGCAAGTGGCCGCTAGCAATACCACAGGTGGACCGAATTGCAGCTGTAGGTTAAGTTGAAGAGGCAGCCTTTCCTGGCCAAATGTGCTTCAGTCAGGAATGTATGAATAGTGAAAAGCAAGCAGTAATCCTGCAAGTAACTCACACGCCCAGGAATCTGGAGCTGCAAATGGGAATATCAGCTAAACCTCCTCCCTTCATCTAAATGAACAAACGAGGCCCAGAAATCACAAGATTTGCCCCTGGCCACGGAGTGAAGTTGTCTGCCTTGGAATTAGAGTGCCTACCGTCTGCCAGTGAATCCGAAGCTATTTTCTCCATACAGCACTGCAGCAAAAATAAATCCTGCTGGGGTACATGACTCCGAGACAGAAAATAATAGTCGGCTGCAGACTCTTTGCGTGCAAAGTACAAAATGTTCAAGTGCATGTTTTCAATCCCTTCATTCTTTCTTGTAACGATTGCCGCTAATCCGCGCCAGCTCGTGTTAGTCCTTCAGTGGTGGCAATCAATAGAATAGATTAGCTGAGGAAACCCTCCGTCCATATGACCCCTACGTTCTTTTCCAGATGGAATTTTCCTGCACTAGAGTGTCGGCGGCAGCCATGTGAATTTCCCTCCACGCCCAAATATGGACCTACTAGCCTTCGAGATTGTCCCCATAGAACTTGACGCATCTACTACGAAGCATACCTGGAGATTTAATAAAACAGCACCAATCCTCATGGCTTCACTGATTTCAAGGCTGTACATCAACTGTGGGAAGCGGGGAGGGCTCTGATTATTTGGAGGAAGCACTTCAATGTACACGGTGCAGATGGAGTGCCTGCAGAGAACGAGAACACAGCGAGATGGGTACAAGTCTACATCACCTTGAACGACAGACTGCACTCGGCGTTCCGTTGTTGGGCTTACAGGAGAGGACGCTTTGAATTTCTAGAGAAAATGACAAAATAATTCAAAATGGAAGGATGGAAAAATCAAAGCTACCACCACCACATCATGTTTCTGTGAAATTATCTTGGAAAAAAGAAATGCCCCGGGGTACCGATTTTTCCTACGTAGATTAACAGTGTGAATTAAAAAGGAATAGCTGTACAAATAAAGCTAACAAATTCACAGGAACCTCGACTCCTGACTTTACTTTTTAATGTCTTTCTAATAGCAAAAAGCATTCTATAAATATCTGGTAAAATGAGCTATCCTTGGGGCTCTCTTCCTATTAAACCAGCAGAGGGAGTATTGATTAAAACAATACACAAAACAAAATATGGGCTGTGTTTTATTAGTTTTCTTGCTGACATCAGTGGCTTCATGCAAATGCACGTCAAGAGTCAGGCTCATAAAGTAATCGTTCTGCAAAACAGCCGCAGACAAAACTAAAGGTGGTTTTAGGTCTTCTTTGAAGACTACATTCTGAATGGCTAGAAATTAGGTTTAATTGAAGCCTAACATTGATAGGAATTTTTTCTGAAGGACAAGAGGATATTCTATTACTGTAAAGACAAAAATATTAGTGCTGCCATAATCAACTTTTTTGACATGTCCAAACTCTGCAATTTCTTTGTGCAACAAAAGCCAAAGGAGCAAGATATTCCAAGTTTATACCGAAGCGACACTGGCTAAAATTATGTTAGTGAGAGAGTCAGTGGTCCATCTGGAAGAATATGTCACCACTGACGTCTGACCATGAAGTTAGCCTTCTGCCATGAGGAACATACAGCCACTACCTACACTGTGCGCTTTAAACTTATTTTAACAAAATCACCACTTTTTACTAAAAACACATTTGTTGTCATTGCTATATGGGCACTAGAATTTTCTTAAAGCAGTCCAAAGTTCATTATATTAGTTGTTTCAATTAGAACACATCATCACCAAAACGGTTTTCAGAGATTATTGTACCTATTTTTAGTCTACCTATTTTTAGACTATTTTTAGTTTACCTTTTAAAAAAAAAACTTTTTAACGTTTATTTATTTTTGAGACAGAGAGAGACAGAGAATGAACGGGGGAGGGTCAGAGAGAGAGAGAGGGAGAGACAGAATCTGAAACAGGCTCCAGGCTCTGAGCTGTCAGCACAGAGCCCGATGTGGGGCTCGAACTCACGGACCGCGAGATCATGACCTGAGCCAAAGTCAGACGCTTAACCGACTGAGCCATTCAGGCGCCCCAGTCTACCTTTTGAAAAGCTTTGCAGACAACTGTAGATCATAGGCATTGAAAACTTGTTTCAGCTAATCATCTTATAATATGCCTATGTCCAAATTGCTTCTGAACATGCTCTCCACAGATGAGATACCTACAGAATATTAAACACCTCTAAAAAGCTGCAGTGAATTAAAAAAAAAAATCACACTTAACATTTATCAACATATTGTTCTGAAATAATCTCATTTTAAGTTAAAATCTCTTTTATAATTAGTATTTTTAAAATTTATAATCAGAGTATCTGTATTCATTCTTGCCTCTGGGTTTATCGCTTTATTGTTAAAAGTCTGTCAATAAAATTAATCAAATTCTAATTGATTTTCTTTTCAAAAACATATATATATTTACAACTGGACTTCAAGACTAAGATGTTTACAGTAGGTTAAAATGGTTAATGAAACGTTACTTATATATTTATAGGTATTAATCTCATGGCTAGATTGAAAAGAAAACATGGTAGGAAGAAAAATACCCAGAAGTTACCAAATTTAACGTGCACAGCGGAGCCCCGCTTCCCATACTGTAGGAACAAAGGAACCACCATTTTGAAGCAGACCTAGAACCTCCAGGTGGCGAACTGGCTCCCACAGAGGCCGCGAGACACAGACTCTGTCTGATACTCCCCTCGCCATCCTGGCTTCTCTTAGTGTCTGTTATTCATCAAGTCATTTCAACATTTTAGAAATCTGTTCCTTGAGGTGCCTCAAAATCGGTTGAGGGATTGACTGTTGATTTTAGCTCAGGTCACGATCTCTGGCTAATAGCGCAAAGCCTGCTTGGGATTTTCTCTCTCCCTCTCTCTCTGTCCCCCAACCCCCCCGGCTCTCTCTCAAAATAAATAAATAAACTAAAAAAAAAAATCTGTTCCTTTTTCTGGCCAGCACATTGTCTACGCATAAGAAGTCTTATAACATACGCCCTGTACCATATTGGCAATAACGCTGGCTGAGTGACGTTGAGCACGGGATTTATAACACACATTCCTGAGTCAGAATTTGGAAGCTACTGCTGTGGGATGTTAGGCAAATTGCATCTGTTTTACCACTTTCATCTAAAAAATGAGAATGATGATAACATCTAAGGTTAGCATAAGAGGTAAACAAGGTTATATATTTGTGTGTGTGCATGTGTATGTATGTTGTGTGTATATATGTATATGTATGCACATATGAAAGCATATTTATCCATTATTACTGATAACTGTTCAAAATAAGGAGTCTTTTTCTATGGAATGCAGTAAATAAATTTGCATATACCTTATTGAATTCTCTTTGAATATTTCAGATATTTTATTTTATGGTTTTTTTTTTTTTTTTAGGTTTTTTTGAGAGAGAGAATGAGACAGAGCAGGGCAAGTGGAGAGAGAGAGAGAGAGAGAGAGAGAGACAGAGACACAGACAGAGACAGAGACAGAGACAGAGAGAGAATATAAATCCCAAGCAGGCTCACGCTGTCAGTGCAGAGTCTGATGCGGGGCTCAATCTCATGAACTGGGAGATCATGACTTAAGCCAAAATCAAGAGTTGGATGCCTAACCGACTGAGCCACCCAGGCGCCCTAATATATCAGACATTTTAATTGCATCTTTTTCACCTTTTTAGGCTAAATACCTATGGGCATGATACCAGGGTTGCCTCCCAAAAGTGGGTTGTGATGGTGTCAGGGTTTGGACTTACTGGATTAGAATCTTCTGATTTTGAAGAGTCTACATTTTCTATGGATATACAATATTCCCACACACACAACTTGATTTTGAAGACCACTGCCCCAGAAGCTCTTGTAGCCTGAGGGCTCCTCTATAAACTGACCTGAGGCTCACCTCAGTAACGCTGGAGGTAAGAGAGTCCCTCACTGATTAACACTTTTTTTTGACCTAGAACACACTTGTACTCCAAATTCAAAGTTTTCTTTCAAGAAGTTAGGCCTTTCCTGCTTTTGACATGTTTTGCAGCTTCAGCTTACTGGTCTAGAATACTTTATGAAGTCTCCCAGAATGTGAGGCTCTTTCCACTGAAGAAAGTATGATTTACACTAAGCTGATTATACTTGGTGTGTTTTCTTACTCTTCCCCCTTGACTGCCTTGCCATTGCGGGGCTAAACTGTTTATATCCACGGTACCACACTAAGGACCTCTACACCCAATGAGGCTGGTGTGTCTGCTACAGAGAAGACAACTCTGAAATGCAAAACAAACAAACACAAAGCGCTGTACCCCAAGGCAGAGCAACCATGGAGCACAGCTTGATTCAACACAAGCTTCTCCTTCCTCCAGCCTTACTCCTTAGGTTCCTCTGTTCCTTTCCACAATAAATCAAATGCTGAACTTGCTAATTACATATGTTTCTGCCCCCTACCCCTGCACTTGGTTCTTGGAATTATTCGAGAAAGATCATGTTTCAAAGTCTAGCGTTTTTCATCTTAAACTTCCTGGCACTTCCTACAACCCGTGTAAACAAGCAGCAGCCTTCCTGAGGGTTACTGCCTTCTACTGTGCTGTCTCCTTTTTATCCCTGATGTCAGCATTGTGTCGGAGTTAGCTTTCCTAACACGAAACACCAACAGTGCTCCCAATAAAATGATACCACTAACGTTGCAATAAATAGTAGTTATTCAACAGCATCAGTTGAGCATACAATAAAACAGGATAGTCACTAGATAAATAATAACATTTTATGTGAATATTTTATATTAACGTTTTATAGCTAGTCTTAAATGCATAATATCAAACAGTTATATAATACAAATTTCACTTTCGTAATACAACCGGTATGATGAAGATGAATCCCTATTCCTAAAAAAATGAAAATGAAAAGCTTTCTCTTTCTCATTTGGTAATGAAGGTCAAAGTAGAACACAGGAGCGGATGTATTTTCGCAGGTGATCTTAACGATTTTAAAAGACCCTAGTAACCATCTAATTTAACTCTTCTCGTTTTACAAAAGAGGATTAGAAAATCAGAAAGATTAAGTGACTGAATCAAGGTTAAAAAGTTAATTAGGAACCGCACATAAACTAAAAGGCAAGGCTTCTAAATTCCAAATCTGTTTGCCCTTTGCTCCCACATCCTACAAGAACAAATTTGGGCAGTAAATTGGAGATAGTTTACTTATCTGATGTGGGTGTTTCTGTGTGTGAGTATAAGACATTCTCGGTTGAAGAAATATGTAATGAAGGATGTTATCTTACAAGAAATCATAGATTGTTTCAAATCTTGGGCTTAGGATATGATATCACAATTAATTTTAACTATACCATGGATGAAACTTCTTAGAATTTTTTTGGTAAGACCAAAATAGAATACGAATGAAGAAGAGGTTGGGAAGATAGATTTAAGGGGCTTTAACTTTTCAGAAATATTTAAAAAGGGGAAAAAGTCAGTTTGTTTTGATGGGGCACTAGTACTCAGTCATAATGAGATGATGTTGCTGGAGTGTGGACTGTACAATCTGTATTGTAATTTTATAATGAATGTGTCACCATCTGCTACAGGGTGTTTGTAACTCTACATTTCCACCTTGCTTCTAACGTGAAGGTGTGTATATTGCTTTCCCTAGTAGACTTAAAACAGAAATTGCCTTCCTTTTTCCTCTGTCTCCCACCAACATTGTGCTGGAGAAGCTGTATTTACAGATCAATGTGTGCAGGTTCCGTTTTACTAGTTTGGAAGGCGCATATGGGAATCTATAGGAGCAAAGGTTTCAGATTTAAAACCAACAGCAGAAGTCAGAGACACTTCTCAGGGGAAGTTATGGAGACAGAGTTTGAAGACACAAGATGTACTTAGGTTTAAAGACCACAGAACATTCCAGACAGGGGAAAATGCATATTCACTGTGCATATTCACAGGGCAATAAAATAGAAGAGTGTAAGTTTTGTGCTAGTAAAAAGAAGGGTATGAATATGGAAATGGTAGGCATTAAGACCTGAGAGGTAGAGAGAGCCCAGATCATGCAGGGACTCCTGTGCTATACTGATTTGATTTAAAGTTCATCTTGACAACAGTGGGCATTGGCTGATAGACTGTAAGCGGGTTAGTGACATGCTCACGGGCCAAGTAACACACGTTCCCACACATGCCATTCTTCATCATGTCTCTGTGTCTTTGCTTTTATTGTGCCCTCTATTTGGATATTGCATTACCCTTCCCGTCAAAGTTAAGCACATGTAACTACCCACTACTGTATGTCCACACTTACTGCCTCCGTATGCATACTCTGAGGGCAGACACCTCGTCTTACATGTCTTGCCTTCCCAAGAGGCTAAAAACTGTGAGAACTCAGTAAATTTTTGTTAACACGAATATTCCCATCATCTTTTATTAATGCTAAATATATTAAGCTATTTAAGAAATGAAATTAGCAATTGAAAAAAATGATTTTATTAACCTTGTGTTATTTAGGGATAGCCTTGGATTCCATGGGAAAAAAAAAATTGGGAATCAAAAAAGTATTCCCTGCCATGAGCCGATCACTTTTTCATAATTGTATTACAAGGTATTTGGGGATAGGACTGTCCTTTATTCTCTGTCTTTATAAATACCTAATAGTAATACTTTATTCATGTTAAGACTAAATAAATATTAATTTAATTTAATTCAATAAGTATAAGACCTACATACACCAATAAACTAAATACTATCTCAGAATGTGGTTACTTTTTAAATCCATTGGTTTTTATCTGTCCTTTTATGCTTATGAAAGACTACAAGAAAACAGAACAAAGATTATAGACTACTGCTCCTTATACTCAGAATTTTTAGCAAGTTCACTGAACTAGAATAATAAATACATGAATAGTTAATTCAATGGGCCTTACTTTGTTATTTAAATTTACAAATTAAGATTGCAAATCCCAGAAAAGAATAAAATGGAAAATCGCCATTGTTTTTTGTGTTGTTATTTAAATAGGTTTAACACCACTGTTGCTGGTGGGTCCATTTGTGAAATATATCCCCATCCATACATTCACGGTGATAATTTTCAAATAGCATCTTCCTTTCAAAGGAAACTCTGAAAGCAAAACCTCACAACTCTTCAGTTCATCCCTTCAAGTCAATTTGAAGGATTAATTTTCCTGCAGAAAATAGCAAATGTCAGTATCCTACAGGGAACATGACATTATCCCAGCAGGTAGAAAGGATGTATACAGATTTTATTCTCTGTAGGTTCCACTTGATCTTTGACCAAACATTATAAGGTGATCTTTCAATGCCCAAACCATTGTCTCTAAGAAAAACAATGAGGCCAGGTCAACTATATGCTTAGTGTCGCTGAAAAGATCTGTGAATTCAGATTCTGAGGATGGCATTTTGGTTCCTGAAGTGGAATACAATTTTACTCAAGTGAAATCCTCTTATTGCAGACAAGAGCTTATGGAAGCAAATCAGTGATAGGACTCGCCAATGGGAGCTGAGTAAGAAGTGGATTATAAAGTCTCACTCATTAAATTATAAGGTCATTATAAAGTCATCACTCATAATGTAGAAGCATATATAGATTTGACCAGATCTATATAGTACAGGGCTGTCCTCAAGGAAAATAAGAAGTCATAAAACGAATTGATGACTATTAAGGGATTTTAATAAAAGCGTAAATGATAAAAACAAAAAGTACCTTTATTCTTAAAGTTAGCATTGACAGTAAGCAATTTTAGTTTAGTTTAGTTTTGTTTTGTTTTTTTCCTCCGGGATAATCACCATAAATGGTCATGGATATGGAACAGAGTGGAAGAGAAAGTCTTAGAATCCAATAGTCCCAGTTCAGGTGAAGGTTCCACAATTTGTTTTGGGGTGGGTGGGAGTGTGGCCAAGGGACCATTTAGCCAAGCCTATTATCCTCCTTCGGCCTCAGATTTCTGGTCTGCAAAAATAAATCAAGTAGTACAAAAGTCACAGTGTTGATGTTAAGATCAGAGCTTATGTACAGAGAGTAGATTGCATGATATCTATTGTATGCTAATTAAATAGCATCAATCACCCTAAATCCTCTTTAGAATAACCCAGTATGTATGAATACAGCTTTTCTTTCTTTCTTTCTTTCTTTCTTTCTTTCTTTCTTTCTTTCTTTCTCTTTCTTTCTTTCTTTCTTTCTTTCTTTCTTTCTTTCCTTCTTTCTTTCTTTCTTAGGAAGACAGACAGAGAGACAGAGAGACAGAGAGAGAATGCGAGCAGGGGAGGGGCAGAGAGAGAGACAGACATAGAATCTGAAGCAGGCTCCAGACTCTGAGCTGTCAGCACAGAGCCCGACGCGGGGCTCGAACTCACGAACTGCAAGATCATGACTTGAGCCGCAGTCGGACGCCCAACCAAGTGAGCCAACCAAGCACCCCAATAAAGCTATTCTTTAAATTCACTCAAACTTGTTCTCTTACTTCAGGTTCTGTAACTATTCAATATACCAAAAGTATTCTATGTGTTTCTTCTCAAGGAGCAGCCCTTAACTATTTTCTCACATTCAGACGTATACATCTATTTCCTTTTGGGTTATATGCACTATGGCCAAATCCATCTAAATGTGCCCCAAACTGAGCTCATCTCCTTCACCCAAACCATGCACGCCAACTTGATACCACCACCCTGTCACCTTAGACAAAATCCTAGGAGATTTTTAAACATTTTTATGATGATTCCATCTGTCCATTTTTCCAAACATTCCCAGTTCAAGCCATTAGCAAAACATTGCCTCTGGATTGGGACAGTGGTGGAGTTCTCTGTCATTTCTCTGCTTCCAGTTTTGTTCTTCTCAAATCCATCTCCCACAGGGACACCAGAGGGATTTTCCAGAAACCCAACTTGTTTCACTTGACTTCTAATTTAAAGTCCTTCCACGAGTACCCTGCACGGACTGGATAATAAGTCCAAGCTTCTTAAAAGAAAACAACAAATTAGATTTTCCATGAAATGACCCTTAACTCTCCTGTCCCTTCTGGAACCACAGTTTATGCACTGGCAACACTGACTAGACTGGTAATTACCCATAATTACCAAGCTATTTCAGACCTTTCAGGCTGTGCAAATAATGTGACATACTTTTTTCACCTGGTCAACCTTTACTCAATCTCTGAAACTCATCTGCTTGGGAGACCTTCTAAGTACTCCCTCATTATAACGAGTGCCCTCCTCAATGCCCTAGAAACCAGAGAAACTGGGTCAAGCGCAGATTTACCATGCTGAACTGAATTTAATTATTTCTAGTTCTACTTTTCACCCTTTACTGAATTTTTTTTTTTTCCTGCAAAGGACAGTATCATGTTTATTTTTGCATTTCCAAGACACAATAGATGGCATTTGTGTAACAAATGGTTGGACTGAACAGAAAGTCATAATTTAAAATGCTTTTAAAAATTTTTAAAAACCTATTAGCGACAAAATTAGATAGAATTGGTGTATACTATGAAAGAAGGCAGAATAATTTCAAATCTGTCTCCTTGTCTTGGGGGCTCGTTAAATTATTTGACTTTTCTTTACACAGTCTCATTTTCTCATGCCATTGTTAAAATAAACAGAAAAATGTTTAAGAACTTAGGAAAACAACAAAAATATATATATTTTTAATAACCTAGGGCATTCCAGGAATTGTTTTGGCTTCTGCAGACACAAGAGACAACCAAATGAGAGCATTTCTTGTCCTTGTGAACTAAAATTGCAGTGGAGAGGAGGCTGGGCACACAAGAGACGTCATATCCTAAACGAAGGCACACAATAGCTTGTCCCATGGTGACAAGTGCAGTAGATATAAAGGGCGTGGAAGCATGGAGAAGCTGTTGCAGTTGTAAATAGTTTGTTGGAAAAGATTCGGAAAGAAGGGGTAGGGGTCAGAAGGAAATGATCTGTGGACAAATGGGAGGAAGAGCCATCCAGTCTGAGAGAGGAAAGTCAAGGCTGAAGGTCTGAAGGCAGCTGCCGGCCTCAGGGACAAGGGGAGATGGCATGAGGGCTGGAGTGGACTAAGAGAAGCCGGGGGAGCAGGACATGACATTATTATGAAGAGGTGACCCTACGTAGTGTCCTGCGGCTGGGGGCAGCTGGAAACTGCTGGGCTCCATTGGCCTTTATAGATTTTGTCATTGTCTTTGAGTCAGATGTGAGACCCCGGGAGAGCCTGAAAGTGTGCTTCCCGTGTTGCTAGGATCACTCCGGCCCCCACACAGAGGAGGGACTCAAGGTGCACTGCAGACGTTTAGAAGAGGTTTGGACCCCTGGGGCCACACTGGGGCACAACAGCGGGCCTGGACCGGGATGCCGATAAGGAGAGCAGGGAATTGTCGGTTTCTGAACCTGTTTCCAGGGTACAGCTCAGATCGTACTTGGGGTCTGAGAGAAAGGAGGCACTGAGGATGGCTCCGGGGTGTTTGAACACAGCAGCTGCAAGCCTGGCCATGAGACCCTGAGAAGTTTTGACGCAGGTACTGTGGCAGCGAATGTTATACAGCTGCAAACGAAATTCCCGTGGAGGTTCCCTGCACGTCTGTACATGATGGTGGGAGATGAAGTTAGAGAGAAGAGGAACTGATGTCAAGGGGCCTGTCATCTACAGGTGACTGGAGCAAGGAGGGGGAGTAGAGATATGAGACTCAACGGGAGGACAAGAGGGAGACAGACATCCGTGAGGAGCAGGGAGCGCCCTACCGCATCTCCACCGTGACAGGCAAGAGACATGCCCAGTGGGTGTGGGGGCATGGGGGGTGCTCTGGGGAGGGGTGGCCAAAGCGGAATGACTCCCTGTTACTGGTCGTGTTACAGTCCTCTTGGCAAACTGCCTGGCCCTGACACAGTTTTGGGGCGTGGCTCTTTGAAAACTTCCTCTATTTCCTCTATGAGGTGGATCTCTTTGATTTCTTCCTCTTTGGGACCCATAATGATAAACCGTATCTTCTGGAAACATGACCCATTTCATTCATGTTTTCAAATTTTGCGTATATTAAAGCAAAGTTGTCTCTTACAATTCTTTTCGTTTCCTGTTTCTGTATTATTTCCT
Source organism: Lynx rufus (assembly GCF_022079265.1). NCBI lineage: Eukaryota > Metazoa > Chordata > Mammalia > Carnivora > Felidae > Lynx > Lynx rufus. The sequence goes on along the minus strand of NW_025814840.1, from coordinate 3,451,808 downwards.
TAGAAGCCATTATTGGACTTTCTCCCTTTTTTGACTAAGTGAGCTGGTGCTTTTTCCATGTAATTATGTTTTTAGTTTTTACTTCTTTTTCTCACAGAAGCAAATTGGATTTATTTGCTGGTTTTAGAGATGTTTAGCACTTATTTGCACTTGCCATCACACTTGTTATTTCTTCCTTGCATTTCTTGGTGGTTTTTGTTTGCTTCTTTTATGAGGTATCAGAACAACTACATCAAATCTTCATAAAAATTTCTCAAAAAAAGAAGCACAGACTCCTTTCACTAAATAAAATAAACATAATCCAGCAGTTTAATTCAAGATTAAAACATCAGTGGGATTTGTACCAAGAATGTAAAACAGACTTATTCAGGAACTATATTAAGATCAATCATTATACGATCAGCTGAAGACAACAGTCATTACTGTCTTCATAGATGATGGATATGTATTTCTTATTTTAAAAAGCCAAAAAAATGGGAATAAAAACTTTCTTGACATAATTAAATTTTTTTTAAACATAAACTAATATAATGGGGAATCGGGGAGATGTTCCCAAGTGAGTTAAAAACAAGATAAGCATTTTTATTGAGACAATTAGCAAATGAAAGTAAAGGGGAAAAAATGGAAAGAAGGACACACAATTTTTACTATTTATAAAATACATTCCTGGATAACACTAGAGAATTGACTGGAAAACTACAAAAATATAACAGAATTAAATAAAAAAGTGGGTTAAAATTAATAAAATTCACATATATAACATCACTGTATATTGTTACGTATAATAACAACAAAAGATACGGAAACAGACCAACAAAGAAAGGCACAGGATTCATATAAAGAAAATATTTAAAAAATAAAAACTCCTACAGGACACAAAAGCAAGGACAGATACAGAAACAGAAAGTTCTTGGACAGAAATACTCGACATCAAAAACACTCATTTTAACTATAATTAATTTATAAGTTGAATGTGTTTCTAATAAAAATGTAGTTTAAAAACTTCATGTAACAAGCTTACATATGGTCAAAACATTAACAGAAAGAGTAACCAGGACACTTTTAGGGAAAAACATCACTGAGATAAGTTAGCACCACCATATTATGAAGCACAGTTGAAAACATTAACAGTTGGGGCATCTGGGTGGCTCAGTGGGTTAAGCCTCTGACTTTGCCTTAGGTCATGATCTCGTGGTTCCTGGGTTCAAACCCCACGTTGAGCTCTGTGCTGACAGCTCAGAGCCTGGAGCCTGCTTCGGATTCTGTGTCTCCCTCTCTCTTTGCCCCTCCCCCACTCATGTTCTGTCTCTTTTTCTCTCAGAAATAAACATTAACAACAACAACAACAAAAAATAAAGATTAACAATTAAAATTGTGACAATAGCTCATGAAAAGAACTAATGGGATAGAAGAGAAAGTTTCATGTGAACTCCAAATAAATGAGAAAGTGTATGATATAATAAATGCAACATCTCAAATTGGTGGGAAAAGGTGAACTATCTAACATACTGCATGTAGAAAATGGCAGAATAGTCTAAAACTATAATTGCTGATTGCCACCTCCTATGGTACCCTGGGATAAATTCCAAATGCAACAATGATTTAAACGTACAGCATGAATTTATAAAGTCATTAATAGAGGATAGCAAATAATTGTAACCTGGGGTTGGCATATCAATAGAGAGATGGACAATGATGATGAACACAGACTTTACAGAAAAAGTAACAGGATGGGCTTGTATGTAAGCATAGGAAACGTACTCAAACTTACTCATGAGGACATGGATTAAAAAATATATATGTTATTTTTATCTATAAGATTGGCAAAAATCCACATTGGATATGACATATAGCTGGGGAGACTGCAGACCTATCCACTCTCAGACCTGACAGTTAGAACTGTAAATTGTCATGAGCCCCATGGAATACAATTTGGCATTATCACTAAAACTTACAATTGTATATGCCGTTTGGTAAATGAGAATTTACTGCACTAATATATCAGCACACATTCAAGGTGACACAGGCTCCGTGTCATTTATTTCTTCATTGCCAGTGAAAGAGTAACTGGAATTGAAAATTCCATCTATAGTGGGTTTCTAACACAGTATTATATACATATGGAAGAATATTATGTAGCTGTGAAAATAGTTTTGAAGAAATTATTCAGTATTCATATTGAAAGAACCCCAGAATATGTGGTGAGCAGGGAAATAACCCAGCAGGTATAGGAATCAATTACTATTCATCCATCTATATATATTTTTAAATGCTTACTGGAAATCTGGAAATGAGCAAGGAATTAACAAAAAAGGTATCTCAGGTGGGGGACTAGATAAATGCAGTTATAATAGTCTTTTGCTTTTTACTCTCTCACACCATCCATGTACCTATATATTTGTATATGTATATATGGAATACATATAGATATATTTTACAGGTAAATGATCAGTTATATAATAAACTTAGAATATACAGAGAACACATACTTGTATACATGCATATATATGCATGCACAGAATTTGTATATATACAGATAGAATATGTATGTGGATATATATGTCCACATGTATATATTTGAATAGTTACTCAGAGGTTGAGAGGTGGTTTCAAACCCCAGACATTTCATGTCACTGCTATGTCTGTGACCTCGTACTGTCATCAACCTTGCCTTTCAGCAATAAATTTGCTACATGCTCTGATATTTCCCAGTCCCCACTTCCACCCAAGAGCAGACACGTGCCTCCCTCACATCTGTGAAATCACGGTTACTTATTTTGTGGCTGAATCTTGTCTTTATTGTCCTTTCCCCACAACATAACCACATAAGAACATGCAGTTCCTGAGAAACCTGTCCCTGTCATTTTCTGGTCTAATGTAGAGGTCTGTAGAGTAACTGAACGCTTGCTGTGCTTCCCTGATGTACCAGTGAGTAACCGGGCACTCGGAAGGCAAACTGCCTGCACTCTGAATTACCTTCTCTCTGCAGGAGGCGCGTTGTCTGCAGCCTGGACTGTGAGCGCATAGGTGCGCCCCACTGTCAGCGCCACCCCCTGAGCGATGGTGATGAGCCCCGTGGTTCGGTTGATGGTGAAGTCTCCCTGAGCCCCAACTAGGATTTCGTAGGTAATCTCCCCGTTGGACCCTTCATCTGCATCCACCGCGGTGAGCTGGAATGGGAAATCACAACATCAGTCTTCGGGGCTCAACTAACTTTCCACCACCATGTCATTCCACTCCCCCAACAAAAGGAGCTTGCTTTCAAAGGCAAAAAGTAGGAGAAGATAATTTCAAACAACGTATCAGATGAAGGATTAGTATCCAAGATCTATAAAGAACTTATCAAACTCAACATCCAAAACACAAATAATCCAGTGAAGAAATGGGCAGAGTACGTGAACAGACACTTTTCCAAAGAAGACATCCAGATGGCTAACAGACACATGAAAAGATGCTCAGCATCACTTATCATCAGGGAAATACAAATCAAAACCACAATGAGATACCACTTCACACGTGTCGGAATGGCTAAAATTAACAACTCCGGAAACAACAGAAGTTGGTGAGGATGTGGAGAAAGGGGAACCCTTTTGCACTGTTGGTGGGAATGCAAACTGGTGCAGCCACTCTGGAAAACAGTATGGAGGTCCCTCAAAAACTTAAAAATAGAACTACCCCATTGCCCAGCAATTGTACTACTAGGTATTTAACCAAAGGATGCAAAAATGCTGATTTGAAGGGGCACATGTATCCCAAAGTTTATAGTAGCACTATTAACGATAGCCAAACTGTGGAAAGAGTGCAAGTGTCCACTGACTGAAGAATGGACAAAGAAGATGTGGTAATATATATATAATGGAGTATTTACTCGGTGATCACAAAGAATGAAGTCTTGTCATTTGCAACAGTGTGGATGGACCTATGGATGAAGTATATTATTCCTGGTGAAATAAGTCAATCGAGAAAGACAAATATCATAGGATCTCATTCATACGTAGATTTTAAGAAACAAAACAGATGAACGTATGGGAAGTAAGGGAAGAAACAGAAATGAGAGGGAAACAAACCACAAGAGACCCTTATTGATAGAGAAAAAACTATGGGTTGACAGAGGGACGTAGATGGCGAATGGGCTAGGTGGGGAATGAGTACTACGGACGGCACTTGTTAGGATGAGCCCTGGATGTTGTAAGTAAGTGATGAATCACTGAATTATGCTGAAACCAATATTGCATTGCATGTTAACTAGCCAAAATTTAAATTTAAAAAAATGTTTATTGTAATAAAACCCAAACAAAACAAAACCCCCAAACAAACAAAGAAAGTAACATTAAAAATAAAAGTAGGTAAAGAAAGATCTCTTGGCACATTCACTCTTGTTGTCTTGAGCCAATGCTTCAGTGCTTGGATTCCGAAGCGATCACGGCAAGAAGGATTTTTTTTTTTTCTTATGAAAGTGATAAAAGTTTTGGATCTCGAAGAATATCTTTATTTTAATTTACTAAAGGAAGTAAGAGGAAAGCTCTAACAGAAAATCTAATATCACTATGGGAAATTTAATTTTTTTCCTCTACCTTCCCTCCTGTTCTGGACACATAAACACATATTACTGCCCGGTGACACTGGAGAAAATGACGTGGGTGAAGTTGGCCTTCATTACTCCCTTTCTTCCCTTTGCTCTTGATTTTTACATCCATAAGACTTTCCGTCTGTCTCTCAGAAAGTCTCTTGTCCTTGTACCCTCTTTATTTACATTTAGTTTAAGGAAAGGTCTTTAAATCTTATTTGTACCGATTTATGAAAGACTGCAAAAGGCCTAGGGTATTACTTTTGCAAAATCACAGAAATGCATCTGCAATTGTAGAAAATCTTATTAAAAATTAGACTGTCAAGCCCAAGAAAGATTTTTTTGAGAAAAGGGATTGAATTCAGAGGCCCTGAAATAACACCACACGAGCATTTGTAAGGCTAATTCGCATGTGGTTATAGACATTTGTTAAAACTACTGCATACAAGTTAGTTTCGGGTTATTATGTGTGAAAACAGTTAATGATTTAATTTAATAAAGCAAAATTAAGGAAAGAATAATCTAATGTGCTAAATAAGCCTTTTTGACTTGCTGATAAATATAAATTTACCCGGTGGGGATGGGGGGCATGGAGAAAAAATAGATTCTACTGGGAAATCTTGTGCATTTTACAAACATACACAGAATTTTTTGTCTTCATCATTCCAAAACTGATGGATGGAGATAAGAGAGCTGACCTCATATAGTTTACACATAAGGGGAAAACAACAAAAGTTTCTTGATGAAGTCACAATCTCATGGTTCATAAGATCAAGCCCCATGTCAGGCTCTGCACTGATAGCTTGGAGTCTACTTGGGATTTTCCGTCCCCATCTCTCTGCCCCTTCCTTATCATGCTCACTATTCTGTCTCTCAAAATAAATAAGTAAACTTAAAAAAAAGTAACTTTAAACTTAAAGAAAGGTTCCTGTTGAATAAAGAAAAAAATATATAATTGTAATAAATAAAACTACAGAGGGGCGCCTGGGTGGCTCAGTCGGCTAAATGTCCAACTTTGGCTCAGGTTATGATCTCACATTTCATGGGTTTGAGCCCTGCATCGGGCTCTGTGCTGACAGCTTGGAGCCTGGAGCCTGCTTTGGATTCTGTCTCCCTCTCTCTCTGCCCCTACCCTGCTCGTGCTCTATCAAAAATAAATAAACGTTAAAAAAAAATTTATAGAAAAAAATTTGTGACATTTTTATATCAATTTCTAGCCCCTAATTTTCTCTTGAATTCAGTTTTAAGAACACTGTGTTAATTAATGCCCAAATTCCATGTTCCCCACCTTAATAAAATGTAAACAAAGTACTTTACACACACCATCATGCCTAAGGGGAAATGCTATGCATACTATGTTCCTATTGTCATTATCAACTGCATTTATAATGATAATGTGCATAGAAACAGCAGCTACAAAAATAATTGAGAGGAAAGAAGGGAATTTGAGAGGCTGGCATTCAGTTAGCTGAGATTTGGGGGTGGACAGATGTGGCTGCCAGAAGGAAAAACATTTTATAAAATCATTCTGGACTTATGGGAGGATGACTGACATGGTCCTAAAGGCAAGGGAGAAGGAAACTATTTGCAGAAACAGAGCAGATGAGTGATGTATATTTATGGAGAACTATTCAAGCCAGACCAACTCAATTCTCTTTCATATGTGGGTAAAATTAGAAAATTAGTGGGTGGAGGAGCAGAGGAGATATCAATTTTGATTATAGTAAATCACCTAACATAATGTCTCAGGAAATCTTAATTAAAATTTAGCTCAAACTGGATTCAATATTAACATTCTTCCTGGGACTTAAGTTGGCTAAAGGAATTTAATGATTAATGGCAAGGCATCAAGTTAAGAAGTGTTGAGGGGCGTGCTGGGGGGACGTAGGTATCGTGGCTGGTCTTATTTAACATTTTCATGAATGATGTCAGAAAGGAGGATAAACTGGATAATAATTAAATTGAGGAAGGCACCCGTCTGGGAGGTGCTATAAATACCAAATAGGACGGCAACACACAGATGAGAAAAACAGTCCCCAAACTGCACAGCCAGCCAACCACGGAGGAGCTGATATATTCAGGGAACATCACTAGCTCCACAGAAACCATCCGGAAGCAGAGACTTTAACAAAGAAGCCCCAAATCAGTTCCACATGTAAGTGACGTATACAGCTCGATACTCCTTTTCAGTCTTTTAGAACTAAATCTTAACACAGTGGGCTAAGAGTCAACATAAGTGAGTCCCCACACATCAAACAAAACTATAGTGAAGAAATTATTGGTGGTCCAAGATTTGAAAAGGGAACGGAGACAGTGACTGAATATCCAAAAAATGGTAATTTCCCCTGCATAAGAGCTCAGCAACTCCACTGTGGTGGGGATTTCATTAATCACGCCCCAAGGACTGCAATCAGTGATCTCTGAGATGAAGGTGTTGAAGGTATTCCCAAAGCAGAGGGGAAATCTGCCTCTTAAGTCAAAGAGAATGGAGGAGGGGCTGACTTACACGGAGAGGCCAAAGTGTCGCTTGCAAGTTACCACAAACTAAAATAAAATCTATGATTTGTAACCGTTTTACTGAAACGTTATGATACTGAGATGGTGAGACCTTGCGTGTCGTGTGTCTATAGCTCTTTTCTGCAGTGTGCTACAGTCCTCTTCATGAAGTGTGACCCTAACCGCCACCCGTTAGGAGGACCCTAACCGCCTCCTCCTTGCTATTCCTATATGTGCGTGCTCCAGACAGCCCAAGCCACCCCTCGCTGCCACAAGAAATAAAGATAAAGATGAATAAATAAATACAACATTCTGAACTGTCCCTGCTATTCCTGTCTAGGTCTGGCTGTGGTTTATCTCTCTCTTCAATCTCTTTCTTGTGCCTGAGAAATGGAAAAAAAAAATATGGCTTTATGTAAAAAGACAAATATAAAGAATGTTGGGTCATAAACTGAACAAAAACTTAAATAGGAGTCTCACAAAAGAAGGAAGGATTAAATAAAAGTCATAGTTCATACAGAGAGAATCATCAGACTTAAGCTATAGTAAAGCGTGAACAAGGTATTTTTATGTGCATGGTGGCTAAAGTGACCATGACTAAGTATGTCGAGCAGTTGACGTTTTTGCCTCCTGGGCATCCTGGACCTTGCTTCTACTAAAAGCCACTCACTTTCCTCGGAGAGCCGCTCACCGCCTCGCAGCCCATGCTTGGCTGGGGCTGGTCTTAGCTCCGGCAATGGGAGTGAGATTCTGGCCTGGACACTGCTTGGTTTCACAACTGGCAAGTTATCCAGGCTGCACACTCAGGGCGACTCCTGGAACCACAGGAGAGGGTAGCTCTGCATTTCTTGAGGACCCTACTGGTCAATTCATATCTGACATTTTCCTCATGTTTATGTCTGCATTGGGTCTTTCCAAGACTGAGATCCATGAGAAGAAGATGATGCCAGGAAACAGGGAGAAAATATCAGTGATGACACTCTTTCCACTTATGCCTGAGGCAAATTCACCACTGAACTTTTATGATATATGAACCAAAAATGTACTTGAAAAAAAAAAAAAGAAAAAGCGAGTTTACTTTGAAATTATGTCAATTCAACCCTAAAAAAACCAAATACTATAGGAAAAAAATGTTATGACTAGTTATTCTCCTTGGCTTCCTTTGTGACTATTCTTCAGGGGTCTTGTACTTTGAGGTTTTGCTGTGTGGTGCCATGTGGTCATTAATACATCAACCATCTTTGATCTAATGTATGATTATTCACGACAATAGTCAAGGGTCACGCTACGCAAGTCGTAGAGTTGCCCTTGTGTACAAATCATGATTAGCTATTTAAAAAGTAATAAAAAAAATAGGTATACACAGATAAAGAACAAGTATATATTTCCCTGTAGTAAAGCAATTCTTTTTTAAACAAAGCAAATTATCTAAATGAATTAAGAATTTATAAAAATGTATGCTTCTTAGAATGTCCTTCTTCCTCCTGTTATTACTCATGTTAACTATTCAAACCAGGCAGACAAAAAACTCGAGACGTGTGTGTAAGTTTTGTAGATATTTAGTCCAAGGTAAGGTCATAAATACTCATGTTTAGTTCTTTTTAAAATGAAGTTCAATTTGCAAAGTGAATTTTGGATTGATGGCATGTAAAAACATGTAAAGCCGAGTTTAGAAGAGTCTGGAAAATTCTGTATCCTTCCACAAGAGTTATAGAAGTAAGCCAACTGAGATCACTTGGTGATAATAATAAAAGCAGAATTAATTCCTGAACTTAATTTAGGGAAAATAATAATCTTGAGAAAAACATTCATTTCTAAATAATTAATGAAAACATACAATGGTCCTAAGCACTGTGCTGTGCTAGGAGCTGGCGGTAAGTTAAAGGTGGTCAATAAAAAGTGGGCTCTCCTTCTTCTCCTTCCTCTTTCCTCCTCCTCTTTTTTCCTCCTATTCCCTGTCTTCCTTCTCTTCCTCCCTTCTCCCCCTCCTCCCCCTCCTTATCCTCCTCCCCTTCCTCTCTTTCTTTCCCCTCCCCTCCTCTCCTCCTCCTCCCCTCCTCTTCCTCTTTCTTCTCCTCCTTTCCCCTCCTTTCTTTTCCTTATTTTTAGAATTAACCATCGGCAGAAGAAAGTTATTTACTTGTTTTTTAATTTTTTAATTTTTATTTTTGAGTGAGACAGAGCATGAGCAGGGCAGGAGCAGAGAGAGAGGGAGACACAGAATCAGAAGCAGGCTCCAGGCTCCGAGCTGTCAGCACAGAGAGCGATGCGGGGCTCGAACTCACAAGCTGTGAGATCATGACCTGAGCTGAAGTCAGACGCTTAGCCGACTGAGCCACCCAGGCACTCCAACAGAAGAAAATTATTAATAAAACTAGGGCATCTATACTGACATGTTGTGGCAAGTACTACTAGAAATGAACATAAACAATGAGTGAGCTACAGGGTAGGTGTGAAAGCCCATTGGCATGGGTCACATGGAAGTTGGGAGTGAAAGATGGGCACATGATTGAAGAAGATGGATTACACACAGTCATTGGAAAAGGGAAGGGCATGTGTGAGGACCCTGAGGAAAGGGGAGTGGATAAGGGTCTTGGGGACCCTGAATGTGATGACCTGGAGAAAGAGTAACACGTGACGAAGAAGGGCGACATGTAGAGGCAAGTGATGAACTTGAATCAGTGTGTGACAACTGAATACTGAAAGGATTTACTGGTATTTGAGATCTGATCCATATGGTAGGAAAATCCAGAGAGAATGCCATCATGGTGGGTCAGAAGTTTACAGAGAATAGCGGTGAATTCATTGAATGGTTCTTATTTATGACAAAAATTACAACTGTGCTTATCTCCAAAAAATGGATCAAAACAGTCACACCTGACTTAGAGAACAAAATAAATTTGAAGGAGGAAAAGTTGTGGTCAACAGCACAGACACCAGTCCGATAATGAAGAATGTGGCCGTACTTGTCTGTGGCGCGCACAGGCTCCAGCTCTCCCATAGCCTTCTGCTGCCTGATGACGCAAAGTGTTCACTCTGGGACCCTCACCACCTGGATATCCGTTTCAATCTAGTGCTTTTTATTATTAAGGGAGATAATCTATTAATAAGGAATTTCTTGGTATTCCAGCCTCCAATGCATTTCACCTGGAGAGTATACAGGGATGGTGCTGCGGTGAGGACTTCCTTAGGAAATACTCACTGTGAAAGGCACTCTATGTCATTTCAAGAACCTCAGATAGTGTCTGGGGCTGGTCTAGTTTGAGTTTTAGCCAAGGCAGACAAGACCGCATTGGGTCACCCGACATTCACTTCTGTTTCCCAGTATGTCATGCCGGATTCCTTTCATTTTGTATTTTGCATTTAATGTAGGTTATTCTTCTGTTTCTCTCTTGGCCTATTTGTGAAAATATCACAAGTGCAGTTCTTGAAGGCTTGTGTGATATGTTGCAGAATTATGCTTTTGCTAAACAATTTGTGATTTTCCAATTCTCTTCAGACAGTAAGGGATTACTGAAATAATCCCCTTTGATTATTTAATTCAGCAGAACAAGGACTCAGTGCCCCAGCACATCTGTTATCTTACAGTTCTTATTAGACACATAGACGATGCCTAGTATGAAATGTAGGGTCTTATAAAATGAATACATTTGCATAGAAGTGATATAAAAATATATGGAATTTTCCTCTGATAAACATAAATTACAATCACGACTTGTAATTGATTCATGAAAATATTCACTGAAATTATTTCAGTAGAAAGAAAAAAAAGTGCTTTCTTCCTGTTAATACAATGCCTTTATGTTATTTAATTCATGTGTTTCTCTCCAATTCATCACAGGAATCCCTATTTTCAAAATTCTACTCCTTCCTTTATACAATACACGTGGCCCCATCACTACTCCTGACTGAAACTGCTCTTTCAAAGGGGCATCTAGGAGGCAGGACTTCTGGCTCTTGTGGTAGGAGGAGACTGGATAATCCCTTCCCAAAAAGTAACAATCTAAGCAAAATTATCAAAAACACCACTTAGAGCTCTACAAATTCACTGAAGTAGAGAATTGAGAGAAATTATTCATGAAAAACTGTTGCGACATTAGGGAAGGAAAGCAGGGGTCAGTGGCCTTTGTGCTTGGGTGTCACTCTACCCCCCACATCCCTCAAGTACAGAAGGTTTGGCACAGAAGGTTTATAAAAGCAGGGCTGGCCATGAAAAGCAGCAGATCTGCTTTAACACAAGATAGACAGAATCTGGTGTGGAGTTAAAAGACCCAAGAACAAACCAATTTGACAATAAATTATATTAAAAAAAAAAAAGACTGAAGCACAGTGGGAAATGAGTGAGGAATCTTCTCAGCTCTGCCCATAGGAGTTGTGGAGTTGGGGGTGTCTCAGCTGAAGTAAGCTGGGACCAAGCCAGAAATTTAGCAGAAAATACAGATAATGAGAGCCCAATAGAAGGGCTATACAGGCTCTGTTCATGTCTGAAACTACTAGCATGCAGACAGGAGACATGGGAAGGCTTGGGGAATCTCCATGCCGACAGGACACCCTGAGCACGGCCTGAACGTTCTGTGCTCAGCCCAACCTCCGCTCAGATCAACCGGTAAAGGTGTTTGTGCAAACCTCAGTGGAAATCACTGGCTGGCATTAAGATATAGAGAAACAAGAACAACTCCTAAAAAGCCAGCTAAAAATTGAAAATAAGAATCAAAGCAAAAATCATGCACAGACGTTAGGAGTCACAAACCTAACAGAGACAGGTTCAGCAGATGAAGTCTGTATACGTTATTAAAAGAAAACAAAAACACTTCATAGTTCATATCAAGATCCAGAAGTACTACAATATAGAGTTAAAACAAACGTGGTAATTAAAAAATAAATCTAGAGATCGTTAAACAAAAAATTATTCTGACACTTGCTAACATGGTAAGGAAGGCATTGTCCAGGCCCTTTGTGATATGTGTCAGGACTATCAGCATAGGGGAGAAGGAGGGCTCAGCTCAACTCCAGCTGAGGACTTCCAGCTATTGACCAGAGTGGATGGAAAATTATTAACGGAAGACATCAAGTGTAGGGGGATTTTTGTTAAAACAACTTAGCAGGATTTTTGCAGAAGGCAGGCGAGGGTGATCAGATACCAGGGTAGGCAATGAGGGATTTGATCGGATACTGAGGTTAGGGGCTGTCTATAACGAGGGGAACAGGATTCTTGCTGAAACTGGGCTGGGCCGACCAAAGACAAGGCCCAACCATGAGGCCTAATTGAAAAGGCTCACCATAGCTGAACTAAAGTTTGCTCAGGGAGAGAGTTTCTGTCAAGAACTAAGAGGTCCATGGATCTGAATAATAGATACAAAGAAGAAGTGCACCTAGACACATCACACCCAAATTGCTGAAACACAAAGAATATCTTAAAAGCAGAAAAAAAATAAGGACTCATTTCATAAAAGGAAACAATGTGTCATTCACGGCTGACTTCTCATTACAAATAATAGAGGTCAGTAAGCATAGGAATGACATATTCAAAGGGTTGGGATGAAAAACAACCACCCTCTGTCAACCAAGTATAATATATCTGGTGAGACAATCCTTCAAATTGAAGGCAAAATAAAGACATTCAATCATTTATATAATACATCATATTGATGAAACAAAGGATGGAACCACATGATAATCTCAATAAATACAGAAAAAGCAATTGGTAAAACTGTCCATTTTCAAAAAAGGTGATTCAACAAACTAGAAATAGAAGGAAACTTCTTCAACGTGACAAAAACTATCTACAAAGCCACCAAAAGCTGGCATTATACTTAAAGATAAGGGCTCAATACTTTCCCCTAAGATCAGGAGCACAAAAAGGATGCTCTCACTACTTCTATTCAACATTGTACTGGAGGTTCCAGGCAGTGCAATAAAGTATGTAAAAGAACAAAAATAGGGGCGCCTGGGTGGCGCAGTCGGTTAAGCGTCCGACTTCAGCCAGGTCACCATCTCGCGGTCCGTGAGTTCGAGCCCCGCGTCGGGCTCTGGGCTGATGGCTCGGAGCCTGGAGCCTGTTTCCGATTCTGTGTCTCCCTCTCTCTCTGCCCCTCCCCCGTTCATGCTCTGTCTCTCTCTGTCCCAAAAATAAATAAAAAACGTTGAAAAAAAAAATTAAAAAAAAAAGAACAAAAATAATAAAAGGCATTGGATTGTTAGGATGAAGTAAAACCATACTTATTTGAAGAAGATACGGTTATCTATGTAGAAAATGCTAAGTAATCTACAAGAAACCATGAAAGCTAGCAAATGACTACCAAGGCTAAACAAAATCTGTTGCATTTTCTTTCTTTTTTTACATTTGTGGTGAGCAATCCCAAAATAAAATATTTCCATTCATGATGGCTTCAAAAATGACAAAATAACTATGAATAAATTTAGCAAAATATGTGCAAAATGTACACACCAAAATCTACAACATTGCTGAGATAAATGTAAAAGTATATGGAAAGAGAGTCCATGTTCACGGATTGAGAGATTCAATACTTAAGATGGAAATTCTCCACAATTTATTTGATTTATAAATTCACTATAACCTCTACCAATATCCTTATCAGGCTTTGTTTTGTAGAATTTGTCAAGTTAATCCTAAAATTTCTATGGAAATATAAGGGACCCAGAATAGCCACAGGAATTTTAGAAAAGATAAATAATTTAAAAAGACTTATACTATATGATTTCAAAATATACTATCAACCTACAATAATCAAGACAATGTGGCTTAGGAATAAAGTAAACATATAGATTAATGGAACAGAAGTTCAGAAATAACCTCTTCCATTTATGGCTAACTGATTCCCAACAAAGATACCATGGTAATTCAAGGATGAAAAGATAGTTTTTACATGGTGAGACAATTAGATATTTCTATGCAGAAGATTAAAAAAATAGAGATGAACTGAAACCTTTATGTCACAGCATTTAAAATGGATCACTTGTACAACATAAAAGCTAAGAGTATGAGCCTCACAGATGATAACAGAAAATGTTCATGAACTTACTTGGCAAAACCTTCTCAAAAATGACACCAAAAGCATGATACACAAAAAAAGAAAAAATAATAATAAATTAAACTCTCTCAAAATTAAAAGCTTTCATCTTTTAAAACCACTGCTAAGAATATGAGAGACACAACACAGACTTTGAGAAAGTATGTAGTAATCATATATCGGATAATGGACTTGTGGTCATAACTTACAAAGAAGAATTACAAGTCAATATGAAGAAGATAAGCAGTACAAATAAGAAAATGGGCAGATGATTTGAATAGACATTACATCAAAAATAGAAAAATCACTAACAGGCACATGAAAAGATCTCAAAATCAAGACTCCTTCAGGAAATGAAAATTAAAACCACAATGAGATAGGGCAAGGTACCTGCTATGGTGGGCTTAATAAAGACTGACGATACCAAGTGTCAGTGATGATGTGGACATGTAAAACGGTACAGTCGCTTTGGAAAGGAGTTTGGCAGTTTCTTGAAAAGGTAAGTGCGTATCTCTTACATGACTGAGCAAGTCTACTCCAGGTATCTACATATACACCCAGTAGAAATAAAAAAGTGTGTGTCCATAGGGAGGCCTACAGAGAATTCATAGCCACGTTATTCATATTCTCCCAAACTGGAACAGTTCAAATGTTCATCAGTTGCTGAACAGATTAATAAAACCTGGTGTTTTTATACAATGGAAGACTACTGAGAAATTCCAAGAAAGAGAACTACAGTACTGAGTCACGCTACAACATAGATGGCTAAATACAGTCACAGTGCTGCTACTAAATATACTATTGAGTCATGCTAAATGAAAGACACCACCTCTCCTCCCCCGAAAAAGATTACCGCATGTTGTACGATTCCATATTTTTGAGACTTTTAGACAAGGCACATTTTTTTAGAGATAAAAAGCAGAACTAGGGCCCCAGGGTCAGGGCTGGGGGGAGTATTAACGGCATTAATGGCAAGGAGCCATTCTGGGTGATGATGATGTTTCGACCTGGATTGTGGTCACTGTTACATAAGTGTCTAAATTTACTAGAAAATCACCCTGATGATGAATGTGTATTAGGACATGTAAATTATGCTCAATGATGCTCTCCAAAATTACGAAGGAATGTAGAATCTTTACCCATCCTTACCCATTTTGCCTTTCTAATGCATTGACAGGATATCATTCAGGCCTACCAGAACCATTCTAATTATTCATTCCTTGTCTTGTGATTTGATTCACTTTTCTCCTTTCTTTCTTCCTTCCAATGCACATTTCAAAGTTTAGGTCTTGGTTGTATTTCATAAACAGGTGTTTCTATCTTTGAAACCACTATGACCTCCTCTACTCTCAGGTTAATTGTCTTCAGCTCCATGTTATTCCATGACACCTTTTCAAACCTACCCCTTCTTCCTGGGAATGGACAGAAGGGAAAGTTCTGGAAGGCAAGGAAACATCAGCCTTAGGGAACAAAGGTAGAACACGATCAGCAAATCCCACTCTGGAATGCTGAGCCTGTGTTAAGAAGAGTAATAAAAGGTAAACCAGGTAAAAATGTAGAATATGGAATGAGAATAAACAAAGATTTAAAGGAAGCATATCGTTATACTTTTCTCTGAGAGAACACTTCAGAGCAAGAATATAACCCTGTCAATGGCTCCTCTCAGATGTGATATTGAGTTGTGGCTGATGCTAGAGGAGGCCACTGCATTTGGCTTTTGTATGAAGCCAACGTAGAAGACCCACCTGGGATCACTTGGAAATGTAGCTCTCCAGGGTACCTTTTGTGTGGTTTGGACAGATTCGAGGTTAACACAGTATTGTCTCATGAGAGACAAATGCCTGGTACGCTAAGATGATGCCCAGAAGCTTATGTCTGTGAAAACTTATACCTGGGGGATGGTGTATGGTTATGATGCCAGACCAGATGAAACCCAGAGTTTCCTGAGAGATAGTCTCTACTGCTTACTCTGGTATTGAAAAATGCATGGTATGTGAGAAAAACCTGATTTTTTTTTGGAAAGTGGAGAAAATAACATAGCAATATTAAATGAAGTGTGCTGTGTTAAATGTTTAACCTCTTGGCCTCAGCTCTATGATATAATAAAGGATTTCAGGTTCACTTATGCAGTCAGATCAAAATGAAACTTGAGTGGATATTGATTTCCTGGATAGAAAGATTATTTGGGGGGCGCCTGGGTGGCGCAGTCGGTTAAGTGTCCGATTTCAGCCAGGTCACGATCTCGCGGTCCGTGAGTTCGAGCCCCGCGTCAGGCTCTGGGCTGATGGCTCAGAGCCTGGAGCCTGTTTCCGATTCTGTGTCTCCCTCTCTCTCTGCCCCTCCCCCGTTCATGCTCTGTCTCTCTCTGTCCCAAAAATAAATAAAAACGTTGAAAAAAAAATTAAAAAAAAAAAAAAAGAAAGATTATTTGGAAAGGCAACCTAAAACTCACCAGCTAGGTAATAACCGTGGAGAGAGATTTGTTGGAGAAAGAATTTAATTTATGTTAATTTATGTTTGAAAAACTTTCATACAGAGTTGAATATCACTATTAACACTTATGAAAAGGTGTAAGTAAAAACGGATGAAGGAAATAACTAATCTTTAAAATGTTGAAGAAATATTAGGTAATCTACTTAGGGAAAGATATAGTCGGAAATGTATTTTGCAGAGGGAATTCTAACTCCTTACTGGATAAAACATATTCTCGTGCTTACCAGTGTTCTAGGAAGTCTGCTTTTATTTATTAGGTATTATAGAAGTTGCTATAACAAAAATTTCAGGAGAATGCCTCAGGTATATGTATCAAGGGGGTAAAATATCCTGAGTGTGGATGATTTAGAAGACATTAGAAATTGTATTTAGAAACAAGACTTCCACTAGGCTATTGTCATACAAGTTACATTGTTAACTGCCCTGTATCCTAACCTGAAGCTAAATAAACTTGGAGCTACAAGAGGCCTATTGGATCTCAAGGTTGGCAGTCAGTCTGAACCTAAGACCATTGCCTCTGGTCAAGCAAACTGGGCAATCTAGTCATCTCCACATTATGCTCTCTGCAGCCTTAATGTGAACTTTGAAGCTAAAAAGCATATGGGGCTACTAATCAGCCCTCTCCTGTTGGGCACGTCCCAGACTAATCTAAGATGGCAGTCACGTCAGTTGAGTGGGTGTTTAGCAAAGGTATCTTTCAGGTGTATAATTCAGGAGGAGGTATGAACACCATTAACACCACCATGATCATTAATATTTTAGGGACCATTAAAAGGGTTGTTACTGGAGATGGTTACTCTCTTAGGTGTTCCTATCCCCGATAAAAAGCCCAAGAATAAAGCTGCAACAGTAAGACTTTTAAAAGTGTTTCTTTATATTGCCTGAGAATTTGGAGGGCTTGCTCCCTTTCTGTGGCGACTTCATAATCCTTGTGTAGAGCCTCACTGAATCTCATTACTCAAACTCTGAGACTGTGAACTGTAGACCTTAGATGCTTTCAAGCCTGTACGTTCTCTCATGCTCAGTTCCTACCTCATTACCTCGAATACAGATTTCCTCAAAGTTGGCTTCCATAAGTTGACACAGCCCATGCCTTAACTCATCAATTGAAGGACCCTATGTAAAATACTTCTTTAATAAATCTTCCACTGTCTACAATGCTGAATTGCCTACAGGCAGAAATGCCTATAAAGACAGGAACTTGGGGAACAAAGCAGTGCATACTTGGCTTAGTGAAAGAAAGGCAAAACTTTTACCATTCAGTTCCTCTCCTCTCCACCGGCATTAGGAGTGGTATCTCCCTTACCTTTGGTTGTACGCATCCATCTCCAATAACCTCACACCCCCTTCCCTGCCTGTGTGCACTGACTGTCCTCATAGGTTCAGGCAATGAAGCCCTCCCAGCTGCTCAGGCCCTAACAAACCATCCTCCCCACTCATGTTCTAAAGGACACTCATAATATTCTCATTCTTTTCCATGTAATATAGAAAATTCAATAGTGGTTTGTGGGGCCTGGGTAGCCGACTTGGCTAAGTGTCTGTCTCTTGATTTCAGCTCAGGTCATGATCTCACAGTTCATGGGTTTGAGCCCCATATTGGGCTCTGTGCTGACAGTGCAAAGCCTGCTTGGGATTCCCTCCCTCTCTTTCTCTGTCTCTCTCTCAAGATAAATAAATAAACTTAAAAGAAATTCAATAATGGTTTGAGATATTTTCTTAAAAATTTTTTTAATGTTTATTTTTGAAAGAGGGAGGCAGAGCATGAGCGGGGAAGGGGCAGAGAGAGAGGGAGACACAGAATCCGAAGCAGGCTCTAGGTTCTGAGCTCTCAGCACAGAGCCCGACGCGGGGCTTGAACTCATGAACTACGAGATCATGACCTGAGCCGAAGTCGAACGCTTCGCCGACTGAGCTCCCCGGTGCCCCGGTTTGAGATATTTTCTGGTGACTCCACTGTGAATGGAGATGACCTCTTACAATATATATGGAACTCCTCAGGGGTTAGCACTTTCTTCATCCTTTTCCAGAGCATCTAGGTTAGCACCAGGCACATAAAAATCTATATAAATTAAATTATAATTTGTCTAAGAAAATACATATTTAACATGTGTTTGTAACATGCATGTATATTAGGGCTTGTTCAATGGTATTTTTGCTTGTTTTATTTGCCAAACTGAATGAGGAAGTTTACTATGCTTCCAAGAAATCTCCTCTGCTCTATTTGAAATATTGGCTTTTTCCTAAGATTCCCTATCTTTGAAATGTCTCAATATGCAAGTATTTTTCTTATACTCAAATGATTATGCTTTGACATTGTAGCATAATTTACTGCAAGAGGGAGTTGAGGGGAGAAGAGACCTTTATTCTTTGTTTGAAACAATAGCTGGAAAAAAAAGGTAACATACTTTGGTATAAAGAAAATATATATATATATTATATATATATATATATATATATATTAAACATTTTTATTTCTTCTAGTTTCTAAATTTCAAATCAATTACCTAGTAAACCAGAAATATGTAGAACTGTAATGATGAGAAATAATATTGTCAGAATTTAAAATGTACAATGTAGATGATATTAAAAGCAATCACATACAATTAAACAAAAAGCTTTATAAAGATGCAAGCATTTAAGCATTACTTATTGAAATTCACCACGGACAGCTTTCACTGTGACAATCCAAAACATGCTAGATAAATATAAAAGTAAATTAACTTAATTGCCTTTACAAATAGATTTTCTTTGAAAATCTGGGTTTCTATATATATCAGGGAAGGGGGATGATGATTGAAAAATAATATAAAAGCCAAATGCAAGAATTAATTTTTACATATACAAGTTAAAAATGCAGATGTTGGTGATCACTGTATTGATTTCATTAATATTTCCCCCAAGTTTATCAAATGGGAAAGCTTACTCTACACAACATAACTCCTGGGGTCTTAAGAGCCATTCACATGTTAAAACATTTCATAATGTTCAGCTGAATTATCCGAGCCATATTTATCATCATGATAAAACAAAAAATATATTCCCTTTTTCCCTATGACTGAAGGTCAGAAATTAAATGTTAGTGGTTCCTTTTCTCCTTATGATACTCAACACAATGAGTGATTTTCCAGTAAGTGTGTTAATTATTCCTCTTTGCTTCTCTAAAGCATATGTGATTACTTTCTCATGACATGTTTTCCGTCAGATTGTTTAGCCTCTCAAGAGCTTTCACTGGAAAAATTCTTCTGACTAATCAAGCTAGAAAGTACTACGTTCTAGGATGCTATTCAAGAATGCAAATACACCTGAAGTTTAGTTGATTAGTTTTTAAATCACTTTAACCTGAAACATAGATAATTTCCCAACAGCCATACAATAAATTAAAGAACACTTATTTTACCCACATCCATTAATCCCTTTATCCATTTGTTCATTAAATAAAAATGTATAAAAGGTTTACTATGTACCAGGTGTTGTGCCAGATGTCGAATACAAATTCTAGTGAAACAAGACAGAGAGAGAAACTAACCAAGTCTACGCTGCATTTGAGCTTATTAACTATTAATGTGAGAAACAGATAATTAACATTAGAATAAGAAATTCTGAAATATGCTATGAAGGAAGAATCAGGATGCTCTGGGATAAAGAGGGAGTATAATTTAGGAAGGGAGTCCTAGAAGGCTTCTTTGAGGAAGAGACACTTAAACTGAGATCTTAATGATGACCAGCATATGCATAGAAGTAGAAGCATTCAAAGAACAAGAGAAAAGCAGTTGGTAAGAATCAAACTGGAGAGTAATCAGCAGACAGGTCATGTGAGACAGTGACTGACCTCTATTCCTAGAGTTGTGGGAAATCACCAAAGGCATCAGCATGGCAATGATTGATTTGCTTTCAGGTTTGCAAGAGTCCTGTGGCTGCCAAATGGAGAAGGGAAGACAGGAGATAGAATGAAGCCCAAAGAAGGGCCCGCCTGGTCAGCATGAATGATGAAGGCAGCTCTTGGGAGGATAGAGGCTGTGGGAAAAGACTCGAGCAGGCGCATTTGGCTCGTACATAAGGAGGAACCAGTAGGACTTGGTAACCGACAGAGAGGAGGGAGTAAATAACGTGCCAGGAATGACTCCGCTTTCAAACCTGAGCACCTAAAGGGAAGGTGGTGCTTTTTCACAGGTGCGAAATCTCATCCACATGAACAAAATACAGATGGCGTAATGAGGTTTCGAATTCGACATGGGCAACTAACCCATATAAATTAAGAGTTGTGATTTTAGGCATATATTCTCATTCTAATGCAAGTGGGCTTGGGTAAGAAATTGTATGGTCTTCATTAAAATTAAATTGTTTCAGGGACACATGGGTGGCTCAGTCGGTTAAGGGTCTGACTTCGGCTCAGGTCATGATCTCACAGTCCGTGAGTTGGAGCCCCGCGTCGGACTCTGTGCTGACAGCTCAGAGCCTGGAGCCTGCTTTGGATTCTGTGTCTCCCTCTCTTTCTGCCCTTCTCCTGCTTGTGTTCTGTCTCTGTCTCTCAAAAATAAATGTTAAAGATAAATTTAAAAAATTTAAATTGTTTCAAATACCAAAAATAAATGAATTTTTTTTTACAAATGTAAAAATATGCTTACATTTTTGTAAGGTTTGCTCATCAAATCTATCAGGTATTTGCTGAAATACTAAATTCCACCAAGATTTTAAATAAATATACCCCTCAGACGTTAGTCATGATATCACAAACCCAAACACACACACACACACACAACACACACATTCACCACAGAGAACAATGTCATTATTTGACATAAAATAAATTGTCAAAAGGCATTGATATATGACATGGGTTTATCCTAATTTTCTTTATAATGTTGGAAATTATGAAAAATCATTTTAATATATAATTTTATGTGTAGTGTGTATGTTCCTCCACATAGTACTAACTAGTACCCATAACAGAGAAGGATATATACAGATAAGGCAGTAAAGGTTATTAATAATCATAAATGCTTTATATATTCCATGAGAATAATTCAATAATAATAATAACTAGATAACATTTATACGAGACATATTTTCAAGTACAAGTGTAGCAGTAGTTTATATAACTAATTAAAGCTCGGAACACCTTTGTGAAGCTGATACTATAATTATCACCTTTTGCAGGTTAGAAAATGAAAGCAGAGATGACTAAGCTCTTTGTATGGAGACACATAAGGATCCGAAGTGGGGACACAGGTAGTTGGGCTCCAGAATCTCTTGTCTTTAAATTGGATTCGGTGTCAACTCTGTCACTTATAAACGTTGTGAATTTGGACCAATCATGTATCAGTGTATCGACTCAAATTCTTTATTGAATGATGATGTGAACAAGAAATATTTTCAAAGTAGTTTCAAGCTCTAATATGCAGTGACCTGTGACACAGCCTAAGTTAAATGTATCAGCAACATCTTCAGTGCAGAGTGCTTCCTAAAATATATATTTTTCAATGTTTATTTATTTTTGAGAGAGAGAGAGAGAGAGAGAGCGAGCAAGCAGGAGAGGGGCAGGGAGGGGGGTTTTATAGAGAATCCGAAGCCAGTTAGGCACTGTCGGCAGGGATCTCGAGGGCTTGAACTCATGAACCGCTTGCAGTCAGACACCCAACCAGCTGAGCCACCCACGCACCCCACTGGACTGTTTTCTACATGAAGCGCAATAAAGGCGTAGCCTGGCTGAAACTGTGGACTTAGAGAGAGGGCCCTGGGGGATAACACTCTGAATGGCAGTGGGAATTCTGAAGCGAAACAAAATGTGTTTGTAGAATGAGGCTTTTTCTAGACTGACTGGGAAAGCTTTGGGGGAATACATTCCATGGCTATCTGGCGAAGCCCTACCGTGAGGAAGTGATGTGCTGACCAGTGGTGGTTAGACATCATGAAGAGTTCCTGTCCTAAAGGAATTTACAGTTCAGCAGGGGGACAGGCGTGTAGGCGCCAACCTTACTGCAAGTTGCGGTAAAACGTGAGCCAGATAACCGTTGCCAGATGGATGTGTGGGAGTATGCTGAAAGGAACAATTCATTCCGACTTGCTAGAGAAATGAAGGCTTTATTTAGAAAATAGCATTTGAGGGACACCTGGGTGGCTCCGTCGGTTAGGCATCCAATTTAGGCTCAGGTCACGATCTCGCGGTTTGTGGGTTCGAGCCCCGCGTCGGGCTCTGGGCTGACGGCTCGGAGCCTGGGGTCTGCTTCAGTTTCTGTGTCTCCCTCTCTCTCTGCCCCTACCCAGCTTGTGCCCTGTCTCTCTGTCTCTCAAAAATGAATAAACATTAACAAAATTAAAAAGGAAAAAAAAAACCTCTAAAAAGTAACATTTGAACTGTGCAAGATATAATTTCGTTCAAACCTTGAAATTTCAAAGATGTCGGTAATATTTCATGCTGAAGTTAAACAAAACGAACAAAATAAAACCCTCTATATGATGTCAAAGTCAATTACACGGAGGGATGTGCCAGGAGAAGACGAACATATTTGAGGTGTGACAGAGATGTGCTAGACGACACGCATAGAGATTGGGCCCTTCCTCGGGTGAGGACCCGTCCTGCCTCGTGTTTTGGAACAACCACCTGTGGGAGGGGCGTGAGGCATCTTCAGAAATAGGGTTATGGGTCAGAGTCCCCTGTAGTAGCCTAATTCACCACAGGGCATAGACACAGAAAGGGAAGTAATGGCAGATCCATTTTGAAATAGAAATTCCAGAACCTGGACATCTGGATCTGTGTAGGTGAAGGAGGGGATACAAAACAGAAATCTGAGCTTGCTGCTAAGGACTGTATGATCTTAGGCTCACTGGGCCCGTCCCAATGTAGCGGCTGCCTAAGAAGACAGGATGCGTGTGTGTGAGTCTGTGTTTCCGTATTAGATGAAAGATGATGGATTAGCTCATTTATCTCGGAGTATGTCCAATCTGAAGTGCCTGTCAGAAGCCTGCATTACCAACGTGCAACGGATACTTGAGCACCAGCTTGATGTTCAGGTGGCCACGGGGCATTTACCTTTGGGAGGTGTGAGTATGCATAGCGCTAATGACTAACAACATGGGAATACAGGACACAGAAAACTGCACGTTGATTTCTGGAGAATGTTAATATTTAAAGAATGAGACGTGAACAGGGAGCCAGCGACAAAGTACCTCAGTCACCAGGGAGGTTTACTATGAAACGGTACAGATGAGAGCTTTGCCCCGATGGAGGAGGGAGAAGTGCTCTTGTATTTGACAATTAAAGATGGACTCACGTGATTTGCAATTTTGTATGCTTCTCATGGTACCACGTCAGTGAAAGAAAATAATACCAATGAATAATTATAAGGAAATAAGTTAATCAGTTCTGCAAATGCATCAATCAGTCCAAGTGCCTGGATGGGTCAGGGTGGGAAGGCAGTGTGAGGCTGGACCTGGGAAGGGCATGGAGACCAGCACATGGGGAGACTCAGGAACAGTGACAGACCAACGGGATGGCGTCATACAGAGGGGACATGGCTGTAGTGGAGGGAAATGGAAAGAAATGGAATTATTAGTAGAGCATGGGTGAAGGTGAGGAAAAGGGGGGAGGATGAGTAAGAAGCAGGACAGAAGAAAATGGGAACTGAAGAACGAGAAAAATGGAAAGACGGGGGTAAGGAGCCAAGGACTCAGCACCACGTAAGACTCCATCTTGATACATTAGGGATTCCAATTTTCACACGTGTGAAACACTGGGAGGGCTCAAGATGGGTTTTCTCAAAACGGGCTGCATATTAGAGCTGCTTTGTTTTGTTAAATCAAACCTCTCACAGTGGCTCTACTGTGATTGGCAGATCACATATATAAAAATATCTCAGGGTGAAGTCTAGGCATCAATATTTAAAAAAAAATTAATGGTTATTTCTTGAGAGAGGGGTGGGGGAGGAGCAGAGAAAGAGGGAGGCACAGAACCCAAAGCAGGTTTCAGGCTCTGAGTTGTCAGCACAGAGCCCAATGTGGGGCTTGACCTCATAAACCATAAGATCATGACCTGAGCCAAAGTTGGACGCTTAACTGCCTGATATTTTTTTAAATTTTTTTTTAACTTTCATTTATTTTTGAGACAGAGAGAGACAGAGGATGAGCGGGGAAGGGGCAGAGAGAGGGAGACACAGAATCTGAGGCAGGCTCCAGGCTCTGAGCCGTCAGCACAGAGCCCAATGCGGGCCTCGAACACACAGACTGCAAGATCATGACCTGAGTTGAAGTCGGTCACTCAACCGACTGAGCCACCCAGGTGCTCCCTGACTGATATTTTTAAAGGCTGCTCAGGAATATCTCTATATTCATTAAGGATCAAGAACACCAATGAAAGTTGTACAATTTTAAGAATAGCACCCATAGAGTATGGACTAGACTTAACTACTGATACGAAAATCTACATCTTCAAAATATTAAAATTACATACCAAGATCTGTATCTTTAATACACAGCAGTTGGTGTTTCGAGAAAACCAGCAATGTGTGAAATGAGACCTAAGACAACACAGCATGATATTCGTTGGTGCCAAACCTGCAGAGTTTCACTGATGGCCTACAAAAAGCTCTTTCAGGCCAAAAATCATTCTCACTCATGCCACCAACTTCCCCCTCAAGACGAGGTGTGCTAGTACTCTGATTGCACCTCATTTCCAGGTATGGAAGGTGCAGATGGTGTTTTGTGACAGCACTGCCCTGGCGGGGCAGGGCCGGGGTGCTCAGGACCCATACACATGAGAATCACGCTGTTCCTGTTTCAATACTCAGGCATCAGAGATATAAAGTCAGAGGACCAATTTATAAGGACCTGATTACTCACACCTTTATGCCTAACCTATCTGCTTCTCGCAGTCAAGGATGTTTCCACCAAGAAGGTGCTGGAATAATTGAGAATGTACTTCCTCAGGCCAAGGCAGTCTCGGGGCCACATTGAAAATGATAGATTCGGAATGCCCTGGTTAAAATATACTTAGCATAATACCCTCCAGTTCCATCCACGTAGTTGCAAACGGCAAGATTTCATTCTTTTTGATTGCCGACTAATACTCCATTGTATATATATACCCCATCTTCTTTATCCATTCATCCATCGATGGACATTTGGGCTCTTTCCATACTTAGGCTATTGTTGACATAGCGCTGCTATAAACATGGGGGTGCATGTGTCCCTTCGAAACAGCACACCCGTATCCTGTGGATACCCAGTAGTATCCTAGTAGTGCAATTGCTGGGTCGTAGGGTAGTTCTAGTTTTAGTTTTTTGAGGAACCTCCATACTATTTTCCACAGTGGGTATTATGCCAAGTGAAATCAGTCAGTCAGAGAAAGACAAAAATCATATGACTTCACTCATATGAGGACCTTAAGAGACAAAACAGATGAACATAAGGGAAGGGAAACAAAAATAATATAAAAACAGGGAGGGGGATGAAACAGAAGAGACTCATAACTATGGACAACAAACTGAGGGTTACGGAGGGGTTATGGGAGGGGGGATGGGCTAAATGGGTAAGGGGCACTAGGGAATCTACTCCTGAAATGATTGTTGCGCTATATGCTAACTAATTTGGATGTAAATTTAAAAAATAAATAAATAAAACAAGTTAATAAAAAAATAAAAATAAATAAAATGTACTTAAAATCTGTTATCCAAGGAGCTCTCTGCTGGACAGTCTCTGTTCACTGTCACCTTTGCTTCTAATGTTCTTACTCTTTCCGACACCAGAATAGTAACTAAAAGTAAATGAGGTGATACCGTGCTGGGTCAATGTGGAAAGACAGGGCTGGCGAGGGCTGGGTGGGTGCAGCACAGAATTTATTTTGTCATTCTTATGAGGCAGGGACAGGTCCCAGTTCTAAATCATTTTGCTTTGTTTACACATTTTTCTCTCAATAGGAAATCGATTTCCTTTTATTTCCAGGCCCTTGAAGGATGTTTTATAGCCATGCCACTCTTTTACCACATGCCAGGAATAACATTTAAAATACTAATTATAAGTCTTTATCTCTTGGTGCTTAAGTAACTTTTAAAGATAGAGCCATATAAACACAAATGACACTCTATCTTCATAATCTGCATGGTTCAGGAAGTTATTTAAATATGAATCTTTAAAGGCAAAG
Organism: Lynx rufus; assembly: GCF_022079265.1. Taxonomy (NCBI): domain Eukaryota; kingdom Metazoa; phylum Chordata; class Mammalia; order Carnivora; family Felidae; genus Lynx; species Lynx rufus. Next base: position 3,425,086 of record NW_025814840.1, on the reverse strand, counting down.
AAAGATCTATTTTATAAAGAGATACATAGGGAAATTAACTGTTTCAGCCAGCAAATGCCAGAAATCAGCTTTTGATCCCCCAAGGCAGACATTTTTTGAGATATAGTTCCACCACATAATTGCTATCATTTTCTTAGTTACACTTTCCAGCTCCCTGCTGGCTTTTTTTTTTTTTATGTATAAACTTACTTTTACTTCCAATTATGTTATTATAGAGATAAGAATCAGGTCTAATTAAATAAGAACATGACAACGAGTGTCATTCCTTTATCTGTATACACTGCAATGTTGCTGCCCATTTAAGTGCCTGGGTAAAGACAAATGTAGTTCTTGAGGTCCACCAATCAACTAGAAATAGAGGCCAATGTGTTTATACCCTCCCATTCATTCTGCTTGTCCACATGTCTCCTTCCTGTCATCCTGGAATAAACATATTAAGCATCAACTCTATTGAGCACCTGTGATATGCTAGGCACTATTGATGTGGATGCTATAAACTAATTTTTAATTGTCTTGAGAGTTCTGCCCTCAAGACAAACGGCTGAAAGGGTGGATTCCATCAATATGACACATGCCATAAGCAAGATAGGAATAAAATGTACTGTGGCCTTTTCTCCACTGCCATACACAGCAGGGGGTATCCACGCATGGAAGTGCGTACATGTGAATTTCCACTGTCCATGCTATAATGTCATCCCTTTTATCACCCAAGAAAGTATATCTTAATCCGATGAATAAAAGAGAGATAGCACGGAATTATTTCTAGACTATCGTTAACAACAGCGCCATGTGAATTTGGTAACAATTCATCCTTTGGATGACTAGGTACCGCATGGGTGATACGTCTTGCGTGTTGAGGCAGCACGGTGATAAAAAAAAAAAGACACTGACCTCTTGGGGTCTTCAGCGTGGGGTGAGGGCAAGAGAGAAGAAAATAGGATCATTTGAGAAGGGGAGTCACAGAGAGTGTGTGAACTGGAAGGGGGTCAGCACTAAGCCTCGAGGGAAGTTTTCTCTGAGGAGGTGACATTTTGGGCAGAGTTCTGTACGAAGAAAGTGGGCCAGCCTTGCAAAGTCTGGGTTAAGAAGAGTACTCTTGGGCGACAGAAAACAGTGTGCAGTGAGAAGAACGTGAACCGTTTCTTCCCTAATGTCTCACACCGATGAGGAGTGATGATGTGGGACGAGGTGTGATGAGCGTTTTGTGTCACAGCAGTGGATCACAGAAGCGTGGCTGCACAGCACTGTGTCCAGGTGGGGTGCAAGAGCAGGGACCATCAAGGAAGGATGAACACCGCCAAGGCATGCGTCCTCAGAAGGGAAACGATGTGAAGGACAAGGAGGCTCATCAAGCTGTACATGGAAGGGAAGCGGCTAACTGGAGGAAGTGAGAAAGAGGAAGCCACACGCTTTCGGTTAGGTGAGCTGGTGGTTCAGGAGCAAAGCACGTGCAAAGGAAAAGAAGGCAAACGCGGAGCCGGGGGAATCGGGAGGCGCACGTGAAGGCTTACGTTTGTCGTCAGGGTCTTTAGGCTGATGCTCTACTATTCTGAACTATTTATATATGCTATATGCTAAGACGTGTGGACACGTAAATTGAGTTATGTGCATTAATTATATATTATACTAATGCATATTTAGTATGCATTATATATACATTATTACGTATCATTATGATATACTTATATAATATACAATATGTCATTTAGTAACAGTTTGGAGCCATTCAAATGCTCTAAAAAGTATACAGAATCATGGCCTTCCTGGCCTGAAACTAACTTAAAATTATTGAATCTGATTCTCAGATTTTGAGGACAATCTACATCAGTGGTCTTTATGTGTCTGGACACTGAACCCCTCGGGTTTATTATTTTAATATCAATAACCGAAGTATTGCTCATAGAACCTCAGATTCCAGAAAGGTGAAGTGACATCTTGGTTGTCTGTGTTTCTAAACATCTCCCTAGATAATTCCGCAGTACAGCCAGTTTGGAAAGTACTAGACTCTACTATCCCAAAAGCCCTCGAGGAAGAGTTAATTCTCCTTTAAAGTCAATATAAATACATTTTTATGTGACAAGTAAACATAAGTCTCAAGCTTTTTAAGCCAGATTATGCCATATAATGAGTCTTAACTTCATTTTCATTTCCTTTTTTTTTTTTGTAAGTTTATTTATTTTGAGAAAGAGAGAGAGAGCACAAGCAGGCTAGGGTCAGACAGAAGGAGAGACAGAATCCCAAGCAGGCTCTGCACTGTCAGCACACAGCCTGATGTAGGGCTTGAACTCACAAACTGTGAGATCATGACCTGAGCCGAGATCAAGAGTCAGACGCTAACCAGCTAGGCCACCCAGGTGCCCCTCGTTTTCATTTCTTAAGCAATTTCTGAAGCGTCGCATTATACAATGCCCATGGAAACAACTGTTTTGCATAGCGCCTTGTACCATATGGGTAGTTACCTGTATGACGCTGTCCCCGGGGCTCATGTCTGTATAAACGTAGACATCATAGGATATTTCAGGGAAGGTTGGAGTGTTATCATTTGCATCCATCACCCGGATATTGACAATAACTGGCTCGCTTTCTTGCACACCATCAAATGCTGTTATCTTTGGGGATGAAAAACACACATAACAGATAAGTCATGCAAACATAAGCAGTACTGAATTCAGTCCTATGATTTAAGGCATTTCTCATATATAATTTCAGTTTTAAAAGGGTGCCAAAATGTTTTGTTGATAGAAATAACAAACTTATAATAATACACATAAGCAACGTGCTTTAATGCATTAAGAAGCAATTACAAAGGATTCTGTTTTATTTTTAATGTATTCAATTCCAAGCACATGTAAATAAGCAGATATGTAAAGTTTTAGAGAAACTTGGAGCGGGCCAGTAACATTGGTTCTTAGGAGTTAACTACTATTTAATTTTTAAAAATTAATAGGAAAATATTCTTCCATTTTACATATTTTATATATAATTCCATAGATGCTTTTAGAGCCAACATGCTTATATTGATAACTCAAGAAAGTAGGCGCCCTAGGGATGCGATGTCTTTTCCTGGTAATTTACAAAATGGCAGTTTTAAAGGACTTCTTGATGTTACTTAATAGTGCTATGTTAATTACATCGTTAACATTTTAGGAAGGTCTGACAAACAAAGTCCGCACTGCCACGCCACCATTTTTGTTCTGAATGACTTCTGAAATCCACTCTGTGTCTAAGTTCGCAATGTCACTGAGGGTTTCTGGAAGCTGTGGCTTTGCTGTGTAAAGAAGGGTCTCCAGAAAGGAGTCTTCTGTAGGTCCTAAGTCCTTTCCACTGGCTCATTTTCCTCTTATATCTGAATAAAATATGGCTCATAAATTTGGAAAATACAATTTTCTTTTTATCTATATCCACCTCTCACCCCCACAAATCATGTATGTGTTTGTGTAACAGAATACAGAATACATAGAATATATAGAACATAGAATATAGAATATAATGTATATATTCTATTATATATATACAGCTTTAATAATCTCCCCTCACCATTTTTTTTCTTAACTAACCTGAACCAGGCTTCCTCCATCAGATAATTCCCTGTTGGAGAGAGGGAAGGCTGTCCTGTGTGTTACAAGATGCATATCGGCATCCTTGGGCTCTACCTGCCTGATGCCAGTAGATCCTGTAGTGATGACCAAAACTGTCTTGCAGACATTGCCAAATGTTCCCAGGGCTCGGCAGGGGGGTGGGGGGTGGGACAGGGGTTGGGGGTGCAGGGATCATCCCACTGGAGAACCACTGGCCTAACCCTATGTCAAAATATAAAATGTAATAACAAAAACCATAAAATAAATTAAAATAAAGTAAGGGTCAGGAAATAATTCTTTACTTGTGGATTCTAGTTTATACTATCTCAATTTAAGTCAATTATAAGTGCATGGTGAAGAATGAAAGTCTCATTTTCCTGTTTTCGTCTTGAAAATTATTTTCCTTTTTTTTTGGTAAATAATGATAACATAGCTGTACAAACTTATAAACAGAAAAAAGAGAAACACATGTAAAGAATTTTATTACTGATAGTCTCAATTCTCAGTTACTTGAAAATACTGCATTTTTTCCCTAAGTCACAGACCTCTTCAGTTTTAACGTTTATTTATTTTTGAGACAGAGAGGGACAGAGCATGAACGGGGGAGGGGCAGAGAGAGAGGGAGACACAGAACCTGAATCAGTCTCCAGGCTCTGAGCCATCAGCACAGAGCCCGATGCGGGGCTCGAACTCACGGACCACAAGATCGTGACCTGAGCTGAAGTCGGACGCTTAAACGACTGAGCCACCCAGGCGCCCCACGGACCTCTCCAGTTTTAAACAGACATCACTTTCCGTTACACGTACGTGAACACACATAAATAATAAATCTTTTTACCGAAAAAGTGTAAGTTTGCTGCTCTTCTCGGTCCACTGGTTGAAGTAGGGTGAGGTAGCGAGTGATACCGGTCTGTGTGACGGTGAAGACTGAGGTGTAATCGTTGAGAAAAAGGTGAAGCTCTGGGTCTTTCGTCTTTGAGAAAACAAAAAAAAGTTGAATAAACAATGCAGCTATTAGTTCATGAACTGTAAATTAATTTGACAAATCTGTTACAAAACCATCCATGAGTGTCAAAAGAATTTCCAAAGAAAAGATAGGGTTTACTAGACATTTACTCATCACTGAGCTGAATTATGCAAAGACAATGACTCACTTTGTGGAAAACAACATAGTGGAATAACTGTAAGTATTATTAATGTAAAAAAAGGAAGTAAATAAGATAGATAACAATCCAATTGAATATGTTCTTATTGATTATCCAATATTCTCCAGAACTTCACTGAGCTCAAGGAATAAGAAGTAAATGCAAGAGAAGAAAATTGGAGCCCCAAAGTTTAGCTGTGGGATTGTACAACTACTTGATTTGTGGTAACAAAGCACCCACATGCATATTACTATTCTGTTCTCATGTTTAATGTAAAATAGAAATAAGACTGGTTATGTATAATTCATTACCTATAAATATCATGCTCGTTCTTTCATATTTTAATGCTGTAAAGATTCTCCAAGGGGAAACATAATGTTCATTTTAATTTAAAAATTTCTGATAATCAGATTGAAGGTGTATGAGTTGGGTGCGTGTGTCTGATAAAAGAGCCCAGAAACATGATATGTACATAGAGAAGTGATTGCAAAAGTTCAAAACAGAGAACATTCACTAAGCAGGGGAAACCCTTCACAGTCTATTGATGTCCCTGAATGAGAAGACATCCATCTCTGCATTTTCAAGAAAGAACAAGGACACGAAGTGGGGAGGTGTGCATTAGTGTCTGCATAGTGGAGTCAGAGGGCAAGTGCACCAAAGGAAAGAGGGGTATCTGGGACGGACGGCTTCTGATAAGGCTATGACAACAACAGCAACAGAGATGCACAGGGAGGTGAGGCATTTTTATAGATTTGGGCAACTTTAAAAATTATGCAGTGACGGTAAAGGGAGATCGGGAGATACAGGCATCCAGTTATGGAAGGAATAAGTCGTGGGGATGAATGTCACCACACAGGGAATACAGTCAGTGGTACCGTAACAGTGTCATCGTGCGGTGACAGATGGTGGGTACTCGTGTGGTGGGCATGACATAATGCAGACAGAAGTCAAATCCCTGTGTTGTGCACCTGAAACTAATGTAGCTCTGTGTGTCAACTATATTCAAAAAAGCGCCCAACACATGGTATGCATAGCGTAGTGTGAAATGCAATTTAATATCATAGATTCCTTTTCTACGTCTGAAATCGGGGGCTGAGGGCAGAGTATAGACTTAAAAATTGTTAAAGACATGTTAAATTTGACTTAAAAAATTAGCACTCACATTTTAAACATTTTTATGTGAAATTGAGAAAGTTGGTATCTGTACTGCTATATTAAAAGGTGGTCCTGATGCAACCCACAGATGCTGAAATCTATACATCTTGTTAAAGCTTCTGTATGTACATATTCTGAATAACTTTGAAATGAATGGTTTCATTTGAACCTCACACAGTTCTGTATTTGTGATATCACCTTAGATATTTGAGATATCACTTAGCTATATCATTGCAGCTTCTAGGTCCATAGAAGACTTTAAGTCTTCTATGGAAGATTTTGATACAAGTCCAGTATGCTACATTTATTGATCCTACAACAATAAAAAAATGAATACGATAGACAATAATTTTCATTGATCTCTTTATTATAAAATAATCAAAACTGTTCAGAGCCATGCAAAGTCAGAGGCTTTACATGGATACTTTCAAACAGGAACCTCAGTTTCCGTGTCAGCATCATGACCCCATATGCTCAGCATGGCTAGCAGGTGGTGGTGGGGGGGTTGATTAATCAAACATATTAGTTAATAAAAAGTTAAATTATTTTAAAAAATAGATGATAAAATGCATATAAATTCAACATACTTTAAGCCATATTTTGAGGTTCCTTCTTACTGTGTGTGTACTTTAAAGTCAATTTCAATAAAATTTGATGGTTATTTTTAAGTGATCGAGAAAGTTAAAAGGCAGTTTCAATTAACAGCAATTACCAACCAGGGTAAAATCACTAGGCTGTTAAATTCATGTATTTTTTCCTGTTCTCCGAGTGTCCCAACAGTGATGTTGAGCAATGCAGCATCCTATACTCAAACCTCTACGTGGCCAGTAATCCGAGCTGAGCAAGCTCTGCCCGTGACCTAATAGAGCAAATATTTGCTTCTTTCCCTTTGTTCAGATCCCTCAGTCCTTCTCTACTTTCCTCATAACTAATGTTCTCCCAATTTCTTTCTTCCTTCCCCCTGGAGTCTCTCTTGGTAAATTTGTTGGGTATAATGCCTTCAGAGACTCACCACATGTTGTGAGCATTTTCTTTGTTATGTCAGGTGTGGTGATGGTGCAGGACTGCGGTGAGCGCCGGGCCGTGCACCACGGTACACACACGCGACACCGCACCACCCGGTCGTGCCACTGACCACGCCGTTCGTTCTCCCGGTTTATGAAAGCCACGAGACCCTCACTTCAAATGCTTCCTGTTTCAAGATGACACGCCCGCCAGGACTTCAGAAACAGACTCTTACGTTTGATAACGAGAAACATTAAAGACTTTTTGATAATTTGCTGGTCTTCAAGTCCCGTTGCAACTAGCTAGAGACTAAAATACGACTTTCCAGACCTGCGGATTGTTTTTTTTGTGAAAAAGATAATATAACACATAAAGCTATCACTGTCAATGGCATTTTATAGCTCATGCCAATCTTTCCTGCTCAGTTAATCTCTGGTTAAATTATAACTTGTGAAATTTACGGATACTTACCATAGTAACCTTCAAAATCTATGTATAGGGTACTTAGACGCTAATGGTGAATACCTGGATATTTCTTTGAGGCCAAGAATTGAAGAAGGCAGATTTGAAAATATGCAGCCAATTACTACTCAAAGCTTAATACCTAGGACTTATTTTTAAGGCTAATACTAGTTTCAGGTGTGGTATATTATGAGTGTAAAATGGACAGAAAATGCTCTGACTTCTTATTTTTTTTTAAATGTTCATTTATTTTTGAGAGAGACAGACAGAGCATGAGAGGGGGAGGGGCAGAGAGAGAGGGGGACTCAGAATCCAAAGCAGGCTCCAGGCTCCAAGCTGTTAGCACAGAGCCTGACACGGGGCTTGAACCCATGAAATGTGAGATCATTACCTGAGCTGAGGTCAGATGCTTAACCCACTGAGCCACCCAAGCACTCCATCTGACTTCTTATTCTTACAGGGTCAGTACTTTTAATGCAGCCCTTGTGTTTAAAAATTTGTTTAAAATACACATTAGTTTTTTAAAAATAAGTATGTACACAGAAGGCTGATTAATAAATTTTCCTTTTCCCTCTGACATAAGGTAATATTATATTATCTGAAGTATATAGTAACTATACATGATAAGTGTGTCATTTCATTGGTTTGTGTATTATTCTCTGGGAGGGTAAAATAAACTCTGATATTCACTCACAGCACAGAAAAATTGAAGACAAAAGTAAGGACATATACAAATGCAAAGGTAAACAACATGTGAATGTAAAATTTAAAATCTTATTATGTAGAAGAAATCCATTCAAATATAACAATCAACTGGATTTGAAGCCAATTTGGGGTTTCCAATGAGAACCAGAATACTGTATCTCTCTCTTACATACACACACACACACACACACACACACACACACGTTTATATGCATCCTCATATATATATACACATACAACACAAAAATGTATGTATATGTGCACATATATACATATGCATACTTAGGTAAATTATGAAGCATAAGGGGAAATGACAGAAATTAATCTCATCTGCCAATGTGAATTGGTCAACAGTAGTTGTCTTCAGACAACCTTGTTCAAAAGAGTTCAATCCCAAGCTTAGAGTCTTTCAGAAATACGATGATGAATTACTAATGTTTGTCATAAACTGAAAAACATTAAAAAATTGAACAATCTTTGCTAAAGTTCACATAAAATTTGGATTCCATACAATTCATTCTGCTATAACCAATAATATGATGAACATAAAATTAACATCTACACAGACATATATAAAGTCGTTGTAGATGTCTTTATAACGGATACTGAAGGAAGTGTCTACTTGTTTTACGGAAAAGAAAGAGAACTAGGAAATGAACCACAGCAATTCACAAAAGAGCAAACACAAAATGAATGCCTAGTACCTACAGGAACTCCCCCTGGAGGAACCTATATGCAAATTAAACATTAAATAGAAACATGTAAGCATAAATGACCACAGACATACATATGGCTTACAAGTATACTCTAGTAAAAAACAAATAAACAACAGCAACAACGTTTTCTAGCGCATTTAAACGAATAACTTTTTTCACAGTGTATTTTTTTTCTTAATATTCTGACATAACATACATACGACAGCATAATGATATGTATAAAGCATACCAGGACCGTGGACCTTTAAGACCATATTGCATTAAGTTTTAAGGACACCTTTATTCTGAAAACAGTAACGCTTTATGCAGGACGTGAACCCACATGGAATTCTAAATGACTTGCTGCCTTCCTACGAGCCAAATGGGTACCCTCGGTTGATTACTATTCCCCATTATTTACTTACTTTTTATAACCGGAATCCAATCATCAGCTCTTAGCAGTTCTGCTTACTGAAAACATGGTGGTTTCGCACATCCTCTTAAATACCTTGGGCGTGTCTTGCCCTATCTACCTGCTGGGCTATTTTGAAAGTATGATGTAAGAGCACTTAAAAAAAAAACAAAAAAAAAACCCCAGAATGTGACTCCTATTACCTCTCTATATGACATATGTACCTTTATGTGGACATTTATACATCAATAGAAAAGGAACACTGACACAAATATTTTTGTTTACTCTTTTTTTTTAGTTTCACTGTGACCGTTAATATTCCTTCTACCCCAAAATCTACACTGCTGATAACTCCACTCACCGATCCCTGCTACTATTTCTTAAAACTCTTCCTTTCTACTGAACTGAAGGAAGACGCTGATTTTTGGACAATCCAAGTCTGTTCTCCTATTCTCGAAGCTACTCAGGAAACTAACTCCTGCCGTGATGACTTCTCTTTCCATGCCTAGCGTTCTTCTCCATTTCTTTTGGTAACACCTGAATGCGGTGATGTGTTTCTGTCTTTATTCTTAAATCCTTTGCCCATACACTGAGTAATTGCATTATTCTGGCACTCAAAAACAGCGAGAATTTATCAGGCAGTAAAATTCTTGCCTTGAAAGGGCCTTGAGGTTTCTTTTTGTTAATACAAATCTTTAAATCATCTAGTAGCGAACATATTTTGCTTTTAAAATAAAGAGTCCTTGGCCTGGGGGTGGTGGGGGAAAGAGGTGATTCCAAAGGACATCAATCCATCTTGAAACCTATTACAGACTATCTCATGGATTTATTCTCAGTGCTGGAAAATGGAAGTTATATGGAATACAAGATGAATTATGAGAAGGCTCGTTTCAACTCAATAGGATGAAGAGTTTTCTAGGAAGTGGTTGTCCAACCCTGGAATGGGCCGTATCATGAAACAGTTAAATCAAGAGCACTAGAATTTTGATCATATGTTAGATATCCTCATTCCTCTACTCATGCCTGAATGTACAAGTTCATTAAACAATTAGTAGAAACTACTAAGTTCTGGGAACTGTGTTAGATCCTCAAGATACAAGAATGACAGAGATCTAAGCCCTGTTCTCAGTTTATATTCAAAGAGGGTGCAAGGTGACTACAATGTCACAAGGATAGCACGAGAGAGACACCCCACTCAGGTGAGAGGAAGCAGAGTCTGGACATGATGTGACATGATGCCCATGCAGAACTCTCAACACGGAGTGGAAGTTGTCCAAACCAGCTTGGGTGATGAAAGAGGAAAGATTTCAAAGCATGGAAAATGTCACAAAAAAAGGTAATGAGACAAGAAGCTACACAGGAAACTACAAGCCATTGCTAAATGTAACAGGTGAGGAGGAAGTTTCAGGAAATGAGGCCGTATGATTGTTCAGGCATGAGATAACAGCCAGCCATTCTCTTCTGCGGGAAAACTGATCTCAAAAGCGTGTGAGGCAGAACTGTGATGTAGACTGATCTGACCTCTTAACTAGATCACTCTTAGTGGCTGGGTAAGAGACACCCGAGTAAGAAAAAAGAGGAGGGCAAGGACATCAGAAGGTAATTCCAATGAGAGATAAAGACAGTCATGAAATATCCAGAGGACAAAACAGGGAGGATATGAAGATTTTCAGCTGCAGTGAGGAAACAAAAACCAAAGACTCTTGGGTTTCAAGACTGAGGGGCATGATGAGGGGTTATATCAGTGCCTGAGGAGTGGGTTTTAAGAGAATATTTCACATGGTATAGGAAACTGGATTAAACTATGTTGACATTCTATGGGCTTGTTTACATTATAGATACACAAAAGCTGTATTTAGTATTTTAGAAACATTCATCACTATGAGATTAGAGATACTTGCTCACTTTCTAGGCACCCAGTAGCACTCCCTGTAGTTAATTTTGGAAAGAGGATGGGCCTAAAAAACTAATGGCAAGATACACATTGTTTAATTACTTGACGTTTTTACAAGACATATTAACGGTGCCTTTCTCTAAGTGCATGGCAGCATTTAAGGCAACTGTCCTCTCCCTGCCCTTCCTACCAGCCCCAAGGGAAGGACAGGCCAAGGCATCCTGTCACATACCTGTTTGCATCACAGGTGACTGAATGAAAAGGGGCGACTCACGAAAACGAGGCCCACAGAGTCATTCAACTATCACAGAGTACGACCAAGGGTCACACAAGCCGGGGCTGGGGGGTAACTCCAAAGAACAAACTCTTAAGAACAACAGCCTCCTGCCCCAAACTCCTCCCCCAGCCCTGGAAATGCACAGAGCATTTAATAGGCTAAGTGGGATGGTCAACTCTATGAGTAGAATGTCAAGTAGTGTTTCCCAGACATTTTACACCTAGGAGCTCCCCCAACTCCACCTCACCAATACCCTGTAAGTCTCATCATCCTTTACAAAGTCTCTTAGAATGCATTTTCACATTTATAATGTTAACGTGAATGGCAATCCAGGAAAGTAAGAATGTACCCAAGCAAGTTTAGCATGCAACTATTCAATAATATAAATACATCAAGTAAATACAAACACATACATTTGCAATTATGGAAAAACTCTCAGCTGCATTTTCTTTCAGGATTCAGATTTTGCTAACTGATGTGTTCATGAAGGTATGACTTACACTATTATAATTTTCCAAATTGACTAGTCTCTGCTTAACATATGATTACGCATTCCAATTTAAAAATGAAAAAAATCCATACCAAAATCTATGGGACATCACCAGGCCTACAAAATATAGTAGCTTAGCCTATATAAAACTTATTAAGGTAACTCTGAATTTTCTAGTGAGGACTCACTAGATGAAGACATTCAGGGGATCCCTAACCCCCTACATTGGGATGGGAAATGGTGCTCGCATATGCACTTTTCTGGAAGAATGTCTGTAGCATTTATCAGCTGTCATGATTGTCAGACTATAGTCATACTGTATCAAGTAGACATGGGCTTTCTAGTTTGGTGCTTAAAATCAAGGACTTTGCTTCCCATAGACCTTGGCTCAAGGACCAACTCCACCATTTACTAAGTCTGTGATCACAGAAATCAAGTTAAAATAGCTTCAACTTCCCCTTCTGCAATATGGGATATTGCATCTTTTATGTTTGCTGTGAGATTTAAGGGAATTAACACAAGATAAAGTATTTACTAGATTGTCTGGCCGGTACTAAGAACTCACTGACAGTTATTGTTAAAACGTGATGAGACCAAAGAGGAGAGACTACGCAGCACAGAAGGTTGGGATGAGGGGAGAGAGAAAGTATCAGGAGGTAGAAAGGCATCTGGAAAGAAGCGGGGTGCACACAGAGTTGTCACAGCCTCTGCGAAGTGTTAGAAACTTTTTCCAGAAAGAGGGGACAAAAAATCTGAAAGTTCCCTCTTCCTTTACTAGACGGATGATGAAGCTTCCTTGTAATGAGATTTTGGGGGACACTCTACGGCTGTGCTGCCCAAGTAGTGGCAGGTGACCACTTAGATTTAAGTTAGTTAAATTAAACAAAACACTAAATTAAGTTGTCAGTGTAGTCCTGTTTCCAGGGCTCCACAGGCACGCGTGGCTGGTGGCTGCCATCGGGGACAGCGTGGCTGCAGGACATTTATGAACAGCTCTGTTGAAGAGGGAGAAATGGCTGAGTCAGGTCTTTCTCCCTTTGGAAGGGGCAGAATTCAAACTGAAAGTATGTTTTCAAAAAAATAAAAAAGATGCATGGGGAAATACTGTGGCAGGTCACAGAACCACAGAACAAAAGGAAGAAAAATCAGAGATCAGTACAGGCCTGGGCATCTTCTAACCCAAGACAACAGGACCCAACAGCACTCCCTTGTGTGTGACTTTGTCAGGACTCATTTCCTCTCTGTGGTGACAGGCTTCCTCCATGATGTCAGCTAACGCGGCCACTGTGGCTTCAGATCCGTTTCCATTTCTTTAATACATGATGCCAAAGCCTCCCCGCCCTGGTTCCTTGATTTTCCTTTCCTGGAAAAGCTCTGACTGGCCTGGTATAGATTGGCTGCCCACTTCTCAGCACAAGACGGGGTGCAGAGGTCAAGAACTCTGATCCGCCCAGCCCGGACGCCCAACCACCCGTGTGGCCAGTGGCATGTCCACCACAGGGCACTGGCATGCATGGCGCACGGAGACTTGACATCAACACGGCCACCGGTGGCAGTGTGAGCGGGTCAGCTGCCTCCAAATGTGTTTTTGCCTAATAACATAGCATCGGAAAAGTTCCTTAAACCATACCACAGGGCTGCCTTCATGTTTTTGTTTTTTTTTTCTAATATTTATTCTGTAATGTGATTATGTTCCCCTATCAGCAATTATAGAAACAGTTTTCAACCCATATTAATAAAAAAAAAAGAAAAAGATTGTCCTGTGGTTTAGCAAACTATAAATGAAACATTCCTTTTCATCCTTTACCCAGGATCTGTAAACTGAAAAACAAACAAACAAACAAACAAAAAAACAGTCACTGAATTCAAACATACTCTTTTTCACAATATTCTTGATGTGAAATTAGATTACAACACTAAGATCCTCGTTTCTGAGACTCTTATTTATACGGACTTGGTTCTCTATTCTATGGCTCATGTAACTATGTCCTCGTAAAATTTCCTGTTGACATAAAGACAATAAGAGACGTGTTAAGAAAACAAGAGCAAAATGCAGATTGAACTTACATCCTCTATGTCCTTGTCCAGAGCCACAATTCTAAGAGGGGTGGTCAAATTCAGACTGTCGGAGATAGTGGCTCCCACTGGGGCAGATTCCAGAATGTAGCCTTGATAACTGGGCATCGTGAAGTAGGGACTCTGGTTGTTTTCATCCAGTATTTCAATATGTAGACTGGCAAAGGCTGGCAGAGGGTGACCATTGTCTTGTTCAGCCTAGAAAATAATTTTTTGAGAAGTTAAAAAATTCTATGTTATTGGATGCTTTTGGCGTGTTGCTTTTCACATCATATAGGAGGGTTCTTTTTTGATCTGGAGTCATTACAGAAAGAAGAAATGCTTTCAAGTCAAGGGACTGGGGCCCTTAGAACGAGTTGACGAGGACAAGAAAGTCCAGAGACAGTTCATCAACTTTTTGGTCTCCTGTCCTCAAACTCAGTATATATTAAAAACAAAACAAAACAAAAACAAACAAACAAACAAAAACACTAATAAAGAGTTATTGTATCTGCATTATATGTTGTTAGGAGAGAAAATTGTGCTTAAAAACAGGTAGACAGAAAATTGAGAAGCAAAGGCATTTGGTAAATTGCTAATAAAATATTTAAGTAAAAGAGAAAAAAATTCATAACCTAAAGTATTATATTTACTTTATTTTCCTATTTGTCTTCTCATTCCACACTAATGATCAAATCCCCAAATAACTCATATTTCTATATAAAGTTAATAGATTAAGGCTACATTTTTGCCCATGGAAAGTCCTCAAAGACATCATATAACGGACAGAGATGATTTCAAGTAAGTATTTTTAAATAGCTGTAGAATTCCAAATATTATTTAGTTAGACATATGTTATTAAAATATAATTAAGACTCATGTACTAGAAATATGTTTGTTTTCTTGTCTTTTCTCCTCTTCAGTTAAAAAAATTGATGACAATTTATATTTCCAATAGATTTTCTTTTCATGACTACATGGTCATGTTGTGAATGGGGGAAACACCAGCCCTTGACTTTCTGGGTTTTGTTTTTGTCTTTTTTTTAGAAAGTGTACCTTTTTATATAGCAATCCAGAAGTTATTTCAGGGAAGATTTCATCACAACTGACTCCTAGAAAATTTCCTCCAAATGTCAAGAAAAACCTTGACACAATTCAATAGAATGTATTTATTGAAATAGATTCAAATTTTCTGTCATAAATTTTTACTGATAAGTTTTCCCCACTTTTGCAATAGTTGTGTTTTGAAATCAACTCCAACTGAAGGTTAAATATTTTGTATTAAATACTCAAGTGCTTTCCTGGATGAAATCGTACCATTTTAGCCATGAAAATTTACAAGTGGTTCAGATAGGTATCTCTCATTTTTCAATCTGGGGCAGAAACTCGAGCTTCTAGAAGATAATTGTACACTTTCTTCTGATCATAATTTAGCATTTTCATCAATGAAGAGGGTGAGTAACAGATCACAGTTACCAGTCTGGGAGTACTGGTGACTTTGAACCAAGAAAAATCACAATATTTTTTCACTTCATATTATTATTAATATTGAACTATTTTGAAACATCATTTATGCTAATTACTAATTTGAAATCGTGGTAATTAATAAACCCACTGTAAAATTAGGTTATTTAAAGCACTGATAAAAACTATGTATTTTTCTTCTTTTTAAATATTTTGAGAATTCCGTTTCAATACATTAGATTTCCTTTATAATGCTATGTCATTTATTGTACACATTTATATTTTCATTGGGGGACATATTGCCAAAGTGGTCCATGGTACAAAAGGTTCAATGAGCCCTGATCCGCACGGGGAACCACAATCTTGAAATAATGCACAGCCTTTTCTGGACTTACGCATTCTTCTCACACATATGCCTATGCGCCAACCCCCCCCCCATCAGTATGGACTGCTCTTTCTGTGTCCAGCAGCTGTCATTAATTTGCGCTGAGCCACAGATGCTCTTCAGGAGTTCCCTCTGTGACACACAGCAGGCTCTTTGGACACAGCCAATCAGGGTGAGAGGGACAGACCCTGACTAGAAAACATCGCTTTTACACTGGACGAAGCTAATTGGTCCTTACGGGCTTCCGACCCAGCAACTGTGATCTGATTAAAGCGGGAACAGTTCATAGACGCAAGTCATTGTGAGCAGGACCTTTCTCTCTCCCTTTATTTTGCATCTAATTATTCCAAAAGCCATGATGCCACATCCTGGGCATGCCAGCAGTGCTACGAAAAGTCACAAACTCTATAACGTATTCCCTCCCCCACGATAAACACACACAAACACACCATTTATGGATGGTGAGGGGAAGACAAAAAGCCTAATTTTATAACAGTGAAAGAAGCTTATGTTTTACATTCAGCTCATAGGTTGTTAATTTTTACTGCCAGCTGTGACGCCAGGAAGAACATGTATTATTTGCATGATGAAAACAAAGTGGTCCAATGAAAAGGAAATGAAACTCAAATTAGATCTCTGGGCACAATCAAATTCTGCATGTCTTTAAAAATAACATGCAAAAGCCCCGTTTTAACCCTCACATTAGTTTGCTGTTAATATGGCTGATATTTTTGGATGGCTGTCATATATTGTGTCAGGTGTGCTAACCAGGCATCTGTCTCCAAAGTCCACATTCCTAATCTGTGTCCTATTTTGTATACCCCTCTCTAAATGTGAGAACATATACATTTGTGTTGATGGAGAAGTAAAAAGGTTAGTTTTAAGTTCAAGGCCACATCACATGTAAATACCAGGCAGGAAAGCACCCAAAACTCCAGTCTCCTGATTTATGAGAGGCTACTCAGGGAAATTCACCACCTTTCTCCAATTCAGAGGATGCAAATGAACATCCCAATGTAAGACTGATGGGAGAAATTAGTGGCAGGAAAGAATATTAATAACGTACATACTCCAGATTAATTAGAGTTAAAATATGGCACTTAACACAAATTAATACCATTACACTTTACTCTTCAGTGACACCATGCATCAAACCTGTCATCCAATCCTTCCTTCTGCTGTACAATATAAATAGGAATTCTCAAAAATCTGACTTCTTCTGATCCCCGGTAACCACTCATCAATGAGAAGAGAAGTGCAAAAAGCAGGTCAGGTGAAAGAAGGTGGTATTTTAACAGTTCTTCTTCTTCTTTTTTTTTTTTAATTTGTTTTAATCTTTATTTATTTGGACAGAGAGAGAGAGTGTGAGCAGGGGAAGAGCTGAGGGGAGGGAGACAAAGAATCAGAAGCAGGCTCCAGGCCCTGAGCTGTCAGCATAGACCCTGACGCAGGGCTCGAACTCCTGAACCGTGAGATCATGACCTTAGCTGAAGTTGGATGCCTAACCAACTGGGCCACCCAGGCGCCCCAAGAAGGTGGTATTTTCAAAAGTCACTTAACCCCATTAGGTAACTGTATTTATATCTACAGAGCCTGTAGTTACCAGTTAAATATTATATTTAAAAGCCAGGTTTTTTTGGGAGAATTTCTGGGCATGAGTCCCATTTTCAGTAATGAAACTAAAGGACAAGAAAGCAGAAGTATAAAAAAAATAAAATAAAATGCACTATTCAGCTACTTTGGCGGGCAGAACACTGAAAGAGACAAACCACTCGATCTTCGGTATTAAAACAAGCAAGTGTTGACAATGGCATAGCTGCCTGTACCTGGGGACTGAGGAAGCAGGATAACTTTTCCTGTCAGGGGGTGGGGGGAGCAAGCACGTGAACAAATCCCACCATCTCCGATAGGAACCCTCTCAAGGAGATAGAACAATTGAGGGCAGAATGGGAAAATGGGAGAGATTATCAAGACGTTTACATACATTCTAGGGAAGAAGAAAGAAATTGTTTTCTGCTAGACAGGACTTACCACTCGCGGGCCTAAGGAGCCTACTTTGCACATGTTCACTTGTGAGGACCTCACTCCTCACAGGTTTTGCTGAGCGGGGCCCCTGGCAGGGTCAGTTGCCCAAGCCATCAGGACTCCTACACTCCTACACTGTCCTTACCCCCGAACCCGTCTTCAGCATTGAAAACACTGTTCAATAGCCCTTCAAAACAACACTCTCTCTTGGTTTCCTCTCGTAGTACCCCTGACCTCTCCCCATTGTCCTTTGCTGGTCTCTCCCAGCCCCAGAGGGCTTGGCCATCTCCTATTTATCCTCATACTCCGGGGCTGGTGGGTCCCTGCGAATGTCATGGCCGTAGAAATGTCAGCAACGTCCTCACTCCAGCTCAGCCCTCCTGCCCTCACCTGCCACGTGAGTCCCTGTGTCCATGGCCACCGCACACCTGTGCCTGGGGCCTGAAGAACATTTCCCCTGTAACCTGTGCCAAAGGTGGGGGGGTCTCAACTCACAAGCCCGCTGCTTGGGGGGTGTTCACGACTCCTGGCGGTCCCTTCTTCCAGCTGTTCGGCCAGGATACTCAGACCCTGGACCCACCTTGCTTCTTTCACCCCTCACGGCTAATCCATGAGCACATTTTATTGACTGTGAACTTTCAAATGTAAGCAGGACCTAACCACTCCTCACCTCCTTCACCGTCTCCACGATGATGCCACTATCACCATCTGTTACCTAATTATTTAACCTGTCAGCTTCCCCCTCATCAGGAGCCCACACCCCATAAGGGAGGCCAGTGCTTTTGTTAAAGAAGAGCCGGGTTGGGTCACCTCTTCTTTTTTTAAATGTTTATTTATTTATTTTGAGAGAGAGAGAGAAAGAGAGAGAGAGAGCGCGCGCACACATGGGAGAGCAAAGGGGGGGGGAAGAGGGAGAGAGAGAGAATCCCAAGCAGAATCCGCACTGTCAGTGCAGAGCCTGACATAGGATTTGATCTCAGCAACTATGAGATCATGAGCTGAAATCAAGAGTCAATGCTCAACCGACACAGCCACCCAGGCTCCCCGGGATTGGGTCACTTCCCTGACCAAAGCCCTCCATCGACTTTTACTTCTCCTGGGCCTACACGATCTGATCTCATCATGCTCCCTCATGCGAGGCCTCCTCACTAGGCCTGCTCTGTGCCCCTCCTGGACCCACCTTCCTCCAGGGTAGAGCCTTCGGGGCACAAAGGATGACACTCCTCACACCCCTGTCTCCCAGCTGAGCACAGGCTACTTCTTTACATCTACAGGAGGCTGACGCTGTGAACCTGACAGCCCACCCCCCCCCCCCACCGGCCACTGGGGCTTCACAGACCCCTATCCCTTAGCCCACTCTAAATGCAACTTTCAAACAGACCAGAAGAGCACTTGCTTTGGAGAATTTCACTGGAGGGCTAAATTTATACTTCCAGTTTCTCTCTTTGACTAGGAATTGCATTCATTAACTTTTTTTCCTAATCGATTTAGATTGCTAAAATACATCTACTCAAGTTTCCAACCAAATAATTTATTTATTAGCACTAACAATGCAATTCGTTTTCAACGTTCAAAGAGCGAGGCATTTAGACACGCCTGCCTTGAGATTTGAGCATGAATTCCTTGGACTTTTATTTGAAAGCCAGTGCTTACAAAAGTCTAAACATTTCCCTGTAGAAAGACAACATGTTGTTATTGAATTCTTTTTCAAGTGCAAAGTGAGTCATTGTGGAACAGATACCTCTGAAGTTAGCCATAGTAACAAACAAACAAACAAACAAACGGAATGGGGCATAGCACTACTATGATTCTGACAAAAAAATATGGTACTTTAACACAATTATAAAAACAGTTTAAAACAGACAAAAGTAATTTATGCTGTTACAGCCATACAGTGGGTGTTCTCAGGTGTGTGAGGGGCAGTGACCAGGAGAGGGTAGTGAAGCATCTGGGGTGTTTGTAATACTCTTTTTTCCGTACATATGGGTGCTCCTATTTGTGAAAACTCATCGAGATGCACACTTTTCAATAAAAATGTTACTAAAGAACTACCATCAACTCGCTCTCCCAAAACATGCACATAGGTTTCCCCTCCTCCCACCACTAGTAAACTAGTTTATGGCCACTAGTTCACAGTAAGGTAGACAACTAACTTACGGCCACCCCAGAGCACATGGTACAGTTTAATAAAGGCTGATCCAGGAAGGGCCTGGAACAACCAACACTGCAAAGCTATTTAAGCATTACAGACACTTGCCTCTTCTAGTACATCGTTTCGTTAAAGGCAGGCTCCAGAAGTAGGCTCTGCCTTTTGTACTTTTCCATTCAGTGTTTCTCAAACACTGTTTCCTAAGCCCTGGTTCTGATGCCTCAGTATCACGTGAGGTTATGGTTATCACGTGAGATTCCTGGGGCTCAGTCAGACTTTCTCATTTGCATTTATTTGTCTGTTTCCTTAATTATTATTTTAATGTTACCCTGCCTTACCGGGCTCCAAATGACGTTAATATATGGTTGGTTCTCACACTTTGATGCCCTGAGAAACACACGGGCATCTTGATTGAGTGGGGGGAGCCCTGAAATCTGCCCTTCAGAAACAAACACATCATATGGTCCTGTCCAGCCGCTAACCCCCCGCAGATCAGTTAGGTCCGTGCACGTTGTCTTCTCTCGCTCAGGTTCCCAGGAAGCTGTGACACTAAGAGTGGCCTCAGCCCAACTCTGCTCTGGAGAGTAACTGTTCCTTTGTCGGCTTTAAGCAAAGTTTTGTATTTCAATTGGATGGAACGGATGGACATGGAGGTGGGGGGGGCTTGCTTGTGTGAGGGAGTTCTCCTTAGGGTCCAGCTCAGCTCACTAGAGTCCTACAGGGTGTTGGGGCCAAAGCTCTACTGACAGTGGGTTACATTTCCTTTCTGTGAACGTGCACTCTTCTTTTGAAATGTCTTAGGGAGATGTGGCAAGCCTGTGCTGCCCGGGTCAAAGATGATATTAATATTATCAACTAATTAATAATTGAAATAAGTGTATCTCATTGCTTTTTGACCCTTCTTATAAAATCATAGTGCCTTAAATTTACAGACATTCTTTATTTAAACTTTAATACTCTAAGGAATTAAAGGATGTGCAAAGAGTTTGACAGCAAGTGGATTTATAAGTCACTAAAAAATATCTGAGGACTTAAAAAGCCATATAATGATTTACCAGATAAAATGCAAAACACTGCTTTGTATATTACACACAAATACTGGTTTGTCTGTAATGTCATAAGTGTAGCAAAGAAATACATCCTTGGCTGGAAATAAATACATTTTCTGTTTGACCAACAAGAAAAAATATCTTCACTAGACAGAAGATAGACAATGCACACGCGACAAAAGTTCATAATATGACAACACAATAATATGGACACACTTCCCACCAAAGAAATATTTTTAACAAAGTGAAGTATATTGTATCTTCACTTGAAGAATATGCCCATTCTGTTTATAATTTATTGCAATGAATCTGCAAAGTTCCTGTATATCTTTCAATAATAAAAATCTTTCTTAGTGTCTGAGATACAAAGTGGCACCAGAGTGACTAAACCAATTTTGAATGATTTAAAGAAGGAAAATAATCAGTCACTTTGGGGAAGACACGAGCTCAGGAACCCCTGCTAATCACAGATATGTCAGACTCATTGGCTGGTGCTTTGAACATGGGAATCATCTTGGCTATAAATAGCATGGCCAGCCAGAGACAGAATTATGACAGTGATAAAGTAGTAACTTTTTCTGGAATGCTCCTGACTGTTTTATCTCCCTCATTTTGCCATGCCATCTGCCTCCCCAGTCAGCAGAGGCCCATGCAGGGTTCTGATCCTGTTCCGACTGGGTTTTCTCCCAACAGCTGAAGTGTCTTATGTGAACTGGTCAACTGGAAAAGTTCATCTTGGAATATCTGAATTTCACAAAAACCCATCAATATCCCAAAAAACTGATCTCCAAGTGGGTTATTTTTCAGGGCCTGGAAAATAGGGAGAGCGGGAGTTTAGTGTTTCACCTATATACCAGGTTATTCTTTTTTAAAGAAAAGGTTTACTTATTTATTTTGAGAGAGAGGGGGAGAGAGAGCGAACATGAGCTGGGAAGGGACAGAGAGAGAGAGGGAGAGAGAATCCCAAGCAGGCTCCACACTGCCAGCACAGAGCCCAGCGTGGGGCTCAAACCCACAAACTGTGAGACCATGACCTGAGCTGCAACCAAGAGTCAGATGCTTAACCAACTGAGCCACTCAGGTGCCCCTGTACCTGGTGACTCTTGAGAAAAAATAGTGAGTAGACCTACTGAACTCACAAGGTTGAGAGTATGTCTAAAGTTTTCCATGCAACAAGCAAGGAGCTTATGAAGATCCCCTGGGAATGGCTGTAGATGTATGTAGAGGCATGTACTGGGGAGGTATGGCAAGGACCACTCAGAAAGCAGCTTCATTAGAACATTTTACAGTATTTTCACTTGCTGCCTTACTCATACAATGACCTTTGCAGACAAGGGGGACTTGCCGAAATCAAGGCACCGTGACGAGAATGGATAAATTGTTTTTCCTCTTCCAAGCACCTGCAGGTCACCTTGTGAGGAAGAAAGGAGGCCAAATAAACTATCACCCCCGTGTTTCTGTTGGCAGCTTGCACATTTGGATAGACACTGTATTCAACTGGTATGCTGTATTTCTGCTCTGAGGGCACAATACGTTCTTTCCTTTCATTAATTTCCATAATTGTCATATTACTAAATAATTCAGCCTCATGCTTAGAATTTTTTAGAATTGGGGACAACCAGAAGGATGTACAAGTATACAGTGTTCTTTTGAGGAAACAAAAATAATGTTTTATGTGTTAATCTTTACTGTGCAAATTTTTAAGAAGGAACATAAAATTTGTTTTGTGTATGTTGGGTTTGTTAAGAAATGTGCAGAGTTGGGCCTCCTGGGTGGCTCAGTCGGTGGAGTGTCTGACTTCGGCTCAGGTCATGATCTCATGGTTCGTGAGTCCGAGCCCCATGTCGGGCTCTGTGCTGACAGCTCGGAGCCTGGAGCCTGCTTGGATTCTGTGTCTCCCTCTCGCTCTGCCCCTCCCTGACTTGTGTTCTGTCTCTATCAAAAATAAATAAAATGTAAAACAAAAATAAATTAAAAAAAAAAAAAGAAATGTACAGAGTACATGAAAAGACACTTTTCCAAATAAGGTACCCAGTTGGCTAACAGACGCATGAAAAGATGCCAACATCGCTCATCATCAGGGAAATACAAATCAAAACTACATTGAGATACCACCTCACACCTGTCAAAGTGGCTAAAATTAACTCAGGAAACAACGGATATTGGTGAGGATGCGGAGAAAGAGGAACACTTTTGCACTGTTGGCGGGAATGCAAACTGGTGAAGCCACTCTGGAATATAGTATGAAGTTTCCTCAGAAAATTAAAAAGAGAACTACTGTTTGACCCAGCAATTACACTACTAGGCATTTATCCAAAGGATACAAAAATGCTGATTCAAAGGCACATGAACCCCAATGTTTATAGCAGCACTATCCACAATGGCCAAAGTATGGAAAGAGCCCAAATGTCCATTGACAGATGAATAAAGAAGATGGAATACTACTCAGCCATCAAAAAAGAATAAAATCTTGCCATCTGCAATGACATGGATGGAAGTAGACTGTATTATACTAAGTGAAATAAGTCAGAGAAAGACAAATATCATATGATTTCACTCATATGTGGAATTTAAAATACCAAACAGATGAACATAGGGGAAGGGAAGCAAAAATAAGATAAAAACAGAGAGGAAGGCAAACCATAAGAGACTCTTAAATACAGAGCACAAACTGAGAATTGATGTAAGGGAAGTGGGTGGAGGATGGGCTAAATGGGTGATGGGCATTAAGAAGGACAGTTTTCAGGATGAGCACTGGGTGTTCATGTAAGTGATTAATTACTGGGTTCTAGACCTGAAGGCTAGACTATTCTATATGTTAACTTGAATATAAATTTAAAAATTAATTAATTAATTTAAAAAAGGAACCTAAAATTAAAATAAAAGATGAGCATGTATCTAATGTGTTGATGGTTTTCCAAAAGTATTAGTCATTAAGAAACCCATGGAGCGTTTGCTATTTCATTACTAATAAGAACTAATCCTTGAAATTTTTGTGGGATAACTTCTCTAAAATATATAAAGGACTTTCACTCTTAATGGACTCCAACTTCCTCACCTTAGTGATTCTGCTACTAGGGCAGACACAGTTTATTGTCTACTGACCTGCCGAACTGAGATGTGGGGCATGTCTGTGCTTGGTCTTTGAGCAGGGATCTGTTAGGACAGGGAGAGCACACTCAGCTAGAGTATTTCCCCCATAGCATTTGTCTTGCTTCCTGTGGATGGAAACATCAGGTCCGAGGTTTTCTGTCCTAACCCCGGCTCACTGGAGACTCCTAGTCAATCTTCCCTAAAGGGAGTATGCACGCCTTTCTTTGCCCCTCTTTATTTCTCCTTTTTCTGAGAGACTGACAAGACTCATGCGACAGCAGAAAGAACAGTAACTTATACTTCACCATCTCCTCAGCAGACTTAACTGATTTTGACAGTTCCGTTTTCATGGGAGATGCCACCCTTTTTATTCTGAGACGTGATGACTGATGTCTGTGGCCCTCAGCTCCGCCTGTCTGCTTTTGACACCTGCGATCTTTCGAATCGGCAAAGTTCTCCATGGAAAATACATGTGGTGGGTAAATGATCCAGTGTCCTGAAGGCAACATGGAGTGACTTGACCTATTTCTGTTTTAGCAACATTCTGTTGGGAACGTGCAGGGCCGGGGTAGGAGAAGCAGCTGAGGTTGGAGAGACCACCTGCATGAGAGGGTGGCCTTGATGGTGGGGGCCAGAGAACTGCCATGGGCACGGGGGCTGGGGAGACAGGCAGGAGAAACCCCAGAGCTACGTGGAGAAGACCCAATGGTAACTGGACGTGGACCGCAGGACAGGTGTCTGGGGGGCTGGCATCTCCTAGATGGGGTGCCCGGACGACTGTGGTGGTGGTGAGCCAAGAGAAAAGCAGGAATAGAAGGCTTCAGGTTTTCACAGGTGCTGAGTGTGCTGCACTCTCAACACGACACGCCTGCATTGCCCTGGGACTAGTTATCCAGCCGGTAATTGCAAACATTGATGCAGACCTCAGAAGGGAGGTCAGTCTAAAATCGTCGTTTCCATACCTGCGGTTTCCTTGAGGCAAAGCCTCCACACATTTCTGTCTCTTCAACACCAAGCAAAATGTCAGGCACCTCTTAAGGGCTCAGAAAAGATGTGGCAAACTGAAAACCAGCAAATGCCAGATGCCTTAAAAACAAGCGAGCCTGAGTTTTCCACTGAATCCCTGTGAGGTAGAGTGCAATGAGTATCCCCGTTCAGAAAGAACCCAATGATCTGTGGCATCAGAAACCCATGTGCCACGTAGCTGTTCTCTTGAGCCTCAGTCCTTCCTAGGATGCGCTGTTTTGTCACATGACTGGAGCAAAGTAACTCCCCAGGATAACCGTCACATCATCACTAATATTTAAGCTCGCCAGTTTCAATTCTGTGGCTCATTTTTTGTGTCAATATATATCTTTTCCTCAGGAGGAGGTTTTTTTCTTTTTTTAATATAGTCATAAATGGCTTTAAACTCTGCCTTAACATAGGTCTAGCCCTCCCCCTCACCCCCAAGTGATTGAATTTGAAAAGTTTATTGCAACTTTTTTCTGGCAATAGACACAAGACAAAGTTGTACTGAACGCATACACTTTCAAAAGTATGTATGTAATGTGGATCCTGACAAACTTAACACAAGACCATGGGGGAGGGGAAGGAAAAAAAAAGAGGTTAGAGGGGGAAGGAGCCGAAACTTAAGAGACCCTTAAAAACCGAGAACAAACTGAGGGTTGATGGGGGGTGGGAGGGAGGGAAGGGTGGGTGATGGGTATTGAGGAGGGCACCTGTTGGGATGAGCACTGGGTGTTGTATGGAAACCAATTTGACAATAAATTTCATAAAAAAAAGTGTGTATGTAAATATAGTGATGACGTAGGTACATAAATCTAGCAGCTTTACAAGTTTTCTTGTGCCAGGGAGAAAACTAACATGACAATTCATCGAGCACCTTGTATGCAGTATACACGGATGGGGTAGGGTCTTGGGCCACAGTGTGAAGACATATATTACAATCTGCACTACTGCAGAGGTCAAGAGAAAATAAACAGAAAAACTGAATGTAGAGTGATCAGAGCCACCATAGGGACAAGCAGGGATGTAAGAAGAAGCCTCCAACCGGTGGCGCCTTTCCAGAGGAAGTAAGCCCACCGATGCTAATTACTGGTGCCTCGGTGTGAACTAGACTCCCATGAGGAAGGATAAGATGATTCAGGAGGCAAGGCGGCGCGTCTACAAATGCCCGGAGGCAGAGAGAACAGGGCGACTGGAGAGTACTGCTAGGGCTCCAGGATGGCCAGACGGAAAGCGGAAAGCGTGCAGGTGACTAATGAGGGCTCCAGTTGATAGGCTCAGGGCGTGGACGGACAAGGAATACAGGTCAGCCTGCTAGACGGTAGAAGCAAGCCAGTGGGAAAACGTAAAAATCTGACAGACCATAATACAATCCTGTCTGTGAGCCTCGTTTGAACCCATGGGATTTAGATAAAAAGCAAATTGCTTTTTAGATAAAAAGCAAAATGTTTGAGCAACTGCCAGGCAGTGAATTGTTAATAATTTATCCATTAGAAATTTGTGTTAGATATCTGGAGCACCAACATGTGTACTAATAGTTTTCTTTTTTAAATACTACACTTACAATAACAAAAGAGAATTTTCTGGGCTTTGTTAATGAGACTTCATGCATGAACTAATTCATGATCACCCAGAATCTAAAATATGCTTTTGTATTTCTATCTCATAGTTGCTTTTTGCTTCGTAACTATGGTGATCATGTAACTTTTCATCCAAACTGGGATGGTTTCGAAAGTGAAAGAGATATTATGAATAATTACACAAAGACAACAGGCATGAATATGAACCATCCTGAGCCAACCACATGTGTGATTCTTATTCAAAATGTGTGCTTCATTTTAAAAATGCTTAAGTGATGACATTTATTTTAGATTTGGAATAGCGTCTAGAAATGGAATGCCCTTTCCTCTTTTAACTGGACAAGTTCCAATCCTGTAGTGTCTTAAAGCTGGTGAACTACTCCATTTTCTCTTCCTAGTCTCACCTTTCCATATTTGGAGGATGCTGAATGAATCACTGGCTGAGCCGAATGAAATAAAGATGATAAATTTCTTAACCATGGCACTTACCAGCTGTGCAATGTGCATGTATCTTTTAAAAGCAGAATTCTCAAAGTCTAGGAGAAAATGCTTCATTTTGTTTTATTTTTCCTTAGCTTCCAAAACAGAAATTGGGATCGAATCCAATAAAAACTTTTATGGCCAATGAAAAATGAAGCATTATTAAAATAAGAAAAAGGGAAGAAGCTGAAAGACCTACTAAAGAGACTGCCAGATTGTAGCATTTCAATGGATCCCTATACAAAGCCACAATATTCAGCTATTATTCAAGCAGGTGGCACATTATTATTCTTATAGATTGATACCTTTGCTTATTATCCCCTTGACTGCACACAAAACACAGTAATTTGAATCTAATAATGTCTGTAAAAACTTCCATTAATAATATATAGTGTTATTAAACCATAAAAAAATTATCTATGGCCTGTTCTAATTGATTTTGGTCTCTGTAATTGATGGGCTGAGTTTCACCATACCTGGGTATGCCAGGACAACTAACCTTATAATAAAGGAAAATCACTGATTTCAGGTTTGAAACGAGGCGGTTTGGAAACACTGCTTCATCGGGTTTCTCACCTCCCACAGAGAGCAGCACCACAGGAGTATAAGCAGATCGCCGGTAGACAATGGAAACGTATTTTTGAGTTTTATATAGTTCCATGATAATTAAAATAGTCAGTGCAAGAAGATAAAGCTCATGCGTGGCCATTTTACACAAATGGTAAAAGGAGTCTGTCTTTGTGGAATGACTCCCAAGTCCTACTAAACAAGATCCAAGGAAATAGTCTTACATGAGGCTCTTCCATGTTCTGCCTCTATACCTCGTTTCCCCATTAACCACTCATAGCCGTCTACATCATGCCTCCTCGTTTTCACTTCTGCTCTTCCTTATGTTCAAACATAAGGAACTTCTATCCATTGGCCGAACTCTTCCTATGAAGCAACACTGAGCTTGGCACAATCTGCAGAACATCTTCTCTGAGTCCCCAGATTAATTGATATCTCCCTATTCTGTGCTTTTCCAGCACGTTTTAGTGGTCCTCCTATATATTAGCAGGCTGATGTGTTATATTTGATTTATCAGCCTATATAACTCTTTGCCTTCATAGACTACAAGTTCTTCAACTAATCTCAGGATCTGGCAATGCACAACAGGATCAGCGCTCACAAAATACATCCTAATTTGAGCTAACATTAACTGTTTGTCTACGGATGATTGTTTGCAGTTGCGGTGACACATATTTAAGCCACACAACCATTCCTAAGCAACTGCATCTGGGTGGAGTGAAAGAGTATGGCCCTCACTTAGATGCTGCTTTTTAGTGAGGTTAACTCTGAATCAATCACTCACCTTACCTGAGCTTAGTTACACATTTGTACCAGTGAGCATACGACTAAGGTTGTGGCTCTAATTCAATGAAAAATGAACTTGTACAATGTACTTGCTCAGTAAGTTTCCCCATCTTACTTCCTTTTAACACTTTTAAATTAAAAAAAAAATATCCTAGGGATTCATTTCTATAGTTATGGTTCTCTGTGTGTAGATATGAGAAAGTCATATAATACCCATTGTTTAGATTTATCTCATGTTCTTGCTTGTGTCTGTTCTATTAATTAGAGTGCCCTCCATAAATTACCATTATTCCTTCCCTGTCCAGCTCAAATATTACCTTCCCAGCAAAGTCTATCAGAATTAACTGGCAGATCATCTGGGTTTCCACAGTACCTTTTAAATGATTTTATTACAATACAGTAATTATTAAATTATTACATTATTAATTATTATTAATTAATTATTAAATTATTAAACTGTTGTTGTAATGCCAAGTGGATTCTCCTCGCTTTGATAATTTTTCCAGTCTGGGATCATTTTTCAAAATAAAGAAAATAACGAGACATATATTAAAAGAATTTCTGGAAAGGCAAGATCTTTTGTTTTTATGTTAGAAAGAGCAACAATAGTTTTAAAACAATACATTATTAAAATAAATAAATATATGAATGCATGCACATTTAAAATATAGTCATTAGTAGAGGTTTTGTGGTCAAAAATTAGTTTCTTTTGGCAAGAAAAATTAAACCCTAGAAGTGTAACAAAGTTATATTATGTAGTATTATATACATTTGACCAGGACATTTATTACATATAAAAATGCTCAGTATTTGAATCTCATCATAATATAAACAGATATTTTAAAAGAACACAACACAATAGAACTGCCACAGTTCAATTTTTTTAACAAAAACATTGGCTAACTGCTGTCAGATTAATTTTATGTTTTATAACATAAAAGAGCCTACAGTAGCCGCTACTGGTTTCTTTGATTAGCAGTTTAGAAACACAAGGTAATAAAAAATTAATTTAATTTACCTTAATAACCAAATCAAATTTCTGGTGAAAATCTCTGTTTACGGGCTCCAGGAGGCTAAGTTCTGCCGTCCTAGGATGCATATGGAAAAATCGTGGGTAATCCTCCGGAGTCCCTGAAAGACAGTGAGATTTCAGCATTAATTGAGAACAAGAGGTAATATGTGTGCGTGCTATATCTGTTTTCCTTCATCAACCGAGGAACAAAATCACAATTTCATTAGTAAATTAAGTTTCAAAATTATGCAGTCTAGGGAAAGGAGACACAAATGTAGTATGTAATTAATTAGCTTATGAGTAAGAAAGATGGAAAATATTTCTTGTTTGGATGGTTTTCTAAATATCTTTTATTAGGAGAGCTCTTTAATTAACTTGAAACTTCATCACATGAAAAGAGATATTAAGTGTCGGGGGAGCAAATTTTGAATTATAAAATTGTGTTTTAATGGTGCATAAATCTTAATTATGGTCTGCATGGTCTTCTACCATATCTTGTAATAAACAAAGACTAGTAATTTGTACCAAATATCAAGCTGCTTGAAAATTAAAATGAACATATTCTGTTCCAGCTGGTAAAATATTTTTCTAAAGGCAAGAATCCAGTCAATTACATCAATCATATTAAATCAAAATACATTGATGATACTCTTAATGCCTACAGAGGCTATTTCTTAAATACAGGCATTATAGTGAATTGAAGCACATTTCTTCCTGCAGAAATTTTCTTCAATTTCATTATCTTCCTTTGTTTAACATGATATTCTTTGTCTCAAAGTGAAGAAACAGAAGTCATATCATGTAACTATGGAATATATTATGCATTTGGCAAAACAGTAACTGTAAGAATAAGATAACTATGGCTTCCAATTATTAAAGCCTACTTTGTGCTAAATGCTTTATGTAAATTATCATCAATAAGTCTGTAAATCATTCCCATTTTACAGAGAAGGACTTGAGAACTTTGAGATATTAAATAATGTTTACAAGATCAAAGGGCAATGTAAGATAGAGCTTGAATTCAAATCCAGGGTGCCAGAAGTCAGACATATCAAAAAATGGGTTAATTTCTATTACTTCTTTGCTTCAACACTGAGACAAGAAGAGAAACTCTCCTGGGGCATTATGTGAGAGGAAATAAAAAAGTTTGCCAGTACAATAGACTTGAAAATCCAGAAATAGTCAAAATTGCACATGACAATTTAGCAGATGATAAAGGAATCATCTCCAAACAGTAGGGGAAAATGGATTTTTGAATACTATCATTTATCAAATAGAAGAGCCATACAGAAAATGATCAAATTGCATCCATTCTTTATACTAGCGTAAATCTCAAATGGAGAGGATATTCATATATAATAAACAATAAAACAATACAAGTGCTAGTAATAGATGAAAACACAGATGAATTCTACTATAATGTGAGAGTGGGCATATCTCTCCTAACTATGGCTCAAAATCAAGAAGCAATAAGGGAATAAAGAGATAAATTTGATGACATTACAAAATGGCTTGGCAAGACACAATAAACAAAGTAAAGCCACAAGTGACAAGCTAGGGAAAATATTTGCAATTAACAACAGATGCAAAATGTTCAAATCCCTAACATATGTAGATTTACAAATTAGGAAAGAAAAACATCATCTGTACATTAAAAAAAAACAAAACAAAACACAAAACACTGCGTGAGAATAAAAAAGAGTTCACAGAAAGAGAAAGGTAAATGACTTTTCATCATATACAAAGATGCTCACCTTTATACACAAGAAGAAAAATTCAAATGAAAACCACAATGAAATTCCATTTGTTACTTGTTAGATTAGCAATGGTCCCAAGTGGACACTCCACTCTATTGGTGAGCCTGTGAGAAAAAATGTACTTCCAGACATTCCTGGTATTATTAAAAGAGTGTTACAAACTTATGATGGAAAATCTGGCATAGTATATGAGAACGATATGAGTATTGGGGAATTCTGAGAAGATGATATCAGGAATCTATCTTCATGTAAACAAGAATTGGCAAGATCTTTCTGATACAGCTATTTTAGAACTCCGGAGTTTATTTCAGTGTTCCAACTTCTGGAGTAAGGTTTGGACAGTAAAATGATTAATTTCCATCAATTACAACTCTTAGCACAGTAGCAGTTACACATCTCCCACCCCTCTGCCACTTGGCAGGGAGCTGGGCACATATTCCTGTAGCAGCTTGCACACTGCTGCTGGGAGTAATTATGGGCAAAAAGGCCATGTCCTCTAAATATCAGAGATCTGTGCCCTCATCAGTGACTGCTGTTTCTAATCACAGAGATGCAGGTGACTATTGTCACACCCACCTTTCTTGCTGTAAGCCACTCCACTTAGACTGAGGAAATTTCCAGGGAATTCAAAGGGCTAGCAACCTTTTTACCCTATTCTTTTTTCTCCCTTTTTCCCTTTGGAAGCCAGGCATTAAAAGCAAGTACACATGGAGGGAAACTAGCAAGTCAATGTGCATACCCAGGGGAAGTCATAGCTCAGAAACTACTTGAGAAGACCTTAGGATTAAACCTCAGACTAGTCCTCAGTGCAGAGACAGACTACAGTAAAGAAAACATATATACATGTATACACACACATGTATACATGTATGTACATGTACATGTATACATGTATGTACATGTACACGTACATGTATATGTATACACATACACAAAAACAAACAAAAATAGAAATAAAAACCAGTAAATTCTGGGAAGGTGAAAAATTCTGATTTCCAGAATTACCACATTATTAGATTCAAATGTCCAGTTTTCAGCAACAACAACAACAACACAGGGTATATACAACAACAACAGCAACAATAACAATGACACAGGATATAAATAAAAACAGAAAAGTATGGCCCATTCAAAGGGAAAAAAATGAATAGAAATTGGCCTTGAAAAACACCTGATTGATGAGTTACTAGATAAAGATGTTAAAACAGATGCCTTAAAGATGTCCAAAGAACTAAAAATAGATGTAGAGAAAGTCAAGAAACTTATGTATTAATGAAACGGAAAAGAGACAGATAACCTGAAAAGAAACTACAGGAAACTATAAGAAATTCTAGAACTGAAATAAAAAGTTTACTAGAGAGGTTGAAATGCAAATTGGAGCAGGCAGAAGAAAGAATCAATAAACTTGAAGCTAGGGCAATGGAAATTATTGATGCTGAGTAACAGGAAAAGAAAAAAAAAACATGATTAAATAAAAGGGAAGGAACAGTGCCTAATTGACCAATAGGGCACTATTAACAAGACCAACATACACATTGTGGGAGTCTCAGAAGGAGAAAAGAAAAAGAATGCTTGAAAAAATAATGGCTGAAAACTGCCAAAGTCTGATGAAAGAGATACAGATATACATCCAAAGGGCTCAATGAAATTTATTAAGATAAATGTAAAGAGACTCACACCAAGACACTTCATAATCAAACACAAAAGACAAAGACAAGAAGAGAATCTTGAAAACAGCTAGAGAGAAATTACTCCTCACATACAAAGGATCCTCAATAAGATTATCAGCCTCTTTCTTATTAGAAACTTTGGTGGCCAGAAGACAGTGACCCTATTTATTCCTAGTACTAAAAGAAAAAAAATGTCAAAAAAGAATTCCATACCTGGGAAAACTGTCCTCTAAAGTGGCAGAGAAATTAAGACTTGCCAGATAAAAGCTGAGAGAGTTCATTACTACTAATCCAGCCCTGCAAGAAGTGTCAAGGGAATCCTGCAGGTTACAATGGGCAGGCACCAGGCAATAAGGTCCAGCAGTAGGCGGAAACAAAGATCTCGCAAAGGTCAATGTATGGGCAATCACAAAAGCTGGTATTATAGTACCAAAGTCTTTAACTCTAATTTGTGATTTCTACATAATTTAAGAGACTAAGATATTTAAAAGAATTATTACTTTATGTTTTCAGGCATACAATATATAAATGTGTAATTTTGTTACACAAATAGACTAAAAAGGTGAGGATTTAACTGGAAAAGAGCAGAGTTTTGTATTTTTTTTTTTAATTTCTCTTAGAGAGAGAGAGAGTTCAGGAGCAGGGGAGAGGGGCAGAAGAAGAGAGAGTCCCAAGCAGACTCCATGCTCAGTGCAATGCCCACTGCAGGGCTTGATCCCCTGTACCTGGGATCAGGACCTGAGCCAAAATCAAGAGTCAGACACTCAACTGACTGAGTCACCCAGGTGCCCCAGAATTTTATATATTGTTAAATTTAAGCTGGCATAAATTTAACTTAGAGTGCTATGACCTTAGGATTTAAATATAATTCACATGATGAAGACAAAGAAAACAGTTATAGAATACACACAAAAGAAAATTTAAAAAAAACAGAATTTTTTAAACACTACAAAAAATCAACTAAACACAAAAGAAGACAGTGCTGAAGGAAATGAAAATGAGAAAACTTTAAGACTATGGAAAAAAAATATCAAAATGACAGAAGTCCCTCCTTAGCAGTGATGACTTTAAATGATAATTAATTAAACTCTACAGTCAAAGACAGAGATTGACCAAATGGATTTAGAAAGAAGCATGATCCAACTATATGTTGTCTACAACAGACTCAAGACACAGTTTAGATGTCAAGACACGAATGGATAGTGAAAGGCTGACATATGCTAGACCTTGAGGGCATTATGATAGATAAAATAAGCTCATCATAAAAAAGATAAATACCACATGATTCTACTTATATAAGTTACTTCATCACAATCACAGAGACAATAGGTAGAACTGTGTATTCTGGGGGTCATGGGGAAGAAGAGAATAGGGAATTATTGTTTAATGTGTATAAAGTTTCAGTTTTATAAAATGAAAAGAGCTGCAGACACATCCTTATAAATGTAATTAATATCACTAAACTGTATACCTATAAATGGTTAAGATGGGAAACTGTATGTTATGTATATTTAACAACAATTAAAAAATTGAAGAAAGTCATAGTAGCATCTATTTTTGACCCAGAAATCCCACTTCAAGGAAATTTTTGCATTTTCATAATAAGTAGTCACCATTTAAATATACATCAAGAGTGGTCCGGTTGAGTAAATGATGATACATCCTCAAGCAGATAATAATTGAAATGTAAAAATTAATGATAAATATCTTTACCTATTACTATAGAATTATCTTTAGTTATAGAAAGTGACAAAACAACTTGGAGAAAAGTGCATATATATACTAACTTTTAAGAAAGAGGAGCATACACACAAATAAAAGGAAATATATACACATAAATGTGTATATATGGATGTTAGGAAAAATGATAAACTATAACATTAAAAAAGTGTTATGTATGAGTGAAAGAGGGAATGTTTTGAGGGAATAGGCAATGAAGCTAGATTAAACGAGCTACACCACTGTTTTTTTTTTTAATTTTAGAGCCATATGAATATTATATATCATTATAAGACATTGAATATAAGGACATCACAAAAATAAATATTAAATTTAAAAATCTAAGTGTTTGGGGCACCTGGGCTCAGTCGGTTGAACGTCCGACTTCGGCTCAGGTCATGATCTCACAGTTTGTGAGTTCGAGCCCCGCATCAGGCTCTATGCTGACCGCTTGCTCAGAGCCTGGAATCTGCTTCAGATTCTGTGTCTCCTTCTCTCTCTGCCCCTACCCTGCTCACGCTTTGTCTCACTGTTTCTCAAAAATAAATCAATGTAAAAAAAAAAATCTAAGTGTTTATTCATTTGGTGACATAAATACAAATAGAAAACGACCATTCCAGACAACTTTCAAAGATAATACCTTAATGTCTTGTTCACAGTGTAATGTAGCTCTACAACAACTGAAATTATAAAAACAGAAACAAAAACAAAGAGTCTGTAGTAATAATATTGTTCATGTTAGCGTTGTTAGTCTAAGATGGTTATGGGAGCATTTTGCCAGCAATGAAATGAATAGTAATGTGATGTCTTAACTCTATCACTCTGTGTTAAAAACTAAATTCTTATCAAAGAAAATTGGATTGCCATGGAAATTTAAGGAAATTTATGCCTATTTCCCAAGTTTTTATATTGTGGCCATGTAGGAATTTATAATCGGTCCCAGTCAAATGTTACTGCTGAATAACATTATAACCTCTCCTTTGGTAGAGCAAAAGCAATTATGATATACAACTTATATCCAGATGATTTTCAATGAAAACTTTCAAGTGACCCCTGAATGGTGAGTATCTTACAAAAGCCAGGCTATTATTGATGTATAAAAATGTTTCCAAGAAAAGAAGTGCATGTCTAAGTTCAAGGACCCTAGAGATTCACTTAATTTT
Organism: Lynx rufus; assembly: GCF_022079265.1. Taxonomy (NCBI): domain Eukaryota; kingdom Metazoa; phylum Chordata; class Mammalia; order Carnivora; family Felidae; genus Lynx; species Lynx rufus. The sequence continues at coordinate 3,389,306 of NW_025814840.1, read as the reverse complement.
CTCATTTAGAAGATGTGATATTCATTCCACTTAGCAAAGCTATACTTAATTCATTTACAAAAGCTGCTTCTTGGTTCCAGTTCAAGATGGTGATATGGGAAGACCCTGAACTCACCTCCTCCATGGAGCACACTGAATTACACTTATTAAGAGAACAGTTGCTCCTGAAGAAGAACTGAGGGTTGACTGAACAGCTACTGAGCAACCATAGAGAGAGAACAGCAAGAGAAAAGCAAGAGAGACGGAGACACAATAAGGAAGGGACTCCCCTCCCCCATTGCTGCCAACGGCCGTGGAGAGGGACAGTACTGAGGGTCCAGGAACAGAACCTTCTGTCCTTGGGCACAGAAATAAAGCCGTGGTTTACAAGAGCAACTAGCATGTAGAAGACACAACATGAGAACTCTGGAAAGCAGCAGAGGAACCCTAGAATGCTCTCCAGGTCAGAGGGACTAGAGAATGACAGTCCCTGGTTCACATTCCCACCCCACCTTAAAAGCCTAAACAGGAGCAGAGTCCAGACCCCATGACAGGTGGGTCCAGTCATCTCAGTGAGCTTGTGACTTCAGTGAACCCAGGGTCTACAAGCTCACAACAATCCTGGTCATACTGGGGCACAGAAAACAAAGCCAGGGTTTAAAAGGGAGCTCTGAAAATGCTCTCTCCCCCTCCCCCTTAGAAGCCCAGACCAGAACAGGGTCTGGAAGCTATACGTGAGGGGTTCAGATGCCATAATTAGTGGGTGCTGATGCCATAACTGGAAAGTCAGACTGTCACAGAAAGTCGGCAACTGCAGCAAGCCTAGGATTTGCAAGCCCACACCAGCTCCCTGCATGCTGGGACACAGAACAAAAAAACGCTGGTGTAAGAGAGTCAGGGAACTGAAGAAAAATTCTTTCCCCCTCAATTTAAAAGCCCAGACAGGAGCAGAATTTAGCTCAACAGTGAGCTTGAGTCCTCAGGGTGCCTAGTGTCCATAAATCGACACCAGGCACCCTGTAGTGCTGAACACAGAAAACAAGCTGTGGTTTGTGGGTTTTGTTTGTTGTTTAATATTTATTGTATTATTATTATATGGGTTTTTTTTTTACTTTTTGTTTTTACTTTTTAAAGTTGTCTTGCTTTATTTTGGTTTTACTCTTTTTTTATTTCTTCTTCCTTCTCTTTTTTTCTTCTTTTTTCCTCATTTTTAATTTTTTCTTTTATTATTATCTTTTCTTCCCATTTATTCTTTTTGTAAAAAGCCATGGTTTAAAAGTGTAACTAGCATTTATAGCCACAGCTCCAACCAACCATTAAAATTCACCAAGCATACATGGTCTGGATAGGGAACACTGTACACAAGACCAGTTGTTCAACTTTAGGACAATTAACTTTTTCCCAATCCATAGAAACACAAAAAGTCAAACAAAATGAAGAGACAGAATAATATGCTTCAAAAAAAAAACCAAGAAAAAACTAAAACAAAATAAAACAAAAGCAAAAACAAACAAAAAAAACCTAAATGAAACAGAGATAAGCAATATACCTGATAAAGAATTTCAAGTAATGATCATAATGAAACTCACTGGGGTGCAGAAAAGAATGGAAGAACTCAGTGAGATCTTCAGTAAAGAGACAGAAAATATTAAAATGAAGTAATCAGAGTTGAAGAATACAATGTCTAAAATAACACACACACACACACACACACACACACACACACACTACAGGGAATCAATAGTAGATGAGAGGATGCAGAAGAATGTGTCAGCCATCTGGAAGACAGAGTAATGAAAAGCACACAAGCAAAACAACAAAAAGAGAAAAGAGTATTTTTGTTTTTTTGTTTTTTTAAATGAGGACAGATTAAGAGACCTCTTGGACAACATAAAGTAAACAAACATTTATATTACAGGGATCTCAGAAAAAGAAGAACAAGAGAAAGGTGTAGAATCTTTATTTGAATAATAATTGAAAAAACTCCATAACCTAGGGAGGGAAATAGACATCTAAGTCCAAGAAGCACAGAGAATTCCAAACAAGATGAACCCAAGGGACTCTACACCATAGCACATAATAAAATGTCAAAGGTAAACAATAAAGAGAGAATCTTAAAAACAGTGAGAGAGAAACAAAAAATTACCTAGAAGGGAAAACCTATAAGGTTATTAGCTGAGTTTTTAGTAGAAAGTTTGTAAGCCAGAAAGCAGTGGCATGGTGTATTCAGAGTGCTGAAAGAAAGAAAAAAAAAAAACACAAAAAACAAAAACCTACAACTAAGCATACTTTACCCAACAAGATTATCATTCAGATTTGAAAGAGAGATAGAGTTTCCTAGACAAATAAATTATACAGGAGTTTATCACCACTAAATCAGCCTAATACAAAATGTTAAGACCACTCATTTAAGTGGAAAAGATATGACCACAATTAGACATTAAACAATATGAATCAAAAGACTTAAAATATGAGAATATATATATATATATATATATATATAACATGCAGAGAATGGAGTGAAAAAAATAGAAGGGGAAAAAGAAAGATGATTTTTTCTCTTTTCTTTTTTTTTTCTTTTCTTTTCAGAATGTTTGAACTTGAATGACCAAACTAATATGGACTGCTATTTACTTAGGATGTTGCATATGAACCTCACTGAAACCACAAACCCCAAACCTGTATAGAAAACAAAAAATAAAGAGAAAGGCAAAGAATCACTATAGATATTCACTGACCACAAAAAGAGCAAGAGAAGAAAGGAACAAAGAAGAATTACAAACCAAAAAACAAAAACAAAAAACAAAACAAAAACAAAAACCAGAAAACAAATTTTTTAACTGTTGATAAGTACATACCTATTAATAATTACTTTAAATGTAAATTGTCTAAATGTTCCATTCAAAAATCAAAAGACACAGGGTGACAGAATGGATAACACAAACAAACAAGACCCATCTATATGCTGACAGCAAGAGACAGACCTCAGACCTAGATAAATACAGCCTGAAAGTAAGGAGACAGAAAAATATTCACCATGCAAATATGGAAGTGGAAAAAATCCAGGATAGTAATACTTATATCAAACAAAATAGACTTTAAAAGAAAGACTGTCATAAAAGACAAATAAGGACACTACTTAATTATAAAGGGATCAATTCAAGAAAAAAAATACAATTGTAAATATCTACACACTCAACACTGGAACATTTAAATACATAAAGCAGATATTAATGGACATTAAGAGATAAATTGATAGTAATAAAATGATAGTAGGGAACTCTAACACTTCACTTACATTAATGCATAGATCATCCAGACAGAAAATCAAGAAAACAATGTCTTTTAATGATACAATGGACCAGATTGACATAACAGATGCAGACAGAACATTCTATCCAGAAACAACAGAATGCACATTCTTTTCAAATGCACAGGAAGGAACATTATCCAGAACAGATCACATATTAGGTCATAAGATAAATCTCAATAAATTTAAGAAGCTTGAAATCACACCATGCATCTTTTCTAAGCACAATGTTATAAAGCTAGAAATAAATCATAAAAAATTTGGAAAAAAACATGAACATGTGCAGACTAAACAACATGATACTAAACAGCCAATGGGTCAATGAAGCAGTCCATGAATAAAAAAAAAAATACATGGAAGCAAATGAAAATGAAAACTCAATGGTCCCAAATTTCTGAGATGCAATGAAAGCAGTTGTAGGAGAGAAGTTTACAGCAACATGGGCCTACTTCAAGAAATAATAAATAATACAAATAAACATCTAACCTTATGCCTAAAGAAACTGGAAAAAGAATAAACAAAGCCCAAGGTGACTATAAAGTAAATAGTAAACATCAGAGCAGAAATAAATGAGTAGAAACCAAGAAAACAATAGAACAATCTATGGAACCAGGAGCTTGTTCTTTGGACAGATAAACAAAATTGACAAAACTTTAGCCAGACTCATCAAGAAATACACAGAAAGGACACACACACACACACACACACACACACACACACACACACAAATGATCATTGACACGACAGAAATACAAAGGCTTATGATAGAATACTAGGAAAAACTACATGCCAACAAACTGGACCACCCAGAAGAAATGGATAAATTCCTAGAAACATATAATCTTCCAAAATTGAACCAGGCTGATATAAAATCTGGACAGATTACAAGTAACAAAATTGAGTTAGTAATCAAAGACTACCAAAAAATAGAAGTCCAGGACTAAACGGAATAACAAATTAATTCTAAAAGGCATTTAAAGAAGAGTTAATACCTATTCTTCTCGAACTATTCCAAAAATAGAAGAGGGAGAAAATCTTCCAAATACATTCTATGAGGCCAGTATTACCCAGCACCAAAAATTAAAGAGACCACAAAAAAAGATAACTACAGGCTAATATCCCTAATGAACACAGATATAAAAATCTCCAACAAAATATTTGCAAATCACATACAACAGTACATTGAAAAGATCATTCACCATGATTTGGTTGGGTTTATTCCTGGGATGCAAGGATGGTTCAATATTCATAAATCAATCCACATCATACAACACACCAACAAAATGAAGGATAAAATCATGATTATCTCAGTAGATGCAGAAAAAGAATTTGACAAGAGTTAAGATCCATTCATGACAAAAACTCTCAATAAAATGGGGTTAGAGGGAACATACCTAACATAATATAGGCCATATAAGAAAAACCCACAGCTCACATCATACTCAATGGTGAAAAACTGAGAGCTTTCCCTCTAAGGTCAGGAGTAAGACAAGGATGTCCACTCTCACCACTTTTATTCAATATAGTACAGGAAGCCTTAGTCACAGCAATTAAACAAGAAAAAGAAATAAGAAGCATCCATGTCAGTAAAGAAATTAAACTGTCACTATTTGCATATGGCATACTATACATATAAAACCTTAGGACTCCACCAAAAACACTACTAGAAGTAATAAGCATATTTAGTAAAGTGGCGGGATTCAAAATCAATACTCAGAGATCTGTAGCATTTCTATACAGTAATAACAAAGTTGCAGAAAGAGAAAATTTAAAAGAAAACCTTACAATCAGATCAAAAATAATAAAATATGGATGAATACATTTAACCAAAGAGGTGAAAGACTTGTACTCTGAAAACCATAAAATTTCACGTTATAGGTTTCACATCTTCAATTTCTTTTGAAAGAAAGGAAGGAAAGAAGGAAGGAAGGAAGGAAGGAAGGAAGGAAGGAAGGAAAGAAGGAGGGAAGGAAGGAAGAAAGAAAAACAAGGAAGGAAGGAATTAAAGATGATACAAACAAATGAAAAGATCATCCATGCTCATGGTTTGAAGAAGAAGTAATATTGTCAAAATGTCCATATCACCCAAAGCAATCTACAGATTCGATGCAACCCACATCAAAACCCCAACAACATTTTTTACAAAACTAGAACAAATGATACTCAAATCTGTATGGAACCACAGAAGACCCTAAGTGATCAAACCAATCCTGAGAAAAACAAAGCTGGAGGTATCAAAATTCCAGATTTCAAGATATATCACAAAAAAACTGTAGTAATGAACACAGTACAGTACTGGCAAAAAAAACAGACACACAGATAAACAGAACAGAATAGAGAGTCCAGCAATAAACCCACAATTTATAAGGTCAATTAATCTTTGACAAAACAGGGAAGAATATGCAATGGGAAAGAGACAGTCTTTTCAATAATGGTACTGGGAAAACTGGGCAACTACATGTAAAAGAATGGAACTGGGTGACTTTCTAACACATTACACACAAAAAACCTCAAATTGGATTAAAGATCTACACATGTGTCCTGAACCCATAAAAGTTCTGAAGAGAACATAGCAATAATTTCTCTGGAATTAGCCATCACAACATTTTTCTTACATATGTCTCCTAAGGCCCAGGAAACAAAAGCAAAAATAAACTGTTGGGATTACATCAAAATAAAAAGTTTCTACACAGCAAAGCAAACAATCAACAAAACAAAAAGGTGGCCTACTGACTGTGAGAGGATATTTGCAAATGACATATCTGATCAAGGATTAGTATCCAAAATATATAAAGAACTTATAAAACTCAATAGCAACAAACACAAATAATCCAGTTAAAAATGGGCAGAAGACATGAACAAATGTTTCTTCAAAGAAGACATCGAGATGGCCACCAGACACATGAAAAGATGCTCAATATCACTCATCACTAGGGAAATGCAAATCAAAACCACCACGATATATGACCTCACACATAAAGTAATGGCTAAAATGAAAAACACAAGAAACAACAAGTGTTGGTGAGGATGTGGAGAAAAAGGAACCCATGTGCATTGTTGGTGGCAATGCACACTGGTGTAAACACTGTGGAAAACAGTGTGGAGATTCCTCAAAAAATTAAAAATGGAGCTACCACATGAGTATTTAATCAGGGAAAAGGAAAATAGGACCTTGAAAAGATATATGCACCTGTGTGTTTATTTCAGCATCATTTACAATAGCCAAGACATAGCCAAGACAGGGAAGCAACCTAAGTGTCCATCAATAGATGAAGAATTAAGGTATATATTATTTATATACACATATGTACACATACATACAATGGAATATTTCACAGCCATAAAAAGGGATGAGTTCGTGCCATTTGAGGCAACATGGATGAACTCAGCGGGTCTTATGATAAGTAAAATCAGGCTGAGAAAGACAAATACCATATGATTCCACTCACAAGTGTAATCTAAAAATAAATGAGTGAAACAAACTCAAAGCACAATCAGACCTATGAATACAGAGAACTGATGGTTACCAGAGGGAAGGTGGGTAGGGGATGGACAAAATGGGTGAAGGGGAAGGGAACTACAGCCTTCAGTAATGGAATGAGTAAGCCATGGGAATAAAAATCAGAGCATAAGGAACACGGTCAATGACACGGTAATAGCAATAGAACAGAACAGATGGTAGTGACACTTGTGAGTGCAGCACGGTGACGTGCAGACATGTCGGATCACTATGTTGTACACCTGAAACTAATGCAACAGCCTGTGTCAGCTCTACTCACATTAAAATGACAACAACAACAATAATGAGGAGATGGCTCTTTTCCCATTATAAACGTAAATAAAAATTATTTTAAAAAGGTCCTTTTTTTTTCAAAATCTCTCCAAAGCTCTGAGTTTTCTCCATTTAGTTTTTGTCTTGATTTTAATCTTGGGGTTAACTGTATTAAAATTCCATTCTCTTGATATTCAATGCACCTGCTGCCCTGGTTATATAACTAAAATTTTGTCAATAATTTCGACCATATTTTTATCTATGCCTTCAAAGCACATTTCTTTTTGTTATCACATTATTCCTAGGTTGGTGCCCAGATGATAGATATTGCCTCTAATTTCTTGCCATTCTCTACTGTTAGTTTTAAATTTATCATTTTGCCTTATAGCTGTCCCACTTTTCATGTGCATCTTTGATCGTTCTAAAGGAAAACAGTAAACTCCCCTCGTCCTACTCTCATGTCTTCCAGATCTCTTCAGGTCTACCCATCCTCTTTGCAATCTCTTTGTTGAGCTATTTCTAATGAATAATACACTCTTCTTTTCTGTTCTAAAACAGTGCCAAAAACTCTGTAATCCATCCCCCACCAAAGAACATAAAACCTCAAATCTGCTTTAACTTGTCTTTCAAAAAAATCAAAGTTACTCTATTAGTATCCAGTTTCTCAATTTAGGAAAATACTACAAAGATTTTCCTGGGTTATTTTCCTGATGCATTTTTATGGCAGTGCTTCTGAGAATGTAGATCTTGGTCCACTTGCATAGGAAAAGCTAAGATCCCATCCTGTTTTGTTGAATGAGAATCCCTGAAAAGCAAGGTCAGAAATATGCACCTCTGAAAATCTCTAAAGTTTGAGAACCACCACGTTACGGTGTATGAAATGCCCATACCTTTATTTAAACCTGAAACAAGTATAAAAACCATGAACTGAGTTTTTGCTGACAATACCACCATTTTTCTGACTATACAGATTCCAATCTCCAAATTCCTCTGACTCTTCATGTGTTGCCCATGTGATTCTTCCTTGCCTGTGTCCTCACCATTCTCTCATCCTGTGTTTTCCTGTGGTCCTACTCTGCTTCCTCACCTAAAGCCTTGCCCTCTCATTCATGTACTGCTCTGATAGCTTCCTCAATCTTCTGACATTCCATGCGTTTATAATAACTAAGGTAACATGCTAAAATGCCACTTTAATCTCCCAATTATCCAGACAAAATTTAATATATTGTTTACTGCAGTGATGCCCAAGGTGTTATTTAGTGGTGCAATTTACATACAATTAAATGCACAGATAAGCTTTGATGTTTTTGGAGAACTGTATAGACCTATATAACCACCACCCATATTAAAACTTTAATTTCACATTCCTTTTGTCCAAAAACAATACAAAAATATGCTTAACAGATATTTACTGTTCAAGATGACACCTGCTGCTCTTGGCATGTGTATAGGGACACAGGCAAGGAGTCTTGAGGGAGGCATGGGGACTATGCAGTGTATACAGGGAGACAGAAGCACTGTCCCTTGTCTGCCTTCAGCACATGGCAGTGGGCTTGGGTTCATATCTGGCTAAAGTGACCTGTGTTTTGTAGAGTTCATTTTTCACCAAACGAATACTCAGAAAAATGAATAAACAGCTGAGAACTATTTCTTCAAGTGAACCTCAGATGGAAAAGAACACTAATGATGTATGCAAAAGTGAACACCACGAAGGGACAGGATGCTCACTCCCATGCTCCTAGTACAAGGACTAAATGAATCATGCTCTTAGGTCACATCCTGAAGACCCAAGGACATCAACTCAGCCTGACGATTTTTTTTAATGTTTATTTATTTTGAGAGAGAGAGTGTGGGCATGAGCACCGAAGGGGCATAGAGAGAGGAAGAGAGAGAGAGAGTCCCAAGCAGACTCTGCACCGTCAGTCTAGAACCTGACACAGGCTCGAACTTACAAAACCACGAGTTCATGACCTGAACTGAAATCAAGAATCGGAAGCTTAACCAACTGAGCCACCTAGGCACCCCCAGCCTGACATTTTTAAACAATTTGTAGAATTACTTGAAATGCGGACTTACATCCAATGTAATTAATAGTAATCAGTACTCTATGCGACTGGTGAGCATTGAAGTTTGAACTAATGGTAATGCACGCACAATGTTTAAACATTACAGGGCTTACTCAACTATTTTTAACTCATGGGGCAAGGAATGAAAAAGTTACTTGTTCAATCCAACTATTCACTATCTAAATCTAACATACACACACGTGACCTGAAGTAGATTAGAGACAGCTACAAATTCTGGGCTTCCCACCAAGAAGCAGAGTCTATTTTCCCTCTTGTTTTTTAAATGTTTATCTATTTTGAGAGAGAGAGAGAGAGAGAATGGCACAGGGGCAGGGAGGGTGGGGGGGGGAGAGAGAGAGAGAGAGAGAGAGAGAGAGAGAGGGAGGGAGAGAATGGCACAGGGGAAGGGAGACAAGGGGAGGGAGGGAGAGGGAGGGAGGGGGAGGGAGGGAGAGAGGGAGAGGGAGAGGGAGAGGGAGAGGGAGAGAGAGAGAGAGAGAATCCATGCTGTCAGCAAGGATCCTGATGCGGGGCTCAATCTCATGAACAATAAGATGATGACCTGAGCGGAAAATCAAGAATCTGACTCTTATCCAACTGAGCCACGTAGGCCGCCCAGTATTTTCCCTCTTCTTTTTTTTATTAAAATTTTTTTAACATTTATTTATTGTTGAGAGACAGAGAGAGAGAGAGAGAGAGAGAACATGAGCAGGGGAAGGGCAGAGAGACAGAGGGAGACAAAGAATCCAAAGGAGGCTCCAGGCTCTGAGCTGTCAGCACAGAACCCCATGTGGGGCTCAAATTCATGAACTGCGAGATCATGACCTGAGCCAAAGTCGGATGCTTAATGGACTGAGCCACCCAGGTGCCCCCCTCTTCTTGAATAGGGGCTAGATTCATGCTTGATTTGACCAATGGTGGCAGATATGATACCATTCCGTTTGGGGGCCAAGCTTTAAGAAACCTGGTAGCCTTCATTTTTACCTTCTAAAAAGTCAGTGAGCTGCGGGAAAGGCTACAGAATAAGGTAAGCCCACTGGGGAGAAGGGGGACGTAACCACACTGGATGTCTATATCCCTGGCTAGCTCCCGGCTGAATGCACACATTTGAGTAGCCTCAACGACACCGTGTGAAACAAAAGAACTGCCCAGTTGATCCCAATCAACCCACAGAAATATGAGAAATACCACAGCTGCCATTTTAGGTCACTAATGTCTGTGGTTTATTGTACAAGAACAGACAACTAAAGCACTAACCACTGTCTCTACAACTTCCCTTATGTTTCCTCAGCTTACACTGTCTTCATGTTGTGATGAATTTTGGTTCATTTCCACAAAGTTTCTTGCCCTGAACGTTATCTTTTTTTCTTTTTTTCCCCCCCATTGGCCGAGTAACATAGCAAACCAAGTATTAAGAATCATAGTTTTCCCACAAACCCAGGGCCATAGCCTTCTGGGCTGTTACTGGAGAAAGAAAGATACTTCTATTTGATTTAAAACACTGTGTTTTAGAGGTTCTTTGTAAGGATATTTAAACTTGTACCTTTACTAACATATACCCTACATGCCCCATTACTCTAGATAACATACTTATCTTTGGATCGATCAATGCTCTCATTTTTAGCAGATATTTTTGAGAGTTCCAGTATTTGTAGTTTATTATTCTACTCTATTGATCCTTGTAGGGGACAGGACAAGAAGCTCAATGTGTTTGGAAATGAATAGTTCTCTGGAACAATTTCCAGGGGAAGCCATAAAAATATGAACAATACTGATACTCAGTAGTAAGACCTGTATAGTAGGAGAAACATCTCCCAATAATGTGTGCCATAAAATCAAGCTTCTCTCTCATGTCTGCATGATAATAATAATAATAGTGCACAATACTCCAGCTTATTAGCTAGTAATAAGTTCCTGATAACAGAGAATAATAAATCCAGAAAGGAAAAGAAGAAAATTTCTGATTCAGTGGAAGTTACTCAGAATTAGAATCAACATCCTGGAAAACAGAAAGACCTGAGGGAATGAACTAATAGACTATGTGTGAGGTGACTTAGTGTTCGAAAGGCCAACATGTAAAAAAGGATGCAGTTATAAGGTATGTGGCACTGGGAAAATAAAAGAAGAAAGTAAAAGCAGATAAATGAAAATTCTGGACTCTTCCCCAAGTATTTGTGAAATCCAAAATATCGAAAGGAGGGATTTGGGGGCCCAGGACATGTTTTCATTGTGTTATCCACTTAAAATACATATTTAAATCTGTATCTTCCTCATGGCTTTTTCAAAATGAGTATACTGTATGCCTGGGCCCAAAAATACTAATACTTAATAATACTTATCAGAGTTAATGCATGTTTATAAAAATATTTGAACCTAAGGTTTGTGGGTCTGATGTTGCTCTTCTTTTTTTTATTTTTTCCCCCCAAAATGTTTCCCCCATGAGTTTGTGTGTGAATGGGGGAGGGGCAGAGAGAGAGGAAGAGAGAGAATCCCAAGAAGGCTCGGAGCTATCTGCATAAAGTGGACATGGGCTCAAACTCACAAACTCATGTGAGATCATGACTTCAGCCGAAACCAAGAGTCAGATGTTTAACCAACTGCACCACCCAGAAGCTCCTGGTATTGCCATTCTTCTTTTATTTATTTAAAAAAATTTTTTTAGATGTTTATTTATTTTTGGGAAAGAGACAGAGCACGAGCTGGGTTGGGGCAGAGAGAGAGGGAGACAGAGCGTGAGCGGGAGTTGGGGCAGAGAGAGGGAGACACAGAATCCGAAGCAGGTTCCAGGCTCTGGCCTGTCAGCACACAGCCTGACACGGGGCTGGAACCCACAAACTGCGAGATCATGACCTGAGCAGAAATCGAAGGCTCAACTGACTGAGCCACCCAGGTGCATGTGGTGTCTCCATTATTCACCAATGTGTTATACCAACTCTTTAATTGCCAGAATATACATAATATTACCATAATGACCACACTGACTTTGAATAATAGGCAAAAGTAGCTATTAATCATATTTTTATATTTACATTTTAGTATGTAATGCTTATCTACATGTTGTATTTAATACATATTATTTGTCATACAGTAGATGCTCTGGTATGAGCATCCGGCATTAAAAATGCTAATATTACAAGCTGCTATTATAAACTAAAAGTTAGGAGACCTTCTTATGTTATTAGACATAAACACATATTCTATCATATCTTTGTTAATGACGATGTGGGGACAGTCATGGAAATGCCCTTCTTTGTCTCGTTAGAGCCTTGCACGTGATCATCTTTAGCTCTTTGAACATCTTTGAAACACCCAACTGAAAGTCTTTGTTAAGTCTAATGCCTAGAATCTCTCAGAAACACGTTTGTTGATTTATTTTCCCTGTGTATCAGCCATTCTTCCCTGTTTCATTCCAGTGTCCCAGGTTCTCTTAAAAGCTGGTCATTTCAAACAGTATTATGTGACAACACTGAATATCAGATTTCTTCCCTCCCCAGCGTCTGCTGAAGATGCTGCTCATTTGTTTTTCCAAGTAATGCTTTCTGAACTGATAACTCTAATATATGCCTGCTTTGTCACGTGGGGCCACTGAAACCTGTACTTGGTTTAGTGTTTAGGTAATGATGGGGCGGAGATTTTTTACATACTTGGAAACAAGAAGTATCCTAGTCTTTGTTTGGGAGCACTTGGCTGATGTTAGATCACAGTTAGTCCTTAATTCTGCTGTTTAAAGCTCCACCCTAGTCTTTTCTCTCTGCTTTGGCAGAAACTCAAGGTAAGCCAGATATGAAAACTTAAGACTTTCTCAGGTGTTTTCTGAAAATTCACACGCTACTATTCTTACTGTTGTCCTTCCAAGATTCCTACAAATATGTCAAAGTTTTTGCATACCCTGTGGACATCATTCCTAACTTTCTTTTTAAGCTTACTGGTTAGCCAATCGCGTGTTCCAATTTTTGTCTATCGCTTCAGGCAGCAACAAAGTTAAAACACTTGCCTGTAATTGTTTTTGAGAAACTCCTTCCCCACTGCTCCCTAACCATCCCTCAAACAAGACTTTTTGTGCTGGGTGAAATCTGAGTTAGCCTTTTATATGGGTTCTTCCAGGGACCCACCAGCCAGGTCACATGATGTTTCTTTGGAAATGAGGCTTTGGAAGAGCTCTAGTTTTGTTCTGTTTTTCAAGAGACTGTCAAGATACTTTGGGAATGCAGGTTGTTGTTTTTATTAAGTTTACTTATTTATTTTGGAAAAGAGAGACAGCATGTGTGTGTGTGAGCAGGGAAGGAGCAGAGAGAAAGGGGTAGAGAGAATCCCAAGCAGGCTATGCACTGTCAGCACAGAGCCTGACATGGGGCTCGAACTCATGAACCATGAGATCATGACCTGAACTGAAATCAAGAGTCAGACACGACTGAGTCACCCAGGTGTTCCAAGGTTGTTGTATTTAATGCTACTCCTGAACTAACTAGCAGGCAATGTGACTCAGGCAAATGAAAAATTCCACTAAGCTAAAAAAAAAAACACAACCAAGAGTCAGCTGTTTTTCTTGAATAAATGTTCCCTGGGTTGCTGTAAGACTTGGTTAATTCAGCAATTAATGATCCAAAATTATGATTTCACTTTGGTTTATACTAGTTTGTCACAGCTTTTAGGGAAGGGAAATTTTTCACAAGTCTTTCCTTGATTATTTTCAATGACTTCACCTGGAATAATTCCTTAAATTATTAAAATATTAATCTAATATTACTTGTACTGTGATTTTATTATACTGAATGTAACAAGGACTTTCTTAAATATATAATTCAGTGTTTGTGAAATGATAAGTACGCCCCAAAAAATTCAGTTCATCTAAATTTATGTCAGTTTTATGGAAAATTTTAGTTTACCATAAAATTCTATTTTGCACTTAATCATTTGAGATTTTATTGTCACTTTTGTTGTTGTTGTCCTTTAGTGAATGCTCCAACTTAAACCTAAATTTCATCGTCCTAATAGTAAAACACAGAAGGGGCATCAGTTAGGCTGACTATCAGAGTTTTACTTATTCCCTCCAAAAGTCATCCCATTTTGGGATAAAGGAATTTCCATTTTAAGGCAGGAGTCAATTTTGAGGGATTTTTTTTTGAGTTTTCAATCGCTTATACTCTGAATATCTTTCACTCAGAGTATCCCTGCTAATCCCATCCTTCACAGGTAGAATGGTATCATTTTTCTGTGAAGAAAGCCAATGGACACCTCTAGGAAATAGTGGATTGAGGTGACACAGGGTGAGGTTGTTGGGGATGATCAGTGGTAGAAGAGTAATTCCACCATTGACGATAGTTACGGTAGGAACAGTGAAGGAACTGGCAACAGTCCTTGGATGGCCCTTCTGCACACCTGAACATGCACATCCTCCCATTTAGTAAGTAGACCGCCAAGAATGTGCGAGAGCAGTGGGGAGCTGTCCGGATGAAGGCTGAGAAAACTAGCTCTGAGGGACATGCACTCAGAACTACTGGGCGGGGGGGACTTAAGGAAAATGAAGAGGTCTTGCCAAGTAAGGAAAATCAGAGCCATGGAAATCCTGTTGTGTACGTTTCTCTGTGTGTGTGTGCTTCTGTTCTTACCAGTCTTGTCTAACTTAGGAAAGGTGATTTTTCTTCCTAATGGTAATGGTGACATGAATTAACATTATTGAGCACTAGCTTTTTCCCAGGCATTATTACACATTTACCTATATTGAATCAAATTTTCAAAACCTTTTTATAGCAGGTCCGTTTTTAATAACTCCATTTTATTTATTTATTATTTATTTATTTAATGTTTGTTTATTTTTGGGAGACACAGACAGAGTGCGATCACAGGAGGGGCAGAGAGAGAGAGAGAGAGGAACACACAGAATCTGAAGCAGGCTCCAGCCTCTGTGCTAACAGAGGGGCTGTGCTAACAGAGGGGCTCACACTCATGAACCGTGAGATCGTGACCTGAGCCAACGTCGGCCGCTTAACTGACTCAGCCACCCAGGGGCCCCTAAACTCCATTTTTTTTTTTTTAATTTTTTTTTCAACGTTTATTTATTTTTGGGACAGAGAGAGACAGAGCATGAACGGGGGAGGGGCAGAGAGAGAGGGAGACACAGAATCGGAAGCAGGCTCCAGGCTCCGAGCCATCAGCCCAGAGCCCGACGCGGGGCTCGAACTCACGGAGCGCGAGATCGTGACCTGGCTGAAGTCGGACGCTTAACCGACTGCGCCACCCAGGCGCCCCTAAACTCCATTTTAAAGAGGAGCCATCGGAAGCAGAGACATGAGTAACTCACCTAGCATTATATGATTAATAAGTGTTACAGTCAGGATTTGAATACAGTTCCAACTATCTGTACAAGGCCCCGTCCTCTAGAAGTGCAAATGCTATAAATGACATCATTTTATTTAACTTATTTGTAAAAACAAAGACGCTGCTAGTGGATGTGTCTATTGTTTAGGACCATCCATCATACTACATTGGCGGTTGGTGATACAGGCCGCCAAGGCATCATTCTGCTCTCATTACTACCTTGGCTTCTCCATTCGCTCAGAGTAAATGACAAAGTCGATCGATAGCATACTAGACTCTGTAAGTTCTGACCCCTCTGTGTCTCACCTCCTCTTTCTACTTCCTCTCACTCACTCATCTCCAACGCTCCTGGTCTCCTCGATGCTTCTGAAATCCAGCAGGCAAGCTCCAGTTTTTTATCTCCGCCTATTCTTCCAGACATCAACATGGGTAACTGCGTCAGCTTCTGTGAGACTTTGCTCAAATCTCATCTGTTCAGTGAGGTGTGCCCTGATCATCCTATCTAATGCTGCAGTTTATACTACAACACCTCTCTGGGCTCCATTTTCCCCACAATGCTGACCGCCTTCTCTCTTCTATAATAAACACATAATACGTTTCTTGCTTGTTGCCTTTGCTTCTGCCAGAACACCAGCTCCACGAAGTGAGGAATCTGTCTCCCTCCACAGAGTAGGTGCTCATTTATCAAAAGAAAAAATAAATATAATTTCTAAGAGTGAAAGAAACTCATGAACACCACTGGATTTCATCCCACCATGGGAAGCAGGCTTCTCCAACACTGGCTTTCAAGTTCATCCTTTGGATTTTACACATGCTGTCTCAACTTTCTAGGTAATTTCTCTCCTGTGTTCTACCTGGGAACCCTGACCCTTCTGCCGAAATAACTTTCTACGTAATTTTCTCCACCCCTCCCTAACCTAGAACTTCTACCTCTCACCTTTGCATCTATAGCACGTAGCACAGTGACTGACATACGATCAAACCTCCAGTTGATGAAATGAACAATGGTTATTTCTTTTGATGTATGCTCCAGGCCTTACAGACTTCAAAGACTGACGCTTATGTTCATAAGGACTTTTTAAAAATGTAATGATCTCATCTCTACCATGGGGTTATGAGATGCGCACAGTTCCAGACACCAAATAAAACAGAACTGCTTTATTTTCTTTACAGACAGCATTTCTAAGTAGGATATAGGATCATATTTGGCAATCCGTCTGGTGTCTTGTAGGCTGCTGTATTGTTAAGTATGTGCACATACACACAGACTAAAGGCTCAGGAGTTGAGAGTAGTGCTGAATTCCGCTGAACAGTCATTCTGAAGCCCATTTCAAGAGCAACCCCTTTCTCACTAGGAGAGGTATGGTCTCACACGCATCTGTCTCTCTAGATGCTCTAAACCACGCAAAGCAGCAACATCCATGTTTTAGCAAAAGCAATTTGGGAAGAGTGGCATAATCACATTCTCAGCATTTTTGCTTCGGTGCAATTACCAGTCTACGTACAAGCACGGGCCGGAAGAGCTCCTGTGAAACTTTTCAAGGAAAAACCAGCCAAGGGTACAACGTGTTGTGAGCCTTTGGGTACTCGTGATCCTTCTCCCATTTGGTGCCAGAAGCCCTTATTGAATTCACTCATGTCGTCTCAGAATTACATAATTGTCTCCAACCAATGATAAAATACTAGTAGAGCAAACCGTACATTTTCAATGGATTTTTTTCAAATTTTTCTCAGAGAATTCTTTGTGACGGAACACAGAGAAAGTTACCAATATGTAGATTAATATCCTATTTTTTTAAAGTTGTTTCACTTTCTTAATGAAAGTTTTCCATTTTTTGTTTAACATATCTCACTAAAGCTAATTCTGAGGGGAAAGATGTGGTTTTGTTTTGTTTTGTTTTGTTTTGTTTTGTTTTGTGAGAGAGTGCCAGAGAGCACAAGCTGGGGACGGGGAGAGGGAGAGGCAAAATCTTTTTTTTTTTTTTTTTTTTTTTTAACGTTATTTACTTTTGAGACAGAGAGAGACAGAGCATGAACAGGGGAGGAGCAGAGAGAGAGGGAGACACAGAATCTGAAACTGGCTCCAGGCTCCGAGCTGTCAGCACAGAGCCCAATGCGGGGCCTGAACTCACGGACCGTGAGATCATGACCTGAGCCGAAGTCGGACGCTCAACTGACCAAGCCACCCAGGCGCCCCAGGGAGAGACAAAATCTTAAGCAGACTCCACTCTGAGCGTGGAGCCCAACGCAGGCTGGGCTCAGCCTCACAACAGTGAGATCACGACCTGAGCAGAAAATAAGGGTCGGCTGCTTAACCTGCTGAGCCACCCATGCACCCTGAAAATTATTATTTCTGAATTTATTTTTACATAAAAATAGTAACTTCTAAGAAGGCCACCTTTGTTATTAAAGGTGTTTCCTTTGATTGGATACAACTATTTATGCATGATTCTAGAACGATGAGTGAGAGTGTAAAACGTTACCAGATACGGACCAACAAGGATAGAGTAGAGGATGCCTGGTCTGTCTGCTGGTGGCTGAATGTTCCGGTCCTGGTCAACAGCTTGGATGGGCGGGGTAACCACGATGGGGTTCAGTTCTTCCTGGAAAAAAAAAATGGGAGCGTTTAGTCCCACTTTATTCTTAACGCCTCATGGAGAACTGACACTCAGATATGAGACATTACAGTCTGGACAGCTAGGCAGTACCTGAACTAGTAGTTAAACTCAGCTTTCGAGATTTGAAATTTAACACATTATACTAGTTAATTTTGAATTCAAAGAGGGAACAATGTGTCCTCAGGGTCAGAATGAAAAGTCATAGTAATTACACACTTGGAACTTTATATCAGGGTTTTCTCCTAAGAGGAAGACGAAGAAGAAAGAGATCAATAAATCTGCATCTTCCCTAGATAATTAAATCAGAAGTATGAGGCTACCAAATATAATTTTATCTGTCTGTAGACAAGATTTGTAAGAATATTTACATTCTTTTTCTTCCTAACTCATGTTTTAAAAATTACTTTTTAATTACATTTAAAATTAAAAAAAATAAAAAAATTACATTTAAAAATGTAATCCCTTAATTACATTAAAAACAAAATTTTAAAAATCAATGCTTTAACTGAATAGAAATCAAAGCCCCATCACTGCAAATGTCATAAGCATAATTAATTATATATTATGCATGTACGTACATGCATATACATTTAATTTATAATTATATGCAAGAGGACTCTGTTTAAAATCATAATATATTTCTCTAAGCCAGTGTTTGCCAATATGATGTCCAGTGGTATTCTGTTCCACTATCAGGACTGGTAAGCAGTTTTCTGTACAGGACCAGATAATAAATATATTTAGGCTTCGCTGGACAGAGAGTCTCCGTGTCAGCTTCTCAACTCTGACACTGTAACACAAAATCAACCAAGTGGGTATGACTATGCTGCAATAAAGCTTTATTTACAAAGACGAATGGTATGTAGGACAGAGTTTCTTGGCCCCTGTACTGAATGATCAATCATTCTTTGTAACAAATATGCTGAAAAAACAAATGTGCACTCTTCACAGATAAGCTTGCGACACAGGATATGAAAGAAACTTTCAAAAAGTGAATCCACTTTCCTGCAGGTCTTTTCGGAGACTTTTGTGCTAATTTGCATAATGGCCATCTAAGAAGGGGGTGTTATTTGCACATTTTCTAGAATCATCCATTAACATCTCCTTGAACTCTTACATTGCCTTAGAACACAGTTTGAGAAATACTGCTTTAAGTCTCTGCAAGCCCTCGGTCCAAACATACTAGTAACTTTAAAGGGAAATAATGTCTGTTTCAATATCTGACTTCACAGTCTAAGGAATCACTGCAACGTTATTTTATATTATATCTTCTCAAATGAGAGAACCTTGAAATGTATCATATACTTTTATATAAAATCAGTACTTTGTAATCTCAGCAGAAATGTAGAGTAGTGGCCTGCTGAAAAGAAATGCAAGAATATGAAACTGTAACGTGGAATACTTAATTTTGATTAAGTTACGGTAAGTTATATTAAACACAAGTATATTGCTAAAACGTTACATTTTTGAAGTTGAAATAATTAAAGGTAATCATTGAGCAAATATTTGGAGTTCACATACATCTTAGGGGTTCTGCAGACTTAAAAATCTCTAATAGGCTCTCCATAGCCTAAACGTTTTTAATATCTTCCTAAAAACAAAGAGCTCCTGGTAGGGATAACTTTGCAATACTGTATTCACCTTTTTAATGTGTCTTCAGACCCATGAAAATGTCAAACCAATATCAAAATCACTCCATTAAATCAGGATGACTACTGTTCTTTTGGTTGTTGTTCTTTCCACACAATACAACACATCACAATACAACAGTCTTCCTCAACTCTTTCCCTTGTTCCCTATTTCTGTCCCTCGTTCTCCGTTTCACTCTATCATTGGTCACTTCTCTCTCTCTCTCTCTCTCTCTCACCACACACACACGCACACACACACCTGCCCAACAGACAATTTCCTTCCTCTGTAATCCTGTATTTCTCCTGACACTGAAAGCATCCAAAGCTCTTCAAGTCTGTATGTTTGAACACAGGAGTGGAGGGCTGATAGGTCATCCTAGACATTTGTCAAAGCAGCCTGATGGCGTTAGCCAAAGTCAGCATGCAGCCAAGCTACTGCAGTTCTGGTTCAACTAATAAATCTGTGGTGGGTCTTCCAAAAGTACAGTAGCATGCAGATCTTGCGAAGGGAATTCAACTCTCAGGATGTTTTGCAGCCTGTCTTCCTTCCCATGGCCAGAGAAATATACTAAGGGATCCTAGACTCCTGCTTTTTGAAATAACTTACCTAGAATTAAAAGCAAAACGAAACAAAAAAACAGAAAACAAAACAAGAAAAAAAAAACTGAACCTGAGGTCTTCTGGGAGAGTGCTAAACATGACCAGATCACATTGGGGTTTCTCTGCTGACACCTTTCTCTGCTAAGTGACCAACACATATACAGTTTTAGTTTGGGTAATGAGTCACATAGTTTAAAATCCTCTTCTGCACAAGTTGCTGGAATGAGAAATGGGGCTTCAGTCATATTTTTTAAAATTATATGAACAACAGGAAAAAAAAACTAAAAATAACACAATAAACAAAACCAAAAGGGAGGGAAAGGTTCTAATTAAATTCCTCATCTTTCATAGTTGGTTATTAATAAATGTATGGTGAGAACTGAAGAAATAAAAAGAAACAAGTACACCGTTTAGAATTACGTGACATCTAGAATCAGAAGAATTGAAACTAGAAATACCAGCATGTGGCTGTCTCAGGAGAGTGGGCCTAGAAGTGAAGAAGGGAGGTGGGATGAAATGTATTTAAAGCCATTCAGTCCTGTTTCACTGTGTAGTTTCCATACTCTGTACTAATTTTAATATCATAAATTAGCAAATTGTACTAGTGAGAATACAATAAATAAACCCTCTTGGTGAAGGCTTCAATGAGTTTCTGGAAATTTGGGAGTACAGTTGTCTTATATAACTTCTTAGGACTGATTTTTGTCTTACAAAGACTAGCGACTTAAGAAAAATTTTTTCTTAGGCTACTGTTCATGAGGTTTGTTTGTTTTTTTTTTTTTTTAAGAAAATATAGGTTTAAAGGTGAAAAGGATGAATTCTCAGCTATGATTTCTAAGATTACATCCCAAGTATATTGGGCTGCTTGAATCTTGAGGATTTCTAACACTGGTAATATGTAACATTAAAGGATACTGTGTTTTATGTAGGATGCTACTGTTACAGTATGTAATGAAATTTTTTATAAAGATAAGTAGCATTTAAGCCAGAGTTGGAAAAGGAAACATGTACCCATTAGAAGAAACAACATACTAAGATGCATCAAGTTTTGAACTTCTCCATCACCAAAAATCTCTGTATGGGAGATCGCCAGCCATGGGAAGGACATACAACTAACCAAGGAAATGCCAGCGAGAAACTCTTCCTTAGAAAAGAAAGAATTTTATGGGGGAAAAAACATGCAATCATGTATAATATTTGGCAAGTTAATATCTACTTACTAAATACATTCATGTCAATTTGTATTGTACTGAATTTTCCAGCCCGGTAGCAGATCACCACACGGAGCCGGACCTGAAGGAAACCGGCCCGCGCTGACCACTGCGACAGCAGGCTCCCCAGGCCTTAGAAAAGGGGAAAAACTAGCAGACGCGTTTCTTTTGAAGAACCATCCTCTCCAAGCAGATAGTAACTACTGCTCCGTTCCTCTCCCGCCCCCTTATTTCTCTTAGCTTCTAATTTTACCGCTGGATTAGAGAAGAAGAATTATGCTGAAGAACTTGGAAATTCACCCATGGCCCAATTATGCTTGGGTATCCTTAAGGACAGGATTACAAGGTTCCCTTATGACCATATAATTGCAGTAATTGCTCAATTAGTCTTCACAGAAGGCTCTGTTGGCAGGTGCACACAAAATATCTAATAACCACCGCCTAGCCTAGTGAGGAACTGTTTGCAACACATTTGCTTCATCAAGTTGAATTCCAGGAGACACATAAAAAAGGCATCCAAACACTGCAAAGCTCTTGGGTGCCTTGCCCCTAAAGCAAATCTGTCTTCTCTGCAGAGAAGGCAGCCTTCTTTGTCTTTGAGAAGAACTCATATCTTTGAGAAGAAGTCCCGTCTCCTGAATTCTGTTCGTGCTGATGCGCACATGTTAAAAGTACACAGAAGAGTGGATTCACATTTCACCGCTTTGAGTACCCAGAGTTAAATTCCCTGACATATTTACTGATGGTGATTCCATATAAAGAGATTCATGTCGTGAAGATAATCATAGAAACTATTAAACAATAACGAAAACATTGTCTCCAGCAGAAATGCTGCATAATTCTATGATTATAAAACCCAAGATTATTCCCCTAGGGACATAAGCTTCGTATCCAATTAGCTTTTCTGGAGGGGTGCCTTGTCTTTTCAGTATATCTAAGACAATGCTTTCAGGTTCAACTGCTGAATCCTTTTTGAGAAAATAACAAGAGGCGATTGGACTGTTGAGGTAAGTGAGGGTTAGTTACTCCTTCTACATCTTCAACACCAGAATGAGAAAGCAAGTTTCAGTCGGAATGCTGCTATTGTAGTCTATGTATAGATATATCTGTAACTATTTATACACATAATAAATAAATGTACTGGCAAGCACAGAAGATTAAAGATACTGTTCTTCAATTGTATACTTTTGTTTTATTATGAAGTGTCTCTGAAAAAGTTTTTGAGATATATTTTTTGTCGTATATCCTGTGATGGACTGCTGTATTCCAAAAGTGCATCTGACCATCCTTGCAATTGCATATTTGATCTATAGTTCTAATACCTACGTTGTTTATAAAACATTTCTTTGAGCCTTTGCCTTTGATATTTATTTGCTTAGACCTAATAAATGTAGTTTGAGCAATTTATTATTTTTTTTGAACTAGGAAAAGAAATTTATTTTATTTATTTTGTGATATTGTCTTTATTTTTTTTAAATATATGAAGTTTATTGTCAAATTGGTTTCCATACAACACCCAGTGCTCATCCCAAAAGGTGCCCTCCTCAATACCCATCACCCACCCTCCCCTTCCTCTCCCCCATCAACCCTCAGTTTGTTCTCAGTTTTTTAAGAGTCTCTTATGCTTTGGCTCTCTCCCACTCTAACCTCTTTTTTGTTTTTTTCCTTCCCCTCCCCCATGGGTTTCTGTTAAGTTTCTCAGGATCCACATAAGAGTGAAACCATATGGTATCTGTCTTTCTCTGTATGGCTTATTTCACTTAGCATCACACTCTCCAGTTCCATCCACGTTGCTACAAAGGGCCATATTTCCTTCTTTCTCATTGCCACGTAGTACTCCATTGTGTATATAAACCACGATTTTTTTATGCATTCATCAGTTGATGGACATTTAGGCTCTTTCCATCATTTGGCTATTGTTGAGAGTGCTGCTATAAACATTGGGGTACAAGTGCCCCTATGCATCAGCACTCCTGTATCCCTTGGGTAAATTTCTAGAAGTGCTATTGCTGGGTCATAGGGTAGGTCTATTTTTAATTTTTTGAGGAACCTCCACACTGTTTTCCAGAGTGGCTGCACCAATTTGCATTCCCACCAACAGTGCAAGAGGGTTCCCGTTTCTCCACATCCTCTCCAGCATCTATAGTCTCCTGATTTGTTCATTTTGGCCACTCTGACTGGCGTGAGGTGATACCTGAGTGTGGTTTTGATTTGTATTTCCCTGATAAGGAGCGACGCTGAACATCTTTTCATGTGCCTGTTGGCCATCTGGATGTCTTCTTTAGAGAAGTGTCTATGTATGTTTTCTGCCCATTTCTTCACTGGGTTATTTGTTTTTCAGGTGTGGAGTTTGGTGAGCTCTTTATAGATTTTGGATACTAGCCCTTTGTCGATATGTCATTTGCAAATATCTTTTCCCATTCCGTTGGTTGCCTTTTAGTTTTGTTGGTTGTTTCCCTTGCCGTGCAGAAGCTTTTTATCTTTATAAGGTCCCAGTAGTTCATTTTGAGCAATTTATTTTACATAAATAATGAAACGTATGCTCAGGGATGTGTTTATAAGGATTATTTGTTGCAACAAAATACAACTTGCTTTTAAAAACTAAACCTTGTATGGAAGGGCTATATATGACAGACTTTTATAAACCATAAATCCATAACCTGATGAACTATCACCAAGTTGTATTTAATTCTAAATGCCATGATATTAAGAACTAGAATATCGTCAATATTTCAGAAGCCCTCTATTCTCTATATTTTCTATCAATCGCTCCTGCTCCTTCCACTCTAAAGATGGCCTTTCTATTATCATAGATTAATTTCACTTGTTTGAAACTGTATACAAATAGAACTATACAATGTCATTTAATTACTGACTTTGTTCAAGTATTACTATGTCTTACATGGTCGGCATGCATGTGGGAGTTAGGTACATCAAGTGTAGTCCCTGCACTCTCGTTTTAATGGATGTACTGTGTTCATTAGACAGACACCCCCAACTTTGTTTCCTTTTCACACTGGTGATGGCGTTTGGGTTGTTTCCAGGGCATGCCGTGACGAATAGCACTAGGTCCTTCTGCGTGTGTTCTTACACATGAAGGCATTTGTGTGAAATATAAGAATATAATTGTCAGACACGCATGTATGGGCTAGGTCCCTGCCATTTTAAGTCTTCTAAACTTGTTGTGTGAGCTCACGTTCTATTGTGAGTGGTCCACTGCTCTGCTGACAGTTGGTAAGTTTAGCCATTCGGTAGGTACGCATCGTTACCTCACAGTGATTTGAACTGTTTTACAATGCTGGACATTTGTGAAGTGTTGTTTCATGTCTTTTGTCCGTTCTCCTACTTTGCCTTACTGGTTCATAAGAGCTCTCCGTATATCACAGTGTAAGTCTTTTTATCAGCTGACTGTTCAATAAATATTATATCCCACTCTACGGCTTTCATTTAGACCCTATTAATGTTGTCTTGCTGAAGAAAAGTTTCTCATTCTCCCACTTACCCATTTTTCTTTCCCTTTATACTTGTCTATTTCCTCTACCCATCCACATATTTTGACCTGAGGTATACCTGATAATTTCCCTTATGCATTTCTATACAGAGAATATTGCACTCTTCCTTATTAAAATTTATCTAACACTCACTAGAACCGTGTGTCTGAGTTTCCTTGCCTAGAACTTTCTTGAGAGCAGGGATCGGTTGTATCGACAGCACCAGAAATACATGTGTTACACAGGCACTAAGAACTGTTGAATAAGAGACTTCTCAGTTCTGTATTATTCAGGGTATTCACGAGCCTCATTGACCTAGCCTTGCCCTCTGGGCTCCTGTAAAACATCCAAATACACATACTGAGGCTGTATGAGCATCTTTCATTCACAAAGAATACTACACCCACCTAAAGGGAAGAGTAAGGTGGCCACAAGAATGCTCAGAATACACAGATGTCGGCTCAAAGTGCTTCACAGCGATGGCCTTCGGTGTAATAAACAGTCTCTAAAACATTCCAGGAGACTAAGTGGCGAGCTCCTGTATCCTAAGGAAAACATTCCAATCTTGCCAAATAAGTTGCAATATCACCTCTTGAAAGTTGTTTAATCCCTCAGCCTTTTAATCATAATTTTCATAGTGAAGTTAATAATATCTACATTTCATTAATTGGTATAGGGATTCATGAAAGACAGTATATAAATGAATAAAACAGTAAGTGCCATGCTTAGTAATGGAAGTCATTATAGATCGTAGTATTAAGATTACTTTATTATTTTAATTGTATTATATTAGCATTAAAATTGGCTTCCAGTTATAAGCAGAGAGAGAGAGAGTGATGGGATTTTTTTTCATTTCTAGCTGGAAGCTAATTTTACCATATCTTGCATATTTTTCTTGATATGTGACACTGACATGAATTTTGAAGGTTTTATTTAGAATTGCATACCTGATCAAATGTTTGAGGGAATGAAGGGGGCCTATCATTACTATTTGATTTTAGACAAAGATTTAGATCTAAAAGCTGCAAAGAAAATTATCTAATGATTAGACTTAAACATAACTTTAAGATGGTGTATCACAGAGTTGAATATTCACTTAAAATGAACATTTCACTTTATTAAACAGAAGCTTCAGTGAAATTCTTCTCAGTGAATATACTAAGCTGCATTAGTTTTACACCCAATTTATAAACTCATTCCCTACACTTTGATTACAGAAAGTCTGCGATAATTCCCTAATTTATTAAGAAGTTCTTA
Source organism: Lynx rufus (assembly GCF_022079265.1). Taxonomy (NCBI): domain Eukaryota; kingdom Metazoa; phylum Chordata; class Mammalia; order Carnivora; family Felidae; genus Lynx; species Lynx rufus. The sequence continues at coordinate 3,363,053 of NW_025814840.1, read as the reverse complement.
CGGAGAAGCGCTCAGTCACAGGGACTCCAAGTACATGTACACAGGTTCATTTAGAATTCTTTTAATAAAGACATCTATTGATAAATATTAAGAGAGAGCTCTGACAGAAAACTCGCATGTTAAACTATTCCGAGTGAGATATTCAAAATACCAAGTATCAGAGAAATTCAAGTATGCATAGCTTGAAGAAAGTAAATTTTGATCCATGTAGCAGAGGTGAGACTCGTGGAAAGGCAGGGTATGGTTGCATCTGATGGAGGCTGGATAAGGGAGTTAGAAGAACCCACAGTCAATAGGTAGATAGATAAATATAAGACAGATTGATAGATAATCTAGGAATATTTTGGGGTGAGCCATTAAAGTGCCATAAAAACAGTATAGCGTAATTTTCATTATTATTACATTAAAATTTCACATAAAATTCCACAATTTTCACATTGGCCATGGAAGACATCTGTAGATACATAGCAAAAAATTATTTTGTCTTTCTGATAAAGAAAAAATCATCTTGGAGTATACTGTTAAGTACAAATACAAATAAAAACATTTGTGGGTCCATTTCTGGGTTCTCTGTTCCGTTCCATTGATCTAAGTGTCTGTTTTTGTGCCAGTACCATACTGTCTTGATGAGTCCAGCTTTGCAGTATAGCTTGAAGTTCAGGATTGTGATGCCTCCTACTTTGGTTTTCTTTTTCAGGATTGCATTGGCTATTCGGGGTCTTTTTTGGTTCCATACAGATTTTAGGATTGTTTGTTCTAGCTCTGTGAAGAATGCTGGTGTTATTTTGATAGGGATTCCATTGAATATGTAGATTGCTTTGGGTAGTATCAACATTTTAACAATATTTATTCTTCCTATCCAGGAGCATAGAATCTTTTTCCATTTTTTTTTGTGTCTTCTTCAATTTCTTTTATAAGATTTCTATAGTTTTCGGGGGCACCTGGGTGGCTAAGTTGGTTGCATGATTCTTTGGCTCAGGTCATGATCTCACTGTCCATGAGATCAAGCCCCACATTGGGCTCTGTACTGACAGCTCGGAGCCTGGAACTTGCTTCAGATTCTGTGTCTCCCTCTCTCTCTGCCCCTTCCCTGCTCATGTTCTCTCTCTCTCTCTCTCTCTCTCAGAAATAAATAAACATTAAAAAAATTTTAAAAAGTATTCTATAGTTTTCAGTGTATACATTTTTTCACCTCTTTGGTTAGGTTTATGCCTAGGTATTTTATGGGTTTTGGTGGAATTGTAAATGGGATCAATTCCATGATTTCTCTTTCTGTTGCTTCATTATTGGTGTATACAAATGCAACCAATTTCTGTGCATTGATTTGATATCTTGCAACTTTGCTGAATTCATGGATCAGTTCTAGTAGGTTTTTTGGTGCAATTTTTTGGGTTTTCTGTATAGAGGATCATGTCATCTGTGAAGAGTGAAAGTTTGACTTCCTCCTTGCTAGTTTGGATAGCTTTTTTCCTTTGTGTTATCTGATTGCTGAGGATAGGACTTCCAATTGTATGCTGAATAACAGTGGCAAGAGTGGACATCCCTGTAGTGTTCCTGACCTTACAGGGAAAGCTCTCAGTTTTTCCCCATTGAGGATGGTATTAACATTGGGTTATTCATATACGGCTTTTATGATCTTGAGGTATGCTCCTTCTATCCCTACTTGAGAGTTTTTATCAAGAAAGGATGCCGTATTTTGTCAAATGCTTTCTCTGCCTCTATTGAGAGGATCATATGGTTCTTGTCCTCTCTTTTATTGATGTGATGAATCACGTTAATTGTTTTGCAGATATTGAACCAGCCCTGTAGCCCAGGTATAAATCCCACTTGGTCGGGGTGAACAATTCTTTTAATACGTTGGCTAACATCCTGTTGAGGATTTTTGCATGTACCCAGAAATGGACTCACAAATGTATGGCCAACTAATATTTGACAAAGCAGGAAAGAATATCCAATGGAATAAAGACAGTCTCTTCAGCAAGCGGCACTGGGAAAACTGGACAGTGACATGGAGAAGAATGAACCTGGACCACTTTCTACACCATACAAAAACCCAAAATGGATGAAAGACCTAAACGTAAGACAGGAAGCCATCAAAATCCTAGAGGAGAAAACAGGCAAAAACCTCTTTGACCTCAGCTGCAGCAACTTCTTACTCAACATGTCTCCAGAGGCAAGGGAAACAAAAGCAAAAATAAACTACTGGAACCTCATCAAGGTAAAAAGCTTCTCTACAGCAAAGGAACAATCAGCAAAACTAAAAGGCAACCAACAGAATGGGAGAAGATATTTGCAAATGACAGATCACATAAAGGGTTAGTATCCAAAATCTATAAAGAACTTATCAAACTCAACACCTAAAAACCAAATAATCCAATGAAGAAATGGGCAAAGGACAGGAATAGACACTTTTCCAAAGAAGACATCCAGATGGTTAATAGACACCTGAAAAAATGCTAAACATCACTCATGATCAAAAAACACAAATTAAAACCAAAATGAGATACCACCTCACACCAGTCAGCATGGCTAAAATTAACAACTCAAGCAACAACAGATGTTGGCAAGGATGCGGAGAAAGAGGATCTCTTTTGCACTGCCAGTGGGAATGCAAACTAGTGTAGCCTCTCTGGAAAATAGTATGGAGATTTCTCTAAAAATTAAAAATAGAACTATCCTACAACTCAGCAATTGGACTACTAGGTTATTATCCAACGGATACAGGTGTGCTCTTTCGAAGGGGCGCATGCACCCCAATGTTTATAGCATTGCTATCGACAATAGCCAAAGTATGGAAAGAGCCCAAATGCCCATCAATGGATGAATGGAGAAAGAAGATGTGGTATACATACAATGGAGTATTACTCGGCAATCAAAAATAATAAAATCTTGCCATTTGCAACTATGTGCATGGAACTGGAGGGTATAATGCTAAGCAAAATTAGTCAGAGAAAGACAAATATCATATGACTTCACTCATACAAGGACTTCAAGATACAAAACAGATTGTAGGAAGGGAAGGGAAGCAAAAGTAATATAAGATCAGGGAGGGGGACAAAACATTAGGGACTCTTAAATATAGAGAACAAACTGAGGGTTACGGGAGGGGTTGTGGGGGGGTGGGTTAAATGGGTAAGGGGCATTAAGGAAGAAACTTGTTGCGATGAGCACTGGTGTTGTATGGAAACCAATTTGACAATAAATTTCATATTAAAAAATAAATAAATAAATAAATAAATAAATAAATAAATAAAGTTAAAAAAAAAAAAAACAAATACAAAGACAAAGTATTTTAAACCAAACAACCCAGTGATAGCCCACTGCCAACATGGTGAGGTATTTTCCATCAGTATTTGTCACCCACGTATCTATCATCTATTTACGCACATGATATTTCACCACTTTGCATGTACGAATTTTGCTATTTTACCTCTCACTACTTCATAATCATAGTTCTAAGCCAATAAATATGCTTCAAAAACACAACTTGCAACAATATGCAACCTCCACTAGGGTTATAAATTAGGCTTTAGTGTTGTACACTTGAGTTGCTTATATCGGATTTGTTATCATTCTGTGTCTTTAATTCTATCCATGTGTTAGATTCCTGGATGCAGAATTTCTGGATCAAGGAACGAGAACATGTTGAACTCCTTTGTACAAATTGCCAGATGGCTTTCCAGAGAGACTGTGATGGTTTATTTCCTCCTCAGTATTTAAAACAGCACATATTTGTGAATGCTGAGGGTGATATATGCCTAGAGTATTGTTAAATATGTGTAAGGTTTAATTTTACATTTCTTTGGTTGCTAGCATAATTTATGTGATATATCTATTGCTGATTCTTCTGTTCATTTACTTTGCCTATCTTTTTTAATTTTGATATTTTAAAATTTTATTTCCATGGCATATGTGCATAGAACAGAAATCAACACTTTGTTAGTAGTCTTACAATTTTTTTAGTGTGTTGTTTGCCTTTTAATGTTACTTGTTTTTGACATCTAGAAACTTGGCATTTTTATGTATTCAAATTTATCCCTCTTTCTCTGTTTGATTTCTGCTTAGTCTTTCACCATCTGAAGGTTCTCTAAATGCTGAATTCCATTTAGTTTCAGGTATTATGTTTCCAACATTTAAATTTAATGTTTCAGTCTATCAAGAAAGTTGTATACTAAGGACTTAATAGTCGTCAAAATGTGGCTGGAATTTTAACTATTTTTTTTCCTTTTTTGTGAGCAAAGTAAAACTATTTGCACACTTTCTTTACTTTCGCCCTTCTCCGTCTTAAATGGACATCAGCAGAAAATTCAATCCCTTCCCCAAACCAAATAATCCTGTTTGTATCATATTGTGTTACACTGTTTTAATAGTATTGATTTGTCTATCACCACAAAAACTTAAAATAGCAATTCAGACCTCCTCTATCCTATAAGACCTGTGAAGTTCAGGAATGTGCGTGTGTGGAAAGCAGGCGTGGAAAGGACGTACGATGACTTAAAATTAGGAACTGGACCCAAATAATCTGGGTTTACAGAAAACCAGCAACAAAACTGGTAGAAAATGAATATGATGGCATTCCAAACAAGAAAATACCATGTCATTGCATTTGTTGTTATCTAATTTGCGACAATTCTTCCTCCAGGTCCTGAACGCCCTCCCCACCCCGCCACACACACACACACAGCCAACTGCTGCCCTTGTTAATAAAATCTGAGAACTGAAACCACCTTACTATTATTTATATTTTACATTTCCTTTAAGAATTATTTTATATTCCTGCATTCAGTTACATATGTATTATATATATTATGTCGTGTTTTATTATATATTATATTATATTATATTATACATATTCTCTGTATATATATATATATAGAGAGAGAGAGAGACAGACAGAGACAGCGAGCGAGAAATTAACATACTTAAAGTTTTGCTGGGTTATAGACTTTACTTTGTTTTATTGGTTTTGATGTTCACACCTAAACATTTATACCAGGGTTTACTTCTTTCTAAATTCTTTATTTTTATTCAACAGTCAAGTGACATAAGTCGCTGAGTATTTTTTCAGTGAGAACATGTGAGTCCTTGCAGCTGTGAGAATGCCAGTTGTTTCACACCTGAATGAAAACATGACTGAATTTTATATTCTCCCTTCATAAAATTTCTTCCACAGGGGCTCCTGGGTGGCTCAGTCAGTTCAGAGTCTGACTTCAGCTCAGGTCATGATCTCGCAGTTCATGAGTTTGAGTCCGCATCGGGCTCTGTGCTGACAGACACAGGTTCTGCGTCTCCCTCTCTCTCTCTCTGCTCCCTGCCTGCTCATGCTCTGCCTCTCAAAAACGAACAAACGTTAAAAAAACTAAAAATAAGTAAATAACGTTTCCTCTATTGTCTCTCTTGGGGCAGATTTCTGAATTATAACTAATACTTTCTTTCTTTGTTAATTTTTTTTACTATCCAATAGAAATTTGCTTTTATCTTTTATTTTAATTTTTTAACATTTATTCATCTTTGAGGGACAGAGAGTGAGCAGGGGAGAGACAGAGAAAGAGGGAGACACAGAATCAGAAGCAGGCTCCAGGCTCTGAACTGTCAGCACAGAGCCTGACACGGGACTTGAACCTACCAATAAGGAGACTGTGATCTGAGTGAAGTCAGACACTTGACCGATGGAGCCATCCAGGTGCCCCCAAATTTGCTTTTATCTTGAAGTAAACATAGCATACCAGCCTCTTCTAAGTATTGGTCTCCTTACCTTCACTGTGTTTCATGGTTTGAACATTTTCAATCTGCAAACCTAGGTGTTTTATAAAATTTGGAAGATTTATTCTCATTCATTCTATGGTATCTTTGTTACTGCATTTGGTCACTTTACCCAATGCCTTTGTCAACACCAATAAGTTATACTTCTATCTGGCCATCTGATGGTTACTGTCTTATCCCCCATGGACTCATGTGCTCCTGGAAGGTACCCCAGGAGACAGTTGCATGGCAGGGGCAGTATTCATGTGTCCACGAGGACCACACAGGGTCCTGCCTCTCAAGTTCTCTAGCTTCTGTGAGCTTCACCCTCTGCTGGTCCACAAAGTAAATAAAGGGGTTCTAGTTTTTTCCCTGAGCAGGTTGGTAATTAACTGAAGAAAAGTTTAATCCTTATCACATAGCTCCTAGCAAGTGCTAAGTATTAACAGTTATTCATTATTAATGATACCTTCTTCACTCCTGCATCTTTAGTCCTCTTTTTTCTGTCTTTAATCTCCTTAGTTTTACTTTCTTCTCTTTGGTCACATTGTATTGCATTCTTTACTGAGCTGTATTTGAAACTCAAACTTTTTTTTTATAAATAACTTGTTTCTTGTAATACATTTTTGAAAAAAAATTAGTGTTCATTTATTTTTGAGAGAGAGAGAGAGAGAGAGAGAGAGAGAGCGCGCAGAGAGAGAAGGAGACACAGAATCCAAAGCAGGCTCCAGGTTCCTAGCTGTCAGCTGCGGGGCCCGAACTCAGGAACCACGAGATCATGACCTGAGCTAAAGCTGGACATTTAAACAACTGAGCCACCCAGGTGCCCTTTAAAAAAAAAATTTTTTTTAACCTCGATTGTAGATATCAACTTTGGTATTTTTAATTTAATAGACCATACAGATATGTAATATTAGCTAAAAAAAAGATATTAGTGGAATTTTCCAGTTTTAATTAATCTGATATTGTGGAAAATTTTAAACATAAAACCCATTTGTGTATCAGCTCAAGAAAAAGTATACCAGCAACAATTATATCCACACTTCCATTTTGCTTTGCAGAAACATTCCTGAGATTAATAAGACGGGGAATATAAATAAGTAATTTTAGATGGCCAGTTTCATCGTACGTATTATATCCTAGGCATTGAAGAAACTGAACTTACCCTATTGGATGTTCATTTGGAACACAATATACCTTCAACTCTTGATCTGTTTCCGGTTAATGAAAGGTGAATAAAGCAAAAGAAGCATCCTCTTGTTTCCAACAGGACTCTCACCCAGAGTTATCCTTCACGACTTAATCAGCAGGGAGAAGAATTTGTAAAGATTACGCCAGCCTCCTCTTGACAAACAGGAAATCTATAAAAGGCCACTGACACGGAAATACACACCAGGAGACACTAGCACAAGGAGCTCCTAATTCTTTATAGAGCTCACGCTACGTGGATTTCCTGACAATATGAGGCAAGAAAGAGAAAGGCTCATTGCATGACAGGTGTAGCCATCCTGTTTCTCTTCACAGGACTGTGTCCGCCTCAGGTCACAGAACAGAATAAACACAAGGTCTGGTTTCCATGCGCTCTCACCCCGTTCCCGCGGCTGGCTTCTTGCTTCTGAATCGCAAACAAAATATGAACTTCCCAAAATGAAACCAGCGACATTTACATGCCCAGCGCCCTGAAGGACCCTGGAAAGTCTGGGCTCTTTTTGTGGAAACACAGACTGAAACCCTTGGTTTTACTGTTTGAAGAAGTATGACCCAGGCTGGTTTTCAGCTCTTTTGTCCTCACAATAGAGGCTACTTAAACCACAACAGGGGATCCCTCAATAACTGGATACAGGTGCCTGCAGGGCTCTGATGGATGCTTCCTAAGTCTTTTTCAAATGGCATTGCTGGTCTTGCTCACAGGGTCTCTGGAACCATCTGCCAAGCTTCCCAACTTGTCTTCAGAGCTTCAGTGAAATCGTTTTTTCCTTCCCTTGTTCCCGTGCTGGTAGCAAGGATGTCTTCCACACAGAATGTGCTGATTTGCCACCATGTTGACAATTTTCAAAGTGTGGGTCCAGGAATCACACTTGACAGTCCTGACTCCACAAAGCAAATTTGATAGTAATAGGTGAGGGTAGCTCTAGGTAATCTGCCTCTGGAAACACAGCTCAGGAAATTCTTGTGTAAAGATTTATGCAAACCACGTGTCCCCTTCTAACCGTTTCTGACAATCTGTCCCAAATCCTGACCCTGCGCAAAGTCTCTTGGGGCGTGGTTTGTGCAAGCCGCCTCCTTTACAACCTTATGAACAACAATTCACACCACACTGGAACTCACACGCTTTTGCAGGTCTTGTCACTGAGGATTCCTGTAGAAGTTCTATCTATTCTTTTTTTTATGTTTATTTATTTTTGAGAGAGAGAGAGAGAGAGGGAGAGAGAGACACAGAATCTGAAGCAGGCTCCAGGCTCTGAGCTATCAGCACTACAGCAGTCGAACTATGAGATCATGACCTGAGCTGAAGTCGACGCTTAACTGACTGAGCCACACAGGTGCCCCTGTATTTATTCTCATTGTTGGAAACCATGATTGTCTTCTTATGATGTAATGTTTCCGAATATCAAAATTTAATAATGGTAAGCCTACTTTCGGGATCCTGTTGCTGTTTATTCCTCAAATTCCAACTCAAAGTATTCAAACTACTAGGAAGGCATCAGAAGACACACAGACCCACAACTTAACGAAAGTGTACATGCTGCTTTTCAACTGATGTAAACTGGTAGAAGGTTGGGAATGAAAAAGAGGGAAAAAGTGCAGGTCTCAATGGAAAAAGAATTTGAACTATTCCACAGGGATCAGTAAAGAACAAGGAAACTCGTAAATATTTTTGTTTTACGTGATGAGGAATGGATGGTCAGCTTCATTTACTTAGAAAATATTTGAGATTGGTTCCTCAACCCACAACTACTTATTGAAAGAAAGTGAAAAGAAATGGAATCACACTTACTGATATTCTGGCTGCGCCGGGTTCCCTTTAATTTTCACAACATGAGTGTTTTTCTTTTCTTTCTTTCTTCTTTTAAAATTTTATTTATTTGACATAGAGGGCTATAGAGGGGAGAGGGGAGAGGGGCAGAGGGAGAGACGAGAACCCCAAGCAGGCTCCACACTCAGCATGGAGCCCGACGCAGGGCTGGATCCCAGGACCCTGGGGTCACGACCTGAGCCAAAACCAAGGGTCAGACTCTCAACGACTGAGCCACCCAGGCGCCCCTTCACAAGAGCACTGTTGAGAAACCCATTACAAGCCTCGGGAAACGTGCACCCTGAGGAGGAGTCTGGGCGCTCGGGTGCCCCGCTGTCCAGCTGCGCCCTCCCACGTCCATGTTCCTCCCCAGCAGACTCAGACATCTCTGGCATTCTTTATTTTTTCTTTTCCTCCAAAAATGTTTATTGACAAAAAAAAATCAATATATAATAATGTTTTTTTTTTTCTTTTTTGGTAATACAGATATGTTAACGAGGAGAGTGGAAATCTTTTCTCAGGGAAGATAAGATTTCACTTAACTGGGGTTCAATCCTAGTGGTTCTCTACCATCAAGCAGGTTGCAAATGCTCATCTGTAGCACACTCCCTTCCCTCCCGGGCCAAGTCCAGACTTGGCCTCTGGGCTATAGTTTGCCAAACCAAGGTCCAGTGCCTGAAGTCTATATTCTGAAGCTTGGTCTGCAAAAGGTTTCCAAAATGTGGCTCCAGCCTACTCCCTTTCCGTACATATTTGCCATTGCTTCCATTTGCATACTCTTGCAGCCAAACCCAAAAATGTTTACGACTGACTGTGACCCACCTCACTCCCTCCATCCACCTCTTTGTCCCCGCTGTGCCCTCTGTGACCTCCTAATATCCAAAAAGTTCAAGGATCTGCTCAAATGGCACCTCCTTCTTGAGGCTCTTCCTGACCCTCCAACTAGAGTTGATCTTTCCTTCCTCTGAATACTCACAGAACTGGTATTGCCTGTTTCTGATCACTTGTAGTTGGATTTTTTAAAATTTTATTTATTTATTTTGAGAGAGAGAGAGCACAGGGGAGGAGGCAGAGTGCGAGAGAGAGAGAGAGAGAGAGAGAGAGAGAGAGAGAGAGAATCCCAAGCAGGCTCTGTGCTGTCACTGCAGAGCCCGACAGGGGGCTCGATCTCTTGAACTGTGAGGTCATGACCTGAACTGAAATCAAGAGTCGGATGCTCAACCGACTGAGCCACCGGGTGCCCCCACTTGTACACGCATATTCTCATACTAGACCCTCAGATCCTTGAACATAAGGTCCACGTCTTGTTCATTTTTGTGTGTCCCTCAGTATGTGCCTGGAGAGATGTGCAGCAGACAGCTGCAGAATTCCAAAATGAGCATGGAGGGAAAAGGGCTCCTATGGGATGCTTCCTGCTATGGTTGTTCCTGAGTCGCCCACCCCTTTCTGTGCCTCTGCTGCCCCGCTCCCTGCATCAAATCCCCTCTGTGTAACTAGGTGCCATGGGCTCTGTTTCTCTTAGTGGCCCCTGACAGATGTGATCAACCTGAGCAGTGCACACAAAGCAGGAGAATGAAGCACCCAGCCACCCATCGAAGCACAGGGAAGGGAAACATGGAGACAGAGATGTCTCCTGAAGCAGTAAGTTACACAGGAGTTTTCCACAAGTTTTACTTTTTCTTATTAAACTAACTCAAACAGTTCCACTCCCAGGGTTTTTACATCTGCTATCTACTTAGCTTTCTACCTCACAAGTCAGGTTTCAAAGCCCCTTCCTCAGAGAAGCCCTCCCTGACTGCTCTACCTATGAAAACTCCTTCATTCATTCCCACTCATCGTATCACTATTTGTCATGTTCTCCACGGTATAAGGCAGTGTTTGCCTTATTTCTTTATTCATTTAACGTTCAATGTTCTCTCTGTACTAAAATGTAAGTTCCTTACAGGTACATGATCACAATCTCTGTATCTCTACCATCCAAAATATTGCCCTGCAATAAAAGTCTTTTTTATTCTCTTATTCCCTTTTATTCTCTCTCTCCCCTCTCATTGTGATAGATACATCTATCTATCTATCTATCTATCAATTAGATGTATAGATACATCTATAAGTGATGGAATGATTCTTTTTTTGAGTGATGAAATAGTAAAAAAAGATTTCCTTTGTCAAGGAGTTAAAATATAACTGTAAGACAAAATCAATTAATATTAATATAGAGCTAATAATTAAAGGCACATCCCAATGGCACTTTCTACTAATTATTAAGAGGGCAGAGGGTGGGGTGCTAAGTGTAAACCCTAGTCCTGTCAACATACTTCTCATTTCTGAAGAGTTTTACAGCCTATCATATATTTTATTTCATCTGAGACTCACAGAAGCAATGTAACAGAAAGAGAATTATGATTTTTTTTAATAGAAAGGTTAAATGACATCAAAAGCACAAATCCAGTGGTGACATAAGGCTCCCTAATGAAGACAGAACTTGTGGAAATACTACCCTCTTTTATTTTTCAGAAATACAGAACTACTCTTAATTGGGCAAAGTAAGCCTAGTGAGGACTAAAAGAGGAAATCTGCTACTGTTACAACGGGATTAATATCTGTTGGTATTTAGCTTGGGGGAAGCATCCCAGATCTATCTGCTAAAATAAGAAAACGTGTGGGTTTATACGTGTGCAGGTAGAGGCATGTGCATACACTTTCAGCATATTCTAGTAAATCAATGGCAGCAGAATTAGATGTCACACGAATATATTCAGCCACTGATTTAAAATAAATCATACAACATACTTGCCAAAGTGACATAACATGGAAGAAATCCGTGTTTTTTTGTTTTATATGTACAGATAAGCAATTCAAAGGTGGTTAAGGACAGCCTCTACATGCATCAGTCCATGCACGTGGCAGTCCCAGAACGCACCTATCAGATGTCACCTATTCTGTATTAGAAGGGCCTGGAGATGAAAAGAATCTCAGGTGTTTCACATGTAAAAGAGAATTGGTAAATTGCTACATTCCAAGTCTTTCAGTGATTCTTTTCCTTTTTGGGGACATCTTTCTGTGCTCTGATTTTTACCCAATATTCCAGAGCCATTCTGCCAGTGCTGGAAAAGTAGAGATGGGGTTGCTTAGATACAGCAAATCCTGTATAGGCAAGGGGAACATGAAGGTCAACGAGTGAATTAGATTGATGTCTTGTTCTTGTTTGAAAACAGAATTTATTTGTTTTGCTGACAGAGTAAGAAAATATGGACAGTCAAGGAAGGGAAGATATATTATTTTTGCTGGAAGATGAAATTCACTAAGGAATGATAGCTATAAGGGAAAGCATAGTGAATATTATTTTAATAATAATCCACATAGAATAGAGAGACTATGAACCTAAACCTTTACTATTTCTTCCATCAAACTGGATGGAGTGATAGTTTCAACTGAGGCAAATTCCCTAACTAACCTTAAGTATAAATGGCTGCCGAAGGGCCAACAGAATCACATCATAACCCTGGATTAAGGGCACAGCCAGGAGTGCAGTGGGGCTGACGCTAAATCCTGAGTTCTCTATGTGAAAACAACTTGTGTGCATAATGCTGAACAACACAGGCATCTCCTTAATTTTTTTGAAACACTTGTTTCTGCCTTTAATTTTTTTCTAATAAAAATAAAATAATTTGATACAAAGTAAACACAAAAAATAATAACCAATATAACAAACATCCCCCAATTGGAAGGGAACATATTTTTCAACTACTGTAATAGCCATATTTCTCCAAAAATCTTATTTAGCGAATTTTTTAGACGCTAATTTTAATACAGCTCACACCACGAAGTCTTGACACAAAACATTTTTAAAAACCTATTTAATTTCCCTTTAGCACTTGTGTGTCATATTTCTACTCAAAATAAGAAACGTATGCTAATACGAGCAAATTAAAATGCTTTTTTCTTTTGCTTTGTATCCTTTAAAATTTTCTCATTCACTTTCAATCTTATAAAATGTATGCATTATCGAAAAGCTTCTTGAAAAATTACAGAATTTCTGCATTTGAGGACACGGTGACCTAGAATTACTTTAAAAGTAATCTCCACCATAATGGAATGCCACACAAGGGCTAAAAGTTTCACTTTTAGAAAATAACAAATTGCACTGCCTTTAATAGGCCTTGACTAAATAGGCCACTGCCTTGGAAAGAAAATTACTTTTGATGTAGGCGCTCTTTCCAGTGCAGTGATTCTCCCACTGGCCCCTGGCAGGTTATCTGTGCTGTGTCCCCAGGGGCCCTGATGGGCTCAGGGGCAGGGTGCCCCTTGCTCCTGGTGGTGGCAAAGACAGGGAAGGGGTTACCATGGACAGCACCTGGGAGGCCAACCCAGGTAGGCATGCAGTGAGTGGGACCCATCTCCCCTGAGCCACATGGGGAGTGTGGTCATCCCACCAATCCAGGTGAGGCGGAGGCAGGAGACGGGAAGGGGTGAGGCAGGAAGGAAGGAGAGGCACAGGGCATGCAGCCAGCATGGGCAGCACTTTGTACTGTAATGCCTATGACTCTTTCCACGGATGGGATGTGCTGTTCCACTAAACCCCAGGGGAAAGAATGTGGGTGTCGCTATAGATGGATTCCTCTCTGGGGCTTCCCGCAACATACAGGAGGCTGTGGGACAGGACTCAAGTTTGTTACAAACACTTTTTCCGGGGCCCCTGGGGGGCTCAGTCAGTTCAGTGCCTGACTTTTGATCTTGGCTCAGGTAGCGATCTCACGGTTTCTGAGTTCCAGCCCCACACTGGGCTCTGCACGGGCAGTGTGCAGCCTGCTTGGGATTCTGTGTCTCCCTCCCTCTCTGTCCCCTCCTGCTCGCGTGCGCTCTCTCTCTCAAAATAAAAAAATAAACTTTAAAAGAAATTTAAAGAAATAAAATAAAAACTCATTTTCCATGTTCCATTATCGTATCTCTACCACTTTCAGAAATCCTTGGGCCAAGTGGCAATGAATGTAACCCAAATAAGCTTTAGAATGTTCCGCAGAAGATCAAGGAAAAGGAGATGATGATTATTTGCACAAGAAATATAAACACAGGGGCGCCTGGGTGACTCAGTCGGTTAAGCTTCCGACTCTTGATTTTGGCTCAGGTCATGATCTCACAGTTGATGAAATCGAGCCCCGGGTTGGGCTCTGTGTTGACAGTGTGGCATCTGCTTGGGATTCTCTCTCTCTTCTCCCTCTCCCTCTCTCTCTCTCTCTCTCTCTCTCTCTGCCACTTCATCACCCACACTGCCTCTTTCAAATAAAAAATAATAATAACAAATAAAAGAAATATAAATATTGGGGCGCCTGGGTGGCTTGGTTGGTTGAGCATCCAACTTTGGCTCAGGTCATGACCTCACAGTTTGTGGACTCCAGCCCCTGCTTAGTGCAGAGCCTGCTTGGGATTCTTACTCTCTCCCTCTGCTCCTTCCCCGCTTGCAATTTTTCTCTCTAAAAACAAATAAATACACCTAAAAAATAAAAGAACTGAAAGTATGAACTCAATCTAGCCTAAAAAAAAAAGTTCCAAAGAATTGTAAGAATTAAGATAGACTTTCTGTGATAGTCTCAGGAGCAAGGCTGTTAATTTCATGATACTAGAAGGAAGGAAGAACAAAAGTAATTCGTTTTGAGTCATTTACTTACACAGTGACAGAAATAATATTTATAAGTAATATAAAATCATAATAAGCTTTTAAACAAATACTGAAGAAAAAAATAAAATTTTAAACACAATGAATACCAGATTGCCATATACTGCATTAAAATTTAATAAAACTTAATTAAATGTTAAAGTTTATTATAGCTCTGTCACTATTATGATTTACATCATGTCCATTCCTAGAAAATACAGTAGGAAGCCTATTAACTTTTTTTAATGTTTAATTTATATACAGTTAAGGTTTATCAAATTGAATTCACTGCATTACTATTAATTTTAGTAGATTTTTTTTAATTTAAGAGAATCTTATGGGTATTCAGATTTGCCATCAATCATTGCCAAAATTTGCCTTTTATCACACAAAAAAATAGATTCATTTTTTAATCTTAGTAAATTCACATTAACTTCTAAAACATCTTAATAATGGTTCTTGTGGGCATCTCTGTGTGGATTCTTATGTTCTTATGTTTTTAAATAGCTTTAGGTTTCATCACCTACAATGTCTACTGTTTGTTTTGACAGTTAACCTTCTAACAGGTATTTATGAGCATTCTTTTTATCTAAATATTGACTATTGTTGTGGTCTTAGACTTTTAGAGCAAAGAATTGACAAAATTAGGAAACTATTTGGAAAATATATATATAAAATTTTAGAAGAAAATATAGATCACTATATACAAAATATAAAATATGTGAGATCTTTTCTGTAGCCAATGGATAAAATAGGTAACCAATAGGTATTTAAAAAGATATAAAATTTCAATTATAGAAAATGGAAACATTTGTATGAAAAATATACAATACAATCAACAAATAACTTACATATTATGGGAAAATATTATTATTTAGCAGAATAAGGCCTAAAACTTATAATAATACTAATATAAACTTTATAATAATACTCCTTTATATAGATAAAAAAATGAAATGACCAAGTGGAAAAATGGAAAAAAAAATTATGAATAGATAAATCATAGATGAATAAATCATGTGACCTATAAATATTTTTTAAATGCTCAGATTCATTATATTTTTGGATATAATGGATGTAAGCAGTAAAATGATGTATCAGATCTTTATCCAAGCACCTGTAGGGATTTCCTACAGGTATTTCTTAAAAAGAAAGGCAAGGTACTTAAAACTGTATATATAATGATTCTATTCTCTTTTTTTTTTAATGTTTATTTATTTTTGAAGGAGAGAGAGACAGAGCGTGAGCAGGGGAGAAGTAGAGAGACAGGGAGACACAGAATACGAAGCAGGCTCCAGGCTCTGAGCTGTCAGTACAGAGCCCGATGCGGGGCTCAAACTCACAAGCTGTGACATCATGATCTGAGCCAAAGTCGGACGCCCAACTGACTGAGCCACCCAGGCGCCCCAGTATAATGATTCTTTTCTTAAGGAACAGAAACATACATATTACACATTTTACTACACGAGTGTTAAGAATCAGATGTTAGAGTCCATATCCATCAGTGTGAGACAAATAAAGAGGAAGAAAGCAAAAAGAGAAAACATGCACACAAATGATTTCCATAAATAAAACAGCAGGCATGAGTATGTGGGAAATTATCTAATTTTATCTCCATAAATACATAAATGAATAAAAATGATCATTACTGTGTGGTAGGATGTCAAGGAATTTTTGTTTCCTTCCTCATAGATTTTATTTCCTTCCTTATTATTATAACATGTAAAATTAATGAGAACAAAAGAAGGATAACATGGTGTTGAAATAGTTTCCACCCAGAAGAAAGATCCAAGTATTTAAATTTCCTCCCTAGTTAAATTAAAGTCATTTATCAAACAAATCAAAGTCATTTACCCACTCTGCCCTTAAGAACCTCCATGCCAGTGGCAGTTAAACACCTTTTCCCCTTCTCATGACCCTGGTCTTTAGTTAGCATCCTTGGGTAGAAAAGCAATTGGTGAAAAGGTGATTCCTCTTTTGTAGACAAGAGAGGACGATGCAAACTTGCATGGTCAAGGCCTCAGAAACGGAACTGTGTGTTGTTGCCTTGAGCATGGCGTTTGCCCGTCAGAATGCTGGGTGCTGGCCTGAGGACAGCTCCTGCATTCATCCCCCCAGGATGCGGGCTGTGAGAACAGGTTGCACCCCGATGAGGTGCGAGCCAGGAAGACCGCTGACTCGTGTCTTTTCAGCACTGCCAACCTGGTCAAGGTGGAAGGAGATGTACGTGCTATGGGGAGTTAGTACTACTGCCCTCTTACCTTCGCTCTTACCTACAAACGTACTAAGTACCCTGCACTAGCAAGTGTGTGTTCACTGCTATTCAAGAGGAGTGTTGCAATTTCTGTGGCCTGGTGTAACACGTGCTTATTTCTCACTCAAAGTTTAAGGTCTTACTTAGTGACCTAGGCTGGTGGAGGCACAAAGCGCTCCCGTTTTCTCTTTATGGCTTCCCATGTTGCACTGGGGACAGAGTGGAAGATAGTATGAGAGACTGTGCACAAGAGATGGAGTGTAGACTCTGGTAACTCTGCCCCTGATTTTACTCACTCAGTAACCATTTGCTGGAGTCTGGGCCAGATGCCAGGATTCAAGAAGAATCTTTAACGTATGCCCCAGCTTCTCACCACATATGTTTTATTGAGTGAAAGAGTTAGGAACCCCGATAACTGTGACTTGTACTCAAGAAAGTCTTCATTGATTTTAGCTGTTCCTTGATGAATAGGAGTTTCCAAAAATCTTCAAGGGAAGACTGTCTAGGACTTACGTACGTACGTACGTACTTATTTACTCATTCATTCATTCATTCGTTCGTTCATTCATTTATTGGAAGAGCATGTCCTTGCCTGCCTTAGATGGCAGACACTTTCATCTCCTATCTGCCTTAGATGCAAACTAGTAACTGACACTGTCTCTATTTCCAAAAACCCTCGAAACATATCCTGCACGAAAATCTGAGTATTCTTCTCAGGAATTCTTCTGACACTACCGAGTGCAATAACATCTCTCAATATCGAATATTGCGATCATGGCAAAGCAACAACAGAAATGTAATTTGGAGAACGGGTAAGAAACGAACTTCAGTAGTTCAAGTTCTTGTCAGGCCATACATGCACAACTTTCAGCAAAGGGAGATAAATGGGAAACTGACAGAAAACCAGCCAATCTGTATTTTTTTAAGAAAAAATTGGGGCGCCTGGATGGCTCAGTCGGTTAAACATCCAACTTCAGCTTAGGTCATGATTTCACGGTTTGTGAGTTTGAGGCCCACGCATGTTCGGCTCTGTGCTGACAGCTCAGAGCCTGGAGCCTGCTTCAGATTCTGTGTCTCGCTCTCTCTCTCTGTCCCTTCCCTCCTAAAAATAAATAAACACTAAAAAATGCTCAAAAATTAAAAAACAAGGAAATAATACTATTAAAGAGCATGTGTTTTTACTGAAAACATAACTGACCTTTTCGTCAAGTTGACAGTGGTGAGGTGTACCAAAACAACGTTGTAAAGAATGACGAATACAGTTTAATGAATCAGAAAGAAGAGGAAATGATACACTTTATTCTGGGAATGGTATCATGGGCACTGAAATTGAAAAAAAAAATAGTTGAAATGAATTACATAGGCATTTGATCATAGTGCTTATTAGGTTGCTTTTTCTGTATCTGACAAGCTATTCAGAAGTCTCCAATGGAGAAACTGTGAAAGCCCAGTGCAATATGTTATGAAATATGATTCTTCACTCGTTATGCAGGTATAGTCTCACGTGAAATTTAGGCAAAAGTGAGGGATTCAATTGACAGTCCCATTTGTTACAATTTGATGATTGCGATTAAAGAGCCTTAAAATTTTTCTCTTTGACACTTCCTTGTTTCTTCACAAAAGCAGTCTATTTCAATTTCTTTAGTTTTCTTTCCTCTTAACTGTGGTGTTACCTATAAATATTGGGTTTCTCTTTTCCAGGAATAGGGAAACTACAGTTAACTATTTCTGGATAACCACTTGATCATATGGAAAAAAAGCCCATAAATATACTAAAAACTTCAAATTGTTCTGTACAGAGTTTAATGATTTGTATAATAAATTTGTAGATAATTGTGATTATGATTATGCCCAGGATAGTGCCTATAATTTAAAAATATGTCACCTGAAGTGAACTGCGGTACATTTTATCTCAGAGGTGTTCATTCTATTTGTCTTTGAATTCTTTTATTACCTTGTACCATGTGGTAATAAAATAAACTGGCTTTTTGGATAGTCCTTTAACTTTGGTCTTACATTACATTCCCTGCTAGATGTTTATTCCTTTGGGGGAGGGTTATCTCCATCATCATATCCAATACAGCAACCAACATGTTGCCTAGAACACAGATTTTTGGTTATTGTCTCCTGATTAAATGAACACATTCAAAATTTTGAACATTCTTACTGTTTCAAGATAAACACTTCCCAAATTGGGCCAACTATTTTCTTTAAAAAAATTTTTCTTTCAACGTTTATTTATTTTTGGGACAGAGAGAGACAGAGCATGAACGGGGGAGGGGCAGACAGAGAGGGAAACACAGAATCAGAAACAGGCTCCAGGCTCTGAGCCATCAGCCCAGAGCCTGACGCGGGGCTCAAACTCACGGACCGTGAGATCATGACCTGGCTGAAGTCAGACGCTTAACCGACTGCGCCACCCAGGCGCCCCAGGCCAACCATTTTCTGAGTAGCCCTAAGAATTCTTTGGAAGAGGATAGGGATCTGTGGGGGAATGAAGCTATAAAGGCACTATTTCTTCCCCCAAAACTTCAATCAGGATATCTTCATTATGGCATAAAAAATCTTTTTTATGATTATTTATTTTTTAGAGAGAGAGGTGCAGAGTGTGAGTGGGGGAGGAGCAGAGAGGCAGGAAGAGAGAGAGAGTCTGAAGTAAGCTCCAGGCTCTGAGATGTCAGCACAGAGCCCGACACGGGACTCTAACCCATGAATCATGAGATCATAACCTAAGCCAAAGTCAGACGCTTCACCGACTGAGCCACCCAGGTGCCCCATCCATTGTAATGAATTTTATGGGTGAAGTCAGAAAATAACAACAAAAATAAACACCTAATATGTCAGAGAGAGAGAGAGAAAGCTCTGGTTGTTTCTTCCTTTTCTTATAAAAGCATTTAACATAAGAGGGGCTCACCATCTAAACCTAGTCACCTTCCAAGGGGCCCTAACTCCAGTACAACCGCATTAACACTTAGCACTTTAGTGTATAAATTTTGGGAGGACACGGTTTGGGCCATAGCACATTACTCTCAATTTACACTGAAGCTGAGTGCATGCCCCTAATAGTGATTATCTACAACTTCTGTCTACATTTCTTCTTTTACTAATATTACCTTTGGATTAGTAAATTTCCTTTACTAAGATTTTATTTGAATCCTCAGTCTTTTCTATGATCTTTAATAGTCAAGTTGAATATAAATTATTTTCCAGTTATCCCTAAATTTTAACAGATGATCCTAAAAGAAACATCATTTAAATATTAGTTACTAAAGAAAGAGTACATCTACAATTTGATAAAATTTCCTTTCCTTTACATTGATAACTTATTGATAATGCTATTATACATGCTCTTGTTCCAATTACTCACATTGTCAATGAGTATATGAATTGGCTGGGTATTTTATTTGCTTGTAAATTATTATACATATCCAAAATGTCCATCATATTATAAAGAGCAATGAGAACTGAAAATATTTACGAGTGAATCCCATGCAAACGGCTCTTTTTTTTTCTAAAAAGTGAGGCACTGAGAAGATAATAGTCAGGCAACTGATTTTAATTTGACCTTCTCTTACAACTGTAGCTGTGGTCTGCCTTTTTATTTAATAACAAATGTAACTTTATATTTCATTCACATTAATACATGGTTTTCTCTTTTTTTTAATTTATTTTTGCGATTTATTTTTGAAAGACAGAGAGAGATGGAGTGTGAGGGGGTTAGGGGCAGAGAGAGGGAGACACAGAATCCGAAGCAGGCTCCAGGCTCTGAGCGGTCAGCACAGAGCCCGACGCGGGGCTTGAACCCACGAACCGCGAGATCATGACCTGAGCCAAAGTTGTATGTTTAACCGACTGAGCCACCCAGGTGCCCCAATACATGGTTTTCTTACATATAAATACCAGATATTAATCAGATTCCCTTCTCCCCACCACAAGTACTGCATGATTTTCCATGAGCACAAGATTTTATTTTTAGTCAGGTACTGGACTTATTAGCAAGTATTTTCTAAAGGTTCCTTTCTTTACCTATAGAAGAAATATATGAAATACAGATGAATAAAGTAATGATTCTCATATTCATTGTTTGCTCTTACATCATGTAAGAGTTCAACCGTACATCATTTTTATATTTATAAAACTTAATTAGAGAAACTGAGGAAAACTTTAAATTATATGTCTCTGTCTCTATCTCTATCTATCTATTTGGTCTTAGAATATTAGCGGGGCATTGGCTAACAGAAATAAAATCTTTTGCTCGGGCTCTGGCAGGTGCCCACCACCTAATGTGATTATCACCCTTAGAGCCGGATTGCACTACACTTATTCCCACGGAAGAAAGAAAACCTGCTACCAGACCCCCTACCCAGGAGCAAAGAAATGTGAATCATCATTTAAATTCATGCATGCTGATTTTCACAGCATTTAGGGCTCCAGGGACACAGAGGATATAATTTTAATTTTGTTTACAGCTATCCACAGATATATTTTCTATTTATAGCTAACTAAGATTCAATTAGGTAGCCTATTATTTGATTAATTATATAGCTATCAAATCATTCAGGGTTCTCACTGTTTCAACAACAGTGGAAAAATATTCTTTCACCACTGTATATATGCAGCTATTTATGGTCTAAATTAATATTCTGCAATTGATATTGAAATTAAAATGTTTTCTATTAGATATGGTAACCTAATAGCAAGAAAACATTCTGAAAGTAAAGTCAATGGGAAGTTGTGAATATAAAAAATATTTTTAAAAGGTAATCCTTTTAATTCTTAGAATATAATTTATGGATTAATGTTGAGAGAAATATTTTGTTGAATATTTTAACATGAATCCTCATATCTATGCAATTCGATTGCAGACTCCTATAAAAAAAACTGGCAAAAAGCAATTAAAGACACACAGTATCTTTCTTTGGAAATTATGCTGACAATACTTCTGAGTACTCACTATGCATGTGCCTACTTTTGAGTATTCACTGGTACAATTCCAGTTATTCATATTGCCAATGGATAACATGTGAGAGAGAATATTTTACAGAAGAGGGGGGCAGTGTTTTGTTAATTGATTACATCCTAAAGGATATGATCAAGTAAACACAATATTGATACCCACAGGGAATATAACCTAAAATTAAAATAATTTGATATTGCAGTAAATGAATGCAGTTTTTCAAAGTAAGATAGGTTTTCTCAAGTGGGACAGATAGATAGCATGATTTTTCTTACAATTATGCATCCTAAATTACACCAGACTCTTCTCTTGGCTAGCTTGGAGCAAATAGGAAAGCTCTATATTCAAAGGAAGCAATTAATAATTTCAGTTTATATGCCACTCATAAAATCATACTAAACAGTGTAATAGAACTAGATATAAATTCACTTAATACTTTTAAATTTCCATAAAGTGATAATAAAAGTGTTCTTGAAAGTTATTTTTGAGAATATTTACCAGGAAGGGGACAAATTTAATATATAAGAGAAAATATCTTGGCTAACGAATTGATCATCAGACTGTGTTGTTAGTGAGTTTAACAAAAAAAGTTCACAGGTTAATCAAACTATTTCACACTGACCATATTCTATGATCCAAATGTAAGACACTTAAAAACTCGTAAGAGAGACCCAGATAATGTCATATTTGTTAACTCAAATAGACCCTTGTATATAATTGCAGTTCAATGAAAAATTCCAATGGAAATCATGTTATAGTTAGAACAGAATGACAGTGCAAATGCCACACAAAAATAAGGAAGAATCTATTGAATAAAGCAAAAAGTGAAATTGTATAGGAAATACACAAAGTAAAGAGAGATAATGTTGAAGTAGAAATAAATGAAAGAGAAAAATAAAATAGTATAGTAAATTTAAAAAAACGTGGCTCTCTAAAAACACAAATTAAATAGACATCCATGTAGCCAAATTGATTATTAAGAAAAAAGAAAAAGGACAGAAAGATAGAGAGCAGGATGTAAAACAGTGGATAAAAAGAGGGTCATTAGACTAGGTGTAGCAGAGATTAAAAACAAAAGGCATAAGAATACTTTATCAACCTACTTTTGAATAGATAAAAGATACTTTTTTTTTTTTTACAAAAACATAATTGAATAAACATGACTCAGGAGGATTTTAAAAGAAAAAAATTAACATACATATTTCATCAACTGAATGAATGAATGATTCAATAGTTAGCGAGCAGGCTAGTCAACAAATGGTCTTCCAAAAGAAGAGGCACAGATAGTTTGACAGGAGAACATAAACCACATTTTATGCAAGAACCCTCAGATTTAACTGCTTGCAATTTTAGGATAGATCAGCTACAATCCCGACTCAGAGCTTCATGCTGGCCATTTCCTCTGAAACAACTTTTCTCTTCCTTCTCTACTATCTGTTCCAATGTCCCATTCTCAATGAAGACTGACAAGACCACCCATGTAGTGTTCTATTATTTCCCTCAATTTTTCCCAAACCCCCTCAGGCTACCAGAACCGAAAACAGGGTCTGGGACATAATAAGAAGCAAACACTATATTCTGAATATGAGCATACATACCCATGATTCTAAACCTAAAGTAGATAGTAAAACAAATTATAAGTCAATGTCACTTCAGTTCTTAAGTACAAAATGTCAAGTAAGGCATTAGAAACCCAGTGAAATACTGTGTGTGTGTGTGTGTGTGTGTGTGTGTGTGTGTGTGTGTGTAGAAAATCAACACAAAGACATTAAAATTTTTTTTAATGTTTTATTTATTTTTGAGAGAGAGAGAGAGAGCAAGAGAGAGCGAGCATGAGCAAGCAGGAGAGGGGCAGAGAGAGGGAGACACAGAATCTGAAGCAAGCTCCAGGCTCTGAACTGTCAGCACAGAGCCAAGTGCAGGGCTCCAACTCAAAAGCTGTGAGATCATGACCTGAGCCGAAGTCAGATGCTTAACTGACTGAGCCACCTAGGCGCCCCACAAACACATACTTTTTATCCTCAGAGTGAGGTGTGTGTTAATATTCCACAGTCTATTAATGCATTTCATCATCTTCACGGGAAGGGATTGAACCCCTAAACTGTCTCAATAAATGAGGAAAATCTTTCAAACATTTATTATTCATTCATGATAAAAATTATTAACAAAGTAGAAATAAATGGAGCTTTCATAATTGCCTATAAAGTACATATTTATAAAACTGGGGTGCTTGGGTGGCTCAGTTAGTTAAGTGTCTGACTCTTGATTTCAGTTCAGGTCATAATCCCAGGGTCATGAAATTGAGCCTCACATGGGCTCTGCACTGAGCTTAGAGCCTGCTTAAGATTCTCTCTCTACCTCTAGATTTCTCCCCTGCTCACACACACTCTAATAAATAAAACAAATAACAAAAATAAAGTATTTGTAAAACCTATAGTATATATGTCATCTTAAAAATTAAATCCTAGAGACACTTCCTTTAAAATAACAAGAAGGCAGGGGCGCCTGGGTGGCGCAGTCGGTTAAGCGTCCAACTTCAGCCAGGTCACGA
This sequence comes from Lynx rufus, assembly GCF_022079265.1. Classification (NCBI taxonomy): domain Eukaryota; kingdom Metazoa; phylum Chordata; class Mammalia; order Carnivora; family Felidae; genus Lynx; species Lynx rufus. The sequence continues at coordinate 3,338,880 of NW_025814840.1, read as the reverse complement.
TCTCGCGGTCTGTGAGTTCGAGCCCCGCGTCGGGCTCTGGGCTAATGGCTCAGAGCCTGGAGCCTGTTTCCGATTCTGTGTCTCCCTCTCTCTCTGCCCCTCCCCCGTTCATGCTCTGTCTCTCTCTGTCCCAAAAATAAATACACGTTGAAAAAAAAAATTTAAAATAACAAGAAGGCAAAGATGACTAGCAACATGGCTTTTCAACAAACAGTATAGTTTCAAGAGTGCAAATCATATAAAGAAGTAAAAGACATCTGCACCAAAAAGAAAATATAAAATGACATTATTTGTAGGCAATCAAGTTGTCTACATAGAGATTACAAGAGAAGCTACAAATGATTATGGTTGGAAAGACATCAGCAAGTTGGATAAAAACGTCCTGTGAAATGCTCAAGGTGACAACAGCAGGATGGCACAGTAGGAGATACTGGCCTTCATTCCTCACACAAACAACTGTTAGATAGCTATCCATGAGCAAAAATAACTCTGGGGAGTTCAAGGGTCCAGTAAAAAGCCTCCAGCAACACAGTGCAGCAAAACCCAGAGCATAAACCAAAGGGAAGTGTGGGTGGGGAAACAGGTTTAGTTGAGACATCAGTGGCAGAAAGAACAAAGATGAAGGGGGGGGTGTCAGTACCAGCTATATGGTGGGTACCATCTTGGTCCCAGTGCTCTACACTGACAGCCTTTGCTGCTGAGAACCTCAACAGCTGCACCAATGGCCATGGTCTGACTCCTCATGGTGTTCTGAAGCATGAACTTAGTGGCCTGCTCGGCAGAGGACAACAACAGCTTTTGCCACTGAGGTAATCAATAGCCAACACTGTTGAAGATCCCTGGAAAAGGAGTCACTGCTGCCCTTCCCTCAGAAGGAGCTGCTGTGGCACTGCCTGGAGATCAGGGCTGCCTGTCTCCACTGTCCTGTGCATGCCCCAGGCCACAGAGTTGTGTTTATTTCACATGGGCCTTCACTGCAGATCCCGACCCTGTGGTCCCTATGAACAAAGCATGTGCTCTGGACCTCAACTCTATAGCCAGTCTGTGGTGCAAGACAATTCAAGAAAATAAACCATGACCAAAGAACACCAAAAATTATTCTTGGAAGAATTTTCAAAAAACTGATCTCAAAGAAATACAGCTGATATCAAGAGTCAGATGCTTAAGTGTCTGAGCCACCCAAGCACCCCAATGTAAAAACCTAAAAGATAGTACATACACAAAAAAATAAGGAGAAAGGAATCAAAGCATATCATTATGGGAAATCATCAAAACACACAAAAAGATAGAAATAAAGAAACAAAGGAACTACAAAGCAGCTAAAAACAATGAACAATATGGCAATAATAAAATACTTACCTATCAATAATTATGTTAAATGTAAATGGACTAAATTTTCCAATTGAAAGACATAGAGTGGCTGAATGGATTAAAACAAAACACAACAAAGAAAGAAAGAAGACCCAACTATATATGTCTACAGCAGACTTGCATCAGCTTTATGGACACACATGGGCTAAAAGTGAAGAGGCAGAAAAAGATATACCATACACATGGAAACTAAAGAAAGCAGGGGTAAGCTGCACTTATATCAGACTCAATAGGCTTTAGGTCAAAAAGGTAACAAGAAACAAAGGTCATTACATAATGATAAAGTGATCAATTCATCAAGAGAATGTAACTATTATAAGTACATATGTACTCAATATTGGAACACTGAAATATATTAAGCAAATACTAACAGATCTGAAGGTGGAGACAGACAACAATACATTAATAGCATGAGATTTCAGTACTCTACTCTCAACAATGGATATATCATCCAGAGAGAAAATCAATATGAGTTCTTGGGCTTGAATGACATTTTTGACTAAATGGATGTCACAGACATATACTGACCATTCCATCCACCTGCAGCAGAATACACGTTCTTCTCAACTTCCACACTTACGGAATACTCTCCAGGACATATTGTATGTTAGGTCATAAAACAAGTCTCAGTAAATTTAAGAAGACTTGAACTCATAACTGTATCTTTTCTGATTGTTGATAAAACTCAGCATCCATTGATGGTAAAAACTGAAACCCATTTGGTATGGGAGACGTGTACCTTAACATAATAACAGCCATGTCTGACAAGCCCATAGCTAACATCATAATTGGCAGTGAATAAATTATAAAAATTTTCCTTCAAGATCAGGGCAAAAGAAAGATGTTCATTCTTGCTCCTAGTTTTCAACATAGCATTAAAAATCCTAACCAGAGCTATTAGTCTAGATAAAGGAATAAAAATTATTTAAATCATAAAGGAAAAAGTAAAACCTGTCTCTACTTACAGATGACATGATCTTATATGTAGAAAATCCTAGAGACTCCACCAAAAGACAGAACTAATAAATGAATTCAGTCAAGTTGCAGAATACAAAATCAACATACAAAAATCAATTGCATCCCTATACTTTAACAACCAACTATCTGAAAGAGATTGAATAAAACAATCCTATTTACAATGGCATCAAAAAGAATAAGATATTTAGGTTAGATTTAACCAAGGAGGTGACAGACATCTATACTGAGCACTATAAAACAACAGTGAGAGAAGTTGAAGAAGACAGAAACAGATGGAAAGATATCCTGTGTTCTTGGATTGGAAAAAATAACATTGTTAAAATATTCATACTACCTGTAGCCATCTATATATTCATTCAATCCCTATCCAAATTCGAATGTCACTTTTCACAGAAATAGAAAAAAATAATTTCTAAAATTCTTAGGGAACTACAAAAGACCCTAAAAAGCCAAAGCAATCTTGAGAACAAAGGAAACAGAGGCATTGCACTTCCTGATTCTAAACTATTTTACAAAACTGTAGTAATGAGAACAGAATGGGGTTAGTACAAAACAGACGTTAGACTAATGGAACAGAAGAAAACCCCCTAATAAGCCCACATGTACAGAGTCAATTAATCCTCAACAAGGGAACCCTGGAACATACACTGGGGAGAGGGCAGTCTCATCAATAAGTGGTGTTGGTAAAACCGGACAGCCACATGCAAAAGAATGAAACTAGGAGCACCTGGCATAGTCGGTTAAAAGTGTCCAACTTTGGCTCAGGTCATGATCTCGCAGTTCATGGGTTCGAGTCTTGCGATGGGCACTGTGCTGATGGCTTGGGGCCTGGAGCCGGCCTCAGATTCTGTGTCTCCCTGTCTCTCCTCCCTTCCCCCGCTCATGTTCTGTCTCTCTCTCTCTCTCTCAAAAATAAATAAACATTTAAAAAATTAAGAAAAGGGGCGCCTGGGTGGCTCAGTCGGTTAAGCGTCCGACTTCAGCTCAGGTCACGATCTCGCGGTCCGTGAGTTCAAGCCCCGCGTCGGGCTCTGGGCTGATGGCTCAGAGCCTGGAGCCTGTTTCAGATTCTGTGTCTCCCTCTCTCTCTGCCCCTCCCCCGTTCATGCTCTGGCTCTCTCTGTCCCAAAAATAAATAAACGTTAAAAAAAAATAAAAAATAAATAAAAAATAAATAAAAAATTAAGAAAAAAAAAGAATGAAACTGGACTATTTTCTTACATCCCTCACAAAATGAACTCAAATGCATTAAAACTTAAATGTCAGATCTGAAACTATAAAACTCCTAGAGGAAAACATGGGAGGTAAACCCCTCACAAGAGTCTTCACGATGGATTTTGGATATGACAACAAAGGCAAAAATAGATTAGTGGGACTATGTCAAACCAAAAGTCTGCACAACAAAGGAAAACATCAGCAAAATGAAAAGGCAACCAACCTACTGAATGGGACAAAACAATTCCAAATCATATATCTGAGAAGAGATTAATATCTAAAATATACAATGAAATGTTATAATTCAACAGCAAAAAAAATTTTGATTAAAAAATGAACAAAAAGATATAGAAATGTCATCAGCTACATGAAAAGTTGCTCAGTGTCATGAATCAGGCAAATGCCAATCAAAACCACAATGAGATATCATCTCACATATGTTAGGATGGCTATTATCTAAAAGACACGAGACAATAAATGTTTGTGAGTATACAGAGGAAAGGGCACCTTTGTGTATGGTTGTAGGAAAGTAAACTGGTACAGATACTATGGATAACTGTATGGAATCCCTTAAAAAATTAAAAATAGAATTACCTTATGTTCCGGTAATCCCACTTCTGGGTACGTATCCAAAGGAAGTGAAATCAGGATCTCAAAGAGATCTCTGAACTTCCATATTCACAATAACTGAGATATAGAAATGGGTCTAAGTGCCTGTCACGTGTGTTGACAGAGGAGTAGAAAAAGGTAAGACAGATGGAGTGTGCATATATACAATATAGTTTTTCAGCTTTAAAAAATAAGGAAATGCTGCCATTTGTGAAATTTCACAGCTGAGATGTGAGGGCAGTATGTTAAGTGAAGTAAGCCAGACAGAGAAAGAGAGAGACGCATGGGATCACTTACATGTGGACGCAAAAAATGAAACAAAACAAAACCTCCTAGAAACAGTTAATAGATAGTGAGGCCCAAGGCTGGGGAGGTGGAGGGCATAGGGGAGCGTCGTCCTACAGAACAAGCTCTCTGTTATCATAAATACATTCTGAGGACCTAATGTATAGCATGGAGATTTTAGTAAATAATATTTTCCTGTATTCTTGAATTTGCTAAGAGAGTAGGTAGTAAGGATTCTTACCACTCTCTCAAAGGTAAGTGTGTGAGGCAATAGACGTGTTAATTAACTTGATTCTGGTAAACATTTCACTATATATTCACTGGTAATAATCAGTGGTAATATCACTGGTAATAATATATACATATATATAATTATTATGTCCACTTGAAACATACACATACATATACACAATTTTATTTGTCAATTATATCTCAATAAAACAAATTTTTAAAGATTAAAAACTAAGTGCACATACATGGTACTCAGTGTTTCATAAATGCTAACTCATTTAATGTTCCCTGATACCCTATGGGGTAAATGGCACATTATTTCTTTCAGGAAACTGAAACACAGAGAGAAATTGAGTTGCATAAGGTTCAAGTTAGCAAGTGGCCCAAGTGGGATTCAGATACAACAGTCTTGATCTAGCGTACAAACTCACATCCACGGTGATATGCTGTGTCTCTAGGTATCATGAATACGCTTCGTGCAGTAAAAACAAGAGAATATAAGCACATGTAAATTAGTGCACGGATGGGGCATGTTCCCTCGTAAAGAATCATTTTCCCTCAAATTAATGTTAAAATGTGGTCATTGCAATACTAAATCTGAAGAATTTCTCAGGCTTATCCTAAAAATTAACATGGATTAAAAATCCAAGTGTTTGGAAGAAGAATAACAGCCACGGTGTCTCACATGCTGGATGTGACACAGCATTAAGAAAAGGCCAGTGAAAGTTTTTGAAAGCTCCCAAACAGACAGAACCATGTAAGGAAACTTGTGTTATGATACAAGTGGCATATAGATCAGAAAGGGAATGAGAAAATATAAAGTAGTTGAGAAAACTGACTATGTGGAAAGAGTAAAGGCAGACAGACCATTACTTCACATGGCACATGAAAATAAACTCCCGATGGACTTAAAATAAAACCATAACCAAAAAGTAAAACTTTAAGGTGTGTGTAAAATAATGTAGGGATCTTTAGGGTAGATGAATAAAGAACACCTGTTAATACAGAAAAAAGTAAAAGCCTTAAGAATAAAACACCTGCTACTTTTGATGATATCAAATTTACTTATTTTTAAAAAAAATTTTTTTAACGTTTATTTATTTTTGAGACAGAGAGAGACAGAGCATGAACGGGGGAGGGGCAGAGAGAGAGGGAGACACAGAATCGGAAACAGGCTCCAGGCTCTGAGCCATCAGCCCAGAGCCCGATGCGGGGCTCGAACTCACGGACCGCGAGATCGTGACCTGAGCTGAAGTCGGACGCTTAACCGACTGAGCCACCCAGGCGCCCCTGATGATGTCAAATTTAAAACTTCCTTACATGAAATAACGTCAAAGTGAAAAGGAAGCAGAGAGAGGTGGTAAGAGATGCTACCATATGTAACTAGCAAACGTTATTATTCACTTTTTTATTTAAAACGTTTTTTTTTTTAACGTTTATTTATTTTTGGGACAGAGAGAGACAGAGCATGAACGGGGGAGGAGCAGAGAGAGAGGGAGACACAGAATCGGAAACAGGCTCCAGGCTCTGAGCCATCAGCCCAGAGCCTGACGCGGGGCTCGAACTCCCGGACCGCGAGATCGTGACCTGGCTGAAGTCGGACGCTTAACCGACTGCGCCACCCAGGCGCCCCTTAAAACGTTTTTAAGTTTATTTATTTATTTTTGAGAGAGACAGAGAGAGATGCATGAGTGGGGGAAGGGCAGAGAGAGAAAGAGAGGGATGCGTGAGTGGGGGGAGGGCAGAGAGAGAAAGAGAGGGATGCGTGAGTGGGGGAAGGGCAGAGAGAGAAAGAGAGGGATGCGTGAGTGGGGGAAGGGCAGAGAGAGAAAGAGAGGGATGCGTGAGTGGGGGAAGGGCAGAGAGAGAAAGAGAGGGATGCAGAGAATCCCAAGCAGGCGCCTAGCTGCCAGCACAGCTGGCTGAGCTCATGAAACCGTGAGATCGTGACCGGACCTGAAACCAAGAGTCAGACACTTAACTGACTGAGCCGCCCAGGTGCCCCCACTAGCAAAGATTTTGTGTCCAGATTGCAAAAGGGAGTTTATGAAAGTGTTCAACTGCCAGATTATCAGAGCGATACGAATTAAGATGCCGATACAATACAGTTTATTTCCATCATGTCAGCAATAATTAAAAACCCTGAGTACCAGATGGTAGTGATAGTGTCAGTAAAAGACTAGACAGCAAACAGGACACTAACGACGGCATGTAACACGTCTGAAGTTGTACATGCTCTCTAAGAAATTCCACAACTAAGTGTCTACCTTAGAAAAACTCTCGCACAACAGAATCTACAGAAGAATGTATATCGCAACATTTCTCGATGCAGTGGAAGAGTAGAAAAGCTTTAAATGATCCCGAATAAAGGACAAAAGATTGCAAACTCTTCCTACAGTGGAAAACCATAAGCCGATAAGCTGCAAAAACATAAGGCTGAGTAAAGAGAACAAGTTTCAGGAGACGTGTTAACTATATCTTCTATACCAACTAACAAAATAAATATCACTATATTTTTGTGTTTCTGTGGACAAACAGTAGAAGTATAAATCTGTGAAGGAAAACTTCTCTCCCACTTCAAGATCCTTCTTCTCTCTCATCGCTGAAAATAAAAATAGGACTGGGTAGAGAGGGTGATGGCTCCATGTGTTGCTATGATTATTCTCTTAAAGTTAAAATCATGTGAGTCACAAGTTTAAGATCTGGTTGGCATTGAGCAGAGTTGTTTGTTTGTTTGTTTGTTTTTTTGTTTTTTCCTTCCTGCTGTGGAAAGCGTGGAAGCACAGAGGGGCCCTCTCTCCCCTGGGAGTCCCATATTTCACCCAGCAACTTAAGGGGCAGATTTATAAAATCGAACCATAGCAGTATCTTTGGTAATGTTAAATTTATTCGACAAGATTCCATGATGGACTATACGTCAGAAAGGAAGCAGGCAAAACACTAGTCATTTGAAAAAAAAAAAACAAAAAACAAAAAACATGAGGTTTCTCTAATGAGATGGGAGACCACTGAAAAAGTTTGAACTGAGGTGTGACATAGTTGATTTGGGTTTTGCAGGATCACACTGGTGCCTGTTTGAAAATAAAACGGAGGCAGTGTGGCAGACAGGGAGCCCAGCGACAAGGCTACTGAGATACTGCAGGGGAGAATATGGGTTTGGACGTGGGTAGGTCAGGTTTGGAGGTGGGGCTGCGCAGATTTCAGAAAAACAACTGTGGAGGGAGGGGGATATAGAGGAACCCAAGATAACACCAAAGTTTATGGCTTGAAGAATTGGAAAGGCAGAATGTCTGTTATCTCAGACTGAGCAAACTGTAGACTCCTTGAATTTGAGATGCTCATTAGACATCTAGCTGGAAATACCAAATAGAGAGTTGGGTATATAAGTTTGGGGTTCAGGGGAGAGGTTCGAACTAAAGACAGAAACGTGAGTATTGTTAGCATATAGACGATAAGGTACTCAGCTGGTTATAAGGATAAAATGACCTAAAAATAATGAAATAAAAACTACTACTAATAAAGAACTTGTTACGGGTGAATCTTTCATTTGAATGTTTTATATATTACACCATTTTAGCCCTACAACAACCCTATAATATTGGTTCTATTATTATTACATTATATAAAATAACATATTAGAAATTGGGACTTAGCCTATATTCATCCCGAATCTCTAGCAATTGTGAAATAATTTTTAGTGATTGCTTAGTCAGTGAACCCTGCAGTGATCCCTCGTACTGCAAAATTCTCTCACATGTTGTAATTCTCTCATCCTTCGTGAACCTCTAATAACACCCTGTAGAAAATTTAGGCTTGAATAATCTATATTGTGGTGACTGTTTAAAGAGTCTCTTTAGGTATAGAAAGGGATAAATTAGCTCTTCTCCCCTCATACTTCACTGTCAACATGATGGTACATTAGCAGCCCAAGAGATTATGGTCCTTGGAGATTAGGGGCAGGGGGAAAGTAAAATGGAGTAATTTGACTTAAGTAAGACCTGTAATTGAGACATCATGATCCTGGGGATCTCTGAAGAGATGCTGGGTGACAGGGAGTTGAGACACTTTGTCTCCTACAGCACTATATTTTGGGTGTGATTCCATACCTACATATGTCTGACGACACTGGTGACACCCTGACTTCATACATTTTAGAGTGAATGGAGGCACCTGGGTGGCTTAGTGGGTTAAGCGACTGACTCTTGGTTTCGACTCAGATCATGATCTCATAGTTTTGGGTTCAGTCCCCATGTTAGGCTCTGCACTGAGTGTGGAGCCTGCTTAGGACTCTCTCTCTCTTTCTCTCTAAAATAAACAAATAAACTTTAAAAAAATAGAGTGGATTAACTTCCATCTATGTTCATTTTCTCATGTCATTGTATTTGCCCAGAATGTTCCCAGATCTCTTTCCTACTTTAAAAAATTTGCACTAAATTCTTAGTCTGAGACCTATTTCAACCTACCTCATCCATAGTTTCCTGCACTTGCTTGTTATATCTCTAGAATTATATCTTTATGTGTTATACACACCGTAGGACACAATTTAGACCTTGGCTGTAAACCTCCTGCTCAAATATATTCCTATTATTTCTCTGCTGAGTGTTAGAAGATGGCAAGATGAACAAAAATAACAAATTAATATTCACATGAATGTTTATATTCAAATATTAACTAAATGACAAATATAAGCATAAATAATAAATAAATGGATGTTAAAAATAGTTGGATGTGCTAAGCTGGGAAGATTTTTTTGTGGGCAAAATATTAGGATTTCAGCTTTAAATTCTGTAACATAGAAGCATATTCTGTTGGTAAAGTCATTCCTTACTTGCCTAACAAAATTAAGAAGTATATATTGATATGAAGATGACTCCAACTTCTAAATATGTTCTTAAAAAGATTTACTTCAAATTATCTGTCAAGTCCCCCAATAGAGCAAATATATAGCTTTATGGTATGTTAATAATTAAATACCTTTGGAAACTCACAACTTCAAAAAAAAAAGGGGGCTCCATTTGTTGGAGGGCTCTAGAGAGGAGAAGGGTATTGATTGGTATCAGTTTTAGATAGCAAGAAAACTATTTTACTACTTTAAGTCAACGTTTTAGTAATTTGCTGCCCCAATATGGTAGAAGATATGGCACACTGTTAGCATTGCGAGATACTATTTATTTCTTAAAGAAGGTGTGATACTGACTGCCTTCTCAAATCTCACTCACTTTCCCATTACAGTTAGCAGTAGTTTCTTTTAATTATCGCTGCCCTTCTTAGAGCAGTCTCAAATATATAAAAATTAATTACCTGGAACTCACATCTTTATAATTTTAACCTTTTTATGCATCGCTTGTTTATAGTGACATTTATTTAAACACAGTTATCAGGTGACTGCATATGGTAGACATCTGATTTATCAAAGCGGGGTGGGGGAGAAAAAAGAAATGCAGGACATTAAGCTTTCTATGGTGCTTTGAGTCTTTTCTAGAAATTATTAGCTCATCAAACTTGTTTTGACACAGCTGGAAGACATATCCCATTAAAATGGTATTAATGTAAGATCACTGTTGTCATTAAGCCATCACCTCACCTATTTATGGTGAAAATGTGTTCAAAGTTCCCATTCTCCTACCTTTTAATTATGATAAGGAACTCTGCAGATTACAGAGAGCAATATTCAAAATAATAAAATCAAGGTCATTGAGAAGGTCACAGGATTAATATAACCCTCTACTTGATCTCCTTCTAAATACCTTTGCATTTTAGGAATGAATGAAGATCACCAATTCATGCGGTTACTATATGATGGTTAGAAATCAATTAGCCACATTTCTAGCTTTTCTTTACCTGTACAGTAGCTCAGTGGAATACAAGACCTTTTCTAAACTGTGCCTCTAACCACAACTGGGCACCTCTATCCTTAGGGAGTTATCGAGTCTCTGCTCCACACACCCTTCTCTCCCTCATTCCTACTGCCTTCACCGACTTGTGATTTCTCACCCACCATCCCAACTCTTGACCCCCGATGTTTCAATCTGGTTTCTTTTATTACTAAATGTTGGAATGAGTGACCTATGATAATGGCTTCATCCACTCCACTTCTGGTGGTTTACGTCTCAACCTGCTGTCTTCGTGCAGAAATTTTTACCCTCAGTGGGCATATATTATCTTCACATGGATGGGTTCTTTCTTCCTACATTCCTTTTTAACTTCTCATCTGTTTGTACCCTATAAAGTACTCAGCCCTATTGATCATTCCCCGTCCCCCTCAAAGGATTGTCATCATCTGTTTTTGTAGACGCTCCTGCTGGAAGGGGATCTTTCATATTGACACCTTAAATCCAGTCCTTGTCCTGTGTCTCAATTTCTGCTGGCCGATAGATGTTAACAAAAATAAAAGTAATCATGGCAGGTGTTGTAATTATTTTGTTTATAAAAATACAAGGTTTTGCTTAACTGAATCGTAATACAACGCAAAAAGTTAAGTAAACTATTTAAAAATATTTTTAAATGCCTTTGCTTAAAACAAGGTTAGTTGCTTTCTAACCTTAAAAGAAATGTATGTTTATAAACCATGGGCTGCCTCATGCAAATTTTTACCTTGCCAATATGGCAAGCTTCCCAAAACATAATTATATGAAGGAACATGGCCTTGTTTCCAATAAGATAAAGAAGTTTTGAACCTACCTACACAGATTGCTCTCAATTTGGAGAGCATGGGCTAAATTTCTTATATTAGCAACAACTTTGTAACATTTTTAAACAAATTAGCTACAACATCTACTTTCATATTTTCCACAGTGGAAAAAAATACAGAAATAAAAATGCCAGAAAAACCCACAATTAAAGAACACCACCTCCAATCATGACTAAAAGTGTATGAAAGCATAACAAAAAATGTTTATAAATAAGGCAACAATTCTATTTGCCTCCGAAACTTAATTCATGCTCTTCATTTTGGGCAAAACTTAATTAAATAAAAACACAAGTATTGATTCTATTACTATCCTCCGTTCAACATCTGAAACACTATTTTAAAGTAAAATTATCTTGGGAATATTCTCTGAGAATGAACTCCATGTGGTCAATAACAACGTAAGTCATAACTGAATGTATTCAGTTTGCACAATGGAGCCGAATCCGCCTATAGGAGAAGTTGACCTTTTGTTTTACAATTTATTTTATAATATTCCTCAGTGTAGCATTTTTAAATCCTATTTAGCTGTAACAGGTGCCAAGGTAACTGCATGCCAGGAAGGATAATTTTAGCACTATCACCTATAAAAAAGATTAATAAATCTAGAAGGAAGGTACTCTATAATTAAACTGTAACTCTTACCCATGCCAACACAGCATAACTATTATGTAATTGCAGATAACTATCAAGCCCTTAAGTTAAAGTAATATTGCAGGCATTAAATAAAATATCTAGTAACTCATCAAAAATACTCTCTTGTCAAGGTAATAAAAGCAATAACATCTGCCTGTGTCCATCAAAATAGACTATCATTCACTTACCTAAATGTGTTAAAACCAGAGTCTTCAATAACAGTTTAATTTCCGGAGCCAACGGTAACATTCGACTTGCTGGGCCAGCTCAGTGCTCTTTGATCTGCTACTGAAAACCTCTGTTAGAACTTAAGGATAACTCTTCTATCTGTTTCTTTTACCAATGATATAAATTATAACCAGTCATTGATTCCAAGGCCAGTGGTTCTCAGCATCACTGAGAAACCTGCAGATTCTCACGCTTCACCTCAATCCTACTGAATCAGAAACTCTAAGGGTAACGCCAACAATCACTGTTTCCTTAGGCTCTCCAAGTCATTCCAATGCATGTTAAATTTTAAAAATCACTGGAAAATTCAAGTAATGAAGCTTCTGGTGAAAATAAATACTTTACTATGCGCGTGGCGAGTTCTGCATTTTTTGGACACTACTAAAAATGAGGTTGGAAGTCTGAATTAACTCTTTACCAAAGACAGATTCAAATGATTACATTGTAGATGAAAGTATTGAAAGACTTGAGATATTTTAATAAGTTGCATCATGTTTAAGTTTATGATTTTATGGGTAACCAATAGTCAGTGGGGGGGGGAGAAGAATGCAAATGAGGATTTTCATGTGAGGGTGTGAAGAAAAAAGTCATGATCAATATATTGAAAGACAGATGAAAGGATAGATCCATTGGATAAAGTTAGAAGAGGCAGACTTCCCAAAGGGAAAAATTCAGTAAAAGAAGTGTAGTGTGTGGGGGTGGGGGAGGTGGGGTAGAGTTGGCTCAGTCAGTGGAGCATGTGACTCTTGATCTCAGGTCATGAGTTCAAGCCCCACATTGGGCATAGAGATTAGTAAAAATAAAACCAAATCTTAAAAAGAGAAAGTTTAGTCTTTCCCATTAGAACCTGTGTGAAGGGCTCCCAAAATATAGGGATGCTACGCATAGCCAGCAGAGGATGATGGAGTAGAAAACCTGGGGTAATGGTTATGCAGTATTTTGGAAGGTTGCAACTTTATTCCATCACTGTCTGAGGACATTTCAGTCAAGGTGGACTATTTGCAGTGTCCTGTTTGTTGAGGAGAATTGGGAGTATATCTAATTCCTGTTTCACCTTTATCTTTTTACTTTTATACCTCCTCTTATAATGCTTAGGAAATACAATTAACCTGAACTTGTAGCCCTTCTTGTAATTTAACCACACTTACATTGAAATTTTTAAAAATTTTTTTAAATTCATTTTTGAGAGACAGAGACAGACCATGAGCAGGGGAGGGGCAGAGAGAGCAGGAGACACAGAATCCGAAGCACGCTCCAGGCTCTGAGCTGTCAGCACAGAGCCCGACATTGGGCTAGCACCCGTGAACTGTGAGATCACGACCTGAGCTGAAGTCAGCCACTTAACTGACTGAGCCACTCAGGTGCCCCAACCATACTTACTATTTAAATCAGGCAGTTTCCTGTAAGACTGTGTGGAAACTACAGGTATGGGCACTCATGAAAATGAGCTGAGTGTAGGTCGGAGGAGACTCAGAGGTCAAGTCTCATGAGAACGCTGAGATCTTAAGATTATTCTCAGAAATGGTTATACACGTTGGTATTTCTCAGTAACAGCAATAAAGACAAATAATTATTTCTTCGTATGTTCATTATAATAATCAAGAATATTGACTAAAAGAAGAAATGAAAAATACTAACAAAAAACTACATACTGCAATATTGTATCAAAAGCAAAACTAAGAGCTTCCGTTTTCAGTGAAATGAAATAGATTAGGACATGCACCTCACTGGATGCCCCCAGGAGAACTGGGGAAATGCCTGGATTAAGTAAAGAAATGCTGAAATTAAAACTATAATAAAGGGTTTCTCATGATCTTTGGTAAAATGGATTCAAATGAAACAGAGAATAAGGCCAGTAAATCAAGGCTTTAGGGGGGAATGCCTGTAGGTATTTTAATTACATTTATGAACATCAGAGTCTGGCTCTTCAAGTTTTTCAGAAGGGTATCCACACTCAAGCCCTTATTCTTACAACAAGGTATTTCATGGCGCATCTTAGGATTCATCCCCAGTGTGCTGTGGACATACTAACAAAGCGATACTCTAAGGAGCTAAGCAGGATAGAAAAAAATAACTCAAGGAATCCACTGCCCTGTCCCACAGGTATCTCTTTGATACCCAGCTTATTTAGCCTTCATAAAAGCCCACACTAACTTGAAGGTTCAACTGATCACGGGAAAAGCAAAACTGAGTTTCCAGACGTGGTCCCTCCCTGGGGTCAGCTGCCTCTGGGGCACTCACAGAGCGGACACTGTGGTGGAGATGGCCACCAGTACAAGATGATGCACAGTTACAGCATGTTCAAAGCCTCAACCCGCCAGAACGCTCGTGATACCCAGCATCATCTAAACCCCTTTGCCTTGAAAGGGAAAGCAGACAGTTAATCAGGTGTAGAGTGTCCAAGAGATCCAGTTTTCTAGATCTCTACCATCTCAGTATCTTAGTCTAACCAATAGGCTCAAGGCAAAGGACAAATAAAGCAAACAACACAGAGCATTCGTCAAAATCTTACAAATAAGACAGGTTCCTCTGTTGCTTACAAAGTTTTTGTGGGAAACAAAGTGCTCTCGACAAATGTTACTCAACATTTAAACAGCAAATATTGTTCAATGAATATTTCTTGGGAACATACTACTTGCTGGGCCCTGTTCTCCCTATTTGGAATTCATTTGAGAAGGGAACCATCTGTAAAGAATATATCTCCCAGCTCCTAGGCCCATGTTTCCCCCTCCCCCCAAGAGTCAGGGTTTAGATGCTAGCAAAGATAATTTATGGTAGCCTTTCAAAATACTGTCTTTCAAAGGCATCTGTAGATCCATCAAACAGTGATGGGATAAACACAATAAAAATTTGAATAGCTTAACTATTTTATAGTAGAAAGCTGTGCTGTCAGTCCTCTGGAATATATGACTATTCTTGGTATGAGAGGGGGTAAAAGGGATTTTAGAGGTGAACTTCTATCATTCTATTTTCTCATTCTCTTTCTGTATGGTTCGTAAACTATTGGTTTTCCTTCTATCTTCTTTCACAACATAGCTAAGGTGGAGAAGAACACGATAGTGTGAGGCTTGATGCAGACTGACATGTTACACATTAAATATTTCATTTGATTTGTGCCTCAGATCTCTAACACTTCCAAACCTTTTGTTGTTGTTCTTAAGCATAGCACATTTTCAAAATTTGATTATACTTTTGGTAAAATTTACTGAATCTCAAAACTTGTCTTCAAGTTTTAATGAGCTATAAAACCATCTATGCATTAACTACAATTGTCCCCAAAGCATGTCCTCGCCATCTGAAAACAATTTTGCTTCCCTCTAGCTATGTATCAGGATTTTTTATGACATGTACCAATTCTACTGTTTTGTTTATGTGCTTGCTCTGTGGAACATGAGAATATATTAGAAGTACTGAAGTTCCACACAGTGCTGTTCATTTCTCTTTCTACAAAGCTGAATTCCAATATTTAAACTTACTTTGTTAATTTGGTGAGCCTGGATCCCTTCTAGTTGACTAGTGATCTTTCCCTCCTTAGGGGTCTTCAGTAGTCAGGAATCCAATTTAACCTATGGGTGTCTATTTAACTTCTTTTAGACAAAATTCATTTTTCCTATGTTGCTTATTATGAGACTAGTCATCACATGATGCTTCAAGGACTGGGGATGAAAAGAGATGTTTACAGGTCTTTCTGCTGTTTTTGTATTCATGCCATTCTGACAAGATTAATACCACTAATTTGCATGACATTACTTTCATTAACACATATTAGTTCAGTCTGAATCTAAACACCACATGGATAGAAACTCAGATTCAATTCTATTTAAGATAATTAAAGTTCTCTCCACATTCATAGTTGGAGTAGACATACATACCATCTGTTCTGGCTAAAGATGGACTCTGGACACTGGCTAAAATGCCTACGATTAAAAATTGTCCTTAGAATTCATCCCTCTGGATGTTTCTTCACATAATGGGGGTGAGAGCTGGAAACAGAACTATTGTTCATGTTATGCATTTTTGAATAGTTCATGATGATGATGATGATGATGATGATGCTGGTGATATGTGCTTGAGAAAAAGAGAGAGAGAAAGACTCCTTTTCTAAAACGTATAGAAGTTGAAGAACATTCCATTATTGTAGAGCATAAGAGTTGCTGACAGAAGCTCTAATAACAAATAGAAGGGTTGGAACTGACTGACTAACCTATCCTAAACTTCTCCAGGAAAATCTGAAGACTGTTATTGTACATATTAAACTTATTGAAGCAAAACTCATCAAGATGGTCAAAGATAGAATTCCACTAATTAGAGGTGTAATCACCAAGAGTCACCCTGAATAATTGATGGTTTCAGGACATGACCAAGCACACACTTGGCATAATTCAAAGATGCTCACTTGAAAACAACACACACACACCCTCTGTTATGCTAGTCATCCAAGAATTACACACCAAATCTTTAATTAGCCCATTGGATCTTAGCGTTTCTAGATCACTTGTATTATTCTGACACAATTTAAAATATAAATTCCTAACTGTAACTTCTTTTATTAGTGATGATGGCATTGTGGTTTGACTTATCACTTCAAGATGCACATTGCAAGACATTCAGATACACAACAGATTCTGTGATATCAGAGATGTGCTTCAAACAACAGGGGAGAGAAGGGTGAGAGGAGACAAAGTTGAACCGAGAATGCCCGTGAGTTGATAACTGAGTAATGACTTCATGGCAGTTCATGTCACTACTCTCTCTGTTTGTGTATACATTTGAAATTTTCTGTATTAACAAATACAGATTCTTAGATCCCATCCTGGACATACTGAATCCAAGTTCCCTAAGGTGGAAGCCTTGAAGGCCTAGGTCAGCTTTGGGGGTTGGGCATGCATGTTAACAAACTCATCGCATGAGTCCTACGATCCAGGTAAAATGCTAATTGCGCTCAGAATATGAGTCTTCTGTCATTCGTTTGTACAAAATAAACTAACTCAAGTATTTCTTTAGGGACCAACATAAACACAGCCTACTGTCTCCGAATGATTTCCTCGGGAACAGATTCAGATGGGTTTGTATGTAGATGATTTATAGGGGAAAAAACCTGTAAGGGAGTGGCTGGAGGAAGCCATATTGACAAGAGGTAGGAGTTGAAACGTATTACCATCCAGGCAGATACGACAAACCAGAGATCTCAAGGGAATACTTTCCAAAGGGTTCACGCATTCGGGCCAGATGACTGGGTATTTGCACCTTGCCCAGTCTCACTGACAAGGCACTGGATGAGGTGCTCCAGGAATGGGGCACGAGATTGGGTGAAGCGGCTCTCTTTGAACAAAGGACAGTTCCTCCAGAGGAACTCAGCATTTTCCACAGCATTTGTGGCCCTGGGGGAGGGGCAGTGGGGACGGGGGATTTCAGTAGTTCCGTCCTGAAGAGGACACCCAGGGGGGATGCTCCATGGTAATCTGATGTATCTAAAAGGACTGAATATTTTCACGGGAATTTATTTTCCTGATTTTCTTCATTTTTTCTTATATACCCTTTTAACTCCACACAGGAATGCTGCAATGGCCAGTATACTAACCACATTGTGGTTTTTGGTGGTCTTTTTAGCGCCCAAATCAAGTATTGCTCTTCAGCTAAAATATAAAAACGATGTCTTTGAATGTCCTCATATATCAACGCAACACACTGCTTGTCTTAGCGATAGGACTACCTTTAACTGCTCAGATGGTGACAATTGGAAGTTTGACCTTACAAGTAATTATTTTTGTGGTTTGTTTCAAGATGATATTTACTGGTTCAGATACATGATCCCTGATTCCTGCTTGTCCACTTCCATGAAGTGTGGTACTGTGTTACTTCAAGACTGCCAACACCAGGTCTGTAACTTGTGTGGGATCCTTCACTATTAAGTATGGTTGTCTCCAGAGGAAATGCAGCATGTATCAAGCACGGATGATGTGTACTTCCATTGTATTACTTTAGAGTCTTAGTTTTAATGATTCCTGTGTGGTGATCAGATAGTTTATATAACACACCTAACATTTAGTAGGCATTTAACTTGTTGGCTCTTACTGGAACCTCAGGCCACAATTTGGGACACTATTAAAAACTTATTCCACTTAAAAAAACAAAACAAAAAAAAAAAGCAAAGTAAACGTTTCCACCCTGTTTAAATGTAATCAACTTCCATAGAAGTAATAAGAAAAAAAAGAAAAAGACACCTTGAATGATGAATTTGTGTTATCTTCTATGTAGTGTTTCCATGGTGAGCGTCAAGGCTTCAGACAGAAGCTGCTTTAAGAAACAATACAACCCTTGACTCAGAGTTGCGTCCACCAACCAGCAGGTGCACAGTGTGGCATCTGGGCAACCACCACTCAGAGCCCTTCTTCTGGGGAACTCACGCTATTCCTCCAATATGAGTCCCTCTCTCTGTTTTCTTGACCCAAAGAAAATCACCTCTATATGTGTCTACACCACACACACACACACACACACACACACATACACACAGCCTTTTTCTGTTCTAGAAGGTTTCCCTAAAAACCATTAATAACATTGTTTCTAAGGGAAACTTTCCCACGTTCCACACAAATAACTTTAAACCAATGTTGGAAGCACAATTATCTTGAAAGCAGATAATTCCCTTTGTTCTCTTTTGTCCCTAATAAGTATGTGTGCCTAAATTCCTCTGCAGATTTCTTCACATAGGAATAATGCATTTCTCTTTCCTAGTGAAAACAATGAGAACTCAAAATGTAGAGTATCACAGCTGAAAGTCACATCACACACGCTTTATACAACTAAACATAATTTATAAGGGCACAATGTGAGTTATCAATCTGGTACGTACTCTCTTTAAACAATATGTGGTATAAAATTGCTTCCGAACACAGAAAATATTTATAACTTAAGTGTACCAACCGAAAAGTTCCTTATTTATGACACTTCATATCAAAGCAACCAGACTGAGAAATAAGCATTCCGAGTAGGAAATAATGTTTAAAATAACTCTTGAACACAATGCACGCATGCCATGCTGATGAATGCAAACACTTTTATATGACCCTCAAATCAAATTAAAGAGACACTTCTTGGCAGAGACATACTTAAATCATTCCACATTTCCTCCTTTTTCTCTCATGTGAAAATGTCACCTTAAGAATAATTTTTTCAGGAATGAGCGGGGTTTTTTTGGTTTTGTTTTTTTATTCCAAGTATCTTCAGATAAGTTGTCTGCCAAGATTTTACTGATAGGGGATTTCAAGTTCTTTGGGCATTTATTAAAACTCTTTGACATTATCAGTGAAAATGTCTGCAGTCCCTATAATAATTATTCTTTCATTATCTTGACATTCAGTGTTTGTTTTCAATTTCATTAAGATGAAAACAGCTATCCTGTGTATTATTTACTAACCTGGACCGCTGTCTCACCTTAAATCACCAACATTGCCACAAAACAGCTGTGAGCTTCAACAAACTCTCACTGAAAACCCAACAGAGCTCTTATGAATTTTATTCACCTTTCTCTAACAACGGGAAACACACAAAACCCTCCTATTAATCCATATGAATGTGCTGTTTAGAGAAAATCCATAGTGGGGAGGGATGTCAGGAAAGGTCCCTTTGAGGACATGCTGCTTTGGCTGCAAGCTGGATTTGATGGATGAGAATGTGCCAAGCACTGGAGGGTCTGAGAGAAGTGTTTTATAATGGCATGAACAGCAAAGGCTGGACGGGAGAGGAAACTCAGAAGTCCCGAGGAACAGGATAAGAGAGCCAGCAGAACGACAAATAGGTGGGGGTTAAATCACGGGTGGCCTCGGAAGCCATATTCCGCCGCTGGGATTGTATTCCCACCAGAATAAGAAGCCACGGGAGTATCTGAAGCACAAAGGTGACTTGAGCTGATTGATGCTTTTCAACGACTGCCCTGACTGCCAGGTGAAGGATGGGCTGGAGGAGGCAGAAGTGGGAGGGGAACGGGAGGTGGCAACGGCCTCTAGGAGATGTCCTCCGAAGGTCGTGAAGGCACCATGATCTAATGCCACCTGGGGAGGAAATAAATCGGGGGGGGGTGGGTGCCTATGGTCCATTTATTTCCCTTCTTTGAGTACCTCTGTGGACAATGTTGGTAAATAAATTGCAAATCAGAGGGATTACTGGTAGGCTGCCTACAAATCAAACTGCTGTAGGGCTTTTGCAGCAGAGAAATAATATGCTTCCAGAAAAAGCTCTACCAAGAAGCCAGCTCCACATACTTGAGGTTTCTATTTTTATTTTTTTTAATGTTTATTTATTTATTTTAGGGGAGCGAGCAAGCGAGAGAATGAATGAATGAATATGCATGGGGGAGAGGCGGAGAAAGAAAGAGACTGAGTCCTAAGTAGGTTCTGCTCTCAGCTTACAGCCTGATGCGGGGGTCAAACTCAAGAACCGTAAGATCATGACCTGACCCAAAATCAAGAATCAGATGCTCAATAGACTGAGCCACCCAGGTGTCCCTTGAGGTATCTAAAGAAATAAAGCCATATGTGAACACTCTTATAGGCTGCATTTATCACTTTTCCTGGTATTATTTACTTAATTATTTTGTGGTGACCTGGGTTGAACTGCCTGATTTATTACTGTCTTATGGCCACACATACACCTCAAGACAGTTAAAACTATTGAAATGCATGACCATGTCCTTCATTATTCATTTTTATCAAGAGGAACTAAACAAAGGGATACGTGACATAAAGTTGCTTTTGCTCGTAAGAAAACATATCAGATAAAAATATATTTGTTACAGAATAACTTTTAAAAAAATTTTTTTTTATGTTTATTTATTTTTGAGACAGAGAGAGACAGAGCATGAACGGGGGAGGGGCAGAGAGAGAGGGAGACACAGAATTGGAAACAGGCTCCAGGCTCTGAGCTGTCAGCACAGCGCCCGACGCGGGGCTTGAACTCACGGACCGCGAGATCATGACCCGAGCTGAAGTCGGCCGCTTAACCGACTGAGCCGCCCAGGCGCCCCCAGAATAACTTTTTTTATTTTTTTATTTTTTTTAAATTTTTTTTTTCCAACGTTTATTTATTTTTGGGACAGAGAGAGACAGAGCATGAACGGGGGAGGGGCAGAGAGAGAGGGAGACACAGAATCGGAAACAGGCTCCAGGCTCTGAGCCATCAGCCCAGAGCCCGACGCGGGGCTCGAACTCACGGACCGCGAGATCGTGACCTAGCTGAAGTCGGACGCTTAACCGACTGCACCACCCAGGCGCCCCCAGAATAACTTTTTTTATAAGTAGGCTCCATGCCCAGCGTGGAGCCCAACGCAGGGCTTGAACTGACGACCATGAGATCAAGATCTGAGCTGAGATCAAGAATCTGATACTTAACCAACAACCGAGTCACTCAGATGCCTTGGAGAATAACTTTTATGTAGGTGTTTTTTAAACTTTTTTTTCAAGTAACACTGTACATAAAATTCCAAACATAAAACAGATAAATAAATTTAGATGCATTCGCATAAAGACATAGTAAGCACCTATTATTTTTCTGCAGTTATTTCTAAAGTAAGATATATCTTCAAGAAAATGAAAATTTCAATTTACTCCAAAAAGTAAATATTTGCTGAGTATCCTACATTTGAGGCACTGTTCCAGGAGTCTGGGATAAGAGAGCAAAGAGGATAGGTAAGATCCTGTTCATGGTGTATGCAGACTTTCAAGTAACCAGACAGACACTAATCCACGAAGCAAATAAATGTACAAAACATTTCCACACAGCACACGGATCTGCACAAAATAAAACGAGGTCATATATTACCAAATCCATGGAAAGGCGAGATAACTTTACACCGTGTGGTCCTGGAGGGCTTCTCTGAGGAGGTAACATTTGAGCTGAAACCAAATAACTAAAAGACCAAACACAGGAAAATATCAGCAGAGAAGAGTCCAGAAAGAGGCAGGTGAGGGTCCATGCCCTCACCTGAAAGAGTGTGACGTGATAAAGGACAGAGAGAGGGCCAGGAGGCAGGGGGAAGAGAGGTCAGTGTCCGTGTATTTGAGCTGCTGTAACAGAGTATGCACCACAGACCAGATGGCTCATAAAAAGGCATTTCTCACGATTCTGGGGGCCGGGGGCCCAAGAACAAGGCATCGGCCTGATCAGTGTCTGGTGAGGGCCCACTTCCTGGTCCACAGATGGCCACCTTCTCCCTGTGTCCTCCATCCTGAGTGGAGGGAGTGGTCTCTTGCATAAGGGGACTACTCACATCCATGGGGGCTCTGCCCTCTTGACCCAGGCACCTCCCAAAAGCCCCACCTCTGACTGCCATCACATTGGTGATTAGGTTCCCTCCTGTGAATTCTGGGGACACAAGCATTTAGTCTACACAGTCAGTCATAAAGGACTGGCAGGCCACATAAAGTTTTATCAGAAGACACTTAGATACAATCACTTAATGAGAGGCTATCATAGTGTCGAGGCAGGCTCAGAGTGACATGATCTGATGTCTTTATTCCGAATAGATTTTAGGCAGACCTGACAGCCAGGTGCAGTAGGGCTCTAGGCAAGAATTTGCGATGGCTTGATTACATATTTGCCCTACATTTATTTGGGCTTTCAGCTATTCAGGATCTATTACTCCTTTCTTAAGAATATCTGTCTTAGAGAAACTACCTTTGCCCATTAGACAGTTTCATCAGGGACTCTGTATTAGGGTTGTCCAGAGAAACAGAACAGAATGGGATTCTGAGTACATGATTTGCTCTCTCTCGCTCTCTCTCCCTCTCTCTCTCTCTCGACGATACAGGCACATATGTCTACCTACTTATGTATCTATTTACAGAGAGGGAGATTGGCAGAGATTCATTTTAAGGAATGGGCTCATGCCACAACTGTGGAAGCTGAGAAGTCAAAAGTCTGCTGGGCATGTCAGCAGGGTGAAGATCCAGGGAACAGACATTACAGTTTGAGTCCAAAGACAATCTGCTGGAAAAATTCCCTCTTCTTTGGGGAAAGTCAATCTATTATCTTAAGGCCTTCAACTGATTGGATGAGGCCCACCTGTATTATACAGGATAACCTATTTTACTCAGAATTTACTGATTTAAATGTTAATCTAAGGTAACAATCTAAGGTATGTAAAAAAATACCTTCTAAGTAACACCCAGACATATTTCAACAAATATCTGGGTCCCATAGCCTAGCCAAGTTAACATAAAGAAGTAACCATCACAGGATCTATCCCTTCTAGACAAAGAGCAAGCATGTGGTTCAAGCTAGGTCAAGCAGGTGCTGTGCACCTGAGTAGGGGTCACAGAAATACATCTTGTCCCCTAGTCACACCCAGACCATATGAAGCCCTGCCCCTCTGCCCTAACACATAGTCATGTCTTGTGCTTTCCAATCTCCATTATGAATCCCTTTAATCAAGTCATTAGTCGATTCTTCGAGGCCCCAGAAAACACCCAACACTTCGCTTTTAACTGGGTGAGAGTAATCTGGTTTGCTTGGGGGGGAAAAAGACAACCCACAAACTCTAATTGCCTCAAGCAGGGTCCAGATATTTGGAAAGACACGAATCAGATTACTGATGGTCATTCTGGAGATCGGTCCTCAAGGATGAAGGGGTTCCAATGTTTAATGCGGATAATTACAAAAAATTTTTTCCTCGTAATTTACAATGAACAACCAATCCTTTTTAAATTAAAATAAATAATGAAACAATTTCTAAATGAGGAAGTGGAATGAAAGCACAATTTTGAATATTGTATGCAGTGCAATTCCTGTCTTTAATAGCAGTAGAAGCCCCAGAGGCAAGTCTGTAGAACTGAAGGTTTTTGTGGGACAATTTGAAAAACTTGATTGAAATCCATTGTTTTTGTGTTTACAAAAAAAAAAAAAAAAAAAAAAGAAAGACAGAACAGGGTCCTTGTTTCCCAGAAGCACGTTTACAATTTGATCCATTGATATATTTTTGGCTCACAGTATTACCTTGTGGCATTTTGCATCAGCTGCTGCCTCTTTCCAAAGCAATAATGCATTGCATAATTAATTCGGCACAAGTGGTGACTGTGCCAAATCAGTTTATTTAAAATAAAAACCAAAAACAACTCTACTCTTCTTCTCAATAAAGGTACTGAATTATTTTTAAAGGACCATACTGAATTAATTATGAATAGCACAGTTGGAACACACACAAATCAATTTTTAAAGCTGGAATTTCAATTAAAAATAGTTAGACATTTAACAACTAGTGTGAATAAGCTACTTCCTCCCATGAGTCTCTGAGTAAAGACCCATCCAGGTGAAGGAACTCCAGGGGCAATGATAACAGTATCAATAGCCAGTATTACCAAATGTGCACTGTTTGCTAGGAACAAGTTAAGTGGACTGTACAAGTCTTCCTTTACAGCCCTCATGAAATACCACATATTGGATTTTCTTATCCCCATTTTAGAAAGGACAAACTCAAATTGAACTTTAGAGACCTTAAGGAACATTTGCAACATCACCCGAGGTTCAGGCTGGACTTCAAGTTCTCACAAACTGCCCTACATTGTGACAGTGAACACCTGTGTGGAATTTCCCATCATCAAGTTCCAGAATAGACATTCACAAAGTTATAGACATCAAGTCCAAGTTGAAGGACACTGTCTATTGTCTTTATATCAACAGATATAATAGGAAACACATCTCTGATGTTAAAGTGGTATTTGGAAAAAAAAAGTATCTGAACAAGTTGTTCATCAACACTAGTCAGACTTCTACCTTACTACTGAGAAGAATAGTGACTTTTTCCCTGTAACTGATATTCACAAACTCGGTTCCTCCTATTGTTTTTCATTCTTTAATTGTTCCAAACATTGGAAAATATCTTCACGCTGTCTTATAAGTGGAGATACAAGTAATAGTTGAGGCTCTTCCATGTAAATTTTGGCCAGTGATGGAAAGAGCAAAAGATTCCTTTGCTCACATCCAATTTCAGACACTACCTTCAGAAGAATCACCATGATATGATGTCTTACTCTACACGATATTTGCTAAACTCTAGCTTTTGTTGGTTCATTTGTCTGGTGTTTAGCTCGTGTTTCCCCACCTTCAATCTTGAACTTCTTCCCTCCTCTGTGGGCCTGAGTGTGACTATTGGCAAAAGGAAACAATGGTCGGTGATGCAGTAGGTTCAGTCCAGATGTGTGAATTATCGCTTTCCCCTTCAACCTACTCGACAATTTGACAATGTTCGCATTGGAAGGGTATTGGTGCTTTGGCAGATGCCAAATGTTTCTTTCTTAATCCACCAGTGGGCTGCCTTAAAAAGAGCCCCATAGAACACATTTTGAAAATACGTTGCCTAAAGACTGAGAGAAGATAAAATTTAATATTTGGAACATTACTGAAAGGAAAAGGCGGCATTTTTACGAACGTCTGGGGACAACAATTATAAACTGGAACTCTGGATGACAGCTGGGAAATCTGCATACTTTATCTAGAGTACCTGTTAGACCCCTATTTGGAGGTGATGCTTGACTAGATAATGACCAAGTAGGGCAGTGCTTACCATTCTATTTGCATTTGGAAGCACTGCAAGTGTATTAAAAACTTATATGTTACCATGACTAATATTTGGGTAATATATACGTATAATAAATGATCATGCATCCAAGTTATATATCATCTACATATATAGAAGATACATACATGTTCTTTACATGTAAATATTTGTGATAAAAACACGCATTGTGAGTGAGAAGGGAGGAGCCATGCTTGATCGTATTGTTATACCCAGTACCCTAGTGCATGGAATGTATTTCTTGAAATTTTAACTCATGGTTTAACACAATTCAATATTTACTGAACATTTACTACATGAAGCGGATACATGACACAGTAGGGGATAATGAAAAATAGAAAACTGAAGAGCACACCGTCTAGGGAGAGGAACAGACAAATGACTAAGTGTGGCACTTCCAACAGGAATACATGGGGACATGGAAAACTTAAATCTGCGAGCCCATCAGTTTGGATGAACTGAGATGAACCTTGAACAACAAATACAAGCTTAGTACAGGGAACTAAGTGAAGAGAAGGGAGGGTGGTTGTCAGAGAAGTTCAGGTGTAGACGCAAACTCCATGCACTAGATAGGTTGTACTATGCATGTTATAAGAGATGAGACTGGAAATAGACATAAAATTACTTTTAGTGACATGTGGAGAGCTTTGGAGCTTATCTGGTATATGATGGGAATATTGAAGCTTTTTATTTTAAACAGTGAAAGATCAGATTGGAATGTATTTCAAAAACAAAACTGCCTTCAGTGAGATGATGATCGAGGGTCCAGAGTTGAGAGTAGGTCTTTAAATGAGTATTTTGGCAGTGGAAGCAGGCATCACACATATGTGAGCATCTCAGAGATAGCACCAAACGTTTCTTTGTAAACTGCTGGAGTTTGGGGTAGGGGTCATTGAAATCAAGGTCCAAATCCATGATGTCTTCAAGGGTAACAGGAAGTGACCCAAAAGAGGGATGCATGCATTAGAAAGGATAAGGAGGCACTGCGAAAAATACAGGTAGAAAATATCAAGAAAGAGTGAGAAATGTAAGCTTGGAGGTCTAGGAAGAGTTCAAGTCAGAAAACATTCTGATCATCCCTATTTGGAGAAAAATAGAACCCACTGGTATCGGTTTGATGAATCCTAATGAAAATTATAGTGAAAAAAATTTTGTTTCGAAGGACAGAAATCTGGAAAATCCCTAAGATTTAAGAATAAGCAAAGAAAAAATCATAAATTAAACAAATAAGTAAATGAAAATTCAAGGAGAGACATTTAATTGGGGGGTAGAGGGGGAAAGCCATCAAAGACATAGGAGGAAAAACCCAGGACCATCAAAGACATAGGAGAAGAAACCCAGGGCCATCAAAGACATAGGAGAAGAAACCCAGGGCCATCAAAGACATAGGAGAAGAAACCCAGGGCCATCAAAGACATAGGAGGAGAAACCCAGGGCCATCAAAGACATAGGAGGAGAAACCCAGGGCCATCAAAGACATAGGAGGAGAAACCCAGGGCCATCAAAGACATAGGAGGAGAAACCCAGGGCCATCAAAGACATAGGAGGAGAAACCCAGGGCCATCAAAGACATAGGAGGAGAAACCCAGGGCCATCAAAGACATAGGAGGAGAAACCCAGGGCCATCAAAGACATAGGAGGAGAAACCCAGGGCAGAACAACCAGTAGTTTCATAAAAGGTGAAAAGGGGAAGTTCCTGGATTGTAACAAGTACGAGTCTGGAGGAAATTATAAGTGTTGTATAATTTCCTGAAGATGGCCACCACTTCTGTAATACTGGGAAAGCTTCCCTGGAAGGGGAGAGCGCTATGAAATCAGGACAGGAGCTGCTCTGGACAGTTAGGTGAACACCAGCGTTCGCTAAGACAGATCACCGTGGTGCAGGTGCTCGAGGCCACATATTCCTGCCACCCAACCCAACAGGGACAGGAAAAACTCACTCAAGCATGGCTCCTAGCTACCAGATGATCACGCCTGGCCAGTCACTATAGCTGAAACACAGGACACTACACGGCATAGTAAATAAACAGTAAATTTAAAAAAGTGTAATAAATTGATTACATCTAGTATTCACATAGATAATATGTCAATATTATCATATTAATACTACAGTGCTTCTCTCTGGGGACAAGTTACCCAGCAAAATACCAACCAATCAACCAAACAGTATGTTAACCCTTCAATTCAGAAAGGAAATAAAAACCAAAACAAAACTGTGTATGGATCCACTGTATCTTTGCACTTCAACAGAAAGTAAGGAAAATAGAGCTGGGGATTCTATACTCTCCAAATTCTACAGAATTGCTCTGTAACACTAAGAAACTTCAACTAGATAGGCAGAATAACAACTCAATAGAGTCATAAAGTGAGAATAAGGGCGCCTGGGTAGCTCAGTTGTTTAAGTAACAGACTCTTGGTTTTGGCTCAGGTTATGATCTCATGATTTGTGAGTTCAAGCCCCACATTGTGCTCTGCGCTGACAGTGCTGAACCTGCTTGGGATTTTCTCTCTCCTCTCTCTCTTTCTGCCCCTTCCCCACTTACACACACACACACACACACACACACACACACACACACTTTCTCTCTCTCTCTCAATAAATACATAAACTTTAAAAAAAAAAGTGAGAACAAATTTACACAATACTGGAAAGTTTTCATCTCCTCCCTGTTGTCATCTCCTCAATTAGCACAGAGTTGAGTATATGTTAGGGGCCACTAGATAGTCATCAAATTAATAAATGAATGACTATTAGCACAGGGCTGCAAATTGCATTAGTACCCAGAGACATCAGGTATATATATTTACATAGTCAATATAATATTAAGTTTGGTGTTAGTGAAGACACTAACTTTTGCTGAAGACAGTTTTCTGTTAAAGAAAAACATATGAAATATTTATTAAATGAGTTTATATTTAAACACATGATTATTTGCATTTCACTCAACAGTAGACTTTTATTATATCCTGGTTCATGAGTTAAACACTGTGCCAGACCATGTTGTAAAGTTTTTCTGAGCTGATAAATTCTGCATGCACTGTGGCAGAGCTAAGAATGGCTTTTCAAGTCAAGAATACCAATGAGGTAATTGGTGGAAAATTTCACATCAACGCAGAAGGTGAACAGGTGTCAAAGCTTTCAAAATTTGAAGAATTTGTTGAGAAAAGGATCAGCAAGTATGTAATTACAGTCATCATGTCTTGTTTAGTTGATATAAATGGGTTAGTTCTCTTGCTCTAAATAGCAAGATTTTATTTATTGAAATTTGCAGAAAATTTAGCCAAATATGTAAAGGAAAGTTTTTAAAAAGGAGTAAAAAAAATAAAAAGACAGACATAAAGACAGCAATGTGAATGTGCAACTCAAAACCGAGCTCCAGTTCTCAACCCTAGTGAAACAGAGGGGACCCCAAGCGACAGGTGGAACAGCACAAGAAACTGGATGGCGGCTCCATGGCACATCTTACTTGCCAGCCGTCATCACGACAAGATTTCCTTCCCCAGATGTTCTTACAATGTTTCTTCCACCCTCCTCCCTTCAGGAGCTGGTACATACTGTTAGTCCCTGAAAGTGGCCCAGGTTTAATGACACAGAGGGGGCAGTGCAAATTAGGAGTCCAGTCCATGAAAGTTCTGCCCAATTCCCCTGGGAAGCCCCTTCTTAGAACCCAGTGCCTTGCTGTGAGGGAGCCCAAAGAGCCCACGAGGGCCCCGTGTGGAGACGGAATGAAGCCTCCAGCTCACATCCCCAGCTGAGCTCCGGCCAACAGTCAGAGTCGACTTGCTAAGTTAAGCATTCTGAAAGTGGTACCCAGGCCTCAGGCAAGGTGTCCCAGTTGACGGAGCACAGATGGGATGGTCCCTCAAGTCTGGCAAAACTGCAGCTTTCATGAGCAAATTTAAAAATTGTAATGTGAAGACATGCGAATCTTGGTGGTAGTTTCATGCAGTGATTGATAATCAGATCAAGCGCCTAATTTTGCAAGTAAATATGTTTAATTTTCCTATGTGGCAATAAAAATATGCCCCTCATTAAACAAATATTTGCCCTAACTACTGAAATTTGTAAAATTAAAATTCTCCATTTCACAGAATGTTAAACAATGGGTCAATCTGTTAAAAAGGATGATGAAGCATAAAGCTTGATCATTCTGGGTTTTATAGCATAGTATTTAATTCAAGATACATGACTTTAAAAGAAAACAGCTTTTCGGGTGCCTGGGTGATAGCTACCCACCAGGATTTCAGTTAATATTCCCGTAGAGTTTAGCACAGTTCATGACAATCTGAACAATCTCTATAACCACTAGTCACTATTAGAATTTATTTTTATTCCCCCAAATCTGGAGCATGGCCTTGTCCCTACCGTGAAACTGCATAGGAATGACAGAGATGCTTAGTCTGCTATCTGGAAGAGACAGGAAGGGTGCTCAGAGGTGCTTTATAAAACCAATGCCCTCTGCTTCCCAAACACCAACAATACATCAAATACTGTTAAACAGTCATCATGCTTAGCCACCAATTTTAGTCACTGTGTCTCTATGCCCCTTCTCTTGTGACCTCATCGGTATGATAGCTACATAAATCAACTCAAAGATAAATTAATACTGAAAATACTTTCCTCATAATTTCAATTAAGCTTTCAGAAAATAATGTTCACTCCCATTAATAGTCTTTTTGCTGGTATATTCAACAAAATCACACCATGACATATAACCTTAGGTCATCTACAACTATTTGTCCCGACAAGTTCTACATTAGCCTTTTTGTCTTTGAAATTACTCCATTTAGCTGAAAATTTACATTATTTTCTTCATGAAATGCACATCACAACATTTCTTCCCCCCCTCGCCCCCCCCCCCCAGCTTCTTTGCTTCACACAAGCCAACTAGACCACTAGTTACTTATGCTGGAAGACACAGGAGTAAATCTCAACCATTTAAGATCTACTAGATCTCAAAGTAAGGCTCAGAGATGCAACATTGGACAATGATCCTTAGAAGCGCACAGAATGCAACATGATTTACACTCAGGAGAAGGAATTTCTTTTTTTATTCTTTCAAAATCTCAAAAACAGAGAGGATTCCCCAAACCACAGTTCTTATGCGTTTGAGAGGAAAAAAAAAAAAAACAACACCTCAAATACCTCCCAACAAAGTCTGACATCCTGAGACACATTCCAACCCAGAAAAAGCTGAATGTTTAACAGAAGAACAGCAAAGACATTAGTCAAGAAAAGATACTAATCTCCTAGGAATTTGGCTCCTTTTAAGGAGAATTATTATTATTATTATTATTATTATTATTATTATTTTTAAGGGAGAAATTGATATTTTAGTGTAAGTAGGATATATATTTGCCTTGTAACTTTTATTCTTAGGTATAAATATTTATTACCCAGGCCCAAGGTGTGAATACCAAGCTGACAGCAACTTATAGCTCTACTAGAATATTAAAAAAACAGATGTAGAATCAAGTGTAGAAGATAAGTATTCATGCCTTACCTTTCTGCTTCTTTAAAACACATCTTTAAGAATAGAAATGTGCATTCAGAATTCATTAGCTTCCACCTCCAAACAGCCAAGCACAATCTCCATTAAGATTTTACAACTCTTAAGAGGTTGAAAAGTACTCTATTGACCTGTATGTGTTCTGACTTAGGACTTCTAAATTTAAGGAAATACTGAAATTATTTCTTAGAGTTTCCTAGAACATGTTGGCAACTGAACTCTATTATGATCTATAGGTGGAAAGAATAAAACAATCAGTGTCAAATGGGTGGTTGCTTTGCAACACACTTTCGACTTTGTAAATGATGCCATAATGTGTGGTGACCAAACTCTGCCATACTCTCTGAAAATGGTTTTAGACATAAATACTTTCAACACCCGCACCGTGCAGTTTGCTATTCTCCACTGACATGTTTGCAAAATATTTGAATGGGGTCTCATTGAGGTCAAAGAGGTGCAAGTAAAGGGGAAAGAATGGGAGTATATTTACCGGAGTTCTGAGCTCAGGTATGGCAGCTTGGTAGGTGAGCGGGCGACAGTCACGAGTGTTCGGCACAAGGACACAAGGAAGAAACATCGGACCCAAGTCATCTCCGTCCAGAATATCTACCGTGAGGGTGGTGGTGGTGGTTCGCCGCTCGTTCAGATTTTGTGCCCGGTCCTGGGAGAGAGGAAAACAGAGAAGAAAAACAAAAAAACGAGATGGACTTCACGTTCCCATCAGCTTGACTAGACTGGAGACAGAATTCTTCCTGATCGTAGGCACCTGATCTCTCTTAGAGCATTTACTTTAGAAAACTTGCAACTGCAATACTTTCTTAGCCCTTTGAGAGGGCAATCTTCTCCCAGCTCAAACCTCTTCCAGTTTTACAATCCAGCACCCTTATTCAAGGACCTGGGAGCTGTCCCTCTGGAAAGTAATCACTGAAGAAGACAGAGCCCCCACATCCCTGTCTCCTTGGGAGGATAGGAGCCTACCCTCCACACGAGGCTTGCGCCACATTGTGAAAATATCTCCCATCCTTAAGAAATGAAGCCATTTCACTTCTCCTTTGGGAAGACCAATTAGCAAAAACTCTTGCCTATTGATTCCTCCACCACAAGCCCAGCCTGGTGCACGCACATGCACCCACTCGCTCACTCTCTCTCTCTTTTGATGATATTTCAAGCAATCTAGATACATTTTAGATGAATTTTGGTTACTTCCCAAAACAAACAACAACAAAAATGAAAACAAAAAACCCACATCCTGAACAAAAAAAAAAAAAAAAGAAAGAAAGAAAGAAGGAAGGAAGGAAAGAAAAAAAAGAAACAAACAAAGAAAGAGTAAAATGAAGGGAGAAAAAAGAGAAAAAAACCCACCAGATGTGCTATACTCTTAATGGAGAAATGCTGTTTAATGATTCACATAAGCTTTTCTATTATAAATTATTTTGAGACCAGCATTGCTTGTCTTCTGGTAGGATGATGTTGTCATTGAAATAACCTAGTTTTCCAAGCTTCCAGGTTATAACTGTCTTATTTTGCTTCTTTATTCTTTGGGATTCTAAAACCACAGCTTCTACGAAGGGTGCCCTTGTAGCAATAATGGGAACTATCTATTCAATGTTCTCTTTTTTCCACTATCTTATGGAACAATGAGAACAGGGATTTTGTTTTGTTTTGTTTTCCCCTATTTTACCAAGATACCACTGACATATAGCACTGCATGAGTTTAAGATGCACAACATTCGACTTGCATATATGTGAAATGATTTTACAATAGGTTTAGTTAGCATCCACCATCTCCCACATGTACAGAAAACAAAAAGAAAAAGAAAGAGAAATTCTTGTGAAGAGAATTCCTATCTCAGATCTCAACAATGCTCTATCCCTTCTTTCATCGGACTTGAGTTCAGAACGCATTCTGGTCTCTTCATTATGAAACAGCCTTGACTAAGATCTTGCCTACTCACTTAAACTGGCCCAGTGTTGTTGTCATTGTTGCTTTTCTTGCTGTGACAATACGTTGTTATTAGCTACAATCCGTATTTCTGAGATCTCCCTAGTTTCTATCTAATGTCCGTTTTCTGGATCCCATCCAGGACTCCACTTATATTTTGCCATCATGTCCCCTCAGGCTCCTTTTGTTTATGAAAATTTCTCCAATTTCCCTTGTCTCTCATCTCCTTGACAATGTTGAGAACGAGTCAGGCACTTTGGAGCATATTCCTCAATGGGGACTTGATGCTTTTTTCAACATCAGGCTGGGGTGGTACATTTTGGGGAGGAAGACCAGAGAGGTCCAGCATCATTTCATCACATTATATCAAGAGCATATTATTATTAACACGACTCATGATTTAGGCTAACCTTGATCACCTGGTTGAGCTTCTGTTCATCACGGTTCCCCATTGTAAAGTTATTCTTTCTTGTTTCCTTTTTCATTTCTTTGGGAAGGAATCACTATGTGAAGCCCATGTTAAGGAGTGGAAGTGATTTCACTAGAAATTCATATTCATTATATTTATCTAAAGAGTGTTCATCAGGAGGACACGAGGAAGACACATTGGACCTGTAATCTGCAAGTCACCAGGTAGTAAATCTAAGAAAGCAGAGGACAGGTTTTCCTTCTCAAAAAAAGGGATGAATACAATCAAGATTAATCACTACAAGATTATACTAATAGTTATGATTGGTTGAATGTATAGGGGATAGAGATATTTAAGAAGTCCTTCTTTAATTGTAAATTTTCCTTGTCTATTGTATTCATTATAGTTGAAAGTACAGTAGGAGCAGCAAATGGCATATGAGATAATTTTGGTGCTCCACAAATTAGCTTTAAAACTTAACACTTTAGGGCACCTGGGCGGCTCAGTCAGTTAAGCTTCTGACTTCAGCTCAGGTCATGATCTCATGGTTCATGGGTTTGAGCCCGGCATCTGGAGCTTGCTTCGGAGTCTGTGTCTCCCTCTCTCTCTGTCCCTCCCTCACTCATTCTTTCTCTTTCTGTCTCTCTCAAAAATAAATATTTAAAAAAAATTAAATACTATACTGTAAATGTATGAGTTTTGAGTACATACGGAAAAAAATTATTATTAAAGTACAGTTGCCACACAATGTCACATTAGTTTTAGGTGTACAACATAGTGATGCAAAGTACAATTTTATGCCATGCCCCCCCACACCTGTAGCTATGATTGGTCAGCACACAACGTTATTACAGAATCACTGTATTCCCTGTGCTGTGCCTTTCATCCCCATGAATTATTCATTCCATACCTAGAAGCCTGTATCTCCCTTTCCCCTTCACCCATTTTGCCCTCCCACACCCATCTCCCCTCTGGCAATCACTATTTTTTTGAAAATACTAATTTGGCATAAATTCATATATTTCTTGCAAATTTTAAAAAACACAACTGGCTCATCAAATCTGACATTTCAAAAATTATGGTTGCTTAGGATAAAGTTTTTCAAAATGCCAAATCAATCAAAGTTGATAAAAATATTAGATAACATTTGATGTGATATGGATGTGGAAAAATATCTGAATATCCCATAAGCAGTATCTCTGCACTTAAATGCCACACAACCTTACCCCTTATATGTCATCACCAAGTCAATGGTAGACACAGTTGAGTGTTTATCAAACTCTTTCTTTCAGTCTGTCAGCAACAAATCTATTCTCTAGCTCTTTGGGTCATTAAGACTCCTTAAAATGGAGTAAAAGTGCGTAAGGGTAGGTGTATGTATGATTACCAAAATACATAATTTAGGTTTTTATGTCATATTTTACCAGCTAGACCCCAAGATCTGACCTTGACTGCCCATCTGCTTGCATTCACCGACCTTTATCTCACATTTTCCCTTGAGCTCCTCTCTCCAGCTTATCTCTTAACTCAGGCAAATGGAAAGCAAAACCTTCCCTCAAGTGAGCAAGCGAGCGAATGTCCTGACAAGACCTCCAACCAGCCCAGACCATGCTGACCAGTTTGAGCTCAATCCCTTACTCACGCCTGAGCCAATGGACCACGGCGTGACCTCCAGAAAGACTGACAACTATCTCTACCTCACTGCAATACTAAAATCTCTGCCCAAGGAGGAGCACAAGTCTCATTACATAACACACAACGTGTGTGCAGGCAGGTTTCCCTAGGACATACGCACGACCGTATGTCTGCGTCTACAGATGATGACGAGGCTCCCCTACTAAATATCCCTCCTAACCCCAAACAAAGGAACCCATTCCCTGCCCAGAGAGCCAGGGCTTTGGAAGTCATTCCCCATGATCTCCTTGTTTGCTGCAAATAAAGTTTTCTTTGTGTGGCAACTCATCAGGTACAGTTTCTGATGCACCAAGGAGCAGCTCACGTTGGTTTGGTTATAATATTGGGAAAAGACACTGTTTACAAAGTGTTGATTTATAAAATATGAAGTTTTTACTGGGAGGAAAAATAGTAAAGAAGCTACTGTCAGGGAAGAAAAAAAAAAATTCCCTCCACCCTTGTAGCTTCTTGGCTGAGACCCCACACAAGAGAAAACAGATTAGCAGGAAAACAAACAAACAAACAAACAAAATGCTTTAATGATATGTACACACACATACACCCAGGAAAACTGGGCAACTCCCCAAAATGGCCCAAATTGTCACCTTAAACCCGGGCTTCAGCAAAAGACAAAAGAAGATGTTGGGGATGGAGAGTGGGGAGAACTGGGTTTCAGGCAAGGCACAGTAAAACAAGGCTTTCCCTCTGACAGAAGCTTCTCCGGATTTAGCCATTCTCCTCTTCCTGGAGGGGGAGGGACACCCTTGCAGGTGGAGAGTCCCGTGTAGGCATAAACTGCCTACTTAGTTTTCAGAGCTTCCCTATTGTCTGCTGTTTTGAAACCATAATCCCTATGCCAGTGAGGCATATTCTGGGGTGACAAATTCTGCTCCTCTCCATGTCTACACACAGAGGTAGCACTGACAGATACCCACAGTCCCTCTACGCATGCGGATATTCTGCAGGATTTGTCATTAATATATATTATATAACGTGAGGGGTATGAATATGAAAGTAAGTCTCCAGCTCACTGTGCACTTGTGAGCCCATGGAAGGCTTTAATCTGTGATGTTCTTCTCCCAGTTTAGAACCAAATTTGACCTTAAAAATTCATCTAAAACACAGCCCCTGGAAATTGAGATAAAAACCAAAATGAAAAGAACCTTTTGCTCTTTCTAGTAAAATGCTACTGCTGAAGATTATTCTAGATAAAAGAAATAACATTCTAAATTGGGAGTGGCATAAATAAAACATAATTATTTGCATAAATATTTTATGTGATTTCCTGAAGTCTGTATTTCCATTCATTCCTATGTGAGAATCCAAAACATATTAAAAACTAACCGCCCCCTCCCCGCCCTGCCAAATTCCTTCCTTCTCTACTCCCATTTTCATTCCTCATTTCTCTTATTTCCTTTACAAAAGTAAGGTATTTTACATTTTTAAATATTTTTTAAAAAGATACTTCATTAGTTTAAAAACTATGACTGTAACTGTCAAGCAAGAATGTATCTTTTTTTAAAATTTTTTTTTAATGTTTACTTACTGTTTTGAGAGAAAGAGACACAGCAATGAGTGGGAGAAGGGAAGAGAGAGAGAGGGAGATACAGAATTGGAAGCAGGCTCCAGGCTCTGCGCTGTCAGCACAGAGCCCGATGCAGGGCTTCAACTCACAAGCGGTGAGATCATGACCTGAGCTGAAGTCAGACGCCCAACCAAAGGGGCCACACAGGCACCCCAAAAATATATCTATTTTAAAAGTTATTCAAGTGTGACTGTTTAATTTGTATTTTCTCAATGTGCATTATTATTTCACATATCACTTACACACTTGCTAACATTAAACATTAACGTCCATGAAACATTTAATTAGCTACCATACAAATAGGTCACTACTTAACAACTGTGAGTTCAGCTTACAAGGAAGTGCAGGTGATATGAAGAATAATCCAGTGTAAAAGCCAAAATCCAGTAATTTAAAAGCCTATGTATATTCAACACAGAATCAAGAAGGTCGTAAGGGATATTCAGCAGTGTGTGGAATCTGACCTAGCTGGAATATTCTGTCTGGGCTGAACAGGAAAGCAGCACTGACTTGGTCCCTGAATCCTCAGCGTGTGCTTTCAAATTCTCAATCCACTGGTCCCATATGACGGCAACACAAGCTACAGACCTTGAGAACCACACTGTAACACGATGGCTGGTGTAGCCAAGATACCCACTGCCTTTGAATGAAGTATTTACTAAATAAGTAGAAATTTTCATCAACATATTGCTAGGAAGAACTAATTTATTTCTTCAAAAGAGAGATATGTGCTTATAACTTCAGAGATACTAACTTTTATAAATAGCTCAGAGATAACGGATTCATCATCACAATCCACACTTTTTACAAAGCACAGTTTTGTAAAACTGCAAATATTTAAACTGACGGTGTTAAGGAAATAAAACACCTGCGTCTGATGAGAAGTAAGGCCCCACCCCTTTATCCTAATCAAAAGGCTTTCTTTCTAGAAAATAGTTTCATTGTCCACTGTTCTTTGATCAGCGGAGATGAATACTAATTTGTGATTCACTCAGTATCTGCTCTCTATTTACAAGTGTATCCAGTTAAATATTGTCCGGGAGCAGAGCCAGGGATGATGTGGACTCCAGCAAATACTGAGAAATTATGTGAATCTCAGTTCTAAAATGAGGATGGAACAGGGGCACCTGGGTGGCTCAGTTGGTTTCTCCAGTGGGGTAGTCCTCATTAAAAACAGCCTTCACTGGGGCACCTGGGGGGCTCAGTTGGTCAAGTGTCCAACTCGTGAGTTCGGCTCACATCATGATCTCACAGCTCATGAGACAGAGCCCTGCATCGGGTTCTGTGCTGATAGCACCGAGCCTACTTGGGATTCCCTCTCTCTTCTCTCTCTGCCCCTCCCCTGTTCATGTTGGTTCATTCATTCTCTCTCTCTCTCTCTCTCTCTCTCTCTCTCTCAAAATAAACATAAAAAAAAAACAGCTTTTAGGGGCACCTGGGTGGCTCAGTCTGTTAAGCATCTGACTGCGCCTCAGGTCATGCGTGATCTCACAGCTCATGAGTTCAAGCCCCGCGTCGGGCTCTGTGCTGACAGCTCAGAGCCTGCAGCCTGCTTTGTATTCTGTGTCTCCCACTCTCTCTGCCCCTCCCCTGTTTGTGTGAGAGCTCTCTCTCTCTCTCTCTCTCAAAAATAAACATTAATTTTTTTTTCAAAAAACTAAAAAAAAAATGAGTACGGAACAGACGTGCTGATGTTTTGGTTTGTTTTTGAGCCGCTGCCATAGAAGACTTGGCATAGACTTCCAACATTTACATACTCAGTATTCAAGTGCTTTGTAGCTAAAACACACACACACACACACACACACACACACACACACACACACACTGGCTAGCAGCAAGCACCTCCCAGACTCACTCATAGATACGTATATTACAGACTCTTTCATTACTTTATCAGCTATTTGCAGTAGGGAAAGAAAAAAATGCAACACAATTAGGTTTGGCCTGAATCTTCTGACCCTGACTCTTCACCTAGGACCATGGGGGTGTTTGCCCTGCTCTGCTCACCAATGACAGATGGACGATCCCTGACTGGAAACACGAAACTTATCCTAGAGTAACTTGATTCCATTACATTGTTTTATTCAAAATGCAAAAAAAAAATGAAGAAGCAACAAGATTGTCTGGGTCTAAACCATTTTAGAAGTGATTTTTTTTCTTTTTCCTGGAAAGTGTGTTGTGTTTTTTTTTTTGTTTTTTTTTTTTGGATTGAGACATTTAATGATTTTCCTTAATTTTTATGCACGCTGGTAGACAGAATAGCATGACACTTTGCATCTCCACATGCTTACACACCCTGACCACTGGGCACTGTATAAATCTGTGTCAGCCATCAGGTGCCATCACCATCTCCCTCTTTCACGCCTATTCCCCAGAGTACGCCCAAGAATGGGCGGAGCTCAAAAAACTGGTGTAAAATTCAGCACTTACTCCACAAGCAGTAGGAAGGACAGGTGAGGGAAGGTCAGAGTGGGAGCTACCTCTGAAAAGTTGTTTGCAGAAATTGACATCCAGAAGTATATGAAGTGATTTTTTTACATACAAGCCCATATAATTACAATGCTTACATACTGATTTGAATATTCATACATTGGGAGAAAAGACAGAGTAAGAAAGAAGTGGCATTTTTACGAATTATAATATCTTGTTACGAAAGACAACTAAGTGTTCCTTCTCTACATTTTTGATATTTCAGAAAATATTAAAGTCTTCCTGTTATTGGTAAGATGATTTAGAATTACTCTATGATTTTAATTTAATTTTTATTTAATTTTATTTATTTTAGAGAGAGAGAGAGAAAGTGGGAAGTGCAGAAGGAGAGAGACAGAATCCCAAGCAGGCTCCACATTCAGCACAGAGCCCAATGTGGGGCTCCATCCCACAACCCTGGGATCATGACCTGAGCCAAAATCAGAGTCAAATGCTTAACCAGCTGAGCCACCCTGGCATCCCTACCCTGGCTATGATTCTAAATTAAATGTAAACTTTTTTTTTCCTGACAACTAATTAAGGGCTCTTGAGTATGGAAGAGTCCTCAGTATTTCCTTCAGGATAACAGTAATACAAAGGAGAGCTTGCTTTGGAACAATATCCATGTATAAGGAGATAAGTTTGATTTGTTTGTGATTTAGGGTAACATAACAAAATTGGAGTTTGTGGTACAGACTATATTGGAAACTTTGACAGAAAAACAACCTAGGGATCTTTGTATAATCTCTGAACTTTCTTTTCTAGACTTCTTTTCCTTCTGTTTTCTAGAATTAATCATTCTCTCATTGCCCATTCATACTTAAACCATGATTAATAATGTTGCAAATATTCCTCAAGTAAACAAGTGGCAAGTTTTCTTAATTTTGTTAACCAAAACTCTTCCAGCTTATTTAAGAATCCCAACATGTGGGGCGCTTGGGTGGCTCAGTTGGTTGAGCATCCGACTTCGGCTCAGGTCATGATCTCGCAGTTTGTGGGTTCGAGCCCCACATTGGGCTCTGTGCTGACAGCTCAGAGCCTGGAGCCTGTTTCAGATTCTGTGTCTCCCTCTCTCTGCCCCTACGCCACTCACGCTCTGTCTCTCTCTCTCTAAAAAAAAAATTTAAAAAATTAAAAAAAAAAGAATTCTAGTATGTCCACAGGGATAAAAAGAAACTTCCTAATTACACGAAATTAGAATAGTTTCCTTTGTACATCAATCAAATCTTCGTACCATAAGCAAAGCCAGGTCAAAGTTGAGTAATTTCAGTAATATATCATCACTCTTCCATCCACTTACATACCACCTACTTTAAAATCAAAACTGTTCATATTTCAACTCTCTTTAGGACTCCAAGAGAAAAATGTAGGTTTTGAATGTACGTGATCTACGTTGTACGAGAGTTTACGTAGCATTGACAAAATGATAATAAAAAAACACCAAAGGATATAAAAATGTAACTAGAAACATGTAACAGTCTGTGGACTTCATGATCCTATATAAATATAAAAGTGTAAATTATATAGATGAAAGGGTTCCGGAGTGGCCCCTCCCAGAATGTGCCACTTTGACATGTGAGTTATTGTGAACACAAAGCCCCTGAGACCCTGTGTCTCAGGAGATACTTTTGTCCCTCTCTTAGCCACACAGAAAAATCTCATTTGGGGTATTTCACAGAATATGAATTATTGGAGATAAATTTTACCTGAGTGAGTCCTCTGTATGTAGAACAACCAATTAGCAAACATCTGCTTTTCTTATCACCCTATGAACTGCACTGTTTTCTTGTAAAATCCTAGACCCCTGCCCCCTTCTCCTTAGTTCAGAAGGACATATATTTCTGATTGTGCC
The DNA here is from genome assembly GCF_022079265.1 of Lynx rufus. Taxonomy (NCBI): domain Eukaryota; kingdom Metazoa; phylum Chordata; class Mammalia; order Carnivora; family Felidae; genus Lynx; species Lynx rufus. The sequence goes on along the minus strand of NW_025814840.1, from coordinate 3,297,625 downwards.
TGTGTTTGGAATGTCTATGTGGATTCCCATACATATGCCTATTAATGTTGATTTCCTCCTGTTAATCTGTCTCATGTCAATTTGATACTTGGTCTGGCCAGAAGGACCTTGAGAGGGACAGGGATTCTTGCTCCCTGACACAGACGTGGGTATTCACAAAGCAGTAAACATTGAACAACCATCTCTCTGGGATGAGAAGTCCTGATTCGTAGCACTGGTCATTGTCCATACTCACAGTGGCCACCATGGCCACAAAGGTGAGGTCACTGAACTCGGAGTAGGGAAGGGAGCTCACCATTGGTCCTCAAGCAAGTAGGAGTCAGCTTTTCAGCTCCTACAATACACTTTTTTAAGTAAATTATTTTACCTAAAAAGTAGAGGCAATGTGCCATTCTTTATCTTGTAGGAAAGTGATGTGCTGTAATATTTTGGAAAATGATATGGCAGTGTTTACCAAGATTAAAAGTATATTCCTATACACACATACGCATATATAATTTTTCCCATAGTGATTTCATTTTTAAATAATCTATTTTGGGGTGGCGCCTGGGTGGCTCAGTCGGTTAAGCAACTGACTATTGACTTCAGCTCAGGTTACGATCTCATGGTTCCTGAGGTTGAGCCCCAAGTCAGGCTCTGTGTTGACAATGCGGAGACCACTTGAGATTCTCTCTCCCTCTCTCTTTACCCCTCTCCCACTTGTTCTCTCAAAATAGATAAACATTTAAAAATAAATAAATAAACTATTAAAAGGATATAGCTCTGACAGCTTTTAAAAACACCAAGAAGCTTATAATCTCCTATATTTAATATTCCCATTTTATAGTATAGGATTTAAATTTATAATAAAAATTGTTACAGATAAATTAACCTTTTCTTTCACTTATTGCCAGTTCCAATCCTTCCTCTTGCTGATTCACACATATCCTCGTATTTCATAATTTTATCCCTGAAATGCTAACCACTTACCTCTCTCTCTCTCTCTCAGTTGTGGGCAGTCTAGCAAATTGCATACAAATTGTTCCAGAAGCCTTCAAAAATATTTTAAATTAAACATCAATTCAAATGTTTTTGCTTGAACTTCTTTAAAAAAATAGCTCACTTTACTTGAACTTCTTTTTAAAAAATAGCTCATTTTAAATAGCACAAGAAAAACTGATATATTCCACAGCAATCTTATTTTTCCTTAAATTTTATTAGAGATTCACAGTCAAACAAGAGAAGCTGTGTTTTTTTTCTTCTCATTTTCACTGTGTAGAAAAACTATTAAAAAAAAAGATTTCAGGGTTTTGAGGAGCTCTGAGAGGACCCCCCCCCAGTAGATATTAGTTTCTCCTATATCTGCTGTTCGCACTCTAATCTCTGCCCGTGGATACCAAGATACTGACTTGAGAATTTTGAACGAAAATTTAGAAATCTGGCTTCAAAAATTAGATCTCTATCTACATATATCTACTATCTACCGACTATATAAAATAGGCAAATTAAGCTCATATATATTATATATAAATAAATACACTTTTATATAAGCAAGTCTATTTATATATAATAAATATATAAAATAACATTAATGTAAATATATATTATATATTTAATTATAATTGTACACAGACAAACTTTCCCTCCCTTTCTGGGAAAATATCTCTAGCTAAAAAATGGCCATTTAGTGACACCTTATCGCATATAAACTTGTTCATAACAGCTGATGGAGGATGCTTTCTTATTTCCACTCTGAGTGGTCTTCATGCTCTGCTATAGAAGTAGAATGGCATTGCTTAGGAATCCTTTAAGGCACAGGCTGGCTTCAGAGTCTAATAACCTATTCGGAACATGATCTTGTCACTTGCTATGGACTTTTTCAATATTGGAAGCTATCTGTAGCCAGCCCTGTCAGATTTTTGCTGAAATACTAGCTCTATTCTTCTTGTTAACAAATTCCTCTCCTCCTCCTCCTCCTCTCCTCCTCCCCCTTTCTCCTCTTCCTTTTCCTCTATCTCCTCCCCCCCTTTCTCCTCCTCCTTTTCCCCTCCTCCTCCTCCCTCTGCTCCTCCCTTTTCTCCTCCTCCTCCTCCTCCTCCTCCTCCTCCTCCTCCTCCCCCTCCAGGTCCCCCTCTGACTCCTCTCCACCCCCTTCCCCAGGTTATCAGTGTGTCCAGCATCAGGAGATGCACAGAACTTGGTGCAATCTAGAGTTGGCTACCTCACCCCTTTTGCTACATAAGACTTCCTCAGCCTCCTTTCTCTAGGCTGACTCTGTGATCCCAGGCTGGAGAGGGAAGTTAGAAGGGAGAGGACTCTGGGTAGGAGTTTCCTCACAGTCGAAAGATGATCAGCAAACAAGAAGAGTCCTGGTTTCACCCCCTTTCCACCTGCTGGCAGTCAGACCTGAAATGCAGCCGTGGTGCTTAGGGCTGTGGTAGTCACTAGCACCTGACGAACGGGACAGTGGGAAAATGGCCAAGTGTCAGGAAAGGGGCCCAGCGTGAGGGCAGAAGAAACCCGGTCCTTGGTGATATACCTGAGGTGTCAAACCAGCACCTGATCCACACACAGCTGGGGCTTTATTAAGATAACAATAAAAGTCCACGTTATATAAGCGACTGGTTTTCACCTTTTCCCTTCCTGCTGTACATACATCCTGGTTACAGTCCCAGTAGCTGACATCTAGTGAGCAGGTGTTCAAGAAATGACAGCCAAGGGGGAAAAGATTACCAACTGGACACGTCTTCTCTTTCTTTGGCATACTGGGCGATCCCCCAGGGAATAAAACATTCAGGTATTCCACTTCCACCCTGTGAGATGTTTGCACAGAGGGTCTGAGGCAGAGCCCGGGAACCTGCGTGTTTAGTATGCACCGAGGTGATTCTCCTGCAGGTCACACTCTGTGCCACATTGTGTCACATTCTGTGTCACAATTTGAGAAACACTTCAGGGCGAACTAAAGCCGAATTACCGAAGGGTGGGAATGTGACTCAGAGTGAAGGGAACAGTGGGTAGAAACACTCCTCCTGTTCCATTCCATCCCATTCCCCATCTAGAAGAACAGAACATATAAATTATGCTGTGGGCAGCCTACCCCGTTGAGGCCATAAATTCCAGCGGGCACTCTGCGAGCACTGACACATTTTGGGAGAGTTCTTTATTCCTAAGCTCCCAGGAGGGAAGCGAGGGGGAATGAATACTCACATTAGCTTGGATGATGACAAAGTACCGAGTCTTGTCTTCATAGTTGAGCCTCTTCCTTAACACCACATTCCCAGTCAACATGAGGGGGATTTCAAAGGTGTCATTGGATGTCTGCCAACAGGGAGAGAGACAGAATCAACTCATTTGAATAGATGAATTAGAGAATGCAGTATTGCAGCTGAGTCTCCCAGAAAGTTACAGATAGTAGGCTTATCATCTGAAAATTGAATGTTGCCTGTAAGCTTCCGATTTAATACTCCTTTCGTGTCTAAAAAGTTTCCATGTTGATGAATGGGTTTTACCAGAGTCATTTGATAACAACCCGGAAACTCGTCACCTGTGAGTTTTTAATGTATTTTTAGGGTTACCCTGGGACACTTCTCAACCAAACTGCAAGTATCTAAACATCTTCTCTATTACCACCATTTGTTTTATCACCCAAGAGCCCCAAGCATCGCAATTTGTGATCTCTACATAATATCCCTTTTCAACGTTGTTGTCAGGGAAGAAATGGAGGAGGAGGATGGTGACCTGTACGTGGTTCTGTTAGCTCGTGCATCATTAACCAAAACACGTCATTCTTCCAACCAAATGAAAGCGCATTCCTGGCACATCTCCAAGGAGAGGAAGAACAAGAACATTTTGGAAACGAGCACAAATGCTTTTGCTTTGAATTTGGTTAATCAGCTGAGCAGCTATTAATCCCTGAATTTGTTCCTTATTTGTTGTATTGTGTTGTATTATTATATATTTTTTTATTTGAGAGAGAGGGAGAGAAAGTGGGGAAAAGGGGAGAGGAAGAGAGAGAGACAGAGACCCAAGCACACTCTATGCTAGTGCGGAGCCTGATGTGGGGCTCGACCCCACGAACCGTGAGATTATGACTTGAGCCGAAATCAAGAGTTGGACGCTCGACCTACTGAGCCACCTAGGTGCCCCAATTCCTCATTTATTTTAGATAAAATTCAATGACAATGATGGCACAAGAGAAGAAAAATGAAGAGAAACAAGAGAGAAGAAAGCTCAATGTTAACTACTCTGATTTTGCTCATGGGTTAAAAGAGTTTGCAATGTTGGTAATTACAATTTTATGATTTTGGCTAGTAAAAATGCCTGATTCTTCTTTATTCCACATGCAGTATAAATGTTCATTCACATCATAAAGAAAATATAGGTAGGTTAAGAAAGATGTAGGGGCGCCTGAGTGGCTGAGTCATTTAGGCGACCCACTTCAGCTGAGGTCATGATCTCATGGTTCACAAGTTCAAGCCCCATGCTGGGCTCTGTGCTGCCAGCTCAGAGCCTGAAGTCTGCTTCAGAATCTGTGTCTTCCTCTTTCTCTGCCCCACCCACACTCACACTGTGTCTCTGTCTCAAAAATAAAATAAAAACATTGAAAAAAGAAAGATGTTAACAAGGCAGGTGACCATCTTCAATTTACCCTGTATTATAGCCAAAATAGAACCTTTATCTCCTCTATTTTGTGTAGATTTGTAAAAAACAAATAAACAAACAAACAAAAAGAGACTTTCCAAAGTAGATGTTTATAGGACATTCAAAAATGATGACATAACAGTAGTTATGGCAGACAGATTCCTATGGGAGCCCTCTCTATCCCCACTTCCTGATGGGCATCCGCACCTTTGTGTAAACCCTCCACCTTGAGTGTGGACAGGATCTGTGACCTGCTTGTAATCATCCGGATACAGCTTAGGTGCTGAGCTGTCACTCTTATGGCCGCATTATGACATATAAGACTCCATGTTGCAAAGAGAAATGGTCTAGACACTCTCCTTGCAGAAGTCACAGGGTAAACAGCCAAAGAACTAAGTGTGGTCTCTCAGAGCTGGGAGAAGCTTCTAGCCAACAGCAAGCAAGACGCCAAGGGCCTGTGTCTTACAACCATGGAGAAACAATTTCTGACGGCAGCCTGAGTTCACTTGGAAAGAGGTCCTTCCTTAGTTGAACCTCCACCGGAGAACCAATATGCTCAACACCTAGACTGCAACCTTGTGAGAGCCTAAGCAGAGAGCCCAGCTAAGCTGAGCCTAGACTCCTAAGTCACAGAAACTGTGCAAACATCAGTGTGTGTTGTTTTAAGACACCAAGTTTGTGATGGTTTGCTACACAGTAGTAGATAACTAACACACTATGTTAATTCCCAAGACTCACCTAAGGGATCACTGGTGACATATAGTAATGGCAACTGATATCTGCTATGATTGCTGAGTCTTCAACATAATAATTTCAAGTGATATTATATTTGTTATTTCTCTAATATTTAGGAACACACAGACATGAGGATATACTCAAACATGTTCTTGTGTTAGAATCATCCTCTTTTTTAAAATACAGAGACAAATGGACAACACATGTCCCCTTGGTTTTCAACAATTCCTCCAATTCTCCCTTTCTTAAAGAGAAAACAGCTCGACATAGATTTGGAATTCCAGTGTTTCTGGTTATAAACTGGTGCCAGTGGTAGGGGCGCCTGGGTGGCTCAGTCGGTTGAGCGTCCGACTTTGGCTCAGGTCATGATCTCACAGCTCGTGAGTTCGAGCCCCACATTGGGCTCTGTGCTGACAGCTCGGAGCCTGGAGCCTGCTTCAGATTCCGTGTCTCCTTTTCTCTCTGTCCCTAACCCACTCGCATTATGTCTCTATCTCTCTAAAAAATAAACAAACATTAAAAACATTAAATAAAAAAGAAAAAACTGGTGCCAGCGGCAAACAAGCTGATAACTCGTCACCGTCACCGAAGATCCACAGTCATCAAGGAAATGGAGGCACGCTCTTCCATTGTTATTAAAACTTTGAAATGATTATATCATTGTTGCTGTTGCCAGATATTCGGGAAGGCCAGAATGGTTCAGAAGCAAAAACAAGTATGTGCCCTTGTCTTATAAATGTATACTGAAGAAAGGAACTTATTGGGCATTAATCGTTCTGTTTCTATATGCTTGATTATCTCCCACTTGACTCAGTCTTTCCACAAACAACACCTATAAACTCGGGGAAAAACACAAAAGGCAAAGGATACCAGATATGCCTCAAGAGATAACCAAAGCAGACACACTCTGGGAGATGTCACACACTTGAAAGAAGAGACAACATGGGTGAGTTTGCTGCTTTATGGTAGTTAGTAGCTTGAGGGCCAGTTACAACTCTGACAGAAAGTCTATCTGGCCTGAAGAATCAGGGGATAGATTTTGGGACAATCAAAGCTGATGGAAGGGGAGGGGAGGGGCAATCAGAAAGGAGAAAGCCAGGAAGGGAGAGGACAAAATCCCACTTAGAAAGGGTGTTCAGGTCTGTAGGTGAGCTCCATACCACACCTGCATGAGGGAGACTATAACAGATGGACTAAGGAAAAATGTATACTAAATTGAGATTTGAGCTACCCCCAAGAGTTTTTTAACTTAAGTCCAACCACGTTCTCTGGTAGATTAAAAACAAACAAAAAAATCTTTTCAGAGGAATATGATAGAATTAAAAGTCTCTCCAGAACATCACATTCACAATGTCCAGGAGAGGGTTCAAAACAACTTGACCAATGATGAACCGGGAAATGTGATCCCTTTTCAAAAGAGGGAGAAAGTCAGGAAAGGCCAATGTCAGGACAAGTAGACACAGATTTTAAAGCAGCTATTTTAACCATGTCTGTGCTCAGAGATGTAAAAAAATGCTCACCACGAGGGAAAACAAGAGAAATCTTAGCAAAGAAATGTAAACTCCAAAAATATTGGGGCGCCTGGGTGGCTCAGTTGGTTAAGCATCCAGCTCTTTATTTCAGCTCAGGTCATGATCTCATGGTTCATGGGTTCAAGCCCCACATCTGGCCCTGTGCTGACATCACGGAGCCTGCTTGGGATTCTGTCTCCCTCCCTCTCTGTCCCTCCCCTGCTTGCTCTCTCTCCCTCTCTCTCTCTCTCTCTCTCTCTCTCTCTCAAAAAAAAAAATAAATAAATAAAAATAAATAAATAAATAAATAAACATTAAAAAAATAAAAATAAAAAAATAAAAATAAAAATGTAGAAAATTTAGGCCTGAGGATTATACTAGCTGGAAAAGAAGAAAAAAGAAATAGACCACTTGACACATTGGACAGATTCATTTGGAAACCAGAACCCCTGCTGTCATATTTCTATTTCTTCAGAGAGAAGGGAAATCTAGATTTGAATGTGAAATTTCATGGTTTTTAGATATTGGCTCAAAAAGTATTTAAATTAAAATGTGGCCAAACAAAATGTTTGTGAATTGAATGAAACTCCAGGTCATTAATTTGTGATTTCTGCTAGTGATTAACATAGCGTCAGTTGGAAGACAGACAAATGAAAACCCTGAGAGTTTTAATTAGAACAAACCAGTCTACACTTTTACCGTTACCATACCCTGTGGGACTAACATGAAAGAAATCATGACTGTGGCTACAAAAGCCAGAAGTGCCACGTTTTCAGGTTAAATATATTTGTAATACAATGTTGTTCTGAAATGGAGAAATCAGTATTGGAATATTATGGTGTGAAGTTTAAAGGTGGGTTATCTCTGTAAGGATATGTCTGGGTCAATGCTTGCTCCCCCCAGTAACCCTAAGGTAAGTGCTCGTGTGGTGACTGATTCTTTTGTCTCACTGAATTAGGCCCATGGCCAGACGATGTCTTTATTTATTCCACAGTAGTGCTAGCTGGCTCAAGTACGTTCTTCTCATTCTGTAATTTGGACACTGCATGTGGCTGATGGGCTTACCCAAACTACAGGTAGTAAAAGGTACATATTATGTTTGACGGTGAGCTCACAAATCCCTGAAAGGGGGGGGGGGAAGACAGCAGAAGGAATTACTGCACGGGTAACAAGGAGTTTCGGCCTCACAAAACTTCTAAAAGACGGCTCCTAAGTAATGCATTTTTTGTCTCACACTATTTCTAAACCTTGGATAGTTTTTTTTTATTAATGTTTATTTATTTTTGAAAAAGACAGAGAGAGACAGAGTGTGAGTGGGGGAAGGGCAGAGAGAGAGGGAGACACAGAATCTGAAGCGGGCTCCAGGCTCTGAGCTGTCAGCACAGAGCCCAACGTGGGGCTTGAACCCACAAACCGTGAGATCATGGCCTGAGCTGAAGTTGGACGCTTAACCAACTGAGCCACCCAGACGCCCCAGGATAGGTTTGTTTTTAATGCAGTGTGATAATCCTTTTCCTAAAATCCATGGCCTGGCTGTTCCATTTTTACAGCTTGAAGAATACAAGTTAGGAAACAGTCTTCATAAAATGTAAGCTAGAAACACAACACGCACATACGATTAATTCTTTCAAAAACCTAAATAGTAAGAAAGACAAACAGTTCAAACATGGGGCGTGAAGTAGCTGCCTGTTCCTACTGTTAAGGGAAAGCATTTCTCTTGTCCTTTTCTCCTCAGTTCCTTCTTTGATCTTTTCCACTCGATTTTTTGAGCAGACCTTCCTACTTACTGTCCTTCTCTTTAGCATTCTCATTACTTCCCCACTTCTCTGTCTCATTGCCTCTGCCTGCAAACACGTGGAGACATACATGTCAGGGGGTGAGACAAACACACAAAAACCATCCAGTCCCTTCTTAGACCCTGCTATGCCCAGGGGATTTTCTGTTCTCCATTTTTGTTCCCCTAATGTTTACAAAAGTTTAGCATGAGGACTAAACCATTTCATCAGGATGCAGTGGAGACGGGGTGGAGCCCATGCTGACCTGAACCCGGTCCTGACTCCAGGGCTCAGAGGCACCAAGCAGAGCTGGCCAGCCACACACCTTCGAGCCCACCCACAGCTCCCTCCTACCCACCAACTGAGCTTCCAGAAGGATACAGCTGGAGGGGGCTATGCTGAGAGAAACAAGTCGGAGAAAGACAGATATCATGATTTCACTCAGGTGGAATTTAAGAAACACAGCAGATGAACACTGGGGAAAGGAAGGAAAAATAACACACAGCCTGGGAGGCAAACCAATAATAGACCCTTAAATACATAGAACTAACTGAGGGTTGATGGGGGGGAGGGGGCTGTTGGGTGGGGAGGATGAGTATTAAGGAAGGAACTTGTTGGGATGAGCACTGGGTGTCGTAAGTTAACTAACTTGAGAATAAAAAAAAAAAAGAAAGAAAAGAAAATGAGACTGTGCTTTCACGACTCAGAGTTCTGAGGATAGATTTGGGAGGTAAGTCCTGTTGGCCATTCTTGGTCTCTACAAGCTCAATGCTTTTGTTTGTTTTCATGTTTGTTTAAAGCTCGTATGACAAAACCATAATTTAAAAGTAAAGACAGAACATTAACTTCCACACCTTTCATTTTCCCAATATTAAACATAAAGGAGAAGTATTCACTGAGAAAATTCACTTCAGAAGTGCTGTGGGACAAAACGTATGGCCAACTCATCTTTGACAAAGCAGGAAAGAACATCCAATGGAAAAAAGACAGTCTCTTTAACAAATGGTGCTGGGAGAACTGGACAGCAACATGCAGAAGGTTGAAACTAGACCACTTTCTCACACCATTTACAAAAATAAACTCAAAATGGATAAAGGACCTAAATGTGAGACAGGAAACCATCAAAACCTTAGAGGAGAAAGCGGGAAAAGACCTCTCTGACCTCAGCCATAGCAATCTCTTACTCGACACATCCCCAAAGGCAAGGGAATTAAAAGCAAAAGTGAATTACTGGGACCTTATGAAGATAAAAAGCTTCTGCACAGCAAAGGAAACAACCAACAAAACTAAAAGGCAACCAACGGAATGGGAAAAGATATTTGCAAATGACATATCGGACAAAGGGCTAGTATCTAAAATCTATAAAGAGCTCACCAAACTCCACACCCGAAAAACAAATAACCCAGTGAAGAAATGGGCAGAAAACATGAATAGACACTTCTCTAAAGAAGACATCCAGATGGCCAACAGGCACATGAAAAGATGTTCAGCGTCGCTCCTTATCAGGGAAATACAAATCAAAACCACACTCAGGTATCACCTCACGCCAGTCAGAGTGGCCAAAATGAACAAATCAGGAGACTATAGATGCTGGCGAGGATGTGGAGAAACGGGAACCCTCTTGCACTGTTGGTGGGAATGCAAATTGGTGCAGCCACTCTGGAAAACAGTGTGGAGGTTCCTCAAAAAATTAAAAATAGACCTACCCTATGACCCAGCAATAGCACTTCTAGAAATTTACCCAAGGGATACAGGAGTACTGATGCATAGGGGCACTTGTACCCCAATGTTCATAGCAGCACTCTCAACAATAGCCAAATGATGGAAAGAGCCTAAATGTCCATCAACTGATGAATGGATAAAGAAATTGTGGTTTATATACACAGTGGAATACTACGTGGCAATGAGAAAGAATGAAATATGGCCTTTTGTAGCAACGTGGATGGAACTGGAGAGTGTGATGCTAAGTGAAATAAGCCATACAGAGAAAGACAGATACCATATGGTTTCACTCTTATGTGGATCCTGAGAAACTTAACAGGAACCCATGGGGGAGGGGAAGGAAAAAAAAAAAAAAAGAGGTTAGAGTGGGAGAGAGCCAAAGCATGAGAGACTGTTAAAAACTGAGAACAAACTGAGGGTTGATGGGGGGTGGGAGGGAGGGGAGGGTGGCTGATGGGTATTGAGGAGGGCACCTTTTGGGATGAGCACTGGGTGTTGTATGGAAACAAATTTGTCAATAAATTTCATATATATATATATATATATATATATATATATATAAAAATAAAATCTTTTAGTCAAAAAAAAAATAAAATAAATTACTAAAGTGATACTGCAAAAAAAAAAAAAAAAAAAAAAAAAAAGAAGTGCTGTGGGACAGCCACGGTGCCCTGACAACCCGTCTGGGCTGAGAGGAGGAGGAAGACAGAGGGCGGTCATGCCAGCCCAGGCTCAGGTCGCCACAGAACAACTCCGCCTTTATCAGCGTGCTCTCTCACGTACCAGAGTGGGGGAAACACTCTCACAGCCCCATGGGGGACGTGGTGCAGAAATTCCACGGTCTAATAAAAACATAAGTAATTAATCTTTAAAAAAGACAGACGTGGGGCACCTGGGTGGCTCAGTCGGTTAAGCGTCCGACTTCAGCTTAGGTCATGATCTCGCGGTTTGTGAGTTCCAGCCCCGCGTCGGGCGCTGTGCTGACAGCTCGGAGCCTGGAACCTGCTTCAGACTCTCTCTCTTCCTCTTTCTCTCTGCTCTTCCCCCACTCACACTCTGTACCTCTCTCTCTAAAAAATAAATAAGCATAAAAAAGCCAGTGTGTCTGGCTCACATTGTCCTCTCTCTCTCTGTCTCGCTCAAAAATAAGTATTAAAAAAAACAGCTTTGTCCCTTGTCTTCCTGAGGCTTCACTGGTGGAGAAGGGGCAGTGATGTCACTTTGTAAGAGCCACAAAGCACACGCATCACACTGGTGACGTCATCCCCGGTGGTTTATTTACGATGCTTAGGAGTCCGCACACATAATGGAAATGAAGTGACAATGGCATGTTACACCTATAAATATTTTTAAATTGTTATTTCCCAAGCCCACCAAAACCTTCTTAAAAGTTTTACAAGTATACCGCAAATAGTTAAAAGCCTGTAATTCTGGGATGGCTGGTAACAGCGCGAGGACACTAACGTGGCTGGAGGAGCTAAGGGTTGTGACAATACGGTAAGTGCCAGCTGCAGTAAACATCCCTCAGAGAGTCCACACTGCAGGTGGGGGCTGACATACCGGGTCCTCCGGATTGTACTGGATGACGTATTCTATCTGCCCATTTGGTCCATCATCTATGTCTGTAGCTCCGTTGTCTCCTGAAAACCCTGTAAATATTGTGGTGCCGACCGGAGTGAGCTGAAAGTAAAACGAGAAAGACACGGTCACTTCTCATTCATCCAGGGCACAGCAGAAGTGTCCCGGCGCCCACCCAGCCTCTTGTCACACAAAGGAACACAGGAGGCAGCTGTCCACCGCCAGAGACCTGAAGCGCTTCAAGACAACACTTGCAAACCTTACATGGGAGTTCTCGCAAAGGCTGCAATTTCCATCACCACGGTCCCTGCTTTGGGTGGAAAATAAAAGGCCCTCATTCAGCGGGAGCACTTGTGGACCAATCGATGATCACCATTAGCATCTTAGGCCCTGTGGAGAAAACGTCTCTGCTGTTCCTCCTTAAATAAAAAACCTCGATGCATTAGGTTATCGACAAGCTGGAATTTAAATTGTACGAAGGAGCTGGCGACTTTACATTAAAATCAAAAACCAGTTCAGAGACACCAATGAAACGACACGCCTGTGGAAATCTGAGGACGAGAGGCTGGGGACAGTGGTGCCTGGCCCATCAGAGGAGGGAGGGGGCTGACGGCTTCTTCTGTCCTTGCAGGGTGTTGGCAACACTGCCGTGTATTTTCATTTTGGATGAAACCCAGGGATTCGCTGTTATTTTCCATGACCTGTGGGGTACCTCTGTACAGGGAGTGCATTCCTATGTCCAGACCTTCCAGTCCTCAGGTTTTTGCTGGAATCCTACTCATTACTTACATTTCAACTTAACTAGGTATCACCCACTCCTAGACTGCACCCAACAGAGCATTCTCTGATGGGCATCTGAGTCAGGAGACCTTCTTGTTGTGCTGGTGTTTATTTATCTCCTTCATTGCTGCACTGAAATAATGTGTAAATGAATTCTGTCAATAAACAGACCTCTTTGCCTCTACAGAGCAGAGGCTTTTACTTTTTTTTATTTTTATTTTTAGATATGTCTTGGTAGTTGTTCAATGGGATTCTTTCATGGAGAAATTGTATCAGAGATTGAGAGAAAAAAAAGGGAGTTAACTCATTTATTTCTGTTTTCAGTGGGTACGGGTCCAAATCTGTTTGGGGATCCACAGGTCACGGAAATGAGAGAAGCCTGATGGCCTTGGGGGTGAACGGAGAGGCACATACATTCTGTGAACAGGTAGCTGCAACTCAGCCCCAACAAATTCTTGCCATCATGGAATATGGTCTTCTAATATTCTCATTTTATACGAAATGTCTTGGTCCTAAGGTTGGCAATAGATTCTAGAGAATTGAACTACGAATTAGAGGGGCCAAACAGAATATACTCATGGCAGACAGGGTCCCTCATGTCCCGAAGCCACGGGCACAGCATCCCTGCTGAGGGGAAGGAACAGGAGGTCGAGGAACTGGGCCCATGTGCCCGATGTTGGAGACCCTCACACCAGCGAGTGGGCTGGTGGCCGGGGAGCGAGAGCTACACAGCGAGTATGTTCTGGAACAATCACAGCCTTCGTGTGTCATCAGCCCTGCCAGCCCAGTCAGTACGCACTGAGGACAATGTGCCAGAACACTGATTGCTTGTACCAATTCACTATTACTAAAACCAATTAGTTTTTATTTTTTAACACTTTTTTATGTTATTTATTTATTTTGTGTGTGTGTGTGAGAGAGAGAGAGAGAGGACACAAGCAGGAGAGGGGCAGAGAGAGAGGGAGACAGAGACTCCCAAGCAGGCTCCCTGATGTTAACACAGAGCCTGATGCGGGGCTCAAACCCACAGAGTGTGAGATCATGTCCTGAGCTGAACCCAAGACTCAGACACTTAACTGACTGTGCCACCCAGGTGCCCCAGTGTTTTTAAACTGAAGGAAGAAGTTTGAACACAATCAGTTAATTAGTCACCTGTACATTATGAAACATGGTGACTTCAACCCACGGCGCCACATCAGTTATTTAGAAGTAAAACAAACAAAAAAGTAAAACAAACAAGAGAAAAACCTTAGGACTCTCTCACCTGATAATGTAACAAGTTATCTAACATTCAGTGCATTTTTACTATACAGTGACATTATTTTCTTTTGGAAATTTTACATTATGTAGACAGGTTGACAGTTTTCTCCATGCTGGTTTAATAATAGAAATTCAAGTTGACTAGATGTAAAGTTTGAAGTATTATCTATCCACGTAGAAAAAAAAGCAAAAACAAAAACACCTAACCTCACATTGGAATCTCAGAATCCAAGATGCAAATGAAACCTCCCTGATGATTCGTGTAAGTGATGGGATGGCAGTTTTATATGAAAAGAACTATTTTTAGTCAAGGAGAAAATAAAGCATAATAATCTAAATCTCAACATTATCTATTACCCAGACTTTTCAAGATTGAGTTTTTAGAAATAAATATTCTATATAGTATTTGTTTGGAATGGATGATTTGAAGGATGTTACTTCTTACTATGCAATATTTGCAAATTCAAAGACCCTAACCATGAAAAGATCTGTATCTTTCTCCAGCTGTCCAAATGTTTTTGAAACTCAAAAAAGGCAACACAAAACTGCTATGATGCCTTAATGTACTACGACCAATTAATATTTTTCCTCTTCCTCACTAACATGTTTCCTTTAGATGTAAACATCACTGGGCTTCTTGTGGCTCAGTTGGTTGAGCGTCCAACTCTTGATTTTGGCTCAGGGTATGATCCCAGGGGGTTCTGGAATCTAGCTCTGTGTCAGGTTTCATGCTGAGCATAGATCCTACTTGGGATTCTGTCTCTCTCCCTCCCTCTGCCCCTCTCCTGCTCACTCTCTCTCATACAAAACTAAATAAATAAAATTTAAAATACAAAAATAAAAATTTATAAGGAGGCATAATTTTTAATAGCTAGTCATTCGAAATAAACCCCACGTTATTTTCTTGGTTGCCTTTATAAAAATACATTCAGTGACAAAGTCCAACAAAGACGGTTGTTAGACTACATGTAAAAGGACTTACCATGCATTTGTTTATGATGGTAATTTGAGGTTGGTCCAACAAGTAATTTAATTTCAATCATACTCGTTTTAGGACTTAAGATTATTTTGGGGTGCTGCACATACCTGGCCCCAGT
The DNA here is from genome assembly GCF_022079265.1 of Lynx rufus. Taxonomy (NCBI): domain Eukaryota; kingdom Metazoa; phylum Chordata; class Mammalia; order Carnivora; family Felidae; genus Lynx; species Lynx rufus. The sequence continues at coordinate 3,282,547 of NW_025814840.1, read as the reverse complement.
AGAATTTATGTGACCATATATATTTTCATAATTCCTTGAAATTACAAGTAGAAATATGATTATACAATAAATTCTACTAGTTTGTGTGTTTGGATGGAAAATAACAGAGAAACAGTTGCCTAGTTGTGTACATAGAGAATCAATCTTACCATTGCCATAATGATATAATACAAAAGTTATGAATGACCTCTATCTAAATAGAATTTTAAGCTCATTTTATTTATTTTCATTTTTTCTCAATAGAATGTATTGCTATTCATGTTTCTTGACATATTACTTAAAAATTTTTATTTAAATTCTAGTTATCTAGCATATAATATAATATTGGTTTCAGGAATGGAATTTAGTGATTCATTACTTACATAAGCTCTTTTCTGTTTTTGAGAGAGAGCATGCACGTGCACAGAAGCAGGGCAGACAGAGACAGAGAAAGAGAGACAAAGAGAGAGAAAGAGAGAGAAAAAGAGAGAGAGAGAGAGAGAGAGAGAGAGAGAGAATATCCCAAGCAGACTCCAGGCTCAGCACGGATCTTGATGTGGGGCTCGATCCTGTGACCCAGGGATCATGACCTGAGCCAAAATCAACAGTTGGCTCTTCAACCTACTGAGCCACATAAGCTCTTTTTAAAAGGAAAATTAGTGCCTTGGAAATGGAATGGAAAGCATTATTAAAACAGCAGCAGATTTCTGCACCACATTTGGTTCGGGTGCTGTCTGTGTTTACAATTTCAGTAAGGGTTAGAAAGACTTTCACTCCAACTTTGAAAATGTGGTATTTACTTGTTGAGAGCAAAAGACTCAGAAATATGCCATGTCATTCATTCAGCATTTGCATTGACTGGTGAGTTCTGTTCTCTTCCATACTTGTATGTTCAGGCCAAAGATGTTGGCACATCTTCTCCTCATTTCCAAATTTCCCCCTCAGACACACAGTGGTAAAATGCAGCCTGCACACTTGTATCTGTGGTCTACAGCTCACATGGTTGGCCTGTTCAGATACAGGCAAGTGTTAGGAATGTTGAAAGCTAACATAAGAAAAACAGCTAAGAAAAAAGAAGGCATGGCATTCTGTGCTAATAAGCAAGGTCTGGAGAGATGAAGAGGTTCCAGTTCACTAGCTGCTAACAAGCAAAAGGGTGTTGGGACACACGACATGGTTTTAAACAATGTAAGTTTTCAGCACAGATTTTGTTCATTATATCTATACCCAGCGGAAGAAAGCATATATACACACACACACACACACACACACACACACACACACACACACACTTCATAAATGTCAAACCACACAGTGGTGCTTTGTAAATTTCTGAATATGATGTAGGGGTTGAAACATGACAGGCTGTTTATTACAAAACTACATTGCCCTATACATTATTATTAACGGTTTTCAGGGCACATCTGCCATGCAGATGGGCATGTTCCGTGTTAACATTTCAGCAAGTCTCAGAAATATACATTTGGTTTTCTGAAGGGCATTCTATGCATGGGATGATCATTGGCTTGGGCAGCTGCCTGAGGGCGTCACTTACTTATTTAGTTCATATCTTTTCCCACAGATGATTTTACAGCTACTGGGAAATACAGAAAACGCACAGATACGTGCAAACGTAAAAGTTAAAGAAAATCAAAGCAAGAAAATTCAGTATTTCAAGAAGATGCATAAGATAAATTAGAATGTGAAAATAAAAAATGAACAGTTCTCAGTTAACCGTCTGTGTATCTCATGATCCATGGTAGTGAACCTAACCTAAACATTATGAACAGTGCTCCAAAGAGAGATTTGTCCTCACATGCAATCTTATTTGCAGTATTTCCCCACACAAGCATTGCATTCATGGTTTCATGTAAATAAAACTGATTCTCATTACCCATGGTAATCTTATTCTATAAAGTCACTGTGAACACTGAATTAACAAATACTGAGCCATTGCTTCTAGAGAGAATACAGGGTTATTACACCACTGGGCAGGGCGGGGGGGGGGGGGACACAAGTTTAGCTTCCTGCAAGGCTCTGGTCACAACACTTTCATCAACCAATCTATATGTAACCTTGCTTCATGTGTGCTACTGTTTAAAGAGGCCTTATTTAATATGTGCTTTTGAGTCACTACCACTTAGCTTACAGCCAGCAGCACCATAACTGATGCCTGAATAAAACTTGTCTAACACACATATTCTCTCCAGAAGGTACGTTACTGCCTTCTTGGCCTAGGAACGCTACACAGCATGGAAGCGCTACACTTGGGGGCCATCTTAAACAGCAAAGTCACCAACAGAGTGTACACAGGTGGAAACAATGTGGCACTAGCTAGACCACAAAAAAGGATACTTGTTTATAGTGAGAGGTGAAACAATGGGCACAGTGTTACCTTGTTTGGCTTTAGTTAGAGGTGTCCACAGGGGGTGATCCTAATTCTTCATCCCTTTGTGCACGTTTGTGAATGACCACAGAAGTTTGGGCATTATTGAATTTGGACTCATAAATAAATTTGAGCAACTAGGCAAAGTTGCAATTACAGAATCAGTGGTAATGAAGATTGGCCATACATAACAAGCAATACTAGTAATGTATTAGCAGCGTGACTAAAAGTCTCAATCTACCAGAAGCTGAGACAGGATTGGGTATCATCTCTGTGTCCACTTAGCTCAATGATCCCCATTCTTCTGAAGTTGTTTCCTGCCTATGAATGTCAAAATTGGATTAAAGCCCTTATGAGGAACATTTTAGATCTGTATTTTCATTGTTTAATAAAAAATTAAATCAATGGAAAGATATGTTGTGTCAATAAATTTGTCTTATCAATAAGGTAAAGTTGTCAGTTCTGTACAAATTTATCAATAGATGTGGAAATTTGATTCTAAAATTTTAAGTTGTCTTAAAGAAGAACTAAGTTTGGGGGAGCCTGGGTGGCTCAGTCAGTTAATCATCTGACTCTTAATCTCAGCTCAGGTCTTGATCTCAGGGTTGTGAGTTCAAACCAAGCGTTGGGCTCCACGCTGGGTGTGAAGTCTACTTGAAAGAAAAAAAAAAAAAACAGAGGAAGAGGAAGAGGGAGGAGACGGAGGAGGAAGAGGAGCAGGAGGAGGAGGAGAACTAAGTTGGAAGACTAACAATACCCAGTTTCTAGACTTTAATACAAATCTTAGAAACTGAGATACTGTGGTATTGGCTTGAGAGTAAACAAATATACCAGTGGGGCAGTATATCATGTGCAAAAACAATCCCCATAGGTAGTTACCTGATTCATGGAAAAAGACAACAGTGGTTGTGAACTCAATGATCTCTTCAATAAATGGTGCTATGTTAATTAGAAATCCATATGGGGGGGGCGCTGGGTGGCTCAGTTGGTTGAGCTTCCCACTCTTGATTTCAGTTCAGGTCATGATCCACTTAGTGTGGAGCCTGCTTAAGATTCTCTCCCCCCACCCCCCCACCCTTGCACTCTCTCTGTCTCAATAAATAAATAAATAAATAAATAAATAAATAAATAAGTAAATAAGTAAATAATAAAATTAAATCTTACAAAAAAGATACATATGGAAAAAAATGATACCAATTCATACTTCACAGCCTACATAATACAAAATTCTGGAACATGTGAGTGGCTCAGTAGGTTGAGTGTCCCACTTTTGATTTTAGCCGGGTTATGTCTCAGGGTCGTGAGTTCAAGCCCCGCATTGGGCTCTGTGCTAGGAGTGAAGCCTACTTAAAATAAACACACCAAAACCACAAATCTAAGTTCCAGGTGGCCTTATGCACTGTGGATAGGAAGATAAATTTGTGCAGCCACTGTAGAAAATAGTAAGGAGGTTTCTAAAAATATTAGAAATAGAATTACCCTATGATCCAATGATACGACTTTGGGGTATTTATCCAAAAGTAATGAAAGCACTAACTCAAAGATAAATGCAACTCCGTGTTCATTGCAGCAATATTTACAATAGCTAAGACACAGGAAAACCTGTGTCCACTGGTAGATAAATGGATAAAAAAATATGATACACAAATATACTCACACAATGGAGTAACATGCATCTTTTATGATACATATTAAAGTATGTGTGTGCATGTATATAGGTATGCATATGTGCATATCTATATCTATCTATATCTACATCTATGACTATAACTGTCTCTACGTATATATGTAAGAGAGAATCACTCAGCCATAGAAAAGAAGGAAACCTTGCCATTTGCACAACACAGATGGACTTTGGGGGAATTGCATTAAATGAAATAAGTATAAGAAAGCACCATATAATCTCACTTATATGTGGAATCTAAAAAAACAAATAAGAATCCTCAAAACACACACACACACACACACACACACACACACAATGAATTCATAGGTACAGAGAGCAGACTGGTGGTTGCCAGAGGTATGGGTGTGGTGTGTGTGTTTTCACATCCCCTGGTTGAAGGCAGTCAAAAGGTACAGAAGGTGCAAAGCTCGAGCCTTAAGAGAGGTAACCCCGGGAGTGCAGTGCACAGTGATGACTACAGTGAACAACAGGGTGTTACATGTGTGAAACCTGCTGAGCAAGTAGATCTACAAAGTTCTCACCACACACAGAAAAACTCTAAGTCTATGTGTGATGACTGTTGCCTAGACCTACTGTGGTGACCATTCCAAATATGCACGTACACCAATCATTTCACTGTATGTCTGAGATTACTACATCATGTGCCGATTGTATCTATAAAAATATACATCACAAGAGTGAGGAGCCACTAAACTCTACACCTGAAACCAATTTTACGATGTATGTTAAATAACCAGAATTTAAATCAAAAATTGAAATAAAACTTGCAAATTATAAGATACAGTTTAGAAAACAAGATCCTATCTTCGAGATACTACAATCAGCAAACGTTAAATAAGAAATATGAAAAAAACCATGAAAACTATGGACAAATTGTACTACATTAAAAATAAGAACCCCTATCTATTACCACTAATAAGAAAGTAAAAATATAAAGAAAAAAGTGGTGGAGATCCATTCAGTACGTATATGCAGCAAGGAAATTATGTTCGGAACATATAAAGAACTTCTACAATACAAGCAAATGACAGACGCTTGAATAGAAAACTCACAAAAAAGAGCGTAAGCTTGTGGCCAATAAACATATAAAAAGTGCAGACTTTCATTAGGCATCGGGAAATCCTAATTAAAACACCAATGGAACATGACTCAATGCCCACCAAACTGGCTAAAATTAGTACCAGTGAAAACACCAAGTTCTGTTCCTGAGGTACAGCAGGTTGATTTTGCAGAGGTGAGGGTCGGCCTCCATGTTCTAATGCACCCAGGGCGGTACCCGCCTCAGCACTCTGAATGGCCGTTGACTTATCTGCACCGGGGTCCCGACAGTCCTCCAGTGCTTTGATCATACTTCATGATCCTTTGAAGATAAGCTGTAGTGTTTGCACGGTGTTAGAAATCCCTGCTCTCTCATTTACGTGGTCCTCGAAAATGGACCTATTTTAAAATGATGAGCTGCTATCTTCTTGTCCCTGCACGGATTTTCAGGGTCTCCTCAATTACACTGGATGGTCTGAAGATTCTCTTCCATCACAGTCATCTCTCCAAATTAGAAGCCATTCGTTCTTTGGTTGTTATTCTTCCTTTAACTTCCTCCTCAGATAAAATAATTGTATGATCTTTCTTGAAAGTCACCCTGCTTTGGAAGTAACGCTTTAGAGCAGTGATCTATTTAAAAACCAAGAGAGCCTGTACAAACGGAGTGTCGTAATGAATTTGTACACGGCTTCACATTGTTGAGGACTTCAGCTTTTTCTTAGGATGACTAAATCACATAGTCTCTGAGTCTCTGCTTATGTATCGAAAGCTTATTATAATCACTGTTTCTGTGACAAGTGCGTTGGTGTCATATTAACTCATTAATAGAATATTTGTCTTATTCAAACATTTATCCAAATCAAAGGTCTATGTGAAGTGTATCTTAAAACTTTCCAGAACTGCAAATAACACACATTCCTGAATTCAAATTCAGTGGAAGTTACCTTGCAAAGAAAAAAGAGTTAGAAAAACATTATGTATGTTCTTCATGTTCCCTTTAACATCATATTGTTTTTGCACCTGTGTGGAGAATCTGGCTTCCCTATTTTGGTCATGAAAGCCACATAATTACTATTGAAAAGCGCTTCCTCTGAAGAAATCATTAAAGGAAAATTCATGCAGATAAGTATCTTCAAAATAAGAGGATTTATTATTAGAGTGATAATTAACTCTATTCATCTTCACTAAAAACTAAAGCAAATTTAAGCAAGTAAGCTTAAATTGAATTTATGCGTGTTTATCTATACATACACACACACAGAGAATGTACATGTATGTGTATGACCTTGCTAAATTTGAAATTTCTTGAATAGCTGGCTACTTGAATCCCTTAAAACAGCTGAAACCCATTTCCATGTTTAAAGTAGAGAATATATATTTTATGTGCTTCTTTCCTGTCCCTTAATCTCCTCCTCTTTTTTTCTTTTATTGCTTGTCTTCCTTTTCCCAGAGAGAATGTGCCTAATTCCCTGGAGGAGGAAAACGGGGACCAGTGAAAGGAACTGAGGCTTAGTCTTCTTCTCTGGGAGCTTTTGTGTGCTGTGAATTACATGCCGGTGCTGTCTATTCAAAGAAATTCTATGCATGGGCATGGCTCTGAAGGTCCAGTCATTTTTTTTATTCCTTGAATAGTTGAAGATATTTATCAAGTTTCCAATACATGAACGTTTCATATATATTTTATATACATGTCATATATGTGTGTATGTGTGTGTGTGTATATACATATATATATATACGTATATATGTATATATATACGTATATATATATATATGGTATGTATATATATATATATGGTATTTTCCAACATATAAAATATATAAATTTTAAAAACCATTTTATATCCAGCAAATATAAGGAATACATATATAAAATGTGGTAAAAATTCTTAAATATAGACAAAATCTCACTCTTACGCTTCCTCAAGGACAACATCTGTGCTCTTAGATCCAGTAAAATGACTGATAAGAATAGATGTCTAAAAATACATGTATTAATGAAAGCAGAGGATGCTGCCATGATGAAATGTGAACGAAGAGCACAAGACTAGGAATTTGATCAGGACAGTGACCGCTCAACTGGAATACATTCAGAGTTGACGTCATTTCACCATTGTGAGAAAAATCTGGGTTGGTCAGTGTTGTTCCACTAATTCCTGCCAGTTTACAGATTTACATTTTGCATTTCATTTGTCAAGACATCTTGATTTTCAAATACATAACTTTTTTTGAAGCATAGTTCCAAGGCAAAGTTAACCACAAGAAAGGATGGCCAGAACCTATACTAAGTATTTCAAAAGTATTATCTCTTTTCGTCCTTTAAACAACTTTGTAACATTATTTTTTGTTGTTATACTTATTTTATAGTTGAGGAATCACAGGCAAAGAACTTCTTTCTTTTTATGTAAAAAAATTTTTTTTTAAATGTTTATTTATGTTTGAGAGAGTGTGAGCAGGTGAGGGGCAGAGAGAGAGACAGAATCTGAAGCAGGCTCCAGGCTCCGAGCTGTCAGCACAGAGCCCGAGGCAGGGCTCGGACTCACGTACTGTGAGATCATGACCTGAGTGAAGTTGGACGCTTAACCAACTGAGCCACCCAGGCGCCCCAAAGAACTTCTTCTTGATGTCATAATTCTACTGCTTGGTAGATCAGGACTACAACACAGACTGCCTGACTTCAGAGTATAAATTCCCAGGCACTGTGAAATATATTATTTCAGAAATTTCATAATCTGCTATTAATAAACTTTGGAGTAAAGGGGAAATGAAAGAGGAAATAAACACAATGTGGCACACACCAGAACGCAACACACAGATAATCTGAAATCATGCAATTTGGAGATAAATTATGTTTGGCCCTAAGGAAAAATAGTCTTGTGATATCTTATGGAAAGACAAAGAATTCAACGAAGCTAGTGTCTGCATTTCAGAGAACTCATATTCTGATTGCCATTGAAAACAGGTAGATTCTCAGCAAGCAGATTATTTCATAAATTCCCAAATTATCATTTCAGTATACTCACCTTTTCACTCATAATCAAACCTTCATTGCTAGTTTATTGCATAATGCCTAAAGAAGCACTCAACAAATGCTCAAGGGGCAAAGAGAAGTAGCAGTACCCGACCACAGTGATTTGCATTTCATCAACGGTTTTTCAGCAAATCAGTGTTTCACAAATCACTCATAAAAATGTTAGGCAAATGTCTGAAGAAGCCACCCTTATCAGTAACAGGACACATTGATGGTGTGTGTCTCTTTTGTTATGTCCTATGAAAAACACCTATTATCTTTGTGGTATTTCTGAACAAAATTTATAATCATGAAGAGGTATCAGGTAAACGCAAATTGAGAAATAGTCTATAAACTGCCCTACTCTTGACAATTAAAGTCATTAATGGCAAGGGAATACGAAGGAGCTGAGATGGAGACCTCAAAGCCTGTAATGAAATGCAACGTTTGATCTTAGATAAGGATTTTAAAGGGAAAATAAGCAAAAGTTAAAAAGGGTCTATATATGATATACAATATATATTATGCATATGACTATATGGCATATATACACACAAGCAATATATAGACACATGCATCTATTATCTATCATCTATCACCTATCTATCACCTATCTATCATCTATCTATCTATCTATCTATCTATCTATCTATCATCTATCTAATTACTACTAGAAAGAAAGTATCTGATTGGTACTCCTCAAAACTGTCAAGGCCATCAAAAACAATAAAAGTACCAAAGTCTAGAGAAGACTAAAAGAGATATGATGCCTAAAATAAAATAATATGACATCCTAGAAACCTGGAACTAGAATAAGGACATTAGGTAAAAACTAACGACATCCAAATAAATGTGGATTTTAGTTAATAATCGTATTTCACTGTTGTTAAAGATGTCCGATACTAATAAAAGCTGTTAACAATACCAGAAATTGGATGTTGGTTAAATGGGCACTCCATTACTTCTATTAAAATGTTATTTAGGGGCGCCTGGGTGGCGCAGTCGGTTAAGCGTCCGACTTCAGCCAGGTCACGATCTCGCGGTCCGTGAGTTCGAGCCCCGCGTCGGGCTCTGGGCTGATGGCTCAGAGCCTGGAGCCTGTTTCCGATTCTGTGTCTCCCTCTCTCTCTGCCCCTCCCCCGTTCATGCTCTGTCTCTCTCTGTCCCAAAAATAAAATAAACGTTGAAAAAAAAAATGTTATTTAGGTCTAAAAAGTTCTGATATTTTTTAAATAAATAATAGAAAATATGATCGTAAAACAGACCATATCCATTGGCACTTTCATAACAAAATCCAAGACTTGAGTATATCATTTGTTATATGAAAAATATTTTTAAAATAATAAAGCCGTGTTCCTTTACATTTAATTTTTATATACATAAAGTATATATTTGGAACAATTCTCAGCCAAAACATTAAATAAGGTACACCTGAAGGCGAAAGAAGAAACAAAAGAGAGAGCAAGAGATTCTCATACTTTTCTATGGTTTAATTTGTCTGAGTTCAGCTGCTAGTTTCTGATAGGTATGAACATTAAAATGTTTTTAATCATTAACTTAATCTTTAAAACATTTAGAAAGCAATTTTTTTTGATGTTCATTTATTTTTAAGACAGACAGAGACAGAGTGTGATGCAGCAAAGGGGCAGAGAGAGAGGGAGACACAGAATCCGAAGCAGACTCCAGGCACTGAGCTGTCAGCACAGAGCCCGACATGGGGCTCAAAGCCTCAAACTGTGAGTACATGACCTCAGCCCAAGTCAGGAGCTTAATTAACCAACTGAGCCACCCAGGTGCCCCGAAACCAATTAAAAAAAAAATTAATGAGCACATTAACTTAACAGGTATTGTTGAAGAAAAGTACTATACAATGTCAGAAGAAAAATGTGTAATGGTATTTAATATAAAATAAAATAAAAATCCTAATTAACCAGCATATGATACCAGCTAATATGAAATACCCTCTATGGTATGTAAACTATTATACATGTAGTTGGGCAAGATGGTCATCTTGGTATGTTGGTCATCATGTCACTTTTTATAATTCTTCATGAATATATAGGCATTCTATAGAAAAAGTTTCATATATATATATAAAAAGGATACATATACATATATAGGACATATATATTATATAAAATATATAAGTATATATAATACATAAATGACATATATGTATATATATATCTCCTTTTCTTACAGTCCAAATCTGATGTTATGTCATCACCATCCCCCAACCTACTTTATATTTTATAGTTATTAGTCATAAATAAGGTATTTTAGTGCCCCTGCCATAATGCATTAAAGGGAGTTTTCAAGGTTATTAATCTCACAAAATTTAAACAAAGTGAAAGAGAGAATCTTTGTTGATTTGAAGTTGAAAACCATATAATAAGGAAAGTGAATAAGATGAATTTTAAAACTGTATTTATCAGTCTCAGTGTTACATGGGATTAAGTCTTTCTCATTTTTTTAATTAGTCTATTATTTTCCCCATAGTTTAAGAAATATGAGCAGTAGCAACATAATTAGAATAAGTATAAGGTAGTAGGGGCCTTGGTGGGTCAGTTGATTGAGTTTTTGACTCTTTTATTTTTAATTTTTTTTAACATTTATTCATTTTTGAGAGACAGAGAGAGACAGAGCATGAGTGGGGGAGGGGCAGAGAGAGAGGGAGACACAGAATCAGAAGTAGGCTCCAGGCTCTGAGCTCTCAGCACAGAGCCTGATGCAGGGCTCGAACTCACGGACCATGAGATCATGACCTGAGCAGAAGTCAGACACTTAACCAACTGAGCCACCCAGGTACCCAGAGTTTTTGACTCTTGATTTCAGGTTAGGTCATGATCCCAGGGTTGTGGGATTGAGTCCCAAGTCTGGCTTCCTGCTGAGCATGGAGCCTGCTTAAGATTCTCTCTCTCCCTCTCTCTCTGCCCCTCCTCCACTCACATGCATCGTCTCTCTAAAACAAAACAAAACAAAACAAAACAAAAGTCTAAAAGTAAAGGGTATAAGCTACGTAGTTATTAACCTAAAAATGTGGTAAAAATAAAAATAAATTTAATAAAACATTTCAGCAAAAAAGAAATGTTTCAGGGGCGCCTGGGTGGCTCAGTTGGTTGAGTGTCCAGCTTTGGCTCAGGTCATGATCTCAACAGTTTGTGAGTTTGAGCCCCACATCGGGCTCAGAGCCCTGCTGTCAGCCCAGAGCCCGGAGCCTGTTTCGGATTCTGTGTCTCCCTCTCTCTCTGCTCCTCCCCCACTCGTGCTCTGTGTCTCTCTCTCTCTCTCTAAAAAATAAATAAAACATTTAAAAAAAAAAGAGAAATGTTTCATAGTGAAAATAATCATGTGTATTTTACGTTGAAAATTAAATTTGGGGAAGCATGACCTCATGAATGTGGGGAGTGCAGGATCTAACGAAGTAGTTGGCCATCACGCCCTTGCGACCATTCCGTGAATTCACAGAGCATCTCCAGAATTGGAGGCTTGGCCTTACCTCCTCCGTATCCTTTAGTCTTCAGTAAACTATCCCAAATACACTATTATCTCTTCCATCCAGGAAACCAAACCTATTGGAAATTATTCAATTTTCTGTGATCACACAGATAAGAGGCACAGCCCCTTCCTGAAGTCACCACCTCGGTTTGACAATACAAAACACGGTGCCCCATTCTCTCTAACATTCTGTTAGCACATCATTCTTGTACTGAACTATGAACCAGGACAATAATTTAGACCCAACAAGTAAGGGTAACTGTTTTTCAAATTAGTACTAATACTGTTTGTATGATTGGTCTTACATACTCCTCAGTCTTTCTGAAAACCTTATTTTTTTTTTAATTATTTTAAGTTTTATGTATTTATTTTGAAAGTGAGAAAGCGTGCTTGCAAGTGGGGGAGGGGCAGTGAGAGACAGGGGGAGAGAGAGAGAATCCCAAGCAGGCTGTGATCATGACCTGAGCCGAAATCAAGAGTCAGACTGTGAACCGACTGAGCCACCCAGGTGCTCCTGAAAACCTTATTAAAAAAAAATTTAAAAAAAATCTTTTAATGTTTGTTTATTTACTTATTTATTTTGAGAGAGAGAGAGAGAGAGACAGAGAGAGACAGAGCATGAGCAGGAGAGGGGCGGAGAGAGAGGGAGACAGAGAATCCGAAGCAGGCTCCAGGCTCTGAGCTGTCAGCACAGAGCCCGACGAGGGGCTTGAATTCATGAGCTGTGAGATCATGACCTGAGCTGATGTCGGACTTAACCAACTGAGCCACCTATGCGCCCCCTGACAACCTTATTTTAAGCCATGGTGAAGGGATATTCAAAACTGCATGGAGTTTTCTTCATATATATCTGCCAAATTTGTCCTTCTCTTCCTTGATGCATTTGTACAGTGCGGTGATCAAGCGCTTGGGTTAGGAGTAAGGTTGCCTCTGTCTCTGGCTTAGAGCCACCAGCCATTAGCAGTGAGGTTCTGTGCAAATGAATAAATAGCTCTCTAGTTCTGCAATTTCTGCAGCACTCACATAATGTACATCTATGTGAGGGTGCAGGTAAGTCTTAAATGACACACTTCATGGAAAATATTTACCATTAATACATGTACTTAATGACAATTGTCATGAATTATCTGGTAGTATGGTAGAATCAATCTACCATTATCATTGTCATCTTCCTTATTCCATTCAACATCAGGAGAAATGATGTCACTAGAGTGGCAAGGAGATCTATGTAGAAATCTTTCTGTGAACAAAACTTGGATAAGAATAAATTTAAGATTTATCTGGTGTGAAGTTATTTAAGTTTGTCTAATGTTTATTATTTTTGAGAGAGAGAGAGAGAGAGAGAGAGAAGGAGGGGCAGAGAGAGAGGGAGACACAGAATCTGAAGCAGGCTCCAGGCTCTGAGCTGTCCGCACAGAGCCCGACACGGGGCTCAAATCTACAAACCATGAGACCATGACCTGAGCCGAAGTCGGAAGCTGACGCTTACGTGACTGAGCCACCCGGGCACTCCGGTGTGAAGTTATTTTGTAATGAGTATTACTAATAATAAAAAAGTAAAGAAAAATACTAGAATTGTTATAAACCTAAACTTTATAGATGTTTAAGCTGTTAATCAGGACACGACTTACAATGTACTAGTAATGTCAATAATCACGAAATAACTTGATTGTTCGCTAAACCCAAGGTTATTTCAACTGCAAACCCTCACCTTCTTAAATTACAAACTCCATTTTAAATTTAGATTAATGAAACATTCCTTAAAGTTTCTTATTATTAATAGCTTAGAGAACTTGATCAAACACAGATTTATTAAATTGACTCTGATGCTCCTGAGACCATCGGCATCGAGCCTCACAAAGCTGCGCCTGTAGGAAAATTTTGCAGAGAAAGGAAAGGATATTTGGTCAAAGAGGAATCATTAATATCACTTCATAAATAGGACTTCCGGGTCTCTGGGTGAAAAGTAGGGTACAGATTCTAAAGTGGTATAACAGTCATATCAAAATAAACACAGGATTTCCCCCTATAGTTATATAAAAAGAGTGATAATTCACATAAATCCAGTTTCCCCAAGAGTTTGTAAAAATAACTATAATTCTCATAGTTCATATTTATCAAGTTAAAGAAAAAAAGTGTGTTTCCTTTATTGTCATCACTGAAATGTCAACCTACGTAATTTACCACAATATTCCAGAAAGCTTTTATTTGTTTCTTTAAAAACTTTACCACTGGGCGCCTGGGTGGCTTAGTTGGTTGAGTGACTGAGTAACCAACTCTTGACTTCCCTTCAGGTCATGATCCCACAGTTCTGGGATTGAGCCACAAGTTTGAGTTTTGCACTGAGCATGAAGCCTGCTTGGGATTCTCTCTTTCTCTCTCTCTTTCTCTCTCTCTCTCCCTAAGCCCCTCACCCATGTACTCTCTAAAAATAAACTTTAAAGAAAATTAAAAAAAAACAGCTGAATTTAGTTTAAAATAGTTACAATTGGATCTCCATTTTGGCAGTTACTATGAACAAGGTATTCCTGTTTAAATCCATTATGCTTATTCCTTATGTATAAAAAATTTCTTTAAAAAATATTGACCTTGGCCCCAGCAAACTTAGGAAACTCATTTTTAACTGCAGTCGTTTGCATGTAAATACTGTTGGTTTTACATATATTCACCATTAGTGAATAATGAGAGGTTTTTATGTAATTTTCTATATAATGTGGGGAATTTCTATATTGTTTCTGTTGTTTTTATTAATTTTAAGCTCAATTGTACCATGATTAGAAAATGGACTCTGTGTAATTTCAGCCATTTGGAATATGTTGACACTTCCTTTATAGCTTAGTGTTTGGTAAGTTCTTAAGTGTTCCACGTAGTTGAAAGGGATGAATTCCACAGTTGTCAGATTCAGTGTCCCTTCCATAAAAATCCACCAGGTCAAATTTGCTAATTTCATTATTCAAATCCTCCACCTGTTTTGTCCTACCTATTTTATCCCCTATTTGTCAGTCAATAAAAGAGGTTTTATATTGTCTATTGCTTCCATAAAAAGTTGTTATAAATTTAGTGCCTTAAATTATTTTTATATAAATTCTTTTGTATACCTTAATTATCTCATAGTTAGATTGGTCAGAAGTCAGACAGTCTCACCAAACTAAAACCAAGTATCCCCAGGGCTGGATTCCTTTCTGGAGGTTCGGGGGATGAATTCACTTCCAAGCTCATTCAGGTTATTGGCTGGACTGAGTTATTTTTGCCAGTGTAGGGAGGAGGGACCTGATTCCCTGCTAGCTCTTAGTGTGTCGTGCGTCTCTGTCCGTAGAATGTATATCCAGCTCATGGACACATTCATCCTCAAAGCCAGCGATGGTGGGTTGACTGTTTCTCACTCTTTATTCATTTTGATCTCCCTCCCTTCTTCGTATTTCTTGCTTTCTCTGTCCTGGACTCTCAGACTCCAGCCAGAGAAAGTTCTATTCTTTTCAGTGCTCACATGAGTAGATTGGACTGTGCAGGATAATCCGGGATAATCCCCCGATTAACTTCCATAACCTTAATCATATCTGCAAGGTTCTTTTGCCAGGGATTAGGACATGGTCATCTTGGGGCACTATCATCCTACCTCCCACAGGTTTTAAAATATCACTCTAGGATCATGGATTTTTCCATTTTACCTTTAATTCTTTCAACACTTTATCATTTCTGAGGTCATGTTATTAAGTGCAATTGAATACATAATTATTCTAACTTTCTGGCAATTTGAATCTTTATCATGAGGAAAAGTTCCTTTTATTCTCTACCAATGTCTTTTCCCACAAAGTCCATTTTGTCTGGTAATAGTATAGCTACAACACCTATTATATAAAAACTGACTACATGGTGTATCTACTTCAATTTTCTATATTTTAGATTTCTGAGTCCTTATATTTAACTGGGTTTCGTGTCAACTGCCTTCATTTGGCTTTATTTTTGAATTTAGTTTGACAATTCTTTTCGTTTTGAGCATTTTCTCCTTTACTTTTGATGCAATCTTTGAACAGGATCATTTATTTATTTATTTATTTTTAATTTTTTTTTTCTTTCAACGTTTATTTATTTTTGGGACAGAGAGAGACAGAGCATGAACGGGGAAGGGGCAGAGAGAGAGGGAGACACAGAATCGGAAACAGGCTCCAGCCTCTGAGCCATCAGCCCAGAGCCTGACGCGGGGCTCAAACTCCCGGACCGCGAGATGGTGACCTGGCTGAAGTCGGACGCTTAACCGACTGCGCCACCCAGGCGCCCCTGAACAGGATCATTTAAATCTACTCTTAATGTATATATTTTATCCTGTCCATTCTGTATTCCTTTTCAATTGCCCCTTTGCCTTACTTTGATTAATACGCATACTCTTCATTATTTTACTCATTTTCTAGGCAATAAAGACCTTAAAATACATCTGTCAGTCCTGGTTTATAACTGAAGTGTTCTGTGACTAAGAACACATAGTTCTTTGATGATTTCAAGTATATATATATTCACTCAATTATTCAGTTTCACTTTGTTTACTTATTTGTTCATTTGCTTGTTTATTTAGATTTTCTAATTCTTCTAGTTATATCTTAAAGAGAATAACTGGGCCTGACTACCTAGTCTATCTCAATCAGAAGCAGAAGATGGCATTGTTTTGTGTGACTGGAAATAATGAAGATTATGTGACTTCAAACCTCCCCGAATAACCGTGCAGGACTATCTCTGTGCAGTAAAGCTTCCCAAGTAACCGCACGGTGCTATCTCTGTACCCAGGTGACAAGAACCACAAGGCAATGTTGTAGAAACCTCCTGAAGTTGTTTAAACAACAGGAATGAGGGAAGAAATGTAAATTTTGTATTTTTTTGTGTTGTCCCTTAATTGCACAGACAATATATGTTTAGATATTTTCATAAGAGAAAAGGAATTTTATATAAAATATATAAAATATATAAATTTTATATAAAAAGCAATTTTATTTTTGTCAACAAATTTCATAAATGAGCTATTCATATTATATTTTTTTAAAAAATTTTTAATGTTTATTTATTATTAAGAGACAGAGAGAGACAGAGCATGAGCATGGGAGGGGCACAGAGAGGGGGAGACACAGAATCCAAAGCAGGCTCCGGGCTCTGAGCTGTCAGCATAGAGCCCAGCACTGGGCTCAGATCATCACAAGATCATCACAAACCACAAGATCATCACCTGAGCCGAAGTCGGACGCTCAACCGACTGAGCCACCCAGGAGCCCCAAATTACATCTTTTGATCACAAAACTATGTGGCCATAATGGCAGGATGGTACCTTGTGGACAGCGGCTGCTGGTGTCAGTGGTAGAAAGTGCAGCCGGCCCTTGCACAACATCAGTCTGAACCTCATGGGTCCACTGACCTGCAGACTTTTTCCAGTCCAGTACTGCAAACACATTGCATCTTCCTCATGATTTTCTTATTAATATTTTCCTTTCTCTAACTTACTTTACTGGACGAATACAACATAGAACACATGTAACACATACAATGTGTGTTAATTGACTGTTTATATTAGTAGGCTTCTAGTCAACAGGAGGCTACTAGTAGTTAAGTTTTTGGAGTATCAAAAGTTATGGATTTTTGACTGCATGGGGTTGGGCGGTGGGGGAGTCTGGTGCCCCTAAGCCCTGCATTGTTCAGTCAGCTGCATTCCTTTGCACGAACACAGTCTTTTAATGCTATTCCAGCACAAGCTTGGTTTTTAGGGTTTCCCAATGGAACATGGTATATGTAAGGTGTCTGTGTTTGAGAGAGAGAGAGAGAGAGAGAGAGAGAGATCTGCTTTTCAACCTTATGAGCGCCAAATCCAAGATACTCGACTATGGACGAATTACCTAAGTTCTCTAAACTGAATTTCTTTTCTGTAAAATGTATTATTGGAAGGGTCAAACAGTATCACATTTACAGGTCTGCGATAATGTAAGTGCTCAATAAATATCACCTGTCCACTATTATTAGTAGTATTCGCAATTTTCATTTACCAGTTATGATCTTTGGATAAAAACAGAGTTCACAATATGATCATGGGTAAAAAACAAAATTGTTTTTTGATCCCATGGGCTGCGTAAAGTGTTTGGAGGACACTCTCCTTCTTGGCCTTAAATCTCATAAATTTAAGAGGAGAAACATTTGAGTTCAACTGTCCACCTTATCCCGAATCTTTGCAGTTGGGGGAGCGGGTATAAAGACTAGGCAAACTTACGGGGCCGATGTTTACCTCAAAATTTGATGCACAGATTTAGGTCAGGACACCTAGCATTCAGTCTCTCCCCTCATGAATCCTGAAGCTGACACCCAGTTTGTGTCTTCTGGTAGGTCTGTTGGGTTAGAAAAAGTTCCACTCCAATTCTCCTGGCAAGGATTTCCCTGGAGCCTGAGACTTCGTCGCCAGTTCCAGCAACGACTTATTCCAGGAAATGGAGTTGAGAACGGCAGGTGGAAGTAAGCAGTTGCCAGTCTTAGGGTCCTGCAGTGTGGGGACTTACTGGTCCATTTTATCAAACTATGTTACCGATTATTATATATCGCGAATGTTAAATTTGATACGATATTTGGTGTGTGGAACTATCTTATAAACACACTAAAGTGTCTTCTACTCTTAAACTCACTACTGACCTGTGCCCCTTTCCCTCCCAGCCAGCATCCTGAAATGCATTTCATAGCCACGAACCCTCTGTCCTTATTTTCAATGCACTTCAATGCACTGCTTAATTTAACACCGTCTGGTTTGTCCTGTTACTAATTTACCCAAGTAGGACTTGGATTTGTAAATTCAGTGCACTTTCCTTTGGGGACAATGCCCCTTTATTCTCTTGCTACCTCTCTGGTCTGTTTTTCAGCTGAATTGCCTTTCTTTGGCTTGTCTCCTTACTTTGCAAACTACCTTGGGCTAGTGGTCACTAGCCCTCACTAGTGTATGGATCCCTGTGAAAATGTGATAAAAGCTCTAATTTCTCTTCCTGAAAATTGCATATGCACAAATATAGCTACTGTTTGGCATTTGTTTTGTTTTTTCTTAATACCCACCACCCACGCAGGTTTCCTTAAGGCACACGCGTGGCCGCATGCCATCTCTATGGATGGTGACGAGGCTCCCCTATCTAAACGTTTGTTCTAACCCTACATAAAAGGAACCCACCCACTCATGGGGATTCATGGGGAGTCATGGCTTTGGAAACTACTCCCTGTGATCCTTATTGGCTGCAAATAAAGTTTATTTTTGTGTGATCAATCACCTGGTACAGCTTCTGACTCACCAGGACACCAAACGGTCACACAACTACTCAGCTCTGCTCATAGCACACAACAGTATATGATGAATGGGCATGGTTGCATTGTAATAAAATTTTACTTATGGACACCGAAATTGCATGGTCCATTCAGAAGCACACAGTGGTAGGGCAAATGTTACCTGTAAACTGTAGTTTACCTAAACATACGAATCTCAAAAGGCCGTCAGGGTATCATTAACAGTGATTAGAAATAATGAAGCAGATCTTTCAATTTAAACTCACCACTTTGACAGGATATTTTATATTAAATGCCAATCTTAAGAATTTGTACATATTATAGGCAAAACATTACCTCATTATGAACACTTCAGAAATCATCAAATTTTAAAAATCACCCATAGTTCATAGTTCTAACTCAATCCCTACTGTCCCAACATAAGGCAATTTTACCACACATATAACTTTTATATTTTAAAAGTAATATGTGCAGAAAAGATGTCAGTTTTAAATTTATCAAAAATGGGATCCCTACTCCTAAGGTATTTAGTGGAACAGAAACACAGTAAAACAAATATTTTCTGTATCTGTTTAAGCAAATTATTTAAGAAACCATAAGAGACTCAGTAGTAAAAAATGTTTTAAGGAATGAATATAGGATTAAATCTTTACAATAAATATGGAAAGAATATAATAAAGAGAATACATTTTATTTATTATTGTCACTGTTAGAATCAAATACTTCAGTTATTGATATTTGAATCTAAGTAAATAATCTAAATGAAATGAAATGATAAAATAGTAAAGCATAATTAATCTCAACAACACAGACTAGTGAAGTATGAAGAAAGACACATTTTCTAGAAAGCACAGGTGACATCAGAACTGAGTCCTTTCCCTTCTGAAGCTGTAAGATTACAATTAGTCTCACTGTAAGTAAAAGGATAGAAAATATCACTGCAATAAAGTGCCCTACATAATACAATGGAATCACGCACATCTTTTCATCTATTATGAGTTACAAAACATCTTGCAGTAAGTACATTTTCAAAGGAAAGTAAAAGAAAATTTAAGCTATCTAACTGGAAAGCTGCAAAGCCCTCTAAACTTAAGGTTACAGGCTTAAAATAACAAAATTTAAATTCCTTCTCTCCCTCCCTCTCCCTTTTTCTACCTACCCTCCTTCCTTTCAAGAGACTGTAAACCATCTATCTATGCAAGAGATATGCAAGGAAACATTCCTCCAGAAACTGCCAACAAATTATGTCTAATAAAACATATCATGTCAGAGCAGCTAAGTACATTTAAGATGATATGTAAGGTGATGGAAAGAACAAATTAATATTGATTTAAAAAGTGCACCATCTGTGAAGAGATCATTAAAGATCACGACAAATATAATCTCTATATAATTTGGAGATTAATTCTTCGTGGCTCAAATGTCCGCCTTGACTTGCCCTTCTTTGCTTTTAATGTCAAACGAAATTTTTGAGGGTGCAATGCATGTGTTATTAAAGAGATCACGCCAAAAAATATTTATCTTCAAAAATCGCTTAAGGACGATCAGCAACAATTAGACTGTGCAATCTCTTCTTCAAACCCACTAGACTAATTACTTAGTGATACTATGATTGTCCAAAATTAACTGAGTCTCCAATTACTCAGAGAGAGAAAAATACTTCCAACATCTGATGTCCTGCTCACAAACAAGGAATTATAAACTTGTAACAGTCCTTGCTTGGTATTTAGATACAGACATTAATATTTTAGTAAATTCTTGACACACATAGAAGAATATGTTTACAAAGAGTAAAAAAAGACTGACATTTAATGCATCTTTTAAGGTACTGTTTGTGATTATAATATTATAATACCATAAGTATAATCCCTGATATTTATTTTTAAAATCAGTTACACGAGAGTGGTGATAATTTCGCACATAGGATGTCTATTAATAACTAGGGAAGAAATGATTGGACCAAGGACTTGGATTTTACTCCCAAGGTTGTGACCAGTTCATCGTGTAACACAGTCACTTCTTGCTACAGACGTCTGTTCTCATGGTGAATGAGAGTGAGTCATCGGGACTTTAATTCTGGAAACTTCATTCATGAATCTGTGATAATGACTTTATACCTGTCTTTCGGATTGTAAGGAAGCACAAAATATTTTGACATCAACAATCTATTAAACTGTGAACGATTTTTAATTTTTCTGAGAAACATTTAGATCCTCCTAGTCTTAAATGCATTAACTGTATGTCTTGTACTAAAAGGAGAAATCACATGGAAAATGTCTTGCAATCTGGCGCACAGTAAAATCTACTCAGTGCAATGTAATTTAACTTAATTTCACAGGCAGTGTTGTAGTTGAAGGAGACTATGAGAGATTTATACGATATAAATGAGTGAACAGATATACACACATACATACATATGTAATATATGTACATATAAGTGCACAGTGTGTGTGTGTGTCCAAGCAAATTATACTGAGAACTGTAGAAGATCCACTCCAATGAAGGATGAAAAAAAATAGCTAAATTTCTTTTTTTTTCCTTGTGATTATGTTTTGCGTTTTAAAGAAAATTTTGTTTTTTTCCAAGAAACTACATATATACAGGGGAACGTGGCCATCAGCTACACATGGCCTCAGAATCCAACCACAGAAGGTATGGCCAAAGTATCGCAGAGGTGGGACTGCCTCAGCAGACTTTAGGGAAATGAGTGAGAAGAACCATAAATGGCAGCTTTGCAAGGAAACCCGGGCTTCTCCAAATAACGTTTAAGATAAAAGGTTTAACTTATTGGGGCGCCTGGGTGACTCAGTTTGTGAAGGGTCCAACTCTTGGTTTCGGCTCAGATCATGATCTCATGGTTGTGAGATTGAGCCCCACCTCGGGCTCTGTGCTGACAGTGTGGAGCCTGCTTGGGATTCTCTCTCTCTCCCTCTCTCTCTCTCTGCCCCTCCCCCACTCACATGGTCTCTGTGTCTCTCAAACATAAATAAACTTATAAAAATTTTTTAAAAAGAGAAAGGTTTAACTTTTCTGTAAATTTTTATCACTCCAACCAACGTTTATCCAGATGCTGTAGAAGTTTAGAGTTATGGAGACAGGGGCGCCTGGGTGTCTCAGTCGGTTGAACGACCAACTTCAGCTCAGGTCATGATTTCACAGTCTGTGAGTTCGAGCCCTGCGTCGGGCTCTGTGCTGACAGCTCAGAGCCTGGAGCCTGCTTTGGATTCTGTGTCTCCCTCTCTCTCTGACCCTTCTCCGCTCATGCTCTGTCTCTCTCTGTCTCAGAAATAAACATTAAAAAAAAAATTAGAGTTAGGGAGACAGCACAGGGGTGTACTGGAGTGATCAGGGATGACTATGGAAATAGGAAATGGTAATAGGTCTTGAGTTAAACTTTAAAAGATGGATAAAAATTGGAGGATCCTGTTATAAGTACAATGAACGGTGTGGGCAAAGCCCTGGAAAAAGAAAAGTTTGCGAGTTGCGCAGAAATTAACCTGGATGGCGATGCGTTCACAACCCAATGCTAAGAATACGCAGAAAACAGGTGAGATTACAGAAGGTCTTGAAAGTCAGCCGGTGGAGACACATGACCTTTGTTCAGAAAATAATGAGAGATTTTACACAATTTCTGAATAGGGGAATAATAAGATTAAAATAGTACTTGAAAAGGTTATTTTTTTCAGCAAGGCGCTGAGCAGGTTGGAGGGGTGTGGAAGCAGTCAAATCACACAAGGCACTCTGAAATGCAAGCTGAACATTGCAAATTTCTTCACAAAAAATGAAGCAAAGCCACAGCTCCAGGAACAGTGAAATATGGTGCATGAGTGGATTTTGCGATTAGATCTGCTGTCTGAGATAATCCATCTGATACCAGTGTATTCACAAATGAAGGCAGCACTCAAAGCAAAATCTCATTCAAAGAGTGTACTTCAGATGCTAAAATAATTGATCATGCAAAACAGTTAATTGCATTAATTAACATTTGTTTGTTTTAGCAAGCGCCAGTTAAGTAAAAGCAAAAATGTTAACACCGACTGACCAGCAAAATTGTCCTGTTAACCTTAAAAGGGCAGTTCAGGGCTTTTTTCTTTTTTGCTAATTCCACCTACAAAGTCTCACATTATAAGACACATAATTTCCTCAATTTTTTATGAATACAACAATATTGAGATAATTAAGATACATTTTAAATAATTTCAAAAAACAAGCATGTAGAGGTTAAAGGCCCACTGCTGTGCTTAACGCCCAAATTATACATTTCCTCCTATAAAGCAGGTACATAGCTTTTGAGGTTAAAACAAAATCTGGGAAGTAAAAATAATCTGCTAGAATATGGACTATTAAAAATGTGGTTCAGGGGCGCCTGGATGGTTCGGTCGGTTAAGCGTCCGACTCCGGCTCAGGTCACGATCTCATGGTTTGTGATTTCGAGCCTCACATCAGGCTCTGTGCTGACAGGTCAGAGCCTGGAGCCAGCTTTGATTCTGTGTCCCTCTCTCTCTGTCCCTCCCCCTGCTCATGCTCTCTCTCTCAAAAATAAATAAACATTAAAATTATTTTTTTAAGTATGGTTCATTTTTTATGCATCTAAAGCATCTATAATAGCTGATATTAGATATTTTAGAAATATTTTCATAGTGGAGTAACAAAAAATTAACAGAGTAACCATCACTTTTTAAAAAAATAACATAAAAGGGCTTCTTGGCCCATGGATTTTGGCTCAAAGGGAAAACAAAAGAAAAAGAAATAAACAACCAAAAATCATGTTGTAGTAAAAGCAGTAATACTTAAAATTTTTAAAAATTACTTAATCAGCATAAGAATTGAGCAGTTATTTATATTTAAATATTTGAATATGCCAGAACTTTTAAAATTA
The DNA here is from genome assembly GCF_022079265.1 of Lynx rufus. Classification (NCBI taxonomy): domain Eukaryota; kingdom Metazoa; phylum Chordata; class Mammalia; order Carnivora; family Felidae; genus Lynx; species Lynx rufus. The sequence goes on along the minus strand of NW_025814840.1, from coordinate 3,258,783 downwards.
AGGAAATAACTTTAAATGAAAAGAGTCTTGAATAGATATTTTCTTCCAGTATTTAATTCCTGCTCCCACCTTAGAGATAATGGAAAACAAATAATCCAACAAGTTATAATGATAATAAATATCTCCTGTTAACCCTTAGTAAGCATATATGTGGATTCTGGCATTAAATTGTCCACGATGATCAAAAATACCAATGTTTCGGGGCGCCTGGGTGGCGCAGTTGGTTAAGCGTCCGACTTCAGCCAGGTCACGATCTCACGGTCCGTGAGTTCGAGCCCCGCGTCAGGCTCTGGGCTGATGGCTCAGAGCCTGGAGCCTGTTTCTGATTCTGCGTCTCCCTCTCTCTCTGCCCCTCCCCCCGTTCATGCTCTGTCTCTCTCTATCTCAAAAATAAATAAACGTTAAAAAAAAAAAAAATTTTAAAAAAAAAATACCAATGTTTCAGTCATTGTTACACACAAATCAAAAATTTTTTTGCAGCAAAATGAATCCCTGAAATCTTACTAGAAAGTCACCCAGATCTTATTTCCTCCAAAGCACTATCCTGTAAAATGTTTTTTTCTTTCTTTGTTTCAATTTCTGAACAGTTAAGCCTGCTGTAAGCATCATTTGAAAGCATCCACAGTACACAGCGACCTACGCGCAGACGGCACTGACCTCATTCACCGTGGCGTAGTAGCTGTCGTGCTTGAACGTGGGAGAGTTGTCGTTGCGGTCCCTCACCACGATGCGAACCTCATGGTAGATGACGGTGCCCACTTTCTTGTTGACGCACTGCACCTGCACCACGATCGAGTGTATGTTCATCGGGGGCTGCAACGCAGAAATTGCATCCTTTTTTAAGAAAAGCAGTTGAAACTGAAGCATCTCATGATGGCCAAAACACATTTGTTTCGTAACAAAATTTTAATGTTTATGTTTGTGAGAGAGAGCAAGAGAAAGGGAGGTGCGGAGAGAGTAGCTGGGGTGGTGGGGGTGGGGTGGCACAGAGGATCCGAAGCAGGCTCCAGGCTCTGAGCTGTCAGCACAGAGCCTGTCCTGGGGCTGGAACTCACATGCGAGATCATGACATGAGCTGAAGTCTGATGCTTAACCGACTGAGCCACCCAGGCGCCCCTGTTTCATAAAACTTTCTATGCTTCTTCATTTTTCAATGAAGATAATTTATGAAAATTGATCCATTTTGCCCTGTTTGAGGACAAGAGAGGACAACCATGATTATTTTGCTTCTCCATTTTGTGTCTCAAAGTACAGGACCTCGGGACGCATGTTCACCATGGGAGGACGAGTGGAGAGCACAGTCACAAGACAGAGGGGGTAAAACGAATTCTGTCCAAAAGTTAAAATATCATTCATTACATGAGCTTGTGATTTATGAAAACAATGTGTTCATGATAAAATCCTCAGGCAAAAGGCGTTGTGTAACATTTGTGCTCATTTACGCTTTTGCTAAAATATTATGTGTTCATATCTGATAAAAATTAACATATAATCAAAAGAAGAGAATCCATTCATAGTCCACCAACCATATTTACTCATTCTATACATTTAAGTGTTTATTTTGCTAATCTTTCTCTCTCTAAATACAAATATACTCCTGTTATACACACACACACACACACACACACACACGTGAATAGCATCCCAAATTTGTAAATACAGATTGACTACAGTAGTTAGGTATCTACTGTGATGCTGTATTATATGATTTCATATAGTTGATAGCATAATGGTCTTAGTAGAAACTTACAACAAGATGCTCTACGCTGTCCACTTTTGCCATTATAAACCATACTTCAATAAAAATTCTACGCATAAATATGTGCCAACTTGCCCCTATTTTTAATGATAAATTCCTGAAGGGGAAAAGTGTCATCCAAAGGGCGGTTATTACTCAGGTCACATGGCCAAGACCTTTCAGAACTGGGGCGCAGACCTACACTGTTTGACCCTCGAGTCAAAGCGTTTAACACTACAAAATATTTCTTTGTGCTTTTCAAGCCTTTTTTGAGCTTACAAAGCTGTCGCACAAAATACATCATTTTATCAGAATGACATATTCTGACACGTCGTCTTCCAGCCTACTCTCCCCTTTCAACTTCTCCCCACACTACTTATTTTCCGTACTACGTTCCTCACCCACCACTTGGCATATGACATACTTTATACATTTAGTTCTGTTGGTCCCCCTTCACTGCGCTGGCAGCTCCATAAAGCCTGGTGTGGCCTTTTGTCATGACTGAAGCTCTCGGCCCAGTAACCAGTACCGTGCCTGGAGTAGATAACGGTGTGGACTCCCCATGTCAGACTACGTGACTTCCGGCCAGTAACAGAGACCTACTAGCCGCACACTCCGTACAAAACCTCTCAGTGCTTTGATTGCTCATTTCTAAAAACAGAGATAAAATTAAAGACCGATAGGATAGGATCATTCTGAGTATCACATGAGGTTACCCTGCCCTAGGCACAGCTAGCAGATGTAAATTTTTTTTAAATGTTTTATTTATTTTTGAGACAGAGAAAGAGAGAGACAGAGCATGAGCAGGGGAGGGGCAGAGAGAGAGAGGGAGACAAAGAATCTGAAACAGGCCCCAGGCTCTGAGCTGTCAGCACAGAGCCCGATGCGGGGCTCAAACCCATGAACCATGAGATCATGACCTAGTCGAAGCTGGATGCTTAACCAACTGAGCCACCCAGGTGCCCCAATTATCTTTTTAATTATAAAAAAAGCTAAATACCCAAGAAATCAAAAAACATGGAATTTTTAAAATATAAACTATAATTTTGGATTATGAAATAAATTATTAAATATTTGGATTGAAACCAATTTAAAGATATAGCATCACTTACTGGAAGTGAGCATAGGTTCATGCCACATTTAAAAAAAAATTTTTTTTTAACATTTATTTATTTTTGAGACAGAGAGAGACAGAGCATGAATGGGGGAGGGTCAGAGAGAGGGGGAGACACAGAATCTGAAACAGGCTCCAGGCTTTGAGCTGTCAGTACAGAGCCCGATGCGGGGCTCAAACTCATGGACTGTGATATCATGACCTGAGCTGAAGTCGGGTACTTAATGGACTGAGCCACCCAGGCACCCCACATGCCACATTTCTAAGTGAGAAGAATACTGTAGAAACCGTATCTAAACTGAAGCAAACATTATTTAATCTTGAGATATTTTTACAGGCAGTGTAAAAGGAAAAAAAGCATTTTAATTTGTTTGTACCAGACTGAATAAATGTACCTAGAAAGAATAAATTGAAGAATCATTAACATACGCAGGAAGGTTATCTGGTGAGTGCCATATAGCTCAGTGTTCTGATATATACCTCATTCCACTTTTAATTACTGACATAAATGAAGACATTAAGGTCATGTGTAAAAAAATCTGTGAATCCCACAAAGCTCAGAAGGATATAGCATACATTTAATGACAAAAGACAACATTCAAAATCATTTTAGTAAGACAGAATAATAGGTTACACAATGATATATTTTTATAATAATAAATTTAAATCACCTTATTGGTATTAACCAAGTATAATAAATGGCTACACACATTAATGCAAAAATATCATTGTGAAATCTTGATGAGCGAGAGATGAGTTTTCGCATCAATGCGGTCAACGGACAATGGAGCCTTGGTACAAACTTCATATTCGTTAGTAATATCAGATACAGAGATGGCCAGACTCTAGTTAGCACTATTTTATGGGCAAATAGGATGTAAAGTCTGAACACCTTGAGAACGTGTGATACAATCTGAGGATATTTAATCTAAAACACTTAAGATGCACCCCACATCTAAATGGTTGTTTTGAAAGATACATAAGCTTATTCACTGTAGTCTCAGAGAGAAGAAATAACAACAATGAGCAAAAAAATAGTACAAAGCATTTCTTTTCAATATAAGTAGAGGTTTTGTATTAATGCAAGGCAGTGCAGAATAGAAGGGACCATCTTACAAGCAAGACATCATTGAAAATAAGGAACCTCGAGGCAAAAAGATCACTTAAAAAGATTAGGTTTCTCCCTTTTTACTATCAGTTTTAAAGTGTTTTCTTCAATAGATTTTTGAGGCAAGTCCTGTGTATTTCAATTGTAAAGTAAAAACAACAACAGAAGCAAAAGAGAAAAAGCCACAAAGACAACCAAACGAAACCAAATACTTGTACTGTGTTTGCACTTGGCATCTCTTGGAAGACATTTGGGCGAATTACGTTCTTCTAAAGTTATTTATCTTCTGAATATTACAAAAGAGCCCTACAAACCCATTTCCTCTCAGCTTCTAACGCTGTAGTGAGTGCTAGCACTGGACAGAGAGGTCACAATCTCTGCAGGTAGGGAATCAAATGCACTGTGTGCACTGAGCCCCTACTTGGTCCCATGAAGTGCCCATAAATTAGACGTAACCAGGTCACTCGGAACTCTTGTCACTCTCGACTCTAGCTCCCTTGCAACTGTGAGCAGCATGGATAGACCTTAGCTTGCAATAAATTCCAACCATAATGGATCGTGCTGAAGGCCAGAATTCCCTGCGGCTCATATATAACACACGTTGTAATCTTGCCTTGGAATAGATTCTATTCTGCCGCATAAGAAGGTCATAAATATAGCAAGTGCAGCTCTACAAGTCAGTGAGAGTTTGGGGACCACAAAAGGCTTAGGAATCTGTTAGGGAAATTTTGGTTTATCTTTCACAACTGTTCAGCCAATTTTACCTTCCCTAATTCTCTTCAATTGCTTCATAACGAAGAAAAAAAAACCTGTGTATAAATTGTTTTGTGCTAATTATTCAAAACAACTACCATTCGTATTATACCTAGACATGCCAACTATTCTCCCAGTTTAAAAATGAATGTTTAACATGATACCTGAGGGCATATTTGCACATTTTTATACATTAGTGTATATCGAGTATAAGTTTTGATATGCATAAATAAGGTTTGGGAATGATACACACCAACAGTTGATAGAGGTTAGCTTTGAAGAGTAAGGTTGAGGGTAGAAAGTAAGAAGGGAAAAATTACCAACAAATATGTATGAATTTTGTGATTTGAAAAAGAAAAAAATTTAAAATTTTATTATGAGGTGTTCAGACAATAACTTAGGATTTAACATGCAAAGTCATTTTTATAAGAAATTTATTGATGTGAACATTGTTGATTGTAGCAAACATCTTACATCCAAGGGGAATTGAGTTTTCTCCAGAAACCATGTTATTTGGAAGGCTCACTGATTTAATAAGAAAACATGTTTTTAGCAAACCTGTATAAAAGAATTGATTTTATTTCTCCTAAAGCAAAGGCCAACCTCAATCCTCACAGGAATGAATGGATTTTGTCATGCTTTTTCTTCCTATGTACTCACTACTTTCAGAAAGTGAAAAATCTTCATTATTTCACAAATAACTATAAGACAGTGAAAGGAAATAAGACACAGTATGTTTTTGAATTATTTTTAAATAATGAAAAGACTTAAAGGAAATGGCTGGCTGGAGTTATGAATTTCCCCTCAAAGATTAAACTTTCATAATCATGATAAATGGTATATTGACATAATTGACTAAGGAAGAAATTACCAATTTGAAACTATAATTAGGTATAATGTAATATTAAGATAATTTTTTTAAATTTTTTAAATGTTTATTTATTTTTGACAGAGAGAGAGAGAAACAGAGCATGAGTGGGGGAGGAGAAGAGAGAGAGGGAGACACAGAATCTGAAGCAGGCTCCAGACTCTGAGCTGTCAGCACAGAGCCTGACACAGGACTTGAACTCACAGACCGCAAGACCATGACCTGAGCCGAAGTCGGACGCTCAACCGACTGAGCCACCCAGGCGCCCCGATAAATTTTTTATAATCAACTATTAAGGGCATTCAGTTTATTGACTTGTATTTATTAAATTCAAAGTTCAATGTGAGTTAGGATTAATATGATGTGAGGTAAGCAAATCCCATAAAATTGATGTGAGATGAAGTTAAATACAATGCAAGTCAAAGAGTTTTGAAGACTTTAGAGTTTAGAGCAAGAAATTTCATAACAGTGTAACCTTAAGAACTATGATATGTAGGGGGTGCCTGGGTGGCTCAGTTGGTTAAGCGCCTGACTCTTGATTTTGGCTCAGGTCATGATCTCACAGTTCATGAGATTGGATCCCTGCATTGGGCTCTGTGCTGAGCAGGGAACCTAGTTGGAAACTTCTCTCTCTGCTCCTGCCCCACTTGTTCGTTCTCTTGCTCGCTCTCTCTCTCTCTCTCTCTCTCTCTCTCTCCCCCTAATTAAAAAATATACAATAAAAATTTTTTAAAGGAATATTTTATGTAGGGAGTGGCATGTAAGGCGTGTCTTGGTAGTAGATAACATTCAGCTGATGGCCAAGGCTAAAGGTAGATTCTAATCACAGAGATAAAAGAATATCAGGGAAGGCATAATAGCAATGGAAAGTCATCTGTTGACAAGGTCAGAACTGTGTTTGAATGTAAAACAGGTTGAGTCTTGACATAGGCTGAGAGGACTATTAGGAGACTGTCCCCAAGTCCAAGTGCAAGCCATCAGGAGGACTCCGTGGAAGTGAAAGCAGGCAGCTTGGTAGTCACGGGGACATTGGCCCAGGCACAGGCATGAGAGTCCATGCTCTCTGTACAGCTGTGAACTTAGAGTCTGAAAGAGGAGAAGGTAAGATGTTGGGGATTTCCACAAACATGATTTCTCTCTGGTCAAGCTATAAAAGTTTTTCCAGAGTTTTGAGATAAGTATAATAAGACCATGCCACAATCCTATTTTTCTTTCTATTACTGTTTAGTCATTGATGCCATTATGACAATTATGCCCAACAGTGACGAGGTAATATTGGCCCAGTGAGACCATCATTTTGACTGTGATGCTCCTTCATTACTGAGACCTAATTTTCATGCCAGACAACCTGTTTTGGTTATTTTATCATTCGTGACTCTTCATTTTACACCTTCTCCTTCTCTCTCTTTTTCATGAAGGAAATCGAGGTAACTTTAGTAAACTGAAATAAAAATAGGGAATAAAAAATAATGACCATGAGGGAAAGACCTATGGACAAAGCTTAAAAATTGTCAAAAGTCATATACAATGTCATATACAAGTTTTCTAATTAAATGAAAACATTGGAGGCTGGAGAAGTTTTAAAGATTATTTTTATCCTTGGAAATTTCTGTAGGGATCATTTGTTTATTAGCTTATTTTTTTAGCATTCAATCTTAAAAATGTGCATCTATTCCTATTAAATTTTCTTTTAGTTCTAGGTGGCCATAACTGCCCAAATGTTTCCATTAAGAGATAGTTTATGGCCTCATTGAACAAAGCACAGAAGACATGTTTTAGAATTCCTTCTCTGGAACACACACTTTCCCCTCACTACCGCAGAAGGAACAGGTGGAAGAAGGATGTACCGTGTGGCCGCGCCTGGCTCCCCCGGCTGTAACTGAGTCAAGCCTGTGAGGATTTAGATGCTCTCTCTCATCAATTAGATAAAACACAGTAACTGTGGTCATTTTCCATTAAAAGTGTACAGGGCCTGGTGCAACAGAGCGGACGCTGATAAGAGAAAAAGCCATATACAACCAAAGACATGGGGTGAGAGAATTAGAAATACACAGAGGACTCTGAACTATAGGAAGAAAGAAAAATAGCACATACACAAAGAAACGTACAGATCATGTGGTCCAAGAACAAATAGTTTCCTCTGTCCCTGGCAAATTTACAATATTCAATACAATACAAAAAAAAATCAAATTATTTTTCATTTCTGTGATGTTGATATTCCTTTTTTTTTCCTTTTAGTAGGTTTCATGCCCAACAACAAACCCGAAGCAGGGCTTGAACCCACATCCCTGACATCGAGACCTGAGTTGAGTCAGGCACCTAACTAACTAAGCCACCCAGGTGCACCTATGATGTTGATATTCTCAATATTCTTCACCAATCAACTTCAGCTAATTTGAAGGCATTTTTGTGCCTTCCTTATAAGACAAAGAACTTTGAATAAAATAAGAATATTCCTATGCAAGTGTTTGTATGTTCTGGCCCTCCCAAATTCACATGTAGCAATACTAATGATCAATGTGATGGTATTAGGAGGTGGGGTCTTTGGCTCACTTGAAAGTATGTCTCAATGCAGAATTTATTCAACTTTAGGCATGATTTAACAATGATAAACACACCTTTATTATGCTACTCATAAAATATATTTTGGGGAGGGGGTGAAGGTAAAAGGCAGAAATTCTAACAGTGGGTGAGTTTCATCATCTACTTCTTATTCCCCCTTTAACAACATTAATCAGGTGACTAGGTGATGAGATTGACAGCCTTCTAACAGAGGCCTAAGACAGAGTCCTTGTCCTTTTCCACAATGTAAGAATAAAAGAAGTCTGCAACCTGGAGAGGACCTGTGCCTGACTGTGGTGGCACCTGGTTTCACACAATCAGCCTCTGGAACTGTGAGAAATAAGTTTCTGCTGTTTATAAGGTACCCAGCCTTTGGAATTTTTTACAGCAGCCCAGATGGGCTAAGACACTTAGACAAGCATCATTGTATTTGAAAAGCTCCATGGAAAAAAATCCCACTAATAAAAACTTTCCAGAGCAACTTTCCCCTAAGAAACACTAAAATGAATTCTACCCTAGTGACCATAATATGGAGCTTTGGCATTGTTAGTAGGGTCAACCCCTGATTGTGGGCTCTGTTTTGCTATTCAGAGCATCCCTACATTTTTTGTGATGATTCATTATACTCACGAAATAAACAACACAAAGACTTTTGGCAACAATCTAAGTAACTGCACGTCAGGAACCTAATCGGATGCAGGATAAGCTGTATTATATCAGAAAAAAGAAAAAAGACTTCAAAACACAGATTGTAATAAGAGACAGAGAAAGACATTAATAATGATAATGAGGTCAGTCCAACACGAGGATATGACATTTGTAAACATTTATGCACACAACATAAGAGCACCTAAATTTATAAAGTAAATATTAACAGACATAAAGGGAAAAATAGACAGCAATACAATAATGGTAGGGGACTTTAATGCCCCACTTACATCGATGCATAGATCATTCAGACAGAGAATCATTAAGGAAATATCGGCCTTGAACGACCCATTAGACCAGATGGACTTAGACACATACAGAATCTTCTATTCAAGAGCAACAGAATATACTTCTTCTCAAGTGCACAGGGAACTTTCTCCAAGATAGATCATATGGTAAGCCATAAAACGAGCCTTAATAAATTTAAGAATATTGAAACTGTATCGTGTCCTTTCCAACCACAATGGTATAAAACTAGAAATCAATTATAAGAAGAAAACTAGAAAATTCATATACAGTGGAGATTAAACTACATGCAACTGAAAACCCAATGGACCAAAGAAAAAAATGAAAACAGAAATAAAAAAAATACCTTGAGACAATTGAAAGTAGAAATACAATGTACCAAAACTGGCGAGATACAGCAAAAGCAGTGCTAAAAGGGAAGTTCATAAATGCCTACATCAAAAGATAAGAAAAATATCAAATAAATGATCTAACTTTACATCTAAATGAACTAGAAAAAGAAGAGCAAATGAAATCCAAAGTTAGTAGAAGAGAGAAAATAACAAATTTCAGATTGGAAATAAATGAAATAGAGACTAAAAGACAACAGAAAAGAGCAACGAAACTAAACAGCTTTCTTCGAAAAGAGTAACAAAATTGAGCCACCTTGAGCTTGACTCACCAATGGGGAAAAAAACAAAAGCAAAAAAGAGGATTCAAATAAACACAATTAGAAACAAGAGAAAATTCTGAAAGCAGCTAGGGATAAACATGCTCTAACATGTTTTAGGGAGACCTATAAGACTCGTGACCGATCTCTCTACTGAAACTTGGCAGGCCAGAAAAGAATGGCAGGAGATTTTCAATGTGATGAGCAGAAAACATATGCAGCCAAGAATCCTTTATCCAGCAAATCTGTCATTTAGAATAGAAGGAGAGATAAAGGTCTTCCCAAACAAACAAAAACTGAAGGAATTTGTCACCACTAAACCAGCCCTACAAGAGATCCTAAGGGGGATCCTGTGAGACAAAGTACCAGAGACATCACTACAGACATGAAACCTACAGACATCACAATGACTCTAAACCCATATCTTTCTATAATAACACTGAATGTAAATGGATTAAATGCGCCAACCAAAAGACATAGGGTATCAGAATGGATAAAAAAAACAAGACCCATCTATTTGCTGTCTACAGGAGACTCATTTTAGACCTGAGGACACCTTCACATTGAAAGTGAGGGGATGGAGAACTATCTATCATGCTGCTGGAAGTCAAAAGAAAGCTGGAGTAGCCATACTTATAACAGACTAACTAGACTTTAAATGAAAGGCTGTAACAAGAGATGAAGAAGGGCATTATATAATAATTACAGGGTCTATCCATCAGGAAAAGCTAACAATTATAAATGTCTATGCGCCGAATACGGGAGCCCCCAAATATATAAAACAATTACTCACAAACATAAGCAACCTTATTGATAAGAATGTGGTAATTGCAGGGGACTTGAATACTCCACTTACAACAATGGACAGATCATCTAGACACACGGTCAGTAAAGAAACAAGGGCCCTGAATGATACATTGGATCAGATGGACTTGACAGTTATATTTAGAACTCTGCATCCCAAAGCAATAGAATATACTTTCTCCTCGAGTGCACATGGAACATTCTCCAAGACAGATCACATACTGGGTCACAAAACAGCCCTTCATAAGTATACAAGAATTGAGATCATACCATGCATACTTTCAGACCACAATGCTATGAAGCTTGAAATCAACCACAGGAAAAAGTCTGGAAAACCTCCAAAGGCATGGAGGTTAAAGAACACCCTACTAAAGAATGAATGTGTCAACCAGGCAATTAGAGAAGATTAAAAAATATATGGAAACAAATGAAAATGAAAATACAATAATCCAAATGCTTTGGGATGCAGCAAAGGCAGTCCTGATGAAAATACATTGCAATCCAGGCCTATATCAAGAAACAAGAAAAATCCCAAATACAAAATCTAACAGCACACCTAAAGGAAATAGAAGCAGAACAGCAAAGACACCCTAAACCAGCAGAAGAAGAGAAATAACAAAGATCAGACCAGAAATAAACAATATAGAATCTAAAAAAACTGTAGAGCAGATCAATGAAACCAAGAGTTGATTTTTTGAAAAAATAAACAAAATTGATAAACCTCTAGCCAGGCTTCTCAAAAAGAAAAGGCAGATGACCCAAATAGATAAAATCATGAATGAAAATGGAATGAATACAACCAATCCCTCAGAAACACAAGCAATTATCAGGGAGTACTATGAAAAATTATATGCCAACAAACTGGACAACCTGGAAGAAATGGACAAATTCCTAAACACCCACACGCTTCCAAAACTCAATCAGGAGGAAATAGAAAGCTTGAACAGACCCATAACCAGTGAAGACATTGAATCAGTTATCAAAAACCTCCCAACAAATAAGAGTCCAGGACCAGATGGCTTCCCAGGGGAGTTCTACCAGACATTTAAAGCAGAGATAATACCTATCCTTATCAAGCTATTCCAAAAAATAGAAAGGGAAGGAAAACTTCCAGACTCATTCTATGAAGAGACTCATTACCAGACAGAGACCCAGTAAAAAAAGAGAACTACAGGCCAATATCCCTGATGAATATGGATGCAAACATTCTCAATAAGATACTAGCAAATCAAATTCAACAGCATATAAAAAGAATTATTTACCATGATCAAGTGGGATTCATTCCTGGGCTGCAGGACTGGTTCAACATTCGCAAATCAATCAATGTGATACATCACATTAATAAAAGAAAAGATAAGAACCATATGATCCTGCCAACCGATGCAGAAAAAGCATTTGACAAAAGTCAGCATCCTTTCTTAATGAAAACCCTCGAGAAAGTCGGGATAGAAGGAACATACTTAAACATCATAAAAGCCATTTATGAAAAGCCCACAGCTAACATCATCCTCAATGGGGAAAAACAGAACTTTTTCCCTGAGATCAGGAACACGACAGGGATGCCCACTCTCACAGCTGTTGTTTAACATAGTGTTGGAAGTTCTAGCATCAGCAATCAAACAAAAGGAAATCAAAGGCATCAAAATTGGCAAAGATGAGTTAAGCTTTCACTTTTTGCAGATGACATGATATTGTACATGGAAAATCCGATAGACTCCACCAAAAGTCTGCTAGAACTGATACATGAATTCGGCAAAGTTGCAGGATACAAAATCAATGTACAGAAATCAGTTGCATTCCAATACACTAACAATGAAGCAACAGAAAGACAAATAAAGAAACTGATCCCATTCACAATTGCACCAAGAAGCCTAAAATACCTAGGAATAAATCTAACCAAAGATGTGAAAGATCTGAATGCTAAAAACTATAGAAAGCTTATGAAGGAAATTGAAGAAGATATAAAGAAACAGAAAAACATTCCATGCTCATGGGTTGGAAGAATAAATATTGTCAAAATGTTAATACTATCCAAAGCTATCTACACATTCAATGCAATCCCAATCAAAATTGCACGAGCATTCTTCTCGAAACTAGAACAAGCAATCCTAAAATTCATATGGAACCACAAAAGGCCCCAAATAGCCAAAGTAATTTTGAAGAAGACGGCCAAAGCAGGAGGCATCACAATCCCAGACTTTAGCCTCTACTACAAAGCTGTCATCATCAAGACAGCATGGTATTGGCACAAAAACAGACCAATGGAATAGAATAGAAACCCCAGAACTAGACCCACAAAAGTATGGCCAACTAATCTTTGACAAAGCAGGAAAGAATATCCAATGTAAAAAAGACAGTCTCTTTAACAAATGGTGCTGGGAGAACTGGACAGCAACATGCAGAAGGTTGGAACTAGACCACTTTCTGACACCATTCACAAAAATAAACTCAAAATGGATAAAGGACCTGAATGTGAGACAGGAAACCATCAAAACCCCAGAGGAGAAAACAGGAAAAGACCTCTCTGACCTCAGCCATAGCAATTTCTTACTTGACACATCCCCGAAGACAAGGGAATTAAAAGCAAAAATGAACTATTGGGAACTCATGAAGATAAAAAGCTTCTGCACAGCAAAGGAAACAATCAACAAAACTAAAAGGCAACCAACGGAATGGGAAAAGATATTTGCAAATGACATATCGGACAAAGGGCTGGTATCCAAAATCTATAAAGAGCTCACCAAACTCCACACCCGAAAAACAAATAACCCAGTGAAGAAATGGGCAGAAAACATGAATAGACACTTCTCTAAAGAAGACATCTGGAGGGCCAACAGGCACATGAAAAGATGCTCAACATCACTCCTCATCAGGGAAATACAAATCAAAACCACACTCAGATATCACCTCACGCCAGTCAGAGTGGCCAAAATGAATAAATCAGGAGACTATAGATGCTGGAGAGGAAGTGGAGAAACGGGAACCCTCTTGCACTGTTGGTGGGAATGCAAATTGGTGCAGCCGCTCTGGAGAACAGTGTGGAGGTGCTTCAAAAAATTAAAAATAGACCTACCCTATGACCCAGCAATAGCACTGCTAGGAATTTACCCAAGGGATACAGGAGTGCTGATGCATAGGGGCACTTGTACCCCAAAGTTTATAGCAGCACTCTCAACAATAGCCAAATTATGGAAAGAGCCTAAATGTCCATCAACTGATGAATGGATAAAGAAATTGTGGTTTGGGGCGCCTGGGTGGTTCAGTCGGTTAAGCGGCCGACTTCGGCTCAGGTCATGATCTCGCGGTCCGTGGGTTCAAGCCCCGCGTCGGGCTCTGTGCTGACAGCTCAGAGCCTGGAGCCTGTTTCATATTCTGTGTCTCCCTCTCTCTGACCCTCTCCTGTTCATGCTCTGTCTCTCCCTGTCTCAAAAATAAAATAAAACATTAAAAAAATTTTTAAGAAATTGTGGTTTATATACACAATGGATTACTACGTGGCAATGAGAAAGAATGAAATATGGCCTTTTGTAGCAACATGAATGGAACTGGAGAGTGTTATACTAAGTGAAATAAGCCATAGAGAGAAAGATATGTATGAAACTTAACAGAAACCTATGGGGGAGGGGAAGGAAAAAAAAGAAGTTGGAGTGGGAGAGAGCTAAAGCATAAGAGACTCTTAAAAACTGAGAACAAACTGAGGGTTGATGGGGGGAGAGGGAGGGGAGGGTGGGTGATGGGTATTGAAGAGGGCATCTTTTGGGATGAGCACTGGGTATTGTATGGAAACCAATTTGACAATGAATTTCATATATTAAAAAAATAGAAACAAGAAGACATTACATCTGATACCTCAAAGGATCAGAAGAGACTACTATGAATAATTATGTCTCAACAAATTGGGCAGACTGGAAGAAATGGACAAACTCCTAGAAATATACCATCTAACAGGACTGAATAATGAGGAAAGAGAAAATCTGAACAGAATGATTACTAGCATGGAAATAGAATCAGTCATCAAAACCCTCCCAACAAATAAAAGTCCAGGACCAGATGGCTTTTCTGGTCTATCCTACCAAGCATTCAAAGACAAATGGAGACCAATCCATCTCAAACTCTTCCAAGATAGAAGAGGGCATTCTTTTAAACTCATTTTATGTGGCCAGCATTACCCTGATATCAAAACTGGACAAAGATATGGCAAGAAAAGAAAATCATCAATAACTTCCAACTTGATGTCCAAAATAGGAGACTGTTTTGAAAAAGAATCTCGATTTAGTCATCCAATGAAACACTATGCAGCCATTAAAAATGATTACATATACATTCATTCACATGGAAGGAAGTATATTACAAATCACATTAAAAAGCAGGCTGAAACATCATACCCAGTGTGATAGTATAAAGACACATGCCAACACATATATATGTTTGAAATACAGCAGGATAAATATTAAATATTTTCCTTAGATGGAAAATAATGTTTGCACATATGATTTTTATTTTCTGATATGTGACATAAGCTGATATTATTTTACTGTTAAATAAAATTAAAATTTCCAGTTGTGATTGGATTTGGACTGAAAACATGGGTTTACCACACTCCTTTACTAGCAGCAATAGTCTGTGCTTCACATAAAACAGATGGGCGCTGGGTTAAGAATTTTCAGAATAAACACCTTTAGACTTTGATGAATAAAGCCGTAAAAGCATCATGGCGTCAGAGAGAGCAATTCACAAGAATTTAAAAAATTCAAAGACTGGGGCGCCTGGGTGGCGCAGTCGGTTAAGCGTCCGACTTCAGCCAGGTCACAATCTCGCGGTCCGTGAGTTCGAGCCCTGCGTCAGGCTCTGGGCTGATGGCTCAGAGCCTGGAGCCTGTTTCCGATTCTGTGTCTCCCTCTCTCTGCCCCTCCCCCGTTCATGCTCTGTCTCTCTCTGTCCCAAAAATAAATAAACGTTGAAAAAAAAATTTTTTTTAAAAAATTCAAAGACTAATATAGGACATAGTAAGCTGCATTGAAGCAAGAGCTTATACTGAGATTTATTTTTTCCAAGTCACATGGAGATCACTTTCTATTATGGAAAACGTGGCAGGCATCTAATGGCTCAGGAAAGCATTAGGACCACAGCCAGTTACTCTAGTGGGCTGCTATATGAAAGTATAGATATGAAAGTACAGCCAACAACTCCTTTTCTTGCTTCTGTTTACAATTACTGATTTTGAGATGTAAAACCCTCTAACAATTTAAGAGTAAAAAAAGTAGGAAGATGCTTTCCCAAGGTAAAACCTATAACCTGGGGTCTAGGTAACCTTGGTAATTAGTGAAACTCTTGAATTTGGTGGCAATTTATTCATGTGCAAATAAACTTTTTCTTGAGAAACGAGTCCATACATTTGATGGTAATCCTGACTAAGTGCTCTATCTCCCCAAAATGAAGACATAATAACAAATCCATCAATGAAAGATTGATTTCAGCCTATCATTATTTCCTTGACTCATCAAAACTTAGTAACCAGTTGGGGCGCCTGGGTGGCTCAGTCGGTTAAGCAGCCGACTTCGGCTCAGGTCATGATCTCAACGGTCCATGAGTTCAAGCCCCGCGTCGGGCTCTGTGCTGACAGCTCGGAGCCTGGAGCCTGCTTTGGATTCTGTGTCTCCCTCTCTCTCTGACCCTCCCCTGTTCATGCTCTGTCTCTCTATGTCGCAAAAATAAATAAACGTTAAAAAAAAAATTAAAAAAAAAAACTTAGTAACCAGCAATACAGTGAGCTTCCAAGGAAATAGTTCTTTTTGTTTTTTAAGTTTATTTATTTATTTGGGGGGGGGGGAGGAGAGGATTCAAAGCTACTAGCACAGAGCCTGATGTGGGGCTTGAACTCATAAACTGTAAGTCATAACCTGAGATGAAATGAAGTCTGTTGTTTAACCAGCTGAGACACGCGGGTGCCCAAGAAAATATTTCTTAATGACACAATTCATTTCTGATATATTATAAAGATTTGGCAGGGTTTTTTTTTATATCAAACTATTCTTTTCCCCTTTCATGGTCACTCTTTAACTCGATGGCCCCCATTACCAGCCAGCATGTTGACACTACACAGTTACTCTTATTCTTACACTTCTTACTTCTTCAACATTTCTCTTTTTACTATGTTTACACTTAGACTTCTGATGCTTCGCTTAAATCCATCTCACACATTTATCCGAGAAGAATTACCTGACACCAAAGACCAATTGTTGGGCAGCATGGCTAACTAGTTAATTAGCTGCGTGGACTTAGACTCTCTTCACCTAAACACAGCACACTAGAGCAGCAGGCTAGTAAAATATACAACAACAACATACAAGAAAAGAACAATCCAGCAAAAACCATGGAAAGCTAACATGAGATAGTAATCTTTTCTTTCTTTAAGAAAGACTTTCAAAAAGCAAAAGCCATAGGGGCACCTGGGTGGCTCAGTTGATTAAGTATCCGACTCCGGCTTAGGTCATGATCTCACAGTCAGTAGGTTTGAGTCCCATGTCGGGCTCTCTGGTGACAGCTTGGAGCTTGGAGCCTGCTTCCAGTTCTGCTTACTGGCATGCTCTCTGTCTCTCTCTGTCTCTTTCTCTCTCTCTCTCTCTCTCTCTGCCCCTACCCTGCTCATGCTCTGTCTCTCTCTCTCTCTCAAAAATAAATAAACGTTAATTTTTTTCTAAAGCAAAAGCCATCTATAATCTACAAGGTCCACAGAAAATAAAAAATGCAAAGAGGGCATGATATCAGAATACAATGAACACACTTAGCTTTGGAGACAAAAATAAATAAACAAAATCACCCCATTGTTTTATTATTCTCATTTCACCACAGACAAGTGCTAAATGTTAAAGACTCATTGGGTCTAAACCTACTGCACAGATTATGGGAAAGAAAACTGAATTAGCAAAACTTTAAGAGTCCTTCCACCTCTAAAATCCAAAGATTCTGTAAAGCATCTGTAATCAGCAAACTCTAAAAAATACTACATTGAAAGTACATACTGTATTTAGTGAACCTAACCTTGACCTCATATGTACTATCATCATCTCTTTTACTTATTTCTTCCCATTATTTCAATGAATTCGTTTGCCAAGTTGCTAATATGTCGCACCTACGTGAGCATATGTTTTGCTTTTCGTTTATAGATTTTCCTCTGCAATATTCATTTCACACTTAATATTCTTTAGATGTTCTAATCTGCATCTTTAGATAATTTAGGTAAGTATCCACTGACAACACTTTAATTTAGGAAATATCTTGGCAAGTTTAACTTGACCATACCATTCCCAGTCCAAAGAACATTTTAAGTAGGTGGAAATTAGCTTTATTATTGTGTTTAAAAAATAAAAATAGCCTGGGGCACTTGGGCGGCTCTTTTGGTTAAGCATCTGAATCCTGATTTTAGCTCAGGTAATGATCTCACAGTTCATGGGATTGAGCCCCACATTGGGCTGTGTACTGAGAGTATGGATCCTCTTTGGGATTCTCTCTCTCTGCCCCTCCCCTGCTTGTGTTTCTCTCTCTCTCTCTCTCTCTCTCGCTTGCTCTGTCTCTCAAAAATAAATAAATAAACCAAAAATCAGCCCAGATGAATACATAAACTGTATTCATTCACATTTTTTGCAATTATTACTTTC
Organism: Lynx rufus; assembly: GCF_022079265.1. NCBI lineage: Eukaryota > Metazoa > Chordata > Mammalia > Carnivora > Felidae > Lynx > Lynx rufus. The sequence continues at coordinate 3,240,575 of NW_025814840.1, read as the reverse complement.
AAGTCAAACAATTTTAAGTGTATTCCCATGGTACTGTTTCAGTTGAGCCAATGTCCAATAAATGCTGCCCTTATTAGAAATAAAAAATAATACTAGGGAAGCAGATACTTTTTTTTGAAGGTAAAGGCAATCTTTAGTAAGTAAAATTATGTTTAGGTTGGAGACAAACACCATTTATTTATACTGAAGTATATCCTTTGTCTCTACTCATTCACTCTAGAACTTGTGCTTTTAATATCACATGAAAAAATGGTGTCAAAAAGAAAGTAATTTGCCAGTAAACTAGTAAATTATTATACTTAGGTAGTAGGTGATTTTAAGAAAAGGAAACAGTATAAAATAACAGTGGTCTAGATGAGTATTCTATAATTCTCCTAACAGGTTACATAATGAAATCCATGTGACATGGATGTGAATGCCCCTCATGAAGGCCAGGAAAGGGAGCCTGTATGGTCACAGCTGGGGGCACTGGTGCAGCCTGGGTGCCCTTATCCACACTACTTTCACCAAAGTTATGACTTAGGACATAAATTAAGCTACGATAAGAGATAATAATGTTTCCCATTCCATTTTATACTCTCATAGCCGCCCGGCCAAAATTGTAAAGTGTGGGGTATAAACAGCAGTCAGTAGGGGGTGGTGGGGGACCGGGGACAGCATCCAGGCTGACTTTTTCCCCCATGTTGAGCCTGACAGTGTCACTCATACTGTCCACTGCCACCTGTGCTTCATATCTGCTCAGTCAGCTGCGTGTGGGGCCCCCAAGTGGACAAAGACAACCCATCCTGTCCTATACCCTCCCACCCACCCCCTGACCGCAAAGCTCTAAGAGACTCTGAATTTTAGACATGAACTACGTCAGGGGTCATCCACTCCACACACCGTATTGTAGAGCGGATCATAAATCTGAGTGATGTAGGGAGATGATTCAGGTTCATTATGCTGAGGGTCTGACATTTGGATTTCATGACCTGGAAATTTGGGAGTACACACATGTTTAGATGTACTCCCAAGGTCCTGCACAATTACTGTCGTGCACGCCCGGCCACATGCACGCACACGCACACTCATCTCTGCACTCAACACTTAGAAGCCTACATAAATCTACCCAAGTCTTCCCACTTTTTTGGAAATGAGACATTCAGCAGCTTTAGTAGCTGAGCTATTCTTTATGACACAATACGTAGGTCAGGCTGCCTTACTGCTTAGGTCACAGCTGGACTGGCACATCGCCAGGAAACTCACGCTCACCTTCTTTTGATTTTTCCCTAGCCCTACATGCGCACGGCCACAAACCCATCCCTCACCCCGTGCTCACTCCTAGTGAGGGCAGCCCCTATGCTCTTCCTGTCACTCTGCATCCTCAAGCAACACCTGCTGCACGCCCACACTCTGCCATGGGCCCTCGCTCTGCCTCCCCTGCTCTTCCAAAGTCACCACCCCTTAGTGTGAACATCTACCCTCCACGTGTTCCTGGGGGTCAGAGGGAAATACAATCATTCTCCCAGACCCAGATGGCCCCTCCCCTTCTTATTCTTCCTTCAAGGAGTTAAACAAATGTTTTTGTTGATAAGCACAGAAAAGAATCTCAAATCATATAAAGAAAGTCTGAGATCATCCTCAACAAACACATGCAGTGATGAAAACTATAGTAAGGTTGTAACACAGGGACAAAAGGAAAAAAGAGTCACTAACGTCTCTATCCAGAACTCTGCCCGTGCTGTTCAGGAAGAGCATTTGCTTGACGGGGTCCAGCAACACCCAGTAATCCACGTTGTCCTTTAAGGAAAGTTCGATGGTGGGGTCTGGTCCTCCCGCAGTCCCTTTGATCAGCATGTTATCCACCAGAATCGTACCTGCGGGCCAGAGACAGTTATTTGAAGACACATCCTACTTGTACAGCATCTTTAACACGATCATACGCTTAAATGCCAGCTGACCGGCAAGTCTGTTTTAAAGCAAAAAACATCCAACGTAACATCTGGCATGATACAGAAGACGTCCTGTTTCAAAAGGGTGAAAATCACCTTTATTCCACTATTTATAAATGATGTTTCTTTGGAGATGAGGGTGGCAGCCAGAGATTCAGCCACTTGGTGAGTTTCATCATCTATTTCTTGTTTCCCTTTGGACAACTTAAACCTGCTCCCCTCCCTGTCCATCGCTTCTCACAGGAGTCATCACTGGGTTTCACCCTGAACAAAAGGAGGTCCTGAAGTAACAGAGGCTGATACCTCAGTTCACTCAGTAAGACTTCCGATATGAAAAGAGATGTCCTGAAAATAAGAGAAAGGAAGGAAAGGAAGAGATAAAGAAATAGCAGGGTCTCCCATGGTGAGAACTGCTTCTTTCTTCTTTCATCTTAGAGCAAATCCATAAAACATAAATCACAATGTGAAAGTCAAAAGTAGTGTGCAGACCCACGACTGAGTCCATTCTTCTTTAAGACACGTCTGGGGTGCTTGACCAGAACAACACGCTAGTCCAATGTGGCATTGTGATGCTTGCTTTCTTATTATCCTTTCAGCAGGCTAAATTGTGGACATTTGTTGGATGAGTTGAAAAGACAGGACATCTCCAATCTTCCCTATTTTGTTAAAGATTCCATGCATTTTACAAGTTGGATGCAAACAGCACTAATGCAATTCAAATCCCATTCCGCACCCCCCCGCCCACACACATACGAACAATCCCTTTGCCAAAGAGTAGTGCACTATAGCTTAGGGCAATCATTTTCATCCCATCCATTTTATTAAAATTATGGCATCTAAAAAAGATATGGCTATGCAAATAAAAATGTACCCCCTGAAAAACATTAGAATAAATGGAATATCTACAGAACCCATTGCCTCAGGATAGCACACAATAATATATAGATAATCCATAAATATAAATCTAGCTTGAATAATAATGCAAAATGTGACAGCTGCATTTTCTTAAGGCCCAAATGTTATATCATTGTATAGTTACAAATAAAGGGGGGGGGTCTCTTTGGAAGATTTTCTCAGCAAATTAATAGTAATAGTAATAATAACAATAGTAATAGCTATAATATTTCTTTATAACGTTATTATCAGTGAGTTTTACCTGCCTAGGGAATGTTGAAAGGAACAATCGTTCTTCTGTAACAATAAATCTGAATAATGATTAAACACACACACACAAATGCATGTCTAAGTGAAGATTATTTCCTTCTACTTTTTCCACATACTAGTACACATAGATATAAAAATTGAGTGAAAGTGATTCTTCTATTTTTTTTTTGGAAATGGCAAATGACTAGCTACAGATAATACATCCAAAAGTACAGTCTGACAATGATGGCATTTTCTTTTCTTTTTTTTTTTTAAGTTTATTTATCTTGAGCAAAAGAAAAGAGTGCTAGGGGTGGAGAGGCAGAGAGAGAGGGAGGGAGAAAATCCCAAGTAGGCTTTATGCTGTCAGCCTAGAGCACTACAAGGGGCTCGAATCCATGAACTGTGAGATCATGACCTGAGCGGAAATCAAGAGTCAGACACTCAAATGATTGAGCCACCCAGGGGTCCCAATGATGGCATTTTCTGACCTAGTAATATGTTCAAGACTCAAGTACATACTTATTCACAAATAATTCATACAACTAACGCTTAAAAATTATGTGGTAAGTACTTTCAATATTAGGGAAGTCAATGGGATTCTATTTTCTGTTTAAATAAAATAAAAATAGAGAGGGAGGCAAACCATAAGAGATACAATGGAGTATTACTCGGCAATCAAAAAGAATGTAATCTTGGCATTTGCAAAAACGTGGATGGAACTAGAGTGTATTATGCTAAGTGAAATCAGTCAGTCATAGAAAGACAAATATCATATGATTTCATACGTATGTGGAATTTAAGATACAAAACAGATGAATATAGGGGAAGGGAAGTAAAAATAATATAAAAACAGAGAGGGAGGCAAGTCATAAGAGACTCAAATACAGACAACAAACAGGGTTGCTGGAGGGCAGGTGGGTGAGGGATGAGCCAAATGGGTGATGGGTATTAAGGAGGGCACTTTTTGGGATGAACACTGGGTGTTACATGTACGTGATGAATCACTGGGTTCTACTCCATTTTTTTATTAATTGTTTTAAATCTTTATTTATTTTTGAGAGAGAGAGAGAATGAATGAATGAATGAATGAATGAATGAATGAATGAGTGGGGGAGGGGCAGAGACAGAGGGAGACACAGAATCCAAAGCAGGCTCCAGGCTCTGAGCTGTCAGCACAGAGCCCGACGCAGGGCTTGAATCCACAAACTGTGAGATCATGACCTGAGCTGAAGGTGGACACATAACCAACCGAGCCACCCAGGCACCCCTATTCCTGAAACTAATACTACACCGTATGTGAAATAACTTGGGTTTAGATAAATAAAAATAAATAAACAAAGGAATGTACAATAGCAGGTCAGCTAACAGGAGGTTTATGCCTTGACTCACCCATGCATCAGTGCAGGGGCAGCAGTGTCTGAAGGCACGGGGACACACCATGGGGACACGTGGAAGGATGGGGCAGTCAGCTCCCCTTTACGGTCCAAATGGGTTGTAAGCAGAGGAAGGTGTAATCATTATGTTAATGACAATTCACACAGTGAAACTAAAACAACGTATCTGGACTTACACTTTATGTATTTTTTTTTAATTTTCATGGAGAAAATCTAACTGTTTTCTTGCTTCCTTGTCAGCTCTGTGGCTTTGGTGACTGGGACTCAGCAGTAACTGGTCCTAGTGCTGGTATGGTGACAGAGGAAGAGCTTCTCTTCTCTTTCACCAGAATATGCCTTCATGTTGCCAAAATCTCTCAATACTTTCACAAGCCATGTTACCTTACAGCAAAAGTTTGGAGAACCAGAGAGAATGGAGCATGGCTGAAGGAGGCATGACACAAAGGGCAATATTTTTCAAAAGAAGAAGGAGGAGGACGAGGATGAGGACCAGGATGAGGAGGAGGAGGAGGAGGAGGAGGAGGAGGAGGAGGAGGAGAAGGAAGGGGAAGAAAGAAAGAGGAAGCAGAAGAAGGAGGAGGGAGAGAAAGAAAGAATGAATGAATCAGGAAGGAAGAGGAGGACGGGTGGGAGAGGGGAGGAGGAGGAAGAAGGAGGAGGAAGAAGAATGTAGGTGTTCCTTCTGGTTTTCCCATAGAGCCCCGTCTTCCACCTCCTCCCAGTAGAGCAGGGGACTTGTGTCCCAGGGTCATGGAGGGTCTGTCTGCAACCTGGTGGTGGGGACTACACTTGCCACAGGTCAGGGTGTGAGCCTGGGCATCTGGATACTGAGACAAGGCTGGCCAACAGCTGTCCGGCAGGAAATCTGGGCATTTGGGGAGAACATGGTAACTCTGCCTCCTCTCTTGTGCTGCAAACTTCCACCTTTTCCAGTAAAACTTTCCATTTAACCCCTCCTCCCATGTGATGCTGAAAATCTATTCCTACCCCTGACTCCATTTGGAATATAAAGACACAGATACATGAAAAAGAAAAGGGTGGGATACATAATGCAGCACTGATTAAGGAAGCTGGATGCCTCTATTACCAGAGAGCAGACCAGAACAAAGGCTATTATTACAGGTGATGAGACATACTGCATCAAAGTAGAGGGATCCATTGATCAACAGGTGTTAACCTGAAGAGATCTGTCTTGAAGAATACGTTAGGACCCAAGACAGGCTCCTCTTCTGTGAAATTTTCCTTTTGCCATAATAATAATAATAATAATAATAATAATAAACAGTTGCAATCAGGAAAAAGGAATTAAACTTAGTTTGATATTCATGTCACAGAAGTTAAGACAGCCTGCCCTGGAAGTGACAGAATCCAGTCCTGGGTCCACCACTTACCAACTGTGTGAAGGTGGCTGGATTACTTAACCCCACTCACCTTCAATTTCTCTTTTTATAAAATCAGGACGAAAGCAGGACAGATAGTTCTATAATGCTGTACGTACGTAACTGAAAGACACATGTATTCTTGTATCCAGAGCACTAACAGAAACCAAAGTAGTCGAAAATCAATAAAAACACTAGAAAAGTTAAATACTTTATGATATTTTCACAAAACATCATGGCCTATGTTTGCCAACATTAAACCCTGGGGTCTGTGTTCCTTCCTTCAAAAAGTAGGTATTGAGGGTGATTTGCTACCAGGTGGAGACCTTTTTCATCCAAAGTAGAAACTTGGTTGGGTGTTTAGCTTTCTTCATGAGTCCATTATTCTAATTCAGAAAAAATAACTCTGCAGTCCCTTCATCTATATCTATAACTTCTCCAAGCAGACATATCTATCAGGTATAGATGCTAATTCAGGTTCTACTTGTACTAAATAAAGGGACTGCAGATTTTCAGCTTTGTTCTTAAGATCTTCTCACAAGTCTTTCTTCTTAAGTATGGAAAAGGCTTGTCCAGAATATTTCAAAACATAAACATACTATAAAGTAACTTATGCATCAATACAATTTCCTTGTTACACCAATGCCATTCACTACCTACTGATGTGCATAATGTAAGTGCATCAAAGAAGAGCCTGTTGGGTTCCTGGATGACTGAACCGGATAATACCTGCAAAGCACTGATTGCTATCCCTCGTACAGAAGAAGGACTTGAGCATTTGTAATTATGGTTACTGCTGTTGATGCCATTAACACCATTTTGAAAGAGAAATGACCCGAAGCTAAAGCAAAGTGATTTATTTTACGTCCCAGTGTTTTTTACTAACCAAGTCTACTGTTCATTTCACAAAGCTAGGATTATCATGTTTGGTCAACACACAGACATGGCGGCAGTCTGGAAGAATTTTTATGGACTCTGAAGATTTGAGTCCCAAATAATTATTCTGGGAAGTTAGAAGGTAGAAAGAGAATCCTTTCTGTAGATAAAAGTGTAGACAGAACCTCTTGATCCAACTGATGGGCAATGTGTTTGGGCCTACTATTTTGAGGGAGTGGTACCCACTCTTTCCACGTCCTAACTGCAGACAATTCTGATTTTTTCTCATAGGAACTCAGATTAGATTTGATGGCAAAAAAAGGTCTTACTTCACAAATTCATACTAATAGTGATCTTTAGACTGAACACTATTTTCCTATCCCCAGAACATGTTTAACTTGATAGGAACTAAAATCGAACACACCCGTATTATAGTAACAAAATATATATTTATATTATATTCATATATATTTACATTATTATCTGATTTTGTATATTATATATCATTTTATATTATTTTATATTACATTATTCATATTGTATTATATATTATATGTAATTATACATATTAAATATATAATATTTATATATTATTTTATATCACTTTATATATCATTTTATAGTGCATTATATATCATATCTATATTTATATTAACTACATATATTTATCTATACTTTATATAGCATAAATAAAATTTGGATAGTTAATGTTTTTCCTGTGAAAGTCATTTGCTTCTTTAAATAGGCAGTTATAACACAAGTGAATTACTCTCTAAAAATGCCACGGGGGTGGCAGTGGGAGGGGGTCCATTGCCTTTCTAATTAACCTAATTCAATGAAGCTGAGAAAGTAAGTTCTACAGGGAGACAGAATAATTGCCTGTTTGGGTTCATTCCAAACATTAAAATAAAGAAAATCACTCTGTGCACAGAAACCACTTGTTGTTGCTATGAAACAATTAATTATTCAAGATATATAACCAATATGGGTTGCATAAAATCTCTTGCAACAATCTTTGCCCAGTTTAAGCCAATTGGAAGAATGCTCAGCTACATGATCTACCTGGAAGAATCCATTGCATGTTACTCCCTGCAAATGAAAACATAAACAAAGCGCCCAAATGCGTATTATTTGATCAAAACAAATTTGAAAATGGGGCACCTGGGTGGCTCAGCTGGTTAGGCATCTGACTCTTATTTCAGTTGAGGTCATGATCTCATGGTTTGTGGGTTCAAGCCCTGGGTCAGGCTCTGCACTGACAGCATAAAGCCTGCTTGGGATTCTCTGTCTCTCTCTGTCTCTGTCTCTCTCTCTCTCTCAAAAAAAAAAAAAAAAGGAAAAGAAGAAAATGAAAATGTAGCTATCTGTAGTTTTTCAGTGAGGTTAACCAGTAAGCATGCCCATGATATAGTTGTTATTGAATAAAATCTAGATTACAAGATTCACAGGCTAAGGGAGGTTCTTCTCATGTTCAAATCTGCTTCTTTGTCAAGACTTTCTAGGACTTTCCTGGAAGCAGTCTGTCTACTTTGATTTTTTTCACACTTCTCAGTTTACGGTTCTATAAAGTATACATTTCAGCTAAGAATATGTTCTTACAGCTAGATAGCTACTTGATAAACTCCTTTAGGGAAAGAAACATGAGTATTCAACAACTTCATACAAAACATAGATTTTGATTGGGCTAGGAATTGTATATTAAGGATATATTAACCACACACAATATATGCTAAAGATCGAAAATGATACCAATCAAATCAACAGCGGTTAAACTTACAAAATTACAAGTACGCTGCTTTGCAAAGTGACATTGGTCTTTTATATTTTATTCACCTCAAAAGAACAAACCATTGCCAAATGGGCAGCTTTGTTCAAGTGCACTTCACTCACATTACTTGAGGGACAAAACCTTTTACTTACATGTGATTCTTATTTCATAATGGTCAATAGTGATCCCACAAGCATGGCATGGACATACAATTATAAAACTTCAGGAATGAGATAGGTTTTTTTTTCCTTCTATCTTTCACTCTTTCCTTAGAAATTAACATGAATACCTGGCCCTCTAGACAATTGCTAGTATCTGCATTCTGTTGTGAATAAAGTATTAAGCAAATACATATGTATTATATATATTGGTGTAGAAGGTATGTTAGGCAGGTTTATTTTGTTTATATGTCATGTATACAACTAAAAATAGAATCACAGAATTTTAACCTATCCTACCATCCACCCCCTGGGTTCCCCTCCTGAGACCAATACTACACTGTATGTTAAGTAAATGAATTGAAAGAAAGAAAGAAAGAAAGAAAGAAAGAAAGAAAGAAAGAAAGAAAAGACAGAAAGAATCATAGAATTTTAGAAACAGAAGAGACCCTGCCATTTCATCATAATTTTTCATGAAAAAAATGAAGCTGACCTTCTGTTTTCTCCACGTCTTTATCCCAAGCCCTGAAAATGCCCTGACCGAGGCAGTGTAGCTCATAAACACATACCCAGGGCTGAACCCCAGTTTTCCAGTTTTATTAGTTCACAATTTAGATCTCCTTTCTCTATGCCTTGCTATCACACTGGAAACATGTAAACTTTTAAAAAAAAATATGAAATGATAAAAAACCTTGGAAATTTTGTTTTGGGATCATGGGAAACCCACACAGAGATCCTGTCAGTGCATAGATGGATTATGTGGAATTCTGTACCCTTTTATTTTCTTGACAAAACGTAAAGGGTCAAAATGGAAATAACTCTAAAGTAAAATATAGGGAGCATGGTACCATGTAATCATCAATGAACTGACCCTAGAACTAGTTTTTCCAGATTATACATAGGTATAGATATAGCCTTTGACCTTATAGCTTACCACTCATCAAAGAGAATAAAGAGCTGGCATTAAGGGATAGCCCAATAAATCTCCCGCTGAGACTGGGAGTATTAGTTTAATTAATTTATTAATTAAACTAATTTTAGTTTATTTTGTTTATTTATTATTTGTTTATTATTTATTATTTATTTATTACTATTTATTTTTTATTATTTATTTGTTTATTTATTAAACTAATATTTAGTTTATTAAATTAGTTTATTAGTTTAATAAGTGACACACTGGGGGCACCTGGGTGTCTCGGTTGCTTGGGCATCCAACTCTCGATTTCAGCTCAGGTCATGATCTCACAGTTCGTGAGTTTGAGCCCTGAGTTGGGCTCTGCACTGACGGCATGAAGCCTGCTTGGGATCCCCTCCCTTCTCCTCTCTCTGTCCCTCTCCCACTCCTGCACTCTTGCTCTCTCAAAATAAATAAATAAGCTTAAAAAAAAAAGTGAACACACTAACCCAGAGTCCCTTGGAACAACCATGGTATATACTAATGTATAATTAATACACATGAATGAATATATATTATCATGAGGAATAATGTATGTAAGCAAAGGCACATTGTTACTCAATGAATAATACTGTTCACCCTGTTGCCACTGGGAGTTTATATAGACTAAAGCATGTGAAAGGACTTATTCATTTTGTTTCATTTTTTGTGGCTAATTGGAAATATTAGCCACGATGTTTTCAAATAAAATATCACTTTTTTTTTTTTTACAACTGAGATTAAAGAAGCACAGAATATACATAAAAGTCAGGAGAAAAAAAAGAAGAAAACCATGCAGATGCAAAACATAAAATAATAGGGTAGGAGGGGGCAACAGTTGATCACTTATCACGGAGAATGTGTCACGAAGCAAAAGCCGTTTCTTCCCAGCAAAAATAAAAGTGAACAAGAGAACAAGCCCAGAAGTCATACTACTGAGGTCAAAATGCTCACCAACATCTGCTTACGCTATCAGCTGGGCCAAATGGTAAAACACAGACTAAGTAAATGACAACGTACTCAATTCATGGACATACTGAAGTGATAAAGGTTCATAACTCTTAGAATTCTGCAAGATCTTGTTACTTTCAGAACAGCAAGTTGATGCAGTTGAAGTGAAGAGACAGACTATACAATTTTTAAGTGTGATGATTATAAAAAAGGTAGTTTAAACGTGACCCACGTCTCTAGTCCCGCCCACCATTGGAAAAACCATGGACTCATCAAGCACTTGCTCACAAAAAAATCTATTTGGTTGAAGTTAGAGAAACAAAAATCACTGAAGATACTCTTTTAAAACGTGTATTAGAGATTGAGTGCTTTAAAAAGATACAAGCTAAGAAGTTCTTCAAGAGGATCAATATTTTAACCTGGTCCCCATTAGAATCATTTAGAAACCCTGAATCCCAGATTGTTCTCCAACTCTCCAACAATAAATCAAATCTCCAACAAGATAAGGATACCACTTTTTTAAATTTTTTTTGCCAAAACATCACTTGAGGATGTGCGTTTGCTTTCTCCTTTGAAATTGCAGCTGCAGGAAGTTTTCACCAGTCTTAGCTGATTTAAAAACATAAAAGAGATGAGAGGAGGAGCCAAGATGACTGAACAGCACGGAAGTTTTTTGTGTGTCTCGCGCCCATGAAATCCAGCCAGACCAACACTAAACCATCCTACACACCTCGAAGACTGACTGGAGGATTAACACAACAATCTGCACAACCTGAACCACAGAATTCAGCAGGTACACGGTGCTGAGAGGTGAACCTGGGGAGAGAGAACCCTATGGCATACAGGGAGCCACTTTTGCAGGAGGAGAGAGGAAGGAGACCCTGGGTGGGGGTGAGAATATGGGAAAAGCACCCCTCCCCGAAACCAGCTGGAGAGAAAATGGAAAATCGGAAACAGCCGCAGGGACTAAACTAAAAAGGGAAAAAGGAGAAAGGAGAGGGTTTCAATTCCATTAAGACTGTAAACAAGGGGGAGGCGAAGGCTGCAACTCCGCAGCTCCCTACCTGGCCGTGCTCTGATGGGAAGGGCGAATCCCCAGGAGCAGGGTGGGGTCCGGGAGGTTCTCGGGCCACACGGGGAAAAGCGGTTCCACTGCTGGAAGGGCACTTGGTGGAGACGGTTGAAGCCCCCTGGTCCCAGCAGACCCCAGAAAACGGCCACATTCGCTGGGGCTGGAACAAGCACCCTCGTTAAGGGTGAAGCCTGGTGCCAGATGCGTGCTGTGAGTTTCCATCATCCCTGACACGCTGCTGCTACCCTGTTTCGCGAACTTTTTCTGGGGCAGGTTGGCACCCGGCCACAGTCTTGGGCACCAGCAGCAGCAGGGTCCTGTAAGCGATCCTGGGTGCGGCGGACACTCGGCCATTGCTGGGTGAGACCCTCCCGCAGAGGGCGGAACGGGTCAAAGCCCGGTCCTTCAGAAGTAAGGGGCCGGGGAAAACAGCCTCGGCTGAGACAGAACTCGGGAGAGAAGTGCTGTCCGGGGCCTGGTCACGGACAGTGAGAAAGCGGCGTGGCCGAGGGCTGAAGACGGAGGACGGGTGCGTGACTGCTGACCCGGGAGAACAGACCAGGTAGGTGGCTGACGCCATTTGCACCTCTGCCGCGCATGCGCATACGCACCCAAGAGCACCGCAACACTCCACCCCAGAAGGCGAGCAGCGCCACCTGGTGGAGGACGGAGCCGTTACACTGAGCCCGGCCCAACTGGGCCAACCTCGCTCCTCAAGAACACAAGTCTCACCGCCTAGTTTATGGGCTATAAAGCGCTTCAGAGTCTGACTTCTGGGGAAAACAAAGTCATTTCAGTCCTATTTCAATCTGTTGGCATGTCCATCTGTTCAGTTTTCTTTCTTTTTTTTTTCTCTTTTTCACTTTTCTTTTTCTTGAATACAGAAATAAAAAAATAAATTTTTAGTTTCAAGTTTTATTAAAAATAATTAAAATTTTTTTTACTATATTTTTTACTTTTTGTAAATTTTTTCAAATTCTCTTACTTCCATCACTTGATTTCAGTCTACATCAGTGTATTCACCTTTTCAAATTTTCAAACGATTTCCTTTTCTTTTTCTTTTTCGTTTCTTTTCTTTTTCTTGAATGTGAAAGAGAAAAACTTAATTTTTACTTTCAATTTATTTTAAAAATATTTTTCTTTAAAACTTTTTACTATATTTTTGCTTTTATGTAAATTTTTTCAAATTCTATTTTACTTCCACCATTTTATCTCAGTCTACTATAGTGTAATAACTGTTTCAAATTTTCAAACGACTTTTTTTCTCTTTTTTCTCTTTTTTGCTTCGTTTCTGTTTCTTAAATACAGAAAGAGAAAAAATTAATTTTAATTTTTAATTTTTATAAAAATATTTTTCTTTAATTTTTTCTACTATATTCTGTACTTTCTTGTAATTTTTTTAAATTCTATTTTACTCCCATCATCTCATTTTAGTCTAATTCAGTGTATTCATTTTTTTCAAATTCTCAAATGATTTCTTCCACCCCCCCTTTTTTTCCCTCTTATCTGTCAAACCACTTTCAACACCCAGACCAAAACACACCTAGGATCTAGCATCATTTACTAGTTTTGTGTGTGTGTGTGTTTAATTGTTTAATTTTAGCATTTTTTAATTTTAATTTTTTAATTTTAATTTTTCTCCTTTCTCCCTTCAAAAGAACAAAACAAAGGAATTCACCCCAAAAGAAAGAGCACAAAGAAACAACAGCCAGCGATTTAACCAACACAGATACAAGCAAGATGTCTGAACAAGAATTTAGAATCACGATAATAAGAATACTAGCTAATGTCAAAAATAGATTAGAATCCCTTTCTGCAGAGATAAAAGTAAAAAATAGAATGAAATTAAAAATATTGTAGCTGAGCTGCAATCACAGATGGATGCAGCGGTGGCATGGATGGATGAAGCAGAACAGAGAATCAGCAATATAGAAGACAAATGTGTAGAGCATAACGAAGCAGAAAAAAAAGAGGGAGATTAAGGCAAAATAGCATGAGTTAAGAATTAGAGAAATCAGTGACTCATTAAAAAGGAACAACATCAGAATCATAAGGGTCCCAGAAGAGGAAGAGAGAGAAATAGGGATAGAAGGATGATGAGAGCAAATCATAGCAGATATCTTAACCTTATGCCTTAAGGAGCTGGAAAAAGAACACCAAATAAAACCCAAAACCAGTGGAACACAGGAAATAACAAAGATTAGAGCAGAAATTAATGCTATCGAAACCAAAAAAAAAAAAAAAACAAAACACTAGAACAGAACAATGAAACCAGAAGCTGGTTCTTTGAAAGAATTAACAAAATTCATAAATCACTAGCCAGTTGGATCAAAAAGAAAAAGGAATGGACTCTAATAAATAAAGTCAACAATGAAAGAGGAGACATCACAACCAACACAGCAGAAATAAAAACAATAATAAGAGAATATTATGAGCAAGTATATGCCAATAAAATGGGCAATCTTTAAAAAATGGACAAATTCCTAAAACATACACACTACCAAAACTGAAACAGGAAGAAACAGACCCATAACCAGTAAGGAACTTGAATTAGCAATCAAAAATCTGCCAAAAAACAAGAGTCCAGGGCCAGATGGCTTTCCAGGGCAATTCTACCAAACATATAAGGAAGGGTTAACACCTATTCTCTTGAAGGTGTTCCAAAAAATAGAAACGGAAGGAAAACTTACAAACTCTTTCTATGAAGCCAGCATTACCTTGATTCCAAAACCAGACAGAGACCCCACTAAAAAGGAGAACTATAGACCAATTTCCCTGATGAACATGGATGCAAAAATCCTCAACAAGATATTAGCCAACCGGATCCAACAATACATTAAAAAAAGTATTCACCATGACCAAGTGGGATTTGTACCTGGGATGCAGGGCTGGTTCAATATTCGCAAAACAATTAACGTGATTCATCACATCAATAAAAGAAAGGACAAGAAGCATATGATCCTCTCAATAGATGCAGAGAAAGCATTTGACAAAATACAGCAACCTTTCTTGATAAAATCCCTCAAGAAAGTAGGGATAGAAGGAGCATACCTCGAGATCATAAAAGCCATATATGAACGACCCAATGCTAATATCATCCTCAATGGGGAAAAAAATGAGAGCTTTCCCCCTGAGGTCAGGAATGAGACAGGGATGTCCACTCTCACCACCATTATTCAACATAGTATTGGAAGTCTTAGCCTCTGCAATCAGACAACACAAAGAAATAAAAGGCATCTGAATCGGCCAGGAGGAGGTCAAACTTTCACTCTTCGCAGATGACGTGATACTCTATATGGAAAACCCAAAAGATTCCACCCAAAACCTGCGAGAATTGATTCATGAATTCGGCAAAGTTGCAGGATATCAAATCAACGCACAAAAATCGGTTGCATTCCTATACATCAACAATGAAGCAACAGAAAGAGAAATTAAGGAAGCAATCCCATTTACAGTTGCACCAAAAACCATAAAATACCTAGGAATAAATCTAACCAAAGAGGTGAAAAACCTATACACTGAAAACTATAGAAAGCTTATGAAAAAAATTGAAGAAGACACAAAAAAAAATGGAAAAAGATTCCGTGTTCCTGGATAGGAAGGACAAATATTGTTAAAACGTCAATACTACCCAAAGCAATCTACATATTCCATGCAATCCCTATCAAAATAACACCAGCATTCTGCACAGAGCTAGAACAAATAGTCCTAAAATTTGTATGGAACCAGAAAAGACCCCGAATAGCCAAAGAAATCTTGAAAAAGAAAACCAAAGCAGGAGGCATCACAATCCCAGACTTCAAGTATACTACAAAGCTGTCATCATGAAGACAGTATGGTACTGGCACAAGAACAGACACTCAAATCAATGGAACAGAATAGAGAATCCAGAAATGGACTCACAAACGTATGGCCAACTAATCTTTGACAAAGCAGGAAAGAATATCCAATGGAATAAAGACAGTCTCTTCAGCAAGTGGTGCTGGGAAAACTGGACAGCGACATGCAGAAGAATGAACCTGTACCACTTTATTACACCATACACAAAAATAAGCTCAAAATGGATGAAAGACCTAAATGTAAGACAGGAAGCCATCGAAATCCTCGAGGAGACAGCAGGCAAAAACCTCTTTGATCTTGGCCGCAGCAACTTCTTACTCAACATGTCTCCGGAGGTAAGGGAAACAAAAACAAAAATGAACTATTGGGACCTCATCATAATAAAAAGCTTCTGCACAGCGAAGGAAACAATCAGCAAAACTAAAAGCAACCAACAGAATGGGAGATGATATTTGCAAATGACATACCAGATAAAGGGTTAGTATCCAAAATCTATAAAGAACTTATCAAACTCAACACCCCAAAAAAAAAATAATCTAGTGAAGACTTGGGCAAAAGCCACGAATAGACACTTCATCAGAGAAGACATCCAGATGGCCAACTGACACATGAAAAAATGCTCAACATCACTCATCATCCAGTAAATACAAATCAAAACCACAATGAGATACCACCTCACACCTGTCAGAATGGCTAACATTAACAACTCAGGCAACAACAGATGTTGGCGAGGATGTGGAGAAAGAGGGTCTATTTTGCATTGTTGGTGGGAATGCAAGCTGGTGCAGCCACTCTGGAAAACAGTATGGAGGGTCCTCAAAAAACTAAAAATAGAACTCCCCTACGACCCAGCAATTGCACTACTAGGCATTTATCCAAGGGATACAGGTGTGCTGTTTCGAAGGGACACAGGCACCCCCATGTTTATAGCAGCACTATCAACAATAGCCAAAGTATGGAAAGAGCCCAAATGTCCATCGATGGATGAATGGATAGAGATGTGCTATATATATGTGTAGGTGTGTGTGCATGTGTGTGTGTGTATGTGTGTACACACACATACACATATACACAGACACAATGGAGTATTACTTGGCAATCAAAAAGAATGAAATCTTGCCATTTGCAAGTATGTGGATGGAACTGGAGGGTATTATGCTAAGTGAAATTAGTCAGAGAAAGAGAAAAATCATATGACTTCACTCATAAGAGGACTTTAAGAGACAAAACGGATGAACATAAGGGAAGGGAAACAAAAATAATATAATAACAGGGAGAGGACAAAACAGAAGAGACTCAGAAGTATGGTGAACAAACTGAGCGTTAGGGGAGGAGTTGTGGGAGGGGGGATGGTCTGAATGGGTAAGTGGCACTAAGGAGTCTACTCCTGAAATCATTGTTGCACTATATGCTAATTTGGATGTAAATTTTTAAAAATAAAAAGTAAATCAAGTTAATAATAAAACATTAAAAGAGATGAGATGGAACTTTTTTTTTGAGAGAGAGAGAGTGAGAGAGAGAGAGAGAGAGAGAGAGAGAGAGAGAGTGTGTGTGTGTGCAAGGGAGGGGGGCAGAGGGAGAGAGAGAATATTAAGTAGACTCCATGCTCAGTGCTGAATGCAGAACGCTACATGAGGCTGGATCTCATAAGCCTGAGACCATGTCCTGAGCCAAAATCAAGAGTCTGATGCTTAACCGACTGAGCCACCCAGGTGCCCGAGATAGAGCTTTTAAACAGGATTTCAATATTTTAGAGAACTGCATCCAGTATATTTCTCAATGTGATCAATCAGATTGGAAGTGTGACTTAGCCATCTAGGGAAAACTGTGTTGAGGATGTTTGTCAACCCCTTTAGGTATTTGAAGAGTTTATTTGAATTTGTAATATAATTTAAAATGTTTACAAGAGTTCAATTATTATAGATGACACATACAAATCATGGTATAGAAGAATTAACTTTGTTAAACTTTTGAATTAATAGAAGTTTGATCAAAAAACAAATGAAGGTGTTTTCTCTGTTTTTACAAGCTTCCTATGTTTATTACAAGAATGATATAATTTATAATTTGAGTCCAAGGTCAAATATGATTTTATTTGAAATGTACCACTTGAATAAATTTTAGTGAAGACCCAAGCAGTTTTCTCGTGTACAGACATCCCCCTTGTTAAAAATTAAATAGGGGTGCATTGGTGGCTCAGTCCTTTGAGTGTCTGACTCATGATCTCAGCTCAGGTCTTGATCTCAGGGTCATGAATTCAAGCCCTGCATTGGGCTCCCCGCAGGAGGTAAAACCTATGCAATCAATCAATCAATCAATGAAAAAGCACCTCATTTAATATGGAATCACAGAAAGAGTTACATAGGAGAAAGGAGATGGTAAAATAAATGGGGGCAGAATTAATGGTGGTGATGAAACAATGAATCTATTTTCCAACTTCACTTATTTTTCTGTATGTTCTGAGTTTCTGGTTGTTTCAAAAGGGATTTGTATTCTAGGCAGTAAGACAGGTCCTATCACAGTGTTCTCCCATTTCTAACCTCAGATGTAATGTGGAATATTTAAAATATTTTACTATGTAGAGCAATTTGTGCAATAAGGACATTGTTATCTAGTACCTCTGGGAGACTCCTGAGTGGTCATAACTCTAAAGTTGAATCTGTTTTCTTACCTCCAAAATCATTCAAAGGAACATGCCATCAACAATAAGTGAGCTTCTTGTATGAGGAATTGGCATAAAGAATGAAGGAGGAGCGTCCTACAACTGTACTAAATTTCAGTTAGAAAGACATCACAGGAAAATATTTTATTTCAATAGGTAATTCGCCCCTGGAAGCAACCAATTCATTAGAGGACATATTTAGCCCATTTTGTGATCAAGAAAAATTTTGCTTTTTTATAGAAAAGAAGACACATATTAAGACAGTAAATTCTGTCATTCTTTGTCACAATGTCTCTGCATAGAAAGTAAATAAGCTCTATTTTTATTCTTAGCCACAAATGCACTCAAATGATAATATATTTCTAGAAAAGACTACTTCTTAAAGTACTTTTCTCAACATGGTCCTAATGACAGATTAAAAAAAAATCTGTAACAGGTGTAGGAAGATAGGTGCATCCCATGAGAAGGTGATTAAACTAAACACATTTAATTTCATAGTCTTTATAACTACTAAAGACTAATGAAGTAAACTTACTAAGTCTTATCA
Organism: Lynx rufus; assembly: GCF_022079265.1. Lineage (NCBI taxonomy): Eukaryota > Metazoa > Chordata > Mammalia > Carnivora > Felidae > Lynx > Lynx rufus. The sequence goes on along the minus strand of NW_025814840.1, from coordinate 3,221,917 downwards.
CTTTTCCATACTGTAGATAATTTCCTTTTTTTTTTTAAATCAAATAAATCAAATTAACTGAACTTCTTTCAGATATTTTTAAAAGGTTATTTTATCTGCTCGGTTTCCATGATGAAATTTAGAGAAAAGCATTCTATTCACTGCAGAAGCTGTTTTAAAACCCGAAAACAGCCCACACAGAATCTGTTACTTGGCACTTTCTTATTTAAGGGAGAGGAAGCCTGTTGAACATGATCCAATATTAACCAGAGATTCACTTGAAAGTGTCCACTTTCTGTATTTAGTTTACTAGCACCACAAATAAAATTTGAAGTTGTACAAGCTTAATTAAGACTACAAGAAAACTATTATTTTGCATTTGCATTTCTTAATAACCTAGTGTTACTTAACACCCAAGAAACTACGAATAGTCTCCTTTGCATAGGAAAAGGACTCTTCAATTAAAAATAAAACATCCTTCATGATGTTAAAAATGAAAGAGTAAAAGAATTCATTCATAACTTAAAATTACTTTCTTTTTTTAAATGTTTATTTGTGTGAGAGAGAGACATGGAGCATGAGTGGGGGAGGGGCAGAGAGAGAGACAGAGAGAGAGAGAGAGAGAGAGAGAGAATCTGAAGCGGGCTCCAGGCTCCGAGCTATCAGCACAGAGCCCGATGCGGGGCTCAAACTCACCGACTGCGAGATCATGACTGAGCCCAAGGCTCAACCAACCGAGCCTCCCAGGTGCCCCAAAATTGCTTTATTTCACAAAGTAGTAAGTTCACCAGGATTTATCTGGATCCTCGTGCTGTTCCGTAGTGAGGATCGTACACAGCATAAATTTAAACGAAGCTTCCTGGGGTGGCTGAAGTTAACAAGTCTGTTTGGAAGAAAGCCGGCCAAGCCCCATGTGCCAGGCTGAGGGCCATAAGGACTCCCTGGATCGTGGTCGTGCAAGCTCTTGTCTACAAGGAGTAGGGATAAGGCTCTCCTCACTGCCACACCTGTCACAGACCCCGTGGTTTGGTGAAGTGGGAAGAGAAGAGTCCCTGGGATCTGAGAGTGGATGTTTCCTTAGTACCTTCAATGAGACAGCTCAGATAAACAATAAGAGAGGCACTGGGTGGCTCAGTCTGTGCAAAGTCTGACTCTTGATCTTGGCTCAGGTCATGATCTCACAGTTCATGAGTTCAAGCCCCAAGTGGGCTCCTCCCTGAAAGTGCAGAGCCTGCTTGGGAATCTCTTTCTCCCTCTGTCTGTGCCTTCCTCCCTGCTCTCTCTCTCTCTCATTCTCTCTCAAAAAACAAAAGTAAACAAGAATAAAGCTGATCATGGATGGATTGTCCTAGCAAAGCAAATAAACCACAAGTTTTGAAATTAAAATAGATTCTATAGTGCTAAGATTACCCAAATTATATTATTTGGTTATCACTTCGTTATTGCAAATTGCTTAAACAGTGCCTTCTGTCACACCTCAGCTCGGTAAACTACGTGGGTTTTCTAATTCCTCTTCTGCTGTTTGTCAAACTTGTATGTGGGATACGCGGGGTCATCCTTGTAAGTAAAACCAACATGAAGTATTTTGGTCTTTATTTCTTCAAGATAATTTTCATCACCATCCTTTGGTTAACTCTTATGGTCCTATTCAGTAAAGTGTCTTTTCGTGACAAAGAGGTCCAATAAATCATATTCGTCATCAACTTACTGAAGTTACACACAATAAATCTAATGTTAAGTAAATCTAAAATGTTAATGTGTTAGTCAAGAAAAGCTTTCAATAATCATGTACATGATTATACACTGAGGCGTCAAAATGTGTTTTCTCCGAATCTGGGATAATTTTCGGTTATAGTTGGAAAATTAATCTCAAATCATCTCACGCTGTGACACGGCCACACTGCATAAGATAGCACAGGGACCTCCCACTGGTCCATTCATGGGGACCACGAGTCCATTGTCTCACACTCAGCTGTCACAGCAAATTGCTGTAAGTTTGTAACAGCTGATTCACAGGTCCCGCATGGCTCACACTTCACGTCAGAACAGTGAGGACCTTGGCAGCCCAGCACAGGCCTCCCATAGCTTCTTCTGCCGCATCAGAGCACGGCACAGGGTGGATGGACAAAGCGAACCTGGAAGCTAAAATGTGGGTTCTTCCTAAGAGGACATGAGAAGCCAACAGGCTACCGTGTCATTGCACCCGGTCCCTGAAGGTCAGCCGCTCTCGTGGTCCTCACGTAAGGGGGCACAGGAAGGGGCAAGGCGAGGGTAAAACAAGGTAGAACACAGCTGCCAGAATCCCTGTTTAGGAACTGGCCGGGAGGCCCAGGTTGTTACACAGCTGCCTTCTTCTTCCCCCACTCACTTCGTCCTCTCCTTACCTCGGCCGAGTGGGGTTTACCTGGTAGGAGGTCACAAACCTCCATTCGTGCAGGACCTGTGTCCGTGGTGGTCTTGTTTTAATGGCCTGCTGTAGTTCTCCACTGACAGGGCATTGGGGCAAGGTATGGCTAGGGGGCATCTTGGTAAACCTCTGGGGTTTATACTGGTCCTTTTTCCTCACTTGTCCGTACTGCACTTGCCTGAGGGCACCGAGACGAATCACCCCCAGCCGGTACAGAAAACACCTGCTCCCGCAAGACGTTCACCAGCACCAGAGGTTCACCGTTCACCAACGGCCAGGGGACACTCTGAGCTTCCAATTCTCTGAACCACGACTAAGTTTCCTGACGGACACATCCATCCCCGGGTGAGAGAAACTCAAATTCCACCCAGCCCAAGGTCTCACGGCAGAGAGCAAAAACGTGCTGACCTCTACTTTTGAAGGCATGACCACACACCATAGCAGAACAATAAAAGCTCACAGAATATCCTCACCTAGCTAACCCAAATCTATGACTTCAGCAGTGTATCCCCGTCCTGTCCAGGCAGCTGCGTCTGGGTGATGGAACGTGGTGATAACACCATTGAATTATGCTGTGGATGTGAGTTGTTTGCTATGCTCCCTTGCTTTAAGATGAATCCCCTGGCTGGAAATAAGGTTGTATTGCCACCATAAAATGGGAAAGACATTGGAAAAGGCATTGTGCATATGGGAGGTGATTCAGGCAGAAGCACCACAGGCAGGTAATGCAAAATCCATGCTGAACAATGTGTGGTCTTCTCCACGATAAAAGAGGGTCTACGTCCACAGACATCCAGCTAGCTCCCCTGGGGAATGGCACCATATTAGTGACTCAGATGTAGTCCCTGTGGCTGGCACATTGAACAATTAGTAATAGAAGGAACCAGGCCAGGCTTAGCGAGGCCACCTCGTTGAACCTGTATATAATTCAATTCCCATCACTGTGGTCCTTCTGCTCATCGAGTCGCTTCTTTATTCCTCTGAGGTCAGAAAACCACATTCCACGACAGCACCTTTGCCGCCATCCCTAATCTACAGAGATCGGTCTGTAGAGCTCTCCCAGGAGGCTGGGGACTCCCTTTGATAATATATTTGTCAAGCCTTGTTGTAGCGTATGTCCTCTGGGGACCCTCGAAGGGTATGAGTCTATGCTATCTTATCAGGTCACACATAAAAATAAGTCCATTTTAATTTTCCACCACCCAGAGCCTTTACACTCCTCTAAAGCAGTGGTTCTCAACATTGGTATGAATCTTCCAAGGATCTTGTTGGAATTACAAATTCTGGTTTAGAAGATATATTTAGTATTTATACTACATATGGTCTTGTTGATGCTAATGCTGTTTGCTTGCATATCCCACTTTCAATAACTAAGCTGCATCACAATGACTTGCAAAGTGTGGTCTCCAGACAGCTTCATGTGGGAACTTTTTAGAAACATATATTTATGCCTTCACCCCACACTAGCATCATCTAAATCTGAAGAGTAGGATTCAGGCATCTGTGTTTTGAGGGTCACCCATGTGATTCTGGTGTTTGCTAATGATTTAGAACCTCTGTTTGTAACATGCTGGGACAGTTACAATATTTTGACCTCATCATGTATAAGCTACCATTGAGACCTGGCTTCTATTATCCGATCTAGCAGACTATTAACACCACTTGTCAGTGTGCTAGACAGCATTCTACACCCTGAATCCAGGGTGAGGGCACTCATAAAAAATAAGTCAGCCCTGGCAAGTCTTACATTTCACTTTCTGTTATCTCGTACCTTTAGAATTCACTCCCATAGATGCTCTCTAGCTCCCTGCCAATAGGGCCTGACAATGCCCTGTACCTACTTTGGTGTATGGGCTACCTTGTTTTGAGCTGGTCTTATTTTTCTGTTTGAGCTGTCTGCAACTAACATTTCTTAGGGGCCTAGAGGTGATGAGGGCTGGGTAGATCCTGGGAAGACTCATCATCCACTTCTGAAGAAACTAAGTACAGCCATTGTAAGGCTGTTAAGAAGAGAGGAGGGTTGATTTTCTGGGGATGAGACAGAGAGACAGAGACAGAGAGAGAATGAGAAACTTTACTGACCAAAGGGTCCCGAGGAATTCAGAGATTCAATATTCTCTGCTTTGTTATTTTCCCATCTCAACAACTCGCTCATTCTTATTCAGTGCCATTTGTTGGCTTAAGAGACTTGAACATGTATAGAATTGAGGTGGACCTCTGTCTGCAAAACACATACAATTAAAAAATGGTGTAAGGCTCCTTCAAAGCTGCCATGAAGACTTTCTGGTTCTCCACACGTATTCTTATGGTATTTCATAGCTGCTAAGTTGACATTTTCCCGATGTATATATTCTCCAGTTGTCCAGAAAAACCGAATGTAACTATAATTACTACTGTTTCCATAGTGATTACAGGCTTCAGCCATTCGATTGCTCAAAACTCTACACCTGCACTTTATCTCAGGCTATTACAGGTGATAATTTGAATAATTGTCATGCCATCCTTGGCACGGATTAACCATCTGCTGTTTGGAGTTCCCAACTCCAGGAATGGAGATGATCCCTGACTTCCCAAATATATGCACAATGCAATCCAAGAGCCTCCTTTCAAGTTTCTTTTCTCTTGGAGGGGGGAATTCAAGCACCAATCGCTGTATTGGTTGGCATACTGGCAGAAAAGAACACCCTCGGGTTAGGTTAATCTAATACGGGTTTAGTGAAGGAATGCTTGACAGAGGTGCATGCAGGGTATAGGAAACTACAAGGGGTAATGTCATACACTGAAAACACAAGAGATACGCAAAAGAGAAAGTTACCAGAAAACAAAACAAAACAGACTCCCAAAAGGAGAATGTAAAAGCCACACTTGGAGAAGAAGGCGCCAGCCTGGGGAGCTAAGAGAAGATACACCTGGCACTGACTCCTCACTGTTGCCACAGTTTCTTTTTACTTTGCCCTTTGGTGGAAACCAATAGAAAGTCAGAGGGCTCAGGAGACTTTAGATGTGACTCACATCACGGCATGCAGGTGGACACTGGGCGTGAAGGGCAAACGTCTGTGTCTGCATACTTATCTCCTCAGAGCAAGGTCATCTTTCCTGAATATATCTTGTTGAAAGAATCTGAGAGCAGTTCATTAGGGAACACAGATTCAGGCAGAATTAAGAGGGAATTTGTGAAATAAAAGTTGAGTGATAGGCTTACAACAGTAAGGACCATGTAGTATGAGGCATCATAGAGCTGGGGTGTCTGACATTATTTACTGTAGTTTTCTCCGCGTGTCCATGTAAAATCATTTCTGATTTGTCTAATTTGCATTATATATGCTTTGCTTCCATCTCAATCTATCCTCCTATCAGAACTGCAAACACCTTTTTAAACTCATGCTTAAGAAAAACAAATGTATTTAGAGTCCATAAAGAACAAGATTCTGTTGTGAGCAATACAAGTTATGCTCACGAACTTAGATCCTACTGACAGTACTTGTAAGATTATATAATCTTACAGCATTTTTGTCGAACATGCCATAAATATTAAAAAAAAACCCTCATTGAGTTGTTTTTATAAGAATGTACAATATTCCATTTAACAATCCCGCTACCTACTTTTTTTTTAATTAGAAGAGAACTCCTAGGCTACCACTAAAGAAGTCTCTATGGTCTCCAGTGAATGGCATTGAGGATTCCCATTTGGTTGAGTGTTGGATCTACTCCCAAGTAGGGCAGTGGGCTCTCCTTTCTCGAGAATAAGTTAGGTGTAACCTTCTTTGGATGGAGTCAGTTTGCTGACCACGTGTGCCATACACTTCACCTTAGGAAGTATTTCCTCTTATCTCTAGGTGAATCCCTCCACAGCATGACTACATGGCCCCGTAAAATTCCCTTGCTCTCATAGCTAATGAAAACGGCATTAATCTAATGAAAGTACATTCAAAATGACGTGCTCATCACATGACATGGTTCTGTTAGGGACTGGAGAATTTTCACTCCACAGAATAACTCCTCAAAAGAATAGCTCCCACACTCTCTTCCACAACCTGTCCTTAACATGCTTCTGAACATAACCCCTGACACTGCCCCCCGAGAACACCTCTTGTCTTGGATACAGTGGCCTCCGTGTTGTTGAATTCAGTAACCAGTCATCAACCTTCAACTTTGTTTACCAGCAACATTTCACACAATCACGTTCTCCTTCATATCACCTTGTCACCTACCTTTTGGAACACCACACTCTTCAGACTCACTTCCACATCACTGTTGGCCCCTCTCATTTATCCTGTTCTTTCTATACCTTCTTTCTTTCTGATGTTCTCATTCAAGGCTATCCATACCCTTGACTCAGGACTCCCAAATGTAAATCTCAGGCCCAAGTGTCATTCCTGGAACAAGCTACACATCCTAACTGCCCCCTCCACTCAGATGTCTACTAAGCCAATCCAGTGGAGATCTGACCAAAATGAGCTTTGGATCTTTCTGTACATTTCTATGTCTCTTCCTCTTGTTGTCTTTCTCACATCAGTCAAAGGACACTCCTTCTTTCCAGGCTTTCCAGGTAGAATCATTCTTAGTCATTGTTGATTCACTGTCCCTCATGCGCCACATCCAGTTTGTGAGAAAATACTATTATATATAAAATATATCCAGATTTGATTTTTTCTACTCCTTTTATTGTTACCAACTTGGTCTATGTCAACATCTCTTGCCTAGAGTATTGCAGTAAATTCCGTGATGATCTTCCTCTTTTAGACGTTGTTCTGTTTCAGACCATTCTCAACACAACAGAAAACATAAGTCAGCTTAAAACTCCCTAGTGGCTCCCAATGGCCTTGAAAATAAAAGCCAAATCCTTATATTGTTCTAAAATCCCTGGCTTAATTTTGTCTCTTCAGCCATTTGCCTAGAAGATATTTGTCCAATACATGAAGCCGTCTCCCAGCTTAGCACGCTTGTCCTCGCCCTCTACCTGGACCTTCCTTCTACAAGACACGTCCTCATACATACCACACAACAAACCATACTAAGTGATATTTTCCTGTTCCCTATAGCAGGTTTTGTTTTTCCTCCTGGGCTGACTGTTTTACGATCCATTGGGAATTATAGTTTTCTTAAGTAATGGATTTCTTTCCAACGCATAGGCATTTTGAGATTTGTATCTGGAAATATTTATTTTTGACTGGCTATCAGAGAGCTTAGATGTAGAAGCCTGTCTCATCACTAACAGGTGAATGTGTTATCATAATATGCATTCTCTTAGCCTCAACTTTCACTCTATCTTATCACCATCTTTATTTTCTTCTTCCTCAATGTTCGTTTGTGTTATAATATTTTATGCATTTAAAAGTTAACCAGCAGAATAAGTGTGATATAGAAGGAGGGATGCAAATAGGCTTATACATTATTTCTTCTTCTTTTGCCGTTGTTGTTCTTGCTTTTCTTTTCTTGGAGTTGTGGCTATTGGAGCTGATACATAGCCCGCTGTTTCAACAAGCAAAATTATGGTCAGTACAAGACAATTAAAAGAGCTTCTCAAGGGGTGCCTGGGTGGCTCAGTCGGTTACGCGTCCAACCTCGACTCAGGTCATGATCTCACGGTCCGTGGGTTCAAGCCCTGCGTCGGGCTCTGTGCTGACAGCTCAGAGCCTGGAGCCTGCTTTGGATGCTGTGTCTCCCTCTTTCTCAGCCCCTCCCCTGCTCATGCTTTCTCTGTCAAAAATCAATAAACATTAAAAATAAAACATAAAAAAAAGCTTCTCAAATACTGAAATGGGTCAAAGCCATCTTATTTTCTCACCTGCTCTAAGAATTCTTACTTAGTGGGGTGCCTGGGTAGCTCGGATGGGCGTCCGACTTCAGCTCAGGTCATGATCTCACTGTTTGTGAATTTGAGCCCCTTGTCGGGCTCTGGGCTGACAGTTCAGAGCCTGAAGCCTGCTTCCGATTCTGTGTCTCCCTCTCTCACTGACCCTCCCCGGCTTACACTCTGTCTCATTCTCTCTCAAAAATAAATAAGCATTTAAAAAAATTAAAAAAAAATTCTTACTTAGCACTGCATGGCGTATGTTGTATGCGCCCAGGTTTCTGTTAGCAATCTCCCTCACCATAAGCTCTGCTTACACTGAGATGGTTACTGAAAGTCTTCATCTCTCTCTGTGAGACAGTACTTGTACTCTGGGTTCAGACTGCAGACAAATCCCTGCTCGTGTGCATCGGAAGCCGTGTGTGTGTGTGTGTGTGTGTGTGTGTGTGTGTATGCAAGTGCGTGTGTATAACAAAGAGAGCCAAGAATGGGGAAAAATTATATAAGTTTTTAGAAAAATGAACATGTGCACACGTCCACTCACATGTATTATTAGAAACCTATTTATATGCACAAACAGCCTCTTCTGTTTGAAATGTAGAGTGTAACAATAGGATAAATTTAAGAGTGAGGAATGCTTTTCTCCCATGTCTTTACAGCTGTCTGAGCTTCATGAATCCCCTGGGAATCTGGCACAGGGTTAGCAATCAGAGAGCGCTGTCCTAGAATTATGAACTTGAGTCCCAGAAGGAAAAGGGGGTTCCATTTCATGTGGCTGCAGTTAAAATTTTTTCAATGTTTATTCATTTTTTGAGAGAGAGAGAGAGACAGAGACAGAGAAAGACAGAGCAGGAGCAGGAGAGGGGCAGAGAGAGAGGGAGACACAGAATCGGAAGCAGGCTCTAGGCTCCCAGCTGTCAGCACAGAGCCGGATGTGGGGCTTGAATTCACAAACCACAAGATCATGGACACCCAACCTGAGCTAGCCAGGCGCCCCAGCCGTAGTTCAAATACAGAGCTCAGGTTTGCTGTTTTTGTAGAAACTTGTTCTGGAGGACAGGAAACAGATGCGCATACGCACAGAGGTGTGTGATGGCACCGAAGTCATAGTATGGAGTAGGGAATGATGACGTAGGAGGGGTTAACTGCGCTCAAGACGGTAGCTTATGGTGTTCATTCTGGCACTAAGTTATTCCATGTGACACTCCTGTATTCTCTCATCAGACTCCGCGTAACTCAGGCATATCTGTGTTTATATAATCCCGAGGAAATATTTCAATATTTATAAAATAATTACAAAAGTACTACTTTTTGTAATGTACAGTAAACTAAAGGTTGTCCAATTAAGTATATTCAGCTAATTTTGTTTGGAAGTTCGTTTACATAATGCTATATGTCTACCAGTAATCATATGAGGAGAAAATCAACACAGTGAATGACTAAAGCATATACTAAGCCACATTTTCATTTCTTCATTAGCTTTATTTATAGGAGGAATACACAGGATTCAAGAGACAGTAAGTAAAAGATGCTACTCAAGACTATTCACATTATACAATAATTTACGTTCCTTACCCTCAGGCTAAGCATGTTTTGCTTGAACAATGATTCCGATATAGCAAAAGACTAGAAGATCATGTAACAGATGTTCAGAACTAATTGTACATGCTAAGTGCTTCTCTCTCATTTTCTCTGGGGATATTCAATGATAATCACTCCTCTATTCCTCTTAAATTCTACATATTTTTCTCATTTCATGTCTCCTCTTAACATTTGAGACATGGATGAACCTCATTGCTACCACTGCCATCTCTGGACCCCAGGGGCTTTATTACATACCATTCCATTTTTAAACCTCTTCTTTACCTTCAAGCTAAGACCCTCATCCAACAATGAAAAATTCTTACGTTAATAGTGGTAATTTCCTTCTGTCGAAGCCTTAAACCTATACCTGAACATCCAATGTACTAAGCAGAATACATTAATGGGAAATCACCCATCACCGTTGACATATATACAAACACACATGCACATGGTGGGGGAGGGAAGAGGGAGAAAGATGGGGGGGAGGGGGCGAGACACAGCGAGAGTGAATGCTGAGAAGGGCAGCAATCTTAGCACAAAATTTGTTTTCATGACACAAAGGATTCTGAGACGTGAATGCCAGCATGATGGTATTGGGATTGAGAAGGACTTGAAAAGACATGAATAGAGTCCTCGCTTCCTCAATATAATAGTGATTGTTCATGGATATGTTGCTAATCTCACTCTTAAAAGTTTTGACAAGGCAGAACTGTTGTCTTACTGCATAGAGGAAGAAACGGCAGTAGGCTAAAAACGAGGATAACGTTTTTTCCTCTACGAACCTAACCATTTTATAAATGTATTAACTCTCCTCTGCTTTTGTAATCTCCTACATTTCCCAAATTGACTTTTTTAATACAAAAAATAATGACGCAGCATTCTAAGTCATTTATCTTATTCCTGTTTCCTTATAAAACGTAATGAGATGCCTATCAAAGAACTTGCATTGTTGCAAAATGAGAAAGCTTCGCATCCAGCCAGAGTGTGCCTAAGAAAAGTGCATCACAATAGTTTATCATCAATGTGATTGAAATTCTTAACATAATTGTTAAGTTCTGAGAGAATTTTAATTGATTTAAGATGAGTGGCTCCTTTCCACTTGAATTTAGATTCAGACACTCTGCAAGTCTGTATATTTTAAATCTACATAAAGTCAGCCTCACCACATGCAAGCTGTGGGCAAACTCTGCTCTAATCAAACTAGAGCTTTGAGGTCTGGTCAATTTCTAAGTAAAAGCAGAGGACTTGTAAGCTTGTTGAATAGGGCAATTTAACAGTCTCCCTGGTTGTTATACTAGAGAAATTACAACACCTGTCATTGGGGCTACTGTGTTGGGTGGTTGACAGTTTCTTTCTCAGCAATGTCTCTAGTGAAATAGACATAACACCAGGAGGTACTATCAAGTTCTTAGCACGTAACACATTATTTGCTGGGAGAGATGCTCTGGAAACTTAACAGTCACCATGAAAGCTAGGGAAACAGTAGGGACTACGCAAAATGGAATACAGAACAAGAACACCAGATTTGTTGCTGAATTCTAGGGGAAAAAGGTACAGGAGAATACATCACTCAGATCACCCATCTTCGGCTTATTTCTCAAGCTTCATTTCTTTCACATATATTCCCATTCACAAACTTCATAAATGAAACTGGAGGGCCTTCATGTTATTTTTGAAATATAATCTACTGTGTCCTGTCTCTAAAAATGTTGTATCTACCATTTTGATCCACACAGTGTCCCTTTCTTCATCAAGCTTTACCTCATATTCTCAGTATAAAAATCCCCCTCACTTCTTTGTAGAGAAAACACAAATAGACACTGTAACACAATTCCTAATGCTCTTAATATACACAAACCTGTAGCTATTAATGCACACGTCATTTCAACTTCCTGGTTGCCCAATTGTGATGCACAAAGTTGTTCTGAAATGTTTTGTACTGGCCATGCCACCTAGTATTACACTCATACAGTGTGGCTTAAAGCATGTTCTGAGATGGAAAAAGGAAAGAAGGGATGTGAAGATGAGGGAAGGAGAGGGAGATATGGAGGGGGAAGGGGAGGGGGGAGGGGGATAGGAGGGAGGAAGGGAGAAGGGAGGGAGGGAGAGGAGGAAGGGAGGGAAGGAGAAGGGGGATGGGAGAGGGGAAGGAGGACAAGTAAGTAAAAGAAAGAGTGATGAAAAATAAAGGAAATGAATATATGGATAAGCAAGTCTCAAACCCAAATACAGTATAACTCTACAATTAGAATACTTTTCATGCACAATAAAATTTGAACAGATTATAAAGAAAGTTAAAAATATATGTAATACTTTTGCCTTCATTATAGCCCATTTAAAAACAAAATCTGGCATTAAGACAGAATTAGTGCCATAAATTACATGAATTACATTCATCTTCACATTCTTGGTCCAACATATGATACTATAGTACATGTTATATTACCTGATATGTAGACTTCTTAGACAAAACACATAAATAAAAAGGGAAAAACTGCTTTTTCCTTTTTTGTGAATATTACACACCCATGTAGATACATATGAAAATATGGTTATAGAAAATATACTGCCTTATATTAAGTTTTTCTATCTTGTAACAATATATGAATATACCACTTTCAAAGTACTTAATTGTGCTAATGAAATGATTTATTAAGTCCCATAAGGGCATTTAATACCTTTCGGCATATAAATACTCAACATCTGATTGCAGATGGATTATATGAAAGTGTACATGCGCATGCATGTGTGTGTGTGAGCAGGTGCACATACATGTGTGTGTATGTGTGGGTGCATGTGTGTGGGGGTGCACGTGTGTGTGTGTGCTTGTGTGCATGTGTTGAGAGGAGTCATTTATAAAAAAGGTTCCTACTGAACCAATATGCCTATGTAGTATTTTCCTGCTGAGAGAATCATGGTAGTAACACAAAGTTCACATTCATTCTCTTTTCAGCGCTGTTTTTTTTTTCTTTTTTCTTTTTTCATTATCATTCTTAAAATCACTTTCCTGTTAGCAGTTCACATGAAATATGGGGGAAATGTCACTTTTTAAATTCTGGAAATTAATGTGCAAATGCAGAGTAGGAAAAGGCAGAGACATATCTTGAGATATTTTTCATGTGGAGCACAGATATATCCTAATAAAATATAAGCATTAAGGAGTACTCAGACTGGTGGAAAGGTGAAGGTCACAGCTCAAAATACGATTTTAAGTAAAAGAGAATTTGAAAACAAGTATGGATATGACACACTTCTTTTCTAGTATGTTCTTCCCAAATATCCCCACAGTGAAAAATACTCCTACAAATAAAAGTTGAAAAAGAATCTACACACTATTCCTTGTCTCAGTATTATTAAATGTATTTTAGGTAATTTTATTCTACAATACTGCGTATCTTTGAATTCCTCCATAACTGCTTTTGAATCACAATGAAAAGTCGAACTGATCAACATGGACTTAAAATTCCTGTTCACTCAGGTGGGCTCTACTCTAGACAGGTGTCCTCCTGACTCTAGGGTCTGACTTCCCTTCCAATAGAGCACTTCCTTTAAAAAACTTCCAGTGTAAATTCCCCCTCTGCCTCTTTGAGATGTAAGTTTTCTCCAGCGTCTTGCTGGGTTTACAACCCAGGGATGTCTCTCTCATAGCCATCCTCTTAAAGTATAACCAGCAAGCAAGATAGTGCCCTGTCCCCCAGTCCCTTAGGAAAAGAGGAACCGAGCTCCCCAGAGCAACGATTAGCAAACACAGAAGGCCTAATCACATGGGCCAGCCTCCCCATTCTTGGGTACTTTTCTACTAGTGTTTACCCCAGAATAAAAACTCTCTTGTCCTTTGTTTCAAAACTGATGAGTTCAGTTTCTGTCCTCTATTGCAACCATCTTGAATAAAGTCTTCCTTGACTGTTTAACTCCGTACAGTACAAGTTTTCTTTGACATAACCGTAATGAGTCAAAACTTGTTTTGGAATCAGGTTCCATTTTGGAACATATTCGCATATTCTAAAAATGCAGAATGATCACAAAGGAAACTAAAATTCAAATATACGTGTTTACAAACATTATACCCATCAAACCTGGCACTACATATCAAAGGTATAGAAAGTCACAATAAAAGTTTTCGTATTAAAGAGTTTTTCTAAATGTACTGGATATGATAATGTGCCTACAGTTAAAAAAATATTCTTGTAGACTGGCCTAAATATACTTGTGCAAAACAGAACTCTGAGTTATCATGGCAAGTATTTTAGACCTTTCAAAATTAGGATTATCTGTTTGAAAGTAATGGTACAAATTCCTCTAGGTTCTTAAAAGTTAGAGGCAGGCTTCATGGTGACCTGTTCAATGATCTGTTGCCCCTTGTATTTCAAATACTCAGCTGAATCAGGTTTTACTAAGTCAATCTGAATGTGTCAGTAGGTCATCGGTATGAGTGTTTGTTATTACTGAAACTGTCTTATGCAATGCTCACTAGAAATAATTTTTAAGTCTTAGCTCAGGAAGAAATTAGATGCTAAGATGTTTTAAGTGATTGTTTCAATGTCAGACTTATTCCTAAATAATTTGCTTAATTTTCACTTCAAAATCCAGATTTCATACACAGAAAGAAATCAAAATTAATTTTTAAATGTATTCCTAAAAACAGAAAGAGTGCATATGATTTGTATTTTTTTAGTGTTTATGATTTTTAAATTGTGTTTTGTTCTGGTTTTCATTACAACTTCAACATAGAAATACCATAAAAGGAAATCTGTAAATGATTTATGCCATCCTCCTGAGGTAGAGTTATGTCACATACATCAGAAAGCACAGCTCCACGCCTCTGTATCTCAGTGTAAACTCTCATCAGTCAAGAAGTAACCCCAGGGATGCTCACAAACAATGACTGAGATTCCCATATCTATCAGTTTTATGCACCATATAATTTTGCCAACAATGGTAGCCAATATATTATAGTTTAGGTGTAAAATGACAATGACAAAAGTCATTCAAATGGGGTACTTTTAGAAAAAGCCAAGAGTACTTCGATGACAGGAAGTTCTGAGAGCTGGAAATAAGGATTGGAATGGGGTAGGACATTAATGTGTGGTGGGTCCCACCTGCCAAGAGCAAGGCACCGGACTGTGTTTTCCACAATCTTGATGAGAAGGAGGTGAGGGAGATCTCTGAGAACTGAGTTCATGGGATTTAGCGAAATTTGTTGGCTGGTGTCTGACTAGAGGTTGAAATTTTAAAGTTTAGGGGGAAGGTCTCGATGAAGGTCTTTTTCAAGATATTACAGGGCTGCAGTTGGCGGGGTGGTAACTGGGCATTCCAACTAAAGATAGGTCTAAAGTGTGTACTTCCTGACACAGATGTAGGCCACCCAGAGAATAAGAATAAAATGATCTTAGGTCCAGCCCTAGAGAGCCACCAAGAAGAGTAAGATGCTGGGCAGCACAGCCCAACCCACAGCAATAGCGACAGTGGGCAGCTAAACTCAGAATGCACCACCTGTTTGATCCAGGAATTATCTACTGTTGGGAGCCTCCAAAGAAGCTACCCAAAGGGTTCCCAGAATGATTCTCAATGGTAGGCAAAACCAGCCCAAGGTAGTATGGCAATAGGACCATTCATTCCTCGTCCCTCTCCTACTTCTCCCAGAGTCAAATCTCGAGAGGTGAAAGTCTTAGCAACTTGGAGGAACAGGTAGAGAAGAATAAAGTAAAGAGACAGCAAAATTGTCAAACCCCAGAATCCAAGGCAACGAGGAAGAATCAGGCCCTCAAAAGTGATATTCTTGGGGGGAAAAATACAGTTGATTTCCATTAAACCTTGCAAGTATTGTATGTTTAATGTATTTCAGGTAGGAGTATTGGTTTTATTAAAGAATAGTGTTAGCAAAATGATCTGAAGAAAGGAATGTGAACATAATAACCATTAAAAACTATCTATTCAGGTTTTCGGAAGATGGCGGCATAGGAGGACGCTGGGCTCACCGCGCGTCCTGCTGATCACTTAGATTCCACCTACACCTGCCTAAATAACCCAGAAAACCGCCAGAGGATTAGCAGAATGGAGTCTCCGGAGCCAAGCGCAGACGAGAGGCCCACGGAAGAGGGTAGCAAGGGCGGAGAGGCGGTGCGCGCTTCACGGACTGGCGGGAGGGAGCAGGGGCGGAGGGGCGGCCTGCCGGCCAAGCAGAGCCCCAAGTCTGGCTTGCAAAAGCGGAGGGGCCAGACGGAGTGTTTTCCGACAGCGAGCGGGACTTGATATCTGGAAGGTTATAAGCTAACAGCTCTGCTCAGAAAGCGGGAAGGCTGGAGGACAAAGGGAGGGAGAGTTGCTGAGCCCCGGAAGACAGAGCTCAGTTTGTTGGGGAACAAAGGCTCTCACCAGCGCCATCTCCCTCGCCTATCCGCCAGCCAAAATCCCAAAGGGAACCGGTTCCTGCCAGGGAACTTGATTGCTCCGCGCAAACACCCAACGCTACAGAGCCACCCCTCCAGCAACGGGTCTGACTCCCGCCCGCTGCCACAGGGCCCCTTCTGAAGTGGATCACCTAAGGAGAAGCAAGCTAAGCCTACCCCTCCTGCCCCCGTGCACCTTGCCTACCCACCCCAGCTAATACGCCAGATCCCCAGCATCACAAGCCTGGCAGTGCGCAAGTAGCCCAGACGGGCCACGCCGCCCCCACAGTGAATCCCGCCCCTAGGAGAGGGGTAGAGAAGGCACACACCAGTCTGACTGTGGCCCCAGCGGTGGGCTGGGGGCAGACATCAGGTCTGACTGCGGCCCCGCCCACCAACTCCAGTTATACACCACAGCACAGGGGAAGTGCCCTGCAGGTCCACACCTCCAGTTATACACCACAGCACAGGGGAAGTGCCCTGCAGGTCCGCTCCACGCCAGGGACTATCCAAAATGACCCAACGGAAGAATTACCCTCAAAAGAATCTCCAGGAAATAACAACAGCTAATGAACTGATCAAAAAGGATTTAAATAATATAACAGAAAGTGAATTTAGAATAATAGTCATAAAATTAATCGCTGGGCTGGAAAACAGTATAGAGGACAGCAGAGAATGTATTGCTACAGAGATCAAGGGACTAAGGAATAGTCAGGAGGAGCAGAAAAACGCTTTAAACGAGATGCAAAATAAAGTGGAAACAACCACGGCTTGGACTGAAGAGGCAGAGGAGAGAATAGGTGAACTAGAAGATAAAATTATGGAAAAAGAGGAAGCTGAGAAAAAGAGAGATAAAAAAATCCAGGAGTATGAAGGGAAAATTAGAGAACTAAGTGAGACACTAAAAAGAAATCATCTATGCATAATTGGTATTCCAGAGGAGGAAGAGAGAGGGAAAGGTGCTGAAGGTGTACTTGAAGAAATAATAGCTGAGAACTTCCCTGAACTGGGGAAGGAAAAAGGCATTGAAATCCAAGAGGCACAGAGAACTCCCTTCAGATGGAACTTGAATCGATCTTCTGCACGACATATCATAGTGAAACTGGCAAAATACAAGGATAAAGAGAAAATTCTGAAAGCAGCAAGGGATAAACATGCCCTAACATATAAAGGGAGACCTATAAGACTCGTGACTGATCTCTTTTTTGAAACTTGGCAGGCCAGAAAGGATTGGCAGGAGATCTTCAATGTGTTGAACAGAAAAAATATGCAGCCGAGAATCCTTTATCCAGCAAGTCTGTCATTTAGAATAGAAGGAGAGATAAAGGTCTTCCCAAACAAACAAAACCTGAAGGAATTCGTGACCACTAAACCAGCCCTACAAGAGATCCTAAGGGGGACCCTGTGAGACAAAGTACCAGAGACATCACTACAAGCATGAAACCTACGGACATCACAATGACTCTAAACCCGTATCTTTCTATAATAACACTGAATGTAAATGGATTAAATGCACCAACCAAAAGACATAGGGTATCAGAATGGATAAAAAAAATAAGACCCATCTATTTGCTGTCTACAAGAGACTCATTTTAGACCCGAGGACACCTTTAGATTGAGACTGAGGGGATGGAGAACTATTTATCATGCTACTGGAAGCCAAAAGAAAGCTGGAGTAGCCATACTTTTATCAGACAAACTAGACTTTAAATTAAAGGCCGTGACAAGAGATGAAGAAGGGCATTACATAATAATCACAGGGTCTATCCATCAGGAAGAGCTAACAGTTATAAATGTCTATGCGCCGAATATGGGAGCCCCCAAATATATAAAACAATTACTCACGAACATAAGCAACCTTATTGATAAGAATGTGGTCATTGCAGGGGACTTTAACACTCCACTTACAGAAATGGATAGATCATCTAGACACAGGATCAATAAAGAAACAAGGGCCCTGAATGAGACACTGGATCAGATGGACTTGACAGATATATTTAGAACTCTGCATCCCAAAGCAACAGAATATACTTTCTTCTCGAGTGCACATGGAACATTCTCCATGATAGATCATATACTGGGTCACAAAACAGCCCTTCATAAGTTTACAAGAATTGAAATTATACCATGCATACTTTCAGACCACAATGCTATGAAGCTTGAAATCAACCACAGGAAAAAGTCTGGAAAACCTCCAAAAGCATGGAGGTTAAAGAACACCCTACTAAAGAATGAGTGGGTCAACGAGGCAATTCGAGAAGAAATTAAAAAATATATGGAAACAAACGAAAATGAAAATACAACCATCCAAACGCTTTGGGATGCAGCAAAGGTAGTCCTGAGAGGAAAATACATTGCAATCCAGGCCTATCTCAAGAAACAAGAAAAAATCCCAAATACAAAATCTAATAGCACAGCTAAAGGAAATAGAAGCAGAACAGCAAAGGCAGCCTAAACGCAGCAGAAGAAGAGAAATAATAAAGATCAGAGAAGAAATAAATATAGAATCTAAAAAACCTGTAGAGCAGATCAATGAAACCAAAAGTTGGTTTTTTGAAAAAATAAACAAAATTGACAAACCTCTAGTCAGGCTTCTCAAAAAGAAAAGGGAGATGACCCAAATAGATAAAATCATGAATGAAAATGGAATTATTACAACCCATCGCTCAGAGATACAAACAATTATCAGGGAATACTATGAAAAATTATGTGCCAACCAATTGGACAACCTGGAAGAAATGGACAAATTCCTAAACACCCACACTCTTCCAAAACTCAATCAGGAGGAAAGAGAAAGCTTGAACAGACCCATAACCAGCGAAGAAATTGAATCGGTTATCAAAAATCTCCCAACAAATAAGAGTCCAGGACCAGATGGCTTCCCAGGGGAGTTCTACCAGACGTTTAAAGCAGAGATAATACCTATCCTTCTCAAGCTATTCTAAGAAAGAGAAAGGGAAGGAAAACTTCCAGACTCATTCTATGAAGCCAGTATTACTTTGATTCCCAAACCAGACAGAGACCCAGTAAAAAAAGAGAACTACAGGCCAATATCCCTGATGAATATGGATGCAAAAATTCTCAATAAGATACTAGCAAATCGAATTCAACAGCATATAAAAAGAATTATTCACCATGATCAAGAGGGATTCATTCCTGGGATGCAGGGCTGGTTCAACATTCGCAAATCAATCAACGTAATAATTCACATTAATAAAAGAAAAGATAAGAACCATATGATCCTGTCAATCGACACAGAAAAGGCCTTTGACAAAATTCAGCATCCTTTCTTAATAAAAACCCTTGAGAAAGTTGGGATAGAAAGAACATACTTAAACATCATAAAAGCCATTTATGAAAAGCCCACAGCTAACATCATCCTCAATGGGGAAAAACTGAGAGCTTTCCCCCTGAGATCAGGAACATGACAGGGATGCCCACTCTCACCGCTGTTGTTTAACATAGTGTTGGAAGTGCTAGCATCAGCAATCAGACAACAAAAGGAAATCAAAGGCATCAAAATTGGCAAAGATGAAGTCAAGCTTTCACTTTTTGTAAATGACATGATACTATACATGGAAAATCCGATCGACTCCACCAAAAGTCTGCTAGAACTGATACATGAATTTAGCAAAGTTGCAGGTAACAAAATCAATGTACAGAAATCAGTTGCATTCTTATACACTAACAATGAAGCAACAGAAAGACAAATAAAGAAACTGATCCCATTCACAATTGCACCAAGAAACATAAAATACCTAGGAATAAATCTAACCAAAGATGTAAAAGATCTGTATGCTGAAAACTATAGAAAGCTTATGAAGGAAATTGAAGAAGATATAAAGAAACAGAAAGACATTCCCTGCTCATGGATTGGAAGAATAAATAGTGTCAAAGTGTGAATACTACCCAAAGCTATTGACACATTCAATGCAATCCCAATCAAAATTGCACCAGCATTCTTCTCGAAACTAGAACAAGCAATCCTAAAATTCATATGGAACCACAAAAGGCCCCGAATAGCCAAAGGAATTTTGAAGAAGAAGACCAAAGCAGGAGGTATCACAATCCCAGACTTTAGCCTCTACTACAAAGCTGTCATCATCAAGACAGCATAGTATTGGCACAAAAACAGACACATAGACCAAAGGCATAGAATAGAGACCCCAGAACTAGACCCACAAACGTATGGCCAACTCATCTTTGACAAAGCAGGAAAGAACATCCAATGGAAAAAAGACAGTCTCTTTAACAAATGGTGCTGGGAGAACTGGACAGCAACATGCAGAAGGTTGAAACTAGACCACTTTCTCACACCATTCACAAAAATAAACTCAAAATGGATAAAGGACCTGAATGTGAGACAGGAAACCATCAAAACCCTAGAGGAGAAAGCAGGAAAAGACCTCTCTGACCTCAGCCGTAGCAATCTCTTACTCGACACATCCCCAAAGGCAAGGGAATTAAAAGCAAAAATGAACTACTGGGACCTTATGAAGATAAAAAGCTTCTGCACAGCAAAGGAAACAACCAACAAAACTAAAAGGCAACCAACGGAATGGGAAAAGATATTTGCAAATGACATATCGGACAAACGGCTAGTATCCAAAATCTATAAAGAGCTCACCAAACTCCACACCCGAAAAACAAATAACCCAGTGAAGAAATGGGCAGAAAACATGAATAGACACTTCTCTAAAGAAGACATCCAGATGGCCAACAGGCACATGAAAAGATGCTCAACGTCGCTCCTCATCCGGGAAATACAAATCAAAACCACATTCAGATATCACCTCACGCCAGTCAGAGTGGCCAAAATGAACAAATCCGGAGACTACAGATGCTGGAGAGGATGTGGAGAAACGGGAACCCTCTTGCACTGTTGGTGGGAATGCAAATTGGTGCAGCCACTCTGGAAAACAGGGTGGAGGTTCCTCAAAAATTAAAAATAGACCTACCCTAGGACCCAGCAATAGCACTGCTAGGAATTTACCCAAGGGATACAGGAGTACTGATGCATAGGGGCACTTGTACCCCAATGTTTATAGCAGCACTCTCAACAATAGCCAAATGATGGAAAGAGCCTAAATGTCCATCAACTGATGAATGGATAAAGAAATTGTGGTTTATATACACAATGGAGTACTACAGGGCAATGAGAAAGAACGAAATATGGCCCTTTGTAGCAACGTGGATGGAACTGGAGAGTGTGATGCTAAGTGAAATAAGCCATACAGAGAAAGACAGATACCATATGGTTTCACTCTTATGTGGATCCTGAGAAACTTGACAGAAACCCATGGGGGAGGGGAAGGAAAAAAAAAAAGAGGTTAGAGTGGGAGAGAGCCAAAGCATGAGAGACTCTTAAAAACTGAGAACAAACTGAGGGTTGATGGGGGGTGGGAGGGAGGGGAGGGTGGGTGATGGGTATTGAGGAGGGCACCTTTTGGGATGAGCACTGGGTGTTGTATGGAAACTAATTTGACAATAAATTTCATATATTGAAAAAAAAAGTAGGTATATTAACACAATAAAAAAATAAAATAAAATAAAAACTATCAATTCTCCAATCCAGTAGGCAATAAATATGAGGCAATATGAACCCTAATTTGACAATAAATGTGCTTTTTTCCTACCAGATAGCTTTCTGATGAAAATTTTGGACAATACATTCTTGTTCCACTAACAGATATGAATATAGCCCCTTCCGCTATCTTTTTTGTTTACATGAGTTTCATTTTGCTACCCCTAATTATTTCAGTACAAATTCACCATCAGTTGATAGTTATAAGATGCTTATATTCCCATCATGTCATATCTGATGGGAATATAAGCAGCATATAAGTCATCCTCAGTTAAGTCAAATGTTTGGTCAATGTGCAATTAGGCTATGAATATGCATCATAAATTAATATTCTGAATACTATGTACTCTTCAGTACCCTTACTAAGGCTGCAGTATGAATCTAATATAATTCGTTATTCTTGCACTGTGAAAATTAATTAAAAATTATTTATTCAACATCAAAGTGTCATTTCCATGACAAAGACTAGATGAAAACAAACAAAATGAACTCAGAGTCCCTTTTTCCTCCAGGTATCTGCCAGCAAACAGTCACTGAAAAGAGAGAGAGAGAGAGAGAATGTTTCATGCAAATAAAAGTGAGTTGAATTCCTTCACTGGTTTTTATAGAGATCATATATTTTTCATACAGTTTATGGTGAATGTAATGGCTATACACAGAGAACCAGTGTTAATGAGAATTTCTTGCTTACAAGTAGTCATTGATTTTCAATGCAGGACATGTGTACCTGAATCACTCAATAAATAAGAAATTAAATATATTTAGTCACATTTGTGAAATATAGAAGGAAAACAGTATAGTTCTTTTAATTGTTGGAGAGATGGGGAGGTATGTCCTAGTTTTCATAGATCCTTTTCCCTGTATTCTACGCTAAAACCTTGCTTTGCATGAAAATAACCTAAAAAAAAAAAGAAAATAACAAACTCTGATGGCCACTCCCCCTGAAGATTTTTCTGTGTCAGTGTTAGTATTTCGGAACAATGAAGACTTGAAACAACACCTCACAAAGAAACGTTGCATATGAGCTTCAGAAAAAAATGAGAGATTTGTGGCAAGAAAAGTAAGGAAGTCATGGTATCTTCAGTTAAAAAAAGGCATTTTGAGTTAATTACGTTTTCAGTGCTCAAACAAGATTTATAGAACCAAAATATAGAAGTAGCTTGTAAAAGATAACTTCCTATTCTAACAACCAAGAAAAAAATAAGATGCTAAAACGGAGGCTGCTCTTAATAGCAATAAAACACCAAATACCTAAGAATCTATACAAAGAATATGTTTAATACCCATAAATGAATAAATAAAACATGAATGAGAGGGATTAAATGAATCTAAGAAATGGAGAGATATGTCATATGAATGGATTGAAACCCTGAGAAATGTCAAAATTTTCTAAAATTAATCAATATATTCAATCTATTACCCACAAATATCCCAGTAATTATGAAGAAATTAAAGAGTGCATTCTAAGATTTGTGTAGGGGCACCTGCGTGGCTCAGTCGGTTGAGCTACCGACTTTGGCTCAGGTCATGATCAAACGGTTTGTGGGTTCTAGCCCCCCATCGCGCTCTGTGCTGACGGCTCAGAGCCTGGAGCCTGCTTCGGATTCTGTGTCTCCCTCTCTCTCTGCCCCTCTCCCACTCATGCTCTGTCTCTCTCTGTCTCATAAATAAACATTTAAAAAATTAAAAAAAAAATAAAATTTGTATAAAATCTCTAGGTGCCAAGTATGTCTAAGATCAGCTTGAGGGAAGCCAACTACATTGGAAATCTGCCGTGCTAAGTATCAATGTGGATTCTAAAGCTACAGCAATCGAGACTGCACGGCTTGGGGGCAGGGGTTGGCAAATGGTAAATGAGAACAAAATAGAGTTTAGATAGAGACTCACTCATAAGGGATTTGCAATGCTGAGCCACTTCAACCTGGGTATTTAAAATAAATGAAATCTGAGTACTACCTCACAAAAGCACAGAACGGATTATAAACATAAATGTGAAAGATAAAAAAGAACACCTCTAGATGATAAGCAAATATTTTCAAGATCTTTGGAGAGGTTGAGAGCTTCCTGAGCATAAAACAAAACCCACTAAACCAAAGAAAAGAATAGAAAAAATGTACTGCAATAAAATTAAGAATTTATCAAAGGTTGATAATGCCATAAAAAGGCTGCATTATGAAAATAAAAATACCAAACCAGTGTATGGAATGATCCATAACTGAGAAAGTCTTGTGTCCAGAGCATATAAAGAATTAACATTCAATAAGAAAAATGAAAGAATGAAAGAAAAAAAAACCCACGAAGTTAACAAAATGGGAAAAAGATCTTAACAGACATATCCCACAGGAAGATATTAGAAGGTCGATAAATATATGGAAAGACACTCAGCTCATCTTTTAAATCAGAAAAATGCAAACTAAATTCACAATCATATAATTCAAACACCAGGAAAATGAATAACATTAAAAAGGCTACTTATAGCAAGTACTGACAGGAACGATCTGCTTATATAACACTAATGAGAGTGTAAATTTGTAAAATTATTATGAGAAACAATTTGGCATTAAGTCCTAGAGTTGAACACAGGCAAATCTGGTGACACATGTATTACATTGCCAGGTATATGTACCCAACCAAAATGAGTGTCATGTACAGCCAAAGTCACATACAAGAATGTTCATAGCAGCATTATTTATATTTGTCCCAAACTGGACACAGCCATTCTTAGTAGAACGGATACATTCATTTTTATAATCATACAGGGGAATTTATACAGCAAAGAAATGAATGTAGAGTTAAACATAATCTTAGAGCTCAAGAAATCAGGGGGCTGGTTACTTGTGAAGGCAAGAGTAAGCATCTTGGAAGGAATGTGTACAGGGCATTCAGTACTTCCTGAAATTGGCAGTGATTACGAAGTTTTGTACATTTCATGAAAACTTACCAAGTATTGTGCATTTCTTCTTATGCAGACTAAAATTCAGTAACTTTTTAAAACTTAAGACAAGTGCGTGTTTGTTTTTTTTTTTAAGGAAAATGGTGGGGTGCCTGGGTGGCTCAGTCCATTAAGCATCTGACTCTTGATTTCAGCTCAGGTCGTGGTCTCACGCTTCATGGGTGTGAATCCCGCATCGCACTCCGTGCTGATACCGCAGAGCCTGCTTGGTGTTCTCTCTCTCCCTCTGCCCCTTCCCTACACAGACCCACACGCACGCTCTCTCTCTCTCTCTCTCTCTCTCTCTCTCTCAAAATAAATAAACATTAAAAAAAATGAATGTCTTTTATCTGCTGTTGCCAAATTACAACAAATTATAGGTGATTTAATTCGATACATGGTGATAGAATGATATTTGAAATAACACTGCCCTGAACAGAAAGTTATATTTTATACCACAATTATAGGATGAAAAAACAAGTTATGTGGTTAAAGGGGTTAAAAAACTAACAATGTATTTGGATATTGGCTGATAATGAAAGAAGAGAAGAGGAAAATGCATAGGATACAACAAATTTATTTCAGAATGCAACATTGAATTTTTAGGTATGGACCGTTGCCAATGATCATGTAGCCAGCCATTAATTTATTTCCTAATTGCATCCTTGCGTAAAGCCTTGTGCAGTATAGGTGCTTGATACATATTTGCTGACTGAATTTTGCAAGTGACATGCTTCAGTTCAGCCTGAGTCCCTTCTTACCCACAAGTGCTGGCGGTCCAGAGTACTTGAAGATCCCACTTACACCTCTGTCCCTGCCTATCGGGGACATTGGTGTGACACAGGCTGTCCTGACAGTGGTCCTGTAAGTAAACATGGGTACTTCTGAGTTCTGTGTGGGAGCATGTGACCTTGGTGAAGCGCATGATTCCGATACACATGATGGATGATATACATTGCATGGTTTTTACACTGGGAATGGAAGGTTCGTTTAAGAATTAAAATAAATCAAAACCTATTAACAGAATGGAGGAGAAAAAACAAATCTAAAACAACATAGAATATTCATTTATCAAAATTAGACACCTGTCACTATTAAAAAATTCGGCACCTAGGAGGAAGGTAACTTCCTCAATCTGATGAGCAACATGTAAAAAACAAAACAAAGCCACAACTAACACCCGCAAGGTGACAACAGCCTCCAGCCTTGTCTTCCCACTCCCAGCGCCAACAGGCAGAGAACAGAAGACATTGGATTTAATGAGGAACAAATGGCTCCTGTTTATAGCAACATGATTGTGTATATGCCAAACCTTACAAAATCATCAAAGTAACTACTAGAACTTATAAGGAAGCTACACGTGGTCTCAGGTCACAAGGTAAATGCTCAAACATAGATGATGAGGAAAATCTTATAAACAGAAAAAATAGAAAATTAACGTCTAAAAAGATGTCATTGACAACATCACGCAAAGCACAGGAAAGCTAGGAGCACATTTAACAAAAGAACGGTACAACCTCAGCCCTGGGAACACCCAAATGTGGCTGAAATAAAGTGATGAAAATCTACGCAAATAGGGAGATATGCCGTGTTCATAGTTTGGAAAAATCAGTATTCTTAAGATGGCAATTTAACCCACATATTTATAGATTCAATGAAATCTCAATTATAATCTCAGCCAAATTTTATAGAAATTAATAATCTGACTTAAAAATCTTCATGAGGACACAAATGACCTAGAATAGACAAAACAGTCTCGGCAAGGACGACTAAAACTAGAGGCCTTGCAGTATCTGACTTTAATGAGGACCATAAAGGGACAGAAATAAGGAGAGATTGGCAAAGGGTAGACAAACAAATCACTTGAACAGGCTAGATCAAGGATTGCCCAAATTTGTGAAGGGCCAAATATTAAATATTTTAGGCTCTGTGGGCCTAAAATATGAGATATCTGTTACTGCTTCTTCTTCTTCTTTTTTTTTTTTTTTTTTTTTTGATAACACTTTAAATATGTATCCATTGCTGTTAGTTTGAGGCCACGAGTCATAGTTTGGCAATGCCTGGAACAGAGCCAAGAAGAAGACCCTCAGTTGCCTTTCCAACAATACTTCAAAGGAATTTATTTAGTGGAGCAAAGACAATCTTTTCAGTGAATGGCTGGAGCAGCGGGGTATCCGTAAGAAAAACAAAATTTAACCCCAATCCCTACCTCCTGCTGAACACAAAAATTCATGTAAGAAGGATCAAGGTCTAAGTGTAAAAGTCAAAACTACAAGGCATTTAGAGGAAAACACAGGAAAGTATCTTCATAGCCTGAATTGAGACAACAATTTTAAGGCAGGACACGTTAGCAACAATCATTAAAAAAAATTTAGACTTTTCTCAAAATTTAAAATTTTGTGGGGCGCCTGGGTGGCGCAGTCGGTTAAGCGTCCGACTTCAGCCAGGTCACGATCTCGCGGTCCGTGAGTTCGAGCCCCGCGTCAGACTCTGGGCTGATGGCTCAGAGCCTGGAGCCTGCTTCCGACTCTGTGTCTCCCTCTCTCTCTGCCCCTCCCCCGTTCATGCTCTGTCTCTCTCTGTCCCAAAAATAAATAAACGTTGAAAAAAAATTAAAAAAAAAAATTTAAAATTTTGTTTTTCAAACGACATCTCTACATAAACCATATACTGGAAGGAAATAATTGCAAAACCTGTATCTAACAAAAAACTTGTATCTGGAATAAAGATACAACGAAACAATATGAAAAGAACTTTGTAAACGGGCCAAAGGTTTGAAAGAGATTTCATGAAGGAAGACGTGTGAGTGGCTAATAACCATATGAAGTGATTGATATCCAATGATATGAAATTGTTAAAGAGGCAAAATTAATCTATAGTGATTGAAAGGGAATCAGTGGTTACCTGGGGAGGGGTGTGGGGATGACAGCAAAGGGCTGGTGGGAACTCCTGAGAGGAACACAGATGGTCTAGATCTTAATCATCATGCTGTCGTTACAGTTACAGCTGTAGATAAGGGTCAAAATTGTGTAATTAACCCTTGTGCATTTCAATGTAGTAAATCTAAGTTCAAATCCCCATTATCATAATAATCACATGGGAGGTGGGAAAAAGGTGAAGATACAGTTGAAAAAAAATAGCAGAACTTTGGTCACTGTCGAAGCCAGGTAATGAGCTGGTGGGGGTTCGTCACGGCATTTGATTCACATTGCATAGACACTATTCAGGGTTGTAAGACTCCTTGAGTGAAAAGTATTTTGTTACATCATTTTTCTAGAACGCTGGGTCTTTCCAACTTCTCACCTTACTAAAAAGATTTACAAAGGTGATTTATCTCACAGAAAAATAAGACTACAGTTATCCACTTGCGTCACTGATGGTAACGAGTGATCCAGGATTATATTTTCCTTTCCTGAGCCCTTAAATTAGCTTCCAAGTTTTTGAAATTTCTATTGTATTGTATTGTATTGTAATTGATTGATCTGTACAAAAGAAAAGGAGCCAAGGGGCAAAGAAAACAGAAAGCTTACTTCCTGAATGATAACTCTGAGCAGCACCTCTCAGTATATTTAAGAACATAACTATGCTAAAACTAACTCGTGCAAGCTTGTTTTCTTTACATATGGACATGCACCATGTAGAGGTTTTAGTGATGTTTACAAGATGATGATATTCTTCCACAACAGCGATATCCCCTCTCTTAAAAGTATTATCATAGGAGCGCCTGGGTGGCTCCATCAGAGTTAAGCGTCTGACTCTTGATTTCCGCTCAGGTTGTGATCTCATGTTTGCGTCAGGCTCCGTGCTGACAGCGCGGAGCCTGCTTGGGATTTCCTCCCTCCCTCTCTCTCTGCCCCTCCCCTGCTTGCATGCTCTTTCAAAATAAGGAAATACACATTAAAAGAGTACTACCATAGAGATGAGCATTGACTAATGTCTACATATAGAGTGACAAAGAGATTATACCATTTCTTTAAAGTATGTGCTGGTATCATGGGTGTAACACCAAAGCTTATGCATTCCACATTAATAACGTGCCTAACGAATATCACAGTCCGGGTGGTTTTGAAAAGGAAGTCTGTTATTTCCACAAAGGCTAACACACTGTGGCATGTCACCTGGACTCTACTTACATCACGTAGAAGAGACAGAGGCCAGCCAGTGACAGCTGGAGCTGACGCTGCGGCTAAGCTCACCTGAGGAAAAGCAGGTGACAGGCACGTGTGTCTGCAGGTCTGCATCACAGCAGAAATGTGCACTTGTGCAGTTAGCAACTGTGGAGGCAGGATTTCGAATCATCAAGGCAGAAGTTCCTAGAGCAGTCCTGTTATGTTGTAATTTTGTAACTTGCTTCTGAAAGGTCAAAACAGAGTCGGCCTCTTCTGCCCTTCCGACATGTGAGCCATTTATATCACTCAACAAGCCCCTTCTGTTTAACGTAGCCAGAATGACTTCTGCTTTTTCCTAACCAAGGTCCCTGGAAGGACCAACATGACAGATTTCACACAAAATCTTTCTGTCGGATATGAGCAACTAGAGGTGGAAGCTCTCTCCCAAGGAACATGGGATACGGAACAGAGTCAGTCATCCTGGCGAAGTACCTGATCTCAGGAGTAGCTGGCCCCCGCTGGGGACATGAGCAGCCTCATACTCGAAATACTCTGATAGTATTTATGGCTACCACCACTTACAACACGTCCGACTGCTTTTTTAGTCTTCCTGAAACCATCGCCCATCTCGTACCCAGTTTCACACACGCCTGTGGGAATCCCACAACTATAACCATCCCGCATAAAGGCACCTATCAAAATAGAACGTAGACACAATCTCCACTGTTGAGCAGGGAAGAGAAGAGGGATGGGTTAATAATAAGGGCGTAAAGTGTGCTGCCTCTGAAAGCCTGGGAAGGAATGGGTGTGAAGAAGAGATCTCTACCTGCATATCCAGGTATGTTTGCCTATATGTGCGCAATCCTGAGGGGAAAATTGGTCTCGTCTTTCCATTTGATTGCTTAAAGCACATCACAGCTCCCTGACTTACCTTTCTTCACAAAGCAAGTCGGGATGCAGAATGATCATGGCTTTGAATTTGGCCATGACTTTTCATTTATCTCTTTTAGGCTTTGCTTGACTGTGCAGCTCTGGGAGCTAGCGTTCAAAGGCAATCATGTGTTCAAAGAAAATACTTAGCTGGGAATATTCGATGCATTTAATAATTCTTGTAGGTATTATAAAAGCTTTTGAAATGCTAGCATTTATGTAAATAATTGCACAGAAACACCTTTCTTTTGGAATAAATTACTCAGAGTCCTGTTTTATCTATTTCCACATAGTCTGTTCACTTTTTGAAGAAACTCACCATCTACAAAATTTCTGAGGAAAACGGAAGCAGGAAGCCTCCTGAAGATACAATAATATGGTTACCTTTACTTCAAACCCTGAAGGTAGGCTCCTGCAAGTGAGGCTAAAATGTAAATTTTCGTGAGGATTCTATTAGAAATGCAAAGGCAACAGAGACTTTCAGAAGTGACAGTCCCACTGTGAGCCAAAGAGAGAAAATAATGAGTCTGGCGGAGCTGGCGTTGTAGAAACGAGGGTCTGATTTGCTGGGCTCTGCAGGCTTCAATTACAGAACGAGCCAGAGTAGTGCTGCTCTACATACACGTGGTAGAACTTACAGAGAAATGGTATACAGGGTCCAAGAGCACGTGTGTGTGTGCACATGTGTGTGTGTGTGGATGTGTGTGCACTATGGAAAACTCTGGAAGTTACTCAAAGGATCCAGGTTGATCCATGCTGTCTGCACAGGTAGTGGGGCATTAACAATAGAATATTTAAGCACAGGCATGCCCGTATTCCAATACATACAGGGCCCATTACACTTACAAACTGATGAACTAGGCTTTATCTTCTGCAGATTTGAAACACCAGCTTCCACTGTACGTGCAGAATCATTTTACTCACACAATCAAAACTGAAAGGGATACAAGGGACAACCGTAGTATCACTGATCTTTTAAAAACCAATAAGAAGACCAAGCTGTAGATCATATTTTAGAAAGTATTGAGCCTTTCAGATCTAGCCTCAGACTGCTGGCTTTGACTCACAGCCCTACCATTCACTAATAATGTGATCCGGGGAAGGCTACTTAAACTCTCTACCCGTGGTGTCCAGATTTATACGCTGGAAATCATATCATAGCTACAGGTCTGTCTCCTGTACTGTGTCTGGAATAACACCTGGTAAGTGCTGGCTGTTGCTGCCATAATGGCCGGAGCATTTCTGGATAACTACCAATACTCTTCATGCAACACTAGGCGGTAGGTGTGTCGATTACGAGAACTGTGTCTTGTTCACTTCTGGATTCCCAGCATCTGAGAACATGCCTGTCACACAGCAGTCACACCAGAAGCTTAGCTGAATGGATAAGACTCACCAGAGAGACCAATATTGAGTCCATCATGGTCATATCCTCAGTTTACCCTCATTCCTTTGACTCGATCATTTGTCTTGCTCTCTGACTTCTACTTCAGCTAACGGCAATAAGGGAGTTGGCTCCATTGGCTTGTAGCAATGTGGGGCTGAATCTGCTGTTGGTTTTCCATTTGCACTTCAGTGAGGGATGGCAGGGGAGCACACCACACTGGCCATTCGACTCTTCGGGGCCAAAACTTTTGCTTATTCACCTTTAATAGTGACCTGGGGGCACGATGGAAGCGCGTGAAGAACAGCTCTCAGGAGGTAAGCGGAAGAGTAAGTTTGGGGCTGAAGGCACATGGCTGGTAAAGGAGACAGGAGCTCAGAACAGAGGGAGGCTGGTAACCAAAGAACAAAAGGAAGTGTCATGGTTGGTTACCTGTTTGTCCAGGATGAGTTCCTTCTGGGTCCCGGGTTACCCAGTCTCTAATGCACTCAAACGCACAACTCTACAATGTAAGTATTACTGGAGCCTATTATTGGAAAACCTACATTTACCAAGGCACTTTACCTGGATCTAGAACTCTAGACATATATAACACACATATAATACACACACATGTATGTGCTTCCGTGTGGGTGCGTGTACATACTCAAACGTGTGTGCTTCATGTGGGTGTATGTACACACATAATATGTACACACGTACTACTGTGTGGACACATGTACACAGACATGCAACATGCATGCATGTATTTCCGTGTGGGTTTATGTACACACATAAATACACTATGCATGCATGTACTTTCATGTGGATGTATGTACGTACTGAAACACAATATACACATGAGTGTACCTCTGTGTGAGTACACACACACACACATTCACAACTGAAGTCCAACTCCAACCTTTTCATAAAGCAGACTTTGTTCAGCACACAGATGTCTCCCAAACTCTTCTCCGTGTCTCCCCAATATAAAGTCAACAACTGTTAAGTGCTACTCCACTTCTAATTCCTTCATTCGCTTTTGTTTCTGCTTCTGGGCCCTTACATGGGGCAAACAGGACTGATGCCAGAACTCTCTTAACTAGACTCATTGTTTTTTTGTTAAATTTATTTATTTTTTGAAATCGAGAGAGAGTGTGAGGGGCAGAAAGACAGAGAGAGTGGATTCCAAGCAGGTTCTGTGCTGTCAGTGCAGAGTCTGATGTGGGGCTCGAACCCATAAACCCTGAGATTATGACCCGAGCCAAAATCAAGAGTTGGATGCTTAACCAACTGAGCCACCCAGTGGACCCTAGACTCATTGTTTTACTTGGACAAATTCTGTTTACTTTGCTCAACTCAACCCAGAGAGTTCAAAAATTTAAGTACAAATTCCTGTTCTACATTATAAAAGTGTTACCCCAAATACCTTGCCAAATTCCTGATTCCAGATATTCTGTTCAGTAGTATGTTTCTCTCTTCTAATTCAACGAATTTGCCTTCCAATAAATACTACCCAACACTGTACAGTTATCTGTCCCCAACCATCCATTCCCTTTAAGTAGAATTTGACTAAAAATGCTTTATCCTGCTGGGGATAATCAGTAGAAGTGGCAATTGGGGGATGAATAAAGAAAAAAAAAATAGTAAAAGCAGATGGCAGAGCAGAAGTGAAGTTTTTACCACAAAGCCCTGGAAGAGGAAAAGGAATGCGAGGTAGAGTAAATGCAGAAG
The DNA here is from genome assembly GCF_022079265.1 of Lynx rufus. Classification (NCBI taxonomy): domain Eukaryota; kingdom Metazoa; phylum Chordata; class Mammalia; order Carnivora; family Felidae; genus Lynx; species Lynx rufus. Next base: position 3,189,112 of record NW_025814840.1, on the reverse strand, counting down.
AGCCCTCCTGCAGCTGTTAGGAGGGAAAGAGCAAAGGTGTGTTCAGGAGGTACAAAGAATCTGGCTCTTTGAAGTTGTTTCTCTAGGAACCTAAGGGAATGACAGGTGCAAGTAAACCACCCTGAGTTAGAAAATAAAAGGCATTGGATAGACTGTCATCAAAAGGCATAAACTCAATATGCATATTGTTGAGATGGAAATCTTGAGAAGTTTCTAGCAAACAACAGGTGATGGGTATACAGAATGCTATTTGCAGAAAAGGTGTAAAATTAAGACAGGTACAGCATTCCTGTCGTGTTTTATTTACTTAATAGGTTGCCCATCATAACACTTTATTTCTGAAAAAGACAAAACTAAAAAAAAAGGGTTCTTCATAAAACAGCCTCCTGTCATGGGATGTCTACTCTCTGAGAGATACCAAAGGGATTTCACGTAAGCTGCAGCCTCCGGGGGGCTTGGCCAGGAGATCTGGAGGAAGAATGCTTCTGGCAGAGGGCAGCGCTAGTATAAAAATACTGCTGGTGGGAATGCAAACTGGTGCAGACACTCTGGAAAAGAGTATGCAGGTTCCTCAAAACAGATCTACCCTACTATACAGAAACTGCACTATTAGGTATTTATCCAAAGGACACGGGTATGCTGTTTTGAAGGGGCACATGCACCCCAATGTTTACAGCAGCACTATCGTTAATAGCCAAAGTATGAAAAGAGACCAAATGTCCATTGATGGATGAATGGATAAAGATGTGGTATACATATACAATGAGTGTTACTCGGCAATCAAAAAGAATGAAATCTTGCCATTTGTAGCTACGTGGATAGAACTGGAAGCTTGGTATGCTAAGTTAGAGAATGAAGTATATGATTTCATTCATATGTGGAATTTAAGAAACACAACAGATGAACATAGGGGAAGGGAAGGAAAAATAAGATAAAAACAGAGAGGGAGACAAACCATAGAGACTCTTAAATGCAGAGAGAGAAAAAGCTGAGGGTTGCTGGCAGAGAGGTGTGGGATACACTAACTGGGTGATGGGCATTAAGGAGGGCACTTGTTGGGATGAACACTGGGTGTTACACGTAAGTGATGAATCACTGGGTTCTACTCCTGAAACTATTATTACACTATATGTATATGTATATGTATATGAATTAAGTAAAAGAAGGCAAACCACACCAACAAAAACAAAGAAATTTTGATCTCACAAAAAAAGTCCTAAGAAAAGAAGTAGCCCAAGACATTTGAGGAAAGCAAAAAAGAGGCCATTTTGCTGGAGAAGAGTGAACCAGTAGAGTTGAAGTGATGGGGTTGGAGGAATGGGCGTCCTGAGTGAGTGAATGAGCTCCTGAGTGACCCAGCACAGGAGAGGGGTGCAGGGGTCAGACTTGGGTCCTGCAGAGCCCACTCTGCCTGCGTGTGGAGGACAGAAGCAAAGGAGTAGGCATGCGAGCTGAGAGAGGCAGTAAGAGAGCACCACGTGCCCATCAGCAGGGAACGATGCTGGCCTGCATCCCAGCGGCCACGGCAGGTGGAGGGTGGAGGCCCATGTCAGAAGAGTGCACCGGCTTTCCTGACATGCTCAGCACCGGCAGAAACCAGTGCACTTTTCCTAATAGAGATTATACACAGAAATATTTTCTTAAGGTTTTTTATTTATTTTTAAGAGTGTGCGCACGAGAGAGAGAGCAAGAGAGAGTACGCACAACAGAGAAGGGGCAGAGAGGGAGACAGAAAACCCCAAGGAGGCTCTGTGCCATCAGCACAGAACCAGATGTGGGGCTTGAACCCATGAACGGTGAGATCATGATCTGAGCCGAAATCGAGAGTCGTGCAGTTAACTGAATGAGCCACCCAGGGGCCCCCGTGCATAAGTATTTTCAAATGGACACTGCTCACATATCGTCAGTGGGACACAAGTGTGCCAATACAGAATGGCGTAGATATGATCGTGGGTAGGCCTGGGATTTAATGGGCTTCTGCTCTGGACGTGGAACGTCATAAAATGTGAAACACCTTGCTTCTCATGCTGCATTATTACTGTACCTGTAGTTAACTTTCTGCCATTGCAGTTAGTGCCTCACTGAATAATGGTGTTGTCTATTATTAAATATCACATCTGTAGGAATTATCATTGAAGCATTGAACACCAGCATCGCATGAAAAAAAATAATGTTCTTGTTTTTACTTAAAAAATTCAGAATGCTATTCCAAAAATGATAAGCTAAAATATGAGACAATTTCAATTGGATGAAACCATAAGTGAAATATTTTTTAAAAAGTCTCTGACTGTAGCTTTTCAATAACATGAAATCAATATTTGGATTCTGACTAGAGTTTGCCTCTGAAAATTATAATACAAAAAATAGCTACTATTATCATTTAGGCATTAGTGTATATTAAAACACTAGAGTATAAAATAAATTCCATTTACTATTGAACTTTCACATGGATGTTATAAAATAAAAAGAGTGAGCATATATTCCAGTAAAGTACAAAGGAGTAAAATGTTAGGCTCTTAGTGTAAAATGTCTTATAAACACACCTACTTATACCTTTGACCTAAGCAATTAAAGCTTTAACGATTTGAGCTAGAGGCTATATTTTCTTTTTGTTTAAGTTGATTTATTTATTTTGAGAGAGAGAGAGAGAGAGTAAGACAGAGACACAGAGAGAGGGAGAGAGAAGGGGGACAGAGAGAGAGCGAGAGAGAGAGAGATTGACAGACAGAGAGAGAATTCCAAGCAGGCTCTGTGCTGTCAGCACAGAGCTCAACGTGGGGATCAAACTCATGAAATGTGAGATCATGACCTAAGCTGAAGTCAAGAGTCAGATGTTCAACCTACTGACCCACACAAACACTCCTATATTTTCTTTTTTAATTTTATTATTCAGGGGCCCCCTCTCTTTCTGCCCCTCCCCTGCTCACTCTCTCACTCGTTCTCTCTCAAAATTAATGAATAAACTTAAAAAAATCTGATTATTCATAAATCTGAGTGAACACAGATTTGGGAATGACCAACGAATGAGTTATCTTTTCACTAAAAAACCCACAAAACTTAGTTTTGCAGATAAAGCCTAGCGCACCTGTGGTGGGGCCCTGCACACTGCATAAAGCTCCTCTTTTCTGAGAAGCTCCTAGAATCATGAGTTCTTCTGTAGCTCCAGATTTGCAGACGTACTTCTCTTACGGTTGCAAGAGCGTGGAGAGAAGTGAAGGGAGACAACACGCAGAATGCGACTCCTGTCACCAGACTGGCTAAGAGCAGGATTCTGGAACCAGGCTGCCTGGCACGACCCCCAGGTCCATCACGGGCTAGCTATGTCCTCCTCAGCACGTTGCCTCTTCCGTGTCTCAATCTGCGCGTCTGTAACGTGAGCATGACAGTGTGACCTAATTTATACCGTCGCGAGCATGCACTGAGCTAGTGCATGTGACGTTCTCAGAAGGACACCTGGTAAATGTCCAGTAAAATACTGTTTACTGTCGATTACACGTGTCACGTCACACACATTATCGGTTAAGGAAGTAGAGACAATTTAGAGCATGGCTCACCAGCAGTGGCATTATTGGCATTTGGGGCCAGGAGACTTCTTCATTACGAGGGGCTGTTTGCATTGCAGGATGTTTAGCGCACCTCTGGCCTCTAGATGCTAATATGCCCTCCTCCTGATTTCTGACCATCACGAATGCCTCTAGACTTTGCCAAATATCCCCTAGAAAGTCAAACTGCCCCCTGGCTGAGAGATAGAGATTTATAGTAACCACTCGAAGATCACATCAAACCCTCCGGTTGGATTTGACTAGCGTCACTGGAGGAGCATAGCCTTACCTTCCAGACTTATCTTGCTACTGCCAGTCAGAGCAACAGACACTTCACGTTCTGTGCATCTGCACATGCGCTCATGGTCTATAAATCAAAGAGTTTATGCCTTCTATGTCCACAAACAGTGGGGATTTTCATTAAACGGTAGCATGGAGTAATTGAGAACCATAGGAAACTTATGGACACAGATCCCATCTGCCTAACTTCCTCCTTCTCGATCCTGTTGTACTCCATAAGTCTTCTCTGTTTGGCCTCATATCTCCTTACAGCCATTTTCCCTCTAAGCCTGAGGTTTCTTCTCTGCATATTTTCTAAGGTGGTGGCCTGTGACTCTTCCAACTTCTGTAGCAGCAGGTCAACATTTTTTTGTAGTGTCTGATTCAGCAGGCAATATTTGCAAGTTCAGGATTGGAGTCACACAGGCCAGGGGCCACTCTGCCACCAGATCACCAGGAGAAACTGCATACATTTCCGTTGGTTACTAGGTGAGCTGACGATTCCCAGCTAAGGAAAGGGAAAAGCAGGACAGCACAGTTGCACATTTACCTAATACTATCCCCTTACTCCCACCCATCGTTCCCTTGGAATGAATTAGGGATCTGACTTTAATTTAACTTGCCAACATCAGGAGGTAGGAGGAGAGAAAAGGCAGAGTGGGAAGAAGTAGAGAAATGTTGGTGGGGAAACAGAAAGAGGGTCTGGATGAAGGGAGCTAGGAAAGGCACGGACCGTATATGGTAACTTTGGCCCTAGTGAGGCGGTCATGCAGTCCGAGCCTGTTGGAGGCCCAGTCTGAAGAGAACAGAGTGGAGTAAGTGCTCAGTTTATACTTGGATCTTCTCTGCTCAAGGAAGCTATTCCCATCTTACCATTAGGGAAGGGCACACCTACGATCTGTGTTCTCTGTCAGCACAGGGATGGCCTCTCTTTAGGAACGTTGATGGAGGTTGAGAGATAGAATGAAATTGGGCCTGAACAAGTGACCGGCCTGTGTGGGCCTCCTCTGAGCAGGCTGGGATTCGCTTCCACATGTAGGGCCCTAGATGTACAGACATACAGGAAGTTAAAGAGGCCCAACTTTCACAGTATTATCCAGGACTTTGAGACAGGAATTAGCTATTTAGCTTCAGCAAGGGAGTGATTTATAGTTGCAAAATATTTTGGTTTTGAATTACATAATGAGCGGATGTCGTAATCTTTCCAGCACGTGCAGCCTTTAAATATCTTAATCACCATTGTGATGAAGCACGTGACTTGGAGCAGGTCCAGTTTGTTTCACGGGAACTTGCTCCCTGGTGACAGCTCTGATGATAAGATAGGAATGGAAGCCGGATGCAAAGGGAAGCAGAGCGAGCGGACTTTTTCTCAACAATTTGACTCAGGAGATGGGATAATCTGGTGTGTTAATTGTAAGCATTTAAACCAGGAGCCACCAGCATGGGACCAGAAGTGGTATCATAGCAACCCAAAGCCAAGGACCAACTTAAGGGGACTCACTCCTAAGAGCCCCACACAGGGGTCAAGCCTCAGACAGGACATGGACAGATGGACAGAGACCAGAAACCTGAAGACTCAGAAATAGGGAGGAGTGGGCACCCATCTAATCATTCTCCATTTTCTAGGAGTCCAAGAAATTCTTTCATCCTCTCGGTTGACCCCTGCTTTATTAAGGCAAACTTCAGTGAGTTCCTGTCTCTTGCAAGGAAATGCTATCTAGGACATCTCCACATCTTGTGATGGCTTTAACCAGGTTTTACATGCCACATCTCCAAACCGGTAATGAATACAGGTCTCCGATGGTCTCCCTTTCAAGAGGTGTAAACAGATCCACCGCTTGTCTTGACTCAAGTTTGGCAACTCTTGAAGTAGATTCTTATTTTTATAATTAAATTAGAATATCTTCACATTGGGTCTTCACCATAATCCCATGGTCTTCTGTACCATCGGTCTGGTGGGCCTGGAGGATGCTGACTTTGAATTCCCTTTTCCTGCTTTAGGACAATTCTTTTATGTTCAGTATAAAAACATAGCTGCTTTCAGATACTTTAACTTGATAAGACACAGTAAGAGATTACAGAGTGTTTAAAGTAGTAGTTTTTCCACATGACTGTAATGACAATATAAGAAACAGCAAAAGCCACCTTTGTTGAGCTTGTGCAACGTGCTTTGCTTAATCTAATGTTTGACTAAATAGAAAATTGTAGAAAGTTCCATCTTTTAAATTTAATAGCCATATAAGAATAAATAAGGTTTTACAAAAACTAGTATTTTTCTAAAATTAGAGATTTGTTGCTATAATATCTCATCAAACCTGGGTGTTCACTTTATGGACGGTCCAGTGCAGCCCATGGTTATCACCTGCTGTTTTCGTTTTGTTTTTCTTAAGTACGCCACTCTTTGTATCTTTTCCAGACTTGTCCTCTCTTACTTCTAGGGGGATGTCAAATTAACTCACTCATGTAACAAACAGTCTGGGGTCATTTAAAATTATTTTCGTGCCACAAATACTGAATTTTATATTTCTCTTTTCTCTTTCATGATAAAACAAGCAGTAGTTATAGTGTCTTTTACTTTCACCAAGAAATCCAATCGACCAAAACTATATAAATGTATACATACATTTTCGTTATTTTTTCCTGCCTTGGTAAAAGCTAAAGAGAGGAAATCCGCCAAGCAAATCAGCATAAATTTTCCTCCTTCTATACTGTAATAGCCATTTGTAGCTACAAATCCTCAATTCTCTGTAACAGACACAAAACTGGAAAATTGACTGTTTAAAGAACAAACTCGAAACCACAAAACAAGCAAACAAAGCCATGATGGAAACATTACCTCCCCATCACTGTGGACACTGACATAAGAGCGGTTACTTCAGTAGATAATGTGACTGACCACCCAAACACGCTCTTCATGTGAAAACACCCATTTCATGAGCTTAGCACGAACAAGCTATCCACTGTTCACATCTGTACTCTTCACTAAGAAGTGTGCTGAGGCAACTAAGAGGAACTAACCTGCCCAAGGTTTCAGGAGGTTGGCCATTGGCCCACGACCTGCTAATGTAGGAATACAAACAAACGCATACCCCTTTCATCTGGATTTGGGACAAATCTGATGGGCATCCAGTAGGAGTGGCTGAGGACTCAGGGTAGGGCTCCCAGATAAAACACAGCATTCCCAGGTGAATTTGAATTTCAGGTAAACAACAAAGAATGTTTTAAATTTTATTATGTTATTTTATTTCATTAATTTATTTATTTTTGAGAGAGTGCCTGGGGCAGGGGCAGAGAGAGAGGGAGAGAGAATTCCCAGCAGGCTCCAGGCTGTCAGTACAGAGCCTGACATGGGGCCAGATCCCATGAACTGTGAGATCATGGCCCGAGCCAAAATCAAGAGTCAGACACTTAACCAGTTGAGCCACCCAGACGCCCCAATAACTTCTAATGTAAGTACGCCCCATGGAGTATTTGGGAATTACTCACACTAGACATTCTGAATTGTGTATCTAAAATGCTAATTCAACTAGACATCCTGTTTGTTTGTTTCGTTTTTGTTTTTCTAAACCTAGCAGCCTCATTAAGGTCGCATCCACATTGCTTGTGAGCATCCCTTCTGCCCCGCTCTGCCTGCCTCACTTCCTTACAGGTGCCTATTCCAAGAGCATTCCAGTAAACATTTGCACATATTATCTCAGAGACGATTTCAAAGGAATTCAGTGTAAGATGGGAGTATCTTTCAAGACAACTCACATGAAAATATTTTTATGTATTTATTTATATTGACTAATATCTATTATGCTGTTTTAAATAGCCTTCATTACACCTTATCACACAAACACTGATGCTGTAAGCTTTACTCATCAAATTTTATTTCTCCTTTCTTATTTTATTTCTCCTTTCTTAAAAATGGAGTAAGAAGTAAACTAATAAAGACAGTGCAGTGTGCGATTTTACACACACACACGTGCACCTGACAAACGTGTACCGGACTGTCTTACTTATCTACGATCAGCCTCTGACAACTTCTGTCTCTAGAAAAAAGTTCTGGAGTCAACAACAGGTGAAAAGGATCGCTCGTCTCCTCTCTCTCTCTCTCTCTCTCACACACACACACACACACACACACACGCCACAATTTTGTCACGTTTCACTCTTTTAGGTCAAAGACAGAAAACACATTTCTTCCTGTTAACCACTGCAATCAATTGGTATTGCTTGGGACGCTGTGGCTGTGGACAGGGCTCTTGAGAACACATCTGATTTTTATTAGGACAAAATTGATGTGAACAATTAAAACTACCCTCAACACAAGCACTGGATCTAGGAGAGGGACCAGGGAGAAACAATATATGTATTTATTTGCTGCCCCTCTCCTTTTAAAAAAAGTCTATTTATTTTGACAGAGAGAGAGCAGGGGAGGGGCAGAGAGAGGGAGGGAGATAGAGAATCCAAAGTAAGCTCTGTGCTAATGTGGTCAGGTAGGAGCCTGACGTGGGGCTTGAACTCACAAACTGTGAGATCATGACCTGAGCTGTAATCAAGAGTCTGTTGCTTAACCAACTGAGCCATGCACGTGCCCCTGACCCTCTCCTTTTTAAAATTTAAATGCCTTTTGAGAACTCTTTAAGATTCCTTGATGATTTTAGTATTAGATATAAAATCTTTACCATGGACTATAAATTCTTGAGTAACTCATGTCACTTCTTTCCTATTTCTCCAGCTCTGTCTCACACCATATGTCTCTTGGCCCCCCATGGCCCAGCCGCACCCACCTTCTTAACAGATTGCTACATACTGTGAAGCCTTTATCTATGATGCCATCTGCCTGCGATTTGCTTTCCCCACTGTTCTTCTTCTAGCTAACTTTATTTATTTGTTTGATCTCAGCTAAAATGTTCCTTCTGTAAGGAAGCTTCACCACACGACCTAGATTAAGTTCAGTCTCCTGGCACCTCTGGGGCTGGTCAGTATTGTGAGTAGCTGCCATGTTGCCCGAACTGTACAGAAGCTACAGAGGACAGATACCAAGGTAGGTGGTCAAGAAAGATCTGTTGAAATCCTGCCATTTGCAAGAACATGGATGGAGCTGGAGAGTATGATAAGAGAAATAAGTCAGAGAAAGACAAATAACATGATTTCACTCATGAGGAATTTAAGAAACAAATGAGCAAAGGGACAAACAAGAGAGAGAGAGAGAGAGAGAGAGAGAAACCAAGAAATGGACTCTTCCCTAATGTTCACCAGAGAGGAAGTGGGGGGATGTGTGAAACAGGTGATGGGGATTCATGAGCACACTTGCCATGGTGAGCAAGGGGTGACGGAGGGAAGTGTTGAATCACTATATTCTACACCAGAATTTACTAAGATACTGCATGTTAACTAATTGGAATTTAAATTAAAAAAATAAATAATGAAGTTTGGCAATAAAGTAAAAATAAATAAATAAATAAAAGGAAATACCTACTGAAAGCCTAGAGCATTCTTTATTTCAGACCTCTATTCTGGTCTCATTAACCCTGTGTATCATGCAACTCTCCCAAGTTCATTTTTCTGATTTTCTAACCCGAGGCAACCTAGAAGCTACAAACAGACACAAAGCAGAAAGAGGGTATTAGAATTCGGTACAGCAGATACAGTGAAGGAAAGGCAAGTCGGTCATAAGAATGAACTAGAACACTAAGCAGAAAGAACACACATCCTGATTTAATGATGGTTGTTGACTGAATTATTATTATTATTATCATTATTATTATTATTATTATTATTTTGCAAACTTAACTGAAAAGAGTAAAGTCAGCCTGGCTTATAACGAAGTTAGATATTATAATGGGAGCCAAAGCAGTGACCTTTATATATAATATATTTGGTTTACTACTCAGAAAACACAATTTATTAATGAACAAAATAAATATTCTAAAGAAAAGAAAATATTAAAAAAACATAGAACTTAACAGCATGGTTCTCTGAAATATTAAAGAGTTAAGGCATATATACCAATAAGAAATGATTTGAGAAGTTACAGTCCAAGGGCCATTATAGATCTGGAAATTCTTAAAGAACTCATTAAAATTTTAAACACACACAGGAAGTTTATTTAACTGATATTTATATATGTTTTCACCTTTTATGCTATTTCTGCCTTTCTTTAACCTACACACCAAATATGCTGTAAGGAAAAAGGGAAAGCTCATATACATTTTGCTTCCCAAACATAAAAGAAATATATTCATTAAGTACTTATTAAGCTTTGGATACCATTAATGGTATTTACCACGTATGTCTTTATGATGAAATAGATAATCTATTACAAGCCTGAGTTCAAAATTGCTTATCATTTGTGGAAAAAACACAAAGTATGGTAGTCTAATAATTGAAGATATTAAAGTGCACACCTCTGTGTCTACCGGGACCCCCTTCCCCAACCCTGGTTTGCACTAGAAGAAATGGATTACCACTTGATCCACAGAGAATGGTTATTAACAGTGGACCAGAGAACAATATTGTCAAAACCCATAACGTCTTGACTTAAGACACGGAAAATTTTAACAAGGCCTCTCTTCTCCCTTCTGGCTAGTAAACATGGGCTCTAAATTGAGGAGGGAATCCCTAAAAAGGAATTTTGTTGTTCCTGGGAAAATTCATGCATTTTTCTAGCCATCACAAAAATGCATAATCTTTGTTTGGAACAAGATCCCTTCCCTCCCACTGGGGCATCGAGGGTACACTGCTGTGCATACCCTGCAGAGTGGACAGGCACCCACAGCAAAGGATAGGGGAATTTCTAAAAGAGAAGAACTCAAATCGGCAAACATCAACCCGAGAGCATCCAGCCACGTGCTAGACAAAATCAGCTGCAGGTCGTGCTGTGGACACACACACCATCCCCTGCATCAGGTGGGGAGGGAGGCTACAAACACAAAGCACCGCCTTCATAAACGTGGCCATGTGCTTTCAGCAAACCCCTCCCTAGTTCACAAAAACAGCTTTCTGTCTTTTGCCTTGAACTAAAAATGATTTTCAAAATGCCTGACATCGAAAAACAAACAAACACCGAAACAATAAACTCCAAAATTTGGCAATATATCCGGCAACTGGGTATATTATTAGCTGCCTCAACTTCTTAAATGGTTTCTTCAGAGGACAAGGGAGGAAAAATCGCTCTAACTAAATAGATGCTAAATAAAATCCATTATTTACCAAATATGCAACATTTCCCCCTTATCCTGAGTAGCTATTTATGTGGACACCTATCTGAAACCACTTATAGTAAAACCTTGGTTTGCGAGCATAATGCATTTCAGAAACATGCTTGAAATCCAAAGCACTTTATATCGAAGCGAGTTTCAAGAACCATTGGCTTAGTTGTGATCATGTGACATTGGGCATCATGTACTACTCATATTGGAAGACATTGCTAGTTTATCAAGTTAAAATTTGTTAGAAATGTTTGCTCATTTTGCAGAACATTCACAGAATAAGTTACTCATAATCCTTATAATGTCTTGGAGCTTGTTAGATGTAACTGTATGCCTACTGAAAATCATCTCTAACTTGGTGTCACAGGAGTTTTGGGTGTGAAGAAATTGTGAGCTGAAACGGTTTGAATGGTCAAAACTAATGTGAAGATTGAGTCCCATTTATAAAATGATCTTTGCACAGATGTAGATTGTATTGTCCCAAAGTGACAAGAGGGCATCGCTACTAACAGATGCTTCTCACTGTGTCTGTAACTGTATACTGACACGCTTCTCAGCCCCTTACGTGTACTAACTCAGTCAACACTGAAACAGGGAATCTACTGGTCATTTCATTTTCACGTCAGTAAACCGAAACAGAGAGCCACAGAAAGTAAACAAAGACTGTTTCAAGAACGTCTGATGGGGTCTGAGTCTGAATAGGGCATCAGAATTCTTGTCAACATGGAGATTAAAATAAGTCTCTACCAAAAGAGTAGTCTTGAGAAGGTAAAAACTATTTATCAAAGCTGTTTTAATTACGTATTCTTTTTTTTTTAAATGGGCTTTATAACTGATATCTTAGTATCTGAAACATTTAATCTTTGGGTTCTTCCTTAACTTGACCAATTAGGACATTTTGAGTCTTGGGGTGTCAAGAGGGTGATAGAAATGCAGATCTGAAGCACCTGAAATAGTGACTGTCAGAATACAGCACAGGGGAAAAACCCATCATCAAAATATCAAAAAAAGATGCTTTATACACAATATAAATGCTTTCTTTGTGTTACACTTTCTTCTGTTTTCAATGCCATGTCTTTGTACACACTCCCCTTGAAGAAAGGAACCTGGTGCTAATCTGACCCTAGTGCTGAAATGCCTTCTTCTTAGAAAAATTGAAGACTAGATTGGGAAATATAGTTAACTAGACTTCACGTAATTGCTATGTATTTTCATAATTATTTGTCTCTGGGCCTGATTAGGAATATTTGGTGGATCTATATTTTTAATATGAGTCAGTTAAAAATAGTTTATTTCAAACCTGGTAAAAGACACTTTTTATTACAATGCACTCCTTAATAATTATTCCAATATTGTGTAATCTCAGCTAAGAAATTTACCACTTCATTATAAAAGGAACTCACACACTAATACATTGACTAGTGAAAAATACCACCCCCCGTTCATAAAGGATGCAAATAAGGTCTATGTCCTTATTTATTATCTGGATGTAAGCTCTGATTCCAGATCTGACTCTTACCTGTCTCGTAGAGGAGAGGGGTTACGCTGGGCTTGGTGGGCCAGGTAGTGGATGGAGCTGGGAGACCATGGGGCGATTAAAATGTGCTGCTTGGTTTATAAAATGGCCGTTCAAGGGGAAATTAAGACCATGGGATCCTGCATAGAATTAGTCAATAGGCCGTATGTTCTCAAATCTAAAGCAAACAAGCCTTTGAGGGTTTTTGTTTGTTTGTTTTTTATACTTGTTACTGTTGTGAAAATTCATATGCAAAGGACAACTCTCACTGGTTCTCTCCATTTTCTTGAGTTTGATTCGCGGGTGTTCTACCCCAGCACATCTTACACATTCAAGCTCGCTGCACTGTATGTGTGCCACCTGGTCTGGCCTCAGCAGACGCTCTCTGATGGGTCTGAAACAAGGCTCCGGGGCCAGGGGGGCTGGCGGAGGAAGGGCATGGGGTGAGTGAAAATGGAAGGGACAACGCTATACACAACGATTTTTAACTTGCAAATTCCTGAATACGTTATGTCAGTTATAGGTTTCTAAGCACTTGGTGGGTCTGCTCAGAAGTAACGCCTTCCCACTTACTAGATAAAGAAACACAGAGAATAAAAAAAAGTAAAATGCCTTAAGGCACTGAGAGTAAGCAGATGGAATAAGGAATGAGGTTTTATGGATTAATCTTTTTCTTATTTTTTTTCTTTAGCAAACTCAGGGAACAGACAGTGAGCACTGGAAAAGGTATGGGTTTATTATCTCGATTTTGGGGAGAGCACTGTCTCCGTGTTATCTTGCTGAACAACTACAGAAAGCATCCTCCCCTGCCTTGTTTTCTCTCATGTGCCTCCCAACAACCCAACTCTCCCTCTCCAGTACTGATTTCCATTTTTCAGCCCATTAGTCTTCTGCTCTAGGGGCCTAACATTTCCCTGCACGTCTACGTATCTGTTTCATAATCCTTTCAGGAAAATTCCTGGGTTAGTTGACAAACAGCAACAGGGGGAAGGAGAACAAATAAGCTACAGAGAATAAGCACGTCTCCTTCGTTAGTATTGTTTGGACCTCCTTGTGAACCACATATGTTCATATTTAGCATAGAAGCAAATTTTAATTTCTTTTATTTAAAAATTATTGTGTTCTCTCTATAACTAATTTGGAAATGACAATCAAGTAGTTCTATATCTATTCCCTGAATTCTATGGAAGAAACTCTCCCAAAGCAGTGTTCAACTCTATAAACCATAAAAATTTAACAGCAGCAAAACGCAACAGCACGCGCGCACGCGCGCACACACACACACACACACACACACACACACGTCAGACAGATAGAACAATCTGCTCCTGAAAATAAACAGCATGTTTGAGAAAAATGGAGATTTATTTTAGCCTGGATAGATGAATGCAATAAAAGTCATGTTCAATCGATGGTTGAGGGTACTGTATTCTGTAGGTTTCTCATTACCCTTTAACTATCTTAGAACTTTCATTAAAAAGCACATACCTTATGAATTTAGATCCTCACTGTTTGCCATATATTGGAAGGAAACTCAGAGTGTACTTTTACTATATATACTGGACCAAATAAATAAATATTACATAAGTAAATATAACTATGTGTAAATATATGTGTATGTGTATATATATATATATATATATATAGAGAGAGAGAGAGAGAGAGAGACAAATTATCCCTACTATATGAGAAACAAGATAAACAACATTCAAATAATGTTGACAATGTTTTTTAAAAATAATTTTAACATGTATTTAGTTTTGAGAGAGAAACAGATTGTGAGTGGGGGGGTGGGGGTCAGAGAGAGATGGAGACACAGAATCCAAAGCAGGCTCCAGGCTCCGAGCTGTCAGCCACAGAGCCTGACATGGGGTTCAAACCCACAAATGGGATATCAGGACCTGAGCTGAAGTCGGATGCTTAACTGACTGAGCCACTTAGGAGCCTGACAACAGATATTTGACAAAATTTTGAGATATTTGAGAAAGAAACACAACTACAGAAGAAAGTGGCTCTGTTCAAGGTCTGCATAATTCCTATATAGCAGGTGTATGGGTGGGTCTGAACTCCAAGGTTTTCCCCCTCCCATTTCCTCCAGCAAACACGGCCCCTGCCATCCCCTTTCCCACTCCTTGTTAACTCCAGCCAATCTCCAGTTACCTAGGAATTTTCAAGAGACCCTCTGAAAAATTTTTAAGTTCTACAAACACATTTAACTGTGGTAAATGTGACTTATTTTTCATGTTCTAAAAGGTCTAGTTGAATGTGAATCAAAACCTTCTCCCTCCTGTTCATGGCTTCCCCAGGTTGGCAGCAGGACATTTAGGGCACGAAGAATTAAAAGAAATGAGCAGAATGTTCCTTAACTAATCTGCTCTTTGGTCTCCTGAGAGGACCACCAGACACTGCTTCTGTCAGAGAGTGCATTTGTGAGTTATTGGGGATTCCACCCCCACCCGGAAATGGTCTAACATGGACAATTTGTTCTTCTGCCGACTTCTAGCAACTGCCTTTGCGGAGATACAGGCTGAGGCACAAGTGCCTTACATCTTCTGTGGCCTCGTGAGATATGCCCTCATCCAAAATGTGAATGTGCCATAGGACACCCTGTCCCTTCCTCGTGCAGCCATCACAAAACCGCTTCAGGATGTTGAAGGCAAGAGGCAGGCACCAGGACTGGTCTGGCCACGTTCGGCTTCACCTTCAAACTCTTGAGGACACACGCCAGACTTTCCTACAACTCTGTCACCGTGCTGGTCCCACTGTAGCACAGGGCACCTGTAAGTGTGGGCAGTGCAACAGGAGAGTGCTACTCATTCTGTCCTTGAAACTGGCTCCAATTTCTCTGAACTCTGAACCTGGCCACTGCGTGGAAAGTAAGTTTAGTCTGCAAGCGCTCTCACTCAGGCGGATGACTCCCTTTCCGCAGGATTCCTCCCCAAACGTCTAGTGCTCTCTCCACGTCAGAGCATGCCTGGTTGAGGTCACTGAGGGTTGAGGAGTCAGAGTTTATCGGGCCACTTATTATTAAATCCTGCACAGACTGTCCATTCTTTGGAATCTAGAAGTAACCATCATGTACTGGGATTGCACAAAAACTCTAAGACATGAGAAAACATTCAGTCTAGCTCCTATGAAAATTACCCATTACAGATAGAAAAAAAGTAGATCAATTATAAAAGGAGTTAGTACAACCTACAGATCTCAGTAAGCTGGGTGTGACAGACAATAACAAATACACATAAAAATTCAACATAATTTCAGTTTGAAACAAGGACGTGAATAAAAGTGAAGAAGTTGAAGAATGAAATGAGAACTCAAAGAAGCCGAAAAGAAAAATGAACGGAAATATGTTTTACTGATATACAAATGCAATGGGCCTCAACCGCTCGATGTGGCTGTTGAAAGGAAGGCTATCATAGCATCAGGATCTATTAATAAAGAAAACAAGTCATGAGAACAGTCTTGCTGTATTTTGTGGTCGTATCCCATCTGGTGCAGTATTTTCATGCGGCACTCCTATTCATTCCATCACAGAAAGATTCGCTTATCCCTGCCCTCGTGAGTTTTCATGAAGCTGCACTGATACACATGTCCCTGTAATAACTTTGTGACTAATAACACCTTTTGCAGACAACCACTGTGAAGGTTTAAGAGAACGAGGAGAGGGGTCCATTGGGAATCCGAGGGGGGAAATGCTAATTTTGGACTCTGAACTTTATGGAACCTGTCATGTCTTTATTTTTCAATTAAATCTACTTTTAAAATGCCATACTCTTTAGCTGTTGTGATTCAATTGCCCCCATTTTCTCTGCCCAGCAGAAAGCCGTTAGGATTTCACTCAGGTTGACTCTACATTCTTCATAAAATTAACAACTTTGCTATAAGTCTCTCAAAAAAGGAGTAGAAATTACTTTTTTTTTTTTTTTTTAATTTTTTTTTTCAACGTTTATTTATTTTTGGGACAGAGAGAGAGCATGAACGGGGGAGGGGCAGAGAGAGAGGGAGACACAGAATCGGAAACAGGCTCCAGGCTCTGAGCCATCAGCCCAGAGCCTGACGCGGGGCTCGAACTCACGGACCGCGAGATCGTGACCTGGCTGAAGTCGGACGCCCAACCGACTGCGCCACCCAGGCGCCCCTAGAAATTACTTTTTGATGTAAATGCAACTTTTTTTTTCTACTGTGAACATATTCTGCCTGTAGTAACCATTTTAACTTTCATGGATAATTGGACATTAGGAAAAATTTAGTATATGAACTACAAATAGATTTGTCCTTAAATTATCTAATAAATGTTTTCCACCCTGCACCATAAAACCCGGTATCTTTGTAAAGTCTTGGTTGTTATGAAAGATGAAAGTAAAGGGTGATTTGACTGGGTGGGGAAAAAAAAACTATCATTTTTTTTTTAAAGAATGGATGCTGGCAATTAAATGCCTACTGTTTATTCAAAGCATATAGATCAGTAGCTGATTCTTCATTTATAACAAAAACGATGCTGTACTCTATGAACGGGGGTTTGTTACCCCAGTAATAAGTAAAAAGAAGTTGAAGGGCCTTGTGTTTTATCTCTATGCAAATAAGCTATTTGCAGGTGGCTTTCAGAGAGGAGGTAAAATATCATTAAGAAACTAGGTCAAGTTTTTCTATGCTTAAAAATTAAGAGCTTCAGGAATACCTCCTTAAACTTTATTATGCTGTTTTGAAGTAAATTGAATACTAAGTCACTTATCCTTTCTCACTTCAAATGCTGTAAAACTTCTTTGCCTTCTACTTGACTAATTATTTAGGCAATTCTAAAAGACTCTAGATGTATTTTGTGAGCATGTAGCTCTCTAGTGGGGTATCAGATTTTATATACCTTCTTTAATTGAGAGAATCAAATTCTTAAGATGGCATTGAACATTTAAGATGTTCTTCTTGCATCATGCTTCCTCACTAAATCCCCTTTATATGGGTTATCCATGATAAATACTCCCACTTTGATAAATATTCATGACCCCTACTTATCATTTTCCATACTTTTTGTTTACGAATCTATTCAATAAGTAATAAAAAAAATCACACTTTCAAAAAATAAAGACCGGGTCATAACATTGTTCTATATAAGAAGAAAAAGAATAAAAGGAAGTTTATATTGAAAACCAATAAAAACAAAAATGCACAGGGATCAGAATTGCAAGACCTTTGCCGCATTTCCAGCTGTGACATCAGTTCTCCAAGTGGCCTCAGGTATGCTACCTGCTTCTTCTAGGCTTTCCTTTACTACTTGTACAAAGAGCGTGCTATTAAGAAGCATTCCGGCTCTCGTAGCTGTGACCGCAGAATTAAGCATGCATTTCGTGAAATGTGCTGCAAGTTTACTGGAAACATTCTGAAGTATCAATTAATCATTTAACAATACACAATTGTCTGATCATATTCTAAGGAAGGGCTAAACCCTCAATCTCCTTTCACTACCCTGTGTTCCCAAGACTCATTCAGGCACGAGGGCTGGCAAAAGATATTAATGTGCAATAATCAAATTTTCTCACTAATGAATCGATTCAGCAGGGCAAAGGACACCGAAGGTATTGTTATTGCATACTTCTACTAGATCCCAACTCACAATGAAGATTCATCTTAACCAGGAGAATAGCAGCACTGTTTTTAAGAAACTAAAGGCATGAGACCTATTATTAAACCCAACATGTCCTTTACCTACAGTGAGAATATCCGTGGAGTCAGCCCTTCTGGCCTCTGGATGGGCTGCCAGAGTCAGTGATTTTGAACCTTCTAGCTGATTCTGGCTTCTTCTGTGAGAAACAGCTGCGGGTGAGCCCTTGGGGCGCTGTTTAAGTCTGTGAGGTGTTAACATACAGAATTCAGTGAGCTAAACTAAGTAAAAGGTCTGATATCAATAAACGTTTGCTGACTGAGAATTAGTAACTGTAGAGTCCTGTGTCTTCACAAATTTGACAACACTTGTCTTCTCACGATCTGTATTTACTGCGTTTCCAGGATATTTCAGTGAAGTCAAGTCACTGCACATACTATTATGGCGATAAGACGTAATAAGCAACAGTGGCTGAGAGACAGGGAGACCTAGGGAAACAGTAGCAGAAGCAGATTTATCAATTAAAGAAATAAGCTTTGAGTAGAAGTTCACTATTGCTTAAAAGAACACAGAATGGATTCGAGAGAGAAACTTGCCTTTCTCTCCACCTCCCCTCACTATCAAGGGAATTAACAGCATCGCGCTATGATGAATACCTAAGAGATACTCATCTACCTCTGAACATTTATTAAAATAATGATATTTCAGGACAGTAAAAATATCTAAACTAAGAATAAGTAAAGAGGACTTGCCCTGGATGGGGTACTATATTCTCCTACATGCATATCTCAAGGTTATCTCCTACCTCATGGCCACATATGTAGGTAAATTACTCTAGCAGACACTCTTGGGGTGTGGTATTTGGTGGGGTATGGAAGTCAGGGCTAGGGTGAGGGGGAATCCGGGTTCTTTGATCTTGAGCTTTGACTATGTTGGACTTGGGATCTTTGAAATCTTAGAGAAAGTTAATGCATTCAACAGTTCAGAAAGGCTTGGTTATATGATGGATAGAAGCTACAGGTCACTTTTGGGGAGTAATATTCTTTTATTTTTTATTAAAAATAATTTAAAAATAATTTGTTTATGGAAAGGAACAGCAAAAACCCAATTCTGGAGTAGGGAGTTTCTGCATAATTATGTAAAGAGCTTTCTTCCTTCAGAATGGAGTTTTATCTCTGCAGATGGTTCCATTTGCAAAAAACAAAATATGGGGCACCTGCAGGGCCTCAGTTGGTTAAGTGGCTTACTGTTGATTTTGGCTCAGGTCAAGTTCCCAGGGCTGTGGGATCAAGTCCTGTGTCCAGAGCCTGCTTAAGATTCTCTCTCTCTCTCTCTCTCTCTCTCTCTCTCTTTCCCTCCCTCTTCCCCACATGCACAACTCTTTCTCTCTCTCTAAAAATTAAAAAAAAAGAAAAGAAAAAAGGAAACCAAAATCTTCTTTTTGTTTTTTGATTAACTGAAGTGGTGGAGGTCTAAACAATAATGAAAAACACAAACCTAGTGTTTGTCCCCATGGTGTTTAAATGTCTAGCAAGAGACGAGGCATTAAGGAAAGAGTCACACAATTAATTAACTTCCACCCAAGTCCTAGGAAGAGAGGGGCATCCCGGTTTGCTGGCTCTTTCTCCACCAATGAACAAACAGTGAGGATCTATTCTCCACCTGCACCGAATTGCTTGTTACTAACTCATCGCCTCTAACTTCTATGGCACCCTTTGAAGTTTCAGGGAGATACCTGCCAAGAAATTTTCTAGGATTGCTTGGCCACTGATTCCAGGTGAGATCAGGCCAGAGAGAGGCTCTACAGTGAGATATGCAAGTCATAGAGGAGAGGTTTACAGCATCGTCCTAGTTTGGGCTTGACAGGCACCTGAACTCCTTGGTGGCAACTTCCCTAAGATTCTTCAACTTCTGGTTTTCATTAAAATAGGAGCATTTTTTTTCTTTGCACCCATTAGACCTTCCAATCTTTAGTTAAGTCTCCAAATCCCTACACTTAATACCTAGCCTGGGATATTTTTCTGACATAATCTTGCCTGCCATTTTAGCTCTAAGATGACTTTCTTCCAAAATCCCTTGGAAAATGGGACTTCTTTAGATTCAATAGTGGAGCAAAATACAGAACTGATATTTAATGGCATCTATGTGCCAGGAAATGTATGACACACTGACATACACTAGCCATGTAACTCACACAGGTGCATTAATAACACAGCAAAAACCCTTTACAAAATAATCATTATTAAACCCCCTTTTATGGAAGAGGCAGCTAAGATTCAAAGAGGGAGATAAACCAGCTCTTATTAGCGGAGAACTCAAGAATTCAACTTCCTTCTGTTTGACCACAAAGCTGTTTCTCTTTCCATAAGATACTCCTTTCTCTCCTGTTGCTAATTTTCTTACCAAATCTGTTGACTTTATTATAGGGCTATGGCTCTCTAGTGATTCCTTGACTTTTATTTCAATACTCCACTGGATTACCTTCTTGTTTATTTCTGTTCAAGTGTTTATTCAGAGTCCTAATTTTCCTGGCTGCTCTTATCCATCAGTTCACCATTGCCTCTTGCCTGTCCCCCCCCCCTTTCAGGAGTGTCTTCCACGGACTCTAAACTCTGTCACTGCTCTGTTGTGTCCTGACCACCTCTCCAGACAGAAGTGGCTTGTGTGTGCCACGTACACATGCACATCTTATAAAGCTTCTCCTTGAACATATGCACAAAGTCCTCATGGGTCTCCTGCCTTGAAACAAAAGCATACTGCGAAGAAAATCTTTACATTTCCCTACAACTAATTCAACCTGTGCACATACCTCAGTGAAGAAAGCAGGGAAATATTTCCCTGATCATTCCTTCTCTCAGTATCATTTTCACTCCTAAAAGATATTCCTGTTGTAAAACTGAAAAATAAAAATCAAGAGCAGAAGACACAATGGGAAAGGGCTGCCTTCCCGCCTTCAGCACGGCCCCTCCCACCCCCCGGAACAGCATGGCACCAGTAGGAGTCAGGAGTCATACCTCCCAGAAGCCACCTGCCTTCAGGTCTTCACAGATGTGCACACAGACGATCCGTCTCCCTCACCAAGAACCAAATAAAAGTAGTACTAACTTAATGTACTTCCTAAGAGACCATTTTCTAGGCCTTTCCATTCATATTCCTTCAGATAGGGGTATTTTATTCTCCAACTGGTATCACACTGCCCACATTTTTCTGAAATCTGACTGGTTCCTTTTCATGCTATGTCTACCTGGCAAACACCTGACACCCTGACCAAACTCTGTCCCTCAAAGCTAACACAGACTCTCACGCTTGGCGCAGAAGCTTGTCATATTGTTAAATTTTAATTAATTTTCATATTGTTAAATTTTTGGCCACTTATCTAAGTCATGTATCTACTCTTCCCTTAATCACCTACAATCTTTTATTCATTTGATATGATGGTGAGCTCACAATGTGCCAGGGATGACACGAAGGCCTTGGAAAAGTGCAGGGGCTGACACTTCATAGGACGATTCCATTTTCTTTCCTAAACTCAGGCAGTGGGTTTAGCTCCTCATGTGTTTTCATCAGCAGGGTCTTCGATGTTTCGCCACATGCAAGAAGTGTTCTTGATGAAGTCACATGTGTGTCTTAATGCAGCCACAGAACTCCCTATTTACTCTGACAAAACGTATCCAGCTTTCTTTCTCCTGATGACAAGGGAAGAATTCTTCCCTGCCATTTCCAGATGTTTCTCCTTTCCTCAGCTGTCAGTTGTCTATTCTGTACCCTGTCCATCTTTTCACATCTCATGAGCCCCTCACTCTGGTATTTATCTTCTTTGAGTCAATCAGAGTCAAGGACTTTGGCCTTTCATTTGACAATTGTCAATTGTTTCTTTTGTGGGTTCCCTTTCCTCCCCCTCCCCTCCCTTCCCCTTCACTTCCTTTTCTTTTTCTTTCTTTTCTTTTTCTTTCTTTCTTTCTTTCTTTCTTTCTTTCTTTCTTTCTTTTTTGCTTTCTTTTGTTTGCTTGTCTTTATTTTTTCTTCATACACGATGTGAGAGTCCAAGTTGAAACTTCCCCATCTTTTATATTTTCTCTCACCCTTTCTTCATATGCCAAGTCATACAGGGAAGTAGATTTCTCTTTGAAGGACACAGGAGGAAACTTCTGTTCAGAATAAAAACAGGGAGTCGAATCATGAGCCTGAGCACGGCACAACACTCTGTAATGCCCAGTGCCTTGGGAGTGGCCATAGGTTTCTATCTGTGGGCTTGTCATTGCACAAACTGTATCCTAAAGGGAGTAGAAGGGGCAGTGGTGGTGTCCACATACTTTAGTATCAATCACACTCAGGAAAATATTGTCATTAATTCTGCCAGCAAAATATCTCATTCCCAATCCAATAATTGGGATTACTGAAGTGGAGTAAAACTAACGCGTCTCTCCCTCTTGGGTTTTCCTTATAAACACATTCTGTAACAAATACCTTTGGTTTTCCTGTGAAATTAAACCGTTAAACATTTCTGAATGTCTGTATGCTCTCACTTTTCCTGTTCCTAGGGACTTCGCCATATTCTTCCTTCACCCAAGTCTTAAACCCCAGGCATTATTTAACTTCTCTGATGATTTCATCTAACCTTAATTTCTTTCTCAGGCATTCTCCTAAAATCCTTTCACTGTGCTTCTCACCTCTATCCAACGTATTTCACATCTCTCCTCCATGTCTGTCTTTATCAGTGGGAAGTTGCATTCCACATTCAGTGCTTTTCTAGACAATGACTTCTACTACGTATGCCTTCCTATTGTACATAATCCAGTGATCCTTCCCTTTTTTGGAATTCTCTCTTACCTTGGGACCCATGACAAAGACAGTGCCTTCTGCCCTGGATTAAATGAAAAGCCTTCATTTGTTTTTCTCCAATTCATCTTAGGTCCAAGACTTCCACAGAGTGACTACATAAAGCATCAGATATATACTGTACAAGGTAAAGATACCAGTTTTCAGCTGCTACATTTTTATTCTACATAAATTATTGGTTATTAAGGGCCTGACTAGGAATACATGTCAATACTCTCCAAATCTACTTTCCAAACTGATATTCCCCTTCCATTCCATTCCATTATATAGTTTACATTCCATTTTACATTGTCATATCCTGAACTCGTTGTTGTTGTGTCTCATGATCAATATTTATAAAACCAGATTCATCTTCTAAATTTTACCTTTGCCAACTTTCAAGATCCTTCAAAAGATATCACTGTTTTGAATACTTGAAACTCATTTAACTTTTTTCTCTTCTTTGTTCACTATTTCCTTTATTCCTTTATTCCTAGGTTTGTGGTTCTTCCCATTAACTTTTTTATAGAGCTGAGACCATCCAAACTCATTTGACAATCATTTGCCATCTGAATAAATTAGAAGTATGACAGCCTATAAAGGGCCATATGGTAGTAACAGTCTTGGAAACAGATTTGGAATATAAGTATTAATTTATTTTATCATTAAAAATACAGATAATATTGACCAAAGTATTTTCGGTTTGAACTTCTGGTTCTTCAGATTTCATCAAATGAATTAGTGAAAGTTAGTAAACAAATATTTTACATGAATTTTTGAATGAATTTTGATTTGACAAGAAACACTATAAAAACAAAAACAATTTTGCGCTCATCATCTGATGGGGAAAGATATATTCTTAAGTTAAAACTTCAAGAAAGTGCATTACTCAATTTTCCCTACAGATATTCCAAATATAGTAACTAATTATAACGTTGAATTGGGTATAAAATCTTTCTCCCTGAGAAAAATAGAATTTATTCAGTTTTGTAATGTTAAAAATATATCCTCTCCAAAATACACAGAATTTATCTAACCTTCAAAGAATACTGTCTTGCCCATTACTTGTGATAATTGGGCCACCTGGAAACCGTGCATATTTAAAACATACAGCTTGTTATTTCTCCTTGTTAGACTGGCATCTGCCTCCTCAGCTTAACCTCAGTTCTGGAACTGGAACAGGTACTAATGTTCTGAAACACCTTGTCTCACCTATGGACTAAGTTTTGGTGACATGTCCAGAGGAAGGTGATCAGAGTAGGGAAGAGAAGAAGAAGCCAAGATCTGCAGTGCCCATTAATCATATCTTAGATGGTTGATCTTTTTATTACTGTCTCAAGCAATTTGAAGGGTTGCCAATATCATAGAATCATTTGCATGTCAGGAATCAAACACTCAATTTTTAAATTTGGGGGTTGGGGGTACAGATAAGTTTTAGAGCAGATAATGGAGTCACCTCCAGCCCTTCCTACTGTCCAAAATTAAGAAAAAAAATAATGGAAAACTTAAAACATAGGTTCTTATGGTAGAGAATCAGGAATTCCTAAAACAACAACAACAACAACAACAAATTAGCAATAGAATTTATTGTTAAAAATATAATGCTGACTGCAATCCTCTCCAATCTTCAAAAACAAGTAAGGTAGTAACAATCTTTTTATGCCCCCAACTTTCTTCTTGGAAAGCATGGAAGATGTCTTACAGGTAACACTTATGCTGTCAGTTAACCAAACCAATTTCTTTCCTTCTTGAACTGCTCAGTGAATGATGCTTAGTCCCTCTGGCACAGTATGGAGTGATCAATCCTCTAGAGACCTTGTCTTTCTCCTTTCTCACCCTGAGATGGTCTTCTTTCATTGTTGATGTTGACTGTCAACAATGTTCAAGCCATCCTGCCCCCTTTCCCCTTGCCTCGCATCTAGGCAAGCAATAAGAAAACTCAGGAATCTCCTTCCTTTAGTATGAAAGGGAAGACCAAGCCACGCAAACCCCAGCCCTTTGCTGGGAAAGGGAGAGGGGGGGGCTCCATTGGGCCCAACCCCTTAACTACTTTAAAGCAACAACAGCGCACCCTTTGATGTGTCACTGTTCACTGAACCTGAACCTTCTTCATTAAAGATTCCTTTTGAGGGGCGCCTGGGTGGCGCAGTCGGTTAAGCGTCCGACTTCAGCCAGGTCGCGATCTCGCGGTCCGTGGGTTCGAGCCCCGCGTCGGGCTCTGGGCTGATGGCTCGGAGCCTGGAGCCTGTTTCCGATTCTGTGTCTCCCTCTCTCTCTGCCCCTCCCCCGTTCATGCTCTGTCTCTCTCTGTCCCAAAAATAAATAAACGTTGAAAAAAAAAATTAAAAAAAAAAAGATTCCTTTTGATGTTCATTATGTAATGAAATGTGAATAATAAGTTTACTTCAAATCTATTGTTTCCTTTGAGTCATTGATCTTGACACCCATAAATTTCTAGGCCTAGGACGGCAGGTGGGGGTGCCCAGCATCCAGCAAATAAATGAAACACTCGTACACACACACACACACACACACACACACACACACAAACCTAGGGTAATATTCCCTTACTGTCACACAAATATTTCTTGTTTTTTCTTGGTAAATATGTAGAATCTACACAAGTGTATCACCTATTTGATCTATTGTGGCTTCTAACAAAGGAGACATGCTATTTCCTTGGTTTGGAGAGTACTGAAAAGCCTGGATCCTCCCAAGACTTGAATAGGGGCTAAAGATAACACGATGCAAAGAAATCACATGGAAAAAAGAGAAGAAAACCTCTAGGGACAAATATTCCATTTTTAGAGGCAAATTCAAAGCAGCAGATGACTGTCCCTTTCTCTACCGAAAAACTTCCTTGGGCTTCCAGTCAGGAAGTGTGTCACTGTAAGGAGGTACTGAAGATTGAGGACACATAGTAAAAAGGTACTAGGACATAAAAGTGTTATTTTATTTATTTATTTATTTTTAATTTTTTTTTCAACGTTTATTTATTTTTGGGACAGAGAGAGACAGAGCATGAATGGGGGAGGGGCAGAGAGAGAGGGAGACACAGAATCGGAAACAGGCTCCAGGCTCTGAGCCATCAGCCCAGAGCCTGACGCGGGGCTCGAACTCACGGACCGCGAGATCGTGACCTGGCTGAAGTCAGACGCTTAACCGACTGCGCCACCCAGGCGCCCCAAAGTGTTATTTTAAAATTAGTTTTTTTTTTCCCTTTGTTTTGTTTGTTTTAAGGTATAGGAGTTGTCTTCTAAATGAAGTCATTTAGACAATAAGCTACTAGACAATGAGCTACGAAGCATCCTAAGGACACTTACAGGTAAATAAAACCAACTTACAAAGTTATAAATAAAGGTAACAAAGAATAACTTTGCTCAGATCTATGGAGATATCCATCAAAGGGACCTTACTATAATTAGTTTTAATACAACATAAATCCTATGGAGTTTATGTTTATTTCTATCACCTCCACATTCAAAGAAAAACAAAATAAACTCAAATCACCCACAAATTTAATCACTTTTGTTTTAATAATTCTCTATAAAAAATGCCTCTTGAACCTACTTGATGCAATACAGTTAAAGAGTAGGGGCGCCTGGATGGCTCAGTTGGTTAAGCTTCTGACTTCGGCTCAGGTCATGATCTCACAGTCCGTGAGTTCCAGCCCCGCGTTGGGCTCTGTGCTGACAGCTCAGAGCCTGGAGCCTGTTTCAGATTCTGTGTCTCCCTCTCTCTCTGCCCCTCCCCCCACTCATGCTCTATCTCTCTCTCAAAAAATAAATAAACATTAGAAAAAATTTAAAAAAATAATAGCAATACACCTTGGGTTTGCCTCAAAGATGCATTTCAAAGTTGTCAGCTGGCTTTACTAACCAATGAAGCAGGATGAGAAATCCAATGTGAAGTTCTCCTTGAGTGAATATACCAAATCTTGCCAATAAACTTAAATTATTCAAAAGATAGTGAAATTTACCTAATACCTCAAAAACCTAGAAGTCTTATACTCATCATCTGCACAATGCTCACATACACAAATAAAATGTAAACATTATTTCTAACACTGTAAAATGTGTTCCTATTTATTTTTCCATTGCCAAGATCCCACTGGCTTTGTAGAAATATAAAAGAAAAACAGCATTAAATCAGCTGTGATAAAAATCACCTTTTTCTATTTATCTCCACCATCGGCATTTATTGGCACTTGGGAACTATTTATAACTTCATACTCTTACTGCTAACATCAATTATTATGTAAATAGTTGAAATTTTTACTGACTTTATAAATAATGCATGAAAGTCTATAGACTTCAACAACCAGTGTGCATTATCTTTTTGTGGCTTATAAATGCAGAATACAGAATAAGGTATAGCTTGGATGAGTCTGAACAACAGATGTTTCTGTTTTATGGATTCTGGTCAAATGATTTGGAGTTTTATTTATACGATTAACATCTGTGTTTTGGAAAGTTAAACCAGACATTATTTTGCCACTTTCCCCAATAGGTTGGGAACGAGGTAACTCTATTAAATTGACTTTAAATAAAACTGGTGGGGATGGTAAAAATGCTCAAAGTTTGAATAGCTTTTCCATCTGTAGATCTGGGACCCATCCTCACCATTGTTTAATAGTTGAGGAGTTAGTCCTACTCTGAAGTTCTGATACGAATACAAATATATCACTGAGCTGTAGATCTTAGAAAGATATATCTAGTATATCTTTAGATTTGTTTAGTTTTAAAATCTCCAGTAGACCTTGTAAATGATTTCAACAGAAATGTTCCCCTTCACATATATCTACTTGGAACCCGACTCTGCCACTCGTTCACTGGCCTAGAGCAAGTCCGTTCAGTGTAACCCATGGCAGTCTCCTAGTATTTAAGATTAACTATTGCATACACCTTGAAGAATTTTCCTGTCCAGACTAGATACAGATACCCTTACTTCCTTCAAGTGATCATTAGATTGCTTAATTTCAAGAGCTCTAAATTATGTAGAAGTCATCTTACTAATATCCATCATAATATAGAATACATATATACCATTTTTTTCCTCAAAACCTCACCATTCAATTTTTTGACACCCAGTTTTAAAGCATATTCTGACTTGACAGAAAGACAAAGTCAGGCCTGATATTCTTCTATTCTTAGTTAATTTTTTTTATTTATTTTAGAAAAAAATAATGTTTATTTATTTTCAAGAGACAGAGACAGAGTGTGAGCAGTGGAGGGGAAGACAGAGAGGGAGAGACAGAATCCGAAGCAGGCTCCAGGCTCTGAGCTGTCAGCACAGAGCCCCACGCGGGGCTCAAACTCAGGAACTGCGAGATCATGACCTGAGCCGAAGTCGGACGCCCAACCGACTGAGCCACCCAGGCACCCCTATTCTTACTTTAGAATAACCAAAATATATGCATGCTGTACATACATACATACATATATGTATATATATATATATGACACATGGACACATACTGCTGATTCTTGTTATCTTTCAGCCAAAGAAAACATGAGTCTCACGTGTGTCCCTATAAAATGCTTCTCCTCCATCCTGTATTTGAATCATCAAAATGTTGATGTTTGACACACATCAAAATGTGCATGTTGAGTTTACATGCAGAATTTTACATTTACCTTTGTCTTCTTAGATTTAGCAAATTCTACCACCTAGATGTTGGTTTTCTCTATTTCTTTCATGACAATTGATAGAATTTGTCTCATATTTTACCGTAATAAATGGATTAACTAGCTATATTTTATTTTTTACTTTTATTTTTTTTGTATTTTTTCAGGGGCCCCTGGGTGGCTCAGTCAGTTGAGCGTCCAACTTCGGCTCGGGTGTGGTCTCATGGTTCATGGGTTCAAGCCCCACATCGGGATCTGTGCTGAGAGCTCAGAGCCTGAGACTGCTTCCCATTCTGTCTCCCTCTCTCTCTGCCATTCCGCTGCTCACACTCTGTCTCTCTCTCTCTCTCAAAAATAAACATTAATTTTTTTAAATAAATAGTTTTTTTTGTATTTTTCATGTTTTATTTACTTATTTTGAGAGAAAGAGAGAGAGAGCACAAGCAGGGGAGGGGCACACAGAGAGGGAGAGAGATAATCCCAAGCAGACTCTATGCTATCAGCACACAGCCTGGTGAGGGGCCCAAACCCACAAATCGTGAGATCATGACCTGAGCCAAAATCAAGAGTTGGATGCTTAACCAACTGAGCCATCCAGGCACTCCATTAACCAGCTATATTTTAAAGAATTTATATATACTCCTAAGACTGCATGATCAAGAAATTACTAGAAATAAGTGAATTGCCCAAATTTCCTGCACTTCCTACCTTTTCCTTCACTTTTTTATCTCTACTCTAAGGTTCATTCACAGAAATCCTTCAGACAGTTAAATGGATTTTTCCTGGAATCTGCTCAAAGCTCTTGTTTATACAGGCAATGAGGATATGAAGGGGCCATAATTTTCCAAGTGTTCAATTATTTTCTTGAAACTCAACATAGAAATAAGGGAAGAGGGGCACCTGGGTGACTTAGTCAGTTAAGCATCCAGCTTTGGCTTAGGTCATAATCTCACGGCTCGTGAGTTCGAGCCCCGTGTTGGGCTCTGTGCTGACAGCTCAGAGCCTGGAGCCTGCTTCAGATTCTTTGTCTTGCTCTCTCTCTGCCCCTCCCCCGCTCATGCTCTGTCTCTCTCTCAAAAATAAATGAAGGAGGAGGAGGAGGAGGAGGAGGAGGAGCTGGAGAAAAAGAAATAAGGAAAGAAACAAGGCTGGAGACTGGGCCTGGCTGTTTGGAGTCATGATTGAACAACGGCAGGTACCACGTATGCACGCTCAGGGGTATTCCAGCTTGAACGTGTTCCCCCAGATTCGTGTCCATCGAGAACCTCAGAATGTGACTTTATCTGAAAGTAGGGTTTTGCAGATGTAATTAGTTAGGACGCAGTTACACTGGAGCAGGCGGGGCCCCGAATCTTATGACTAGTGTTTTCATAAGGGAAAGGACAGGGAAATTCAGACACAGAGACACAGAGACACACGGGGAAGAAGGCCGGGGAAGAATGGGGTCAGGGACTGCACAGACGCAGTGGCAAGCAGGCAACATCAGTGTTCAGAACAGGTAAGAAGGTTCCTTCCCTAGGGCCCTCAGAGGGAGCCTGGCCCCGCGGATGGATTGATTCCAGACCTCCCACCCAGAGAACTGGAAGAGAATGAAATGTCTGTTGTTTAAGGGACCAGTTTTATGGTGATTTGTTATGGCAGCTCTAGAAAATTCATATAGATGGTGTTGTTCTTTCCTAACCACTGGTCTTCAGGAGCTCATATATATACATACCTATGTATGTATATACATATACACATGTATACATACACATACATACACACATATATACACATATATGTATATATATATTTATAAAAAAGCCATCATATATATGTATATGTATAAACATATTTAACAGTCTTGTAAATACAAATACATACACACATTTCATTTTCAAATTACTAAAATTTTCAAGAGGAATCCCAAACAATAAGGCCAAATACAATGACCAAACAGAATAATACTCGTTCTTTATTATGTAAAATAACGGTATTGCTTTATATTTATAGACGATAAAAAGTCTTCAGGGACAATTAAATAAAAACTTTTTATTTTCTTTTTTTTAATGTTTATCTATTTTGAGAGAGAGACAACGAGCATGAGCAGGGGAGGGGCAGAGAGAGAATGAGAGAGAAAGAGAATCCTAGACAGGTTACACGCAGGCAGCACAGAATCCCACGTGGGGCTTGATCCCACGAACTGTGAGATCATGACCTGGGCCAAATCAACAGTCAGATGCTTAACTGAAAGGGCAGGTCTACGCGGCCGACTCCATCTTGTTCTGTGTCCTTCACCTAGACCACACCTCCTCCCCTTGAGTAACCTCCCCCTCACCCATTCAAACTTCCTGATCAAAACACGCCCCTTCCCCAGCCAATCGGCTGAGGCCACGCCCCTTCCCCAGCCAATAGGCTGCCCCTAGACCCCTATAAAACCTTTGTGCTTTTGAAACTCTCTCTCTCTCCCTGGTATCTCACTGCTGCGTCTATGCAGGTAGGGGATTGAGCTCGAGCTAGCTCGAATAAAGGCTCTTTTGCTTTTGCATCGGACTCGGCTCCCTGGTGGTCTTTGGGGATCACAAATTCTGGGCATAACATAACCAACAGAGCCATACAGGTGCCCAAAAAACTTTTTCAAAAATAGCATACTACTAAATATATAGCTTCCAAACATTATGGGGTATTTTCTGTTTGAACTTACTCATTTTATTATAATTTATATAAAATGTAGGATTTTACTCTCATACACTGATGCACATACTGTTTACTTCTGTATTCAACATTATTGAAAAATAGGTTTTTTGGGGCGCCTGGGTGGCGCAGTCGGTTAAGCGTCCGACTTCAGCCAGGTCACCATCTCGCGGTCCGTGAGTTCGAGCCCCGCGTCGGGCTCTGGGCTGATGGCTCGGAGCCTGGAGCCTGTTTCCGATTGTGTGTCTCCCTCTCTCTCTGCCCCTCCCCCGTTCATGCTCTGTCTCTCTCTGTCCCAAAACAAATAAATAAAAAAATATATAGGTTTTTTATTTTTAGTAGGTATTTTTGTCTGCACATGAAAAATGTAAATTTGTGTTTAGAACGTTGAATTCTCCAATTCTAAAGCCTAAATTGCAGAAGAGAAAATAGTACATGGTAACATCTTAAAATATTTAATAAAGGTATCATATCATATTTAATATATTCATAATTTAAGCCAAGATTTAAGGGATATGTGTATAGGTTTCTCCTTTGAATTCTTTTTAAAAGTATGTAGATGCATAGATATACATGTACGTACAGGTTCATCACGGTGTTTTATTCTTAGCCTGTCATTTCCAGGAAAAAAAGGTACATGTTTATATTGAAAGGAAACCCTCTTGCTTTCCAAAAAGAAAATGAAACAAACACAATCTGTGTGCAAAAAGAGCTATTCCAATACATTTATCTTTTATTTTTTTGTCCTCTGACTCTTTCAAGCAACACCTTCCAAGGGTATCTTGACTACATTTCATTAGTATTAAAATATTTTACTGTATTTTGACAATTTTTGTCCATATCTTTTCAACTTTTATTTCTTAAGGATGCAATTCAGGTCAAGGGAAGAATAATGAAGTGTAAATCAGCCTTGCAAAGACTTACATAAGTCATGAATCCAGCAGCTAACACAGACAACAGTATTGTGCGTGGTACAAAATGATCTACTACAGGTGACTGATTTCAACTCCAGCCATCAAAGTGACAGGAAAATGAGCAGCCTTCTCCACAGATGTCTGTGCCATTTTTCTGACAAACAGAAAGATCTAAACAATGAGTAATATTAGGAAAACCGAAACCCATTATGTAGTATAATGGATGACAGCTAAGGACGTTTGACATTTTCTCCTTTCAGTTACCTCTGGATACTCTGTTTTTCAGCTAACTTTTGTGTCCTCTTTTCTTTTCAAAAGGAGAGGAACACATGCTAAGCCACTAAGCTCTCCTTAGCCTTCGTACCCCACTCCAGTATTCCCCCTTTCAAAATTTCCTGCCTGACAGTTGGAATGTTATCAGATGATTCCCCAGTGGTGGCACCACATGCTGTCGCTCTCAGCTCATGTTTAGAGAAAACTGGTTTCTCGAACATTTTATGTTTTTCTTCTGGTAAATAAAAGCTAATTTGCAATGTGTTTCCACGGAAAAATTCTAGGCATAAAAGCTATACAAAATTGCTACACAATATTTAAAAAACTATACTTAAAGTTTAATGATAAATCATAGTTGTAAGGGCATAAAATGAAATAGTATCAAAATGACAAGTATGAACACAAAAGTGTGTGCTAAGGGGAAGAATGTAATACAAAAGTTCTCACTTTACGAAGTCTATAAAACCTATGTGCTGAGTTTCTACTATGCATTCAGCACTGTTTTATGTATGAGCATAATGCAATATTCCTGCCTCAAGGCAAAAAGTCTGGGCTGTATACAGGATGTTACCGTATATCAACAGGCCCTGAATGGAACTAAAACACACAGTGTTCTCGTGAAGGCATGCCTGTGATCGCTACCGCCAAATGAGACTTGAGTCTGACAATGGTACGTGAGCTTCTCATGTGTGTTTTATGTACCTCTATTATTTGAAGGATGCGCCTTCCCATATGCTTGTCTCTTATTAGAGTTGTAGATTCTGTTCTTTACTTTTGCACAACAACATTTTACTGCTTACTCTGTAACTCTGTTTCTCACCAACCAGAATTGGGCATGAAGACAGGGTCAACAGCAGCCCTTAGTCCCGGACAATCACTACCTTCTGCGCTGCCATAAAATTTAGTTACCATCTTTAAAAATTCCAAATGTGTGACGGTAGTGCTTAAAGATTTAACAATTCCACATCACCGTTGGCCTGAAGATTAAATACCTGTCCTGATATCTACAGCCTTTCAGACTCTAATTCAACACAAATTTTCTTCTTCTTATACTATGAACTCCACCTGAAAACCTAGCCATTTCCATATGCCTTCTCAGCAACTTGCCTCCTCGTGACTTTTTCTCCACCTGTCAGGTGTACTCAGCATTAGACAGGTGGTTCAAATGTCATCTCTTTGATAACACACTCTCCGATGCGTGCAGAGTCAACCTTCTCTCCTTGTTACCTAACACTTTACACAAACATCTTTTATCGTGGATTATCTCTTGGCTTTAATTATTTATTCTTATGCAGCACATAGTCTTTGAGGACAGGCCTCCCTCTGACTTCCTTCAAGACATACCTCAGTTCCTGAATTCGACAGGGAGTGTTGCCCAGTGGTTGGGACAACACATTCTAGAGCCAGGATTCCTCCCTTTGAATCCCAGGGCCATATGCTATGAGCCTACCTTGGACAACTTACTTAACTTTTCAGGTTAATTTACTCAAGGACATATTCACAGTACACATGCCTCCTTAGGTTTGTACGATTTGGTATGTGTAAAGATCTTAGAACTGAGGCTGAGAGGTAGTCAGTGTTTCATGAGGATCATTACCGGCGACAAAGATTGTGGGACAGCATAAGTACAAGGGAAAGAAATATAACAGACTGATTCCTATGCGAGAATAATTCTTTTGTAAGTACTCGTAGGATTCTAGTATTGCAGGATTTCACACCGAGGACCAGATCAAGAAGCTGAAGCTCTCCCTCATGCACTGTTGCTGGGAATGTAAACTGGGGCAGCAACTATGGGAACCAATGGGGGGGTCTCCCCAAAATTAAAAATAGGGCTACCATACAATCCAGTAATGCCGCTCCTGGGTATTTACCCAAAGAAAAGGGAACCGGCCGCTCATTTGAAAAGAAAAGATATATGCACCCTTCTGTTTACTGCAGCATTATTTACAATGGCAAAGACCTGGAAGCAACCTAAGTGTCCACTGGTAGGCAAATGGATATAGAAGATGGGACATGTGTACATGCATATACATACAATGGAACAGTATGCAGGCACAAAGAAGAATGAGACGTCATTTGCAACGGCATGGAGGGACCTAGAGGGCATAATGCTAAGAGAAATAAGGCAAAGATAAATGCCCTCTGATTTCACTTACATGTGGAACCTTAAGAACAAAACACAACACACACACAAAACGTAAGCAAGCAAATTAATTATAAAAGCAGAAACAGACCCATAAACAGGACACCCTGATAGTTGCCAGAGAAGAAGGGGGCTTGGGGGGATGGACAAAATGGGTGGAGGGGAGAGGGGGACACAGGTGTCCGGGTATGGAAGGAACACGTCCCGGGGATGAAAGGCTCAGCACAGGGAA
The DNA here is from genome assembly GCF_022079265.1 of Lynx rufus. Classification (NCBI taxonomy): domain Eukaryota; kingdom Metazoa; phylum Chordata; class Mammalia; order Carnivora; family Felidae; genus Lynx; species Lynx rufus. Next base: position 3,154,297 of record NW_025814840.1, on the reverse strand, counting down.
TACAGTCGGTGGTGCTATGACAGTGACGTGTGCTGACGGACGGCAGCCACGGTGTGATGAGCACAGCGTAACTGTATAGACGTGTTGACTCACTATGTTGTACGCCCAAAACTAGTGTCACATGGTGGCAATGATACTTCAAAAAGGAAAAAAAAAAAGAACAGGAAACTGGACCTCACTGAAGTCCCCCAAGAAGTTTAGAACCAGATTTAGGGCTCCGTTTCTATTCTAGTGGTTTCTTCACCCAGCGTTTTGTGTTATCCTTGCCTAAAATTTGGCGTATCTTAATTGTGGCAAATCTCGCTGTTAATATTTTCTGACGTTTTACTACTTTTCATTGCCACTAGGCTCAGCCACCTTCCTTTTCCGTTATTTCACATGGATACTGAAAGCCCGCATTGAAGTCTTTCAAAAAAACATAGAAAGCACTCAGCTGCCCTTCCTTTCTCAAAGAAAGGCTTGGGGAAGAGAAAAAGTGGATTAACACAGCCTGATCTCAGTTTTGAGGGTGCCATCAGTTGAACTAAAACAGAAATAAAACAGGGTAGGAGGAAGCCTGATAAGGCATTCAGATTCCACACTGAACTGTATGGAAATTGTGGTTTCCTGACTACATTTATTCGTTCATTTATTTAATAAACTTACTAAACACCAGCCACATGCCAGGTCTGTTGTCAATCAAACGATGGCACTTGGATTCTGGCTGCCTCGGAAGAGAAGAGCAGAAAGTGCTGAGAGACACAGAGTAGGTGTAATAGACAGGATGCCGTGATGCATCCAGCAGGAGAGACGGGGACACGGGAGGAAAGTCACTTTTTGTGGGTGGCAGGGGTGATGCAGGAAGGTGTGAACTTGGAACAAATAGGGTTGAACTGCACTAGAGAAGTTCAAGGGAGGTGTTGGAGAGTTTTATGCACACTTCCAATCAAACGCAACTAGCCACACTCACTGAAACACATATTTCTATGAAAAAGGGTGAAGTGAAATCATAGAAGAAATGTATTTTGAATCAGCACCAGTTATAACACCGCCGGACAAACAGACATGAGGTGCCAAAATGATCCCTTTGTATAAATTATGAACTTATTAGTTAAATAATGTCATAATACAGGATTGCTACTTAATGCCACCCGTTATAAGAGTGACACATTAACGGCCCCTTGCATTCATCCTCAGTTATGAATTTCGGCAGCGGCAGATTTCTTTTTTTCATTGTGTTTTTAAATGCTGCCCTAAATGAATAAATAAATACATACATACTGTGTAATGCCTGGTAGTATCTTCTGGAAATTCTTCTTCGACAAAGAAGGAGTACACATTTGGGTTATTTCAGCACTGGGTGCAACATAATTAAGCTCAGAAACACATTTATCTGCAACAGTTTATCCTCATGTAAAGCCGATCGCAGGTATTCACCAATAGCAGGCTTACTGCATGGATTAGCCAGAAGGATTTTTACAAAATCTTAGCACTGCTGCTGGAAACGTTCAAGCGGGTTTCTCATGTGACATTTAACTGCCAAGTTCTAACACCTTGAGATTAGATCATCTCTCAGGTTTATGAGCCTATGCTCAGAATATTCAGCTGTGTGAGGTTTTGTTTTTGTTTTTAAGTTTATTTATTTATTTTGAGAGGGAAAGTGCGAGTCTGTGAGTCAGGAGGGGCAGAGAGAGGGGGAGAGAGAGAGAATCCCAGGCAGGCTCAGCACTGTCAGCACAGAACCCGACGTCGGGCGCAATCCCACGAACCGTGAGATCACGACCTGAGCCGAAATCAGAGTCAATATTCAACCGAATGAGCCACCCAGGCGCCCCAGAGAGAGGTTTTTCCAAGCACACACGGGAGCGCATGTTAACAACAAGGATCTTGACGCGTCACATAGGTAGGGAGCCCTGGAGTTAGATTCACTGGGTGCTGATCTTAAATACCGACCGAGAACTTGAACGAGTTTTTCAGCTGTCTGAGCATCCGTTCCCTCATGTGTAGCATGAAACCAGTGATGACACAAAACCTTCCTCGTGGGGCTTTTGTAAGAATTCAGTAATTTGGCAGATGGAAAGCTCTAAGAATACTGACTGGAAAGTGATAAAAAACAATTAGTCAAGTTTAGCTTGTCTCCGATAACGTGCTGGGTATATAAGCACGTCACCTGAGTTGGGGTCTCTGTTAACACAGACACTAAATAATCTCAACTTGGCGGGGAGGTAAAGTTATTAGGCCTTGTATCCACTTCTCCAAGTCTCTCAGAGTAAGTTAGTACAGCCAGTAGTTAACTTCCTGAATCTGAGAATCTCTGAATGTGTTATAATTCTTGGCAACGTTGCAAGCATTAGTTTGTTCTGCGAAATTGGTTTTTAAGGAGTTGAACCACTGTATTTAACATGTATATCCCAATCTCTGGAAGAGGACATCCATATTTTGTGAGGGCCGACTTTTCCAAACCACAAGTGCACACTGGACATCTGTTTGCAGTGTTTATTTTGCATGAACGACACCAGTCTGGTGCCAGCTGAACACAAATCTCTCACAAAAACTCCTCACACCCCGATTCTTCAGCTCCTGTTTGCAAACCTTGATGGTGTCACAGCTCAGCTCTTTGGCTGACACGTATTTTCACATTCTTACCCTTCAGCTTATAATGTGTTGATTTTTAAAATTTTTTTTCATGTTTATTTACTTTTGAGAGAGAGAGAAAGAGAGAGAGAGAGAGAGAGAGAGAGAGAGAGCGAGCGAGCATGAGCGGGGGAGGGGCAGAGAGAAAGGGAGACACAGATTCCAAAGCAGGCTCCAGGCTCCGTGCTGTTAGCACAGAGCCGGGGACGGGGCTGGAACCCACGAACCTTGGACCGTGACCTGAGCCAAAGTCAGACGCTCAACCGACTGAGCCACCAAGGCTTCCTGTAATGTGTTAATTTTTAAATAAAGCACCAAAACTTTTTAAAACATCTTAAAACTTGTATTAAACATAAAACAATATTCGGAGTAGTTTAATAAGAGCAGTTTCTACACAGACTGGACATTAAAGGAAAACAAATTGGTTAAAATATCGGTCTGGCCATATCCACGCTCTGAAATTAGCCGAAGCTTATGCTCAACTCTGCTCACCCATTCAAGCAGCTTATATAAGGAAACTATTCTATGCAAATAAAGTTTTGTATAGATTAAAAGTTCTAGGGGCGCCTGGGTGGCTCAGTCGGTTAAGCGTCCGACTTCAGCTCAGGTCACGATCTCACGGTCCGTGAGTCCGTGAGTTCGAGCCCCGCGTCGGGCTCTGGGCTGATGGCTCAGAGCCTGGAGCCTGCTTCCGATTCTGTGTCTCCCTCTCTCTCTGCCCCTCCCCCGTTCATGCTCTGTCTCTCTCTGTCTCAAAAATAAATAAATGTTAAAAAAAATTTTAAAAAAAGTTCTAAGTTGAGTGCATCAATTATTATTATTAATTATTATTGATCCATCCATATTAATGTAGAGATGTCTTAAAATGCTGCTTTGATGTTACCAATATTCTTTCTATGCTTTATAAAATGAATTCAATTTTTATTGTAGGGTAAATTTTAAAATACATAATGTGACATTAAGCATCACTTACAATCTGAGCCCAGCAATTAACAATAATTATTTTGCACCAACCGTGCTAATCATGGTAAAAAGAAAACCAATAGCTACTGGTTATCAATGAGAAAATGGAGACGTAGTGAGAGTAAGTATTTGAACAAGGACACACAGTCAGTTGGACTGACTTCAGGGTCTTCAGGGTCTAGGAACTATTTTATAATTTTGTGCCACATCCTTGCCGGGAAGAACTTACTGTCTTCCAGTGGAAAGCCAAGTAAATATACGCTTTTAATAAAAACTGAGTGTTGTGAATGCAGAACACACACTCTCACCAGGCTGCTAGCTTTTTGCCACACTGTACGATCCACAAGGGCAGGGATTATGTTTTATTTGATTTTTTATTCTCAAAAGGTTTCCACAACGCCCACCCCATGGAGCACCTCATTAAATGTGTGCCGTTGTCTTATGGCCAAGTGCTGACAAGGCGCAAAGAGAGCCAGAGAAAGAAGGCTTCATATATAAAGTGACACTTGAACTCTGTCTTGGAAAATAAACACAGGTACTCCGGAGGCAAAGGACATTTCAGACAGAAAAATATGTGTGACCACAGGCCTGAAAATGGGAAGGCACTAGCTCTACGGAGGGAACGGTGTTTGGGTGTAAGGGAAGCCAGAGCCTGTGTGGAGGAAGGTTCTGGACAGGCAGCCTTAGTGGTTGGGGAAAGACAGCCTTAATGCTGAGTACAGTGGTCCTTCTGCTGAGCTGTGGATGGCCCCGGTGCACCAGGATCAGTCCAGAGAATGGGAGCAGTTTCTGGAAGCTATGGAAAAAACTGGGCACAGCCCTAAATCTATCGTAGTTGTGTCTCAGTGTGGTTGAAACTTAATCTCTCCCTACAGGAGCCCTGCGAATCTGAATAAAATACAACGGTGCCATTGGTTGGGGGGGGGGGGTGGGGGGCAGGGGGGGGAGGATGACTGTCACTGGAGGGGAGATTTCAATAGTGAAGACTATGAAGTTTTCAAAGATTTCAAAACAAGGTGCTTCTATAAATATAAATGTGTCAACAATATTAATTTATTAATGGAACTTATAAGATGATAAATCTGGTTATCTGCTTTGAAAAGCACTTAGAAGAACTGAGTATTTACTGCATTCTAAGGAAACCATGCTTGAGTAAGACTTATGAGCGAAGTGCAATGTTCTAGTCACTTCCAGGCGGTGCAGCCGTGAGCTGTGGGGTTATGGTCGCTACTGGACAGAAATCTTCATGTAAACATACACCTTAACAGTGTCTGGGCTCTTATCAAACAGCAAATGGTAAAATCAAACTCAGGTACATCTATGGTTCAATAATCCTCACATAGGCCTAATCAACAGTGCCCAGTATGACACTGAGACGGTGTTGTCCCTTTCTACTTGACCTTACTCCCAAGGTTGAATATCTGTGCATCTCTCCAGCATCTGTCTACTCTATGTATCATCTGTCATCTGTCTAATTATCTATCTACTTATCTATCATCTATCTACTTATCTATATACTTATCTACCTATCTAATTATCTACTTATCTATCATCTAATTATCTACTTACCTATATACTTATCTATCTACTTGTCCATCATCTACTTATCTATCTACTATCTATCTATCTATCTATCTATCTATCTATCCATCCATCTACCTACCTACCTACCTACCTACCTATGATCTATTTATTGGTCTATTTTAAATAGGAGTGACCTGATTGCATTAAAAAAAAAAAAAAGAGCAGTGCTTGCCAGGAAGACAGAAAACGAACAGTTAAAAGAAGATGCTTCAGTAAATTAAGTGAAGGAGGGAGGTCTAAGGTCAGGCATTGGGGTTGCAGTTACCATGCAAAGTTTACAGACTAGTATGTCCTGACTTACAGCATGAATTCTAGTTTTGCCCTAATTTTACCTTTCCTTGTCTCTGTCCTCTTGACGCCAATGACACTGTTACTTTTCTCTGCAATACCCTTCCCTTCCCTTTATATTCCATTTCTTCCAAAAACACTTCCAAGGCTCTCCAAATCTGAATCCATACTTCTTTCTTTTAATTGCTGTAGCAGTTATTGACTATACTGTTATTTAGCAATTACTCATACGATGCCTTGTACCAAATCCTTTTATGCCAGCAGCTATTCAAATCTACTTTTTACTTTTCTGAAATTATTTGAAATATATTTTATACTCTTGGCACATAACAGGCATCGAACAAATGGCTGACGGACTGAAGTGAGCATAAGCTGGCATTTACAAATGTATCTTTTTAAATACTTTTGTTTGCTATACAATATGGTTTCCTACATATTAATGATTTTAAAAAGGAGGCATGATAAAAGACCTATGTCGATAATTAAACTGTGAAACACTGCATCAAGTGTAACCCACTATTTCTGTAAATCAGAAATTCAGAAGACTTAATTTCATAAATTAAAAAAATGCATTTTGATAAACACTGTAAAACATTTTTAAAACAATGTTGAATACATTTTTAAACGTATCTTTTTTTCCAAAAAAAAGTAATTATGTTGAAAACAAAACACAGCTTAATTAGGACAGTCTGATTTATGAGAAGATAATTAGTTTTTCATCATTGTTAGCAAAATTATACTCCTCACTTTCCAATATAAAGACAGAGGGAAGGGGCCACTGGGGGGCTCAGTCGGTTGAGTGCTGACTCTTGATTTCAGCTCAGGTCATGACCTCAGTTTGTGGGACGAAGCCTCCTGTCAGGCTCCGTGCTGAGGGTGGAGTCTACTTGGGATTCTCTCCCCCCTCCTCTCTCTCTCTCTCTCTGCCCTTCTCCCCTGCCCAAGCACTCTCTCTCTCTCTCTTTTAAATTTTTTTTAACGTTTATTTATTTTTGAGACAGAGAGAGACAGAGCATGAGCAGGGGAGGGGCAGAGAGAGAGGGAGACACAGAATCCGAAGCAGGCTCCAGGCTCTGAGCCGTCAGCCCAGAGCCCGACGCGGGGCTCGAACTCACGGACCGCGAGATCATGACCTGAGCCGAAGTCGGACGCTTAACCGACCGAGCCACCCAGGCGCCCCAACTCTCTCTCTCTCTAAACAAGTAAATAAACGTTAAAATAAAATACAAATAGGAGAAGGTGAGACAACTAGTAGGATTTGAGTGAGGTCTAACACAAGTGTGGCCTTATATTTGTCTTATACAAATCTTACTAAAATGATATCTAAAATTATTGAAATACAAAATGTTTTTTACAAATCTGAAATGAATTTTAAGACAGACTACATATTTCCCTGTTGCAAAAATATTCTCCTAATTTTCTAAAATGCTAAATTCAGGACTGTATAAACATACTTTCTCTAAACTGCACAACTCTGAAAATCAGCAAAAAAAATAAAAAGGCATTTGTGAGGCACCTGGGTGGCTCAGTCAGTTGAGCTCCTTCTCTTGATTTCAGCTCAGGTCATGACCCCAAGGTGGTCGGATCGAGACCCACACTGGGCTCCGTGCTGAGCAAGGTGTCTGCTATAGATTCTCTCTCTCTCCCTCTGTACCTCTCCCCTGCTTGCCAGCTCTCTGTCTCAAAAAAAAAAAAAAAAAGGTTTTGGTTGTAGGTTGCTGTTACAAATATCATTAAAAAAATATTGTGATGGGAAACCGAGTCAGATCAGTCACTTTGTATTCGGTTTATAAGGTCTTTCCCCTGATTTTGGTCACCTTTAATACCTGCCATTCTAGTGACAGTAAAGAAGGTCTCCAAGGTGTTATAGGCCACATGTTTTTTCACTTCATAAGCCCTAGTCAGAAAGCCACCGTGTTAGAAGTAAATAAACAAAAAGCCCCATGCATTAGACATAAGAAATGCATTACTTATTATTATGTTCTAGGCATCAGAACCCAAAAGAACTTTACAATCTAGAGACAGGACACGACAGAAAGAAAACCAGAAAAGTAAAAGTTAAAAAATGTGCAGATCAGGGACAGCAGTGGGAATGGTGGATTGTAGTCAGGAAAGACGTGGGTTATGAGAAGCTTCCAGACCACATTGACCACAATCTTGGAGGATGAGGTGGAGAGTGAAAAGAGCAGAGAGGCATTCTCAGGGCGGCACGTGGTCGGAGGCATGGAAAAATAAAAACCAGATGGTGAACTGTGTCATATAAATGGGAGGATGTAGGAGTCACTGGCACAGTTTTAAAACAGTAATGTTCACGATAAGCTCTGACGTCACTACCCACCACCACTTTCCGAGGGATGTGAGCTGCTGGTGGGGAAATACACACGCAGACCACAGTGAAGTTGTGTGCGGTGTTTCACTGGGACCCACAGGACAGATGCATTGGGGTGAGACGCCGCCCTGCTTCTCACACAAGACTTTTACAGGCTGGTCCAAGTGATGGCCAGAATAGCGATCAAGAGCTAGAAAACGTTAAGAAGCGCTAGTTTAAAAAGAGTTAAAGGAAAACGTATGTGGTGAATATGGGATGAAATTTGTCCAGGTGTCTGTTAAAGATTCCTCTTGGGGGGGTGGTTTCTAAGACAATAAAATGATAGCAAAAAGGTCTTCTTAAGGAGCTATTTGGAACCAAGTCAAGTGAAATATTGCCAAGTGGGGCATACACAGAGATGTCCTTGGGAAGAAAGATGATTCAGAAATGTTCAGGCCTTAGCAACGCTGGCTGAAGCAATGATGAAAAGTGCTGGAGAGAACCGTAATGGTCATTCCATTGGAGAAGAGAGTGGACTCTCTCTCTCCTTTTTCCCCAAAAACAATATTACTTAGATGCAAGTTTTACTTCCGTTTTGTTGCTAACCCTTCATTTCTCACTAATGTGCCTGGCAAAATAAGTGTTTAAATATATGTCTGCATATTCAACATTAAAATAGTACATTCTTCCTCAATATACTAGAGGACTTTGGATCATTGAGTTATTAAAGAAAATAATGTAACAATCAATCGAAAGGGGATCTGTAAATACTGTAAATATTTTGTCGTTAGTTCAGCATTTTATCACCTCCAAATAAATAAGGAATGCGTATATAAACCTTGGATAAGAATGTAAAACTAGGTCTCTAAATTTATAGGAAATTTATAAACACAGAATTCAAACTAATTATTTTCTGTGCATACGGGTATAATTACCCAAAATTCTATTAGATTTTCCAAGGTGTTATACATTTCATTATGTAAAAAGTCCTCATAAGCATAATTGTGAAGTTGATCAAATAATTAACTAGTCACAATGATTTACAACCTAGCAAGACGATAGATTAAGCACATAAGCCTTTCAAACAATTAAAACCTAAAGAAAAATTCTTGCCAAAGTAAATTTATCATAAACACAAATATAGAGAAACAGAACTTTCATTTCTGTGTTCAAACTGCAAGGAATTTGGCAACAATGAATATGCCACTTGTATTGCTTATGAAAAATGAACAAGAGACATCTGCTGAACAGATTCACTTCGATGGTGTCTCGATTTCTCAAATACATGAAAACTTGGGAATAAAAAAAATGTTTAGAGAGAGATCAAAAGTTAGATTCTTAGAAGTGAGGAAAAAAAAATTCTCAGATCAATCTGTTTCACAGATAAGAAAAAATTGGATCCAAAAACATGAAGTGTCAGGCTCAGGAAGAGGCAGGGTTTCTGGAGCTGAATGCTCTGTGAAAGACCCTCAGGCTAGCTTCCCCCAGGTCACCGAGTCACCCCTAAGAAAGTACTGGCTCAGGTGTTCATCTGGTCACTACGCTCTTACAATCAAACCAGCTTGCACACCGTTACCCACAAGCAGGGCCGAGCACATAACAGGTTCTCAGGACAGGCTGCCGAAGAAGAGACACCGGTCTAAAGGCAGGCAAGAAGGAAGAACATTCTAAGACAAAGGTATTGCTAAAAAGACAAATATTATCTACAGATATTTCTTCCATACTCCGGAAAAATGTCATTCGTTAATAAAACAAAACAAACCATGAACACCATCAAACTACAAATGACAGATGACTGAAGCTCTGGCATACTTCATTATGAATAAATTGCAGGACAGTTAATGCTGAGTCCTCAGTTTCTTTACCGGTGAACTAAATTCTTTAAAAGTCGAAAAATAAAGTTTAATGCCTTTTTACAGATACAGTCAACCTGTTTTAAATGGAAGATGGTATAAAATTAAGCTTATGCTGGTGTATTTTCAATACTTTAGCATAGAAATGATTCCCCTGCAATGTCTTTTAAAAGTATATTAGTTGCCTTAGATTGGAGTATTTATAAACGGAATGCAATGGCTTTTACCATACTTTATTTTTCAAAAATCTGGTATAATCGTTAGGTTTTATCATGAAGATTTAAGCTGTGTTGCAGCAATTGAGTTAGCTCTGAATCACTGGATCTACTCATTTAATATTTCAATAATAATTAATGCCAATGATTATTGTACTACATAGAACTTGCAACAATTATTACGTTATTCAATGTTTCTTTTCATTGGAACCTAAACTTCATTTAAAGCGTGATAATATATGAAAACTTACCATCTTGTTCTGCCAGTGTTTTAACTACATACGTTTGAACAATTTATTTAATATCCTTTTATGTTTATTTATTTATTTTTGAGAGAGAGAGAGAGAAAGCAAGAGTAAGGGCAGAGAGAGAGGGAAACACAGAATCCCAAAAAGGCTCTGTGCTCAGCACGGAGCCCAATGTGGAACTCAATACCATGACCATGAGATCATGACATGAACCAAAATCAAGAGTCAGATGCTTAACCAACTGGGCTACCCAGGCACCCCTTATTTAATATCCTTAAATAATATCTTTTTTTTTTAATGTAATTTTTTTTTGAGAGAAAGTGGGGGAGAGGGGGGGGGGAGAATGAGTGGGGGAGGGGCAGAGAGAGAGGGACACAGGATCCAAACCTGGGTCCAGGCTTTGAGCTGTCAGTACAGAGCCCAACACTGGGATCAAACTCAGAAACTCTGAGATCACGACCTGAGCCCAAGGTGGACGTTCAACTGACTGAGCCACCCAGGCACTCCTTTAAATAATACCTTTATCTTGAAAATTCTATAACAATCCTACCTGCAAGATCCATACATATGTTAACAGATTATGCATGTAGAGCAATGAGCAAGGTGTTTGGCACATACTACATATTCAATAAATCTCAATTCATTTGCATTTCGCTGTTTTGGACCTACAGAGACACTTAAACATCATGGCAATTATACAATTTTTTTTTGAAATGTATCTTATTTACAAAGAATACAGACTTACTCAGATAAACAAAATGTAAGTCAATTGGCAAAGACAGTAATCAGTGTAGTTCATTATCATTTCTGCATTGCTTCAGAGGAGAAACTTCTAAGAAACAACTCATGTCTGTGAAATGTGTGTACCCAGCTTCAGGTGAACATGATTATTACTGTCAGGGAATGTCATGGGTATCTTTTCAAAAGCGGTAGTAATCTCACACTGATCCGTCTGATGGAAGCTGACAGACAACCTTCCCAAGGCCTCGTGCAGCGTGTGCATGCACGGGGGTGACCTTTCCAGGGGACTTCCTGGGTCTGCGCTAAATTCCTGACCACTTTCATTCATCGTGTACTGTATGTTCTTGTCACAACACCCTGAGGAGGATGTCATTTCTGACCTAGGTACCTGGTCCAGGACAATGAGAAGCGGAACCTGATTTCCAACCAGGCAAAATGAGTCCTTACCACACATGCCTGATGGCCCCTCGTGCCTCCTTGAAAGAACACAGGCATTTGACTGTGTCTCCAGTTCCTCAATCCCTGTGTTCAGAAATGGGTAGCCCATCTAAGGGATCAAGACAATCCCCTTCTTTCTTGGAGGGGGTCCCGACACTTTTCCACCATCCAGGTTCTTTCAGGGGTCATCTGTGCTTGTCTGCTGGGCTGTGGCATCTACGGATGTGGTGCTGGACCTGTAACTTTGACTCTTCTCCCTCATCTCCAATTTATCATCAAATTCCTAAATGTATATTACATTTGTGTGGTCCACTGTTATGCAATCAAATCATCCTGAAAGCCTGAGACTAATTCTGAGACTAATTTTGAATATCAAAGTACAGTTTCATAGATTTATTTATTATTTTTTAAGTTGAGAGACAGAGAGAGAGTGAGTTGGGGGGCAGAAAGAGAGAGAGAGAGAGAGAGAATCTCAAGTAGGTTTGGCACGGTCCTGACAGAGCCCAATGTGGGACTCGATCTCTTGAACCACAAGGTCGTGATCTGAGTTGAAATCAAAAATCAGAGTCTTAACCGACTGAGCCACCCAGGTGCCCCAGTTTCATAGATTTCTGTACTTTTATTGCTCTAATAGATTTTAGATGGGGTCAAATACAAAGGGCCAAAACAACTTGTGACCCCAATATTTCTAGTATTTTGCAAAAGCCTAAAGATATTGACCATTTATTTACTAACCATTACCCACCTCTCTCCTAAAGCTACACAGACTACCAAAAACACCCAGCTTCTCTGTTGACAATAAGGCGCCATTTTGACGAGACATGTGGTTGGCAGGCATACATAGATTTGCAAATGTTTCCAAAAAAATAAAATAAAAATTTTAAAGTATAGACTTTGTAGAGAGGAAATCATTTAAACATGTCCTAAGGAAAACAACCTTGGAAACCAGTAAACTAATAAATCCCAAAAGTTACATGCCCAAAAGCTGTAATGAGAGCCAGGAGCACCCAAATCCAATCTGTTATTTACACTGTATTTTTTAAAGAAAAGGAAGATGTTAAAAGTGTATATTGCCAAGTGTAAAATGTAGAGATCTATCTCATTTCTTTAAGCCAAATCTTGATAAGAAAAGGAATTTCAGCTGCTACAGGAAGTGACATAAAGCACATATTTAACATAAAAATAACCATTTGCCTAATTTGGGGAGTGCACATTAAGTCATTAGCAGAAGTGCTGCTTTGTCTCAGGCTTGCTTTCTACCATTTCATCCCTTTCTCTCCAAGAGTGAAACTAACAAGCAATTTAAAAATAATTGAAGAATTAAATTCTCATCGGTAGCATCATTTTCCCTTTTTGCCGATGTCTTCAACAGACGTATTCTAGAAGCTCCATTAATATAACTATTGCCAAAAAAATAATAAATAATAAAAGGGAAGAAATAAAGAAAAAAGCAAGAAAAAAAGCTGTGCAAATGGCTTTTAAAATTAAATGGTAACATATTGTGTTGCTTGGGATAGCAGTCAAGTCTAGAGGCAAAATAGAAATAACAGATGCAATATAAATTCAGAGTTATGGTTGTCATACCGGAATCCAGTCTCACAAAATTAGCACGATATGCTCTACCTGAGGAAAGACTATAAGAAAAGGCGGAGGGGGAGAGAAGGGAAATGGTGTCAGTGACATAAACAGGGAGACAGCAACATGTAAATCTAGATTTGGTAATACATTTTGAAAACAAGTTGTATGCTACTTGGATTTCTTATTAAAATTTCAATCAAAGAGAAATTTCTTCTAAAGCAATATCGTCCTCTAAAATGTTTTTTGGACTGTGAGATTTTTAAGATCCGTTTTAATTTAGTGAAATTACTAGTTCGGACCTAATTAAATTCTATCTGAAAACTATTCATAGAGGTGCTTCTTTATCTTGTTAGGGCCTTCGTAGCGTTGCTGATCTGGTTTGGGCAGCAACCTAAGAAAAACACATTATGATTGTGATTGGAAATTAAAGGTGTATGTATAATTTATTGAATAAATAACTCAATGTAATGTTTCTAACGATTTTAGAGGCAGCTAGTTAGGCTGTAACAGGAAGCCTGGAGGTCAGCAAGGAGGAGTCATGGCCAGCTGTTGGCAAGGCCAGGGGCCTGACCTGGCAGCAGATCAAACCAGATAGGCCCTAGATGATGGGTGCCGTGGCTGGAAACCACTGACTAAATAAGAAAGAAGAGGTATAAAACCCTGCTTCCAGCACCAAGTAATAAATATTTCACCCCCTAGTTAATAGCTGTCAATAAAAGAAACCCAACCCCCAGGGCACACAGTGTGTGCGCGTGCGCGCGCTCTCTCTCTCTCTCTCTCTCTCTCTCTCTCTGTCTCCACCTCTCATATCCTGAAAATGTACTTTGGGCTTAAATACACTTCCCCACTTGTGTCACCTGTCCACTGTGCTGCACATCTGTCCTTGAATTCTTTCTGTTGACAAGAAAGACCAAGAACCTTCTGGGACTCCTTTGGGATGGGCTGGGTAAAGGCCGCAGGGCGCCCCAATTCACCCAGTGAATGATGACAAACAATTCATTAACTGGTTTCCCCAATTCACCCAGTGATGATGACACACACTTCGTTAATCACCTAAATTGTGTGTGACACATTATATAATCCACTAAAAACCTGCATTTAGTTTGGATTGTTCCAGAAGGAATTTTTTCTACAGTAATAACTCCTATTTGTTACACGAAAAAGTGAAATAATTCCCTCTCCCCATAGAAGGCAAGAAAGCAAAAATGAAAATAAATCTAAACCATGTATTTTTGGTAAAACTATTGGTTCTATCTACTTGCCTTCCCACTGCTCATGCCCTTTGACATGTAACTGTGTAATTGCTTCACTAAAATTTTCCTGACATCTCTTCATGGACAGAAAATATACCTCACCTATCCCCAACAGAGCGGAGAATCTGAGGGAGGAAAAAACAAGAAATAAAGAATAAAGAAAACCCTTTCCATTACTTAAACACTTAGTAAGCATTTCCATACAACTGTGGGAATAAATGATGTTGTGTTACACCTTCTATCCACACTTCACTACCTCAGCCACTACAACTTGAATAATCAATACCAACAACCCTCTTGAGATTCTGTTCTACGTGGTCTGGTTTAGGTATAGTGAAGTCTTAATTCCCAATTATTTGGTATTTGGAGGTGGGGTAATTGAGTCATGAAAGTAGAGCCCTCACTATCTGCCTCTCAAAAGGACAGGGAGCAGTGAGCTTATAAGAAGAGATATTCAGCAACGGTCTCTCTCTTGGCCACATGAACATACTGTGAGAAGGTGGCTGTCTGCAATCCAGGAAGCAGATTTTCACAAGACATCAGATTTGCTGGCGCCTTGATCTTGGACTTCCCATCCTCCACAACCATGAGAAATAAACGTTTGTGGTTTAAAGCACCCAGCCTATGGTATTTATGTTCTGACATCCTAAACTAAGACAGTGTGTGTGACATTCTTAGGTTCAAACTGTAACTGTGAAGTACTCACTTAGTTGTCAGAATAAAAGTCATTATTAAAATAAACCCTGGGAGCAAAATTAGTAAGTCCACATAGTGTCGTAAAGCACAGTAGATTTGCACGCTAGCTGATGGAACAGTGATCAGGTAACATGATGCCATCTTTATTGTTATTATTAATTATTATTATTATTATTATCATTTTGGCTTAAAACAATGATTGATTTTTTTTTTGTCAGCATTATGTGTGTTTCCTAGGTTCTGCTGGGTGGTTCTTCTTGACGTGCATTGACTAGGTCACTCATGTCACTAGTTTCTATTAGGAACACAGGTGGGCTACAACACACAAAGCCATCTTGACCAACCATTAGTAGACTATAATAGCAGATGCTAATAAGCATTAATAACAGCAAATTTTAAATTAACTGCGTAATTAAATCCTTATGTAGCACTGAGTGATTTTTATTTAAGTCTATGCCAGTGGACAAAGTAGGATAGAGATTGGACCTCTGGGACTACTAAATATTCAACAGGCTTATGCACACCTAAAACCTCAGTGGACAGCTTATGGGTGCCAAACAGGTTCGATGGCAATAGTTGACTTGAACAAAACCAAAAGCGGTCTTGCGGGATTCTGACTTATCATTCCAAGAGAGTACTCATCATCTTTCCTAAATCAAAGACCCTGAATCAAAATCAAAGTGTTATTTACCACTTAAAATCCAAATAGATTCTCTTCAGAATATACAAAAAGGAGAAAGAAGTTGTATCCCAAAATAAAACATGTCAAGCTTGCCAAATATGCCCAACTTTCCCAGAGGCAAAGACTTAACATGAATGCACATGGAGAGTGAATATGTTTGTTTGTATTTCAACAGTTATAGAAACTGAGTAGACGAACAAGAATGTCACATTACCATTAGGTGCAGACATCTTTCCTAAACTTTTCTGAGACCAAAAAAAAAAAAAAAAAAAAAAGAAAAAATGTTCAGCAACTTATTAGATTAAAACATAAAATTAAAATCAAATAATTGTAAGGGTGCCTGGGTGGCTGTCAGTTGTGTCCAACTTTGGCTCATGTCATGATCTCACCATGTGTGAGTTCTAGCCCCATGTTGGGCTCTGTGCTGACAGCTCAGACCCTGGCGCCTACTTCGGATTCTGTGTCTCCCTCTATCGCTGGAGCCCCAACTAGTGCTCTGTCTCTCAAAGATAAAAAAAAAAAATCAGATAATTATAATTATTCTAAAGACAAGCATTTTCCCCAAACATATATAATATATATTGGATGTTTATGAGGAAATGCATATTTCTTGAAAATGTAACCATTTTCAACTGTGGTTGAAACTGTGGTTTTCAACTTTTTTTCTACTAGAATGTAAAAATTGGATAGAGGTATGAGAGCCCTATGTTGTCTATATTTGGAGACCGACATTCTTTGCAAATAAATGTCTATGTTCTTTCCTACTCTAATAATCTCTGATTCTATAATTTGATATTAAACTCAGATTTTAGTATCACAGAATTTTTGAATTTAAAGGAACTGCAAGGATTCTTACCCATTCATTAAATACTTGATTACCTTATGTACAAATAGAATAAAGTGGTCATGTGATTTATGCTTAAACTGAGTTAACATTGGTCTAAATAATTTTTTAATGATTATTTATTTTTCAGAGAGACAGAGTGTGTGAGAGAGGAAGACACAGAGTCTGAAGATGGCTCCAGGCTCTGAGCTGTCAGCATAGAGCCCAATGCGGAGCTCGAACCCATGAACCATGAGATCACGACATAAGCTGAAGCCGGATGCTTAAGCAACTGAGCCCCCCAGGTGGTCAGGCCTAAATATTTTTTAAAATATTTTTTTAATGTTTATTTATTTTTTTGAGAGAGACAGAGACAGAATGCGAGTGGGTTAGGGGCAGAGAGAGAGGGGAACACAGAATCCAAAGCAGGCTCCAGGCTCTGAGCCGTCAGCACAGAGCCTGACATGGGGCTTGAACTCACGAGCTGTGAGATCATGACCTGAGCTGAAGTCGGATGCTCAACCGACTAAGCCACCCAGGCACTCCTGGCCTAAATATTTTTTGAAGAAACATTTTGTTGCATAAAATTCTTCTATCCTATATTTTTCTCTAACATATATTCATTACATACTAAATTTGGCTTCACTGGCAAGTGTTTAATTTCAAATTATATGAAAATTAACCATCAATAATAGTGATTTGCCTCAGCTAACTATATTCTTT
Source organism: Lynx rufus (assembly GCF_022079265.1). NCBI lineage: Eukaryota > Metazoa > Chordata > Mammalia > Carnivora > Felidae > Lynx > Lynx rufus. The sequence goes on along the minus strand of NW_025814840.1, from coordinate 3,137,291 downwards.
ATATAAAGTAATGCCAGTCCTATTTAAGTATACCATAAAATTTTAATTGACAAATATTTAAGATATATTTAAAATGAAAATAATACAAGTAATTATACACATTATAATATTATTATGACTTTGTAAATGTTTGTACCGAAAATCACAACTTGCAATAATAGCTTCTTTTTACTGGATGCTCAATAATCCAGAGCCTATTCTAGGAGCTGCCATATTTCCAATGATTGTCATCTGGAAAGATAAAGGTTCTTATGTTAACATTGCTAATTTCTAGACGATGAGACTGTATGCAATTTTATTCTTTGTTTCCCATCTTTTCTACAATGAACAAATATAAATATGATTTTTAAGACATTATGAAAAAAAAGTAAATTATGCTATTTCTCTTTTGTTTTTATTGATCAATAGTTGTTAATTTTTAAACAAGCTTTGTTAAGTGAGTAATGGCACTTTCAGAGAGTTAGATTTCAATGTCCAAAGCAAGTCAGTCTATAGTACGTATATTAAAAGTTCCTTCAGGGGCACCTTGGTGGCTCAGTCAGTTAAGTGTCCAACTTTGGCTCAGGTCATGATCTCATGGCTCATGTGTTCGACCCCCGTGTCTGGCTCTGTGCTAACAACTCTAAGCCTGGAGCCTGCTGCAGATTCTGTGTCTTCCTCTCTGCCCCTCCCCAACTCATGCTCTGTCTCTCTCTGTCTCTCTGTCTCTCTCTCAATAATAAACATCAAAAAAAAAAATAAAACAAAGTTCCTTCAGTTGGAGTTTAATATTAATGCACAGGCAAATGTACATTCAGAGGAAAGATGAGCCATCCTACTTAGGACCAAATCTCATAAGGTATCAGAAAGATCATCACTGCACTGAAGAAACAAAGACTTTCTCAGAAAAACAGCTCTTTCCAGAGTATGGCTCACTAGGAATACATTGATGTTTGGAAATACAGCCACGTCTGTTGAGTTTTGAACATTAGCCATGTCTGTTGTGGCAATCATTTGAACTTCTAATGCTTACTAAAGAAAAAAAAAAGTTACTTAAATTTTTTTGGCATTTTTGGTTGGAAGTCTAACTCTATATGTTTTTTAAGTTAACAAGAAAGCGTTCCCAGAAGAGTTGCATTCGAAGCTGAAACACTCTCTTCAGGAACAAAATAATGTTGAAAAAGGGGGTGCAAATATCAAATATGTCGTATGAACGGATGTTATATTTTAGAGAAATGAATGCAGGAAGAGGTAAGGATTGATACCCCAATTAAATTACGAGTGTCCTTAAAATTAGCATAATTTCTCATAAAAAGGGATACTTCTCCAAGCTTATTATGAGTAGATAAGCAGAGAGTGTATTTATTCAATGCACCCCACTGGCATCCCTGTAGTAACACATGCCATTTAATATCCTCTAAGACTCCAAAGTTATAATAAGAATACAAACCACCCACTAGGAAAAAAAAATCAACATTCCACAATTCCAATAACCAGTGTTGAGACTCTACATATATTCTGGAGCACAAAGCAAATTTCAGTTTGGTAGAAACGTACAGAGTATATCCTAAATTTACCTTTCATCCCCAGCTTTTCTACATTTATACATTAAAAAAATTAAAACAAATTTATAACATAATTATTTTCTGAAATTAGGTACAAATGCATACTTAAAGCCATTTCAATAAACAAACAGAAGAAAAACTCTGTTGACTCCCAAAGCAATAGCACATTTTCAGTGGGCATGGGCAATGTTATATAATTAACATCTAATATATATGTTAAATGTGAATAAAGCTTACGAAAATACAGGCATCAAAGCACACCTACACTAAAATCACAGAGTGCAATTCATTATAGTTTTAGATGAAGGATCCTATAGGACTATCTCCTTGGAGTTCCAGATACCATGAGGTACAGATGTGAACTCACCAGGACTCCTTCCAGAAACCCTACCTAAAGGAATAAAAAGATCTAATCTCTACGAACAAAGGCATTTGGAAGGAGAGAGTCAAGATGGAGAGATGTCAACAAAGTTAATGAAGACTGGCAGATAATAACAAGTGTTTAGAGGACGTAGCAGAGCTAAAAGAATGGAAGCCAAAATACCTAGCAGGGCAGAGTCAAGAAGAAGCAACACAATTTGTACCCCCCATTTCTCAGAAAGGTCTCAGGCACAGAAAGCACCAGGCACTTCAGCAGGCAATGTGGGTGAGGTTGGGATTCGAAATAAAAGGATTAAATGAAACACCTGTAGGGGATTTAGACATGAAATTGTCTCCCCTAAGGACAGTCAACAGACATTAGATTTCTCCCATTCACAACTCTCCCATCACACAGAAATTAGAAATGAGTATACAGGGTGGAGGAGAGAGGAAGAAAGGAGTGGGTAGGGAGGTGAAGGCACTGAAGGGTAGCGATCATATGGAATGTCAAAATATGTGGCAGTTCAGGCATGGCACCCCCTAATAGGCCACTTTGGTGGCCTATTGATTATCTTGAGCCGTAGGCACTTGAAAAACATCACAGGCAGACAGAGGTTTTCTCTGAGCTCCACTTATGTACCTCCTAAAGACAGGTCCTCCAAGGAACTCAACTGTCATGAATCCCCTCCCTAGGAGTTTTATCACCAAAGAAGAGGAACTCTTATTATAGGAGAAGACATCAGAAGATGACACCACACCCAAACTTTCTGCCATCTCTTCTTCCAAGAGCCTGTTCATCTTCCCTAAAGCACATTTACTCTCCCCCGAGAGGCTACATCCCTTCTGCCCTTCCCTATTAAGATGTCATTTAAGTCTGAATTCCAAGTCGTGCTGGAGAGTTACTCATTTTTCTCTGAGTAACTCCTATAAACACATGAGACATACATGCTAAGAAACTTCAATCTGCTTTTCTCTTATGAATCTGCCTTTTACGATAGGGATTGCAGCCAAAAACTCAAAAAGGTGGAGGTAAAATTATGTTTCCTCCCCTACCATGGACCCTGGGGACATAAATTTGTTAAACATCCACTACGTGTTGTGAATAACAAGAAAGCTGTGTTATTACTCATGTTTCAAAGATAAGAGAAGAAAAGCTCAGGGAGGTTAAATAACTTGCCTGGGATTTCATAGCTAGTATGAAGAAGACCCAGATGGTTCTTCTCTGAGGTACTTCCCATGCTTTATGGCCACGCCCACACTTCTTGATAAAGCAGAAGCAAAATGGTGAGTCCATCAGCAGGGCATTTAAAATAAATGAACACCAAGGGTATCTATAGGCAGAAGGTCTGGGTTTATGTGGGACAACATGAGCTTGTGGTAGAACGTCACATGCTCACCCGGTTCTCTAATCATTTGTGGGCCAGAATCAGAGAGGTAGCATATGGGCCAGAGAATACAACTCGGATACTGGCTGACCGGGTGACTGCACAAAAATGTCAAACGAATTGCGAGGCAGATGCTGGTATCAGAATGATGATAAGTGGCGACATATTTATCAGCTGTCAGAAACAGGCACGGCAGAGATTCGAGGTAGGAAGGCAGGCAGATTAACAAAAGACATCAGGGTGCCAAAATGAGAAAGAGCATTCTGATGAAAAATGATCCTGTTTCCTCCAGTATCATCCTCTAAATTCCTACATGTGAGAGAAACAGTTAGTGGAAGGAAAAAAAAAAATATGAGGATCATAATACACAATTCTTGATTCTTGCATCAGAGAAATGGCCAACAGGAACACAGAGGTGTGGGGAGAAACAGCGTTGGAGGGCATTCTCATTGGGAATGGGAACACGGGGAGAGTCACAACCCAGAGGTCATGTGTGGACAGTGGACAAGTTACACTTGTGGAATCTGAGAAAGTCTTCTCTGTAGGGACAGCAGTGGGTATGAAATTTTAGCTGTCTTTCCATTGGCTGGGATTTATGAAATTTCTTTTCTGAAGCTTCCATCAGGTTGGGTCAGCAAATAATGCCTTTCATCATTTTGTGACTTAGTTTCTTAAATTAGCAGAGGGCACAGGAATGAAGAGTCCCAGTAGGGGACATCACAGGGGAGGAAGGACATCTCCTCAGGCAAAAGGCCCCATGCACTGGAAGAAGGTAGGGCTTCAGGGAAGCCGAAACCAACAAAGAGAGTAAACAGAAAACACAAAGAAATGAATTCCACACCTTGGTTCTCTCAAATTTTTCCATCATTTTCTCTACTTTTTATTTAATTAATTAATTAATTAATTAAATTTAATTTTGAGAGTAACCCTTCTAATTCCCAAACTGTGTGGAAGGGAATGAGCCATTTGTTGGTTTAGGTTTTGTCTTATGGTTTTATGCCACGTGTTCTAAAAATATTTTCCAGATTACCCCTCGTCATATCACATAACTATTATGAATACGTTTTGAAAGTTAAGAAAATTTACATTTGACCATTCAGTGATGTATCGAGTAAGCAGCATAATTGGTACAAAATTTCAACTCTGAAATTATGTGCAATCCTTATGCCCCTTCTGATCTACCACACTCAGTCTTGGGTGACCCCCCCCCTGAACCCCCCACTCCTGCCTTCTGTCCAAAACCTGGTTGTAGATTCTTGTTGTTGTTGCTTAACATTCTCTCTAATCTTCAGAAAGTTCTCCCCTGCTCCTTTAAGGAGGAAAAATAGCTTATACAATCCAAAATCACAATTTTGCTGTTGCAATGGACCATACTCTACCAGCTCTAGAACTGAACAGGAAGGCAGTAATGTTTTTTTTTTTTTTTTCAGAGACAGAGGGAGAAAAAAAAAATCTCTACCATGTGAACAGAGCATAATAAGTGCCATTTTTGCAAATTGTTTGGCTGTACCTGTGTAGAGAGGAACTGAAGGATCCTTTTTTGAGCAAGAAGCAAGGAGATTGCTTTTCCTCTCGTACTCTCATGGGACCCACTCAAACACCGAATAGTGCTTTTCAACCTTTAATGCATTCATAATGGAATTCACCAGTCAGTGCTTCCACTTTTCTGGGTAGGGGCTCCAGCTGCAGCTTTCACAGACACCCCTCTTTTTTTTTTTAATACTGTTCACATGACCTGGAAGAACCTTCCAAGGAAAGCTGGGATATCTCAGGTGGGAAGGCCACCAGAAGTAGCAGTCGGGCAGGTGCGGAACAGAAGTGAGAATGGGAGCCATGAGAGACATACAAGTCTCACTAATGGACTGAGGTAGGAAGTATGAAGGTAGATGAATTCCAGATCCCCAGGCAGGGAAGGAAGGCTTTCTTTTAATCTTCAGATAAATTAAAACAAAAAAAAAGTATAACAGACTCATAGCCAGAAATTACGTGACAATGTAGACATTTAGAAAAAAACAAAAATGAAAAACAAAGACGAAGCGTGTACTCCTGCGTAATGCAACAGTCTCAAAGTTCCAAAAAAGTCTTAACTGACAGTGTTAACTTGATTCACAGTGAATGTGACTGTTCAGCTTTTTTGAACATCCTTTGAAACACGGCACAGGGGTGCCTGGGTGGTTTTGTTGGTTGAGCAACTGACTCTTGTTTTCAGCTCAGATCATGATCCCAGGGTTGTGGGACTGAACCCCAAATTGGGACCTATTCTGGAAGTAGAGCCTGTTAGGATCCTCTCTCTTTTGGCCCCTCCCCAGCTCAAAAATAAAAACAAATAAAAATAAATACAAAAATAAATTTAAATACACTGCATAATTGTATGTGGATAATCAGAGTGATGATAGTAATAGTAATAAGAAAATAATAATAATAATAATGTGTATAAATATTAATTCCCAGCCAAATATCTTACATACACAAGTCACAACAGGGAAAGCAAGTTTCCTCCTGTAAAGAGACCCCTGAATGTCATAGTCATTCAATGAGGCTGATATTGGGATGAGATGGTGAGATTCCACACAAGGAGAAGATTTTTTTTCCCTCTCATAAATTTTGTTTGGAATATCCATTTTAGAATCAAACAGAAACAATTTCTGCCAAGAGTGCTACTCAGAACTTTCTGAATGATAGAATTGTTTTAAGTAATAAAATTCTTCCATATTTCTGTATGCCAGAAATCTTTCATTTTCTTCATCATCCTAGGGTATAAAAGACCCTATTACCTGAAAATGGATTCAGAGTTTGCAAAATATGTTCTATGAGAGTCTAGCTCCTCTGTAAAGCAAGTGACTGTCTCTTCTTCTCATAAGCACTATACTGAAATAGAGCCGAAGTTGAATATTGAAGAAGTGAGTAAAGTCATTTATATGTAATATTTAGGGGGAAAAAAAGCAAAATTGTATACTGCTTGCTGCATCTCATATTTGTCTCTTTCTAGGAAGAACTTTGTCTCTGTCCCATGAAAAATCAAAACAACAAGCCAGTTCTGTCCACTTGTATTTTTCTATTTTTCATGAAGCTAGACGCTAGCCAGTCGCCAAGTATCACCTGTGATATATTCATGACAAGAAGCAAGCTGGAGAACTTCAGCCTGGAGTGAACAGAACAGAATTACTGTTTCAGTTTTTTAGCCATTTATTTTTCAAAAGTCCAGTTCTCAGCAGGAACATCCATATGGGTGTGTGCAATTCACATTCAGTTCTGAGACAAGACTGCCCATAAATTTGGCAAACACAGATTCTTGAGGCGTGTCCTTGGACACCAGAAGCTTGAGATAATTTTTAAAGCTCTAAAAGTAGAATGATGCTATAAAGCCTTAAAGTGGAAAGGCATAAAGCTTGGGGCAAAGACAAAGCCCCAGGAGGAAGAGATGTGTAATGGTTATAAGGGAAGACATTTAAATACAATCGACTCTGGGTAGAGTTATTGATCTCTATGTTGACCTTGAATGGTCAGACCAGGCAGGTAGGCAGTGGTTTGAATGGACAATACAGAATGAGAAGCCCTATTCACATTGGAACCGTACACAGGGCTCAATGACTCCCATCAGTGTTACAGAGAAGAACCCAGTCAACAGCCAGGTCAGGTCTTTGGTGGACATCCAGAATCGGATCAAGCTGAGGGGATACTGCAAACAGCCCAGGCGGTCACCGCAAACACTCAACTGTGATACAAATGGGTTTCCTTCAAGAGTGAGCATTTTTTTTTTTTACCCTGGAAAGGTTTAGAATTATATTTATAAATATCAAAGAGAACCATGCTAGAGTACTAATACCTGGAATCTATGATTATTTGCCATTTTATGTTCTTAAAATATTAAAAGAATTTGCTTTTTGATGTGATGTGTCTACTTTGTAATTCAACTTAAAATGCACAATTAAGTAATTGATTTACATCCATGATGTTAAACTTAGATAACCACCAAGTATCCATTTTCCCTGTTCTTTACCAGTAAAAAATGTTATTTTTAATCAAAAGGACCATAAACCCATCCATTCCCTGCTTCAGCTTTTTGTGATCTTGGTATTGATTTTTAATGACTTCCATGTAAGCAACACATTGTGTAAAGCTTGCAGAAGGTGACTTTGGAGCATGGGGCTTTGCCATTTCTCTTCTTTTCTCCTTCTCTTTCCTGGAATGTGGGTCTAGTGTCTGGGTCTCCAGCAGCCTTGGTAGGCCACCATGAGGAGAGTCAGACCTCAGCAAAGGAAGGGCAGTAAAGTAGGAGAAGCCTGAGTTAGAAAGGACTGAGGGCTGCAGACACAGATGTGTGCCCCCTCTACCTAGACAACCAAACTGCCATTCTTAAGTTATTAGCATTTTGGGATTTTCTGTTCCATGACGCTAAGACATATCTTAAAGTAGTTTATATTACAAGTTAGAGTATTTTAAAGGTCTTAGAAGTCACTGCAACAACAACTTTTACTTTATTCCCTTTATAAGGGTTAAGTTCCCATGAAGTGATGTCTTCGGTCAACCGTGTCTTCAGCCAAAATGACTACAAAGGACATTATGTGTATCAATGATTTTCAAAGGCAATTGACTGGCCAAGTTTGTGAAAGGATCCCACATATTAATCAGAGGCCCCATCCCCTGATATAAAGTCATGGTTAAAAGTTGCTAGGAGGTGCTAGAAGTATAAATACATAATATAGTTTTGTTGATTGAATCCGGAAAATAAAGAAACTGAACTTCTAACTCTTTAAGGTGCTAGCCTTTTTTTGGAAAATAACAACAAAATTGTACGTACATATAGAAAGCTTCATTACTGAAAATATTATCTGACAGGCATTTCCTCAGATAAACCAAAGTCACATAATCAAAGAATCCTTGGACAAATTAAATTCTTGTGATAATTTGGGTTTTTAAAGCACCTATTTTCCCTGATTTTAAAGGAATGCAGCATAATAGAATTATACATTTTATTTTATTTTAAAATAAGTTTGTATTTTTCTCCTTAAAATATTAGTTAATATGAAATTCCTACACTTTTTACCATATTGTTTAATGGATAGATTGAGATAACATTCTGTCACCTAGAATTATTAAAAAAGATAAAGTATGTGTTCAATTAGATTGATTAGATTTCTGACAAACATTTTTATATTAATAGAATGTAATTTTGAACCAATATTAAATCAATTATCTTTGGATACTTACATATTTTTAACTAAGGCAGAATACTAAAATATGGATTTCATACCTATTTCTTTCATTTTTATTTTTATATATTATATAGTTATGTCTTTGGGACAGTTTTGCACATGTCTTTATGTTTGTCTTATTAAAAAGTTGTGAAGAGGATATGAATGGCTGTGGGGCATGATATTATTAGTATTTGTTAGCTTTATGGCTGTACAGACAGACCTAATCTCATTTAACTCTCCAAGGTAGAAGACAGTTACCAAACATCACATTAATATGGGTGGTTGAGAATATATTATGTTCAGTAGTGGCAGACAAGAAGAACTGTATATGCAAAGAAAGAAAATGTGCTTTTGTTTATTAAGAGTAAAAGAAAGTTTTATTCTAAAGTGATGTTTTCAGGATGTGATATAGAATCATGAATGATAAAACTTTAACTAATATAAAGTTTGTGGAAGGATAACTTAATTACATTGTAAGTTCTTGAGGTGCCCAGTTAGCTCAGTTGATTGAGCATCCATCCGACTCTTGATTTTGGCTCAGGTCAAGATCGAAGGGTCGGGGGATCGAGCCCCGGGTTGGCATCAGCATTGGGCATGGACTGTGCTTGAGATTCTCTCTCTCTCCCTCTACCCCTCCCCCCCAACTCGCTCTCTCTCAAATAATAATAATAATAATAATAATAACTTGTATTATAATTTCTGAAAATATAAATCTCGTGGGAAAAAAAGCAGAGGAATTTGTTAAATTGTGCTAAGATTGGGTCAGTTTTGTTTGGTCTGTTAGGACTGAAAATATTAAGGAAGCTTGTAAATCTTTTTTTTTTTAATGTTTATTTACTTTTGAAGGAGAGAGAGACAGAGCACCAGCAGGGGAGGGCAAAGAGAGAGAGGGAGACACAGAATCTGAGGGGGGCTCCAGGCTCTAAGCTGTCAGCACAGAGTCCAATGGGGCTTGAACTCACGAACTGCGAGACCATGACCTGAGCCAAAGTTGGATGCTGAACCGACTGAGCCACCCAGGTGCCCCGACAAATTCTTATGAATAGTTACAGATTGTACTTAACAGAAGTTTGCTTTATCCTCCATTCTGATATGTGTTGTCCTGTAGTAAATGCACCCCTGCTGTTTCATTCTGTCCCCAAGAGCTGAGCTTTGCTTTCTTTTCATGCTGGCCTAAAAACTCTGTTATATGGAATGGGCTGGAAATGAGACCTTCAACAAAAGACAGTTTCAGGGCCTCACTGGAAAGAATAGGGAAGAAGAATGCTAGAAAGCAGATAGAAGGAACACAGAAACTAACTGCTGGAATTGTTCATTTGGCTCCTGAAGAGGATGAGAAGGCTAGACAAGGGACATCACGATGTTGGAATTGGGTGGCATTGGGCTGGTATCCTTCTGCCCCATGATTCTGAATGAGAACTTTAGCCATTTCTCAGGAATCCTTAACCTAACGGCTTCACTCTCCTTAGGCATCTGATGAGGAGACTAACATCCCAGGTAATCTATGTAAAATGTTTATTTCAATAACTGGCATGAGATAAAAATTAACTATATTATAAATCTTATCCTACAAAGGAAATTCAAAATGGGGGAGCATTAGGATTACATCTCAGCTATTCTGTCATGTTAGTACTATTTATATTTAATTAAGGAGAAATGTTGAGGAATCCGGAACCAGATAAACAGACTTAACTGTTCACGTGAAACTACCAATTCCTGGGCATCTTTATACTTATGTGTCTACTTTCTACTTCTTCCTATGAAAACTTTAGAAGTAGGTATATGTGTCTTCAACTTTACATTGAAGATGTAAAGACTAGAGTTATAATATCTTGCTGCATAGCAGAGATAGCCATAGGGTTTGAAAAGCAGATGTGGGCCAGATGTGCTGACTCAGAAAGTCTGAATGAGAGTAAGTCTACACATCCCCACAAAAGAACTGAAAAAGTAGCAGAGGTGGAAATAGTGAAAACACTTACTGAAGATTTCATACAAACAACTCTTTGCCAATTGACTCATATTCAGGCTTTACCAAACAGATTTAGTTGTGATGACATAAAATCGGGAGAGAATGTTTTACCCAGAGGCTCCGAAGATGACATTTTTTCCTAAATACAACCAGGGAAGCATGGATGGCCTTTGGCAGAACATGTGGGTGGCTTATTTTTGCCCATCCCGACCAGACATATTTCCTTAGAGACAACAGTGTGTTCTTCACTAAACTGTGGGCTTTAGGAAGCACATATAAAAGTAGACAGCTGTGAGCAATCTCCTCTCTGGAGGTACTTACCTACTAGGTACCCCCTACTTAGGGCAAAGTCAACTAGCCACAATCGCATCCCAACATGCTAGCAGTCAAGAGATCACTTCAGGGGCACCTAGGTGGCTCAGTTGGTTAAGCATCCGACTTTGGCTCAGGTCTGATCTCACACTCCGTGAGTTTGAGCCCTGCGTTGGGCTCTGTCCTGCTAGCTCAGAGCCTGGAGCCTGTTTCAGATTCTGTGTCTCCCTCTCTCTCTGCCCCTCCCCCATTCATACTCTGTCTCTCTCTGTCTCAAAAATAAACATTAAAAAAAAGAGAGAGATAGAGAGATCATTTCAAAGTCATCAGGAAAAAAAAAAGTACTTTTTAGGACAAGTTCAAATCCGAAGATTGAATTTTAATAGTTACTATGCAACTATTAAACTACCATGCGAGGCTTTTTAAATCTTTGAAAATTCTTAACAGAATTTACTGGACAAGTATTATCTCTACATGGTGGCTCAAAAAAACAAGTGCCTAAAAATTGGTGCTAATTCACACACTTGGCCACTGGTAAATTCAGGATTTAAACAGTTTTTTTCAAGGTCTTAGTTCTTTCTTCAACAATCCACATAGTTAAAAAAAAAATAACTAAGCTAATATCAACTAATCCCTCATGTGTTATACTTATGGAGTATATGCTTATAAAGTAATACATGCTTAAGAGGTTAAGAAAGCTATCACATCCTTTTTTTTTTTTTTTAATTTTTTTTTTCCAACGTTTATTTATTTTTAAGACAGAGAGAGACAGAGCATGAACGGGGGAGGGGCAGAGAGAGGGGGAGACACAGAATCGGAAGCAGGCCCCAGGCTCTGAGCCATCAGCCCAGAGCCCGACGCGGGGCTCGAACTCACGGACCGCGAGATCGTGACCCGGCTGAAGTCGGACGCCTAACCGACTGCGCCACCCAGGCGCCCCTATCACATCCTTTTAATACTTCTAGGGAAAAATATGGAAAGCAGTATGATAATTTCTTGGAGTTGGAACTGAGTATAATATTTTTATTTTTACTTTTTAGTTGAAAGAGTAATGCAGAGACGATTCAAAAGCAATGTTCTGTTAGTGATTGGTTTTTAGTACTTTAGAACCAATTTTGCTTTAAAAAAAATCTCTTTTTTAAAGACTCTGAGTCTCCAAATACTCATTTAAAAATAATGAAACTTGAAAATCCAGTTCAGTTAATGCGATTAAGTTCACCTGTAAAAATCAAAGTGACCCTGGCATAATTTTTATAATGTTCTCTAAAAATCCAAAATTCTGGTTTTTGCTCTTACTCTTAGGAATGTATATTTTTTAAAGTGTTCCTATCTGCTCATTATGAATTTCTCTGCAAAACGAAGGATGGACAGATCTCACTGAGAAATGTCTTGTAACCAATTCAGAATCTAATTTTTCATGTTTGAAAAAAAGGTTATAAGAGTACATAATATAATCCAAGCTTCTATTACGCATGCCCTGATAAACCAAATTTAGTGTTATGCCATTTCTTACTCTATAAGCATCTCTTACTCTGTAACGTCTGGTGTTCTAGTTCTTTGATAACAACTGTTTCTGTTTCCCAGTAGGAGCAGGGTGGCTACAATAACAGCAAAGCTGGATATCTTAAGTGCAATATAAGACCTCAAGCTGAACCCTATTTCCAGGACTAGCTTAAAATGTCAGCATCACACAGCGTCCCTTGAATAATGGAAGAGGCAAGATGTGTCAACAGGAGCAGACATTCATCTCTATGTGCACTGAAGAAGAGATTCAAAGACCTCTACTACTCCCAGTAGAGCCATGTGCGGAGGCATCCAAGTATCAAAGACACTCAGCTGTTGTGGCAATACTATGAGTCTCCGGGCCTCGGTAAATCATTTCCAAGCTGTACATGTGTCAAAATAAAATTTACAAAATGCTCATCCAGAAACAAGGCATGATGGATTAAGGTAGCGACTCTCTTTGGTTGCCCAGAATAATTGATCATGTGACTAGCTCGGATCAGCGTATTGTCAGGAAAGACATCCTGTAAGGGTGGAATCGTGGCACCTCAACTCCCACCCGACCACATGGAATCGGCCTTCTACACGCTCGCACCCTGTCTTCACCCAGCAGAGTTAAGGCATATGGCGCCTGGAATCCCTGCCCAGAATTTTCTACATTAGAAGAGAATGGATAGGTCTGTTTTTCCCTCTGAAGCTAACTTTAAAAGTGTGTCTGGGGAGAAGAACCGAAAAGAGAAGACTTGTCTGGGATGGATGGCGATGATGAACTTCACCTGAATCCTTGATCCCAGAAAACCGTGACAGTTAAGAAACTCCTCTATCCTTGCATTCCAAGGGAACAGTGAACTACAAAGACTTGTGTACCCTTCCCCATGCCTTGTCTAAGACCCATGGACACCTCCCTCATTCATCCATGCGCAGGCCAGATGCAGACCCTCCCAATTCATAATCTCTACCTCATACATGACTAGCTATGGTAGCCCCACTGATCAATCCAAGCAAAGTGCTTGTTAACCAAACTTAAATTTTTCTCCTTCTTCTAGACCCCTGAACTCTGACCCATCTGCGGGCTGTCTCCGCACAGAACCCCACCTGAGAAGAAGCAGGCGTCAGGTAAAACTTGCTCTGATCTACTCTCCAGCCATGTCTTTCTTTCATCCCATTGCCAACACTACCATTCAGGTAAAAATCTGACATTTTTTTGTTTTTAACCAAACCCTTGTGAGGCTTGCAGATCTTACCGTCAGAGCATTCTCCTATGGCAAAAGTTCCTTTTCCTTGCAAAAATCTTTTGGAATAACATCTCTCCTTACTAAGTGCAGGTTTATTTTCTGTTTGAAAGAGACTGAGGGCTACAACCAAGGAGAAGCATGGGCAAGGAAGGTTGAGAAGTGAAACGGGGTGTCCTGGGGCTGCTGAATCCATGGTCTACTTCTGGAGGCCCTCGTTCCTAAAGCCTGTGCATTGTGTAGTCCACAAACATTGACTTTCACAGAGTCTGCAGCCCAATGGCTTTTACCTCCATCAGCCACTTGTTGTTACTCTTCCCAGGGGCCTACTTCCTCTGGCAATCCTGGAAATATTTGTATCTGAAGTCTTAAACTTTCCAGAATGTTAATGTCATCGGTAGAAATTCCCTTTGTGCCAACACAGACAGTATGAGAATCAGCAGGAAAAGTGCTAACAGTAGTCAGAGATCTCTAGAAGGGGATTTCTCTTCCCATGTACTCCCTCCATCCACATGAAAATGCAAAGATGCTTCTATGTTTAAAAGCTCATCTGCAAAAATGCAAATATGCAAATGTATATGAATGATAACATATGCAAGGCAGTGGAGTGGAGCAAGGACATATCCTTTGTAGCAATGCAAATGGGAGTTTCAATCCCAGCTGTGTGATCTTTTCTAAGTGAGATTCTGCATGTCTAGGAAGGGAATCTATTTTCTTTCTTATTAGATTCTTTTCCTGATTAAATGGGATAATGCTGAAATGGTCTGCACGGAAGTTTGGCCCATAATGGGCACTAAGCAAATGGTATTTATTATTATCATTAACATACTTTATAAATTGAAGAGTGGCATTGAGAAGTATGAGAGTATATTATTATTTCCCGGGGAAAATTTGCAAATTATAATCTCTGTACCTTCCACAGAGTTAATAAAAGTTGTAGAAAAGACAAATGGGGAATTTTCCTTTTTTCTACTCATCACTCATTGAAACCTTGGCATCGCCTTTGATTTCTTTCTGGTTAACCACCTCTGCTACTGTGTCATCCTAGTTGGTGTTTATTGTATCTAGTGAGTCTATGTCCAAAGCTTTTATTTAACATGCCACTCTTGTGGCTCCGTCTCACATTACCTAACCATGCCTCATCTGGATTTTCAATAGCCTCCGACTTGGTCCTTTACAAATCAGATTTTTCTTCTATGTACTCTCTTGAATGGGCTCTCCTCTTAGTAAGCAATCTGTGACTATCCCCGTGTTATCTTAACAATTTTTTTTTGCAGAAATCTTAATAATAGGATTCTGTCTCAGATAAGAGTAAAATTCTTGTTGTTTTTTTTTTAAATATGAAATGTATTGTCAAATTGGTTTCCATACACCACCCAGTGCTCATCTGGGCTTTGAGTAAAATATAAAAAAAAACTAGATTAGATCTCAGGTCATTGTCTCTGACAGAGGAGGTGAGAGGGGAGGATGGTTCTCTATTTTTGGGAAGAAGTTTTACCTAAAGATGTTGCATAAAGAGTGGAAAGGGTGGACTGGTGGTCAGTGTCACCTGCCTATGCAATGCACATCCTCCTTGGTATCTCCACATACCTCTCTGGTATCTATATAATTTTTCTGGGGAGTGACAGTGTTCCCAGCTGAAAATTAAATTTCCCAGATTCCCTTGCAGCTGAGGTCCCACGTGACACGATTCTGGACAAAACACCTAGAGAGGAAGTTGGCTAAGGTGAGTGGTGGTTTTATTTCACAGGTACTATTTTCCCCATTTTGCTACTTCCTTCTTCCTCACAGTGCCCGGAAGATGTTGTAGGACTTCCAGATACAGCCACTGCCTTGTGAGCACTCAGGCAAAGGTCACGCATTAAGGGCAGCATAGCAGAAAGAGGAAAGGAAGGTTGGACATTTGCGACATCATGGGGACAATGCACCAGCCCTGAGCTACCCATCTCCAGAATGTTTTCACCTGTAAAAAGGTAACTCTTCACTTCATCAAGTCACTGTTCCTGGAGGCTGTCTTTTCATGTGTTATGAAAACACCAAGGGACACTCTAATAATTGTCTTCAGTTTTTCAGAAACGGATGCATAAACACGGTGAACAAACTGATGGTTGCTGTGGCCAGGGGATGGTGGTGAGGGGGATGGGCAGAAGGGGTGAGAGGAGAGGGAGAGACAGGCTTCCAGTTATGGGATGAGTGAGTCATGGGGTTGAAAGGCACAGCACAGGGAATAGGGTGAGTGGTGCTGTAATAGTGTTACATGGTGACAGACGGTCACCACACTGGTGGTGAGCACAGAATGACTATAGAGAAGGTGAATCACTGTGTTGTTCACTTGAAACTAACGTCACATTGTGTGTCAACTGCACTTAAACTAAAAACTAAAAAACATATTTAAATACAAATAATAATTCTTTTCATCTTTTCTCCAACATCTCTACTAAGCTCAGCGCTGACTACCATGATGATGGAAACTTAAAATTTATAAGAGTTTACTTCAGTCTCTCAATCTTTCAGTCTCTTCTTTTCTCTTTTTAAATGCCATTTACAGAAAATTTTAAACATACACAAACATGTACAAAAGCAGCAAATGCATGGTCCTATTTATCTTCATGAGGATCAACTCATGGTCACTGTCCTTTTATCCATAACTTCACCTCCTCTGCCCCGACTCCCATTTATTTTCTAAACTAATCATCAATGGTTATCTTAAAAGTGGAAATTGGATTAAAGTATTATTTTGCTTGCAGTAATGTTCAGTAATAAACATATTAGCAAGGAACGCTTAAAGCAATTAACCCCTAAATCATTTACTGTCACTTACAAAGGGAGGGAATCTGGGATAAGATGATGCTCCCTCTCAAAAAGAGGCTTCCATTTGGCACAGGGGAAAATCAAAGCACGGTTATAATGGAAGACTTGTGCACTGGCTGTCGAAGGGCTTAGGGATGAAACATATTTGAGAGTAGTGAGGAGCTGCAAACGGAAGGATGTTCAGGACAGATTAAAACTATCTCTGCAAACCAAGAGCGTTCTGTTAACAATCCACAACTAATAAAGTAAACGCCACATCACTCCTTCCAAAGTGATAACTGCTTCGCACAGTGTTTAACCAACAACCTTGAAAAAAGTCTCATCGTCCAGCCTGATGCCAAACTCCTTATGTCCCTGCCTTTCTTTCTCTCTTTCCGTGCTTTGACCTACCGTATATGTTATAAACATAGCCAATGCCAGAGGAGAAGAAAGGCCACTTGTGTTTTACACTTTGCTTTCCCCTTCTTTACGTTTCTGTTTTCAACTTCTTTCTTAATATGGTGCTTTTCAACTCCTTCTCTAGAAATATCCAATGTTAGGAAGGTTGATGTGCTTGTTTCTCCGTGATTATATGCTGCATAGTCAAATATATAAGCACAATCTGATATAAAAAAATGAGCAAACAAATAAAAACACAGACTTCTAAATATGAAGGACAAACTGGTGGTTGCCAGAGCAGAGATGGTTGGGGGAATGGGGGAAACAGGTACAAACTCCCACTCACAAAATGACTAAGTCACTGAGATGAAAAATACAGCATGGGGAATATAGCCAGTAACATCATAATCACGCCGTATGGTGACAGATGGTGACCACGCTGTTGGTGTTGAGCACTGAGCAATGTATAGAATTGTCTAATCAATTTGTTGTACACCTGAAACTATTATGAATTGAATGGCAATTATACTTCAATAATAAATTTAAAAAATACGATCTGTTTTGCTTTTTAAGTAAACAAAATCATTCTATATTAGTCTATGACTTCCTATCCTAAAATACGGTCACGCCATGGTCAGCAAATGTTTATAGTTTCCAATTTCTGCATGCATACATGTCCATATATAATTTTGCACAAACTAGAGTATATAATGCAATGCTAGATTGCTTTTCTTAATGTACGATTTTAATTGTTGTTGTTTTTTTGTTTTTCCTCCTCCTTCCCCTTTATCTTTTTTATTTAACTACTCCTGCCTTTGGTTAACAATATCAGGCTTGGAATCAAAATGTTTAACTTCAAACCTTGGGTCCCCCAGGCGTGTAGTCTAGAGAAAGACACCATTCCCTTGCTTGTAAATTGAGAATGATAGTTTTGTCTGCATTATAGGGTGCTTGTATGAAGGTTATTCCTATATGAAGGTGGTTAATAAGCTCTCTGGTAGAAAGAAAATGTAAGCAACGTGAGCTGATATTAACTGTCCCGCGCTCACCTTTTCTTTCCAGCTTGTCTTGTTACATTTCTTACCTGGGTCACAGTGTCCACATTTGGGCCTCCTACCTGTTCCTTAAACAGGCCACTCTTTCTCTTCGGGTCTTAGCATTGGCCGCCTCTCTCTTTGGTATTTTACCATCTATTTATTTATGCATTTTTTTCTCATCTTATTCACTAAAATATAAGCTCTCAGAGAGTGGGAATCTGGGTTTTCTTGTTCCACACTGTGTCTCTATTGCCTAATAGCATGTACGAGACAGTGTTTCTCCCTTAAATACTTCTTGAATGAATGAATGACTTCATTTTGTATTTGACAGTAGAGTAACCCATAAAGACAGATATCATTTCCTCATTTTTATCAATAATGGAAGGGAAGCTAAACGCTTTCTTTAAAGTTATAGTAAGCTGTTGAATTGAGCTTGAATGCAATCTTTCTGTATGTCAAGAGGTCTTTCTTCTGTTTCTTAAATGTTATTTATCTTTTTAACATTCGCATATTCAGCCTCTTCAATGAGACGGTAAATCTCTTCAAATCAAGCATGTTACTGTCTCTAGTTTATATAACAATGTGTAGCTCAGAAGAAGTATGCAATAAGCATTTGTTGTGAGCAGCGATTCCCTCTTTCGTGGGTTTATGCTTTTGCCCCCTGCATGATATACGTAAGATGACTTTTTCTAAGCTTCCTATAAAACCTTGTTTGTTTAGATGCTTGTGGTTAGAATCAATTTGGCAACAGGTATGCGTGAAATGTGGATGGCACTCTTGAGAGACAGTGACGGTTTCTGAACCCTAATCTGCAGAGCAGAGCGAAAGTGAATCCCAGGCAAGGAAATGAGCCAGGAGACAACGGGGAGAGAACACAGTTCATGTTACAGCCATCCCGGTGCCAGAGACAGCCGTGGCTTGCACAGTATGAGACACTAGGGCAGGTGCTGTGCGGGCCCCATGATCATCCAGGGAAATTGGGTGGAATATTTCAGCCAGAAATAGACAAGGAGAGAAACAGCGTGGAGAGAATTTTTAAGCATCTAGAAAGTTAGTGCTTGGAATACGCTTGGCTCAGATGGCTGCACTGAGGCGAGACTGAACCGAGAGATCTCTGACACTCTCTGAAACTCTTCCCTCAAGACTCACACGAATGCTGCTCGTTGTACAGGGTGTGTGCTCTTAAACCACCTGGCTGGCAAAACTACAGTTGGTGTCTTATGTGGCACTCACAGTTGACCCCATATTATATTCACGGCTGCAGAGAAATGAAGGGGAACCATGCACAATGTGAGGCCACGAGGGTAAATTCCTTTGACCGCATTTCAACACTGAGAGCCAGCACGTCTGTTCCCATCAATCCATTCTTACTGTCGCCAGTGCAGCCCAGCTGTGTCTTTACCCCCTGTGTCAACACCGCCTCCCATCCCTCAGCCTCCAGAGGCCAATCCACGGTCTCTAGAATTGTCCTCGTAAGTGCAAGGTGGCCCATCCCACCCAGCCCTACACTCCCACTGTGGCACCTGGTGAGGACTGGTCCATTCTTGTCTCCTCACCTTTGTCTGGGGCCACTCACATAACCAAACCTGACTTTAAAACGCACACTCGTGGGCCACTGGGGGGGCTCAGTGGATTGACCATCCGACTCATGATGTCAGCTCAAGTCATGATCTCACAGCTTGTGGGTTGAAGCCCCTTGTTGGGCTCTGTGCTGACAACTCAGAGCTTGGAGCCTGTTTTGGATCTGTGTCTCCCCCTCTCTATGCCCTTCCCCTGCTTATTCTCTTTCTCTCTCTCTCTCTCTCTCTCTCTCTCTCTCTCAAAAATAAACATTAACAAAATTTTTGGGACATCTGGGTGGCCTCAGTCAGCTCAGGTCATGATCTCACTGTTCGTGGGTTCAAGCCCCATGTCGGACTCTGTGCAGACAGCTCAGAGCCTGGAGCCTGCTTTAGATTCTGTGTCTCCCTCCCTCTCTGCCCCTCCACCACTCACTCTCTGTCTCTGTCTCACAAAAATAAATAAATGTTAAGGGAAAAAAAAGGAGAGAAGAGTGGAGGGGCGCCTGGGAGGCTCAGTTGATTGAGTATTTGACTCTTGATGTCGGCTCAGGTCACGATCCCATGATTGGTGAGGTAGAGCCCCACGTTGGGCTCCATGCTGACAAAACAGAGTTTGCTTGGGATTCTCTCTCTCCCTCTCTCTCAGCCCCTCCCCTGCTCATACACACTCTCTCCCTCTCTCTAAATAAATAAATAAACTTAAGTAACTAACTAACTAACTAACTAAATAAATAATAAAATGCACACTGTCATTCAGGGAGCTTTTACAAATGCACATCTTTGGGTCTCACATTCAGATATTCAAATTCTATAGTTCTGGGATGGGACCCAGCAATTTAATATTTAGCATGTGCCCCAGGAAGTGAGAAAAAACACCACAGAGCCAGGCAATCCTGCCAGGTTCTCCAAATAGTATGCTATTCCATGAGTATTTGCCTACGACACCTTCCCTTCCCACTCAATATTTTTGTCTCAGAAAAAAATGCTATAAATTCTTCCTAGTCCTGCTCTGGTATTGCTATTACCCTCTTCCCAAATGTCCCTTTACTCCTCCTTCTCTCTACCAGACATTAGTCAATTTTGCCTCTGTATTGATTCTGTGCCTTGTAGATTCTTATCCTAATGTCTTATATTGTCTCCATTGTTACTTTCCCAACTAAAGTATAGGCTATTGAGGGGGTGATTTGATGTCTTCATTCACCTCCCCACCCCCAGCTGTTAACACTGTGCTCGGTACACGTTAAACGAGTACTACATGATTATGGAAACTTAGCATTTCTGATGCTCACCCAAAAAGAGCAAAGGGCAGGTCTTGGTTCTATATGTATATCCCCATCACATTGATCAATTTCTACACAGGGTTCTCATAATCCAAGTTTTAGTTTGCAGGGAGGAGAGAGGGCTTGATGGTTGGAAAAGCAGTTACCATCATCTCTGCACTCCATGATGTTTGATCTAGAAGAACATTAACTCAAGAACCTCACCATCAGGCTGGGGAAAATAACTTACGAGGAACTGATTTATGATGTTAATAGACTGTTACTTACACTGTGGACACTTACTCCGAATAGGGGAGCTGACCTGGGAATTCCAAAGAAAGAGCCAGAGCAAGCTGCTTGGTGAATTGCGGGACCCCAGGAATGAAGATGCTTTTAAAATAAAAAGACCTATTTTTATCTCTTGCTGTTTTCCTAGATTGCTACCACTCCTTTTGGCTATTGTCTTAACATCATGGAGTTGTAAGTGATAACCCGTACTGGCAGATTGAGAAGATGTAGCCACATTCTGAAATGGGTTACTCCAAGAAAACCCTTCTTACCTCCCCCCCTTATCCATGGTCATATGCCCTTTATCACAGAAACTATACAAATATCCCAAAGTCGTGTAGTTCCTCATATACACGTGTTTAGACAAAAGTGAAAAGAAGGAAGGGGTGTTTCCCTTGGTCCAAAGATACAACACCCGTCTGCCCAAAAATAACCTGCAAATCCTAACACAGGATCCAGACAGATTTTCAATGCATGTTAATACATCACCCCCTCCAAGTACTATCTCGTTTGACCATACAAATGTACTTCAAATAACAGCAAACAGTTTTTATGCATCCTCAAAGCAGAATGCCAATTTGTAGTTTGAAATTATTTTTAAGGATGGACAAAATTAAATTGTGGAAGTAGACCTAACCATACTACAACTAATATTCTCAGAAATATGGGACTTCTTCCTTCTCCTGTGGTAGTAATACGATTGCACATGATCATTGCCTCATGATAATAGCAGATAGTGAAAAAGCATATTTGGACTGCTGTTTGGAAGAATTTCAGACACTAAAGATGAGCTTATAGCTCATCTCATTAGACATTTTCCATCTTACACCATCCATCCTATTATTTGCTATTTCAAATGCACAACTCATGGGTCAAATGAGCTCTTTTAAATATTCAAGAAATCAGCACCTACTAAACCTGAGATGTTTGTAGGATAAATTCAGAGAATCACATTGAGCAACTTTGATTTTAGAGAGAAGAGTGGGATATAAGACATAGATATTTTTTTTTCCTTCAATCCCAGTAAAGAATATTGGAAATATGCAAAATGGCTTAAAATAATTTCTATAAAGTTAGTGCTTTCATGGGTAATTCAAGGGGACCGATTACATTGGGTATCTAAAATTCAAAATTTTGAAAGGAGCTGTTTTTTCAGATATTAAGTGGAAATCAAATTATTTCTATGTTACACGAAAATTTATGTGAAAAAGTACTGATATTTGGGTCTTAAAAACATAATAATATATATCAAAATGTATGAAATCTTTGACCTTATGCCTAGAAAGAAATTTTTAACATATACCTGGAAATCCTATAATAAATGACAATTTATCTGCCCTAAAGTTTACAGCTTGAAGATTAACATGATTGTCTAGCAGAATAATAAAGTAGAGACACCCGAGATATTTTCAATTGACTAAATGAGTTGATACTGAACTGCTTGCAAAACCTGGACTAGAAAAAGTTTTGCATGTGAATAAAGTGAATATAAAATATATAGTCATTTGTTAACTCATCAGTATTCTGAAGCAATACTTTCCAGGGGTAGCAGGATATATATATATATATTTTTAATGAACAAACAAGTACATAGAAGTTCCTGTTTTTATTCTAATGACTGTGTACAGGTGCCAGGATATCACAACACTTGGAAACAAATAAATATGTAGACATAAATTCAGTAGAGAGATTTTTAAAGTCCAAAACATGTTTTTTTATTAACTGATCTTTTTTTTCAATATATGAAATTTATTGTCAAATTGGTTTCCATACAACACCCAGTGCTCATCCCAAAAGGTGCCCTCCTCAATACCCATCACCCACCCTCCCCTCCCTCCCACTCCCCATCAACCCTCAGTTTGTTCTCGTATTAACTGATTTAAAAAAAAAATAGAGCAAAGCAATGGTTATTTCCAAACACCCAAAGGCATTTTCTTTGCAAGGCCATAATTCTAATGCATGCTTTAGGGTCCCTCTAATAATTACATGGCTAATAAACTATTGTTGCTCCTGAAGCATGTATAAAGAAAAATACCAGTTGTTCCTTACGAGAACATTTCAGAGTATTATTGGAACCATTTGTTTTGCACATTACACTTGCAGTGTACTTTAATAATCTCACATTGTTTGGGTATCCCAGTGTACTTTTGTGGTAAGTCTCTTGCTTTTTCATTTTGCAGACTTCCGTTTAAGTAAAAATAGTAAAATGCCGTTATTTCTGCAGAGTATCATATATATATATATATTTATATGTATATTTATACATCATATACATATGTATTTATACATCATATATATTTATATATGAGATATGTACTTATATATCATATATTTATATATATACACACACATATATATGTATATATATATACATACATACACAAAGAATATATGGGGAGACATATCTAGACATGGATAAATCTATATAGAGATAATATATTCTATATGTGTGTATATACATATGTAATAGATACACATATATCCTTTTTTTAAATGTTTATTTATTTATTTTGAGAGAGAGAGAGAGAGAGCTTGAGCAGGGGAGAAGCACAGAGAAGGAGAGAGACAATCCCAAGCAGGCTCCATATTTTCAGTCCAGAGCCCAAGATGGGGTTTGATCCCACAAACTGTGAGATCGTGAACTGAGCCAAAATTTAGAATCAGATGCTTAACTGACTGAGTCACCCAGGTGCCCCTACACAGATATCTTACATGCATTTAATACTTTTACATTTTTCTTAATATAATTTTATTTTATGAGCATTGCTCTGACAAAGGTACATGGAACTGAGAAATGAGAAGCTGGCAATACTGAGAGCTAAATTTATTAGGTGTTCTTTAGGTTTTACAAAGTATATAACAAGTTTGCATGCATTTTACTCATATGATTCCTCACATCAGCTTCTTGAGGTGGATATGTAATTGTTCCCATTTTATAGATAAGGATTTTGAGGCACAAAGAAATTTCTCCAAGAAGGTAAGTGAACTAATGAGCAAGAGTCCATTGCAATGTGATAATGTGCCCCTAGAGTCTGGTGTTTGAACACCAGATTAATCCCCGGAGTGGCAACTAATTATTATTTCGACCTTTCAAGTCACCTCCCCTGTGTGGGTTCCTGGTTCCTCAGGAAAACTCAGGTAGTCATGTTACAACTTCTAGGCTACTCAAGACACAAATAGTCTAGATGAATACTGGTGGTCTTAGTAGTAGAAGTCGTGGTGCTGATTGTAGTCGCTTCCATTTACTGAGCACGTACTGTCTACTGGAAGCAATACGGGCATTAGTTCGCCTAATCTTCATTACAGTTCTCCACAATAAATATTCTATCTCCAATTATGTAATTGGGAAAATTACCAGAAAGATGAAATAATTTCCCCAAACTACGCAAATAGCAAATGGAACACCTGGAATTAAAATCCTACTGTATCTGAGTTAAGAATTTTTTTTTTCCCTACCAGTGGTGGGTCCAGTGAAAATCTAGTGTCTTCACCAGTGTAATGTTTATAATACAGTTATCTATAATAACTGCAAGGTGCATTAGATCTCTGGGACTTATTTATCTGCAAGTTGCAAGTTTGTGCCATTAAACCACATCTCTCCCATTACCACACCCTCAGCTCCTGGTAACTACCATTTTACTGTTTGTTCAAGTTCATTGTGTTAAAGGTTCTTCCTGTAAGTGATTATCATATACTATTTCTCTTTCTCTGACTTATCTCATTTGGCATAATGTCCTCAGGTTCCAGCCATGTTATTGCAGATGGCGGGATTTTCTTTTTTTCTCATGGCTGAATAATATTCAATTGTATATACACACCACATCTTTATCCACTCATCCATTGAGACACTTAGATTGTTTGCATTTCTTGGCTATCACGAATAATATGCCAAAATACATGAGAGTGCATACATGTTCAGTGACCTGTTTTCATTTCCGTTGGTTTATATGCCTAGAAGTCAGATTGCTGGAAAACATGGTAGTTCTATTTTTAATTCTTTGAGGAACCTCCATACTGTTCTCCATATTAGCTGAACCACTTTATAATCCCACCAAGAGTGTAGAAAATTTCTTTCATACATCCTCACCAACGCTTACCTCTTCTTGATTCTGGCCATTCTGACAGGTATGAGTTGGTATCTCCTTGCAGTTTTGATTTGCATTTCCCTGATGATGAGTGATGCTGAACATCTTTTCAAGTGCCTGTTGGCCATCTGGATGTCTTCTTTGGAGAAATGTCTATTAAGGCCCTCCACCCATTTTTTAAATCAGATTGTTTGTTTTTTGCTTATTGAGTTGTAAGAGTTCTTTATAAATTTAGATATGAACACCTCATCCAAGACCTGGTTTACAAATACTTTCTCCCACTCAGTAGGTTGCCTATTCATTTTTTTGACTGTTTCTTTTGCTGTGCAAAATCTTTTAAGTTTGATGTAGTGCCACTTGTTCTGATGTTTGTTTTGTTTTGTTTTTGTGTTGTTGATGTCATATCCAAAAAATAAAAACAAAAACAAAAGCAAAACAACAAACAAATAAAATAACATTGATTGCCAAGACCAATGGGCGTGGCATTAGAGGAACTTCTTCCCTATGTTTACTCCTGGGAGTTTTAAGGCTTCAGGTCTTATATTTTGCTTTTGATCAATTTCAAGTAAATTTTTGTGTGCAGTGTAAGACACGGCTCCAATTCCTTTTTTCTTCTTTTTGCAGGTAACTCTTCACTTTTACCAACACCACTTGTTTTCCCAACACCACTTTCCCTATTGGATGTTTTTGGCTCCCTTATCAAATATTAGTTGGCCATATATGGGAAGGTATAATTCCAGGCTGTTTCAATGATCTATGTGAATATCTTTATACCAATATCATACTGGTTTAATTACTATAGCTTTGCAACATAGTTTGAAATCAGGAAGTGTGATACCTCTGGTTTTGTTCTTCTTTCTTATGACCGCTTTGGCTATTTGGGTGTTCCTGTGGGTCCCTACAAGTTTTCAGATTATTTTTCTACTTCTGTGAAAAATGCCCTTGGAATTTTGATAGGGATTGCATGGAATCTACAAACGGCTTTGGGTAGCATGGACACGTTAACAATATTAATTCTTCTAATCCACAAACACAGGATACACTTCCATTTGTTTGTCTCTTCTTTCATTTCTTCTAGAATGGTATTGTTGGCCTTGTGAAGATTCTTCACTTCTTTGGATACATTTCTTTCAGATACGTTACTGTTTTTGATGATATTATGAGTGGGACAGTGTCCTTTATTTCCTTTTAAGATTTCTTGTTAATGTAGAGAAATACACCTGAGTTCTGTGGGTTTATTTTAAATCATACAACTTTACTGAATTCATTTACTAGATCCATTTTTTTAATTGGGGGCATATTCAATATATAAAATTGTATCACTGACAAATAATGACGATTTTATTTCTTTCCCGTTTTGATTGCCTTTTATTTTGGTTTGCTTTTTTTTGTTTGATTGCTCTAAATACAACTTCCAATACTATGTTGAATAATAGTGGTAACAATGGGAAATCTTTTCTTATTCTTGATCTTAGATGAAGGCTTTCCAGTTTTTTTTTTTTTTTCTGTTAAGTATAATGTTAGCTGTGGGTTTGTGGCATATGGACATTATTATATCGAGGTATGTTCCTTCTATACCTGCTCCGTTGAGAGTTGTTTTTTTTTTTTATCATGAAAAGATGTATTTATCAAAATTGTTTTGTGCATCTATTGAGATGACCATCTGGTGTTTATCTTTCCTTCTATCAATGTGGTGTATCACATTTATTGATTTGCATATGTTGAACCATCTTTGTGTCCCAGGGACAAATCCCACTTGGCCATGGTGTGTAATATTTTCACTGAGTTCTTCAATTCAGTTTAATGTTTTGTTGACATTTTTTGCATCTATGTCCATCAGGGATATTGGTCTACAGTTTTCTTTTCTTGTGGTGCCACTGTCTGGCTTTGATATTAGGGTAATGTTGGCCTCATAGGATGAGTTTGCAAGTGTCCCCTCTTTAATTTTTTAGGAGCTTGAGGATTGGTGTTAATTCTTCTTTAAATGTTTGGTAGAATTCTCCAGTAAATCCACCAGGCCCTAGGGTTTTCTGCTTTGGCAAGTTTTTGATTACTAATTTAATCTCCTTCTTGTTATCATTCTGTTCAGACTTTTTATTTTTTTGATTCTGTTGGTAGAATGCCTGAGTCTAGAAAATTATCCATTTCTTCTAGGTTATCTATTTGTTGTTGTATAATTGTTCATAATAGTCCCTTATGATTGCTTGTATTTCTGTGCTGCCAGTTACATATCCTCTTGCATTTCTGATTGTATTTATTTGAATTGTCTCTCTTTTGTCCTTAGTCTCATTAAAATTTTGTGAATTTTGTTTACCTTTCCAAAAAACCAGCACTTAAGGTGGGGGGGGTGGCCTGGGTAGCTCAGTTGGTTGAGCCTCTGACTTCAGCTCAGGTCATGATCTCACAGTTCATGGCTTCGAGCCCTGCATCGGGCTCTGGGCTGACAGCTTGGAGCCTGGAGCCTGCTTCAGATGCTGTGTCTGTCTCTTAAAAATTAAATAAATGTTAAAAATTTTTGTTAAAAAAATCAAAATTAAACAGCACTTAGGGTTGGTGATTTTTTTTCTATAGTATTTATTTTCCCTCTGCTCTTCATTCCCTTCCTTCTGCTAAGGCTTCTGTTGGGCTTAATTTGTTCTTTTTCTTAATTCCTTGAGGTATAGTCTTTTGTGATCTTTCTGAATTCTATATGTAGTTTTCACTGTAAAGTTCCCCCTCAGAATTGCTTTTGCAGTGTCCTGTAGGTTTAGATACATTATATTTCCTTTTTCTTTTTTTTTTTTTTTGAGGTATTCTTGGATTTCCTTTTTGATTTTTTCTTTGACCTATTGATTGATTAGGAGTGTGTTGTTTAGTCTCCATATACTTGTACATGTTTTCTAGCTTTCCTCATGTGGTTGATTGCTAGTTTCATCCCATTATGGTAGGAAAGGATACTGGTATGATTCTGACCCTCTTACATTTGCAGAGACATACTTTGTGTCCTATCATATGATTTTTCCTTGAGAATGTTCTATATGCACGTGACAAGAATGTGTCTTCTGCTACTATTGAAAGGCATGTTCTAAAGATGTGTGTTTGGTCCATGGGGTCTAACGTATGGTTCAAGTCCATCGTTTCCTTGTTGATTTTCTGTCTGGATGATCTATCTATTGTTGAAAGTGGAGTGTTGAAATACCCTACTATTAGTATATTGTTGTCTCTTTCTCCCTTCATATTTGTTAGTATTTACTTAATATATTAGGTGCTCCAGTGTTGGGTGCATATATATTTATGACTGTTATATCTTCTTAATGGATTGATCTATTTATCATTACATACTGACCTCCCTTGGCTCTTTTATCATCTTTGGCTGGAAGTCTACATTTTGTACAAGATAGGTAGTAGCTACCTTGCTTTCTTTTGGTTTCTACTTGTAAGGAATGTCTTTTTCCGTTACTTCATTTTGAGTCTATGTTGGATATTGCATTTTATCCATCCAGCCACTCTGTGCCTTTGACTGGTGCATTCAACCCATTTCATTTAGTAATTATTGATACATAAAGGACTTACTAATGCCATCTTATTAATTGTTCTATATGGATGTTTTGTATTTCCAATGTTTCTTTTTCTCTCTGTTTTTGCATGTCTTTATAGATTGATTATTTTCTGTTGAGATGTGCCCTGCTTCCCTGTTCCTTTTTGTAGATCTACTCCAGGTTTCTGCTTTGTAGTTACAGCAGAATTTACATAAAACATCTTATAGATAATACAGTCCATTTTAGGCTGAGAGCAACTTCCCTTTGATCACCAATAAAGGATCTAGCCTCCTACTCCTCCCTATTATACTACAGACATCACAAATTACCTCTTTTTATGTTGGGTAATTTCTTCAACAATTTATAGTATCTATAATTATTTTTACTACTTTTCCTTTAACCTTTATACCACAAATGAGTGGTTAATACTCTATTCTAAAATAGACTTTTTCCAGGTCTCACTGCATATTTTCACCGTTTTGTCTATGTTGTCTACTTTCAGATGTTTTTGTGTCATGCATTAGCATCTTTTCATTTCAGCCTGAAGAATTCTTTCCACATTTCTTGCAAGGCGATTCCTGTGGTGGCGAATTTCCTCCGCTTCTGTTGGTTTGGGGAGGTCTTTATCTCTCTTTCGTACCTGAAGGACAACTGTGCAGCATAAAGTATCTTGGCTGGCGGCGTTTTCTTTTTGTTTTTGTTTCCCAACACTTTGAAGGCACCATTCGACTCTCTCCTGGCCTGTAGTTTCTGCAGAGAAATCTGTGGATAGCCTAACAGGGTTCCTCTGGGTGTCCTATCCACTTTTTTCCTGGCTCCCTTTCCCTGTCTCCATCATTGTATTTTGACAATTTCAGTACAGCGTGTTTTGGAGACGGTCTTTCACATGAGATAATAAAGTGTTCCAGCAGCTACATGGCCTTGTACGTCCAAATCTTTCCCCAGGTTTGGCAAGTTCTCAGCTGTTATTTCCTTAAAGAGACTGTCCTTTTGTCTTTCTTTTCTCTTCCTGGAGTCCTGATTATTCTAATATTTGCCATTCTCTGGGTTTTGGTGGCTCTGATAGACTCTTTTTGCTCTTTCAAAATTGTATTTCCCTTTTTTCTCATGTGTCATTTCAAAACTCCTATCCTCCAAGTCACTCATTCTTCCTTGTAGTTGGTCTGCCCTTACTGATGCTGCCTCACCTGATCTCGGTCATTGGTTCTTCAGGTTAGGATTTCTATTTGGTCCTTTTTTTAATTCACATATTTTATTCCCAATTTCACTGAATTATCTCTCATAGTTTTTCTTGTAACTCCCCAAGTTTCTTCAAAATCATTACTTTACATTCTTTATCAGTTAGATTGAAATATTCTCTGCCTTTGAACTTGGTGGCTGGAAACTTATTATGTTCTTTCTGTGAGGTCATGTCACGTTGATTTTTCATATTGCTTGTTGTTATGCATGCTTGCTTTCCTATCTGGAGTCGCTGACACCTCTTTAACTCTTTGCCCTTAGCCTTCAGCACATGCACTGTTAGATCCTACGGTGGTGTTATTATGGCAGATTTGTTTTGTTTTGGTTTCTGTCCTTGAGAAAGTGTAGCTGCTCTACTCTTCTTGTTTGCTCTTGTAGGCAGTTTGTGAGCTTTTCTGTCTCCGTTCTCCCTGTTCACCCAGCTGACATTAGAGACCTCTCCTTGGTTCCTCCAGTTCACCCAGCTGGTTATTAGAGACCTCCCTTTTTTCCAGGTCACCTAGCTGACTACTAAAGACCTCTCCTTGGTTTTTCCAGGTCACCCAGCTGGCTACTAGAGCCCTCTATTTGATTTTTCCAGGTCACCCAACTTGTTATTAGAGATCTCTCTTTGGAATCCAGAAGGTGGAGCTATAGCTCAAGTTTGCAGTTTGTCCCTGGTCTGCCAACCTTCGCCCCAGGCCTGCTTTCTTTAAGCTCCCTGTTTACTGGGGCTCCTGTTCCTGGGTGTGCCTGGGAGCACATACAAGGAACAAATGGCAGAGTGGGGGATGCGGGTTTAGCATGGGTTTGGGGTGCCTGCAGACCCAGCAGAAAGAACTCTGGGAGTGGAACTCCCAGAGGCTTGTGGGTGGACTTTCTGCACAATCCTGTTACCACCATCTGGCGTACTTATCTGCTTCTCAGCATCCTCCCTCCCCCAGTTTGCAGAGCCCCAGGAGCTGGTGGGGACGGGTGGGCTTCCCCCAACCAAACACCCAGCTGGAGTAGCCTGACTGTTACTCACTGCTTTCCTTTTCCCTCTATGGGAGAGATCACCTCCACTGGCCAAGCCAGCCTCTTTCCAGGTCTCCTGGGAGGAGGGGTGGACCAGGGACATTTCTCTTACTGCCTCTGCTATGATCAATTTTTTCTCTCCCTCCCTCTCTCCCTCCGTCCCTCCTTCTTTTTCCATTCATACCTTCCTGAACTCCTTCCTCCTTCCCTTCCTTCCTTCCTTGACTCCTTCCTTGCTCCCTTCCTTTCTCCCTTCCTTCCTTCCTTCCTTCTTGCCTTTTTTCTCTAATGCCATGCTGGAGTCAGCCATTGGGAAGGCTAGGCTTCTGCAGACTCTATCTCATGCATGACTGCCTGCCCAGGACTGAACTCACCCATTTTTTTGCCTGACAACAGGGAGAGGGACTAGGCATTTTCTGGTCCACTGACTCCTCAGCCCTAGGGGGATTTGTCTATATCTTGTTGCCTGCACTGATGGGTGGGGTTCTGGCTCTACTGATTCCTCAGTCCTGGGGGGTGGTTTCTGTAACTTGTTGCACTGATGGGTGAGGTTCCTCATTTTATACATATTAGCATTGACTTATTTTTGATTAATGTCAAAACTATTTTATAAATACAAAAGAAATTTGTCTCATTGTAGACACGGTCATGCAGGCAAAAAAGAACATTTAAAATTAAAAAGGACACAGTTTCCTTCTATGTGCACAGTGAATTGTGATTAATGGTCGATTATGTTGAAAAATCTTAATGATGAAAATGCTCCAAACTATCCTAAACAGACAGGTGAGTGCCATTTAACTCTAATGATAGTGGGTGTTTGTGGGATTCATGTTAATGATTCACTCTGTCAAAAAAAGTAGGTTGTTTTTTTTTTTTTTTAAATGCCTGCAGGCATTTCGCTACATTCTGGCATCACAGCAATGAATCAAAGCAGATACAGTCTTTGTTCTCAGGAAACTTGCAATCTACTATAAATGATCCTAATACTCCCCATTTGAAGATAAAAGGTTGCATCAGTTGTGGGCAGAAAAATATGAGCCACAGGCTTACGTGTTCCCCTTCCATCCTGTCTTTCCCCTAGAGCATGGATTTATATTTACAGTCTAACTGAATTCTGTACATTTACAGGGCATTCTGCTTGTCTCTCCACCACTGGGTTAACAGAAATACAACTGTATGCCTTACCCCATGTAATAAGACTCGCAGAAGAAATTTCTCTCACATATTCCAGGGATGTTTCTGTGGTTCCTGAATGACTGTGGCACAGAATTAAGAAGCTACGTTTTCCTAGAGCCTTAATTTTGACTAATAGTCAATAAGTTAAAAATTAAAATTTAAGTTAAAAACAAACATACCAGGGGAAAGAACGCTCAATTCTTATTGATACTTAAAATACAACACAACACTTCAAAAATGTTAATTTTAGCATGATGCTTTTAGAAAACTAAAGCCCAAAAGATAATATCTGAGGTTTCTTTAAAAAAAAAAAAAAACAGTTACAAGGATGTTTAGTTTCTTATCAATGTCTCATTTGTTGACAATGAAAAGATGTTTTAATATACAAAATGGGGATTTCCAATCTAGAAATGCATCATGTGAGCAGCTAAACTGGGACTATGTGGGAAGATAAAAATAATCTCTTTATTCAATTTCAAATTGCTGATATTTACTTTCCTCAAAGTCAGATATCATTTTAATTGTTTTGCTTCCACTGGAAAAAAAAAAAAAAAACCCAGAGTAGCATTGGGTAAAGAGTGAAAATGATGGAGAAAAATGATATTTTGTGGGACTTCGCTGGCATTTTGAAACAGACTGAAATCAAGCTGAAATAATCACTTCTCTTCTGGAACACATAACGGATTGGGGTTAAGTGACAATAGCCTGTTCGGCATTGGGCCTCATTTTAGAGACATCAAGACTGAAGGTGTCAAAAGAATTTTCAAATAATAGAAATTAAACATTCATTTTAATATCACTACCTGACACAGCGAGTAAACGTAGTAGATATATAAACTGGTCATTAGAAATACAAAAAAAAAAACACAAAAAAACAAAACAAAAAACAAAAAACAAAAAAAGAAGAAAGAAAGCACATCTTTGTTTACAACAGTGTTGCATAAAGCTTCTTCACTACAAACATCTTCAACAGGCTGTTTCTAAGTTTACAGACAAAGTCTCAAGGGTAGCTTCTAAATTATTCATTTTGTTTTCAAATTGTTTTGAATTCATTTATAACCTTTGGTCTGGCCGTTTATGATAAGAGCTCTCACATGGCTAAATAAATACTCTGAAGGACAGTAAATGAACTCGGTAGAGACACTTGGGGAGATAACTTTTCTTGCACACCGGACTGGTAACCACTGTTCCTTTCCTACTCAAAACCATTTTCAGAAGCAACCCTCTCAATTACATACAAATGGAAAAGTTCAACTGTTTCGTAGATTTGTAAATTTTCAAAAGGAAAAGCAAACACACAAGAAGAAGACCAGCATAAAGAAGAGCAGGGAAGAGAAGATTTCTGGAAAGAGCCTTGTTTCCAGGGTGTGCGGAGTTAAGAAGGAGTGTTAGGGCTAAGCAGCCAGCACTGGAGACTTAAGAAGTAAGAGTTATCGTGTGGCAAAATGTGAAGGCTAGAAAATAATGATATGAGCTGGTACAAAACAAAACAAAACAAAACAAAACAAAACAAAACAAAACACAATGGCAAGTACTCTGAGTAGATTAAAGAGAAAGCATCTTTAATATGGTAGCATATCTCCACATTCTTTTTTCTTTTAATTTTGTTTATATATATATATATATATACACATATATATATATTAGAGAGAGAGACAGAGACAGAATGTGAGTGGCTTAGGGACAGAGAGAGAGGGAGAAACGGAATCCAAAGCAGGCTCCAGGCTCCGAGCTGTCAGCACACAGCCGGACACGGGGCTCGCACTCACCAGCTGTGAGATCATGACCTGAGCCAGAGTTGGATGCTCAACCGACTGAGCCACCCAGGCGCCCCAGCATATCTCCACATTGTTTAATAAAGCCCTTTGTATTTTAGCCAAGCTGAATGTGTCGTAATGGTGCATAGCTGTGACGATTCCCCAAATCTTTCATGACGGAGTACAGTGAAGAGATTCATTTTTTTATGTGTTCTAAGGAGTAAGTATGCACTATTTCCTTGCGCTGCATCCTCTGGTACAGACAGGAAATAAACGCTAGCTCCAGGATATCCCTCGCGGTTTTATGGAGTAGCTATAGGTGTAGGGCAACCACGTATTTCACGTTCATTAATCCATAAAGCACATGTGCAAGCGTATTTAATTGAATGACATCAATAATTCCAATTAGAAATACAGGGCATTTGAACATTTGTTTTGAAAACTGCTGTAGGAGTTATTTTACGTCCAAGAAACATTTCATATCATCCAGGTTACTGTTGCATAACCTTTAAAATGTGTACTACTCTCCTCTATTCAGAAGTGACTGGACTGACCGACTTCAGATTTCTGTGTCCTCACAGAGGGGAAAACCCATAGGCCTGCTGTCCCAGAGATGAGGATCAGTAACCTAGGGGCCAATATTTGTCATAAGGCCCAGGAGAAATCAGGTGTAGACATTTCTTAAAAAGGTTCTGGGCAGAGAATACCCCCAGGAGCTTGATTCTAAAACCAGTAATTAAACCTTGCTGTCTCTTCTATCCTAAATAATTCCCATCACGGACTCACTCCCCAATGAAACTCAAACATTGAATGAGCTACGGGTAAAGAGTGCTGTGGATATGCAGAGAAAGCTCAAAGCCAAGGTCTCCTTCCTTCCAACCAAAGCCTCATCCTCTGGACGTGGCTTCTCCCGTGTGGAACCATCTGTCTTTTACATCAGGCTAACTCGTTTCTCTGGTCTTTGTTATCTCAATTAGAAGTCAAAATATTGGTGGCCTGCAGGCCACATGACGCACACAAATATGCTTTGTTCAGCTCATAAAAGAAATCAAAATTTAAATTAGAATGACATCTTTAATATACGGATTTTCCTATTGTTCTGACAAAAAATATGGAGTATCTTCTTTCCTTCATGTTTACAAGTGGAAAGAACATTCATAGGCCTTCCCTCCTAATACTGCTTACTGCCCATGTGGCCCATGGCCCACGTTCCAACAGTCTATGCAAATAAAATCAATACCAGTTCCCACCATTTGCCCTAAAGACTTAGGATTTAGATGCCATCTATAGAAAAAAGGGTGAGTACCATAACAGCATTGTGTGGAAGTCTGTGTGTGTGACACGATTTAATTCTATGTAATTCAGATTATTCCTATTAGATATGTGATTAACATGAAGGATTTAAGCAATGGGAAAAATACAATTAGGATAGAACGTTTTTTTCTTAAATGTGCCTTTCATTTTCTTGGAGACCAGGAGTCATTTTCTACTCTTTAATCTTTTCATCATTGGTAATAGCATTAGCATTCTGAAATTTAAACAGTAAATGAGGGGCTACAAAGTTTCACAGACTTGTTTTCCTTATCTAAAGTGCCCTAGCTTGCTGGCCTTTCTGACTTCTGTCTGCTTTGTGCATTTCCCCTGCCTCCTGTTTTATGATCCTTCCATTACTCCAGCCTCTGGCAAACCCACTGCATATTGGGTGCTATTCAGTCAACAGACAAGCAAAAAAAAAAATCATAAATGAAACATAATATTTGATTTAATGTCAATAAAATTCTAGATAACTTGAGGAGATAAGTAACAACCTATTTCCTTAATGCTTAGAAACTTTCCTATTTACTTATCATTTCAGATATATATTCAGAAGGTTTGCAGCTGCTGACCTTTTAGAAAATGATTCTTTGGCACAAATGAAAAGGAGCAGAATGCCTCATTGCATATATAGCTTCACCAGTAATGAACAGAGCCAAATTGTTTTCTCTTATGACAGTTGTCTTACAGGCGCAATTAGAGGATTAAAATACATGAGGAATTGAACACGATTTTTTTTTTTACATCAACTTAGGTCTGATATTGGCAAATAGATTTTGGATAGCTTAATTTAACTCCTTTATAATTTATGGAAAGAAATCTCCTTCCTCATCTCTATGTTCTTTTTTCACCGGAAACAACTCAGAATGACTCGTTGAAGACTGGGTGAAATAAGCAATAAAATGACAATAAAGGAATCTGTGATCATGCTTTCGGTCCTATGCAACATCCAGAAGCAATCTAGCCAGAAGACCACTAATGTCTTATAAAAATATGTAAGTTTTTTGTCAGTTAAGAATCAAGTTAGGATGTTATAAATTACAGAAAAGAAAATATTTTACCTATTTATCCAAAAGACACAAAAACCACCATATAAGGCTGAAGATCAATTGTTTGATGTCAGCACTGATGATCTTACATGACCCCATACAAAACATTAGTCTTATTTTAGTATTTTATAAGCTTGTGCAGTCACCCATTAATTTACCCTAATTTTTGAGCTTCTATTATTGCTACACTTGCTGTGTTTCATAGCATATAGTAGAGAGTCAGCTGCATTTTGTTTGTTTTTGTTTGTTTTCAATTTTCCTTTTAATTTTTTTTTCATATTTCAGGTATGGAATTATTATGGGATTTAGCAATTAAGACTTCAAAGAAAGAGACACTGTTTCCACTAGCAATGAGACAACAGTGCAAAACAGAGACGGAATTAAAGCGCCTGCAGAAAGTAGCTGTTGAGAACTAACCCTCTCCTAAGACATATTCACTTGATTTTCCCTCCCCTTGTTTTCATGAGTAAAGCTCCATACCACTTCCAAAAGCTTAATATCTCAGAAGGGATCTTGGAATTCAGATTTTATTTAATATATAAATTATGTCGGCAACTCTCAGTTGTTACGCTTATTTGAAATAACCAAAAGAATTATTCATCATGGAACTGATAGAAGGACAGATAGGCACAGAGAGACAGAGAGTTAAATCCAGGGACATCTTAAGCCAGTGTCCTAGTTTTGACACATTGCAAGAAGCATGGCCCAGGGACAGGCCCAGATAAGAAATTCAATCTTTAACACCATTTCTTCAACTATTTACAAGAGCCAAGGACTCTGTCTGTGACAACTTATTACTGAAACATTCTGCATCTACTATGCACGTCCAGCAGCCACCACATCTTGGGAGTCTCTCACTTTACCCGAATAGAACACAGTCATCCAGGCTACCTGGCACCGGCCATGTTGGTTCCTTAGTTTCCTCTGTCCTGAATACCTCCTGCAGTCTCACATCTGTGGTTCAACTCATCTATCATGTGCTACTCTACAGAGTCAACCTTTCTTCTCCTCAGATTGTAAAAACCTTCAGCCAGTGTGGACTCTTTTCTCTTTGGGGAATGAAGGAGAATAAATTAAAAATGGGCAAAACATTTGAATGAACATTTGGGTGCCAACGATTTTTATCACATCACACATTGTTTATACTTTGGGAATGTTCATTAAAACACTGTTGGGTATTTGAAGATTTTTTGTCAATGAGTGTAAGCAAGGTTTTGCTTTTGTTTTGATTTCTTTTGTCTCCCTGGGAATGTGTGTGATTCCCCTTGAAAACCTTTGGAGGTGTGCAGAGCAGAGTTTGACTAACTCCTTCTGATAAACTAAAGTGCATGTAATTGGCAACTACAGGGAAAGAGAAACATCAACAAAAAATGTAATCTCCTCCTCTAAGCCTAGTGGTTTTGACAATGGAAGGAAAAGAACACTGAGGAACTCCTAAATACCCCTCAATACCATGACTGTCTCAAGTAAAGGACCAACTTCTACACCCCTTCCTCCTCTACCCTAACTGCATACTTGGACAAGAGCCACTCTGGGGAAGCGGTGACCAACTGAAGTCACCACTTCTTTCTGTGGCCTCCTCTCCCTTCCAGGAAGCAGGTAGGGTTTTGTAATCCTCCACCTCACTCACACCTTGACTCTCGAATGCTCCCTGAGAGTGAAAAGGGAACTCCCCATTGAGTCAGCTGTGGCATCCTTTGTTGGCGGCTGCTTTCAAACTATACATTCAGCGTCACTCTTCATTTCTCAAATTTGCTCTCAGCTCACAATATCTTTTTTGACTTTAAATCTACAAAGGGCCTTTAGGATGGGCTTTAATCCCTCACTTAATACCCCTTTGCCTCTGAACCTTTCCATTTTTTGTACAGTCACAGTGTTACGTGATTTAACCATGACTTAAAACCATTTTCTGGTCCCCTTGCCTCAGTCGTGCCTATGGATCTGTCCAGTTCCTAAGGATCAGCCCAAACTGGATGTACTAAAACCTGTCTGGAAGCCGTGCCACAGTTCCTGTACAACAGCTGGCACTTGAGGACAGACTGTCAATGGTTCTGGTATAACTGCTCCTCCTCCTTCCTTCCAGTACAGACTCAGTGCCACAGACAGCTAAGAGTCCATTGAACCTAGAACATGTATTTCCAGAAAGATTTTTAAAGACGTATTTAGAGCCATGTTAAATTTACAACAAAAAATGAAAGGGACATACAGAGATTTCCTATATACGCCATATCCTCTCACACACATAGTCTACTCCATTATCAAAATCCCTCATCAGAATGGTACTTTTTTAGAAATTAAGGATAAGCTTACAGTGACACATCATAATGATCCAAAGTCTATAGTTTACCTTAGGGTTCACTCTTGGTTTTATACATTCTATGGGTTTGAACAAATGTATGATGACATAAATCCATCATTAGAATATCATATAGAGTATTTTCCACCAAAAAATATCCTCTGTGTAATGCTCATTTATCTCTCTCCCACTCACCCTCAGACTCTACTGAACTTTGTATTTTCTCTGTAATTTTGCCTTTTCAAGAATGTCTCCATACTTTTGTATTTCCAGTTGGAATCATACATATGTAGACTTTTCAGATTGGCTTCTTTCACTTAGGTATGTGTATTTAGGATTTCTCCATGTCTACAAATAAACTTTAAAACATAGACTGTAACAAGAGACAAGGAAGAACACTAGATAATCATAAAGAAAACAATCCAACAAGAAGGGATAACAATTATAAACATTTATGCTCCCAATAAGAGAGCAGGGGGTAGATCATCCAAACAGAAAATCAACAAAGAAACAGTATCTTTTTTCTATCTTCCTTCCTTCCTTCCTTCCTTCCTTCCTTCCTTCCTTCCTTCCTTTTTTGAAACAGTCTCTTTGAATGACATATTGGATTAGACGGATCTAACAAATATATTCAGAACACTCCATCCTACACATTCTTTTCAAGTGCACATGGAAAATTATCCAGAATATACCACATGTTAGGCCACAAAACAAGGCTCAACAAATTCAAAAAGATCAAAGTCATATTATGCATCTTTTCTGACTAAAACAATATGAAACTAGAAATCAACTATAGAAAAAATTTGGAAAGAACACAAATACATAGAGGTTAAATAACATGCTATTTAACAATGAATGGGTCAACCAAGAACTCAAGGAGAAAATTAAAAAAAATACAGGGAGACAGAGGAAATGAAAACATAATGGTCTGAAATATTTGGGATGCAGCAAAAGCTACTCAGGAGGAAAATGTAGAGCAATATGTGTCCACCTCAAGAAGCAAAATCAATTTCAAATAACAGCCGAACTTTACACATAAAGGAACTAAAAAAAGAAGGATGAATGAAACTCAAACCAGTAGAAGGAAGGAAATAGTAAGGATTAAAGCAAAAATAAACAAAATCGAAACTAAACAAACTATCAAACAAAACAACAATAGAACAGATCAATCAAACCAGGACCTGGTTCTTTGAAAATAACAAAATTAATAAACCTTTAGCCAGACTCATTAAAAGAGAGAGAGAGAGAGAGAGAGAGCTCAAATAAACAAAATCAGAAATGAAAAAGGAGACATAACTGACATCATAGAAATACAAAGGACTTTGAGAATATTATGAAAAAAAATATATACCAACAATTGGATAACCTACAGCTAACATCATACTCAGTGGTGAAAACTGAAAGCTTTCCCTCTAAGATCAGGAACAAAACAAGGATGCCCACTCTCACCACTTTTTTTCAACATAGTACTAAAAGTCCTAGCCATAACAATCAGGCAAGAAAAAGGAATAAAAGGCATTAAAATTGGTAAGGAAGGAAAAAAAAAACTTTCACTATTTGTATATGACATGATAATATTTATAGAAAACACTAAAGACTCCACCAAAAATCGAGAACTGATAAGTGAGTTCAGTAAAGTTGTAGGATGCCAAATCAACATACAAAAGTCCATTACATTTCTATACCCTAATAATGAAGTAGCAGAAAGGGGAAGTAAGAAAACAATCCCATTTACAATTGCATCAAAAATAATAAAATATCTAGGGATAAACTTATCCAAGGAGATGAAAGACCTATACTCTGAAACTGTAAAACACTGACGAAAGAAACTGAAGACAACACAAACAAATGGAAATACGTTCTATGTTCGTAGAATGGGAAAAAAAATGTTAAAATGTCTATACTGCCCAAACAAACAAACAAAATAAGCCAAAAAACAGACTCTTAACTACAGAGAACAAACCAATAGTTACCGGAGGGGAGGTGGGTGGGCAAATGGGTGAAAGAGGTGATGGATATTAAGAACACACTTATTTTGGTAAGTACTGGGTAATGTATAGCACAGCTAAATTGGTACATTATCCACCTGAAACTAATATAATTGGTTAATTATACTGGAATTAAAAAAAAAAAAACAAGAATAGGTTTTTCCATGCCTTTCTTGGCTCATCAGCTCTTTATTTTTATCCCTACATTGGTCTGAATGTAGCACAGTTTATCCACTCACTTACTGAAGGACATCTTGTTTGCTTCCAAGTTTTAGAAATTAGAGATAAAGTTGCTATAAACATCCATGTGTAGGCTTTTGTGGGGACAAAAGTTTTCCAGAAAGAATTTTTAGATATTCTTATTTTATTAAATAAGAGAATATGTCCTAAGTCTGTTTCTCCATATGCATTCTCCCTTCTAAATGTAACTGCACATTAAACATGCCATACCCACCACCTCAAGGCTTTTCTCGTGGTTGTCAGGGGCCAGCACGTGTCCATTTATGTGTTGACACTGTGTCCTTAAAGCATAACCTCTGTTTTTCTATAGGTATCCTGGTTCAGGTCGAGAGTTATATGAAGAATC
Source organism: Lynx rufus (assembly GCF_022079265.1). Classification (NCBI taxonomy): domain Eukaryota; kingdom Metazoa; phylum Chordata; class Mammalia; order Carnivora; family Felidae; genus Lynx; species Lynx rufus. Next base: position 3,096,449 of record NW_025814840.1, on the reverse strand, counting down.
TGTTACCAATATTCTGTTGAGAACAATGATCAAAGAGGGGAGGAATCTGACCGAGCCCAGGGTTACAAAGAAGTTATGGATCTTTACCTATTACAGTTTCTTTCTGTATCTTTCAAACATGCACATTTGTGAATATGCAATTATTATGCATATTCACAATGAGGAAATAGTCCCATCCCACGCAGCATAAAAGTTTTGAAAGATGCAGGTGCATGTGACAAATAACGGACATTCTATATATGGGCCTCAACGACTTACATAAGAATACTAAGTGTAGACTTAAAAAAAAAAAGTGAGCTACTAAAAGCTGTACTTTAGTGGGAAGAGGTCTTTAGCAATAGATATTATTTACCTGTAGTCATTAATAAAGTAAACCACAGGCAAGCTGACACACAATAGACTTACCAGTTTGACTTAAGAAAGGGTTTGTTCTTTAAAATGAGTGTTTATTAAACTGGTAAAATCAAATATCCCCAGGTTTTATTACAACCAATTAAAAACTGGTGGGAAAGAGAAATTAAGAGAGGTTAAGAGCAGGATCAGAATTAACTGTCTTACTGGAAGTTTCTTAGATAGACTGAAGAAAAATATGGGACACGCTTTCATACGCTGCTTCCTTCAGACATTCAAGACAAGATGACGGCATACCGCATTATAATCTCTGGCAGAGGTTCACTTGATCATATTTTTAGAAGTTTAATGTAAAACAAAAATGCAAACATTTAGCCTCCAGACAAGTATTTATATTGCTTGTGATGACACTCAAGTAACTTTGGCAGCATTCTGAGTAGTTGGCAGTTTCTACAAAATATGCCAATTAAAGAACACAACGTTACTACCCTGAATCATGTCACATTCTTCTAGAACACAAATATTGAACGTCTACCACATGCAGTATACAGCACTCTGTGGCAAGGGCTTCCCAGAGTTCCTGATCCTTTGAAAGTGGGATCTAGTCTACACAGGGGGGAGGTAAAATAGCACCATCATTACTGTCTATAATCACCTGTTTGGCAAATAATCTCTGTAAAGAATCACATGTTAAAACGAAATTATTTAGTAAAATTAAGTGTTTTAGTTCAACTCAGCTTGTAAGTTCAAGTTAATTGTGAACCACAGGGAAACGAAAATAGAGAGTGGTCTTCTATCAGGTTTTTTTTCTTTTTGGTCTCTGGTTTAAAAGGCCAACTGTTTTCCTTGGAGAATATTTAGAAAATACGGATTTGATTTTGAAATATTACAGATTTTTATTTGGAAAATAGTTAATGATACATAAACCATAATTTTCTACATGGGCAAAAGAAAATTTTCCGGATATAGTGTTTTCACGTATTTTTTATTTTCTATAAACACATCTAAGGTTTACTTCCAGTTTATTCAAATGTATCATAATAACTCATTAACTTCATATGCTTTCATGCTCAATATATACTGGACTTTTAAAAATAATGAAAACATCCAAATTTTTGTGATATTTTTAAGTGTTGCTAAAATTTAGTATAGATAATTAAGTTTGTTTAAATGGAGACCAGCAATGCTGTGGACATTTTTGGATGATTCCAAAGGATATGGAAAAAGAAGAAAAAAAAAATTATGCCAACTCTTCAAAGGGGTAAGGGAATGTTTTATTTTCATGTTTATTTATTTATTTTGAGAAAGAGAGAGAGAGAGAGAGAGAGAGAGAGAGAGGTGGAGAGAGAGGAAGAGAGAATCCCAAGAAGGCTCTGTGGTGTCAGTGCAGAGCCCAATGCAGGGTTCATCCTATGAGCCAGGAGATCATGACCTGAACAGAAATCAAGTCAGATGCTCAATCAACTGAGCCACCCAGGCACCTCTAAAGGAATGCTTCTAATACGGTACAATGAAGGTATTACATATGTTATAGAATTTTCAGAATGTATGTAGGGTTAAATTCCAGGAAAAATGTCATTCTCTAATAAGCCAATTGACATAATTCCTTTATATATGTGTGCGTGTATATATGTGTGTGTGTGTGTGTGTGTGTGTGTGTGTGTGTGTGTATATATATATATATATATATGAATATTTATTTATTTATTTATTGATCTGGAAAACAGACTGCTTCCAACAGACACAAAGTACAAAGCGAACAAGCCCCATGGAAGGTCCATCACAGAATTAGTAGTCAAACTGAGCCTCCTAGCACATTCTCACACTTACACTAGTTTGAAATAGAAACCAAGACTTGAGAGATACCGTTTTACTGCAACCTAACAGAAAAGAATCTGTAAACACACTGAAGTTTAAAAGGCTAAGAGAGTGTTGTATAGAACAAAGCACCAGCTGTATTTATTTTTGGTTTTGATAAGGAAAAGTACTTTCTGAAGAACTTAGTATGGATTCCCTATTAGTTGTTAATGATGGCAGACCAACTGAGCGAACACTCAAGCTTCTTCCTCTGCTCTCAGAACCTTCGTCAGGTTCTCTCTTCCCAAGGATTTCCAGATCTCCTGATAACCATTCCTATATCACCATGTCTAGTGGGCTATGGAGGGTAATCCTTACCAGATTCCCACCAGCGTAAGCTGCCAGGGGAAGGCTTACCTTTTGGTCGACTTCTTTTGGAGGGATGCAATGTGTCTTATTTAGGTGACTAGATGTTTGTGTGGGTGACAGTCAACTCTACCTAGTGACAAAGAAAGACCCCAGCCGTATCTGGATTCTCTCTTGGGACTGACTGGGTGCAGTGACTCCTTTACAGTCAAGACTATGCGACCTTTCCAGTCACGGAAGTGTCTCTTGATCCAGGTAAAGCATTTTGCGCGTGTGGCCCAATTTAAACTCATACAGAGAAGAAATTAGGGGAGCGCTATTTGTGGATTTGGGTTAACTTCATTTAGTACTTCCACACGTAACAAATCCAGGGTTGAAAGGGGAAGAAATCCCTGTTGGACACGTCATTTGTAAAACATGAAGCTCACTCACCATTCCGGCTTTCTTCATCAATGGCAACTATGGTGGCTGGCGGTCCTCCCCTAGCTAGTTTGCAATCTAAGGAGAGAAAACAACCATACGTAAGAAGTAACAATTGCACGAGCATTAACCTTGAGATCAAATTCATTGGGATATATATTGATATTTAAAAAGAAAAATCCCACAATCAAATTGATATGCATCATTACTTCTAATATTTCAATTTTTTATCATAACCACCACAGAGATCCCTTACAACATCATAACACGTTCACTTTGTACACCCCAAACTACTCAAATCTTATGGAGAAAACACCAGCAGAGACCACTGGAGAGCAGAAGTCCTTCAGGACAGAGATAATGGGATGGTAATTTAACCCAAAGAAATAACATAAAGGAATGATTAACAAGGATAAATTGTAATTAAAGCTTCACAACAGAAACAAACATAATTGGACTTTAATTGTGATAAAGGGTCTAATTAAAGGGAGTGAATAGAATTTTAATAATGTTCTAAAGAGAATAAAACAAAGACAGACAAGCAATGTTCATGAGGTTGTTTGGCATTTTTGTTTTTGTCATCTTACCCTCATATTGCCAGTCTGGAGTCAAAAGTATAGAGTCATCAATGAAAGCAGAGCAGAAAAATGGAAGAAAGAAAGGAAGAAAGAATAGATGTACATATTTAGTGTGGATTGAAAGATATAAATAGCACTATATAATAACAGATACATCACTTAATAACTTCGAGAAAAGATATACATAAAATCCTGATATCAGACTTTTCAATCCTAATATAACACTAACACATTAACTTCATCATACATCATTAGCATATTGAAAAATTACTATTATAGATAGAGTTGAAAAAACATAAAGTGCATTTATAGGTTTCCTATGAAAAGGTACATACAAATTAATTATGAACAGTCTAGTATCCCTATGTTCAATGAATGTTAAGATTAGTGCCTGTCCATCAGTAGAGATGACTAATTTGTTACTTCAAACACTACTAATATCTTGTCAAGAATCTAAGGATAATGAACATAAAAATAGTGTCATGAGCTACAACATCCATGACCATTAAAATAGGAAAGCTTTGCCAGCAAGATGTCAAATGTCCACTTCTGGAGTGTAAACCACACTCTTAGGAGGTACTCAGTAGGCCTGATGAGGCTGTGTTATGCAGTTAAATATCCATGTCACATTCCTGTGACTGCAGCATAATCACATTTGCTTAATGTCATCCAAGCACGTGTGTCATTGGGTAGATTTCAAGATTTTTCATTCATTCATTCACTCAAATTCTATGTATTATGTGCATATACATGAACAATAGAACCCTTGGCAAGCACTACTCTATATTGTAAGGTACATGCTCTCTCACATGAATCTCAATATCTCACAGATTTCCAGTATTTTTCTTTCCATCCTTGTCAATAGTGAAGGGGTTTCAAGTCACACCATTGTTAGATCTAAAATATCTCATGTCCACTGCACTCCTCCACCCCAACATAGGACAAGTGCTCACTGTTTGTCACCCCTACTCTTGCAGTGGTTACCTCACCACTTCCCAGAAGCTTTGTTCTCACTCTGTGTTCATCCATTCTTCCCATCAGAATTACTTTCATGCACCCAAATCAAAGGTAACATAATAGCACATCTCTGCACAAAACCTTACATGTTTCCTTTGGAGTAAAGAAAAAAAATTCTTATGATACCATTGAAAGATTCTCAAACAGAAATGGTTTAGGATAATGTTTCAAAAGATGTCAAGTCTCAACATGGTTCACTTAGAATTAAGCCCTGTGCCCATCAGCCATATCAGACCCCTTTACTCTTGCTGGGACCTATTTTGTATTTTGAGGGAAGTTCTGCTACCTGAAGTCATTTCTGCCTCTCTTCTGTCCAGCATATTTCCGCTTCTTCCTTCCTTCCTTCCTTCCTTCCTTCCTTCCTTCCTTCCTTCCTTCCTCTCTCTCTTTCCCTTTTTTTCCTTTCTTTCTTTTTCTCTTTCTTGATGGCACAAGATTTCTCCTGTTTTATGAGAACTTGACCACACCCCCAGTCAGAATTTATCTCCCACCTCATGTTCTCATAATATTTTGTTCATCTGGTATTGTATTCTTGTATGCATTCAAACATTATTCATTTGGTTAGTCAAATCTGTAGATGAATTACTGTGAACATGGGAATATAAAATTAACAGCTCCTTTCTTCTAGGGTCTCAGGTGAAAAAGGTTAGAGACCAGCTAGAACAAAGATGCATAACCTACTACACAGGTGTAGTACAATGTGGTATTTGTGGAGTCAATTCCTTAATAAGTTCATGGACAACGTAAGTGGAAAGGAGATACACAAGAAGGAGGAGGTGATCTGTGGAGAAGAGAATAAAGGAAGCCTGACCAATTCTTACCAGGCACAGTTCTTGGATTGCCAAACATCTCTTCTGTTTGTCTTTTACAGAGTAGTTACTTTTCAAGACTATTCCTTTGTCAGGCAGCTACCGTTATGTGTACGGATACACTTTCTCTACTCAGCTAAGCCAAATTCGACTCCCCATCCCCAACCCTACCTAAATGCCTTACCCTCTCTATCCTCAGTCCATTCTCTAGTCACAACCACCCAAATTCGTGTTTTCTATGCCATCTGCTCAAATGCCCTTTGTCCTCTTCTTCCCCTGGTTGACCTCTATTTGTCTTTAGAAAACATGGCAAGGCATCACCTCACTAGAAAATCTTCCTCATTGCTGGTTAGATTAAATGCCTCTTCTCTATATTCCTTCAGTGCACACTACATTGTACTGGATAAATTACCCCACTGAAAAAAATCAGTGTGTCTTTCTCACAAGAACTCCTTCAGACCAAAGTTGCATTACATTTATCTTAGAAACCATCATATTTATAATATTCAAACCTTAGTACTCTTAGTACTCTCTCTTAAGACTTGGTCCTAAAAGAACGTGTGTTGATTTTTTCTGAACTACACTCTGGCCAGCTACAATCTCCCATTGAACACGAGAGCTGCTGAGAAATCTGTGTTCTCACTATGTCCCCAGCAGCACAAACAGCCCAGGCAGAGAGGCCCAGCTGTGGTTCCTCCCTGTCAGTCCCCATTAGGAGACTTTCCCTAAGCTTTCTTTTCCAGCAGGCTCCACCCCTCCCCCAGTAAGATGTTCTCATGTCTAAAAAGTGCTTTATTTGAGATCAAACGGAAAGTAATTTAACATTTTTAGACCACAATATTAACGAAGAGAGACTAGTAGGTTTCTAAAAAGAATACACTAATAGCATTGTTAACAACAGCTAAAATATTTGTTTTGGAATCATGCATTCATGAAAGCATAGCTGATTGGTTTTGAAATGCACAAAAATATTTTCAATATTGAAGTATATTCAGAATTGTCTTGAAAAGAAAGTGATCTGGGTGGAATGCCCAGTGATGTACTTTCTACTCAAAATATCAAAATGGAGATCGAAATGAAGACTAGAAAGCATTTTGGGGGCTGAATGACAGTGTTCTCTATGGTCCATGGATAATTTGTCCACCACATGAAAGGCAGGTTAGCTGATGACGTTCTACTTTGGAAATGGACTTCCCTAATCTATTTAATTTCATCCTTGACTGTCTGGTTAAATCACAAATTCATTGTTTTTCATGCCTCAAATTTCTAACCTCTTAGGCCCCTACCTGATTCCCATATCCAATTTATTGTAAAGTGCAGGATATGAATACAAATGCCTGAATGCTCAGTGTGATTTATTCCTGCAAATTTGTCATCAAGCTAAAAATAAGCCATATATTTTTAAATAATCTCATGCAACAAGTTGGATTTAAAATGCAAAGAGAAGGCTAGAGCTAGAATGTATTATACTAAGTGAAACAAGTCAGTCAGAGACAAATACCATATGATTTCAGTCATATGAGGAATTTAAACAAAACAGATGAACATGTAGGGCTGGGGAAGAAGAGAGGGAAACAGACCACAAGAGACTCTTAAGGATGGAGAACAAACAGAAGGTTGACAGACGGAGGGGGTGGGGGATGGGCCAAATGGGTGATGGGCATTAAGAAGGGCACTTGTTAGGACGAGCACTGGGGGTTGTGTGTGAGTGATGAATCACTGAATTCTACTCCTGAAACCAGTATTGCACTATGTTAACTAACCAGAATTCAAATAAAAAAAATAAATAAATATAATAGGGGTGCCTGAGTGGCTCAGTTAGTTAAGTGTCTAACTTTTGATTTTGGCTCAGGTCATGATCTTATAGTTCATGGGATCGAGCCCCACATCAGACTCTGTGCTGACAGTGCACAGCCTACTTGGAATTCTCTTTCTCTCCCTCTGCCCCTCTCCCCTGTTTACACGTGCTCTCTCTCTCAAAAATAATAAATATATTTTTTTTAATTTTTTTTCAACGTTTTTTATTTATTTTGAGGACAGAGAGAGACAGAGCATGAACGGGGGAGGGGCAGAGAGAGAGGGAGACACAGAATCGGAAACAGGCTCCAGGCTCCGAGCCATCAGCCCAGAGCCCGACGCGGGGCTCGAACTCACGGACCGCGAGATCGTGACCTGGCTGATGTCGGACGCTTAACCGACTGCGCCACCCAGGCGCCCCAATATTTTTTAAAAACTAAAACTAACTAAATAAATAGATAAATCCCAAAAGGAAGTGTTAGAAAAATATGCAATGACTTGGTTTCAAAGGCACTACACGTGTGATATGCTATTCTTACTGCAGCCTGGAGCTCAGAGTGTGCATCTGATGGGCCACAGAAAGGCAATAATCCAAACTTGTCTACACACGCTCATTCCTCACAGGGAGTGAGAACAGCCAGGAAAACCCCATTCCCACTGTAGCCTATGCTCAAAATGTTATTTTAAGGCCAAACATTGTGTTTTCAATAAAATTTCAAGCCTATTCACTTGGCTTTTTGCATATATTAATATTGTAATTGCCTTGGCCATGTCGATACCTTGCATATTGTGTTTCCTGTAGACCTCTCTTCTGAGTCTGGGCCCTGCTGCCCAACCAACACCTACCCTTGCAATTTCCCAGGTGCCTTAAATGTACTGCTCCCCTGAGCCCACGGCTGGCATTTTCCCGCCCGCGTTATTTCAGCGAATAGCACAACTGTGCACCAAGCTGCATAAACCAGAAAGCAGAGGGTCACCTGTGAGCCTTCCCATTTCCCTCAGGCGCCTAGACTGAACCCATCAATGAGCCTTGAATTTAATTCCTACAGAAAAACTTTTCATATCTACCTGCTGCTTTCAGTCTCCAGTGTCACCACACTGATCCGATCTCTTACTCATCAAATACATTTTCCTAACTACTTTCCCTATGGACACTCTTGCCCCACTCTTTAATTTTCTCTTTATCCACAATGATCTTTTTATAAGTAGCAACTAACTTACCTTTTCATGATGTGTCATTGCTTTTAGGTTAAAACTTTTTATGACCTACTACCTTCTGCATGATTTTAGAATGAAAACCAAAATACATGGTTTCCAAGGTCCTATGTGATATGCCCCCCCCTCCTTTCTTTCCTGTCTTGTCTGTTTCTGAGTTCTCACTTGCTCTCAGCATTCCAGACAAATGTTTTTCTTTTCCTTAATCATTCTATGTTCCACCATGAGCTACCTCAAGACCCTTACATATTACAGTATTTCTTATTTCTCATCTTTACTCTCAGCCCATCATTTACTTGTATATCTTTTAGATTCTGGTATATTCTTTAGTTTCTCAAAGAAACCATGCCTGACCCTGAGCTTCTCTGATGTATATACTCCCCTCACTCTGCCTTCTAGAACCAGTTTATGAATATATGATGACTCACTTACAGATCTTACTTCTATTCCTCAGGGTTGTGTCCCAAGGACAAATTTTCTAGAACATAATTGATTGTCAGCAGTTATTTACTGAATGCAGAAATTTATGGCTTCAATCAAATTTATAAAAATTAAAAACAATGAAAACTCTATAACTGAATCTTTTTTATTTTTCTTAAATGTTTATTTTTGAGAGAGAGCACGAAAGAGGGAGAGGCAGAAAGAGGGGGACAGAGGATCCCAAGCAGGCTCCTTGCTGACAGCAGTGAGCCCGATGTGGGGCTTGAACTCACAAACTGTGAAATCATGACCTGAGCCGGAGTCGGAAGCTTAATCAACTGAGCCACCCATGGGGCGCCTGGGTGGCGCAGTCGGTTAAGCGTCTGACTTCAGCCAGGTCACGATCTCGCGGTCTGGGAGTTCGAGCCCCGCGTCAGGCTCTGGGCTCCTGGAGCCTGTTTCCGATTCTGTGTCTCCCTCTCTCTCTGCCCCTCCCCCGTTCATGCTCTGTCTCTCTCTGTCCCAAAAATAAATAAATGTTGAAAAAAAATTAAAAAAAAAAAAAACCTAAGCCACCCAGGCACCCCGTCCCCCTTCTTTATTTAATATTTGAAATATCATTCTCATAAACAAGTAATGCAGAAGAAATGAACAACAAACTAATGGTCTAAAGACAGGATCATTAAGGCTACCTCACCAGAAGTGTGAGGGGAGAGGATGTGCTACTCAAAATATGCCACTTGGGCATACAGAGGTGAAGGCAATAGAGACCCAGTGGATTCAGGAAAAGCTTTTTTTAACCTTCCTTTTTATAGTGTAAAGAAATTAGAAAGGGAGCCTATGCCAGCAAGAGAGTTATTACCAGAGATACCTTTTTCATTGGAGAGACTTATCTGCATGTCAAGGCAAACATTTGTTTACCAAAAATTTCCTCTTCACATCTTCTTATGAATTGCCTTCTTACCCTTTGAAGCCCCGACCCCTGTCCATTTCCTTAGGACAGGATGGTGTGTATAAAGCCTCAATTGCCTGGCTGCCTTTTAGTCTCATATCTTTGTGAGTAATTTTGGTTTTCTCCTGTTAATTTGTATATTTTATTACAAGGTGTCTCAGTCAAGGACTTAGAGAGGAAGAGGAAAACGAATTTCCCCCCCACACTTGAATAATCTACCATTGAGGTAAAGAAGGTAATAGAGGAATTATACAGCACTTTGAGATTCTGTGGGGCTAGTAACAGAAGACCAATGGAGGGTTGAGAATACCAGAGAAAGAGGCGTAAAGAGAAGGGAGGAGCAGACTTTCACTTTCCTCCAACTGACTGTAATTTCTGTTAGAATTTTGCATGGCAAACAATCATGGAGCAAGATCACAACAATATCCTAAGAGCAAGATGTGTTCCAAGGTCTTTCATGACTTGGTCAAAATTCACTTGAAGAATTAAAACTCAAAGACCTCAGATACCAAATCTTCTATGACATCAAAAGTCACAAATACTTTTGTGTCCCCTTAGAATCTTTACGCAGGTATTTCTTTACCAGCTGTCTATGATTATCAGGGAATTATTCTATCCCCCAGCAGAGCATCTGACATGTTACAATCTTCATTTAACATATTGGTGGAACTATGGGCTAACCTTCTTCATGAAAAATAGATAAAAGAAATAGCCCATCGAATTATACTAGTCATTTGAAATCTTTTGGGGGAGTGATTTCAGATAATAGAATTTATTCCTAGTATAATAGGGAGTTTAAGGACATGTCAGAAAAGCTCAATTCAAATCCTAACTTTTGCCTTTAATAGTAACAGAATGTTCAACGGAGTATTAACCTCTTGTACCTTAGTTTATACACATAGGAATAATAGTAAGTATAACTACCTCATAGATTTACTATAAGAAAGATGAATAAAATAATATATGGTAATTTCTAAAAATGCTCCCTTGTAAAATGTACAGGCAGAATAGATATAACTTTCATTTTTACAGTATCATTTTTTTGGAAGCAATATATTTATAAAGTTATTCCTATTTTTTTTTCCTTTGATCAAAAGGCAATAGAGAATCTCTCGGCTTTCCCTACATATTCAGTGAGGGCTGATCTTATCTTTGCATGTGATCATGCAAAGTACATTCTCATTAAGGATAAAAGTAGTCACATGAAATGTCTCTCGTGGTTTTATGGACAAAAATATGCTAGAATTCTTATTCTACATATCAATATAGACACACTGTCCTGGATTAAATTTACTAGACACAACTAGGATCTTTGAACCCCAGCCTAAGAAATTAAAGGGGTGCTCACAGTTACCCATGGGTCCCACTGTGGACCTCAGATGCAATGGTGGCCAAATGATCAAGCAGAAAGGTCAAGAACAAGTTTCAGATTTCCTGAAATCCCTATTCTTCTCAACATCCCTCTGGTATCAGTTTGTCTGGACTCTCTCATTTAGAAGCTTGCATTTGTGTGTGTGTGCGCGCGCGCGCACACACACACACACACACACACACACACACACTGTATCAGTTGCTTAGTTCCCTAGCAATCTGGCCTCTCATTCAAAGGGGTGCTGTGCTCTCCTTAAATTTCATTTTACACAAATATTTTAGCTTCAATTCGTTTGTCACAAGTAGCAGCACAGGGACTACCCTCATCTTTTCTGTTGATCTTTGAAACATTCATTTCCAGGAAAATACACATAGGAGTGGCGTCAGAAGACAGAAACTCCTTGCTTCGCATTTTGATTCTCTCATCCAAAAGAAAAGGAGTTAGATGTTGAGTTATAAGATCAGTGGAGGGGCGCCTGGGTGGCTCAGTCGGTTAGGCGTCCGACTTCGGCTCAGGTCATGATCTCACGGTCCGTGAGTTTGAGCCCTGCGTCGGGCTCTGTGCTGACAGCTCAGAGCCTGGAGCCTGTTTCGGATTCTGTGTCTCCCTCTCTCTGACCCTCCCCCGTTCATGCTCTGTCGCTCTCTGTCTCAAAAATAAATAAATGTTAAAAAAAAAGATTAAAAAAAAAAGATCAGTGGAACCACACTTTAAGGTATATTGTCTAAAACTATAGTCAACAAAGACATGAACTTGGCCATGACTGACGAAAAGCAAAATGAATGGATTAAACTCCAGGGCATAGTGAGTAAGTACATCATCTCCAGCTCAAGAATAGGATATGTTCTTACGATTACTCTGCCAGCATTACCACTTAGGGATTCAAATTGACCATGGGGGAAGCAACACATATTTTATGATGCCTTAGTGTCATTATTAATTGGATGATATAATTTGGTTAAGACGTTCCAACAACATGGTCTGGTAATGCCTACTGAAGTCATTAAGGAGTATCGCTCTCCATCACTGCTTCCATTAGGACAATTTACTAGAGAGACCGGGGCTCTCTCAGCCACTGTTTTCTTCCAAAACTATTCACTTCATTCTAATTGGTCTATCAACAACAGTAGCCTTGTGCATGGATGACACTTGGTGAGAGAGGCAAGCCCATTCTTAATAAGAAATTAAATGGTCTAAATAATTGAAATAAAGATAAGTCAGGGGCTGTACAACAAAGGCAGGGCAGAAAATAAATTGTTAGGGGAAGTCTGATGAGAAGATCAAGTGAATATTTTAAAGTTATTTTTGTTCACTTGAAATATGACTATACTTGATTATTTTAGATTATTTTATAATTTCATGTAAGTGTATTGTCAAACATGTTAGTCTTTGCACCCAAATGTGACTTCCTTACATCTAGTTCATACTACATGAGTTAGAAGCTATTTGGGTTTTTCTTCCGTTGATGGTGACAGTTTTTCCTTATTTGTGCAACCTTCCAGCAGGCAACCATGACTACATTTGGGGACTTTGGGATGTATAGAATCATTCTTGGCCCAAGGTGTAATGTATAACACTGACATGAGAAGCGGCAGCCAGTATTATGGTTATGGACATGGCCTTGGGAGACAGTTAGGGTTCAACACTGGCCACGTTTTACCACTTGCTAGCTTTTATCACCTTTAAACGTTACTTAAATTCTCTATAGCCCAGTTGTATTATTGGCAAACAGAAGCTGTGTTAGAGAAGAGTTCCTGGCACACAGAGGTGCTTTAGAATTTCCTGCTAGGTAAATTCTGTTCTATCCAAATGAGAAAACAACATACAAAATGTGTATATCTCCACATTTTTGAAGTGATGATTTTTGCGTATTTTAACCTATGTAAGTAGCCCTTTCTTACCTTTTTGAACATTCATAAGAAAGCTGTATTGTATTAGCAGATCAAAATGGACTTATGATATGTATTTTTGAGGTGCATTTAACATGCTGGTACAGTAACAGTGCATTTAATTATATGTCCACAGATTGCTAAGGAAATATAGTGATGCTAAATCATGCAAAGTTTCTCCATTTAAAAATTGTCTGAGGAATGCTTACAACTAAAATAAAAAGTCTCTTCTAATAATGTCATATGCAATAAATCATGTATCCCTTCTAAGAGTTCTTTGCAGGATTTTGCTGTTATTCCAGAATCTTCCTAAAAGGCATTTTCTGATGGGTACCCTGTTTTGCCTTATTATCCACTTTGGCCTTAGGTTTTACAATTGAAATACAAAGGAGAAAAGAAGTCGTAAGTCTTTGTGTCAATGAGGAACACAAAATTATTCAAAAACACTTTACAAAAAGCAGTTAAAGATTTCAGATCTATGTTGTTTCTGAAAGCTAATTTGTTTTATTTACTAATTATTCATGAGGTAGCTCAGAGGAAATTCTCATTCATGATTCTTACTAAGATACTCAACAAGGTCAAAGGATTAAAGCTGCATGTCAACATCACTGTCTAAAACTGCATTTTCAGCGAGATTGTTCATAAGTCTTTGTTTACAGCCTGCTTTGTCTCTTTAAGTCCTATTCCTGCCACAAGGTAATTATGAACACCTAAAATCAGTAAAAAGGCAAACTGTGGATTAAATCATGGAGACAAAATATTAATCATTTAATTACTTACACCCCGAAACACTATATCCTAGGAAACTTCACATCTGTTTTCTTCTTTTTTCCCCCCCAGCTTTCATGAGATATTTTGATATACAACATGTGTACATTTAAGGTGTACAATGTGAGATTTGATAAACATACAGACTGTGAAATGATTGCCAGACTAAGGTCAGTTAACACCTCCATACCGCTACATCACTTCCTTTTGTGTGTGTGATAATAACATTAAGCTTTACACTCTTAACAGCTTTCAGCATATAATCCTGTATTATTAACTGCACTCACCATGTTGTACATTAGAGCCTCAGAAATTAGTCACCTTTGGGCTGAAAGATGGCATCCTTTGAGCAATGTCTCATTTTCCAAACACTCCAGCTCCCACCAACTACATTCTACTCTGTTCCTAGGAGTTTTGTTTGTTTTTGAGAGAGAGTGAGAGACAGTAAAGAGTAGTGCAGGTGCACTGAGTGGGAGAGGGGCAGAAGGAGAGACACAGAATCTTCATCAGGTTCCACACTCAGCATGGAGCCCAATGCAAGGCTTTATTTCAGACAGTGAGGTCATGACCTGAGCTGAAATCAAGAGACAGACACTTAACTGACTCTTGATTGGTGTCATATTTAAAAAATCATTGCCAAGACCAAGGTCAAGAACTTTTCCTTATGTTCTCTTCTAAATAGTTTTACAGTTTCAGGTCTTACATTAAAGTCTTTCATTCATTTTAAGCTAATTTCTATGGGTTGTATAATATAGGGATCCAGCTGTATTCTTTCACAGGTGATTATTGTTTTCCAAACACCATTTATTGAAAAAACTATTCTTTTCCCATTAGTATTCTTGGCTCTGTTGTCAAATATAAATTATGTTGGTCTACTTCTGGGCTCTCAAACTGAACCGTTGGACCATATGTCTGTTTTTTTATGCCACTACCATATGGTTGTTATTATTGTAGCTTTGTAATAAAGATTGAAATCAGGTTAGATAGTGGCTCCAGCTTTGTTCTTTCTCAGAATCGCTGTGTCTATTCAGGGTCTTTTGGGTTTCCAAACAAATTTTAGGATGTCTTTTTTCTATTTCTGAGAAAAGGGCTATTGGAATTTTTTATAGGGATTGCACTGAATATTTAATGGCTCTGGGTAGTATGGACATTTTAATAATGTTGATTCTTCTAATCTATGAATATGGGATATCTTTCCATTTATTTGTAGATTTTTCAATTTCTTTTGTCAATATATTATAGTTTTCAGTGTACAGGTCTTTTACCTCCTTGCTTAAATTTATTCCTGAGAGTTTTATTATTTTTGATGGTATTATAAATGAGATAGTTTTGTTTTGTTTTGTTTTGTTTTCTTTTTTTCTTTTCTAAGTAGGCTTCATGCCCAGTGCAGAGCCCAACCCAGGGCTTGAACCATGACCCTGAGATCAAGACCTGAGTTGACATCAAGAGTTGTATGCTTAATAGACTGAGCCACCCAGATGCCTCTCTTTATTTATTTTTAATATAGTCCATTGACAGTGTATAGAAACACAACTGATTTTGTTATGTTGATGTTGTATCCTACAGTGTACTAAATTTGTTTATTCGAAAAGTTTCTTGGTGGAGTCTTTAGGCTTTTCTTGTATAAGATCTTATCACCTGAAAAAATTTTTTTTTCTTCTACCTTTTTGATTTGAACATCTTTTATTTATTGTTCTTGCCTAATTGCTCTGAGATGGATTTCCAGTACTATGTTGAATAAAAATGGTGAGAGAGGGCACCTTGTCTTGATTCTGATCTTTGAGTAAATGCTTTCAGCTTTTCACTAGTGACCATGATGTCAGCTGTGGGCTTGTTGTATATGGCTTTTATTGTATTGAAATATATTCCTTGTATACCCAATTTGTTGAGATTTTTATCATGAATAAATACTGAATTTTATTAATTGTTTTCTCAGCATCTACTGAGATAACCATTTGATGTTTTTAATATTTATTTGTTATTTATTTTTGAGAGGGTTGGGAGAGAGAGAGAGAGGGTGTATGCATGTGCAGGTGTGTGGGGGAGGGGCATGGAGAGAGGGAGAGAGAATCCCAAGCAAGCTGCACACTGTCAGCACAGAGCCCAGTGTTGGGGCTCAATCCCATGACTGTGAGATCATCACCTGAGGCAAAATCAAGAGTCAGACACTTAACCTACTGAGCCACCCAGGTGCCCCGATATGTTCTAAGTTTTTATTTCTTCATGATTTGATCTTAATAGGCTGTATGTCTCTAGGAATTTATCCATTTCTCCTAGTTTATCCAATTTGTAGGTTTGTGTACAACTGTTCACAGTAATCCATGATCCTTTGTATTTCTGCAGTGTTAGTTGTATGTGAACTCATTCATTTATGATTTTATTTACTTAAATCTTCTATTTTCTTAGTCTAGCAAACTGTTTGACAGTTTTGATTAACTTTTCAAAGAAACAGCCCTTAGTTTCATTGACCCTTTCTGTATTCGATGTCCATTATTTCTGCTCCGATCTTTGTTATTTCCTTCCTTGTGCTAGCTTCGTGCTTAGTTTGTTCTTTTCTAGTCCCTTAAAGTGCATAGTTAGGTTTTTTATTTGTGATCTTTTTTTTCTTAATGTAAGCAGTTTTTTGTTCTTTGTTTATGGCTTTTGCTACAGTCTTCCCATTAGCACTACTTTTGCTGCATTTGATAAATTTTGGTATATTGTGTACCTGTTTTCACTTATTTTTATTTAAAAAAAATTTTTTAATGTTTATTTATATTTGAGACAGAGGGAGACAGAGCACAAGTCAGGGAGGGGCAGAGGGAGAGGGAGACACAGAATCCAAAGCAGGCTCCAGGCTCTGAGCTGTCAGCACAGAACCCGATGCGAGGCTCGAACCCACGAACCGTGAGATCATGACCTGAGCCGAAGTCGGACGCTCAACCGACTGAGCCACCCAGGCACCCCACTTATTTTTAGATTAAAATTTTTTCTTTTGATTTCTTTTTTGACCTATTGTTGTTCAGGCGTGTGTTTAATTTTCCCACATTTGTGAGCTTTTTGGTTTTCCTTTTGTTATCGATTTCTAGTTTTATACCACCATGGTCAGAAAAAAAAATACTTGGTATGATTTAAATTGTACATTTGCTAAAGTCTGTTCTGTGACCTCACAAATGGCCAATCTTGGAGAATGTTCATTGCACAATTAAGAAGAATGTGTGTTCTATTGCTGTTGGATGGAATGTGCTCTTTTTGTCTGTTAACTCCATTTAATGTAAGGTATAATTCAAGTCCAGAGTTTCTTTATGGATGTTCTGTCTGGATTATCTGTCCGTTGTTGAAAGTGGAATATTGAAGTCCGCTCTGTTATTGTACTGTTGTCTACAGTCTCCTTCAGATCTTTTTATATTTGGTTAACATATTCAGATCCTCTGATACTGGGTGCATATATAATTGTTGTAACTTCTTGTTGAATTTACCCCTTTCTTCATCGTATATTGACCCTTTTTGTCCCTATTACAGTTTTTGACTTAAAGTGTATTTTGTTTGATGTAAGTATAGCTACTCACGCTCTCTTTTGGTCTCCATTTGCATGGAATATCCTTTTCCATCCCTTTTCTTTGAGTTTATATATGTCCTTGAAACTAAACTGGGTCTTTCGCAAACAGCATTTAGATGGATCTTGTTTTTCAAACCACTCAGTCATTGTCTTTTGATTGGAGAATTGAATCCATTTTCCTTTAAAGTAATTATTGATACATTTGGACTTAATAGTTGCATCTGATTGTTTTCTCGCTCCCTTGTTCCTTTTGTCCTCTTTTGCTTTCTTTCTAGTAATTCTTCCATTTGATATGCTTTGATTCTCTTCTCTCTTGTATATCTAGTGAAAGTTTTTACTTTTTAGTTACCATGAGTCTTACATAAAACATCTCATAGTTATATCAGTCTATTTAATGTGATAACAGCTTATCTGGAATTGCATGCAGTAATTCTACACTTTTACTATGACCCCCCCATAATTTGCATTTCATGGCATCACAACTTACCCCTTTTATATTGTGTATCCATAACGGATTATTGTAGCTATAGTTATTTTTTTTTTCTTAACGTTTTATTTATTTTTGAGACAGGGAGAGACAGAGCATGAACAGGGGAGGGTCAGAGAGAGGGAGACACAGAATCTGAAACAGGCTCCAGGCTCTGAGCTGTCAGCACAGAGCCCGACGTGGGGCTTGAACTCACGGACTGCGAGATCGTGACCCGAGTGGAAGTAGGCCGCCCAACCGACTGAGCCACCCAGGCGCCCCAGCTATAGTTATTTTTAATGCTTTTGTCCTTTGACCTTTATACTAGTTAAGTAATTAGCCCACCACCACATTAGAGTATCAGAATATCCTTGATTATTCATGATCCTTATGGCCTTGCATTAGTGTCTGTGCATATGAGGAAGTAGATACCTCTTGTAGTCTTTACAGACTGGCTTTGGCGGGCAAAGCCCGTCCAGAGCTTCTGGTGGAATCTGTGGGCAGGCTTGCCGCTGGGAGTCCTTGGGTGGGCAGATGGGTGCCTGTGTCAGGAGGTGGGCAGGCCTGCTTCTTTGGTACAAGGGGACCAGCCTGATGCCTGGGTCTGTGAACACGAGCTGGAATCTGGGTTCACAAGTACGAGTTACTACTGGTGGGGGCATAGCATCTGAGTCCCCAGGGTCCAGTCCAGTACTGGGATAAGCCAGGAATCTGGATTCATGAGGGCTGGCCTGAGGGCTGGGGCAATGGGGCCCGGCTGGTGCCAAGATGAGTCTGGAGCATAGTCTGTGAGGGATGGCCAGCCAGTTGGTTCTGTGGGGGCCTGTGGGGTGCTAAGGCACCCTGGCAGCCTGGTCTGCAGGAGCTGGGTCTGGATTCTAGGTCCATGGAGGCTGGCCTGGCATTGGGGTGCGTTGAAAGTCCGGGTCTGTAAAAGTCAGCCTGGTCTTGGCGCGTGCCTACCTTGTGCCTAGATGTGCAGGGGCTGATGGAGAGTGTGGTGCCGCAGGAAATGGGAAACACCGGGGTAAGCCAGGAAACCCGATTTGTGGAGGCTGCTGGAGGCCCGCCAGGTGTCAGGAGGGCCAGCGGGCACCAGTGTGGTCTGGGAGCCTGATGTATATTTTCCAGGTGTAGAAATACTTCAACAGAAAGCTGATCCACCAGATTTGCAAGATCCATTGTGTTGGAATAAGTTTGCTACTTACGTCAATAATATGAGCTGATAGTTCTGGACCCCCAGAAGAATGTGACAATATTGAACTTTCTGTTTCATCACCTAGGATGTGACTGCCTGGATGCATGAAGTGTGAGAGTTGTTAGAGGAGGCAGGAGAAAGTGTGTGTCTTCACCGTCTGCTGTAGACTGTTTATATACTTGAATATATAAATTACAGGAAATTCAGAAATGCTTTTCCTTTGCTTTATTTTCCCATTTCTAAGTGCCAGGGAGAAAGTTGGATCTGAGGAGCCATTATCAAAGAGCAAGTCTTGAGAGTGGGATGGGTGAGGGGCTGAAGCTGAGAGTAACAGAAGAACCTAAAAAAATAACAAAAAATCCCCCCCCTGCCCCCCGCCAAACACCCAAGCCCTTCTTCTCTGTGTGTCTCATCTTACGATCAGGGTGCTGCCCCAGGTACAATTCCACCTGGCAGCGTGATGTGCTTAAGGCCATACAGCCAGAAGTCCTTCCAGAAGAAAGCTGAAAACCACAAGCTCCAAATGAATCTATGGTCTCTCCATTGTTTCACAATGAATATCAAGTGTCAGAGGGATAATGTCTCCTGTGTCAATGACTCTTAACATGATATTCTTTCACTTAACAAATAATCCCTTTCCAAATCATAAACCTTGCAGATTGACATCAAAAATGAGTCAGGGCAGTAATACAATCTGACATTTCTTGGGCAGAGAGAAAACTTCTGTTGGTAAATTTGGCAGAAGGCACTGAGGCCGTAGGTTAAAACATGCAAATGTTTGTTTCCAATGAATTCTTTCAAGAAAAGTCAGCTAGGACAATAATTTTAAATGTGGTCAAAAGAGTAAAATCATATTATTGATAAACTAATTTTTTTGGCTTGCAAGTTTTCTTTTAAGTTCTCAAAAACTGAAAATAACAAAATATTGATGATAACTATTTTACCACCTTTGGCACTTAGAGATGACATTTTTGACAGCTTGCTATCCACATGTACAACATACGACTAACGAAGCTTTGTGTCCCATAGAGCTTACCACTCACAAGTTCATTTTTAGACACTCCTTTGTACAGAGGCCTGGAGTTTAGAAGGTCTGCTGCGATTAAAAAAAAATTTTTTTTACGTTTATTTATTTCTGAGAGACAGAGAGAGAGAGACAGAGCACAAGTAGGGGAGGGGCAGAGAGAGAGGGAGACACGGAATCCGAAGCAGGCTCCAGGCTCGGAGCCATCAGCACAGAGCCTGACACGGGGCTCGAACTCATGAACAGTGAAATCATGACCTGAGCTGAAGTTAGACACTCAACCGACTGAGCCACCCAGGCACCCCACAGATCTGCTGCGATTTAAGGGACCTTCTCAAGGGCAGGACTCCATATTTTATTTCTCTGTGTTTGCTCATATCACACATTTTGCCAAGAGTGAGTCCAGAGAAGACGTTATAGTTATAACTGTTTGCCTGATTGCTTTCTAAGCTACATGGTTTCGTATTTTGCAATCAGCCCTCCTTTCCTAGCATGTCTAATTGTACACACACTGCAATTTTCTTTCTTTTTAAATTTTTTTTAAAGTTTATTCATTTTTGAGAGAGAGAAATAGAGCACAAGTATGGGTGGGGCAGAGAGAGAGGGAGACACAGAATAGGAAGCAGGCTCCAGGCTCTGAGCTGTCAGCACAGAGCCCAACACAGGGTTCAAACTCGTGAACCATGAGATCGTGACCTAAGCCAAAGATGGACACTTAACTGACTGAGCCACCCAGTCACCCCAAAGATTTTATTTTTAAGTAATCTCTACACCCAACATGGGGCTCCCACCCACAAGCCCAACATCAAGAGTTGCATGCTCTACTGACTGAGCCACCCAGGTGCCCCGACACACCACAATTTTCTATAAGTGTGCAAAACTACAAACAACTACAAATAATAATACAAGTCAGAATTTCTATTACATTAAGGGGACTTTGTTATTTCTCTCTTCAAATTAGTTCACTTGAATATGGCAATGGACTTGCTAATCCGTTGTCAGATTTTCCCCCATTCACTTTGGTCCATTAAGAGGTCTTTTATTTTTTTATTGTTTTTGTTTCAATGACCACAGTCTGAGTCAAGAACCAGAAAATAAGATTATTATCTCCCCAAGATCTCAAATATCTATACACTAAAGGTCATGAACTTTACACGTAGAGAAAGCTCTGGACTTTCACACAGAATCAAACCTACTTTTCCATACTCTTTTTTTTTAATGTTTATTTATTTATTTTCAGAGACAGAGGGGAAGGGGGAGCAGGAGAAGTGCAGAGAAAGAGGGAGAGAGAGAATCCCATGCAGGCTCTGCACCATCATCTCAGAGCCCAACCTGGGGCTCGAACCCATGAACAGTGAGACCATGACCTGAGCAGCAATCAAGAATCAGATGCTTAACTGACTGAGTCACCCAGACGCCCTCCATACTCTTATAATAAGATGTATTTTCTTCTTTCTTAATCCAAAATGGATTAAAAATACAAATAAATGTAGAGAATGTACGAGAAAACAGAAGTGCATAGAGGAAGTCATAATTTCAATGGGAGAGCAAGGGCAGAGAGAGTAAAAATAATTAAGAGTATATACAAGAACTCTCAAGGCATAATTGTCTGAAGCAAATAATGTTCTTCTTATGTTCTGCACTGAAATAGCTCAAGTACAGCTTCCTGGCACATTCTCCTAATTAATACTTGTGTTAATGACATTAAATCATCTTCATAATATTTAATTTATGCCAACTCTATCAATAATAGAAAAGTATACAATATATTTTAGAAAGATTTACATCCACGGGGCTTATAATAAAAACAAGTCCTAATTAAAATAAAGTGATAGTTTTGTTCAGTCAAATTGTTAAAAAAAATATTAAAAGCATAAGAGTGAGCGTTGGCTAGAAAGTAAGGAAATACAGATAAGTAGATGATTTAGGGGGAGCTACAGACTTCCAAAAAAAAAAAAAAAGGAAAGAAAAAAATGGCAAGATTTTTAAGAAAAGTGTCCTTTGACAGGGGATGTTACTCTGGGGAATATAATAACCCAGAGACAATCAGACAAGTAGAAACCACTGCTAAAAGCACCCATGATAGTAAAACATTAAACAATTGTGTTAAGTGGTTAGGATTCGGGTTGACTCTCCAGGTGTGGCCGATACCACAGACACGTCCCCCATTCCAACCCCCTGTCCAGCTCGGATGTTTCTATCACGGAGGCTGTGAAGCTTGAAGCTGCACTTGTCACATTTGTTTGCAGGTAGGCGTTGCCTCGTAACCTGCCAAAGAGGATGCAGTCATGACGATGGCACGTGGATAAAAGAGAGGGTCTAATGAGCCAGGAGCTCAGATCAACACGATGTGGGAGGCGTGTGCTTCTTCTAGGGAGCTGAGAAATCTGGAAACCCGTGTGCAGCCCAGGTCTCCCAGGTACTGGGGAGTGCAGATTCCACTATTAGTTCCGGGTGCACTTGAGTGTTTCTCTGGCTTCCCTGACCTTGTCTCTGGAGCAACCAAGCCTGGTTTTCTGATCCTTCCACGTCCTGATCCTGACACATGTTCATCCTCTCCAGATGAATCAGGCTATTTGGATTCTGTTGTTGGCACTATAAAATCTGACAACTTGAAATCAGCCATTAAAAAGTATATTCATGTTATTGAAGAAATTCTGACCTTATTTTAAGTGGATTTATGTAAAATCTTTCAATAAAATTCTAGTAAATAATCATTATTATCGTTTTCATTGTTACTGGTGTTTTCCAATTGCTTTAAAAAATCCTAAATTGGGGGCGCCTGGGTGGCTCAGTCGGTTAAGCGGCCGACTTCGGCTCGGGTCATGATCTCGCGGTCCATGAGTTCGAGCCCCGCGTCGGGCTCTGTGCTGACAGCTCAGAGCCTGGAGCCTGCTTCAGATTCTGTGTCTCCCTCTCTCTGACCCTCCCCCATTCATGCTCTGTCTCTCTCTGTCTCAAAAATAAATAAACGTTAAAAAAAATATCCTAAATTGTTCATGCATTGAATTCATTAGAAAACCTGAGCTAAATGCCATTTGGAATATAAAAGAAAGACAGTCACTTATCTAGAAAAGTGCATATAGAGACTATCACAAAGATTCCAAGTAAAATAAATAACCCTATAAACCATATAAAATGTAGAATGCTGCAGTGCAGTGAAATCTGTTTCATTAGAACGCATTTAGGTTTAAAATCTGCTAAGGTCATACGAAATGCCTTCCTGTCACCTTGCCAGATTGAAGACTTCCAGAAGCTGCCATCTTATGTGTCTGTGGGTAACAGATACTCCTTGATCCCTCCCCATCAATTCAAACTGCAATTTGGCACAGGGCACCAATGGCAGCCTGCCACAGAAAATCTCGAAGGGTCAATGACTTCTAGTTAGCTTGGGCAGCTGAGCTCACGTCCACGGCTCCACGATGCTGCCGTGATGTTGTGGGAAAGCTTTGGGCAGGGGGATCACGTTCAGATCAAAAGCAAGTTCTACACCAGGGAAGAGCCATCAGGCACTCAGTATTTGTTGGCGCTCAGCTGTGTTCAAAACACCTCGGCTCTCCTTCCTCCACTGCTACCCAATTTTTCTTCCACTTAGTGTACAGTAGGAATAAAGCAAGGTAATAATATTTTCAAAAAAAAAAACTCCAAAAAACAAAATAGTCGAGCAGGCAGCTTAACATGACATTTAACACCACTTTATGTTTCGCAAGCAAAATGTTTTATTTACACAGCAAGCCGTCTTGCCATCCATCTTCTGTCACCGTTCTTTGTTTACTATTACTTTGTTTTTCCTTTTTAAAAATGTCAAGCATTTCAGATACACAAAAAAGGGCACCTAATATATTTGCAGAGTTTAAGAATCAATAGTATTATAATAAAATGAATATTTAAGCCCTGACCACCCCCAAGAAGACATAAAAGATTAGTAGCACATCATAAATCTTCTGTGTGCCCTGTGGTAGGATTGTGCAGGTCTTTGTGCTTCGTGTAATAGAATCACATTGCATATATGCTGCGACTTGTCTCTTTCTCGGCAATGTTATCTGTTGAGATTAATCAAGACTGACACATGTACCTTTATGGGCTCAATGCTCTAGACTAGTCTATCATATAACCAGACTACACCCAGGTTCCCATTCTCCTATTGGTGGTATTGTTGTGACGAGATTCTGTGTGTGTGTGTGTGTGTGTGTGCGCGCGCGCGCGTGTGCACGTGTGTGTGATGAACAAAGTGTGTTAGGAACAAAGTACACTATGGCATATTTCCCTTGGTCAGTAATTAGAGGAATATTTTTAGGCACATTTTTAAGAACAGAAGTGCTGAGTCATAAGTATGGTACATACTTAAATTTACTAAGTAATTTCAAATTCATAACATAAAAACAGAGGGAGGCAAACAAACCATAAGTGACTCTTCAATACAGAAAACAAACTGAAGGTTGCAGGAGGGGAGGTGGGTGGGGGATGGGCATTAAGGAGGGCACCTGTTGTGATGAGCACTGGGTGTTGTATGTAAGTGATGAATCACTAAATTCTACCCCTGAGACCAATACTATGTGTTATGTTAAAGAACTTAAATTTAAAGAAATAAATTTTTAAAAATTGAAAGAAAGAAAGAAAGAAAGAAAGAAAGAAAGAAAGAAAGAGGAAAGGAAATATATTTTACCAGTTTATGAAATATATTACCATATTCTTTTGGGTCTCTCAACAAGATTCTTAATTTTTTTTTTCAGGTCATGATCTCATGGTTCCTGGGTTCGAGCCCTATGTCATACTCTACACTGTTAGCGCAGAGTCTGCTTAGGATTCTCTCTCGCCCCCTCCTTCTCTCTCTCTGCCTTTCCCCCACTTGTGCTTTCTATCTGTCTCTCAAAATAAATAAACTTTAAAAAGATTCTTATTTTTAATGTAACATCATCATACATTTTTTTATTTATGTGGCTGACTTAAGAAAACCTTGGTCATAAGGACATCAGGATATTTTTCTGAAATTTCTTCGGTGTTGTATTTGTGTCTTTCACATCTAAGACATTAATATTTTTGCAACTGTTTGTTGTAATTATTTAATAAATGCTGAAGAACATTTTTCAATTTCTATGTGAAAAATTGATTATCTTAGAAAAACTTATGAAAGATTTAATCAACATCCCAATTAATCTGCAAATGCCACCCTGTTTATATTTCTATTTATCCATGGTACATGTGTGGATAAGTTTTTACACCTCTCATTTGGTTTCTCTGATTTCTTTGGTCTCTCCCTGCACTAATAACACATTGATTTATTACAGCTTTAAAAATGAGCATCCATGACTGGTAGAAAAAATACGCCCATCTAATTCTTATTCCTTAGGAATTTCTTGATGAACCTTGATTTCCCCCCGCCCCCACCCATCTAATCAATTCAAGAATCAGGTTGTCAAGTTCCAGAGAAAATAGCTCAAGAATTTAGATTGGAATTGCAATTTATTCGTAGATCACCTTCTACACTGATGCTAATTTTCTCCAGACATTGTTATCCCAATTGTAAATGACACTATGAGACACCAAGGGCCTGTCTGATGTGTATGCTTAATGCTGTCTTGTAGATGAACCCCTTTAATGACATTGTCAGCTCTCTATTGTTGCTAAAACTCAACTGGCATTAATATATTAAAGGAACTAAAATACAATAATTAAGAACACAGCCTCTAGTACTACTTTGCTTGGGTTTGAATCGTAGCTGATGGCTCAGTCTTGTCAGGGTTTGGGGAAAGTTACTCATACTTTCTGGGTTTCAGCTTCCTTACTGTACAAAGGAGACAATAAGAACATTTACCTCATAGAATTGCAGCAAAGATTAAGTGATGTCATTGTAAAGCAGGAGGGACAATATCTGGCACAGAAGTGCCAGGTAAGTATTAACTATTCATATCTATCACATAGAATAGTGAGAACTGAGACCAGCTGATCAGTTATGTCAACATTTCTCAGTAAGAGTGCGTGACAATGACTTAGATGTTGTCAAGACGTCTTTAGCCACCTATTTATTTGTAAATCAATATATAACTTCACTGTCATTTATTTTGCCATTAAGTTCCTACAGATCAATTTATTGTAGGTAATAGTCTGCTCATTTGACCAAACAATAGTTTATTGGTTCAAAATATTGACTTCACAATGCCCATCAATCCCAAAATATCATAGGAACTTCTCCCAATCTCAATTAGTTCCTTGCCTTGAACGATCTGTGTAGAGTAATTTCAATCCAGACTCCAAAGTTTTAAAAATATCTCACTCTTCCTTACCCTTCTGAGACACTGGTAAAATTCTTTCAAGATGATGTTCTCTCTGATTACTATACATTTTAATAAATGTGAATAGGTATTCATCGCCTAATAAATGAATGCCTATCTAATAAATGGATAGGTATTTATTGCCAACAGATTATCTGGTGATATTTTGAGATCGACACCCTGGAAGCATCACTATGATCCACTTCAGATCACCTCTCTACTATGGCCCAACACCCTTGACTTGGAAACACCATGCTCTACCGGGGGATTCTTGGGGAAGTATCTTCAATTGATTGTGGACTATAATATTGATACTGAATCTGAACTTTCATTTGTTTTCATCAATTCAGCAAATGCTAATTTTATTTGGTCTACTATGACATAAGATCTATTTAGGGTCTCTTGTATAATCTGGTCAGGTTTGAAAATTTTAATGCTTGATAGAGATCCGCCTTATTATCAATATTACTCATTGCCTCCTTCTATCCTCATCGTTTATATGCATCTATTAAGAGGAAGTTTCTAGGAAAAAGGCCAGAAATTTATACTGATAAACTGGTTCTCAGATCCAGATCCACAGCAGACAAGTTCAGAAATTTCTTTCCCAGGCTGGTATCCTTAGGACAAAATTTGCATGGGGTCACTTTTCAAAACCTTATGTGAACGTTCCTGAGTCTTATCTTGTTTAGTCTGTGACAATTTGGTTGTATATGAAATTTACTGTGAAAAGTTTCTGTTCATTAAGAATCTCAGGTTATTAGATTATGGATTTTTTAAATTATTATTATTCAAGTTAGATAACATACAGCGTAGTCTTAGCTTCAGAGGTAGAACCCAGTGATTCATCACTTACATATGACATCTAGTGCTCATCCCTAAAAGTGCCCTCCTTAATGACCATCACCCATTTAACCCACACCCCCCATCCCCCCTTCCAGTAGCACTGTCAACAGTAGCCAAATTATGGATAGAGCCCAAATGTCTATTGACTGATGAATACATAAGGAAGATGTACACACACACACACACACACACACACACACACACACAGACACACACACAATGGAATACTACTCAGCAACAAAAAAGAATGAAATCTTGCCATTTGCAACAATGTGGGTGGAAATGGAGGGTATTATGCTAAGCAAAATAAGTCAGCCCGAGAAAGATAAGATACCATACAATTTCACTCATAGGTGGAATTTGAGAAACTCAACAGATGAACATAGGGGAAAGTAAGGAGAAATGGATTGGGGATTTTAAAAAAGCCAACCATTAACTTGGGAGTCCCAGGAACAATGTGAGAAATCAACACTTTCAACAATTTGTTGCCAGATTCTCATGGTTTTGTCTCATTCCAGATCTAACATTTTGCCTTTGGCCATTGGACTCTTGTTTCTCTCACATATTTACATTATAAATCTAATTCATGTGACTATCTTTCAAAAGGCATAATTTTACTAAAATCAGAGGGGCCACTCTGCAAATTTTTTATAAGAACAAAAATGTGAATTTGGGAAGTGGTCATTGGAAAGAAAGGAGCTAAAACCCCTATCACAACCTGAACTCAAAGTCCTCTTCCCTGCTCATCATCTCCCCCTATTCTTTGTTCCTCATCATCTCCTTTACCCCCTTTCTTGACCTGCTTCTCTTACCATGTGGCCAGCCTGAGATTCATGAACATCAAATCCCTGTCAGCTTTGGCCAAGCCTCTGACAGGTTAATTTTAGCTTTCATCTACATGTGAACTAAGAATCACTGAGCAAGACTTTTCAAAATCAAGACAGGATTCAGAGAAATTGACAGAGGAATTTAGAATTGTTCTAGCAACGTGTACTCTAAGGCTGCCAGATTTATATAAATGTTTCCTAAGTCAGTAAGAAAATTAGGTGTTAAAAATGCAGTCAGGATAATTCCAGGGTGACTGAGAGACCCTACATTTTATAGAAAACCAGAACTATATAGGAATTCTGCCTATAGTAAAGAAACTATTTTAAAGTGTGTGTAACCCAAAGTTTTTCCTGTGAAAATAAATGAGACTTTCATCCAGTCCTAAAACAGAAAAGGCGAGTTCACTAGAAATGTGAAGCATAGATTCTCTAACATCCTCAGAAAACAGTTGGGAGTAGATCTTGACAGAGGAACCCAGACTCTCTGCCTGCTTTCTATGAGGAAATGGAAGCCACGGCGAGGGTGTGCAAAACACAGGGGGTTCTGGAGTGGGAACGGCCCCCGGATAGACAGAGCTCCAGTCCCTCGCTGAATGCTGTGAAGAACGCTTGAAACAACAGCAGAATTTGACTCAGAATAAATAGCCTTACAGTTAAAACCACTAGATACGTCCGCCCATTCATCAAGCACCAGAGGGGGAAGCCTCCTTAATAAAGACACTGGAGATTCTGTGAGCAGAAAGGATATTTAAGACTGACAATTATTCTGCACTAACTGTGAAAATAAAGGAAAACAAACAAAAAGGATGTAATCAGAGAAGTCGTTGCTGGCCCGAGTGGCAATTATGTACCTGATTTACCATTGTATCCTTAAAATTGAAAGGACAAATTTCTCCAAATATTGACAGACAGTCTTGAAGGTTTTCACTGACTCCAGCACAGTGATTTAACCCTCAAGCCCTGAGTCACTCGTCCACTGTCTCCCTCAGAGTCGACAGGGGGCTTCGGGATGGACACCTGCAAACCCCACAGACGCTCCCCCTTTTACCCTCAGACCGTTAACATGACTTCCTCCCTTGGGACTGCATACCTATTCATTCAATGAGTACAGATGTACTACGAAAATGGAATTACCCCATTATTTTTTTAGGTTTATTTATTCATTTTGAGGGAGAGTGCCTATGAGCAGGACAGGGAGAGGGAGGGAGGGAGGGAGGGAGGGAAGGAGAGAGAGAGAGAGAGACAGACAGACAGACAGACACACAGAGAATCCCAAACAGGCTCCACGATGCCAGCTCAGAACCAGATACGGGGCTCAAACTCATAAACTGCAAGATCATGACCTGAGGAGTCAGAAGCTTAAGTGCCTGAGCCACCCAGGTGCTCCTGGAACTGCCCATTTAAAAGCTTTCCAGAGGCACCCGGGTGGCTCAGTCTGTTTATCATCAGACTTCGGCTGAGGTCATGATCTTACGGTTCATGAGTTCTAGCCCTGCATCAGGCTCTGTGCTGACAGAGCCTGGGGCCTGCTTCAGATTCTGTGTCTCCCTCTCTCTGTGCCCCTCCTCTCTCTCTCTCTCTCTCTCTCTCTCTCTCTCTCTCTCTCCAAAATAAGTAAACATTAAAAAAAATTTTTCAGGAGGACCTTTCTCTGAGTTCCCTTCAGGTTATCTGTTTACAATCAGATCAGACCCAGTTTGGACAATGGCTTCCAGTAGCCTTCTCACTAAACAAAACCCAAATTGAGTTTCTCCAGAAGGCTTCAGGTATTTGTGGCAAGACAAGCTACTGACATTGGCAGAATAATTGAAGAAGAACCCACCACATTCTGAATGACCCATCTAATCCCAAAACTTGACCACTAATCCCCAAAACAAAAGGAGGACAAAGGCCAGGGTTATGGATGCACCTAGGGTGTATGATGTTCAGAAATAAGTCAGATAGAGAACGACAAATAGCATACGATTTCACTCCTATGCAGAATCTCGAAAACAAAATAAATGAACAAACATACAAATAACAACCAAAAACCCCAAACAGACTCTTAAATACAGGGAAAAATCAGGTGGCTGCCCGCCAGGAGACGGACAGGTGAACAGGTGGAATGAGTGAACGAGATTAGGAGGTGCGAACTTGCGGGTATAAAACGCGTAAGTCGTGGGGATGTGAAGTGTGGCACAGGGAATAAGGCCAAGAATATTGTAATACCTTTAGGGACAGATAGTAACGAGTCTTATCATGGTGATCATTTGGGAATGCACACAAGTGGCAAGTCACTAAGTTGATGTACTGTTTATGTCAAGTGTTTGTCAAAAAGTAACCTATAAGCAGAGCCTAAGAGAGAAACAATTAAATACACCTTGTGTTGATCCTGCCAACAATCTTCCCGCATCCAAGAAATCTAAGGCACTGGGGTCCCCGTTGGTGCAGGACTTTGGGACCATGAATAAAACATTCACTCTTACTTTTCCGTGCTCAACAAACCCTGTATTATTTTCATTGCCCTGCCACCTGAGGTTATGTATTTTATCATTCCAAATCCACATTCTGTTTTCGAGTCGTCCCTGTGATGTTGAAAATCCTGCCACTCTCTTCTGTTTAAAAAGAGAAATTCCATAATTCCGTGATTGTCTACGTCTGTCCAAACTCGACTCTGCCTTGAACAGTCAGGGATAAAATCACCCAGGTGGCAGAATATATTCCACTAACCTGAGCTTGTCAATTAGCAAATACTGAGAGAGGGTACAGGCATCTCTTTGGGATAGTCCACGATTTTGCCATGCTGTGGAAACAACAGGGCTTTGGACCTCAGCAGAAAATAAAAGTAATCAACGGCTTAATGAATTTCTTAAGAAGGTAGGTATCATAAAGGTAAAATCTCATTAAAAAGTTCATGCATAATTCTGACTAGTTTTCTTCTGTCCTGAAACCATGCCATGCCTCAGATTTTGTGAGGGGCACTGGAAAATACCAGTAAGCACACAGATCCCATCGTATGAGAATTTCCTAATATTGGGCAGAAGATGCTCACCAAACAGAGCAGTCCTAGAAATAATATCAGCCTCTCAGGTTGGAACATGAAGCATTTTAGAAGAATGTTCTGCTTCTATTCTTACAGTTTTTTCTAGAGTCTTTTATGTTACTAAAATAGAGACAAAAGAAATAAAAAATCGGGGCGCCTGGGTGGCTCAGTAGGTTAAGCGTCCGACTTCGGCTCAGGTCATGATCTCGCCGTCCATGAGTTTGAGCACCGTGTCGGGCTCTGGGCTGACAGCTCGGAGCCTGGAGTCTGCTTCGGATTCTGTGTCTCCCTCAAAACCCTTTTTCATGGAAAGATAAGATCATAATGCAACAAGGTACTCTCTGCCTCAGGAAGTTTCCAAAGATTAATTGTTTTAGAGACAGACTTCTGCTCATCTGAATACGAACTTAATTATCGAACAACGGTTCACTTCTCAAACCCCATGACCATATATCCATCACTTCAATATCGTATCATGAAATTCACCAAATCCCAGGGAGTTCCCTGCCTTGAATCACTGAGCCCCATCCTCAAAGACTCTTCTGTGTCTCCCTTCGGACTCTTCTTTCTGAGATATCGGCAGACTTTTGTCAGAGGAGTGTTTACTCCTATAGGAGGAGCTTGCAAAAAATTGAGATTATCTTAGCACGGTATTTGCCTTGGACTAAACATAGTCACTGCTATTATTATTTCTATGGTTTTCACTGCTAGCATTATGGTATTTCTCCAACATTTACTGTTGTGGGAAAATGTGAAAAAAATCTGTATATATTTCATTCACTAAAACTACAGTGTTTTGTCTCCTTTGTATATTTGTCCAAAAACCCCACATTGTTGTGTTCTTTCTGACGATTTTTTCATGTGCTATTTTACATAGACTTTATTCATCTGCTTATTCAGTCCATTTCTTTTTTCTTTTAAGTTTGGCAACCTATGACACAGATCACACGTGAGATTTAAAT
This sequence comes from Lynx rufus, assembly GCF_022079265.1. NCBI lineage: Eukaryota > Metazoa > Chordata > Mammalia > Carnivora > Felidae > Lynx > Lynx rufus. Next base: position 3,064,546 of record NW_025814840.1, on the reverse strand, counting down.
TCTACAAGGATTGGGGACTGGGTGGCTCAGTGGGTTAAGTGTTGGATTTCGGCTCAGGTCATGATCTTGTATTTTCTGAGTTCTAGCCCACATGGGGCTCTCCACTGTCACTGTGAGTTCACTATGATACTCTGTCCCTCGCTCTCTGCCCCTCCCCCACTCTCTCTCGAAAATAAACAAACATTAAAACACATAAATTCTATAACAAGGATAGAGCTTAGCACAGGACCTCACACATCGTAAGTGCTTAGTAATGGTCCTCATTATTAGACAATGGCTGCCGTGAGGCCAAAGTATAATGTATTTAAAGCCCCTAGTCTGTTCTCTCTTAAAAACAGCTATTAATCTTGTTATTGAGTTCTGGGGGACCAACGACCTCTGTGTAAATGAAACCATTTGCAGAGGTCAGGTTTTCAAAATATTTCACAGAAATTCAAGGATGCATCTTAAGTAAGAACAGGTCGTAGCTCTTAAAATGCCAAGTGCAAGGCACTGCGTGTGTGTTTGTGGATGTGGTCTAATTAGCACTATGAAGATGAATTACTGAGACCACATTTTCCACGTCCCCTTTAGAGAATGAAATAGAAGACTAATTTTTTGTTTTCTCCAAAAGCCCTCAGGGACAAAACAAATGTCAGTTGGTCTAACAACAAATGTCCTCCAAGACCACCAGTGAGAAATACCACTTCCTATGTACATATTTTAATGATGATCTTTTTCTTGAAAAGAAAACAAGCATGCTTTAGACAGAATTTGGTTCTGACTTCAGAGATGATTGGCTTGAATGAGAATTATGTCCCTGCTGCAATAAGGTAAATTTCACTCAACAATTTAATTTGTCTTAAAAGTAAACAAACAAAAAAAAAGGAGTACGGGGGGCACTGGGTGGCTCAGTCAGGTGAGCATCTGACTTCAGCTCAGGTCATGATCTCATAGTTCGTGGGTTCGAGCCCTATGTCAGGCTCTGTGCTGATGGCTCATAGCCTGGAGCCTGCTTCGGATTCTGTGTCTCCCTCTCTCTCTGCCCTCCACAGCTCGTGCTCTCTCTCTCTGTCTCAAAATAAATAAATAAACTTTAAAAAAAGTTTTAAAATATGTAAAGAACACAACTCAAAAGCAAAGCAAAATCAATTTAAAAATTGGCAAATATCCTGAATAAACATTTTTACAAAACAGGTACTGATACAGTTAACAGGTATCTAAGAAGTTGCTCAATGTCACTAATTATTAGGGAAATGCAAATCAAAATCACAATCTGTTAGAATGGCTACCATAAAGGGGCTCAGTTGGTTAAGTGTCTGACTTCAGCTCAGGTCGTGATCCCACACTTTGTGGGTTCAAGCCTTGCACTGGGCTCTGTGCTGACAGCTCAGAGCCTGGAGCCTGCTTTCAAATTCTGTGTCTCCCTCTCTCTCTGCCCCTCCCCCCTTGTGCTCTGTCTCTGTCTCTCTCTCAAAAATAAACAAACATTTTTAAAAAAGGTGTTTACTCTCTCCTTCAATGCTGTTAAAACAATTTAAATTAATTCCATAAGTAAATTTTTCTTACTCTATGCAATGCTGTATGCATGTTACTGTTTATGTCATAATGTCTATTTAAAAACAGAAATCCATGTATGTGACATGATATGTTGTTGCCTTTAAAGCAGAACATTACTGCACTTGAGCTAGAAGTGGAAATGGGTTTCCTGGAGCTTTAAGAATTTGGGCTAAGTCATCACTAACCCTGTTGTGGAAGTGACTTTCTCTGGGCCTCTGCTCTCCTTCCTTTGCAAATGTCCTAATGTCTGTCATGAAGTATTTGTTGGCACATGGTGACCTGAGGATTAATACATATCAGAAAACAATGTAATTATCATGATAATTCCTCTCTAAATTCTTAAGTATGATTAATGTTTCTTTTTTTCTACTTCTTGGCTTAGATAGGGATTTCAAAAGCGGGTGTTCCTGAGTGTTTTGAATGACACTTTACAAAGTACACAGATATGTAAAGTCATTGCACAATATTGAACTATTTCCCTATTGATGGATAAGTAGGTTGTTTCCAATTTTTCACCAAAACAATGCTGCAAGGAATACTTTTTATATGTTATATTCTGTGATCATGTGCAAGAATCCTAGAATTGAGTTCTTTTTTTAAATGTTTATTTATTTTTGAGAGAGGAAGAGAGAGTGCATGAAGGAGAGGGGCAGAGAGAGAGAGAGACACAGAATTCAAAGTAGGCTCCAGGCTCTGAGCTGTGAGAATAGAGCCCTACATGGGGCTCGAACACACAAACCATGAGATCATGACCTGAGCCAAAGTCTGACACTTAATCAACTGAGCCACCCAGGCACCCCTTGGTTCTTTACATCCAATACTATACTGGTATGAATTTTCTTAAAATCTTCCAGATTGCCCTCCTAAAAGCATACATGTATTTAATTTTTCACATTTCATGTGTGATCTTACCACCTATATTCTCCTAACAGTTTAAATAAAAAACATCTATTTGTTTTATAATTTTCACTCTTTCCTACTATAAAGAAAACTTGCTCTGATTGCTGGAAAAAAATATACCCTGCATACTTACTTAAAGATTTACATGTTATGATACCAGTAAAAACATCTCTCTGTCTTTTAACCCCCAAATAATACAGGGATGTTGTATTTTTAAAAACTGATTCACATGAGCTTCCACGCAAGACACTGGATGGCTTAGCTCTGTTCCTGCCAACTAATAAGTGTGATGGGAAATGAACCCTTTACCCTCTGCACAGTGATTTCTGACAAGCTATTGCTGGAATTGCTTTCCCTTCACCAACAATGCAAGCATAGTAAATGAACTTAAATAGTCAAAAGTAAGAAGATAAAAGTAAATAACCCACCACCAGCCAAGATTTATGAAAGACGAAATTAAAATGCTTAAAAATGTTAACTATGGGGCAACTGGTGGCTCAGTCATTTAAGCATCCAACTACATTCAGCTCAGGTCATGATCTTGTGGTTCATGAGTTCAAGCCCATGTTGGGCTCTGTGCTGACAGTTCAGAGCCTGGAGCCTGCTTTAGATTCTGTGTTTCCCTCTCTCTCTCCCTCTCCTCCACTTGCACTCTACCTTTCAAAAGTAAAAATATTAAAAAAAACACTTACAAAAATGTTAACTAAAATTCCAGCATGCCTGTTTTAGCCGCTCACCATGGGGAACTGTCATTTCAGAAACAATGCACACAAATGTAGGACGTTCATGACATCAAGTTACCAGGAAGTTCATTTCACTATTTATAACGTGATTTTATTTTTTTAGTTTAGTTTTAAATGTTTACTTATTTATTTTGGAAGGAAGCATGTGAGCGGGGGAGGGCAGAGAGAGGGAGAGAGAGAATCCCAAGCAGACTCTACGTTGTCAGCACAATGCCTGACACAGGGCTGGAACCCACGAACCATGAGATCATTGCCTGAGCCAAAATCAAGAGTTGGACACTTAACTGATGGAGCCACCCTGGCGCCCGTTAGTATTTCTAATATGATTTTAATGTCATCATTTTCATTTGGGAAAAAAAAAAAACCAAAGGCATTGATTTTCCAAGTGAAGGCTTGTAACTTGAAAACACATATTATATAAAAAATAAAAAATAATAAAAAATAAAAAAAGAAAACACATATTATAAAATGTTGATTTTAGGGGCACCTAGGTGGCTCAATCATTAAGTGACCAACTTCTGCTCAGGTCATGATCTCATGGTTATGTGTTCGAGCCTAGCATCAGGCTTGCTGCTGTGGGTGCAGAGCCTGCTTCAGATCCTCTGTCTCCCTCTCTCTGCCTCTCCTCTGCTTGTGCATGCACACGCACTGGCTCTCTCTCTTCCTCCCTTAAAAAAAAGTTAATTGTAGACATGCGATCTAATAATGACCAAAGGTCAAAAGCAAGTAAGGTCAGTGATAAGCAGAATATTAAAACTTTAACAAGTAAACTAAAACATCTGGCGGGAAGGACGACTTTAGCTAAGTGGTCAGGGATGCCCCCCTCCCTCAAAAAACAACAGTATCAACTCACTGATTTTTTAAAACATCTATCCGATGGTAATTTCTAATTGCACTGTGTAGGGGTTATATCATCTTATCAAATCTTATACAAGTTGTAAGGATTCAGTGAAATGCATTAGAATGAAATGCAGGCATTCAATGTTGTGTGTCAAGAAATGAGAAAGTAAAATACAGCATTGTGCATAATGAAGGCGATACTTTCACAAAGCGTCTCTCAGGGTGGGCAACAGCATGCCATGAGACCAGCCTATCTCTTACATATCAAATATCTAGGAAAGATTATTTAAAGGTGAGTATGAGGAGACACACACACGCACACATACATGTAATATATACAGCGTATAACTTAAATCTAAATACCTACATGGAACTCAAACTATGTCTACAAATATATAATCCAGAAACAATATATGTAATGTATGCAAGTATGTATATGTGTGTGTGTGTGTGTGTGCGTGCACGCGCGTATGTGTATACACACCATATGTATGATATATATACTTCCTCTGTACATATGAGAAAGTGAGTGATTTCAGGATAAAAAAAAATACAAGGGCCTTTCTAGTTCTAGTAGGTCAGGTCTACTTACCAGTTGTATGAACTGGTCTATGTGAATTGCCAAAAAGTGATACCTGGGACCCTAAAGCCTGTTGGATGTGGGCTTTTAAGAAACAATACAGAATTATATTTTCTTTCTTTCTGTCTTCCTTCCTTCCTTCCTTCCTTCCATTCTTCCTTCCTCCCTTCCTCCGTTCCTCCCTTCCATTCTTCCTTCCTCCCTTCCTCCCTTCCTTCCTTCCTTCCTTCCTTCCTTCCTCCCTTCCATTCTTCCTTCCTTCCATTCTTCCTTCCTTCCTTCCTTCCTTCCTTCCTTCCATTCTTCCTTCCTCCCTTCCTCCGTTCCTCCCTTCCATTCTTCCTTCCTCCCTTCCTCCCTTCCTTCCTTCCTTCCTTCCTTCCTTCCTTCCTTCCCTCCCTCCCTCCCTCCCTTTCCTTCCATTCTTCCTTCCTTCCTTCCTTGCTGTATCAGAGAAAAAAGATTAATGACTTAGGTCTCAGTGGACTTAGAAAGTCACTGAAGTCCAGCCTGAGTCTCCATCTGCTGTGAACTTAACGCTCTGGTCCCACAGTCCTCTGGCCTAGGCTCCACCAGCATGGCACCATTTTTCTCCTGCTGGGTTTGCAGTTGAACGCAATTACAACACAGGTAACAGCAGCAGCATGGCGGCCAGCCAGGTGGCGCTGATGGCAGCAGATCCAGAAGGAAATCCACTCCAAGTCCTGTGTTACTTTTTCAGCCAAAGAAAATAGTTAGGCCAGCCAGCCATTAGGCTGCCTGCTGGGGCCCAAGTGTTCTCCCGAGTTGGCAAAAGAGTAGCAGGTTAATTAAATAGTGTGGACAAAGTCTCAGACAAAAGTTCTCTGGAAATACCTGTAGGCAGGTGTCATTCCATTAGTGGAATGCAGCTCAATTAGCAATGCCTTTGAAAAGACAGAGGCATTTTTGCTCCAGCAAGGGAGGGTACCTGCCATACTGGGGCTCCAGTTTGGGGTTTGCTCAGGCGACAGCCAGGAGCCACCTCCTGTTCTGGTTGTGGCTACTGAAGCCACAAAAATCAACACAGCTCCACTGAAACAAAACACTTTAAAATACAACCATCACCCTGAGAAATTAAAGGTGTAGCATCACTTCTTATATGGCCAAGGTGGAAGGAAAGCAAATATTTGGCTGGTTGCTTTATAGGAAAATAAAATAAAATATTACAAATAAAAGCAAAGCAAAACAAATGAAAAACCCCAAGAGTGGCTTCATTGGCTTGTTCTCGAGAACACAGAGAATAAATGGCAGAGAGAACAAGTGTGGTATTGCCTAAATTCCGAATTAATTAATGTTGAATCATAACATAAGACAGAGTAATTTTTATAGATTTATTATTTTTCCACAGGCTACTGAATCTGGCAACATTACCATCAAAATCTTAAAGCTTGCTAATTTTGATCTATTCATTCCAAATGATTTTATGTAAGAAAAGATTCCTAATAGAGATTAAAATTGACTTACACATTTTTATCTGGAAGAACTAAAACACCCAAGTTAAGGAAAAAGAGTAGGACTCAGAAGTCTGGCTAAATAATAATTAGAGTAAAATTGGCGTAATCTTTACATTAACAAAATTGTATTAAAACTGTGCCATGTTAAAAAAGCAGATGACAATCTTTCGAAAGGTATTTCTAGATTTACCTTTAGTGTAACAGATAGAGCCTATTTTAAGCAAATTGTTCTCACTAAAATGATAGCAAACTTTACCCTGTAATAATTAATTTAAAAAAATCGCAACTATAATCCAATTTATCACCTATATTAACCAGTTTCATTTGCATACTGAGGCTGTGACATCCAATGTGAAATTAGGCGGCTATTCCTTTTATTTACTTATTTAGTAAGAAGTCCAGATGTCAATATAACCTAGTAAATGAATATTCAGTACATCTCAGAGTAGGATTGGCAAATATCTCATTAGTTACCTCACAGATAAAATGGGAACATACTTCTATTTCTTTGGGTTGCCATGAAAAATGAGTGAAAACAACATGCGGGAATCCCTCGGCATAGAACCAAGTAGAAAGAAAACACTGTACAATCTTTGTTTATTTCCATATTATTACACATGCCACTTATTAATATATATTATATTTTCAAAAATGTGGATATTAACAGAAATGCCACCTACTTGGAAAAACACTACACAAATTTCAGAGAAAAAAGTGTCATTCCCTCCCTGTCTTCAGCACTGTCAAAGAAAAAGAATATTCTGAACAAAAATACTGGAGATGTCTATTCCTGGAACACAAGTGGATGCATTAGGCTAGCGAATTTGATGAACCCAAGCCATTGTCAGCATGAAACTCAGTTCACTTACTCTGATTCTAATTGCAGTGTTTGAGTTGATTCTGGCTTCCCATTTCTATGTCCGTACAGGGAGAAAACACATTGGCTAATGGATTCCAATGTCCCTGCCCTCTGTCAGTTATATTTCTTATTGTAAGCAGCAACTGACTTGTCACGCGAGTAGGTCTGGAGTGGGTTTGGCTAGAGTGATACCATGCCGGCCCAGTCACATCTCGGAATGCAGACAAAAATTCCATTTCTAGACCTGTGGATCAGCTCTGCCCCTGCCTTCCTCCCCACCTGGGTGCTTCTGTTCCCCAGGCCTGGCCTAGAAAACGGCTTCAGCCCGTCTTTCTCCTGTTACAGCCCTGAGTCTACAGGTCGAAAAACTGTTTAACAGCAACTGAAGGTCAGGAAGGATGCGCCTGAGATTTCTGAATGATTCCGATGATGACCACAGTGGAAGAGAACACTGATTGGGAAGGGGCACAATGGTACTTTCTGGAATGGTGAAAATGTTTTATTCCTTGTTTGAGGTAGTATTTACACAGGTATATGCAACTGCCAAAACTCATGAAATTGAATACTTAATTTCTTGCATTTTATTTATGTAAATTACACCCCAATAGGCTCATGCAGCAGAAATCTCTATAGTATTTCTTGTGCATAAATAACACGGTTTATGAAATTTTGAATAAAGACCATGTAATTTTTGGCATAATTGTTTTTAATAAAAATAGTACTTATAGAAAAATATAATTAAATTTAATTGTACAATACTCACGCCACATTTTTTATCAATGCATTTAATTCTTCTACACTATTATTAAGTGATCATATTTTTATTGTTATAAAAGCAAATGATAATTTATCTTTTCAAAAGGCAAGGCTAAAAAATCCCTACAATGGAGTAGCATAATCTTTTGTATCTATTTTCAAGGACTCTATGCTCTATAATTAAGCATTATAATGTTGAAACTGATTATTTTACCATCTGCAGAATTTTCTAATTATTCCAAAAAAGATTTTTATACTGCATATAATATATATGTAATATATATATACTTTTAAAATTTTATTTATATATATATTCATATATAATATATATGATATATATTTTGAGTAGTTAATTTATTTTGTTTTTCTAGAGGAGATGATAAGGAGGCCAAAGCGGGTTAGGAATGGAAGTAATTGTATGAAGATGTCGAGGGGCAGTCAGCGGAGGGGTGAGAGCTGTGAAGTCCTATTGTGGAAGGCTCTCCCACGGTGCTCCTTCCTGTAACACAGACGCCTGCATCCTGCATGGTTTCCAGCATCTGAGGAAACTCCTGTGACAGGCTCTCTGCTGTTAAAATCATCTCTGTGACATACATGTATCTGAACACACACATGCACTTCAAAAGCTAAATTATGTCTCACAGGGAGATGACCAATTCCTACACTTTGATTCACAAGATGCCGTGTTACATTTAAAAGCATATTTTCAAAACTTAACTCTTCTCTCTCTCCCTCTCTCTCCCCCCCGGGCTACAGTCATTTTGCTAGTAATTTCAGCACAATTCAAACTCTCCCATCTTAGTCTGGCTCCTGGTATCTCTTTTGTCTGAAAAGCGTTCCTTCCAGATGCCTGAATGTCTCAGGGCCTCATTTGCTTCCTGTCTCTGTTCTAGTGTCACTTTCTTTAAAAAGTCTATTCCACCACCTTGTCTAAAATAGCCCACCATCCACACTGTCAGGTCTTGCCTTCCTCTCTTCTTTCTTTGTAATTTCAAGTTTTTATTTAAATTCTAGTTAGTTAACATACAGTATAATATTAGTATCCGGAACATTCCCATGATTCATCACTTACATATAACACCCAGTGCTCATCCCAGCAAGTGCCCTCCTTAATGCCCATCACCCATCTAGCCCATCCCCCCTCTAGTAACCCTCAGGTTGTTCTCTGTATTTAGGAGTCTTATGGTTTGCCTCCCTCTCTGTTTTTATGTTATTTTTCCTTCCCTTCCCCTATGTTCGTCTGTTTTGTTTCTTAAATTCCAGTTAGTTAACATACAGTGTAATATTAGTTTCTGGGGTAGAATTTAATGATCCATCACTTACACAGAACACGCAGCGCTCATCCCAACACGTGCTCTACTTAGTACCCAACACCCGTCTAGCTCATCCCCCAGCCACCTCCCTCCACCAACCTTCTATTGTTCTCTATAGGTAAGAGTCTATCTCTTGGTTTGCCCCTCTCTCTTTTCGATTTTCTCATTTTTTTATTTCTTAAATTCCATATATGCGTGAAATCACATGGTATTTATCTCTCTCCAAGTGACTTATTTTGTTAGCAGGATAGTCTCTAGCTCTATCCATACCCATACTTGCATATGTCAAGATTTCATTCTTTTTTATAGCTGAGTAATATTCCCGTGTGTGTGTGTGTGTGTGTGTGTGTGTGTGTGTGTATCTTCTATAACTATTCATCAGTTAGTGGACATTTAGGTTGTTTCCACAGTTTAGTTATTGTTCACAGTGCTGCTATAAACATCAGTGTGCATGTTCCCCTTTGAATCTGTATTTTGTATCCTTTGGGTAAATACCTAGTAGTGTGATTGCTGTTCATAGGATAGTTCTACTTATAACTTTTTGAGGAACCTCCATACCATTTTCTACAGTGGCCCCACAGATTTGCATTCCCCCCAACATGCAAGAGGAGTTCCCCTTTCTCTGCATCCTCTCCAACATCTATGTTGCCTGAGTTGTTAATTTTAGCCAGTCTGACAAGTGTGAGATAGTATTTCATTGTGGTTTAGATTTATATTTCCCTGATGATGAGTGATGTTGAGCATCTTTTCATGTGTCTGTTTGCCATCTGGATGTCTTCTCTAGAAAAGTGTCTATTCGTGTCTTCTGTCCATTTCTTAACTGAATTATTCATGTCTTGGATGTTGACTTTGATAAGGTTTTTATAGATTTTAGATACAGACTCTTTATCAGATATGTCATTTGCAAATATCTTCTGCCATTATAAAGGTTGCCTTTTAGTCGTGTTGATCGCTACCTTCCCTGTGCAGAAACTTCCCTGTGCACAACACCTTTGTAGTATAACTTGAAGTCTAGAATTGTGATGCCTCCAGCCTTTTCTTTTTCAAGATTGTCTTGCCTATTCAGGGCCTTTTTTGATTCCATAAAAATTTTAGGATTATTTGTTCTAGCTCCATAAAGAATGTTGGTGGTGGGGCGCCTGGTGGCTCAGTTGGTTGAGCATCCGACTTCAGCTTAGGTCACAATCTCACGGTCTGTGAGTTCAAGCCCCATGTTGGGCTCTGTGCTGACAGCTCGGAGCCTGGAGCCTACTTCGGCTTCTGTATCTCCCTCTCTCTCTGACCCTCCCCCGTTCATGCTCTGTCTCTGTCTCAAAAATAAATAAGCATTAAAAAAAATTAAAAAAAAAGAATGTTGGTGGTATTGGATAGGGGTTACATTAAATGTGTAGATTGCTTTTGATATTATGCACATTTTAACAATATTTGTTCTTCTAATCCATGAATGTGGGATGTTCTTTCATTTCTTTGTGTCATCTTCAACTTCTTCCATAAGTCTTTTATACTTTCAGAGCACAGACATTTTACCTCTTTTCTTAGGTTTACTCCTAAGTATCTTACGGTTTTTGGTGCAATTGTAAATGGAATCAATTCCTTCATTTATCTTTTTGTTGCTTCATTATTGGTGAAAAGAAAAGCAACTGATTCCTGTACATTAATTTTGTATCTTGTGACTTTACTGATTTCATATATCAGTTCTAGCAATTTTTTGGTGGAGTATTTTGGGTTTCTATATAGAGTATCATACCTCAACATCATAAAGACCATATATGAAAGACCTACAGCTAATATCTTCCTCAATGTGGAAAGACCAAGAGTTTTCCCTCTATGATCTTGTACAAGAAGGGATGTCCACTCTTACCACTTTTATTCAGCATAGTACTGGAAGTCCTAGCCTCAGCAATCAGATGACACAAAGAAATAACAGTCATCCCCAAATTGGCAAGAAAGAAGTCAAAATTTCACTCTTCACAGATGACATGTTACCCTCCTGTTTAAATTTAATACTACATATCACTACCTGACATACTAGTATATTCAAAAGGTAGACATTTTAAACTTTAAAGCAATCAGTAAAACAGCTAAAAGTATGTTTTGTTTACTTATTTTTATTATGATAGTGTTAACCAACAGTAAAGTACATTGATTTTAAGTATTATGGTTTACAGTTTGGACAAATGTGCACACCTGTGGAACTAATTCCGCTGGGAAGATGCAAAGCACATCCGCCATCCCAGGAGGTTCCCTCATGCTCTCTGGTCAATACCTCCTCTCCCAAAGGAGGCACGTCACTAGTCTGATTTATTGCTCTACTTTCTTTTGTCTGTTGTATAAACTCATACAGATGGAATTTACAGTTTGATAGTGTGTTATGTTTATGTTCCATATATATTCTCTATCAGTACTCTTTTAAAAATTTTACTATTTTCTTTTTTAATTAAAGATCTATAACAGCAAATGGGACTTTTTAATCTTATCATTATCATATTAAATTATATAACTGCCATTAGTGTAAGATTAATATCTTAGTAAATTTCATGAACCATTTAACATAATTTGCCTATTATAATTTTATATTTTTAATACAAAATTTATTTTTCCTCATGTGTTAGTCAGATTTGAAATCTGGGTTTCAAAGAATAATCTTTAAAACCAGATTGCTAGAATGTAATTTTAAATAGCTTTTTTTTTAAATTTTGAAACAGTCATGATGTTTACAGAAAACAATTAATTTTAACATGTTTTATCTTGAAACATATATATATATAGTTATATATTTATACAATTATAATTATAACAATTATAATATGTATATATAATTGTAAATTACATATACACATTTATATATAATAATTATATATTTATAGTGTGTGTGTGTACACACACACATGCTTAAGTACAGTTGAATAATTTGGTATGTCTCAAAGTTTTTACATTAAAATAATTATATGATGCAGCAAAGGCAGACCTAGGAGGGAAGTATACTGCAATACAAGCCTGCCTGAAGAAACAAGAAAGGTGTCAAATATACAACCTAACTTTACACTTAAAGGAACTAGAAAAAGAATAGCAAATAAATCCTAAAGCCAGCAGAAGAAAAGAAGTAATAAAGATTAGAGCAAAAATAAACGATATAGAAAAGAAATCTCAGTAGAACAGATCAAAGAAACTAAGCTGGTTCTATGAAAGAAATAACAAAATTGATAAACTCCTAGCTATATTTATCAGAAAGAAAAGAGAAAGAAACCAAATAAATAAAATCACAAATGAAATAGGAGAGATCACAACCAATACCACAAAAATACACACAATTATAAGACAATATGAAAAAAAATGTCAAAAAATTGTCAATCTAAAAGAAATGGACAAATTCCTAGAAACATACAAACTACCAAAACTGAAACAGGAAGAAATATAAAATTTGAACATACTCATAACCAGCGAAGAAATGGAATCAGTAATCAAAAATATCCCAACTAACAAGAGTCTTGGGTCACATAGCTTCCCAGGGGAATTCTAGCAGATATTTAAAAAGAGTTAATACCTATTCTTCTCAAAGTCTTCCAAAAAACAGATATGGAAAGAAAACTTCCACACTCATTCTATTAAATGAGCATTATCTTGATTCCAAAACTAGACAAAGATGAAAACCCCACTAAAAAGGAGAATTATAGGCCAATATCCCTGATGAACATGGATACAAAAGTTCCCAACAAGATACTAGAAAATCTAATCAAAAAGTACATTAAAAGAATCACTAACCATAATCCAGCGAAATTTAATCCTGGCTTGCAAGGTGGTTCAATATTTGTAAGAGAATCAATGTGATACACCATATTAATGAAAGAAAGGATAAGGGCACCTGGGGGCTCAGTTGGTTAAGCGTCCAATTCTTGATTTTGGCTCAGGTCATGATCTCAGTTCATGAGTTCAAGCTCTGTGCTCACAGCATGATGCCTGCATGGGATTCTCTCTCCCCTCTCCCTCTGCCCCTTCCCTGCTCTTTCTCTCGATCTCTCCATCTCTCAAAAATAAATGAATATTAAAAAAATTTAAAAAAATAAAAGGATAAGAACCATATGATCTTCTCAATAGACACAGAAAAAGCATTTGACAAAATACAGCATCCATTCTTGATAAAAACCCTCAAAAAACATACCTTAACATCATAAAGCCATATATGAGAGACTCACAGCTAACATCATTTCCAGTGGGGAAAAAGTACGAGCCTCCACCCTGTCAGGAACAAGACAAGGATGTCCACTCTCATCATTACAATTTAACATAGAACTGGAAGTCTTAGCCTCAGCAATCAGACAACAAAAAGAAACAAAAGGCATCCAAATGGGCAAGGAAGAAGTCAAACATTCACACCAAAAAATTGCTAGAACTGACACATGAATTCAGTAAAGCTGTGGCATATAAAATCAATGTGCAGAGATCCGTTGCCTTTCTATATACCAATAATGAAGCAGTGGAAAAGAAATCAAAGAATTTATCCCATTTATAATTTCACCTAAAACAGTAAGATACCTAGGAATCAATCTAACTAAAGAGGTAAAAGATCTGTGCTCTGAAAACTATAGAAGACTTATTTAAGTAATGGAAGAGGACACAAAGAAATGGGAAAACATTCCATGATTATGGATTAGAAGAACAAACATTGTTAAAATGTCTATACTACCCAAAGTAATCTATACATTCAATGAAATCCCTATGAAAATACCGCCATCATTCTTCACAGAACTGGAAAAAACAATCCTACAATTTGTATGGAACCACAAAAGACCCTGAATACCCAAAGCAATCCTGAAAAAGAAAAACAAAACAGGAGGCATCAGGATTCCAGATCTGAAGCTATATTACAAAGCTGTAGTGATTAAGACAGTATGTTACTGCCAGAAAAACAGACACAGAGATCAATGGAACACAATAGAATACCCAGAAATGGACCCACAACTATATGGTCACCTAATCTTCAACAAAGCAGGAAAGAATATCCAATGGAAAAAACACAGTGTAGTCAACAAATGGTGCTAGGAAAACTGGACAGAAATTTGCAGAAGAATGAGACTGGACGACTTTCTTACACTGCCCACAAAAATAAATTCAAAAGACCTAAAAGTGAGTCAGGAAACCATCAAAATCCTAAAGGATAACATGGGTGATAACTTCTTTGACATCAGTTGTAGGAACTTCTTTATAGATACATCACTGAAGGTAAGGGAAACGAAAGCAAAAATGAACTATTGGGACTTCATCAAGATAAAAAGTTTCTGCACAGTGAAGAAAACAATCAATGAACTTAAAAATAAGCCTATGGAATGGAAGAACATATCTGCAAATGACATACCTGATAAAAGGTTAGGAAATAAAGTTTATAAAGAACTTACAAATTCAATACCTAAATCACAAATAATCCAGTGAATAAATGGGAAGAACACATGAATAGACACTTTTCCAAAGAAGACATCCAGATGGCTAACAGATACATGAAAAAATGCTCAACATCACTCATAGTCAGGGAAATACAAATCAAAACCATGATGAGATACCACCTCACACCTGTCAGAATGGTTAAAACTAACAACTTAGGAAACAACAGGTATTGGTGAGGATGTGGAGAAAGGGGAACACTTATACACTGTTGTTGGGAATGCAAACTTGTGGGGCCACTGTGGACAATGGCATGGAGGTTCCTGAAAACATTAAAAACAGAATTACCCTATTATCCAGAAATTGCTGGATTTCTACCAGGTATTTATCCAAAGGATACAAAAACACAGATTTGAAGGGATACACACACCCAGATGTTTATAGCAGCATTATCAACAATAGCTAAACTATGGATAGAGCCCAAGTATCCATCAAGTGATGAATTAATAAAGAAGATGTGTGATATGTGCGCACACACACACACACACTGGACTATCACTCAACCATCAAAAAGAATAAAATCTTGCCATTTGCAATGATGTGGATGAAGCTACAGGGTATAATGCTCAGTGAAATAAGTCAGAGAACAACAAATACCATATGATCTCATTCACGTGAAATTTAAGAAACGAAACAGATGACCTTGTGGGAAGGGCAGAAAAGAGAGAGGGAAGGAAAGCACAAGAGACTCTTTACAGAGAACAAACTGAGGGTTGATGGAGGGGAGGTGGGGGGCATGGGTTATATAGGTGATAGGCATCTTGTTGTGATGAGCATGGGGTGTTGCATATAAGTGATGTATCACTGAATTCTACTCCTGAAACCAAATGTGTACTGTATGTGAACTAACTAGAATTCAAATAGTATTTTAAATATATATTTAAATATTTGAATTCTAGTTAGTTCACATACAGTACAGATTTGGTTTAGAATTCAAATAACAATTTAAACATATATATATATATATATATATATATATATATATATATATATATATATATATAAAGAGAGAGAGAGAGAGAGAGAGAGAGTTAGCATATAGTACACATTTGGTTCAGGAGTAGAATTCAGTGATTCATCACTTATATACAATACGCTGTGCTCATCACAACAAGATGCCTATCACCTATCTATATAGGTACCTATCACCTATCTATAAATATTTTCATGTATATATACATGTATATATATATGAAAATACCGAGAAATAAACTAAAAAGTACATTGTGAAGGAAACCTATGCAGCAATATTCAGCAGAAGCCATTTTATTTCCTGTGTTTTTTAGTCTCATTTTTATCCACTCTTGCTTGATGGTTCTAGAATTTTTTTTAATTATCAATTTTCATAGGAAAACTTTCTGTCACAAAACTCCCTAAAATTAACATGTCTTGAATATTTGTAAAAGAACAGAGGTGTTTATTTTTCTAAAACATTACAATCAATAGCACACAAGGATAACTATTTTTTAGTTAATTTACTTTAAAGTGTTCCATGCCAGAAAGCAGATCTTAGGGAAGTTGGAAGTAGATGACTGTGCCAAAATAAATTCTTAATGGAGTTTTTACAAAAGAAATTACAGATTTGGGTTTGGGGGCTTTCCAGACTAAGTTAGAAGCCAACACTTGGGCAATAGGTCACTTTGCAATAATTTCTACTCACTGGGAACCACTGAGATCCTGGCATCACTGAAATGAGAAATCTTTAAAAAAGGTAAGGAGAGAGCCATGCTATGATGTAATTTACCACACACAGGATTCTTTTAGAGTTTCTGGCCCAAGACATTAGAGTACATAAAAATCTTGTTATAAAATTTCTAGTACCTCAGGAGTACTAACTCACCACACTAATGGCTGTAGATGCGGGCCCAGTGAGGATAATCTCTCATGAGCAACAGAACCTCTGACCATCCAACAAGGGTTTCTTTACACTTACGTGGGTACCCTGCTCTCCCAGGAGTGGGCAATGGTGTGAGAGGTGGAAATCCATAGTCATCATGGGGCAATGACAAGCAGCAACAAGTAGCACCTTGTGCAACCACATCGGAGGCAAAGAAATAAAAGCGTGCTGCCATATATGTGTTTTCATGTGCTATTTCATGGCTATTTTTTTGAGGACAGCAGAACTGTTGAAAAAGTATGGGGCGCCTGGGTGACTCAGCTGAGCATCAGACTCTTGATTTGGGCTGAGGTCATGATCTCATGGTTCATGAGATGAAGCCCTGTGTCTGGTTCTATGCTGAGAGCACAGAACCTCCTTGGGATTCTCTCTCTTCCTCTCTCTCTGTCCCTCTCCAGCTCATGCCCATGCACTTTCATTATTGAAAAAATAATGAAAAAGTGCAGAGTATTCAAATACACAATATTACTTTTCAGTTAAAATATTATTCTACTCCAGAGTGAGAATATATTATAATTTTACTTCCATGGCTTTCATCAATACTATTTTCAAAATCTGGTCCTTTGCCTACCTCATTTGCTAGGTTTGACAATTTCTCTTGACCAAGATCTTAAATAACTATTAACTTCAATTTACTGATCCTGACTTTATTCAATATTTTGATAAACTATTAGTTGTAGGATTCTTATATCACTTTAAAAAATTTTGACATACTGCATTGAAATATAATTTATCTTGATTATTGAGTTTCATCGGCATCCCTTTAATTTTTGCCCACAGTGAGGGCCTCACCAATCTAACCCTAATCCCAACCATGGTTTGAAGGTTTGACTGTGAACTGTGGGTGCCTACCTATGGTGCAATAGAGGGTTCTGGAAGAAAATCAAGGAACTCATAGCCTATGTTCTCCTTATCCATGTAGATGGTAAAGGCGCCAGGATTATGGGAGAATCTGAGGTACAGAAAATGACCTTTGAACTAGAACTTTGAATGAGGCAACACTACTTGGAAGTTGGCAGGTGCAGGTAACAAGAGATGAAGGCATGGGGCTGAAAAAGCAAGGATTTTAGTAAGTGGGTAGAGGAGAAGGATACCAGGTTGACCTCCTGGCTCTGGGATGCAGGCGGTTTTAGGAGATAACCATAATTTGAAAAGCTGCAGAGAAATGCTTTCCTGAGGGAAAGCATGATTACAGTAAGTACAATGGGTTTTCTGTTAAATATGTCAGTGTCTGATAAATGTCATCATTACAAGTGATGCGAAGGATTAATATGCTAGCTCCACGATACCCTCATTAAAACACAATTATGACACCTGGAAAGGCAACATATTACCCATTAGCACTACAGGCTTAGTGAGCTAGATTGAACTAAAAAAAAAATATTGAGGAAATAGTGGAAGATCTGAAAAATAAGCTTTTGCATGACAAGCAGGATTCGTGATGAGCTAGGTGTGACATGGTGGGGGTAGGGTCTGGACAAATGAGAGGGTACAGCTAAATACCCACTAAATACCCACTTCACGTGTGTCACATTCTCCTAGTTCTGCTTCAAAAGTTACTGTTCTATCAGCTCAGACAGACATTCTTATATTCTCAACTGAGGTACCAATTTTAAAAATGAAAGATCTGAAAATCTCCAGAATGAATGATGGCAGGACTTAGCAAAACAACAACAACAACAACAACAACAACAACAACGACAACAACAACAACAGGGTGTGAGCTGAAGTACAGTGGTTAAGGACAGAGAGTTTGGAATGACATAGAGCTGGTCTTAAGTGCTTTCTGAAACTTATTAGTTGGGGAATTTGGACAAGTTACCTCCACTCCTAAAACCTCTCTTTTTGTTCATCAACAATTAAAGCTTAATAATGCCCTTCAGGTTTACTGCAAGAATTAAATGAGACAATGTCATGTCTGCCATATGGGAAGCAGTAATACATTTACTCATTTGTTAACAATTATTTATTAACTATTACGTTAAAATAAAGCAGTTTAAAAAAACAAGCCAAGGGGCACCAGGATGGCTTAGTTGATTGAATGTCCAACTCTTGATTTCAGCTCAGGTCATGATCTCAGGATTCATGAGTTAGAGCCCCACAAGCGTGAAACCTGCATGGGATTCTCTCTCTCCCTCTCTCTCTGCCTCTTCTCTGCTCTCTCTCTCTCTCAACAAATAAATAAACTTAAAAACAAGCCAAATATTGCTTCTTTAGCATTTATAGTTTAACAGCTATTAATTCCAACTAATAATATTGTTAATAACATCAAATACTGGGAGAATCTCAAAAAGCAGACTCTATTTCATACTTTACCTTCTAGAAACAGAGGAATAGCATTAATCGCAATCTCCGTAGAGTAGATGAAATGATTCATTTTGCTATTTTCAGAAATTTCCAAACAAAATAATTTGAAAGGGATTCAAAAAGAGAGAAATATAAAAGGAAGGTCATGCCTTGTGCAAATACTTTACTCTGTCAAGTTCTCTTTAAATGTGACGAGAGGGAGACTCCTGGAGGTCAAGCATTCTGCCTTTGGAAACATACCAAATGTGTTTTGATGATAATGACAACGATCTTAGTCTGCACATCCAAATGGAATCTATTATGCTGTTGATTCAAGTATTATTACAGAGAGTTCTAGTTTCTTTACTACTTAATAAATTAATGAGTTTTACTCCCTGGCCTGCGGGAAGCATTCTCAAAATTCACAGCGAAGAAAAGATGAATTCAAACAGATAAGCAGGGAAGTAAAAGAGAAAAAAGAAATACTCGCTTTTTTATTGCAACTCCTGTGTTTCCTGTGTATGGGATTAGATCCAAACAAAATTAAAAGAGGCAGGGAGAAACTCAAGCCTGGTGCTAATTTTTATCCTTGAGGAAATCACATATGTTTTTTCAAGTTTTAAGTTTTTATTGAAACCTGTGAATCAAAGATTATAATTATAACCTCATGTTCTTCTTGGCTGTATTTATATATCAGTGTTTTGTTTCTTCATGTTTTCTTTAAATTATACCATGCCCTGCAACTGCTAAGAAATACACACACACACAGCCCTTATTATGTTTACATTTATATATGCATATATTTGTATATAAATATATGCATATATATGTATATTTAAAGTTACCCCCAATTTTAGGAAGAGTGGATAAATGAGGACCTTGACCCATATGCTTGCTAAATCTCCTCCCAAAAGAAATTCTGACCCACATACTCCAAATTGAAGAAATTGCAGCACTAGTGTAGTTTAAAAAATATCCCATCTCTGCTTTTTTTTTCTTGATTTTTTTCATGATTTTTACTGAAAGATGTTTAATATGAGTGCTCAAGCTGAATCTACAAGGCTATGTTTCTTCTACCTCTCTTTCATCATCAGAGACACACAGATTTAGAAGGAAGAACCTAAGTTTAGGTAACACCAATTTAGGGCTCATAAACATGCAGTATTCAGTCTCTAACAAAGCATGCAATTTGGATGATTTCCGTTGGTCCCTTTTCCATGACGGTAAATTCTGATTTTTGAGCCATTTGCTAAAAAGCAGTTTCTAACTCTCTACGCCTCATGGTGAATTTCTGTAAAGCTGATTACAAAGGCATGTCCAAACACTGTGAACAATTACAGATACTTCGTCACAGCATAGGTCAATATCTGGGTCACACATCTATCATGTGACCTTCCCTTTAGAGCATTCTCTGACTCCACATTCTGGTAATCACACCTTACTCTGGATCCAAGGATGGAAAGAGTGACTTGCTAATGTAGCTTCCTGTGACATCATCCTTTGTAGGGGTCTCTAAATTCTATCCCTACCAGTAAATAGGTCCTTACCTATACAGGTAAATAATTTCTTCATTAAAATAATCTCAATTGCTCTGTTTCGTTATTTCATTTCTTTCTAACCAAATTTTTGGCTGACATACTCTATCAAATCTCATTATAACTAATTCCTAAATATTGACCAAATTATCAAAAACAAGTATTATAGCTGAAAACAATTGGCTTCAATACTTAGCCATAATTCAAAATACAAAATATGAAGAAATTGTGTTGTGCTCACGCTTGTGATAATAGGATTTCACCATGTGTCTTAGAGATAGACATCTTTTCCATCTATACCTAAACAGTCTGGATGCGTCTCTTTTTTCCCAACGCCTGGAATGCCTTGCTTGATTGTGTTTACTCTCAAGTGTGTTTAGGTCTACCGATAATTTCTAAGTCGAAAAGAAAAACAAATGAAAAGAAACGCAAAAGTGAACCGAAGACCACATTGTAGTAAGAAACAACGAGAGTTTTAGCGTGGAGCTCAGAGCCTTCCTCAGGAGAACGGCCAGTGTCACAGAAGGCTGGCCCTGGAGCCATGACCTATGGTTTTGTATCCCACCTGCTCCCTACGACACCAGCTTTCCGGGCATGCTGGTGAGGGCACAGTGTTGAGTGGGCAGCAAAGTCCCAGCAGGATTTCTGGAGGGCCGCTTCAGTGTCTTAGCCCATGGCCGATTTCCAAGTTATATAAATACATTTTGCCTCACTGTTTTCCTTTTTTGAACTTAACTGAGTTATAACTGACTGATAAAATTATACGTTTACAGCATATAATGTGATGATTTGATATATGTAAACCTTGTTGAAAGGACTCCCATTATCCATCAACATCCATCACCCCACACAGCTACCTTTTAATCTCTTTTCTTTTTTTGGTATAAACACAAATCTATTCTCTTAGCAAATTCAAGTATGCAATGCAGTATTATCAACTACAGCTACCATGTTTTACCTTTGTTCTTGACGTCAAATCCCAAACAACAACAACAACAACAAAAACCCAAACATTGACAAGTCTGGTGACAAGGAGCTTACCACCTACATTTTTCATCTAGGAATTTTACAGTTCCAGGTATTAATTATTTAACCTATTCTGAGTTGATTTTTATGTATGGTGTAAGATAGGGGTGATGTTTTATTCTTTGCAGGTGGATGACCAGTTTTCCCAAAATTATGTGATTATATATGCATGAGTATATTTTTTGGGCTCTCAATTATGTTCTATTCATTTAAGTGTCTATGTCATGCCAACATCATATTATTTTGATTACTGCAGCTTTCTAATATAGTTTGAAATCAGGACATGTGATTCCTACAACTTTGTTCTTCTTTCTCAAGATTGCTTTGGTTATCTGAGGTCTTTTGTGGTTCAATACAGATTTTAGGATTGTGTTTCTCTGTGTCTGTGAAAAAGTGCCATTGGAATTTTGATAGGGATTGCACTGAATCTGTAGATCTCTTCGAGTGGTGTGGACATTTTAACAATATTTGATGCAACTGTAAGTGGGATTGTTTTCTTAATTGATTTTTATGATAGCAACTGTTTCTTACCTAATTGTTTGGGCTAGGACTTCCAGTATTATGTTGAATAACAGTGGTGAGAATAGACACCCTTGCTTTATTCCTGAGTTAGATGTTAGCTATAGCCCTTAATATGTTAAGCTATATTGTATCTATACTTACTTTGTTGAATTTTTATCATGAAAGAATGTTCAATTTTGTCAAATACGGCTTCTGCATCTACTAAGATGATCATATGATTTTCATCCTTCATTTTGTGAATGTGACATATCATATTCTTTGGTTTGTGTATATTGAACCATTCTTGCATCTCAGAAATAAATCTCATTTGATCTTGGCCAAATATCCTTTTAATGTACTACTGAATTTTGTTTGCTGATACATTTTTGAGAATTTTTGCACCTATGTTCATCATGTAGCCTGTAGTTTTGTTATGGTGTCCTTGTCTGATAATGTTGGCCTTCTAAAATGAGTTTGAAAGTGCTCCCTCCTCTTCTATTTCTTGGGAAAGGTTTGAGAAGGATTGGTATTAATTATTCTTTATATGTTTGGTAGAATTTATCAGTGAACCTATCTTGTCTTGCACCCTTCTTTCTTGGGAAGTTTTTGACTACTGATGCAATCTCCTTACTTATTAATGGTCTCTTCAGATTTTCTTTTCCTTGGTAATTCATTCTTAGACTGTATGTTTCTAGGAATTGATCCATTTCTTCTAGATTACCTAATGTGTTGGTATGTAATTGTTCACAGTAGATTCTCATGATTCTTAGTATTTCTGTGTTATCAGTTGTAATGTCTCCTTTTTTATTTCTGATTTCACTTATTTGCAACTTCTCTCTCTTGTTTTGCTCTTTGTATAGCTAATGGTTTGTCTTTTGCTTATTACTTATTTTATAATTTTTTTCTTTTCAGAAATGGTTCAGAACTTTTATTTTTTTAAGTGTACTTGTTTATTTTGAGAGAGAGCCAAGAACATTTTTTTGTATAAAATTTGTTATAAAATATAATATGTTCTGCTAGCTCTTCTGCATATTATTTATTAGAAATATATTACATAAGTAGTGTCATGAACATAACTACACTATAATGAAGGATGCATTGCTAGTAGCTATTTGATGCTTAATAATTGTTTGAAACAGAAGTCATTCTATCACCTCTCTTATGAACTAGAACTACTAAAACATATGGCTTGGATACAAAATGGTTCACTGCTTAGAAAAATCAGAATTGGATATTTAGACTCCTCTTCTGGTTAGGGATACTATTTAAAACCAGAACTTGAAGAAATAAATATTGAGCTAGTATGGAAATACTGGATTGGTGGTATCTTCTGACAAAAGTGAGATTATGTCCTACGAATGATAATAATCACCTAAAGACAACTTGTTGGAAATGAAAAGGAAGATTAATAGACCTCCCACCGCCATGCTTCAGAACAAGGCTTTCTTGGACTATATCTTACATTTGTGTGAGAGATAATCTTTGTTAATGTCATGAAGTTATCAAAGAGAAGAATTACAAAGTGAATTGTAGGTTACAACAGTACTTTTCCTATGATTTTTCAAATGGAGGGAATTCAACCAGATTCCGTCAATCTTAGAAGATGTTAAATATTGCAAAATTGCATCCAGATCCTAAAAATACAGAACTTTAGAAACTGATCAACACATTAGGTCCACATCACTCTCAAAAAATATGGTGTGGTAACACATCATAGTGTTATGTTCTGTTAATGGTTCTGTTAATGATCAAAGTGATTACCCTATCTTATACCTCTCTCCTTACCCAATTCAGCCTCTCAAATCAAAACCTTGAATTATAACCCTTTGACCTAAGGCATTATGCACATAAAATATTTAGCATAATGAAGAACTTACACTTTAAAGAATTCATCCATTCTTGCAAGTAATATTTTTGAGCATCTACACTATGTTAAGAATTTAGCAAAACATGCATCAGTATATCTGCTGAGGAGTGTGCAGTCTAGTAGAGTTGATTACATTATTTTCCTCCAGGAAATTCAGACACAGAGATGAAAAAAAAAAAAAAGTCTGGATTCATGCTTGAAAACCTGGGAGACTGAAATGCAGCCACGACAGAAGGAGACAAAGAAAGGGAACCTGGAGGGTCTGAAGACAAAAAGAAATAATGTTCTCAACTTGTCTTCCTTGGCCCACCCTGTTCCAAGACTTCATTGCTTTTAATATTAATGTGAAGGCAAGTTAATATACAAACGTCAACAGAAACTCCGTGCTCAGAGAGTGCCTTGAGGTAACCTCTGATCTTAAAACACTGTGCTGGAGAGAATGCAGAGAAAAATAATAACGTTGAGTTTAACTGATCACATATCATTAATCTATGAAAACTAAGAACTGTCATCTTTATAGAGATGAAGTTCAAGGTCAGCCATTCCTATACTGATCTCTCATCAGGGTCCAGTTACAGGTTACAGCTCTTGCAGGAACCGACCTTCAGGTCAGATGACACACGTGGGTCCTGGCTCAGTCTTGGCTGGAGGCCCTCTCCGCCAGGCCCCATCCTCACTCAGAGGAGCTCCACTGGTGGATCCTTTAGCTTCTGGCTTCCAGAACAACTCTTCTTCTATGACTATTCTAGCAGTTTACCCAGAGCCCCAATGAGTCCTCCTCAAAAGCATGGCATTATTAGATTAAATTAAGCCAAATCAAATTAATATACACTGAAATTATAGAACACTGATTCACTGGTTACTTTGTAGATTTATTGACATTTTGCAATATTTTATATGTGATCACGATAGTTCCCAACCTTCATGCATATTAGAATTACCTGTGGAGCCTTTAAAAAGTATTTATTCGCGGGGCACCTGGGTGGCTCAGTTGGTTGAGTGTCCAAGTTCAGCTCAGGTCATGATCTCACAGCTCGTGAGTTCGAACCCCATGTCGGGCTCTGTGCTGACAGCTCAGAGCCTGAAGCCTGCTTCAGATTCTGTGTCTCCCTCTCTCTCTGCTAACCCACTCTCATCCTGTCTCTGTCTCTCTCAAAAATAAATAAACATTAAAAACAATTAAAAAGATTTATTTGTATACTTCTTACACTTTCTGAAGTGCTTTCTGAGTCACTGAAGTAAACTCAAGCATGTGTTTCTTGAAAAATCTCTATAAGGCAGTTTTTTTGCCCCACAAACATTGAGAGCCACTGGTCTTGGGCATACAAATCACCCCTTATTCTGATTAAAGTGGTGCCATCAACCATTTCTATCAATGTGAGAGCATCATGGTTGGTAAAGAAGCTAATCTCTACAGTATTCTGATATTTGGAGATTGAATTAAACACTCTATATTTTAATTTAAAGGAACTCTTCCAGAACTATTTACCTTATAGGAAATGGTAAAGAGCCCGATTTCAGCAAATATTTTTTATGAATAGGCCCCTAAGATTTAATAAATAACCCCTATGGTTAAAAATGATGATAGTAAACATGAATAGATATTATCCCAAAGAGACAACCAGATGACCAACGGACACATTAAAAGATGCTCAACATCATTCACCATCAGGGAAATACAAACCAAAACCTCACACCTTTCAGAATGGCTTACATGAACAACTCAGGAAACAAGTGTTGGCGAGGATATGGAGAAAAAAGAACCCTCATGCACTGTTGTTGGAAATGCACACTGGTGTAGCCACTGTGAAAAACAGTATGGGGATTCCTCAAAAGTTAAAAATAGAACCACCCTATGACCCAATAATTGCACTACTGGATACTTACCCAAAGGATACAAAAATACTATTTAAAGAGATACAAGCACCCCAGTGCTTACTGAAGCATTATCTACAATAGCCAAACTATGAAAACAGCCCAAGTGTCTATCAACTTATGAATGGATAAAGAAGATGTGGTATGTGTATGTGTGTGTATACATATACTTAGTATATATGTATATGTACGTGTATATGTATACATACATACACATATATACTTACATATAATGGAATATTACTCAGATATTAAAAATGAAATCCAGCCATATGCAATGACATAGATGGAACTAGAGAGTATTACGCGAGATGAAATAAGTCAGAGAAAGACAAATACCATGTGATTTCACTCATAGGTGGAATTTAAAAACAAAACAAGTAAGTAAAGGGGGGGGAAGAGAGTGAGGGGCAAACCAAAAAACAGACTCTTAACTATTGAAAACAAACTGATGGTTACCAGAGGGGAGGTGGGGGTGAGGGATGGGTTAAATAAGTGATGGGGATTAAGGAGCACACTTGTTGTGTGAGTACTGGGTATTGTATGGAAGTGCTGAATCATTATATTGTGCACCTGAAACTAATATTACACTGTATGTTAACTAACTGGAATTTAAATAAAAACTCAAAGTAAAAAAAAAAAATAATCGTAAACATAGTATGTTTAAGTCAAGAAACTACTTTATTCTGTCTTCAGAACTGGTAAGCTGGTGTCAGCTTTCTGGTCAGAAATAAAAAGATATATAAGATAATTGTGTAGCTCCTTCTGCTGCTGAAGGCTAATGAGGAACAGCTAAACTCTTCTATAAGAACTTAATCTAAATAAACCATTCTTAAAATTCTACTTAACCTTCCCTCTTCTCTACAAAATTAGAATTGCATAAATGATTTGGAAATAGTTAAGTGAGAACTTCAATTACTGTCAAAAGTTTAATGGTAATAATTAATCTATTTGCGTAATAAATTCCATTCCTATTTTGGAAAATATCAATGTGATTCTCTCTCTGTTGACCAAAGAGCCTATCAAAGATGAAACAAATCTTTATAATGATTTGAAATTTTAACTATTTTACGTTTTGCTTTCCAACTATGTAACCACAAGCTTTTCAAATAAGTAACCAACAAACTCAATCCCAAGAAAGAAATACATATGAGTAAAGTAAAACATTTTTAATCTTAAAGAGCTACATTTTATATTTGACGTAGTACTTATGAAACTTCTAGTCATCAGAATTATAACGCTGGAGAAAACCTGTCTCTGAACCATTTCTTGGGTTGAAAGTACAGATTTTCCTCAATTTACAATGGGATTATGTCCTAATAAACTCATCCTGAGTTGAAATTATTGAGTCAAAGTGCATTTAATATATCTAACCTATCAAATATCACAGCTTAGGTTAGCCTACTTTAAACATGGTCAGAACAATACACTAGCCTACAGTTGGGCAAAATCATTTAACACAAAGCCTATTTTATAATAAAATGTTGAATGTCTTATGTAATTGATTGAATACATCAATCAATTGAAAGTGAAAAACAGAATAGTTGTGTGCATTGGTTGTTGCCCTTAATAATTGTGTGGCTGACTGGGAGCTGCAGACCCAGTGTCACCAGAGAGTGTCCTGTGGCATATCACTAGCCCAGGAAATTATCAAATTCAAAATCCAAAGTATAGTTTGTACTCAATGCATATTGCTTTTGCACCTTTGTAAAGTTGAAAACTCATAAGTCAAACTTCGTAAGTTGGGGATCACTTGTAGTAAAGAGATTTTTGTGGCACAAATGTCCTGCTATATAATAGATTTATTTATGCCATATATCTGTCTCCAAAAACATTGCCGTCAAAGTAGATTCCCTATCACTCTTATTTTATTACTTATTCATACATTTATTTTATCAATGACACAAACGCTCAACAACACTGGGTGTGAGACACTACACTGATTGAATAGTAGAAGGACCTAGATAGACAATAGCATGGTCCCTAAAGAGCGCAAATTCTACTGGAGGGAGATAAGTGAACCAATAATTTAATAGAGTGTGGACAGTTGGGAAACTTAAATTAAACCTAACTCATTAAGAAAAGTGTAGGAAGTGACTGGTTACTCAGGGGGGATTGAGATTGGAAAGCGGGAACTATGAAAGATTTCATAACACAGGCAACTCAGCTGGGACCTGACCTGTGGATCAAATTCCCCACTCACCTGGAGACCAACGAACGCCTTCACATATGAGTGGGTAGATGAATGAATGAAGGCATGGATGAAAGACTGAGCAACCTAGATTGAAAACTCCAGTTGTGAGGTTTAGAGAAATTTGCATCTTATCAGATGACCTTTAGGAAACAACAAGACCTTAAGAAATAAAGTGTTAATGTTGAGCAACAATGTGCCAAAGGTACAACTATCAGAAGCTGAGGGGTTGCACATGGACTCCCACATAGTTCATCATATTGGAGCTGCCCACTCCTAAGGCTGGCCCTGCTGATACACAGGAGTTTACAGAATAGACTCACTGCTGTTCTGCACTTTTAAGAAGTGTTGACTGCTCTTATAGCCTAATCATTCCATATATTCCTAAATCATCCCCCCCCCACACACACACATACACACACACACATAGGATTGCTGATCTATTTGAAAAATATAGAACAGAAACAATAGAGTCCCTAGTGTCTATTCTAACTCATTTCAGCACACGCACCCAGGGACTTTTGGCTTATATCAAAGTGACACTTCTCCACTTTTCCCTGTTTTGTTAGTATAAAAATACTAAGCAATAGTTAGAGCAAAACGCAGTGAGAACTTTATCAGCCACTCTATATTTACTTACTTACTTACTTGCTTATTTTAATAATACTAAAGGGCAGTCACCCAAGATCTCCCTCATACCTGATGCACAGATGGTGAATCATAAAGAACTAGAATAGAACAGAAGAGGGGAAAGTGACATTTATAGAGCACTGGTCATGATACAAACAGAACACACTTGAAACACAGATGTTAAATGGTTTTCCTTTATTTTATTTTTAGCTACCAACTCTACACAAAGAGAGTTGTTAAAGAGTAATTTTTGAACTATTTAAGAGAACTGATTGGATCTTTCCCATGTTTGTGTGGGCCTCAGAAGACAAAAGCAATGGTTTTAACAATTAAAGACACATTACGAAATGTGAGAACTGCACTGGTTTCTCCCAATTCCCACAATTTTGTTCTCACCTGGACTCGTCTCTCTGGAGCTTGAGTCCATGTTTTAATGTCTGACTCGGGAGAATGAGTATTAAAAAAACTACCTGGAGGGTCAGCTGGGTGGCTCAGTCGGTTAAGCGTCTGACTTCCGCTTAGGTCATTATCTCGCAGTTTGTGAGTTCGAGCCCCGCATGGGGCTCTGTGCTGACAGCTCAGAGCCCGGAGCCTGCTTCAGATTCTGTGCCTCCCTCCCTCTCTCTGCCCCTCCCCTGCTCATGCTCTGTGTCTCTCGATAATAAATAAATGTTAAAAAAAAAAAAAAAAAACCAACAAACTACCTGGAGAATGCCTCTTTTTTTTTTTTTTAATTTTTTTTTTCAACGTTTATTTATTTTTGGGACAGAGAGAGACAGAGCATGAACGGGGGAGGGGCAGAGAGAGAGGGAGACACAGAATCGGAAACAGGCTACAGGCTCCGAGCCATCAGCCCAGAGCCCGACGCGGGGCTCGAACTCACGGACCGCGAGATCGTGACCCGGCTGAAGTCGGACGCTTAACCGACTGCGCCACCCAGGCGCCCCTATTTTTTTTAATTTTTAATGTTTGTTTATTTTCTGAGAGACAGAGCATGAGTGGGGGAAGGGCAGAGAGAGAGGGAGACACAGAATCGGAAACAGGCTCCAGGCTCCGAGCCATCAGCCCAGAGCCTGACGCGGGGCTGGAACTCACGGACCGCGAGATCGTGACCTGGCTGAAGTCGGACGCTTAACCGACTGCGCCACCCAGGCGCCCCGGAGAATGCCTCTTAAATACAATGTCTTCATGAGGTCACTAACCTTCATAGATTCTTAAAAATCTAGAGTTAAATGCATTTTCAGGAGTAATATAATCCAGTTCATATATTTATTCATTCACTCAACACATATTTATTTGAGTGTCTACTATTCCAGCCCATATGGATAAAATTCTAGGGGAAGATACTGGCTTTTTAATTTTTTTTTAACGTTTATTTATTTTTGAGACAGAGAGAGACAGAGCATGAACGGGGGAGGGTCAGAGAGAGAAGGAGACACAGAATTTGAAACAGGCTCCAGGCTCTGAGCCATCAGCCCAGAGCCCGACGCAGGGCTCTAACTCACGGACCGTGAGATCATGACCTGAGCCGCAGTCGGATGCTTAACCGACTGAGCCACCCAGGTGCCCCATATGGAGCTTATACTCTTGTCTTGTCTTGAGACTGAAACAGTTTGGCATCATCTCTATTTCCATAATTTGACCCTTTCCCCCCATTTTCTCCACTGTTTTGAAATTGAGAGTTAATAAAATAAACAAGTAGCTAAAGCAAACTCCACAAGACCACAATGTCCCTAGGTTGCTCACATAAGTCATCCTAGAGGGAAATAAATAAACCTTTGAAAAGGTGATATCAAAAGACCCATAGTTTAATACCAAGAAGCATTCTGTCTAGAGCTGTCAGATTAAAACAATCACAACTGAAACAATAGAAATTTCTCCAAAAGGCATAGCAAGGTCTATTTGAAACTATAAAGGCATAAAATGTTTTTTTTTTTTTTAAGAAAAAATATATCCCTTATAAAAACTGGACCCCAGACAGCATTGTGAAATCTAGTGTTTGTGTTTTAGGATAACTAGTGTTTTGTGATAGCTGGAATTAAATAAGTGGGGTTTATTTAGGGATATTAAAAACATTATGCAATTTAAAATGTTATTTCTATATTCTCTTAACGACTTGGATCTTCATTCTAGATATAAGGAGATAAGTTTAGTGAACATTTATTCTGTTATTCAAAGATTACTTGATAGTTAGATTTTATCATGGCATTTGAAAAACTGACATATTTGAAATCAGAAATACTTGCTTACATTTAAATTATGCCATTTATGTGGAGTGTAATACAGGGCATTCATGTCTCAGTTTTGTCACCTGTGTAATGAGGATTAAAATACTTTTCTAGGGGTGCCTGGGTGGCTCAGTCAGTTAAGCCGATCATGACTTCAGCTCAGGTCATGATCTCGCAGTCTGTGAGTTCGAGCCCCGCATCAGGCTCTGTGCTGACAGCTCAGAGCCTGGAGCCTGTTTCGGATTCTGTGTCTCCCTCTCTCTCTCACCCTCCCCTGTTCATGCTCTGTCTCTCCCTGTCTCAAAAATAAATAAAATGTTAAAAAAAATAAATAAAAAATAAATAAAACCATTTAAAAATACTTTTCTATATAATACAAGATATACTGTATTGTTCTTGGGATTAACACATACATATGTACACATGTAAAACACTTGATGGACCATAAACCACTAAAAAATACACAATAATATGTATTTATTGCATAGGGTATTTTCTTGATTACCTAGGATATTTTCCAATAATTTTATTTTTAAATATAAATATTTTAAATTAAGAATTCACTATATCATTAGTGTTTTTTTAATTTTTCTTAATGTTTTAAAATTTATTTATTTATATTTTGAGACAGAGAGAGAGTGTAAATGGGGGAAGGGCAGAGAGAGAGGGAGAGAGGGGGAGGGAGGGAGAGAGAGAATGCCAAGCAGGGTCTGCACTGTCAGCAAAGAGCCCCACACGGGGCTAAAACTCATGAACTGTGAGATCGTGACCTGAGCTGAAACCAAGAGTGGATGTTTAACCAACTCAGTTACAACTGAGCCACCCAGGGGCCCCAGTTAGTGTTTTGTTTTGTTTTGTTTTGTTTTGTTTTGTTTTGTTTTGTTTTAAAGGGTTTTCTTTTGAAACTATAAATGTTCTGTTTTCTACCTTTAAAAAGAAAAGGGGAATGCTTACTACTTAAAGGCGTATCTTTATGATCATATAAAATAACATTATTCACTTGCAGAAAAACTGTCTGATCATCTGATTATTTCACCGAATCTGTGATTGGTAAAGGTGTGGCTTCAGTGACGTCAGGTGGGAAATGATTCAGTAGTAAACTTAGAACCCAACAGGGATCTGTATGTTGTCAGGTCACAATTAGGACATTACTTTTCTTGTCATAATCACATAGACTCTTTTAATCATGCTTTTTCTTGTCAGGAAAAAAGTATGAACACAAAACAGTATGTATTTCTATTTGCTGTTTATATAATAAATATAAAATTTAAAAATGTATATCTGATGGCACTTAAGAAAAATAACATATCTGGTACCTCAGAATCTTTCACCTACTGTTTCTTGCGCTATCCTGAATTTCATCCTGTTCGTTACTTATGTCACCTAATGCTGTATGCATTTCTAAACAATACCTGGGCTAATTTTGCTTTTTTAAAATGTATATAAATGAAGCCATGCTTTTGACAGATCAAACAGACCAAATACTCCGATATGTAATATTTGATCCATGTGATACTTAACATGCTTGACCCAATGAACATAACACACAGAATACTGTACCAAGTAAGTAAAAAATTCAAATGTTCTCTAAACTGTCTTTCATTTACTTTTTCCTTGCTACTTGGATAATTGCAGTTTTCCTCCATTTCATTTTACTAATTGGAATGCTGTCTTTATGTTACCTTTTCACAGTCAGGTAAAAATTAAAGATACTTCATACCTAGAGTGTGGGTTGGGCATGTAGGTAATACTAAAATGAGCATGGGGAGAGTTTCATACTCACAAGGGATATTGCAATCGATAACTACTTCATTCTTTGACCTAAAGATAGTAAAGGGAAATGTAGAACCGTGGATGTAATGGTATCCGAACATACAGAAATTTGAACCTGTGGTACATGAGATCATAAGCCCTCAAAAATTACCTAAAAAAGTTCCTGCGCTAATCAACTACATTACTTGCTTCAATTATCAACCTCATCTACAAGTCTGAAAGGGAAAGAACTTGATTTTATTTTCTGCTATCACAGTGGAGATGTGTGAAAATAGACACTCCCCAAGGTATATTCAACACCTGCACAAGATCTCTTCAAAGGTGAATCTACTTAGCTACAACTACACTTGAAGTGAAAATGGTAGACAAGTATTGCCTAAATGTAAGTACCTATTTATCAATTTAAGACTGAACTAAAAGGTCAATAGGAAGATATTTGATTGTAAGGTATTAGTATACCATATGTGATTTCATTTAAGATATAAAAATACATACTAACCATAAAGATAAAGAACTTTGAGAACAGAAAAAAAAGGCTTCTACTTTTAATTGCGAATATGTCAATCACCTCATTTATGATTGCAGAAGAAATGATTTAGAAAGAGAATCGCTTGTGTTAAAAAGATCACACTCTTAATTTTTTTAAATGTTTATTTGTTTTTGAGAGAGAATGAGATAGAGCACAAG
This sequence comes from Lynx rufus, assembly GCF_022079265.1. Lineage (NCBI taxonomy): Eukaryota > Metazoa > Chordata > Mammalia > Carnivora > Felidae > Lynx > Lynx rufus. Next base: position 3,031,609 of record NW_025814840.1, on the reverse strand, counting down.
CAGAGAAGGGACAGAGAGAGGGAGACACAGACTCTGAAGCAGGCTCTAGGCTCCAAGCTGTCAGCACAGAGCCCGAGGTGGGGCTCAGACCCACAAACAGTGAGATCATGGCCTAAGCCAAAGGCAGAGGCTTAACTGACTGAGCCACCCGACTGCCCTCCAAAAATTGCCAACACTCTTAATGGCATTTTCTCAAAAGTGAGCTATATAAAGTCTTAAAAATTCTACACTATTGATAAAATTACCCCCTCTTTTTTCATGGGAAACAGGTTATCTCTAGTAAGGCCCTTTAGTATTTTTTTTTTCTTGTATCATTTAACTGTTTTCTTCTGCGTCAGCAATTTGTATACATTCTCTTTATTCTTCCTGATTTCGTGTCTCTTTTCCTGTGGTATTCTTCTTACATGGCCTTCTCTGTATTCCCGTCCCCAGTCCAGCCTCTAACTTCTCATGTACTGTCTCCCTGCCTATGTGGGGATTTGGCTGTGCTGGTAGACACCGGCACCCTTGGGTGGTGAGTGGAAATACTTTAAAACCATGGCTGCAAATAAAAGGAACTTGGCCAGATGTCTATTAGCAATGGTAATCTAGTCATATAAAGAAAAAAAATGGCTATTTTCAAGCAATAAAACCAACAGAAAAAGACAAGGGAAGAAAGGAATGTCGGAAGCAGTTACAAATACAAGAATGCACTGAACAAACAGTAGGTTTGCTTCTATTCTGTGAAAATCTAATTAGCAAATATATATTTACAGTGTGAGAATATAAAACATACCAAATTGTACACATACAGATATCCCCAGAACAATATGTGAATACACTGTAATATAAAGCCTGGTTGAAGAGAGCCACGTTTCTGGAACTCTAGATACAGAGGTTCTCAAAGTCTCTTAAAAGCTGGAAATGACCCACAGACGTTGGCCGCCCTACAGGTTTGGTTTAAATAAGCCACCCAGTGCACACCCCAACTTCGAGCTGAACTACTTTAATTGGGACATAAATCCAGTGAGGTTTTCCAGCTCTTGATTTTGGTACTCCCAATATAGCAATTTCCTATGAATTACCATTTTCCAACTCAGAGGGGCAGACATCTCAAGTTTCTCTGGGAGCTGAATACTGTAAAACTCAGCCTTTATTAAAGTTTTGAATGAAAGTTCTAATCAAGCTATACTTCATTAAGTGGCTGACCCCCTACCTTAGGATAAGGGAGGTTTTCTTGCAGTAATTAAAGCTCGCCCTCGGAGCAGATGTTAATAACTAGATAGAGAAAAGAAACTGTAATGTTTTTTACTTGCTTTCTTTAATAATCTGACAGTTGTAGGTTAACCAATGGCTTCATGCTCCTATTTTCAACACCATCAGGTTCTCCCAGCAATACGTATTTTTAAAAAGCAATTTTAAAACCTGAGGGAACCAACGCGGTACAATTACTTGTCAGTCCTTTGCCCCCGTTAGCACGGCCACCTTAACAGATAACACGCCAGATAAGAGCTGCAGCCAACTTCCATAGGCTCCCGGGGGCAAGCTCTTGCTTTTTGCTGATTAGCTCCATTCAATTATGTCCTGTTAATTGTTCGTGCGCTAAAGCTCATTCGGTGAAAAAATAATATTGCTTTCCTGTGGGCAGAGCACTTGAGACTTGAAAAATAGCCACTTCATCTCTGCCTCAAAGGCACAAGTGAGTTAATCGGGTGATATGTAGAAAACCCCAGTAGATTTGTGCAAACACAGCCTTGTCCCAAGAGTGGAGAGAAGGATCAATAAAACTGATAGCTAACTCAAGTCGGAAATGAAAGTACTCCCAATTTTTCCTTTAAGGCTAATTTTCAGGAAAATTAGACCCAGTTTTACAGTATTTATTATGCTCACACAGGTCACATAATTGTCACTTAAAAAGGGTCAGCCTTTGCCATTCCATTACGTGGGGAGGGGATGGAGTAGATTCAATCTGGACATTTTCCCGAAACTAAATTTTGGCAAGGTATGGGAAAGAAAATGAGCCACGCAGATTCTATCTATTGATGGCATTGTCCTAACAGTGGAGAAACGGAGTCTCCTTCATTTAGCATAGCCTGACTGAGTGCCTACTGTGTTCAGGGCCTCGTGCTGAGTAAGGAGGATGCGGTGGTCCCTGACCTCAAGGGGCTCGGGTCTGCTGGAGCAGAAAGAAAACTCCAAATAACTAACGCGTACTGGATATTTACTCTGCGCCTCTCAAGGGCTTGCTCTACATTCATCGCATGACTTCACCTTTTCAACAGTCTTCTAGACCATAGTTCATCCCATGTCACAGGTGTGGAAACTGTGCTCGTAAACGTTGTTTCCTCCTGAAGCCGGTAAGTAGCCAACGCTATGGTTTGCATCTAAACGGGATCTGGCTGCACGGCCCGGACGGACTCCTAACTACCAGCAGCACTTAGGTGACACAGCCCCTACAGGCACAAAGCTCTGTTACGCGCTGAGACACGCACTGAATTGTGTCCCCTCAACAGTCCACGTTGAAGCTACAGCTCCCAATGCTGTCATACATGGAGAGGAGGCCCCTATGCCTTTAGGTGTAGATGAAACATGACACTGGGATCCTCATGATGAGATTAGTGTCCCATGTAGAAACCTAGAGAGCTTGCTTCCTTTCCCTGTCTCTCCTGTGAAAGCACGGAGAAAGGGCTATGTGAAGACGCAGCCACGTGCAACCCAAAACCCCATCATTGGGACTTGCGGTTTCTAGAACTGTGAAAAAATAAATTTGGTTGTTTAAACCACCACTCTATGATGTTTTCTTATAACAGCACGATGACACCAGTTCCCTAATGACAAAGTTCAAATTTCAGTTACCATGGCATTTTAACTGTGAATACTTACATGAAGTACAACATTTGCTACTGTTCTTTAGCCCCAAATCTCAAGTAAACAAGAGATGTACCTCATGATCAGTGACCAATCATGCCATTTCTTACAAAGTCCTCCCACGACTGATCAAAGCAGGTCCACTGCTCAGTTCATACACAGATAGGGAAATGTGCAGTTATGCGACCTCCTTGTTCTCCAGTGACAAGTCCAAATGATAGTGTCCAGACATGGGACGTAGACTCAGTCAGTTAAGCGTCCAATTTGGGCTCAGGTCATGATCTCCCAGTTCGTGGGCCCGAGCCCCGCGTCTGGCTCTGCACTGACAGCTGAGAACCTGGAGCCTGAGTCATCAGATTCTGTCTCCCTCTCTTTCTCTGCCCCTCCCCTGCTTACACTCTCTCCCTCTCTCAAAAATAAACATTAAAAAAATTAAAATAAGATAATGCCCAGACAAAGATGATTGAAATGACCAGATGGAGGACACAGAGGAAAGCAGAGCAAAGACTCACAAACGAAACCAAAAACAAAGCAAGTGAAGTCTGAACTGAATGAAAATGTGGCCACAGGAGAAACAGCTGAGTATGGGGACACAGACGCTGCCACCGTTCTAGGGACCCACGGCTTGCAGCCAAAGCCACATAGCAAAGACGGACTTACCAATCAGCATAAGAGAAGCAAGTGTCTGTAAAAAAACCCCAGCAAACAAAACCAAAAGCTTTACATTAAAGAAACTCACAGAGATACTTCATAACGTTAAAGCACAAATACAAGTTTCGGAAGCTTAGGAAGGTCCAAACTCATAATTAGGACAATTTGTCAAGGCACAGACAAGATGCTCTCTAGATAATAGTCTGTAAGATGAGAAGAAAGTAGGCGCCATCCAGATTGCTCTTAATACGTTTTTTACAAAAACCTCAATTCTTAATTTGAATGAAATCAAAAGAGAGGACTGGCCAGCAAACATGAAAGCGTCGCTGAGAAATGAAAAAGGATAACGTGAACAGTAGAGCCGGAAGCAAAGTCTGAGTTGAGAGTCAGAAAAAAAATAAAAGCTGATTTTAATTTTTTAATTGTCAGTTAAACTACAGTGGGCTCAATAAATATTATTTTTACTATTTTTAAACTCTCCAGATGAATCTATAAATTATAGTAAGCTGTTTAAAATTATGTCTACAAAAAATTTTAAAGATCATGGAATAATCATAATTCTTCCCATCGATTGTGATTATATGACATGGTTTTCACTTACATTGTCATTTTTTTGTGGTCCCTTGCACAGCAAGGATTGCCAGGATTCATTTATATTTGGTTGTTTACAGTGAAAGACACCCAGTTTAGTATCAATAGGAAAATGTTATTAAAGAAAGAACAGTACTAAATTAATTTTAAGATAAATTTATTTTACTATACATGTTTCTCCATCATCTTGCTCAAAACATTCATGGGAAAGGCTTCCCCGATGGTCATGTAATCATTGTCAGTAAAAATAATGACTTCGTGTATTGATTAGTCAATGTAAAAATTCCTAAAATGTGCAAGGTACGGCTGTATTGTTCTTGTACACAACTAAAGCCATCTTACCAATGTTCTTATTATAATCATACCTTACTTTTATAAATGTTTATTTATTTTTGACACAGAGAGAGACAGACTGTGAACGGGGGAGGCTTAGAACAGAGACACAGAATCTGAAGCAGGCTCCGGACTCCAAGCCGTCAGCACAGAGCCCAGCGTGGGGTTCGAACTCACAAACCACGAGATCATGAACTGAGTCAAAGTCGGACACTTAACCAACTGAGCCACTCAGGCACCCCTGTAATTATACTTTAAGATACATATTTCCTATTACTATGTATACTGAACGCAAGCATTTTCCATAACAGAGGTTTAAAACGGTATGGGGATTTGTAAGGCAACATACAGTTATGTTGGGAAAAATCAGTGTGTGCCATACTCTGGAGAAAAATGGAGAATGGCCGCTCACTGGTGAGAGAAAACACTGATGCTGCCAACCTGGGGATACTTTCAAATACACTTTGAGAGTTTGAGAAAGTAATCGAATCTTTGTTTTAATCCCTGATACATCCCAAGCCCAAGTACTCAATGAATAACTCTTCTAAGGGATGTTTGAAGGAGACCAGGATCTGATACCCCTACTACTGCAAAGACCCTACCTTTTCTCTCTCTTCTCACTTCACAGCAATCCACCTTCCCTCGTCCGATTGGAGCTGTGCCATATCTGCTTTTCTCCCAGCACATCAAATTCTGCCGTTCTCTCTCCCTAGAACACCCTTCCCCAAGATATGTAACTGCTTCACAAACGTGGTAACTGCTTTACATCCTACAAGCCAGTATTACAACACCTTGCCTTCAGTGTTGATAACATCTCCGTTGCTGGGACTTACATCTTACAGGAAATTAAGAAGAGTCCTAAAACAGCAAGGGCTGCTTGGGTTGCTTAATTATTTCTAGATGAAAAGTCATTAAGTGTTACTAAGCATGATGTTAATAACTTTTACAATTTAGGGCAAATAATCTTTCTTAAACTGAACACCTTGCCTTATGCCATTCCGTACCCACATGACCACCAAATACTATTAGAGTCATCTTATTGACAGAAAATTTCAGGTGAAAAGAATGTACCTGACTTGCCCAAAATCACTTAATAAGAAGTGATAGAGCCCAAAGCTGAAATTCAACTGCCTGACTCCAACTTGGGCTGATTCCATCATGTCTCGGTGTCCATTAGATCTGCCATATTGATCCAAAAATTACCTCCTGCTTAAATTAGGTGTTTTGGATGACTCTGGCAATTTCCTGGGTTCTATCGTTTATTATCTATGATAGATAAAGTACTATTTGGAGTATAGGGTTTTGCAAATGTTCAGGACCAACATTATGGAAATGGTTTAAACACTTGTGGCAGCCAAATGTCTTCTTTGAAGAATTGTCTTCCCCAAGAAAGTTAATTAGATATGCTATATGGATAACAGTTAAAAGTACCACAATATTAGTTGCTGTACAACTCTAAGTTATACTTACTAATCTGTTGAAGATCCAAATTTGTTAAAGGCAGACAAAACACACAAAAAAACTTGCTTTTCCTATCCCAAGGGATTGTTGTAAGAGTCTGATGAGTTAATTTGCATGAAAACACTTTGCACTCTGTACAGATGTACATTATCATGTGGCAACTTAGTGTTAAAAAACAAAAAAAAACTAGGGGCACCTGGGTGGCTCAGTCGGTTAAGTGTCTGACTTCAGCTCAGGTCATGGTCTCGCAGTCCGTGAGTTTGAGCCCCACGTCGGGCTCTGTGCCGACAGCTCAGAGCCTGGAGCCTGCTTTGGATTCTGTGTCTCCTTCTCTCTCTGCCTCTCCCCCCCTTGTGCTCTCTCTCTCTCTCTCTCTCTCTCTCTCAAAAATAAATAAACATTAACTAAAAAAAAACAAAAACAAAAAACTAAACTAAAAAACAACAGGAACAAAATACAAAAGTCTTTCTCTTACTACATTTGGGGAAATAGCTAAAAACTCAGAAAGAACAATATTTATAGGTATACATCATTGGTAAATATTCAATGACATAGAGGGAAATGTATATATATATATTTCCATATACATACCAACATACTGGATTCTTCTCTATTTCAGCCCTAGCAGCCAGCTACAAGGCTGTCTAAAACCTACAAGGCAGCTGTCTAAAACCTCTAGAATCCAGTATTTATTGTGCAGGCAAAATAATGGTACCCCCCCCCCCCGCAAGTGTCCATGCCTTAATCTCCAGAACCAGTGAATATGCTACCTTACATGGAAGTGTTACCTTGCTTTGTGGGTGTGATTAAGTTAAAAGTGTTGAGATAGGGAGAATGTCCTGAATGTCAAGGGGGTGGGCAATTAATCACATGAGTCTTTGAATGTAGTAAGCCTTTCTTGGCTGTGGTCAAAGAGGAAGATGTGATTGTAGAAACAATGGCCAGGAAAATCTGACATGGCTGGTTTTGGAAATGGAGGAAGGGGGCCTGGGGCCAAGGGATGCGGTGGCCCCTAGAAGCTGGAAAAGCCAAGAAAATAGATTCTCCCTTAGAACCTCCAGGATGGAACACAGCCTTGCTAACATGTCATGTTAGCCCCTGAAACGTATCTAACTGTGACTGACAGACCACTAATACGACACATTGGAATTGTTTTGAGCCACTAAATGTGAGGTAATTTACTACAGTAACAATAGATAAGTGATATGGCTAGAGAATATTTATTTTTTTTATTTTTTTTTTTAATTTTTTTTTTCAACGTTTATTTATTTTTGGGACAGAGAGAGACAGAGCATGAACGGGGGAGGGGCAGAGAGAGAGGGAGACACAGAATCGGAAACAGGCTCCAGGCTCTGAGCCATCAGCCCAGAGCCTGACGCGGGGCTCGAACTCACGGACCACGAGATCGTGACCTGGCTGAAGTCGGACGCTTAACCGACTGCGCCACCCAGGCGCCCCATAGAGAATATTTATTTTTAATGCTTATTTTTGAGAAAGAGAGAGAGAGAGTGACAGAGAGAGAGAGGCAGAATATGAGTGGGGGAGGAGAAGAGAGAGAGGGAGACCCAGAATCCAAAGCAGGGTCCAGGCTCTGAACTGTCACCACTGAGCCCAATGCAGGGCTTGAACTCTGGAACCACGAGATCATGACCTGAGCTGAGGCTGGACACTTAACTGACTCAGCCACCCAGGCACCACTAGAGAATATTTTTTGTACAAATTACATCATGCACATGCACACAATATAGCAAAATCTGATGTACAAGTTAAAACCAAAAGTATGACAAAAAATGAAAAAAAATTAATGTCACTTAAAGCTTTTCTATATTAAGTATTTGAGAAAATTTGACTTATTTTAAAATGCCATGGCATTTTATATATTCCCTTCAAAAATATGAAGAAACAAATAGTTTCTCCAGTTGCCATTCACCTGAGAGCAACATTTATTGACTGATGGATTTAAAAGTTTATTTATTTATTTTGATAGTGAGAAAGAGAGAGCGCAAGGGAGGGGCAGAGGGAGAGGGACAGAGAGAATCCCAAGCAGGCTCTACACTGTCAGCCCAGAGCCTGACGTGGGGCTCGAACTCACGGACCGCGAGATCGTGACCTGGCTGAAGTCGGACGCTTAACCGACTGCGCCACCCAGGCGCCCCTGAAAGCAACATTTTAAACTTGTCATTCTATCCGCATTAAAAAATGGCATCAGTATGTCTCAGTCAGTCCCAACTACACCCAACATAACCCAGCCTCACAAGAACCCAACTTACATCTGACAGCGGATGCTCCCCAGGATGTGTGGTGACAACGCATGTCCAAACCAGAGAGCTTTGGCCTTATCTCTCCTGTCCTAAGGAGATTCTACCCTCATGGCGGCATTTTACATTTGTGAACACAGTGGGGAAGATACAGTATACATGACAGTGCATAGATATTGTCTTCTATTGATAGGAAGGACGATGAATAGTGTCAAAAGTGACTCAGGTTATCAATGTGGAAGTTAAAATTAAATACACAAAAGCATAGAAAGAAATGTCATTGTTCAATGTTGCAGCTCATGTTTCCTTGGGGATGTATTCTTGACATAGCCTCACTCACCTGCAGAAGGTGGGCTCAGGTGTGATGGCTGCGATTCCCATTTCCCGCCCCCAGAGAATGCCCATTGTGGATGGGGAGACAGAGGAAGACAAACTGAGAACTCTAAAAGCAACCCCCAGAGACCCTTCACGCAGGACAAGAATCTTCTTCAATTCTGACATCTACAGGGGTAAGTACAGCTCTCTTGGCCGGCACTACAGGAGCCTAGAGACACTTCCTCATCGGCATCTTGCTTGCTGTCAAGAGGACAGAAGGAAATGGAAGACAAAAAGATTCTTTACTTGTGTGCTGCCTCAGACAAGGAAGCGATGGGTCAGGTGCAAGACGATGGGGGAAGGCCAGAGTTCACATTGGAGAGAGGGAAATGAGGAAGGCCCTCAAACAGAATCAGCAACCACGAACCTAACTAGGGAGAAGGGACAGGAAATGAGGCACGCAGAGAAGCCAGGTGACTTCCTTCTATTCACAGGGCAGAGACCACCAGTAGGTGTCGAAAGGGTGGTCTGAACTCAAGGCAGAGTCACATGAGAAACCAAGAGAACACCAGAATTTCTAAGGGAAGGATGATATAGGAACAGAGATGTGTGAGGGAATCCTTAAAATGCCCTGCTTTCTGTTACAGTCTGACTGTTCTCAAGCTCCTATTTCACAATTCTTGAGTGTCCTCGCCCTAAGGGCAAATGGCGGTTGGTTGCAAATCTATAAAAAGACAGTGTTAAACAAAAAAGAGAGAGAAATTATACCAATGTGGGTAAGAGAGAGGAGATATGGATTGAGATAGTAATTGAGTCTTCAGCCATTTGGGTTATTTATATTTTTAGATTTAATGCAATTTTTAAAAATGAAAATAATGGGGCACCTGGGTGGCTCAGCCGGTTAAGCATCTGACTTCAGGTCATGATCTCACGGTTCATGGGTTTGAGCCCCACATCGGGCTCTGTGCTCACAGCTCAGAGCCTGGAGCCTGTTTCAGATTCTGCGTCTCCCTCTCTCTCTTCCCCTCCCCTCCCCTGCTCACGCTCTGTCTCTGTCTCATAAATAAACAAACATGAAATATATTAATTAATTAATTAATTAAAAATGAAAATCATGTTGAAAAATATTTGTGAAATAAGTTGCTTTAAATGTTTGCATTTAGGAAATTAAGACATTTTTATATACATCAAATAAAAAATATGACACAATAGGGTCGATCTAGTCATGAGATGATTACAGGATTTAATTACAGAATTTGTGTGTACAACACCTAAGTGGGGCCAGTTTCCTGATTCTCCCTGTCCCCCTGCCCCTACCACATCCACAACAGTGTGTGAAATTATTAAATATGGAAGAGGTAGGAGAGAACAGTGTAAGAGTGGGAAAGCCCACAGGAAGTGCACGACCCTGCTCACGGGGACCCCTCACTTCCTGGCTTATGTTCACCTTTTGCACATTTTGCCGACTTGTGCACATGCGATGTTTATTCCAGTCTCAGTTTCGGAGTAAAAATAACGCTGATCTTTAGCGTTAGAATTGCTTTTACATAAAAACCCTCCATTCAGTCAGGAACTACTATGGACCGGAGAGTAATGGGGAGTTTCGCATTTATACGATCTTTATATATTAGAGTTAATATGAGACAACCTCAGTAAGTCAATGGTAACTTGGAGAAGTTTACACTGTCTAGGGCAAAGAGCCCTTCTCCCAAAGCCAGTATTCAGGGGACGGGAAGGCCACCACGCACACCACGTCCACGCTGCCCCATTTTGGTTTCTGTGAAAAGACCCGCCAAATGATCAGAATTTTCAAGGTGAAAACTCTACCTGGAAACGTTTTTCTCTCGCCAAGAATGGAAACATGACTGAGGGGCTCTCTACGTAAAACTTCACTCAAAATGAGAGAAGAGACCACAGATAAAATGATGTCCTCTGGTCAGATTAGGAAGCCAGGCACTTCAATTCTCTTAGAAATCCAACCTCTACATGGAATTCAGTGAAAGGCTGACTTTTTTATCAGTTCAGTTAAACGGCCCTTTTGTCTCTCGAGTTATACATTTCAATCACGACATGAACAAAAACCCACATTGAATCACTAGGCAGAGATTTTAAAAGTCAGTATTTTGGGGAAATAAAAATGTATTTTAAAGTAATATCATCATACGCAAACGTTGAGGTTTTTTACTCAATCCGCAAGACTTACGTGAGCAAAACATTATTCAAACCAAGAGACACAATGATGATGATGTATTACGAGCATGTGAATTGTGCTGCCCTCAGAGGGACAATAAACAATTACTCTCTGTGAAAGAAAACATTGACTGTGGCAATTACTAAAACTCCTTCCCCTGCACTCTCAGTATAGTCAACATTATTAAAACATTTGGAAAATATAAATTGGCACTCCTGTTTTTGTTCATTTTTTAAAAGTGAAAATTGTGGGTAATGTGTGACCCGAAGGCAGATATTCATTATAACAGTCAAACATCATAAAGTAAACTTCAAATGTTATGTATTCTCCATAAATTACTCTGCAACGACAAGTAGGCTCATAAACTTGCACACGAGCAGAGAAATATTTCTCATGGAAAAATGGTATGTTTAAGACATTCCACGTGGATGTCTCAGGAAAAGGCGTTTTCAGCATACGGCCCCATTACCTACGCTTCATAAAGAATGCATCTATCTAATTTAATTTCGCTGAGAACAGATTCTCAGCAGTGCAATTTGTATTTTGAGGACATCACTTAAGAATCATGGCTTGCAATGTATGGCCGTCCAATGAAGAATAATCTGTAAACAAAATCTCCATCTATCAACAAAGGCCATTAAAGGCCATAAAATAACCCATCCTTGACTGATTAATGCTACCACTAAAAGAAATTTCAGGCTATTAACATCTAGAAAATATACTGCTACTGTGCTTGTGTTTATTATATAAATCACATAGTTATATGTGCGGGGATAAAGCAATTTGCTTTCTTAACTACCTCCCCCACCCTGATTACTTTAACATTTTTGTATGAAAGACACTTTGAAGAATACTAAATATTTATAGAAAGTAAATAACTCCATTTGCTCCCTAGGGAAAATGTGTGCAAAGACAGAGCTTTTTATAACGAATTAGATAGCTAAATTTGGCTTAACACTTCTCATGTAGTTCTATTATTTTCATATACTTATGACATTAAAATAATTTCTTTAAATATTGTTTCAGGGGTGCCTAGGTGGCTCAGTCACTTAAGCGTCTGACTTTGGCTCAGGTAATGTTCTCACGGTCCGTGAGCTCAGGCCTCACTTTGGGCTCTGTGTTGACAGCTCAGAGCCTGGACCCAGTGCTTCTGATTCTGTGTCACCCTCTCTCTCTTCTCCTCCCCACCTTGTGCTCTGTCTCTGTCTCTCTCTTTCAAAGATAAATAAAAACATTGAAAAAATTAAATATTGTTTAAAAAACTTCATCTTCCTTTGCATTTCTTGGTAGTTCCATCTGTGATATTGACAGTGTGTTGGGTAAAATCACTATAGGGAATTATTAGCTATCGCATTCATGTTTATCTCACTCCATTGGTTTTGTTACGACCATAACCTTCACGGCCACGGGTCACTCCTCCTCCTTCTAGGGAATGTGTAAAGCTTGGTCAGAGCACAGCTGTGCAAGGTGAAAGGGGTCTTAGGGCAGATGCTGATTCTCTCAAAGAATCTCTTCAGCATAGCTAGGTACTAGCTCTTGGGCCTTAAAAACTACTGGCTTTGTGTTTATCCTAAGATTTTACTTCTTGAACTTGTTTTTAAAACACCTGGCATCTCAAAAATACTTTCTTACGCTGTTTAGTACAAGGCACCACGTGAACATTTTACAGACATCATCTCCTTCTACCCATATACGAATCCCATGACATAGGTACATTTCAGCCATTTTACAATTTAAAGAAAATTAAGTTCAAGAAGCTAACTTGCGCAAAGTCACAAAGCTGGCATCTGGCACACCATGATTCAGAACCAGGTCTGTGTTGATCCCAAAGTGTATACTGTTAACTACGTTGGTCCAGCCCTCAGTTTTAGCCCCTGTGGCCAAGAGCCCCTCCCCTTCTCCCCGGCTTTCCTCGCCCTGTCTGGTAAAACATTCCCACTTAGCCGACTCAATCTTTCCATTACTTTGCCCTCTGACTAGAGTTACGTTGTGCTACACAGGTTCTTATGGGACTTTTCTCATAAGAACAATGATCGGGGCACCAGGGTGGTTCAGTCAGTTGAGCGTCCGACTTTGACTCAGGTTATGGTCCATGATGACAGGGCAGAACCTGCTTGGGATTCTCTCTCTTCCTCTCTCTCTGCCCCTTCGCCCAAAAAGAAATAAGCATTAAAGAAAATAAAATAACGGTAATGATAAGAAAAAGGGAGTAACTGAAGAAGGAGAGACCCTAAGGCTTGGGACCTGGGGAAGATTTGGGAAGGAGAGAGCTGGTGAATGGCCAACAGAAAGGTATCTTCTCGGACAAGATGTTGTATTACTTGAGAAGTACATGTAAGGGACATGACTTTTTGTCTGTTTTTCTTTTTGTTCTGTTTCATGTTGTTTCTATTTCTTGTCTCTGCTGTTTGCTTCTTTAAATGGCAACTCTGTTTCAGGACAGAACAATACAGGTGCATGACTTCTGGAACTCTCTGTAAACATAATTTTGTCAAAACATCCAAGGGGATAATAACTGATATAAGACATAGCGACCAATGTGAAGTACAGCACACAAAAACCAAAAGGAAACAGAGTCACCTGGGTTGCTCAGTCGGTTAAGCATCCGACTCTTAATCTTGGCTCAGGTCCTGATCTCACGGTTTGTGGGTTCAAGCCCTGCACCAGGCTCTGTGCTGACAGTGTGGAACTTGCTTGGGATTCTCTCTCTCTACCCCTGCTCTGCCCACATGCACTCTTTCTCTCTCCCTCCAAATAAATAAACTTAAAAAAAAAAGGAAACGAACACAATGTCACATTGTTTCTTTCCGCTGAGGCATTGAAGTTTTGATTCTGAGTATTTGCAATCCCCATTTCGAAAGCTGGTAATTCTCTGTACCATTTTCCATGTGTGTTTAGGCACTGTGGGGCCTCTTTGCAAACATCAGCAAGAACATGATGATATTCTAGATCAGGAATGTTGATGTTTTTATGCTTTTTTCTAACTTCGATACCTACAGTGGAGGAAATGAGGGTGAGGGCAAGAGTAACCAAGCGCCTGTCCTCAGAAGCACCTTCTCTGATGCCTTTAGAGTCTGTTAGCATGTGCTTTTAAAGTTGTCTTTACAAGAAAAATTCCCTTTAGATATTTAGGCTTATTCCTCCCTCGGGAGCATTGTTTTGCCTAAAGAGTATAATCAGCAGCTGAGTCTGCAGGCTGGGATCACGGCCTCCAGGAAGGGCATGTCCAAGGGAGAGAGTTCAAGGGTCTATTTGCACAGTGACAGGACGCAGAAGGCAGCCAGGCATCTGGGACACAAGGACCAGTGTCAGGAGGCGACCAAATCAAGCTCTAGTGACTCTGCATGGTAGCAAACACCTTGGGGGAGTCCCAACCACACCCAACCCAGATGGGCGAATAGCCTAGTAAATGGGCATCTGACCGACATTTCACATCTGACATGTGACATCAGTCTTCCTAGTTTAGCCATATACCTACTCTTTTTGTACTTAGAACTCTCTCCAGTAAGAAGAAAAAAAATAAGAAGAAAGAGGACAAAAGAATAAATTATATGACCGATTGATACCCCCCTTTCTTAGTTATCCCTCTTGTATAGTATTCTACTCTCCAAAGCACTTAAACAACCACAGAAACAAACACAAAAACTAAAGTCATGAAAATGGTTCCATCATCATTTATTAAATTTCTTTTCTTACGGTCTTAAGGTCTTCGTCTTCAAAAAAGTCTTAAAATGCTTTGGCTATTTCTATACAGTGGTTCTAGCGGGTTGGGAGAGTATGAAGAATTACATAATCTTCAAAATAGAAGAGGCAAAAAATGAAATAAAATGAACAATGTAATACAATTAGTTATCTTAGACTTAACAAAAAATGCCTATCTTGTGAAGGCCTTCTGTGTGTAATGAAATACGAGACATATTTCCAAAGCCTTAAAAAACAGCTTGCTCTTTTTTTTTTTTTTCAACGTTTATTTATTTTTGGGACAGAGAGAGACAGAGCATGAACGGGGGAGGGGCAGAGAGAGAGGGAGACACAGAATCGGAAACAGGCTCCAGGCTCCGAGCCATCAGCCCAGAGCCCGACGCGGGGCTCGAACTCCCGGACCGTGAGATCGTGACCTGGCTGAAGTCGGACGCTCAACCGACTGCGCCACCCAGGCGCCCCGTTTACTTTCATTTAAAAAAAAATTTTTTTTTAATGTTTATTTATTTTTGGGACAGAGAGAGACAGAGCATGAATGGGGGAGGGGCAGAGAAAGAGGGAGACACAGAATCGGAAACAGGCTCCAGGCTCCGAGCCATCAGCCCAGAGCCCGACGCGGGGCTCGAACTCACGGACCGCGAGATCGTGACCTGGCTGAAGTCGGACGCTTAACCGACTGCGCCA
This sequence comes from Lynx rufus, assembly GCF_022079265.1. Taxonomy (NCBI): domain Eukaryota; kingdom Metazoa; phylum Chordata; class Mammalia; order Carnivora; family Felidae; genus Lynx; species Lynx rufus. The sequence continues at coordinate 3,016,576 of NW_025814840.1, read as the reverse complement.
CCCAGGCGCCCCAAAAACAGCTTGCTCTTGATGTCAGCTGGGGTCATGGTCTCCTGGTCTTGAGTTCAAGCCGCAAATCAGGGTTTGCACTGAGTGTGGAGCCTGCTTGGGATTCTCTCTCTCTGCCCCTCCCCCACAGGTATGCGGACTTTCTCTCTCTCTCTCTCTCTCTCTCTCTCTCTCAAAATAAACATATACATATATAATTTGGTACTACAGACAGTGGCATGAAAACGTACTTAAATTTAGCTATTCACTAGCACAAAACTATCACCAACAGAAGATCTACTTTTCTCTTTGCATTGTTAAACTTTTTTTTTTTTTTTTTTTTGAGAGACAGTGAGAGAGAGTGTACATGCTGGGAAGAGGGGCAGAGGGAGAGAGAGAGAGAGACAATTTGTCTGACATAGGGCTTGATCCCTTGACCCTGGGATCATGATCTGAGTCAAAACCCAGAGTCAGATGTTCAACTGACTGAGCCACCCAGGCGACCCTGCATTTTTAAACTTCTAAGAATTGTTCTTCCATCAAGTAAATGACTAATTTTTATTTACCTAGAATAATTTTAGATCAAGTTGGGTTGGGAGGACAAATGATACTTTCTTATAGATAGTAAAACTAGCAACCTTTAGAGAAAGCCATAATTTTAAAATTTGGAAAACAAAAAGCAAACTGTAATTTATGGTTCTTTTTTTTTTCCTAAAAGATGAGAGAAAAGCTTTCCCTCTGACTTACTTGTATGAGGTAAACACAACTCACTGTGGAAAGACACTGTCTTGTGTGACCCAACAGTTGGGCAAAAGCTGTACTGATATGGGATATAAAGTATTAATTTATACAGCAGAAAAGCTAATTTGAATGCATTCGGTTGAGTTCCAAGCAAGTTTCTTATTACTATTAGTTTTACTTTGTAATGTCCATCTTAATATTTATGTTTTCAGTATTTCTTTTTAACATTAATTTTCTGGCCCTCAGAGGCAAGGGCATGAGTGGACAATCGTATTATACAATAATCAGTGAAACTCCAGCTCTTTGTACACCAGAAGGGGGTAGGAGATTTTGTGTGATTCACTGCCCTATCCCTAATACCTACAAGAATGCTGGCCACAAATAAAATAAATAAGTCGACAAGGAATATATAGTTATTGATTCTTTAACTAGAATACTTACTCTATGCAATATTACTAGATTTCTGTGTGAAGGATTTAGTTGCCCTTAGCCATTAAAAAAGTCACCTGAATATTTATTTTCTTGTGCTTAATTGCTTCCTCTAAAACAGCAACGGGTCCTTAAACATCAAATGAATCTACTTACATCTTTTTTAGCTTCTCATAGGTTTCTCAGTTGCATGACAAATACTACTGTTTGAAAAAAAAACAGTGTATGTTTGCATTTAATTACACTTTAAACATGTAAGAATCACAGCATACTTTTACATTTTAATTTAACACAGTCACAACATGTGGGAAACTAAAGACATAGAGATGATTAGATAAAATACTGATTTAGGTCTAAACAATGTTTGTATTTTGTAGTGCTTGTTTTAGGTAAACATGGCATTACTATGTACCTAAAGCACACTCAGTTCAAGGAAAAGAAATGTTACCACCTTGTAAAGGCAAAGTTTAAAATATGTGTGGAGTGTGAACAAGGCGAGATAAAGGCCATTCATTGTTCTGGAGAGTCTGTATTTGTGGGATAACGATGAGGTCACTGCACATGTGATTCACTCTGTGGCGTAACTAACAGGGAAGCATGTGACATCACAATTTCAGGATTCCAGCCTCCCTCCCTCCCTCCCTCTCTCTCTGTCTCCGTCTCTACTTCTGTCTTTCTCTCTGTTACACACACACACACACACACACACACACACACACACTCCACACACACAAGGTAACTGAGGCTGGGAGCAATGTGGAATACTTTTGCCAAGAGTCGGTGTGTATCATGGTTTCTGAAATAATCTGAGAAGACATCTAGTTAAGCACATTTGTGATAATTTTAATATTTCCGCAGATTAATAGACTATATCTAGGATTAAAAAGAGGAGATCAGCAGGACTTTTACTCTAATCATGTACCCAAAAAGACAGAAGAGGAAATGTATTGAGTAATTATTGGAAACTATCCTGCAAAAAAATAATAACCAAATGAGCAATCTAGATTTATCGGTGAGTTTAGGAGCTCCTCAGCCTTGAGTGAACTTCCATGACTGTTGCATAGATTAGCTCTACAATGGGGGAGGTTAAGGCGATCCAAGACCACATTCAACTTCAAAATTATTTCCCACCAACTTTTCACCAGAGTTATCAGCTTATTTACTTTTTTCTCAGTAAAGAGGACTGTTTCTTTTTTTTTTTTAAATTTTTTTTTAACGTTTTTTTATTTATTTTTGGGACAGAGAGAGACAGAGCATGAACGGGGAGGGGCAGAGAGAGAGGGAGACACAGAATCGGAAACAGGCTCCAGGCTCTGAGCCATCAGCCCAGAGCCTGACGCGGGGCTCGAACTCACGGACCGCGAGATCGTGACCTGGCTGATGTCGGACGCTTAACCGACTGCGCCACCCAGGCGCCCCAAGAGGACTGTTTCTTAATAAAGATAACTACTTCACTGACATATAAAGACAAAGGGGTAAAAAGCCATTATCAAGGGAATTAATAGGCAACACATACACACACACACACACACACACACACACACACACACACATTATGCTTGTGAGTATGTGATTATAATTAAATACCAGTGTAACAGGAAATGGCTCTTGAAATACCCCAAATGAGACCCTAAAAACACTAGCCTGGAGGGGCTGTGAGGTCAGAACAGAGCCTGAGATTTACCATCTGTTGGATGATTCAAGTATTTCTCTGTTGTTACCAAATCTGTGCTATTTTTTTTAATTTTTTCTTTTAATGTTTATTTTTGAAGGAGAGAAACACAGAGGGGCAGAGAGAGAGGGAGACACAAAATCCAAAGCAGGCTCCAAGCTCTGAGCTGTCAGCCCAGAGCCCAGAGTAGGGTTCAAACTCATGAACTGTGAGATCATGACCTGAGCTGAAGTCAGATGCTTAACCAACTGAGCCACCCGAGCCCCTAATGTTTACTTAATTTTGAGAGAGAGACAGTGTGAGCAGGGGAAGGGCAGAGAGAGAAAGGGAGACACGGAATCCGAAGACTCAGGCTCTAGGCTCTGAGCTGTCAGCGCAGAGCCCGACGTGGGGCTTGAACCCATGAACAGTGAGATTATGACCCGAACTGAAGTCAGATGCTTAACCGACTGAGCCACTCACACGCCCTACTCTTTGAAGGAATGTAAATGAAATTATAAGAGTTTCGAAAGTCAGAACTGTGTCATTTTGGAAGTTTTAAACCATTTAGACTTGACTAACTTTCATGATTAACATAATCACAAAATGATGATTTCATATTACAATTTGGCTTGCCCTATTGGACCCAAATACTAAAGCTTTAAATAGAATAAACGCTGAGGAAGTGTTCTGGCAGTGAAATCAACATCCTGTCAGGGTGCCCTCCTCATTTCCTCAACTGTGCTTTCTGGACTTCCTGCACACCTGTCCACCAGGAGCCCAGGAGGCTCCACCGGGAGTCCAGGTCTCCCTGCACAGCATGGGGCAGGGCAAAGATTAGGGGTCAGAGTCTGCAGTTCCGTTCCGGGTGCTGCCCACTCCCACCCCATCCTGAACCCGTGTCCGCTCCTCAGTGAAGAAGCAACGATCATGGTGAAGAGTTGTAGTGAGGACCGAGGAGAAGTTGTGCAGAGATGTCTTGGTCTAGTGCCGAACGTATAATAGGTACTCACCAAACAGTGACGGTTTCTGCTACTGTTCACTCAGGCTCAGATTTTAATTTGTGTGTTTGTGATTTTATGGGGTGCTCGGGTATGTATTTATGCTTTCCCACCATGTTTGCTAGGTATTCACCATGCCTCCCGAAGAATCAGATAAAAGCACACAAGAAAGTGGGTGTGACATAAACAGTAAGCACACATCAGGTGAGTGATTAGAGAATATGAATCAGGTGAGAATAAACATGCACCAGGGAAGTGGTAAGGTGACATGAATTGAGTACACAAAGTAGAAAACGGGAGGTGGATGATTTTGGATGGCGGCCAAAAGATCATTCTTGTGTACTTGATACATTGCCCCACGTGGGAGGATGCTCGACAGACTTTTTCATATGTGTTCCTTGAAGTAAAGAGAAATTCATGCAGATTATGGGATGGGGCAAGAACTAGGAGGAGTTAAACATTTAAAAGATAAGCCGACAGGTTGGGAAATAAGGCCACAAAAATTAGAAAACAATTGGGCTTCTACAATGTATAGTGTTAGTAGAAAGTTTAAGAAACAGTGGTATTGGGGCGCCTGGGTGGCTCGGTTGAGCCACCAACTTTGGCTCAGGTCATGATCTCGCAGTTTGTGAGTTCGAGCCCCGCGTTGGGCTCTGTGCTGGCAGCTCGGAGCCTGGAGCCCGTTTAAGGTTCTGTGTCTTCTCTCTCTCTGCCCCTCCCCTGCTTGCTCTCTGTCTCTGTCTCTCTCTGTCTCTCTCTCTCTCTCTCTCTCCCTCAAAAATAAAAACATTAAAAATAATAATAAAGAAACAGTGGTATTAATCCATGAAACACATATATGCATCTCTTGTAAGCCATATACTAACGGATAGCCTGGTGCTTGGTGCGCACAGGCGGGTAAGGCACAGTGTCCATCTGCACCAAAACCATCACGGACCAGCATGCGGGTGCAAGAGAAAATACAGAAACCAAAACTTGGAAACTCAGGGGCCAGCATGTAACAAGATGAGGGAAGCGTTTCAGGTCTATAAAATAAACACATAAAATATTGTTACTTTCATAAAAAAAAATGATCTCCCTCACATATCCTTGAAATACGCAGCCTTTTCTGTCCAATTTTATGGTCTATGATTTTTTATAGAAATGTGAATGCAGAAAGAAACTTCTCAAAAATAATAATAAAAAAAATATTTCCAGTGAGAAATGGCCACGGATATGTGGTCTGAGCGTCAGGGAAATTACAAGGAGTAGCGACAGCAACACCGGTAAACCGGAGCTATCACACCGTGCTTAAAGCAGGTGGCTTCCACTCAGAAATTACTGCCATACAATCATGCAGGCTCAGCATTAGCAAAGTATCTCAGAGTTTTAAAGAGAGGACATAAATCCAGAATCTTTGTACGTGTGTGTGTGTATCTGTGTGCACACAGAGGCTTTAATGGTTGGTTCAATTTAAACACAAAACCTGAGTAGGCAAAAAATTTAAAAACATAAAAAAAAAAAAAATCCCAAAACTATGTCTGTGGGTGAAATCAACTTTCAGGCTTCCAGTACTTGACCCTGAATTAAAGAAATTATAGTACAAAAGACAATCACGAGGGGTGGCTGGCTGGCTCAGTGGGTGACGCCTTAAGCATCAACTTCGGCTCAGGTCATTGTCTTGTGGTTCTTGGGTTCTAGCCCCACTTTGGGGTCTGTGCTGACAGCTCAGAACCTGGAGCCTGCTTTGGATTCTGTGTCTCCCTCGTTTTCTCTCTCTCTCTGCTCCTCCCCAGTTCACACTCTTATCTCTCTGTCTCTCAAAAATAAATAAACATTAAAAAAGAGAGAGCTAGGGCACCTGGGTGGCTCAGCCAGTTAAGTGTCTGACTTCAGCTCAGGTCATGATCTCTCGGCTGGTGGGTTTGAGCCCCACATCAGGTTCTGTGCTGTCAGCTCAGAGCCTGGAGCCTGCTTCAGAGTCTGTGTCTCTCTCTCTTTCTGCCCTCTGTCTCTCTCTCTCAAAAATAAATAAACATAATTTTTTTTTAAAAGAGAGAGAGAATTATGAAAAAAAAAAGATCTCTGGAAACTGCAGAGAAAGCACAGAAAGAAAACAGGAAGAGCAACATTCCTTACATTTTCTCTGCAACCAGGTCAGTAACAAAGAAAACATTGCTGAATAGATGACAGACCTTCAAAGGAGTGAAGTCACAGATGCTCGTTTTTGGGGAGGCTTTAAAATTTAACATGTTTAATATGTTTGGGATTGTTTGAATAAAGTTGGTCCAAGAGTGTCCTGATTTTTCCGAGTGGGTGTATGGATTTCTGGTATTGGAGTCACCTGTATTTGTTAAAATACATGTTCATGGATACCACCGCAGACTTATAAAACCGAATACTTTTGACCTGACACAGAAACCTGAAGTTTTAAATAGGTACCAAATAATTTTAAGAAAAGTCACTGTTTGGAATTAAACCACTCGATTCACAGCTTCTCAAACACGGACAGCTCAGAGCCTGGCGCCTGCTTCAGATTCTGTGTCTCCCTCTTTCTCTCTCTCTTTCTGCCCCTCCTCTGTTCACACTCTATCTGTCTGTCTCTCAAAAATAGAATGGCCACAGACTGGCCACCAAGGGCACTTGCTTAATTAGAGATTCTGAGCCCCATGCAGACTTACAAGAATCTACAGGAATGGGACCCAAGAGGTCTGTATTTGTTTCCAGTTTAACTGCATGAGCTCAAGGTGTGTTCAGATTCATGAAGTCTACCTTGTATTGCATTACAGTCTTCAGTCTTACATCTAGTCTATTGGATGTCTGTTTTTATTAATAAAATTGGTAATTTCAAACTATTTCATTTCTTTGTGAAATAGAATTTCTAGACCCGTAGTTAAAAATCAGCATAATGGGAAAGCCTAGTTGGTAATCATCATGCAAATTCAATTTCATTGCAACTTTTAAAACGTGGGCATTTGTTTAAGTCCATTAATGGGCTGAGACTATTAAGATTATTTCTAGTGCCGTGATTGCCACTGAAAAACTCATGGATTAAATTTTAGATCCTCAAGATGACATATTTAGCAATTTCTTAATTATGTGGCCTGCCATTGAATAAGAGTAAATTTGTGTTTTAGAAATAATCTTAGAAAGAAATTATATTAATATAAGATGAAGAGAATCTACACTTCATTATACATGTGGAAAATGAGGTCCATATACCTAAAAAACTTTGTGACATGGTACCTGGACTTAATCTAAGTAAGGAAATGAGAGATTATAAATCTATATCACTTATAAGCAATGAAGTATACAATGTAACTTGCCATTCCTATTCATAATGAAACAGAAATAATATAAAAAGAAAGCAGAGAGTAGAATAGCAGGGAAAATCATGGCATTTTCTTATAGAACTAGAACAAATAATCCTACAATTTGAATGGAACCACAAAATACCCCAAAGAACCAAAGCAATCTTGAGAAAGAAGAACAAAACTGGAGGTATCACAAACCCAGATTTCAAGATGTACTACAAAGTTGTAGTAATCCAAACGTGTGACTCTGGCTCAAAAAAGACACAAAAATCAGTGGAACAGAACAGAGAGTCCAGAACTAAATCCTCACTTTTATGGTCAATTAATCTATGACAAAGGTGGTAAGAATATGCAATGGGAAATAGACTTACTGAATGGGAGAAGATATTTGCAAATGATATATCCAAAGGGGGTTAATATCCAGAATATATAAAGAACACAACTCAATATCAAAAATACAAATAATCTGATTAAAGATAGGCAGAAGGCATGAAAAGACACTTCTCCAAGGAAGACATGCAGATGACCAACAGACACGAAAAAATACTCAACATCACTCATTTTCACGGCAGTGCAAATCAAAAGTGTAATGAGATACCACCTCACACCTATCAGAATGGCTAAATAAACAACACAAGAAACAAGTATTGATGAGGATGTGGAGAAAAATGAAGCCCTGTGCACTGATGGTGGGAAAGCAAACTGGTGCAGCCACTGTGGAAAACAGTATGGGGTTCCTCAAAAAAATTCAAAAATACAGTATAATCCCACTACTGGGTAGTTACCCAAAGAAAATGAAAACACTAATTTAAAATACATATGTACCCCTATTTTATTGCAGCGTTACTTATAATAGTTAAAATATTGGAATTGCCCAAGTGTCCCTTGGTAGATTAATAGGTAAGAAGATACGGTACACATATATATGATGGAATATTATTAAGCCATAAAAAAGAATGAAATCTTGCCATTTGTGACAACATGGATGGATCTAGAGGCTATTATGTTAAATCAAAGAAGTCATACAAGGACAAGTATCATGTCTTCACATATATGTCTTCACAATGAAAACAAACAAACAAACAAAACAGAAACAGACTCATGAATACAGAGAACAAACTGGTGGTTGCTAAAGGCAAGTGGGTAGGGGTTGGGTGAAATAGGTGAAGGAGATTAAGTGGTAGAAGGTTCTAGTTATGAAGTAAATAAGACGTGGGGATAAAAAGTACAGCATAGGGAATACAGTTAATAATATCATAATGATGCTGTACGATGACAGATGGCACCTACACTTGTCATGTTGTACACCTGAAACTAATAGAACATTGTACATAAGCTATACTTTAATAATAAAAATATAAATAAAAATAAGATAGAAATAAAGTTACAATTTAAAAAAATATCAAGAGAAAGAAGAGGATGAAGAGGAGCTAGAGGAAAGGCTAGAGGTCATCGCAATAAGCGATGAGCTTCCAGCCCAAATCTCATTTTTAATTTTCAGGAGAGAAGTTCATCTACATTATGAGCAATTTCCCAGTAAAAATATGTTCTAAATCCCTATCATTGCAGCATGCTATGAAAAGAGGTAACATATATTTTGATATCTAGTTTTGCTATCGGCTAGTTATATGAACACAATACATGAGTATTTGAGGTTGAGATGTATTTATCAATATAACAGCATGGGCCTCTGTCTGGGTCCATGAACATAAACATTCTTCCTAAAGTGATATCCAGGCTATAACAATATCTCCATTAAGTTCAGCATCTTCCTATGCTGAATGCGCAGTTCCGACGTTCCAATACGCATGGCCGGCCAGCCTGATGCCAGGATGTATATTGTGAGGGAGACACAGGGAAATATTTCAAATAAACTCATTCTAAATAACAATGAAGAATTAAGCAATGTTTATGAAGTCATTTTTATCAACAAGATTGTTGGGAGCACCAAATAAGAAAATGCAAGTGGGGTGCTGTCATAATGTCTGGCAAACAGTAAGAACTCAACAAATGCGGCACTATGATTAGGATGATCACCGTTCAGTGGCATTTCATTGGCCACCCCTGTATGTGAGCACGTATGTATTCTAATACAATACGTGCCATCCACTTGCACATGTGTATGCACGCATTCAGATGTGGGCTGTGTGAAATCATGAGTTGCTACATGGGACCGATTTCTACAGTTAAAATAAGTGTAGGATGCTAAGCGAAGTCAGTCAGTCAAAGACAAATACTCTATGTTTTCACTCATATGTGGAAGGTAGGAAACAAAACAGGTGAACATATGGGAAGGGGAAGAAAAAAGAAAGCAGGAAGCAATCCATAAGAGACTCTGAAAGATGGAGAACCGAGGGTGATGGAGGGAGGTGGATGGGGGATGGGCTAGATGCGGGATGGGCATTAAGGAGGGCACTTGTTAGGATAAGCACTGGGTGTTCCATGTAGGTGGTGAATCACTGAATTCTACTTCTGAAACAAATATTATCGTATACGTTAACTAACTGGAATTTAAATAAAAAATTGGGGAAAAAGGGTTATGTGGAAATATTATACAACCATGTGTTTTATTTTTTATTTTTAATTTTTTTATTTTATTTATTATTGAGAGAGAGAAAGTAAGAGAGTGAGCAGGGGAAGGGCAGAGAGAGGGGACAGAGAGTCACAACCAGGCTCTGTGCTGACAGCCGAGAGCCTGATGCAGGGCTTGAACCCATGTACTGTGAGATCATGACCTGAGCTGAGGTTGGGTGCTTAACTGACTGAGCCACGAGGTACCCCAAAAACATGTGTTTAAAAAAATTCAAAAGACCTAGATCTTTGATGTCAAGGTGACCTCACTATAAAGAATTGTACATGAAGATACACGGAGGTTGCTTTACATGGGGCTATCAATAATGTTGTTCTATGTGAAAAAACAAACCATAACTGTAAATTAAAGGGTACTCCAGGAAGATACCAAAGTATCAGGTGGGAATGTTCCTTAAAAAGAAACATTTTTGAGGGCACCTAGGTGGCTCAGTCAGTTAAGCACCCAACTTTGGCTCAGGTCATGATCTCATGGTTCGTGGGTTTGAGCCACTCATTGGGCTCTGTGCTAATAGCTGGGAGCCTGGAGTCTGCTTCAGATTCTGTGTCTCCTTCTCTCTCTGCCCCTCCCCCTCCCTCCCTCCTTCTCTCTGTCTCTCTGTCTCTCTCTCTCTCAAAAATAGAAACACTAAAAAAATTTAAAAAGAAACATTTCATGTGAAATTTTTAAGGAGAGACTTAAACATTTTTGGTTCATGCTGTTAATTATTACTATTTTTAATGAAATGTTCCCTTTAAATGGAGAAAAGAAAGCTGAGCACAAATCTCCAATAATAGCTAAAAGCCTGGATATTTTTCACATTTCATTTTATAGTTTTAATTCAGTTATGAAAAAGAAAATGCTCCAGTGACAACAATTAAAAACAAAACCTTCTCCTGGAGAAACTAATGAGGATCTAAGACAGGCCCTGCCTCCCCAGAATCTACAGCTTTCAAAAGATATCTAATAAGAAGTCCTCCACTCTCTTGCAAAGCAGACTGTTAATTAACATCCATTAATAAGAAACAAAATCTTTTAAATAACTTAAGGAAAGGAAGGTTGATGATTCATTGATTGGGATTGCAGAGGAAATGAGAGAGAAACCGATGGTTTCTCAGTGGCATTGAGATAAGTGTTGAAGGTTGAGGAATTTAACACAATTGCTGCACATAGTAAAATTGCTGATTGCTGAGAAGCACACTTTCTGCCGTAGTTTGCGTGCATGAGAGTACACTCTCGTGTGTGCTCATGTTTAAGTAAGTGCTGGGAGTGGGGAACAGATCACTGCAGGGGTGCTGAGCAGAGGTCCCACCAATGGGACCCTAAACGAACACAAGAGCTAAGTACATTAGGATGCCTCTGCAAAACTGACTTCAAAGCACGTATCTAGCTTGTGCCATTACATCACAACCCCTTGTCAAGCAGATTACCACCTTTAATTTTCAAGACTGTCACAGTTACGCTCTCCTTCTTGGATCCCTTGCTGTGTGGACCAAGTTTCTGATATTCCTCTGCTTCACACGTGTCCTCCTCTCCAGTTCTAAATGTGCACTCTTCTAAAGCTGTGACCGGGCTTCTAGGAGCGAGGTTTGCTGATTGTGTGACTGAGGACACTGCAGACTACAACCTCCTGGACGAATCCAGTCCATTCCCTGGTTTGTGCATGGCCAATAAAATAAGAATGGTTGTTACATTTTTTTAAGTTTATGTATTTATTTTTGAGAGAGAAAGAACACACACATAGGGGAGGGGCAGAGAGAGAGAGAGAGAGAGAGAGAGAGAGAGAGAGAATCCCAAGCAGCCTCCATACTGTCAGTGCAGAGCCTGAAGTGGAGCTCCAACCCACAAACCATGAGATCATGACCTGAGCTGAAATCAAGAGTGGGATGCTTAACCCACTGAGCCACCCAGGCACCACTGTTCTTATATTTTTAAATCGTTGGGGAGAATATCAAAGGAAGCATCATATTTCTTGGCATGTGAAAATTACACAAAATTCTACTTTCGCTGTTCACAGCCTTGTCTATCCGTTTACATCTGTTGATAGATGCCGGGCTACAAGTGCAGAGTGAAGAAACTTCAAGGAGGCCATCTGGCCTACAAAGCCTGAATTATTTACTCTCTGGTCTTTATAGACTCTTGCTCCAGGAAATCATTCTCCATACGCATAGATTTGGAAATAACTGCCATACTGTGAACCTATGATATAATTATAGGGTATGGAAAGTTATCCTGAAAAAGTGTGATAAAAAATCCACCTTATTACTTCATAATCACATGTCATATGGGAAAGATCCAACACAATGAATTTATTCTAGTAGGTAGATATTAGATGATAAGATGATACTGTTATTTCTAGTCTTATAAATGAAACTGAGCCCAAATAAAGTTTTGGGGAAAATCGGCATGTAAAACAAATTATACAGGTTGCATTCTAAAATGGATTCTTTTTATGCTTCTGTAAAGGTCAAGGATACTAACTATGCCAGATCACCTTCAGTAGAAAGTCTGTATCAGCACATGGAAATCTTTGAATGCCAGTATAGTCTGCTTTCTTGGGAAAGCTGAAAACCACATTTTACAATAAATGCCCATGAAAGATTGAGTCAGAAATTGTTCTTATTAGTATATAACTACAACAGTCATAATAGAATAGCGTTTAAAATTGTAAAACTGTATTATCTATATGTCTATATGTTTCCTACATACCTTGTAGGGTTGCTTAAATTTTGAATAGAATTGTTTCCAAAGGAAAAAGAGGCGGTCCATACTAATCCCATTGCCATACTAAGGGAAATACTATCCATATGATGTTTCTATTATTTTCCTCTACTAAAAACCTGTTCATTAAGCATTCCACCGTGCTCTCCTTAAAAAAAATCTAGTATTAATTTTATTGTAAAAGAATAAAAATGTCTAATCTCTGAATATTCAAAAAAGAGAAAATTCACCCTTTCTTTGAAAAAAATCAAAATAGTAGATTTAAACATGTTCCCTAAGGTTTACTGTGAATGTAAAGAAAATTATTATTTATTTTAAATGATACAGTTGTACTTCACTTTATAAATAAACTCTGTGAACACAAACCTGATTCACTCATAAAAGCTGATTGCAATTATTTATGTAACAAAAGCAACACTTATCTTAAAATACATTAATGCATTACTTCAAGTACATGAACCTCTATTGGTTACTGACCTTCCAAACCTTAGGCTAACAGCAATAATTATTATTAGTAATAAAATGCATCCCCTAGTGCATATTAAATGGTTCAATGTATTAAATATGCTGGTATCTACACACCTCTCCAAGATTATTTTGTAAGAAAAGTTTACTTTGGGGGCGCCAGGGTGACTCAGTCGGTTGAGCGGCCGACTTCGGCTCAGGTCATGATCTCACGCTCCGTGAGCTCGAGCCCCATGTCGGGCTCGGTGCTGACAGCTCGGAGCCTGGAGCCTGTTTCAGATTCTGTGTCTCCTTCTCTCTGACCCTCCCCCATTCATGCTCTGTCTCTCTCTGTCTCAAAAATAAATAAATGTTAAAAAAAATTAAAAAAAAAAGAAAAGTTTACTTTGTAGGAGAAAATCAAGAAGATACGTGCAAACAGTACATTTTTCTGAATTCTCTCATCCACCTAAAGCCAGACACTGGAAGGTATTCAACACCTTCTATTTCCTCTGCACGTGAATACTCAGGCCCCATCCATTTTTCTTAAAGAATATGTATATTTTTTTTTCTTTCAAGAGTCAGGCCTTTCAACATTGTTTTCGCTTTCACCCTCTCTCTTCTGCACTCAGATCCCAAGCTGCTCTGAGCAATCTCACCCTCCTTTGGCTGGAAGGACCCATCTTACAGGACAGGGATGTCAACAGATGAAGACCCACACAGAAAATTTAATGCATGCTGAATGTAGCGGGGGTGGGGGGGTCGGTGGAGAAAGAGAAGGAAGGGATGTCCCTCAGGGTGTTGCACTTGATGTGGGGGCAGCCATGGGGCAGGGAACTGGAAAAGGGGTTGGTGGTAGCGTCCCCTGCTGCCCGGGGAGGGAAAAGCAGGCCCTGTTTTCACATTGCCTGAAGGCCATCAGGGCGTAAGGTGCTGTGGGCAGAGAGCGTGGGCACATGTGCGCGCGTGTGTGTGTGCGCACACACATACATGTGTGTGTGCATGTGTGAGGGGTGGTCAGAGGCACTTAGTGCCCCCTTTCCCCAGCTTTTCTGCCTCTGAAGGGTAGTCTGTGGCTCCAGGGGAACTAAGTCCCAGAGAGATCTTACTGATGCCCCTGACTTAGAAAGATACCATCATCGTTGACAAGATGCTAACCTTCATGTCCCACAGGTCCTGAACAACAAGGACCTGTGACTGGTTTGGTGTCATTTACCCTAATGCATTCAACTTAGGTTCTGTAAGACGGCTTCTGACCTTTGCACCTGACTCCAAATCCTACTGTCCAGTTGCAGTGTGACCTGAGTTCCTTTCCTCCTTCACCACTGCGGGGCCATGAGTGGAGCTCATGGCTGCTTTCTCTATAATACTTTTAGAGTCTGGAAGCTTCTCTCCATTCCTGTCTCCACCCGTGCCTCCCAGAACCTCTTTCCTGGGGTTTCCCTCCAATGGTTTACTTATTGGCAGTCTCCCAAGGCTTGACCCACCTGGCTTACCGCTCTCAGATGCATTTTCTTCACGCATCACACCTCTTTTCAGGTTAGTGCTTCCACTGAAGGCCTACTTGATTCCCATTATCTCAGAATAAAGTCCAATCTTACCAGCCAAATTATTCTCAGTTTGGTCCAATTATTTTACTTTCCCTGCCTGCCTTTCCATTAGTCTATTCTAGGCAAACCGGTTTCTTCTTACGTTGACTTCTTCCCGACATGGGTGTTTCAGACCCCACACATCTGACCCCCACATGGCTGTTTCAGACCCACACAGCTGCCCCCAACATGGCTGTTTCAGATCCCACACATCTGACCCCGACATGAATGTTTCAGACCCACACATCTGACCCCGACATGGCTGTCCCACACAGCTGCCCCCAACATGGCTTTTTCAGATCCACACATCTGAGTGAAACACCAGCCACTGCAGTGAAAAGTAAGTCCTGGCTATATGCTGACCCTTGACCCTGCACAGGTTTTGAGACTGGAAACCCCACACATGCCCATTGTGCCTCATTTATACAAGTTATCTCATGTATAACTTTAGGGAAATATTTGCATTTGTATATTTTAACTCTCTTTTACACCATCTTGGAAAAAAATACCTTTCCCTTACACTGATGTTTTACAAGGAATACAAATCACATGAGATAAGCAGAGGGAAAATTATGCCCCTTTAACTAAAATAATGTAGAAAATGTTTATAAATGCAAAAGAGAATCTTAAAAACAGGAAGTCTGTTACAAGCTAAAAGATCCTTATTTTCCATGAAGAAAAGCGATACTTAAAAATTCATAATTAGGACATTTAATTCAAATATAAATATTTTACTTTGCTGAACTTTACTCGTAAAACTCAAATGGATTCCAAATTGTCATTGAATGGCTACCGAAGGAGACAATATTTTAAAGCCGAAATAGAATTTTAAAATCATCTAGAATTTGTTACGTTTGATGTGGTAAAAATGATATTCGCAGGGAATATTATTATGTGACTGTGAGTCTAATTTTTGTTTTTTTGGTTTTGTTTACCACCCATAGTTATGAAAGGAGACACAAATGAAAAATCAAAGATTAAAAGCCAAAAGAGTGGAAGGGACAGGAAAAAAGGAAGGAAATAGAGAGGAGGGAAGGCAAGTGAGTAGAACAAGCAGAGAACAGTGCTTGTTGTGGTTTGTGGAAGAAAACCCAAGGGCTTTGGAATAAGATGCACCTTCATTTGCACATTGACTGTCTCAACTAAGGAGCTTGTATCACTCAGTCTGCATAAGCCTCGGGTGTTTATAAAGCGTTAATTAGAATGATGGTTACTAGATATGAAGAGTCTAGTAAAAGCCCCAGACAATAGTAATTTGTGTTCATTCATACATCTTATTATTGTAATTTTACTGAGTACATAATCTGGCAGAATACAGAAGATACATAAGCACCTATGAATGAGCTGACATATCAATGGATAATTAGGAGGATTCAAAGCACATATCTGGCAATTCAAGTATTGTTAAAATGTAAAGTTTGTGAAGAGTCCATGGTTCCTCAATGATTGTTGTAATATTTTCAACAACTAACCTTGTAAAGTGTTCATCTGATGATACCAATTTTATTCTCATTTACTGTTGCCTTTCCTACATTTGAAAAATTATAAAGGCATATTACCCAGGGGTGTGTGTGTGTGTGTGTGTGTGTGTGTTTCCTTTCAACAATTTTGAAATCTATTCAGAATCATAAATTAAAATTATTACCTGCCACGTTCATGCATCCTACTTACCAAGTTATTTGGCTTTCCTTAATGTAACTGGAAGACATGTATTTTCACAGATTAATGGAATTTAGGCACATCCTTTGGAGGGGGTTGTGATTGGAAAGGCAGAGATGAAAGAGTTTTGCTTGGAAGGCAGTGCACGTTTCTAGTGCACGTGGAGAACAATGACATCGGTGGTCTGTAGGTCAACAAATGTCCTCCTTTTTAACCTACTTGGTCCCTTCCTGGCAATGTTTCACATTGAATAGGTGATTCCACTCAGAATTTCACAAACAAACCACTTGGAAAGAGTAAACCACTCCAGAGGCCACAGATGTGGGAGTTCGCCCTTTGCTTCTGATGGGGATAAAGAGCATGAGTTGCTCTACAGGAAATCAGATGCATCTCTAAGGCCATGGTGCTTCCTGACAGGAAGCTGGTGGCCAGCATGTTGGAACAGAGCAAAGAGAACCTTTCATTGGCAAGACCAAGATGGCTCATTGTTTTGCCACCTCCCCAGCGTACTGCTGGTTAGATACATTAATTTCTCCTTTAGAGGCCCAGTACTTTATAAAATTGCTTTGATGATGGCACACTGAGGGGTTTTATTATCCGTAATTTTTCATGGAAGTCAGCCTGTGTATTTGAGTATTTTTCCCTCTCGTGCTGACAATGGTCACACAAAAGGAGAAGGGATGAAGAGTTAGATGGAAACATAGAAAGTCTAGAATGCTATAAACATCAACTATCATTTGTAGGGAAAAGAAACTTTCAAAATATGGCAAAGGAATCAACCAACATAAGAGGTTGAAACACGGTATGTGAAGGGAAATCCTTAATCTTTTGTTTTATTGTATTTCAGTGACACATTAGCAATACATTTTTATGAGAACATTTGCTATGCTGTTTTCCTCACAGATAATGCTTCAGGCAATTGAAATCAACTTTGATTAATTATTATGGTTTGTTATCTGTACTCAATGTTTGGAATGTCATAAAGCATGTCTAAAAAATAAAACTAGGGATTTGATATCTGTGCAGTTTCCTCTCAAAGGAATGAGCGAAAATATAAACTCAGAGTTTAAATGATTTGTTTTTCTTGTTTACATACTGTAAGAGGAATAGTTTTGTAAATGGGGAAAAATGACATTGCTTCTGGAATTAAGAAAAATATCCAGGCATTAAGATATTTTTAAACACACACATATTTTCATCTAGCCATTAACGTATTCAACACATCTTTATTGGTATACATGTGGATGTGTAATTTATTCATCTAGCAATGTGAAGAGACTCAGGCTGAATTTTTTATAGGAGTAAAAATGGACTTAGTGGCCATGTTGCCCAGACCAAACATTGAAAGGTTCAAGAAAAAGAAACAGTCGAAACAGTCATGTCCAAGAGCACACAGCAGTAAACAGAATGGAATCCATGTTGAAGGGTCAGCTATAGAGGACAGGTACATAAAGCAAGTAATTTCACGATACCAACCACAGAGATATTAACTCAAAAGGATGCAAGAAGTCTTTACTAGAGGGTTGACAGCCAAGCCAACAGGCTAAGTAAGTAATCCTTAAAAGGAAACTAGGTTGCAGAGTGAGCTTCATATAAAATAGCCACATATAAAGATAAATGTGACCCAGCTCTTGCCTTCAAGATTTGGATGGTCCAGCTGGAAAAAAGGATGAGTTGTCCAGTGTGATAAACGTAATGTTAGTTGCAAGGCATACTAGATGGATGGAGCAGAGAATGAGTAACTCTCCAAGGGATGGAGAGAAAGGAAAACTTCTAGGGAAAGTCACCCGAGCTGGTTCTTCACAGATGAATAAGATGCTGGACAAACTCTAGGAAAGACATCAAGGCGTAAAATGCATGTTCTGTTTGAGTAACTCTTGTGTGGCCTGTATGATAACCAGGTAAAAGTTGAGTAGGTAAGTTTGAACGGGGAACACTTTATAGGCCAGGCTAATAGATTTGACCGTTTTTAAATTACCTTTTAGTGTTTATTTTCCAGAAAGAGTACTCCAAGAAAGCCGTGCAAGTTTGTGAGGCCATCCAGGAGACCGCTCTACTTCTCAGAATAACAGAGCATGGGCATCTTAACTGATAAAATAGCGAGGCATGAAGGAAGGCATTGATGCAATAAATAACTAACAGAACCACCAGAACTGATAAAGAAGGTGGGTATCCATATATCAGAAAGATGGCAAAAGCAAATCCAAGGTACTTCTCAAAATCTGGCTTAAGCAATTAAGTAGAGAGTGAATAAATAGAGGAATGTGGTGGCAGTGATGATTATTTAACTTGAGAGGTTAGACTAGATACTCAGCAGACAAGCAAATGGTCAAAAATAGGCTGAAAATAATCTGACATCCACTCAAAACACAAAATCTTTCAGTGGACTTTTGGTTGTATTCCTTCAATTTGCATTATAGCTCTTCAATTTTCTATCATATATTATAATTTATTTTGACTTCAAGGGGGTGAAACTCACTAGGGTGAATAAATAGGGTCATCTCACCTGTTCTGGGAAAACAACTACAAATATAATGCACTATAGTACTTTACGCATTATGTGCGTGTGCACTGAATCACAGAAAAATTATATGGTCAATAGTTACTTAAACTATATTCAGTGCAGCTGAATTTTAACATCCTAAAATAATTACAAAGGCACGTCCATTATATAATGGGGGAAATTCAAGCCATGAGCGATATAAAATTACATCCATTCTTGCTAGTCATTTGCCAGTAGCTGTCACACGATTGTTACTGGTTTTCTCGCATCTATCACAGCATTAGGTACGAGCTGCGGACAACTGATCTCAGGGAAATGGCTATTTCTGATCTCAGGAAAAGGGCACACCAACCCTTGAAAGCAGGGCTTTAAGTGATAAATAGAAAACAGCAAGTGGAAGTTCCTTTTGAGGATTCATATATGTTTTCTGCTTACACACATACAGATCCATTTGACATGAATTCTCCGATTAATCTTACTTCTCATCTCCCCTAAAGGCGCAGGTTAAAAATATATCATTATTTAAAGAAATAAATCATTAATTGTAATTTCTTCCTCAGTTATTCTCTAATTGGATGTGTGTTATTTTATTATTAGTTTGGTTTAACATTACTGGGGGAAAATGTCGACTCATTTTTTTTTTTTTTAATTTTCAGTGAGAAATAAACAATGCCGTATCTCGGGCTCTTAACACCAAGCCTCTGTTCTCTACAACCCTAAACTCCATGCGGATGTCCTCGTGAGTTAAAATGTGAATCACCTTAAAAACCCATCTTAATCAGGCTGAAGCTGAGATATTTTGTTTTTTAATAAAATGTTAGCAAATATTTCTTTGTGTTACCTTTAATTAAATATTTCTAAAAGCTCCATAGAAATAATTTAAAAGGATATAAAGGATGAAATGCAACAACCCTACATTGAAGGGAAGAGATCCAAAATGTGGTTTGAGGATGAAGGGCACCAGCATCCTTCTTCTTGAATTTTCTATCCTGAGGGAAATTATAAGAACGCATACTTCCCCAAAGACTGGATCAAAAGGAGAGTAGACACAGGTTTATGAAATCACTTACCTTAAGTTTCCAAATCAAAAAATACGCCATAGACTGTAAAATCAGACCTAGGTTCAAAAGGACTGGGAGTGTATATTTCAAGGAAAAAATATTAACACAGTTTTGCCTCAAAAGGACTGGGAGTGTGTATTTCAAGGAAAAAATATTAACACAGTTTTGGCGGGGGGAGTTTTGCATAGTTTATAGGGCAATAGGGGGAGGTACTGAGTAGGCTTTGGGGATATAAAATGGAAGCAGGGAACAGAAGGTATATTCTCACTTGCTAAAATTAAATTAGAACTCAGTGAGAATCTCTGGTTACTAGAGAAAAACCTGAGTTTTGGTCACAGGAGTTACGTCATATTTTGTTTAAACGGAGTAACCTGAACAAGGGAGTATGGGTCAACCAGAAGGTCAGAGAGCTGTGGAAGAAGTGGACAGAGGTCCCCTAAGTACCTTCTCCTGAATGCCTTTGTGTTTAGCAGTATCGTTTTGTGAGAGGCAAAGAGTACTGCATTTTCGATAGAACTTGAACTCTTCCCTCTAAAATTCTGACTCTTTTCGGAAGTTGATCTAATCATCTCAGTAATGAGATTTCCAGGATGCTGAAGTTTCGTGGATTTGTTCTGTAAAAAAACAGGGAGCGGTGTTGCCCAAGAGCAAAGAAGGTTGGGTGTTTGCCATATGGTTTGTCTGGCTGGAGCAGAGGAGGGAGGTGGTGTACCGGGTGGGTCACGTCTGCATCCGAGGAGGAGGCTGGACAGAGCACAGAGCAACCTGTAGTGGAAGCCGCCTGGACCCTGTGAGAAGGGGGCAGATGCAGAAGGGAACAAGGAGGTGGCACAGCACACAAGAAAGGACCCCGTGAGGGCAGCAGGGCTCCCTGTGATCTCCACAGGGTCTATATACCAGTTATGTCTCTAACCTGATGGATACGCTCTCTGTGGAGAGACGTCCCCACGACAAACATGCAGATCATAAAAATGGAGTCTAAGTCCTAAAAGGAGTGTAGGCACATAGAGAGATTTTATGGAAACTGACAAACGAGGCAGGCAGAACTCCCCCTGAGGCCATGCATCCCCTGATATCCAAGATGCCCACACGCCAGCCATGCCTGTGTCTCCTCGTCTGAGCTGTTCCTCAGACACCTCTATACTTTCAGTTCCCTGTGTCCACAGCCAAATGTCTACGCTCAATTCACGAGGCTCCTCACGCCCCTATACTTGTATCATATACTCGCGGTATTCTCATCAAGGACAAAAACAGTACTGCATTTCAAAGGAAAGGAACTTTTCATATGGCACATTACAAGATATTTACACAGTTTTGTATTCTTAAGAATGTTCTTTATATGGTCTGGAAATATAGCCAATAAAAACATTTAAAAATTATTAAAATTTCAAAATATTTCATTGATGATAGCTATGGAAAATGAAGAATATTTTACTTATTTTAATTCTTGAAGGTTGTATAAATCTCTGGACATACTGCATTTTATCCAAAATTACACATTTTTATGTGAAAATGTGCAGCATTACTAATTTGTTAATCTAAGTGGCAGTTGTGTTCTTGGTGTATGAATCAGGGCTCTGTAAATCTTCCTTAAAAAGGATGAAGATAAGGGAAAGCAAGTAAACTGCAGGAAAAGAGACTAAGAAGAAAATTTATATATTTCTTTTAACTTTGGTAATTAAAACAGTTAATTTTAAAGATGCCTGTGCATATATACTGTCTTCCAACTGCTTTGGCTGTGGGTCCGCCAAAACAAACATTTGAACTTCACTGAACTTTAAAAGACACATAATTAGGCTTCTTTACAATTCTAAAACTACAGTTTATTATACTCTATACTTTTAAAATGCCATACAATACTGGCCATGACTACTTTGGATAATAAGCCCAAATGGAGATTCTTTTTGTTTTTAAGTAGATTCCTAAGTGTAAGCAGCATCTTTAGTCAGATAAAGATTTCTAATCATGAGCTCACCATTGAACTCTCATGGCCAGATGTTATCATTCACCAGAATTTTATGTCTATATTTTTCTTTCCTAAAACAATATTCACATATATAAGTCTGCCTACATAGCATACCATTGAGTATTGTTTCTTTTTGAAATTTGTAAGAATAATCTCATTGTATAAAGAAAGAAATCATCTGAAACTTGTTTTCCTGACTCATGGTCAGGCAAAGCTGGTGTAAAAACAGTCATTAAGAAATTGATGTAAAACACATAGTTATTTAGTTGATCTTTGCTCTAACAATTCAAGTAAAAAAACAGCTCCAGGCAAAAAAATGGTGGTGACAGAATTTGTATTAATGCCTCCTGTTCTATCAGTTAGGTGAGTGTGCCTCTCCATGTACTGATAAATTCCCTACACTTTTGCTTATTAAACTTGACCCATTCGTTGTGGTATTCTGTTCGAGCTCTGTTACATAAGTGGAATACATAATGCTATTACTTGCGAATCACATATAATACATTAAGCATTATTGCTGGGTGTGCTGCATTATTTTATTTCATTTAATTAAAATTTGACCAGTTAGGATGGGCAAAGATATGCTGTGGTAACGAACAAACAGAAATAAAACAACAAAGAGCGTATAGGCTTTCTCTCATTCTCCATGTGCAAATGGTTCTGTGATCAAAGTCGCTCAGAAGACCAGTTGAGCCAAAGCGAATGATGGCACACTTAGCATATGGAAGGAAATGTGGCGAATTGTAGCTGGCTGTCAAACTTTTCTTTCAGAGTTGATTTGTGTAATTTCACTGCTGTAATCACAGATATCATGGCTGCACATCACCAAAGAAAACAAAAAGAAGAGCGGAACACGCGCAGAAGTACCATCCTGTAACATGCCTGTTCGGAGAACCAGAAATGTTTGCTACTGGGTCTAAGGGCTAACCTGTCTCACAAAACCATTACGAGAGACTCAGGATCAGCGTTTGTGAAGGAAGGAAACTAAAGCTTTGAGAGATGAAGTACAGTTAACCAGTATAAAATCATGAGTCCAGGGGCACCTGGGTGGCTCAGTAGGGTAGGTGTCAGACTAGCTCAGGTCATGATCTCACGGTTTGTGAGTTCAAGCCCCACGTGGGGCTCTGTGCTGACAGCTCAGAGCCTGGAGCCTGCTTTTCAGATTCTGTGTCTCCTTCCCTGTCTGCACCTCCCCCCCCACTCATGCTCTGTCTCTGTCTCTCAAAGAATGAATAAATGTTACAAAACATTAAGAAAAATAAATAAAATCTAAACATTTAAAAAAGCATTCATCCAGTAATTCTCAGAATGAAATACTAATGTTTCCGAAGCCTTTTCTTCCATTGTTAGCATTTTAATTGCATATTAAATATACTTTACTAGACTAATCATAAGCAATTTATTATACCCTCTAATCATTACCAGATGAACAGGGCTCTTCTTAAAAAGTACGTACTGATATGACATAATGACCTTGCCTACTTGCCCAAGCAATAATACCAGTACCACGCACCTGCACCTCTGTGGTGCCCTACCCCCTCCTCTCTGCTCCAGGATGCAATCTCTCTTGCAGATGCCAGACAAGGGCCAACCCTGTAAGCAGACCTTGCTATGGACAGCAGTGTCTGTTCTCTGCATACTATGCAAGTAAATTGCGTTGAATGTGGAGGTATCACATCTTCCCTCTGATCTGAAATTTATAAACATCATGCATTGACAAACCATGAAGCTATCTTAAGCAAATATATTTTCAAGAAGCCACACGTGTGAAAAATGCAATGTGCTTTAAGATTTTAGATCAAGTCTCTGAAATGTGTAGAAGAGAAAGAAGTGACATGAGCACAAGGGATGGGAGGACCGCAGAAAGGGGACCAGGTCATAGCCTGGTAGCACTTTTCCTCTTTCTAGAATTAATGACTAGAATGGCAGAAAGATACAAAGAGGCCCAAGTCTATGCAATATGATAGTTTAAAAGCTTTAATTTTATAACTATGAATAAGAAACAAAGTCTGCAAGTATAGTCCTATTGCTTCCTAATCCTAGGAACGGGGCTGAGATTTGGTTGTTTTACCTGAAATCATGTAAAGGAAAACTGGCTATACTGACATACGGTGGTAAACAGAAGTAAACAGATTTCAGTAAGCTGTGATTCTTCCAGGTATACGAATGTCCTTCACACCTTCATGTCATAGCATCTGCTACTGCCTCTGTTTGAGCTCAGTTCTCTTCCCTCTATCACAAATCTCTGCCTCTGCTTACCCTAGTCCTGTTCAAGGCACAACTTACAACTGTTCTTTAAGAAAAACAGTTTAACGAGGCTAACTCCAGAATGGTTTTGTTAGCAATTTTGTTTTCCCGTAAAATTCTGTGAATGCCACTTTGACAGCTTTATGAGGTTTCTTGTCTGCGTCCCTAACTATGCTATAAAATCTTTAAGGGATGTGTTACTTTTCTACGGCTGATGTAACAAACCACCACTGACTATGTAGCTCAGAACAACAGTTCCGTGAGACACAAGTCTCACTGGCATAAGATAAAGGTGTGGACAGGGATGTGTTCTCCTGGGGTCTACAGCAGAATCCATTTTCTTGCCTTTCCTAGCTTCCAGAAGCTGTCCACGTCTCTTGGCTCATGGTCTTTTCTCCATCTTTAAAGGTAATAACAGCCAGATAATCTCTTCTCCTAGCACATCACTGTCACTTCCTCCACACTCACATTCCTCTCCCACTCAGAATTAAATGGCTTCAGTTTTTCACTTTTAAGAAGCCTGATGATCACATTGGGTCCTCTGGATAATCCATGATAATCTCTTTATTTGAAAGTCAGGTGATTAGCTAACTTAGTTTTATCTGAAACCTTAATTGCCCTTAGCCATGTAATGTAATATATTCCTAGGTTCTCGTGAATTAGGATGTGGAATCTTTGGAAAGCTATTGTTTTGTTTATCCCAAGGGGATAAAGACTTTTCTGGTGTGTGTCATGAATTCAATAACTATGGTACTGAAACAATCAAGTTTCAGGACATAGTTAGCTCATCTATTCAGTACCATGGACAGAAGGGGATATATTTTATTTTATTGAACATTTGAAGCATGAGGACCTTCTACATGGACAATGTCCAGGTCAATTTGACTACATTATTTTATGAATCTCCTATCAAAGGGTTACCTTAAATTAAGCTCTTCATGTAACAGATGAGGAAACTATGTCCCAGATAGGGGAAGTGATGCTCTCAAGGTCATCCAGCTTGTTAGTGGAATAGCTGAAGCTTCTGTCTTCTCAAATCTTAGCCCTGTCATTTTTGGATATCCCTTTGGCAATATGGTCTTATATAAGTGGACTCGTGTATGAATCCTCTGCTCTCAAAGTCACTTGAAGGCATCATCTCAATGCTGTGATTGGAAGCACACTGGGTCACCAATGTCCATGTTAAGATTTTGTCTCCGTGTTCCCAAATTTGCAAACTCTTCAAGGATCAAAGCGATACCTTATGCACAGAAATTCTTAATATTCTGACGCCATTCTAGTTCTTCACAGAAGTGGGGAGACTACTTCATTCCCCCACTTGTGTCACATTTTGTACCTCTCAGAACACAGTAGAGCTCCTTAAACTCTGGGGACTCGGGATCTTTTATGAAAAAAAGAATTCAGCTTTTATGACCATATGTTTTAGACAGGCATTTATGACACTTAGGCTGGGGTACTAAATTCAGGGAGAAACTATGTATTTTACTCTATTTTGATTGCAATCTAATGAGTATGTTTTGAAAAGAAGGATATGGTCTAAGAAATAATTGACAGACTTATAAATACGATTGTTTTTTTCAAAATTCAAATTTGTACTATGGGGAAAGAAATCTGTCCCAGGAATCTCTGCACATTGTTAATATATCTAGAGTATATTTAGTTACATTCAGTAAGGGCATTTAATGATAATTAACATCCTAAAGTTCTCAGGTAAAAATTTACCCAGACAAAACAACAGAGAAAAAGAGAAAAATGAGATGGCTAATGGGATTAGGAGGGTGCCCCGCTTCCCTTCTTCACACTTGTATCCCTATACCAAAAATCCTGTCCTTTACCCCTCGTGTCCCCTGAGGAAGACAAAAATTGTTAGGGAGTATTACATTTAATCTTTCAAAATAGTAATTTTTGATGTTTTCATATTGAATTACAATGGGTATGGAAAATAATTCATGACCATTTTCCTTACAGTCTTTAAAAAATTTACATATATATGTATTTTTAATTAATTACAAATTCAATTTTTGTATTACATAAAGGGGCTACAAAAAATTTAAAATTCTTTTCTTTTTTTGATTCTTTTTATTTATTTTAAAACTTTTTTAGCTATGTTATTTTATTTTATTTTTAAAATTTTTAATATATGAAATTTATTGTCAAATTGGATTCCATACAACACCCAGTGCTCATCCCAAAAGATGCCCTCTTCAATACCCATCACCCATAAAATTATTTTCAATTTCCATAGTTTATAATATGATTTATTCAGACAAACATAACTTCAAAAACTGAGTCCATGAGAAAGTATACATATTTTCTGTGATGTTATTCTTAAAATCTTATTTGGTCAACTGGTTGTTTCTTGAAGCGGGCTCTAAATTTACTCATTTTATAATATTAAAAGGGAAAAAAAGGCCTACAAACTCTAAATTTTTAGAGAAAAATCCTGCATTCCAGAATGCTAGATTGATGTTCCTTTATTTCTTTATCATTTTGGCTTTATATGATTATTTTAACAAATTAAACACAAAATAGCAATGTCTTTTTCTTTCTTGAGAGAAAAATTATGTTTATTATTCTTTGTAGGAATATCCAATATACAATTGTTACCTTACCAATTGTATACTAGACATTCTCATAAAGAAAAACAATTCATTGAATTGTACACAAGGATCCAGAGAGGAATCAAAATTAAATATATATTTCTTTCAACAAAAAACAAAGTCAGAATAATTGTAAGAATTGATAATTTCCTACCCCATTGGTGATTTTTTTAGAAAAATCAGAGCAAAGCATTGAGGATTACTTACTATTACTTTTGCAAAATTTTAACGCCATTCTAAATTAACTACTTGCTCTTTCAAACTCAATGTACCCACAACTAAACTCATGATCGCCCCTCTGTCCGTGGTCATTTTAGGGCTTCCATCTCAGTGAATGGACCAGCTCTGGGAATACTTCCGTACATCTTTGCCTCCCCTCACTCCCCTCACTCTTGGCTTTTAATAAATCACACATCACACGTGTATGTGTATGTGTATGTGTGTGCATTCTGTGTGTTTGTATTAATCTCTCCACCAGTCTCTAGATCCAGTTTCCTTCTCGACCCAACCCTCCTCCTCCATACCATCTCCTGGTTAGACTATGTCACAGGTGTGTATCTTGCCTGTGTGAGTCTTCTGCATCAATCTTTACGGGAATCCATTCTTTCACTGTATCTAGTGATCTGTCTTAGAACAAATGGGATTTTATTGTCACATATTTTCTTGCACTCCTGCTTCTATAACTCCAATGGCTTCACTTACAATTAAAACTAAACAACTAAAACTAAAATTTATCATTTTGACTATCAACAAACCTTGGTCCCTGCATATCTCCTCAGTTTCATTAGCATCTGATTTACACAGGCCTTCATTCAGACTCTTAGCCATACCATGCTTACTTCTGATCATGGTGCCTTACTCTCTCCATCGGGATGGGGATATTATTTTCTCCATCTGTTATAAACTCTTTGTCCCAGTGCTCTCCACAGAACCTGGCATGTAGTAGCAATCCTATAAAACTGTGTTGAGTGAATAAATAATTAAATGAATGAACAGTGAAAGTAATTAGCACAAGATATATATTACATATTCACTAACAGATATTTAATGAATTCTTTAAAAAATATTCACTAACAGAGATGAAGTGATTCATAGAAAAATTCATTTCTCGGGGCGCCTGGGTGGCGCAGTCGGTTAAGCATCCGACTTCAGCCAGGTCACGATCTCGCGGTCCATGAGTTCGAGCCCCGCGTCGGGCTCTGGGCTGATGGCTCAGAGCCTGGAGCCTGTTTCCGATTCTGTGTCTCCCTCTCTCTCTGCCCCTCCCCCGTTCATGCTCTCTCTCTGTCCCAAAAATAAATAAACGTTGAAAAAAAAAAAATTAAAAAAAAAAAAAAAAAAAAAGAAAAATTCATTTCTCTGAAGCAATAACGATTATGTCCTAAACAGAATAATCATAATGGCTCAGTTTAGAGGTAGCAGTTCATTTCATTTCACATGTTCTTATTTTTGTATATTTTAAAGAAAATCCATTGAAACTAAGGAAAAAGGAAAAAGTGCATATCTGCCAATAAATACCTGAAATATATTTTCTATAAAAAGTATCAGTCTTTACTAAAGTGACTTTGACCCATGTTTATTTCTTGTAAGTATCTGTTTCTTATCTTCCAAAGTGAAGCAGGAAGACTGATGATAAAGTTTGATAAACCTATTCAGACATAAGTTTTTTTTTTTAATTTTTTTTTCAACGTTTTTTATTTATTTTTGGGACAGAGCGAGACAGAGCATGAACGGGGGAGGGGCAGAGAGAGAGGGAGACACAGAATCGGAAACAGGCTCCAGGCTCTGGGCCATCAGCCCAGAGCCCGACGCGGGGCTCGAACCCACGGACCGCGAGATCGTGACCTGGCTGAAGTCGGACGCTTAACCGACTGAGCCACCCAGGCGCCCCATAAGTTTTTTTTTTTAATTTACTTTAAGAGCATATCTTCAAATAACTTTATATCATACTTTTTAAAATGATTTCCAAACCTCACACCTGAAAGAAATTTCAAAAAATACTTAAGAAATGTATTTCAGAAGTACCAGTAAAGTTATTTCCTTTTTTTCTAGTTTTATACAATGAAATTCTACAATCCAATCCAATTCATCAGTATAATTGGCTAATGTATTGAAATAAAAGTGTTGCCAAACTTGTCATACATACAGCATATTGAGAAGAGCCTATTTTGAGAATTTCCGAAGTTAGAATACAATTTTCTCTTTGTGCATACTTTCAAAATTCACTTGCTCTTACATATCCTTCATTAAAGGAAGTGAAATATTCATTCATTCATTCATTCATTCATTCATTCATTCATTCATAGGTACAGGCTTTCTGTTCCCTCTTAGAGCAATATGTCTTTGTAATTTGGTATAGATTCAAAAAATGCATTTAAAAATGGGTGTAGGGGTCTTTTTGACTGCTTTTTGTCTTTTTGCTTTTTGACTGCTTTTTGCCGTGTTATCTCTCAGAGCTGCTGAGAGCAAGATGTCTTTAGGAAAGGCTGAAATTAAGCATCCTGCCCCCCAACATCAAAGCCATGACCATTATGCCAGATGGCCAGTTCAGACATCAGCCCCCTTGACTACAAAGGAAAATGTACTGTACCCTTCTACGTTCTTGACCTAACCCTTGTGTGCCCAATGGAGATCACTGCTCTCAGTGACATGGCAGGAGAATTTAAAAAAATAATAATAATGTTTATTCCTTTTATTGAGAGGTAGAGAGAGACAGAGTATGAGAGAGAGGGAGACACAGAATCCAAAGCAGGCTCCAGGCTCTGAGCTGTAAGGACAGAGCCTGACATGGGGCCCGAACTCATGAACTGTGAGATCATGACCTGAGCTGAAGTTGGATGCTTAACCGACTGAGCCACCCAGGTGATCCAGGGCAGGAGAATTTTAAAAAGTCAACTGCCAAGTTCTCCTGCAGACTCCCATTTCTGTCGCCTGGCATGGATAAACACACCCGAGAAACAAAGAGCACTGGGACCCATCATTGTTCCCCTAGTATCAGACCCCAAGTGAACCATCACTCGGGAGAGTGGAGTCTTAAAGGCTGATGAGGGCATCTCATGCAGGGGCCTCTTTATCACTGATGATGGAACTGTCTTTGGGCAGATGACTGTGAGTGACCTGCCTGTTGGCTGCTCTGTGTTTGAGACTCTCAGACTAGTTCAGGCCTTCCAGCTTACTGCCAGGCGCAGGAAGCGTGCCCAGCTGGCTGGAAGCCTGGCCGTGACTCCATCAAGCCTGATATCCAGAAGAGCAAGGAATAATTCTCTAAGCAGAAGTGAGCACAGAGCCATTTTAGGTCCTGGCTGCGGTGGGCAGCCATGAAAACAAAATCTGTTTTGTACAACTGTCATGCTCAAAACACAAAACTTTAGGTGCAGATGTGGAATGGGACAGGACAGGCCCTTCCCGCAGGGACTGGGGACACCAGCCTTTCTTCCTCTGGACAGAATGGCCTGAGCTGTGCTGTGGGGCAAGCCAACTGCTGTGTCCAGGAGCGGGCTTCCCTTGCCATCTTTTGTTGTTTCTATTAAACTTGAACTGAGCCAAAAAAAGTTAAATATGGCCATATGAATCCCATAAGCATAAAACTCTGAATGAGATTCAATTGTATCCAACGCTTACTGAATATGTTTTTTTATAGTGTAAGTCACTGATTTTTTTTTTAACAATCTATTCATTACTTATTTGCTCTACCAAAACATGTCAGCAATCTTAAATTGCAGCATTTTAATGCTGGATTAAATGCTGGAGGGCGTTGTCCTACTGGAGGGCATTGTCCAAGGTCAACAAGGAATATTGCCATTTGACACTTCCCTATGTTGGGGGACATGGTTGAATCTCTTCTGTTTTTAAAGTGCTTCTTTAGAAGTTTCTAGTTATTCTTATTAGCAGTCCCATCACTGGTCAGTTGTTCCTTCCAGTAATCTCTAGTGAAGGGATGGGGCTGGTGGAAAATCCAGAATTAAAGAGTTTCTTGGCAAGGCTGTTTGCATAATACTGTCTTTTAACATCAGCATGAGCACTGAACTTGGAAAACTCTTCAAGTTTCAGTAAATGGAAGCTGATTTTCATATGATTTTTAACAGGTACGTTAGTCTGTGTATTTTTTGTTTATGCTATGGAATGGAGCGGCTGGTATCGTACAACACACAGAAATACATCACGCCTGTATTCAGATGTCACACTTGTGGATGTCTGCTCCCAAAGCCACATTAAATGGTTTGAAAAAAAGGGCCTGCTCGTGTCAGGTCTGATGGAGGCAGGGAGTGCCCGTGACCGATGTAGGCCGCCTGCACTGGCTCTGGTCCAGTGGCCTCAGGTGACTGGGCAGCTGTCCTTCTAGGTTCTGTTTTTTTCCCAAGAATATATCTCACTTTCCATATTTAAATGAACTCCCATGGAACTGATAATTTAACAGGTGCTATTTGGCAACGGTCCTAGTTTGGATTTAAATCTTACAAATTTAGAGATTAAATTGAAAATGTTTTCAAACTTCATTATCTTGGGGGAAGGAAATCAGACAGCATCTCCTCTGAAGTGTTCATCTGATAACAGAAGGAAGCTTTAGAGGTTTTGAAGTGTGCGTGTACTCTGGGAATTTTTTTTCTAAAATGCTAACCTAATTTCTTTCTGTAACAAATGAGATTAAAAGTCCAGTTAAGATTGCTTTTTTCAATGTTGACCAAACGGTTAAAAACTTGGAGTGACTGGAGCCAGGAAAATGCTTGTTGTACTTTCTAGGATTTAAATGATCTAAAGAGAGGAAGGTGACAAGAGTAGAGCAGGTGCTGTGTATGAGAGAGAGATAGAAACAGAGAGACAAGACAAAGAAACAGGAAAAAGAAGAAATAAGGAAGCAAGAGAGGGTTGCATGAAATGTGAGGAAAAAATGAGAAGAAAGTGATAAGAGAAACGTCTGCCTGAGTGAAGAAAGGGTAGTAGGAAGGAACTAAAGGAAAGTCCTGCATGTAAAAGGAACTAATCAAAACTGACAAAGAGGTGAAGGAGGTAAAGAACATGAAAGAAAAATGTGGAAAGGGTACAGACAACCAAGTGGTTACCGAGTTTCTACTCTACACCAGACGCCTTAACAAGTGCAGCTCAGAAATGCCAGGCTCGATGAGCAGAAAATCATGCAGAGAATTATGGTTCCCAGAAAAAAAGGATGCAGAAGGCAACTGATTGCTCTAAGAAAGGTACGGTCCATTTAAGATGTAGCAGGTGAGTGTGTGTGTGTGTGTAAATGTTTTCAGGCCAAGGGAACCTAAATAAATACTGAGTAATGATGAGGAAACATTAAGTTGACCTTACTTTTAATTTGAAAATAGTAATAATTATTATAATATACTAAAACGCATGTATTAATCACTGCCGATATGCTAGGAAGCATAGAAAGCAGTTTTCGTGCACATCAGTTAATCCTAACAGCAATCTAATCAGAGCTGCTATTACCCTTGTTTAACGGATGGAGATCTGAGTCTTAGTGAGATTACATAACTCATCAAAATTCATCCATTGATTGTGCCAGGATTTGAAGAAGGTCTATGTGACTCCAAAGCTCATGCTTCAACTACTGTGCCACCGATAATCTTCCATATCCACACACCACCAATGGGTATCATCTGTTAATCCTCCCATGTTCCCCTTGGCTTTGCACACATGAATGCTTAATATAGCAGGTTTGGATCTAATGCATACTGTCACTCAGTTTCCAAGTAACTTAAACTATCTCATCCTAAAATCTTTCTAGGGCTAGCTACAGCTAGCACAGACTTGGAACATACTTGTAAGAATGCCATCCTTTTATTTTTAAGTTTATTATTTTGAGACAGAGAGACAGACAGACAGAGACAGACAGAGACAGTTAGAGACAGAGAGCATGGGCTGGGGAGGGGCAGAGAGAGAGGACATAAAGAATCCCAAGCAGGCTCTGTGAGATCAGTGTAGAGCCTGATACGGGGCTCGAACTCACGAATGGTGAGATCATGACCTGAGCCGAAATCAAGAGGCAGACGCTTAACTGACTGAGCCACCCAGGCACCCTGTCATCCTTTTAACTCCAGCCTTCACAATGTACAGTATGTCGATTAATATGTGTAATCTGTTTGTCCGTCGCACGGATGTTTCATACGAACTAGGCTGTAGCATTCACGAGGTCAAAAATGTACCTTATCGATATTTGTATCCCCAGAACTTAGCAAGAAGCTGGCACATGATAGATGTTATACATATATGTTGACTAAACGGACAACAGGGGTTGATCATGGCTCCATCATTCTCCAAGGATCCAAGAAGGGTCAGGGTCCACAGTGTTCAACTTTCATGAGTCCTCTAACCCTCTGTACTAAAACTATGAAATTTAGTAGTTACGACTGTGGCAGCATAAGCCAGGCAGCCTGAAGGACGATCGTGGCACTCTGAACCAAGACAGCTTGGTATCTTTAAAGCCTCAATTTTCACATCTGGGAAACAGGACTAATAAGAGAATTTATCCCATGGGACTTGAGTGAAGGTTAAATAAATTAAACGAGAGAATATATACTCAGCTGAACACTCCTGTTTGCTTCCTGCTGTCCTAGAAATCCGGCTCTTCCCAGAGATTGTTTTCCCATAGCACTGCCCTCCTATTCAGAAAGATGTATACATACACACACATTGTGCACATCACGGGGAAATAAATATGCAGTGTGAGCAGAGGAGAGTGCATAGTGTGTGTTGGGTGGCTGGCACACAGAAACCACACAGCTACAGGTATTAGAAAACTGCCGTGCACGTAACAGGCGCTGCACATGCTTGTTACACCTGAAGAGATGAACGAATGAAGGGAAATAAAGGACACAGTGCACGGCTGACGTTTCCCCGTAGAGACATTACCGGAAGTGCATCCCACAGACCCACTGGACCAGCTACGGCCACACCCGGGACGGAGCCACGCACTCTGGACGACGGGGCTGGCACTCCCTCTTCACACAAGGTCTCAGGCTCAGTCTGAACAGCTCTCATCAGTATTCCGACTGTTCACTAGAGACACTTAATAAACTCAGAGTAGTTGGACAGTCCTCGCCGAACAGTCTAATTGAGTGGCCCTGAGGGGCGGTGTCGAGGCTTCCACGAGGAGGAAAGATTAGTGGTGAGAACAGGGCTACTGATCTAGGAATAAACACCACTGTGTGAGCTGCCAACCTCGTGAACAAATGCCCAGAACGGCAGCTGATGATCAGATAAAAAAAAGGCAGGAAGCACACCTGAGGAAAGATGGGTTCGGTCTGACGTTTCCACAGACTTTTCTAAATGGCACGCCACGATGGGATAAATGCCAGCGGAATCTCTAAAACACGACGTATCTGTGTGTAGTTATAGCTCACCTAAGCCATTTTCCCAACACGATGCAAAAGAGTAGGTCCGTGCAGCATCTCGGTACACGGGTGTTCAGTGATTGTGTCCCCATGTCAATGCTGAGCCCCGCCATAGACATCAAACCCTCACCAAGTGCATTTCTCCACTGTGGTTTGAACTCAGTCAGTATTCTCAAACCTCACCCGCATGCCCTATTTTGTCAAAAGACGTACTTCATCTCTCAATTTTTTTTTTTTAATTTCAATGCTTACTTATTTCAATAGCCACTAATTGGGTCATTCCATCAAGGGCTGAGGAAAACAAATGAGACAGTCTCTGTCTTCAGCAATTTATAATCTAAACATAAAACAAACATCATATGATGTGTTAGAATATAAAGGGGGAAGACAGACATTACTTTTCCAGCTTGACTGAGGTATCATTTACAACAACTGTACATATTTAAGGTGTAGAGTGTGATGCCTTGATACTTACGCATTGCAAAATGATAACTATAGTCAACCAAATTAACACAATTTCATCCTGCATAGTTGTCCTATTTATTTATGTATTTATGTATTTACTTTGCTGTGTATGTATGTATGCGTGCATGCTTGTGTGTATTCTGCTGTGGTGAGACCACCCAATATCTACTCTTTCAGCAAATTTCAAGAACACAGTGCAGTATTATTAACTATCATCACCCCAGAACTTATTCTTCTATAACTGGAAGTTTCTACCCTTTGACTAACTTCTCCACATTTAATTTTGATTACGTGTCATTAGTAGCAACACCAAAAAGCAATGAATGGGTTAGTACCAAGGAACAAAGATAATTCAAATAAAGTCAGGAGGGGAAGACTGGATTTTGATGCCCAGCAGGTGGCTTTTGCACCTGGAGCTCAGGTAACAGGTCTGGTTTGGGCTTTGTCACCTTCCAGGTATGGCACCTGGGGAGACCAACTCCGCCTCTCTGTGCCTCTCTGGTTTTCTGGTCTAGGAAGGAGGTGAAATTGTAGTGAAATGGTATGTGGTGATTAATATCATCTCTAGGACTTCATGGAGCTCCTGTGAAAATGAAATAATAATATGTCTATGGAGGGCTTGGTTAGTAGATGGTAAATAAATGTTAGTGGCTATTATTAAGAGATGCTGTTTACAGATAGAGTAACAGTATGACTCCTGATTTAGAAGAACTTGCTGATCATGTAGGAATGATGCATATATGATATGTAGGGACACTTCTTTATAGTTTATGAGAAGGCATTAGATACATCAATTGCAAAAACTGAGCACTGCAAACACTCGAAAAATTGCTTCCAGGGATGTCTCTCTCTTCTCTGTCTCTGTCTCTGTCTCTGTCTCTCTCTCTCTCCGTGTGTCTCTCTCTCACACACACACAACACACACACTAAAACAAAAACAGACAGAGGAATGTGGTTTGCTGGGATTCCATGAAGGGGATGAACTTATAAATGAGGCTTGGACAGCTCATGATCACAAACGAGCACGTGCTATTTTGTTGCCTTCAGATACTTTAACACCTAACATTTCCTGAATGAGGCCAGAGAACAGCATGCACAATCCTTTGTGTTTTGTGGAGATACGTGTATACATCTGAAACCAGAACTCCAACTCAGTGTTCTACACGGTTTTTCTGGAAGTCCATATGTTCCTTAAGTTCCTTCACTTGAAAACTCAGGTTTTGTCCTGCAAACAGTTTCTTACTGTACCTACTCCAAATCTTTTAGATTTTCCATTTGTGTTCTCCCAAAACACTGCACACAATTCTATTATGATATACTTCACAGTGCATTGAGTATCTCTGTCATTGTTAGATGAAGAGACTGTCTCAGTTTTGATGCCCTAGTGTCTTTCCTAGAGTCGATATGCAATAAAATGCTAGCTAAGGGGTGCCTGGGTGGCTCAGTTGGGTAAGAGACCGACTTCGGCTCAGGTCATGATCTCACAATTTGTGGGTTTGAGCCCCACGTCGGGCTCTGTGCTGACAGCTCAGGTCCTGGAGCCTACTTCGGATTCTGTGTCTCCCTCTCTCTCTCCCCCTCTACTGCTCATGCTCTGTGTCTCTCTGTCTCTCAATAATAAATAAATGTTAAAGAAAAAAAATTAAATAAAATGTTGACTAAATAAGTGAATCTGAATGTGTGGACTGCAGGAAAAGTGCATCGATGGTACGCAGTGAGAGGAACACACCATGGGAGGGAAATTGGGGCCGAAAATGACCAAACTGTCAAAAAATAATCAAAATTTGTTTCTTACAAAATATAGCTCCTTATGGAAATATAAACAAGAGTGGGGCAATTTAAATTTCAAAAAGGAAGAGGTAGAATATTCATCAGGAAGATGGAGAAGTCTGATATATAGACAATCAGAAAAAGAATCCTTGAGAAAAACCAAGCTGCAAGAAAGGCAGATCAATAGTGCCACTTGCTGAAATGCTAGAAAATGATAGGATCTGTCCAAGAAAGTAGTCATTGGAGGCTTTAGAGGGTACAGTTTTACTAGAGTTGTGAGAAGAAGCTAATTGCGGAGCTTAAGGGAATTGGGGCGGAAGTGGTGGTAGCAGGCATAGAGACGCCAAAGGAAAAGACCCAACGAACAGAACCATTCTGTCACGAGCTGTGTGAGTCGCCGATGACTGGGAGCCCGGCAAGACTATGATGACATTTTTGCTCAATCTCAGTTTCCATTGGGGATATATAAAATGAGTTCTGCCTTTTCACACCATTAGGAGATGAATATTCTATTTTTCAGTGGGTTCAACATTTTCAGGTGGTTAGAACCACAGAGGGAAGCATGCACCTGGCCAGGTACCGTGAATTTTGTCAGCATCGTTTGAACACTGAATTAGACCCTTCACTTCTTTTCCCATCTAGACTGGACAAACAGGGTGTCTGAAGTATCCATACTTAGCTAATCCAAGTTATATTGGAAATAACATGTGTGTGTGTGTGTGCGCGCACGCGTGTGTGTGTGTGTGTGAGAGAGAAAGAGAGTGAGAGAGAGAGAGAGAGAGAGAGAGAGAGAGAGAAAGGCACAGAGATTGAGAGACAGAGA
This sequence comes from Lynx rufus, assembly GCF_022079265.1. Taxonomy (NCBI): domain Eukaryota; kingdom Metazoa; phylum Chordata; class Mammalia; order Carnivora; family Felidae; genus Lynx; species Lynx rufus. The sequence goes on along the minus strand of NW_025814840.1, from coordinate 2,979,701 downwards.
GAGAGACAGAGAGATAGAGAGAGAGAGAGAGCGTGCACGTAGGCAAGCAGAAAGAGAATCTTCTAAGTACAACAATTGGTCTTCTGTTTGTCAGAGGTTTTTTCCTGGCTCTTCAGCTCTCTGGCCATCCAGAATACATACACAGATGGACTTCAAGTGAGCCGATTACTAGAATACACAAAAGCTACAGAAGTAATCCTTCTAGACACAAGGTCAGAGCTCAGAGAAGGCACTGAGTTTGTATTTCTGAACTTGTTGACTAGAAAACTGTTGCTGAAACAAACAACCTAAAAAGGTGTGTATTTCCAAATGTTTAAAACTAGTTCCATGGGGGGCGTGTTTAAAAGGACCCACATGATCACTCATCTTCAGAAAAGAGGAGACAAGAAATGCAGTGTGGGTACAACATCAAGAAAGGACACAGCTGAGCTTTCATCTCATAATGCAAAAAGTCTCTGTAAGAGGAAGAAATTAAAGGGGTGACCGGAAAGAGATGTTCACAACATGTTCAGGCAAAAACTTGCATCACAATATATGCTCTAATGGTTTCATTTTTGTCTAAAGTGACATCTGTGTGCTATGTGTGTAGTTGTGTGCGTATGAGTGTGTGCGCATGGGTGTACAAATATATTTGCTCAATTTCTCTCTATGAACGACATCATATTTAGGGGCACCTGGATGGCTCAATCGGTTGAGCGCTGACTTTGGCTCAGGTCATGACCTCAGGGTTCATGGGGTCGAGCCCCACATTGGGCTCTGTGCTGACGACTCAGAGCCTGGAGCCTGCTTCGGATTCTGTGTCTCCTTCTCTCTCTGACCCTCCCCCACTCATGCTTTGTTTCTCTCTGTCTTTCAAAAATAAATTAACATTACAAAAAAATTAAAAAAAAGAAATCATATTTAAGTGAAGGATAACGTTTCAGACCACCCAGTTCACTGAAAATTACTTAGAGTCTTCAATAATCACCTTGAGTTTAATTTGATTATAACTGAAAGAGACAAGGGAAACTGTTGCCTTGTACCACTTCCAGAAAGATAAGGTTGTCAAGAAGAGATAACGGGCATTCCACTTAGCAACAGCAAACTCAAAGGACACAGGAGTTTGGAAACGTTTACAGCATGATCCTGGGGAGATGATGAGAGTCCCATGAATAGACAGCAGAGGAACTCATGAGGTAGACAGAGTGCTATAGCATTGCCCTACATGACAGTCTAGAAAAGTCTGGGAATACGAACCATTAAAACCATGTTACTCCTGTCGCAGAGCCGTGAAGTTTATTTAACCACCTCTCCTCAAGGCACCCCAAGGGGGGATGCATCCTGCTTGGAAACCCAAGGGTTTCAGCTCAGCTCACTAGATAGTTAGAATCGCCTTATAATTCCATTATCAGCAATGTCATTGGTGGCCCATTCTCTTCTCAGGTTAATTAGCATAAGCCAGGGTCACACTGCTTCATGACCTCTGGATGCACCGATAAAAAAGAAGTTTCCAGGCTCTAGCATCAGACGTCAGACAGTTACAGTCTTCGTTGAGTGACGGTCTACCCTTCGCTGACCTTGCATGGATTACCTAACAGCAAGCATGAAAATGAAGCTGGAAATGTTCCTCAAACTTCACCTACAGTTTCAGGGGAATCAGTCAGCTCTCCAGGGAGAGAATGCAGTCAGTAACACTTTTCAGGAGAAAGTGTCCTTTAACAAAGTCTTCAAGGTATCTGGTAAATTTGGGGGGACATAAAAAAACACACATACAACCACAGGGACACAAAGTACTTTATAAACAGATATGTACGTTTATAAAAATAGAAGTATAATTATTTCTAAGTGATGAGAAGTAACCATGGCAATAAAGGTAAACAGTTTATTGGCCATGAGCCATATACCAGGTGCTATGCTACACTTCAAAACGGAGTTTCAAGAGTTATTGCCACTTATAAGGGAACGGGTCCAGCTCGTGACGGGCTTTTAAACAGGGCCCCTTCATGTAGTTGCTCTGCTTGTGCTACACAGTGGTCCCCCTCACTCACACACACGTGTGAATCAGTGTAATAGCTCAAGGTCAGCACAGCGGATGCTTGGCCTCCAGGCGAATGGTTGCACAGCCAGGGGGAACGAACCCTTTCTTTAATAAAGTCCAGCCAGCTTTCACAGTGTGATCACACTTAGAGAACCTCTCTCTCCTCTCCCACAGACAGACACACACACACACACACACACACACACACACCCCTTCTAAAACTCATCACAGCCGGGGGAACACTTTTTTTAATAAAGTCCAGCTGACTTTCACAGTGTGATCACACTTAGAGAATCTCCCTCTCCTCTCCTCTCCTCCCCTCCCCTCCCCTCCCCTCCCCTCCACTCCCCTCCTCTCTCCTCTCCTCTCCTCCCCTCCCCTCCCCTCCCCTCCTCTCTCCTCTCCTCCCCTCCCCTCCCCTCTCTTCTCTTCCCCTCCCCTCCCCTCCCCTCCCCTCCCCCAGACACACACACACACACACACACACACACACACACCCCTTCTAAAACTCATCACAGCCGGGGGAACACTTTTTTTAATAAAGTCCAGCTGACTTTCACAGTGTGATCACACTTAGAGAATCTCCCTCTCCTCTCCTCCCCTCCCCTCCCCTCCCCTCCCCTCCTCTCTCCTCTCCCCTCCTCCCCTCCCCTCCCCTCTCTTCTCTTCTCCTCCCCTCCCCTCCCACAGACACACACACACACACACCCCTTCTAAAACTCATCACAGCCGGGGGAACACTTTCTTTAATAAAGTCCAGCTGACTTTCACAGTGTGATCACACTTAGAGAATCTCCCTCCCCTCCACTCCCCTCCTCTCTCCTCTCCTCTCCTCCCCTCCCCTCCCCTCCCCTCCCCTCCCACAGACACACACACACACACACACACACACACACACACACACCCCTTCTAAAACTCATCACAGCCGGGGGAACACTTTCTTTAATAAAGTCCAGCTGACTTTCACAGTGTGATCACACTTAGAGAATCTCCCTCTCCTCTCCTCCCCTCCCCTCCCCTCCCCTCCCCTCCCCTCTCTTCACTTCCCCTCCCCTCCCCTCCCCTCCCCTCCCCTCCCACAGACACACACACACACACACACACACACACACACACACACACACCCCTTCTAAAACTCATCACAGCCGGGGGAACACTTTCTTTAATAAAGTCCAGCTGGCTTTCACAGTGTGATCGCACTTAGAGAATCTCCCTCCCCTCCCCTCCCCTCCCCTCCCCTCCTCTCCTCTCCTCCCCTCCCCTCTCCTCCCCTCTCATCTCTTCTCTTCTCCTACCCTCCCCTCCCCTCCTCTCCCACAGACACACACACACACACACACACACACACACACACACACACACACACACACCCCTTCTAAAACTCATCACAGCCAAGGGGAACGCTTTCTTTAATAAAGTCCAGCTGGTTTTCACAGTGTGATCACACTTAGAGAATCTCCCTCACCCCTCCCCTCCCCTCCCCTCCCCTCCCCTCCCCTCCCCTCCCCTCCTCCTTTCCTCTCCCCTCCCCTCCGTTCTCCTCCCCTCCCCTCCTCTCCCACAGACACACACACACACACACACACACACACACACACACACACCCCTTCTAAAACTCCTCTAACACTTTGGTTCAGACTTAGCCATGATGTTACAGTATATAGTTTTTTTTTTTAATTGTTTTCCTATCTGATTATGGCAATAGTACATATTTAATATGAACAATTTGAAAATGCAGAGGAAATAATAAAACATAAACCATATTCACTACCCATATGTCATTTTCCCGTTCTGGCTCTCTCTCTTTCCCTTTCGTGATTCCTTCATGAACTCGAAAGAAATCAAAACAAAACAAACCAAGCCTGTGCACAAGTTGCCTTATTGATGTCCCTGTGTGTTAGAACGGGAGACATCGTTCGTGTATCTGTTTCCCCACAGTGCACACCGGTTACCAGATGGCCCTGCTTCCTCTGCTCCCCGGTGGTTCCTCCACCCCAGCACCCCCACAGTCACTGGGGATCAGGGCACACGTTCCCAGTCAAATAAATTGGTCCCTACTGGTAATGAATTACAACACAGCTAAACTAGCAATCCCAACACTGTCTTAAGGGTAGAAAGAGACCATCAACTAAAAATGGATCATGTTCTTTTATTTTCTATCAGTTAGCTAAAATCTTACTTTTAAAATTTAATATAATACAATCAATCCCACTCATGTTATTAATGCGTGCTTAGATGCAGTCATCAACCAAATGAAATATCCCTTATGGGACAGGCCATCTACAAATTTTATTACTGACCTTAAAAACTTCTCTTAGCCATTTGAAAGGAAAATATGAAAAGACTCAAAACTTTGCCAAAGTTTTCAACTAAAAAATTTGTTTTAAGTATTTTAAATAATAATTAGATAATATATTTTCCTTAAAAGCAGTTCCACACGTTTGGCTAATCCTAGAATACTTTATTTCAGGATAATTCCCTTATGTCTAAGTAAGGAAATATACAGAAAAGCATTGGAGACTGTTCTTAACTACAAGGCAGAAGAGTTCTATTATTTCATACAAGACAAATCTAGACATTTATCCTAATAGACTGTTATCCTAATAGCTTCGAAGTAGTTTACATTTTTTTTCTCCTTTATTTTTCTCTATCTGAAGCTCCGAGCCATGCATGCAGTCAGTCGCCAACTCTCACAATGGGCTAATCCAACCAGCAGATCATCAGCTGTGGCAAAGTTCTTTCCAGTTTTAATTTCTCACAGGCTGTCAGCATGTTTATGACCTCACCGCCTCCTTCCTTCCATCTGATCCTACATACCCCCATCCCCCCAGCATTTGGATTTAAAAAAAAATCGCTTCAAGAGATTCTCATGGCATATTCCAGTTTAGGGTTATTTCGTGCAATAGTCGCACACTGCCGAGTTCTGATTCATTCCTTCACAGCATGGGCTCACAATTTCATATAGATTTAAAAAAAAAAAAAAAACCAGCAACCGTAAGAACCATTTTCAGTCACACATAACTGAACAACTGGATAAAAGTGATTGCCAAGAGACCCTAATTGCGGAAGTTCAGAGAGAAGTAAAGACCTGGGTGGGGGGTTGCTCAGGTACCCCTGAATGTGGCAGGATCACGGGGGCTCCCTGGAGGAGGCCAGTTTGGAAGGGATGCTAGAATGTGCATAAGGTGAAGAGGTCTCCACAAAACACTACAGAGCATATGTCTCTGCCAAGGTCAAACCCCTGCAGCCTTGCTGACAATGAGTCAGTTACCTCAAGGGGGAGGGCTGAGCAGGTCTCTAGGGCTGCAGGGGGCCACCCCTCCACAGCCCGGCCGCACCCTGGCCCTGCCACGTGGCAGGTGTGGGGCTCCCTGCTCCAGACTGGAGACCACCTGGGCCAGCAGTTACCTGGTAATCTTATTTTGGAGGCTATGTGAGCACATTTAGAAAGAGCAAGAGCTATAATGAGCTTATTAAGGAAACCGATCTACGGCATTATGAGCTAAACATGGAGTCATTTCCTCTGATAACCTAAATTAACATTGCTTAAAAGTACAGGGCTTGCAAATGTCTAATGTCAGCAATGGTGGTGAACCCTCCCCTGCTCAGTGTGAAGGCCAAATACGAATAAAAATAGAAAGCCTTATGGTGCCAAGAACTATCAATACACTCATTTGTCATTTATTCCCAGGGCAAATTTAAAATACTTCCTTTTAATAGAAAGTCATGCTCTTCCATGGTTCATTCATATCTATCTATCTATCTATCTATCTATCTATCTATCTATCTATTGCTTCAAAGTAGCTGTTACATTATTTATTTATCTCAACATTTAAATTTTCTTTGAAATGGAGATTTACCATCGCAATAAATGGCAACAACAGAAACACTGGGTTCAGGCACACTTAAAGTAAACGGTGACCAATTAGCAAAACTTTTCAAGGAATCAGGCTATTGATTTACGAAAATAATTGTTCTTGAAAATTATTCTCCAAGTCTGAAAAGAGCCATATTTTTCTAACCATGAATGACTAAGAATGCCGTAATACACGTACAATTTGAATACTGTTTGAGATAAAGTCAAATCAGTTCATCTATCTTCAGATCATTCAGTTTAGCCAAGCAAAGCATAAAAATGCTAATAACGCCATGCTTTGCCGCTACTAAGTGTGGCCGCATAACAGAGCGGGGTTGGGGCGGGGGGGAGAGGCGGCTGGTGCCTGTGGACCCTGAATGCTAAACAATATCAAGCAAAAACAATGAAAAGGAAAAAGAAAACCAAACTCAGCTTCCTAGAGTGGAGGAATGTGTCCTTTTCTTCCATCTATTAAAGTATTATACATATCCTAATTTTCATTATGAGGTATCCAAACACAGATCTCCCCACTATTAAAATATCTGAGACACGCACATTTGAGGTTCTGCACATGGAACGTGTTAAATGGTCCCCTGAGGGACCTTGACGACCAACATCTCTTTCTAAAGTGACTGGCTGAGGGGCGCCTGGGTGGCGCAGTCGGTTAAGCGTCCGACCTCAGCCAGGTCACGATCTCCCGGTCCGTGAGTTCGAGCCCCGCGTCGGGCTCTGGGCTGATGGCTCGGAGCCTGGAGCCTGTTTCCGATTATGTGTCTCCCTCTCTCTCTGCCCCTCCCCCGTTCATGCTCTGTCTCTCTCTGTCCCAAAAATAAATAAAAACGTTGGAAAAAAAAAATTTAAAGTGACTGGCTGAGTATTAGGAAGGAACTCACAAACTCTAACGTCAAGTCTTTTACACTGTTTTCCTCTTTCCAAATTAAACAGCGGTGGATGAAATAATGCCATACCCCATGAAAGTGCTAACAGTAAAATCACTTAGAGCACCTACTTTTGACTCCTTCAGAGAGAGCTTTCCTCACAGGAAATTTTGGTACACTTTACAGTCTTAAATTTTATCGGAGACCATTAATTGTGTCAATTCAAGGGTTAGTAAATAGCATCTAATGTTGTTGTTTTCCACAGCAATTACACATTTGCTCAGGGATAATTAGTAAGTGGTCAAACCGAGGCCTCGCTCCGGATTTTCCACCACACTGCAATCCTTGTTAAGAAACGAAGTACATCGGATGCCACTTTTGCAGAACTATTTTAATTAAGGTAAATTATTGCAAACAGCTACTAACCTCTAACAACGAACTACACATTAGCATTGTTCATTTCTGTGCTGTGCTTCCTTTTCCACTTCATTACAGAAACGCTGGCTAACTCTCAAAGTCAGACTAAAAGCAGACTTACCATCATCGTACTGGCCGAAGCAGACTGCAGAGAGAGCTCCCAGGATGACCCCCGAAGCTAAGCATTTCCAGAGGTAAAACCGTTGTAACATCTTCTGTCAAATTCTGCTCAAGGCTGATCTGAAATCACAGGAAGGGGAAGGAAACAGGCGACACGTTCATTAGTCTATGATAGGATTTATACACACGACTGTGACAGTACAGAAAAGCCTCAATGACTTCATAGGTAATCACCGGCGCCACACCTTCCACTAACAAATGACACACCTGCTCAATGCCCAGCAACTCTTTACCCACATGAATTTACACACAAGTGATCTCTAAGGAAAGAAATATTTGCTGTTACTCTGTAAGCAAGGAAGTTGAGAAGTTAACATACTGATGACATCGCCCTTTTAAAAATGGAGACCCTATGAGTGAATCAACTATGAAGTTATTACATTTATCGTAGCCATAGCATAGGTCACTGATAGCGTGTACGTTGTTTCATGATGATTTCAGCTGGCAGACTAGTTGCTAGTATCCTACGTGAACATTTCATTGCGCATTTGTCTTATATAATTAAATAGAAAAACGCATTATTACAATTCTAATTGCTTCCTGGCAGAGCAATGGGGGACTGACTGTGCCAAGTAAGACAAGGGAACGCCATCCATTTCTACCACATCTGTCTTCCAAAGCATTTGGATGAATTTCATTTCAATCCCTTTGCTTTTCTTTGCAATCTCCAGGAAGTAAAGACACCAGGTGAAATATTAGTGGCCAGTGAGCACACCAAAAAAAAAAAAAATCTTATTGAAAGAATGATGTGCTAAGCTTCCGTGTAAATTGAAAAAAATCATTGATGCGGGCTTGTTCAAAGTGACCCTGGGTATAGATCAGGGAAGAACAGGGATAGGAACCCTGTCTCTCGTATTCAAAGGCGTTACATTCAGATGCCTATGGGGGACAAGAAGACCAAAGCAGAGAGCGAATTAGGCTAAAGGGACACTAGGGACGGTGAGGCTGTGATGAACTGGGAGTCTCAGGGTTTGCCTGCAGAGGTCAGCTGGTACAGTGTTGCCAGGCCTTCTGAGTTTCCAGAATATTGTAGAAATCCAAATTTCCATGAGGGATTGCCCAGTCGTCTAGATAATTGTTCAACCTTCATAACTAGGTGCTTCTGGCTGGCTACACCGTGCCCCAAGGGCCTTCAGTCGACCAGACCTGTCCAGGATTCTCTTCCGTAGATGACTAGTGGTAAGGTTCATCAGAATGTGCCAAGGAAATATTTTAATCCTGCCTTTACATGCAGTTTATTTCATCTATGTTTCTGTTTTATTTGTGTGTTATAGTTTATTTGCACAATAGCATATATAGATACACATAATTTACTTTAAACTTGTATGAAAAGTTCAAGCCCGTTTTTTTTCTTTTACTCATAGAATGCGTAGTGCTTAAATTTCAAAGGTCACTGCACTAGAACATGCGCATTTTATTTTTTTTATTTTTTTTTATTAAAATTTTTTTTTTCAACGTTTTTTATTTATTTTTGGGACAGAGAGAGACAGAGCATGAACGGGGGAGGGGCAGAGAGAGGGAGACACAGAATCGGAAACAGGCTCCAGGCTCCGAGCCATCAGCCCAGAGCCTGACGCGGGGCTCGAACTCATGGTCCGCGAGATCGTGACCTGGCTGAAGTCGGACGCTTAACCAACTGCGCCACCCAGGCGCCCCTAGAACATGCGCATTTTAGAAAGGAAGTTATTCTGTTTCCTTACCTAAAACAGACAGACAAAAAGAGGCACTTTCTTATTACCTGGCTCTCACACATTTTTCCCCCTTACTGGCAACAGACTCAGCCTCTACTTTTGTAAATGCCAGGCCTAGGGAGCCCCCAGGAGAGCCCGATACTAGATATCACAACAGTTCATGCTTACGACTGGCCAGCGCTAGCACACGAAAAAGCAGTGGGTTCTTCGTAAATGCAAGTTCTTAAACTCACGGATTACATGATTTTGAACAAATGAGGAAGCAGCTCTATCTTACTTGCCTCATCATTAACATGAAGACAAAATGATATCTACTTTGTATGTTTGTTTTGATGATTAAGTGAATGGCTATAGGATGTTTTTAAAGTGTTTATTTGTTCATTTTTGAAAGAGACAGCAAGCAGGGCGAGGGCAGACAGAGAGAGGTGGGGACAGAGGATCCGAAGCAGGCTCCAGGCTCCGAGCTGTCAGCACAGAGCCTGACGTGGGGCTCTAACCCATGAACTGTGAGACCATGACCTGAGCCGAAGTCAGACCCTCAACCGACTGAGCCACCCAGGCGCCCTGTGAACGGCTCAGTTCCTCCAACAGAGTGAGCTTAATCTGAGTAATTTTGACTCAGCCTCTATGGAGTCTTCCAAGTGCTTAAACATATTGTCTCAATCTGTCTTTAGCACAGCATCTAGGGTAGGTGTTAGATTATCTCCAGTCTTGGAGGAAAGGTCACATTCACTGGCTTAAGGTTACAGACTGGTGAGTGGCGGAAGAGGTGGGACAGGTGGTGAGTCTGAAAGGTCTGCTCATGGATTACAGAAAAGGACTAGACAATTCTATGCAGAACACATGGCCCGGAAGGTTTCACGGGATCTGGAGGCCTGTTCCCAAACCTGGATGTGGCCCCACTAAGATTTATTCAAATACTAGCTCTAATGGTTTTTTTCCCTAAGAAATGTGGTAACATTAAGAAACAGAAAACGGTACATAAAATTACAAAAAAATATATATATATATGTATATACAGACAGAAAATAAAGAATACTGATCCAAAAACAAAAAGCAAAAAGCAAAACACAAACAACAAAACTTAAAGAAAAAGCAATACTATCTTGCAAAATGACAAAGGGCAAAGCTGTGTTCCTTCAAGAATCTTTAAGCAATCAACTTGACTACCCTCTTACTGGCTTAGTTTTTTATGTGCTCACTAATATGCCATTCTCCTTTGCTTCTGAATTGTTTTAATATTTATTCATTTTTGAGAGAGACAGAGCCAGAGAGAGACAGAACACAAGTGGGGGAGGAGCAGAGGGAGAGGAAGACACAGAATCCCAAGCAGGCTCCAGGCTCTGAGCTGTCAGCACAGAGCCCGACACAGGGCTCCAACCTACCAACCATGAGATCACGACCTGAGCTGAAGTCAGAGGCTTGACTAACTCAGCCGCCCAGGTGCCCCTTATTTTTTCTTTTGCTTCTGACTCAAACTATTTGGTTTCATTTAACAACCTTCAAAATGAAAACCACCAGATGGCTCATAATGGTAAAATTATTGAAGTCACTGCATTATGCTATTATCCTCTAGAAGTAGAATTTCTGGATCTGCAATCCTGTATATTGTTATTAGAGAACTGTACATATACTTTTGAAAATATCACAGGGAAACCTTGTATAAAAATTCATTTACAATGGGCAGAGTACTTACTTCCTGCGGTAATGAGAATACTTGGGAGAGTATGTTGTTTCGAATAATGAAAAAGATAGGAACTTCTCTCATTTGTTTTTACTACTCAGTTTATATCTTCATCATTTCCAAGGCAGTTTTAATCATTCCAATGGGCTCAACACTGACTGCAACCTGAAAGAATGGTATGACTCATCATGTCATCCTGATACCCTAAAACAGAGTGCACGTATTGACTTAATAAGAAAATCCTGGTTTCTAAAGGAAGCTATCATGAGAAGATACCTCCTAGAAAGAGGCTATGTTTCTACACACAAGAGAGTAAGGGCCCCATGGTTAATAACCTTAGTGTGCCGGTCAGCCAGCAGGCTCTTCTGTCATTGAGGAAGTTGGAACAGCTCAAACATTTTCATCAAAATAACATCTTCATTGCTAGTTGTACAGGCTGTAGAATTGCAGGCGAAATTCTTATAGGAGATGGAGCCCCAAATCTTGTTAAATGACAGGTGAGTGAAACACATCCCAGACAAGACCTCCAATGTGGCGTCGGACTTCTGTGATAAGTCCCATATCAAACTCTGCCATGTTCTCTGGGTGCAAATCTTTCCTCCAAATCTCCTTGGCCAGTAATGTTGTTCTCTAGCAATCTAGAACATGCCCTATTCTAAAAAGGAATGGAGCTGACCTATAAATAAATTCACTGTACTTGTCTTTCAGGAGATACATTGGTTGGTAAGGTCCACACTTGGGGACACCTAATAAAGACATGTGTTCCCTATAGTGATTTGGAAATAGCATGCTATTGTCAGATATACTGGGGAAAATGGAAGCTTTCCAATTAGGTTATAATTTTACATGTAAGTGGCTGAGTTTCATGAAATTTACAATATGTTTCCCAAAGGCTTAAGAATATTTTACCACAATTATTCAACATATAATATATCCATTTTGACTTTCATATCATTCAGATTCACAGCCACTTAAACCTCATATTTATTTCTCTGGCACCCAATGTTCTCAGAAATTCATTTATTCAACAAAAAGTTGTGCAGGATCTATGAGGTATCGCTCACTCTTAAAGGCAGCTAGAAAACAGCAATAAAGAAAGTCCACTCATATCTCTACTCTCATTTATCTTACACTCTAGGAACGTGAAGCTAGACCAAACAATAAACACAAACATGTTATACAACTTGCTAAAAGGTAACAAGAGACACGGAAATACCAGCTTGCAGTTCCGAAATTTTATGCGGTCACTAGACACTTAATTCTCCTTCAGAAAATGAAGTAACATTGTACGAAGCAACCGATAAGCTTCTGATACTAGAACAGAAGGAGAACTTTACGAGGACAGCACAGCTCTTCCCGTAGCCCCAACCGAAAGCATCCTCCACCGTATCTAGTGTCCTGAGGACGGACTGCTGTTCGTCCCTTGGAAGAAGAATAAAGGTCTTTCACCGCCTTTCTCTTTCAAGTATAAATCCAGACACTGTAAATACACAAAGCTCTGCCCTTTGGGTTTTATCCCTGCTCCCTGTGTCCAGGTTGGTCGTGGTGCCACACGGCAAGAGCAGCCAAGCTTGACATCACAGCAGTCTTCCTGCTGGTAAATTTTTGAAAACATCAACTATATACTTCTTTTTAAGTCTCTGTCCCTGACTGCTATCTGAAAAAAAAAAAAAACAAAAAAACACCAGAAGTTTTCCTTGATATATCGAAGTTTGGAGCATCCCGCCAATACTCCCATGAAGAATCCCACATTGATGCCGCGTCAGGAAGCTGGGGTCTCTCTCGGTGCAGTGGGGGCTGTGTGCGTGCACCCGTCCGTCCTTCACAGTCTGCTCACTGAGGCTGTGGAACTTCTATCCCTGACATTTAGATGGCACTATAAAACATAGCCTGTCATGGGTCCACATTCCTCGCAAGAAATATATCCTCTCCACTTCAGGAAAAAGAGCAAATTTCCTTTCAAAGCAACCTCAACTATCAAATTGGAAACACAAGGTTTTCCAGAGTCACTACATCCCTCCACACCAAATAGGAATTTCCTTAGCTGACTGGTTGGAAACCTTCCTTCCATCTCACCATGGCGGGAAACACCAAGAATGTTTGCATCGCTACAGAGAACACTTATCACCCCTAAGCATGACGTGATGAATCAGCCTTCATTTCTCTTTTTTCTTTGTAACATAAACTTAAAAAAACATAAACTTTTAAAGATTCTTTCATATTTTCCTTCTTTTTAGATCATGTTGTATGTTTTCTCTTATTACAAATTATGTATACATGTATATTAAATACCTATAATGTATTTGTTTATAGTTAACCTTATATTAAATATTTCCAGGGGCACCTGGGTGGCTCAGTCGGTTGAGCGGCCGACTTCGGCTCAGGTCATGATCTCGCGGTCCGTGAGTTCGAGCCCCGCGTCGGGCTCTGTGCTGACCGCTCGGAGCCTGGAGCCTGTTTCAGATTCTGTGTCTCCCTCTTTCTGACCCTCCCCCGTTCATGCTCTGTCTCTCTCTGTCTCAAAAATAAATAAACGTTAAAAAAAATTAAAAAAAAATATTTCCATACATTTTGTTTATAAAACATACCTATATAATACAGAAAATATAATTAAATATTTTGCATGTATATTATAGATATATTACATTTTATGTATTTATATATATTTATGTAAATTTACATTATAGTTTAAACATGATATCTATAGAAAGAGATACACTTATGTTTTATTTAAATTTATACTACAGGGGGCTCCTGGGTGGCTCAGTCGGTTAAGTGTCTGACTTCGGCTCAAGTCATGATTTCACAGTTCGTGAGTTGGAGCCCCGCGTCTGTGCCGACAACTTAGAGCCTGGAGCCTGCTTCGAATTCTGTGTCTCCCTCTCTCTCCGCTCCTCCCCCGCTCATGCTCTGTCTCTCTCTCTCACCTTCAAAAATAAATAAAACCATTAAATTTATACTACATATAGCTAGCTACCTAAACATTGATATTATCTTTCATTTATTATTATTTTTTTTAGTCAAAGGTTGAATTCTGTTTCAAGGAAAGAAATAGCCAGCCTGTAGCCAATTCTATGTAAAGGTAGGAAAACAACTTTGTTTTCACTGGGCATTATAATCTAAGCCAGCCCTTCAGCCTGGCCCAGACAGACCAGGCTTACCTGACCTTTGCTAGACTCTATAGGTTGTTGATACACCTCCATGTCTGAGTGCGCCTTGGCTCTCTATCTGCAAATGTACATTTATTTAGTATCAAGGTTCCTCAAAAAGCTAAAAATAAAGCTGCCCTACCATCCAGCAATTGCACTACTAGGTATTTATCCAAAGGACATAAAAATACTAATTTGAAGGGATACATGTACCCCAATGTTTACAGTAGCACTATTAACAATAGCCAAACTATGGAGAGAGCTCAAATGTGCATCATCTAACTGAAGACTGGCTAAAAAGGATATGGTATATTACTCAGCCATCAAAAAGGATCACGTCTTGCCATTTGCAACAGTGTGATTGGAGCTAGAGTGTATTACGCTAAGAGAAGTCAGTCTGAGAAAAACAAATGCCAAAAGATTTCACTCACATGTGGAATTTAGGAAACAAAACAAATGATCAAAGGCGAAAAGAGAAAGAGAAAGAAAGAGAGAGAGAGAAACAGAGTGCAAACCAAGAAACAGACTCTTAACTATAGAGAACAAATTGATGGTCACCGGGGGTGGGGGGTGGGGGGGTATGGGAATTAAGGCGTGCACCTGTCATGATTAGCACAGGGCAATGTATGGAAGTGTTGAGTATATTGTCCACCTGAAACTAATATTATACTATATGTTAACCAACTGGAATTATATAAAAACTAAAAAAAAATGTTTATTTATTTATATGTGTATTTGTTTCTCTGTGTGTATGTGTGTACATGCGTTTTCACTATGGTGGAATAAAATAAAGTTGATAAAAATAATTTCAAAATGGGGAAGAAAATAAATCCACGAGAGCTAATCTTGTAATCGCTGCAATTGTTCATAGACAATGTGTTGCATCTCAGTTTTAAACATTTTAAATACGTACTCAATAGTTGTAAGCATTAAGTGAGACTGTTTTAACTCAAACTACCTTACCTGGAACTACATGATGTATATAAGGAGAGTCCAAATTTAGAAATATTTCTTCTACAAATTTTGCTGGACTTGTGGAAATTTCAATCAGTACCTTAACATGTCTGTAGGGGTCTATCCTTTTTTAAATGTTAGTTTCAATCATAAAGATCTATATTAGAAAAATGACATTGGTTGTTTTTTGGGGTAATACTTCTTCTCAAGAAAACAAATTACTTCTACTATCTTTATCCTGTTCTGTTGATCTATATGTCTATTTCTATGTCAGTACCATAATGTTTTGATTACTAAATCACTAAAGTATGTCTTAAAATCTGGGATTGTGATACCTCTCCCTTTGTTCTTTTTTCTCAAGATTATTTTAGCTATTCAGGGTCTTTTGTGATTCCAATCTTACACCATAACAAAAATAAACTCAAAATGGATGAAAGACTTAAATGGGAGACATGAAATAATAAAACTCCTAAAAGAAAATATAGTCGGTCGTAGCTTGGACATCACCCTTAGGAACATTTTTCTAGATATGTCTCCTGAGGCAAGGGAAACAAAAGCAAAAAACTATTGGGACTACATTGAAGAAAAACAAAACTTTTGTACAGTGAAGGAAACAATCAACAAAACTAAAAGGCAACCTAATGAGTGGGAGAAGATAGTTGGAAATGATATATCTGATAAAGTGTTAACATCCGAAATGTTAAAAAAAAAACCTCACAAAAAAAAAAAACCAACACCAAACACACACACACACACACACACACACACACACACACACACACATATAATTTAAAAACTGGGCAGAATACATGAACAGACGTTTCTCCAAAGAAGACATCCAGATGGCCAACAGACACATGGAACAGTGTTCAATATCAGTAATCATCAAGGAAATGCATATCAGAGCCACAAAGGAATATCACTTTACACTACTCAGAGGGTTAAAATGAAAAAGTTGACAAGTAACAACTGTAGATGAGGATGTGTAGAAAAGGCGACCTTCATGCACTGATGGTGGGAATGTAAATTTGTGCAACCACTGCAGAAAATAATATGGAGATTCCTTAAAAACTAGAAAAATAGAACCACAATATGTCCGTTACTGGATATTTACCCAAAGAAAACAAAACCACTAATTCAAAAAGATACATGCACCCCTATGCCTATCGCAGCATTATTTACAATAAACAATATATGGAAGCTGCTCAAGTGCCCACCGATAGATGAACAGACCAAAAAGGTATGGTATATATACAACAAAGTATTACAAAGCTATATAAAACAATGAGAGCTTGCCATTTGTGACAACATGAATGCACATAGAGTATGTTACGCTAAGTGAAATAAGACAAAGAACGATAAATGTCATTATGATTTCACTTATATATGAAATCTAAAAAACAAAGCAGACTCTTAAATACAGTGAACAAACTGTTGGTTGCCAGACGGGAGGTGGGTAGATAGATGGGCAAAATAGATAAAAAAAAAAATTAAGAAGCAGAAAGTTCCAGTAATAAAATAAATAAGTCAAGGAGGTTGAAAGTACAGTATGGGGAATACAGTCAATAATATTGAAATAATGAATGGTGACAGACGAGGACTACACTTATCGTGGTGAGCATTGACTGAGTCATGTATAGAACTGTTCCATCAATACAAGGTACATCCGAAACTAATATAACATTGTGTGTGAATTAAGATTCAATAAAAAATAGACGCAAATTACTGACAAATATAGTTAGTCTATTTAATTTCCACTTAAAAATTGTATCCACCTTTGGGCGCCTGGGTGGGTCAGTCAGTTAAGTGTCCGACTTCTACTCATGTCATGGTCTCATGGTTCGTGGGTCAAGCCCCGCATGGGGCTCTGTGCTGACAGCTCGCAACCTGGAGCCTGCTTCATATTCTGTGTCTCCCTTGCCCTGTGCCCCACCCTCGCACGTGCTCTTACTCTCTCCCTCTCTCTCTCTCTCTCTCTCCCTCTCTCTCAAAAATAAACAGACATTAAAAGCAAATTAAAAAAAAATCCACCTAGAAAAGCCAATACTCAATTTAATCAGTGGTATGTGCAAAGCATATGTTAATACTCTAGCCATATTCGGTGACGTAAGTAAAAATTTTAAAAGAGAGCGGACTTCAATACTTATATTCACTATTGCTATTATACTGGGTATTCCTAGTGTTTACACATGCATTTACTCAATACAAATTTACTATATATTTAGAGCGATGTCAGAAACACTGCCTCTACTGCAGAAATAAACGACATTAGCTTCCTATGATGCCTTTGCTATTGAGCCAGCACCTTATTGCATATGTTTTTGCTTAGTAGTCATTTCAAAGTACTTCAGTAAAATGATTCCAAATTATGGAAATATTAAATTTAATTCCCAATGTAAAGTGATTTCCATTTAATCTATGTTTTCTCAACTATCATCTAAATACTAGTCTTGGACATAAGGATATTCTTATCCCACAATTTCTGAGAAAAATAACGGGAAAAACACTTACATTGAAAGGAGCCAGCAAGCGTTCTGAAATGGGACAAGCCCAAGCTTTAATTCATCTACAGGGTGTTTAACTTAACGAATATAACCAAGTACATTTAAAACCAAGTTTTAAAGCTCAGGTAAGTGCCTGCATGATTTTAAAAGAAAATTTAAAGAGGAGTTCTGCGTAATGTCATTCACTGCCACAGGAAACAGATTATGGCTGGTATTTTTGTTTGGTGCAGGTTAAACACCCCAAAATCAAGCTAATAAATCAATTATCATCTTCTTAGGGGTAAACAAAAATCAAAGTATAAAGTCAGCCAAGAGAGATTAAAACTTAAAGTGTGAAAATGTCAGTGACTTTTTGAGGTACTATGAGAAAAAGTCCAGGCTTTGAGATGAGAGAGACTCGTGACACATTCCTAGCACTACCATTTCTTTGGCCTATGAATGATAAAAGAATGAAAACTGTGAGACTCAGTTCAAAATTAGGACAATAGGGGATGCCTGGGTGGCTCAATCAGTTAAGCAGTTGAGTGTCTGAGTCTTGATTCTGGCTCAGGACATGATCTCACGGTTCGGAAGACCAAGCCCCACATCAGGCTTCATGCTGGACGTGGAGGCTGCTTTAGAGTCTCTCTCCCCCTCTGCCCTTCTCTCTCTCTCTCTCTCTCTCTGTCTCTGAAAAAAAAATAAAAAAAAAATTAAGTGAGGATGATAAAATCCATTTTATTTTTCCATAAGAAAACAGATGAAAATGTGATCAATATAAAAAGAAGAAGAATTGGGGCGCCTGGGTGGCGCAGTCGGTTAAGCGTCCGACTTCAGCCAGGTCACGATCTCGCGGTCCGTGAGTTCGAGCCCCGCGTCGGGCTCTGGGCTGATGGCTCGGAGCCTGGAGCCTGTTTCCGATTCTGTGTCTCCCTCTCTCTCTGCCCCTCCCCCGTTCATGCTCTGTCTCTCTCTGTCCCAAAAATAAAAAAAAAAAAAAAAAAAAAAACGTTGAAAAAAAGAAAAAAAAATTTTAAAAAGAAGAAGAATATTAAAGAGCATTTAGCTTAAAAATTTACTGTGTGTTTATTGGGTGCTGATTCTGGGCGGTGAATTTTCTAAGATGCAGAGACCACAGGAGTATGAGAGAAAATAAATGAATTAATAAATGCATGAGAAAAGGTCTGTGTGCAGTTTTCAGTCTAACAGCGTGTGAACCCTGAGTCTCACACCCTGAGTGCCCCACGATGAATCAGGCACTTGTGAGATTCTCCCCGCCCCCCGCCACAGAGGGCACGAGAGATCTGTGACTTGTTTGTAACTAATGGTAATTAGTTAATGGTAAAGGTAGTAAGATGTCAACCTCTGGATTCATTCCTATTACAGAAAGAAGACCCACTCTGGGTGCCTGGGTGGCTCAGTTGGTTAAGCATCTAACTCTTGGTTTCGGCTCAGGTCATGATCTCACAGTTTGTGAGTTTGAGCCTTATGTCAGGCTCTGAGCCGACAGCACGGAGCCTGCTTGAGATATTCTCTCTGTCTCTCTCTCTGTGCCCTCCCCCACTGCTTACTTGCTCTCTCTCTCTCTCAAAATAAATAAATAAAATCTCAAAAAAAAAAAACAAGAAAAAAAAGAGGACCCAGTCTTTGAGAGATACTTTCCATTTGAGATTGAAGATACAAATATTCATGTTGTAAATACTCATGTCCCTGTGGAGAGGGACACACACCTGGAACCATGGGTGTCCTCTTGTGTCCAAGGGTGGCCTGCAGACAGCAGCCCTCAGTCACACAACTAGGAAGGAGTGAATTCTGTCAATAATCTAAGTAAGCTTTGTAGGGGCACTTCCCCAATCGACCCTGAAGAGGGGGATGAGGATCAGCAGGCATAGGCCTTGAGGGCGGGAATGGAGATGATGCCCCAAAAGAGAGCTGGGCCACAGAGTCCAGTGGGCACAGGGTCAGCGAGACCACACCAAGGGGAACACTGTCTGAGGCCACCACCACTCAGCGTTTCTCCAAGTGTTGCTTTGGGTCAGGTATTCATGGAAATCTCACGTACAAAAGGGTTTTCCTGTGCTTCAGAACCACTTCCTGAAATAATAACACTAAAGAATGAGAGGCCAAAAATAGTGAATTCTAACTACTTTTATCTATTTTCTTGGGTCTTGAAGTAAGTTCTTGTAAGAAGTTTGTTTAAAGGGGCATCTGGGTGGCTCAGTTGGTTAAGCATCTGACTCTAGGTTTCGGCTCAGGTCATGATCCCACAGTTGGTACAACGGAGCCCCACACTGGGCTCTGCACTGACAGTAAGGAGCCTGCTTGAGGTTCTGTTTCTCCCTCTCTCTTTCTGCCCCTCCCCAGCCCACACTCTCTTTCTCTCTCTCCCTATCAAAAATAAACTTAAAAAATTAAAAGTAAATAAAAAGGAAAAAAAGTTTGTTCAAAAAAGTTTTTTTAGTGTTTACTTTTTGAGAGAGAGAGAAAGAGAGAGAGCACAAGTGGGAGAGGGGCAGAGAGAAAGGGACACACAGAATCCGAAGCAGGCTCCAGGCTCTGAGCTGTGAGCACAGAGCTCAACGTGGGGCTGGAACCAATGAACCACACGAGATCGTGATCTGAGCTGAAGTCAGATGCTTAACCGACTGAGCCACCCAGGCGCTCCAAAGGGGCACCTGAGTGGCTCAGTCCATTACGCTTCGGACTCTTGATTTAGGCTCAGGTCATGATCGGGCTCCTCGCTGAACATGGAGTCTGCTTGTGGTTCTCTCTCTCCTTTCTCTTCCTCTGCCCCTCCCTTTCTGACTTGGATTCTCTCTCTCTCTCTCTCTTAAAAAAAGATGAACTAACCAGAATGATATAACTATATTTTCAAATAGTTTTCCCTTAACTTTCAATCTTTTCAGGGTAAAAATCCTTTTAGAGTAAAATATATATTTAATTGTATTTTGAGTACCATAATAACAATTATCATGAGCATACAAATTTATAGGAATAGAAGAAAGGGAGAACGAACAAATATGTTTATCGGTGCTAGAGTTGCACAGGGTTGCTATATGCCATAATTAAACAGCTATACAAATAAAACATGCAAATTAATACTGTGTTCTGGGCTATGCAAACTTGACCAAGCACCCAATTTGTTTTTAAGAAACAAAGAGCTAATATTTTATTTAGATAAGTAAAATTGAAAATTGGATTACTAAATGTAACTTTGTACTAAAATCAGAAATTACAAAATTAAAATAATTCCCTATATATAGAAAACTGCATTCTATATTATAAATTATAGGTTGAAAACAAATAGAATTTAAACACAAACTGATGAGATCGTAATTATTTTAGATATGATCAATTATATACAAACTTCATTTTTCCTGATAAATCCCTTTCTTCCTCCTGTTTCCTTAATTGAAAAAAAAAAACTGTCCTAGAATCTATTCATATTATTTTATTGACTTTTTGCCATCGCTAAGATTTGGTAGGAAATAATGGTTTTAAATAAGAAACTTTTACATAAGTGACAGATTGAGAACGAAAGATTCGTAACACTTTTAATTTTAAAAAATAATTGCAAGTGTTAAATGAAATGTCAAATCGTAGTCTTTAAATTTTTCACTTGTCCTTCTAAGCCTGCATGTATTAACACCAGGGGTGATCAATTAATAAAGCATATAATTTTTCATTACATACAGTTGGTGAAAATAGGAAACATCCTTTAGGACATTTACTTGACTATTCAGATATATATATATATATATATATATATATATATATATATATATATATACTTTATAAAATTTATCAGTAACTTTTATTTAACTTGATTAGATTAGAAAATTTGTGATTTAACTAATTTTCTAAGTGAGATATAAGTAAACACACACAAAATTAAATTCATCTTCCAACGACCCTCTTTATATCATAAGGGACTTAGAGAATCGGGACCTTTTCTAGGCCTTATTTATAGTTCACATTATGTACATGCTGACCAGGGATCATAAAGTTGCTGATTATTGTCAGTGAAGGTACAAAAGCCACAAACTGTACATAGTTCTCTGTACTGTCTTTGTATAATATTTTAGGTAAGGTCCTCGGCAAACTGAATCAGAACAACCTCATGTATCATAACTTTAAACTGGAAAATTCTGTTAAGAACTAAATCTGTATGTTTGATGTGATAAAAATGCGGCCAACGGTAAACATTTTGAGTATGATAGTACTATCACTAAAATTGTTAGACACACTTTCCTTTTTTTTTTTTTTTTTAATTTTTTTTTTTTTCAACGTTTATTTATTTTTGGGACAGAGAGAGACAGAGCATGAACGGGGGAGGGGCAGAGAGAGAGGGAGACACAGAGTCGGAAACAGGCTCCAGGCTCTGAGCCATCAGCCCAGAGCCCGACGCGGGGCTCGAACTCACGGACCGCGAGATCGTGACCTGGCTGAAGTCGGACGCTTAACCGACTGCGCCACCCAGGCGCCCCTAGACACACTTTCCTAATTTGACAAATGGTAGACTGTTCTGTTTAATTTCACTTTGTGCTTTTCTTCTTTATACTAATAAATTACCAATGAAATTTATACCTGAAGTATCTGCAGGAATACCATCTTAGGGGCACGTGGTCAGCTCAGTCAACTAAGCTCAGGTCATGATCTCATGGTTGTTGAGATTGAGCCCTACATTAGGCTCCATGTGGCTAGCACAGAGCCTGCTTGGGATTCTCTATCGCCCTCTCTCTATGCCACTCCCCTGCTTGCATTCTCTTTATCAAAATAAATTTAAAAACTAAAAAAAAAAATCATCTTAAAATAGTAAAATTCAAATAATGTGTAACAGGGAAAGACACATAAATAAGTGGTTTTTAAAGAAATATTTTATGCTTTATTTTGATGCAATTATTTTAAGCCTTTTATCTTATAAATCTATATGATTATGGAAGTGTTCAATCTACTCGACTGCCAAAAGTGTGAAGATGAATAATTTGACTTAGAAAAGCAACTGTAAGTCCTTCATTTATGCTAAAAAATCCATCAAGGTCATTATGATCTTTCCCAAAGAGACTATAATTCTAATGTAATGCCAAGTTTTATTTGATCATACAGAAGTTCTGGCAAGCAATAATTTTGCTAGAGACTAGAAAAATAATCATGATACCATTTTATATCTAAATTTATATAATTTATATGTGCCTTGGAAGGGCTGGAAAGAGATAGAAGGTTTAAAATACTTTTAATATTTGGACATTTGCAAATCACAGCATTAAACTGAGAATGTAAAGTTTTAAATATTTAACTATTGTGCTGAATACAAATTAAATTATGGCATCAATATATTGTAAAGACACTGTAGTTTTTTTTTATTAGCACCCATTTAATAATTACTAGGTTGGAGAATAAAATATATATAAGTTAAAACATAGTAAACAATAGTGTGTGGAATAAAAAAGGAGTAAGGTGGTTCTTCAACAGGAGTGTGGATGGAGTGTCTCTGACAAGTAGCGTGTCAAAAATGAATTATTTCATGAATATAGTGGAACTTCCTCAGGGCCTTGAAGTCAAACAAGATCCAGATGAGAAAAAGGAAGGGGGCGAAAGCACTCAGGTAGGAGAAATAAGATTAAAAAATAGAGAAAAAGGATAAAAAATAATTACCTACGATAGAGCCAACATAGTGGATTAGCAGGTGACAACCTGAAAGAATATATTACAAATCAAATCATATGGGACCAGAAAATCTAGTCTAAAAAGTTTTTTTTGTTTATTTTTGTGTATTGTATATAGTCATAGTGACCTATTGACATGTTTTATTTTTCAATGTTTTTAAATTTCTTAAAAATGTTTTAATGTTTATTCGTTTTTGAAAGTGAGACCGAGCAGCAGAGGGACAGAGAAAGAGGGAGACAGAATCTAAAGCAGGCTCCAGGCTCTGAGCTGTCAGCACACAGCCCGACATGGGGCTCAAACTCAGAACTATGAGATCATGACCTGAGCCAAAGTCAGATGCTTAACCGACTGAGCCACCCAGGTGCCCCACTATTGACATATTTTAAAAGGAAGATGTGGGGCACCAGGGTGATTCAGTCGGTTAAGTGTCTGACTTCAGCTCAGGCCATGATCTCACGGTTCATGAGTTGGAGCCCCACATCAGGCTCTGGGCTGACAGCTCAGACCCTGGAGGCTGCTTCGGATTCTATGTTTCCCTCTCTCTCTGCCCCTCCCTCACTTGTGCTCTCTCTCTCTCTGTCTCTCAAAAATAAATAAATAAACATTAAAAAACAAAAAGCAGATGCATGAAGATGATATGCAGATTCACTCGGTAGAAATACGTAGAAGTAATGGATGGAGGAACAATGAGTGACAGGTGTCTAAATCCTGTCGAATGCTACTGTTATTCCAGGAATGTCCTCCAATTGAATACATATGGATATAAACACATATTAGCAGAATCGCTGGATATTTGCAGGACACAACCACAAAACAAGGCCATTAGCTGGTCTCAGAGCATTCCTTACAAGAGACAGCCAGTATTATAATTGTAAAATTCCACCCTATCAATAGTAACTCAGTATGGTGAATACATTCTTTATGTTTGAGGGGGAAACACAATTTAGATGATTTCCTCTTACACAGGTTATGCTTTATGAATAATAAAATGAACAAGCCCCGATATGTCTGAGCACCTCGATATTAGCAGGGCCCTCTTTAACCTATAATAATGTCTATTTTTAATATGGGTCTTCATAGAGGGGCACCTGGAGAGCTCACAGGTTAAGGATAAGCATTGGACTTAAACTCAGGTCATGATCTCTTGGTCCTTGAATTCAAGCCCTCCATAGATCTCTGTGCTGACAGCTCAGAGCCTGGAGCCTGCTTTGGATTCTGTGTTTCCTCTCTCTATACCCCTCCCTCTAGTGCTCTGTCACTCTCTCTCTCAAAAAATAAACATTATTATTATTTTTAATATGGATCTTCTGGGGTGCTTGAGTGGCTAAGTTGGTTAAGTGTCTGACTTTGGCTCAGATCATGATCTCACAGTTCATGAGTTTGAGCCCCACATCAGACTTTGTGCTGATAGCTCAGAGCCTGGAGCCTGCTTCAGATTCTGTGTCTCCTCTCTCCATCCCTTCCCCACTCATGCTCTGTCTCTCTCCGTATCTAAAATAAACATTTAAAAAAAGAAAAATATGGATCCTCATAGAAAAGTCACTAAAAATAAGTGAACATAAACCACATAATGCTATTTTAATATTTTTTGTTGAAATAGAAAAAGTAATAGGAACTGATATAAATAAGTATCTCCTTTAAGAATTTTCAGAAAACAAAAAAGGCTCAAAGTACGTATGGAAATGTAAGTTGGAGCTTTTTTCTTTCTTAATCAGCATTCTTGTCCAATTAAACAATCACTTTATAAAATAATGCTTTTCCCCTTAAAATTATTGCTGGAGTTCAAAGGTTCAAGTTTTTAAGTACTGCTCATAAAATATGCAGTGTAACTTTCAAAACTGTAAAAAGTCTCCTATTTCACATGATCAGTAAGATATTCCTCTTAGAAAAATATCTCTAAAGAGCGTTAACTTTCATGCAAATTGATGGCTAGAAAAGCCCTCCCCCCCCTTTCCAGTTTCAGAGATGGGTGAATAAATGAGAATCAGGAATCTTTTGTGGATGAAAAGACGGAGATGTCTTAAGATGGGAAACTCATTGATATTATACCATGGGCAATAATGGAATCAGATAGTATGGATAATTTTGAAGTTGCAAATACTTTTAATAATGATAATGATAGCATCGAAGGAGGGACAAAATAAACAAATCCCATCCCTCTTTCTATACCCACCGATCCAGCATACACTGCAGAAACATATTTTGCTAATAGCTTGTAAACAGTGGATGTATGAAGATGATAAGATAATCAGATATATCTGTGGTGGGATGAAAACCTGTGTTAAGCTGTAGAAGAGAGAATGGGAACGAGAAGATGTGCACGTGCCAAGTATGTGTAGTAGACTGCATGCAGTATCAAGTGGAAGCAGCCACACTTGTTTAAAGATAGGATGACAAATGAATGAGATGATCAGGATCAAGAAGATACAGTGAATAAGTGAAGTTTGCAGAGAGACAATGGTGAACTGGAAAGTCTGCTGAATTTAAACTGATACGGGGTTCTTTGTGGAAGGACAGACCCCTTTTTTGGTCTTAGATATCTGATTTTTTAGATAAAGCAGAACAGCTGGACTTTAAAGTGAATTATACAATACTAAATTATTGAAATTAAACTACTTTTAACATACGGTATTGGCCAACAAAACAAAACAAAACAACAACAACAAAACACAAAAGTAACTGTGCTGCACAGGCCACTGGGCAGCAGTTTGAAAGCTCAGGTTTCAGAGTCTGCCCTGGACTGCTCGCTACATAACCATAGCTTTCTGTGTGCATTTACGAATGTGACGATGTCATCATGTCCCACAAAACCTGCTTTTGTATCCAGTCTTTCAGAATTTTAACAGTTTAGAGTATCTTTCTCCCTGGGAAAATCTACCTCAGTAATAAAAGCAATAGCCGTAAAGATGATGTGCCAAGACGCACAGGTCTCCTTGGAGGAAACTTTAGTAGTGCTGTTCTCAACATTTTTTCAAAAGAAATTTTCAGAAGTGTTGTGTAGTTACCTTAAAAAGTAATACACAAAGACCATATATATATATATATATATATATATATATATACACACACACACACACACACACACACACACATATACATACACATATAGAAACAGAAGTGTTCTTAGATGCACATCTACCTTACCAAAGTAAGTACACCTTTAGGGCAAACTTATCACCATTGCAAATTTAACTATTACCTCAAGTACTGATTTATGTTCTACATTGTACAATTAAATGACCCATTTTAAAAATCATACCAAATTCTAGGTTAAACTCATATTAATGATATTTACCATTGTTTTTAATATTCTTTTTAGGCTCAAAGATAATTCTAAATAATCTTTTTTTTAACATTTTTTACTGCACTATAGCTGAAATAGATTATTGTTTCTGGTGTACAACATATTGAACAGACAATTATATACATTACAAAATGCTCACGGCAAGTGTAGCTGCCATCTGTTACTGTAAAAAGCTATTATAATATAATATAATTGACTATATTCCTTATACTGTATTCTTCAACCCCATGACTTATCCATGACTGAAAGAATGAGCCTCAAGGCATGAGCCCTTTACCTATGTCAGCCATTCCCCCACCCCATTGTCTTCCCTCTGGCAACTACCAGTGTGTTCTCTGTATCTGTGGGTCTATTTGTATTTGTTGTTGTTGTTTGTTCATTTGTTTTGTTTTTTAGACTCCACATAGGAGGGAAATCCTATGGTATTTATCTTTTTGTGTCTGGTTTCTTTCACTTAGCATAGCACCCTCTTGGTCTGTCCATGTGGTTCTAGACAATCTTTTAAATCAGCTTTTGGTATTTGCGGTTTATCTTTTTGTGTGCATCACTATGACTGGCATTTCAACTTCCAGGGAGAGTCCATATTTGATTCTAAGCTCGTACATTTTGTTTCACCATCCATTAAGAAAAAAAAATTAAAAAAAAGAAAAAAAAGAAGTAAATTATTGTGATCACAGGACTTGTTCCCCAGATTTCTTTTTTCTTCTTCAATAAAATGAATTAAAAGGAAACCTTACTAAATTAGTTTGACTATTATCAGAACCCCTAAGGTTATCATCTATGGAACCATAAACATGAAAAGAGAAGGGATATATAGTATTATATTTGGAGAAAACATAACTTTTTAAGAGTAAAATAATGTTCAGATAAAGTAGAAAATAATAGCAACATAAAATTGAGTAGAGCAATAAAATCCTGATGATATAGTTGGGATCCCAGAAACATCTGCATACCACTTCTTTCACAAATGTGAGTTTCAAAACATATGATACAAATACATATGATAGGGTAGAATTTGCTCTTACAATCTAAGAGATTTTCCCTGCAGATTACTGTATTGGAGAGAAAAAGGGCATTTATACCTAATAATGCTTACCAAAACAGACTTCACACAGAGAAGAGCATTAGCAACATACACTGTTCCATGAGGCATTGCTAATTAAACTGGGATATACTGTGTACACAGATTAGCCTCCAAAATCATTTTTCTTGACACATGAGAAGTACACCGATTTTAATTCTTTGAGTTAGAATTAAAATTGTATCATGCACTATCCTCTAACAGCCAAGGAATACATGCAGAGCAAAAGCTATCCTGTCATATTAAACACCTTTAAGTGTGGCCGATGTCTGTAATTTTCTTACAATCTCATTCTGAATAGAGCTTTCTTAAGCAACAGTGGTTACAGAGGAGGTGGGAGTCTGGTAATAGAGATCTGTTTACAGAACCAACAAAGGAAACTAATAAGAATGAAAATACTGAGTCTGATAAGAAAAGTTTTATTTAAGTTTCTTTACTGGAGTAAAATACTACTGGAAATTGCAATGAATCCCTATTGGTTATTTTAAAAAATATTATTGCTACCTTAGCTCCTTAAAAAACAAAGTAGGGACTTGTAAACTTCTGAATTTGGGATATAATTCTTAGGGTTATCTCATATTTTATGGATTAAGAACATTTTTATGGGTGCCTGGGTGCCTCAGTAGGTTAAGCGTCTCACTCCTGATTTCGGCTCAGGTCACGATCTCATGGTCATGAGTTCGAGCCCCACATAGGGCTCTACACTGACAGTGTGGAGCTGTTTGGGATTCTCTCTCTCTCCCTCTCTGTCTCTACCTCTCTCTCTCTCTCTCAAAATGAATACATAAAAATTAAAAAGAACATTTTTATAAGATATTTTTGTTTACTGGTGTAGATAATATATTAACTTATCTATATGTGTGTATATATATGTGAGACTGCCTAGATAAAAATATATCTAATCCAAATATATATAACTGAGCTTTGAGTAAATATATTAACTTTACAGATTCTGCTCATCTGTGAAAGCAAGTTAGGTTTCTTCCCCCAGGATAATAGTGATGAGCTCTCTCTTCCTCCCACACCGTGTGGCAAATGTAGTGGTAGGAGATGAATGAAAATAAAGAGAAGCCCCAAACCAAACAGAAATAAAAGATCAATAATTCAGCAGTGTGTCTGTAGAGATCCTCTTCAAGGTGCTCCTCAGGGTCAGTGTCTGAGGTTATTTTTCCTCTCTTCTAGAGTGAAATCCTACAACTTAAAAACAAACCTGAAGTATATACTTGCCATTTCATGCTGAGATGCCTTTCTCCGTAAGTATTAAAAATACAATGGCCAGACATATTTGTCTTTTTTTAACCTTTTCACCTTGCTTGAAAAGTTATTTAACGAGGCCTTTATGGAGCTTGGATTTTTGTAAGAAAAGACAAAAGCACAAACATAACACAGGCAGTGTTCATGCTTGAAGACCGATGTGAGGGTCGGAGCAGAGAGACTGTTGCTCGTTATATAGTATGTGATCAGGGAAGACTCTTTGACAAAGTGACATTTGAACTGAGACCTGAACAGAGAAGAAGACCAGTCACTGGGAAGCAGGAACACACGTTCCAAAGGCTCTCAGTTGGGAGCATGCCAGGCATGGTTGAGAAACAGCAAAGAGTCCCGTTTAACTACAGCACAATTGAGAGGGAGCCAGAAACTGATGAGATAAAAGAAGCAACCAACTCAGAGGGCTTGCTGAGCGAGGGTGCCATTTCCTTGGGTGTGTCATTGGGCAGAAGAGCAGAATTACAGTAGATAACAAGAGTCTGGCTTAGAAAGTTAAAGGGTGACATGTCTATTAGACCAAGTAAAGATGTCCGCCCAACCGATACCAATGAGTTTGGAAGTTGGGTGACATACAAAGTTGGCACTCATGGAGTAATCGTGCAACCGATACAAACTACGAGGTGAGTATAAAGGGAGAAGAAAGGAGACTTGCAAATATATTGTGGTCAAAAAAAGGGAGGCTGTCCAGCTAAAGCAACTGAGAAGGAATGAGAAGGACTCTCTGGAGCCCAGTGAACAAGAGGTTTCCAAAATGGAGAGGATGTGAATGTGCCAAGTGCAACTGACAAAAAAGATAAGGACAGAGAATTGACCATTGAGTATGAGGCAAAACAGAGGCCATTGGTGTCCTGAACAGAAGTGGCTTCAAGACAGCAGTGGGAAGAGAAGCTATCCTAGAGATTTTCAAGAAATATAGAGTTTAGATGATTCTTTGATATTTTTTGGCTGTACAAGACAGTAGCAAAATATGGGGCCAAGAGGAGATGATTCGTGTAGGAGTTGTGTCTGTGGGTACATGCCTGTGTGGTTAAGAATGGGGAATCACAGGGGGCGCCTGGGTGGCGCAGTCGGTTAAGCGTCCGACTTCAGCCAGGTCACGATCTCACGGTCCGTGAGTTCGAGCCCCGTGTCGGGCTCTGGGCTGATGGCTCAGAGCCTGGAGCCTGTTTCTGATTCTGTGTCTCCCTCTCTCTCTGCCCCTCTCCCGTTCATGCTCTGTCTCTCTCTGTCCCAAAAATAAATAAACGTTGAAAAAAAAAAAAAATTTAAAAAAAAAAAAAAAAAAAAAAAAAAAAAGAATGGGGAATCACAGATGGGAATAATCCACAGGAGAGGGGACTGCAGGCACGGCAGGAGCAGAGGAGAGGGTGGGCAGGACTGCAGGACAGCAGACCTGAGCTTGGTCAACAGGAGTGAGTTCTGGCGGACATGCACAGTTCATTCATTATTTCTAGACACAATGCCCAGGGCGTGCAGAAGTCTGGGGATGAGAAAGGGTTTTGGAGGTTTGAGAAAAAGGAAGGTATAAAGCACTCCTTTGGAAAATAAGAGCATGAATTAATGGGAAAAATGTAGGATAGTTACTGCATGAGGATGCCAGGCCACCTGAAGTTCATTTACTTATTTGTTTCTTTCTTCTTCTTTTCTTCTAGCCACCTTCAGCTATTGGGATGCAGGATTAGAGTAGGCAAAATGGTACTGATTTTTTTTGTTCATATTTACACACAATTTACTGTAAACTAAATAACTTTAAAATTTTCCTACTAGAGAAAATATTTTAAATATCATAAAGGAGTCCTCAATAAATATTTTAAAGGTGGAGATTATTCAAAACAGTTGGGTAAGCATCTTCACTAGCACTAGGCTCTTTGAAGACTGACAGGAATTGTGGCTCCTAGTCAGCAGCACAGGCTACCTAATAATTTCAGAATTGTCTATTTATACTGTACACATTTATTACACACTTCCCACAGACAAGGTTGTGGGAAGGATTCAAAACTAATTCTACCATCAAGTTTCAGATGCTACTACAACAGTTCAGCATCTGTATTTTATTTTTAGATCCTTTATTGGGCACATTAAATAAATGTCATCTTCAAATCTCCATATCAGATTTATAAGAATAAGAGTTTTCATCTCCTTGTGAACAAGGCAGGAGCCAAGACTGAGGGGCCAGGTGGCCTCACCAAGATCACACACTGGACATGAGATGCACGTCTGGAAGTGAGGTCTTCAAATCTGTGTCTGTGTGCATGTTTTCACAGTGCTGTGATGACCAACGTGACTCAGGTACAGCGTATGTGACGATTAAAAGCTTGAGATGAGTGTCTGGCTAATCTGAGTTGCAATCCTGACTCTGCCCGTTACCTGCTACATCACTTTGGGAAAGTTATGAGTCTCTCAAAGCCTCAGTTTTTCCTCTGTGAAGTTTTAAGGTCATAATTAGAAAAACAGTCTACAAGAGGTATTGAGTACACCACAGCACAAGACAGAGTTTTAAGTGTCCATAAAAACAAAAACGTATAGGACTTTTCAGTTCATAAGAAGACCATTTATATCTGGAAGAGAACTAATATTTCTTAGGGAACTTACACCCAAGATGAGCTTTAGAAGGCTACATAATATTTGGATGATTTAAAATATAAGTTGCTACTTACGAAAGCGTAAATTGTGAGTAACATTTAAGCATAAAACCAAGTCAAAACTTTAATTACGATCATATTCTAGGCAATAGGTTTTTCCTCTACATCATGGGCTCTTTAGCTGGGATCCACAGTTTTGTTTTTTTTTTAAGTTTATTTATTTTGTGAGAGAGTGAGAGAGAGAGAGAGAGGGAGGGAGGGAGGGAGGGAGGGAGAGGCAGAGAGACAGAGAGAGAATCACATGCAGGCTTCACGCTGTCAGCACAGAGCCTGATGTGGGGCTCAATCCTACAAACTATGAGATCATGATCTGAGATGAAACCAAGAATTGGTTGCTTCCCTGACTGAGCCATACAGGTGCCTCAAGACCAGTTTTTTAATATTTGTGTTGAGATGAATAATGACCCTCCAAAAAGATATGCCCAGGTACTAACCCATAAATATGTGAACATGACATTATTTTGGAAAAGGATCTCTGTAGATTTAATTAAATTACAAATCTTGAGATGAAGCTATCCTGGAATGACTATGTTGTCCCTAGTCCAATGATATACACTCTAGAAGAGGTGAAAGCACAGGGCACACAGAAGCGTGGAGAAGGCCCTGTGAAGACAGAGGCAGAGACTGGAGGGTCACAGCCATAAGCCAGGAACCCCTGGCGCCAGAAGCTGGAAGACGCAAAGGCGGACTCTCCCCTGGAGGCTTCAGAGGGGACGTGGCCCTGAGGCACCTTTTCAGCTTTCCAACCTCCCGGAACTGTGAGAAAACACACCTCTGCTGTTTTGAGCCTCTGAGATCATGGAAATGTGTATGGCAGCTCTAAGAAACTAATATAGTATTTGCCCCGGATATATTAGCAATGTATGTCATTTGAATATTCTAAAAATTGTTCTAATAAAAAAAGAAACGTCTTATTACAGCGTTAAACTAAAATTTCATTTCCATTTTTTTAAGATTTCATTTCTAACAGGAATATCAGGTGCTATTTTGTGGTATGAGATAACGTTCTTACTGTTTTGTGTTATAACGAATATACTGTCTTCCTACTGATAGTAATTAAAGAAACCTATCCTACTACTAGAAATCTATGCATGTACCATTGTTTATAACAGACCTCACATAAGTTAGAAAATGTGAAATGGACACATAGGACCAAAAAATGGGCTCTCATATGTCAAATATGATGGTATAAATACATAGTTCATGCACAGGTAGTTCCTTAGGAGCACAGGGATGAGATCAATCAAAGAGAGAGAATACATCATATGCCCATCCTGAAAATAAATTAGGCACTGCAGATTTTTTATTAAAATGTATTGTTTTGAAAATGTTGTAAACATACTAAAATTTGGATTTTCCCTAAATCTAACGTTTAACTGTGAAACGTCATCAAAAAAATCTAAATAATGGAAATATATGGATCCAATGGCACACCAAGAAATACCCATGCTAGTCGGCAGCTTTCAAGAGGCAAAGAAAAGATGACCTCTGCTCCAAGACTACGGGTATCTCATACAACATTTTGAAGCCTGGCTTGGAGGAACAGTTAATGGTGACTCCTTTCAGTATTCGTAAAAATAAATGTATGATTCTTTTCAATCAGTTCAGCAAAGAAGGCCCTGGAAATCCTCATTTGGAAATTTTGAAAAATAGTTAACACATTATCAAATAGGCAGAAACTATCTATACTGAGCCACACATTAACAGAAGGCACAAAGTTTTGGCAGAAGCCTCTGTATAGTCAAAGAGCCACTCTGTAGGGAAGTTCATTTGGTGTTGCTTCTTTGGTGAAAAAACAAATCGCCTATTACTGTCCAATGTTGTTTTCTGCTGACCTCGTGGGCTCTACCAACCGCTTGTGAAGGAACGGGAAGTCCTTTCCTACTCACGTGAAACTCAGTGACAAGATTCTGAACCTCTACCTTGTCAAGAGACTTAAACAGGAAAAGAGAGCTGATAATGTTCCTCTCTGCCATCCAGTTGTTAGTGGACGTTTCTGGAGGGTGTTTTAAAGTAAGTGACTAAATTTCAAGATCTTATTTAAAATTAATTGACAGACTGGAAGACAACGCAGAGAAGCCCTCTGTAGGAAGGATTTTATAGGAATGATTCAGGTAATGACCTGACTTATGGCTGTCTGAATATCTGTTCAAGCAAGTGAGTATATAAAAACTTGAACGTTTTTGATATATATGAACAAAGAAGCCACATTTAAGAGAAACTATTAAATGCTCCAATTCTGGAGAAAGAGGTTCTACAGATTAGGGCTCAGTGAAAGACCTTATCAGTATCTCTGAAATAATCTACTTAGTTGTTTTCTGGTCAGATGACAGATTTTAAGATGCAAAAAAACAATAATGTTGGGGACCAGGGCAGGAATGGTATTCCTTATTTAGTCTTTACCAAACAAAGAAATAATGTGCCAAACATGCAACTGGAGAATTCTGCTTTCTGACCAAAAAAAAAAAAAAAAAAAAAAGTCTTTTGGCGGAGACAGTTACAGGAGTTTGGATTTCTTATGTTGCACAAACTTTCATTAATCCATGATTTCGGTCCAGTGTTGTCATTTAAAAGAGGAATCATAAAAACTGGGGTATCACAAATGCATGAGTGTGAGCACCTGTCATGCCAAACACATAACTAAATTTCAAATTTTCATTTTTAAAAAAAGTAATTTGATTGCAAATAATTTTTAATCAGAATCAAAATTTCCTTTTTAAAAATATGTGGAGCTTGGGAGGGACCAAGATGGCAAAACAACATGGAAGGTTCTTTTGCATCTCTCGTCCCTGAAATGCAGCCAGATGAACATTAAACCATCTTGCACACCTAGAAAACTGATTTGAGGAATAACACAACAATCTGCACAACCTAACCATAGAACTCGGCAGATACATGGTGGGAAGAGGT
This sequence comes from Lynx rufus, assembly GCF_022079265.1. Classification (NCBI taxonomy): domain Eukaryota; kingdom Metazoa; phylum Chordata; class Mammalia; order Carnivora; family Felidae; genus Lynx; species Lynx rufus. The sequence continues at coordinate 2,945,519 of NW_025814840.1, read as the reverse complement.
GAACTGGGGGAGAGAGAAGCCGTGAAGGGCAGGGAGCTATTTTTGCGTGTGGAGAGAGGATGGAGACAGGGGGATAGTAGGGGCAAAGCATCTCCACCCCCAAAGCAGATGGAGAGAAAGTGGAAGAGTGGAAACAGCCGCGGGGCCTGAACAAAAAATGGATAAAGGAGAAAGGAGAGGGTTTAAATTCCATTAAGACTCTATACACAGGGGCCGCAGAGTCTGAAACTCCACAGCTTGATACCTGGCAGTGTTCTGGTGGGAAGGGCAAATCCAAAGGAGCAGAGGCAGAAGTCCAAGGGGTCCTTGGGCCACACAGGGAGAAGCATTTCCCCTGTTGGGAGGACAGCGGATAGAGGCTGTGTGGCTCCCCCAAAGGCAAAGGTCCCAGGGGACCCTGGAGAACCATCACATTTGCTGGTGCTGGAACAAGTTGTTGGGGCTGAAGCCTGGTGCCAGATGCATGTTGTGATTTTCCATAACCCCTGAAACATTGCTGCTACATGATCACGCAAACTTTTTCTGGGGCCGGCTGGCACCCAGCTGTAGTCTCTGGGCATTGGCAGCAGCACAGTCCTGTGAACATTCCTGGGTGCAGTGGCACCTGGCCATTGCTCAGTGAGACCCTCCCCCAGAAGGTCTGAGTGGGACAAAGCCACAGTTCCCAGAAATAAGGAGTCGGGAAACACAACCACATCTGAGATAAAACTCAGGAGGGAGATGCCGTCTGACAACCTGACAGCTTGGTCACGGACAGTGTGAAAGCAGGGAGTAGATGGAAGCCGTAGACAAAGGAGGTGCATGATTGCTGATCAGGGAGAACAGAGCTCTGATAGTAGAGACTGGGTAGCAGGGAGATGCTATTTTAACCCCTCCTGCACATGGAATACACACCTTTAAGCGCCATAACAATCCACCCCAGTAAGCTAAGCAGCGCCATCTAGTAGAGAACGGAGCCATTACACTAAGCCCTGTTCAACTGGGCCAACCTCACTCTTCAGGTACACCACAAGTCTCTCTGCCTGCTTAGTTTGCAGACTATAAATTGCTTCACAGTGACTTTTAGGGGAAAACGATATAATTTCAATCATATTTCAATCTGTATGCTGGTCCATGTATTCAGTTTCTTGTCTTATTCTTTTCCTATTCATGAATATAGAAAGAGAAAAAAAGATTTTAATTTTCCATTTTTATGAAAAATATTTTTCTTGAATTTTTTCTACTTTATTTTTTACTTTTTTGTAATTTTTTTAATTCTATTTTACTTACATTGTTTCACTTTATTCTATTTTATTGCATTCATTTATTCAAATTTTCAAATGTTTTCCTTTTTTCTTTTTTTCCTTTTTCTTATCTTTCCTTTTTTTCTCTAATCTATCAATCTCCTTTCAACAACGAGACCAAAACACACCTAATATCTAGCATCCTTTATTTGTGTTGTGTGTGTAGCTTTTTTTTTTAATTTTAATTTTTTACCTTATTAATTCCTTTTCTTCTATCAAAATGACAAAACAAAAGAATTCACCCCAAAAGAAAGAACAGGAAGAAACAGCAGTCAGGGACATAATCAACATAGAAACAAGCAAGATGTATGAACCAGAATTTAGAATCACGATAATAAGAATACTAGCTGGGGTTGAAAATAGATTAGAATCCCTTTCTGTGGAGATACAATAAGTAAAAGTTAGTCAGGGTGAAATAAAAATTCTATAACTGAGCTGCAACTTTGAATAGTTGCCATGGCAGCAAGGATGGATAAAGCAGAATAGCGAATCAGCGATATAGAGAACAAATTTATGGAGACCAAAGAAGCAGAAAAAAAAGAGGGAAACTAAGGTAAAGAGTATGACTTAAGAATTAGATAACTCAGTGACTCATGAAAAAGGAACAACATCACAGTTATAGGGGTTCCAGAAGATGAAGAGAGAGAAAAAGGGACAGAAGGTTTATGTGAGCAAATCATAGTGGAAAGCTTTCCTAACCCAGGGAAAGTCAGAGACATCAAAATCCAGGAAGCACAGAGGACTCGCATTAGATTCAACAAAAACCAACCATCAGCAAGGCATACCATAGTCAAATTCACAAAATATTCAGAAAAGGAAAGAATCATGAAAGCAGCAAGGGGAAAAAAAAGTCCTTAACCTACAAGGGAAGAGAAAACATGTTTGCAGCAGACCTATCCACAGAAACTTGGCAGGCCAGAAAGGAGTGGAAGGATATATTCAATGTGCTGAATCTGAAAAATATGAAGCCAAGAATTCTTTATCCAGAAAAGCTGTCATTTAAAATAGACGGAGAGATAAAAAGTTTCCCAGACAAATGAAAATTAAAGCAGTTTGTGACAACTAATCCAGCCCTGCAAGAAATTTTAAGGAGGACTCTCTGAGGGGAGAAAAGAAAGGAAAGAAAGGAAAGAAAGGAAAGAAAGGAAAGAAAAGAAAGAAAAGAAAGAAAGAAAGAAAGAAAGAAAGAAGAAAGAGAAAGAAAGGAAAAAAAAAGACCAAAAGGAACAAAGACTAGAAAAGACCACAGAACATCACCAAAAACTCAAACTCTAGAGGCAACATAATGGCAATAAACTCGTAACTTTCAGTACTCACTCTAAACGTCAATGTGCTAAATGCTCAAATCAAAAGACATAGGGTAACAGAAAGGATAAGAAAACTATATCCATCTATATACTATTTACAAGAGACCTACTTCAGACCTAAGGACACCTTCAGATTGAAAGTAAGGGGATGGAGAACCATCTATCATGCTAATGGTCAACAAAGAGAGCCAGAGTAGCCATACTTATATCAGACAATCTAGACTTTAAAATAACGACTGTAACAAGAGATGAAGAAGGGCATTATATCATAATTAAGGGGTCGGTCCACCAAGAAGATCTAACAGTTGTAAACATTTATGCTCCAAATGTGACAGCTACCAAATATATAATGAATTAATCACAAACATAAAGAAACTCATTGATAATAATACCATAATAGTAGGGGACTTCAACACCCCACTTACAACAATGGACGGATCATCTAAACAGAAAATCAACAATGAAACAATGGCTTTGAATGACACACTGGACCAGATGGACTTAACAGAAACATTCAGAACATTTCGTCTTAAAGCAGCATAATACACATTCTTCTCCAGTGCACATGGAACATTCTCTAGAATAGATCACATATTGGGACACAAGTAAGCCCTGAACAAGTACAAACAGATCGAGATCATACCCTGCATATTTTCATACCACAATGCTATGAAACTCTATATCAACCACAAGAAAAAATGTGGAAAGAAAATAAATACTTGGAGACTAAAGACCATCCTACTAAAGAATGAATGGGCTAACCAAGAAGTAAAAGAGAAAATTAATAAGTACCTGGAAGCCAATGAAAATGATAATATCACAGCCCAAAACCTCTGGGATGCAGCTAAGGTGGTCATAAGAGGGAAGTATATGGCATTCCAGGCCTTCCTAAAGAAGGAAGAAAGTTCTGAGATACACAACCTAACCTTATACCTTGAAGAGCTGGGAAAAGAACAGCAAATACAACTCAAAACCAGCAGAAGATAGGAAATAATAAAGATTACAGCAGAAATCAATGCTATTTAAACAAACAAAAACAAAAACAAACAAACAAAAAAAGTAGAACAGATCAATGAAATCAGAAGCTGGTTTTTTGAGGGGCGCCTGGGTGGCTCAGTCGGTTGAGCGTCCGACTTCGGCTCAGGTCATGATCTCGCGGTTCGTGAGTTCGAGCCCCACGTCGGGCTCTGGGCTGATGGCTCAGAGCCTGGAGGCTGCTTCCGATTCTGTGTCTCCCTCTCTCTCTGCCCCTCCCCCGTTCGTGCTCTGTCTCTCTCTGTCTCAAAAATAAATAAACATTAAGAAGCTGGTTTTTTGAAATAATTAACAAAATTGATAAACCCCTGGCCAGTTTGATCAAACAGCAAAAGGAAAGAACCCAAATAAAGAAAATCAAGAATGAAAGAGGAGAGATCACAACCAACAAAGCAGATATACAAACAATAATAAGAGAATATAACAAGCAATTATTCACCAATAAAATGGGCAATCTGGAAGAAATGGACAAATTCCTAGAAACACATATACTACCAAAACTGAAACAGGAAGAAATAGAAAATTTGAAGAGACCCATAACCAGTAAACAAATGAAGCTAGTAATCAAAAATATACCAAAAAACAAGAGCCCAGGGCCAGAGGGCTTTCCAGAGGAATTCTACCAAACATTTAAAGAAGAGTTAACACCTATTCTCTTAAAGCTTTTCCAAAAAATAGAAATGGAAGGAAAGCTTCCAAACTTTCTATAAAGCCAGTATTACCTTGATTCCAAAACCAGACAAAGACCCCACTGAAAAGGAGAACTACAGACCGATTTCCCTGATGAACATGGGGACATGCAAAAATCCTCAACAAGATACCAGCCAACAGGATCCAACAATACATTAAAAAAAAATTATTCACTATGACCTAGGATTTATACCTGGGATGCAGGGCTGGTTCAATATCTGCAAAAACGATCAATGTAATACATCACATCAATAAAAGAAAGGACAAGAACCATATGATCCTGTCAACCGATGCAGAAAAAGCATTTGACAAAATACAGCATGATAAAAACCCTCAAGAAAGTAGGGATAGGAGAATCATACCTCAAGATCTTAAAAGCCATATACAAAAGTCCCACTGCTAATTTCCTCAATGGGGAAAAACGGAGAGCTTTCCCCATAAGGTCAGGAACAAGGCAGGGATGTCCACAATTGCCACTGTTATTCGACATAGTATTGTGAGTCTTAGCTTCAGTAATGAGAGAACACAAAGAAATAAAAGACATCCAAATCAGCCAGGAGGAAGTCAGACTTTCACTCTTTGCAGTTGATATGATACTCTATATGGAAAACCCAATAGATTCCATCAAAAAACTGCTAGAACTGATCTATAAATACAGCAAAGTTGCAGGATATAAAATCAATGCACTGAAATCGGTTGCATTCCTATTCACCAATAATGAAGAAACAGAAAGAGAAATCAAGGAATTGATCCCATTTACAACTGCACCAAAAATCATAAAATAACTAGGAATAAATCTGACCAAAGAGGTGAAAAATCTACACTCTGAAAACTACAGAAAGCTTATGAAAGAAATTGAATAAGACACACAAAAAAATGGAAAAACATCCCATGCTTCTGGATAGGAAGAACAAATATTGTTAAAATGTCAATACTATCCAAAGCAATTTACATATTCAATGCAATCCCTATCAATATAACACCAGTATTTTTCACAGAACTAGAACAAACAATCCTAATATTTGTATGGAAGCTGAAAAGTCCCCAAATAGACAAAGCAATCTTGAAAAAGAAAACCAAAGCTGGAGGCATCACAATCCTGAACTTCAAGATTCATTACAAAGCTGTAATCATCAAGACAGTATGGTACTGGCACAAAAACATACACTCAGATCAATGGAACAGAATAGAGAACCCATAAATGGACCCACAAACATATGGCCAACTAATCTTTGACAAGGCAGGAAAGAATATCCAATGGAAAAAAAGACAGTCTCTTCAGCAAATGGTGCTGGGAAAACTGGACAGCGACATGCAGAAGAATGAACCTGGACCACTTTCTTACACCACACACAAAAATAAACTCTAAATGGATGAAAGAACTAAATGTAAGACAGGAAGCCATCAAAATCTTCAAAGAGAAAGTGGGCAAAAACCTCTCTGATCTTGGCTGCAGAAACTTCTTACTCAACGTGTCTTTGGAGGCAAGGGAAACAAAAGCAAAAATGAACTATTGGGACCTCATCAACACAAAAAGCTTCTGCACAGTGAAGGAAACAATCAGCAAAACTAAAAGGCAACCGACAGAATGGGAGAAGATATTTGTGAACGACATATCAGATAAAGGGTTAGTACCCAACATCTATAAAGAACTTACCAAACTCAACACCCAAAAAACAAATAATCCAGTGAAGAAATGGGTGAAAGACATAAATTGACACTTCTCCAAAGAAGATATCCAGATGGCCAACCGACACATGAAAAAATGCTCAACATCGCTCATCATCAGGGAAATACAAATCAAAACCACCATGAGATATCACTTCACACCTATCAGAATGGCTAACATTAACAACTCAGGCAACAACAGATGTTGGTGAGGATATGGAGAAAGAGGATTTCTTTTGCACTACAGGTGGGAATAAAAACTGGTGCAGCCACTCTGGAAAATAATATGGAGATTCCTCAAAAAATTACCCTGAGGTAGCAATTGCACTACTAGGTATTTATTCAAAGGATACAGGTGTGCTGTTTCGAAGGGGCACATGCACCCCAATGTTTATAGCAGTGCTATCCACAATAGCCAAAGTATGGAAAGAGCCCAAATGTCCATCGATGAATGAATGGATAAAGAAGATGTGGTATGTATATACAATGGAGTATTACTCAGCAATCAAAAAGAATGAAATCTTGCCATTTTCAACTATGTGGATGGAACTGGAGGGTATTATGCTAAGAGAAATTAGAGAAAGACAAATATCATGACCTCATGCATATAAGGAATTTACGATACGAAACAGATGGACATAAGGGAAGGGAAGCAAAAATAATATAGAAACAGGGAATGGGGCAAAACATAAGAGACTCTTAAATATGAGAACAGAGGGTTGCTGGAGGGGTTGTGGGAGGGGGGATGGGCTAAATGGGTAAGCGACATTAAGGAATCTACTCCTGAAATCATTGTTGCACTATATGCTAACTAACTTGGATGTAAATTAAAAAATAAAATAAAATTAAATTAAATTAAAAGAAAATGAAATAAATAAAATAAAGTTAGAAAGCAAGAAAAAAAATATGTGGAGCTTGGAGACACCTGGGTGGCTCAGCTGGTTAAGAATCTGTTTCTGGCTCAGGCTGTGACGTGATAGCTCATGGGTTCAAGTCCCATGTTGGGCTCTGTGCTGAAAGTTCAGAGCCTGGAGCCTGCTTTGGGTTCTGTGTGTGTGTCTCTCTCTCTGCTCCTCTGCCCCCTCTCAAAAATGAATAAACTTAAAAAAAAATATGTGGAGCTTAAATGTATTTATTTTCAGTAAACAGACATGAGTGTTTTCAAAAAAAACAGCTGAAAGTATGTAATATATTGCAATACAAATTCATATTCTGTTTGAGTAAAATAAGTCCCCAGTTTCAAAGTATAATAAAACACTCTGTGTACAATGTTTCTTATAAATGGACTTAACGTGTGAGATAGAGAAATATCTCCGTATTTTCTCAGTAACTTACCAAAAAGTATTCATTACTCATGAAGTTTATAAATCTCTGGTCTATAAAACTTTTTCTTGATGACGAATCTGCTTTCTCAAAATGTGAATAAACTGTTTTTTACTGGATGTCCTCACAGTAGGCAAGTCAGGTATCTAAGACTGGTTGTTAACCGTTTTCAGAATTATCACAGAAAGAAAAATCTAGTAACCATATCATTATCTTTCCAGTTAGAACAGATATAATCAAAACACAAAATATGCAAGACCATTTCCAAATATAAATTTGTATAGAGAAAAACGTACATTGGCTGAATTTGCCTCTGATGTGAATGATGCTCAATTAAAGGCATTGTAAGATTTACTCCAGCTGCGTTACGGTGGCTACAAGTAGGGGATGCAGACATTCCCCAGGAGTTAGATTATCTAACTGTAATGCCAACCATGCAAACACCATGACCACAAACGTCAATTGGTCTTTGGATGTGTTGCTTGACAAGTCAGTGTTTTATGAGAGGAATTTTATTTCTCCATGGGCCTGTTACAAAAATACATTTGATTGCATTTTCTCAGTAAAAGAAATTTAATGTGGTAGAAAATATCAATATTCATGAATATGCATTTTCCCTTCCTTCCTGTGAAAATGATATACTTTGACTCCTACATTTGTCAAGACATGTAAACCGTTTGGGACCATGCGAGGAGGTGATCTATGTTATTTCTGTACAGAGGAAACAAAAAGTCCCAACTCCACCACATAGCTGCTCCCTTCCCATGGGTGTGAATCATGGGAGAAGTCTTATATTAAACTTTGAGATCAAATCCAGTCTGATTTCTGAATCACTAGAAGGGAGTACAGATATGGTGGATACAGGATACAGGGAAGACCTTATATGTGTTAGAAACAAAGTTTTCAGTTTTAAGTCATTGTGATTTGGGAATGATTTGTTAATACTCCCCTAGTACACACACACACACACACACACACACACACACTCTCTCTCTCTCTCTCTCTCTCTCTCTCTCTCTTTTCCTACCTATCTATATACACACGCATACACACACATCCTAGTATTAATGAGTAAAATGCATAATAAAACCCGAAGATACCATTTCTTTTTTTTTTTTTAATTTTTTTTCAACGTTTTTTATTTATTTTTGGGACAGAGAGAGACAGAGCATGAACGGAGGGAGGGGCAGAGAGAGAGGGAGACACAGAATCGGAAACAGGCTCCAGGCTCCGAGCCATCAGCCCAGAGCCTGACGCGGGGCTCGAACTCATGGTCCGCGAGATCGTGACCTGGCTGAAGCCGGATGCTTAACCAACTGCACCACCCAGGCGCCCCATCTGAAGATACCATTTCTAATGTATCAGATTGCCAAAGATCGAACTTGGTAACTGACGTTAGATAAAGTGTGGGGAAACAGACACTGTCTGGTACACTGCTAATATAAATGTAAATGCTACAACTTCTCCCTAAAGTAATTTTGTGATATCTATCATATATTAAGGTATAATTCTTCGTTTTCCTAAAGATATACTCACATATATCTCCAAATAACTTTGTATGAGGTGTGAGGATATTCACTAAGGTATCACTTGTAATACCAAGAGACTGGAAATAACCATAATATACAACAATAAAGAATGGATGAAAGAAAGAAAGAAAGAAAGAAAGAAAGAAAGAAAGAAAGAAAGAAAGATGATAGATAACATATAAATGGATGAAATTCTATAGTATTAACAGAATATATTATATGTATCTATTTAAAGAATCATTTATACACTACAATGGAAAGATTTTCAAAGATATGCTAAAATAAGTTCAGTTTAATAAAACCTAAATGTTTATATGGAATCTTAAAAGTTTTACATTTTTCCTAAAAGAAAATCTAACACAGTTATATGCCCTATTTGATAAAATATATACAAATATATATTTTCATGATAGTTTTATATAACACTATGAGGTATTCTACTTGAAATCACAAAAATAATTTCCTTTAATTTTTCTCTTATAGACACAAGCTGAAACTATAACAAAAGCCAGGCACTAATCAGTTAAAGCAAAACCTCTTTCACAAACCAATGGCAGGTATATATCCTCTGAACAGAAGCCATTTAACACCTAGCCATGATAGTAAAATAAGCCGATTTTATTTTTTAATTTGTACACATTGAGATATGTAAAGAAAAGGGTAGCTTTTGAATATGTCAAACTTATTAAAATGAATTGTAATAAAGATGTTTCAAGTTTTATTTTCTAATTTTTTTCAAGTTTTTATTTATTTATTTATTTTGAGAGAGACAGAGACAGTGTGAGGGAGGGAGGGGCTGAGAGAGAATCCCAAGCAGGCTCTGCAGTGTCAGCAGAGCCTGACACGGGGCTCGAACTCACAAAACCACGAAATCATGACCTGAGCTGAAACTGAGAGTCAGACACTTAACTGACTGACTGAGCCACCCAGGCGCCCCTCAAGTTTTATTTTCTATGTGTAGGAAATACCTCAGGGCATCAGGAAAACATTCATGCCAGTATCACCTGGATATTTAAATCTTCCAAGTTTATACTTTCTTCACAGAAAATCCAACAGCAACAATAATGTATATCTTATCTCCAAATCAAATCATTTTCACAGTAGTCGCCCATAGAACATAGAATTATGTAAGACAATGGTGTGCCAGTATACATGTGAACAGAGAAATAGAAAAAAAAAAGGCATCTCATCTCTGTAAGAGGTATCTGAATGAACAATTCAGCAATTCTCTCCTCGTGTTCTCATACTTACATTTACAGAATATAACTCTTCTGGCAAAAAAATATGTTAATGTTACATTGTTCAACAGGAAACAACAGAGCGGATTGCAAAAGCGAAGTAAGGTGTCTGCCGTCCACAACTGGCCGCTTTGCTCGTCATTCTGGGGACGTGCACTCAGGTCTCGCTTGCTCCTCTGTCTCCCCATCTCCCTGCATCCAGCTCTTCCCTGTATCAGTTCACCCTCTTTATCCCCAACCTTCCTGAGCTTGTAGGCTTCTACTTTCAAAGTGCACCCTGGCCTCCGACCCTTCAGTCCGTTTCCAAATAAGCTGCCAAGAACAAGTGTGTATATATGTGTGTGTACATACATATATTTCATATCCACAAGCTAAATTATATGTAATATGCAAAAATATATAAATCTTCCTTGATTATATATTTATATAATATTATATATGTATATTTTTTTCTCCATTTATCATCCATCCTTTTCTAAGTTTTGTATGGACATCTAAATCCAAGAGAACAGGGTATCTAACTTTAATAGTCACCCAGGGATGATATATTTTGGAAAATTAAAACTGTCTAGTACCAGTGGGACTCTTGTTATATATATAAGGATTGATTTATTGGAAAGAAAAAGTTTAAAGACTCTTTAATAGTTTGGCAGGTTTTGGGGGATATTATTGAAAAGTTTAATGTAATGACATTTGCTTTAAGTTATTGTTTTGTTTTTGTTTTTCTTTCACTTAATTTTTTAAAAATTATTTTAGAAACAGAGAGAGCATGAGTGGCAGAGAGGAGCAGAGAGAGAGGGAGAGAGGGAGAATCCCAAGCAGGATCCACACCCAATGTGGAGCACACGGTGGGGCTCCATCCCGTGTCCCTGGGATCATGACCTGAATCAAAATCAAGAGTCAGATGTTTAATCCACTGAGCCACCCGGGTACTAAATTGTTATTTTTAAGGAAACACTAATAGGGAATGTTTATTGAGTGATTTTCAACCATTTTTTTTTTAGCAAAAATATGTCTTCATAGGATCAAAAATAACTTTTTTTTCGCTTTTAAAAGTTTGGGGTGCCTGGGTGGCTCAGTATGTTAAGCTGCCTACTTTTGCTTCCAGCTCAGGTCATGATCTCACAGTTCATGAGTTCAAGCCCTATATCAGACTCTGTGCTGACAGTGTGGGCCCTGCTTGGGATTCTCTCTCTTTCCCTCTCTCTCTCCCCCTCCCCCTGCTCATTCTGCTCTCTCTCTCTCTCAAAATAAATAAGTAATTTTTTTAAATTATTTTTAACGTTTATTTATTTTTGAGACAGAGAGAGACAGAGCATGAACGGGGGAGGGGCAGAGAGAGAGGGAGACACAGAATCGGAAACAGGCTCCAGGCTCTGAGCCATCATCCCAGAGCCCGACGCGGGGCTCGAACCCATGGACCGTGAGATCGTGAACTCAGCTGAAGTCGGACGCTTAACCAACTGAGCCACCCAGGCGCCCCCATAAATAAATAAATTTAAACAAATTGATTCACATAAGCATTTTTTACGTTGCTATAGTCTTTCAAACTCTGTAATATTACATTCAGTCTAATATTTATAATATTTAATTTACTTGTAGAATTTGAGTCATATTAACCTTTGTGATATATATCATGATGTGATGAATTAGTTGCACGGTTTTTTATAGTTTGGAAGAGTTTTCCTACAATAGTTCACAGACCTTATTTTTAAATAGTGGACAATATAATTATATAATCAGTTACTTTGAATTATGAATGGCTCTCATTAGAAGTTAGATGGCAAGAAAAGTCTTAAGTTAAATTTCAGCCAAAGTTAAATAAACATTCTAAGTTATTGAAAATAATAGTTCTTATAAATGTATACCAAGGAAAATAAAAAGCCCAAGCCCACCTTGGGAGTCATTTTAAACCATTTTAAGTGATTTTTAAAAAGGTTAAAATCTGTCCATTTTCTTTCTTTCTTTCTTTCTTTCTTTCTTTCTTTCTTTCTTTCTTTCTTTCATGTTTATTTATTTTTGAGAGAGACAGAGACAGAACGTGAGTGGGTTAGGTTGATTGAGAGAGTGAGGGAGACACAGAATGGGAAGCAGGCTCCAGGCTCTGAGCTGTCAGCACAGAGTCTGACACGGGGCTTGAACTCACAAGCTGTGAGATCACGACCTGAGCCGAAGTCGGACGCTCAGCCGACTGAGCCACCCAGGCGCCCTGAAATCTGTCAATTTTAGATACAGTTCATAAAAGAAGAGAATTTACCTAGGTTTACATTATTTTAAAAAACGAATGAATAAAAAGCATATACAGACTCCCAGGACTTTATTCAGGTTGTTAACATTGTTATAAACTATGGTAAGCAACTGTGCAAGCCCTCAAATGGTGAGGATTACTGGCTGATTTCTCTGCCTTATTCTTGATTACCACATAACTAATGAGACCCATATAATTAATGATCGCCACTGTAAATTTCAATGAGAACTATTTCAACTTGTTGTCTCAACTCTGTGATATTCATCCACCTCACGTACCATCTTGGAAAAAAATTCTCAAATTACTAACACATTCAAATCCTATTCCAAGTAGACTGGGCGATGACCACGTAACAGAGCACTATTTTTATACAGAAATGATAAAAACTTTAATTCAGGAAACTACCTTTGAGGTAAAGGTAGTTTATTTAGTTTCACATTATTATTTAATTCAGTGTGAATCTTTTGGATGTCTCCCCTCTAGGAATTTGCCATTTCCTATTAGGCAGTCTGGGCTTGAACACATTAGACAATTGAAGGAAAATATAAGTACATGAAATCCAATACTAAAACACTGATAAAGATAAGTGATTAACATTTTTTTTTCAAAGAGACTATTTAAGAAAAGTATACGTAACACTCACCATGTCTCAATGACAAAAATCTGATTGCATGATAAAATCTAATTACAGGCTGCCTTCAGTGAACTCACAGTCTACATAACTCAAATGATCAAGAGTTGATTTTTCCTTTCTCCTCACCACTCAATGTGAGTTATCTCTATCATAGTGCTCTTCTTACCATATTGAAATTAATATTCTACGAGCTCTATAAATAGAGTGCTACAGGAAAGGGGGGAGAGATGGTTAATTTTTTTTCCTGAGTAAGAAAATCAAATCAAACGATATTTACGATAGTTACAGTGGGCTTTAAGGACAAGAAGATACGTGTAGAGAAGAGAAGAACAAATTCGCAGGCCAAGTGAAATGAATAATCAAAGGTACCTTGTTGTGAAAGACCATGCATACTGAGGTGAGGGCATATCCGCGGTTTATCCATGGGTAGCAGCACAGGGTGGGGTCCTATGAGGCTCAGGACAAGAGTGGGGACTGGTTGTGAATTCCAAGGCCCATGAGTGCCAGCTTTGTTTGGAAGTCAACAGCCAACCAATGGAAGATGAAAATCAGAAAGTGATTAGATACAGTAGTGTAGATATTAGATTTTAAATCCACCTCTGAGATTTCAATTAAATTGAGAGGAGAAAACTGTCAGCCCAGCAAAGACATGGTTTCAAGAATGAGGATAAATGGGGAAAGAGGAAAATAATGGGAAGGACAGACTTTGAAGTCCTAAACCTTAGACTTGAGCCTTGGAGCTGCATTCATCAGTCCGGTAGGCTTGGGCAACCTGCCGACTTCTCTACGGCTCAGTTTGGCTTCTGGAGAGCGGGGCTGCTCATGTCACCCAAGAGGCTGCTGCCCAGCTGAAACGTGGTCACCAGCACACACGGTCATTCAGTGCTGACTCCAGCTAAACGCTGAATAAAATGTTTAACGCAATTTTATCACCTTCACACAAGCAGACTGATGGCATGAACTTGGCGATTCGGAATCCGAAGTTTTAGAGCAGAGGGGCAAGGTGGCTAGTGTGAAGGGTGCACACTCGTGAGCACGACATGGAGATGTCCCTGGATGTGTCAGCATGCATGTGCTCAGACAGGCACACCTGCACCAGTTTGCTCCCCCCCAGCCCCCAGCCCACAACCTCATCTTAGAAAATGCAGGCGTGTGAGATTAGAGTCACTCGTTAGAGATGATGCAGAGGTCAGCCATGGCCCTTATTAAAGTTTCTATTCCAACTTAAGAAACCGCGCCGAAGTTAAACCCCAAAAGCAGCCCCTCTAAATCAATGACGAAAGGCGATTACTTTTTCAATAAGAAACATTCATGAGGAAAGTCGGACAGCAGCGGCACGTTGTCTCTCCACAGAAAAAAGAACCAAGGCTCGCATTCATACATGGCCGCCGTGAGTGAGGAAGTCTAGACTCGTCCAGTCACTGTTTGTATTGAGAGCATGCATGAAGGCACAATAAAGTTAATGGGTGTTTGTTTGTTTGTTTTTACATTACATGACTTGGTAAAGGCATCTCAGCTGCTTAAAAATTCCAGGGCTCAAAGAGTAATTCTGTGTTTTTATATCTACCAGGTTGAGTTCCTACTTCCTCAGTAATGCTTCCAAAATATCTTTCTTCCCTTCTATTCACATTTATGGGCTTTTGTTGTTGTTGGTTTGTCTTTTCTAGGTCGCAGAGACAAGATTTCCACAATCTTAAAAGTAGAATTCTTGCCATATTACTATTTGTATTTCTTTACCTACATGTATATTAGATTTACATGGGTATAAAATAGCTCATGCCTAAGTATTTGACCTAATGGATGATAATACAAGCAATTCCACCAATACATATGGGAAATGTTGTATTATTCATTTAAAACATCTAAATACAAAACAGTGTTTTTTAGATATGGTAATGGCAAAATTCCCAGAAGCGAAGAGTCTAAGTGTTATGTAAAGTGTTCATAGAAACTGTTAGTCTCTAAACCAATCATTTGTCATTAACTCATGAGTGTTCATATACACTAGGAGACAATTTTTTTTGCTTCTAACTCCTTTCCTTATTAACTTATAAGAGACAGAAAGCACATTCCATAAGCCAGCAATTAAGGGAGGAAGAAAATACTGAGAGGATAAATATATTTGGAAAATTTTGACATTTTTACCAGCATTCATCCATTTATTAAACAAAAACATTAAATAATAATGTCCATCCCAAAAGACAAACATCAAACGCTACTTCCTTTTTTTAATGTTTATTTATTTTTGAGAGAGACAGAGAGAGCATGAGCCAGGCAGGGGCAGAGGGAGAGGGAGACACAGAATCCAAAGCAGGCTCCAGGCTCCGAGCTGTCAGCACAGCCCGATGCGGGGCTCGAACCCATGAACTATGAGATCATGACCTGAGCCGAAGTCAGAAGCTTAACTGACTGAGCTATCCAGGTGTCCCACAACTACTAGTTTCCGTGGGCACAGAGCAGACAGCAGTGAAGATATTAATTTTGCCTTAGAGCTGTCCTTCTCTAAACAAACAGGCAGATAATAATACAATGGAGTATGTGTTATAATACAAATAGCTACCAAGACCCTGGGCCTGGGAAGAAAGGTAAACACATTCTTCCTGGACGGGGTAGGGCAGTAGGCGAGCTTGCGTGGAATATGTGGTATTGGAGCATATTCTTGGAGGATGAGTGAGAGATCATAAGATGGACAAGAACATTTCTGGCACAGGTTGTAGGCCAGGCAAAACCACGAATGTATAAAGGACACAGTATGATCAGGAAACAGTGTATGTTTCACTGGACTTCAGGATCCTTGGGTGTGAGCCAGCTGGAAGAGTAGGCCGCGGCCAGATAGATGCAACAGAAAGCACAGTTATGAGGAAATTTCTCAAAACACTAGATTTATTTTGTCAACTGTCCCAAACCAGCTGCCATGTCGTGAGGCAGCCTGGTGCGAAATCCCAAGGGGCAAGGGATGGAGGCCCACCCGACACTGGTGAAGGAGCCTGGAAGCAGATTTTGTGCAGCTTGCAACAGTCACCTGTGTGAGCCTGGAAGTGGAGCTCACCCCAGTGACTTCGCCTCACAAAAGCTTGACTGCAGCACTGTTCAAAACCCCGAGCCAGGACCAGCCAGTGAGGCCACTCCCGGGATTCTTAGCCATGGGATATTGGAAGAACATGGGTGTGTGTCTTCAGGCTGCTAAATGTGGGGTAATTCATAGCCAATACACAGTTAAACTCAAATGCCTGGTCAAAACCAGTCACCAAACAGTCCACTCACGGTACTGAAAGGTGTGTGTGTGTGTGTGTGTGTGTGTGTGTGTGCGCACGCGCACCCATGTGTGTGCGTGCGTGCACACACACATAGCTGGAGTCCTAGGGGAACAGTATGGGGAGATGGTGGTGGGGTCTAATACCAAAGATCTCAGGGACTTGGCCAGAGTAGTAGATTTCTCCTTTTTCAGCTATTGGAAGTCTTATCTAAACCATTAATCCTCATCATAGTCGTTGTTGCCATCGTCATCATCGACCAGCTAAAGTTCTCCAGGTCTGTTAACATCATTGACTAACTTTAAAATCACTTACAGTGTTTGAAGCTTTGCTTATGACCTCAATTTCTCCAGAAAATCAAATACTGCAACAGGTATGTTAAGATACTACCCTTGATAGAATCTGATGATGGGATAGTCAGTGAGGAACATGCCAGGCGTTTCCCTCAAGTTTCTCCCATGAGGAAGAGGAGTTGCTCTGAACAGGTGAGGTGGGGTCTATGCTCATGGTTTGCAAATGGTCCCAGGAGAGATGGTAACAGGGTATGACGGCAATGAAAAAACAAAATAAGTCATTACCTCGGGCTGCGGATTCATAACAGTGCACAGCAGAAGGAAAGGGGAAAGTCTGTTCTGCTAATCAGTTTTTATTAACAAAGGATTTTTAATAGACATTTCAGATATAAGAACCCACAAACTGTTGCTTCTCTTTTGAAAGAGGAGTCCCTTCAGTGTCTAGATGTGTAGCTATGTCTCTGGAAACACCACACTCCTTGTTTTTGATGCTTTATTTTATCTGTGTTTGGGAGTAGTCTCCAAACAATCCTGTTCATGAAAAGAAGTCAATGGGTGGTGATCTACTGTATGCTTCCTTGCTGTGTGGCTTTTTTGATTGGGTTGGTAGAGTTCATGGCCACTAGAAACTTTCAGAGCATGAAATTCTCCTGATGGAACTCTTCAACTGGAAAAATCTTTAGCAGGGAACCCATTGTGTTCTATAATCCCCCTTCCCTACCACAGTCTCAGATTAAACTTTTGTAAACCTCATGAGTGACAAATCTTGAGTCCATAATGATCTTTCGCATTAACTTATTAATTGTCAAAGGTTTCTGTGGCAGGAGCCAGGGAGTGCCCATCTGGGAGGAAAGGGAGCATGGGGGATTGACAATACTTTTCAACGACGCGATCGTCTGCATTTCTGTATTTTACAGACCCTGAACACATGAACGTCATTCTTCAAAGAAACTGGATTTCTGAAAAGGAACATTCTTTACACTCTGCCTAAAATTCTTTCATGACACTTAGATAAACAGTGTGAGAGCTTGGAGAGGATCTCCATGGCCTCTTTAGGCTTTCTACCTATGGGGTAAAGCCACTCAGAAATGTAGCTTTACTGATTTTGTAAACTTTTTTGAGGGGGTGGGAAACAGAGAACCCACTAAATTTAAAGACTAGAAATTGCATGTCCCTCACGTGTTAAGTGCATAAAGGTAATTCTTCAGTCATTTTACAGGAAAAGAGGGGTATTGTTGAAAATTCATATGAAAGTCAAGGTAACATTTAATTATATCTATATTTCAGAGCTGATAATTTAAAATGTCTCCAATAACTTTTATTGCCAAATTACTTGCGGCTGTGAGGGAAATAACAATATATAATTTTAAAGCATGATTCATAGTGGTTTTTTTAGCTTTATTACATTCATCTGCATACATTGAACTGAAATTGTAGACTACTTTCTTCATTTAGATCAAGCTCACAGAAAATGCCACTTGTAAAGGAATATATTTCTAATTATTACCCGTGCATCCTCTTACGAATCCAAATAAATATAATCACTCTCTGTGTTTGTGTGTGTCTGTGTGTGTGGGTGTATATGTATATACCTACAGGTGAAAACAATATGTACATATATGAAGTAAAAAGCAATGAAAAATTCAATCTTTCTGTGAAACTCATCGCTGCTTTTTAACAGCATGCACTTTTTTCCAGCAGGATTTTAATTCTACTAAAATTCAGAGAATCAAATTATTTCCTATGGCTTAAACTCTGAAAATCAAAATAACTTCTCTGGCATTTAAGTTTTGATTTCCTCTCAAGTCAGGTGCTTTGTAGATGAAATCTCAGTGGGTTAAACAGTCGTTTTATTCTCTGATTAACCTTTTCGGAGTCGGCTCAGGCATAGAAAATAGCTCACAGATAAGAAATGGTTAAAGTTTCTGATTTCAGCGACATAAGATGTCAAAATATACGCTCCATAATTTGTAAGCTATGTCATACGCCTACGCTACTTTTAAAATTAGAACAGAATAATTGCAAATGTCTCTGATGAAGAACTCAAAATAATAAACTCACCAATCAGGTAAGAGCTCCAATGTCAGGTACAGCACCAGCAAAATGAAACTGGTCTACTAAAGATTGAATGAGATAATGATGCCACACACTTAACATAAACATAGACACAAAGTAAGTACTCAAGTGAATGAAAGCTATTCTTACTATGACATTGCTACTTATTTCTTATAATTCAGGAAGAATTATAATCTTGACAATTGAGGTTCTCTTGTTTCTTTCCTGATAGTTATACCTTGCTTCATATGAGTAAATGAGCTATGGATAGGAAATATGCAATTCAAATTCTAGAAGATTTCCACTTTGGAACACTGTATTTTAGTTCATTCTATTTTGAAAAACAAATGATCACATCCTAAATAGGTAGCATTTTCTGAGATCGGGCTTCTTAATCTATTGAGTAGAAACAAACTCTTTTCTGAGCCTATCCAATTAAAATAGTAGTGGGAGGGAAATGAAAGAAAATAGTAGTGGGAACTTCAGAGAGGTGTTGGCCTACTGATTCTCCAACTTGGTTTCTGAAGGAAAAAAAAAGCTCTGAGAGTGTTTTACTTTTCCAGTCACTTAATGTTAAGTGAAATCTGTTTTTATACCACTCACCTTTTTATAGAAAAACTATTTACAGATGGGTTGAGGAAAATTGAATATATTTGAGATCAAGAATTTCCTAGATTAAAGTCTTGGAGGGCTCAAGTCTACCAGAACAGGAGGTAATGCTAAGATCATTACTGGGGGCAATTCTCACACCTCAGTGATTATCAGCCATCTCTACAATTTTTTCTAATTTTTTAATGTTTATTTATTTTTGAAAGAGAGACAGAGAGAGAGACAGAGACAGAGAGAGAGAGAGAGAGAGAGAGAGAGAAAGAAAGAGAGAGAGAGAGAGAGAGAGAGAAAGCGTGAGTATGAATAGGGAGGGACAGAGAGAAAGGGAGACACAGAATCTGAAGTGGGCTCCAGGCTCTAAGCTGTCAGTACAAAGGCTGACGTGGGGCTCGAACCCATGAACACTGAGTCAAAATTGGATTCTTAACCAAATGAGCCTCCCAGGTGCCCAGCCAGACTCTACTATTTATGGGATAAAATGTCTATGGCTATCAGAGATTGAAAAAGAGGCAAGAAAATAGATTTGTCCTCCGAGAAACATATTTAAGAGTGTGAATTTAGATTCAGTGAGGCCTGGGCTTGAGTACAGGACTTCCCTTTGTGAATTACATAAGCCTACCTATTCTGAGATGTCTCACTTATAAAATTGGGGGTGCTTGTAACAGTTCAAGGGTTAAAATGAAATTAAGGCATACATATTTTAGCACATAATAAACTCTCAATAAAAATTAAGTTTTGTGCTAATATTATTATGATATCTTTTCAGACTACAAATAAAAAGTGATCTGAATAGAAAATGAAAACAATAGTTTTAGAAGGGTTTATTCTGCTTAAAAGAATATATGGAGCAATCAAATAAATGTCAAGGTGTTATAGAAAGATGTCAAATACTAAGTGCTAAGTGTAAAATTCAACATGGCCAATATCAAAAGTGAATGGGACAAAATAATATTCCATTTTTCACTCAAGTTTTAAGAAAATATCTTGATGTTTACAAGACCTGTGGAATAAATGAGCCAATACTTTAAATGAATTCCCTCCAAAAAAATTAACACACCTCGTATGAGAGTTAAGCACTGTGTATATATGTGTGTGTGTGTGTGTACACACACACACACACACACACACACACACACACATATTTTAAACCTTCTATGGTTGTCAGAGAAAAAGTAAGAAGCAAAATGATATTGGAAGCTGAAAGCTAAAACTTTCCCCTTACTCACTTCTGACTTAACAGAGATTATTACTGATAAATAACTATTGTAGCATTTTAATTTTGACACTAAATTTCTATTTTAAATTCTACTTCAGCACCATCATTTCTTATGATTTTATTTTTTTTTAATTAAGTGTTTTATATATTATCTATTTTTGAGAAAGACAGAGAGAGTGCGACCAGGGCAGGGACAGAGAGAGAGGGAGAATCTCAAGCTCACGTGGGGCTCCAACTCATGAACGACGAGACGGTGACCCCAGCTGAAATAGCGTCAGATGATTAACCCACTGAGCCACCCAGGTGCCACATTTTGTTTTGATTTTTATTTGTGTAACTATCCCAAGTACATTTAGCTAGTTACACAAATGGTGCCATTGTGAACTATCATGATGATGTTTTTATCTGGTGAGTGTGTCTTTCCTGTCAAGCGGTTTTCTTGTAGGATGCAGAGTGAACTGTTGTTGACCAGGTCTTTCCAGATATAATATTGTTTTTTATTGAATCGTAGTTAATCCATAAGGAGAGACTTACACATTCCTGTAAGTTTTGAAAATACATAGTTTTGGCTTCAAAATGACATCACACCAAATAATCTGCTTTAAAACTTTTCTTTTTAATGTTTACTTTTGAGAGAGAGAGAGAGACAGAGACAGAGAGACAGAGCACGGGAGGGGGAGGGGCAGAAAGAGGGAGACACAGAATCTGAAGCTCCAGGCTCTGAGTTGTCAGCACAGAGCCCGATGTGGGCCTGGAACTCAGGAACTGCAAGATCATGACCTGAGCTGAAGTCAAATGCTTAACCAACTGGGCCAGTCAGGTGTCCCAAAACTTTTTTTGATCACATAACATGACTTCTTAAAGTGTTTATATATATATATGTGTGTGTGTGTGTGTGTGTGTGTGTGTATGTATATATATGTTTATATTGTCTTGATGACTATACCTTTGTTATACAGCTTGAAGTCCAGAATTGTAATGCCTCCAGATTTGGTTTTCCTTTGCAACATTACGTTGTCTCTTCAGGGTCTTTTCTGGTTCCCTACAAATTCTAGAATTACTTGTTCTAGCTCTGTGAAGAATGTCGGTGTTATTTTTGTCAGGATTGCATTGAATGTGTAAGTCACTTTGGGTAGTATCGACATTTTAACAATATTTGTTCTTGCAATCCATGATCATGGAATAGTTCTCCATTTCTTTGTGTCTTCTTTAATTTCCTTCATAAACTTACTATAGTTTGCAGGTACAGTTCTTTTGCCTCTTTGGTTAGGTTTATTCCTAGGTATTTTATGGTTTTGGTGCAATTGTAAATGGGATTGATTCCTTGGTTTCTCTTTCTGCTGCTTCATTATTGGTGTATAGAAATGCAATCAATTTCTGTGCATTGATTTCATACCCTGTGACTTTGCTGAGAATGAAATTTACTTTAACCAATTATGTCATATTAGACATTTACATTGTTTCTAATTTTCCACTATATAGAATGCTATGGATATGGAAATATAAATATGTATATATGTATAATATATTTATATATATTATATATATATATCTGCACAGTTTTGATTTTCTCTAGAAATCTTTACACTTATTTATGCTCATTCCATTTATGATTTCTCATGATTTATCAAAAAATGAAGGAAGGAAGGAAGGAAGGGAGGGAGGGAGGGAAGAAGGAAGGAAAATTTAGTTCTTACATAGAAATTCTTTTCCATTTATTTGTCACTTCTTATTCCACACCACACTCAGATACAATTTAGGCCACTTGCTAACTTCTCTATTGAGTGGCATTTTGCACCTCTCCTTCTTATCTTTGGCAGAGAGACTCCTAAATCAATACTTATCTAGAAAGAAAGCCTTAATATGGGAAGAGTGATGTTTAAAAGTCATGAAGCAATCAAGAGGAAAAACAGGTCCATGTTAATCTGGAATCATCACCCTTTCATTCAATCTAGTCACAGCCACCTAGAGAAAGGGAAAGGCATCCAAATAGAGAATTAAAGAGAAACAGAGTTTACATTCATTTGGCTAGAAATCACACCCACACAGATGGATTTCATGGGCTGGAAGAAAAATTAACAAGTCTGAGAACTAGGGAGGAAGAGAATATTTGAAGGCCTGGGATAAAGTAATATATAAATGAGTTTCCTGAAACAGTTAAAAAATCACTCATAGATCCAGTGACCTGGAACCACCCAAGGAAAATTAGAGAAGCCTGTTTGGCACGTTTGACGGGATGTTTCGTTAGGTTCTATCATGTGTGTTGAATCTGGTCAGTGCGATATAGATTCTGTGTTTAGGACGATTTTAAGGGAACGTGTTCCTGAGCAGAAACAAAAGCTATGATTTATTTGCTGCATCTGCCAGAGGGAAGGGAGCGAGATCGGAAATTTGTCATCCATGGGGTACTGCAAACATCTTCAAATGTGATGCTGGCCCGAACCTGGTTTAAATCACGTCCAGGTCATTCAAAAGCTGTATAATTTTGGTCCACTACCCCTCTAATTCTTTATTCTCAATTCTATCACTTATAAAATGAAGATAATAATGGCTACTGTGAGTAGCTACAGGGAATTCAGAAATCACAGACAAATAAATGTTTTAACACGGTGCCTGGCACAGAACAGCAGACATTTCCCTAGTATCTTCTATTATTATTTCTTCCACAACACTGAGCCACCTTTTCTCTTGCATCGAGAGTAGTCATCGTTCACTGCGACGAGTGTCATTGTGTATAACTCTTACTGAAGTTACCTTTGATAATTTTGGTGATTTTACCCACACCCTCAGGAAAGGGCTCCTTGATTAATAAGCTAAACAGGAAATTCCTTTCCCCATTTATGAAAGAACATCAATAGTAATCGAGTGATTGTGTTCATGAAAGTAATATCCTCTTCTTCGGAAGTGAGGAAGGGTATGCTTGCCTACAATTTGTTTCTCTTCTTAGGATAAAGATCTAATATCTAAACTGGTAATAGCATTTTGACAAAGCATTAAAAAAAAGCTTCAGGGGCGCCTGGGTGGCGCAGTCGGTTAAGCGTCCGACTTCAGCCAGGTCACGATCTCGCGGTCCGTGAGTTCGAGCCCCGCGTCGGGCTCTGAGCTGATGGCTCGGAGCCTGGAGCCTGTTTCCGATTCTGTGTCTCCCTCTCTCTCTGCCCCTCCCCCGTTCATGCTCTGTCTCTCTCTGTCCCAAAAATAAAATAAACGTTGAAAAAAAAAAAAAAGCTTCAGACAATATAATAGTCATATGATATTTCAGAATCTGTTTCAATACTGTTGCTACCTTTAAAAGGTGAGGGGTTTTGTAATGTCATTTGACAGTTTTGAAATACGGGTCACCTGTAAAAGAAAAAAAAAGTACCATATTTGTTCTTCAAATCATGATTTTCTATGTCACAGAAGGAAAAATCCGCCACGTTTTAGAATAAAAGTCATCAAGGTGTATGACCTGGTGGCTCTGTAAATTTCATGATTAGGGCCCTATTTTAAGTGAATGTAATCGGCAGTTACAAGAGTTGTGAAGAACACGTCTGCATGTGTTCCGTGTGGTTGGTGAGTGACCTTTACTGCATGATGATGATAACGGGAACTGCCGTCCTATCTCACCTGTGAAACCGGAGCTCAGCAGTTCTAACATTTCTAACTTGTGGTCAAGAGCAGAGCAGGTGGAGGGTGACAGGGACAGGATGAGAACAGGTTGGCCTTAGAAACATAAATGGCTGCATATACTTCTCATCCTCCCATAATTTTATCCAGCATACCTATACTGAATGTAAGGGGGTGTGTGCATATATATATATATATATATATATATTCATATTCTTAATGTATCCTAATAATACTGGTAAATTAGACACTATGTAGTTGAAGAGAAATGAATAACATGGATATATAAAAATCAGCTTTGCCTTAATGAATATTTTGTATATATTTTTATTTTTATTTAAATTTTTAATGCTTATTTATTTTTGAAAGAGAGACAGACAGACAGAGTGTGAGCAGGGGAGGGGCAGAGAAAGAGGGTGACACAGAATCCAAAGCAGGCTCCAGGCTCCAAGTTGTCAGCACACAGCCCGACGTGGGGCTCAAACTCACAAACCTGAGTCAAAGTCAGACACTTAACCAACTGAGCCACACAGGCGACCCTGAATGTTTACTTTCATAGGTTATTTCTAATTATATTCGTTCAACTAACATTTAGTGAAATCCTCAAATAGTTCCATCTTGGTTTAGAGAGGAAAATTTCCATCTTGGTTTAGAGAGGAAATCTAAATTTCCATCTTGGTTTAGAGAGGAAAATAAGACACTGAATCTTCTTCTGTGTGAAGCAATTTTCATCTTTATTCTTGTTCGTTATGCCTATATAATTTTTCATCTAAACTTTAATTATACTATGCGTGGACATTCTGATTTGTTCCAAACTCACTATCATCTTTCCTTTCTGTTTTATGGCACTGAGATTACTCTTTTCCCATGGAGCCTGTATTCTGTGGCAGAGATAGAAATCAAACCAGAAAATAAGCAAAAATCCATAAAGTAATCATTCTTATAAGGGAAATAAGGACACTGTGACAGATAGCATCTAGAAGGCTACTTTATATGGTAGTCCCTCCTTTTACTCAAAGTGGGTATGCATGGAAGCATATAATACAATGCATCTTTTTAAGACCAAACTTTTGAAGACTGGATATCAGGAAGTGTTGGGTGGAAACAAGGAAGGCCGGAGATGATGGAAGAATGGAGTAGGAAACAAGTTAGTACTAGGTACCAAAGAACAAGGAAATTTTTCTGGGATTAAACTGGATGTGGGATTAATGGAAAGATGAGGGATATAATAATGATTTGTAAGTTTAGGGCTTGAAATCTCAGGTGGATAACTGTGTCATTTTTTTTTTTTTAAGACAGGAATGACTACCTCTATCAAGTAATTCTGTGATGTACATTCTTAGTCATAAATATCAGTGTAGCAATGATCATTTTCTTTAGACAAATTCACAGAAGTAGAGTTTATTAATACTATTTCTATATTCATTACACACATCCCCTGAATAAACATTCATGCCAACTTAAATCCATACTAACTACCAGTGATAATATTGGTTTCATTGGACCATAAGTCTGTTCTAAACCATTTAAATATTACATATTTTAATCACAGCATAGGTGATTGTTAATTGTATGGCCACTTGACTGAGCTAAGGGATTCCCAGACAGTTGGTAAAACATTTTTCGCTGGGTGTATCTGTAAGGGTGTTTCTGGAACAGATTAGCATTTCCATCAGTAGACTGAGTAAAGTCTATGGAAATCAGTGCTAGGTGGGCATCATCCAATTCCGGCTCCTTAATTTTTAGGCATTTGGAGTCAAACTCAATTATATCACTGACTTTCTTGGTTCCTCAGCTTGCAAACAGGAGTTGATGGGACCCCTTGGCCTCCATAACCCTTTGAGTCAATTATTTAAACAAATTTCCTCTTTTACCTATCTATCCATCCATCCATCTATCCATCTGACCATCCTGTTGCTTGTTTCTCTGAAGAACTCTAACACAGCACCCTTTACAAAAATGTGTACATTTTAGAGTACAGATCAGTAAGTTAACACACCATGGACATACTCATGAAGGCATCACACAGGTAATGTGTAGAGGGAGCTGTAGAGTCATTAGAATTTAGATTGTGTTGATATCTTGCAGAAATATGTGATAGGTAGAGCTGATCTCCATAGAGACAACACCTTAGATGGGTAGGAGAGGATAATATAAAATTTTGTAATTATTGTCATGTTCCCTCATTCCTTAGTTTTTACTCATCATGCCTAGGGAGCATGCAGGTATTTGAGGTCTGAATCTTAGGGAATGAAAAATCAGAGGATATGTATGAGACCTTAGAAAAATGAAAGCAGACAATCTTGCTAAGAGCACAGAACTGAGCTCATGATGTTCTCTGTATCTGCTTCTTTGAAGCAATTCTAAAAGGGTTTCAACATGTTTATAATAAGAAATATGGAGCCCTGTGGCTCTACTTGGTGTGCTCCTAACTGCCGATCTCTGTAGGTGATGAATGGAAATGGACCTTTAGCTATCTACTTAAGCTATTGACCTAAGAGCTATTTCAAGTGGCAGGCGAACCTGGTCAGCCCCAAAGCAGGAGAGAACTTGTTAAGTAAGACAGGTGATTAAATTTGTTGCAAGCAAACTCCAGTGAGAGTAGCCTCCTCCAGGATAAATAGATAGTGCATTAGACAGCAGTATCTTAGAACTATAGATCCCAATGTTCTTGCCCATGCCCTTATTGGCTTAAGGAAGAAGGAGGGTTTAAATATATCACATCCTGGTGTAGCTTCTACTGGAAGTGAATCCCTGACTACAGTTTGAAAAAATAGAGAGACCAAGACCCCATCCTCAGAAGTTACATAAATAAAAGATGGAGACTGAAGGAATGAATGAATGAACAAATGAATGAATGAGTAAATGACTGAATTACTGAATGGATGGTCTGAAAGCAGTAAAGAAGGGGCAGGGTATAGATTTATGATCACTGAAGAAATCTAGCTTATCTTAACTCCTTTATTTAGGGCTTTATTTCAAAGTAATGCAAGATTATTTTGTTAATGCCCAAATCTGTTTGAGACAAAATTCTAATTCTGATTTCATGAAAAATTTTGGCTATTTCATTTCACCAAATATACATTACTACCTAAGTCCGCCAGATACAACGCTCAGGGATGACCATACAGCAAACGTAATAAACACATTTGCTCTACCTGCAAGGAATTCGCAGTCTCAAAAAAAGAAAGAAACCCAGAAACACATAATTTTGAGAAAGTACAGAGGTGACACATATCAACTCAGCCCAGTCCACCAGCTTGAGAATGTCTTTTTGGAGGACAGTATCTAACATAAACCTTAAATGTAGGTAATGAGTTAGATAAGTAAATGTTAGGAACTATTAGGCTCCAGGCAAAGGGGGAAACATGAGTAAATGTAGGCAAATCATAAAACACGTAGATGTTCTATATTATTCTAACGTAAACATCAGGTTGGGGAGAGCTGGAAGATAAGGCCAAGGAAGCAGGTCGGGACCATGATACAAAGGACATGCTGTATGTCATACGTAAAATCACCATGGGGCCACAGACATGCTTAATAGCAGGGTAATAAGGCCGATTTCATATCGTAGATAAACCACTCTGGTAACAATGCAGACAGCGGACTCAGGGGTACAAGATCTAAAACAAACGGACGTGGCTTCTATTTGCTATTCGATTTGCACCCAGTGAAGCAGACAAGCCCAGGTTAGAATAGGGCACATAGGCTGAGTCTAACAGAGTAGTTTCCATTGACATTTTATAATATATAACTTAGTAAATGCCACGGATATCACTTCTGTAAATACGTACAAAGTGCAGAAAGTTTCAGTTTTGATGCTGAAAAGAGCATGCAATGAGTCTATAACTACAGAAAAATAGATTATTGCCCTCATGGCTATATTTCAACCAGATTTATAGCCTTTTCCCCCCACTTATGTGATTAACTAGAATAAAGTTTATGTGTGAGAGAGACACACAGACAGGGGAACAGAATCTGTGATGTGTCATCTTCATTCTTGGAGTGGAAATTCCTTGGACAAGGGAGTGTCTTGGGAAAGAAGTTGTATATGTATCAACAAGATCTGTTTATCATGTGCCAGCCTCTAAAATCTTCAGAGAATGAATCAAAACCGTAAAGATTAACTTTTTAGTGCAAATAAATTAAAACATGTAAAATGAAGGCAATGATTAAGATATGATATAGAAATGTCATTAGCTTTGGAATACAAGTAGTTTGGTAATATTTCAGAGAAATGATTGTCTACCTAATTAATTTTATTAGGATAATAAAATAATGGTGATAGTATATCTTTTCCATTTTGAATAATTAACTGGAGTAAGGAAGCACCTGTATTTATTTATTTTTATTAAAAATAATGTTTATTTTTGAGAGAGACACAGAGGGAGTGTGAGTGGGGGAGGGGCAGAGAGAGAGGGAGACACAGAATCTGAAGCAGCTCCAGGCTCTGAGCTGTGAGCACAGAGCCTGATGTGGGGCTCGAACCCACGAACTGTGACATCATGACCTGAACCGAAGTCTGATGCTTAACCGACTGAGCCACCCAGGCGCCCCAGGGGGAGCCTGCACTTAAAAGAAATACAGTTCTAAAATATTTTGAGAGAGGTTTCAGTTGTAAAAGTAATTTTCTTTTCCGTATTAATACACTTGCCGGTCATTCTTATCGCCTCTACTTTCTGACATCCAGCTTGCTCTGTGAACTTTGCTGCTGTTCGTTTTAACGTCGCTCTTGTTTTCCGTTGTCCATAACAAGTATTTTATGTGGGCGTCCAGATGGTCCCTCAGCTCCCACTGCACTCGTTCTCAAGTAGGGCTTCCCGCTAGGCTCCTACCTAAACCGGGGCAAACACCTCCTTCCGCGGGCACAACCTCACAATGGCAGAGGCCACAATGGGGCGTGTGTGCAGTGTGCGCATGCACCCGTGTGACGTCACCTTCAGTCCTTGAAGTGAAGCCTTGCGACTGTTCCCCCAGGCCCTGAGCGGTAAGAGATGTAGCCATCGCCGAAGGTATGGAACCCAACGTCTGAAGCAAACGTGTGTTTTCGCCATTTCCCAGGAGGAGTTGAACGCTTCTGCCTCACGAGCGGGGCATCGTGTTGGGATTGGCCCGGTTTGGGGAAGACGAGGAGGACGTGGCTGTGGATTTTTGCCTTAGATTGCACAATCACTGATCGACTTCTTTCATTGCAAAGGGAGGGAAGAAGGTAAACAACGCATCATATGTAAGCTACCCTTCCCTCCAGCTAGAAATTGTTTCCTTGATCTCTGAAAGAAGGTCTTGGCAAATCAATTCCTCATAGGGTCTGAAATTCAATCACACGTTGTAGTAACAGCTTATTTACATAATTGTTTGTCTATGTAAATAACGAATGCTGTGCTTGGTTCCAACAGTCTGAACTTGTTCTTGGACGGATTGAGGACAACGGGAAATGGACCCAGTCCAGGCGTTATTATATATTAGTAACTAAATATGCATTTCCTCTAAAGTGTGCAGCGTTTAATCCCTTTCACCTTGTTTTACTTTCTGTATAGTGGATATAAGGAAAATATTAATAATTATTATGATACAAAATAACAGTGCCTACCATTTATTGTTGTGCGGATTAAATGAGAAAAGAGACCTTAGTGTGTGCTTTGGCCACGGAAACGCTCAAGGAGTCTTAGCAATTACTAACAATCCCTAAATGTGAATCTCATCTTGCATAAAGTAGGGATTCACAAAGATATTGGCCTGATCCCATCAAA
This sequence comes from Lynx rufus, assembly GCF_022079265.1. Classification (NCBI taxonomy): domain Eukaryota; kingdom Metazoa; phylum Chordata; class Mammalia; order Carnivora; family Felidae; genus Lynx; species Lynx rufus. The sequence goes on along the minus strand of NW_025814840.1, from coordinate 2,915,778 downwards.
CAAAAGTCTGAGTGATCCTTTTTCCTCTGGTTGTACTAATTCCAATCGATGCTGTCTGCCCCCATCCAGGGGAGGATCATGAGATGATTCTTTATAAAACCGGTAACCAAAACATCAGTTATCTAGTGACAAGAGCTTGCCTCTACGGGTTACAAACACCGACAAATCAATAAATAGCACTGGAAAAGTATTGTGATAGATGCTGCTAGTTTCAAACTTAATCATGTTTAGTTTAGTCTCATTCAATAACAGTGATGATTTGATTCTCACTGTTAGTTACATTTCTTAGTGAAACAATCCTAACACTACAGTGCCCATCATTCAGAGCTTTCCAATAGCAGTATTAGCAGGTTCATTATCTCTGGGCTGTTGTGGAAAAGAACAGCCTCTGTAATGGCCACAGACTAGAGTTCGGCTTGTTTGTGTCAGAAAGATTTTGAATTATACTTTCCTTCTAGCTCCTCTTCCCACCCTGCCATAACCTGTTGTCACAGAGCACAGGAGGCAGAACAGAGTGTTTCTCTACTTGGCATTGCAAGAAATAATTAGTTTGCTTTTTTAAAATTTTTTAATGTTTACTTATTTTTGAGACATAGAGAGAGCACAAGCAGGGGAGGGGCAGAGAGAGAGGGAGACGCAGAATTCGAAGCAGACTCTAGGTTCCAAGCTGTCAGCACAGAGCCCGATGTGGGGCTCGAACCCACAAACCATGAGATCGTGACCTGAGCCAAAGTCTTAACTGACTGAGCCACCCCGGTACCCCAAGAAATACTTATTTTAGACCAAAATGAGACTTTCACTTATTTGGGCAGGGGGGAAAAAAAAAGAAAAGTTTTAATCTCATTTCTTTTCTTTATATAATAATCTGATTTTTCAGAAGTTTTCTGAATGTACCATCTCATTATTTTCATTTCAAATTTTATGATTAGCAGTAAGACGACTGTTTATTTTCTGTTCCATTCCGGGACTGCTTTGGGAAAGCCAGAATAGTGGATCACCTGCATATCTGAGAGTGTGCAAACACGGGACTCAGAAATGCCTCGAGGTTCTTTTAAAGTTCGCTCCTTGACCCAGCCAATTACTGTATCTGCTAAACAGATAAGAGGTGGTGTCTCATCACCACTCGGGCTGTTCAGGTACTAGGCCTGAACAATAATCCAGAACAGTTCCACCGATTAACCCATTTGTCACTGTAAAGAAAGAAGACGCCTTTGCTTTAATACTCTGAGTCACTGGGACATATTACTGAAGCACCACTGAGGAGGCCCTGATACAATTTCTTTTCAATAGCGATAGTGTGACTAGGTCCAGCGACATTCCCTTTCAGACATTTAATCTGACAAACTTGTACCTTTAACATTTGGCAACAAGGGAACTTCATTATCGAAATGGAATAGATTGTCAACCTGAGTTTCTTGAACTCATGTGGCCTTCGACAAGCCACAGACGTCCGTTTCCAGGGCAGTACGGTAAAGGAAAACACAAAGCCTCTCATCTATTACACGGATGAGAATCACAGAACCAAATCACTTTGAGCAGGTATAAACCTCAGAGTCTGTGATTTAGCCCAACAATACACTTAAAAAAATCGCCTCTAATAGCAAACTTTTCTCTGCATGTAAATGTCCGGAGATATCAAAAGACCGCCCAGTTAAAAATATATGCATTTGTTACTTATGTAGTTTAACCTTCATTTGAAACCCAAATATATGTCATTTTCTTCATCTTAGTTCCAACGTCTGTAGCTATGCAGTAAGAGTTTACTCACTGTATAAAATTTTAACCTTCAAGGTATGGAAACAACCAAAATTGATAACAAAGTGTCCGTTTCTCATGTACAATACCTGCCGTTTTGATGATCATTTCTCACGATTTAATTTCTGGATCTTTTGTCAGTAATGGTGTCTAGACTTGTATGATGTTTAATTGGCTGGCTTTTCTGGCCTTGATTATGAAAGTACATATTACACACTGTTGAATTTTGAAATACCTACAGATATTCCCTTTTTATGTGCTGTCAAGGTAATTGGGTCTTCTGAGGGCCTCCTAAATGTGAATGTTGAGAGAGAAGAATTTGGCTTTTTTTTTCCTTTCCAAGATATGAAATCACGTGATTTTCCTCCTATTAGTCTTCAATTTGCTACATGAGCTTTAGAGAAGATAGAGAAAATTCACTGTGTGCCAGGAGGAAGACAGGAAAAGCGCCAGAATCTTTTGTTGGGCATTTATGCTCAAAGGAAAGATCTGTAATCCCAATCCAGCCAGTAGAAGAGACATAGGAAGTAATACTGAAGCAAGAGACAATGATTAGGGACAAGGGTTGTGATGAGCAGGGATGTTTTGAAAAAGGTCAAGGACAATTTCCCAGAAAAAGCTCATGCTTACAGTGGAGCAGAGAAAGAACTCCACAGGTCAGTTCAAATGAGGGAGAAGGAAGTTGACAGGTGGAGCCTGACCCATGGCCGGGAGAGGTCTCACTGGGATTTGGGTGACAGAACTGAGGGATCAGTGACTTAGCATTGCTATGGTCCTGGACAGTAACACTGGGAACTGGGCCTGGGGGCTGTACTTTGAAATGCAGTAAGATGGTGAGAACAGAGATAAGCAGCAGTTAACCAACTGGGTTGGGGATTAATATGGGTCTAGGCAGAAACTACACGGAATTAATCATCTTATGAGTTACATTGCACCAAGATTCACTCCCTTAATTTTACTTAAAATGGATAGTTTGGATGGACTTTAAGCTTCATTATGTGGAAAAAGAGATTTTAGCATTCTAGGCTTAAAATAAACTTATGATAGATGTGTGACAGAAGAAAGTGGCATGGATGAGACTTACAAAGATAGCTTGTAGTTTCTAGCCCAAAGTTTAAAAAAAAGATGGTCTCATTAGGTCCTTATATACTGGGCAACACAAATCACCAGCAGCAAAGCAGATGCATTTGAACTTCCCCTCGGTGTGCTGGGATACAATTAGAGCAGTTGCTTGGGTTTTGTTTCATAGAATTCATTCAGTTTGGCCTGGGTGCTTAACACAGCTCTTCATAACTGAATGAAGTTGAATAACATTTCAAAATGGCAAAGGGAAGGCTTTAACATTGCCTTCACTTAATCAAAGAAAAAATTCAACACAATCGTTTTCAGTAACGGTCACAGTGTTGTCATTCTGCAGCTTTGCATCGTGGACGGAAGTGGAACACCAGCATGTAAGCAAACAAGATTCAACTGGGTGGACAAGTGTATTCCACTGTGGAGAGCAGCCCAGTAAGTATCACTCGAATTGCTAAGGCATGCTAATCCTTTCTCTCTGCTTTCTTGTGCCCTTCTTGAAATTAAAGAAGTGACTGTCTAAATACGATCTGGATTGGGGCGCCTGGGTGGCGCAGTCGGTTAAGCGTCCGACTTCAGCCAGGTCACGATCTCACGGTCCGTGAGTTCGAGCCCCGCGTCAGGCTCTGGGCTGATGACTCGGAGCCTGGAGCCTGTTTCCGATTCTGTGTCTCCCTCTCTCTCTGCCCCTCTCCCGTTCATGCTCTGTCTCTCTCTGTCCCAAAAATAAAATAAAAACGTTGAAGAAAAAAAAATTTTTTAAAAAAAAAATAAATAAATACGATCTGGATTGATTTACTCTTCCAGATTCTATAGTCGATGGAAGATTTTAGAAGCCAGTATATATTTTAACTCAAGAATATAATCAATGTCTATGAAAATTATCAATACGCCTAAAAACTTTACTATGAAACAGTTAAATGTTTCTTTCTTGAAACACTTAAGTATTTCTTGATAAAGCTCCAAGAAGTTTTTAATTTATTTGGCCATCTATCTATTAGGTTTATTCTATTCTGTAAGTATCTTATTTATAGATTGAGAAATTAACTAAAAAAATACCAAATGTTTTCCCCTAAATTCAGAAAAAAAAACATATTAAGTTTATCAAAAAGATTAAAACTCCCATTTTTGCATGAGAAACGCTGACTTCTTAGCTGCCCTCTTATTCCTCGGTTATCTTTCCTTTCACAACCTCACAGATACACTGCTTAGAAAGAACCATGCCAGACAGCTGAAAATGAGACACAGCACAGTAATCAGAGAAGGAGATCTCATTTTGAGAAAGGTGCCAGGTGTCCTGTGAAGTGAACGGTCTCCCGCAAACATCACCAGTTTCTGTAAATCGCTTCTCCAGGAAAAACCAAAGGGCAGCTTTTCCAGTGCTGTTGAGCTGAACAGAAAGATGGGTACACAAAATAACAGAACTTACAGTCACACTCAGATGTCGTTTGTGTCCAGTGTACCACACGTGTGGCTCCCATATGTACACATCAGACACATATGTCCTGTAAAACAGCCGATCTTTATCCTCCGTAAGACTCACAAAAATAGTTTCTAAAAATCCTTAATCATTGAATTTAATAGCACGGTGATCTAATTCCAGCTTAGGAGTCATAACTTTCGGCAAGGTATATTTGGCTAAGTAACTGTTTCCAAAAGATACAATTAAAATGATCTTTTGGCTTCTAAAATAACCTAAGAAATCCATTAAAAACAGCATTCCATTTCATTACGATATGGCTCCATTAACTTGCCATGAGATGGAGGAAGTTATCCTTGCCTAAGAGGGTCAACTTTCAAGGCCATCCCTTGACAGCTCTTCATACTTCCTAGGGGTCCTCTTAACATTCCCAAACCATGACTATGTATGTATCCATAATTTCTGTTCAGTGAACTTTACATTTTTGCAATTTTTATGCTGTGATGTACACAAACACTTTCATGTCTAAAATATGTTAACATCCTCTAGTGCAGTACATTCTTTTCTATTCAGTTTTTGAGAAGGCATCACCTCAAAAAGTTAAAAACGTTTTCATGATTAAGCTAACAAAAATTACTAGGCACATGCTTGTTAATACAACGTATTGAGATTGATAATTCATACATTTTGTTTTTCTAGGTGTCTCCCCAAACCAAAACTATACCAGGAATCTACAATGAATCTCAGAATGACAGCACATATATCTGCTTTAGTTCACCATTTTATCCCCAGTACGATCCGTGATTTGAATTTGAATTCAAGTAATTATCTTCTTGGGTGGCTCAGTTGGTTAAGCCTCTGACTTCAGCTCAGGTCATGATCTCACACTTATGGGTTCGAGCCCCACATCAGGGTCTGTGCTGAAGGCTCAGAGTTTGGAGCCTGCTTCGGATTCTGTGTCTCTCTCTCTCTCTCTCTCTCTCTCTCTCTCTCTGCCCCTCCCCTGCTCATACTCTGTCTATCTATCTGTCTGTCTCTCTCTCTCAAAAACAAACGCTTAAAAAAATAAAATAATTATCTTCTCAAAAGGTGACTCTATGAACCATTTGAATAGAACTGACTTTCCTATCCATTAATAAGTTACTATCGCCTTCAGAGAGTAGTGTACCCACGCTGAAAGACTACAGGTAAAACATGTATGGCTCAACATAATATACAAAAAATATAAACTAGCATACAAATATATATAATTATAATACAATTATACTTGTCATTTTCCTTCTTAAAATGGTTATTGAAACAGAACCTATTCCCTGAAACCTGGTCAGGTAGAGGAAGCATGTTTTGGACCAAATGCTGTGTGCACAGAAGGGACCTTTAACCAGCCTGTGCTTTCTGTGCATGGTGGAAGAAATAAGGCTCAGCTCAATAAAACAGCTAGTGAGTGCACAAAGAAGACACACTGAAATAGCCTGAGTGATCTCATCCTAAGAGAAAGAGGAAGATGGACGAGTACAATGATCCTAGGGTCACCGCGCCCCATGGATGCAACCAGACAACACTTAATTCTGTGTAAATAACCTGGAAAATGACCTGAAGAACTAGCAGAATAGACTCACTGCAGCTAGATGTACAAAAGAGGCCATATCCAAAAGGAGAAAAAGAGCGGATATGTGATCAGAACCCAAACGGACCCATGGGACTATCTGCAGGAGGGAACAACACCTGATGTGTGAGAGGGGAGAGGGGCAGAACCCCACTAGGTGCCCCTGGCACAGAGGGGAGGCGGGTAGAACCCCACTAGGTACCCCGGGCACAGGGGAGAAGGGGGGACAGAACCCAGTAGGTTCCCCAGGCACAGAGGGGAGGGGGGCAGAACCCCGCTAGGCACTCCGGGCCCTGGATGATAGCACAGCAGATAGCCTGGCTGACATACGGCACAGAAGCAGGAGTTTGAAAGAAATCTGTGTATATGGTAGGGAAATTTGTCTGTGAATCTTGGGGCCTGTGCTGGAAGGGCAGGGATTGTTGGGAGACTTCTCCAAGAACAAAGGAGCTGGTGGGTGCCATCTCCCTCTCCCACCCCCTGGCCTAGATATAAGGGAACCACCAGCACAACAGGAACACTCAACACCTAGCTTGCTGACGACGTGCCCCACCCCCACACCCTCCTGCAGACCCAGCCCCTCCAACCCAGCCTCAGCAGGACCTGTCCGCAGTGGCTACAAATCCCCTCCACCGCAGGCCAACGCGGACTTTGTCTACCACAGTCCCCCGTGTTCTCCAGTGCACCTGCACCTCTCTGGACTGACTCCTGCCTCAGGAAGACAGGAAGATAGGCACACACACCAGTCTGACTACAGCCCCATCAGTGGGCTGGGGCAGACATCTGGTCTGACTGCAGCCCTGCCCACCAACAAAAGCTTCGCAGGGGACAACAAAGAGAGAAGACACTGCAGCTCACGCAAATACCTGAGCTGACTCAACATAAGCCAAGGCAGCCCCTGACAAGTTCACTAAGATCACAGGGAACAAACCCTGCCCACGGCCGACCAAGAGCCGTCGCAGATGATGGTACTGAAGGCGAAAGGGGCTCAGCCACAACAGGGCACCACGCACACAGGAGACACACCGCGGCACCAAGTTCTGGGGAACAGGGGACGTTGCACCGCGGGGCACGGCAAAGCCTCTTCTTCGTTAGGCCGCGACTTTCGAGAGCAGGAGACACGGCTGACTCTCCTAACACAGAAACAGACCCAGAGACTCGGACAAAATGAGGAAGCAGAGGAATGTGTCCCAATGAAGGAACAGGACAAAATCACAGCAAGAGACCTAAAGGAAAGAGAGATAATTAATATGCCTGACAGATCATTTAATATAACGGGCAAAATTCTGAAACAGAGGGATAAGGTCCTAATGCGATTGCCCCAGAATATGGTATATTTATAAATTTAAATTTAAATTTATTTTTTTTTTTGCTTACATTTTTAATTTTTTTTTAATTTAAAACATTGAGACTGCATTGTGTATATGAAAAATTCTATTTAGATTGAGGTATGTATGCAAAGAGTGCTCATTTGGGGCAAATTTGTGTTTCATCAACGTATAGGTGTATTATTCAGGATTCCTTACAAATTGGCTACCTGCTCTTTTCTCTCTTGATGTGATGCTCTATCATCCTGGTTGTGGAGAAAGATGTAGAAGGAACTTTCACGGGGAATGGGAGTGGGTATTATAAAATTCTGCAAATGGATAATAAGGTTTTGTTCCTTCCATTTTTTATGATATATAACATTTTACCCTCTACAGCTAAGATGAGGACAATTATAACCACAACAACCACAAGAACAACAACAAAAACTCCATGACCTAGCATCCACGATATAGCAGACAATGTGAGATTAATAAAATATGTATTTTTAGATTCTTTAAGCCAGCCACAAAAAAATAAAGGATAGCCATTATTGAAAATAAGGCTTTGGAAAGGCCCCATGAGAAATGACTTGCCAGAAGTTTAAAGCATAAAATTAGCTTGGTTTTCAAATCACAAAATAAATATTCATGGTTTGTTTTAATTGAGTAAAGAAGTTGAAGAAAGAGAACTTTTTATGCTGGATTTTATATGGGCATGTTACAATGGTCTCAGTGCATATGAGAGTACTACTGTAAGACAGAATATCCCATTGCATATAATGCTTTCATGTCATAAAGTCCAATAATACATGTATACTATTCTGTTAAATTAAAAAAAAAGGTATTTAAAAAATAAATAAAGTAATGGTCAAAAGGCACTCATTGAACTTGATAAAAGAGGACAGTACCTCAGTGAGACCTCAACAAACAGAAAACATAAGAAATGAATGATTCGGAGATGAAAAACTCAACAACTGAAATAAAAAATACCCTAGAGGGAATGAATAGTAGACTAGAGGAAACAGAAGAACAGATCAGCGACTGGGAGGACAGAGTAATGGAAAGCAATACAGCTGAACATGAGAGAGAAAAGTAATGATAAAAAATGAAAATAGACTGAGGAAAAGATCAAGAGTTAAAACACTCACATTATATGGATCCCTAGAAAAGAGAGAGAAAAGGGCACAGGAAAAGTATTTGAAGAAATAGTTTTTCCCAAATCTGGGGAAGAAAACAGAAATCCAGATTCAAGGAAAGCCCCCAGCAAAATCACTCCAAGGAGGTCCACACCAAGACACATAGTTATTAAAATGGCAAATGTAATGATAAAGAGAAAAAATTTTAAAGCCGCAAGACAAGAAAAGACAGTTACATGCAAGGGAGACCCCATAAGGCTCTCAGTAGATTTGCCAGAAGAAACTTTGCAGGTCAGAAGGGAGAGGTATGATATATTCAAAGTGCTTAAAGGGAAAAATAATCTGCAGCCAAGAATACTCTATCCAGCAAAGCTTTCATTTATAATAGAAGGAGCGATAAAGAGTTTCCTAGACAAACAAAAGTTAAAGAAATCCATGACCACTAAACCAGGCATACAAGAAATATTAAAAGGTACTCTTTGAGCAGAAGGGAAAGACCATAGACAGGAGTAAGAAAAGCAGGAAGCACAAAATCAATAAAATTAACTATATCTAATAAAAATTAATCAAGGAATTCACAAACTAAAAGCATGTAAAAGTATGACACCATATACTAAAACACGGTGAGGGACTGGCAAAAATTTAGTGCTTTTAGAATGGGTTCAATCTAAGTGAACATCAACTTAATAGACATTGTTATATGCATTAAATGTTATTTCTAAACTGAATGGTAACCATAAAACAAAAACCACTAATGGATATGCAAATAATAAAAAGAAAGGAATCCAAACATATCACTAAAGAAAGCCAGTGAACCATGAGAGAAGAGAACAAGAGGAGAAAGGAAGAGAACTACAAAAACAACCATAAAACAAATAACAAAATGTCAGCAAGTACAAACATATCAATAATTACTTTGAATGTCTTCAATCAAAAGACATAGGGTGATGGGGTAGATAAAAGAACAAGAATTATCTGTATTCTACCTACAAGAGACTGAATTCAGACCCTACAACAGCTGCAGAATGAAAATGAAGGGAAGGAAAGCATTTTTAATGAAAAGAAAAATACAAGCTGTAGCAGTGATACCTACATCAGAAAAAATGGACATTAAAACAGACACTAACAAGAAACAAAGAAGGACACTATATAATCATAAAGGGAACGATCCAACAAGAAGATATAAAAATTGTAAATATTTATGCACCCGACATGAAGTGCCCAAATACATAAAGCACTGTTTAACAAACATAAAGGAAGTAATCAATAGTAATACAATAATAGTAGGGAAACTTAAATACCCCACTTACATCAATGGGCAGATCATCCTAACAGAAAATAAATAAGGAAATAATGGGTTTGAATGACACATTGGACCAGATGGATTTAACAAATATATTCATAACACTCCTGTAAAACAGTAGGATACACATTCTTTTCAAGTGCAAATGAAACATTATCCAGAATAGATCACGTATTAGGCCACTAAACAGGCCTCACCAATTCAAAAAGAATGATATCATACCTTCATTTTGACCACAATACTATGAAACCAGAAATCAACCACAAAAACAAAAACAAAATTAAAAAATTAAAAAAAAATGGAAAGATCACAAATACATGGAGGTTAAATAACATGCTACTAAACAATAAATTGGTAAACCAAGAAATCAAAGAAGAAATGAAAAATCACATGGAAGCAAACAAAAGTAAAAATACAATGGTCCAAAATCTTTGAGAGGCAGGAAAAGCAGTTCTAAGAGGGAAGTTTACAGCAATACAGGCCTATCAGAAGAAGCAAGAAAAAATCTCAAACAACCTAACCTTATACCTCAAGGAGATACAAAAAGAATAACAAACAAAACCCAGCAGAAGGAAGAAAATAATAAAGGTGAGAGCATAAATACATGATATAGAAAATAATATTAATAATGATAATGATCAATAATAATAATAGGAGGGATAAATGAAACCGGGAACTGTTTTTTTTAAGATCAACAAAAATTGATAAACCTCCAACCAGACTAATTTTAAAAAGTAAAAGAAAAGAGAGGGGAATGGGACTCAAATACACAAAATCAAAAACAAAAGAGAAATACCAACAGCACAGAATCGTGTAAGAAAATATTATGAAAAATTATATGCCAACAAACTGGACAACCTAGACAAAATGGATAAGTTCCTAGAAATATATAGTCTGCCAAAACTGAAGAATGGACAGATAAAAAATTTGAACAGACTGATAACCAGCAATGAAACTAAATCAGTAATCGAAAAAACCCAAAAAACAAAACTCCAGGACAAGATGGCTTCACAGGTGAATTCTATCAAATATTTAAAGAAGAGTTAATACCTTCTCTAGCTATTTCAAAAAATAGAAGAGAAGGAAAACTTCCAAATTCATTCCATGAGGCCAGTATTACCCTGATTGCAAAACCAGATAGACACAACAAGAAGAGAACTATAAGCCAATATCCTTCATGAAAATAGATGCAAAAATTCTCAACAAAAGCCTGGCAAATTTAATCCAATATTACTTTTTTAAAAAATCATTCACCATGATCAAGTGGAATTTATTTCTGGGTAGCAAGTTGTTCAATATTTGCAAATCAATGTGACTCATCACATCAGCTATAAAAAAGGATAAAAACTATATGATCATTTCAATATATGAAGGGAAAAAATCTGACAAAGTACAACATCTATTCATAATAAAAATCCTCAACCAAATAAGTTAGAGGGAACATACTTCCACATAATAAAGGCCATCGATGAAAAACATACAGCTAACATCATATTCAATGGGGAAAAACTGAGAGCTTTTCCCTTACGTCAGAACAAAACAAGGATGTCTACTCTCACCACTGCCATTCATCATAATACTGGAAGTCCTAGCCACAGCAATCAGACAACAAAAAGAAATAAAATGCATCCAAATTGATCAGGAAGAAGGAAAACTTTCACTATTTGCAGATGACATGATAAGATAGACAGAGGACCCTAAATACTCCACCAAAAAACTACTAGAACTGATAAATGAATCCAGTAAGGTCACAGAATTTAAAATCAATGTACAGAAATCCATTCCATTTCCATACACTGATAATAAAGCAGCAGAAAGAGAAATTAAGAAAACATCCCATTTATAACAGCTCCCCAAATAATAAAATACCTAGGAGTAAACTTAAGGAGGTGAAAGACTTATACTCTGAAAACTATACAATACTGATGAAAGAAACTGAAGATGACCCAAACAAATAGAAGATATTCATGCTCATCAACAGGAAGAGCAAATATTATTAAAATGTCTATATTACCCAAAGCAATCTACATATTCAATGCAATTCCTATCAAAATACCAATAGCATTTTTCACATTACTGGAAAAAACAATCCTAAAATTTGTATGAAACCACAGAAGACCCAGAATAGCCAAAGACATCTTGAAAAAGAAAAAAAAAAAAACTGGGGGCTTCACAATTTCAGACTTCAAGTTATATTACAAAGATGTAGTAATCAAAACAGTATGGTACTGGTACAAAAATAGACACAAAGATCAATAGAACAGAATAAAGATCCCAGAAATAAACTCTCAACTCTGTGGTCAGTTAATCAACAAAGGAGGCAAGAATGTGCAATCGGAAAAGACAGTCTCTTCAACAAATAAATGATGCTGGGAAAACTGGACAGCAACATGCAAAAGAATGAAAACTGGACCACATTCATATACCATACACAAAAATAAACTCAAAATGGATGAAGGACCTACATGTGAGACCTGAAACCATGAAAATCCTTGAAGAGAGCACATACAGTACCTTCTTTGACATCAGCTGCAGCAGTATTTTCCTAGATATATCTTCTGAGGCAAGGGAATACAAAAATAAACTATTGAGACTACATCAAAATAAAAAGCTTCTGCGGAGCAAAGGAAACAATCAATAAAACTAAAAGGCAACCTACTGAATGGAAGAAGATACTTGCAAATGATATATCCAATAAAAGATTAGTATCCAACAAATGTAAGGAACTTATACAACTCTCTCTCTCTCTCTCTCTCTCTCTCTCTCTCTCTCTCTCTCTCGGTCTCTCTCTCTCTCTCTCACACACACAGACATACACACACACACACACAGACACACACACACAAGTAATCCAATTAAAAATTGGCAGAAGACATAAACAGACATTTTTCCAAAGAAGACCTCCAGATGGCCAACAGACACATAAAAAGATGTTCAGCATCATTCACCATCAGGGAAACACAAATCAAAACCATATGAGATACCACCTCACACCTAAATCAAATGGCTAAAATAAAAAACACACCTACCAAGTGTTGGTGACGATGGGGAGAAAAAGGATCCCTTGTGCACTGTTAATGAGAATGAAAACTGGTTCAGCTACTATGGAAAACAGTATACAAGTTACTCATAAAATTAAAAATAGAGCTAGCTTAGGATCCAGTAATTCCTCTATTGATTATTTACCTGAAGGATATGAAAACACTAACTAAAAGGGATACACTCACCCCTATGATTATAATAGCATTATTTGCAATAATCAAATTATAGAAGCAACCCAAGTGTCCATTGATAAATATATATATATATATATATATATATATATATATATATATATTTAATGCTGCATTACTCAGTCATGAAACAATGAAATCTTGTTATTTGCAACAACCTGGAAAGACTTAGAGCATATTATGCTAAGTGAAATATGTCAGTAAGAGAAAGACAAATACCATAGTATTTCACTCATGTGGAATGTAAGAAACAAGACAAAGAAAAAAAAAAGAGACAAACCAGGAAACAGACTCTTTAACTATAGAGAAGAAACTGATGGTTATCAGAGTGGAGGTGGCTGGGGGGGATGGTAGAAACAGGTGATGGGGATTAAGTACACTTGTCATGATGAGCATTGAGTAATGTATACAATTGTTGAATCACGATATTGTAAATCTGAAATTAATATAACACTGTATGTTAATGATATCTGAAAATACATATTTTTTTTTAATTTTTTTTTCAACGTTTATTTATTTTTGGGACAGAGAGAGACAGAGCATGAACGGGGGAGGGGCAGAGAGAGAGGGAGACACAGAATCGGAAACAGGCTCCAGGCTCTGAGCCATCAGCCCAGAGCCCGATGTGGGGCTCGAACTCACGGACTGCGAGATCGTGACCTGGTTGAAGTCGGACGCTTAATCAACTGCGCCACCCAGGCGCCCCATGAAAATACATATTAAAAAAATAAAAACAAATACAGAAAGAATGCAGCAGATATTTCAAAAAAGGTAGTACACTAAAAGCCACTAAACAAAATTAACACTAAAAAAATAAAATGGTTTCTGAAATAAACTACTGAATAGGACAGAGAGGCAAGATGGAACATCAGCAAAAAATACTATCTATCCATCCATCTATCCAGCCATCTGTCCATTCATAATCCATGTATCCATCCATCCATCTACCCATCCATAATCCATCTATCCATCCATCCATCCGTCCATCCATAATCTATCTATCCATCTATCTATCCATCCATCTATCCATGCATCCGTCCATCCATAACCCATCTATCCAGCCATCTATCTTCCAGGTAGCTACAAATAAAACTCTTGGGGTTCATGAGCCATTCTGAAAAACAGACGCTAATAATAATGGATACTACTACTTTGACCATTTCTTTCTTTTTTAAGTTTATTTATAATCTCTACACCCAACGTGGGTCTGAAACTCACAACCGTGAGATCAAGAGTCGCACACTCTTCACCTGAGCCAGCCAGACACCTCTAACTATTTTTACCATTTCTAATACAAATTCCTATGAATGAAGAATACTGATTTGCAGTAGAAAGCTAAGGCAGGTACCAGGCTGAAAATCATTGAAGGGAACATTCATGTTCTGAGACAATAAATAAAGATGCAAAGTATAAAGTGATGAGCTACAGGAATAATGAGAAAGTGATAGGGTTTAAGTTTCATTGATTCAAAGTTAAAGATTCAGCATCTCATTTCTCTGATGTAAGGGGCATGTAATTAAAAGACAACTGCACTGCCTTGTTCATAAAAAAACAAAACAAACAAACAAACAAAAAAACTTGTCTTTTACTCCAAGTCAGTTAAGAACTTACTGAGGAGCTTGATAATTCAATTCTGTAGTTGTTGTTGTTGTTGTTGTTGTTGTTGTTGTTGTGTCTCACTTTGTTGGAGCACTGATTGCAGCCTTGAGCTTCAAGCATAATGTGAGCACCAAGCATAATGTCCGCGTGAGCACCAAGCATAATGAGAAAGGACAGTGAAGAGGAGAACAGGAGGCCGGACCTGGTTCTGGGGGGCTGCCCGTCACTTGCCGTGACAACTACTGATGTGCGCTGATGGCTGCCACAGGTCAGGGCATGAGTTACATGCAAATCTGTCTGGACTCGTGTGGGCAACAGCAGCAAGCATCATCAGGGCTTGTCCGGGTGACAGAAGAGGTGTGCCAGCATATCTGCATGTTTACCCTTCCCTTTTTTTTCTGTGGGGTTGGGGGTGGATGGTAGTGTCCATGTCTTTTATGTCCCTGTCTTTAAAAATGGTCCATAAAAAGGGGGACTGTTGGATGGCTCAGTAAGTTAAGCAAATGTCCACCTCTTGGTTTCGGCTCCGGGCATGATCCCAGGGTTGTGGGATAGAGCCCCACATTTGGCTCTGCTCTGACAGTGTGGAGCCTGCCTGAGGTTCTCCCTCTCTCTCTGCCCCTCCCCTGCTCTTGCTTGCTCACTCTTTCTTTCTCAGTCTTCAAACTAAAGAGATCTCTTTCCTTGAACTTGTGTCCTTTATATGTACTTAATAAGACAGATCACATGGTACTTTGTGGTCATTACGTATGTCTGAACATAATTTTCTTAGCAGCATTCAAGGTCCTTAAAGGCAGCCCCATAGTTCTGTTAGGAGTACAGCCCCTGAGACACAGGAGGGAGGACAGGGGAGGGAGGCAGGGAGGGAGGCAGAGACAACATTACAGTGTGTTTCTGAGCAGGTCTCTGCAGGTGTGATGGGCCATCGCTCACTTGATGTTGAAGGACTGTCATCGAACAGGCCAAATAAACTCTTTTCAGGGGGACAAAAATCATAGGCAAACTCCTGTTTCCCACTGATCGAAGGGAGCATTAACTCCCTGTGCAACTCAGCCCCCCCGCCCCCTGCTACTAGACACAGTGCTAAGTGATCCGAAGGCAGGCAGGCATCAGTGACAAGAGTGATGCCCCTAAGGTGAGCCCCAGTCAGTCCCCGCTGTCTTGTGGCCCTCTATCCTGGAGGCAGGGAGACATTTCTGCTTTAGTATACGGACATCATAAAGCCATAACCACATGCTAGAACCCATCTTGGAAACATTTACTGCAAGTGTATTTTATACATCACAGTTATTACAATATTACTGAATAAATAGCAGAGTCAAGAAAGTGGGGTGGAAAGGTAAGAGTGAATGTCACATGAGAAGTGAACAATTCCATTAAGAGTAAAATAAAACACAATGAACACGATAGGTTAGTAATTTCTAAACGTTTAAAACTGGAATGAGTTTTAGGCTCCTACTACTCTAAGTATGGAGTTATGTAAATCACTTGTACCCACCTTTGTTAAAGAGTTAAAAAAAAGGGCAGCTTTCTAATCCCACTTTTACTGAAAATAGCCGTGTGTTCTCTCTGGGCCCCATTTATTCCATCTGTGAAGTGAGGAATGACTTTGATGACATCTCAGATTTTTCCAAACTTGGAAACTGATTTGCCTAAGATCCGTGATCATTGGCAAAGAAGTAACATGAACTTAACAGATATTATCAAGTACACATCATGTATGAAGACACAGTAATAGGGGTGCCTGGGTGGCTCAGTCGGTTGAGCATCTGAATCTTGATTTCGGCTCAGGTCATGATCTCATGGTTCTTGAGATCGAGCCCCACGTCAGGGTCTGCACTGACAATGCAGAGCCTGCTTGGATTCTCTCTGTCTCCCTCTCTCTGCCCCTCCTCCATTTGTGCTCTCTCTCTTTCTCTCTCAAAATAAATAAATTTTAAAAACCCACAGTAATGAAGAAAACAACGCACAGTAATACACAAAACAGATAGACTTATGTCCTTTCGTCCTGCCCTCTTGGAGGTTAAATCCTAGTGTGTGGAATCATCAGGGAAAAAGTTCAGTGTGTCAGAAGGTGTTCAAGTACAGAGGAAAAGAAGGCAAGGTGTATACGCAGCCATGGAGGCGGGGACAGTGCTGAACAGGTTGGCCAGAGTCAGCCTCATCGGGGAGCACGGTGAGGGCTCCAAGCTCAGGGACACTGCAGGGAGAGAGTCCTCAGCAGAGAGAACAGTGTGAGTGCCCTCAGGGGGGCGTGGGCGTCACATGTGCTGGGAAAATGACGAAGAATTCTGTGGTTTGAGCCAAGAAACAGAAGCGGCAACTACGGTGGGCACAATCCCAGTGAGTTAAGAGGAGGTAAGGCCATGTGGCACCCTCTGGATGAATTTGGCTTTTATTCAGAATGAGATGGAGAGTTGCTGACTTTTTTTAAATTTTTTTTTGCATAAGAACGATGTGGTTTGGCACTCCAAGGGTTGCTTGGGCTGCTGTGTTAGAATGGATTACAGTGGGGCCAGGAGGTGAACATTGGCAAGGAAGCAAACTGCTTCTAGAAGATACATCTGACAACAATGCTTGTAAAATTAATAACCTGGCTAAAATGATGGTAACGAGTCCACATCGTTTAACTTAGGTTTTTATGTCATGGCCGTCAGAGCGGCTAAAAGTTCTATGTAACCCAAGTACAGGAGATAACCAAATCACTATCCCAGACAGGTAACACCTGGCTCTAACTAATGTGATACCAAGGGCACTTCCATAATTCCTTAGGGTGGCAGCCCTAGGTTACTAAGAAGTCTACCTGTTTCACTTTTTTTTTTTTTTTTGGCAAGAACTGCCATCTTCCAATAATTCACCAAAATGACCCACACAAAGCGAAAGAGGAGAGGCACCCGCTGTATGTTCCCTAGGCCCTTTAGAAAACATGGAGTTGTTCCTTTGGTCACATACATGCGAATCTACAAGAAAGGTGATATTGGGGACATCAAGGGAATGCGCAGTGTTCATAAAGGAGAGCCCCCCCCCCAGACGTCCCCATGGCAAAACTGGAAGGGTCCATAATGTTACCCAGCATGCTGTTGGCATTGCTGTAACCGACCAAGTAAGGGTAAGATTCTTGCTGAGAGAATTAATGTATATACTGAGCATATTAAGCCCTCCAAGAGCCTTCCTGAAGCATGTGAAGGAAAATGATCAGAGGAAGAAGGAAGCCAAAGAGAAAGGTACTTGGGTTCAGCTGAAGCGCCAGCCTGCCCCACCCAGAGAAGTGCACCTTGTGAGAATACACAGAGAGGAGCCTGAGCTGCGGGAACCCAGTCCCTATGAGTTCACGGCACGATAAGTATAAAAACACCCATAAGATCTCAAGGTTGTATTTAAAAAAGTCACCTCTTTCACAGGTGATGTATTTCGCAGCAGAGGACGTCCACAGAGATGTAAGGATTTGTGTCCTTTGAGAATAGCCACATCACATACTGAATTTTAAATGTCTTTGTGATAAAATTTTCATCACTATCTTACAATCTTCAGCATAATTTTTGTTAAAAATTGAAGACTTGCGTCTATGCTCACTGTATTTGCAGAAAGGATGGACAGGTGTCCCCCACTCAGTTGAAGTGTTTCACAAAAAGCCATGTGGGCACCAAGAGACCCAGAAGGATGTGATGTGCAGGATGAGGACCTTGAAGAAAAGTGGTTACAGGTTCTGATCTGGAGCGAGATGGTAAATGCAGGTGTCACGTAAAAACCAATACAGACTTTGGAGCAGACACGTGTCCCTGGAAATCTGTAAACACCTCATAAATGATAGAATTCTTCCATATAAGCAAGTAAAGTCGGGGTCAGGGTTTTTACTCGGGCATTTGAGGACAACGTGATTTTTAAACTAGTGAAATCTGAGACATAAGTACTGGATACGTGAGGAGAAGGTGTAATAAATACTCTGAAAGAACTTACAAGTTTATTTAGGATTTGTCTTCCAAGTGAACCCTTTTCCCTACATGTTGTTATATGGCTGTCAGGGGCATGATGCTACAGACATATTTTATCTAAAGTTCCTATTTTGAAAGCCACATTTGGTGCATGCAAATAGAAAAAGATGACACAATAGGGCAAGAAATCTATAGATGATGAGAAGGCACGTGGGCCCACTTAGCCATACTTTAATAAGATTATCCTAATACCCAACAGTACAGTTCTTAATTTGGTTTCTAAGTACACTTTAATCCATTCATTGTAAATCACCACCCCTTCAGATACCAAGGAGAGGGAGACACGAACATATCCTTTCCAACGTAAGATAGAGGCAAAAGTCATGTCCGTAACGTAACACATTCTGTGCTCTGTGTGCGTTCCTACATACTGGACCAGGTGGCATAATGTGTCCTGAAATTTCTCTTCATCATGAGGATGATGGGTTACATTCTAAAATATTTGAGAAATAAAGATAAAGAAAGTAAAATCAGATTGTTTTAAAAGAAGCGTTTTATTTTCATAAAACACCACACACACACGCACACGGGCAGGCAATTTCTGAAAGGGCTCTCAGTGATGCTCCTCTCCTGATGTTCATATCCTTTCCACTCCCCGTGACAGAGGGTTTGAGATTAATCATGCTTGAGATTAATGGCTTCTGAGATCAAATACCAGAACACTGTGATGCTTTTCTTGCTCACAGGGTCTTGGCTTCTAACTTGCTCTCTCTGGCGTGACCTGCTTCATGGAAAAGATCCATGTAATGACAGTGAGGGAAGCCCCTGGCCAATAGCCAGTAAGGAAGGGACTGAGGACCCCTCATCCAAGAGCCCAGGAGAAACAATCCTGCCAGCGACCTCTTGAGTAAGGAATGGAAGTGTGTCCACTCACCCTCAGGGGAGCCCCCAGACCACTGTGGCCCCACTGACACCTTCCCTGAGCTTCGTGAGGTGTTCAGACCCAGAGAGCCCCGGGAAGCATTGCCTGGACTTCTGACCTACAGAGACTATGAGACAGTAAAGGGTTGTTGCCTTACTGACTAAGATTTGGGATAATTTGTTAAACAGAAAGATAGAACCAATGCACAAAAGTAAGCCAAGTCACAAGAGAAAACACATTTTTTAGGGGGAAAATCCCTACATGCTGGAACTGGAGGCAGCTGCCATAAATGATCAAAGTTAACATATTATTTGACTGCAGCATGTGACTATCATAAAGCGTCTTTGCCTTTTAATCTGTTAGACACTCAAATAGAAAACCAAAATGTTACAGAAATGTATGCTGTGAATTAAGAAAGACATAGAAAACAGAGAGGATATGGGAGGAGGTTATAAAATGTTATCAAAGTCAGAATTTATATATTAGAGGAAATGGCAAGGATTCCAAAAAGATGCACACCTCCTTCTCTGGGAATATGACTCCGATAGCATATTATAATAAGTAGAGTTCTGAGTAACAAACTTGTGGGAAGTCTAAGCAGCAATCCAGGTAAATACACACCACTCCTCTAAGGAGGAAATAGGAGAGGACAATCCTACACACTTCCCTAGAAACATGTTGTCTTTTCTTACAAATGTCTCTTTTATAATGTTACCCACAAACTGCAAAGGCCCCTCTTCCTAAAAATAATAATAATAATAATAATAATAATAATAATTCCATCACTAACTGTATTTCATAAGTAAAATTTCCTTCATGATATGAAATTATGTTAATTTTTGAATACAGGCTTTTCCCACCATTTTGTTAATAAGTACTTCATGAGAAGGGGAAAAATCAAAAGTCTTTCAAAAGCCATCATACCTCGATGATTCAAATCAACTCACCAGGCTTATGACAGGCAGACGACATAAAAATAAATTGTCCCACCAAAGCTAAGTTGATTACTACTGACTACCTACCTGTGTTCTTCTAAGATTTTATAAATTGCCTGTGATTGGAGCTCAGATGAAATTAGCTTGCTGATTGTCCGTAACCATAGGAAACACTATTCACGGAAAGGTAAAACAGAAACTAATCCTTTACATACACAGTGAAAGGAATGTAAATAGGAAAGAAAGTGATCTAAGCACATGTGTTGCACAGAACAGACAAAAAGAATCAACCACTGTATACCCTCTCTCGTAAGGGCAGAGTCCTCGGTTAAGTAGGCTTGTGTCTATTGATGAATGATGGCTGCATGGGTTGCTTTCACAACATACCAAATGTGGCGATGAACTTGAAATCAGACTGGTGCTATTACCTTGCGGGGTTTTCACAATGCAGGCAGGTCTAGAAACTGTTTTGTTGTTGTTGTTGTTCTTGATGTTGTTGTTTTATTTTGTTTTGTTTTGGTTTTTATCAGCTAATATAACATTGATGATGGTTAGGAAAGTGTGGATGGGGCATGAACAGAACTCACTGGCTTAGAAACTGGTTAATATACACAAGCAACATCATTGTGCAGTGAAGGCCTGGATATCGGACAGCACATTTCTTTAATAAGCATGTTTCATTTAATAGCCTCTAAATGTCTAGAAAGTCTAATCACTAGTTACAATATTGCTGACTGAGCCAGAAATTATACAAACAAAGACATATTTATGGGATATTTTCTTGGA
Source organism: Lynx rufus (assembly GCF_022079265.1). Classification (NCBI taxonomy): domain Eukaryota; kingdom Metazoa; phylum Chordata; class Mammalia; order Carnivora; family Felidae; genus Lynx; species Lynx rufus. Next base: position 2,894,770 of record NW_025814840.1, on the reverse strand, counting down.
GCTGTAGTAGTCTAGCATGAATTCAGGGTAATAGGCATAGAATTGATAGGAATAGTAGTCAGAATATCCTTGTCTCTGGACAGTGAGAGAAATACCTCCAAATTGACTAAATCTTCCTCTTTAAACTTTTCGCTATCATGTTGTCGTTACTTTTTATCATTTTAAAACATGTCCCAAGCCGCCAAGTTTTAGATTCTTTGATATTTTTGGCTTTAAAGTGGTCTTTCAGCACTTTTACCCCAAACAGTAAACTCCTGAACTCGATACCACAGGAAAGAACAGCTAATTCTAGCTGTATTTCATGGAGCCCTTAATGTGCAGCCATGGGGAGGAATGTGCTGCTTAACCACTGAGAACAGTGATTCTAGGGCCAAGTGTCTCATTCCTACTTTTGACCGTTCGGAGGCATCGCTTATTCCAGGTGAAGAGCCTTCCTGCAAGAGTGATGGCGGTGGCCGCACATGTCTTTCTGCTTTGTCAGCTTCTGTTGTCCATAGGTCATTGTGTCCCATGTGCCCACCCCCCCCCATGTGTCCACCAACACAAATGATCTAACTAAGTTTACCGGGAAGTGGAGAGTGTATCCATGCTTCCCTTCATTGTGGTGCATCACATGGGAGGAACAAGTCACTACAAGAACACAACAGCGAAATATGAAATTAAGCACTTACTTTAAGCTGCACCTCAAGATGCCTTATCTAGCCCTCACAATCACATCACAAATTTACAAGATAAGAAGACTCAATAAAGATAAGTAACTTACTGGGTATCTGGGTGGCTCTGTCAGTTAAGTGTCCAAGTCCTGGTTTTGGCTCAGGTTATGATCTCAAGGTTCAGGGGATCGAGCCCCATATCACGCTCTGTGCTGACAGTGCAGAACCTGCTTGGCCTTCTCTCTCTCCCTCTCTTTCTTTCCCTCCCCTGCTTCTTCTCTCATATAAACATATAAAAAAGATAAATAAGTTCCCTAATGCCATACAATCAGTAAGTAGGATCTCTGTAATATGACTGTTTATGACTTGAAAATGCTTGATTTACCCTTAACTATCACCAAAAATCCACATTTACATAATATTGCTCTCACATGTCCTGGATGGATCCCAAGGTTAATTTGGTACAATTTCATTGCCCAGAGGATCTCTGATTTATTCTCTTCCAAAATGTCCATCTATGTTATATATCAACTTCTACTTGGAAACAACCATGGCTGAACCTATGCATTCCTATTCCCTCCTACAACAATTTGCCTACTATCCACCTGCCGGCTTAACAATGAAGACCAAGTTCTTATTGAACTGGAAGTCCCGGAAGGCTTATCTCATTGTCTTTTCCCCCTAAACTCACCACACCAGCATATTGAGAATAGCCTCCATTTGTGGGTACAAAGTTTAAAAGACTCTCACTTATTTATTTATTAAACCCATAGCCCTGCCATTATCATTTATATTATTTCTACAGAATGTAAGAATTCATTTAAAGAGGAAACAATATAAGGTAATCATTTTATTGCCCATTTATTGTTAATACTAGGAATATAGTTTGCAGAACCACCGCCAGAATTACAGCAGAGATCATTCTGTGTCCCAAACGCATTTCCTGTTATCAATAGGATACATGTGTAATATTTGCATCCTCTACATTTACAGTATGTAAGAGTTATTTATATCTTGCAAGAGAGGTTCTCTGGTGCTTTTCCTACTGAAAAAAAATATTCTGTATTTAAACCAATCTATTCATTAGACACTGGGGACCATGTAGGTACACAGACTATTTGGAAGGGATACCAACATTTCAGCATCCAGGACTTCCATATGCATTCCAAGGAGTTTTGGGTGTGGGAGCTACTTCAATTCTGATTAAATAATCTTTCTTTGTGCATTCTGCCTTTGTACTTATGTTCCACATTCTTTTTTTGGGTATTAGATTGAATATTATCTTGCACTCTTACATGGAATTTCTAAAGAAAGAACTATTGACTTTTTTTTTCTTTGCCAGACAATTATTTGTAGTAGCGGATGGCCTATCTGCTGATGCTGATGTTCAACAACATCCCTGACCTCTCTCTACCCACTGGATGACTCCTCCCCCCCCCAGCTGTGATAACCAGCAGTGTCTCCGGACGGTGCCAAATGTCTCCTTTTAGGCAAAGTCACTATTAATTAAGAACCACTAATCTAAAAGATTTTGCTTCTGTATCTCATGTACAAATAAAATTATAGTTCTAGAGATGACAATCTGGGTGTGTGTGTGTGTGTGTGTGTGTGTGTGTGTGTGTGTGTGTTTCCTGTGTCATGGGTCCCCAAGATCACACTCAGGTTGGATGATTCACTACGAGGATTCACAGAACTCAGGATATTGGCATATTCACAGCTATGATTTATTGCAGTGAAAGGATACAAAGCAAAATCAACAAAGAGAAAAGGCACATCAAAGTTCAGAGGAAACCAGGTGCAAGCTTCCAAGACCTCTTTCCCTTTGGAGTCACAGAGATGCAGTTAATTCTTCCAGCAGTGGGTTGTGAGAATATGTGTGGAGTTCTGTCCATCAAAGGAGCTCATTAGGCACTTAATATTCACTGCCCAGCATGTATGAAAACTCCAGACTCTCAGAAGGGAAGCAGTTGTTTAGCCAAAACCACATTGTTTGTACAAATAATTCATGTATGCCACACTTATTAGTTAAGAATGATGGGGATTTTCAAGAAACCCAAGTTCCTAAGTGCTAGCCAGGGGTCAACCTTGTAAGCAGGTCTTCCTAAGGGTAATGGTCCCAGCCTGCTATGCTAACTCTATCTGCACACTTCCCTACACAAAGTTTTGTGAAATGCCAACTACATTTTAGGCACCCAAAGATTTACAGAACAAATGAGTTAACCAAGTAATCAATCTATCTTGTTTTCCATAAGAATCCATTAAACTTCTTTATTTAGACTTTTGTTCCTAGGGATTCTTAGCTACATAGAGGGAAATATTCCCAGCAATGAAATATAATCACAAATTATAGAATCAAATAGAAGATTTTAGTTAATTATGCCGCCCTTGACACGCATTTCTAGAAAATCTCCAAACAATTCAATATGTCACAGAGGACTCCATTTTTGGTGAAAAGAACATGGGGCATGGTAATGTTCTGGTCATTAAATTCCCAGACACAACCACCAAGAGAATGAGCAGTGTAAATCTAGACTACATGAACAACCCTTTTCTTCCAAGAAGTCTATGCCATTTTGGAAGATAAAATCACTCAACGGTAAATTTTAATAGTTGACTTATCTACTGTCCTCCAGTCCAGACAAACGGCTCCTAATTAATAGGATGGCTAGCAGAAATTAGCTTCATCTGATTTTTCAAACAAGAGAATGAGCCCCTCTTCTTATGCTAATGAAACCATATGGCCCTCTTTATAACACCTGTCCTCAGGGGTAGGATTGCAGCACTCTTGGCCACCCACCCTCCCCCACCCCGCGTGCAGTCTTTTTGAAGGGCAAGACTGTCACTGCTCTTGTCTCTCACCTTGGTCTCCCCAGAATCCTGCTTAGTCTGCGCCAAACTTATTTATTTTAATAAAGCTTTAGGGGATCACGGTCAAGAGTCCATATACCCCCAGGGTATTTTAGTTTAAAGGCAAGCATGTTTAAAGGCAAACATGAGGGGTGCCTGGGTGGCGCAGTCGGTTAAGCGTCCGACTTCAGCCAGGTCACGATCTCGCGGTCCGTGAGTTCGAGCCCCGCGTCGGACTCTGGGCTGATGGCTCAGAGCCTGGAGCCTGTTTCCGGTTCTGTGTCTCCCTCTCTCTCTGCCCCTCCCCCGTTCATGCTCTGTCTCTCTCTGTCCCAAAAATAAATAAATGTTGAAAAAAAAAATTAAAGGCAAACATGATTTTCAAAAAGTGTATTAAAGACAAATCAGCAGGCCTTTCAGGATTTGTTTCCTTGATTCTAAGGTGTGCTAAGAACGGTTCCAGATGGACGCTGACACCATTCGTGACATTCATGACGGCGCTTGGGAGGGTCCTTCGGTTGCCAAAACACTGTAGTAGACACCTCTGACATAAATAGGCGCAAGCGTCTTCCACAGCGTGCCCTAACAAGTAGTATCTTCTGTGTTTGCATGTTTTGAGAACAGGATTGGAAAAGATTCATTAGACGAAGCACTTTGCTCTTAAACGCTGTCCTCATGCCTTTGAATGCACGTATTTCTGGTTAGACAGAGAGGGTGCACTGGGCGCAGGCCCCTGGCCATGAGTTTGTAGATTATTCCTCCTCCCTCTCTCCCTCCATGCTGTGCTGTTTGTGTTTCTTCCTGAAGAACTGTGCCTTAAGGGAACTATTCTGTACCCATTCTTTTCCAAAAGGTGAAAAGGGCTCAGCAAATGCTGATGTCTGGAAGGGTACCTTGACTGAGATCACAGAGTTAACATCCTCCTGACAGTGGTCCAGGAAGCACGGTCCAGCTAGACGAGCCAGTGTGAACAACCTTCTAATTCCAGGCTGAACTTACTCGCCATATGCAAAAGTAACTACTCAAATAACTTTTTGCTTGAGACATTTAAGTTAAATGTAGTATTTTTGTAACAATAGACATGCATGGTTAATGATGATAATTGATAGAAACTGTTACTTTCAGAACTAAGAAGAAATACATGATCAGATCATTGCTTTTAAATACACTGATTCCTGGATCCTAAATGATGATAAAATTTCACCCTAAGGAACATATTAGCAAAACTCTATTCCTTGCCCTGATTACAGGAAGATAATTTATTTTTGAAATATTTTACTACTGGGGCGCCTGGGTGGCTCAGTCGGTTCAGCATCCGACTTGGGCTCAGGTCATGATCTCGTGGTTTGTGAGTTCGAGCCCCGCGTCAGGCTCTGTGCTGACAGCTCAGAGCCTGGAGCCGGCTTCGGATTCTGTGTCTCTTTCTCTCTCTGCCCCTCCCTGACTTGTGCTCTGTCTCTCTCTATCAAAAATAAATAAACATAATAAAAAAATTTAAAAAAATATTTTACTAGCATTTCAGTTCCTTTTGTAAAATCCAGATCTCCTCTTGTTCATTTTAATGGTGATGCTTTTTTTTGAAATTGGCTCTTCAAATTGGCCCCATTCATTCTTCTTCAATGTGAACAGACATCAGCCAGTTACTTCTCTCCAAGTGTTTCAGCTTAATATTCGCTTTTATTGTACCTTTAAGCACAGATCACAAAGGTCAATGTACTGACAAAATTAAATGTGTGGTAGCTGAGTCTGAGGTTTAAAAACCTAGGTGCATGTCTGGGCTTTTTCTTGAGGAAATGAGTTAAGAGTATGGGCTCGGGAGTAACACAGAGCTGGGTTGAATCCTGGTTTTGCCTCTGCCTTGATTAATTAGTTTGAGCATCTTATTATTTTTTTTTTTAACTTCTTGATTTCCTCACACATTAAAGGGAGGTGTGTGTGTGTGTGTGTGTGTGTGTGTGTGTGTGTGTGTTTGGAATGCTTTCATTAGCAATAAATATTACTACCTCATTATCAAGGTTCCTACTCAGATACACTGCCCCTCCTCTCCATTCTTTCCTCCCTCTGTCCCTCTCTCTCTCTCTCTCTCTTTTTAATTTTTTTTGGTCTTCCTTTGAGAGTGATTTAAAATACAGTTGGGTAAATTAATCAGGATCCAAAAAGAAGTTAGAGATAGGGTAAAAAACCAATCACCATAGCCATTGCTTTTCCTCCGTAAACATTCCAGTCAACCAACAGAAGTAAACTGTGTCCTTAATGCATACGGTCAGTTAGGGCCACGACTTGGGAGTTGAGTGTATAAAGAACTAATTTCCACTATGATGAATCAAATAATGAAAAATGTACTTCACTGCATTGCATAATCCATCTCCAAGTTTTGTTTGTTTTGTTTTCCTTAAAGATTTTTTTAAAGTAATCTCTACACCCAATATGGGGCCCAAACTTACAACTCTGAGATCGAGTCATTACTGACTGAGTCAGCCAGGTGCCCCAAAGTCTTATTTCCTTTTTCATTATTTTTTTTTTAAATTTTCACTTCAATTTATTTGAAAATAATATTTTTGGAGATAATTCAAGCATGCTTTGTTATGAATTACCATTTTTCTTTTTTTTTTTTTTTTTAATTTTTTTTTTTTTTTCTCAACGTTTATTTATTTTTGGGACAGAGAGAGACAGAGCATGAACAGGGGAGGGGCAGAGAGAGAGGGAGACACAGAATCGGAAACAGGCTCCAGGCTCCGAGCCATCAGCCCAGAGCCTGACACGGGGCTCAAACTCACGGACCGCAAGATCGTGACCTGGCTGAAGTCGGACGCTTAACCGACTGCGCCACCCAGGCGCCCCTGAATTACCATTTTTCTAATGTTATTTTAAATCAATAATAAACTTATTTTTCTGTATGTAATGCAAATTGCATACTACTATATTCAGAATAAAATACAATTATGTAAGGAAAGTTGTTTAGTTGAAATAGTATTACAGGCTTGTATTATTTTATCGCTGGTACTATCTAATTTTTGTCAGTTTACTTAAGAAAAGATTGTTTGAGGGGCGCCTGGGTGGCTCAGTCGGTTAAGCGGCCGACTTCGCTCAGGTCATTATCTCGCGGTCCGTGAGTTCGAGCCCCGCGTCGGGCCCTGTGCTGACAGCTCGGAGCCTGGAGCCTGTTTCAGATTCTGTGTCTCCCTCTCTCTTCCCCTCCCCCGTTCATGCTCTGTCTCTCTCTGTCTCAAAAATCAATAAACGTTAAAAAAAAATTGAAAGAAAAAAAAGAAAAGATTGTTTGAAAACTGCCAGCACCAAACTGAATGACACTTAAAATTCAAAATTCTTAACTCAAACATCATCGCCAACAATAAAAGTTGAGTAATTTCTCAATTTCATTGGTGGGTTTTTTTTATCTAGTTAATACTTGCCTAGAATTACCCGCTCTGCGGTCAATGCCAAGCTCAGAGCCTGGAGCCTGCTTCTGATTCTGTCTCTCTCTCTCTCTCTGCCCCTTCCCTGTTCGTGCTCTGTCTCTCCTTCTCTCAAAAGTAAATAAACATTAAAAATGTATATCTTTATAATAAATAAATATTGGTTAAAAGTGCACTAAAATCATAGCAAGAGAGTTAATAACATTTACTGGGCATACGGTCTCTATTAAATACTAAGCTAGAAACTTTTGAAACTATGAATACTAATATTAAAATATATTTACATTAGGGAAAGTAATGTATCTAACTACAAAGCATCATTCAGAATAGGAAGTATTCTATGCGTAGGCATAACACACAGTAGTTTGTTTATTCTTTACAACTTTGCCAGATGAGGATTATCCCTACCGTGCTAAAGAATTTTAAACTTGAGGCTCAAAGTGGTTAACATTATGGCTGATGTATTTCCTGCTAGGTAGGAAGGCCAGAATTCATAATGAGGTTCATATGATTCTAAGTCTGTGATTGTTCTGATATCTCTCGGTGCTGCTCAAACAGGTGTGCTTTTAAAATTGCTTATAAAATATGCACGAACAGATGGCACCTGTTAAACATATAACGGACATTAATACCCTGATATTTTCAAATATATGAGGGGATCCAGCACAAGAAGAGAGCTTGGAAATCTGCAGTGTAACACCACGGCACCTAGTTCAAACCTTGAAAACCAGTTCCGTGCAACATTATGTTAGAGAGAACTTGGACGAAGAGAATTCAATGGTTTAAACTCATCCGTTACTTAGCAAATTTCAAAGTCCAGCCTTGACACCAGTCTCTTCAATCCCTTTCTAGAGCTTTCTATATTGTAGCAAGGAAGCAGATTTAGATATAATATTTACGATGCTCATTTTCACAATCTAAAAGGTGAACGATGCTCATTCTTGATAAGCAAGAAGGAAAATATTCAGAACTCTTCAGTATCTTTATCATCTCTCATGGTATAAGCAAAAGCTTTTCAAAAATGATAATTTTAGTAATAATTTACTTACAAAACATTTTGTTTACAAGCCTTTCCAAATATTTTAGGGAGGATATAACACTACGTTTCTAGTTAGTACTATAAAGAAAATAATATCATGTACCAATAAGTCTCAAGGTCCTGTTTCAAATCTAAATGAACAATGCCTAGAAAAAGCTTGTTTTCTTCTGAGACTATTATTCAAAATATTTTACCCTGATAAATAAAAACTAAAGTACATTTCTAGCACTTTTAATTTGCTTCACAAACTACATCTGTATTGCCAGGAATACAGACACTAACAGCAGTCGCAGAAGTGTGTAGGGCTAATACCATTTTGGACATCTCAAGGAATGAACCTGTTCTTTCTCATGTGTCATACAAATCCTTTTTGCTTTACTGTCTGTATACAGTATATAAATCCCTGAACGAATACACTGAACTGGCTAATTCTATTACATTCTTTGACGTCTTATATGCTCCTAAAAGATAATGTCAATGTATCTTTAGGATTTGTAAGCGGTGAAAATGTCATGTAGCCAACCGACAGGAAATCACTGGTGTCCTGCTGGTTTATCAGCAGTCACGAGGGATTCACATGCATTCAGACTCGTCCACCCTTCTTTTCCTGCAATCAACAGCATACAAGGCAAGGTATCGGGAAGGATGGTGAACGGTCTGAACAAGTAAAACAGGGGGAAAGTCAATGGTTTGTACAGAATAAGCCCACCATTTGGGTTCAAATTAGTTAGTAACAGAGACATCTGAGTAGAGAGACAAAGAAGGAAGAACTTTAAACATACATCATATAAACATACCGAGATTTGTAATTCTCAGTGGTTAGTTTTTAATTCCGCAGCCATATACTGACTGCCTAATATTTATCACCTAGTAGAGGTACACATAAGGAAGGAGTTCCCCACATATAAATACCCCATCATGTATGTTAAATATGTAGAGTACATATCATACAGATACATCTAGCACCAGAGGATGCTGGTTGGTATGGGTTAATAAAAAGGTGTGGATTCTTTTTAAAAAGTTACTCAAATTATATTCTCACGCCAACGACTTATTTGATCTTACCAAGTCACTTAATTTCTGTCTTCAAATTCTTTTTAACTGCAATTTAAGAATATGTGTCTTTCCTTCCCACTGTGCTATTTTAAGGATGGAATGTCACAGTATTTGTAAAAGCTCTCTGAAAGGCAAGAAGCAATAAACGGATACACTTCAGACTAAGAGGCTAAAATGGTCTCACTTGGTAGCATGTCCCAGAGCAGAGAAATGTGACCTTGGCCCCACGGGGTGCTGGCTCACTGCCTTAAATCTGGTTATCCCAGAAGTTTACTACCCAGCTCTTTCCTGCTAACTAGAGTGGCAGACCCGAAAATGGACTAGTGGTTTTGGAGAAAACTGGTTATCAAACTTCATTCAAGTAGAATCTTTAGATTGCATTCTTTTTTTAAAAAAAATTTTAAGTGTTCATTTTTGAGAGAGAGCGCGCGCATGTGCGCACAAGTGGGGGAGGGGCAAGGGGGGCTGGGGTTGGGACACAGAATCTGAAGCAGGCTCCAGGCTCTGAGCTGTCAGTGCAGAGCCCGACGCGGAGCTCAGACTCATGGACTGTGAGATCATGACCTGAGCCGAAGTTGGACACTTAACTGACTGAGCCACTAAGGTGTCCCCCAAATTGCAAACTCTTTATTAAACTCCAGTTTAAGAGTGATAATCCAGTGGACTGAGACGGTGTGATGAACAAACACTGGGCCAAAGCTGCATTATTGCTATTCTTGTTAATTATTGCTTGACAAGGAATGGATGGACTCTTCCTTTCCATGGCTTGCAAGATATATTAAAAATATACAAGATCACATCAAACCAAATATAATTTGAACCAAGGATGCTCAACATTTAATTAAAATTAAATCCATTTTAAGTTTTGGAAGACAAAAACAATATATCTCATTATTATGATATACATCAAATAACTTCAATTAAGGAGAATTTTATCTTAGTTTTTTAGTGGCAATCAGAATTAGATTTTCACTAGAAAGAAATTCTAAGTGAGAAATCTTGACACTAGTATATAGCATATCATTGAACTATTATCAATTTATCAAATTTTAAGAAGTTATAGTTGGCAAATTTGATTTAGACTCCAATTCAAAGAAAGCATTCCATACGGATATTCAGTTCTTTTAAAAATGCTTTTTTTCAAATAAAGAAAAAAAAAGCATTGATGGAAGTAACAAAATATTGTGTTGCTTTTCACCCAGTGATTGGATTATTATTAATATATATGGAATATGACATAGCCAATTCACATGTGTATGTTCTTCTCAGATTCAAGCTAGAATCTTTTAAATAATTTAAGTATATTAAGGTAACGTGACTTGTCTTGTTTGTTCAGCTTTTCTGTAGGTAGTAAGCAATGTTGATGCTAGTTTAATTCTCTCATGGGGTACCAAGTCTATAGGAAATGATTAATATAATTCTTTTCTTGAAAACACATCTTACAGGGCGCCTGGGTGGCGCAGTCGGTTAAGCGTCCGACTTCAGCCAGGTCACGATCTCGCGGTCCGTGAGTTCGAGCCCCGCGTCGGGCTCTGGGCCGATGGCTCGGAGCCTGGAGCCTGTTTCCGATTCTGTGTCTCCCTCTCTCTCTGCCCCTCCCCCGTTCATGCTCTGTCTCTCTCTGTCCCAAAAATAAATAAACGTTGAAAAAAAAATTAAAAAAAAAAAAAGAAAACACATCTTACTATTATATGGATTTACTTGGAATTAATTAAGTTTATTCAAACTAAAATACGGCATAAATTTACTTGAATTACTATGTTCCATTCCTAAAATGCTTATGGCGCCTGCTCCAGTCATATCTACTAGTTACTCACACCTTAGTGCAAAGTCTGATCATTGGAAAATACAATCACTTATAATCCCAGACACATTTCAGAAAAAGAAATATGAATGGGAAAACCAGGAAAGAACAAGCTATATGATCTTAGAATATAAATAAGGTAAGATACTACAGGTTTTATTGACACCACATTAAACGTACACATGGATTCCGAATCAATCTAAACATAGCCCCACACATAAAGATCCAGCTGTATACTTTTAAGTTTAAACCAGTAAAGTTAGTTAGATAACTGATTACATAAGATTAATAAGAACAAACTAAAGATATCAATATATGTTGGCTCATAAGGATAATGCAGTGCTCTCCTGATTGGGTTATTATGGCTAATATTCATAATAATAAATGCATGGGAGCGTTTATTTATTACAGTGCGGAAAACAGAATGTGGTAGATGCTAATTCAGTGTTACCTGAAGTCTTCCTATCACATAAACTGCGTGAATGCTGGAACAAAAGCTACGTTATAACCTACTAGCACCCATCCTTACATAGAGTTGGGGACATAATAGGAGATGAGCAAAGTCATTTACCTTAAATAGGTAAATACAGAGAAGGGTCCTGATTGCAGTGCTGGGCTCCACGTTTGTGTGGTTTTCTGATCCAGTTTGATTTTTCTGCCACAGGTTGAGGACAAGAAAAGAAAGGGAGAGGAGAAAAGAGGAGAGGAGAGGGGAGGGAAGGGGAGGGGAGGAGAGAAGGAAAAGGAAAAGGAAAAGGAAACAAAAGAAAAAAAAAGCAACTAAAAACCTAAGCCTAATGGGCCAAAGGGGTCCTTAAAAAAACACAATTTAATGGATTTTGTGGAACAGTAAAGGGCTTGATTAGAACTCTAGGACAACCCATTTGATGAACTGATGATGTCTTAAACAAACCAGTCACTTTTCTGGGAGAGAAGATTTTTGGACTTTGTCTTTTCAGGGCAAAAGACTTCATAGACACTTTTCTTATGCACATATAAGTAAATGTTGGGCATTTTAACTAATTGTCTCTGAGTTATTCTTTCATGCTTGCATTGTGAAATCCAATAATAATTAAATAATAAATAAATAAATTTAATAAGTAATTTAGTAAAAAATACAATTCATAAATAGGAGGGAGGAGTGTTTTAATGTGTTTAGTATTTGGACTTCTTTTTATGTTGTTGGAAGACAAAGAATGCTTTGGTAAGTATTGGCCTTCATAAGCAACTCACATTCGATAGAATTACCGTAAGTCTTACTAAACATGATGGCAATGTCTCCTAGATGACACGGGAGATACATGAGAAGTGTAAGCACAACTTTGGATGCTGTCCTGCTGGGTAGAGGTAACTTCAGTTGAAGTGGGATAGCTGTTATATTAGGTGGGGGCAATATGAAATTTTATCTAAAAAAAAACCTTTATTATTATTTTTTTTTACTTTCAGAGAGAGAGAGAGAGAGAGAGAGAGAGAGAGAGAGAGAGAGAGATCTCACTAACCATGAGATAATGACCTGAGCCAAAATTAAGAGTCGTACACTTAACTGAGTTACCCAGCTGCCCCCGAAATTACTTCTACTAGAAACTTATGTGTATGTCAGGCTATCAGTAACTGAGATGCACATATCACCTGTTGTTTTTCCCCAACCTAGCAACCTTCTTCTTTCTTTTTTTTTTAATTGACTTTCCCTGGGAAGTTAAACAACTTCCTTTGTCCTCTCTGTAGTAGTCAAACCATCACACCTACCGCCAACGACAACTAAGAAATCTAAATAGGACGCATGGATGGGACGAATCCTTGAAGGTTTAGTAATAGATGCCAGAGGAGAGAGGGCCTCCTTTCCTTAGTCACGAGTTTAAGTACTGGGTCATCAGCAGGGTTAACATCTATCTGAGTAGACACATCCTAAGAATAAAAGTCTAACATCATTGGAGACAGACACACGTGTGCACACGTGCGCGCACAGACACACACACACACACACACACACACACACACACACACAAAGACATCCAAAAAGAAGTCCGTTTGAGTCCCTGGATATAGCCATACCTGAAGAACTCCATGCTATATTCATTACTGCTTAAGCTTATTTGAGCTGGTTTTCTTTTTCTTACAAAGGAGCCCTCACATACTAGCTGAGTGGAATACTGATGAAGACATATATTAAAAATAAAAACATGAATACGCTTTTGATATGAACTTAATTAAAAAAATTAAGCTATAAATGATATACTATACAGCCCATTAGATGTAACTGTTTCCCAAATTAACATTTCTTAGTGTGTATATATGCCAAATCACTCAATTTTGAGTATCTTCATATATTATTGTAGACCTTTCATCTATACTTAAATTGTAGGCACTTTTCTCCTTTACGGAAAGGAAGCACAACCAGATCCATGAGGATACTCAGTTGATTCATATCGAAGAGTAGCCTCAATGAGATTATTCCCAGGGAAATCCAAACAAAAACCTAGACATGGAACTTCTGGCTTGAGTTCTGAGTCGTCTCTTCTTACCAGCAAAGTAGTGTGTATTTATTTAATTTCTTAACCTGGTAAATATTAGATTCCAGTAAGTCTTCTCTTCAGCAGAGGCTTTCCTGATTCTACGGTTTCTCCACATGATTTTATTCCTCTGGGTCTTGCTTCCTCTCCCCTCTCATTTCTGGTCTCCCACTGACCTCCTCTGCTCTCCTGTCTCTGACCTGCGCCCCGAGGTGGTTCTTACAGTGCCTGGCTTCTACACGTCCTTCTACCCCTGACCTACTTCCTTCCTTCACTCTCTCTCCACCTGTCTTACTGCTTATCAGCACCCTTATAGACAAATGGGAAAAATTATCGCTTCATATGATAATTTAAGGAGGCATTTGAAGGATATTACCATCGTTTTCTTGACAATGAGGAACATGATCTGTGATATTCAAAGCAAATCATTTCCAGAACTGTTCGAATGCACTCAAACACGAATTCAAACAAACACCTGAATTTTTCTTCAGGTTGCAAAACCTGAGTTTTAAAAATTTTTCTGTCAGTTTAGCAGTAGAGCAGAACACAATCTGCAAAACATGAATGAAACATTTAATAGTAATTAATATGGATTAGTTTCCTGAAAATGGTTAAGTAGAAGAATAAAGATCAATGCCTCCCACAAAATAGACAAATCCTAAAAAATATGCATTTTCACACTTGCTTTTGCTATTTGCATAAATTCCTTAACCATACATGAGCCCATTCTCCAGGACTTCATTTAGAAAATATCAAGGCCGTGACTGCGAACAGAATTGGACACCATGTGTCACCTGATGGGACACTTTGTTTTATCTCCATGAATGAAGAGACAACATACTATCTAAGATGCACACTCACGTTGGAGCCATAACACACACCATGGTGACACAAAATATACCCACCGACTTTTTGGTAAATCCTAAAGGTTACTCCAGGGGGGACCAGGTTTATGTGTGGTGTGTCTCCTGTGTCCTACACTTACATTATTTTGGGGTGAATCCGTTGAAGTGATGGGTGACTCTGTGTAGCTACATCCTAGAATGATCCTTTCACTACTATTCCCAAGCAAAACCAACCTCACAGGGATGGATAAGTACCTTCTCCCCTGCTCGTGCTTCAGAAGGAAATACTCCTCCTTTGGCACGTGGGGCAAGGGTGGCTGAGCCTCACGTGTGTGGGGCGATCAAAGGCAGTGAATTCACACCGAGCCCAGGAGCTAGGAAAACAGATACTTAGCTTTAAGAGCAGCATGTATTCACTAAAGAATGTTCCATGTTTACTTGCCCATGTTCACTTTCAGGAGGTTTCCTGACTACATACTTACAAAGTTTTGAAAACTTGGATCACAGTTTGAGAAGCAGTAAGCAATACTCTACAATCGATCAAGGAAAGGGTACCTTCATCTGTTTTCTCAAAATATCCTTTATAAATCACCAAATAACTGACCATATTTTTCTGTGAGTTTATCTTGCTAGTTCTTTGAAGTTCTACGTACCATTGCTTTTTGAAAAACTGTTTTAAAACAGATGAGATGTGGGGCGCCTGGGTGGCGCAGTCGGTTAAGCGTCCGACATCAGCCAGGTCACGATCTCGCGGTCCGTGAGTTCGAGCCCCGCGTCGGGCTCTGGGCTGATGGCTCGGAGCCTGGAGCCTGTTTCCGATTCTGTGTCTCCCTCTCTCTCTGCCCCTCCCCCGTTCATGCTCTGTCTCTCTCTGTCCCAAAAATAAAAAAAAATAAAAAAAATAAAACAGATGAGATGAGCATCTCTTTCTTTCTTTGTGTGTGGATAACGTCAACGAAAGCCTCCTCACACACATACCACCCTGTGCCTCACCTAACATGTTAACACTTTGGATAATGAGAAGAGCCAAAGTGGGTACTAAGTATCTTATTCAAATGAGCTCCGATCCCAGAGTGAATGTGGAAGTCTCCATGCAATTCACGGACTGCTGCCTGGGCCTGTGTTTTAATAGCAGCGTTTGATGATGTTGGCACTCTTGATCATTTTCTGTCTTTGAAGTTACTGAATTCAATGATCCATCCTTTGTGTTTATTTATCAGGACTGTGAACATCATAAACAATTTAAGATGTTTAGAATTGAATGCTGGGTTCAGATGGCAGAAAAATGCAAAGTTAGGTAAAATTGATGAGCATAATTCTCATGTATCTATTATCTCTTTGTTAATAGAAGTTCTCTTTCTGAGACAGAATGGAAGTGGTGAAGGAAGGGGGCCATCTGAGTTGAAATCCATGAATTCTAAGATAGAGTAACAAGCATGCCTTTTTTGCATGTAGACATCCAACGCTAAAATAGTTAATAAAATACAGGGAGGCTATTGACCCAAAGAGGAATTCAAAGGAAGAGAACTTAGATTCAAAGCCTCAAACAATGTCATTAGAAGTTTGCCTCTGTTTTTCTGGCCTCCTCTGTGATGCCTTAGTTTCCAGGATGGCTTCCCATAATGGTGCAAAGATGATCATTACAAACTCTTACACCCCAACTCCCTGCCCCCCTCTCAACACCCTTATCCCCAAGAAAAAAAAAAACTTCTTTCTAGGCATTTCCAGTAAAAATCTTAAGATTAATTCTAATTTTTCCTAGCTTGAGTCATGTTTATGGCATATTAAACAGTCACAGTTATTAGGGAAAAGGATGACCTTGGTAATATACCCAAGTCTGAAGCTATAGAGCCAGGTTTTGAAACCAATGGACTCAGAAGAGGTAAGAAGTAATTTTCCAAATTAAAACCAGCGTTCTCTTACCAAAACAATAAAGGAGGGATTCTGGTCAGTCAAAAACAACTGCTTTCTATAATTAAAATGTAAGCATTACAAGAGAAGTCTCTAATACAGAACTAAAACATGTAAGCAATTGGATAATTCTAGGGAAGAGACAGGGATAAAAGAAAACAGAAGGTTAAGCAGTGGTAACAAAATATATATAACCTAACACTAGTCCCAACACAATGTTCACACCACTGATAGCAGGCTTTCGCTGGGGTTAGTTGACCAATCTTCTTACTCATAAAACAAGAACCAATGTAATCTTGAATCCCATTTTACCTACTTGGGACTTGCAACATACCATCAGAAGCATCTATAATCATAATCATATAAAGAATATTACAGAGTGAAATTCTTATATCTCATTGTTGTTAGCTTACCAAAATGCTAATTAGAGTGAAAATTCTTATTTAAAAGATATTTGCATGTAAATTAAGTTCAAGAAAAAATATTGCTAGAGATATTGGTGATAAAAAATGTTGCACTTTCAGAAAAACCAAAAACAAAAAAAAAGACAACACAAAAATTTAGTTGAGGCTGGGTTGAATATGGTTGTAAGTAGGGTAGTCTTTTAAAAGAAAAGTTAGGTTAAGCTTCTCAAGTAATTATATGACGATAATGAAGATATCAAAATGGAGCTCAGGACATACTACCCCAAAATATGGCACCTGGGCATACTGACCGTGTTAGGGTGAAGGAGTGTGAGAAAATGGCAGAGGGAGGAAGGTCACTGTATTCTCCCCTGACTCTTCTCTCTTGAAACAGGTCATAAAACCTTCATATGAGGGGTGTCATGTCTGTTCCAGGAGCATCCTTATCTCTGAAGACAAAGGGATACTGAAAAGAATCCTAGCAAACAGACTGAGTTTCTCCCCATCTGGCACACTTGCATCGATACTCCTAGATCTGTATCATATCTTTCCATTACCATCCACCCTTCATCAGACCTCACATAGAAATACCCAGGTCCGTTTCTTTAGATCTTCATTTCCTTCTGAAGATCCCGTCACTACAACTTACATTAAACGCACGTTTACGCTTTTCTCCTGTTCATCTGTCTTTTCCAGTTTAATTCTCAGCCCCAGCCAGGGACCCAAAGAGGGTTCAGGAAAACATTTTCTTCCCCTACATCACAAATCCAAGAGTTGATATTTCTAATTATTATGGCATAGCTGACAGATCATTCAGTAAAACAAAAACTTCCTTGAACTTTCAAATCAAACGCCACACTGTTGAGGTCTTAGCTGTAAGTTTGTGTTTGTCTGCTTTAAAAAGCAGCCCTTGTAAATCCCCATGTATTTTATTAAACCATTCTAGGAGTTAAAATGTTCTTAGAGTAAGCACTTACGAAAGTCTTGAGCACCGCCACTAGCATTAAGGAAAGCACAGGCAGGCAAACTAATGTTTTTGCAATGGAACAAGAATATTCTTCAATTGCAATTCACACATTTGAGCTGTTTAGACATGTTGCAATGAAACAAATTGCCTATTGCCAAGTGCACATTTTCAATAGAGAATAGTTGCCGATGTCATCTTGAGATAATCTTTTTTTTCTCTTCTTTTTCTCTGTGCTTCTAGAACATAGGTTTGTGTGACAATTTAAGTTGATTCTAGCAACTTCCAGCTAATCCTTGAGGACTTGTCACAATTAGATATTCAACTGAGGTGCACGCCGCGGACCATCTGTGAGAGGGCATTACTTCATTTCTCTCAGGGAATAGGGAGACTCGTTCTGATGAGGGGCCCACCCTGGCTTTTTGCGAAAGCTGGAGAGCGCCAGGTGGTTGGTGCAGATAAATACAGAGAACAATAGTGAAGGAAAACACGCCGGGGCTCTGCCCGCAAAGCTCTGCAATATCGCTGTGTACCTACAACAGGTGGTGTCCACTGAGACCCTCTGTCTCAGGCCTGTGCACACGGCCAGCATATGACTCACGTTCCGTAGCTCAGATTCCATGAAACAATAAAAACACAGATGGCACGAAATTTCAGAGCGCAATAAGGGCATGAAACCCTCAAGAAATACAACTGTGAAATCCTCCCGTTCTCAACGGGACTGTACTTACATTGCTACCTGCAGAAAGAGCTCGTGGGAGTAATCACGGGGTTAGGTGGTCTTCAGGTTAAAATGTTAATACATAATACTTAGCCTGTTGAGACGTTTCAAGAGAAACGTAGATTTCCCAGGAAAACTGGAGAGTGGCCTATTAACTACAGAAATGTGATCTATTAGGCCTGATTTTTAAAAGTGAAAAGAGGGATTTTTTCCATCAACCTGAAGAGGAGAGAGAATCTTTACAAGATCTCCTTGTCCTGAGCCCAGTACATAACAAGGAAAGCAAAGTGGAATGGAAAATAAGACCAAGGAAAATAATGCTGTGTCTTTCAGGGGTCTCTAAGCATTTTATGAGCGTGAATATCCATAGTATCTAGCTGTGTTCCAGGCACGGACAGATCCAAACATGATGCACTGAGTGTCTCTGGGCCAGAGACAGAAGTCTTGAAAGAGGCCAATGCCGAAGAGAAGAGCACATTCAGCAGTGAGAGGAGGTGCAGGACCGAGTGTATTAAATCCACTGGCGAGCCGTGTTCCTCCGTGTCCCTCCAGAATTTATTACACACCCCAAGGCATAATGACGTCCATGAATCACTGTAAAACCTGTTTGGCAAAGAATTTTAAAACTTAAAAAGAAACAAGAGATTGGAGACGATAATCACAGATGGAAGGATAAATCCAAAATGATACGAAGAAAAAAGAACCAGAGCATAAGCTTCATGAGAACAGATTTTTTTTTTGTTTCTATCTGCTGTGTCCCCACTACTGAGAACTGTGTTTGCACACAGTAGGCACTGAATAGAATTGTTCAATGATGGAACAAAGTGTAATAGAATATAATTTGTATTAGAATGAATAAATTACCCAATGACCTACTATGTGCCATTCTCTGTGCAAAGTAGTTTATGTAGATCGGCCTGTGTAATCACTATGAAAGCCTCTGAAAAAGGTGCTAATATCCTCATTTTATAGAACAGAAACTGTAGTCAGAAATGATGAGTAAGTAGTCCAAAGCCCGGCTGATTTCAAAGTATAGACTCCTTCTGGGGCGCCTGGGTGGCTCAGTCAGTCAAGCGTCTGACTCTTGGTTTCAGCTCAGGTCATGATCTCATGATTCTTGGGTTCGAGCCCCATGTCAGGCTCTGTGCTAACAGCTCAGAGCCTGCTTGGGATTCTGTCTGTCTCTCTCTCTCTCTCTCTCTCTCTCTCTCTCTCTCTCTCCCTTCTCCACACACACTCTCTCACTCTCTCTCAAAATATATAAATAAACATTAAAAAAATATACAGACTCCTTCCTTCACATCCAATATAATCTCCCAGAAGGTAACAGTACTGAAAAAAATATCACCAAGGAAAATGCCAATTTCAAAGAAGACAGAAGGCCATGCTCACATTCCTTTCCATGTCTCACATGGCAAGGAAGTTCTGATCTTCACTCTTAGGATATACAACTTTATGCTAAGTGCTTCATGCTCTATTGTCTAAATAGTAACACAAGAGTCACTACCTTTTCTCTGGAGTGGTATGTGCAGTGTCTTTGTGTGAAATATAGTCTGTATACCTTGTATATCTCCTAGTTCAAGGAAAATAGTCACACAATATACCTGGGAATAACAGAAAAATTACAACAAAAAAACACAGAATAAAAATGAGTAATATGTTACAGTTTCCGTTGCCAGAAAAAATACGCAAAAAAGAACAGGTGAAAAATAGAGATGACGTAGACCAAAAAGGAATGTGTGGTGCGGTACTGATTCACTGATCTACCTATCTTTCTATCTATCTATGTATCTACCTACCTACATACCTACCTACCTACCTATTATCTATCTACTTATCTACCCAATGACTATCTATTAACAATCTATCATCTATCATCTATATATCTACCTATTATCTATCTACCTACCTACGTATTACTTATCTATTGAGCTATCTCAATATGAAATAAAGGGAGAGTTTCAGCTTGAGAGCACCGCATTCTGTGAAATAGTCTAGACTTTTACACTAAAGAATTAGCATATCCTGAAATGGAATTCTCTTCTGATTTGTTTCTGCTTTAATTTATTCCAAGCTTTGCTACTTTTTAAAAGTTACTACCAGCTAATTTATAAGTCAGTAGTGTTAGCATCTTGTCAAGCATAAAAGCTAAGTTTAAATTTCTATTACATGGGTCAATGTGATTAATGCAAACTATGACATTACTAATCAAGAAAAAAAAAAAACATGTCCCTTTGTACAACTGAATCATACAGTGATAAAAACTTTTCATGCATTACAAGTAGGTTGTCCAAAGTTAAAGAAAGAACTTTGCTTTCATTGTTCAAGCAAAACAAAACAACAATCCATGTTAATCTTTTATTAAGAAAAACAAAAAGTTAATCAAATTGAGAGTAACATGAATCAAAACATTTGCTGTGTTGAATTTCGAGGATGCAAACACTGTCGAGAAGTGATAGGGGACTCTCCAGTCTTTTATGATTTTCATGTGAAGTTATTCCAGGTGATGGTATAATTATTCGGCTTTCATCTATTGGAAGGTATCAGCCCAGCAGCTGTCTCTCTTAGCCCCACCAGTTTTATCCTGTCATACCCGTTAGCCTACATCACCCATTCCGTGTCTTTATGCCCACGGAAACCCCTCGGGAGTCATTTACAGCGACCTCCACACTTGCCTGTCACTTTCCCACAAGCCCTCCATGCTCTCTTCGGTCTTTGTCTGTCCTCATTCACACCCGAACCTATTCTAACCAGTCTCCTACCTCTACCACACTCCTGAAACAGCACTGCCCACAACCACATTCCTAAAGCCAATGGCCAACTCTCCCACGAGTCTTACCTGAACTAGCAGCAACACTGGGCACGACTGATTATTCTCTCCTCATTGCAAGTAAAAATCTTCCTTGTGTGTCCAGGTTCAACATCGTCTAGGAATTCCCTTCTGCCTAACTTCTCAGTGTCCTCTGCTGATGTGTCCTCCTGTCTCCAATCTCTCAACCGTGGGGGACAAAATGTCAGTGCCCAGAACCACTCTTCTCTATGTGTACCCGCTCTCTTTATATTATCAACTAGTCCTAGGACTGGAAACCCTGTTTATAATCTGAAAATTGCAGAAGTTATGGTTCCAAGCTGACCCTCTCATCTGAATTCCATGCTCCTAACTTCTCTCATACTCTACTCCTCATTTCCATTGGGATGTCCAAAAGAGACGCCATTGGATGTCCAAAACCAAATTCCTCCTGATCCCCCTCAAACCAGATCCTTCCATCTTCACTCCACTCAAGGGCAATACCTTTTACCTTGCTAAGGTTGAAATCCTGGGGGCCATCCTTGACCCCTCTTATTCTCACACTGCAGCCATTGATGGATGCACCATCGATCCTCTCCTAAATCTCAATGAACATCTCTGTAATGATGTCAGCTCCACCTCCCTGGTCCAAGCCCTGTATGACCACCTCTTCAGATTAGCTTCTTCATAGGTATCCTCTACCGTTGCCATTCCGAGTTCATTGACAACACGGTGTCTATAGGAATTCTACATAAGCAAGTCAGATCACACAACTCTAATTCATATCAACAAACTATAACAGGATTTAGTCCTCACAAAGTCTGTAACTAACTAGTATCCTTCTCTCTCCTTGGCTCATTTTAATCAATTTTATTAAATTTATTAAATTTATTAAATTTATTAAATTTATTAAATTTATTAAATTATTAAAATAAATTTAATTTTGATGTTCTCCAACATGCCATGCATATGTCTTTCTCAGGACCTTTGCATGTGTTCTTCCCTTTTCCTAGAAAGTTCTAACTCCAGAAACACACCTAGCTTAACCGCTTACCTTCTTCAAGCCTCTGTTCAAACGTCACCTCACTGGAAAAGTCTCACCTGACTTCAGTATTTTTTTTAATGTTTATTTATTTTTTGAGACAGAGAGAGACAGAGCATGAACGGGGGAGGGGCAGAGAGAGAGGGAGACACAGAATCGGAAGCAGGCTCCAGGCTCCAGCTGTCAGCACAGAGCCTGATGCGGGGCTCAAACCCACGGACCACGACATCATGACCCGAGCCGAAGTCGGACACTCAAATGACTGAGCCACCCAGGTGCCCTATGATTTCAGTATTTTAAGTAGCATTTCCATTTACCACACTTTATTTCATTTATCTGCTCTGCTTTTCTTTGAATCATATGATCTACTATATATTTCAGTTGGTAATTTGTCTATCACTTCACATCAGACCCAGAGTTGTATGTAAACTTTGGACTGTTTTTGCATATTTTTTCAGTGTTATATAATCAAACTTAATACCTGTTACACAGCAAATGCTGAATAGAGATGGTTTGTATTAAGAAAATGAATATTTCTTCACAGAATGTATACAAAATGCGGGGTGTTTGGCATTATGCTGTTTTTTAATGGGATAACAAGTCTAAATCCGAACTATTTATCACAGATTGGTTTATGGTGTTGCAGTAAGATATTGCAATTCAGTGCTCCCCCACACTGGCTAACTGGGAAGCGGGATAGAATACTTAAAAGCATGGACTTTGTCTTGAATACTTGGGCAGTTAAACTCACTGGGCTTCAGTATTCTAATTGGGAAAAGAGAGAAGATAATGGTATTCCCTTCATGGTCTTATTTAGATTTTTAAATGTAAAACACAAAACACATTGCTTGAGGTATGTAAGTTTAAATCATTAATCAGAAGCTCATTACCACTACTGGTGATAAAGAAACTTTTACATGAAAAGGCCCTCAAATGAACTAGAAAGAAGATGGAATCAAAGCCTCAGCTCTCAAGTCCTATTTTTCTCCAGGAATTCCAAGAGATAATACAACAGCTGCCAAGAAATCAAGAATCATTTCTGAGAGTTCTTCCATTATAACAGAATACTACTTGTACAAAAAATGCACTTCTAATGATGTAAAGAATACAATGATTACCTTAATTAATAAAGCTAAATCACCAGTTACCTAAATAACTTCCATTTAGATAATGTTTTTATTTAAAACACGAAGCATGACTAAAAATCATCAAAATCGATGATATGTACAATGCAATATTTCTTAGCATGGGTGCAAATGAGCTGACAAAAGATTACTGAGTATGTAACTTATATTTAAGAATTTTGAGTTTAAATTTTGAAAACTTATTTCATTTGTTCAATAACTTAAGTGTTCTCCAT
The DNA here is from genome assembly GCF_022079265.1 of Lynx rufus. Lineage (NCBI taxonomy): Eukaryota > Metazoa > Chordata > Mammalia > Carnivora > Felidae > Lynx > Lynx rufus. The sequence goes on along the minus strand of NW_025814840.1, from coordinate 2,871,410 downwards.
CTCATATAAATGAAATAATGTATAGTATGTATTTATTTGGAACTGTTTGAATGGGATATTTAAATTTTCTAATGTTTATTTATTTTTGAGAGACTGAGAGAATGTGCAGGGGAGGGGCAGAGAGAGAGGGAGAGAGAGAATCCAAAGCAGGTTTTGTGCGGTCAGCACAAAGCCTGAAGTGAGGCTCAAACTGACGAAACTGTGAGATCATGATCTGAGACACCCAGGCACCACTAAATGGGTATTTATTATTATTATTATTAGTAGTAGTAGTATTTTTATTTTTGAGAAAGAGAGTGAGGAGAGGGACAGAGAGGACGACACAGAATCCGAAGCAGACTCCAGACTCTGAGCTATTAGCACAGAGCCTGGCTTGGGACTTGAGCTCACGATCCGTGAGATCATAACCTCAGATGAAGTCAGACACTTAACTGACTGAGCCATCCAGGCACCCCTGAATGGGATATTTTTTTTATTTTTTAATTTTTTTAACATTTATTTATTTTTGAGACAGGGAGAGACAGAGCATGAACGGGGGAGGGTCAGAGAGAGGGAGACACAGAATCTGAAACGGGCTCCAGGCTCTGAGCTGTCGGCCCAGAGCCCGATGCGGGGCTCGGGGCTCGAACTCACAGACCGCAAGAGCATGACCTGAGCCGAAGTCGGACGCCTAACCGACTGAGCCACCCAGGCGCCAAGCGTTGAATGGGATATTTTAAAGGGTAATAATTACTTACTGAGATCGGCAGACGTTGCTTGTAACCGATTTTTTATTGCCATTACAACAAATTACCAAACACTAAGTGTCTTAAGAAACATATTACTAATTATATCACAATTCTGGAGGTCAGAGGTTTGGGTTGGATTTGCTGATTTCTCTGCTCTGGGTTTCCCAAGGCTGAAAGTAAGGTGTTGGCCAGCAGGGCTCCTGAGAGGAAGTCTTGAAGAATCTACTGTCTGGCTGTTCTGGACAGAACTCAGCTTCTTGTTGTAAAAATGTAGTGTGCTCGCTTGCCGGCCTTCACTGGCACCACCCGTACCTTCTCGAGGCTCTCTCCCATCACTGCCTGCGCCTGCCCTCCATCTCAAAGCAGGCGTGTTCGGTCCTCTGGGTACTTGGGATCCCTCTGGCTTCTCCTGCTGCCACAACCCTCTCAGCTCCCGCCAGAGAGACCGCTCTTCTTTTAAGGGGTCCTGTGATTAGTTTGACTAAACCAAGACAAGACAAAATAAGCTCCCTACCTTGAGGTCTCTAACAAGAATTCCACCTGCAAAATTCCTTTTTCCATGGAAGGTTCATAAATGCAAAATCCTGGGGTTTAAGGTGTGGCTATTTTGGGGGGAGTGGGGACTGACGTTTTCTATCACACTGCTGCTTCCGATCTCGGGAACTGCAAACACTTCCAAAAGTGATGGGCTTCACGACAACTTCAAAAACATTAAAGTGAGAATGAACACTGACTGGGGCGCCTGGGTGGCTCAGTCAGCTGAGAGTCCGACTTCGGCTCAGGTCATGATCTCATGGTTTGTGAGTTCGAGCCCTGCGTCAGGCTCTGTGCTGACAGCTCGGGGCCCAGAGCTTGCTTTGGATTCTGTGCCTCCCTCTCTTTCTGCCCTCCCGTTCTTGCACACTCTTTGTAACTCAAAAATATAAACATTAAAAAAATTAAAAAAAAAAGAATGAACACTGACCCATTCTATCATTAACCTGCTCCTCTCTTCTGTATTCTTTGTCTGCTTATCAATTAAAAATATATCACTGTAAGTCTCTTCAAATGATTTCTGCCTACTGAATTTAAGGACAAACATTTCTGTGTTGGCAATTCTATTAAGTTAAGAGCAAATCAGGGTCGACTGAGTGGCTCAGTCAGTTAAGCATCCAACCCTTGATTTCAACTCAAGTCGTGATCTCACGGTTTGTGGGATTGAGCCCCGAGTCGGGCTCTGTGCTAATACGGCCCAGTGAATGCCTACTTGGGATTCTCTCTCCTGTCCTCTCTCTTATGCTCTCCCTGCTTGTGCACACATGTGTTCTCTCTCTTCCAGAATAAATAAACTTAAAAAAAGAGCACTACAGTTTGATTTAAACTGAATTACTTTTGTATTGTTGACTGCATACGATGAAAATCACACCAATGAAACTGGAGAATTTTGCCAGTAGACTCTATTATTTTCTCAATAATTAAGTATGATTCTGCATTGCTCCCAAAGGAGTACATAAAGGAAACCATAAAAATATAATTTTCAGAGAAGTGAAATATATTAAATATATGGGTAAATTATATAAATTAAAAATAATCTTTATTACTGAGAATTATTATTTTATGAACTTAAATTAAAATATAAATTAGGAGTATGATACTTGAATTAATTTTCTTTGAAGATGTAATCATATAATCTATTTATTAATCTACTATAGAGTTTTACTTTTCAGTTCTTACTGAACATATACTGCAATTTGCTCTGATTTATGAAACGAGCAATGATTAGAAACAAAATATTCCCAATGGAGTAATAGCTTATCAAGGTTTTGGAAAGAATGTACATTCTAAAACATCCTAAAAAATAATTCATTCAGCTTCCAATGTGAAATATCACATTGTCTATTAAAAACAAATAATTTAAAATATTTTCTTGGGCTCCTGGGTGGCTCAGTCGGTTAAGTATCTGACTCTTGATTTCGGCTCAGGTTCATGAGTTTGAGCCCCATGTTGGGCTCTGGGCTTACAGCATGGAACATGTTAAGATTCTCTTTCTCTCTCCCTTTGCCCTTCTCTCCGACTCATGTGTGCTTTCTCTCTAAAATAAAAAAATAGAATAAAATGTTTTCTTTAAAAATCTAATTTTAAGATTTTATTATTTTTATTTCTTTATGCTAAAGTTCTCACAGTTTCTGTATCTTGCCAAGTATCAAGTATAAATTAGGAAAGAATCCTATTATGAAGGCATCTGTCCAGGTCTTGACCCTACTTAGACATTCCCTAACCAAGGCACATCCGTAATGGAGGGACTACATTTGGCTTTTATTTTAAAACCATTTTAGGGCTATATTCTGGATTATACTTGGACTCTATTTTCTCATGCTACCAAAAAATATAAAGGCTTTTTTTAAATAAAATGAGGACTAATTTGCCTAGAATCACTTTTGAAATGCCACACTTTATTTTTTAGTAGTTTTTACTGTTCTGTTGTGGTTGAATGCAGAGATGACACATGGTTATTCAAGTTAAAATGGAATTCATGAGAAGAAAATATCATGCATGTATATGGGAAATTCAAAACCTCAAACGTCATCTTTCCTCTGGTAGAACTTATAAATAACTTGTGGCACGTCAAATTGGCAATAATTCTAGCATTACTATTAGTATTTTTATTTAATAAATTGAACATCACATACAACTTACTACTAGGCCGCATTAACTATGCCTCAAAAATATAATTTCAGGTGCACATAAAAAGTGCAATAGAAAAGAAAATGGAAAACACTAATTTACATATGTTACACAATATCAATGTACGGAATTTGTAATTCAAAGAATCCTAATTTTAATAGAATTGCAGTGGCTATCTGGTAAAACTCAAATGTCAGAAATCATATTCTATAAGAGCCTGAGTCTCTCAATCATCAAAATGAAAGAAGCATTTTATGTTTCCAGAAATACGTGTGTACGTTTATAGAATTTTGATAATATGTTTAAAAACACGGCAAATATGTTTTGAAACAAACAAGAGTAGACTGGATTTATTAATGTGACATATAGAGTGTACTTCCTTAGCGGTAGAAGCGGGATGACCCTCTCTAGCACGCAGAACTGTTAGTTTTGGGGAACAAGTGGAAAATAAGCTAAGAACAGACATGGCAGTCTATGTCTGAAAGTTTGATTAAATATGTGTCAATTCTTAATAACTGCTATGAAAAGCCAGCAGTACCCTATTAAAATCTCTGTGTTCCAAGGTTGGGTTTTATACCACTGGAGGCAAACTACTGAACTATTCATCATATCAAAACCTCTACAGGGAAGAGACAGAGTGTTCTTAGCTATCAAATAGTACGCAAGTCCACAAATATAAAGAAAGTCAATTTTTTAGCATCTATTCTCATTCCTGACCTTTAAATCAATCTGATACACCCACATGGATAAGTTTCAGAAACTCAGAAGAAAATGCACTGAACACAGAGGACAATCCTTACTTCAATTAGGTTCCTGAAACAATTCTCACTCTTCACCCTAACTCCAGTTTATGACAGTCTCATTTTAGACGTGGTCTTTGTTTTTGGGTCCTTTGGGTTGGGCTCTGGATCTAGACAAAGGTCTGGGTTTAGACCTCAACCCGGACACTTAATAGCAATGGAAACTAAGGCACGTTGCTTGTCCTCTCTGGGCCTGGGTTTTCTCCTTTGCAAAATAATCATAATAGCTTCAACAATAATGGCTGTTAGTATTTACCAAGTGAATGACCATTAATGTATTTTAATCCATAAATCTCCCCATCTTAGAGTTCAGAAAACTGAGAGGATTCAAAGCTAGTTACAAAGGTCAAAACACAATTCAAAGACTCAAATCCATGTGTTTGGGGTAATACATCCTACTTATAGGGGTTGTTCAGAGTTGAAACAACGATAAAGCCTTAAAAAACACATTGCCTTACCTCAGTCCCTTAAAAGTTCTCAATAAAAGTAAGTGCCTGGTACATAATTCAGTTCTCAGTTCATATTAACTCTTGTCATTCTGGCAACGAACAGGAGCAGGATTCCTGTATTTCTATCAGTGGCGTTTACAACATAAGTCCGTCTTGTCCGGCTGCCCAAGTCCAGTTTCGTGCCTGGCACTCCCTTCCTCACTCTGGCCACCCATCCCGGGGCCCGTGGTAGTTCTGCACCAGCCAGGAGAGAGGGTGCTGGGATGGACATTCATATGAAGCAGGGAAACCTTTCTCTCTTAATAGGAACATTGGGAATTCTTTTGGCCTTCATGAGAAAATTCTCAACTCTACACCACAGGTTAAAAAAAAAAAAAAGTAAATAGAAATCAGGTACCCACACATATTACTGAGATTTCTAACATCTTAGTTAAACTCCACACTGCAGTTAATCCCATAATCACACAGGGAAATAATCCATAATGCCATGTCTCAAAGTCATTAGAATGACATCACCTTGCTATTTTTAAAGGCGATTGCACAAAGTACATAAGCCTATGTGTGATCTGCAGCGTGCATCAGCAAATATGACTGGCAAGACGTACTCCATTTTATCTCTAAACTAATAGAATTCTGCTCAAATTGGGCATAAACTACCTTGTTTTATCATTGCTTAAAAAGTCACGTATGCATTTCTGTTAAGTACGTATGCAAAGTAAACTTTATATAATGCTTATTCTTTGTGTTATTTTGGTTAAAATGTTAAATGCTTCTTAAGGTTTAAAAGCATATGCATGTAGGGGTGCCTGGGTGGCTTAGTCGGTCAAGCGTCTGACTTCAGCTCAGGTCGTGATCTCACGGTCCGTGAGTTCGAGTCCCGCGTCGGGCTCTGTGTTGACAGCTCAGAGCCTGGCCCCTGCTTTGGTTCTGTGTCTCTCTCTCTTTCTCTGCCCCTCCCCTGCTCGCAATCTGTGTCTCTCCATCTCTCAAAAATAAATATTGAATTTTTTTTTAAAAATAAGAAAAAGTATATGCATGCAATATAAATGATCATGTTTTATTATCTGTAACAGTCAACTTCGTGAACTCGGAGCTGTCCTCAGCTGTTGTCTGATCTGTGATACAAGACGAAATTATAAATTCTTTGCATTCCCTTGTTCCCTGGACTTATCCTGTATGTTATCATTTTTATACATGGTTGAAATTAAAGTTAAAAGTTATGACACACTGTGATATCCCCTTGCAATTTTTTTTTATTTTAATGAGAACTACAAAGAAGAGATTCTCGTGTGTGTGTGTGTGTGTGTGTGTGTGCGTGCGCCCACGAGTGTGAGGGATTAATGAAGAGGCTTTAATTAAGCAGTCTTGGGGAAACTGTTTTAAAATAGCAACTCAACTGAACCAAGTAAACTAGGTTAAAAACATTCAGAAAACTATTATATAAGCCGTTAGTGTGCTCCTCAGCCAATTGCCTTTTATGTCTGACCTGTGATTTTTAACTGTAGCTGAAATATGGCATGTAATTGCATAAAAACCCACCCATCCATTTATTGAACAATTATCAAGTATCTAAAACAAGTTTATGTTCCATTTGGAAGAAAAAGAGTAACAACAGATTTCTTTTGCTTTTATTCAAATCATTATCAAGCATTTATAACATTTTACCTTCTTATTATACACCCTGTATCCAGGTTAAAGAAGTTTCAGCATTTTTATCAGGGGTTTTGGATATCTTTCTATTACAGCATTTATCACACCATAAAGAAGCTATTTATTTTAGGTGTCTCTATACTTAGGAGGTCTTCAAGGATGGGGACCATAACACTCAGTGTGGTGTTAAGTCAGATGAACACCTTTTCTGTTTTTTTCCCCCTTGCCTTATTCTCTAAGATTTTACTTTCATGACCTTTTCTTTCCTATACCCCACAAGCCAAATGCAGCTTTCTTTGGTTTTTAACTTGAATTCCTTTTTAATGGTGGAACTTGAGTTAGGCAAGGGAGATTTGTTGAAAACAAAAACGTGTCCTTAAGTCAGCAAAACATTGTTCATTCTTTATACACCAATGATAAAAATGCCACTGATACTATTTCCTAGATTGAATTCACAGGGACCATATTACATTCTGACCGAGAGAAACATTACATTAGAGTGATAGTTCCTTACCATCGCTGGTTATTATTTGATTTGACTTCTTCAAAATCTCCTTCAACAGCTCAAACATAATGTAGTTTCCTAAATCAAACTACAGCCATATCACAGTTGCTGTGCATACATGTAGGAAGTATGTTTCATGTAATTGTTTTTTCTGATTAGATGACTCTTAAACATATGTGCAAATAATATTCCAGAACAAGTTGTATAATGCATGGTATTGATCGTAATCTACATTTGTAATCTTTGTAATCTATAGATTCTAATATGGAGATTCTAATAGTCTATATGATATTCTATATTGTAATATTCTAATATGCATTCTTATATTCTAACCTAATATTTATAATCTATATTTGTAATCTGTATTGGAAGTTGCATTTCTTCATATCTGTACTGTGGCATTATAGGGTTTAGGTTAATAAATAGAACATATTTTCAGCTAAAAATCCTGAAGATTAGTGCCTGCAAGGTCAGATACAATGTAAACACACTTTGAAAGACACTAACTTGGACTTCTGCTAACAGTGGACTAAATAATTTGCATATTCCTATCTTCTAAGAATCATTTGAAAAGCTGGACAGAACATTTAACAAATCTGCGTGAAGTCATCAAAATAGCAAAGAATTACCAGACTAGCATGTGAGGACCAGGAGTACAACAGAAATCTAGGGAAATGAGCTGCGCATTTTCAGACATTTTAATCCTGAGGATGTTTCCTGATCCCACAAGACCACTGAGAGGTTGAGAGGGTGAAGTGAGATGTACCATTGTTGCGGGTCCAAGGAGAAAAAGAAAAACTATAGTACATAGCCTGATAAACAAGAACTGATAAACTCTTTACTTTCACCAGGAATCAGAAAGTACACATCCACAAAGTAGAACGAACCAGACGTATAAATCCTTGTATATGGCTTGTTGCTGAGCTATTCATCCTATCAGTTGCAGAAATTGAATGGATGCGATCCTGGGTTGCCAGGGTCCTCATTTGACTGGCAGAAGCAGATGAAATTCCTCACTGGAGCTAAAGTTCATTTACCTAAGCTTAAAATTATCTCTACAATTGTTTCACAATTATTATGTCACACACACACGCACAAATCAGGTGCATGAGGAAAATATACACCATAACAAAAATAAACAGAGATCATCAGAAATAGACCAACAGGTATAAATACTGGTCCGGGAAACACTTTCTGATACACAACACATCCTCCAATATAACCTCTACTTCAGAGTCGTCTTTATGAGGAAACTAAGTGGTAATTATTGGTGTGACAGACAAATGGCCTGAGCAAATCGACACGAAGATGAGACTCTAGAGTTGGTCTGGCTGCTGCCCAGCAGGCAGTGAGGACCCTGTCACTGGTCACTGGGGTGTGTCTACTACAGAGAAGCGTGGAACAAGGGAGCTGGTGACTGGGGTGTGTCCACTACAGAGAACTGGGGACCAGGGATGCTTGTGACTGTCAGGCTTTCACTGGTAGCAGTAGAGTGACACAGGGTCCTAGTGGATGGAAGAGCCCTGGGAGGCGGCACACACCAAGTGTCTGGAAATACAAGAACACTGAAATGGAATGGTTCTTGCTGAGGCAACAGGTGCTTTGAGAAACACAAGCAGGCTGACTGTGATTCATTATCCACTGTAGACTCACACCTCCTGATGGTAGGTAAAGAAGAAGTAAAGAAAGGTAAAGACCAGAAGAAGGATTTAATCTGAAAACTCCAGAACGCCAGAGCGGGTCGCACGGGAAACCTAGACACTCTGCTACAGCCAGGGCAGGGCTCTGGCTGGGAAAAGACGCAACTTGGAGACGTGGTATGGAAACATTCCTTAATTTTAATTCCGCAGACTATCTGCATCATCAGGGCCTACACAGAACTCACTGCTCTCAATCAACCAAATGACTGGAAGACGAATGAAATTGCTGTATAGAAGAGATCAGATTTCTGAGAACAGTTTGTTCCTCTAGGGGGGCCAAGTAGAATAAGAAAATATCTACCTTTAAGCACTGGTCGTAATCAAAGTTGCAAGTAACTCACATTGAGAGCTACAGGAAACAGGGAGAAAGATAACAGTGGATTCACATCGCCAGTGTCCACAGGGCACACACGTACTGAACAGAATGGCGGACACGTTTGCCAACAGAATTTGAATTGCATTTTTTTAAATCTCCAGAGGAAGATTTTTTTCCTTTTTACCAAGCATATGTAATCGAACTTTTTTTTAAGTTAAAAGATGCTTGTAGCATCTATAGGAATGTTTCTTAGAACACGGTGGCTGATGCCATAATGAAGTTTTCTCATTGTTATGTTTACTCACCCTTAAGAACAGTCTTGACAAGGGGAATCAGCACCCTTTGTGGGCTCACCTCAGCAGTCTGTGCATCCTGACCAGAACAGAGAAACTCGATCACTGCGATTTCCTTATCGGCTGGATGCTATGGTGCGACCTGGGATCCGTACTTGCGGTATATTCACAGGACACGTCAATACAAAAAAGCATGAAAAAGCAGTTTCCGTAGAGAACTCATTCTGGTGAAGGCGACAGTGGACACATCCGCCCTTGGGGAAACAGATGTGACACGAGTGCCCAAGAATCAGCAGGCGTACCGTGGCATCTGTATCCCTCAATGATATTTTCTTCCTGTATGATCTCATTAGTGTGAAATGTATTGTTTGCAACTGAGAACACTGATAGACATCATCTTTCTCTTATTCTGGCAATATCTATCTTGAATTCCTTAGCAGACACTTTTTTTTTTCTTTTCCTGTGTGGGTCTCTACGATGGGTTTGCTTGTCAGATGAAAGGCAACACTCAAAGTCCCTGCGGTCCAACATTACGATCAATATACATATGTAGCTTTTTACGTTGTTAGTTAACATTAAATTAAGTTCAAATCAATTTCTTCGGTCGCATCAGACACATGTTAAGAGCTGAACACCCACATGTGGCTGGCAGCCATCATATTTGGCGATGTGGAAACAGAACGTTTCTATCACTGAAGAAAGTTCTATTGGACAGCCTGCTCTAAGGCTCAATGTGACTAGACCGCACACGCCTGCATTTAGATTAGAGAAGCCTTTGTTAATGGATTGATTGATTCTATTAACGGTTTCAAGTTGTAACCTTGATACCATGAGATATTACATTCATCCTTCACTCCATTGTTCTATCTGATTTTGCCGGTAAGGTTACAAGTGATCAAATTAGAGGCAGCGCTCACTTCATTTCAGAGTAACAAAAATCAAATCTCATTAGCACTCATTACCAAACACTGAGGGCTTCCTCTGAGCAACATCCTCATGAATGATGTTATTCTCTATTAGCAAATCTACATGCTGACACTAAAAGGCTCATCCTGTTCAGAAAATACGTCTGGCTTACGTTCGAGTGTTCAGTTGGGTCCAGGGATGCCTGGTAAGGTGTGCATTTACTGCTGTCACCTGCCTCACGTGGACGTTTCTTCCTTTTGCTAATGGTGCCCCAATTTTGAAATCTCCCCTGATATATATACAGCCTTGGTGTTTCTGTCAATCAAAATGATCTACCCACCCTCCCCCAGCCTAGTGCTTGACTTTGGAAGCAAGGTAACCAACTGCGTTATGTTGCAAGAATTTATCACAAGGAGCAAAATTGAGTCGAATTAGTTTACACAAGAGCAGTTACTTGAAACAAAACCTCCTTAGTTCCTCCTCTCTAGACCCTAGGACTGTTCTCATTCAGTCCTTCCTGAAATTTGATTGTTTCATCTTTCTTTGAAAAAAAAAATGTCTTCCTCTAAGTTTCTAATGACTTAAAAACAAAACAGGTTCTAAGATAACCAGTTGGTTTATGGGAAAGTGTCTAGCTTGGGCAGGAATGCCACGTATCAATATCAGAACGTACGTAGGATGTACAATTGACATCCTCAAGTGCCATCCACACCCCTCGCCCCCCACCATGACAGCTTCACACACTACTGACCCACCGCTCATGGCCTAGATGTGGACTCCGAATTCAGCCACCCAGGGGTGATCTAACCACCGGTTCTGCCCACTCCGGCCAGAATATTGCTTTCCTCTCCCCACAGTTGTCAGCCATTTGAAGCTCCATTTCCATCTGTGAGTGCTATTAGAGATGTTGGCAAGGAGAACAGAGAAGAGAAACTACTACTTTCAAGAGATTTAACCTTGTCAAATCTGTTGGAGACTTAAAGAAGCCATGTGGTAGGGCACCCGGGTGGATCAGTCGGTTGGGCGTCTGACTTCTGGTCAGGTCATGATCTTGCGGTTTGTGGGTTCGAGCCCTGTGTTGGGCTCTGTGCTGACAGCTCAGAGACTGGAGCCAGCTTCGGATTCTGTGTCCCTCTCTCTCTCTCTCTGCCCCTCCCTCGCTCATGCACTTTCTCTCTCTCTCTCTCTCTCTCTCTCTCTCTCTCTCAAGAACAAAACATTAGATATAAAATAAAATAAATAAAATAAAATAAAACCATGTTGTAAAAGTGATCAATTTGGAAAAACAACAAAAAAACAAAAATGACAACAAAAGCATATATTTGACTCATGTTTTCTACATCAGCACTTAATCTAATACCTTTAAGCTACACACTGGACTATATATTTTCCTGAATGATCTCTTCAGGGTTATTGTCGTAAGACAAATCTCTAAAACCTGATGGTTTAAATTAATCAGGATTCAGTGATAAATAATAGGGCTTAGTTGCTAAGTGAATTTTACCAATAGGCTTGAATTGGTTCAGATACTACAAAAAATCTGGTATGTCAACAATAATCCCATGAACTCAAAAGGGCTTAGAGCTTAAGAAAATCGCCAACATGAAACAGCACCAAGAAAGCGGGCATTCATTTTGATCAATATAAATTAAGCATAATTATCAAATTTGGTAGGCTGATATTTAAACACACTATAAGGAAGGCCAGTTGAAGTCTGATTTAAATTCATACATCCATCTGAAAAAGTTTATAAAATGCAGCTTCTATTTACTTACACATGTAGACTGGTCTGTATCACCATTTGAATAGAAATTAATAAGCGAAAAGTAGCCATGTGAATTCAAGCAGAATCATGTCTAAAAATCCTCCCCATAGAACCACACTGCAAAAGACAGAGGGTTTGAATGCTGCAAATTAAGTATTTGGTGGGATTAGTGTCAGCTGTTAAATATAAAACATCTAATAGGAAATGTGACCCGTCAGTCTGCTCAGAGAGCATGTTCTCTTCCCTGGTTCATAAGAGATATGTGAGGAACATAGAAAGGAATAGAAATTTAAGAACCTCAGAGCAATGAAACATCCAACATGTTTTTATTGCCACAAAGAATATAAATTTAATTTGCCTTTTTTAATTTATCAGCCTTTCAGCTGTATTCCAAAGCTTAAGGAAGTTTATTTAGGAAGAGACATTAAGTGCACATTTTCACGTACGCTTTGTTCTTTGTAATGTCCAAGTTTGAGCACCTTTTTTTAACTTTATTAACTTATGTTGAGATGGAAGGGAAGGACAGAGAGAGAGAAGGAGAGAGAGAATCCCAAGCAGCCTCCACAGTGTCAGGGCAGAGTTCAACACGGGGCTCAAACTCATGAACCAGGAGATCGTGGCCTGAGCCAAAACCAAGAGTCCAACACTTAACCAACTGAGCTGCCCAGGCGCCCCAGCATTTTTCTAATAATTAAAGATTTACTTCCTGAATAAGTAATTTAAAACAACCCTTGTATTGTAGCTATGATGATGACTTAGTGTAGTGTAGCTATAGCTTATATAATTGTACAATACCAAACATATAATGCAGTTATAAATTTAGACATATTGTCTCAGAGAAACCAGATCAAAATGAGCCATGGATTACAATAAAAATGTACACAAATTCCCAGTGCTCCCAATTATATTTTTTCCTCATGATTAATACTGTGGTCATCAGTGATGTGGGCGGTCAAAAAATTAAATGAAAGAAGGTCTTAATTTCGCATCTTCACAAAGCAGGTACAGGGAGGGGCACCTTGATGGCTCAGCCAGATGAGTATCTGACTCTTGATTTCAGCTCAGGTCATGATCTCACTGTTCTTGAGTTCAAGCCCCGCGTTGGGCTCTCTGCAATCAGGACAACCTGCTTGGGATCCAATGTCTCCCTATCTCCCTTTGCCCCTCCCTGGCTGGCATGTGCTCTCTCTCTCAAAAATAAAATAAAACATTAAAAAAAGTTAAAACAGAAAACAAAACACAAAGCAGGTACAGTGAACATCCAGGCCCCAAGACTGGGCTGCGGGCCCCTTGCTCTATGTTGTCGTTCATCACCCACGTCTGCAGGAGCAGGCTCATTTTCAGTGCCATGTTAGGAAGGGAGAAATCTAGTTAAATCTAACTATGCGTGCTTTGGAGGCGGCAGAGATAAACTGTCATATTTTCACACAGGGACTTGTTTCCAGCACTTCTTGCTTTTCTATAAATATGTTAAATGACTATGAATAAGTCAATAATTTGTCCTTCTCACCCCTCCCCACTTAAAGACACTATTTTTCAAAGTTCTTGATTGCTTCTAGTTGTTTTTATTTTTATCATTTTCAAAAATATCAAGAAAATATCAAGTAATGCTGTCAAATTAATCTGGATGGCAAAAAAAAAAAAAAAAAAAACAACAACAAACTAGTGGCCTCATACAATAAGAATAAGCTGATTTCTTACGGAGTCAGCTTTGTGACTAAGACCCAAATCTTTTCTCTGGCAATCTGTTGCTTAACACCTGCTGCTTACCACTTCATAAAAGTCAAGTCTAAATGAACTGGCATTCTTCATAGTGCTGCAAATTCATTACTGTCATAATCATTAAGGGCAGTAAAAACAATCAGGGTTTACTATAAACTGACAGATTGAAATCTAGAATGAATGAGCTTATATGAATCTATTATACCATGGAACTAAATACAAAGGAAAAACAAGCATCACACATTGTAAATACACTTTTCTCCAGGAATAAACCCACACACACAGGCATACATAATTATACACACATACAAATTAATGTTAAAAGAAACCTATGTTTAGCAAACCCTATATACTCAAGTTCATCAGTAGCTATTACTTACTAAGCCTCACAGAGCATTATTTTCATTTAAATTCCACTGGTAGGCAATACTTAAATGTCAAAACTTAGCACAGTGTTTAATGAGTGAATAAATATTAGAAACCATAGCTCTTGAAATCTTAGGTAAGTCATTATTAGGGGCTTACTACTTTAAGTTTCTGACATTTACTCCTTTTTATCATATAAGTTTTATTTCTTACTAAAGATTCGCCTGCTTTGAAGATAATCTACTTAAGAAAAAAATACTGTTTTTTTTTTCTCTTTGAGCTTTACTTAAACACAAGCATCACTTTCATAATGTGCTTTTCAAAGCAACTGGACTGAGTCATCTTGATGTGTTATGAAACCCTAAATACAATTTAGCCGGACAAAAGTATAATCCAATTATGTGGGAAATAAACAGATGTGGTTACTGTCTCCTAAAAATACACCATTTAACCTACTGAGGATCCAAGGAAGACAAATGCCTCCAAAACTTCATAATAAGCAGCCGACAAAGTCTTGGGCAGAATAGTAATCCTAGAAATAATCTGTTTTACTATCATTATACTTTTATCCTAGTGAGATTAAGGCCTTCATAGACTGAGGTTTTATTACAGTGTCAGTCTATAGGATCTCAACACAATGAATTTATCAACTGACATTTTAATTCAAGGAACGATTCGTCAAACTGGTGACAAAACTGACCAAACCCAGCTAAGTCATCTGGGATCTAGAACAGTTCATTTACCTACTGTGGGATGAGAATGAAACTATGCTATGAAAACAGTAAAAATAAAAATTCAATAGCAGCTCCTATCTGCAGGCCCGAGACATCAGCCCCGCCTCTAGTTAGATATGAGGGCAATGGTTTGCTAATGATATTTATAAAGCATCTGCATGAAGGGGAGCACTGATGGTCCAGTGCACATGGGAGAGAAAACAGCCTCCCATAGACACTGTTCATGAGAGCGTCAGGGTTTAATTCAAACCAAAGGGAGTGCAAGAAAAAAAAAAGTGTTTGGGGTGGGGGACACAAAATATTCCCACAAACAGAATTTTCCCCTAACAGAAGGCTTGGTTTCGTTAGGTGTTAGGCTTGGTTTATCATATTTTGTAGTTGTTCCCAATTTATCTTGCAGGTGGGGGAAAGTGAGGCCACTGCAGGGCATGGAGAAGAGAAGAGAGTCCAAGTTCAACAGCAGAAGGAGACTGGAGGCAGGGTAAGAGACACACATATCAAGAGGAGGTTTCTAGGAAGAAAAGAAATACAAGGGAGTGGCGGAAATAAATACATTTTAAGATAATTTTGGGGACACCTGGGTGGCTCAGTTGGTTAAGCATCTGACTCTTGATTTCCACTCAGGTCACGATGTCACGGTCATGGGTTTGAACTGCATGTTGGGCCCCATGCTAACAGTGTGTAGCCTGCTTGGGAATCTCTTTCTCTGCCCAACCCCCCCCCCCCCGCCAAATAAATAAATAAACAACAACAAAAAGACAATTTTTAATTGTATGTTGTACAGCATATGACATACATTCTCTTGTCTATCTTTCTGTTTCAACTTCATTAGAATATCCATTCCTGGTTGACGTGCTGGATTTGTTTTGGGAGATACCATGAAGGATGACTTGGGTTGGTTGCCGTGGAAACAGACTTCACCACAGCTGTTTGCATGTAATTGTTTCAGAATTAGCCCCTGTGAGTTGTCTCACCTTGATGCGACTGTTGGAAATCTTTATGTAACACCTTCGACCTCATCAGCACACCACTGTGGACTTGTCACTGGGTGCTGGTTGCTCAGCTCGGGTGGGTGTCAGTGTGGTCCTGGTCACAGCAGCTCTCTTCAGTGGAAGGCAGTTTCTAAACTGGGACTCCAGTCGAGAGACATCAGCGGTCAAGGCTGCTGACAGTCTAGCAGAATGAAAGTGTGATCTTGTTGATGGTTTCTTTTGCTGTGAAGAAGTTTTAAGTTTGATGTGGTTCTACTTGTTGATTGTTTACTTGCTGTTTGAGCATTTGGTGTCATATCCAAAATAACATTGCCAAGACCAATGTCAAGGACTGTCTTCCATGTGTTTTCTTCCAGGTATTTTATGGTATCTGGTCCCATGTTTAAGTCTTTGATCCATATAGACTTAATATTCATGAATGGTGTAAGAAAGGGGTGCAATTTCATTTTTCTGTATGGGGTTATCCAGTTTTTTAAAACCATTTGTTGAAGAGACTATCCTTTATCCATTGGGCATTCTTGTCTCCCTTGTCAAATATTAGTTGACCATACATGCAAGTGGTTTAATTCCGGGCTCTCTCTTCTGTTCCATTGGTCTGTGTGTCTATTAAACAATCTGTCTATCAGTGGATGAATGGATAAAGAAGATATGGGGGTGTGTCCACGTTTGTGTGTGTGTGCGTGTGCGTGTGTGTGTGTATAAAGTTAAATATTCAGCCGTGAGAAAGAAGGAATTCTTGTCATTTGTGACAACATGAATGGACTTTGAGGTCATTATGCTAAGTGTAATAAGTCAAACAGAGAAATACAAATGTTAGACGATATCACTTATATGATGAATATAAAAAATATCTGAACTTGTGAAAACAGAGAGTAGAGTGGTAATTAGCAGGGGCTGAGGGATTGGGGCATAGGAGAGATGTTGGTTAAGGGTGTGAACTTACAGCCAGTAGATAAATAAGGGCTGGAGACCTAATATACACTACAGTGATCATAGACGACAGTATTGTATTATGAGAATCTAACTCACTAAGAGACTGCACCTTAAGTATTCCTATCACACACACAAAAAAAGAAACAATTATGTGGCATGACAGAGGTATTAGATAATACTATAAGGCAATCATAGTGCAATGTATAAATGCATCAACACAATATTTCCTGCACCTTAAACTTACACGGTGTTATGTGTCAAATATATTTCAATGAAAATAAAGAGCAATCTTGGAGGTATCCATTACAAAAGTGGAGCACATCTTCAAGGAAGGGTTAGAGCAAGAGCCACGACGACCTATACAAGGGTCGCTCCCTCTGGGCTAGAGGAGGATTCCAAGGATACAAGGAGCTGTCCTCACCATCAGCAGACGTGGAGAAAGTGACATGGACTCAGAGAGGCCTCAAGTTGCTTCACTGACAGCATCCAGCCAGTTTAAGTCCACTCCCCATCTGGCAGTTTCAAGGGGCTCTTTTCCCTCTATTATTCTCATTTCCACATAAATTTTCATTCCATTTCTAATTTGAAATGATTTCTGAAACTCTCCTGTGCACTTATTTGAAGAATAATTGAAAAGGGGAAAAATGAAGAAGAAAAAAGGATTTATTTTTGCCAACAGAAAATACAGGCGATTTATAGCAAGCATGAAATGAGGACCCCTTAAGAGTTTTCCAAAGTATGTCAGCTAGTAGCATGGGGTTTTAGAGGTTTTCTTTACTGCAATCAGTCCTGCTGGAAATAAGGAGTCAGTTCAGGAGATCGGTAGAGTACAGCTAGCAAAAGAATGAGTCCTGAGAAGAGTTATTAACTGTGTGCATACTGTGTGCAGAAGCAATCAGAAGATACCGGCCAAGACATGGGAAATGAGGAAGGAGTCATTAGCAACACCTTAATTGCTAGGTCCAAGATGTATGTTCCCTTCCCCAGACTTTGCAGCCAGCTACTGACACTGGACAAAATAAATAATAATAAATAATAAAATAAAAAACTTATTGCTAACACAAGTGCCACGTGTTTGCATGTGTCCATTCAGCCTGAGGATTTACCCTCAGGGTGATTTATTGACGAATTCCCTTGCTTTTACCTGCATGAATTTCTAGGGTAGAAGGACGGGTGTTTTGTTTGGTTGGTTGTTTGTTTGTCTGTTTGTTGCAGATTCCCTATTTGTACTACACCAGCCAACTATTTTGAGGATACTGTGGCTCTACTAAATGCCATTCACAAACTCATCAATACTTGCAGGGAGGTGAGCAGCTATTATCTCCCTGGGTAAGTATCATTAAGTATTTTCCGCTCTCTGAAAGCACGATGGACTGAGGGAAGCTCAAAGTATTGAGAAGCTTCCGTTCTCGTCACTTCTGTAGAGGTTGTGAGGTCAGGTTTTTGTTTACACATTTACTTCTGGTTGGAATAACACATAATCCTCCTTAAAATGAGGCTCTATCTAGGGGCATTGATTATTTCAGGTTTCATTAAATATAATTCTAAAATAAATGCTCCTGCATATTTCCCTATATGGGTGAGAATGAATTCCACATTAATTATTGAAAATAGCTGAAAAGCCCTTGATAATCAAGGAACAAATGTAGAGTCAGAGTGTAGGAAGAGGTCAAAGATGCTATCATCTGGATCACATTAGGTTGAGACGTCAGGATGAAAAGCTGCACGTAAAGGGCTGTTCATTGTCAGTGACAGGGGTACTGCCCAGGGTAGACGGGTTTCATCTCCCTCTTGCCCCCAGTGTCCCCATTGGTTTTACGGGACTAGAGGGTGCTGGCATGAGAAGACACTTCTCCCCCCACCCATTTACAACTTCTAATTCAGGAAGGACTGAGGATTCTGATGCTCTTTGAAGCAGAACTATGATAACAAAATAGATGTCACTGAAGGTTTGTAAAAACAGACTTAGGAACGGATCACCACATTCTCCAGCCAAAAGCTGCTGGTGACAAAATACGGAGCCTGGTCTGGTGAGCCGAACTCCAGGAGAATAAAGCCACGTCCATTGTAATCTCAACTCCGCCATGGTTGGTAGCGGCCAGGACCGAAATTCAGTCATAAACATATGCAAATTTAGCTGTAGATGACAATTTTTTGGTTTTTTCTCATTTCTTCCACCTTCTGTTGATAAGGGCACCCTGACTCTCCTCTGCTATGTAATGCTCTGGCTGGAATGTAAATCAAGAGGCCTGCCCTCACTTAGCCCAAAGTTGGATACAACAGAGAATTAGCAGAGCTCAAGGAGACCCTGCTCTTATTTCTGGCAATCTGAATTCTGAATGGACTTTGTTCATTGGTCAACGCTGTCAATGTGACTCTGCTGTTTAGACCCTGGAGGACTTACTACAGCATTACATGCCGGGTTCATTCTGAAGCCTTCTTCTCTTCCTTTCTGTGGGTTAATAGCCTCAGACGAGTTCCTTCTGGAGCTGACAGGCTAGTCAGTGTTGGTTTCTGTTGGTGCAACCAAAAAATCCTAACTCATAGAGCATATCTGGTGTATGAAAAAGATTTGCACTGATTCTTATAAAAAGCACTGGAGAAATACTAAATTATTTAGTCCTTTACTGTGTTTTGCTTGATCTCAACACCAAATGCACAATTTCCCAACAGTAGTTCTCAAATATGCTCGCCGTCATATTTGACGTGTGAGAGAAGGAAGTCCTCAGTTCAAGGCGCTAGACATTTGTTCTAGGGAGGCAGTTGGTCATTTCTGGGCAAGACTGGGAAAGGGAGGAAAGCCCTTTCAACAAAGAGAACATACTTCAGACAGAAATGTAAGTCAGTGGTTACAGCTTGACCATATCGGAGAGTTATCAATCTGAGCCCTCATGTAAATATAGAAATTTCTGAGACATGGTGAGCTCCCATGGACTGTAGGTCCCTTAATGTAAAACCTGTAAGCCTTGAAGAACCAGAGAACTGTTTGGCCTCAAAAGGAGATGTGACACCAAAAATATCTCCTTGGAGGATGGGTGCTTTTTTTGTGTGGATTATTCTTTATATTCTTTGCTAACAAACTGTGTGAGATTTTACTGCATAATCCACGTAATCTGACAAAGGTGAGCTGTTCTCATAACTCAGATATTCTTAGAAACATTTTAAGGAAAGAAAACCTCAGTAGAAGTTTGAAACTAATAGACTTGTAGCCAAGGAGATGGGCTTGAGGCATCAGGATCTGAGATGTGAATAAAAATGTGGTCCTTTCCATACTGTAGTTACTGTGAATAATGCTGCAAGGGACGTGGGGGGGGCTAGCATCTCTGCATGCCCGTCATGGGTGAATGAATAATGATGGAATGCTTCTTCCCTCATGAAAAAGAAGGAAACCCTGCTGTTTGTGACAACTTGGATGAATCTTGAGGGCATTATGCTAAGTGAAGTAAGTCAGGCAGAGAAAGCCAGATACCGTATGATCTCACTCGGAATCTAAAAAATGCTAAACTCAGACCAACAGAGAACATAGTGGGCCAGGGGCTGGCAGTGTGTGGAAAATGGGGAGACACCGGTCAAAAGTTACCAACTTCTAATAATAAGATTAACAAGTTCTGGGGAATCTAACAGGAAGCAAGGCGATTCTAGCTAATAATAATGCATTCTTTGCGTGAAAGTTGTTAAGAGAGTAAAACTTACATGTTCTCACCACAAAAAAGAAACAGTAATTATGTGACGGGATGGAGGTGTATTAGCTGTGGTGCTAATCACATCGTAATATATCAATGCATCAAATCAACACACTGTACCCCTTAGACTTACACAATGTCATATATAAACTGTATCTCGATAAAGCTGGACATAGGTGGCCTCTTTTGTATTCATCAGATCATAAGTCATTTGCAAAAAAAAAATTCCGGAATGGAAAGTTTGTCTTCTAACAAATGAGAGCCAAGTGTTTTGGAGACATTGGTAGCTGATTAATCACAGTGGCACTGACAGACAGAGACCCTTGACTGGCAACAAAAGTCAAAGCTAGTGCAGCAAAATGGAAAACACCTCAGTAAAAAAGAGCATTGCCATAACATCCCCAAAATAGAAATACAGAAGGAGAGAACTCAATGCTCATTATCTGTGTAAAGGGTAATGGCAGCTGCAGTACAGACAAGTCACCTCAGATCCTACTCCCTCTCTCACTTCTAACTGAGCCTCTTTTAAAATAAATGTCATCAGTAGTTTACAGCACAATATATTTGGGACCTAGGCCATATGGGAAATGTCAAACGTATGTTACATTACATGCACATGTCTGACAAAAAAATAACGCATCTAAGATGTCAACTATAGGAAGAAACCATGTTTCTCCGAGTATGATTTACCCTTTTCATATTTCAATGCCTTTGTGACAATGATAGATGCATTTTCAAAATGCATTTACGTTTAGTGTAACTTTATTTCTGTGTGTAATGTTATTATTAAGAGAAAAGTTATTCACTGAAATGAAGTAATACTTAACGGAACAGTCACACTAATATATTTTTCCAGTAAATGTACTATATGAATCCTTGAGCCCAGAAGATACTTCTAAACAAAAATTGTCATCTTTTTTCAAGTACACTTTTTTTTCTATATTTGAACTATGGGATATTAGTTCTCTAAATGTTTATCCTTCCCACTGGATTTAAATGTTGTAGCTCACTATCTTTTCCATCTGCTTCCTCTGGACACATCCTTTCTTCTGGAAGGAAGACAGTGCTTTGAAAGAATATTACCCATATGTAGAAGTGTTTCAAACACAAGGTTCCTTTTTACAATTACCTCAACAGCTGGTGTTGTGTGTTTACATTTAGGCAGAAGAAATCTTACCAAGACATACTGTGCAGCTTCAAGAAATTTAGATTTATCACAGGGTAGGCAAAACACACTGGCAAATAATTCAAATAAGCCTGTACGTCTCAGAGATAAGGGGGTTCTATACAAGAAAATGTAATCTTTAATCGACAAAGTTATGGAGCCAATCTACAAAACAGAATTGACCAGGGGCACCTGGGTGGCTCTGTCAGTTGAATTCTATCCGAATTCAGCTCAGGTCATGATCTCGTGGTTCGTGAGTTTGAGCCCCGTGTTGGGCTCCGTAATGACAGCTCAGAGTCTGGAGCCTGATTTGGATTAGGTGTCTCCCTTGCTCTCTGTCCCTCCCTTGCTCATGCTCTGTCTCTCTCTCTCAAAAATAAATGAACATTAAAAAATTAAAAAAAAAAAAACAGAATTGACCAGTCTTTGGAACTATTATGTATAAAACAGATAATTGAGTCACCTGCTTTGAAAGGAAATTAACACTCACTCAATAGTAGCAATTATACAATCAGTGGAGGGTGGGTTTTGAAATGCCAGATGACTCCATGGTCTGGCATTACCACCCTGGGAAAAAACATGGGCCGTGTAGCAGACGTACCTGGGTTCTAATCCTGATTCTACAATTTACCATCGATGCATTTCACTTTCTTAAACTTTGTGAGCTTCAGTTTCTACATCTTTAAATTAGGCTGGAAATGTCTACATAAGCCTTTTGTGAAATGTTAGCTCCAGAGGATCACCACTGTTTCCCCATCAACTAGCAAAGAACATCATTCAATTAATATATTTCAAACAGGGTAAGATGAACAAAATACTAAGCCATCAAATCTCCTGTACTTCAAAGGAGTTGCAGAGGAATTTACCAACACTAGTAGCAAAGAGGTGGGCATCTCCCCCTTGGCCTCCTGCTTCCTGCCGAGCCTTCCTGGTGTTCTAGAGGCTCAGCTGGCCCAGCAGAGCAACAGGCTGGCTCCCCAGTGCAGGCAGAGAGGGCTCCCCAGTCTCGTGGAAAGCCAACAGTCTACTCTAGGAACATGCCTCAGGCGCCCAGCTCCCTGGAAGGTCTCCATTTTCCTCTGGGGA
The DNA here is from genome assembly GCF_022079265.1 of Lynx rufus. Lineage (NCBI taxonomy): Eukaryota > Metazoa > Chordata > Mammalia > Carnivora > Felidae > Lynx > Lynx rufus. The sequence goes on along the minus strand of NW_025814840.1, from coordinate 2,848,953 downwards.
CAAAGATCTCATTCTCTCAATTTTAATTTGTTCCAAGAGCGTCCCATGCTGCACGCCACAATTACAGCTCTCGGTGATCCCCTTTCAGACCCACATTCGGCCATCCCACCAGCACAAGCAGCCTCAGCAGACCCAGAATAAAACGAGTGCCAAATCTATGAACTCAGATCCATGCTGTCCCTGGGATTACGCAGAGAAGACAGTAAAATGAATGTGCAAATGCAGGGGAACATACGGAATTTACAACACTGGCCTCGGTTGCACTGTACCTACCCCAAAATGTAACCCTTCCCTGGCACATTTCTAAATAAATATATGCAGTCAATAACCTCATTGTTTGCTTTTTAATATGACATGGGGTGCTTGGGTGGCTCAGCCCATTAAGCTCTGACTCTTGATTTTGACTCAGGTTGTGATCTCACAGTTCACCGGATTGGCCCCTGCATGGGGCTCTGTGCTGAGCGTGGAGCCTGCCTGGGATTTTCTCTCTCCCTCTGTCTGTTTCTCCCCCACTTGTGCACTCGCGTTTGCGCTCTCTCTCTCTCTCTCTCTCTCTCTCTCGCTCTCTCTCTCTCTCTCTCGCTCTCTCTCTCTCTCTCTCAAATAAATAAACTTTAAAAACACATGATATACACAGGTACATGTGTGCATATGTTCCAGGAGAAACAGAGTGGCATTCTCCTGGGAGTTACAGCAAAATGCCCAGGTGTGATACACAGATGCTCTATTTGGCTGGGAGTAGGACACATTTCCTGTGTTGGGCAATCACTGAGCTTCAGATTCACCATGCTTGCTCTGGTGTCCACACATAGAACAGTTGGATGGGATAGCACCAATCGAACTATATGAATTAGAAAGGAGGCAGGAGACGTCTGTCTGCCAGGAAAAAGGGGGGAGTTATTACCAGAAGGAGAAAATGGATAGGAGGCCAAAAGCAGTAGATATTTACATGTAAACCTGTATAATCATATACCAGAGTATGTTACTGACTTTTACTTCCTTTATACCCTTACATGATGCTGGTTTGGGCCGCGAACAATTAGAAGCTGATAACAGGTGAAAGGATTAAGTTTTTACATGAAATATTATGTTATTTTTTTTTCCCTCTGACCCCCCATCTCCCTTGAGCTCATGCTAAACTCACCTGTGGTTTCCACCTATTGTATGAGCCAGTCAACCTTCCCTAAGCCTTGAGATAATGCTAAGAAAAGAAGTGTGTCTGCATTTTAGAACAGAGGAAGCCTTCAGCTACACAGATGTGACCAAACATCAGGTCAGAGGAAGGCACAGACAAGGAAAAAAAAAGTAGGAAAGACAATATAAACCTAGATCCACTCTATAAAAATGTCTTTCCTACTTATTCCCCTTGAAAAATAATTGGCTATTCTACAATGTTCACTGCTCGGGAAAATAACTGTTCAATCTTCCCTAACCATAGGAACCCCTGCAACGCCTCCCTCCTTTTCACTCTGCCTGTGCCCCTCGCTCGGAATTAATTCTTGAATAAAAGTGTGTTTCTCTCCTTCAAGCCCCTTGCCCTTCCCTACCTTCATTTTCTATCCCCTTAATAATCTCCCAGATGGGGGATGCCTCATAAGCCTTCCTGAGAGCCTATGTGAGGGAAGCCCTGCAGGATTACTACCTGGATGCCCATGACAGGTATAAATGGGCCCCTGCTGGTCTGAAGGAACATTCCTGATGTGCTGGTCCCCCAACATCCTTTACCAGTCAAGGCAGAAACTCACAATTCCTCCGTTTGGTCAGCTTAAATCAATATAAAGGCACACAGCTGCTCATCTTTAAGCCCCTCCAATCCAGCCCTTGTAATCTCAGGCTGAGGCAAGAAAAAGGGGGAAAAAAAAGTGCATTGTTCTCTGGAGAAAAGTGCAGGCATCAGGGATGACAGCTACCTGCATCTATCTCTTCAGAGACAGAAATTAGAAAATACATCCTACCCTTAACTCTCCACCCCCCCCCATTTCTATTCCTCCTTTTTCCCCTAAGTGGAAACAGTAGATGTTTCCTTCCTGTGGTTGGGGCCCTAGGAACAGCTGAGCTGGAAACAGGATGAGGACAGAAGGACTCCTGAAGGAGTCCCCCATGTGAACTTAAACACCTGGAAACTTAACACTTACCATACCCTCCTTCCAATTCCTCTCCTGAGGAGAAGAAAGAGTCCTGTGTGGTCTGCCAACATCCTAGACTTAACTCACCACCAGCCTTAGTTTCCTTACCACTTTTCTCCTAGGACCTAGAAATCAACTTCCCACTCTGTTCCAGAATCTAGAGGCAGAGTCATGAGTGATGAGTCATGAATTATTTCCCTAATTTTCCTTGCTGGAATTGTATCGCATGCCATCACCCTCCCCATGGCCTCCAGTTCCTGATGCCTGCTCTAGAGTACCACAGGGCCACCTCACCCCCAATTCCTAATCTACGACTTGTGGCCATTCAGGCCATGATGCTTCTCCTTGAGCCAAGACCCTGAATGCTACTCCTTGGCAGTCACTGGGGTCCTTCCGTTCATAGAGAGATTTCGCAGGCCATCCACATGACTCCCAAATATGAACCACCTTTCAATTACCTGCTTCCTCGCTCAACTATTGGAAGTGCTATATAAGTCCCTGAAACAATTTTCTAATAATCTTTTAACAGGAATATTTGGAGATAATTAGCGGATGTATGTAGGTATGTATGTGTATACATATGTATACATACATACATCTACATTATATATATATAATGTATATATATACATATATGTAATATATACATATATATGTGTGTGTGTGTATGTATATGTGTGTGTGTGTGTGTATATATATATATATATATATATATATATATATTTATATTACACTGCCCAAATGGATCCTATTGTTTACCTTTCCCTGCATCCTCTCACTTTGTCAGGGAACTCTGCAGGTAACTTTGCCAACACTGACTCTGAGTTCAGCCTGTGACTTGCTTTAATAGATGGAAAGCCTATAAAGCACTTGGGCATTTGAGCCTGCCCTATCTTTTGTGCCTTTTTCATGGGCATGCTACCACGCCATGATAGACTAGAGTATTAGAGACTTGGGAAGCACAGCCAAGTAGCCCCAGTGTTCTCGACCAAGGTCAGTCGAGATGAGCCGACAAGCAGCCAGCACTTAGCTGAGACTGAGCCCAGGTGACAAGGCAGAGCTGTCGTTTTCAGCTTTCTGGGTACATGAGCAATGACTGCCAGTGTTGAGGTCATTTGTTACACAGCATTAATTTAGCAATAGGTGATTGATACATGAGTTCTTTGCTGATTTTTAATATGTGATCACTCGTCCCATCTCAGTGTCCGCGTCCCTTAAAATGGCAACTTATTATCATGCCAGAATCTCCAAACATTTGTTGAAAACAGAAAGAACCAACTATTGAGTGCAATTATCTGTCCAATCACATTAATACACATAAACAGGAAAATGATAGTATAATGATTAAATACATAAAGACAAAGTAATTGTAACTGAAACCAGGACCTACAAGTTTGTATGTATTACACTCAATATTATTGAGGGTAAACAAATCATATGAGAAGCCTATTTCCTCTTCAATATATTCATATGATGATGCTAATAATCAAAATGCCAACAGATACTGTAAAATAATAATTGACCAAAATGAATACAGCTATCTCCATTTGCATAAAGGTATACGTTATTCATACTTTGTTTTTTCATGTCCACAGAAAAATTCTTAGTAGGATGTACTGAAAACTAGTTTTCCCTCTGAGAATTTTCACCAGCCAAGAGTGATCTGGGCTTGGTGAATTTTGTATAGGTAAAGGAATAAAACAGTAAGAAATTTAGATAATATTCTTCGCATTCAAATGGACTGTCCATGTTTTTGTGGGTCAAAGAAGATTAAACTATTCAGCTAGAATCCTCTGGAGATTTGAAAAAAAAGTATATGCATTTGTAAATATCACTATAATTCTTTTCAACGAGGATCTTTTTGTAAGTTATCACTGCACAACAAGAACACATTGCCTTGGAATTCACATCTGTTCAGTATCTATAAGCTATCAAAACAATAAATACCCCCAACTTTTCCAATGATTTATACTGAACTTCTTTTCTTTAAATTTTTTTTTAATGTTTATTTTTGAGAGAGAGAGAGAGAGAATGAGCGCACAAGTAGGCGAAGGGTAGAGAGAGATACAGACACAGAATCTGAAGCAGACTCCAGGCTCCAAGCTGTCAGCCCAGAGCCTGATGCAAGGTATGGACCCATGAACCGTAAGATCATGAGCTGAGCTGAAGTTGGACGTTTAACTAACTGAGCCACCCAGGCACCCCACTGAACTTCTTAAACATCCATTTATGTGGCTTTTTAATTCAGTAAGACCCAAACAAATATACTTTTAATATTGATTTGTATTAGCCCCAAATACTAACGTGGTATTACATCCAACTTTAATTGAATATAAAACACAATTTGTCCATACATTCATTCAACGAACACACTGCATGCCACACGTAGGACGTAATCTGCTCTTCTCCTTCTCCAAGTGCATGGGCATAAAGACAATGACTGCCTTCTGGGGTCAGAGACAGGACTGTGTCACCATCTCTGCCACTCACTGTTTGCAGATTATAAAACATATGAAGCAAACTGGCAACTTGGTGAGAACATGACCTCCACCTCTCATGAGTGTATCGGTGTTAGTGGGTATTTTAAGGAGATCACATCATTTGGGAAGTCCACCGCTAAATCCCCAAATGTAGCTTGTGAACGAATCGCACAGGACATGTATCATCACCAAGAACAGGCACCTGATTGTGACACTGATTCACTATCTGCCACTAGTTCAAGTAAGAGCTTCTGTAAAAATATCTTCCATAATAGAACTCAAAAGCCAAAATTAAAAAAAAAAATAGTCTCAACAATATTTTCCAGGACTTCAGACAACTCAAATTTCAGATGTCTTTAATAATGCTGTTTGTAGAAATCAAAGATACAAGGTATAGATTAGTCATAAGGAAGAGCTGTCTTGAAAATCTGATTTATTCATTTAATAAACCTTTGTTGGCACCATATAGGTCACTGCTGTTGGGAATATAAATATGAGAAATATAAATATAGTAGCAGAATTTCTAATGAGGAGGATGTTTTCTAGAATATGATGAGTTATAAGTTCCTGAATGTATGTCGATACAAAGAAATGGGAAACCAGACTTGGCTCGCATTTATTCTGTGCTGTGTGCCTTTGGCATTTTCTTCCCCTAAGTATCTCTTACTAAGGAAACGATTACTGTTTTAACACAATGAGGATGAAACCAAACACCGAATAGCAGGACCTGATATCATCCCTTCACTACACTTGTTCTGCTACAGCTTGTACCCAAAGAAGTACCTTTCCTACCTCCTTCCAAGGTTAACTACAGAAAGATATTTATATGACCTTGTAGTATCACTCAAGTTGTGTTGTCTAGATTTTGCTAGTCTAGCCTAGAAGAATAACATCCAAAACTTGTCCCTTAAAGTCTCTGATTTTGAATATCTTACTTTCAATATTTTTTAAAAGCTTATTTATTTATTTTGAGAGAGAAAGCATGAGCAGGGGAGGAGCAGAAAGAGAGAAGGGAAGAGAGAACCCCAAGCAGGCTCTGTGCTGTCATCACAGATCCTGATGCAGGGCTCAAACTCATGAACCATGAGGTCATGACCTGAGCAGAAACCAAGAGTCATAAGCTTAACTGACTGAGCCACCCAGGGGCCCCAAATATCTTACCTTCAGACAGAACGTCAATTTGACATAAAAAGTAATACATGATCTCCCTTTTAAAGTGAACCACATCATATTGTTTAATTGAATCGCTTATTTAAAAAAATTAAAAATCTAAAAATTTGCAGACAAAACATGCTAAAAGCAGTTTAAGAATTATACTCCACGGTTTAGAAGTTTTCAGAAAATATTCTAAATCAGGATGGAAAGAAAAAGAAAAAAAAAACCCTTGTCACACGAATCCAAGTGATGAAGCATCACAACCTATAACATACTTCTGAACATGTGCTATCTGTGGCTGCCGTACAGATACATACGTATGAAATAGGGCACAGTCCTTCCCTTAAAAAGTATATATATTTGAATTTTTGCATTAGACCTTTTAGAGAACATGTCTAAGGATTCACATATCATTATGTGATAGTCGATGTGAGTGATAAAAGACTAAATTTGGTTCAGTGTAAGAAGCTATTAAAATGTTTACCACTTCAGTTACTTTCAAGTGCTCTCTTTTGCAAACCCAGGCACACTCCAGCTCTATTATCTAGGAGTGATACTGCTCTGGGAACCCGGGAGGAGAGCCTTGGACATAGAAGGAGCCAGTCTATGTTTTTTTTTTTTTTGTCTTCCCTGCACAGGGCTGATGAACCAATTCATATAAATCAGAGCCAAACGGACCCGAAACTGATCCCAAATCACCATAAAAAATATAATAATAAAAAGCCAGAAATATTGCGAGAATTACCAAAATGTGACACATGAAGTGGGCCAGTGCTGCTGGGGAAAAAAATGGTACAGATAGACTCGCTTGATGCACGGCCATCATAAACCTTCAATCTGTGAAAAACACAGTATCTACAAAGCGCAGTGAAGTGAAGCACAATGAATTAAGGTGCACACAATGTAGAGGAAATAAAGGCAGGGAGAGGGCAAGGAGCAGCGTGGGAGGGGGAAGGGAGAAAAGCTGGGAAGTTGGGTATCTCATGGGGACCTTGAGGGGAGGAGGGAGGAGGGTTTGGTTCTCACTGAACTGACAGGAAACCTGTGACTGGATGAAAAAAGAGCAGAAAGGCGAGGGAGCATCTCAAGGCTGGCGCACAGGTTTGGAGCCGGTTGATGCGATGCTGGGTGTTGTCAGTCCCCGAAATAAGAATACAGTGAAGGGGAGTGGTGGGCGAGCTGGGGAGAGCTCACAAACCTGGCTCACTCTCGGTGAGCCCGAGATACCCATGCCATATCCAAGACGCGGTGGGTTTCGCAGTCTCGAGCCTTGGAATGAAGCTGGGAGCTGCAGGAGGTGTGACCTTAGCAACCACCTGAAGCTGTGGACCACTGAGGACGTTAAGGGTGGATGGGGTAGATGGGAACCAATGGGAACGAAGGGGGAGGATGAAAGTAGGGAAGCAGAGATGAGCACTTGAACATTGAGACACACACAGTGGAAAAGCTGCCTGAAAACTGACCCGAAGAATACGATTAAGAAAACAAACTACAGGAACAATAAATCAAAAGAAAAATGTGTACCATGAATAGTAAGAGACGAGAGAGGTTCAGAGATCAGGAGCAGCCAGGATACTGAATTGTGCAGTCCCCTGAAGGCAGCAGGTGGTACAGGGAGGGGGAGACACGCTGGTATTGGGCATTCCAGTCAAGCAGTGGGGCTGGAGTCCACCTGCCATTGAAACAGAGGAACGGGGGGCCTGGGTGGCTCAGCTGGGTCAGCTACCAACTTCAGCTCAGGTCATGATCTCAAGAGTTTGTCAGTTCAAGCCCCATGTCAGGCTCTGTGCTGACAGCTCAGAGCCTGGAGCCTGCTTCGGATTCTGTGTCTCCCTCTCTCTGCCATGCCCCTACTGGAGCTCGCTCGCTCGCTCTCTCTCTCTCTCTCTCTCTCTCTCTCCCTCTCTCTCTCTCTCTCTCTCAACAACAACAACAACAACAACAACACAGAGGAATGGCTTCAATAATTCACTTAATGGGTTGCTGGATTTGAGGGGAATTCAAACTCATAAATCTAATTCTCTGTAGAATCAAGGACCTCTGGAAACCAGGTCATTTCTTAGGCGAGGCTGTCAAGAAAGAATATCACTACCCACAAGAAGAATTCTAGATACATGGAACAGGAGGAAATGACAGTGAGTGTCTCAGAAACTGTGGCTGATTTTTACTCCATGACAAAAATAAGCACCTCTACCACGGTGGGTGGCTTCAAAAACATTTATAACTTAAAATTGATTTGACAACCAAGATATTTTATAACATTTAGAAGAATCACTTTGTTATAGCCAAAAAAACACACCCTAAGGCATACTCTTTGTGTGAATGCTGTACTTTATCCAAAAATCTTGTTTCTGTTTTGTTCCTTGTTAAATTCCTTCGCTGTGACTTGCTGAAAAGCTGCAGGAGACAGAATTTCCTGATGAGCTGTGTAACAGCTATTTCTTCCTCCCAATGTGCCTTCAACAACTGTGTTCAACAATAAATAGCAATGCAGTAGAAATAAGTGTGATATGAAGCCTGGTGTTTGTGTGTGTGTGTGTGTGTGTGTGTGTGTGTGTGTGTGTGTGTGTGTTAAGCAAAACATAGAGGCTTGAGGTGACTTAATACATGCAAATATAATTCACTGACAAGGAACTGACATACACTTAATGGGTTCAAAACCAAGCATTTCCAAAGAAACAATGATTAGAATCACCGTTTTACAGACAGCAATTGAAGTATTTCTGATATCTTGTCATCAATAAAAGATATTCAACGAACATTTTAATTTTTAGAGTCCATGTTTAAATGCAATCCCGTATAACCCAATCGTTCCACAAAACCCCTTTTTCTGAAGGGGGTTTGAAGTGTAAGTTTGTGATATTAAGGGACAGATTGATCAAAAGTACTTATCTGTTATCCTCCACATGCTCAGTACAGAAACTGAAAGAAATGTGAAACCACAGTGACAAAGAAGTGGCAAAAGAAAATGGGCGATTTCAACAAATTTGAAAGCAAAAGACCAGAAACTTATTTAGCAGAGTAGAAAAAAGTAGTTAGCACATGGTGATGGTGAGGAGACAGTGGTTATGACAAAGCTGGTCAGGTCTGCAGGACATAGGATATGGGGGCGCTTAGCAAAGGAAGTGGCAGGACAGACAGGGGAGGGTGGTGCTATCAGCTGGACATCGTAAAGGAGGGCCTTGGTTCAGTTAGCAGGATTCCCCCCCAAGGCTGAGCAATCCTCCCCTAACCTTCCCTGCCGCACAGCTTAGACATTAATTTTCTGAAGATGCTGTCACAGAGCCCCTAGACTCTGGGTCACAAAACACAAGGCCATCTCTCCACGTGGAGACATCCCAGTGGAGCTCAGCTGTCCACAAGCTCTGAGCAAACAGAGGACCCCCAAGGAGCGTTCTAATGACTTGCCTTTCGTGACACACACACCTAACTATTCATAAAAGTTCATTTCCTTCTTCTGTCTGGACACACTTCGAAAGTACAGAAGCACTTGTCTTAACCTGCCTGGTACTTACAAGTGCTTGTGTGACTGAGGTCTAGGCACAGGAATATCGGAAGAAGTCACGTGTGCCCCATTCCATCCAGTCTTGACCCATAAAACCCTCCCTTGAGTATTTTTCTTGTTTTCCATGGAAGGCTGTCTGGATGACAAACTGACAACATTTGGAGGCCACATGTTGAAGACCACTCCCCAGACTCCCAACATCCTATTGACATAAAAAACACCTGCAGATACTCACATAGGCAAAACATAAATGTTGCCCAAGGACACGTGAGGGCGTATTGTTTCCAGGGCCTGCACATCCCAACTAATACATTCTTAAACACAAGTGGAGAGGCAGGAATAAAAGGTGGGGCTGGAAGGGAAAATATTACAGAGGGGATCAAGTGAAACCCCATTAAATAAATAAACAGCTGGGGCACCTGGGTGGCTCATTTGGCTGAGTGTCCAAACCTTGATTTTGGCTCAGGTCATGATCTCACAGTTCATAGGATCGAGCCCTATGTCTGGTTCTGCACTGACAGAGTCTGCTTGGGATTCTCTCTCTCTCTCTCTCTCTCTCTCTCTCTCTCTCTCTCCCTCTGTCTCTCTCTCTCTCTCTCTCTCTCTCTCCCACTCTCTCTCATTTGTGCTCTCTCAAAAAAATTAAATTAAAATAAAATATAATAAAATATAAAGCTATAACCAATACTTTTAAAAAGATAAGAGAATAAGCTAATAAAAAAAAAGCAAATAAAGTAACAGAGAACAAGAAGGGAGCTCTTGAAAGTGTAAACTATCACGGTAAAAATGCAAAAGTGATAACAACAACAGTTACCAAAATACTCCCAAGCCAACTGCCCGTCAATCCCCAACAGCCCTTGAACTACTTGCTGTGGTCACTAACGAGCTTTAGTTGTTGAAACCAGTGTTTATTCCCTAGTGTCTGTCGTCCTGGAACCATCAACGGCCTTTGACACATGGGCCCTTCTTCTAAGATTCCGAGAGTCTGATGCTCAGACCTCAGACCCCTTTCCAAGCACCCAGCCAGCACCAGCTTCCTCTCTGAGCCCCACACTCGCAGGGTCGTCTGATTTGTGTGTCCTGTACTCTCACACGCACAGCAGAACACAAAAGGATGGGACACTGGTCTTCCCCTACCTTCTGGCTCACACTGGACTGGAAGGCACACCATGGGCTCACCTGTGGGTCTTGGGACCTCAGCCTCCATGAGTGCATGAGCGGACATCCTATAGTCCTCAACCAACCAACCAACCAACTGCTCACTCTCTCCTGGGAGTCACAAATACCTGTCAGAGAGGTCATCCGTGAGGTGCACCCAATGAGCCTCCACCCCGGTCCAGAGGCCAGCAGACTTAACTAGGGAAGCAGAGCAAGGCTGAGCATGTTACCTGCAGACACTGCTCCCCCCAGCCCCGCAGCCACCAAGCACTGTGGAGTGGCCCTCTCTACCCCCTCCCCATTCCCGATGGCTGTGGGGTCCCCGTGGGAGGCTAACCTCACACCCCACTCAGAGGCTGTGCAAGTCTGTGTCCCAGTATGACCAGAAAGACGGTGCCGTGTTGGGAGAACAATGGTCCTGAGAGGCCCGTGTTTCAGAGAACTTGGGAGAAGTTATTGAGCTGCATGATTTGTGGAATGTCTTGCAAAACAAAACAAAAAGATAACTAAAGAGACATATTCAGAATAATAAGCACAAAAATAGCCATGTATTAAAGATGTAAGGACAAAAATCAGAAAATAAAATCACAGCCCATTGTTGGTAGAGCATTAGCATATTAGAGTAACCAGAATTTATGTTCCCTTATTGTCTTTCAAACACGGGATGGAATAAAAAAGGTGGTGGTGATATAAAGCAGCCAAATGTTTCGTAGTGTAATAGAAAATAATACTTTGAATAAATAAACCAAGAGATAGCATCCTAAGCCTATTATCTAGAAATATAGATAGAAATAAAGAAGAAACACCCAAAAAAGAGTTGAACAAAGTTGTGTATGGGGACTCAGAGAAGCAGGAGCTAGTATATATTTAATTATATGCACAATCTGATTTTTTTTTAACCATGAACACCTGCTTTGATTAAAACAAACATGAGCTCTAAGGAATTGCTTTGATGTATGTATATGTATATAAATATATATATGCCTATATATATGTGTGTGTGAGAGTGTGTGCGTGTGCGCGCTTAAAAATGAGAGGGAAAGTAATTTATACCCAAATGGCAACTGTTTCCTAAATACACATTATCCCCCCAAAATACTTGAGATGCTCTTTGCTTTAGTATTATCTCATTCACACAACATCTTCCACTGAAGTTACCATTATTTGGAAAAATTATTTGTGACTATAATAAAGTGAAGCCTTATTATCTGATGCTCTGCTGAATTCTATTCTATTCTTTATCCTGGTTTATGAATACAAAATAAGAATTCATATAATGTATGCTATCCAGGAACTCAGTCTATCCTGAGTGGAGATTTCTCCATAAACCTTGTAAAAATGCCTAAAAGTTTTGCTAATATTTTCTGTAAAATATTATTAGCACACCAGTGTAACGATCACTAATGGTCCAAAACAGAACATTCTATTTCCTGTGCACGGCCTCAGACAGAACGTAAGGTTGTTGAACAGACTGTCAGCACCTCTCGGATGCAGAAACTCATGCAGAGATATTCAGAAGTCAAATTAACCGGGGAGGGGAAATCTGCTCTACACTCTACACTGTTGACCTCACAGAGGTGACAACCTGTTTAAAATTTCCAGGGTTAATTCCTGGCACCCTGGCAGTGGACGCTCAACGTTCATTCTTTTCTTCATTCAGTTATCAAACAAATTCAGCAACACATCAAAGAAAACAGAAAAGGCATTCAAATCCAATTCTTGCGTATATTCTTTTTTTTTTTAATTTTTTTTCAATGTTTTTTATTTATTTTTGGGACAGAGAGAGACAGAGCATGAACGGGGGAGGGGCAGAGAGAGAGGGAGACACAGAATCGGAAACAGGCTCCAGGCTCCGAGCCATCAGCCCAGAGCCCGACGCGGGGCTCGAACTCCCGGACCGCGAGATCGTGACCTGGCTGAAGTCGGACGCTTAACCGACTGCGCCACCCAGGCGCCCCAAATTCTTGCGTATATTCTTAGATTGCTTTCCTCCAAATATACGCATGCATAAGGAATGTATCTAGCAAAGAGAGCTCAGTACTTAAAAATTCAAGAATTAAAGAAAAATTCAAGCAAAAGAAGACGACTGCAGTTGAAATTCTCAAAACTTCTATCATTTTCTGGGAAACTATTTTATTTTCTCGTCACCTGCCTTATAGCTAGGAAGGACTTCAGAATTTTGTGGTGCGCCTTCTTGTTTATAAGCCACACACATTCTTTTTCACGTGTCCTCCTCTCAGCTCTTCTTGGAATTCAGAAAAGAAAGTGCACGTTTCTCTCACTTTTACAAAATCCTTCTCCCTTCTCCATTGTATGCCTTTTCCTGACTTCATTTTCCACTTCTGGTCCTCAGGCTAGCTCCACTTTTCTTACTATAGACATTCACTCATTCTTTCCAAGTTCCTGACACCTCTCTGTTCTACAAATTGTCCCTATGTTAAGTAAGTCGATAAATAAAAAAAAAGACCAAACTTGCCACCAGACCTGTTCTTAAGAAAGTAGGATGTGAGGGGCGCCTGGGTGGCTCAGTGGGTCAAGTGGTTAAAGTGGCCGACTCTTGATTTCAACTCAGGTCATGGTCACAAGGTCATGGAATTGAGGCTGCACTGGGCTTTGCTGACAGGACAAAGCCTGCTTGGGATTCTCTCCCTCCCTCCCTCTCTCTCCCTTCTTCTCCCTCTTTCTTCCTCCCCCCCCCCCCCCCGCTCCCCGCCCCGTCTCTGCCTCCAGGCTCTCTCTCCTTCATCTTTCTCTCTCTCTCTCAATCTCCCTTTCTCTCTTAGGAACTTTGGTCTCTACTCCATTTAGCTTCTTGCCAGGCTGTCCATCCTCTTCTACTCCTCTCAGTGTGAGGCTGTCTTGCTCCTTTTCTGTCCCTCTAGCCCCTCCCCCTTCCTCAAGTTGGATCTCAGTCTCTCTCTGCCCCTGTTCCCTGTCTGCCCACCTTTCACTCCTTGTCTCTAGCTTTCTTGGTCTCTCTTTTTGTAACTCTCCCTACTCCCCTCATTCTTCACTGGACAACCTCCGGGTCTCTCTGAGTGTGTACGTCTGTGAGTGTCTCACTGTGACGTCTCCGGGTCTCTGTCTGGCTCTCAGACAGGGACTGAAGGTTCTAAAGAAAAAACAACCTCTGATCCAGTTTTAATGAAGCTTCTCTGGATTCCAGTGACGTGCTGCAAAGTTGAAGAACTCAGTCCCTTAAATGATGGAGCAAAAAGGAAAGTCACTGTCCTTGGATAAACAATTTGCATTTCCATAAGGATTCAGTGATGCAGAATGAGAAAAGGCTCATTCTGACACCTCGGTGAAGACAACAGGGGCGGCATTCATTAGCCTGCCCCCCTGTGAATGAAGCGCTTCATGGTGCACACAGCTACCCTCCCCGCTCAGGAAACAGTGCTGACTTCTGTCTGAAACCCGCCCTTTCACTGGCCATGAGAATGAATGACTTTTCAAAGTAATAGGAACCACACATCTGCCAGGGCCTGAGAATGCTTACACTCTAAAAGTCCTAAAGAAGGTTACACCTCCTGTCAATTTTTTTTTTTTTATCCGTCAAGGAGCACAATAAGAAAGCTTTGAGTTTTTCCATTTACCAGTCCAAAGGAAAGAGATGCTTTATTTCCTTGAGTTTCTTGAAATAATGACTGCTTTTGCCTGTTACATTTATAGCTTCAATGGCCATGCTCTGATATTTAAGGTTGAGTGCAACCTTTAAACAACTTGCGAGATAAAAGGAAATTTATCCATTACGGCGCCCAGGTAGAAACTCCCACGCACTGAACTAGCGGGTCTGCTGCTGCTGTTACTGTTTGTTCACACACACGCGATTGTCTTGAGGGATAAATGCTAGAAGATTAGAACAATTAATTGCCCTTTACATTGTTAGCAATTTATGGGTTTCTTATTCATCATCTGAGCCGATCCTTACAAAAACTTTGAAGGGCTGACTTTATAGATGTGGTCACTGAGGCAAACATGTTTCGGGAACGTGTCAGGGCTTCCAAGGAAAAGAACTGTGTGCCAGAAGCCGAGAATTCTATGCTCCTTCTATAATTAACAACGTGTGTGTGTGTGGGGGGGGGGTGTCCATCTTGCTTCTTGGGGTGTCTCCGATTTGCAGGCTGAAACCCAGCCACATTGATCTCCCCGGTCCCGTACATCTCGGATGTCAGTCTGTGCATCACAGGTGGGGATCCCACTGCAAGGCCGTCCCATTCACCCCACACACAAGGCCCCCTCCTCTCCTCCTCCCATGTGGGCAAGGATGTAATGGTTGTGTGCGTGTATCCGTGTGTGTTCTCTGCTCCTGCCACACTGCGATCTAAGTGGCCCTTGTATTTGACTTAAATGGAAGACGTGAGTTCTGTTTCTGAGGGGTTTGATCCTTTGGGTTTTCTACAGACTTTACCAACAGAACATGATCTTGACATAAATCACTCACAGCAGCTCTTTTCTCTGACTTCACATTGGCTGTGAGCACTAACGAGCCTCCACAGTTGCCCCAAATATATCCTCACACACACCCAGCATGGGACTAGAGCATGAAGCCCCACAAGCCGTCGAGAGTCTCGAATCCCCAAACTCTGTCATATGACAGAGTGATGGCAAATAAAAATATCTATTAAAAAAGCAAACTTATCAATACGCAAAGTTTTCACCGAGAGTAACAGAACCAGCTTGGCAAGTCACCCTATCAAGTAATACCGTTTCTCAACATTGTAATTATAGGGTCTTCCCCACGAATTCGTGCAGAAGTCACAGACACACGGAGGGACCCAATGATCCCACAGGGAAGGACGACCCTTTTCTAAAAAAGTAGGAAAACAAATCAAACAACAAAAGGAATATGAACAACACCCGCTCATAGCAAAGAGGCCCATGTAAGATTGAACTTTGAGATGATAACCAGACTCATTACTGTTTCTGCCAATATGAATATATTCCTAGACTTGGGTTCAGAGGAAAACTTAAAACCATACATTTTTCTTCCATGTTAAGCCTGCAATAAAATGTAAAGGTATACAGGGGGTTTCTGCACCAGAGAAAAGTTGAGATAAAGGTGGTTTACGAGAGGAGTTGTGTATTATTTTACACCATGTGATTAGGAACAGAAGTACCTACTGCGGTCCGGTCTGCGGTCACACCTGCACACACACAACAACGGGGGTGCAGTCATCTGCCCTTAAACAAAGACTCACGTGTCTACAATTATTTTACTTTTCTCTTTTACTTCTTTACTCTTATTGTAAAGGTTCATTATTTATTCAGAAAGTAAAAGCCCACATGATCAAGTGATTACTGAAAGGCATCATTAATTACTCAACAGACTCTTACTTGACACACATTTTGTGATCAAAGAAAAGTAGTTATTTCCCTTGACAAGAAAAATGATAATTGCCTTGTGCATTTAAGTTCACACCGAGGCTGGGCACCAAAAACTCCTGGCGAATTTTGCAAATGGCTTCAGTGTATGTCAGCCTGTCTCCCATAAAACTTGGATGACAAAAAAGCACCGTGCAGGCTTTGCAAAACGGAAACACGGAGAGGCCAAGGAAAATGTTGTAAAGGGCATTTAACTTGAACTGGAGTTCTTTTCCGCTTAGAATCGAAATGATCAGTGTTCCTTTTAAAAGTGCCGTTACGGATCAGACGCCCACTAAGCACATCAAACAGTATCATTAGTGGATACAAGTTCTAAAGTCTCTTAGAAAGTGAAAGGCTTTATTTAAACCCCCTTATAAAAAGTACTCAAAGTTTCACCCCATAATATTCCCAAATGCAGCCCCGGTCTGTTCAGACCCCTTAAGGGTTAACTCTCAGGGTTCACGTTCATGACAAAGTCAGGAGGCTTCATCTTCCCCGCTCAGCTCAGACCTTCGTTGCCGGAGTGGAGAGGGGAGGACGGCCCCACTCGGTGCAACCAGACACGGGGTGCCCTGTACCTTTATTTCAGAGGAGAAGCGCACAGTCAGGGGATCAAGTTTCTGAAATCTGAAGACCCGCACGTAAAGATAAGTGCACGGACTCACACATAACCAGAGCAAAACAAAACTGAAGCAACTCAACAGAAAAACCGCGGCGCAGTGAAAAATAACTTCACAGGAGCAGATGCAGAAAGCCTCAAAGTTGCTGTGAAAGTGACGGGAAGCTTCCTGTGCTTAAACACGTATCTGTTCGAGGAGTATTTGCTTCTCTGATAGAACTGCCCCTTGAGTGTCTGGTTACGAGATGTGACAGTCGGCTCTGTCTGTGAAAGCAAGTGAGTTCTGACTTGGAGTGGGCCGTACATGAGGCCGTCGTGTTCCCCCCCAGGGAACCATGGCCCCCCGCGTGCCTGCGCGCCTGGACTCCGTGAGGTCAGGCCGGCGACCACATGCACCGCAGAGACCCGTCCCAGCGCCGGCACATGGGCCTGGAACCTGCTACTTGGGCTCCGAACCCTGTGTGTAAAGTAAAGGCCAGGCCACAGGGCAGGAGAGCTGTTGGCAACACCTCATACGGATTTCACATTTGGGGGATAAAGTCCCCGTGGATTCAAACTCTAAACGGTTAATCCTCCTGGACACCTCCATAAAGGAGCACATATACACTGGGACATCTGTCGTGCAGACCTCAGGACGCCCGGATTATAACAGATCACAGACCGTCACACTGTTCGTTGTGGGGCAGAGGTATCACTGACTGTAACCTCCGGCAACTGCCACGCACGAAGCGAAATGACACACACGTTCACACACACAGACCCAGCACGGCGTGCCCACACCGTTGCCCCCTCTCCTACATCTTGTCAGGGAGAGAGAAGCAAAGAGCATGTCTGAGCATTAGCGTTCTTAAAACCCGTCAAACTGCACGGAGTCATAACTCAGAAACATGTGTCTTTCTAAATATTGCATCGACATCTCAGCAACAGTCTAAGGCCACTTGCCGTGACCAGGAAGAAGGAGCGGACGGATGGCTGTCTGTCCCTCCAGCAGATAATTACTTGTGCATCATCATACCCATCTGTTCTTTGAACCAGCATGACGGGAGACCCGCTGTACCTGAAGCGGAGTTGGAACTTTCTCTGCACTCTGCCGCTGCTGCCTTAAATGTGAAAGATTAGGAAAAGGGAGGGGAAATAAAACTTACTTGCCGGTTGAAAGTTTCATCGGGAGCCCACGTAAGATTATGCAGCAAGTTTTCTCGCCAAGACTGCGTCCTGCACATCCCTTTCAAAACAGCCAGTGTTCATAATCTGAGTGCAAGAGCATCTGTTCCCACGTTACAAGCCTTGTTTCTGGAAAGCACTCATATCCAGTCTTGCAGCATCTAGAAGACGTTGCTAGAGGTTCAAGGGGAAGAAGGCACCTGACGTGCTAGCCCAGGAGGATACTGTCCTCCTCCCCTTTCTGAGATGCACGTCGGCCGCCTTACTTGTCACAAGCAGCTAACTGGGAGCAGCGAGCGGGCTTCTGTCTGCCCTCTATCTGTCACGATTAGCTCAGCACGTGGGGGCACCCGCACGGGAGGAGCAGCAATCAGCCGGGAGCCTCTGTGCCAGCCCAGCCAGGAGGGCTGAGCGCTGACCCACGGCGATGGGGAGCGCCTGGCACCAATTAGGAGCAGGTGCTGCGGCCCCGAGACAAATCCACGTCCCGCTGATCCTCGCTGTTGGCGTCCTCATTGTGCCGTGTCCTCTCGGCCTGTGATTCCCTGCTCTCTTCTCTGAGGCTGGGTTTTACTGTTTTGCCTCATCAGTACTAAGAAGTTCAGCAGCTTACCTTTCAGCGAAAATGCTGCTGACCGGTCAGAATAATCCCTTAACCGCCTTCCGTCCGTCAGTCGTCCTCCACCCCCTCCCCACTTTCTGTTTAAACCCACCCTCTTCTATCAAGCTGTCCGCAGCCCCGCATATCCTGGGCGTGTGGAAACTTCACACATTCCATAGCAGCTAAAAAGACAGCCTTCAGGTTTTTAAAAGCACACATGAGACACAGAAGGGTATTACAGAGAAATGCACTATAAGAAACGTCACAACATATTTCTTAAAGACATGACACAGGCTATACTCACAACAAAGTTTTAAAAACAGACATGTGAGCCGGTGGAAACACACACACGCGCGCGCGCGCACACACACACACACACACACACACACAGAGTTATTCCGTTATCTAAATCAGGTACACAGTTCTCAAAGAATTCACCATGCCTAGAATTCATTCAAGTCCACATCAGAATTTGTTCACTTGCACATCCTAAACCCGTGGAAGAAAAATCTAAAAGTGAACACAACCCTGGAACTTATTATAGTAGTGGTTTTAACAGAGCAAATGTCCTGAGGTTGGTTAAAGATGACAAGGTGAAGTATATCAAGTGTTTTCCTCGTTGATAAGGGGACTATGTATCATTATGATTCATTCTATTAAAATATATACATATATATGTATATATATACATATATATATACATACATCAGACAGGTTATATATATATGCATATATATGTATACATATAAGTGTATATATGTGTATATATATGTGTGTGTGTGTGTGTGTGTGTGTATCACACAGTGCCTCTAGAGTGCTGCTGTATTTATATGAGTATGTTTGCAGAGGGTAACATCTCATTTAATACAAAATTCACGTTATCTTTCAAGTTCAGTTTTCCAGAGGAGAGGAAAAAAAATCTTGAAGGATATGGAAGTCACCTGAGGTCAGCCAAATGTGTCATGAACGCAAAGCAGAAAGATATGCGTAAGTAAACCACAGATCAATGACTGATGACCCCCCAGAGCCCTTGGGCAGAGCCCAGGGGGCTCTTACTTTAGTTAGGACTCAAACTGAATCATCTGCTTCCTTGAAGACACAGGAGACTGGGGGCCAGGGGTGAGGAAGTGTTAGGGACAGATGCATTTCACAGTTTTTAAGATCTGATATTTTGAAAGTTTAAATATTGATGCTTTAATAAAGACGTCTTTGTCAATAATGTTTAAACAAATGCGTGTATATTTAGTTTGAGGTTTTTTGCATCATTTCACCAAAACATTACATAAGTGGAATAACCTATACATTGATATTGCTGGTTAAATAAAACAGCTGGTGTTATGCAGATTTTTTCAGGAACAGTATGAATTATTAAATATAGTTTTCATTAATGACGAAGTCAGCCTCATTCCTATTGATATTTAATTATAACTGAGATACATCAGAAGGATAACTGGAAAAGTTCACCTCTTCCTCACCTCCTGTGAGGAATTAGATGATTATGAACTGAACTCTTACAGGTGACAAGAGCTGATTGTCTTTTCTTTAAAAGGCCATATTTAGATTTTGGGAAGAATACATATGTAACAACATGTAACAAATGCAGTATATAGTGCAAGATGAGTTTAGATGAATTTTAGGGAACTGATTTAAAAATACAGTAACCAGGGGCACCTGGGTGGTTCAGTCGGTTAAGCATCTGACTCCTTGTTTTGGCTCAGGTCACGATCTCACAACTCAAGAGTCCAAGCCAGTATCAGGCTCGGCCAGCCGGGGGATTCTCTGTCTCCCGGTCTCTCTGCCCCTCTCCCTCTCACACTCTCTCTGACTCAAAAATAAATAAACATTTTAAAATAATAATAATAATAATAATAAAGGGAGCACCTGGGTGGCCCAGTGGGTCAAGCATCCAACTCCAGCTCAGGTCATGATGTCACGGCTCATGAGTTTGAGTCCCACGTCGTGCTCTGTGCTGACAGCTCAGAGCCTGGAGCCTGCCTCGGATTCTGTGTCTCCCCGTCTCCCTCTGCCCCTCCCCCACTCATTCTCTCTCTCTCTCTCTCTCTCTCTCTCTCTCTCTCTCTCTCAAAAATAAATTTAAAAAATTAAAAACAAATAAAATTAAAAAAATAAAACATGCAATAACCAAAAGGGAAAAAGTCACTGAAAAATCCACTATCCTGAGACAGTGGGAAAAAATATGGTGTTGACTTCTCTTCATCTCTTTCTTCTGTCTCTCGCTCACAAAGTCAAATTGAATCCTGCTCTACACCCATTTTAACGTGTTTTTTCTTTTAACAAAATACCACGGGCATTCCGTTTGTCAATAAATCTACATTTAAGTGTTCATTACTAATGATGTTTTAATATACATGCATATGTACATCCATAATTTACCTTACAAAATGTTTATATTTTCAGATTTGGTTTCTAATTTTAATTTACTTGCAGAACTACCTTTTATTCTTTTCTATCAGCACAATATTCTACAAATGGAAACAATTGGTGGAAGGGAGGTGGTCATTATTTAGCAGGTGGATGTTTAGAGAGGACACGTGATGCCCTGGGTGCATCTTACCACCCCTAATGATTTACGTCGCATGAAGGCGGGGTCTGGTGTCATCTCTCTCTGTCTGTCTTCCCACTGCCTCTAGCCAAGTGTCTCCCATGAAAAGTGAGGTGTAACCTAAAAATGTTACACCAATCCCTGGCATGTCCAATATGCCCTCAGAGCACATGGGTTTAAACCCTGTAAGATACTCTTTTTGTAGCAAACTATAGGAGATGCCCCCTCCCTTACCAATATTGAAGGGGCAGGTATATCTTGCGGCAGATGGAGAGTGGAGGACGCAGAATCCGGAAGGGCCAGAAACAGCAATGCAGGACGCACAGGAGACCAGACAGAGCTCTCCAATCAGAGGACACAAATGTCTGTGAAAATTAGGGCTGCGTGAGGGACACAGGTGGGAACAAGAGCCATTATGGACTAGGCTCCTAGGGCTTGTAGGAGAATTCAAACAGAGTGAAGAAAACGCCGTTGCTTCAGATATACATTCTCAGGGTCTGATGGTGATTTACGATGGACTTCAGGGTCGGGGCACAGTCATGGAAATCCGTAGCTCATTCAAAGGGGATTCCCGGAGGGACTGAGTGGCACGTGCCATCCAGAAAGAACATGCCTCAGAGAGGCTGGATGCGTGAAGGGCTAGGGATCGGCTCCGGGAGCGGCTTCTGGTCGCGCCTCTCGTGGCCACTGGGAACCTGGCTTACTTAACTCTCTGTCAGCATCCTTGCACAGTAAGCAAAAAACCAGGGCGTTTTCAAAGCTGTTTAATTATGTTACCATTCTCCAAACGCACCATGCTTGCTCACGGCTTTGTGGATATGTCCACAATTCGGGAGACACATCAGCATCACATGCCAGTGTGTTGAGGCTAGGATGCCACCGTCTGAGATCTAATGGTGAAATGACCTTGAACTAATCCCTTAACCTCTCTGAGACTCTGATTTTTATTCCGTATATTAGAGTAGCACTAATACCTACCCTCACAGGCTTAATAAGATACTTGAACGGAAGATATTTGGCAAATACCCATAATATAATGGAACATTGCATACATATGGTAATCTTTAGGTATTAGTATTATCATTTTAATGCAAAGTTTGGCATAATGAAGTTACAGGTGCAGACAAGAGAGTGTCAACACATGTGGGTAACTCCAGATAAAGCAATTCCTATAATTCAGTGCTTTGAAGTTGAGTTTTTATCATGTAGACAGAAGAAGTCCCTATAGAAATTCAGGCAAGGAAGGCCCCTGATCAGTTTTGTTGTGTGTTCTAAGCTTTTATTTGCCTAAAGGTCACAAGGTGATTGTTGAAATGCAGAATCTTGGGGAGACTCAGAACCGAAAGGTCTGAGGTGGGCTTAGGAGTACGTAGCTGAGGCTAAGTTTGTGTGCACTCACTTTCCCGGGTACAGTGAGCATACGGACCATAGATCCCACCCACGAGCCCCACAGAGGTGCCACACAAGGCTCCTTGACTGCTAAGATCCAATTATTCCCACTTATACAACAGTGAGAGACTTCCTAGTGTGAAATTAAACAGAGTGTACCTAGAAGGTCTTGCTTTACAAGCTTTCTGGCATAGACTGTGTGCACACAAAGTATACAGGAAGCGCTCAACAAGTGTTAACCATATAGTGATGACCATCTTTCATGGGCCAAGGGGAAAGAGAAGAGCCTTAAGAGTAAAGAGACAGGTTTGAATCCTGGTTTGAGCCACCTAACTTCCCGGGGTCTTCGTTACTACTTTTAACCAAGGTCATGGCAAAGGTACGTGGGTAGGGGTTAGCTGGGGCTAAAGCCCGATGTGCAGCTCCTTAGCTCTTACGTTCTGGCTTGGGCTCCATCCATCCAAGGAAGAGGCACCTTCTTGGCCCCACAAAGGCAATTCCATGCCATTCACTGCCCCATGAACCATGAGTTCATGACCTGAGCCGAATGAAGTGTGATGCTTAACTGACTGAGCCACCTAGGCACCCCTTACTTTACTTTATTAAAGAAGAAATTAGTTATATTAGATGCTTCAGGAAGATTTTAAATATTGAAAACAGTTTTAACATTTAAAAACATTTAAACACTGAATATGAGGATTTCATTTATTTTAGAACTTGAAAAAATGTTATCTATTCAATGAAAACTGATTCATTAAAGAGCGCCCGGGTGGCTCAGTCAGTTAAGCATCCAACCCTTGATTTCGGCTCAGGTCATGATGTCACAGTTTGTGAGTTCGAGCCCAGTGTTGGGCTCTCAGCTGACATTGCAGAGCCTGCTTGGGATTCTCTCGCCCTCTCTCTCTGCCCCTCCCCTGCTCACACTGTCTATCAAACTAAAGAAACTTAAAAAAAAAAGATTCATTAAATATAAAGTCAGTAACAATGGAGAATGGATATGCAAATTATGTTATGTAACTTTAAAGATCATTACATACAGACTTTAAAGTACTAATCGTGAAATCCATGAGAAATGTGGCAAAATAAAGTAAATAATCAAATATTAAAACCAAAGACCAATAGTACTCATTCTCTCTTAGAAACTACATTGCGACGTGTATACATAGGCTGGCAATACAATCGTGTATAGAAATAAGGTGGTTATGCCACAGAGAAACCATGACAGATTCCCCCCAACATTCCCTTTAATTAATTTCTATTTCTTTTTTGTTATTTACTTTGAGAGAGAGAGAGAATAATCACACAATGGGGGTGTAAAGACAGAGGGAGAGAGGGAGTGGGAGAGGGGGGGAGAGAGAGAGAGAGAGAACGATCACACAATGGGGGTGTAAAGACAGAGGGAGAGAGAGAAAGAGTGTGTGTGGGAAGGGCAGAGAAAGAGGGAGAGAGAGAGAATCCCAAGCAGGCTTCGGCTGTCAGCACAGAGCCCGATGCAGGGTTTGAACTGACGAACCATGAGATCATGACCTGAGTTGAAACCAAGAGCCAACACTTAACTGACTGAGCCACCCAGGCACCCCTGATTTTTTAATTCTTAAATTCCTTTTACCACCTGTAATTCTCACTCACCTCCTCTGCCACAGATAACCATTTGAATATGTCTAACATGTATTTTGTATTTGTGAAAAATGTGTACTTTGTTATTATAAACAGTCATAAAATTAATTATATTAGCATTCTGTGAGAATTTTTTTTTAACAGAAATGAATTGTGCCTTTTACAGGGCCATGGGATAGGTACACGTCAGCTCCCTTCCAGCACAGCTGTGAACGCCCCCATAAACTCCTCCACTTGTAGGCCAGTCCCTGTCTGCGCTGGGATTTCATGAACAAGGAAAAGCAAATCGTGGTGGAAGATGTTTTATGTTCTGTAGCTAATTCTTCTGGAATTTGACTTATTTTAACAGTGGGTTTATATTCTACTTGCACGCAGGAGACTTACATTATATTATAACGTGAAACTACGTCTCCAGTTCTCAAGTGATTTGAAATGTTGCTCATGCCATTTGCTAGCTCTGGTAAATGACCACACTAACGAAACAGAATGTTTTGTATGGGCTTTAGACTACAGTTCTCCGGCGGGAAGTGTTTCAGAGTATCTGATTCAAGTTAAGCAAACTAATACTAGCTCACACATTCTTTTCAAATGTTATCTCACTGAGAAAGCAAGACATAAGAGGATTTTGTCCATCCTTCCAGAATAAGGACTGAGCCCTTGAGTCAACAGGAGGTTCGAAGTAAAGAGAAAGAGAAGCTTTTTTGGTTTGTTTGTTTTGGTTTTTGGTTTTTGTTTTTTTTCCAACCCAGATTAAAGCTTTAGTGAACAAAAGCTTCAGCAGGATTACCAAAATAGCCTTGCTCATTACAAGCAGTGTCTCTCCAAGTTGCCTGGGATCAAGTCATTCTAGGCTTGTTATCGCCAGTGGTCATTTAGAGTTGAGATTCAAAGCTATTGGGTACAACCACACAATAATCCCTCAACCAGGGACCCGGGGGCTGGGGGTCATCTGTATGCACACAGACAAGCCTTTGTCACAATTTCATGTTGTACAACTTTATTTTTGATTCTGACACTCCTTTATTGTCAGAATTCAAGGGAGCTACTGTTAACATGTTTTTGTTTTTTTGCCAAGAATACCTTTCTTGTTTTTTCCTCCCTCTTCCTTCCTTCCTCCCTCCCTCCCTCCTTCCTTTCTTCCACCCAGCACTTCCCTGTTTTATAGTTTCAGAGATAAGAACAACATAATCTTTAGTTAATACTTAGCTGTGCTGAGTTTCCAACAGGCAGCTTATTATTTTAGAAAAGTAATTTGGGGAATAATATAGTAGTTCAAGGACAATGCTGAAAGCAAAAACTAATTTTATAAACATAGTTATGCATGTACACCTACAATTTGACTAAGTAAAATATGTGAACGTGATGACCTATGTCACTATTTTTTTTCAATTTAATTATCAAAGAGCATGGAGTTTAGAAAGATATTTACCTTCATGGATATCTGACAGGCTTTCAAATATGAGTTGATTTTAAGTTTGGATGAGATTAGACATTATAAGGTCAGTTTATTTGACTATTTCATATAATCTAAAATCTTTTGAAACCTGAAATATAAAACTAAAAAGAAGTATAGATAATAATTGTTATACAATGCTTTATAAATTGGCATTTCTAAATGCCAACTGCTTATTTTTTAAGCTATTTTGTGCTAGCCTTAGGGATACTTTTCCCTAAGGAGAGAAACGTAGCCATTACAAAATGGTTTCATTTCTTTAAATAGAAAAAAAAAAAAAAAGTACCACTTATGTTACCTCTTTTCCATTATAAGTTCTAAATGCTAGATCTGTTAGTATTGCATCATTGTATAAGAACTTGCCACACATTTAGCTGCTTAAAACAACACACATTTATTATCTCATACTTCATATGGGTCACGAGTCCGGGTCAGGGGTCCACACAAGGCTGTGATCAAGGTGTTGACTGGGCTCCACTAGGAAAATAATCTGTTTGCAAGCCCATTCAGGTCATGTGGTTGGGACTGTATGCCTGAGGGTCCTGGCTGGACTTCTTACTGACTGTTGGTAGGTGGTCCCATCAGGTTCCAGGCCACATGACCCTCTCCTTAGTGTACAGGGTCTCTGCTCGCTTCCTGAGGGCCAGCAGGAGAAGCTCGTGAGGCTGTGTCCTCGTGACACAAAGCCTTCTCTTCCTCCTGCGACATCCCATTGGTTAGAAGGTCCAGGGCCCCCCAACTTCAAGGAGAGGGATGATGCAGTAAATAACACCAGCTGGCAGAGATCATGAGCCACCCCAGAATTCTACCTACCTCACTGGGCTGATTCTAATGCACTTAATACATTCAAGTAGACCCAAAATCGTATTGATCTAGGCATGAATAGTAATTTAAGAAAGTAATTAACGGTTCTGAATAGTCAAAGCTTAATTTCAATATTTTTGAAAACATCATAGGCATTAACATATCAAATTATATATTATTTTATCAGAGTAAAATATACATATACACACACATATATATGAAAACTCCCACTAAGATCCAAGCACTTTGATACTTAATTAGTTGAAATATGTAAGACCAGAGTTGTTGAGGAAAATATTTTCAAAAATGAACAGAAAACGTTAAAAGAACCTCAACGTAACCTTAAGCTACATGTAACACAGGCACTTAGGGGTCACACATTGTAGGATATGTAGTGCCTACTATGAATTACATTTTCATATAATTTGATAACATCTCAGGAAATCTTTTAATTAAAGTGTATTCACTTAGATATATATACAGAGAGAGAGTGAAAGAGAGAGAATTCCAAGAAGGATCCGTGCTGCCATCAGAGTGCCCGACGTGGGGCTCAAACCCACGAACCATGAGAGCATGACCTGAGCTGGGTTCAGATGCTTAACCGACTGAGCCATCCAAGCGCCCCAAGTCAAATTTTGGTTAAGTAACAGACGTCACACCCAGCACGGACCCCGATGTGGGGCTCGAACCCATGAACCATGAGATCATGACCTGAGCCAAGATCAAGAGTTGGATACTTAACTGACTGAGCTACTGAGTCACCACAGGAACTTTTTTTTTTTTTTTAATATTAAGTAAAAATAAAACTTCAATTAGATTTGTTTTGTTTCCCTGCCTTCCATAGAAAATCCCACAGAAGATTACCAACGTATCCTCTTAGATTCCTTGAGCCTAAAGCCTATTACTAAACACAGGTTGTGTGTGTCTAAAATAAATGAATATATAAACACATATGAGGCTGTTCAATGGGCAATAATGGAATTATTTTGGTCATTTAAAGTTTTCTTCATTAGGTGATAGGGAAAAAAGAGTTTTACAAATCACCTTCATCACTCTGTAACACTGGAGAAATTGGAAGAAATCCTCAGAATAATGTTGTGCTGACTTTTTAATGCTGACTTTTATAGTTAACTACAATTCTAAGATTATAATTTTAAATTCACACACATTTTATATCCTTCAGGAGCCCTAGTCCCAGCAAGTATTAGTTGCTACCTTTACTTATTTATTTATCTTTATTTTTTTTTTAGTTGGTACTTTCTATACCTGATCCAAGGTTAGAGGTATTTGCATAAATATTATTTTTAGATGAAATAAGACAGATCACGAAGGTTTACTATAACTGAGTCTTGTATTCCTTTAATCTCTGGTTTATACTGGTTTCTCTTTGACTCAGTAATCACAACGTGAATCCATTTCAAAGAGCAGAACGTGGGGAGACATATTTGTCCCCCAGATTTGTAAGGGAGTTCATTCTGTCTGCCCTTTCCTGCCTCTTGCCTCTCCCCCGAAAGCAGTCACAGACCAGGGTGCTGAAGGAAAGCTGACATTCAGTCAAAGCAATGGCCCATCTACCAGGCTTCCCCAAACAAAACTCTTCAGAGGCTGAGTCCACCATTGCCAAGGCCAGTGAGCTGCCTCCCATGATGGAGGTGATGGAGGCCTAGACTGAAAGGAGCTCGCAAATGTCGGGGGAACCAGTCCAGAGCCCAGCCAGTCTCTCTTGAACTCCCACAGTCACCTTTGAGAGCCACTGCTGGCACCTGGATCTTAAAGGATTATGGACAGTTAATTTACTTCTTGGCAATTACCCACATCTCCCCAAGATGTATATTCCTCCCTCAAATCTATATCCTGCTGTAGTGAAGGAATTTATAACTGTTGTACAGCTTCATTTAAAAGGGCTTCATAATTTCCATAGCAACAGATTACCACGTCACATATTTTGGAACAAGGTCAAGTTTCAGTCCAGACTCAAAGTGACATGACAGGATAATTCTGCAGTTAATGGAAACATGTAGAAATATAGAAGCAGGGATACCTTCCAAGACATACAGACTTTAAAAAAGAAGTTTAATGTTTATTTCGTTTTTGAGAGAGACAGACGGAGCATGAGTGGTAGAGGAGCAGACAGAGGGGGAGACACAGAATTAGAAGCAGGCTCCAGGCTCTGAGCTGTCAGCACAGAGCCGGACACAGGGCTTGAACGCCCAGACTGGGAGATCATGACCTGAGCTGAAGTGGGACGCTTAACCTACTGAGCCACCCAGGCGCCCTGACACACAGACTTTTAACTACACTCAGCTCTACAGGGAATGTTGATTCAGCTCTACAGGGAATTCAAATAATTGAAAACCAAACAAACAGATTGCACTAAAAAGCCAGGCTAACACTGACAGCCTGAGAAACAGTATTTTTTTTTCCTCTTCTGGATGATAAAAACCAATATAAGAATGGCCATAGTAAATGAGTATAAATTACACTGGGGGATATTCTTTGCACATCGTCAAGGTGTGAATACTTTTTTTTTCAGTATTAGACCACAGTTCTAGCATGTTAGGCAAGCCGTTAGATTCTAGAATTGACCGAGATGGCTGCAATCTGAATCACGCTGTCAACATGCTCTGTGGGCAACATCTTCCTAGATTTAGCTCTCCTTAAACTTATAGGTGAAAATAAAGAAAATATAAAACGCAGTCTATTGACATCACAGATTCTCTCTGTACTTCTCACATAGTCCTGAGTGAATCCATGAATGTTAGCTCTGGGGAAATTCAGAAGGGATGTCCTGGGAAGCAATGAAAGTATGTAAATACTGTACCTCTTGGCATCACCATATTAAGTGCCAACATAGTCAATAAAACATTAGAAGCTGAGCACACATATTTCAATAAAATGAGAGTGAGAATCCAGTCTCCTGTGTAGAGGCATGTTGATTACATGCAGATTAGCATACTATTATCTCATTGTCCAAGCTCTCACCTGCTCTTAATCCAGATATACCCTGTATCTGAATGTGTGTTCACTGGATACTGAGTGTTAATGATGGGCCAGGCGAAGGCATGGGAACCGGCCACAGGGAAGTAAATGGGGCTGCTTTGAGCAGGCATGGAAGAGAGCGGGTATTCCTCAGAATGAGTCTGGATCATAGAAGGAGGGAAAGGAAGGACAGGCGGGTGGTGGACAAGGACGTCAGGATGATGTCAGGTTCCTGAAGCCAGAACCCCGCCTTGGAATGGTTAGAGCAAGTCTGAATAAGCTCCATCCAGTCACTTGTGCTATTAGAGGGTATGTTCACTCTAACCACGCGTGCTTGTGCAGTTTGGAGGAAACAATTCTTATATTCGGAGCAGCTATCTCTTGGCTTCAATCTGATGAAACTTCTAATATACTTTCTACAGAAAAGTAATACTTTCTTCAATATTTTCTCAAACTATCTGTGTGCTTTAAATAGTCACCAGATGCTCCCCCAGAATAAGCGCTCAGGAAACTCTAGTCAATTTTCAAAAATCAATGATAAACAGAGCCATGGATTTCCTTCACTGTCACCCTCAGGACTCCTGAGACAGGAAGATGTATGTGTAATACGGAGGCATAATACGTCTCGGATTCTCATTCTTCATCTCAGCAGCATTATTGTTAGTATTTTTTTTTTTAATTTCCTTCTTCGTACACCCAAGAACAATTCTACCTGTTATCCTGACTCTGGTACTTTCCTTACCAGGTGCCACTGGTATACTATCCAAAACATACATTAAGAAGTGTGTGGGACACCTGGGTGGTTCAGTCGGTTGAGTGTCCGAATCTTGACTTCCACTTCCACTCAGGTCATGATCCCAGGGTCAGGCTCTATGCTGAGTGTGCAGCCTGCTTAAGATTCTCTCCCTCCCTCTGTCTCTGCCCTTCTCTTGCTTGTTCATTCTCTCTCTCTCTCTCTTAAAAAAAAAAGAGTGTGTGCCTTCTGCATCATCGTGTTTTGATGGTTTGGCTGTCCACCTACAATACATGGACCTTATACATCTTCCTAGACATGATATTTTACTTCTAATTCACACACTTGTTAAAAATATGTATGATCACCATTGATCCTTATAAGAAGGGACTTATTAACCCATATTCAATCAATTCCCCCTCCTGAAGGAAAAAACATACATTTATACTACATGAATCATGTATAAAAATGTATTCCAAGAAATCACATAATTTGCTTTAGCTTTGTTGGTACCTAAATCTCTTGAATTGACCCTACTATATTCTAATCTACATTTCAGCCTAAGCAAGGCAAACATAAAGGAAAGTAGTCAAGGTCCACCCCCCGAAGGACAGTGAATATGCCCCATTAACAACCTGCATCAACGAGGGATCCTCCTGTGAGCGTGTGCACGGGGGCTCCTCTTTTCACGATGGAAACGGAATTTAGAAGTAAGCTAGTGGTAGTATGGTTTGAATTTGCAACCTAACGGAATCCGAAATAAAATGTGTTTTTGTTTTTTTCCAAAATACAGGCCAATTATTCAGCAAACAGATGTGACGAAAACAAGCTGTTGGCGATCTTCTAACTTTACGGTATTTTAAACCTCAGGGTAATTTAAGAAGAGCCTGGACTTTCTTAGGAAGACAATGACTTTGAAGCACACAGCGATAAGGAAGACAAGAGCAACAGGGATCTGCAGGAAGACGCAAGAAGGAGGGTCCCACTACACATCGTTTGAAAACCGACTTTTGTATAAAATTGTCTTCCTAGTTGTTCTAAATCTTTTTTTAAACGAGCGTCTGACATACGTCGGAACTACTCCTATGAAAAATATACAAAGAAGAAGTGTAACACAATCTTCGGCAAGATAAACAAATCTGAACATTTTCTTCAGACATTTTTTTTTTCTTCCTAATAGCATTTTCACATAATTAAATGAAATGTTTTTATCTGAGAAAAACTTCTGAGGGAGAAAGCATAGGCTGTCCAGGAGTCCGCGCACTGACCCCTCTGCATTGACTGCGGTGTACGTATACATATCATTTACTTAACATCATGGAGCATTCCACTTCTGAGTCCCTTTCGCTGTGCAGTTCTGTGGTCTCATTCACTAGGTTGCCGATTTTTATGAAATAGTGCATTCAGCAATAATTCAGTGAAAGCTACATTATTAACATTTTAAAATCCAATCGTATGCTTAGAATACTCTCAGTCAAATCTAAACTTGATTGTCATATGCGTTGAAAGAAATGAATGTGATCACGTGTTCCAGAAACAGTTTTAAAAAGCATGTTTTCTTCAGAATAGGATTTTTTTTCATTTTTTTTTAAACTTCACCTCCAACCCTATCCAGCATTTATAAACACACTTCAACAGATTTCAAATTGTTGAGGGTGCATAATTGTAAGTCCTTCTCCAAAGATTAGTTGTATCTTCTTTTAATGTTTATTTATTTTTGAGAGACAAGAGAGAGACTGCATGTGGGCAGAGAGACAGGGAGAGAGAGGGAGAGAAAGAGAATCCCAAGCAAGCTCTGCACTTGTCAGCACAGAGCCCAACCTGAGGTTCGAACCCATGAGCCATGAGATCATGACCTGAGGCGAAATCAAGAGTCAGACACTTAACCCATGAGTCACCCAGGTGCCCCTAAAGTATATCTGCTTAACTGATCCAGACATTAAGATACATCACTAACAGGAGTGATGAAATTTTATGAGAACATCAAATATAAAATATTTTCTTACCACAATCTCAAATATCAAAAGTTGTATGTACCCAGTCAAGAAAAATGAAGTTTCTCTCTCAGATCTTCAAATTTTCTCCCCATATCAGCTTAGAAGGCAAACAAACCAAAAGATCCAGAAAAATAAATAATCAACTAAAGCTATTGGTTGTCCCCAGCTACATCATTGTCTCCTCCCTTAAATATCAAACTCTTTGCAAGAAGATCGTCCATACCTCCCATTTACTGTTCTAACACTTCAATGTGGATTCCACCACCTACCAAACAGCTCACTGCTTCTCGTAGATGTGTTAACAATCGCCACTCTCCCCTTCCCTAGCCCTGTCAGTACTTTCTGGGACCTGTGATGCTCTCTTACTAGAGTATCTTGGATTGCCAGAAACCACGCTCTCCTGGTGTCCTTTTGTGCCTCTGCAGTTCCTTTTCACTATATTTTTACTGGATCTTTTCCTCCACCTTTAAATTTTAGAAAAACACTTAGATTCTAGCTCAGGCTCTCTTCTCAGTGACGAGCCTCATCTCCCTCCATAGGGTCTGTCCGCTCCAACAGTGGAGCAGATGATTCCCAAGTTTTCACGTCCAGAACACATCTCCATCTCCTATCTGCTTAGTAGATGTCTCCATTTGGATGTGCCCAAAACTCAGAAGAAATGTGAAATCCGTCCATCACCTCCACATTCCCCTACAGTGTTCATGCAGTCAGCGTTCTCCCTTTCCATACAAGACAGCCCTGGCTATGCAGTTGCTTGCATCAGAAATCTGGGAGCAACCTCTCTCGCGACCCGTTCTAATCAAGGACACATCTGTGTTGTTAATCATCCCTCCTAAATGTATCTCAGATCTGTTCTCTATTCTCCAACCCATCTGCACCACAATCATTGCTCTTCAAAACTGGAGCAAGAGACTCTTATTCTCCATATCCATTCCTTCCTCTCTTCAGTCTCTTCTGCATATCACAAAGGGGCATCTGGAAGTGTTTCTGATTAAGTCACTATTGGTGACTTTCTCATGACATTTCTGATATAAGTCACCATTTAGAACCCATACATGTTGTCTGCAATCTCTTCCAATCTGGCCCCATTCTTCTTTGCAGTTACTTCACTGTACTTCTCTCCTTACTATCTACACATCAGTGACTCTGAACACTATTCATGTAGTGCTCACAAATGCTATTTTTTCCTGCTGGAATAAAAGATAATGCTTATCTTCAGCCCACACTCTGTACACATATATCTGCCCAACTAATGTTTAGGTATTCCTAAAATCTTAAATATTTCAAGCTCTTGAACAATCAACTTAGCTTATTCTATTATTCTACAAGCTAATTTATATGTGTCCATAACATAACATTCTATATTTTTTTTATTTATTCATACATTTGTTGTTTAGTGTTGATTTTGTCCATGGAACCACAGTGTGATGAGACCAAGAACCAGGTCTCCCTTGCAATCCCAGCGCCTAACATAATGACTGGAAGTATCTGTTTATTTGAATTTATGTTTAAATAATAGTTTTAATTGATTGAGACAGTATGGGAATGTCAACACAGAAAGAAAGTAAGCACGGGTATGTAACATATAATACCTTGTGCAAAAATACCTGTGCATGATTTTTATGTAATTCTCACAATAATCTTTTGATGCGATTGTCTTAGTCAGTTTGGGTACTACAACAAAAACACCATAGTCTGAGAAGCTCGAATAACAAACATTTGTTTCTCATAGATCTGGAGGCATGGTTGGGTTCTTAGTGGAGGCATTCTTCCTGATCTATAGATGGCCACCTTCTTGCTGTATCCTTAAGTGATAGAGGGAAGGAGGGAGGGATTAATGGAGTGGGGGCGGGTAGGGAGAGAGAGAGGGAGGGAGAGGGAGAGAGAGAATATGCAAGGAAGCCAGTGCATGCTCTGGTCCCTTCATCCACTTTTGGGGTAGAATCCCAACCAGTCCCAACACAGGGGCTCTACTCTTATGACCTCAGATATATAGACAGATATAAACCTAGTTACCTCTCAATGCCATCACAGTGGGAATTAGGGTTTCAACAAATGGGTTTTGCGGGGAGTCAAACATTCAGTCCATAAGAGCAATCATTATTATTTCCATGATCAGAAAAGAGAAAGCTGAGCTCAGAGAAAAATCATGTTGCAATGCCTTGCAAATAGTAACTGGTAAAGTCCTTCTAACAGCATAATAGGTCTTTTCTGATCTAGCCACCACTTTCTACAGCAGGAAAAAACTCTCATTGTCCCTTCCCATTCTGTACTTCAGCTGTGCTACATTATTGCTGTCCCCCCACTAAATACGTTCTTGCTTCTGGCTCTACTGACTTGCTTCCTCATCTGACTTAAACACTTTTTCTCTCTTGACTTTCACATCAACTCCTAGATACAGGACATTTTGCTTACTCCTTTGAGTGTGTCACTGCTAGAGGCAGCAATGTGACAGCTTCTTCATCACCCAGTTCTAAGTCAAATGCCCCTCCCATACCCCACGTGAATGCCCAAAACATAGACCCTTTATGAATGTTTACTTGTCTCCTCCATGAACTGCCCCTATGTGTTCTTCAGCTTTATATTCCTGGTACTCAAGGGAGTGCCTGACATGTGGAATATGCTTAATACATATTTACATAGTAGAACATAAATGGGTACAAGAGCCGTACTTAAACTCACATCTGTCTCTTTCATAGCTGACGATTTTGCAGTGCATGCAGGATAGTTGGCGATGGATGGAACTGAAACCTAGTGGATAATTTGAGGGTCTACAAATGCTGACTGAGAAATAAAGCCTTAATTATTAAGTTAGAATCATTTCAAGGCACTTTATTAGTTGTTTAGGAAACAACTATTTCAAAGCACCAGAAGGGTAACATAAATCACTGTGTCAAAACACCAGCCATGCTTGTGAACGTAAAGTTTGTCCAAAGGGAAATGAGAAGCGAAGACTTTTTTATGCCCTTTGATTTATGTGGGCAGGGAAAAAAGGGGGAAAAAAACTGTTCTCAACAGTACATTTGGTCATAAACAGAGGCCATAGGAATGTACTTTTATTGGGCCAAAATTAATGAAACAAACATAATATATAAAGTTAACGGTAAGTAAATTTGAATGCCTCCCTGCAGGGTACACATAAGTAGATCTACTATAGGACCATACTGAAATTAAAAAGAAACAAACAAACAAACAAAACAAAAACAAAAACAAAAACAAAAAAAACCACACAAGATTAGAAATATATAACAGATGGGGCGCCTGGGTGGCGCAGTCGGTTAAGCGTCCGACTTCAGCCAGGTCACGATCTCGCGGTCCGTGAGTTCGAGCCCCGCGTCGGGCTCTGGGCTGATGGCTCAGAGCCTGGAGCCTGTTTCCGATTCTGTGTCTCCCTCTCTCTCTGCCCCTCCCCCGTTCATGCTCTGTCTCTCTCTGTCCCAAAAATAAATAAACGTTGAAAAAAGAAATATATAACAGAAATCTAGAAATATTCCTTATATGATACAGGATAGATTCTTATATTTATTTATTTTTGACAGAGAGACAGAGCATGAACGGGGGAGGGGGAGAGGGAGAGGGAGACATAGAATCGGAAGCAGGCTCCAGGATCTGAGCCATCAGCCCAGAGCCCGACGCAGGGCTCGAACTCACGGACCGCGAGATCATGACCTGAGCCGAAGTCGGACGCTCAACCGACTGAGCCACCCAGGCACCCCAACACAGGATAGATTCTTAAGTAATGATGCCCCTGTTCCTACTACATGGCTTTATCACCTAGTGGTATAAACTGTGGTAATTTGACAGCTCAGAGCTACACTGACCTTTACAGTTCCCTCCTCTTACTTTGAGATGAAATGCTACCCAATGGAAGTTCATATATTTGCTTTTATCTTAATAAAAGTAAGTCTGCCCTTCTGTATATTCTTTGAATTAACTCGTTAGCTTCTTTGTACTTAATTGAAGTGCAGGCAACCTAAGTCTTAGCTATCATCCATGCAAACCTTTGAATAAGAACCATACTTCGTTGTGATCTACCTCATTAAAATATGATTCAATATATTAAGAAATTGTATTATGGCTCTGACATTAAATATGTGAGCTATATTCAAACAAATTACCAGAAAAAATCTGAGAATATAATGCAATAAAACCTTTCTGTGTGTACATGTTCATACTATACCACACTTCAAGAACAGTCTTAGAATCTGTAATCATAATAGAGCTACCTCGTATAAAACAATCATCGTGAATCTTTTAAAGTCAACATTATCATCTCCAATACACAAATGAGGAAATAGAGCCTTAATGATACTAAGTTAACTTCCTGGGATCAAACAGCCCCTAAAAGGTAGAGCGAGATAATCAATCACCCTGTCTCTAAAACCCATATGCTTCATCATCTCTATCAATTGCCTCAATGTTGAAGAAATCCAAAGTGAGTATTAATTTGTCAAAAAGGGACAATTCATCCTGGGGCCGAGCATATCACTTCAATATTGCTGCCCTGGGTCTTTACCACTGAGACAATTCTGTTGGTAAAATTATAAGTGAAATGGTGGAAAGATGAGAAATTTATGGTCATTTCAATCAATTCTTTGCACTGAATCTGTCTTCCAATGAATTACACACTATGCCTTTGGGGTTAGTACGAGGCCCACATATGTCCTTCATGCAATGAATACTTATAAAGCCTGTTCATGATCCCATTTCCATACATGAAATGCTAAAGTTACCATGAGTATTAACGCACTCACAATGACACCAACACCTGAAGGTTTTTACATTTTACCAGCCTTACCTAATATCACTTATTACTATTAAAATCCCCTTTATATTCATATATATGTTAAAGGCATGCAATGCATTCTCTCCTGAATTATAATTATTTAAGTGCCTGAACACCTCAGAGGATAGGAAACTGTATGAAGGGAGGGACCATGCTTCATTCTTATTTAAATCTTCCTAGCTCCCAGCATACAACTTAGTACATAGCTGCTAACCCAGAGTCTGGT
Organism: Lynx rufus; assembly: GCF_022079265.1. Classification (NCBI taxonomy): domain Eukaryota; kingdom Metazoa; phylum Chordata; class Mammalia; order Carnivora; family Felidae; genus Lynx; species Lynx rufus. The sequence goes on along the minus strand of NW_025814840.1, from coordinate 2,812,231 downwards.
ATATGAACATCTAGAATCCTCTCATATAATCCTTTTTTCATCCTCTCCAATGTTCCATCCACTCATCTATCTGTGTAGGCTAGATTATTTTTGTTTAGTTTCATCTATCCATCATAAAGCAGTGATTAATATCTAGCTTAAAATGTTCATATGGCAAGTCTTCATTTAGAAAGGAACATTTTGAAGGAAAGGTAGGAAGAGAATCAAACTAATTATTAAGGTCTCTTCAGTAAAATTATTAAGTGATTACTAATTGTGGCAAATCATGTCTTCCAGAGATGCTCACCTCTGTATGAGATGTCTCATCATATGCATTCCTCTTACAACATGTTACTCTTCCTGTTAAGAGTCAATGTGCATGATCTCTGCCCTTGAACCTATGCTGGCTCCTTACTCTGACTCTAGTTGAAGTGACACTATGTGACTTCTGAAACCAGGTGATGAAGGCCCTACAGGTTCCATCCAGATCCCTTGAGATGATAATTCAGAATCCTGAACTGTGAGGACATCAGGCAGGCAGCCTACAGAAGAGTCTGAGATTATCCAAGACCAAGATGTGCCTGGACATCTCTCTCACTTCCTGCCTCGCCCCCCATTTGAACTCCTTTTATCATCTGAAAGCAACTTTGAGACTCTGGCCTAGAACTGCTAGCTAAGAACTTCCCAAATGCTTTGACTCTCAGAAACCATGAGAAATAATAAATTTTTTATTGTTGCTTTTAGCTATTACATTTTCAGGTGATTTGTTACACCAGAATAACTAGAACACTGATTTTTCTTAGAATATAAATTCTTTCAGAACAGTATCCAGGGACACAATTAAGTGCCTGCAAGTACTAAAAGAATAAAATAAAATAAAATAAATACTTGCTGATGGTTTGATCAGATTCATTCCGTTTAGGACAAGCATAGTCTTTAATATTACATTTTAAAAATTCATGATAACTAATGTAAAGAAAATAGCAGCTCTCATAATCTGATGTGTAAAAAAATAACATTCAATTAGTCTACCTTATCTTTCTTGTTCATATTTTTGGTCTTTAACTCATAATGCTTATTCACATTCAGTCATGTGTAGTTAGTTGACATCTAAAAACCTGAAATGCTTTGTCATTCTTACTAGTGATAACTGACTTTCATTTAGCAGCATTTATTGGAAAAAAATGAAGCTTATATAATTTCCTCTTTGTAAACAAAATGTACTGTTGATTTATTTTTGAGAGAGAGAGAGAAAGAACGTGAGCAGGGGAGGGGCAGAGAAAAAGAGAGACACAGAATCCGAAGCAGGCTCCAGCTCTGAGCTGTCAGTACAGACCCCAACATGGGGCTCAAACTTATAAACCATGAGATCATGACCTGAGCCAAATTCGGACTCTTAACTGACTGAGCCATGCAGGCGCCCCAATTTCCTCTTGTTTAAAAAAAAAGATTTCTAGATACTACAATGTCCATGTTTTTAGAGGTTAGTTTCTCATTAAGGCTCATTAAGTAATAATAAATAAATCATTAGGTAAGGTGTTTTGTGTAGTTTTTTTGAAAACATTTTTTAGTTTCACTGTTTCTATGTAATTTTTGCCCTCAGGTTAGGCAGCATCCAACAAAATGGAATAAAAGGCATAGATATTACAGAGACTATATACTGTAGAAATCTATTTTACCCAGGGAAATCATCTCCCTTCCTTGTGTAACTTATATGTGCCCTCAGGAAGTGAGAAGTTCAATACATTTAAATGTCAAACATGTCACGTGACTAAAGTCAATTATAATTTTTCTCCACAGAGAAGGAAATACTATAGATTTTTCTAGAATACTTTTTCTATTCCCCTTATGTTTTACAATGCAGACGAATATCCTCTAAACTTGGGAGAAAGCATACTGTGACTGAAGTAGTATCAACCAACGCCAGTTTCTGAAAAAAATTAAAGTGGTGACTAAGAAATAATTACCAAGGTCTATGAGTACACCAAATGCATGACAAGTTCTGCTGTCTTCCCTACAGAGGTCGTTCCAACAGTGACAAGGAACCTCATCTTTGCAGGGCAAGAGGAATTTACTCAAGATCTGTGAAATGTGGTGAGAGGTTTGGGGACCCCCATGTAGATGTGTGCCTGAACACGCGCTCACATTTGGAAACTCTGCACTTGGCTTTCTCAAAGTCATCCTTCTCCAATCACCATGCTCTGCATAAAGTGCTTCGCTCCTTGGGATGAAGAGAAGTTTCTTTCTCAGAGTTCTTGGATATTCCTTTCACTGCCAACTTTACTGCACATCCTTGCTCTTAGCCAGAGAGTGAGTTCCTCTTGGATGGGAGAACGTTCTTCTTGGATGCAAGAACATAACATTCTGTCGTTCTTTCCTCTGGTCCTTTCTTTTGTAAAAGTGGTTCTAGGGGCGCCTGGGGTCTCAGTCAGTTAATGTCCAAACTCCTTGGCTCAGGTCACGATCTCCTGGTTCGTGAGTTCGAGCCCTGCGATGCTCTGTGCTGAAAGCTCAGAGCCTGGAGCCTGCTTTGGATTCTGTGTCTCCTTCTCTCTCTGCCTCTCCCCGCCTCGTGCTCTGTCTCTCTCTCTCTCTGTCTCTCTCAAAAATAAACATTAATTTTAAAAAAACATGGTTCTAAAGTTGAAAGAAATCATGTACTTCAAAATTGGTTCTGCTGGTTCAATAATTTTTGAATGTTTTCAAGACAATAAATAGATTTTAATATCCTTTGCTTTTTTTTTAGGTTTTGCTGTTTAATTATTGACGTATGGTTGGCACTTAGTGTAATATTCCTTTTAGGTATACAACGTAGTGATTCAACACTTCCATACATTCTTCAATATTCTGCTTTATTGACTTTAAAAATTTTAATTACATAGCTTTTAAAAGACACTATATATACAGTAAAACCTTGGTTTGCGAGCATAATTTGTTCTGGAAACATACTTGCAATCCAAAGCACTCTATATCAAAGTGAATTTCAAGAACATAGGCTCAGCGTGATCATGTGATGTTGGGCATCACGTACCACTCATATCGCAAAATATCACTCGTTTATCAACTTAAAATTTATTAGAATATTTTCTCGACTTGCAGAACATTCACAGAACAAGTTACTCACATCCCAAGGTTCTACTGTATATGCAAATATTACTCAAATTGAAAATAAATACTTAAATATTGTTGTTCTATCATTTTATTTAGTTTCTGTAAGTATCATAAAGCTATAAGGAGTTTAGGAAACTAAAGTTAGTTGCACCTGAAGCTCCAAGAGGGCCATTCTATAAAGGTATCCTAACAGGGAGATCCACATTTATATGTAAATCTCAGGTCTTCAATTCAGTCCCCCCAATAATGGGATATATTAATTTTTATATGATAAAATATGCTCAAAGAAAGAAAAAACTTACACATCTTATTACCCCCAAAAGACTTTTAAAAGCATTTTGCTTAATATTTCTTAGACAATTTTAAGGAAATAGCTAAATATTTAAATATGAAATGCTACATATAATACAAAATGTATTTGGCAAATATTTATCTTACCCATGAAACTATTATTATTTATTTGTTCTTCTACTTAGCTGACTTAATTAATTCCAGAGAACTTTGGCCATTAAATACAAAGTACTTGCTTTATGCTTCCCAATCAGGACATGGAGCATGAGTGTGCCTGTTCCATGGGCATACAATCTGTAATTAATAACATCCATACTGGCATGTTCATGTTGTACGTGTGTCTATAGTAAAGTGCTAGAATAAGCATCAAAGCTCCTGATGAATATCAAAATGCGTTGTGTTTTGGGCAAAACTCTATATGACACATTGAGCTAAGTGTATACCTTAGAACCTCAATTTGGTAGGGACCGTAGGAGTTCCATGTTGGTAAGACCTAACGCTTAGTTTCCTTTCTCTAAAATAAATAAATAAACAAACAAATAAATAAATATTTACAAATGTAAAATTAAGAGCAAAAGTAGGGTGCCTGGGTGGCTCAGTCAGTTAAGCGTCTCACCCTTGGTTTCACCTTGGGTCATAACCTCATGGTTCATGGGTTTGAGCCCCGCGTGGGGCTCTGTGCTGACCGTGTGGAGACTGGTTGGGATTCTCTCTATCTCTCTCTACTCCTCCCTTGCTTGCTCTCTCTCTCTTAAAATAAATAAACTTATTTTTTTAAAGGAGCAAAAGTGAACACTTGTTTAACATGAGAAAACAAATCATACCTAATTATATTTTTTAATAGTTGGCATGGATCATGCCACTAGGATCATGACATCCAGATTTTTTCAAAATAAATGAACACACATGATACATACCTCTAGTACTCATTTTTCTTACATGTTTTGGCCTCATCATCTTTGATTGCTTCTTCTAAGACAGAAATCTTGTCATACTGATATCTCTAGTGATAACTGAAAGATAATTCGGTCTTCTAGTTACTGTGATTTTTCTTGTCGTTGTTATTGATGCCTCAGACATTTCCTTGGCTGCCCAACTATAAATTCTAAGTACTCTTGTCAACTTTGGTAGGTTCTCCATCAAGTTTCTATTTTGGAGGAACTGTAAGATCTTAGGGAATTTAAAGAAGGTATTTTTTATTTGTTTTTTGTTTTGGTTTTGGTTTGGTTCTTTGGGGCATGATGATTAGTCTTAAATATTCTCTGCAGTATTGCTACCTATCAACAACTTGGTCCCAGTCCTTGGAAGGGCCCATGAGATCAGGAGTAAGATCAGACAAGTGACTGAGGCACTTACCCTGAATACATTTGGGAGACTCCCCAAATTCACTAGTCAAGCCAAATAATAAGATAATATTTTAATGTAACATTTTGAAAAACACAAGCAGATTCATGCACATGTGCGTACACACACACACACACACACACCCCTTGTACATTGGCATTTTGCCTCAGAATCCAGCACGGTTTGGCACGTCATGGTATGGGAGTAAGACGCTCTGTGAGTTTTAGCATCATATTTTGGGGGAAAAATTGAAGCTTATATAATTTCCTTTTTTTTAAGAGATTTCTTGATACTACAAGGTCCACGATTTTAGAGGTTATTTTCTCATTAAGGCTCAAGACTAATAAATGACTCATTAGGTAAGGTGTTTTACATAGTATTTTAAAAAAACATTTCTTAGTTTCACTCATGTTTCTATGGAATTTTTACCCTCAGTGTAGGTAGCATCCAACAAAATGGAATAAAAGGCATAGACAGACATCAAAGAGACTGTATACTGTAGGAAATCTCCTTTAATCAGAGATATTGTCTCCCTTCATTGAGTGACTTATAGGTGGATGCACGTTAAAGCTGCTTCTGAAGGGAGATTACTACGTGTGTTTTCCAGCTGAGGAAACAGACCCACAGTGTCTGCTTAGGAAATGGTAAAGGCGGATGACACTGGTAATTAAGCTCTAAGCTTTTGACGGCTGTTTTGCACCTACTCCCAACAACCGTGTGAAGTACGTATCTTTTGCATTCTTTTTTTTTTTCATGCTTAATTAAATGAAACTTAGAGGGGGCTGAGTAACCATATGTAGGAGCATCAGAATTGAATCCAGATTTTTTTTTTTTTTGGTTTTCAAATGAGAGCTACTAATGGTTACAGTATCCTGTTGTCTACTAATCATCTGTTTCGTCAATGCCATATAAGCCACGTAACAAATCTTGTACCAAATTGTCCAATTCTGCCTCATGGTATGCAATAGAAGCTCTTTCCTGCATATAATTTTAAAATTAGAAAAACTTTACAGAAGTTGTTTATTTCTCAGGAAAAAAAAAAGATTTAAAAATACTTGTTTTTGAAAAGCTTCAAACAACGTAAGAAATGATACTTGATTAAATTTTTGTAGAATCCACGTGAACAGTCTATGCCATTTCTCTTCCCTGCATTCTCAGGGTTAGAACAGAAAAAACAAAAGAATCTACGTTTAATGCTTATAAATCTACAACTGGCCAAGCATACTATCAGACCCTGTCATATTCCCACTGTCAAAGTAAGTTAGGACTATCTCTTTATGTTCTTGAGTTTCCATGGAAAGTCTGACACCTTCTGTCTAAATGCCTGTGGAAGAATTTCCACAGGGGTGCTGTCATAAAACTCTAGGGTTTTTATTTCCCTTCCCACCCCCCACCCCCCCAGTTCTCTTAGTCCCTGTATAAAGTTTTCACTTATTTACGGATCTCAAAGTCCATAGGATTTAAATGTGTGGACTTAGATGCATGGGTAGAAGCCTACTATTGCAGGGAACATTAACTTGTAATTTACTGAATAAGCAAGAAACCAGAAGTAAAAGTCCTTGTTCGAATGAAGTTCCTTTCATTTTTCAAGGCCCCTCAGAGAAGAAAAACAAACAAAAACCAAAAAATGAAAACCCGAAACAAACAAAACCCAAGACAACTGTGGAAAACATGGCAGGCACCCGGGTGCCTGGTAATGGTTAATTGGGCTTTCTACCCACCTGCTGCCTTGAAGAAAGAACAAGGCCAACCAGGCCTCACCAGCAGGTCAGGAGTCTCTCTCCACCCATTACTGCCATCTCTGGTCTAAATAATGAGGTCCCTGAGGCTCCACTGGCTCCTATCAGGTTTGCGGACGGACAGTTCTTACGACAGAAATGGGAAAGCAGAGGTAAAGAAAACAAGAAGGCAGGTCTTGTGCTGCCAGTTTCCCGCCCTTGTGGACATGACCGAGCGCACATGGCCACCAGCCCAGATGTGCTCTCTTCTCTCCATGGGAAATAAACATGCAGTAAATCCTCATTGAACCCCATATCTTGGGGAAAATACACAGAGAGAGAATACATGATTTCGCCACATTTTCCCCTCAAAATAGGAAAATGCTATGCTTTGATCTTTTAATTAAAGATACCCTATTTAAACAATTTAAATATTCTTCATGTCTGGTAAGATCCTAACCCCAGCCTTTTTGACTCATCAGCAGATATTACTGATACATTCAGGGATATCAGCAGTATGTTCCATTTTGTGTGCCACAACACGAAATTAATCAATGATACAGACTTGGTCATAGTACACTAAACATGTAAAACATAAAGGAGCACCATATTCTCTGTAATATATTCACTAAGCTTACAGCTCACAGGCTTTTCTTACAGCCTCCAATCTTGAATGATTTATTTTAAGTCCATCATGGCATCGAATTAAATTTTTTCAGGGCACTCACAGCTTTTAAATAAAAATTCTATTCCTTCCAGAGTATCCCTTTCCAGTAAAACATTGCCTGATGCCTTCAGATACAGTAATTCTTTCTGTACACTCTACATTATTGTTTAAAATCTTTACCACTTACACAGTAGAGAACTTTTTAGATTTGTATCAGAAGAATCTAGCAAGGGGCCAGGTTTCCTTGTTACAGACTCCATTAATGTTTGTTGACCGAACAAGCTACCAATCAGTCTGTAGGTCCAAAATCTAGGAACTTTCAATCAGCCTTAGATGGCTTTGTGGAGACTCTTCCTGACATTAAGATAGTTCAACACAAGTATGACTAATCACACCAAAGCTAATTCTGTTCAACATACACTTAAAATGGTAAATGTGTGAGAAGAATATAAAATGGCCAGACACTGGGTGCCTGGGTGGCTCAGTCAATTGGGCATCTGACTTCAGCTCAGGTCATGATCTTGCAGTCTGTGAGTTCAAGCACCGCGTTGGGCTCTGTGCTGACAGCTCAGAGCCTGGAGCCTGCTTCTGATTCTGTGTCTCCCTGTTCCTCACCTGTTCACACTCTGTCTCCCTCTCTCTCTCTCTCAAAAATAAACATTATTTTTTTTTAAATGATAAGACACAACTGAAACAAGGAACTGTGAAGTGGGATCAGCCACCACAAAGAAATAATTTGTAGATCTACTGAAGCACTTTGCCAAATAATATATATGGAATATGAGACAAAGGAACTTTAGTTTATACTTAAAAACAAAATTGTTATGTTGGGGTGAAAACTTCAAGTAAACAGTGAGTCATAATTTTCAACTGTATCATATAAACAGGCTGAAATAAAATGATCTTAAATATATGTCAATCAATAATCACCCTGAATGTAAATTGACTAAATGTCTGTATCAAAAGACATAGTATTAGAATGGATTAAAAAAAATCCAAGATCCATCTATATGCTTGCTGCCTATAAGAGACTGATTGTATACCTAAAGACACCTGCAGATTGAAAGTAAGGGTATGGAGAACCATCTATCATGCTACTGGATGTCAAAAGAAAGTTGGAACAGCCATACTTATATCAAACTAGACTTTAATGTTTATTTATTTATTTTGAGAGAGACAGAGAGTGTGAGCAGGGGAGACAGAGAGGAGAGAGAGGATCCCAAGCACCTCCATGTTGTCAGTGCAGAGCCCCTGATGTGAGGATGGATCCCACGAACTGTGAGATCATGCCCTGAGCTGAAACCAAGAGTCGGATGCTTCATGGACTGAGCCACTCAGGCGCCCCAGACAGACTAGACTTTAAAACAAAGACTGCAACAAGAGACAAAGAAGGGCACCATATAATAATACAGGCAATAACAACATTCATGTTCTTCATCCACACCTTTGTCTCATGTGTAAAGGTCAAAGCTGACAGAAGACGGTGATAAACTGAATTAGAAAAGTAGACCTGGTGAAGGGCCATGTGTGATAAATAAAAGAAAGAATTCTCAAGGGAAAAAAAAAGAAGGAAGGAAGGAGCAGAAGGAAGGAAGAAAGAAAAATTCCCTGGGTAAAAAAAAACAAGGGAAAGGATGTTAAGATAGCTGGACCACCCAAGAAGTCACTAATGGATAGGAAAAAGTCTATAAACATACATAGATCAGAAGCAAAATTAACACACAGAAAAGCTTGATGGGTAAGGAATAAGATGACCTTAGTTTTACTGTAGTTTTGTGGGAGTTTTTTGTATTTTACTTTTTATCATTGTGTTTCTGTTTCTCTGCCCCCTCCAACTGCCAGGGCCCTGACTTTCCCTGACTTGTAGAAATAATTCTTTTCTCAACAGTTGTTCTTTGACACTGGTTTCTTATGCTAGGAAAGTTCAAGAAGTCAGAAACAATAAAAAACATAACTGAAGTAAAAAAAAAAAAGCATAAAGGCAAGAATAAATGTCTTTAGATAAAAGCGAATTAAAAAAAATCGTTGCCTACAGAATTTTATTTCAAAAAAAAACATTAAAGGAAATTATTTGGGCTGAAGTAAATGAAAATCATATAGAGACTCTGATCTTTAGGGAATAATGAGGAGCATCAAACTCGCAGACATCCAGGTAAATATAAAGGACTTTTTCCTGTAAGTACATTTGAAACCCTAGATCATATTTAAAATGAAAGCTATGTTTATTTCTTATGGCATGTTTTTACATAGATGTAATCCTTCTTAAATCTAAGGCATAAAAAATGAGGTGGGTGATAAATGGGCTTAAACCAATGTAATGGTTGACATTTTACTTTCAGTAAAGCAATATTCACTCTAAATACATTGAAAATCTAAGAATGCATATTGTAACGACACAGATTTGAAGCATGCCGGGAAACATCTTTTGCAGTAACAATATGAGTAAGGCACTAAAAAGGTCATCACTTGCCCCCCCCCTGCTAAATCATAAGAGATAGGATAACACATACCAAGGAAGGCAGATACAAAGTAAGTATATGACCATCTCCCCTCCCTAGGAAATGTAATTAATGCTAGCATTCTTTTCTACTCAACTGGGAAGCCGACTCAGGATTTTAGACACAGTGCTCTCCAGAAACACAAGCCATCACTAGGAGGTGTCTCTGGAGATGAAAGCGATTTACTTTTCCTCCTGAAAACACGACGAGGACTCAGACTGTACTTTTGAGCACGCCAGCAGCTGCGCGCCTAGTACACATATGGGGATACACGTGTTGCGGGGAACGGAAGCCAGGACATGTCTTATGGCGCAGGTGGCCAGATTGCCAGTTCACCTCTGGATGACAGACGTTCTCCAGCCAGAAGGTGCTGTCTGTCCCAGCAATGCCGTTGACATGGCTCAAGTGCTTTCTCCAAGAGCCGCTCCTCAGTACGAGAGTGCTCCCGTGTCTGTAGAGTCCACAAGGCAGAGCACAAATATTTACAATGGCTTTCAAACGTTTGTTCAAGAAACACTGGAGTGAATGCTTCCTTTTTCATAAACTGTCAAACAACAGATGGTAACATCCAATAATCCCAACCTGGGCAACGTTCGAACCAGTCACTCAAAGATGACCCATTAAAAATCATTTATTAGCCTCCTGAGTCTTTCTCTTAAAAGTGTCTTCCTTCTGCTAAATTTACAACATTGTATTCATTCTTTAGTGTTAATATTTTTTTCCCCTTAATTCTGCAAGATAGACAGTGAGACAGAAAGCAATTTTCAGCAGAGAGCCATTTAAATCAAATACATTTCATTCCTTTTTGTCTCTAGTGGGAGAAGAGCCCTGATTTTCAACACAGAAGACCTGGCAGAAAGCAACAGGGTCTTATTAAATTGCCTGCTGGGCTTATTGAAACCTTTGCAATTATTATAGAGCTAATCACCACTCTCATTTGGTTGGTAAAGACAACAGACATTTATTGTATCTACCATGTTCCAAGCTCTCCGAGCATGGTGCTCAACAGTGTATGAGAGACGAGATTTCAATACGGGTGATGTGGGATGGGCAATTCAAACAACTCCCCTACCGACAGTGTAAGAACCTTTGCTATGAATCAGTCACACTCCCCCCCAAATACGCTGGGGTTTAAGAATGTATATATGTATGTGGGGCGCCTGGGTGGCTCAGTTGGTTAAGCGGCCAACTTTGGCTCAGGTCACGATCTCGAGGTCCGTGGGTTTGAGCCCCGCGGCGGGCTCTGTGCTGACCGCTCAGAGCCTGGAGCCTGCTTCCGATTCTGTGTCTCCCTCTCTCTCTGACCCTCCCCGTTCATGCTCTGTCTCTCTCTGTCTCAAAAATAAATAAACGTTAAAAAAAAATTAAAAAAAAAGAATGTATATATGTATGCATACATTTGTAAACCTGAATGGCTTGTTTGGAAAACTTCCTTTTTGCTCTGGATATTTCATGAATGCTGTGGCTTCAGTGATCAACAAGCATTGACTTTGACACTTTTGATTGACTATCAATTAGTTTTCAGGGAAGCCAAGTTTTAGATACAGTTCTCAGTAAAATAAATAAATAAATAAATAAATAAATAAATAAATAAATAAATAAAAAATAAAAAAAATAAAAATAGTGCATTAGAAGCATTAAAATATCCTGCTTTGGACCCATGTTACCTGTTCGCGGAGTGTGGGGGAGATTGTAAAATCCAATCACAGTAGTGTGCCTTTGACAAGACTTAGGGAAAAAAGAAATCACCTTCCCAGGGGCACTGAAAACAAGGAAAGACGGATCCAGAATGGGGATTTAGGATCTTGATAATCTGTACAGCCAAGCCTATTAGTTCATTATAATTCACCTTATAGGTTTCATAGATTTCATTGTACTTGACTTACATTTTGACCTTTAGCGATAGACTTAACTTCTACTTACTTAACACTTAAGAGACTTTAGTTGGAAAAAAAAGTTTGCTTTTCAAGTTGGAACTTAACTATTCCATCAGATCTTACTGATGTTACACAAGATAGATGTGCATCTGTGTGTGTGTGTGTGTGTGTGTGTGTGCATGCACAGTCACATCTATTTCTCTCTGCCCCAAGAAGACCATCTAGTCTTTAATGGGATTGCTGGTGATAATGACTTTTCTATCCTTCTCAGCTGTTGGCTTAAACATGAGTTATCCTAAAATTGCATTCATTCAATTATTTCATTCAGTATTCACTCTGGCATTCATTTAAACAAATAATTATTTTCAGTAGCTCCTACATACCATACACAGTTCTGTGTAATGGGATACAAATATTAAACCATATGTGATACACTGAAACTTATATCCTAACAGTAGAGACAGAAATTAAACAGACATGTGATGCGAGATATAACATATACAACCAAGAAAAATATAATATGGCAAATGAACAGAGAGAGATTGCAAAGGAGTCAGGGAAGTCCTTTCTCAGATGAGGATTTAAGCAGAGACCTAAATTCCATGACCCTGATGCAGAGAGTCTCTGTCTGGGAGAACTTTCAAGTGCAAAAGCGTCAAACTTCTGTTAGCACATCTAAGAAGCTGCCGGAAGATGGGATATTATGTGAAAGCCTAAGCACTGCGAAGAGGGACAGAAGACCGGATTTCCACAACTACTGTTTGTACACAGGCCTTGTAGATAAAGACTTGGATTTTACTCCAGGGATGATTGGTAGGCGTTGGAAGGCTTTCCAAGAATTACTCTGCCTGGTCTGTAGTGAAGAGAGTACTAGTGAATGATACTGGAAAAGCAACAGTGATAAAAGTGAAAAGAGAGAGATTTGGTATGAGGTCATTTTGGTGCCTAGATTCTCACCCCACAACTCTAATCACAGAACTGTAAATAATGATGATGATGATGATGATGCTACCACCAGGAAAAGTATTCTGGAAGAAGCAAATGTCGATTGAGTCACTGATACTTTGCACTGTCCTAAGTGTAAAATCGTGGGAAATTACCCCATGATACCAGGAATTAGGTACTATTCTTAGACCCATTATTTAGTGGGAAGTTTGAAGTTCAAAGACACTTAATACCTTGCCCAAAGTTGAACATCTAGTAAGCGGTGGGGCCAGGCACTGAATTTAGTCAACCCAACCCAAATTACATTTCTGTTGTCAATTCAAAAGGCATGCCCTAAAGGCCACAAATTGGAACCCGTGCGTCTCCTCACCAGGCTTTGAGCTGCCTGAACAAAGAGGACAATACGGACCAGTTGGGCAGTGGTTAATAAAACCCTCCCTTTCTTCTCAAACGTGTCCAGCTTGATCCTCAATTATATGCCCACTGTGTCTGAAGCTCCTGAGGCTTTTTTGTTGCTGTGGTCGGTTCTGCGTTGTCCTACCCAAAGATGCAGTACAACTTTCAGTGTGCCTCTGAAAGTGGAGAAATGTCTCCATTTGCAAATATCTCTCAGTTCCTCCGCTCCTGCATCTGCAGCGGCTCACGGATGAAGGTTTGCAGAGAGAGTTGTACTAGATTTGTTCAGACCACCTAATTCTGTTATCTCAACATTGAAACAGTGAAATCTGTTTGCTTCTAAATTATAATAATGCTTACTACCCCAGGAAAAGCATTCAAACAGGGAGCTTTGCCAAACATCTCATCGCACACACCAAAATATTCTCTAATAACAGGGGGGAACCCAGCAAACAGATTGTCTGCTTTTCCTCAACCTCTAGCACCTCACACAATGAACAGGAAATGGCAGAACAGAACAACTACCAACAAAATCTATGCGATTATACACAAATATGAAATGATGTGTATATCTTAGCAGAGGGTGATTGCCCCTATAGAAAGTTAATTTACTCTTGAAACAAGTACATTCTCACTATGTGCATGTACCCAGTGCTTAATTTTACAAATTCTAATAAACATAATCACCTACAGAAGCCCTTCTATTTGAATTCCTGAAAACAGAAATTTAGGATAAAAGATAACTCTGATGGTATTTTTTCATTCCTAAGCTAAAAAAAATATTTATATTGACTTTTTACATGCCCTTAGCATTTCATTCGTTGTGATATTGACGGGAGCATCAAATAAAAGAACAGTATTATTAGAATGATAGCAAACACATGTGCAAGAGTTGAAATAATTTGTGCAGTTAAAATAACAAATACATTCACACCTCGAAAATACCAAGAAGGGATAATACTGGATGAGTTTGAAACGGTCACATTTTCCCCCCATATTACGAGTCCTTCAAAACGTGGCGTCTGCTCACGCGTGGGAGTTCATTGACAGCTTGTTCTGAGTGGAGGTTTCGTTGACTCACCATTCAAGCTGTCAATGCCGGTGTGACCCGCGTCCTGGAGCTTCAGAAACAGACTTGCCAGCTCAGAAACGAACTGGCATTCTGTGAACACGGCGTCATAACCAAAACCTCAATCACACAAGAGGGAAATGAGCCAGAACTCCACATGTCGATGGCTACGTTTTCACTTCTGGGCACAGATCACACTTGAAAGAAAAGTGTAATTAAATGCTCTTCAGTTGAAAGAGTTTAGGGGTTCTATGATCATAAAACATTTAGTTTATTAAGTGGTCAACAGGGCACAGTATTTCGCTAGAGCCCATTAACAGAGAAAAGACAAAAAGACATAGACGGCTTCCAGTCTAAGACGGACACATGGACTTACGTTGGCCAGGGAATAACAAAAACTAAACACAGGTACCTACCATGCAAACTGAAGTGTATGGACGTCTATGTTCAGTTAGCTGTATTTTCCTTTTAAGCATTTTTTAAAATTTTTAATGTTTATTTATTTTTGAGAGACAGACAGAATGCGAGTGGGGGAGGGACAGATTGAGAGGGAGACACAGAATCCGAAGCAGGCTCCAGGCTCCGAGCTGTCAGCACCGAGCCCCAGACGGGGCTTGAACTCACGGGGTGTGAGATCATGACCTGAGCCGAAGTCGGATACTTAACCGACTGACCCCCCAGGCGCCCCTCCTTGTAAATGTTCTTAACCCAGAAAAATATGCACTTAATTTTTACAGATTTTTTTAGTGCTCCCGAAGCATCTACAAATCTAAAGTTTCTTTTCTGTTGCCATTCTCTAACCTGATGCCAAAGTGGGCTCATGAAAAACCTATTCACACAGCTGACGTCCCTGTTGGCTGTGACCATAAAGAGACGGATTTGGAAAAGGCCGGGGAGCCCCAGAAGCAGCTTTGGCAAGGATATTCCATTACTGCCCATCCGAATCAGTCGCAGAAGTCCACACAGACCTGAATTAACTCTGAGCACAAATCATCAATGCTATATGTAAATCAGGCATTGGCTGGCACGTTTGGTAACACGTCTATTTTAAATGCCCATTTTATTTAGATGCATAAACATGGAGACAGTGTGTGAATACGCTTTATCCAGCGAAACAAAACACCACAAATTGGTAACCAATTGCATGTGCAGTATAACCCTGTTACGAAGTGTTCAGCTCACTTTTGTATTAGTCCTACATTTCCTGGCCCAGGGCGCCTCATCCTGAAAAGCTGACATGCCACTCGGTCCTAACCTTGGCCTGTACGTTTGCACCGAAATAACAAATTGTGTTCCCTGAGGACTGACCTCATTTCCCACAATGCACTTTGGTCACCAGGGCAACCGGACCAGGAAATGTGGATAGTCCAGCTTAACTATTCCCACTGATAGGAAAACGAGAACCTTCTTTTGCCCGATCATTAGTGCCATATGATGACAACATCCTTTCTGTCAAGAGATGAATATAGAGATCGGTTAGGAGCTGTATCGATCGTGATGTAAAAAATGTCGCTGAAATGGTGACACTGTGCACTGATGAAACGTTGCAGCAAGAAGAGAAGTCAAGGTCTCCTTCTACCACGTGACACGTTTTAGAGAGGAGAGGACTGAGGGCTAGGAAGGGAGAGACTACTAGGACTGCAGAGCTAATGAGGGCAGGTCTATACTCACCCAAGAAAGGAGACCAGGAAACAGAGAAGCCCCAGAAACGCATATGTACCAGATATAGAAACTATGGGGACACGTGAATGCTAGGGATGTGTGGGCAGGTATCTATGTATGGAGCATATGCAATACAGGTGTCACCTGTATTAGTGTGTCATTAGGAAATAGGGTGTCAAAAAAGATAAATGACTGTCCCAAGATTGCATCCTTAGTAAGACTCGGATAGTACAAAGATTTACCATTCATTTTCTGTGTCAATTGGGGCAAAACTGACCAGGTGTTTGGACACACACAACTCTAGATGTTGCTGTGAGAACATTTTTTTTACATGCGATCAATATTTATAATCAGTCAGTTGGGTAAAGCGGATTACCCTCCACAATTTGAGTGCACCCTTATCCAATCATTACATGGCCTTAGGAACACAGACTGAGGTTTCCTGAAAAAGAAATTCTGCCTCAAGGCTGTAACAGAGGAATCCTGAGTTTCTAACCTGCCGGCCCTCACTGAGGTGTTGAGACGCAAAACTGCAACAACTCTCACCTGAGTTTCCAACCTGCCTTACATTGTGCGGACGTGCTAGTCCCCACCATCGTATAAAGTCAACCAGTATCTCTCTTTCTCAATCTCTCCCCCCATGTCTCTCTTCCTCTCTGTCTCTCCATCTCTCTCTCTCTCTCTCTCTGTCTCTTCCTTTCCCTTTCTCCTCTCTCTCTTTCTCACCCTCCCTTTCCCTCCCTCCCCCCCTCCCTCCACCTCTCTCTCTCCAGTTTCTGTCTCTCCCCCCATCTCTCTCTTCCCCTCTCTCCCTCCCTCTCCCACTCTCTCTTCCTCTCTCCCTCGTTCTCTCTCTCCCTCCCTCTCTCTTTCCTCCCTCTCTTCCTCTGTCCCTGCCTCTCTCTCTTCCTCTTTCTCTCTTCTCTCTCTCTGTCCCCTTCTCCATCTCTCTACCTTCTCTCTCTCCATCCCTCTCTCTTCCTCTCTCTATCCCTGCCTCTCTCTTATCCTCTCTCTCTCTCTCTTTCTCTGCCTCTCCCTCTCTCTCTCCCCTCCCATCCCCCACCCCCATCCTTGACCCCCCTCCTCCCTGGAGAAGTCTGGATAACACACAGGGAATGATAGGAATGTGTTAGCAATCAATATATTGTGACTGCTAGCTAACCAGAATGGACTCCAGTCTTAGTTCCTGGGACTCCTAAAGACTTTCTTTCATACCAAGCCTTCCCCTTCAGTGTTTGATTGTGGGTAGACTGGGGTCCTGAAAAACTGAAGTCATTTAATAATCTATACGACCAAAGTGTTACAACCTTTGGTTCCAGAACGGAAAAACAAACAAACAAATAAAACTGCTTTGACTCTTCAAATGTCTCTTATAGGTCAGGAAAGTAACCTCACACAGTCTTAATTTCTTCATTTATGAAATGGAACTGTTCACAGCACTCATATATAAAATACTGTAATGGAGATCTGCTGTTTAACACATGCCTGTTAAGAATCTAAAATAGAAATATATTCACTGCATTACTAGGATTTAAACTCAGATTCTTAAAGATACGAGTGATGCTGACTTGCGGGGGGGGGTGGGCAGTGGAGGAAGAGAGAAAAGAAAGACAAAAAATGAAAGAAAGAAGGAAAGGGAGAAAGAGAGAGAGAAATAAGGAAGGGAGGAAAGAAGAGAGGAAGAGAGAGAGAGAGAGAAAGGAAGAAGGAAGTAAAGAAAGAAAAGTTAAGAAAAATCTAAACACAAAACTGAATTTTCTGCTCTTGAATGTTCTTGGAGAGAGAATGTTTAGCATTTTTAAGCTAAATGCTTACTGAAATGTTCTATATCATATTATGTTATTATACTATATTATACTCTATTGAAATAAATGCTCAATAATATAGGTTGCATCCGTACATAAATGCCTCAGCTTGTGTATTCAGTATACACAGCACTTAGTGATTCGTAATGAACGGAACATTGAAAATACGCTACGACTGCTTTTGTCCTTCTTATTTCCGCAAAGGAACTTTTTTTAAAGCTACACTATTCCTTCCACAAGTGTCTGTTTTTTCTGTCCTAGCCTGTATCGTGTTAACCTCTGACCATTTTAGGTTCATGCTGATGCAGCACCCACTGTATTTTCCACTTTTAAAAAATCTGCTGAGGACCTTTATTTCATGCCGCACACGCAATGAGAGTTAAAGGTCAATTAACTGCATCGTTCACACCCAGTGGTTTCTCACTGAGAGTACTCAGATACAAAGGGAGTGAACAACTCTCTCTCGGTGAGGCTCAGTGCCATTACCGTCTAAAGAGCAACGAGGATGATAGCTTAGTCGCTGCTAAATTATAATATTATGCTTAACAGAGACAAGAGCACAATTAAGGATTTCAAAGAACACTGTCAGTAGACCTGGATGCAGAAAGGATACAAGCGTATCCCAATGATCACAGTTAATTACTTGAGCATTAATACTAGCATCGTTAAAAGAGTCAACATTTATCTCAAAAGCTAGAAACGCAGCATTTATGACATGGCCTTCACCTGTCAACTTTCTATGGCTTTCCCCAACGTCTGAAGCTTCTGTTCACACAGAAATTCTCTCTCTCACCTCTCCCCCGCCGCACACACACACCAAAAACCGTGTATGCATGTGTACATAGAGCCCCGTGCAAATGTACATGCCCTCCCACACAGATAACCCCATCCATATCCCCACTTTCTAATACACAAAACCCCACAACACACACATCTTCAGCAACATGCACACCCCCATGCACACATACCCCCTGTTCACATAGCCCCCACTCACTTCAAAGCAGAAAGAATGATAAAGGAATCACATTTTAGCATTCATGCAAAACTCATCAAGGTTCAAAGACATTGCTTATAAAATTCTATGTAAAAATCACATGCATATTTTAAAAATCTCCTTCCAGGAGTAAAACGTTTGAATGTAAGTAAACCATAGAATCTTCTCTCCCTACACACGGTGAATAAACTGTTCCCTATGAAAGAAGGAAAACAGTCAAAAATAAACAAAAACAATTCAGTGAAAACCTCGTGAAAATCAGGAACAGCCCACAAAGGCAAGATTACCAACAGACGTGACACTCCTCAAAGAAACACAGGCATCTGCTGATGCGAGAAACTGAAGAATTTATCAGAGCACAAGAAGCTCCCGATTTCATCCTCACTTCTCAGAAAGAATTCTGGTTCAAACCGTTTTGGAAATTCATCGCCAGTGTCCTCAAATCTAGAGAGAAAAGCAGAGTTCCTGGGGGTGGCTGGTTAACAAGAAAGACCTGAAGAACAAGAGAGGTTGACTCAATCTGACGGAATTAAAAATTCCTGACTTTACACTCAGCTGATTGATCAGAAACGGAGGGTATCCCCAACCGGGGTAAAACAAACACCAAGGCCGAGGGAAACTTTTTAGAGTAGATTTCATGAAATATGTACAGTAAAGAAAAGAACCCTGGTCTTGTCTCTCTCCGACACACACCCCCACGCACACGCGTGTGCAAAGCCACAGAGTCTCACATGAGATTCATCTTCGAAATAGAGAAATTTCACGTTTGTTTAATAAGTATCCCACCCCGTATTGAGACGCTGGACAGATTTCATATCTACACAAGTAAGTCAAAGCCCTGAAAAACTGTATCTATCTCTCAAGAGAGATGTGAGGAATCCAGGACAGAATAAAACATTATTCTGGCAACAAAAGAATTTATCCTACATGTAATTTTCACATTACTGATGACTTTCCTAATATCATGAATTAAATAAAAAATCATCCCAAGAAAGAAATAATAATAGATTGCAATGAGAAATTGCCAAGTTAATAATTCTAAATGATACCATTGCAGAACTGGCAATGAACAGTATGAAAATTATAGAACTGACACAGAGAAGGATTTTGAGGTGATCAAAATGAATTTAAGATAGAAAAGACAATTAGAGAGAAGTTAATAGTCTGATATTAGAATAATCGTTATCACTGAAGTTAAAAACTCTTAAAACTGCCCAGAGTGAGAATTACTGTGTTCTAGGGCATTTCTTTCCTTTTTTTTTTTTTTTTTTTTTAATTTTTTGAGGCCCCTCCTTACTCTTTCCACAGCGGCTGCACTAATTTACATCCCCACAGATACTGCACAAGGGTTTTTTCCTCCACATCCTTGTCGACACTTTTTACTTGTGTTTTTGATCTTAGCCATTCTTGAAGTTGTAAAGTGATTTCTCATCGTAGTTTTGATTTGCATTTCCCTGATGATGAGTGATGCTGAGCGTCTTATCATGGGTCTGTTGGTCACCTGGATATCTTCTTTGGAGAAATGTCTGTTTGTGTCTTCTGCCTATTTTTTAATTGGGTTATTTGGTTTTAGGTGTTGAGTTGTACACACTCAGTGTATATTTTGGATACTAACCCTTTATCGAATATGTCATGTGCATATATATTTTCCCATTCAGCCATTCAGTAGGCTGACTTTTCTTTTGGTTGTTGTTGGTTTTTTTGTTTGTTTATTTCCTTTGCTGTGCAGAAGCTTCTTATTTTGACGTTTTCCCAATAGTTTATTTTTCCTTTTGTTTCCATTGCCTCAGGAGACATATCTAGAAAGAAGTTGTTACAGGTAATGTCAGAGACCTTACTGGCTATATTCTTTCCTAAGAGTTAATGGCTTCAGGCCTTTCATCCATTTAGAGTTTATTTTCATGTATGGTGTGAGAAAGTGGTCCAGGTTTACTCTTCTGTGTGTCGCTGTCCAGTTTTCCCAGCACCACTTGCTGAAGAGACTGTCTTTTTCCAACTGGATATTTTTCCTGCCTTGGAAGATTGACCATGTAAGTGCGGGTTTATTTCTCAGCTCTCTATTCTGGTTTTTTGGTGCCAGTACCATACTGTTTTGATTGCTATGGCTTTGTAATATATCTTGAAATCTGGGATTGGGATGCCTCCAGCATTATTCTCCTTTCTCAAGATTGCTTTGGCTATTTGGGGTCTTTTCTGGTTCCATACAAATTTTAGTATTATTTGTTCTGTTCTATGAAAAAAAATGTTTTTAGTATTTTGACAGTGGTTGCATTGAATCTATAGGTTGGACATTTTAACAATACTAATCCTTCCAATCCATGAGCGTGGATATCTTTCCATCTGTGTCGTCTTCATTTCCTCCATCAACGTTTTATAGTTTTCAGAGTACAGGTCTGTCACTCTTTGGTTAAGTGTATTCCTAAACATTTTATTATTTTATTTTTGTTGCAAAGGTAAATGAAACTGTTTTCTTAATTTCTCTTTCTGATACTTCAACGTTAGTGTGTAGAAACGTGACTGAATTCCGAGTATTAAATATGTATTCTAAAAATGAAATCATTTTTTACTTCTAACAGCTTTTTGGTGGAGTCTTTAGGGTTTGCTATGTATCGTATCATGACACAAAGAAAACAGGGATGCTAATTCAACAGATATATACAGCATTATATGTAATGCAACATTCTTTACAGCATCCAAGATATGAAGCAACCTGAGTGTCCTTCACCATAGGGATATATACATTCACTATAGGAATGAATATATACATATATACATGTATATGTATATACCCATGTGTGTGTGTGTGTGTGTGTGTGTGTGTGTGTGTGTGTGTGTGTGTGTATGAATACGGTGGGGGGAGAGACAGACAGAGACAGAGACAGGAGAAGCACTACACATATTACAGAGCCACAAAAAAGGGATGGGCTTTTGCCATTTGTGGCAACACTGATGGGCCTAAACTACATGGAATGAGTCAGCCTGACAAAGACAGATTCCACATGATTTTACTTATATGTGAAATCTAAAATAAATGAAAATAGGTCAACAAATAAAAAGCAGAATGAGACTTATACACAGAGAATAAACTGATGGTTGCCAGATGCAAGAAGGGTACAGGAATGGGGAAAATGGGTGAAGGGGAGAGGGAGGTACAGGCTTACAGTTGTGGGATGACTAAGTCCCAGGGATGAAAGGCACAGCCCAGGGACTACAGTCAAGGAGCCTGTAATAGTGCTGTGTGCTGACAGACAGTAGATAAACCTGTGGGAGCACAGCGTACGGACAGAGATGTTGAGTTACTATGTTGTACATCTGAAACTAATGTAACATCACAGGTCAACTATACTCAAACAAACAAACAAAAATAATAATAAAATAAAGAAATTATTTAAAAATAACTCTCAGGGCACCTGGGTGGCTCAGTCGGTTGAACACGGGACTTTGGCTCAGGTCATGATCTCATGGTTCGTGAGTCTGACCCCCACATTGGGCTCTGTGCTGACAGCACAAAGCCTCATTAGGATCCTCTGTCTCCCTCTCTCTGCCCCTCTCCCACTCATTCTCGTTCTCTCTATCTCTCTCAAAAACAAACAACAACAACAAAAATTAGTAACTCTTAAAAATGGATCAAAAAGATGTTCAGAATATTTCAGGGAATTTTTTTTTAAAGAATAAAGAGCAGAATATGAGTTCTGAAACAACAAAGTATATTGTAGAAAAAGTTGAAAAATTATCTTCTAGAAAAAGTATGTAATATATTCACATTAAGATATGAAACATCAAAAATGAAGAATAATTTTTCTTCAGTTATCCAAGCCAAAAAATCAAATCCCCTAAAAACAGTGAAATTTAAGCAGCTTGAGAATTTTCCAAAGTGACAAAGAAAACAAGAAGTCAGCAGACAATGTCCCAAATTTCTAAAGAACAGAAATTATGCCCTGAAGATATACCTGGCCAAGACACTGTTCATGTAGAAAGAAAACAAAAACAATGGAAGCATTCTTAAATATGAAAAAAATTACTAATACAACTACCATGAGTCTTTTACAAACACACACATACATTGAACCAATTAAAAATTAAAGAAAATAGTGAAATCAGGCATCATGGAAAGAACCATGTTTAAAGAGCCTGAAGAGAAAATTTAGTACAAATAACAACAAGCACTGAGAACTCATTGAAAAACTGAATGTAATTATTATTGCAAAATGTTATAAGATTAAAAACATAACGTGATTCATAAAATTGGGAGAGATAATAATTGGCTATCTTCTCAAATTTTCATATTAAGTAGTCAATCTATACGGTACAATATTAAATTACACAATTAAATATGCATTATAAAACAATGGCTTTAACTTAATAATATTTTTGCAAACTCCTCATTAATCTTAATTGAATCTTTAAAAAATTATCTGAATTTCTTCAACTGCTTTGATTTCCACTTAAATTTTATTTTCTTAAATGAAAATACATATTTAATATTTTAATTAACTACACATGCATATTATAATCCATTTTCATAACTACACTTGTCACTTTAGTTAACCAATCAATCTTCTATCTATCCCTTTTTCCACGTGCACATATGCCTATAAAGATATCTAGACTGATAATTTTCTGATCTAAACCAGTTTATTTTGAATAGGACAGTATGTTAGCTCCGTGTTACTCAACCTCATTTTTACCAAACATACCTTATTTTTGCCACAGGGAGAAGAGGGTTAGAATAATGGGAATAAATCATGTCACAGGTGAAGAGCCTGAATTATACCAAGGAACTTGGACTTTGTGTCTTATGTTACCACAAAATTGATGACCTTTCTTCGTGATTTCAAATATGTAAGACAGCAGAAAAGGTAAAGAGAAATACTGTGTAGGTACGTGTGGATGTGGGTGTGTGTCAGAGAGAGAAGGAGACAGCGACAGGTGGAGACAGTCAGAAACAGAAAGACACAGAGAAATAGAGAGAATGAACATGTGAGAATTATTTAATTGGAAGAGTCCTTAGACTCTTATAGTTTCTATTGAGGCATATTCTTTAAATTATGAGTACCCTTTTCCTTAAGACTGTACCTTTCCTTCAGGTCCCCTTCTGACATCATTTTCTGTGGTTCTAGTAACTCATGCTTAGTATTTTGTGACTGGCCCTCTATTCCCATTTCTTATAGCAGTGAGTTTTTGCTAATGCATTAAGGTTCAAACCCCAGGAGAAAATTTTGCCATTAAGTCCCATAAGGACTTATCAAAGGTTCTAGTTTTAAAGAATATGTTACAGAATTTTGTTAACATACCTCTTTCTGGATTTGTGATGGAGGCACAGATTAGGAATGTGAGTGCTACAACCATGTAAAAGTTGAATTAATCTTGAAAAACAACGTGTGGACTTTACTGTGGTGAACCTGCTTACAGTCCTTCACCCAACTTATAATTTTTAATTTTTAAAACATTTTAATTTATTTCTGAGAGACAGAGAGAGACAGAGTGGGAGCAGGGGAAGGGCAGAGAGAGAGGGAGACACAGAATCTGAAGCAGGCTCCAGGCTCTGAGCCATCAGCACAGAGCCCGACGCAGGGCTCGAACCCACGAACCGTGAGATCATGACCTGAGCCGAGGTGGGATGCTTAACTGGCTGAGCCACCCAGGTGTCCCTCCTTCACCCACTGTATACAATAACATCAAAGAATCTCTTGTTTATGTTTGTGTGTCATCAGTAAAATTAAACTTTATTTTACATTCCATCTTCTCATCTGAACAAAGCTCTTTGAAACAGAACAGACTGTTTCAAACATCTTTTGGATAAATTAAACTCTTTTACTCATCATGGAACAGAACAAGAGCAGAGAGTGTAGACCATTTTAACTATTTTAGAGCAAGAAATTGGTATCCAGAAATTCTGGAGTAAATAAAGTTTGACGTTACCAAAGAAAGAGGTCAGACCGTATTAGGGGAAATGAAGCGTTATGATACGTAAACGTAATGAAAGTTGATGACTGGAAAGAGGAACATGGATAATATAGCTTAAAAAGCCCACAACAAGTTTCTATCATCATTAGAGAATCAGAAAAATCCAACATCTATTTCAAACAGTTTGTGAATTATAATAGTGGAGTCTATCCCCTTAGTCAACTTCCAGAAAGCCCTTTCCTGAAGTCTAAGTAAAACACTCCTCTCATTGTTTCTGTATCACCTGCTTTGGGCACTCCTAAGGAAAGTGGCACAGATAGGGCCGTGCCCTGCTGGTTGGAAGACTGGCAGGGGAACCTCTGGCATCCTGCTTCAAGGCAGAGGCATTTGAGGCCAACAGAGGTACACCTTCTATGAACACGGAAGCTTAACAATCAGGCAAGTCTAATGCGGCCAGACCTCGGGGTCAGAAGATTCGCACTTCTTCCTGACATGCTGGAGCTGGAACTGAATGCCAAAGAATGTCTCTATAATTAGAAAACAACTTAATTGTGATTTACAGGCACCCGACAGGCTGACACTTGATCTCGCCTGACTCTTTTACTGGCTTAATGTTTCTCTCTATGTCCCGAGAGACAGACAGAGAGAATTCAAATGGAAGGTTTCGCTCACAGACTGTAGACTCTCAAAGTTGCTAGGCTTTCCTATGTACCCACGCTTTATTTTTATTCAGTCGTCAGATTTTATCATTTCTGTCACATAAAGTGAGTTGCGGTGAGATATTTTGAGGACTGTTGACATGACAAAACTTATTAAACAAGCTTGCTCCAGTGAATGTAGTAAAACTAGTCAAGAAGGGACTCGAGGTTCAGAAATGTTCCCTGATGCACAGACTCTGAAGATGGGGGTCTAGGTGATGAGCCTCCAGTTTGGAAATATGCAAAAGTGATAAAGAGCACAGAGATAATGCTAACGGTTTGCCTTGCGACTATTTGAGAAAATGAGAACACAGTTCTCGCACAGAATCCAGCCTGTTTCCTCATCATGTAATAGAGTATGGCTGCTGTGACCTTTCACACATACTTCAGGGTTACTCTGCTGGGGTAAGAGAAGCACAATTCAAAAGAAGTAAAAATAACTCTATATATTCAACCACTCGTCACTGAGAAGGGCCGACGCATGGGACATGATGACATCCAAACAGCCAGTTCCATCTGGCACACACATACAATGAACTAAGAGAAGATGTGATATGTTAGTGATATGACTTGGAAAACCAGAGTAATACTGCAGAAATCTTAACTTTATGGATGGAGAGACAAACTCTACAGAAATCTTAATTATGGACAGAGAGACAGAGAGACAGAGAGAGACAGAGAGAGGGAGAGAGGGGTGTGTGTGTGCAAGTGGGGGATGATGGGAGAGATAACAAACAGTCTTTGTTGAAGTCAAGGCTTTAAGACACAGTTTGGGGACATCATGGAACTCAAGAACACCATCTCTTATAAACTGGAGCCCTGAGATAGATAGATAGATAGATAGATAGATAGATAGATAGATAGATAGATAGATAGATAGATTTACGCTCCTGAGTCTTTTACGAGAAATTCAGACATGGGCCTTCCTGCTGCCCTACGCATCTCTTTCCCTGACTTTCCCTCTGATAGAAGGCCACCTGTGACCAGAGAAGGACTTCCTCAGGCTTTTTTTTTTTTTGAGGAATAATTATCCGCATCCAGCAGTCACTGATAATACCATGAATATTAAGAAGTTTAGAAACAAAGTTCAATTTTACATCATCAGTGTTATTAAAATACTCAGCAAAGTTTATACATTTTGTGAGAGCTTTCTAATGAACTTCCACAATGAGCCTGATGACTAACATTTTAGGCATTCCATATATTCCAGGAAATTGGGTTAAAATAATCATATAAAAAAATTCAGCCAACTTTAAATGTATCATGGTAATTATCTTAGTTTTAGCCTCAAACAGCAGGATTAAGGGTAGGGTTAAGTTATTATTGTTCTCTTGTGTATTTTTTGCTTATATTATGTTTTTAATTTTTGCTTCTATGTTTTTAATTTAAAAATGTGTTTGGATAAAGATTTATGTGTTTAATATAAAATCACATTGAATGAGGGATTTTTTTTTAAAGGATTCTTTGGGGCACCTGGGTGGTTCAGTCACTTAAGCGTCTGACTTCGGCTCAGGTCATGATTCCGTGGTTCTTGAGTTCGAGCCCCACGTTGGGCTCTGTGCTGACAGTTCGGAGCCTGGAGCCTGCTTCAAATTCTGTGTCTCCCTCTCTTGGCCTCTCCCCCTCTTACATTCTGTCTCTGTCTCTTTCTCTGAAAAATAAGTACATTAAAAAAAAAAAAAGGGTTCTATGAGCCAAACTTTTTAGGAAAGATAATTTTTTTTTCAGTGTGCTCCATTACCCCTGAATGCATATTTTGTTACTTTTATTTTTTTTAATGTTTTTATTTTACTTTTTGAGAGAGAGACAGAGCATGAGCAAGAGAGGGGCAGAGAGAGAGGGAGACACGGATTCAGAACAGGTTCTAGGTTCTGAGCTGTCAGCACAGAGTCCGACGTGGGGCTCGAACCCACGAACCAGCGGGATCATGACCTGAGCGAAAAGTCCTCCAATGCTTACCTGACTGAGCCACCCAGGTGTCCTTAATTTTGTAATTTTAAATGATGTTTAACTCATTTAAAGAAAATTGTAGGCACAAAGTGGAGTAGTTATTTCCATATCACCACGAAATATGTGGAGGACACGGAGGACTCACTGGTAAGGTCTAGGCTGTTCATGCCCACTAAGGACTCGGGCTAGGAGGGCAGGGGGGCACTGAAATCTAAAGGGACAAGCATGTCCTAGAGCTTGCTCCCCAAGTCTAGGTTGAGTCAACTTAGGAACCGGAACACTTCGTATGAGGTCCACCCAAAAGGCTGGCTGCCTTTGTGAAACGGGGCCCAAGTGCCATTGGCACTAACTGCTACATCACACCCTGTGGTCAAAGTCCTGTGTGTAAGTGCTTAGTGTAAGGACAGGGCCTTATGAGAGTGTTTATCATCTACTGTGCTAACATTCTTGAAGAAGTCTCGAAAGAATTCTCCCACGGCTGTCCAGAATGCCACGCTGAGTAGACAGACCTGTGCTCCGCTCAAGTTTACATTTAGGGGGACACGGCATGGGTGATACTGGAGGTAAAGCGGGTGACATAAACCACAAGAAACCCGAGACAGCACAGCGATCATGTTACTGTCTTCAATACGCAATAGTTTATTTTTACTTTTTTAACATTTCTTTTTGAGAGACAGAAAGAGACAGAGCATGATGGGGGAGAGTCAGACAGAGGGGGAGACACAGAATCCAAAGCAGGCTCCAGGCTCTGAGCTGTCAGCACAGAGCCTGACATGAGGCTTGAACTCATGGACCATGAGATCATGACTGAGCCGATGACGGAGCCACCCACACCCCCTACACAATATTTTTTTAAAATGTTTATTTTTGAGACAGAGAGACAGCACAGGTGGGGCAGGGACACAGAGAGGAGACACAGAATCCGAAGCAGGCTCCAGGCTCTGAGCTGTCAGCACACAGCCTGACGCAGGGCTCGAACTCACAAACTGTGACATCATGACCTGAGCCAAAGTCCAACACTTAATGGACTGAGCCACCCAGGTGCCCCAACACAATATTTTTTGAAGTCAAAATGACCGGTATTTGACCTGAAATAATTAACTTCCTCGGTATTACCTTTTAACTGCTTCCAATGCCCAAGCAGCAGGTAAGGAATTTACAACATAGGAATTTTATCCGACTGCAAAACATTTACCTGAAATGTATTTGGCAGCTGGGGAGAGGCTGGTTAATATTTACATAAATAATCAAGCACGTAATGTACTTTCTAAAATAGTTATATACAACTTTGTATCCTTATACTAATTATTTAATTTTATTGCATGTTGCTAACACCAGAGAAAATCTAGTAATGCCTGAAAATGCTAAAATGTGTTTTTCTCTAACTTCCTTGCTGTCGATGCCGTTTGCTGCACGACCAAAATCACCACCACCTCACGCTGACATACTGTAAAACAGAGCTTCAGTATAATTAAATCCAGAATGGGGTAAATGTTATTAACATTTTCTGTTACAGTACTCTAATGTGGAAAAATGTGTGGCAGTCAAATAGAAAAATAAGTTTGCAAGATCGTCTATTTAAAATATGTAAACGTGTTTGCGTGTGTTTCTGGTCTGTACAATTTCAGATTGCTCAGGGTTTGATAAGTCTTTGATAAAGGAGTAAGAGATTAATGTAACAGTCTTTCTGCTCTGACTTTAGAGAGCTGTGCACCTCATCTACATTAGGACCTAATTCTTCTAACCTTCTGGAAGGTTTTGCAGGGGTAGGATCATTGAGGCAGCAGGACTAAAAGGATTAACCAGGCTAGGATGCCACACTCAAATTCCTATTCAAAATACGTAACTGTTGCTTATCATTTGCTTTTTAACAGTGTAGGTGTGTGTGTGTGTGTGTGTGTGTGTGTGTGTGTGTGTGTGTGCGCGCGCGCGCGCGCATGTTTTAAATAGGGGTTGCAAGGAAAGAGGAGCAGGGCAAGGAAGGATATGTCATCACTGCTAATGAATCAACCTTGGCACCACTTTCTTCCACCTGTGTCCGATTATTACGCAAAGCCTTTCCCTGCAGAGATACTAATCGTTTCAGGTAACAGGTCTGGTAAGTGATCCCTGCCCAAATGGACTCCCAATTCAGGAATGGATGAATGGATGAATGAATGAATGAATGAATGAACAAATGAATAAAACAAAAGTTTAAAAAATTATTTTTTTAATGTTTATTTTTGAGAGAGACAGCCAGAGTACAAGCGGGGAGAGGCAGAGAGAGAGGGAGACAGAGAATCTGAAGCCGTCTCCAGGCTCCGAGCTGTCAGCACAGAGCCCGACGCGGGGCTCGAACTCATCAACTGTGAGATCATGACCTGAGCCAAAGTCGGATGGTTAGCCGACTGAGCCACCCAGGTGCCTCTTAAAAAATTAATTTTACTTTAAAAACTAAAAGCTATCCGAGTAGATGTGGATGTCACACAACATTCAGATCTGTTATGACACCCAAGCTACACAGTGCCCTGGGTACACACATACTACCTGTCACTTCGTTTTAGGGATCACATGTTACGTTCCCGACTCCACATCAAAGCTTACAGTTTGAAAGGCAATTTCTGTAAGTTTTTTTTTTTTTTTCTGAGAATTCACGGTCTCAACTTCAAACTAGTGACCATTCCTCAAAAGTGTTGTCACCGATATACGCTTTCACGATGGGACTCACTGCTCCCTACTCTGATCCTTCCCGAATGTGTTAAAAACGTGAAGGCCTTGTGTGAACTTCCTGATTCTGAACGGTGCAACCCGAATCGATTTGTTTGCTTTCTGCCGTGCCTTTTAATCTAAGCGACGCCCGTTCGTAGTGAAAGATGAGAGCAAAGGCTTCCCATTAGTCTTGCTAAGAGTCTTGCAATAGTACGTGACCTTAACGTATTATTTCACACGCGCATCATAGACTGAATATGTATTTTAACTGCCTTATATTTTCATTTTTCACCTAGAATTATACTGACTTCTTTTATGAATATCTTACCTTCTCTTTGTCATTAAAGCCGGTTTTCCTTCTGTAGTTTAGTTGCACTGTCTCAGTACACTCAGAGCCACCCTGGCTGTAAGCTCATGCCCTCTAGTTGGAATCTGAGGAACAGATTGCAATTTACCGGGAGACAAATTGAATACTCAAGGTGTTTGTAACACTGCACCCCACAGAGTATCCTGGAGGACATCCGCACTTCCACTCCTCAGTACGTAGCATACTAAAACCGTATTAATTGTTACTCCCCTGCAGGGAATGGAACCATTTAAGCACGTGGTAGAGAAGCCAACAGAAGGGTGTGTGTGAACGAAAATGGTTACTGCACACCTGCAAACACGTCGGCTTCCACGTTACGCCTCACAGAATTAGGTATAATTCCTCCAACCCCTTCACAGGCGAGAAAACTCACGGGCGGAACTTTCGAGAAAACTGCTCAAGTGAGAGACTGCTGGCCCTTGGCCGTCATGATCGGAACATGCCACCGTGTGATTCTGAACCCCATACGCTTGATGTGATGCGACGGTGACCCTGGTGACAACACTGACACGTTTTCAGTGCTCATTGCGTGCCTGCGTGATCCCACAAACTTCACATACACGCGTTCTCTCAGTCTTCAGAAATGTGCCGTAAAACTGACACACCAGGACTGACTCAGACAAGGGGGTACGAGGAGGTTTTGTGGGAAAGGCAACATTGAAGCTGAGCGTTGCAGCTTTATTAGGAGTTAGCCAAGTGAAATATATTCCAGTGAGAAAGTGCGATATAAAACTATTTCAACGATCCACAGGACATGGATGTGGCCAGAGCATAAACTCTGTTAGTATCCTACGTATCCTAATTTGCTGCTCTCTGCAAAATTAAAAAAAAAAAAAGAAAAGAACGCCAAGTTGGACGATTTATTTTTGAAGAAATTACACATTTTTCCTTTGCTTATTAATATATATGTTAATGTTGGCTTTGTTGTGTTTAAGATCATGCTCAGCGAAATGTGTAGTGAAGCTTAGTAAATTTTATCTTCTTTTTGAAATGAGAAAAGCTGCCCTTGCTGACTTGCTGTCCGCTTTGGTTTTCAACAAGCCATTAAACCCTCACAAAGATCCTGCTATGACTTCTCCTGCTTACTTTTGAGCCCTGGGATCTGAGCTGTTTGAGTCAAGCCCTTGCAAGAAATGATGGCTTAATTATCTCATCTACATAGTTTTTTTTTTTTTTTTTCAATCTCCCCCAAACTCTTTCCAAGTCTCTTGGCTGGTACCCTCTGTTGCACCTCCTCAGTCATCACTTAAATCTCTAGGTCATTCCGCCCTTTCCCAGTTGGCCACTTTCCAAAACAAAAGAAAATAAGAAAAGACATTGATACTGCATCAGCGGGATCTTCTGATTCACTGGCCATACATATAATACTAAAAGTAAGCCAATTTTCTAATTCTTGCTTTGATCCTGGGTGCATAGGTTTTCATTTAAAGTCACACTCCACCCACATCATATTAGATTGGGGTGAAAGCAAAGTTAAGTGTAAGTTCCTCAAAAGCAGGAGGCTTGATTCACGCATGTTTGGATCTCTAATATTTATCAAATATTTATAATGTGGCTGAGCTTGACTTGTGTTTTTTTTTTTCTCAGTTAATAAATACCCTTTGATATCCACAATTACTAAACGGTCCCATGACGATTTTGTAGGGCACATCATGACACGGTCTATGGTAGGATAAAATAAATGTTAGGATTAGGAGAGGCATCAAATACTAAGAAAGAATTTAGAGAAATGATCCCAGAAATTCTAAGCCAATTAGATAAAAATTTGTAAATTCTCTAAATTTTCAAAATTTACCAATTTTCAAACAAAAAGAAATTAAACGCTTAAAAATGAAATGCAATTCATAGGGCATAAAATGATTTTAACAGTTTTTAATAATATCTACCAACTTATTGTTGATCAAATGTAATTAGTCTTCTTAGCAGCATTTACATAAATAATCTATTTGTGCAGCTGATGTGGGAAACAAAGGCGGAGGTTTGAAATGGCAGATAAAATTATATCCCCTTATAACCTGCAGCCCAATGACAAATTCTTGACACAGGCAGAGTGTGACATTCATCCAGCAACTCCCATGGTCTTAATGTTAATGCTCTGCTGGAGGGAGAAACAACTTTAGTTCACAATGGCCAGGGCTTCAAGATTCTGGGAGTCTTCTTTAGCATATGAAAAATCCCCTTGACTTTACCTCCCCCAAGTTTCAAGTATGTAATCAATCTCTCCTCACAATCCCTGGGCAACTCTTCCTGCCCACGGGCCCTGTCCCCATGCTTTAATAAAACCTCCTTTTTGCACCGAAGATGTCTTCAAGAATTCTTTCTTGGCCATCAGCTCTGGACCCCAACACTTTTCAAACCTCACCAAGGTTTGAGGAATAAATATTCTTCCTATGAATATATTTACTATATATGACAATGTCTATTTCATACTGTATGTGCAAGCAAAACTTCTCAGTAGACTAGCAACTCTGAATCTGACACATTTGTCATAAATACAACACGGAAGGGGCAGGTTCTGGTCCAGGATGATGACACTGCAAGCTCCTGAACTCATCTCCTGCCAGGGACAGACTTGCTCTACAGGACAAGGGGAACAGCTCCTTCTGAAGGAAATCCTGAGACTGGCTGAGGGACTCCTACTCATCAGGGGACTAAGTAATTACCCCCAAGGGGAGGGGAGGGAAGGCGGAGACACATTCTCTCTGTAATCTCTGCCCCTGGCACAGCAACACGAAATAGGGTGGGGAACTCGAGACTCCCAGCTTCTCCCCAAGGAGGGGACAGTCTGGACCCAACATCGAGCACCCCGATATTCAAGGCTTCCACCACCCAAACATCTAGGTCTGAGAGCAAACGGGGCTCGTGCCCACAGCCCCACAAGACTAGAGTAAAGAAAGGAACAGTTCCTGGCTGGCTCTCCAGGTGGGGCTCAGCACAGCGGAGGGCACAAAACAGCCCTCCTCCCAGCCCTTCCCCGCAGGAGGCCTGTGTGCTCATCCTGAAGCTGCGGCCAAGCATTAGGGTTCTAATTCTGGATGCATCTAGGACAAACTGCAGTCTTCCCTGGGGAGGTGGAAGCCTGAAGCCAGCAGATACCTTGTCCTATTCTCCCTGTAGCCCAATCCAAATCACCAGTATCTCCCGGGACCCGGGCTTGTGCGCACATCTGGCACCAGGCAGGGGGTGCACCCGTCGATTGCCTCTGGTAGCCAGTGGGGCTTGAGCTCGCGGGTCCCACAGGAGTGTGCGAAGCAAAGAAAACATTCTTCATCTACTACCCTTCCCAGGGCTCTGCACAGAAGGAGGGGGCAGACACACCCAGCCCCCAGGCCAGGTCAATGGTACACTTTAGAGCTGCTGCCTCAGGGTCTGGCTGTCAGTCATCCCGTAACTAGGTGCTGACCCAGGCCCTTCCCTTTGGGACTCCGACAGGTCCTGGGCCACCCTCCACCACAGGGAGCCACTGAGAACCAAGTGTTGACCACACTGTGGATTTGAGAAACCATCAAAAGCGAGGGCCGGGCTGAACCACAGGCTTTGTTGTCTAGTTGGGAGTCCTCTGTGAGGAATGGGGCAGGTGGTGGGCCATTTTCTCTAACTCACAAAACCAACACAGAGTCAAGGGAAACGAACACACAGAAGAATATGTGCCAAAGAAAAAAGCAAGATAAAAACAGACCTTAAGGAAATGGACGTCAGGGAATTACTTGATAGAGCGTTCACAAGAATATTCATGAAGATGCTCTCAGGGATGGGAGAACACGGCATGGAGAAAGTGAGAACTTCAGTAAGGAGGCAGCCAGTGCAGGAAGAAAGAAAGATAAAATCAAGGAGAAAGGCTCCAACACCATCCCATCAAATTAAAATGCTGAAGTTTCGGTTACTAATCGTTAAAAGTGTAAAACTAAGTCATATACGCTCCTTGAGGATTTGGCAAATTACAAGTAAATGCCTACATTTAGATTCCAGGAAAATAATATTCAAAAACATCCGAAAAGGTCAAAGAAATGGCGGAAACAAGAGCGTGTCAGATGAAATACAAAAATGTTGATTTCTACCAAACAGCAATCAGAATACATGGCCTTAGAAGCCGAATGCAGAAAGCTTTAACACCAGGGAGTGGGATGATCAAAGCAGGGGAAAGGAAAGGCAAAAGCCCTCGAAGGTGACATATAATAAAATGTGATTAGTAACTTAGGTATCCTCCATGAAAAACGATCTTACGGTAAAATGATAGAAACTTGAGGAAGACGGGGGTGCCCCGGTGGCTCAGTTGGTTGTGTGTCTGACTCCTGATCTCTGCTCTGGTCATGATCTCACAGGTTGTGGGTTCCAGCCCTTCATCGGGCTCTGTGTTGACAGCACGGAGCCTGCTTGGGATTCCCCCTCTCCCTCTTTCTGCCCCTACCCTGCTCTCACTCAATCTCTCTCTCTCTCAAAAAAATAAAGTAAAATAAATAAAAAACTTAAAATATTAAGATAAGAATGATGAAAGTATTTTAAAAAGATAAATTACAAAATGATAAAGAGAAATATAATAAAGTTTGACTTCTAGTTATTGTAAATGACAAATTAAGGTTGATCTATTTGAGAAAGTGGCAAGAGAATCCTTGAGATAATTGGAAATTTACAACAAAGGGTAAAAAGTGGATTGGAGAAACTGTTTTCAGATTATTAAACAATAATCAGTGTAAATGCACACATGCCCTATGATGTTCTAAACTTTTATTACATTACAAAACATGTTTTTCTGAGTATGATATACATTTACCACAAATTGGGCTGGCTCTCCCACTGAACTAATCCTACTTTTCGTTGCAGTGTATCAGAGCTTAAATGGGAAACACACAATGCTCTTAATCCAGTTGGTAACAGGTTTGCTCTTTTCCGAGGCTCTGTTATTATTTCCAGATTCAGGAAAAGAAGCACGGTAGGTCCACAGTCACAAGTGACAAAGAGGAAGGACCAACATATTGTTTTTGGTTTCTGGTGAGGTCACAAGGAATGAAAGAAACAGTATAATGTGGATTAAGTGAATTGGCCCGGATGATTCAGTGCCTGTCTGTCTCAGAAAAGGAAGCGGGCACTCAGGGCTGGTGAAATTAGCCGAGGCTACACAGTAGGTGATAGGAAAGGCTTCTGTAGAAAGTACTCGAGTTTTCTATTATAGCCTCTAGAAAAATATGAACCATATTGCAATAAAGTACTCAGAGTGGTCCTTTTTCTGGTTTTACAAGTTTAGTATATACCTTATGAATTTATACCTTAATATATACGTAAATAAAAACACTAAGATGCTACTCTAACAACAATTATTTGTACTCCTGAAATCTAAAAGGCTCTGAAAAATTCAAAGTTGTTTTTATTTTATTTTTCACTGAGATTGGTTTAAATCTAAAGCCTGAACTGAAGAGACATGTTTATTCGAGAAACCTGAACTGAAACGTTTATTGGACAAATACTGTGTTTGATGATGAAATATTGGTGTAGAACCCACCAGGGGCATTACCTAATGTACTGGGTATGTATCATAATATAAGTATATAATATTTACATATGTACAGAAATATATACATAAAATATTATACACATTATATATATATTTCCATATAAATATATATGAATAATATAGTATGTAATATATACACATTATGGGTACATATCAATTACAGGTATCATATATATATATATATAATGCTACATACCCACATATGTGTGCATATGCATATATTATATACTTCTATAAAGTCTGAGCTTTGCCAGCACATCTAATAGACTCGTATGATACCACAGGATCCCACTTCAAAACACCCTTTGTCACCTTCTACCAAAACATTTTCTCAAATGTGCTGAAGTCGATGACGGGCTCAACGAAATTCCCACTCCACAGTACCCCTAAATTACTCCGACACTAATTCCAACCAACTACCACAAATGTTCCTTTTTGAGTATCTTTGTATTGCACATCATTAGTCCTGAGTTGTGACTGCAGCAGTAAGAGTAATAAACGAGAATTTGAAACTTCACTCCAAGAATAACCTTCCACCCTGAGAAATACGCTCAACCAAGAAAGGTCCAGGACATTACTATGAAAATTTAACCAAGGCTTCTGGGTGTTTTCCCCTTTGTTTACTGTAGCCTCACATAGGTTTCATTCTTTTACAGATTTCTGTGTATCTGAATTTATACACGGCTCTTGAAAGCACAAGATGTGAACCCTGGATATACTGACTGTAGATACATGACTATTAGTTAATGATTACTTTCTGGGGAAAAATCACGATTCCCCTCTCTAAGTGGTGTCTCTTCTAGGCAATCAAACTGCTTCATGAACTGAAACATTATCACCTGGGAGTCCTGTCTTCCCTTCCCAGTCCGGGGCAATTGAGGTTCACGTGAACACAGTGCTATGGTGACTTTGTGGTATGAGGGTTGGGGTCAGAGAAGTTTTTTGACATCAACGCTTTCAGTGGAAAAGACACAACATCATCTCACCTCTAACTCAGAAAGCGGTACAGGGCAGGCACCTGCACAGAATAGCACACAAGACAAGCTGTTTAAGACCTAATCAAAAAGCTTCATCTCTGTAAAACTGATAGAAAGTATCCCAAAGATTCAGACTCAAATGGACTTTATATAACTTCAAAATATATTTTGAAAAGACTACAGTCATAAGTGGCAGTTAGATAACATGTTGTGCTTAGCTCCTAGCTTCCTTAACCTTCAGCCCTGTAGGAACCAGGAACCTGTTGGTCACAGCACACCTACTTTTCCCTGGAAATGCCCAAACACCACCACCGCCCTGAGCAAGTGAGACCTGACTGATGTTCAAGTAGCCTCATGGTTTGTCACGATCCTTACTGATCTCTCTGCATTGACCACCCACCCCAGCTTGTTCTTTGCTTTTATCCCTAACAAATCCAAATGGTTTCCATTCCAGAATTCTGATTTCTAGCTGTATACCAGCTTCATCAAATGCCCATTTGGTGATCCTATGGGCTTTGTTTCGCCCTTTGTGAGGTTTTTTTGCCCTTTGTGATGTGTCTCAGTTCCTCGGTATCTCCAGCATGTGAATAACCAACATCCCAAGAATCCCAATGATTAGAAAAGCTGTGGGAGATTCTGGACTTCATCCTAATGGCTTTGAATGACTTCTCTTTAAGTGTTCCTTCCTTCTTTCCTTCCTTCCTTCTCTCCAATGCTGAATGTTTCTTCCTCATCCTAATGGCTTTGAATGGTATTTTCTCTTAAAGTGTTCCTTCCTTCCTTCCTTCCTTCCTTCCTTCCTTCCTTCCTTCCTTCTTTCCTTCCTTCCTTCCTTCCTTCCTTCCTTCCTTCCTTCCTTCCTTCCTTCCTTCCCTTCCTTCCTTCCCTCCCTCCCTTCCTTCCTTCCTTCCTTCTTTCCTTCCTTTCCTTCCTTCCCTCCCTCCCTCCCTCCCTTCCTTTTCCCCAATGCTGAATGTTCCTTCCTCATGCTTGAATCTGAAGTAAAGTGCTGAACCAGGGGCAGGATGTCAGAACTAGCCTGCAGATCTGGAGTGTGCATTCTCTGCACTGTGCCTATCACCCACTAGCTGCCTCGGCACCGTGGGTGAGTGAACAATGAGCTCCCCTCTGCACCCCTATGATTTACATTAGCATCTGTCAAATAAGCATTCAGATATTTGCTAGATAAAAAGGAAAAAAAAAACGGGAGTCATAAAATATTTTTTAGAATCATAGATTCTAAACTCTGCAAACTCTGAATTCATAGAGAATAAGAAATTATAAGACATCTTAAAGGACCTGAGAGTACCCCATTTAATTACAACTGAATCCGAGTTACAACCTCAAACTTCTAAATCTTAAATTTAGCAATTCTCTTTAAAATGCTGATTATTTGATTTGATTTAAATGTTTAAATTTGTTTGATTTAAGTGTTAAATATATTGCAAAGTTTTTTTTTTCAAATAATTCTACTTTTTAGGGTGTATTTGTTTTTCCTTATTTGTATTGCGATCACGGAACCATTTTAAAATCCATTTTCTGTCCCTGCCTTTAGTGTCCTAGTTTTTCAGATGCAGGTTTGGCTCTGGTGATGGGGATACTCAGCAAACTAAGCTCGAGTATATTTTTACAGCTTACTTTTTGATGTTCTATGGGATTATAGCCCCCATGACTGGGAGCACTTCTCACACACCAGCTCCTGATATCTGCCAGGTGGGTATGGTTATTCTTCTATAAGCTCAGGAATAACAATTTTATTATACTTAGGTTAGCTATCAGATGCTTTTTGATAACACAATGATGTATATGCTTATAAACGTGTATTTAAATATATAACTTGCAGTGGATGACAAGCTCTTTTGTGGCGAGAGGCATGACAGTTCCACGTAGTATGATTTCAGAATAGAACTGCTTACTTGAAAACAATAGCTACCAGAAAACTTCACATATGCTGAATAAGAAAAGAAAATAATAGGACCATAATGGGCTAATTCCTCCTTCTGGGTTTTCTTTAGGTTTAAAAGAGATATATACAGGTAGCTTTATGTATTATGTGATATTAATATGGTAGTTAAATCAGCATGGCCACACGTTAGGAGGGCATCATTATTCCTAAGGGTACAGCCCTCTTTTTATTACCTTCCTCCAGCTATGTCTCTACTGAATTCATATCACCACATTTTCTCTTTATGGCTCTCCCTCGGCTTTTCATTCTTCTTACGTGTGAACAACTATGAAGCTGCTTCTGTTTGTAAAGACACCCGAATAACTCTCATTTATATATCTTACTTTCCTCCAAATTAATATTCATAAATCCGGACTCTAACTAGCGATAGTTCATTTCCATTACAATGAGCATAATCCTTTCATATTTGTCCTTCCTGGCCACACTTTTTATACCTCCTTTTCTCTTTCCCATTCTGTGTACGTGTCCCTAGAAACAGACTTTAAATGCCTTCTCAAAGACTTCCGTGTTCCTTCTGAAAACTCTTTTCAACCTCTTATTGTGAGATTTGTCTTTTTCTCCCTAAAACTTTTGACTTAACTCTTATCCTATTTTGCACATGAACTTGACTGAGAAAGGATCCCCTGGGTCCTGCGACCCTACGTCTCCCAGGTCTTAGTCAGGTAGTTCTATATTTCAGTCAAATATAAAAAGGTAACAGTGCCCCTATGTGCTTGTGATACCGAATCTCCATCTTACAAAGAAAGGTTAACTTCTTCAAATCTCAGAAAGATGAAGTATGCTTGACCCTTGAGTCACATGGGGGGTTAGGGGCACCAACCGTCCCCACCATCCACTCTCCTCAGTCAAAATTCTGTCTGTAACTTCTGAGCGCCCCCCCCCCCAAAAAAAAAATTTAACTACTAATAGCTTACCCATGACTGGAAGCCTTACCAATGACATAAACAATTAACACATATTTTGTAGGTTATATGCATTATATACTGCATTTTTACAATAAAGTTAGAGGAAAAAAATGTCATTTAAAAATCATAAGGGAGAGAAAATGCATTTATAGTACTGTACCATGTTTATAAAAAAAATCCACATGTAGGTGGACCCATGCAGCTCAAAGCCACTTTCAACTTTAACTTGTTCATGTACATGACCTACAAATGCCTAGGGTTGAATACAGTAATATAAAGCTGCAATATTATTCATATTTCTCTCCTTTTTTGTAAGTATCTGCTTTTTATGTTTCAACTAATGTGATTTTCTGGACTCTTTCTAAATTGGTCAGACTCTTCAGTGTGTGCTCCCATAAGCTGATGCATTTTAATTTTTTTTTAACATTTATTTACTTTTGAGAGACAGAGACAGTGTGAGTGGGCGAGGGGCAGGGAGAGAGAGGGAGACACAGCATCTGAAGCAGGCTCCAGGCTCCGAGCTGTCAGCACAGAGACCAACGTGGGGCTTGAACTCACGAACCGCAAGGTCATGACCTGAGCCAAAGTCAGATGCTTAAAGGACTGAGCCACCCAGAAGGCCCCTCCAATACATTTTATATAAAATAATGACATCTCAAACACAATACACAACTCTTGACATAATCTGATCAGAGCAGGGCAAAAATAATTTGTTTCTTCTCTTCACTAGTTTTGGACGACACACATTTATTTACATGTTTTTTTTTTTTTCTTGCTCCAGGGAAGATTTGAAACAGATTTTATCAACTTTGTCTAATAGATTATTTTCTCAATATATTGATACTTTGTCTGTGTAGATTATTCGCAGACTTAGGTCATTATTTGTTTAGATTAACCTCAAGGTAATTGAGGACTTTTGTCACATGATGATCGTTAGGGTTATTCTCTCTCAACTTTTCCACACAGAACTGACTCTACTAAACCCAAATATAAAATCTTCTATTTAATACCTTTTCACTTGATTGTTAAATTACAACACTTTAATCAAATTTGCTCCACGCGTCTGATTCGTTTATTTTATTTATATTGAGAGGTTTGGGTGTCCTTTTTCCTTAATCTGGAGGAAACTAACTGGAATAACAGTTTTTTGTTTGTTTTTTTTTAATGTCATTTTTCCTGAAAGGATTTGAAATTCATCCTCCCTTTTAAGTTTCCGCGGCTGGTCTCCTGGAGTAGAAGTCACAGGAACCAAAGCAAAGGGACAGCAAGTGTGCTTTGCAGTTGCCCCTGTAGGGGCGACCCTCATGGGACCCCGCTGTGATGGCATAATTACGTGACTGTCACCTAGCTTAGGGAGTGGGTTTGCCCACAAACTGAGAACGTAACAACTTTCAGGGAGTCTCCAGAGAGAAAACATGTATAATACTCTGTGCTACTGGTATGTCTTTATATAATACACGTCACTTTTGTGTGAAAGTGGGATTTAAACAATGAATACAGGCAATTGTAGACAAATTCAATGTAAATGAAAACACTAGGATCAGCATCCGTAATTGTTTCTAGAAAATATTTGACTCAATGTGTTATGGTTTGTCTTGAGTAGAGGGAACGGAACGATTTCAAATAACTGGAAAGGTTATAGTCCATATTTGGTAAAAGGCTGAAAAAAACCATGTTAGTTGTAACAACAGAAATTTCACATTCGGTCAAATAGCTTGTCAATCAAAAGTAGTGGAGAATTTAGGGAAGAACCTGTCTGATTTCACATGAGGAGATGTGAGCAATTTTTACACCCGTTTTAATCATAGTGAGCCTTTTCTGAAAAGTGTAGAAATAAACTCTTACCTATAGGGATTATAATAGAGATACCTAAGTAGTTGATTTATCTTTTCATATTCTACTTTCCCATATTCCTTTTTTTTAATGTTTATTTATTTTTGAGTGCGAGAGAGAGAGACATTGACAGAGACAGAGCATGAGCAGGGGAGGGCAGAGAGAGAGAGGGAGACACAGAATCTGAAGTGGGCTCCAGGTTCTGAGTTGTCAGCACAGAGCCTGACGCAGGGCTTGAACCCACGAACCATGAGATCATGACCTGAGCCAAAGTCGGACGCTCAACCAACTGAGCCACCCAGGCATCCCTCCAATTTCCCATATTCTTATCAGTAATGTTCAACAAGATGTGCTTAGGCCACATATTTCATGAAACTTCTTATCTTATTTCCATCTCTTTTAGA
Organism: Lynx rufus; assembly: GCF_022079265.1. Classification (NCBI taxonomy): domain Eukaryota; kingdom Metazoa; phylum Chordata; class Mammalia; order Carnivora; family Felidae; genus Lynx; species Lynx rufus. Next base: position 2,770,668 of record NW_025814840.1, on the reverse strand, counting down.
TGATTTAAGTTGTAATGATACTTCTCCCATTGATATTATAACATTGATTTCCTATACGGGATCAACAGCTGGCATTGAAAAAGAGTCTCTATTTTTTTAAGATTTATTTTTATAAACGTATTGTGTTTCGTTGAACGCTGACCTACAAGAACTATGAGTGAACCATCCCTTTTCCCTAACGAGAAGGGAAGAGCCAGAATTAAGAACTGTTGTTTTTATCTAGAGGGGACCCAAGCTGTGGGGGTACAGATACTGCAAGAGGAGAAGAGGGAGATTTAAAGCTGCATTTGTCGAGCTTCATTCTTTTTGACGGGCTATGTCAGAATCAGGGTTAGCACTGACTGAAACTCCAGTCAGAAAAAAAGTTGTAGACTTGTGCAGGAGGCTGCGTGGAGGACAGAACCAAGCTCTGAGTGATAGTTCCTCAATTGTAATAATTTTTAATGATGTCAAAACGGTAGCGGTAATGTTTGAATACTTGGCTAATTGGACTTAATCAGTTAAACAAGCTATCATGTTTAAAGCTCTCCTTAATGAAATCTCTTTAAAAATCCATCATCCCTTGCGGATCAGTGCAAACCCAGAGAAGGATTTTCAGAGGAGTGGGCAACTCCCATGAAGGCTAACACAGGAAAGGTTTACAGATTCAGCAAGATGGGGACACCACTGAGAAGCAGAGAGAAATGGCTTGTCTGTGATAGTTTCATATACATGGAATGTTTTGCATACAGGAGATAAACACATCAGAAAGAGAAACCTAACAGCCACAAATTAGTGGCCTTGCAGACAGAAGATACAGGTGACTGCAGGGTGTGATGTGGAAATTAGGAGAAAGAGACCAAGGACAAGAAAGACACAAAGCTGAAATCATGTCGTGTTGTACAAGATGGTTTCCATGTGCAATTTCTTTCTTTTTTTGTTTTTCATTTTTCTTCCTCCCTCCCTCTCTCTCCCTCCCTTTCTTTCCTTCCTTCTTTCCTTTCTCTTTCTTTCTTCTTTCTTTCTTTCCTTCCTCTTTCTTTCTTTCTTTCTTTCTTTCTTTCTTTCTTTCTTTCTTTCTTTCGAGAAAGAGAGAGAAAGCGCATGAGTAGGGGCGAGGAACAGAGGGAGAGACACAGAAGCAGCTCTCATGCTCTCAGCATGGGTCCCGACAAGGGGTTCAATCATCTCATGAACCGTGAGATCATGATCTGAGAGAAAATCAAGACTCAGACGCTCAACCCATTGAGCCACCCACCTGCCCCACATGGGGAAAAGGAAGGAAACTACAACAGGCAGAAACAGCAGAAGCTGAAAGGAAGGACGTGACTCAAAATATGGAGATGCTAGGGCAAAATCAAGGGAATCTCCACATCAAGGACAGATGCATTAAGTGTCTATTGCTGTGTAACAAGTTGTCCCAAACTTAGTGGCTTAACAACGACAGACTTATTATCTCAGTTCCTGTGGGTCAGGAATCCTAGATTGGCTAAATCTGCATCGAGCTTTCTGGGAAGGCTGCAGGTGACCACAGGGACTGTGGCTGCAGTCTCCTGTGAAGGCTGTACTGGTGGCCGTGGACACGAGTGTAACCTCAGCCTCAGTCTCTCGCCATCCGTGCTTCTCCACCGTGCTGCTTTTACAGCCTGTCCACCGACCTCCCCCAGAATGAGCAGTGCTGACAAAGAGCCAGCGAGAGAGTTCCAGGGAGGCTGCCACTGTCCTTATGCACCCTAATCTCACAAGGGACACTCCATCACTTCAATTGTAGCCTGTTCATTAGAATCATCAATTCGTTATGTCCAGCCTACATCCAAGAGGAGGGAATTAAACACGGTGTAAGTACGGGAGGCAGTGGTCATACCTGGCTATCACAGAGCCTGCCTTTCCCTGTAGGAAACACCTCTGAATTGTGCTGTAAACAATTTTACAGTAACAGGAATTGGGGCATCTTAATGACTCAGTCAGGTAAGCCTCTGACTCTTGGTTTTGGCTCAGGTCATGATCTCACAGATCATGAGTTCAAGCCCCATGTCAGAGTCAGAACTGACAGCACAGAGCCTGCTTGGGATTCTCTCTCCCTCTCTCTCTGCCCCTTCTACTCCCCCCATGAATAAATAAGCTTAAAAAAATTTAAACTAACAGAGTAACCAAAGCTAGCGGAGAAAAATGAACCTAGAAATGTGGGCGGCACATGAGAAAACAATGCTGAATTAGAAAAATGAACAGAATGCTAATCCAATAATATAATCCAATAATATAATGATTTAGATACATGAGATAAAGAAGAAAGAAAATATAGAGCTGTTCCGAGGTGACTAATGGAGGGCAATCTCACCGTATACTTCAGTGAGGCCAGGGAAAAAGAATTCTGGCAAAACAGTAACACTTCTGCTCGATGGCTCAGTCTTACAACCAGAATTAGGAAGATATAGCACATAAAAATACCAGAAGGGTACAGGCTGGATGTGATCACGGTGTTTATGATGGTTCTGAGAAATAAGAAACTTCTCTCAAAAATTAAACATAGGATTTGGCATCAATTGGATAGGAGTTTGTGAATCACACAACACTTTCAAGAATACTAACTATGCACTAAACCCCAATAGTGTTCCAGGCATAATTCTGAATATTTTAGTTCTCTCATTTAATTAGAACATTAATTCAAAGGAGTGTTATTATAGAAGGCATTGTGTTCAACTTCCTAACACCATCATTACCCCAGTAGATTAATTTAAGCCAATTATTGTAACTCCCACTCCTTTGCTGACTGGGTTATGATCCATGTTTGGAGAATGATTTCTGAGAAGTTTGCCACAGTCGTCTGGAACAGGCATTTTCTTTCCTAAGGGAAAGTCAGTGGGAAAAACAAGATGTCTCTTCTTCTACTCGACTTTGTCAAGTTTGCATAAAACATTTTTAAAAACTCTATCTTGTCATGAGTCAGGAAATGAACTGAACACCAAAGATGAGAAGTATTTTCTGATTATTTTTTTGCTTTCCTTAATGTTACATTAGTTTCAGATGTTCAGTGTAGTGACTGGATGGGTCTATGTGCCATGCGATGCTCTAGTCATCATACGATGCTGTGTTTTATACTTATCAATTCTATAGTAATACTTTCAGAATCAACGCATTCTGAGATGAAAACATCTTGCCAATTCTCAATTTTGCAAAAAAAAAAAAAATCCAGAATTTATATTTAAAACTCATTTTCCTTTCCTTCTTTTTTTTCACTAATTCTGAAAGGAAGAATGTTGAACAGAATCCCAGATATGTGAACTTTTTTTTCTCTTTTCTTGTAAGAAATAAAATTATATATACATATATATATATATATGTATGCCACATATATATACATATATATATGTATGCCATATATATACATATACATATATATATATATGCCACAGCCCTTTCACCTCTACACAGAGAAAGATATGCAAAAATGGAAAGCCAGTAGACCAGAGCTATGGAATGAAGGACTTGGCATCTGTGGCAGATATCTACTCACCGCCAAACGTTTACCCAAAGAAAAACATTCTCTGTCAAATTTTATTAGAGTTTGCACCGAACAAGAAAAAGGTCTCTTAGGAATAGTTCTTGTTTGACAAGAAATGAACACAGTGTCATTTTGTTTTCTGTTTGTGGAAAGACAAAAACAAACACTTATCCAGTAATTGTGATATCTTCGGAGTTCAGACACCGTACCTATCAAAACTAAACCGTGGGATAGGCTACAGGATCAAGTAACAACTGCAGCTACCCACCGCCGGTTCCTAGGTATTCCGAGAGGCAAGATGTGGAGCTGAGGAGGTGCGGGGGTGTCAGTCCTGACAGCAGTGGGGGAATGAAAATGAACAGCACGCTCACTGCAGCATGTGAGAGCTTGCCTGGTACAATGCAGTGCACTGGGACTCGGTCTCTGGAGAATTTGAGCTGTCATCTCTCCGAACACGGTCACTCGTGGCCCTCCTGTTTGCTATTCTGTGGGTGACTGTTTAACTTTGGATTACTTTCAACCACGCGGCAAACAGTTACTGGAGGTCTACTGTGTGCAAGCTATTGTAATAGGTGGATCCTAATTCCAGGCATTTCTGCATTTCCCCCTCCTCTTGTCTGATGTTATCTAAGAGACGCATTCATTTTGGGCAGTGCACAGATCTAAACAGAGGATGGCAGGGGGAGTCAGAAGTTAATGTCAAATCTTTTATGTCCAAGGATATGTGAACTCTAAATAGCACATACTCTCTAATGAATGGGGATAAATATAATGATTATCGATAATGCTATGTCTGATATTTTAATATTCTACAATTATTTCTCTCTTCCTGCTCATTCATGGAGAAACGTGCTAGAGTAGGGAACAGTTAGGGTACACACAAAAAAAAGGAAAAACAAACAAACAAAGCTAGGTTTTCCATAGTTTGTACCCTAATAGCTGTGCTACTGGCCAGACCAATACCCTTGTCTTCTAGCTCAAGAGTATGATAGATACTGCAAGCTCTGGATCCCCAAAGATCACGATCCCTAACTTTAGGGTACAGGTTGTTCTTATGTCTTTCGATGCGCCTGCCTACCTAACATCACAGTCTTTGGTTGTTGAGGACTCTACATGGATACCTATTCCTCTAAAGCGCCCATACTATTTTTCTTGGATAAGCAGTCTTTGAAGAAATGACTTAATTCCACCTTCCTTGAATCCCTTTCCCTTCCCTCTTGCCCTGCTCCTAAAAATGAGCTGTAACTTTCCAATTTCCTTCCATCTTAGAGTGTTAAGACCCTGGGTTCTTCATCAGATCACATTCCACATTCTAGACAAACTTGGAACAATTTTGATTTCCTTCTCACTTTGCCTCATCATATATCTAGTCTCCATCCAATATTATAAATAACCATTTTCTTCCTTTACACAGTAAATCACGACACCCCTTTCTCCAAACCTCCTACTCGGCAAAATTGTTCCCCATATTTTTATCACCGTCAGGGCATCTCAGAGACAGTGAAGCTTCATAGAAGAAGTTGAGTGTGGACTTTGGAAAGAGCTAGGGAGCAATCAATGTTATTGTTTTTAATGTTTATTTATCACTGAGACAGAGAGACAAAGCACAAGCAGAGGAAGGGAAAAGAAAGGGGGACACAGGCTCCAAAGGAGGCTCCAAGCTCCAAGCTGTCAGCACAGAGCCCCATGCAGGGCTCAAACCCATGAACTATAAGATCATGACCTGAGTCACAGTTGGACACTTAACTGACTGAGCCACCCAGGTGTCCCAATGTTGTTATTTTCATACTATTAATCAGAACTGTTAGCGGAGGTCTGCCATACAGAAATGCCTTGTCTCAGTAGATCTGTAAGATATGAAAGAACTGAGACACAGTCTACTGTATAATGAGTATGCTCCACTCCCCACTCTGTTCCTCCTCAAAATGTTACAGAAATCACAGGAGTCATGGTATGAAAAAAGAATAAAAAGACGAGTATTTCAGCGGAAATCTGACATTGGAGCTAAGGCTGAGTAGCAGAAATAAAAGCCCATACACCGTCACATGGCTTCACAGTTTGCAGAGGCACTGACGGCTAGTTGGCTTGAGCAGTGCTCCTCCCACACTAGCGCACCTCTTCCCCCGGGGGGCAAAAATATCATGTCTATCATGTCTACTGGGAAAGCCTGAATGTGACCTCAGTTGAAGACGCATTCTTTGCAAATGTAACAGAATTAAGATGTGGTCACACTGGATTAAGGTGGGCCCTAATCCAGTGACTAGTTTTCTTACCATAAGAGGGAAAACTTGAGACAGACAGAAACACAGGAAAACTGCCAGATGACAGTGAAAGTAGTGTGGCTGCACACAAGAAAGGCCAAGACAATGTACCGCAGCTTCAACAAGGGTCACGCCACCAAGGCGTCAGAGGAATCACAGCCTTGCCGACACTGTGATTTCAAACTTCTGACCTCCATGTGCAGGAGAGAACAGATTTCTGTGGCCCCAGACCCCCTCGTGAGTAGTAACAGCCACAGGAAATGGATTCGAGTGCGGGGAGTCATTCTGTACTGAGGAGTACTGGTCTACCTACAGAATAGGTGTGCGGATTCTGAATCAAAGAGAAGGGCTTGTATCTCTGCTCTTCCGCTAAGTAGTGTGGCTGTGGGCAAGGTATTCATGCTCTTCCAACCTCAATTTCCTGTCGTGGAAAGTGGAAATAAAAACCATATCTTCTTCATTGGACCGTAGCACGAGAAAATAACAATGCCCGTAAAGCACATGTCACTTTGCACCACGTACTGCAAGACTCTGTAACTGTTAGCTACGTATCTCCCCAAACATGATGGCCTCCTGAGTGTGACCCTAAAGGTGAGAGGCACACCCAGTGAAGTGCCGCTTAAAATTTCAACATGACCAACACACGTTTGTTCTCTTACACGGAACAGCCATTGCCTCTCATAAGAATGTGCCCTCCATGCTGACACGTTCTCCTATGAAGTCACCCCAACTGCCAGCATTTCAGGAGCACTGAGATGCATATAATTCTCTCCAGCAACACTCCATCCTGTTGACCATGGGGAGTTACACAATACACATGGTATTCCATACCTGTCGTACACGTGTAGGCTGAGGTGAGTGAGTCACTTTGAGCAGCCCTTTTGAACCTCTGCAGTAACACCACCACTGAACTAATGAGACACGTATTTTCCTGATCTGTGTATTTGCCCAGTGAGCACACTGCCTTGCTGACACTTGAATCCCAATAATCTGTGGAACAGGAAAGAAGATCTCCATGAGATTCGAATCTACAGGCTGGCCTTACTCGGGGATGCTCTGCTGTAAGAAGCAGGGAGAGCCACCTGGTGTGCCCATCAGAGCTTGAGCTGACGACATCAGTGAGTCTTGCCCTGAGTGTTTCTGAAATGATGTGGAAAGCCTGGCTCCCGCCCTCCAGAGATTAGGATACAGGAGTCAGATTCGGGACCCAGGAATTTCACAGTGCACCATGTGCCCAGAAGGTACTGCTATGGACGGTCTGAGAGTCACATTTTGGGAAACACTGGTCGTCATGGAACGGCCATCTATTAAAGCCCAATGGTTTTGTTTTAGGGTTATTTTTGGAACATATCTGAAGGACTTAACATGTAAAATCTCCCAGTTTCGTTTCTAGTGCTTAGATCAAACTTCTACACAAAAACTTCTCATGCACCATTCTTTCTTCCTACCCCCCATGCAGCTAAACTAGATGTACCAAAATAAACAAGGGAGGGGGGTCTTCAAACTGTTATGTACATGGCTACTTTCTGAAAACTATTACTTATTTTTCTTAATGTTTTAAAAGTTTTTATTCATTTTTTGAGAGACACAGTATGAGCGGGGAGGGACAGAGAGAGAGGGAGACACAGAATCTGAAGCAGGCTCCAGGCTCTGAGCTGTCAGCACAGAGCCCGACGCTCAAACCCACAAGCCGTGAGATCATGACCTGAGCCAACGTCGGACACTTAACTGACTGAGCCCCCCAGGCACCCCTGAAAGTATTCACTTATTTTGAAAATAAGCCTTTGAGCTCTGGGTTCTAGAATTATGTGTGGAGCATTAAAATAGCCACACCTCAGACCAGTTAGATCAGAATCTCTAGGTCAGTTTCAAGACATAGAGATCTCTAAATCAAGTCCCACGCACAGCCAGGGTTGAGTACCACTGCTTGGAATGAACAGACTCTTCATGGGTGGGCGGCTGAGGTCTCTGGCCTGACAATGATAAGAAAACATCCCTGATTCTGAGTCCTCTGGTTCTCTGGAGCTTGGATATCTTCAAGATTCTTTAAAGAATATTCATATAAACCCGAGATTACAGACAAGGAGATCAGCAATTCTTACGCATTTCGAATTTCAGAAACAAAGAATTAGAAAACAAAGCAGCCTACCACAGAAGTCTAAGAGGAAGGACATACTATCACCCACATATAATTAGCCCGGCATCCCAAGAACTGGTGCCTATCGAGAAACAAGAGAAAATCCAACAGAACTCTAGTCCGCCTGAGACCATGTTTTTAACAGAATGAAGTGAGCAAATGGGAAGCTTCTGTTTTAAAAAGGCATACTCTGAGGGGCGCCTGGGTGGCTCAGTCGGTTAAGCGTCCGACTTCAGCTCAGGTCATGATCTCACGGTCCGTGAGTTCAAGCCCCGCGTCGGGCTCTGCACTGATGGCTCAGAGCCTGGAGCCTGCTTCCGATTCTGTGTCTCCTTCTCTCTCTGCCCCTCCCCCATTCATGCTCTGTCTCTCTCTGTCTCAAAAATAAATAAAGGTTAAAAAAAAGGCATACTCTGTATGCTTAGGTTTACATAACTGAATATTTTTGGCTTAGAATACATTGTCTGTATTAAACAATTCCATATTACCTTACACTACTGAGACCAAGGTTTACAAATTATTTTGGTTCCTAATTTTCACTCTCTTTTCATTCTCTTTAAGATTAAAAGTTTAGTCTATCATGACTGAAAGCCTGCCCCTGGCTCCGTCTGCCCAAATACCCATACATCTTTTCATATCTGTTCATAACAGCATCTGAATAAAAATAAGCTAGCAATAAACTCTTCTGAGTGTAACAATTTCAGGATAAGATGAGCAAAGAAAGAATTGATTGTGCTACAATGGACTAGACTAAGCAAGGCGTGAGCCCAGCTGTGTGTCAGAAAGAGCGTTTAAACATCCAGCCCACTCAGTCTAGTGACATCAGATCAAAGCAAGTAGTCATGTTTAAGAAGGCTTGGGATAAATCGTCTTTAACCCTTTCACGTAGTTAGAGGTTGTTATCCTGACATAATTTTCCTTTTCACCCAGAACGAGCAGATATTTATTTATGAGCAGATTATTATTTTTTTTTGCAGATTATTTATTATAAATAAGCAGAAGGGAGAGACATTATAAATGTTACGTACAATGAGATAAGCGATTTCCTGATATTTTCATTAATTTCTTCTACTTACAAGAAAAAGAGAAGTACTTTGTCTTAGAAAATACTGGGCCTAGGGGCACCTGGGTGTCTCAGTTGGTTAAGCGACTGACTTGGGTTCAGGTTCATCTCACGGTTCATGAGTTCAAGCCCCGCATCAGTCTCTCTGTTGTCAGCACAGAGCCCACTTCAGATCCTCTGTCCCCTTCTCTCTCTGCCCCCAGATTCTCTCTCTCTCTCAAAAATGAATACACATTAAATAAAAAAAAAAAAGAAAAAGAAAGAAAGAAATTTCTCAGCCTAGATGACTGCACAGAAACTTTCTGAAAGCAGAGTTCACAAGTAAAATTTCCAAAGAAAATCTATACCTATGTATGTACTTTAAACCAATCTATATCTACTTGATCTATTGATCAAACACATTAGTGAATAAATCATTTGGGGATATTTATAAATCTCCATCTGGACTATTTTGGCATAACTGACATATATATTTTAATATAACTCATTCATTTGTTCTAGATGGTTCCATCTGATTAAGTGGTAGTGAAGCTTTGACTCATCATCTGATGGAGCACTACAAGGGGCTTCTGAAGAAGTTGAACAGCCACCGTTTTAGTCACGATGAAGACGGTACAAACTCTGATTCCCTCAGCGACAAATATCCATGCATCTTGGTAGGTAGAGTTAGATTATAAACTGGACTATTTCTTGGAGTCACTAAGTGTCTTGAAACTACAGGAATTTAGAAAACAATCACATGAGCAAGTCTTCAATCTCTGATAAGCCAAATATGTCAAGGAAAGCATAGTCTAGAAAATATGATACTTGACATCTCATCTCTAAGAACTCTATGGAAGAGAAATGCTTCAGCGTCCATTGCTAGCCAAGCGGAGCTCACAGCATTGAGGTACCCAACCAAGGTCTCAGAGGACAAACCTGCCACATTGGAAATGTTCTAAGACTATTCTACAAATTCTAAAAGCTAAAGAAAAAAGTGAACTGATTTTCTAGAGGTGAGGAATTCCCTAAGTTACACCAATTTGCTGGCAGCTTTGTCTCCAACAAATGGTAAATTTGACCTTTTAGGTTATAAATGCTACCAACTCTGAAACAAATTGAAACTCACTTTTTAGGCATACTTTTTAATATATAAATCTACAGAGGTATATATTGTTGTCAGGTATTTTAGTCTAAAATCATTGTATATCTCTATAATTACACCCTAACAAGATCAGGAGTAGTAATAAACTTTAATGGGGATGTCAGTTGGTGACATCTACCTAAACAAAAATTACTATGTGAAGTTTGGTGAAATGTTAAAAGGACTAAATATAATTGTGTTAAACAGCTTCTACAAAATGCATAGTCTTCCCCTGTTTCCCAGAAAATTACCTTGAGGCAATAGTTTTGTGATTGAAATGTAAAGAAACCCATCTCATTTTATTTCCTATATAAGCTGGCTCTGCTGATCCAAGTAGAAGAATTTGCTAATCAAGTGGGCATTCTACACCTTAGCCAAGTGCTCATCTGCACAGTTCAGACAATAAATAGATTTGGAAAATTTATGCTAATAAATAAATTATAACCTCGCTGGGCTCAGTTCTTTTTAAATAAAATGCTTACGGAAAAAACAAAACAAAACACTACGGGAAGAAGATGTTGCCTAAAATTTTGTTTAAGATTTAGAATGCAAATCACAGTATCTTAGAAAATTAAATCATTATCCAATGGAAATGATAATCATCCTAAATTCCCAATGTAGTGTTATACTTAATCTATTCACAACCTTAGCCCCTTATCACTTGATATTTTACAGTTTGAAAATTTTTTTCATGTGGTTTATATTTTATTCTAATAAAGACACAGCTGTAAGCAATCTAGTTGTTTATTGAAAGAAACTTGGAAATTTCCATTGTATAATCTCAATTTGATTTTAGTCAGATTTGCAAAGTGCTGATTGACTATAAAGCTGATTTATAGTCTACATTTTTTCAAATTCAGCATCTAATGAAAATAACTATGTATAGATTAGGGATATAATTATCAAACTTCTATAAAAACAAGTAAAAACATAAGCTCTATGGTAAGGCGTTGGTCCATGGGTATGATGTATTTTTTTTTTTTTAATTTTTTTCAACGTTTATTTATTTTTGGGACAGAGAGAGACAGAGCATGAACGGGCGAGGGGCAGAGAGAGAGGGAGGCACAGAATCGGAAACAGGCTCCAGGCTCTGAGCCATCAGCCCAGAGCCCGACGCGGGGCTCGAACTCCCGGACCGCGAGATCGTGACCTGGCTGAAGTCGGACGCTTAACCGACTGCGCCACCCAGGCGCCCCCTTTTTTTTTTTTTTTTTTTTACCAATTTACTTGCGACCACAGCATCTCTGCCTGATCAATTATATCCGAGGTCAATGGATGATCGATATTTTCAAGAACACAATTTCCTGCACTATTAAACGTTAAGCATCTCAAGGAAACAAATAATTTACTACTTTTCAATAAAGACGCAAGTATATATTCATATAGAAACCAGTCTGCATAAAATATATGCATTTTTAACTCAAATACGATTTTTGGGGAGGTTGACTGGAGAGGACACCTGTATTTTGACTCAGACAAAATCAGTAATATCTCTCCCATCACCAGGTCCTTCTTCAAAGGTCACCATTGTTAACAGTTTCTTGAGAATTACACTAACAGTTTTAAGCATTATATAAGACCCGAGACATACTGAACAGCAATTATTTGCTCTGTAAAAAATAAAACAATATAATAAGATGTTGAACATTTACCTCAAAGAGCTTTTAATCGTGCAATCATAGGGGCAAAACGATTTACAAAGTGTTTACCATCTACACATACTTCCTTATCACTTGGACACAGTATTGTTGTCTATTGCTGTTTATAAGTACAAAGATACTCCTTAGGGAGAGTCAGAACCTCCGTGACTTGACCAACCTCAGACTACCCTCCATTGCTAGTTATCCTAAAAGAGCTCATCCCATTGCTTCCATTTTGAGGGGTTTAAAGAAACACTCAAGTCTTTAAAACCAGTTAAAACTCTCAAAATTAACCAAACTCTCTGTCGCTTAGATGTTTCTTTCCTAATATGGGTATGATAATAACACCTACATGATAGAGATGTGAGTTGAGGTTAAAATAATGTATTTATAATGCTTGAGCTTCATACATATTAAATGTTCAGTACATGTTTCTCATGTTATACTCTGAACAAATATTATTTTTATTATAAAACTATGTCCTAACATCAAAATGACAGGTGATGAAGAACAACAAACAGAATATAATGCTATGTTAATATTTGGCAATTGAAATAAATAGGTCTCTATGAACTTTGCATTCAAAGGCAACTTCATGTATATGAGGTTCTAAGAGAAAACAGTAGACCCTATACACGTAGAGGTGTACATGTGTGTTTAGTTTGCACTCAGGGACAATGGGAACAGTTGTTAAAGACAGCAGTAACCATGTCTTGTCTGTTCAAGGTGTCTTAAACATATCCCATTGGCATTTTACTTAGAATGTCTCAACAGCATCTTAACACAACATTCCAGCAGGTATTTCTACACTCATCTTGCACCTGAAGTAATTAAAGCTCACCAAGTTTAACTGGCTTTTCCAATGACACATACTTAGAAGGTGGTAAAGATTGGGTCAAACTAAGGGCTGTCTGGTTCCTAAAGATATGTTTTACATAATACAACATGAAAACAGAAAACTGTAATATAGTATTTAGTACTAGTACAGTTTATAGTAAAATAAACTGTAATGGTAAAATGCCATTATGAGTGCACAGGACAGTATGATTTACATATGCTGATGTTGGGAAAGTCCAGTGGATGTTGGTTTCCTTTTTAATGTAAAAAAATTAACCTAATTAGCTACATTAACACTCTCACTTATAAAATATATTTCATAAAGAAATGCAGATTCATACTTGATTATATGTAACCTAACATATGTTTGTATAAAGCCACAAATAGACATGAATCTGTTGATTTTAAATTTATAGCTGTTGAATTTCAGTATTTCTTTTTTTGTTTTAAGTTTGTGTTTATTTTGAGAGATAATGTGAACAGGGGAAGGACAGAGAAAGAGCGAGAGAGAACCACAAGTAGGCTCCACACCATGAGTGCGAAGCCAGATGTGGGGCTCGAACTCACGAACGGTGAGATCACGACTGAGCTGAAACCAAGAGTTGGAGGCTTAACCAACTGTAGAACCACCCAGACACCCCTGAATTTTAATATTTCTTGGGGAAATTTTGCAGATTAATATTATAACTACCATGATGTATCTCTTAATGTTATCGTTTTCCAAATTGGCTTCTGATCTCATTAAAAATAAGATAGAATACAATATGATACGATACAATAAGATGAAATTTAAAAGAAAACAACAAAAATAGTAAAAATAAAACAACAACAAAGAAGATGAAAAAAAAAGATTCAGCTAAAGTCATGTGCTTCTCCATTTCGCTCCATGCATGTTTAGGATAAATCCCAAATCCTGATTGGGTATTCTAGAACCATGGACCCAGACTGCACGTTAATTGCTCACATGCCACACCTCTCATTACCATCAGCCAACAACACTAAAAGAACATGCTGCACGTAGCCCCTCAAGCAGCTACTGAGGTGGCCACCTGGAGGGGACTGGCTCCTGGCTTCTTATCTCACAGATTAACGTTGGGTACAATGTAGGGTGCCTGGGGGGTTCAGTCGTCTAAGTGTCTGACTTTGGCTCAGGTCAGGATCCGCCCGCCCCCTCCGCCTCCCTCCTGGTCTGATGGTTAGAGCTCCGCCATCAGGGGACAGCTCAGCGCTTGGAGCCTGGAGGATTCTGTGTCTCCCTCTCTCTCTGCCCCTCCCCCCTTGTGCTTTGTCTCTCTCTCAAAAATAAACATTTAAAAATTAAAACAAAATTGGGTACAATAATCAAAATGTGTAATGATGGCCCTAAATCAGGAAGAAAATGTTAATTTATACATTTCCATATAAGGAATTAGAGAGGCACATACTACATTTTAGTAATATTTATATTAAAACGCATGTTAAAAAAAACTTTGTCTTTAATGGGATAAAATACAGAATTAAAAAAACACATTTATGTAGCATTTGGCTGACTTTCTGTTGATGCTGTCATTTACAAATACATTTTTCTGTACTTTTTAAAAAAATTTTAATGTTTATTTTTGAGACAGAGAGAGTGTGAGCAGAGGAGGGGCAGACAGAGAGGGAGACACAGAATCAAAGCAGGCTCTAGACTCTGAGCCTTCAGCACAGAGCCCGACACGGGGCTCGAACTCACGAACTGCGAGATCATGACCTGAGCTGAAGTCAGAGGCCCAACCGACTAAGCCACCCAGGTGGCCTTTTTGTACGTACTTTAAAGGCATTATATCAAAAGGAAAAAAAAAAAAATTCTTTGAATTAGTGTCTTTGTATTTTCTGGATGAAACTAGAGAATGTAATGCTAAGTGAATAAGTCAGTCAAAGAAAGACAAATACCGTATGATTTTACTCACTTGTAGTATTTAAGAAACAAAACAAACAATAAAGAAACAAAGAGAGAGGTAAACCAAGAAACAGACTCTTGACTACAGAGAACACACTGATGGTCACCAGAGGGGAGGGGGGTATGGAGATGGGTCAAATAGATGATGGGGTTTAACTAACTAGTGTACGTGTTGTGAAGCGACCAGGTGATGGAGGGAAGAGCTGAGTCAGTTTATCGTACACCTGAAACTAATATCACACTGTATGTTAACTACACTGGAATCAAAATTAAAAACTTAATACAAAAAGAATAATCCTCGCCAAGAATAGTTTACATCTGTGATAAAGGTTCCACTGATATTTCGGATGGAGATACACAGGCAGGGTTAAATGAAAATACTGCATTGACTGCACTATCTTCTCTGACTTTTAAACAGCAGTCGGAAAAATGGGGAAATAAAGAAGGAAAGACGCTGTACTTTGTGGTGGTTTTAAATGTCTGTGATACTTTTGGGTTTCTTCCAGGGTAAAATGAGCACATAGATTGGTCGCCAGGTGGGCTCAGCAGCTTTGCAACAGGGGCCCTTTGAGGAGTAACTCAGTGGGGTCAGTAGGAAGGAAGGGGAGTCACAAAGGGACCTGCACCCCCCGGGGAGAATGAAGGGAAAGACATGGCTTCATTTCTTCTTTGCATTAAGGCATATGGATATGGTCATACAGGAGTTTTTCAGAAACAATATTTAATTACCTTTCTATTTGACTTCAGAGACAGAGGTACTGAGTTAACAGTTTAAAGGATGTACTTTTATTTTCTTTATTAATAATATAATTTGAAAGTCTCACACATGTTAGGTATAGAAATAGCATAAAGCCTCTCACATAGTTTACCAAAAGCACCTTCTCTCTCTCTCCCTCTCTCTCCTTTCTTTTAAAACTTCTTTTCTCTTACTTCCCAATTTAGATGCCTGATGCAAATACCTCAAAGTTAACTGACTATGTGAAGCACCATGACTGGGAGTCACCTGTAGTTACGGATGTTATTTTCCACTTCATTTTTTTAAAATTTTTTTTTTCAACGTTTATTTATTTTTGGGAACAGAGAGACACAGAGCATGAACGGGGGAGGGGCAGAGAGAGAGGGAGACACAGAATCGGAAACAGGCTCCAGGCTCTGAGCCACCAGCCCAGAGCCCGACGCGGGGCTCGAACTCACGGACCGCGAGATCGTGACCTGGCTGAAGTCGGACGCTTAACCGACTGCACCACCCAGGCGCCCCTGTTATTTTCCACTTCAAAAGTCAGGGTAACCAGGAGCCTCGGAACCAAGAACAGAAAGAGACGACATTCCACCTCCATCTTCAAAGCTTAATTCAAATCATCAGGATGATGTGGAATCTAATTCAGTTGATTGGTGGTACTGTTTCACATGTCTGTCTTAAAGCCAAAGTTTTAAAAATAATGTATCATTTTATTTTTATTTTTTAAAATGTTTATTTTATTGATTTTGAGGGAGTGGGCGAGCGCAGAGGAGGGGCAGGGAGAGAGGAAAGGAGAGAGAATCCCAAGCAGATGCCATGCTGTCACTGAAGGGCCCGACCTGGCTGGAAACCATGAACAATGAGATCGTGACGTGAGCCAAAGTCAAGAGTCAGATGCTTAACTGACTGAGCCACCCGGTGCCCCTCATTTTATTTTTATTTGTCATCTCAAAGGTGGTTTGAAGCCATGGGCAAGATTATTCCCAGTTTTAAATGTTTTCGATTAAATAAACACATCAGTAATAGGAACTGCAAAACACCAGTACTGCTTACGTGAAAGTTCCTAGGAGGCAGGTTCCTCCCTGCTTAATTCCTGACTGTGCCCTCAGAGTCTCGCACAGGAAATGGGTCCCGGCGGCCTTCGCTTCCTGAATGGCCTCTGCATTATTTTGGTGGCAAATATATAAGACAAAGTTTTATTTCAGCATTAGAAAAACAATTTTTAAAAAACCCATTAAAGAAAGGGTCTCATATCTTTATTAGCAATAGATTTAAGAAATGGACTTTTAACAGTATCATCTTTCTTAGTGTTGATAACAGACAACACTAGACAATTATTTTTACGTTCATAGCTAAAATAATTAAAACTTGTGTCATAGAGCCGACTATGGTTTCACATGTTTACCTTTAAAAGTAATATCATAGGGACCACGTCTTAAGTGTTGAATTTTCCCCGCAGCATCCAACTCAGAAAACACCCACGTTCTCACAGTTATGTTCTTACTGATGTTGTAAAGAGTCAGCAAAGGATTAGAAAAATCACCTTATTAGATACAAGCAAACAGAAAACACTGCAGAACTTAATTAAACCTCTCCTAACACCTCAAGAGGGCAGTGAATAAAATAAAATATCACCGCTGGTCCCCAAATTGATCAGACTTCCATATACACATTCTAGTATTAGAAATCATATTCTTTCTAATGATATATTACCCAAAATAAATACTTTTATTTTAACAATATTTTCTTTTATGAAAAAAAATGATGTGAAATGTGTTTACTAAGCTTCTGTTTTAATGTAAAGCCAGTCCTCAAAAAAAAAAAAAAATCCTGTTTAACACGGTGTTATGATCATCTGGCTAATAAAAAATAAAGCAACCCAAATACCTCTTGTTGCAGTCCTGACAGTTAGTGCCACTTTTAGTGGACCTAAAAGTGAACTAGTAGGAGGTATTGTCACCATAGCCACGAACAGTCAGTTTATAGGTCTCACCAGAGTGTGAGATCCAGAGCGTTGCTGTCCTCAGAGTAAATGTAGTTCATGCCAGATTGATTTGATTTCTCACGTAGCTCAACAAGATGCAAGGGAACCCACAGAAAATCAGCTTCAAATGATGCTGTCAAGGGAACTTCTCTGTTATATATGCTGACTTATCAAGTTGGAGTTTAAGGCCACAGAGGAATGTTTTTTGTTTTCATTTTTTGTTTGTTTGTTTTGTTCTTATTTCTTCTCTATCTAGACCCAAACTTATCAAGTAATCACCCCAGGGAAGACTGGAGCTCCCAGCTACCCTCTTGAATTTATTCTGGTTTATATTTCAAAACTACACTGCAGTCTTTTAAAAGTACTTAAGCTTCATTTGATGAAAAGCTTTGGAATAAAATAAATAAATGTGATCCAAAATATTGCTTCCAAATAAAAGCAAAATCAATTTCAGAATTTCTAACATACACACTGCATGACTATCCTAAAGAAAATGAATTTTAGAAAATATTTCTACTAGATCCTTTTACGGGATGAATGTTCTAAATGTATACATTATTATATTTTAGTGTGAGTACCCTAAAATCTAATTTAGTTAAATTTGGAGGGTTTTCTCCAGACAGTATAAAAGGGATGAATAATGTCTCCAATCGAATTTTATACTTAGATGACAGGAGGTATTTTCAGAAAATATGGCTATCTAAAAAGTGCTCATCTGGATATTTATATATCCCAGCAGATGTATACCTATGAAGAAATTACCTTCAGGAAAAGGTGGAAGACTGAAGTATAAAGTGGATTCTAGCATTTTTAGCTAGCATAGAGATTCTAGCATAGAGATTCTCAATGTAGAAAGAAAAATATTTTAAAATGTTATATCGAATAAGAAATGTGTAGCTTTCAAATTATCTTTCCTAGCCATGACTTTCCTCAGCAATCAATCAATAAAATAGATTGCCGGTTTTTCATAGTGGTATATTCTAAAAGAAAACACAAAATGAGTAAATTGTCAGTGTGGTTTTGTTTCAAGCAGAATGACTTTATAGAAGTGGAAAATATGTAGGAAGTGGTCCTCATTGGTGGAAAGTTAATTTATGTTTCAGCTTAATTTATTACCTGGAGATAAATTCCTTTATCGATCATCTAGTTACACATTATTTGGAATAAAAATGAGGTAGCACTGAGGTTTATTACCTGGCATGGCTCGAGAAGGTATGAGTGCCTACTCAAATCCGTTCTCTTACTATCGTCAAAGCTTGAACTTTGAGGTCCTAAGTCTAAGAGTCACAAGAAAGCAGTGAAAAAGGATGCCTTGAGAAACTTTTTTAAAAATTTTTTTAATGTTTTAATTTATTTTTGAGACAGAGAGACAGAGCATGAACAGGGGAGGGTCAGAGAGAGAGAGGGAGACACAGAATCCGAAGCAGACTCCAGGCTCCCAGCTGTCAGCACAGAGCCCGACGCAGGGATCGAACCCACAGACTGTGAGATCATGACCTGAGCCGAAGTCGGATGCTCAACCGACTGAGCCACCCAGATGCCCCAAGAGAAACTTTTTTTTTTAAATGAATAATATTCTTGTAGCTATGAGATTCTCTATGTTGGAATGTTAGCCAGTTTAGGGGGTAGATATGTACAATGTCTGCTGAACGAAGGCAAATACCAACTGAGAACAGAACAGAACAGAAAAGGTCTATTGACACAAAATGTAAAGAGACACCTTAAATCAAATAAGCACACTAATTTATATTTTACCTTGTAATAACGTTTGGAGGAGTGAAGCCAAAAGCAACGACGTTTCACTGGATTAGTACAATTTCCCTTAAAACAAAAAGTAGAGTGAAAACAGAAACTATACCGAGCCATGATGGGCCGAACACTAAAATGGGTATTTGTGTGTGTGCATATTTATGACTTCTATCAAATCCTTCTTAGAGATATGTGGTCCTGCAAGACCAGAATATCAAAGGAATGGATTCTCTAAATGGTGTCTAATACACGATGGGCCAAGGCCTGAAGCTCCCTGTGTCAGGCCATCTACAGACAGAAGCCACCTTCATGAGTCTGTGGGACAACAAAGAGATGCACTGAAGCCATTAAACAAATTATTTGAGATGTCTTGGAAGTAATAGTTTTCTCAGTGCAACATGAATTTAAAACAAATATGAGTCCAGCACTCTGAGAACCAAAGCTAAATCCTATTATTTGCATATCAATGGGCTCATTTCCTCATTTCCACGTTGTTAAATACACATTGAAGTCTTCATTCAATTACATATCTGATTTTATTTTTAAAAAATTTTTTTTTCAACGTTTATTTATTTTTGGGACAGAGAGAGACAGAGCATGAAAGGGGGAGGGGCAGAGAGAGAGGGAGACACAGAATCGGAAACAGGCTCCAGGCTCTGAGCCATCAGCCCAGAGCCTGACGCGGGGCTCGAACTCACGGAACGCGAGATCGTGACCTGGCTGAAGTCGGACGCTCAACCGACTGCGCCACCCAGGCGCCCCTACATATCTGATTTTAAATGAAGTATTGATATTCTTCAATTTCATACAAAATAGAAGCCTAGGACTCTATTTGCTTTATGCTGTTTATTTGCCCTAAGAACTCTAATAATTATATACATGAATATCTGTACATAAAAACATTACGATGTGTATTGATTCGTTTTCCTCTCTTCCCTCCAAGAATGTCAACCCCTTAAGAGCATAGGCTTTCTGAGACAGATACCATATGGTTTCACTCTTAAGGGGATCCTGAGAAACTTAACAGAAACCCATGGGGGAGGAGAAGGAAAAAAAAAAAAGAGGTTAGAGTGGGAGAGAGCCAAAGCATAAGAGACTCTTAAAAACTGAGAACAAACTGAGGGTTGTTGGGGGGTGGGAGGGCGGGGAGGGTGGGTGATGGGCATTGAGGAGGGCACCTGTTGGGATGAGCGCTGGGTGTTGTATGGAAACCAATTTGACAATAAATTTCATACATTGAAAAAAAAAAGAGCATAGGCTTTCTTGTTTGCTCTACTCACAGCAACTGGCACAATAGATGAGTGAATGAACTGAAAAATTAAATAGTTAAGTGAATATGACTGAGAAAGAGCCTCTGAATCTGAGGCTAAGGGCAGATGCCCCAGACCAGTCCTCTTCCCAGGCAAGGTGCTGGAGAGAAATTCCATACTCAGGCAGGCTTCAAGACAGGAGACAAAAGCAAGGAGTCTGAGCACTTGACTCTCACAGCCCTGAGATCAGTGAACTCTAGACCGGAAAAACAGAGGCTATTTGGAAAACGTTTGAATTTTATCACAAGGTAATGCTATCATACCAAAAGCAGACCGCAAGAAGCTATTGAGACTGACAGTGAAAAAAGAGTTTCATTTTATAACTACTCCACTAGGAAGAAAGTGATGATGTAATGTATCATTGTATTGATTGATTGATTGCTTTTTTATTTTTGAGAGACTGAGAGAGACAGAGAGAAAGGAAGAGACACAGAATTGGAAGCAGGCTCCAGGCTCGGAGCTGTTAACACAAAGCCCAACACCGGGCTCGAACCCACGAACCGTGAGATAATGACCTGAGCTGAAGTTGGACACTTGACCCACTGAGTCACCCAGGCGCCCGAAAGTGACGATTTAGAACACGTGGGCTTTTGCTAGCTTTGGTCACAAGATCAGCAGAATGAAAACCGAACCCAGCAGGGACGGATAAAAGAAGAAAGAAGGGGAAGAGTAATAGATAAGGTCCCTCCAGTTACTTTGATAAGTCATAAAAAACACAGTGAAATGTATAATTAATACAGAAACAATACAATTTTAAAATAATTGTACACTCATGTAGACGCTAACTGTGTTTGCTTTTGGCTAAACGTACGACAGACGGGGTACTTCTCGGTAGTGGTTTTGTTTCTCAGAATTCCCTAAGTTCTGGATCTGACAGAACAGGGAGAGCAATCCCTTGGTGGAGACCAAGCCCCTGAATAAAGGAATACCAAGACCTCAAGGACATGACGCTTTGGGTGTGAAAGGGAATGTGAATGCAACTTCCTCCCTGGTTGATAGGTTGGATCATCCAGCTACACTTACCTTAAAAAAGACAAAAATGAACTTCACACTCACACCTTTTCAACAGTTCAGAGTATTGAGGGCATGGCGGGCGCCCCCTAGAGGTACCCAACACAAGAACCCAGAACCTGCCTCGGCAATCTCCCTCACCCCACCCGTGTGTGTTCCTGTGTCTCTGTGTCCCTTACGACCAGCTGTTTAATTGCACAACAGATTGTTTTCAGTGAGTTGTATTCTCTAGTATGTTTATACACTGCAAATATAGAAACAGGTCATTAAGCTGTAAGTTAAGTGAAACTCACATGGATGCCCGTAAATTAAAGATCCATATAAATATGACAATCTGTTTATAGCTAAAAATGGGAAAATATCCCATCTTTATTTTACTTTTTAAAAGTTGGAATAGCTTTGCCTCATGCATAAAAATGTCTTTAAATTGATTTCTAAGCTTACAGGACCAAATGATTTGGTTTTGTTTTTCATTAACTGTCTACTATAGGACTTAAGAGAAATGTCAACCTCCTGTTTTTACACTTCTGCACCAGGGAAGATATCTAAGAATTATTGATATTTTGTAGTTATTTATTCCAGTAACCTATTTACCTCAAGAATGATCCAGCTGTAGGAAATAAAATAAAAAATAAAAAAGAATGATTCAGCTCTAATATTTACCAGGTTTTTGTTCCCTCTATATTCTACTTACTTTGGGAAGACAGATCTTTTGAGGAACTAAACAGGTTTTGCTATTTCTGTCCACATTTCTAAAGTAACAGAGAAAACTGTGTATCTTAAGTTATGAATTCAATGTGTATGTAAACATATAATCTTATGTATTTTAAATGATAAAATATTCAGAATTTATAAATCTCTTGAATAAGAGTCTTTTAAGGCTTGCTCTATTAAAAATTAAAGATATCCTATGTACTGAGCTTATAACTTTGGAACTTCACAGTGCTAAAAAATTCCCAAGAGGGCTACCAAGGAAGTGGGGTGGGGCAGGGCTCAGCCAAGTATACTGCTCGTCTTTATATCTGACTGAGAGGTTATCAGACAGCTAGAAATAGGCAGAGAATCAATTAGGACACCACCTCATCTGAACTTCTGGACCGAATTCAATTCTGCCAAAACATCTAAATTGATAAATCATAAGTCTCTATATCTGCTTTCCTCCCCTTGGGATCTTTTGGGAACACATTACAACAACAGATCTTTGTAATTATTAATGACTTACATGAAAATTTCTATGGTGAAGAGATAAGAAAATATGCATGTCTACAATTCTTATTGTATAAAGATTTACATAAAGGGACTTGATATAAAGGAAGTGTTTAGTTGTTTACCCCTTGAAATTCTAACTACATTCCTCTTCTGCTCCCCATTAACTGATTCATATGCAAATCCATTTACATCCAAATCTGCATGGTCTATGTCAATGCTGTTTTAACAGAACATAAAGAAAATATAAATAAAAAAAATAATGCAGTACAATTTTAAATTAAACAGAAATAAATTATAAAATGCTGCCTAAATATTAAACACACCAAAAATAAATTCATTTGGGGGAAATTAAGAACGATTTAGATATTTAGATAAATATTTAAATAGAAATATTTCTATTTCTAGAAATAGGAATTAATTTCATTTGGATATTTGCAATGATTATCATGTAATGCTATTTGAAAGTGATGAATTTCATATATAAAGATAGAGGGTTGGTCTTTTCTTGTTTAGGCTTAGTTTTTTTTCTTCAATGTACTACTATACGAAAAGAAAATCAAATTGTACATACTCCAGGAAAAATGATAACTTATTTCCACTCAATAATGGAAAATAAATAATTTTTACTTTATCACCTTGTATGTTTTTGTTTATTTTGTAATTCCCAACTAGAATTCAGTCTCCTTTTCCACAACCAAGATTTGGTATTTAAGGATTCCATTTGGAATTTTTGTCCATGTCACTGGTATTTTAAACACCATACATTTTAGGCAGCTTTGTTGAGTCTTGATTGTTGAGTTTTAATTGACATACAATGTATTTCACATATGTAAAGTACGTAATTAGACAAGTTTAACATATGTAAATGCCATGAAATGGTCATCACCACCAAGATAACAAATATCCATCATCCCCAGAGGCTCCCCTGTCTCCTCTGTCATTATAAACTAGTTTATGATTTCTAGAATTATCCACCCATGGGAACATAGAACATGTGCTATTATTTTTGTCCGGCTTTATCCACTCTGCTTGATTATTTTGAGATTTAGCCACATTGTTGGGCATATCAAGATTTTATTTCCTTTTATTTTTTAATATGCTGTTGAATTGATATACCACAATGTTTATATGTTCATGGACTACTGATAGGTGACATTGGGTTGTTCCTCATTTGATGCTATTACAACTAAAACCGCTGTGAACATTCACGTACAAATCTTTATGTGAGCATATGCTTTTATTTCCTTTTTAAATTTTATTTTTTACATTTATTTATTTACTTTTGAGAGAGAGAGAGACAGAGCACAAGTGGGGGATGGGCAGAGAGAGGAGACACAGAATCTGAAGCAGGCCCCAGGCTTCGAGCTGTCAGCACAAAGCCCTACATGGGGCTTGAACTCACAGACCGTGAGATCATGACCTGAGCTGAAGTCGGATGCTCAACTGACTAAATCACCCAAGGGCCCCTGCTTTTATTTCTTTTAGGTAAATATTTAAGAATGAAATGGCAGGGTCTTATGGTGGGTATAAGTTTTTTGTTTTTTTTTTAATTGCCAGGTTGATTTCTAGAAACCATTGTGCCATTTTATTAATTTTAGATTTTAAAAAATTTTTAAATGTTTATTTACTTCTGAGAGAGAGAGAGAGCATGAGCAGGGGAGGGGCAGAGAGAGAGGGAGAGAAAATCCAAAGCAGGCTGCAGGCTCTGAACTGACAGCACAGAGCCCAATGCGGGGCTGGAACCCATGAGCTGCGAGATCATGACCTGAGCTGAAGTCAGACGTTCAAGCAACTGAGCCACCCAGATGACCCATTAATTTTAGAAGTTTTAATAAGTGTGTAGAAGGACCTCATTGTGGTTTTAATTTGCATCTCTCTAATGATGTGGAACATGTTTTGGTGTTCTAATTTTTTATCCGTGCATTTTTTGGGGGGTAGAGTGATTGATATTTTTCTTCTATTTTATTGGGTTCTCTCATTATTGAATTTTCAGGGTTCTTTATATATTCTGAATACGTGTCCTTTTTCAGATGCATGACTTGTAAATGATTTCTTCTAGATGCTGGTTTGACTCAAATCCTTTTAATTGTATTGTGAGAATATAATGGGATATGGTCTATCTTGTTAAATGTTCCATGTGGTGCACAAGACACAGTGTCTCATGAATAATGTTTCCAATAAGCTATATATATTAATATAACTACATCACAAAGAGAAGTCCAGTTATTGTGTAAAATGCATCAGTGACTTGGATCATTGAAAAATCGATGACTCTCCAAATCTAGGAACTCCCATATTTTTACTGCTAGCACAGTTAATCACCAGCAAAGTAAAACTGGGGAGAAACGGTACTTGATGTGAGACATACCCTTGTGTAGTATCAGTTCTGCTAATCCAGTATAATTCTGTCTACTTCCCTTACAGGCATTGGAGGGGAAATAACACCTCCTCTATGGATTGTTAGGGAGACTGAATAATGTCACTGATGTGTAAGTACTCACCACATTCTAGGTACTTGCTAATATTATTGGTAGCTTATTCAATTCTGCCTCAAACATGTACACACAAATAGATAATTCGCATAAAAAAAAAGTCAGACAGATGTGAATTGCAAAGTATCTCAATTAGCTAGTTGGGAAGATCAGCCATGAACTGGGTATATAAAATCAGAATATCACAAAGAGATGCTCACTCTCTTTTCCTGCATATAAGAAAGATTGCTATTAGTCAAATCCGTACAGGGAAGAGTCGCTTTAGCCTCCTGGAATAACTACTTGGAATCCTCAAGGACTCTAAAAAATTCTGATACTTTATCTGCAATGATGTAGGTCATAAAAAAATGATCCTGAGAAACTTGAGAAGCAGATATGAGAGCCTGCATAGATAAGATTTTTAATACATTAAATATATTTGAATAAATAGTTCTTAAAAATTAAAAAAAACACAATATGAACAAATGAACAATACTTTATGTATTGTGAAAATAAATAAAATCCTGGGGAAAACCACTAAGGTTTCAAAATACCATTCATATAAGGGAGAGCAAGGCACTTCACAGTCAAACTTTAACAGTACTCAATAGTATCTTCAAATAAAATTCGAGAAAGATTAACTATTGAGCCAACCCACATCATTTTTTAATCTTTCACTTATTGAACAATTGATTAAAGTAACAAAACTCATTTTCGAAATATTGCCCTTGGTAATACTGTTTGGATGAAGGGAATACACAGACTCAGAGAAACACACGATGTACTCACTGAATGGAAAACACAGTTGAAGGCAGTCTCTGGTCTTTGGACTGAAAAGATCACTTGGATTAACTTAAATGATATGCAATTAACGTGATTATGAATCCTTAGCAAAGGGTTTCAAAATAAAATATTGCCAATTATCAAGTTACCCTGGAAAAAATATAACCGTTTTTCATAAATAGAGATGAAAAGAAGAAAGCTGATGTACCACTAAATATATCTGTTTAAGAAATAGGATGAAAGGGGCGCCTGGGTGGCACAGTCGGTTAAGCGTCCGACTTCAGCCAGGTCACGATCTCGCGGTCCGTGGGTTCGGGCCCCGCGTCGGGCTCTGGGCTGATGGCCCAGAGCCTGGAGCCTGTTTCCGATTCTGTGTCTCCCTCTCTCTCTGCCCCTCCCCCGTTCATGCTCTGTCTCGCTCTGTCCCAAAAATAAATAAAAAAAAAAAAAAAAGAAAAAAAAAAAGAAATAGGATGAAGGCCATAGAATGTCAAAAGTATTCAAGAACTGGGGCGCCTGGGTGGCTCAGTTGCTTAAGCGCCCGACTTTGGCTCAGGTCATGATCTTGCCATTCCTGAGTTCAAGGCCCACGTCAGGCTCTGTGTTGACAGCTCAGAGACTGGAGCCTGCTTCGGATTCTATGTCTCCCTCTCTCTGCCCCTCCCCCACTCACACTCTGTCTCTGTCTCTCTGTCTCTCTCTCTCAAAAATAAATACACGTTAAAAAAATAAAAAAAAATCTTCAAGAACTGTGAGATTATCTGACTGAGTTTAGCATCTAGCTTGGCACATATGACAAAACAGCGAAAAAAAACCCCAACATGTAAATAAGATTTAACATTTAATGAAGAATAAAGCCATGCACTCGTGCTTAAATATATGCCTGGCACAATGCACCCACACTCGTGCTTAAATATATGCCTGGCACAATCCACCTACAATGTGGAATTTGTGCTTGTATTAAGTTGGGGAAAA
Source organism: Lynx rufus (assembly GCF_022079265.1). Classification (NCBI taxonomy): domain Eukaryota; kingdom Metazoa; phylum Chordata; class Mammalia; order Carnivora; family Felidae; genus Lynx; species Lynx rufus. The sequence continues at coordinate 2,743,974 of NW_025814840.1, read as the reverse complement.
CACTGGAGGAAGGTTTCTGGGCCCTACGTGCTGAATTAGTGGAGAGAACATCTCCCTCAGGTTACCTGATTGGCCATCACAAATCTTTAGAAAGTCAAGGCCAGAAGAATAGAACCATCCATGAGATGGATAGGAGGTAGCACACTACCTGAGACACCATTTGTATGTGTCTATTGAAAATATTCATAATCTCCCAGTATCACATACAGGGTTGGACGGGCATAGGTGATCATCTAAACTGACTCTAGTTTTGACTTTCATGCTTAGAACTGCTCTCAAAAGATTTTCTTGCAACTCATCTGGACCTAAAACTTTCTGTCTCTGAAAGATTACAGCTGTAAAACATCCAATCTTAGATGAAACACACCTTCACTTCTCCTTAATTATACATTAAAAATATGAAAACACTTCTTCATGGTCAAAAAGATGAACAAGTCAAGAAAGGAAAGGGAGTGTCAGGAAAACTGCTATCAGAAAGAGGGACAACATCTCATAGTAGAAATGAGTGTTCCTTTTGACACTGATTCACTACAGGAAATAGAAGAGGGGATTGAAAAATAAATAATTCACACTGGCTACAAAATTCATGAGACAACTGAATATTATTTATGAGCTTCTCTCATGTCTTCTGGGTACCAGAGCACCACTTCTAGTCTACCCAACACATCAGTATGTCTGAGAAAGATGGGAATAGATTTTAGATTGCCATGCTGAGAGAAGGAATAAGAATTTCGGCTTCTCACTTGCAAATCAGCCTGATAGAACGAGTTGCCTTGCAAGTTGGGTCACTGTATTGAGAGAATGGTGTTCACACTCGATTGAGCATAAAAGCCACCAGACACAAGGATTCGGGTCTAGTAACCCCCACTTCTGATTATTACTGCTCCTACAGCTGGCTAGTACAGAGAACAGATGAGAAATATAAGCTTGGTCTCCCCCATTTCTAGTCTATGAGATTTGTAAGATGACAGTAGAGTGACAAATGCAGACAAACCCACAGAAGGAAGGTTTGTTATGTAAGAGAGGATAACACCAACAGCAGAGTACGGTCTCTTGCCCTGATATACCCTTGAGGACTGTGAAAGCTCCATCAAAAAAAAAAAAAAAAAAAAAAAAAAGGAAAGGAAAGGAAAGGAAAGGAAAGGAAAGGAAAGGAAAGGAAAGGAAAAAAGAAGAAAAGAAGGGAAAAAAATTCTTATCAGGGAGAAGGGGGCTCTAAATTGTAGCTTTTTTTTAGTGTCATAAGCATCCTCTTACTGAGAATCTAGCTAAGGAGTGAATCTTCACAGAGGACCACAGAGTGTGCCTCATTCTTCACAGCCAATGGACCTCAGAGTAAGACTTCACCACAGGGAAGGTGTGGGTCACCACTAGCACCTATTCAAGACCACAGACCACTCAGATTTCAGATGAAAAGACTCAGGGCAAGAGGAAGGTCATTAAACAGTAGAGGAAGCTGAGCGCCTAAAGCCACATTTTCTCTTATGTCATCGTGAGGTCGGTACAGTTACACTATCCTCCATGCAGCTCACTCTGCACACCGCCCCCCCCCCCGAAACACACACAAGGAGACCTTCTCTAGGGGAGAAGCGGGAGGAGAAGGTGGTGTCATCGAAACACTCAGTTTTTCATTTTCGTTTGTTTTTATCCAAGAAAGACTGGAACTGCACAGTTGGGAAAATTAAATTTGGATTGGTTTATTTATTTATGGGTTTCTTCCTTCTAACTAATAAGATACGGAGGCTTAAGATGTAGTTCATAATAGTGACATCCTTGGGAGAAGGAATTTTCATTTTCTCTGAAGATCCAATACTCAATTTTGTCAATAAAATCATGTGATCTAACTATAAGAATAACGTAAATTCATGAAGGATAATGTGACAAAGGAAAACACAATTGCCAAATTAAAAATGAAGGAAAAAACAATAAATAACAGTTGGAAGAAGGGACACAATCATCTACATTAATAGAAGATAAGGCAGTAAAATTTCCCAGAAATTCAAAGTAATAGGGCAGAGAAGAAAGCAACAAACAAGGGGAAAAAGTGATGGAAAACTGATCTGGAAGACTCATTCTATAATTAGAGAAAGTAAAGAAAAAGGCAGCAGAAAAAAAAAGAATATGGAAAAAATAATTATAAAAGAAACTTTCCTAAAGAAGATCGCATTTAAAAAATTGAGTGTCTCCAGACTAACCCAATGAGTGTTACACAAGACATATCCTTCTGGAATTTCCAAATGTTAATGACAAAGAAAGAAATGTTTGAGAGGGAAAAACACCCAGATAAGAATTAGATTGGCCCCTAAACTGTCTATATCATTAAACACTGGGATTTATTAGACAACCATATACAGAACTCATAAGGGGAAAAAGTTGCAGCTTGAAAATGTTATTCCAGCAAATATGTCATTGTGCTAAGAGAAAAGACATTTTGAGGTATATAAGGAATCAGAAATAAAAGAACAAGTTATCCTTTCTAAAAACTCTACATGAAAAGAAAGGTAATTAATAATCAATAATTTAAAAATAATAAAAATATGTGCCATGATGCCCTGAACATGAGAATTTTAACAATGCTTATGTGACTGCTATTCATTCACTGTTTATTAAGTACTTACTAAGTGCTGGACATTTTGTTAAGCTCTTTAGTGATAGTTACATAGTCAATCTGTAGTGAGTTCTTTGGGGTAAGTATTCATAGACCTAATTCCCTGCAGATGGTCTCACTGATGGCTTACAGCTATTGAGTAACTTCTCCTTGAGCAGCATAACTAACCTTCGTGTGTGTGTGTGTGTGTGTGTGTGTGTGTGTGTTTCTGTGAAAAGGTTTATAAACATTAGTAAGAAAATAAATTTTATAACCCCAAATTAATAAATACTAAAAAGGAGTTGGTAGGTACACATTTCTATTCCTCATTTTACAAAATAAAGAGTAAAAACTTCCATGATTATATAAAATACATGAATCCGTATTTTCACTGGCAAAAATGTTATGGGATTTCTGGATATGGGCAGAACTCCAAGGAGGCAGTCCACTCAAATCAGGTTCTGGATAGATGCTTAGGATGTAACTTTATAGGGAAGAAAACCAGTTTATAAATTCTAGATAAGCTATTTTGTTGTCATCAGTCGAACACATGTGCTCTCAATGCAGCCTTGCATGTCTGATCATTGCAAAACCAAATGTATAAGAACCTTCTGGTCTGCTTCTCTTAAGAAGACACCCCCTTTAATAAATTATCAAATTTTTAACAGGTACTTTTGTAAAGCATATGCCTAGGACATGGCCACTTGGAATATTTGGATTCAGAGTGTTTTATTTCATCTCTCTATTCTCAAAAAAAAAAAAAGAAAAGAAAAGAAAAAAACAAAAACAACTGGGTCAATCCCACTAGAAAATGTTTCCTTCTAGCTGGGGAGAGGACATTAGTACAAAACAGAGTCAGTGGAAAACAATGTGCATTAATAAAGTAATGTACTGTTCAGTGCTATTAGAAGACAAAGGATTTATAACTTGTAGTTATTTACAGAGTGTACATGATGAGGGTAAAATGACTTCGGGTTAGCGAGGTTGCAATGGGTAGGAGAGAAGTTAAAAATCAGGTTTGAATGAGCCCTCAAGTGGTGGGCGGTGTGGATGTAGACGAATCGGGAAGTCACCACACAAATAACAGAAGCCAACGCAAAGGTAACGTGGGCTGGCCACACCTAGGGGTGGATGATATAACCCAGAAAAAGAGAGACGCAGAATCAAGGGCTAATTCAGACTGACCCGGAGGTTGAACTTCGAAGTCAAAACATTCTAGAGTTCAAGCATCTGGTATGTTATTATTGTCTGTATTGCAACTGGTAACTAACATGAGATGAGATGGGTTTTTATTTGGATTAAAATCCAGTTATCCTAACCGCCAACTAGAAACCTAGGTCCATCAAGAAATGAAAGATATGACACCTGAATGAAGGATCTTTGTAATGCAACATTCCAAAAATGGGGCAGGTGGAATTAGCCAAAGCAGTCACCTTCTGCTTGGTTAATATCCTCTGGGCTCACACATAAGAAGGAGTCAATGTCAAATATTCCAAAAAGCTCTGTAAGCCTGCCTCATGAAGCACTGATTAAAAGAACTGAATACCAAATGTAACCAACAGATTTCCTTTTCATTTATCTGTTACTGAGAATACTAAGTATTTCCTTATCTCCGCCACTTTCAGAAGCTCTCTTGCTATGTGCCTATCTATACATATTCATCACTCTGACAGCAGCATCAAGAATAAAAATTCAGATAAGAAAACATGATGTGCATTGCTTTATCTTTTAAATATGGGACATACATAAAAATAGACATACAAAGACAGCCCCTTAGAATGAACAGTAAAAATAAGCACACCCTATCTTCATTTTTATCCTGATAAGCATACAGCAATGGCACATACCGATCATTTGGGTTGGGGATATTCTTAATTCCTCTTTCTTCTCCTGAAAGTCAATAACAAGAGAGCACGTCTAAAAGGAATCCTAGATTTAATGCCTCGGCGGTTACACTTCTACAGATTGTTCATACCCCACCGCCACCCAGGCAGTGAAAACACTGGTCCAAACACACAGAAGACTTAAGTCATAGCAATTCTTGAGCTGAGTGTCTGGATAAGCCTTCATTGGAAACTCACACAAATACCTCAAAGACAAGGGACGAGCTCAATACTGAGTAAATTCTTTCTTTTACAATTCCGGTACTTTTATAATTCCTATTCTCTGAGTAACACCTTAAAGAAAGCTTTGCCACTCTGCATTCCTTATTGGATTTCATTCACGAAACTAGTAAAACTATTTTAAAGTTTAACTGTATCATACCACTAATAGGATTCCTGAAGAAGGCAAAATCTGGATTAATTGAGATTGTTTTCTTGCAAGATGTTTTTCTACCTTTGTTATCAACCCTGTCAAGGATTGAAGGAATAATTAGTTCTTATTATTTTAAGGTATAGGTCCCTAGAAAAGACAAGCTTAATATGTTCAGGGCCTTTTTTTTTTTCAACGTTTATTTATTTTTGGGACAGAAAGAGACAGAGTATGAACGGGGAAGGGGCAGAGAGAGAGGGAGACACAGAATCGGAAACAGGCTCCAGGCTCTGAGCCATCAGCCCAGAGCCTGATGCGAGGGCCTTTTTTTTTTAAATTACACATATTATTCTACTGTTCTCCTAAATTTATATGATCAACAGTAATAAATTAATTGAAAAAAACACCTTATGGTATCAAAGGGTATTTTTCAAGAAGCAAAACAACTGATTATAAATACAAATTATTTTTCTTTCAACTTTCAAGTTTGTTATATTCAATCACAAATACGTGTATTCGCACCTAATTCCACCTCCCTCCAAAACCAGAGGAGAAAAGGCTGAGACACACAAGGCTTAAAACGATTCCAGATTCTTCTCCCCAGCTGTTGACTTCTTTGGAAGTCCTGGAGAGAAGCTAAAGTGTGCAAACATGACTAAAATACTCAACTGTGACGCTTGTCCCTTGATTCATTTCTGAGACTAAGATGTAATAACTTGCTTTCTGAGCAATAAAGTAGCTCTGGTCCTTGTAACTGGGACCCCAAGTCACTCCAACAAGACCTTTCAAAGTCACCCGTTTCCTGGCATTCAACTCTTGGAGAAGCCATGGACTCATGGCGGGGGAGCCGGGGGTGGGGGGCAGTCACCGGCACTGCCTTCTCCTGCGACAACACATCTCTGCCCTGCCCACCTCCTTCCTTTCAGCAGATGCACAGCCAGAAGTGTGCCGACAAGGGTGTCTTCAGAGAGAAAACAATGCCAAGAGAATGGGTCTACACCTCAAAATGCTTTTGTTGTTAAATACAAAATTTGCCTCCTATGTATATAAAGGTATAAACAAAACGACTACATTAATCTATAGTCTCAGATAATATGTAAGTTCAATTTGACATTGCTCACTTTATCATGACTCAGATAAAACAACATAACACCTGAGAATAAAGAACTATGCATTTTTTGGAGTGGATTCTTTTCACTTTGTTAACACTGCTCCAGACTCCCAATTTCAGATTTCACGTTTCTCCAGACACTGGTGAGTTTACACTTCCCCTGCCCTTGTCCTCGCAGAGGTTGGGGTTGGACAGGTGTTTCTGCACGAGGTGCTTACAGTGGATCAATGCCACATCACAGCTGTCTCATGATGCTTCACAAGGAAGTCTTTGTTGGACGGCACAGAAACTAAGTCAATCAAATGTGTTTGTCTTGCTGCAAACAACTCATGATCAAAAAAAGCACCAAATGGTAAATATCTCATTACATGTGAGTTTTAAGAAAACGAGAGAACAGCCACAAATTGCCAACATTATCGATGATGACCGTAACTTGCATCCCCACACCAACAACTGACATTTGACCCTCTTTATGACATACAACTCCCGGTTACTCAACTATTGACGAGAGTCTGTGTAAGTACACCTTGAAATAAAATAAAATGCGCCGTACCTTACCTTATTTGTAGGTCTTCTGCCCAGTATTCAGGAACATGACACTGAAAATCCCTGTAAATAAAAAGAATTGATGAGTCCAAGGCGCTTTCGAAAGTGAATCTGAGCAACAGTTACACAATTACGGCAAAACTATCAACCACCAAATATTTCATTACAACTCCTGGTAATCATACAATTTTTATACAATTTTTATAAATCACCCTACCGACTCTCACAAATACAATGCATGACTTTTTCATTAAAAATTGTTATTTCTAATTAAATTCGCATTAACAATACTTTCGATGTATTTTAGCTCCAGATACGATTGGATCATTTGAAAGCTAATTCTTCCAATTTCATAAGGAATATGGAGATGATGCATCAGGAACGTTGTGGTTAGTTTCGATAAACAAGATGTTTTAACAAGTCTGGGCGGTAAATAAATTTAAATATATATACTCAACACGTATACAGTGGTTACACCTGAGGAATCAAATCATTTACATGAAAAGTCCTTCTTCCTATACATATTCAGTATGTTCATTTAATCAAAATGCAAGGGTAGTATATTTTGCATTGCAATGATCTGGCTTTTTGAAAAAGACTGAAATTTAAAAAAAAGACTGAAATAAAGTTTGGGGAAAATAATTGAAACATTAATAATGTGTTTAGTATTATATCTCCCATATTGAAAAATGTAGTTTATCGTGCTGGCTTTGGGACAAGGTATCTAAGTGAATATTTGGGACAAGATAACTAAGTTATCATCTAAACTAATATTAACAATATATTTTCTTTAAATTTGTCAGTTTTTTAGCAACTTTAACTTTTCTCAGTAAATGAGACACTGGAAGTAAAATACCCAATTCAGTGCTGAGAACGTGGCAGACTTCTGGAAAATAAAGTGAGAGTACAGTTCCAAGCAAACCAGAAGAGAAGTATTTTATATATTTAATATATCTTTAATATATAAGGTACATATTTATAAATATAACGTATCTTTTATAAAAGACATCTGTAGTATATAGTAGAGCATAATATATGATAGGCAATATCTTTAATAGATTGATAATATATGGGATTATATTTAATTCTAAAAGTAACCGATATAACACATTCACCTTTTCTAAATGCAGCAGTGGCAAACTAAAAGTAGATCCAGACATATTGGTTAATACTAAGTGTTTTAATACAAAAACAAGATCACATGTAATAGAATAAGATCACATCAATGATCTCACACAATCAGAGAAGTAGAAAGAACCTTGGAGGCATGCAGAATGAACCCCTATTTTGGGGGGGTATAAAATGATGTCCTGAAAGTCAGGGTACTATTTAAGGTCATGTAGCACATCTGTACGACAGCTGGAATTAGACCCCGTCATAAAAGGAGTGCTGTCACTTTAAAAGATATTACATGAAAAGAAATTCATCTGTGTGAAGTTCCTATAAATAATTCACTTGCTGGACTTAGAATATTTATTTGTGGAAATCAAATGAATATAAAGTGAATCTAAGTTATGCCCCAATATGTTAAAATGATGCACAGGTCTGATGCTAAAATTGTTCTCTCAAGATGTTTTAAAAATCTTTAGTATTTTCCAATTTTATTATTCATCAGGAGGATACAAAAATAAATGTTCATCTATGATTCAATGGTGCTATCTTTGTTCTTCAGCTGCACAAAAATGAGAAATATAGATTTCTAAGTTTGTAAGTCCAAACCAGAATTGTTTTACTGTTAGTTTATAATTGAAAATAATTTAATGTCTATCTGTATTCTTCACATAACCATTTATCTAAAAATTGACGTATTTCTGGGGCGCCTGGGTGGCTCAGTCGGTTAAGCGTCCGACTTCGGCCCAGGTCATGATCTCGCGGTCCGAGAGTTTGAGCCCCGCGTCGGGCTCTGTGCTGACAGCTCAGAGCCTGGAGCCTGTTTCAGATTCTGTGTCTCCCTCTCTCTGGCCCTCCCCCATTCATGCTTTGTCTCTCTCTGTCTCAAAAATAAATAAACGCTAAAAAAAAAAAAAATTAAAAAAAAATTGACGTATTTCCAAATATGAATTCTCAGCGAAAACAGACAAACTTCTGAGGTTCTTAAGTTTGCTGGGTTGTTGCTATTAAGTGCATCGACATTTAATGTGTTCATCGAATACATATTTATTGGTCACTCTGTAGCTTGTGCATTTGGCATTTTTCTAGGCACCTGGAATATAACGGCAAGCAAATGTTTTAAAAATCTTGTACTCTGGCAATGATAATAAAGCAATACACAGTGAATAAGCAACAAGCATAAAACAAGCAGGCTATATGTTAGAAGGTGGTAAGAATGAAAAACGGTCAGGGAGGGAAAGCGGATTGTGAGCGGGGCGGCAGTAATTTGCAATCCCGAATAGGGTGGCCAGGGGAAGATTTGAGCAAAGCCTTTGAGTCTTTGCTTAATTCATCTAAAGTCTAATAAAGCTTGCTAGCTTTTGGTTAAGATACTATCTAAATTAGTAAAAATAATTAAACTTGTTTTGAATTTCAAAAAGAAGAGATTAATTGTTCTGTTACATTTCCACAGGAAAATATCTGTGTACTTTCCATTGTGCAGACATCTTTAGGATTGCCTTTGACATGCTGTCGCCTTTATTACTATTGTTTCACACAAACACATCACCAATCCGTATCCCTGTCTGCTTCAACGAGGAGGGTATGTATGGAGATGGATAAAATGGCAGCAATACGTCACTCAAGGAATCGGGTCACTGCCGTGGAGGAACATGGGATACAACTTAATTCTACGTGACTCAGTTCAGTTCGTGCCTCTGTCCCACCGCGGGAAAGTTCTCTCACAAAACATCCTGCCTTCAGAATAACCACGCTAAGAAGCTCCTTAGAAGCCCTCCCCTTTAGCTCCTCATGAGAAAATTAGGGTGGCGTCAGTCAGTCATCACAGAGTGTTCTGGTTGCTTCAGGGATTAATTAGTCAAAGAGGCAGCACAGATTCTGATATCCATTAAGATATCATTTGTGCTCTAGGCTTTGTGATGACAACCATCAAGTGGATGTTAAAATAGAACACAGCAACAGGTGAATGGGGGGTGAGGATTTTCTCAATTGTTCATTTAGTGAAATTTTTCTTGCACAGACTTATCAGGCAGTATGAAGCCTCTAGGAATTATCTCTAGAACTGCGTTCAAATCTACATTTCAGTGTTTCTAAGAGGTAATTTTATCATCTCATGATGATATACATGCCAGTAATCTAATTTATCCAAGAATATGGATTACATGGGCACCTGGGTGGCTCAGTTGGTTAAGTGTCTGACTTGGGCTCAGGTCATGAGCTCATAGTTTGTGAGTTTGAGTTCCGCATCGGGCTCTGTGCTGACAGCTCAGAGCCTGGAACCACTTCGGATTCTGTGTGTCCCTCTCTCTCTGCCCCTCCCCCACTCACTCTCTCTCTGTCTCTCTCTCTCAAACATAAACAAACATTAAAAAAAATTAAAAAAAAAAAAGACTGTGGAGCTCAATCCCGCAAACCGTGAGATCATGACCTGAGCCCAAATTAAGAGTCGCAGGCTTAACCGACAGAGCCACTCAGGCCCCCAGACAAAATCTTTTTGATAATACTCCACATTCTGTAAAAAGTTGATAAGCCCCAGTCACAAATTCACCAACAACAGTTTAATGTAACTGAAACAAAGCCTCTCTCATTTATATCACAAGAATAGATTACATTTTATATCTTGATATTGAGTTGTTGGGGTTAATCAATAACCTTCCAACTTGCTTTCCTGTATCATCAGGTACATCAAATGTAGATGCAGGTCTTGCTACCTTATTTAAGGAGCAGGTAGAATGACACCACCAACCAGGACATGCGGTAACTGCAACGGTAAAATCTCACATGCCTTCACTGGGGGAGCACAGTTCCCCACTCCCTAGAGGTGGTTGTCAATCTGCTCTCGATGTACAATAAGTTCATTGCAGGTGTGGGCTCAGCGGCGCTTGGCCATTAGGTCCTTGTTCCCATAAACTGAGAGGGAGGGAAGGAGCCTGGGCTTTAGACAGCCCCAGACGCACACTTGTGTGCTGAGCTCTGCTCAGTGCTCTGGGATTTGTGCACTTGGCTGAGCTGCCTCACCTCCCCGACTTGCGGGTTCTTCTTTCAGTGTATTAGGGAGGCTATCTTTGCAGCACACAACCCAGCTCACTCAGCAAGTAATAGCTTGTATCTCTCATCTTTGGAATTATACTTCCTTCTCTTCTTGGACAAATACCTGTAAGTATTTTCATTGCCCTTCCCTTACTCAAATTCACGGGGCCGGGGGGAAGTGTCCTTCCTAAAGATGTCAGTGGGTGGTACCAAGGAAGAGAGGTGGGTGTTTGAAAGCAGGAACATCTGGACAGCAAAATGAACACTGTGGCGTGTCTTGGGTGGGAAGTGGCTACATCATCAAACAGCTGAAGATGCAAAAGTAAGAAGTCAGACCGTATAACCTGCCAAGTGTTTAACTTAACGGTCGCAAAGCATAATGAATCATCTCCACAGGAGTAGAAGCTAACTTCTTTATTCATCGGTGAAGGAAAATCTGTAAAATTCATGGCCATTCAGACATCCAAATAAAATGGCTAAGAACCTTACAGTGGCTTTGTCTCATCTCCAGAGTGTTCTTCTGTGTACAGGCTGCATATGGGACGGTTCCTCAAGAGCAAAAATGAAATTTAAAACATACAAATAAAAATGAAAGACAAAACAGAATTTGGGCAAAGTCATATTTGCATAAACACAATGTTCTGCACATCTTCCTTTTATGGCAGCGTTTCAGCAGTTATTTAAGTGATCTAGCCATTTGTGTGGACAGAAATGAAGTGCAGGGTCCCTCCCGAGGTGCCAATAAAACCAGGCCGCCAAGCCGAGGTGTACAATTGATAATAGGGGGGCCTTTATCCTCAGGGCTCTTGAGCCAATCAGATGGCATTACTGTGATGGCACAAATAATAGTCACCTTTTCTGAACATACGTTTGCCCACTTTTCAATTTTTTTTTAATGTTTATTATTTATTTTTGAGAGAGAGAGAATATGAATGAGGAAGGGTAGAGAGAGAGGGAGACACAGAATCCAAAACAGGCTCCAGGCCCTGAGCTGTCAGCACAGAGCCCTACTTGGGGCTCAAACCCACCAACGGTGAGATCATGACCTGAGCCGAAGTCGAACGCTTAACCGACTGAGCCACCCAGGAGCCCGTTTGCCCATTTTTAATTACGATGCTATTCTATTTCTTTCAACAAGAAATTGATACCCTCAGTTTATCACTTCTATTGAATGTGATACAGGTCAGGGAAGTAATTTCATGCTTTCAAATTAAAGACAGAAACAAAACAAAACTAGAAATCCTTGCCCTTCGGGGCTTTTTTCCCCTTCTTCATTTAAACTTTAACTTTGTAAAATTGTTAGATGATTTGCAATGGAACTACATTTAATGTTATATTCTTAGAATTATTATATTTTCATTTTAAATCTTAAGGTGGAAGGAAACTCTTAAAGAATTGATTTCTTGCCATTTATGTAAGGCTGCACTTTAGATGGTACATCCGGTAGAATGTTATCCCATTTAAACATAACCAGAGAAAGGGATAACAAATTACAAGTCTATCTTTGACTGTACAGCAATTTATTTTAATGACTATTCTAAATATTTTCCCTCCTAAATTAACCTGGTGTAAGTTTAATGATATGGTGATTAAAAAAAATCTCACATTGAAACAAAATCTACATAACAGAGTGGCAAAATAGTTTCATAACCATTCCAATTAGAAGTTCCTCCAAGGTACATTTGAGATGATACAGCTACATAACAGCATAATGGATAAGAAGAGAGAGTTCCTTGCCTTGCTCTGCTATCAAAGTGGACTATGGCCTCTGGTGACTTAAAGAAAAACTAAAAATAAACTACAAATCAAGTAGTAGCTTTGACAAATCATGAAAGAATATCAAGTGGAAAAAAGACAGTCTCGTCAACAAATGGTGCTGGGAAAACTGGACAGCGACATGCAGAACAATGAACCTGGGCCAGTTGCTGACACGATACACAAAAATAAACTCAAAATGGGTTAAAGACCTAAATGTGAGACAAGAAACCATTAAAATCCTAGAGAACACAGACAGCAACCTCTTTGACCTAGGCCATAGAAACTTTTTATTAGACATGTCTCTGGAGGCAAGGGAAACAAAAGCAAAAATGAACTACTGGGACCTCATCATGACAAAAAGCTTCTGCACAGCAAAGTAAACAGCCAATAAAACTAAAATGCAACCTACTGAATGGAAGAAGACATTTGCAAGTGACATATTTGATAAAATGTTAGCATCCAAAATCTATAAAAACTTATCAAACTCAATGGCTGCAAAATAAGTAACTCAGGAATGGCAGAAGATATGAATAGACATGTTTCCAAAGACATACAGACATCTAACAGACACATGAAAAGATGCTCAACATGACTCATCATCAGGGAAATAATACAAATCAAAACCATGATGAGATACCACCTCACACCTGTCTGAATGGCTAAAATCAACGACCCAAGAAACAACAGATGTTGGCAAGGATGTTCCCACTGTCAGTGGGAATGCAAACTGGTGCAGCCACTCTGGAGAACAGTACGGAGGTTTCTCAAACAGTTAAAAATAGATCTACCCTATGACCCAGCAATAGCACTGCTAGGAATTTACCCAAGGGATACCATAATGATGATTCAAACAGGCACAGGAACCCCAATGTTTACAGCAGCACTATCAGCAATTGGCAAACTACGAAGAGAGCCCAAATGATATATATACACAATGGAATGTTACTCAACCATAGCAAAGAATGTAGTCCTGTCTTTTGCGACAACATGGATGGAGACAGACAGTTTCCTGCTAAGTGAAGTAGTCAGAGAAAGATATGATATGATTTCACTCATGTGTGGAATTTAAGAAACAAAACAAATGACCATGTGGAAGGGGGGGGTAAAAGAGAGAGAGGGAAACACACCATGAGAGACTCTTAAAGATAGAGAACTATGGGTTGATTGAGGGAGAAGAGTGAGTGATGGGTACGAAGGAGGACATTTGTTGGGATGAGCACTGGGTGTTGTATGTAAGTGATGACTAACTCATTTCTACTCCTGAAACCAGTATTATACTACATGCTAACTAACAGAATTTATATAAAAACTTGGGAGAAAAAAAAAAAGATCTTTAGGACTATTCCAAAATTTGTTTCTCGTGATCCCTGTATTTTTCCCAAAACTTTATTATACAGTTTTATTTTTAATTTTAAGGATCAGAATAATTATGGAATATATGTTTTCACATGTAGTATTAGTCTGCCTGGAAGAGAAATGGAGGTGTTCAATTTTGTGAAAAGGGGGGGGGTATACAGTACTGTGCACTCCCTCTGAGAGTGAAGAAATTCCCTTTCTAAACAAGCTTTCTGTTTACCTTTCTGTAGTACTACCAGCCGAGGACAATCATATTTTCATACAGGAATTCAAAAGAACAAAGAAAAAAAAAAGTAGTAGAGACTGTGAGAGTGAGTCTGTTCTAAACCAGGAAAAGGCATAGGCAGGCAGTTCCTTGAATATTTATAAAGTCAATTTATTTACTTTTATTTTTGTAATGCTTATTTATTTTTGAGAGAGAGAGAGAGAGAATGAGCTGAGGAAGGGCACAGAGAGAAGGAGAGAGAGAATCTAAGTAGGCTCCGTGCTATCAGCACAGAGCTCGACTCGGGGCTCCAATTTATGAACCAGGAGATCATGACCTGAACCAAAGTTGGACACTCAACCGACTGAGCCACCCATGTGCTGCTGTAAAGTCAATTTCTTAAACCTCCATTAGCCACTGCTATAAAATACCAAAAGAATAAAGTTCATGTAATATTCTTTCATAATTTGGTGATGTGTTTAATAGATTGAAAGTAATTGATAATTTTATCATAGAAAGAACCATGGTCAGAAAAAAAAAAAAAACAACAAAACCTTGCTAAACCTATTCATTCATTAAAGTACAAATCAACAAAACAAAACAAAAACAAAACAAAATAAAAACAAAATAAAAAACTGAATGATTTTCAAGCCATCCTCAAGTCTGATCACATCATTCCAGTCCCCAACTTTCTTAGCTGCGATAAACTTCCATGTGCTGTTTCTGGTACTGTGGCTCATTACAAGGGCAAGTGGTAGTGTGGAGGCAACCCAAGAGGGTGGGTGTACAGAAAAAAACAAAACAAAACAAAACACAATACAAAAAGGATTAGGATAAAATACGGGGGAGATTTATTTATTTTTTTAATGAACTTTTGCAGGGCGCCTGGGTGGCTCAGTCATTTAAGCCTCAGACTTCAGCTCAGGTCATGATCTCATGGCTCATGAGTTCAAGTCCTGAATTGGGCTCTGTGCTGACAGCTCAGAGCCTGGAGCCTACTTCAGATTCTGTGTCCCCCACTCTCTCTGCCCCTCCCCTGCTCACACTCTGTCTCCCTCTCTCTCAAAAATAAATAAATGTTAAAAAACTTTTAAATGAGCTTTTGCCTACTGAGTATTTATCACACAATAGGCATTTTGTATTAATTTCCTGCGTTGGTTTGGACCCCATAGTTTGGTTTTGGCCCCACTAAGAGGCAGGGATCACTACCACTATGTCAGACTCCTACGAGGAAAGCGGTGCTCAGAGCTGTCTGAGGTCCCATAGTGCAACAGTAAGTGGCAGAGAGGGTGTCTGGCCTCAAAGCCCAAGCTCTTTTCTCACCTGTACAAGTGCCATTTTTCAGAGATGTTGTTGACACAGTGAAATAGAAGAACTATACCCAAAGCATTTCTTTTCCTTTTTTTCTTTTTTCTTTCTTTCTTTTTTTTTTTTTCCTTGAGCAAGGATTTAACAAAAACTTGAAGTTGGACACAGGCTTTAATCCCTTCAATTCTTTTAGCCATTATTTTGTCATCATAACACAATATTGTATTCCTTTCACCAAAATGCACAAAATCCTAGCATAACCAATGGTTTCAGTTGAGAAATTATGTAATGAATGCAGCAAATGCAGTTTCCAAAATGCTGTCAAAGAAACAAAATCATGCAATTATAAATTCTTCCACGTCATCTTTCATTTCTAATGCAATGTGTATTTCTGGATTATTTCTGAGGCTTAGCAACGGTTCAGACAACATCAGATTACTTGCAAACATAAGGAATCTCAGGTCCTAGGACAGTCTCAGGGAGTCTGAGAAGGCAAGGCTTTTCAAGGAAACTAGGTCATGGAAGAGAGTACCGCCATAATCCTTAGAAAGCTGGACACCATTGTCTTTTCTAGAAGGATATGTGGTACAATTCTCCCCTGTGGGGAAGCAATAGGGATAGAAATCTCTGGCTCAACCAAAGCTGTTCTGTTGGAACTATGTTGCATGTATATTAAGAATACAGAATTTGTTCCCTCTCAACTTTTCATTTTGAATATAATAAGCCATTTTAATGCAGATTAACAGATTTACTTTCTAAATATACTCAGATTAAGCTAATTTGGCCAATCCAATTCAGCCTCCCACGTGGTGACAATGCACAATCCAGAGGTTTTAAAAAAAGGGAAGTCACTAATGAGGACAAAGGAGGAAGAGGCACCTCTGACCCTCCACCCCAAGGTCAGACTCAGCTTCCTGCCCGTGCCAAACTACCAAAGAACTAAATCCAGTACTCCCTATGCAACAGTGGACAGAAATCAACACCCGGTGGTTCAGAATTTCCCAGGTCTCAAAGAGAATTCGATACCTAATTTGTACTGAAATAATGTCAGAATATTATCCACATCAGTGAAAGTCCATGCCCTATCAACAGTGGGGGACCCCGGTGTCCATTCTCTCCAGACATGGTCTTTAACATACAACCCTGGGGTGCCTGGGTGGCTCAGTGGGTTAAGCGTAGGACTCTTGATTTAGCTCAGGTGGCGATCACATGGTTTGTGGGATCAAGCCCCCTGCTGGGCGTTGCACTGAGCATGGAGCCTACTTGGGATTCTCCCTCCCTCTCTCTGCCCCTCCCCTATTCAAGCAAGTGTACACGCTATTGCTCTCTCATTCTCTCTCTCTCAAAATAAATAAACTTTAAAATAAAATAAAATAAAATAAAATAAAATAAAATAAAACACAACTCTATCTACAGGGGGCAAAAATTGATTAGGTCATTTTAGTTTCCTCCCCACTTTATTTACTTATTTAAAAATTTTTTTAATGTTTATTCTTTTTTTTTTTAATTTTTTTTCAACGTTTATTTTATTTTTGGGACAGAGAGAGACAGAGCATGAACGGGGGAGGGGCACAGAGAGAGGGAGATACAGAATCGGAAGCAGGCTCCAGGCTGCGAGCCATCAGCCCAGAGCCTGACGCGGGGCTCGAACTCACGGACCGCGAGATCGTGACCTGGCTGAAGTCGGACGCTTAACCGACTGCACCACCCAGGCGCCCCTATGTTTATTTATTCTTAAGAGAGAGAGAGAGAGAAAGCGAGCATGAGTGGGGGAGGGGCAGAGAGAGAGGGAGACACAGAATCCGAAGCAGGCTCCAGGCTCTGAGCTGTCAGCACAGAGCCAGACACGGGGCTTGAACCCATGAACTGTAAGATCATGACCTGAGCTGAAGTTGGACACTTAACCAACTGAGCCACCCAGGTGCCCCTCCTCTCCACTTTTAATTTCAACTACAACAATTAAAGTATACCTCCGTTCCAAAAATCCTAGTAATTCTACCAAACTCAAATTATAAAGAAAATAAATGCATACCTGCCTAAATGCATACATACATTCATAAATCAGAAATCAAAGATTTCAAGTTTTATTCCATTTTTTCCTTGTCCAATTTCAGAATTAAGGCTACTGGATTTGTGTCAGGGGACTGTAACAGATGATGTATGTCAGATGCTTAGCACAGTGCTAGGCCCTTAACTGATTCTCACAGATGGTCTTCCTCCATCATCCCCTAGCCCGTTTGCTTGGAAAATAACCCAGAGGACCCGGAGGAGAGTTACAGAGAGCACAGCACTTTTGGAAATACAAAAGATAAGGGCACTGACTTATAAAGGTGCACGTGGGCATATTATACCAGAAAGAATACAGTAACTAGCACCTTTGCATAGGATATTATGTCCTTCGCTATCTTCTTTGGGGACACAACATTCCCCTTCTATCACATGCATAGGAACAATTCAAATGACTTTCCTTTTTCATTTTTTTCTGTTTTGGCTGAGAAATCTTCAAAATCCCACCATTAATCCCTCCATCTCTGAAGCATCAGTCTCCAGCTCATACAGCCAGCTATGCATGCAGTGAGTTATGGGAATGTCTGTTTTCTCATAAGATTTTTAGGTCGTAAGGTGCAGAGGGCATGCTCTAATAATTGTTGTCTCCTCAGATGCTGGCATATTCTCTGGAAAATAGCCAAGTATCTAATAAATGTGAGTACAATGGCAATATACAGCCAACAGACCGATAGATCCATGGTGGGCCTTGCAGCCTTTCATGTTCTGATTTTTGTGGGCCATGTGAATTCCCTCATAATGGCAGAAGTCACAGACAAAACTTTCCATGGGTGTACACATCACTAGCTATTCAATTATAATTCAAAAGCATATTTTGCCCTCTTAAAAATAGGGTTTGGGGCACCTGGGTGGCTCAGTCAGTTAAGCATCTGACTCTTGATTTCAGCTCAGGTCATGATCTCACAGAATGAGATTGAGCTCATGTCAGCTCTGCACTTGACAATGTGAGCCTGCTTGGGTATCTCTCTCTCTCTCTCTCTCTCTCTCTCTCTCTCTCTGCTCCTCCCCCTGATTATTTTCTTTTCCTCTGTCAAAATAAATAAATAAATAAATAAATACATACATACATACATACATACTTTAAAAAATTGGATATAATTACCAAACAAGAAAGACAAAGGTGGTTAGAATAATTATTACATAGCCTGCTAAATAAAGCCCAAATATATCCCAGGTATGTTTCCAAAAGAGTGACTGGGAATCTCTGATTTCCACTCAATGTATAGTCATACACTGTCTTTTCCTTTCCTCCTTTGCTTTTATTCTTGAAAGTACAGCGAGAAGAATATGAACGAGAAAGCCCCCTTTGCTCCAAGTGCACTAAATTTCCCTCCAAACCTTTCTCAGCATTTTAACTTTTGACAATTACTCCACAACGCACTGTCATGCGGTAAAGTCTTCAGATGCTGAACTCAGTCTCTATTTAAAGTCTCTGCCGTGTTGATAACCATCTGGTGTACTGGTCTGTGCCCTCATGTGCCTCAACATTAACCTTGTCATTGTTATGGTTGTTGCTGTTAGTAGCATTAAGGTTGCCTGGAAATACATGCTTTTGTGGAGCTGATACTTCCAAGAATGTATGAAATTGATTCTCCTTGGTCCCCAAACTGTCCCTTAAGTTTATGACTGTGAAGTACAGTAATAAATCAAATGGTGTATATTTATGATTATGCAATAGTAGGATTTAGGCACGAGTGGATTTTGTACTGTAAGTTTTTGGATTCGTAGTAACAGAATTTTCAAGAATCAGTGAGGAATTATATCCCTATATCAGTCTGTGAGAACTGGGCATTCTCCATCAAAGGCAGCTCAACCCTGAGCTGGTCCCAGGAAGTGAAGGACCCTGGGACCTTTCTCAAGAGGTCTGCCGGTGGGTTAGTGGGATCCTCTGACAGAAGGATCCGTTCTCTTTCTAAAGAGGCAGATCCAGGATTCCTTGGGAACCCAAAGGCTCTAGAGACACCCCAAACACCTGCTGTCCTCATCAGTACAGTGTCCCCCGCACCACATGGGGAGACTTGGGTCTTCCTGAGCAAAGGCCTTGATCCCCTTTTCACTATAGCTCTGAAGGGTGGCATTATAAATATATTTTGTTTTCCTTCTACCTGGGTGTCTCGGTGCTTTGCTTAATGGCCTGCTTGATTAGAAAAAAAGTGAAATTTTTGTTAGCTTCATCCTTCACAGAGCTAAACAACTCTTTGATCAGATTAAACTAGATGGTACCTTTGAGAACCCAGGCCTGACACTCAGGGTTGAGATCAGAATTCTCACTGCCTCCTGGGAACCATACATTTACCCTTGTTGGAGCGCCTATCCACAGTGAAAATGCAGCTAACTATCCCTCCATTTTACTAAAGAGGTCCTGATAATAGGTACCATGTCATTTCTTCCTGATTTCATCCTCAGTATCCAGCAAAGAGCATGCAAAAGAATGGGTTTTTATTCAACACTTATTGAATAAATAAATACATGAAATGTTCACTATCTGCTGAGTAAGTAAGTGAGTGAACAAACAAGTCACAAGACAGGAACTACAGAGACAGGATTCTTGGAGGCCAGTTCTCAGCAACGGATGGGACTGCAGTGTGTGGTCCGGGTCCACCAGCCTTCCCAGTGCTCAGGTGAGCGGGACTGGTCCTCAGGCCTGTAATTACCACAGGTGAATCCGACTACTCAGACAGTGGAGCACGAACACCTGTCAGAGCTGGGGACAGTGCTCAGCTAACAGGACAGGACCTGTTCAGAGGCATGGAATAATAATGAAAGAATGAAGAAAATAAGGATTAATCCGACGGATGTAGTAAAGCATCTCCTTAGCACTTGGTACCCTATTTTTCATCCTTCCAGCTCTTTCTGGCAGCTCTGTTCTGAAGCAGCTCATTCAGGCCTGAGGTACAGTTCCACTAGATAAGCCTACATCCCATAGAAGGAGCTCAGTTCCCGCCATGCTTACTTTTAGAGGAAGAGACAGGTTCTCCAACACAGCTAGATTTCAGCTGGCCATGTATCAATTAGGACGGATTTTTGTTGTAAATGACAGAAATCCTAAAATGAAACTGACTTAAGAAGGAGACTGGTGGATATAAATAAAAAGTGGAGACATGGTTCAAAGATGAGCTCAAGAGACAATACCAGAACTTGGAAGAAAATGCTAACAGTGGAAAGGAAGCCCAAAGAGACAGAAATATCGGAGTTTCCAGACACAGACTTTAAAGTCTCCTTTCTAAAACCATGCAATAGCTCTACTGTGTATTCTCATTTTGCAGGTGGAGCATAATTAGGTCCAGATAGGCTAACTCAGTCTCCCACCCGCACCCTGACTCTGGCTCGTGCAGTTACCAGATGAGCCAGAGTGAAATGCTGAACTTACTACAGACCCCACTCACTCTCCCCAGCTCACTGCCCTGTTGCTAAGCGATTAGAGGAAGTGCAGGAAATAAAAATGAGAGATATGAGGACACAGAGAAAACCTGCGCACAGGGAATCAAACCCAGGAGTGACCATGAAGTTCCCCCACTGTGGGAACAGTCACATTCTGTTCAGCCAGTATCTCCTCTGCTGAAAAAGAGCTAACCCACCAACCCCCCACCAGCCCCGCTTCTCACAATTGTACCTCCCACTTCTTCAGCACTTGACTCTGTGCTTTTATTATTTATTTATTTATTTATTTATTTATTTATTTATTTATTCTCCTGTTAACGTACAGTATAGTACTGGTTTCTGGAAGGGAACCCAGTGATTGATCATTTACATTCAACACGCAGTGCTCATCCCAACAAGTGCCCTCCTTAATGCCCAACACCCATCTACCCCACTGACCTCTGTCCAGCAATCCTCAGTTTGTTCTCTGAGTTAAGTCTTTTATGGTTTCTCTCCCTCTATGCTTTTATCTTATTTTCCTTTCCCTTTTCCTACGTTCATCTGTTGTGTTTCTTAAATTCCACATATGACTGAAGTCATATGATATCTTTCTTTCTTTGCCTGACTTATTTCGCTTAGCACAACACAGTCTAGTTCCATCCTTGTCATTGCAAATGGCAAGATTTCATTCTTTTTTATCGCCGAGTAGTGTTCCATTGTGTGTGTGTGTGTGTGTGTGTGTGTGTGTGTGTGTGTCTGTATGATACATCTTTTTTTTTTTTTCTTAATTTTACTTATTCTCGGGGCGCCTGGGTGGCGCAGTCGGTTAAGCGTCCGACTTCAGCCAGGTCACGATCTCGCGGTCTGTGAGTTCGAGCCCCGCGTCAGGCTCTGGGCTGATGGCTCAGAGCCTGGAGCCTGTTTCCGATTCTGTGTCTCCCTCTCTCTCTGCCCCTCCCCCGTTCATGCTCTGTCTCTCTCTGTCCCAAAAATAAATAAACGTTGAAAAAAAAAATTAAAAAAAAAATTTTTACTTATTCTCAACTTAGTTAACATACAGTGTAATCTTGGCTTCAGGAGTAGAATACAGTGATTCACCACCTACATGGAACACCCAGTGCTCATCCCAACAAGTGCCCTCCTTAATGCCCATCACCCATCTAGCCCATCCCCACCCACCTCACTCCATCAACCCTCAGTTAGTTCTCTGTATTTATGGGGGGCGGGGCGGGGAAGGAAAGAGCACAAAAACAACCCAAGGCACAACATCCTGGGGAATTAAAAATAAACATAAGCAATCGTGGAAGGGAGGGGTGGAAACTGATGGGTTTTGAAGTCAGAGAAAAGGAAACTCTAAGAGCAATGGCCACAGAGAAGATCAATAAGGACCAGATCCCAGCAGCCAAATCCCAAAGGAGGCTTCAGTACATTTAGCAAGTGAGGTCTCTAAAAAGATTAGGGAAAGTGTCTTGAATGAAGAATATCCACAAGCCAATAAACTACAAGATAAAAATACACAATGTGTATTAAGAGCATAATTCAAATACAGTAAGTTAAGGACAGAAAGAGCACAGTAGGAAGGAGACACGATAAAAACAATGATAAAAATTTAACTGAAACACATTGCTAGCTTTTTGCCAAATTGTGCCAGATTTTATGTGTTAATCATCCATTGGTCTTTAACTGTAACAATCCGTGCTTTTAATAATCATTATTAATTATATTTGTGCAGGATGTGGGAAGAGCAGACGATGCATTAACCCTAAATCTTAAATAATATCAATTTTTTTCATTTTTGTCCAGGATCTTTAATTTCCTGTTTATCTGTCATGATATAGTGTCATTGCATAGTGAAATCTTAAGGATTTTCACCCCAATATCTTTCAACATTACAACAGAAACACTATATTAGTTAAAAGTATGCATTTATCAATGTGAAAATCTGCATTATATTGTGTACCTTAAAAGTTAGACAATGTTATATGTCAATTACATCTCAATAAAACTGAGAAAAAAATAACAAGAAAAAATCTAATACGCTTTCAAAATGAAACAAAACAAAACAAAACAAAAAACAAAAACAGCACCATGCCAACATTGGAGCCCAACACAAGAGCAAATAAGTGATATGGTTCTGTCTTTGTTTAAACTGTTGATACTCTGTTCCTTGGGGATATTTTGCATTAATTTTGATTTTTCATATATTGCATTAATATGTCATTTTGAAAACGGTTAAGTTTTATAATATTATTTTTTAACTTTGTATTTATTTTAGGGAGAAAGAAAGAGAGTGAGTGTAAGGGGAGCAAAGGAGAGGCAGAGAAAGAATCCCAAGTAGGCCCCCACTCAGCATGGAACCCGATGTGGGGCTCGAACCCACGACCCTGGAATCACGATTTGAGCCGAAATCAAGAATCAGATGCTCAACCAACTGAGCCACCCTGCACTCCAAGTTTTCTATTATTTTTAATAAAACAGGACTACTGCTTACAAAAATGAACATACACAATTCAACAAGTTTAGATATGCAAAAAAATGCTTGTCCATTGTCATAAAAGATTTTTGTCCCTTTGAGGAAAGTAAGCCTATTAGTTTTCTAATACCTGAAGACAAGAGTGGGTGGGTCACTATGTGCATAAACTTAAAAATCTAATTCTATCCAGCATCTTAGTCTATCTATCTGCACACTATTTCCATTCATTATTTGAATAAATTGAGCTCTTAATTTTCTCGGCATTAGGCAGCATTTGTTTTTATTTACTTATTTATTTATGGGAAAGATAGAGACAGAAGGCAAGTGGGGGAGGGGCAGAGAGAGAGGGAGACACAGAATCTGAAGCAGGCTCCAGGATCTCAGCTGTCAGCACAGAGCCCCACATGGGGTTTGAACTCACGGGTTGTGAGATCATGTCTTGAGCTGAAATCAGGTGCTTAACCACTGAGCCACCCAGGTGCCCCAGCATTATGCAACATTTGAAACTGGACTCCACTATTTGTAAGGGTTTCATTCTAACATGTGTCAACATTTAACAGAAATGCTATATTAATTTGAAATGTGCATTTCCCAATGATGTGAAAAGTTGAGTTACATTGTACACCTTAAGTTTTGTTTTAGTGACTTTCATTTTGGTTTGACACTGTGGTCTGTGTGTGTGTGTGTGTGTGTGTGAGAGAGAGAGAGAGAGAGAGAGAGAGAGAGAGAGAGAGAGACAGAGAGACAGAGAGAGAGAGAGAGAGAGAGGAGTGTGTGCACCTGGGTAAGAATGCAGGCCAGCTGAGAAGGCACTGGAGAGAGAACTCATCCCATCTTGGACAAGCTTCCTAATCTATAGAGGGCTCATCAGTTTCCTTTTGATGATCTTTGTTGTTACCATCACTAGAAAGTCCTATTACTTAAATTAAGCGTTTAGAGGATAAGCTATGGCAGTTAAAGATCCATATGAACAGTCTAGAAAGTGAAATGTGAAGAATGAGATTTATCGTAAACCCTGCCTTAGTTTCGTGTAATGAATCCTGCTAATAATCATTCTCTGCATTTCATCATCCTTAAATCGAATGTCTCAAGGCAAGTCTATAATCACATTGCTCTAGGCTAGAACCTGGGTGGGAGAATAGTAAGTTATGGGAAACAGAGAGTGTGTATCCCCATCGTTTATTTAATATTCAACTACCAGAAACTGATGGAAAAAAAGTGAGGGGTGAAAGCCTCATGCTGTTCACAGCAGCCCTAAATTAGGCAGGGAAAATACAATTTATTAAGCATGTGACTTGTATCAGCTCGTGAGGCACTTATATCCCGTCTCCAGCAAATCACAGCTGAGAGTATATTCAGAAACTCAAGAACATTCTACCTAAGAAGCCTTCCAAAATATTAAGCATAACATTTGATTTACATAAGGATTATGTCCACATCTGAATTGGTTCTATAGTGATAGGCCCTTTCAAAGGGGCACTTGGGGTATCCAGTAATATAAGCAATTAGTGAGAAAAAAAATGTGTATGTGTATATATAGTTCCCACAGAAAGTGTACTGTATATAAAATTTCTTGTTGAGTTGACACAAGGGTGAATACAACATTAGATTTCTACTAAATTTTTAATCTGTACACCTTCTGGGCTATAAAACAGACTGAAAGAAATAGTAACTTTTTAGAGCAGAAATTCAAAATTGGTAATAACATATTTTAGAAAATCTATGTGATAAAACTGATGCCATCTAACATTAAAAGTTATTTATTGCTTCAATTATTTAACTGTCACGCCATAGCTTGACAATATTTATGTTGAGAAGACCAGAAAAGTTTTATTTTATCTCCATCTGAGCCTATCATGTGCTAAAAGGTAGCAATCCAATCTGAGATTTCCTTAATAAATATATACAAACAAGATCACATTCTGTTTCCATGAAACTTCGTAGTAGAACGAATCTGAAATAGTGGATCTCATTCTAGAAATTTTAATGTAGCTCCTAGTTACCCACCATAGGACATTAGGAAATGTCTTAAATCCCTCTGAGCCTCAGTTCTTCTTTGAAAAGTGACAAAAATTTGGCTTACTTTATTGATTTATGCCAAATGTTACATTCAAAAATGTACACGTAGCACCTATTCAGTTATTCATAAATTATCCAGCTTTTCCCAGATTTTGCTGGGATAGATTAAAGCCCTCATATCTCAGTGGCATGACAAGAAAGACTTGTCATTCATGATAGTTGGGCATAGTGACTGCTGTTCTCCATCTGATATCTTCACTCAGAGATCTGAAGAGCATTCCTGATTTGGGATGTGTTGTCGTTGTGGCAGAGGAGACAAACAAAGATGGCACCTTATGATGGCTGCCTTGGATGTGCCCTATGTCACTGTTGACCCCATACCACTAGGCAAAGCAAGACATTCAGACAAGCTAGGTATCATAGGCATGATCGTCAAATAATATGGAGCAATCAAACCATTTACCACAGTGTTCAATTATCATTTTCATTGTTAATATGTGAACGATTATTTTTATTATGTGAATAAAAAGATGACCAAAATGTGTATCGTTCTGGAAATAATGACACGTAAGGAACAAACTAGACAGAAGGTTGTCATAAATGGGGCCCATGTCTAAGATCTAGAGATCCCTCAGCACGCACTATTAGTGGACTGACCAACAACTCTCCACAACTCCATTTTTCAGCCAATGTAAAAGCAACTGGAAGGCCTTTTTTGGAATCCAGTGTAAGCCTTTGCTTTCTTTGTTTAGGTGAGACCATTCCTCCTTCCTCCTTCTCTGAAATGCAGATTCGACGCTAGGAGCTGCAATGGTCATCCTGTACACATGAAATAGAAGCCAGAAGATCCACGCAAGCCGTAGTGCGCATACTACTGAGACTTCAACGGAAGCCTGCAACTAATTCTTTACGAGCAGTTGAGTTACTGTGGTTTTTCCTTTGGTTTTGTTTTGTTTTTGTTTTCCTTTCAGTTAAAGCTACTCTTGAAGGATAAAACCTAGGTTCTAATCTCAACTCTTTTACTACCTAGGTGTATAAATACCAGCAAATTACTATTTATTTTCTCCAAGACTAGTCACACCTAAGACTACCTAGTCCTTAGGCCTTTTTATTTGCTAATAAAACTGATGATTAAAGCATTAGGGCTACTAAGCTGGTAGAGAGAATAATGTGTAGACTCAGGACAGGTGTTTCCAAACATCCACAATATTGTCAAAAGAATCAAGACTTACTTTTATGTCACTCTCCAGAAGAAAATTAGCTATTATGCAATAAATTTAAGCTAGCTGTAAGGAAGAAAAACATTTTTTAAGGAAGAAAAATTTTAACAGTCATGCTTTACAATAGAACTGTCGGCTGTGTGAAGCTGTAAGGTACTTATCACTGGAAATAATCAAGAGGATGCTGGAAAAGCGTATATTAAAATTGCAGAAGCACTGAGTCCTGGACTGTTAATAACGCTGAATTCAATAACATTTTCGACTCAATATGTCACCTAATCCATATCTTTCTCATATAATTATAAAACTTAATTATTCTATTTCTCCACTGCCATTTCACATTTTCATTTCATTTATTCCATCAGCAAACTTTTGTGATTTCACAATCTGTTTCAGATATTATGATATGTAAGAAAAAAACTTCTAAAATTGTATGGAATAAAGGAGTCCATGAGAAAGAAGAGGGTTTTCATAGATATGGATCTTATCAGAAGCCTTGAGGTTTTCCTGTTTGGGGGGTGGGGATCACATACTCATTAAGTAATCCATGGATTACAAATAAATTGAGAATCCCTAATGTGTCACGCACAGGACTCTTCAGAGAATGCGTCTTCACTGGGATGGTGGTACGTGACGTTGTTGTGTATGGTCTGAGAGTTTCATCTTGAGAAACACAGGCTTGTATGAAATAGTCATCTACTACCATCCACATAAAGTATAAGCACTGATAGAAACTTTTACATGCAAAAAATGTGCCATTTGAATAAATTTTGAAAATATATCTCAAGGACAAGCTGCTTCAAAGCCAGCAGGAAAATTTCTGGTTTTGGACGAAATTATCTGCATTATCAGTATTTCTATCCCATCCTGAAACATCCTAAATCACTCTTCAAGGCACTAGAATTTGTGTGCATTAGACATCTTGAGACTACCCATTTTTCATTCATTTTCATTTAGCTAAAAATATGTATTTTCTCCCCAGAAGTGCACATACGCAATAACTAAACAATTTGACCTGTATGAGCTTCCTCTTTTTAATACATTTTTGGTGTAAAGGTGACTACAGGAAAAGTGGAGTTCTAGTTCAAATATGAATGGAGTGTATTATCATTCCCAGCTGGCATCTAAGTAAGCATCTATAGCTACCAAATCTAGGTTTGCCTTAAGTAATAAGGTTAATAGGATGATTTATTTAAAAAGAAAAAAAAATAAGTGTGTCTGTGTTTTGGAAGCTGTGGGAGTAATTTTTGAGGAAAGAATAAATCATACACTCCCCCCCCCATCTTCTGTTCTGAGAAGCACAAGCCATCATCATTTATATTAAGATCTGAAATCACCTTACATGTCCTATGTATGTCATACTTCCTCCAAATAAGTAATTAATTTTTAAGCCCATTTGATCCATTGACAAGGATCAAACCAGTGTTTGCCAAGTTGGAAGAAGAAAAAATGTGCCTTTTGAGTTGAATAGACAGCACCACAACCCTGATTTATTCTATTTCCTGAAAGTGGGGCAGTGGTGATTCTTGGGATTTTTCTCATGCAGTGGAACCAGTAGGTGGCTTGCATCATGGCAAATAATGCTACCCACCAGCCACATGACCCCAGTAGGAAGAGGACTTTGAGTGGCAAACAGTCATAACAAGAAAAGTAAAGAGAAGGTAAGTGTACAGTGGGTGTCTCTCCACCAAGAGGTAAGATACTTAGAAGATCTGTGTTGCCCATGTAAGAGCGATGAACAGAACCAATCAGAAACAAAACCTCACCAGCCCAGGTTACTGCATCCATCTGACAATACGTATGCAGTATGCACTTGTCCAGGAGGTGCATTAGCTACAATCAAGAAGTTACATATGCATGGCAGGAATTTGTTCCTGTGTTTAGTAGACATAGAATGTAACAATTTAGAGTATTTTTTTAATAATTAGGCATTTTTTATTTTAATGTTTATTTACTTATTTTGAGAGAGAGGGAGAGAGAGAGGGAGGGAGAGAGAGAGAGAGAGAGAGAGAGAGCACGCACCTGAGTGGGGGAGTGGCAGAGAGAGGAAGAGAGAGAGAAAATCCCAAGCAGCCTCCATGCTGTCAGCTCACAAACCGTCAGAACATGACCTGAGCAGAAATTAAGAGTCAGATACTTAACCGACTGAGCCACCCAGGTGCCCCCAAAATTAGAGCATTCAGCAAGTAATTTCTGTGTCAGAAAATATGAAGGTAAGATAGAGAGAAGAGTCTACATTCCTGAAACTGTATGGATTCCTTGTGCAAAGAACACAGAAACATATGAAGAAATAGGCAAACACGTCTATCAAGAACAGAATAGCATGCACCTCTCACTCCGAAGTGACTCCCTTAAGGGACTCCTCACTTACATCAACAATGTAATGAAGAGTAAGACAAATCACATGCACAACAAACCACTTGGAAATCACATAATCTGAAAATGACCTCCCTTGTGTACTGTGCCACAATTTCTGCCCCTGCACCTTGTATTAAGTCAAGTGCATGTAGAGAACATAGTTCAAGTAAGGCAGCTTCTGGGAAACCTAGAACTATACTCAGTGACTTGAATAATGCATGCGTCCAACCTTGCCTCTAAAGGTCAAGGAGCATCAGCACCTGATATGATGAAGAGCTTCACATGAGAAGTGGTTTCCCAAATTTTTAGTTGATTTAAATTCAGGGTTCCTGGGGCACCTGGGTGAATCAGGGGGTTAAGCATCCAACTTTTGACTTCGGATCAGGTCATCATTTCACAGTTCATGAGTTCGAGCTCTGCATGGGGCTCTGTGCTGACAGTGAGGAGTCTGTTTGGTATTCTCTCTCTCTCTCTCTCTCTCTCTCTCTCTCTCTCTGCCCCTCCCCTTCTCACTCTATCCCCAAATAAACAAACTTAAAAAAAAAGAAAACTATTTTTTTAAAAAAGTGACTGTGTCTGTTTCCTTGACAGATCAAGTTGTTGAGCTTAGGCATACTCAGCAATACATTTTTACTGCTAAGTGTTCGAGGAGGATATCAATACTAATTCCCTCAGTATATATTTTCATGGGATTATTATACACCTATGCCTTTTTGCGGTAAACTTCTATTTAAAATTCTCCCACCTATGATAATAACCTTCATTGTTTTATGCAAAGCTTTCTTTTGCTCCATACTTGCAAGTTTCTAGTTTGTTCATTATATATGCTAAAAGCCATTAGATCCAAACAATGGATTTCATCTAATCCATTGTTTGCAAGCATCCATACTGCTCTCATTCTTGAGTTGAACAATATAAGTATGTATCTCTCATCTTCTCTACACTCTCCCCATTTTTTCAAGGCATTCATTTCTTCAGACTGACACAACAATGGAAAATATTATAAAGTAAAAATGTCTTGGTGTACACAAGTATTAGGTGATGGGAGAATCCAGATGTTAACAATTAAAATAGGATGTATGGTTTTGCAGTACTGAAAACGGCTGTCTACAAATTAGCATCAGTCTTGGTCTTCTCAAAGAATTTCCACCCCTGAAACTTCATCTTTTTCAAAAAGGAAACCAAGTACGACATCTTTGCAGTGCAACACACAAATTTTCACAAACAATTATGGGTTGATAATTGTGAATTTCTACTTTGGAAACAAGATCAATGAGTAAGAATCTCAGCGTAAACCCAGAGGCTCTGCTATCTATTAGTAAGCATGCAATTTTACCAGAATGGAACACAATAGAATTTTTCTCCAAACAACAGGGAGTTGAAAACCGACAAATAAAATCAAAGCTTTACCTGAACTTTGCCAATTCAATGGTGAATTACTTTTTGTGTAATTAGTTCAATGTCTGCTTAATGATGACTATCATATCACCAGAAATAACAATATAAATGCCTTAAATGTCTACTACCGGTCACGGAAGCCTCATTATTCTCATGAATGGATCTTTGGTATTTCTTCTTCTGCTGTGCCCCTTGTTTAATATGTCGGTGTGTAACTTAAGCCTTGCGTGGAGACTCATGTTGCAAGGGATGCTCCCTTATACCTTTCTAAGATATAGTAAAAGGTCCTTATCCATTACTTAGAGGAGTTAAACATTTGTATCTAACCTCTCTCAATTTTTTTTTTGGCTGGTTAGAGTATTAAGTTTTCCAAATTCATACAGAAGCTTGTCCATATTTCATATTCTATTACTTTTATGTTTGTTTCCTAGTTCTATATTTCAAATATATCCTCATTTACTTCTTTTTTCTTATATACAATTTTTTGATTTCTTGAAGTTGAAGAGAGATTTTTGTGTAGACAGGAGTTTTCATAGTTAAGAGGTCGGTAGAAACACTGGTAAGTCTTATATCCCAAACGAACTTATGCTTTTATTTACCATAGTTCCTGATTATAGTAGAGTTTGAAAATTGTGGCCCATGCACCAAATTTGGTCAACAGACATACGTCATGTGGCCTTTTTAAAATAGTTAATAGGGGCACCTGGGTGGCTCAGTCAGTTAAGGACCTGACTCTTAATTTTGACTCAGATCGTGATCTCACAGTTGGGAGTTCAAGCCCCGTGTCGTGTTCCATGCTGGGCATGAAGGCTTCTTGGGATTCTCTCTCCCTGTCTCTCTGTACTTCCCCCACTAGTGCTCGCTCACTTGCGCTCTCTCCCTCTCAAAACAAATTTTTGTTTAAAAAAAACTAAAAAATTAAATGGTTAATAAAATTATTAGATGAGTTGTCAATACTTTAAATGAAATTTTTACACAAAAGTCTGAATATCCGGCCTTTCTGGAAAATGTCAGAACATATGGCATCAGTGAGTTTCCAATTTCGTGTGGCAGCCAACACCTGGAACTGCATGAGGTGTCTGCTCTTCAGTAAAATTTCCAACACTCGTGCTTTCTGTTATCTGCTCTACCATTTGTCCATTTCTGGTCTTCCTTTCCCTGGAACCTCTGAGTTCAACACAAGTATGACCTCTTTGGCAAGCCTACCTGACACACTTTGTTTGGTTTAGATGTCTTCTTAGTGACTCTGTATCTAGCACTTTACTTTTCATTATTATAGACATTATAAGCCTTGCAATTATATATTGTATTTATCCATTAATATTCTTATATTAACATTCCATCAATATGGCAGGCTTTCTGAAGTCCTAGGCTGAGCTCTTCTTTACATTACAAATACCTGATAGGGAATAAGAATTCAATTACTATTTCTTGATTGATTGAATGAACAAACCTTCCAATAAGACACAACATTTAAGAAGACAGATGTAATCAATTGTATATGGATTCCTTAACTGAATAATAAAAGGTTTTGACAATTGTTACCCCTTATGAATACCATGCAAATGTTGCTGTCAGGATTATGTATTAGTAACACTACTGGAAAAATTATATATTATATATTTATTTAATTTCCTTTGGAATTGCATTCCATTTTTCTACAGTATTTTATTTTCAAACTAGAAGCGCACTTTATCAAATCACAATTTAATGCTTATTTTAGATACATAAAATTATTTCAGAATCATATTTATGAGTATTTGAAAAGTGTTATGAAGAGTTACAGTGATGAGCTATATTATCTTCTGACTTCAATCTTTCTGATAGATTTCTGCCTGTCATTTTGCAAATGTTTCCTGGAAGATACTCTGTTGAACAGAAAGAGGTCATTTATTTCAAATGAATCATTGTGTGACTTTGTAGTTACTTTCAAAATATCACCAAACAACAACAACAAAAAAAAAAACCCTCCAAATTCCAAAGCAAATGCAACCATAGTGATGATAGCAATAGTAACAATAATAATAATGCAATTTGTAAAACACTGAGTGGCTTATGATGTTGCTTGCATAAATAAGCTTCCTCTTAAGCTTCACCAAGACCCTCTAAAGGATCTTAACTCTCCCCACTGTGCTGGTCAAGCAAAGGAAGGCAAAGACAGGTTAAATGATTTTCCTAGGGTCATGACAATGTTCACAACCGGAAAGTAAATCATGTCTTTGGATCTTAAAGTTTTTATTCCTTCGCCATACTACTCTAATTTGACATTGGCATGTACTGTTCTCAACCATGATTAGTCTCCAAGAACTAAGTCTCTTTTGTTCAGTTGACTAGGGAGTAAGTCAGCCCATATGCCCCAGCAGTGTGGTGTTAAACCCCCTGGGGTAACACTTTGAAGTGCAGATTTCTGCCTCTTACCCCAAGCCTATGAAGTCAGGTTCCCCGGGATACTCTCTTACTTGCAGGGGAAGTTTTCTACCTCCCACTAGTGGTCAATGAATGGATTATAATTCTCCTGAACTGCGGGTCCCCTTGATTCCCCAGAGCAGACAGTCAACTAGAGTCTAAGCAGCCTTGCACATTTTCTTCAATAAACCTTACAGATAGTATCATTTCTACGTATAGCACATTTTTATAACAGGGTGGGAATCACTGCTATCCTTCCTAAATTTTGAGAAGCACTGATACTGGGAGAGAGAAGTAAAGATGCAACAGTTAAGATACCCCCCACTTTTTGTGAGTATACAACCTTCTGTACTTTTTACACGTGTCACATTAACCCAAAAGCAGGTATTACGCTTCATACATTCAGAACTCATTTAATGTATGTTGTCCCATTTGCTTTCCGTAGTTCAAACAGGCTCAGGATATTATCCACAACTCTTCAGTAAAGAGCAAAACAGGAGTTTCAATCCAAGTCTTGGACAGGGAGGACAGCGAAATGTTCAAGACCATTCTGCATTCACATTCATCTTAAACTATGCATAACTGATTACCCATCAAAAGGTCAGTAATTGCAAGTAGTTATGAATTAGAGCTTTCAGTGGATTTGATATAAGTGAAGTGTTTTCTATTGCTTCCTGGTCCTGACCTCTCTCCTTTTCTCTTCCCCCACCAACTGCAAAGAACAGCAGGTACGAAATAGAAAACTTGATTATTCTTGAAGGGTTGATGAGAAAGATTCAAGCTCCTATCTTACATCCCGAGACACACACAGGGACAGAAGAGTAAAGGAGAAGTGAGGGTGTCACGCTGCTCTAGACTTGAAACATTTTCTGATACAGGAAATTCAGCAGCATCAGGTCAACTGTCAGCTTGAGACTTAACAAACTTACTGGCTTCCCTTAATTAGTACCCTCTTCCCGCTAAGGAAATCTTGATAAAATCCCTTACAAAGCTGGCTTCTTTTAAACTCATGTACCATAGGTGAGCGATATTAATTGGATATTTTAATTATGGATTCTGTGTGCCAGCTTCACCAATGAACAACTCTTATTACACTGTAGTACTCTTAATTTTAAAATGAGTCTGTAATAACTCTGAAAGCTATGTAAAGTAAAATTAAATCCTTATCCATAGACAATTGCTTTAGCACTTGTTCCTGTGTTCAGAAAGTACCAAGGTTAGGTTGATATTATTCATTTTGAATATAAATTAAAAGCTCCATTTATTTGCATTTTTATTCCAATGTATCCTGAATGCAAAGAATTAAGATGTAGAAAGACAATCATAATTGTAGCGGCAAATAACGGGAAGGGACTTCTTAAAATAACTTTTCTACATCAACTGCAAATCAGACTTTTAGGTACTCAACTTGCCATTAGGAAATGAACCTGTGATTTAATATCTACAGTACGTCACAATTTGTGAGGTATTTTCTGTTCCATTGTCTTTTTTTTAGTTTCCTTGTATGTTACTACGAACACAAATTTTAGCTTCACATGAACTTAAATTTAACTCCAAACTTAAAATAATTTAAGCACATGGCATGAGAGAGGATCATAAAATAGTACTGTGGATATATGAAGAAATGATATTAAGAGTGATATATCATCAACAGGGTGGCCATATTGTCTATAAATGTAGAAAAAATGTATCTTTTGAAACCTTCTCATCTTTTCTGCTGGAGCATTGCTTAATGTGCAGGGCCATCAGTAAAAATGAGAGACAAAAATCATCTTAGGTAACATCACAGATGTTTACGCACAGATAAATGAAAATACCGCATTAATGCACTATGTTCAATGCAACTTTTGAGAATACATTAAAACAAGGCATTGGTGCCAAGGGACAATACATCAGCAGAACCTTTTACTGTGAACCATTTATTAGATATATGTGCCCATGTTTCCAGACGTGAAGGCCACATTGTATAATGGAGTTTCTAAGAGTATGGTTGCTTAAAATACACCCTTCAAATGCATTAGCATTATTACAATTGAGTTGGATCCTAAAACCAATTAAATATTGAATGGATCACTAGTGTGCCCACCTCTGCTACCACCATTTTTCTCCCCTCAGGAATCTCTGCTTCAAATTATACACAAAAGAAAACACAAACTCTTTGTCCTTGGCAGCTTTCCCATCTAAATTGTACTCACATGTTAACTTCCTCAACTTACTGATCATGATTTTCCTCCATGTCTCTTCCATCCCCCCCCATGGGATGACACACTATTTGCCACCTAATTCCTGCTCATTTCGGCCTCTTCATTTTTGCTTGCAGTGATCACTTTAACCGGAATTAAAATTCCTAAGTGAAACAAAGCTGTTTTTAAGATCCGTAAGCATGAACACGACCCCAAAGAGATGAAACCACTCCTTTCGTGTCCTCAAAGCATTTTTACAAGATGGATTGATACACAGCTCACATACAACTCAATTCACCAACTGACAGTGCACAGTTTAGCATTTTGTAGGCTATTTACAGACCTTTGCAGCCATCACCAAAGTCCTTTTATAGCATTTTCTTCAAATCCAGAAGAAAGTCCATACCCATTAGTAGTTACTCCTTACTCTCCCCTTCTTCAACCTTCAGGTCTAGGCGGCCACAAATCTGCCTTCTGTCTCTATAGATTCACCTAGTCAACACATGGCATCTAAGTGGGCTCATACCATACATGGTCTTTGATGCCTGGCTTAATTCATTTAGCATAACGTTTTCAAGATTTACCCATGTTGCAGCATACATATTGATTTATTTTACTGCTGCATTACATTCCCTTGTGTGGATATACCACATTATACTTGTCTATCATTTGATGGACAATTGGCTTATTCCTATTTTGGTTATACTATTAATAATGTGGGGGCGCCTGGGTGGCTCAGTGGGTTAAGCGTCCGACTTCAGCCAGGTCACGATCTCGCAGTGCGTGAGTTCGAGCCCCGCGTCGGGCTCTGTGCTGACGGCTCAGAGCCTGGAGCCTGTTTCGGATTCTGTGTCTCCCTCTCTTTCTGCCCCTCCCCCGTTCATGCTCTGTCTCTCTCTGTCCCAAAAATAAACGTTGAAAAAAAAAATTAAAAAAAAAAAAAGCGTCCGACTTCAGCTCGGGTCATGATCTCGCGGTCCGTGAGTTCGAGCCCCACGTCGGGCTCTGTGCTGACGGCTCAGAGCCTGGAGCCTGTTTCGGATTCTGTGTCACCCTCTCTCTCTGACCCTCCCCCCATTCATGCTCTGTCTCTCTCTGTCTCAAAAATAAATAAACGTTAAAAAAATTAAAAAAAAAATAATGTGTACAACTTTTTGTAAAACCGTCAGGTTTTCTTTCTCTTGGGCATATACCTGAGTGGAATTTCTATATCACATGGTCACTTTTAGTTTAACATTTTGAGTAACTGACAAAATGTGTTCTGGAGTATTTAAACTATTTTATATGCCCCCTAGCACTGTAATGGGATACTAATTTCTTCACATTTGACAATTAATCTTTTATATTATAGTCTTCCTTGTGTATATGAATCTATATCTTAATTATGGTTTTGATTTGTCTTTCCCTCATGGCTAATTGAGTCATATTTTCAGGTGTTTATCAGATTTTTTTTAATACTTTTTCTCAACCATTTTACGTATTCACCTTTGGAGAAATGTCAATTCTCATTTATACCTTTTTAAGAGTTTTTCTTCATATTATCAAGTTTTGAGAGTTCTTTCCTACATACTTAAGATACAAGGTCATCATCACATACATAAGTGGTCATTTTTTTTTCCCAATCTGTTGGTTATCTTTCCACTTTTTTGATGATGTCCTCTGAGGCACGGAAGTTTCAATTCTGACGAAGCAAATTTATGTGTTTTTCTTTTGTTTGTGTTTTTGTGGGATTGCTGGATTCTATGGTAGATCTATTTTTAATTTTTTAAGGAACCTGCATACTGTTTTCCAAAATACTGTACAAATTTGTACCTCTAACAACAGTGTAGTGCAAGGGTTCCCTTTTCTCCGCATACCTGCTCTTATCTTTTTGATATGTCATTTGAACATATTTGTAATGGACACTCTAAAGATTCTGTCTGCTAAACTCAACATCTCGGCCTCCTCAAAGCAGTTTCTCTGCTTATTTGTTTTTTTGTTTTTCTTTTAACCTGCATTTGGTCATACTTTATTATTTACTCGCATAATATATATATATATATATATATATATATATATATATATATATATTTTTTTTTTTTTTTTTTTTTTTGCTAAAAACTAGAGATTTTACAAGATACATTGTAAGAAACTTGGGTGCTGATTCCCCACGCCTTACCAGGGTTTATTTCTTTACTGACTCGAATGGACTATTTTAGTGAAGCCATTTCCCCCACAGCACACAGTCTCTGATGTTGGTCTGCAAAGAGCACAGCCCTGGGAATTCACAGTCTCTCTGGGCTGCAGTTCTAGTGCGACAATCTTTAATTATTTCCTCCCCTGATTTCTCTCGCTCTGCAGGTGCCATGGTCAGCTGCTCCCCTCCACTAATTCCTCGCTAATTATTCTGTTTTTCTGGACAGTGCTCAGGGGGTTGACTCCCTTCACAGTTTCATCCATTGTATTTGGACCACTTTCACGGGCAGTCGTCAAAGCCAGTCCCAGAGGATCGTTCTGACCCTAGGTAGGCTGTTCTCTCTCTTCCTGTTTCTGTGGATAAACTTCTAGCTGGTTCATGGTTTTAACTATTTGTTCTCATGAAGCTATGACTCCCGGCCCCTTTTAAACGTTCACCATGGGGGCGCCTGGGTGGCTCAGTCGGTTGAGCGTCCAACTTCGGCTCAGGTCATGATCTCACAGCTTGTGAGTTCGAGCCCTGTGTCGAGATCTGTGCTGACAGCTCATAGCCTGGAGCCTGGTTTGGATTCTGTGTCTCCCTCTCTCTGCCCCTCCCCCACTCATGGTCTGTCAAAAATTAATAAACATTAAAAAAAGTTTTTTAAAGGCTTACCACCAAAAACCCCACTGGTTTCAACTCTGCTCTTATACGTTTGAACTTCCATACATTTTTCCCCCCAAATAAACTCAATTCCCTCGGTATGATGAGCAAATCTCTCCACTGTGACCATTTCAAGGCCAAACGTCTAGATCACTGCTCAGCAACTGCGAACACGGGCATCATTCCTCTTCAGCTTTCCAGAGCGTGTGCTGAACAGCAGTGGTAGCCCCTGGTGTCTTCAGCCTGCATCTCGGCGCTGAGCCTACACCATTCTCAGGGCTGTGGAGAGGAAGATCAGGGCCCCACATTCTCAGCATGCTACACCTGGGAGACAGCTTGCACCCTGGAGTGCTGGCATGGTCAAGTCCTCCTACTGCACTTGCCTCGAGAGCTTCCGTGACATGGAGCTGAAGGGGACAGAGGCACTGACGATGTGTCCCTCCTGGAAGGTACTGTCGCCCTAGCCTGGGAAGGGTGGGGAGCAGGATCTCTGTGTTCTACACCATCCAAAGCAGAATTCCGTCATGCAGGGATGAGGGTAACAAGTGCATAGGTTGTGGCTCCAAATGTCATAGTCTTTTACTGTTCTTAACAACCGTTGGCACATTTTCTCCAATGTTTTTACCCCCCCATTTGTGGAATGTCCTTTAGAATTTCTAGAGGCTTGACGTGGCTCATTTTGTTTTCTTTTTATGAGTTATAGTTGTCTTGCTGGGGATCAGGTCCACGGAACTGCTCACATCACCATCCCAGAAGTCAACTCGCAAAGAATATTCATAACAGATTTTAGTTTTTAAAGGTTGCTTATTTATTTGGTGGGGTGGGGCAGAAAGAAGGAGAGAAAGAATCCCAAGCAGGTTCTGTGCTGTCAGCACAGAGCCCCATATGGGGCTCTATCCCATGAACAGTGAGATCATGACCTGAGAGGAGACCAAGAGTCAGAGCCTTAACCAACTGAGCCACCCAGGTGCCCCTATACACACTTAAATCTCCTTGTTGCCATATAGATCTTAAATGCTGTGAGCATTCTGAGGTGGCTCTTATGTCTTAATTGTGGTCATTGTAGCTGAAATGACATATCATAGTGCATAGCGCTTTGTACGCAATACGGCCTCAATGCTTTTTTTTTTTTTTTTTGACTTAGATGTGTGGCACAGGATCAAAGGTTTACTTTAAAATTTCCTGATGGCTTAAAGAGGGGTGAGACATCAAAGAAAATTTCGAATCACTATTGGAACTTACCATGAACATGATTGATCAGCAGGGTAGAGGACTACTGCCGAACAAGTGACCATGTCCCCACCACTATAGCCATCAGTAAATACCCAACTGGAAGTTGACTTTGTGAGGCGCATTAGAGTGGCATGGGTGCCCTGTGACAGTGCCTGCTGGGGTGTCTTCTTTGTCAGACGAGGTAAGCTGATTATTTAAGTCACTACTGAGAGTAAAACAAAGCTCCTAAGTGAGAATATAGCTCACCGTGTTCCACGATTGCCAGAAACGATTGATTTCCTATCACTGCGTCAAAAAATATCACAAATGAAGTGGTTTAAAACATCGCACATTTATTATCTTACCATTATGTCGACTATACGTCCAACACTGATCTCCCGGGGCTCAAGTGTTTAGCAAAGAGGGCTGTGTTCCTTCCTGAAGGCCCAGGGGGGAAAATCTGTTGCACCATCGTTCCTAACGTTTGTGCAAGCTTTCTGTATTCCTTGCTCATGGCGTCCATCTTCACACTGAGCAGCATCAGGACAAATCCCTCCCATATCACACCCCTCCAACTGTCTCTCTCGTCCACTATTGAGTCTCCTTGTGAACAGTCGCGCCAAGATGAAAAATCCAAGATAATTTTTTTTCGAAGGTGGGCTGATTAGCAACCTTAATTCTATCTGCAAGATAATTCCTAATTTCTACATAAGGTAACATATTCACCAATTCCAGGGATTAGGGCATGGGCATGTTTGGAGGCCATTATTCTGCTTACTGCAGATACTCTAGATGTTTCTATGTTGTGTTTCTGTGCTGAACATGTTCTATTACTGCCCTGTTAAAATGGGGGAAGTGGTAATTTCCACTGGATCTTGTATTTCACCTACAGATTTGACAGAATTTTAATTAAATATGGGTAAATTGTTACCCATATTTCTTCAATAGTCTACAGTTCCTAACGTCATTCAATTTCTGAATTTTAACCTTGTTTTAGTGAACATGTTCAGATGAATCATTAGTTGAAATATGTTTCTTTCCCCAACTAAGTTACAATTAGTTGGCTATGTCTCTACATTTTGCCATCTTCTAGAGTCTACAATTGTACAAATTGATTTACTCATAGACTCTTCTCCATGATGTGATTAAGCCATTTTGTTGAGTGTGACTTTTGTGGAAATTTTTTTTCTTAATTAAATTCTATCATCTTGACAAATATAACACCTAATGATTCAGGGTTTGTGTTATATCACTATCATCATCATCATTGTCATCACCACTCATCAGTATAGAGGTGACTTCCTTATTAAATAATATGTCACAAAACACTATAAATTCTTTCCATAAGTTATAAAATTATATATATATATATATATATATATATATATATAGTTCCTACCTTCTATGAGTTTTGTATTAAATTTTATAACATATATATATATACACATGTGTATATATATATATATATATATATATATATATATATACATTTAACCTATGACAAAATCGTAGCTCAGAGATGGTTAGTGATTTGCCCCAGTATGGTACAACTTGAACACACATGTTTTCATCCAATGACAAATCAGGTAGCAAGTAAACCTGGGGAAACTGTCAGCATATGACTAGAGAGTATGGGGGAAAGCATCGTAATAGGTAGCATGCATTTGAAATATATAGTCAATATACTTTTCATATCCTGTAAATCTTTTTTTTTTTTTCTGTGAGTCTACATCCTTTGTATCACTGGCATTCAAGTTTTATGGGGAGAGCAAGCACAAGTTAGAATAAAGGTGTCATTGCTCACGTTGAGATTCAAATTTGAGGTTGTGCATCTTAAGCAAAAGCACAGTCTTGGGAGCCAGGTTTTTCTAAAATAATCCCAGAGTTTTCCTTGACTAGAACAGAGGAAAGTCTGAGTAAAACTCTTTACTGTAAGCCCTAGCCTAGTGAGAGGGTAAAGGATATGGTGTAAAGGAAGTTTCTCTTCCACAGCAAAAAAGCCTTTCAGGACAGTGGGGGTTTTGACCAAGAAGAAAGATCCAGGGTGGGTAAGAGCAAGCTTAAAGTTCTGTGTTCCTAAGAGAACCTATCCCCTCCTCAAAGAGACCAAGGTTTAAAGAGTGAACCTCTGGACTTTGAGGATTAAGATCCCACATCAGTGACAGGGATGGCTGACAACAAAACATTTAAAACCCTACTCTTCTGCAGTGATCTGTGGCCTGATGAGGTGACTACAGCGGAGGAGACATGTGGCGTCATGGGTTTCTGCTGAGAAAGGGCTTGGTAGAGTGTCCACTCTCTTCCTGTGCAGCCTGCATGGGACACTGACAAAAATATGCCTGTTCCTGTGTACTCTGTGGGGTTTAAAGGGTTTCTGTGACTCTCAAGTCTGCAGACCTGCTAAATATTTCCTGGGGTGAGAGCCAACTGAGAGCGAGCCCAAAGCAAGTCTGAACTAAAAGGAGGGGGACAGGGCAGGCTAAGAAGCACCTGGTTTTTACCCAACAACTAACTTTACCAGGCAACTTTTTCATGTTGTGCTTTAGTGTTTCCTCTGCCTAAGAAATTGTTATAAAAAATTCGATTGATGCGTGTTTGACAAAGAAATACACAAACTTGCTGGTAAACAATTACAAATTGAGTAGTATGCTCTTTTCAAAATTTATTTTATTTATTTATTTTGAGAGACAGAGAGAGAGAGAGAGAGAGTCCCAAGGAAGCTCCACACCGCCAGTGCAGAGCCCAACGTGGGGCTCAGTCTCACAAAGTGCCAGATCATGACCTGAGCGGGAATCAAGTCAGCTTAACCGACTGAGCCCCCCAGGCGCCTCATTGAGTACGATGTTCTTAAACAGAACTTTATTACTATTCCACCTAAGGATTTTTTCCTAATGTGAGCACTAGACTTTCTAAAAACTGCCTTACATGCAGGCATTGGAGTCTGTAGGTGCCAGAAGTACATTTTTCTTGGATTTTTATGGCTCAACTTTACTCCGTATGGCTGCACTAGGTTCACATGAGTGAGACTAAAATGTCAGCAAGCATCAGCACCGCAAGACTCATTTTAAAGCAAAGGTTGAGTTTGTACTCTCAAAGGTGGCTCCTTCGGTGTAATGCTTGACCTCTGCCTTTTAAGTGAGTATAATGTGTGCTCCAATGTCCTCAGTTCATGAATTAAACGGACATATGAATTAATAGAATGCCAATTCATTAATTTACCTTGAGAAATATACTAGCCGATTCCCTCTAGTTACCCACTTCTCTCTGGGTAGAAACTGTACAGGAAGCCAATGTTGTTACTGAGAATGTTGTTGGTGAGTTTAGAATCACATGTTGGACACTCAAGGGCTACAGACCTTCTGGGCTATGAAAGATGAATTCCTCTCCAAATGTGATATCAGGGGCATATAAATAAGAGAGACCAAGGGCAGGTCTCGGCTCTTTCTCTCCATGACACTGGATATTCGTTTTCAAGTTTTATTTCTCGTTCTCTTATTTTATTAATCTGCATTTTCCCCTAGTTAAAACAATGATCCCAAAGGAGGAGACTTCCCACTCCTCCGTGGGGCTCCATGGGATCACGGACGCAGGGAGAGAACACCACCCTGGCGTTGCATTTCCACCTCGGTGACACAAAATATGCCCGAGAGCTAAAAAGCTGTGATCACTGGGTCATTCTAGATACCCAGCTGTGACCAGCTGCCAGGAAAACCAATTTGTATACCCCCCCCAAAAATTTAAACTACTAGTTTACAGGATGATTGCCTAAGTAAAAGTGACTCTTAAATTTGAAGGATGATTCAATATATGGTAGGTTTAAATAGTGACTTTTCTCTAGTAAATTAAAGCATTTTATAGGTGATTTTACTACCTGATGGAAAAATTACATTAGACAGACTCTTAAAACTGGTATTAGGAATCACTGTTAATTGATAACTGTATATAATTTCAGATTCCTTATGCTCCTCTTACAGAGAGAAAAATATATGATTTAATTCACCAAAAAATTGAATAAAACACAACATTTTAGAACTTCATCCGCTGTGTCTAATGAGGTACATCTGTAGGAGCAAAGCTCTATTCATAATTACCAGCAAACCACTAAAACACAAAGAAGCAAACGTTAATGCAATGACTGTATTTATTTTTCCTTGCAGACTGGGTAATTTAAAATGCATTACTATAGGATTCCTGTTTCTTTATTAACCGGCTACTAAACTGAACAGCTCTTACATACAAGGTGCTATACTGGGCAAAGGAGACACAAATAATAACAAGGGATAAGACGCAGCACGAGTTAACATTTCTCCAATATC
The DNA here is from genome assembly GCF_022079265.1 of Lynx rufus. NCBI lineage: Eukaryota > Metazoa > Chordata > Mammalia > Carnivora > Felidae > Lynx > Lynx rufus. The sequence continues at coordinate 2,700,880 of NW_025814840.1, read as the reverse complement.
CACTGTGCCTCAGCACTGTGCTCAACTCTTTGCATGGATTAGCTCATTCAATCCTTACAGAAATCTAGAAGGTCTGAAGCATACCCTTTCTCCTGGGCTATCTGTAACTCCAGGATGACCAACTGTGAAAGAATATATTCTCACACTTTCTTACAGGTCACTGCACCCCTCCTTCTTAATCTCTACTCAATGCCTGTCAGCACCTCCCACATGGTACTTCCTCACAGACCTGGTTACACTGTTCTTAAGACACGCTCCCTCACTGGTAGCCCTACTCCAATTAGTTACCTTGTTGACTTCTTTACAACACACTGAAGTCTTTGTCCCTCCGTGTCCTCACAACCCATAAAGGCACCCAGCCCTGGGCCATGACTCAGGAAAGCAGCATTTCTGAAAGTCTAGGTTACAGCTCATTGCTGTGCCTGTGGAGTCCTCCAGATTGTTTCTAAATAGACTCCCTGCTGTATTGTTGCCATTTTCAAACATTATACATACACACACACACACACACACACACACAAATACATACATATATATGTATATATGTATATATGTATATGTGTGTGTATATATATGTGTATATGTATGTGTGTGTGTGTGTGTGTGTGTGTGTGTGTATATATATATATATATATATATATATATATATATTCATGCCATTTTTAGCCCTTTTAGGATCTTATAATGTTGTAACTTGTTAATCCTATAGTTTGAAGATATCTGTTACTAGTTTCAAAGGTATTATGACATTTCATTTATTTATTTATTTTTCATGTGATTTTTTATTTTATTTTTTTTAATATATGAAATTTATTGTCAAATTGGTTTCCATACAACACCCAGTGCTCATCCCAAAAGGTGCCCTCCTCAATACCCATCACCCACCCTCCCCTCCCTCCCACCCCCCATCAACCCTCAGTTTGTTCTCAGTTTTTAACAGTCTCTCATGCTTTGGCTCTCTCCCACTCTAACCTCTTTTTTTTTTTTTTTCCCTTCCCCTCCCCCATGGGTTTCTCTTAAGTTTCTCAGGATCCACATAAGAGTGAAACCATATGGTATCTGTCTTTCTCTGTATGGCTTATTTCACTTAGCATCACACTCTCCAGTTCCATCCACGTTGCTACAAAAGGCCATATTTCATTTTTTCTCATTGCCACGTAGTATTCCATTGTGTATATAAACCACAATTTCTTTATCCATTCATCAGTTGATGGACATTTAGGCTCTTTCCATAATTTGGCTATTGTTGAGAGTGCTGCTATAAACATTGGGGTACAAGTGCCCCTATGCATCAGTACTCCTGTATCCCTTGGATAAATTCCTAGCAGCGCTATTGCTGGGTCATAGGGTAGGTCTATTTTTAATTTTCTGAGGAACCTCCACACTGCTTTCCAGAGCGGCTGCACCAATTTGCATTCCCACCAACAGTGCAAGAGGGTTCCCGTTTCTCCACATCCTCTCCAGCATCTATAGTCTCCTGATTTATTCATTTTGGCCACTCTGACAGGCGTGAGGTGATATCTGAGTGTGGTTTTGATTTGTATTTCCTTGATAAGGAGCGACGTTGAACATCTTTTCATGTGCCTGTTGGCCATCCAGATGTCTTCTTTAGAGAAGTGTCTATTCATGTTTTCTGCCCATTTCTTCACTGGGTTGTTTTTCGGGTGTGGAGTTTGGTGAGCATGACATTTCATTTAAATTCATTTGGATTACAAAGGAAGAAGTTGGTTAGGGTAGACGAGTCCTAAAATCATTCCATTCCTTGGCACAATCTTTGGAACAAGATACAGAATTACTAACTTAAAGATTAATACACTTAAGGCAAATGTATGTCTTATGAATATGTTTCATACATAAACACATGGGCCTTTTATTTTAATTATATACATGAAAGACGCTCCAGAAAAATGTGGATTCTAGTTTGGGATCATTTTTAAAATTTTCATAAACTATTAACATCATTAATCCCTTTCTTAATTGTTCAATAAAGGCTTCTCTGCATTAATTAGTTTCAGAAACTTTTCTTGGCAGGAGCAACCAAATCAAAAGCTAGCACTCTAGCTGTTTGAAAGGATTAAAACAATACTTAACAAATTACTGTGAAGCTTGAAGGCTGAAACACAGAGGTACAATGAACATAACCAAGAATCCTATTGCTCTACCATTTATACAAATAAAAAGACGAGCTTTTTTTTCTTTTGTGTTATCCTTCTCCCTCATCACAAAACTGTACCAATATTTTCAAACAACGATTATCTCAGACATCAAAAAAAAAAAAGAAAAAAAACTATTTTGTTTTTTGTAATCATTTCTCTAAAGTGATTGCTTTGTTTATACACAATTTAAAGACTTTTCAACAGACAAGGTTAGTCCCCTTTTCACTTGCATAGGCCTCCTTTACAATATAGCCAGCTGTGTTAAATAGAAAAGAGAAAAAAAAAAAAAAACTCAAACCATTACCGAATGCGTGCTTATATCCACAAAATCATTTGATTTTCTCCTTTTTATGGAGCCTACAACTTTGTAAGTAAACAATAAAAATATAATTGTATAGATTAGCTTCCAGATGATTTTTCACACCTGTAATTGTATAGGTCAGTTACGAATGAATGATTATAAAATCATTCTCACGCATGTCTTGAACCTAAACCTTCAGTTTTCCATGTTATGTACACACGACGTTTCCAGCAGCACAACTTATGACCTCACGTATGTTAGCAACACATCCTAAGTGAAATCCCAAGCAAATTTCTTAGGCAAGTTTACTCTGATTCCTGAAAACCTCTAGCCAGACACAGGCATCTTCACCTTTACCCCATTCATCACCGAGGTGTGGAGGGTTTCCCTGAACATCAGGGTCCCCTTACAAATACCTCTCCTGTTGTGCTCCTCTACCTGAAGTGTGGCAAACACGTATGGAGTCTCACACTTTCACGCCTCCCTAGTCTCACCCAACACACATGCTCTCTGCTGATATCTGTATCAGCTCCCCTCCAAAGAGATGCACATGTGCCTTTTCTGACAGTCTACAATCTATGGCCTGCACGCCAACAGCCTGCTGCCTGTTTTTGTAAATAAACAGCCACAATTACTCTTTTAAAAATATCCAATGGCCGATTTTGCTCTGAAAATGCCAAGGTAGAGCCCATATGCCTCCAAAACTGGAAACACTTCCTACTGACCCTTTCACAGAACAGGTTTGTTGACCTGGTGTCTGATATAGGCAGCCGTGACCACATGCAATGCAAACTGTGGTTAAGATTGTAAAACCCATGAGAAATTGTTTCTTGGACGAGGACTTCACTACTTCAAATGTGTTTGCTGAAATCACAACAGATTCCTGGGGCCCTATCGTATGGTAAGCGGTGAGTTACAAGAGCGGCACGACCATATGGTAAGCGGTGAGTTACCCAAGTGAGGATTTTTCTGAGCCAATGATTTATTTGCACTAACAATGCACGGAATAGCACTGACTTTCAAATTACAAACTCACAACAAGTCAAAATGCATTTAAGCCCACCTAAAAAGAAACATTATTAAAAGCACTAGGGATACCGTAACTATCACGGGGTCATTTTCCATCTTAAAGAACAAAAGCTCAAGAAGTCTACGTTTCCAAAGACAGCGTCTTAAGACGAAGAGCAGAGAATCGGTCTAATGACGCTATGCAAAAGCTAACGCTATTGGACAGCACTTCCTGTTCATCTAGAAGGAGGAAGTCACCGTGTAAGTCGTTCGCAACAGCATACTTGTATGGGCCACGCGTCCGGGCCACCTGACAGTGGCAGCACCCATAACACACGCTGAGTAATGCTCCCCGTCACCTCCACCAGCACGTGGGGGATGATTCACTTCTCAGACACGTGATGACGCAGGGAGCTCTCCGCGTCAAGTACGTGCCTCGCGCACACCGGCCCAGGGGTGCTTTGGGCAGAAGGACACCTGCTAGCTGAGAAGAGAAAGATCGGGAGTTCCTGGAAGCCCGCTGAAGGGGGCCTGGAAGGCCGGCACTGGAACACCAGTCTGGGGGACACAGCCCCGGCTCTTCCTCGACCTCCCCAGGAGGGATCATGTCAAACACACGCGGAGAGCAGTGCAGCCTCCACCCCAGCAGCTGCGGAGCCAGAGAGGCTGCGGATGGCCCAGGGGGACGCGGGGGGGGGGGGGGGTCACAGTGCTGATGTCCCCAGGGCGGGGATAGGGTGGGGGAGGTGCCTCAACGACAGGGACAGGGTGGGGGTCCGCCCACAGCAGGAGGGCAAGCCGGGAACACAGGCTCACGGTGAGGGATCTCCCACAGCTGGAACTACCGGAAACCCCTTTTGGCGGAAGTGAGGAGGGAGGACTGTGCCCTGCGCAGTGCAGGAAGGTCAGACAGACTAACACAGCCTGGTCAAACACCAGCGCGCAAGTCACCTTGGAAAGAAAGCGGAAATGGGCGGGGACCTAAAGTGGCAGTGCGGCCATCTTGGAGCTCCTGGGCCCGGGGGAGAGGGGAGCCGCACCGCAGCCCCAGCCCCTGAAGGAGGACAGCGGAGGAGGGCTGCAGGCAGGGCCCTCTCTGGGCGGGGCCCTTCCAGAAAGGCGCTTCCAGGATACTGCTTCTGCCTGCCTACTGCAGGGGCGAGCCCACTTCCAGGACCCCACTTCGTGGGGAAGAAGGCTTCCCGGGGGCTCACTTCCGGGAGTCCCACCTCAAGAAACCCGCTTGACGGAGGAAGGCGCCGATTCTGTTGTGGGAGAACTTTCAGGAGACCCATTTGGGGCAGGAAAAAGGGCTGCTTCCGAGGTGGCAGCGCTTCCGGAGGAGGATGCTTCTAGGGACCCCAGTTCCAGAGGCCCACTTCCAGGGGCCCACTTCTGGAAGCCCTCTTGGGGGTGGTGGGGGACACTCCTGGGCGCCGATTGGAGGCTCTGGTGGACGAGCTAGAGGGACACTGCCTGGTGCCGGATCCCAGGACGACCACTGGGATGGGCTCTGCCAGTGCGTCTGGCAGCCTGCCTCAGAGAGCTGCAGAGGAGGCAGGTCCCCGGATGGAGGGGCAGGTGGGGGAGGCACACTGACTCTTGCCCCCACTGCGCAGGACCGGATGGAGAACCCAGCAAAAGGGCCGCCGGACATCCGGGTCTTTCAGACATAGTGGCGGGATAGAGCGCCATGGGCACGGGGGTCAGCACCCCGATGGAGGGAGCAGGTGGATGCCTTTGCCAGAACCTTTGTACCGAAGGGAACCGAACACTTGTGAAAAAAGCAGAAAAAGAAAGTTAAAAAATAAATAAACGTTGCACAAAAACACCCAAAAACCACAAAACATGAAAAAATAAGCTGCACACAACTCTCCCACTTATGTTACTATAATTTAAAAGAAGGAATTTGCAGTTAGGAATCGAATGTTTAAATATTTAAAATAGAAATAATTGGAAGATCAGAAATAAGAGCCAAACAGACTTTGAGAAAACTGAAGGAAAAGATAATTTCGACTCACAATTTATGACTCTACTACAAAGTTGCCAAGAGTGGCACAACTGGATGCGCAAAAAAAGATGCGTAAGAATAAATAGGGCCAAGACCACGAAGAGGAGGAGCGACATAGAACGAATCAGAGAAAATGACAAAGACCCTTCCCCACCCCAAAAAGGAACAGAACTTAAAACTCCAGAAAACTGTCATGACCTGAAAGATGCTGTGAATATCCGTATGGAAATGGCGAACGACGTTTCTGGAAAAATTGATCCAGAAAGTTCATCTGAGACATAGTGCCTCCAGAATACCCATTAGAAATCAGCAGCAATGTGGAAAAATACTGCACACCCATGTGCTCTTAAAGTAAAGGACACATTTTATTCAATGAAACGTTGATTGGAAAAAAATAACTGTTAATGAGTGCAAAACACTGGAAAACTATAAAACCATGAGTTTGAAGTGGTAACATAAAAATCTGGCAGGGTGCAGAAGACGACAAAGAGGAGGCAGAAAACAACAACAGGATTTGCCTGGCATGCCTATTATTGTAACCATTTAACAGAAAAATAGATAATTCGTGCAAAAGTATGGGTTCAGCTTCTGACTTTGTCCAGCAAAGCGTAGGGCGGCAGAAAGGGTTACTCAAGACTCCATTCAAGTCAGGAGAGGTGAGAGGGAGACTAAGGGAAGTCTCTCCGAGCTGCTCTCAAGCTCCCGTGTTTATTTAGCATACATTTCGGGAAACAGTGTGCAATAGGTCAGTGGCCTACATGCCGATAAGACCTTATAGGGGCATCTGGGTGTCTCAGTCAGTTGAGTGTCCAACTTCAGCTCAGGTCATGATCTAGCGGTTCATGGGTCCAACCCGTGTGTTGGGCTCTGTACTAACAGGCTGGAGCCTGGAGCCTGCTTCAGATTCTCTCTCCCCTCTTTGCCCACCCCTGCTCGTGTTGTCTTTCTCTCTCTCTCTCAAAAATAAATAAACCTTTAAAAAATGTATTTTTAAGGACGTATAGAAAGGCCTGCAGAAAAGTCAGTTAACACAGGGTAAAATACTCCATGCAACATGGTCTAAGGAATTTATGAGCATAGGCAGGACCTAACCCCTAGATATACATTAACCAGATAAGCCAAGTGAGTGCCCCCTGGATATACATTTAACTAGATAAGCAAAGTGCGGCCTTCTGTTTTCAGCAAGGCCAGAATGCAGTGTTCTTCTTTGCAATGCGCTCCCTATAATCTCCTAACCCTGGACATAGCTATTTGATTTCCCACGGAAAAGAAATAAGCTTTTACTATTCCTTTTTAGGAAGAACTGCATTTTATCCCTAGTTAATGAGAGAATGTACTTTTAAGAATGCCAATTAATACACATACACACACACACACACACACACACACACATATATATATATATATATATATATATATATATATATATATATAGGTGGAATGATAGAATTAGAAAAACCACCATTTTGTGACCACTTATCAAGTAATTAGGCTTTGGAACAGTTCAATTAAAGGTAACAAAACAGCATGGGCTTCTTGCTAATATCTATGGAAAAATTTACTTTAGAATCAACACATCTCATAATACTTTTTTGTTGTTTATTTTGAGAGAGGTGTGCACGTGTAAGCAAGCAGGGAAGGGGCAGAGAGAGAGAGAGAGAGAGAGAGAGAGAGAGAATCCCAAGCAGGCTCCACGTTGTCAGCGCAGAATCCTATGTGCGCTTCAATCTACCGAAACTTGAGATCACAACCTGGGCCCACAAGTCATTACACTTAACCGACTAAGCCACCCAGGCACCCTCATAATAGTTTCTTAAGTAATACAAGTTAACATTTCTGCTAGTGAGACAACATGATTTGTGCGCACTCTTTAATGAGATTAATTATAAGTATATAATATGATCTATGAAATCATCTTGCTAAAATTTTTAAAAAATTTTTTTAAATTATTATTTGTAATCTCTACACTCAACGTGGGGCTCAAACTCACAACCCTGAGGTCAAGAGTCACATGCTCTATTGACTGAGCCAGACAGGTACTCCAAAAAAAGTTTAATCTGAGTCTAACCTACCCTATAGACCAAGTTTCCAGTTTATAGGAAGTTTAGGAAACAAAGGAACGCTGTAAAAGACACTAAGAGGAAACAATCAGATAAATCAAAAATATCCTATAAGGAAAATTACCTGGTTGTCTCTTGAAAATGTTATGATAAAAGTGAACAGATTGCTTTAGCACCAAAAGACTACGGAGAAAATAGTATTCTACCAGTTTGTTGATTCTCGTCCTGACAAGCATTAGGTCAGGCCCGGAGGTGAGGCAATGATATTTGGAGACAAAACCTACAGGAAACCTGGGATAATCACAGTAGTGGTAACAGTCTTTTTGTTTCTGAAAATTAGTTGTTTATTTAGTCCTATGACAAAGCTGAATCCTATGATCTTTGTTCTTCTTTTATACTGCTTCCTCTGGAAAGTTCTCTATTCTTATATTTAATTAATTACATGAATATGAATGACTCTCCCCTTCAGTATTCGTATATGTGACCACTCACCTGAACGTCATTAAGTTCTAATATCATCTCTGTCAGTGATCAGCTAGGCAAACTGTGCCCGGCAAATTTAATTTGTGCCTTAGTCCTATTACCTATAATGTAAGAATAAAAACACCAGACTAATCTATCTCATTGAGTCTTTTCTAATAAATAAGGGGACACATGAAAGATTCTGACATCTGTGAAATAATATACTTAAGATAATTTACTCATTGGTCCTTTAGGCATATGGATATAGAAATTTCTCTCATTCAGACAGACACTATTTCACAAAGGTGCCAGTAAACACACTACCTCCACAGAGGGCCAGTAAGCAAAATTAATATTGTTGAACTTGCGACCTATGCTATTTTCTGGAGTTCCACTGTAATTTGTAGTTCTGGTTCGAGTCAATATGTACATAATCAAGGAAGATAAGTAATATCTGGACCATTTTTTTTTCCATAAGTAAATTAAATAATAAAAAAGAAATGTCTTTTGGCAACACACTATTAGGGAGATGTTATTGGCAACAGCAAAAGAGCTGTTGAAAAGTAAGCGCACAATTAAACCCTGTACCTGCAGTAGAAATACGTGACTGAATGCCTTTTGAAAACCTTTGCTCCTTTACAGCAAATTCAGTTATCATAAGAATTTAAAAGGCAGATGGAGCCAGTTTTCCGGGGTATGTACAACAAAGAGTTGATCTATCTCTGATGCTATATACCTGTGGTCGGATGCTTTCCAGAATGACAATACAAAACATCTTACAAAATAGAACCATACACATTTCAGGCCAGTCATCTGGAATTTAAAACAGACCTGATTCTGATGTTACACTGTGCTTAAAACCAACCAACAGAGAAAGAGTAACAACAAAAAAATAATTTTTTTTTAAAGTTACAGGAAAAAAAACCACACATGATCTTTATCCATGAAAAACAGACACTTGAATACTTGAAGGGGCTCTAGCTTGGATCTTAGATTCCAGGTCAAGCACCTCTGAACATGGATTTTTTACCCCACGATGACAACTCTAATTTTATTTCACAAATTTAAGGTGGGAGGTTGTTAAATACCATCTTCCCTCCCCCTTACTAATTACCATATGATATAAAATTGGTTGTCTAAATGGCATGCTAAATTGTGGCTCAAAATACCCAGCAAAACTAACTGATGCTTTTCAGTGAAGGTTCTGGCTTGTTTGTAATCAAATAATGTCTTGAGACTCTAGGGCTTTAGGGGTGTTTTCAGGATTTTTTTTTCCATATTTGGTATTTTTGGCACCCATGCTTTCCTTAGCCAGAATCATAATACCAGTCTGCGTTTACCCTGGCTCTAGGTTTCAAAGGGAAATCTTCCAGGAAAGTTCCAGGGGCAATAAAAGGACTAAAACATTGGCATAACCATCCCAACACTGAGCAAGAAAGGAGTAAGGACTGATTTTGACCCAAGATGTTTGTGCTGGGGCGGGGTGGGGGGGGGCAGTAGTAGAATGCTATTTCCTCCTTTTGGAAAGGGATCAAGGGATTTTGATGATATACATTTTCTCATTTGAGATTTGCTATTTTGGCAAACCATACACGGGCATTGAAGTACAAGTAATTAGTGAAATTTGTATGTAGTAATCTGCATATAAAATAGGTTTTCCTGGGGCGCCTGGGTGGCGCAGTCGATTAAGCGTCCGACTTCAGCCAGGTCACGATCTCGCGGTCCGTGAGTTCGAGCCCCGCGTCGGGCTCTGGGCTGATGGCTCAGAGCCTGGAGCCTGTTTCCGATTCTGTGTCTCCCTCTCTCTCTGCCCCTCCCCCGTTCATGCTCTGTCTCTCTCTGTCCCAAAAATAAATAAAAAACGTTGAAAAAAATTAAAAAAAAAATAAAATAAAATAGGTTTTCCTGACCATCTTAATGAAATCAGTTGGGTTGAGCCCCTCATCCCGTTTTCTTACTAAAATCCCAGCATATTGTTCCAGGATTACATTGCAATGGCCGCTTTGGGTCTGACTTTGTAGATCTCACTAACATGTTATTTTCCACGATATTTCTTCATTTTAGTCTGTGACAACCCACGGTAAAATTAACCAATGTTCATTGTTTTTTTTTTTTTTTCCTTAAAATAACTCACGTAAGGCATTTGACTGAGCACTTTAAATTGAAAGATCTGTTTACCATCCAGCATAACAATCAATATGAAAGTAAACATTAAGCAACACTGTATTTAAAAATCCTTAAGCTACCAATTACGGGCTCTCACCAGCCACTTCTCTACAGGATCCTAATCTAGTTGGGTTGTTAGAATTGTTCTCTCCAATTTAATACCCTTCCAATTTTCCTATGCAGATCAGTTTATCTTTGCACACTGCACTCTTTTGGACCTGATCCTTCATTAGCGTGTTTGCAAAATAAAGTGCCAGTAATGCTAGCTATATATGTTTAGTAGCACAGGACCGGCAAAGATTTTAGAATGTCAGTGTATCTTTCACTCCAAGCCCCCCAAACATTTGGAAAGCGTTAGTGACTTTAATCACTTTTTGTACATTTTTTCCACTATGCAATTATAAGAACATAGGGGAATAATATCGGTTTAGGAAAATGACAGGTTTTTCAATGGTCCCTCTGATTCCACATGCCTGTTAATCAACTATACGTTGCACAAATTTTAGAAAGTGTGTGGCCTCATTATGTCTATATGAAGATCCAGAAACAAGGAGAGCCAGGTCCCTTTCCAATCTGTCACACTGCAAAGATCCGAAAGACTGTGAGACGCTTTGAAACATTTAAAAGACAAAATCATGTTAATAATATCATTGATGGGTTTCACAAGGGAACTCCAGGAAGTAAGAGGTGATTTCCTCTGGGGCTTAAAATTATGTTATTTTTCTATAGAGGTCAAGTTCTGAGAGGCAATAAAATCTTTAATTCCAATTCCCCTTAACCAGGAGGTGAGAAAAGTTTTAACAACCTCAGGGATCACTAGGAAAGCACTAATGAATGATAATTTATTCTCAACAGTCAGAAAGACCAACCAACTCTGAGACAATGTGTTATAACTTCTGTAACTTTTGCAAACACATAGGAGACGCAGTGTTAATTTGCAGATTAGGAATATTTAAAGTAACATTTCGTCTGTGTTTGATAAAGTTACGTTGTGCTAGTGGCCCTAGTACAAGAGAACATTAGCTACAGTATACATGTGAAATATGTACAGATACACCTAAGCGTATTCATCTTAGGTCAGGACCCATCGGTGGACAAGTAATGAAGTTACTATATTTTTGAACAACAACAACAAATATATATATAATTATCAGCATGATCCTCACAAAGTAGGGGTTAATGACACTGCTTCATTTACATATGTATCTACATTGGTCTGCTGGCGCTCTGAAGATCTATACGAATGTTTCTCCAGAACACAATCACGTTTCAATTCCAACGTTTTCTCCTGTGGGGTAGTCCTCTTTAAAAACAGCCTTCCCTGGGGCGCCTGGTTGGCTCAGTTGTCAAGCATCCAACTCCTGAGTTTGGCTCACAATTCACGTGACAGAGCCCCTCATTGGGTTTTGTGCTGACAGCACAGAGCCTGCTTGGGATTCCCTCTCTCCTCTCTGCTCCTCCCCTGCTCATGTTTGTTCGTTCTCTCTCTCAAAATAAGGAAACATGGAAAAAAAACGCAGCTTTTAGGGGGCACCTGGGTGGCTCAGTCAGTTGAGTGTCCAACTTCAGCTCAGGTCATGATCCCACAGTACATGGGTTCAAGCCCTGCATCAAGCTCTGTGCTAACAGCTCAGAGCCTAGAGCCTGCTTCAGATTTTGTGTCGCTCTCTCTCTCAGCCCCTCTCCCACTCGTGCTCTCTCTCTCTCTCTCAAAAATAAAAAAAAAAATTAACATTAAAAAAAGCTTTTCCTGTGAATCTACAGTAAAATGAACTTAGTAACATGGCTTCACAGAACTCTAAGTAGTTTACTCATGAAGAAACATGTCAAAATTGTTACCATCACAACAGAGTATAGCTCTGTCTTTGAGTGTATTTATATTTATATACAATACACCCACACATATACACATATACCACGCAAAATATATATTCTATATTCTGTAATATACATGTCATATGTAATCAGCATATGCATGTTGTTAGGCACATATTATGTATGTGTGTGTATATATACATATATACACACACACACACACACACACATATATGTATACACACACACACATATATATGTATACACACACACATATATGTATACACACACACATATATATATGTATACACACACATATATGTATACACACACACACATATATATACATATATATATACACATACTATGTATATTAGAATGAAATTTCACATGTAAACCAGAGATTGCAATCACTAGTCATTAAAGAATATTCTAAAGGAACGTGGTCAGCAACATTCAAGTAACCACACAGGCTCTGCTGAGAACAAGAGGCAGATTACTAAGTAAATTAAGGAAAATTTGTTCTACGCTGTGTTTGGTGGAATGATACTATGGCAGGCTAGAAAAACTGTGAAAGGAAGAACTGGGCTTTTGTTGTTTGGCGGGTTGGTTGTAAAAACCAACTTTTTGCTTTTCACATATTTTTTGAGACACTGTTATATTTCAGATGGCACGTGCTTTAAAGGTACCAGTTGAGAGATCCTGCCACATGCCTGAACCTGGAAACCATCACCACAATCAAGATAATGATGACAGGGGCACCTGGGTGGCTCACTTGGTTGAGCGTCCAACTCCCTCTTAATTTTGGCTCAGGTCATGATCCTAGAGGTCACGGGATTGAGCCCCGGGTTGGGATCTGTGCTGACAGCATGGCACCTGCTTAGGATTCTCTCTTCCTCTCTTTATGCCCCACCCCCCTCTCTCTCTCCAAATGAATAAATAAAACCTAAAAAAAAGATGATGATTACATTCATTACCTCCACAAGTTGCGTGGGCTCCTCTGTGACCCCTCCTTCCCTTTTTCTTCTCATCACTTACACACTCACTCCCACCTACATCCCCAGACAACCATTGACCGGCCTTCTGTCACTGTGGAATGGTTTGCACTTTTTAAAAACTGCATGAATGAAATTACATGGTATGTTTTCTCTGTGTTGCCTTTTTCACTGAATAAAGTTATTTTAATATTCATTTAATTTTATTATGTATATCAATAGTTTCTTTTTTTTTAAATTTCTGAGTAGTATTCCATTGTCTGGACATACCACTATTTGTTTATCAATCTGCCGGGTAATAGGGTTTATACAATACAATTTTAGCTTACCCCAGTCTCCTTTTGTGTGAGACTTGACCACTTCACGTACAGTATTACAGCACAAGTACGGTATAATAGTATACTTACAATTCCTCATTCCAAACTTTGTTATATATGTTTTTTACATACTTTATCTCTACATATTTTACCTTTACAAGTGCCACAGTACATCTGTACTATTTTTAATTCAAAGAGTCAATTATCAATTAAAGAGGCTTTTTAATAAAATATAAAATACTTTCCACACATTTCCAATTTATGCAGCTGTTCATTCCTTTGTACAAATCCAGACTTACACCTTGTATTTTTTTTTCTTCTACTTGGAAGGTGTTTTGAAACATTTATTTTATTATTTTTTTAAATTTATAGATCTGCTAGTGATGAGACAGTCTCTAGTCACCTTCATTTTTTAAAGATAGAGTATGGTCTATAGGTTGACAGTTGTTTTCCTTTCAGGGTTTTATTTTTAAAGTTTATTTATTTTTGAAAGAGAGAGAGAGAGAGAATGATGGAGAGGCAGAGAGAGAGGGAGAGAGAGAATCCCAAGCAGGTTCTGCACTGTTAATATAGAGCCTGACGCAGGGCTTGAACCCCTGAACAGTGAGTTCATGACCTGAGCCAACATCAAGAGTCAGACTCTCAGTTGACTGAGCCACCCAGGCGCTACTCTTGCAGGATTTTAAACATGCTTTTCCATTGTTTTCTTGCTTATATTGTCTCAGATGAGAGATCTATTGCCATTTTATCTTTAGCTGCTTTACTAAGATTGCTTTTAGGCTTTTATTTTTACCCTTGATTTTGAGGAATTTCAGTATGATATGCCTTGTTTTCTGTGTTTCTTATGTTTGGCATTTGTAGAGTTTCTTGAATCCATTGTTGTATAATTTGCATCAAATTTGGAAATTGTGCAGCCATTATTTCATAAAATATGTTTTCCGTCACTCTTTTTTCAGGTACAATTATACATGACCACTCGATATTATCCTATGACACTTCACTGATGTTTTCTTTATCGTGTCTTTAGTCTTTTACCTCTCTATCACATTTCAGGTAGTTTCCATTATCCTATCTTCAATTCCTCTGGCCTTTTCTTTCACAGTGTTTAATTTTCTTTCGATCTCATCCAAAGTATTGTCCATGTCATAGTTATCATGCTAAAGCTTTACTCTACCACCTTACATACTTCAGATGTAATTATACTGTTTAGTGTCCTTGTCCATAACTTCTATCATAGCTATAATCTGTCAATTTCTATTATGTCAATTTCTATTATTTTTTACTATATCATGGTGAGTCACAGCGTCTTTCTTCTTTCAATACCAATATAACATTTCATTTCATACTGAACATTATGTGTTTTACCTTGCTGAATCATGGATGGCTTCATATTCCTCTAAATGCTCTCCAGCATTATTCTAGAAAGTAGGCACATTACTTGGAACTAGTGTGATTCTTTCCGGAATGGCTTTTTGATTTGTTAGCTGTGTCCAGAGTAGTGCTCAGTCTATGACTACTTTTAACCACAACTAAGATAATATCTTTCTGAATACTAATTATCCCCACTTATTAGAATATCCTTCTGAGTACCCTAACCTATGTAGAATTTTTTTTTCCCACTCTGGAAACCAGAGTTTTCCTCTCTGGATAGTCTTTGGTCCTATGTGGACCCTGAAAAGAATTCCCCTATTCTTGTCAGGTTCTTTACACAGCCTCAGACAGCTTCCTCACATGCTTGCACCAGTCAGTATTCAACTTAGGACTTGGAAAGGACTCCAGTCTCTTTCTCAGGTACTGGAAGGAAGCAGTCTTCTTTCTGTGCCTGGGGCAGCCATGGCTTGTGGTCCCAAGGAGCATCTGAAGTGTGTAACAGCTTCAAAGCATTGGATGCTGGATAAACTGACCAGTGTGCTTGTCCCTCAACCATCTACAGTCCCCATTAGCTGAGAGAATGTCTTCCTCTCATCATTTTCCTAAGGAACAGACTTAAGTATGCCCTAACAGGAGATGAAGTAAAGATCTGATACAGCATTTTATTAAGATTGATGGCAAGGTCTGAGCTGATAGAGCCCACCCTGCTGGTTTTATGTATGTTAGCAGCATTCAAAGACTGGGGAGAATTTCCATCTGATCTGCATGACACCAAGGATTGTTTCTGTTCTTTGGATGACACCTGAGGAGGCCGAGTATAAGTTGTGCAAAGTGAGAGAGATCTTTGTGTGGACAAAAGGAACCCCTCACCTGGCGGTCCATGATGCTGGCACTATCTACTATCCTGATCCCCTCATCAAGGTGAAGGACACCATTCAGATTGATTTGGACACTGGAAAGATTACTGATTTCATCAGGTTTGACACTGGTAATCTATGTATGGTGACTAGAGGTGCTAACCTGGGAAGAACTGGTGTGATCGGTGTCCGAGAGAGGCACTCTGGTTCTTTGGATATAGTTCACTGCCAATGGCAACAGCTCTGCCACCCAGTTCTCCAACATTTTTGTTATTGGCAAAGGCAACAAGCCATGGATTTCTCTTACGCATGCAAAGGGTATCTGCCTCACCATTGCTCAAGAAAGAGACAAGAGACTGGTGGTCAAACAGAGCAGTGGGTAAAATGGTCTCTAGGTGACTTAATAGGAAGCCTTTGTACTTAATTAAAGATAATACAGCACAATAAAAAAAAACAAAATTAGAAGATTTGGAGAGGATTCCAAGCCCCAGGAGCCTTCTCTGGGAAGCTCTTTTCTTTCCAGTCCTGTGTCCTGTGAACTCCAGTTGTCTTAGCCTTCTTAGCCACCTACTTGTGTCTCTGAATGCAGAAGTTGCCAGGCTGCACCTGGGTCACTCCTCAACAGCACAGCGTGGAAAGTGTCTCCAGACCACAACTCAGGGCAATCGTAGCTATCACCTAATGTTCCCTCTCTCACAGGAATCTCTGTCCTAATCTCCAATGCATGATAAGTGCTGTTTTCCATATTTTATTTTATTTTATTTTTTTAGGTTTTTTTTTTCATGTAGGAGGGAAGTGTCAGTATCTGTTATACTATTCCCCGGGAATATTTCAGTTTTTCAAAGGGATTTTCATTGTTTTCCTGTTGGGAGTGCAATGTAAAACATTTCATCTTTCCATGGAACCTTCAGTAAAATAATCAGTAACTAACTGTTGAAAGTAAATGCATTTTGACAAGGTACAGAGACTCTTTGTCTTTCTTCAATAAGTAGGGAGTAAATGCAAATTTCAAGTGGGCAATAACTTTGCCTTATCTGCATATCCCCGGGATCTACAACTGTGTCTTCACATTGTAGGCACTTAATACATGATTGCTAAATAATGTTAAGATATTGGCTAAGAACTAAATACCCCATGCAGCTATACAAACTTTCCATTCAAGATTTCTAAATAGAATGGGCCATTAAGTTCTCCAATTTAGACTAAGAAATGTTAAAGACCCCCATGCCTACATTTGGTATAACTGTCAAGTTGATAAAAATCCCCTTCTCCCGTCCCCCAACACTGCTAATTCTTGACATCACTAACTCCCAGTGTTGCTCAACAGTGAAAATCAATAGGGAGAACTTCACAGGTCTTGTTGAGAAGCCACTTTAGTTTCAGACTTTTAGAATCATTCTGACAACTACTGCTCATAGGACTTTGGGAGTAGAAAAACCTACGTTTGTTTTAAGCTGTTTAGGTAGAGTACTTCAACATATATCAGTTACAAAATTTCCTGACCCTGCTCATCCTAAATCACAATATTGTCACTTTTCACATGTGTTTGATGTGAGTTATAAAAATACTTATACATTTCTACCTAGTAACGACAGTCCTTGGAATTCTTTTAACAGGGTAAGGTGAGGCAGTATCATAGAATCCATAATAACACAATAAATTAAAACGAGAAAATGTATGACAGGGTACTATTTCATTATACAATTATAATTGTGACCACTTTGAAACCACATGGAAGGCTATGATTAATAAATTAAGTAAAATGTATAGACCACAAAAACAAATTTATGATGCTATGTTAAAAGGTATGTGCACACGAATAAAAATTAGAAAGGAGTATGAAATAATGAAAACATGTGATTTGTTAAGGTGGATCAATGGCAAACAATTCTTTATACAAAATACAAATTTAGAGGAAGGGTTGCTTTAAAGGATGTTTGCCCCTCAAATATATATTTTAAAGCTAGGTTTCACTTGGGTCACATTTGCAGATAAGAAAAATCAGTTTTCATTCTCTCAAACATTTCTCATATGCTTGATGTATGAAATTAAATATTACCTTTTTTCTGGGCTATATGAAACTGTCTGCACCTGTAACCCAAGGTGTGCTTAATTTGCATCTGCGCTTGTGACGTAAGAGCACTCATAATCCGTTACTATTTTGTATAGTTGGTTTTGGGGCTTTGAAATCCTTCTTTTACGCCCCTATTTCTGCATCCTCTCTCATCACGTATACTGACAGTAGTGTTAGCACTGCTAAGTGAAAGTGCAGAAAACAAGGGTGACTGGCCCAGCCTGCCCACTGCTCACACGAGCAGATGGCTGAAGTGACAGAATTGGGACTAACTTAAGTGAAATGTGTGCCTTGTCTTCGGTGAAGGAAGGGTAAGTCTTCCTGACATTGTGACCATTACAATTGTCTAAGGGAGTCTCTTTAGGTTGTCAAGCTTGATCTTAAAATAGAAGCACGCTCTATGGATAAGCAGAAGGGCTGGAGCTGATGTGTGTACACACACACACACACACACACACACACACACACACACACACATTCTGGCTTGTGGGATACACATACACACATCACATGTATTTCTAAGAGTGAAATAAATACCCCTAATGACTGAATTAGCATCTCTACGAATCTCTAAGACTCTAAGATGTTAATGAGTTCCCAAATGATAACATTACGAGCTAAATATGCCACTTTTGCACGTATCTTCTAAATCAGAAAATAAAGCAAACAGACCAAATGATCATGTACTGGGAAAACTCCTAAGTTACACACACATGTAACAAAGGGGCAATGGCATAGCCTAGAGGTGAAAACAAATCTCTTTCCAATAAAATCACACGTATTCATTGCACAGTCTTTGGTAAAACTCAGTGAACACAGTCCAGGTAAAGAATTAGTGCACACTCGACCACAAGATCCTGAACGCGGAAAATTCCACTTATACTGATCCTTTCTGCCTGTAAAACCTGTAAATATCTTCCTGTGAAATATGCTACATATACATGTAGCACATGTGTACACGTATGTGCATACGTGTTTATACACACACATACACATATCCTGCAAGACTTTGTACTCAAACAGTGCATATCCCCATGCACCCTGTTTCTTTCATATCATTGAAACACCCTGGCCTTCCATTCCTAATGAAATGCTTTTTTTTTGAAGTCAGTGATATAAATATACATTTCCATCAGAATCCGTCAGAGTTGTAAGCGGGCGGCTAAGTTCAGAGCTCTAGGCAGTCACCAAGGACATGCCCTTTAATGAAATCCTGCCTGCACCATGGACTGCGGTATCCTGGGAATACTGAACTTAATGCTGTACTCTGAACACATATGCAAAATAAACACGAAGTTGAGGAACCTTTTCATGCATATTTATTTGGTTTTCAGGTCAAGGCTAATTCTTGTTTATAGTGGGTTAAGGGTTGATGAAGTTACATCACACAAATAGAGGTATGCGGTGGCACAGAACGGCTAAGTGGGGTCTCAGGCCGGACTTCACAAAGCAAGCAGACCGTGAATCTCCTTCACTGCTAGCGTTTCTTTTGAAACGCCCTAAAAACGACTAATTCCATCAACAAATAGCTTTTCTATAAAATTTGTTAAATGTTTGGGGCGCCTGGGTGGCTCAGTCGGTTAAGCGTCCAACTTCGGCTCAGCTCATGGTCCTGTGGTTTTTGAGTTTGAGCCCCGTGTGGGGCTCTGTGTTGACAGCTCAGAGCCTGGAGCCTGCTTTGGATTCTGTGTCTCCCTCTCTCTCTGACCCTCCCCTGTTCATGCTCTGTCTCTGTCTCAAAAATAAATAAAACATCATATTTTTTTAATTTGTTAAATGTTTGCTTATTTTTAAAATTTTAAAAGAGAGAGACAGAGTGCGAGCAGGGGAGGGGTAGAGAGAGAGGGAGACAGAATCCGAAACAGGCTTCAGCCTCCAAGCCGTCAGCACAGAGCCCGATGCGAGGCTCGAACTCACAAACCATGAGATCATGACCTGAGCCCAAGTCGGACACTTAACCAACTGAACCACCCAGGTGCCCCCATCAACAAATATTTTGAGCACCCATTATAAGCTGAGCATTTTGGGGGGGCAAAAAACAATGAGGTTTTTGTGTGTCAAATTCAAGAATGTCTCCAGTATATTATCCTTGGGTCTATTTACTTATTTCTCAGCAAGTAAATGCAAAGGGGGTGCTGTTATTTCATACGCTGATCATTTGGGAACTGCTTTTCCTCTTGGATTTTTTAAGAATTAATGTAGTTACGAGGTAGGTATATGCAAGGAATTCTAGGCTCATTCCCTGAGAGCTGTGTGATTTGGACAGGTGAATTCAATCTTCTATTTCAATTATTTGTTATAGAAGTCTTTCATAGAGATG
Source organism: Lynx rufus (assembly GCF_022079265.1). Lineage (NCBI taxonomy): Eukaryota > Metazoa > Chordata > Mammalia > Carnivora > Felidae > Lynx > Lynx rufus. The sequence continues at coordinate 2,680,967 of NW_025814840.1, read as the reverse complement.
CTGATTATACACCTGTATATATCTATACATAAATATGCATTTTATATTGATAGATATGTGTTTATATATACATGTGTACATAACAAGCACTTAATAGAGCATAGTTACTATATTTTCTTATTGTTATTAGGATGCAGTGGGGTCTTAGATGGGTGAAGTAGCTGTGAAAAGGATGGGTGGTAAGTGTTTCACAGTTGCCACGAAGGGAGGGATGGGGCCACATGGCTCTAGACAACATAGACTCGGTGGGTGGAGGCATGGCAAGTGACCATGTACAAGAAGGCATCCTAGAGGAGGTGACTACTTAAGAGATGAACATTAAAGATAACAAAAGTGGAGTGCCTGGGTGGTTCAGTTGGGTAAGCATCCAATTTCGGCTCAGGTCGTGATCTCACAGTTTGTGAGTTCAAGCCCTGAATTGGGCTCTGTGCTGTCAGTGCAGAGCCTGCTTTGAATCCTCTGTCCCTCTCCCTTTACCCCTCCCCAAATCATTCTTTCTCTTTCAAAAATAAATGGATCTTTAAAAAACATTTAAAGATAACTACAAGTTACTAAGGAAAATGGAGAGGAGAGAGAGAAAGGGGAAGACGACCTTAGAAAAAAAGGGGCAAGAAGATAAAACTCTTCTGCACTGCAAAGGAAACAATCAACAAAACTAAAAGGCAACCAACGGAATGGGAAAAGATATTTGCAAATGACACATCAGACAAAAGGGCTGGTATCCAAAATCTATAAAGAACTCACCAAACTCCACACCTGAAAAACAAATAATCCAGTGAAGAAATGGGCAGAAGACATGAATAGACACTTCTCTAAAGAAGACATCCAGACGGCCAACAGGCGCATGAAAAGATCCTCAATGTCACTCCTCATCAGGGAAATACAAATCAAAACCACACTCAGATATCACCTCACGCCAGTCAGAGTGGCTCAAATGAACAAATCAGGAGACTATAGATGCTGGAAAGGATGTGGAGAAACTTGAACCCTCCTGCACTGTTCGTGGGAATGCAAACTGGTGCAGCCACTCTGGAAAACAGTGTGGAGGTTCCTCAAAAAATTAAAAATAGATCTACCCTATGACCCAGCAATAGCACTGCAAGGAATTTACCCAAGGGATACAGGAGTGCTGATGCATAGAGGCATTTGTACCCAATGTTTATAGCAGCACTTTCAACAATAGCCACATTATGGAAAGAGCCTAAATGTTCATCAACTGACCAATGGATAAAGAAACTGTGGTTTATATACACAATGGAATACTACTTGGCAATGAGAAAGAATGAAATCTCGCCTTTTGTAGCAATGGAGAGAACTGGAGAGCAATGTAGGAACTGGAGAGTGTTATGCTAAGTGAAATAAGTCATATGGAGAAAGGCAGATACCATGTGTTTTCACTCTTATGTGGATCCTGAGAAACTTAACAGAAGCCCATGGGGGAGGGGAAGGGGAAAAATGTTACAGAGAGGGAAGGAGGCAAACCATAAGAGACTCTTAAAAACTGAGAATAAACTGAGGGTTGACGGCGGGTGGGAGGGAGGGGAAAGTGGGTGATGGGCATTGAGGAGGGCACCTGTTGGGACAAGCACTGGATGTTGTATGGAAAGCAATTTGACAATGAATTTCATATTAAAAAAAAAAAAGAAAAAGAAAAAAGGGGCAAGGACCCTGCGGCCAAGTCTCTTGTTTATGTGAGATGTGGTCTATTGTGTATGCAGGGGAATTGACCTGAAAGTTTGAAATGGCTGGAAAAACCCTGTGCAGAGTATTTAATGGAAAATGTACAGGAAAAGTAAGGATACATCATGGATTATTTGAGGATTTAAATAACTTGGGAATTAGCACACTAGGGATCCCTAAGTTACTGACACTGGTCATGTTGTCAGTTCCAGGTTTTAGAATCCAAGTTTTCTGGAATGACACTGTCTTGAAGTGAAATGTCATGATAATTCCGTACCCCCAGAATCATTCCTTTCTCCCCTAACTGTATCAGGGAGTGCCTACAGTGTGCAAAACCATGAAGTTACTCTGAGTTCAGCAGTCTCCTAGCCCAGTCATTCGTTATCTTTTGAGATTCTGAGAACACTGTGTCAAGGTTTTACTAAATCACCAATATTGATAATTTGAGAAATTAGAATAAAACTATGAGAAGGCTAGAAAATGGAAAAATATTCATTACTTTCAAAGAAGGAAGCCCAAATATCAGATGTAGTCTAAAAATCAATCCCAATATTGGTTCTACAGCTCTTTGTTTAAGGGACAGGAATAGACTGTCTGGAAAGATACACACTTAAAACTTGCACAGCTGCATTAAAAACAAGTTACTACACACTGAACTCATTTATTTCTTAGGGTGAAGAGATTAGGAGATGATGAGAGTCCAGTGGCCTTTATGTATGTGATATTCATCATGGTGTATTTATCACAAAGGAAATTTTCTAAATTCTTACAGAAACATGATAACTATACAGACACAAGTTGGCTAATATCAGGACATTTGGACCAATAATTTTCAGAAGGACAGTGTGTCAAAGTATCTACAATATGTGCAATTTCAATCTGCAGGAAATCTTTCATGGCCATTCCCTACATGCGTCTTCTTAGCCTAATTCTTCCTAACTTTTATTACCTATGACCAGAATTAAAGTGTAGACTGTATATTAAGTATATAGGCCAATGTAGTTTGCTAAATTATTTGTTAGAAAACCTAAAGCATCAAATGACAAAATCAGGATCCAACCAAATGTGCGAGGATGAAACTATAGGCTGATACTAAGAAAAGTGTAGTGTAGACAAATATACCACCCCACACTCAGCTCAAATGAATCGACTCAGCATGAGGGGACCCAAGATTAGCAGGTATGCCAATGCAGTGTGCGTGGGGACTCAAGGTGAGACTGTCCTAATAGTCAGTGAGTTGACTATGCATATAATGCAAATCGTGCATGCTGAACACTGTTGAGAATAAGGGTAGAGATATTTTATGACAACAATTTTTACAGCAGTTATAGTAATGCTTAACACATACGTGCTGTAGCAAAATTAACCCATTTAATCTTCACAGAAGCAACTTTATGAGGTAAAAGTATTAGCATTATCCCCACTTTACAGGTGAGAAAATAGGTACAGTGAGATTAAATTAGGCCCAAGTCACATGGCTTATAAGCAACAGAGCAATTTGACCCCAATGTTACTATTCCCTTTTTTCTTTTTTAATGTTTGTTTATTTTTGAGAGAGAGAGAGAGAGAGAGAGAGCAAGAGAGAGTGAGAATGAGTATGGGAGGGACAGAGAGAGAGGGAGGCACAGGTTTTGAAGGAGGCACCAGGCTCTGAGTTGTCAACACAGAGCCCGATGTGGGACTCGAACCCAACAACTGTGAGATCATGGCCTGAGACAAAGTCAACAGCTTAGCTACCTTAGCCACCCAGATGCCCCCAAAGTTTCTATTCTTTTGCAGAACCTCACATTTTTATAAGGTAAAAGGAACACTCGGGAATGCCTTCTACAGTAATAACAACCATACATGAGGAATTGATACTTAAAATGGAGACACAGCTTGTAGAAGAAAATACTGAAGGACACATAACTGACTTCAAACCCTGAATAGCTCTCTTGGGAAAGAGGCTGGACTTCTTTCTATGGTTCCAAGGAAGACTAGGAAATAAAGAAAGGCATATTTTTAACACGTTAAAAAAAAAAGACTTTATCATGTAATAACTATCTAAGGTGGATTTTGGTTAATGGTAAATAAAATTGCAGAATTACAGAGTTCAAGGGATGAAGTATAGATAAATCCATCTTCAGTAGTAGCGACAATATTTTGTACTACATTTAATGTTTGTGAACATCTGAAACTGCCCTTCATACCCTCTAAATGGCAATGACTGCTGCCCATCCTTCATAGATCTGAAACCTGAACACCAACAAGCAATCCATCTCAAAAGGGGGATTGATGTGCTCAAAAAAGCCAGTCGCTATGCTCTGAGTGTAACATTGGCATGTATCCACATCTTCAGCTAATGAAAATAAGGAATCTATGAACAGATTATCAGGCAGAACATTCCTTATTTATATTTCCTATCTTATGCTATCAAGTTAGCATGATTTCCCCCAAACAAACACTTCTTATGTAGTCTCTGTATTTTCCTCTCTCCTTCAGTCTTCTGTGTTTAGTAACATATTTAGGTTGCCTATTTTGTTGTAAATATCTGGATAATTAACTATCCACCTTCCATTTTTAACCATGATTTTGACATAGGCATTAACAAATTCACAAGTTAGTCTCATTAGGTTTGTTACATTCTGAGTAATTTCTTATGTACAATTATCTTTTTGTTTATGTTAGTCTTTTAATTTAAATTCCAGTTAGTTAGCATACAGTGTAGTATTTGTTTCAGAAGTAGAACCCAGTAATTCATCACTCACATACAACACCCAGTGCTCATCCCAACAAGAGCCCTCCTTAATGCCCATCACCCATCTAGCCCACACCCCCACCCACCTCCCCTCCAACAACCCCCAGTTTATTTTCTGTATTTAAGAGTCTCTTATGGTTTGTTTCCCCTCTCTGTTTTTATATTATTTTTCCTTCCCTTCCCCTATGTTCATCTGTTTTGTTTTTTAAATTCCACTTATGAGTGAAATCATATAGTATTTGTCTTTCTCTGACTGTTTTATCTCGCTTAGTACAATACATTCAAACAGGTGTTGTGGCCATTCTGGAGAACGGCATGGAGGCTCCTGAAAACACTAAAAATAGAACTAGCCTATCATCTGTTAGCCTTTTCTATTGAATTTACTTAAATACACCATAAATTACTATTTTTACTCTAGCAGCATTATTTAAGAAGTAATTTATATAATTTGTGCGTATCAATATTCTACTATGGCATGCCATCACATCCTTAAATTTGCTTTTTCAGAGTAAGGAGACACTAAATTCAAGTAAATGAAAATCTACCTGATCGCTCATAGAAACAAAGTGAGCTCTCTTCAAATATGAAATGAAACAAATTATCTTTTATTATAACGCAAATCCAGTTGGCCGTCTTGAAACCATGTTTCTGTCCATCCAGAAGCCTTGAAGAAAACTGTATCTGCAATCACAGGTCTCTTCATTGGGGAACATAAAGAGGATTTATATAGAGTATTAAACGAAAACTTCCGACAAATCCTCTTTAGGTGAGTTTCTTCCTCCCAAAGTTTTCCACTCTTAACAAGAACAAGAGTCTCCAATTCCCCCCACTGCTATTGATGCAGTCTCTTTATGGGCATGTTTTTCAGTAATAAAAATTATTTTCTCTCTGCCTATACCACTCACCTACACTTTTGATGAATATATATCTCTATCCCCAATCACCTTGCTCACCACCCCACTGCTTGGAAAATTCTGGTGGACAAAGTTCTTTATCCTGCAAGCCTCTATAAAGAGGTATATGCAAGCTACTATTAGGAATTCAGCTATTTTCATATCCTGAAAACAGCTATGACATTCCTACTGTTCACGACACACAAATTGGTATCTGCCAAACCATACTGACTAAAGTTTCTAAGAGGTAGGGCTCATTCTATAACAAGCCTAAAGATCAAGACCATTCACAGCTAAAAAATATGAAACCACTTTTATAAAAAAGTTCTCTTTTGGAAATCTTGTCTAACTATAAGACATATTTCTTTTGTCAATGAATCTCTTTTCTTTCCAGAGAATCATGAGAAATAATATCGTGATTAGCTACCAAGTTTTAGAGTTTGCTTGTTTTTCGTTTTTTACAGTTTTTCACTTTGCTCAACACTTTTGATTCATGGATGATCTTCTCCTTACCCCTACCCTGTTAAAACACACACACACACACACACACACACACACACACCTAAACACACAGCATAGGCATGAAGAAGGCATGTTTCAATAAAGAGCCACAAAATCATAATAATCGTGAATAATACTATGATTCTCATATACTCAAGATTATTGCTCGAACACTAGAGGCATTTACAGATACAATCCTAGGGTTAAGACACTACAGAGAGACTGAACAATACATTTTTAAAAATTCTAATTAAGCCAGATGTTAACAGGCAGTATAACTCCAAAGCAATACAACTTCAAAAAGAGACAAAGACTATTTGTAGCGAATCTGTGCATCAAACAAACCACTGAAACATTTTTCATGTGGGATAAACCTTGAAGAATGAATGCTACCTATACAGGTAGGAATCAGAGGAAATACATTTCAGAAGAGAGAAACATAGTTTATCAATTATATTCTGATAATGATGGGTATTCAGAGTGTCATTTGAAAAAATATATGTGATTTCCTAGTGCTTTGGTAAGATCCTAAAAAGATAATGATGGACACATGTGAGCAGGGTCCCAAAGTACAAAGATGGGTATGAAAAAGAATTTGAGCTCTAAGAAAATTCATAAATAATCCATTTTCTTAAAATTGTATTCAGTAATAACCTACAGTTATCTGCATGAATTTTGCATACAGCAATTATTTGATAATCAGGAGTAAATTGTGTCTTTTTGGTCATGCAACAGATTTAGCTGATCAAATCAACTTTGCTGTTTCTTTGCCCCTTAAAATCTAAGCATAACACTAGTAATATCTAACAGGTATTAATAATTCTGTGTTAAATATTGGCATTTATTATTGAGCTCAATCTTTCCAAAGTTCCTACAGCTAAATTTCATTATCCCCATTTTACGGACACAGAAACAGAGACTCCCAACAGCTTGAGTAATCTGGCCCCAAGTCACAGAGCTACCACGTTAGTAGAGTCAAGTTACAATAGCCAGTCTGATTTTACAACTCATCTTCTGAATAATAAAGCTATAAATTATGCTCTCCTGACCACGCATAGATTAAAAAAAATGTGACCGTTAAGAGCCCATTTAAATATGTGCTAAAACCAATTAAAATATTTTAAATATTAACACTTTATTAATATATCAAATCTTGTTTTATTATCACAACTGTTACCTAAGGTAGATAGATCTCACCTTGGAATAATCAGACAAGAATAAAAGTATCATCAGTCTGTTCTTATGTTGATCTGTTATTTCTGAACATGATAAATTTAGTTTCTATCCCTGAAGTTATCTAGTTAAAGAGCCTGAATTTATTGTTTTTTTTTTAAGTTTATTGACAGAGAGAGAGAGAGAGAGAATGAATGAGCAGGGAAGGGACAGAGGCGGGGGGTGGGGGACAGAGAACCCCAAGCAGGCTCCGTGCTGTCAGCACAGAGCCCGACGCAGGGCTCGAACTCATGAACTGTAAGATCAAGCAAGACCTGAGCTGAAATCAAGGGTTTTGATGCTCAACCAACGGAGCCACCCAGGTGCCCCAAGCTTGAAATTATTGCTAATTTCATTAAGTTCTATCATAACATCTGCAGTTCATGTCAATATAATTCTTAGTTATAATGTAATTGGAGGGAAAGACTGCTAATGCTGGCTGGTGCTGAGTATCTGGGCTGATCCCAGAGAGGAAAATAATATGTATATCAGTTTGGTCAAATCCCTTTGGGGGGCCAGTTTGGCTACAGATTATGAAAAAGGTTTGTCTCCCCTCTACACATCTCGATAACCCTCCACCTTCTCCCCATGCCCTAAAGAAAGGGAGAGAATAAAATCTATAAAAGGGTTCCAAGGTGCTCCACATAAGAAAGTAGCAGAAATGCCATATACTTAAGGGTTCCTGGAAGTCCAGGAGTGAGGAAGTAGGAAGAAGGTGCCTAGAAAGTGAGAGAAGAAAACCCATAAGGGGTTAAAAGTGGAGCCCTGGGGATGTGTCCATAGCCAGTTGCTATAGAGGGGGTTTTACCAACAATGCAGTGCCTAGAAACCAGATTGAACCACATAAAGTTGCAGACATTACGTTATATTTTGACGTACTAAACTAGCCGTTTCAGGATCTCAGGCAGTTAAGCATCTGACTTCGGCTCAGGTCACGATCTCATGGTTCCTGGGTTCAAGCCCTGCATAGGGCTCTGTGCTGACAGCTCAGAGCCTGGAGCCTGCTTCAGACTCTGGGTCTCCCTCTCTCTCTGTCCCTTCCCTGCTCTCTCACTCTCTCTCTCTCTCTCTCTCAAAAATAAATAAACATTAAAAAAATAGCAATTTCATATGACTTAATAAATTGATGTTTAAGATTAGATTTGTTATAATTAATCACATACCTTTAGTAAATTATAGCATCTATATACAATTTGCAAAGCTTAATGACCTTTTCAGAAATTGAAAGGAGGTAGGGGCTTCCGATAAATGGGGCTAGAAGCTTGATATACAGGTAAATATATGTGTGCACACACATACGTGTATGTATATACTTAGCATGTAGTGACTCACACATAGAGATAGTATAGTTTTTAAAAAAATAATACAGTAGACATGCATTTATCACCTCAGCTTAAAAACCACAAAGTGCCAGGGTACCTGGGTGGCTCAGTTGATTAAGCGTCCGACTTTGGCTCAGGTCATGATCTCACAGCTCGTGAGTTCAAGCCCTGCATCGGGCTCTGTGCTGACCGCTCAGAGCCTGGAGCCTGCTTCGGATGCTGTGTCTCCCTCTCTCTCTGCCCCTCCCCTGCTCGTGCTCTGTCTCTCTCTGTCTCAAAAATAAGTAAAAACATTAACAAAAAAATTTTTAAAAAACGCACACGGTGCCTTATTTGAATATGAATTAAAGGTTGACTCTAGATGGTGGCACTCCTTAGCAGTGTCTGATTTAAAATAACATAAGGCAAATTTCAATCTGCGGTTTGCGGTAGAGACCTATTTTTAAAATCCTCTATGGAATTTCTCTTCCTCCTCAGTTTGACAGGGAGAAAAAGATTTGGAAGAAAAGCTTTTTGTCTCAACGTTCACACCTGATGCTCTATATGTTCTTTTTAAAGGCGTGCAGCCTTGGAAAAACGTGTTTGCTGAGCCCTGGCTGAAGTCGGGCACCCAGTGGCAGCACAGGGGGGCGGCTTTGCCCTCGAGGACTCAAGGGGATTGCGCTGTCGCTTTCTGCCAAGTCAGATAAATAAAAAGGAAAAACGAGGTATGTGGGTACCGCACAAGGGCAAACTATGGCAATGAATTCATCAGGCATCTATTATGGAGAAAATAAATTTGAAATACGCTTTGAAAAGAATAGTTTCAGAGGGAAAATATGAGAGGTGATATATTATTTATATCTGGTTTTGTACTTCTCTTTCTCCATTGAATTTCTCACTAGACAAAACTCAGAAAATTCAAAATAAATCTGGATTTGAATCAGTTCGTATGAGAGATTCAGTGTTCCCATATGACTGTTTGGGTAATAAAGCAATATATTAGCCGATATAAAATTGGCTCACTTTATTAATTCACACTAGATAATTTTTAGGCGCATGGATGAGTTATCTTAATTGATCTTCCAACAATCATGTGAGAAAAGTACTACGATTATGTTTGTTATATAGGTAAGGACACAACACCAAAAACACTTAGACCAGTCAGTCAAATGGATAAGAGGTAGAGTTGGGATTGTGTCCTGAGCAGCTGAGCTCCAGAGGCTTCATTATAACCACTACTTTCTAGCATCTTACTGTAAACTGTGGTGTTTCTAGTGTATAATATATTAGATTTTTCGGATACATATAAATGTTAAATTCAAACAGTAAAATTTATCATCCTTAGAACTACAAAGCAACAGGCCATCATCTCCTGGAAGCATTTATATCTCAAAGGGAATATTTTACATATATATGTACGTGTACATGTGTATATGTGTTCATAGTGTGCATGCATGTGCATGCGTGTACAGAGATATCATGTATATAAATGTGTACACTTACATATAAAGGAAAACTATACATATAAACCCTTTACATAAAGGGTAAAGACAGCAAGCAACTAATTTCAATATCCTCAAAACATTTTAAAGCCCTCCCGGAAATGTAGAATCTGTCTGAAAATTAGTCATGACGGTATTTGTTTGCTTGCAAAGAGATCTTGTTCGTTTTCAGTTTTCAGAATCTGTCTACTGATGACCTGGGCTTGATTATATAGCTAACTTCATATCAGCTACATACTAATTCATAGTTTTCAATAGTTGTGAAAAATTATTTTTCACTATTGTCCTTCTCCCACATTTATGTGTGATTTGGAAGTTTATAGAAATATTCAGTGTGCCATTAAAGATTTGAAGAATTTAAAGTATGGGAATATTCAAAATATGTGAGGAAACATGTCACGGGCATGTCGCCTGTGTTGTGTGTCCTCAGCTCACTTCCCATGTGACTTGTCCCAGAACCCTGATCTCTGTGCGGTGTCCAGGGGTGTTGGGAGAGGCAGGCACTACATCTAGGATAAGATGGTAAATGACGCTCGTCAGTATGGGCAGTTCTGCTGACAGGGACTGTCCACCGCGGGCATGTGATCTCAGTCCGATCAGAGAGCATCTGGGGCTTGACTGAGAACTGGGTCATAGGCAGTCTCTCTCAATTCTGTACTTGAAAATGTGGTATGCATATATCACTCCTACAGCTCGCACTACATGAAGGAAGCCAGCCTGAAGTCAATGTGGGTTGTCAGAAAAGGGCTAAGCAAGAACATCACAGAGAATGAGAGTCAGACCCCATATCAAGCAGTCTCTCATATCTACCCAAATTCTCGATCTTCACATTATTAATGTGCTTCTCCTATCGTTTAAACCTGTTTGGTGGGGCTTATATTATGTGCAACCCAAACCGTCATGAATGTTAAAAGAAACATTAAGAATATTGAAGATCTATATTTCGGAGGATTCAGGAATGAAGTTGCCTTCATTTAAATATCAGTATTCATGTTCAGTGCAAAAAAATATCAGCAATGCATTTATTTATTTTTCCACCTTGAGATATAATTGACATACAACACTGTGCAAGCCTAAGGTGTACAATATGATCATTTGATGTACGTAATCAAAAATAATAACCATATTAACCATTATAAGGTTGATGTACGTAATCAAAAATAATAACCATGATAACCATTATAAGGTTGTCAACAATGCATTTGATTTTATATTATTTTAAAGTTTATTTTTCAGAAAGAGAGAGAGAAAGAAGGATCAGAGGACGGACACAGAGAGAGAGACAGAGAGACAGAGAGAGAGAATCCTGAGCAGGCTCCGCACTGTCAGTGCAGAGCCCAACATGGGGCTCCAAGTCAGGAACTGTGAGATGATGACCTGAGCCGAAATCAAGGGCCAGAGGCTTAACTGACTGAGCCCCCTGCCAAGTGTTCCCCAACAATGCATTTTTTTAATTTTTTTTTCAACGTTTATTTATTTTTGGGACAGAGAGAGACAGAGCATGAACGGGGGAGGCGCAGAGAGAGAGGGAGACACAGAATCGGAAACAGGCTCCAGGCTCCGAGCCGTCAGCCCAGAGCCCGACGCGGGGCTCGAACTCACGGACCGCGAGATCGTGACCTGGCTGAAGTCAGACGCTTAACCGACTGTGCCACCCAGGCGCCCCGCTTATTTTGTTTTTTTAATGTTTGTTTATTTTTGGGACAGAGAGAGACAGAGCATGAACGGGGGAGGCGCAGAGAGAGAGGGAGACACAGAATCGGAAGCAGGCTCCAGGCTCTGAGCCGTCAGCCCAGAGCCTGACGCGGGGCTCGAACCCACGGACCGCGAGATCGTGACCTGGCTGAAGTCGGACGCTTAACCGACTGTGCCACCCAGGCGCCCCGCTTATTTTGTTTTTTTAATGTTTGTTTATTTTTGGGACAGAGAGAGACACAGCATGAACGGGGGAGGCGCAGAGAGAGAGGGAGACACAGAATCGGAAGCAGGCTCCAGGCTCTGAGCCGTCAGCCCAGAGCCTGACGCGGGGCTCGAACCCACGGACCGCGAGATCGTGACCTGGCTGAAGTCGGACGCTTAACCGACTGTGCCACCCAGGCGCCCCGCTTATTTTGTTTTTTTAATGTTTGTTTATTTTTGGGACAGAGAGAGACAGAGCATGAACGGGGGAGGCGCAGAGAGAGACGGAGACACAGAATCGGAAGCAGGCTCCAGGCTCTGAGCCATCAGCCCAGAGCCCGACGCGGGGCTCGAACTCATGGACCGCGAGATCGTGACCTGAGCTGAAGTCGGACGCTTAACCGACTGCGCCACCCAGGAGCCCCAACAATGCATTTTAAAGGGCCAGTTTAAGGTTGTTAGTATCCAAGAATTTTAGCCTTGAAGTAATATTTAAAATGAAGCACGCATTAACCAAAAAAAACAAACAAACAAAAAAAAAAACAAACAAAAAACTTAATAGACTGTCCCTTATACACAAAGCACTGTGCTAGAATGGCAAAATGGACACGCAGATAACTAAAACACAAAACCTCTAATTCACTCAATCATATAATCTCCTTAGCTATAAATGAGTATTTCGACCCTTCATTGGCTTCTGTCACAGACATGTCAACTCTCAAGCTTGGCCTTCCTTCTTCCCCATCTTCTTTTCTTCCAGGATTCAAAAACATCCATTGAGCAACTACTCTTTGTGAAAGAATACACTATTTACTGAGAAAGCTGAAATGAATAAGCTCATTAATTGGTATGAAAGAAAGACAACAATCAAGAATTAGATTAAGTGTCTGGTCTTGAAAAAAAATACACAAGGAAACATAGAATGAGTTAATATTTGTAAGGCTTTGGTTTTGTTTTCTTTTTTGATTAAAATAAAATAAAATATAATTTCCCCCATATAAAAAAATACCTTTTTAAATTAATGGCAATCCAAGCAGCAATTACCAAAACTTTCAAAAAAAACAGGCTTCAAATCATTAAGATTATATCATACATACCAATTTTATTGTTATGAGATTTTGTTGTTATAATTCATTAACAAAATAATTCAGGTTGGAAGCTACTAATACAGTTGAAGGAAAAGATTAAACAATATACCCCAAATATCTAAAAATTAAACTCTTCAAAATATATAAACTCGAATTTATTGCAGTTGGAAAGCAAAAACACATGAAAGAAAAATGTATTTCAATACAATGAAATTTTAAAATTCAATTTGAATATGGTCATGAAGTTTCAAATTTATATAATAAATGCCTTATTTTAATAGAGCAATCTAACTTGTTCTGAAAATAAAATTTCCATCCATACTTTAACTTCTGCAAAACCAGAATAAGGAGGTAACTCATTTGTGATTAGATTGTCACAAAGAAACAGACTTTAGAAATTCACACACGCTAGGACACTTGATTATCTTGTTAAGATAATGAATATCAAGAAACCTACCTACTGGTAGGCAATTGTTTGTGTGACAGCACAGCGGATGGAATCAGAAACATCACAGTGACCCACTGGACTGACACATGGGTCCAATGACCCGCATGACCCAGCATGCGTAAGGCTGGACGAGAATTTGCGATGTTTTGTAAGTAGTCTAAGCACTAAATAAATATTCTCAAAAACTGAGAACAGAAATTCACTTGATAATTGATAATGTACATTTAATGACTGATAATGTAAATCTACTGTTTACAGGGCCTTTATGTTTTATAAGACTGACCAGGGCAGTCCCTAGACATTTTGTTTCACAGCCCTCTCTTTTTAAAGAGCTGCTTTTTTTTTTTAACAAAAAATCCCTAGTATAATTTACAATTGCTTATATTATTTTTTGATTTGGGAAAAAAAAAGATTCCATAAAATACGGTAAAACTCGCCCAAAACCCATTTCTGAATGATTTCTAACACTGTACAATTAGACATATTTTTCAGAGCATATGGTGCTTCTTAGTAAATCTGTCTAACAGTCATTTGCATTTATTTTAGATTCATTGTTTCCTTGGAGAAGTTATATCCATGCAACTTCAACAGTAAGTAAGTAAACAAACAAACAAATATGAGTAAAATACTTTATGAAATATTTTGTTAACACAACACAGAGACATCGATCATAGGTTTTGAAATTTTCTTTTTTTAAAAATACTTGCCAAAACCCTTACAAAGAAAAAGTAAATAAATATAAGAACAATCAACTCTCCCGCTAGAAAGGTGACAGGGTGTGAATGATAGAAGATGCCTGAATTCTATTTGCCTGACTCCTTCGAGGCCCTTCTGGGAAATTTTAGTGGTGTAAACAATGGAGAACTACTAATGTGGTTCAGTAAACAACTTGCATGTTTTACGTGTTATTATTTTGATCCCCACAAAAACATATGAGGCACCTTTGATAATCCCAATTTAGATCAGAAATCAAGGATATGAGAGGGTGGGTCCTGGCACATGTACACAACAAGACACGGAACTAGCTGGCTGTGCAGCTGTGGAAAGAGCATGGAGAAAGTAGTATGTGTTTACCGCTAATCCCGTATCACTTAAATATGCTTTGTGATGTATTTTGGAGTCTCAACACTTTTTAATGTTTTATTACTGTTTTCAGGTAACCACAACACCCCTCAAATATTTCATACCAATTACTCACAATCTTGGAACTGGAAGCTAAATTCTAGGAAAATGACATTTTTAAACCTTTGACGACTTTGTGCTTGGGTCCACTGCAACTATCTTTGCTCTCATCTCTTTAGTAACCAAAACTATTGTTAGAGAACAGGAACCAAATTTCCTTCTCTGATTTTATGAATTCTGGGTAACTACAGAACTCAATTTAAATATCTTGACATTAAAACCTGCCTGGGCCAAAGCAATCTTGAGAGAGAAAAAGAACAAAGCTGAAGGGATCACAACCCCGGTTTCAAGATACACTACAAAGCTCTAGTTATCAAAACAGTATGGTACTGACACAAAAAGAGGCACCTAGATCAATGGAACACGATGGAGAGCCCAGAAATAAACCCACACCTATATGGCCAATTAACCTACAACAAAGGAGGCAAGAAAATACAATGAGGAAAAGACAATCTCTTCAACACATGGTGCTGGGAAAACTGGACAGCTACACGCAAAAGAATGAAACTGGACCACTTACTTACACCACACACAAAAATAACCTCGAAATGGATGTAAGACCTACATGTGAGACCTGAAACCAGGGGCTCATAAGAAAAAGCAGAGGCAGGAACCTCTTGGACATTGGCCTTAGCAACATATTTATGGATACATCTCCTCAGGCAAGGGAAACAAAAGCTAAAACAAATTACTGGGACCATACCAAAATAAATAGCTTCTACACAGCAGAGGAAATCATCAACAAAACCAAAAGGCAACCTACTGAATGGGAGAAGTATTTGCAAGTGATTTATCTGATAAGGAGTTAATATCCAAAGTATATAAAGAACGTAAACAACTCAACACCAAAAATATAAATCATGCAATTTAAAGAAAAAAAAAGGGTAGAGGACCTAAGTAGATACTTTCCAAACACTACAAAGAGATGATTCAGGTTCCTAAGCATTTATTATATTAGATAGCTTATCACATTTTTTGTCAACTTCTTCTCATTTGTTTATTTTCACATTAGGATTGCATAGACCAAAGTATAATGTTTAAAGAAGGCAATATGTGTACTTATATTCATTTGAAAAGTGTGTTTTCTAATATTAGCTAAAACAGATTGCTTTTAGTATTTGCAAAAAATATCATTGCCCATTTTATTGTTTACAATTTGTGTCCTCCAGTCTATGGAAGCTTTTTTAAAACATCATAAAGATGGCATTTATTACAATTAGTCATAAACTTGTGAATTTAGTTTATCAGCTCCTTTTGTGACCTTTTCATTTAGTCTGCTTTTTAAGCTTCTTCCTTCTTCCTTCCTTAAATCTTTTTTTTAAATCTGAAATAGCATAGAATTTGCCTCATCATTACTGGATTCTTTATGTATACATTTCTAACTTAATATTCATTTTAATTGTTGTTTTGCATTTTTTAACTGCTGTTTCTGTTTTAACTTGTACCAAGACTACTGGAAGCAGCTCCTGTTCACTTACCATCCAATAATAGAAATATATCTATCTATCCACTTATCTATCCATCCATCCATCCATCCATCCTGTTTATCTCTGTTTCTCTTCGCCTAGTTTTTCTAGTTCACTAGGATGTGTCTAGGAAATTATTCACATTTACTCTGCCTGGGGTTTTTGGTGCCTCTTGAATGTGAGGTGCCTTCCCTCATCAGATCTAGAAATCCTCATCCATTTCTCTTCACATTCTGTTCCTCCCCAGTTTTGTCTGCTCTCCACTTGTAGATCCCGACTGAGCACTAAAACCACCTTCAATCCAGTTCTCATCTTTGAGTGTCCAGAATCAGGCAGAGTGTATTATCTGAAACCTCAAACCATGTGACAACAGTCCTGACTAGGAGCTGGGTTTGATGACTTTAGGAAGGAAACCTGTCACTTGAGTAAAACCTTAAACATCAAGGTATTTATTTCTCACTGTCACTATGTGTGGGTGCAGGGGCAGGGACATAGTTCAGACTGGTGAATCCAAATATGGATTTTAAATCACTTCCCTATTTTGTATCCTATACTTTATCTTTCCATTCTGCAGGGCCCAGATTCTCAGCCTCTCAGTGTCTGTAGGTTAAGGCAGTCTATGTGTCCCGTCGCACTGTACATTGTGACTTCCTCCAGCCAACTTAATCATTTGGGACTACCCTACAGTATATCTTTGCAAATAGATTCGTTTTAGTGACTATATTTTTATGGATGGATGGATGGATGGATGGATGGATGGATTTTCAACTCAAAAAGTAGCTTAATAGGGTATTGGTACTCCTTGTGGAAATTTACTTATTTGAAAATACACACACATATGCATACAAACCATACACACACACATACACACAGTGTGCCAAGTCATATTCAAGTATGGAGAATGTACTTATTCAAATAACCCATGTATATTGGGGCGCCTGGGTGGCGCAGTCGGTTAAGCGTCCGACTTCAGCCAGGTCACGATCTCGCGGTCCGGGAGTTCGAGCCCCGCGTCGGGCTCTGGGCTGATGGCTCAGAGCCTGGAGCCTGTTTCCGATTCTGTGTCTCCCTCTCTCTCTGCCCCTCCCCCGTTCATGCTCTGTCTCTCTCTGTCCCAAAAATAAATAAACGTTGAAAAAAAAATTTAAAAAAAAAAATAACCCATGTATATCAAGTTGTAGCGGAGGTCAAAATCAGGATAGAGCAGTTGGAGGGCAGATTTTGAGAGAACTGGTGGAAAATGGATCAGATCGGAGAAGAAGCTATTTTCCAAGACAAAGCCCAGAAACGTAAACTGTCAAGTGCCAAGAAATCCTTTGGAAAATGCAGACATTGTTAAGAGACAGGACGGAATAGAAATCCAAGTCTGGGCAAGCTAAAAACACATAGCAATGAGTTAATGAGAAGACTCATCAATGGAATGGAAGTTGAAGATTCATGATGATAGTAACGTAACAAAGCCAAGTCTTGCTCTACTTATGTTACATAGATTATTTAATTGAATACTCACTAAAATCCCAACACCAATATCTTTAGTCTCTGTTTTCTTTACAAAGAAGCTGAGTTAAAGAAGTTAACTATGCTTTTCATGAGATATAATTAGAAAGAGCTGATGCACGGATGCCTCTTTGCAGATGTATACATGACCATACAGGGGTCCTGACAGTCTTAGTACATTGTGAATAAAAGGTTTATAAGATGTTTCATCCTTTCATATACACGGGGATGCAGAAATCAAAAACAACAAAGACTGAATAGAAAGTTTTTGTGATAACTAAATATTTGTTTACTTTGAAATAAAAGGAAGGTAAATTCGCAAACTGTACCCTTTTATGGGAGACTATGAAATATAGCTTATTAAAAGCTCTGAGAATTTATGCAGCATCTGTCTGTGTAACTTCATCTATCTTTGTGTGTCCTAAGCCTATGTGAATGGGGAACACTTTGTGAAGGACATATTGCTTCTTAAAGAATAGTATTTAGGGGCGCCTGGGTGGCTTAGTCGGTTAAGCGTCCGACTTCGGCTCAGGTCATGATCTCACGGTCCGTGAGTTCGAGCCCCACGTCGGGCTCTGTGCTGACAGCTCAGAGCCTGGAGCCTGTTTCAGATTCTATGCCTCCCTCTCTGTCTGCCCCTCCCTCGCTCATGCTCTGTCTCTCTCTGTCTCAAAAATAAATAAACATTAAAAAAAAAATTAAAAAAAAAGAATAGTATTTAACGGGTGCTAATATACACACACACACACACACACACACACACACACACACACACACTTAGCAAGTGCCCTCTAAATTATCTTCCAGGGGCGCCTGGGTGGCGCAGTCGGTTAAGCGTCCGACTTCAGCCAGGTCACGATCTCGCGGTCCGTGAGTTCGAGCCCCGCGTCAGGCTCTGGGCTGATGGCTCGGAGCCTGGAGCCTGTTTCCGATTCTGTGTCTCCCTCTCTCTCTGCCCCTCCCCCGTTCATGCTCTGTCTCTCTCTGTCCCAAAAATAAATAAAAAACGTTGAAAAAAAAAATTTAAAAAAAAAATAAAATAAAAAATAAAAAAATAAATTATCTTCCAGTTCACCTAATGATCATGGTGATGTTTTGACATAGGGACCACAATGTAGGAATTAACAAATTTATCTATATATTTAATATTCTCAACTTTGAAAGCATAAGTGGAAAATAAATAGTACAATCAAAACAAGTTACTTTCAACTTCCTTTCAATTTCCATCCAGTGTTGTTTGCGCAAAGTTTTTTTCAAATAGGTAATATATAGTACATATTTACATAAACCATCATCGCTAATTAGAAATTTTGAGATGATCAACAAGATATTTATGTTCCAATCTGTTACCATTTTAGTCACTTGATAAGGTTCCTGGCAAAATTCAAATCTCTCTTCATCCTTTTAGTGTTACATTGGATTGGTCTCCAGTCAGGTGAATGACAAATTAGATCTGAATGTTAAATAGAAAGGAAGGAGAAACAATCCCCTAGGGACAGCAGTATTGTTTCAGTTCTTTGTAGTAATTTAAGAAAGAACATCAGTTAGTTCCAGATGCCTTATTTAAACTATTATGCCAATTCAAAGCTTCCTGAATAAAACTTAAAAAGAAAAAAATGCAATTCCTAGCAATAATCATTTGTGAAATAACAAAGCTTGACAATATTCTTTGTAAGTTTCTATTTCTTGCTTTGAAGTTCCAATTTATTTTCATTTGTCTTACATTTTAAATGTTATTGAACATGATTTGAAAGGACACTTTGTGCTGAATACATGCTCAGCGTGGATGATTATTTGTGAATGTGTTGTTTAATCAATAGTATTGGCCCATTCTCTTTCTAAAAGCACGAAATCATTGCACAAAAAAATTGTTATCAACAAATGGGTGTCATTTGTCTTCAACAACTCTAATTTAAAAATAATAACAGGATTCATATAAATATATTATACCACTCAGAGTAGATGGATATAATTATATGAAGAAAAGTTCTTCTCACAGCCTTAGAATCGGAGGTCACTGCAAAAAAGAAAATATCCAGGCATAAGACTACCATATATAACCATATATTTTTACTTTAATGGCCCAATAAAGTGTAAGGTGATATAAAAATTAAAACTGAAGACTACTTTTGCCTTATAAGCAACTACTGATTTCATACACACAGGCTCACAGACCAAATTAAAAGATGGTAAATTGGAAGATGGGTTTTCTGCTCTCCTGTGCTTTTTCACCAGGATAATGGAAATGTCTTACATGCCTCAGGCATTTTTCATTTAAACAGCATCTTTTTAATTGTGTCTATACATGTTGACCTACCCAGCATCTCTATCAGGGACAAACAACAGGCATTACATCTGATAGTTAAGGAGGTGTGCCTAAAATTACATGACTTGTCTAGCAGAGGAGCTAAAATAAAACTGATGTCTTTCAACAACTTTCCCTGAGACTTGGAACGGAATCATCTCTTGCTAGCCAGAAGTCACAAGTGGCTGGTGTGTGTCCTCTGGGAAGTAGTCCTGCAACCAACCCTCTTCCCACTAGCTTAGAAGGCAAGAGAGAATCATGTAAAAATGGAGGTCTCCCTCTCTGTAGAAGAAGTCCCTGCCTGCCCGTTCTGCTCCAGAGAGTAAAGTATAAATGTGAGGACTCCAAACTGAGAAACACATCCATAAACTTGTCCTGGACAAGTGAACACTTGCTGTGCCTTTTCTAAGGCAAATGCAAAACACTACTTTGAAAAGGCTCTGCCTACCATCGAAGAACCATAAGTTTATCGTGGAAAGTGGTTCCACTGTACAGAAGATGCAGAAGGCACGACCTCACAGAGAGGTTAACAATGGAGAAGAATCTATCCTCTGAGAACTGGAAATGAAATAGTCGACCAGTCAGTTGATAGAGAGATAGATGGATGTATTTGTGTGAAAGTCTAGGTCTCAAAGGAGCAAGGGAACACTAGAATAAGAAGATTATGCAGAAGAAAAGAGGGTCTGGGAGAACGCCTTGGTGAATTCCAATATTTAAGGTTGTGCAGGAGATTGGTTTTTATCAGCAACAGAGAAAGAAAACCACCATACGTGGTGTTAGGGAACCCATTACAGGACCATGTTTAAAGAAGGCAAGAGTGATCCAAACTGTCCAGTTCTGCTGAGAGTTCTGATAAGAAGTCAGAGAAGTGTCTCTTGTACTTGACGGTACAGACACAGCTGGGAAAATGGCACTGACAGCAGATTGGTGGCTGGAGGGCAAGCTTGCGGTAAGAAAGCGGTGGCAGGCATTGCACACAATGTAGCTGCGGAGTTTTGCTCCCAAGGAAAAAAGTGGACAGAGGCTGGAACCTCTTAAAAAATGCTCGATACAAGAACATACTTGAATGCAGCTCGGAATGGTCTGGTAAAGAGAGAGAGATTTGTAATACAGGAATGAAAGAATCTACATTAAAAATCTATTGAATTTTGTAATTGAATAAGATGAATTTTATTTTGTCATGAACATATCAGCTGTCCCTCCTCCAACAAAGTAAAAAAATAAGAACTTATACCAATAACTGAAAAATATTTCTTATTTATAGCTGTTCTAAAAATAACATTTTTTCAAACACTTTTCCATCTAAAAGACAACTGGTCTCTTGTACATAATTGTGTTATTTAAATTCGCGCTCATTTAAAGGACTAAGATTATAAACCTAAATGTCAAAAATATGATACCAAACTTCTAAAAGAATCTCAGATGTTGAATGTTTTAAAAACTTAAAAATATATAGCTTTAAAAAGTCTGTTTTCTTATTATTCAAAGAATATTTTATTACCTGAATTTGGCTTCACTAAGCCCTTTGTCATCCCCAATTAATGTGGAAATATGCACAAAAAATCTCATCTTTCGAAAGCAAATCCTTAACGGCAAGGATAGGATTTTAAATTGTGAATTTGGGCAAATAACTTCAGATGTCCAAAATAGCATTCTAGCATCTACAAAGCAGTTGCTAGATACAAAGAATCTTTTTAAAAAAAGACTGATTTTTCTGTAATATAAAAATATTAGAAAGCCATATAGAAAGCAGAGTATAAATATTCTTCATAGTTTATAAATACAGTAAATTTAAAATAAAAAAATTAAAACACTATACACATACAGTAACAATTTCTGGGAGTTCATATGCATTTATTCATTTTCCTATATTCAGATTATAAAAAATAGAATATATATGAACCCAAGTATTACTAAAACTGGCATTTAAAAGATTGTCATCTTTATCAGACAAGCCTTAAATAAACTAGAAATATTTATAAAATGAACATGTATGTACATACAGTTATATATGCATAAAACCTATAATAATAATTTTCCTGGGAAAGGAACCATTATCACTCTAAATTAATATATAATTGTCATTTATTTGCTATGTACTTTTAAAGGAAAAAAATCTAAGCTATCACTTTTATATAAATGTTTGCTATTAGTGTCTCTTCTATTGCCTTTTGTGTCTCTTTTCTTGGGTTACATTTCCATGGATTATATATGACGACATGTATTTTGGTGCGGGGCACTACAAATAAATCATTTAGAAATAAAAGAGTAATGTGTATAAATTACACTCAAGCTAATACCCTTTTTCTAAGAACTAAGGAAAACAAGGTTGGGTGGTCTTATAATGAGGCACATCTAATGCGTCAGGGCAGAGATAGTTGTCGTAGGTTTCATAGTTAGGGTATATTATGAGAAAGGGGCTTGGGGGTTATCTTCACTTTGGGCAAAATAAAATCTTTGTGAAGATGTTTAGAGTTTGCTGTTGTTCTTTAAATCTGTATATTGCATGAATTTCATGGTTTAGGGGGTCCATCTAATGCTCTGCCAGTGAAATGATATCTGTCATAATTTTCACTGTCCCTGTATGGAAGGGACAAGTTTGAAGGTAGAGTATGGCGATGGGTCTGGTTTTTATAACAAAACAAGGCACTATTTTTATCGCAGGATGGTTGGTGACATTTAAATCTGTTGTCCCTCACAATGAACAAATTGGTGTTTTCACAGAATAAAAAAAAAAAAAAACCTTTTAGGGGCGCCTGGGTGGCTCAGTCGGTTAAACGTCCGACTTCAGCTCAGGTCACGATCTCGAGCCATGAGTTCGAGCCCCGCGTCAGGCTCTGGGCTGATGGCTCAGAGCCTGGAGCCTGCTTCCGATTCTGTGTCTCCCTCTCTCTCTGCCCCTCCCCTGTTCATGCTCTGTCTCTCTCTGTCTCAAAAATAAATAAAACGTTAAAAAAATTAAAAAAAAAACTTTTAGAATCATACAAATACAATGAATAAATTGGTGTTTCCACAGAATGAAACCTTTTAGAATCATACAAATACTGGAATACTCTATTTCATCATAGGGCAAAAGGGAAGATAGTGTTGAAACCACTTCCATCTTAATAATACTGAATGGAGCCTCCTGGTAGAACTATTTCTATCCCGCAGTCTACACTGTCCATCTCATAAGACCACCATTCTGATTCAAGCAGAATCATTAATTTTACAGAAATTATCTTCCCTAGTAAATCATCACATGTTCCAAAGTTAGCCAATTATTTTAACCCAGAATAAGATAAATTGGATAAAGATAAAAATTCTAGTAACTTTTGGGCACCTGGGTGGCTCAGTCGGTTAAGCCGACTGACTTTGGGCAGGTCAGTCAGCCAAAGCTGACTTTGGCTCAGGTCATGATCTCACGGTTTGTGAGTTTGAGCCCTGTGTTCGAGCAGAGCCTGGAGCCTGCTTCAGATTCTGCGTCTCCCTCTCTCTCTGCCCCTCCCCCATTCATGCTCTGTCTCTCTCTCTCATTCTCTCTCTCTCAAAAAATAAACATTAAAAAAATTCTAGTAACTTTTGAATCCTCAAGTTTTTTTTTATTTTAGTTTATTATTTTTTATTTATTTATTAAGTTATTCATTCTGAGATCCATTTAGTATATACTTGGATACATATCCCTTATTGATAGATCCCTAGAATCAAACCATTTTCCAAGGGGCTTATCTCTAATTGGTTCATGGATTTACTCTTCCCCAGTTACTCAGCTGCTGCAACTGCATTTTAATTCACTACTCTTGATTCCTACTTTTTTTTCTTTTCTTTTTTTCTCTTTATTCTTAATTTTTCTCTTAAAGTCATTCATTATTGATATCCAGGGCTACTAATACTGATTTAATTCTCTTCTTTCCTACTGAATAATCATAACGACATTTCTAAAGCTGAATTATATGTGATAATTCAACAAGTAAACAGATTACAGTTCAATACAAAATAAATGGTATGATTTTCCATAAAAAATGTGGAAATTATAATTAGTTCTGGAGTAAAAAAGAAACACTGGTATCCAAGGTCAGACTATGCTTTTTCCATATGTCATTATTCTCATCCAGAATTGTTTATCAACATCTATTTTAACTTAATGGTTTACTTATGAAATTTATAGACTTTAAGTGGCCTGTTCAATGTCATAAAACTGTATATGGTAGAACTTCACTGAGATAAAATTCCAGTGCTCTTTTTGGTAAAGATTCCATAAGGATCTTTTGAAAAGAAAAACCAGAGAAGGAGTAGAAGTCTCCATTTTTACCATAGGAAATTTATTGGGGAATATTCATTAATTTAAATTTCCCTAGATGTGATTTCATGCCATCCAAATCAACGATCAAAAGCCTTCTTAATCCAAAGAAGATAAAACTTTAATTGTTTAATGCATATTATAGTAGCTGTTAGGCATATTTTAAGGATATTTAGGAAAAGCACTTTGGGAAAATACAGGAGAAATGGTAACAGCAGCAAGCACTGGGTTAAGAATCAGGTGGACTTTAGCACTGGGAGAACATCCATAAATCATCACCAGTGGAAACTATAACATCACTCCTTATTCTGAAAATTAACCATTAAAGGTAAAAGTCAGTCATTTACCACTATTCCTCTTTAGGAGAAATTGAGGCACTTTTCTTACTACAGAAGAACACCATTCAGTGAAAGTAGAAACAAAGATACAATTAGGAGCCCCATTCCAAAGCCTTTAATGGAATACTTGATTCAGGCATAAATAATCAGTTAATACTAAAACCAGTTTGTGAAAGACAGAAAGGAAGTAAGATATCTCCACGTGCCTGAGCAAGTAACCGAGTTCTAAAAATAGTATATTTCATAGTGGTACAACTTTAATTTCCAAAGTAACATAATATGTAGTGCCTATTCAACTGATAGACTCTTCTTATCAAAAGTTTTACATGAAGGTAATAGTATGAACAGGGGTTCACCAAGTTTTTATCTAACTGGTAAATAGTTTTTATCTAGGCTTTCGGGCCACGCACAATCCCTACTGCATATTCTTTTTTTTTTTCTTCTTTGTTCAGTATTTTTTAAAATAACCTTTAAAATATGAAGCTTGTTCGTAGGGAGAAGGCTGTATAAAAAGTCACAGGCTAGAGGCGCCTGGGTGCCTCGGTCGGTTAAGTGTCCGACTTCAGCACAGGTCATGATCTCGTGGTTTGTGAGTTCAAGCCCTGCATCAGGCTCTGGACTGACAGCTTGGAGCCTGGAGCCTACTCCAGATTCTCTGTCTCCCTCTCTCTCTGCCCCTCCCATGCTCATTGCTCTCTCTCTGTCTCTCAATAATAAACATTAAAAAAAAAAAAAGACAGGCGAGATTTAGCAAACACGTGATAGTTTCGTGACCCTAGGTCTGAAGGAACAATTTGAAAAATCCTACAAGAAAGCAATTCTACAAATCGAACACATGGGACATTCTAAAAAACAGGACTTCTCTTCAAGAAGTCAAGAATGTACAGATTGAAATAAGGTGGGAGAGATAATCCAATAAACGGGGATAAAAGGATAAGACTGCATTCCATACACAAACCGGGTATGTATACATGAGATTCGATTGTGCTTCAGAGAAACCAAAAGAAACAAAAACAACATTTTTAATTATAAAGGGCATTTTAGAACACTTTCCCTGATTCTAAAGTAGGCATCCTTTGTTTTCTAAAACATTGGTATTTAAGTTATGACTACTTTCTAATATCCTGTGATAGTAGCAAAACACTATCACCTGAAGGAATATTTGCAGATTTGACAGTCTAGAAGTCTGGGGGTTTTAAATGAGTGTAAACTTCTAAAAGACTAAGGTTGCAAATCTGGGTTACGTAGGTCCGTGCGCTACCCGGGCACGGATATCCCACAGATATATCCTGAACCACCTTGCGGCTAAATCTGTACAGACGACACCCACAGTCTTCTCCAGGTGTTTAGTCCTGTGGACACAAACCAGGAGCAGACTTCCTATCAGGATTTGACAGAGGTGGGATTTATGGGTGGGGTCTCTGGGTGAATGAGATCATGTCCTATGGAGAGACGCAGGGATACACTGGTTCTCTCTTCTGTGTGTGACTGACTTGAGGCAGTTGTGGGGTAATTTGGATGTCTGCACGTTCCCCTGTGCTCCTCTGTTCTCCCCCTATGGCCTAAAAAAAAGATCTCTTTTGGTCTGTATGACATGACTTAATTACTGTGAGTCAGCCTGGCCAGCTCCAGTAACTACAATATGACAGAGCCTATTCCAAACCCAAGCCACTGGAAAAAGCCACCTGACATGTGGCTTAGAGCATAACACCCTAATCACCACTAATCCAGTGGGGACACAGGCACACCACCCTCCAATTAACCCTCCCCAGCTACTGACACCAGGGCCACCTCTCTCCTCTTGGGCTGAGCTTCTGATCAGTCAAGTGATTTCTGAAACAACTGTACATAATTAGTTGGGATTAATGAATACGGAGATCACTAAATATCATCAGTAATAATGTTTACTGATGCCCTTGCCTTGACCCTGGTAAAAACCCTCTCATGATGCATCCTACTAGTGCAAAGAACATCTGGGAAGGAGGTCAGCCTGGGCTTCTCCACACAAGTCTTTCCCTCTGGAAGAACAACAACAAAGGCCTCCCCCACACGAAGAGAACTCTTTTGAAGCCGGGGCTCGGTAAGTCCACCCAGGGCCACACACACAACAAAGCTGTCCTTCCATCAAAGACAGGATTTCAAGTCATTCCCCAAGCACTTTAAAACAATTTTTTTAATGTGTTATTTATGAGACAGAGAGAGACAGAGACATAGCACGAGTGGGGGAGGTGGCAGAGAGAGAGAGGGAGACAGAGAATCTGAAGCAGGCTCCAGGCTCTGAGTGTCAGCAGAGCCCAACATGGGGCTCAAACCCACAAACAGTGAGATCATGACCTGAGCTGAAGTCGGACGTTTAACCAACTGAGCCACCCAGGCGCCCCTGGGATAGACTTTTAACAAAACACGTCTCACGTTGGAAACACAAATAACTTTTGAAGTTTAGTTTTAGTTGCTCATGGAAACCTGCGTGTGTGCGTGTGCATGAGTAGGTACATGTGACCTGCACATGCACACGTGTGTGTACTGGGTGGCACCGAGGATCTTATTATTAGGGTACAGTCAAAAAGGTTCGAGGGTTCTAGTAGTTAAAGGGAGAGCAGAGAGTTAGCAAGACTCGAACCTTTTCCTGCATTTTCTACACTAACCAGAAGCGGGGAGCTTTAGGGAAACTCACCTACCAATAAAGGTGAGGTTGATTTTTTTTTTTCTCTCTCAACAGTTGTGAGGTTGGAGAAAATGCACAGAAGCCACATGCTCATTCCTTTAAGAGGCCCATAAACAATATTAATAATTTACTACCGAAGCTGATTCCTTGTGACACAGAACTTCTATTTTTGTATTAATAGTTATTTTATGTTGCACTTACTTATCTTTACAGGGGTCCTTGCTATCTATGCTCTGCTTGTTCCAAGACTAAGAGAAATATCTATAGCATTAGTAAACATGGAAAAATAATCTATTTTAACCTTGCAATCTAAAATGGAAGAGTGAAACAAAATTCTTGATTAACAACTAAAGTTTATCATTTTGTTTACAGTGAAAATGATAAATTGTCTTTTAATGGGTAAATCGATACTCTGCTTAATTGTATCTGCTTCTCAGAATTGCATACCTCTAGTTCATTAACTCTTTTAAATAACAGCCTGCTTTGAAAAACGGCACAACACTTGTTAATGTTTCTTTTAAAGACTTGATAAATCTTCCCATCTCTTGTGTCTTACTCTGCCCCTCACTTAGTCTGCACTAACAACAATGAAGATATAGAGTGCCAGTATCCTGACATACTGTATGCATGTAATATGAGAAAAAAATGAAGACTATTCTGTGCTTGTTCAAAACCTCACCATGGCGGTAGGTTCAGGAATGGGTCATCTGGTGATCACGGAAACCCATCACGCACTGTGGAGTCTAAAACACTGAGTTACCTGAAGTAAGAAACCATAAAAGGTAAAATAATAAACGAACACACTCATGAAGTTTGGCGGTATGCGAACGGACTGGACTAGTGTCTGTTCACTTAGGAAATCTTCACGGAGGCCTGTGTGATGGGCTCACGTGAGCAGGAGAGACAGACAGAGCCCCTATGTTCATGGGGATTATTTTCCAGTGGGTGATTCAACCGATATAGAACACATCAATACACTACCAAGATGACTTCGTGTAGAGCAAGTGCTATCCGGGCAACAGTGAGGGACTCTGGGGAGGAGGCAGGATATCAATTTGTCTTTCACTGATAGTCTTCCTGAGGTTGTGGTGTGTTATCTGAGACTCGAACAACAGGGAGCCCGATACGTCATTCAGGCTGAACAGCGTCCGGGACAAAGGCCCAACACAGAAACCAGAAACGATCTTAGTGCAACAGAGAAGAGAAGAATGGTGATCTTGTCACTGCAGGACAAAGGAGGGAAAAAGTGCATTTAATTATCTGATCAAGATGAAATGATCGAGCCATCTACTACTTCCCTTAAACTTTTGACAGGTAGTAGCTAAAACTTTGCCTTTTTCCTTTTATTAAGTGAAATTAAATGTGACTCCCTGTCACCCATTTCTTGTGGCAGATGAAAAATTTAATCTATCACTTTCGGGGTGTCCGATATATTCAGTGAGGTCCTACATCTGAGTTCTCAGTAGCTCCTACGGGGCTTCCAAATGTCCAAGTTGTGCATGGCCCCTGGAGATCTAGAGACTTGGTTCTTCATCACATAGGGGGCCTGGGCATCCTTACCAATTCTGGAAGTGCAGGGCCTCGGCGACACGTTCCTCAGATATTTTGCAGCTATGTGTTGACCGTGGCTGTAGGTGCCCTGACCTCTGTGGAGCTCAGCAAAAGAGCGAGGCCTGTGTCACCAATCAACTCAACACCACACCTGCGTCTCCTCTCCAGGCTTTGTGGTTCTCCCTCTGTCTCAGGCCGTTCCCCAGAGGGCTTGCCCTGCTCCCCTCTCCTTCCACAGCAAAACCCACACAAAATCCTCAGCCGTGAGAGGACACAAAAGCAATGGATGTAAAGTTAATGCTTTCATCCCTAAGGAACAGTCTTCTCTTGAAACAACAAAGTGCAAGGAGCCTATACAATTTTTGAAAGATAGAGAATAAGGGACAAAAGGGAGAAACACAACAGAGGAGCGAACACAAATATGTTTCTTCTCCACCCCCGCCCCACAGATACACATGCTCAGACATTTTGCAGGACTAAGATATGATAAATTTAGAAGACACAAAAAGACGCAAGACCAAGCATACCGAAACATTATTCAATTTATGAAGACTATGAAAAGTGAAGAAGGTATTACCAGAAAAGTTGGAATTACGGTCTCAGACATGAAGAGACACGGTACAAATGGTCAATGCTTCCATTTCTGAACATGACATAGTGTATGATCTTAAAACAAAGCTGCTTCAGAAATGATGAAATTCAAATATAGAAGGATTTTCTAAAGGTAAATCTATCTAAGTGCAGATTAATTTAGACGGTTGAATTCTTTTTCTTGACACAGAGAAAACTAGTATCTCTTCTACTTGTGATTATTTTTGTAATCTCAATCCCTGGTACACAGATTTATATAAAGAGACTTCAAGTTCGTTCATCTTAAGATTCTGAATACTATAAATAATGCATGGTTAAAACTGAAAAATTCCCCAGAGCCTAAGAATTAATTGCAGAGTATTTTTCCTTTTCTTTCAATGTGTCAATTAAAAAAACAAACAAACATAATACTTGGAAAGTAGTGGGGAAGAGCTGGGGCTACATTGCTGGAGACAGACCATGCAGGCTGGGAATGGAGGAGAGGAGGAGAGGACATGATGTGAAATAAAATGAAAACTGCTAAGAGATCAAGACAGCGATACTCATTGGGGAGTGGAAAATCATTACAGATTAACTCAAAAGAATGGCATGATTAGACTCTTAGCCATGGTGTATGAAACACACACTAAAGCAGATGTGCGCTCCAAGCTCAGGTGAGAAATCGATGTTGGGTACTTCTAGAACCCCGGGACAACACTAAATCTTTTAGCCCATTACTGACAAAAGGAAAAGCCAATTACACATTACCTCTTGAAAAACCATTTCTCTCCCTCGGCATAAATTACATTTCTAAAACCAGTTGAGAAACACCTCCATCTTTCTTGGAGGTCTTGGTTTTTCTGAAAGCTACTTTGTGTGGTACCAGTTCTGCCTTTATCTATAAAATAATCAGCTTGGCAGTTGTTAACTATCCCATCTCCTGCATTGTTATTTACAGCTTTAAGTTATGCTTACAGCTGAAAAAACTGCCAACTCAAAAAATTATACAGGGTCATTTTATAACTCAGTCATATATTTTGAAGTACAGTACTGCAGTATATATAACTTTTTCTAAAAATGTTCACTATTAGGGTAGTTGGTTATAACTGAATTTTAAGAATTACGGAAGTCCTTTTTTCAGGAAAAGACTTATTTTGTGATGTATGATTGTCAAACTGTAATTTAGCTATTCAAGTATCTGTTAACATATATCTCTCCTCCCCAGATACAAATATTTAAAAACTTGTTTCTAATTACCGATTCTATTTTCTCAGCTCCAATGTAATTGATAATCTATCACACCCAACAGAAACACTCTGCACCAAAGTCATCAATGACCTCTGTATTTCTAAAGTCAGTGATGTTTTTTAAAATATTTTCAGAGACAGCCAAACACGATTCGTCTCTGAAACACTCCTCTTTACTTCCACTAAATTATGTCTCTCTTTCTTATTCTTCTCAAACGTCTGGCTCCGTGGAAGACTGGTCCACCTCTATCAGCTGTTAGCTGTCGACATATCTCAAACACTGCACGACCCCTTGTCCTTCCCCTCAGACCCCCTTGCTAGAAAAATTGACCCACAATGGTAATATTTACATGAATATCTTTTCACTATATGCACGTGGTCCAGACTGTTAATGTAAGGACCAGCATAGCCAATTGCCCATTAAACATCTCTTTGCATGTGTCAAAACTTCTCCAAACTCAATATACCGTAAGTTAAACCTATGATTTATCCTCTTCCAGGAATTGTCTATCTCCAGAATGTTCGCTCGCTTAATATATAGAGGTTCTATGGGCTTATTTTCACCAAGATGAAAACATAGGAACCATATTTGATGATTTCATCTTAATACAACTAATCACCAAGTCCCTTACATTTCACTTCCAAACTGTATCTTGCATATTTGTCCACGCATTATCTGTCTCAGCTTTCCGTCTGGATGTGGCCTTTCACTTGGGCATTGAAACTAGACCCTGATGGACCAATGTTCATCCTCTACTGACCCCTCCAAGCAGTTCTGCACACAGAACCTCAACAATTTTTTAAATGCAAATTTGGGTATGTCATGCCAATGTTTTTGTAAGATAAAGAACACGATTCTTATCAGAATCTTAAGTTTCTGTGAGAATCAACACCTAGCTACGACTCCTGCTTTTTTAATCTCTTCCTAATCAGTCTGCGTTTTCACCACTGTGACTGAGATGGTTCAGGGCATTTGCATAAATCTTTTCCTTAAGTCAGAATATTTCAACAACTGTGCCCCCAGTGCCTTTGCTGAGTCAACAGCGTTAGCCTGGCTGCCCTCAGCTCAGCGACCCCACGTGTAATTTCAACTCTCCTCGTAGCATGCTTTCTTATATATTCCTATTTTGTAATTAAAGTTATTATCAATGTGCAATGAAATAGTTTTGTGCTTATTTGATGAACACCAAGTCCGTGAGGCCATGTTCATGATGTTTGCTCAATTTTTGTATCCAGAGCAAAGGGCGGAGTGCTTGGCTTAAAGTAGGTCCTCAGAGATTTTTGCATCAGCGAATCTGTGAGGGAAAGGGAGGCTGAACCAAAGACACCACATTTCAACCTTAGAAAAGTATTAGACCTATTCATCATATTCCTAAAATTATGGCTACTGAAGCTCACGGAGTCTTCCTATACTCTATGAATTCAATCTCACCACTTAATATTCTTTCAGATTGAGTAGTCATTTGGATGTTACAATATGGACATAAATGAAACCGCTTATACTGGAAAGCCAGTTAAAGCAAAATACAAAGTAAAAAGAAACTGGAGATCACCCGCTAAAACATATTTACCATTTCTGCATAAACAAGAAAGTAGTTCGGTGTGCTAGAAGTTATTGGGTACCACCAGCCCTAAAGAGGAAAAAAGAGCGAAACACTTTTCTTTACTTCCATTAAACCATGTTTTGTTTCCTTATTTTTCTCCAATGTCCCTTCTCTGATGAAACAACTTCATAGCAATGGGTTGTGCTACAACTTGTTTAAAATAAAATAAACACCGGTGTATAATGCAGACAAAAAAAAAAAAAAAAAAGCAAAGTGCAACTTTTTCAGATTTGGTGGTGTTCTTTCCCTTGCAACGTTGACATTACTACCATGGGCCTCTCTCTCACCCCAACTCTATGGGAGAAAAACAAACAAACAAAAATGAAACAAAACCTATCCCATTGCAAATGACAAGTTCTGCTCTTGTTTGCAAAACATAGAAGAGTGGTGCTTTTACACCCAGACCAGGTACCTGACCTCTAATACATTTCTCTACTAGTGAATAGTACTTTTCTACAGTGACAAAAATGCAAAGATCAGGGAAAGAAAGAATTTGGTTTCACTAGAATATGTTTTCTTTGCCACAAAATACTGTACAAAATTTGCAACACTGTCCTTTGTCGTTCATGCAGTAACAAAGGAATCCTCGTGTTGATTATAATGAAAAAAAGCACATTTCGTCAAGACACTCTGATCAGATACATTACGAAACAGAGACATGTGATGCTTCACAATGTCTGAAAACTAATGCACCTACTTTAGAAATGTTTTCATAGTTAAAAGTAGGTCTCCAAGGATGATAGTATATAAATATTTTCTATTATAAGAAATATTGAAAATCGTTAACCCACTCTGTCCTCACTTATACAGTGTCACAGCTCAATTGTCTCAAAGTAGTATCGTCTGTTCTTTCTTGACCAGTGGGTTCCAAACAGAGTACATTCTTCTTCTTCTTCTTTCTTTTTTTTCTTTTTTTTTTTTTGCTTTTTCTTCTGCCACAGGGGATGATGCTACCTCAATGCTCGACCAAACACATTTATATTATTTATTCATCACAGAGACCTGGCAATTAAAGACGCACAATAATGAAATGTAATCACCCCACTGGGAGGCGGGTTTGAGCGCTGAGTGGGGCCCGATATACTGTGGAGGTCCAGTCCAAGGGGAGGAAAGATGGACACGAGTGCTGGGCATTTGGCATCGCTGCTGTGTGGGCACCGTTCCTGCCAGAGGGGTCCTGGCAGGAGACAGCGCGTACGCACACACCAGGTAATCTGAGAACGTCTAACAAGGGCACAATTCAGATGTGGGCACAGAACAAAGACGCCACAGGGGAAGGGGCAGGGCCGAAAGCTGGTAACAGAGGCCCTGTTGTCCTTCTCCTGTGCACATGCGCTTAGCACCTCTTCGCTTCTCCTTAGCCGACCTTTGATGTCAACCAGGTACGGTGGATGGTGTTGTGCACACCGCCAGCCACTTGCTGTGATCTGAGAAATTCTGTGCCGCCGCAGGCGGCCTCTGTGGGACGTGACTGCAGGGTGGTGCAGGGACACTGGCAGGCCAGCCTCCACGGGGTTGGGGTGCGATTCTGTGGAAGCATCCAGGCCCCCGGCCGACAGAGAGGAAAGTCTGAGAAGCCTGCGGCACAGTCCCTCGGGGGCCTCCAGAGCCTCGAGCCCCAGCTGCTCAAAGTTTTAACAAGTTCAGTAACGTAGTTTTTATTGACTTGCCCTCCCGTCTTGGGACTAACTCCTGATTGAGCTTCCTACACCCAGGTCCTTCACCCGGGTCTTTGTGACTTAAGAAGATACTGCTCTGGGCCGTAAGGGACGAGGATAAAGAGCAGCTGTAAGAACCCAGAGAGCAACAACTTGGAGCAAATGAGCTCGTAGACAGAGGCCCTAACGCTGAGCCAAGGAAGGCGTGTGTCTGCATCTACAGTGGAGAGGGGGAAAGGAGACAGACGCCTCGGTTTCTCGTTCTTCCTTCCGGCAGGACTGCCAATGTCCGTTGACCGAGTCAAGGGACAGGCACGGGCTCACCATGTAGTGCCTGCACATCGGCCCCGAGCAGAGCACCCACAGAACACCACGTCCCACACCCCAACGAGCTTGCCTCATCCTCGTGTGTCCCCGGCACCGTGCCCCCCACAGTGCGACCTAGACTGACAGGAACAGGTAATCCCTGTGTCTGCATTCTGCTTGGGAAAATAACGCAAGGACCCTCCCAGCTGTGTAGCGTGAACATCTTTGTCCTCTGTTTTATGAGGGACTAAAATCCGATAGAGAGCGCAGGACAGAACAGTGTTAGAGTAACAGAATAACTGGAAACGTTTCAGCTGCAGAAAAAAAATACACACACACACACACACACACACTTTGTTGCCTGACAGCATCACAGGTGGGTGTTTCAAAGCATATATGAAAACCAGACACATTCTTGAATAAGCTGTTTGACAGCTGATTATTCTCTCTATGGCCAAGAGAAGTTGTCTGTCTAATGATATGTTTCTGGAGCATTAAATAATAAAGAAATCATTATTCAGTAGCTACAACATAGAGTTTGGCATGTGGGAGAGTCCAGACGTCACAGAAATCTTTAAGAGCAAAGATACAGCAGCACAGTGTACCCCAGGGGTTGGAGGTAAGAACTCAGTGGGGCCCGAGGCCAGTGGTTTGGCAGGTAGAGAAGGAAGAAAACGTTACGGCAATTATCAAGCTTTAATTGCACATCAGTGGTCACCCGACACTCTTCCCTTTGAATTGGCTGGCTTTCGTTGTCATCTCTACTCTGGCTCTTAGTCTCCAGAGTGATGTATACAAAATAAAATCAAACACCAAAGGAAACATCGATGGAGTATTTCTGTCTGCACCGCAGAGCAGAACAAGATACGACCCGCAAATCTGGGAACTTATATTGACGTAAACCTAAGGTAAAAATGTATTCATTTTGAATAATAAGGGATAAAATGTTAAGCGATCACGTTCCAAGAGCACCCCAGAAAACACAGAGGTGAAGGGAAGTTGGTAGCATAGAGCACTTCCTAGAAAAACTGATTGTAGTCTTGGAGTATTTTACAATTGCTCTGGCAGTGATGTAAGCTGAAAAATCCGTGTGAAAAAGTGCATCTACGATGAATAGTTAGAAATCACTGTAATAGTATGTGGATAAGGAAATAAACATCACTGAATGATGATGGAGGTTTGGGAAAAGGAAAGGAACATTCGTTTAAGGCACTTTAAAAAAATGAGATAATTGTTATGTCTAAGAGGTTAGACCTGGGGATGTTAAATCCTTTTACAAAATTGGGGCACCTGGATGGCTCAATCGGTTGGTCTTCTGACCTCAGCTCAGGTCATGGTCTCACGGTTTGTGAGTTCGAGACCCGCGTCGGACTCTGTGCTGACAGCTCAGAGCCTGGAGCCTGTTTCAGATTCTGTGTCTCCCTCTCTCAGCCCCTTCCCTGCTCACGCTGTCTCTTTCTCTCTCAAAATTAAATAAACATTAAAAAAAAATTAAATCCTTTTACAAAATAGCTATTAGAATAAAAGAATAAATATAATTTCTTCTTCAAAAACACTCAGAACATTCTGTGGACAGTGATGCCAGGCTATATGATATTCCCAAATTATTTCATGTCAGTGGTAAAATACAGGCTCATATCAAGGGAATATTATGGACTTCTCTAAGTATATCTTAGAACAAAAGAGATGGCATTATATAATATACCTTTCCTTGCTCGATAGAAAACATCGGTCACCAAGTATTGTAACAAAAACCACAATGTTATGAATCCATGAGATGCCAAAGGTAATTCTATTAATTAAAAAACAACTTAATTTACAAATACTTATCACTTTAAAGACATGTTCTAGATCTTCCTTTTATTATAAGATTCTGCTGTTAAGTTTCTCAAATTCCACATATGAGTGCAAACCCATGATATCTGTCTTTCTCTGACGTATTTCACTCAGCATAATACCCTCCAGTTCCATCCACGTTGCTGCAAATGGCCAGATTTCATTTTTTGTCATTGCCAAGGAGTATTTCATCGTGTATATAAACCACGTCTTCTTTATCCATTCATCAGTTGATAGATAGTTGGGCTCTTTCCATCATTTGGCTATTGTTGAAAGTACTGCTATAAACATTGGGGTACATGTGACCCTATGAATCAGCATTTTTGTATCCTTTGGATAAATCCCTAGCGGTGCTATTGCTGGGTCTTAGGGTAATTCTAGAACTTAACAGAAGACCATGGGGGAAGGGGAAAAAATAGTTACAAACAGAGAGGGAGGGAAACCATAAGAGACTCTTAAATACGGAGAACAAACTGAGGGTTGATAGGGGGGTGTGGGTGGGTGATGGGCTAGATGGGTGATGGGCATTAAGAAGGGCACTCGCTGGGGCGCCTGGGTGGCTCAGTCAGTTAGGCATCCTACTTCGGCTCAGGTCATGATCTCGCAGTCTGTGAGTTTGAGCCCCACGTCAGGCTCTGTGCTGACAGCTCGGAGCCTGGAGCCTGCTTCAGATTCTGTGTCTCCCTCTCTCTGCCTCTCCCCTGCTCGCACTCTCTCTCTCTTTCTCAAAAATAGATAAATATATTTTTTTTTTAAAAAAGAAGGGCACTTGTTGGGATGAGCACTGGGTGTTCTATGTAAGTGATGAATCATGGGAATCTTCCCCAGTAGCCAAGAGCACACTCTATACACTGTATGTTAGCTAATGTGACAATAAATTACACACACACACACACACACACACACACACACACACACTCTGCTGTCACTAACAGAATCTTCAAACTATAAATCCTACATGCCCTAACGGCCAATTCCTTCTTATAGACAAACTGAGTTCCACTGAAGTTAAATTAACATAAGTAACTTAATGCAATGAACCTTAATCCCCAAATTCAATGTTTTCACACAAAATTTACATCTAAGTGTTTAACTGTCACTTCAAATATAACAAAAATTGAATTCATATTTTCGTCACAAACCACCTTCAGCTTTTAGGCGACAATTCTCCACGGTTTTCTTGAAGTTTGCACGACTTGCAGTGAGGCACGGATTGCCCTTTTTCCCACACTATTTTTTTCAGGTTGATCTGCACAGCAAACAGCTTAGGAGAGAGAAATACTGTTTCACTCTGGAGGGATCGGCAGGGTGCTTCCTCTCCAGCACAGTGGTGACATCATCTCCTGGAGTGCAGGACAGGCATACCTACTGCCAGATGTGGAATATCTGGGTCCCTAAACTCAGGGCTCCACCCCTGAAACACAACCCATTTTATGTGCAAGTGACATGTTGCCTCTTCACATCACCCCCTGGGAAATGAGCACATGGATGGCGATGCTGGGCCCGTTGCTATGGTGACTAATAAACCGATCTCGTCTCTGCCTTACGAATCTCATGTCAGTTACCAGCATGCATGCAACTGTGGCTGACTTGTCACCTTGAAAGCAGGGAGACACCTCACACCTTTGTAGTCACAGCTCCTCCTTTCCCTAAATTAATCTAGTCTTACATTCTTAAAACTGAAGTCGTCTGTAGTGTCGTGTCGAGGTGGGATAGTTTCTGCTCCAATACTCAATGCGATGTCCACACATCGATACTAAGACCCAACTGTAATACAAACATTCACTGTGTAACTAGAAGTCAGAGAACCTCTTTCACTGGATTCCCAGTCAGATCAAGGTTATATCAAGGGAGGCACATAAAAGTGATACAGAAGGTTTCTGGAGAGAAAGTCATGATATTTTGTCCCAACTTCTCCTCAAAGAGGGGGGTATAGGGTACCCCCTTCCAACTCAAGCCTTGTATAAATACCCCTTCTTGGACTCTGTTGGGGACAGTCCCAGAAAGTGTCTGATTCCTGTGTGGAGGTCTGAGATCAGGTGAGAAGCTGGCTGTTCTCAACAGAGGCAGGTAACCTCTATACTTATGGACTCGTGGAGACAATTGTCCACTCCCCAGGAGGCAAAATTGGGCCTCTCAAAAGGGGAAACTAGGCTGAATCTATTTTAATTAAATATTTCCCAACAAAACCTTCTGGGGAGATCCAGGACGGCAGCTCAACTCTGTGTGGGATAGATCACTAATGAACCAAAACCTGAGGGTAAAAAATCCCGTCAGGGGAAAGGAATGCAACATTAGCACCGTAAGCATTACAGCCGTTGAAGTCCTGTGACCAGAATCTTGAAATAATTCACAAAAATGTCCCACAAAATAAGGAATTAATACAAAATGTCTGGAGACTCAGAGAGCTTACTGCTTTTAGCAAGAAAAAAAATATATTCCTGATCTTTCCTTCATCCATCCCCAAAGGGGCTCAAGCTACAACCATGTTAGATGGGGTTGGGGGGGCGGGGAGACAGGAAGAAACAAAGGTAGACTAAATTTTCTCTTTAGCTCTACATCCCTGGTGGAGGTGGCATCCCGTTTTGTAGCAGAGGAAACAGGAGAAGGGGGATTTAATATTAAATTAGATTTTTTTTTTTTTAAATCATGACCCAGTACTGGACATTCTTATGTTCAAATTAAACTAATTACCTGATGGCTTCAAGAAAATTAATGGGTGTACCAGCTTTATCTAAGAATATCAAATGAGCATACTCCAATGAACAGATTTTAAAGACCTCATGAGAGTCAAATTCTATTTTGATATATCAGCGATCTTGCTGGTGACACGAATAGCCTCTAACCCTCATGTACCACAATCCAGCCAGGCACTTAAAGTCATCCTTCCTCCCTTCCCTCCTCCTTTCTCTCTTCTATAAGCCTCCTCTACTTCACAGCATCCAATTAATTAGTTTGAATAAACTTTTAATCCAAGCTCTTGCACTGAGCACTTACTATACGCACGAGTCCATGCCAACAGGGACATGCAGAAGCCCGCAGATGGCCTCCCTCCCTCCCTTTCTAACTGAACTCCTGTGTTTGTGTTTTCCATCACAGAGTTGCTGAGTAAGACGCACAGGCTTGAGAGGTGGAATGGAGGTGAGAAGGAGCCAGGACGGTGAAGTTCAGGGTGTGTTTGCGTGGGCATCTCTCCAGCACCGTCTTTCACAACCTGGCCTTCCTTCAAGGCTTTCTCAGCGGACGTTCCTTGATCAGCCCTGCAAGAAGCATCCTCACCCTTAAAGATACTGGCAGAATGCGAAAACCATTATATATAGAAAGATCTTCTAACTGTTCTGAAATCAAGTCAATTTGGGGCATAGTTTTAAATCATCTACTGAGGGATGCCTGGGCAGCAGTCTGACTCTTGATTTCGGCTCGGGTCATGATCCCACAGTTTGTGAGTTTGAGCCCCGTGTGGGGCTCTGCACTAACAGCTCGGAGCCTGCTTGGGAGTCTCTGTCTCCCTCTTTCTCTGCTCTTCTCCACTCTCACTCTCTCTCTCAAAATATATATATATATATATATATATATATATATATATATATATATATATAAACCTTAAAAAATAAATAAAATCATCTATTGGAGGAAAAGGAACTTTTTAGTATGTTTGTTTTTATTTGATAAACTACTAAAATGTGAATTTCAATATTTTCTACAGCTTAGAAAAAACGACTCACACTTTTAATAGATTCTATGGTTTAAAGTAATTGATTTTGAATAATGATTACAGTTTTCATCAATTTATACGAGATGTTTAAGTATACAGTATACCACTAATTTGGTGAAGCAAATTAATACTCAAAAGAATCATGTATAAAACTCTAATTGCAAATTAAGATCATTGTCAATAGAAAAGACATTTTAATATTTTAATAGTAATCACTTGAAATACTGCATTTTTTACAGGTGAAGGGTAAAGGAATTTCATAATTATAACAAAATAAGCATATGTTCTTGAAAGATGCTGTCATATAAACAGCTAGGTCTAAAAAAAAAAATCTAGGGGCTCCTGGGTGGCTCGGTTGGTTAAATGCTCGATTCTTGATTTTGGCTCAGGTCATGATCTCATGGTTTTGCGGGATCGACTCCTGTGTGGGACTGATGCTGTCAGCTTGGATACTGCTTGGGATTCTGTCTCCCTCTCTCTCTGCCCCTCCCTCACTTGTGCTTGCTCTCTCTCTCTCTCTCTCTCTCTCTCTCTCGCTAGGTCTCTCTCCCAAAAATAAATAAACATTAAAAAAAAACTCTGGGGGCGCCTGGGTGGCGCAGTCGGTTAAGCGTCCGACTTCAGCCAGGTCACGATCTCGCGGTCCGTGAGTTCGAGCCCCGCGTCAGGCTCTGGGCTGATGGCTCAGAGCCTGGAGCCTGTTTCCGATTCTGTGTCTGCCTCTCTCTCTGCCCCTCCCCCGTTCATGCTCTGTCTCTCTCTGTCCCAAAAATAAATAAACATTGAAAAAAAAATTAAAAAAAAAAAAAACTCTGGGTAAACTCTGACCCACTCCCCTCAGACAGAGAACACAACCAGGTGCTAAGATTAAGGGCAAATACTTCACTGTTTAGATCTCATTATTTGAAGGGGAAGATCTCTTTGTTTCCTGACTTCTACAAAGCTAATTATTTTGAAATGATTACAATGAATACACTATTCTCTAGTTATTTCATAGACAGCCACAAATATCCTGTGTATATCATGTGGTGTGTGTATGTGTGTGTTCGTGGTTTTTTCCCATGATTTGGACATAAACCAGACACACATATCCAAATCTATATTAAATATTATCACTTATACATGTCACAGGCAGATCAGATGCAGCTAGTTCGAAAGTAAACTCGTCTTCAGGTTTCTTCCTCCACGTACACCGTCTCAAAAACTGGTGTTCCCACCCACGTGGTCAATCGATCCAGAAGTCTGGGAATTCTCACTGTTCCCTTATATTCCTTAAAGATCCCATCTAACCGGCAGCGGGTCCCAACAGATCTACGTCTCTAAGTATGTAAATGTGATTCTCTCCTGCTATCCCTGTTGCCACCCCTCTGCTTTCCTCCAGGCCTTCATTATCTGTCTTCGAGGTCGCGGTGACAACCTCCTAACTGGGCTCCCGCCAACAGTCACCACTGCTTGTCTTCAATTCACTCTCCAGGCTGGTCCGAAACCCTTTCTTGTCTTTTGTTTTTCAAATATCAAAATAGGATTTCTGACAGCCCAATCAGATTATATCAGCCTCTACTTAAAATCGCCAGGGTCCACGGAATAAAATCTAAACACTTTAGGAGGTACGCATGCCTCTTCTCCTGTGCCTCAAAATTCCCTTGGCATGACACTTTCACATATTATGCCACAGTCATACCCCAACACTAGAAGCTCCATAGTTCTGTGTGTGTGTGTGTACTTGCATCTGTGTGTTGAGAAAAAGTGACAGCAGCAGAGAGATACGGAGAGATAAAAAGATGGAGAGAAGAGAGGAAGGGTCCAGTGTCCAGTCCCAGAAGACAAGATGTCACTGAGGCTTCAACTGCCTCTTGAGATTTCCACTGACTTTGATTTTCTTCTTTGTGTTCCCTCCTATTGTCCAAAGTTTCTACGAGGACCATGTTAGGTTTACAATATGAAAACATACGTGTATACATATGCACGTATATAGTAGTCAGCTATTTGCAAGACTTCCAGGTTCTTATTCTATAATCAAACATAATTGGCTACTAAATAATTACTGACTTTGGGACAAATTGTGTAGATTAAGTATAGTTTAGTATCACTTATTTACATATCTTTAGAAGAATTACAAGATATATATTTTATCAAATACCATATTACAATTCAATAGCAGTCTATTATGACTTTATAAATTACACTTATATTAAGAGTTTCATGAATATAACAATTTATCCAATACAATGTGATTAGAATTTAAAAATTCATGTGTTTTGATGTTTTGTGTATCTATAACATGACATGGAAAGATTAACACAATGGATACAAATCAGGTGCAATGGAAATTCAGAGTCAATAAAGATTGTATCTATTTCCTCCCCGCCCCTTCTTTTTGAATTCAACAGGTCTTTGTTAGACTAATAGAATTTCTAAATGGAAGGAAATATCTGGGGCAAATAATTTCCTTTGGAAGTGATAAACCATAACACAAAGTAGAGAGTAATCACTAATTCAGTTTGAATAAAGTTTGAGGGAAAAAAAATGAGAAACAGGAGATAAGCTTATAATAAGAGGACGTAGAATTTCAGGCTAACAAGCTTTCACATTATTCTATAGCACAATGTAAACCATTTCAATATTTTCAACAAGAGGAGGGAAAAATGAACCATGTATTGAAGGAAGATGAG
Source organism: Lynx rufus (assembly GCF_022079265.1). Lineage (NCBI taxonomy): Eukaryota > Metazoa > Chordata > Mammalia > Carnivora > Felidae > Lynx > Lynx rufus. The sequence continues at coordinate 2,638,812 of NW_025814840.1, read as the reverse complement.
GCTCAGGAAATCATATTAAACAGATTGCAGGGGCGCCTGGGTGGCGCAGTCGGTTAAGCGTCCGACTTCAGCCAGGTCACGATCTTGCGGTCCGTGAGTTCGAGCCCCGCGTCAGGCTCTGGGCTGATGGCTCAGAGCCTGGAGCCTGCTTCCGATTCTGTGTCTCCCTCTCTCTCTGCCCCTCCCCCGTTCATGCTCTGTCTCTCTCTGTCCCAAAAATAAATTAAAAAAAGTTGAAAAAAAAATTAAAAAAAAAAAAAAACAGATTGCAGGATTATGGACGTACCTGATGATCATTCTATGATAAGACATCATATCACAATATTGATTCCATACTCAAATATACTCTATGCAGAGTACCAGAAATTATATATATTGCCAGAAAGACATATATCATTTTAGCATTATATATATACATATATATTTTAGTATATTATACATATATACACATATATGTAAATATATGTGTGTACATATATGTACATATATGTGTGTACATATATGTACATATAATTTAAAACTCCCTAAGAATTGGTGTTTTCCCACTGTTTTAAGACAGGGACACTGACCTAGCTGGGTTAGCTGCAAGTTCACTCAGCAACTCTGCGACATGTTTTAAGCTCAACTATAAAACCCGAATATAGACATACATTGGGAAGGGTGGGCAAAATAAAAGCCTAGCAATGCAAATCTGGGCTAAGAAAATAGCCTGAGATCTACATAAGGGAGAATAGATGTACCAGTGATAAGACCTGGTCATCGGTGGCTTTCATGGAAGGTCGAGGGGGAGAATTTGATGCGTGGAAGTCTGAGGGAGAGTGGATTGTTCAGGTAGAAGAGTTTTACGAGAGGCGCCTGGGTGGCTCAGTCAGTTAAGGTTGGACTCGACTTCAGCTCGGGTCATGATCTCAAGGTTTGTGAGTTCAAGTCCCACTTTGGGCTCTGCTCTGACAGTGAGGAGCCTGCTTGGGATTCTCTCTCTTTCTCTCTCTCTGTCTCCCTCTCCCTGCCCCTCCCCTGCTTGCATGCTCCCTCTCTCTCTCAAAACAAATAAGTAAACTTAAAACATAAAGACTTTTATGACATGTAACATCACCTTCTGTGGCTTATGGAAGAGGTGCACTGGAAGTGTAGCTGTCAGGTGACACTGAGGTCACTGTGTCCCTAAGTTGGGAGCACAGAACACAACAGGTGTGGCCCAAAGACAGCTGCTGAGCAACTTCTGCATTTGGAGATGGATGAACCTGAAATGGCGCACCCACGGCGCAGTGGGTGACGCGCTAGATGAGGTACAGATGTGCCAAACAACTCTTAATAGTTTTAAAAGATATAATAAACTTTAGAATTAAAGAAAAAAACTATAAGGGTGTTTTTTTTTTTCAGCATGAGATAGGGACGTGGGCATCTCTTTTGGGGCTACAGAAAGAAAAGAATTGGTAATGAGAAAAGTAGAAATGCAAAGAGATAAGTGAAAGAGAGATGGTAGGGCAGGACTTCAGACAAGAAGAGAGGACATGAGATTACGAGCACAATCAAGGTCTGGATTTAGACCAAAGATCTGCTTCATCTTCTGAGACAAAGGAAAGTGTAACTGAAGACGTATCTGGATGATGAAGAAGTGCAAAGAAGCTCCGGCCACACCTCATCTTCAACACAGATACAGCCCGTGCCACAGGGAGGGAGGGCGGCTGGGCGGTCATTAAGGACACCGGGAGGCAGAAGGGTCTGGAAGATACAGGAGGAGGAATGTGGGAGGAGCCCCATAGATGAGACCCAGACCCACGTGGCCGAGCAGCCATCTGTCTCCCGAGTCACTGTAGGTCCTCCACATTCATAGATTATTTCGGAAAGTGTTTCTTTAACCAGCACGGGGGTTTAGATCTGTTGTTTCCAGTTCTTGCCTCAAATAGATTAAATCTGCCATTTACCACAATACCTTTATCATCCAAGAAGCTGAGGTGGGTACTACGTTGTCAACTTTCATGTATATTTTCAAATTACCCATTCTTTCCACGTACAATTATCGAGTGCATTTCTTTGTGTCCAACACAGGAGTGAATACTGGGGATGAAAAAGATGTGACTCTGACATCTCACAACGTTTATAAATATCAGATCCACATTGGACCTGAAAACACTCTATCAATGCCAGAGATCATTTTAAAACCCCAAGCAATGGCTGATACAATTACAAAAGCAACTGAACTCCTTTACTGATCACTGACTTGGTGACATATTGTCAGCTAATCGTCCCCGTCTCTTCTCTCATTTAATCCTCAGACTAACCTTATAAGCCAGAACTATTATTTTCCCTATTTTATAGATGAGGAAACCAACCTAAAGAGATTAGCCATTCAAAATAATGCAACTAAAAATGGTGGAACCAGCTTGAAAGAAGGTCTTTGTGATTCCCAAAAGTGGTATCTTTCACTAGATAAATACTAAATGAAATAAAAGGTAAGGAAAGCTAGAGGGAAAAACAAACAAAAAAAATGCTTCAGAAGAAAGGTAATATCAGAGCTCAACCAAACTTCTGAAACTAAAAACAAATGAACAAAATGCTCTCAGACATATGAAAGCATTTCTTACTACATGAAAAACAAAGTGTTTATATTTATACCAAAGACAGATGTTGGGTATTTGAGAGGTCAACCACCTATCATGATTTTATTAAAACTTCTATGCTAAATTTTAGATATAAAAGCAAGAAGTATTAACATATAGGCTAACCAAGATCATGACCCCCATTTTCCCCTTGAGATCGTAATCACTCAAGATCCTTCCTTGCTGTTCACCTTCCAGAGTTGCTGGTCTGCACAGAAAGGGATTGATAACAGATGCAAATGCAGCACTAGTCATGCTCAGGATCCTCTGTAAATTGTAAACAATTACCTTGTTCGTCTCTGGTATCCTGCACTGCCCAAAACTCTTATGAAGGTACCATTATGAAATATGAATCCGAACTCTCCTTGCACACATTTCTTCTTTTTCATGTGCTCATAGTGAAATATAGCACTTCATGGTTTTAAACTTTTATTCCAATTTTTAATCTTCACAAGAACTTAAGAAGCAATTCGAATGGTATTAATATTGCATTGTACCTATAGGGAACGGATGCTTCGAGTGTTTGAGTAACTTCCTCTAAGCCACTCTGAATTTTTGAAAATTGAGAGCTGCAACCAAGAATGACTGTTCTGGGGGCACCTGGCTGGCTCCATTGGTTAAGTGTTGGACTCTTAGTTTTGCCTCAGATCATGATTTCACGGTTCGTGGGTTCAACCCCTGCACAGCTCTGTGTTGGCAGCATGAGCCTGCTTGGGATTCTCTCTCCCTCCCTCTTTCTCTGCCCCTCCCCTTTGCATGCATGAGCGCGCTCTCTCTCTCTCTCTCGCCCTCTCTCTCTCAATAAAGAAATAAATTTAAAAAAAAAAGAGGGATGGCTCTGGGTCAGAATTCTTACTGTTTAGTAGTGCTCTCCAAGTAGAATTTCCATACAATTTCCTACCCCTATCCCTAGAATAAAGATCCACAAGTAAGGGTGTTGGGCTGTTTGTTCCTTTCAGGTATTTCAAATACTACAATTGTGTGCGGTATGTTACATGTATATATCCTATTATGTATATAACATTAAATAGATGATATAGATAAAGTCCTGTCCACTGGAAATTTTGCTTCAGCAAATCAAGGGTGGTGCTGAGAATCAGCTTTTAATAATGGTGCACCATATTCTAAAGGTAAGTGTATTTGAAAAACTCTTCTGTATGTATACTAGACTGAAAAATAATACTTCTGTGCCAAGATGAAGTGGAGTGAATAGAGATAAAACAAGGGAAAACCAGAGAGGCGGGGAAAACTTTGTTAAAGAGTATTCAGAGGGTAAAAGTCCTAACCACCTACAAAGCACCCTAATAAGGCATTTTTCAATCACCAATGGCAACTGCCTTTTACTCCTATTTCTGATGCCCATTTTTGGGGGTGCACTTATAATCCAGGTAAGTGCTATGCCAGCTTTTCACTGCCTTTATTCTTGCCCTGTCTTTGAGGACAGTGGTGGTTGAAGGAAAAGGCAGGACGGCCAAGAAAAACAACAGCTGAAGCAGTGCTTGCCCCCAGGGTGTCTGAAAGAACTTGGCTCCAAGAAAAAGACTGACAGTGATGATCAATGCCTTAAATATAACTTCATTTCGTTAGTCCTAGAAAAGGAGAATGATGGTCTGGCCACACACAAGATTTCAACCAAGTGAATCCAAGTTCACATACACAGTATAATTTTATTCTCTTTTGTTCAATTATTCTTTTAAAAAGACTGAGGGGCTGAGCGTTTAAAATATTTTGTCTTACAGAAGTTAGGCTACCAAGCTGGTTAAGATTTTATAATGCTTTGGCCACACAGGAATTGTTTCCTTCCAAAAATATAAACTGAGTATGTAGGCAGCTGGTATAAACTGGCAGCCGGACACCGTCACACGCCTCTTCGTCCTTTGCACTTTATGCGAAGGGGACCACAGGGCAGGGCCAGTTCTCCCTAAGTGGGGCTGCGAATGGTACCAGAGCGGGCATAGGAATGGAGAAGGACTTCTGGGTTTCTCAAATCCCCTGTCCGCGTGTCGCTTTCTCTCCGAGAGGTTTCTGCAGATTCATCAACATGCCGAGGGAGATCTTAGGAACAGCCACAGAATTCCAAACATTTCCAAGATTAAAATGAGTGGCAAAGGACACAGCCTAACACAGGGCAGAGCAAACTGAATTATGACTTAAGGGAAGTTGGACTTTGAGTTCAGAAAGAAACTAGGAAATACATAAAAATAATAATTCGAATAGAACAAAATCTTTGAGGGGGAAAAAAACCTGTCAACTAAGAAGCGCACCATAGTTCTCAAATTTATATTTCAAAAAGAAACATATTAAAATTTAGAGATATTTCTTAATAAAATAACATTTGAAATAAATCACACATTGCCATTGGCAGCAATAAAGAAAAGGCCTGCTCTTTTTACAATAACCACACTAGACGTAATGGGAGCAAATCGAGTGGATGGATTAGGGTTGTAGCGCTCCCAGAAGTCAGAGACAAAATTATATGTGTCTCAGTGGAAAATGAATGTTAGAGTAAGAGGTAAATATAAATTTAAACACCCAAAATAATGTAAAAAACACAGGAATTAGAGACACTGTAGTATAAGCCAGTGAAAATTAGAAGAAACTCTAATAACCATACTTGTGAAAAAAAGGCACCTTGTGTTAACCACACAAAAAGACTCCGAGGAGACACATAAGACCTTGTCTGGCAGAGACTTCACATCGTTAAAAAAACAAAACTTTAAGAACTGCTTATACCTGTCATCTATGGCTCAGAAAGTAAATACGAGGAGACCTGGGTTTGAAGCCTATATCTACTTTTTTTTTTTTTTTTAAAGCTAGCATTTATTTAAGCACTGAATTCTGAAGAGGCACATGCATTATCATATTCCTTATTTGGATAAAACATTTATTTATTTATTTTTTAACATTTTTTTATTTATTTTTGAGACAGAGAGAGACAGAGCATGAACGGGGGAGGGTCAGAGAGAGGGAGACATAGAATCTGAAACAGGCTCCAGGCTCCGAGCTGTCAGCACAGAGCCTGACGCAGGGCTCGAACTCACAAACCGTGAGATCATGACCTGAGCTGAAGTCGGCCGCCCAACCGACTGAGCCACCCAGGCACCCCATGGATAAAACATTTAAAAGCTTTTCCAGAAACACAGTAGTATACACTTTATAACTCTGGATAAACTAAAGATCTAAATAAATTGAATTTAATGGATGCTATCCTAAGAATACTTTAAGTGGGCACCTGGGTGGCTCAGTTGGTTAAGCATCCGACTTTGGCTCAGGTCATTATCTCACAGTTTGTGGGACTGAGCCCCACATAGGGCTCTGTGCTGACAGCTCAGGGCCTGGAGCCTGCTTCAGAGTCTGTGTCTCCCTCTCTTTGCTCCTCCTCCATTCATGCTCTCTCACTCTTTTTTCCTCTCTCTCAAAAATAAACAAACATTTGAAAAAATACTCTAAGAAAAAAAGGAAAAGAACCACTGCCTAAATCAGTGCAAAATTTAGAGACTCCACTATATAACTGGAAGCAGGCTGGGCTTCAGGATTAGTTGGTAGAAAATTGATTTTTTCGGAAGCGTTATCAATAATAGCCAAGCTATGGAAACAGCCCAAGGGTCAATCAAATGATGAATGGATAAAGAAGATGTGCGGTGTGTGTGTGCGTGCATGTTGTGTGTGTGTGTGTGCGTATATATATATATATATATATATACTCACACACACATATATATGTATATAAATACATGTGTATATATATGTATACACACACACACACATATATATATGTATGTATACACACACACACACACACACACACACACACACACACACACAATGGAATACTACCTGGTGACCAAAAAGAATGAAATCTTGCCATTTGCCAAGACATGGATGGAGCTAGAGTATATTATGCCAAGTGAAATAAGTCATTAGAGAAAGACAAGTACTGTATGATTTCATTCATATGTGGAATATAAGAAAAAAAAACAGAAGGCCATAAGGGAAAAAGTAGGGGCAAACCAGAAAACAGACTCTTAAGTATAGAGAAAAAAGAACTAAGGATACTGGAGGAAGGTGGGTAGGGGGTAGATTAAATGAGTGATGGGCATTAAGGATGCGCTTGTGCTGAGCACTGGGTGATGTATGGAAGCGCTGAGTCGCTAAATTCTACACATGAAACTAATATTACACTGCATGTTAATGAACTGGAATTTAAATAGAAACTTGAAAAAGGGAAAAATAGATTTTTTCAAAGATCTCATCAAAAGTCAAAGTCTTTCAACTTTGTAGGAATGAGTCTTAGATTGGCATTTAAGTGTCTACTATGGGACTTGGTGTTGAATTCAGGAAATAACGCTGTCCAGAGAATAAACTGGACTATTTTTTCTCAAATGACTTTTTTGAGAAGCAAGAGACTTATCCACTAAACAACACTGAAGAGTTGTAATGCATAAAAACGATCTGGGGTTTGTGCGTGTGTGAGAGAGAGACAGAGAGAGACAGAGAGATGTTCATTTGCCTAATGAGAAAGCATTTCCCAAAGAGAGTCGAACGTTGTTTCATGAAGTACAAGGAGCATCCCCACCGCTGACATTGTTAACGCTGCTGACTGCAGAGGCTTTCGCACATCTAAGAACTGGAGAAACGTACAGCAACCTCCCTACACCACTTTAGCATATTTTCCTTCTTCCACAATCTTCTATTTATGAAGTAAAGATTTATTGACTACCCATTACGTGCCAACCATCAGGACGACATTTATCTTGAGGCATCAACTCAAGTAGGCACTGGAGATAAACACTGAGACTAAAACGACTCCTGTTTGCAACGTTTAAAAGTTGAGGAGAGCATAGAGTCAACTGGAGTCAATAAAGTGGCACGTTTACATTTTATTTCTGGAACGAAGCAGAGTAAAAACAAATCTACAGGAAACTTAAAATTAGATTCTATAAAACCCATGTCGTTTTGATCAAGATACTTCTCAATGTAACCTCATAGTATAATTATTATATTTGTCTATACGTATGAATGCATTGCAAATGTGTATGAATTAAATGTAAAATTACATACAACAATCTAACATTTAAACCCTAAATTAAACCCACAGTAATTAAAATGATTTTGGAGGGTGGAATATTGAGTGAATATGCTAATAGTAACATTTAGTTGCATTGGGAGGATATGTAGGAGGACATATTGGTTTCCTTTAGACACAAAGAGTGGCAAGTTTCTTGAAAAAAACGATGTCTTTGCATATCTTTACATGGAATTATATAGACACTATCTATTAGAAATTATAAATTAATTATAACACAGGGAAACTTAATGATCCAGATATATGATCTATAATAATATGTTTTTTTTTTTTTTCCTCAAAAGGGCTCGATTTAAACCTAAATTCAAATGCGGGTAAGGAATAAGCGTGCCTGGTTGATATGAAAGAAAAATAATTGGATTAAGCGCTTCTAATATTCTTCCTGCACACAATCAGCATTCTATTCCCTAATTCCCTTATACTACATGCTACTGCCCCAACCACCACTGCCCCTTCCCGTAAAAACTAGCTGGACTTATACTTTCTTGTCTCTCCATATAGTGATTCATTTTCTGGAATGTCCTGCTCGCTCTTCTCTAGCTTTTGAATTTTTTAGGATTAAAGGCCCAGCTAATGTTACCTTGCTCCAGTAAGGACTTCCCTTATGGCCCAAGTAAAAATGAGTGCTCCCTCCAACATGTTCATAGAGCTACTAAATCGTGTATCATATCATGATAGTTAGCTGTCCAAGGTCTGTTTTTCCTTTCTACTTTGTGAGTTCCTTGGAGCAAAATTCAGGAGCATGACGGCATTTCCTTTTGAATTCTTTTTATGTTATAGACTACTTGGGAAAGAGTAGGTGCTCAGTAAATGCTGACTCAGTAAATGGAGGAGGAATCATCACGTAAATGATCTAAGGCATTAAATTTTTCTTGACCAGAAGACATCACAAGGTTTTTTAATGTATTTTATGGCCATGTATGGCAATATCACCAAAACAGGAGACAAAATCTTCTACCTAATAGACACATGTGGGGGCTACTGTTTTAAAACATGTATTTTTTATGATGTTTTGGTCATAATCTATGAGCTAATGTATTTTTTTAAATTTTTTAAAGTTTGATTATTTTTAAGAGAGACAGAATGTGAGCAGAGGAGGGGCAGAGAGAGAGAGGAACACACGGAATCTGAAGCAGGCTCCAGGCTCTGAGCTGTCAGCACAGAGCCCGATGGGGGGGCTCAAACCCAGGAACTGTGAGATCATGACCGAGCTGAAGTTGGACGCTTAAATGACTGAGCCACCCATGCATGCGCTCCTGAGTTAATGTATTAATGAAGATAGGGAATGAATATAATGGTCATATTCATTCTCTTAATAATTATTTACCGTTTCTACATCCTTACACTTACCATGAAAAAAACTGCCTAAAAGGGCACAGCAGATCACTTGAAAATGTAGAATTTCCTTCAGGGATGCCAAGACTCTTTACTTCGACAGGATATAGTCCCCCAATTCTGTGATACAGACGCTTAAGTGGCTTCTAACCACCAGAAGGTATGAGCTCTAGACCCATGACTCAGCCCTCAGTCATGGAGGACCAGCCTCTGCAGATCTGTGCTGTCTCCTTCCCATGGTGTCTCCATCTCCCCCAGTCCCGTGCTCTACAAAGCACTTCTACTCCCCTCACCTGCTCCGCATCCAGCCACAAACGACTCTTCGTTCTATGTTGAATTCTAAATCTCTGTGTATACTAAATACAAAATAGTTAATATATTTTAGAGCTGTAAGCTACGATGAACTCAGACAACAAAAACATTGTTAACGAGTTCAGATGAAACACTTTCGTTTATTATTTTAAATGGGTTGTATACAAGTCCCTTTACACGGGAAGAATTAAAGAAAGCTTAATTACTCTTCTTTACCCGTGTTATCTACCCAGGAACCAAAATTAGAACAAGTTTTTTTTTTTTTCTTTAATTGAATATTCACCCGACATTAACGCTGCACCTCCCAGATCAGAGGTCTGTCAGAAACAGGCGGAGACACACTCACCTGTCACCACTGGACAGAAATAACTGCTTAGACTTCTCTGACATGTGACTAGAGGATGTAATGTTACTCCTTGTACAATTGGAAAGTGCACTTTAAGCTGCTTGAAAAGAAGAACTGTCCCTTCCAAGTAGAAAGAAGAAAAACTAGTATAAGAGATCTAATCTGTTCCCATCTACATAAGTGGGCCAGTTGTTAATCATCTCAATTAATTAGGGGCATCTGGGTGGCTCAGTCGGTTAAGCGACCGACTTCGGCTCAGGTCATGATCTCACAGTCCGTGAGTTCAAGCCCCGCGTCAGGCTCTGTGCTGACAGCTCAGAGCCTGGAGCCTGCTTCGGATTCTGTCTCCCTCTCTCTCTGCCCCTCCCCTGCTCTCACTCAGTCTCTCTCAAAAATAAATATTAAAAAAAAATCTTTAAAAAATCATCTCAATTAAAAAAATAAGCAAAAGTGTCTTTAAAGACCAAGAAAAATGAGTTTGCAAGTGGGTGTTTGAGACCACGGATCTGAAATCAAACACAACTGGCTGAAGCTTAACTCACAATGTCTGGCAGTTTCATCTTGTCCCGGTCCATGGCCACTAGTGTGAGTCCTGACCATCTGTTTTACAGTCTCAATATCTGATAGTTATTGAGATTTAAGTTATCTGTTATCTTAAATTTAAGATTTTAATCCTTATCATAGTTAGCAATTATCTCAGCACCAAATACATGATCATAAAATTGATTTCCTGAGAGTTAATGAATGTGGTTTTCAGAAGTTTGTTCCTGTATTATTTAAAGTGCTTAAATTAAAAAAAGTAAATTCTATAAATACTTATTACATTAATTACCATATGAGTACAGAGTACAAAAATAATCCGGATAAAATGAACATTCGCCTGGATACCAAATAACCTAGCATTTATTCTGAATTTACTATCTAATTATCTGTGGCCCCTGAGCAGGTAATTCATACACACTCACACACATTTATATACACGCATATATTTACATTTTAAAATTAGCAAAGATTAACTACAAATGCATACCTATATGGTTATGTGTGTATGCAGTCTTATTTTAAATCTGATCAACAAGAAAAAGATTCCTGTTTCTCCAAAGCTCAATTTTTTCTGTAGACGTTTTGTAAATGATTCATAACAGAGTTGTTTCAAGTATGCAATCGTCACAAGAGATCTGTTAAGGTTCTGATTTAAAATGCAATGCTCAAATACGTATGAATATTCAACACGGTCCGATATTCACATTCCAAGGCTGGGAGTGGGGCTCACTGAAGTCTCCTCTGAAGGAAACCGTACCTACCTAAGGAAGGGAGTTCTACAAACGTGAAATGCTCTCATCTGAAAAGAGTGGGAAGAAAGGAAGAGAAAAAGCAGTTTGTGTGAGGTTCTCTTTCTCTACCTTCACCACCATGTAGGCTTTACTATTGTTATTTCTACTGTCTTCCTTCTGTTTTCAAAGGTTCAGGGTTCATTTTGAATAGTACATGAGTCTATCTTTCTATAATTCCTCTAATTCAGAATCATCCCAGCTCCCTGTATCCCTTGTCTCCTGCCCACACCAGTCTCTGCATGGCTGTCCCTCTCCCTCTCTTATAATGAAGCAATCAGCTCATACATAATTTTCTTAAAGAGGCTTCTGTGATCACATGTAAAGTAGTGCCCACCCTATTTGATTGCCTCTACTTGATTATTGGCTCTGCTCTTCCATTAGAAAATAAAGTGATATCAGGGACCTTAGAGTCTTGTAGAAATTTACCTGTCCCATAAAAGAAGCTGCAAAAAGAAGTGTTGAATGGGTTTTTAAAAGTCATGCTCCAACACTTTCCAGTCTCTAATAGGCTAGAAAAATGCATATATATATATATATATATATACACACACACGCACACACGCACACACGTCATATATATATGTGTGTGTGTATATATATATATATATATATATATACATGTCACATATATATGTATATATACATAAATCATTTGTAAATGATTTACAATGGGTATAAAAAATTAAATTTGATGTTAGAAAAATATTAATAATAGTATTTTTTTTCTTTTTTATACTTGAAGTTGATGATGGTTGAATTTCCAGAAAGAATCCTCTTTTTCGAGGATTAAAATATTTGCTTTAAAAAATTAGTTCTGGGTTTTCTCATTTTGTTTTGCCAAAACAAAATTGATTCCGTAATTAGTTTCTTTGAAATTAGATTCAACCAAGTGGTTGTGACTTTCAGATAAGATAACACATGGAGAAGAGGCCGATTAAAATCACCACAGGGAAATGAAAGTAGGAGAATGTGTACAACATCACTGAAACCGAGAAAAGAACACCATTCACATCCCACAAAACTGTAAAGATGTCATTTGAAATAGCACACTGAAAAGATGGGTTTAAAAAGGGGTGCCTGGGTGGCTCAGTAGGTTAGGCGTCTGACTTCAGCTCAGGTAATCATCTCGCGGTTCGTGAGTTCCAGCCCTGCGTCGGGCTCTGTGCTGACAGCTCAGAGCCTGGAGCCTGCTTGGGATTCTGTGTGTCCCTCGCTCTCTGCCCCTCCCCTGCTCATGCACATGCTCTCTTTCTCTCTCAAAAAAAAATAAACATTAAAAAAAAAGTTTTAATAAAGGCATAATTATATGGGTGGATACACAACTGAGGAAGCATTGCAATGTCTCAGAATAAACACGAAATTTCCTGGTAGGGCGCCTGCTAACATTCCATGATTAGTGTGGTGCCACAGATTTTACGAAGAACAGACATGAGACATCCATAGACCGCGTCATTAAAATGTCTGTCTCTATATGGAATTACCAGCATTGAAAGCAACTGGTAGCGGACGTCTGAAATTAGGGGGATTTTCAAAAACCAGAAAGGGAGCACGACTCCCCTGAGCATACCAGAATTTCTCCCTGAGGAAGCAGATTGCATCACAAGTTAGAAGTCTAGAATAATCCTATCCTGTGGCTGAAGTACAGACTAGAGAGGGACCAGCAGAGGTCATGGTGACTCTGTTTAAAAAGAGAATCTCCAGGGGACCCTGAGTGGCTCATTGGGTTAAGCATCAGACTCAAGCATCTGACTCTTGATTTCGGCTGAGGTCATGATTCCAGGGTTGTGGGAAGGAGCCCTACATTGGGCTCCTTGATGAATGTGAAGCCTGCTTGAAATTCTCCGCCCCCTCTCTCTGAACCTCTCCCCTGCTCACGTGCTCTCTCTAGCTCTAAAGTAAAATCTAAAAAAAAAAAAAAAAAAAGTTAAAGAGAAAATGAAATCCCCCACACTGATCTTAGGGAAATATCTAAATGGTTAGGCAGCTGCTTTTCAAAAACAATATCTATTAACAAGAAATAAACATATAAACAATATGAAAAGATTATAATATAGAAATAAATATTTTAAGTACATAAGCATTATATATATTTCTATTATTTAAATGTAAATATAATCTTTGATATTATATGTAATACATAATCATTAAAGAAACATTATAAACTTAATTTGCTTTATAGTCTCTCCCATTTGAAAAAAAATGTAGCATAATGTTTGGAAACAAAGAAATATTTAAAATAAGAAAAAAAGATAAAAGCTGAGCTGATGGAGAGTCCAAAACCATGAAAAGATAAATGGATAAGCTAATGAAATAAAATAAGAACTTAAAAAAAAGGAAAAATCATAATATACATCATTTTCAGGTCCAAAAATCATCACAAAATAGAAAACTGAATTAGATTGAGATAAACTTATAAAGCTCTCACAGGGGAGAAAAAGAAAATAAAAGAAAATGAAAGACAAGAAAAAAAAGAGAGCTGATAAATAAGGGAGAAAATGAGATATTTGGGGGGGGGCTTATCTGATGACAATTTTGTGCTCCTGAAGAAGGACCAGATTAGTCGAGTGTGAGTAGACAGGAACAGAGCCCTCATGGAGGGGAAGACCTCGCAGCCCCCCCACCCCATCTCCAGGTAAAGACTGTAGACTGAACCCAGTTCTGAGATCCCCCCTCTCCAAAACTTAGGCAAAAGAAAAAAAATCACAGACTCTGCCCCACCTCCACAGCTGTGACTCTGCAGATCCTGGGGAAGTCACTGAGACCCCCAAGTCCGGGGATTAGAGCAAGGAATGGAGGGCCCAGCCTCCCTCCTGGATCTGGTGTGGTCCATGGAGATGGGGAGACAGTAACCATGGTGACCATGGAGCTGCCCCTAGAATCCAACTGCACATTCCAGAACAAGCCTCAAGAACAAGCGCTGTGTCACCACACTTCCCACTAATCTAGTTAACTAGACTGACTCATTATAGTGCAATGACTGTTAACTGAATTACTGGGATGGATGGATGGATGGACACACAAATGAACGAGCAGAGAGTTCCATGTATCTGTCAGGTGCATCCCAGCAAGGGTCAAATTTACGTGAAAGTACATAGAACACAAAACCCAACTTTCAAATTGTAAACATCTCATGGTAGGGAGGAATAATGGAGAATTCACCCATGCTATTTTAAAATATTTTTTAAGTTTATTTATTTATTTTGAGACAGAAAGTGCACATGTGTGAGCAGGGGAGGGGCAGAGAGTGAGGGAGAAAGAGAATCCCAAGCAGGCTCCACGCTGTCAGCACAGAGACAGATGCAGGGCTCACACCCACGAACCACAGAATCATGACCTGAGCCAAAGTCAGAGGCTTAAATGACTGAGCCACCCAGATGCCCCTACCCATGCTATTTTAGAAGAAATAGTTGCAGACACAATTACCTGAATTTAACATAAGAAAAAAAAAAGTGGTGTCATGCAAATATAAGTAAATAAATGCAAATAAATAGCACTCATGGAAATATATTAAAATAGATAGCTCCATTTAAAACTTGAAGACATAATCTAAAACTTAACAGAAAAATTTCTTCAAATACTTTGTACTATAGAACTTAGCAAAATGAGTTCATTAAAATTAAAGCATAAGGGAGATAAAACAACAGCCAGAATACAAGTGATGATTTCAGAGAAAAGGGCCCATAAAATAAATGATAAATGAAGAACATAATGGTCACGATAAAAATATAAATTATGTCCGTAAAGAATTTCCCTAATCATATTAAATACAAAAGCGACATGCAGAGATAAGTGTTTGAAGGTAAAATCTGGGGATAATATTAGAAAACAAAAATAATGCTGTTTTAAAATGGGAAAATTCAATAAATTCAATAGAAATTTATTCAAATATGTAGTAATTTTTTCTGAGATGTTGGACGAATTATACAATGTCCAGAGGATAGGTAAGAGATGGGTTGACACGCTGATAGAACTTTTTATAAAATAGCAAAGATACGATCATAAATTCAAATTTCGGGAAACTCACATATAATGAAAAATGCTACAGGAATCTCAATTGAAAGAACAAATCTCTCAAAGGTTGAAAAAAGATTAGGTTGTTCTCAAAAATCTCCGCAGCAAAATTCGATAACATGAAACACTGGAACAATGTTCTAGAAGCTTTGTGGAACCGATGATATAAGCGACAGTCACCAAAGCAAGAGCCCGTCAAGGAAGAGCATGCTGAAACTGAATAAGTAAATAAATATACCACCCTCTGTGGCCAAAAGTAATTCCTAGACAGGATCACACTCAGGATGCTGAGACGGGATTAGTTTAGACTATCCAGGTGGCCCAGAGCTAATAATCCCTACAAGTGAAAGAAGGCCAGAAGGACAAGGCAGAGAGATGGCAGCAGGGGAGGGATTCCAGGCCCCTGCTGGCTCTGAGGGGCAGGGGACAAGGTGCGAGGAGGAGAGAGAGGCCTCCAGGATCTACATGGGAGCCAGGACTGACCCTGGAGAACTCAGGCATAATCGTTGACTGAATCCTGCCAACAGGAGCGTGAATGGGATAGGAGAGGAACACAGTCCTCCCCGCCAACACCTAGGTGTTTAAGCCAGAGAGACCCACACTGAGTGATTCACTTACAGAACTGTAACATAACCAATCTGTGCTCTCTGAAGCCACTAAATGGACAGTAGTTAGCCATGGCCACATATAAACCTAATACGTAACTGAAGAGAATCACACACGCCAAGCAGTGTCCGTGCATAAAGAAAACAGATGGCTCGCGCCCTCTCTCTCAAAAATAAACAAACATTAACCAAACATTAATTTTTTTTTAAAGTGGGGTGCCTGGGTGGCTCAGTCAGTTGGGCGACCGACTTCGGCCCAGATCATGATCTCACAGCTCGCGAGTTCGAGCCCCACGTCGGGCTCTGTGCTGACAGCTCAGAGCCTGTAGCCTGCTTCTGATCTATGTCTCCCTCTCTGTGTACCTCCCCTGGATACACACTGTCTCTCTCTCTCTCTCTCTCTCTCTCTCTCTCTCTCTCTCTCTCTCTCAAAAATAAACAAACATTAAAAAGTTAAAAAAAAAAAAAGAAAAGAAAACAGATGGGTGCCCACAAGTGTGAAGCTGGTGGGCACTCCCTCAGGGGTCCTAACGAGGCTGGGCTGGAAAAGCAGGCCCAAATGTTGTCTCTTCTTCCATTTTTTTTTTTTGAAAATGTGTATTTATGGGGCGCCTGGGTGGCTCAGTCGGTTAAGCGTCCGACTTCGGCTCAGGTCACGATCTTGCGGTCCGTGAGTTCGAGCCCCGCGTCGGGCTCTGTGCTGACAGCTCAGAGCCTGGAGCCTGTTTCAGATTCTGTGTCTCCCTCTCTCTGACCCTCCCCTGTTCATGCTCTGTCTCTCCCTGTCTCAAAAATAAATAAACGTTAAAAAAATTAAAAAAAAAAGAAAATATGTATTTATTTATTTTGAGAGAGAAAGTACAAGTGGAGGAGGGACAGAGAGAGAGGGAGAGAAAGAATCTCAAGCAGGCTCCACACTGTCAGCACAGAGTCTGACTCAGTGAACCCACGAACCGTGAGATCATGACCCGAGCCAAAATCAAGAGTCAGATGCTTAACTGACTGAGCCACCCCAGGCGCCCCTTAGAATTCCTTTAGACAATCGTGTCTTAAGATAAAGAAAAGTATTTTGGAAGTTTAACATATAGTTTCATGTTAATTTCATGCTCTATAATACTAAAGAAAATTAAATGTGATTATTTGTATCACTTATGCGAAGTTTTAAATTATAGTGTGTAATTTTTCCCTTTTAAATTATACGTATGTCCTGCAAAGGAACTGAGCAGGTAGCGAGCACTCATTTCTCAGACTGTAAGTAGAATGTCAAAATATTGTCAGATCTCATTGTCACATCCAAACATACCCAAAATAACATGCTGTATGATCATTTGCTATTAAATGTGGTCTTTGTCTATACTTTGCTTCCTCAGAGGCAAAGATATCACAGCCAGCGTGATAAACCATGGGTCTCTTTGAAAATCGGAGGTAAGAATTGGCCTAGGTCTTAAAAAATGTCAAGATCCATAAACATTAAGGTGAGACTTCAGAGTAAACACAAAGATGCTTATAAATCTCTCTGGGCAGAAGTGAGCAGACTGGGTGTGTGAGATGGTGAAAACATGATGTCAACAAAGCAGGTGAAAATGATATTGCAAACATGCAGGGTGATCTTCTTGGGGAGGGCCGAGACAACAGAATCAGGGCGGTACGCAATAGAAGTAATCGATAAAAAATCTCAGTAGAATATGGCGATTGAAAATGGTGCTAAGACAAATCAATAATGAAGTTGTTGTTGGAGGACAGACTGGAATATGGGATGGAGTGAGGAACTGAGAGACTATGTGACAGAGAGGGAGTCACTCGTATGCAGTTTATTTCAAGACATTTATTTTGTAGACACAGAGTGAAAGCAAGATCTTATTTATTTACGTATCAAGGTAGGTTTTTAGTCGTACAACACTAGCACACGCTCCATGCAATAATTCAAAATCCATCAGTGCTAATGGTAGCTGTTTTGACCCAAACAAGTCAAAGAGTTAATGTTATTAAATTAAGTCCTCCAGAGCCATGTCTCTCAAGGAATTCGTGCACGAGCACAGGTGGACGAGGAAATCGAGTGCTGGGTCAAGACTCACACAGCAGAGGCCAAGGAAGGCTTGACATAATGGTACACACCCTGGATGTGGCCCACCTCCCAGTGCTTCCAGGTGAATTTACTAAATGCATTTTGATCCCTGAAGAGGGCTGGAAGCCATATTTAATTTATACAAAAATTAAATTTGTGATTGTCTTTATGTAAAAGCTCAAAATAATCTGCTTTGTTTTGCTGTGCATGCCATTCTTGACCTTCTGTGTGTCTCGTCCATTTTCCCCTCTGTGAGCTCACTCATGGTCATGGCTGTCCGTCACCTCTTTGTCCGTGATGTGAAATATCCTCTGGGGTGCTCTGACAGAAGTTTCCAGAATGTTTTTCTAGGAAGCAGATTGTTTTCTTTATTTTTGGGGGGGGGGCATGGGGGAGCACACATAGAATTGTGCATAGAAGTCAATGTGCCTTCCTCAGCTTTCCACCCAAAGTTCTTGTTCTTGCTTCATTAAAATCTTATTTTAATATTTCCACAAGGTTTATGTCTTAGAGTCATCTGTGCTTTTTATAGATCAGTTGCAGGATTAAGTCTGGAAGCATTAATCTGTTTTCCAACTATCACTTTGTTCACCCACCCAAGGGTAGCCTCTACTTATAAGATACCCCCCCCGAGGGTATCCTCTACTTATAAGAAAACAAACACAAAACAAAACAAACCCCTAAAGAAACCTCTTGCCTGAGTGCAGGTCTAAGAATATGTGGATGGTTGCAGACTGAGCCAGTTGCTTGGCCACGAAAAAATCAATAGCACAGTTGGGGCGGGGGGAGGGAGTGGGCGGGGGGAGGTTAGGCAGAAAAGAGAGGCCATAGTAAAAGTCGGTATTGGAATGAGTTAGAAAAACAGAGTGATAAAATACATGAAAGACTGAAGGGTAAGGAGGAGGATCTGATGTGAAGACCAGAGACAAGAGTAAAAGAAACTCAGAGTGTAGATCTTCCAATAAGAGCCCGATGGATAGCATACTGCTCACCAGCCATGACACTTGAAAGTCCCCTGAACAAACTGTGCGGGACTTCAATGCCCCATGTAGGGATGAAAACACGGGAGGACATCCTGCCTCGTAAACAAGTCGTGACATCCAGGAACATCTGACAGTCTGCTCAGAGCACCAATGGTAAAACCACCTCCGTTGCATAGTTACTAGAAACACTGCATTTTTCCCTTCTGAGGCCCACATTTTTTACCTAACTAGTCTTTTTTTATTTTTTTTAACCAACTGTTTTTTGTTTAACGTTTATTTATTTTTTGAGAGGCAGAGAGAGAGCATGAGCAGGGGAGGGGCAGAGAGAGGGAGACACAGAATCCGAAGCAGTTTCCAGGTTCCAAGTTGTCAGCACAGAGCCCGACGCAGGGCCCGAACCCACAAACCATGAGATCATGACCTGAGCTGAAGTCAGACTCTCAACCAAGTCACCCAGGCACCCCTAAAAATATTTTTTAATGTTTATTTATTTTTGAGAGACAGAGAAAGATACAGCATGAGCAGGGGAGGGACAGAGAAACAGGGAGACACAGAATCCAAAGCAGGCTCCAGGCTCTGAGCTGTCAGCACAGAGCCTGACACGGGGCTCGAACTCACAAACCACAAGATCATGACCAGAGCCAAATTAGGATGCTTAACCAATTGAGCCACCCAGTCGCCCCTACCTAACTAGTCTTTAAGTTTTCTAGTCAGAAATAAGTTCATGTTTCCATTAGCTATGTTTCTTTGAACACTTTGCAATAGTCTCCTACTATTAGACAGAAAACCTTACACGCGTATTAACATTCAACATCTTCCTAATTGCAACTCCATTTATTTGCCAGTATTTCATAAAAGGGAATTAATTTCTTTCAATCTAGTCGTTACCTCAAAAACTTACTTCCGAATTTTTTTTCATATTTTTGTCAATTCCTAGGACTGCCTGCCTCCAACTTTCTGCAGACTCCATGCCACTGGAAAGGCCCAGTTCCCATGACAGGTGGACTCAAAGATCCCCCTCTGTGTAGGTGCATTATTTACTGTGGGACATAATTACACACTATCACTCACTATATTTTTCACACACATAATTCTACACTCAGAGCCTTCCAAACACAATCTTCGAATTGCCACTGTAAATCTCCCAACAATTTATCCATTTCATCACTAAAGAAGTATTTCTTGAGGGCCTGCCATGTGCCAAGTATGATGTATTACACAGTATTATGCGGTGATTTAGAAATAGAGAAGGGACTGTCATGGTGCCTTCCCTCCCTGGACTCATCCACCGGTGCTAACATTGGGTGCTTATTGCTTCGTCATTCTCATCAGCATCAGGCTACTCAACTTGCTAGGAAATTCATAAAACATTGGCTTTTGTTACTCATCCGTTAAATCTATCTCTAGCGACACAGCATTATGAAATCTGTTCAGAAATCTCTTTCATAGATACAATGCCACTCAACTCTAAAGGTGCATAATACTTCGTCTTATTAACCTCTTTGATAAAATAATTATTTGCATATTTAGTGTACTCCCTTCTCCATGTTGACTGATTTCAAACGCAGAGTCAATGCCTCACTAATCTGTGTATTTCCTCTGGACGCAGTCTCATGTTCTATAGAACTTAAGTCCACACATGTTTCACCAATGATTTTGTCCTTCGTGTATTCATTCCACTCAACAAATATTTTCTTAGATGTGTCAGGTGTTGCTGAAAAAAATCTATGCTTCCTTGTGGTCAATATTCATCAATATTCATATCATCAATAATAAGAAATCCAAAAAATAATTTCATGTCCCCAGTACTATAATAAAGCCATAGAAACAGAAGAAAGAAGAGGAACCTTTAATTCATTTAGAAGTCAATCAGATTCATAATCTCCTTGTGGGTAGGCATTTATAACCGATCTTATTCAGATAAACTCCTTGGGAGAACAGAACTGTGCCAACACGACATATACAAATAAATGAATGGCAAAATTAATTTATGTTAATATAAAAACAGCAGATAGTAGAACATTTTCAGTCTACAAAAAAAATGAATAAATAAATAACTGTTAACGTCAGTTGAAAGTG
This sequence comes from Lynx rufus, assembly GCF_022079265.1. Classification (NCBI taxonomy): domain Eukaryota; kingdom Metazoa; phylum Chordata; class Mammalia; order Carnivora; family Felidae; genus Lynx; species Lynx rufus. Next base: position 2,618,053 of record NW_025814840.1, on the reverse strand, counting down.
GAGAAGTTTTCAGAAAACTATCATTGGCTATCATTTCCTTCTATCAGCTTCAAGAACCCAACCCTATCACTCACAAGAAAATTATGTTTTTTTTTTCCTTTCTCTTGGAAAAAGATAGAAATACACAAGATTGCTGTAAAACCTTGAGCCTGACAAGACTCATCAAAATATGAGTGCAACTTTCCCATACAGGTGACTTTTATATTGCTGCATCAAATAGTATTTTAATATTTGCACAGTACTTGCATATATTGTTTGCACACAAATTCTACCACATCCTGTTTAACAATATTAAGCAGAGAGGGGATTCGCTCGTTGCAGCGGCCTCAAATTAAGCAATAGGGTCATTATTGTGCTTATATAGGTGATCATTTTCATTTGTGCCTTAAGAGGGTTTGCCAGAAGCATTCTGCCATCCTTCAAAGAAGGCACCCATTTGTGAGGGGAAGTCTGGTCTAATAGCCCCAAACAGGAACTTCAAAGGCCGCTCAGACATATGAAAAATAAAAAGTTCTCAACATTTTGAAAAAACCCATGTGATGATATTTGAGCCAGGTGCACTAGCTTTGAAGAGAGAATACAGGAGTAATAAAAACGCCTTTTGGGGCACCTGGGTGGCTCAGTTGGTTAAGCATCTGACTTCAGCCCAGGTCATGATCTCACGATTCATGAGTTCAAGCCTTGCATCAGGCTCAGTGCTGACAGCTCAGAGCCTGGAGCCTGCTTTGGTTCTGTGTGTCTCTCTCTCTCTATCTGCCCTTCCTCCACTCATGCTCTGTCTCTCTCTCTCTAAAATAAATAAATAAATAAATAAACTTTTTTTAAATGCTTTTTAACTGTCCTCTAAAACTCTGGGTAATAGAAATTTCACCCTAATTATGTATTTTGTAAGAATTCACATTTGGCCTAACCTAAAGGAAGATGTCAACCCTAATTCTGGCCAGCATTTAATAAAAAAAAAATAAGGTTATGAAAAGGCAGGAGATAATTTACATGAAATGGTCTAGATCTGAGAGATTTTCCAGCCTGCTGACCACACCAATGTTGCAGACTCAGCAACACTCAGCTACTCAGTAACGAGTAGCTCCCACAGCACACAGATCAGATCGTTTCACGAAAGGCAGATGAGGAATGCGAAACCACTTTGGATGTGACATTCTTGTTGAAATTTAATTGAAAAAGTTACAGAAGTGAAGATAATGTGAGGAAACAGTGCATGAAGCTGTCTCTTTCTTCCAGTTTGATCACATGGCCCCGTCCCCTTGCTAAACACATCACTGTGAGGTCCTGATGTCCCGAGCGGCGGGGTAATACAGAACACATCTCAATACATTACCAAGTTAAAGTCACGGGGTTGGGATCACAGAGAGATGGTTCTTCTGAGACTGTAATTTCATTTACATTCAATGTCGCTCTTGTTAGTAAAAACATGACAGCTTGCAGGACTGTTCCTCTCCTTTACCTTCTAGACAGCCTCATGCTTCAGTGGAATATTTAAGATTAATTAGAATGGGTTAGTAAATTACATGAAGGAACAAAATGGTATATCATAAATATTCATCAAAGGTGTCAAACTCCATTGTCTGTAAACTTTAAAAGCTAGTGTATTAGGATAGTATTAGCAGAGTTGAAATACTTAAAAATGCCCTTTTCATACAAGTTCATTTCAAAGATTCATTCATATACAGGGGCGCATGGGTGGCTCAGTTGGATAAGTATCCAATTTTGGCTCAGGTCGTGATCTTGCAGTTTGGTGAGTTCAAGCCCTGCGTCGGGCTCTGTGCGGACAGCTCAGAGCCTGGAGCCTGCTTCAGATTCTGTGTCTCCCTCTCACTCTGCCCCTCCCCTGCTTGCTGTCTGTCTCTCTCTCAAAAATAAACATTAAAAATTTTTTTAAAACAGGATTCATTCATATAGAATAAAAGATAATAGATATTAAGTCCAAATAAATTTGATTACCTAGCATTAAAATCATCTCTGCTTGAAGTGTCATGAGTACAGCAAAATAAATAAATACATAATATATATACATATACAATACACACACACACACTGCATTGATTGTTAATAAAATTTTGTGAACAGTTTACAACTGTTACTTAAATGTAAAAACTTTGATCAGTCTGAATTAACTATATCAGATTATATCTTAAGTTTACATATTATTTCTGGTATTTCAGATATTTTTTAATACGCATGAGAATCATTCCTACTTTTGGAGAACTCAGAGGCAAGTGGGGAAGAATGACAAGTAATCAGACTAAAATGCAGTTAGAAAATGTAATATTGGTTTCAAATGCAATGCCCTTTGAAAATAACAGGCAGAAAGTGACAGAATCAAGGTTTGCGAGGTGCAGGATGTTTTGGGAGATGTGCTTAAGGAAATATTCACAGAGGGCTACACTAGGGACGGATGAATTGTGCGTCATAATTCTTTGCGTATCGCTCCCTTAGTCTTCAAGAAAGAAATGTTTTCTTTCTCACTTTGTAGCAGAGTCTATTCCACATCGTGTTTTACTTCAGTTTTAGAGTTTACGTTTCTACATTCACAGTCCAGCATAATTTCAGCTTTCAGAGAAATCTAGTAGGAAACGTGTGTTCCCTGATCTCCAAAACATGAGTTTGGGCAAAATTTTAATTAGTAAATGTTTCTTGTGATACCAAGTTGAAATGGGGTAACCAGTGGTGAAGCTTGGTCTTACAAATAATGATTTATCAGCATTATAAGGCACCATTATAGAAATAAGAACACTTCACACATTATTTGAAGAAAGGTACCATAAAAGAACAGGTGGTCCTTATCGCTAGACCTCTGAATTCCCTGATACTTTGCACATACTTAAAAAAAAAAAGGTTAAAGAAATGAAAAACATAAACCAGTCTTTCAAAAGAGAGCATTTGAAAACCATAAAAACTTTAAGATAAAGAAGTAAACTCATGGTCTAATGCATTAAACATTCAACCTAAATTCTATTCAATGGAAATAAGTGTCCAGGACAAAGAAATACTTTAAGAAATATGTAAATAACAACATAAATGTCTATCTATCCATCTATCTATCTATGATGGATGGACGGATACATAGATAGCTAGCTAGATAGATAAAATGATTAATGGAGCAAATAGCACTTTAGAGTAAAACCCATGCCTCTTGTAACATTAATTTTACAAAAACTAGTAACACAACATTATAACCTAGAAACCAGTGTCCAAATTGCACACCATGAATTCTCAATCAGTGATGTGCCATGGCCTTTTTAAACTCACAGTGCCCTCTTCCTAATTTCTCAGATTTAAAATTCACATCCCCAGACATTTCAATGAACTGAATTATTCTATTCTACTCTACTCTATTCTAGACAGCCTAAGCATGGGAAAGGGAAAGAGAGGGAGGGAGAGAGAGAACCCCAAACAGGCTCCATGCTCAGCGTGGACCCCGACACGGGGCTTGATCCCATGATCCTGGGCTCATGACAGGAGCCAAAATCAAGAGTCAGACACTCAACCAACTGAGGCACTGAGGCACCCCTTAAGCATTTTTATTTTAAATCAGTGGGCATTATATATACTTTATTTTTCACCATGTTCAAGATCCATTAAAACTCTTAAATCTAAATTGAAATTTAACTAATGAGTGATTCTTGAAAATCATATGCTACAAAGCAGCAATCTTAATCAAACCCAGAATCTGTATTCATATTAATGTCTGTATATATTTGTTTGTATCATCTCCTCTGTTTCTATGCTAGCTTCCTAAACTCTGAAGACACTATTCACCATATTAAATAGAAATGGAAATTGATGCTAAAATAAATGAATTAGCTCCTTTGGGGTCACAGGACAACAAGCCTTAAAGTAAAATTCAAACCAGGGGCACCTGGATGACTCAGTCAAACATCAGACTCCTGGTTTTGACCCACGTCATGATTTCAGAGTTCATGAGTTCTAGCCCCACACTGGGCTCTGTGCTGATGGGTACTTGGGATTCTCTCTCCCCCTCTATTTCTTTCTCTTTCTTATGCTCGCTCTCCCTCTCTTGAAATAAATAAACTTGAAAAAATTAAAAAAATAAAAACAAAAATAAAGCAAAAATCATGCTATTGTGCTTACTTTAAAATATCTATTAATTAAAAAAAATAAAATATCTCTTATTACCTAATTCTAAGAGGAAAAAAGCTACCCTCTTCGCAGAGAAACCTGCAAGAAGAAAAGGAAAATTTGTTCTTAAGGGGAAAGTTACACATGTGCACACATGCACACATACAACTACCACATTTATAACATCTGGATTTGAAATAATGTGGACGATAAGAGGCAAAGTTCCCTAAATTAGCATTGATCCAGGTCTTGTCCTCAAATTGGCACGACTATCGTCCACTGAGAATTTGTGACACATGCAACCTCTCTTCCTGGCCCCAAACCACTGCCATGGAATCTCCGGGACTGGAGCACGGAGTCTCCCTCAACACATCCTCCAAGTAATTCTTCTGCCCAAGTTTGAGAAACACTGATGGCATGCACACAGGTCTCAAAACACTCCACTAAGTAAGACCCGGACAAGCACGCTCAGGAAACCCCATTGTTATGCTGCAGCCGACCGCTGTCCATCAGTAGAACTTCTAACACTATCTTGGTTTATATCACTATATCATTTCCATAGAGAGAGTCTCTAAACTTACTGGTGGTATTTATTTCATCTCCCAGCACTTTTATGAATTCAGTTCTGGCACAGCTTAGTTTTTATTCAGCTCAGCAGAGAGACTTTCCTTTTGTACATAAGGTAAAAACAAAATAATAATAATAATAATAATAATAATAATAACCCAAGATGTTGGAGATTATAAATAGAAATTCTCTGTTCTTCACTCATCTTCACTCACCATGATCCTGTTGCCTTTTTCAATAGTTTATTTAACAAATAACTCTGAACACCTACTACCTGCTAAGGGGTGACCCCTACAGTGCTGAACAACAGCATAAGACAGAGACCTGCCTCCGCTCACCCCGTACTTCCATATTCTTTATAGTAACCACTCAGGGCAAGTACAAATGATCAGAATGAATTTTCAAATGAAACTCTTAGTCCTGTGGTCACAAAGTCCACATTTTTTAGGCTGTTTCTATCTTCAAAGAACCCAGACTGTTGTTCTGTGAGTTGCAAAACCAATTCTAACAGAGCACTAGGAATCATGGCTTTTGTATGCAACAGGGGCATTGTGATATTGGATTTCTTTGTGTATTCTGCTTCATTTAAAAATTTTTTTAACATTTATTTATTTTTGAGAGAGAGAGAGAGCACAAGCAGGGAAGAGGCAGAGGGAGAGAAGGAGACACAGAATCTGAAGCAGGCTCCAGGCTCCGAGCTGTCAGCACAGAGCCCGATGCAGGGCTTGAACTCACAAACTGTGAGATCACGACCTGAGCCAAAGTCAGAAACTTAACCAACTGAGCCACCCTGGTGCCCCTGTGTATTTCACTTCTTGAACACAGCAAAAACAGCACTCTTTGGTCACCTAGACTGTACCTTTGGAAAACATGTAAGCTTAAACATTTCCTTCTCAAAGATGTAGTGGAAAAATAAAAACAAAAAAACCACTGCTGAGCAATATTTCTTTTTCAGGAAATAAAAGCAATATAATTATCTCACAATTATGCAAGCTGTGGTCATGATAAAATTAATATAAGGTTCTGGTTTTTCCTCATATTAATTTATAATCTCATAAAGGAGAATAAAGGGTTGGGAAAAATACAGAGAGTTATCTCATTCACTCATTTATTCATTCAGTGAACACAATTATTGAGCTCAGCCACACGACACGAGCTACACTAGGTAATGAGATTGTCACTTGAGCAAGACAGACAGACAGACAGACAGACGTGTTGCCTACACTCCAAAAGCTTACAGTCGAGCCAACCTATGAAGAGTGTTGTCATAATTTAAAACATTACTTGCGGGAGCACCTGGGTGGCTCAGTCAGTTAAGTGTCCAACTTCAGCTCAGGTAAGGATCTCACGGTTCATGGGATCGAACCCCACACCTGGCTCTGTGCTGATGGCGAGGAACCTGCTTGGGATTCTCTCTCTCTCCCTCTCTCTGCCCCTCCCCTGCACTCTCTCATTCTCTCAAAATAAATAAATAAACTTAAATAAATAAATACTACTTGCAATAAAAATTTAAAAGGATACTTGGAGGAATACTGAATAAAGAGAACGTTAATAACTGGTTTGATATACTAAATAACTAACAATCACGAACTGTAGATCTCTTTCGCATCTACAGGAAATCTGTTGACATGCCGACATCCTCGTCAGTTTTGCACAAGGCAGGTAAGATTACTTTTCACTGAAACACTTAACCTAAAGAAAATCTCTGTTTGTCCCTTCATTTGTAATTGAACTCTCAATGACCTTTTGAATGTGTGCCATGTAATTGTTGACCTACTTCCCAAGACAGTTGCAGATATGACTGTTTACCAAGAGGTTTAAGAAACAAAATCTTCAGGTAGACTTTATTTATTCTGGCCGGTTAGGCCTAAGTGAAGAGAATACTAGATGGCCGTGAACAGTATTTACAAAACCACCCTCCAATGCACGGAGATCTATAGGTTAACACATATAGAGACACTCAGGCATTGAAGTTACTAGTTTTGATTAGGTTTGATCCCCGGGTGAGTCATTTACAAGATGTAGGTCTTTGGCCAATTTTCTTAAATGTTCTGGCCTTTAGTTACCTTAACTACAAAATGAGAGTCATGATTGTAGCTAATTAGAAGTTCTAATATGATAACCCAGGTAAAGAACATAGAAAACACCTTGCACATTAAATGTCTGATCCATATTAGTAACTATTATTAGCATCCCTCATGATAAATTCATACAAAAGTTCATCTAAACAAAGCGAAAACACTTTCATAAGTTTTTCACTTCTATTTTTCCCAAAGCTGCGCTATCAAATCCTCTACATTTAATCTGCTTTCTGTTGTATTTATTTTTCTTTCACATCTCTTATTATTTCTGTCAAATATTCCCAAAGGAACGTCTGGTAGTTCTTATGTAGGCAGTCTAAAATTCCTACAGGATTCAAGTTTTCGAGAAATTTTCATATTGCCAATTCATGATGGGGGAGGGATTATTCAATGTGTTCTAGTAACATTAGTATTTGTATTACTGCCAACATGCAAGGCATTAATTATAAACAATATTCCCAATGATGGGAAGAGGTGTTTTATTCAGTAATTTTTTCAGTAATTTACATTCCAAGAAAGGTAGCAATTTGGTAACTTTATTACTAATTGTATATGATACTCCCTAATTTATAACATTCATACACCCCAGTTTGCTTGAAATCATGTGCTTATACCAATTAATACTGATATTATCTATCTACATGCCAATAAAATTGTTATTTAAATAAATTTATTTTCACCTTACATGTATTAAATAATACAGTATTAATAACATACCAAATACAAGTAAAACAATTTGAGAATAATTACCTTGCTTAAAGTTCAATTGTATTACTGAGACAAGTCATTTTATGTGCAAAGTTAGTTTGTAAAAACAGAGACAAAACAGATACAGGCTTTTAATGCAGAAGCATTTAGACAGGTCAGAGAGTCAGATTCATGAAAACTTTGTCATGACTTCTGATATGGTAAAGTGAAGTAATACCATTCTCTATCAGTTTGTGTTTAAATCTTTATTAAAATAATTTAATCCATTTATTTGTACAAGGTACAGAATAATAGTAAACAAGTAGTTAATTAAAAGTTAATCTCAGGACGCCTGGGTGACTCAGTCCGTTAAGCATTGGACTTCGGCTCAGATCATCTCAGGGTTCATGAGTTCAAGCCCCATGTCAAGCTCTGTGCTGATAGTTCAGATCCTCTGTCCCTCCCCCCGGCCAACTTACACTCTCCCTCTCTTGAGAAAATAAACACCACAAAAAATGAACGTTAATCCCTCCTCCAATCTTTGAGTCCCAAGTACCAAGTTTCCCTCTCCAGAGCTAACCTCTGTTACTAGTTTCTACTTCTCTCATTTCAAAGGTTTGGATTTATTCTCTGACTTCAACTGACAATAAACTCCCAGAACTTTAGAGAATACAGGAATTTACAGTCACTGACCACAATTCCCTATTCCCACAAAGGAGAAATACGTGTCATAGAAATGTTAATCGATTTGCCCAAACTCAGCTACTGACAAGGCTTGGGCTTTTCCTGTACAACTCCTCGGCTGTTCCTTACACCCGGGTGTGATCATTTTGTTAACATGTGAACACACCCAGCACAGTTGGATTCTAGTGCCCATTTGGTTTCTTACCATCTTTCTGGCCTTGGGGAAACAGTCTATTGCTTCGCTCAGCCTACTTCAGAGTTTTATGTTGATAGGAAGGATCAAAGGGGGAAAAAATGTGAGGATACCCTGCAGTGTAAGAGGGGGAAAAAAAAAAACTTTAAAAAAGATAAAAAAAAAATAAAGTCACTGTGGAAATAAGCAGTGACTTTCAGAAATGTATTGAGAAAACATCTAAGTATCTGAGATAAAGTTCGTAATGTTGCATCATAAATAACATTCTGTTTAATGATAGCAATTTCACAAATCCCAGAAAATAGTGCAATTCTTTTAATGTCAAAATAACTGGTGACTACAAAATCCTTTGCTTTAAATAGAAAGAGCATAATATTCTCAGACTAGTTGTAACTGATAAAGGATACAATCTAATATGCGACAGTGAAGATTTAATATGAATATTTTAGGGAGGGGTTGAATGTACATCTTGACACTGTTTAAACGCAAACTACTTTCACATGGCGGGGGAGAGACACAGAGGGCCTCATCTCTAACGGTACAGGATGAGAAACCAACATTCAAACAGCACTCACCAAAGGGCATTATAATCCTATTATAAACGGCTGACAAATTCCAAACCTTTCTAAGCTGTATAAACTACAGGATGAAAAAGAAAAAAAAAAAAAAAACACATACTTCCAACATGATTTTTTATTCAAGAGTTCACACTTGCCTGCCCGCCTAATTAGGTACTACTATAGGAGTTCATCTGATAGATATCCCAGCACGAAGCAGTGCTCTGAAGGTCTAGAAGGTGTGCGAGGCTCAATTTCACAGCATTTCATTTTCAATTCCTCTGGTATGAAAGCGTGCTAACCCAGCACTGGCAGAAGCAGGGCTACATCAAGACAGAGCACGATCAGGATTCAAATGAACTCTCTGACAGGAGAAATCACCGTCTGGTTCAAAGTGCTTGTGGAAGGCACTCGATGTCAACATTAACATAAGGCGAGGGACAGAAAGTCTTTGCCAAGAAAGAACTCTGCAGTCATGTGTGTATTAACAGAAACTACTTTATGGAGCCTCAAAGCGCTCGGTGCCCACAGGATGAGGCTGTCGGCGCTCTTCCATTGGCTTTGTGGTGCGCACTTGAAACGTGATTGTTTTATGAGCTGAGCAATTGACAGGTTCCTAATCATTCTTGGCCTCAGGGTCCTTATGTGCACAGAGCACGTGATAGTACAAACAGCTCAGAGTTGATGAGTATAAACAGCTCAGAGTTGATGAGGGCTCAGCCAGAAGACGCCTGCAAAGAGCTCGGCAAACGGAGCTGGTGCTCGGTACAGGGTAACATGGTGATCAAGCTTTGTGTTCAACCATCACCACACAAGGAAGAAGCACTGTTTCTGTTCAGAAATTCGCTGTCCATTTCCCTGGATCGATTGGCCGACTGAGTCTTTGTGGCGGTTGCAGTAAAGGGGAAAAAGCTAAATACGAGCAGCGAGGGGAAAAAATAAAGCTTCTGGAGGTAGACGCGCACTAGTTCAGTTGACTGGAAATGTACGTAAGAGGTAGGAAGTCAGGTGCCCAACAGGTGCGCATTTGGACAAGGGCCAACCAATGGACAATGTTATTTGCTGGACCCTGGAGACAGCTACCTAAGAGCTACCCCTAATGTCTGGGAATAAAGTACACTAGACCTTCTGGGGTGCTCGGGTGGCTCCGTCGGTTGAGCGTCTGACTTCAGCTCAAGTCATGATCTCACGGTTCGTGAGTTCGATCCCCACATCGGGCTCTGTGCTGACAGCTCAGAGCCTGGAACCTGCTTCGGATTCTGTGTCTTCCTCTGTCTCTGTCCCTCCCCTGCTCATGCTCTCGCTCTCAAAAATGATTAAAGATTAAAAAAATAATAATAAAGTACATTAGACTTTCTGTACAGTCACCTGCTTACCATCAGTACACACTTGGATAGAACATACTGTGTGGTCTTCTTCTTACCTGAAAAGGAGGTGGGTCTGGATTAAAATACAGGCTGGCAAATATATGTTTTGTTTGAATAATGCCACTGTTGAGAAAACGGTTTTTAACTCATTGGCTCTCAATGCCGTGTGTCCATCTCTTTTGTCTAATCTCATCTCATCCCATTCTCCTATTTTATTATAATCCATTATAATCTTTATAATTAAACTTCATTCCTCCCCCAAATTCCATCACTGACTTGTAATCATCACTTAGCAGTTTAAGTAGCAGCTCCTGGGAGAAACTTTTCCTGACTCCACGATCTAACTCTCTATGTCCACCCTGACAGGATTCTGCCTTATCTTCTTCATTGTTTTTTTTTTTTTTCTCAATATGTGAAATGATCCTGTTTATACAAGAACTTATCATGTTCCTTTGTGTTGTTTACCACATTACCCCTGGACTTGATCATGGTTGCTCAGTGCAGCTCAACTAATAGAGTGTCGAATGAAGGAATAAATAAATGGTCTGAAGGAAATGAGCCAAAGATACTTAACTTTTCTACTGGTCTCTGTCTTGTGTTATCATCAGATGAAGACATACATCGTGGACAGTTCTGGCTCCGGCCCCAGATCATTCTTTTTCTTCCCTCTTCTAATTCACTACGTAGTCTCTGATCTTTGAGCTGTTTCTTTTCTTTAGTGCTTGTAATTCCCTTTCTATTATTTCTGTATTCTGGTATTTCATGAAACTGTGAAGCAGCAGCAGCAGCAGGAGAAGCAGAAGCAGGAGGAGGAGAGGAGGAGGAGGAGAGGAGGAGGAGGAGGAGGAGGAGGAGGAGGAGGAGGAGGAGGAAGAAGAAGAAGAAGAAGAAGAAGAAGAAGAAGAAGAAGAAGAAAGAGGAGGAGGAAGGAAGGAAGGGAGGAAGGGAGGAAGGGAGGGAGGGAGGGAGAGAGGGAGGGAGGAAGGAAGGAAAAAAACAAAACCCACCACCAGACCCTGGTATTTTTGTTCTTATAATACTACTCCCTGGGGACAAATCTGAACTCGGTCATTATTTTTGTTCCCATCTTTCAAGTTACTATGAGACTGAGCAGTTTTTCTTACGTGTGCCAGGAATTTGTTTTCACCAGGAGCTGACTGGAGCCCTGATTTTCTTCCACTGTCCCCCCATCAGCACCCCTCACAAGCAGCTATGGGAAGACTGAAGCCCACACATGGAGAGGACAGCAGACAGGCTCCCCTTCTCTGCCCAACGGCCTCCCCTTCCCAAACGTAGACCCCGGTCCTCTCCTCCACTCTCTCCTCCAAACACAGACCCAGAGCTGCCCCCTGCGTCCCTTGGCTAACGGAATTATCCCCTTCTTTTCCAAATCTCCCCGTGGGGAGACTCAGGGCTAAAGAACTAAAATTGTATTCACTGGGTTTTATTTATCTTCCCTTACCTTGTTTTTAGCCCTATTTCATTGTTTTTATTCCATTTTTAAATGATCTTTGATTTTTTTAACATTTAAACATTTTTGTGTCTCATTATCTATAAATTCTTGTCCTTAACCTTTTCGTTACATTATCAAGTTTTAAAGGTTTTTGTTGTTGTTGCTAACATGGACCTTATATTTCTTTTATCTCAATTGTAACTTTTTTTTAACTTTTTGTGCTGTATACATTTTAATGTTATTCATTCGAATGTGTTAATATCTACAAAAAGCATTTGGAATGACACCAAATATCTATAGACAGGTATCTCTATGTGCATATGGAGAGTTGATATTCAAATGTGTGTTAAATTTTGTTTCCTTAAAAATAATTTTCTTTTATCTGGGGCGCTTGGATGGTTCAGTTGGTTAAGTTTCCAACTCTTGATTTTGGCTCAGGTCATGATCTCAGGGTTCATGGGATGGAGCCCAATGGCAGGCTCCATACTGAGCGTGGATTATGATTAAGATCCTCTCTCTCTCCGGGCACCTAGGGCGGCTCTGTTGGTTAAGCGTCCAACTTTGGCTCAGTTCATGATCTCACTGTTCATGAATTCAAGCCCCGAGTCAGGCTCTGTGCTGACAGTTTGGAGCCTGAGTTGTCAGATTCTGTGTCTCCCTCTCTCTGCCCCTCCTGCTTGCTGTCTGTCTGTCTGTCTGTCTCTCTCTCTCTCTTTCTAAGATAAACACTAAAAAAAAAAATTCTCTCTCTCCCCCTCCCTCTGCCCCTCTCCCCCAATCACTTTCTCTCAAAAAAATAATAATTTTATTTCATCCTACTTTATTCTAGTCTATGTTTTTAATGTTTATTTATGTTTGAGAGGGAGGGGGCAAGCAGGGGAGGGGCAGAGAGCGAGGGAGACACAGAAACAGAAGCAGGCTCCGGGCTCCGAGCTGTCAGCACAGATCCCTATGTTGGGCCCAAACCCACGAATTGTGAGATCGTGACCTAAGCCAAAGTTGGGCACTTAACTGACTGAGCCACCCAGGCACCCCTCTAGTGTATTTTAAACTTCAACCATCATCATTTTCCCTTCTTTGCTCCAATGTATCTCATCTAATATATTTCAACATACATATACAAGCCAAACTCAAATTGGTGTACTTGAACCCATAATATGTATTTGTATGCCCTCTTATTGTGTATGTATATACATTCCAGACAAACTCTTACTAATTTTATCACATTGGGCCAGTCTTAAAATGGAGAGACTGCTTCCTATATTACACTGTTTCACACATATATTCTAGAAAGGTCACCTATGAGAAAGTTTGTATTCATTTTTGGAATCATGAAATTAATATTTAGACTCCTTACTGGATGAATTTAACCTCACAAAATCCTTGGTCTTACACAACTTTATGATTTTTCCTCTGATTATATACAAGATTAATTTTGGAATAAATGTTTGACACCTAGAAGAGCTGTCTATGAGAAGATCTGAGTTGGGGGACATGAATTCAATGCCAAATCTGTTACTTAAATCACAGAAATCCAAGAGTAGAGTTTCCAGACCGTAGTTAAATCTTGCCTTGTGGGATCATGTACCAGGGCCAGAGTTGACCATAATGCTCTCTGTGGCTGCTGCAACACAATGGAATTGGACTAGAGTACTGGAATGAACTCAGCACTGTTTTCACCCAAAATTAAAAGGCTTTTAAGGGTTAATGTGTGGAGGGGCGCCTGGGTGGCTCAGTCAGTTAAGTGTCCAACTTCGGCTCAGGTCATGATCTCGGGGTTCTCGAGTCCGAGCCCCGTGTCAGGCTCTGTGCTGACAGCTCAGAGCCTGGAGCTGTTCCAGACTCTGTGTCTCCCTCTCTCTCTGCCCCTCCCCTCCTCATGCTCTGCCTCTCGCTCTCAAAATTAAACATTAAAAAAAAAAAAAAAAGAGTTCATGAGTGGAGAGTCCTGACATGTGCAGCTGGAGGCAACGTGGCCAACGGATCAAAGCAGACAACAATTTGGAAATCTTTCTACCCACCCTGTAATTGTGCAGAGACACTCCATCCTGCCGCTTTTAACATACGTGTATCTTATCTCCACTTTGGTACCAAAAGTTCCTCAAAACCGGTATTTACTCATTTTTGTATCTGCCCCTGAATCAATTCTATGCAGAACATACAACAGGTAGCTGCAGTAGCATCTGAGTAAAGGCGTCGTGGTACACTAGCATTTAACACTGAGCACACTGTGGATGCCTACCGAGTACCCACTGTACGAAACGAGAGCCATGTGAGGAAGGAGGTGTGACGTGTATAATGGACGAGTCACTTAAAACCTAGATATTCAAAGTCATGGACAAGGTCGAGGCCAGCGTTAGTCTCTGACCCCTCTGATCTGCCGTGTGAGGACCCTGGGACTGCTTAGGCTCAAATCTCCTTGCTTGTGATGCTAATAGGACCAGTGCTAATCTATAGCTAAGAAGGCTGTAATAATGATCAAGAAGAAGATAACACATGTAAAATGCTCAGCTATTCCCATATATTAGCACCTAATGAATGTGGGACATGCAATAAGCACCTAATAAATGTTATTTAATGTTTTTGTTGCATATAAATTTAAAGTACTTTTGTATTTTGAAATGATGCCTGTAATAAAAGATAAAACAATGGAAAAAGTAATACTCATTGTGAAACTATGGCTCAAACTTCATTCCGTAAAACAAATGCTTTTTAAATGTAGTGGCCTGTAATAAAGTGAAAAGGAATTAGTTAAATTAGAACAATTTATTCCTTTACTCATATTTCCAATCTCCAACTCTATTGCACATTGTATCACTGCAGCGTTTAATGTAATAATAAAAATAATAGAATACTCATAAAGTGACACATTAATAGTCCTATCTGATTTCTAGAGAGACCAAGCTTTTTGGAAATTTCCTTTTCAGTTTTCTCAACCATTACTGCATTCCACAGTCTCAGTTAATCACTCTGTACAAGGAGAAGAAACGCAACCACGGGCGTGTAGGAACCACTCCTCTATTCAAGGCGCATTCAAGTATTTATTCACTTGACTCCTCAAATAGCATTTTTCCTATCCTGACTTGGTTCCTAAGGTCTAAAGGCCTTAGATCTGACATCCTAAGACCTATCCTTATAACTTCACACTTATCATCTGCATAATGCTAAGGCAATGGCTCTGTTTCCATGTTTGTAAAATTAAGATGCAGATCAGAACACACTTCAGGTCTAGATGCAAAGTCAAATGAGGAGGTGCTGTAAAAGGTCAACTTCTAGTCACACAGTAGTTATTTGTATGCATGCATATATACAGTACGGATTGTGAAAATTTAGAATATATGATCGACTCCTACTTCTCCGCATCTCACGTACATTTGCACAAAATACTAGTAAAATTGGGTTTAATGAACTAATGTGACAAGCAAAAAAGGAAAATAGTTGGAACTAGAATAAGAGAACTGGGCTTATGGTTGTTTGTTTCTGAAACAAGATTTTGGAAACCAGGAGAGTTCTGACGGACTAATAATTTTTAATAGCTTGTTTTATTTAATAGAAAAATAACAATAGCTGGTATTTGTGGACACTGTAATGAGAGATTCATGTGTTATGTGCATAATCTAATTTATTATCAAAATAATCCAGTAGAGTGTACAACACCATGAAACCCATAATCATGAGCCCATATCAGGTTTAATAGCTAAGGTTCAGAGTGTTTAATTTTTTAATTTTTTAAAATATTTATCTTTGAGAGAGAGACAGAGAGGGAGAGACAGAGAGAGAGAGAGAGAGAGAGAGAGAGAGAGAGAGAGAGAGACAGTGCACCGGCAAGGGAGGGGCAGAGAGAGAGGGAGACACAGAATCTGAAGCAGGCTCCGGGCTCTGAGCTGTCGGCACAGAGCCCAGCACAGGGCTCGAGCCCACAAACCGTGAGATTGTGACCTGAGCCGAAACTGGACGCTTAACTGACTGAGCCACCCAGGCGCCCCTCAGAGTGTTTATTTAAATTGCCCAAAAGTGCACTTGATAAATTTTCACTTCAAACGTTGGGCTCTGTGGCTACAAAATCCATGCTTATCACTATTATGATTTCCCACATCAGTAACTATTTCTTGTCAAGTGACAAGGTGCACTATTGGGTGATCCTAACAGCTTTCTGAATAACACTTTCTCCAGCTCAGTCAGGAAATTTAGGTGTGTTACAAACACAGCTCTTTCTCTGGACTAGTGAACTCATTACACAAAATGACCCCATACGATGTCTGGGCATCTCTAATTCTCCTGTCTTACTCTTTCACCTTCTACTTCTGAACCAACATCTCCATCAGTTGTCATGTCGGTCGTGAGAATGTATTTCCATAACCACATTGAGGCCTCTGCCCAATAGAACCTTACTGTGCCAATGTCTCCCTCATGGTAGTTACAAGGCACCAGAGAATAGAGAGAAGGAAAACTATTACTTTTTTTTTCCTGTAAAACGTGTGTGTGTTTCTTTTCGAAGAAGGCGTATGTCTTGTATTACTAAAATTAATTGGCAGGTTTACTGAAAAGCAGAACCAACAGATGTGTGTAAACATTATAAATCACATTAAAAGTGTTCAAATCAACCTGTTTATTTCATTTCATAGCATTACAAGTCAAACTCCCCATAAAGCTGTCCAAATTGTATCTACATTCACACATACTTCATAATCCGACACTCAAACAGAAAGAGTCGTGTTTCTGGGACTTCAAAGACATTAAAAGGTAAACAACTGATAAAAAAAAATAGGCTATTTTTCACAAAGGGCTGTTGGCTTGAATATTTTTCATGTTTTGCTGGAACAAGACAGGATATTAAATATTCTAACTTTCATGCATTTCAGATGACGTAGTCCAGAATCAACTGAGAAAGCATTTGATCAGACCACGTGCAAGTAATAGTTCTTATCTTACAAGATTGTTGGATTCAAGTAGGACGACACTCTGAGAAAGCCCCAAACTCGTACACCACGAATGACAGTGGGCACCTCGAACATGTATGGTGAGGATATCAGTACAGACTCCGTCAGAAAGGAAGGACTCCTGGGGCACCTGGGTGGCTCAGTCACTTAAGCATCCAACTTTGGCTCAGGTCATGATCTCACAGTTCATGACTTTGAGCTCCACATCGGGCTCTGTGCTGACACCTCAGAGCCTGGAACCTGCTTTGGATTCTGTCTCTCTGTCTCTCTCTCTCTCTCTCCCTCTCCCCCATTTGTGCACTAGCTCGCGTGCGCACTCTTGCCCTCTCTCTCTCTCAAAAACAAACATTAAAATAAAAGAAAGGAAGGGCTCCATCAGAGATTCTTTTTGACTCTTTCTAGGACATGACGCACAGGTAATCCATCTAGGAACTGCTAAAATAAAATTGTTTAGGTGACTGGACTTATTCTTTAAAAGAACTTAATGGATTGATTTTTCCGATTACCTAATATTCTCTAGAGAAATGCATTGTCTGCTTCCGCTTTCAGCCATGGTTGTGATGCATCCATACCATGTTTCCGAGCCCCCACATGCACCCTGATCACCATCCGTGTGTGTGTGTGTGTGTGTGTGTGCACACGCACGCTAAAGCATACGATCTCTACCATGCAGCTAAGGAAAAATTAGGGTCAGTGCCATCTGGTTAATAACTGCCTAGTTGCTGTGTCTCTCTAACTAAAATGGAGACTTTTCCACTGAGTGGATACCAAGTAATATTAAAATAAAACCTAGGGTGCCTGGGTGGTTCAGTCGGTTCAGTGTCTGACTCTTCATTTCAGCTCAGGTCATGATCTCATGGTTCATGAGATGGAGTTCTACATCGGACTCTGTGCTAACAGTGTGGATCCTGCTTGCGATATATTCATTCATTCTCTCTCTCTCTCTCTCTCTCTCTCTCTCTTCCTCCCTCCCTCCCTTCCCCCTCCCACTCATGGGCATGGGCACGTGCACTCTCTCTGTCTCTCAAAACACAGAAGCATTAAAAAAAATAAATAATGAAACACGATAGTATCAGAAGAAGCATAATCTTCTCTACATGGTACTTTGATCAAAGGCCTGGGATGTCAAAAGCAAATCAAGCATAACGCAGCAGTTTTCATTTACCTCAGATTCTCTTCATCAACAAAGCTTTATGGTAATTTTCATAGTACCGACTTACACGCATGAAGCAAATGGAAACAAAGATGTTTCAGTTGTGAGTGAAAATAACAAAGGTGCTAAATCGTTCTCACTTGAGACATCACAAGCACAGTGCTTATTTTTGGATGACTTTCTAACAGGCTCTGGAATCATTCTTACACTAAACAGAAATTTTAAAAATATCTTAAGATGTGTTTCCTTCATCTTCAGTCCTATCCCTGTGCACCAACAGCAAAGCATCTGGACAAAAGTAAAAATAATCTTGGGGCGCCTGGGTGGCGCAGTCGGTTAAGCGTCCGACTTCAGCCAGGTCACGATCTCGCGGTCCGGGAGTTCGAGCCCCGCGTCGGGCTCTGGGCTGATGGCTCGGAGCCTGGAGCCTGTTTCCGATTCTGTGTCTCCCTCTCTCTCTGCCCCTCCCCCGTTCATGCTCTGTCTCTCTCTGTCCCAAAATAAATTAAAAAAAAAAAAAAAGTTGAAAATCCTTACTCTCGGGGCGCCTGGGTGGCTCAGTCGGTTAAGCCTCCGACTTCAGCTCAGGTCACGATCTCACGGTCCGTGAGTTCGAGCCCCGTGTCGGGCTCTGGGCTGATGGCTCGGAGCCTGGAGCCTGTTTCCGATTCTGTGTCTCCCTCTCTCTCTGCCCCTCCCCCGTTCATGCTCTGTCTCTCTCTGTCCCAAAAATAAATAAAAACGTTGAAAAAAAATTAAAAAAAAAAAAAAAGTAAAAATAATCAGCAAGCTAATTGGAAGGGGTGTCCGTCCACAGGAAGCTTGCCAACAGGAAGCGCATCTATTGATACAATCATGAGACATCAAACCATCAAAATCTCAAAGTGAAGTCAAATCATGTCACCCTCCTGGTTTCTTGCTGTATTCCGATAAATTCAAATGCCTTGCCTGGTTCTAAACGCCCCTGTCACACGGACCTCCTCCCCACCACCTAAGCCCCCCCTCCCCTCACTGGCACTGGCCACAGGGGCCTGACCTGTCCTTCACATATGCCCACTTCCTTTTCCCCTGGAGCAGAAGGTCCCCTGCTCCTTTCCAGGCTGGGAACTCTCCCAGAGAGTTGTTAAATAAGGGAAGTAAAAACTAGTAAATTCTGGAGCCCCTGGGTGGCTAAGTCGGTCAAACCATCAGCATCCAACTCTTGACTTCGGCTCAGTCATGATCTCACGGTTGGGGAGTTCGAGCCCCACGTTGGGCTCTGCACGGACAGCCTGGAGCCTGCTTGGGATTCTCCCTCTCTCTGTGCCCTTCCCCCTGCTCGTGTTCTCTCTCTCTCTCCCTCAAAATAAATAAATAAACTTTCAAGAAACTAGTAAATTTGTAGCCTGTGGCTAATAATTCAAGCCCACTTAAGATGTTTAAATCAGTTTATAGTTCATGTTCTTTACAGTCTCTTCCTGCTTCAGCCTCCCCTTCTTAATCTTTAAAATTCTCTGGATTTGTCTGGAGCGCGTATTATTTCAGGTTTTAAGAAGAACATGACCAAATCAAGGTTAAAAATAATCCTCTTGTGATGGCTATTCAATTTCTGTTACTATCGGTGATCAATGTTGGGCGGGAGGGAGAGGTCACTTTATACAGATGAATCTTTTATCCAAAAACAGTATTTCTCCTGATTTATCCATTTTCACTTACATTTTTCAGGAAAGGTCCTTTGTTTGTTTATATGCCATTTGCTTATCACAAAACCACCACTTTATTTTTTAGAAATTTTCTTAAGAAATCAGCTTCTCTCTGATTTGTCCTTTAATGTTCCTTTAATACGAAAAGCACCATTTTCATCTTTAACTAAATCATTAATCGTTGAATGAATCAGTTCTGTTCTTCCCCATTGTAATTAACTGTGATTATTTTTTTTTTACTAAATTTTTATTTTTTCTTTTGAGATAGAGTTATTTTCTAAGTCCTTTATGTGAATACAAATATATTTTATTTTGAATCTTATTCATTTTAATTTTTTTTGAGAGAGAGAGTGCAGGTTTGTGAGAGAGGGGAGGGACAGAAAGAGGGAGGGAGGGGGAGGGGGAGGGGGAGGGAGAGGGGGAGGGAGAGGGGGAGAGGGAGAGGGGAGAGGGAGAGGAGAGGGAGAGGAGAGGGACAGGGAGAGGGAGAGGGAGAGGGAGAGGGAGAGGGAGAGGGGGAGGGAGGGGGAGGGGGAGGGGGAGGGGGAGGGGGAGGGGGAGGGGGAGGGGGAGGGAGAGGGACAGGGAGAGGGAGAGGGAGAGGGACAGGGAGAGGGACAGGGAGAGGGACAGGGACAGGGACAAGGACAGGGAGAGGGAGAAAGAGACCTTAAGCAGGCTGCATGCTCAGCACAGAGCCGGAAGTGGGACTTGATCCCATGACAGTGAGAGCATGACCTGAGCTGATATCAAAAGTTGGACATTCAACCAAGTGAACAACCCAGGCACCCCTAATATTATCTTTAAAATAGAGATGGTTCTGGGGGTGCCTGGGTGGCTCACTCGGTTGAGCCTCCAACTCACTTCAGGTCATGATCTCACAGTTCGTGGGTTTGAGCCCCACATCAGGCTCTGCACTGACAGCTCAGAGCCTAGAGCCTGCTTCAGATTCTGTGTCTCCCTTTCTCTCTGCCCCTGCCCTGCTCGTGCTCTGTCTCTCTCAAAATAAATAAACATTTTTTTTAATTTTTTTTTCAACGTTTTTATTTATTTTTGGGACAGAGAGAGACAGAGCACGAACGGGGGAGGGGCAGAGAGAGAGGGAGACACAGAATCGAAACAGGCTCCAGGCTCTGAGCCATCAGCCCAGAGCCTGACGCGGGGCTCGAACTCCCGGACCGCGAGATCGTGACCTGGCTGAAGTCGGACGCTCAACCGACTGCGCCACCCAGGCGCCCCATAAATAAACATTTTTTAAAAAATTTAAAATACAGATGTTTCTGTTTAGAGATTGCACTGAACGTGAATTTGATATGCAGTGTTCTTGTATCCCAATTTATACATCTTATAGTATCCTTCTTTTGATTCTTTTTTCTCAAAACTCAATTCCATTTAATTTTTATATATTATCTGCGTTTGTTTATAATTATTTATAAGTTTATTTTTTATTTTATCATTTTTTTGTGCGTGTGATTAACATTTTGAACATCTGATGGTGGATAAGAAGGTAAAATCACAAGGGGCACCTGGGTGGCTCTTTGTATTGAGCTTCTGGCTCTCGATTTCGGTTCAGGTCACGATCTCAAGGTTCATGGGATCGAGCCCTGTGGTGGGCTCTACGCTGACAACATGGGCCCGTTTGGGATTCTCTCTCTCTCTCCCTTTCTCTGTGACTACCCCACTTCCGTGTTCTCTCTCTCTCTCTCTCTCTCTCTCTCTCAAAATAAATAAATAAACTTTAAAAGATTTTTTAAAAAAGGAGGCACCATCACTATAGAATAAAGGTGGGTGGGTGTGCACAGGATGTAAAATGGCACATTGCCCATTGTCTCAGCATTTGGGGGCAGATCTTCTGAGGACAAATGGGAAGTACCAATATCCAGAGAGATGCTAAATAAATACATGTAGAACGCAGTAAAGGATAGGAAACTGGTCCAGCCACCACTATGCCATTCTGATCAAGTGAAAAGGTGTTTCCAATTTAACCCCTCAGAGAGACTGGTGTAGGATTTTTCTACTGTTGCCATAATACATTATCGTCGGGAGAGCAGCTTAAAACGACACTGGACTATCTTAGAGTCTTCTAGGGTAGAAGTCTGGCACAGTTCTCACTTGTGCTAAATTCAAAGTGTTAGAAGGGCTGCATTCGTTTTTGGAGGCTCTCGCAGGGAAGAGCAATGTCCTTGAGGTGCCCAGCTTCTAGAGGTCACCCAGGTTTTCCTTGGTTTATAGCCTCCTCCCTCTACCTTCAAGTCAAAGTCAGCAAGGACAGGTCAAGACCATTTTACACTTCACCCTTCTCTTTCCTTTTCTGTCATCTCTCTCTGATAGCAGCCAGGAAAGGTTCTCTGCTTTTAAGGACTCATATGGGCCCACCTGATGATACTCCAGGACAGATGCCTCATCTCAATATCTGTATCTTTAGTCACATCCACAAAGTCCCTTTGGCCTTATAAGGTAAGGTATTCAACATCTCTACACTTGAATGTCTTTAGCCTTGTGTACCGGGTGTGGTATGAGACAAAGAATGTTTTTCACACTCCAAGTAACTCATTGATCCAGGTGGTCCATATTCTCATTGGAGTAAAAAGCATAAATTCTTAGGAGAGTCAAAATTATGACCTTAACAGTGTGGGCCAACATAGACATAGAAATCTGTTTATGCCTTTCACTTGGAGAAAGCTAAGGTAGGGAAGGAGGCTGAGGTAGCCTATAATGACATGAGAAGGTGGAGACAGCTACTGGGAAGATGTATCTCAACCCACGAAGGTTGTGTTGTTCAACCCCTAAAGGAACCATGAATGTTCTTTTGGTCTTTTAGACACTGGAGAATGTAGGCAGATACCAAGCACATTGCTAGGGGTCTCCCCCAGGGTACTGTTGGCAGGAGTCAGGGCACTGGTATCGAATAGCCTCAGGGACATAATGCAAGAGGATGGGGAGTGGAGGCTATCACAAAAGTCAGCTGGCTAGTGAAGAATCCAGATAAAATGCGGAAGTGATGTCCCTAGGGAATATTCAAATTACCCTCAACTGCACTGCAAGAAATAGTAGGCATGTGGACATTCACCATAAGAGAGGCACCAGTAGCCAGACAGGAGCAGGACTTGCATTCTCCTCCTCTTCTCCCATTCCTGTGGCCAGAGCAAGGAGGTTCAAAATCAAAATAGTAATGACTACAGAGAGAGAGAGAGAAAGAAATGAAGGAAGGAAGAAAGAGAAAGAGAGAGAGAGAACGAGAGAAAGAAAGAAAGAAAGAAAGAAAGAAAGAAAGAAAGAAAGAAAAGAAAAGAAAAGAAAAGAAAAGAAAAGAAAGAAGAAAGCAAGCAAGGGAGCTGGCGGGTAGAGAAGGGAAGGGAGAAGGGGGAGAGGGGAGAGGGGAGGGGAGAGGGGAGAGGGGAGGGGAGAGGGGGGAGGGGAGGGGAGGGGAGGGGAGGGGAGGGGAGGGGAGGGGAGAGGAGAGGAGAGGAGAGGAGAGGAGAGGAGAGGAGAGGAGAGGAGAGGAGAGGAGAGGAGAGGAGAGGAGAGGAGAGAGGCGGAAGGAATCATGACTGGATTTCCACAATTGACTTCTGGGCCATGGATGAGGTCTGCAGTGGAGGAAGAAGAGAATCAATACTAAATGCACGATGGAAGTTTTAAATTAGGTTGGATGGGTTTATGAACACCCAAAAGATAGTTTTAATTATCAAAACTGAAACTGTTGTGACAGCTGAAAATTATCAGAAATCCATGGGCTCTCTGGATATATACATATTGTCAAATTACTCACAAGGAAAATCAGAGCAAGTTCGGAAGGAGTTATGGATAAAAGGTCTATCATTTTCCTGTTTATATACACCACTGAATTCAGTTACTTAATAATCTGGTTACCACTGTACCAAACATATTAATTAAAATCAGATCATTCCAATCTTTGTGTAAAATTATTTATATACCTAAAGTATGTTATATAATGACATTGATGTCTAAATTAATGGATATATATGTATATGAATATCCATTATATTACCTGTCAAGAAATCTATTATTTGTTAGCTTTACCTATTAATACTCAAATATTCTTAAATTATATGTAAATCCAACAAATATGCAAGCCATCAAAAGTGTACTTTTGAGGGGATAGGTTCAGTATGTTTTCTCCTCTTTGTATTCTTAAAGAAGAAGCTGGAAGATGTTTCCCACAAGCATTACTAAAGATCATAAAAGTTCTGATTCAATTTACTTGTCTAGAATTACATCAGGATAAAAGTCTGAGGAATAATTATTCCACTGTACTTAAGTTCACGGTAATCACTGTCATATTTTGAAGTATAATTTAGCACGGTTTTGGATAAAATCTATTTCAAAAATTTGTTCTCTAAATATTTGTACAGCCCATATGAGAAAATAAGCATATATGAGAATTTAAGCTCTTTTTGCTTGCATCACACTATGATCAAGAAAACGTGATGGGTAAATAAGACACATAAAGTTCCTTATCCGTACTCAAAAGGTTGCACCATCCAACAATGGAGGTCCCCCTCCCCATCTTACCCCTAAGGCTGCCCATTCTGATCTAAGAGTTCACCTATACCTCTGCCTCTGGACATAGTCACCACTGAGTGAACCCACACCTGCCCCAAATGCACAGTGTGATGGGGCAGTCAGGCCTCAGAGGCTACAGCCATGAGAAAGAGGAATGTAAGAAGTCACAGACCAGGAAGAACTTTCTAAAGGCCGACTGAAAGGTCTTAGGGACTCTCTGAAGATGGGCAGGACATTTAATTTCCAGACATCCGTAACGGAGGCAAGACTAGGTCGCTCTTATGTAGAAAAATAAAATACGTTATATATCTCACAATAAAAGCTTGATTTTTTAGATGGCTGTAATATATCAATATCCATTTCCTGATTTTGGTGGCGTTTTGGTGGTTACATGTAAGAATGTACTTGTTCATAGGAAATACCCTCTAAAGCATCCCAGGGTTGGGGCGACTGGGGGGCTCAGTGGTGTTAAGCACCTGACTTTGGCTCAGGTTGACCTCACCATTCGTGAGTTTGAGTCCTGTGTCAAGCCTCTGTGCTGTCAGTGCGAAACCTGCTTCAGATCCTCTGTCTCCCTCTCTCTCTGTCCCTCCCCTGCTCTTTTTTTGCTCTCTCAACAATCAATAAACATTTCAAGTATCTGAGGGTAAAAGGATATACTGTGACAACTTCTCGAATGGTTCAGAAATAATGTTCCTTTTATTATTCTAGCTAATTTTAGATCATTGACAAAATTAAAGATTTTACCAACCAAAAAGAAAGTTACTCTCTCGGGTGGTTAAAACATTTCTTGGGGTCCC
The DNA here is from genome assembly GCF_022079265.1 of Lynx rufus. Classification (NCBI taxonomy): domain Eukaryota; kingdom Metazoa; phylum Chordata; class Mammalia; order Carnivora; family Felidae; genus Lynx; species Lynx rufus. The sequence continues at coordinate 2,593,264 of NW_025814840.1, read as the reverse complement.
ACGTAATATACATGAGCAAATTGCTTGGGTGTTAATCCCATTAAAATACACTTATGAAAATACTGCAAATCACTTTAGATGGTATCATAAGATTTTAGATGAGCACATTTCTCTTCTCTGAGTTTTAGTGTCCTCTTTTACAAAGCCATAGAATATTCCATCAATCATTTGTTCACATATAAAATCATATACTCCTTTGACATCCTAAATCCATAGGCAGAGACAATTATTAGGACTCCCAAAGGGAATCGGCTGATCTATGCCTTAAAGACACCTCGAGAGGAAGAATGAATATGTGAGCAAATAAAGGGAGAGAAGCAGGAAATATCAGATGCTTGGCGGACAAAATAATTAGTCTGAGACATCCCAAGTTGTCAAGGGCTATTTTTAGTGAGAGGCAAGTGGAGACAGGTGGACAGGCATTGTTTATGCAGAACGTACAGACCGCCAACAGGAAACTGTTTTAGTCCTGGGACGACATTTTTTTCCTGCTGGGGGTAGGCTTGTCCCGATCACTGCTGCCACAGAGCAGTTCGAGCCCGTGACGGTAACCAGGTAACGGCTCTTACAGGGAAAAGCCAGAGTAAATTTTCAATCCCGCAATGGAAGAACCAGAAGACACTGATCATTATGCTGGAAACGTAAGTAGATCACAACAGGATATCTGAGCCCTAGACATCAGAACACCCAGTCTATCAGTTCAGAAAGACCTCATAGTTGCAAAAAAATTTTTTTGACAAATTCAGGGAGGAATTTCACTTGCCATGTTTAATTTTTAAAATCTAATAAGGAACATGTGTTACATAGATTAAACTCAGGAAATGTATGTATATGAGCTATTTCAGCTCACTGTAATGATGTTTCATTATTATTACACAAATAGTAAATGATTTGACATTAACTGGTAAAACCACTACGGGAGCATACATTAAAAATGCTTTTGTGAGGGGCGCCTGAGTGGCTCAGTCGGTTAAGCCTCCAACTTCAGCTCAGGTCACGATCTCACGGACCGTGAGTTCGAGCCCCGTGTCGGGCTCTGGGCTGATGGCTCAGAGCCTGGAGCCTGCTTCCGGTTCTGTGTCTCCCTCTCTCTCTGCCCCTCCCCCATTCATGCTCTGTCTCTCTCTGTTTCAAAAATAAATAAACGTTGAAAAAAATTAAAAAAAAATGCTTTTGTGTAGATGGTGAGATACTCAAGAAGATTGCCACAAAACAAGAATATGGTAAAAACTAGAATTTACATGCATATATGTACAAATATACATGACATATGCATCTATATTTACATATACATTATATTATATGCTTAGGGTTATATGAGTCTATATATGTTTAATACATAATAAAAACATACACAATTTAAAGGATGTACCTATAAATGTAGAATATATTGACCAAAAGAACTCTAAAGGTTTTTACATCCAATTTCCTAAAAAGGATCACTTTCCATTTAGAAGTCAACTCATTAATATTCACATCAATGTGAATTTTAAATATTTAGAAACTAAAACAAGTATTTTTGAATTTGTATGCAAACCTTACACCATTTACTCAGCTGATGTTTTGGGGAAATATACATTTTGGGAGAAATCAGAATTCTTCAATGGGGAAAAATGTTATTTTGTTCTGATTAGATATTTATCCTGGGGAAATTTAAGTGAAGAGGTTAAGAAATTTGAGTAAGATTATATGATTGAAATTTCAATTTTCCTCACATCTTTTTATGCTGTCCAGTAACAGGGTCCTTCACGAAGCCAAAGATTCTCTTTATTTGCTAAGGTTGGAATGTTCAAGTAGTAAAGTATATTATTTTGCAACTAGAATCAATAGAATAGAAACTCGAATCTAGTTCAAAAAATAATGTATGACAAAGAAACAGATGCAGTCCTCAGAGAGTTCAAACCAACTTGTCATTTTATAACTTCAGCAATAACTTAAATGACCTTAACTGCCCTAATAAATAAAACTAAAAGAGACAAAACAATATTACTTTGTCTTCTTAGAATCTGCCTAAAGTGATGTACCACACTGATTTTTTCCAAGTGTCCATCAAAAGTTCCGATGAAACACAAAAGCAAAAATGGAACTACAATCTGAAGTTTGAAATGAATCCTGGGGCTAGGCTTACTCTGCCTTTCTCCAGGATGGAGAACATTCATTAAAATAAACAAACCCTGCCCCTTATGTAGAGTCAGAAGAGTTTAGATCATTCCAAATTAAAAGTAACGAGGACTCCACTGCCTTGCTGAGTTTCTTGAAAGTAATAGAGCATTTGGAGAAAACCTTTGGAAACCAAAGTTATTTCACTGTAGAGTCTGCAGACTGAAACTATAAGCGGAGCTCTGGTCTGTACCTTCATGATCAAGTCTTTAGCTCATGGAGAAAGAACGCCCCATGTCTTTCCAAGAGGTCTGTTCTCTGCACGGATATTTCTTCAGAAAGATGATGTTATCATTGCTGGCTATCTACAAATAATGATCTCTTCTTTTTTTCTTTTTTTTTTTTACAACTCCAGAAGTAATTGTTGAAACTTTTAGCTAACTCTTATCAATGGGGGTGGGGGGTAGTAAATGCTACATTTAGAGGATAAAATTCTAAGAATGAATTTAATTGCTGTTAAAGACATAAAAATCATAGACTATTGCTTTAAGAAAAATAACCAGTATTTCCAGAAGCAGGTTATGCAAGTAATGCTGAGGTCTACAATATTCTGAATACGTTGGTCTAATTAATTTGAATATAAAAAAAAATGAATCTTTCACTGGCGGCCACAAAAAAGCATCAAGCTCTTAAATTTTCTGCCAGTTACTGGAGTCCAGCTTACACAAAATACAAGAAGTGCAATACTCATTTCAGCAGAGAGTAGAGGTTTTGGGAAAATTTCGGCAACAATAAAGTCCTATTTTTTTGGCTGCCATTTAACAAAAAAGGATGATGTCTTAGGCTCAAATCTTCCCGGAAGCTAGCAGAGAAGAGGGGGCTAGGATCCACCCCCCCCCCAGATGGTGCCCTGGAGCTAAATCTGTATTTAACCAGAGTAAAGCTGTGTGACTGTGGGTAGCAGCTTCGAGGGCATGTTTAAGTGAGACAGACGACCCTTCCAGGAGCTGCAGGAGAGGAGAAGCAACCCCTTTAAGGAGAGATCTTTGTTTGATGTGGTCATTCCATTATCACATTTAGCTCTTTGACCTTACACACTCCTGCACCTACATTTCAGCAAAAACACAATGTGGGGGCGCCTGGGTGGCTCAGTGGGTTAAGCGGCCGACTTCGGCTCAGGTCATGATCTCGCGGTCTGTGAGTTCGAGCCCTGTGTCGGGCTCTGTGCTGACAGCTCGGAGCCTGGAGCCTGTTTCGGATTCTGTGTCTCCCTCTCTCTCTGGCCATCCCCCTCACATGCTCTGTCTCTGTCTCTCTCTCTCTCTCTCTTTCACAAATAAACAATTAGAAATCATTTTTTAATTCAGAATTGCACAAATCAAAAAGATCAGATTTAAAAGTATTCATCAGGGGCACCTGGGTGGCTCAGTGAGTTAAGCATCTGACTCTTGATTTCAGTTCAGGTCATGATCTTACAGTTCATTAGTTCAAGCCTTGCATCAGGATCTGTGCTGACCATGTGGAGTCTGCTCTGTCTCTGGCCCTGCTCTGCTCATTCTATCTCTCTCACACACAAAAATAAGAAAATAAACTTTAAAATAAATAAATAACATAAATTTATATTAATCAGAATACTGCCCAAGATAAAAAAAAAAAGAGCTAACATTAAGTTCTATCATAACAGGCTCGATTTTGGAGCTTTGGAAAATAAGCTTAATTTTATGTAAATCCTCATATGTGAATTTTTATAAGTGAGGATTTTTCAACTATTTGTTGCTTTTCTCTTATTATTAACGGTAAGTGAAAAAAACACAGGTTTATTTTGAAATAGATTCCAAAACTTCTTGATATTTTTTAAATTAACTTGAAAATGTCTGTCTACAAATCATTATTGCCCCTAAAGTAAAAGACACTCTCAGCAAAAAGAGCTTAAAGCAAGAGATCCTCTTAGAAGACCTTCCGCACCAAAAGCATCTACACAGCTTTCTAGAATAGAAGCCTCCTATGACTTTATTAATTGTGTACTTTTGACACAAAACACAATAATTGCAAGCGTTCAGACTTGCAACAACAAGCGTGAAAATGGAGGCATATTTTTGTGTGTCGCTATTAGGTAGACCGTGTATCGCGAGTGGAGTCGTTGAAAATCCCTCCTTGGTGTGACACTGGCACTGTGTCCGAGGCTACCTAACGGGCGTGTGACCCGGGCATCAGCTGGGAGCGTCCTGCCCCCTGCCCTGGGAAACCCCGTTCTGCAGTCCGTGCCAAGTCCTCCCCAGGACCCACTGTTTCTGGGGACACGAACACGCAGCCTAATCTGCTCGCAGGGCGACTTCAACTTCCGTCTGCCCTTTGCCAGTTGGCAAAGAAACCCCAGTATGTCTTTTGAGTTTGATCCCACTTTGTAAGAGCCGTGGGAACATCAGAGGGGGTCAGCTAGCAGACTGAACGTCCTCACTGCAGCAGCCCCCAGCTCCCCTCACCTCAAGCGCACAGTCACAACCCTCACACCCAGTGCACACGCCAAACACACGGGAGGCTCCCTGAGCCTTGCAGGGCACAGCATCCCTCCGACTCGGAAAGCATCCAGAACCAGAAAGAGCACCCTAACCTCTGCCCGTGGAAACATAACTAGAGGACTGTGCCATCTTCAAGGCTTCTTTGGTCAGGAGCAGAGACTTTAACCGAAGGGCCTGCACAACAGATGTGACGGGTGGGAAGCGGCTCAGAGATTGTGAGTCCAAACAACTGGGGCAGTGAGACGTGTGCATAACTACATAATGGCTTATGTATTATTATTAACGTTACTGTTTTACGAAAACATAACCTTTAGCTCGCCTAGATTCAGTGGCTCCAGTCTAATAAAATTCTTCAAAATAAGTAGGGTATGTTATTTGTTTGGTTATTCACCTCCACGATATTTCAATGTCATTTTTGAATGTCAGAGCATTCAAACAGCAGGGACTTCCTACGGTCCAATCCAATATGGAAACCAACCTTCCTTTATCTTCTAATCCCTAAATGTGCTTTTACGCGTCTGCTAATCTATCCGAGCGTTCCAAAGATTCTGTGCCCAAAGTGCGGAGAAGACGGAGGTGGAGGCATCAGGACAAGGCAAAGGTCAAGGGGATGATGGAGAAAGAACTGGCGGTGCACAGAGAGAAGTGATGCAGGTCAAATGCATGCTGCATTAACTCTACTGCCAGAACATCATGTCGAGCACATGCCCCCCCCCCCCCGGCACACCACGACAGCAGAAGGGAAAGGCAGGCCCCCCTTTATTCGATTCGGCATACTGTCACTGCGGTTACTCTGCCGGGAATCCAGCCTTCTACTGTATTCAGCAGAACCTGCAGCCAGTCCTACAAACCTTCAACAATATCCTTAGTTTTCAACAGGCAAAGAGCTACTAGCCTCTATTTGTCAACAGAAATGCCGGATGTTATGCCCTAAAGGCTAAATGAAAACAAGGGTCCTTGCAGTCATAGACCAATTACTGTGGCCTGGAGGAGCCATTGCCCAGGCTCAAAAATAAGCCTCTTGTGCTCTCATTTCCTAGGAGGTGTGAGCGGTTCAGCTGCATTCAGGCAGTGTCCTCACCTGAACCTCGATGTCCTGAGGGAAACAAAAAGTCTTTCCCACTATTCAGAGTCAAGAATCAGTGTGGAACAAACATCGGTACCTGACACCAGAAAGGGATTCTAGGGGGATAAAGGAGCCAATTTGCAAAGGTCTGTTAGGAAATAGAACCGAGCAAATGGAGAAAACCAAACTGAAACAGAGCAGGTATCAACGGATGAGGAAGTCATAAAATACCATGGCAGGTGTCATAAACGGGCTGCTCTGCAGAGGTCAATTTTTATTGTGTCTCATCTGTTAGGAAAAGTGTTCAGCTGAATTCAGGCCTAAGCAGGAACAGAAAATCACCCTGCAGTTTTCTCCAGTGCTTCCTAACGATGGAAAAAAAAAAAATACCTCGAGCAGTTTTCAGTTATGCAAATGTAGGGCCATTTTCCCAAGACTGTAACAAGAAATTCTATGTTTTAGTGGTTTTCCCCCAAAACAGAAGTTGACAGAAGAACCTAGGAAGATTGCAACCAAGAAAGGAAGGGATCAATCCCCTCGCTTCCATTTTGTGAGATTAGAAGCTGGGGCGTAGGGTCAGACAAACGCTGTTTTAAGCGAGACCAGAGCGCAGAGACACTGGACAGAGATTAGCTACAGGACTCAATCTGAGATGGAATGCTAAGTAGAAAAAGGTTAAACGAAAGTTCTGGGTTCTTTAGAAAGATGATCTGCCTCTGCCCCAGCCTCCTCGTCCTACCTTACATTCTATGAGGCAAATGGAAAGAGAGAAAGCTAGTCCCTGGGGCTTAGGGGCTCAGCCCCCTGGTGCCTCAAGAATCCATGCTCTAAAGCGGGACAGGGGTTCAATTTCCCTTACAGTGATTCCCAATCTCAACTGTAAATTAAAATCACCCTGGAGGGGGCATCCTAAAATCCCAGTGGCCAGGTTCGATGGACGTGGACCAGTGCTGTGGATATGGGACTCGGCAGCCAGGAGTCTTAAAAGTTTTTTAAAGCAATTTCAATGAAAGACAAGATTGATAATCACCTCCTTAGAATAGTCCTTCTCAAGGGGAGGATTGACAATGTCATGTTCTGATTTGAGGAAGAGGACAGCAGAGGTGGGGAAAGAGAGAATGAATATTTTGCTTTGTTTCAGGAACAAATGCACCTCTCACATGACTATGTGCAGTCAGCAAACAGACAGTTGGATATCGATAGTTGGATACAGGAATCTGGAATTCAAGGCAATGTGAAGGCTAGATATAAATTTAGTAACTTGGGGCTAGATATGGTGATCTAAAAAGATGATGGAAGTTAAGCAGGGGGCCCACCACTGAGACCTGGACCATTCCAACTTGGGGAGAATGGACACAGAAGGAGAGCTGAGGATGATGAGTCAGAAAGAGTAGATTGAGACAAACGAGAAAATTCAAAGGGTGCAGCAACACAGATATCAGAAGAAGAGTCTGTTTTGACACAGAGAGGAAATGCATGTGTCAAACATAAGATTGAGTAAAATACGAAGAGAGAAGTGATTGCTACATCTGGCAACACAGACATCATTGGAAACTTTGACAGAAACAACCCAGCAGAGAGATGGCTCTATCTAGAAGGCCAAGTCGAGTCAGAGAAGGACATGTCACATGAAGAAATGAAAACATGAAGGGGAACAGGATTTGTGAAGTCAGTGCACGTTTTCTCCTTAGAATGACCAGACCTTACATGAATGCAGATGGGAATGGTTCATCAGACAAGGAAAAGAGCCTCACGATGCAGGAGGATGTGGGAGGATGTGTGTTAAAAAGTGGCCCTTGAAAATACAAGGGACAAGTAATTGATTTGTATGTAAGTGTAGATATTCCTTGGTCTTTCCTTCTAATGATTGCAAAGGAGGGAGTCTGGAAACCTCAATGTAGTATAAAGTAAGACCATCACGAGAGGAGTGGGGGGGGGGGCTAAGAAACAGTAGAGGAAAGAATAAGACTTTAATTGTCACTTATGAGGCCAGTAAAGATATTGTAAAGACATATGAAACTGCTGGACCTTACTGAATGTGTGTGTGTCTCTTTAAATTTGAGTGATACTGGCTGGTGTGGTGGTGGGTTTTCTCTCCAAATGTTCTCAGATGCAAAAACATGGATATTTGGGTGTGACGAGGCAAGGGATTGTTCGTGAGTGTAAGTTCAGATGTTTCCAAAGCAGAGGTTTGATCTAAGGGATAGAAATCTTAAATCGCATAAGGAGAGATGTGCAGGAACAACGGGGATTATTGAGGGTAAAGACACAATTGCATAAATTATCTTAAGGTCTCAAATATGCTGGGGTTCAATATTAAAATAACCACAGATTGTTGAAGGACATGATATAGGACTGAGCAAGTAAATTAAGGATGGGGATAAATTCCTTTTGAATTAATGGAATCAGTTTATCGATGTATTAGCCACAGGCATGTTGAAATAAAAAAAGTCAATGATAGGAAAAAGTGGTGAAAATAAAGGGATAGTGTTGTGCTAAACTTATCCATGAATAAGTGGAAGGAATCACAGGAGTTTGGGGAATGATAACCATAAGGGTGTTGGTAGTGGAATAAACCTTAAGGCATGCACATAAAAAACGGTTTCTGGAAGAGAATAGGTGAAAAATACACAAACATACACAAGTACAGATGCTCAGACATTGGCATAAAATTATCAACTTGCAGAAAATTATAAGAAAATATCCAGAAAGGCACATAAAGATAAATAAATGCTCATCAAGAGTAAAATAATGAAACAAATGTTGATGAAATCATGCAAACAAATGATTTGTCACCGTTAAAAAATTACGCTTTTCTAGAATATTCTACAAAATGAGAAAATGCTCATGGCGTGGGGGTGTGGAAAAAGGCAGGATATCTATCTGCACAAATGTATATGGTTCTATTTTTGTAAAACACTCAATTTAAAAATATAAAAAATAAAAACACCTTGATTGTCAAATTAGACATAATTTCCCTGCTTTATGTCTCATATTATTGAAGTTATCTATAAACATGTATTGTATTTATAATATTTTTCAAAATAAAGAGTTTAAATTATGAAACCCCTTTAAAATAATATTAGAAACTAGCACATATTCATTCTTTTTAACATTTCAGTTTTCATTTTTCCTTTTAGAGACCTCGTCTTTTCTGGATTTGAATTTCACAATCTCATATCTATAATATAAAAGATACCACACAGTGAAAAAAATAATTAAGGATCGAAATTGTTCTTATGAAAGATGTTTCCCTGTTAACTGAACACTTGTTGTAAATATATGTGCTTGACCACATTTTATATCATTATAACCTATTGAAAAGAAAAAGCACTATCTATGGACAACTTTAAAAATCTCCGTGCCCTAGACCCTGAGGTGGCAGCTGAATGGCTCATATTTTATTTCAGGGGGGAAGAAGGCGGGGGGGGGGGCATCGAAGAGACATGACTAGGCTGGGCATCAACAGGAATGATGGTTGGCTCCATCCCACAGAAACACACACAGAGCAACATGAAACACGGCTGAACCTTCTTGCTGGGGGAATTATGGGAGGAACAGATAGTTCCTGATCTCCACCGGTCAACATCTCATTCAACAGATCGCTAACGCTCCTGAAACTCTAGGTATGTGCTTGGTAAGGCATCCCAAATGTGGGTTTCTCTTTTTGGCATCAACAGTTCTGGGGCAAGAGGAAAGAGGCACGGAGTCAGAACCGTGGGTAGGGACCACACAACATGCACCATAACAATGTCTAAGGGAAGAGACAGACGTGACAGGTGAACCGCCCAAATAATGGATCATGGTGGGCTTTTCTTTAATCCCTGATGATGTGGAGAAGAATCCTAACTGGGGACTGTTTCTAGCTACCATTTCTGAAGACAAATCCAAATTTGAAAATGATATATAAATATCCAAATAGACGTTTTATGAAAAATGTAAAATACTTTGAAACGGCTACTTCATATTCTGTATTTTCCCCAAAAGAACAAGGTATGGGATTACAGCATCTCTGCTGGACACAGATTATGTGATGTTCTGGAGCCCAACTAAGCTATGGTGGACATGTCACAATTCACAGGCTATGTGACAATAGAGTTTTAATGGTCTATAAAGATCTACAAAGTAAAGCGATTCACGATTTTGAATTATATAAAAAAATACAATTTCTGCATCAAAGCTGTTTTTATTTAATACAATAGGACTAAACTTTCACCATTACTAACATTGTGACCAAATAGGCACTTTTGACACTTCTATTCTCTTTCATCTGTGATGCTTTCCCCATACTGCCTGAACTGTCAATAGACATAAGCTATTTTCAACAGGACATCCCCATCTCCTCGATCAGAAGCTCCCCCTAACGTTGAGGGTGAAAATGTATTAAATATAAGGATTAAGTGGCTGGACCTCAAAGACCATTTGAAATAACAGGTGAAATAATTAAAAGAAGTTTCAGTACATTTGATCTGTTCTAAAATGACTAACGTGGCAAATCACCGATAAAACTTGACATACCTTAGATAGGACAGACTTCAACTACATCAATTTGCCGATGACAAAACAGGTTTACAGAGACTGAATGGCCAAAGGTAATATAGCACAACAGAAACTGAATTCCAGAAATAATTCTGATTTCCTCATGAAAATTTATTTTGATTAGGACTCCCGGTTTGCATGTGACACAAAATGGATGAAAAAAATCTGTGTCCCCAACAGAGAAGACAAACAAGAATGCCTTACCTAAGAAAGGTAATTATTGGCTCAAATGATCTCAGCCTCTAGAAGTGACTGCCTGCACTAACTTTAGGCACAGGTAGACCAGCTATTCGGAGTACCAGCCAATTTCTTAGTAGGAAACAGATGCCAAAATCAGATTCATGTACTTCAAAAAAATATTTTAATGAGGTGATTTAAAAGTATATTGAGGCTCCTGGGTGGCTCAGTCGGTTAAGCGTCTGACTTTGGCTCAGGTCATGATCTCACGGTCCGTGAGTTCGAGCCCCGCGTCGGGCTCTGTGCTGACAACTCAGAGCCTGGAGCCTGTTTCAGATTCTGTGTCTCCCTCTCTCTCTGACCCTCCCCTGTTCATGCTCTGTCTCTGTCTCAAAAATAAATAAAACATTAAAAAAAATAAAAGTATATATGTTAGGCAAGGTAGAGGAACCCACAAGAACTAATGTAATACATCATCACTACACCTAAGTTATGAAAAGTAATTGTTACTGGAATCCCAGAACACACAGAACATAGAAAGTTAGGACATTAGCTTGAGGGACGTGTGCCAGCCTTCCCCATGGAGTACTCAATTCAAAATACCCAGCCACATCTACTCCCTTCCTCTGTTCACCTGCAAAGTCTTCTTTCCACTTTCTAATACAAGGGGAAGACAGAGGGTATATAGATAAACCTCCTGAGCAGGGTTGAAAAGGTCATGAAGTCTACCTGGAGGCTCAGACAGAAGCTGGCCAGTGTTGGCCACCTTTCTTTTCTTCGGGATAAAAAAATCTATGTCCCCCACAGAGAAGACAAAATCTCCAGCTTGATCATATCTCATTCCACCCTTGAAAATTAAAACCTCATCTTTTTTTTTAATAGAATGACATGGAGGGAATGGAAGATGAGCATCACCATAGTTAATGAAGCTACAACCTGTGCTTCTGCAGCTTGTTAAAACGTTACATTGATAGGCAATTTCCATATCCCACCATGCATTTCCTGTTCTTCTTAACTTAGACTGGTACCTTGGCTAGAAGGTATTCTTTACCCAGCAGAGGGAGCCAAGTCTCAGTTCATACAATATGCTTGGAGGCTCTGTCTTTATTAAGGTGGAGTATTTCTCCATTGACCCAGACTTTTGGGCAAAGGAAGACAGGTTCTAGTGAAGCCCCTATATTCTAAACATAGTCATCTTTACCTCAATGTAGAAGAGCCAAATATCTCTTTCCTTTCCTGACACAACTCTGGATTGACTTCCATTGTGATCTCCCCATACCTTGACCCCCTCTTTTCTACTAGTCTGCCATTTCTCCTCTTGTACCATCACAAGATCTTCTTTTTTCCTCCTTCTACCCCTTTCTAAGTACATCCTTCTTACTTGACAACATCCCCTCCTAAAGTCTGTAAGGTAGGTAGAGGTGATAAACAGCTGATGATCTTTTTAGCTATAAACGTTGGCCAAGGTGAGAGGTGCACGATGAAAGAGTGTCAAAGTAGGACAGGATTCCTTAGAAGCTATCTGGAAGACCCTCTTGAACACTGATTGGTGAAGAATCCAATCCTGTAAACAGGAAAAGGAATGACTCCATCCACAACTTCGGTCACTGCTTAACACCTTCCAAAATTATTCAGTTCTTGATACAGAAAAACATACCACACCTGTCCTATCTTCCTTCTTTATTAGTGGCCCTAAATGTGGAGTGACAGATTTAGTTAGAAAGTAAAATATAAAAGAGCCAACTGATGACTCTGAATTATAAGACCTTGCTGAGGAAATAGAAGATACTTTGACTCAGAAATAAGAAAAATTACTGATGAAATAAATAGCTCTTCAGATTAAACAAATAGTTAAGTTCAAGACAAACAATAACAATATGTTTAAATACAGATACTTGCTGATATTGGAAATAAAAGGAACATTAGAAAAATACCTATCCTATTTTGGTTAGAAAAGGTATAATCTAAAACACAAAAGACAAAATTTATATAACATAGCATTCCTCCAAATAAACCTATCCACTATAGTTTTCCCACAATTGCCCTAAATATAAAAGGGAGACATATTCATGCAATTGCAAAAACAAAGTTTCCATTTCTAGTGGGTACTGGGGCCACATTCTCTACCATAAAGCTTAACATCTTTCTACCATGCCTTCCTCCTTTGGGCATAGAAGAAACCAAAAAAAATTAAATGGAAGGCATTTCAAAGTCTGTTTGATGCCTCTGTCTTAGCTGCTTTCTGTTTTCTTGGCACTAGTCAACACTCTTCACTCTTCACATGCTTTTCCATCATGGTTGTTTTCCATCATGGCTATTCCATTCTGGGAAATTAACTGAGACAAGATCCACCTTGTTAATGGGATAACACCATTAAATGTGGAGTTTCTGGAACTCCCAGAAGGGACTCACTGGTCTATAATTCAATGATGGCACCGATTAATTAACCACTACCTGATGCTTCCCCTTCTCAACATTTTGGATCTTAAATTTCCTCCCTATTGACCGTGTGCCAAATATATTTAAGAATTTGGACACATCCTAGAAGCTGAACCAATTCAGCAGGATCTGCCCTTACCATAATTATCTCAAAACCAAAGAAAAATGAGTCTCTTACAGGACTGTGGCCACCATATCCACATATTTTCAAAACGGATTCATCATCTCCTGTTGACTAAAATATCCTTGTTCTACCCATCAAAAAGACAAACTGTCACGGCTACCATTTTGTGCGAGATTTAAGGCCCATTGAGAAGACTGACTGTCCTCATTTCCCTGCAATCCTTCCACCTAATCATATCCTTTCTTCATCCCCACAGGTGCTTACTTACAGTGGCAGATCTAGATGTTCTCCGTACTACAGGATCTACTTGTCCTTAGCTGAGAAAATCAACTGTTATGCCCCAAGGTTTTACAGAAATACCCTCTTACTTCTTCAAATTATGTAACATAACCTTGGAAACATTCAATTCATTTAGGACTCCAATCTTACACAGTATGTGGGTGATTGTTTTCTGCTGGTCTCAATCTGCCCATAACCAATGTTGTTACTAGATCAGCCCTTGTACTTCTTACTACGATTGTAAGGCGTCCTCAGCAACAACCACTAGGAAAATTTGGGGTGAAATGTTTATTACTTACAAGCCCTGGAAATTACATATACTTGGGACTGCACAGCCAGATGTGGAGAGGGGGCATGGAGCTGGGGTTCTGCTTCTGCTTTTGTTTAAAACGTACGAGTGGGAATTTAAAACTCACGAAGAGAAAAAACAAGCAGCCCAAATGGTCAGTTGTTGAAATCAACCAAGATCTCTAGAACAAAGCAGAAGGCTGAGAGACCTGAGGCAGGTGCAGCCTGGCTCTTTATCTAGTCCTGTGGCTGTCCTTGTGTTTATTTGTACAGCTGTCTATGAATCAGATGCCTCTTTGAAGGGGATGCCTCAGCAATCAAAGCTGATATCAGGTACTTGTGTTACAAAAAGTAAAGCCACACTGTCAGGGTTTATCCAAAGCCATACTGTTAGGGTTTCTACTACAAACATTTTCCATCATATTCTCCAGACTGAGTAACTTGCAGGCTTGATTCCATTTGCTGACAGCATTAACACCCAAAGGATGCTGAATCTCGAAAGATGAATTTTAAATTTTATCAGGCCCATCTACATTCCATGATACCACATAAAATGAAAAGCTTCTCTTTCCTCAAAGGTTGGAGACTATTATTCATGAGTCTTCCCAGACAATGACCACAGAACAACTTAGTGGATTTCTCGGTCTCATAGGACACTGAATTCCTAACTTCTTCAAACTGGGTGACACTTTTTATGATCTGACTAAAGCTGTCATGTGTATACCTTCACAGATGCACTCAAGTTGTCTTCTGAAGTTCAAGCTGTCCCTTTCAACACTTACCAACTCCATATACTTGGACTCCCTAAATACAATCCACCATTCTTTCTGTTTGTGTATTAAAGATTGGGATAAGCTTTAGGGATTCTAACTCAACAGCACAGAGGACACCACAGACCCAGTGCTTATGGGTCTCTGTCTCTCACTCGATCCTACAATAAGCCTACCCTATATGTTTGCCAGCAGTGGTAAATGTCGTGGAAACCACGAAGCCAGGTGAGATCTCTGTGTATTGAATCCTCAGGCTCTCTTTTTAAAATCAAGTCCCTCATGTGGGTTAGACTTTACTTTTGACTGAACACATCTACAATTTCTATGCTTCTAACATGGCCTCCTATGAAATTACTTCTCTTTTCACTCACACATACATCTATCTTTCATTGCAATGCCTTAAACTGCTATTTTCTTCCTCTCTCAAAAGAGGGAAACCTCACGAGTGCCCTACACTTCTTTGGGACTCCCTCTTGCCTTACTTGGATCTCCTCTCACCTCTGTGTTCCCTACAGAATTGTAAATGTGTCTGTGCAGCCACTCACTTGATGAATGATTTAAATTCGATTACAAAGTCGGACTCCATGGGAAGCTGCGATGGTAGCCATCACTAAAGAGTCCAAGACTACAACCAAGACTCTCAAGAATGTTGAAGGGAATGAGACTTCACCCTACTTGCAAGCTTACAAATTAGCCTGTCACAGTGTCATGAATGATGGCTGAGAACACAGAAAGCACTCCCAGGTCAGGAAGAAAGGACAGTTCATTACTGAAACCAGCAGCAGTAGTCTGCTTATCAGCATACTTCAGTTACTTCCCCTTGCCCCAAGTCCTCAGGGATCAAGACGGATGCAATCGGATGGATACTTGCACAGTTAACAGTTCCATTACAGAAGAGAAAACCTGAGATCAGAGCACCCCAATTTTTTATAAATGGACAGGAAGCATGCCATTCTCTGCTCCAAAAGGTGACAGTACTTTCTTCCTTGGCTATCTGCTATACCAACATCCTGGCAAAGACAGTCTAGAACAAATGCATCCAATGTCTTGCTTTTAAGATGTGCAGAAGCAAGAGACCAAAAAGAGTCATCTGTTAAAACACACGAGAGGTTCGGATCTAGAGAACTGAACAAACGAAGATGGAGGTCACATGAGACTCTGTTTCCCTCATGACCAAGAAGAGGGACTGTGAGAGACAATGAGGGCTGAGAACTCCGGATGGTGACCTCCACATACCCTGGTCATCTCGGCTCTTTCCCCAACCCCAACCTCTCTTACCCACGACTAGCTTCTAGAGCTCTCATCTCTCCTCTCCCCTAAAAAAATCCAAGCTCACCACTCGAAGGCCACAGATCTGCACACACACCCTTTTCTGAGAACAGTCCTTACCTATCCCTCCCCTGCCCCCCAACTAAATGAGCTTATTTTGATGGCTTCCTTCCTACTAAAGCCCCACAAAAAATTCCACCCGTTTCCCCAAGTTAGACTGTCCCTTTGCGATATCCTCATGTCTGACATTTTTGATGGTAACCTTACACTAATGGTGCTCTGGTTGACTTTCTTGCACACCGAGCTTGTTTATTTATTCAACAAATATTCATTCATTCATTTAACAGGTATTTATGCACCTGCTTGGATCCAGGCACTGGTAATACAAAAGCGAGTGATCTTGTACACCCAGACTATATACGCCAGTTGAGGAAATAGATGTACTATACAAATAAATATACCATGGGCACCTGGATGGCTCAGTTGGTTACGCATCCACCTTCGGCCAGGTCATGATCTCACTGTTCATGAGTTAGGGCCTGGAGCCTGCTTCAGATCTGGGTCTCCCTGTCTCTCTGCCCCTCCTCCACTCACGTACACTCTCTCTCTCAAAAACAGAATAAATGTTAAAAAAAATTAAGAAACAAACAAATATGCCATATTATAGGATATACAATAAATGCAAGGTACATCCCTGGCTGCATACTGGAATTACCGGTAACTTTTAAAATATTCTCTCTGCCCAGTCACCTTCCTAAATGAATTCATTTGTCATCTCTGAGGTTGACTCTGCATGTATGTGTCATCTTACATACCTGCTCAGAGGATTTGGCTGCAGGTGAGGGTTGGGAACCACTGAAATAAGCAGTATGGAAAGGTGGTCAGTGACTGGGAGGATGTGCATACAGGTGTGTGCTCTGTTAGGGAGATGGTGAAGGGACCTGGGCAATTTGAAAATTCTGAAAGGGTCTGAATGAGCCAGTCTATGTTTCAGGAATAGGGAAACAAAGAGTCCAACACCAAGCTGCTAGAAATACTGAAGAAAGAACAAAGAAGCCGCCGTGGCTGGACTCACCGGGAGCGGCACAAGTGAGCGGGTCGGCCATGCGGACTGGTGCCGTTAGCTCAGAGCACAGCCCCTGCAGCCGGAACCACTTGGAATGAGAGCCCAGCTGCTTTAGCAGCAGAATGCTGGGAAAACCGGACGTCCAAGCGGCTGATACCCCCCACACAAGGTGGCGAGAGTAAAAGTCCTGATCCTTGGGCTGTTGTGAGCAACACACTAGCTAGTTCACATCTCCCAGGTGAAACAAGGTCATGGGACAGAGGTCCTCAGTGTGAATTATCCTAATTAACGCGCAAGAGCCAGATCCTGAAGATCCTTGTAGAACTCGGCAAAGACACGTTTTCACAGAAGTGCCTTTACAGGTCAAAGAGAAATCTGATAATGTGGAGATTCTCTACGTTTGCTGGGTTTTTAGTATTTGATGTTAAAAACTCTACAGTGAGGAAGTGATAGTGGTACATTTAAGAGAAGGAAAAAAATGATTTTCCAAAAAAATTATCAAATAGATTTCATTTAATTGGCTAATTTTCCAGTTAGTAGGTGGGTCCAGATATTTCAGAAATTAGGTCATCAGGTGTATCATTCTTTGGAAATATACAAATTTTAAAATTGTCATTTTGATATGGAGATTGCATTTTTAATATTACTTGATGTCATCATTATAGAGTTCTGAGAATAAAGTATTTCAAAATACAGATAAACTATTAGCTAAAGTTGACAACGGATAGGTTCAAAGATTTAAAAATTAAACTTTCCTTAAATATAAGGTATTTGTAACAACCTGTGTCACATGAAACAACCAATAACAGTTATTTTGAAAAGACAACTAACATTGAACAACCCCTTAGTTTCATCCTTGGTAGCCTACTAATTTACTTTTGAATCTGGTATCGCATTATGAAAATATGCGTTACTTATTGTTATATTAAAGGCTGAAAATCTAGTACCATGATACTTAATAATTATAAAGAAATAATCAGAGGTATAATAAAGGACATGAGTTCATTTCTGATGCATCACTGATGGCCACTTTCCAGCGCTACCCCTCTAGCATTCTGCCTTCTATCTGGGCAAGAAGAGAAAGGAGCTAGGAGCCTCTTTCCTTCGGAGCTGGTGGTGGGTTCCAGCCAGGGAGCGCTGGCCCGCATGCAGGTGTGGGTCATCGCCGCCTCTGCCCTGGGCACAATGAAAGCCCTCGCAAGCCATTTTTGATCTTCTTGGTGGCCTGCCCTTGGGAGCCTGTGGTGCATCTCAAAATCTGAACAAAATTTGGTATAGGGGAGTCCATACCTTCCGCACAGATGACCGTACCAGGACGCAGAATGCATAATAATGAAGTAACAAGAAAATTGCTCTTCATAAATGTCCTATGTAGGCCTTTAAATTAGTAACAACCACAGAACAATCAATCAATCACAGCAATACAGAAATCATAATTCTATCATAAAAGTAAGTGCATTTCTGTAAATGTAATAAATTAGCATCATTCTGATGTGGCAGAAAGACCAGCAGGCTGTAGTTCAAAAACCCTAAGCCTGCTACTAACCAGCTATGTGATTTGGGGCGAGGAACTGCATTCGCTAGCAAATTGCTTTCTTTTATGTTCAAGGGAATGAACTAACACCAAGCTTCTTTCCAATCTTAGGATTTAAAAAGGTGCTTTCATTTTCAAGGAGAATACATTTTGAAGAGCCCCCAAACCTCTTGCAGTATTGACAATGAAAACACTCGTAGCAGCGGACATTGAGAAATGACAAGTTTCTGAAGAATGAGGATGGCATTTTGTGTCCAGAGGAAAAGGAATATTGAAGAAGATATGCTGTCTAGCATACAAAATAGGTAGTTGAGTACGTGACTGGGCCAGATTGAGTTGGATATATGACAAATCAAGGAGTTAAGGAAGGAAGATAAATAAGTCCCTAGTTGGCTTTCAGACCTCAAATTTTAAGAGGAATTTAACTTATAACTGAGTGCTTCAGTTAATTTCTCCAAGCCCAATTTTATGAAAAACCTCCAACACCCACAGTAAATTACAAATATTTCAATCAAAAGACAAAACACTGTAAAAAAAAATATAATGCTTCAAGCAAAACTATAACCAATTTGGTCAGTCACATCTATTTTATGGGAAGTCTTACACAAGCTAAAATAAACAGTAAGTATTTAATATCAAAATTGGAGAAGATGGTCAGCGACTGACCTCTCTCATGAAGTTCTACAAAGCCTTTCACATAGTAGAAAAATGTTACTAGGATTGAATAAATAAAATTCATCATCTTGAAGCTTTGACCATATTTGTAAGAAATAAGACATGACTTGGGCTTATTTAACCCTGATAATTGCTGCATTTAATTCTCCAAAGTCTTCTGGAAAACGTGAAAATTAACAAAATCAAACTAAATAAAACTTTGCTTCTTTTTGAAATATATTCTCAAATACCCAAAGACACTTTTAAATTAAAATTTACAATTAATGGGTTCAGTGACCCTGAGGATAGCTAAGGCATTAATGAGAAATAATTTCTAAGGAATATGAATGGAAAATAGATTCATTCACTCAATCAACAAGAATGTATTAATTAGCTTACACAGGTCAAATGTGGTTTTAGGTGCTGGAAATGAGAAAATAATGAATGTTACTCACTGAGAAGATACCAAGCGTGTACACTCTGAGTGAGAAGCAAGCTTTCCAAGTTCAAAGACAGCAGCAAGGACAATGGGCTTGCTGGGTTAGGTGGGGTTGTCGTAAAGGAAGTGACTGAGGGCTTCTGCAGCCTTCAAACTCCCTCATCAGGCTTCAGGCCTGAGGGAGTTTAGGGTTTTATTCTAAGGGGAGAGAAGCATTTGGTTTGGGGGTAGGGGTGGGGCACAATAGTTGCCTAGTTTTCCTCAGCACCATTCCAACAGACTTCTATTGTGCTGTATTATGATGCAAAGCCTGGGAAACCATCACTTCTCTCTTGCCATTATCCTGCCTTGCAGCTAAGACTGTATGCAAACAATGTTTTCCCAGTTGGATGCACCTACCTGAGAGCTGAGGTTTGGAAATAAGGATGGGTGTTGTTGCTTGTAGATGGTGCCAGCCTCACCTGGGAGCAGGTTAGCAAATTTAGCCAATAAACATATGGGAAACTCAGTTATACTTGAGTCAGATAAATAATGTTTTTTAGTGTTAAGTACATTTATAGCAAAACTTGGTAATTATCTACCCTAAACAAAGTATTCGCTGCTTATATTAAAGTCAAATGTTACGAGGTATCTTGCATTTTACCCATGCATCTCATACTTGGAGACTGAGTTTTCTACCTATCCAACCACAACCTTTGTGGGTGTTGAGAAGTAATTGCCAAGCATGAAGCAGCCTTCTCTTCCCTGACTTGCCAATACAGAAATATATTATTGGACTAAATAAGCCCAGTGACTACCTTCTGACTGTGACCACTGTAGCCACAACACGTGGGGAAGTTTGTATTTCCCTAATGACTAATGATACCGCAACTCCCTCGGTCGGCCAGCTCAGTAGATGTGATCTGGTAGATTCTAGAGGCCAGTCTAGAATTACCCTTCCAGGACTTCCAAAGAGTCTTTAAGGTAAGTTTCATGGAAGCATTAAAGCACTAAAGTACAATATACCACACTCATTTAAGGTGTGAAATTTGAACAATTCTGACATGTATATGCACACACACACCACATATATATGTATATGTATATGTGTGTATATTATATATATATATACATACATACACACACACACACATATACACATATACATACACACATATATACCATACACACACACACACACACACACACATATAATTACTTGGCATATGTGTGTGTGTTTGTGTGTGTGTATCTTAGTGACAACACTGAGATATAGAATACTTTCATTATCCCAAAAGTTGTCTGCAGAGAGCTCCTGCAGGGAACCAGTTATCCACTTTCTGTCATTATAGATAATTTGTAGTTTCCAGAATTTATACACATGGAATCACACAGAATGTCCTTTCTGTGATTGTCTTTTTTAACCCAGCACAATGCTGTCAAGATCCATCTATAGTGCTATGTGTGCTGGTCATTTGCTTACTATTTACTGCAGAATAATATTCTATTGTACAGATACATCTGTGTATTTATTCACCTATTGGTGGACATCTGGGTTGCCTAAATTTTGAGATTATTATGAACAAAGCAGCTATGAAAATGTACACACAAATCTGTGTGTGTGTATACGTATTAGTACTATTATTGAAGTATAGTTGACACACAATATTACATTAGTTGCGGGTGTGTAACACAATGATTTGACAAGTCTATACATTATTTCATGTCCACCTGATAAAGGAAACTTTCGACTTTTAATGTTTGTGGGCTTTGCTCCTGGGCAACTCGGGAAACTACACGTTAACATTTACCAAGGTCAGAATGACTTGGTAAAACCTCAAAGCATGGGCTCCATTTCTGTCCCAACACACATTGCATGTCTGTTTTGTTAAAATAAATGAATAATTTAATAATAATAAAACAATAACCAAAAAAGGAGCATTCTGAACACAAGGCAAGAAAAAGAAACTTTCCTAGTTCCCATAAGATTTAAGTCATACAGCCCTGCATGTACTAAAAACATAAGATAATGTCTCTAAGTTTCTGGAATGTCCCTTGTCATGATGATTTGTAACTCTCTGCAAAAACATATATAACACTGCACCAAACACTCTTTCGCCAGAACACTCTTCCCTTTGGGAAGATTGTGTATCCTCGGCAACTGTCCTAACTTGAGTTGGAATAGAACTCTCTTCCCTTTTATTGTTTTAATTCTAAAAGGTTTGTTCATTTTTCATTGACACACCATAGGTATAGCTACGGTCACCATGTTCCACTATTCAGGTATCACTGATTATAGTCCCTGTGCTGTACCTTTTATCCCTGTGACTATTCATCCCATAACTGGAAGCCTGTGTGAATATGTTTTTAATCTGTCTTGGGTAGAAGTATCATTTCTAGGTCATATTGTAGTACATTTAAATGTGTGTGTGTGTGTGTGTGTGTGTATATATATATATACATACACATATATACGTATATATATGTGTATATATATATATGCATATATACGTATATATGTGTATATATATACATATATATATACGTATATATATGTATGTGTATACGTATATATACACATACATACGTATATACATACATGTGGATGTATACATATGTATACACACATATATATGTGTGTATATGTATATATATACACATATATATGTATATATACATACATATATGCATGTATATATGTATGTATATATACATATATGTGTGTGTGTGTGTGTGTGTATACACACACACGCCAAGTAATTTTCAAAACTGGCTGTACTTTTTACATGCCACTAACATTTGGCATTGATAGCCTTTTACTTTTGGCCATTTCATATATGTTCCAATAATATTTTTTTTCTTTCTTCCTCTTCCTCTTTTTTAAAACAAAATCCAATACCTGTATCATAGCCAGAGGCAGGATAGAGACAGGAGTGGCTGCAAGGGTGACTCAGTTCAGTGGCTCATCCCACCGTCCCCACAGCACACGCTTCTTGGCTTTGCCCTTTGACGGTTCCCTCTGATGTATACATGCTGCAGTGATCCCGGCATCGTATCCAAACATGACTGTGTCCACGTAGGACAGAGAGAGCAGTCATTTTGTCATTCAACTTTCCTGTTAAAAGTTTCGATTTGAGATAAACTGACATTTACAGATAAATGTTAAATCTCAGCTAGGTATTCAGTTGTAAGGTCTAATACAGGGATATCCCGCATGCCTTTACCTACTTTTCTCAAATGGTAACTTCTTGCAAACCCCAAGTACAAGAACAAAACCACGATATTGACATTGATACATTCAAGATAAGGGACATCTCTGTCCCCACAGAGATCCTGCATCTTGCTCTTTTATGGCTTTATCTGCTCTGATCTCACCCCCACTCCTCACTGGCAAATACAAATCTTCTCTCAAGTGCTCTAATTTCATCATTTCAAGGATTTTTTTTTCATGTTTATTTTTGAGAGAGTGAGAGAGACACACAGTGCAAGGGGAGAGGGGCAGAGAAAGAACACACAGAATGCAAAGCAAGCTCCAGGCTCTGAGCTGTCAGGACAGAGCTCAAAGCAGGGCTCGAACCCATGAACTGTGAGATCGTGATCTGAGCCGAAGTTGGACACTTAACCGACTGAGCTACCCAGGCATCCCTTTTTAAAGAATGTTTAAATGGAATCCTACCGTATCCAACCTTGCGAGATTGTATTTTCACTTAGCATAATTCTCTGGAGTTTCACCCGGGTTGTGCCTGTCAACAGCTCGCTCTTTTTCCTGCAGAGTAGGATCCCTTGGTCTGGCTACATCACAGCTTTTGTTAACCACTCACTTGTTGCCAAACATCTGTGTTGTTTTTAGCTTTAGGTGTTATGAACAGAACTTCTATAACCATCCACGTCCAGGCTTTTGCACGAATGTGAGTTTTCATTTACCTCAGATAAATGTCTGAGAGTGAAATTACTGATGAGTCATAATATCATTGCAGGTTTCATGTTTTTTGTTTGTGTCTGTTTTCAGAAACTGTCAAACTATTACCCAGAGTGGCTATATTGTTCAATATTCTCATCAGGGAAAGATATATGGATGGATGGATGGATGGATGGATGGATGGATGGATGGACAAATGGATAGATGGAGCAACAGACAAATGTATGTATGGATGGATGGAATGACGGATGGATGGATGGATAGATGATAGACTGATATAGATCTATAGACATATAGATATCTATTCTAGTAAGTACATGGAACTATTGCATTGTGATTTCAGTTTGCATTTCCCTAGTGGATAGCAGTGTTGAACATCTCACGCTCTTGTCATCTGTGTATGCTTTCATATGAAATGCCTCCCTCACTCCATCATCGAGCACAGTGCTGGCTGTAGGGTTCCTGCAGATGATCTTCCTCATGTTGCACATATTCCCCTCTATTCCTATTTTTCTGATTTTTCTCATAAATTGATGTGAATTTTGTCATTTTTTTCCCTGCATCAGTTGATATCATCACACAATGCTTCTTCTTTAGTCTGGTTATGTAACAGATTACTTGGATTGGTTTTTGACTGTTGAACCAGGCTTTCATCCATGATATAAAACATTAAGAATTTTTGTGTCTGTATTTATGAGATATATTGTCTGTAGTTTTCTTTGTCTGTACTGTCTTCACCTTGCTTTAGTATCAGAGTAATGCCAGATTCATTAAATGAAATGAGACTGTTCCTTCCTCTTCTATTTTCCTGGACAGTCTTTAGACAATTGGTGTTAATTCTTCCTTAATTAGGTAGAAATCTCCAATGAAACAATCTGGACACAAAGATGTTTTTGCGGGGTGGGAGTTAATTTTTATTTATGAATTTGGTTTCCTTAAGAGGTATAGGGCTATTAAAGTAATTTAATTCCCTGTGGAAAGTAATTCCCTGCGGATAAATTGTGGTAGTTTGTGTTCTCTGAGGAATTGGTCTATTTCACCTAGTTCGTAAAATTTATGTAGTTTGTATTATTCCCTTACTACCTTTTTAATGTCTGGAAGATCCGTGGTGGTCCTCCCTTCTTTGTTGCTGAAATGGCTAATTTATATATTTTTTTCTTTACCAATCTTGCTAAAGACTTGTCAATTTTGTTGATATTTTCAAAGGACCTGTTGTTTTTGTTACTTTTCTCTTTCCAATTTTATTAACTTTTACTCTTTACATTATTTCCTTCCTTGTGCTTCTTTTAGATATTGTGATTTATTTATTTTACATTCTTGAGGAAAGCACTTAGATTGTTGGTTTGTGACTTTTTGTATTTATAACATATGCATTTAGTGCTGCAGATGTTCCTGTCAAACCTCTGCAGCTGTTTCCCATAAACCTGTGCTTGGTAAAAGTTGGGGTAGGGGAGGTAGAAGAAATGGGTGAAGGGAATCAAAAGGCAGGAATAATAATAATAATAAAAAGTCAAATGCTGTAGACATCTGCTAAATGTTAGTTCAGCTGGAATAAAACCATATATGTAAAAAAATGCTGACTGGGTGTAGAAAAAGAATGGAATATGGTACTTAATTTAAAGTATTTATGAACCTGTTCTATTCACTATGCATGAAAACACTGATATCTCAAATGGAATCTGTGACTAGAACTGGATAAACTTATGACTAGAAGGAAATCATTTCCTGAAGTGTCTATAACAATGTTGCTATAGGTCAGAACATGTAAGGTCATCACACCGTACTTCAATACCTTTCAACTACTGAAAACTAATTATTTTCATAGAAATAAATTCCTCATACCTTGAGAAGACTTCTGCCCATGTTTGCTAATTAATAGCATTTTACCTTGCAATATGCTGTGAGGAACATGAAATATAATAAAGGGTTCCCATATGCACACAGTTGAGGATTAATCACAGAGACTAGCCACACACAATGAGAAATTAAATACGGTTATGATTTTGAAATAGGAAAATAACTGCTTTGGCAGTGAGTGGTGTGTTATTAAGTCTTTAAGAAATCTGCTAAGCATTTATTAGAAGATTTAGATAGTACAAGGAATTTATTGGAAGATTTAGTGCAAGGAACCGTGTCAGAGGTAATATGGACTGTAGGTAGAGAAGTACAACAGGGGTGCCTGGGTGGTTCTGTCGGTTGAATGTGTGATTCTTCATCTCAGCTCAGGGCATCATCTCATTAGTCATGGGATTGAGCCCCATGTCAGAGCCTCTGCACTGACAACATGGAACCTGCTTGGAATTCTCTCTTCATCAATCTCTCTGCCCCTACCCAACTTATGCCCTCACTCAAAATAAATAAATAAACTTGAAAAAAAAGTACATGCAAATTTTGCTCGTTAAACTTAGAAGCTGTAAAAGAGAATTACAAATAATGACTAAAGTCAAATAGCATATGATGATTCCTATAGAGAAAGGGCAAAGTATTTATAAGTATCCACAGGACAAATCATCTAACAGTGTATACATGACATATAATTTGAAATTGTATGGAAAGGCAACATCTCAACAGCCTGAGATTAGAAAAAGTAGAAAAAAGGCATGTCAGACCCAAGAGAACGCTACTGCCAATAATCACCATCAGGTTTTGGAAGAGGGAGGTCAATGAAGAAGTTAGGTAATTATGAGAGGTCATGATGACTTACGTATCATTTTTGTTTATTTGGGGCTGAATGTTAAGTAACGGGCATGCTTAAGATAGGATGCGAGACCAATATCAGAGAGGGAGAGCAGGGACTTCAAGTTTGTGACCAAAAGTTAGAAAACAAAATTAGGGTCACATTGGAGGAATTTAAAGGACAGCCTAAAAATAGGGAATTTTTATTGGGAATTAGGAGCCTAAAGTTTTCTGAATAATAAACTGATATTTCCTATGTTGTGTTAAAATAAAACAAAAACAAACAAAAATATATAGATGTATTTTCACGTCCATAGTCTTTAATTTTCAGACTTTTGTCTAAAATGTGTCTTGGTATGGATTTCTTTGGATTTATCCTCTTGTAATGTTATTAAGCTCTCTAAAATTTAAGTTTGTCCTCTGCCAAATTTGGGAAATTTTCAGCTATTATTTACTGAAGTATATATTTTTTTAATTTATTTACTGAGAGGGAGCCCTCACACAAGCCAGGGAAGAGCAGAGGGAGATGGAGAGAGAGAGAGAGAGAATCCCAAGCAGGCTCCACACTGTCAGCACAGAGCCGAACACAGGGCTCGAACTCATGAACCATGAGGTCATCACCTGAGTCAAAATCAAGAGTCAGATACTCAACTGTCTGAGCCACTCAGGTGCCCCTCAAGTATTTTTTTTTTTTAAATTTTTTTTTCAACGTTTATTTATTTTTGGGACAGAGAGAGACAGAGCATGAACGGGGGAGGGGCAGAGAGAGAGGGAGACACAGAATCGGAAACAGGCTCCAGGCTCTGAGCCATCAGCCCAGAGCCTGACGCGGGGCTCGAACTCCCGGACCGCGAGATCGTGACCTGGCTGAAGTCGGACGCTTAACCGACTGCGCCACCCAGGCGCCCCTCAAGTATTTTTTTTAAGACTTCCCTTCTTTTCTTCTCCCTCTGGGACTCCAATGACACAAAATGAAATCTTTTGTTATAGTCTCTCATTTCTTTGACAGCCTGTTCATTGTATTATTTGTTTTGTTTCCAGTTATTTATTTTTGTTCAGACTGAGTAATTTCTATTGTTTTACCTTCAAGTTCATGAATTCTTTCCACTGTCTCCATTGTACTGTTGAACCTGCCTACTCAGGTTCATTGTTTCTGTTTCATTTGAATTTTGGTTATTATATTTTCCAGCTATAAAATTTCTACTTGGCTCAACTTTACATCTTCTATTTCTTTACTGAGACATTTTAATGTTTTCATTTGTTTCAAGCATGTTTATTATTGCTTGTTGAAGCATTTTTACAATGGCTACTTTAAAATCTATGTCAGATAACTCTACCATCTCTGCGATCTTGGTGTTGATATCTCTTGATTGTCTTCTTAATTAAAGATGAGGTTTTCCTCATTCTTAATACAACAAAAGATGTTCAATTGAAACCTGGACATTGTAGGTATTAGGTTAGGAGACTCTGGATCATTTCAAACCTTTTGTTTAGCTGGTTTCCCCTGATACTCCTCCAACAGGTAAAAGGTGCTGCCTCATTATTGCCAAGCAGGGTTAGCCATCCCCATTCAGTGACCTTTACCGAAGGGAGCAGGGCTTTTCATTAAAGCTGGGTAAGGGTCCAAGTTCCATCTCCCTGTTAGGTCTCTGCTTATACCACTGAGTTGAGAGGGGTGTGTCATTATAGCTCACAAGGTGAAATCCACTAACACTTGGAGACAGTGACATCATTATTGCTGAGTATGGTGAGAGTCTTAGTTCCCCAGTCTTCCTCTGACACTACCCAGAAAGCAGGGGGAAAGAATAGAAACGGTGCCCTGTTACTACTGAGGGGGGATGAAGGTCCAGCTTCTTTCTCTGCCTTCCCAGATAACACACTTGTGTGTGTGCATGTCTATATGTGGGTGCCCACGCATGTGTGTACCTGCTGGGGCTGGCAGGGTCTGCACTGCCTATGACACTCTGGAGAATTTGGAATTCTAGAGTCCTTAGTTAGCCCTTGCTGGCACTTATGGTGATGAGGTCAGAGGTTTTTCTGTGACTCTGGCTGAAGTAGAGTGATTCCTGTCTAAAAGGTGTCTCTTTCCTCTTCTTTTGGCCAGAGAGAGCAACATTTTGTTTGTTTCTCTCACCTGTACTTGTTGGTGTTTATGAGTTGGTTTCTTTTATCTCAGACGTGGAATTCACATCTGGAATATAAAAGGTAAATGCGGAAACTCATCAAGGTGCTCTTCCTTGGGTACTGAGATTCACTAGATTATCTGTAGTCTTCCCTCCTTTTTTCAGTATCTTATTATCATTTTATGTACAATCCTAATGGTTTTAGTTGAGCTTAGTGGAAAGAACAGGGAAAAGTGTGTCTACTCCATCATTCTTGAAGCAGAAATCCCAATAGCACTAGGTATGTACTCTGCCTTGTTTGATTTCTTTCTTTTTACAATAGAACGCTTTCAATGCCCTGCAAGTGAGTATCAATTGCTATCAAGGCTGAGAGCAGGGCCAGGGTATAATTTTATGTTTTTGTTTTAAAAGAACCATTTTTACCGATATATGGCAAAAATAATATAGATTAAAAGTGAAAGCAAGGAAAACAGGGAATTGCTGAAATAGTTTGGGTAAGAGAGGAATAGATTTCCCCTAATGGCTCTGCAGAAAATGGGTAGCTCATTTTTTGTCACACTTTCTTACTTAGTTGCTAAACGTTTCTTGTGCTCATATTAGTGACTAGATATTGAGTATTCAGATATAAAATTCCATAGTCACTGTCTTCAGAGAACAAAATGGGAGTGGGGACACAGAAAGAATGCATATATAATAACACCAGTTTTCATCCATCTATCTATTCATCTGCCTATCCTTTTCTTTCCCCCTCTCTCTCTCTCCGCCCCCATTCCATTTCTTTTTTTTAGATCCTCCACTAGAGAGTTTCTGTGGACAACTCTTCCATGCACAAAGTACATAAAGCTGTTTCAGCAGAAGACAGTAAAATGCTTTCTGTATTTTAATATAGATTCTGAAAATAAAATAATGAAATAAATACACCCTGTTAATCCACTACGTTAATTTTTTTTTTTTTTTGTAAATCATTCAACATTAAGGGAGAAAAATAAATGGTTGTGCAAATTGCAAAAAGGAAGTGCCTTTGAGCAAATCTAAGCTCATTGGAAGAGTTATATTCAGCTTACAGGAGGAACTGCTCCTCATAGCAAATGGTCTATCGTCTCTTTATACCCCCCTAATATTTTTTCAGGACATGTCTTTTGTGGACAACAAATCCAGTTTAACAGCATTGCACAGGAAAGCAATTATTCAAGAAGGCCACATTCTGACTTTTATTGTATTCAGAGGTTTTATTCTTCGCACATAAGAGTAAAACCTCGTGCTACACATGAGAGATGGCAGGATGTATTTGTAAGAGTTACGACAAGGAGACCACTGCATGCAAACCCTCACTGTGACTATAGCCCAAGGCAATGAATGTAAAGAGAACCACCAGCAAAGCTATCATTTTGTCTCTTTATATATTTACCTTGGAGCGTACTTACTGATTCATCCCCATCCCACCTGCTGTCCATCCTTCTAAGTATTGTGCTATCTATTACAGAAATGAAGGGGGGCGCCTGGGTGGCTCAGTCAATTGAGAATCTGACTTCGGCTCAGGTCATGATCTCGCAGTTTGTGAGTTTGAGCCCTGCGCGGGCTCTGTGCTGACAGCTTGGAGCCTGAAGCCTGCTTCAGATTCTGTGTCTCCTCCTGTCCCTGCCCCTCCCATGCTTATGCTTTGTCTCTGTCTCTCTCTCTCAATAATAAACATTAAAGAAAAAAAAAAGAAATGAAGGGAACAAAAAGTATTGATCTATAAATGACCAAAGTCATTCTAGGAGGGGCTAAGTTTAAGGTGGAGATGCATTAATTCATCTGCAGGCATATCTAATGATAATCTTACCTGATAGAGGAAAAGAATTTAGGGGAAAAAAAAAACAAACACAAGATTGATGCAGATATGGTTCATCTCCTTGGATGATGTTGTTGGGGAAGAGGGTCAGAGCCAAACTAGGTTTGGGAGTAAGAGCATGTCGTGCAGACCATAAGACCTGTTGCTACTGTCAATGATTAAAATCAGTCATCGTTTTTTGGAAGATCCCAAAACAAATATAACAAGATTCTAATCTGTGAGAGGTTGTTGATATTCCTCTCACAAAGATGGGTATATAGTTACTTGCCTCAAACTTATTTTCATTTGCCAGTGTTCATTTTTAATATATTGCTTAACTAACTTTTAATGTGGGCATTCATTACAGTACTCCAAGTTTTATAAAAAGACGTAACAAACTCAATATTTCTTTCCCCAAAAGCATATCTGGAGCTGTGTGAGAAAAATTAGAGCAGTTCTTGATAAGGAGAAGGGAAAAAAGAAAGAAATTCATTTGGATTATAAGTAGAGCAACGTTATTTTTAAATGGCATATATAAACAGAAGACATCTCTTTGTGGAAGTCTGTAAATAACTGACCTTGAACAAATTATAATACGGGAGGATATTTTAACATCTGACCCTTCCTAGCTTATTTCCTCTGTGGGGCACGGAAAGCATATTTAGATTTGCATGATTTCGTCCCTTATTCTCTAATCCCAGCGCCCCCACACCATCTGCCACCAACTGCTCGGAGGAGTACCAGGGTTCACTGGATATTCAAATGAGCAGATGGAGACTCAGGAGGAAAGAGAAAGGGGATCTCTGAGGTAAGCAGGAGAGGACTCGCAAAGAACTTTCCTCAGGGATGTTGAATAAAGTGGTTGGGATCTGTATGATGAACAGAAGAAAAATGGGATGAAGAAAACAAAAACAAAAAGTATTGCAGGTGATTACATATCCCTTTGACAGTGTTCAAGGACAACGATCAATATGAAATCGCATATTGGTTCTTCCGGTGTGTTCTTTAACTGCGACAGGACTGTATGAGGCCCATAAATATTGGGGTTAGAATCTCTCTCCAACCTCTAAAGACTGGAAAATATATACCTTTGCTGAGGGGGACTCAAACTGTCCCATGTTCTGGAAACAAATGACATCATTTGTTATTGGAGATATTTCCATCACTTAACAGTTGTCTCCATAATCTGGTTAAATAAGTTGTCAATATACATACAATTCCAGAAAAATAATAAAATAGCCAAAATAGCAATAACTGTCTAACTACGGAACAGAAAATAGTTTTCCTAGTTTATAAATTACTGAGGTGTACACGTGAGGTTTATAAGAAATCAACTGTCTTTAAAAAATAATAATCCAGTTAAGTATGTAGTCTTGCAAATTCTAAGACTATAAGCCGCCCTATCATCAGATTGCAAAATGGAAAGAAACAGAGTGACACCTGGGTCGCTCAGTTAAGTATCTGACTCTTGGTTTCAGCTAAGGTCATGGTCTTACGGTTCGTGAATCCCGCAAAGGGCTCAACGCAGAACCTGCTTGGGATTCTCTCCCTCCCTCCGTCTCTGCCCCTCCCCAAGTTGTACGTTCTCTCTCTCAAAATAAGTAAACATTTTTTAATGGAAGAAACAGAACAAAAACACACTGACCAAAGATGAAGTAGAAATATAGAGTAGCTATAGATTATAAAACTATAAACAGGAATATCTTCTCCATTTCCCTTAACAACTTAAATAAAATATCTAACTCAGCATTTCTCTGTGTAACCAACTGACCCCGGGAACACAGCAGGTATGTTCTTTTTGGCTCTCTATGGCAGACATTTCGACTTTCCAATGACTATCTACTATGCCATTTTAACTTATTCATGAACTATTTCTGCTAATGACATTTACTTGGTTAACAGCTCTGATAACCTCGACTTGCCTGCACAAGTTGAGCCAAAAGGCTCACCTGGTAATAGGTTCTAGGCAGAACGCCCTTGGATGTTAATGGTTATTTTACTCGGAGATGGCCTCAGCTGGCGGCAAGATTTTGCCTTCCGTCCTGTGTACAATTCACAGGTAAAATTCTGTGGTGCAGAAGCTACCTTGTGAGTCTGAGGAAGAGAGCCACACACCAAAAACAGCAAAGCCAAAACGGGAGAGTCTGGGTTCTCAGTGGCAGCCTAATGGTAATTTACAAGACTTTTAGTAGAACAAGACTTGTATTAAGTTGTCTGTCAAAAAGCTTCAGAGTTTACCACCTATCAAAATATTTGAGTTGGTATCTTTCACTAAAGAAGATAAATGAATGCTAATAAATAAAAGATTAGAGATATGTAAATTATAAATACAAAAAGTATCAAAAATATTACATAACAGCCAAAAAAAATTTACTCTGAATTCTGTGTATTTTATAATAAATGACATGATCACAACCCATTGTTATCAAAGCTTTCCTTTAATTTTTCCAAAGTTAATTTATCTTGAGAGAGAGAGAGAGAGAGAGAGACACAGAGCATAAGCAGGGGAGCAGCAGAGAGAGAGAGAACCCGAAGCAGGCTCAGCACAGAGCCGGATGTAGGGCTTGAACTCACGAATTGTCAGATGATGACCTGAGCCGAAATCGAGAGTCAGACGCTTAATTGACTGAGTCACCCAGGCCCGCCACTTTCTATTAAATTCATATTGTGTTTATAACATATAATGTATAAATATTCTAAGTAATTTATCATGGGTACAAAAACTACAAATAAGCAATTATCCCAAAGGGGCAACTGTACATATGTATTGCTATGCACTTGTTATACTTACAAGATAATACACACAGCATTTTAAATAGTAATTAAAAGTCATCCTTCTGAGCTAGAAGAGAAAAAAGTCCAGAAAGAAAATCTCTAAGAGAGAATCTCTTTTAAAAAGCATCTATTGTGTTATTTTAAAATTCTTTGGGCTCAATGGTCTCCAAATAAGGCCTTGAATTAAAATACAACTATGACCATAAAGCAATAATATGATTAGAATAATGTACTTATAATCTGCCCCTGTATCCCCTTAATTACCTGTAGAAAATCAATTATTTTAATTTTTATTTTAAAAATATTTTCTATACAGAAAATTCAAGTAACGGTTCTAATTACAAAATATTCAAAACTGAAGATCTGTTCCATGATAAATATGAATCAAGGAAGCCCTCATACACTTTATATACCAAGCATTCTAATTATGATATCA
Source organism: Lynx rufus (assembly GCF_022079265.1). Lineage (NCBI taxonomy): Eukaryota > Metazoa > Chordata > Mammalia > Carnivora > Felidae > Lynx > Lynx rufus. The sequence goes on along the minus strand of NW_025814840.1, from coordinate 2,560,280 downwards.
ACTTACTTTCATAAATTATGAGATTACTTAAAATCATGACTCTTTTTCAGAGTCACAAAACCTACATTTAAAATATATTTGGGGGCGCCTGGGTGGCTCAGTCAGTTAAGTGTACAACTCTTGATTTCAGTTCGGTTCATGATCTCATGGTTCACTGAACAGAGCCCTGTCTCTGGCTCTGTGCTTACAGTGTAAAGGCTGCTTGGGATTCTCTCTCTCTTTTGAAATAAACAAACTTAAAAACATTTTCTTAAATGATAAAGTAAATTATATTGGCAAACCGTTCTATCAGAGAATCAACAAATCAATTGATATCCTCTTATGAAATTAGCATATTTCTGTTAAAGTAACAGGACAGCATAAAAGATGATTTGGAATTTTTAAAATTTTTATTCATAATACAGGTTTCTAGACTCTATAGCATGTTAATTTTTACCTATGATTTGGTGATGCCTGAAATAGATTTCATGCTAATTCTAGTGAATTCCCAAGTATTAAGACACGAAAACATTCTGAATCAATATTTAACTAAATCTGCACTTGAACAACATGTATATTTTGAAGTAAATAGGACTCTCTCAAAATACTGACTCAATTCATCTCTTCATGTAATTACTTTTGAGATTAATTTATTCAAAAATATCAGTATAATAACAAAAGGAAATTCCTGCTTTTAGGCATTAGGGAGAAACTCATACCAGACTAGCCTGTTTGCCATAAGCAACTATAAGGCAATGAAAAAAAAGTACTAAATGATGACTTTCCAATGTTAGACAAGAGGTAGTAATAGCACTTATCATGAATACTCAGAAAAAGGAAACAAGTGGGATGTGCTATATCATCGCCCTAACCTTCTTCCTGGAGGTTCTTTCCAGACAGGACGTCGGAGAGGGTGTTGAAATAAACCAGAGGGGAGGAAGCTAGGGAAATTGCGAAGGTAGGAACTGGGACTCCACGTTAAAATTTGCAGGTACGTGCAAGAAGGAAACTGTGCATAAGGACCAAGTTTGAAACTCTGATAATCTCCCGCACACTGGGAGAAAACACGCTTAGCGCATGTATGCAATCCATTCAAATCAATAAAAAAGAAGGGGCACCTGGGTGGCTCAGTTGGATAAGTGTCCGACTTCGGCTCAGATCATGATCTCACCGTCCATGAGTTCAAGCCCCACATCGGGCTCTGTGCTGAGAGCTCAGAGCCTGGAGCCTGCTTCTGATTCTATGTCTCCCTCTCTCTGACCCTCCCCCATTCATGCTCTTTCTCTATCTCAAAAATAAATAAAAATTAAAAAAAATAATAATAATAAAAAGAAGAACAATTAAAAAAGGGCTGTGCACTAACAGGCACTTCATAAAACAATATACGTTAATGATCAATAATCACATAAAAAGGTGGTCAACGTTTTTAGTCATCAGGGGCGTGAAAATTAAAACCAGTCACTATACTGCACAACCATGAGAATGGCTACAATTTAAAAAACTGACCCAATAAATTTGTTGGCAGACATATGCAGCAACCTGGACTCTCATATACTCCAGATGGGAATGTAAAATGGTACCACCACTTTGGAGTAGTGACAATTTTCATAAATTTAAACATATATTTTCCTTAGGACAAAACAGTAAGAGAAATGGGAAAAGAATTACCACCTAAAGACTTAATCATGAATGCTCATGAGCAATATTTGTAATAGTCTCAAGCTGGAAGAAACAGAAAGCCCATGAGCACGGGAACGTGACCCGCTGATACACTGGGAATAGCACAGTTACAGGAAAGTGGGCATGACTGATATATGCGGCAAGATAAGTGGGCCTCAAAGACATGCTGGGTACATAATTCAGGCCCGAATGAGGATAATCTGCATGTTTCCATTTATATGTCATTCCAGTTTGGGCAAAAATCACAACAGTTGTTGCTTGGCAAGAAGAGAGTATTGAAATGGCAACGTTCCATACCCTGCTAGTGGCACGTGTGATGTGGCCACACGAGTGATGTGATGCAGTTATGAAAACCGATCAAACGGTACACTTACAGCTGGAGTATTTCACTGTATTCAAAATATACATTAAATTTAAAAAGAAATACAAGAATAGAAACTATATGATGTTATTGTTAATGGTTAGCTTTTTGTTTATATATATATATATATATATATATACACACACACACACACACACACACATATATAAACAAAAAGCTAACCATTAAATAAAAAGTATATATATATATAAAAAGTATAAATATACTTCTTATATAAGTGTGTATATATATATATATATACACACTTTTTATTTAATTTGAGAGAGAGAGAGAGAGAGAGAGAGAGAGAGAGCGCGCTTGCGCGCAAGTGAGCATGTGCAGCAGGGGGAGGGACAGAAGGAGAGAGAGAATCCTAAGCACGTTCCAAGATCAGCATCGAGTCTGACACAGGGCTCGATCCTTTGACCCTGGGATCATATCATGAGCCGAAATGAAGAGTATGATGCTCAACTGACCGAGCCACCCAGGTGCCCCTTATTGTTAATGGTTAGAAATCTGTTCACACTTTTCTTTCAGTTTTCACCTTGAACATTTCCCCAGGAGAGAAAACACTATAGAGCTATAACATCATAACTTTAAAAGCAGAGTTTGAATTATTTTTTATAGTTTTCAACAAGGAATATTTTATATATGATGAAATATAATCTATAAATCCAAGTGTGAGTTTCATCAATAAAATTATTTTCTAACATTTTGCTAGTTGCAACAGGTAACTGGTCATAAAAAGGTTACTTCTTTTTTTACAGACTAAATATAATTTGAACCATCAGGATTATGAGAACGGTTGATTTTAAACACATTAGTAAACGCTAAACACAAATGAGTCAACAGCTAAAATGAAAAACAACTACAATTGGAAAAAATAAATGTCAAATAATATTATTATACTTTATTTACCTAATGATATCTAAGTTTATAAAAAGCAAAGGCCATTGGTGATTTAATATATATCATATTGATTTAATATATATCATAAAATATATATTAAACATACACTTTTTCTCATTTATAACAAAATTTTTCTTCCACATTCTATGGCCCCTAATAAAATTAAGAAGTTCATTTTTCATTTTAAGAGTAATTTGAGCCTGGGTGGCTCAGTCAATTAAGCGTCCAACTTCCTCTCAGGTCATGATTTCATGGCTCCTGAGTTTAGCCCCACATAGGGCTATCTACTGTCAGTGCAGAGCCCGCCTTGGATCCTCTGGCCCCCTCTCTCTTTGCCCTTGCCCCATTTGTTCGTGTGCTTTCTTTCTCACTTTCTCTCTCTCTCTCTTAAAAATAAATAAACATTAAAAAAAAAAAAGTAATTGGCTCTCTCTTTTCTTAAGGTAATATGAGTGTACCGTGGGTTAATCTTGGAAGACAGATTGCCTTTTGCAAGGGCATGCCTTCTACCTACTACTGTGGTTATCAACTGGAGATGACTTTTCTCCCCAGGAAACATCTTGCACTATCTAGACATATTTTATTTATTTAATTTAATTTAATTTAATTTAATTTAATTTAATTTTATATTTTATTTATTTTATTTATTTTATTTATTTTATTTTATTTTATTTTATTTTTTCATTTTTTGAGACACATTTTTTTTTAGCCCATTTAGGCGAAGGGTACCGTGCTATAGGCATCTATTGAGTAGAGCCAGGGGTTACTGCTAAACATTCTATAATAGACAAGGCATCTTCCTTCCAGAATTATCTGGCCAAAAATATCACTAGTGTCCATGTTGGAAAACCCTGACCCGTCGGTACCGTGTGGCTGTATTATTTTTACCAATAAACTTTACTGATACATAGAAAGCCATCTCGTATTAGGAAGCATTATAGACCATTTGTTAGAGGATTTCAGTATATACAGAGGATTCCACACGGTACTATACCATTTTTTTCTTATGTCAGTGGATCTTCCCCAGAAGAAGGGCACCTGTCTATCAGCAGACAGAAAATATACAGATGCAAACATTTAACTATATAGTTTTACATACACATGTAATTCAACTATTATAGGAAATCAAATTACACTAAAGTTTATTTTAGTCAAATCTGTATTAAAATGTATTCATTATCAAGATAAGAAAGATTTAAATGACTTTATCAGTATTTCAAAGGATTTATAACACATCCTTGGGCTATCTTCTCCAACATTTGAGAAGCTGAGAAGTATAATTATTAATTAGACAATGGTGTACGGTCCCCAAACTGGTGGCAGTAGTTGGCTGCACAACCAGATGAAGACATCGTTAGGTCAAGGTAAGGTTAACAGGGCAACTAAGCACCTTTCAAAGGAGAGGTCAGATTGCTACTGTTCATTCCCCTCCGCGCATGCCCAGCGTGCGCCCACCCACACTTCTTTTCAACAGATGCTTATGACTTCTGAGGTTGTTACCTGAAATACTTGGAGAAAATTCAAACAGAAACACTGATATCTAACAGTGTATCCTTTGACATTTTTACACCAGTTTAAATGTAAGTAAAAATAGAATTACAAAATTAGAAGAAAATACGCTTAATATAAACAGAAGACATTACATAATTGGTGTGTTTACCCTTTTTTGGATAAAGTGGTAAATGCACCTTCTTGGTTTGCTATTAGTTGAGGTCAAATAATCCTATTAATTTGAAAAACAAAATTATCAAAGGAATGAAATTAAGAATTTTCACAATAACTGGTCCAGAGTTAAATCTTCGCATATATGTTATACACAGTTGTGTAATAGAGGAAAAATAGATAATAAAATAATAATTGATAGAAAATTTATCAAGTGTGCAGACATGATATGTCTTATTGTCCATAACAATAAATAGCAACTAATTTCAAACTAAAAATAAGTTACTTCAGGGATAAAAATGTTCTGCACATGTCAAGGAAATACAAAATGCTAGGGAAACGTGGCTGTAGCTGCTGTAGACATATTTGAGTAAATTTGTGTATGTCCTTCCTGCCTGCCTCTCTGCCCTCCTTCCTTCCCTCTTTCCCGCTTTGTCCATCCATTTCTACCCCAGTCCCCTTTCTTCTCCTCTGTGTCTTCCTCCGTCTCTCCCACTTTCACGGGAGGCTCTTCAACCTTGGACAACAGATTTCCGTTTTCCCGTTGACTCTCCCTTGGTAACCCAGAAGTAGTAATTACTGCTTTCTGACATATAATCTCCTATAGGGTAAAAAGTAACCTTTCTTCCCCAACAGTACTCATGTCATCTTTTGCTCCATTTAATCTTACCACTTAAACAGGTTTAAAAGCTAAAGAAAATATCTTAACAGAAAAAAAAATTCTGTTTCCTACAGAGAATGATGGGCTTTTCACTCCCACTCTTCAACCATTACTGAGAATGTTACTTATCCGTTTCTTCTGCTTCAACATTGTCTCCAACAAAGTCCTCTACTGCATTTTAGGAAAAGAATGACAAAATACTTTGATGTGAGGTGTAAATATTTATGAACATTGAGTTTATGTCAAAATGTAAGAAGAACATTTATGAACTAACCCAGAAGATAGTCACAAATGTATTAAAAAATGAAGTATATAATTCAAAAAAAGATTAATCCACATTGACAAAAGTGTTAACGTATTTCAGACATGGTGGACTAGATCCTACAAGGTACATCCATTACTCAAGAGACATATATCATCATATTAGCTCATTTAAATTAATGGAGAACATTTCAATTTACAACCCAGGGAATAGTTGAACTTCTTGGCAGGAGTGACCTCATGATTTCTTAGTAGCTGGTTAAGATTAGTATTAAAATTTAACCTTTCAGATCTACAATTAAAAATAAATTGCAGCCCTTAAATTTGGTAGCATATAAAGTTTCACTATGGAAAATGCAGTTCAGCATTTTAGTGATAAACTTATTTCAGTAAATTTTCTGAAGGGCAGGTAAATAGTAATCCCTTTTAAGATTTCACTTTAGCCCTTATTTTCCTTAAAGAAATCTTCAAAAGTCATACCATTACACATAAAACATGATATTATATTTATTAAGCAGCCTACCCCAACAACATTGTGTATATCTTTATGAAGATATACACAATGGGTTCTGGGCAAAAACTCTGGAAAAGAACCTCATGTCCAGTTAATGATAAATTTTAAGAAAAAAAATACTGATTAAAATTTAGAAACTTTAAGAATAAAATCTAAGGTAACTTGCCTGTTATCACTGCATCAGTGTGAGCTTTATCATGAGAGCAACACGGGGTTCATTTTAGCATTTGCTCTTAATTATCTTAAATTAGAAATAATAGTTATAAATATAAAAGGGATTAAAATAGGTAATACTGCTTACACACATTTCAGTGTATTTAGTCAGTTTATATTAATTGAATGACAAAAAAATGACTGATCACTTGAAAGTCTTAAAAATGGAGGAGTCTCTCCATGAATACTTAATTGGTTGAAAATAAATATAAGTATCACTAATCATCCAGTAAGTGTAAATCAAACCCACAATGAGATACCACCTCACACCTGTCTGAAGGGCTAGAATCAAAAACACATGAAACAAGGGTTAGTGAGGTTGGGGAGAAAAGGAATCCTTGCACACTGTTGGTGGGAATGCATACTGTGCAGCCACTGTGGAAAACAGTGTGGAGTTTCCTCAAAAAATTCAAAATAGAAATACCACACAACCCAATAATTCCACTATTGGGTATTCACCCAAAGAAAACAAAAACACTTACTTGAAAAGATACATGCACCTCTATGATTACGGCAGCACACGACATGTGCACTGAGAGATGAATGGAGCACGGAGAGGTGGCATATACACATAAGGGAGTATCACTAGGCCATTAAAAAAATAAGAGCTTGGGGTGCCTGGGAGGCTCAGTTGGTTGAGCATCCAACTCTTGATTTCAGCTCAGGTCATGATCCGCGGGTCGAGGGATCAAGCTCTGTGTCCAGCTCTGTGCTGAGCGTGGAGCCTGCTTGGGATTCTGCCCCTTCCTCTGCCCTTCCCCCACTCATCTCTCTCTCTCTCTCTCTCTCTCTCTCTCTCTCTCTCTCTCTCACTCAATGTCTCTGAAACAAAAACAAAAAGAGCCTGCCATTTGTGACAACATGGATAGACCTAGAGGGTATCATGCTATGAGAAATAAATCAGAGATAGACAAATATCATATGATATCACTCATGTGGAATCTAAAACAAATAAATAAACAAACAAAACAAAAACAAACAAAACTCAGAAATCGACTCATAAATACAGAGAACAAACTGATGATTGCCAGAGGGGAAGGGGTAGAGGGATGGGAAAAATGGGTGAGGGGTGTGGGAGGTACAGGTTTCCAGTTATGGGAGGAATAAGTCATGGGGATAAAAGTTACAGCACAGGGAATACAGTCTATAGCATTTAAATAGTGTCATATGATGACAGATGGTGGCCACACTTATGGTTAACATGGCAGAACACACAAAATGTTGGATCACTATTTGTACACCTGAAACTAATGTAACAGTGTGTGCCTGCTATGCTTCAAGTTAAAAAAAAAATCTCTATAATAGAAAACATACAAAACAAATTTAAAAATACTAAAAACAACTCTAGCACTTAACCACTGTTTTTGCGTGAAATATCAATGTATCTATATTAGTGAAAATCGTAAAGTCTTACCATATAGATATGGTAAAATCTATCAAAGGTATACACTTACAGGAGTAACACTGATTCCCACATTAGGTGACAGAAGCTACAATAGCTATACAGAAAAATCATCTTATGAACACTTATTAGAACAGACATTATTAGGTGGTGAAAAACCCACCTCCTTCTTTAACAGTTAAAAATCTATATTGAAAGTGACAGACATAAGCAATTGAAATTACTTCAGACAATCAAAGTATGGCTTCATACAATTGAAGATTCCAGTTATAAGTTTTTAGAGAACGATTTATCAAGTAGTTTTAAGGTTGTGACCTGGGCAAAGTACCTTTCTTTTCTTTTCTGGGCTCTCCTTATGTGCTGTTAACATCCATGAGTTCAACGGTTCATTGAGTTACTTTTACATTCTTATTCCAGAGTCAAAACCCCACAATTGAGACCAGTTGGCTCTGACCGACCCGAAAGGCATCATGTTCTCATTCTTGAATTACGGCCAAGAGGATGCTATGCACCTGCTATATTACACTCACTGGTTAAACTACTCAGGGCCCCGCACGTGACATTGGGAGCATTCTCACCCAAATCATGTGCTGACAAAGCAGCGTCTGTCTAGGGCAGGACAGAGAAGGGCCGAATGGATGCTGAAGAAGCTACAGATACGTCCTAAAGTCTGCCAACCTGCAGGCCCTGAGGACAACACGATACTGGAACACAGTATGAAGACAATTGTGCACGAGACAAATGGCTTGCAAAGCAAACTTTCTGAAAGCCCTCGGACACCATTAAGCTTACCTCTAATTTTTAAGTTGTGTGCTTTTTGGCAATAGCAAAGTCGAGGTAAACAGTAGCTAAAAATTCAGTAACTTAAATTTCAAAATATAAATCCGGAAGTGCTTGCAATTAAAAATATTGCTCCTTATCACTGTCTATTTGCACACACAAAAAATATTCCACAGATAACTGATTCAATTAAAGGCACATAATAAAGATATATATTCGACACGATATCATAACTGGAGGGGAAAATCTGTACTGTTAACTAGCAGCTTACATAACCACCCAGTATCAAAAAGACAATACGAAACATAAAAATGAGAATGTAATATTTCACTTAAATGGGATGACTCCTTGAGGGTACAGAAATAGAAACAGAACCCAAAATATCTTTTAAAAATGTTAACCATTGGTGGTATTCAAGTTTTACTAGTTGTTCAGAAAGAAAATAGAAGCAGTGAATGCGATATTGTTAATGCTTTACACAGCAGGAGTGAAAAGCCAAGAGCCCTCAGTGATATTTTGAAGCTAATGAATATTAAAATAAGAAAATCAAATGCACTGCATGTCTGAATGGTAACTGAGGCTCTTCAGAATCCCAATTTCACATTTGCAGTCAATTTATCTCTTCATCCTTCTGAAGTAGATAAATTGAATATCACAGTTAATCGCGGGATAGTGCTTTTGAATAAAGCCAAGCATTTGTCTATTCAGCAAAGATACGTGTGCCATTTTGTTTTCCACAAGATCCTACCATATCTTTTTTTAAGGGTAAAAACTCAAAAGAAGAAACAAATGTCAAATTTAACAATTATTTTTCTTTCTCAGTTGCCTTATATGGTGCAGAGTAATATCTATCATACATAACGTCCAGAAGAGATGGACTTTGCTTTGATTACAAATTTATATTTAAATTCTAATGGGTGATAGATTTTTTTTTTCCATTCAAGTGACAGAAAAATGCAACTGACTGATTTCTTCAATAATTTTGACTATACAGGTATTTTTTAACATTAAAAAGATGGTGAGTTGGGAGGGGGAAGAACTAATTATTCTGTCAGGTGACTTTAAACATGAAAATCTTAAAAAAAAGTGAGGCTCTTGCTCATATAATCATTATAACTAATAAACGTTAGTGATATAAAAACACACAACGAAGGTGAATAGTCATTAACTCTTTCCACCTTGGTGGGATGGGTAGCAGTTAATCAATAGGCAAAACATACAGCCAGGCATTCACCAAGATAACACCGAGCCGTTTCACATTTATTCTCGGAGAGCTAGAGGTAAAAATGTATTAGTGACCACCGGAGAGCCCGGTCTCAGATGACAGTGTGGTCAAATGTTCTGGGGGAAAGATGAAACTTTTATTCTTGCTAACGTTAATTCCCAATGCTAACCAACATTGATTAAGTCCCTGCTGTTTCTTAAGATAACGTTCAGAATGGATTGTGAGGATATAAAGATGAGAAGGCTACGAATCCAATTCTCAAAGACTTTAGGATCTCGTAGGAATGACACAGGTGCATAGATAAGCACCATTCCAGTGGCGAGGATAAAGACAGGATATACAAGGATGAGTTTCCATTATCAGTAAGGATGAGAGGACAGTTAGGAAGAAGTGATGACTGAGAAGGGTGTTAGGGAAGGGAGCCCGTAGGGGGTGTGATGGAACCCTTCCAACAACGGACAAGTGCACACAGGTTGTCCTGGACCAGGCGTTGTTGCACTTGTAAGTGTGCATCCCTCTCCTGAAAACCTTGCTAACAGGCGGAAGCCAAAACACAGGTATTTTTAAATAATTTATTCCATATGCAGAAGATGACATAAAATCTCAGCAGGGTCTGGAGCTGCTTCTCATCATCAAAAAAATTAGTATCTGCAAAGAGGGATTAAACAGAGTCAAAATGAGCCTCATGACAGGCCGGATAGGTTTTGCCATCAGATAAATTACAAAAAATAAATTGTGTTCAGAGTTTCTTTTAATTTTAAAATTATGAATAAGGACCTATCTACCTTACACCCACGTTTAATTGGCTATAATTCATTAGCAGTGAAAACAGGGGATGATCAAAGATGAATAGAAGAGATCAGCAGAGGCTAGAGTTTATAAAGCTCTTACCTGTTAGAGCCAAGCCGTGAAAATGATAGAGATTAGCACTGAGGCCCACCTTCCCTGCCAGATAGCAGGGTCATTCAAGGGGCCCAGAGGCTCAGGTGATGGCTCTCTAGGGCACTACAGGAAACAATCTCAGTGAGCAAGGACGGGAACTTGAAGTGTGACACAGGAAGACAGGTGCAAAAGAATGAGAAAAGTATCTTAGATTTTTTTAAAGAAAAATTCACATTTGTCCTAAGAAAGCAGTTAGCACCCAAATGAGAAAAAATAATGGTAATATTTAAACTTAAGTTCAAGAACTATGTCACGAACAAAAAAAAATGTATGGCCTTTATGACTATACACGTGTTTCTGTGTGTGTGTAGTGGGCATATATCCCTGTGTACACACGCACACAATGCTCATAAACATTCCATGAACTGTTGAGGGTTAGAGCTATACAGCCTCCCTCACACCATCACGATTTATTTCCATGGAAATATTTAACCTTATGCTTAGAGAGAAACACACTGATAACTAAAATAAAAGTGAATTAGAAAAAACACAAAAGAGGGCTAAAAACTAAAATAATAAATTAGAATTTTTATATTTTATTTTGAAAGGATAATTATGCTCAATTCATACCCTGATCCACTCTACCTGATTATGCACATATAGCTCACATATCTGAAGTCTCTTACAGTGAGAACAAAATTAGCCTGCAAATAGAGAGCGGGATTGGAACATGGAGGACAAGGAGACAATCCCATGGCGATCAGGTTGTATCCTGCCCACAAGAGTCCCATCAGGTCACCTTGGGGGAGGCTGGGGTCCAGCCCCATCAAGGTGGACACCTTGGCATGGGCTGCATTGTTCTGGAGTTAGGGCTTGTCTCTTTTATTGTACGGACTCATTGAATTTTTGGAATCATTATGGGGTAAAGGAGACTAATTGTTCTCAGAGGAGGGTCTTTTAAAAATTTTTTAATGTATGTTTATTTTTTATTTTTGAGAAAGAGGGACAGAGCACAAGTGGGGGAGGGACAGAGAAAGGAGACACAGAATCAAAGCAGGATCCAGGCTCCAAGCTGTCAGCACAGACCTCTATGAGGGGCTCAAATCCATGAGCAGTGAGATCATGACCTGAGCTGAAGTCGGACGCTTAACCAACTGAGTCACCTCAGAGGAGGGTTTCTTGTGCAAAGGCGCCTCTGTGCCAACCGTGGTAACCTTGTCCAAACCACCTTTCACTAGCTTATTACCTTAGTAGCTGTCACTGTATGAAAAACCACTCCTTTGTCATTTGTCTTCCACAGAACAGTTTCATGTAGTGAAAATAGCATGGACACTGGTTCTTGAGGTTCAAGGACACGATCATCGAGGTTGAAGTCTCTGCCTCTGCTGCTTCATAGTCTCAGCGTTGCTTCAGGTATCATGCGCCCATATTGAAGATAAGGAGTCGGGTATGGCTCCAACAAGTTATTTAAGGAATCGCTAGAAGTATGGACTGAAGCCAGAAGGTGTCAAATCCTTATGAAGAGAAACACATTTAAACATTTAAAAATTAAATTGGGGGAGCCCGGGTGGCTCCGTGGGCCGAGCGTCTGAGTTTGGCTCATGTCATGATGTCACAGTTTGTGGGTTTGAGCCCCACATCTGGTTCTGTGTTGATACTTCAGAGCCTAGAGCCTGTATCAGATTCTGTGTTTCTGTCTCTCTCTCTGCCCCTCCCCCTCTTTCAAAAATAAACATTAAAAGCAAAAATTTTTTAAAAGTTAAATTCAGAAAATGACTATAACGGAACTTGTACAGCGTAAGAAATTACAACGTAAAAGCTCATTATATATAAGTTTCCTTTAAAAGGGCCTAATTTCTGGTTTAAGTTGAAGTACATTATTTGTAGGTATGTTCAGAAAGTTTTCAGACCACTATGAGTTAAACTCAAGTTTTAACATGAAGAAAAATTTTATAGCACTTAAGTATGTAAAAACTACATGGAAGGTAGGGTGCCAAGACGGCAGAGCAGCATGAAAATTCTCTGCATCTCTTATCCCAGAAATGCACCTATCTTAGCACCAAACCATCTTGTGCACCTAGAACACTTATTTGAGTATTAGCACAACTATCTACACAACCTGAACCACAGAACTTGGCAGGTATGCAGCACAGAGAGTTGAACTGGAGGAGAGAGAAGCCACAGAGGACAGGGAGCTGTTTTTGCTTGCAGAGAGGGGACAGAGACAGGGGGAGAGTACGAGAAAGCACTTCCCCCCACCCAAGAACAGCCGGAGAGAAACAGAAAGAGTGGAAACGTCCAAAAGGTACTGAACAACAAATGGGTAAAGGAGAAAGGAGGGGGTTGAAATATCATTAGGACTCTAAAAACATGGGAGCAAGGAGTCTGAAACTCCGCAATTCTATACCCAACACTGCTCCAGTGGGAAGGGTAAATCCCCAAAAACAGAGAATGAGGTCTGAGGGGTCCTCGGGCCACATGGGGAGGGGCTATTCCCCTGGTGGGAGGATATATGGAACAGGCTGTGAGGTCTCCCCAGGGGACAAGGTCCCAGTGGACCACGGAGAACAACAACAGTTGCAAGTGCTGGAAAAAGGATATGAAGGGTGAAGCCGGGCACCAGATGTGTGTTGTGATTTTCCATAAACCCTGAACTGCTGCTGCTACGCAACTGCTCAAACTTTTTCTGGGGTGGGCTGGCACCCAGCTGCAGTCTAGGTTTCTGCAGTGGCATGGTCATGCAAGCATTGCCAGGGGTGGGCGCACCTGGCCGTTGCTCAGGAGACCCCCTCCAAGAGGGTTGGAGTAGACCCAAGCCACAGGGCCCTCAGAAGTGAGAGGTTTGGAAACACAGCCCCATCTGAGATAAAACTCAGGAGGGAGGTGCTGTCTGGTAGCCTGATGGCTTAGCTGGAGCCTGAAGAAGTGGGGAGTGGACAGAAGCCAAAGACAAAGGAGGGGTGCTTGACTGCTGATCCGTGAGAGCAGAGTTCTGATCCGAAGACCGGGAAGCTGGGGGATGCCATTTGCACCCCTCCTGCACATACGCATATACGCCTATATGCGCCACAACAATCCACCCCAGGAAACTAAGCAGCACCACCTCGTGGAAAACGGAGCCATTACACCAAGTCCTGTCCAACTGGGCCAGCGAAGCCCTAGAGAATCACCACAAGTCTCTCCACCTGCTTAGTTGTATGGACTATACAGTGCTTCATCCTCCGACTTCTAGGGGAAACTGGATGTAATTTCATTTGGATTTCATTCTGTTTGCTGGTCCATATATTTTATTTTTTTCCCTTTTTCATCCCTTTCCTTATTCTTGGATATGGAAAGAGAAAAATATATTTTCCATTTCATAAAAAAGATTTTTTCTACTATATTTTTTGTAATTTTTAAACTCTATTTTACGTTATTTTGTTCTATTTTCTTGTATACATTTTTCTTAATTTTTAAATGTTTTCTTACATTTTTTTTTCTCTTCCTTTCTTTCCTTTTTTTCTCTATTCTATCAAGTCTCTTTCAACAAACAGGACAAAACACACCTAGGATCTAACTTCCTTTATTTGATGTTTTTGTGTTGTTTTCAAAATTGTATATTTACTTATTTTTTTTATTTTATTCTTTTTCTTCCTCCAAAATGATGAAACACAGGAATTCATCCCAAAAGAAAGAACAGGAAGAAATGACAGCCAGAGACTTAATCAACACAGATACATGCAAGATGTATGAACCAGAATTTAGAATCACAATAGTGAGAATGCTATCTGGAGTTTAAAATGGATTAGAATACCTTTCTGGAGAGATAAAAGAAGTAAAAGCTAGTCAGGATTAAATAAAAAATGCTATAACTGAGATGCAATCTCAAATAGGTGCCACAGCGGCAAAGATGGATGAAGCAGAGCAGCAAATTACTGATATAGAGGACAAACTTACGGAGAATAACGAAGGGGAAAAAAAGAAGGAAACTAAGGCAAAAGAGCATGAGTTAAGAATTAGAGAATCAGTGACTCATTAAAAAGGCACAACATGAGAATCATAGGGGTCCTAGAAGAAGGAGAGAGAGAAATAGGGGTAGAAGGGTTATGTGAGCAAATCATAGCACAAAACTTTCCTAACCTGGGGAAAGACACAGACATCAAACTCCAGGAAGCACAGAGGACTCCCATTAGACTAAATAAAAACTGACCATCAACAAGGCATATCATAGTCAAATTCACAAAACACACAGACAAGGAAATAACTATGAAAACGGCAAGGGAAAAAAGTTCTTAACCTATAAGGGATGACAGATCAGGTTCACAGCAGGTCTATCCACAGAAACTTGGCAGGTAAGAAAGGAGTGACAGGATATATTCAATGTGCTGAGCTGGATAAATATGCAGCCAAGAATTCTTTATCCAGCAAGTCTGTTATTCAGAATAGAAGGAGAGATAAAGACTTTCCCAGACAAACAAAAACTACAGGAGATTGTAAGCACTAAACCAGCCCTGCAAGAAATTTTAAGGGGAGAGGGGAGAAAAGATGAAACAAAATTAAACAAAAAAAAAGACTAAAAGCAACAAAGACTAGAAAGGACCAGAGAATACTACCAGAACCCCAACTGTACAGGCAACACAATGGCAATGAGTTCATATTTTCAGTACTCACTCTAAATGTCAACGGACTAAATGCTCCAATGTAAAGACACAGGGTAACAGAATGGATAAGAAAACAAGATCCCTCTATATGCTGTTTACAAGAGACCTATTTTAGACCTAGAGACACCTTCAGATTGAAAGTAAAGGGATGGAGAACCATCTATCATGCTAATGGTTGCCAAAAGAAAGCCGGAATAGCCATACTTTTATCAGACAATCTAGATTTCAAAATAAAGACTGTAACAAGAGATAAAGAAGGACATTATATCATAATTAAGGGGTCTATTCACCAAGATCAAACAATTGTTAATGTTTATGCCCAAAAGTGATGGCACCCAAATATATAAATCAAATAATTACAAACATACAGAAACTCATTGATGATAATGTCATAATAGTAGGGGACATCAACATTCCACTCACAGCAATGGACAGATCATCGAATCAGAAAATCAACAAGAAAACAATGGCTTTGAATGACACACTGGATCAGATGGAATTAACAGATAAATTCAGAACATTTCATCCTAAAGCAGTGGAATATACATTCTTCTCCAGTGCACATGGAATGTTCTCCAGAACAGATCACATACTGGGACACAAATCAGCCCTCAGCAGGTTCAAAAAGATAGAGATCATACCATGCATATTTTTAGGCACAAGGCTATGAAACTCAAAATCAACCACAAGAAAAAAAAAAGTGGGGAGGACAACAAATATTTGGAGGCCAATGAACATCCTATTAAGGAATGAATGAGTTAACTAAGAAGTTAAAGAAGAAATTAAAAAGTACATGGAAGTCAATGAAAATGATAACACCACAGCCCAAAGCTTCTGGGATGCAGCAAAGGTGGTCATAAGAGGAAAGTATATAGCAATCCACCCCTTCCTAAAGAAGGAAGAAAGGTCTCATATACACAACCTAACATTACACCTTAAAGATCTGGAAAAAGAATACCAAATAAAACCCCAAACCAGCAGAAGACAGGAATTAATAAAGATTAGAGCAGAAATCAATGCTATCAAAATTAAAAACAAAACAAAACAAACAAACAAAAAGCGTACAACAGATCAATGAAACTAGGAGCTGGTTCTTTGAAATTAACAAAATTGATAAACCCTTAGTCAGTTTGATCAAAAATAAAAAGGAAAGGACCCAAATAAAAAAAAAATAAAGACTGAAAGAGGAGAGATCACAACCAACACAGCAGAGATACAAACACTAAGAGAATATTATAAGCAATTATATGCCAATAAATTGGGCAAGCTGGAAAAAATGCACAAATTCCTAGAAACATATAAACTACCAAAACTTAAACAGGGAGAAATAGAAAATTTGAACAGACCCATAACCAGTAAAGAAATTGAATCAGTAATCAAAAATCTCCCAAGAAACAAGGGCCCAGGGCCAGATGGCTTTCCAGGGTAATTCTACCAAACATTTAAAGAAAAGTTAATACCTATTCTTTTGAAGCTGTTCCAAAAAAGTAGAAATGGAAGGAAAACTTCCAAACTCATTCTATGAGGCCAACATTACCTTGATTCCACTAAACAGGACAACTACGGACCAATTTCCCTGATGAACATGGATGCAAAAATCCTCAACTGGGTTCAACTGGATCCCACAGTACATCGTAAGAATTATTCACCATGATCAAGTGGGATTTATTCACGGGATGCAGGGCTAATTCAGTATCTATAAATCAATGTGATACACGACATTAGAAAAAGGACCAGAACCACATGATCCTCTCAATAGATGCAGAGAAAGCACCTGACAAAATTCAGCATCATTTCTTGATCAAAACCCTCAAGAAAGTAGGAATAGAAGGAGCATACCTTGAGATCATAAAAGCCATATATGAATGACCCACTGCTAATATCATACTTAATGGTGAGAAACAGAGCTTTCCCCTAAGGTTAGGAACACTGACAGGGATGTCCACGCTCACCACTGTTATTCAACATAGTATTGGAAGTTCTAGCCTCAGCAATCAGACAACACAAAGGAATAAAAGGCATCCAAATCAGCAAGGAGGAAGTCAAACTTTCACTCTTTGTAGATGGCATGATACTCTGTATGGGAAACCCAAAAGATTCCATAAAAAAACAGCTAGAACTGATTAATGAATTCAGCAAAGTCACAGGATATAAAATCAATACAGAGATATCGGTTGCACTTTTATACAATATATATAAAGCAACCGAAAGGGAAATCAAGAATTCAATCCCATTTACAATTTCATCAAAAACCATAAAACACCTAGAAATAAACCTAACCAAAGCAGTGAAAAATCTATACCCTGCACACTATAGAAAGCTTATGAAAGAAACTGAAGAAGATACAAAAAAATGGAGAAATAGCCTATGCTCATGGATAGGAAGAACCAATACTGTTAAAATGCCAATACTGCCCAAAGCAATCTACATATTCAATGCGATACCTATCAAAATAATACCAGCATCCTTCACAGAGCTAGAATAAAAAATCCTAAAATTTGTATGGAACCAGAAAAGACCCTGAATAGCCAAAGCAATCTTGAAAAAGAAAACCGAAGCAGGAGGCATCACAATCCTGGACTTCAAGCTGTATTACAAAGCTGTAATCATCAAGACGGTATAGTACTGGCACAAAAACACTCAGATAAATGGAACAGAACAGAGAACCCAGAAATAGACCCAGAAAATATAGCCAACTAATCTTTGACAAAGCAGGAAAGAATACCCAATGGAATAAAGACCGTCTCTTCAGCAAATGGTGCTGGGAAAACTGGACAGCGACATGCAGAAGAATGAACCTGGACCACTCTTTTACACCATACACAACAATAAACTCAAAATGGATGAAACACCTAAATATAAAACAGGAAATCATCAAAATCCTAGAGGAAAAAGCAAGCAAAAACCTCTCTGATCTCAGCTGCAGCAACTTCCTACTCAATACATCTCCAGAGGCAAGGGAACCAAAAGCAAAAATGAACTATTGGGGCCTCATCAAGATAAAAAGCTTCTGCACAGTGAAGGAAACAATCAGCAAAAGTAAAAGGCAACCCACAAAATGGGAACAGATATTTTCAAATGACATGTCAGATAAAGGGTTAGTATCCACAATCTCTCAAGAACTTACCAAACTTCACACCCCAAAAACAAATAATTTAGTGAAGAAATGGGCAAAAGATATGAATAGACACTTCTCCAAAGAAGACATCCAGATGGCTAACAGACACATGAAAAGATGCTCAACATCACTCATCATCAGGGAAATACAAATCAAAACCACAATGAGATACCACCTCCTACCAGTCAGAATGGCTAAAATTAACAACTCAGGCATCAACAGATGTTGGTGAGGATGCAGAGAAAGCAGAACTCTTTTGCACTGCTGGTGGGAATGCAAACTGGTGCAGCCACTCTGGAAAACGTACCAAAGGTTCCTTAAAAATTTTTAAATAGAACTATCCTACAACCCAGCAATTACACTACTATGTATTTTCCAAAGGATACACGTGTGCTGTTTCAAAGGGACACATGCACCCCAATGCTTACGCCTGTGCTTTCAACAATAGCCAAGGTATGGTAAGAACCCAAATGTCCATCGACAGCTGAATGGATAAATAAGATGCGGTGTATATACACAAAGGAGTATTACTCGCAATCAAAAAGTATGAAATCTTGCCATTTGCAACCACATGGATGGAACTACGTGTACTATGCTAAGCAAAATTAGTCAGAGAAAGACAATTATCATGTAGCTTCACTCAAAAGTGGAATTTATGATATAAAGCAGATGAACATAAAGAAAGGGAAGTAAAAATAACATAAAAACAGGGAGGGGGGAAATGGAAGAGACTCTTAAATATAGAGAACAAACTGAGAGTTGTTGGAGGGTTTGTGAGTGGGAGGATGGGCTAAATGTGTGATGGGGCATTAAGGGAGACACTTGTTGTGATGAGCACTGGGTGTTATACATAGAGGATAAGTCATTGGATTCTACTCCTGAAATCATTATTGCACTATAGGCTAATTAACTTGGATGTAAATTTAAAAAATAAAAAGTAAAATAAAATTTAAAAAGAAGATATCCAGATAGCCAACAGGTACATGAAAAGATGCTCAATACCATTGATTATCACAGAAATACCAATCAAAACCACAATGAGATATCACCTCACACCTGCAAGAATGGCTAAAATCAACAACACAAAACACAAGAGGTGTTCATGAGGGAGAAAAGGGGAACCTTCCTGCACTGTTGGTGGGAATGCAAACTGGTGCAGCCACTCTGGAAAACAGTATGGAGGTTCCTCAAAACGTTAAGAAAGAACTACCCTAAAATCCAGCAATTGCACTACTAGGTATTTCCCAAAAAATACAAAAATATTAATTCAAAGGGATACATGCATGCCAATATTTATAGCAGCATTATGCACAATATTCAAATTATGGAAACTGCCCAAGTGTTCATTTGTCCATTGACTGATGAATGGACAAAGAAGACTGGCATACACACACACACACACACACACACACACACACACACACACACTGGAATATTACTCAGCAATAAAAAGGGATGAAATCTTGCCATTTGCAATGACTTGGATGAAGCTAGAGTATAGTGCTAAGTGAATAGGTCAGAGAAAGATAAATATCCTATGATTTCACTCATATGTGGAATTTAAGAAACAAAATGAGCAAAGTAAAAAAAAAAAAGAATGTGGGAGGAAGGGGGGGTGGCAAACCAAGAAATAGACTATTAACTATAGGGAACACACTGATGGTCACCAGAGGGGAGGCTGGGGGGGATGGGTGAAATATGAAGGAGGGCACTTGTGATGAGCACCAGGTGATGTATGGAAGTGTTGAATCACTATATGGTACACCTGAAATTAACACTAGACTGTATACTAACCAATGGAATTTAAATAAAACTTTTTAAAAAGACTTAAAGAAAAAAAAATATATATATATATATATATATATATATATATATATATATATGAAATTTGTTTTTCAGGACACTAGAATCCACTTCAAAATTAAAATTGCATACCTATGAGAAATAAAGAACTACAGTTATTCTTTGATTTAGTATATACTAGTTGTTTTAATAACTATGAAAACTTTTCAACTTTAATGTTTTAAGCTACCCAGAAATCATCTGTGGAAAGAGAGATCAATAGATAGATACAGGAATATTTCACCTAGGGTGAAAACTAATATTAGTCAAAGAAAATTGGGCTTAAAAACATGTATTTGTAGATTCCCCTTGTGGCTCAGTCAATTAAGGATCTGACTCTTTGTTTCGGCTCAGGTCACCATCTCAGGGGTCTGTGCTGACAGCATGGGGCCTGCTTGGGATTCTCTTTTTTCCCTTCTCTCTGCCCCTCCCCTGCTCACGTGTGCCCTCTCACAAATGAATGCATTTGCGAAATTCCACATGCATTTGTATGTATGTACAAAGATCTGCATTTATATAAATGCCGACACATGTATATGAATAGAGTGTCATGAGGCATAAATATACAAGTGGACCAAAGGTTCTTTGAAGCTTCACAAAGAAAAAAAAAAACAAAAACAAAAAAAAAAAAACTAGTGGAAACAGGTTCACACCCAAAAAAAAACAGACTGTGGATTTAAAATAACTAAAAACTGGGCGCCAATTGGCTCAATCGATCCAGTACTGACTTTGGCTCAGTTCACCATCTCACAGTTTGTGGGTTCAAGCCCTGTGTCAGGCTCTGTGCTGACAGCTCAGAGCCTAGAGCCTGCTTAGGACTCTGTGTCTCCTTCTCTCTCTGCCCCTCCCCCGCTTGTGCGCGCTCTCTCTCTCTCTCTCTCTCTCTCTTTCACAAACAAAATTAATAAAATAAAATAACTAAAAGTCAGTGTGTGTTCCCCCACCTCCCCAGATTTGCATTCCTGAAGCAACTGCTCAGTGCTTGGTGCAAAGTAAAGCAACTAACATATTATGGTTCTGGCTTAGGGAGGGCACAGCAGCCAGAGGAAGTCTGGAACACCCCAGCACCCCCTTCAGGAAACCCCGGCCCTGAGATGCACCTCCAAACTTTCTGCAGACCACCAAGAGGAAGGTACTCAGTGGATAATCAGAGAGGGACATGAAAGGATGCATCTAGAGACTTTTCACCCCTTAACACATCTAGAATCTGGAGAGTACACATTTCAGAACTTCCAGGGTACCACAGATACGTTTCTACCTCTGACCATTTCTTCTCTAGTCAATGCAAATACGTAATTTGAGCTGTGGGTGATCTCGCCTCGCACCCTGACCCATCAGCACCCCTGCATGTGACCCTAGACTGCACTAGCATGTGTGAGCTCCTCGTGACAATGACCCTGTGCTGCTGTAGGCCAGCCTTCTCCATACAGCCACCAGAGGGGGCAGGACGGCAGGGGGGCAGGACGGCCAGGGGCAGTGTGGCTCAGAGACATGGTGAGTCAGCATGCGGGTGCAGAGGACAGAGGTGTGGACACCATGTTGTTCCAAAGAGGACGCTAACAGTGACACGGTACAATTCTCAAATGATAAATACAAGTGACACATTACAGAACGCCGACCTAGATACTCACAGTGGTTATTTTAGTGGATTATGATATAGGTGTCATTTCTACTGACTTATTTATTTTTCTTTCTTTCAGAATATAACTTTATCACTTTTCATGTGCTACATTTTACTATTTTTGGGTGGTTTTTTTTTTTGGTTATTAAGAAAAGTGTTATTTTAATTTAAAAAAATTAGAAAAAGAGAGAAGGATGGGTGAAATAAAATGAACCCCAAAGCTCTTGTGTGACATTCTAAGACAACGACCACAGAGTTATCTCTGAGTTTCCTGACAGGAGAGGAAAACAAGTAATCATTTTCAGTTATGTATATTTAATAATAAAAAAAATCATGGATCAGAAAAATGAAATCTCTTTTAGGCTTCACAAAGAGGCAAAAAAATAGTTTTCAGTGAGGTCCTTAGAGATAGTTTTATGAAAATCATTTTCCCTTTGGTGGAAAGAGTGACGTGAACTTTGGAGCAGTTTCTTTACAGAACTCCACATGTAACTAATCCGCAGATGGCAGGTAGCCCCATCAATCCCCTGACGACATG
Source organism: Lynx rufus (assembly GCF_022079265.1). NCBI lineage: Eukaryota > Metazoa > Chordata > Mammalia > Carnivora > Felidae > Lynx > Lynx rufus. The sequence continues at coordinate 2,537,992 of NW_025814840.1, read as the reverse complement.
GCTGATGTTTCCATGTACTTAGTATGCCTACACAAATGAAGAGGCAAAAGGCCTTGATAATATTTTGTAAAACAAGGTTTGATATGTACTTGTCAATAAAGAATAGATACCCTTGATTCCTGACAAGGCTCTAAATACGAATGTTCTTCCCTAAGGCCCTATCCATGAGACTCAGCAGTGACACCAAGCCAAGGTTAGGACTCACTCACCTACACTTGTCCAGAGAGGACCAAACAATGGCTATGCCCAAAATAAACCAACCCAGGAAGCCCGTGGAGAGAGTAAATGCTCCCCTAGAAGTAAAAGGGTCTGTTTCATGCATATAACAATGGGCCATCAGGGATCCACAGACCAGGGCATTTAAGGATCATTGTACTGTTGGTCAACCATGAGCCTCAAGTATTCCAATAAAGTATGCAATGAGTATCTAACTTTAAGAAGTTCCATTCTTGCTTAAATTTCTTGGAATAAATTACAAAAATATATACCTCTAGGAAAATTAATGAGATTCATTGCTGCATAGATATGTTAAATAAGACAGCTAAACATTGGAAGATATTATACGTACTAATGATTGTAATCTTTGGCCTAACTGAAGCAATCATGTCCGGTTTTCTACACAACTTCTTTCCATCTGGTTAAACCATAGTAAGTTTTTTGATCTTTTGATGCCTCCAGACCCCAAGTGGCAACTTTAAGTGGTTCAATCTAATAGTTCATGACAACAAACTTATTTCCTATGCTCTGGGGAGAATACCCGTATTTGGTCTTTACATCAAGAGTTGGAATCCAGACTCTAAACATGCACACTTGGAATTGAATCTGTTATTACGGAAGTAGAATGAGCTTCACCCACTGCCACCTGGAATCTTCCCTTCTGTTTTCCAGAGTCTCCATCTCTGTGATCTGGGCATGCTGATGGCTAACTTACTCCAGATGTGAAGCTTATGACCCAAGCTAAGTCAGTAAGCACTGGCCACAGTTACTGGTTGGTTCAGAGGTGGGTGTGTGACATGAATAGGCAGGATAGAGAAGAATTAGGGGCTTTGTTGAAAATGCTAAGGATATAAATCTGGAAACATGCAGGCTCCGGGGAGAACAGAAGTCAGGCTGAGATCAGATCTTAAAACTACACTGATGGGTGGCAATATCACTTGGCCCTCGGATCAGTCATTTCCTGAGGAATTCTGGACTGTCGGAGTCGTAAGTCAATAAATTTCCTTCATTGTTTATGCTGATCTGAGTTATATTTGTGGTTACTTTCACTCTAAAGGGCATAGCACACATGTGAAAGTGCTCACAGATAGGGGTGTGTAACAGAAAATCACTGAAAACATATTACAAAAAAGTGTGCAGTTTATTGGCAAATTCATTATACTCTAACACTTTAAAACCGCTTATATATAAAATAACAAATAAATATGTGTGTATATATATCTTTATTATCTCCTTTGCTTCTAGATTGGACACTCAATGATTGTAAAATCTTTGTACAACTAGGGGTGATGGGTTTGGATTTCTGATCTGATACGTGAGTGCTAATTCTCTGAGATTTTACTGATGTGCTGGGTGTAAACAGGAGATAGGAGTAAGTTGGGGTGGGAGTATTCATGACCTTACACATTTCCAAGATCTGTAACTCCTCAGTTGTCGTGTAAGGGAAATCCTCCTTACCCTTAATGACTTGAAAGTCATTTCAGGCACTAATTCTATGACAAGACAGAACTGCACCCACTATGGTTTCTCTAACTTGCTATACGAACTCCAATGGTCAAACAGAATAACAGCTGATTATATATGATCAGGCTTTCAGAGGGTCTGGGGTCAGAGACAAAAGCTTCCGAAGTGAGAAAAAGATGTAATCATTAAAGCAGCAGCACCTAATAGCGTGACTCAACTTGCTTTAAGTAGGGGGAGAAAAAAACAAACAAACAACAGACTAACAGAAGCTCTCGGAGAGACACCGGATGTCGCTCTGTGATGGAACGGATCATTTCAAGCGTTCCAGGGAGAGGCCTCATGTGCGAAAATAGAGAAGGGAGAGAGGCGGAGAGGGAGAGGAAGACAGAGGGAGAGACCGAGAGAGAGGAAGACGTAGACCATTTTGCCATTGATGAAGCAGTTTTTAAAATGCCACCCACTTGGGTCTTGCCACAAACCTACACAGCGTGAAGGGCAATTCCCAGCATCCTCGGCGGAGATGAAAGGGAGGCTCATGTCCTGTGTGGCAACCGGCTTCAGTCCAGCCAGGTGGCAGTAAAGGGTGCGTGTGGGATTGCACACAGATCTTGGGGCAGCAGCCCCTCACAAGGCCCCCCTCACTTCCATATTATGACAAATCACTCCTCAACCACAAATGCACATTACGTCTCAAAAGATGCTACCAGAACTCAACTATTTTGTCACATCTAACAGATACCAGTTATATCAGTTTGGGTCTGGTATCGCTTTTTTACCCTACTTCAAAACACAGGTTTTTTTTTTTTTTTCTTTCCTTACTACTGAACTTTGGATTGTCTTTATTAATTTTGAAGATGGATATACAGTTTGGCTAAAATCATCTTCTGAAAATTCGTACAAAATGCTTCAAAATCCCCGTAGCTCTCCGCGTGCACGTCTGAAGTGACTGAATCTTCTCGTCCCCTTTCACTTCCCATGTGAAAGGCAAGAATGCCAAACAGGTGTTTTCCCATTTCTCCTGCCAAAGGTGTGGCCATCTGACCCATTTCTGGGCCACAGAACTTAAGTGGAGAGGGGGGGGGGTCACGTTTCCGGCCAGGCCAGCTCCCACCTCCCCGCCCCCCCCCCCCCCCCCCCCCCCGCCCAACCTCCTCATGGAAGAGGGTTGACACCAGGGACAGTCCTGACCGCTTCTTGCTCTAGGGCTGGGCAAGGAGCAGAACATGAGCAGCACAGCAGAACAGCCAAGGAAACAGAGAGGAAGCCCCGAGTCCCGACGTGTGTGCAGGGCTGAAGGGCACACTAGGGGTGGCAAACACTGGACCTGTGTTGGGGTGCAGAGGGGCGTGTTGTAGATTGAACTGCTACTTATATTCATTCAGTCCCCAAATATCCAGATCGTGCTCTTTTGTGGCTGAAATTCTCAAAACCACTTAAAGGATGTTAAGTATGCTTTTTGCTACAACTTAGAAGAGGCAATAAAAGGTATCGTCCCCGCAATGCAAACTTGCACGGTCCTTGCCTGAGGGCGAGTGGGTATCCCTTAATCCAATAGGAAGTTGTGTCTCTACCTGTTAGCATCCTCCGGGGGGCTGGCATTTCCCTTGGATCATAAGCACCTTGCGGGGACTGACTTAGGTTTCAGTCTCACACATTCTGCCACCTACTGTCTGCTGCAGGAGGAACCCGCTTTCCCCCTTGCTGCAGCTCCTCCTTGCCCACACCCTTACAACAGCACCCAAGTTCTCTCCCTATCCTCCCCTGCTGTGGTGCTGCCTGCTGAAGGCCGGGCACGATCTTTGCAAGCCTATCTGCACGATCTCTCCTACATTACGCTTCGTCCATCACCTGTAACCAGTCTTTTTGTTGCTGTTGTTCCTTTTAATCTCCTCGGAAAACATTTTAATGTTCATGTGACACCATCACACCCTTTTTCCCGTTCTTCTGCGTGCCAGTTGCAATCCCTGCCCTGTGCAAAATTATCACCAACACTCCCAGTGGACATAACGCTCACTGAGGAAACAGAAGCATGTAACTCATCCTCCTTAGCTGTCCAGTACCCAGCACAGGGGTAATATTAATGCCACAGTGTGGGTGGCCAGGTTGAAAGAGTTGATTTCCTATAAAAAGCGATTCCCTTCATCAGTGTCCTCTTTACTGCTACGTACTCACTGGGCATGATAGTTATCAATGAAGACAGGTTATATCCTGAAAGCGTAACTTCTAGAGGGTTTGCTATAGATGAATAAAGGACTTTTCTCAAGAACAGAGATGTCCAGGGCGCCTGGGTGGCTCAGGTGGTTCAGCATCTGACTGGATTCCTGCTCAGGTCATGATCCCTGGGTTGTGGGATCAAACCCCACTTGGGCTTCATGCTGAGCATGGAGACTGCTTGGGATTCTCTCTCTCTCTCTCTCTCTCTCTCTCTCTCTCTCTCCCTTCCTCCCCCCCGACATGCTTCTGATCACTCTCTGATATATATACAGATATAGATATATAGATATAGATATAGAGATGATAGAGGGATGATAGAGATAGATGATAGAAATTTCCAGAAGTATCTCTGCATCTCATTAGCAGAGACTGGCAGATTCTACACACAGGCCAAATCCAGCCCACAGGCTGTTTTAATAAAGTTTTATCGGAACACAGCCACTCATTTGTTTATTACGTAAGATGTAAGCCCACTTTTGTCCTACAAAAGCAGAGTCAAATAGTCACCAAAGAGACCCATACAGCCCACAAAGCCTCAAGTATTTAATCTGGTGCTTTATAGGGAAAAAAAAAAAAAGAGTACAAAATCTTGCTATGAGGTTAAAAGTAACAACACCTAAATAGTAAAAAAAAAAAAAAAAAAAAAAAAAATAGAAACAAATTTTCATGGTTCCTTTTTAATGGCAGAACAGCTCTGAGCCTGCGGTTTCTGTTCTATACCATATGTATTCCTATTGTGTGTGTTGCCGATTTTCGTATCGCCCCCGAGTTCCCAGGATGGGTTGCAGACAGGCATCTATTTAATGGATTGTATCTCAGGCCCAGGCATCTGGGGATCTCCAGGTGGGCAAATGAAGCTTTAGAAAACCACAAGAAAAAATTTTTTTTTAACCAAACTGCAGTACTGCTCTCATCTGATAATATCTACCTCTCTGTGAATTCACTTATTATTCTAGTGATTTCCTCTGATACAATGAAGCCACGAGCAAACCGCCTGGCCCATGATGCAAGGACCACTTATGCTTCCTTAAAGTAGAAGTTATAGCATGCCTCGTGTGGTAATTATTGGAGTGATGTGGATAATTAACATCAAAACAGCCACAAATGTACTTGAGGAGAGAATCCATGCTCTAAGATTTAAAATTATTTAATGTAATTTAAAGGGAGCCAGAAATACCAGGCTTTAGGTACATTAACGTGATTGGTTACACAATTACAGACCCCGTTAGATGTAGACCTCTCTTGCTTATTTTCTTATCATTCTTAAATTACTGCTTTCTTCAACCTCAATCAATGCTTCCTTTACAAAATACAGTTGGCCTCACTTATACCGCTTTAAACAAATCATTTCTCCAACTTGAGTAAACAGGTTGACGGCTGAAAAAGAAGCTAAATAAAAAGTATTATTTTCCCAGGGGCTTAGACGTGTGCACAAATTATTTGGTGAGTCCATTCATTTCATCCAACAGATACAAAAATACTCGTAGCTGACACATGTGTACTCCAAAGAGACGACCTGGGATGATCTCACAAAGGCAAATTCAATACGCAAAGACATGCAGCCTCAGATTTGTAAGTCACGCAACCCAGGTACAAACTCTCACCCCAGCCCAGATGCCTTCCTGTTTTTTGAGGAAAGACAGCGCCGTAGAACCTGCTACGATTCTGGAGTCAGACCCCAGTTTGGATCTCAGCCCCTTGGCTTGGTGTCATCTAACTGAGGCTTTCAAGGGAACAACATTTCTGACAAGGAAAGCCTGCCCACGTGAGGCCACTCAAGGACCTCTGGGCCACAGTCTGGCAGCGATGCGCCTGGACTTGCCCTGTTCCACAGAGTCCCTTCATGACAGTGTCTCACACATTCTCTTTGGTCAGTATTCTGCGTCATCGTCCTATGAATATAACTGAGAACACTACCAATGATGCCCATAAAAGTAATGTTGCTTTGAACAATTTACCTGTTGAATATATTTAATGTGATGCTTAACTAAAAATAATTTGAAAAAGTTACATAAGATATGCAAAATGCTTTAAGAAATTAACTAATACATCTGAGCATAGGGCAGGTAACATCTTAGAAAGCTTAGTTGCAGTATATATTGAGAAAGTATATATTGAGAAAGTTTCTGACGAATTAATAAAGTCCTTTCCAACCCGATTGTGTTCTGATTTTTTGTACACCAACAGTGTACCGATGGCTCAAGGAGAGAAACAGTTTTCCTTTCTGTAAATCAGGACAAAACTATTCCCTAAATTTATTTAAAAACACATAATATGTTCTACATTTTAGAACATATTTAGAACATATTTCTACAAAATATCGAACACAATATGTTCTATATTTTTCTATGATGACCCAGTTTACCTGTACTGAGAACTGTAATGGCCTCATCTTTATTATTTGACCTTTGAACACGCTCCTACCATATAAGTGCTGGTAGTGGGGGGAAGGTGCACTGGACGAGCACTTATCAAGTGCAGGGGTGCATAGGACAGACACTTATTCTCACAGCAGAGAACTGAGGATGGCTGCATCTGAGTGTGTGTGCTGGAAACTTGGACAGAGCTCCAGGAATGCCCGTCCATCTACCACATACACGTGCAAACACACACACCCATGTTATTAATAATTCTTCAAAAAGATATTTACATCACATGTCCTTGAATGCTCGGAGACAGAAAATTCATTGTGAACTTACCTTGAACTGGAAATAGTAAGAAACTCTGGGACGTGAAGTTTGTCTCTTTTCTATGATTACTCCCATGCTTCTATGCATTCATCAACAAAATGGAATCATAACTTAAAAAAAATTACGCTCCTTTGCATGAAAAATTTATTATCTGAAATATGTTCTTTCACAGAAATTTAAATGGGCTTACATGAGAAATTAAGCTACTGTTTGAAATATAAAGCCTCACATGCGTTTCGACATACTTAACACAGACATCTTATGTATACGAAGAAGTGCTGTTAGCGCTTTTACAACTTGAGAAGATATTTAAAAATCGAAGTCATAAAAAAGTTAAGTCATAATTACAGACAAAGGAAAGTAATTTCAACTCTTCACATGTTCAAAACATTATAAATCCATCCAAAAATCGCTTTATGTCATATTTATACTGACATTACGAAAATATAACATTGTAAAATATTATTTTTAATATTTTAAAGTATTAAGGTAGCAAATATTTATGCGTGCCTCCCATGCCATAGTTAAGAGAAACGAGTTCTCTATCTCTCTGGAGCCTACATTCTACTAAAAGCAAAAGGAATTAAAAAAAATAAGCAGACATGTATATACACACACTATATATAAACTTACTGCCATAAAATGCAAATTACAATGATGTATTTCTTCTTTAAGAGTATTTGTTTTTCTGAAACACCAGGTTATACCTTTAACTAAGCTAAAGTTTAAACAAAAATTTCATTCACTACTTACTACCTCAATTGGGAAGAAATTATTCTCTGCTTATTTCCCTAAGTTTCTATTTCTGATTCTCCCTCCATGGATTTAAAACATTATGAGACCGCTAAAATATATTTCTCCTTGCTGTCACTGATGTGACTGTTAGCCAAATTTTATCTTAATTCCTATTTTGCAACTCCAAAATTCCAGAAGCCAAACCATTTCTCCTGCAATCAGAGCACAAGCTCACTTCAGAAACACATAAAAGAAAATTGATTTTCATCCTGAAAATGTCAAACTTCTGCCTATAACACTCAGCTATGGTTTTCTGAAACAGCAAAGTTCAAAAAGAGCCATCGACCTGGTGGCCCTCTGACACATGGTGATGGATGCAATGTGTCTACAGCTTTACTGCCGAACGTCCTCCAAGAGAAGGAGACAATCAATGAAGAATAATACATTTAAACTGGGTAGAAGGTTTGCTTTGTTTTAACGTATTAAAAGAGAAAATACTGGCTTTTCACTTCTCTGGGGAGAGACTTTATATACTCTGTGATTAACTCTTTTCTCTCTTTCTGGATCAGCTGAGTCAGACATGCACACAACTACTGAGAGAAGGGGAGGAGGGCCTGAACAGTAAACTCTGTATGTAACATAACGAACTTAATGTAAAAGACGTTTACAGTGAACTCCTGACTGTACTTGGGCTCTCAGGATAACTCCCTTTGAACCAGAAATATCTAGATTTTCCGTAGGAGTTCCTTATGTTTCTGAGTAGTTGCTAAACCCTTAATTAGTTCCACTTTAAACAAACCACCTTGTACTATAGTTTGGGTCTATTTGGTAACCCAGTGGGGCTGCTCACCATGCTTTCAGAGTAATGCTTACACACTCTATAAAATACAGAAGACAAAATATGATATAAAAGAGAAGATATTATATAAAGGATATAATTTGAAGAGAAACATAACCGCTACTCACCCTGCTGTCTTGTCCTTCTGTCACCAAGGGTTCTGGAAACTTCAAGTGCTTCTAGTAAATGATGATATTTCCATTGTCCTAGAGGACAGAGTTATTGATCAACGTCACATCAAAAACAAAGACTTCAATCAAGTGTAAAACACAGGAGTGATTCATTTTCTTATAGATTATATGTATGTTTGCAGTGAACTAATGGACATCCTGAAGAGTAAATCTTACAATCATGCATGTAAGTTTTGGAAAGAGCATGCTTCCTACTTAAAACTTAATTCTGTGGGGCTCCTGGGTGGCTCAGTCAGTTAAATGTCAGACTTCAGCTCAGGTCATGATCACATGGTTGTGAGATCGAGCCACGTGTTGGGCTCTGAGCTGACAGCTCAGAGCCTGCTTGGGATTCCCCACCACCACCACCACTCATGTGTGCGCTCGCGCACTCTCTCTCTCTCTCAAAATAAATAAAGAAACTTTAAAAAACAAAAACCAAACAAAAACTTAACTCTACGTATGCATCCCATCCTAAGTGTTCTGGGTTATATTCTTTACTTTAGAAACAGAAAATTACTTTCACCTGCAAAATTTTATTTTCTATTTTACCAGAGTCCTAGCAAGGTAGCACAGTATACATTCTCTTTCAATGACGCTTTAAAAATGTGGTGTTTTAGGGGCGCCTGGGTGGCGCAGTCGGTTAAGCGTCCGACTTCAGCCAGGTCACGATCTCGCGGTCCGTGAGTTCGAGCCCCGCGTCAGGCTCTGGGCTGATGGCTCGGAGCCTGGAGCCTGTTTCCAATTCTGTGTCTCCCTCTCTCTCTGCCCCTCCCCCGTTCATGCTCTGTCTCTCTCTGTCCCAAAAATAAATAAACGGTGAAAAAAAAAAATTTAAAAAATAAAAAAAAAATGTGGTGTTTTATGATATGGTAAATATATTCAAGACAAGGACAACTGTACAGATTGAAGGCAACTTTTGAGCCTACACCAAATTTAATTTTCAGAATGTTAAATCACACCATTATTACCTTAAGTTCACAAATCGCACATCTACGTGTTTTCAAAGGAGAAATGGGTTTTCTGATACTGCAATGCAAAATCTTAAGGCATTTTAGGAACTGACATTATTCTTACTGGGCTTTAATCTTCCTCAAAGTGGAAGAACAGGTCTTAATTATTCATAGCTCTTAAAGTCCCATAGCTAGTACTGTACTGAGTGTGCACATATTACAAAACAGGCACAGAAATACACAGAAAAAGCTATAGTTTAAAACACTGAAACATGTTTTCTTGAAACTCCATAGAAGATGAAGTTAACAGATGCGCTTAATTTATGGCAAAATATTTGTTTCTCACAAACTTTGTGAATTTCTAATTAAGTGGAAATAAATGCACAAAAATTTTAAAGAATGTTTCTAAAATGATTTACATTCAATAGTAGCAAGTAATCTCATAAGAAATGAGATAAATACAAATCTGGAAGATACAATTGAAATTTGACAATAGTGTGTTTTTTGAATATATAAAAAAATTTCTATACAAGTTAAAAATTAGGAAATGCAAAAAAGTCAATTTTTGTATCTCTTTGAGGATTACAAAATATCTAACTTTAAGGACAAATAAATAGGATAGTTTTTAAAATTTAAAAAAAATAAGCAGCATATTCACCTATTTATTCACAATAAAATATAAACTTCACATCAATATATAAAATATATCCTTGAACCTTTTCAGTCAAATTATGGGATGGGGTTTGACAAGATCTTCAGAATTAATACCACCACCCTCCACATCCACTCTGGCCTCTTGGTAGCACCTGGGACATTGTAGTACAACTCTAAGACTCTAGAGAACAGGGCAATTATTACAGCGAGCTCCTGACTGTACTTGGGCTCTGAGGATAGCTTCCTTTGAACCAGAAATATCTAGATTTTCCATAGAAGTTCCTTATGTTTCTGAGTAGTTGCTAAACCCTTAATTAGTCCCACTTTATACAAACCATTTTATACTATAGTTTGGGTCTATTGGGCAACACAGTGGGGCTGCTCACCATGCTTTCAGAGCAATGCTTACATGCTCTATAAAATACAGTAGAAACAGAAGATTTGTAGTATGTAATGCCTCCAGTGTGATGAGATAGATGAATTAAACAGAAGTTTGCATCATTTCATAACATGTAAACTATAATTATGTAAAAAAAAACACCTTAACTTCATATGAATGTGCATATACTTAATCCTTGTATTTCTGAAGACCAAGTAATTACTCAAATTTTTACCTTTTTAGTACTTACATCAGGAGTCCTACATTTGGGGAGTTACAAGTCAGAGCCTGACAGTGTGGTCCCAGCACAAAAACAAACACATTAATCGGTACACATTATAGGGAGCCCTGAAATGAACTCACACCCATCCAGCCAATTGTGGGCAAAGGAGGCAAAAATATACAACAGAAAAAGAGTTTCTTCAACAAATAGTGTTGGGAAAACCGGACCCAAACATGCAAAAGAATGAAACTCAGCCACTTCCTACACTACACACAAAAACTCAAAATGAATTAAACACCCAAATGTGAGACCTGAAACCATAAAACTTCTAGAAGAAAACACAGGCAGTAATTTCTTTGACATCAGCCATAGAAACATTTTTTCTAGACAGGTTGCCTTAGGCAAGGGAAAAAAAGCAGAAATAAATTATTGGGACTGCATCAAAATAGAAAATTTTGCACAGTGGAGAAAACAATAAACAAATGAAAAGACAACCTACTAAATGGGAGAAGATATTTGTAAATGATGTAACTGATAAAAGGGTAGTATCCAAATATATAAGGAACTTCTACAACCTAACGCCAAAATAGTAAGTAATCTGATTAAAAAGTAGGCAGAGGAGCTAAACGGACGTTTTCTTTTTGCTAAAGAAGGCATCCATATGGCAAACAGACACATGAAAAGATGCTCCCCATCCCTCATCATCAGGAAAATGCAAATTAAAACCACAATGAGATATCACCTCCCACCTGGCAGAACGACTAAAATCAACAACACAAGAAACAACAGGTGCTGGCAAGGATGAAGAGAAACAGGAACCCTCGTGCACTGTTGGTGGGACTGCAAACTGGTGCAGCCACAGTGGAAAACAGTGTGGAGGTTCCTTAAACAGGTAAAACAGAACTACTCTGTGATCTGGTGACACGCTACTGGGTATCCACACAAAAATACAAAAACACTAATTCCAACGAAACATATGCCCCTATGTTTATAGCAGCATTACCTACAATAGCCAAGCCATAGAAGCAGCCCAAGGGTCCGTCAACAGACAAATGGAGAAAGGAGGTTATGTGTATTCAGTGGAACATTACCCAGCCATAAACAAGAATGAAATCTTGCCATTCATGACGACATGGACGGACCTAGAGGATATTATGCTAAGCTGGCCAGGGAAAGACAAATATTGTATGATGTCACTTATGTGTGGAATCTAAAACACAAAACAAAGAAAAAGCAAAAATAGGCCCCTAAATACAGAGAACAAACAAATGGGTGCCAGGGGAGAGGGGGTGGAGGGAGGACGAAACGGGAAAAGAGGAGAGGGAGACACAAGCTTCCAGTTATGGAAGGAACAAGTCATGGGGAGGAAAGGGTCCGCACAGGCAATACAGTCAGTGATACTGTGACAGCGTCGTGTGCCGAGAGACAGCAGCTGCCAAGTGTGGTGAGTGCAGCATAACGTATAGAGTTGTGAAATCACTGTGTAATACGCCTGAACTAATGTAACAGTGTGTGTCAACTATACTCCAATTAAAAAAATAAAAAAATACAAATGAACCCAAAGTTATCCCTAGAGTGTCCAATTACAGTAAATAGTTTATACCTATTCAAACATCAGGAGGCAGGATAAAGGTAACATCTTAGGTTGGTACCAAGACCTGCACTATTTCATTTACTGAGAATATTAAAATGTAAAACCATTTGCCTAGATTGATACTTCAACAGTACCCCTTTGGAGTTCTGTGTAGTACCAGGGATAAACCCAAGGTTTTCTCCCTGCTTGGGACTGCCCCAATAATTGCTGGGATAAAGAGTCTATTGATTTACAGAATACAACTCTGGACCGCATTTTGGAACTCTGTTACCCAATGAAATCAAACGAGGTCTAGAATCACTGGTTAGGAAGACGAGTGTGTGCTTTCTATTTTTATTTATTTATTTTTATTTTTTTTTTAACGTTTATCTATTTTTGAGACAGAGAGATAGAGCATGAATGGCGGAGGGGTAGAGAGAGAGGGAGACACAGAATCGGAAGCAGGCTCCAAGCTCTGAGCCATCCATCAGCCCAGAGGCCGACGCGGGGCTTGAACTCACGGACCGCGAGATCGTGACCTGAGCTGAAGTTGGATGCTTAACCGACTGAGCCACCCAGGCGCCCCTAGTGTGTGCTTTTTAAAGTCTTACTCATGACTGGCTTCTAGGACATGGTAGTATAGCATTTAATCAATATGATGTATCGTTTCACTGCATTTCAGCTCTTTAGCAGTGTCCCCAAATATACAATTGTAGACAGATTTATGGTGCGATCTAATTGAGCAACCACTCCACATCTGATAATACCTGAATAAGGAAGTGTTTGGGGATTTATCACAGTAAAAGAATACAGGTTAAAAAAAGCAAATTTTAGTCTCTTAAAATGTCATCTACAATACAGTGATACTTTGAATTCTGAAACGAGTATAAACATGAAAATGGAAAGAAGTATGAAATTATATGGTGTTTTGCTGTATAAGAATGGTTGTATATGTGTGCAAAGTGAAAAGAGTAGAGGACATTAATGTAATTAACTGGATACTAAAAGTATTTAAAGGTCAGACAAAAATAATATGAATTAAATAATACTCAGATTTACTTTGCTGCTTAAGTACTGTTACCAGCCATCAGTAGATGCGCAATCGTACAAAAGTGAAATCACACGGTTGTTTAGGCACTGCGGGAAGGAGGAGATGGGGCTGTGATGGTTTATAATGTGACAGGAGGGTTCAACTTCTATCTCGTGTGAATGTGTCTCAGAAGGTGGGGGTAAGGCCCAGAGAGCAGACAGTGCCCACCCACCTCCCCTGCCCCCCTCGTCTCCGCTACAGGATTAAATAAAGAGAGTGTAGTGCATCCTAAGACATAAATGGCATTTCCAGCCTACATCCCTCCAGCATTCTGTTTCCGATTCTACTTGAACGCCTATCATCATTTCAAACTCAACATGAGCAATGCCGATCTCCCGCCCCCCTTCTTCCTCCAGCTCCTGCTCTGAGACTAGCAATTCCGTTCTTCCCGCAGCCCCTGCTAAGAGAGCGATGCATTCTATGCACTGAGACCACAGAGTTAAAATTTACTATTTGTCTAACTACCACTTAACATCCAACTTTCCTACGTTCAAGGTGTGATCTCAAATTCCTAACAGCTCCTATGTTGCTGCTGTCATTGCATTTTTCTTATCGCCACCCTAACAAAGTCATGCAGCTTCGTAAATCTGCACATTTTAAGCCATGATGGGCTAAGGTAGAGGGAGAAAGTGGAGGTGCAAGAGTTTAAGTAAAAAAGGGGGGTGTCAGCCCACTTTGCTATTTAGCATTTGACAAAGTTCTTTGCCTAACTACCATCTAATTTACCAGTTCATACAGTCGGCATTTTGAACTTGATGAATTCTTAAATGTCTTGCAGATCTGTGATTCAAGATCATGCAATTTTAAATCAGAAGTAGACACTGGCTTCAACTCAAGAATTAACAGCAGTCACTTCGTAGTGGGTTTTTATGTGATTGAGGATTTGATTGCTTATCTAGGAGAGAATACTGCATTCAGGACTTGGAATGGCTGAGTAGTGGTGATCTTTGTCACACAATTGTCACATCTGTGGTAGGTGGAACCAGAAAGGAAAAGGAAGCAAAAGGTAACAAATTTTTTAGTGATAGAAAAGACCTTCTTGAATTCAAGTAGTAAAAGCCATTTAATTTGAAAACTATTTTGAACCTTCTTTAAAAAATATAGTTTTCCGGGGCGCCTGGGTGGCGCAGTCGGTTAAGCGTCCGACTTCAGCCAGGTCACGATCTCGCGGTCCGGGAGTTCGAGCCCCGCGTCAGGCTCTGGGCTGATGGCTCGGAGCCTGGAGCCTGTTTCCGATTCTGTGTCTCCCTCTCTCTCTGCCCCTCCCCCATTCATGCTCTGTCTCTCTCTGTCCCAAAAATAAATAAAAAACGTTGAAAAAAAAATATATATATAGTTTTCCTTAAAAATCCTTAGAAAACTGACTTTTAGTGACATAATTATAAAAATACATAGTGCAAACATACATACCAACATACTCAATAAATTTGTAGTTCAGAAAAAAATACCAATATAAAATAGAGGGTGTTATGGTTGCCTGGGTAGTTCAATTGGTTAAGAATCCAACTCTTGATTTTGGCTCGGGCCATGATTTCAGTTGTGGGATCAGGTTCCCGCATCAGGCTGTGTGCTGACAGCATGGAGCCTGCTTTCGATCCCCTGTCCCCCTTTCTCTCTGCCCCTCCCCTGCTCACATTTTTTTCTCTCTCACTCCCTCCCTCTCTCTCTCTCTGCCCCTCAGGCTCAGACTCTTTCTCTAAATAAACATTAAAAACAAAATTATTTTTAATGACAAAAATAATACTTTGTTATGAAAAGAAATCAAAGCCACTATAATTATTTACTAGTGTCATTTCTTAAACCCAAGTACTAGTCTACTCAAAATATTGTAATTTTGGGGGCGCCTGGGTGGCTCAGTCGGTTGAGTGACCGACTTCGGCTCAGGTCATGATCTCGCGGTTTGTGAGTTCGAGCCCCACATCGGGCTCTGTGCTGAGAGCTCAGAACCTGGAGCCTGCTTCTGATTCTGTGTCTCCTTCTCTCTCTGCCCCCCCCCCCACTCATGTTCTCTCTGTGTCTCAGAAATAAACGTAAAAATTTTAAAAAATATATTGTAATTTTTTTTCTTTCAAAATAAGAGTATAAAAGTGTTAAAATGAACATGGATTTTGACTTAATAGCTTTAACGTAGAAAAAGATAGCATAGTAACCCAGAACCAGATGCTAGGTGAACAGGGTCATGTTTGGGACCAAAGTGATTAATATATGACTTTGCAGAAAGCTTAGAGACTATCTTGCATAACAATATGCTCAATGGATGGCCACTTCAGAGCATTTGGATATTATAAATCATTATAATACCAGTTTGAAGTCTAAAAGGCCTTCTAATACTCAGCATGCTACAATAACTCCATGAAATTATTTTCGGCAGAGTTCAAGAGTATGCCTCTTGTCATTACTTTCCCCTGCTGGGAGAGCTAGCACAGAACACACTTTCTGTAAATTATGTTTTATAGAATATGTGTGGTATCATTAAAATGAAACAAAAAAGAGGCGCCTGGGTGGCTCAGTCGGTTGAGCGGCCGACTTCAGCTCAGGTCACGATCTCACGGTTCGTGAGTTCAAGCCCCGTGTCGGGGTCTGGTGCTGACAGCTCCGAGCCTGGAGCCCGCTTCCGATTCTGTGTCTCCCTCTCTCTGTGCCCCTCCCCACTCACACTCTCTCTCAAAAATAAAGAAACATTAATAAAAAACAAAAAAAATGCAGGTGCACAAAGGAGAGATGGACCCCATACACCTTAAAATAAAGGCAGGATTTAGATACACGTACTATTCAAAGCACTTCTTTTAGATTGTCTCTGCTTGAGAAAGCTTTTATTGGAAAAAGCCATTGTTTTCTGCAAGTTGGAAACAGTTTCACATATTTTTTAACAGCCTTGTAAATACACAGATCTACAAAAAATATGTCTTCTGCAAATTTAGGCAACAGTCTGCAAAATCCTATTTCAGAAACCAGCAACCATTTGCTTTCATTCAGAATCCAGTTCATACTTTCTCATACAAATAGTCACAGAATTACATCTGACAAATGCTGGAAAAAATGTATTAATTCTGCAGATAATTGATTATGTTTTAAAAATTATTTTTAATTTTTTTTAATGTTTATTTTCCAGAGAGACAGAGCATGAGCAGGGGAGGGGAAGAGAGAGAGGGAGACACAGAACCGAAAGCAGGCTGCAGGCTCTGAGCTGTCAGCACAGAGTCCAACGCGGGGCTCGAACCCATGAGCTGTGAGATCATGACCTGGGCCGAAGCTGAATGCTTAACCAACTGAGCCACCCAGGAGCCCCTATTGATTATGCTTTGTAATTGGCAATACAAACACGATCTCATTCCTGGCTATGTTTTTAGTGCTGTGCTTTGCCACCAATAACTCACTGAACCTCTGTATTTCAATTGGCAAAGCCCCGGTAAGACATCAGTGAACCACACGATGTTAGCAGGGGACGTGATGAAACAGGACCGAGTTTCTTCTGTGTTAGATCATACGTAGGAGTACGTTTGTGTGCCTGTATGTGACGGGACACGCCGGCTATGCAAATGGATACCTTTCTTAAAGGGTTGTGAAAATTTACACCCACTCTTCTGCAACCTTCCTAGATTTATCTGGTCTTCCAGAAAACCTTAATTGAATTAATTAAACAAGAAGGCCTTTAATTAGACTAGGGCCGAGGTGGTTCTTATGGCAAGGCAGCCTATGGAATGAATCCACAATCTAATCATGTAAATGCCTCAAGGTTACACAATCCAAATGCTAAGGACATCCAATCACAGAAGCCAACCAGGCTTTCAATTACGGGCAATCAATAATCCCCTTACCTTGGGTACACGTTTTCTTCATAAAAGTCTCAGTTCAAGCTCCTCCTGTCGGAGGGGGGCTCCAATACATTTCACTTTGGTGCTGCCTATTCAAATCAAGGAATGCTCAAATAAAACCTTCAACTGTTTAATATGCCTCAGTTTATCTTTTAGCAAAACTCCTATGACATTTTCTAATTTTTATGTTTATTTATTTGACAGAGAGAGAGGGAGGGAGGAGGGGCAGAGAGAGAGAAGGAATACTAAGCAGGCTCCATACTGTCAGCGTAGAGCCCGACGCAGGGCTTGAACCCACAAAACCGTAAGATCATGACCTGAGGCTAAATCAGAAGTCAGATGCTTAACCCACTAAGCCACCCAGGTGCCCTGTAATTTGTATATATATATATTTTTTTCTTTTAATATGTTTTAATATTCATTTTTGAGAAAGAGAGAGACAGAGTACAAACAGGAGGGGCACAGAGAGAGGGAGACAGAGAATCTGAAGCAGCTCCAGGATCTGAGCTGTCAGCACAGAGCCCAATGCAGGGCTCAAACCCAAGAACTGTGTGACCATGACCTGAGCCGAAGTACGACACTGAACTGACTAAGCCACCCAGGCGCCCCTTGTATATTTTTTTAATAGCAGTGTAGTTGAAGCTTTTCATGAGCTTGGTCTTAAATTGCAAATTTTATCTGTTACATAGCTTTTTTATTAATATTCGGACTATACATACATATATGTATATATATAGGTTATTTTTGTACATGTGCTTTCTCAGTACATGGTATCCTTTGAAGGGTGGTACGATATGCCACCCAACAATGTGCCACTTTGGTAAGAGAATTATTTTGATCTAAAGGCACTTAGAAAAACTGCAAATAGAAGAAAACGCTCCCACCTTCCTTTTCTATAAAGCAGATGAAATCCCCACATGAAAGGTGTCCTCTGCGTGCCAGAGGGAAGGTAACATTCTTACCATCAACCAGACAGAGAAGCTGAGATGGAGAGTTCTGTACACACAGACTTGGTTAAAATAATTTGCATTCCCCACGTGGTCCAGTTACTTTTCCACACCTGCCTCTTTGTTCAACCTACTTTCATAGCATGTAGGGCCACACACCATTTCTTTGGGCCTTGATTTCCTTAAGAGGACTATTATGACATATCAAACTTACATAAACGTGTATGATTTTGTCTTCTTAAACTGTTTTCTGTCAGTTCTCCAAGGAGGGAGGAAGGAGGGAAAGAGGGGGAAGGGGAGGAAGGAAGGAGAGGAAGGAAAGAGGGAAGGAAGGAAGCACAGAGGGAGGGAGAGAAGGAAGGAGGGAGGAAAGGAAGGAGGAAAGGAGGGAAGGAAGGAAGAGAGGGAGAAAACAAAGGCGGACTGAGTCAATGGTTTGTGTCCAATCTAGGTGAGCGAAAATGGTGTAGTCCAGATATAAATTTGTAACACTGTAAGTTAAATTTTAACTGCTGTAAATATAGGCTCCTTCCTCAAAGTACCACATCCCATCTGATTTCCAAATGCATCATGGGACATAGCTATACTATGAATTGTATTATCACTGTACCTTATATTATTGTCATTACGTTGTACATTGTATTATTATCACTGTTTTTAGAAAGTCATTTATCTAATGTAAAATCTTTTAAGTTGTAGAATTAGTATTAGAACCCTATTATTCTCATTCTAAGTATAGTACATCTTGCATTTGTTATTTTGAATATCGCTTTTTAGAAATATTGTCAAATATTTTAAAGAACAGTAACAACACTAGGATTAAGATTATAGAGTCATAAATATTACAGTAGATATTGCCAAATCATTGATGAAATCAGACATCTGAGAAAAATTAGAAAATAACCCTGAAGCATGTATACAATATGGCTTTTAAAACAAAGTACTGTGAACACCTATTAGCTAATGGAATTAAACTCAAACACTAAAGCGGACACCAAATCTTTACATGAGAAGAATAGCAAAATCTAAGTTTTTATTTTTCCTTTATAATTGGAAGAAACGTGATCAACAGTACCAAATGACTGCTTAGGACATCATGGGTTTCTAGTGAAATGAATTATCCTCCTGTCTGGGAAAACCTCACTTCCTCTTTGTTCCGGACAGTCCTAGTTTACCCATAGTTTTCTTCCATCACTTTGATTTGCCTTTGTTCCAGATTCTTCCTTTTTCAACAAAATGTTCCTATTAGTAGTTATACATTTTCAACCATACACCCTGCCTTCAACCACGAAGCCATCCCCCCAAAATGAAGATCTCATGACAAATACTGAATTTCCATTTCTCAAGTTGACAGGACTTGACCACAATGTTGGCATTTACCACATTTACCGCTGGCCACGTGGGAAGCAGAATAAACGGATAAAATTCGTGCAGACATGAGGCACCTGGGTGGCTCAGTCAGTGAAGCATCCGACTCTTGGTTTCAGCTCAGTTCACGATCATACAGTTTTGTGAGTTCGAGCCCCGCACCAGGTTCCGCACTGACAGCACAGAGCCTGCTTGGGATTCTCTCTCTCCTTTGCGCTCTGCCCCTCCCCCACATGCACTGTCCCCGACTCTCTCAAAATAAACAAACTTTAAAAAAATTGCTGAAGACGCACTAGGATCCATTACAGAAGTGGACAGTTATATTATTGAGACTGTGTCCTAAAACAAAGAGTTCGCACATGTGGCTGCATAAGGTGTTATTTACATACCACTCGTGAAGCATGATACCGTATTCAAATCAAGCGACTCTTCAGTAAAACGCGATTTGATCTTTTTGATGCCAAGATTTCTTGCACATGCTCACCAAAAGTTAAGCCATGGGTACTGGTTCCATTAATAGATGAGAATTTAAAAGCTGCCCAATAATGCCAGTTTTACGAGACTTATCAAATAGCAAATGAGTCAAATTGGGTTTAATAATGTTTTATCTTCATACCCTTCATAAATCAAAGTGAACGTTTTAGGAATTTCTTCAGTTGAATTTGAAAAAAATATCTAACATGATTAATTGAAAAAGAAGGTCAAATATTCAATATATAAGGTAGAATCATTTGCTATCATAGTGATAATATGAATTAAATTTTTTGATCAGCAGAATCATGGTGAAAATAATGAATTGAGAAATTATAAATCAGAACAGGAGGTGTCTAAACCTAAACTACTTGTACACATACAGATACTGAACTACAGATATTTGAGGAAATTCCAGGTAGTAGGAAGTTTGGACATTTGTAGCTCTTAATTAACCAGATACTAGTTTGAGATGAAAAGTTTGAGCCTTTGATGAACTTTTGATGAACTTAGATGAACTACTTTGCAAAACATAAAATAACATAGGTGTCCTAAAGTAATATTGTATCTTTCTATAATTTGCCTTCTAAAATGTGGTTTGCATTTGTTAAAAAAAAATCTTTGGAATCTTTATCAAAATCTTTCAGCCAGTGTAACAACTCATAAATTACCTTTTGGAGCTTCTCATTAATTACAGTTACTGAGAATGAAGATTGCAAAGAGGAAAAAAATATACAAATAAGGCCCTAGAAAACCCGAGGGGATTGAAAAAGTTAAAAGAAATGAACAGTGAAAGAATTAAGATTTTATTTTGGAATTCTACAAATTCTCCTTAAAATCTTGTGATGAACTTCACAAGGTTTCTGTTCCCCACCACCCCCCAGCATCTAATTTGGCAAATATTCATAAGACTCACAAAGAGAGGTAAATGTGTTGAATTTTGTTGTATAAAAATATTTTCATAAAGAAATCCTCTATATGAAGGACAATGCATGTAAAATTATTTGGACTGAAATACTGACACATTTCAATATAAAAAATAGCATTGGGATTATCTTCCAGTTAGTTGAACTTCTGTGGGGCTTACCTTGGTAATTTGTAAAGAAATTAATTACAATACAAATTAATAGCCTACACAGAAAAGTCATCAAAGACATCAACAATTTAGTATCTGTTACTCATGAAATACTACTAAAGAGAAGACAAAAGGCTATTTTCGCAAATAAATGAAAAAATATGAGACAATGTTGAAAAATGTTAATTATAAAAGTACCGTCAACAGACGTTAGAAAGATAGAACTAAGGGATAGATTAAAGTACGTTAAAATGCACCAAGAGTAATTATTCTGTTATATTTTTTATATTTAAATAAATAACTTAAAGAGGGGGTCTTGTTTATGCTTTACGTGTGTGGACATATGTTCATTCTTTGGTATAGTTTTATTGTTCAAAAATTCTAAGCATATTTCATAAACATAATACTATGATAAAATAAATATGACAGCTCACTAGTGTAAGTGATCATTTTTATTTTTTTTTATTAAATTTTGTTTTGTTTATTTTTGAGACAGAGAGAGAGAGAGAGCGTGAACAGGGGAGGATCAGAGAAAGAGGGAGACACAGAATCCGAAACAGGCTCCAGGCTCTGAGCTGTCAGCACAGAGCCCGATGTGGGGCCCGAACTCACGGACCACAAGATCATGACCTGAGCCGAAGTCGGACGCTTAACCGACTGAGCCACCCAAGCGCCCTAAGTGATCATTTTTCTACTGTCTTCCACTCCCAACAGGTCCCAGGATGGACAACCTACACTGTGGGCTCATTTGAACTTAGTCATTCAGTTGGCAGAAGAGGCAGCTGACGGGTCGCCTTCGGAAACGCACCGTCTCCGCAGAACTTTCTATTCTGAAACGAGACCGCAGGAAAGATTCGTACCATGTATATTCCTACATTTTCACCGAGAGTTATCAATTTTTAATTATTTTGTCATTTGTCTTCCCTATGTTCATACATATATATTCCTCTTATCCTGAAAATTTACCGTTAAGTTGCTTACATCATAGCACTTTGCCACTAGTCATCAGGATTCTTTTATATTATCACATAATTTAAATATGTGATATTTAAATTAACCGAGCCTACATCCTGGTATAGAGTTATTAAAATAATCTCAGCACTGGAGCGCCTGGGTGGCTCAGTCGGTTAAGTGTCCGACTTCGGCTCAGGTCACAATCTCGCGGTCCGCGAGTTCGAGCCCCGCATCGGGCTCTGGGCTGATGGCTCAGAGCCTGGAGCCTGCTTCTGATTCTGTGTCTCCCTCTCTCTCTGCCCCTCCCCCGTTCATGCTGTGTCTCTCTCTGTCTCAAAAATAAATAAACATTAAAAAAATAAATAAATAAAATAATCTCAGCACTGAAGTTATAATAAGTCCTAATCACTTTCAACATTAAACTAAGAGGAATGCATTTATGTTTTTCCTATATCTGATTAATATTTATTGAGAACCTATTACGTCACCTTCTCTTTTTTAACAAGTAATGAACATGATAGTCAAAGTCCATACAAATGGGGGATGCATAATCTCCCGAGGTGTGGTAGACACTGAGGAGCTAAATTAATAAGCATACACTAGGTCCCTAAGAGCTTTGAAGACAGACGGCCCCCGGGGGGGCTGTCTCAGACACAGAACCTAAGGTGGGCCCTCTCAGAGGCTGCATTTCACACGAACTTGGAAGACCTGCAAGGGTCAGCCGTGCGAATATCTGGACATACGTACATGTGACAGTCGTGGGAAGCGTCAAGCGCAAAGCCTCCACTGAAGTATAAGTTATGTTCGAAGAAGGAAGGGTAAGATGACGATGGAGGTCAAGGGCAGAGAGTGATGGGGCACCACACAGGTGACGCTGTCAGAGCCACTGCTGGGCTGGACAGAATGGAACAAGGCCTTTTCACCACGCCCCAAAGGCCTGGAGTTTGAGATCAGCAAACGGCAGCCTTGGGGCCGAAGCCAGCCCACGGACTGCTTGGCACAGCCTACGAGCCAGTAACTGGTTTTTTCGTTTGTTTGTTTGTTTCAGTTTACATTTTTAAACACTTGTTAATAAAACATCAAAAACAAACAAACAAAAAAAAAAAAACGTAGCAGAGACTGTATGTGGACCGCAAAGTCAAAAACCAAAAACCAAACAACAACAACAACAACAACAACAACAACAAAACAACTTTCAGGCTCTTTCCAGAGAAAAGCAGGCAGCTGCAGGTTAAAGGAATTTTAAGCAGATTTTAGCATTAGAATTTGAGAATGGAGGAGTCCCACAAGAAGCTCCGCATCTCGTCAGGGACACTCAGGTCTGTCAGAATGCCACAGCAACCGACTGGGCCCCAGCGGGTGACGGGGAGGTCCAGGGCGGTGGCCTTGGAGGAGCCGGACCCTGGCTGGCTGAGGGATTTAACGGAGAGGCTAAGTGAAGGTACGGGGTCTGTGGGCAGATCCATGACGGTAAGAAACAGCCGAAGGGGAGGACCTCCAACTGTAGACTGAACGACTCGGGTGAGTTTTCTGAAAAGGCAAGGGCAAAGCACCCGCTTTTTGATAGTGTTGAGGTTACGGATTTTTTTTTTCTCCCTCTAGCGTTAAACAGAAAAAGAGAAGCCTACGAGGGCAACGAGTGCAGGACGCGTCAACAGTCACGGAGGTGTCCGTCTTTCTCAATAACGACTCCTCGGTACATGTCCATTTTGATCACTAGTTTCTTTCTCTGACAACAAATTTCAAAATCAAAGCTTAAGAGTGGTAAATGTATTTTGTTCAAGACATAGACACAATCATATTCACTTCAAATATATTCTGTCATTCAGAAGACACTTGCTGCCTCTCTACTGGAGTTAAAGAACTATTTTCATTAATGTGCTTAAGTAGCCTATAAACATTTTCTCATTTTGCACAGCTAATCTCAAATAATCATTCCCTCAGTTATTTTAGTCACCATCAGACAATTTCCAAGCTTTATGGTATCTGTTTCTTACATACTCCAAGTCCTTTAATGTTGATATTCCCGCTTTCTTAAAAGATTCAATAGCCTTTGCTACACAGTCTCTTCTTATATTAAAAAAAAAAAATCCTCAATTCTCATTAGTTCAAGACGTCTCTTCCCCCCTGTACTGCTGCACCATATTGCATCAGCCATTTGCTTCATGAAAGACTTTCGACTTGGCCAATATTGTAGAAAGAGCTACACGGAATATATGAAGAGTATTCCATCATAATCAGCAATTCCGAAGAGAAGAAAAAAAAATCTTAAGAGAAAAATGATTATTCCTATTAGAGAAACCTCTCATATCATCGCTTCGTATGGGCTTTCTCCCATCAGGAGATCATGAGGATGTGGACATTGATGTGATACCACTAACTGATCAAAGTGTTGGAGGACCAATTATTGATTCCGACATCAGCGGCCGCCCCGGTGATAGTGGCAGGCAGCTGAGAGTGGACGTAATCCCGGGAGCCATTCATATGTGTTTCCTGGTTATGGCTTAAGTTTAAACATGCCTGTTACTATTCGCAACACTTTGCCGTTTACCGATAGTAAACTGTCACCAGAGGATTACCTACAGAATGATTTCACTGCGCTGAACATCCCTCCTGCCTGATAGGACTGCATACACTACTGAACACAGAAGGCCATAGAAACATGCCAATCCCACCCACCCCACAAGAGATTACAGATTTTGACCAAATGAGCTAGTTAGCTGTAAAATAAAGAACACTACCCATTGCTTTGCAAATTTACTAGTTATTGGCCTAGATTGAGCAAATCAGACTTGTTTTTTTTTACCTTAAAACATGACAATAGGAAATTTCATCTATTTTTGAATTTTTAAATGTTTTTAAAGGTTTTATTTTTGAGAGACAGAGACAGACTGCAAGTGGGGGGGGGGCGGGGGCAGAGAGAGAGGGAGACACAGAATCTGAAGCAGGCTGCAGGCTCCGACCTGTCAGCACAGAGCCTGATGCGGGGCTCGAACTCGTGAATGGTGAGGTCATGACCTGAGCCCAAGTGGGATGCTTAACTGACTGAGCCACCCAGGCGCCCTGGAAATTTCATCTATTTTTGAACTCTTGCAGTTTAAAGTTGAAAATTGTATTATTTGAGGTCACATAAATATTTTTTAAATGTGCTGCTTAGCCAGGTTTGAAAAAGACAACTCTTTCCTTTTTCTTTCTGGCATCATTTACTCTTCAAATACCACCAACTACAATCATTTTTTGCTGTAAAAAGATCATGAAATCGCTTCATGTGTTTGTGACTAAAGAGAAGCACACTAGCACGACTATTTTATGGTTTCGATTTGACGGAAGGAGAAACTCTTTAGGACAGAGGTGAACAGTTTCCTTTTCACATAAACTTATCTTCAGTTTTGGCTCTACATCTTACTAAGTTCTCTTCCTATCTCAGGGCATCAGACTCTTATTTGAAAAATGCAGATGGTAATACTCCTGAGACACTTTGATGGAGATAAAATCATGTTTACCAACTGTGAAAAGTAAGTGTTGACAAGACTGTGGATCAGCTGGGCATTGGTGACCCGGGTTCCCACGTGTTGAAACACTCCGGGAAACTGGGGCAGGACCTCCTAAGCCAAGTGCACATCTGTCTTATGACCCAACAATCTCGGTCAACACCATGTAGATACACAGGAGGAAGGAGTGTGCGTAGCCATCAAAACAGTGTTCCTAGCAGCTTTCTCATCACATGCCAAACTGGGAAATATCTAAGTATTCATCACCACTCACAGGGGAAACAAATTGTGGTTGGTCCAAACATTAGCAAAATGAAGTAACTTCAGCATAGTGTGACACGTCGGGTGGAATATTAGCTCTGAAGTTAAAGAGAAAACTTCTAGGGTCATAGACACTTTGACGTCTTACTGTGAGCCATGTTTATGGGGATTACCACATACACAATAGTTTATCCAGGGGTACGTACATGAAGAATGCAACAGGGGTGCCTGGGTGACTCAGGTCATGATCTCGAGGTTCGTGGGTTTGAGCCCCAGGTCGGGCTCTGTGCTGACAGCTCAGAGCCTGGAACCTGCTTCAGATTCTATATCTCCTCTGCCCTCCCCCACTCACACTCTTAATACATTTGAAAAAAAAAGAATGCAACAAATTGTTGAGTAAAGCTGATTTTATGAGTCAATAAAAATTATTTAAAGCAGTGTGCATAAAACCTGCTAAATAGAGATCAGAAGGGACAGTAGCTATAGATCAAAGTAAATGTCACCTAAATCATTTAGAAATCAATTGCCAATTACATTTAGATAAAAGTGAACATAAACTAGTCAGAGAAAGATAAATTTAATAATTTGGTAATTGTTGAAATGTTCTGTAAATCATATTTTACAAACAGATGTTTAGGATATCATCTGCACACTGATAAAATATTACACAACTTAGGTGGTAGGAAATACCTGCATATTTAGATAAAGGTCAGAAAATCTAAGAGAAAAGTAATTTATCAGCCATCCGGGAGGCCAGTAAGATGAAGAACTTTCTTAGTGTCGCAAGCGGAAGATTTATCATGGAACATATGACACGCATTACTCTCTGTAAACAGTTGACCCACTTACCAAACTAAATTCTCCCATTATTTTTGGCACTTGTAGAAATGAAGAGAAGATGCGATCTGTTGGAGTTACACAACATTTGATAAACCTATTTTTACCGATATCTAGGAAAATACTCCTCCTCCAGAAAAAAAAAAAGTTGTTTTTTTGTTTTTTTGTTAGAAAACTGGAACAGTATTATTTTCACATTTCAAGCCAGATTTACAGTAATTAACAGGTGAACACAACACAGTTGATATCTTTTTTATGTTTTGGTCCAATCTTGCATTAAATCTTTCAGATTGGAGACTATAATTTTTCATTCACTACTGAACATTATGACTTTATTACAACTTCAGACGCAACTTTTATTTATTTATTTTTTTGACATTCCCCATTAGTTCCAGTCAAATGCACTGCCACATGGTCTCACTATCTGTCCATTCTTCCTACACCTTCCCAGGTACAGATTCGGATACTATTCTCATAGCCTGTCAGTTATGTCCCTGGGTTAGTTAGGTACTTCCGTATTTCCTTTAAATTGCTTTTAACATTTATTTATTATTGAGAGAGAGGGACAGGGTGTGAACAGGGGAAGGACAGAGAGAGAGGGAGACACAGAATCTGAAACAGCCTCCAGGTTCTGAGCTGTCGGTTCAGAGCCCTACTCGGGGCTCAAACTCACGAACCGCAAGATCGTGACCTGAGCCGAAGTCGGACACTTAACCGACTGAGCCTCCCAGGCGTCCCACTACATCTGTATTTCTAATGAATGTTAGTGTCCACATATCTTAACACATTTTTTCTTTGTACTTTTTCTAGCATCCCATTCTCATTCTAGGTGATATTTACATTTGATGATCTCAGGAATATTGTCTTAGGAAGTTAACCAAATGATGTGAATAAAGAAGCCCCTACTTTGGCGTCCAATGGATTCAAATCTCCGCCTTCCCACTCACCAGAGGTAGGGCTGAAGACTGATCTGACCTCTTGAAGGTTTACTTTAATCCCTTCTGAAATGGGAATGATCATACCATTACAGGATGCCTGCAACAATAAAGATTGGATCAGGTGGCTAATTACTGTCCCATAATCCCTGAATAAGTCGTACTTACTTCAATGCAGGCTCATTTCTTACACTGCCTTGAAATCCCAGCAAATAGAAGAAAAGCACTCTCAAGCCAAAGATAAACACCTCCACCTTTCATCATAACTTTTCTGAACAATTTTCATGAGACACATACTGTTTTGTTTTTTCTTTTTTTCCTCTTCTTCTCAACCTTTCACGGCATGATGCCTTGTTTAAACGAGACAACAAACCAGTGCAAATCCCAAGTGTATGGGGGTATTGAGAAAAACAGTTCATAAGAGAATAGACTTTATTTAAATTATGTCAGCCCTCCAAAGAAATGTTTGGCTATCTTACTGTCATGTAGAGAGAAATAATATCTTGATGGGATAAAGGGATTGGGTTTTTTTCCCCCCTTAATTGTCCTGGCCTGTGGGTATTCGTTTCAATATCTGAGAGATGAGAAAAAAAAAAATGTGGAGACAGCGCCTCACATCACTAGCTAATTTACCTGCCTTAGCACACCTCGGTTTAAATACCTGTTCCTTCAAAGACAGGCTACGTGTTTGAACCCCTCCTTTGTCTCCTCCATAACCAAAAACACTGGGGAGTTTCATAGAGGACTTTGTATCAGCTGACCCACGTTACGCTACTGTTTGTAAGAGAAAGATCGGCAGGGAGAAAAACAGACTCACACTTGCCTGGAAGACAAAATATACTGTACGGTCCTTTAGGAACAAAGGAGTGAGTCCCCTCAGATTGGACAGTAAATGTCTGGGAAGCGACTCCAAACATTCTATGGGGAATGTGTGCTGTTTTCTGGGTCAGTTAGGTCTTTCATGCCCTTCCCAACTTTGATCAAGTTTTCTTCCCAATGTGTCTAGTATAGAAATGTGGGAGTTTCAAAGATGAACCCAAAGGAATAACGTGATAACACATAATTAATCCTCAGATCAGGGATTCCTGACCTGCATGTTAAGATATAGCTTACATTTTTTCACTAGTCATTTTTCTTGGTAAGAAGCAAACAAAATCAATTCTGTATTTTATCGATAAGAGAAACCCCCGCCTCCTTCCCCCCCACACTCTATATATGTATCAAATGTGTTTTAGGTACACATCTGATGTGGGGAACAAAGGCAGAAGAAAAAAATTAAACTTCCGTACAACTCACAACCACTGACAAGTCCTTGAGACAGTCTGAGTGACCTTCCTCTAGGAACTCGGTTGCCTCGATGCTGACACTTTGCTGAGGGCAAAGGGCAATCAGGTTATCATTAGCCCGACCTCCAGGATCCTGTAAGACTCTGTTAACATATAAAAATTCCTATGGAAACTTCCTTTGTCTGTACTCCCCAAATATACGTTGGCAACCATGCTCCAAGCCTATGGCCCCTGATGTACATCTGAAGGGTCTCATGACTGAGGCATTACTAAGCAGGAATCAATGACCTGTTCCTAACAGCAGCTAGTCCCTCAAGGTCCTGAAAACCTCACTTCCAAATTCCTCAGAGACTTATGCTGTCCCTGAGCCCCTGCCAACCTGAAGGTATATCATCAGCCACTGCTCACGACCCCAACGTAGCTCTTTCTGCCCAGGGGTCCTGTTCCCATGCTTTCAGAAAACCACCTTTTTGTATCGAAGATGTCTCAAGAACTCTTTGACTTCCACTCCTGAACCCCACCATTTTCACATCACACGTACCCATATTTTTATCATACTGTGTAAGAATACAGATGAGAAAACAGATACAATACAAAATACACCTGCATAGATTCATTACCCATCCACTCAAAATAACTACATTCTCTTGATATCTGCAAAGACACTTTAAAAAAAGGTAAAGTAGGGGCGCCTGGGTGGCGCAGTCGGTTGAGCGTCCGACTTTAGCCAGGTCACGATCTCGCGGTCCGTGAGTTCGAGCCCCGCGTCGGGCTCTGGGCTGACGGCTCGGAGCCTGGAGCCTGTTTCCGATTCTGTGTCTCCCTCTCTCTCTGCCCCTCCCCCGTTCATGCTCTGTCTCTCTCTGTCCCAAAAATAAATAAAAAAACGTTGAAAAAAAATTTAAAAAAAAATAAATAAATAAAAAAAGGTAAAGTACACGTTGCCTTGGAATATTCGGGACACGTTCTTAAAAAGGCACTTGATGCTCTGCGTGGGGCAAGGTGCCCTCACATTGAGCAGACTGCACCCCTAAACAGAAACACTCACCTTTAATGGGTTTCCCTCACGGTTAGGTCAGAAATTCTAGAGCGCCTGTGTTCGTGTTGGGGATAATTAGTATTCGCTCATATAAGCACTAATAAAAGAGAAGAGAGAATCTAGAAAAACAATTATTACGTGAAACCAGAATACGATGTGCTCACTTCCTGCCGCTGTGCTTAGATTTACAGCCAGGTTGTGTATCATCCACACTTTTTGGAACCAATCCCCGGATTTGTATGTCTAGTTACAGTTACTTAGCAAATGTATATACAATTATGTGAAAATTAAAGAAGCTGTAGGATTCCCATTAATAAAACCAATTTTTTGAACTTCCTTAAATGTACTGCATAACATGTGCCTATGAGACCCACCCTGCCCTCTAACAAGGGTGAAGGTTTCAGTAGCCCTCATCATTTCTTTCTCGCAGAAAAAGAAAAAAAAAAAAGGTAAATGGCCTAATTTAAGTTCAAATTAATAATCCAAGAAATTAAATTCCCATATGCTAAGGGATACGCTTCATCTATGAAGAATGAGGTTTTTCCACTTATGCTGTTTCATAATTTTTTTATGCTTTCACTACTTGAGATATTTGTTGTGCAGGCTCATGAAATAATCATTAAATAGCCGTCTGTCTACATGGAAATCTAAGCAGCTCGTTTTCCTCGTCTTTCCCTTCGCCCTCCCGCCTATGTCCCTGGGGTACCCTGAACACACTGAAAACAGTATCACAACTTGGTACCCAATTAAGGAAACGCCTGGACTAAGTGACAATGACACCATAATCCAATAACCTCAGTGTTGAAATCTCATCAACGGAATCATGTCAGCCCTAGCTAATGCATGCTACACATATGGTAACAGTGTGCCGGGCACTTTGCTAAGCTAAACACATACACCTGTGCTCACACTTGGGCATCGTAACACATTTATGAGCGTGGTACCATCATCTTCACCATTTTAGGGCTGAAGGAAATCAAGTCTAGAGGAGTCAAGAGTCTCGGTGTCTTGCCCAAGGCCTTGTATTTGCAGAGCAGTGATCTTACCTGTGACGTTATACTGCCTCTTAGAATGATTCTTCACACTTATTCTTGGCTTTTTTTTTCTTTTTTAACGTTTATTTATTTTTGAGAGAGTGCAAGCGAGCACAGGGAAAGGCAGAGAGGGAGACACAGAATCCAAAGCACGCTCCAGGCTCTGAGCTGTCAGCACAGAGCCTGACGCAGGGCTCGAACTCACGAGTCGTGAGGCCATGACCTGAGTCGAAGTTGGACATCTAACCGACTGAGCTACCCAGGCGCCCGTCTTTGCTCTTTAATAAACTATTAAGTTACAATATCCCACTGGTTTCAGTAACTGATCTTTTCTTACTAGGTATGACAATAAATAATATCTACATGACTCCTCCCATGTATCAAGCTGTTGGAAGTAATGCCTTGGAGAAGAGAAAACCTATTACTAGCAATTTTTGCCATGTAAAGAAACTGAGGCATTGGCAGAGTAAAGCTTCCCCTATGTCACAAAGCTAGAAAGCAATGGGGCCACGGTAATGAACCCAGAGTCCATGCCGCCATCCCCCCCCCCCACCCTCTGCCCCAGCTTGATTCGGAAGCCAGATTAGAAGGCAATGTTTGTTCTCATCTGCGTTACTAGTTACTATCGTGATGGAGAGATAAGATACATGCAGGAGAGAAATGCCTATGGACATAAGCTAGACATGATGGGCAACAGACAACAGGATGTGAATGAGAGATCCTACTGAGTCTGAGAAACAGGAAAACCCATCCTTTTCCCCTTTTTGCTTCTCTAGAGCCTTTCTCTCACCTTCTTTACAAACCATATCCAATCCGACATATGTTAATAATGCACCAGCAACCTGTGCTATCTCTGATGAACAAGGCTTCATTCACTCTGTCTAGCTGTAATTAAGCCACATGCACAAGACACCAAGGAGGAGAAACATCTTTCACCTTATTTTATAAATGTAGGAAAGAGAGACAGATGCACACAATGGGTTTAAACAAAACTGACACCCAACAGTAAGCAAATTGTCACAAATAAAAATGACCAAATTTAACATTTCTGCGTTAGAAAATGGACTCTAGAAATATTCGTGACTTTCACAGAATATGAGATTTCCTTTCTCCTTATATTTTTTTATTATACAATAATAGGTCTGAATTTCCATTTGAAAGAATCCTGGAAATTGCATTTTCTCTCACTTTTCTTCATCAGTCATGCTCTTTGAAATTGTGCAGTGCACATGCCAGCTGCCCTGCGTAGACATGAATTCTTCCTTAATTAGGAGTTATGGCGTTATCACAGGAAGAAGAGAAGAAGAAATCTTGTTTATTGAGGTCCATATTTAATCTGTAGCCCTGGACAGCCACACCCAATCACCAGTGAATTTCATCCTTTCTTGGTTTTCAGGAGTGTACATTTTGAACCTTATCTTCATGTCTGACGGCATCTCTTCTTTCTTCCTTCACGTCCCTCACCTCTGCTTTATTTGTCGATGCGCATATTCATTCTGACAGTGATTTCTTCATCCCAGCGATGTATTGTCCACAGTCTAGTTATCAGTAGGTGCCATACTATCACCTCAAGACCAACATGTTACAGTGTAATTCGTCTTTTCCTCTAAAGGGACTCTTCCCTGAGGCTTAACACCATTCCCTATCTTTCTTAATGGGCCCATGACCTGACCTCTCTGCTCCCCAAGGCCCATATCTTGTTTTAAAATTAAGTCTTGGGGCGCCTGGGTGGCTCAGTGGGTTAAGCGGCCGACTTCGGCTCAGGTCATGATCTCGCGGTCCGTGAGTTCGAGCCCCGCGTCGGGCTCTGTGCTGACCGCTCAGAGCCTGAAGCCTGTTTCAGATTCTGTGTCTCCCTCTCTCTCTGACCCTCCCCTGTTCATGCTCTCTATCTCAAAAATAAATAAATGTTAATTTTTTTTAAAATAAAATTAAGTCTTATTTTCTCTTACCAAATAGTTCTCATATTACTCCTTCCTTCCTTGTGTTTACTGCCCGCAAGTTTGTTCACACCCTCACACATTCCCTCTCCATCATAACAGCCTCCTGGCTAATTATAATGATCGTAACAACAGAAAGCCAGTGGATACTCAATCCTTAAGTATAAAACTCAGGGTTAAACACAACTGTATTGAATACTGTTAAAAGTACCAAAGTAAAAGTACTCCATTGAAGGTAATCCTGCAGTGTTTCTAAGAACCAAATATATTTGCCGGTTAAGAAAAACAGTGTTTATCTACTAAGGAAATCTTTTGATTAGGACTAGCCAAGTCTTACCCAAATCAGCTCTATTGTGGATTTATTAATTTGTGAAGATGATCTTGTAGAGACAATAGTGGGGGATGGACAAGAATAGCTACCTACTTCTAAAAAAAATTTTTTTTTAAAACATAGTGAGTCATGGTGGTCTCTGAGGAGGAAGAAAATTACTGCTCCTACTCAGGTAATTCCAGAATCCAGTTGTCAACATTTCTATGTGCAATTGCAATTCCTTTGCCACCAGAGGTGTTTAAAGTGGCTAATCTAGAATGTCCGTTTCTTGTTCTACCAAGCGAGCCAATTAGTTAAGTAAAATGAGTATCAACTTCTCAGAGACCAGGTCAGAAAAAGTGATTTACTTTGAAACGTTGCTTTTCAAAAGGGTACCATTGGCACCCTTTTCTGATCAAGTAAGCACCGTGAGAACTTTTTTTTTCTTAAAAATCAACAGAAAACAATTCTAACTGTAAGCCAATGTGTCATAACTCTGGAATTCTTATGTCCCTATTTGTCCTATAAGCAGCTTCTTTTGTTCTAAATCACACTTCCCAACACTTGCAGAAGAAAGAGAGGCCAGGAACTCCAGGTGGGGCTAATGTTGCTATTGATCGCTCTACAATTCTGTAAGAACTATGGCTCCTTAGTAATTACACTGTAGGTTTCAGATTAGGTTGAGTTGTTGTAGATGACCTTCGACTTCAACGCAGTTGTTTTAACGTAAGTTTCTGTTTTAAACTAAATGTTTTATTTTGAAATAACTATAGATTCACAGGCAGTTATACGAAATGATACGGAAGATGCCGTACCCCCTTTACACCGTGTCCCCAGTGGTCGTATCGTGCAGAGTCACAGCGCAATATAACACTATGATATTAACATCGTCAGGATACAGAACATTTCTTCTGATTTTCGAATTTTTAAAATAACAAAATCAATAAAACACGTTCAGTTTTTATGCTAGGTTTCTAAATAAAATTACCATTAAAAGCATTTTATCTATGTTAAGGGTTCTGTCATAAAAAAGGTAGAAAGGGCAAATGTTTTCCATCATTCACTCATAAAACCAAAGGGCCCAACTGCCTAGTGTGTACTCCTAATTGTATTATCTTCTTGAAAGGCTATATTTGGGTTTTCATTGGCATTCCAGTGAGATAGAATTGTAAGGCATGTCTGTTAAGCATCTAACATTGATTTCAATGTACCTAATTGATCTGATAAGATATCCAACTTCTACGTCAAATGCTTGGCCATTCCCTGAAACTGAGGATAAATATATGGCGATAGTGATCAATTTGAGGATAAAAAATTCATTTCAGGGCATTTATTTTTTTCAAAAGTGAGTCCAGAAGCATGAAACTCCTTACAAAATATCTTATTTTCAGGTAGCATCTTACTTATCTGTCAGTTGCCACAGTAGAGATACAAGTACCACTGTCATATGTTACCTTGGATTATTTTTAAAAACAAAGCCTTACAAGGTAACTTAGTATGTGGTACTTTCCAGAAACCATTACGACTCTCACATTTCAAATTCTTTGGGCAAGTGAACAAACAAACAAAGGAATGATTTTATTTGCTAAATGAGAGTATAATTTAAAACATGGCACTTCTCATTTGAGTATTTTTTATTGTGGTAAAATATATAGAACATAAAATTTACCATTTTAGACATTTTTAGCATCTAGTTCTAATGGCATTAAGTACATTCACACTGTCATGGAACTGTGACCACATCCATCTCCAGAACTTCTCTCATCTTTCCCAAATTGAAATTCTGTATCCACTAAACAATTTCTCATATATGTATGTAATATATACACACCATAGAGTATTAGCATTTACAAGGAAAAAAAATCTGAAAAGCTACAGTAATCACAACAGTATGGTATCGGCACAAAAACAGGCACACAGATCAATGGAGCAGAATCCAGAAATAAACCCATAACTATACGGTCAATTAACCTATGACAAAGAGGCAAGAATATGCAAGGGGGAAAGACGGTCTCTTCAGCAAACGGTGTTAGGAAAACAGAAGAGCTATATGCAAAACAACGGAACTGGACCACTTTCTCACATCATGCACAAAAATAAACTCAAAATGGATTAAAGACCTAAATGTGAGACTTAACACCATAAAACTCCTAGAAGAAAACAAAGGTAGTAATCTCTTGGACATCAGCCTTAGCAATACTTTTCTGGATATGTTACCTCAGGCAAAGGAAACAAAAGCAAGATCAAATTATTGGGCCTACATCCAACTAAATAGCTTTTGCACAGTGAGAAAAGCCATCAATAGGTCAAAAAGGCAACCTATGGAATAGTAGAAAATATCTGCAAACAATATATCTGATAAAGGGCTAAGATCCAAATTATTTAATGAAGTCATATAATTCAATACCAAACAAATGCTCCAATTAAAAATGGGTAGAGGAGTTAACTAGAGATTTTTCCAAAGAAGACATCCCGATGGCCAACAAACACATGAAAATATGCTCAGCATCACACATCATCAAGGAAATACAGGTCAAAACCAAATGAGATACCACCTCACACCTGTCAGAACAGCTACAATAAACAACTCAGGCAACAACAGATGTTGGCGAGGATACAGAGAAAGGGGAACCCTCTTGCATTGCAGGTGGGAATGAAAACTGATGCAGCCATTCTGGAAAACAGCATGACGTTCCTCAAAAATTGAAAATAGAAATATCACGTGATCTAGTAATTTCACTACTGGGTATTTACCCAGAGAAAATGAAAACACTAATCCAAAAAGATATTTATTGTGCCCTCTGTTTATTACAGCATTGTTTATAGTAGCCAAGATATAGAAACAGCCCAAGCATCCATTGATAGATGAATGGATACAGAATATGTGGTATCTTCAATGGAATATTACTCACCCATAAAAAAGAATGAAATCTTGCCATTTGTCACAACATGCATGGACCTAAAGGGTATTATGCTACGTGAAATCATTCAGGCAAAGAAAGGTAACTACCATATGATTTTACTTATATGTGGAACCTAAAAAACTCAAATGAACCAAACAAACTGAAACAAACAGACTCACAGAGAGGACAAACTGGTGGCTGGCAGATGGGAGGGAGGTGGAGAAATGGGAGAACTGGGAGAAAAGGTAGAAACTTTCAGTTATTAAAAAAAAAATAAGTCACAGGGATGAAAACTACAGCACAAAGAATATAGTAATATTATAACAACACATGGTCATAGAAAGTAAAAACTACAGTTACCCTGGTGAGCGTCTCATAGTATAGAATATATATTATTAATAATATAGAACTATTAAATTCTATATTCAACTGAATATTGAATATTGAGTTTTGAATAGAATATTTTACACCTGAATGTAACATAACATTGTGTGTCAACAATACCTCAATGAAAATAAGAAATTCTGACGCATGATAAAATATGAAGACATTTTACTAAATACGTTTTGCATGTAACTTTTTTAGGAGAACTGCTCTCACCATTGCCAATGCACTGGTTCAGTTGGGTTGATTAACTTGGGGAATTATCTGACAAGGTGGTTATTTGAGTTTTATTGATAGAAGATCCTCTTTTTCTCTTGGGCATTTAAATGACTCATTCTAGGTTTTCTAGGTTTTCAAGGTAGCTTTGATTTTAAATTTCTTTGCCTTGTTGCCATGAATACACCTCTACTCATCAGGAGATACTATGTCATGAATTTTGGTACAGAAAACACAGCTATATGGGATCTATGAAAGATTATTTGGCCTTCCTAGCAATTGTACGTTCCGTAATCAAGCAAAAAATGCTAGGTTCTTCATTTCAAGACTCTGAGTGAATCCCATGATTATTTATAAGGAAAAAGGGAGGGGAAACGCCTAAAACAAAAGAAAGCCAATGATTACGTGCTTTGCTTGAGGGGTTTAAAAAGCAATGTACATATAAGTATCTGTACCACTGAGGTGTATGATATCACGGGGGCCAATAGTGTGGATTTAACAATCAGCAAATCACGGTTAATGGGAACAGTGTCGTGAGAGGTTATGTTCTTCATCACTGTTAAAGCAGCTGATAACACCACCCCAATTATCCTTCGAGAAGCCACTCTTCCTGTACTCAAGTGGTTCTAGCAAGTGGGATCCATCCTCCAGGTCCAGAGGCTGGTAACTGATCTACAGGTGGCACAGTGCACTCCATATTCAGATGCACAGCAATAGAAACAATCTACGTCCAACCAATGAGGCTCGCCCACGGAAGGAACAACGTCAGGGAAGTGTTACCCTTCCTCCTAGACTGTTGTACTGGTAGAATGTAAGCCTGTAACCATCAAAATATGCTTTTGCCACCTAACATAGGAAAGGGCCTCCCTAGTCACTGGAAACAAACTCGCCATGTATTAATCAATCATCCTTTTTTCAGAGAATCGGACCTAACAGAGTGTTTAATGTGTAAGTATGGAGTGTGTACGTACACACACACACACACACACACACACACACACACAGAGTTGGGGTTGCTGACCCCCATCCCAGTCAAAATTCCATGTATAATTTCAACTCCCCAAAATCTTTACTACTAGCAGCCAGCCTCCCATTGACCAGAAGGAAGCCTTACAGATAACATAAGCAGTTGATTAGTCTGTACATGTATTATATATTGTATTCTTACCATAAAGTTACAGAAAAGAAGATGGAAAGAGAATTATAAGGAGGGGAAGGCGCATTTACAGTACCGCAAAAAATCTGCATGTAAGTGGACCTGCACAGTTCAGACCTGGGTTGTCCACAGGTCAATTGGATAAAGAGAGAGGGAGATTATAAGAAAAATGATAAGGAATTGGAGGCTGGCAAATCCCAACAACTATAGTCAGCAAGGGAGACCTAGGAAAACTAATGGTATAATTCGCAGCTCAAACCGAGGTCTGAGAACGAGGACAGCCAATGTAGGTCTAGCCCAAAGTCCAGCAGGCTTAACACCCAGGAAAAGCTCATGTTTCAGTTTGGGTCCAAAGGCAAGGAAAGAACTCAATCCCAGTTTAAAAGCAGTCAGGAGGAGGAATTTCCTCTTGCTCACTGCCCCCCACTCCACCCCACCCCACCCCCACTGAGGCCTTCACCTGATTGGACAAGGCCCACTACACTAGAGAGAGCAATATACTTTAGTCTATCAACTAAATATTAATCTCATCCAAAAACATCGTCACAGAAACATCCAAAATAATGTTGGACCTCAGGTACCTAAATTGATACATAAAATTAACCATCACACACTAGAATCATGCAGAACCTGAAGATGAATGCAGGGATCATTCAGGGATGACACCATTTGAATTGTTGCTTTTAGCCATGCCTAAACCAGCCCTGCTTTCCATTTAATCCTGTGAGTCGGTTTGAGTTGTGTTTGTTACTCACCATTGAAGACAAATCAAAACAGAAACCTCCAGTAATGTAGCAGGAAATTTTGCTAATGAATAAGGAATTTTCTAGTATTATTTTAAAACCATTAAAGGGGTGCCTGGGTGGCTCAGTCGGTTAAGCGTCTGACTTTGGCTCAGTCAGGTCATGATCTCATGGTTCGTGGGTTCAATCCCCGCATCGGGCTCTGTGCTGACAGCTCAGAGCCTGGAGCCTGTTTCGGATTCTGTGTCTCCCTCTCTCTCTACCCCTCCCCGACTTGCACTCTGTCTCTCTCTGTCTCAAAAATAAATAAAAATTAAAAAAAAATTTAAAAATAAAGCCATTAAAACCTTTAGTTATATCCTTGTCCTCACTTACTTCTTCCCCCAGAGACTTTCTTGTAGCACAAAGAACGTGGAGACCAAGGTGTTCCAGGAACACCTACGCAAGAGTGAATTCCATTGTGTTTTGGCAGAATACCAAGAACTTTGTGCTAACACAGCTGTTGCCCAGTGCAGGTCCACACATTACTGATGCTCCCTGTTGAAGCTCCAGGAGTAGGACGCATGGAGAAAATAAGGATTGTCAAACGAGTTACTCAAAAGGTAAGTGTTTTCACTTGAAAGAGCTCTCCTCCCTACTTCGATTATGCCTCTCCAACTTTTTGGGCAGAAAAATGGTTTTTGTTGTTCGTTTTGGTTTTCTTCTGATGCAATGATAATTGTAATAGAAAAGTTGATTTGTCTGCTTCTTAGTGTCCTTATTTGGCATAATCGAAGTTTTTCTCTGCTGCCCCTTCAATGCATTCAAAGTGTTGTCCTCCTCACGCCCCACAGAACATTCTGAGGTCAGCTGCATGGGGTAATTTTCCTGAAAGGTTTTCTGATGACCTAGGTGTCACTCGAGAGCTCAACCAACAATGTGAGGTGAATTCCTTCCTGAAGATAATGCTGAGACCACAACAGAGCCCTTTGCTGATCTGGGGACTGAGTCTTGTGCAGGTTTGGGAGCCATGTTTCCAGAAGCCATCACTGCTGGGGCTGCTGTTGCTTTTGAAGCAGCTCCTGGGAACGACTGGTCACAGTATTACTCAGAGCCATCATTAGCTCTCCAGGACAGACAGTGACAAAGCAGCCGCAGACACTTCTGCCCGGATTCGTGACTGCCAGAGTGAAGACAGCAAATAAAGGCCATGCTTCTGTCCCTCCCATCACCCGTGGGAGATACCGCTCACTGTGCACGCACTGTTTCCTGCTGACTACAATCTACTGAACAAGAGCCACCAGAAATCAGCTGGGGAGAACGTCAGAGACGTTCTCTGTCATCTGTTGCAGGCCAAGGCTGATCCAGAGTGTGCCAGCGTCTACACCGGGCTTTTCTGCTGCAGACACGCTGTGTGCACATTTCCTGGTGATGCTGGGCTGGACCCCCTTTCAAAGCATCAGCTCTGTTCAGCTGCTCCTCGGGGCTTCCAGGTTCTGTAATTCCTACCACTTCCATTTGCTTCCTCGGCCTTAGGGTGGCCACTGCTTCCCAGGTTCCTGGTTACCGTTGTTGCTCTTACAGGGATACCATTATTCAATGGGCTCTTGTGATGTGTCAGCAGGAAGCGTGTGAACCTCATATATGTGTATCACGTAAATATGTATTTAGTCCTTATAGCAATGCTAGGTGGTAAGTCCTTTTCGTATCCATATTTCCGAGACGAGGAAAATAAAGCAAAAGGAGCCTATTTGCTTACTAGGAGTGGAAAGGGAGTCCCGGGGAACCAACATTAAGAACAGCTGTGGGCAATGATGAGACGTGAAGGCTTCTCTACTCAGGTATCTGTAGATTCCTCTGTCATCCAGAGTCACCCCCGTGGGCAAAACGACCATGGGTGAGGCAGTCAGGGCCATGATGGTGTAATAGTCATGATCTTCCGGTGTCTTCCTCAATGAATAGACAGAGATACTCCCTTCTTCAGAAAGGCCAAGTAGACTGGGCATGTCAGCAACTTTGCAGAGAAAGGGGGGCCCACTGCACGGTGCAGCTGAAGATCAAGATGGGATCCACATCTAACATACAAAAAGAGAAGTGTTCTCAACTGTGGACAACTGAGTTCTACCCAAAGCTTCTTGTTTTTTAAAGTCTTCTATTTATTTATTGTCCATTGATAAAATACATTTAAATATATAAAAACTCTTCGTTGAATCTCAGGAAAATTATTGGTCATTTGGAAGTCCTTTATCCTTTAACACAAATTCATTCTTGATATCTTCAGTTAGTAACTTTTGAATGAGACTACCAATAATCATTCTATTTATACTTTGCCAGTAGAAAATCTTACTAAGCAAGGATTATCGTGGAGAGGGATCAAGTCAAGGTCTACAAGTTACTGGGTCCAGAAAGTACAGATGTATGAAGACATCCTAGCTTCCAAGAGTAAATGGAGTCAGAAATGTATATCCCTTCACAGATCCCAAAACTTACTGCATGGGATCACTGTGTATCATTTCATAGTGTGGTAACAGAAAATGAATACAACCCCAGATGATGGTAGTTATCGTGTTCAGCACAAATTATTTTTTTTTCTTTTTTCACTACTGTTTTAACTGAAGTCTAATGAACATGCAGTGTTATATTAGTTCGGCGTGTATAATATGATTCCACAACTTTGTACATCACTCAGTGCTCATCACGATATGTGTGCTCTTTATCCTTAATTTTTACAACTCAATGATGTAGGTACTGTCACATCCAAATTTTACAAAGGAAGAAAAGTGTGGTTTAGAAAAATTAAGCAGTTGTTAAACGTCACAGAGCTGAAGAATAAGCA
Organism: Lynx rufus; assembly: GCF_022079265.1. Classification (NCBI taxonomy): domain Eukaryota; kingdom Metazoa; phylum Chordata; class Mammalia; order Carnivora; family Felidae; genus Lynx; species Lynx rufus. The sequence goes on along the minus strand of NW_025814840.1, from coordinate 2,496,813 downwards.
CCTCAGTGAACTCAAACCTAAAAGTGTCTCCCACAGGACCCTAGCCATCTTGCGGATACTGTCCTTGGATTAAACCCTTCCAATATCCTTTGGAATTACAGCACCAACAGAATTTCTACAGCAATTGGCTTTTCCTCTCATGAAACCTCTGTCCTCTCTCTGGATAGAGAAGCTGTTGAAAGATCAGACTCCTCAGATATTCTCAGATCTTATTTCTGAACAAGAAAACCATTCAGAACCCACGTTAAGGTGTAGAATTTCAATAATCAGTGTAAAGTATGAAGAGATTCTAAAAAGCTTTTTTAAACTACATCAAAACTTTACAGTAAAAATATAATAATTTTTGATTCACTCAGTATGAAACACTATTTTTAAAAGCTTAATTAATAAAATGAGAGAGATCTATAAGGGACCAGGGCTCATTAGAATGTACTATAGCCACATATGTAAGGACATATATTTGATTATGCACTCTTAATTATAAATTAATAGGTTTTTATGGATAGATATTTTAAAATATAAAATTGGTGAATTTTCTATTGACACATAGCATGCATTGCAGTTTTCACGCAATCTAATAATTAGCACAGTGCAAGAGAGAAGTAAACGTCTAACCATTTTTCTAGGGCATTGTATATTCTTGCTTTCAATGCTTAATTAGTCCCTACTCACCGAATGAGACACAGCATTCTTTCTGATTTCCTACACACATACACACACAAACACATACACATGGGGTGAGAGTATTGCATATATATCGGTGATTCGTCTTCCGATTTGGAAGAGGGCACATTACAAAACTATCTTAAACTTGGAGGAAAGCTCAGGATCAAAAATGAACACAAAATAAACATTGATGTCACAGATTGAAGTGACTTTTTTTTTCCCCTTCAGACTTCAGCCTCTCAAAAAAAACAAAAAAAAACAAAACAAAAACACATTCACCCAGATGTAGATAACCTAAAAATGACATATTCACTTTGTATATCGAGTTGTGACCCAGCTTTGCTCAACAGAGTGACAAATAAAACCTTTTATTTTTCAAGTTTTCCCCCCTTTTATCTCGTATGGTGTGCTTGGCAGATTGGGGGGGGGGCCAAACACCATCACCTGAAAGGCTGGTTTTTGACCAGAAAGGCCTGGGCCTATAGTTCTCTTTTAGCCCTTTGGTTACTTCACTTCAATTTTGGTACAGCCTCTGCACTAAAATTCAAGGGGTTTTGTGTGTCCAAGATCAGCCTATGTAAAGTAAGTATTTGCCCTTTTTCTTCCCACTTAATATCAAATGATGCCATAATGTAAGTGCTTTTAAGGCTAAGACCACAACCTTAGACATATTGTCACAAAGTCTCTGTTGCTACTAAAGTTGGTAATAACTACATCCAAATAATTCTTACTTCTCAAATAATCAAGCAGTATTCATATCTTATTTTTTAAATTGACATCTTTAAACTTCTGAGGTAACAGGTTTGTGTAACCAACATTACAGTCTGCGATAGTTAATGATTATGTATCAAACTGACCATGTTCATGGATGCATGGATATCTGATAACGTTATTTCTGGATGTGTCTGCAAGTATTTCTGGAGGAGACTAGCATTTGAATCGATAAACTGAGTGAAGAAGACACCCCTCCCCAACATGGGTGGGCCCATCCAATCCACCCAGGCCCTACCAGAACAGAAGACACCCCACCCAACATGGGTGGGCCCACCCCATCCATCCAGGCTCTACCAGAAGAAAGACACCCCTCCCCAACATGGGTGGGCCTGTCCAATCCACCAAGGCCCTACCAGAACAGAAGGAAGACACCCCTCCCCAACATGGGTGGGCCCATCCAATCCATCCAGGCCCTACCAGAACAGAAGACACCACACCCAACATGGGTGGGCCCACCCCATCCATCCAGGCTCTACCAGAACAGAAGAAAGACACCCCTCCCCAACATGGGTGGGCCCGTCCAATCCATCCAGGCCCTACCAGAATAGAAGGAAGACACCCCTCCCAACATGGGTGGGCCCGTCCAATCCACCCAGGGCCCTACCAGAACAGAAGGCAGAGGATGGGGGACTTTGCCCTCTCTGTTTGAGCTGGGTCATCCATCTTCTGCCTTTGGGCACCAGGGATCCACGTTTGTGGTTACCTAGACCTTCACCACATAGTTCTGAGACCCTCAGACTCAGGCTGAATCATACACCTGCTCTCCAGGGTCTCCAGCTTGCAGATTACAGAGGGTGGAACTGCCCAGCCTCCATAATCACATGCATCAATTTTTATAATCAATAGCATGCTCTCTAGTTCTGTTTCCCTGGAGAACTCTAACATACTGCCTGAATGGACATCGTTGAAACTTTAGAAGATAGATTAGGCTAAAGATAATATAGGTAGATCAATAATAATTGTCCTTTTAAAAAACCTCATGAATGTGAAATTTACATTAGTTGATAGACTTGACGAAATCAATCAGGTTCATCTCTGTATATATCTGACCTCTTTATGTACATAAATATGCATAATATTTCCTCTTGCACTCCCCCTTAACCCAAGGAACAAGGAACAATCATCATGTAAGGCCCCACCCAGAGCTACTCTGCCATCAGGACTTTGGAATAACACAACTTTGAAAACCTCTGTTGTTCATCACCTCCCACAGGCTGGAACTGCTTAGTCCCGGTTGCTAGAACAGGAAACAAGACATACATAGACCAAATCGTTAGGGAGCTTATACTCCGTGTTGAGAAGCACACAACTTAGTGATAAGCTTTTGTGTCACATCCTCAGTATCCCCTCACCTGACAAAGCTGAGACACATTTGCCTCAACTGGTGACTGCAGGTCTGAGTAACCACCAAACAGCCTGCAAGGTAAGACCTGCCTTCATCACCCTACCAGCCAACCTCGACTCCTGTGGCTCGGCTCAGCTGGTGTGAGATTTGACTGAAGGGCAACTTCTGACTGATTGGTTCATTGACTGACAGGCAATTTCTCTTCCCCATTACTTAGGTCACTAAGGGCACTATTTAAAATACAGACGAGGTGAGGGTTGATGGGGGGTGGGAGGGAGGGGAGGGTGGGTGATGGGTATTGAGGAGGGCACATTTTGGGATGAGCACTGGGTGTTGTATGGAAACCAGTTTGACAATAAATTTCATACATTGAAAAAATAAATAAATAACCAAAGGAAAAAAAATAAATAAAATAAAATACAGACGAGGGGTGTGAGGGTGGCTCAGTAGGTTCAGTGTCCGACTTTGGGTCATGTTCTCACTGCTGGTGAGTTTGAGCCCCCCGCTGGGCTCTGTGCTGACAGCTCAGAGCCTGGAGCCTGCTTCAGATTCTGCCTATCTCTCTCACAAATAAACATTAAAAAAGTTAAAATACAGATGAGTGACTTTCCTATACAGAAACTTATAATTAGTGGCAAGATGTGTATATATAAACAGAATACACACACACACATATTATGTATATAAACAGAATGATGAAGATTTTATAATTGTTTTCTTTTATTTACATTCTTGGCATAGACACAAAAGATGTATTAGCTATATGAACTAGAGGACTATTTTGTAGATATAAAATAATGCACGGCTAAATACTTTCAGTAATGCTCCTACAGGTACTCCCGCTGAGCATTAGATACATGCATATTAAAGACCTTGTATAAACCTCTTCTGCTGAAACAAGACAACCACCTTTCCTTCATCCTTGAGTACCCGTGGCCACCACTGCATCATCTTCACAGCCTTGCAAACTGTCGCCTCCAGCTTGGAACCCTCCCCACTCGGCGCTTATTCCTCTCAAGACATAGTGTGTGCCCTCCCCTCCGCAGCTCCCTTAGTGCAGTGACTGCCATAATCTTGGTCTCTACCTTCTACCTCATTTTTCTCCAAGATTTCCAGGCAATTTTCCAACATTCTCTCATCCACACACGGCTCCTGAGTCATGAGTACCTCTAACAGTTTCTTCACAAATCCCACACTTCCTTGTTTGCCCACTTTGCACGTATTTGCTCCCGTTCCCATCACCTCTCCCTTGGAAAGACGTCATTATGCTTTAGGAGCTTAACAACATTTGGCAAAATTAATTGTTGAAAGTCTGTTGTGTACTTTTTCAATATTTGTCAACTTCCCACCAAGTGCCATGTGCCATTTTAGATCCTGTGGAGATGAAGAAGCAAAAAACAGACAAATTCTCCTGCATTAAGGAGTAGACAACCTAGCTGGGCAAGCAAAACCAAATAATGAACTAAATTTGAAATGACAACTAGTAAGAAATTCTACAGAGATAACAGTAGCACAGGTAAACTCATAAGGCCAGGCTGTGTTCTATTCTGGGGCATCAGGTTAGGCTCCCTTAAAGAAGTGACCTTTGAACTAAGATATAGCACACCAGGTGAATGAGTGATTCACACTGCGTGAATGAATGATTTTATTCACCGATAAAAGGAACAACAGAAAGAACCAGATTAGTGGGGTTTTGAGCTGATTGGGGCACACAGAGATTATGGGTTCTTTTTCTTAATGACATGAGATGGAGTAGAGATTTTTTAGGGAAGGTGCCAAGTTAGTATCTAGATCAAGCATTAGTATTCTTGGATGAGGGGTCTATGTTAAAGATTTGTATTTGTGAGTTATTTGCAGGGAGTTGGTGATAGCATCCAGGATAAGATAGCCTAGGAAATAAGAAGATGCAATGTTAATGACGAAGCCCTGAAGCAATCCAACTTTAAAAGGGGGAACAGGGGGCGCCTGGGTGGCACAGTCGGTTAAGCGTCCGACTTCAGCCAGGTCACGATCTCGCGGTCCGTGAGTTCGAGCCCCGCGTCAGGCTCTGGGCTGATGGCTCGGAGCCTGGAGCCTGTTTCCGATTCTGTGTCTCCCTCTCTCTCTGCCCCTCCCCCGTTCATGCTCTGTCTCTCTCTGTCCCAAAAATAAATAAAAACGTAGAAAAAAAAATAAAAGGGGGAACAGAAAATGAACATGCAACACGCTGAGAAATGTTGCTCTAAAAACCACGAGAAGAATCAGAAAAGCAATCAAAGAAGCCAAAGAAGAGACGCTTTGGGAAGTCATACATTTCAAAAGCAATTGAGAAGACAAAGAAAATGGTACCTGGAGAAAAAAAATCCCTTCAGTTGAGGGATGTGTTAATTAGTAATTTAAGTAAAGCCCTTTATGTGGAAGACACTGATGCCAGATTGCACTAGAGTGAGCGAGCCACGGGGATATGGCTAACACACAGTTCAACCAACATCAAACAGTCCAGCCAAGAAGCTGAGGTACTTATGAAGTATTTAATCACAGAAAACACATAACTATGCTAACATTGTTTTAAAAAATCTCTGCAGTAGGGGCACCTGGTGACTCGGTGGGTTGAGCGCCCGACTTCTGCTCAGGTCACGATCTTGCGGTTTGTGAGCCCAAGCCCCACGTCGGGCTCTGTGCTGACAGCTCGGAACCTGGAGCCTGCTTCGGATTCTGTGTCTCCCTCTCATTCTGCCCCTCTCCTCCTCCTGCTTGCTTGTGCACACGCACGTGCACGCGCTCTCTCAAAAATAAATACACGTTAAAATAAAATAAAAATCTCTGCAGTATTTGAGGATGTTTTCGGGAAACATTTGAAAGAGGACTTCAAGGACAGGCAAGATCGCAAAGCACAGACGGAAAGCAGCAAAGCTCACAAGTGAGAGGAAAACGAGGGACGCATGGGGGAAATTTGGGAGGAAAATAGACATAAATAAAATGCAGGGCTTTCGTGACTCTTATGAACGACAGACTGTAGATTTTAGGACCCCTACCCCTGCCCGCCTGGAAGGTTTTGGGTTTGTGAGGACTTATAACTAATAAGAACACGTGGATGTTTGTAGGAAGACTCCTCAAGGCGACGTGAGTGGAGGAACCAGAGACGCCTGTCAGCACAGGGGAGGCCCTCAAGACGGCAGGGTGGAGGCAGTGATGGTGTGCGAAGGCAGCGGCTGTGAGGACAGGGCTGAGAGAGGGGCTCGCAGGAGGACACGGATGTCCACTGTGGATACGTGGACCAGCTCACAGTAAAGGGGAGGCCGGAGTGCGGGGAGCTGAGCACACCTCCCCCCCCCCCCCCCATCCCACTCCCGGTCCAGTACAGAAATGGAATTTTTAAAAAAAGGCCGTAAAGAAAGCCTAATTGATTAGTCCCTGCATGGTAAAATGTTGATATCTCTTCCAATTGGAAATTAAATTCCACAGCCATGTAATCATTTGCATTCCCTCTGATAAAACACACAGAAGAAACTTGTGAAGTGAATAATTCATTTGGAAATGATGAACATTTAAGGGAAAATTTACATAAGTCTACCGATCTAGTGTAAGTGCTTAGCGCAGAGGTCAATACTGATTACTTTTCTCCTCTCGCCGTCGACCGAAGTGTTGCTTCTGAACGAATGGCTTTTTAATATATTTGCAAAGGATGACAAATATTTTTAAACAGCAGTGAATGAAGTTGGAGTCTTCTCAAAGATCAAATATTAACATTTTAAGCTTAAAACTGCAAACCACGAAGTCGGTGGAGCAAGCAGCTACTAAACGTTTTCCGAGGAACAAAGCAGGTTACTACCAGTTAACCCACAGGAAAACCTGCACGCAGTACGAAGTGAGACCCAGAATTCGTTCATTTATAGAAGAGACGCTTATAGGCAGGAGTGATGCTCTGAATACTTAACAATGGGGCGGCCCCAGGAGAATGTAGGCACGTGTCAGCCTGGAACGATGGTCTGAGAGCCAGTCGGCATTGTCCTGAGGAACTTAACTGCGTTTTAAATTGTAGGAGATCAATTAATACACGTATATTTGTACACATACACGCACAGACACACGGACAGACGCGTGAACCAGTACAGAGGGCAAGAGTGAACTAGCTGTTTTCCCTGGGCAATGTGTGATGACTATGCATAATTTGTTCTCGAAGCCTTCTGGTGTGAAGCAATGCTTATCTCAGATACCGCTCATGTCCTCACGGCTAAGAAGGCCCTGCAACATCCATGATGGAAGGACTCGTTGACAAGACACGTACAAAGCGATGTCCATGACTGTTACCACGGAGCACAAGATGAGCAGTTTAAGGAGTCTGTGCACCATGTAAACGGAAAGTTGCGTAGTTTACAGAGGAGGAGTGCTTTCCTTGATTCCACAAGTACTGGTTGATCCTTGAGTGTTTGTAGGACATTCCATCAAAACAGTCACGGCGGAATGCCTGTGTGGCTCAGTTGGTTAAGTGTCGGACCTCGGCTCACGTCATGATCTCACGGTTTGTGAGCTCAAGGCCCTCGTCAGGCTCTGTGCTCTCAGTGTGGAGCCGTCTTAGGATCCTAGGTCTCCCTCTGTCTCTGCCCCCTCCCCTCCTGCTCTGTCAAAAATAAGTAATTGTTTAAAAAAAAAAAAAAACAGTCATTGTAGTGTACTTGGGCCTAAAGATTTTAAATCACCAATTCAGTTTTGGTAATGTTTAAAAAAAGTTCCGATTTTCTACATAATCTTCACTTAGTTTTTATAACTTAAATTTTATATGATTTTTTTTTACCTTTAGTATTTGAATTTTTGACAAATATATTTTCATGGTATTTAAAAATATTTTAAATGTAATTTGTGTTGGAACTATATTAAGCTCCCTTTTGCATTCCTAACTATTTATTTAGATCTTCAATCGTTTTCCCACTTGTGGTCAATTGCACAGAAAGTTCAGTATCATTCTCAGTTTTTGCAGTAATAAAAACTTTGTTAAACTGCTTTATTGTATATATTCTATTTCATTAACTTCTATCTCAAGTATCATTTTCTTCCTTTGGCTTTCTTCCAGTTTTTTTTTCTTTTTTATTACCTGATGACTTGTTAATTTTTCTCATTTTTTTTCAATTTAAGCTTAAATATTAAGTCAGCTTTAAATACTATTTTAGTTACCCTGGATGCATTTTGAAATATGATGTCCTCCTTTCAATTGTAAGTATTACCTACTTTCTGTTATGAGCTCTTCGACTCAAAAGTTATTTAGAAGTTTAGTCCCAAATATATGAATTTTTATAACTTTATGTGGTTGTCATTGATTTCTAGCTTAATAGCATTTGTCTTCAAAGGACATATTCTCTGTGATATAGATTTTTTTGAGATTTGTTGGGACTAGATTACGGTTTTATATGTGGTAAATGTTTGTAAAAATGTGCTTGAAAAGCGAATGTGCATTTTCCAGTTGTTAGATGGAGCGATATAAATCACTTGAAGAGATGAAACTTGTAAACTGTCTTCTACAGACTTATCGTTTGTTTGTTTTCTGGTCATTTTGATCTGCCAACTACTGAGAGAGGTAGGATAGAAATTTCCATAATCACGTACATGTGTCTATTTCTCTTTGCAGTTGTTGGTTTTACATAGATTGAAAATAATGAATTTAGATCCATACAAGGTTAGAAGTTTCTTGTCCCCTTCATGAGTTTAACACTGTCATCATAAGTCCTTTGCGTCTCTAGATGTTTCGTCCCATAAATCCAGTGTTATCTGGATTTTACACAGCAATACCACTTCTGCTTTTATTTGTTTCCATGGGCATACACTGTTCATTCGTTCACTTTCAAACTTTATGCGTTCTATGTTTGAAGGATGTGTTTTGCAAATAGTGTAGTGGGTTTGCTTTAAACCCACTCTACTGATTTTTGTCTTTTAACTGATGAGTGAAATGAATATGCACGTGTACATGAGTATTCACTGCCACTATGTTTTTAGTGATTTTTAGTCGTCTGGTCCTATTTTTCCTGTGCTCACTTGTTTCTTCCTTCTTGCCCTTACTGAACACAACTGTTACCCTCCCTCCCTCCTGATCCCAAATTGGTTCTTCTCTGGTCTGGAGGCTGGGTCTGATTCAACCCCTCTGTAGTGAGGACTCAAATACCCGGCGGTCTTCCTACGTCAACAGCAGCTCCTCTAGTCCAGTCTCTTGGCTTCTTCACTCCTAGAATCTGTACTGTGTCGCTGTTTCACATGTGATACTGTTGCTTTTGGCTACCCTCAAGTGAACCCACACTCTAGAGAGCTTTGTCACGGGAGGTATCACAGGCCTATTTAGTTCAATGCACAAGTTTTGTCTTTTTTTTTTTTCCTTGTGTCTCTGGGTCATCGCATGCACTGTGGGTTTCTGCCTAGGATTTAAGCACAGTCTGGAGTTACAAAATATACGAAAGCTAATTGGCTCCCAAAGGGCTCAAATCCATGATCTTAGGCTCATTAGCTCTGGGCATCTAAGCAGGAAAAAGAGCGTCTAAGCAGGATAAATAAAACAATGAATCCATTATGAAGCCAGAAAAGAGCATTAGGCATTTGAAATTTTTAATTTGTTGACTTTGAAATTTAAGGAAATAAAATTAACCAGCTTTCTTGTTAGTTTCAAATTGTTTACCCCTAACCAAATTCAAATGATAATTTGGTGTTTACACAGGGAGATGTAACCACCAAGAGCAGGTGGTTTTGCAAAGGAGCAGGGGCTGGCTGGTCCCCTGCCTGTGAGCGCATGCGTGTTTCTGGTGACCTCAACATTACTGAAATGAAAGAGGTTTCTTTTTTAATTTTTTTTTAATGTTCATTTATTTTTGAGACACAGAGAGAGACAGCGTGAACAGGGGAGGGGCAGAGAGAGAGAGGGAGACCCAGAATATGAAGCAGGCTCCAGGCTGTGAGCTATCAACACAGAGACCAACGTGGGGCTCGAACTAACGAGCCGGGAGATCATGACCTGAGCTGAAGTCAGACACTCAACCGACTGAGCCACCCAGGCACCCCGAAACAGGTTTCTTAAATCACTTATTTTTGAGTACATCGTTCACCTTCCTCCTTGTTAATTTAAGTCTATAAAAACAATGTGAACTTAACAGATATGGCTCTGATCCCATGGGCAAAATTCAATACTACGTTAGGGTGGAGGAGAGAATGAAATTTAGCGGTGCACTTTTACAGACTTTGTAAGGCACACTGAGAGATGCTGTTTGTCTTTAAATCAACCGGTCATGATCACCGGTTAGCCAGGACATCCGTGGTAAGGTAACTGTGGTCAGTTCCTAATTCAGTCAACAACTCTGTAAACATCACGGAAGTATCTTTGTACGTATCCCTTCTGGCTGTGACTGCGGAACTTTACAGTTTCAGTTGTTTTCTTGGTCTCAGAGACATCCAGGATTTCTGAAGTCCCCTGCCAACGTAATAGAATGCAACAGGAAGTAGAGTAATGTAGCGCCCGACCCCAGTTTTACGGGAGTAGGGAAGGCGTTGAACAGAGCTGTTAAGAGCACAGACTGTGGCCGTGGGGCCAATTCCAATCTGCTACTTACTACCTCTATTATCCAGGGCTAATGACCTAATTTCCATGGGCTTACTTTTCCTTCTATGTAAAATAATGTCTATCACCCGCGGAAAGCTGGTAAGGCAGCGCATCTAAAAATGCTTAAGTGTTAGCTTCTACTGAACCTCTAGTTCTATAGAACATCCAGCCTTCTATCATCCTTTATATGGGTCTTGACAGTTGCATGCCATAACACCAAATTGGATGCACATATAAGACCCTCTGTTTACCATTTCTGTGCTCTTTAGGGTATATAGAAAGAGGCTGTTTTAGCAGGATAAATTTAGCTCTAGTGATGTCAGCCGGTCTTTGCTTCCACGGAGAAACAGCAAATGCTCTTCAAGTCTAAAGGCTCTGAGCATATGTAACATAACTCCTTCTTACCTTCCTTTATATAAAACTTTTATGTTTGGCATCTCTATCCCTCTTCCCCATTAAAAGTCGAAGGGAAAATAACGTAGCAGACGTATATTTCTCAGACATTGCTCTGCAAGACTTAGGCACAAGCCTGCACTTGGCCATTGCCATAAACTTGACTATACTCATAAAATTTTATTTGGGAAATTAACTTTTCACAGAAATGCACATAAAGTTATCAACAGTTCTGTGAATTAACAATTGAAATTAAAAGTAGTGCTGGAACAGGAGAGACAACGGATTTTTCCTGAGCAATCAGGACACGTGCAGATTTTTCAGATCCAAACTCTTTATATGTTCCCCTCATTTAAGGGGAGTGGGTCCATCAAAATGCATTTCACTTTTAAATGAAAAAAGTGAAAATTTGTTTTCACTTTTTTTTTGGTTTTCGCCACTGTAAAAAATTCTGAAAATGCTCTCTGTTGCTGTGTACATACTGTTTAGTTGTACCAATTCACAATGTTCTAAAAATGTTCACTTTTTCATGTTCAGAGCATTTTTGCTTGTTTGTGTATTTTAATTTTTATTTATTTATTTTGAACGACACAGAGCCATGGAGGGGCAGAGAGGGAGGGACAGAGAATCCCATCCAGGCTCCATGCTATCAGCACAGAGCCCAATGTGGGGCTCGAGCTCATGAACCATGAGATAACGATCTGAGCTGAAATCAAGAGTTGGAAGATTAACCAACTGAGCCACGCAGGTGCCCCTTGCTTGTTTTTATATTCACAGTTCCATGTTTCAGAATGAAAGCTTTAATTATTCTTTACCAAGTGATGCACATGAAACAGAAGTCAACCCAAGTATATGACCTACTCATCATTCGTGTGCTTTTTAAATAAATTCTCAAAAAAGCTAGGACTGATGAAGGTATATTACACTGAGCAACAGAAAATAATAAGCAATACATTTTTTCAAGAGAGACTGCCTGAGGATTCTGTTAAATCACACACACACACACACACACACACACACACACACACACACACTCTTCACTAATTTGAACACTGCTATTTTCCTTCCTGTACACAACTAATCAAATGAGATTTTTATGTTTTAATCAAGGGCTAAGCTATTGTCATTTTTTTCGTATTCATATTTGGGGATGAGATTCGCTTTCTTAACAGCTTTTTAGCCTAACAGTCTTTCTTTGAAATGGGCCACAAATGCAATACACGCAGATTTTTAAAAATGCTTTCTGCAAGGATCAGTATGACTTCCTACAATCCTGTAAGGAAGAGTACTTCTCCCTTTTTAGGAAGAGTCTCTTGAAACCTTTTTAGCCACCTACGATACCAGGCTTCCTTATTTTTATTCTTATCATTTCTAGTCTTCAGAGCAACTTTTTAAAATAGCGCAAGTGTTTCCCTCTTGCAGATGAAAAATGGAGACACAGAAACGTGATATTTACTGTTCCTGGCCAGGCATCTAAGTAAGAAGATTTGTCTCCAGCGCCTTCTTGATGAACTCCAGCAGCCCATCCTATTCTGTCCACTGCATTTCCTCTGGTGCAGCCCGTGGGGGTAAACTGCATTTTAAATACAGTGGCAGGGAGTTAACAGAATTCCAGGAAGTCAAAGTTTAGAGAATGGGAACATGAGTGAGAAAAACAACGGAAATGAAGAGGAGAGAAGGCCCAGGGAGTGCGCATGGTATTCGTGGCCGCTGATTCTAATTCTGGGACAGACCCTGACTGTGGTTGGTGGGCACCCCTCCCCAAATCTAGGGCTACGCTGCTCCATGGGAGCCCATTTCAAGGCAAGCGGTGGGCCGAGAGCTTCCACCTTCAATCACACGCTTCATCTACGCGGTAGGTGGGCCAGTACGAATCCGGGGAAATCAAGTCTGTGCGGAAACATACACTTGCTTTTCCAGACACATTTAAGATGCACATTGTGGAAAACTCTGGGCACCTCACTGAGCCTCTGAAAACAGAACACAGCGAGAGCCAAGAGAGGGATCTCTGGAGCTCCTCTGACCTCATCGTCGCCTGCGTGTAAATCCTGACCTACTTCTGGGTGTTTCCATGGGGGGAATCCTCCACTTCTTGGGAAAGCCGTCCGGATCTTCCCCATGGGAAGTGACAGCCAGAGCTTGCCGCGTGCTGATGGCTCCACGGACATCTCAGAAACCGCGTACCGTCCAGGAGAGTGAGATTCCAGTCAGCAGTATCTCCTCCAACTCTGTCACGGGACTGTGTTTCCATAATCCCTGCCATGGCTCCCCATCCTGGTAGGAATCTGGAAGGAGCTTAGATTGAAATCCGCTTCGGGAGGAAGTCACCTCCGAGGAGCCCCAGAGTGTGTCACCCATCAGGTATGACAACGTGACCGCAGACAGCTCCCTGATTAGCACACCGGAAAGAGGCAGTCTCTCCTCTCAGTGGCCACGCACCCTGCACTGCTCAAGGCAGTTTTAATCTGTGCTTATTCGTCTTAGCAAAATTACGAAGAGCGCCTTCCTTTCTCCCAACGTGGCTCCTGGCGTCAGGAAAAATTAAGTCACACTCTCACTAATAGTTCCACTGCAGGATTAAGTCATGACACTATTAGTGACAGCTGCTGTTTCCTGTCTGATATACGTAGCCAAGTTCGCGATACTGTTTTTACTCATGGTTATTGCACGCTGGCAGTCTCAGAATATTTCCTGTGGCCAAACTTTAGTATGCTCTTTCAAAATATTACAGAATTACATATTAATATAAAATTTAAATATATTTCAATTTAAATTAGATACACATTTATTTTCAAATGTGGTGAAGGTAGTGTCATAAAGATTTCAAGAAAAATGTACAGCAAAATTTTGATGAAATTATATTGTTAATATTTATTTTAAGGAGCATCTGGGTGTCTTGGAGGGTGAAGCATCCGACTTCAGCTCAGGTCATGATCTAACAGCTCGTGAGTTCGAGCACGGCGTCGGGCTCTGTGCTGACAGCTCAGAGCCTGGAACCTGCTTCGGATGCTGTGTCTCTCTCTCTGCCCCTCCCCCACTCATGCTGTGTCTCTGTCTCAAAAATAAACATTAAAACATTTTTTAAAAGACCAGCATTGGTGGAGGGGCCAACCTGGTGGAGAAGTAGGGGGGTCCATACTTCCTGCGTCTCTCAAACAAAGAAGTGCTGAAGCCACAGAACTTTGAACCCCAGCGTCTGGGAGGAAAAGAGACTGAATCTACCAGGAAGAAAATGGGGAGACTGGAGAAAAGTTAGGTGGGTGATTGCGAACTGGGGGAGATAAAATGCCACATGGGCATGAAGGGGAGGGACCCCCTTCTGCGGAGAGACAAAGGGAAGAGAAAGGGCAGCTGGGGAAGTGCAGGACTGTATCTGGACAGGAGAAAGACCTCGGACTGGGACTGGGAGGCATCCGATCTCTAACTGCAGGGCTTTCTTCGAACTGGGGCCTGCTCCCTGTTTGTGCACCCGGGAGGAGGGGAGCCAGCCCTGGGTGCCATGGTGGGTCAGGGGCACAGTCTGCAGTGGGAGAAAGTGGTCTCCTCCCTGGAGGGCTGCGCGATGGTACAAAGGTTGCATCCACCACCCCTGGGCTCAGTGGCTGCGCTGAGGGTGCAGTCCGCAGTAGGAGAAGGCGGTCCTCCCCGAAGTGCAAGGGCACAGACAAAGCCAGCCAGGACCACACATCACCACGCTGAGAGGCGCCTCCCCAGCACCTGAGTGCACGGAGCGGGACTTTGATTCCTAGCCAAGCACAGGGTCAGGGGAATTGGTGGAGTGAGAAGGACCGCCCTGTCTGTGCCCGGGGCACAGTGAGAATGACTCATACGGAGTCCACCAGGTCCGGCTCTGTGGAGAAGAGACTGAGGGATCACCATTCCCCCGCCCCCCCACCACCAAGGCAGGACCTCAGGGATCGCTCTTGGGGCCCACAGTGAGGTGGGTCCAGATTACCCCAAAGCTCACCCCTTGCACTGGGTAACTGCGTATGCACCGGATCGGCACAGACCCTGCAAAGAGCTACTCCCAACCGGCGATGCGTCATTGCCTGGATTAACTCTAGGTCAGCTCTCGATATATAGGTATATTCTTCCCCAACCCCCATTTCTCCTCCTTATCTCTTCCCGCCCCTAGGCTGGTTACTCTGGTTACTGGTCTGTCTAAACAGACGTATTTAATCCACTGTCTTGACACATGTTCTACACCTCCTTTACACTCTTTTCTGTCCCTCTGGAATAATCAAGCCATATAGTTTCTCTGTCTGGGTAACTGTACCTTCGTTTCGTTTTCCCCGCCTCCTTCTTCATTTTCCATTCTGTCTCTCTGGATTAAGCCTTTTAGTCTCTCTGCCTAATCAGTGTTTAATTTTTGTCCCCCGCCCCCACCCCAACCCCGTTCCTGTCATTCTCTCTGTGCTTTTCTGTCACCACCACCTCCACCCTCTTCCTTACGTGTAGTCGGTGTTTTGGGGTTTTTTGTTTTTAGTCTTTCGGTTTTTGCTTTTGTTTGTTTGTGTTATTTGTTTGTGTGTTTGTGTGTTTTCATCTCCTGTTTGTCCATTTTCCTTTCCAGGGCTACTCCAAGGAACAAATCAAAGCACACCTGGGGGGAGGGTCCAAAATACCACTAGGAGTAGGGTAATAAAGTAACCAAAGTCACAGCCAAAGAGAGCAACTAACAATCCTTGAAAGAACACTTCCTGAAGGGCCAGGCCCTGGACAATGTATGACCCCTCTTCAATATAGCAGTGCTCGCAGGAGCAGAGCACACAACACGCTTTTAAAATGCATAAGGGACAGAAAACTAGCCAAAATGACGCAACAGAAGAATTCTCCTCAAAAGAAATTCCAGGAACTAGCCACAGCTAACGAATTGATCAAAACCGATTTAAGCAACATAATGGAACAAGAATTTACAATAATAGTCATAAAATTAATCGCTGGGCTTGAAAAAGCATAGAGGACAACAGAGAATCTATTGCTACAGAGATCAAGGGACTAAGAAATAGTCATGAGGAGCTAAAAAATGCTCTAAATGAGGTGCAAAATAAAATGGAGGTGACCACAGCTCAGATTGAAGAGACAGAGGAAAGAATAGGTGGATTAGAAGATAAAATTATGGAAAAAGAGGAAGCTGAGAAAAAGAGGCATAAAAAAATCCAGGAGTACAAGGGGAGAATTAGAGAACTAAGTGATGCAAATCGAACAGAAAAATATCTGTATCATAGGAGTTCCAGAAGAAATGAGAGAGAGAGAGAGAGAGAGAGAGAGAGAGAGAGAGAGAGAGAGAGAGAGAGAAAGGGGCTAAAGGTGTACTTGAACAAATCATACCTGAGAACTTCCCCGATCTGGGGAAGGAAATAGGCATTGAAATCCAAGAGGCACAGAGAACTCCCTTCACATGTAACTTGAATCGATCTTCTGCACAACATATCATAGTGAAACTGGCAAAATACAAGGATAAAGAGAGAATTCTGAAACCAGCTAGGGATAAACAGGCTCTAACATACAAAGGGAGACCCAAAAGACTAGTGGCAGACCAATCTACTGAAACTTGGCAGGCCAGAAAGGAATGGCAGGAAATCTTTAATATGATGAACAAGAAAAATATGCAGCCAAGAATCCTTTATCCAGCAAGTCTGCCATTAAGAATAGAGGGAGAGATAATGGTTTTCCCAAGCAAACAGAAACTGAAGGAATTCATCACCACTAAACCAGCCCTATAAGAGATCCTAAGGGGGACTCTGTGAGTGAAATGTTGCAAGGACCACAAAGGACCAGAGACATCACTACAAGCATGAAACCTACAGACATCACAATGACTCTAAAACCATATCTTTCAATAATAACACTGAATGTAAATTGACTAAATGCTCCAATCAAAAGACACAGGGTATCAGAATGGATAAAAAAAACAAGACCCATCTATTTGCTGTCTACAAGAGACTCATTTTAGACCTGAGGACACCTTCAGATTGAAAGTGAGGGGATGGAGAACTATCATGCTACTGGAAGTCAAAAGAAAGCTGGAGTAGCCATACTTATAGCAGACAAACTAGACTTTAACTTAAAGGCTGTAACAAGGGATGAAGAAGGGCATTATATAATAATTAAAGGGTCTATCTGTTAGGAAGAGTTAACAATTATAAATGTCTATGTGCTGAATACAGGAGCTCACAAATACATAAAACAATTACTCACAAACATAAGCAACCTTAGTGATAAGAATGTGGTAATTGCAGGGGACTTTAACGCCCCACTTACAGAAATGGATAGATCATCTAGACACACGGTCAATAAAGAAACAAGGGCCCTGAATGATACATTGGACCAGAGGACTTGACAGATATATTCAGAACTCTGCATCCCAAAGTAACAGAATATAATTTCTTCTTGAGTGCACCTGGAACGTTCTCCAAGATGGATCACATACTGGGTCACAAAACAGCCATTCATAAGTATAAAAGAATTGAGATCATACCATGCACACTTACAGATTACAATGCTGTGAAACTTGAAATCAACCACAGGAAAGTCTGGAAAACCTTCAAAAGCATGGAGGTTAAAGAACACCCTACTAAAAAATGAATGGGTCAACCAGGCCATTAGAGAAGAAATTAAAAAAATATATATGGAAACAAACGAAAATGAAAATACAACAATCCAAACGCTTTGGGACGCAGCGAAGGCAGTCCTGAGAGGAAAATACATTGCAATCCAGGCCTATCTCAAGAAACAAGAAAAATCCCAAATACAAAATCTAATAGCACACCTAAAGGAAATAGAAGCAGAACAGAAAAGATACCCCAAACCCAGCAGAAGAAGAGAAATAATAAAGATCAGAGAATAAACCATATAGAATCTAAAAAAAATAAAATAAAAAAAAAAAACTGTAGAGCAAATCAATGAAACCAAGAGTTGGTTTTTGAGAAACTAAACAAAATTGATAAACCTCTAGCCAGGCTTCTCAAAAAGAAAAGGCAGATGACCCAAATAGATAAAATCATGAAAGAAAAAGGAATTATTACAACCAATCCATCAGAAATATAAGCAATCACCAGGGAATACCATGAAATATTATATGCCAACTGGACAACCTGGAAAAAATGGAAAAATTCCTAAGCACTCACACACTTCCAAAACTCAAACAGGAAAAAATAGAAAATTTGAACAGAGCCAAAACCAGCAAAGAAATTGAATCAGTTATCAAAAATCTCCCAACAAATAAGAGTCCAGGACCAGATGGCTTCCCAGGGGAATTCTACCAGACATTGAAAGCAGAGATAATACCTATCCTTCTCAAGCTGTTCCAAAAAAAAGAAAGGGGGAGATAAAAGCATTACTTTGATTCCTAAACCAGAGACCCAGCAAAAAAAGAGAACTACAGGCCAATATCCCTGATGAATATGGATGCAAAAGTTCTCAATAAGATACTAGCAAATCAAATTCAACAGCACATAAAAAGAATTATTCACCATGATCAAGTGGGATTCATTCCTGGGCTGCAGGGCTGGTTCAACACTGGCAAATCAATCAATGCGATACATCACATTAATAAAAGAAAAGATAAGAACCATATGACCCTGCCAATCGATGCAGAAAAAGCATTTGACAAAATTCAGCATCCTTTCTTAATGAAAACCCTCGAGAAAGTCGGGATAGAAGGAACACACTTAAACATCATAAAAGCCATTTATGAAAAGCCCACAGCTAATATCATCCTCAATGGGGAAAAACTGAGAGCTTTCCCCTTGAGATCAGGAACACGACAGGGATGTCCACTCTCACCACTGTTGTTTAACACAGTGTTGGAAGTGCTAGCGTCAGCAATCAGACAACAAAAGGAAATCAGAGGCATGAAAACTGGCAAAGATGAAGTCAAGCTTTCACTTGTTGCAGATGACATGATACTATACATGGAAAATCCCATAGACTCCACCAAAAGTCTGCTAGAACTGATACATGAATTCAGCAAAGTCGCAGGATACAAAATCAATGTACAGAAATCAGTTGCACTCTTATACACTAATAATGAAGCAACAGAAAGACAAATAAAGAAACTGATCCCATTCACAATTGCATCAAGAAGCATAAAATACCTAGGAATAAACCTAACCAAAGATGTAAAAGATCTGTATGCTGAAAACTATAGAAAGCTTATGAAGGAAATTGAAGAAGATATAAAGAAATGGAAAAACATTGCGTGCTCATGGATTGAAAGAATACATATTGTTAAAATGTCAATACTACCCAAAGCTATCTACACATTCAATGCAATCCCAATCAAAATTGCACCAGCATTCTTCTCGAAGCTAGAACAAGCAATCCTAAAATTTGTATGGAACCACAAAAGACCCCGAATAGTCAAAATAATTTTGAAGAACACCAAAGCAGGAGGCATCACAATCCCAGACTTTAGCCTCTACTACAAAGCTGTAATCATCAAGACAACATGGTATTGGCACAAAAACAGACACACAGACCAACGGAATAGAATAGAGACTCCAGAATTGGACCCACGAAAACATGGCCAACTAATCTTTGACAAAGCAGGAAAGAATATCCAATCGAAAAAAGACAGTCTCTTTAACAAATGGTGCTGAGTGAACTGGGTGGCAACATACGTAAGAATTAAACTAGATCAATTTGTTACACCATTCACAAAAATAAACTCAAAATGGATGAAGGACCTGAATGTGAGATAGGAAACCATCAAAACCCTAGAGGAGAAAACAGGAAAAAAACCTCTCTGACCTCAACTGCAGCAATTTCTTGTTCGACACATCTCCAAAGACAAGGGAAACAAAAGCAAAAATGAACTATTGGGACCTCATCAGAATAAAAAGCTTCTGCACTGCAAAGGAAACAATCAACAAAACTAAAAGGCAACCGATGGAATGGGAAAAGATATTTGCAAATGACATATCAGACAAAGGGCTAGTAACCAAAATTTATAAAGAACTCACCAGACTCCACATCTGAAAAACAAATAATGCAGTGAAGAAATGGGCAGAATACATGAAAAAACCATTTTCTAAAGACAACATTCAGATGGCCAACAGGCACATGAAAATTTGCTCAACGTCGATCCTCATCAGGGAAATCCAAATCAAAACCACACTGAGATACCACCTCACACTGGTCAGAGTGGCTAAAATGAACAAATCAGGGGACTATAGATGATGGCGAGGATGTGGAGAAATGGGAACCCTCTTGCACTGTTAGTGGGAATGCAAACTGGTGCAGCCACTCTGAAAAGCAGTGTGGAGGTTCCTCAAAAAATTAAAAATAGATCTACCCTATGACCCAGCAATAGCACTGCTAGAAATTTACCCAAGGGATACAGGAGTGCTGATGTATAGGGGCACTTGTACCCCAACGATTATAGCGGCACTTTCAATAATAGCCAATTATGGAAAGAGCTTAAATGTCCATCAACTGATGAATGGATAAAGAAGATGTGGTTTATATACACAATGGAACACTACTTGGCAATGAGAAAGAATGAAATCTGCCCATTTGTAGCAATGTGGATAGAACTGGATGGTATTATGCTAAGTGAAAGACATCAGGCAGATAAAGACAGATACCATATATTTTCACTCACATGTGGATCTTGAGAAACTTAACAGAAGACCATGGGGGAGGGGGAGTGGGGAAAGCTACAGAGAGGGAAAGAGGCAAACCAGAAGAGACTCTTAAATAGTGAGAACAAACTGAGGGTTGATGGGGGCAGGGGAGAAGGGAAAGTGGGTGATGGGCACTGAGGAGGGCACCTGTTGGGATGAGCACTGGGTGTTGTATGGAAACTAATTTGACAACAAATTATTAAAAAAAAAAAAGACCAGTATTAGTAATCAAACGTCTCAATTTCCAGTTAACAAAATACAAGTCTGTTGTAAGTGCATAGTGCATAGTGTAAAAAAAGAAGCTGATGAACTGTTTTCAGAATAACATTCCAAACCTGTGTCAGAATGCTGGCCCCAGCAATCCGGATACCTACACATGTGGCGTGCACACACATGTATGCACACACACGCGGCTTTCCTAGAATTTTAGACCTGTGATTACAAAGCAGCTATTCCACTCATGCATTCATGTTCTCTTTTAAACTCCCCAGTACATTTAAAGGACTACATGCTGTGACAGACTGCGTGGCTATTGCCAGTTCAATCCCGTACTGCATTACGTATCAGAAATAAAACCACAGGTTATTAGTTTTTCTCTCTCTCTGGAGCTGGTTAACACCAGAGCCCAGTGCCTCGTGAAATTCCTCAAGCATAACGATCGCCCTACCGCTGACACACAGCAATGCTGCCCGACCAGAAACATGCTAGCATCTCAGAGGCTCCCACCCCACGGAGTTGTGCTGGCAAATTCCCCCCTCATCCAGGCCAAGAGAGATAACAGGCTCATTAGATAGTTTCTTCTCTTAATTTTAATGTATAGGCCCTTCTCCCTCTCCTTCCCCCAATCTCAGTGTCTCTGTTTTTAAAAATATTTTTGATTTATGGAATTTATTTTTATGGCATGAGATAGGGATCTAATGTCATCCTCTTATTAACAAATAGCCAGTTGCCCAAACGTCTTCCACTGAATTATATATATTTCCCAAGGATACGAAAAACTTTTTTATATATATTTGACTTGTCATTGTTCAGTTAGGCATACATTTTGATATCTCAACAGATGAGCCTTTTTGCCTTTAGATTTTTTTTTTTTTTACATATTCCTCATCAGGTTTTACCTTTCTAGTAAAATTTAGAATTTATCCATTATAAAAGAAATTCCTTCTAGTATGTACAAAATATTCATAGCAGCTTCATTCATACTAGCCAAAAACTGGAAACCAGGCAACTTCCCACCAACAATAGATGCATTCATACGACGGGAAACTTCTCATCCTATCAACATCGCAAAGAAACATCCCAAATACTCCCAACATGAATGCATTTTAAAAATGTTGACTGAAAGAAAGCAGACACAGGCACAGAGAGTCAGACAGATGCACACACACTGCATACAGTATGTCCAAGGAAAGGAAAACATAATATACGGTGATACATTCAGAATATTCAGAATTAGTTGTCTCTAGCTTTGGGGGACACGGGAAAGAGACATAAGCAGTGCTGTGTGGTGAACATTTAACTTTCAAAATACATATACATGCACGTCTATTTAAGTTTATTTACATCTTACTGATATAAAAAGTGTAGCAACATTTACACATAATGAAATCTACAGCGATCTCTATTATAAATTTTACAATATTGTAAATATTTACAATATTGTAAATTTTACAGAGTCAACCAAATGCTTCTAATTGCTTAACTCGTGTACCTGCTGGTAACCTCTGATTGCCGACCACGATTAGAGAGGAGTCCCTGTTCTTTTGCAATAAATGCATGGTCATGAAATCTGCTATGTGATGTAAACTACTCCACAATATTGTGCACATTAATTAAGCCAAAACCTCACCAGCTGCAGCACTAATGTCACAGTACCAACGGGATGTTATTAAACATGCAGTTGACAAGGGACTGCGACACATTATATGCACTTCGATAGATGTCAAGCTCCTCAATACCATCAATAATGGTAAACATAGTAAAATTAGGAATCAGTAAGTTTACACTGCTCCCTTTAAAATACATAACTTATTGGGGTGCCTGGGGGGGTTAGTTGGTTAAGCATCTGACCTCGGCTCAGGTCATGATCTCACAATCCATGGGTTCGAGCCCCACATCAGGCTCTGTGCTGACAGCTCGGAGCCTGGAGCCTGCTTTGGATTCTGTGTCTCCCTCTCTGTCTGCCCCTTCCCCACTCACACTCTCTCTCTCTCAAAAATAAACATAAAAAAAATTAAAAATAAATACATACTTACTTAATTACAAGTTTATATAATTTAATTTTTAGCAGTGTCCCCATTTAACAAGATGCTTGCAACATTCCTGAAATGCTAACACTGGTCTTTTGTTCAGCCAGGGCTGACTGACTCCAGCACACGACTGGCGCTTAGGGCGACGTAGGCAATAATGGACATAAGGTGTCTCCCGTTTGAGTAGCGGTGCATGCTGTATGCCATCATCAAAACCCATTCTCGTAAACACATGTGACAACACACATCGAGGTCTGTACTGGACTTGAGTTGAACATGGGTTACAGAGGGGGTACCAGGGGAATCGACAACTTTAAAATACCAAACACTGGAAATGTGGCTGATGCGACTGAGGTACTGAGATTTCATTTTACTCAATTTACTCAAACCTGGCTAGTGGCCGCCATCCTGGACGTTGCGGACTGACTCATCTCTGTGCCAGGTCTGCTGGTACCAATTCGCATGCCCTTCGCGGAGAGCTCCAATATGTCCACCTACAACCTTACCCGCAGGGCGCTTGGCCCCATCATCACTGCAGCTTTTTTATACCCTTGAAATCCAGGATACAGTCAAGCCTTTTCTTTGGTAATTTCCCCTTTCTGATCACCTCCCGAACACGGCAAACACTCAGACACCTGTTTTACTTAGAATGCCCGGTTTAGGGCTCCACAGAAAGAGCTGTCGGAAACACAGTCTCCTTCGCTGCCTCTCGGAAAATGAGCTAAGCTGGCTAAAACGACAGAACTCATTTGCAACGTGATGTAGGAGAGGACCTCTTCCCGGCTTTTGGACTGCAGATTTAGAAACGTCTCCCTAGGGGCGCCTGGGTGGCACAGTCGGTTAAGCGTCTGACTTCAGCCAGGTCACGATCTCGCGGTCCGTGAGTTCGAGCCCCGCGTCGGGCTCTGGGCTGATGGCTCGGAGCCTGGAGCCTGTTTCCGATTCTGTGTCTCCCTCTCTCTCTGCCCCTCCCCCGTTCATGCTCTGTCTCTCTCTGTCCCAAAAATAAATAAACGTTGAAAAAAAAAAAAAAAGAAACGTCTTCCTCTAGCATGACACAGACTCCGTTCCCTGATTCACACAAGCAAGTCATCAACAAGGCCACCTCCACAAAACAGCACTACAAAGCCGTATTCACGCACCATAATGTATCGTGGAAATCCATGGGCGGTTATCCGCTAAGTTCTGGTTTTAAAAATCATGAAGACCTTGCCAGATGCAGGTTGGCCGATTTCTTACAAGTGGAATACATGAATCCCGGCTAGCCGTCCCAGAGTGAAGACTCACAGACTGCAGTTTACTCCATGTACCGCTGGACACACATCCCACACAATACATGAAACAAGGGAAGAACAAAACAACGGAAGTAAGTATGGATTGAGGGGTGTGGTCAGAATCTTTTACTCCTTGAATCCGTAACTTTTTTTTTTAAATGTTTATTTATTTTAGAGACAGAGCATGAGCGGGAGAGGGGC
The DNA here is from genome assembly GCF_022079265.1 of Lynx rufus. Taxonomy (NCBI): domain Eukaryota; kingdom Metazoa; phylum Chordata; class Mammalia; order Carnivora; family Felidae; genus Lynx; species Lynx rufus. The sequence continues at coordinate 2,472,730 of NW_025814840.1, read as the reverse complement.
AGAGAGAGAGGGAGACACAGAATCCGAAGCAGGCTCCAGGCACCGAGCTGTCAGCACAGAGCCCGACGCAGGGCTCGAACTCACAGACTGTGAGATCGTGACCTGAGCTGAAGTCGGACGCTTAACCGACTGAGCCACCCAAGCGCCCCTTTGAATCTGTAACTTTGCAAAGTGATTTTGCCAATGTTTCCACGGAGACAAAACGTTTATCTCCATGTCTGAATCAGGGTGTAGAGGCTGAGGCAGGGGGCACCCCAACAAGGGCCCCCCCAGGCACAGAGATGGTTTTGAGCTGAAGACAGCTGAGACCCTGCAGGCTCAAGAGAAACTCCTGCCCGCCTTTTAACCACACAGAAGAATGACTGGGAGTGTTTCCCAGCACAGGAGTTATCCGCGGAGATACAGTTTATGGTGACCCATCCGTATGGGAACGCAAACACCTAATTACCACACAGGTGCTCTTACTGCCTGTGAGGTACATTCCCTCCCTTGGAGGTCCCAGATCCCTACCCCCCACCCTTCTCCTTAGTTCAGAATAATACACACGCCTCACTGTGCCTGTCTTTGGAATGTCCATGTCTGTGTGGAGTCCCCACACCCACGCTTATTAAATTCGATTTTCTCCTATTAATCTATCTCATGTCATTTTTCTTCTTAGTCTGTCCAGAAAGACCTTGGAGCCCCGGCTCGCACATGGCAGGGGCTCAGTTGGCACCGGCTGAATGAACGAGCGTCACTCTCTAGCTCAATCCTCCAACTGAGCGGACACGAGAATTCCAACCCCACACCGTGGTCTCAGGGGCTACGTGCTAAGCCCCCCTTCCAGAAACTCACACCTCCCATCATACCACTCGCAGCTAGGCCCGTTTACCAAAACGGCATGCCCATTCTCACGTCTGGCCTCCTCTGCTACTCATTCGCCCTGTCACGTCGTGTGTGCCAGAGCCCTGGGCTCACGTCCTCGCCAAGAATCTCCGACAGGCCCTTCTGGTGATAGACCCACTACAGCCACACTTTGTCACGATATTGTCTTATTCAGCTATCTTCTTAACACGTACCCTTAACTGCAACAATCTTGTTCCTTATTTCCTTTCCTGAGTGTGTCCTACTTAGGAATGTAAGTTGATGAGAAGAGACTGTTTCGTGTGTGTGTGTGTGTGTGTGTGTGTGTGTGTGTGTGTGTGTGACATTCCTGGTTGTGAAACCTGCACTTAGCAGTGAGAGCACGAAAGGACATGTAGTAAAATAAGGGCATAACAGATAAATGAATGAAGAGCATCTAATGCCCTTAACTGAATAAATGGCATCTCATGTCCTTCATTAAGCATTTTGTGTAATAATTATTGCTATAACTTGTAACTTCAAAGACTGTTCCTGTAACTTAAGCTTTTGAATTGACTACCACCCAATTCCCCATTAACATTTCAATAAAGAAATGAAATCAAAATCCTCTTTGGAGCAAGGTAGAAATAGAATAGATGAGGGATGTCAACTTCGTTTTGTTTGATCAAAAGTGGATGACCCACTGCTAACAGCTTAACAGAAGCAAAAATAAATAAAAAGAAAAAAAGAAAAAAAGAAAGAAAGAAAGAGAGAGAGAGAGAGAAAGAAAGAAAGAAAGAAAGAAAGAAAGGATGAAAGAAAGAAAATAAATATAGAAAAGGAAAAAGAAGGGGCAATTGAGTGGTTCTGTTGGTTAAATGTCCAATTCGGCTCAGGTCATGATCTCGTGGTTCTTGGGTTCAAGCCCTGTGTAAGGCTCTGTGCTGACAGCTCACAGCCTGGACCCTGCTTCAGATTCTATGTCTCCTTCTCTCTGTGCCCCCCTATCCCCCTTACACACTCTCTCTCAAACATAAACATGTAAAAAAAATTTTAAAGGAAAAGAAAATCTGGCCGTTGTGTGGGAAGCCAGAAAAAAAGAAAAACCAGTTTGCACTGCAAAATCCCTTAAAGGCTTCCTAATTGTTGATGTCAGAAGTCTTTGAAGGGTTGTGTATTTGCGTGTGTGTGTGTGTGTGTGTGTGTGTGTGTCTGTGTGTAAGAATGACAGAAGGAGGAGGATTAACTGATTGTCATTGTGAAGTATAAGCAGCAATTAGATCTCCAGTCTTCCTCTCTGATCTCCTACTTAGGGAATCCTTACCATTCAGCTAACTAAGAAAAAGCAGAAAGTCTACTCTAGTCAAGTTGAGACAAAGATTCTCTGGGCTCTGGGGACAGCAGAGAGTATGAGGGAGGTTCCCTATTTATTGATTAAAAGCACACAGGCCAGCCCCCTTCCTCACTGGCTTCTAGAAGACCAAAAGACCACTTCTCTAAGATCAAAGCAGAGCTGTTTTTGGGTGAACCCGAACAGCCCACAGAAACAAAGTCACAGGAAACTACAAATATGGTGGTTGAAAGCTCCCCCAGGAGAGACAGGATTGCTCATTGTATCAACATATGCTGACACCCATCAGTTAGTTAGGTTGGGCAGAGTTTCTCATCAGCTTTTCAGTGCCTCACACTTAAATAGGGACTGGCAGCCAATAAAAGATATTTGAGGAAAACATCTAGCATATGAGGTTGATAAAATTAACAGAAGATTGATGAAGTGAGAACATCAAGTTTTAAAATTCGCTAATTATTTTCTCCAGATGGATGTTAACAAGAGAATTACCGTAACAAGATACTTGGAGAATAGGCAGACCTCTTTATAGTAAAATGTAAATAACAATAATAGTTGACAACAGAAATGAAAATGATTTTAAATTTTGGAATGTAGAATTGGGGAAGCTTCTCAGAAAGCAGAGCAAAAAGACAGAGGAAAGTAAAGAAGAGAAAGGGTAAGACAGTGGAGAACCAGGCCAGGCAGTCTGCCACCCGCTAATAGAAGTTATCGCGATAAGAAAAACGGAACGCAGAAAAGGTGGGAGGAAATAACCAAAAAATTTGAAGAGTTTCTGGTATGCAAAGACCTGAGTTTTCAGATTGAAAAAGCGACCACGGTAAATGAAAATTAAGTGAACAAAAATGATCAAATTGTCAAATTGCAAACGAAGATAGAAAAGATCTTAACCATTCTAAAAAGGTAAAAAAGCCAGGAGTCACAATGGTGTCAGACTTCTCAATAAAAACACGGAACGATAAATATTTTCTAAATCCTGAGACTGCATTTATATGGCTTGCCAAACTATGAAGAAAGTCAATTTGTACACACTCAGGGCAACAGGAAATACATTACCAATGTACTTTTCCTTCAGGAAATCTTTGAGGATCCGCTCCACCAAAATGGGGATATAGATCAGTACAAGACATGGAATACAAGAAGGGGATGATCCAACACCAGAAAGAGGCATGAAGGTCCGAAGGTGGTGATGAAACACCTTCCATGATAAACCTTCTCCGCGGGAGGCTTAGTGGGCCATCAGCCAGAAGGATGGAAGTCCCCAGGAAGAATGCTATGGTATTAGGGCAACGGATCACCATTGTGAACAACGGTACCGAAGTGTACCAGCACGGGAACAGAGCTGGACGGGCACGAGTGCCACTCAGGAGACCGCTGCTACGGTCACATTCACACGGGAGAAGGTGACGGCTGTGCCCGTGAGGAGGAGTGGCCGACACAAAGCAATCTTCACCTTATACACACAGACATGAAACACAGGTGATTTTGATTGTGTGTCTTCTAAGCTCTGACAGACCCTTCCGTCCTCATCACTTATCCTGGGGTAGGGTAACATGCAGGGTTATTTAATCAAAATCAATCAAAGCCACAATTCATTGGAGGCACCACATCACAGACACACCTGTGGAGACTGATAGAAACGCTGCCTCGTGCACCTTTTGTCTCGAGTCCTCAGACCCACAAAGAACGCACAGCCGAGAGAGGAGCGGGACAACACAGGGCACACACGTGTGGTGTCGCGTGCATCGGGCAATACAACACAAAATCAACGCACAACTTCTTCTGTGCGTCTCCCTTCTTCTGTGCGTTCCAAGTCTTATTAATGCCCTATTCAAAAAGTTCGCACATCACGTGTGATTTCAAAATAAATTAAAAATAGCGGTCTAAGGAAGTTATTTAGGAAGGAGGCAGTACAAACACAAAGGGGATGTTTTATACTGAGAAGCAGACTAGGAGATTAATGGGGTGGTGTTATTTTTTTAAATGAGACTGAAAAAGACTGACACTGAAAACTATGTATGTGTATTACTTTAAATTTTCATAAGCTAAAACCAAAACATTCATCTCTTTATTAAAATTTTTAACATTTATTTACATTTGAGAGAGACAGCCCAAGGGGGGAGGGGCAGAGAGAGACAGACACACACATAGAATCCAAAGCAGGCTCCAGGCTCTGAGCCGTCAGCACAGAGCCCCAGATGGGGTTCAAACCCACGAACCTTGGGAACATGACCTGAGCCAAAGTCTGTCACACAACCAACTAAGCCACCCAGGCACCCCTCATCTCTCTGTATAAAGATAGCAATTTTTTTAAATATTTTGAGAGAGAGAGAGAGAGAGAGAGAGAGAGCGAGAACACGTGTGAGTGGGGGAGGGCAGAGAGAAAGAATCCCAAGTAGGCTCCACACTGTCAGCTCAGAGCCCGATGTGCAGCTCGACCCCACAAATGGTAGGATCATGACCTGAGCCAAAATCAAGAGTCCACAGCTCAACTGACTGAGCCACCCAGGCACCCCATAGCAATTCTTTTCCAATTGAGTGTTAAATGTGTCTTTGTGCTATCTACAGAGAATAAGCAAACATATATACATATATAAATATATATTTATATACATATATATTAAAATACCAGATTGAAACATATATATATATACACACATGCATATATGTTTGTATATATATATATACATATATATATATATATGTTTCAATCTGGTATTTTAATATATATGTATATATATGCATATATATGTATATATATGTGTATATATATATATGTACATATATATATATATGTTTGTTTCAACCTGGTATTTTTATTCCATATATTCTCATACCAGTAAAATTGCAGAAGCCTGCCCAGGCAATTTACCCTTGCCTTTTTTTTTGTTTTGTTTTTTGTTTTTTGGTTTTTTTTTGGGATATCAGGTGATATCCTGAGTAAGCACCTCTCATATTTGTTATTCTAAAAATTATGGTAAATAAAATCTTAGAATTTGTGAATTTTATTACCATTATTTTAATATCCTGTGAACTAATGGCCTCATTTCAAATATGTCTGTCACAATGTCAAACTTTGCAAAATAACACTTATCATTTACCACAATAAGTTAATCTATTATTTCTTATAAGTTTTAATGATTAGCAAAAATCCCAGGAGCATTAAATTTGAATTACATTAGGATGTCCTAGAAGTGGATAAAAATGATTCATGATGTAACATGAAATGACTCATAACACATGGAAAGGCCCAAAGGGCAACTGAGCAACTCCACTTTTTTCCAGTAGTGAGTTTCTCATCTCTTTCCATCTCTTTACAGTTGAAATAATGAGCTAAAGTCTATGAAAATAACTTATTTTTTCTAGAAAATCCATAAAATACAGAATTTTCTCTAACATATTTTTAAAAGCACATAAATCTATAGTATTAGACACATGTCTTTTAGAAGCCAAAAGGTAATCGAATATAAAATATTACCTGAAAAAATGTGTGCCTAATGAAGATTTTCTGAACGGAAAACTATACATAATATGTAAGCCCTGAAAGGAAGTACTACAGCATTCAAAACTGCACTAAAGTAGAGCCTTAAGAGTCCCTGCGAAAAAGCAGATTTGCTGAGAATTCTATTGAGATTTCTGATAAAACATGTATTTAAAAAAATTCTACTGGGGCACCCGGGTGGCTCAGTTGGTTAAGCGTCCGACTTCAGCTCAGGTCATGATCTCACAGTCCATGAGTTCGAGCCCCGCGTCGGGCTCTGTGTTGACAGCTCAGAGCCTGGAGCCTGCTTCGGATTCTGTGTCTCCCCCTCTCTCTGCCCCTTCCCCACTCACACTCTGTCTCTCAAAAATGAATAAATGTTGAAAAAAAATTTTAAGTGCTACTAAAATATTTGCTCTTGAGATATTTTTCATGGTAATTGTGAATTCCATATCATTTCACTTTATAATAATGGTAAGGATAAAAAGAAAATAATAATTAGCACATACTTCATAATATTATGTGACAGAATATATCCTATATATGATTTTTATCAGAACTGAATCATACTCAGGCCTTCTTTTGCCTTTTTTTTCCTAACTTCAAAATAAATTACAAGCTGTAAAAATTAATCATTTATTTATTTGCCAACTCTAGGCAAAATGGAATTATCTCTCAAGCTACCTTTATGAAGCGATGGTTTGTCTCTGAGTGACTCTTATTTGTTTGCTTTTTTAAAGTTCATTCATCTTTTACCTATAAGATCTCATGTTTAAAAATGAAATCAATAATAATGTATTATTATGTTCTCTTCCTTACTAGTTGGTCCAAGGCCTTGACCATACAGCCCAAACGTCACGCTGGCCTGGAGACCATGATGAGCAGTGAGAATCTCACTCTGATGAAAGACAGTAACATTTGCTCCATGATTCACTGTTACAGCAAGCTCTAATTTTGCCAGTATATATTTTAACTCTGTGATGAAAAAAGAGTATCTCTTCTGTCTTCTGACTAGAGGTAAATTTAAAATCAAAGTATAGATTATCTTTATTCTAAAACTGCTGCCATCCAAGGGTAATCAAAAGGAAAGAGGCTTGGAGGTCCAGAAGATCACAATCTACCTTGTTGTCTTTCCCTTTCTTGGTCTGATTTTTCTTTGCTTTGGTTTTCCTTTTTTTTTTTTTTCCTTCTAATTTGAAAGTTCGGTATAACATTCAGGAGCACATGCAGAGGCTGTGGAGTTTAGTGCTGAGGATTGAGATGAAGTTTCTAGAGGACATCCTGACACCCGTTAGGCACTCAATCATTGGTAGGCATTAGCATGGCTCTAGTTAAATAAACATGTTCCTGCTTTGAATGATCTGTAAATGCCTTTCAAAAATGATTCAATTCAGACAAATTGGAAAGAACATTAGAATGACTGTCTCTCGAAACATTCCTTGGGACGTGGTTGAGGGTAAACTGACTAGAACAAGGCACCTTCTAACAACTCATCCGCCTCCATGCTTCACCATTATAATATAAGTAGCTTAATTTCTAATTGCTCAGTTAATGAGGTGAGCAACAGAAAGTGTGCTTTTAATAAGAAATACTAATTTCCAAGTATTGAGCAATCTGTGCCCTATTAAACATTAATAGAAATATCCATATTGCTAATCAAAAGAAATACCATAAAAAGAAATCAAATTCCTTAGCAATTAGGTTACCATTCTACATTTAAAAGGCAGCATTAATTCCATATTTTGAAATAATACTGAACTTTCAAAAAGTGACATTTTCCTATTAAATGTACTCAACTTTTATATGAATGAAACGTCATTTTCAGGTTTGACTGAAAATGATAGCTACAAATGTACATGAACATTAAGGACACTCATAGCACTGGTAAACCATACTATATTAATACTGGTTTTAAATATATATTTTAATAGTGATAAATAATACCATAAGGAAGTACGAAATTACTCAAATCATGTAAAAAGTTATACAGAAATCAGTAATAGTAAAAAAAAAATAGTATAATTATTTTCAAAAGTCACATATACACATCTGTGGATCAGTTTTTGGTAGTACTAAAAAGAATTATGGCTTAGGGGTGCCTGGGTGGCTCAGTCAGTTAAGCTTTTGACTTTGGATCAGTCGTGATCTCATGGTTTGTGGATTACAGTCCTGCGAGCTCTGTGCTGTCAGCTCAGAGCCTGGAGCCTGCTTCTGATTCTGTGTCTCCCTCTCTCTCTCTGCCCCTCCCCCATTTGCAGTCTGCCTCTCTCTCTCTCTCTCTCAAAAATAATCATTAAAAATTTTAAACAAGAATTAGGGCTTACATGTAACATCTAATAGGCTAGTGGTTTATACAGTTAATATAATAGTAACATATAATAGTAGATGGCTTTCAGCAATTTGCAATGTGTGTTACTTGCATACATACAGAATAGAGCAATTAAAACACTTTCTTGAGTCGGGACAGAAGATGGTGGCAGAATAGGAGGACCCTAGGGCTGCCCTGTCCCACGATAACAACTAGATACCTATCAAACCATCCTAAATACCCTGAAAATCACCTCAAAGACTGGTAGAACAAACTCCTCAACTCAAGGGAAAGACAAGGCCACCCTGAAGAAATAAGAAGTGCAGAGATGCACTTTGGGAGAGACACAAATCACAGCATGGAGGGAGCTATGGTCACAGAGAAGGTAAAAGACAGATTAGCACACAGGGGAGCTCATAGGGAAAATGAATCACTGCAGTAGTTGGCTTGGAAAGCCAGAGAGGCCAAATTTTCTGAGTTCTTGCAATCATCTGAGCTAAAAGCCTAGCCTTGTAAAGATCTGTGGGTGTGGCTAGAATAGAGCCTGCAGAGCATTGTGTTGCTTTTGGAAAGAAGGAAGGTAAACAACCCACAGACATAGAGCATGGGAACAGTGATCTGAAGAGCACCTGGGGCACACCATGAGAAGGGTATTCATTCATTTTGAAGCACGTCCCAGAGAGACAATGTTCATGGAGACATCCTTCTGGGAACAAAGGAACTGGCAGGCACTATTTCCCTCTCCCCACTCCCAGCACAGACACAGACACCCACACCTTTGGAACCTGCACAGCTCCCAAGCACCACCACCCCCATCCTCCCCCACTTTGGTCGAACTGCACCTCCCAGTCATGTCTGCCTCTGTCCCAGCATGGTAGGCACACTAGGTTTCCTCCCCTAGAAGACTGGCCCAAACCCCTGCTCACACCACATCTCCCCCATGAGGGAGTTTTGCTGAACCTCGGTTCCAGCGGTGGTGGTGACAGGTCTCATTTCACAAACAGACCAGAGTACATGTAGGTAAAATTTACCACAAACAGGCCAGGGACCAAACACTGCTCACAACAAACAAACCTCTGCCTATGACCGGTTGAAGGATAAAGCAGCCTTGACAAAACATCAGAGTACACGCAGCTCATATTGGAGACATTCCCAAAGAACCAGGTCCTGGGCAACAAGGGACACTCCACAGAAAGATACTATAGGACCTCTTCTTCATAAGGCCATTACCCTCAAGAACAGGAGACATAGATAACTTTCTTAACACAAAGAGACAGACACTTAGACATAATGAAAAGACAGAAGAATTTATCCCAAATGAAAGGACAGGACAAGCCCATAGTCAGAGATCTAGCAAAACAGACAGAAGTAGCATGACTGATGCAGAATTTAAGTAATGATAAGAATACTCACTAGACTTAGGAGTGGAAGACATGAGTGAGACCCTTAACATATGGGAAAACATAGCAGAGATAAAGGGCTCAATAAATGAAATGAGAAACACATTTTATGGAATGAACAACAGGATGGAAGAAACAGAGGAATGAGTTAATGACCTAGAAGACAGAGTACTCCAAAGTAATTAAGCTGAACAAAAGAGAGAAAAATAATTATGAAAAATGAGAATAGACTTAGGGAGCTCAGTAAGTCCATCAAATGTAGTAACTTTTGTTTTATAGGAGTTCCAGAAGAAGAGAAGGAAAGGGGATCAGAAAATTTATTTGAAGAAATAATAGCTGAAAACTTACCTAATCTGGGGAAAGAAGGACATGCAGATTCAAGAGGCACAGAGAACTATCATCAAAATCAACAAAAGCAAACCCACACCAAGACATAGCAATATTAAGTTGCCAAAATATCAAGAAAAAAATTAAAAAGCAAGACAAAAGAAGACAGTAACTTACAAAGGAAAACCCCTAAGGTTATCAGGGAATTTTTTTTTTAGTAGAAACTTTCCAAGCTGGAAGGAAGTGTCATGATATATTAAACGTGCTGAATCAGAAAAAATATGCAGTCAAGATTTTTTTTTTTTATAGCAAGGCTGTCATTCAGAATAGAAGTAGACAGAGTTTCTCAAACAGAAAAAGTTACAGTATAATGGTAGGAAATACAAAAGCAGTAAAAATGAGTATTTATGTAAAAAAAAAAACCCATCAAGGAAAAAAATCAGTCAAGAATCTCACAAAATAAAAGGATATAAAACACGACAACATATATCTAAAATATGGGGAGGACAGAAGTAAAGAATGCATTCAATCTTAAACAACTATCAACTTAATTTGGACTGTTATTTGCAGACAAGGTTAAATACACACCTACTGGTAATGATATATCAAAAACAACTAATAAACATGCAAAGAATAAAAATAAACAAATCCAAATATATCACTAAAAATCAGTAAACTACGAAAGAAAGGACCAGAGAAAATCTTCAGAAACCATAAAACATTAATAATATGACAATACATATATATCAATAATTACTCTGAAAGTAAGTGGACTGAAAATTCCAATCAAAAAAAAACAAAACAAAACAGGGTGACAGAATGGATAAAGAAAAAAATAAGACTCATTTATATGAGCCTTTAGAGGAGACTCATTTTAGACCTAAAGACACCTCAGATTGAAAGTGAGAGGATGGAGAGACATCTATCATGCAAATTAATGTTAAAAGAAAACTGGAATACCAATACCTACATCTGACAAAATAGACTTTAAAACAAAGACTACGTAGCAAGAGACAAAGACACTATATCATAATAAAGAGGACAATCCAACAAGATATAACGATTGTAAGTATTTATGTACCCAATATAGAGGCACCAAATACACAAAACAGTTAATAAAAAACATAAAGGCAAAATGGGGCACCTGGGTGATTCAGTCAGTTAAGCATCCAACTCTTGATTTTGACTCAGGTCATGATTTCACATCCATGTGCTGGGCATGGAGCCTAAGATATTCATTCATTCATTCATTCTCTCTCAAAATAAACATTTTGTTTTAAAGGCACTAATCTATAATAATACAATAATAGTAGGGAAATGTAATGCTCCATTTACATCAGCGGTCAGTCAGATCATCTCAAACAATCAACAGGGAAACAATGGCTTTGAATGACACCCTGGAAGAGATGGATTTAACAGGTATATTCATAACATTCTACCCTAAAACAGCAGAATTTACATTACTTTCAAGTGGACATGGAACATTCTCCAGAAAGATCATATATTAGCCCAAAAAACAAGTCTCAACAAATTCAAGATTGAAGTCATACCACACATATTTCCTGACCACAACACTATGAAAGTAGAAAATCAACCACAAGAGAAAATCTGCAAATACCACAAATACATGGAGGCGAAACAATATGCAACTAAACAATGAATGGGTCAACCAGTACATCAAGGAAGAAATAAAAAGTACATGAAAACAAGTGAAAATTAAAAAAAAAGTTTCAAAACCAATGGGGTGCAGCAACAGTGGTTCTTCTAAGAGGAAAGTTTATAGCAATACAGGCCTAACTCAAGAAAAATATCTCAAATAAATAACCTAACCTTACATGTAAAGGATGTAGAAAAAGAAAAAATGAAATACAAAACTAGGAGAAAGAAGGAAATAATAAATATGACAGCATAAATATATGATATAGACACTAAAACAAAACAGAAACAAAATAAAAACAAAACCAAAATAAAAACATGAGAACAGATCAATGAAACAAGGGAGTAATTCTTTGGGAAAAAAATAAAAATAAAATTTATAAACCTCTGGCCAGAGTTTTCAAGAAAAAGAGACAGGACATAAAATAACTAAAGTCACAAATGAAAGAGGAGAAGTAACAACCAACAATACAGGAAGACAAACAGTTATAAGAGAACATTATAAAAACAAAAACAAAAAACATTATGCCAAAATTTAGACAACCTAGAAGAAATGGAAAAACTCCTAGAAACATTTAAACTATCAACACTGAATCAGGAAGAGAAAATTTAAGCAGACTGATAAGCAGCAAATAAGTTTAATCAGTCATCAAACCTCAACAAAGAAAAGTCCAGGACCAGACAACTTCACAAGCAAATTCTACCAAACGTTTAAAGAAGAGCTAATACCTATTATTCTCAAAAAAACTCCAAAAAAAAAAAAATAGAAAAGGAAGGAAAACTTCCAAATTCATTCTATGAGGTCAGCATTACCCTCACACGAAAACCCAATAAAGACACCACTAAAAAAGAGAACTGAAGGCCAATATCCCTGAAGACCACAGATGTAAAATATTCAACAAAACACAAATACCAAACCAAATCCAAAAATACACTAAAAATAGAAGTGACCATGATCAAGTAGAATTTTTCCTGGGTTACAAGGGTGGTTAAATATTCCAAATCAATCAATGTGATACATCACATCAATAAGAGAATGAACCCTATGATCATTCAATAGATACAGAAAAAAACATTTGACAAAGAACAACATCCATCCCTGATAAAAACCCTCAACAAAGTAGGTTTAACAGGAACACACCTCAAAATGATAAAGGTCATTTATGAATAACTCATAGCTAACATTGTCCTTAATGGGGATAAACAGAGTTTTTCTCTAAGGTTGGGAAAAAGACAAGGATGTTCACTCTCACCACTTTTATACAACACAGTACTGGAAGTCTTAGCCACAACAATCAAAAAACAAAAAGAAAAAAAAAAGCATCCAAATCAGTAAGGAAGAAGTAAAACTTTCACAATTTGGAGATGACATGATACTCATATAAGAAACCTGAGGGGCGCCAGGGTGGCTCAATCGGTTAAGCGTCCGACTTCAGCTTAGGTCATGATCTCGCGGTCCGTGAGTTCAAGCCCCGCATCAGACTCTGTGCTGACGGCTCAGAGCCTGGAGCCTGTTTCGGATTCTGTCTCCCTCCCTCTCTGACCCTCCCCCGTTCATGCTCTGTCTCTTTCTGTCTCAAAAATAGATAAATGTTAAAAAAAAATTTTTTTTTTAAAACCTGAAAGATTCCACAAAGAAAATTGCTAGAACTGATAAATTTAGTCAAGTCCCAGGATACAAAATCAAAGTACAGAAATTTATTGCATTTCTATACACCAATAGTGAATACCTAAGAATAAAAACCAAAGAGGTGTGGGGCGCCTGGGTGGCTCAGTCGGTTAAGCGTCCGACTTCGGCTCAGGTCATGATCTCACGGTCCGTGAGTTCAAGCCCCGCGTCGGGCTCTGTGCTGACAGCTCAGAGCCTGGAGCCTGCTTCAGATTCTGTGCCTCCCTCTCTCTCTGACCCTCCCCCATTCATGCTCTGTCTCTCTTTGTCTCAAAAATAAACAAACATTAAAAAAAAATTAAAAAAAAAAGAGGTGAAAGATTTGTACTCTCAAAACTATAAAACACTAATGAAAGCAATTGAAGATGACAGAAACAAATGGAAAGACATTCCATATTCATTCACTGGAAAAATACTGTTTAAAATGTCACACTACTCAACATAATCTACAGATTTAATGTAATCTCTATTAAAATACCAATAGCATTTTTCACAGAACTAAAACAAACAATCCTAAAATATGTATGGAACCACAAATGATCCTGAATAACCAAAGGAATCTTGAGAAACCAAAGCAAAGCTGGAGGCACCATGATTCTGGACTTCAAGTTATATTAGAAATCTGTAATCAAAACAATATGGTAGTGGCACAAAGTAGACACACAGATTAATGGAACAGAATAGAAAACCCAGAAATGGACCCACAACTGTATGGTCGATTAATCTTCAACAAATATGACAGAATATCCAAAAGTTAAAAGACGGTCTCTTCAACAAATAGTGCTGGGAAAACTAGACAGCAACATGCAAGAGAAAGAAACTGGACCACTTTCTTGCACCCTACACAAAAATAAATTGAAAATGGGTTAAACACCTGAAAATAAGACCCAAAACCATAGAAATCCTAGAATAGAACACAGGCAGTAACTTTTTTGACATCAACCATAGCAACTTTTTCTGGATATATCTCCTGAGGCAAGGAAAGCAAAAGCCAAAACAAACCCAAAAACCAAGAAACAAAACATAAAATCAAACAACAAAAATTTTAACTATTGGGAATCCATCAAAATAGAAAGGTTATGCACAGTGAAGGAAACAATCAACAAAAGGTAACCTACAGAAAGGAAGAAGATATTGGGATACTATCCAAATATATATAAAGAACTTATAAAACTCAATACCCAAAAACCAAACAAACCAATCAAAAATGGGAGGATATGACCAGACATTTCTCCAAAGACATACACATGGCCAATAGACACATGAAAAGATGCCCAACATCACTCTCTATCAGGGAAATGCAAATCAAAATCACAGGATATCACCGCACACCTGTCAGAATGGCTAAAATTAACAGGATACCACAGGTGTTGGTGAGGATAAGAAGAAAAGGGAAATCTGTACTGTTGGTGGAAATTCAAATTGGTACAGCCACTCTGGAAAACAGTATGGAGATTCCTCAAAAGAACTACCCCCTACAATCCAATAATTGCACCACTGGGTATTTACCCCAAAATACAAAAACACTAATTCCACGTGATACATGCACCCCTACGTTTATAGCAGCATTATTTACAACAGCCAAATTATGGAAAGAGCCCAGATGCCCATCGACTGATGAATGGATAAAGATGTGGTATATAGATACAATGGATTATTACTCCACCATCAAAAATAATGAAATCTTGCCATTTATAGTAACATGGACAGAGCTGGAGAGTATAATGCTAACCAAATAAGTCAGAGGAAGACTTAGTTCACTCATATGTGGAATTTGGGAAATAAAACAAGGGGAAAAAAAGAGATCAAGAAATAGACTCTTAATTACAGAGAACAAACCGATGGTCACCAGAGGGGAGGTGAGTGGGGGGATGGGTGAAATAGATGATGGGGATGAAGGAGGGCACTGGTTATGATGAGCACCGTGTGATGCGTGGAAGTGTTGAATCACTCTATTGTACACCTGAAACTAATATTACACTGTATGTTAACTGGAACTAAAATCTGAAAATCCATCCATCCATCACTCACTTCCCTGTGATAACTTTTGAACACTAGGGAAGTTTAAAACTTTATTAGGTAGTACATTTTCTAGATAGGCTTTTAATGATGAAACCAGTTGGACAATGCAATGTTTAGGTTACATGTCCTCATAAATTTTGCTTTCTAATTAACTTTTATTTGCAAAGAACACAAAAAGTTCTACAATTTGACACTTTGAGTTATTCCCTTTTTAACAATGTGCAAACTGTTTTGGAGGGGTTAAATGGTTCGGCCAACATCACTCATCCTGTTAGGATAACCAGTAAGTTGCCATTGTTTTTGTTCAGTGCTATGATGCTCTCAACTCCCAACAGATCTTTCTAAAATTTGACAGTGAATAATTCTCTATATTCATAAATATGCCTCCCTACATATCACATATCACATCACATATAAATACTATTAGACCATCCTAAGGGGAGCCAAATTGGATAAGGAGACAAATCATGCCTTAATTACTTTCCGCAAAAGGCTTATTTCAAAGAATAAAAGTAGGAAGACTTTTGAAGACTAAATGCACTATGTGTATATTTAAGGAATACTGTCAATATCCTGGAACTTTCACAGCAATGGAACATAATGAACATGTATATAGAGTATTTAATATCCCAATGATATTCAAGATATACGATGTTAAATTGGAATTCTGAACTATCTTCTTAATTGAAACAAAAATGCTTAATAATTTAGCTTTATGATACCATTTTGAATATTTAAGAGATCATAAAAATTCAAGTCTTTCCATGATTTAAAATGAAATATGAAACCCTCAATATGTCAAACTTATAAATTACATAAAAAATGATCAACTTGATTTGTCCTAAGATTTAACTTATAAATGTTACAAGTCATGATGCATTGACATTTCCTGAAGGACCATATCCAACACTGAGAAAATTAAATGCTAATTTGTTAAGAAAATGAAGTAATTTTTTCTGAAATAATAGGTATAGTTTAACGTTGAAATTACTGACCTTGAAATCAGCACATGATACACTTTAACAAGAACTTGAAAGTCTCATTTATTAACTGAAGATTACATTTCTAGATAACTGTGAATAAGAAAGATGTACTGTTATTTCCCTTTTAACTTCCTGACTCTGTTCATTCAGTCATCATCACCAATCTGTACTTAGTACATGAAACAGTGGGAAATTTATACACTCATGACTGACTCCAAATATTCTAGGAATCTCATCACTTATTTTTATGTACTCAACTACTGTGCACCCTTCATACCCACCAACCAAGTCCTTTTCCTTTAAAAGAAACCGACTTAAATTAAATCATATATGCGTGTTAGAAGATAAATTCCAATTATTATTTTTAAATTTTTATTTAGAGTCTTATAACTTCTAGATATTGTGAAATGCCTAAAAGTGAACATTTTAGACACTACTGGTCCTTTTTCCAAGCTTATATAAAGCCAAGTGACCTATCAATGAATAGAAGAGACCTAAAATAATTTTGAAAGATGTATAGTGCAAGTTATACTGTTCTGCAAAATGTTTTTTTACAATGCTTTTGACACATCTCTGATGAAAGTGCTACACTCTCTTGCATTTTTTAACATTTCCCTCAATTTTTTAATTACTATTTTTTAATTTTTATTTTTAAGAGCAAGAGAGAGACAGGGACAGAGCACGGGCGGAGGATGGGCAGAGAGAGAGGGAGACATAGAATCCGAAGCAGGCTCCAGGCTCCAACCTGTCAGCACAGAGCCCGACACGGGGCTTGAACCCATGAACCCTGAGATCGTGGGCTAGCCGAAGACAGAAGCTTAACTGACTGAGCTACTCAGGTGCCCCTTTTTATTACTATTTTTTTACTTTTTAAATTTTCTAATGATTATAGGCTCACAAAAAGTTGTAAACAATACTACAGACTGCTCTATGTTATCCACTACGGAGCCTCCCCCAACAGTTACACCTTCAAAACTACAGTGCAGTCTGAAAACCTAGAAATCGGCACAGTACAAACAGAATTTTCATCTAAAAGCTCTGAAATATGGCTCATCAAAAACTATCACTGTTTTAAACATTTCTTATCCTTCTACGTTTATGTATTTTTCTTATTAACCCACAAATACTGCTGATTTCATTATAATTAAAGTATTTTAAACTACTTTTTAAGTTGCTATCCTTTTAAATGTGTGGTGTTAAATTTCTGATGTTCCCCTTCCTGTTATTTCGTCCATCATTGCCACCTTCTGTTTTATTCCCCTTGTCCCAAGCTCAATTTCATTCTCGCCTTATGCAGTTTTCTATTCTGTACATCATCAGCAAGAAACTAGTCCTTATAAGAAACCCTGCAAGTTTGCTAAGTTAGAACAAAACTCAAATATATTTAGGCCTTCTAAAATGTGATCAGTGTTTGCTGTGTGTACGAGAACGCAGTTGTAAGAGACAACGTGGTCTATATTCCCCACTGGTTTAATGTGTAATAATTAACATATAAACCACATGTGCAAGTGAACAGTGATGTGGCAGAGAGGTCGTATGAAGTTCTAGTCAACCTGATTACTAGAGTGTTATTTCTCCTCATTGTCCAACAGTAGGCATGATTTCACTTCCATGTGTCAGTTTACGTGGGCTGTCCCCAAGCAGAGCTGAGGTCAAAATGATCTTCCTACCTGCTACTGTGTAAGGTCAAAGCTTTTTGGCAACGATGGACTCTATCCATCAGTTTGTATGTATATAAATACCTAACGTGACTATAAGGTTCTATGGCTCTGCTTTCGAACTTAGTTACAGAACTCTGAACATATTACATAAGAATTTTGATCTCTAAATAAGAAAACACCATTTTCCAACATTATTTTGGTCGTAAGTATAGAATATGTGTCTGCTTTCCCTCTTGCTTAAGCCACTTGAGAACTGCTCATCTTACCAGGTACGTACACAGCAAGTATTATATGTTAGGATGAATTAAGTTTCAAAATTCTTAGTTAAGACAGAATAAAACTTTTTAAAGACTGCTTTAAAATTCTATTCCATCTCCCATTCGTACTAGACTTTTTAAAAGGCAGATTATTGTCAATGCCTAGAATACAGTATCAGTTTCGATTATTTCACTGGTTTAACTGGTTGTTTGACAAACCTCTGTTAATCTCTCAGTTCCACCCGGCATGGAGACTTGTGTAATCATGGCAGAGAACCAGAGTCCCCTGATATGTAAAAGTTAAGTACCAAGAAGCTATGCAAAATGAGACGTCGTCAGTGCAGAAATCCCCCCATGGCAAGTAAACACCTGGAGTCATTGTTCAGGATGGAGAGAACCAGACATCCATGAAAGATGTTCAGCTCCTGCTGGGCATGGGGGAGAAATGAGTTCCCTGATCAGTGGATACTGTGGACTGAATGTGTGTGTCCTCCCAAAATGGAGATCTTGAAATCCCAGCCCCCAATGTAATGGTATTAAGAGGCATGTTCTTTGGAAGTAGTAAGTCCCTTAGTGTGGAGCCTTGGTGGAGGAGATCAACGCCCTTGTACCAGAGGCATGTGATCTTGTTCTCTTCCCCCACTCCCCCTCCATCACTCTAGAATATAATGAGAAGACAGTCACCTATGCACGAGGAGAAGGACCTTCACCAGGCACCTGACCATGCTGCCACCCTGGTCTTAGATATTCAGGCTCCAGAACTGTGAGAAGTGTTTGTTGTTTAAGCCACTCGGTCTGTGGTTATTTGTTATAGCCTGAACTAAGACAGTGAGTCACGCTGGACTCCACTGACACTTCTCCAAGTTGTCCTATGGCTCTCTCCTATAGAATTTCAATCGTAACACTGAACATCCTACTGCTTAGCCCAAGAAAGTTCCAAATTACCTTGAATCCCCTTTGTCCGTTTCAGGTCATCCGGACATACCCAAGAAGTCACAGTTGCCAGAAAAAGAGGTCTAGCTATAGACAAATATCATCACTCTCTAGGTATAAAAACCCAGACCTCAAGTAAGTATTTGGTATACATGACTAAGAACAGTCCTAGACCGCATAGGACACATTTGCTCCTACTCTTGAATAAATCCACAGTAGTTAAATAGATGCCTGTGATAGTGAAAATTATACTCCCAACACTTAGATATTTATGGAAGCGATTTACACCTACTATTCCTGGTTAGAAATTCACCACTAAATTCTCTTGAGTTTTTCCCCCCACCCCCAGGAATTCCTCCTCCTACTCAACCCTGAAATATGTGGCAAATTCTTCTTTCTCAGACGTTCAACGTAGTTAACTCCACTCTCAATGGAA
The DNA here is from genome assembly GCF_022079265.1 of Lynx rufus. Taxonomy (NCBI): domain Eukaryota; kingdom Metazoa; phylum Chordata; class Mammalia; order Carnivora; family Felidae; genus Lynx; species Lynx rufus. The sequence continues at coordinate 2,453,427 of NW_025814840.1, read as the reverse complement.
TAAACCATACAGATGTGGCAAAATAGTAAATAATTAAAAATGCTTAACGTGACATTTTCAAAAATCAAATTTGGTCACTATCAATGCATAGATCTGTTATTCCATTTTGGCTTATTTCCAGTGAAATTATCTCTATATAACCACCAAAAAGATGGCTCTTAAAGCACAAATCTATAAGAGACTCAGTAGAGTATGAAAGATACACTTACAGGATTACACAATCTCTGTTTAGAGAGATTTAGAGATAAATTATAGAGATGAATCAAAAGCATCCGCCTGACACTGATAAAACATAGGTCCCTTTGTCCTTTATGTGATTCCTAATTAAATATATCACTTCAACACATCATTTGCCTCATAAACACTCAGGCCACCTCAAGAGCAGAGGTCTCATTCAGACAGTTTGCTGGGCAAGTGGCCAGCCTCAACCTCTCAGTGAAAGATCATGTACACACAGCGCATCAGAATCAGTGATTCTTAAGTGAGAAAAGGGGGTTCAGAGTCTGTTCATGAGAAGTCTAATTATCTATGCAGAAAGACAGACACAAAGAGGTAAAATAATAAAACAGATGAAAAGATAACACTAAAATGCTTTTTAATGATGCCATCTGTTTATCTCAAATGCATTTTGAGTTTCTCAGAATATTTTTCTCTGAAATTAAAAAAAATACATATGAGATGCCACGGTTTTATCTAGTTTGCTTATGAACAGTGGAAAGCTCAAATGCCAAATCTAAAAGTAGGAAGGGTGTTTTGTGCATTCAAATGGTCAATTAAATCCATTTTCATATACACTATTCAAGGTAAAAGACAAACAAAGTACTTTTACATGGTACACACCCTATATAAAACACACAGTAAAAACTAAAGAAAAATAAAAAATAATCCACCACCATCCAGGAGTAACACAATGAGCAAAGAGACAGAAGATGCTTTTCCTTTTCCTCAGGGGCGTAGATTTTCTCATGGAAGGACAGGAGAGTTTCCCTAATGTCACCTGTTAGTTCTGGGACTGCTCACAATTTACTGGGGCAAATGACAGTGAGGACTGTGTCGGGCACTGTGCTACGTATTGTACATAAATACCAAATTTGATCCTATTAGCTAGGTGGTGTGTGTCTGTGAGAGAGAGAGAGAGAGAGAGAGAGAGAGAGAGAGAGAGAGAGAGAGACAGAGAGACAGAGAGACAGAGAGACAGAGAGAGAGAGATTAGCCAAGGCCCACTGAAGGTAGACCCCCTGCCCAGGTCATGGAGCTAAGAAAGGCTGAGCTGAGGTTGGGATACAGGAATTTCTCACTTCTAGACCCAATCTCCTAAACTCTCAGCAGTGTTGTCTCATGAAGGCTTCGACAATTTTTAGATTTTGCTTTTAAAAAAAAATTTAATGTTTTTATTTATTTTTGAGAAAGAGACAGAGCATGAGCAAGGGAGAGGGGAAGGAGAGGGAGGAGAGGAGACAGCAGAATCTGAAGCAGGCTCCAGGCTCTGAGCTGTCAGCACAGAGCCTGATGCGGGGTGCTCAAACCCACAAACTGTGAGATAATGACCTGAGCTGAAGTCGGATGCTTCATCAACTAAGCCACCCAAGCTCCCCTAGATTTTGCTTTTTTAAATGAAAAGTTAGAGAAGATTCTAGAAGGGAGGAAATCTTGCACATAGAGAATTAAAGAATTTTATGGAGAAGGGGGAATCTAGACTTCATGTAGAATAGCCCCAGACATTGAAAAGAGCCTTAGAAAGTGAAGCATTAGGCAAATCTCCTCGTCAGTCGTTTAGGAAGAAAGACGACCGGAGTCAATGTCACACATAAAGTAAGAAAAGACCCACATTCAGAGCGTTTAAGGCCAGGTAGGACATCATAAAGGAGATAACATTACACATGGTGAGCATCAGGTAATGGCGAGTTCACAACTTAGAACCTGTTGCAGGAGAGAAGAGCTAGGAAGAGGACATAGGGAAGATCATCTAGAACTAGGGGCAGGGTATATGCGCAACTCGGGCAGGTAACTTTTGGGGGGAGTCAGAATGGAAAGGTTACAAATAAAGTTTGCTTATAGATCTGTTTTGAAACCACTTCCATTCGTGGCAGAAAATAAACCAACCGAGAGTTGGTCCAAGAAAACAGGGCGACATTGCCTGAAAGGGAAGTTCATTTCCCTGGATGGTCGATCACTTAACAGCTATGTTCATAATGAGTATAACACAGTGTATTTTCATATTCAATTGAACTCCGCACAGCTTCCCCCAAACACACAACAAACGAACAAGAGCAGAACCCCAGGATTTTATTTAATTCAATATTGCATAAATATTAAATGCAGTCAGGGAATTGTAAATGGCAAAAGGAGACTCTGCTGAATGTAAATTGTGATGAAAATACCATGGGGAAATTGTGGTCCCAATTTGCAACTTAGGAAGATAATTTATGCAAATAACAATACGAGACTCTTCGAAAACCTCCATTTAATGGTTATCTACAAGATTTTGTTGCTACAGAGGTTTTGCCGTTCAATTTCTTTACTTTTCTTAGGACGGTTCACGTAGATGTAGCTCCTGACCTGAGCCCTCATCCCATCTAAAGGAAAAGTACACATCCATGCAGTAGGAGCAGGTGCTTTTAAAGCCATACGCCGTCCTGTGACCAACACAAGGCTGGTACTCAGTGAATGTTAAAAGGGATAATTAACTGACAATAATCATCAACATTCTGGCTTTAAGAGGCTCCCTCTAACAGGGGCTGGGTGAGTTCTGAATGTCTCATTCATTTCCAAATTCAAAACAGCTTTCACTCAAATCACTGAACATTGGGTTTGAAGCACCCTCTAGAATGGATTCCTTTGTTCAAAAGAAATCATCCATACCTTACTATCTCTCCCAGTGCTGAATGTTAATATTTCTTCTCACTTAGCCTGTCCTTTCATTCTACAAAATGATTTACATTGAGGTTAAAAGTGCTGCTTAAAATCCTGTGTAGTCTTGGATATATGCATGCGCTTGAAATATATTCAATTATATTAATGTCAATTAAGGGTCTACAAAATAGGAATATTCTGATACCTTGTCCTTGATTCTCCTTAGAGACATTTCAGCCAAATTGCTATGGACCAAAATGCAATCTTCTGCAGAAAGTCACAGAGAGCCAGACCTACATGAAGTAATGCTACCTCTTACCCCCGGTCAGAGGCCTTCTGAACAGTCCACTGCATGCCATTATAATTTCTCTCTTTATTCCCTGCCACTGAACCTCTTTCACTCAAGCTCATCCTTTGACACGTTTCTGGAAGAGTGAATGAGACGCCATCCTTTTCAGCACTAAGAAAATTAAGTTTGGGGCACTGGCTGTCTCGGTTGAGCGTCTGACTTGATTTTGGCTCACGTCATGATCTCACGGTTGGGGAGACAGAGCCCCATGATGGCTAACATCATGGCACTGACATCATGGAGCCCACTTGGGATTCCCTCTCCCTCTGCCCCTCCCCTGCTTGCAATTTCTCTTTCTCTCAGAAATAAACCTTAAAAAATGTTTAATAAAAAGAAATTTAAGCTTGTATATTAACACACATGGGCCTGTAAAAATAGAAACAGGAGAAAACAATTCCCATTCCTCAGTGGACAAAGTTTCTCGAATTGTGTTCTCCATACTATTGGGACAGTGATTAAACATGCAGGTTCCCAAATCCCACCTCAGACCTATGGAATCTGCATCGCTGGGAGAGAAGACAAGAAAATATGCAAGTTTCCAAGTTTTCTGGGTTCTTCTTTGGACAAGTGGGAAAAAAAAAAAAAAGGTCTGCCACCATCCACCTGTGTGTTCTGTCCTGTCACATCCTGATATTCTTGATAACAATGAGATCAGCGTGTTAAATATCTTGATCTTCCAGTGGAATTCACGGTCCTGAGAAGCATAACGTCAGGGTAAGGGAATTCATTAATTTCTAATGGGAACATAATTTTATAAAATCTGGAATGTGCAGACACATGGGTGTCTACATAAGCCAGGCCACCACCTCAGCGGGAGAGTCTAAAAGAAATACGATCATTTTGGAAGGTATGGTAAATCAGATCTCCGCTCTGGACCAAAGTCCTTCTTCATGGAGACTTTACTTTTGTCCTATTATTGTTTTCTTAAATAAACGATACAAACTTGCTTTGTGTCTGCCACTCCGCGGGTTCCCCTTGCTCTGAAGTGTTCCACGCTTTGAAATTGGACCACTTTGGGCAGGTTGATCATGCAAGAGATGAAAATCGAAATAGTTTTGCATGAGTTAAAGCATCAAGCTGGCTGCCAAAAAATCAATCCGTCTTTAGAGTGTAGCATGATGTGTAAAACATAAAGGTAGAAATTATTGCTTTAGTTCTCCTTTCTAGAAGAAAATGAGAGTTTAGAGATAAACTCTACTTACGAGTTCCCTCTAGAAGCTTCCACCATAATGTTTTCCAACTTAAGATCCTCAAAATAATGCAACAGGGAACCACGAATACAGATTTGGATGTATGAAAATATAAAAGCAAAATAAATTAAAAACAACTGAAATGCAGCTAAAAACCCAAAGCATCTTTATTACTGTGTTACTTTATTAACTGTAGTTGAACTACTCAAATCACATTTGAAGGTTCTGTGCATATTTCCAGATTCTGATTCTCATCTCAAACTACAGAAGTTCAGAGTCTCCCTCAAACTGATTAAAATTCAAAATAGCATGGTACCTGGGGGGCTCAGTTGGTTAAGCCCCTGACTCTTGGTTTCAGCTCAGGTCATGATCTCATGATTCTGAGGTCAGCCCTGCATAGGGTTCTATGCTGACAGGGATTCTCTTTCTCTCTTTGGCCCTCCCCTGTGCGCTCTTTCAAAAATAAATAATTAAAAAAAAAAAAAAAGACATCCTCTGCTTCTGCCCTCCCCTGCAACTGCCCCTCCCCTGCAAGCATATGCTGGCACAATCATGCACTCTCTCTAAAATTAATAATAAAAATCCGGGTACCAAGAGTTCTAGTCCTTTTCAGCTGCTGTAACAAAATACCATAGATCAATAAACAACGGACATTTATTTCTCACGGTTCTAAAGGCTAAGAAGTTCATGATCAAGGTATCCACAAATAGCGGGTCCCAGTAGAGCCTGCTTCCCCGGTTTGCCAAGGACCATTTTCTCATTGTACCTTCACAAGGCAGAGACCAAGCCCAACTGTCTCTTCCCTTAAAGACAGAATCCCATTCACAGAGGCTCCACCCTCATGACCCAGTCACCCCCTATCACCCCCCACAGGCCTCACTTCCTAACACCATCACCTCAGGAGTTAGCATATCAACATACAGATTTTGTAGGACACAAACATTTTAGTCCCCAATACTAGGTGGTTCCTAGATCAGAATTCCTCATATTTGTGTATAACTAATTTGCTATAATTATTATAATTTTGTTTTAAAACTCTTTCAATGCTGGCCATGTTGCTCAAAGAGACAGGCAGGCTCTGGTAATAACTTCATGAATCTGAGTGTTCAAAAACTTTGTCCAGCATCTCAGGACAAATTTCATAAGGGACGGCACCCCAGCAGTATGACAGGATCCAATGCCTATCATGGCTATAATCCTTTCCTCTGGTGCTCCATTCTGGATAGCACTGAGGAATTTGGGAAAATCAGTTTCCAAGTCTCAAAAATAGATGTACATTTTTTCATCAGAGCAGATTTCTACTGAGTCTTCAAAAAAATTAAACTGGAAAATATTCTATGCTGGCAGCCATGCTCAGAAGGCCGACCTCGGGCAGATGTGAGTTGGCAATCTATGCTCTGAAAAATCAGCTCCCGGCACCGTGATAATGCCAATGTCCTACACAGATCAGCATCTGGAAAATCAATAAGGAAATCCAAAGTGTGCGTCGATGGCCAGGAAGTAAGGGTTCTACCGGCATCTCCCCGTTCCAGCAGAAAGTGATCCCCAGTGCTTTTCTCAACAGATAAGAGTCAGGACCAGGGAACATTTTAGAAGTCGCACAGCAGATATCTGCCCGTGGATAAATATCACAGTAAGTGAAACGTTATTTGCAGGTTATTTCCTTTACACGTCTGAATTCTAGACATGCTCCCACGGCCCTCCTAATGATATCTAATCAGACATACAAGGATATATTAAGTATCGCTACTCTGGGAATAAAGACAATATGAAAATAAGTAAGAATTATCTGCATTGAGCAACATGTATGAGAGGGAGTCTGAATTATTATAATTTTCTCAGCTAATTTTCCAGTGCCCAAGTGAAGGAGACAGGCTCCAATTACAGAAGAATAATGGGTAACAAGAAAACACTCAAATTCAAATTAAAAGGCTCTCAGTTATAAGAATTCTTGGATTTATTACCCAAATAGAAATACGGTCCAGTTTAGGAAACTTTTGTTTCTCATCTGCTTTCAGTACAAAAAGCAAATATTATTGCATCCAAGCAGGGGAGGTGGGGAGCCACTGAATCTAGTCAGAGGTACGTGCTCCCAGATATCAGAAATTACGATGGTTACACAGCGTTTTGCAATAATCATTTCTCACAGATGACCTTGCTGAGAGTCCAATAAATCGTCAGGGTTGTGAAGACTTAGCATTTCTTGTTCATTTGGTTTTTAGACTGTTATATTTTCCTTGTAAAATATTAACCACAAATAGGAATGTAATGAAAAACATACCACATTCCCTTTGTCAACACTTTCGATCCTATTTTTCTCCCCAGAGTCAATCACATCGTTCGTTTGACATGCAAGTCTCTGGTCCTCTTTCTATTTGCTGATTAACACGCACGAGGGAAAGTCCAGCTGTAAATATACACACACTTCCATCTTCAAACAGACTGGCATGTGCCACACAGACAGGTATGTGTTTTGCACAAAGTCCTGTTTTCAAGCTATTATTCGTTGTATCGTGTATCAGCTGATACTCTCTCCTTAACTGACATGAACAAACTCAAAGATGCATTATCTTATTCTTTTCAATCTCCATGATGCAATCTTTAGCACAGATTTGCAGTACTTTATTTATACACCCATATTTGGGGGGCGCCTGGGGGGCTCAGTTGGTTAAACTTCTGACTCTTGGTTTCGGCTCAGGTCAGGATCTCACAATTTGCAAGATGGAGCCCCACATCAGGCTCTGCATGGACAGCCCAGAACCTGCATGGGATTGATTGATTCATTCATTCTCTCTCTCTCTCTCTCTCTGTCTCTCAGAACAAACATTTCAAAAAAATCAAATACCCATACTTGTCAGCCTATTGGTAGTGCCTATTTTCATTACAGTGAAATAACACTGGTGCAGAAATCCTGCATACGTATATTTAAGAAAAACTAAAACTTTAATTTTTTTCTTAATGTTTACTTTTGAGAGAGAGAGAGAGAGAGAGAGAGAGAGACAGACAGACAGACATAGCATGAGCAGGTGAGGGGCAGAGAGAGAACAGAACACAGAAACAGAAGCAGGCTCCAGGCTCCAAGCTGTCAGCACAGAGCCCAACATGGGGCTCGAACCCAAGGACAGCAGACCATGAGATCATGACCTGAGCTGAAGTCAGACGCTCAACAGACTGAGCCACCCAGGTACGCCAAAGGAAAACGAATTCTTCAAAGTGAATTCACAGAAGAACATGGCCTGGGGAAAGAGGGTATGTTCATTTTCAATTTGAAAGACAGCCAAATTTATGTCCCAAAACCTCTGCCAGTTCAGGGGCACTTGGGTGGCTCAGTCGGTTAAGCATCTGACCTCGGCTCAGGTCATGATCTCAAACTCCGTGAGTTGGAGCCCCACATCGGTCTCCATGCTGACAGCTCAGAGTTTGGAGCCTGCTTTGGATTCTGTGTCTCCCTCTCTCTCTCTCCCTCCCTGGCTCAGAAATAAATAAACATTAAAAAAAAAAAAACTCTTCCAATTTATACTCTTCAAAGAGTATACAAGAGAGTGCAAACCAGCATATTATGTAAGGATTGTTTTTTCACTTTTGTCAAACTGATGAGCAAGAACAGTGTGCTTCTTTATATGTTTATGGCCATTACAATTCTACTTATTTTTAAGTTTTATTCTTTTCTCATTAAAATGGAATCTTTTTTTCTAATTTATTAGTCTTTCCTTACACTCAGCAATGATGCACATTTATATTTGTATAAAAATATATGTATATTCTTATTTTCTTGCATTGTATCTCTATGCGCATATATCCCTACATACATAATGGTTTAATTTGTCACTTGCATTTAAATGTATTCTTATCACAGAGATTTATTTTTTTAATGTTTTGATCAAATTTGTCTATTTTTTTAAAGTTTTTTTTTTTTTAACGTTTATGTATTTTTGAGACAGAGAGAGACAGAGCATGAACAGGGGAGGGGCAGAGAGAGAGGGAGACACAGAATCGGAAACAGGCTCCAGGCTCTGAGCTGTCAGCACAGAGCCCGACGCGGGGCTCAAACTCACGGACCGTGAGATCATGACCTGAGCCGAAGTCGGACGCTTAACCGACTGAGCCACCCAGGCGCCCCTCAAATTTGTCTATTTTTTAAAAAGCATTTGGGTTTTGTTTCTATCTCATAAATATACCCTCAATTCAAGTATTATAAACATACTTGTTTATGTTTTCTGCTGAAACCTGTGTTACATTTATCTATTTAATCGATTTGTAATGTGTTTTGAAGCATGGTGTGAAATAAAAGCTAACATACATGAGATTATAAATGAAAAGGTAACTAATGGACATGGATAGAAAGACTTAGTATAAAATGTCAGTTCTTTCCAAAATGATCTGTATATGTAATGTAGTTCCATTCAAAATGCCAACAGTACTATGCAAAAGAATAAAGTTGGATCACTTTCTTACACCAAACACAGAAATAAATTCAAAATGGATTAAAGATCTAAATGTGAGACCTGAAACCATAAAAATCCTCGAAGAGAACACAGGCAGTAATTTCTTTGACACTGGCTGTAGCAACATTTTTTCTCAATGTCTCCTGAAGCAAGGGAAACCAAAGCAAAAATAAACTATTGAGACGTCATCAAAATAAAAAGCTTCTGCACAGCAAAGGAAACAATCAACAAAACTAAAAGGCAATCTACTGGATAGGAGAATATATTTGCAAATGATATCTTGGAAACGGGTAATCATTGGAAATATATAAGGAATTTCTAAAACCCAACGCCCAGAAAATAATCTGATTAAAAATGGGCAGAGAACCCGAATAAGACTTTTTCAAAAGAAGACATCCAGATGGCCAACAGACCCATGAAAAGATGATCAACATCACTCATCATCAGGGGAAACACCAGTCAAAAACACAAGGCGATACCACCTCATGTCTGTCAGAATGGCTAAAATCAATGGCACAAGAAACAACAAGTGTCGAAGAGGACGCAGAGGAAAAAGAACTTGCACAGTAGGTGGGAATGCAAACCTGTGCAGCCAGTGTGGAAAAGAGTATGGAGGTTCGGCAAGAAATTAAAAATCAAATTACCATATGAACCAGTAATTCCACTATACATCTGAGGAAGTGAAATCTTAAGGAAAGACAATATAAACGAGAATAAATATCAGGAATGCATAAGCCAACAAGTAATGAATGTAAAATTCAAATCGCTAAGGAGGAGACTTAACCCAAGGTTGATAGAGTATCATTACCACGATTTTCACGGACACTTGAATGGTAACAATACAAAGAAGTGCATACAATGCACAGGAAAATGGAAAAGTAAATGAGGTACATGTTTGTAATTTCGTTACATACGGTAGTGAAAGTGGATAAACTACTACTGTTATATGTGGTACTGTTACATGAGATTTTAAAATATTTTCCTGACAAGATGAAAATACCAGGAAGGTAACATGTAGGACAATACACATTTTATCAAGTTCAGAGTCGGCAAAAGTAAGCAAGATTTTGTTTCCTCAAACATATACATGTGAGGTTTTTTGTTTGTTTGTTTGCTTTTGTTTTTTGTTTTTAGGATAGCAGTTACCTTCAGGAGTGGTAGGAGAAAAATACAGGGTAAAAATACCCAGGGAACTGTAAATTATTGGTAATGGTCCAGTTTTTTGGGCTGGGCTGTGATTTCATGGGGTTCACTATATTATTTTAAATTACTGAATAGAAATGGAATAAAATAGTGGCGGCCCATGTATGATCAATGATAACAGTGCTTCATAAGTCAAATATTATGACTGATCTTATTCTGTTCCCCTGAAGTCCTAAAAATAATCTATTTATGTGGCTACTTTTCTAAAAGAAAAACAAAACACAACTGTCAATATCTACTGAATATTCCATCTATAATAATTTCCATATAAATGCACAATTCTGATTGCTGCATTACTGATGTGCTGCTCACAAATTTTTGACATAGTGGTAATACTATGGCTAATATCCCCATGTTAAATTTAAATAGAACACATATTGTCTTTGACAATACTCACGGAGATATATATGTATTATATACATAAATGCAAGCCAATTAAAGACACAGAAATCATGGTCTTAACATATCACATTTTTTCTTATTTGATCATAATTTAAAAGAAGCACTGATTTTAGACAGAAATTCTGGTTTATATTTGCTTTTTCTATTTAATGCTTGAAACAAAAGATTCTGGGCATGATCTTAACAAATCTTCTTCCTACTTGCATTAATTAACCCCAAGAATCCACAGGTGCAAAGAAATGCAAATAGTTTGTTATGACACCTCTAGAGTGTAAAAAATGAATATGGATTTTAAAGAAGTTACTTTTGTTATTCTCCTTAGATCAAGCATAATAATCTTTTAAAAAGAGAAATCAGACACTCATAAAGAAATAAATGTAATATCAGAAGGACCTGAGAAAGTTAAGTAAATTCTTACAGGCAATATTCTACCCCATGACCTGTTTGTTGTTACGCATATCAGAAATATCATCAAATTATCAGTGTTACAAATATATACTGCTCACTAGGCAATATTTATTTTTCATAGGTTTGAAATTATTTTTCTTTTATTGAGATAAATGTTATCGAGATAACAATATTCACATGCATTTTTAAGAAATAATATAGAGACGTCCTGTGTAGTTTTCTCCAATGACAGAAACTGGCAAAAATTATAGTCCTCTATCATAATCAGGATAGTGAAATTGCCACACTCCACAGATCATATTCAGACTTCCCAGTTTTATTTGAAAAATTAATGTAATTAATTACAGGTGAAGGTAAGGTTGATCTTTCAAGACGTTTGTGCCAAAGCAGAGGAAAGACCACTACCAGTTCCTAAAACTTTTACCCAGCAATGACCCGATACATTTCTGCTCATAGACACTGAGTAAATCAACAAAAAGGGGATCAGGAAGTTCTTAAAACAATATTTTTGAAAACAAGTATCATTTGCAAGCAATTAGACTTTTGAAACAAATATTCAGGCTTATTGGTCCTATGTTTTCACTGTTTTTGAAATCATCCAAATGATATTTGTTCCACGAAGAAAGTACAAATACTTGGTAGCATTTCCTCTCCTTGTATTGGTGAGACCATTACAGAGTGTTTCAGTGAGATATCCTACGCAGTCAGACACGGACGAAGGTGTAGTTCGTGTGGCCAGCGCGTTACGCCCCACATAAAAAGGAGTGTGGACATTAGCACATCTGGACATGCTTTGGGTCAATAAATCAACAACCGCTCTCTCTCTTTGGCCTAGATTTCATTCTACCTTTGAAGAAAAAGGGGTTGGTAAAAAAGGAATATTCACCTACTTCTTTCTTTCTCAAACTATTTAATCCTTATTTACATTGATTTTGCAAAGTTACAAAATATTGGAATAGTAGAACTTATATACTTCTACAACTTTTCTACTTTCATTAAAAAGCCAACCAAAAATATTTTTGTAGCTAAAAGCAATTTAAAAATATGATAATTCAGAAAAGTTGACATTAATTAGCTATTAAAAGTAACAAGGAGGAGTCTAAAACATCACTGGTGTGATAGTAAAACCAAGGACCAAGGGATATAAAGTTCTAAGAATCTATGGCAAGTTAGCCTTCAATTTTGAAGGAAAAACCTTCACTGTATCTTCAGAAACAGTAAAAGCCATGAAGAAAGAATAAGAATAATTTAAAGTCAAAGGAATACACATACACACATTCAGATACACACTATATAGACTACTGAAATTCAGACACTAAAAAATCTTGAAAGTATCGTTAAAACTAGTTAAAATGAATCTATTGAGAAATCACAATTTTCTATACACTGAAGTCAGGAAACCTAATAATAATTTATAATGATTTTCAATAAGTTATTGATAATTTTCAATGATTTGCTTAGTTTTCAATCAGTAAATAATTTCAACTAACATTCAGTGAAATAGGGAAGAAATTTATTAGAACACAAATTAATGTTTGCCAATTCATGCTTAGATAGAACAGAAAGTGTAAGAGAGGGTATGATGGCATTTTATTTAACAAGGCAAAAACATTTCAGTATAAATACTGGGGACCATAATAGCTGTTTGATTTTTAACTATTAAAGTTTCAATTACTTGTAGACTCACAGGCTGCCTCTAAATGGCTTATAAACAATTCAATGGAAGGAGAAACAAGAGACAGAGTTGGGGGAGGGGACGGAGGGAGGGAGGGAGAGAGGGAGGGAGTGAGGGAGCGCCATTAGAACTCACCCAAATCAATTATTTGGTAAAAATATACTTTTTTTCAAACAGCTGAACTGGGTAACACCTATCCCATCTTGTCATTTTCTTAGCTATGTATTTTGACCCTCATGTCTCCTAAAATTTCACTACCTAAGTCTTGCAATTCATTTTTGTCTATAATTTCATTTGCATCAAATCACTAATTGTTACAGGAATTGAGTTACATCGAGAATGAAGCTTTACCAGTAAAGTCTGAGATAATAAGGCGTTGTGCATTGCCCATGAACCAGAACAAGGTATTTCTCTTGGCTAGGAGAGTTTGCAGCTAAATTCAGAAACATGTAAAGCTTTTCTTATAAAGTATATGCCTCACTCAGCAATGCACATTAAACTGAACCACTAAAGTATGCTGATTGATCAATAAAGTTTGTGGCTCCATTTGTAAAATGTGCAAAAATTAAGCCATTTCACTATTTGGTTCACTGAGTTAAGTACATAAGATGGTTCAAACAGTATATTACGCATTTGAAGTCAAGCAAATTGCACATCGCAATATAGTCAGCCATGAAAACGTGCTATTTTCAGTGATTAGCTAAGAATTTTACATTTGAAATAAAATTTGTAATTTGGACAGAAAATTACACCAAATACTAATTACTCTGAATTTCTTTTATCTGTCTTCATTAAAAAAAAACCTTAATACTGAACCATTGATTTACTACATGACTCTCCTTTGAGAGCAGCATGCTTGTTACTGAGTGCATGCATGAAAATGTAGCTCTTACATTTTTACAATTTATAATATATGATAGAAATGCATGAACTTAAAAGAAATAGGGATGTTTTGCTGACTGAAATTAACCTTTTCCAATCTACTTATACATGGTCCAGGACTAGCAGTTATTTCCATACCAAAAAATGTGCACTCCAGACTATGTTCTTCCAGGAAGGATCAACTCTTTCCACTGATTTTATGTGTGGTAATGGTTACAAAATGAACGTTGCCTTTAAGTGAGGGTTTTGGAAGATGCTATTTGCAAGGGACTGTGGTGCAGAGAGTTCGGGGCTCCAATTCTAGCAGCATCTGGAAGGCTGGGTCCCTAGCTGCATTTGGAAATGTTTGTAATAAGGGCAAGGTGTCTTGTCCAGTAGCAAGCTGTTTGTGAATGCAATGGGGAGTTACGGATTTCAGGCAAAGAGGATTCAGGTTAATTAAACAGACGTTTATAATCCTCTGCTACTTGGTCAACTACTAGCCATAGGAGCAAAGTATAGAAGAAGAACTCTTTTCTCAAAGGGTTTTTTTGGAAAAACTCACTACATACAGGAAAAAATAAAATATGAGGAAATAATTATATGTCATAACATATGACAAAGACAACCACTTCTGTGATTTTTCGTAAATGGAGAAAGCTCTGTGATGTTTATGGGATTTGAACTGTTGATAGGCTTGTGCAGAAAATCTTAACCTTGCTATGTCAACAACAGTGAATAATTAAAATTTGAAATTCAAATTGTTTTAGAAACTGTGTAGTCCATCCCACATCTCATGCCATGGGGACTGACCACAGAAATGTAGCTAGACAGCTCAAAGCATCCCAATTCATAGCGCTGCCTGCAATATGCTGGCGAAAATCAGCAGTCGTGCTTGGAGAGGTAAAATATAACTGGGTTTTGAGATAACCTTGGGGATAGAACGGTTTGGATTTAATCAGTTTGTAGTCAGTGGGAATTTGCTGTTAGTAGGAAGAATGGCGATATGATAATTGCCGTATTTTAGAAAATTGGATTTGTTTGTCAACAGAGTCTGAGGAGGAAAGAGATCACCAGTTGCAGTTGATGAACTTATGGAAAACCGGAACTAGATTAGTGTTAGAAGGGAGAAGATGGCGGAGTTTAAATGCAAACAGACCAGGGACAGGACCAGATGGCAAATCAGGGGCAGAAGACAGAGATACTAACAGGAGTCTCAGCAGACAATTCTGGAAGTTTCCATGTCTGAGACGTGTACAGGCAGTAAAGAAATGTTTTGAGAAATGCAGGATTGGGTTATTAGGAAACAGAAGGAGGTGGTACCTTAGCGGTATCTGCGAAGAGCGCATAAGGCTTTGTCGGTACATGGGAGAGCCAGGGGTAGAAGACAGAATTTGCCACTAGGGCTGGCCAGTTCGAGAATGAGCACAGGAAGGAAACAGGAACAGAAATAAAACCGAAAGACGTCCGGCACAGAGGAGAAGCAGAGCCGGAATGATGAGATAGCATGAGAACCAAGAAAAATTATTTTTGAAATAATTTGGAACTTAACCAAAATTTCAAACCCAGAGTAGAAGATTTGGAAAAATTACGACATAGGACTTGGTGGGAAAAGTCATTGTCACCGTATCACTTCACGTCAATGGAATTTAAGCATTTTACAGCCCCTACCCTTATATAAAATTTACTGCATATAAATGTATGCGTGTGTGTGTGTGTAAGAGAGTCAGGAGGGACGTAAGATAAGGAAAAGAAGATGGCAAATAGGTAACTCGATCAGTAACATTTGCCATAAAAAGAATGCGAGTGTCAGACTAAGTCAGTAAGGCCAAACAGAGAATTCTGCTTAATGACTGGAAGCCCTGAGTGTGTTCTAAAAGGAGGGGGATGAGCCGTTAATAAAATTATGTGACACACAGGGACTGAATGCCCATTCTGTGCCCTGAATGCTCATGGTAGGAGGACTGTGTTGGTGAGCAGGACAGGCAGGGCCACCACCCTCATGGGGCTTACACTGCAGGGAGAATAGCAGTAAATATTAGGCAAATAAATCCTATAATTCCATGTAGAAATCATGTTAGGTAGACGCTACACAGGAATGCCTGCAGCTGGGTCCCCGGTGCTTGAAGAGGAAGGATAGATACGATACGGGAGGAAAGGACTATGATAAGCAGCTTACACATGGGACACCGGGGCACAACACTCGACCCCCAGCCTCCCACACCTTGGGTGACGCATCCAGAGCCACAGTGCAGTACATCTTCCCACAGGGGATCCAACGAACCAGACCCCCACTCACACAACGTACTGTCCCCCACCAGTTACGGTAAGAACGTGGAGAAGACCTATTAACGGATGGGAATGGTATTTCTGATTATATAATCATAAAGAGTATCTTGGAGGAAATGGCATTTGAACAGAAATTTGAGTGAGAAGGATTCATTATGTTTCCAGTGGAGCAAATAGCAAATAAAAGTGCTTAATCAGAAACTACAATTATTTTAGCAAGTCTGGGATATGGTGTAGAGGGCAAAAGTGTTATGAAATGAGGTCCAAGTGTGTAGGTACAGTCTGTATGATATGGGGTCATGTGAAATTTTATAAGAAATGTTAGTAGAAAAGTGAGAGCAGCCATTGTTTGGTTTTACGCACAGTAATGATAGAATCTGTTTCTTTTGTTTGCTTTATTTTGTTTGGAAAAGCTCACCTTTGATATTTTACAGACAATTGTTTATACCAGTAGGAATAGGGAAGTAGGGAAAACTATCGGAGTACTCTGTGTGAAAGATGCTGGTGGCGGGCAACTAAAACAGCTGTGTACAACATGAACAATGGTACACAATGGCTCTGATTAAACTTCTATGGTTTTAAGAGGAAAAAAGAAGAACAATGGCTAGATTCAGGATAAGTTGAGAAACAGATTCAATATGGGACTGCTAAACAGGATGCGGGAACTAAAATATACAAAAGAATTAAAGGCAATCTCTAAGTCCTTGTTTGTGAGATAAACAACTGGGTGAAAAATGCAACCATTAACTTAGGTTGGAAAGACTTGGTGAGGTGAGGCTTTGTTTGGGCAGGACGGTGAAATCCAGCATAATGGCACAAGTCAAGTTTGGTAGAACTGTTGAATATTCAAGAGGATAGATCAACCAAGAAGTTCAACATAGGATGGGAACCTCAGGAGACCAGTCTGTATTTCAAATGTGAACACAGAGGTAATAAACATACAGCAGCTATCTGTTGCTTATCTAATTAGATAATGATTATCTAAGGACAACAATATATATCCTAACCAGTAATGCTGAATAGAAAAGAAAGGTCAAGGTCTGAATCGGGGGGGGGGGGGGGGGGAGAAAAGGAAAGAAGGGGATAAGGAAACGAGAGTGCAAAAGTGTATCTGAAGCTAATAGAGCATCGCAAGGGACAGGTCATGGTCGACTATGCTTGATTACAGCTGGGCAGTTGTATAAGATGATGACTGAGAAACCATCATTGCGTTTGTCAAATCAGGCATTCAGACAACCTTAATTCTGCCAGGTGGGAGAAGATTTGCTGGAGCAAATCAGGGCTAGAAGGTGACCTGAGGATATGGAATCAGCACGTCCACACATCATCATCATCATCATTATTATTATTATTAAATTGCTAGTTAGAAGAAAGGAGAAACATAAGAGCTGAAGAGAGACGTAATCAGTTTTAAAGGATGGTTAATAGAAATTTTCTTTTTTTAGGCCAATGCAAAGAATCCAATAGAAGGGGGAAAATGGATAGTGCTGGAAAGCTAAGGAATCTTGGCAGGCGAAAGAACCCGAGCAGGGCACGGGGGAAGCCGATGTACAAATGCAGTGATGCCCACCCTGAACGACAGGGGCAAGGTCTGTTCCTCCCCTACATCTGGAGAGAGGCCAGAGGAAACTAACAGTGCAGAGATCAGGGGGGTCCTTGTTCCCACAGTGCTAACATACAGTGGCCACACTCTGATTATTTCCATTTGCTCACTGTGTTTGCGCAGGTGATAGAGAAGGGAAGGAGCGTGTGGGAGGGCAGGGGCTGGAAAGGGGGGAGGGGGGTGCTTATAAGCAAAGAAGAGATTGCCTGGTGAACAAGACACGGTTTCCACATTCCTTTGGGGGAAGAAGTAAAGTTGAAAAAAAAAATATTGGCTAGCATGTTTGACTAAAAGAAACAACTTTAAGGCATTAATGGACTGGCCAGACAGAATTTTCTTTTTTTTTAAATCAATGTTTCCATAAAGTTTAATGCATTAAGCCAATTTCTATAGTCTCTTAAGATTAGTTTTTCCTTGTAGCTGACTTCATTAAAATATTCTCCATCCCCATTTGGAAGGCAAACCTCTAGGTAATATTGCAGGATGTTAAAGTCATTTAAATACAAATGACATATGCCATATTTGCATTTAGCAAGTTAACTCAGATCCATCCTACCTGTAAGGCTTTTAAAATGTTACAGGAAGGACAGATAAGCAAAAGCTTTTTAAATACTGTGCTTCAAGTCGCAAAATGTGATGCGAAATATGGACAGACAAATGCGTCTGCTTTGATCTCTGTAGGAATTTTGGGCTGAAATCCACATTGCAACCAAGCTGTGAACTGTCTCTTGTCTCATGAACAGATTCATGGTAAAATCCTTTGGGCTTGTTAACTTCTCTCCTGTTGAACAGGGAGGTCTCTGGGGTAACTTGACGGTCCACAAACACCATCACTAAAGATGAACTCTTTAGGTGGTTAAGAGACAAGAAAAAGAACAGTCTACCTGGCGAGGCTATTCCTTGCATGCAACCAACCACAGTTGCTCAGGCTTTAATTAAGCAGCATGAGGCAGCCCAATTAACTCAACATATGCCCCAATAAGGCCTTGCCAAATTCAGGCTTATGACACAAGAGGTGCAACACAAGAGTGTGGATCTTGTCTTCCTTCAGTCTTTCAGAAGAAGCCTACTGTTGGAAGGCCAGCCTTTCTTCACAATGGCAGCCCACTCAAGGGGGAACTGTGGGCATGGAGTGGAACGGGCGTAAGAAGTCTGTGTGGGCACAGCCTGCAATGGGTGACCAACCTGATCCTGTTGCTTGTGGGTGTTCAAGAGCCTGTTTCTGGGAAAACATATGACACCCCCCTTGCACGGCTGCTCCAGATACCCTCAGAATCACCATGTTACACCTATGGTTTTGTACACGTTTGTTCCTCGCACCTGCAGGAAGCCAGTATCGAAATGTTAGTGTGTTCATCAGCCCGCTATCGCATAAATATACCCACCGATACTTCACTAAGTTTGGAGGAGATGGACAGTAAGGATCATGATCCTAAGAGATAATTATTCTGGACGTTTCCTGAAATGGCAATTATTTTGTTCATTTATTCATTTACTTACTTACCTGAGAGAGAGTGCATGAGCCTGTAAGCAGGGGACAGGCAGGGGGCGGGGGGAGAGAGACAGAATCTCAAGTACACTCCCCACCCTCAGTGCAGAGCCAGACTTGAGGCTTGATCCCAGGACTGTGGGATCATGACCTGAGCCAAAATCAAGAGTCAGATGCTCAACCGACTCAGCAACCCAGCCCCCCCCCAACCCCCTCCCAGAAATGGCTACTTACAATCTGGAAAGCTTTACAAGCTTAGATCCCTCTGTCCTGGGGCACCAGTGAGTTTGGGCCCCGCATCGGGCTTTGCCCTGTGTATGAAACCTGCTTGGGATTCTCACTCTCCCTCTCTCTCTGCTCTTCCCCTGCTCACTCTGTCTCTTAAAATAAATAAATAAGCATTAAAAAAAGAAACTCTGTCCTTGAAAGATCAACTCCGAGATGGATTATAAATTTTTGTAAATAATATTAAAAACTAGGTAAATTCTCAACTGGTTTCCAAAAAATATGTGTATCCTGTCTCACTACTTGTGAGATAGGGAGACGTAAAAAACTCCGTAAAAATCTGTTTCTTGCTCCTTTTCACATTTCTAATCTTGCTAGGACCTGCACCCCCTTTACACACACTTCATAGTACATATGCCGTATGTCCTCCTTGTAAGGGACAAGGAGTTCATGATTTCTTTGGAGTCTCCAGTACAACGAAAACATCTAAGGAGTCGCCACATGAAGCTGTCAGGTGCGGATCCCAGACCCCAATCTCTAGACACCTTGGCACCAAGGTCCCCTGGCTCTAATGAGTAAGTGACTTACAAGGACTCCTGGATCTTTGTCCTTGTTTTAACTGGTTCCTGGATGTCTGAGAGGACACATACTCCAGACCACAGTCCTCAACAGCCACCAGACCATAAGCAAAAACGTGACTCTGTCCCCTTTCCCAAGTATCCCAGATACTCTGTATCTGCACTCTGTCTATACCTTCAGTAAACTCTGCTCTTCCTCCCTCCTGGCTTGTGGTTGATTTCTATCCTGCACACAGCCAGGCACCCACTTGGCTGGTCCTCCAGGACCCCCTCTGGGTCCTGAGACCCAGCGTGCCCACACCACTGGCTTGAAGTCAATGATTAAAGGTCATTCTTCATTGCATTAGCAACAAAAGAAAATTTGATCTACACAAAGTCAAAACCAAATACAGAGCTCCTCTGGTTTCTGCACAGCCTCTCCTACAAATTCAATCTTACTGTTGGGAAATCTATATATGATATATATGTGTATATACCTATATAAATATATACAAAGTATATAAATATATATGTAAATATATAAGTAAACATAATATATATACAAAAATATATATTTATAGATATAAATATATATGTATACATATACATATATATTTATATATATGTATGTATATATATATTAAACCCTGAACATAAACCCTTAGATGTGTCATTAAAATAATTTAAACTGGTCTGAGAGATATGACAAACAAGGTTTATGTAAAAATTCAAATTTTAAAAGAAAATAATTCCTGAGGATTACCAATACAGAAAGAAGAAAGCTTCAGGATTTCACTCTAATACTAGGAAAAAGTTTAATTTCTGCCCTGAACAACCCCAATATGAATCACTTTATGCTAACTCTAGCTATACAGGTTACTCCTTAAATATTTTATCTCATCCAGGCCTGATACATCAAAACCCAACTATATAAAGGAGAAAACGTAACAACTAAATAACATTCCCCTGTAAATTCCATAAGCACACATCTATGTCTATTTTGTTCATATTTCTAACAATTAAGACAGTAATTATCACTTACCATGTTAGCTATATAATAGTTCTTGAATGAATGAATCTTTCATAATATATTTAATCCTCATAATAATTTTTCAAGAACAGAATGACAATTTTATATCTATGTCACTATAAACACATAGGTTCAGAGAAGCTGATGGCCATGACAAAGTCCTACAATTAATAATTGATGGACACTCAATTTGGAGTCCAAATCCTGTGTTCTCTGAATTATGCTGTAGCTGCCATGACTCCTGGGTGATATTAACTGAGACTTCACTCTGCTCTAAGAACTCCTCTAAGGACTTTCAATGTGCCCATTCATGTGTATTATTAAAATCTATCTGTTGACAATATTATTACACCATTTTACAGATGGTAAGGCTGAATCATAGAGAAAATAAGTTACTTAAAAAAAAAAAAAGTAGTTTTTCCAGAATTCAAGCCTAGCAATATGGCAGGTCACTGCCTTTTTAAGCACCACCTGATTTATCTAGATGTCTAATTCATATGCTGATCCATTAAATAACCATCGGTTCAGACAGGGTAAGAGAAATGAAACACATTGTATCTACCCAAAAATCTGGCAGAGAAGCTCTTTTCGGTTTGGCCAGCCAGGTAGATGGTCGATAAAGCATTTAAAGGGTATTTTCTATTTATCTAGAAAGTTATTTTCATTAGAGGCAGGATTTTAGCTTTGTACATTGCCCCAACACTAGCAACTAGATGGGTACCTGGTTTGGTGTGGGCACTCAAAGCTTTATTAATGAATTAATCGATTACTCCTAATCTTCCATCCAATTTCAGAAGGAATTTGCCAGACTACTAAGTGGGAACAGGTTCATAGGAAGAAAAAGGAGACTGGCTATACTTTGGAATCAGAGACCTAAATTAAAATAAAGTCTCTCTCTCTCTCCTTAGTCCCATGGACTTGGGAAACTTGGGTTTCCTCTCCACGAATTAGGGCACATTTATAAGACAACATAAAATAAGAATTAAATGACATGATGCAAGTAAATCTCAAACCAATGTCTCACATTCAATTATTTGGTTCATAACTGAATGAATGGAATAAGGATGGAAAAATATGTCCTAGAATGTTTTTTCTTCCATAGATCTTTTTTACGAGTATTACTTACCAGACAAAATAACTAAATTCATTGGTATAGCCACTATGGGAAACAGTATAGAGGTTCCTCAGAAATTAAAAACAGAAATATATATCTAATTATTCCACTTCTAAGTATTTACCCAAAGAAAAGGAAAACACTAATTCAAAAAGATATACATACCACTGTGTCTGTTGCACCATTATTTAAAATCGCCAAGATATGGAAGCGACCTGAATGTCCAGTGATGAATGGGTAAGGAAGAAGTGGTATATACACATAATGGAATACTCAGCCATAAACAAGAATGAAGTCTTGTCATTTGCTACAATATGGATGGAGCTAGGGAGCATTATGCTAAGTGACATAAGTCAGAGAAACACAGATGCCATATGACTTCAATTATGGGTGCAATTAAAAAAATAACGAATAAACAGAACAAAACAGAAATGGACTCAAAGATACAGAGATCCAACTGGTGGTTGCCAGATGGGATGGATGCTTAGGGGGATGGACGAAATGGGTGAAGGGGATTAAGATGTATACGCTTCCAGTTATAAAATAGATAAGATGTGGAGAAGTAAGGCATAGCATAAGAAATATAATCAATAATATTAAAACAGTTTTAATTGGCACTTTATAGCTCTAGGCACATTCTAGCAAATCTGGGGACAACCGGGAAGAAAATGGGTTAACTGTCAGGATCAGGCTGAAGCAGTCATTGCTCACCCCTGTTCTCGGAGGCATGAGGTTACTCCCCCGCACACTACAGACATGCATCTCTGCATTTCTCCCTCTCCTTCGAATCCCCAAGCGTTCGTCTAATGCTCACACCTTCTTGCCTCCATGCGGCTTCCTGAGGATCATCTTTCTGCACCCCACAACACCTCTCTTCCACAAGACATGCAGCTTTTTATTCAGTAAGCTTGCAAATATGAACCACATCTTTTATATTTTGAAAAGCTCCAAGAGAAAACACCAATAAATGCCCATGATTTCCACAAGAGCGGTTTTGACAGGAGTAGTGCGTAGAACTGATTCCACTTTATGTAACTCATGAAATCTCACAGGCAGGCAGTACCACCATCAGGATTGCATCTAGCCCTGTGCCAGGGTAATGATATCTCCTCTCTGAAAATGGAGAATAGGGGTGAGCTGTGACTCTGAGGCAATGAACACGGCTATGGGCTGCTTCTGCAAAAGCATTCCTTCTGCAAAAGTAGCATCGAAGAGAAATGAACAATTATCTAGAGGTCATGCCAGTCAGAGACCAATGAAATATTTTGTTTTTTTAAGTTTTCAATCTGTTGGTGAAGAAAAGAACAACAAAGGGTGAAAACGAAACCAATCAGGGATAATTGTCTATGAAGGTAGTTAATTTAAAATAGACATCTTAAACATCCTTATGCCGCCTTTTGTGTTTTTTCAAATGAGAACTGACCCTCCCCGCCCCCTGTCTTTCAGGCAGGATGAAGCTGGGCAGGCATGGGAATTACCAGAAAAAGCAAGATTCCCCCTCCCCGTGCCCCTCTTCTTGGATGGACTGTCCTTGTCACTGTGGTCCAGCTAACACATGAGACTTCACAAGATTTAGTCCCAATATTTCCCCAACTCTAAAAATACTCGAAACGTATCTTATCACCGTACTTAACAAAACTCTACTAAAATGGTCTGTTGTATGCCTGTCTCCCCTGCTAGACCGTGAAGCTGTTAACACTGAAGACAGAAATCTTGTTGTTCATGTTTAAAGCCCTAAGCACAATACTGCGCACTGCCTGGTGACACTATTTTCGATGTTGAATGAAAAACTGTAAAATAAAGTTCCAGATATTTTGTACATAGCACCTTATGGAAGTTCACTTCAATCTAGAGTTCAGTAATTTTTATCATATTCATTTTCCACTTAGGAAAATTACACTAAAATTAATAAGTTTATTTTTGTTTACATAGTTCATAAGTGGCTGATCACAGATTCAAATCCACGGCTGTTATCATTCCAAAAAAAGTGCCATTTCTTATGTTGCTCTGCTAGGGAGGAAAAATGAATAAGGAACAAGCCCCTGAAATAGACTGTGTTCAGGCAATGGTCATTTTTTTTTTAAATTTTTTTTTCAACATTTATTTATTTTTGGGACAGAGAGAGACAGAGCATGAACGGGGGAGGGGCAGAGAGAGGGAGACACAGAATCGGAAACAGGCTCCAGGCTCTGAGCCATCAGCCCAGAGCCCGACGCGGGGCTCGAACTCCCGGACCGCCAGATCGTGACCTGGCTGAAGTCGGACGCTTAACCGACTGCGCCACCCAGGCACCCCCAGGCAATGGTCATTTATTATTAATACTGGTTCCATCTGGTTTGACAAGTATCTTCACATAGGAGGTAACGGGGAGGTAATTAGGATACTATTGTCAATCCATCTATAAAGGTGTGAGCCTAAGTGACTGTAGATTCATGATGAAATCGACAAAGAAGGAGGTGTGTGTGTAACAAAACAAATTATTTTAAACCCATTAAGTTATCATCGCTGCTTAGCAAATGTAAACGCAGGTAAATGTAGGCTCCCAGTTAAAAACTTCTTTGTATTGCAGTCACCCAATTGCCACTTATGGAGAGAAGTAGAGCAGTTCACTTCCTATTCTGAAGAGAAGTGTCTATTCCCATGAATGGAGAAAAAGAAAGAAAAGGTTATTAATAAACACAGAATCTATTACATTCTTAGAAAACTCATATACACTTTGAAGCAGGGATTTGGAAAGGGTAGGAATCTAGGCTCAATAATGAATTAGTTCGCTGCAAAAGTTAACAGTCACACACATATATACACACGATACACAATGTGTGCGTGTACAGACACTCCGAGTGACGTAGAATTCTCCAGGAACTTCCTTCTTTGTGAGAAAACTTCCAAGAACATGTACTGAGCCCTAAGTTGCATGTGTGACCAACCATGACAGGTGCTGGAGTCCCCACCTGCCTCACACATCTGAAAGACGTCCCTTCCCCAGTAATTCTGATTTAAAGGACACCTATAGGGTTCAAGATTATACACTGAAGATGTCTGTGATGCATGAAACTGGCAGAAGACCTGAAAGTACTGTCCCAAGAGGGGGTGGTTACTAAAACTAAGTAGGAAGAAGACCCGCTCTGTATGCTTTTCCCATACACTTAGTTCAAGAGGAAATGACAGATTTCCTCACGCGCACACTGGCCCCCAATATGTCTAAATGTGCTCAGCGGGAACAGAGCTCAGTAGAACTGTGGGCAGTCCCATGTTCCTAGATTCCCCTTTAGGGTCTTGTGATTCCAAGATCTTACTTAGGCGATAACCAGCAGGAAGTCATTGACTTCTCTCTCGCCTCTGTCCAGAGATCCCCCTCACCAGTGAGGCCAAGAATGTGCCAAGTGCCTCTTTCTAACCTGGTTTTCAATAACTTAAGAAATACGCAGTATTTTCCTTCCCCCCCCCTTTTTAAGTGTATTTATTCATTTTACACTTAAAATGAGAGAGAGAGAGAAGAGAGAGAGAATATACCAAGCAGGCTCCACGCTGTCAGTGCAAAGACCAACACAGGGCTCCATTTCATGACTGTTGAGATCATGACCTGAGCCAAAACCAAGGGTTGGACTCTGAACCAACTGAGCCATCAGGCACCCCTTCTCTTTTTTAAAGAATATTTCTGTTGAATTATTGTGTTAAGTTAATCCTTAGCCATTCTATTACATTCTGGGTCTTACCATGAGATCCCTGATAATTTATTTTTCTCCAATTTTTCTATTTGGTTGGCTGCATTTTTCAAATTGATTATTGCATAACATTTATACCTATATATGTATATAGATACACACATACACACACGGATATTACTTTCAAGTACCTTCTCTCTGCTTATAACTTGTTTTCATTATCATTTTAGTGTCTTGACAATTAGAACTTCTCAAAGATAATGCTAAGAAATTGATCAATGATATCATGTATGATTTGTGCTACCTTAAGACAACTTTCCCAATTTCTGTGTTATAAATATTATAAATATTATAAATATGTTAGTATATTCTTCTACAGTGTCTTCTAGATGAGCTATAGGTTTTTTTATTATTTTTTTTAACTAATCTCTACACCCAATGTGGGGCTTAAACTCATGACCCCAAGATCAAGAGTCACATCCTCTACTGACTGAGCCAGTCAGGTGCTCCTAGAAGTATCATAGTTTTGTCTCTTCCATTAATAACTCTCGTCCACATAAAACTGATCATTTTTCAGCCCAGCACTATTCTTCGCCTCTGATCTATATTTAAATTCTATTTATCAGATCTATAAAAGTTTGGTTTTCTGCACATTGCAGTATTTTCACTGAAATTTTTATTTATACAATTTCACTTACATATAATTTCTTTATAATAAACCTTTATAATTTCTAATATAATACATAATTTATAGTTAATTATTTCTGCCCAAAAAATAGGTGTATGATTGTAAACACTTCTCTCCGTAGTCCTTCTAGGAAGTTGTGTAATTTTTCATAAATTATATTTATTCTTAGGCATATATTTTTGCTATGTCACGTGATATCTAAGTATCAATTCTAAAGGTAGCTAGTAATTTTTTTTTTAATAAATTGATTTTGCATCCAGTAACTTAACAAAGCACATTAATTCCGAATTCCTGCCTATGGATGCTTCTGGGCTTTCTGCATAACACACAAATAATGAAAGTATAGTTTCTTGTTTTACAAAATTTACATTTTTTTTTACAAACTCATAAAATTCTCAATTATAGTATAAAATAGAAATAGTGAGAGGAGGCATCATTGATTTGTTCTGGATTGTGAAGGAATGTTTTCAACATGTCACCATTAAATATGGTGTTATTGAAAGGATTTTGTGTTTGGGAATACATGACCTTTATGACTTTAAGGAATTTTTGTAGTATTTTTAGTTTACTGATATGTTATAAATCATTAATGGGCATTTAAACTAATCAAAACATTTAAAAGTTCACTGAGTTTACCAGGTTTTCCTCTCCCTTCTTTTAATACACTGTATTACTTCAATCTATTTTCTAATACTATGCCAACCTTACATTCTGGGAATAAATACAATATGCATTTTTACTTATAACTTTTGAATTCAATGTGTTTATATTCTCATTAGGAATTTTGCAACTAGGCCTGCAGTTTTAGTATCCTGCACTGTACTTACTTGATAATTTATCAGGTTTATATTTGCCTCACAAAGTAGATCAGGGAAAATCCACTATTTTATTATTCTCAGGATTATTTGCTGTATCAGTGGACTAGTTCCACATATATATTTATGTATATTTACATATATTTTATAACATAAAAATATATCATATACGAATATATATTTTATATATTTATATATTATATATTTACATAGTATATATTTATATATACTTAAAATATATATATACATATGTAAAAATAAATTTGTCTGCAAAGGTTTCTAGTCCTGACATTGCCTTGTAGGAAGACTTAACCGCTGTTCTTAGTTGTCATAGAAGAATCACTATATTTTGTACCTGAAGCTAATATAACACTGTATGTTAACTATAGTGGAATCAAAATTAAAACCAAAGTATACATTTATCTCTTACTCAACCCCATATTTTGGACGAGGTTGGGTGTGTAAAGGAACTGGATCTTCACTCACTGGGTTAATAATTTTGTTTTTGTGAAAAAAAAAAACAGGTTTTAGTTAGGCAAATTGTATTTTTCTAGGAATCCATATTTTCCTATATGTTGATACAATATTGCTAATAGTAGTGACTCATGTGTTTATTTCATTTTATTTAAGGATCGTTGGCTATATTCTCATTTTCAGTTCTACTGTAACTTATCTATGCCTTCTCTCTTTGGTACAATTCATATTGTAGATTTTCTCAAGTTTTCAATCACTTGGAACAACCTCCTTCAACACCCTCAACCATTTTTACTATAATTTCTATTTCATTAACTTGTTTTATAGGTATCATTCACGCATTCATGTTTTGGGAGTTATTCTACCACTCTAAGTTTTCAAAGTGGATACTTACCTTATTAATTTTCAGATTTTGTTGCCTCTTTTTAAAAACTTTAACATTTATTTTTGAGAGACACACAGAGAGGGAGCCGGGGAGGGGCAGACAGAGAGGGAGACAGACACAAAATCTGAAACAGGCTCCAGGCTCTGAGCTGTCAGCACAAAGCCCAATGTGTGGCTCGAACTCATCAACCATGAGATGGTGACCTGAGCTGAAGTCATATGCTTAACCGACTGGGCCACCCAGGTTCCCCTGTTGCCCTTTCTAATCAAAGCTTTTAGGAGTAGAAAATACCCATTGGTTCTACCTCAATGTTACAACATTTTATATTGGATATTTTGTTACTTTTTGGTTCTACGCATACTGTTTTGCCTTATGATTTTTGATCATACATTGTTTAGAGGTATCTTCTTAAATAAGAAAAATTTTAATATATGTATTTTTAATTTTTTAAATGAACTCAATGTTGTCAGGGTGGGAATTCAGTGAGATACTCATCTGTGGGTATCAGTTGAATCTACCCTAAACACAGTCCTGGGGTAATTTCCTAAAGCTCACGCAATCAGTGAGCAACTTCTGAACAAGGGATAAGTGATAAAATCACCCACAAATTCTTCTTATGCTTTTGGAAATTCTTGCTTCATATTTTTGAGGTTAATAATTATATTCAGAAAAATTCAACACTGTTATATAAATTTTATAAATCTGCATGATTTGTCGGGCAGATCTAAATATGTATCTGTCAACTTTTCAACTGTTCAGAGAAAACTATTCAATATTTTTATATTGCCTCTTCCCCATTTTGTTTTTTAAATACAAAAACAAAGCAAAACAAACACTCTTTGAACGTGACTTCTTGATCTCTCTTCTAATTGGTGACATTTGATAGTCTCTATAAATGATAAAGCAGATTTAAAAAAAAAACACATTCTTACCAGTTTCTGGCTCTATTTGCTGTTCTTTATACCGAATTTCCTATTTAATATGCCCTCTGAATTTTTTATTATTTTTGTACTTTTAAGATGTGTTTTTTAATTTGCTTTATCATTATATGGTCTTGTTCTCTACTGATATTAGCTGGCTTCTCATTCATATTTATGTTATGGTTACTTTATGTTTTATTATGTGTTTTGTATCTGCATTTTCTAATGTATTAACTTGTAGGTCTTTTTTGCCATATTATCTATTTCACTCATGGTGCTTTATTTTGTTAATTTTGTAGGTTTTCACTAAAAATTGTTCCGTGTCAACTGCAGCTTTTCTACAGAAATTTTAATGTTGAGTTAAAGTTGAATTCATTCAGAGATAATTCTAATGTGCTTTTCTATCAGACAAGCGTGGACATCATCAACCAGCACATGCGAAATTAGATGCATGATTTTTGTTTCTCCAGAATACAGAGTTTCAGGACTTGGAATCTGTGGGCTGCCTTGTGATTCTGAATTTTCTGGGTAAAATTACACTCCCTCCATCAAGTCCCATCAAAACCTACATTTCATTGTGTGTGTCTGTAGAGAGGGAAGCATTTCTTCTTCACTCTTCCACATCTAAAGCTCTCTGTGGTTCCCTAATTCTATTCATATGCCCCTCACTGACTACCCAGCCTGGAAAGACCCTAGGAAACCCTAGGAAAGCCCTTAACATCCCTAGGACTCTCCAAGCCAGGGTGTAAGATCGGAAGGGTTGGAAGAACCATGCAGTAAGAGGTTTGGCTTTAAAGCACCCTCACTTGAGTGTTCCAGATTCTACTCTGATTGGAGGGATTGGTAGGTTCCTTCATTTCATTTATTAGTCCATAGATGTTTTTAAAATACTTTATCCAGATTGTGTTCCTTCTGTTTAGAGGATCAGAGTGTATACGCTACCCTACACTCCCGTATCTACATTTTTTCCCGATATTCGTGACATTTTCCAGTTTGACATCGTCTTGATTTTATTTTGGCGATCAATGAGCAAATTCCAATATAAGTTCTTTTGCAACCCACTTGGTCTTTATTTAGGTAACTTCTAATCTGTTAGTATAAGATACTAGCTGCATTATAAAAAGTCCTTTTAAAAACAGTCCTATGGGGGGGGGGGGTGGGTCCTTGGGTGACTCAGTTGGTTGGGTGTCCAACTTCAACTCAGGTCATGACCTCTTAGTTCATGAGTTTGAGTCCCTTGTTGGGCTCTGTGCTGACAGCTCAGATCCTGGAGCCTGCTTCAGATTCTGTGTCTCCCTCTCTCTCTGCCCCTCTCCTGCTCACGCTCTTTCTCTCAAAAATAAATAAATGTTAAAATTAAAAAAAAAGCTGTATGATGTATTAAATTTTGAAAAAGAGAAAAAAATTTCCCAAATGTGGATTTCTTACCTACCCACATTTTTCAGTTTGTACAAATTAGGCATTTTATATACTAGACACACCTATATTCTAGTGAATATCATTTATTTCTGCACACCCATTCATTCTGAAAGATCTCACAGAGGGGATTATGAGTACTTGCAGAGTACTGAGATAATGTGACCTGCTTTGGTGGATATTTCCAAGCGAGTGTGATGGCAGTCTGCTAAAAACATGTAATGAGTCTAGTTTATTTTTCAAGACGTGCAGCCATGTGGAGCTTGTCACAGAGTGTTTCTGAGACTATTTTTTTTTTCACTCTACTCAAGAACCAGAGTAATTATCTCCTGACTTTGCTTGTGCCTATAAGCACCATCGCCATTATGCTGCCACCATTAACAGAGTAATTAGGAAGGCTATCATGGTCTCAAAGTCGGCTAAGTGATGAGACTCCACCTCATAAAATGTTCATTAGAGGACAAATTACCATTTTTTTAAATAGAGAAAGCATCTTCTTAAAATATGTCTCTTCTGATCTTCTTTGCCAACATCTTGGATTTGTTTACTACTGATCTTCATTATTACAGCCATTAGGACTAGGTACGTTTGGAAGGAATCGTGTTCTGAATATAACTTTTAGAGCATTAACTCAATTTTAAAAATACCTTTATGGTATTCAAATAGTAAAGAAAAGTGTCATAAATAAACATCAATGCATTCGCAATAGATGTGAGTAGACAGTTACTACATTTTTGAGACTGAACTTAACAAGCATTGTTACTGATCTCTGTATAGCTTTCCTACTTTACTAGAATGGCACAGAATATGTTATTGTCTTACCGTTGCTGTTTTGGTGGACAGATGTGTATTTTTTCATGAAAATTAAAAAAACATATAAACCAAAAGAGTTAAACATAACAAAAGTTAAGTTGTGGCTAGAAAGTTTATATATATTAACTTAAAACTATAGGTTTTGCTGTGTTAATCAATCATTACCCTTTTTATGATTTTATTGTCTTTCTGATCTCACTGTTATTTGCACATTTTGAACAAGCCTCGCGTCTTAAGACAATGTGCATTTCCACTCATATCAACAACAGGGTTGCTTTTGACAAATAAGGAGCTGCCTATCAGGTAAGATGATTAGTTCAGCAGAATCAAAGAGAATTTTTAACTTGAATGTTTCCATTTGAATGGATATGTTTGTAAACTTTTAAAGGATGTTTGCTAATAAACTCATGAGACAAATTAGGAATAATTTTGAATCAGAGGGCTAGGGTGTTTTGAGAAGTGTGAATTATTACCTTCTCTTTCACTTTAAAATTTCTCAGACAGGACCCTGCAATTCCTGTCAACCTGGGAGGAATCCGGAGTCTGAGCTTTCCTGATAGCTGCACAGAGCCCGAGGCAAGCCCACACCCCAGAACAGACTGCTTCAATTTTATACTCCATTTAACACTTCATTTTTATGCTCAAACTTCATTTCAGTCTGCAGTGTTAAACTCCCAGCATCTACCTGATTTGAGCCATGGATTTCGATAAAACAGTCATGAAAGACAGTTTGGGCAAATCGAGGTTTCAAAGCCCAAAAGGGTAAGAGTCCTTCTGTTTGTAACTGTGAAAATCTTACTTGATTTTTAAAACTAAGGGCCATAAAACCACACAAAGGGAGCCTGACTTCAGAAGAAGCTACCAAAAAAAAAAAAAAAAAAAGAAGCTACAGGATAATTCTGAAGATAGAGTTTCATCATCAGATGGTCCATAGATCATCTGATTGATATGCCAAGGAGAGCCACTGGGGGAAAATGTATGTAGTAGATGTGCATGGAAATGATGTAGATACTTAAATTCAGAAACGTATGGCAAGGATAAGAATGGTCAACTTCTTTTGGAGAGGACTACAGGTCCTAAGAGATATATGGAAGTTTTGTATTCGATTTCCTATGGAATAGATTTTAGATCTTGGCTTAGATTTCTGACGATCATCAGATGTCTCATGATGGGGCTGGCTTCACTTGCAATCTGTACAGCGGCCCAAGATCCACACTTGGAAGGGTTTCACTCTTGCTTTAATCCTCTGCTGTTGCTGCCTTGAAATTCTTCAGAATTTCTGAGCAAGAGGTCTCAAACAGTCATTTTGTGCTAGGTCCCGGAAATTATATAACGAGTCTTGCTTCTTCCAGAATACAAAATGGGGTTAGATTAAAAAAAAAAAAAAAACTGCAAAACATCAATTGGATGAGGCCTCATTTCTCCTAAACTGTAGACTGGGCAGCCATGGGAAGGCAATCAGGACAGAGCCCAGGAATAAGCATGCCCAACTCTCAAGGCCTTGCAGACTTATTAAAACAAGATGGCATGAAGGTACGTTCTTGCTATTTAAAACCACAGTTTCTAATTTCTACAATAAAGCCACAGTTTAGTTAGGACGAGATGGCATTATTTGTTAGGTGCCTCTGAAGTTCTGTTTTCTAAAAATCAAGCACAATAGATATACGACTGCCCACCTGTTATGGCTCCACGTAAAATAAGCAAGGTAGTTTATTGGCAGACATTTCTTTTTCTCAGGACAAAGACCACAAATAGAGTGTATGTGCTATAAAAGATGAGCAAAGGGAATAGAACTAACAGAAGTAACCCATTTGATCATGTTGTAATTTCATGATACGGATAAAACCAATCAACCTCTCCTGGAAAGAAATGGGGACTCCAGACTACGTCAGCACCTGTGAGTTATTCACAAAGATAGAGGCTGGAGTGGGTGCAAAAAAAAGACAGAGTATTTCTGATTCTCCATAAGCCACATTTGTTGAACAACATTAAACGGGGAGATGTTGATTATGTCTCCATCATAGTAATAAAGATGTTCTACTTTTAATTGAATATGCTTTATAAGTAGATAGAGTCTAGTAAGGCACATTCGCCCAGAAGAACTAAAACTAAGATTTATTTTATCATTCCCTGCTTAAATTCACATTTATAAATTGTCCTTTTCATGACCACCTCAGGGTTCTGCTTCAATTCAATATTAAAACATGTACCATCAAATATTAATGAGAAGAGTCAGATCCATTTATATTTTATGCTGAAATGTAGCCAATTCTTTCATAGTGATAATACAATTACGGAACTAATTTTGAAGTGCATAATGGATTTTTGCAAGTTAACTTATCCATAATAGGCTGCAGCCAGATGTTAAAGCAGATACCGAGGAGGGGGAAGGCCCTGATACTGTAGCGTATTAATAATCTAGCACAGGATACCTGAGTTGTTCTAATGCTATCCGACTATTAAATACATACTAAATATTATTTTATCCAACATTTTTGTTTTCCCCATATCCAACAGTCTCCTGTTTTATCCCAAGTAATTCATAAACGCGAAGGCCATGTGTAGTGAGGGCCACAGAAGAGTGGGATAAAAACAGCGTCAGAAGGGAAGACCACTACATGCCACGTGTCTTTCCCTCCTTGGCTTCCACTTGCTCTGTGTAATCCCCCAATAATTCCATCGAAGTCGTGCCTCCTGAGCTCTTGGTGACATCCACACTTGGCATTTCCACATCTTAGCACTCCTGAGCACGGCATTTCTGCCAACACACCTTCTTCTTGAACCTCTTACCTTCTCAGACACTACAATTATTTTCCTTTCCTGTGTCCGGCCCTACTATTCCTTTTCCTTGGCAAGTTCATCCTATTCTTTTATTAAATGAAATTTTATTCCTGCCCCTTCAGCTTTTTCACAGGAAATCTCATCCATAAGCCATCAATGATGTGACACTGTCTCTCATGAGTTTCTTCACACCGCTTCTGATCTCTGCAGACCAAATCCATACATTTGAAACTTGGAACTTAGATTTTTCAAAGTCTGTAGAAACATACGTGAAATAAAACTCGTAACCATGGCTCTATTCCCTATTCCACCAAACAATGACGAAAAAGACCAGGATCCTGTTCCAGAATGTTCTTTCAATCATTGCCATATATTCATTCACACAGGATTGATATCTCATACTCGTTTCCAATACATTCCTCCCCTGTACTTCCGACTTCTAACCCTCTACCAGTATGGTTTTGACTCTCAAACATTCATAAAAATTATTCATTTTCCCCATATTAATAACAAGTATCCTCCTCTATGCAGCCATCATTTCTTACTTGAACTGATGAAATAGCTTTATAAAGATCGTCCACGTTGACTAGTACAGATCCTGTTCTCCAGTCTTCAAGAAGAACGATAAATTTAAAAATTCAAACCCAATAGTTTAATTCCCCTATTTGAACTATCAATAGCTACCCCTTATTCCTATGGCCAAGACCAAGATCCTTACCACGACTACCTGTGAGGCCCCTCATTTCACGATCTTCAGCCATGCTGCTGGAATTTTGTGTCTCTTACCCACCAGACTCTGTCTACATTCTGAGCCATCGCACGTGTGGTCTCTCCTTCCTACGGGGAACTCTCTGCCTCCCCATCTCTACTTGCCACCTAATTCTCTCGTTGCCTCCAGATCTCAGCTCAAGTATCACTTCTTCATAAAGACTCCCCTCCTTGTTCTCTCTACTCCAGACTAGAACAAGCCTATCTATCCTTCACTGTTGTACACTGTGCCCTCACCTGTGCAGCCCTGTTTCCTGTTGGAATTCTGCACTGATTCTCCATGATATTATGATATCCGTCTATGCATCTATCTGTGCATCTTAAGAGATGAAGCTCCCTAGAGTAAATTCAGCTGTAATCTTCTTTATGAAGACTTTGTTCAAAAATTATTGAAGAAATCAAAGTTTATTGGCAAGAGTAAATTAACTGATAACTAAAGAAAGCCAATTTACCCACACTGTTGAGAAACATTTCAATAAGATAAATTGAGAGCGTTAGAGAGTTTCAAGAATATAACAGCTTTCCTTCTGTGCTATTTTCCTTACTCTTCTTTCTTCCATTCCTGCTTTCACTCACACCTGAATTCTTAGCACAGAATTTTGTGTATCTTAGATGCTCAATAAACTATGCTAAATGAATTACTGAATCAGAGTATTCAATTCTGTTTTTAAAACTGTCTAGCTATATAATTTGACAAGGTAATTTATTCTCTAGAATTCTCAGCTATTGCCTTGTCAAATAGAGTAAGAAATAAAATAATCTATTAAAAAGTTTTAAAAACTGGAAAAAGAAAAACACAACTCCTAGAAATACTTTGTAAACTTAAAGGCTGACACAAATATATTTATCATTATCATTATTTTAGAAGGTCTATCACTGTAATTTGTTTTGTAAAATGGACAAATCAACACAAAGCCCTATATGGGCTATGTATTGCAATCCCTACCAAAATACCAATAGCATCTTTCACAGAACAGATAACACTAATATTCATGAACAGATAACACTAAAATTCATATGGAACCACAAAAGACCCTGAATAGCCAAAGCAATCTTGAGAAAGAACAAAGCTGGAGGCATCACCATCTCAGATTTCAAGATACACTACAAAGTTGAAGCAATCAAAACAGTATGGTCTTGGCACTAAAACAGGCTCATAAATCAATGGAACAGAATAGAGAGCCTAGAAAGAAACCTACACTTACACAGCTAATTAATCTTCAACAAAGAAGGTGAGAACATACTATGGGGAAAAAAAAGTTTTTCCTACAAATAGTTCTGGGAAAACTGGACAGCTACATGCAAAATAGTGAAACTGGACCACTTTCTTATACCATAAACAACAATGAATTCAACATTGACTTAAAAACTTAAATGTGAGACCTGAAACCATAAAAATCCCAGAAAGGAGCTCAGGCAGTAATTTATTTGACATCGACTATAGCAATATTTTTGTAGATATTTCTTCTCAGGGAAGACAAACAAAAACAAACTATTAAGACTAGTCCAAAATAAAAATGTTTGTACAGCAAAGAAACCCATCAGCAAAATGAAAAAACAACATATTAAATGGCAGAAGTTATATGCAAATGACATATCTGATCAAGGATTAGTATCCAAAATATATAAAGAACTTCTACAACTCAACCCCAAACTCCCCCCCCACCAAAAAAAAGTCCAGAGCTCCTGGGTGGCTCAGTTAGTCCAGCTTCTGACTTCTGGTTACATCTCAGGTCATGATCTCACGGTCTGTGAGTTCGAGCCCCACATTAGGCTCTGTGCTAACAGTGTGGAGCCTGCTTGGGATTCTCTCTCTCTCCCCTCCCTCCCACAAATAAGTGGACTTAAAAAAAAAAAAAGTCCAATAAAAAAATGAGAAGACATGAACAGACATTTCTCCCAAGAAGGCATCCAGATGGCCAACAGACACATGCAAAGATGCTTAGCATCACTCATCATCAGGGAAACACAAATCAAAACCAGTGTCCTATCACCTCACACCTGTCAGAATGGCTAGCATCAAAGACAAGAAACAATAAATATCAGGAGGGTGTGGAGAAAGGGCACCCATCTTGCACTGTTGGTGGGAATGCAAATTGATGCAACCACTTGAAAACAGTATGGAGGTTCCTCAAAAACTTAAAAATAGAACTACCAGATGATCCAGTGATTCCACCCCTGGGTATTTACCCAAAGGAGACAGAAATGCTAATTAGAAACCGTACATGCATCCATAGCCAAGACATGGACGCAACCTATATCCATGGACAAAGATGTGGTTATGTACATCCAACGAAATATTACTCAGCCATAGAGAGAATTAGATCTTGTCATTCATGACAATATGATGGAACTAAAAGAAGTCAGAAAGACAAACGCTACTTGATTTCACTCATGTGTAGAATCTAGAGTAAGACTGAACAAAACAGAAAGAGACCAATACTTACCAAGAATAAACTAATTTGTGGGGGGGGGGGTGCAAAAAGATGTGAAGGGAAGAGTGAGATACAGACTTCCAGTTATGAAATTAGGAAGTCACAGGATAAAAGTTGCAGCAAAGAGAACAGAGCCAATGCTACCGCAATAGTGTTGTGTGGTGACAAACACTCGTGAGCACAGCATCAGAGAGATGTGGAATCACTGTGTCGTACTCTTGAATCTAATGTCACCTTCTGTGTCAGCTACACTTCAATAAAAAAAAGGAAAATAAAATTTAAGAAGTGACTTTGAATACCGTAACATTAGTTCTATCTTTAAACCGAATCCTAACTTTCACGTTCCTTCCAAGAGTTCAGATCTGAAACCGAGATGTCAAGCGAATGTTCCAGTCACCAGAGAATCCCGCATGAGCCTCGCATGATTCAGAACGACGTCTACAGCTTTCTCATGGAAACATCTGTTCTCTCGGGAGTCCTGGGAACCTCAGCGAGATGCTCAGAGCCACGTTCCTGAGGTGAAAGGTCCGGAGACCTTGCTCTCGACCCCTTCTCGGGGGCAGGTGCCCAGTAAACGAGGGCAAGCGGGAGGCGGACAGTGAGTCCCCTTGCCCTCGACCACAGCCAGGGTAAATTCTCAGTGGGAAGTAAAGATGAATTTCACGATGAGAAGCTGCCATTCCCTGGTGGTCTTAAAGGGAATCAAAACACGGAATATCAGTCAGAATCTGCCATTTCTCTCCAAAGGGTGAGTTACGGCCACAAAGGTGGAGTTTATGCAGACACTGTAACGTAAAATGATTCTAGAACCCCGTCCCTGAACTTTCTCCTGCTTTGCTTCTTCCTCACTGGTATGTAGCCGCAACCTGTCACCCAACCTGCTTGTAGCACAGCAAACGTTTTAAGGTCTCTCTCTTGTACTATCCCAGCGTGCCTTTCCTTGCTGGGCCTCAGTATTTCTATTTTACTTTCCACGTCCCTGTTTTCTTTCCCCCTATTTGGCCAGGAAAGCAAGACACCCAGCTGTACTGGGAACCGGTTACAAGCACATCAAAATGAATGCCAGAAGTCTCCGTGCATTTCTTGAGGGACATCCTAGGTTTTGTATGATGCTAATGTTTGGCTTTTTCAAAATATCCACTCAAATCGGAGTTCAGATAAAGAGAGGAAACAGTCAGCAGGTGGTGTAAGTAACAGAATTCTAAACTTGGGAGAAATAAGGAAACCGTTATCCCTTCAAATTCTAACACAGAATAAATTAAACATTGACTAGAGATCAATAGTTTTCTCCGTTCCAAATTTATTGAGCTTCCAATGTGTGTTTCTACAATTCCCTTGTACCCTGAGTACAGATTTCCAGGGAGTTCTATGTTCTCTGTAGACATGCAACAGGTTCCAAAAGGGAACTGATTTCTCTCATAACACCACCAGCCAGAGATTAAAGGAAACAAAAAAAATGTTAATTCTTCTTTGGTATAGATTTAAACAGTGTATTTAAGAAGACATCACGAGCATATTTCATATTCATGAGTATTTATTTCACAACATCATTTTCAAGGCATAGTGACATTTCACTTAAAATGTATCTTTTAAGGTTAACTCCCCTTTATTCAAAGTACAAGATGTTCAGGTTCTTCCCCCACCCCTGTAGCCTCCTTGGATTACGTTCTTTAATTCTATTCAATATTGTTTCTTTTGGATAAATGCTCACAGCTATCACCACTGGGTAAAGAAAGAGAGGTGGACGAAACCTGTCTGTAAATGTCCGTAAACACTGAACGGATGATCATAAACAAATGGCTGCTTCTGAGACCTGCCCTTCCCTGAGAGCATCCCACCCAGCTCTCTCTAAAGGGTTAAGGTAATTTGCGGCAGGCAGCAGGCGTGCTGGGCCCAGGACTGCCGGCAGCACACGGCAGGTGCACACAGCAGGCTCTCCCGTTTTCTCTCCGGCGCCTGAATCGCTTCCATGTGGCAGGGAGTTCCTTTTATTAAAACTGCTTTAGTGAAGTACACACGACGATTTAACTCAAAGTTAAGTGCAGATACACTTGGGAGGAAAGACGTTCTTTCCTTTTTTATGCATCATTCAAAGATTTAAACAATAGCAGCTGTGAAGATAAATTCTGAAATGTTATAAAAATGAAATGTTATGGGTTGAAGATTCTCACGGCAATAACCTACTAATAAATTCTCATATAACCTCTACCGATGCTTTTTTTTCTCTTCCATTAAAAATATGCATCCTGGAAAGGAAAATCCGCCTTTCGAAACTTCACTGGCGGCCTACCGTCCCGCAGTGGTGACTTTGTGTGTTAAGGCAACACTCAGCGAGAATTGCTTTCCAGAACAGCACTCTCTCCACCTTCTTGCAGCTAACTGCTGTCATACAACTGTTATTGTCAGCTCTCTCACTAAATATTTCAACAGGAGACCTTTGAAACTCATGTTATTTACGTATATAACGGCTTCTTTGTAATACAGAATATAACATTATAAAAGAAAATCAGATTTGGTAGTCTGTAGTCTGAGTTTCTTTGACTATCTAATGTTTTAATTATTTCATTTACCAAATATTAATTGAATACCCCCTGTGTGGGCCCTGCTCCATGCACTAGGAATTCAACAATGAGTAAGGCATATTAAATGGTAGACTTATTACAATTTCTATTGTTTTTCTTCTTTCTTTCCTTCTTTCGAGAGAGCACTCATGTGCGAGCAGGGGAGGGGCAGAGAGAGGAGGAGAGAGAGAATCCTATGTAGGCTGAGCACTATTAACACAGTGCCAGACATGGGGCTCAATCCCACAAACTGGGAGATCATGACCTGAGCTGTAATCGAGAGTCGGACACTTAAATGTCAGCCGCCCAGGCGCCCCACAAAATTCTATTTTAAACCTGTCTCTAGACTGACTTGAATGAGCCCATTTATCCCACTGAGTTCTATCCATCCAGTCACAGTTTGCCTATTATTTTGCATCATCTTTTTTTTTTTATATTGAGAAGTGACACTTCTTCTATTTCCAATGTTCATGATGAAGGACATTTCTCTGTACATCCTTAGACTTTTAGTTGTATTACATATTTCTTTCTATGCATTCATACGAACTCCGTACTGATTTTAAGGACCTGCTATTTTAGGATCCATTTGTTAAACCTTCAATTTTCTTTGAAAGTCTCAAATCAGTTCTGTGACTTAAAAGTAGCCGATTATTACTCTTTTTTTTTTACTACAATAGTGCCTTATTTAGGAATCAAAAGTGTTCTTCATTAATACAGATGCACAGAACTAGTACATACAAGCTATGGGTTAGAGTTATGTTAACATTCACAGTAAGAGAGAAGATGAGTAATTTGGAGTTGTCACAGCATGAAAGAAAAGAGACTCTTGTATTGAGAGGAAGGTTCTCAAAAGTCTACTGCAAGTTTAAAATTTGATGAGGCTGCGACTGTTTTTGCTTCAAAGTCCAATTAAAATGCACATGCAAATTTTATAATGGACTGAAATCCATTGTTCCTCTTGTATATATTATACATAGCTCTTGCTCCAATTATTGTTCCCAACATCGAACATCACATCTTGACTAGTAAATGAAGTGATAACTGAAACATGCCCAGAGTGATGGGAAATGAGCTGCCACTAGCAAGTAATGACTCAGCTACTTGAAAACCTTTCTAGAAAAACGACTTCAGTAAAGCTACACTTCTCTACGTAATTATTATTCAAAAAATGATTATTTGAAGGAGGTAATTTGGCAAGGAGGTGGCTTGGGGACTCCCTCAGTGAGCTTGAGAACAAGTGTGGACACCACAGCCAACGGGACCAAGTCAGAAGGCAAGTCTGGTCTGACTGCACGAACCCAGTTCGGTGATGGTGTGCATGTGCGTCAGTGTGTGTGTGCTGTATTCTTCTTTCTTTTTTTAATGTTTAATTTTGAGAGAGAGAGACACACTGTGAGCGGGGGAGGGGCAGAGAGAGAGGAGACGACACAGAATCTGCAGCAGGCTCTGAGCCGTCAGCACAGACCCTGACATGGGGCTCGAACCCACGAGCCGCGAGATCGTGGCCTGAGCCAAAGTGAGATACTCAACCGAGCCACCCAGGCACCCCTGCTTTTTCTTTTTTTGGCCAGAGAGGCATAGGTGATCAGAGGAAACAAATACACATTAGAAGGGAACGTGCATTATAAAAAGCGATTAATTCTCAGGCCATGCAAGAGTTGTACCCATGTGTGAACTTTCCGGAGACGACACACATCGTGCTTTCCAGTCCTACTTCAGCCACATCACCTCACCACACATCTTTAAACAATCTCATTAAAGACAGTCGGGCATCGTGTTTCACGGCGTAGAAGCTAGACCACCATGGGGTTTCCCTCAGCTACGGGATGGGCTACTGGAGGTCCTGAGTAAAAAGCTTAGTGCCCAATATCCCCATCTGTAAAGTGGGAATGATGACGGTATGGGCCTCACAGGGCTGTGCTGAACTTAACACACTTGTATCCTTCAGGCTCTCAGACCAGTAGCTGGCACGTAATAAGTACCATATATATGCACTTAAAGTTACAGCTGGATAGGCAAATAAATACATGTATGAATAACAGATCTTCCTAAGGTTAACAACATTCTTCTTCTGTTTCTCACACTGTGAAGTGTTACCATCTTTTTTTATGCTTTTATGTCTCAATGTGCACAGTATCTGGCACATGTAGGTTGACTGAAAAAAAAAAACAGAGTTGGGGCAAAAAAAATGCTTTAAGGCATCAATGTGCCCCAAATCAAGAGGAAGTGTTCATGTTCAAGCCAGACAGTGTCATAGAAAGTAAGCCATTTTGTTTTGATGGCACAACAATGTCAACTAAGGGAGGAAACTCAGAAAACCCACATCCAGGTCCATGAGAATAAAAACAAACCTGAAAAGATACAAAGGCAACAAAATGGAGGAGACAGGTGACCTACAGAGGCAACTATTATTCCTGGGCTTCTCACACCCTGGCATCTTCTGGGTCTCTAATAATGTGTGCATATATGGGTCCACAAATTCCTTCAAATGCTATGTAAACTACATCGATTAACCAATATATCCAGCTAAGTGTCTATCAATGTATTAAAATATTATATACATGAGTTTTATACAAGCTACAGATTCTTATACATACACACAAGTGTATACAGGGATACAGAAAATGTGGTGTGTGTATACACAGACACATACAATGAAATATTCTGCCATGAAAAAGGAAATGTGGTCATTTTCAACAACACAGGTGAAGCCGAGGGCACTGCTAGGTGAATGGTCTTGCTCGCACGTGAACTCTGAAAAAGTCTGACGCACCAAAGCAGAACGATGGTTGCCAGGGCTGCAGGACGGGCCAAACAGGGAGGTGTTAGCGAAGCGCACAAACGTTCAGGGATGGGCGAGGGAGCTGCGGGAGCTAATGCACAGCGTGGTGACCACAGCTGACAACGCTGTTGTATCCCCGAGGTGTGCTAAAGAGGGCAAATCGCAAGTGTTCACGCCAACAACATACGGAACGATGGTAACCGTGTAAGGTAATGGATGCATTAATTACCTCGAGTGTGAGGGGCGCCTGGGTGGCGCAGTCGGTTGAGCGTCTGACTTCAGCTCAGGTCACAATCTCGTGGTCTGTGAGTTCGAGCCCCGCGTCGGGCTCTGGGCTGATGGCCCAGAGCCTGGAGCCTGCTTCCGATTCTGTGTCTCCCTCTCTGTCTGCCCCTCCCCCGTTCATGCTCTGTCTCTCTCTGTCCCAAAAATAAATAAAAACGTTGAAAAAAAATTAAAAAAAAAATTACCTCGAGTGTGGT
The DNA here is from genome assembly GCF_022079265.1 of Lynx rufus. Taxonomy (NCBI): domain Eukaryota; kingdom Metazoa; phylum Chordata; class Mammalia; order Carnivora; family Felidae; genus Lynx; species Lynx rufus. The sequence continues at coordinate 2,410,749 of NW_025814840.1, read as the reverse complement.
AATAACTTCAAAATGTATACGTATATTAAATCATGCGGTACATCTTAAATATGTACAAGTTTTAGTTGTCATTTTTCCCTAAGAAAGCTGGAGCTAGGAAAGCTAGTGAGCATCGTCAGTGAGAAGTCTGGATGAATCGTGGGAAATAATTCAACACTATGGAAAACAGGTTTTGTTCATGAATCAGTAATATTCTCCTTTTATGACTGCGATGCTTTATTACTGCCTGTTGTGTTCACTAAGCCTCGTTTACGGCCGTCTGTTACCAAATCTCTGTGAGTCTGCTTTGCATTGAGAACTTCACCGATTTGTAGTTTACAGTAAGCCTACGAAAACACTTAAGTCAGTTATACTGAGTCAGGAACAGCTAACACGGAACTAATAACGAATACTGACCTCAGGAGTAGCTGACCTTGAGATGTGATGAATCTATACTAGTTAAGGCTGTGTTTGAAAGTTTTCCAAAATGCAGACAGGGTACAGCTTGAGGTAGAAGACAGAAAACCTCAAGATCGCTTTCTCTTCTGTATAGTCTCAATTACACTTCTTTGATTTCTACTTCCTGCTTCCATTCAACCTCTAAAATGATTTCAAGATTAAAAATACATCACAAGCCATGATGGTCAGAAACTGTAGTTTTAGTATGAGCCTTCACATAGCAAAGGCTCCTCCCTCTTGACATTTTCAGCATGTCTCACGTCCACAAGCCCATGCGCGGGAAGTCAGACGCAGGTAAGAGCTTCTCTCCATTTTCTCAGAGAAACCAGCAATTTTATAACAATTATTTATAAGGCATTTCAAGCAAGATCTCAGAAATACCGTGTGGCACACCTCCAATGTCCACACCTCCTTCATAGAGGAGGGAGGCAGGGTCAGGTTAATCTAAACATGGTCTTAGATGTACACATTCTCTCTCACATCCTGGGACTATGGGTAACACATGTGTTTTGCCTCCTTTCTAAATATATTTCCAAAGAATATTATTTGAGGTATTTACTCATTGATTTGTAGACCAGTTTTCTGGGGTGTGACTATGGACCTCATTTTTAGTTTCTTTTTGAAAGATTTACAGACAGGGCGCCTGGGTGGCTCAGTCGGTTAAGCATCCACTTCAGCTGAGGTCATGATCTCACAGGTCAAGAGTTCGAGCCCTGTGTCAGGCTCTGTGCTGACAGCTTAGAGCCTGGAGCCTGCTTCAGATTCTGAAGAATTCTGAAGAATCTGAAGCAGGCTTCAGGCTCTGTGTCTCCCTCTCTCTGCCCTACCTCCTGCTTGCGTGCTCTCTCAAAAATAATTTTTTTTAAATTAAAAATTTACAGACCATAAAATTCACTGGGTGTTCTTGCATACAGTTCTATGACTTTTGAAAAACACGTAGCCACAAAATGATCATCTCAATCAAGATTTGGAATAATTTCATCAACTCTCCCCCTAAAATCACCTTATGCTGTTCTTTATAACTCTCTGAACTATAAAATCAAATGTTTTTTCAAGCCAATTTCATTGTTTCTATTTTATAATTATTTTGTGTGATAAATTTTACTTTTTAAAAAGATTTCTAGAACAATCCATTTATTTTCTCAACAAAGATTAGTAACTGCTACATACCAAAACTACATCAGGCATGTGATACGTGATTAAACAGAAAATATCTCTGTCCTGTGGTTTATACACATTTTTGGGGGGTTGGGTGGGAGACTGAATGGTAAACAATAGCCAAAATAAATAGGAACATGATGTATTACGTTAGAAAACATTTCCTATAGAGTTTGGAATTGTAGAGTTGCAGAAGGATGACTGAAAATGTAGGTAAGATGATCACTGTGCAACTCATTCCATAGTTACAAAGATTTTTAATTCCAAACCCCTACGTGACATAGAATCTGAAATTGTCACCTGTTTTCAGTGATGTACATAAGATATGTTAAGTGCGATGCCCTAATTGAGTTTATAGAATCCTATCTTTGATTCTACTTTTCTCTATGTTGCACTGTTTTTATTTCTAATTAAGTTCATCTTCTCAATATATGTGAAAAATGCATAGGCAGGCAATGTCTTGATATAAATTTGTATAGCTGAAGTTTTTTTTTAATTGAGAAATGTGTTGAATAGCGATTAAAACATACACAATAACCCTATCCTCACAACACCCAATTACCACTTTAAGTGATTTAGAAAGTTATTAACCTATACATATAAGGCAGATGCCCAAATAAAACCCAAACCACCAGCCTGAGCTCTGAGACCCTAGATGCAGAATCACAAGTTCCCAGAAGATAGAAAAGTTTAACTGAAACAGAAAATCAGAAAATCATAGGGGCGTCTGGTGGCTCAGTCGGTTGAGCGTTGGACTTTAGGTCAGGTCATGATCTCGTGGTTCTTGGGTTCTAGCCCTATGTCGGGCTCTGTGCTAACAGCTCAGAGCCTGGAGCCTGCTTCAGATTCTGTGTCTCCCTCTCTCTCTCTGCCCCTCCCCTGCTCATGCTCTGTCTCTGTCTGAAAAGTAAATAAAAACATTTAAAAAAATTAAAATTAAAAATTAAAAAAAAAAAGAGCAAACCTAACCCCGACTTTAGGAACCACTGAATGTTGGTATTCTAGAAGTCTACTCTAGCACAGTTAGGCTCGCAGGAGAGAATCCTGGTCATGTCCCGCTTGGAGATTAGGTGCCCCCAGCGGCCAGGGGTGAGGAGTCCAGAGTGGAAGTTAGAGAATCTCATACTTTCCTTTGTCCAGCTTTGTAGTTTGCACATTTACATTTCTTCTTCTTAGGTGTGCCCTGTTCACTTACCCAAGTCCATTCTTGTCTACACCTAGTGCTCTGATCCCCACATCTCTGTAAATTTTCCACGTTACAAAAGGCCGACAGAAGTGTGCACATGGGTGTCTGTGTGTGTGTTGTATTCTATGATTTTTTTTTAAAGTTATTTAGAGAGAGAAGGTGAGCATGAGGGAGGAAGGGCAGAGAGAGCATGAGAGAGAATCCCAAGCAAGCTCTGTGCTGACAGCACAGAACTCAATGTGGGGCTCAAACTCATGAACTGTGAGATCACGACTTGAGATGAAATCAAGAGTTGGAGACTTAACCAACTGAGCCACCCAGGTGCCCCTAAAATACCACATTTGTATCACGTATTTTATATAATTTAAATTGGAACAAAATGTAGTTTGAGAAAAATGCACATGTATGCTTAATAACAAGTAACAGATAATAATCAAGGTTCACACAAGCTGGATACAGTTCTATATTATTTACATAAATTAAATGAAATAATCATCAGATCAAATAACTTTCATGCTGAGATAGAAAAAGGTTAAGTGACTTATCCACCCACAGAGAACAGGAAATTACAGAGCCAGGATTTAAACCCAGTATTTCTAACAAAGCACAAAAATCTTCAGGAACAAAGTAATAAAACATATTCTGAGTATCCTATGGGGTCATTTTCAAAGATTATAAATTCAGTCATTTAATTACATGGTGCCTGGGATCTTCAGGTACCAAAGTACTCTTTAACCAACAAGAGGCAAACTCAAAGTCTTCCTTAGGTGGAGCCTAAACTGTCCCAGATCCCGGGCACATACCTGAACAGAAGGAGTTAAAGACCACTGAACTGTGAAAATGTGAAAAGTGAACCTTCCGGTTTGAGGTACAATTAACGGGAGAGGAGGACACAGCATTCAAATACTTTACTGCAGGCTACTAACTAGATGGTGTTGGTTTTTATTAGAAACCTAGGTCCAATGTACTGAGTAGCTTGTGGAATCTTCTCAGAAGTATTAAACACCATGTATCTAGAAGCCCCCCCCCAATTTCTTTGTGACAATGATATGGCCATTTAAGACGGTACAGTAATAGCTGGTTTTTACGGCATTATTATTTCACTATGCATCTGCTCTAAAATCCAACTTTAACGTAACCCATGTAAATGAATAACCTATGTTCGGTCCTGGGTTGGTCCCTTTTGAGGATTTATTCCTGATTCTACAGAAGACAGATCCTCCTTCTTGGTAGCCCAAACCTATGGTCACCTCCTCTGAGGGAGCCGTGCAAAGAGAATGGACACCGTAAGTCCACTGGGTGATCATTCAAGCGGCAACTATATACCTGACCAAATTCAAGGTGTTACAGCTCTTAAGGGTGTTACGTATCCGCCGACAGACATGAAATGCTAGGACGTTACCTGGTTGCCTAAGAGGCACCAGGTCCTACCCGTGAAAACTATGTGAAGGAAACCTCATCTACAATGGAGTCAGGAAGCCCTGCCCGGGGATCTCACCTGGGGGCACTGGTCGCAGTCTGCGTCACCAGCAGAAAGAAGGATGGTCTGAACAAGGAAGAACACTTTTCACAAGAGAGTTTCATCTCCTGCCATGAAGAAGTCTCTCTCCCCGCCCAGTGAAGGTGCACTGCTTCAGCCAACAAGAAATGCCATGACCTTGAACTCTTGTTCTCCTCCAGGGAACTTCCACTTAAAACAACTTTCCTGGGGCGCCTGGGTGGTTCGGTCAGCTAAATGTCTGACACCCGCTCAGGTCATGATCTCATGGTTCATGGGTTCCAGCTCAGAGCCTGGAGCCTGCTTCAGATGCCTTGTCTCCCTCTCTCTCTCTCTGCCCCTCCCCTGCTCAAGCTTTGTCTGGCTCAAAAATAAACATTAAAAACCTTTTTCTTTTAATAGAAAAAATAAATAAAACTGTCCTGAAACCTAACAAAAGCTGCCTTACCTTTGTCTCTGGAGACTTGCCCTTGGGTTGACCATAGTTAGCTTCACCCAAATAGCAAGTCCTCTGCTATTCCCAGTTCCCAAATTAACCCATCTCGCTAGTAAAATAAGTCTTGAAAGCGATACACCTTATGACCCTATTTACAAACCTTCTGAGCATATTTCTGTGAATTAGATGTATCATGAAATGACGTCCTTCTTAATGGACAGCCACATGTTGAGCTCCGGCCTGGTGGTGAACTCACACTTACTCAAGGAAGGAAGGATCTGAAATCAGAGGAATCTTGTTGCCAAACTCAGGCAAAATTTTTATCTGGTTTTAAATGACTGGTCTGGAGGTAGTAAATTCACACATTTTACAGTTGAATGTCTTTGAGGTTTTTACCATTCTCAGTACAAGCCTTTCTAGCCAGGAGGATGGACCTTCCTTCAAATGTTAATATTCACAATGGGACTTAATTCAATCACAAGGGCAAAAGTCAAGAGCCTAGTTTACTTGATGCTGGTGCAAGTCTGCAGTTAAGGGTTGAACCAGAAGGCACCTGCTGATGATGGTTTAGCAATCTTGTGAAGGCAGAATTCTCTCCAAGAAACCCACTGGTGCCATTGTTTATCTATAAAGGAAGCTGGGTTTACACTGAATTATTAAAGAAATGATGCATGCAGCATGTGCCTTGAAGAATACAGAATTACCTAAGTTAGATTTTTTTTTAATGGAAGAAATGTCTAAATGTTTCCCTGCTGTCAATTTCACACTAATAAATACAGTAGTATATGCTGCCAGCAAATTTTATTAGACAGCTGTGCAAGTCTTACACTACTTAAAAAAAACAAAAAAAAAACACTTCTTAGAGTCTCTTTCTAGAGAGGCCTGAGATGGTATTTTTGCCACTTCCGCTGGGAAGCCAGGGTTTAATCTCCATTAACCTCTGAAGCATCTTGTGTCGTCCACTGAAATTGCAACCCCAATTTAACCCACATTCATCACTGGCATGTTCTTTGAGGCACTGCTTTAGAAGCACCTTCTTTTCAGCAGATATAAGCACCACGTCAACTGCCTGCTAGCTGATTCCAGCCTTCGCCGGAGGGTGACATGTTGACGCGCATGCTGAGCAAAGATGCATCACGCAGGACTCACTCACCAAAAGACACAGTCCGTAAGCACCATGCAATCTGAGACACAGGAGTAGAGATTCTGAAAATCCCGTGTCATGCCTCCTGTCAGGCAATATGCCTTCCGCGTATCACGCTGACAGTGTGACTTATTGAAAGCTCATTCCCTTAAACAGTCTCAAAAGATATTTTTTGAAAAAATGAAAATGTGCTCAATAGTTAAATCAGGACATGCAGGTTTTTACCTAAATGGGGATTTCCCTAGGCATTTTTTTAAAAACTTAAGCTTGGTATTGCATTTAACTTTATTCACTTCAGAAAAATAGTGTTTACAAAAAGTTTTCATATCACATGTTAGAACCAACACTAGTGATTTGAGCCAACTCGATTTTGTGCGAGACTGTATTTTTAATTAAAATTTTGTTTGGAGATCATTGTAGCTCTAGTTGTTTAAAAAAAAAAAAAAAAGCAAGGAGGAGCCCACTTGCCTCTTCCCCAGTCATCACCAATGATGGCATCTTGGAAAATGACCTAACACCATCCCAACCAGAATACTGACATTAACGCAGTGAAGATTAAACTTATTTTCACCACCACAAAAATCCCGCTCCTTGACCTTTTCTTGCTATGCCCACTCGCCTCCTGTCCCTCCCCCTCCCTTGCTCCTACTGGAAAGGCCGATTTTAGGCCAACAGGCTGAAGCGATGGACAGTAGGAAGGGTCACAGCGACCCGGCTGAACGCAGACGGGCCCATCAGGGACCCGCCCCAGGACACGCATAGGTACTAACTGACCAAGGGCCTACTTACAACGAGGCACAGTTACTAAAAAGGGATGATTCCCTATGGTGGCCACACCTCATCTCCCCCCAAGACAGCCCCCACCCACTGCCTCCTCGCGGACATTCTCCTCTGCTGTCCTGCCCGCTGCTCCCTAACAGTGCATTCAGTCATCTTCTAGCTCCCTCCTTCTGCCTCATGTAAATTCTTGGGCCTCCCACGCCACCAGCTTCCACCCGAGCGTCACTCCACACTTGGGACGCCGTGCAACCAGGAGAGACACAGCATTTGGACACCACTCCTGTTTTCCGTGTTTCTAGTTTTGCCTTTTCAAGAGTGTTATCAGTGGAACCACACAGCCTGTCACTGTTGGGGTCGGCTTCTTCACAACCAGTACACTGGGGGGATGGGTCCAGTTCATTCCTTCTTGCCCAGCGCTATTCTACAACCTGAATGCACCCTCCCTTGTTTAACTCTTTGCTCACTGAAGGACATCTGGATGGTTTACCGTGTGGGGCGATTATCCCTAAGGCTAACATGAAGACTTGACAACAGGTTTTTGTGTGTACTTTTCCTCTTCTCTAGGACAAAGCCCGGGAGTGCGTGTCCTATTGTAGTTGCTCATTTGGTTTTGTAAGAAATTGTCTAAGTGGTTTCCAGAGTAGTTGCACAATTTTATATCCCTACTGGCAACGCGTGGTCATCCACGGTCTCTATTTCTTCACCAGGATTTTAGCCATTCTGACAGGTGAAGTGATACAGGATTACAGTTTTATTATTATTTATCTTTTAATGTTTATTTTTGGAAGAGACAGAGCAGGGGAGGGGTAGAGAGGGAGGGAGACACAGAATTGGAAGCAGGGTCCAGGCTCTGACCTGTCGACACAGAGCCCGACACAGGGCTTTAACCCACAGACCACGGAATCATGACCTGAGTCAAAGTCGACCCTTAACCGACTGAGCCACCCAGGCGCCCCCATTATGGTTTTAACTTGCCTTTCCTTAATAACTAATGATGTTAAAATCTCTTTTCATGGGGCTTGCCTATATTTTTTGTAAAATAGCTCTTCCTGCCTTTTGCCCATTTTCTACCTGATTTGTTTTTATTGTCGTGCATTGAGAGTTCTTATTACAGTCTAGGTGCTAGTCTTTATTAGATTTGCAGTTTTCAAATATTTTCTCCCAATCTGAGGCTTCCAACAGGATCTTGTGTAGTTTTCATCTGGATGAACCCCACTTCCCATCTCTCTTTAATGGATCAGACTTTCTGAGGTCAAGTCTAAAACCTCTTTGCTTCACTCTAGATCCTAAAGACTTTTCCTAAGTTCTTACACCTTAACAGTTTTATAATTTTATCTTTTGTGGTTTAGCCCATGATCCAGTAAATTCTCGTGCAGGTGCGAGTGTGTCGTCGAGATGCGTTCTTTTGTACGTGGATGCCCAGTTGCTGCAGCCCAGACTATTGGAAAGCCCATCTTTCCTACACCTGCCCTCAAACAAGCACCTCAGATTGTCATGATTCTTGTCACGGGGGCTGACCCAAACCTTCCTTCCCAAAGGGTCTGGGCCATTAGTAGTGCTGCCTCAATTAGGTGGTCTAGGTCTCCGTCAGCTTTAATCCCAGCGCCTGGGACCACCAAGAGATCCGCTACATGCAGACGTGCTCACCCTTGTATCCTCCCCAGAGACACAGCCGCCTACTTATCCCTGGTCCTCAGCACCAGTGACCCCGCCCGCTGAGTCTGAGGTTTGGGTGCCAAGTGGCCGGCAGCAGACTGAACTCCCACGGCAACACTTGCAAATGATCTGTGTCCTGTCCGGTCGATTCTGGTGTTCCCTGGCTTTGTGAGAAATCGGTGCCTCCCATCTAAGTTGACTAAGGTACGTCCAGAGAACTGTTTGTAGCATTCCCTTATCCTTTGGAAATCTCCAGTCTGATCCTATCTCCCTGAAGTCTACCCCTGTCAGCCTGCCCAGAGGCTTGCCAATTTTACTCATCTTTTAAAAGGAAACACTTTTGCTTCACTCATTTTCCTATGGCTTATGGATTCCATTTTGTTCTCAATTTCACTGATTTCTGATCCTACCTTTATTATTCCCTCCCTTCTTCTAGCTCTGCATTTATCGTGCTCTTCCTTTTCTCCATTCTTGAAGAGGGAGCTTACATGACTGTTTTCCTCCTTTCTAACGCATGTGTTTAACCTATAAATTTCCCCGTGACCACAGAGCTTTATGTGTGTGTCACTGATGCTGACACGTTGGGGTACGTTGTTACAATGTGGCAAGGGGGCTCTCCCTCTGGCCTTTGCTGCTCTGGGTGGGACCCCAGTTTTTTTCAGTCGTGTTTGCTAGTTTTCCATCTAGACTGCTAGACTGCCTCTGCCTTGGTATTCTGGATAGAAAGAACAGAATTTCAGGGCAGATTTTTTGGGAGGGATGTCTGAACCCACTAGATGTTTCCAGGCTGTCATCTTTTCTAGCACACATTTTGAGATCTATGGCCCAGAAAACCCAGGGGAATCATAATAGCATCATTCTTTTCAGGTTCCAAAGCCCCTCATTTTTTTCTCTTTCAGAGACTTTTGGTCATTTATCTATCACATATAAGGAACAGGAGGGAAATACTATACATACAAGAATAAAATACACAGGAAAGAAAAATATGTCTACATCATCTTCCTTCCAACCTGTTTTTGATGGAATCCAAACTGCTTTCACCAATCTCCCGGGGCGGGGGTGGGGGGGTGTATTGCTTTCAGCTCTACATAACACAGTAATGGCACAGAAATTCTGAAATAATGGGTACAAGTGTGAAGTGCTCATCTGCCCTCAGCCACTCAGTTGTTTGGTCCATCTCCCATCATTATTTCATGGGTCCCTGCTTCCATGTTCACTTATAAAACAGGGTTAACTACAGGTCACCTGCTGTAGCGCAGAGTGCCCGCCCGCCCGGCCTATCTAAAACTTCTCTATACTTGTATGTTGTAAGGCTCCCTTAGATCTTAACTGATGATTACGGAATACGGATATCAAATTCTAACATGCAATGCAATAGTTTAATGGATTGAACCATTTCTCTCAAATAGACAGTATTTTCATGGCATCTCAAATATAGATGGTTTTGAACACTCATAAAACGTGAACGCTTGAGCCCACGAATCTCCAGAAAAAAGCCAAGCTGTCTGTGAAAAAGGTAGCTGTAACAGACTACTGCTTCAATATTCCACCCAGAACAAAAAAATAAGTGTCAAAGGGGCCTATTTCTCAAACAGCCAGTGTGACATGAAAAGGCATTGTGTCAGGCACTGCCGGGAACAGAATACACCCATGCCTGTGCCTTGAGGTCTCGCTCATCACCCATCAGTAGAATCCGTGCCTGCTTCATAATTTAATTGTAATTGCAACCTTGGCCTTGAACAAAGCACAGGGGTTGAGGGGCCATCACCCAGAGGGAGCGCTGAAATGTTTTGGAGTCTCTCCCCTCCAACTAACAGATCCCTGCCAGGGAAGGACAGCTGTTGCCGCAGAGGCTGGGAGGGGCAGCATGGCCTCACCGACGCCAGCTGGGCCTCCTGGCACACGTCCCCTCATGGCACAGAGCCGCCCTGCCATCAGGGGAGAAGGAGACACAAGGAAGGGAGAATCGAAGGACCACATGTGACTATCTCTGCATTCTCACGTCCCACACAAGCAGGAACCGCAAACCTTTCAACAAATACGAACTAATCTGAACTCAGATCCCTTCTCTGACTGCCCAACGCTGGAGAAGGCACGGACACCGGTAGAAACATCAATTTTCTTCTTTGTGGAACAGGAATGGAAACCATACATAATGAAATCATCACAAATATACTCTGTGAACTCAGAAGTGCTGTGACCATGTAAGGGGGGATCTGATGCATCAACTACATCCACATTCTCCCAGGACACACCAGATAGGAACACTGGGGGCAAAAATATCATATCCATTTTTCTATTAATACACGACTTAACTTCTCATAAGCCTACACAAGGTATTGTAAAGTAATATATTTTTTTAATGTTTATTGACATTTGAGAGAGAGAGAACACAAGCAAGGGACGGGCAGAGAGAGGGAGACACAGAATTCGAAGAAGGTTCCAGGCTCCGAGCTGTCAGCACAGAGCCCGACATGGGGCTCGAACTCACGAACTGAGAGATCATGACCTGAGCCAAAGTCAGATGCTTAACCGACTGAGCCACCCAGGTGCCCCTAGTAAAGTAATATTTTTAAATTTAGAAAACATTTTAGCTTGTAATTGATGTTTTATATCACTGAATTTGCCAAAAAAATTGAAAAATTGCAAACCTATAGAGCCTAACAGGGTGATCTGTAGACCCACCTAAACGAACACCAAAAATCATGAAAATATTGATTATCTATTTTGGTAGATATAATTGACAGACTATCTACCAAATGAGGTAGGAGTCTTCCGTGAGTCAAGCAAGTGAAACTGTATCAACAGTATCACCCCTGAGCCTGCCCACTGCTTCGAGTTTGTTTCCCCAACTGCCTACAACAGAAACAAAAACATTAGTTTTGAACCAACCAAAATATTTTATCGCCTTAGAGGGTTCTAAGGTCAAATATTTCCCCTGCCTAGTCCCTATGAATGCTGCAATTTCTGTATTTATTCGGAATCTAGAACTTCTAGGAAACAGGGGGTATGTTTGGTAAAAGCACAAATCATGGCCTATTCCCTCTTCAAAAGTGCAATCCGCAGGGAACAGGTTTTGAAAATGGAGCAGTGGCAGCAAAAACAGACACCAGAGCATCCTGAGGATGGCGGAGTTTGGTGAATTCCATAAATTGAAAGTGTCAAGAGAGGCTGGAAGTAACGGTAAGAGAAGCTGCCATTTAATTTAATAGAGACATCAGAGATTTAATAAAATCTCAGCTACTAAATACTGGAACTCATATAGTAGATCACATTGATTGCCACAGTGCCCAAGTCACATCTCACACCATGCATGCTGGTAATCTCAGAATAGAAGGTTCAGATATGTTCTAATGTGAACGCTTTGATGTTCACATTCAAAGATGATGGTATGGAGGAAAAGAAAGGCCCTAAGTCCAAGGGCACAAAACAACATGGCAAAATGAAGACAAAATACACCTCCTTGAAGATGCCAACAACATGCACATTATTAAATACCTGCTGTAGAAACTAAGTATTTTAATTTTTTAACTTTCATTTTTGAGAGCAAGACGTAAAGCATGAGTGAGGAGAAGGGCAGAGAGAGGAGGGACAAAGAATCTGAAGCAGGCTCCAGGCTCTGAACTGTCAGCACAGAGCCCAACACAGGGTTCGAACCATGAACCATGAGATCATAACCTGAGCCGAAGTTGGACGCTTAACTGACTGAGCCACCCAGGTGCCCCTGGAGGAACTAAATATTAACATGAAAAGATTTTTTACAAGTATGGTTGGAAATATGCATATGAATTATAGTTTTCAAGCGTCCTAAAGGAAAGATTATAAATAAGCCACAATTGTGTCTCGATTTAGTACAGTGAGAATATTTTATTCCCACTGGGAAAAAAATGCTGTCATTATATAACAAATACAGTTGACCCTCAAACAATAACAAGGACTGGGGGCACCAAACCTCCATGCAGTAAAACATCTATGAGTAACTTCTGACTCTCTCAAAATTTAACTACTAATCATCTACTGTGGACTGGAAGCCCTACCGATAACAAAGAGTAAATTAACACATTTTGTATGTGTTTTGTATTCTGTACTCTTACTATCAATAAGCTAGAAAAGAAAATGTTAAAATCATATGAAAAAGAAAATACATTTACAATACTGTACTGTATTCATCAAAAATTTTTCATATGTACAGGCCTTCCGAAAGAAGGAAGAAAAGTCTCAAATACACAACCTAAAGTTACACCTTAAGGAGCTGGAAAAGGAACAGAAAACAAAGCGCAAAAACAGCAGAAAAGGGGAAAAAATAAAGACTAGAACAGAAAACAATGATACTGAAATAAAAAAAAAGAAAAAAGAGAAAAAAGAAAACATCAACAAAAGGAGGAGCTGGTTCTTTGAAAGAATTAACACAACTGACAAACCTCTAGCCAGACTTCTCAAAAAGAAAAAAAAAAAAAAGAATAAAATTATGAATGAAAGAGAGATCACAACCAACATGGTAGAAATACAATTGTAAGAGATTACCAGCAACTGTATGCCACCAAATCGGCCAAATGGGAAGAAATGGACACATTCCTAGAAACATAATCTACCAAAACTGACATTGGAAGAAATAGAAAATTTGAACCAACCCATAACCAGTAAAGAAATTGAATCAGTAATCAAAAATCTCCCAACAGATAAGAGTTTTGGGCCAGATGGCTTACCTGGGAATTATAGACTTCTAAAAATTTTTTTAATGTTTTTACTTATTTTTGAGACAAAGAGAGAGCATGAAGCGGGGAGGGTCAGAGAGAGAGGAGACACAGAACTCGAAACAGGCTCCAGGCTCTGAGCTGTCAGCACAGAGCCCGACACGGGGCTCAAACTCATGGACTGTGAGAACATGACCTGAGCCGAAGTTGGACGCTTAACCGACTAAGCCACCCAGGCGCCCCTATAGCAGACTTTTAAATATGAGTTCTCAAACTGTTCCAAAAAATAGAAATGGAAGGAAAACTTCCAAACTCTTTCTATGAAGCCAGCATTACCTTGATTCCAAAACCAGACAAAGATCCCACTAAGAAAAAAAAGAGAACAGATTTCCCCGATGAACATGGATGCAAAAATTGTCAATGAGAGGCTAGCAAATTGAACCCAACAACATATAAAAAGAATCATTAACCACGATGAAGTGGGATTTATTCCTGGGCTGCAGGGCTGTTTCAATATCCATAAATCAATCCAGGTGATTGAAGGAACATACCTCAATCCAGGTATGTAGAAGGAACCTACCTCAATATTATATAAGCCATATACGAAAGACTCATAGCTAATATCACCCTTAACAGGGAAAAACGGAGTGCATTTCCCCTAAGGTCAGGAACATGACAGGGATGTCCACTCTCAACCACTGTTATTCAACATAGTATTGGAAGTCCCACCCCCAGCAATCAGACAACACAAAGAAATAAAAAGCATCTAGATTGGCAAGAAAGAAGTCAAACTTTCACTCTTCGCAGACAAGACAACATGATACTCTACATGGAAAACCTAAAAGGCTCCACCAAAAAACTGATAGAACTGATACATAAATTCAGCAAATTTGCAGGATATAAAATCAATGTACAGAAGGCTGTTGTATTTCTGTACACCAATAATGAAGCAGCAGCAAGAGAAATTAAGAATCAATACATTTACGATTGCATCAAAAACCAAAAGATACCTAGGAATGAACCTGAGGACTGAGATAAAAGATCTGTATGCTGAAAACTACAGAGAGCTTATGAAAGAAACCAAAGAAGACACAAATAGAAAAACATTCCATGCTCATGGACTGGAATAACAAATATGGTTAACATGTATATTTCACACATGTATACATTCAATGGAATCCCTATCAAAATAACACCAGCATTCTTCACAGATATAGAACAAAGAATCCTAAAATTTGTATGGAGCCACAAAAGACCCCAAATAGCCAAAGTAATGTTGAAAAAGAAAACCAAAGCTGGAGGCATCACATTTCTGCACTTCAAGCTCTAATAATCAAGACAATATGGTAGTGGCACAAAAACAGACACCCAGATCAATGAAACAGAGTAAATAATGCAGAAGTAGACCCACAACTATATGGTCAACTCATCTTTGACAAAGCAGGAAAGAATATACGATGGAAAAAAGACAGTCTCTTCAGTAAACGGTGTTAGGAAAACTGGACAGCAACATGAAAAATTAAATTGGACCACTTTCTTACACCATAGACAAAAATAAACTCAAAATGGGTGAAAGACCTAAATGTGAGACAGAAAACCATCACAATCCTACAGGAGAAAACAGGCAACAACCTCTTTAACCTCAGCTGCAGCAACTTCTTACTTGACAGGTCTCCAGAGGCAAGCGAAGCAAAAGCAAAAATGAACTATTGGGACCTCATCAAGATAAAAAGCTTCTGCATAGTGAAGGAAACAACAAAGCCAAAAGGCAACCAACAGGCTGGGAGAAGATCTTTGCAAACGAAATATGAGATTAAGGGCTAGTATCCAAAATCTATAAAGAACTTATCAAACAACACCCAGAAAACAATCCAGTGAAGAAGAGGACATGAATAGACATTTTTCCAAAGAGGACATTCAAATGGCTAACAGACATGTGAAAAAAAATGCCTAATATCACTCATCCTCAGGAAAATACAAATCAAAACCACAGTGAGATACAAACTTATACTTGTTGAATAGCTAAAATTAACAACTCGGGAAATAACACATGCTGGCAAGGATACAGACAAATGGGAACTCTCATATTGTTGGTGTGAATGCAAACTGGTGCAGCCACTCTGGAAAACAGTATGGAGGTTATCCAGAAAGTTAAAGACCACACTACTAGATATTTATCCAAAGATACAGAAGTACTGATTCATAGGGGCACATGCACCCCAATGTTTATAGCAACACTATCAGCAATAGCCAAATTATGGAAAGAGCCCAAAAGTCCTTTGACAGATGAATGGATAAAGAAGTGGTATGTGTGTGTGTATGAAATGAAATATTACTCAGCCATCAAAAAGAATAAAATTTTGCCATTTGCAATGAGAAGTCAGTCAGAGAAAGACAAATACCGTATGATTTCACTTGTGTGCAATTTAAGAAAAAAAAACGAACATAGGGAAGGGAAGGAAAAAAAAAGATAAAAACAGAGAGGGAGGCAAAACCTAAGAGACTCTTAAATGTAGAGAACAAACTGAAAGTTGCTGGAGGGTGGGGGAATGGGACATATGGGTGATGGATGGCATTAAGGGGGTCACTTGTGATGAATACTGGGAGTTATATGTAAGTAATGAATCGCTAAATTTTACTCCTGAACCAGTACTGCACTGTATGCTAACTTGAATTTAAATAAAATACTGCAAAGGAAAAAAAGAAAAAGAAAAATCTGCCTGTAAGTTGACCCATCAAATTTGTTCAAGGGTCAGGTATATATAAAATGTATATATTAGATTTATATGTATATATAAAACATAAAACACACATTTAAAAATACTTTCTGGTATGTTATACATAAGTTATATATAGTTTTTGCATTTCTGTCTTTGAGAGAGCAGATGTTTTTAAGTTATATAAGAGGTATTTTATGATATTTCAAATTCCTTGCTCCCTTTGAGAGATTTGTATTTTCATCCACAAAATCAGTTAATTTTAAGCCAACGTCATACACACACACACACACGCACGCACAAGCAAGGTAGGGGCAGAGAGAAGGAGAGAGAGAATCCTAAGCAGGCTGTGTGCTGTCAGCACAGAACCCAGCAAGGGGCTTGATTCCACGAACTGAGATCACGACTTGAGCTGAAATCAAGAGTCAGACCCTTAACCCACTGAGCCACCCAGGTGACCTGCAAACTTATTTTTTAAATTTAATTAAGTTTAATTTTCCCGACATTATTATTTAAATTCTAGTTAACATATAGTAGTATTGGTTTCAGGGGAATTTAGTGACTCATCACTTACATACAACACCCAGTGCGCATCCCAACAAGTGTCCCTCCTCAATGCCCATCCCCCGCCCACGTCCCCTTCAGGAACCCTTGGTTTGTTCTCGTTATTTAAGAGTCTCTTATGGTTTGCCTCTCTCTTCCCCTCACTTCCCCTATGTTCTTAAACCAATCACCTAAAATAGTACATTTAATCTCATTCCTTCCTTCCAATTGTTCCTCATTTTTATGTAGCTAAGAGCCTTTCAGTATCCACTACCCATCTTACATTCTTTTTGATCCAACTTGCTCTCCTCAATTACAATAGTTTCATTGTATATTTGTACTCACAGACTTTAGAAACTGTATGTCTAAATAACTTTAGATGTCTATCCTTATAATCGTTTTTCGGTTTATGAATATGGAGAATATAGAGAATCACAGAAGAAAAGCAACATTATAAGTGTAATGTTTAAAACTATTTTAATTGAAATCAAACTTATCTTTGTAATTGGCTCATATTAGATAAAAAGATAATTTTTAATAAAAATAAAAACTTTGGATATTTTGTATTCAATAATTGCATCAACCTGAGGGGAAAAGGTTAATGAGAGTCACGCTAGCATCTTTCCTATTTGCTAAACACGATTATCATTAAAAATAACGGAAGAAGATTTTAATGCATCAGGATGAACTGTATAGAAAATGTTTGATATATCAATTTTATTAGATAAGACAGTTGTAAAGATTTTAATGAGACCAAATCAATCTAATTATTAAAAAAAAAAAAAAAGGCAATGGGATTCTCTCCTGGTCCCTTGGTTGTGATGTGTGTGTGTATCCCTGTGATAGGTGATCAACCTTCCTCTATCAGACAGGGCTCAGGAGTGGAAGAAACAAATTAAATATGGAAAAGATGCGTTCTCGGTGTAGGCACTGAAGTTCATTCTCTCCAAACGATATCCTCAGTCCATTTCCATTTCTCTGCCTTCTGGGTTGCAGATCAGCATGGGAGTAATAGCTGTTGAAGAGGTCCCACCAGGAAGAGTCACTAAGCACTGTATCTACTATAAATTCCACTATTCTGAATGGGAAAATGCTTCACCTATAAACATGCTCTATCTGGGAGCATCCCACAGTACAGAAATCAGAATATTAAACTGAGAAGGAAAACCATCTGTTAAAAATACAAAACAGAGGGGCGCCTGGGTGGCGCAGTCAGTTAAGCGTCCGACTTCAGCCAGGTCACGATCTCGCGGTCCATGAGTTCGAGCCCCACGTCAGGCTCTGGGCTGACGGCTCAGAGCCTGGAGCCTGTTTCCAATTCTGTGTCTCCCTCTCTCTCTGCCCCTCCCCCGTTCATGCTCTGTCTCTCTCTGTCCCCAAAATAAACAAACGTTGAAAAAAAAATACAAAACAGAAAATTAGATACTTCAAATCTACTTACGTATTAGCTGTCCCTAGAGTCCTTCATACAGATTAAGAACCACCTCTTTCTGCTGCTTCATTATTGGTGTATAGAAATGCAACAGACTTCTGTATATTGATTTGGTATCCTGTGACTTCACTGAATTCACTTTTCAGTTCTAGTTTTTTGGTGGAGTCTTTAGTGTTTTCTACATATAGTATCAGGTCATCCACTAACAGTGAAAGTTTCATTTCTTCCTTGTCAATTTGGATGTCTTGTTTCTTTTTCTTGCCTGACCACTGTGGCTAGGACCTGTAGTACTATGTTGAGTAAAACTACTGAGTGGAATTCTTGCCTTTTCCTCATCTTAGGGGCAAAGTTCTTAGTTTTTCACCACTGAGTATGATGTTAGCTGTGGGTTTTTCATAGATGGCCTTTATTATGTTTAGGTACGTTGCCTCTAAACCTACTTTGTTGAAGGTTTTTACCACGAATCGATGTTGTACTTTGTCCAATGCCTCTTCTGCATCAACTGAAATGATCATATGGCTTTAATCCTTTCTCTTGTTGACTATAGGTGGGAATGCAGACTGGGGCAGCCACTGTGGAAACCAGTATGGCGGCTGATCAAAACATTAAAAATAGAATCATGTGATCTACTAATTCCAACACTGGGTGTTTACCCAAAGAAGACAAAAACACTAATTTGAAAAGATTTATGCACCTCCACCATGTTAATTACGGCATTATTTACAATAGCCAAGATATGGAAGCAACCCAAGTATTCATCCATAGATAAGTGGATAAAGACCACGTGGGGTGTGTGTGTGTGTGTGTGTGTGTATGTGTATATATATATATATATATATATATATATATATATATATATATATTCAGTCAGAAAAAAAAATCCTGCCATTTTCAACAACATGGATGGAGGATATTATGCTAAGTGAAATAAGTCAATCAGAGGAAGACAAATACATGATTTCACTCATATGTAGAATTTAAGAAACAAATGAAGAAACTAAAGAGACAAACCAAAAAGCAGACTTTTAACCCTAGAAAACAAACCAAAGGGCAGGTGGGCAGGGACATGGGTGAAACAGGGGAAGGGGATTAAGAGTACACTTATGGTGGGCACTGTGCAATGTATAGAATTGATGAATAATTACCTAAAACTAATAGAACACTGTATATTAGCTATATTGGAATAACTTACATAAATTTATTTAAAAAATCACCTCTTACCAGTCTCCTTAGTGATAATAGGGAACAACTATTCCCAGAAGATTAAGCTATACTTATATCTAATTTTCTATTAAACAAAAATCCTCCATTTCAGAGAACATTTGCAAAGCAAACCAATGTTGCTAGAGTTCTGTGGCTGTTTCTATAGGATAATACAGAGGTAAGCCAAATAGGAAAACATCAGTTCTCACTCTTTTGAACTTGTAGTCATGATTGGAAGTCATTTTACATGGAAAGCAGTATGTTTACTTTTTTTTTTTTTTTTTTTTTTTTACTATCAGCATCTTGAATGGGAGTCACAAAGCAATACAGATGGGGCCATAAAAAATCATCTAAGACAAAAACTGCTTAGCTTGAAGAAGCTAAAAGAGCCAATATATTTTAACGTTATAAGAATACTACAACTCAGGCATATTTCATTTTTCTGGGTAAAATCCAATATTCAATTTAAACATCTCTTAAAATGTTGCTCTTTTAGCTTTTTTCAAATCTCAATTTTAATATATGCGGATTGTGTACTATTCTCTGTCAATGACGATACACAAATTTCAAAGACACGTCATTTTGACATGGTGCTTGTACCAACCCTCATATTTTTCAGGAGCCAGAAAAATCACTGAACTAGGATAAAGCCATAACTTATGACTCACAGCAGAATTGTAACAGGAAAATAAGTTTCTTATTCAACACGTAGCAGAAAATCTGTGGGGGAGAAAATTCGGACCATGGGAACCATTTCCCAAGAAGGTTCCACTCTTTCCCCTCCAGTCCACTTTCTTCACAGTAGAGTATCCTACAAAGGGGTACACTGGGCCATGTCTCCCCTTGGCTTCAAATCCTGTAAACTGCCCCCCGTACCTGAGATAATCCAGACCCACTACCACGGCTGTCGAGGCTTTGGTCTTTGCATCGCCTGGGTCTTCTACCCATTTGTGACTTTCCGGCTCCTTCTCCTTGCCCATCAGTACCTCGACTTCCCAGTTCCTTTTCTACCTCAAGATTTTGCTCCCATTTCTTCCATGCTTGGAATTTCACTTTCCTCCCTTTGTGGGTACATCCATTTTCCCTTTCAGGACTTAGCTTAAATACTTTCTAAGAGATTTTTAACCTCTATAAAAAGTAGCTCTCATTATTTACTTTCAAATCCCTGTTTTTCTTATCACATTAACCACCTGTAATTAATCCATTTATTTATTTCTTATAAATCAGCTTCTCCCAGCAGTATATAAATACCTCAAAAGCAGGAAACACACCCATCTTGTTCACTGCTATGTCCCCAGCATATGGCTGGCACATAAGAAGTTCCTAACATTTTCCTAACTGTTCCATTCATTTAGGAGTATTTGTGAATGAAGAGTATATACGTATTAAAAACGGAATGAATTTCATCACCTAGAAAACTACTGTAACCTCTTATTTTCACTTACAAAATGCCATTGTTAATTTTACCCTACTTGTAATCCAACCCAGATTAGCTTTATATTTAGAGACTTTGGTTCTGAACTGGTTACATACTAATACAAAAGTTAGCTTTCAATGTCCTTCGAAGGAGGAATTAAATGCACACATGCACAGCCATAGGTATGCACAATTTTACTCACACCTGCTCTTCAGAGCATGTACCACAAAGTTGGAAATTACCCAGTGAATCTGAAATGGGTAGACCGTTAGTTTACATAATTCCACGTAAATAATACCAGAGACTTGTGGTCTGTGCAACTCAAATGCAATATAATGTAAGCTACGGCATTACGGTGCGTTAGAAGACTTGCCTTCCAGAGAAGGTGGCTTTAGGCGTGCATTCACACACTGTCGACTAAAAAATCAGTTCTGTTAGCTTTCACAATACATTCCCTAGTAACAGAAAATCTGCTAATCCATGCTGAAGTCCGCTTTGTTTTCCAAATATTCTGATTGGGCCGCTTCTCTGAATTGTTTTCCACCCCAAGAATGGAAAGGCGTCAAAGTAAGTTATTAAGTTTGAATCCACAAGCTTGGTAACAATGGCTGCTGTTAAAGCAGGCCGTGTTCCGAGGGAAGTTCTGGCATGGGGCTAGCTACTAAACCTTGGGTAACCTCGGTACAACGGTTGTATCTTATTTACTTATGTATCCTTCCTGTCACAGTGCTTGACGTTTAGTAGGGCTCCGTAAATGTTTACTGAAGACATTTAACCAAATGCATTAGCCACAGTAATCAGCATTCTTAATTTATTAAACAGATAATCTCACTTGACTGGATGTTATGAAATAGACTTTCCTGGAGAAACTGGGAGATTAGATTTCTGAAGATCAGTTATCGGGCAGACTGCAAAATTCCAGAGTCACAAAGGAAGACGCGGTTGAAGTATGTTCTAGATTATCACCTCGGATCCTCTTTTCTCTGTAGCAAAAAAGATGCTAGGGAGCACAAGTCAAAATCCAGGCTTTAGCCCCAACTATAGCTAATTCACTAAGCCCGTGAAATGAAAGATTGATGTCTACCAATATCGGTCCAATAGCAAAAAGGTACCATTCTGAAATGTTCTTTTCTGTAAGAACAGTCTGTTTTCAATATTTATGCACTCAATCTATTAGGTGACATCTGATGATAAAGCAATGAGTCTTACCACTCTACTAACAAAACGCTCCGCACAAGTGCAAAGGGCTGTTGTTTACAAGCTGTGAATCAGCACGCTATTCCAGGAGGCTGTAATACAGGGACTGCGGTGTGCCTTCTCTTCCCCGCAGTCCCTGTATTACAGCCTCCTTGAATAGCGTGCTGCTCCCTGATTCACAGCTTGTAAACAACAGCCCTTTGCACTTGTGCGGAGCGTTTTGTTAGTAGAGTGGACAAACTGAGGGTTGATGGGGGGTGGGAGGGAGGGGAGGGTGGGTGATGGGTACTGAGGAGGGCACCTTTTGGGATGAGCACTGGGTGTTGTATGGAAACCAGTTTGTCAATAAATTTCATATATATAAAAAAAATACAGGGACTGTGGATTTCATCTGCTGTGAGTCACTATTACGGCAAACTTTTGTATTAGTTGTCTTTTCATGTTGCTGCAGGGCAAGTGGCTAAAGGGACATTATTGTAAATAACCCATTAGTATAAAAAATCCATTTGTGCCACATCAAGTGAAACAAGAAAAAAGAATCAAAGGAAGATATTAACTTTGCTTTGCCAGCTAGCTACTTAACTCACCCATCCTAGAGGTTTTTTTCTGTTGTAGCCAAGCTAAGAAATGCCAGGTGAAGCCAGTGTTAAAGGGTATCAGTTTAAAAATAAGCAAAGCAAAGCAAAACAAAACAAAACAAAACGACAACAACAACGAAACATTTTATCAAACTAGAAAGAAAGAAATTGTACTGCTTAGGAGATCCTGGAACCTCAGGAAATGACAGCAGGCAGGTTGTCTCTAAGGACGAAGACAATACGGACTCATGACTCAGATGGCAGGCCTGTGATGGTCACAGTCCACCAAGTGACGCCTCCCATGGCCTCGGTTTTTTAAAAACAGGCAACATGTGAGTTTCCCATGAGGCTCTTTTGGCCGTAGCAAAGGAACATGAGCACATACGTTCTTTATCATGGAGTTTGAATTGTTCTAAGAAACCAGAATGCAGGGGCGCCTGGGTGGCGCAGTCGGTTAAGCATCCGACTTCAGCCAGGTCACGATCTCGCGGTCCGTGAGTTCGAGCCCCGCGTCGGGCTCTGGGCTGATGGCTCGAAGCCTGGAGCCTGTTTCCGATTCTGTGTCTCCCTCTCTCTCTGCCCCTCCCCCGTTCATGCTCTGTCTCTCTCTGTCCCAAAAATAGATAAACGTTGAAAAAAAAAATTAAAAAAAAAAAAAAAAAAACAGGCAACACGTGAGTTTCCCATGAGGCTCTTTTGGCCGTAGCAAAGGAACATGAGCACATACGTTCTTTATCATGGAGTTTGAATTGTTCTAAGAAACCAGAATGCAGGGGCGCCTGGGTGGCGCAGTCGGTTAAGCATCCGACTTCAGCCAGGTCACGATCTCGCGGTCCGTGAGTTCGAGCCCCGCGTCGGGCTCTGGGCTGATGGCTCGGAGCCTGGAGCCTGTTTCCGATTCTGTGTCTCCCTCTCTCTCTGCCCCTCCCCCGTTCATGCTCTGTCTCTCTCTGTCCCAAAAATAGATAAACGTTGAAAAAAAAATTTAAAAAAAAAAAACAAAAAAACAGGCAACATGTGAGTTTCCCATGAGGCTCTTTTGGCCGTAGCAAAGGAACATGAGCACATACGTTCTTTATCATGGAGTTTGAATTGTTCTAAGAAACCAGAATGCAGATGATTCAAAGTTGTATTAGGAGCCCCTTATGCTGCAAGTCATAGAGAACTGCACTCCCGCACCTAAGAGCTAGGTTTCTTACATTCATGATCACTATTTTTCAGGTGAAAACAGCAGAACGGGAAGATGGAAGTATCCAAGTTCATAAAACAAAGGACAATTACAAATTATTCATACAAATAAAAAAATAGTCCAACATGTTTATTGAATACTGACCAGTAGCTGAGAGCGCATCAGAGAACAAGAGAAAAAATTCCTGTCCTCAAATTTATTTTTTAATGTTTCTTTTTGAGCGAGCAAGCAAGAGAGAGAGAGAGAGAGAGAGAGAGAGAGAGAGAGAGAGAGAACATAAGCAGGGGAGGGGCACAGAGAGAGGAAGACACAGAATCCAAAGCAGGCTCCAGGCTCTGAGCTGTCAGCACAGAGCTGGACATGGGGCTCAAACCCACGAACTGTGAGATCATGACCTGAGCTGAAGTCGGACACTTAACCACTGAGCCACCCAGACGCCAAAAACTTCCTGTCCTCACAGAACTTCACCTCAGCCCGTGGACCATCACTGATTTTGGATTTCCTGAACACAGCCCTGCACCTGCAGAGGCCCCTTCTTTACTGCAGGGAATTAACAAAAATAAGGTTTTTGCCTTTTTTTTTTTTAAAGAAATTCAAAATTCCAATAAAACCTTTGCTTAGAAAACTATTTTAAGATGAAACTATGGAGAACTGACATCTTAATAGATGATTTTGTCAAAAGGTTTCCCTGCGGGGTACCAGAACAAATGTTTAAAACCTAGAACAGTCAGAATACAAGCTTCTGGGCTTTAAGGTTTGAAGTTGACCCTGTTGCTGTCCAGCATGTGGAGCAATTCATCTTTGAATTAATGGGCAGACACAAACTTCCAAATGGGTTTTGAGTAAGTTGTAAATGCATTTCTCTTCACATGTATCTGTAGGTTATATATTGTATGCTGATTTATTACCTTGTACATGCTGATGTAAAATGTCATATTGGAAAGCTACTGCATTATATGGGAAAGTGAAATGTTTGGAATCATTTACAATGGCTAATTAAATTTTAGGAACCGGATAAAATTACTGGACCAATTATGTTGAAAAATATATCATATAATTGAGTTAGAGTAACATAAAATACACATACCCATAGAATACACCACATCTGTATTATGTAGAGGAAAACAGCTTTCTATATCGGATACAGACAGTGGGGGAGCAGGGACGGGGGGGAGGGGGGGAGAAGGGGAGTCGCAGCCACTTGTGCCCATTTTTCACAATATACCTGTGCAGCTGGTGACCACCCTTCCCCTTGCCTGAACTCGTTTCCAGTCACAGGCAATTAAACACTCTGTGTCAAGCATTATGCTAAATACACAGTGTGTAGTTAGGTTATCCTTAAACATTTTCATAAAGTAGGAACATCATCTTCCTGTCAGAGTAGAAAAATTGAGGCTTACTGAATTTAGAGGGTTAATGATGCAAAACCAGTTAATGGCAGATATAGAGTTGAACCCAGGTTCATCCTGTCTCCAAATCCTATGCTCTTAACCACCTAACTATAGAGAGGACTCAACAGCTTGATATTCTAATAGCTCACCCTAGGAGACCCCTCTTCCTGGAACGTT
The DNA here is from genome assembly GCF_022079265.1 of Lynx rufus. Taxonomy (NCBI): domain Eukaryota; kingdom Metazoa; phylum Chordata; class Mammalia; order Carnivora; family Felidae; genus Lynx; species Lynx rufus. The sequence goes on along the minus strand of NW_025814840.1, from coordinate 2,385,915 downwards.
ACAGATTACAGCTTCCTTTCCTTTTACACGTTTTTCTCTATTATAGACCTAATTCAATGTTTATCATGGGAGAGAGGATATCAAACCAGAAGGAGAAAATAGCAGTTGGCAAAGGGAAATAACGGATACAGAAGCAGGGTTCTCCAGAATCTCTGGCCCTCATGGAGATGTGAGAAAATTCCAGGTCACCAATTCTTGGCTTAACAGACTTGGTAACTATTTCTTTTTGTCCCTCATTTCCTGGCATTGCCACCAAGGCTCTCATCATTGTGTATATCCCAGGGAGGTCTACAGAAGGAGAAAATCCCAACTACCTGTAGGTGTCTATATTTCAGGCCAGTGTAGACCACTGCCAATGGCTTAAGAACTCCATGTTGCATTTCTTACAAACTAAATAAAGCACAGCAAAGGGAATCTAACTGTGCCTCATGTGCTCTTTTTCTCTGAAATAGCTCGGTTATGTTTTTCCACACTCAAGTTTGAGTTTCTATAATGTAGCTTTTGAAAATTATCTACATAAAACATGGAAGAGACATTTCATCTTATTAAAAACACACTTTTAAAAAATATTTTGCTCGATGACATTCCAAATAAAATTACTGCATGGTCAAAAATTGTTTTCTCAATGAATTAAAATAATTGGCTACTATATAAAGAATCATGCAAACTTCCATGATAAATACCTGGTGTTCAAGATATGTGTGTTTATAAAATTGATGTACCTTGTATTTTAGCCATCTATAACCAGGGCGGCTATAATTTGTCTTGTATTTAAAGATCAGAAAGAAATAGTAACTCTGAGACTAATAATCTTGTGAACCTAACACATGTGCATAGTTACTTGTCACGTACATGTTGTCATTTCTTCCTATAGTAGATACTATCTGATGATATATCACGTTAAACCTGAATTTCTACAGACAGCGTAGCCACAACTAGGAATTTGCTATTTTTTTCTTAGACTATGTTATATTTTTTTTAATGTTTACTTACTTCGGAGACAGAGACAGAGCATGAGTGGGGGAGGGGCAGAGAGAGAGGGAGACACAGAATCAGAAGCAAGCTCCAGACTCTGAGCTGTCAGCACAGAACCCAATGTAGGGCTCAAACTCACAAACCACAAGATCGTGACCTGAGCCGAAGTGAGACACTTAACCGACTGAGCCACCCAGGCGCCCCCAAAAGATACTAGCTACTAATTCAAAGGCTGTAGAAGAGAAAGTCTTATTTAAAAATATGTTCAAAGATGTAAGTGATGGGTCAAGGTCATCTGGGTACACAATGGGCTCTCTACTCTCCCAGGTTCCCCCTTTTGCCTCCAGCCAGAGATTTTGGGCTGCTTCTGTGTCTCTTTATTTGTCCCATTCTGCCCCCAAACAGCCTGCACGTTCCTAAACCTGGCCGGTAATGTCGCTTGTCGCCCCACAGCCCTATGCGTAGGTAAAGAGGCATTTTACATGGAGCACCTCTTGGTAGTTATGAACTCTGCAGTATTTCTATGGAAATACCAAATGATTCTAATCAACAGGAGTCTCACAGAAGTTAGATCTAAAAGTGCTTTCTGTAAATAGCATGCCCTCCAAGGATCTTTCTGGTCTTGGTCTATTTGCAATTACTTAAGAATAAGTAGAGCACGTATGGACAGGAACATGAACTATAAAATGATAACGTTGGCTCAGAGGATTCACAAAACTTTAGAACTAAGTACCAGTTAGAGTCTCTGTTCTCAACCCCGTCGGGATTACTTGCTTAGTAAACTTACATCTTGGCACAATTAAGAAAGAAGTGAGGATCTCATAGGTTGTTGTTAATCTAGATCAGAATACTGTAAGTGGCACACATCTTAACATTTATAAATAAAATCTCTAGAATTGCCAGATTCCAGTTGCTAATGTTTTTGGAGAATGTTGAATTTTAACATCAACTGCAGAACGTTAAGAACATTCATCAATGTTTACTGCTTCCTGTTAACCCTTTAGAAAACTCTATCACCCATGAACTTCCTACAGCCCTTTTTTGAGTCCCCTTGTACGTCCTGTCTTTGTTTTGGGACCTACATGCATGAAGGCAAAATGTATGGAGGAGCGAAGAGCACGCTTGGAAGTCAGACAGCCAAGGGGCAGTAACATGTTCTTTGTAATGCTGTTTTACATTTGAAAATGAGAAAATGTATGCATTAAATTTCTAAGCATGTTGCCTGCAATGCAGTTAATACTCAAATTAGTGGCTAATATTGTTCTGATTATTCTTATCATTCTCATACTGAACTTTATCCCCCCAAGCGCTAGAAGTTCTAAATTCCACGAGTTTCTAAGTCTTAATATTTCGAAACAGAATTGATCTTTACTCATATAAAACCGGCTCTTTCCCCAAACTGGCCCAGATTAGCTCAAGACACCTACACCGGCTTTCACACTCAACATCTCAGAGATAGGCTGTACTACCTGGAGGCGGGGTACTCAGTAGACGGGGGTCCTCAGCAGGTGGGATGGGAGGGAACAGAGTCGTCACTCCACCATCTGAAAAGGAGCAAGCACCTCAGGCACTGGCTGGGATTAAGTATGTCAATATATGTAAAATGTTTAGCCTTCCTAGCCACAAAGCAATGATTCAAGAGTGTTGACAAATACCATTACTACACTATTCCTGTCTTTTTAAATTCTCCAAGTCTGCTGTGTTTTCCCTCAGGCCTATTCTACACTCACTCCTGTATTCATAAACACATCCAAAGAAAATCTAGATTTTAAAAGGTTATTTTGGTATTAGAAATTCTAATTTTCAAGTAAGTCTTTGGAATAGAAATTCATCACAGTAACTTTGCATTTTAGTTCAGCTATTTTTTTTTTCCTTTAACCACACTTTTCCTATATCAAATAAATGTAGAGGTCTTGTGGGGCCTTACAGGCATTTTTCCCCTACGGGAACAGTTTTCTTATGTATATTAAAAACTTACCCTCTTAATTATTTTAACAAATCCAGGATATGGAACAGAGATTCAGTATTGGTTTTTCTCTGCTCAAGATTATTTATCAGTGGAGCTTTAAGGAAAAATGCTTTAATCAATAATGCACTTTTTAAAAGTTTTCAATAATTTCAGCTAGAAGCTCTTCAAAAGTTATGTTGTTTAGCTCCAATGCAGGAACCTGGGCAAACTGTTGGGAAGACCATTTCTCCTACTATAGTCACCCAGAAAGGTTCTTAAGACACAGCAATAAAAATTGTTTTCATATGCAAAGTCCAGTTTAACTGAGAAAAAAGAAGAGAAAATTCTCAGGTGACTAAAGTGAAAAAAAAAATGATCAAAGACACATCCTTGTACTTGGACGAATGCCCAAGAGATGGTCCCCAGTACCCAAGAAGAAAGTGAGAGATGTTTTCTGGATTACAAAAAGCGAAGTCACTAGGATTAGGCGTGAGACTAGTAAAACCTTCGGTTAAAATAAGACAGGGTGGGGGGTCTGATTCCTCGGCTGTGGGCAGTAGTAAGAAATAATTGTCATCTGTATAAAGACTTGAGTGAGGAATCAGAAGCACTGACCTGTGGCATGTACAGATATAGGGAAGTTACGGGAGTTTCAAATTGAGAACATAAAATCACAATTGGACAAGGACAATTGAATTCCTCTGGCACTGATGGAGCAAAATAAAAACCATTCTGCTGAAACACTTTTATAATATAGTCATTCATCTACCACAGGAAGAAATTTGCCCCTTGAAAAAAGGCAAGTTGACAATTAAAACATATGGGGGGTAGAGCGTATGAAGGAATATCAATGAGCTCAGACTTTAGAAGAAATAACATCTTCATAACCAGAAGTAAAATAATCTGAGACAATACATTAAATATTTAAAAAATAAGCAGAGAGATAAAATTAGGCATAAATGACTTCTGTCAAAGAGCAGATTAGACGAAGCTGAAGAGAAAAGAGCAAACTGGGAGACAGAAATGAGGAAATTACCTGGAATCCTATGCAGAAAATATGGAAAACACGAAAACAAAGAGGCACAGAAAAGGCAAAATTAGAAGACCCTAAAATAGAAAACAGAGAACCAAGAGAGAAAATATTTGAAAGTGTGGTATTTGGCAAAACTGCTTAAATAAACACATGATTTTCCAGACGGGAGACACGGAGCCCTGGTGAAGGCCAGTAAAAGAAAAATCTGTAAGTAGATAGATTTTGGTGAGGCCGCCACAAGACGACTTGAAGAAAGCGGGTACCTGTACATCTAAGAGAGGAAAAGGGTTTCCCCCCAAGACAGGTTATGTAACCGCACCCTGACCATCACATACGTGTCACGGTGGCTTTCTTATTTTTAGTGTGGTCTGAGAATCTGTATGACGAAAATCTAATTTGCAGTAGTTAGGACTCATTCTGCCCACATGCACCTTGCAAAAAAAGGATCACAATTCCTCTCTGGAGTGTTACATTTTCAACTCTGGCATCAGAGGATTCACCAAAAGTGAAGTCCAAAGAAAAAATAATTAGGGTAAACAAGGAAGAACCATAATAAAAACATTAAAAAAAAATCAGACCTCAATGGATTCCAGACACTAGAACTATAAAACATGTAATTAAAAATATTTAATATATATACAAGTATATATACACACAGATACATAAAATCTCAACATCAACAGAAAGTAAGAGATTCCAAAAGAGTTCCAAATGGAAAATCAAAACTTATGAGACTAAAAGATATAATACAATTAAATTTGATAAATGGTTTAAATGGCAGATTTTAATTAAAAGAACTCTTACTGGAGAATAAATCTGAAGATACCATTTGGAGATAGAAAATATGACAGATATAAAGACATTTCCAATAGAACGAGGAAATCTAACATATTCCTAATGGAGATTCAGAAAGACACAGTACAGATATTAGAAAGAATGATGAAGAGGTAATGGGAATCAAATTCCAGAAGTTTTGGAAGACCCAACACTTAGATCTAGACAGCCCAAGAAAATTCTGTCAGGGTAAATTAAAGGACATTTTTTCAACAAATGGTGTTGGATTAGTTGTACACCCACAGGTTTAACTAATCGTATCTAGACACAGACCTTCCACCATTCGCAAAAATTAACTTGAAATGCATCATAGTCCTAACTGCAAAATGCACAACAAAAAGAAAGGATAAAGAAGAAAGAAGATTCTGAGGACTTCATTACAAATCTGTTAAAGAACTTCTAAGCAAATGTTTGCCAAAATGAATTGAAAATTTTAAATGAACAAGTCAAATGCCTGGAAATGAAAATCCAAACAGACAAAAAATATCTGAATAGTTCCGTAACTACTGAATCAAGTAATTAGAAATCCTGTCCCCCAAACTACTTTGAATGAAGCCCATATATTAATGTGTTAATTAAAGCAAATAATTAATGAAAAAGTATACTAACCTTACACAAGTTTTTCAGCATAAACGAAAAAGGGAACACTTCTAGCCTTAGGTCAGTGTAACCTTGATTTCAAAAAGCCAATGAGGAAATCAGGTGTTTTCCATCAACCTTTCTTGTGAATACTGATGCAAAAACTATAAACAAACCAGTTCCAATTATAGCAAATCAGTTTCACTCAGGTGTTTTTAGAATGCATAATAGTTGTTAACCAAGTTGGATGTATTCAGAAGTACAAATTCAATTTAGGATTTTAAGATTGATATTTTCACCATAATGACAATGGGACCTATTACCAATGAATAGATTTAGGATAAAATAGGTTTTAAAAAATTTTTTATTATGTTTATTCATTTTTGAAAGAGACAGAGCACAAGCAGGGGTGGGGCAGAGAGGGCAGGGGGTACACAGAATCTGAAGCAGGCTCCAGGCTCTGAGCTGTCAGCACAGAGCCTGATGCAGGGTTCGAACTCATGAACCATGAGATCATGGCTTGAGCCGAAGTCGGAGGCTCAACTGACTCAGCCACCCAGGTGCCCCATAGGATAAAATATTTTATACAGTTCATCATCCATTGCTAATTTACATTTAAAAATCTGACAAACTAAATATAGCAAGAAACACATTTAATCTCACACAGGTATTTGCAAAATTACCAAGAGAAACACTGCATATTATAGGAACATATTGGATAATTCAACTTTGAGTTTAGGGATGAGAAAAATCCCTGTTATTACTTTTATCGAACATTGGGGAATACTGTTGTGTGAAGAAGGGAATTTAAAAATGTAAAATTGGTGAAAAAAAAGAAAATTATTAGTTGTAGTTTTATGTAATCTGTTGGTACATATAAAAATCCAATACAACCTCTAGAAAATTTAGTGAAATTAGCAAGTTTGTCATAGCAATGCACAAAAATTAACTGCAGTTCTATACACAAGCCATATGTGATAAAAAGCAAAATAAATAAAACTTTATTATAGAATAGTAAATATCAAATATGTAAGAACAGTTCTGATAAAGATGATAATTGCCCATGACCTAGTTTTCTCTTTGGAAATCTGAGAATCTTTATGGAAAAAAGCTAAGGGAGGCCTAAATAAAAGATCTGTCAAGTTCATGTATTTGAAAAATGCAGTATTAGGACATGATACAGTGACAGCTAGAGTCCAGAAAATTTAAAACCCTCAAAACAACTCTTAGTGGAAACAAACTGATACTAAAATTTACATAAAAATTCAATGAGTGAATAGCAGCCAAGAAACCCTTTAAGAAGAAAAATCCAGGGTGGGGGGGGCACCTGGGTGGCGCAGTTGGTTAAGCATCCGACTTTGGCTCAGGTCATGATCTCACACTTTGTGAGTTCAAGCCCCATATCAGGCTCTGTGCTGACAGCTCAGAGTCTGGAGCCTTCGGATTCTGTGTCTCCCTCTCTCTCTTCCTCTCCCCCACTCATGCTCTCTCTCTCAAAAAATAAACATTAAAAAAATAAAAACAGGGGTGCCTGGGTGGCTCAATCGTTTCGGGGTCCAACTCGATTTCAAAAGCTCAGATCACGATCTCACGGTTTGTGGGTTCGAGCCCTGAGTCAGCCTCTGTGTTAACAGCATGGATGCCTGGAGTCCCCAAGACCCTTTCATGGGACCGGAGAGCTCAACTCTATTCCATGTATTGCTAGTACATTGTTTGCCATTTTCACTGTCATATATGTAAAAAAAGAAAACAAAACATCATGCCTAAAATTATGCACATAAATCAACTGCAGATAAATTGTAGATTTGAATGTGAAGGGCAGAGCAACAAAACTTTTCTAAGTTGTACTAAGATAATATATTTTTGATCTCAGGGCAGGGAAAGAATTTTTAAACAGTTCAAGAAAAAGTACTAACCATAAAGTATTAACATTAAACTTAAGAATCCCATTCTTCAAAAGATATCATTAAGAGAGTTGAAAAGAAAGTCACAAAGTTAAAAAGTAAGATCTCTAATGCATGTAACCAGCATAAATCTTGCTTCAAGTGTGTATTTAAAATTCTTAAAGTCAATAACAAGGTAATAGAAAATGGGCAAGCTAACTGAAAAAGCACATCAACCTACAATGGTGGAATATTCAATACATACATGAAAAATGCTAACAATAGCCAAGGAGTAAAATCAAAACCATAATTAAACATCACTACACACACACCAGAAGATCTAAAATTGGTTAATATCCAGTGTGACAATTGTATGGAACATCTAAAAAGTTTCATTTGCTTCCTCTGGAGGTTTTAAATTATTGCAACCACTCCAGAAAAAGATCATTATCCAGGCAAGCTGGATGTGTGTGCTGTCCGTGACCCAGTAATTCTACTCCAAATTGTGTGCCTATGTGTCTGTTACGTATCCAACAGAAATGTGTGCTCATGTGCATCAAGAAAAATATTTAAGAATGGGCATGACAGGTTAATTTATAATAACTTCAAGAGGAAACAACCCAAATGTCGATCAAAAGTACAGTTGTGATGTATTCATACAATTGAAAGATAATTAAGAACACACATTTCTTCAACTTACAACAAGGATAAATATCACACATATATGGCCGTGAAAGAAAATGCAGACACAAAACATTCTATGTGATTTCTGGAAAATCAAGAACATAAAGAGAAAAAAGAAGCCATACTCTTTAAGAATGCATCGTTTGTCGGGGCGCCTGGGTGGCGCAGTCGGTTAAGCGTCCGACTTCAGCCAGGTCACGATCTCGTGATCCGTGAGTTCGAGCCCCGCGTCGGGCTCTGGGCTGATGGCTCAGAGCCTGGAGCCTGTTTCCGATTCTGTGTCTCCCTCTCTCTCTGCCCCTCCCCCGTTCATGCTCTGTCTCTCTCTGTCCCAAAAATAAATAAATGTTAAAAAAAAAATAAAAAATAAAAAAATAAAAAAAAGAATGCATCGTTTGTCATGGGAAACACCCATACAAAGAAGGCATCTCCATAGAATTCCAGAAACTACTTTGTTGCCTGGAAAAGATAAGGAGTGCCAAGAAGCAGGCACCCTGGTGCTTTCCCATGGAATGCTGTTATTCCCGAGCTATTCTGTGATAAGGCACCGACTTGGAAATACTGGGGTTGTGCATATTTACACACATGCTACATATTTAAAAAGAGGAAATGGATAAAAATAAAAGGTTACTATTATTTAATGTAGCAAGAACTGTTACTTAATTTTAAGTTAAATTTAATTGTATCCACTAAACCAAAGCAGGAGCTTAATAGTCAACTTTTCTCACGTCAATAGCTTTACTCCGTAATAATTTTAGGGATTTCTAAAAATAACAACACACACACACACAAAACTTAACTAAAGTGGTGATTGCTGTTTTATCTGATACTTGGCCTCAAGACTGACACAAAGTAATGACTGGTAGTAATGTTTCCTAAGAGGAAACTTTACCACCTTTTATTACATTTCTGTCAAACACGTTTTACGCTCAGAGATCACAGTGATATGGGATTAAACAGGGCAGGTCTAGGGGCACCTGGGTGGCGCAGTCGGTTAAGCGTCCGACTTCAGCCAGGTCACGATCTCGCGGTCTGTGAGTTCGAGCCCCGCGTCAGGCTCTGGGCTGATGGCTCAGAGCCTGGAGCCTGTTTCCGATTCTGTGTCTCCCTCTCTCTCTGCCCCTCCCCCGTTCATGCTCTGTCTCTCTCTGTCCCAAAAATAAATAAACGTTGTAAACAGGGCAGGTCTAAATCTCACAGATCAACGGTTTTCCTTTTGAGTTCAAGATACTGTCTGAGAATAGTTTACATGGAAGGATGTATGAGGAAGAGCGGAGAGACGGAATGGACGATAAACGTGTGGTAGAAGGGGATACGGACAGAGCTAACGAAGAGCTTCTCGGTCTTCGTGGTCTTGGTCAAGGCTAGCGTGTAGAGCACGTGGCTGCAGGAGCTGGTGCAACCAGGGCTGAGGAAGCAGGAATCGAAGCCTCATTGATAAACTGTGTTCCCCAAACACTGTGGAGAAACAGTGGGGGGATCCTGTTGAGACAATAGTAATCAGGGGTCTCCAGAACCCCTTCAAATGAGGCAGAACTGTAAGACCCATGTCTATAAGACTGTGTGTGTGTGTGTGTAGATAGATGGGTGTAAATGCATACATACACATACACGTTTTATAGTATATATAGTATAAAACTACATAGTTCCCTACATAGAGAAAATATTAAGGAAATCTAGCTAAATATGTAATGATTCCAAAGCATAATTGGTGGCAAGAGTTTGTGATACACTAATATACATAATACATTTTATTCAACCAACAAATATTGACCAAGAATTTTCCATGAGTAAGTCATTTCAGTGGATTCCAGAAACAAAGTTAAATAATACATGGTCTCTGGACACAAGAACCATTTGGCAGAGGAGACGTGTAAAACAATTGTGGCAGAGAATAGTTCCTAAAACGTGGTATGGAGCTACCTGGGGTCCTCAAGACCCTTTCATGGGACCTGAAAAAAATACCTATTCGGTTTACCATCAGTGCATCGTCTGCCACTTACACTGTCATAGTCTCACGAGAACCATGGGGTTTTCCAAGGTGCACTGATGTCTAGGGGGATGTGTTTTTGTGTGTTCTCATGTTTAAGACTACTTCTCAGGGCAATGTCTCTTTGGGGTCCTGATACTTTTAAGAGTGTAAAGGGATACTGCAACAAAAAATGGCTGCACAGACTGGTAACACTATGAAAAAATGACAAAGTGTTTGGGGAAATAGGGGGAAAATTCTGAAACAAACTCAGGGACCAAGGGTCAAGGGGCATCAAGATGAGGGACTTCTAAATTAGACCAGGGTTATCCCTGAAAACTTACTTTGGCTCATTCAGCCTTATCATCACCCAAAGACATAGGAACCTACAGGGAAGGTAAAGGTCTCAAAAGAAGGGAGGGATTTATAGGTAAAGACAGGATACCACCATAATATAGTTTTTAAGAATACAGATTAAATGGCAAATATGGACTAATGGTGGAGATTTTTCACTACAAGGTCACCAAGAATTAGTTGCAATTTTTTCCTTTTTAATGTTACTTATTTTTAAGAGAGAGAGAGCAAGCAAGCACAAGCAAGGGGGAAGAGGGAGGGCAGAGAGGGAGACACAGAATCGGAAGCAGGCTCCAGGCTCTGAGCTGTCAGCACAGAGTCCCATGCGGGGCTCAAACTCCCAAACCAGGAGATCGTGACCTGAGCCAAAGTTGGTGCTTAACAAACTGAGCCACCCAGGTGCCCCAGTTGTACGTTTAATAACTGCTTTTAATAATTGAGTCAAAACATCTTACTTCATACGCTATCTAGTTACCCAAAGTTTTCATACATGATCCCAAGTTCTTCAGGTTTTTAAATGGCTCCAATCTTTTGCCCAAGAAAAAAAATTCCTGTCTCCTGAACATTTGACATTACAAGAGATGGTGCTGATGGAAGCACACGTACGTATAAAGGCAACTGAACAAACAGAAGCATCATTGTTAGTAAGAAACTGCCATCACAGTGTTCTGTATACCGTAGAAGAGATTTCAGATTCACTGGCAGCGATTATTTTTCTCTCTTCCCAAAGAAGAAAATGTTCTTTTTAATTGCCTTCCACGGTTTTTACAGGCATTTCCATTACAGAGTATAAATACCCAGGGCTGTCAAGTGCTCATACATTATTTGCAAATTATAGCTGTTATTTTAAACACAAATTAAGTAATCCCATGTATTCTATATGACAGGTTTACAATTGTTCACTGAGAATAATCACATAGGCCCTTTATAAAGATCGCCCATGTGTGACTCATCATATCATTACAGTGTTCATGTAAAACGAACACCAGAGAAGTTTAGCTTTTTGTTCCTGATGCCAAAGGATTCTGTGTTATGAATGAACATAAGTGAGGTTGGCTGATGTTCCTTTTTTTTTCTTTTTCTCTTTCTTAATACAGTTGGTGCACAGCATTACATGAGTAGATGTGCAACGTGATGACTGGACACTCTTTACGTGATGCTGTGCTCACCGTACCTGTAGCTGCCATCTGTCACCACATGACACCATCACGGTACCATTGACTGTATTCCCTGTGCTGAGCCTTTCATTCCGGGGACTGACTCCTTCCATAACTGGATGTCTTTGTCTCCCTTTCCCCTTCACACCCATTTTTGCTCATCTCCTCACCCACTCCTCTCTGGCAACCATCAGTTTGTTATCTCTATTTATAGATCTGATTCTGTTCTTATTCATTTGCTCTGCATTTTAGATTCAACCTACGAGTGAAATCGTATGGCATTTGTCTTTTTCAGTCGGACTTCATTAGCATAATGGTCTCTCGGTCCATCCATGTTGTCGCAAGTGGGAAGACTGCATTTTTTTTCTGATTAAGTGATATTTTATTGTGTGTGCATACACAAACACACAGCCCACACCTTCTTTACCCTTCACCTATTGATGGACACCTGGGCTGTTTCTGTATCTTGGCTGATGTAAATAATGCTGTAATAAACAGAGGGATGCATGTAACTTCAAATTCATGTCTTTGTTCTCTTTTGGTACAGAGCAGGTAGTGGAATTATCGGATCATACAGTAATTCTATTTTTAATTTTTTATAAACTGACATACCGTTGTCCACGGCACCTGCACACTCTATGTGGACGCAGGAAATTCTGAAAGAAAAAAGCATCGCCACCGTACTACCTGTGTCATTTAGTGTAGTTACTCCTGACGTTTTGCACATACCATTTAAGAAATTCTCTTCTCCAGAGGAAAACCGTGCTAACAACCAGAATTCATTGCTCTTTCATCTCTCTTCCCCACAGATATTTCTAGAACTCCTCTTTCTAGAAACAAAGCACAATTGCTGTCACCATCCGAATAGTGTGCATTCCGCAAGACCTAGATGACGAAATTCAGATTTATAATTTTTCAAACCAATCAGTTGTGCTGTAGGTGACGGGTGCCATGAGACTATTTCAGCAACTGTCACCTTTATAGATACTTCACATCAACTTTTATCCTGTCAGAATCGTTATTCGTATATTTAATGTTTCAGAAGTTGCTATAGTTTTTTTACAATAACTTTTTTTAAAGAAAGGAAAGTCCTATGTACTAATTCCAAGGTTTAGATACTTCCCATTGAGAGTCTCTTGCAAACCTACAGCGAGCAGCTTTGAGACACCCGAGAGTTTCCACAAGGTGGTTGGAGGAGGTTCCACGAAGGTGTACTTCTGTGCACAAGGACACCCTGTGATACAGAACACAGGCCTGTGGCCGTCACGGGGGAATTAGCGGGACTTGGCCCTAGAGAGAAATGGGGGCTGTGTCACTACCACCGTTGTGCTACTTGCGTGGCACCTGAAAGACTGACCTGTTAGGGGCAAAGCGGCCCCTTGACAAACAGTGGGAACCCCTGACTTGGAAGTCTGAAGGTAATGGGACCTAAGAGATGGAATAACGCACACCCGTGTCATCAATAGCACACAACTCAGTGCAACTTGTACAGCAAACCCCGCAGCATCCCACGAAAATGAGAGAACGACCAAAAGAAAAGAGACGCAGGGGGCTCACCGCAAACCTGGCTGCCATTTGCAGTCACGTGGAGGGAGCCTTCAGAAGTCTGCCATGTAAGAACACAACCAAGGGACATGATCGAGGTCTTTCTCCGCAGGAGTCTCAATAATTTTGAAGAGTAATAATGCATTACACATCACAGGGGAGACTGGATTTTTTTATTCTCACCAAGGCTTTGACCAGAAAGATAACAAAAGTGGTGGAGAGATGCATCTTTTTTTTCAAAATTAAATCTGATTCTGTTGCAATTCATTAAACATTTTCTAGGTCTTACATATTAGGACAGATAATGGACAGTTGATACTACTGAAGACTCAAGGCAAAAGCTAGGTATCAGGGAAAACTGCCTGATTCGAGAGGCCCCCATTGGCCAAAGATGAGACAATCTGTGCATCAGTAACAATAATGCTATAGCAGGTGAAGGCAGGAGGCATGACTTCAGGCTGACACGAAAACATGTCTTGGTGCTCACATGTGGAGGATTCTAGAGAGCTGAAGCATTAATCACGAAAATAATGTAGGTAAAGGATAAAACATCCTGTTTTGCCTTGAGATAAAATGTATCCTGAGATAATCGTTGATGAGAAAAAAATCATTTCTTGAAAAAAAAAGTGTTCTTGCTAATAAAGAAGGGATAAGAAAATTAGATGAAATTAGACCAAATTTAATCCATAATGAAATAAAACAGTAAGGAATGTCACGCAAAAAAGTGGAACTTCACACTAAGTCACGCAGCTAGCAACCGGACCCGTTTATAATTTTCACATCACAGCCAGAGAAACAGCCCAGGATTTATGTGAACTCCCAGTGCAAGTTACCAGTACCACAGAAGACCGATTCCTGAAGACAAGAAACTAAGAACTCTGAATCAGAATGATACTTCGCTGATTTAGAGGCAAGATAGGGGCGTGGCTGTATCGTAGGCAAAACTCAGAATGCAGGGGACTCTATGGGACAAATCACCCCCCTCCCCTCCCCCAAATAAATTCCAAGTTTAATTCCTAGATCCGGGCCTTTGACAAATGTATTCACTCTTCCATTTCCTGATATGCTAAATTAAGGTTCTGAAACTTTGTGACATTCTGCATTATATTTCCCCACTTCCTTTTCTGTGAACAGTAGTGACTCTCAACCTGGGGTTCTGAATGCCTCATTTTCCCAAAATATTTGAAAACCCTGGCATTTGAATGCCAAAAAATGTAGGTAAATTATTCATTTTGGAATAATTTTAATTTAGTATGAAAACCTTTTTAAAACATGGCTCTATGGAGAAGATAAAGTAATCAGGGCTAAAATCAGAGAGGGTAGTTTAGGTACAGAATACTTGACAACGTAACAATGTAAGAGTATGCATCACCATATGCAGTACTTGAGATGAATACTGTCATTAATAAACACCCAGAATAAAGTTAATTTCTATGTAGGCCATCTGAGCCTTCAGGAAGTGGATTTCCACCTGCTACTGGGTACCTGAGCTTGTCTCCAAGAACTGTGAGCCCTTTCTGCCACCTGCTCCAACTCCCAGGAAGGATACCAAAACCCAGAAGTACTGCCGGCTCCCTCTGTCCTTCCTCTACACTTACAGACACGAGAGTCCGTGATCTCCCCTTCCGTCTGCCTCCAGGTGAGGCCTGGGGTTGGAGGCACCATCTTGCTAACAGCTGGAGGAAAAGACAGCTGGAGGAAAAGACAGCTGGGACTTGAAAGCAAACAGATCATCAATGTTAGTTGTGTTCGTGGGTTGGGAGATTAGCAGGGGACAAAAAGGGCGGAAGATTGTGTGGTATCCCAAAATCTGCGAAAGAGTTTCTCTTTCCTGGGTGATTCACACACTGATGGCTATCAGCAGTTGGCCCTGCATAGTGATAATGGATAGTAACTTGCTGTTGGTAATCAAGCAATTTTAAATAGACAAATCAAGAGCAAAGCATTAACAGTAGTTTTGAAAGACTGGAGAGATCAAACAGGAAACAAACTGTTATTATAGTTGTCTGGGCCAGTTATGAAAGAAAATTATGAAGTGTAAATATTTTTCTTCTCTAAATTAGAAAAAAAACAAGTTTGGAAAATGAGCTATGCTCCAAACACAGCCTCTCTCAAGCTCAGAAAGAGGGTCCGATAGCACCTCACCACAGAGGTTTAAATCTTCACCGTGGTCAAGAATCTGCAGAGGAGGGGGCGCCTGGGTGGCGCAGTCGGTTAAACGTCCGACTTCAGCCAGGTCACGATCTCGCGGTCCGGGAGTTCGAGCCCCGCGTCAGGCTCTGGGCTGATGGCTCAGAGCCTGGAGCCTGTTTCCGATTCTGTGTCTCCCTCTCTCTCTGCCCCTCCCCTGTTCATGCTCTCTCTCTGTCCCAAAAATAAATAAACGTTGAAAGAAAATAAAAAAAAATTAAAAAAAAAAAAAAAAAAGAATCTGCAGAGGAGTATTAGAAAAGCAGATCTCAGGCCTCCACGCCCCCCCTAATTTTATGACTCAGTGACGATCGGCCGGGGCTCCCGTTTGCTCATCCACGCACTGAAATGTTAGAAATACGTTTCTATTCTCTAGAACAGGGTTTCCTAACCCCAGCACTATTGACGTTTTGCCCAGACAAGTGTGCTTGTGGGCAGGCGGCCCGGGTACTGCCGAGGGTTCATCCACAGCCACGGCTTCACCGACGATGTGCTCACAGCCACCGCCCCCCCCCCCCCCCCACAGTCATGAGCTGTAACCCACACGTGGCCTGGTCTCCCCTGGGGTGGAGTTTTCCAATCGAGAATCTCAAAAAAAAAAAAAAAAGTTTTAAGATAGAATGTGTTATTGTAGAAAAATAAAACAAGGAACAGAGTCTCAAAAAATAAAATAAAATCTCAGAAGAAAAATGAAAAATGGAAGAGTGGGCTGGGAAGAGAACTATGGCTCCGTTGGAGCCACGTGGTGGACACCATCCTTCGCACTCAGAAGGTTATTCAGGCATGAAGAGCTGCCTGTCACCCCACAGAACGGAGGGATCGAGACCAGGGTTGGGGGCACAGAGCTACTTTCCTGGCCTCACACTCCGTCCAAAGGCCTGCTGTGTTTCCCCTTCTCCAGGCTCCCACAGGCCAGGTTCATGAAGCCAGGGTCCTCTCCTCACTCACATGAGACTCATCGGCAGACTTTCTGCATTTTCTCCTCTTCTTCCTCTGTCCTTCTCTACTCCACTCCCTCACCAATCTCCTGAGACAGAAAAAAACAAACAAACAAACCTCTCTCCTATGGTTGAAACTGCAGAATATAAAATTAACAAGTGGAAGTGACAGGCAGTCCCGTTTCTCCTGGGAAATTCACTCATCCTCCGGTGAATGAGAGAAAAGAGCCCACAAGAACATAAAACAAACGTAGAGAGGTAGAGAGTTGATGTATCATTAATTAACTCTTGGAACCGGCTGATTAAAAGGCCACGCCGTAAGGCTACTTCTTCTGAAATCCTGGTCTTCACAGGACCTTGTATTCTATGATCCAAATTATTCCATTTAGCCCAAGCTAGACATGGGATTCCAACACGAGATGAAACACAACATTTCTCAAGACAAACAATAAATAACACCACAGAATGTACCTATTTTGAGAGCAGACGCTATAGCATATTGAAGAGGAAAACGAGAGAGGCCCCGTGAGATAGAATCTGGTACTTATACAGGGGAAAAAAGAGTGACTTTTGCAATTTAGTGATACACAAGTGTCAGTACAGAAATGACACCTTGAGCACAGAACTGAAGACTATTACAGCCCATTCATTCCTTCTTCCAGTGTGTAACTGCACCGTGGGAAAGGATGGTCTGAGAGGACTGGACATTCATTACAATGACAGATTAGAATGATGGGTCCTTAGCAAGAGATACTGTCTCATATGAGCTCATCTAACCTGAAAAAAACAAACCTTAAACAGGGTGAAAAAGGCATCCAAAGGTATTAATAGACTGCCCAGGTATCCGGTAATACATCAGCCAGCTCGTAGGGTCTGATCCTTCTAGCATTTATCATGAACTTTGATAAAGATGCAGAAGGTGCACTGATCACATTTTCCAGGGACCGGAAGGTGAGGAACATAAAAGAAATAATGTACTCTGCACATCCTACATTTGACCAAGGAGCCAGCACAAAACAAACGTAGAGTGCTGGACGGTGAACTGCAGTTCTATACACGGGAACCTGCACAAACACGACTCTCGCTTCCATCAGCCTGAAGCACAATGAGACACAATGAATAAATATATGATATAAATATATAAACGTATGCACAAAGGAGGTGAGAGACCTCCGCTAAGCAGATCACATCAAGGGTTTTATAAACAGTCCTAGGTCACAAATGAAAACTAACAATGATCAACAGAACTCATCCGCAACACGATACACAAAACTGCCAACTGTTTTTGAAGCCATTTTATATAAGGAATGGTTGACAATCTGAACTAGAAAATAGGAATCTGGGACTTGTCAGCTTCTAGTTTATGAAGTGATTTTCCACTTGTATTGATTTTACCTAGAGGCGAGGAAAGAAACTTGAGTCCATAGAAAGAACTACAGAGAGGAACCAGTAGTAAGTCAAGTGTTCTATAACTATTTTCCCCACTTTGGCTATGGAGGGAGCTCTTTCACCAGTGAAATCTTACCCAGAAAACAAATAAAGGGGCACCTGGGTGGGTCAGTAGGTTAAATATCTGACTTCAGCTCAGCTCATGGTCTCACGGTTTGTGGCTTAAAACCGCATGTTGGGCTCTGGGCTGACAGCATAGAGCCTGCCTGGGGTTCTCTGCCCTCCTGTCTTTCTCTCTCTCTCTCAAAAACAACCAACCCCCTTCCCCACCAAATACAGTTCTTTTTTGTTAAACAGAAAGATGAAAGAACTGGTCCCCACCCACACAACAGAGTCTTGTACAAAAGCAATTCATAACCTGAATTATGTTTTCTCTCCCATATAGTATGAAGAAATGAACGTTTATTTTTTTTTTAACTTTTTTTATTTATTATTGAGAGACAGAGAAAGAGCATGAGAAGGGAAGAGGCAGAGAGAGGAGGAGACACAGAATCTGAAGCAGGCTCCAGGCTCCGAGCTGTCATCACAGAGCCCAATGCAGGGCTCGAACTCACAAACCGCGAGATCATGACCCGAGCCGAAGTCGGACGCTCAACCGACTGAGCCACCCAGGCGCCCCTTAAGAAATGAACGTTTAAATGGTGTAAAAAAAAAAAAAGGCATAGTATTACGTGTATACAGTGTGTACACATATGTACATTGTGTATACATATATATGCATACCTATTATACCTGTATTTATATATAATATGTATTTATCATTCTCTATGTGTATACTAATATACGAAGAATATGTATTTTATATGCTTTATATATTTTATAGGCGGTATTTTTACAGCTACTGGTAGAATGGCCAGAAGACCATGTAACCTGGTTTATACCTGTAGCACTGGGGCAATTATTTTCATGTCTCCTACACTCTCAAAAACCATCCTGGTTTAGATGGTAAAGTGACCATCACCTTGTGATGGGAATAATCGTGTCATACTGGTCTCTTCTCAGCTGGCATGTGCTACGTTTCAGGATATACACCACGCTCCTAGAAAACTTCCTGCTTTTCATGCAAAACTTCATCCGCATGGCACCAATAGGGTCATTTGTAATAAAACATGGACGTTAACAGAATACACTGTATATAACAAATCTCCTATCTATTTTTTTTTCTTTCCAAGAATCAAGAATATCATTTAATGAAGAGTTAAATCAAAATATCAAGAATCTTATTGTCCCGAGTAGAGAAATAAAAGTGAACAGATTTTATATATTTTATGGACAATAACATGGAATCTGATGATGAATCTATGGAATTTTGTTTCAGGCAAATGTTAATAAACATTTATATTTCTCAAAATAAAAAAAATAAGATTTTTCTGTGCCTGATTTGATAAGTCTGATGAACCAATGATTTTCAAATACATTTTATGAATCACATATAGGCAGACTAATACTTCCTACATACCCCAGTATTTCAAAATTTATGCAATTTTCAATCTCATTTTCTCCTTTGTTTTTCTCTATGGTGGGGCTTCATTAGCCTTCTATTCACCTTTAATTCCTTTTTTTTTCCATCACATCCAGTCTTTTAATAAGTTTAACTAGCCAAATAGTGAAGGTTTATTACTTTAATAGTCCACATTGGGATATCATACCCTCAGTACAAAATCAAGTTCTTACGTGTATTTTTAAAGGCCTTATGTTTCATGCATAAAGGCTGCTGTAATTCTCTCCTGCCCTGTGATCAACAGTATCTATCCATCCATCCATCCAATGTATGGACTCTCCGTGAAAATGAGTACAATGCGATCCTGTCTATGAAAACCTGGCAGCACCTACGTTTATGGAAATCAGGCACGGTTACACTCAATGAGAGATTGGGATCACATGAAATGAATATTTGAATGAGAATGTTTACCAAACTAATATCATAATAAAAATGTGTTCGTTAAATGGAAAATATTCAATAAAACTATTCTAAGTGCTTTGCACGTACCAACTTGAATAATCATCTTAAAAGGTTACATTTATTATTATTCACATTTTGCAGATAACCAGACCGTTCTGTTTGGACTAAAATAACATACATTAGCAACCAGATTTGAAGAAGATAGAAGGTTAGTAGAATAGATTCGGACATCAGCCAAGCGAAAAAATAAATAGGTCAAGAAAGTCAATCTTGTCCCTTTAACATATATCATACATACACGTTATATATATAACGTGTATATATCATATATACACGTTATATATGTTATATATCATATATACACACTTTGTATGTTATATACCGTATATATACATTATGTATATGTATATTGTACATATTATATATAAATTTTATATGATATATAATATATGTAAATAATATATCTCTTCTGAATGGCAGAGGCAAAATATTTTTAGTCGTATTCTTATTTAAGTGGTTCGTTTCCACCACTCTTGCGTGGTGAATGACCTATGAGACTACATCCATTTTCTTCTTTAAATTTGTTTATGGTTATTTGGAGATTAGTAAAATCGGTAATTATTGAAATTATCCGAATCATCTGTACATTATATAAGAGCACATAAAATTATAAAGTATTTAACTGAAAGAACAATCTGTTTTGCTTTGTCTGCTTTTCCAAACTGAAAGAATTGGAGAAATTGTGTAAGACCACAGAAACACCTCGCGATGACAGAAGCCTACAGACCCCCTAAGCCTGACTCATTTGCAGAGTAACGTTAACTTTGTGTGCTTTCAATACCTCGCTGGGCTCTGCGGTTTCTCGCCACGGTGATTTTGGCAGGACAGGACCCAGAAGCAGCCTTTCTCCGGGGCTTGCAACACGATGGACCCGGCAAAACCTACCCCAGGGACTCACAGATGCTGTTTTGAAAAGAGGCTCTGAAAAGAAGTAATCTGAGGGGGACAGATCTGTGGCAGCCAGGAAGAGGCAAGGTGGCCTTCTGTCCCAGCAGCAGCAAGGACTTGGACGGTGCTCCGGTCCGGGGAGGAGGCAGGACCACAGGGCTGCCGGTGGCTTCCACGAAGGCCTAGTCCTTGTCCCCCGCTGCGTCTCCTGCTCCGGTTTCCCGAGCTCCAAAGCGGCCCGGGCAGGCCAGGTGCACAGCAGGGCCAAGGCCCGAGCGGGGGACACGCTGCCTTTCGGGGGCAGCACGGTCCCCGCAGGCAAAGGTGGGCGGGCGTGATCCAGAACCACAGCCGTCTCTCAGGGACAAGTCCTTGAGGGCACAGCCAGTGACTCAGGAAAGTAAGGAATGAAGGACATATTATTCAGCTCCAGGAGGCTGAAGGGCACATCCTCTGCGATCCTGAGAAAGAAATACGTTGAACACCGTCTCAAACAAAAAACATTTCACTCCAGGGTTAATTCAGGATAGAAGCTGGAGTTGAAGTGACCACCGCTTTAGAGACCGGCATGGATTTCCTCGTGCTCCTCTCCTCTCCGTCCGTCCAGTTCCCCCTCCTCCAACAGACATCGTGTGCTGTTAACTGGAGCTTTCTCTGCCCCTCTGACCCATGAGCTCTTCCCACAACACCTCGTGCTGTTCTCTCGAGATAATGACCTTCGTGGCTCTGGTCCCAAATACAACTGGCGAGATCCTTGCAGTCCTCGGGTCAAATCGCTGAAAAAGAGATCTGTGTGATTCAGCTCACCTTCTTTAGAAACATCGAGGGCCTGAAGCGTTCGGTCCCCATACAGTCCGTGAACCGGCAGGTGCTGGGGCAGGGGCTCGCCCTCTCCAGCCCACACGGGCAGGAGAGAAAAGCGTTTACGTGGTTCAAACACGTGTTCGTTGCTTCGTTCAAGCAAATGTCGTGACCCAGTCATGTTCTTTGCGCACTTACTGAAAGAGTTAGCAAGGCCAGATAGGACTCCCAGCCGGCAGGAAGCTCGCTCTGGCCACGAAAGTAACCAGATGCTGTGAGCCCGACGTACTGAACGTTATGTGGTCGGGATCGCAGGGAAGAACAAAGTACTGACGGGACATAAAGAGGAGGGGGTAAGTTTGCCCCAGGGCGGACAGGGAGACGTTCACTGAAAAGTGACACTTGAGTACACACTTGAGTAACGAAGCCAGCCAACAGGGAAGGCACGGGCGGGAAAGCTGTCCAGCAGGAGGGTTCGGAGGAAACGTGTCTGGAGAAGCTCAAGGAGCAGCAAGGAGCCGCCGCGTGTGAACGTGGGGAGCCCGGCAGAGACGGCCCACGACAAGGCGTCAGTAGACCATCATCCTTACCTGGGTTTCTTTCCAGAGTGACAGAGACGTCGGAGGGTGTCACACGAAGGAGTGACACGGTTTTCGATACGGCGTTGTGGATCAAGTGCAGGAGTTCGGGGCAGAGCAGAGAAAATTAGGAGTCTGTCGAAATAATGCCTGGGAGAGCTGACGAGGAGTAGGCCCGGGCGAGAGGATGCGCCGGGGGTACTTCGGAGGTCGGCTCGAGAAACCGTGGGGATGGACTGAGCAGGGGAGGTGGCAGAGGGAAGATCCTGAGGGTCCCCCAAAGCAGGCGCCGGCCGGGGTGACCGGCCACAACGGGGCGGGCAGGTGCACGCTGAGCCACCAGCAGCCCCATGGCAAGGAAACAGAGAGAGACGGGCAGAGACATCTCCAGGCGGCTCAGCGTGGAGATGGGGGGTCAAGGTCTCAGGCTGGAGGAGACCATCAGGGGATGCACGCGCCACTCAGAGCGCGTCCACACCGCTCACACAGACACCTGAGCAGAGAGAAGCTGGGCTTGGAAGGTGATAGGTGACGATGGGTGACAGCAGAGTGAGTCTCCAGTGACCCTCGTCTCCAACCTTCTAAGACCTTGAACAAATGCTTTCTGGATTACCATTTATTCCAGCAAAATTGCGGGAACAGAAATGATTAAGAATTCCTTGTATACGCCTACCCCGTATCTCATTCGGTTGATCTGCAGTATTTCATTACCGTTTGCCGCCAACGACTCCCCTCCAGCACATATCCTAGAGCCTCCACACCTTCCTGTGCTTCCTAACGAGTGGGAAGCAGCCGCTCTGCTGGAGTGTGTGCTGTCTTTCATCCCCAGTATGCACGTCCTCACTGAGATACCTGAACCACCCCCACCGGTTTCGTGGCCAGGCTTGATCTGCTCCTATCTTCAAGACCAAGAGCTCTTCACAAGGACCACAGGCATCCTCCTCCTCTCCCCTGGTCCATTGTTCATAGAAGGTCCTCCTACATCTTTTTAATCAAATAATGTCTTCACAATTCTGTGCCACACTTTTTTTATATTTTTTTAATTAATTTATTTTTGGTGGAGAGAGTGCAAGCATGAGCAGGGGAGGGGCAGAGAGAGAGAGGGAGACACAGAATCCGAAGCGGGCTCCAAGCTCCAAGCTGTTAGCACGGAGCCCGACGCAGGGCTCGAACTCATGAACTGTGAGATCACGACCTGGGCCGAAGTCAGACACCTAACCAACTGAGCCACCCAGGCGCCCCTTTTTATTTTATTTTCAGACAGCAGAGGAGGCGCAGAGAGAGGGAGACAGAGAATCCCAGGCAGGCTGTGTGCTGTCAGCACGGAGCCCTACGTGGGGCTCGATCTCAAGAACCAGGAGATCAGGACCTGAGCCGAAACCAAGAGTTGGACCAAATGAGCCACCCAGGCGCTCCTGTGCCACACTATTAGGAATATGTGTGCCACACTATTATGACTATGGTGATGCTATATGGGTAGATTATTATGCCCATGATAAAACATACTAGGATAATTCTAGTTTTAATTTTTTGAGGAACCTTCACACACTACAAGGAATTTATCCAAAGGATACAGGAGTGCTGTTTCGAAGGGGCACATGCGCCCCAGTGCTTACAACAGCATTTTCAACAATAACCAAATTGTGGAAAGAGCCCAAGTGTATGTCCATCAACTGATGAATGGATAAAGAAGATGTGGTTTACGTACACAATGAAATACTACTTGGCAATGAGAAAGAATGAAATCCTGCCATTTGCAGCAACATGGATGGAACTGGAGGGTATTATGCTGAGGGAAATAAGTCAGAGAAAGACAGATATCCTATGTTTTCACTCAGATGTGGAACCTGAGAAACTTAACAGAAGACCATGGGGGAGGGGAAGGAGAAAAACAGTTTCAACAAGAGAGGGAGGCAAACCGTAAGAGACAAATACAGAGAACAAACTCAGGGTTGATGGGGGCAGGGCCGGGAAAATGGGTGATGGGCACTGAGGAGGGTACCTGTTGGGATGAGCACTGGGTATTGTAGGTAAGTGATGAATCATGGGCATCCCTCCCCCCAAAACCAAGAGCATGCTGTATACGCTGTACGTTCGCCAACTTGACAATAGATTACCTATAAAAAAAAAACTATACCAAGAGCCAGCATATTCCTCTGCAGTGCCCAGAAGTGGACTGCTGTTTTGAACACTGCAAGTGAACCTCAGTGTCTGGGGCTGCCACACACCAGTTCAAGGCTCCCAGAGCGCCATCCATCATCACACTCCGTAAAATGAGAGGTGAACCATTTTACTGTGAGAATAACCATACAACACCACTTCAAAGCCCTAAGCCAGAGTTGAACTATGGCAATTCCTACACCTCCTTGTCAGTCCTGCACTCTATAAATCATACTTAGATCGTTTCAGAGACCATCCAGCTATAATTTACACTGCCTTCAAAACTCATAGGTGAAAAAATCAAATTTTTTTTCCAATTCTTATTTTATTTGCAACGGTAAACTGTGTACAAGATTGTTTTCTTGTTCCACGATGTGTTTTCTTTTGTTGAAGATACTGCTTTCTATAATAGCTTAGTTGGCCTTTAGAAGATACTTTATTTTTTTATTTTCTTATACAGTCTGGTGGAGAAACATTCACAATTTAGAGAAGATGTTTCTTTTCAGATTATACACAAATCCAGGTCAGAATAATTGTATTTGTTATACTGTGGGGGTTTTTGTTGTATTGACACAAAAATACAGTGGTGCCTGTTCTGTCCCCCGCAGATGATATCAGTAGGCATTAGAGGACACACCGTCATTAACCTACAAATAGATACTGATAAGGAAGCACGGTCCTAGAAAACCAGACTGAAGACTACTTCATCAACAGTCCCTACAAGGGAAAAAAACAACCCAACTCTAATGCCAGCCTAACAAACCTTGGCTAAAACAACAAACAACCTGCTATTTTTGATGCTTAACGGTACACCACAGCCCATTTGTCATCTAACCCGCACCAATGAAACATACAAACGCTTATATAGAAGAGGTAACTGATGTCCCCAATCAAAGATCTAAACAGTTGTGGACATGAAAAGTATCGAAGACAAACGAGCAGATCTGGCGGTTCCAAATAGAGAAATGTTGTGTTTTTATGCATCGTGATGAAGAATAAACACTCGGTTTGCTACCAGCCTGTGTCTGAGCCATGGTCTTCTGGAAGCAGAGTATGGTGCAGTCAGGAACACAGGAAGTCGGAATTCAGTTCTGTAGTGGACTGTGTTGACTTTTTTCCTAGGATCAACTCTTCCTCCCATCCTTTCTAACAGACTCCGCTTTTAATTTGAGGCTGAGGCTGAGGCAGAAAAGTTGATCCTGTTACATACACAAGATTAAAGCAGAGTCCACAGATGAAACCACATGCATCAGCCTGAACAACTCGGTGTTGAGCAGGTGGTCAAGCTGAAAACATTGAATCTCAGGAGGTTTGCAGTGAATGCAGGGAAAAAAAAGAAAAAAAAAAAAAAAGAAACATACTTCTGAACCATTATGGCATGCATTAAACCAAGCCCAGTTTTCCCCATTGTAGATTTCTCTAACTCTGGCATCAGCAAATTTATATTTTAGTGTAAGTTAGTATAAGTGCGACATTATCTGCCTCGCAAACAAGAACATCTGAACAGATGTAGGTCCATCCCGCCTGTTTGTGGTCCTCTGGGCAGGTTCTAGGGTAGGGAGAGCCAAGGACAAGTTGATAAGTTAGACAGACTGATAGGTTATCAGAACCTACAAGGAGGCTGGAAAGAGTACAGCCGACATTTCTCCATTTAGGAAATGTGAAGGAGGTAGGTCTACCTAAGGAAATGCAAGTGATAACAGTATGTGGAAGACAGCCTTCCAAAGTAGGCCAAGGACTAACGAACTGTTAGGTTTTACTTCATAGACAATTAACCTTGGCCAGTGCAGTTTCTGCCATCATAGTCTCCTGAAATGGATAAATAAAAATTAATCACTGATGGCTTAAGCAATTCTATATTAATACACACACACAGTAGGCTATATGTTATACTCTTTTTAGGACAAAATTAATGGGTTAGCCCCACTTGTGTGCTCCAACAACAGGCTACCACACCTTTCTGTTCATATAAATCCATTATTCTTGGGTGCTAAAGATATCCCCACTTGGCATTGTTATAAATAATAGCTTCATTGGAAGTTCTTGCACAACAAACACAATCTGCATCTAATTACCCCTCTGGCAAATTTGTATACATGAAATTAAATAGACAGCATATTTAATTTTAAATAAATCTACTCACTCACCAACACTAGAATTGTTAAATGTTTTAAAAATTTGAAAAATCAAAATTTATTTCTATCTTCCTTTTATTTTCCCTAGTCGAAGAAAGAACTTTGATTCATAATAGTATATAACTGAATTATAAGCCTAAGTCAAACAGATCTTTGGAGTCCAAATTGATATTTTTGATAATAATACCAGGGTGCTCATTTCAAATACCAAAGTTCCTAAGGGAGTTCTAAAAAAATTTAATTGCACAATTACTATTTGGGCCAATAGGCTATGTTTAGGACTAGTGACTTCCCTGCATCTGCTACGGTCCTATGCTGTGCTGTCCAATGTAATAGAAATGTGGATATTTAAACGCAAAATGTAATTCCTCATCCTAGTTGTGCTAGCCAGGCTAGTGAAGTGCTTAACAGACCTTCTTTCCTAGGGGCCACTTACTATATTAGGCAGCACAAATCTAGAATATTTGCACCACTGCGGAAAGATACACTGGAGAGTGCTGACCCAGGGATTTGTGTTTAAAAAACACTTAGCTTACCAGTTTTTTTCCTTCTGTATTCAATTCTTTCTTTTTTTTTTTTTTTTTAATTTTTTTTTTCAACGTTTTATTTATTTTTGGGACAGAGAGAGACAGAGCATGAACGGGGGAGGGGCAGAGAGAGAGAGGGAGACACAGAATCGGAAACGGGCTCCAGGCTCTGAGCCATCAGCCCAGAGCCCGACGCGGGGCTCGAACTCCCGGACTGCGAGATCGTGACCTGGCTGAAGTCGGACGCTTAACCGACTGCGCCACCCAGGCGCCCCAAGTATTCAATTCTTTCATGTCTCAAGAAAAACAGTGATGGAAGCCCTGATGCTTCTAGGACAGTAGGATTTGGTAAAGTACAAAACAAACATCTGTTCCTGTAGAGCTCACATCAAATGGATGAGAAAGTAAACACAGAGGGGATGTTTTACGGTCGGAAGTGCTTGGAAGAGGCAGGTGATAGGAAGGAATGTAGAAATGGGCATATTAGGGAAGCAGGAGAGGATTATCTTGGGTGGAGAGACTCCACCCAATGGAAGGAGAAACTCTCTGGGAATGTTCAGAAACAGAATACTCCACACAGAGAGAACAGTAACTACAAAGGTATCGGGTCAAGGAAGAGCGATACACCCCGTTTGACTGGCAGTAAAGAGGGATCCAGGGGCCAGATTATGTCCATGTCAGTCTCTGAAGTCCTGGTCAGGATTCTGGATTCTGTACTGAGAGTCACCGGAGAGTACTGAGCACAAAGCAAGTGCCATAATGAGATTGATGTTTTAGACAGCACTGCTCCCTTGTGTGGCGATGGGACATGGCCAGGGGCAGGGGGGTGTAGGAAGGAAAGGACAGGGAGATGGGAGAGATATCTGGACAGGAGGTTTGGGGAGACATGGTGCCGGCCTAGACCAATGTGGGGGCAAGGGAGGTCAAGAGAAATGAAGACTTAAGAATAGTGCATGCTGTCTATCTTGATTGTATCTCCTATCTGTCTACTCGAGTTTTGGGGCCTTCAAGATAGCGCCCGAGGTTTACATTGTGCCCCATTATCTCTGCTGAGCTGCAGAGCCCCAGCATTCTCTCTTCTGGACTTACGGCCGGGACTAGAAGACCTTGCCAAGTCTCAGAGGCACTGGACCACAGGAAAGTCATTTCAAAACCTACGTTCACAGCTTCGCATCATTAGCAGTTTCAAGAAAAGCACGGTCTTCACGTCTTTTCTCATAAAAACAATTTTCCGGTCACACTGGTACACACTTCTTCATACCCTTTGTCTTAACGGTCATTTTTCTTCAGCCAATTACAAAGGACTGCTTGCTGGCACTCTGGTTTTTCACAGCAAACAGTTACCTCAGATGCATCGACAGATACCGTGTTCTACTCTCCGGCTTTCTTGGTATCGGTGAATTCAATGAGAAGTCAAATAATCAGGAGAGATACTATGAAACAGTTCACGAACAGAATATCCGAGCAAATACGCAGAGTTATATGCTCCAACACTTAATCTTCTGTTAGTAATACCTGACGTTGTTGGATTCTACCAACTTGCTATTTATCAATTGTTTAAAAATAGATCATAACATATCCAATTTAATCCATTTTGAAATTAAATGGTCCTTAAGGTATGTTTTTCCCTTCTATTTTACCATGTATCAGACAACTTTAAGTCGACCTACATGTGGCTTTTCCTATCGAGGTTCCTCCTAATAGTGTTTTGCATGTTCTGAACTGTTCCTACATTTGAAAAAGCTATTTTTTTTTAATTCACACCGCCCGTTTTGTGTGACTCTTGTATGCATTCTTTTCCCACAAGACAACAAGTAAGTCTTCCCTACGGATTCAACATCAATCCTCTTTCTTTTCTATTCTGTTAAAATTTCATCTCTGAAATCCCTCTTTTGTCTCAAATTCAAACCCAGCCTCTTAAGTCTTTTTATTGACACCATTTATTTCCTTTCTCCACTGACCACAAACTGTATCTCTCTGAGAAACTTTTATATCCTCTTGCTTTCTGCCCATCATTTTTACCCTGACCATCCTGTCATACACTGTCCCCAAATCTGTGCTACTTATGTTTGTCTTTCAAGGAACAAACAGTTCACTTTCAAACAGCACTGACACTGTGCTCTTATGTGATTTAATCTTCCCCCAAGGCTCAAGTATCTGCATGCTCGTGGGTGCTGAGTCTCATGCTCCCTCTTCAAAACGTTCTATTCTATAAATGTTGAGGGGCGCCTGGGTGGCTCAGTCTGTTAAGCGTCTGACTTCAGCTCAGGTCACAATCTCGTGGTTCGTGAGTTCGAGCCCCGCGTCGGGCTCTGGGCTGATGGCTCAGAGCCTGGAGCCTGCTACCGATTCTGTGTCTCCCTCTCTCTCTGCCCCTCCCCCGTTCATGCTCTGTCTCTCTCTGTCCCAAAAATAAATAAACGTTAAAAAAAATTTTAAAAAAATAGAATAAAATAAATGTTGAGAGGCCTCTATGTGCCAGATGCAGTTCTAATAAGGGTTTTCCCCCATACTAATTCTGTTCATTTTATGCCCAAATCTTTGATTCCTCTATTATCCAAGAGAGAATGTTGGGGCTGAAAAAATATAATTGCTCAAGTTTAGAGCGCTACAAACCTGTCACAGAGCAACTCTACTCCTACGTACAGAACATTGAAAAACAAAACAGAAAAAAGCATCTGTATGAAAGCCCATTCCAAGAATAAAGAAACTGCATTTGTAATAGCCAAATAATATATATGTCCATCAACTGGAGAACAAATCATGGTTTATATGATAAAATATTCTTCAAACAATATAGAGGAATGTATTAGTGACACATGCAAAAACATGAATGAATTTCAGAAACTCCATGTTAAATGAAAGAGTATAAATTTTAATGTTCCATTTTCAGGAGTTTCAATAAAAGGCGAATCCACTGTGATAGAGAGCAGAAGCTACTGATTGCTGGGGGGTGGGAATGGCCAGAAAGAGGTGGTGAAAATGTTATATATCTGGATTGCTATAGCAGTAACATGGGTATATAAATTCATACAAACTTATTAATTGGATGTTTAAAATCTGTGCATTTCACAGTGCTTTAATTTTACCTAATAAAAAGTCTTGTAAGTATTATTCACTTAAAAATGCAATTGACCTCTTTATTACTTAGGATTGAGCTGAGGATTAAATTATTCTAGTTATGCAAACGTAAACCTAATTAGGATGAATAAGCATGATGATACTGAACATATATTATCAAATAACATAAAAGATTCCTACCTAAAGCTGAAGGCACTTCAAGTTGAAGAAAAAGGAAGTGAAAATCAAAATATCTTCTTTAATCTTTGCATTTTAATGGAATATTTTTGTAAGTGTTTCCTCGTTGGTGGGTTTCTATTTATCTTTGCTTCTTTACCAGAAAATAATGCAACTTGAAACCCAGTTTGAGATTCCAAACATCATCCCGCTATCAATTCATTTTTGCAACATTAGTGGGTCATCTGTGCTAAAGGAAAATCTTTTCATTACAAATGAACATTTTTTCCAAAGCTCTGTTCTAATTAGATGAAAGCATCTGATTCTACTTTCTAAAGGTCCTTCTGACAGAAGCTGTAGTTTGAAGAAGAAATTTGAATGAAGTTCTGCCAGTATAGAATGTTATAAAGATGAACTTAAGCTTTTCATAATCTATAGGCAATTTCCCAAACTTTACATCTTTATATAGGACTAGTTAACAGACATAAATACAGCCAATACATTCAACTGCATTTCTAATATTTTTAAAATTAAAATATGCAAGCATTAGAATGTTTAATGTTTCAATATTATGACAAACTGTCTCAGTTGAATTCTTAAAATATTTAAATAAGTCCTAAAAGATCAGAAAAATTCTAACACAAATGTCTCTTTAATGTAATCAATTCAAATTTCTGCTTTCTTTATTAAGACTCCATTTTGGGGGCGCCTGGGTGGCGCAGTCGGTTAAGCGTCCGACTTCAGCCAGGTCACGATCTCGCGGTCCGTGAGTTCGAGCCCCGCGTCGGGCTCTGGGCTGATGGCTCAGAGCCTGGAGCCTGTTTCCCATTCTGTGTCTCCCTCTCTCTCTGGCCCTCCCCCGTTCATGCTCTGTCTCTCTCTCTGTCCCAAAAATAAATAAACTTTGAAAAAAAAAATTAAAAAAAAAAAAAAAAAGACTCCATTTTGTACATTTCAACTAAGTGACTTTTTTTTTTTTTTTAAATATAACTGTCAAATTAGCTAACATACAGCATATGCAGTGTGCTCTTGGTTTGGGGGGTAGATTCCCATGAATCTTCGCTTACATACAACACCCAGAGCTCATCCCAACAAGTGCCCTCCTCAATGCCCATCACCCACCATTTGCCCTGCCCCGCCCCCATCAACCCTCAGTTTGTTCTCTGTATTTAGCAGTCTCTTATGGCTCGCCTCCCTCACACATTTACCTCAGTGCTCATAGCAGCACATTCAAAAATAACCAAATTATGGTAAGAGCCCAAATGTTCATCAACTGATGATGGATAAAGAAGATGTGGTTTATATATACAATGGAACACTACTCGGCAGTGAGAGAATGAAATCAACTGAGTGACTTTTACAGAGGATTCTATAGTTTGAAGCATAAGGAATTTCAAATTTTGGGCATTAATAATCTTTAAATGCAGAGTACACATTTTGACCGAATGATTCAATGGTCTGAATGCCATTTTCTTCTTGCTGTATTTGTTTGAAGGTATTTCTATGACCAATATCTATTTTCAACTAACTAGACTACAACTTCAATCTACACATAGAAAACCAAGTAACTGCCTAGATAGGGATTCAGATCTACCTGTTTTTAGAACAGTTGATGCAAAGACAATACCATGTGTGCATCAGGATAAATCTATAAACAGGATATTCTTGTTTCCTGTTATCTGGCCATCAATTACATGGGACTGTGCAAACCAAGATGGGAATAAGGTGTAATCCTAAAGCTAGTAATTCAGCTTTTTATTTCATACCTTTTCAATATTCTTATCTGTTAACCCAAAGACAAACAGTATTAGAAACTTACTTCTCCAATGTATAGTACTCAGCACTTACAAGAGCCCAACATACTCAACAACATAATACGTTTGGCAACAAACAAACAAAATATTCCCATGCACCACAACTTTGGGAAATTCTCATGGAAGGCAGTGGGCATTCTGGTACGTCAGGATCAACTGTATACAAAGGTTCACAAGAAAGTAAACTTTGACTCTCAAGTATATAGACATTGAGAGAAATGGACGTCAGGTGAATAATCGTGCAACTAAAAACTGGTAAAATAAAATCCAATCTTCTACAAGTATACAGTATTTTTGTTTTGGATTCTCAACTTTCAGAAGTTTTGTTTTCATATTACCCGATTATCTTTAATTCATGCCAATAATAAAATTGTTTTTGAGCTGAATTGAGTATGTTTATGTTTGCAGTGGTCATACCAGGAACTCCATTAAAATAGAAAGGTCTACAATGAAATAGCTTTAAAGTTCGAGTAGTTAATACAAAATCACTAAATGAATCAGCTCTTCTGTGTTCAGACAGGGGCAGAGGTGTGGCCTGGTAACCCCTGGCTTAAACAGATGTATCTTATCTAAAGACTTTTATTTGTATTTGCATAAATAACACTAAAGATACTGTTACCTCTCTTAAAGCTTTCTTGAATCCCCATCACCACAGTTCTGTAGCCCACAGAATTTCCTCTATGCAGTAAAATGACGATCAGGCTCATGTTTTTCATCCCACACCACTGTCACTTGACCCGGCTTCTCTTCAATACTTTCAATATTAAAGTCTCTGCCTTCTTGGATTTCTCCTTCAACAATTTCAAACAATTCAAAGACGTATGTAATGGTGACTGAAAGTCTCTAATAGTTTACTCTGCATATTTTTTAACGTTTATTTTTGAGACAGACAGACAGAGCATGAGTAGGGAAGGAGCAGAAAGAGAGGGAGCTACAGAATCCAAAGCAGGCTCCAGGCTCTGAGCTGTCAGCACAGAGACCGATGCAGGGCTCGAACTCACGAACTGTGAGATCGTGACCTGGGCCAAAGCCGGGCGACTGAGTCACCCAGCAGCCCCAGTAGTTTACTCTGTATCTTTAGAAACGTTTTTGTTTGATCATTATTTACCTGAACATATGTTTACATGAGATCTTCTTTTTCACATAAACTGAATCTAATGTATCTTTATGAAGTTCCTAAGTCATTTTTCAATGGCCAAATTTCCATAAACGGATATGAATGTATTCACACTAGATATAAATGACATACAGTTCATTTTTAGGTCTTTGCTTTGGTGGGGGGTGGGCTGCAGTTCTGAATGGGCCAATCTTTGTGCAAATATAGGCAGTTTTGTAGAAGAAATTTCTAGAAGTGTTATTCAATTAATGCCTGAATTTGTGTCTGAAATTCTCCCAAACTGAGTGATGCTTTGACTTTCAGTTTGATCACATCATTATAAATGTTACAGAATAATTTAAATAAACTACAGTTTAAACAACAAAAATCACATCCAGTAGTTAAAACTGTGACAACATCAGAAATGTTTCCTCTTCTGAGCTTTTTCCTTGCCCCTCTTTAACCTCTTCTAATAAATATACTTGCAGCCAATTGTATTAATTTAGAAGATCATCTTTAATGAAAAATACCAATAGCTCTGGCAATAGGACATAACAAATATCAATCAGCTTAAATATATATGGAGTCAGATGCTCTAAATATCCAAAGTGACATCCCAACATCATTTATAACTTACTGGAAAACACAGAATGATGCCATTAGGTCTTAAAAATAGGCAATACGGGAGGATTCTGGGAAGATGGGGTAGGAAGCACCAGAAATCGGTTTCCCAGCCTAAATAACTGTTGCAGAGTCAGAATCAATGTGAAGTAAGTATTCTGGAATTCTGGGATCTATGCAAGACCTGGAGTGCCCAGGGGAAATGGACAGTAAGTTGAGGCTAATTTCATCCCGTTTCTGCTCTCAGCAAGTAGCAGACACTGACTCCCCAACTCCCCACTCCACAGCAGACAGCTGTGCAGGGACGCTCCTTGTGAGAGTCAAGGTGAGCAAACAACGACCCTGGCCTCTAAATATCAGAGATCTCTGCTGACTGCAGCTTCTGATCTCAGGGCCACAAAGAGACAGGCGGCCACTGCCACTGCAATTCCCTCTCCCTCTGACTAAAGGGACTTCCAGAGGGTTTAAAGGGCCAACTCCCTTTCCTTCTGGACATTTTCTTTTTCCTCTTTGGAGCCAAACATTAAAGACTAGGCCCTTCCAAAGCAACCGTGCATCCGGGGGAAGTTAGAAACGCCTGTGGAAACCCAGGGAAAGGTGCAGGGTCAGGAAAGACCCAGGACAGCCTTCAGGTGACACCATAGACTGATCGGCACGGAGCTTGCAATATCAAAAAACCAAATAGGGTAGATGAAAACAACAAATCCTGATGAAGGAAGAAAATCTGGTTTCCATATTTACCACATGATTAGATTCAAATGTCCGTTTTTCAGCAACAAAAAAATCCAACGGTATACATAAAAAATAGGAAAGTATGGTCCATTCAAAGAGAAAAATCAACAAATCTGTCCCTGAAAAAGATGTGGTGGCAGATCAGCTAGACAAAGACTTTAAAACGACGGTCTGAAGGATGCTGAAAGAACTAAAGATGTGGAGAAAGGCAAGCAAATTGTGCATGAAACAAAAATGGAAATATAAAGAGACAGAAAACCTAAGAAGAAACCAAACAAATGCTGCAGATGAAAACCTTCTTAGAAGCATTGAAAGGCAGAGTTGAGCAAAAGAAAGAATCCAGTAACCTACAGTTAAAACAATGGAAAATCATCAAGGCTGAGGAACAGAAAGAGAAACGATTGGGGGGAAAAAGTGAATAGAACCTAGAGAGACCTGTGAGATACCATCACAAACAGCCCAATATTCGCATCGTGGGATGTCAGAGGGGAAACAGAGAAGGGCAGAGGGAGTATTTGAAGAAACAATGACCAACACATCCTCACGTTTTATGAAAAGCATGAATATAAATATCTAAGAAGCTCAACAAACTCTAAGATGAACCCCAAGATATCCACACTAACATGCATTATACTCACTTCTAGAAACCAAGGACAAAGACAGAACCTTGAAAGAAACAAGAGAGAAGCAATCACATAAAATACATCCTCAATGCAGTCATCAGATTTCTCATTATAAATTTGGAGACCAGAAGATAATAGGCTAATGATGTTCAAAGTGCTAAACGATGATAGATATGTAGGTAGATACATAGAGGAGACAGGTAGGTAGGTAGGAAGATAAATGATAGATGGATAGATAGATGCTAGACAATAGGTAGGTAGGTAGGTAGTTATGACTGACAACAAAGAATCTTTATTCTGGAAAAACCGTCCTTCAAAGATGAGGGAGAAATGAAGACATGCCATGATAAACAAAAGCTTAGGGGAAGTATTACCACCAGATCTGCCGAATATGAAATGCTAAAGTGAGTCCTATAGGTTGAAAGGACATTAGGGAGTAACTCAAAGCCATAGAAACAAATGAAGCTCTCAGTCAAGGTGAATACACTGGTAAATATAAAGGCTAGTGTTATTGTAACCCAGTTTTGACTCCTTTCTGTTTTTGGTGTTGTGGGGTTTTTGTTTGCTTAACAGACTAACATTTAAAAAAACGTATTAGAGTAAAAATATCATTGTAACTTTGGTTAAGTAACTCTATACTGTTTTCTACATAATATCAGAGACTGACACAGGAAAATAATTCTTTGTTACTGTTTTGAGACACACAACACATAAAAATTTTTGTGTGACAGCAATAATAAAAGAGGTGGTGACAGAGCTATAAAGGAAAAGAGTTTTGTATATTGTGAAAGTTACCGGGTATAAATTTGAATGCTATCATTTTAGGATGTTAAATGTAATTCCCCTAAAAACACATAAAAATATAGCTATAGAATACACAAAGGAAATTTGGAAGGAATTTAAACATTTACAAAAAATCAACTAAACACAATCCGTATCAAACTAACACCAGCATTCTTCAGAGCTAGAACAAACAGTCCTGAAATGTGTATGGACCCAGAAAAGACCCTGAATAGCCACCATAATCTTGAAACAGAGAACCAAAGCTGGAGGCATCACAATCCCAGTCTTCAAGCTATACTACAAAGCTGTCATCATCAAGACACCATGGTCCTGGCACAAAAACAGACACTCAGATCAATGGAACAAAATAGAGAACCCAGAAATGGACCCACAAACGTATGGCCAACTAATCTTTGACAAAGCAGGAAAGAATATCGAATGGAATAAAGACAGTCTCTTCAGCAAGTGGTGCTGGGAAAACTGGACAGCGACATGCAGAAATGAACCTGGACCACTTTCTCACACCAGACACAAAAATAAACTCAAAATGGATGAAAGAGCTAAATGTAAGACAGGAAGCCATCAAAATCCTCGAGGAGAAAGCAGGCAAAAACCTCTTTGATCTTGGCCCCAGCAACTTCTTACTCAACATGTCTCTGGGGGCAAGGGAAACAAAACCAAAAATGAACTATTGGGACATCAACAAGGTAAAAAGCTTCTGCACAGTGAAGGAAAGAATCAGCAAAACTAAAAGGCAACTGACAGAATGGGAGAAGATATTTGCAAATGACGTATCAGACAAAGGGTTAATATCCAAAATCTATAAAGAACTTATCACACTTGGGGCGCCTGGGTGGCGCAGTCGGTTAAGCGTCCGACTTCAGCCAGGTCACGATCTCGCGGTCCGTGAGTTCGAGCCCCGCGTCAGGCTCTGGGCTGATGGCTCAGAGCCTGGAGCCTGTTTCGATTCTGTGTCTCCCTCTCTCTCTGCCCCTCCCCCGTTCATGCTCTGTCTCTCTCTGTCCCAAAAATAAACGTTGAAAAAATAAAATTTTAAAAAAATAAAAAAAAAAGAACTTATCACACTCAACACCCAAAAAACAAATAATCCAGTGAAGAAATGGGCAAAAGGCTTCAAGAGACACTTCTTCAAAGAAGACATCTAGATGGCTAACAGACACATGAAAAAATGTTCCCCATCACTCATCATCAGGGAAATACAAATCAAAACCACAATGAGATACCACCTCCCACCTGTCAGAGTGGCTAACATTAACAACTAAGGCATCAACAGATGTTGGTGAGCATGCGGAGAAAGCAGAACTCTTTTGCACTGCGGGTGGGAATAGCAAGCTGGTGCAGCCACTCTGGAAAACAGTATGGAGGTTCCTCAAAAAACTAAAAATACAATTACCTTACGACTCAGCAATTGCACTACTAGGTATTTATCCAAGGGATACAGGTATGCTATTTCAAAGGGGGACATGCACCCTAATATTTATAGCAGTGCTGCCGACAATGGCCAAATTATGCAAAGAGCCCAAATGTAGAACACATAAATGGATAAAGAAGATGTGGTATATATATATACAATGGAGTATTACTCAGGAATCAAAAACAAGGAAATCTTGCCATTTGCAACTAGGTGGATGGAACTAGAGGGTATTATACTAAGTGAAATTAGAGAAAGACAACTACCATATGACTTTACTCATATGAGGAATTTAAGATACAAAGCAGATGAACATAAGGGAAGGGAAGCAAAAATAATATAAAACAGGGAGAAGGACAAAACATGAGACTTAAATACAGAGAACAGAGGGTTGCTGGAGAGGGGATGGGGTTAACGTCTATGGGGCATTAAGGAATCTCCTGCTGAAATCATTGTTGCACTATATGCTAACTTGGATGTAAACTAAAATAAATTATTAATACAAATAAACAAAAGATGACAGTAACTCAGGAAATAAATGACCAAAGTTGGGGCGGGGCCAATAAGACACAGAGGAAACAGCAAAATGGTAGCCATTGTTCCTTATCAGTGATTATGCTAAATGTAAATAGATTAATTCTCCGATCAAAAGACAGAGATTGGCTGAATGATAAAAAAAAAAACAAAAAGTAAAACAAAAATTGATGACCCACCTATGTGCTGGATCTAAGACACTCAAATTAGATCCAATATCACAAATAGATCAAAAATAAAATGACAGAAAGAGATATTCCACAATAGTGATAAAAAGAGCAGCAGTAGTCATAATACCAGTCAAAATAAAGTCAAAAAGGTTGTAAGAAACAAAAATTATGTATTAATCAAAGTTTCAATGCAGCAAGAAGATATAATAGTTATAGGCTTTTACTCATCTAATAACAAATCATCAAAATATATTTAAAAAGCACAAATTGGCAGAACGGAAAGAAGTAGACACTTACATAATAACAGTTAGGGATTTCAGTATCCCACTCAATAATGGAAAGACCAAATAAAAGAGAAGGAAATAAAGGACTTGAATAATATAACAAACTAACTAGATTTAACAGACATTACAGAGCACTTGATGCCAAAACAGCTGAAAACAAATTAGTCTAAAGTGCACACGGGACATTTTCCAGGTTAGGTCATATTTCAGGATGAAAAGGAACTCTCAGTCTAGTAAATAGGAAAATGAAATATTAGGAAAATTCACAAATTTGTGGGAACTAAAGAACACTCCATAGTACTATTTTATTCAAGTCCTTTATTTCTTTATTTCTCTTTTTTATATGGTTGTTCTATCCATTATTAAGAGTGGGATATTGGAGTGGATCAAAGAATAAATCAAAAGGTAAATTAGAAATTACTTATATGAAAACAGAAACACAGTCTACCAAAAGTATAGGACACAGCAAAAAGAATGCTAAAGGAGAAGTTTATATGTGCTTAGATTAAAAAATAAGAAAGATCTCAAACCAACCTAACTTTATAACTTAAACTAGATAAACAACAAATTAAACCAAAGGTAGCAGAAGGAAGGAGATAATCAGAGCAGAAATAAACAAAATGGAGAATAGAATGATACAGAAAAATGACCAAAACCAATATTGGTTCTTTGAAAAGATTAATAAATCTTTAGCAAGGAGGACTAAAAACAAGGAGAAAAGATTCAAATCCCTGAAATCAGAAAGGATTTTTAGGACATTAAAACTTATTTTACAGATGTAAAGAGGATAGGAGCATAGTATCTAGTCAAACACATTTCTAGAAACAAAAATTTACCAAAAATCAACCACCAAGAAATAGAAAATTTGAGTAGATAGAGTTATTAAGGAGATGGAATCAGTAATCAAAATTCCTAGCAAAGAAAATCCCCAGACTTGGAAGCTTTACTGGTGAATTCTACCAAACATTTAAAGAAGAATTCCAGTTTCAATTCTCAGATTTTTCATAAATAAATATATACAAATAAATTTAAAAAAATAGAAAAGGGGGCATATTTCCTAGCCGATTTTTTAAAGCCAACATTATCCTAATATAAAAGCCAAAAAAGACACAAGAAAAGCAAAATGCAAGCATATCTTATAAACACTAATTTAAAATTCCTCAACTAAACACTAGCAAAGCATAATAACCAGCATATTCAAAGGATTATACAACATGACCAAATGAAACTCATTTGTGAAATGCAAGGGGTTCAAAACGCAAAAACTGATTAACATAAAACACATCAAGAGAATGAAAGAAAAAATCACATGATCATATCAAATGCAGAAAAAGCTTTGACAAAGTTCAATATTATTTTATGATAAAAGTAGTTACAGAAGGAAACTACCTCATCATAATAAAAGCCATATGAAAACCCACAGCAAACATCATGTTCGATGATGAAAGACTGAAAGCATTTCCTCTAAGATCAGGAACAAGCCAAGAAGGCTTGCTTTCAACCGCTTCTATCCACTGTAGTACTTGAAGTTCTAGAGTAATTAGGCAAGAACAAGAATTAAAGGCATCAAATTGCACAGGAATAAAATTATATCTGTTCACAGATAATATAATTTATATATAGAAAAATCTGTTCAACAATAAGATCAGCTAAGTAGGATACAATGTCAACACTCAATAAGTTGCATTTATACACATTAACAATGAACAATCTGAAAATAACTTGTACAATGAACACTATAAAAAACTGGTAAAGGAAATTAAACACGGCTTAGGGGCACCTTAGTGGCTCAGTTATTAAGCGCCCAACTCTTGATTTCAGCTCAGGTCATGATCTCATGGTCATGGGCTCAAGCCCCACGTCAGTCTCTACACCAATAATAGAGAGCCTGCTTGGGATTCCCTCTCTCCCACTCCCTCTGCCTCTCTCCTGTTCGTACTCTATCTCAAAATAAATAAATGAACATTTTTAAAACAATTTTAAAAAAAGCATAAATAAGTGGAAAAATATCTCATCATGGATCAGAAGACTTAATACTGTTGACAAGTCAATACTTACTACCCAAAGTGATCTATAGATTCAATGCAATCCCTATGAAATTCCCATTGGTACATATATAATTTATATATGTATAAATTTATATTTTTATGTATAATATACATATTACAGAAATAGAAAACTTATCCTAAAATTTATAAGGAATCACAAGAAAATCTAAATAGCCCAATCTTGCAAAATAGTAAAACTAAAGGACACTTCTTCATTCAAAACAGTATAAAACAGGATCAAAATAGTGTGAAATTGGGGTACCTGGGTGACCCAGTTGGTTAGGCATCTGACATAGGCTCGGGTCATGATCTCATGGTTCTTGGGTTCAAGCCCCACATTGGGCTCTATGCTGACAGCTCAGAGCCAGAGTGTGCTTCAGATTCTGTGTCTCCCTCTCTGTCCCTCCCCTGCTAACACTCTCAACTTTCTCAAAAACGAATAAACACTAAAAATAAAAAAGTGTGAAGTTTGCATAAAGACAGGCATTTGACCAATACTATAGAATAAAAAGCCCAGAAATAAACCCTTAAGTATGCAGTCTAATGATTTTTGATGAGGATGCCAAGAACTTTCAATGGGGAAAAAAGTTTTTTCAACAAGTCGTTCTGGAAAAACTGGATATCCACATGGAAGAAAAAGTGAATACCGACTCTATCTAGCACCATATGCAAAATTAACAATATGGATCAAAGACCTAAATGTAAGATTTAAAATTATAAAACTCTTAGAAGATATAGATAAAAACTTCATGATATTAGATTTTGCAGCAACTTCTTGGATAGGACCCCAAAGGGATAGACAACAAAAGCAGAAAAAAAATGGACTTCATGAAAATTTTAAAATCGGGCATCAAAAGACACAAGAGTTAAACGGCAATACACAGAATGGGAGAAGACACTGCAAATCGTGTACCTGATAAGGAAGCCCAGAACTTACAGACAACTTCCAAAACTCAACAACAATCCAAAATAAATTGAGCAAAGGATTTAAATAGACATTTGTCCAAGACACACAAATGGTCAATAAGCATGTGAAAAGATGCTCAACACCACTTCCTGATCTGTAGGGAAAGGCAAATCAAAATTATAATGAGATATCATCTCACACCTTGTAGAATGGCTACCAACAAAAACAAATAAAAAGCCCAGAAATTAATGTTGGTGAAGACGTGGAGAAATTGGAATCACTGTGAGGTATCGGTAAGAATTTACATTGGTAGAGATGCTGATGAACACAGTCTGATGGTTTCTCAAAAAATTAAAGCTCAAATAACCATAAGCTCCAGCAACTCTACTTCTGGGTACATACCCAAAAGAACTGAAAGCAAGATCTTGAAGAGGGATTTGTACAACACTACCCATAGCAATGTCACCCACATCAGCTAAAACATAAACGCAAACCAAGGGTCAACAAAAGAATGTGTAGGCACATGTGGTATATACATACAATGGAATATCAATCATTCCAGTCTGAAAAAAGGAAGGACATTTTGATACAGGCTACAGCATGGATGAATCTTGAGGACGTTACACTAAGTGAAGTGAGCCAGTCACAAAAAGATAAAGCGCTGTATGATTCCACTTCTAAGGCACTTAGTCAAAATCATAGCAACAGAAAGCAAAATGGTGGTTGCCAGGGGCTGGAAGGTGGGGGAGAGAGAATGTTGAGCTGGCGTTTAATAGGAATCGAGTCACAGTTTTACAAGATAAAGAGTTCTGGAGACAGATGTTGGGACATTAGGATACTTAATTCCACGATACTACATACTAAAAAACGGTTAAGATGGTGCATTTCATGCTTGTGTAAATTATCACATTAAAAAAAAATTAGAAACAAAATCTCAATTCTTATAGCAATATAATTTTGAAAATAACAGATGTTGGCTTTTATCCTTGATGTAAATATTACATGAACTTCTTTTTTAAATTGGAAAACGTTGGGTTATTTTTCACTTAATGCATAGTGACTCTTCAATAATAATTGTGGCTGAATGTGGTGAATCAGATTCTAATTTGCTATGAATCTCTGTATTAACCCTGTGGCTCGCAAGCTACATAAACCCTTGTGAAAGCTGGTTCAGTATGGGGGTGAAGAGTGCGGTCACTACAATCACCTAATCTCAGTCTGAATCTCATTACCAATGCGTACTTACTAAGTGATGTTAGGCAAATTAGTTAACCTTTTGGGTGCTCAGTTACCTTAAATACAAAATGAGGAGAAACCGGCATAGAGAGAACTAAATAATTATATTCATAATAGAATTTTATTAGAGTCTAACTCCTATTCTTCCTACATACACACTAACAGAACTCAATGAAAAATAATTTTTATGTAAATTCCAGAAAAAACTCCAACAGGCCCCCACCCCATTTTACAAAGAGTTGATTCAAGCAGGTAATATAATAAGGACACATATCACACTTCCTTCTCTCTTCCCTCCCTCACTTCACGAATGCCTCTTTGGATGGCCTCCCCCCAGATTCTGCCCGGCTTCACACAATCCTATACTATGGACTTTTCCCTTTCACCTTACTCCGTTCCACTGAGAATTACTTTTCTCGCTCTCGTGCAGTATGCAGATCAGACTGAAAAACCAGATAAAAAAAAATGCAGAAGCTTTTTTTCACAAAAATAGAATTAAGAGCATGCATGCAAACGTTTGCATGTAAACATGCAGGGAGTCCTGTATCTCCCTAAGAGTTAAGGGACCCGAGATTAAGAGTCACTGAATAAAACGAATCAATTAGATGATGGTACTTTTACAAGAATGTTTCTTTTTCTCAGAAATCATATCCGTTCTTTTAATAATATCCTTACTCCATTATGGTGGCCAAAACTGCATCATGGGTATGTGATGAGTGAGAGAAAGTTTGGGGAAGGGGTGGCTGTAATTTAGTGTAGTTGCCCACTGAACTGGGCTTAGACTTTTGTAACACAGGTCTTCACTTAAACCCTCTATGTTTCCTCACCCAGAAATGAAGTGATTTCATTCATCTCCCGGCAATATTTCAGCAACAGTTTTCTGCGATACTATCATGACATTTGCAACTGGAATTAGATCACCAGCCCAGAGCACCGTGGGTAATTTGTGAGTCTCCAGGAACTGTCCACGGACCGGGAAGCAGAGAATTAGGGTTCTGATAAGGTGTCCGTCAGCAGTACACTGTGTTATGCTGGGCAAGTCCATCACCCTCTCTGTCTAGTGCTGTTGTGACAATTACATGGAGGGCCTGAACGCACTCTGTCAAGGTTAAAAATACCATCTAATGATAACAAAGTAATAATACCACCACTTACATATCATACAGTGTGGGTTTTGCATACTTGACCTTCAGAAACACCTTATGAGATCGTGTGAAAGTCTCCATCTTGCAAAGAAAATTATGAGCACCACCAGAGAGGCTGAGGTGCACTGTTGATGACTTACAGAAGTGGGACTTGAGCTAATGCCAAGATCCTTTCGCTATTCACTCTAAGATATTATTGGCACAACCCTATAAAGAAATATAGAAAATTAGATTCTATTTTTAAAAGGAGAATCAAATCCAGAGGCTGTAAGATATTGTCTCTACATTGTAGTATTAGTAATTTTGACTCACAATTAGGTAAAAGGGATATGGGGGAAATGCTTCTATCAGTTTGAACATAACATTTGAAAACTTTCTTAAACTAATTAAAGTTCTTTCAACAAGATGATTTGTGACTTTAAACACTGCTCAAGATTTTCTGAACAGCTCATTAGTAAGTTCTTTCTAATTTGCTTCTAAATGATATCTTGCAGAGCAAGTTTGTGAAGTCAAGTATGAGGTTCCGTACCACAGCCTGAGGCAAAATTCTCACCCTCGGCCCATATGGCACAGATGGCTAGCTTGTATGGCTCTTACTTCGCGTGGAGAAATGCCAGAGAACGGTCCTCCAGCTGGCGAATACCTCTCTGGCAGAGGCGACCCCAGAAAGTGCGCACCCAGGGACCCACTGCCCGAGGAAAAGAAGTTTCCACTGGTGGGGACCCCGAGGTCTCCATGTCCGTCACAGTGGGTAACGTGTTATGTCATACGGTTGGGGGAGTCTTAACATCATATTCCAATTTTCAAAACTAGTCAAGATGTTTACTAGCAAAATCCGTCCTGCATCTGCACTGTTGGACAGGAACACGACCCCTTTCCATATTGAAAAGGAAGTGCTCAAAACGTGACTACGCACCAACATCTTAAAAAATGATGGCATGTAAGCCCATGCAGTATGGGCAAAAGGTGGACTAAAAAAGTAACGGAACAAAACCGAAATGCAGAGACTCACAGGTATACGATCTCTTGATTAAGGAGAGAAGTCATATTGCCATTGGAAGAATTTTTTTCCCCCAGTTGTGTTGAATCATTGTGTTATCCCTATGGAAATTTAAAAGCAAAAAGATTCTCGACTCCTATATCACACTATATGCAAAAAGTATTTCAGATAGATTACAGAAATAAATTTGGAAAGTATATAGCATGTGTTAAAATATGGCGCATACATA
Organism: Lynx rufus; assembly: GCF_022079265.1. Classification (NCBI taxonomy): domain Eukaryota; kingdom Metazoa; phylum Chordata; class Mammalia; order Carnivora; family Felidae; genus Lynx; species Lynx rufus. The sequence goes on along the minus strand of NW_025814840.1, from coordinate 2,341,434 downwards.
ATCTGTAATATTAATATAGTATGTAAAATATTAGCAATATATAAAATATATGAATACACAATACCAGAAGTTATGTATAATAAACTTGTTTAAAATAGAAGACTACCTTCATGACCTATGATCTCAGGATAAGCAAGTATTTCTTAGAACATAAAAAAGCACTAGGGTACCTTGGTGGCTCAGTCAGTTAAGTGTCTGACATTGGCTCAGGTCATGATCTCACAGTTTGTGAGTTTGAGCCCACGTCACGCTCCATGTTGACAGCTCCGAGCCTGGAGCCTGCTTCCGATTCTGTCTGTCTCTGCCCCTCTCCCTTGAAGTCTCTCTCTCTTTAAAAAAAAAAAAAAAAAAAAAAAGCATTCATGAAGAGGAAAACTAATTAATTGCATTTCACTGTCATCAAGACCCCAGTAAATTAGGGAAAAGACACAGAATGGGACGAGATAGTTGAATCATTTAGGAAATATATGAAACAGCAGAAAAACCGAGGAATCTGAACAAGCACTCTCTAAGAGAGGCTATCCAGATGGCTGGTAATCACGTAATGGTGCTCAGTTTGACTAATCATCTCAACAACGCAGATCAAAACCATAACGAGATACCTCTAAGTGCTCACCACAAAGGCTCCTCGAAGAACGAGGAGTATCCAATAAGAGGAACTCTTACAGAGAACATATAGATAGGCACAGTCACTCTGGGTAACGTTCTGATGGTATACCTAAACTGGACACGCACATTCCCTAGGACCCAGCATTCCCTTCCCATGTATATAACCACACACAAATGCATAAATAAGTTCATGAAAACGCGCATGAGGATGTTTGTGGAAACACTCTTTAAAATACCTCAAGCCAGAAACCACCCAAGCAGGTATCAACAGTAAACAGCTGAATTAACTGTGGAGGTCATAGAATACTGCATGGTGCTAAGATGTATTACAACTACAGCCAAAAACATGAAGGATATCCAAAATAGTGTTAAATAAGGTAAGTCATTCACAAGATAGAACATTATGTGATTTCATTAATATAAGGTTACAAACAGATACAGCTACTGTAAGGGTTGGAAGTCTGAATAGTGGTCACCCTTGGTGTGGAGAGCTAAAATGAGACTAGGTATGGCTTAAAGCTGGCTCCCAGGAGACATTGTTTCTTTTATCTGATGCTGCTGGCTACGGATGCTTACTTTATAAATTTTCTTTGTCGTGAATCTGTATGTTTTTTTTTCTTTTATTAAACAAAAAGTACAGCCAACCATTATAAAACAATCAGTTAGCCATGAATCCACTCTGGTTTCATATAAATCTGCACTATGTAACATTCATATTCTGAGTACGAAGTTCAGAAATTTGATAAGCCTTTTCTAACACTATTTTTCATTACATGCAATCTTATTGTTTACCATGCTATGATTTGATTTAAAGAGTTTCAAAATAACCTATGATAAAGGGATATTTGATAGCTGCCAACCACAGAAAATGGTGTCAGATATGTGAGTGATAATGTCTAAATGAAATAACACAAAAGATCAAACAATATAGGGAATACGTGTACCTCGTCTAAATAACATTATCTAAACTATCGAACGTGAAGGAGATAGTTCTTTACTTTCCTTTAAGTATCAAGCTCTGGTAAGGGTCAATGGGAGGAGGAGGAAATGATGCTTCACCACAGGTGGAAGGTCGTGCAGCCACACCCAGCAGACTGCAAACCTAGCGGTCGTGATGGTCAAGTGAGGCAAAAGGCAAGACCCAGAGACGGTCATGGTGGCACAGGTTTGCTGGGGGAAACAATGCACAGGGAGTCCAGGGACAGTTGACTGGACGGAGCAACGCTGCTGGGATCCACATGCAAGTTTTCATAGCGTAGCAACGTAGCCCAGTAACACCTACCAGCGGCCCTTTCCTTCCCCGCACTGCTGGCATTCCCAGGAGATCAAGGCCTGCCATCCAGACACTGATATAAGGAATATGCCCTGGGTTGGCACTCCCGACCCCTGATCAAACACTGAACATGATCTCCTGCACATTGTGCTTGATGGGAATGTAAAGGACGGACAGGAACTCTACATTCTCAAGATGGCGATTAGCAGGGACATTCAGGGACATGCTTCTACAGGCTACCGATCCGGAACAGACCCTCCAACATTGTCATACTGAATATGTGCTTGTTTTTATTCTTCGTCAAAAGAATATACAAGACCATGAAATACAGTTTCTGAAGTAAAAGTAATATTCATAATTCACATACTACACTCACCATAGACCTTCTCTAGGCTGGCTCTGGAAATAATTATCTTCTCTCAGATGAAAAATTACGTTGGGATCGCCATGTACCTGACTCCCTTTGCACACCTTAATAGAGATTAGGGGGCCATGTTGTCTGTGGCTATTTAAGATATAACAGACCATATTTTCATTAGGCATAATTCCATTTTACAGAAATAGACTCAATAGAAGAAACTACTCTAAGATTCTAACACATAAAATTTGGGATTTGTTTTCAATAAATCTAAGTCTCCATCAGCCCAAGAAACTGCTCAGAGTACTTTTTTAATTAGCAAGCTTTCATTCTTTCACACATTCACTCATTGAAAAAGTATTTATTAAGCACCTATAATGGGCTGGGCACAATAGGAGGGTCTGAGAATACAAAGATGGATAGGACACTATGCCTTTCCTCAATAAACTCACACTTTAGGGAGACAGACTTATAAACAATGCAGCAATATTCAGTAAGAGTGGAAAATGGTGCCAGCTGTTATAATTAACATGATCTCCTCTATGCCTGATCTGTTTAAGCTCAAATAGAGAAAACAGGACTTGATCTGGTTCAAATGTGTTTCTACCCACGTTCTCCCAATGGTGAGATCTTGAATACATCCAATACGATACCACAATCAGGAAACTGGTGTAGATGGAATCCATTGACCTTATTCAAAATTCACCAGTGTTTACATTTCCCTGGGTGTATGTACATGCAAGTGCATGCATGTGTTTAGCTCTACTCAATCTTCTCACGTGAGTAAATGCATGTGATAAATCTCATCACAAAGATCCCTCCTGATACCTAATAGCCAAAGCTATCTCCTTGCCCCCAATCCTCTTCATCCTAATATGGTAAAACCGTGGTTTGTGAGCATAATTCATTCTGGAAACATGCTAGTAATTCAAAGCACTTGAGTATCAAAGTCAATTTCAATAAACATGGGCTCAGTTGGGATCACTGACATTCGGTGTCAGGTACTACTCATACTGCAAGACATCGATGGTTTAACAAGATTAGAAACGTTTGTCTTGTGGAACACTCACAGAACAAGTTACTTGCAATCCGAGGTTTTACGATACCTGGAAACCATGGTTTCTGTTCTCTATCTCCATCCTTTTATCATTTGAAATATGTTATACAAGTGGAAATGATTACACACCATGTAAGAATTTGAGAGAAGTTTTCTTTTCACCCAGCACAATTTCTGAGATACACCCCCCACCCCCCGCATAAATCAATGTATCGAAAGCTCCTTCCTTTTTGTTGCTCAGTAGTGTTCCATAGTTTGAAGGCACCACAATTTCCTGACCTGTTCACCCACTGAAAAATATCTGGGTTTGTTTTCCCATTTTTGTTTTGTTCTTAATTGTTATAAAGTTGCTATGAACATTTATGTATAGGTTTTTGTGTGGGTTTAAATTTTCATGGCTCTGGTATAAATACCCAAGAACGCAGCTCCTAGAAAACATGGTACAGGCACGCATTGTTTCATTATATTGACAATTTTTTAAAAGAAGCTGTGCCATCTTACATTCCTATCAGCAGTGTACAAGTGTCCTAATTTCTACCCATTTCCACTGCTTATATATAGGTTTTCATTTTTAATAATTTTCATAGAAATGTAGCCAGACAAAAGGTGTCTCATTCACTGTGGTTTTAATGTACATCCCATAACACCACCCTGATCTCTTTCAGTGGGTGTGTTTAAACCATTTATATTTCATGCTATTATCGATATATTTGGATTTTGGTACATTTTCATGCCTTTTCTCTCTGGCTCTTAATTTTCTCTTTTGAAATTTGAATTTTACTCTTCTATTTGAATGTTTATATATTGACTATTTCTTTGTATAGTTTAAGTTTTCAAGGGCCATACACATGCTAAAGATTTCACAGTTTAGAGTTAATATTTTACCACTTCAAGTAAAATTTAGAAATGTGGAAGTGTTACCAATATAAAGGTCTTGTGGCTATCCCTATTTTTGGTCTAGTTTTCATGTATTTCATATGTGAAAATATCATCATACTCTTAGATCTTTTGCATTCAACTGCTACATACATTTTTAAAAACTTAGTAGAATAACTTAGCACATTAACTCACAAATCTCCAATTTGTGTTACTCTTTTTTCACTTTTGAAGGTTCATTTTTACCTGTGGTATCATTTTTTGTCTCAGGAATGTCTTTTAGTATTTATTTAGAGCATGTGTGCTGACAACAAATTCCTCTAGCTCATTTTCATCTGATGAGGTTTTTATCTTCATCAGAATATTTTCACCAGATATAAAATTCTTTTTCATCAGCACCTGAAACATGACGTGTGGTTTCTATGGTTTCTGACGAGCAACCTGAAGTCATTTGAATCCTTGTTCTATGTACAGTCTATCAATTCCCTCTAGATGCTTACAAGATTTTTATTCCCATACCTTTGGCTTTCAGCAGGTTTATTCTGATGCACTGGACACAGGTTTCTTTCAAACTATCTTGAGTTTCACTGAGGCACTGGTTATGTAAGTTTCTATCTTCTAACTTAGGAAGTATTCAGCCTCAGGGGCGCCTGGGTGGCTCAGTCGGTTAAGCATCGGACTTCGGCTCAGGTCATGATCTCAGTTTGGGAGTTCGTGCCCTGTGTCCGGCTCTGTGCTGACAGCTCAGAGCCTGCAGCCTGCTTTAGATTCTGTGTACCCCTTCCCTGCAATTTTTTTCTTTCTCCTGAGCCGTGGTCTTTCTTCTCCTTTCCAAGATTCTTGTGGCATAAATGTTAGAGTTTTTGATGTTTTTGCCAAAAATTCCGGAAGCTGTTACTTTACTTTAAATATTTCCCCCACTCCTTACTGCTACAGATGGGAAAATACTGTTTATTAGCAAGTTTTCTTATTCTTTCTTATCTCCATTTCATTCTGGAGCATTTTCAATGAATTTTTAAAGCTTTTTTCAGTTCTAAGTTCTCCATATATTTTTAAAGAAATTTATTCTACCAGTCTGCTGAGAGTTTCTATTTGTTTCAGCAGGTTTTGCCATTTCTTCATGGAGCACAGTTATGATAATTTAGTTATGGTCTGATGAGTTTAGCATAAAATCCTTACCAGGTTTGATGTCACTTGACGGTCTCTCCTGAGAACACATCAGACTTCTGGGTCTTTCTTCCTGTGCAGCCAGGCTACAAGGTGTACTGCACCCGCCTGGGTCTTCAACCCCCTCCCCCCCTTAATCCCTTCCTGTGCTTCAGGGAGCGTGCCACACGTTTGACCAACACAGTGCGGCAGCAGGGATGGGATCTTCTCAAAGAGAAGTTATAGGAAGACTGCTGGACACTCTCCCGCTTCCCCGGGCTTGCATCATTCCCTCGGAAGGAACGCACCTGCCATGTCCTGAGTAGCTGAATGGAGAGGCCACGTGGCGAGGACCCACACTCTGCACGCTGCTTTGTGTGTGAGCAGGGATGGGGATCCCCTAACTCAGGTCAGTCCTGCTGATGAAGGCAGTGCGGCTGACAGCTGAACTGCAAACTGGTGAGAGACCCTTGTCCCCTGCAGGGGCTCCCTTCCCTCTCCCTCCACTCCCTCCATCAGGCAGAAGTAGGATCAAGTGTGCTTTCTACCTTCGCTGGAAATGAAGGGGGCATTTTTGGGCTTTGTTTTCTTTTTAGTAATGGGGTGACAGTTTCAACAATAGGATACACAAAATAAAACATAAGGAATTCTAACACACTGATTTTTATATTTGTCAGATAATTATAAACCTTATGGACAGCTGCTCTAAAACTACTGTAAACTGTTAATGAAGCCATTCACATCCCTGTGCATCTCTGATAATAAAGCGCTTCAGCTTTCCTTTCCAGATAGGAGGTACAGCATGATACGTTTACAGGCATCGGAGATCTCACCCACACCCAGGGGATTTTTCTCAGCAAACTTTAATAAGCTGTCCCACACCCTTGTAAGCTAACCAGAAAAAGCCGAAAGTATTTCAAAACAGGAGCTAATAGATCTTCCTTCATGCTGCATGAGCTTTGCTTAGTCAGGATGTTTATTAGATTCTGATGTAATGGTCCTCAATGACAATATGGGATTTACGAGATGGCCGTTGTTATCACTTTACTCATGCAGCTCAGATATCATCGCCAGTCTCCAGCTGCTGGCATGACATCAGTTGGTGCAGTAAGAGAGACCTAAGTGCAGAATTGGGCACTTAATAAAAAAATCCAAAATATGCCCATCCTCTTTAAAGTGCTTTGCTATGGTTGTTTTTGGTATGTGTTGGTATGTGTTTTGTTTGATTCTGTAACGATGTCATAGGGGAGTTAGAGCTGGGGAGCTCACCTTGGTCCTTCCACATTTCTACTGGTCTCTCCACGGTCTGGAGTGAGGACAACCTCGGGAAAGGAGGTTGTCCGTGTCTTCTCGGTCACAGACCATTGGGATTTTTACTTCCTCCCCTCCTCTCCTTCCCCCTTCAAAGGATTTGTCATTTGGAACTTGAACATTAACCTTCTAAAAACATTTTAATAGTGCTCACCTATTTACTTCTTCTAAATATACAAGTTTCCTAAACAGTAATTCAAGTATAAAAATCCTTGCCATCCTGTTACACATTTTTCTCTTGATAAGTGAAGATTAAATCTACTTAACATCTTTGTTTTCTGTGTATGTCAGGACTTACAAGAGGATCTTCTACATAAAGAGTTTGACATAGAGCAAAATACCTTAGAAATCATATGAGCAACAAACAAAAATACCAAACTTATATGTCTATTCACCAAAAGAAAATGAATTTGTCAACAGTTCTATGTAATCAACAACAGCAAGGGATCAGCTTTACAAGTTCAAAGCACATTTTATGTTTTTAAGTAATTTCAATAGTATTGTCCTAATACATGCATGTGTATGCACACGAGCCACAAACACACACAATCCCCTCAATTAGGCAGATTTACAAATTAAAAATGAGAACCATTAAGAAGTTCTGCACTGGATTTCCTTAGAAGTTACCTTAAGTCACTCTGAAAGCCTAAGAAACTCTAAAACTCGGTGTGATCTTCAAATATGTCTGCATTTAGTATTGATTGTTCCATCTGCAGAACAGATAGCTCTCAGAATCACTCAGAAAGGCCTATGTCTGCTGGAGCATACAGTCTGAATTCTAAAAGGTATTTGCCATTATTTATAATTTGGAGAATGGATACCTAATAATATCTGTAATCTTGGTAGTTCTAAGAATAATACTGTAGTCTACACAGTAAGACTTACTCAGTATTGGCTGAAAGCCTTGTAAGTAAGTGCAATGTGCCCTTTCCATTGCTATGAATAACTCCCAAGGAAATGTCACCGTTTCACATTTGGATCAGGTGTGGCTCTCGCTTTACGGAAGCCATGAGTGTCGTTTATTTAGATGCAGGGAACTACAGGTTACTTAAGGAGGATATGTGCTGGGATCATTAACTGGGAAAGCAGACAGATGTTTTTATCCTTGGTAGTTTACAGAACTACCATTTATGACTTGTGATACAGCTTGGATAGGCCTTCATCTCATTTTTGGGAGGCAAAGAACACAGCAGGAGCATCACAAACAGGCCTGTGGTCAGAAGGTCAACCCCTCTTCTGAGCCCCAGTGTCATTTTCTAGTCAAATATGTCACAGCACCCTATATCGTATATCCAGTGTGGTTAGACAGTAATTATCGATGTGACCCTATCAACGGGCTCAAGTAGAAGATATCGACACAGAAATTTCTCAGTGCTCGGGATAATCCCTAGGAAGAAACTCAGCTTTCAACTAACATATAAAATGATCTGCAATGCCAAGCACATAGCTCTCCCCTCACCTGAAGGGGCAATTCACCTCTGTCAAGCAGCTGGTTCTCTAAACCAACAGATTCCATGAACTCTAGAAGATGTAATAGGCCTCTAAGTAAAAGAGCCACGTAACACATGGAAATCAATAAGGTGTATATCAAATGCCTACAGTAGGCAAGGCTAGATGTATTAGTAAGTACAATAGAAAAAAATACACGAGTGATGCTGGGAAAAACATTTCTCTGACATGACGGGGAAACCCTATTAAACAATGTTTCACTTTGCACCGTTATCAAATAGCCTAAAACAGACTCTACATAAACTAGAAATATAACCTACTATATACCAAAATATGCCATAATTTATACCTTTTTTTGAGTAGATTAATTCCAAAACGTTTCATTTTGATTAATACCAACTTAAAAGTTAACAGCCACTCTCCAGGACCTCTTCCACCACAGCGTGAAGTCATTTTCTCTTACTGATTCCAAAGTCATGCCTCATATGGAGGGTGAACACACACACGGTCATCCAATAGTGCACAATTTTGAGAGAAGGAATACAGATAATTACATCAGGACAACAGGCGTAAACAAGGGCTGTCCTGGCATGGAGACATACGGTGATCCCAATGAACCAGCTTTTTCTTTGGATCGGAATCAAAACGGCCAAGTGCTGCCAATAGCTTGAAAAATACCAGGGACCATGCATCAAACGATATTAAGCTAAATTGGGTACGATCATAGAAAATAACAAACATTTTTAAATGTTTAATATTTCATAGAGGTTTGGTGACCCAATTGCGAGGAAAGTCTGCAAATAACCAAAGAACCTCAGAAATCAAAGTTTTTTCTTAAATCTTATGCAAATGAAGCTTCCCACTGTCCTTTTAAAATAAAGGGTTGGGGGGGGCAGAGGCCTTCACATAATCACTAAATTACAAAGAACAGATGTGAACCATTTACGGGTAAATGGGCGCGCTGGCAGAGAGAAAACAAGATAAAACAGCACGCACTGAAACCAACCAGATTGGCTTTTTAATGACTCATACATGTGTGATTACTAAAGACGGCAACAAAAATAAAACCGTTCACTTGACTAAGGCTAATACACTTTAGTTACTTTAAATTAACTGCTAATTATACCATTTTCTTGTGTTATACATCCCCCTTTTTGACAGCCACGTAGAAATCTGTCTTTTCAGAAATTATAGGAACAAAGACAGCTACTGATTCCCTTGTGTTAGGTCATTATTGTTTTTTGTTTGTTTTGTTTCTTGACCAACTGTTCTTTTGGATTAATGTGTTCTTTCCTAAATTATAAAATGTCTGTTCAGAATCACTTCTAACATTCATACTCATAATCAGTATTATATTTAGCGATCTTTACATATCTTTTTGTATTTTGAAATAAAGCTGGGATCTTCCCTTTAAAGCACATCAAGGGTAACTTTAAGGCAGAACCACTGACCAGGATAATTTCATCTCCCTCACACCCATCCACTCCTGTTCACACTGTCCCTGACATGTAATCCATCAACCGACTCAGTTTGAAGTAGCCTCTTACTTCTCATCAAGCCAAATAAACATGGGGCTTGACCTTAAATATATTAACACTTCTCGAATATAAACATGTATGTATTACTGGGAATAATCACTATGTGATTTCTCAAAGAGAGGGTTTCAAATGTTTCAATTTCAACAGCAAAGTCAAACTTCAGCCACAGTGACAACATGGTGACATGTGCACTCACAAAGCAAACACCCCAACTTCTCCAGTCACTCCGCTCTTGTCACCAGGGCCTCGCCAAGATGCCCCACTTGACACATCACTCCGGGGCTGTCTTCTCCCAAGAAAGTGTGAGTACCATACAGAAAGTAGATTTAGGCAAAGTTGGGAAGTGATGCTAATGCTGCTTGTACATTCTCCAAGAGAAACCATGGGGTATTTTCTTACGTAAGCATCTTGCTAGATTAGTGCTCCCTGGAACGCACCTTAAAAATACTGCTCTTTGGTCTCCCCACATCATAAATGCCTCATTTCTCCTTGTCTAAAGGACACCAGGGGGAAGAAAATTTGTTACGTCAATTCACAGAAATGAGGAACGCCATGATAAGTATAATATTTTAGCAGCTTTTCTGAACCCCATACTGAGCTGGACATTTAGATTCAAAAAATAGCAAAGTCTGACTGACCTCGAGCAATCATCGGTTTCGTGGGGATAGCTTGTCTGTCCTCTAAGCCAGGTAAAGGCTAGGTCTTTTCTAGAAAGATATTTTGAAAGCAATGCCATTCAGGAAAAGAATTTTACTGATGAAATAGAGCAGTGTTTTGTGTGGACAAATGAGACTTCTTGGATTCTATTGGTTTTTCTGACTTTGAAGGCCTCATGGGGATATGGAGAGAGATTAGTGTTTCTCAAATTCCCTTTTAAGAGTCCAATTTTGTTCATATGTGTATTAAGAACTGTTTCTAGCTGCAAATGAACCAACTTTTCAATTACAAAAGTAAACTTTTACTAGAGCAAACATGTATGGTAAATATAGTCAGACTTACTACTTTCCCACTTGCAATGCAGATGAACAGGGAGATAGAGGACAGATAACTGATACAGCAGTGAAACTAGGAGATTGAGTAAAAATCTTGTATAGAACGAGTACAATCCCTTACGTGGGGCTCTCCATTACTTTGGGCACTCAACAAAGACTATAGTCAGATCAAAGTCAGGATTCATACTGACCTTCCTTTGTTGACGAGTCTCAAGTTCTCTCATGCATGGTGACTATAAAATTAAGTTTCTGAACATTTAATTTAAATTAAATTTAGCCAGCAAGCAGTTTATAAGTACATTCCATATGCAAAGCATCGTGTCAGGCATTGCCAGAATAGAGATAAAAATTCTATTGAGGCAGGGACCTTAAAAAGACACCATGTAAAATACACAGCCGAATATCAAAAACATGTTAATAAAAATATGATTTGTCTATAATAAAGGGCTGTATTAATTGCAATATCACAAAAGATCATTTACTTATTTTAAAGACAATCTGGTATAGCCAGAAGAAATGCCATTAGTTATACAACTTTCATTTGATATGTCAAATATACGCAAGACTTTGTTCACTAAGTGCTCCCTTCCTTCCATAAGTTTTAGCGAAGGAAATACGGCAGGGCACTGTGTTACACACCAGGACACAAGGGTGAATATTATGGCATTTATGGAATGGTAATCTTTTTGCCCAGGATTCTGTTTCGCAGGGGCTTGGCAATAAAAATCACATCTACCTCAGGATCCAGGAAGAAATCAGCCAAGTGAAGACGTGGGAGATGGTCCCCAAATCAGGTTCTCAATGGCCGTTACAGGAAGGGAGGCTGGGGTGATCTTTTTCTACACCCCAGACCTCGACTACCGAAGTGCAAAACTGCCCTCAGTTATGCCAATGATTAAAAATAAAACAACAAGCATCGATCTTCCCCTCCCACTTTTGAATGTTTCTTAGAGGGGATAAATTGCACCTAGGTAACAAACAACAGCAAATGTGCAAAGAGATGTGAACGCAGCATCTCCCGCGAAGGAAGCAGCGTGTACATTCTGTACTCTTGTCAGCAAGCATCAAGACCCCGTCCTGCTACAGTGCTACATCACACTACTGTTGTTGTCCTAGTAGCCCATCTTTAAAATGTTCAACAGCTCAGGTAACTTTCCTCCACTACAGATTCACTCCCAGCACTTAACACTAAAACACACAGTGCACCTTGCAAGAGCTTTGAAATGTTATGCATGTGCAAGGAAAAGTGTTTGAGAGAGCCGTTTATTACCTACACGGCATTAGTTTTGACATGCAGTATTTACTAACCGCACTTATCAAGGTTAATATAAGTTGGAACACTTCGAGAGAGGATTATAACCGTACAAGGTGTTTTTGTGAATTTGCAAAACGGGAGGGTCTCAAGGAGCTTATCAATGTTCCGGTAACTTCTCGATAGCAGCCACCCTACCAGGCAGCCAAGTCAAGAGCTGAATGAGGGTCTTGGGAATTCAGGAGAGTTAGAAGTAACTTTGTGCCATTGGAAGGGACAGCTCCATACCTCAGGGATGATGGGCTGGACGTTTAATGATTTACAAAGATAGAAAGATCATTCCAGACAGGAGTAATGTTTGTCACAGAAGTAGGAATGCCCGTGAGTTCTTCGGCCACAAGAAGTTCGACTAGTCAGTTGCAACAGGGTCTTTATATAGGGGGTAATCAATTACATGGTTCTGTGCTAGAATGAGGACAGGATTCCTTCTGTAAAAAGAGATGGGATAAGGATGTGGACTCAAAATGGTATCATGCACCATTTAATTAACTGCAGTTATATAAGAGAAAGTGGAGTGGTATCCCATCCAGAACTTATTAAAATACAAAAAGACAGTGCAGGTAATATCATGCCAAAACCAAATATCTAGCGCCCAATAAGAACGTAAGGACAGGATCACCCACGGTAACCTCGTTGGTGAGAGATCAGAGAGGACTTTAAGGTAAGCACATGGAATATTGCAAGTGAGTAACAAGTAGGATAGTCTCCCATAATAGACTCAAGAGGGGCAAACCCAAAAATAAAGAACCCCAGCTGCAAATGAATATGGATTTTAGCTGAAATTTATATAAAATACTTATTTGTGCATACAAGAAAAAACAAGATTCTATTCAGTCACTACCATAAACACAAAAAGGGACAGGTGGCTGTAATATTTTCATTTCAATCAGCAACTTATCTTTGAAACACCCGAGTACCAGGGTCACTGAGGATATGGAGAGGCAGGACGGCCAGTAGATGGCAGGTCACTGGCATCCCAGAACTTCGCAGAAGCTTCATTAACAAAAGCAAAGGAATAAGGGAAGTGAGAGCTGATCGGACCCATAAAATAAAAACATCCTAGAAGGGGAACTCTCGAAAATGTAGCTCTACTGAATCATTTTTACAACCATGAACCATGTTAAAATATGAACGAATCCAGATTCCAAGTATCAGGTAACAATCTTCTGTGTCCCGTCCACAGCTCGTTAGAGCTTCTTGCTCATCAGCACACATAGAGAGTGCTGGTTATGCAGACATTATTTAAAGCAGGCAAATGACTCCTTTGGGTATTGACTTTGGTGTCAATGCCAATTTTGAGTTTGCCACAGAAAGCGCTAAGAACTAACGGTTTTGATCTTCTGCCAAAAAGCACGAACGATGTGGCTGCTTTTCCAGTGAGTGTGCTTGAAAGTCGTTAGATCTCATTAAGGAAGAAGAAAACATAGATGGTACGGAAGTGATGTTCAAGTAGATTTCTCAGTGAGGAGTTCTAGGACTGAATTGCTCAGAACTAGAGATGTGGAGGATACAGGATGCTGTTGTAATAAGTTGTGGTGACTTCCTGGCAATAGTTGCATCATCACTATTGTTGGTCTTTACTTTCTATCACGTTTCCCATAAACCTAGCTCACGCCCAGTTTGTCTGAAATTTGAATTCCCATGTTAAATTTTCCTGTCTGCACTATCACACCTTTTGCATTGGAAGCTTGTCAAAGGGTCTAACACCTTGTTCTTTTACATCTTTAAGTGCAGACGGGAGAGTGTCCTTCTGTGTCTCTGCAAATACACGTCAGTTCAGTTTTGCCTACATCTCACCGGTGAGAGCATTTGCCCTGGTTTCTCCTCCAAAGCCAGGAAAAAAAAAAAAAAAGAGAGACAAACTCCCTCTTTAGCCACTTGTGACCCCTTATTACGTTCATTTGCTTAATCAGCATGGTGAGGTTTTTCCTTCCCACCTAATTAACATATTGAACTTTAACATTTGCTCACGAAAACACTCAATTAATGGGTAAAAAATTTAAAGGACATCCAAACATCCGCATGAGAGGATAAGAAACTTTGATTTTTCTTAAACTACAGTTCTGTTTGTAAAACTATATTGTGAAACTTACACTCAAAAGTAACAGAGATAAACAGAATGGTTTTCGAGAAAGGAACTTAAAGGAGAAACTCTTCTCTGCAAAAGGCTACAAATGTTAAGAAGCAATGGAACATTTCAGGTCCACATCTATCAAATTGCAATCATGGATCTTACAACACTTATGTTGTTATTAGAAATGGGAACAGTTTATGGGGCGCCTGGGTGTTTCAGTCAGTTAAGCGTCTGACTTTGGCTCAGGGCATCATCTCAAGGTCATGAGTTCAAGCCCGGTATCAGGCTGTGTGCTGATAGCGCACAGCCTGCTTGAGATTGTCATTCTCTTCTCTGCCTCCCTCACTCTCTCAAAATAAACAAACTTAAAATGTCTATAACAGTTTATAGACAATTATTTCCTACTATTTGGAATTTATCTTTTCTGCTCATCTTGATTTGCTCGAAATTTCATTTGATAGGATGTGGAATTCTTCAGACAACCAAATTCCATGTAGAAAAATCAGTCTTTAGTTCTCTTTTTTATAGGTTATTCCAGTGTTTAAGTTAGACACATGATCAGGATGTTACCCCACAGAACTCGTGTGACCGTAAGCCAGGATATGAGGAGGAAACTGGACCTCAAGAGAACTCCTGCCGCAGGCTTGTCGGGTCTCCTCACAAGAGCCACTATTTGCGGGAAAGGATTCTTTTTGGCCGCTATTTAAGCTTACCTCTTTGTACTTGGTTTTTAAAGCAACGCTTTTTCCGGCAAAGGGGCAGGAGTGTTTAGTCTGGGTTTTGACGTATAGTATCTGAATCATGCTCAGTTTGTTTGCCGGAGACTCCCAATTTTAGCTTTGATGACTCAGGGAAGAAGGTGTAAAACATTCCTGCATGACTTGTCAGTGATTAATATTTTAATTTTATTGGATTTTTTTCAACTAAGCTTTCCGACAGGCTCAAGATTCCAAATTAGATTTTACTCATTCTCGAGGAGATCACGCATTCGTTAATGGGTTCTTCAAGTAAAATTTGAAGAATATTGAAAACTACTGGACCTGTCTCAAATGGGCTAAATACTTCAGTTATGTTATTCATCAAAACTGGTGGTTTCGGGTTTACTAATAAGGTCAGTGCTCTATTTGATGGGATGTAAATAGAATCCTGTACACAGCAAAGTACTTGCTTCTTGGCCTAAGATTATTCTATTAAAAGCATTTAGTCATTTTTTTTTTGAAGTTATATACTTATTTTGAGGGATAAAGAACATGATCCGGGGGCAGGGGGTAGGGGGGTAGGGGACAGAGAAGGAGGGAGAGCATCCCAAGCAGGCTCCATGCTGACATGGGGCTTGATCTCACGAACCATGAGATCATGACCTGGGCCAAAATCAAGAGTTGGAGGCTTAACTCACTGAAGGAAGATGAAGCACGACCAGTAAGGACATGCAGCTCATGAGCAGTAAAGCACTTCTTGGCTATTACCCTTAGAGTAAGTTTTCCTTCATTTCAAAAGATGGATTAGAAGGAAATACTGCCACCAAGAAAGTATACCAGGTACCCCAGGCTTGGGGTGTTATGTTCTCTAGGCAATTTTATTTGTTAGAGCAAAGAAAGGGAAACAATTATTCTACCATCATTTTATGTGCTATAGGTCATAAGGATCTTATGTCTTACATTGTACGGCCTCCATTTGAGAGTTCAGGAGGACTTTATCTCAAATTCTAGTGTGTTAAAATAAGTTATTAAGTAATTAGCAGTCTGGAAAACAGGCCTCCTTGATGTTTATCTTTAAAACAGGATAATTCTGGTTTGCATAAAACTTTCTATGCAAAATAGCATACTACTGCTGTCTATCTTAGTCTAACTTGGTTTACCGGGATTAGTACAACTAACCAACATTCTTACATGCTTTTATTTTAGCATATTTTCTGAGCATCTAGCTACTGGCGGAGGTTTCCAAGATGAAGTAGGTGTCTAATAGGTCTTCAAACAGCTTATAGGATATACGTGGATATGAGAAAAATACGTAACTATCAGAAGGCAGAAAGAGATACAGTGCCCTGGGGATTCCAAAGAAAGATCAGTATAGTAATTCAATGTTATTCTCAGCCTATTCTGTGGATGTTGTGAAGTAGGAATAAATATCTCTTTAAAAGAAGCTACCATTTGCTACTTTACTTAGCAAAGGAGTTAAAGGGACATGTTTAACCTTTCAGGAATTTATCGGTTTCCCTTTTTTTAGATAAAGGCTCAGAAGCTGAAGTACCAATATCAGAAAAGGAACTGAATTAGAGCAACAAAGCCTAGTATAGAACTTCTATCTACTCTTTATGTAGCCAGAAATTTCAAAGTAACTCCTCCAAACCTAACTGTTGGTGAAAATGCTCACATATAATTTAGCCATGATTTAAGATTTTGTTAACAGATATTGACATTGTGGCAGAACTACTGGCTCATAAAATACACATTGTACTTCTTATATTAAAGTGTAAGGTTTTAGTCAGGGAAAACCAGTAATATTAATGATCACGATAATTAAAAACTCAATAAGAATACCCTAAAAGTCAACACAAAATTAGAAACATTTTAGGAAAGGAACAAAGGAAGTCTGTAACCATCTGTTTCAGAACAAAACACGTATGCATTCACCAATTTCGCAGTTTTAGATAGCATTTTAGTAATGAGTGAATGCATCGGTGTTAGAATTACCATCCATGACATACTGACCAGCAGCTGCCTTTTCAACAAATATGATCCATCATCTCTCCATCTATTACCCACGTATCTGTCTTCAGGTTTGAATCATAATTTCTCATGAAGAGAATTCAAAAACTTAACGTAGCATGTCCTATGGGCCTACCCTTCCAGGCTCCGGCCATAGTATTTAAGATGCCACCATTAGATTATTTTCTAGTGAAATGCATATTGTGTGTTTTGAGACTTCCATAAGTTGTGTTATGGATGACCTTTCTTGCTAACTTCTTCTTTGTTAGATGGTTTGATTTTGGTCTCTTACATGGAACTCTTACTCTTAACCCTCATGGTTTTCTAAAAAAATTTTTTTCTTAGTATTCAGTTTCCTCTTCCTTTTTTTAAATTGCTACCCAAAGTATACATTAAATATAATAAAGTTGTACGCTCTCACCTATATTTTTCTAGCTTTCTTAAGTCTTTCAGGATATTTACTCCAATAATATAGGCATCATCTTGTTCATAAAACTTCAATATCATTTTTGGTCTTTGCTTGGTAGCATGAACACTGAACTATGGGTGTGTATCTCCCTGGTGGATTATTCTTGCTCAGAGCAGGTGAACATCTAAATACAATAGAAATTAGGAGTCTCTCTCCCCAAATCCGTCCTTTTATTTCTATTTTTTCTCTGTGTTCACGACCTCACACCACCTCTCTCCTGAATCTGCTCTAAGTGTTCTTAAAAAAGGAAATTAATTGCTTATTTGTTCTCTGACACCATAAAATGTTAACTTATTTATTCATTGTCCTATTCAGTTGTTTTTACATTCTAGGAAAAGTCACTTGGGCCTATTTTTTTTTTTTTTTACTTTAAACAAAACCTTGATGAACATCAGAGCATCAGTCATTTTAGTTTATATATATGTGGAGATAGGAATGGCATCTATTAATGTCTTTAGTCAAGAAAACAAATCTTCACTTATTGATAGGCCATTTCTGTGGTCTCTCCACATCAAGAACCTACCTTTTCCCTATAGATGGTAAAGAATCACATCGCTGATTACCCTAACTATAATCACCCTTTGGTGATTATAGATGCTTTCTTCAATATGATTGTTCTCCTCAAGTTCTCTTCTAAACGTGCTAACAGTCTAAAGGTCTGGAACCAAGGGTCATAAAGTAATTATTGAAAAGGTAAAACAGAAAAGGTAAAGAAAAAGTTGAACGTATGTGTGAAAAAGCATGTAGAAATAGGCTGTTTTGTAAAATGTCAGCATTTGTGTTTTATAAATTTTTCATAAATAATAACTTATTTCATACCATAGCATATTGCACTTCACCCATGTTAAAACTACTATTTCACGTATGGGCACATTAACACGGGGAGAAATTAACTCGCCCAAGGCTGCACAGCTAAATAAGGACTAAAACTATTGGTCAAAGCCACGTAGTAGGGCTTCAACGTCTACACCCCTCAACATGATACTGATCTGCACATGCATGGTTCCTTGCAGTGTGGGAACGAGGAATGTAGCTGGGCTTCCCACAAGCCTAGTTCCCACGTATGCAGCAGCACTGACAAGTTCGCTCAGAAATAAAAGGGGGAAACAATGTACCACCCCATGCAATCCACAGATTCAGTGTAATCCTTATCAACAGCATTTTCACAAAACTGGAATACCACCAAAATTTTTATGGACCCACAAAAGACCCCAAATGGCAAAAACAATCTTGAGAAGGAAAAACAAAGCTGGACGCTTCACAATCCCAGATATTGAGAGATACTACAAAGCTGTCGTAAACAAAACAGTAGGATACTGGCTCAGACACCAATGGAGCAAAACAGAGATCCCGGCAATAAACTCACAATTATATGATCAATTAATCCATGACAAAGGAGGCAAGAATATGCACTTGGGAAAAGACAGTCTCTTCAATAAGTAGTATTGGGAAAACTGGACAGCAATTCAAAAGAATGAAACTGGACCACTTTCTTCCAGCATACACAAAAATAAACTCAAAGTAGATTAAAGACCTAATTGTGAGACTTGAAACCATAAAACTCTTGGAAGAGAGCACAGGCAATAATTGCTCTTATGTTAGCCACAGCAACTAAAAGACAACCTACTGAATGGGAGAAGATATTTACAAATATGTAACTATAAGGAGTTAATACCTAAAATATATAAAGAACTTCTACAACTGAACATCAAATAGTAATAGTAAATAATTCATCTGATTAAAATGGGCAAAACAAAACAAACAAAAAAAAAAAAACAGAACCTGAATAGACATTTTTCCAAAGAAGACAACCAGATGGTCAACAGACACATGAAAAGATACTCAACGTCACTCATCAGCAGGGAAATACAAATCGAAATTATGATAGGATATAACCTCACACCTGTAAGAATGGCTTGTGGTAAATACAAAAGAAACTACATGTTGCCAGCAAGGATGAAAAGATAAAGGAACCCTCTTGCACTGTTGGTGAGAATGCAAACTGGTGCAGCCACTGTGGATAACACTATGGAGCTTCCTCCAAAAATTGAAAGTAGAATCACCTTATGATCATATAATTCCACTACTTGGTGTTTACCCAAAGAAAATGAAAAAAGAAAATTAAGTTTTTTAATATTCATTTTTTGAGAGGGAGAGAGAGAATGGGTGGGGAAGGGGTAAGGAGAGAGGGGGGATGGAGGACCCCAAGCAGGCTCTGGGCTGACAGCAGAGACTCCGATGTGCAGCTCAAACTCATGAACCATGAGATCATGACCTGAGCTGAAGTCAGATGCTTAACTGACTGAGCCACCTAAGCCCCCCGAAAAACTAATTCTAAAAGATATATGCACCCTAAGTCTATTCCAGTGTTATTTGCAATAACCAAAATATGGAAGCAACGTAAGTGTCTAGCCATCAATGAATGGATTACAATGGAATATTATTCAGCCATAAAAAAGAGTCTCATAAAAATGAGATCTTGCCATTTGCAACAATATGAATGAGCCCAGAGAGTATCATGCCAAGGGAACTAAGTCAGCCAGAGAAAGACAATTACCATATGATTTCACTCCTGTGGAATCTGAAACAAGACAACAGAAACAGACCCATAAATACAGAGAAGAAACTGCTGGCTTCTGGGGGGAGTGTGTGGAGGGACAGGGAGTGTGGGTGAGGGGGAGTGAGAAGCACAGGCTCCCGGTCACTGTCACCAAGTGAGGAGGTCCCTTGGACAAAGGCACCACACCGGGAGCAGTGGTGGTGACAGTGCCATGTGGTGATCCATGCACTTATGAGAACAGCAGATGTAGAGAACTGGAATCACTATGCTGTTTGCCCGAAACTCTCAACTGTACCCAGATTTTAAAAATTAAAAATACACAAATGAAAGTATTAAAAAAAGGTGGAGAAAAGGAAAAGGAGTAGAGAACATAGCCCCAGTTAGGTCTCCTTTGGCTGGTGACTATCAGATTTCCCACGGTCATTCTAGAAGAGCGAAGGTTGTTGGACAACCAAGAAAAACAACGCAACAGTCATCCAAGAACAAGTGTCAGCTAAGGAACCCAGGAAAGCCAGGAATTTCTTGCCAAAAGAGAAGAGTTTTAAAAACTGAGTCAGAGTCAGGCTGGTGCAAACTGTCAGAGAGAGGGGTATAATCACAACTTGCGCTCATACGAAAAAAATTAACGCAGGTCTATTACCCTCAGTTTATAAACTTCTCCTGAAACGGCAGGCATGAGAGGCAGAAGAAAGGCACGGAGGCAGAAAGCGTTAGAGAGAGCGTGTGGTGTTGCAGCTGTCCAAATAATCAGCGGCCAATAATAAATCAAAACAACACTGAAAACACATACAGAAATTAAGAAATACGTGAACCACTCGGTTTTAGGCCACAGTTTAAGGAGTTTAAGAGCTAGGTGATACTATAAACCAGATGACCACTCATACAGTAGGCGATACCATAAACAAGATGATTACTAATACAGCACTTGAGAATAGCCTCCATCAGAACATGGGAGTAGGTTATGCTACATGAAATGAGTCTGGGACTGCTCATCAGTGGAATGTAACACAGAGGGATCATCCGGGATTGTCCTGATGGGCCCCATGCCATCGTGGGGCAGTGACAAGTGGAAGAGGAAGACAGAGAAGGGGCCCGAGTAATGCCAAGCGAGGAGGACCGGTCCCACGACTGCTGGCCTTGAAGCCCGAGGAAGGGGGCGCAATCAGCAGAGGCCGGGACTGGGTGTGATGCTGGAATCTGCAGAACGGCAAACAGCCCGGCTGACGTCTCCTGTATCAGCCCGATGACACCCACATCAGATGGTTTCCTCTAGCAGTCGAAGGTAGCGAATCTGTGTGACGCCGCTGGTTTCTGGAAACTTGTAGACAACGCAGGCCTGTGGCCACGACTCCATCTGCAGGAGCTTGGTCCGGGTGCTGCTCAGTTTCCCGGGTATGGCATGGGTTCCCAGGGCCCCGTGACCTAGAGTCTGCTTCAGAGAAGGAGATCCTTCACGGCTGTTCGTGTGTGGTCCCTGGGCTCTGAAGCGGTTCCTCAATCTTTTCTGTGATGCTTACAGACACCTACATTCTAGGTCTTGGTCCCCATCTCCCACTGCCCTAAATGATTTCTTACCCTTAAAAATATACCTGATTGGGCTCAGGGCAATTAGAGCCCATGGCACTCCTGCTTATATTTAGAGAAACCAGACGTTTATGTTCGGAGGGAACTGTGGAGTCAGCATGCTTGAAATAGCACACAACATGCAAGAGCATATGCAATTGTTTTTACCATATGAGATCATAGCAAATGTAACAATTTCAGTACCTGTTATTATGCAAAAAATCATCAGGAGTGCATTGTCTTTCATATTCATAATATGCTGTATATATTACATGGCTCTCTTCATAGGTGATAAAGTATCAAATAATAACCCATTGACTTGTTTGCATTTCCTGCAAGTAATTTCCTCTGGAGGGGAATTCAAGGCCGGTTTTGGACTGTACCATTCTGCTTACCAACTATGAAATAGAATTCTGGAGGTGGGAGGGAGGGGACAGTGGGTGATGGGTAGTGAGGAGGGCACCTTTTGGGATGAGCACTGGGTGTTGTATGGAAACCAATTTGACAATAAATTTCATATAAAAAAAATAAAAATAAAAATGTTAAAAAATAAAAAGAAAGAATAGAATTCTACCTGAATACGCCCTTTGGGAGTTTTGGTAAGATTTTGAGAAGACCTGAAACTCTTCTGATTTTAAAGAAAACCATGTCCCAAAAGTTTAAACTTGGACTCCTCACATTCCATATTATCAGTGTATGATTTGATAAATTGTTTATAGTTCATTTTGTTTGAATTTAACAGCTACAGGTTTTTTTTTTAATTTAAACATAAAGGCAACCTATACTACTATCTCAAATGGAAACACTCATTGATTTGTGGTTGATAGTAAATGAAATCTTAAACACCCATATCCGATGGAGAAATGAATCATTATTAACCAATGAATTTGACCTGAATCATCTGTGTTTTTGGCAAGAACTAAATAACTCTTCCCCTTTCTTCCCTTCATCTGGTTTTCTCTAGGTTCATCCAATTGAACAAACTACCTTAAATATGACCCCAACCTTTTTTTTTTTTTCTTAATTGGTGAACGTTGCTTGTGATACTTTTTATAAGTAATACTGGCCATGTTGGCAAGTCCTTAACATTTACGTTTGGAAAATAATCAAAACAAAGAATAAAATAATCCACGTGATTCTCACACTTCATCAATTTATGACTTTGACAAAGCAAAGTAAGTTAGAAATTGACCATTAAAGATCTCCCAATACTGTATTCTATAAGCTAAGGTCTATTTCAGCAAAATCATAATATAAACTCAAACTGTTTATGCAACTTTGAAAAGATATCAAATCCCATATTATACATAGAATTCCATATATTTTGGCAATATATTTTATTTTTTGTTAAAAAAGATTAAAATGCCAATCAAACGGGTGACAAAAAATTTAAGTTCCATCATTATGCCAGTATTTTTTTTTATTATGTCATTTTTTAAATGTTGGTCTTTGATTAAATGTAATACAGAAAACTGGAATTCCTTCATTGTTCATTAACAAAGGATTTGTTATTCATTTAACCAAAATAAAACACTTTAAGAACTACTTACAAATGTAATATTTTAATGAGAAACACTATTAAAAAAATCAATAAGTCTTTTAAGCTAGGCTAGACAGAACATGTTCTAGAATTTCTGATAAAAACTTTTACTTTTCCTTTGCAAGATATAAATCAGGAGGACCTCAAGGAAAAATGTATCAATTAAGTTTGGAAAAGCTATAAAAGAGACTTTTAGAATGGACACTTTTTTTCCCCTTTCCTAGAATGTAGGTCATTATTCAAGATGCATGTTTATAAATTTCACTGAAGAGAATATTTAATAGTGTGACAGATCTGCTTCCTCAAGTATTCCTCTTATCAAGATAATGTCTATCACACTGCAATCAACAGCAAAACCAAAAAAAATCAAAATTCAAATTTAGAGAAACATGTTTTCTAAAGGAAGCCTGTTTAAACCCTAATATTTAGAAGGTTCTCGCAGCCCCAAATAAATTTTACAAAAATTTATTTTCCTTGATTTCATGTAACCTGAACATACTATTCTCTAACACTTAGAGTAAATGATTGAACAGTCAATACGCAGTTGATTACTAAATAAATTGGAAGTCAAGGGATCAATATTCCTAAGTACATAAGTACATCATGGTCTCACTTGTCCGATTGTATTGTTAGCTCCAGTAGACTTGGCACACCTGTAAAACCAGTCCTGAATCCTGGAACTTCAAGTCCTTGATGAAGGATGCTACTAGAAGGTGTGTGTCCATGATTAAGTCCCAAACCGTAAGGTCCTGGGATGTTTGGTGGAATAAATGGACTCATGTTTTTTCCAGCGGTGCTGAATGAAAATTCTGGAAGTGGGCTACTAGCTTTAGCAGGAGTCAATGTGACAGGGTTTGAATCACTAGCACCTTTTAAAGGAGGTATAAAATTATGGGATCTGAAAAGTTTAGGACATTGGCTTCAACAGGCTCAGAGAGTAAGGCAGGTCTAATCCAATCACCCTTGAAAATCTGAACAGTGCAAGTAGACACTAGAGTGTAAAGCCTGTTGGTCACTTGAGTAAGAACCATTTGTTGATTTGCATCTTGTCAAATTCTTACATGCACTGATCCAGCAGGCCAAAAACCTAGGGTCCCAAGATGCTCGTTTCGAACTTCTAAAACTCCACCCAAGGTAGATAGCTCTCTAAGTCTGTCCGATGGACCAGTAACACAGGGTAGTGTTGTCTGGAGTCATACTTTACCTCTGCACATGGTAAGTGGGTCCAGTGGGCCAGTACTACAGGGTGGTGTTGTCTGGAGTCATACTCTGCCTCTGCACACGGTAACTTTGTCCAGCGGACCACTACTACAGGGTAGTGTCGTTTGCAGTAATACTTCGCCTCTACGGGCTCATGGACTACACGGTGCCAAATGTCCGAGAGCGACAAACATGGCAGAGACAGAGTCCACGGCAAGATAATTACAAATTTCAACGAGCATATGTCTGACACAAAGACCAAATGCTCCGGCAAGATCAAACAAGGCACACGGACTCACTCAGGGAGGGTAGATACTGCTACGTCCCGGAATAATTCCACACAAGCCTCCGCTACGCTCTGCGACACGCTCCTGAATCCAAGTTGTACCAGCAGCCCCGAAGACCTAACACGGTTTACTCCGATTACAAAGCACCGTGAACAACTTGAAGCAAGAGCCACTGAAGTACCTACTAATGATCTCCCCAGGCGTATCTGCAGCCTCTCCAAAAAGTGTTCTTTCTTTTAACATAAAGAGAGCTCCCACTTGTGCCAAGACTGAAGAGGGAAATACAGGCAAGACTTCCCATCTTCCAAATCCAAGTGAACAGAGAGGCAGGGTTTCCTCATCGTGACCCAGTAAGTACCGTACCAAACATGCCGTTCAACTAAGAGGACTGGATGGTGAAGTAAACGCGGGCAGGGAAAGCTCTCCTGTTAGTGGGCCCGCACCCCATAAGCAGGAGGACGGTGTACGTTCAGTTTACTGCACCGAAGAGCAATCTCCTCCAGGACCTTCGGTCAGCTGGTACAAGTCTACACTCCTGGAATAACTCACCAGAAAAAACACCTCGTGGTTTCTAAAGAGAAGAACCGTCCCCGTGAGGAGGAACAACAGTTTCTGTTGGAGAAGCTCTGGGAGCTGTGCATTCCTTACGGCCAGCATCCCAACATTTGAGAGTAGAAATATTTTTGTGATATTTTGTTGGGAGATAAATGGAATTAAGATTTAGAACAGATCAGACTTGGGAATCTCCTCTTCAACGTGGAAATGTAGCACTGGGGCCCCCCCACTGGGGATCAAAGACACTTGTGAAAGACCTGTTCATGGACTGAAAAACTACGCCCTTAATGTAGGAAGTTTTTAAGACATGCTATTATGATAAAGCTCAAGTGAGCCAAAGAATTACACGATAGAAACAAATTCTGTACATTTACGGAAAGCAAAACCATGTGTTAGGCAAATCATGTCAAGTGTAAAATACATAGACTCAAGGATACTTATCCGCTAGAATACGGACACCTTATGAGCATTTGTTTCCTATAATGTTTCATTTTCTTAAACCCAAATGATTTTTTAAGGTATTTTCCATTTTATTTTTAAATGTTTATTTTTCAGCGAGTGCACACGTGAGCGTGCAAGCAGTGGAGGGACAGGGAGGGAGGCTCAGAATCTGAAGCGGGCTCCAGGCTCTGAGCCGTCAGCACAGAGCTGATGTGGGGCTCGAACCCATGACCCTGAGGATCACGATTAACTGACTGAGCCACACAGGCACCCCTTAAGAATTTCCAATTAAACTATTTAAACATATTTGATAAGTAAGCAATAATTTATATTAAAAATGATTTGAGTCATGAAGTGTCCTAGTCATTCCCTTTTAGGTCCAGAGGCTTCAGATGCATTCTTTTACTAAAAGCTCTTAAGAAATCTCATCTTCTTTCTAATTCAATGTCAGAGAATTAACGTGTTGACATTGGAATTAGATTATCAATCCTAGTGTAATTGAAATGATATATGTAACCACTTAATAGAACAGGGAGTGTAGATGGAAAAGAAAACATCCCTATCTTCTTGCCTAGAACTAGATTCTCTGCCTTTAAGGACAACAATTATTTCAATCTCCATTCTAATTCAATCCACAGCCCCCAGAACAGAACTATGGGTGCTCTATTTCATTCTGTCTTCAACGGAATTTGAACTGAGGAATTGGAGCAGATATCCACTTATTCACAAATGCATTCTATTTCTAATTCTTGGCCAAATAAGCTCTCAGAAAGATGAGTTAAAAAATTCTTAGCACCCATATATATGACGAAGGTATTTTGGCTTGTGAAGAATGAATATAGCTTCAATTCTGGCAAGATTTTTTACAACGATGAAAATCGGCATCATCCTTACAGGAAATACTTCCTAACCCCCCTCTGTTCCATTTGAAGAGCAGTCACAAATCATTTTAAAGTCCTTGCTCCTAGGGTGGATTCTCACACTGTCCTAGGCTTCATACTTTATAGGATTTGAAAAATCAATGCGATAATTTCATTCAGAATAAAAATGTGAGCACCTTGAACTTGGAAAGGAGCAAATGTCACCATAGCACATCGATATTTTCCATTTGGTACCAGTTGGTAACAGAGCTTAAAAACAAAAAGACCAGGAAAGAGAGGGATAACCAGAAGGAATGAGGTTACATAGAGACAGTACATACCCAAGTCCATACACGCTCAAGCCCTCAATCTTAGCAGAACCATGGTTCTGGTAAGCTGCTGGAAACACTAAGAGAAGTGAACATTCCCATAACCTACCAAGAAAGAGTAAGCAGCATAAAGGAAAGATCATTTATCACAGGCACAAACTTCTGTGGGTCACTTACCCACTCGGCCACTTGTTAGCTCTACGACCTTAGGGCATGCTATGTGCCCCCTGGTAACCCCAATCTTTCCATCTGAAAAATGAGGCTAATAGCACCTTCTTCATAGGGGTCTTGAGGGGAGTTTACGGAATCTGAGTATGAGTGTTGTGCCTGTAGAGGTGGGGGTTATGGTCGGGGAGTTCATGGAGTAGAACGTAGACCACCCAGATTCTAGTCTTAGTTCCACTACTCACCAGCTGTGCACCTTGCATGTGTGACAGATTCTCTGAACCTCAGCAGTTCTGCCTGAAAAATGCAGATAATTGTTTAGGGTCTACCTTCCTCATCGCTTTATTTTCAAATCAAGTAAGATAAATACATTTATAAACGGAAAGAACTGTTTCAGCATAATATTAATTATGCCAGAATGGCGGGCTCTAAAGACCATCTTTACTTTCAAAGAACCCACCAGACTCCTTAGGAATAAAAATGCATGGAAAGAAAAGTATAGATTTACATTATGTTCTTTACAAAAAGGTTCAATGGTTATTAATTCAAAGGTCCAACTGACATTCAAAAGTTTAATTATCTTCACTTGTGTCCACTAAATACAACAGATTTAAACGGTACTCATACAATATTGGTCTTGAAATCTCATTCTGCGTTAGGTCATTTTCTCCCATCTAAAGAGACGGATTTTAGTAAAACAGTGTTTGCCACTGAGAATGTTTTTTTTAAATAATCTTATATCCTCGTGAAGCCTCTTAGGTTTACACTTTGGATTTTAAGTAAAGCAATCCACGCTGATTTTCAAATTAACTACGATACACAACCAAGTCCTTCATAACAAAGTACCACCATTCATAGATACTCAGAAACAAATATTCTAAATCTGACTCCTTAAACAAGTTTGTAAAGAGAAATCAGTTATTATTCTAGAGTATTTCAGAGGAGCCTCGGAAGGCATGTTAGTATTGGTAGGATTTCTTGAATATAAGTTCTGGGACATTGAGCCAAGAGCTAAAAATACAATATTAAAAAAAAAAAACTTATCTGAGGTTATAATGCATTTTGCTATACTTCAGGAATGTTTTAAATGCTGATAAAGGAATGGTAAGCTGTTCAGTAGGTGTTGTTTTCCGCCCCACCCCCCCTTCCCTCCACCCTGGGAGGTGGGCCAGACTCTTGGAAATATAAATTTCAGCCAAGAAAAAAAAAAAAAGCTACTGAGGTTAAACAAGTTTTGCTCACTCAGCCTTATTATAAAACCAATGTCAGTCATACTCAACTGCTTGTCCCACTCTTTGTTAACAGGGTATGGGTTTTGCAACTGGTGGAATCATTCATTCACCCCTTCAACCCGACAGACACCAGTTTCTCGTGCCTGAGGTTCCAAAAGGAAAGCAAGCACACAGACTTCCTTATCTCGTGAAGAAGAGAGGAAATAAACAAATGAAGACGTACTTATGTTAGGTGGGAATATGCGCTATAAAGAAAAATGAGGAGCAGTGAAGGAGGAAACCAGCCATAGGAACAGGGAAGGTGGTAGTCCCGAACGCAATCACCTTTAACTTTAAAGGTGCATTTGAAACTCATACCAACCAGAGCCACTGTCAGGAGAATACAGCTGTGCCTCCTGCAGCCTCATTACAAACTCTGAACATGTCAGGGACTGGTCACTGACAAGTCCTCAGGAAATAGCAATCACAAATGCTAAGAACAGCCAAAGTTTTATGTTGGAAAACGTATTGAAAATCTAGTCACTGCGTTAAACACGTATATTATTTTTTTGTTGGCATTTTGAGGTTTTAGGGCCTCCAGAAGAGGAAATTTGGCTATGTATCATTTGCAATTCCTGCCACCAGGAAGTGCGGCCTCTTTCGCCCCACCGTGAACCTGGTCTATTAATCAGCGGATGGCGGGAGAAGCAACATCATGTGCGTCGCAGGGCCCAGATTTCAACAGGACTGCAATCTCCGCCTTTGCGCTGTTTGGGACCCAGAGATCGCCATGCGGTGAGGAAGTTTGCAACGCAAGACCCATGCAGACTGCAGACAATTCAGCCATCGTAGCCGAACCAGGGCTCGGGCCAGCCAGCAGCGTCCAAGCAAATTTAAGGGAGACTGGTAGAAAAAGCTCCCAGGTAACCCACACAGTCCACAGACATAATAAACCTTTGTTGTCTGCAGCCTCCAAGCTTTGGGGTAGTTTTTTATGCTGTGATAGACAGGCAACCCTGGCACAGGAGGAGAAACGGAAGCTGACGGCGTTCAGAGGCTCCCGGCAAATGAGACCAGAGCCAGGACTGCACGTCACATCCGTCCGAGTGCAACCATTGGCGTCTGTAGCACTGCAGTTCTGACTTTCCCAAAAATCCATTTATCCTGAGAAAACGCTAAGATCATCCATAAATTTTTACCATACTCAAAATTTCCGTGATCATGTGAGTATTTAGATACATTCCCTGCTGAGCCCCCTCCTCAAAGAATTATACCATCCCAGCAATTCCCCGGATAAGAAGTTCTTACACCACTGCATTAAAATTACCATTATATCAGTAATATTTAAGCAATCTCACCTAAAACATATTGTTCTGTGTCTATTTCCAAATAGATCTACATCTAGATAGATACACAGGGGATTATGATAGCCAGCTGGTTCAGTGGTGAGGAGGGGATGAAGGGTAGGACATGCCATTAGTGCAGTGGTACCACATGCACAGAATTACATATGGCGGAGCACAGAACGTCCATGGATCTATATTTACGTATATATATACCCACACAGTATATATTCCTAAGAAACTTATCCAAAAGTAATGCACCATTACTGCATGGTATCTGAGATTAAAGATGGTCCCAAATCCTTTCATGGCCATCCCTTGGAGAATCAAGATCTAAGTTTTCTGCCCTTGAATTTCTTGGGATTCTGTGCCACCATGTAAGAAACCCACCTTTGTGGAGATGGTCAGGCTGCAGAGAAGGTCAAGCTCGTCCCCTGAGGGGGGTCACAGAGGACCGTCCCCGCTCAGTCAGCCATCCCAATACAAGTGACAGAAGGTCAGCAGAGTTTTTTGATGGCACCACCTTCAGCGGCGACTGCATGAGGGGACACATGTGACAACCACATAGTTCAGCCCATCAACTCCCAACATCATAAATGAGGGCATATTGTTCTCTTGTGGCAGTTTACTAGAGATAGACATCCAGAACACATGTGCTTCTAATTACAAGAAGGAAAATTCTTAACATTTCTGTCTAGTTTAATAACTTCATGGATGCTTAGAACGGATCCTGTCTCCCCCCAACCCTGGCTGACTGATACATACACACAACACACCCCATATGAATTGGAATCTATACACAAACCCACAAAATGGCAATATTTTTAAGTTGTCCAATAAAATATGAAGCTACAATGCAAAGTCTACTGTAAAATGGAGGATAAAATTTACTAAAAATGGTGGCAAATACAAATTTGACTATTCAATTTGACTGAAATTCCCGACAACCATGAATAAAGGAAAAAATAAGCCTACATGTCCCTCATTACTGAAACGGAAGAAACACACGACTAAAGATATGTATTGTTCTCCTAGAAACAAAGGAAAATTCTGTTTTAATGATGCATTTTATCTAGGCCACCAGACAGCGTGTGTGTATATATGTCTGACATTAGAAAGAACTCACAATTAGCGTTTACATCAAAATCAGAAGCCAAAAATGTAAATTCATAAATACAAGTTAAAAAAATAGAAAACTTCAGACTTTTCTCCAAACCATATAAAAAAGGGGCAGCTTCCTAAATATTAGAAAGGTTCTTAGAAATTAATTAGAAAATTGGTTACCACTATGAACAGGCAATTTATAGAAAGAAGTTAATGAAATGGTTTTGAAATATATAAAAATATGTTCTATCTACAAGCTATTAAGGAATTCAAATTAAAATAAAAAATGATGCAGTGTTTTCAAATCTCTGACAAAGATAAACAGAAGTGATGACATAGCATGTGATGGAGGAAGGGGAAGTCTCATCCCTTTCAGACCATGGTCAATGTTGGTCTCCATGGCTCACAGAAGGGCAATTCTGCAGTAACTCCCCAGCATTTCCACCCCGGGACTCCATCATACATAAGTGTTTGCACACATTTGCAAATATCTCTGTAAAGATGGCCATTAACTAATTTATGAATATCTTAATCTAATAAAGAGTCTATTACTGATTGATAAAATACTGACATTCAAATATTGAAGTTTCATACAATGTTTAATGAAAGTATATACTCAAATATAGAGAGAACTCTAATGGTTATTCTTAGGTTCAGAAAGCCAAGTGCACGTCTGTATGCACTTTACTTTCAATTGTATAAAAAAGGGGCATGTGGATACACACGTGTGCAGGTACGTGCATCAACTATTTTGGAAAGATTTGTAAGAAACATAATATATCAGGGAAAATACAACAGGGAAATATGGGAAGCAGCCTCATTTTTACGTAACTTTTTTTGCTATTTGCATTTTTACCATGTGCCATTTTTCCTCAGTAAAATTAGTGGGGTGGGGAGAAGTTCAGTGATTTCCCTATGGCTTCCAATTAACAATTAACTAATTGTTAATACAAGAGTGCAGAAATTTGGAAGCTGAAGGTTATGTAGATGTAGTTACACCAGCGTTTTTTAAATTATGTTCCAGAAAACCCTAGAATTCCCCAGAGTTACTTGGGGCCACCGCAGAGGCTGATGAGGCAAAGTGGTACAAAAGATACCCCTCACCCTTACCAGCTTCAAAGTAATCAGCTTTTATGCATTTTATTCACTGAGCTACACAAAATGCTTTGTTTGAATAGAAAACTTCCACTGTTAGAAGAGGGAGATTTCTTGACATAAGGAATACAGCAACAACCTATCCCCTAGCTGTCAACTGTGATACTGGAGACAGCTGGCTAGTTTGATTTTAACCTACATCATTCCAGGAGAGTTGAAGGATTCTTTATGGTACATGGCATTGTATATACTTCTAGATCTCCTACACAGCTCTTGTTTGAATGTGTTTTCATTATGGGACAATATCTATAGAAAGAATTGGCAATTTATTTGCCAAATTTCCAAATGGAAAAAAAACCCACAAAACCTTCAAATGTTTTATGTTAAATCTGTAAACTTTTATTTTTTTTTAACAGTAATTTCACATCAGTCTTAATAACCTTGTCACACCTACTGAGGAAGCAATTGTTGGAATCTAGAACTTCACAGAATACCAATTAATGTTTTCCTTAATAAAAAGAGGTTTCAGATTTCAAGTTTTGGCTTAGTTACTATCATCTATGCTTGCATCATTAAATTTCTTTTCTAACTGCAACTAAGTGTTCTCTTTCTCACATCATTTCTGGCTATCATTTACAAGGCGGTGGCTCCAATATCTTATTGCAGAATGAAGGATCTGCTCGTGTGTCAGAGACCATGTCTGTTTCCTCCAGAAGAGTGTCCTGGGCACTAGGAAGCTGTTATTAACACTGGTTTCTAACTTCTGTAATTTCGGCAGGAGGACTTTCCCTTGATGCTCATAGACACAACATGTCAAATAGTAGCTTCTTTTGCCTAATCCTATGAATTGTGACCCCCCCCCCTTAAGTTTAATGTCCCTGGTCAGCCACATTTGTCTAGTGGATTCTTCACTGGATTCTATTCAGATGTCTAATAACTCCTACGAAGGGATCCTTTTCTAATAACTGATCTTCATTTCTGAACTTAATTTTCATCAATATTACTCTCCCCTTGACCCCTATCTATTTGGCCACCCCTCTGTGACTTTCCCCCTGGACATTCCTATCTCTAGGCTAAGCGACAGCTTTTTCTGTTCTAGGCTCCATTGCGATCCCAGGTAAGACTGGACCCTCTAACCCCCCCTGGAGGAAGGGGTCTCATTGGATTTTCAAACAAAATTAAGGAGGCTCTGCGATTCTGTGAGGGTAACAATAAGGATTTAAAATACTGAATGTTATTTTATATGTACAATCAGAGACTCCATTAGAAACTGGGTGTTAGGGGGAACTTAACATTGGTTATCAAGAGCCCACACTCCCAGAAACCATCCTTCCTACTAAAAAGGAAATGGACGTTTCCTCCATCATAAACTAGGATACACTTATTTTTACAGTAATATGCAACTATTCCCTCAACTTCTCATCTGTTAGGTAGAGCAGCACCTAGTTTGGAGGAATGGGTTACACTTTAATGTCTCCCCCGTCATTTGGAACAGAGCCACGTTTGCAAGCGGTCTTGTTGTGGTTTTAATGAGTAGGGGGCAGGCAGGGGAATCAGAGAGAAGTTTTCCTCTCTCAATGATTCTGGGAGGTCTCAACTGGATTAGGGGAGAAGGCAACTAAAAATAACGACCACAGTCCTTTCTTACAGTTGGATTAATTGCATATGCACAGGCAAACAACATAGTGAAGAATGGCATAAAGGAGAAATGAGCCAATGGTGAATGCATCTTTTTCAGAGTCAAAGCTGACATTTCAGCTTCCCTGAGGGAGAGTGTAGAGAAAGTGAGGGGTGTGGAGAGAGACTAAGATAGTCGGCAGGCTGTCTGGAGAGAAAGGTGAAGTCAAGAGCTGTCAGCTGGGAAGGAAAGACACAGGCATGTGGAAAACATTCCGGCAAACCAACCGTGCCCTGTTACTTTAAACGAGCCAGCAAAATTAGTTGGGGTTTTTTTCTAATATCAAAAGATAGCTCATCCCAAGAATTCAGTATTTTTGCTTAATTCTTCATTATCACTGTACAGTTTAGCTGCTAATCTTCACAGTTGCAAAGACGTCACTTCTCTGAAGCAAAAAAAAAAAACAAAAAAAACAAAAACATGGTTAACAAAAGCCAAATGGAATAAGGAAGACGGTCGTGAGAGCAGTTCAAAATGGAAACACGGGCCGTCCTTGCAGAAAGTGTTCCACATCCGCACACGGCTCCTCTTACTCCACATCCCCCAGTGTCTCTGCAATCCTAGAGTGACAGTTTTGGCACTCTGGAATCACGTTCTTTAGAGGAACATATCAGGATACCTACAGAAACCTCTGAAACACTGAACTAGAATTCTCAGCCACCCCCATGTATATTACGAAGCCAGTATCTGAGACAGTGCCGAGGTCTTATCTTTGAAGTCTGAAAAGCATAAAAACCCAAAAATAAGGTCTTTGCAAAAAAAACAAGAAAACAAACCAAAAAAAAAAAAAAACAGTTTTTTTTTCCAGTGGCTCAGGTGGTTAAGCATCTGATTTTGGCTCAGGTCACAATCTCAGTCTTCAGAAGTTCGAGCCCCATGTCCGGCTCTGTGCCGACATCCCAGAGCCTGAAGCCTGCTTCAAATTCTGTGTCTCCCTCTCTCTCTGCTCCCCCTTTTGCCTTGCATTCTCACTCTCAAAGATAAACAGACATTTTAAAAAAATAAACACCCAGAAAAAATTTTGGTATCATCTTGCAAAATACTGACTACATCATAAATCCTTAGTCAAATTTAAAATACTAAATTTTAGGGGCGCCTGGGTGGCTCAGTCGGTTAAGCGTCCGACTTCGGCTCAGGTCACGATCTCGCGGTCCGCGAGTTCGAGCCCCGCGTCAGGCTCTGGGCTGATGGCTCAGAGCCTGGAGCCTGCTTCCGATTCTGTGTTTCCCTCTCTCTCTGCCCCTCCCCCGTTCATGCTGTGTCTCTGTCTCAAAAATAAATAAACGTTAAAAAAAATTTTTAAAAAATTTAAAAAAATACTAAATTTTAATAAAAATTTTGGAATGTTTTTAGATTTTTAGAAAAACTGGGGATACATTAGTTTCCACCTACCCCAGTTTCTATTTTGAAAATATATTACGGTTCATTTGTCACAACTAATCAATCAATATTGAATACTATTTTGATTTGAAATTCATATTCAGATTTTCTAGCTGATACCCAGGGTCCTTCTGCATTTTTACTGCGTCAGCCCGCCATCCAGGATAGCACGTATTTACTGGTCATGTGTCCATAGGCTTTTCAATGTGACAGTTTCTCAAACTTGGTTTTTAATTTTTTTAGTGTTTATTTTTGAGAGTGAAAGAGCATGAGCAAGGGAGGAGCAGAGAGAGAGGGTGACACAGAATCTGAAGCAGGCTCCAGGCTCTGAGCTGTCAGCACAGAACCCGACGCAGGGCTTGAACCAACTGACCGTGAGATCATGACCTGAGCCAAAGTCGGATGCTCAACTGACAGAGCCAGCCAGGTGCCCCAAACTTTGTTTTTGATGACCGTGACAGTTTTGGGGTATATCAGTCAGGTGTTTTGCAGATATTTTTAAAATCCCAGTTGGGGAACTGTTTTCTCATGGCTTAGTTGGGGTTACTTTTTTCTGGGGGGGGGGGGGAGGGTGGGAGAAGACCACAGAGGTAACATGCCGTGTTTGTCATTTATCAAGGGTACACGCTACAGACGTGACTTATTCATGTCAATCGTGATCACTTGGCTGAGAACGTGTTTGTCGGTTTAATCACTGTACTTTTCCTGCCCTTTCCACACAGTACTTTTGGCAGGAAATCCCTAGCAGCCCACACCTAAGGAGCAGAGAGTTCTTTCCCCCCCCTACCCCCGGAGACTGGAGTGTTTATATTAACTATAATTCTTTTACAGGAGAGGTTTGTCTTTTCTCTATTTATTCAGTCATTTCTTTGTATCAGCATAGGCTTAAGGATATTTACTGTACATTTTGGGTACAACATTAGTCTAATTGCGTTGCTCAAATTATTACATATTTGGCCATCAGAAGCTCTTTCAAGAAGCTCCTGAGTGCCTTGGACATAACCCCACGATGGTGGGATTTGAGAGCTTCCTTACTTTCTGGCAAACTCAGATGTCCCAGGCTGTTATATAGCTATCGCCCCAGTCCTAGGACCCAGCCATTTTCCAAAGAAATCTTAATTGCTTTGAACACAGAATGGTATTAACTAAGGTCTGGGCACCACGTCCGGTGGCTTCTAAGCCCTCCCCACTGACGGAGCACAGAACTGTGTGTGAGCTAACTGATGTGTGTGCCTACCTCTGTGCACCTTTCTACATGCATCCAACAGTATCTCCATTAAGTAAAACGTGGGTTCACGCACAGATCATTCTAGTCTTCTCTTTGCTTATCGGCAACCGCTACTCCAGCAGGGAGAAACCTGCCTCCCACAGACCATCCCCCTTTCAAAATTACTTGTAAGATTCTGTAACTTTATCTCAAAGTCTATTTCCTAGGTGGAGCCTGGGTGGATACACATAGACACAGAGCTATTAAGATTTCAGAGATCTGATTCACTCTCCCTTTTATCTGTGTGAGAATTGAAGCTTATGACTTATCCAAGGTCATAAAATTAGTTATTGATGTGTTTATAACAAAAAGCCAGGTGTCTTTCTTAAAATTGAGCATTTGAGATTTCAGAATGGTTCAGCCAAATGCTATTACAGGTGAAAAAAAACTTACATCCACAGAATTTAACATCTTCTATCTGGTTAAAGACTAGAAGACCATTGAAAATGGGAAATTATGACAAAATCATTTATCTGAAAAAACAATCTAAATTTCAATGATCAAAATTTAGTTTTTGGCTCCGCTATGAGTTCATGTCACCCTGTATTAGAGTCAAATACTTTAAATAAATTTGAAGATTATCGATTTCAAAATATTTTAGCTATAGTCTGACTCAGTACTGACGGAAAGTGAATCCATTTACGTAATTATAGAAGTGCTCACAGAGACACAAAAGTTTGCTGATACTCTACTCATTTCTAGTTAGCAGGGAACAGTCTCATTCCAATGGTCTGGACCCTTTTCATCAGTTACAAAGGAAAGGACTGCTGACATACGTCTGTCAAAGTAATGGGATCAGGACATAATGTTACTTGACTTACACAGGAGTTAATATTCGTGGCAAGAATCTATTTTATTACAGGTAAACAGAATTTTTGATTAGTATAAAATAAATCCTATTAGAAAGTATAAATAAAATTTTTCTAACAAGTGATTTTTAGAGCCTTTTTCATAGTAAAATTTTCAGAGGATATTTGCCAAAAATATAAGTAAACAGCAGTAAATGAAGTAAACTAAAAATGAATATTTACTTCTTATATGTCAGACACTATTCTATGTTTTGTATGTAGCTAATTTAGTCTTCGATAAAATAATATTCCTATTTGAGAAATCTGTAGAACAGAGCAAAACAAATCCAAGAAGTAGGGTGTACTCTAGCTTTTACTGAATTTCAGCCTTTCTTTATTTAAATGAAATTTTAGGGGCCTGGAGTTCAGAGATCCCTTTGTCCAGAGGTTCTTAGTGCTACCCGCATCTTAGAATAACCTACAGTGGGGTGCCTGGGTGGCTCAAGTCTGTTGAGCATCTGACTTTGGCTCAGGTCATGATATTGCGGTCCGTGGGTTAGAGCCCCCCGTCGGGCTCTGGGCTGACAGCTCAGAGCCTGGAGTCTGCTTCCGATTCTGTCTCCCTCTCTTTCTGCCCTTCCCCCCACCCATGCTCTGTCTCTCAGAAAAAAACATTAAAAAATTAAAAACAAAGAATAACCTATAGTAAGCTACCTGCATGTTAGAGTAATCACAGTCCTGCTACCTATTAATCTAGATTACTGCTACCTGTGTATTAGAGTAGTCCACAGTACTGAAGTGAATACTATAGGACCTTAGATGTGGTTCTCAAATTTATGCATAAATCAGAACCACAGATTTTTTTAAAATTTATTTAAGTTTACTTATTTTGAGGGCACATGCACACAAACAAGAAGGGGCAGAGACAGAGGGAGAAAGAGAATCCCAAGCAGGGGCCTCACGCTCAGCTCAGAGACTGATGTGGGGCTCAAATTCACAAACCTTAAGATCATGACCTGAGCCGAAATCAAGAGTTGGAGGCTTAACGGACTGAGCCACCCAGGGGCTCCTCAAGGATTTTTTTTTTTTTTTAAGCATTAAACCCTCAACCTCAGGGTTTCTAATTTAATAGTTCTGGAGAGGAATCCAATACTTTCTACCTCAAAGAAGGGCCCAGGTTTTGTTGGTGGCCAGGGCACTGCACTCAAAACCAAGTTGTGAATTAGAATCTCTACAACTGGTAGAATTGAAGCCTGAGCAAAATGTTTTTAACTGAACTC
Organism: Lynx rufus; assembly: GCF_022079265.1. Lineage (NCBI taxonomy): Eukaryota > Metazoa > Chordata > Mammalia > Carnivora > Felidae > Lynx > Lynx rufus. The sequence goes on along the minus strand of NW_025814840.1, from coordinate 2,303,616 downwards.
TGCAACCACCTAAGAATGTATGGAGAATGAACACCCTGCATCAGTTAGCCGATGCCAACAATTATAGACCATTATTAAAGTTTCATTTTTTTTTTTTAGTGGGAGGAACTTAGGGGGGTCCCATTGATCCTTCTAATTCATTCACTTTTTCTGTTTTCCTTCATTTTTGTTCCTTTTGTCTTCTTGTTCCTTGGTCTTTGTTCCTTTTGTCACATCCCAGATGTGACTTCCTTCATAGACAATTCTCCTGTATTTCTAAGTGACAGACTTTCTCTTGAGTAACCCCCACGCCATATCACACAGATGCCTCTAAAGCACACTCTACCCAGGTGTCCATAAACAACCAGGACCAGAAACTTCTAATGCCAGCTCTACTCCCTAATTTTACATAGCTTAGGAAAAAGTGATGGGCCAGAATTAGACATCTCACCCTCTAACCCTCCATCTCTTCAACTATGTTTTCTGGTAGAAAATAAAGACATCACTTTATGAGAAGGAAAACAAATTGTGTGGAAGGATTGAAGAAGTCATGGTAAGGATAGTGGTAATGGTGTTATGTTCAGATTGTGTTACAGTGTACCTTTAAAAAGTCAAAAAGTGAGCGTCTCCATAGATGTCTCGTTTATCAATACCAGAATGTTTGATGCTCTGGAAAGCTGGGAGAACACGTGACTTCAGGTTTTAGCTTAGCCATATGTGGTCAGTCCCAAGTCCCAGAACAAATTACTCAAGTTGCAGTTTCTTCAACTGTACAATGTAACAAGAAGCAACTAAGAAATCGCATGTAAAGATCTTTATCAATACTAATAGATGGACAAGTTAAAAAAATACCTATTTGGTCATGCCTTCGTTTTAGAGACTACAAATGATGGGGCGCCTGGGCAGCTCAGTTGGTTTATCATCCAACTCTTGGTTTTGGCTCAGGTCATGATCTCAGTTCGTGAGTTCAAGCCCTGTGCTAACAGCATGGAGCCTGCATGGGATTCTCTATTTCTTCCCCTCCCCCTGCTCATGCCTCTCTCTCTCAAAATTAGTAAACAAACTTAAAATTTAAGAAGACTAAAAATGACTTTCCATTTAAATTGTATGTGTGTGTTTTTAATGTGCAGATTATTACAGGTCCTGACTTAAAATATTCTACATCTGTTTAAGGACTTGTTATATCTGGCCTAATTCCATTAAATGCACTGTTTACTAATAGTTGAATCTGAACTGCTGACTGTTAGGTTTTCTAGTATTTTTTGTTTCTCATTTATAGATCATTAAATTATGTATGAAAATCAGACCATTCTCTTTTCTTGTTTACTGAAAGGTACTTATAAAGTTTCACATCAAAATTTTAAAGAGCTCACATTAATGGTGCCTCAGTGATGAAAACAGTAAATTACCATGGCCAAACTTAATTTTCTTAAACTTGCCAGAGTTGAATATTCTCACATTTTAAACAAAGTCGGAGCTTTCTCTAGCTTGTAGAATTCAGTAAAGGGGAACAAATAGGTAAGCAAGCTTGGAAATCTTGCGTTCACCATTAGCCAGTGAAATCCAGCTTCCTTGTTTTAGTTAACCCTGACAAGTGCAAGCAGGAGTCAATCTGTACCAGCCCATGATGCGAAGGAAACGATCTGCTCTTGAGTTTTCTATTTCAAGCTTAGGTTCATTATCCTGTTGTATCACAAAAACTCTAAGCACTGCAGCATACAGAATGTAATTGCAAAGTTCGAGAAACGCCTGAATTTGACTTGAATTCTATTGGACATGCGTATGCCTGCCTGTTAAAACTAATCTCGTGAATGCTATATAGGCAAGCTTGGCGATGCAATTTTATATAAAAAATAAATTTTAGTATCCTCAGGACTCAGGAATTAAAAAAAAAACTAAGGACTTAATGTATCAATGTCGCTGGTACTCATACAATTGATTTATTGCTTTCTGGAAAGCTTTCTTTCCCAGGTGAACCATGAGATGCAGTGTTGGAATTAAATGCAGCACAGAGGTCCCCCCTACCACTCCCCTTAGAGAAAACTCCCCCAATGCCCGATTAACCATGTGGAGGAACGAGAAGAGGTTGGCCTAGGTTACTGTAAGGAGATAAAGAGACGGCCTTTGGCTGTTGGAAACATTACCTACATAAACAAAGTTTCATGTCGGTTTGTCAATACACCAGCCAAAATACAGATGGATGGATTGCCATCAAGGGTGAAGTTTTAATGGTTTGATCTAAGACAGTGTGGGGTCTTCAAGATTTCCATGAAGGTAGCACCAGATAGGCTGTCATCCTTTAGAGATGCTAAAGCTGAGATCTAATCAGGGACGGAAGGGGCAGGGGAGAAGAGCCAAGCCAGAAAGATTACAAGGACACAGGCAGAGAAGACACTTGGGTTTCACAAGTTAGCCGCCACTCACAATCACAAGGGCATATGCGTTGGTTTGCAGTTTCTAGTAAAGACGGGCAACTCCACACCCAGGATGAGGCTCGTCAGGGATTCATTTGTGTAAGGCTGGGAAGTTGAAGCAGGCCCCAGCCTCCCCACAGGCTATGAAAAACCTCTGTAGGACCACTTCTGGCCACAAGCCCCTGACGCCTGCCTCGTGGAGTATCAGACTGCAGGTGGGTCAGTCCCCCCTTGAGAAAAAAAAAATTGATTTTGTACAAGTAACTGACTGCACACAGAGGCATCCTGGCTCTGGCGGTACAGCACAAGGTGTGGGTATCATTGCAACCAAATGCACCGGTATTGGGGGATGAAGTTCAGGCTGCCTGAGAGTATCTTCTACTTTGAACCACCTCCCCCCCCCCAACAACACACACTACTCAACAATGACCGTGGGAGAACTAGGCTCAACAGTTAAAATAATTTTATATAAATGATCCAAGATCCATCTGACACCTCTACCTAGCTATCATTCAGAATGTTAATACTTAAGCTTGAGGACAGTTTATTAAAGTTCAGTGAACAAAAAACTCATCCCTACATTTCCAAAGTTGTTCCACGTTGAGAACGGTCATCATTCCCATCATTTTCTTTTTTTTTTTAATTTTTTTTTCAACGTTTATTTATTTTTGGGACAGAGAGAGACAGAGCATGAACGGGGGAGGGGCAGAGAGAGAGGGAGACACAGAATCGGAAACAGGCTCCAGGCTCTGAGCCATCAGCCCAGAGCCTGATGCGGGGCTCGAACTCCCGGACCGCGAGATCGTGACCTGGCTGAAGTCGGACGCTTAACCGACTGCGCCACCCAGGCGCCCCTATTCCCATCATTTTCGTTAAGAAATCTGAATTTATTACATTTGGGTTTAGCTGGACATGTTAAGAAATAATTCACCTTTTAACATGGAATCTTTCTTTTCAAATATAACTACGCAGACGATGGATATTACACTTACATGTTTCACAGAAAAGTGAGTGCAAGGCGTTCTTGGTCATCATTCCTGGTACCTTGGGGTGGCTGTGTTTTTGGTTCTTTTGCCACTTTTGAGATCTAGATCCTTTTTCATAACAACTTCTTTAAGGAAATAGACTATTCTTTCCGTTTCATTCATTTGTGGTTTTTTGTTTTACTTTTTGATTGGCTCTCCCTTACACTGCCTTTCACATTTGAGCAGGACCCAGTGATTGAGGGGAGAAGAGCTGCTAATGAAGTAACCAATTTTCCACAAGGACTGATGAAAAGAACTATTTCCTTTCTAGCATTCCCAGTGATAAAAGGAGCATGATTTTTATTTGTAGGCATATGACGCAAGAAGTCTACATGCAAGAACAAACAGAATAAAAACGTGGGCATACCTCACTTTGCTGGGCTTTGCTTGTACTTCAGCTATTACTTTTTTTTTTTTAATTTAACAAACTGAAGGCTCAAGACTTCACTGTAAATAATTGCAGATGTGGGGAAACAGCAAGAGAACTGGACTCAGAGGTGGAGCCTGAAGGCGGGACCAAACATCTGCATCACCTGACACAACTCCAATGGACAAGTTACTTCCTACGGATGAACCAAGAAATGGCTTCTTGAGATGGAATCTAGTCCCGGTGAAGACGCTGTGAAGACTGTTGAGATGACAACACAGAACATCACATGAACTCAGTTGAGAAAGCAGTGGCAGTTTGGAGAGGACAGACTCCAGTTCCGAAAGAAGTTCTACTGGGGGTTGGATGCTATCAAACCATCACCCGCTACAGAGAAATCGTTCACGAAAGACGAGTCAACGGGTGCTGCAAACTTCACTGTTGTCTAAGAACTTTCCACCCCACCCCAGCCTTCAGCACCCACCACCCTGTCAGCAGCCATCGATATCGAGGGAGGACCCTCCACCAGCAGAAAGATCATGACTCATTGAAAGCTCAGATAGTTACCAGTTTTCAGCAATAAGCTATGTATATTTTTAAACTATGTATATTAAACGATGTATGTTTTTTAGAGATGCTGTTGCTCATTTAATAGACTATGGGTGTAAAGTCCTCTGACTCACACTCTAACCCAAATGATCTCCTTTTCATTATCTTAGAGGTCACAAATTTCATGTTTTAAACGTATTTCATGATTTAAAACTAAATCGTTTATTATGTTTTAAACGATTTCACTTTTGTCTTCTAACACTTGAAAAATGAATGACTGGAGCTCAGCATGGAAACCCTTCAGCCTACTGGATGAACCAAAGAGGCAAGAAAATAAATAGAAGGGGGAAAGATTTAACGTGTCCAGATTTATCATTTCTCTAGAGGACAGACCCACAAATGCTGAGTTAGGTCAACAAAGCAGCAGTCTGGTGCTTTCTGATGGGTTACACGTGACAAACGCAATAAAAAAAAAAGTTAAGTTTTAGGTCAGTGAGACACCAGTTTTATCGTTAAGTGTAAGGTCCCTTTCTGGAAAATCATTTCTTCTTTTCTCCTCCTTCCCTCTTCGCCTGTTTACTTAGAATCCTTATATTGTTTAAAACAAATTCATAATTTTGTAAGTATAATTTGCCAATTCAAAGATACAGACTTAACCATAACAGGACCATTCTCCTTTCCAATTTTATTTCCCTTCATTGCACTCCCCACCATGTGGCATGTTACACGCTCAGGTCATTTAATTGTTCACTGTCTGTCTCATCACACTAAAATTATCCTTGCTCAACTCAGGATTCTTTGCGTATCTGTTGTATGGTGGTTACACAGTAGATTCTCCGTAAATATTTGCTCAGTTACTAAAAGAATAGATTCATAAAAGAAACAACACCATCAGGTAAGTATGACATTCACGTGCACTCACCCACACACATGGAAAAAAAACTATCACATCCAAATGATTTAAGGAGCCAGTTATTCTCATGTCATGATTATTACTCATCTTGTCAAAAAAATTAGGGTGCTGTCAAAAATTTTGAATTTTAAGGTATATGGCAAAGTATTTTTCAGAAATATTTTGTTCCAAAATGTGTGAAAAAAAGGTAAAACCAACATTGTTACATTAAAGGATTTTTGTCTTTACCTACTGTTAAAATCCCCAAGACTTTGTCAGCAAATGCAAGGAAGATTTTAAGTGATCTTATATCAGATTTCAAGTATTTTTATTACAATACTAAAAAAAATAGTCCTACTTGATTATCAAAATTTGCACTAAGGGGAATAAAAATTATGTGTACCAAGAGGTTTGAAAATTTAAAAACTGTGAGCATTTTCCACCCAGCCAATTTAAATATTTTCTTTTACAATGAACAGTTTTTTTTTTAAAGATCAGAAATTAAATTAGGTGAATAATAAGCCATAAGCCCTCTCTGCATGATAAATTTTCCTTCAAGCACTAGAAGGTGTGAGAATCAGAGAGACAGTAGCTCCTGAACCCACCGACTGTAAATCTCAGGTTAGTCGTGTCACAGTGCAAGCTTGATTTTGTGGGAGGAAATGGATCAAGGAAGGTCTTGTGTAGGAGAACGAGTTTCTTGTGCTATTCAAGGACAAAAGCAAAAATCACAAAATTGATTCTCCATCATATTGGCAGCAATAGAAGACATCAAGTAAGTTCCTTTAGTTCAAGTGGATTTTTCTTATCAGAAAAATCCACTGGTTAGTTCAGTATATAAATATAGTTCTATAATGTAGGTAGAAATGACCTATAAGAGCACGTTCAGAATCAAACCTCAATAATTATTCAAGCATTTGAGACTTCAATCCTTGGGAATATTCTCCTAGCACTTATCTGAGATCTTCCAAATTAGTGGTAGACACTTCCAAAGTACTCAAAACTCCTTAGGCTTAATGTTTGTTTGTTTGTTTTTTAATTTTAATATTTTTGACAGATAAAGCATGAGTGGGGGAAGGGCAGAGCGAGAAGACGACACAGAATCCGAAGCGGGCTCCAGGCTCCGAGCTGTCAGCACAGAGCCCAACGCGGGGCTCAAACTCCCAAGCTGTGAGATCGTGACCTGAGCCAAAGTCAGACGCTTGACTGAGTCACCCAGGCGCCCCTACAGTTTGTTAATCTACGCGTGGCAATCTTAAAACTTCCACAAATATTTCTGGCTCCCTTCCTAGACGTACCTCTCACCATGCTTCTGGACACACAGGAAGATTGCATGTCTGGTCATCTCGTGTTTGGGAAAGATAAGCGATTAGCTCTGGCTGATGAGCTAGGACACGGGCCACCTCCAGCCTGAGACCTTGACTGCCGGAGAGGAGTCCTCCCGAGGTGTCTACCTGGCACAAGGCATGTGAACCACCACCACGTTGGCCATGCTGTTGCCCTGGGATTCTGAGTGAGGACATTCTTCCAGAACCTCGCCCCCAAATCCTGCCACCAAAATGGGATGGCTAGGAAACGGGAGGGAGAACCAAAACTTCGTTATTTTAAGCCATTCAAGTCTGTGTGGTTGTTCTACAATGTAACTCAGACTTCCCTCAGTATGAAGCTCTCCAGAATCAATGCCCAGGTGCTCTCGTGGTCATGATTCAGCTGAAGAGCGTGTCCAGCTGAGGTCAAAGGGTCTCACAGTTTAACAGTTTCTGCACAGTCCATTTATTCAGCGCCATATAGATGATTTATGTTGTATTTTTGTGTTTGGTGATTTTGCATAAATGACCCTGTCACTAAGCTCCCATACTGAGCGTTTCCTAAATCCCTCTTTCCCTCTCTCAGATGAAGTCTTGACCAGTCCAGGGCCCCAACCCAGATGTACTGGGAGGGCTGATTTCTGCACACTCAAGATTCAGGTGCTGACAAGGTGGGATATGCTTATGTGTGCGCATTTCAGATGGGGTGGAAGTCAGACTGAGTTCTGCCTCCCCCTCTGGTAAAAATATATTCCCGTTGCAAGTAATAAATCAAGCCTATTGTATACAGCTTGGTTAGGTTCTAGATTAATGTTTATTACAGATTAAGTAGGCATGTTATAGGTTGTCCTGGGAACCTAACCATTTTTAATATTGTTTCCATGAGAAAATGTATTCCAAGTTCCAAACAATTGATTTACAAATTAACTCCTGGAACACTACCAGCTTTTAAAATGTGGACTCCTGTATGGCAAGAGGAGGAAGGCACAGAAACAAAGAGATAATACCCACGTTTGCTATCTTCTGGGTACAAGGACAGTAGCTTAATAACGGTAAGACCATCAGAGCAGCCTATAAATTATATATTTACTTAGTCACTTAGGAGAGTTTTTCTGTCAATTTCTGCTACACAATTCACATATGGGAGGAATTTGGCCCCAGAAATGATAAAGGAAAAGGGGCGGAATATATGGTCTCCTGATCCTGTCCACAGTACATCACCGTGTTTGTAATCCAGAGGCCCGTGCCCGGACAATTCTCTCCAGTCGACAGTTACTGGCCGAGAACAGATGGGGAACTGCCGATATACAGTGCTCACTGCCTTTTTAGTGCACTCTTTGTCACGCTGACATTGGATAGACCTCTGCTGTGGCGAATATCCGTCACTCTACACAGACCCGTCTGATCACACTACTGTGTTAAAACGAAAACCCCAATATAGAGAACAGGAAGACCAGGGGGAGGTTGGAGTTTCTGTTAGTATACCAAGCATACATTTGATACACACTGTACAGGGTAGGCATTTACTGCTTGGCTGTTCACCATCCCTGGTATGAAATTTCTGACACTGGAAGAGAGTTCCAGAAATGAGACGAATTAGGAGCTACAGTTCTCATTAAAATGTGTAGTTTTAAACCAAGTGATACTGGCATATTTACAGAATGGAAGCAACCCTGAAAAATAATTGAGTCTATTACAGGTTGTAAAGAAAAGCCAGGACTCCACTGTCCACTGAACATGCTAATTGAATCCGACCTTGCAAAAAGATGAAGCAACGAATGTTTTCTCTAATTGCAAAGGTCTCTGGCTGGGTACATATTCTATTTATCACTTCACACTTGGGTGATACATGGTGTTTCATACAGATCCTCTTTCTTAGGAAAAGATTCTTCGTTTGCAAAATAAGCCCACTGCCTTTTTATTGATGCCTCATGGAGTGCCTTGGCATGAGCCCTTGGGGAAGGAAACTCTAATTTATTGCAAGGGAATTTTTAAGATTTCTAGGTTATGGATAACTTCGCTGAACAAGTTTCAGAGCCAAGGATAACTGCTTGGGAACCATCCCAGATTAAACACCAGATGCAACAGGCAGCTCACCTTCGTGTGGAATACTCGCACTTTCTAGGAGCCGTCTCCAGTAACACCAGTTTGGACGGACAAACGCCTACCCTCAAGAGTTAAAGGTCGCAATGCAAGTTACACATGCTATCAACAGCAATTGCTCAGGTATAGATGCAGCCAATGTGTAGTTTTTAAAATTAGATCAGTAAAAATATTCCCAAATTTCTTTATTGGTGTATTGGAGTGTCCAGGAGGGCAGGGCCTGGAGAACATGCCTTTAAGGCCAGAGCAGAAGACAAACTTGCGAACCCACCAGTGTAGTAGCCCATGTTGATGAAGACCAAGAACATTCTACATCAATGGAGCGACCACCACAGATTCTGTCAATTCCATGATGGTCTCCCCAGGACGAGTAAAAAGCAGTGGTGTCTTCTGGTATTTTGAGAGTCTACCTAACAATATGGGAATTTACTTCTTGTGATCTGATGACTGAGAACATGGGTATCATTGGTATTTTTTTCCTAATTAAACTTCTACCTAAAAGGCAGTGATCAGAATATAAGTAGGGAGGAATGGGTCTCAAACAGGATGAATTTCTTAGATATATGGAGAGTATGAGCCAATTTAATACATCTCAAAGGAGGTAACTGGGCATTTTTTGTATCCGACTTCTGATAAACACCCACCAAATGTTATAATTAGGTCCTTAATTAGGAATGTGTCAAGATTAATCCATTAGAAGACTAAGATTAAAAAGACCATGCTTGGGTTTTTTTTGTGTATTTTAGCTCTGGAAGAGGATTTTCTATCAATGACATCTAGAAAACCCAGACTTGCATAGATTTAAAAACACAGACATAGATTCCATGTTCTTATTCAGGGAGCATGTTAATATACCTAGGTCTTTAAGTGAACAATGTATCACATAAGTAATATGACAGATATAAGCAAATAACACATTTCTCCAGAGTTCTATGGAATACATTACAAGCTACACTGTTTTGCCAGCTAATCAGCTTGCTGCTGGCCTTTAGAAAGTTGTACTTAATCAACCAGAAAAGTGTTACTTTCAGGACTTGAACATAGCTTAGCATACGTAAAAAAAAAAAAAAAAAAAAAAAAAACACCCAAATAAGAAACTTTATGTTGTGGCATTATTTTGGTCCCCAGCACATAAGATACAAATCCTAAGGATAGAAAAATGACATTTGGGAGTACTGAGCAAATTTTGTGGATCAATCGATTGCATCCTCTTAATATCTCAATTATGTATATGTACAGAAACACAGATTCCGATACATACTTATCTGTGTGTAGGATTTCACACAAGTTATAAATTATAAACAGCACAGGATTAAATGTAATGTGTAGTATTGGGTCCAAGCCAAAGCAGAATCTTGTCTGAATAATGATTCTTCCACCATATGAGAATCTCTTATGTCATCACTGTTTATGCATCATTTTGAGCCCTTGCTTTTTCTAACTTCTAACACTTCTCTATTTCCCTCTAGTTTAAATGGCAGCTTCCTCTATATTTTTTATATATTCCTCTATATTGTTTTCCACAATAACTCAAAGATTACTAAAATATAGTGACTTTGAGGATTAACATGCAACACATTATAGTTTTTAATGAAATTTGTATTTCTATGCTAATACACTCATCAAGAGTATCCCTTCAGAATGTAGAAACTTTCAACTTTTTAGTATTTTTGAAAGAGAGGGAGACAGAGCAGGCATGGGGGAGGGGCAGAGAGAGAGGGAGACACAGAATTGAAAGTAGGCTCTAGGCTCTGAGCTGTCAGCACAGAGCCCGACGCAGGGCTCAAGCTCGCGAACTGTGAGATGATGACCCGAGCCCAAGTCAGATGCTTAACCGACTGAGTCACCCAGATGCCCCAGAACGTAGAAACTTTAAATACAAAGTCCTTTTCTTTCACAGATATTTACCATACACCTAGTATAAGCCAAGCACTGTTCCATATATTGGGATATATCAGTGAGCACAAGAGAAAAAATACCTGCTTTTTTGTACCTTATGATTCCAGCAATGGAATGTAGGTAACATAAATCATGTAAAATATTTAGTGTGTCAGAAGCCGAGAAGTGTTATGGAAGATAAGCCAGGAAGTAGACTAGGGAATGGTAGTGGTAGGAGGAGGATGTGGTTTTAACTGGGAAGAGTGGGGTCACCCTTGATGAGAAAGTGATACCTGAGCAAAAATCTGAAGACTGGAAGGCGTTGGTGGGACCTTCCAGTGTGGGATTCCCAAGCAGGAGAGTCCAGCTGTGCTCAGTGGTAGAAGGGGCCCTGCAGAAGCACGGCCAAGAAGAGGTCAGCACAAGAAGGGGCCCTCACCTGTAGAAGATCCCACAAGCAGGAGGACTGTGGCTGGGTGTTTAAAGACGGGTAACATGAGCACCGACTTGCATAAAGGACTCTGGTTATTGTGCTGGGTAGAGACAATGAGGGAGATGATTCACAAGCCCACTGCAATAATCTAGTCAAGAGAGGTACAGCATTTGGTGGCAGTTAAAATGGTAAAAATTGGTCTGAGTCTGGATATATTCTGAGAAATTTTACAATGGGTTAATCGTATACAAGAGACAAGAGCGGGAGTTGACAAACAGATGAGTGTGTGCGAGCCAAGGTGGGTCAGAGAGAGAAAGAAAATCCCAAGCAGACTTTGCACCGTCAGCACAGAGCAAACTCATGTTCCATGCGATCATGACCTAAGCCAAAATCAAGAGTCAGACACTCAACCGACTGAGCCACCCAGGTACCCCAACAGCCACTTCCTTCTTAATTACTAAAACCTGACAGCAACTAGGATTCCCTCATTAGGGGAGCAGGTAAATAAACTGTGGCACAACCAGACAACGGAATATGAGTGCTAAGAAGGAATGAGCTGTGAAGCCATGAAGAGTCACCACTAAGTAAAAGCCGCCAATCTTGAACCATTAACCTATTGTAACTGTTCCTATGTATAGCAGGAACCTATAGGACATTCTGGAAAAAGCAAAAGTAGTGACCCAGTAAAAAGATCAGGGGGTGGGGGAGGGAGGGATAGAGAGCACAGAGGGCTCTCATGGCAGTGAGACTATCCTGTAAGATACCATAACGATGGATACGCATCCTTATGAACATGTCTAAGCCCATAGAACGTGCAACAGAGGGAAGTCGTAACGTAAACTATGGACTCCGGTGATAATGGTGGGTCAACGTAGGTTCACCAGCTGTAAATAATGTGCCACACTGGTGGGGATGTGGACAGTGGGGGGGGGCTGTTGGGGGCAGGGGTGTATAGGAACTCTCCATACCTCTCAGTTCTGTTGTGTACCCAAAACTTCTCTAAGTGTCATTTTTAAAAGTCTGTATGTACGATCCAGAGTACATCTTGCTCAGGTATCAAGGTTATATCTTAATAGCATGAACTTGTAAATATTAAACTATGTCTGGCCTACAAATGGCGATTCCCAGTATGTTCGCCACTGTGCAGTTTTGACAGTGAGGGAAATAACCCAGATGCCAGTCATGAGGGGAACAGTTTGGTAAAATGTAGTCGATGATACAAAACCTTGGTTTGCAAGCATAATTTGTTCTGGAACATGTTTGTAATCCAAAGCATGTGTATATCAAAGTGAGTTTCCCCAGAAAAAATAATGGACACTCAGATGATTCATTCCACAACCTGAAAAATATTCACATAAAAATTATTACGGTACTTTAATACAAAATAAATACAAAATATAAAGAAAAATAAATTACCCTGCACTTTTGAAAACCTCCATGGCTGGTGTGAGGGAGACAGGAGGGTTATTGTGTAGGACAACTTTCACGATCAGTAACAGAATCGCTGCTACCTATTGGCTCAATGGAATCTTTCTGCATGGGGGCCACTGTATACACTCACATGGATGTTGACCACAGTGCAGTATTAATAAACTCTTGTCATAGACTGTATTTCATGTAACTGGCAATAAGGCAGCAGGGGAAAGGGTCTCTATCTGCAGGTAGCCTGGCCTAGAATGAAGCAAATTATTCCTAACCTCACTCTTGTCTGGAAAAGCAAAGGACTGTCCACAGGTGCTTTGAAGGGACAGAAAATACACGAGTGCCAGTAGTGGGCACCGTCCAACGTTCTGAAAAATCACTCATTTCTGCCAAACACTGCAGCCTGAGGCCAAGCATCCAAGCATGGAAGATGACCACCCCCAATCTAAGAAACAGAACACATACACACACCCCACTATTGGCTCAGTTGTGATCATGTGACATTCAGCATCACGTACTCTTCGCATCACAAGACCTTACTCATCAAGTTACAGTTTACTAAAAAAACTTTGTTCGTCTTGCAGAACACTTGAGAGCAAGTTGCTTGCAATCTGAGGTTTTCCTGTCTTGTTTAGGGACCAGACCCAACAGAATAGGAACACATTCAGCACCACAGACTGAACTTTCAAATGCAGTGTCAAATATGGCCTTTTGTAGCAACGTGGATGGAACTGGAGAGTGTGATGCTAAGTGAAATAAGCCATACAGAGAAAGACAGATACCATATGGTTTCACTCTTATGTGGATCCTGAGAAACTTAACAGAAACCCATGGGGGAGGGGAAGGAAAAAAAAAAAAAGAGGTTAGAGTGGGAGAGCCAAAGCATAAGAGACTCTTGAAAACTGAGAACAAACTGAAGGTTGATGGGGGGTGGGAGGGAGCAGGGATGGGTCATGGGTAATGAGGAGGGCACCTGTAGGGATGAGCACTGGGTGTTGTATGGAAACCAACTGGACAATAAATTTCATATTTAAAAAATAAAAATGCAGTGAAGTGAATATGTGAGAGAAACATCTAGAACAATGGCAGTTACATAAAGTAAAAACACACAGCTGTGCGTTTAGCAAAGGTAGGAAAATGCATGCTTCTCCACGGACTTATTGGCAGAGTTAAGTGTTGATTTGCCTGTGAGGAAGACGGTGGGTGTGGAGATTAGCAATAAAGGAAGAAAATATTAGAAATTCATGCCTATCGGCAAGGGAAGACCTGTGTGCCCAGCCAATCATAGTGGGCCAGGAACTGAAGAGGATCGGAACTCAAATCTCTAGATCGGTGGTTAAAATTAAGCTACAAACACTTCCTGTTAGGATTATTGTGCAGATTAAGTTAAAAAATGTGTTCAAAGGGCTTAGCCCAGTTTAGCACATAGAGAATATGGAATGCATAATAACCGATATGTTGTTACAATTATCATTGCTATTAGAGCTGTGTTTTTTCACTCCTTAATGGAGATTTCCACCAATGCTGTTCATTTTAGAGGGACTTGTGGGGGAAACGACGTGTCACAAAAAGTGATGACCGTAAAGCCGTGAGTCCCGGAGAAACACAGTACAGCTTAGCTTATCTCCATATTCTACCGGCTTCCTCGAACTGCCGGGGGAATTGGCCCGGGCCCGCTTTTGGAATGAAGCGACAAGACGGAGTTCTCACTTGTGTGAAAAGCAGACAAGAGCAAGGCCTCTTCCGCCACGCCCGGAGCTGGAAACCAGGACAGGTGCGAGTCCTGCTGGCCTTCAGTCCGGCGTCTAGGCGGCCAGGGAACCAAACGAGCAGCAGGCACCTCCGTAAATCCAACCCAGAAGCAGAGCGGGTTTGCCGAAGGTTGGTTTTCAGAGAAGCAAAACCTGCGGTGTCACCACGACCAGTCAGAACTGACGTGAGGGGGTCCAGGCTGGAAGGGACGCCGGGCAGCGGGAACGGCCTGTACCGACAGCCCCGGGGTAGGGGGTTGCGGCCAGCTTGTGCTGCTTGGGCACGAAGCCCGCCCTGACCGCAGCCTGGGAGGCCGCAGCCCTGACCGCCTCTGCCCTCCCAGCCTCACCCCCTCCTTCAAGCCGGCAGGCTTTGTCCAGGGCCGTCACCAACTCTGCAGTGCCTGCCCCTGTGCCCACCCCCCCCCCCCCCCCCCCCGACAGCCTGCCGGCCCAGGGCTTGGGAATTCCTGTGGACACACCTAACACCTCCACCGAACAGGACGCCAAACCCTGAACAGGGCCAATACTGAGGCTTTATAAGCAGTTTTAATTACTTCAGTAGTGAAGAAACTGCAGGTGAAGACAGAATATTAAAGAAATGAGGGGTAAGAACACCAAGATTTAACCCACGGTGTGGCAACTCCAGGTGGTTAAACACATAGGATTTGAACTTAGAGATGCAGTCGGAGTCTGGGCTTTACTTCTTGGGAGTCGACCCTACAGAATTCAGCGGCATCTCTACATTAGTTTGCTCAGCTGGAAAACTGCGTCCAGTGCCGCTGGAATATTGAAAGCAAACGATGTTACCTACGTGGACTGATTAACACCCAGGGTGGGACGGGATCAACAAATAATAAAGCAACAACTACTAGCCCCATCACCATTTGTTAAACCATACTTGGTCCAAAGCATAGTTAACAGTTCTGCCCCCAAAATATCTTCCAGCTGTTTGGCCCAATATTAGTGCTGGAGCACCTTTCAGCGGCTATCAAACCTCACAAAGATGCCACTAATATGGGATTTATCCCCCACACCATGGCCTCCCTTTGGGCTTCTGCCTTCAGCTTTCAATACCATGCATCGCACACAACAATGTAAACCGACGAAGAAGAAATGGTTCCCCGGGTTTTCCCCAAAGTCACACCTGCTGTGGTCCAGCCAGAGGATGGCCGACAGCCGGGATTTGCTCTACGTGGAGCTGAGGAGGCTCACCTTGTAGCCGCCCCCCAACACCCCCCTCATCCCTCGTGGGCCCCGAACAGAGCAAGGTGACAGTCACAGGAGGATGTGATAAACACGTAGGAGGAGCCACGTGATCCTGAAGTACATGGCAGGCTGTGTTGAAACAGACCGTTCATGGCCTGTGATGTCGGAGACTGTGGGCAATGGAAGCTTCTACAGAGAAGAGGATGAAGAGAAGAGTGGTCAGAGGAGACAACATGAACCCATCAGGACAACGTGAGAGCACGAAATAGAGAGGGACCTAGAAAGTTCCGTGGTCGGAGCCATATATAGGTATGTCTATCTATCTAATCTATCTAATCTATCTATCCATCCTTAAAAATTCTTTCCTCAGGTAAAACCTGACTCCTGCCAAAAGGTTTAATCAGTAACAATAAAGCTCATACAGAGCAAATTTAACAGGGCTGGTGGCTTACGTAATTAAAATGCAAAAGAACTAGTTATCCAGGAGATGGAGGAGAAGGGTCCATACATTATAAATGATGACCATTAGGTAGCATGTGTATCAATGGGTAAGCTGAATCATGATGAAAAAAAAAGGTTTAGATTGTTAGACGCATCTAGTGCAGATTTTTAATACTATTTATAACTAATCATCACAGTTTTGAAAATATTTATTAAACAATAATGCTGTGGCCTGAATGTGTGTGTCCCCTCAGATTCCTATGGTAAATTCTGAAGCCTAGGTGATAGTCATGGACGATGGCCTTTGCAAGTCAGGTTGTCATAAGGTGGGACCCTCATGAATGACATCACTGATCTTTAGAAACACTTTAACATTTTTGAGACAGAGGGAGACAGAGCATGAAGGGTAGGGGGGGGGAGGGTGGTCAGAGAGAGGGAGACAGAATCCAAAGCAGGCTGCAGCCTCCGAGCTGTCAGCACAGAGCCCAACGCAGGCTCAAACTCACGGACTGTGAGATCATGACCTGAGCCAAAGTCAGATGCTTAACTGACTGAGCCAACCAGGAGCCCCTCACTGCTCTTTAGAATAAGGCTCCCAGACCCCCCCCCCACTATCCCATCCCTGCTGCCACGTGTGGCCATGAGGAGGGCCACGGGGCCTGGAAGACCCCCAACTTGACCGTGCACCCTGATCTCACACCTCCAGGTCCCAAAGGACAAGAAATAAATCCCTGTTAATAAGCCTCCCAGGATGTTGCATTTAGTTATGGCAGCCAGAGGTGATGAACATCACACAAATGCCTTCGATCTACTATTACCAATCAGATGGAGAACAGCTAAAATTAATTTGTATCCATTCAACATATATTTGTTGGATACTGTCTTACATCATTCTCAGTCCTAGAAATACAGCAGTGAACGGAACAGATTCATGTCCCTATCTTCTTGGCCTTTATGTTCTGGAAGGGAATTGTTTGGTATGTTTAAAAGTGAAAAAGTAAGTCTACTTAAAATTTTTAAATGTTCATTTATTTTTGGAAGAGAGAGAGAGAGAGCATGAGCAGGGGAGGGGCAGAGAGAAAGGGAGACCTAGAATCTGAAGCAGATTCCAGGCTCTGAGCGGTCAGCACAGAGCCTGACGCAGGGCTCGAACTCATGAACCACGAGATCATGACCTGAGCCAAAGTTGGACCCTCAACCGACTGAGCCACCCAGGTGCCCTTAAGTCTATTTTAGGAAGATGCCTGTATGTTACCAGTTTAGAATTTTTTTTTTTTAATTTTTTTTTCAACGTTTATTTATTTTTGGGACAGAGAGAGACAGAGCATGAACGGGGGGAGGGGCAGAGAGAGAGGGAGACACAGAATCAGAAACAGGCTCCAGGCTCTGAGCCATCAGCCCAGAGCCCGACGCGGGGCTCGAACTCCCGGACCGCGAGATCGTGACCTGGCTGAAGTCGGACGCTTAACCGACTGCGCCACCCAGGCGCCCCCAGTTTAGAATTTTTAACAGAACTAGAATATGCACACTTTTCATTTCAAGGGAATTGAGGATGTCTGCTTTAAATTGGGAGGGGGCAGATTTTTAGACATTTCTAGAACTACTGAACTTCTAAGATGCAATCTAAGGCCTCATGTTCATTCATCGCCACACCATCCATAAATCAAGCTAGGAGGAGCTCGGACCACCTTTCCGTAGGTTTTCATACTCCGTGCATGGATTTGGATATTCTAAGAGAAAGCGCACAGCTTCAGGGGCTGACTCTGAACACAGGTGCAGTCTTTAATAGGCTCCTGAAACTCATTACTGCACAGATTTGTAATTTTGTGTTTAAGAATGAAAGAGTAGATAATGAAATAGAACGACTGGACTTCACCTTCATCAGATCCCCTGCAGGTCATCCTGATGACGCCGCAGAGAAGGCCTTCTGCAATTACAGACTCCTTGGTATATTTAACAGAGGTGAGACCGCCTGGTGCCACTAACCAGTTAGAGAAATAAAGTCAAAGAGCAGGGAGCCAACTCAGAGTGGCCCCTGTGGTCTCCTATCAGTATGATCACAACTGATTTTTAAGGTGTTTCCTGAACAACTGCTTGACCTCCTAGCTTCATACTTGTTGAAAGTGGCTTGACAACAATCTTCACTATTTGTGACATTAAAATACTTACAGATAGAAGTACATGTAGGAACTTTTACATATTTTCAGATTTAAACAGAATCTCTTCCTCACAGAGACAGAACATTTTCAGAGTACTTAATTCTATTCCCCACAATGGCCTAGTCCAATTTTGATATTAAACGACACATAAAGCATTGTTTGAACTCAACCTCTCTTTACAAGTATGTGCTGGAATTCAACTTTACCAACCTCAGTCTCAGAACTCTGCTTGAGTGAAAGACCTGAAAAACGTATTTTCATTAGATTTGTATTAGGTTGAAAGAAATCCAAATCAAATATTTTGACAGTGAATGGCGGTCAACCTCACACTATAAAATGGCAGTCGATGGAAAACCACATTTACGCAGTCATTTGTTCATGATACACAATCGTCAAATATGGCACAAATTTCAGAGAAACATACAGCAGTTCTTCAAAGACACGCAGATACTGCAGAACTCATAGCATTTAACATTCCTCAGAAAGTGGCACTGAGTGTGACCTAATGGAAGAAAATTGCCCTTTTGATTTCTTGAAAGGGGTAATTAAAAAAAGTGACAAGTACTGTGGGTACAGCCTATTTTTAACATTTGTTTACTTATAAGAGATGTGTTTTTGTATATTTTACTCTGTGATAATACTTTAGAAGAGTTCAATTTAAATATTGAGATAATAGCTATATATTAAATTTTAAAACAATAAAAGGTTAACAGGATTTTCTTGCCTTCCTAAAATGAATGTGTGTATTTAAGCACGCTTTATCATTAAAAAATTGTCTGTAATTTCTTTAGTGTTTATTTCTAAGAGAGAGAAAGAGAGAAAGAGAGAAAGAGCAAGCACACAGAGGAGGAGCAGAGAGAGAGAGGGAGACACAGAATCTAAATCAGGTTCCAGGCTCCAAGCTTTCAGCACAGAGCCTGATGTGGGGCTCAAACCTATGAACTGAGAGATCATGACCTGAGCTGAAGTTGGGCGCTTAACTGACTGAGCCCCCCAGGCACTTCATCAAGAAAATTTTTTAAAAATGTGTTAAAAAGACCCAGCTCAAATTAACAAAGGTCCAAATGTCTGACACCACTGTAGTGACAGGAGTGTGGCTTGGTATTCTCATGTGTTACTGTTTACTTGTAGCACAGCAATGGAGGGTAGTTCTGCACATCAAAATAATATGCATTCTATTTCACCCATCAGTTATAATTCTACAAGTTTTTCTATAGGTAAACTTACAACACATGAATAAACATATGCATATATATATTGCACACATATGTGTATGTACAATGCAGGCATATATACACATAGATACATATATGCCTACAAATACACTGCAGCATTTTCAAAAATAAGCAATTAGTGGAAACTTGGAAGTACACTAACATAACACTGAATTATGGTATCTTCATGTATTAGAATACTATGCAAAATGAACAGAGGAAATTATGATTCAAAGTGTACATATACTGTTCAAAGGAAAACAAGGTATAGGGCAGTGTATGTGTGAGGCTAACTTCGGTATAAAAAGGAGATTATCCATGTACATATGTTTTAATACAACACTTTCCATCTAAGTAAATGCAAATTACTAACAGGGAGGATCTGAGAAGAAACAGAAGTGGTTGGGTTGAAAAAGGTGGAAAGATGATTTCCCCATACATACCCTGCCAACTCATCTTTGACAAAGCATGAAAGAATATCCAGTGGAAAAAAGACAGTCTCTTTAACAAATGGTGCTGGGAGAACTGGACAGCAACATGCAGAAGGTTGGAACTAGACCACTTTCTCACACCATTCACAAAAATAAACTCGAAATGGATAAAGGGCCTGAAGCTGAGACAGGAAACCATCAAAACCCTAGAGGAGAAAGCAGGAGAAAACCTCTCTGACCTCAGCCACAGCGATTTCTTACACTGATACATCTCCAAAGGCAAGGGAATTAAAAGCAAAAAGGAACTATTGGGCCCTCATGAAGATAAAAAGCTTCTGCACTGCAAAGGAAACAATCAACAGAACTAAAAGGCAACTGACAAAATGGGAAAAGATATTTGCAAATGACATATTGGACAAAGGGCTAGTATCCAAAATCTAAAGAACTCACCAGACTCCACACCCAAAAAACAAATAATCCAGGGAAGAAATGGGTAGAAAACCTGAATAGACACTTCTGTAAAGAAGACATCCAGATGGCCAACAGGCACATGAGAAGACACTCAACGTCGCTCATCAGGGAAATACAAAATCACACTGAGTTATCACCTCACACCAGTCAGAGTGGCTAAAATGAACAAATCAGAAGACTATAAATGCTGGCGAAGATGTGGAGAAACGGGAACCCTCTTGCACTGTTGGTGGGAATGCAAACTGGTACAGTTGCTCTGGAAAACAGTGTGGAGGTTCCTCAAAAAATTAAAAATAGATCTACCCTTTGGCCCAGCAATAGCACTGCTGGGAATTTACCCAAGGGATACAGGAGTGCTGATGCATTGGGGCACTTGTACCCTAGTGTTTATAGCAGCACTCTCAACAATAGCCAAATGATGGAAAGAGCCTAAATGTCCACCAACTGATGAAAGGATAAAGAAATTGTGGTTTATATATACAATTGAATACTACTTGGCAATGAGAAAGAATGATATCTGGCCTTTTGTAGCAACGTGGATGGAACTGGAGAGTGTGATGCTAAGTGAAATAAGCCATACAGAGAAAGACAGATACCATATGGTTTCACTCTTAGGTGGATCCTGAGAAACTTAACAGGAACCCATGGGGGAGGGGAAGGAAAAAAAAAAAAAAAAAAAAGGACGTTAGAGTGGGAGAGAGCCAAAGCATAAGAGACTGTTAAAAACTGAGAACAAACTGAGGGTTGATGGGGGGTGGGAGGGAGGGGCGGGTGGGTGATGGGTATTGAGGAGGGCACCTTTTGGGATGAGCACTGGGTGTTGTATGGAAACCAATTTGTCAATAAATTTCATATTAAAATAAATAAGCAAAGCATGTGATAGAATTGCCTATTAAGTTTAAAAACAAACAAATTAATGGCAATAAAAATTCAGCACCAATGTTCCTTACTCGTGTAGACTGGCATTTAACCTTTCTTCCTCATTATTGAGGTTCTACTGACAGGAGGGCCACAGGGGTCTCAGACCTGGCCCAGAGGCACCAACACATTTGGGGTGGGAGGAAGTGAAGTACCCACCTAGTAATAGCTCTGATGAACTCTCAGCTCTTCTTGCATTCTCAAATTCTCCTACACTCCACATGGTAAACTCAGCAAGATCAAGTGCATGAAAAGATGAGTCACACACTGGGACACACAATCACAGAAGACATATCTGAGGAAGGACTGTTCTCCAAATTACAGAAAGAACTGAAAACCCAAGAAAACAAGCAACTCCATTTCAAAATGGGCCAAAGATCTTAACAGACCCCTCACCCAAGAAGGTATGCAGACAGAAAATAAGCATATGAAAAGATGCTCCACATCATAGATCATAGAGAAATGCAATATAGAACAATGAGATATCACTGCACACCTAATTTTTTTAAGTTTATTTATCTATTCAGAGAGGACAAACAGGGAAGGAGCAGAGAGAATCCCAAGAAGGCTCCACATCATCAATGCAGAACTCGATGTGGGGCTCAAACTCACAAACTGAGTTCATGACCTGAGCTGAGACCAAGACTCAGATGCTTAATCAACTGCGCCACCCAGGCTCCCCACTGCACACCTACTAAAATGGCCAAAACCTGACAACACCAAATGATAGTGACAATGTGGGAGTACAGGAACTCTCATTGGGGTGGAAATGCAAAATGATATAGTCACTTTGGAAGACTGTTTAGTCTTGTAAGAAGCCACAAACTCATTCTCACCATATGATCCACCAGTCATATCTCCTGTCGTATTCACCCATAGGAGTTGAACGCTTATGTTCACACACAAACATGCACACAGATGTTTATAGCAGATGTTCATTTATAACTGCCAAAATATAGAAGCAACCAAGATGTCCTCCACTTGGGTAACAGTTAAAGCAACTGTGGTATATCCATAGCTATCATAATATTCAAAGGTGAGAAACAGAGCTTTTCCCCTAAGGTCAGGAATGAGACAAGGATGTCCACTCTCACCACAATTATTCAACATAGTATTGCGAGTCTTAGCCACAGCAATCAAACAAGAAAAGGAATCCAAATCAGGAAGGAAGATGTAAAATGTTCACTATTTGCAGGTAACATGATACCACATACAGAAAACTCTAATGATTCCACTAAAATACTACTAGAAAATGAGAAATGACTTCATTAAGGTTGCAGGATACAAAAAAAAAAAATCAACGTAGAGAAATCCATTACATTTCTGTGCAATAATGAAGTAGGAAAGAAAACAATCCAATTTACAGTTCAACCAAAAATAAAATGCCTAGGAATAAATCTAACTAAGGAGGTGAAAGACGTGTACTCTGAAAACTAAAACACTAACAAAAGAAACCAAAGAGGACAAAAACCAAATGGAAAGATATTCCATGCTCATGGATTACAAGAGCAAATATTAAAATGTCTGTTATACCCAAAGCAGTCTACAGATATAATGCAATTCCTATCAAAATAATAACAGCATTACTAGAACAAATAATCCTAAAATTTGTATGGACCCATAAAAGAGACCCAGAATAGCCAAAGCAATCTTCAAGGAGAAAAACAAAGCTGGAAGTAACACAAATCAAGGTTTTAACTTATACTACAAGCCTACAGTAATCAAAATAGTATGGTACAGACACCAAAACAAATACATAGATCAAAAGAACAGAATAGAAAACCCAGAAATAAACCCAGAATTATACGGTCAATTCACCTTCAACCAACGGGGCAAAAGTATGCAATGGGAAAAAGTCTCAAGAAATGGTGTTGGGAAAATTGGACAGTTAGACGAAAATGGACCATTTTCCTTACACTGTACACAAAGACACTCAAAATGGATTGAAGACCTAAATGTCAGATGAGAAACCTATAAATCCTACATGAAAGCAGAGTAATTTCTCTGACAACAACCTTAGCAACGTTTTCTAGGTATGTATCATGGGGCAAGAGAAGTAAAAGAATAAAATTACTGACACCTCGTCCAAATAAAAGGCTTCTACATGACAAAGGAAACTATCAAATAACTAGAAGACAACCTACCAAATGGGAGAAGATACTTGCAAATGACATATGTGACAAAAGGATAGTAGCCAAAATATATAAAGAACTTCTGTAACACTAAAAAATAATCCAGTTAAGATGGACAGAAGACATTTTTTCCAAAGACAACATGCAAATGGCCAACAGACACATGAAAAGGTGCTCAGCATCACTCACTAGGGAAATGCAAATCAAAACAAGATACCACCTCACAAGGGTCAGAATAGTTACAATCAAAAACTCAAGTGACAATATTGGCAAGGATGTGGAGAAAAGAAACCCTCGTACATTGTTGGTGGAAATGCAAACTGGTGCAGCTACTGTGGAGAAAATATGGAGGCTACTCAATTAAAAATAGGGGATACCTGGGTGACTCAATCTTAAGAGTCTGACTCTTGATATAGGCTCAGGTCATGATCTTGTGGTCACTGCTGAGTGTGGAAGGTTGCTTGAGATTCTCTGCCCCTCCCCCATGCATGCTTTCCCTCTCTCTCAAAAGTAAATTAAAAAATTAAAAATAGAATTACTACATGATCCAGTAAGGATATTACTGGATATTTATCCAATGGGTACAAAAGCACTAATTGAAAACATATACACATCCCTGTTTATTTCAGCCCTATTTACAAGAGTCAAATTATGGAAGCAGCCCAAATGTCCATCCATAGATAAACAGATAAAAAAGATGTGGTGTATATATATGGTGGAATGTTACTCAGCCATAAAAAAGGATGAAATCTTGCTATTTACACAACATGGATGGATTGATAGAGTATCATACTAAACAAAATAAAATTACCTCATAACTTTACTCATATGTAGAATTTAACAAAGAAAAATGAGGAAACAAAAACAGACTTAACTATAGAGAACAAATTGATCATTGGGGGGGGGATGTGGGTGAAGGGACAAGTTAACTAGCGACACAGGTTTCATGGTACACTTATTTTCATCTGCAAGAAATACTAAAGGGGATTATTTGAATGCAAAGGAAATACCAAACGTAAAAGAATCAGAAAATTTCGAGAGGATCCTGGGAAGATGGCGGCATAGGAGGACACTGGGCCCACCGCGCGTCCTGCTGATCACTTAGATTCCACCTACACCTACCTAAATAACCCAGAAAACCGCCAGAGGATTAGCAGAACAGAGTCACCGGACCCAAGCGCAGACGAGAGGCCCACGGAAGAGGGTAGGAAGGGCGGCGAGGCGGTGCGCGCTCCACGGACTGGCGGGAGGGAGCCGGGGCGGAGGGGCGGCTCGCCGGCCAAGCAGAGCCCCGAGTCTGGCCGGCAAAAGCGGAGGGGCCTGACGGACTGTGTTGGGACAGAGAGCGGGACTTAGCATCTGGGAGGTCGTAAGTTAACAGCTCTGCTCAGAGAACGGGAGGGCTGGAGGACAACGGGAGGGAGTGTTGTTGAGCCCCGGACGACAGAGCTCAGCTTGGCGGGGAACAAAGGCGCTCGCCAGCGCCATCTCCCCCACCCATCCACCAGCCAAAATCCCAAAGGGAACCAGGGAACTTGCTTGCACCGCACAAACACTGAACGCTGTGCTTCTGCGGAAGCATCCCTCCAGTGGTGGGTCTGACCCCCCTGCTGCTGCCACAGGGCCCCTCCCAAAGTGGATTACTGAAGGAGAAGGGAGCTAAACCTGCCCCTCCCGCGCCCCCATGCACCTTGCCTATCCAACCCAACTAATACGCCAGATCCTCAGCACCACAAGCCTGGCAGTGTGCAAGTAGCCCAGACGGGCCACGCCACCCCACAGTGAATCCCGCCCCTAGGAGAGGGGAAGAGAAGGCACACACCAGTCTGACTGTGGCCCCAGCGGTGGGCTGGGGGCAGACATCAGGTCAGACTGCGGCCCCGCCCAGCAACTCCAGTTATACACCACAGCACAGGGGAAGTGCCCTGCAGGTCCGCACACCCCAGGGACTATCCAAAATGACCAAACAGAAGAATTCCCCTCAAAAAAATCTCCAGGAAATAACAGCTAATGAACTGATCAAAAAGGATTTAAACAATATAACAGAAAGTGAATTTAGAATAATAGTCATAAAATTAATCACTGGGCTTGAAAACAGCATAAAGGACAGCAAAGAATGTATTGCTACAGAGATCGAGGGACTAAGGAACAGCCAGGAGGAGCTAAAAAAGGCTATCAATGAGCTGCAAAAATAAAAATGGAGACAACCACGGCTCGGATTGAAGAGGCAGAGGATAGAATAGGTGAACTAGAAGATAAAATTATGGAAAAAGCAGCAGCTGAGAAAAAGATAAAAAAAAAATCCAGGAGTATGAGGGGAAAATTAGAGAACTAAGTGATGCACTAAAGAGAACTAATCTACGCATAATTGGCATTCCAGAGGAGGAAGAGAGAGGGAAAGGTGCTGAAGGGATACTTGAAGAAATAATAGCTGAGAACTTCCCTGATCTGGGGAAGGAAAAAGGCATTGAAATCCAAGAGGCACAGAGCACTCCCTTCAGACGTAACTTGAATCGATCTTCTGCATGACATATCATACTGAAACTGGCAAAATACAAGGATAAAGAGAAAATTCTGAAAGCAGCTAGAGATAAACGTGCTCTCACATATAAAGGGAGACCTATAAGACTAGTGACCAATCTCTCTACTGAAACTTGGCAGGCCAGAAAGGAATGGCAGGAGATCTTCAATGTGATGAACAGAAAAAATATGCAGCCGAGAATCCTTTATCCAGCAAGTCTGTCATTTAGAATAGAAGGAGAAATAAAGGTCTTCCCAAACAAACAAAAACTGAAGGAATTTGTCACCACTAAACCAGCCCTACAAGAGATCCTAAGGGGGACCCTGTGAGACAAAGTACCAGAGACATCACTACAAGCATAAAACATACAGACATCACAATGACTCTAAACCCGTATCTTTCTATAATAACACTGAATGTAAATGGACTAAATGCGCCAACCAAAAGACATAGGGTATCAGAGTGGATAAAAAAACAAGACCCATCTATTTGCTGTCTACAAAAGACTCATTTTAGACCTGAGGACACCTTTAGATTGAGAGTGAGGGGATGGAGAACTATTTATCATGCCACTGGAAATCAAAAGAAAGCTGGAGTAGCCATACTTATAGCAGACAAACTAGACTTTAAATTAAAGGCTGTAACAAGAGAGGAAGAAGGGCATTATATAATAACCACAGGGTCTATCCATCAGGAAGAGCTAACAATTATAAATGTCTATGCTCCGAATACAGGAGCCCCCAGATATATAAAACAATTACTCACAAACATAAGCAACCTTATTGACAAGAATGTGGTCATTGCAGGGGACTTTAACACTCCACTTACAGAAATGGATAGATTATCTAGACACACGGTCAGTAAAGAAACAAGGGCCCTGAAGGATACATTGGACCAGATGGACTTGACAGATCTATTTAGAACTCTGCATCCCAAAGCAACAGAATATACTTTCTTCTCGAGTGCACATGGATCATTCTCCAAGATAGATCACATACTGGGTCACAAAACAGCCCTTCATAAGTATACAAGAATTGAGATCATACCATGCATACTTTCAGACCACAATGCTATGAAGCTTGAAATCAACCACAGGAAAAAGTCTGGAAAACCTCCAAAAGCACGGAGCTTAAAGAACACCCTACTAAAGAATGAATCAGTCAACCAGGCAATTCTAGAAGAAATTAAAAAATATATGGAAACAAACGAAAATGAAAAGACAACAATCCAAACGCTTTGGGATGAAGTGAAGGCAGTCCTGAGAGGAAAATACATTGCAATCCAGGCCTATCTCAAGAAACAAGAAAAATCCCAAATATAAAATCTAACAGCACACCTAAAGGAAATAGAAGCAGAACAGCAAAGGCAGCCTAAACCCAGCAGAAGAGGAGAAATAATAAAGATCAGAGCAGAAATATAGAATCTAAAAAAACTGTAGAGCAGATGAACGAAACCAAGAGTTGGTTTTTTGAAAAAATACAATTGATAAACATCTAGCCAGGCTTCTCAAAAAGAAAAGGGAGATGACCCAAATAGATAAATCATGAGTGAAAATGGAATGATTACAACCAATCCCTCAGAGATACAAACAATTATCAGAGAATACTAAGAAAAATTATATGCCAACAAACTGGACAACCTGGAAGAAATGGACAAATTCCTAAACACCCACATGCTTCCAAAACTCAATCAGGAGGAAATAGAAAGCTTGAACAGACCCATAACCAGCAAAGAAATTGAATCAGTCATCAAAAATCTCCCAACAAGTAAGAGTCCAGGACCAGATGGCTTCCTAGGAGAGCCAGACGTTTAAAGCAGAGATAATACCTATCCTTCTCAAGCTATACCAAAAAATAGGGAAGGAAAACTTCCAGACTCATTCTATGAAGCCAGTATTACTTTGATTCCTAAATCAGACAGAAACCCATTAAAAAAAGAGAACTACAGGCCAATATCCCTGATGAATATGGATGCAAAAATTCTCAATAAGATACTAGCAAATCGAATTCAACAGCATATAAAGAGAATTATTCACCATGATCAAGTGGGATTCATTCCTGGGATGCAGGGCTGGTTCAACAGTCGCAAATCAATGTGATACATAACATTAATAAAAGAGAAGATAAGAACCATATGAACCTGTCAATTGATGCAGAAAAGGCATTTGACAAAATCCAGCACCCTTTCTTAATAAAAACCCTGGAGAAAGTCGGGATAGAAGGAGCATACTTAAAGATCATAAAAGCCATTTATGAAAAGCCCACAGCTAACATCATCCTCAATGGGGAAAAACAGAGCTTTTTCCCTGAGATCAGGAACACGACAGGGATGCCCACTCTCACCGCTGTTGTTTAACGTAGTGTTGGAAGTTCTGGCATCAGCAATCAGACAACAAAAGGAAATCAAAGGCATCAAAATTGGCAAAGATGAAGTCAAGCTTTCACTTTTTGCAGATGGCATATTATACATGGAAAACCCGACAGACTCCACCAAAAGTCTGCTAGAACTGATACATGAATTCAGCAAAGTTGCAGGATACAAAATTAATGTACAGAAATCAGTTGCATTCTTAAAGAAACTGATCCCATTTACAATTGTACCAAGCATAAAATACCTAGGAATAAATCCAACCAAAGACATAAAAGACCTGTATGCTGAAAAGTATAGAAAGCTTATGAAGGAAATTGAAGATACAACGAAATGGAAAAACATTCCGTGCCCATGGGCTGGAAGAATAGATATTGTCAAAATGTCAATACTACCCAAAGCTATCTACACATTCAATGCAATCCCAATCAAAATTGCACCAGCATTCTTCTTGAAACTAGAACAAGCAATCCTAAAATTCATATGGAACCACAAAAGGCCCCGAGTAGCCAAAGTAATTTTGAAGAAGACTATAGCAGGAGGCATCACAATCCCAGACTTTAGCCTCTACTACAAAGCTGCAATCATCAAGACAGCATGGTATTGGCACAAAAACAGACACCTAGACCAATGGAATAGAATAGAAACCCCAGAACTAGACCCACAAACGTATGGCCAACTCATCTTTGACAAAGCAGGAAAGAACATCCAATGGAAAAAAGACAGTCTCTTTAACAAATGGTGCTGGGAGAACTGGACAGCAACATGCAGAAGGTTGAAACTAGACCACTTTCTCACACCATTCACAAAAATAAACTCAAAATGGATAAAGGACCTGAATGTGAGACAGGAAACCATCAAAACCCTAGAGGAGAAAACAGGAAAAGATCTCTCTGACCTCAGCCGTAGCAATTTGTTACTTGACACATCTCCAAAGGCAAGGGAATTAAAAGCAAAAATGAACTACTGGGACCTTATGAAGATAAAAAGCTTCTGCACAGCAAAGGAAACAACCAACCAAACTAAAAGGCAACCAACGGAATGGGAAAAGACATTTGCAAATGACCTATCAGACAAAGGGCTAGTATCCAAAATCTATAAAGAGCTCACCAAACTCCACATCTGAAAAACAAATAACCCAGTGAAGAAATGGGCAGAAAATATGAATAGACACTTCTCTAAAGAAGACATCCAGATGGCCAACAGGCACATGAAAAGATGCTCAATGTTGTTCCTCATCAGGGAAATACAAGTCAAAACCACACTCAGATATCACCTCACGCCAGTCAGAGTGGCCAAAATGAACACATCAGGAGACTATAGATGCTGGAGAGGATGTGGAGAAACGGGAACCCTCTTGCACTGTTGGTGGGAATGCAAATTGGTGCAGTCACTCTGGCAAACAGTGTGGAAGTTCCTCAAAAAATTAAAAATAGACCTACCCTATGACCCAGCAGTAGCACTACTAGGAATTTACCCAAGGGATACAGGAGTACTGATGCATAGGGGCACTTGGACCCCAATGTTCATAGCAGCACTCTCAACAATAGCCAAATGATGGAAAGAGCCTAAATGTCCATCAACTGATGAATGGATAAAGATGATGTGGTTTATACACACAATGGAGTCCTACGTGGCAATGAGAAAGAATGAAATATGGCCCTTTGTAGCAACATGGATGGAACTGGAGAGTGTGATGCTAAGTGAAATAAGCCATACAGAGAAAGACAGATACCATATGGTTTCACTCTTAGGTGGATCCTGAGAAACTTAACAGAAATCCATGGGGGAGGGGAAGGGAAAAAAAGAAAAAAAAAAAAAAAAGATGTTAGAGTGGGAGAGAGCCAAAGCATGAGAGACTCTTAAAAACTGAGAACAAACTGAGGGTTGATGGGGGGTGGGAGAGAGGGGGGGGGTGGGAGAGAGGGGAGGGTGGGTGATGGGTATTGAGGAGGGCACCTTTTGGGATGAGCACTGGGTGTTGTATGGAAACCAATTTGATAATAAAGTTCATATGTTGAAAAAAAATAAAAGAAAATTTCCAGAAACAAGTATAAAACAAGTAATAAAATAGCAATAAACCCATCAATAATTACTTTGGATGTAAAATGGAACACTCCAGTTAAAAGACATAAGGGGTCATAATGGATAAAAAAGCAAGTCTCCTCTATATGCTGCCTACAAGAAGCTCATATTAGACCTAAAGACACTTGCAGATTGAAAGTCAGGGGATGGAGAATGATGTATCATGCCAATGGACAATAAAAGCCTAAGTAGCATTACTTCTAATGGACAAATTAGACTTTAAAACTGAAACTGTAAGAAGAGACAAAGAAGGGCACCATATAATAAAGGGGACAATCCAGTAAGATTTCACAATTCTAAATATTTATGTACCCAACATGAGAGCACCCAAATCCATATAATAAACATAAAGGAATATAATAATACTAAGACTGTAACACCCCACTCACATCAACGGACAGATCATCTAAACAGAAAATAAACAAGGAAACAATAACTTTGAATAATATACTGGATCAGATAGACTTAACAGGTCTATTCAGGACATTCCATCCTAAAGCAGCAGAATAAACATTTTCAAGTGCATATGGAACATTCTCTAGAATAGATCATATACTGGATCACACAACAGGCCTCACCAAATACACAAAGACTAAAATCCTACCATGCACTTTTTGTAACCACAATGCTATAAAAAATTGAAGTCAACCACAAGAAAAAAGAAGAGGTTAAACAACATGCTATCTAACAATGAATGGGTCAGCCACATAATCAAAGAAGTTAAAAAAATGGAAATAAATGTATATACATGGAAACAAAAGAGGGAAGTATACAGCAACACAGGCCTACCTTAAGAAACCAAAACAAAACAACTCAAACAACCTAAACATTTTTATATACCAATAATCAAGCAGAAGACATTAAGGAATCAATCTCATTTACAACTTCACCACAAACCGTAAGACACCTAGGAAAAAGCCCAACCAAAGTGGTCGAAGACCTCTAATCTGAAAAACTATAAGACACTAATGAAAGCAGTTGAAAAGGATACAAAGAGCAAAGAGAACCCATGCTCAAGGATTTGAAGAATATTGTTACAATGTCTACACTATCGAAACCAATCTACATATTTAATGCAATCCTTATCAAAATGCTAATAGCCTTTTTCACAGAGCTAGAACAAACAATCCTAAAATTTGTACAGAACCAGAGAACACCTTGAATAGTCAGAAATCTTCAAGAAGAAAAGCAAAGTTAAAGGCATTACAATTCTGGCTTCAAGTTATATTACAAGGGTGTAGTGATCAAAACTGTATGGTACTGGCACAAGAATAGACACACAGATCAACAGAGCAGACTAAAAAACCCAGAAATGAACCCACAACTATATGGTCAATCTTTGACAAAGCAAGAAAGAATATCCAATGAGGAAAAAGTTTCTTCAACAAATGGTGCTGAGAGAACTGTACAGTGACATGTAGAAGAAAGAAAATGGATCACTTTCTTGCACCATAGGCAAAAAGAAGTTCAAGATGGATTAAAGTCTTAAATGTTAGACCTGAAACCATAAAATCCTAGAGAATACAGGCTGTAATCTCTTTGACATTAGCCATAGTAACTTGCAAACGATCTGATACAAGATTATTATCTAAGATGTATGAAATACTTATAAAACCAACACCCAAAAAAACAAATAATCCAATTGAGATGGGTAGATGACATGAATATCTTTCCAAAAAAGACATCCAGAAGGCTAACAGACACATGAAAATATGGTCAACCTCACTCATCATCAGGGAAATGCAAATCAAAACTCCAATGAGGTATTGTATCACACTTGTCAAAAATGGCTGAAATCAACCACAGGTGTTGAGAATGTGGAGAAAGGGAAACGCTCTTGTGCTGTGGGTGGGAATACAAACTGGTGCAGCCACTTTGGAGAACAGTATGGACGTTCCTCAAAAAGTTGAAAATAGAACCATTTTATAATCCAGCAATTGTACTACTAGGTAGCTACTCACAGAATACAAAAATACTGATCCATACACCCCACTGTTTATCACAGCATTATCAACAATAGCCAAATTATGGAGAGCCCAAATATCCATCTACTGATGAATGGATAAAGAGGATGTGGTATATATAGAATGGAATATTAGCCATGAAAAAAAGAATATAACCTTGCCATTTGCAATGACATGGAACTAGAATGTATAATGCTAAGAGAAGGAAGTCAGAGAAAGAAACAGCATTTCAGTCATAGGTGGAATTTAAGAAACAAACAACGGGGAAAAAAAGAGATAAACCAAGGAACAGACTTAACTATACAAGACAAACTGAGGGTTACCTGAGAGGAGGAGGGTGGAGGGATGGGTAAAATAGGTGATGGGGATTAAGAGTACACTTGTGGGCGGCCAGGTGGCTCATTCAGTTGAGCGTGCGACTCTTGATTTCAGTTCAGGTCATGATCTCATCGTTATGGGATCCAGTGCTGCGCTTAGCACAGAGCCTGCTTGGGATTCATATATATTAATTCTCTCTCTCTCTCTCTCTCTCTCTCTCTCACACACACACACACACACACACACACACACACACACACACACACACACACTCTCTTCTCTCTCTCTGCCATTTCCCCACTAGTTTTCTGTCTCAAAATAAACATTTTAAGAAAGCATGCACTTGTGATTAACACCATGTGATGTTTGGAAGTGTTAAGCCGCTATATTGTATACCTGAAATTAATATTACACTGTCAGTTAAAAAACTTACATTAAAAGTAAAAAAAAAAAAACTTACATTAAAAGTAAAAAGTAATAAAAGTACACTTATGGTAATGAGAAATGGATAGAATTGTTGAGCCACTAAATTGTACACCTGAAGCTAATTTAACACTGAAAAACTAGACTGGAATTTTAAAAAATGGAAAGAAACTGGTATGCCCAGTTATTCAGTGCTAAGAGGAAAGGAGGTACAAGTCATGACAAAAGGAAACTTAAATGTATATTACTAAGAG
Organism: Lynx rufus; assembly: GCF_022079265.1. Lineage (NCBI taxonomy): Eukaryota > Metazoa > Chordata > Mammalia > Carnivora > Felidae > Lynx > Lynx rufus. The sequence goes on along the minus strand of NW_025814840.1, from coordinate 2,270,589 downwards.
AAGCCGATGGGAAATCCATACTGTACAATTCCAACTATATAACATTTGGGGAAAGGTAAAACTATGGAGACAGTAACCAGTGGTTGCAGGGAGGAAGGGAAGAGGAAACAGAACACGGAGTTTACGTAGGACAGGGAAGCTCTTCTGTGCGATCCTATGGTGGATACAGACCATTATCTCTTCGTCTAAACCCACAGCACATGCAACACCAGGGGTTTATAGTGTGAAGTACGGACTTCAGATGACAACATGTTTGTTGTAGGTTCATCGGTTGTAACAAATGATGGTGGGGGTGAGAAGCAGCAGAAGGCTGTGTGGAGAAGGGGTACATAGGAAATCTGACTTGACTCGGTATCCCCCACCCCAGTGCCCAGTAGGAATTGTATGGAGAAGTTCATGAGGACAAAAAAGCACGTTCCTTTGGAGATCTTTAGCAGCAAGGGTAGTGAGGTTCCACCCAGCAACTTGAATGGGACTTTCTCTGTTCAAACAGATCACCCCAGAACGCCCAGCGATCACCTGACAAGACATGAATAAGGGGACCAAGGCCTTACAATTACACAAGTGAGTGAACTCATGTAGTGTCATTTTTCCATTATTTTATTTTCACCTCCAGGTTGGACAGGCCTCCTAGTGATTTTGGTATGCATGATCTCTAATCTATGTTTAAAAGAAAAAAGGAAAGAAAAAAGGCCCTAAGTTTGATTACTCCTATTTCCATTTTACACACAGACTCAGCACAAGTACGCAATTCTTGTCCAACGTCATGCAGGCAGGAAGGGGTGGATTCCAGATTTGATCCTGTTGGATAGAGAAGTCACACTTTCAAAAAAAAAAAAAAAAAATCAACGGCAGAACCTTGAGCTGCAATTTGGAAATGATTTTCTCATATACTAGGCTTCCTAATTTCAGTGGAAACTTCCACAAATTGGTTGCACAGTCACTGCCACGATACAGCAAGTGTAGCTGCCACTTTAATTATTCACAGTGATTAATTCACAAGGGAAAGAATCAGCGTCCCACACTTGCCAGCTTCAGGTTCTTGATCTTGAATGCCTTTCTTATTTACCATTTGCCTTGGATTTATCTATTGTTGCACAGCAGTTGTATTTTACAAACTGGCTTTTGAAAAAGAAAAATTCAACCCCTTGAAAGTAAAAATACCGTTTTACAAACTTTTAGGATAATTTTCTAAATTATTCTTTAGGGATAGGAATATTTTATGTGGACCATCCTCTGCCCTGTTGAACTTTCCATCTTTTTTAGCTCTTCCCGGAGATTTTTTTCTTCCCACGGGAAAAACAAAGAGGTTTGTTAAACTTTTAGCTCAGCATTCAGTCGATGCTATTACCCTTTCTGGGTAGCAATCTTGCCGTAACACTGTAAAGAAAGAAGCACCTTGAGCACACAGTGGAAGAGTTAGATATCCAGAAATTATTTAATTTTCCCAATCACCAAGAATTAAGCCACCAGACGCCACACTTGACGTTCATTGTAGCAGTGAGGCTGTAACTAAGGAAGAGTCAGGGAAATAATTGTTTGTAGGGCCCACAGACTTCAGAATTGCAGTAGGGGATATAGAGGCTACATTATCTCCTGAGAGTTCCCCACTGCCAGAGTTAATTCGTGGATGTCTGTGTCTCTGCAAAAGCAGCTTAAAAGGATTTGAACAAGATAATTCCATGCAGCATCCCTTCTGCTGTGCTGTAGGGCACAAGTTCTAGAAGGGAAAGAAAAATCAGTGTGCAGCGTTGATAACATTAAGCTATTTAGTGTATTATTTTTTAAGCAGGATTTTTATTTTGTGCCTATCAGTTGTACATACATAATAAAATTACCTAATATTTACTGAGCATTCACAGCTACATTCATCTTGGAGATAAAGTAGCTGAGGATAGACGGGACCCAGTAACACGATCGGGTGTAGCAGTAAGTTTACACAAACCAGTCTCACACCAAGTCGGATCATCCTGATGCAGAGACTAAGCCACTCTGCACAGTCAATACGGTCTCCTTATCTTGGTCTCTTTGCACTGGCCTCACGAGAACCCAGCTCTTTCCTCGCTGGAATACCGCTTATAAAATGTGTCCTTCCTTTCAATAACCACTTACAGTTGGAAAATTGATTCTTTTCTGTTTGAAAGCAATTCCTATTTTTGCATGAAAAAGACACTTTAAGGCCAGCTACCTTCACTCCCTGCAGTTCTACAAGTATAACTCAAATAACCTCCTTCTATTTTCTGAGTGAATCAAGCCATCAAAAAGATTAAAAATCACCACATATGTATACTTGCTATGCTGAGCCTCCACGAACCTCGTAGCATTAGTTTTCTGTCAACAAAACGCATCCTGAGGCATTATATTTCACTTTTTACAGACAGGGTAAGTGTAGAGTTCTAAGAGGTCTGCGTCAGTGCCAGAAAAACAATCTTCTGCCCTACCTATCTTTAATTAAAGCTTGTAGTTGACGATAAATCCATTTAAAAAAATGAACGTATGAACTATTGAACCAGATCACTGCTGACTTTTAGCAGAAATGAGTGAAAACTCTGTAGCACGTAAACCTAATTACAGCCATTAACAAACATATAATGTAAACAGCAAAGCCATGATTTATCCATCTTTCCGGGAAGTCTCAATGTCCAATGGAATTCGTTACTGATTAACTGCTTCCAATCTTTTTCAGGTGGCAAGTGACTAAGCTCATTTATGTTTGCTTTTTCTTAATTTCCAACATTTCAGCTATAATTTATTCTTTATATTCCAGGGAAGGAATCCTACAGACTGGCTTCATAATGTGCCAATTTAGGCTGAAATACATTTCTTCCCTTAAAAATTAAACAATCTTTATTCTGTTCTGGGATTCACTTCAAGATTATATTTTGGATATCAGGATTTAAAACTAGAAAAGAAAATCCAACTCTGACCATTATTCTCAACTCCAGAATAAGAATATCAGTCCTCAAATTCCTATTTTTGTAAATCAACAATGGTCACCATTTGTATCTGATACATAAAGGTAGTTAACCACATATTCACAAATTAGATCAAACCAGGGGACAGAAGAACAGGATAACATACAAGCATTGTCCCTATCGAGTTGAATGCCAAGTATAATTTTGGAGTTTTACATTGGACAGGTTATTAGCTCTCAGATACACTCAAGAATTATGCTGAAGGAAATGGGATGGACTTTTCCAGGACCTTGGCTCGACATCTCCTCAGGAAGATGGAGTTCCGCATTCATGAATGCTCTAGTAAGTTACTGATAAGGCGCCTCCAGGCACTTTGGGTAATTCTATAAACAATCTTAGTAATATTTATGAAGATGTAGCTCTATTTTCTATCAATAACAGATCAAGGAAAAAAAATAAAGGTCCAACATTCCAGTTTCTAGAATCTACTCTAGAAGTTTTAAAGATGAGGTAACTGTAGACCCCTAAAGAGAAATACAGAATACACAAACGAACGATAAACACTAAAACATAATTTTCAGTAGAACATATGATGGTGATGATCAGTAAGAGCGATCCCGTGCAAGATTTTCTCTTCAATTCCTTTAAGTAACAACCTCCCCATGACCACCAAAATAGAACATCCAGACAATCCTTGTTATTGGCACTTTAGCCAGTATCATGCATAGTCTCATTTCAGAGGAACGAGTAGTGGTGACTACGGTAAGCCTGATATCACATGAGCACCTAAGGATAAATACCATTCAAATGTCATTTTTTTTTTAGTCAAGGTGACTAATTACATACATGTGCCTATACTATAAGTCCTATAGTAGGGACTATAGTCCTAACTATAATCCTACTGACATAACACAGGGAACACAAAAAGGGATGAGTCACCAGCAGTGAAGAGAAGAAAATGGCGTCCACAGCTGGTGTGGTGTTACCCACAGAACAGAAAATGCAACAAGCTTGAGAAAGAGGAAAAGGGGATGGAGGAAGATGATGGGCCCAATCTGCCCCAGGGTGGGGGTAACTTTGGGCACGAGCAGGGGCTCCATTGGATGCTGTGTTCAAGTGAAAGCCTGATACTTAGCTTTGAACATAAGCTAGCCTCTACGCCAGTGTCCTTGAGGCCATGCCACAAGCACCAACACCACACGGTTCTGCATTTTCCCAGGTATGTGCTTCCAAGTTTAACAAGGCCTTCTAATAACAAGAGCTCAATGGACAGATATGCTGATGCACATTGTGAGATTTGCTGATAATGGCCATAAATGAAAGATAAAAAGCATCGAAATAATGGTTAATAAACTTGAATCAAATTCAGTCTCAATGTTGAATTTTTATACAGCCCAGCAGCTAATACTTTTTGTAAAAGAATTACTGAAAAAAATAGAAATCTTTTAGACACCTAGAAATGATCTGAAACTCAAATTCATTCTCCATGGATAGTTTTATTGGAATGCAGCCACACCCATGATTGCTTGCGTATCATTTACCGTCACATTAGCACTACAACACCAGAGACAGACTCTACAGCCCGCAAACTCTAAAATATTTACATGGGAAGCATTTGCTGATGACTGTTCTATAATGAAACAAGGCATAATGGAAAATTCAAACAGCAAAATTAGATGCCAGAACAGAGTTGCTATCAAAGTTTTGAGAAATGATTCTTAAACTACAGTTCTATACATGGAGAAGTTACACTCAAATATAAAAGGAGAATCAATGTGTTTTCCAACACAAGGACTCAGAAAATTTATCTTCTGTGATCCATTCTTAGTATCTTATTTGAGGATGTATTCTAGCAAACTGAAGGGAGAAAGTGAGAAGGCACTAGATTCTTGAAATAGTTTTAGTTGTGAACACCAGGAAAAATGTTAACGATTACAGTTGTGTACTACTTTTCAATGCTTTTAACAGGAGATAAGTTTTAAGAAAAAAATGCAACATAAAAATGAAAATCCACCAATTAACTCATAGTCTAATATAAAGAAAACTAAAATATGAAGAATTATAAGAATGCCTAGTAAGAAAATTATCCTGTGAGTTGCTTAGGAATCTAAACACTGAAGTCATAAAAAAGGAAGTCTACCTACAGAACACTATATGGTTCAGAAAAAGGGCAGAAAGTCGTAATTGTCAGAATATAAATGCTTTACTCATGTTCACCCTTTACAGCCAGCCTATGAACAAAGCAAGAATGTCCTGGCTTTCATTCTCAAAGCAGAATTTAACAATTAACTTTGAAAATGTGAAAATAAGAGTTTTGCTGATTGTAGGAGACTCAAGCATACCATAGGAGAGGAAGGTCAGGGGACAGATCGCCTCCCATATGGAGAATTGAGATACTGGCCAGTGTGCAGAACAGAATCGAGATACTGGTTAAAAATTAGAAAATATGGACACAAGAAAAAAATTTAAATGGGAATTACAGAGTCTAATATCTAGGACATATGAATGCAGGCAACACAGACAAAAATACGTACCAGGCTATTAATATCTCAACAAGGCACCAACCTAAAATTTCTATTTTTCAGATATCTAAATGGTCACGAAGAACACACAGGCAAGAAGAGTCCAACTCTTGGATGCCATTTTTATAACCTCACCTATAAGGTCACAAAATAAACCAGAGAAAAAGTCAAGTTAACAATAGAGAAATGTTAGAAGAAACAGGAAGATAGGTAGTAATGGCATCAAATACCTTTAAGGTCAAGTTCTCTTTATTGTTGACTAGTCAAGGAAAACAGTTTTGGACATTGGAGGCAAACCGTAAGACTACCAAAAGCAGAAGTTATAAAATCCACCCCGATGAGGAAGAGATGGGGTTGGAGCACACAGCTTTTCACATGCTCCCATGACAGTAGTCCTGTTACTTTTTTTTTTTTTTTTTTGCTTTTTATGTCCTGTTACTTTTTAATTGGATGTTGTAGAAATATTCACTGGCAAAACAGCAAAACGATTTTTAACATATGGGAAGTTTTATCATATATAAGAACTATTATTTGTGAGTTTGTAAAGTATAACACAGTCAAATTCTGAAGCATTGAGAGTGCAAACTCGGGATTTTAAGGCATGTGAAAAAACCTGAAATGCAGAGGGCAGGATGGTGGGTCTGACAGGGCCAAGGCTCAAACTGCTAAAAGCCCAGTAAGGAGATTTGTTCCTGAGACACCAGATTTTCTGTCTGGGAAAGCACCATGCTAAGATATTGATGGCAAGGATTTACTTTTAAATAGCAATACCAAGAGTTGTGAACCGTAACACGAGTGAAAGGAAACATCAGAGGAGAGATCTTCAGCATCTCTCTGCACAGGTCAGTGTTAGCAGAGACGGGCTCCACGGACAAAGAATGGACCAGGGGGACACCGGCAATTATCAGTGCTGTTAACGCATGACGGAGAAGTGATGATGTTCTCGCAATAGTGGTTTGGAGGCCAAAGGTTTTGTTCACTCAGGATGCCAAGTCATGCTTGCCAGTCAGACTTTTGAAGATGTGGTTAGCAGGAAATAATCCCGTAAGTATCAATTACAGGATAGCAAGTCAGAAAACAATGGGATGGCTGATCACAAGTAGCATCACTAGGGCCATTACGACCAAGACAAAACAAAAAAAAAGAGCATGATGTCTATTACACAAAGCTGCTCTCCTTTATGCAATCTTCTTAAATTTGTTTCTTTTAAAATAATTATCCGAAAGCTACCTTCATGATTACTACAGTGCCTTTTCTTGGGGGAAATGTGCACGCCCACAGGATCAACCAGCAGTGAGAGACACGCTAGAAACTAAGCTAGACTTGGGTCTTAGAATGCAGGTCTGACCAAATCTAGACACCTCCCGTTTCCGTGTGGGCCACAAGCTCATAATACCTGTGTGCAACTTAAAACAACCAGCAAGCACTCGGACATTGATGTGTGTTTATTTAACGCGCAAGTCTGCTGGCTGGATTAGGGCTGACTGATCCAGGTTGGTTCGTGTGTGCTGCATAGACGGTTCATACTTCTCACTGGACAAGTGAACCCAGGCATGCTTCTCTCCTGTGAAAGAATTCTACCTGTAGCTCAGGGAGTCTTTCACTGTGCTGCGTCCAGTCTACTCATAAGCTCAAAGAAAGGCGAGAGATAAAGAAACACTAACGGAAACGAAGACTTGGAGGTTTTTTGCACTTCCATATCTGCCTATATCGCCCATCCCTCCGTGCATGTGGTCTATTCTATCCACTGGAGCCTGTAGCATATTAATCCTAGTTTAAAACATTCGCTAATCCCCACACCTCTGCCACGTCTGGTTCTGATGCTTGCTCTGTCCTTTCATAAATGTGTCTTTTGCCTTTAGGTATGCCTTGCGTGGTTTTGTTTTTGTTTTTCTGGGTAAGGGGCCCGGATGCACTAAGTAAAGGGAACAGCTATAAAAAGGTCTTTTGTGTTGTGGTGGGAATGGGGGAGGGGAAAGTAACCATTCTGTGATCAGACCCCAGGCTCTTAGTTGATCTATGCTTCTGAAGTTCATTCCCCCCACCCCCCGCCTCTCTTTTCCACCCTCTTTCCAATTTTTCTTCTGCCCCTTTGGTGGGTCAAGATGGCTAGAGTAAGTGGGAGCATTCCCGCCTATTTCCCTTCCCCTCTGTAGAAGGCTGAAGCTGGCTGGATTGGGGCATTGCTGTTCTCCAGGTTAGACTCTCCTAGTTACTGTGGGAATTTAGGCACAGGTTCAGGGGTTTCCCCCAGGGCAGGCACTTCTACGTACAGAGTATTCAGGCATATTTCAAAGTGGTTCCTTTCCCCCTCTCCCTGCTAGAAGCAGGTGGGGTGGGGGGAGCTCATTTTCCCCATGAGCTCCTAGATGTACATCTCACAATACCGTCGGGGTCCCCCTATCATGGGATCCTCCTGGGGAGATTTTAACTCTGAGTTGTTCACACACATCCTCTAGCAAGTCAACCATGGTTCAGGTTTTCCTCCCCTTGGAGGCTGCTCTGGTAAAGCCAAGACACCCTGTTCTCACCTGCCTCTAGTCTGGGAAGCAGTGCTTTGTCCCGGATCTCCCCGCCTGACAGGTCCGAGAAGAGCGGTTGATTTTTCAGTCCGTTCACTTCACACACTCGGGGAAGGATTGGGGACTTCAAACGTCCCTAACATATGGAATAGAAAAAACCCTATTGCACTGACTTGACATCCAATCCTAGGTCAGCTAAGCTGGTTTCCAAGCTCATGCGGTCTTGATGCTAAGGTGTCCCAAGGCCACCCGAGAGTTAGGAACAGGTGGATATGAATGGGAAAACTTTTTGGCATTTTATTAGGACTCTTCTAGGGTTGCCATTATCCCTTGGGTTTGGTTTTTGAATACATGCTCCTCAGGTTGAAATTAACCAGAGGCTTGTAGCAGTTCTGGAAAAGCTGGTTCTGATGATTTTTAGAAGAGTAAAACCAATGTTTTGGAATATAGGATTTTTGAAGGTCCCTATTGCACCATTTTAAAAGTGCTTTTCATTAGTTATTTTAAATATGAATACTCCTGTGCTTATCCCTCCTGAGAATAAATATTTAGTGGAAATTTCTTAAGATTAATATTCAAGACATGGTCCTAGATCTTACCCTTTTTAGTTCTTAACGATGTATTCTCTATTAACAAAAGGTAAAAATTAACACTTTAAGGCTTAATTTGAGGCAGGGGCAGAGAGAAAATCCCAAGCAGTCTCTTGCACTGTCAGCACTGAACCCGATGTAGGGCTCGAACTCATGAACCATGAGTTCATGACCTGAGCCAAAAATCAAGAGTTGGATGCTTAACCAACTGAGCCACCCAGGAGCCCCCAAAACTAACATTTCTTAAGAAATATTCCAATACAAACATCATTCTAAAATTAAAGTAACCAAATAATTCAATACCAGTGTTGTTTTTTTTTTGTTTGTTTTTTGTTTTTTACTTCCTAACATAAGGTAGCAAGTAATCTTTACATTGAATAGCATGTATTTATTTGGTACCCACTATGTGCAAACTACGAAATAGTCAGATGTGGGATTAATGCCCAAGACCCCTTTAACTCAGTGTTATAGGATTTGTCTGCCAAAAATAGGAGCTAGCATTTAAAATTACAACAAGGAGTAATAAATTAGGGTTATGAAATTTAAGCACAACATTTAACATGGATATTAGCAAAGACTGAGCTAGAGGAACCAGAGAGGAGATGAATGCTCATAAAGAGTCATTACAGTGTCATTTCAAAAGTTAACATTTACAGAAAAGACTTTTCTAATTCAAGATTCTGCTACCTTTTTATAAATCTGGTGACCTCACATAGGTGGTTACTGTTCCTCTTCATGTTCTTTTGATAACCCTCAGTCTCAAAGACAAAAAAATAAATAAAGGTATACTAAGTTTTATTTAGGTAATCTCTATACACAACATGGGGCTCACACACACAACCCTGAGATCAAGTCACCTGGTCCTTTGAGCTAGCCAGGCACCCCTATACCTTGTTTTCATAATTAGAAGTCTTAAGACTTCTGTGCTATTCTAAAAGATTGCGTTTTCATATATTAGTTCCCGCCACACATTTGCACACACAAGTGAACACATATGCACAGATGTGACTTTAATCAGACTGCTTGAATCTATAATAGGGGGGTTGAATTCATCTGGATCAATTAGATTCCCAAATGGAAAATGCATGAATCATGACCCCTACCCTTTCTAGACAGAAATGAATCCCAGGTTATTCATTTAAATGTAAGAGAAAAACTGTATTTAGATATATTGGGGAAAAAAGAGAAAGGTATTCATGACTTGAATGATTACATGTATAGTTTCCTCTGTTTAAGGTGTATTTTCTTTCCCTCTCATCTGATATCTGACTCACTACTATCAGTCTAATTCAGTTTTCACCTGAAGCCTGTCTTAGAGGTTAAATATCTGCCATGATTCCCACCACTTGAGTAGTTGTTGACAGAAAAACATACACTCAACTAGTGGCCACGTATTTGGGGTTTAATCCTGGTTCTTCTGAATTAAATATCCAACTAAAAGCAGTATGGAGTGAATCATAGTTAACATTTACTGAATTATTATGTTCTTGGCACCATACTAAGATTTTTTTAATCCACATGACCTATTATGACTACCTTCTCATTTGAAGACAAGGAGTCTAATGAATTAAGAGCCAATAGAGTATTGGTTAAGAACATGGGCTCTAGGCCAAACTTCCTGGCTCTGGTATTTTACTGTGTGATTTGGGGGAAGCTAGCTAACGATACTAGTGAGATATACGGTATTCCAACGATCAGGTTTTTTTTTTTTTTTTTAATATATGAAAAAATTAAAATTTGGTCAAGTGGTATTTACAAGGTTGTTTTTTTTTTGTTTTTGTTTTTGTTTTTGTTTTTTAACTTTACTATAATATCTCTTACAATTGCCTTCATTCTATGTTAAAAACATTGGGGCACCTGGGTGGCTCCAGTCGGTTGAGCGACCGACTTCAGCTCAGGTCATGATCTCACGGTTTGTGAGTTCATGCCCCACATCAGGCTCTGTGGTGACAGCTCAGAGTAAACATTAAAATTAAAACAACAAAAACAAACCCAGAACATAACCCCCATTGTTCTACGATGTTTTTCAGATAAAAAGTATTTTTCTGTTTAATTGTATGTGTTTTTGCTGGAATGAGCTCTATAGATGGAATAAAATTCACCTAGCCTTTAACTGTTGCACACAGCTAATTTTATTAAGGCCAGGGATAGAACCTAAGTGCTAAGAACCCCCTAATGATCCTTATACTAGACCATAGACCCTTCCAGTGTTCATTTCACTCAATATATACTAGAGCAAAAAAAAAAAAAAAAAAAAGCTGTATTTATTTGTATTTGGTTTAAGAGTAAAATTACCTAGTTTTTTACTTTTTAATATATCATTGCTCATAGGCACAAATCTATGCAGAACACTCATGTACACACACACGAACTATTAATACCGCAGGCTTCTTTAGGACTATCAAAGTGAGAAACAAGTTCATGTTGTTACAGTGTTACCTTTCAAATATATTTCCATGTCTATCAAATAGAGACCTAACAGCAGTTCAATATCAAAACTCAAATTAAGGTCAGAAACATGATGATCATGACATCTAGTTAACAGGGTTAAAGAGTGTTTTTTTTTTTTTTTTTCCAGTTTTAGGAAACTCACATCCTATTCAACCCTTAGTTTCATCTTCACTTCTACCTTCTAATATCAATACAAAGATGTGGGTAATTTTATCCATTCTACAAGCAAAAGTAAAGAAAATGAGTTTACATAACTTAAGCCGATTCTGTGTATACACATTCGAGACTGAAAAACCCATTCTTCCTCCATTGAACCATTATGACAAACCGCATGCTGGGCTAGGTCACACAATCAGAGGGAGCTCAGATCTTGCTGGGGATATTTGGATAATGACAAAAGTAGACTTTTTGAAGACTATTGAAGCTATGATTACATCTTTAAAATCATATGAAACCTTATTTCTTGCTAATAACTCAGCACAGCGTATAAAAACTAGTAAGAGATTTTGACAGACAATATTACAACATTAGTCTCTACCCCATTGTAACAAAACTTTGTTTTAGCCATTCACACACAATTAGAAGATAAAGGATTGTAACATGTTGGGTAGCTGGTAGATTCTCTAGCTGTTTTCTTGAAAAGATAATTTAGTCACTTGGGTAAATGTAGTTCATATTGCGGCAGAACCATGAGAATATAAGAAGTAGGTAACACGTTATCAGGACTGATGATTAATAAAGAAAATGGAAAGCATCTGGCCAACATGAAGGCTTTACGAATAAGAGAAAGGTCCTAAAGTAGAAAAACACGTGGAGGGGCGCCTGGGTGGCGCAGTCGGTTAAGCGTCAGACTTCAGCCAGGTCACGATCTCGCGGTCCGTGAGTTCGAGCCCCGCGTCGGGCTCTGGGTTGATGGCTCAGAGCCTGGAGCCTGTTTCCGATTCTGTGTCTCCCTCTCTCTCTGCCCCTCCCCCGTTCATGCTCTGTCTCTCTCTGTCCCAAAAATAAAATAAACGTTGAAAAAAAAATTTAAAAAAAAAAAGAAAAACACGTGGAGAGCTAACGTTGGTATACAAAAATCTTTTGAAATAAAAAATGGAAATTACATATAGGGATTATAGCCTAGAGAGTGGATATTCATTTGGTGAGAAGAACCTTATAACTAGTAGTCAAGGGCATCATAAGTAGTAAGCAGAAAGCCTTACAGAAGAGAACTCTATACAATATTAACAAAAATATGGGAATGCAGGGTATTTTGTTATTTCTATAAAGTCCAACAGTGACAAAGCAAGAATTGGTCTACAGAGGCATGGTTTTAACATTTTAGCAGGGAATGACTGAGAACAGGTGAGGTGGTCTCCCTCTGGGGTATAATTTGCAGATCAAATGTGATAACCTTCATAGATGACTAACCTGCAAAAGAGGTGTCATGACCAATTAAGATTAAAAATAATCCCATCTTAAGTCACACTTACCAGCATATACCCCAGTGTAATAGCAATTGACACGTCATTTCCAACCTGGAGGCCCTTAAAAATGAAGCTGTGTTAGGGCCATAATGGCAGAGTATCTTAGAGCGGCTGGGTGGAGGGTGGGCGTGGGCGGAACGGAGCTATGGAAGGACGATGGCGGGGAACGGAGCGTGTACCGTGTACCCCAATAACCAGATCAGGTAGACTTCTTCAGAGGAGAAAGAATGCAAGAAAACCCACATCACAGCTCACAATTCTGTCTAGGTCCATCACTAAGTCAACAAAGGAAAACTAAGGACACGTTCCCGCTTCGCTTGTCAAGAGACTTCTCGGCATCAACTATGAAGGCACAACAACGCAGAGAACTACTGAGGCGAGAGCCAGGGAACATGTAATGAATCTAATTCCCATCCAGCTACACCTAGGCCTAAGTGTGGTCCCCAAATGCAGATTCACGGAGTTTCCTAAAGAGGTCACATGTGAACCACCCTAAGTCCGTACATCATTTAGTCACTTTTTAAATCTTTACTACACTTGCCTGGGGACTGAGAATAGACAATAAAGATCAACTCACTTCCAAACACTTGTTTAAACACAGTTCAAGTTTCTTCTATGGCAAGAATGTTCTATTTGATAAAAGTGATTTCTGTGATGCTGATGGGATTGCACCACTGTTTAAACACTAGAGTTGGGATGGGGGGTCAGAGCTTTAAAGAGAATACTTTTCTTTCAAATACCAGAGTGTAACAATATGTATCTTTAATGCAACTGCCTAAGTTTAGCAGCAGATACCTATAATTGAGGGGATATGGGAGAGAAAACTAAAGTGTGTCTTGCTAAAATATGAAGTGCCAGGAACTCTTTCCCTCGCCCTGTTCTCCCACTAGATTCTGCAAACGATCCCAAACTACACCCTTTCTGGAAATCAAACGAGACAAGGGAACACAGACTATGGGGTGAATGTGGGTTTTGTTTACCCCAATTCTGGTTTCTGTAACCTGTGGAAGTGAAAAAACTTCAACGCAGTCCCTGAACAAGGTTCCATCCTCACATCCACACGCTTCTCCCCACGGTTCCTTTACCTCGTGTCCTGCCAATTGCTAAACCCTCCGTTGACTGAAATTTTGACCACTCACCTCATTAAGAAATACTCCATTCTGACTTAGTTGGTTCCGAAAACCTGTGCTTCTTTGTTATCCCACCAACCCTTTCTCAACCTTGAATTAGATATGTTTATTTAGAAATCATCTTCCATCACTAACCTTAAAACTCCACTCTAGCTCTCTTTTCCACCAGCTCCCCGGATCTGCACTTTCCTGCTGGTTCCTAGTGCTCTCAGCAGGGAAATAGGGCACAACACGACTCTACGGGAGAGGAGACTGGCTGATGGGGGAAAGGGAAAAAGAAAGGAACAGAACAGCCAATGGTAGAATGCCCTTGTCGGTAACTATAAGATATGGTTGTAGAAACTGAGGAAACAAACACCTTGGGATAGAAATTAAAAAGTCACTGGCCAACCTGGAAGCTTACTCAGTGAGAAACCGCATCTCTACATCCATAGATACTTGGCAGGGCCAGAATGAACCACATGATCCTTTAGTAGAGAACTCTTACACAGGCGCACATGCACACAGGCACCAGAAGGTGGTGCACACGGTTTCCAAAGCTAATTAGACTTAAAGATGCAAAAGGAGAAGGAAAAACAAAAAAAAAGCAAAAAAAAAAAAAAAAACCCTCCTCTGATTAGGGAGTTAACTGCTTTCCCTGTAGGAGCTTTTTAATGGAGGACCTTTTCAAGGCAAGAAGTTTTACCACCTACCGGATGAGAGAAGCTGGAAATTCTCTGATCTTCTGGGAAATCTGAATATACAAATTCTACCTTGACACACATCAGGCAAAGCTAAACAAATAAGGTGTTAAGCTGAAGATCATGTAGAGATGTTTATATATTCCATAAGTTTTAACAGCTATTTTAACAGCTTTACTTTTAAACATTTTGAGGAAGTGTAGGTTTCTAATGGTTTTCAAACAGAAAAGGAAGTCTATTTCTGCATGGGGCCATTTTGTTATGTATATGCTGTATATGGCAAGATAAATACCCACAAGAGACATGGACAGGATCTAATTCCCCTATGAGGAACAAACTGCCAAGTGACGCCCTCTTTCCAGGCTATTACAGACGTGGTTGCTATGGGAATGACCAGGCTAGAATTGATTGCTCTTGGAGATGGATGTGAGGCACTTCTTGGTCTACTCTGGCAAGGTCAGTGGGTGCTGTGAGATTGAACCTGGTTTGGCTCCCCTGCTCCCTATTGCTGGCTTTCTTGAGAAATAAATAACTTACAAATAAAATTTCAAGGTACTTTTCAAAGTGGTTATACCATTTTTTTGTTATTTTTTTAAATATGAAATTGTCATATTGGTTTCCATACCACACCCAGTGCTCATCCCAACAGGTGCCCTCAATACCCACTACCCACCATCTCCTCCCTCCCACCCCCCCCAATCAACCCTCAGTTTGTTCTCAGTTTTTAAGAGTCTCTTATGGCTTGCAACTCCCTCCCCCTCCCCCATGGGTTTCTGTTAAGTTTCTCAGGATCCACATAAGAGTGAAAACATATGGTATCTGTCTTTCTCTGCATGACTTATTTCACTTAGCATAACTCTCCAGTTCCACCCACATTGTTATAAAAGGCCAGATTTCATTCTTTCTCATTGCCAAGTCGTATTCCATTGTGTATATAAACCACATCTTCTTTATCCATTCATCAGTTGATGGTTATTTAGGCTCTTTCCATAGTTTGGCTATTGTTGAAAGTGCTGCTATAAACATTGGAGTACAAGTGCCCCCATGCATCAGCACTCCTGTATCCCTTGGGTAAATTCCTAGCAGTGCTATTGCTGGGTCATCGGGTAGGTCTATTTTTAATTTTTTGAGGAACCTCCACACTGTTTTCCAGAGCAGCTGCACCAGTTTGCATTCCCACCACCAGCACAAGAGGGTTCCCATTTCTCCACATCCTCTCCAGCATCTATAGTCTCCTGATTTGTTCATTTTGGCCACTCTGACTGGCGTGAGGTGGTACCTGAGTGTGGTTTTGATTTGTCTTTCCATGAGGAGTGACACCCAAAAAACAAATAATCCAGTGAAGAAATGGGAAGACATGAATAGACCCTTCTCTAAAGAAGACATCCAGATGGCCAACAGGCACACGAAAAGATGCTCAAAATTTCAAGGTATTTAAAGTATACAGTGTGAGGATTTGACAAATTTCCCCTATGAAAGGATTTCCTCCACTGAATCAATACATCCATCACTTCACATGTTTAAGTTCTATTCTGGGTGTGAGTGCACTGAAGTGCTGCTCTTGGGGAATTTCCGTTACATACACAGTGCTCTCACCTGTAGTCACCACGTTATCCGTTAGCTCCTGAGACATCCGACCTCTCCCTATTTCCTCCGCCCAATCAAAACAAGGAGTTGGAAGCTGGCCAACGGCTGGCATTGCCGGTAGACTTAGAACAGTGGCTCCTGTTCTGGGCCCCATTCACCAGAAGGCCTCAGGTATTACAGACCTGCTCAACATAGATTAGACAACCGGGTGCCTGGCTCACCTCTGACTTCGGCTCAGGTCACGATCTCATGGTTCGTGGGTTCAAGCCCTGCGTCAGGCTCTGTGCTGACATTGCAGAGCCTGGGAGCCTACTTCGGATTCTCTTTCTCTCTCTGCCCCTCCCCCACTCATCCTTTTTGTCTCGCTCAATAAATATTTTTAAAAATTTTAAAGGCAAGTTGACTTATCCAAATCTCACTCTCAAAATGAATTCCATATATTCTTCCCTAACGATGTGCCAAACATCAACTTTTGTGCTCCTTCTGTTTCAATTATGGCTTTAAGGATATTCTTGAACAAGCACAGTAATCATTAACAGCTGACATGGAAATTTTGTTTAAAAGTTCTATTATAGAATACATAGGTATAGGATTGGAAACTGACGAAAATGCTAGAAGTGCAAATGATTTTAAAGATTCAGATCAAGTTAATGGAAGTATCGAAGATATTTGTGGAAATTCAGCAGGTGTATTAAGAACTCCAATCTCAAGGTAGAAAACAAGTAGATAGAGGAGGTTTAATTCTGGAAGGACTTTAGTTTTAAAAGAAAAACTCCCAATATATAAAAAAATGGGCTTATTTTTATATTTTTTGTGATAGTTATCATAGGTGTATCAGTTACACAGGTATAAAATGTTGTTCAATTTTTAAAGTTTTATTGACCATCCGAGTTGCTAGTGCTACAAAAGAGAAAAACTGAGTTGAAATACACCAAAACCCACAACTGGGAAGTTCCCATAGATACAGACTTTTACCTGAGGAGCAAAGGGTTGATCTTCCACATCAGAGAGAAGAACCCCCAAAACATTTGGCTTTGAAAACCAGTAAGAAGTATGCTCAGGAGAACCACAGCATAGACAATGGCAAAAAGACAGTTTCTTCACTAAATAGTTCTGGGGACACTGGATAGCTACATGCAAAAGAATGGAGATAGAAGTTAGTGGTCCATCATACACAAAAATTAACTCAAAAAAGGGGCATCGGCAGGGGGGGTGGTCTCACTTGGTTAAGTGTCCGACTGCAGCTCAGGCCATGATCTCATGGCTGGTGAGTTCAAGCCCCGTGTCGGACTCTGTGCTGACAGCTCACAGCCTGGAGCCTGCTTCAGATTCTTTCTCTGCTCTTCCCCGCTCACACAGTCTCTAATACAAGTAATTTTTTTTTAATTAACTCAAAATGGATTAAAACTTGAATTTAAGACCTGAAAGCATTAAACTCTTGGGGGAAAAAAAGTGGGAAGTTCCTTGACATCAATTTTAGTGATTTTTTTTTTTGACTCCAAAGGCAAAGGTAACAGAAGCAAAAAAAAAAAAAAAAAAAACACAAGACTACAGCAAACTAAGAAGCCTCTGGACAGTGAAGGAATCAATCAATAAGATGATAAATGGGAGAAGGTATTTGCAAATCACATCTATAAGGGTTAATATCCAAAATAGATAAAGAACTTCTACAATAAGCAGCAATCCAAGGAATAAAATGGGCAGAGAGGCTGAATAGAGATTTTTCCAAAGATGACACAGATGGCCAACAGGCACAGGAGATCTTGTTCAAGATCACTCATCAGGGAGACTCAAACTGAAACCATCAGGAGATACCAACTCACACCTGTCAGACCGGCTATTACTAAAAAGGCAATATAGTGTTAGTGAGGATGTGGAAGTGGGAATAAATCCCTCATGCCCCTTGGTGGGAATATAAATTGGTGCCTCCACTAGGGAAAACAGTATACAAGTTAAAAAAAAATACAATTACAAAGAGCTTCCATACAGTCCGACAAGTTTACTTCTGAGCATCTATCTGAAGAAAAAGATACATGCATGTCTGGGTCCACTGCAACATTGTTTCTAACAGCCAAGACCTGGAGATAACCTGTGCATCAACTGACAGATGAAGAAGACACAATAGCATGTGAATGTGTGACACACGCAATTACTACTCAGCCTTAAGAGAGAAGGAAAACTCGCCATTTCCACAACATGAATGGACTGCAAAAGATATGCTTAGAGTAAAAGACAAACGCAGCAGGACCTAGGTTTTGAGAGTCCACTTGTACATAACAAATCCAGACTCAGGTACAGAAAGAGTGGTGTCTGCCACAAGGGAAGGAAGCAGCAAGGTGGCAGAACAGGTGAAGGAATTAAGGGGCACAAGCTTCCAGCTATAAACTGATGGTCACAGGATCTAATGCATAGCACGAGAAATATGGTCGTACGTATCAACTTTGCATGGCGACAGACAACTACATCTGTTGTGGTGATCTGCTTACAATGTGTGCAAATACAAATGCAGAACCACTATGTCCTACACCTGAAAACCCTATTTTATGCCAATTATGCTTTAATAAGAATACGAACTTTACATTAGGGGAGAAAAAGAAAATGACAAAAGAGGGAGAATAAAAGCTACTTCAAAAGCTATAAACGCATTATCCCAGAGTCTTTGAAGTACCTGCATGTATTTAGCTCCTTGACTTAAGATCAAGCACAGCTTATTCAAAAGTAATAATTCAAATATACATGTAAAATAGGGACCTCATTTTTTAAATCTTATTACAATATGCAACTGTAATAGCTTAAAATAGCCTCAACCAAAGTAGCCTAACGCATCTGCCTGCATCATAAGCATACAGATATGAAAATGCTGGACACACACACACACACACACACCACAAACCTGCAGGAGAGCCAGGTACTAAAATTTTTTTTTTTAATGCTTATTTTTGAAGGAGAGAGCAGAGAGGGAGACACAGAATCTGAAGCAGGTTCCAGGCTCTGAGCTGTCAGCACAGAGTCCGACATGAGGCTCTGACCCACAAACCATCAGATTGTGACCTGAGCCGAAGTCAGACACTCAACCTACTGGGCCACTTGGGCACCCTGCCAGTTACTAAACCAATTGTATTGGTCACAGAGTCAAACAGGCAGGGAGATCCCCTCCATTCAAGAGCTTAGAGTGGAAGTGAAGAAACCTGACCGCCAAGATGAATAGAAGGACACTAAGAAGTAACCTGAGTGTAATGTCCGATGCTTGTGAAGGAAATAGCAAGGCTTTTCAGCTTGGTATTGCACATGATGGGATTCATGGCGTGGTAGGAATCTGTGTTCACAAATGGGTCTATATATTGGACTTAAAACATTAAATGTTTCACTCCATGTTTAGATGGAGAGCATTTGTACAAAGTATAGAGCTATGTGTAACCTACCTCGACTGCCTATTCTAGGTTAACAAAGCTTATAATAGCAACTTATTTCAACATTCATTTTAACATTGACTAACGGACTTAACTCCTGCAACAAGCACCTCACAAGAGTTTTAAAGAGATCAATACAACCGGCGGGGGGGGGGGGGGGAAGTAAAGTTTATCATGATTTTTTTTTTTTTTAACTTTATTTTTGGGACAGAGACAGAGCATGAGCAGGGGAGGGGCAGAGAGAGAGGGAGACACAGAATCGGAAACAGGCTCCAGGCTCTGAGCTGTCAGCACAGAGCCCAACACGGGGCTCGAACTCACGGACTGCGAGATCATGACCTGAGCCGAAGTCGGACGCTCAACCGACTGAGCCACCCAGGCGCCCAGTCATGATTAAAAAAAAAAAAAAAATCACAGACCACTTTGGGGGCAGAATTTAGGATTTATACACAATAATCTGCTTTTGAAGAAGTGTTAATATTGGCTATTCACCTCTGAAAGTTAACAGAATTTAACACTGATTATCGTGTAAAATTTACTTTGCCACCTACCCGTACAAACCAAAGCTGAAAACTGATCACATACTTGAACTTATCCAGGTATCAAATCATGTTTTATACACCTTTTCTTTAAAATAGGGTTTTCGGCAATTACTTTTTGAGATACAGAGAGATGTGAATACATATATATATATGATGTATTTGTGTGTGCATACGTTCAGTTTCATGTTTAGTCATCTAAGTTTTAACACCTAGTAAATGAAACACAAATTCAAAAGGTCTTTATCAAGCCAAAAAATTAAAGAGCTTTATAAAACCCAATTAACTTCACCGTTTGATCCTGTTAAATCCAACCATCCTCAAAATAATCCAAAAATTATTGCTAATATAGCTTCTTTTCTGGGACTCTTTGCTCCTCGAGTGGCAGGTATGTGACTTCTATGTTCTCCCAATTAAAGAATCAAAAGGAGTAATGTCTACATTCAAGTCCACTCCTTATGCTATAAAGTTCTATCCATTTTGACAAATGCCTAAGTTTGGAATCCATTTGAAGGGGGTTTGTCCTCACTGCTTCAGAATTAAATGGGCATTAGCTAACAAGTCAGGTGCTTCTGTTTTGGAATACTCACCATGATTTCAGCTGCTTCTAACCCTCTTTTGTTACCAAAAACACAGAACACAGATCAGGAATGCAGAGATTCACGGCTTTACCTCATACCCCGAACCTCAGTTCGACCCAAGAAATGAAGAAATGAAGGTGGGGAGAAAAGAACCATCCAGCCAGGGCCAAATTAAAACAAGTAGGGTAAAGAAAAAGGACAGGAAATAGAGAATTATGAAGTTTGGAATCTAAACACTTGTAAACAATATTGTAGAAATAGTACATTGGCAGAGAAGTTCTACACATTTAAATACTCTGAGTTTTGCAAACTGGTTTCCTACAATTGAGTTTTTTTTTTTTAAGTTGATATGAAAACAATCAAGATTACAGCAAAAATCGTTCTTCTGGTCATCTTTTAATCAAGTTATTTGTAGTGTATTAATATATTAGAGTATTATTCCTTCTTCTAAACCAAGTATTTGTTCTTTTAAACCAAAAGATGAAAATCCCCAGTTTTGGAAGTTATGTCCAATGAAATTCAGTATTACTGCTGTGAAGAGAGAACCGAGTCTCTCAAAACAAAGACACTATTTGAAAGGTTTTGGATTTCCAATACCTTGCTTTAGACTTCCTTTAGATAAGTCATTAAGATCTACATTGCAGAGGATAAACAAGGATGAACACAAGGATAAAGTCCTCCAAGCACACACACAAAAAAATTGGTTTCCATACAATACCCAGTGCTCATCCCAGCAGGCGCCCTCCATTCCATTCTCCTCACCCACCCTCCCTTCCCCTCCCACCCCCATAAGCGCACAAATTTTTAAGAGTCAGTGCTTTTAAAATATACAGATTTCAGGGGTGCCTGGGTGGCCCAGTCAGTTGGGAGGCCAACTTCAGCTCAGGTCATGATCTCTCAGCTCGAAGGCTCATGGGTTCGAGCGCTGGGTTGGGCTCTGTGCTGACAGCTCAGAGCCCGGAGCCTGCTTCTGATTCTGTGGTTCCCTCTCTCTGCCCCTCCCCTGCTCATGCTCTCTCTCAAAAAATAAACAAAAAAATTAACTATACAGATTTCAAGTTGTCTTGGTTTTATAATATTTCAAAAGATATTAAATGCCTACTTTTAAGTTTCATTAAAATGGCAATCTCAATGCTGCATTTTCAATACTTTCAGCATCATAGACCCACAACTCATGTAGGTCTTTTCTAGTGTCTAAGAGGCTGTAGGTTGATCTTTGTTTTGCTTAGTTTTGCACCTTATGTCCTTAGCCTTCAGCTAATTTTCCAGAGAATCCTCTATTGTTTAGGAAGAGGAGAGGAGATTGCCCTGGGAGATCTGATGAACGGTCAGTGAGAAGTCCGAGCTCAGTTCACAAAGCCCCCATGCTGTAGGACACTGTAAGCGTATAAAATAAAGTCTGCAGATATTTATGGTCTCTGCAAGTTTGCGTGAAGAGAACTCATTCACGTCAAGTTCGAAATATTCAAATACCAGTTGTGTTGAGATAACTAAATTTTGGAATTGGTAACTGTGGAGACAGGGGATTAGAAGTGGGGCTATTTACTGTACCAGGAAAATTCCACCATACACCTAGGAAAGAAAAGGAAACTTCTGTCTCTACTGTAGCAAATAAGTATTCTGCAAAGGGTCTTCTAATGTTAAAAAAAAAAAAAAGCAATCCTTTAAATTTCCGTCTGACCTTAATTTCTCAATTCTAGGTGTATTTTACACATTATATCGTCCCTAAGTATTATTTGTTCCAGTAATTTGGCTTTTTGGTGATTTGTACATGTGAGGCCAAGCAGATAAAAATCACAATACAAAAACTTAATGAGGATAGTGACGGCCATATAGTTAAGTATTTCCACCTACTTTTGAAACCATGCAAATCAACAAGGAAATTGAATTCGACTCCTATCAAGGATAGGAAGACAAGAGGACTTGAAGCTTCCTTACGTCCATCATTGGAGAAACAAACATGTGGACCAGAAGCAGCCCCTTAGCAGACCATCAGTCCGCAAGGGACACGGGTGAGTATGGATGATCCCGGGTTCGCATGCAGAAGGTGGGTCCCCACACCTACGTGGGAAATGCTAGGGTGCATTTCAACTCTGGAGATTCAGAACAGCAGCTATTAGGAAGCTAAAAGGAAGAGACTTGGGAAGGAAGGGTGTGAGCTCAAGATGACAATGTTGTGAAGGAGGGACCTGGATGGTGAGGTCTCTATTTCGGACGAGGAAGGGTAACAAAGTACTCTACTGATGCTAGTGTTAGAGATTTAGAAGATCAACACCATTCATAAAGAAACTGCACATCTCCCTAGGAACAAACACGGTAATAACAGAACCAAGAACCAAACTAAGCATTTCACATATTCCCTCTCCCATAAGACTTCTTTTGTTATTCCAGAAAACAAACAAAACCCCAACATGAATACATGCGAAGAATCAAGCATCATTAAGAGGTACAATAAGAAATAATTTTTCTCTATGCTATTAAAACAATTGCAGGGGCGCCTGGGTGGCGCAGTCGGTTAAGCGTCCGACTTCAGCCAGGTCACGATCTTGCGGTCCGTGAGTTTGAGCCCCGCGTCGGGCTCTGGGCTGATGGCTCAGAGCCTGGAGCCCGTTTCCGATTCTGTGTCTCCCTCTCTCTCTGCCCCTCCCCCGTTCGTGCTCTGTCTCTCTCTGTCCCAAAAATAAATAAACGTTGAAAAAAAAAGAAAAAAAAAAGAAAAAAAAAAACAATTGCATAGTCACACAAAATACTTAAGTGCTCATTAAATACTACTCCAATCTCAGCTAAGCCTGAGACAACTGTTAACATGGTTCCATGTAAGATACAAAATTTCTCTAGATTAAGAATTAAAGTACATAAAAAGAGGAATTTTTAATAAGTAGGTATGAAGTAGAAACAGTCAGCTAAGTATCTACATTGTTTTAGATCTTTAAGAATCTGATAATTAGTCTGAAGTGTAATTTTGAATGCAGTTTTGCCCTCACCTCATTGGTCACAATGCCTCAAGAAAATGGCTACAAGCTTATTCTCAAGGGGGCAAAGAAGAGGAAGAGGTAAAATATAGGTGATGC
The DNA here is from genome assembly GCF_022079265.1 of Lynx rufus. Taxonomy (NCBI): domain Eukaryota; kingdom Metazoa; phylum Chordata; class Mammalia; order Carnivora; family Felidae; genus Lynx; species Lynx rufus. Next base: position 2,247,122 of record NW_025814840.1, on the reverse strand, counting down.
AGTACCGGAGAAAAATTGGAAGATGCTGGAGAAAAAAATAGATCAAACTAGGAGTGCAATAAGGGACACTGAATACAGAAATAGAGAGCCAGGAAATAGAAGGCAAGTCACAGGTTTAAAATGATCACTGGGGAAAATAAAAAAAAAACCTGAAGACTGGCAATAGAACAGCATTAGTGTTAAAACCAGTAACTCAAGAAATCCTTCCTTGAAGGGGGTGATGGCTTGAACTCTCTAGCTTCTACTAAACGGTGACCTTCATTTTATAAAAGATGGCTGAGCAAACACGGGCAAAAACCCAACTGAATTGAATAAAAACAAATTGGAGATTTAAGATTAAAACAAATGTGGGGGTAAGAGTCAAAATGTATTAGAAGATGGAAAAAAAAAAACAGATGGAGGACAAATAAGAGGAAAGCAAAACAAAGCTCCCCGATATCTTGGTAGGTACTAAGTCCAGGAGCTCATTTAAAGCTGGCCAGCAGGATAGCAGAGTATAAAGAAAGGGAAATAGGCTATACGAAGGTTTTTGGTATAAAGGGCATCACTAAAATGAAAGACATTCTTAAGGGGGAAAGAGCACAACACTAATACCTAAAATCGTAATGAAAACAGTTCACGATGCAAAGAACACAATGCACAGTAACAGAGTGGTGAAAAACGGAGACCAAAGATCACTTGTACTGACAAAAACCAGACAGGCTTGGCTCACCTATTAAAAGTGTTTTCTTGGGGCGCCTGGGTGGCTCAGTCAGTTAAGCGGCCGACTTCGGCTAAGGTCATGATCTCGCGGTCGGGGAGTTCGAGCCCCACGTCGGGCTCTGTGCTGACAGCTCAGAGCCTGGAGCCCGTTTCAGATTCTGTGTCTCCCTCTCTCTCTCTGCCCCTCCCCCGTTCATGCTCTGTCTCTCTCTGTCTCAAAAATAAACTTAAAAAAAAAAAAACCCTCAAGGGGTAGGTGTTTGAAAAAAGTGTCTTATTAGCATATAGAAGAAAGCACTTCGGCTTTACTTAAGGATTATTTACAAGCAGAATGGTTAAAAAGTTAATGACCAATCAATGACATGCAAGGCCCATGCAACCAAATTAGGTCAGGGATGTGAGGACCTGGGAAGTCAGAATTCACGAAGAATAAAGGGAAACAAGGCAGGACACCAAATTATAAGGTAATAAGCAACAGTCTCCATAAAGTAAAATAGATTTAAAAGGAAGTCACAGAAGGGAAGTAATTACAGGCAACTTTTATACACCCCTCAGTGCAAAAACGAGTCATGTGGATACAAAATGCACGAGCATATAGGAGAGCCAAATAACATACTGACTGAGGTAGAGGTAATTCTTGTGGATATTTTATTGAACACCTGATGCAAGATTTAGAAAAAGCCAGCCAACACCATAAGTGACAGCAGAAATAATGTATTTTAGTAGAAAAAAGTTCTAAGTAAGCATGCGGTTTCTTTGGGGGAAAATCTCTAAGAATAAAAGACGACATGGCTGCAGTTAATACACCACCAACGGCAAGGGGAAGTCGGGATCAATACGCTGGAAATTTAACAAGGCTAATTTGTAAAGACAAAGAGGAAGGAAGGTAAAAGGAAGGAGCCTAAATAAGCTACTTTTCTGAGAAAACATGGTTCACCAGACTGATACCTGTAGAGACCAGAAAATTGGAATTTAAAATTTCTAAGGAAATGGTGGCAATTTATCCAGGAACTGCATCCTACCCACACACGACAAAGACACAGTCTGGTGTTTTCATAGGGATATTATCACTTCAAAAACCAGATAATCCTAATGAGCTTCAAAAAAAAAAAAAAAATCACAGCCAAGAGGAGAGAACAGGGGCACCTGTAGTAGAATGAATGCTGGTTCAAAAATGGTACGCCCATGTTCTAATGCTAGAACCTGATGTAGCACTTTGTTTGGGAAAAGGGTCTTTGTACAAGTAGTTAAGAATTTTGAGATGAGGGGATCATCGTGAATATCCAGTAGACACTGAAGGCCATTCCAAGAGTTGGGAAAGGAGACAGGCAGAGGGACATCAGACACACGGAGGACAGGGGGTAAAGACAGTAGACGAGGGTGCAGCCTGTGGGCTGTTATCTCAGGCCACCCAACAGTGGTATCTGGCCCAGAAAACCGATTTGGTACTTAACCCTGATGGTCAAGAAGAAAGGGCGAATCACAGAACAAGACCAGTGCAAAACCTTAGATCGTGTTGGAAAGACAATGTGCCAGATTAAAAAGAAACATGATTGGGGCGCCTGGGTGGCGCAGTCGGTTAAGCGTCCGACTTCAGCCAGGTCACGATCTCGCGGTCCGTGAGTTCGAGCCCCGCGTCGGGCTCTGGGCTGATGGCTCAGAGCCTGGAGCCTGTTTCCGATTCTGTGTCTCCCTCTCTCTCTGCCCCTCCCCCGTTCATGCTCTGTCTCTCTCTGTCCCCCAAAAAATAAATAAACGTTGAAAAAAAAAAATTTTAAAAAGAAACATGATTGAGATTTATTCCAGGATTGCACGAACAGCTCAGCATCAGGAAATCCATTGATCCCTGTGTGAGATATAGAAGAAAAATTCTATCTAGCCATAGGTTTCTTTTCCTGAGCTTCTGAGAAGGCACTTAAGATCTCTGGATTAACAGACTCAGAAAAAGAGAAACCGATTTTGTAACCTGAAATAATAGATTTCAACCCCCAGGATCAGCAGGACTCTCAAAAGACAGGTCAAAGGCGAGGATGAAGCAAATTCACAATCTCAGTTATAGGTTACTTTGGGGTATTATTTCAATTCAACCTGAAAAGAGAAAACTCTAAGAATGAGTGACCGATAGGAAAAGGTAAAGATCAGGTTATTTGCCAATGATCTGATAGGTTATATGGAGAAGCACAAGAATGAAATAGGAAACTATTTTGAAAAATAAAATATTTCAGTCTAGAAGCACGATAAGTTAACATACCAAAGTCAAAAGCTAGCACATATAAAAAAGAAAAAATAGAAGAAGCAATTTGTAACTGAAGCAGCAACACGTAACTAGTAAAAAAAACAAACTTTTGAAGTACCCCAAGCTTACAAGGATCTCTATAAAAAAGATCTAGGTTCCAAATGATACCAGTAGACTTCAGCAGGATGGCATATAAACATTTCTACGGAGAACTAGAAAAGGCCATGAAGAGGTGAATTCTCCCCACATGTTTTTCCATGACCGTAACACGGGCATCAAGTTTTTGTAGGGGTGTGGTTGCTGTTATTTTTCATTTTTTTAAGCTAGACAAGTTGACTATAAAGTTTGTGCTGAAAAAAGTCATAAAAGCAAAAATAGTTTTAAGAACAAAGTAGAAGAAAGGATAGCTTTTCCTACCAGATTATACAGAAGTCCCTTTAACTGAAACACTGTGATGTCAACACAAAGAACTATTAATGGAATAGAAGTAGTCTGGAATAAATCTCAGCGCATGAAGAAATTTCAACCATGAAAACAGGTCTTTTCGTATATGGTTTTCAGTAGCTTGAGAGGTTATAAAATACATTTTGAGTTATTCTCTATAGGATATAGAAAGCAAACCCCAAATGTATCCAAGATATAAAAATGAAAAGACAACTACTAAAAAATCATGGGTGAATGGGAGATAAACTCATTTTGTCTCACTTTTATCATCTGTGAATGGGGAAAGCCTTGGTCTCTAGGACTCAAAAATTAACTTTCTGTTAAGTTTTAATTCAGCCAAAACATTGGTCCATTTTTAGATGATGATGCATTATATGGCAAATGATATTGATAGTGAAGACTAGATGGCTTAAGTACAGAGACTCATACTATGCTTTCCACTTTCGCATATGGTTGAAAATATCAAAAATTAGGTATAATTTCATCAGATTTTCAACAATATCAAAGTAATGATAATCTTCTATCATATTTTGCTCCAATATTAAGAAGGGGAGTGGATTTAACATTCCAGCACTGGTGTTACAGCATGAAATCCAAGATAACGAGAAAACACAAAACAGAAATTAACACTTTAGAATTTACTGGTTATTTTGGTAAGTATAATAGGGGACTAGTAATATTTTTAATTGTTAAAGCTTTTTATCTCGTAAGCATACACACATACACATACGCTGCTATCAGTCTTTACAACTCACCGGTTTCCTATGAATAACTAGTTGTGAGGACCTGTTAAGATGAGCTATAGTTAGGAACGTGGAAGGTAATTCTAGAATCAACCATTCACATGCCGATACTCATCATACTCAAGTAAAAACCAATTGATGTTTAAGTAAAATTAAGAATAAAACATTCTTCGGGCTGATTATAAAAGAATAACCCAGAAATCGCCCAACTTTATTGGACATTAAGATCTCTTGCCAAAACAGGAAGGGAGAGGAAATCTAAGATCCTCCATGGCCCCAAGTGACAAGGACAGAAACTCTCCGCAGTACGGCCCAGAACGTCGGTCTCTCATTTGGCGCCTTAAACCTCCAAAGTGGAACTGTCGTTCCATTAATTTGTTCAAAAATGGCAAAGTGGTGAATAACAAATCAGTTGGAAATTTAGCTGAGAACACTGAAAACCATCTGCAACTATGACAAATGATGTTTAAACACACATTCATGCTATGACTGAGGGGAAAAAAAAGAATAGGAGTTAAGCCGAAGATATTTAAAATATATTCTGTGTGTACTATAGGCAAGGATGCATAGCCTTTAATGGTGTGTGACTACAGGGGAGTGGGAAAAATTAACATAAAGCTTAAATATGAATGAAGCTGTCAAAAAGGGGAAAATTAAAGTTCCAATCATGCCTATTGGGCTAAGTTTGAACATCTATAGAAATAGTGAATATAGAAACGTCAGTGTCAATGGCTTGTTTTTTTCTCTTCTTTCTTCAATGTTTGCTTAATGAGGCAGAAAAATCTGTTTAAGTTTCTAAATTGGTGCCTGAACACCTTGATTTTCTTGCTTCTTTTCTGCATCCCTGGAGGATTATCTAAATTACAGTGAATAAAAGGAATGAAGATCCCCAGCAAGAGAGAATGATCAACCCCTTCCTATCGCCAGCAAGTGGAGGTGAAAGGGTCTCTGTTTCAACCTTGAGACGTGGGGCAAGCACTCCGACCTCCTCGAACCTCAGCATCATCGTCATCCAAGAGATTAATCGTACCAAACTGTACCAACCAGATGCCAAAGTCAGCACCACCTACAGTTATCAGGCACAGAAAAGTAAGCCCATTTTACAACAGCTGGGATGGATTGGGTTCTTGCGATCGGCTTTACAGGAAAGTTGTTTGGGGCCTCGGGGAGGAGCTCATAGAGCTCTACCAAAAGTAAGCACAAAAAAGAAAGAAGCAGCTGTGACAGACTTCACAGAGGCATACCGTAATTATAAGTGCAGCATGTGGATCAGGCTGAAAGCAGGAGGACAGGGCGCAAAGCCGTATGTAGGGTTTGGGGTCCTCTGGTCCATGCCGAGCGTCCACCTAACCCTGCCCCACCCCCAAGAGACAGTCCAAGAAAAGCTGCTCCTTGGAAAAACTGCACCAGAAAACTTGGACTTGCAGAGGAGGGGACCTGCCAGAAACCAGAGATTTAGCAGAAATATTCTATCAATCAAGGAGACCCCAGACACTTCTGTTCCATGCCACCTGTAGTACTGACAGGTCATCACCTGTGAACTCTCCTGCCCAGGGGGCCCCCCAGTCTGTGAAGGGGCCTGTACACAGAATCACCTCAACTTTTTCATTATCAGTCTTAAGTGCATCTATTTTGAGACAGACAGACACAGACACAGACACACACACAGTGGGGGAGGGCCAGAGAGAGAGGGAGACTAAGGACAAGCAGGGGAGGGCCAGAGAGAGAGAGGGAGACAGAATCCGAAGCAGCCACACATGGGGATCAAACTCATGAACGCGAGATCATGACCAGAGCCAAAGTCAGACACTTAACCGACTGAGCCACCCAGGCACCCCTCATTGTCCATCTTAAATTAAAAAAAAAAAAAAAAAAAAAAAAAAGAATGAGGATCACCAGATACTTGAGAAGACCCTTAACATGGAAGGCAGACAGACAGACAGAGACACACACACACACACACACACACACACACACACACACACACCCCAATGAGAGAAAGTAAATCCTGAAGGAACAATCATGTCTAACAAGAGTAGCTCAAAGAATATACATACATACACACACACACACACACACACACACACACACACACACACGATCAACATTCTCAGACACAAAAAGGTCTCCCAAGAACAAGACGCTATAAAAATAAGATGTTTACAGAAGTGTCGGGAAATTTAAAAGAATGGTTGAAAAGTAAGTTGAAGAGTTACAAGTCAAAGGGAATTCCCAAAAATGTAGGATAGGAAAAAAAAAAAAAAAGGGGGGGGAGGCAGCGATAAAGGTTATCAAGGTGGAAATACAAGATCCCATGAACACCATTTCCAGAAGGTGATGGATGGCATGACTGGCTGCAAGTCTGATGTCCTATATACACATGCACACATGCCCTGTATTCTCCTCATGGGCAGAGTCCCCTTCCCCGCTGAGGTCAAGTAGGTGGTGAGAACAGTGTGCAATGCAAGTTCTAGGCCCGCTTTTGAGGGAGTTGCAGGCCTGTGAGGAACACTCTCGCAGCCGGTGGGTCTGAGGGCCACACGGACAGGTCACTCAGGAGGCCTACCACGATCCGCCATGTAGAGTGGGACCACCCAGTCGGGCCACAGCAAGAAAGCAGAAGTAACAGGTGAGCCCTGGTGTGCACGGTGTAAGCTTCTCACGTTTAAAGAGGTCGGTTACCGAGCAACTGATGACTGAATTATAGAGCGAGCGAACCAAACTCAAATGGATACGAAATTACTCCACACCTTCTAAGTAAGAGCATCGGTAATATTAGGAAGAGTGCTCATAAAACGTACAGAAGTCAGAGATCGTGAACTAAATTTACAAAATAGCACCAGGCACCTAGGAGGCAATGAAGACTTCAAAATTCTAAGGGAAAAGTACCTTCATCTAAGAATTCTATATCCAGACTCTCTATAGTGAGGGGTGAAGGCAGAATAGAGAGCTACCATCTGTAGGATAAGCAATGTTTAATGCTCAGCCGTGCTTCCCCAGTAAGCTCTACAGGATGTCCTCCAAAGGACGGGTGAAAGGGTTTCGGACACCAATAGCAGGAAGTAGTATATGTCCATAAAGGCGGCGCGTTTCATGAGCAACGGGGTCAAGAGAGGACCAAGAAAGGAAAGGGGTCACAGAAACGGAAGAGGGACTGTGGAGTTCAAGAATGAGTCATTTGCAAACTAAGCCCAACAAACAAAATCAGTTTTTCCCCCCAACTCCTGACTTCTGAAGGGTTGTGAAACAAATGAAAACCATGTGGTGGAGATCGTGAGGTTTAGTTAGAATATTTTAAGTCAGAAACGTGCGGCAACAAAGCACGAAGGTGGGTGAAGGAAAGGGTGCTGAGAGCGTTTGTACAGACATGTGCAGGTGTAAGGAGGCTGGATCATTGTTCCCAGGAGTAGATCTACCCCTCAAGTCTAACAGCGGGAAATCAAACAGGCCTATGAAAGCCTGCAGGAAGAGCCCCGGTAAAATTAGTTGGCGCTTAGCTGTGCAAGTAATTTGGGGGAAGAAACCGTGCACATTTCCATTATGGATTTTGTACACTATTTCACATCTGAACCCGTATACGTATTATGGGAGAAGAAAAGTCTTAAAGACCACGGTTTCCAGTAAACTTGAGAGTCTTTGCTAAAAAAGGAGACAGGAGGACCTGGCTAAGCTGGTCCTCCCCTCCCCCCTAGTTGTCAGGAATCAAACACAGGGCTGCCTTTTCTACAAGCCTAAGACAACACCATTACGAAGAGTGAGTCATACATCCCCGTACATTAACAGTACCCTTTGTAATAAACCGCTCACCCATATAAAGTGAGTCAAGATGTAGGTCTTTCCAGATATAGCAAATTCATTTTTTGAAGTAGGTTTTTTTTTTTCCATGTCCAGGGAGGATGGGTCAGAGGGACTAATTTATTCCCACAAAATGATCATCTAGGAAAGAATGAAGTCCACAAATATTTGCAGCCAAGATTTTTTTTTTTATCATTGTGGAAAATTTGAGATTTTTAACACTTTCAAGTTTACCACTTATGATTTGTTTTCATCGACAAAATTAGAAACGTCAAAGGACAAGGATTCTCTGAAGAAACTGGTTGAGATGCAGAATCCAGTTCTGATGAAAACCTGTCACACATATTATTGCTTACATAATCATTATTCCTAACATCCAGAGAGGCTCATGAGGACCCTGCAAGTGCTGGGAGATAATTAACAACATACTCAGACCTAGGTACTGAGGAGACCAAACTTAGAAATTGAAAGCAATTTGTCAACTGGTCACTCTAGTGGCATCAGGAAGCTACTGGTCAGGAGTAGGTGAGGCAGAGTATGGGGGGGTGCAATTGAACAGAATGGTCCACTTTTTCACCAGTTTTAAGTTTAGAATATCGTGCAACCAAGTTCTAAGTCCTACACTCTCCAGTTTCCCAATGTGTGTCAATAGATATGCTTAATATCCTATCTATAATCAAACGTGCATACCACTAGATCCTGGGTAATGGTGGACATTAAAGATTGCCTTTAAAAGGGAATAAAGATTCTAAGTAGTTTCAAGCGAAAGAAAATCTCAAAAACGTCCCCAATGATCTCATTTCAGTTACAAACACCTTTCAGTCCAAAGTTCTGCTCACTTCTTATTCTCTCCATGTTCCTCAGCTGCAAGACCCCAATTCATTCTATTACAGGATTTCAAGATTCTGTTATTTTGTACAATGTTAGATGCATCAGGCAAATGCTGACTCTCAAGTACTCCAGGAATCAAGTCCGTTCTCAGAGTTCAACATGGTAAATCACAGGAAACTATGGACGACAGGCAATAAAATCCAGAGAGCACACCTACAGCAAAGTGTCTACCTACCTGCACTGAAGGTAGGAGATGGCCCTGTCTAAAATAAGGAGAAAAAATATGGTAGCTAAGGAGATCCATGCAGAATACCAGAGGAATGTTTTTTTAAAGAAAACAACCGCGTATAAAGCTGGACAGGAGAAGACAAAGCTTCAGTGAAAGTGTCTGCAACTCAGAGTATAAGAGGAGTCATAAGATTTTATGGATTTCCATACTGATTTTAAGGGCCTCAGAAACCTCTTAGGATTATCTGCACATCTTTTAATTCTTCCTTGACAGCAAGATATCTTGCAGCTTTCTCAGTCTAAGAGAAGGGGAGCCCAGCAACCCTCAGTTCACAGAAGGTTTCTTCCTATTCTTCAAGGGAGTATGAGGAAAGGTTAGGAAAAGTGTTAGGAAAAAAAGATCTCCGTCTATCTCACCCCCAAACCCTAATACATTAGGGAGAACTTGAGAACATCACTCCATTAGTAACACCTTTTGAGAAGAGGGATTTCTGGGAATTCAAGGAAGATCTAAACACTGACCCCCAACGGCCCAGACTTGGCTTGGAAATATTTGCCAATCATGTAGAAAGGAGATCTACCCTTTCTGCGGGGGAGATACACAATCGACACTCTGGAAGATGAAGCTAAGTGCATGGTCCACGTGGAATCTGGCCAATCTCATCAGGCTGCCCGAGGCTAAGGAAGGGCATCTCCCCGTGGGAACAGACTGGAGAGCATCCGGGAAAGAACAAACAGCTTGGTTCAATCCAGCCGTGAACTGTGGTGATTTTTCAGGTTCATTTACGCGTGGGAAAGGTTATCACGCCCTCAGTCCGAAGGAATACAGAGTCGTCGGTGAGGAGACACATGGTCACTTTGGATAGGAGATTCCAGTCCAGCTGGGGAGAGGGTTTGAGAGGACGCGTGGAGCCCCCTTAGGGAGTGCCTGTGGGTCCCTGGGAGTGGGGACTGCCTCAAACCCCTCAGGAGGCACCTGATCACGGACCCTGCAGGCAGGTCCTCCGACGTCTGCCAACACGGCCCCCCGACAATGCTCGAGGAGCAAAGGAAAGTCACCCGAGACACCAGGCGAGGCACTGAGGCACTGCTCAGATTCACTGCAGTTTCCACTACTTATCGTCATATAGACAGGAGTCTTGACGTGGTCGGTTAAGAGGAGCATGCACTTTGTCAAGGGTGCGGGTTTTCCCGGCTGCAGGCCAAGCTTTACGGAGGGATCGGCCCTGGTCTTGCAGAAACTCGCATCGAGATCACCAACACCGGGAGCGGGGCGCTCCCGCTGACCACTCGGTCTCGCACACCCCCAGCTCCTGCGGCACACGGCTGTTCTTCCTGAGCTCTCAAACCTCAGAGAGAACGGTCCCATTTTAGAGGCACAGGCAGATGGAAGGAGCACGGAGCCGTGTTACCCCAGCCTGCTGCGGACGCCACCTCTAACGTGGGAGCAGAACCTGCAGAGGCGGCAGCATGGCCCGGCCGGGAGTCCGCACAACTGACACCCAGACGAGGTTCTGAGGACCCAGAGCCCAGTCCTTGTCCTTCTACCACACCGCCCTGACCTGACCTAGAGCCTGAGACACGTCCCGTCTCTAAAGACCCGTCCGTATGTGGTCAGCGTGGACTCCCGACTGACACACAAATCGTGTACGGTCCTGTTAGAGAGGAGAGATCAACCCAAGGGTCCCGGTCCAACAATCACTTTGACGAAGAAAAATGGTACTATTTCGAGCTCTGCCGTTGAGTCAACCTACCAATGCTACGGGAAAGTCAACCAGAAGGCCTAGGCGTGTTCTAGGCATGTATGTACCTAGGTTTAGGGAGTACCTGGTGGTTCCTCAACACTTAGAATTCTACAGCTTTAGCTCGATTTCCCCAGACGGTCTTTGCGCTGTTGTCCATAAAGGCACATTTCCATACCACATTGGTAGATCTGAGGAGTTACACCTCTAAAGTTATATGGGCTGTGAGAAAATATATTAATGCTAACATTACTACAGTTTTTCAGCATCTTAAGCATTTCACAGTACAGACTAAGATAATTCTTTGTTTTTCTGTTATATTCTAACATTAGTCAATACTTCCTGATTTAGGCATGTATTACAAGGATGCCTTTGAAAGTTCAAAAAAAAAAAGTGACCAGCTTATTTCAAGTACCTTTGAAACTATTTTAGGAGTGTCGCTTAAGACCCAAAGACAGGAGCATCACACACACTGTGTCTAGTGGGGCTCACGTAAACCTAATTATCCACATCTTTGACCTGCATGCAGTCTTGACCCAGAGCCATAAACTAATTCAGAAACGTGCGGAGGTAACAGGATCCCTGGGGGCAGATGAGGGCCAAGGTCAGAGCACTGATTGCAGTGTGACTTCACCTAGGAGGTTTGCTCTAATACCCAGACAAGTTCCAGATTTTTAGAAGGGACACCCAGATTGTAGTCCTCAGCCTGACATTAAGGCCACAGGGGAGACCGAATAATTCATCCTAGTGTTCACAAATAATTGTAATTCATCTTACAGACCAGTATGCTCTATCCCTTTGAGTTCTATAACCCATAACTATCGCATTCAAAGTTTTATTTCACCTCTTTGACAATTTTGAGGCAGAAATACTAGCTCACACACACACACCCCAAGAAAATTCAAGGCATTCACACTGGAATTTTAGTGTGTATTTACAGCCACATGTGCCAGCACACGCACGTTGGGACTCAGCGACTGAGCAGCAGTGCCCAGTCCCAGAGTCAAGAGATCCTCAACCCCAGATCTCCAACTGTACCCCCACTGCATAGGGGACGGATTTCTTTTAATAAAATGTACAGTCGGATTCACCTGGGAGGGGACTTGAATACAGAGCAAAGACAGGCAACAGGCAGGGGGTCCAATAATTTAAACCATCATCTTCCACATTTAAGTTGATAGTTAGATTCAGGAACCTACAGAAATACAAATACCTCCGCATGAACCTACTTCCATGACCACAGAAGACCTCTCTTCCTACAGTTGCTCCAGGGTTAAGGGAGCTTACATGTGGTCACACGGACAGTATTTAGCACTGTGCTTTCAGTCCACCTTTAGTGTCAATGTCCCGAGACTGTGTGGACAGTTCACATGAGAGCGGGAGCTCATCAGCCAGGGAAGGAGTGTGAGAGACGCCCACCGAATGCTAACTCGTTTCCTAGTGGAGAGGGGGAGAACAAGAAAGGATTTCCTTGCTGCAGTGAATCTGACAGGACACAAAGACTGTCCCCCTAGATGTGTCAGCAGCCGAGTGTGCCTCAGTCCCAGAGGAAGTTTCCGGAAACCCAGAGCATGTGAGGAGGACACCATGAAGGAGCTGCCTCTCCAGGGAGGGTGGAAGAAAAGTGTGATAGTTGGCAAAGTGCTGTTTTCTCTAATGCCAGGCTCCACAGAGGGCAGACGCCCACCGCCCCCGCCCCTCCTCACACACCCCCTAAGCTCTTACTGCCTCCCCCTCCTGCACAGGCCAAGAGGGGTCATGAAAAGTCCTACTGGGGTGAAGCCAGGAACAGGACGTGCTCAGGAGTGGGGAGGGCTGGGTGGAGAGCAGAAAACTTTGGTTCTGCTCCCTCCTACTTTCCCGAGGCCCCGCTCCCCTGCCCCTACCCAGCCCCGTGTAGTTGTCAGGTTGGCAGCTGTGGGCACCAGGAACACGGTTCCCCCAGCAATACACGGGGGAGGGCTGAGGCACCATCCCTTCCCCGGAGCCAGCCTCAGACCCCAATGGGAAAAGGTGGGCACTGCGGCTCCTAGAAGAGGCCTACTACCCCTGCACCTCAGCTGACGTGAAACCAGCACCACCACCCTTGCTTTTCCCCAAAGGGCTCCCACTCAGAACTATGAACCCCATTTTCCTCCTCCTCTAGAAAATAACGTCCTTTTGGTGGACTATAGATTCGGCCAGAGTTTACAGGTCAGAGTTGCAGTTCTTTATTACCATATAGACTATTTTTGTGGAGTATAAAAAAAGGAACCTAGTAGGCAGCTATTTTTAACCAAGAAACATACCCCAAAGCCAGTCCCCTTGTTGAAGCTTCCCAGCTACTCAGATTCCTCCTTCCTACCTCTGCACGCTTTCTGGGCTACTTCTTCGTACTGAGGCCAGCTTTTCCCATATAAGGGCTTATAGCTGGTTTCTGGTGGCTGGGGCAGGGGGGGTGGGGGGGGGCAGTGTCAGCCAGTCATGTTGGATTTTCACTCCCATCTCCCCGGCTTTGAGGACGTCTCTGGACGATAACGTGAGGTAATGGCCCAGGCCGGGGGGCACCTGGCACAAGTGATGAACATCCCTTAAGTGCAGTCCCAGCCAACCCACACTCTCGGTCCCTCTGGCCACATCGTCCCAGAGCTCACGCCTGCATCACACGGCTTTTCATCATTTCCCCCCAACTTAGACGTATAACGGACAAATAGGCATTATTTTTAAGGTACCAGCTTGGGGTTTTGACGAGTGTATACTTTGAGAAGTTGTCACCACAAGCTAGTTAACACACGACCTCATCCAGCTACCACGTGGGTGTGCATGCAGCAAGAGCACTGAAGGAGCCTCCAAGCAAGTTCAAGTACGCAACACGGGCTCCTGGTCATCCCCACGCAGCACACTAGGTGCCCGGACGTACTCCGCACCCCCCCCACCCCACCCCGCACGATGCCTCCCCCTTTCCACCTGTACGCCTACAGCCACCATCTACTCTCCGCTCCGAGTCCACCTTAGACCCCACGTGTGAGATCACATAGAACTTGGTTCTTCTGTCTGGCTTTTCTCACCAGAGGGTCAGAAGCACCATCATTTTCATCCATGCGGTCACAAGTGACAAGATTTCCTTGAGGCTGAGTAATACTCCACTTACTTGTGTACTTACTGCATGTGCATACATTTTGTCCATCTGTGACCGACATGTAGGCAGTGTCCTTGTGTCGGCCGTCAAGGGCAATGCTGCAGGGAGTAGCATTCTGCACAGGTGTCTGAAGACGCGGATTTCGCTTCCTTCGGATAAATACCCAGAAGTAGTACTGCTGATCACACTTGTTGCCAGACTCCGTTTTCCCGTGACTGTACTTTTACAGCTTGAGAGAAGAGTTTGTTGGTGGTAAGCTCACGGAGGGCTAGCCTATCTGGAGAACTCAGCGTCCAAGTGGTTGTGCTTTTCACCTTTGCCACACTAAAACCCCAGGTGTCAACAGCAGGAATAAATGTTTTCCCTAAGTTGGGTGGGGGGGATCTTTAACTTGTTTGGGTCTTTAGTATGAATGGTATAAAGACCCAGAGAAGAGAAACTTCGGTCTCCTTCCATGGGATAGTGTGTGTACGTGCACACATGTATTTAATGATGCCACTGACAAGATTACGTATATATAAGGCTATTGATGAGAACACAATGGTAATATGAATCATTTAGGACAATACGGCCCATTCAGTATTCAAAACAACACCTGCACTGGTAATCTAAAGCTAGGAAGTTTATGCTCATGTGTGTTATTTAAAGGAAATTTTTTGGAGTACATGCAAAGCAATTTAGTGCAATTAAAAATTGCTTAGCCTTTTTTCCTAATCAGCTTAAAATACTGCTGCATCAGCTCTTAAAAATATTCAACTTTCCCCCAATTTAGTTAATTTCATGTTATAGCAACTGACAAAAGCAAAACCAGACTAGAAATCAAATTATAATATTCTATATACTGGTCTTAAGTGATCTGAGAACTTCACACCAGTTTTAAAAGTTTAGATTATATATACACATATACTGTAATGACAAAATATAAATGCTGAAACATTAGATCTGACAAAGTTTTGCGTTTCCCAAATTTGTGGAACGTATATATAGGATCTCCTAATAGTGATTTTATACATACACGTTCACATGTAACCATACAGAGATACATGCACAGATAGAGACCATCTCCCGTGCTTTAAACAGTGCTTTCAAGTAGTACCAAGACTTTGCCCTAGATTTTCAGTCCATGCTGAGCATCGCTTAGGATGGGGGCAGTAAAAGTGCAAGTGATTTTTCAGGAAATCTCACTTCAAACCCAATAGGCCGTCTTCGGTGTTTGGTATTCTAGCTAGACAGACTGCTTTGCTTTTAGGGACTCATTTGAAAACAACCAACCGACAAAGTTTGAGGGAGGAGCCTCAGGTAGGACGGTCTTGTGAAATATGGACCCAGAGAGGGTCGGTTGACTGATCGCTCACTAACTCAAGTGTGAAAGATCCATGGTTCATCTTCATCTTTCTGCACATTGAGGCTATATTTATCCTCAAGCTTATTTCAGGCTTACTGTTCAACTCTTTTAACCAAGCAAATTCTAGAATTCATTCTCAGAATACTAGAAAATGGTGTGAAGTCATACTGCCATTTAGCAAAGTCACAGAATATTACGGTTAGCAGTTATACAACTTTTAGAAAAGGTCAATATACTCATCCTTCATTGCCACAGTAGGCCTGAGTTAAAGTAAAATCAGTACTTTTGCTTACTGTCTGTTCAATGAATTAAACCTAATACTCCTTCAAATTCGTAGAAGTTAGTGTAATTTTAGTATACCTTCTTGAGGTATGTTTGCCCATGTCAAAAATGTAAGAACTTATTGACCAATTCCAGATATATTCATAGACTAATTTATAGATAACTTCTAATTCTTTTAGAATCCTGTATCAATAGAGGGCCTGTTTTAAAAACTTATCTGACAGAAGGCAAAATAGGAAATATACCGGATATGCTTTGTGTAAACAAAGCTATCCTGGTGTAGCCATGTAAAAGTCTATAAATGCATGGATTTGCATCCTTGAAGTGAAACAGGAAAATATGGACAGTAGTTACCAATAAAGACAAGCACTGGAAAGGTGAACAGGACAGAGTTAATGTTATTCTTTATCCACATGGTTTGAATCATCTTGAACTCTAATGGTTCAAAAGATGGACAATACTATCACTTATAAAACTCTTGAAACAAGTTTTTTTTATTCATTTGAGAGAGAGCATGAGCAGGGGGTGGGCAGAGAGAGAGGAGCACACAGAATCCGAAGCAGGCTCCAGGCTCTGAGCTGTCAGTACAGAGCCTGACACGGGGCTCGAACTCATGAACTGTGAGATCATGACCTGAGAAGAAGTCGGATGCTTAATCGACCGAGCCACCCAGATGCCCCTGTAAGTGCTGGTTTTAAACTCCCCTACCCTCCCCTGCTTTTGGTAAAAGGTAGGATCCTGAGGAAGCATGAACCCATCATTGGAACTGAGTACTTCTACTTAGACTTGTTGGAACAATGTGTTCTTGAATATTTACCAATCCGTAACACCAAGCACACATTTTAAGATAAAGAATTACCGGAGATTTACCTGAATTAAGAGGTACTGGGAAATTCAGGTATGCCTCAGCAGACCCAGGAGGTCAGCTTTGCTGGACTCTGAACGCATTTTGCTCTGAGTTCATTTTTGGATCTTTACAAGAGAAGCTGAAACCACTGAGGGGAAAACTATCAAGTCTGGTTCTGTTAACAGTTCATCTGGTCAAGACCACGGGTAGTACATTGCTAATTAGCACATGCAGTTTTATTATTCTTGCTGGGTCAAACACCAGAACGAACAGGAATTTTTCCTGAGTGGAATTACAAACCTGTATGCTACTGGGATAAAGTCAAATTCTGACACACATATACACACACACACACACGAAAAGTTTTCTGAAGAACTATTGAAGACTAAAATCCAGAAGTTCATGAGATACAAGGGGATGCCAAGAACATACAGAAAGGCAGATCATACCCTGCAATTTAAAGGGAGACAGGGACTGGGGTGGGAAGATTCACACTTGAATAGCATAAGAAAAGCAAATGTTACCAATACAATTAGAGTTATTCACTCTGGACAACCCAGGATTTTAAAATAAGCTAGAAATAATGATCTCATCCTTGGTGCCTGTCAAAATAATCACCTAAAATTCAGTATCTGAAGTAACCTGTGCCCCTCTGCAGTAATATGCAATCAAACATCCACAGTGATACACAGGTTATGTCATTTTTGTGTACCCAATCTTGTCCTCTTTGTATGTCCTCATGTGATGGAGAAAACATACAGCTTGTGTTGCTGCAGACAGGAAGCACTTTTCACCGGGAGAACGCTATCAGAGAAGAGGCATGGAGTACTCAGAATTAAAGTCTTCTGTTTAACATTTCAAGTATGCTCCAGGTACCCAAAAAGAGCCAGGTCCTAACGTTGTAAGGAGACAGACAGCAATTAATTTACCAAGTTCCAGCAGAGGTCAAGGACACAGATGAATAGGGAGACGAAAGGGTGGCAGGAGCCTGCTGAGGGGCGGAGACTTCTTATAAGCCTAATGGGTTTTACTATGGTTCTTACAGAAAGAGGTCAGACATTCCCGAGCTAGACTGCACATGCTCAGACCAGCCATCTTTCCTCAGTCCTTTTCTAGAAGATCACTATTCTGAGTCAAACATGACATTGGCCCTTGAATTCATTCTATATCATCATACCATCTTGCTCAGGACACCAGCATCACCTGATTTAGGGGAAAAATGTGGGGTATAACAAGAGACGCTTTTCATTAAAAAATAGGATTTCCCAGTTCTAGAACCGTGAAAAGCATCTTCTCTAATAGGTACTACTATAAGAATGCAGGCATTATGCAGTATGTGGTCTTGATTCAACACAGGGGGAAAAAATTCAAACCTTACTTGTCCTGTGGTAGTAAGAGGCATAGTCAGAACTGGAACCGGAGACCTGCTACCCTAAGTGATAGGATCTTTCCTGAATCTGGTCACATTCTGAAGCCTTTGTAGACGAGGGTTAGTACCTACTTCACAACTGGACCAAGCTTTGGTCAAAAACACCAACTATCAGTTAAAAAGCTGCTTACTCAGATCTACAAGCCTGTTTTTATTGATCAACACTTTACTTAAGCCACACAAAATCATGATTTAACACCAAGTCATAAACCACAGCACATAACAAATCCAGCATAAAACCTCTAGAACTTTGGCACCCCCAACAGTTAGGGATGAAAACTGTTACCTCTTTAGAAGTTCATTTACTTCATTTCTCCAAGAGTTCTTAGGACAACACCTTGTTTTGAAAGTACTTGGTTCTTCTGAAAAATCCTTAACAGAAGCTTCCCCAAAGCTATTTAAAAAGATGTGAATTTTATGTGCGCTAAAGTTTGCAAATCCCCACTCAATTCAAAGATCTCCTGGAGTTAAAATGTGCTTCCATATGGCACAGTTGTCGGGGGGGGGGGGGGTGGAAATCACGTGAACTTTATTCCCTGGGCTAAAACATTCATTCTTTCTAAGGACTTCTCCCTTGAACACAGTCTTCCAGGACTACTATGGTCACTGAAAGGGAGCAGAGCAGGGACCCTCAAACTTCAGTACTCCTCAGTCACCTGGGGCTTGTCACACAAAGATGGCTCCAACCCCTCATCACAGCCCCTGGAACCTGACTTCTCAGGACAGATGCAGAAATGGGGGGGGGGAGTATTTAGGTTTCTAGTGATTTCCCGATGCTTCTAAAGCCAATCAATACCTTGAGAATCACTGGCCTGGATTAGAGATGAACCCTGAACTCCCCTTATTCTTTCGTCTTCAGCACAGGAGGACAGGGTCCCCACACCAGTGACTAGGGGGAGCTGCACCCAACTCAGTTTCCAAGTCTTCACTCATGTGCTGCCTTTAACTTACAGGATCTCCAGATCTTAAGGACTTAGGATTTTAGGGGTCTAACATAAAACCCGTTGAAAAAAAAACAATTCCCTCTTATCGTGCAGGTTCGATACACACATGTGCACACATGCATACACATGAATATACACATGTATGTTTTTCACTTTGCTCGAGTTCACCCATCACTTGATGCTCAGAGTATTTATGGTAAGAGATTCCATCACTTAACTGCTTAGCTAGATCTCCCAGATTTTTCTCATCAGAATTCAGAGGTCTTTATTACATATGGCATATTGACAACTTCATTACAGTTGGGCCTTTGCCAAAGCAGTTTGCCAATGTTTACTAAACATATTAACGCTTTTTGAGCAACAAGATTTAAACTGTGTGGGTCCACTTATACACTGATTTGATAAATATGATCTAGTTCCATGGATATATTTTTTCTCAACATTCTTTAGATTATGTGAATACACTATACACTACATATAAAAATAGGGGTTAATCACCCATTATGTTATCAGGAAGACTTTGGCCAACAGTAGGGTATTGCTATTTAAATTTTGGGGGGAGTCAAAGTTACACAGATTTTTCAACCATGCAGCAGGTTGACCCCACTAACCTGCATTTTGTTCAAGGTCAACTGTACTTGGTAATGCAGGGAGAAAAATATCTGGCATGATCTTTCCTTCCAAGAAAATGGGATTCTAGTCACACGTGTGTAGAGAATTAAATCCAATAAATGCAAAAATACAACCATGATCATATATACAGAGCTGACTCATGGCACTAATTCCTGTTGAATTAGTTTTCCATAGTTGCAGAGATGGAATGCGTAATTTTAAAATATCCATCCGGCTCCCTTATACTCTAACACTTTTAAAGCATTCCAGGGTCACATATTTGACCTAAATCTTACAGTCCTTGTCCAATTTATTTGCCCTGTGTAACCCAGCCAATGTTTCAATAAATCCGGGTTATAACCTTAACTCAGAAGGTTCATTACAGCTAGTAGGTTACAGGATTCTGTGAGTCAAACATTTCTCTTTCAAGATAGTAAAGGGGCAGCAACAAAATTCTTTACCCTGCAATTATGTTCTGCATTCAATTAACAGAAGCTTGCTTGATTTGGGTCCACTGAAACCCTACATGAAGCAGACCAAATGGAAGAAAATCTGGAAGTTACTGAGCAGAAGCCAATAGGTCAATCAGCCGTTTGTACCAGATAGCAAATTTCATGGTATTCAACAGAAACCCTACTCCACTGGCTTAACCAAATGGAGATTCACTGATCTGTTCACCTAAGAGGCTTGGAAATTAGCAGCCTAGCTATGGTGGCCCAAGATCCCTAATGCCCTGGGTCTTCACAAGGAGTTTTTGAATCTCATAGCTGCCTCATGGCAAGGACATGTGTCCCGCCTACTGCTGGGCCAAAAGCAATTAGGTCCTGACCTCACAGGGCCCACAGAACACGTGCGCTTGTGTTTTGGGGACTAGCTTCAGTTACGTATCTACCTGCAATGCCAATGAAGGGCCAAAAGGTAGATGTAAGGAGATGGATTTCATCCCCAGATAGAATCCACGTTCTGCCCCTAAGAAGGGCAGAAGACATTATGGAGCTAAATAACTATGTTTACCACACAACTCACGTGCATCATCAGGGAAAAATTCAGGTTTGGACAATCTCAACTATCCTCCACCTGGAGGGATCCTCCTTAAATAGAGGGCTATAGAATTATGAGAATGATGTGGATACGGGAATATGAGAAAACAGGTTACAAGTTAAAAAGGAGAACTACAAGTACTGTGATAATGTGAGACATCTCCAGACTTGGAAGAGGCACCAAATTCTCTGTAGTCCTTAAATACATAGACCTGCATTCACACTATTGGTCAGCTTCTATTAAAGCCATGTGGGTCATGCAGATGCAGTTGTAAAAAAAATAAAAGATAAAAAAACGTGACTTTCGACTGTTTAGTCCTAGTTATTAGTGACTAGAGGTCCTTTGTGATGTGCTGTTTATAATTTTCATAGAAAGATCACGTTCTACATATGAAGATCTACCATCGAAGTTCATAGTCAAATTACGTATTTCCTTTAAGTCATTATCGAAGGAAAAATTACATTTGGAGTCTGTGCACTGAATGTCACTGTATTAATAAATCACCTAAAAAACAGATTAGCAGGTAGAAAGAAGAGCTCTTTAGATCAAAAGAAGCAGCACAGATTTACTAGATTACTAGTGATGCAATAACTTGAGACAATCTTTGGAAACACAGGCAAACACGATCTAGCACGTCTAAAGTTATGTTTGGTTAATTAGTCTGATTTTTCTTATCTCCTAGATGTGGCAAAGTCATTTGTTTATTTTCCAACATTTAGAGGAATTGCATACAGGGCAAGTTTTTGCATGGCTTGATCCCAAATCCTCATCATTAATCTGAATACCTTCTCTTTCAAGTGTAGCAGACCTAGAACTCCCTAAGATCTTATTGAAGCTACATCCCTAACTTCCACTGAGGACTTGAATATAAGAACATAAAATAATGATGCAGGGACAGGATTTACCTAGGTTTCTACTGTAAATAAGCCATTTGATTTTGAACAAAAAACTAGAACACAACTTTCTTAGTAAGTTCATAAACTAGTTTATTCCACTTATTGAGGACCTTAGATTTTAGAAGTATCATTTAGGGTAGGGTCTCTAATCCTCCATTCACTATAATTAGGGTCTTTTGAGAGCTGGTAATTCAGGAATCCTAGTGTCCAACATCTTGGGATTCAGACCTGAAACTATCAAGACGGTATTCCTAAGGAGCACGCAGTGAACAGAAGACCAAGATCCCTGGAAAGTACAGTCAGTAAGCCCCAGATCAGGCATAGGGAACCAGGAGGGGTTATCCTGAAGTCAAGAGACAGATACCACAGGATTTCTCTCACACCTAGAATCTAAAACACAAAACACAAACATGAAGCAGAATTAGACCCACAGGTACCGAGGACAGACAGATGGCTGCCAGAGGAGAAGAGGGGGGAGGGGAGGAGAAAAATGGGTGATGGGGAGAGGGAGGTACAGGCTTGCAGTTGTGAAAGGAAGGAGTCCCGGGGATGAAAGGGTCAGCACAGGAACTACAGTCAGTGATCCTGTGAGCGTGTTGTGTGCAGACAGGTGGTAGCTACCCTTGCTGGGAGCATAGCTGACCTAGAAAGAGGTTCAATCATTGCTGTGCACCTGAGAGGGACAACACTGTCCATTGTACTCAACGGGCAGGCGGGGAGAAACAGAAGTAACCAGGCAGCAAGGAATACAATAAACAGGAAGAGCCCCTTACGCACATGACATCCTTCATTCAAGCGTTAAAGGCTCATTGCTAAGTCACAGACAGGAGATAGCCTAGTAAAAGGCCAGGGAGACTCAAAGACCCAAGAATGAGCACGCAGAGCCCATCTTCCAGAAGTCCGTCGTGGAAGACACGTTGGAGTCTTGCAGGCTACGTCGACTGGAACGCAGTGGAGGCAGGGGTTTTGAGAAGGGCAGTTTGGGGACTCGGCAGGATTATGCACAGGAAGGCAGAACCAGTGCGGTGGTTCCGAGTTTGGCTTAAGCAGCAAAGGAGAGCACGGGGACTACGATTTTCAGTTCCTGGGGGAGAAGAGCAGCCCGGGCACAGCTGAGCAGGACGGAGGCAGGAGCTGGGGTCCATTCTTCATTCCAGGGAACCCGCACGGCCTGGCCTGAGGACAGTTGAGCGCCCGTCACAGCCTGGGGGCCAGGAGAGAGCCCTGCAAACGCTTCCCGGCGTGGGACCTGGTTGTACGCGGCCCCTCCACTTCTGGGATGTTCTCCACCCTCAGCTAAAGGAATCAGGAAAGTACAGCTTCCTCCTCCCTGTGAGGGACGCCGGCAGTGTGGGTGTGATGGCAAAGAGGCGAAGCTAGAAAGTTAAACGGCCTTCTAATCCCTGTGTATAGTTTGAGTTGTATCTGGAGAGAGAGGAGGAACCTTTGAAGGATCTTAACTGGGAAAGCGTCACCTCCCCTGGGACCTGTGAGAGCAAGTCTGGAGTGTGTTGAAGAGCTCACCACAAAGCCAGACTGGATGCGGAGCAGTTAGAGATCAGGGCCCTGGGGTGCCCCAGCTGGAGTGGGGACAGGCTGAAGAAGGCAGGGACTGGAGAGAGCTGACTGGTCCACTAGAAAGACGCCGGGATTGCCGGCTGGCAGAGGAAGACGGCCAAGTTCAGCGGAAGCCCCTGCTCCGCGTTGGGGACGCAGTGGCCAGAGGCAGGCAGGTGGGCTGGGGCATTCACTCCGATGCACTCCCACAGCTGGACCAGCGCAGACAGGAGACCGAGCACAGACATGTGGGTGCTACATGCGACGTGAACATGGCTCAACAACTTGAGAGAAGGCGGCCATGGGCAGAGCAGGGCGACCCGAACAGAATCCCGCACAACGCCAGTAACCACAGACTGGGAGGAAGACAGGAGGTTAACACACACACGCACACACACGCACGCACGCGCTAGAGGGGAGAGGAAAAGCCAGGTGGATGGTGCCACTTCTAGACCAGAGATGTGTCTATAGCAGAACGGGAGGCCTTTAAAATGCTCAAGGGGGATTTACAGGAGGATGAAGAAAGGTTTAGGTGGCCTCTGGAAGCACCTTTAGTGCAGTGGTAGGGACGAGACTGGAGCAAGGATTCTGCAGGGGGACGCCGGCCGCAGCCCAGTTCCACCTAGCATGGAAAGCAGTTCAGAGGACGTGAATGCATGAATGTTCCCTTTGGCTAAATTTAAGTCTGCTGTTAATCCCAGTCTGATTTTCACCTGATCAACTTTTCATATCCACAAGTTGTTTTGCTCTTTTAAACGTATGCCATGCCTCCAAGTTTTGGTGTAATTTTAACAATGGTTCTGGTAAGTGTTTGAACAGGTTTGTTAATGCTAACATCTCTGCCAGCCCTGGGCTGGTTTCAATGGGGTGACTGATCACCACATCAAGGGTCACGTTAACCTGCCTCTTTGTATGCCTGTCCTAGGCTGAATGCCTGTCTCAGTGGATTTTACCTTGTGGGGGACTTTGCAGGTTTGCGTTCTCAAAATTATTCCTGCCCGCTGTTAGGGAACGCACTTCTGTTACGTGGTAACATTTTGATACTTTCAAGGCTTAAATTCGGGAGGTAAAACCCATGTGGTGTTCATCTAGGCTCAATTATTTCTCCCTGCTGAGGCAACAGCCTTCTGGAAGGTTGCCAGTGTGGTTGCTCCCGACAGGCACCTTCCTCAGCCCTCTGTGACTACCAGGCACGATTAGCTCTAATCCTTTGGGTTTGATCTAAGCTACGATGATCTCCCCAGATAGACACACGGATCAGTACTCGACTGGATACTGGAGGTGGCTCTCAAGCTCTCCAGGGATCCCTCTGCGAGCACCCGTTCGGTGCCTGTGAAGCCTACTGTTAAAAATCCCGCCTGTATCTCCTTAGGCTCTCCCTCAATTTCTCAGCCCAGGGAGTCTGGTTAGCTATGCTCACCACTGTCTAACTCTCAGGCATCAACCCTGCTGCAGGTGTGAAGGTTATGGTTTAGCCAAAAAACACTTTAGCACCAAGACGGTTTAAAGTATCACTGTATCCCTTGTAATCCTTTAAGTTGTGAGGAGACCCGGAGACTTTCATTCTTTTGGAAGTCTTCATATGTTTTACTGTAGATTTCCTAGTATGTCCAAGTAGGTCCACAGAAGGCAACGGAAGGTGGATTTTTAACAGCCTTCTGGGGCTCATTTTAAAATCACATATAATTAACCTGCACGTAGAGGTAGGTGACTAAATACCCTAAATATGAAGCTTTCAATTACCTATTTTACTTTTGGAGAGGGTGGAGGCAGACAGAAGAACCCCAAGCAGGCTCCACACTCAGCAGAGTCCAATGAAAGTCTCAATCCTACAATACCCTAGGATCGTGACTTGAACCCAAATTGGGAGTAGGATACTCAACCAACTGAGCCACCCAGGCACCCCCTACTTATTAACTTAGTAGGACAACAGTGGAGAAAACAAGGACCAAGGTTTTACAATTCTTAATATAAACACCCAAATACTTGTTTTGATTCCTAGGACCGATTTCTTGGTATGTTTTAATTCTCACTTAGACCTGTAACAAAAATGTTAATCCTTGCCAAAAAAGCTACGATATTACAAGTTTTTGATCACCTCCGGTGAAGTTTCTATGGTTAATGAAGTTATCTCTTACCATGGAAATATCACCACACCACTGCCAACTTTAGACAACTCAGGCATATCAATTAACGGCCAAGGCTATCATCTTAACGTCTGATAACATGAAGATTTTTACCAGATCTAGGAGACAAGGGTAAACACATAGCCTTTTACATAAATACAAAATGGTTCCACATGCGGTAGTGTTAATTGAAAACTCGCTGCATTTTAAGCCTGTAAGAATGCTTTATATAGAGGCTACATTATGTAGTTTTACATTCTCCCAAATGCAATGAATAGTGACACCAGTGTTCAGATCCTCAGGATGTGAGCATAATCTAGAAGAACTCACACTCTGCTCTTACTTCAAGTAGATGGATAGTCATGAAGCCACAAGTCCTCTGGGATTCTTCCCAGGACGCATCACAACAAACAGGGGAGAATTTCATTCTACAAAGTAACAACTTAAGAGTAGTTAGAGTAAGAATTTTTTTAGAAAAACTCTTACTGGCCAGTTTTTAGGAATTCTTCCAAATGTGGCAAAGTTTGTCAGTACTTCCATGTTTTGAGGCATCCATAATCCGAGTTGATCATTGATACTGTCCCCTCAGACTACCAACCAGTATGAGCCCAAGGAAACCATGTACATCACCAGGAGGTTAGAAGTGCTTGAGAAAGTCCTACTGCTAAACGCAGCAGACCTATTCAGTCGCGAGCCCAGCATTACTCGTCATTAGGTCCGGCTTGATTGCCCCTGTAGTTTTCTGTCATTGGCGTGAAGTATGGTTTAACCCACCTATTTTTTTTTTTTCCTGAGGCTCCGAGGAGTTTAATAAAGCTTGAAGGCTGCTAAGTTCACCAACCCCAGCAAACACGAAGCGGGCAAGACATAATCTGTAATAACTGCAGAATCACAAACCTGTATTGTCTTTCGATGAGCGCTTGTCTTAAATAGACTTATACGGGACTTTTTTTTTTTTCCCTAGGCGTGCATGGCCGTTTTATGTAATAAGCATTCTTCTGAGGCAAAACCCTGAGCCTGTGCATCTGCTACCTCATCTGTCTGCGTGTGAAAACAGAAGGGAGTAAAGACAGCTAAAAAAGGGAGAAAAGGAGTCAGGACCCTGTGGCAAAAACCAGGCCGGCAAAAACAAGAAACACAGAATGTTGCCAACGACCTATAGTACGATCTGGTAATTGTAAACTAAAGAGCATCAGCCCCGTTCTCGAACAAAGTTCCTCAAACTGCACTTACCGGAGGGCGTGGGGATCACACCTCTAGGAAGCTGGTTCGGTGGCACAATGCACGTCTACAGGACTGCTCGCTCCGCCGGGAAGGCCGAGACCCACAAGGAGACAAACCCTCTAATGCGCCCTGCGTCTCTGTATTTATTGACCTCACAAGATCCTCCCCATGTGGGGAACGTGGAGAAAACACGGGCTTTGCCTCGCAGGGAACATGGAGAAAACAAGAGCTTAGCCACGTGGGGAACGTGGAGAAAACAAGATCCTCCCCACGTGGGGAACGTGGAGAAAACGGGAGTTTAGCCACGTGAACATGGAGAAAACAATCAGACTGTGATCATCGACTTGTGTGTGTAAGAAGCAAAGGGTTGCGGGGGCGGGGGCGCGAGTGGAGTTTGTGGTCAAGGCACACGGCGTCAGGTGGAAAGTACCTTCCTGCAGGTGACAGAAAGAGTCACTTGTGATCCCGTGACAGTGCCTGGCAGGCAGGCTCCCCTCGGGCTTTGCCCCGGGGTGGTGGCTTTCTGCCCTAAGCTTTTTTTCTAACCCATTTACGTGAGTGGAACCTGTTTCCCCACACACCTGTTCATCCTCCCGTCAATATTTACCACGTGAGGATGTGTGTCCCAGTCCATCGGGGGTGGAGAAAAGGCTGGATCTGTTGAGGGCTGGATCAAGCCGTGCTGCATTGTTCAGTGTTAGTGTGCTTCTCACTCAGGGAGTAAGGGAATCACACGGACCTCCCCAGAGGAAATACACAGAAAAAAAGGGTGAGAGCCACTGCTTGTGTGTGTGTGTGTGTGTGCGCGCGCTAAGCTCATTCAGAAATTCACATAAGACAGGAATGTAAGCGTTGTGAGCCTCAGAACTGCCGTGACTCTATCAACTCACTTTTAGTGGAGTCAGCACTTTTAAGTGTTTAAGAAAGCGGGGAATGGGCCTGCACCCCGTCGCTCAGCCTAGCGATGCGCTTTATAGCTTTATAATTACAAACCAAGTGCGCATTCACAAACACACACCCCAACACTAATGCTGAGAAAACGCAGAAGGATGAAGAGTCTCTACGATGCTGTTATGATTGAGCATTTTTTTTCTCTGAGGGGCTGTTTTGGGTTTTACTGTTATTTTGCAGTTTAATAAAAATGTAAATGTCATTGTGGATGGTGAGAGTGGGGGAAGCGGTTATGGGGAATTAAGGAAATTAGACATCCCAGAACAGCAGGACAGGGCCTGGGTCCACGGGGGGGGGGGGGGGGGGGGTGAGGGCTCACAGAGCACAGCGTGAGTGTGGAAAGGGGTAATTCACACCTTGCTCCAAGAGGCAGCTAAATACAGGCTGGTTCGTGTCTGCTCCAAAGCTGTAAGATCGGCCTAAACAGCAGGAAGGGGCAAAAATTACCCCAGCAAACATACACGGAGAGAAACTGTGCTTGTAGAAGTCCTGTTAGTTCCAAGGTGGTCCTCTGTGTTCAAGCATTTTGTTCCTTTGAGCCCTTAGTGTCCCAACCTTTGGGTTTTCCACAGTTTATAAGTTGGAAATAGTGGTAATTAATGTGCTGTCATAAAAAAAAATGTGCTGTGTTTTCCCTTAAAAAGAATTTCAAAATGTATTTTAAAGCTATGAGAAAGCATACACTAATCTACAGTTTCCACAAATTGTTGCAAATTGTTTAGAAACATCTACTTACAGATATAAACATAAAAACTCACATTTTCTATAAAACTAAATTCACGGATGTCTTCTTCAAATAAATATAGCCTCTTTCCATGACCACCAGTAGTTAGCAGAGGCAAACAGAGTGCCCAGAAGAAGAACAACAGGTGTCACTAAGAATTAAACATAAACGAGTATTTCACACCCACTTTCCATCCACCTAATGGCAGTTTCTTAACCAAGGAAGTTATTTCCTCAAACTGTAAACGTGGATGTTTATTGTCAGAAGTCAGTTACCAAAGAAGCAGTTTCTCAAAAACAGGACAAGGAAATTACCAGTAATAGACTATGTGTAAATAATGTGAGTCTTGAGAACGAGCTTCCTAAAAAAAACGCTAAAATCAACCCCAGAAAGTCCCCAAACACAGAATCCAGGGGGGTGTGCTTAGCGACTGTTTTAAAGGCAGTAGGCCACCAGAAGGACAGAAGGAAATGGAATTTAAATATTTCGATTTCCTTTTAAGCATAATGTAAACTCGGAATGGAATTTTATGCTAGAAGGTGATCCCTGAGCAATGCTTAAATTTCCTCCTCCCTCCAGAAAAAGGTCACTATGCGTTTAAATTGCTTTGTGTACTAGGGACTGAAAAGTGAAAATTACTTTGAGGTATGTTCCCCGCTGTGAAACATAATGCTGTGGAATTTATCTTAATTTTAAAATGGAAATACATTTTATTTTCCTACTAGAATATAATTAAACCTCTAAACGTAAATGAATAACCTGTTAACTGTTAAAATCTGCTACAGATTTTATCCAGGGTTTGGTCAACTTTTAGTTACAAAATAAAACGCCCACTTTTAAAAGTATTTGGATTTCGTTTGCGATGCTGTAAATAAGAATAAAGTCAATGGATGTACTGACAAACTGTAAGGACCATTTACCTGCTCAATGTAAGCAAAAACCCTAACCCAAACTATCTCCAGCTTTGAAGCAAAAAAAGAAAATCCTATTAATTATCTCCTATTTTCACAGACTGTCGCCTAATTAATTCTTCAAATGCTTGGGGAATTGTGCTTGGATTCCCCTTCTAAGTTATCAAAATTAGCTTTATATTCATCGACTGTGATAGTGAATCAAAACACTTCAGAGTTTTTAAAAAAAGATAAATTGGAATCAAATTAATTTTTTTCAGCTGTCATCTTAGAAACTAAAGAGAAAGAAACAATGAAGGAGAAGAATAACACGGAGCCACATAAGGATTAGAATCCAAACACAGGAGAAGCATGGCTTGTGCAGGACACTTCCAGAGAAAAGGAAACACGTTACCGATGGCTTGAAAGAAACGACCTTGAAAACACCTGTGCTGAAAATTTGCATTTTCCTGATTTTGCCACATTTATGTATTACAATATATTTTTTCTTCTAGTGAATTAATATGCAAAAATTCGCTTCATAATTATCTTCCAAATGTTTTCCTAGGTATTTAGAAATATACATGTATATACATATATGTTTACTTATATATGAACACAAAACGTCACAAGTTTTAGAAAAGATTAATACATTTATTGTGTGTCTTATCTTACCAGTACCATAGAATCATTTCCATTACAATCGACACAGATATACTTTGCTATTTTAATACTGACATTGCTACATCATATATAATTATTTCTCATTGACAAAATTTAACTTGTATCCTAATTTTCCCTCTAAAAATTACTGTTGTGAATTGTATCATCTTCCTACAGATTTCTTTGTGAACTAAAAAGTTTTCAAAATCTGTTTTTACATCTGAGGTTGTGTTTTTTACTGCTTAATTTGCAAGAATAATATATTTATGAATATGAGCCCTTTGTCATATTACAACTGTTTTCCCCCAAGTTTTTAATTTTCATTTGCTCAATTTTTAAAATTTTATTCACGCACCTTGGCATTTATGCCATGGTTAGGAAAGATGATATATAAAATAAAATATTAAAATTATGATATTAATTATGATATTAAGGTATTTTAATGATGTTGCATGGTTTTATTTTTTCCACTTTTTAAAAACATTAGTTTGTTGGGGCGCCTGGGTGGCTCAGTCGGTTAAGCGTCCGACTTCAGCTCAGGTCACGATCTCGCGGTCCGTGAGTTCGAGCCCCGCGTCGGGCTCTGGGCTGATGGCTCAGAGCCTGGAGCCTGCTTCCGATTCTGTGTCTCCCTCTCTCTCTGACCCTCCCCGTTCATGCTCTGTCTCTCTCTGTCTCAAAAATAAACTTAAAAAAATTAAAAAATAAAAATATTAGTTTGTTGGGGCTCCTGGCTGGCTCAATTGGAAGAGTGTGTGACTTTTGATCTTGGGGTCGTGAGTTCAGGCCCCACGTTGGGTATGGAGATTACTTAAAAACAATAAAATCTTTAAAACACACACACACACACACACACACACACACACACACTAATTTGTCGATCTGTCTAGAATACATTTTGGGTCAACACAAAGGTGAATCCAACTTCTCCCATTTTCTCCAGGTAGTTATTTGTGTCCACTGATTTATTAACTAACTCAATAGCTTGGTACAGGAACAGAACTCTGTACACTTTCTTCCTGCTGTTCACCGTCTTCAGGATATTATTAGGCTATTTGATCGCTAGACTTTAACAATAGGTCTTCACAGTTTATAAGCCAGGTCTCATTTTTCTACTCTTTTTTTCCCCCAAAAGTTTCATGATAAGATTATATATTCTAACCACCTATCATTTCATTTTAATGAGAATAAAAGTAGTGTTAATTTACTAGGGCCTCATTGAACATAATTTATTAGAAACCAACATGTTCAAATGGAGAGACTATAGCCTATAGAACTTGGTAGAATCATAGAATCTAGGAATACTTTATACTAGTCCTCACACATCAGTAAACATGGCTGATTAAGTTCACTCAGAGAGTTCATATCTACATTCATATTTTTAAAGGTTTTTTAAAAATTTATATTGGACTATACTTTGTAAAAATATTCACCTCATATGGAAATGGTGTTGCCAATGAACTTATTAAACTAATTTAAGAACATTTTAATTGTTTACTATATTTTAAGTTATTCACCATTGTATTCATACAAAAAGGATGATAACTTCTTTTTAAGTATTTTTTTTAAATATACTGGGTTTTTTTTCTTTAACTAGAAGAAATTTGGGGTAAAAGCTGAGACTGAAGGCATCTTCTTGTCCCTTGCCTTTATAGTCTGTAGGCTGTTTTGCTTTGTTTTGGGACCAGAGGATTTGAGACTGCAGAAATCACGGAAGCACATATTCATTTGCCCGATTAATTCAACAAATATATACTGAACGTCTTCCATGCGACATGCACTGTTGTAGACATATTGATGTAGAAATCTTTGCCATTGTTCATCACTGCCGTGGCCTGGTGAGATCACGTTCTGATGAAATCCACACCTGCACCTGCCCAATTGAATGTGCACATAGAGTCTTTGTCTTTGGACTTTCTCAACTCCATGATCTGTGATCCCAGATAGCCTCGTTTTCCTGCCCAGCAATCACACTCCATCGCGGTGGGCCATTTTTTCTCTCACTTTGTCTTCTGTTGTTCACATTTCCTCACACCGTGAGCGCCTCTGGGCTTTAAAAATATACAGTCTGTGTGCTGTTGACACCCAAGTGGAGGCTGGACCAGCCCCAAACTGAGAGCCTGAGGGACAGCTGACGACTGCAGCCCCCCTTGCAGGTGTCCAGCTATTGTAAATGAGTATGTCCCGATCTGAGCTTCTGAGGTACCCCTTCCAGCCAGCTGCTCACAGGGTGCCACAGGGTGTCAGCTAAAAGCAACTGCATCTTAACCACAACCCAGGCCAACGGCCAATCATCAATTTTCCCTCCATTCATGTCTCCACACAGGGCACATTCTGTCAACTCACCGCAAGACGTATCATAATCCAATCATTTCCCACCACCCCGCTGTCATCACATGGTGATAGGCGTCTATGCTACTAAGTATGGGCCACACCCGGGTCTACGGCTACATCTATAATTTACACGCAGAAACACACACATCTCATACCCATCCACGTGAATATCGATAGCATCTATATGTATATGTTAAGGAAATACGCATCTATTTCTTTTTTAACAAAATCATGAAAATTTTTATGATTCTTCTGGCATACTGAAAAGGCGCCATGCAAATAGTATGGCTTTCTTCTTCCTTTGACCTGCTAGTGTCTCCAATTCATCAACAGATTCCTTGATATCAAACTTGGTAACAAATATCAAAACATTCCTTGATATCAAAACATTGTAACAATCCACTGTGCCTCTCCCTCCCTAAGTGGATCAATCCGATTACTTTAACACACATGCACACGGATGATATGAATGCAGTGTGAGTGTGTGTGTGTGTGTGTGTGTGTCTGCAAATGACCTTTGGAACATATTACTGTCAGTTCTTTTTTAAAAAGAAAGAGGTGGTGTTTCTTCTTCTTCTGTGTGTGGGGCATATGAATTATCACATCCTCCTCTCAACACTGTTGGGGTTTGTTGCTTTGCAGGGGATACAGCTCTCAGATCGCCTTCCTCACCTTTCCTGGTTTTGACTATGTTACTCTACCTCGGGTCAGTCTAGGAGGTGGGAATTCCTAATCCCACATATGCTGCACAAACGTTTGCTTGTTATTACTGACACGGAAGTATTTCTCTTTCTTCCTACATTCATTCTCCTATCTGTGGTTCAGGATATGCTTGTGGTTTCTCATTTTACCCTTTACTAGCCTAAGTAGTTGTTCATTTCATGTGATTTTTGAAAAACCTCTTAGGTCTGACTGCCAATTCTATATTTTTGCTTCACATTTATTATATTTTTACTTCTTATATTCCATTTTTATTTCTATTCATGTTTACCCTATTTTTCTTACGCTTGTTTTGTGGATTCTCTTGCAGAATGCTAAATCCGCTTTATTCTTTCTTCCGTGCTTTTGTTAATAATGTAAGTTTTTAAGACGAGGCTTTTTGTGTTGTTTCAGCTGCATCCCACCGGTACCGACTGTCATGTTTTCATTGTCTCTGCTCCTAGGATTCAATGATGGATCTTTAACCCAAGGGATGTTTTCAAAGCATCTTTAGCTTTCTTCAAAGTAATTCTCTTTTGTGTTTTGTTTTGGCATTTACTTTTGTTGTTAACTTTTTTTTGCTAAAATGCAGTATGTTCAGAAAATATGATCTGTACCAATGCTCAAAATGCGCTCCATAACCAGCATCACGAGCACTGTCTGGAGCCTGGAGCTGCAAATCTAGGGATCAGCATTTCTGTGGGTGGGGCCCAGAAATCCAGGCTTTCCAAGGGCTCCGGTTCACTCCTGCAGGTGCCAAAGTGTGCGAGGGAATTTCTGCTTTCCCTAGATCCACCTGGATTCCTTTCCCCTCCACTACCTACTACTGTTTAGTAACTAGTTTGTGGACACATGAAAAGCAGGTACAACATCATCATCATCATCATCGTTGTTGTTGTTATTATTATTATTATTATTTGAATGGCAGAATGTAACACTGCAGGGGAAACCCGAATGAACTGTGTTCCCTTACAGCTCTGAGAGATAATTCTCCTCAAATTCACAACTTTTTACCTGAAGATTTGTTTTTCTTACTTGCAGGGGTGCATACTCAATAATCACAGGGTTTCTCTGTGTTCTTGCTTGACCAAGCCAATCTACAAATGAGAGGAGTCTAGGTCCTGGAGCATGGTGGGGTGGGGGGGCGGGAGGTGAGACTCACATCCAATATGGAAGGAGCCTGGCAGGGGAGGGGAGTGGGGGGGGGTGAGACTCACAACCAATATGGAAGGAGACTGGCGGTGGAGGGAGTGGGGGGGTGAGACTCACAACCAATATGGAAGGAGACTGGTGGGTGGGGGGAGTGGGGGGGTGAGACTCACAGCCAATATGGAAGGAGACTGGCGGGGGGGAGTAGGGGGGAGACTTACAACCAATATGGAAGGAGACTGGTGGGTGGGGGGAGTGGGCGGTGAGACTCACAGCCAATAGGGAAGGAGACTGGTGGGGGCGGGGAGTGGGGGGAGATTCACAGCCAATATGGAAGGAGACTGGCGGGTGGGGGGAGTGGGGGGAATGAGACTCACAGCCAATATGGAAGGAGACTGGTGGAGGGGGGGGAGTGGGGGGGAGACTCACAACCAATATGGAAGGAGACTGGGGGGGGGTAGTGTGTGTGGGGTGAGACTCACAACCAATATGGAAGGAGACTGGCGGGTGGGGGGAGTGGGGGGGTGAGACTCACAACCAATATGGAAGGAGTCTGGCAGGGGGGGGAGTGGGGGGTGAGACTCACAACCAATATGGAAGGAGACTGGCGGGTGGGGGAGGGGGGGTGAGACTCACAGCCAATAGGGAAGGAGACTGGTGGGGGCGGGGAGTGGGGGGAGATTCACAGCCAATATGGAAGGAGACTGGCGGGTGGGGGGAGTGGGGGGAATGAGACTCACAGCCAATATGGAAGGAGACTGGTGGAGGGGGGGGAGTGGGGGGGAGACTCACAACCAATATGGAAGGAGACTGGGGGGGGGTAGTGTGTGTGGGGTGAGACTCACAACCAATATGGAAGGAGACTGGCGGGTGGGGGGAGTGGGGGGGTGAGACTCACAACCAATATGGAAGGAGTCTGGCAGGGGGGGGGGGAGTGGGGGGTGAGACTCACAACCAATATGGAAGGAGTCTGGCGGGGGGGGAGTGGGGGGGTGAGACTCACAACCAATATGGAAGGAGACTGGCGGGTGGGGGAGGGGGGGTGAGACTCACAGCCAATATGGAAGGAGACTGGCGGTGGAGGGAGTGGGGGGGTGAGACTCACAACCAATATGGAAGGAGACTGGTGGGTGGGGGGAGTGGGGGGGTGAGACTCACAGCCAATATGGAAGGAGACTGGTGGGGGGGGGAGTGGGGGGGAGACTTACAACCAATATGGAAGGAGACTGGTGGAGGGGGGGAGTGGGGGGGAGACTTACAACCAATATGGAAGGAGACGGGGGGGGGGGTAGTGTGTGGGGGGTGAGACTCACAACCAATATGGAAGGAGTCTGGCGGGGGGGGGGAGTTGGGGGGGTGAGACTCACAACCAATATGGAAGGAGACTGGCGGCGGGGAGTGTGGAGGGGTGAAACTCACAACCAATAGGGAAGGAGACTGGTGGGTCCATATCCAGTTCCTCTGTCCTCTGGCGAGACACCCTGAGATTGGCTACCACACGATTTCTGCATGTCAGAGATGGTCATGTGCGTGACCACAGTGGTCACCTGCTCACTAAAATGACTCTACTGGTTTTCTCCATTCTCCACCTCATTTCCCCTCTCCTTCTCCTTCTTGAAACAACTCTTGAAATAAACTAGCCGTATCCAACGGTTATTGGGTCTGTGCTTTGGGGGACACCCAATTTAACCTATGGATCTGTTTATGTTTCATTCAAATTAATCGTATTTTTCAGGTTAATGTATCATGCTAACTATGCTCTCTACTGAAAAGAGATGTGTTGAGAACTATACAGTTTTTCTATTATCATTATATTTCTTAGTACTTCTTCTAAAGTTTTTAACTTCAATTTACATTTAACGTATTTTACTGCTATGGTGTTTGGAAGATAGTTCTGTACATCACAGTTTTGATTCAGCCCTCTCTTAAAAAATGGGTGTCAGAACCTTGGTTCTAATAGTGGGCAGAATGCATAATGCTATTTTGAGAAACGCTCAATGTCAGATGTACTGTTGTAGGACTTCTCCTTTACAGAAGTACTCTGCTATCCATTACAAAGACCTAATCATATAATATCCCAGTGGAATGTCCTGATTTAGATAAGTAAAACAAGTATTTAAAAAAAAATTTAATGTTTATTTGTTATTTTGAGAGACAGAAAGAAAGAGTGCGAGTGATGGAGGGGCAGAGAGGGAGACACAGAATCTGAAGCAGGCTCCAGGCTCCGAGCTGTCAGCACAGAGCCTGATGTGGGCCTCGAACCCACGAACTGCAAGATCATGACCTGAGCCAAAGTCGGACGTTCAAGCAACTGAGCCACCCAAGCGCCCCAAGGAAAAGAGAAATACTAAAACACAGATGTATAAGTCTGGATTTATGCAAATAAAGAACATACTCACTAGTTGGGAGCTGTTTTTGTTCTCTGACTCATCTGTGATGTAGATGGGACACTGTTAATTCAGATTGGTGGAGCTGTTGCAACTCGTGTTTCCTGACCATCAACGAGAATGTAATTCTGACCTAATAGAACTGTTTACACACTCCCTAACAGGAAGAAATCCAGAGTCTCAGGAGATAGCAACATAACTAGGGTAGATTTGGAAACAACAACAACAACAACAACACAAAAGATCATTCCCCAAAGAGGCTACTCTCTTCTCTAACAAAAAGACCATGCATGAAACCAATCATCTCAGCAATGAGAATGTTGCCTTGAATGAAACGTTGGACACTGGTGGGATAAAGTGTCTCATTTGATTTTGAAATGAGCACCCATAGAAAACAGTTTACAGATTAGACTAACTTAAAACAGACAGTTACACCTAGGACAAGTACAGCTTGTGTTCGTATAGATACTAACTAAACTATATTCCTGTGGCTAAAAATAACCCTGATTCAATATGGGCCTAAAAACAGATCTCTCATTACATGGGAAAATGTTTGATTAATAATTCCACGACCACTATTCTGTTTCCCTCACTAGGAGGGAGGAAAACTTAATGTGCTTTTTCTGAAGTAAATTACCAAACTATTTTATTTATTTTATTTATTATTTTACTTTATTTTATTTTACCTCATCTCATCTTATTTTATTGTATTGTTCACATACGGTATAATAATAGTTTCAGGTGCACAATATAGTGATTCAACACTTCCATACATCACCCGGTGCTCATCACAAGTGCCTTCCTCATTCCCCATCACCTATTTCACCCATTCCCCCACCCAGCTCCCCTCTGGTAACCATCAGTGTATTCTGTGTAGTTAAGACTCTGTTTTGGAGTTAGCTATTTTTTTCTTTTGTTCATTTTTTCCTTAAATTCCACATATGAGTGAAATCATACGGTATTTGCCTTCTTCTGACTTATTTGCTTAGCACTATGCTCTCCAGCTCCATCCACATGGTTGTAAATGGCAAGATTTCACTCTTTTTTACGCCTGAGTAATATTCCATTGTGTATGTACACTACATCTTCTTTATCCACGTATCTATCTATGGGTAGTTGGGCTGCTTCTGTAATTTAGCTACTGTGAATAATGCTGTAATAAACAAGGGTGTCTACGTCCCTGTGAATTAGTGTTTTTGTATTCTTCAGGTAAATACCCAGTTTTGGAATTACTGGATCATATGGCAGTTCTATTTTTCATTTTTTGATGAACATCCATACTGTCTTCCACAGTGGTGGCAACAGTTTGCGTTCCCCCCAAGAGTGCAAGAGGGTTCCCCTTCCTCCGCATCCTCGCCAACACTCGTTTGTTAATTTTAGCCATTCTGACAGGTATGAGATAGTATCTCATTGTGGTTTTGATTTGTATTTTCCTGATGATGAGTGATGTTGAGCATCTTTTCATGTGTCTGGTGGCCATGAGGATGTCTTCTTTGGAGAAACGTCTGTTTGTGTCTTCTGCCCATTTTTAACTGTATTATTTGTAGGTTTTTCTCATGTTGAGTTGTAGAGGTTCTTTATATAGTATTTTTCATACTAAACCCTTACCAGATATGTCATTTACAAATATCTTCTCCCATTCAGTAGGCTGCCTTTTAGTTTTGTTGATTGTTTCCTTTGCTGTGGAGAAGCTTTTTATTTTGATATAGTTCCAATAGTTTATTTTTACTTTTGTTTCTCTTGCCTCAGGAGAAATATCTAGAAAGGTGTTACAGCTGATATCAAAGAAGTTGCTGCCTATTCTCTCTTCAAGGATTTTTATGGTTTCAGATCTCACATTTAGGTCCTCAATCCATTTTGAGTTTACTTTTGTGTAGTAAGAAAGTGGTCCATTCTTCTGAATGTTGTTGTCCAGTTTTCCCAATACCATTTGGTTGAACAGTCTTTTCCCATTGCATATTTTTTCCTGCTTTGTTGAAGACTAATAGACCATATAATCATGGGTATATTTATGGGTTTTTGTTTTGTTTTGTTTTGTTTTGTTTTGTTTTGTTTTTGGTGGGGTGAGTTTCCCTTCTATTGACCTACATGTCTACTTTTGTGCCAGTACCATACTGTTTTGATCACTACAATTTCATAATATAACTGGAAGTCTGGAATAATGATGCGTCCAGTCTTGTTTTTCCTTTTCAAGACTGCTTTGCCTATCCGGGGTAAATAAATGTGGTCAAACATTTTTTTATCCATCATTGTTTTCAAGCCAAACAATAATAGTTGACTTTTTTAAAATTAGTTTTTAATGTTTATCATGTATTTATTTATTTAGAGAGCATGTGTTGGGGAGGGGCAGAGAGAGGGAGAGAGAGAATCCTAAGCAGGCTCCACACTGCCAGTGTAGAACCTGATATGGGGCTCAAACTCACAAACTGTCAGATCATGACCTGAGCCTAAATTGAGCATCGGACACTTAACTTCCTGAGCCACCCAGGCACCCCGATAGTTGACATTTATTAACTATTCAT
The DNA here is from genome assembly GCF_022079265.1 of Lynx rufus. NCBI lineage: Eukaryota > Metazoa > Chordata > Mammalia > Carnivora > Felidae > Lynx > Lynx rufus. The sequence continues at coordinate 2,208,661 of NW_025814840.1, read as the reverse complement.
TACATAGAAGATTCTATTCTCATTTATGCATTATTTTATTTATTTTTGACAATTGTATGTTAAAACAATGGCAAAAACTGAGGCTTAAGGAAGTTGTTTCCCAACCAAATCTTTCCAGTGGCCAGTAAGTGCAAAACCAGGATGTGCACCTTAGTCTAGCTGGCACGACAGACTACACTGTCTGCCATGGTACAATACTGTCTTCACATGGGGCTGAGGAATAAAAAGGTGAATTACACCTATTTTCTTTTTTTTTTTTATGTTTATTTTGAGAAAAAGAGCAAGTGCATGAGTGGGGGAGGGGCAGAGAGTGAGGATAAGAGAGAATCCCAAGCAGATTCCATGCTGTCAGCACAGAGCCTGATGCGGGGCTCAAACCCATGAACGGTGAGAACATGACCTGACCTGAAATCAACAACTGGACACTTAACAGACTGAGCCACCCAGGTGCCCCAACGTGAGTTAACCCTATTTTCAATGTTAACAAAGCTCAAGTTAAGATGTACATCTTTGGGGGCGCCTGGGTGGCTCAGTCGGTTAAGCGTCCGACTTCAGCCCGGGTCACGATCTCGCGGTCTGTGAGTTCGAGCCCCGCGTCGGGCTCTGCACTGATGGCTCGGAGCCTGGAGCCTGCTTCCGATTCTGTCTCCCTCTCTCTCTGCCCCTCCCCCGTTCATGCTCTGTCTCTGTCTCAAAAATAAATAAGTGTTAAAAAAAAAAAAGTAAAACCTTAAAACTTAAAAAAAATTTTTTAAAAAAAAAGATGTATATCTTTGTGTATATTAATTTTGACACTGGATACAAATAAATAAAAACCGTAAAAGGTATAGAAAGTATTAGGAACATCAAGACAAAGAGAAATGGACAATGTCTCAGAGGGAGGAGATCTTACCACAGAAGTCTACCCTACATTGGCTGGAAGAGTAATGACATTCAGAGCAGAGAGTAGCATCATATTAATAACAATAAGAACACCATCATAAAACCAAATCCAGATTTTTTGAAACACTAAGCACTACAACTGGCTTCAGAGAGAAAAATAAGCAGTTTATTTAGCAATTTTCTAAAGTATGTGTATTTGTCAGACTATCACCACATTAAATTTTCTCCTAAGTCAGATAATAGGGATATTCAGAGACAGGGATCTAGCCTTATCCCTGGCCTTGGATATTTGACAAAATCTAATTTATCATAAAATTATAGAAATATATTATTGCAATTCACTTAATTTAAATCACAATGTTTCATCATATAATTTAAAGCAATGTTAAATATTTTTTAAAAATAACCATAATAGGGTGTCATCCTTTCAAATAGGCTAGGAAATGTTGACTCTTTCATTTTGCTGCCTCTAAACTTTGGTTGATAGGCTCAAGTCAGGGACAAAAGCCCCAAAAGCATTTTAAAAAAGACAGAATTTTTTTTTTATTTTAAGTGTATTAATCACATAGTTTAATACTATGAATCATACTATTGGCCACAATTAATAAATACTTAAAATTAGCCTCCTAACAGATGCTGAAAGATAAAATGATAGTTTACATTTTTGAAAGCCTTGATACTATTCTTTTTTTTTAATGTTTGTTTATTTTTGAGAGAGAGAGAGAGAGAGAAATAGAGTGTGAGTGGGGGAGGGCAGAGAGAGAGGGAGACACAGAATCCGAGCAGGCTCCAGGTTCTAAGCTGTCAGCACAGAGCCAGACATGGGGCTCAAACTCATAAACCATGAGATCACAACCTGAGCCAAAGTCAGACATTTAACCAACTGAGCCACCCAGGCACCCCTACCTTCCAAATACCCTTAAGCCATGATCTGCTTTCCTGGGTGTTTAGCAGTCTGCTCAAATTCATTTTGTCAAAGGGGTCATTAGTGGTCACCCTACTAAAATGAGTAATCCCCCAATATTACTTTCTAAATTCTTATGTGCTGTTTCATTATAGCACTCACCTCCAGCTGGCATTATTTAGTAAGACTTTGTAATAATAATAAATAAGATCCTAAATTATTAAGGGATCACATTATTGTAAGGTTACACTGTTGTCAAAAACATTTTTAGATCTGGTCCATACTGTTAAAACTATTCTGAAATAAGGAAGCCCCAATCACCAGGCAATAACTTTCTAACTTGCCCCACCCCTTCCCCACCCTTAGCAGGTCAGAAATTTGGCCAGCCCAACCCATAACGGAGAACCGAACAGGATGACTGACCGACAATCAGCGGGAGTCAGCTCCCAGCTAAACACGAAGCATCTCAGGTGCGCTGTCTCAGGACCCAGTGCATCTCACAGTTTATACGTCCAGGTGCTTGTTGCTTTTAAGACCCCATTACAATAGGCTCCATGGAGACAGGAATGTTGTTTAGTTCACTGCTTCCTACCCAGTGCAAAATCGTAGGGGCCAAATTAATGTACGTGGCAACAATTACGGAATGAATTTGACTGCCATGGACATGCCAGGGTGTGGATTGTGTTTCTAGGAAAACTGCAGAGGGATGAATTTCCTAATCTTTTAAGCGTTCCGTGACCTAAATAATACTTTCAACCTTCAGTCATCGCCTAGGAGGATGGAGCATCGGAGCTCATTCTAGTCACGGAAAAACCATGAACAGAAGCAGGTGAAGCAGGGGACACACACCAGTCACACGAGTCATTCCCATTATGTGGTCTCTCACTCCATCACACAGCCACTCCCAAAACCCGAGTGGTTCAGGGTCTTCCGAAAAGGTGGTGCTTGGAAAAAGTCGATAATGCTGCCGGAATATCGCCTCATGACTTAAAAAGGTTACATTGAAATGGGAGAATGAAAAACTTGACCCTGCATAGAAAATCTAATGTAGCCATGACAAGAGCTGCATTCTCATCATGACATACTTGGAAAATCCCAGTTCCAAAAGGGCAATGAAGAGACTTATAGAAAAAGAAATTTCAGGTTGACTGACGTGTTATTTCGTCCAAAAAAAGCTTAAACATGAAGAAAATCAATCCAACCTTCTTCGATCTGCTTAATGCTTTGCCTCTCGCAATGTTAAGCACCTTATGATTTCCTTCTAAGCTATCTTGCCTTTCAAGTATAATTACAGAGAATTGCAACTCTACTTACTCAAGGCAACAAATGTTCTACAAAGTGCCCCCTTATTGTGATTTCCTCAGTTACTGAGCTGTCTAACCCCCCCTTGCCCTTACACACTGAGGGCAACAAATTCAACCCTATGTTCCTGACTTTCATGATATTTTTGGCTCTATAATGCACTCCTCATTCAACAAAAAAGCATGTAAATTGCCAAGTTATGTTACATTTTAATACAGTTAAATGTGAAACAACAAATTATGTATGTATACCCATATATCTTTCACTGGGTGATAGAGAACTAGATACCCTTCCCGTTTCCCCACAGATCCAAACATTACAATAAAGTTGTCACTCATGGCTGGACGCGGATGTCTCCCACTCTAGGGAGGAGAAGACCACGTGGCTGCAGCAGGGGACGGGGGCAGAAGTGGAGCCCTGAACAGATGGTGTGGCTTCTCTTTTAACACGGCTCCTCGGATGGGTTTGAAAAACCAAGTTCAAATGAATGAGGCCCAAATGCAACCTCAACATGTGCAGACGAAAGACAAGGATTCAAGAATCCAGTCAAAGACCGTTCGGAAGAGACCAGACTCTGATCGTGGGCAGGTCTGCTTCAGGGCTCCGACGGTGCAGCCTGGCGGAAGGAAAAGGGTCATTCTCTCCACGGCACTCCAAACCTCATCAACGCTGTGGATTACAGGTGTGGGAAGCATGGTGGAAACAAGATGCTTGGCACTGACACCTATGATTTCACAAGAGATGACGTCAGCCTGTCATCATTCAGATTCTTAGAATGGCTCCTTCTGCCTCCGACACGGACTGGGGTTCAGTATCTACAAGGGCAGGGGCCGTACTTACTGTGCTAATGCTCCACCCAGGGGCCTGGAACCACGCTTCATACAAAGTAGGCTGAATGGATGCATGAAGTGCAGGCCTCAACAGGGGACGGAGAATACTGGACGCACTACGTGATGACTCTTCCTGGACGGATGGGTGCTACTCGCTGTAGGAGTAAGAATCTCCTTGTCGATTCCCGGAAATAGATAAGAGAGAGAGAATCAAGTGGAGGCACAAATGTCCTCCGTTAGTCAAACTGGGGTTTGGAGTCCACGTAATTCGTGCATGAAAATAAATTTAGATCATTGTGTATGGATAAACTCGTGAGTTCAGGTATCATTTGGATGTCACGCCTAAGAGAAGGAAAGCGTAAAGGTTAACTCGACAACGTGATAAAATGACGCCTGGCTGTATGTTAGGATGACTTCCCACTTGCTCTTCGTTTGTACTTTCCCAAACATACAGTAAAGCAAAAAACTCAAATGTACAGTAAACATATAAAACTCAAAAAAAAAATGCCTATCTTTAAAATAATATGGATAATGACTTCCACTCTTAGTAATGACTACATAAGACTCTTCTGGACAGCCACCTGCCAAAACACGCCTATAACAGTTGGACACACTGATTTTGCATTTATTAATTTATTAAGGTGGCAATGCTATTAAGATTGATCTATAGATTCAATGCATTCCCAGTAAAAATCATAGCGGGTCTTTACGAACAAAATGACAAATTGATTCTAAAACTTAAAAGGAACAGCAAATCAACTAGAATAGCCTGAACCATCTTATAAAGAAAAAGTTTAGTGTACTTACACTACCTGATCTTAAGATTTACTCTAAAGCTGTGGTATCCAAAATAACGCCTGGTTTCCCTGGGGACAGACCTACAGTTCAATAGAATGGAGTCAAGACATAGACCTTCACTTACACAGTCAACTGACTTTTGACAAGGGGTCTAGATAAATCAATGGGATAAAGATACTATTTTCGATACATGGTACTGGTGTAACTGGATGTCTGTTCGGAAACAGAATAAACTTTTACTTTCACTTCACACCACACTGAACACACATACAGTAGATTACAAAACTAAATGTACGCATTAAATCTATTGAAATAGGGGGAAAAACAGTAACACTGCATAAGGCAAAGACTTTCTCAAGAGAAAAAATAGTAATTCATAAAAGAAAAACTGCTAAAATGTATTTCATCAACATGAAAAAAATACCCATAAAACCTATTATGTGACAATGGAGTTCAATATGTAAAATACATATTTTAAAAATCTCTTACATTTCAAGAAAAATAAAATATCAAACTTAAATAATGGGAAGATATTTAAAATGATACTTCACAAAGAAGATGTATGAGTGGACAAGGAAAAACTGGAACAAGGAAAAAAAAGTTCCATGGAAAAACGGAACTGCATGCAACAAGAAATCACGAAACACACAACACCAGAATGGCTAAAGTTAAAGAGACTGACATTATCAAGTGTCAGCAAGGAAACAGAACAACTTTAACTCACACGTTGCTAGTAAGAATGCAAAATGGTATAACTACTCTCACAAACCCTTGGACAGTTTCCCGAAATTTTGAACGCAGACTTGCCACATGACCCAGAAATTCCATTAGGAAATATTTACCCAAAAGAAATGACAACATATATCCACAAAAAGACCTGTGTGCAAATATTCATAGTGGGACTTTCCAAAATAGTTTAAAAACTGTAAATAACTCAAAATGCATCAACTGATAAATTGCAGACTACCCACACTACCCAGTTCAGAGGCATAAAGGGACAACATACTGATCTACGTAGGGACATGGATAAAGCTTAAAATGGATAATACAGAGTGAACAAAATCAAATAAAAAGACTGTACACTATAATTATTCCATTTGTGTGACTTGTAGAGGAGGAAATATAAATTATTCTTCTACACGTCTGACAAAAATAAGTTGTTTCTGGAGAAATGAGTCAGGATTTAGATTAAAAACACAATATTGTATATAAGAAGGTAAAAAATAAATTCAGAAGTCACATCTACATGTATTTATATATTTTATCATACTGAGAACATACCAGGGTGAGGGCCCAAGGCCTCCAAAGCTCTTCAGCTAAAAGAACTTTCATTCTCTGAGGAAGAGGAAAAGGAAAATTCACGCCCCATGAAGTCAAGCATGTAGGACAGATCTTCAGTGAAAATATTGAGGTTTTAGGTGACGGCTGAGTTTTTTTGCCCAGTGAGATCTCGGTTCTAGATACACACTAACATGCTGACAAGGCTAGCCGTGGGGAGGTGCCTCTGAGTGGAGCAGAGGCTACCACGAAAGTCAGATCCAGGGAGGCTACAAAGTGCGGAAGCCTGGGTGGTTCACCTTGATGTCCTGGGGTCCACGGGAGGGAGCCCCTAGGACATCTGACACAGGCATTACAGCTGGAGTTTTCTCTCTCCCCAGGGCCTGTTTCCTGAGGCCACACACAGTATGAGTTCTGTGAGCAAATACAGCCTACTCACTCTTGCCTGCAGTCGTATAAACCACTGAGAGTCTGTTATAAGCCCAAACCCTCCCACATGTAGGTCACCTCGCTTGATCAACTATTCTGATATTTACGGGTTCTCACTGCAGACTCTGAAATTTTGGTATATTCACCCACGTTCAAACAGAGCAATGAAACAGCTCACAGCCTTCCTCTAGATCAGCCGTGAACTCGTCTGCTGTCACCTCCTTCAGGGACACAATTCCAGGACCACACGAAAGCTCTGTCCTCACGGGATGCCGTCTGCCTCATCTGCACGCGGCCTGATGCTTCCCACCAGCCCCTGGTATTCTGAACCTCTGTGCATCTGCTAGTCACGTACACACACGCGGAGGTGACCTCGCCTGCCTTCTCCCATTTCCTTCTCTCACAGCACTTCCTGGGACACACGTACTCACCACTCCACAGCCAGCAGACGCAACACTCTTCCTGATTTGCCCTTCTGTTGAATGCTCTCTGATAATCCACTGGTTAAATGAGCTGTCATATTCACATGCGGGATGTGACAGATTCACAACCTGATGCCACGATAATGTATCACGTTTCATTTCAGGTGCCTCCTTATTATTTGGTTTTCCTATGGATCATCCACATGCATTTGGGCACAACAAACATACATCTGTAGGGTCCATTTCTACAGCCTTGAAGTCTTTTGGAGTCTCTTCTGCAAGACTAACCCTAACACATTATGATTTCGATCTGTGATACTTACCCTCATAACTGCATGGGTGAGCTAATGCTTAAGTTAAAAAGAGGTGCATACTATCTCAGTAAATTCAAAGTCATGATCAATGATAAGGAATTAAATTTTAGGAGAATTAGCATCCAGAATTGTTTAAAATTATTTAAAATACAGGTTTGATCTTGGAGGATTGATCCTATCCAATATGCCATTTGTTTTATAGGTGGTTAATATAAAGATAAAGAGAATTTCTAAATATTTCACTGCTAATTCATGTTTAGGTAATAAATGCAAAGTACTTTTCTCCAAGCCACAAGTGTCCCACCTACCATTTTCAGCTGAAAGAATAATCTTCAATTTTATTTTCAAAATTCAAAATGTGGCTTTATCCTTTCTTAACATAATGTGATTATTTTGGCTAAAATTAATGTAAGATATTCTTACGGGTGAGGCTTTTTCTTTTTCCCTGAGAAACAACTGATCCATACAGATGAGACCGTCTACATTGTATTGCCTTAAGGGATTATCTAAACAGAAGAGCCATTATACACATTAGCAGAAGTTTAGTGCATGGATGGCAAGTCAGGCAGTCATGTCGGAGTCCCTGGGGCAGAAGGACTAGACTGGATATTTTCATTAAAGGCAGAAGAAAACTTATTGATTTTGATTCTATACATTTCAGGTAAATATTAGGCAGTCCATTTTTCTTGACGAAACTACTTTTGAGGCCATTGTTATGAGTTAAATATTAAGTTTCATAAAAAAAACACACAAAGGGGTTTTGTTTTTGTTTTTGTTTTCTGTTAGCTGAAACACTATGCAGGAATGAGTTAATAAGTAAGCTAGAATAGCATTCAGAAAATAATGCAATAAAAGGTGCTGTAATCCATTTCTAAAAAAACGTACAGTAAAACCTGGCTGGGATTGTGAGTAACCTGCTCTGTGAGTGTTCCGCAAGACAAGCAAACACTTCTAATAAATGTTAACTTGATAAACGAGCAATGTCTTGTAATACGAACAGTATGTGATGCCCAATGTCACATGATCACAACTGAGCCAATGGTTCTTGAAATTCGCTTTGATATAGAGTGCTTTGAATTACAAGCATGTTTCCACAATAAATTATGTCCACAAATCAAATACTACTGTATTTCAGGGACGCCTGGGTGGCTCAGTCAGTTAAGCATCCAACTCTTGGTTTTGGCTCAGGTCAAGATGTCATGGTTTCATGGGTTCAAGCCCAACCTTGGGCTCTGTGCTGACAGCATGGAGCCTGCTTGGGATTCTCTCCCTCCCTCCCTCTCTCTCTCTCTCTCTCTCTCTGCCCCTCCCCTGCTCACGCACACATTCTCTCTCAAAATAAGTAAACCTAAAAAATAAAAAGGCATTTCAAGTAGTTTAAGAATCACCAAGGATGACTAGTTTGTGAAAGACATTACCACTAATACATTCAAATCCAATTAAAGTTCATAATTTAATAATGGAATAATTGATGTATTCCATATGCTTACGAATATACTTATATTCTTTGATTATAATAAGTCAGTTATCCAAACAGAGAAGCAGAAATGTATAATAAAAATCTTTAAAATAAGAAAAAAGTAATAAGAAAAAACGTACAGCACTGGAAATACTTTAACCACAATAATTTTTGTTGTCTTTTAGAAGACAGGTAATTACCTACTGAAACAATTTTATGAATTTAGTTGTAAGACAGGAAGCTAATGCATTACTTATCTTTCAACATCCTCTAAAAATTGTCATCTACATAGTGATTATAGAATTTTGTTCCTGCCAGTGAAAATGTGGCAGAAAGAAAACGGTTAGCTTTGCCGTACCAGCAGTTACAAAACTATCTGTCTTGATATATCATAAAATTTTATTTAAAACCCATTGAGAAGGAATAAATATGGAATCCCATAATGTCATTTTTACATTCACTTTTTCAGAGAATATCTTCACTCTAAAATATGTGTTCTTACACTTCATAGGCAGTACTTAGCTTCCTAATGTGAAATCTACTTCCCACTGTTAGTCCATGAATAATTCCGGTATGGAAAGTTATCTCAGTAAATCTCTCACACATCTGAAGCAAGAAACAGTTCCATTTATATCTCCTCATCAGAGACAGGAGGAGGTAACATCACATATTCCTTTCAAAATCCCTAAAGCTCATATTTAGCCATAGGACCATGTGCTTGTATTTTTTCTCACCACCCCTGAAGTATTGAAATATTACAGTGGCTTGGGCAGCAAATATTTGTCAACATACATGTTTATTCTGGTCTCAGTTTAAAACTACACAAGTGAAGACTCAAGTTACTAAGCAGGTTTTTGTTTTTAATATTAACTGACATGAGGAATCAAAGAGTAAAAAGTTAGGTCAAGGTGTAACCTATGAGGTGGGAAGAAATGGGTGACATTTTCTACATTAGAACATATTTCCGTGAAAGTCCTTATGAAATTAAGAACCAATTGAGAATAGAGAGGTCAGTAGAATTGGGCCACGAAGTACGACACACTGCCCGTCGCCCTCTTCAAGGGACAAAACCCAAAGGCAATCTATTCAAGCTACCAAAACCACAAGAGGAGACGACTGGTAACAAGGTCAGCACACTGGAAAGTGTGCTTGGGTAAAACAAAACGTAGCTTAAACAAAGCATCTGGCTTACGCCCAGAAGATTTCATATCAAACTGACAGTCTGGAGCCGAAACTAGCCCAAACAACCATAAAGCCAATTAACATAAAGTAATTAGGTAAAAAAAAATTAGTTAATTCTTAAAAGTATGAGATAGAAATTTAACTTGTCGCTATAGAGAAAGCACCATAAGGGAAAGATGAAAGAAAAATTAAAAGCACTAAACAGCAAAGAATTACTAACCCTTGTATCTTTTGCATTTACCCTTTACATTTCGAAAAAAAAAAAAAAAAAAAAAAAGAAAAAAGAAAAGAAAAGAAAAGAAAAAATTTAAAGGAACTTAGGAAGCAGTGTCTAGGATTAGAAATAAACTAAGAGTTTGTTACCAGTTATCTTTTCTGCTTCAAGATATGCTTTCACCCATGAAGTGTCAACTATTATAAAACCTGCCCTTTCAAAATAAACAGAAACTTGGAAAAAATATATATATGCAACTGCTCTTCCTGTGTCCTGGGCCACAGAGGGCAGAGGACCCATGTAGGCAGGAACCAACCAGGTGAGTTCTCCACGTTCTCCCATTCTGCCAGTTTAACAACTGCAGTGTGTCACATGTAGAAGAGAGGGACCCGAGTTACGGACACGAAGGGACCCGGATTTGCAAGACAGAGAACTGTAGGGAAAGGAGCTCTACAGAGATGGGGTTCCAGAAGGAGCTTGGGACCACAGGGCTGCCCAAGGGTCTGGGCTCAGGTGACCAGGTGCACATGAACTGCCTGGGGCTAAGGAAACAAGGGTGGGACTCCTCAGGGGGCTTCCAAGCCAACCCCGCTCCAGATCCCACAAAGAGCTAGAATCTCGTGAGAACCCAGGAGCAGAGAAGTGACATCATTAGATGCAGGGGGGTTTCCTAGAGACCCCAGACAAGCCGGTCCCCTCGGTGCAGCTACACAGCCTGGAGGCGGGGACTCCTGATTCTCCTGAAGAAGTCTACAAAACACAATATAACTAAAGCGAGCTGATCTGGGTATCATCAGCCTACCATATGTATAAGCGTGTTGCCTCGAGGGAAATGCGTGGGAGATAGAAAAAATACTGGAGGAAATCACAGCTGAGGAATTACCACATCTGATAAACAGTATAAACTGATGATCAAAAAGCTCAATGAAGCCCAAGGACGACACACATAAAAAAGCTCCCATGAAGACAGGTCAGGAGAAGACTTCATACAGTGGGGCGGAAGGCTGTTGTAAGAGCCCCACACCACGCGGGGCCAGCAGGGCAGGGATGGGGCCCCTGGCAGGACCATATCCCCCCGAGTGACAGGTGGGTGTGGGCCAGGTAGCATGTGGAGAAGAACGTGGTCTCCGGACGCTGCCAGCTCCAGCAGGAACGGTGACAAGGGGCGACACGTGGGTCACAGCGGGCGGGGACAGCCAGGGAGCCCGCCGGTGCATGGGGCCAGGCGGCCAGGTCGCCCTGCACCTGCTGTGGGTCCGGGTCCGGGTCCGGGTCCGGGTCCTGCAGGTACACACGCTGCATCCTGCCCACCCAGGCGCTCCTTAGGTGAGCTGAGCGAGGACAGGGACCGCACCAGGGACGGCCACCTAGCCCTGGCTTGTGCGGGCTGCAGGGGCGGCCAAGCAAAGAGGCAGCCCCGGGGGAAGGACTGCGTCTACTGGAGCAGAACACGGGTAGTTCCACGCCCAGGGCCACTCCTGGCGGACAGCCGGGAAGAGGAAACGTGAGCCCCACACAGGAGCAACGACAGCACAGTGGCCGGTTTAAGGAGGGGTGGGGGTGCTAACTGGAGCCTCCCAGGTCTGCATGCCCCCGTGTGCACCTGCCGAGCCACCCAGGGAGGAGGGCGGGGCGTGGGGCACACAGCACCAGGCTCGCCGGCTCTGCCCTGCCCTCGTGCTGACCCAGCAATCTGGCCTCTAACCTACAGGTGACTCCTAGAAGAACAGGCTTCAGCGTGTCCACGACCCAAAGTGCAAACCGCCAGAAATGCTCAGAGACGGTCTAAGCTTCCAGTCCCAGAACAACCATGGGGGCCAAACACACACACTCAGGATGCGAAAGCAGCCCCTCCCTCAAATCCCCCAAATACCCAGGGGTCGGGGGAACAAACTGACTGGCTGAAGAGAGTCAGGCACAATCTGGGACAAACAAATGGCTTGTACCATCCCAGGAGCTACTTGTAGACACCACTATAAAAGATGATGAAGGAAACCAGTGAGCAAGGGCTCAGAGGCGGTACACGACAGGGGAAATCCACCTGCCAAAACTAGCTCCACTAAGTCACCACTCAGATAAACGGCCAGGTGTACAACCACAGCCACATTCTGGGAGCGCATGTAGGAATAAGGTCAGGATCAAGAATTCTATAACCTACTTTTAATTCAACAATACGCTTTTAAAAGGCAAGGAAGTGTTACCAACGCACGGGGGAAAATCTAAGATACAGAACTTATTAACACTCTGTTGTGATTATTACTTCACATAATCTTCTATAGGCGGGTATACCATTTTGAAAAAAGAGAACAAAGTTGAAGAACTCCACTTCCTAATTTCAAAACTATTACAATGCTATAGTAATCAAGAGCGATGTGCTGTCATAAATCTAGACATACAGATCAATATCATCGTATAGAGAATTCATAAACAACCCTTGTGTTTATGGCCAATTCGTTTTTGACAAAAGGGCAAAGAAAATCTTTCAACAAATGGTACTGGTATAACTAGGTACGCACATACAAAAAGAATATGAGACCCCTTCTCAAATCATACATGAGAGTTAGCTCAAAATGGACCATACACCTTACTGTAAGAGCTGAACTATAAAATTCTTGTAAGAAAGCAAAGATGTATATCTTCATGCCCTTTGGTTAGCCAATGGTTTTTTAGACACAATACCAAAATTATAATCAACAAAAAATACATAAACTGCCTTTCATAAACATTACTAGTCTTTGTGCTATAAATAACACTATTAAGTAAGTAAAAAGAAAATCCAAAGAAAGAAAGAAAATATCCAAAAGTCCTTTATCTAATAAGGGATTTATTCAGAATTTATGAAGAATGCTTACAATCCAATGATAAAATCCGAGGCATTTCTCCAAAGAAGGTATACAAATGACCAAATGCATACGTAAAGATACTCACTATCACATCATTGGAGAAATGAAACTCAAGACCACAGTGAGACATAGCTTCACACCTACTACTGTGACTGTATTCAAAACACGTAACAACTCATATTGGTGAATGTGGAGAAATTAGAATACTCACACAATCTGATGGGGATCTAAAAGATTTCAGATGCTTTAGAAAAAAACATTTCGTTTTCTCAAAATGTTACACATATGAACCAACAACTCCATCCCTTTTTCTATACCCAAGAGAAATAAAAATACATCCAAAACCTTGCATGTGAATATTTACTGCAGCTTTATTAGTAACAGCCAAAAAAGGTGGCAACAATTCATGTGTCAATTAATTGAATGGAAAAATAAAATGTTGAATAAACAAACAATGAAATCTTATTCATTAGTAATAATAAATGAATTACTGACACATGCTGCAGCATGAATAAATGTTTGAAATATGGTGAGTAGAAGAACGTAGTCATAAAAGACCATACCATAGGAATCCACTTTTATGAAACGTCTAGAACAGGCAAATCTATAGGACAAAAGGTAGATGAGGGGTTCCCTACAGCCGGGGGTGTAATATGGACAGGACCTGCTGAAGGGCAGGGTATTCCTTTCAGGGAGAAACAAAAGATTTTAAATTAGATTATAGTGATGTTTTCACAACACTGTGAGCTCACTAAAAACTTTGCACTGGGCACTTAAAAGGGTGAACTGCATTACACGTGAATTATATCTCAATAAAACTTACATATGAAAAAAAGAAAGAAAGAAATCACAGACTGGTCTTCAGAAACTCCATAAATGAGAAGATAAGGGAATAATATCCTTAAAGGATTGCAAGCCAAAAATTACAGCATTACAAATAAGTAGGGGAGGAGGGTAAAATAAATCCCGTGCCACTAAATTTAAGTCAGAGGTACTAGTTTGAACTCATTTTAATGTTAACATATCCATAAAACTGTGGAAATACCATAGATACATGTGTATACTTACAGTTTAATATATATACACACACACACACACACACACAGAGAGAGAGAGAGAGAGAGAGAGAGGGAGGGAAGGAGAGGGAGAGAGAGAGACTCATTATCTATGTATGTATAGATATGGCTTTGTATACATGCATATATATACATATATACACACGTGCATATATACGTGCATTAATCACACTGTGGAAAACTGGTATGAAAAAGCTCAATGTACAACAAAATCACTAATTCCAATTCTTTTAAACTGATGTTTCAATTGTTGTTGACAGATGTAATATAGAAAAGACACGAGATTTCACGTTTGGTTAATTTTTCAAAAGGTCAAGGTAATAAGATTAACCATTTCTGCATGACTTCACATTGATTTTAATAAGCTAATTTGTTTCATGAACCTCCAAAAAATGCACAAAATATGCAGTTTCCTGAGATTTATTTGACCACAAAATACTTTTCTGAGCTATTTTTCCTGGTAAAAATGTTCTGCAAAAAATGACAGGCTAGAATAAATTAAACCAACTAAAAGAGGAAATAAAAAACCAAAGGAGGTAAGAAAACATCAGCATATATCTATATATTGGAAGATGTATTCTTTTTAAAACACTTTTTAAAAAAATTGGGGGCTGGCTATATTTTGTGTAAGTAATAATAACACAGGTGTGATGAACTGATTATCGATATAATTTCATAAAACTTCCTCCCATTAAATGTTTGTTCCGTTGGACAAACATTTTATGTTAAAAATGAATTATCTTTTAAAGAAAAATAAACAACATTTAAACTAAAATAACTAGTCAAAAATAAAATAAGAGTGTTCGTGAATGCCCTGTCAAAATCACTTCTGGAAGAATGACGAACTTTTCTCAGATCCATTCATGAGAATCTTCCTCTCTGAATGCCACTTCGTCTCCCACAGTCCTAGAGTTCACTTTTCACATAATCTTACATCAAATATCTGGCAGATGACTCTATCTACATGTAGATAAATGTAAGTGAAGAGATGTGAAACGAGCAGAGTGAACTCGCTTGCAATTCTATCCGGTTCAAACTGTACAAGATTGGCAATTTCTGGAGTCTTTTGATTTAAATTCTCTTTTATCTGTGGATAAGCATAAATCTGTTGGGTTTAGCCCAGATCTACTCTTAAGCGCATCTTCATTAATGTTTATGCTTTTGAAGACGGCTATGGGTTCCAAAGATTCCACGTTCCTCCTTCGACTATAAAATGACTGGGTGCAGAACGCAATTATCTCCACCGAAATGGTTCTAAACAGATTTAGGTAATTGGAACGATTATGTTTTAAAATCAGGATTACACTTGAGGTTCCTTCTGGGTCTCACTGACTCACTGGAGCTTTGCAACCGATGAAAGTTTTCAAAAAGGCCCGGACTATTTAAATCTCGTGGACGCGTGGGAGCCTAGAAATCGTCCCAGGAGCTGAGACACGGCTGCAGAATCAACCACTGGTGTGCCTTCAAAATGTCAGCGATTGCTGCATACACCCGCAAAAGCCAATGAAGGACCCCATTCGACAACGCATGTCCATTTATCTCAAGCCCAAAGAAACAGAAAGAAAACACCCACAAAAGTTCAACATTTACTTTTCATCAAGGCACTTGCAAATGCGAACTGAGGCCTACACTCACGTGCCATATATCTGATATACCCTCGAGGGACAAATGAATTTTGGTTCCATGTAGCACCACCACTGAACCCTGCATTGTGTGTCCTAGTGGGATGAAAACTGAGGTTACACCATGCTAAATACGAAATGAGCCAAGTACCGTATACGTAGTTCTGGTGCCCGCCACCCTTGGAACAGGCTTGCACCCGAACATTCGGGAATCTTAAGGCAGAAGCTGACAGTGATCTTTGTGGTAAACAGAGTTCCCAGATTCCTACCCCCTTGGGCACCCGCCTGTACAACAGTCTCTCCTCTTGAGCGGGAGAGGCTAATTTGATGAGCCCCTTTAGAACAGAGTCTAGACGTCAGAAACAGACATCGGAGATGCTCAAAGAGGAGAGACTCAAAGAGGCACCACACGCTGTCCTGTCGCCTTGAAGCAGAAGACTGCCGTGAGGTTGACAGGCCACCGGCAGGGAAGAGTGCCGTCCTCTAGGTGTCAAAGATGG
Organism: Lynx rufus; assembly: GCF_022079265.1. Taxonomy (NCBI): domain Eukaryota; kingdom Metazoa; phylum Chordata; class Mammalia; order Carnivora; family Felidae; genus Lynx; species Lynx rufus. Next base: position 2,192,606 of record NW_025814840.1, on the reverse strand, counting down.
TCTCCAGTTGACAGCCATCAAGAAAATGAGGGCTTCAGTCCTACAATCTCAAGGGACTGAATCTTCCCACACTCACCGAGTCTAGAAGAGGACTAGAGCCTCGTAGGAGATCACCTCCTCAGCTGGCGTGATTTCCTCTTGGTGACACTGAACAGAACACCAAGCTTGTCCACCTGATTTCCTCTTGGTGACACGGAGAAGAACATCAAGTCACCTGATTTCCTCTTGGTGACACTGAACAGAACATCAAGCTTGCCCACACCCAGACTCCTGACCCAGGGAAATGGGAGATAATACACACTGGTTCCTGCAAAACGGCCAAATCTGTGTAACCGTCTGGCAGCCACAGAAGGCGGATGCCATTTTGATATGACCTTTCAAATGACCTGAAGGGAAAAAAATACTTTTGAATACGAGAACAAACTGCTATCAGGCTCCCTAAAATCATCACGAGTGGGAAATTTACACTCTCTTCCTTGTTGAGTCTCTCCACATATATAGATTATGCTGCATCTTTTACAACTTACAATTCCAGGTTTATGAATCCTCACGCTCAAAAAAAATTCTTCACCATTTTGTTTACACTTATTTATACCTTCTGTTTCAGTTTAATTGTCCAAGCCAAACCTGGATTCAAATAAAATAGAAAAAAGTTTTCCAATTAAAAATGCATTTTCTAGGATTTCTAGACAAATAGTCCCAAAACATTCTAAGTGGAATGACAGTCCGTATTTGTGCTTAATTTATAATGTTTTGTACTTTGCTGTTGTTGTTAAGAGAGAGAGAGGGCAGGAGGAGGGGCAGAGGGAGAAAAGGAGGGAAAATCTTGAGCGAGCCCCACACTCTGCATAGAGCCCAACGCAGGGCTCAATCCCACAACCCTGAGAAAATGACCTGAGCTGAAATCAGGAGTTGGACACTCAACCGACTAAGTCACCCAGGCACTAATTTATAATATTTTTAAAAAGCAAGTTAAGGGGCGCCTGGGTGGCGCAGTCGGTTAAGCATCCGACTTCAGCCAGGTCACGATCTCGCGGTCCGTGAGTTCGAGCCCCGCGTCGGGCTCTGGGCTGATGGCTCAGAGCCTGGAGCCTGTTTCCGATTCTGTGTCTCCCTCTCTCTCTGCGCCTCCCCCGTTCATGCTCTGTCTCTCTCTGTCCCAAAAATAAATAAACGTTGAAAAAAAAAAAAAAAAGCAAGTTAAAATGAGAAGTGTTCAAAGTTGAAGGTTTTGTACAATATCAAAATTAATGTCTCAAAGTAATAAAATTATATTTATTTAATGATATTTCCTTTTAGAATAAAAAATTTGAATGATCACATAGCCTAGGCTAAGTAAACACGGAAGATGTTTAAAAATCAACATCATACACTAATTGTGTGTTTTTATTCTGTGAATATAAAAAGACACACAATTTAAAAATTATGAGAATCCATGTTCCATTAAATGAGAAAAGGTATTAGAAAATATAATACCTATGATAAATATGTAACTATGAGTCATAGTATAACTATGACTTGTAATAGTCATAAAAGCAATTGTTAATGAGGATTATGGGAACAGTCTCTTAAAATTGAATATAGGTTAATAAATCAAATAAGAGGAACACTAGAAGAACAGTAGAATTCTCATAAATGACTGGGAAAAGGAACACTTGAAAGGATTTATTAGGATGTATCATGTTTTAAAATTCTCTAAGGTTGTACCAATTACTTTCGGATAAATTTGACCAAAGTAGGCTCAAAAGATTGAAACATGTAGGACAATTAAACTTACTGAAGCAATTATACAAAGCAGCAGATATTTCTTAATTTATGTTTTGATATTTAAACTGATTAGCCCATTATTATGTCTTTTATATTAGGTAGTGGACAAAACAGTTGTCCAAGGGACGAGAAAGTTTTATAACTTCATAGAGTGCTGAAGACTTAATAAAATTCTCTAAAGAAGCAGTTTTCTCTGTTGGACTTGAGTATTCATTTCCTAGGAAAAGTATTACAATGAAGATCCTAACTCAGTGGTACTGAAGCAGGGACCTAAATTTTTCATTTCTAATAGGCTTCTGTGTGTTCACAACCTCATTCCTCTGAAGTCTTTGGACAACCAGTGTAAATTACGGATCACTTGAACAATAGGTAATATCTTCACATGTACATAAATTCAGAATTCTGTCTCTGTTATTCCTTCCACGACTATTTTTTTAATTTCACAAATATATATTGATTAGTTGATTCTAATCAACTAATGAGAGACTACCTCAACACATTCCAAAGTAGGGTTGATCTTACGATGAAAATTAATGACGGTTTGGTTATTGTCACAGGTTTAACTGCATCCCCACAAAAGACACACTGAAGTTCTAATCGTTAGGACCTTATTGGAAAACAGTTCCTTTTGCACACACAACCGACCTACGATGAGGTCAGTAGGGTGGGCCCTAATCAAATATGACTTGTCTCACAAGAAGAGGAGGAGGCAGACAGGAGAAGACTGCCATGTAACACGAGAAGTAGGGACTGGAGCGACAGACTGTGAGACAGGGAACACCAAAGCTAGAAGGAGGAAGAGCCTGTCCTAAGAGCTCAGAGGGAGCATGGCTCTAACAACACCCTGATTTTAGAAACGACCAAATTTCTAGAATTACTTCCAGAACAGGGAAAGAGCACATTTCTGTTGTTTTAAGCAACCCAGTCTGTGTGACGCTTTAGGAAACTAATGCAATTTTTAATCATATGGGGGGGGGGGGTACTTAAAAGCTCATTTGCAGAACGGTATTGGATAATAATTAATTATTAATTACTCATTTTCTAAATTTCCTCTATTTATTCCTTTTAGCTGTAACAGGTAGTGTTACACTGAGCTAGTGAAATAAAACACAAACAAAAATTCTGACAGTACCATTTGATGATTAGAGAATGCTTTAGAAGTTGTCTTTTAACAAATTCATAATTTCCTCTAAAATCGTACAATTGTCATGTAAGCCATAAAATGTAATTATATCCATTAAAAATACAAGCTTAGAGTAGCTGAATGGTTTGTGCAAATAATGAATGATGGCAATAAATTAAGAGATCCTCAGTGATAAGGCATGGTTTAAAGTTCCTGTGGGTTGTATGGTGAAAGGGATACTACTATGATTAAAAAAAAAAATTAATCCCTTGTTTATCAATAAATCAACCAATCATAAATGTTGACTTTGTGATAAACATTGAGCTATCTATTGGAATCTGAATGAAGATACATTCTTTTACCAAGGTATCTTACAATATAAACAAAATAATATTTTTAGTTACAGCATTATTCCTTTCTCTTCCTTCCAACTTGTATCTTTCTTTGTAAGCACAAGTGATCTCTCAACCAATACTTTTGCATTAAAAGTTCCTTCCTACACAAGAAAGCATTCCTCTAAGTAAAAGGTGGTTTAAAAGAAGCAAATAACAGTTGTTCATCATTGCTCTTGCTGTGTCATTCCAGCACCACACGGCACTTACAACTCTGCCTCTCTCTCCACCCCACCCACATGGCCTTCACACCATTCCCTGTAGATGCCATCTTCTTGCTGTAGCAACAGATCACTGCCCCACGCTGCTGTCTGCAGTGGGCGTCCTTCCCGTCCTCCTTGCCTAGACAGCACCCCTGTGAGTTTTGCACTCAACAAATCACTTTCTCGAGAAAGACTGCATCAATCAGATGCCCCCAGGACACAGTATCATCATCACATGTATGTCTACATCATAACTTGCATGTTACTTTGGATTGTTATATTTATTATCAGTTCAAAATATATCTCATTTTGCAGAGATAAAGTATGTTTTCACATGCTTTTTCAATTTTAAGACCTAAAAGAGTGTTTGGAACTTAATAAATAGTGAGATGTTTTCTTAGTCAAGAAATAGAGGTGTGTGATTACATTTTGCACAAGAAGAAAATACAGAGTGGCAGCTAACAGACTAAATGCTGGGGTGTCACTTTGTTACAGAAGCCCTAAGAAACTAATGCAATTATGCACCGTATTTGAGGGGTACTTAAAAACTCATTTGCATAAACTCCATTCTAGAGTTCGAGAGTAACTGGGCTAACTGTTAGATCTGCCAAACTATATTACCTTTCTGAGTTTCGATTTCCACATCCAGGAAATGAATATTAATTAGTATCAATATTAGTGTTGCTAGAGGGATTAAATGAAGGAATTGATGTCAAGAATTTAGTATATAGCCTGAAATTTAGTACACGCTCAAATTTTAGTTATATTATTTATCATTATTATTCTTATTTATTTATTTTCAAGTTTATTTTGTTTATTTTGAGAGAGAGAGAGCAAGAAGGGGAGTGGCAGGTAGAGGGAAAGAGAGAATCCCAAGCAGGCTCTGTGCTGTCAACACAGATCCCAACGCAGGGCTCAAACCCACTAACCATGAGACATGACCTGAGCCAAAATCAAGAGTCAGACGCAGACTGAGCCACCCAGGCATCCCTCTTCTTATTTTTCTTTTGAAAAACAGTTCTAATATTTAAAAAATGCTTTTAAGTAATTTAGTTTTCCACTAATTAACTACTTATCCAAATGTTACTTAATTGAGAGAAACGAATGTGTAAATAAAGGGATATATTTTTTATGATCAATTGAAACAATGACAGAATGATACACACTCTTCTGAATTCATACATATTAAATAATCCATTAGTTTTTTTTATAGAAAAACTTACATCAAATATGAAAGCAATCTTAAGAAATACAGGGGTCAGTCAGTTAGGTGTCTGACTCTTGATTTCTGCTCAGGTCACGATCTCACAGTTCATGAGTTCGAGCCCCACGTCAGGCTCTGCACTGTGAGTGTGGAGCCTGCTTGAGATTCTCTCTCTCCCTCTGCCCCTCCTCTTCTCACTCTCTCTCTCTAAAATAAATACATAAACATTTAAAAAACTACAGTGGTCAGGGGCTCCTGGGTGGTACAGTTGGTTGAGTGACCGACTTCGGCTCAGGTCATGATCTCGCAGTCTGTGAGTTCGAGCCCTGCATCAGGCTCAGAGCCTGGAGCCTGCTTCAGATTCTGTGTGTCCCTCTCTCTCTGCCCCTCCCCCACTCATGCTCTGTCTCTATCTGTCTCTCGAAAATGAATAAACGTAAAAAACAAATATTAAAAAACTACAGTGGTCAGATCTGAATGGATTTAATAAACACATATCCTAACTATAACTATTATGAGTTAAGTGTGAGGTTTCAAGGTGGAAATATAATGATAAACCTCCTGACTTTGAAGAATATCACATAATTTCCTCAATAAAACTACAATGTTTTACAATTATCAAAGATAAACAAAGGCTCTCACAAATTGGTAAAACCTTTATTTGTGCACAGATTACATTTCTTCCAGTGAAATAACATTTCCCCAAGATATACACTAGAACCTTTATTCATTTCACGTTAATCATGAAATTTAATTTGTCACATTGCATTCTTAGGCTTCTGCACAATTTGTGAAAGTTAGCTTAGGAAGCCATAGCAAAGACCAAAGACACATTTTTAAAAACAATTGGTAATATATGAGAATAATACATCATTGAAATGCACATTACAAACGGTATAGTAATAAAAAAAAAGTGCTTACATGTTACACACGAAGCTTTAAAAAGAACAAATGCGGGGCGCCTGGGTGGCGCAGTCGGTTAAGCGTCCGACTTCAGCCAGGTCACGATCTCGCAGTCCGTGAGTTCGAGCCCCGCGTCGGGCTCTGGGCTGATGGCTCAGAGCCTGGAGCCTGTTTCCCATTCTGTGTCTCCCTCTCTCTCTGCCCCTCCCCCGTTCATGCTCTGTCTCTCTCTGTCCCAAAAATAAATAAACGTTGAAAAAGAAAAATTAAAAAAAAAAAATAAAAATAAAAAGAACAAATGCAATAAACTGGGTAAAGTGCTCACAGCCACAGGCTCTGGAGTAGAGCTCCTGGCTTTAATGACACGATGCCCAAGCCTGTGTGACTTTAAGGAAGTTGTTTAGCTCTCCGGGGTTCGTCTCTCTTCATATAAAACAGGGAAGGAAAAACATCTGCCTTTCCAACTTGAAGGAAAAGAGAAAATTCCAACAGTGGAAGCATCCGGTGAGCCTTCAATGATAGTAGCTATTATTACAGCTGCATTACTGAAACTGTGACACCACGTTACTTCCAATAAGAGTGACAAAACTGTTCCTGATTTACCATCCAAAACACCCACAAATACACAGATTTAATGCATAAATTTAAATATGTTCCTCTTGGCAACCAAAATATTTCCTGGAAAATATTCACTAGGAAAATCCAAACCAAAACGCACATTGGAGTGCTATAGGTATCCTTTATTCAGACAATTTTTTTTCATTAAACAAGACTTTACAGTGTCATTTATTACTTGCTTTTAAGTTTGTTTATTTATGAGATAGGGACAGAGAGAGAAAGTGGTGGAGGGGCAGAGAGAAGAGGGAGATAGAAAATCCCAAGATAGAGAACCCCCCCAATGTGGGGCTCAAACTCATGAACCCTGAGATCATGACCTGTGCTGAAACCAAGAGTCGGATACTTAATGGCTGAGCCACCCAGGTACCCCTCATCTATTACTTTTAACCAGCACAAAATATACAATCACACAGATAGGTTATTTTTTAACTTCATTTTTTAGGGTGCCTGGCTGGCTAGTTGGTTCTTAAATACAAAGAACAAACTGAGGGTTGATGGTGGCGGGGGGGGGGTGGCTGGGGGAGAGCAGAGGAAATATTTTAGATTAAAAAATGTCAAACTAAGTTCTTCAACCCATTCACAGATGTGGGATTGACAGAACAGTCAATTCCAGGGCTTAAAATGTTCCAGTTCGCCTTGGAAGATTTCACGATGGCAAGATTTTTTGCTAGAAAAAATTGATATGAACTCATAAGAAACCACAGGAAATATTCGAATAATTAATACAAAAAATATATAGTAAAGCTAAATGCTTATGTAAGGGATAAAGTCTGAGAAATAATCTGGAATACATCGTGAAATTAACCTTAGTAATTTGAATTAATGCTTTAGGCAACTGAGGGCTATTAAAGATGGGTGAGGTTGGGCGCCTGGGTGGCTCAGTCGGTTGGGCATCCGACTTCGGCTCAGGTCATGATCTCATGGTCCATGAGTTTGAGCCCTGCACTGGGCTCTGTGCTGACAGCTCAGAGCCTGGAGCGTGCTTTGGATTCTGTGTCTCCCTCTCTCTCTGCCCCTCCCCTGCTCATGCTCATGCTCTGCCTCTCTCTCTCAAAAATAAATAAACATTATAAAAATTAAAAAAAAAAAAAACATGGGTGAGGGAGGGCAACAGTGATCACCGACAGTCCTTACGGACATTTAACTGGAATTAGAGTTTATGGTTGTTTGAAAAATGAAGATGTTGGGAAAACACTGCAAGTTGAGGCAGGTATTAAAGACTATGTGGAATGAGTGCACAGGAGACAATAACTTTGTGACAACAGGAGACACGCAGAGTAACAGAGTCAAAACCATGTGAGCTGGAGAGAAAGCACGATGGTGGAGGATGTGCCTTACAGAGGAGCACCGTGTCCTCTGGTCCGTCCTGAGGGGTTTGAGATGGCAACTCAATACCAAATTCACATCCCTTATTCACTTTCATGTATTCACTCACCACAAAGGTTATCTGGCAACTTTGTGTCAAATGCTGAGAATACAGTCCTCAACAAGACCAGGGAGATCTCTTCCTCATGAGGCATCACCTAGGTGGGGAGCACCTCTGAAAGGAGCGACTATGCCATCAGTTATAGAGTCCTGTATGACAGACCTGCCTTAGAGAATTCTGGGGTCCAGGAAGGCTTCCTTGCAGAAGTGACCCTTTGGCTGAACTTCGATGATGCTGGAGTAGGTCGTTTGGCTGAACTTTGATGGCGTTGGACTAAGTAAAAAGGAGACTGAAAACTGAACAAGGATATGAAGGCGTATGGGAAGCAGTGAGTGCTCGAACATACCGAGGGTCAGAATATGACCCTCAGGCTAGGTTTAGATTTTAGTCTGTAGCCCTAGATTATTGTGATTCCACTGAAACACTTTAAGTAGACGGTGTTGAGCTGAGTAAGTTCTTTAAATAGATGAACAGTATGAGGAGATTTTGATGTCACTGACTTCAGATCATCAGCGGGGGACAACACCGAGTGTGGACACGAGGTAGCCGTCTGTCTGGCTCCTCGGGATGGAAGCTGGTGGCACCGTAGGCGGAGAACTAGGTAGACAATGGCACCACTGACCAGCAGGGAGGACACTGGAGAAGACACGGCCTGTGGGGAAGCTGCAGGTAATGAGCGTTGAGCGCGATGGGTGCAGGCTCCCGTGAAGGACCCTAGAGAAGCCACTGCACAGGGAGTTGGACACGTGGCCCAGGGCATGACAGGAGGGCCCGTGGGTACTAGATCGGGAAGCACACGTGCACTGCTGGCACCTCTGTCATCCACCTAGAAGACGTGAATGGAGCCACAGAAGTAGACAGGGGCTTCGAAAGAGGGTGGGCTTAGTGAACACGTTCTAGGCTCCACAGTCAAGCCACAAAGCAAACCCACGGTGTGCGTCAAAAAGAGAAATCAGGCGCTAAAAGGGGTAAGGTCACCAGAAGAGACATGCAGGAGAAGCAAACGTTTTGGCACTTTGAAAACTCAATACTTCCTTTAAGGCTCTAACTTCTACTTGTGAGAGTTTGTGTCATTAACAAAACTGCATGGTAAGCTTCTCGATCCTGTGTTATGCGTATACTACACAACATCTCACGTATCTGATGTTTCCATTTTCTCAGGGATGTCCAGATTTCATAGTTGTATCCAGTTTGCAATTTTGTCATACATTCTTTAAACCCAAAACAAATAGTTTTTACTTCTTTTCTTCCACAGTACTTATTCTGGGAGTTACAATAACAGCTTCTGAAAGCTGATTGGGTATTCACAGATTTTAAAGACCACTATGTGAAATAGTAATATAGCACATAAAAACATGGAATAGTTGTTAAGTTAAGCTATATATGTTGATAGACATACATCTGAATTCTTTAAGACATGAATTTATAAGCGGTTGACCATATCATCTACATATTTTAGCATATTATAACGCAAATGTTATTTGGAGATTGCATGAAATCAAAGCTTTGAAATTTTCTACAAATGAATCCCAGTCAACAGGAAGTGAAAAACAGAAAGTGCATATAAAGTATTTTTCATGCGCCTCACACACACAAAATTACTCCGAAACACTAATTTTCATTATAATCATAATCATAATGTTACAATGCATAACACTTCTTGAGAGGTAAACATCTATCATCAATATCTGTGCAAGTGCACACACACATGCTAAGTCCAGATATGTTGGGTAACAACTGACTACTATAGCCTTCCTTAGAATATAATAATATAGGGGCGCCTGGGTAGCTCAGTCGGTTGAGCATCTGACTTCGGCTCAGGTCTTGATTTCATGGCTCTTGGGTTCGAGCCCCACGTCGGCCTCTGTGCTGACAGCTCGGAGCCTGGAGCCTGCTTCCGACTCTGTGTCTCCTCCTCTCTCTGCCCCTCCCCTGCTCATGCTCTGTTTCTCTCTGTCTCTCAATAATAAATAAACATTTAATAAATACATAAATAAAAATAAAATCAGATTTTATTGCACCTTAGTAGGGAAGGCCATAATTAAAGTGGGTGATATATTTACATGTTATGGCTCCATCACAGTAAACATGACCAAACTATGACATAAAAATATGATTATATTATGCAAGGGCTGTGATCTTGTTTGATCAGCATAGGTAGAATAATTATTCCTTTAAAAATAATCTTTCACATTCATAACTATGAACTACTTTCTCACATCACTTGTCTGTATATAACTCTAAATTTTATAAGCCGACATGAACATTTTCAAGGCCATGGGCTTTCTAAAATATTTGGGGAAAATTATTTTACTTAGTTTCGTTTAGAAGTTCTATTTAGTCTATCCCAAAAAGATATTAGACACTCCACTATACTGTACACAGTGTAATAAAATAAAAGTTAATAAGAAGCCAGTTAAACAAGGAGTCTGAGGGGCGCCTGGGTGGCGCGGTCGGTTAAGCGTCCGACTTCAGCCAGGTCACGATCTCGCGGTCCGGGAGTTCGAGCCCCGTGTCGGGCTCTGGGCTGATGGCTCGGAGCCTGGAGCCTGTTTCCGATTCTGTGTCTCCCTCTCTCTCTGCCCCTCCCCCGTTCATGCTCTGTCTCTCTCTGTTCCAAAAACAAATAAACGTTGAAAAAAAAAATTTTAAACAAGGAGTCTGATAGGAAGAAAGGTCAGTAACAAAGCTCTGAGAAAAAATTCACATCAGATTATCCTACATAAAGCTACTTAACACCGCAAGTTCAAAATAGGTCCAAATAACCAAGGCCAAGCAAAACAAAACATTGTTTACATATAAATCCATGAGAAAAAGCTTAAAATCCATAGAACACAAAAAATACATTTAATATACTCTTTCCTTAGTAACCTTGATGCAAACACATGACAGGGTAAAATCAGATAAACTGATTATTTAAGAAGCTGAAGTAAGATGACCAGAGGGAAGTCAAGGCAATCAAGGTATGGGCACATTTAAAGGTCTGTCTCAATTCACATAATAAAAGAAGGATGGATGTCCCAAACAAAAGCTTTCAGGATCCGGGAAGGCAGAAAACCCATCCACACACCCACAGAAGCAACACCACTAAAAGGCAAAGACAGTGCTCTCAGATCTAGAGTCTCCTGCTTTACAGAAATACCTTGAGCATAACTCACCAAGGACTTCCAGGTCATACGAACTAACAAATCCTACTTTACATACATCCTGCTCTTCACTTGGGGGAGAATCCACCATTTCGCAACGTAAATGTGATCTTATGTGACTGTCTCATTGAAATGACGACACCAACTGAGAACAATTCATCCAGACGTTCGTCATCAAAATTAGTCATGTAGGGTGTATACTATATTTTCTTTTTACTATCACGATTTCTCAATATCCCCACATTCAACTTGATGACGACATTGGCAGCAATCTACACTTCATTTTAAGCTTGAAGAAAACTGGGTTCTAAGTTTGTAAGCCAGAGGCAGCAACGAAGCATTATTTATGATCCGTGAGGAACAAATGGGCCTCTGAGTCACAAATCACAGCACTATTGAAACTCCCAGCTGGAAGAAACCTTGGGGATAATCGAATCATTCGATAGATGAGGACAGGACTGTAACTTGAGTTTCTGAATGAAAACTCTGCTACGATATTCCACTGTAACTCATCCCTGGCCGTGGTGCACAACACAGGTTAACACCGGGGACATTTTCGTATTGTGATCGGCCACAGATGTGCCCAAGGGTCTACCTAGTGGACCTCTAACTCCGAGAAATGTTACTTTTAAGAGCCAATAGATAATGCGTTTGATTTTCTCTGGTAGTAAATTAGAGCAACGCCATTTGCTTATAGACAATGTTTCAACAACCACAATATATTTTTGAAAAAATGGGAGCGGACAAAAATATTTTCTTCATGTGGTAGAATCACAAACTGATCTGAAATAAAACACTGCTGAAGCCAAAACTAAATCATTGGTAAATTTTTCCTCCAAGTTCAGCTTACTTTGAGTCCTAAACTTAAAAAGGGATTGCAGAAGTATGGAATGCGGTGCTATGGAATTTATAGACAAAAATACCAGAAAAGCAATGGTTTAAAATCAATTGTTAAATGTGTTTTTCTCCTTTAAATCTTTAAAAAAAAAGTTTCTAAGCTGTGAACATTTCAATTACCATCACACCTATTCTTTTTTTTTATTTATTATCATTATTTTTTTTAATTTTTTTATGTTTTTATTTATTTTTGAAGGAGAGAGACATTGCATGAGTGGGGGAGGGGCAGAGAGAGAGGGAGGGAGACACAGAATCCAAAGCAGACTCCAGACTCTGAGCTGTCAGCACAGAGCCCGACGCGGGGCTCGAAGTCACTGTGAGATCATGACCTGAGCTGAAGCCGGACGCTCAACTGGCTGAGCCACCCAGGTCCCACTACCATCACGCCTATTCTGAAAAGTCTAGCTTCTTACTAAACGATGTGATGAGCTAATTTCTGATGAAACTAGATTTTGGAGCATTTACTTATTTGTTCTGGTTACGTAGCTCTTAAAATGTATTTATTCTTGGGGTGCCTGCGTGGCTCAGTCAGTTGAGTGCCCGAATTCAGCTCAGGTCATGATCTCACAGTTCGTGGGTTCGAGCCCCATGTCGGGTTCTGTGCTGACAGCTCGGAGCCTTACAGCCTGCTTCCGATTCTGTGTCTCCCTTTCTCTCTGCCCCTCCCTTGCTCGTGCTCTGTCTCTCTCTGTCTCTCAAAAATAAATAAACATTTTTTTAAAAATTTAAAATTTATCGGGGCGCCTGGGTGGCGCAGTCAGTTAAGCGTCCGACTTCAGCCAGGTCACGATCTCGCGGTCCGGGAGTTCGAGCCCCGCGTCAGGCTCTGGGCTGATGGCTCGGAGCCTGGAGCCTGCTTCCGATTCTGTGTCTCCCTTTCTCTCTGCCCCTCCCTTGCTCGTGCTCTGTCTCTCTCTGTCTCTCAAAAATAAATAAACATTTTTTTAAAAATTTAAAATTTATTCATTCTCGTAGAAAACTTCAAAATTCAAAAGCAAACATGATATAGAATAGTAGAAAATAAATCTTCCTTTAATTCAGACCCCAAACTATTTAATTCTCCCCCTGAGGAAAAAAAAGCTGATTTTAGTTTCTTGATTCTCCTCCTAAAAGTAAATTAAGCATTTATATGCATATACATTCATTTATTTCACACAATCATGGCAACCTAAATTCTCCTTTTACCCTCTGATATATGTTTTATGGCAACAGACACTAAGTTTCTTTCTCAAACTGTAACCAAATCTGTATGTGCAAGTTAATACAATGTACAATTTGGACACAAATCAGAAACACTGTCCACCATACAGAAGCTGATACAACGTCATGTCTTAGTTTCTTCCTCTTTATTTCAAAAAATTATTATCAATACACTACTTTGATACTGGAAGTCTGTCCTCATATATTTTTTCTGATATTAAAATAAAATGCTGCCCTTTGGACAGAAATCATTAAATTTCTAAGGTTTCAGCTACGTTCCACAGAATGTCTCCACCCCAAGTGAGGATTTGGCGAGGCCTTGCAAGACAGTTCTGATCATCTTTACCTGGCCAATAAACAGAGTCGGTATATCCCTGTCCCCGCAGTGCCAAGGTTCTCACAAAGCCACCTTTGTTACCCGGCCCAAATCAAATGTACCTCAGAGTTATGCAGTTGCTACTTTCCTGCTCATGAGGATAATATAGGGCCTTTGAAACACTGATACTATTAACATCTAGAGACTGACTACAAAATGTTTATCCAGCTACTCAAGGGAAAAACAGAGGTCAGATAAATGCCACCCGCACCTTCTCACGGTGATGGAAATCCCTGAACACCGGGCATTCTCGGGGGATGTGGACACAGCTTAGGACACTGACTCTTGGACAGTGCACGGACGGACACGTAATTGCAGAATCCTTTCTGAGGGGTGGGGGGAACATTTCCATAAGAGATAAAAAGTATTTTCGGTAATGTGCTGAAGAAGCTTCAAGAAGATGCGATCAGAAAGGGTACTGGAAGTGAAGATTACTCAGGGCTGGTCCATTTTCCTAGATCGGAAAGTCAAGGTTTCTTTCCCAAGCGGCATTTACCAGAAAACTGACTAATGGAACTTTAAGGGATGGTTCATTATAAAAAGTTTGAGGACAACTAGTTACACAATGATAAACTGGCTTCTTTCTTTAAATGTTTCTAAGATAATTTAATCAGCTACAGTAACCTTCTATGATGGGGGCATAATACTTAGAATTTCTAAGTTCATCTGTCTGAAGAATCAATTTGTTACTCCAGGATACGCTGTGGGGTTAGTGCCCCTAGAATACATCTCATGAAATGTGGCTCCCGGCACTTTGGAGCCTGGACTGCACCTACAGGATCCTTCTTCAGGCGACTAACGCCTCTCGGCCTACGTGCTTCCGCTTTGGTTTTTAGCAGACCATCCATCAGGTCGACCAACACATATGTGAGAATCCATTCAGTGCACTGACCAGGGGGAGTCCCCGGGTTATCCTTCCTCAGCTACCACAGACAGCCTCTACCCTGACAGCTTCTGTAAACACGACTGGCAGTTGCAAGAAGGAAGCAGATTTAGTCTAAAGACTGTTTTCTAACCACGGGGGTCCAGTCCAAGCCGCTGGCAGAATTAGTGAATCCTAGTCTTTCAGACTTTCAGTTCAGCGTTTTAATCATCCTCAGTCACTTGCTTTTCCAGTGTGGAGAGAACAGAGCGAGAAGTAATTAAATAACATTTCTTCCTTCTCTACAGGAAACCAAGATGACAATGGCAATTTGTTAACTTCTGGAAATAAGGGAGCAATTAAGGGAGAAGTAAATCTTTGAGGGTTTTCCTAAATCTCGAACTCCTTTTGCAGCAGCTTATTACCAAAGTGTCACTGTGCACACTGCCTTTATTTGGAACAGTGTGTTAACACATATGTGATACTTAGTATGTCTGGGGATTAATCAATTAATTGATTAATTACCGGCAGATATGATTTCACTCATATGTGGAATTTAAGAAACAAAACAGATGAGCATATGGGAGGAGAAAAAGAGAGAGAGAGACAGAGAGACAAACCAGAAGAGACTCTTAATGATAGAGAACAAACTGAGGGTTGATGGAGGGAGCTGAGTGGGGGATGGGCTAGATGGGTGATAGGCATTAAGGACAGTACTTGTTGGGATGAGCACTGGGTGTTCCATGGAAGTGATGAGTCACTGGGTTCTACTCCTGAAACCAATATTGCGCTGATGTTAACTGACTGGAACTTAAATAAAAATGTGAAAAGGAAAAAGAATTATTATTGGCAAAAAGAATAGTAAGGAGCAAGTCTTCACAGTAGAGCATATTTCAAGACATGATTGATACCGTTATTTGTGGAAACTTAGAGAAGCCGACAATCTACCTCCCGTAAAAATGTTCTAAGAAACAAATGAAACAAATACATAAGAAAGGGCTAATTTTGCTACAGCTAGTCTCTAACTCAGTGATGTAACTATATGCAGACTGTGCTTCTGTTTTATTTGTGACATCAAAACCTGACCCTCGAACTTGATTCTGTGAACAAAAAGTTAAACTTCTCTGCTTGAAACGTGACCTTGGTCACCCATCCAGTGTCCTCTTGAAACGTGACCTTGGTCATCCATCCAGTGTCCTCTTGAAACGTGACCTTGGTCATCCATCCAGTCTCCTCTAGTGTTGCTCATGCCTTGTTTTGCTTATACAACTTGGCTTTGCATGAAAGCTCATTGTTAGAATATCAGATCAAAGATAATTTAAAAAATAAAATAAACAAGTATCAGGAGTTTTGGGTAATAAACACACACAATTACATCCCAATTTATAAGAAGGAAAGACTGTTGGGGAAAAGCAAATGAGTTGTTTAATATTGGATCTTTGCATCTGATGGGATTTAATGGTGATAAGCATTCTCTATTACTGAATATATTAGAACAATTTAGAGATGCAGGAAGAGTAATAGTTATAAATCTTGGTATTTTTGACATCTCTATAGCAATATGCTTTTTGTATTTGCTCAAGCAGAGAAGACATTTAGACACTAATTATTACTCTATCTTGGTCCAAGACATGATTATTTTTGAGAATGCTTTATGTACAGGGATTCCCACTGAGAAGCTATCTTTTGAAGCCTACTCCCCATCTTCTACCCCAAATCCATTTTTAAAAAAGTGTGCCAAACACTGAACTATTTTCATGTTCTCATCTCAGATGTAAAATTTTATCTTATATCCATTAAAGCAAGGATTCTTAAAGGGCTGGTCTGGAGAGCGCTGGCATTCCTTGCCATCCTTTGGAGGGGACTTCAAGGGCAAAATAATTCCACAATATTAATAAGATGATATTTATTTTTCCCACATCCATTTGTTAAAGAGCATAGGGTGACACTTTCCTAAAGATCCACGATGTGTGATCATTTTGTGTAATGAAATATTTCAGTAAATGAAAGAACTCAGTGACTAATATTTTCCAAATGACTGATGCATGATGTTACAAAATCATGCAGGATAAAAAAATCCAATCAGATTACAAGATTGGCAACTGCATTTTAACAAAGTGCAATGTAAAATGTTTTTTGTTTGTTTGTTTTAATATGGTTACATATTTCCCATTGCAGTTACGTTTAAGAAGCTGCCACTTGATAAATTTTGGTGCAGTATGTAAAAATAATATTCTCTATTATCCAGAAAGGCTACTAAATATCCCTTTGTCTTCCAAGGGCAATCTATGGGTGGCAAAATTTAGCTCATGTATTTCCAGAAAAAGACTGGAAATATTGTAAAAGACTGCAGAAGCAGACATGATAATCTGGCTAAAGTAATCATATCTTATTGAAGTATTTTACTTATATTAATAAATAACAGGTTTAGTAGAAGCAGACATGATAATCTGGCTACGGTAATCATATCTTATTGAAGTATTTTACTTATATTAATAAATAACAGGTTTAGTATTATTATATTTAAGTTAATTATCATATTATTGTAAAGTGTCACAATTAACATTTTTAATGTAGTTATCACTATGTTTAGCCCACATAAATAAAAGTTCCACGGGAGTCCCAATAACTTGTAGGAATGAAAAAGAGGTCCTGAGGCTGAAAAGTTTAAGCTACTACTTAAAAGAAACATAACTGTTATGAGAATCAAAGAATTTCATATGTATATATCAGCCTCATTATGTGGCTATTTCTCTTTTACTTAAAAGAGAATTGCCCAAAAGTTTGTGAATTAGTATTTTTTATGTGGTTGGGTCTGTCTCTCAAAAAGATCTTCAAAAATATACCTATATTCCTTATTTGCTTATATTGTAGAAATTCAGATTTGTAAACCATTAAGCCACATTCAATTTCAATTTTTTTTTGAGAGACAGAGAGAATGCGCTGGGGAGGGGCAGAGGGGGAGAGAGAGGGACAGAGGGGAAGACAGGGAGAGAGAATCCCAAGCAGGCTCCGCACTCAGCACAGAGCCTGACACGGGGCTCAATCACAGGATCGTGGGATCATGACCTGAGCCAAAATCAAGAGTCGGGTGCTTAACAAACGGAGCCATCCAGGTGTCCCTCAATTTCAAATTTCACACAGATTTTTATCTCCCTGAGAAGTACGCTTTTTGCCCTTATACATCTGGATAATTATTTACTCTCCATACTAACTGGTTTCTGCAGGCCTCACTCTATGCACATTTCTTCAAACCCTCACCAGTCAAGACCTAAAGAACATGGTGGCAGGTCAAAAAAGTCAGAAACACAACCCACATGTCTGCAAATCATAGAGTTGTTAACTTTTTTACCACTCACCTCTTCTCTATAAATTTTAGAACCTACTGGAGAGAAGCAGCATCAGAGGTAGTAAGTTCTTTTATAGGAATATTTGACGAAATGTCTAGGGATTCATATTTGATATTTAGTGCTTTGTGACTGCAATTTAAGCCAAAATTTAATATAATCTGCTAGATCACCATTCAGGAGAATAATGACTTTAGATTTTGTGTGTGTGTGAATTTGATCACATGGACTGTGTATTTCAATAATTGCCCCCTTGTAATCTTAGGTCAGGTAATGGAGGCCTTATAGAGATTGCTACCAACTATAAATACTCCAGTTTAAAGCGACACTAAAAAGTTGATGGTTGTTCAATGAATATAGATGCACAAATCTGTGAAGGCAAATTAAACTTCTAAAGAAATATTACACGAATAAAAGCTAAATTAACTAGCTAAGGAACTACTGAGAGTTCTTGAAGGATACAAAGGATATAAATAAAAAGGCTGAATAAAAGTAGCTTAACATGATTTTAGAGGAAAGAAAGAGGTGAAAAATTCATGAAAATTGGACAAATTTAATAGCCAGAAGCAAGCTCCTTCAAGTAATATTACACTTGTGAATTGGTCAGATGCAAACCTTGTAATTGTGGCTTGTTTTATCTCCAGGAGAAGCCAGGATACAAGTTAACAAAATGTTAAAGTTTTGAGCATTGACTCTTACTAGTATTCATTATCTTAGGATCCAAAACACTTGTGCTATATTTGACTGGGAGACTACCAGATACATGAGAAAAATCAGATTTGGACCACAAATTTCAGTGTCAGCCATTGAATGAGATGCTCTTAAGTCTCCTTAAAATTATGCCCACCTAGGAAAACTTTTATTAAGTGAGAAATAGATTGGTGGAAGAAATGAACGACCAAAAAAGGGCCAAATAAACAGAACAGAAATGATCGTTATGTGAGAGCGATAATGATGAAATTTTTTTAAGCCAAAGTTTCATGGTTCTGTACCAAATTGACAGAGATTTATTTGTGGAATTGATTTACCCACAAAACCCCTGCTTTACTATTATCAGTATTACAATACATAATAAATTTAATAAATCTTTGAAGATTTCCTAAATATCCTTTTGTGTAAATATGGTGTATCCAAAATACATAAAGATATCTTAAAAATTGACGGTAAAAATCAAAGTGAGCCAAAACCACGAGCAGGTGTTTCACCAGGAAGGACACATACGTGAGAAGAGGTCAATGCTGCTGGCCATTAGGGAAGGAAGAGTCACCGCCCATCTACTAGAGGTGTCACTGCCCATCCACTAGAAGGGCTGCAAGTAATGGAATAACAGCGACCCCTGCAAAGCCGAGGAGGCAGAGGAACATGTCCCTCACACACTGCCCGCGGCTGTGTCCCTCTGGAAAACACACTGGCAACATCTACCAAAGCAGACGTGTAACCGCCACGTCACCCAGGAACTGCGCTCTCCCACAATCTCTCCCATACAGTGAAGACTTACGTTCACACAAACACCTGCACACAGGTGTTCACGGAAGCTTTCCCCGCAACATTCAAAATGGATCACCACCCGGGTGCCCTCCCACAGGCGAATGGTTACATGAGCCGGGGCGAAGCCACACGGTGGAGTCTATCCCACAACAGAGAAGAACAGACCACTGATACCGGGAAAGACACCCCCCTTGACCAAACTGTAGACCCCCAAATTGTTTTCGCAATCTGCCTTCCACCACATCTATTTATCCCAAAGTTAATTTCTGAGCTTATTATATCTTATGTATATTTTATTTACTCTTTGATAGAGATAAGTAAGATCTGCTCTCAGACCTGGAAGAGTGTATACATTTATACTATTTTCAATAGAAGGTGCTACTGTTAAGAAAGATAATTTAACAAAAGTCTTCTTGGAATTGTACATTTGACTCTATTGTAAAATGCTTATTCCTAAATATTTTATTCTTTTTGATGCTATCATAGATGAGACTGTGCCCCTAATTTCCTTTTCCAATTGTTCGTTGTTGGTGTATAGAAATGCAACTGATTTGTGTATGTTGACTTGTATTCTGTATCTTGACTGAATTTATGTGTCTTACTTCTAACTGGTTTTTTTTGGGGGGGCGGTTCTAGAATTTTCTACATATAGGATATGCCATCTGCTAAGAGAGGCCATTTTTCTCCTTCCTGATTTGGATTCATTTTATCCCTGTTTTCTTGCCTCACTGTTCTGGCGAGGCCGTCCGGTACTACACTGACCAGAGGTAATGAGAGGGGTTATCCTCGTCTTGTTCTTCATACTAGAGGAAAAACTTAAAGTGTTTACCATCAAATAGAATGGTAATTGTGGGCTTGTCACAAACAGCCTTTATTATTTTGCAGTACATTCCTTCTATACCCAGTTTGTAGACCGTTCTTCTCTCCTAAGTCAAATGCCTTTCCTACATCTATTGAGATGATCACATGAAGTTGATCCTTTACGCTGTTTACTGTGGTCCATCACACTGATTTGGAGATGTTAAAATGTCCTTGCATCCCAGGGACAACTTTCAGTCAGTTGTGGTGTTAGGATCCCGTCAAGGTACTGTTAAATTCAGTTTGTTAATATTTTACTGAGGATTTTTGCATCTACGTTCATCAGGAATGTTGGAATGTACTTTTCTTCTCTTGAAGTATTTTTCTAGTTCGGCATCAGGACAATGCTGGTCACGTAACAAGAGTTTGGAAGTGCTCCTTTCTTTTCAATTCTTGGAAGTGTTTATTGAAAAACTGGATATCCATATGCAAAAAAAAAAAATGAAGAAAGAAATTGGACACTTGCCTTAGAACATGCACAAAAATCAACGCAAAATGGATTTAGGTCTTAAATATGACTCCAAACCATAAAACTCCTGGACGAAAACATAGGGGGGAATTTCTTGATATTGATCTTGGCAACTATTTCTTGGTTATGACACCAAAAGCATAGGCAACAAAAGCAATAGACAGGTGGGATTACATCGAACTGTGAAGTTTCTGCCCAGCAGAGGAAGCAGTCAACAGAATGAAAAATCAACCTATGAAATGGAGGAAAATATATGCAAATCATATCCCTGATGAGGGGTTAATTTCCAAAACATATAAAAAATTCCTACAACTCAACAGTAAAACAAACAAACAAAACAACACAAATAACTTCATTACAAAAATGTGCAAAAGACTTAGACATTTCTACAAATAAAATATACAAATGGCCAACAGGTATATTAAAAGACACTCAACATCAGTAATTATCAGGAAAATGTAAATCAAAAACCACAATGAGATAACACCTCACACCTGTTAGGATGACTGTTGTATATTTAAAAAATGTGTTAATGAGGATAGGGAGGGGAGAAGTTGGAACCATTGTACATTGTTACTGGGAATGCAAAATGGTATAGTGGTTATTGAAAAGAGTATGGAGGTTCTCCAAAAATTAAAAATAGAAGTGGTATATGATTCATTAATTCTACCTTTGGGAATATATGCAACATAATGAAAATCAGGATCTTGAAGAGATATCTGTTCCCATGTTCACTGCAGCAATGTTTGCAATAGCCAAGATGTATAAACTTATATACAGTGATCATCTGTTACACTTTTAACACTTTGGATATTGGAATTATACGTATAAACAATTTCCACCTTATTGTAGGGTGGTGAGCTGCATGCGTATCTTCTAATACCTCACCAATCAATGGAGCTGTTGGAGTCACTGACCATGGCTTAACTATTATTCCTAAAGCAGCCGTATGCCTGGCTCATAGTGGAGACTCTGGAAAGGCTGGTGGAGTAGTTTCTCATTAACATCACTTTTAATATTACAAAATAAATGTAAACACCCATTAAGGCCAGGAGTTGAGTTCCACTGAACAACTTTTGTCATACCTTTGAGACGGTATCTTTAAACAAATTAAACTCAAAATTCATATTTAGTTACAGATCTCCTCTAAGTACTTATGAAATGCCTCCACCTTTGCTGGATCGTGCACATTAACTCCTGCCGCCACATGGTTTTAACATATTTTTAAATGTTTGGTCTAGATTTGGAGTAGCTGGCACCCAAGAGAAGAATAGTGTAATGCAGGACTCTGAAAACTATAGTAGGCTGATTTTGGAGAAATATTTAGAATGAAATGGAAAGACAGAGGCAACAGAAAGACACATTTGATTTTGGTATTGTGAGTTTAAACAACAGAAACAAAATTAGAACGCGGATGGATATTGTACATATCTCAGAATTCTGATAGACAAATCACTTGTACGGAAACATTTGAACTAGAAACCTTGCAACCAATTACCGTAGCTACTAACACTATGTAAAGGTGTGTTTCCCTTCCTAGAAATCTTACTATCATTCTAATTTTCATATTAGAAAAAAGCCACTGGGTAGATAAATGATGGTACATGTATTGAAGGGAAGCTTACATATATTAAAATGAAATTTCTCACTTCTTGTATTAAAACCATGTTATCAAAACACACATTGTAACATCACTCGAGTTAAATATTTTGATTCCTAAAACACTGCCTTTAGTTTCTATACATTTCCTTTTCTAAGTTGTCTTTTTATTTACGGGGGTTATTAGGCAATGTCAAAACCTATCCAAGTTTCTGAAACCCCCCAAAACCCAAACTTCGCAATCTGGTGATTAATATAATTTTTATTGAAATGAAATACATTCAGAAATATAGCAGGTTCTTTTAAAGGCCTTTCATAGGATGGGATCCAAGTAACTCCTAAATCTGTCTTTATAATTTCACTGTTCATCACCTCAGGAATAAGGTGGAATCAATACTGCGCGGCAGCGAGCAGCACAGGGAACCAGGCAAGAAAACAGGAGCTGAGACCTTCGCACTCGTGTGATTGACAGCACAACAGCTAATCATCCTGACAAGACTCTGCGTCACGAAAATGAGTCGTTAGATTGGCAGCTGTCAGGACCGGTAAATGTGCATTTTAAATACACAGTCAACCTAATTTCGTGTGCAATTCGTTTAAAATTATTCCCTACATTTTTATGTACTCAGTGTCCTTCAATACTACGGGGTGATAATAAATGCTTCTGAGCTGGAATATGTTTGCGCTACTCATAGGCAAGACCATGGCGGTTCTCTAACAAATTAGCTGCTTCATCTTCCTACGCATTGACTTCTACAAGATAATATAATTATAATCTAGTCATTTAGTGCTCTCAAAATCAGCATTATTAGGAAATTTAAGACACATTTATCTGTGTGTTTCCAATGTCTAGGAAACAGGATGTGCTCAATAAATCTTTGTGGATTTCATGGATGACAAACCTCAAAATAATCACTAGCGCCTTTAACCAAATACTTCCGCAGCCGTTTATCTCCACCTGGTATATACAGTGTGACTGGCCTTGGAATACGATAATTAACATTTACCTTTGCTTCCTTAATATCCAGCAAGGTCCCCTGTCAATATTTTCTCCTTAGCATGGCACCTTATTGTGGGGCTCTCTCTAAAATACAAAATCGCTCTTACACAGAAGTACTCTCCATTTAGCAGTGTTTTTCCATCTTGTCCTGAAACCTATCTTTCCACCACTCTGTTAATATTGATTCAGGGTCTTTGACAGACCAAGACACTCAACCAACATAATCACGTTTGTAATCTATACTCCTGATTGTGTCATTAAGACCTGTCACTAGGGCGTTTCAAACTTACAATTTTCTAATTAAAGAGATTCATATAGTATACTCGTAGAATTAAAAACAAAGGACTATGAACTTCTCAAATTAGGTGTTAGGCGACAGAAGTCATCTAATTCAAAGGCACTGGGTATTGCTAAAAATCTTCAGTAGTGATTCCTAGGCTGTATTTCCATAGGCAGCGTCAGGGGGTAGCAGGACACATTTTTCACAATCGTCTGTACATTATCTCTCTAGTTTTATTTTATACAAAAAAGAAGGCTATCCCCTCACCCACAAGCACCATTTAGACTACTATATGTATTTTCATATGTATATATGGTTTGGTCTTGATTTATTTTCACTTTGGTGGCGTCAAAGTGTGGTTGAGCTAGACGGCAACTTTTTTTAAGTTACAAATTGCAGCATCAGGCAATCGGAGACGGGATGGATGGATTTTAAAGATGGCATCTGTGTGTGGTGTACAGGTGTATGAGCTTTCTAGGGCTGAGATCACAAAGCGCACAGACCGGGCGTTGAAGACCCACCTGGCTTCCCTACAGCTCTGGGGTCTAGAGTCCGCGATCAGATGTGGGGGCCGGCTCCTTCTGGGATCTGTGGTGGACTAGCTTCCGGTGCCCTGTTGACAGTCTTTGGCGTTCCTTGTCTCGTAGACGAGGCACCACACAGATCTCTGCCTTGACCTACACATGGCATCTTCCCGTGTATGGGTCTGGTTCCCCTTTGTGTGAGAACACCAGGCATTTGAGTCAGGAGCCTTGCCCACACCAGGAAGACCTCATCTGAACCAACTGCATCTGCAACAATCCTATTTCCAAATAAGGTCTGAGGTACTGGGGATCAGGGTGAATGTGAATTTTTGAAGGATACGATTCATTTGTTAACAACATAAAATTCTGGACATATCTGCATGTGGTCTGCTTTATTTATTTAAATCCAATTTATTAAGAGAAAGAGGAGACGACAGCAGAAAAATCTGGCTTTGACATATGACTTGAATTCAGCGCTTTGTCACTCTAACAATCCTGTCTTCAAGTAGTGTGAATGTATTTTTGAAATTGCAGCCTTCCATGGGGGAAAATAACAAATAGAACGTTTGATATTCGAATAATAGATGTTTTTCTCTTCCGACAAGGAGATAGACAATTTTCTCTTTAGGCAAGCAAAACACTCTTCTGAGTGCTTAACACACAGGAGTTCACAGCGTATTTTTGAGGATGGAGGAGAAAGAAAACATTGACACTGGTCTCAATGGGCAGCTCACTGGAGTGCTTCAGCTATTTTATTAAATGACAATTTACTCACAAATCCAGGTAAGAGATGTAGTGACAAATTTTACCTCGATAGATGCATTTGGGTTTTATCCTTTCTTTTTAGGATCACATCTGCTGAGAGTGATCTTGCAAGGTCTGCTGTTCTGCGGTGACTGAAACATGTGACTAAGGGCTCCTCACTAGCAAGGTTCATCTTATCCAACTGTAACCCCTAGGCTTTTTTTAATAATCACAGACCCTAAAAGAGTTCTGGGAGTACAGTATTCGTAAGTAAAGGGATCTGGGTTTTTGTTCATTGACGGACGTTAATGTCTCTTGTGGATTTATTTATATGACTGGTAACTGTGAATGATTCAACTCTAAAACTGTCAAAAAGTATTACTGAGTATTTCAAAGCATGTCTTCCTTTTAAAGCAGGTTCCTCGACACAGTCACCATGAAGATTAAAAAGCAGCCAACTGGTCACTTCCCTGTGACTTCAAGGGACTCTGAGCAGGTGAAGTCACCTTTATTAAAATTTATTAAAATGAGCATGTCCCATGATTTTTCAACTCTTTCAATCCAAGCCACCTTGCTCCCTTATGTGTTTGTGATATATAATGAGATTGTATCTGTCTGTTTTATTACAAAGAGTGTGGCTCCATGTTTCTGATGCTTGATTGTCAGCATCGTTTCAACCTAAGCCTTCTTCACCTTCTTCCCCAGAGCTGGGGAAGCGGATAAAAGGCCCCCTGATTTGGCCCTGGCAGAACTGGAGACCATGTGCCAGGAAACCAGCCCTATTCTCCCAGCCGGCCCACGGACACAGAAATACGACGACAAAACAAAACCCAAGCGGCTTTCTTTCCTGGTTCTTTTAAGCTACTGCAGGCCATTCTGGACCAGACTGAGAGCCCCGCTATACTCTGCTGTGTGTGTGTGTGTGTGTGTGTGTGTGTGTCCATCACTAATGACGTCAGAACCAAATACTGAGTGGGAATCCACCTTGCCTTTGCAGCTATTAACAGTTTTGCTTTGTAGGGCTATGTTCTCTACATGATCAGACATCTACAGATGAATAACTATGCATTTTTGTCTTTGCCTTAAATCATGATACTCTAATAAAAAATAATCAACACAATGTTTTGAATCAATACAGCAAAATGTTGGAAGGAAGGATACTTTTCCCTACGATGAATGAGATATTGTATGTTTCCTTTGGTTTAATTTTCAGCTTTGTGGTGGCCTGAATCTCATCCAAGTTTCCTTTGTAGTTGATCTTTGGAAAATTAATCACTTTAAGCTAGCCAAATATATTTAATTCAATTCCAGGCAAGGAAGAAGTAAACAACATGTTTCTTTGCCCTGACAATTTTCCATTAAGTAGTATCCTGGGGCTGTGGGGTCGTACCGTCCCCAACAGTCTGTACACAGCTTTGCCCAACTACATGTTCATTGATGTCATGTGGGAGGTAGCTAGTTTTCAGCCGTACCGGAGCATTTGCATCATGAAATCAAATTCTCCAAAGCAGGGCATTTTTCCCTTTTAAAAGGGGAAATAAAGGCAGATGATTCGGTACTGGGTCTCAATAGCAGTGTGTGTCTAACAGCCAGTAGTTGAACAGCATCAGCCATTTTTAACCTACTAAGTTAAAATTCTGTCACAAATCTAGGTAAGATAAGAAACACATGGATAAGTTTACTTTCAATGTACGCATTTGGTTTTTATCCTCATGGTGTTAGCATTAAACTCCACTGATGCACAAGCAGAAAAAAACAGAACAGGCAGGAGGTACATTAGAACCAAATGTTATCTTCCTTACCTCAAATCGGCTTACTTGAGGTTATTGGCCAGGGAACAGTTTTTTTGGTTTGGTTTTGTTTTCTGGGTTTTTATTGAAACATGTCATCTCTCTAAAAAAGATGAGCAGGTTGAGAGCTACGTAGCAATTACTCATGGCTACTCAATAGACCAAAACTATTTACCAATGTGTGGGGCCCATGTCGGAAACATAAATCCTAATATCTGGGAACAGAGCCCCAAGAGATTCTATACTAGAAATGAATTCTGAACTCAAAAGATTTGTTTTTCCTATTAGCAATATGACTAACCTTCATTTCTTACAACTCAACTCAAATTTTTAAATATCTCTCATTAAGAATATCCTCCTCTGGTGATCCCAGTCAAAATAACATCAGCATTCTTCACAGACCTAAAACAAACAAACTTAAAATCTGTATGGAACCAAAAGAGACCCCCCAATACCCAAAACAATCCTGAGAAAGAAAACCAAAGCTAGAGGCATCACAATCCCAGACTTCAAGCTATATTACAAAGCTGTCAGCATCAAGACAGTATGGTACTGGCACAAAAACAAACACATATATCTGTGAAACAGAACAGAGAAACCAGAAATGGACCCACAAATGTATGACCAACTAATCTTCAAAAAACAGGAAAGAATATCCAATGGAATAAAAACAGTCTCTTGAGAAATCAGTGTTGGGAAAACTGGACAGCGACATGCAGAAGAATGAACCTGGACCACTTTTTTACAACCGACACAAAAATAAACTAAAAATGGATGAAAGACCTAAAGTTGAGACAGGAAACCATCGGAATCTTAGAGGAGAACATAGGCAACAATTTTTTTTTTTTTTTACCTCGGCCACAGCAACTTCTTACTTGACACGTCTCCGGAGGCAAGGGAAACAAAAGCAAAAATGAACTACTGGGACCTCATCAAGATAAAAGCTTGTGCACAGTGAAGGAAACAATCAGCAAAACTAAAAGGCAACCAACGGAATGGGAGAAGATATTTGCAAACGACATATCAGATAAAGGGTTAGTATCCAAAATCTACAAAGAACTTGTCAAACTCAACACCCAAAAAACAAATAATCCAGTGAAGACATGGGCAAAAGACATGAATAGACACTTCTCCAAAGAAGACGTCCAGATGGCAAACAGACACATGAAAAGATGCTCAGCATCACTCATCATCAGGGAAATACAAATCAAAACCATGATGAAATACCACCTCACACCTGTCAAATGACTAAAATTAACAACTCAGGCAACAACAGAGGCTGGCGAGAATGCAGAGATAAGGGAACCCTTTTGCACTGCTGGTGGGAATGCAAACTAGTGCAACTGCTCTGGAAAACAGTATGGAGGTTCCTCAAAAAATTACAAATAGAACTACCCTACGACCCAGCAATTGCACTACTAGGTATTTTTCCAAAGGATACAGGAGTGCTGTTTTGAAGGGGCACATGCACCCCAATGTTAGCACTATCAACAACAGCCAAAGTATGGAAAGAGCCCAGATGTCCATCGACTGATGAATGGATAAATAAGATGTGGCTGATATATGCAATGGAATACTATTCAGTGATCAAAAAGAATGAAATCTTGCTATTTGTAACAACATGGATAGAACTAGAAGGTATTATGCTAAGTGAAATAAGTCAGTCAGAGAAGGACAAATATCATATGACTTGACTCCTATGTGGAATTTAAGATATAAAACAGAGGAACATAGGGGAAGGCAGGCAAAAATAAAATAAAAACAGAGAGGGAGACAAGCCAGAAGAGACTCTTAAATACAGAGAACAAACTGAAGATTGCTGGAGGGGAGGTGGTGGGGGGATGGGTTAAATGAGTGAGGGGCATTAGGAGGGCACCTTTGGGATGAGCACTGGATGTTATATGTAAGTGATGAATCACTACATTCTATTCCTGAAGTCATTATTACACTATATGTTAATAACCTGGATTTAAATTTAAAGAAATAAAAATAAAATAATTAAAATGAAAGTAGGAAAAAAAAAAGAAGATTGTCCTCTGGGGGCACCTGGGTGGCTCAGTTGGTTATGCATCTGTCAGTTGAGTTTGGCTCAGGTCATGATCTCAGGGTTTGTGGGATCAAGACCCTTGTTGGGCTCTGTGCTGACAATGCAGAACCTGCTTGGGACTCTCAATTTCCCTCTCTCTCTGCCCCTCCCCAGCTCATGATCTTCCCCCCCTCAAAAAAATATATATTTATATTTTTATATATTTATTATATATATATTTTATGTACAAAAATATAAAATATATATTTAGTTTATATTTTATATATTTATGTGTGTGTATATATATATATATATATATATAAACATATATATATAAACTTAATAAAAGGTCCTCCTCTGGTAAGAAAGGACAGACACACCTATGGTAGTGATTAACGTCACTGAAATCTATAGAATTATTCTGGCCAGTAATTGAGTAACAGATGTTATACCCAGATTGCCAGATCATTCTCACATCCATGTAAATGAGAAACTACTAACACAAAGCATTATTTTGTAAAATATGACATCACTTGATTGATCTTATGTATGTTAATTAATAGAGTAAGTGATAGCAGTTCATAAAATGTTTATAGTGAGCTCTGTGTAAGAGACCCCTTAAAGTGATGAGCATCAGGACAGAAAGAAATGGTTACATCTGGAAAGGAAAACTAACAGGAAAATTATTGGAGATGGTGAATATTAAGAAGGCAATAAGCACATACTATTTTTGATAAAATTAAAGTCCTACGCTATTGCAGTTGGAACTTTAGCAAGGGTATATAATAAAATTTAATGAATGATGAAATATCTAGAAGAGCGTGAATAACAGTTGTGGGTAGCTATTTCTAATTTTCAAATTTATCCTACAGCAGTTTGATGAAGGGAGAACTCACAGAGCGGCTACTATACGCTTCAAGGACTGTGAGACACATAGCACATCTCAACCGGACACGGCAGCTCTTCCGTTCTCTGCGATCAGGAAACAGTCTTAGACGGGCTACCGCGGCTGCTCATGTTGACCCAGCCAGGGAAAGGCAGAACTGGATTTGAACTGAAATCTACCAACGGCAACATCTCTGGCACTGTTTCTGCAGCTGAGTCCTCGATGAAATTAGCGCGCGGCCCCTGCCCTGCTCGGTGATTAGGGGCGGCCACGCTCAGAGGCCCCATCAGGTCCAACTTCCTGCAGAACGTTCACTTGTGCATTCCGTCACCAAGTATTCTCTGAGCGACTTCTGTAATCGATGCTGCCGATTCAAAGCCGAATAAAACAGAAGAGTTGCTCTCTTCATTGAAGTAGGAGATCAGTATTTTAGTGAAGCTAGTTTCCTAGTATCTTAAGGCAAAATTCAAAAAAAGAGTTCCGATCTTAAAAGTTGCAGCCCATGTGGGTTTGCTGAGGCAGCTTCATGTGTCCATAGATGCCTCCCCCTCTGTTGGGCCGCTCTGCTGGCGAAGAGAACAGCCGGATGTTGTCGCTCATGACGGGTCGACACAAAAATGAAGGAGGCGTAGGTGGGACTGGAGAATTCCAGGACTCTGCCAGCAGGTGAAGCGTCCCTGATGTGAACGCCCTCCCGGCACCCGTCACCGCTGCTGTCCCCGTTAGCAGAATTCCAGTTCACTGTCCCGGTCATTACTCAACTTGTTTGCTCACGATTAATCTCCCGAGGCTTCAGGAAAATGGAACTAACCACCATCTTGGAAAGTTGACATTTCTTTAGGGTTTCTCGGGACATTAATTTATCAATTCCTAAGCCTCTCCTTTCTCTGTCACGAGCCAAATGAATCCCGATCAAGGTAGATTTTCAAAAACTAAAAACACAATTCCCACTTACATGTAGAAAACACAAATGTCACATATTTATGATGTCATTAATGACAGAAACAGGAAGATGGTAAAGACCTGTCTAATCACATTTGAGGAACTCAGTATTTATAGGCATTTGAAATATATATATTAGAGTAAGATCCCCAGGTTACAAACAGAACTGGATAGTGAACTACAGGGAGCCCAAATCATAACCTTCGGGATCAACTTTTCTACCAGAGGGAGATCTACAAGCTAACATCTAACGTTATAATTTCTAGGGCATGATCATTTAGCAGAAAACAAAGTGAAAGCCAATAAATTACCCCAAAGAATTAAATAATATTTAGGTAGGCCTATTAAAAAATATGCCCCAAGGGGACAATGAAAGAACATGTGCTTTCTTTGGTCTTATTTCCAAAATTTAGACAATTTTCCTTAATACTTCACATCAAGGTAGTGTCTATCCCTGCTTTATTCAGGAACACCCCCCAATATTATGAACTGTCATCTTTAAAAGCAGTGACGTTAAAACTCCCCAGACCACCCACTGTTTATCAGGTGGATTGTGCAGAAGAGTCTCAGTGCATAAATCAGATATTTGGAATTACAACATTGTCCTTCGATTTGCAACATTATGCCCTCCTATAGCGTTAGATAAATGGAAAACACCTGAATTCATCTACATGTCCTAGGTGTAAAAAATGTATGCTAAAAACAGCTACACCCCATTTCAATTGATTGCTCTTTATCACCAA
Source organism: Lynx rufus (assembly GCF_022079265.1). Lineage (NCBI taxonomy): Eukaryota > Metazoa > Chordata > Mammalia > Carnivora > Felidae > Lynx > Lynx rufus. Next base: position 2,161,793 of record NW_025814840.1, on the reverse strand, counting down.
TCTTTCCTGAGGCTTTTAAGATGCCTGATGGATGCATTTATTTCATGAATTTTGAACTTTAAAACATCAAAATATGAAACTGATGAATGCCCTTTATACTCTAATTTCCTAACACAGTTGTATTCCTATATCATATAAATGAAATTTCACACACTTTCCTTTCATATGATTGCCAGTATATTTGCTGAGACACAACACATTATTCAAATTTTGCCAATGCCATTAAACACTTTCAATGCGCTTAATCGGTACTGCTGTTGCTCAAAGGACCCTTTCAAAAATACTTTGGAAGTATTTCTGTCTTTAGTTTTGGAGAAGCTCCTGATTTCCTCCACTTAAAAAACCAGAGGAGAAAATATGCAAATACCAGCATCATTTGCATATCTACTCTTTCCTGCATTTTCCTGACCAATGAGCAACTCCTCCCATCCACATAGGCTACAGGCCCACAAGCATGTGAAAGAAACACCCCTCTTCCTTCCTTCCTGTTTTGCCTGAAGAGAAGAAGTGGCGAGGGAAGCTGATATTGGCAACCCCACATGTGTATATTTTAATGCTTTCTCTTACTTAAGCTTCGGGTTTGAGTCTCTAACTTTGTAGTCGAAATGCCATTTCTCACTCTTACAGTAGCTAAAGTCAACTCACCCAACACAAGATACGTCAGCTTTTCTCCATAGTATTTTCCTTTACTGAAACTACAGTTTTAACATAACATCACCTCTATCCCCCAACTACTCATCAGCACAGAGTCTAAATTAATTCTTTCTTCACAGACATGAGCCATTGTTGACAATGTCTTCCCTCATTGTCATAAACTGGGCATTCTAAACTCACAGCTATTTTATTTGTTCGTAAAACGTGATTTGTTTTGTTTTGTTTCCTGTGCTCTTCTATGAGCTGCTTACTATTCTTGTCACCTGACCCCAAACTCTCAGATGTTTCCCTTTGGGTGGTTCAGAATCTGCACCGTATTTTAAGTGAGGTCAACACAGACTAGGACTGCTTGTTAAAACGAATACCTGTGTCTGCTGTGAAGCCAGATGGAAAGATAGAACTAAAAACAAGAAGGACAGGAATATATCCCAAGGCATGTCAGATGCAAACAGAAATCCCTGATGTGTATTCACATTAAGAGAAATAACTGTGGGGGGATGATTTTATGATTAATCCTGCAGTTGTCATTCTGCGGTTGTCTTGCTTGAAGCGTGTGCACAATCATCTCTTTACTGCATGCTACCCCGTATTGGCCCACAGTGAGCACCTGCCATTTCTTTTTTTTTTTTTTTTAATTTTTTTTTTCAACGTTTATTTATTTTTGGGACAGAGAGAGACAGAGCACGAATGGGGGAGGGGCAGAGAGAGAGGGAGACACAGAACCGGAAACAGGCTCCAGGCTCTGAGCCATCAGCCCAGAGCCCGACGCGGGGCTCGAACTCACGGACCGCGAGTTCGTGACCTGGCTGAAGTCGGACGCTCAACCGACTGCACCACCCAGGCGCCCCGAGCACCTGCCATTTCTGACCACCAGGTGTTTCCACTCTTATTAGCATCTCTCCTGACCCTGTAAGAAAATGATATAAAAATATGTCTTTCAGAGTTCCTATTCCTCTGGTATCAAAGCCCTGCACAGACCTGAACCCCCTACATTCATGTTTTCTATTTGCTCCTCCTTGAAAAGATAGGATTCTAGCCTTTTAAAAATTCTGATTTATTTATTTTAACTGAAGTACAGCTGACACACAATGTCAGCTGTACATTGTTTTCAGGTGCACAACACAGTGATTTGGCAAGTCTGTATGTCATATCAGCACAAGGGTATATCTTGTCATATCTATCAGACAAGGATCTAGTCTCAAATGCATGCTAAAACTATGTGATTTTGAGAAAATGACAAAATCACACTTGAATCAACTACCGCAATTGATTTTAAAATTAGAAATGCTAACCTGAGGGGCGCCTGGGTGGCTCAGTCGGTAAGCGTCCGACTTCAGCTCAGGTCATGATCTCGCAGTTCGTGATTTCGAGCCCCGCGTCGGGCTCTGTGCTGACTGCTCGGAGCCTAGAGTCTGCTTCGGATTCCGTGTCTGCCTCTCTCTCTGCTCCTACCCACTCATACTCTGTCTCTCAAAAATAAATAAGCGTTGGAAAAAAAAAAAAAGAAAGAAAGAAAGAAACGGTAACCTGAGAAATGCCTGATATCCAGGATCGGTCTCCTCCTCCTAGCTGGTGCACAATCCATGCCCTGGGACCGGTCCACAGGACCACAGCTGGCCTCTGCCCCACCTTCCAGCTCAGGAGGCAACTCACTGTCTAAACCTTCCAGGTCAATACATTTCCCAGTTTTATTTGAACACTTCATGGTGGAACTATCGTACTTAAACAGTAAGTATCATTATGTATGTACAGATCTAACTAAATCACCCCATCCTCATCCAGGCCACAGAAAGCTTTTCTCTTCCCTCTTTCCTCCCTTTCTTCCTTCTTTTGATAAGATACTGTTTCCCTTCCTATTCATTTTGATATGTTTCCTTCAAAAACTATCCCACCATGAACATTAACCAAGGGGTTTTGAAGAAATCACTAGATAGCTTTAATCAGAGCCACCCACAGTCACTCAACTAGAAACATGAGGAATCCTTTACTTCTTCTTAAGGTAAGTGGAAATAATAACGATATTTGCATCCATATCATCATTATCATCATCACCATCATCTACATCATTTCTTGAACTTCTACGAAGTAATTATTTCAAGAGTACTGTATGCCCTAATATTCGTCTGAATTATTAAGTTGATTAAATATTTCAAAAGCATACATAAACCACCTTTAGTCAGCACCTAGAAGAAATGATTTAATAAGATGCCTCCAAAAAAACCTGAAATTTTTCTGTTGTAATACCATACATCTAGAAGTATTACATGCAAGTTCGTGTTCAATAATGTTTCTGGATAGCAACCGTTAAATAATATTCTATTTTCCAAAAGCTCATTTTCGCCTCTCTCAATTTTCAGAAGTTATCTCCCTTTCAAAAACTGAAGTTATTTAGAGCTTCCGTACTATACAACTTAACTTTTTTCTTCAACCCTATCTCCAGTAACTGAAGATGTTTTATTTCATATGTTGCCCCGTAAGAGCAAACACATACCGAGTGCCAAAATGGCCCAGTTACCGTGGAAGATGATTCACAGACACTAACTTATTAAATCCTTACAACTCTGTGGGTTACGTACTAACATTCTACAGAACAGGAAACTGAGGCATGGAATGGTTAACCACCCACCCAAGATTACACAACTAGGAAGTAGCACCTCTGGGATTCACACCCCACAGATGAACTGTACAACTGACCTTCTTAACCGAGCTGCTAAATGAGCATAGATTACAGTACAAAGAGATGGTGAGCTGAGGCAGCTTTTAGATCATAATCTAATTTAATTCTTTAATGCAGGGCCAGTCTGTGAGTTGGGGTAGATCACCTTCTCTGAGCTTCACTTTTTAAAAAATAAATGCATATGCATTTTTAATTTTTAGGCTAACTTTTAACGGACTGAATTTCGATGACTCTAAAAATATAATGCGATGAGTCTATTAAAAGTTTCAAGAAGCAAGCTGCAGAGTGAATAGATTGGATTCCTGCTTCATAAAATACGATGCCTCTGTCTTTTCCCATCATTAAAATGAGGTGGGCCTGAAGCAAATGGAGGAACCGAATGAAAACTGATGGGATGAGAGAAGCCAGGGCTGGGCTGGCAATAGACAATGGCAAGGAGAAGGGAAGGATAGCATCCTTGTATCTCATAATATCCAGGGGCCATGTTCCGTGAGGAAGTAATTCGCTACGGGCTCTCAGGAGGCACGGGCCCAGACTGAGAACAAATATATTCAAATATCCAAGAGAAATAATTCTAGATTTATTCAAAACAGTACAAATGCAACCATCAAAGTCTTCTAAGAAAACATGATAGAGTATTTTTACAGGACAGGCTTTCCTGCATCACCTCGACCTGCAATTTTATCTCATAGATGAAAATCTAATGCTGCCCCAAATATTACTGAATGAGACAGTGTGTTATTTGAATGAAATTGTCTGATTACTGCAACTCATGAAAAGGCATATATCATGCTTGCAACTGGTAGAGAAGTCGAAGAAGTAAGCAGTAAGCTGCACGTTCTTACAATGACACAATGTCGTATTGTATTTAAGGTACTAAACGCATCGTTTATGAAACTGCTGATGTTGTTACATAAAGCTTCTCTAAACTTTTCTGTGATCACATGTTAACGTCCGACTGTCTATATTAGAGCAAAAAACTCATTAATTAAAAGGAATTTCTCTTACTTATTAATTTTTGTGTATATTTCCCTAGGATGTGGCATAGGACCTTACCCAGAATGGGTGTCTAGTAAATATCTGTTCATTAATAGGCAGTGAAAAGTTTAGAAATAGGTAACGTTGTATCTACAAGCTAAGAGGAATACATATTCATTATTTTGTTTTTGAAACAAATGTTTCAAGCAATCTAAATGTAGAATATGATTTATACTAATAAACTTTCAAACATTCTTCATGGGAACCCCTGCTGTTCTAATCAAGAAACCCAGCAGCATTAAGAAAGAAAAAAAATAATTAAAGTTCTAGTGTAAACTTTACATTAGATGTAAAGTTTGTCCCTGGTGTAAACTTTATCCCTGAGGATTTCTTCTGTCATTTAATCTAATTATACCCAGTAGTCTTAGGATCCTATTAAAAGTTTGACTAATGAAGAGAGGACAGTAATCTACATCCTCAAACTATTTTCCAAGCAAAAAACAGGGAGATGAAAAGAGATTAAGCTGAGCTAGGCTACCACTAAGATATCTGATGAAGGGGTTCATCATTTTCATTTAACTCCCCTCTAATCACTGCATGTATTTGCCTATATGTCCTGTAGGTTTTCATTTCATTTCCATTTTTCCATATAAAAATATCTGATGTACTGAGAAAATTACCAAGCACAGCTTTACTTTGAATCAATGTTGTTTTATTTTACAGTTTCTAAAGCTATTAAAAACCATCCACAGGCTTTTCAATAAAGCAAGACTGAAATAAAATGTAAAGACAGCAAAATTCCCCATTTATTTCGTATGCATGCATTTATTCATTCATTTTAACTGTATTTTCCTTTTCACCAAAAGATGTCCCAAGGAGACCTCAAGCATCTCAGAAAAAGCGTAGTGCCACAATCTACACTCGTGTTACAGTGACCTCCCTCAGAAGCTAGAATTAAAGAAAGTATTTGTCTGAACCACTGACAGGTAAAGCTGTAAGATCTTAAACGTCCTAAATGGATTAATTTATTGCTACTCTGCCACAATAGATAAGTGACATGAAAACAATATATAAATCTGAGGGGGAAAAATGGGACAAGCTTTGGAAAGGGACTCCAAGATTACCTCCAGGTCAATCTAGCAGGAAGAAGAGATATCTCTACCTTCCAATGACAGAATGCGAGGCATGAAACGTTCTGTCAGGTGCAAAACAAAAAATCTGTGCCACCTATGATCACAGATAAATCAGTGCATACATGTGAAGGTCATAGCTGTCCATAAAAAAGGGAAAAAGAAGGAATATGTAATGAGATGAGCCACTTATTATGCTAAGACTGCTACCAGGACATAATTGTTAATGGCACTCTGGAAAAATACTCAGGATATTTTATAGATAACAATGTTAGAATTCGGAGAGATTAAATCAGGCAGCTGATAAAGATATGGAATTTAAATTCAGGTCTATTTCACAAGTCTGCTTTTTCCTCTAAGCTAGTGGGCACCAGGATGTTGAGATTTCACACACGACTGAAATTGGGTAGGATACTATTCCCCAAAATAACAGGGACAATGTAAGATAGTGATAAGTTTTTTCCAAAAAAAAAAAAAATAGGAATTAGTGATAATAAATACATGAGCTACCATCAAATATCATTGTATTTTAAGGTCTTTGTCCTTAAAATATATGTTGCCTTTTTCCTTCTTGCAATACTGAAGTTTCTGTATTCCTTCTTACATTTGTTTTTGATACATTTCTCAAAAATACACAATTTACACACAAGAATTTGGAAATCCCTCTCATAACATAAATATATGAGAACTTTGTTCAAAAGAAAAGTAGTTCAGTACTTACAGGGATGACTTAATCAACCTTTCATTAAGCCATTTATCACAGAACCAGGTAAGACTGAGATAAGGTGAGTTCTAAAACTTTCCTCTAATTTTCTTCCAAATATCCGTGTGTGGTGTATGTGTGTGTGTGTACTATACATAAACCCATACATGATAAGTGTGAACATGTAATTACATTAACTGTAAGCCATAACTCTCTCTCTCTCTCTCTCTCTCTCTCTCTCTCACACACACACACACACACACACACACATTATATATAAACATAATAAAGGAGAAAATGATTAAGACCCCAAAAATCTGCAAAAATACTGTTCAGTATTGGCTGGATGGACTACTCGTATCGCTTCTGTAAATATTTAAAAATAAAGGTAGCTGTAATACAAACCCTAAAAGACCCATACACCCAATAAGACCAAGAATAGTTCCTGTGACATTCTACCTTCATCCGTTTAGTCCTTCCTGTTAACCCGCCATCAAGCTCGGGGCCTTTACTCAACAAAATCGTTAAGTGTTGTTATGTTTCCATGTGACATTCTCACACCAGCATGAACATCTCTGACCAGTTCGTCGGCCGCCTGTGGTTACAGCTACACCAGAATTCTAATGGCACTTGTACTTTCTGTACAACAAAGAAGTTTTGTAAATAAATCTTAACGTTGTAAAATATATATGCGAAATTATGCTTAGGCTTACTGTAGCTGGGTAAACATTTCAAGTTATCACATTTAATTTTTCCCAAATAACTTTAAATCATCTGAGACAAAACTGTTAGGCCATTTAATGACAGATGAAATACTAGATTTCTTTACAAACCATATTTATGTTAAATGTGTGACAGTGAAAGAAATACAAAAGTAAAACACCTGATGCATGTTTTTCACTTAAAATTGAACTATTCATAATTTTTTACAATTTTTAACATTCATTTATTTTTGAGAGACAGAGAGAAACAGAGTGAGAGTGGGGGAGGGGCAGAGAGAGAGGGAGACCCAGAATCGGAAGCAGGCTCCAGGCTCTGAGCGGCCAGCACAGAGCCCGACGCGGGGCTTGATCTCATCAGCAGCGAGATCATGACCTGAGCTGAAGTCATGACCAACTGAGCCACCCAGGCGCCCCACGAACTATTCATATTTTTGAACAGACCTTCCTCTAAAATTTCCCCTGACATGAAATCAAACTAAGGACAGGATGATTATTGTTTTACCTGCTGCATTTAGAAATATTAAATTCTCTGAGTTTGTCATTGCCTTACTCTTAGGAGAAAGTCTTTCTTGGTAGTCATAAATGTCTTCCTCCTCTTCTTAAGCCTTCACATTCAATCCCAACGTACCCACAGGACACAGAAAACTCTCATAAACCCTGTGCAGAGAGCATCACAGATGTTGAAATTCTTATCTGGTTCTTTTTTTGTCATTAACACACACACACGCTATGACTAACCTGCATAAAGCAGAGTGGACAGTAGGAATACCACAGGTGAGGCCACCAGAGGCCACTTCCTGGCAGGGACAGATCACATATCCCCCATGTAGGAAGCAGATGACACTCGGGTGGCACAGGGCTGAGTCAAACCACAAAACTTACAGGGGAAGAGAGAAAACTCTACCTGAAACCCTATCAACATACTACAGTCAGGAGGAAAGAAATATTATTTTCAAAGAAATGCCAGTGAGCTATCTCTAAATAGGTCCTACTCCACCTATTTTTCACCATTTCCACAAGAATTGTTCAATATAAGTGTATTGTCATTTTTTCCCTTGGTTGGTCAAATTCATTCGGCAATTTTCTCTTAAGAATTCTAGACACCGATCACAAGCTGGTAACACAAATACTTTTAGATATTTCAAAAACCACAGAGATTGTGTGGCAAAACTAAACGAAAATTAAAATGGTAGAAAAAATACAAGAGGAGGAAGAAAAAAACTAAAGACAATATGATGGTTGAAATAGGAATGCAGTATTTAGTATTTTAAACCGCTGAGCGTCAACCCTATTGACAACACAAAATGCAACCAATTATTTTTGTTTTCTCAAAATACATTTAATTTACTATTATTTATTTTTTTTTTAAATTTTTAATGTTTGTTTATTTTTGAGAAAGACAGAGTGTGAGTGGGGAGGGGCAGAGAGAGAGGGAGACACAGGATCCGAAGCAGGCTCCAGGCTCTGAGCTGTCAGCACAGAGCCCGATGCGGGGCTTGAACTCACAGACCGTGAGATCATGACCTGAGCCGAAGTCAGACGCTTAACCGACTGAGCCACCCAGGCGCCCCATAACTGCCCTCCCTTTGAAGACAGACTCCCCTTCTGATTCCCTTGACCAAGAGAATGCAGCTGACGTGACAGCCGGGACGCTTGGGGTTAGGTCCCAAAGATCCCTGCAGATCTCCAGTCCTCCTGACATGTGCACTCGGGGGAGCCAGCACCTTGTGGGCGACCTGCCGCCCTGGTATCCCCATGCAGCGAGGAAGCAGAGGCCACCAGGTGAGGCGACCCGGCCCCAGCCATCCAGCCGTCCAGCCGTGTGTGTGGATGTGTCAGCTGGGAAGCCATCGGGTCATCCCAGCCCTAGGGTCATGACATGAGTGAGAAACGGAAATCCAGACGAAAGCCAGACGGAGAACACAGCCTCATGCGAACCATTCCAGAGATTCCCAGCTGTCTCCGGCACCTTCCCTGAGACTCCAGTCGTCCCTGAGCAGAAACTGAACAAACCGTCCCTGCTAAGCCCTGCCCACTTCCTGACAAGGACAACTGTGGGCTTAACAAAGTGGATGTTGTTTTATGCCACAAGCTCTGGGGTGGTTTGTGACACAGCAATCGGCAGCTGAAGCAGAGCCGGTCTGCGAGACAGCCGGGGGTCAGTGTCATGGCCTCGCTCCCGCCACCCCCCACCCCCCCACCGCCCAGGTGTCTGAGCTCATTCTCAGAGCGATGGGGGATTGAAAAGGAGCTCAGTCTTGAGAGGGAAAGAACGCAAGAGGCTGTCACTGGACAGAGGCACTGAGCTGGTGCCAGAGTGCACAACGCACATCAGCCGTACAAGTTTCCGCTTTCGAAAGCTGACCCTTTGGGGATGACCCAGAGAGTCCTTCCTGCAGGGATGGGGGGGAGATATAAGGGCTTTGAAAGCTGACCCTTTGGGGATGACCCAGAGAGTCCTTCCTGCAGGGATGGGGGGGAGATATACGGGCTTCGAAAGCTGACCCTTTGGGGATGACCCAGAGAGTCCTTCCTGCAGGGATGGGGGGGAGATATAAGGGCTTTGAAAGCTGACCCTTTGGGGATGACCCAGAGAGTCCTTCCTGCAGGGATGGGGGGGAGATATACGGGCTTCGAAAGCTGACCCTTTGGGGATGACCCAGAGAGTCCTTCCTGCAGGGATGAGGGGGCAGATATAAGGGTTTCGAAAGCTGACCCTTTGGGGATGACCCAGAGAGTCCTTCCTGCAGGGATGGGGGGGGCAGATATAAGGGCTTCGAAAGCTGACCGTTTGGGGATGACCCAGAGAGTCCTTCCTGCAGGGATGAGGGGGCAGATATAAAGGCTTCGAAAGCTGACCCTTTGGGGATGACCCAAAGAGTCCTTCCTGCAGGGATTGGGGGGAGAAGATATAAGGGCTTTGAAAGCTGACCCTTTGGGGATGACCCAGAGAGTCCTTCCTGCAGGGATGGGGGGGGAGATATAAGGGTTTTGAAAGCTGATCCTTTGGGGATGACCCAGAGAGTCCTTCCTGCAGGGATGGGGGGAACATATAAGGGCTTTGAAAGCTGACCTTTTGGGGATGACCCAGAGAGTCCTTCCTGCAGGGATGGGGAGGGGGGAGATGTAAGGGCTTCGAAAGCTGACCCTTTGGGGATGACCAAGGAGTCCCCCCTGCAGGGACAGGGGGCAGTGTAAGGGCTTTGAAAGTTGACCCTTTGGAGATGACCAGAGAGTTCTCCCTGCAGGGATGGGGTGGGAGGGGGGGAGTCTTCCCTGCAGGGACGGTGGGAGGGGGAGGTGTAAAGGCAGATCCCAGCACAGGGAAGTGAGGGGAAGGAGGGAGAGTGGGACGGGGATGTCTCTGGAGGAGGCGGAATTTGTGAAGTCCGGCTTGGAGAGGGTGGGGGGATGGCAGCAGGAGTTAAAGACGGTAAAAACAGAAGGAAGGATGAGTAAATGTGGGGGTGAACTGGTGAAATGAAAGAGACCTTTGGGAGACTAATGCTTAGAACACAAACCATTACTTTCAGATATTTAACCTGTTCGGCACATTGATTAGAAATGGATGAGAACCAGAAGGGCTAAAAGTATGAAACAAAATCAAATGACAGTAAAACAGCACGGGGTCACACTCATTTCACCCACCCCACATCACTCGGAAGCCTCAATGACTACAGCTACAATCCGCTTGCTGAGGAAGCAATATCTCATCAGGGCAGGGCAGTACTGTTTTCTTCAGCACACGTCCAGATTACCCATACTACCGATTTCCGTTGTCTGAACTACTAACCAACACATATTCTCTAATAAGACTGGCAAGAAACAGAAGTCTAATGTGTTCACAGATAGCAGGCAGTTTAAGTCAACTTTGTTTATGTCCATTTAAAAATACTTTAGGGGCGCCCGGGTGGCTCAGTCGGTTAAGCGTCCGACTTCGTCTCAGGTCATGATCTCACAGTTCGTGAGTTCGAGCCCCATGTCGGGCTCTGTGCTGACAGCTGGGAGCCTGAAGCCTGCTTCAGATTCTGTGTGTGTGTCTCTCTCTCTGCCCCTCCCCAGTCATTCATTCATTCTCTCTCTGTCTCTCAAAAAAGAAATAAACGTTATTTTTTTTAATACTTTAAAATTGGGGCCACTGGGTGGCTCAGTTGGTTAAGTGTTTGACTTTTGATTTGGCTCAGGTCAGTATCTCATGGGCGTGACCCCCACACGGGGCTCTGTGCTGACAGCGCAGAGCCTGCTTGGGGTCTCTCTCTCTCTCTCTCTCTCTCACTCTCTCTCCCTCTCTCTCTCCCCGCTCCTCCCTCTCCTCTCAAAATAAATAAACATTTCAAAAATACTTTAAAATTATATGACAAAAACCATAAAATTTTGGCTTTAAGAAAATCAATATAGGGCACTTGGATGGCTCAGTCGGTTAAGCATCCGACTTCCGCTCAGGTCATGATCTCACGATTTGTAGGTTCAAGCCCCACATCTGGAGCCTGCTTCAGATTCTGTGTCTCCCTCTCTCTCTGCCCCTCCCATGCTCATGCTCTGTCTCTCTGTGTCTCTCAATAATAAACATTAAAAAATTTAAAAAAAAAGAAAATCAATACAACATAACTAAAAATTAAAAATCAAGTATTTCTGAGATCAACTAAACATCATAGCATATTTTCCTTCTAATTGCTGTAGCTCTGGCTCTGTGTAAGAGACGTGCACTTAGAACAGAAGGAGTCTGTCTGAAGTACTAGAAGCTGAATGTCAGGAACTACACCGGAGGGACAGTGAGGGGAGGAAGGGAAAGAGAAGTCCCTTTTCTCTTCCCTTCTCTCTTTTCTTGTCCTTTTTCTTTTCTTTTCTCTTTTCTTTGCTCTTTTCCTGCTTTTTCTCTTTTCTTTTCCTCTCCTCTCTTCTCTTTATTTGCTTTGCTTTTCTTTCCTTTTCTCTGTTTTACCTTGCCTTTTAATTTAGCCAAGATGTCTGTCTGTCCCAGTCTGGATGCACTCACTGTCTTGGTGGAGTTTCCTTAGGATCTGAAACGATGTTGTTTCCGGCCTGAATAGGTGGACTAAGGGATCTGGGTGCAAAATAATCACCTCTTTGATTATTAATGCTGTCATTGAGGGGACAAAGGGAAGACTTGGTTTAGAAGGGTCAGTTATTGGGTTGTCCTCATTGTTGATTGGTACAGTAGCGACAGAAGAGCATAGACAGCAGTTGATCAAGACTCTATCATTTGTATCATTACTGGGGAAGGGGGGTCCAGAGGGAAAGGGACTGTATTAATTTAGGGGGCTCTGTACCTCCCTCAATCATCTTGTTATATTTGCCCTATGGTCTCTTTGAGTCCTGGCCCATTACATTGCTACATACAAATTCATATCTATTTTCCTTTTCTTGTTTTATAGATGTATCAAAACTTTTCTCAATCTCAATGCCTAGGGCAATTTCTGTAATGTATGAGAGAGAGAAAGAGAGAGAATGACCGAAAGAAGGAGTGTACTCCTAACATAGTCTCCCTACCATCATGTCATATTTCTATCTTCCATTTTTGGGTTGTGAAAATGATGTGAGGTGCAGTTCAATTTGCCACTCCTCATCCAAGGATATGCTAGTGATACGTTTATAAAAAGCTAAGAGAACTGTTTTCTATGCATAAAATTTCTCACCATTGTAATTTGTGGCTGGGGATGTGTGGTTTCATCGGGAAGGCGCCACCTTCTGGGGGTGACAGTAAGTGCCCAGTCCTGTCAGCACAAAGGTCCTGGGCACAAAGGTCCCCGCCCCATTCTTGGAATGCTCCTGCAAGTAGTGATTATGTTGCCAAGTGTCTACATATAAGCATGCTAATTTTATACAGAATTACGATTATTTAACATTTTTAAAGACGTCTTTGGCCCTGCTGACTTTTAAACCGTTTCACTAAATCTGTTCTCAGTAAAAGAAGAAATGTATATCTAGTGTATACTCACTTGGAGAAAAAAAAAAAGCTAAACAAAACAAACTAAAAAGAAAACAAAAATAAGAATGTTTTCTTCAATTCCATGGAAATTCTTACTGTCTATATCACCTTATCTTCTTTTGTTTTCCATGTTTCAAGAATGATTGCCTCTCCTAAGATATACGCCTTGACATACAGGTTTGTAAATATAATAAAAAATGACATATGATCTTCCCTCCAATATTTGAGACAAAAGGTTTTATAATGAATCCTGTGTTCTCTGGAGGCCCAGTTACATTATAATGTCTTGGCACATTTTAAGACAAGGAAAATCCTGGCACAAATCTCATTTATAAAAGACAGAGCCACAAAATAACAGACACCTGATTAATATTTGAGACACAACGGCTCACAACCTGCCAGTGGCTGTCAGCGTGCACAAACAACAGTGTCCCAGTCCCCTTCATGGTGCCATACTTCAAAACACCGAAATTCCTCTCTTTGTCTTTTAGAGCCATTATGAAAATAGAAGCTATTTATAGCAAATTATTAGGACACTAGGTTTAGCCACAGACTCTTTCATCTGTAGGAATGAATCCCATTGCTAAATTCAATTCAGCTGCCCATGCCTTACTCTTTCGATTACTGTTGGCAACATCAATTTTGTGGTTCCCTGACGCTGCTTACAATCACGGGCATTATACGCTTTTTGCAAAGGCTCTACAGAATCCATCGTAATATTTCATGAAATGTGTAACTCATCTTTGGGTCTCATGACAGATTAATTAATTCCACAAATGCTAATTTTACAATTTAAGAGAAAACACTACAGCCTTCACCATCACCTTGTAAAAAAGTATTTAGTGCGATGTTCTCAGAAAAAGTTAACATTATTGAAAGTGAGACACTCAGATTATAACAGTATACTTTCAATCTGGGGAGATCATGAAAAGATATATGAATAAAAAAAAAAGACTGGAAAATTAACCACTACCAACGTGGTTTTCAAATGTTCAGTTTTCTGTGTTTTCTAATTTTCTATAACGAGGATGTATTCCCTGTGAAATCAAAGAGAAACACTGCTATCCTTAAAAGATATTTACTAAAGCTGACTTTTGGTTTTTCACATTAAATAACTTTATACCTGAAGCTCTCCTTAAAAACTCATGTAAAGGAAAAAAAAGTAGTCACCCATATGTGTAAACACTAGATTTTAGAGCAAACGCGTTAAAAAAAAATACTTATTCTGTTTACCCCAAACTTCTTCAGAAGAGACTTAACTACTTTAGAGCAGCAAATAATTCTTTCTTAAGTTAACAGAGAAGATTTGGTAGACTTCAATCCTGAAATATATACATAAACAAGGAAAATGTTTACATACCCATTTTTAGGGGAAACCTAGTTTCACTTTTTTTCTGAAAACAGAACCTTAATCACTTAAATATCTGAAAAGTACAGCCAAAATTTGCATAATAATATTTTATGCACGTGGGGGTAAAAATAAAGCTGTGTTATTAGTATAAGCTCCACTGTGTGGGGTTAAAAAGAGCTGATTATAAATATGAATATTTATTGTAATTGTGGGCTTAATTTCTTTGTGCTCCTAATCAAAGGCTAAGAGCCGCTTAATTATATAAGCAGTAATTAGTACTTTATAACTTAAAAAAGGCATTTAACATGATTGTTACAGCCAACATTGTGTTGGTGGAAAGAAAGGTTACTGTGACTGATTGGATTATTTAAGAATTAGTCAGTGAATCCCAATTCCAAGTATCTTTGAAAATATAATGCCTGATGTACATAAGGAATATAATACAATAACCTTTATTTTAAACCATTATAAATTTAGAAACTCAAAGAGAAAAAACAACCAAATCTTTTTTTACACCTAAAAGGGATTTTTTTTTGGGGGGGGGGATTTTTTTTTTTTTAATTAAGAGAATGCTGAATAATGTTTATATCCTTACGAATGTTTTAAAATTAAATTTGCTGGGGTGCCTGGGTGGCTCAGTCGGTTGGGTGTCCGACTTCAGCTCAGGTCATGATCTCATGGTTTGTGGATTCGAGCCCCATGTCGGGCTCTGTGCTGACAGCTCAGAGCCTGAAGTCTGCTTCATATTCTGTGTCTCCCTCTCTCTCTGCCCCTCCCCTGCTCACACACTCTTTCTGAAAAATAAATAAACATTAAAAAAATAATAGAAAACAAATTTGCTAGTGTGATCTTGTGACGAATTATACCAATAACTTCAGTTTTTTTAATTATAAGAAAATCAATTATGGAAAGAAATGGACAAAAAATATAAATAACAGAAGGGTACTTTTTTTTTAATTTATACACAGTGCATAAAAAAAGCTATAAAGATCTGAATTATACGAACATGTCCCTAAAACTCCCTTAAATTGTCTCATAATTAAAGTAGGGACAATCCTTGATTACAATATAAGTTAGGGATTAGATTCCTAGCTTAGCTCTTTTCTACCACTAGGGTAATAATAAAACATCAATTCCAAAGTCATAGTGATTTGTGTGTTCATCCCTGGATATCTGATCCTAGAGCAATACCCAGTACATAAAAGGTATTTCATAAATAGTTGAATTATTAAATAAATGTAACCCCTAAAGTTTTGTAAAGCAAAGTTTACACATAATCCACTAATTTAAATATACATTTTTCGGTTTATTTATTTTGAGAGAGAGAAAGAGGGAGACCAGGGGCGGGACAGAGAGATACAGAATCCCAAGCAGGCTCCACACTGTCAGCTCAGAGCCCGATGCGGGGCTCGAGCCCACAAACTGTGAGATCATGACCTGAGCCGAAATCAAGAGTCAGTCGCTTAACTGACTGTGCCCCCCAGGTCCCTTATAATCCACGAATTTAAATAAATCATTACCACACACTGAAGGCTCGGAAGAAGTTGAACATGCCACATAATTTTTTTAAAGAAAGTGCTTTCGTTATAAAAATATTAAAATTCTATATTTGAATGAACATTGGCTGTCATTTGGGTGTGTTTCCTTCCAGTTTTGTCCCCTGGGCAGCACATGGACACTAGGTCCTAGCATACGCCCAACGAGGCTCTCACCTTGGTGTCCTGGGCCTGCAGTGTGGTCCAGTCACCTGTTAGCTGTGAGAACAAGGAATGTTTCCATCTCCATCACAGAGACGAAACTCATCTACACCACAGGATCACTGTAAGACTAAGTGAGTTAATGCTTGTAATATGTGCAGTTGAGGGCCTAGTGAACACCAAGTCTTCAAGAAGGCTGTGGGCTCCACACACGGGAGATGGCGTGGGTCCACACCACCTCAATCCCACCCAAAGGCCTTTCTGAACCCTCGGTGCGCAGCCAGGGATCTGATGGGCAGGACGCAATCCTCCCGAAGGCAGGTCTATCCTCCAGGGTCAACTCGGCAGTAACGGACTCTAACTTTCTCTTGTCGCAATTCTCCAATCTTTAATTTGGGCATGGCTGCATTTCTTATGATTCTCTGCAAGTATGAAAGAATCTTCTAGGAACTTACTTTTCTATTAACTACTAGAATGTATTTGAGGAACGGTTTAGGTTCACAGAAACGCTGAGCAGACGGCACAGGGTTCCCATGCAACCCTATGGCAGGCTTTCTATGATCAGCACCTCTCACCTCAGTGTGGTACATGGGTTAGTGTGAACCAATACTGATACCTTATGACTAACCGAAGTCCACACTTAACTCCAATTTCCTTAGTTTTTACCCAATGTCCTTTTTCTGTTCTCAGATCCCATCCAGGATCCCACCTCACATTTACTTCTACAGTTTGTAAAACACACATTAGGTTTTGTCCCCTAAGTGACTCATGCTTGTGATAGTTTCCCAGATTATGTTTTTGGTGACCTTGACAGCCTTGAGGAGGACTGATGATGTACATCGTGTGCTGCCCCTCAAAAGAATTGTTTGTTTGTTTGTTTGTTTGTTTGCTTTTTCATGACAAGACTGGAGTTATGGATTTGGTGGTCTCAAAAGCTTTTTAATTAACTCTTTCCTCAATACATCAACTACTCCTTCCCTGCTATTTTTAGGGAATCAGAATTTCCACGATTTATAAACTAGCTTTAAAACTGTACATTAAAGCTACCTTTTGAGATGTAAGGGTATTTCTAAACTGATCTAAAATCAATACTAATTGCTACTAAGTTTTAAAAATTGCTACATGCTTAAGTTTTTTCTAATATGTCGAATCCACAGTGACCAAAAGGTAGACCGGGTTATCTTTATTCTCAAAAAGATGAAAATGGGTTCTGCAATTAAGTGATTTTCCCTGGTCATGCAGCCCATAAGCGGCACAACTGGGCCATAAACTTGCTTGGTTCCATTTCCAAGAACTATATTACACGCCACTTTCCGTATAAGCAAGCATGTTTTTTTCTTTTAAGTTTCTTGTGCTTCTCCAATATTTAAAGCTGATTCAAAACTGGATTTAGAAACAGACAATGGTGATACGGTGTAGTTTCCCCCCAAATAGCTGTTTTACTACTCCCTAGAGAATACCCCTTCCCGGTTTTTGACTTAAAGGAAGAAAAACAAGTAATTGAAGACCATTCATTTGACACACACTATACCTGAAATTAAATATTAAGGGGACACGGGGGCACCGAAGTAGGAAATATCCTGCCTTCCAGTTTCTGCAAAATGTTTGAATGACAGGTTGGAAGTAATGAGCATGCCTGACAGTTCTTTTCCCCATTTGGATGATTTTAAAGAATGGGGTCTAACTACTGTGGATGTACATGAAAGGTATAAAAATTTAAAGAATGCCGGAGTACCCACCATATAGCTGAAGAACAGAATTAATTTTTAAAATTATTACAGTCAGCAGCTCTCCTTAGTCCCAGTGTCGCCCTGCCCTACAGGTCACCTCCACCTGCGGTTATCAGTCCCCTCATTTTTAGCTGTCAGTCAGATAACTTTCTTAATTTGGGTTTGTACGTAGGTATCTAAGGCATTTATTTTTATACATTTTAGCTTTCTAGAACTTTAAACTTCTGTAAAAATTCTTCTCTCTCTCTCTCTCTCTCTGTCTCTCTGTCTCTCTCTCTCCTCCCTCTGTGTAGCTGGTTCCTAGGTCTTCATTTATTTTATGATCATGTCACAATATATCCATGGTCTCACTGGATAGTTAGGTTTTTCCAGATTTTTGATATGACAAATGTGTCACAGTGAAAAGTATCGCACGTGTCATCTTGTTATCATATTCTCTGGCCATTTGGCAGACGGGAGTTACTTTTACCTGAAGACATTTTAGTTCTGGTACATTCCGGACAGGAAATCGCTGCACTTGCGTTATGTGCAAATTCCTTTCCACAATTTTCCTTTTTTTTTTTTTTTAATTTTAGTGAAAGAGAAGGAGAGAGAGAGAGGGAGAAAGGGAGAGAGAGAATCCCAAGCAGGATCCACACAGTGTGGGGCCCAACACAGGACTTGATCTCATGACCCTGGGATCATGATCTGAGGCCAAAATCAAGAGTTGGACAGTCAACCAAATGAGCCACCCGGGCACAGCTTTCACAACTTTCTTAAATCAGTTTTTTTTTTTTTTTTAAGTTTATTTATTTATTTTGAGAAAGAGAGAAAGTGCAGTTCAGGGAAGAGCAGAGAGAGAGGGAGAGACAGACAGAATCCCAAGCAGGCTCCACGCTGTCAGCACAGAGCCCCACGCGGGGCTTGAAACCATGAACTGTGAGATCATGACCGGAGCCGAAGTCAGATGCTTAACCGACTGAGCCACCCAGGGGCCCCTCCTTAAATTGGTTTTAATAGAGCCAAATTCACCCATCTTTTTATGATTTATGCTCTCATTCTCCAACATTTGATACTAAAATAAAATCTGGCTATGATATGTTTTTATTAATACACCTTGAATTTAAGTTGCTAGATTGTCAACGTACTGAATCAAAATCCATAAGTACATTGATCTGTAATTCTCCTGTGTTAGTATATTAATATAATGAGACAAGTAGACTTACAAAATGAGTTTTAGAGTATTTGCTAATTTTTGCTTTTCTGGCAAGTTTTCTGCCATCAGGCCCATGATCAGATCTGACCATCAGCAGCAGGGTTTGGTCAGAGTCGGCGTGTCCCAGGAGGGCTGACCAAACAGGAACATGTGACATGTTGGAGGTGGGGCGCTGGGCACCAGGCGGAAGCCAGGGGCACAGATACGATGTGAGAAAGTGCAGAAGACTGGAGGTGGGAGGGCTGGGCACAAGTCGCCCTGATGAACTTATAAAAGGAAGAATGTTTCGGGTGCAGGGCACAGCACACTGTCACAAGGTGACTACAGTTGTGTAAGGCACACGCTGGTGAAGAACTGGCACGCGGACACTCCTGCAGAAGCCCCCCCCATGGCCCCCGCTGTGCCCACTCCCCACCCCTCACGCCCCCTGCCCTGCCCACTCCCCATCCATCCGAGACCAGAGAGTGCTGGAAGCATCCAGTGTAAGAGCTGCAGTTCGTCCTTGACAACGACCCTGTTCCCCCACAGCACCCGTTACACAGCATGCCACAAGGCACATCACACATCTTCTAGAAGGACAAACACCTTGATGGAACTGAATCTAGGCCAAGGTTCCTCATGGACCGTAACTGTTCTCAGTTACTGATAAATATTTTCCTATCTTTATTCAAGCATCACACTGAAAATTGAGTTTTAGGGGCGCCTGGGTGGGTCAGTCAGTTAAGCGTCCGACTTCAGCTCAGGTCATGATCTCACAGTCTGTGAGTTCGAGCCCCACGTTGGGCTCTGTGCTGACAGCTCAGAGCCTGAAGCTTGCTTCTGATTCTGTGTCTCCCTCCCTCTCTCTCTGCCCCTCCCCTGCTTGCTCTCTCTCTCTCTCTCAAAAATAAATAAACATTATGGGGCGCCTGGGTGGCTCAATCGGTTAAGCGTCCGACTTCAGCTCAGGTCGTGATCTCGTGGTCCGTGAGTTCCAGCCCCGCATCGGGCTCTGTGCTGACAGCTCAGAGCCCAAAGCTTGTTTCTGATTCTGTGTCTCCCTCTCTCTCTGCCCCTCCCTGGCTCACACTCTGACAGCTCAGAGCCTGGAGCCCGTTTCAGATTCTGTGTCTCCCTCTCTCTCTGACCCTCCCCTGCTCATGCTCTGTCTCTCTGTGTCTCAAAAATAAATAAACGTTAAAAAAAATTAAAAAAAAAAAACAATTACATAATGATGGTGCAAAGTGGCAGATTTCTAAAGAAGAAGGAAGAACTATGATAAGCTATTTTCAACAGCAAAATCATACACAGCCATTAGGAATGACAGGTGCCAGAAGGCTACATGCAGAATGCCATTATTTCCTAGACAAGACACGCACAAAAGCATGTATTTTGGGAATACTATCAGAATACTATGTGCTTTATCACAACAAGTAAAGGTAGCTAATAGACTTGTTTTTACTAGTTTTAAGGTAAACTACTGACATTAAAATTCAAAAATTGTACTGAATGTTAGCACAATACAATAGAATTCTCTGGGGTAAGAAGAAATTAGAGCTGGAATTCAGATATATGAATATGAAAATATGAAAGTGTGTACCCCCTCCCACACTTTTCTTCAGCAACTGTGTAATCTTCCCTGATAAGGAAAAATGTTTTCCAACATTTGTGCAGTTCTGTTTACATAATATTTTACACTACCAGTGAATCTTAACACAAACACACTACAGCTCTCAATGATCACTGAGGATGCTTCCACGTGGAACCACAAATGACCTATAAAAAAGCCCTAATTCTATCCCCAGACTCATAAAGTACTGCATACCATCAAGGTCAAACCATTCTCCAATGCAATGAAGAGCTAAATCCGCAGACAGTCGGTGAACCTCCCACTCTCACCCTTCAAGTGCTTACACAGTAACACACACCACCATCGTTCAGACGGCCTGACGCTTTCCAAAACGTTAATTAAGCTTCTATAATAATTTAGGCTATTTTGATAGATTCTTAAATATGGGCAAATTTCCATAGTGCTTTTTTCCTCTCAGCCATTAGAGAAAAACAAATGAAGGTTAAAAGAACAAAAAACAAAAAACAAAACAAAAAAACAAGCAAACAAACAAACAAACAACGGAGAAGTGGCCAGAATACAGAGAAATGCAAGATATGCATGGGTTTTACAATCTAGTAATCCTCAGGCCAGCAGCCCTGATGTTTTCCCATCATTATCCCCCGATTTATCATGCAGAACAGCACTGGTAAGTGTGAGCATCCGAGGTTTCATTCTTTTCTCCGTCTTGGTTGGCTGAGAGTCGGTGTCTTAACTAGTAGCGAAGTATAAGTATTTGCGGGTCTTTTAAAAATATCCCCTTGAGAAATAACTCAGGAGTTTTGATCCACTGATCTCGGCTGGAGCTTGGGACCTCCCAGGTGATCAGGACTCGGTGTATTCTGGTGGAGGCATTTCGGGAGCACTAATCCCTCATCACTTAACGAAACGCGGTGATGAGGCAACTGTAAATCACTGCTGTGGTGAAAAAAATCATGTTACCAGACGATAGCAGTGGGCCTCAGATTTTCCCTTTTTTGACAGCGTTTGTTGCTTGATTTCCCACTCTACGGCCTGGGACGTGTCTACCAATTGTAACACAAGGTCATATGCCTGTTCTGCCCAACAGGAACTCGAGGAGCCAGCAACTGCGCTGATGAGGACAGGTTCAGGGAGCCACAAATGGCTGAGCTACAAATAAGAATATTTCTTATTTATAGAAGATAAAGAAAATGAAATGTGATACTAGCTTTTTTTCCCCACAAAAATTTTTAAAACCTAAGTCCAACTTTCCTCATTATTTTAAATAATAAGAAATCCATTTTTGTTGGTAAAATTTGCTAAGTTTTTTAAAAAAAAAAAGTTCGATAGTTTTTTTGTTCTTGTTGTTGTTGTTGTTCAAGATACTCCAGATAGATCATTTAGAGACAGTCTGAAAACGGGAGAGAATATGCATCTGAGAAAGAGCTCAGATCACTTAAGGAACAAGTTGAAGTCTGAGTAGAATACTTTCACAGAACAAAAGCTGAGAAATTAATCTTTAAGAAGGAAGCAAGGTAAAGGCTGAAATGACCTTTGAAAACTGTGAAGTTAACAATTCTCCACATCATTAAACATTTTATATAAAATTTATTTTACAGCCAAGTCAGGACGTACATGCTACACTTTAACAAAACCAGATTAATATGAAGCCCTTGGATTTTTAGAACCGGACTCGTTTTTTCCTTCATGACACCAACCAAATGTCACCCCCACACCTGCTTGACAATAACATGGAATCGCTAGAATATGTTTGCGCGAAGCGGTCTCTATCTACACTTTTCAGCAGGACAAAACAACAGTCAGGTCCACGATGGGTAGTTCTGCGCTTCGTCTGTCGCCACATGTACCAAGTACCACCCTCTGAAAGACCACCTTCGGGAACAATGTGACATGAGGGCCGTAGATAGGACGCTCCTGTCCCCAAACGTCCCCCTGAACCTACTTACGATGTTGACAAATCAAACGGCCGGAGCATCACTTGACTGCCACCTCACCGGGAAGATTCAGATCACTGGCCCCGTGGGAACACTAGGGAAACCCATAGAAAGAGGGAGAGGCGGGGATGCCAACAGCTGCCGCCTGTCTGTCTTCTTGCATCTAGGAGTCAGCTTGGGAGGACAAGAAAAAGGGAAGCAAGTAGTAGAGTCCATGAAACGAGAAATGACTCCCACTATTGTTACAATCATCACATTTGCTGGTTATAGAGAGTGCCCTAGTTTATACTTAACTTTTCAATTAAGACACTAAATGTCATCTGTGATTGGTAATCAGGGGGGCATCTCAGAATACTTAGAATTAACCTTTCATTAAGTCATTAATGGACCGATCTTTCACCTTTGTGCTTTGTATTTAACATTATAACACGTTTCCCCCACAGCCTCCTGTGATTTTCTGTCATATTCTCACTGCTCTGGCCCTCCACACTTAACAGCGTCAAGGTTAGTAACATCGGCGATGTCACTTAACGTCACTGCTTCGGCATTTTAGGGTTTGCTCTTCCAAGGAGGTATTATAACAAAACACCTAAGAACACAGAAATTTGACTCAGATGAAAATTTATATAACTAATGCCACTATCACCCTTAATTTACTGGTTTATACACAGCTCATTAACAAAATGGAAATAATATTATCTATACAGTTGGTCTAAGGATTAAATCAAATATTTCTTCAAATAATGGAAATACATATGGTAGAAAAAAATCTTGCATTATATTTATAAAGGTCTCAGAACTTCTAGAAAAATGTTTTAATGTTTATTTTTGAGATAGAGACAGAGCATGAGCGGGGGAGGGGCAGAGAGAGAGGGAGACACAGAATCAGAAGCAGGTTCCAGGCTCTGAGCTGTCAGCACAGAGCCCGACGCGGGGCTCAAACTCACGAACTGCGAGATCATGACCTGAGCCGAAGTGGAACTCTTCACCGACTGAGCCACCCGGGCGCCCCAAAAGTCTCAAAACTTCTGTTTGGCATAAGCAAAGGTTGATTTTTCAAGAAATAAAGGAGAGGCATCATGGCGCACCAGACCTCAAGGACTAGGCTCAAGTAGACCTGTAGTCAAGACCCCGTTCTGCCACTCAGCTCAGCAAAACGGTGAGCTTCTATAAACTCCGCATCCGCACGGGAATGCCTGGAAATATCAGGCTGTCAAGATATTTAATTAAGATAATATGCAAGAAATCCATGATCAGCAACATTTAGGCATCCAAATGATAGTGAATAAGACTAAGTGATATTTATAAGTAAACATCAAAACAGACTCAAGCAGGGCGCCTGGGTGGCTCAGTCAGTTAAGCGTCCGACTTTGGCTCAGGGCATGATCTCGCGGTCTGTGAGTTTGAGCCCCAAGTCGGGCTCTGTGCTGACAGCTCAGAGCCTGAAGCCTGTTTCGGATTCTGTGTCTCCCCCTCTCTTTGACCCTCCCCCATTCATGCTCTGTCTCTCTCTATTTCAAAAATAAATAAACATTAAAAAAAACAGACTCAAGCAATAGTAAATAAAACTATTTAAGTGATATTTGGAAGTTAAAATCGAAAAGATTGAAATAACAGTAATAAAACTAAGTTGTATTTAGACACAAAATTGAAAGACCTTTGTGAGGAATGATATGTGTAGGGCAAAGAGAAGGGACGCATACGCTTCTCGTCTACGTGACCGCATAGACAGGGATGTCATGCGTGGAAACTCTCTACAGAAGCTTGGTTCAGAAGGCTGAAACCGTTTGGCTTTGGACAAGCTCACCTGGAGACATCACTGAGGTACTGGAAAGGGCTGTTATGTAGCGAATGAGACAAGAGGAGTTGGCATGTCAGGATTATTTAGGAGTTCTGGCATATGGCAGCTGCTTTAATGCCATTTATTATTATCACTGTCATTTGCAGATTCCAAGATCAGAAGAGAATCTCAACAGGAACGTATGTTGCTGCGTCATCCGCACACAGCGTCACAACAAGGGAAGCGTGCAGCTAAAATGGTCTCGAACTGTCCAGTGCTGGGCAAAGATGACAAGGCCTTTAAAGCATGTTCTCCCTTAGTCACTGCGTGGGGGTTCCCACAGAAGGAACCGGTGGCTGAGGCCGTGAGGGACCCCTGGGGAAGGGGAGGGGGATGACATCTAAAGTCTGCAGACAGCACTCCCTAATGCTAGGGTGACCATCCTTCCCTAAACGGGGATCAGGACAAGGAGTCACCATATCCACCCCTCACCTGGCAGTTTGCCACACTCAGGTTAACACTCTTTACCCTGCTTGCTCCTAAGCTTCTAATGTACCGTGTCTGTGACGTATGCTTTGGGAAATGCTGTTTATTTTTTTCTTTTAAAGATCATAGATGATAAAAATGTACTCTGGTTCAAAGGAAGAAATTAAACTGTCATCATTCACAGATGACATTATTGTCTGTCAGAAAAGTCCAAAACACTCAAAGAACTAACAAGCAATCTTAGCAAGGTTTTTAAGCTATAAGGTTAATGTGCAAAAGTAAATCCTTTCCTACACACCTGCAATAAGCAAGCGGAATCTGAAATTAAAAACAATACTATTTACATTAACAGCTAAAAAGATGAAACCTAAGTACAAATCTAACAAAATATGTTTCTCTGTATGAGAAAAACCAAAACACCCACGAAAGATATCATAAAAGCACTAAGTAACTAGAGAACTGTTTCACGTTTATAGACAGAAGACTCAACAATGCGAAGATGTCAGTTGTTCCCAACTTGACCTACAGATTCAATGCACTCTCAGCGTCCAGCAGGTTATTTTGTGGATGAGGAGAAGCTGACTCAAAAGTTGTATGAGTGACAGAAGACCCAGAACAGCCAGCATGATGTTGAGGGAGAAAAGCTAAGTTAGAAGACTGACATCATCTGACTTTCATAAATGCCATCAAGCTACAGTAGTCAAGACAGTGTTGTAAGACAAAAGGACAGACACATCAACGGAATATAATAGAGACATCAATGGAATACATCAGAGGGCCCCAAAACAGACCCACATGAACTGACAGTCGTCTCAACAAATGATGCCAGAACAACTGGGCAATCACATGCAAAAAAAAAAAAGAAAAAAAGAATAATGTAGACACAGACCTTACACCCCTCGCAAACACTGGGTCACAGACCTAACTGCAAAACACACAACTACAAAAATTCTAAAAGACAACAGACCAGAAAACCACATGACCTTGGATCTAGAGATGACTTTTACGTTAGAAAACCACAAACACGACCCATGGAAGAAATTCTTGATAAGTCAGATTTCATTAATTAGAATCTTCTGCACAACAAAATTGCGGTCAAGAAATGAAGAGAGAAGCCACAGCCCGGGGAGAAAATATTTGAAAAGGATACATCTGATAAAGGGCTGTTCCCCAAAGGACACAAAGAACTCTTAAAAGGAAATATCAAGAAAACAAGCAACTCAGTTAAAAAATGGGCCGGATATTTCACTGAAAAAAGTATACAGATGGCAAAAAAAAAAAGCATATAAAAAGGGTCCACATCATATGTCATCAGGGAAATGCAAATTAAAGCAAGGAGGTACCACTTACACACCTATCACAATGGCCAAATTACCGAACACTGACAACAACAAATGCTGGTGAGCTTGGGGAGCAACAGGAACTCTCTTTCATATGTCGGGGGCGGGAATGCAAGATGGGCAGCCACTATGGATGTTTCGTATCAAACTAAACATACTCTTACAATAATGTCCAGCAATCACGCTCCTTGGTACTGGAGTATTATGCCCATGCAAAAACCTGCATGCATAGGTTTATAACAGCTTTATTATAATTGCCAAAACCTGTAGGTGACCAACATGTCCTTCAGTAGGTAAGTGGATAAATAAGCTTGGGGACATTCAGACAGTAGAATATTATTCATCACCAAAAATAAATGAGCTGTCAAGGTATGTTAAGACTTAAGTGTACTATTAACAAGAAAGAGAATCCAATCTGAAAAAACTACCTGCAGTATAACTCCAACTATATGTCATTGTGGAAAAGGCAAATCTATAGAAACAGTACAAAGATCAGTGGTGGCCAGGGACTGGGGAAGAGAGAAATAAACAGGCAGAGTTTTTTACGCTTGATCTTAGCCAAAAGGCCGAGAACCGATACAGGCAGAGTTTTTTTTAGGGCAATAAAACTCTTCTGTATATTATAATGTTGGATACACACCATTGTACATTTGTCCAGACCCACAGAATGCACAACACCAAGAGTGAATTGTAAACTATGGACTTTGGGTGGATAACAATGTGCCGATGTAGTCATCAGCTCTACCAAGTGGAGGATGTTGCTAATGGCCATGCGTGAGCCGGAGCAAAGAACAGATGAGCATTCTCTTTACCTTGCACGCAATTTTCCTGTGACTCTAAAACTCCTCCAAAAGAGAGGCTATTAAAACATTAGATATTAATCGTAACACTTCCTGCGATGGTGAAGAGTTGGTAGCAACCTAAATGTCCCCTGGTAAGAGAGTGGATGAATACGTGCTTGACCACTCTAGATGGTCAATCGGGTCACAAATTCTTCCTCTCCCTGCACCTACACCTTTCCAATGTGATGTTGCGAACCGCCCTGACAAAAGCCGAAGTCTGCTTCCCTACTCCCTGAATCTGACTTCCCTTGCCTAATGGGACACTAGCAATGTAAGCTTCAAAAGAGGCATGCATATTGGGGACCAACCTTTTGCTGTGCTTAGAACCCTAACATCGCATGCAAATGAGCCTGAACCAGCCTGCTAGGAGATGGGGGGGGGGGTGGCGCATGAATAACTGAGGCACCCCGGCGGATAGCAGCCAACCTCCAGAGCACGGATGAGGCCGTTCTAGACCATCTAGCTACCGGCTGACCTGCCAGCTGACCACAGATGTGTCAGAAAGCTCCTGAGAAGTCAGTCAGAGGGTATTAAGCCAGACAAACTGTGCACCTGACCTTTCAGAGCCACTAGGCTTTGATGTGGTTTGTTTTACAACAGATAGCGGATACCTACCTACAAAATGAACTGTCATGGAACAGTGTGAAAGAATGAGATGACCACGTGCTTGTTAGTATAGTGACACGGAAAACTTGCTGGGACAAATTAGCAAAAAGCACACAAAAATCGTGCAGGCCTTGTAATTCTACAGGCTATCTTATAACCTTCCAATAAATTCCTTTTCCTCTTAAAAAAGAAAAAAAAAAAGATTTTACATGGTTTATGGGTCATGAAGAGAGGACCATCCTCTACCCAGTAAGAGGCTTTGATACCTTCAAAATTCCCATACAAGATGTGAGTTCTTCTACTGAAGATGGAAATGTCATGAGACAAGCCTGTGGCTCCCACATCAGAGGTGATGGTCCCCATAAGCCAGCGACACATGCAGTCAGGCTCACCCACACTCTCACCAAGGCAGACAGCTGCCCAATTCTTCACTGGTGAAATTTAAGTTCTTTTTTTTAAAGCAAACAAACAAAAATTTCCAAGTTGTATGAAAGACTTTTAAATTCATTTATCTTTGAATTTTCTTACAATTTTATCAAACACAAGTGTAACAGAAACAGCGTCTTCGAACGAAACACTGCCGTGAGAATACCTCCAGATAATGTAACTCGGTTCCTGAGGACATACGGGCAAACTATCAAGTTCACTGCCAAAATCAGTCCTATTTCCCTCAAAATAATCTATTTTCAGAAATAAGAAAATACACACTTCAGAAAAGCACAGTAATAAAACTGTAAACCCATTTGGAATAATCTACCAAGCATGAACCTATTTCTGTCAATGTCTATGAATGATCACCCTAATATTTACAAATGTTTTTTAAACTAAATATGACTCTTTTGAGGTAGGAGAGATGATGAGGATAATTATTCAGGGGAAAAAAAAGTTTACAAGCTGACACTGACATTGTTTACAATTAAAAATGCTATTTTTTTTCCCTACAGAAAGAAAAGCTCAGAATAAAGCAAAGCAGATGTATATGTTTTAAACTGGGAAAAATGGTTCTTTGCTCTCAAATATGAGATAATAAGAAGAAAATTTCTCATCAGAAATTTTGCAGATTGTTACCTGGTTATAGAAATGTTGCATTTATGAATCGTTTCTCTTGTTTCTTAAAAGTACTGGAATTTTCTTAAAAGTATTGGTACATGCATTTCTTTGAGAGCTTTTTCTGTAATCCCTACATCTAGAGTGAACAAACAGAGCCACTATGAAATAAACTAACACTAAAAGAGTTCTTAAGCAACTTTTAAGAAGGAAGTAATTTTATGCGAGCTAAGGCCACTTTCTCCACAGTCTGAAACCAGTCTGCACAGGTTTCCAATTCTTTTTTTTTTTTTTTAATGAAATTTATTTTCAAATTGGTTTCCATACAACACCCAGTGCTCATCCCAACAGGTGCCCTCCTCAATGCCCATCACCCACTTTCCCCTCCCTCCCACCCCCCATCAACTCTCAGTTTGTTCTCAGTTTTTAAGAGTCTCTTATGATTTGCCTCCTTCCCTCTCTGTAACTTTTTTCCCCCTTCCCTTACACCCTGGTCTTCTGTTAAGTTTCTCAGAATCTACATATGAGTGAAAACATATGGTATCTGTCTTTCTCTGCCTGACTTATTTCACGTAGCATAACACTCTCCAGTTCCATCCACGTTGCTACAAATGGCCAGATTTCATTCTTTCTCATTGCCAAGTAGTATTCCATTGCACATATAAACCACATCTTCTTTATCCATTCATCAGTTGGTGGACATTTGGGCTCTTTCCATAATTTGTCTATGGTTGAAAGTGCTGCTATAAACATTGGGGGTACGAGTGCCCCTATGCATCAGCACTCCTGTATCCCTTGGGTAAATTCCTAGCAGTGCTATTGCTGGGTTATAGGGTAGATCTATTTTTGATCTTTTGAGGAACCTCCACACTGTTTTCCAGAGCGGCTGCACCAGTTTGCATTCTCACCAATAGTGCAAGAGGGTTCCCATTTCTCCACATCCTCTCCAGTATCTATAGTCTCCTGATTTGTTCATTTTAGCCACTCTGACCAGCATGAGGTGGTATCTCAGTGAGGTTTTGATTTGTATTTCCCTGATGAGGAGTGACGTTGAGCATCTTTTCCTGTGCCTGTTGGCCACCTGGATGCCTTCTTTAGAAAAGTATCTATTCATGTTCAGATTACGCCAATTCTTTACGAGAGTGCAGGTGTGGTATCTGACCTAAATCGCACTGTACGTATTTTATTACAAAAATATTAATTTACTTTAAAATTTAAGATTGTAAGAGGTTTGATGAATTCTAACATGACATTTTAGGAGGCTCAGGGCCAATATTTTCTTCAGGAGCACATCTCTGAAATTACATTGTCAGTCACTGGGAAAATATGGCTTGATAGTCGAGAGCATAAAACCTGATTTATATATGACTTTTAAGAAAGCCTCTTTTGTATAAAGTAATATATATTTACTTATGCTGGGAATATAGTGAGTTGTACTAGAGGGTGTAATTTACCATTATATATGTATGTATATATACATATATATGTATGTATGTACATATGTATATATATGTATTCATTATATATATACACATATATATGTATATATATACATATAATATGTATGCGTGTGCACACACACATGCACACTAATAAACATGTGGGTGGAGCCAATGTTTTCCAATGCTATGGGTTTCCATTCAGACTTAACACAAAGCTTGACTTTCTAAAAACGTATTTAATTTTTGTCACCACTTCCTTATTATCTGATCTAAATTATTTCTTTCAAAATGTCAGTATCTGTTCCCCTTGGCATTAACAAAGGCGATAATCATTAATTACAGCTGTTTCTTATCATTCAAAAAGTCTTGCAAAGGGCATTATTACAAAAGCAATACCCAACACAAAATCCTCTAAATGGTTTTCATTCAAATAAATGTGAATTGATTTGTACATTCCTAGTTTTCATAGAAGTACTACGTAGAGACCTTCAGTATAAAAACAGGTAATGAGTAAATACCATGGCAGTACCACGTGATACTTTAGGAACTATGCAGGCAAGTATTTCCGCATAACCCAGTGAATACGCCACAGAAGCCACTCACAAGATCCCAGCTACAGCAATTGTCTTCACATTGGTTCCTGACCTCTCAAAGTAATTTATAAAGTAAACAATAACTCTTTTCTGAGTACCCCACGGCCTTTGTTTTAGGCTGAATTCACAGTACAGATGGGACGGCCGCACAGCCTGGAACAGAGTATGGACAGGACGCGGCACTGACTCATCAACGCGAGGACGATGAGGAAGACAGTCAGGAGCTGGACACAGGTACCCCGTCCCACGAGCCTGAGCTGAACCACCTGTGCCAACCTGCCCTACGTTCTTAGAATGCTTACTTTGTCATCATATGAACTCTAGTTCTGCAAAGCGAGAGAAGTGACGGTAGGAAACCGAGTGTGGCACATGCCCACCGCCATATTCCACACCTGCTGCTTCCCTTGCTGTAAACCCCCTCCGAGAGCTTCATTCAAAATATCAGTTTTTTCAATATTGTATGAAGTTGCTGAAGAGTTTCAAGGAATGAATCGTAGAGGGTGGATAAGGAGAGATAAATAATAGACAAGCAAATATGGAATATGCCAGGGAGGGATTTCTGCTGCGATAAAACATAAAGCAGGTAAGGAACAAAGAGTGACGCGGGTGGCAAAAGGAGTATTTCAGATACTGTGAGCAGGTGATTCTCATTGTGAAGGTGCCCTTTTAGCAGAGGGCTGAGTGAAGAAGGGAGAAAGCGTGCTATTAGGCAAAAGAGTGTTCACACAAGCGGCGGTGATGAAATTTAAAAGTTCCAGAAGGGCAGGTGTTCACCATCCTCGAAGAACAGGACATCGGTGTGGCTGAGCCAAGGAGCGACAAAGAGGAAACAACATCAGAGAGGGAGCTGGGGCGAGTGCACCGACCTTTCGTGTGCAGTACCTTCTCTCTGAAAATTTTGCTAATCATTAAATTGTGTTTTCTTTAGAATACAACGTGAGAAGAGGAATGCATCACTGACAGAGGCCGAAGAGGAAAACTCCTGTTTCGGGACAGGTGGCAGTACGACTTAGCACCAGGGGACGCACTTTGAAAGCATTAGTCTGCAGCTGTGGAGGTAATGATTTTCTCTATTATTGCCTCTCCATAAGTGAGGAAGAGCTGAGTAAAACGTAGGTGATAAAAATTCAAAAATTTTAAAGAAACAAACACAAAAGTAATGAAACGCCGGGAGGATTCAGCTGCCAGCCGGCGGTGTGGCTGAACTTGAAAGGAATCGGGACGGCATCTATGAATCGCAGTCCCTTGCTTCCCAGCCGTGGCTGCATACTAAATGTTCAGGTGAAAATACAGCAAGACACCTGGGTCTGGTTTCCAGATAAAATTTCTCAAACCCTCCGCTCTCCACACCATTCACTCAGACAGACCTTCCTCAGACCCTTCGCCATTTCCAGGGAATTTTATAACCTCACCAGAAAGCTGGGATATCTGAAAATAATGAAACGTACTGGTTTCTTTCAATGTTGTTAATGTTTTAACCACTTATACAAAATAAAATCACAATTAACAACATTTTTCCTGGGAAGCATCAAATTACGTGTTCACTGGAGAGGCACAGCTTTCAACACTAATGTTCAAAAGCTATGCTTACTCATTTGATAGGCTTTTATTTGATGCTATATCCTGATTGACCCATGATCTGTGCAAAGCAATACAGGTTCTGTGATGTTTCCTTTTCTTATCTGAAATCAATGATTTGAAATATTGTTTTAACTGTTGTATGTCAAGAAAACGTAATACATTTATTTAAATATATTTACATCATGAAATGAAAAACATGTTAGCATAGCATGGTATCCTTATCGATGTGACCGAACATTGCAGTGACATTTGAGATTTTTCCTTGGTGTTGTTGTTACGTACAAAAAAAGTAAATTTTCTCCACTACAGAGGTAAAGAGACAGAGGCAGATCTTGTTCTGAAACCTGACCTTTCCCCCTTACATCCAGAATCCCGTGGTCACACTGGAAATGTGTTAAAATTCCAAAATGTGGAATCAAGCCACAACGTGATTTTCATTGTGCTATTTATTACCGGTTGTAAGACTCTATGGCTGTAGTGAGGAAAGAAAGAAAAATAAAACACAGTCATAATGGTTTTCCCAGCACCAGCGATCGCATGGGAAGTAAGAGGTCTATGTCCCAGGGTCAAATGCAGTGGCGGTGAGAGTACTGTGCACGCTCTCCTCTGGAGGCTCTAGGAGGTAGGCACCACGTGAACTTGGAGACCCGGGGGCGCCCCCTTGGTAGCACCCCCAGAAGAGCAAGCTGTTAGTAACATCTATCCACTAAATGACCGAACCTTGAAAATGTGTGGTAATTTACCAAGTAATTATTTTCTATCTATTTTTCCAATAAGAAGCTATGTAATGATAAAAGACAATTCCTCCAAGTTATACTCGACTTGGAGTTCTCAGCTCCTCCCGTGCTCTGCCCCTCACCCCGGCTGTCTGGACTGCGGTGGGAGAAACTCACCGCCATTTATAAGGAGGTGAACTAGTCCGGGAACACAGCGGATTCCCAGAGCAGCACAGCCCAGTGGTTTACAGGACAGTTGGAGCCCTGCTGCTACTTGATTCTGCCAAAGCAAATGCTTTCGAATAGTTCACGATTAATACACTGAACTTCTAACTCTACAATGACTTATAACCTATCCTTACCGCTGGAGGTGAAAGAAGACTGATGCTATTTTCATTAAAAAAAAAATGCAGGCTCAGTCAGAAACTTCCCCAGGTAGAATCAGTTGCCAAATTAAAGTGGAAATATGGGGTGAAAAAACCCTCTTATTTTGCATCATCTGAGGTGGTGGTGGCCAGGTGAGGCCATGAATTTCCTCCCAATGTGGAAGACAACACGAATCTCCAGAGAAAAATCGCGTCCACGGTCTGAAGTACAGCACCTATAAGAGTATTCTTTGGAAGGAGTTCTTTTCTAATCGCAGAGCTGAAACATCAATAAACGTTCACATTTTCAAAGCTAGAATTGCCATATTCTGTTTGCTTGTCAAGTGCACACTAACAGTACAT
Source organism: Lynx rufus (assembly GCF_022079265.1). Taxonomy (NCBI): domain Eukaryota; kingdom Metazoa; phylum Chordata; class Mammalia; order Carnivora; family Felidae; genus Lynx; species Lynx rufus. Next base: position 2,128,341 of record NW_025814840.1, on the reverse strand, counting down.
TTCTCTTCAAGATTTTGTTTTTCCTTCCTGAAAGTATCAAAAACATATTGCACTTTAAAAGTGTCAGATGCTTGAAGAATCACATGTGACCAACTCCCTTTGTACCAGCAATAAAATATGATGCTTGAATATCAGCCTTACTTCTTCAAGAAACTTAGAAAAGGTCGTACCTTCAGAAAGAACAGAATGAAATAGAACAGGTACCCTCTGAAGAGAGACTTTCTCTGCAAGGCTTACCATGTCTTCACCATTCAACACGCTTGAGGACGGGCACTCGCTCGTGGGTAGTGTGGCTCGCAGTGAACTGTCCACATTTACTCTGCTCGCCACCTGCTGAGTCCTCTTGGCTTATCTGAATTGATTACCCTACACTTTGTGATAAGGATAATGTGTGTGTGCATGTTTGATGTCACACGCAAATGAAGACTTCAAACTGTGTTTCATACTTAAACGCAGGAATGGTACAATTCTCTGTCATATTTATAATCATAATAACAAGTTCCATTCATCCACAAGAAGATATTTTCATTTTCAAATCAATATAAACCATTTTTTTAAGACGATGAAATGCTCTATGGCTGTGATGGACTGTTTGGGTTCTCTCAAAATCCCTATGGTGAAATCCCAGCCCCCAAGGTGATAGTGTTAGGAGGCGGGACCATGAGGGGTCCTGGGGGTGGAGCCCCCACACTGGGGTTAGTGCCCTCGAGAGGAGGGCCTCCGGAGCTAACCCTCCCACTCTGCTCTCTTCCGTTTGAGGACACAGAACATAATTGTGTGCTTCACACCAGACCCCACCATGTTCCACTCTGATCCTGGATTTCTAAGCCTCCAGAACTGTAGGAAATTATTTGGGATATTAATTTTTATTGCTTACATCACCTCATCAATGATATCTTACTACAGCTCTGACCTAACCAGGGTAAAATGGATTTTGTCCCAGTCTATCGTTTCTATACCAAAAACAAAATAACAGAAGCTTTAGAAAATGAATGTTTAAAAATGAAAATACAGAAACACAAAACAAAATTGGACAAAAAAATTTAGAAGAATTATCTGTTATCTGCTTTTATTAAAACTCTTTAAATTTTTTTTTCAACATTTATTTATTTTTGGGACAGAGAGAGACAGAGCATGAACGGGGGAGGGGCAGAGAGAGAGGGAGACACAGAATCAGAAATAGGCTCCAGGCTCTGAGCCATCAGCCCAGAGCCCGACGCGGGGCTCGAACTCACGGACCGCGAGATCGTGACCTGGCTGAAGTCGGCCGCTTAACCGACTGCGCCACCCAGGCGCCCCATTAAAACTCTCTTAAAGTATGCCTCATTCTCATCACATCTCCAAGGAATCAGAATTTTTCAAATCTGTCATAAAGCAAATCTATTATTTACACATACACTCATACACATGTGTGTATTCAAACAGTTCTAGGTATATTTCAGGCCAAAAATTTTAAAACTGTCTTGAAAATATTTGGAATAGTATATTTAAACTTGGCTAAAATGTATTCTTCAGATTTGATTTCCATATATACACATATATGAACATCTAGAAATATTTTTAGACCCTTAAATTTATGCAGTCAGTATATATTTAACATCAACTTAAATACTATATCATGCTAAATTCTATGCAGATACCTGAAAAAAAAAAGAAAAAGAATTATAATAAGTCAATCTTTATAGTATACCCTACAACTATTTATTCTAGCTGTATTCATAAGAACTTGTTATCTACTTAATACCATGTAAATTATTATTGTCTGTGTAGTAACTATTCTGAAGACTTTCTAACACATTGTTTTACATGTAGAAAAAACACCATTCTTCTGGGGAACCACCAAACTCACAGTGAAAGGCAAAACAGAATGGAATCTGATAATCAGGTTAGATGAGTCAATTATCAGGGGTTTAGATAAAAATTTATTTTTTATGTAAGGATTAATGTTATTAATGTTAAATTCACCTAGAAGATCAATCCACATAACCTCTGTCTAGCAATATTTTAAAATATGAATTGGCTTGTTAACTTGCTGATACTTTGTGCACGAAATTAAATCCAATGGAAGAGCCCTTTTCACGGCAATTCAGTAACTGTTCGATTTCTAAGCCCCTGAGAAAAAAGAAATGCTAGCCTTTCTTAAAGAGTCAATCTTATAATTAAAGTAGGGTTAAAAAATATACGTGGGAGAGACTATGTGTCATTTTCCCCAGTCCCTAGCATTAAACCATAATGAGTTAGAAGTGAAAAACCACCAAAATACGTTTAATAGTATAAATCTAAACAGGTAAGATTAGTATCCCCCATGATTTCAATAGATATGACAAGAAATTCAGGGTCTTGAAATTCCCCAAATTTATGCAATAAAGCAGCATTAAAAGCTCGAGGGACCTTGCACACAACATTCTTTAAGTGACAATTCCCAACTGGTCAATCATTACATGTGGTTCAAGTATGCAACGGTGCTTTCACTGCTGCTGATTTTCACGTTTATCCACGTGAAAATAGGAAATGCGCTTTTTTCAAATTTCAGATTGTAACTCTGAAATATGTTCATTTTTCCAAGCTTTTGTGTTTTGGTAGCAAAAGAGAATCATCAATACTTTTTAATTAATTAAATAATTTTCTTATATAGCAGGTGTCGACTATGAAGAGGTTTGCTTGTTTATTTATTCATATCCAGTTACTAAATTTGGAATTTCGATACAGAGAATTACATAAACATTATTTTATTGCATTAGTATCATAAATATCTTTTTTGCAGTTCACTGTTACTATGGAAACAATAATCATAAAACGCAACTATACACGGACTTCAGATTAATCAGTAGGCAGGTGGCATCATCACCACAAAAATACTTAAGATTTTAAATTACTGCAGAAGGGATCAAGAGTGAGACAGCAGCCCTGACCTCCTCCGGGAAGTCACTCTGGATTTGCCTCACGCTCCCCTTGGGTCTTGCGGCCGTGGTCCTCGGGGCCCCTGTTCACCTCATCTCCACAACTGCCCTGAGACTATGTTCCCATTTGACCCCTCAGGTGACTCTCTGATTCCCCAAGATTCTGAACAGATTCTCTGTCTTCTGCCTCTTTATCAGCAACTGTCAAAGGTGCCGTACAAACTGGCACAAAACAGGCTTTCAGTGACTGCTTCGAAAAGGGCATGACCATCTGTGTGGCTAAAACCAGCAAATGATTAACATGCCAAAAGTATCAATGATGAGGGCAGAGTCTATGAAGAATCTGTAATCAGTGTGTGTGTGTGTGTGTGTGTGTGTGTGTGTGTGTGTGTGTGTTACTTTGCTTTGTGTTACTGATCTTTACACCCATCACGGGGCTCTAACTCAAGACCCCGAGTCAAGAGTCACATGTTCTTCCAGCTGAGCCAGCCAGGCGCCCCAGTTATCAGTTAAGTTCTCAATCAACGTCCCTTTGTTTTTCTCTCCTACTCCTATTTCCTCTCCACTCACAGACCACCGTTCTTTAATATCAAATTTGTCTCTTTTTGTTTCTAGGTATTGTTGCAAAATATGTACTGTCGTTTCACAGGCACACATATTCCCCTTTATAAATTATGACTCCAGAAATGGTCTTCCCTGTGCAGGGGCTGGCAGGGCTGACGTGGGTCCCCAGCGGATCCGGGGCCCCTGCACAGGCTACCAACTGGCATCCTCCCCTAGGCGCTGCTCCCTCCAACCAGCCAGTGCCCCACAGGGCTCGCTGCCCCGAGAACCTCACTGAGCCCCAGTGACAGTGATTCCAAAGGTCTCGCCTTTGCTCTCTTGAATCCTAAGAGGGCTGGAAGAGAAGGCTTAGAGCCCCCCATCTGCCCTCCTGAGCACCCCACCCCAGTTGTCTTCTCACCATGGAAATGCTTTCTCCCTCAATTTACAAAAGAGGTTATCCTGCACATCCCCTGAGGCAACCAGACTCAGTTTTTAGTTTAAAAGAGTGAAGAGGAACCCAGTGTATCATGTGGAGATGATGAGGAGAGCCAAAAAAAAAAAAAAAAAAAAATAGGGATTTATTTATACCAAAATGTAGGGATATATTTATACTAAAAAATATATGAATAGTTTATCTGAAATTAAATTTACTGGGCATCCTGTATTTTTAAAGGTAAATATGATAAAGCTAGCGTTAACAGTATCTGAACCACAGGTCAACAAGGTAAAAATACACTTATTAAATGTTCCCTTATCGCTTGAAAATGAGGATTTGAAGAGTTAATATATTAAGAGGCAGCAGCTGTCCAGAATGTGATTCCAATAATGTGATGTGAGAAGAAAGTCATTGATGGATATTTCACCAATGGCTTAAAATCATATTTAAAATTGAATGCAGATTTAGATTTTGATAGTTTAAATATAATTGGCATTAATATATCCATGAAATATTATTAGGCATTTAAAATTATTTCTAATGAGTATCATGAGCAACCGACATAAATTAAGTCAATGGATAGCAAATTCTTTCTCCATAAATTTTACCATCAATGTTCATAATATCAAAATGTATTTCCATTTTTCCTATAAATAATCAATATTCACTTTATTATGAAAAAAGGTACACTTCTAATAAAAATTATGAATCTCCGTGAATGATTAAAATGGAATTACAAAGAATTAACATTCACTCTTACTATTTTGCACATTAATCACACTGCAAATATAATGAGTGTAACAAACATTAAAACCAATCATATGCTTATAGTAAAGTAGAAAGATTGAGACCAATGATTAAAGTTTTCACATGAGAAATTATGCAAATGTAATGGGTTTGCATCTTTAACATATTCCATTAATCTAAATGGCTCTGATAGAATTCGTTCTGACCCCAAATGCTTCTCACCAACTCCTCGTTCCCCCAGTTAGTGTGGCCAATGTTCTGACTGAACATAACTCTACGTCATGACAGAGACGATCCCGCCATCACCAGTTTCATAAACCCAATCTTCTTACCATTTTCAGAAAAAATTACCATAACAAAATTCGGAAATTATTTCATGAGCATCTTCTGAAAAGCAATGATATGTATGTCTATGTATGTTTTCTTTTTTTTTTTTTTTAATTTTTTTTTCAACGTTTATTTTTGGGACAGAGAGAGACAGAGCATGAACGGGCGAGGGGCAGAGAGAGAGGGAGACACAGAATCGGAAACAGGCCCCAGGCTCTGAGCCATCAGCCCAGAGCCTGACGCGGGGCTTGAACCCACGGACCGCGAGATCGTGACCTGGCTGAAGTCAGACGCTTAACCGACTGTGCCACCCAGGCGCCCCTATGTATGTTTTCTTAATATAAATGCATCTTTTATTATTTTTAGAGGATGGAAATTATTTGATTTCCCAAGTTCTAGAGATCTTAAATGTCAGTCCTCATCAAATGAATAGGAGAAAATCATATTAAGGAAGACAATATAAATACCGTAAAAAGTGCCAAGTTGGAATTTTACTTCAGGCACTTTCCTTAGAAAAATCAATTAAAATTCCAAGACTTTAGCTTTCTAATCTGTAAAATAGGTGGAGAGATGCAGAAACAATGAAGATGTAAATACAGATATAAATGCCTGGTAATTGTCAGGATTTTGTTGAAGATGAGAGTTGCATGTATTTCAAATTTTATAAAATGTCAGCCTGCAAATATATGGGTGATTATTACATTAGCACATAATTATACATAAATAAATTATATTAGGTACTTGAAAATAATGTTTTGATTCATAAGCAGCGTTATTACGACCCCTGAAAAGTTCGTTTTCACACCCTTAATTTGTTACAAGCTTATTGCTTAGCAAGATAAATCTGATCACAGTATATGCAGAGGACAGGAAGTACAAATTATCCATATCACCAGGACTATCTGTAAAGTAACCTCTGTGATCTGTTCCTACGGAACTTTCTCTTCCTTCCTAAGGCCAGCCAACCAGCAACTTGAGCAACGCTCTAGGAGAAACTGAGAAGTGGTGTCCTTAACTACTGTTCTGTTTGTCAACTCCTGATCTTCGTCTGCTACTCCCACCCTCTGGGGTCTTTCTGTAGCACAGATCTCTGCATTTCGGTTTACCTGAAAAGTATCCTATGCGCCTGACCTCCACCTCATCTGTCTGGTCACCGCCATCATCATCATCATCGTCGCCACCATCGTCAAAATAACAACACTCAACTTTACCAAATGCTTGCTGTATTCCGAGTCTTTAGAGAAGGTCATTTGATTCAGCATGTATATAAATCCCATGAGAGTAACTCACTCAAGAAGACATAACTAGTAAGGGACAGGGCTCGTCTTTGAACTCGTTTGGACTGCAGACCCCCGCATTTTAAAAGATTCGATCAAAACCCATACAGGTTTTTTTTTGTTTGTTTTTTGCTTTCTTCTCCTGTGATGAGTGCAGTCTACCAGCTCCTGGCACCACAGAGGGCCAGTCTTCCCACTGAAACCCCGTGGACTCAAAATCTATTCCAAGTACTTAACTTTCTTCTGCAAATTCCCTCATCTATAAAATTGAGAATAATGATAATTGCGGACATGCCAGGGAAATTTATAATCATTAATGAGCTAAGCCTTTTGAAAATATAAAGCAGCATTAAATGTTAATATTACTAATCTTCTTAATTAGAGGAAGTGGCAAATGTATCCAAAAAGTCTGTAACTAACTTCATTACTCTTTCATTTATGTGGCTAAGTTTAAGTCCTCCAAAATGTGTTTTATGTTGATTAAACATATGGCTGGCTGCATTTGTAAATGTCTATTACTAATATGCTGTACTATGGGAACCATATTTTTGCTGTTATGACTAGAGAGTGATGAACTTTGGTAAAAAATTTCACATCCCCATAATTATATGTTCCTCCTCTATTTTCATTTTATTTGCAATAAAGATGTATTTATTCATACGTTAATATTCTTCTTGAGTTAAGGATATGAAGAAACTTACACTGGGAATACAGGCATCTAAAAAACACAGAAACTAAACTAAAGTTTAAGGCTCTAAACTGAAGTATGGTTAAAATCAGACAGAAATACAACGATAAAGCCTGGGGCACCTGGTGGCTCAATCGGTTAAGCATTTGGCTTCTGATTTTGTCTCAGGTGGTGATCACAGGGCCCTGGGATCCATCCCTGAGTCAGGGTTTGCACTGACAGCATGGAACCTGTTTAACATTCTCTCTCTCTCTCTCTCTCTCTCTCTCCTCCCCTCTCTCTCCCTCTCCCTCTGCCCCTCCCCCACTCATCTCACATGCACACACGCCCACTTTCTCTCTCTCAAAAATAAAATAAAATGAAGTAAAATAATATAAAACAAAATAAAATAATACAAAATAATACAAAATAAAATAAAATAAAATAAAATAAAATGAAATAAAATGAAATAAAATGAAATAAAATAACAATGATAACAAAGGCCAATGCTTGGCCAGTATTAAAACCAGAATTTGTATCTAAGCTTTCTGGCTGTGCAAAGATAAAGTGTTAGGCACCTGCCCCTTTGTTGTACTGTTAACAGGGAGGAAACACAGTAAAACGAAAAGTGTCTCACACATTATACATTTCATGTTAAGAAAAAGATTAGACAGTGAAGATACACATTTTTATAATCACAGTTCTTCACTAGAAACATTGTCACTTCGTAAAGACATAGGTTGTATAATTTATCAAGCAGACTCTTCAATTACTTATTTTTGTGTTCCCTTTCAAACTGGCAAAGTAATGAAGGGCTCATGGGTGGCTCCTCGGTGGCTCAGGTCATGATCTCGGGGCAGGGAGTTCAAGCCAGGCATCTGGCTCCCTGCCGTCAGCACAGAGCCTGCTTTGGACCCTCTGTCCCCCTCTTTGTGCCCCTCCCCCACCTGTGCTCTCATTAATGGGAACAATATTCTTATTTAAGGCCCTTAATTATGATTTAAATGAGTTCAAATTCACCACATTCAGTGTTGACAATGAGCAGCATGTTTTATTTTAAATACAAATTGATTTTGTCTCTTGACATGCATTACACAGTGAGAAGGCCTCTAAGTTGTGCTAGGCGCTCTCAATCATATACGTATGCATGTATAAATATACATACATATATCTCCTGAGCTGAAATCAAGAACTGGAGGCTTAACCGACTGAGCCACCCAGGTGCCTCAACAGCCACTTCCTTCTTAATTACTAAAACCTGACAGCAACTAGGATTCCCTCATTAGGGGAGCAGGTAAATAAACTGTGGCACAACCAGACAACGGAATATGAGTGCTAAGAAGGAATGAGCTGTGAAGCCATGAAGAGTCACCACTAAGTAAAAGAAGCCAATCTTGAACCATTAACCTACTGTAACTGTTCCTATCTATAGTTGGAATCTATAGGACACTCTGGAAAAAGCAAAAGTAGGGACCCAGTAAAAAGATCAGGGGGTCGAGGATGGAGGGATAGACAGGCAGAGCACAGAGGGCTCTCATGGCAGTGAGACTATCCTGTAAGATACCATAACGATGGATACGCATCCTTACGAACATGTCTAAGCCAACAGAACGTGCAACAGAGGGAAGTCCTAACGCAAACTATGGACTCCGGTGACAATGGTGGGTCAACGTAGGTTCACCAGCTGTAAATAATGTGCCACACTGGTGGGGATGTGGGGGGGGGCTGTTGGGGGCAGGGGTGTATAGGAACTCTCCATACCTCTCAGTTCTGTTGTGTACCCAAAACTGCTCTAAGTGTCATTTTTAAAAGTCTGTATGTACGATCCAGAGTACATCTTGCTCAGGTATCAAGGTTATATCTTAATAGTATGAACTTGTAAATATTAAACTATGTTTGGCCTAAAAATGGTGATTTCCAGTATGTTCACCACTGTGCAGTTTTGACAGTGGGGGAAATAACCCAGATGCCAGTCATGAGGGGAACAGTTTGGTAAAATGTAGTCGATAATACCTTGGTTTGAGAGCATAATTTGGTTTGAGAGCATAATTTGTTCCGGAAACATGTTTGTAATTCAAAGCACTTGTATACCAAAGTGAATCTCCCCAGAAGAAATAATGGAAACTCAGATGATTCGTTCCACAACCCAAAAATATTCATATAAAAATGATTTCAATACTGTAATATAATACAAAATAATAAAGAAAATACAAAATATAAGAAAAAAAACAAATTAACCCACACTTACCTTTGAAAACCTTCATGACTGATATGAGGGAGACAAGAGAGAGGAGGGTTACTTTCACTACCCACTAACGGATGTTGACTCAGTATAGTATTAATAAACTCTTGTCATGTACTGTATTTCATGTAACCGGCAATAGGGCAGCAGAGGAACGGGTCTCTATCTGCAGGCAGCCCGACCGAGAATGAAGCAAAGCCTTCCTAACCTTACTCTTGTCTGGAAAAGCAAAGGACCGTCCACAGGTGCTTTGAAGGGACAAAAATACACTAGTGCCAGTTGTGGGCACCTTCCAACGTCCTGAAAAATCACTGATTTCTGCCAAACACCACAGCCTGAGACTGAGCATCTGAGTATGGGAGAAGATCACCTACAATCCCAGAGAGAGAGAGAGAGAAAGAAAGAGAGAGAGAGAGAGAGATTGTCTCAGTTGTGATCATGTGACATTTGGGGTCACATACTATTCATATTGTAGACATTGCTCATTCATCAGGTTAAAATTTATTAGAAATGTTTGCTCATCTTGCAGAAAACTCACAGAATAAGTTACTTGCAATCCAAGGCTTTACTGTATGTATACACATATATATTTTTATTTATTTTCTGTTTTTATTTATTATCTGGGTTTTTTTGAGTAGTTGACACACAGTGTTGCATTACTCTCAGGTGTACAACACAGTGAAACAACATCTTTGCGTGTCTGCGATGCTCCCAGCAAGTATAGTGTCTGCACCTGTCTGCACCTGTGATCACAGTATCACTAACAGTATTCCTTTGCTGTGCCTTTCAGCCCCGTGACTTTGTCCTTCCACAAATGCAAGCCTGTACCTCCCTCCCCCATCACCCATTTTTCTCACCCTCTCATCCCCTTCCCCTCTGGCAGTCATCAGTCTGTTCTCTGTATCTGTGGGTCTGAATCTACCTGGTGGAAATGTACATTGATGCAGCCACTGTGGAAAACAGTATGGAAGTTCCTTAAAAAAATCAAAAATTGATGGGGCGCCTGGGTGGCGCAGTTGGTTAAGCGTCCGACTTCAGCCAGGTCACGATCTCGCGGTCCGTGAGTTCGAGCCCCGCGTCAGGCTCTGGGCTGATGGCTCAGAGCCTGGAGCCTGTTTCCGATTCTGTGTCTCCCTCTCTCTCTGCCCCTCCCCCGTTCATGCTCTGTCTCTCTCTGTCCCAAAAATAAATAAACGTTGAAAAAAAAAATTAAAAAAAAAAATCAAAAATTGAAATACCAGTATCATCCAATAATTTCACTGCTGGGTATTTACCCAAAGAAAACAAAAATCACTAATTTGAAAAGATGCACGTATCCCTAGGTTTATTGCAGCGTGACTTACAGCAGCCAGGAGAAGGAACCAATCCAAGTGTCCATTGATAGATGAATAAAGAGAATGTGGTATGTGTGTATACACACACACGCGTGTGCGTGCACAGTGTGGAATATTACACAGCCATATAAAGTATGAGACCTCGCCATTTGCACAAGAGTGCACTTCAAGGGAATTATGCCAGGTGAAACAAATCAGACACAGAAAGACAAATACCATAAGGTTTCACTCACATGTGGAATGTAAAATACAAAACAAATAAATAAATGATAGATTTCAATATTGTATTTGAGACCTGCTTATATATATTTTTATATTTAAAAAATATACATTTTTAAATTAATGTATTATTTAAATCATGTATTTTTTAAATTGATGTTTGCAACCACACTGAGAGCTGAATGATCCATTATGCCATCTACCAACTGTGTAAAAGAATTATCTGTGAAGTCACCTCCAATTACATTGATTTCAATGGTGGTCAAGGCTGTGGAATCTACGACCTGACCTGTGTACGTCCAGTCTGGCTCTGCTACTGCGTGATCTGGACCAAGCTACTGAAACTGTTGCTCAGCAACCTTGTTCCCAAAACGGGAATCATCAAGGCACTTACCTCAAAGCGTGGTAAGTGAACTGAATAAGTGGTACTGAAGGGGAAGCTGAAGGGACTCCATTTTATTTATTTTCTTAAGTTGATTTATTTATCTTGAGAGAGAGAGAGCACGAGTGAGGAAGGAGCAGAGAGAGAAAGCGAGAGAGAAAATTCCAGACTCCACACTATCACCGCAGAGCCCAACTGGGGCCTGAACTTACAAACCCTGAGATCATGACCTGGGCCGAAGCTGGCCACTTACCCCACTGAGCCAGCGGGTGCCCCGAAGGAGCCATGTTAGTAAGAGTCCCTCTCTGTTGTTTTTCTGGGTCCCATTTACCATGTTTCATATGTTGCCTCTGAAGAAGCCAAAGAAGCTATGTTCCCACTTCAAGGGGAAACAAGGAAGTTAAACATTCTTTGACTTTCGTCCCAGACCCCGAACACCCGAAAACACCTGAGAAGAGCCAGATCCCAAACATGTTCCAGGACATCGGCTTCAAACAAACCTCGACTGACATGGGCAACCATAGCCCACCTTTGACGAGTTACAGAGTAACACCCTCTGTTCACCTGACACTTGCCTTTGACTGGACCCTACCCTGGATTCCTGGATGAACATGTACCCCACGTGCCTTTCCACTATAAACCTCTAACCCCAGCAGTGGCTAGACTCATTCTTCTCTCCTTCCCGAGTCTCTCAGACACTCCGTCTGCTATTCTCTTTCTGTCACTCACGCTATTCAAGAAACTTTGTTTTCATCACTTTCACCGGCTCACGTGTGATTTCTATCTTACGTGAAGCCAAGGACCCTCCTGGCGGGTCCTGTGGGAACGTTCCCTGGGTTCCCCGATCCAGCCTGCCTGCCCCATTACTACCTATGGCTGCACTGCACAGTGCCTGGCATGTATTAGATGTTAAATAAATGATGACTATTAGCATTCGTAGTAACTGGCCCTGGTGCTGGAGACACAATAACCGGGGCTTCCAGGAGAGGCTGCGGTTCCACAGATACACATGCCTGGCCACCGGCCACTGCTCCCGTGGTCCCACGGCCACCCGTGCCTGGCCACTGTCCACTGCTCCTAGTGTCCATAATATTTCATTAGTTATCATTCAGAAACAATCCTGGTTGTCCAATAACCAATACATCAAAATCTTCTAGAACTGACAAAAGAAAAAACATTTATGAAGATCGCACGTAAAAGGAGAGTTCTCAGTTTTAATAACTTTAAAGAAAAGATATTTCACTGTGGTGGTTTGGATAAAATGATCAGTTAGATCCATCTGCCTTGGAAAAAGCTTACTGAGATGTAAAGATTTATACGCTATTTGAAATGTTTTCCTCGAGATTTTATTTTTGGTTAAGGGGTCACTTGGTGGCTTTCGAGTTCCTTGAGGCCCGGATCTGCACAGCACTGACGCTCAGGTCATGTGTGCAGCCTACGCTGTCTGAACCGAACGGAAATTATCTGAGTCACGGCCAAAGAAGGCTAAAGGAAAGGAAAAGAAAAAAGGCAGAGCAAAAGACAGCTGTACTGCCGATGCTCGCACAAGTTCTGCATCCACAGTCTACGGCCAAGGCCTAAGCAATCATGTGAGGGGGAGCGAGAGATTACCCTGGGCTGACCTTTCCTCAGGGACAGAGCGAACGGGCCCTTGATACCCAAGCACTTCCTACTTCTGGTATAGGAGGTATTGAGTTGGTGGCACCTTGCCTCAGGCCTCTGGCACCTTATTAGCAAAATGCAAGACTGCTTTTTTTTTTTTTTTTTTACTTTCTGTGAAATATGTATGGCAAAGACAGCAAAAAGTTAGAATTTCATAACAAAAGTTGCTGACCTCTAAGACTGTTTTATTGTCTAAACGATACAAAACACAAAAACTCCCGTATCTGTAAACTGCCTGTTTCTAATGATTTCCACTATAGAAAGCCCGTATTAATTTACAATAACTCTGTATTATGGCGGGCCCACCTAGCAACTCAACAGACGATGCTCTGTATTAAAATTAATTAATTAACTAGAAGAAGAAAGCCTACCCAAATGCCAGAAGCCCACGGGAATATGTGTCTTAGTTCTGATATTACAATAACAATTTACTCAAATGCCAACGTAGGGCCTCATTAGGATGAGAGTCATAATGATTATTGCCGTGTGAGAACATTTGAGGATCTCGGTGAAAGAAAGAAGAAAAGATCCCTAATGTTACCAGATATTTGCATTTAATACTTTCTAAAGAAATTCTGTAGAGTTAGGAGAAATTGGGATATTTTAAAAGGAAAAAAAATGGGGAAGTGAACATCTGTTCTAATAGAATTATGAAATATTGTTAGTAACAAAAAGATAAAGTAACAAAACCTCACAAAGAGATTCCTTTTCCTCAGTTTACCCAGTTAAATAATAACACCCAATTTCCCATTAAACATACAGAAGACAGTTTTCTTTTTAGAGACTGGTTTCTTTGGCATTCTACCCACGCTACTATGTAAAATCTTTAAAGTCATTATAGGTATTTCCATCATCGACATTTTATTTAGGAAAAGAAAAAGCAAGGGGACAACAATAAAACTTTAACCAACAGGTAAAACTTAACATTATTGATTAAAATGAAATAAAAGCTTTTAAAAAATAACTTATTTTTAACCAGGAGCTCTTTGCTCTTTGAAAAGATCAACAAGATTGATACACATATAGCCATGCACAAAAAAAAAAAAGACTCGAATAAATAAAATCAGAAAATAAATAGAAGAAACAACAACCAATACCAGAGAAATTCAAAGGACTGTAAGAGAATATTATGAAATATTATACGCCAACAAATTGGACAACCTAGAAGAAATGGACAGATTCCTAGAAACATATAACCTCCCAAAACTGGATCAGAAAGGAACAGAGAATTTGAACACACCATTGACTAGCAACGAAATCGAATCAGTAATCAAAAAACTCCCAGCAAACAAAGTCCAGGACCAGATGGCTTCCCAGGTGAATTCTACCAAATAATTTAAAGAAGAGTTAATACCTATTCTTCTCAAACTATTCCAAAAAAAAAAAAAAAGAAGACAAAAGAAAACTTCCAAATTCATTCTCTGAGGCCAGCATTACTCTGATACCAAAATTAGATAAACAAAGACACTAAATAAAAGAGAACTACAGGCCAATATCTCTGATGAACACAGACGCAAAACTTCTCAACAAAACATTAGAAAACTGAATCCAAATATGTATTAAAAATATCACTCACCACAATCAAATGGATTTATTCCTGGAACACGAGGCATGATTCAATATTTGCAAACCAATCAAATTGATACATCACATCAATAAGAGAAAGAAAAAATATGATCATTTCAACAGATGCAGAAAAAGGATAACATTCATTCATGATAAAAACCCTCAACAAAATACACCTCAACATAATAACGGCCAGCAATGAAAAACCCCCAGCTAGCATCAAACTCAATGGGGAATAAACTGAGAGCTTTTGCCACAGGATAAGGAACAAGACAAGGATGTCTGCTCTCGCCCCTTTTTTTCAACATAGTACTAGAAGTCCTAGCCACAGAAATCAGAAAATAAAACGAAATAAAAGGCATCCAAATTGGCAAGACAGAAATAAAAATTTCAGTATTTGAAGATGACATGATTCTATATATAAATAACCCTTCAGACTTCACCAAAAAACTACTAGAGCTGACAAATGAACTCAGCGAAGTTGGACGACACTACATCAATATGCAGAAATATGTTGCATTTCTTTGTACTAATAATAAAGTAGCCAAAAGCAACTAAACATAATCTAATTTATAATTATACCGAAAAGAATACAAACTCCTAGAAATAAACTTAAGGAGGTGAGAGAGCATACTCTGAAAGACCATATGATAAAAAATTGATAAGAGAAAATAAGATGACAAAAACAAATGGGAAGACATTCCATGCTCATCAATTGAGAGAACAAACATTGTTAAAATGTACATACTACCAAAAGCGATCTATAGATTCAGTGCAATCCCTATCAAAAAACTAATAGCATTTTTCACAGAACTAGAACAAATAGTCCTAAAATGTGTATGGAAACACAAAAGACCCCTTACAAAAAGAAGAAAGGACAAATCTGGAGGTATCACAATTCCAGATTTCAAGATATACTACAAAGCTCTAGTAATCAAACAGTATGGCACTTGTACAAAAATAGACACACAGATCAAATAACTGAAAAGAGAGCCCAGAAATAAATCCATGATTATATGATCAATTAATCTTCAACAAAGGAAGAAAGAATATGCAATGGGGAAAAAAACAGACTTTTAAAACAGTTTCTTTTTGGGAAAACTGGACAGCTACATGGAAAATAATGAAACTGGACTATTTTCTTAACACCACACACAAAAATAAACTCAAAATAAATTAAAGATCTCACGTGAGACCCGAAACCATAACAATCCTAGAAGAGGCCACAGGTAGTAATTTCTTTGACATCAGCCATAGCAACATCTTTCTGGATATGTCTCCTGAGGCAAAGGAAACAAAAGCAGAAATAAACTATTGGGAGTACATCAAAATAAAAACCTTCCGCACACACAAAAAAAAGCAAATAAACACCAAAAACAAATAATCAAATAAATAACAAAAATCAACAGTACAAAAAGACAACCTATTGAGTGGGAGAGGTGATTTGCATATCCAGTAAGGGGTTAGTATCAAAAATACGTAAAGAACTTACACAACTCAACACCAAGAAAACAATCCAATTAAAACTGAGCAGAAGACCTGAATAGACGTTTCTCCAAGGAAGACATACATGGCCGACAGACATGTGAAAAGATGCTCAACATGACTCACCATCAGGGAAATCCAAATCCAAATCACAGTGAGCTCACCTCACACCTGTCAGAATGGCTAACATCAAAAACACAAGCAACAACAAGTGTTGGCAAGGATGTGGAGAGACAGGTACACTCATCCACTCCTGGTGGGAATGCAAACTGGTGCAGCCACTGTGGAAAACAGTGTGGAGGTTCCTCAAAAAACTAAAAATAGAACTACCGTATGAGCCAGTGATTGCACCACTGGGTATTTACACAAAGAATACAAAAACATTAACTCAAAAAGATATATGAACCCCTGTGTTTACTGCAGCATTATTTACAACAGCCCAATTTTGGAAGCAGCCCACATGGCCATCCATAGACAAATGGATAAACAAGATATGGTACACACACAATGGATTATTACTCAGCTGTAAAAAGGAATGAAATCTTGGGCGCCTGGGTGGCTCAGTCGGTTAAGCGTCTGACTTCAGCCCAGGTCATGATCTCACGGTTCGTGAGTTCGAGCCCCGCATCGGGCTCTGTGCTGACAGCTTGGAGCCTGCTTCTGATTCTGTGTCTCCCTCCCTCTCTCTCTGCACCTCCCCAGCTCGTGCTTGCACTCTGTCTCTGTCAAAAATAAATAAACTTAAAAAAATTATAAAAAAAAAGGAATGAAATCTTGCCATTTGCAACAACATGGGTGGATCTAGAGGGTATTATGCTAAGTGAAATAAGTCAGACAGAGAAAGACAAACACTGCATGATTTCACTCATATGTGGAATTTAAGCAACAAATCAAATAGAAAAGAAAAATGACATAAAAAAGCAGTCTCTTAACTACAGAGAACAAGTTGATAGTTAGCAGAGGGGAGGTGAGTGAAGGGATGAGGGAAATAGGGATGGGGGTTAAGAGTGCACTTCTCACGATGAGCGTGGAGTGACATATACAACTGTTGAATCACTGTGTTGTACACATGAAGCTAATGTGACCCTGTATGCGAACTATACTAAAAATGAATGAATGAACCTATTTTTACCAACTTTTGCTTTCCTTTTCTGAAAAATTTCACCTGAAAATAACGTATGAGTTTGTGGGAAGGCACAAAGATGAATAGGTAGGTAGGGCTAGTAATTTCTCTTGTTTTATGTATAAATATAAAAATCTATTAGGGTATGGTGTTTAGTCTTCATCATCTAACAGAAATGGCCATCAAACCAAACTGTCTTTTTCTATTACAAAGAGTAACATAATACATAATACAGAATAACAGAAGTATTATGTGTCTATCCTTAATTTATATATTGGTGTGGTATATTATCTAGGTTATAAAAATATCGAGAGCATACAATATATTAGCTACATAACACAAATATATTAATGTTAAACTTTTTTATTATTAGTATTGAGTTCCACCTATGCAGATTCAAGTGATTAAGATTTTCATGATCTCACTAAAATAACAGCTATGAGAGTGAACATCGTATACAAATATATGTAAAGTATTTCAAGTAGGAACTTGAGCTTTCTTATCGGTCTTCATGAGAAAAGAAAAAAAAAAAAGGAAGAAAATATCTCCTGACAATTCCTACAGCACAAGACACGTCTCGGGTCTCCCAACCCCATTACTGCTTCCTTCGCACTCACTCAGGATCAGGAGGTTGAAGATAGAGCAGATCACTTCTTGGGTTCCTCTGCTGGGTGACTTGGGTTCGGCACTAGCAGAAGGCTGAATGGAGAGAGGAGGACCCATGTGGCTTTCCTATAGGATGCCCATGTCCTTGTATGTAATAAACATAGAGCTTCTCAAATTCCACATTTTATCATATCAACAGTTTTCCACTGGGAATCTGAATACGCAACTCCAATATTTGTAAATTTAAATACTTTGTTTTCTGTACCTTTAAAAAAAAACACTATACGAGGAACTGACTTGATAAAGGTTTACCATAGTATTTTTTGAAAATATCCGTAAAACTGTATCCATCTGTTACGTAGTAGGTGTCATAGCTGTTGTTTTATCCACTTGTATTTGCATTTCTGGTTTATGGCATGCATATCAAGATATACTTGATGCAACTTGTAACAGAAGACACACAGGAAATTGATGTATTAAAGGAACAGACATTTTCTAAAGGGCATTTTAAAAGTGTAGGTCAAGTGCCTTAATGTTTTAATACCCGTTCAAGAAGTAAAGCCACTTATGAAAATGTATTCTAAAGAAAGATTACTGGGTGTGTCATTGGATTTAGCTACCACAGGATATTCAATACAACCAGTCTTTAGAAGTGAATAGTTAAAATCAATCCAAAGGTCCAACTTTATCACTGCTAGCTATGGAATACCAAGGAATAAAACCTATGCTTTTAAAATAAGTCTTAGTGCCTGCAAATATATGTTCAAAATACACAAAAAGGAAACAAAAGTATGTTCTTAAAGGAGATAGGATTTTTTTTTGAAATGTATGTTAATATGAAAGTCATGACATTTAAGGAAAGTAAAAAACATTATTAGGTAATATTTTCTTTTTTTTTAAATTTTTTTTTTCAACGTTTATTTATTTTTGGGACAGAGAGAGACAGAGCATGAACGGGGGAGGGGCAGAGAGAGAGGGAGACACAGAATTGGAAACAGGCTCCAGGCTCCGAGCCATCAGCCCAGAGCCTGACGCGGGGCTCGAACTCACGGACCGCGAGATCGTGACCTGGCTGAAGTCGGACGCTTAACCGACTGCGCCACCCAGGCGCCCCGGTAATATTTTCATTAAAATTAAATTTTTCTTTCCTGCAATTATAAGGGGGGGTTTTACTTTCGGGTGGGGGGGTTGTGGTTTTTGTTTTTGTTTCTTAACTTTTCCTACTGTTCACCTATACTATATACACTGAACATGTATAATTTATATATCAAGATAAGATCAGTAAGTTCAACTCTCAAAATCAAAATGAAAAGCCACATAATAGAGGAAAGGAGATAAAGATGAGTTTTGCTTTTCTCCTTATCTGATGAAACAGAATGCATGCTTTATAGAGAGAAACAATTTTCCCTCTGGTTTCAGCTCTAAGCTATAAAAGGAATTTATTCTGTAGATCTGGAAATAAGAGTTACTGAATACCTAACACGCATTAAGATAAATCACTGTGTTACTTTTTTTTGACAGGATAGAAGTATTGTGTTATCACTTACTGTATCAACCACTGGTAAAGAAAATTTCAAAAGAGAAAGTGCAGAGTTCTGTGATTTTTCACCACATCACTGAAAACTATTATCTAAGATGAAGGAAACGGCTTCCTAGGGACCTTTGTATGGCGCCTACATCCACCTCACATGATGCGGTTAGGACAATCTAAAAGATCCAGATGGCTGGATTGCCCTTTGGGGACTGTCACCATCATGCAGCTCAACTGACGACAATTTTTGTTCACGTATTTAGTACCCACTGGAAGAAATACAAACACGTGAGATGTCAGATATGAAGATGATATGAAAATGGTCAGAGGGGGGCGCCTGGGTGGCGCAGTCGGTTAAGCGTCCGACTTCAGCCAGGTCACGATCTCGCGGTCCGTGAGTTCGAGCCCCGCGTCGGGCTCTGGGCTGATGGCTCAGAGCCTGGAGCCTGTTTCCGATTCTGTGTCTCCCTCTCTCTCTGCCCCTCCCCCGTTCATGCTCTGTCTCTCTCTGTCCCAAAAATAAATAAACGTTGAAAAAAAAAAAAATTTAAAAAAAAAAAAAAAAAAAAGAAAATGGTCAGAGGGCCGCTGTCCTAGTCTGCAAGACTTGTGTTCGGAGACTGGAAATTCACGTCGCTTTTCTCTATTCTTGCCAAGTTCACGGTGTTATAGCTGCCTCCTCAACTTGTACACTATAAATACAGATATTAATGAAAAAAATTTGAAACTATGCTTCCAGCTCATAAGTAACACCAAACACTCTTTTTAAAAAAGGATTGTGCGTGTGTGCGTGCGTGGTAATGTAAACCTCCTGACTGCTGCAATCATTAAGAGTCAATTCAGATTTGTTAACGTTTTTCCTGACAGCATGCTAATAATGCATGTTCTGCTTAGAGTTGTTTAGTAGCAAATTAGTAAGAACCAATTCCATTTTTTTTAATTGAAGTTATATTCCAAAAGGGATGAATGGGAAAATGAAGCCAGAAAATAAAATATAAATTAAAATATTTCACCGGAGGAAAAAGTTAAGCTATCTCCGACAATGGTGAAGGGTGGGGTTGTATAATTATAATAGAAAAGCTGCTAATTCTCATAAATGGTAAATCAGAGACATAAATGTTGTACAGGCGTGACTGCAAGAAGCTGGAATTAATCAAAGCATGAGGCATTTTGCGTGCTGAAAAAGTTACAACTGTAAACCCTTTTTTCCATTCAGTCAAATGTTATGGGAAGAGTAAATGATTCTGAATAAACGCTACTGTATCAAAACAGAGCTTTTACTCGGGATCATGACTGCTGCCGCGGCCAGTCAATAGTTCCCTTGTGGTGTGCCCTACCCCACTGGGCAGGTGACGTGACAAGAAAGGTCTTCTGCTGGACTGAAAGGCCGTGACAAGGGGGTTACACACAGACCCCACGCATACCAACACTGCCTTTTGGAGTCCTTCTTCACATGGTGGCAGTGACTTCCTGCTCTACTGGGAACTGGTTCCTTCACTTAATAAAACAGTCCTGGCAGTGCAAAACTATATATATATCATCCACGCGTTATTGATTTTTAGTCATTAAAATTGACTGAAATATGCTGGACATGAAAATTATGCAAATATCATTTTGTTTCACTAGAGTATTATTCAGATCCTTCAGAATTTCATTTGAACCATCAACCAGGATCGTATAAGACTGAAAAGGTAGGGCACTTAACCATAGGTTCGATGATCTGAAAGGTTTATTTTTTCTTTACAATTATCTTAAAATGATCTTTCTTCTATAAAGTAATAGTATATCTGATAAGTGAGGGCCTATTTCTTTTAAAGCTCTATCTGCATTAACCAGCTTTATGTGACCAAAACATCTCCCAAATTTAAAACAGTGCACATGGAGACCCTATGTTCACACCTGGTCTCATTATAAAAGACTGAATGTGTTCACACATTTAGCTTCACATTGGAATGAACTGGAAAACTTTTAATATTCTGATGAATGGGCAATATCCGAGACTAATTCACACTGAATCTTTGGTCCCACAACCCAAGCATCAGTGTTTTTTTTAAAAATTCTAAAAATTTTTAATTTTTTAATTAGAATTTTCAAAAAATTCTAAAAGTTCAGGTATAACCAAGGTTGAGAACCACTGTGCAAAATAATAAATGCAACTTACATGTAAGTGAGATAAAAAAAAAAAAACTCACTGAGTTGATATCAATGTTTGTACATCTAACTAGAGGCCATGGTGATTCAATCACATGTCAAGAATTCACCTTGTAGCTGAGATTATAAAAGACCTGGAAACTGAGGTGTTTGTATCTACTTTTCCCCGTAATTATCAGAGAATGGTGATATCCATCTTTATTTTGATTCTAATATAAAATTTTTATATCTCATTCAAAAATTCTAAAATTATTTTAAACCTATAATTCTATTCTTTTAGCTCCTATCTATAAAACAGGTTTTCTGTTTTGAAGTCAGTAACTTTAATCAGGATTTAGAGTCTAGTGTCAGTATGAAATTCTCATAATAATGCTTAATTGCTTACTACAAGGTTGAAAACATGTATGGTTATTGATCCTAACTGCATAATCAATAGCCTTCTAGAGAGGAAGGTGTCAGTATAGACCCCGGAACTGAGGAGTTTCAAGAACTGTTAAATTTAACTCCTGGTCAAAACTTACTCGAAAACCATGTTGATGACTGTGATTAGGACATGCGTGGTTTTTGTTGATTACACCATCACACAGAAATACCAAAACTAACAGATTTAGAAATCATGGAAAGAAAGTGATGTGGCACTTTATGGCTATAGGGAATTTTTTTGAGAGCCTAAACCTACCAAAACATTCTGTCTTGCCTAATTTCATCCTGTTTGTGTGTTTGTTTTAACAACAACAACAAAAAAGAACCAGTATGAACCAATACCTTGAGAAGTGTCCCAGGAAAGTTGAACACTGCACTCAGTCCCTTGGCCTCACTACACTTTAGAAAAAACGTGATGCACTGCAAATAATCAGTAAAGTTTTAGTTCTATGGTGCTGTTGCTCAGCAACACAGAGAAAATCATTTAATATATCATCATTACTTTCAGCCCACTTAAAACAAGGAACATCAAATCTACTCGCCCTATTCCCTAAGATTATTAGAAACTTTAATGAGAGATTTAAAAAAATCACCTCACAAAGTTCACAGTGTTGTTTGAAAAGTAAGGTGTGATTACATTTGAATTTTTTATTGTAATGTTTATTTTTGAGAGAGAGAGAGAGCGTGAGCAGGGGAGGAGCAGAGACAGAAGGAGACACAGAATCTGAGGCAGGCTCCAGGCTCTGAGCTCTCAGCACAGAGCCCAATGCAGGGCTCAAACTCGGGAACAGCAAGATCGTGACCTAGGCCGAAGCTGGACACTTAACCAACTGAGCCCCCTAGGCGCCCCTGATTACATCTGATAGTAAAGGTACCTTGTAATTCATCAATGAATGTAGTTCATAAGCTCCTATAAGCCATGGCACGTCGTACTCACTTACCAATTCATGCCAGGAGAAAAGGCACAATTAAATTTAGGAACTTGAAAAAGTATTTTATTGAAGATATCAACTTGAAGCAAATTCCCATGCAAGATGACACAAATTTGCATTTTAAACAATTTACCCTTTGTTCTAAATGCATTGGGAAACTTGAATTCAATCTTTCTAACAGCCCTTAAATGCCATCGTGAAAACATTTACCATCTATCTCCTTCATTTGTAGGCGGCGATAGAGAAAGACAACGGAAGTCACTTGGCTAGTGGGTGACTCCGTGGAATCAGAGCCCAGGTCTCATGCACTCCCAGCTATTACGCTTCCAGGAAGGTACTGCCCTTACCCATCACTCTCAGCCCTCACTAGAGACAGACTCATCCTGGGAGCTGTGATAAACTGAGGCCAGCACACTTTTATTTACATTTATGGCACCTTCCCACCTCTCCTGAGGTCTGTGACTTATGAAAGTACAGAATTAGCTTCTTCTACCTTTTCCATGACCCCTTATTGTTTCAGTAAACTCCGGAGGGGAACTTATAATGCCTTATGCTGGGCCGTGTGCAAGGACTTCACAGAAGAATCACACGCTGTTCCTCCCCACAGATAGCTCTCAGTTAATGATGAGG
Source organism: Lynx rufus (assembly GCF_022079265.1). Classification (NCBI taxonomy): domain Eukaryota; kingdom Metazoa; phylum Chordata; class Mammalia; order Carnivora; family Felidae; genus Lynx; species Lynx rufus. The sequence continues at coordinate 2,105,155 of NW_025814840.1, read as the reverse complement.
GGGACCAAGTGGGCAAAGAGAATGTCAGTAAAATGCAGAAGTGCTGTGAGAAAGTTGTGAAGAGAATGATGTGACAACATACATACAGCATGCTGAATTCCACCTAGTGACGAGGAGAGAATTCCCGTTAGAGAAACCAGGTGGATTGGATCTTTTGGGAAGACAAATTTGATAAGAGAATGAGGAGAGGATTCTATGGAAATGGGGTGAATAAAGTCACCTTCACGCATGTGATTTTGGGGGAAAGTCCCTGGTAGAAGGAGAGGCCACAGATGGAAATACTGAGAGAGATCTGAGCTGGGAGAAGTAGGTCGGGACTGGATTATGCAGATTTATGCGTAAGACTAGGATTTCGACACAACGTGATGCTAATAATGAGAAGCCAACGATGTTAATCAAGTGGGCTGGAACAGTAACGATGGAAAGAGTAAATGAGTATCTAGATGACTGACTGACAGAATACGGCAACGATGTGGAGAATGAAGGGTTAACATGAGTGAGACAGGAGAGCAGGCCACACCAGCTGTCTTCTCCCCACAAAACATCTAGACGCCTGTCCGGGACTGGAAGTCGCTCTGGGAAAGCTCGGTATTCTGACCAGGAAGATCCCACCCCGGGGTGGAGCACAGCATGGAGACTTACTTACCTCCCGTACGGGACTGTCTAGTGCGTCAGCTTAGCTGAGGTGTCTGGGGGTGGCCGGGAGCAAAGGAGCAGGACGGGGGCTCTCAATGTCCGCCAGCAGCAGACGCCGCTGCCCCAGTGGCCCGCACTGCGGGACCCTCCAGCTCCTACGACACCACAGACGACCCACAGCTCTCACAGAGGAGGACCCCATAGTGTTGGCTGGCACTGACCCAGGAGGCCTGCTCTGTAGAGGACGTGGCAGCTTTAGCAACTGAGGGGGCCAACGCCATCGCCGCCCCTCATGCCCTAGAGAGAGAGAGATGCTCCAAGAAGGAGCTGCCGCCCTGAGCCGCACACACATCCTGGACCCCCGCCTGCACCTCCTCCGTGTGCACCAGGCTTCAGAGCCATGCCCCGTGGCCACGCTGCCACACTTTTGCGTCAAAACCCGGCCCCACGGGTGCTCCACGTACTCATGTCTCAGGCACTGGACCTACCATGGCCACGAGCTAGGTAAGCCCAGAGCTGCTGTCACTCCACGAGCACTCATTCTCTAGAGCCCATGGCTGCCCCATCGACATGCACACACCAGACATCGGTGTCATCTGTGAGGGTGCCCTGTGAGCCAACCTGGGGCCAAGGAGGACCCTCTTGCCGTGACATACCTCCTAGTCGAAAAAGAGATCAGCAGGGGCGCCTGGGTGGCTCAGTCGGTTGAGCGTCCGACTTCGGCTCAGGTCATGATCTCGCGGTCCGTGAGTTCGAGCCTTGCATCGGGCTCTGTGCTGACAGCTCAGAGCCTGGAGCCTGTTTCAGATTCTGTGTCTCCCTCTCTCTGACCCTCCCCCATTCATGCTCTGTCTGTCTCTGTCTCAAAAATAAATAAACGTTAAAAAAAAAAAAGAAAAAAGAAAAAAGAAAAAGAGATCAGCAGCCATCACCACCGAAAACCTCAACAGCCCCTGACACAGCTGTAGGCACACATAACCTTGGCACTGAGGATCCCCGCAAGCTTCACAGACTCTGACCTCAGCTGACCGAAACACCACTGGTCCTTTCCTGGAGCAGGAATCGTCACACTCTACCTAGCTGGCACCCTCACTCCCACCCACAGGTGAACGTCTTTCCCCATGAAACCAGTCTATAAAGTCAGCCAGAGGGGACCACTCCTTCAAATATGCAGACATCAATACAAGACTGTAAGAAACATGGAAAATCAAGGAAATACGTCACCACCAAAGGAACACAATAGTATTGCACTACCCAGACACAAAGAAATGGAGATCTACAAATTACTGGACAAAGAAATAATTCAAAACAATTGTTTTAAGGGAGCTCAGCAACCTACAACTAAATGAAATCAGGTAAACAGTACATGAAAAGTGGAGATACCAAAGAGAGATAGTGAAATGGTAAAAATAAATCAGCAGAAATTCTAGAGCTGGAATACAATCAATGAAATAAAATAAAATGCAATAAAAAGCATCAGTAACAGATTTGATCAGTCAAAAGAAAGCATCTGTGAACTTCAATACAAGTCACTTGAAATTATCCAAAGGGAAAAAAGATCACACACACACACACGTACACACACACACACACACACACACACACAAAACAAAAAGAGAAAAGCAAGCAGAAAGGATCCGAGAATTATGGAACATCATCAGGTATAACAATATTGACATTACGGGAGTCCCATGACAAGTAGAAGGGAGAGACAGAAAGCATATTTAAAGAAACAATTGCTGAAAACTACCCAAATCTGGGAGAGATATGGATATCCAGGTACTCAAAACTCATAGGTCCCCATACACTTCAACCAGAAGAGAACTTCATCTAGACACATTATTAAAGTAAAATAAATAGATAAATAAATAAACCTGCCAAAAGTCAAAGACAAAGAGAGAATTCTGAAAGCAAAAACAAAGCAAATGAAGCAAAACAAAACAAAACAAAACAAAACCAACAACAACAACTCACCTCTTACAATGATATCCCCATAAGGCTATGAGCAGATTTGTTAACAAAAAGCTTGCAATCAGGAGAGAACGGGATGGGATATTCAAAGCGTTGAAAGAAAAGAACTGCAACCAACCATATTTTACTTGGCAAAGCTCTCCTTCAGAAATGGAGAAGAACACATTTTCTCAGATAAGTAAAAGCTGAGGGAGTTCATCATCACTAGAACTGCCTTATAAAAAATGATAAAATGAGTTCTTTAAAAGGAAATTAAAGGTTGCTAACTAATAACATAACATATGAAAGTATAAAACTCTCTGGTAAAGCTAGGTATAGATTCAAATTCAGAATATTCTGGCCCTGTAATGGGGGTGTGTAAATCAGATCACTCTAGTATAAAGGTTAAATAACTGAAATATTAAAACTGTACTGACAATATTTTTAATGGATATACATGATAAAAAAATGTAAACTGTGACATCAAAAACATAAAGTGTGGAGGAATGAGTAAAATGATAGCTTTTGTATATGATCAAAGTTGTAAGCTTAAAAACGTTAATATAAAACGTTTTATATAAGCCTCGGGGTAAGCACAACACAAAAACCTATAGTAGATATACAAAAGAAAAAGAATAAATCAAAGCATACCACCATGGAAAATCATCAAATCAGAAAGACAGCAAAAGAGGAACAAAAGAATAAAAGAATTACAAAGTAGCCAAAAAATAATTAACAACGTGGCAGTAGTCTTTCCTTATCAGTAATTAAATGAAAATGAATTAATGTCTCTAATTAAAAGACATAGAATGCATGGATGTACCGCAAAAAACAGCACCCAACCCTATGCTGCACATAGAGAATCACTTCAGCTTTAAAGACAAAGACACACATAGGCTGAAAGGATATGGATAAGATATTCCGTGCAAACCAAAAGCAAAACCAAAAAAGAGCAGGGGTAGCTATATTTGTACCAGACAACATACACTTTAAGTAAAAAACTGTTCCTGGGGCACCCAGGTGGCTCAGTCAGTTGAGCGTCTGACTTTGGCTCAGGTCATGATCTCTCAGTTTGTGAGTTTGAGCCCTGCATCGGGCTCTGTGCTGACAGCTCAGAGCCTGGAGCCTGCTTCTGATTCTGTGTCTCCCTCTCTCTCTGCTCCTCCCCCACTCATGCTCTGTCTCTCTGTCAAAAATAAATAAACATTAAAAAAATAAAAAAAAAACTGCTCCTAAAGACAAAAAAGTCATCATACAATGATAAAGGAGTCAATTCATACAGAGAATAAAATAACTATAAATATATCTGCACCCAACATCAGAGGCCCTGAATATATTAAGCATATATTAACAGATTTGAAGGCAGAAAGAGACAGCAATGCATTAACAGCACTGAACTTCAATATCCCACTTTCAACAAGTGATAGACCATCCAAACAGAAAATGTATATGGAAATATTGGATCTAAACTACATTTTAGACTAAATGGACCAAACAGACATATCCAGAACATCCCATCCTAAAGTAGCAGAACCCACATTCTTCTCAAGTGCATACCAGGCATTCTCTAGTACATATCATATGTTAGGTCACAAAAAAAGTCTTAACAAATTTAAGAAGAATAAAATCCCATACTAGGAAGATGGCGGCGTAGGAGGACGCTGGGCTCACCGCGCGTCCTGCTGATCACTTAGATTCCACCTACACCTGCCTAAATAACCCAGAAAACAGCCAGAGGATTAGCAGAACGGAGTCACCAGACCCAAGCGCAGACGAGAGGCCCACGGAAGAGGGTAGGAAGGGCGGCGAGGCGGTGCGCGCTCCACGGACTGGCGGGAGGGAGCCGGGGCGGAGGGGCGGCTCGCTGGCCAAGCAGAGTCCCTGAGTCTGGCCGGCAAAAGCGGAGGGGCCTGACGGACTGTGTTCCGACAGCAAGCGCGACTTAGCGTCTGGGAGGTCATAAGTTAACAGCTCTGCTCGGAAAGTGGGAAGGCTGGAGGACAAAGGGAGGGTGAGCTGCGGAGCCCCCAGACGACAGAGCTCAGTTTGGCGGGGAACAAAGGCGCTCGCCAGCGCCATCTCCCCCGCCCATCCCCCAGCCAAAATCCCAAAGGGAACCGGCTCCGGCCAGGGAAATTGCTCGCTCCGCGCGAACACCCAACTCTGTGCTTCTGCGGAGCCAAACCTCCGGCAGCGATCTGACTCCCTCCGGCTGCACAGGGCCCCTCCTGAAGTGGATCACCTAAGGAGAAGCGAGCTAAGCCTGCCCCCCCTGCCGCCGTGCACCTTGCCTTCCCACCCCAGCTAATACGCCAGATCCCCAGCATCACAAGCCTGGCAGTGTGCAAGTAGCCCAGACGGGCCACGCCACCCCACAGTGAATCCCGCCCCTAGGAGAGGGGAAGAGAAGGCACACACCAGTCTGACTGTGGCCCCAGCGGTGGGCTGGGGGCAGACATCAGGTCGGACTGCGGCCCCGCCCACCAACTCCAGTTATACACCACAGCACAGGGGAAGTGCCCTGCAGGCCCTCACCACACCAGGGACTATCCAAAATGACCAAGCGGAAGAATTCCCCCCAGAAGAATCTCCAGGAAATAACAACAGCTAATGAGCTGATCAAAAAGGATTTAAATAATATAACAGAAAGTGAATTTAGAATAATAGTCATAAAATTAATCGCTGGGCTGGAAAACAGCATACAGGACAGCAGAGAATCTCTTGCTACAGACATCAGGGGACTAATGAACAGTCACGAGGAGCTGAAAAACGCTTTAAAGGAAATGGAAAACAAAATGCAAACCGCCACAGCTCGGATGGAAGAGGCAGAGGAGAGAATAGGTGAACTAGAAGATAAAGTTATGGAAAAAGAGGAAGCTGAGAAAAAGAGAGATAAAAAAATCCAGGAGTATGAGGGGAAAATCAGAGAACTAAGTGATACACTAAAAAGAAATAATTTACGCATAATTGGTATCCCAGAGGAGGAAGAGAGAGGGAAAGGTGCTGAAGGGGTACTTGAAGAAATCATAGCTGAGAACTTCCCTGAACTGGGGAAGGAAAAAGGCATTGAAATCCAAGAGGCACAGAGAACTCCCTTCAGACGTAACTTGAATCGATCTTCTGCACGACATATCATAGTGAAACTGGCAAAATACAAGGATAAAGAGAAAATTCTGAAAGCAGCAAGGGGTAAACGTGCCCTCACATATAAAGGGAGACCTATAAGACTCGTGACTGATCTCTCTTTTGAAACTTGGCAGGCCAGAAAGAATTGGCACGAGATTTTCAGGGTGCTAGACAGCAAAAATATGCAGCCAAGAATCCTTTATCCAGCAAGTCTGTCATTTAGAATAGAAGGAGAGATAAAGGTCTTCCCAAACAAACAAAAACTGAAGGAATTTGTCACCACTAAACCAGCCCTACAAGAGATCCTAAGGGGGACCCTGTGAGACAAAGTACCAGAGACATCACTACAAGCATAAAACATACAGACATCACAATGACTCTAAACCCGTATCTTTCTATAATAACACTGAATGTAAATGGATTAAATGCGCCAACCAAAAGACATAGGGTATCAGAATGGATAAAAAAACAAGACCCATCTATTTGCTGTCTACAAGAGACTCATTTTAGACCTGAGGACACCTTTAGATTGAGAGTGAGGGGATGGAGAACTATTTATCATGCTACTGGAAGCCAGAAGAAAGCTGGAGTAGCCATACTTATATCAGACAAACTAGACTTTAAATTAAAGGCTGTAACAAGAGATGAAGAAGGACATTATATAATAGTTACAGGGTCTATCCATCAGGAAGAGCTAACAATTATAAATGTCTATGCGCCGAATACCGGAGCCCCCAAATATATAAAACAATTACTCATAAACAGAAGCAACCTTATTGATAAGAATGTGGTAATTGCTGGGGACTTTAACACCCCACTTACAGAAATGGATAGATCATCTAGACACACGGTCAATAAAGAAACAAGGGCCCTGAATGAGACACTGGATCAGATGGACTTGACAGATCTATTTAGAACTCTGCATCCCAAAGCAACAGAATATACTTTCTTCTCGAGTGCACATGGAACATTCTCCAAGATAGATCATATACTGGGTCACAAATCAGCCCTTCATAAGTTTACAAGAATTGAAATTATACCATGCATACTTTCAGACCACAATGCTATGAAGCTTGAAGTCAACCACAGGAAAAAGTCTGGAAAACCTCCAAAAGCATGGAGGTTAAAGAACACCCTACTCACGAATGAGTGGGTCAACCAGGCAATTAGAGAAGAAATCAAAAAATATATGGAAACAAACGAAAATGAAAATACAACAATCCAAACGCTTTGGGACGCAGCGAAGGCAGTCCTGAGAGGAAAATACATCGCAATCCAGGCCTATCTCAAGAAACAAGAAAAATCCCAAATACAAAATCTAACAGCACACCTAAAGGAAATAGAAGCAGAACAGCAAAGGCAGCCTAAACCCAGCAGAAGAAGAGAAATAATAAAGATCAGAGCAGAAATAAACAATATAGAATCTAAAAAAACTGTAGAGCAGATCAACGAAACCAAGAGTTGGTTTTTTGAAAAAATAAACAAAATTGACAAACCTCTAGCCAGGCTTCTCAAAAAGAAAAGGGAGATGACCCAAATAGATAAAATCATGAATGAAAATGGAATTATTACAACCAATCCCTCAGAGATACAAACAATTATCAGGGAATACTATGAAAAATTATATGCCAACAAATTGGACAACCTGGAAGAAATGGACAAATTCCTGAACACCCACACTCTTCCAAAACTCAATCAGGAGGAAATAGAAAGCTTGAACAGACCCGTAACCAGCGAAGAAATTGAATCGGTTATCAAAAATCTCCCAACAAATAAGAGTCCAGGACCAGATGGCTTCCCAGGGGAGTTCTACCAGACGTTTAAAGCAGAGATAATACCTATCCTTCTCAAGCTATTCCAAGAAGTAGAAAGGGAAGGAAAACTTCCAGACTCATTCTATGAAGCCAGTATTACTTTGATTCCTAAACCAGACAGAGACCCAGTAAAAAAAGAGAACTACAGGCCAATATCCCTGATGAATATGGATGCCAAAATTCTCAATAAGATACTAGCAAATCGAATTCAACAGCATATAAAAAGAATTATTCACCATGATCAAGTGGGATTCATTCCTGGGATGCAGGGCTGGTTCAACATTCGCAAATCAATCAACGTGATACATCACATTAACAAAAAAAAAGAGAAGAACCATATGATCCTGTCAATCGATGCAGAAAAGGCCTTTGATAAAATCCAGCACCCTTTCTTAATAAAAACCCTTGAGAAAGTCGGGATAGAAGGAACATACTTAAAGATCATAAAAGCCATTTATGAAAAGCCCACAGCTAACATCATCCTCAACGGGGAAAAACTGAGAGCTTTTTCCCTGAGATCAGGAACACGACAGGGATGCCCACTCTCACCGTTGTTATTTAACATAGTGCTGGAAGTTCTAGCATCAGCAATCAGACAACAAAAGGAAATCAAAGGCATCAAAATTGGCAAAGATGAAGTCAAGCTTTCGCTTTTTGCAGATGACATGATATTATACATGGAAAATCCGATAGACTCCACCAAAAGTCTGCTAGAACTGATACATGAATTCAGCAAAGTTGCAGGATATAAAATCAATGTACAGAAATCAGTTGCATTCTTATACACTAACAATGAAGCAACAGAAAGACAAATAAAGAAACTGATCCCATTCACAATTGCACCAAAAAGCATAAAATACCTAGGAATAAATCTAACCAAAGATGTAAAGGATCTGTATGCTGAAAATTATAGAAAGCTTATGAAGGTAATTGAAGAAGATTTAAAGAAATGGAAAGACATTCCCTGCTCATGGATTGGAAAAATAAATATTGTCAAAATGTCAATACTACCCAAAGCTATCTACACATTCAATGCAATCCCAATCAAAATTGCACCAGCATTCTTCTCGAAACTAGAACAAGCAATCCTAAAATTCATATGGAACCACAAAAGGCCCCGAATAGCCAAAGGAATTTTGAAGAAGAAGACCAAAGCAGGAGGCATCACAATCCCAGACTTCAGCCTCTACTACAAAGCTGTCACCATCAAGACAGCATGGTATTGGCACAAAAACAGACACACAGACCAATGGAATAGAATAGAAACCCCAGAACTAGACCCACAAACATATGGCCAACTCATCTTTGACAAAGCAGGAAAGAACATCCAATGGAAAAAAGACAGCCTCTTTAACAAATGGTGCTGGGAGAACTGGACAGCAACATGCAGAAGGTTGAAACTAGACCACTTTCTCACACCATTTACAAAAATAAACTCAAAATGGATAAAGGACCTAAATGTGAGACAGGAAACCATCAGAACCTTAGAGGAGAAAGCAGGAAAAGACCTCTCTGACCTCAGCCGTAGCAATCTCTTACTCGACACATCCCCAAAGGCAAGGGAATTAAAAGCAAAAGTGAATTACTGGGACCTTATGAAGATAAAAAGCTTCTGCACAGCAAAGGAAACAACCAACAAAACTAAAAGGCAACCAACGGAATGGGAAAAGATATTTGCAAATGACATATCGGACAAAGGGCTAGTATCTAAAATCTATAAAGAGCTCACCAAACTCCACACACGAAAAACAAATAACCCAGTGAAGAAATGGGCAGAAAACATGAATAGACACTTCTCTAAAGAAGACATCCAGATGGCCAACAGGCACATGAAAAGATGTTCAGCGTCGCTCCTTATCAGGGAAATACAAATCAAAACCACACTCAGGTATCACCTCACGCCAGTCAGAGTGGCCAAAATGAACAAATCAGGAGACTATAGATGCTGGAGAGGATGTGGAGAAACGGGAACCCTCTTGCACTGTTGGTGGGAATGCAAATTGGTGCAGCCGCTCTGGAAAACAGTGTGGAGGTTCCTCAGAAAATTAAAAATAGACCTACCCTATGACCCAGCAATAGCACTGCTAGGAATCTACCCAAGGGATACAGGAGTACTGATGCATAGGGGCACTTGTACCCCAATGTTCATAGCAGCACTCTCAACAATAGCCAAATTATGGAAAGAGCCTAAATGTCCATCAACTGATGAATGGATAAAGAAATTGTGGTTTATATACACAATGGAATACTACGTGGCAATGAGAAAAAATGAAATATGGCCTTTTGTAGCAACGTGGATGGAACTGGAGAGTGTGATGCTAAGTGAAATAAGCCATACAGAGAAAGACAGATACCATATGGTTTCACTCTTATGTGGATCCTGAGAAACTCAACAGGAACCCATGGGGGAGGGGAAGGGAGAAAAAAAAAAAAGACGTTAGAGTGGGAGAGAGCCAAAGCATAAGAGACTGTTAAAAACTGAGAACAAACTGAGGGTTGATGGGGGGTGGGAGGGAGGGGCGGGTGGGTGATGGGTATTGAGGAGGGCACCTTTTGGGATGAGCACTGGGTGTTGTATGGAAACCAATTTGTCAATAAACTTCATAAAAAAAAAAAATAAAAATAAAAATAAAAACAGATCTTACTCCTCTAAATAAAACAAGTACAATTACAGGACAAAAAAAAAAAAAAAAAAAAAAAAAAAGAAGAATAAAATCCCATCAAGTGACTTTTCCAACCTCAAGGGTATGAAATCGGAACTCAGTAACATGAGAAAATCTGGAAAATTAGCAAATGTGTGTACATTAAATAACACTCCCGAATAATCAAAGAGGAAATTGAAAAATATGTTGAGACAAATGAGAACAAAAACAACACATGGAAACATACGAGATGAAGGAAAAGCAGTTCTAAAAGGGAAATTCATAGCAATGAATGTTTAAAGACAAAGGAGAGATCTCAAAGAGCCTAACTTTTCACTTCAAAGAACTAGAAAAAGAACAAACCAAGTCCAAGATTATCACAAGAAGACAATAACAAAGAGCAGAGCAGAAAAATTAAATGAAATAGAGACTAGAAAAATAGAAAAGATCAATGTAACTAAGAACTTATTCTCAAAAAGATCATAAGATTGATAAACCTTTAGTTAAACTAAGAAAAAAGAGAAGACTGAAATAAAGGCAAAATTAAACCAGGAGACATGTAACTGGTATCTCAGAAACATAAAGGATTTTAAGAGACTATTAATGAATAATTTATACACCAACAAACTGGATAACATAGAAGAAATGGATAAATTCCCAGAAATATACAACCTACTAAGATTGAATCATGAAGAAATAAAAAATCTGAATATACCTACAACTAGTAATGAATCAGTAATCAGAAGTCACCCAACAAAAAAGGCTCAGGACCAGATGGCTTCATGGGTGAACTCCACCAAGCATTTTAACAAGAACTGGTGTCAGTCCTTCTCAAACACAGAAGAGGAGGGAACATCCCCAAACTAAAGTGAACATGGGGGTATGGATATCACTGTGAGATCCTGACTCCTGGAAGTCGAGAGACGAGAGACGGTTCTGTTCCCACCAACGCATTTCCAGTCTTTCACTGGCTAGTTAATATCAGATCCTTTCTAACATGAGTGTATTTCAAACTCTGGATATCCATAACTAATTGACACATTATATATAATATATACATATACACATACATGTTACCCAGATATTTTGTACATAGTTGTATATAATATTGTAACGCACACAATATTTGGGTGACTTTCTTTTATGAACTTATGTTCATTTTCCAAATGCTTCATAACGGGCTATTCCCAAAGGTAAAAATTAAATCTTACCTGATTATAAACAGGGGCAATGCTCATATATGCAAAACAGGTGAGGGAGATTTTGCACTTTTTCAGATGACCTTAACCAACCCAACTTTATTGCACTGTCGCTGTATGAAAAGGACACTATACCGTTTGTCAAGAGATGTGGCGTGCAATGGCCGCTTTGAGATCACTGTGAACGTGCGTCTACACTAGGCTTTCGACCTTGGTCTTTCTGTCTGTAAGGAGGCATCAACACACCTGCCCTAACATCCTCACGGCTCTCACAGTAATCATGTGGGTGATGCAGGGAAAAGTGATTTATCGACTGTAAACTTCTGCTACGGAAAGTTGTACCCACTGTTCAGACCTTTATATCTCCCCATATACCCAACCAATGGAATCTAAATCAAAAGCATCTTCCTTTACATACATAAAGATACTGTATATTATCATCACATATTTAAGCCAGATGTTCAGTGTCCATAACATGATGTACATGAGTATGTATGAAATTCTTTAGACATTTAATCATGCTATCTCTAACAGTATGACAGTATGCTTATGCCCAAGCATATGTGTGATATTGTAAATAATTCATGAAATAAACTAACATTTTGCACTGTAAATAATCTTGCTTTTCTGCACAGAGGCTTCTTGTGCAGGACCGCTCTGAGAAATCACGGCTCTGTAAAACTAAGACCTGCGAAATAAACGTCAATCATACTTTGTTAACTGATACAGAAGCAAGTTGGAATGCCTCTGTAAACAATATTTAACTTGTCCTAATGAGGTGCAAAAAAAGCTCAAACTAACTTTTTTTTAATTTTTTAAATGTTTTTTTTTATTCATTTTTGAGACAGAGAGAGACAGAGCATGAACAGGGGAAGGACAGATAGAGAGAGAGGGAGACACAGAATCCGAAGCAGGCTCCAGGCTCTGAGTCGTCAGCACAGAGCCTGACGGGGGCTCGAACTCACAGACCGTGAGATCATGACCTGAGCCGAAGTCGGACTCTTAACCGATTGAGCCACCGAGACGCCCCTCAAACTATCTTTAAATAATAGGCCAAACAGAATAGACTCTTCAAGCATTGTGCACTTTATACTGAAAACCTCCAGAGGTATCTCTTAGGTGACCATAAACACCAAAAACAAACGAGCAAAATCCTTAGTCTGAACTTCTCACTTGGAGATGCCACGGCCAACTCTACATCAGAAGGGAGTTGCAAGCTCTAAACATAAACCCTGCAAGGCCACACGGTCAATTTCAGGGGCTCCCCAAAAGTGAAGGAAAAGCAGTGCAAGTGTGTTTAACAAACCCACATTTTCCAGATAACTTTAATGTATTCAAAACAGGTCCATTACACTTGTTCTGTTTAAAAGGAAACTTCTTAATTGGAACTAAGTCATTCATTATTCACTGTGATACAGGTTTATACCCTTAGGGTCCATGTGATCATTCACATGTTCGGCTGACAGAAGGGGAAAAAGCTATTCTAATGGCTGAGCTTGGCTCTGACTCACTGGTTTTTATCTCCCTTAACTTCCAATCTCAGTTACAGATGGTGTTAAAGCTGGGGGAACAGCATTTTGGGAGATGGGTAGGGAGAAGTACAAGTCATTCTGAGTTGCTGAGGCTCTCATTAAATATGGCAAGCCACTTCCAATCCGAGAGCTACTGAAATGAAGGGCTGAGGCTTTTCTGTTGTATTTCCTTAAAAGCATAAAAGGCCCTGCTCAGAATCCAGCAGTCAACCTCCTGAATGGTGTGATTAGACATTTCTTTTGACAGTGCTCAATGACGACTCAATCATGCCCCCAGAGTGAGCCTTGCACATCATCAAAGTGTCTAATGATCTGAGTGTTTTGGGGTAACAACCACCCACATGCTAAATAGTTTGCCAGAATTCCATCATTACGACATCTAAATAGAGCACTTGGGTGTTTGTCTGACGTACACAAATCTACTATGGAGAAAGAAGGGAAATTATTCCTAAGAACTTCATGCAAGTTACCAGAAGAGAAGATATTCATGAATAATAAAATGCACATTTGTAGAATCAAGGAATGCCAGTGGTGGAGGAAATATTTTAGGTCATTTAAATGTCTTTGCATTTTTTGAATTTGCAACTGAAAGTCGGAAATTGTAAAAGGCTAATGCAAGATTAGACAGATAATAGAAGACCGGCTGAGCATGAGTACAAACATCTTAATTCAGATTTTTAAAAAGTTTCTATCATGCCAAAGCGATTCCTGGAAATTAGAATTAAATACAGGATGTCCAAAAGAATGCATTCCCCAAAACAAGAATTTGAGGGTACTATTGCATGTAACGTTATATTGTTTAATCAGTTGTGTATGATACTATTAGAAGAAAATCAGATATTCCAAAAAAGGTTCTCATCACCCCCTGGGATACTGAACCTCTGTGCTAACCTAAAACTTTCAAAACACGGAGTTTGACTTAAGGCGAATGACATACACAAAGGACTTTGTTGCGTTTCTGAAAACCTATCAAACCAGCCAAACATAAGTATGTGTCTCAGCTTCTAGTACGGTATACAAAATGGCAGATTTGTGCCAATGGCAAAATATTAAAATCAAAGTCAGAAATCTTGGTGTCTCATCCGAGCTCTGCCAGTCCATGTCTCTATAACCTACAGTAATTCCCCTTAACTCTTTGAGCACCGCTTTTAATAAATCTGCATGGTTCCCATATGATTTCACGGAATTCAAGTATTCACACTTTACACTTTAAAACCACCACCTAAGTTGCATTTTTAAACAAGCTATGGGACGATGCCCTCATGCTATCGCATCACAGTAGTTTCTCTCTGGAGGGAAAGCCGAGATTCTCCCACACTGACTACATTCCCCAGAATTTTCCTGGCTCCCCCACACAGGTCTTGTCTAAGCCGTGACAAGTTCTGCCTCATGTGACCCAGCTGCCTTCCCCTTCCCCTCTAACCTGAGCTGCGGGTGAAGACAATTCAGGGCTCAATGGTCTGCATCCTCTGAAGGGAGTCGGTGGCCTCCAGCCTTTCTCTGGCCGCCACCGTACCACCCAGGGTTCCCGTGAACCTTCTCACCAGATTTTGTGGGCACCACAGAGGCAGCACCAACAAAAAGCAGAATTGGGATATACACTACTTCTATGCTTTGGAATATGTGCCCCATCTTATAATATGCGAGCCAACAGTTCAACCTCCAAACAGGTATGCTCTCTACCAAACAAGTCCATCCCACCCGTTTGCCCACAGGATTTGGCGGAAAGCACACTGTAGCGCACGGCGTGCACAGAGGATGATCATTTGTGATAACTCTGACAAGGATCTCTCGTTCTCCTTCTGCTCTCCTGAACGTGCAGGTGGTCTCCAAACTACATGTCGAAGAGTCTGCAAAACTTCTTATTCTTAGTCCCTAAAATTATATTCTGCTTCCCAATCCTCTAGAAAGTCCTACTCAAGTAGCTCCAAGCTGAATGGAAAAGACACGTGTTACTCAAAAGACAAATGTTAACGCAGGTTTCAATCATTAAATGTATTTCCCGCCCGTTACTGATATAAGCGGTAAGTAACCAAGTCATGCTACGTATTTCTATTCCAATAGGAAAACAGAACAGAAAGAAAAAAGAAAAGTAATTTTAAAACTTTTTTTACCACTGAAGTTTTATTTTAATTTGAAATGCCGAAGGTGTATTCTTTAACAGTCAAGAAGTGTATAGTAAACTTACCTCTGGGTAGATATTACCTAAAACAGCGATGTATGATTTCCTAAACTCATCTTGGAAAAGAGACCAGCAGACAGAAGGAGCCCATCTTTGCAGGGATCGTAATGAATTCAAACACACTCATTAATTTTATAGCAGTTCATTCGGTTTCACGGAGAAACATAAAAAGGTCTATCTTACGGGAAAGAACACCCAGGAGCTACCTGGATGCTTGAGGAGAAGGAATTTGTCCCAGTGTTTGAAATGCATGGGTGATAAAGCAAGGCGTGGAGATATTTTTGTTAGACAGTTCCGTTCTCATACATCTTCTGTAACAGAAATGACCTACAGTAAAGTAACTCACAATACCCTCTCTTCTGAAGGTGATTTCCACATAAAATTTGAACACAACTTTAAATAGCCATTACTAGGATATGAATTTGAATGACCTTTAAAGGAATAATATTTTCTGCTGATGTTAAAAGTTTGCTAATATCTATTTTGCTAAAAGTGGTTTGGTCACTGTTCCTGTATGATCAACCCCAAACCATCATGTTTACATGAGCCAAAGTGCTTAATTTGTTTGTAATAATCATCCTTAGGGAATTCTATAGCTTTTCGTCAAGTTTGACTTAATAAGCAGCCCTATATGAGTCATACCAAGAGACTGTGACAACCAAGGCTTTCTTGGTAGGATGACATAATGTCCAATTAATAACATCTGATTAAAATACACAAGATGTCTTATACAAATAAAAGCAGAGTATGCCTTTTATTTTTTTTTCACATTTATTTATTTTTGAGAGACAGAGAAAGAGCACGAGTAGGGGAGGGGCAGAGAGAAAAAGAGACACAGAACCCGAAGCAGGCTCCAGGCTCTGAGCTGTCGGCACAGAGCCCAATGTGGAGCTCGAACCCACAAACCATGAGATCGTGACCTGAGCTGAAGTCAAACGTTCAACCGAGTAAGCCACCCAGGTGCCCCTTTTTTAAAAAAAAAATTTTTTTTTTTTTACAGGGCATGTCTTTTAAAACAACATGAAATAATTTCCCTTTTATGGGAAGCCTTCATGTTAAAGTGGAAAATAATATAATTTGAACTGTTCGACAAATAGTCATTAGCTAATTGGTCAATTATTTGGAAAATTATTCAAAGATCAGATATCTATAAATATCTTATATTACGATTAACTCAGGCTATAATGCAACATAAAACAAAACTTAAAAATAAAAGACATAAATGTGAACATTCAAATAATAAAAAAGAGTAAAAAAGCTCTTTAGGCAAATCATGAAAAGGCAAAAGTAATGGAAATATTGATAGATCAGACATAAAACTCTAAATAATAAATGCATTCAAATATACCATCAAAAGTTAAAGGTGTAAAATTGTGAAAAAGAACAATAAGCAATAACAAATCAATCATTAGGAAAACTTCAAAACTGCATGAAATCATTTCAAAAATAGAGGTATATAAATAAAAAATTGTCATATATTTGTTTTTTAATCTTTTAGCGTTTATTTTTGAGAGGGTGAGAGAGATGGAGGGTGAGTGGGGGCGGGGCAGAGAGAGACAGAGACACAGAATTCAAAACAGGCTCCAGGCTCTGAGCTCAAACCCAGGAACCAGTGAGATCATGACCTGAGCTGAAGTCAGATGCTTAACCCACTGACCCCCCCAGGGGCTCCCTAATTATCATATATTTAAAGTCAATCTCCCCACTAAAAAGACAATGTAAAACAGCAAAAAAATCTGGAAAATATTTTCCTGAGTGAAAGTGCAAACTGCTTCCTTTCTTCATATATCCTTTAAGCCAATAATTTTCTACCCCTGGAAATACAGAAGAAGAACATATTTGAGGATATGCACAGAGACATGTGAGATTGTTCTAGAAGCAATCTTTATAGTGCTACAAAATGAACGCGCCATGAAGGGGATTAGTGAGGACGAAGGTGGGTAGTGACAGATGTAACATGGAGCCACCATGCCACAAGGGAGGGCTTCCCTCCCTGCAGCAAAGGTGTCCTACTCTTTCTGAATCTCCCATCCTTTCAAAAGAAGAAAATTCCAAAAATCCTCAACGTGCAAGCATTGACAGTAAAGTCAACTTTTAAAAAGCTGTGAACAGTAACAATAAACCACATCACCGGGTCTAACTCAGCCTGATTCCGGGTTGTGACCCTGGATGGCGGAACCACATAATGTTGGTAAAACCACCGTGTGACAGGAAACTGTTGCCATAAAAATGTTCAGAGTAAACGTACAAATGACAAAAGCAGTCTATTCTATTTAAAGGAAAAATGAGGCTGACAAGGAACCCCAGGCCACTGGAAATTAGCAAGGACGTCCTTCGGTGGTAGAATTGATGAGGTCTTTTCCCTTCTGTAGTTTTCGAGATTTCGTTATCGGGATGTACTATTCTGCAATTCGGGAGCCGGCGGAGAGAAAGGAGCATTCTGAGGGATACAAAGTTTTCACCGAGGAGCCGAGGGTGTCCCAGTGAAACCCCACCTCGGCGTCAGCCGGTGAGCGGCAAGAAAGTGGTTGCTAGAGCCTGGGAAGGCGACCCAGGAGCCCCGGCAGTAAGATGATGACTGAGGACACAGCGGACTAAGGCAGCACAGGATGTAGAGCCCCACCTGGTAAAGGTCTCCTGCCAGAAAGCACAGGTGAGAATACAGAACAGCGGTACCATACGACAGCTGATGCCCGCACTGGGGAGGGGTGACAAGGAACAGATGACCTTGGGAATGAGCCCCAGTCTGCAAGCAGCAGTGAGATGAAATACGTCCCACAGAGATCACTGTCTGAGATGCACTCTCGTTCTCTTCCCTCCCAAACAGGGGTGTTTCTTACCTTTGCGTATTTGTCCCCGTGTCCTATCATACACTGAATGCGACGGAGAGCGGACAGACTTTAGCTGCAAGTTCTGGATCGAGAGGAGACCCCCGTGCAGAGACTTAGACTAAGAAGACTCGCGTTACTGATACTTCTCCAGTCAAAAGGTGTAATCACTCCAATTGCTGGAAGCAATGGAAGACTCTAATGTAACAGGCAATGTGTTCACGACAGCCCAATAACGTGCCCAGACTTTTGCTGTTGAGAAGTACAAAAATAGCAAACTGCTATTCGGTAGATCAAGGAGTGTCAGCAGAATCACATCATCACACGCCTCGCCGGCACAATCAGAGGGTTCCAGGCAGGCAACCCCCCGCACTTACAATCCCTTTCCAACAATGACCGCGCGAACGTTCACAGAAATCGTACTGATCCCATATTGTTTTAGAGTGAAATTGTCCAAGAACTTCTCCGGTGCTCTCTTTTAATTCTTATCCTCCTAGTTATCTGATAATGACCATTTAAATTGGGAAAGCACCAACTGCATTACTCCCTTTAGTTCAGAGTGAAGTGAGCAGGACACTTTGGCCACAGATCTAAGGCCGAAGACTTCACCTGAGACACAACTCTCTCTCTCTCTGAATAATCAGCTTTTAGAACTGAACACAATTCTAAGACGTTGTTTTCCTTCTAAACTTTTAAGTTAATTCTAACTTTTAATCGATGCTACTGAGTAGTAAAAAAAAGCCTGAAGGCCACGGTTTTGTTCTGAAAAACAAATGAAGAAAGAAAGGCGTGTAACCCTAATGAAATCAGGATAGAATGTAGAGTCTGAACAAAAAAAAATACAATTATTTCTAATAACTGTGCTTTCATTTCAGATCATTTTCAACAAGTGTAATAATACAGAATAAATACAATTCCAGGAGAAAGCCAGGTTGCTTTTTTAATTGAATTGCTTTTTATTTATTTATTTTTAATTGTAGGTGCTGAAAGAGATGTTGAACGCCCACAAACCTGCTGTTAATCTGTTTTGCTTTGTCGTGTCATTTAAAACCGAACTAATGGGGCGCCTGGGTGGCGCAGTCGGTTAAGCGCCCGACTTCAGCCAGGTCACGATCTCGCGGTCCGTGAGTTCGAGCCCCGCGTCGGGCTCTGGGCTGATGGCTCGGAGCCTGGAGCCTGTTCCCGATTCTGTGTCTCCCTCTCTTTCTGCCCCTCCCCCGTTCATGCTCTGTCTCTCTCTGTCCCAAAAATAAATAAACGTTGAAAAAAAAAAAAAATTAAAACCGAACTAGTCATTCACTATGAAAATTCTCTTAGGTAAAACTTTTTCAGGGACCTTTCACAAGAATTAGGTCAGGTGTTATTTGTAGCTTTTTGTCTGGGAATCTATTCTCCTAGAGCTGGAAAATGTAATTTTCCTAAGAGTGTCCAAATAGCAAAAACAAGTGAACAACTGTGACTGTACTTTCACTTAAATATATAAAAATACATGTTTTCCCTTTCGGGATCATGACAATCACTTTTATTCTACAAGACAGTATCTGTATACACATAAACTATATATATATATATATATATATGTATATATATATATATATATATATATATATATATATATATATACTGATACATATCTGATACACTTTTCTACTGTTTCCTCCCAAACACTAGTTTTACATGTTTGCCTTTCAGCTGCCCAAGCTGTGTCAAGCATGGCCATAAACGTGTTTCTTGAATCATCTCATTAAAGCCTTGCGATACTCATGAGGTCCTAGCACTGAGGAAACTGGCATAAAAGCTTTAAGAAAAAATGTCCAGTTTCAAGAGCAACTAAACATCAGAGCCCAGGAGCCCAACCAACCTTCTACCATTAACCACTGTTGTTTGTACTGAGCGAGAAAAGGTCCAGGGGAGATGATCCCCCCAGGGACCCCTGGTGTGCTGAACGGTGTTCGCCCTCCAGTAGCCCCAGCTGGATGAACCCACATAAAAAGAACATGATTAACGTGATGACTACAGAATCGGGAAAAAGACCTTGGAGTGCACTTCGTAAAACAGGAGCTCAACAGAGTTTGGAATGAAGGTAAAAATTAAATATGGGAAAACAATAAAGGATCGTAAACATACTCTGTTAACACGATGCAGGTAAAACTTTCTTTTCGGAAAAAGCTGTTTCTACCTTACAAACAAGGCGCCCACATATGGTGATATTGAACCCAACATCCCATGTTCCTTAAATGCTGAAAATAAGAATTTCCTTCATAAAGCACATGAAGGAAAAAAAAAAAAGTAGTCATACAATGTTAACTTCGAAAAACACAAAACACAGACTTGTAAGGAAGGGCAGCATTTTCTCGTTTGTTAACATAAGAAGTGTAAAAATGTATCCAAATAGAAAATTTTCAAAGGAAAACTGCTGCTGCCAATGAGCAGTCACAATCTGCTAGACGTGAACTTAGCAAAGTCCACGAGAAGCAGTAAAACTGTGGCTGGCCGTATGTGGGAAACCGTCAAGAGCCCTCAGAGCGCAGGATTCAAGAACATAGAACCTGGGGTCTTGATTCAAATTCTCTCTCTTCTTGGGTGTTTTTGGTCAAAGATCTTCACTTTCCTGAGCATGCATTTTCTCATTGATAAATTGAGAAAACAATAAGATTATGAAGTCAGAAGCCTTAAAGGAATTAGTAAATGTAAAGTTCTTGAAATAACAACAGGCACAAAATAAACTGCTACATAATTCATTGTTATTTTTGCTAATCTGTATTATTTATTTTTTTTAGTCTAAGCATAGTTATCTTATGAAGATAAAGATATTACATATTTTTTTAATTTCTAAAATGCTTTTTTGACTACTCATCATGCAGAAAAATATAGCTTTCTAGAAGAATAGTATTTAATGTAGAAGTTATACATAATATTTATTTTACAAATACTGGAATGCCATAATTTTTAACCAGTTTAAAGCTCATAAGTCCTCATTGGCCAACTTTTTATTAATTTGTTAAATGTCTGCCTACTGCAATTATTCTTTCATCGGATGTATTCCTAAGCATACAGTCATTTTCTCCCCACTAGAAAGATGAGTCAAAGTGTTACTGCTCTCCTCCCCTCCACCATTTTTGCTAATTAATATGCTCCTTCCTAAGAATATGTTCACAATTAATGCAGACTCACTGCATTTTTACCAAATTTAATCTGCTATTTTTGGAAACAGAATGTTTACAAGTGAATTTGTAATTCCTTCACACATGCCAAATATCATCAGGATGTCGTGGCCAGATGGGTTCTAAATGCCAACAGAAAACCAATTTCTCGAGCTAAGTACACACGATATGTTTTAGATTGTGAGTAACTGGGAAGTTTGGTGACTGTGGGCATTCTTTAGAAATTGTGTGTGTGTGTGTGTGTGTGTGTGTGTGTGTGTGTGTGTTGTACATATCTGCACAGGGTATTATTTTTATACCTCCAGATACTAAAATATAGAATCAAATTATATTCCCTCACATTGTCACACAGTGATCAAGAAGAATGTAATTACTTGTGCCCTAAGAGTTTACCATAATATGCTCAAGGAGCCAGCATAATATTTCTTAGACGAAACAGTATAACACCTGAAAAAAATGGAGTATTACATCTCAAGTTTATTGTAAAGTCACAGCTAATATATAAGTTAGTCGTAGTATGATAATAAGTTACTTTTTTCAATTGTATTAATTTTTCAGGATTCAGCATCTATAGCACTTTAAACTGTATAAAATATGATGCAAATAATGATATCAACTCAACTTTATAACACTTTCACATCTAAAAGACCCTTTTAGGGTCACCTGGGTGGCTCAGTTGATTGAGAGGCCGACTCTTGGTTTCAGCCCAGGTCATGATCTCAAGGTTTCATGAGTTCAAGCCCCACGTCAGGCTCTGAGATGACAGCACGGAACCTGCTTGGGATTCTCTCTCTCCTCTCTTTCTCTCTCTCTCTCTCTCTCTCTCTCTCTCTGCCCTTTCCCACTTGTCCTGTCTCTTTCAAAATAAATAAAAAATATTTTAAAGACCTTTTTAATAATTTTAAATTTTGTTTAACATTTACAAACCCATGTGAAGGAACACAAACTGTTATGCAGATCTTAATGTAATACATACTGCATTACCTAAAAATTGTTCTGAATAGTATATACTTTGTTAATGTTACAAAATTATTTTTAAAATAGTAATACCGTTTCAAGCAGTAAAGAACTGTTTTAAAATACAGTAATTAGATTGCATTGTTCCATCAAGGGATTAAATCACAATACTGGTGAACACAAATAATCTTTACTCTTCTAAATATATTGAAAACTATCAGAAGGCACAGTACAAATAATAATTGAATAGATTTGGCCTCTGTGCATCAGCTGAGAGGGAAAATACGAACCAGGACCTTATGGACTTTTAACTTATACCTATCTAATTGTTAATTATCCTTTTAAAAATACTCTTAAAAAGGAATCTTGAATCAAACCATTAGATTAATTAATAATCGATTATTTAATTTCTCAGAAAAGTCTGTCCGTGGTAGTGGAGAAAGGACTTCAACTTGAAAAGGGAAAAATATGACAACTGGAATGAAAAGTTCAATAGAAAAATTTTAATATGTATATATTCTGATATATACTATATATGTATTTCTTTTTTTATAGCTTTTTAACATTTATTTATTTTTGAGAGAGAGAGAGAGACAGAGAGAGATCGAGCATGAGCGGGGGTGGGGCAGAGAGAGAGAGGGAGACACAGAATCTGAAACAGGCTCCAGGCTCTGAGCTGTCAGCACAGAGCCCGATGCGGGGCTTGAACCCATGAGCCGTGAGGTCGTGACCTGAGCCCAAGTCGAGTGCTTAACCGGCTGAGCCACCCAGGTGCCCCTATACATGTATTTCTGAAACACATTACATATATAGGATTTGTTTACTGGTATCTGAAACATGTAAGAAGAAAAACAATACAAGAAAATAACTCAGAGCTTTTTTTTACATGATTCTTAGTTAATTATCTTAAGTCAAAACTGACAGTTTTAATTCCTTTCTCTTCCTACTCATGGAAAGAATTCAGCACTGAAAAGAGGTGGGGATTTAAGGACTAATTCACAAACAAAAACAGTAGGAAAGTTAGAAAACATCTAAGGTCACATAAATCATTTCTAATGTTTTATTCATCTTTAAAACGGAAGCCAGTTTTTCTGTTTCACCCTAGGATGCAGTCCAGAAAAACCTCACTGTTCTTACATAAGTTGTAAGACATTTTAAAGAGTGCTGCTGACCAACCACAGCCATTTTGCTCTATACAGAACCAAGGAAATGTAATTCTTAGAAGACAATATGTTATGGTTTTAAGAATTAAAGAAAGAAATAAAGAATTTCTTTTCACCAGGAATCAAACGTTTAGTTGTCATCCTCTGAAACAATTTCTCAAATGTCTTGCAAAAGAAGAAATGCACAACATAGGCAAACGTCCTCCCTCTCCTTCCAAAGACTGTATGACTGGGCCCCGGGCGCTGGGACCTCTCTTGCGCCTTGGACTTGTTTTTTCTTCCACAGCTGTGTCTTCAGTTGTGACCCCTCTCACACACCTGGCCGACGGCAAACCAAGAAAGACAGGCACTGGTGTGCAGTCTACCTTTCTAACGTGCCCCTGGTCCCGGGATTCAATCTCCTGTTCCCTGGAGTTACGAGCATAACATTCTATTCCCCTGTCCAGATCTCAGTCATGTACTGAGTACTCAGTCATGCACTCAGTCACATGCTCAGTCTTCCACGGGCCCTGGCACTCCAGACGTGAGGTCACCGATGCCCGCAGACCCCAACCAGGTGGCAGAACTAGCCTCCATACCCACGAATGCGGTTGGCGAAGCTGTAACTGGTGGGATTTTTTGTCTAAAGACCTGAAAACTCCCCCTGCAAACATGTGTTGGATTTGGCTTCTTCTAGTGGTCCTCTATTAAAATGCAAGTGACTTGTTAAGGAGTCCATTACATCACTGACTGTGAATGGATTTTTTTCACATTAGCAGAGATGAATTTAAGGTAAACAGAGGTGGTATATGTAGAAGACAAGCCATTCTCATTTTAGGAATGTAAAACAGAGATGAGAATATATAGAACATCGTAGTTGATGAAAAAATATATAGTATCTGTGAAATCACTTCAAGAGATAATATCTTCCATTATAGATAGATATGAAGTCATTTATATAAGAACACAGAGGACAGTGGAGAAAATATAGGAGTCATGGCTTCTAGGTTTTCTTGGAAACAGACTGGGAAATCTTTTTCTAAAAGGCTGTCCTTGGTGACAACGGGCACTAAGACCTAATAAGTTGCATATTACTAGGAAAACAGTGTCAGAAAATTCATCGCTAGAGAAAAGTCCAATGTTTCCATTGGTACCTAAAGACGGTTCCAGGGTAGAATTAGGTAAAATATTATTCATCACAATAGCGCCACCATGTGGGCAATTCTCTCTCTCACCCCATGGGGAGAGGGGCTATGTAACAGAAAAAGAAGCTTCCAGAACTTCTAAGTCAAATCCTACATTTTTTTTTTTTTGACGTAGAAATCAACTGTCTTTGCTCTCAGTGATGCCATTATTTTACAAAAATCTTTAACACATGGCTGGAATCCTGGAGCATGTGGAACTGCATTTCTACCAACCTTTACCAATCATAACATCTGTGATTTGGGGCTCATAAGAAGCAACACATACCTCTCTTATGTTAAGGTTGTCTTGCTAAGATTAAACTAATTTTGTGATCTCCTTCCCAGGTTTCCCACTTCTTACGGTGTCATCAACCGAATATCTAAAGAGGCTGTTGGAGTTTCAACAAAAAACAAAAATATAACTCAACTCAAAAATTAACATGTAATTCATATTAATCTGTGCCGTAAATCACTTGAGAGGACGTATTTTATTAAACATGAAAGCCGTATTTTTAAAAACTTTCAACAGGCACATATTTAAAGTAGTCGACAACCAACATACATACACAATTGAATGAAAGTGATTTTTTAAGGAAAATAAGCAAATACAATAACCTCTTCCTTTATCAATATGTGATGCTGTGCTTTTACGGTGCAAACTGTTCGTAGAGAGAGCGCTAAATGCTCATTAATGGGAAAACGTGTTCTGCACGGGCAACATTGTATAGAAAACACAATAAAACACAGGAATGGGAACCTTGATACCAAAACACCAACGAACACCACACACATTGAAGACCATGCCAAAGAATGACCAGCTTGCTTTGTTTGGGAAGAGTGGGGAAAATGAAGAATTTCATGGAAATGCCACTTGCAAAAAAGATCTGAAAGAAATGGCCAATCTTTTCATGGGTTCAGTAGTTCACCAAACCTTTCCTTTGCTGTTACATCACATTCGTGAGGTTTTATTAATGGAAATGGAGAGAGGAGACAAAACTGACCGTAGGGATTTTTAAGTTTACTTTCTCTTTTTCTAATTTCATGTAAGCTACCTGAGTTACTTTGCCCTATTAGCAAAAATATATCTGTAAATATATGAAATAAAAAGATTAACATTTTAATACGTGTCCTCCCTCCACCTCCAGTAACCAAGAGATAAAGTTTACTGAGCCAAACGATCAGCACATTGAGTTTTTTAAAACCATAAAATCTCAATAATCCTGAAGCATTTCTATCACCTCAGTGGTCTGAATCTCCAAGGGCCACCATCCATAATTTCAAATCTACAAATGACAGAAGTTTGGTCTTTGAGAATAGCCATCTCATCACAGGACAGACGTGACAATAATGGCATTGATCATGGAAAATAAGGAAACTTCAAGAAGATGACAAATACTAGGAAAAATTTTCAGTTTACCAGGCAGCTATGATACCCTCCCTAAAAGCAAGTCCATGAACACTAAGCCTGTATATTTCACAAACTAATTCTTGAACTAGGAGAACTGGAATCACCCATGGTGTTAAACATGCAATTAACTGGATCCTCTTGAACAACTTTCTCATGTGTTGGGGGTCATAAATCTCCATTTTCATGCATTTAGGCACTAAAATTAGAGAAAAACTGTTTTAGACCCTGAGAGTGAAGAGTTTATTTGGAAGCCAGTAACCACAGTGGAGAGCTGTTTACGTTCTTGGGATTCCCAATTCTCTTTAAAGCATTTATCAAGTATCAAGCAAGGAGTCTGACTTTTGACATAAACCTGCTCGTGCAGATCTACAATAAGGCTGATTTGCTGATAATCCATCCTCTAATCACACACACACACACACACACACACACACACACACACACACACCCCTCAGATTTAGCTTTATTCCTTCCCCTCTGCACTGCCCCATTCTACTCAAGTACAGCCCCTGTCCCCAGCTCAGTATTACCATCTCCCCACTGCCACCGTATTCTCCCCTACACACCTGGCTCAGCACAGAGGCTTGCTGAGTAACGAGTAACCAACACCTGCACAACATTTACTGCTAGGCATGAACATTCCGATTCAGCGCAACCCCAACTCAGCACCACCCTGTGAGAAAGAACACAGGAGTGACAGCCTAGTGCACGGAGGAGGGTTAGGTTCCCATCGGTGCTACAAGTGTACAGGAGCAGGAGAAGAAGGCCCTACCGGGAACAGCTTATAGCAGGGATAACTTGTAGGTGGGAGATGGCGGTGTGGACTGAGGCTGGACCCTGGACCCTGTAGATGGGAGATGGCGGTGTGGACTGAGGCTGGACCCTGGACCCTGTAGATGGGAGATGGTGGTGTGGACTGAGGCTGGACCCTGGACCCTGTAGATGGGAGATGGTGGTGTGGAATGAGGCTAGACCCCGGACCCTGTAGATGGGAGATGGCGGTCTGGACTGAGGCTGGACCCTGGACCCTGTAGATAGGAGATGGCGGTGTGGACTGAGGCTGGACCCCAGACCTCGTAGATGGGAGATGGAGGTGTGGACTGAGGCTGGACCCCAGACCTCGTAGATGGGAGATGGAGGTGTGGACTGAGGCTGGACCCCAGACCTCGTAGATGGGAGATGGCGGTGTGGACTGAGGCTGGACCCCAGACCTCGTAGATGGGAGATGGCGGTGTGGACTGAGGCTGGACCCTGGACCCTGTAGATAGGAGATGGCGGTGTGGACTGAGGCTGGACCCCAGACCTCGTAGATGGGAGATGGAGGTGTGGACTGAGGCTGGACCCCAGACCTCATAGATGGGAGATGGAGGTGTGGACTGAGGCTGGACCCCAGACCTCGTAGATGGGAGATGGCGGTGTGGACTGAGGCTAGACCCTGGACCTTGCCTCTTTCTGATTTACAGGGCATCCTGGAATATACAGCATCCATGTGTGAGGAAGTAAATATACCCACCCCACACCATTCTGTTCCCACAAACGAGATCAGAAAGGAAAGGCAACAACAGTCTTTCTACAGATGAGTATTGCAAGCTGGGAATACTGTTTCATTTATTTCACCGATTACCGTACGTCGACATGAAATCCCAGGCACTGATTTTCAATAAACCACCGTCTTAAAGTTAACTTACCTCTCTGGTTTCATCTGTGCATCCGAATTCTTAATGCACAAATTTTAATACTGACTTTTAAATTTCCCCACGGTCCAAAAATATTGTTTGCCAAAACATCAAGGGCTCTTTGTATCGTCTCGTGCAATCTCTATCATTAGTTAACATGCAACTGTAGGGATCGATTACACACACTATACACAAAATCGCACCACGCTGAATTGCACCTAAGATACTACTTCAGCCTTACCCCAAAATTACCTCTTTTAAGTAAAACAGATCAGGTATTTAAATAAGAACTTCAGGCAAGGTTGGAAACAGCGTAATGTTTCATCAGTCCTGCAGATTGTAAAAGTGTTCTATTCTCTCTACACTCACAGGGCTTTGTTACATGGGCAGCATAGGGAAAGGGATGAAGGAAGGAAGGGAGGGAGGGAGGAAGGAAGGAAAAGGAAAGGAAACTACAATGTCCTTGACATCTTGCACTTTGAAAGCAGGAGAGCCCCCTTCCCAGTTTTTACATAATAACGCCAGCCTAGTCTCCATGCACCACATCTGGGCATTAAGAAAACTTGCATGGGGAAAACTTTTGGGGGGAGGGGGGTATGAAGGTGGTTTCTGAGCTGGATTGCAGTTGTCTGTAACACTGACATTCATTTCCCATAATTCTTGCCCACAGGAAACACATCCTTTAAGAAGCTGAATAAAATCAAGGTGGACCTTCTCAAGATCTGCAAGCTACCAACTTCCCAGGGAGGCTCCCATACCCCCAGCATCAAAAGGAGGCGGCGAGGCATTCAAGCGAGGAGCCCTGGAAGGCACTGCACCTTGAGGGTGCCGTGACTCTGGTGGCTGCTGCGCCCGAATCCGAGCCGGGGAGGGCGCGGTGGGAAAGGAGGGAGAGGGGGAAGCCTAGCCTGCATGAAGCCCGACGCCGTCCGGAAACCCGGCTGAGCGCGCTGGAACCCGGACCCCACCCCCCTCGCCTACCTCCGGGCTCCCTCGCCTCTGCTCCCTCCGCAGCAGCGGGCACCGGATCCCGAGCCGCCGGGAGCTCGGGTCCCGCAGAGCGCCCGTGCCCAGCGCTTCTCTCAATGAGTTTCCGCGGGAGAGGAGCGGATTAAACCCAGCGTTCAGGCAGCAGCGTCCCGGAAGGTTCCGGCTCCTCCGGAGCGCGCCCGGCCAGCTCTGTGGCCCGGCCGAGGGTTCCCGAGCGCCGGCAGCAGCTCCGTGTCGCCGGCTCCGCCGCCGCCACACTGGGCGCCCCGCTCTTAGCTCACCGCGAGACGAGGAGGCCTGGCCGCGACCGCGCGGGGGCGGCGGAGGGGCCGGACCCACAGATTTGGTCGGGTACGGAACCGAAAACTTTGATGTTGGAACCGCACACGCAGGACTGCGAGGAAACCAAAACAAGTTGCAGGGGCCGGGCGGGGAGGACGTCTTCAGCAGCTCTGAGAAAACACCCCCGCCCTCTCCAAAATCTGGGCGAGGGCGCTCCCGGCTCCCGGAGCGATCCCCGCGCGCACCCAGTGAGCGGCGGTCTCGCAGTCCACCGGAAAAGCTCCGGGCTGGGGGAGCGCCGCCGCTTCCCTCCCCGAGCGCGAATCCCAAAGGCGCCTCCCGCTGGAGAGGCTGCCGCGCGCCGGGTGCAAAGAGCACGGAAAGCAGCGCAGATCCCGGCGGCGTGCGCGGGGCCGGGCCACAGACGCGACTGCCTCCAGGCAAAGTAACTGCTACAAAGTGCGTCCCCTCCGGCGCGCGGACGGACACACGGAAGGGCCGGGGCGGACGTCAGCACCCGGCGAGCTCCAGGGAGAGCGGTGCTGCGCGCGGGGGGCGGCCGTCTCCGGGGCGGGGAGCGCGCCGGCGGCGCTGCGGGGCGTCCGGCCCCCGCGCCCCGCGTCAGAGCCCGCGCTCCGCCGGCCCGATCGAGCCGAGCCGGGGCTGCGCCGGGAGCTTCTGGCCGCTCTGCGCGCGCGCGCCCAGCGCTGGGTCACCGAGGCGCTCCGAACCCGGGCTTCAGCGAAACCACTCTCCTCTCTCGCTCCGGCCTGAGTCATCCTCCCGATTCATTTCGCAAAGTTCGTCGAAATCCACCGAGACGCCTGTTAGGTGAACGGGATTAGATTTCCAGTCTCGAAACTGCAACCGAGACCATCTCAAATCTCCCCTTAACCCTACGTGCCGACTCCCTGATCCAGAGTCCGACCGGGTAGAACTGTTCCGTGCGTCCCAACTCTCCTCGCTCTTTCCGAGGTGATTTCTGGGCTTACACACCCACTAGGAGCCTCTGCACAAGGAGGCAGATGTAGAGCGATGCGCTACTCCAAGTGGCAGTTTCTAAGGTCTGGGTAACTGTTTCCCGGTTGGTGGTCAAGAATTAAATGCAAACGCAGACATATCACGGGCGGGGGCGGGTGGGGGGAAAGGAGTCTATAGCCTCATCCCGTGTTAAATAACTGATTCTGTCCCCAACTTAGTTTTCCGTTTTTTGCCAGAACAATGATACCTCAAGCATATTTTTCAGAGTATAGAGGAAGATTCCGAACACGGGAAGCGGGTCTCGGCGGCCCCTTCCTAGACTGCCCTTCAGGAAGAGGAGAAATGAGCCGCTGCGCACACGGGCTGCCGGGCTCCGTCCCGGGCACCTGGGCGCCTGCAGGGTGCCGCTCACCGAAGAAGGGGGGACAGCAACGGGGGCCCCGAGCCCAGAGAACCGCGGGCCGGAAGGGCCAGGAAGGCCCGCGCCCTCCGCCGCTCGTGCACTGCCAGCCTCACCGGGGCGGCTTCCCCTGAAAGCCGCGTGTGGAAGACGCACACCCCACCGGAGAGCAGCTCCATGGTCGCTCCATCTCGCGCGCCGGCCCGGCGGCCCTCCCTCTAGCGGCCGCGCCCGGGAAACACGCGGGGCGCGGGGGCGCGGGTGTGCGTGCTGCGCGCGCGTGTGCGTGTGTGTGCGTGCTGCGCGCGCGCGCGCCCGCGTGCGTGCGGTGGGGCCGGTCCGCGGGGGCGCGGGGAGACCCTTGCGGCTCCCCGACGCCGCCTCCTACCGGCCGGGAGCGCCCGGCGGGACACCTGCGGGGCCGCCGCGCGAGCCTCTTTCCCCGCGTCCGGCTGCGCCCCGAGCGCCCCGAGAGTCCGAGCGGACCGCGCGGAAAGACCTCTCCACAGAGGGATGGAAACTTTGGCAACTAGCAACAGTGGCTGCGTGTGTGTTCTTTGTAGTGAATGAACCCGGAAAGATCGGGAGAGATCACGTCGGGAGGGGGGAGGGCAGCCGAGGGGGAAAGGGCTTTAGGAAAGCGTCGGTAACCGAGCGCCACTCGTGTTTTATAAATAAACAGGCTTGCGGTGAAAATTCCCAAGAAGTCAGCGGCACAGTCATTTGTTTTGTTGACACCTGCATCCTGCATTCCCCTTTGGTTCCGTGTCTTCCAAACTTAGCGCTCCCCCCAAATGCTTTGGGGGCCGGGGGAGGGCTTCATCCCCGAACGGGGAAGGCTGACGGTCCCATGGACCCGTCCGTGATTTGGGTGGCTTTCCGAGCGGCCAGAGACTCGAGGAATCACCACTTGTGGCCAGAACAGGCTACCGGAGCCAGAGTCCCCCGGTCGCATCCCTGCTGCACAGTCGGAACGAGGGGAGGACAGGGACCCAGCGGGGGATGCCGACGCGCCCAGGCCTCTGGCGGGGCCCGAGCAGCCGGGGAAGGCGCTGGACCCCGCTTCCTGCGCGGAGGCTCGGGGTGCCCGGTGGGCTCTGACAAAACAGGCGAGACCCGGGCCCTTTGGGAACCCGATCGTCGCAGGCCCCACGACCGGACCCGGCGCCGCCCTCTGCGAGGCGGGCGGAGAAGGGCGCCCTTGGCGGAACGGAACGCCGTGCCCGACCCGCACGTCCGGCCTCCGGAGACCAAACGCTGGCCACGCGGAGCCCGGCGTCCGCCGCTGCGAGCGAGGGGAGCCCAGCGCCCAAGGCCTCTGCGCGCCCGGTGCCCCCGGCGGCCTCCACGCGGTCTGCGGGGCGGAGACGAGCGAGGCCGGAGGCTGGGGCACAGGGGCTGTGGCCTGGGCGAGCGGGGTCCTCCCACGGGGGGCGCGTCCCGGGGCACCGAGGAAGCGGGTTCCTTCCAGGGGGGGCGCATCCCGCGGCTCCGGGTGAGCAGAGATCCTCCCTGGCTGGGGGAGGGGGGGGGATGCGCCTGCCGCGGCACCGGGGAAGCCGAGTCCTCCCAGGGGGCGCCTAGCGAGCGCAGCGGGCGGACGCCGCCGGCAGCGGAAGGCGAGCGGGGTTGGCCCTTGGGGGGGCACGTGTCCAGCGTGCGCAGCTGGAGGGCTGCCGCACCCGGGCGGAGGGCGCCTCCCGCGGCGCCGGGCGAGGGGAGAACCGCGACCCCGGCGCCCCGCCCACCGCGCGGGAGGTCCTAAGGTCCCCAGCGGCCGGCGCGGAGGGAGAGCGCCAGGTGACCGCAGGGGGCTAGCAAGTCCCTTCGGGGGAGACCGACTCCGTACCCCAATGAGCTTCCTGGCTCCCGCTCCTTCATTTGAATCTGACCCGATTCACCTGCGCCCCCACTCTGGATAACGGGGAGACCTTAGAGAGGGTGGCACAGAAGGGCCGGCACTAATTTGTCAACGCAATTTCCAAAACCTCAAGGAAACAGACTTCCTGTTGCATATGCCCCCAAAGATCTCCGTTCTCCGAATGTGCCCGTCTTCAGAACAACACTTCACTAACGGAAGCATGCGCTCGCTGCCTTTCCCCGCCCTGCTTCCCCAAGTCAAAAGAAACATCTGTACAACTGGAGAGAGTAACAATTGTTTTCGCTTCCATAAGATTATTAATACATTTTATTTACTTTATCTCCTAAAAGAGTGAAAACATCTTGGTGTGATACATAGAAGAGTTACATACTAATAGTACTTAATTAGATTAAATTGGCCTGATAGTAAACGATATTGAATTTCCATTTATTACAACCTTTTGTTAAAATTTAAAAACAAAAATTTTAACTTAAAAATTTCCTTACATCTAGGAAAATCTCACTTATAACATTAAAATAGAAATGCTATTTAAAAATCATTCATTTAAAAATACATTTTGTATTAATATTCTTACAGATTATATAACTTAGTGATCCAGATCAAAATGCTAAAAATAAATCTCAAAAAGATTATCGGAAAAATGGCAAGGAATTTAGATGAAAATATTTCGGGAAATATTATGTAACTGAATATTTGCTTTGATTACTTATAGATATTTTTACTTAATACTTTATATAATTATCGTTTTTTTAATTTTTAATTATGGCATAGAACACATTGCATAAAAGTTATCATCTTAACCATTTCTAAGTGTATTGTTGATTAGCACTAAATCTATGTACATTATCGTGCGGCAGCTCTCCAGAACTTTTTCATCTTGCAAAACCATGTCTATACCCATTAAACAGCTTGCCCTCCCCAGTCTCTTTCTATCTCTTTGCACCAACACAGAAGAAAAGCCATTTAAGGATGTAGCAAGAAGGTAATCATCTGCAAGTCAGCTGGCCCCCCGATCTTGGGTTTCTGAGCCTCCAGATTTGTGTGAAAGATTTCTGTTAAGCCACCCAGTCTGTGGCATTTTGTTATGGCAGGTTGAGCAGACCAATAAATATGCTAATTCTATTTTTAATTTTTTTAGCAACCTTCACACTGTTTTCCACAGTGGTTGCACAATTTTACATTCCCACCAACAGTGCATGAGTGTTCCAATTTCTCCACATCCTTGCCAATACTTACTATTTTCTATTTTACTGATAATAGCCTTTCTATTGGGTCTGAGGTGACATCTCATTGTGGTTTTGATTTCCGTTTCCCTGATGATTAAGGATATTGAGCATCTTTTCATAAATCTATTGGCCATTTGTATATGATCGTTGGATATATGTCTGTTCAAGTCGTTTGCCCATTTTTAAATTGGGTTACTTCTTTTTTGTTGATAGTGAGTTGAAGGAGTTCTCTATATTTTCTAGATTCACCCCTTAGCAGATATGTCGTTTGCAAAACTTTTCTTCCATTATATAGGTTTCCTTTTAATTCTGTTGTGTCTTTTGAGTATAGTAATTTTTAAGTTTGACATGTGTGTGTCTTTGTATTAAACTGTATCTTGTCTCAATGATAGCTGTCATATCTTGGGAAATTAACATGTAACTTTGAAACCTCCTTAATGTATGATTTTTGCTGATAATTC
The DNA here is from genome assembly GCF_022079265.1 of Lynx rufus. Lineage (NCBI taxonomy): Eukaryota > Metazoa > Chordata > Mammalia > Carnivora > Felidae > Lynx > Lynx rufus. The sequence goes on along the minus strand of NW_025814840.1, from coordinate 2,071,493 downwards.
AGGAGATCCTCTCTACTCCATATCAATCTGAAAATTACCCTCTTGATTAACTTGCTCTGTATTTCAAAACATTTGGTTGTGGCTTATTTTACTTATTATTGATTGTAATGATCTCATAGTTGGTAAAATTTTTTGAAGGTTTAATGAACTTCACATATTAGGGCGAAGTGATATGTTGTATAATGAGACATCTAACTTTTTTAAAGTTACCATAAATTATTCTGCATATAAAGTGAAATATTTGTATTCATTTTTACTGTAATGAAAATTTCAAGCAATCCAAACTTTTTTTTAAAAAAAGGAATGGGAAATTTAATAAAAAATAAAAATAATAATTACTATTCATGTGTGTTGAATTATATTATACCTCCAATAGAGCATCCTTTTACATTCATATTTGTGCTGCATTCATATATAAGGTTCATATTTTAACCCTTCCAAATCCAAGTAGAACTAAGATATTCTTGACGGGACAATCTTGTGCTCTCTCTAAAGTAATTCTTTTAATCACTAATTTTATATTTTGTTTCAAAACTAGATAATCTGAATATATAAATGATTATATAAGACTTGAGGGCTCTAATTAATGGGTAAGCATATTTTCATATACTTTTATATCTTTTATAATTCAATTGTGTCACATATATGTATATAATTCTAGGAGGAGGAAAAAGTGGAAGAATACATTTATCCATTCATATTAAATATGTAACAATTTGCTATTTTCTTTTTTTAATTTTTTTTAACATATATTTATTTTTGAGAGACAGAGAGAGACAGAGTACAAGTGGGGGAGGGGCAGAGAGAGAGGGAGACAGAATCAGAAGCAGGCTCCAGGCTCTGAGCTGTCAGCACAGAGCCTGATGCGGGGCTCGAACTCACAAACTGTGAGATCGTGACCTGAGCCAAAGTCAGACACTTAACCGACGGAGCCACCCAGGTACCCCAATTTACTATTTTCTAATTAAGAGTTCCAGCTGAGTTTTGATTGAAGTATTAAACTGTACGTATAGGTTTATATTTTTAAAATCAGTTTGGATTACATTTGTTTGAGACTTTGCATTGCAAATAAGAAAGGAAGGAAGGAAGGAAGGAAGGAAGGAAGGAAGGAAGGAAGGAAGGAAGGAAGGAAGGAAGGGAGGGAGGAAGAAAAAAGAGCTTTGCCTGCATGTTAATCTATGTGTTTAGTCTCCGTATTAATGTCATGTTTTTCAGGGACATCTTTAGACTGAACAGCACAGTCTGACTCTTCTGGTAAGAAGTGAAATGGGAAGATAGATCTGTGAGCAACCACAGGTTGCTGTAGGAAATTTAAAAAATCTTCCACAGGAATTTACTTACATGTTATCTTTCCTTTTTCCCTGCTTAGAGATGTAAGCTATTTTCTCTTTGGGTAGCCATCATGGATTTACTATCTCCAGAGAAGCCCAGACTATTCTTAGAGAAACCAAAATGTTATGCAAACTGATGTAGATGCCATTACCAGAGCTAAATATAATCAAGAGGAATCATTCTTGCAAATCATATTGACAGCAATAGCCATCTTAAAGATGATTAAAAGGATATTGAATCAAACACGAGATGTAGAGACTGTTTTCAGTATGTATAATGTGCAGACACAACGTTACAAGAAAGTTACTTTCTGGCATACACTGCATATTTAGGAGAGCTGGTTCAGTAGCGATGAGCTCCATCAAATTAAAAGGAAAATAATTGATTTATCAACAAATGCCTCACAACAAAATCTGCTATACCCTCTTCATAGCTATTGTATAAAATTATGTTTAACTCAATTAAAAAGTTCTTACTCCATACGCAGCTATTTTCTTATCTGTTATTGTCATAATGCCCCAACATTAAAGGTGTCCTATGGTTATTTTTACATATAGAATAGCTGGACTGGGTGAAATTAAAAAAAAAAAATTACTATTGCAGTCTAGCTTGTACCCAGGACTGATAAAAATCACTTAGGGAGAACCCATGGGAAAATCAAACTTAGGATTTTCTCAGATGCTTGAGAAGCAAACTATCTTTGATTCGACTTAAAAATTCCTAAAATTAACCAAAAAAAAAAAAAAAAAAAAAGGTGGTGGCCGGGGGGCTGGCTGGGTGGCTCAGTCAGTTAAGCATCCGACTTTTGATCTCAGCTCAGGTTGTGATGTCACGGTTCGTGGGTTCGGGCCCCGTGTCGGGCTCTGCGTTGATGGTGCAGAGCCTGCTTGGGATTCTCTCTCCTTCTCTCTCTGCCCCTCCCCCCACTTGTGCGCCCTCTCTCAAAATAAATAAATAAATAAATAAATAAATAAATAAATAAATAAAATAAAAACATTAACAAAAAAAATTCCTATGGGGTTGGAGCTAAGTTACCAAGGCCATTAGGAAAAAAAAAATGAACTTTAAAAACGGAAGGTACAATATTATTCTACGTAAACATATCTTACAGAAACTGATTTGCAAATACACAATAAATGGTAAATTTGGTCAATAACTCTAATGTGCGTTTTAAAGTGAAAGAACTATCATTTCCTTTCCCTTTTCCTTTTGCTTAAAAATACTGTCTTTTAGAATTCACTGAGAGCAAGTGATTACACAGTAGACGCAATATATGTATTCACAGGCAAATTCAGAAAAAAAACATATTTCTTGGTTGCTTAAAATTTGTGTTTCCTATAAATCTCCTCTCACAATGATTTTTAAAAAAGCGGATTGACAAGCCAAATATGTTTTTGAATGTTTGAGGGGGCCTGTGTGAATTTTTTCTCTTCTGCCATCTTCAATGACTGTCACAGGAAACAGATGCAAATAGCATCTGTTTCCGTGACAGATGCCACCGTGGCGTTGGCATCCTTGAAATGTCCACAGGGTCTGTCCGGACAGTGATTAGCATTCCATGGGCCCATCCACGCTGTTGAGCTCTGCGGTAGTAGAAATATTGCTAAATACCCCAGTGTTTTTATCATTATCCATTTTATCTACGGGACTAAACTGCAAAAAACATGCTCATCACATACCCCTCAAAATTACATTCAAGCATTCCCCAGATGCCTTTACCCTATTTGTAGCTAATTAGAAAATTACAAAAATTTAAGAGAGATAGCTAAAAACGTGTATATCCTTAAGGATATTTTTCTTTCTTTTCTTTTTTCTTTTCTTTTCTTTTCTTTTCTCTTCTCTTCTCTGCTTTTCTTTTCTTTTCTCTTGTTTTTTTTTTCTCTTCTATTCCTGTCCCTTCTCTTTTTTTTTTTTTTTTTTTTTTTTTTGGGTATTTTTAATGATCAAAACAAGAGTCTAAAACCGCAGCTTCTGGAACCATCTGTCCTTGATGGTCTCGCATCTGTCCTTGAACTCGACCTTGGCCTCTCCTCAGGCCGTGTGTTTAAGAACAGAGTCTCTATTCTGTCCAAGGGGATATACACAGAGCACTCTGTGGGCATGAAGTGACTGTAGTTATAAACTGTCACAAAAGACTTGATCTTTGACCTCTTGGCCATTTTCTTCTGGCCCAGGGCCGCTGTCACCTTGCAGGGAGAGTGGTTAATTCCAGCCACCAGAGCATGGCTGTAGGGATGGTCTGAGGTGCCATTATCAATGTTCATCACGATGTTTTTTGCAGCCGGAGTGGCATCTGGCCAGGACCAGGACCGCCTTCTTAGGCTTCCTGAACTTGCCCATCTCGACTGCAGAAAGTTAGGGATGTTTTTCTTGTACCTTCATCCTCTAGTTGTGTTTATTACCAATAACAGTGTGACTAATATTCATTGACTATCTTGTATGTTAAGTTCTACACTAAACACTTCACTTGTATTACCCCATTACTTTCTGACAACAAATAAGCAAAGCTAGGGTGGTTATCCCCACATTAAAAGTAAGGAAACTGTCGCTTTAAGAGGTATAATCCTGGGGACAAATTCTACGAGCTGGAGCCAGGATGCCAATCCTAGTCTGAGGTCAGGATGTGACTGCAGCGGGTACAATAATCACCCCGCAGAGATGCCTACATCCTAAGATCTGGAACCTACGTATATGGGAGATGGCATGGCAACGGGAATTGTCAGTGGAATTAAGGTTGGCAATCAGCTGACCTTAAAATAGGGAGATCATCCCGGACCGCCAGAGTGATCCTGAAAAGGTATATTCAGAACAGGAAGTCGGAGTGACACTCTGTGGGAAGAACCCAACCTTCCCCTGTGGGCTGTGAAGGTGGGGGATGAGGGCATACACCGGGGAGAGGTGTGGCCTCTAGAAGATGGAAAAGGCAAGGCAACAGCGTCTCCCTGAGATCCTCCAGAAATTAATGCACCCCGCCAAACTTCATTTCAGCCCAATGAGACCCATGTCACTGTTCCGGTCTACAGGATGTAAGATTTTTTTAAAAATGTGTTAAGCCACTAAGTTTGTGGTAATTTGCCACAGCGGCAACAGGAAAGCACTATACGGACCCAGGTGTTTCTTCATCAGAACCCTCACTGTGAACGTCCACACGTTTCTGTCAGTGACCATCTCCCTGGTGAGAAGAGGGTTATCTGTAAAGACCAAATAAGTTCTTGAGAGATAAAGGAAAAGGATGGAGGGGAGCTTTGACACTGAATCCACTTCTCCTAAGCTAATGAATGTGCATGCATTTTACAGAGGATACAAGTCATTTCTACACGTCCTTTGTGGTCACCTCACACACGAAAAATCTCTTTATATAAAATCAAATGGGTTATTCAGTCATTGATCTAGTCAATTAGTTATAAAACTGTCTTGTTCTAAAAACAATGCATATTTAAGCACAAAACCCAGCAAGGAAAACAAACTTTCAAAGTCAGGGAGAGATCAAGGGGAACTAAGAATTCAAAATTAAGGAGTCCGTGGTGAAGTTAGTATGTAAAGTGCATAAATCATTAAAAAGAAAAACAATCACAAATCTTAAAAGGGGAAGAACTCCTTACGTTTCTTGTAAGAATTGCACCTTATATATAGGGACAATAAAAGGCTAAAAATAAACAAATAAATTATACTCCAGTCAGGACACAGAAAATCTCAAGAGACCACTGCACCACACCAACAAAGGGGGAAAGCTAGACAGCCTGCAAATTCATAATTTTGGGGGCCCCATCCGAAGTGTGACGATGCAATGGATGTGAAAAAAACTAAATTTCAAAAAAGGATGGGCACTTCTTTTTATTTATGTATTTATTTATTTTTTTTTCAATATATGAAATTTATTGTCAAATTGGTTTCCATCCAACACCCAGTGCTCATCCCAAAACGTGCCCTCCTCAATGCCCATCACCCACCCTCCCCTCCCTCCCCCCCCATCAACCTTCAGTTTGTTCTCAGTTTTTAAGAGTCTCTTATGCTTTGGCTCTCTCTCCCACTCTAACTCTTTTTTTTTTTTTTCCTTCCCCTCCCCCATGGGTTTCTCTTAAGTTTCTCAGGATCCACATAAGAGTGAAACCATATGGTATCTGTCTTTCTCTGTATGGCTTATTTCACTTAGCATCACACTCTCCAGTTAAGGATGGGCACTTCTTGAGAGAAGCGAGTTCCACATGGGATGGCACAAGATTAGGAAAGGCAAATACACGATGGGGGCTGGGTGAGAACAAATGCCTTCCGTTGTAGCAAGGTTTTAATGTGACATGAGTGAGCCTGGAGGATGAAAATCCAGAGAAGCCAAACATCTGATTTGAATGCACTTGCTAATTCCTTCTCAAAAGCCACTTATCCATGCACAAAAGTGATGTGATGAAAGCTGGGGAAGAGCAAAAGGCCTGAGAAAGATATCCGCACAAGATGGAGGGTCGTCTTTGTCCTTTTGAGCCGCTATGACAAATGCCACACACTGAGTGGCTTATAAATGACAGAAATGCATTCCTCACAGTTGTGGAGGCCAGAAGTAGATCAATGTGCTGGCGTGGTTGAAGGAGGTCACAGACTTTCCATTATACCTCAGATGGAGGAAGGAGATGGGATCTCACTGGGGTCTCTTTTATGGTGATGGTAGCCTCATCAGTGAGGGCTCAGCCCTCAGGACCTCATCTCATACCAAAGTCCCCACCTCTGAATGTAGTCACTTTGGGCAATGGATTTTTAATATAAGAATTTTGGAGGGATACAAGCATTCAGACCACAGCAAGGGTGTTGAGGTTCTCAGTATAATGGTATCCTAAAGGTTGGGTTTAGGATGGGACAGGGAGAGAAATATCAACTAAGAGCTCAAGGCTCTCATTGAGCCAATGGTGGCATACTGACTAAGCACCTTCACCAGCTATAGAAGCAGGACACAAAGGTCTGGGACCAAGTCATCAAATTGGAAAGAATTTTTTTTACTGAGTACAGAAAGAAGGGGGCTTCACTGGAGAAAAAGAGACTCCCTCCCAGCTACCCAAAATCTGGACTAAAAAGTAGAGATCGCACTCTGACATCTCCCTGATGATCAGATACAAAATGTTACCAAAGACAGAGTATTATCTACCCTTGAAACATTTGAAAATGGTGGTGCGTGAAAGACGCAACAGAGCCTAGGTCCACTAAACAGTGCTATCGATGGACTCAGCCCAACCCGGATCCCAGTGGCCTGACAGGAGTAATTCCCCATGCCATTGAGTCTGCAAATATTATTTAGTATGCTTTCTACTGTCTTCTTATACATGCCCAGCACACATTTACAAAATATAACATATTTGTAAACAATGAGAAAATATATAATCAGGGGGAAAAAAGTTGCCAATAGAAGCAGATTCACAAAATACCCAGCTATTGGATTCTACACAAGGCCTTACAATAGCTATTATAAATATGTAGAAGGGATTAGTAGAAAAGGAGACAAAATGTGTGGACATCTGAGGAATTTACTACAGTGTTGGAAACTTTAAAAAAAATTAACTGGACATTCTAGAGCTAAAAGATAAAATATCAAAAATGAATATACCATTCAATGAGTTTAGGTATGGACTAGACTTAGCTGCAGAAATTAGGGTACCTTAGGGGTGCCTGGGTATCTCCGTTGGTTGAGAATTTGAGTCTTGATTTCAGCTCTGGTCATGATCCCAGATGATGGCATTGAGCTTCGCTTGGAGTCTGCTTAAGATTCTCTCTTTCTCTCTCTCTTTCTCTCTCTCTGCTCCTCTTCCCCACTGATGCTCTCTCTCTCTCTCTCTCTAAAAAATAAAAAATTAAAACAAATAAAGAAATTAAGGTACCTTGAGGACTGGTCCATAATAATTAACAAACCATAAAAAAAATAAAATTATGTCTGAGACATATGGGGTAACATCAAAATGAAAAACAAAAGTCTATATTTTTGAAGGACTAAAGGTAGAGAATATGGAGGAGACATATTATAAAAGATAATGCATATGAGTTTTCCAAGATTGATGACACCCAGCAATCTCCAAGTAGTATAAATGCAAAGAAAACCACACTGAGATACCTCACCAGTCACACTGCAGTCAAAGATAGAGGAAAGCAACAATAAAAGGAACCTCGTGCACTGTTGGTGGGAATGTAAACTGGTGTAGCCACTGTGGAAAATAGTACAGAGGTTCCTCAAAAAATCAAAAATAGAACTACCATTTGCTGCAGTGATTCACTACTGGGTATTTACCCAAGACGATGAAAACACAAATTCAAAAATATATGCACCCCTATGTTTATTGTAGCATTTTTTGCATTATTTATAATAGCCAAGTTATAGAAGCAACCCAAGTGTCCACTGACAGATGAATGACGATGTGGCGCACACACACACACACACACACACACACACACACACACAAAAGTATGACACAGCCATGAAAAAAGGAAGAGACTATCCCATTTACAATAATGTGGACGGACCTGGAGGCCATTATGCTAAGTGAAATAAGAATGAGAACGACAAATACCATAGGATTTCGTTCACCTGTGGAATCTAAACACAAAACAAATGAATAAACAAACACACAGAAAGCAGAATGAGACCTATAAATACAGAGAACAAACTGATGGTTGTCCGAGGTGAGGAGGGTCAGGGGGTGGGACAAATGGGTGAAAGAGAGAGGGAGACACGGGGGCTTCCAGTTGTTGAATGGGTAAGTCACAGGTATAAAGGCCACAGCATAAGGAATGCAGCCAGTGGTACTGCAACAGTGATGTGTGATGGCAGATGGCAGCCATCCCTGCAGCGAACACAGCATCATGGAAACTTGTCCAATCACTACATCGTACCCCTGAAACTAATCTAATGGTGTGTGTCAACTATACTCAAAAATTTTTTAAGTTCACTTATTTATTTTGAGAGAGAGAGAGAGAGAGAGAGAGAGCGCACACAAGCGAGGGAGGGGCAGAGAGAGAGGGAGGGACAGAATCCCAAGCAGCCTCCACATGATCAGCAAGGAGTTTGATGCGGGGCTCGAACTAATGACTTGTGGGATCATGACCTGAGCCGAAACCAAGAGTTGCATGCTTAACCGACTGAGCCACTCAGGGGCCCCATACTCAAAAAAATTTTTGTAAACAAAGAAAAGCAAAAACAAACACACAAAAAGACTGACATCAACAACAATTAAAAGCGCCCAGAGAGATAAAAAAGAATGAAATCTTGCCATCTGCAACTATGTGGATGGAACTGGAGGGTATTATGCTAAGTGAAATTAGTCAGTGAGAGAAAGACTGACTAATATGACTAATATGACTGAAAGTCATATTTATCATGTGACTTCACTCATATGTGGAATTTAAGACACAAAACAGATGAACACTGGAGAAGGGAAACAAAGATAATATAAAAACAGAGGAGGAGACAAACCACAAGAGACTCTTAAATACAGAGAACAAACTGAGGGCTGCCGGAGGGGAGCTGGTGGGGGAATGGGCTAAATGGCTGATGGGGATTAAACAGGGCTCTTGTTGGGATGAACGCGGGGTGTCATATATGAGAGATATATCACTATATTCTATTCCTGAAACCCTCACTACACCATATGTTAACTAACTTGGATTTACAGTAAAAAAATAGAAATAAAAAATAGAAGGGACTAGAGAAAATTGAAAAAAGATACATTGTGCTCATAGGATTAACAATAAAATTACAGCTGACTTCTCACCAGAAAATATAGAAGACAGAAGATAATGGAATTAAAGTGCTGATTAAAAATGTCCACTAGAATTCTGTATTTTTCAAAAAATATCCTTTAACAATGAATACAAATTAAGACACTTCAGACAGAGACAAGCTTCAGGAAGATGTACCCAGCAGACTCGAACTAGGGGAAATATCGACATAGTAATTATTAATGACACCAATGGATACGCAACAATGCAGGGAAAAATGAGACTACTGGAAAGGGTTAATTACATATTTGCTTTCCATCTCCTTAAAATACATGGAGAACTTAATGAAACATTAACAAGTTTTTGTGAATTTATAAAAGATGGAGATGAGAAATATAGTAGATAAGAAATCGAGGCAGGAGTAAGTTGAATTTTACTGCCGCAGGGTTTTCAAATTATTATTATTATCATCATTATTATTGTTATCATTAAGGCTTTATTTAGAGCAATGTAATGTTGACAGCCAAATTTAGAAGAGGGTACCGAGATAGCCCATGTGTCCACCATGGCCACACATACAGTCTCCCCCTTTATCAGCTCCGCCTAGCAGAGACGTGTATTTGTTACGACTGGCACATCTCAGTCACACACAGCCCACTGTATACATTACAGCTCACTCTTGGGGTCACCCATTCCCGGGGTGCGGACAGATGTCTAATGACATGTATCCATCGTTATGGCATCAGAGAGCGTATTTGCACCACTCTGAACATCTCCTCCTCTGTGGGCCTACAGGATTATTTCGAGAACTTGAGCTGCGCTGGGCTGGAGGCAGTTAAGAGGCCGTTGCCGGGTCTTCAGTGGGAGCTTTGGTGAGCGGGCTTCTTACCAGGCACTCAGGGGGACACGGGTGCTGTCTGGTCCCGGGATGAATGAGACGGTCTCCACTGCCTCGCTTAGTGGGGTGGCCCTGGGACTACAGTCCCAGTCAGGGTGCAGTGGGAGCATCGGCCAGCAAGCCTTTGGGTGTGTGGATGCGTGTGAGGTCTGCTGGGTCCCTGGAGGGCTGCTGTTTGGCCACTGGATGGGTCCCTGGGTGGGCGGGGCTGCCCTGGACTGTGTCTGAGAGGGGCTGGGGGTGGGGCCCTTCAGAATCCCGGGCGCAATGATGGGCACATCTCCTGCTGGGCCCTGGGTCTTCAGGATTGTGGCCTGACTACGATGGTGAGAAGGCCGGGGCTGCATGTGGCATCCTTTTGGGATCGCCAGTGGTGCACATGCGAGTGTCTCCTGCAAGGTTCCCGTGCCATCAAGGTTGTGACCTCACTGTGGCTGGGACAGCCAAACCCAGTTACAGGGCCCTTTCCGAACGTACAGCTTGGCCGAGTTTGGTGGGTTCACCTCCAGGGCTCCCACACTACACCAGGAGGACCAGAGCAGCTCTATGGTCACCGGAGGGTCCACGGTCAGTGTCCACACGCCTATCGCCCCATGCGTGGATGGGCGTGACTCCTCCAGGTCCCTTGGCATATTGACAGAACCAAGGTCAAATGGGGCGTAGCCCGGTCGTCAGGGTGGGAGCTGGTTCCCGTCTCCAGGGGGCAAGTCAGCCACCTGAGCGAGAGCTTGACTCCTCAAAATGGCTCTTGTTGGCCGGGGACCGTACTGAGGGGTCACATCCTCCTGGCCCCCAGGGCTCCCGTGCGGCACTGTTGTTCTGGACAGATGCCACGGTATCGTGGTGGACAGGGGAACATGAGCACGGGACCACTGGACCGTCTCGCTGATGTCACGCCTTCCCACGTGTGCGTGACAGCGCCTGCCGGCCTCTCAGAGTGTGACAGGAACCAGCACCTGTGTCTTCCAAGTGGAAAGTCAATTTCTGATGTAATCCCTAAAGCCCTTAAACGGTATCTCACCTCAGCCCTGGGGGCTTATTTTGGTACTTCTTGGTCTTATAATTCTGCGTGTCAGCGTTTAACATATTAGACAGCTACACTCCTCAAACAATACTAATTTATTTGCTCACTCATTGAGTTGCTCTTAAAATATTTATCGATATCTTCTGTATCCCTGCCCTCATCCACCCCCCAGGCTTGTTGCCACAAAGGGAAGGCACTTCTGAACCACTTGGGCAGGCAAAGTCGTTGAAGAGGAGGAAACAAGGAATGCCATTTGCCTAGTGCAGTGAGCTATCCCGCAGTATTATAACATATTCAATATTTAACGACCTGCAACTCAAAACGAGTAAGATAAATACAAGTGCTATGATTTAAGTGCAAATTAAGCTCTCAGAAGTGTTAAAATATAGGCTTTGTATGTAATTAATGAAGCAGCGAGAGTGTAAATATTATGTAGTAATTAGATTCGTCAGTGGTAAAACTGAGGTAACCCGTGATTTATGTTCCTGCATCAGGAACAAATTTTAAAACAAATATAATAAACAGCGATTACCGTTTTGTGATTGTAAATAAAGTCATATATTTAAGACTTGAAGCCTCACTTACCATGTTCCTAAAAAACCATTACAAACCTTGAATCTCTCAGGAGTACTTCAGTCTGAATTATTAGAACTTTCCAGGGTAAGAACATTCCCCACTCACTTCAGGTTTAATTGTCCCGGGACCTACTTTCTGGTTTATGTACAACGTACATGGGGACACACTATTGACTCATTGATAAGCTTATAAAATATAATTTTGACAAAACAGGGCATATTATGATTATGTGATTTTAAAAAGGTCAATTCCTTTTAAAATTATAATAAAGCAATCGATAAACTGAACATCAAAATCTGTAAAGAGTAGTTTCTGTGCTCTTTCGAGTGAATGGCCCATTCCTAACTAAAAGAAGTAGGAGGAGTGTTATTTTCGATTAGAAGTTCGGGATTTCCTGCTTTTCTTCTGGTTGTATTAGGAACCGGATAGGAGCAGATGTACGTGGATAAACACAGCAGAGCTTCAATCTGTTCTGTCCACATGTCATTTACAGCCTCTCCCTGGGCGCACGGGGTCCCCAGGTCACCCTGAGTCCAGGGTCTCTAGCACGTTCTCCATCACTTGCGCTCGCGGCTCTCTCCGCTGAAACAGCACCCCCCCTTCCTTCTTGGGTTTGCTGGTCTACCTTCTCCTCACCCTCCAGCCTCACCTAGGATGATGCCCTCCCCAGGGAGTGTGCACCTGCTGTCCTCGGGGCTCCCCCTGCATCTGTGCACAGTGGGTGCTACAGTCAGAATCAGGATGGACGGGGTAAGCGTAGTAGCTGGAGTTAGGGTTTGGTCTGCACTACCAGGTGGTCTCAATTATCTGGCCCTGGGCACCCAATGTACACTGATGGGACATCTGGATAACTGAACCTATGGTAACATTCCCACTACGGACCTTTGGTTTGCTTCTTAAAAGTCAGTTGCCCCGTTTTGTGCCACAGTTCTCCAGAGACTTTATGAAACATCCCTTGCTCTGATTTGTTAGTTTTTCTGGGGCTTTCTTGGGTCCTTAATATTTGAGAGACTCTAAAGGGATCCATTAACCTGATTCTTACAAAATGTCCATACCCAATATTTGCAGACTTTTTTTTTTGCAAAATGAGGTTCTGCCCTTAATCATTATTTGTAGGTAACAGCGTAAGTCCTTGTATTACCAGTTATTCACCTTCAAAGGATCACTGATATTGCTGAAATAAATAGAATTTAAAGCTTGAAATGAGAATACGATGGCAGTAAAGAATTGATAGGGAACACTGAAAGCCATAATCAGCACTTGGTGATACAATTACATAATACCCTGAAATGTGGTTACAAAATTGTAATATTCAAAAGAGAATCCGTTAGTCAGTTGCAAAAGAGGTCCTTCCTGGTGATGTTGGTGAAAACGGAGCTCTCTGCCATGGCCCGGGCCCACGCTTTCTGTTAAATGTTCACTAAAATACTAAATGAAATGATAAGTCTGAAAAGTAGCTGTCTTCGTTATCTGTTGCTGTACACCCCCAAACGGAGTGGCTTAAAAACAACCACGGGGGACTCTGTCCCGCCTTACCGCCTCGAGGGAGACCAAGTTGCCCTCACTCCCGGGAGGATCAGCCCCTTGGTGCTTCACCAGCCGCCACTGACTGTTGGGACCTGAATATGCATACCGTATTTCTAAGAGTATAGAGTATACTTCAATAAGTTTATTTGTATAGTAAGTTTGGCTTATATCACTGCATTTCAGTATTTTAATAAACTGCAAACTCTTTTCAGTGAAAATAAATACTTTCATTAAGAATACAAAGGAACAATGACTCCTGTATGACTTACATGTTTTGCATTTCTTCTGAGGCTCAGGGTTAGAGACACTCGGAGGAAGAAACCACAACAACAAAGCGAACTTGGCCTTTCGGGCTTTTCACGCCAGGCACTACCTCAGATCATGTTTAGAAAGGTAGCCTGGTCAGTCTCTGTTGCAATTAAAATGCTGCATTTGGGATGCAAATGAAAGGCAAAGGTGAAATTGTAATAAATATTTTGAGAAGAGATCGTAGAGAAAGCACGTGGATTATACTAAACAAGAAGAAAGGACCGTCCCGGAGAAGGAACCATCAGCGATGGTCTCTTGAGAGATGAAAATAAATAATATCTATGGTTGGGTTTAGAGCCTAAAACATGAAGTGGGGAATTAGAAGTCTGAAATACATTCTTCAATCTTCTAGAAGGCATGTGGTCAGTAATAGGAAATAAGCAGGCTGGTCCTTGATACTTACCAGTAATTGACGTTTGGTCAAATAGTAGTGAAGAAACTTGGTAGAGTATGTGAAAAATAAAGATCACTTTATCAAATTGCTATCCCCTAGATTTATAGGTTCAAGTGCTTTGCAAGACAGACAAAGAATGGAGACTAATCACCAAACGTGAAGCAGAGGGTCCAACGTGGTCAGAAAAGGATCGCAGTGCAGGACACGAGTGATTGCCGCCTCTTGCCTGCTCCGTCCGATTTTTCACAGTGCACTTTCTAGGTCACACATGGAAGAAGGCCCTGCTGTCTCTCTTCTGGGGACGGGGGTAGAGCCAGAGTTCTTTCATCTCCAAATAATCTCTTTCCAGTGCCTACCTCAAAACCTCACTGAGGGGTGCCTGGGGGGCTCAGGCGGTTGAGCGTCTGACTTCGGCTCAGGTCATGATCTCACAGTCCATGAGTTCGAGCCCCGCGTCGGGCTCTGTGCCGACAGCTCAGAGCCTGGAGCCTGCTTCGGATTCTGTGTCTCCCTCTCTCTCTGCCCCTCCCTCGCTCGTTTTCTCTCTCTCCCAAATAAATAAGCATTAAAAAAACTTAAAAAAAAAAAAACTCACTGAAAGTTTACCTAATTGCTTCAATATACACTTGAAGGGGTTCAGAAGAAGCCTCCCCCAAATATGCCACTTTGGTATGTGGATTATTCCGAGCCAAAGACAATCATGGCCCAACAGGCTCAGGAAGAGCTTTTTATTCTCCTCTGTCTTAAATGCCTGAAAAAATATGGACAAGGGGGCCTGTACCAGAAAGACAGCTAAACCAGAGAGAGCTTTTTATATCAGAGAGACTTCTGGCACAGCAAATATATATATACATATGTGTGTGTGTGTGTGTGTGTGTGTGTGTGTAATTTATATTTATGGATACATAGGGGCGCCTGGGTGGCGCAGTCGGTTAAGCGTCCGACTTCAGCCAGGTCACGATCTCGCGGTCCGTGAGTTCGAGCCCCGCGTCAGGCTCTGGGCTGATGGCTCGGAGCCTGGAGCCTGTTTCCGATTCTGTGTCTCCCTCTCTCTCTGCCCCTCCCCCGTTCATGCTCTGTCTCTCTCTGTCCCAAAAATAAATAAACGTTGGATACATAGATACGTTTACTTAACATGTGCTCTCTTCATCTTTCTGAGACTTGTCTTTGCCTCTCTGAGCTCCGCCCCTTTTCCTGAGCTCAGGACCACCCAAAGACCTCAACTGCCTGACTGCCTTGGAGCATCTTGTCCCTCTGGGGCATTCTTCTGTGAGTAATTGGATTGGTTTTTCTCCTGTTAATCTGTCTTGTGTCATTTCAGTTATTAGGTCAGCCGCAGAACCTACAAGGGAAGAAGAGAAAAAATTTCCACCTGACACATTTATAACCACGTATTATAAGTTTCCTTAGCCCTGGGTTGAAGTCACAAATAGAATATTCAGAGGTAAGAACGCTGTTCTGTTTTCAAGGACTCGTTTAAACAACTAACATTTATTTGATGCTAAGGTTTATTCTCTCAAATACGAATTCTCATGAGCAATCAGGTAATGGATCATTCAGTCAGAGGAAGAGTTGATTCGTGAGTGGTTTGCAATATAACTAGACAGCCCTGAAGAGATACGAACTTGTATAGACAAATAACATTTCTCAAACAGCTACTATGCACCTAACATTGTGTTCGATGTCGAGGTTGCTAAATAAATAGGTAGATAATCACTTTGTGAACATTTCCAAGTCTCTTGTCAGAGAGGTGAGTAACAATATATCAAATAATTTAAACAATTTTACAAAATATAATTTTATACTATGTTGTTATGGCAGTTTAGAAACAGAAACTGAATGACAATTACTCTTTCTTTTTATGCCATGAATCTTGAGCATCAACAGAAAAAAGATATTACATATTATAACTGAAACCACACACATCACTGGTAATCTGCATGTTTCACTCTCGGGTACATCTCAGGTAAGCAGCCAGCCGCAATGCAATACCACATTATTTTTTACTACTGTTCATACTTTGATGTTTTTCCAAGTCTACAGCCTTTATTGGGTCCAAATCTAATATTCTAAGTCAGTACATTTGGAAATTTCTGCCCTAAGACCTCTGAGAAAGCACGCAATTCTCCTCATAACATAAAAATAAATGCTTCAGGGGCACCTGGGTGGCTCAGTCGGTTAAGCATCCGACTTCAGCTCAGGTCTGATCTCACCGTTTGAGGGTTCGAGCCCCGCGTCGGGCTCTGTGCTGACAGCTCAGAGCCTGGAGCCTGCTTCGGATTCTGTGGCTCCCTTTCTCTGTGACTATCCACCACTCACAATCTGTCTCTCCCTCTCTCTCAAAAATAAATAAACATTAAAAAAAATTTAAAAAATGCCTCAAATGTCTAAAGCTTCCACATATGCATATATGTGGCCATGGTGACCACACTGTATAAGTACCTTATTAAGATGCTTTATTTGTCAGATTTCTGTAATGTTTACAGGAAGCAAATCAAAAACAATTAGGGAAAAAGTAATGATTACATTACACAAAGTCCCAAGTCACAGGCAGAATTTGTGACCAAATGGAAATAATCAACATTTGAACATCAAGATCAAACTCTGTATTTTTTTTTTTTGCCAAAACTTTGAGACTTTATTTTTTTTCTTTTGCCTTTAAAACATCAATATGTCAAGGGATCGATGAAAGGAAAATTCTGTGGGAGGAAGAGTCAGCTCAAAAATATAAAGTTTAGGTGCACCTCGCCAGGAAAGTTCTCATGATCACCCAGGAAAGACCCTTCTCACACACCAAACACTTGCATCCAGGTAACCACAGCTCATGTCCCACAGATAAATTAAAACGAACATACGAACAAAACTTGAGGTCAGCAAAACTGACATCCCTTGATCAAAGGTCATTTATGTAGTTCGATGAGTCCTGTCTTCTCAAAGATTACTGCGAATCAGTCCCTAAGAACTTTCTAAAAACCGCTAATGTCAAGATTTTACCTTCTCTGATTTAATGAAATATAAGAACATAGGAAGAAGAGATGAAATGTTTTCATAGTATGCAGTCTCTCCACACGACATTAAATATAATTTTATGATTTTTTGTTATAAGAATATACAAATAAAAGTTTTCAAGGTATATCACTGAATTACTGATTAAATGTGAGTTTTATGTGTATTCTTATTTAAAAAGAAAACATGAGATCTAAGGAAACGCAAAAAAAAGGGCGGGCATTTTTATATACCTACAAGTATGTTTAAAATGAAACAAAAGGAAAATACTAGTATTAAAGGTTGACAGCTGTAGGGAACTTCCACTAATGATGTGAATGGGAATTGATTTGGCTACTTTCGAAAACCATTGAGTCCTATCAACTATAGCTGAAGTTACAGACTCTCCAGACCAGACATTTCTTCCACCTCAGGGTGTATAGGGTCCACAGACATGCACGCATGTGCTCAACAGCAACAACAAACCTAACTGGAATATTTATAACAATCATATCTGTAATATCTATAATGGGACACTACCTAAATACTCATCAAGAGCATAAATAAACTGTATTATATTCATACCACAGAACACTGTCTAGCCATGGAGAATACTGAAGTCATAATTAGACACAAAGTATAAAGAAATTTCACAAACAATGTTGAGCAGAAGAATTCAGACAACATGATTCCACTTGTAGAACTTCGAAAAAAGACAATTGGTACAGCAGTAACAGAAGTCTTACGGGGGGTTATCTTTGCTGGGAGGCGGCTGGGGACAGGAAGGGAAGACGAGGGTGGCCTCTTACGTGTAGAGCATTATCTGTCCCTTCGACGGGATCCACAGATTTCGAAAAATTTATTGAGAAATTATATAAATTGTGCCCATATCTGTTTTAATGTAATTTTTCTACAAAAAGCTGAACATTACGAGTCAGATTTTCAGTGATATTTGTTAGAGGAATATCAGGTTTGAAATGTGTCACTTCAAATAAAACACATTTTTAGCCTGAATGTGAACAGCTAAGTCAGTCAATTGATTTGTATATTAATTGTAGATGCCATACCCAACCTCAATTTCTGTATTTGATCAATCAAGCCTACATAGATTACCTTGAAGATGTGGTAAGTCTGTACAAGTTCTACAAAATGTTTTGCATAACTTTTCTCCAAAAGGCAAACCTGGAAGAGAAACCCACTCGGAGTGAGACTGTGCTCTGATATCAACCTTCACCTCTGGTCTCTGTCGCCAAGACCCCAACTCAAGAACAGATCTACAAGAAGATGCACCAACAGAAACCCTGTGCCCCACACCAGGCATATGAATGCATATATTTTCGGTTTCTGTGTAAAGAATTTATCTGCATTAATAGAGATAAATTTCAACCTAAATTGGCTTTTCCTTGCCTTTAGTTCTTTTGCTATACCTTTTTTGAAGAGTAATAAAAAGTTATTTTTCAAAATGCTAAAGGACTCAACAGTTTTATGCTTCTTTCATAAATTTAATCTATTAACTAGACAAGAATATTGCAATTCTGTGTTTATGATTGCAATTTTTAGTGTGTGTGTGTGTGTGTGTGTGTTTAAAATATGTGCATATAGTTTACTGGAGCTATAGCATCATATTTCAAAATAAAAATCCAACATTCCTTCGTATTAAATGTAAAACATCTCCAAAGTTATGAATTCTCTGATGTATTTGACTTTACTTGACTGGTGTAGCTTTTTGTTACTGGGAGAGGCCAACCTGGTCCGCCCTGGAACCAGCAGAGCAGCGGACATGTCCTTCTCTCAGTCTTACTCCGTCTTCTGGAAGAATCTTAGCTTCACTTCTTTCCTTCCTTTCATAAACATTCTGTCCCACCAGGACATCTAAGATTGTCTTTACAGTGGATATTTTTTTTGCTTTTTTGTTTGTTTGTTTGTTTGGTTGGTTGGTTGGTCAGTTGGTTGGTTTGGTTTGAAAACAGAACAGGGCTCTTCATTCTGCCCATATTTTCAGTCCAGAAAAATAAGCTCTTATTCAGGGAAGAGCAAACAGATCTGGTTCAACACATACAATGGCAAGGGTGTGGGGAATATAAGAAAGTTTATATCCATTGACATTTTAATCAGTTACATAGTAAAAGGTGGCTTTTATACACTTGGGGCATTCACAGTCATGAGCAACTTTGTGATTCAGGATTAGTGTTATCAGGAAATGAGAACATATGTTTCGATAAGTAAAAATAATTCAAAATATATTATCAATATCTTTAGATGCCTGGTGAGCTCTCTGATGTCAGGTACCCAGAATGCCTTCTTCTGCATCACCCTCAGCGTTTGGCAAGATATTCTTGATTTTTTTTATTTACACACACACACACACACACACACACACACACACACACACACACAAATGTGCCTTGGAAAATACTGAATGGCCACTCTCTAGGTACCACTCAGAGGGTTCAGCCTGAAGCAAGTTGATTAGTTATGGGATTTAAAAATTCATTTGTTACGCTATTATACAAATGCATCCTAATGTAGGGATTCACGGAAATAAATACTTATCAGAGTTTTGGCTTGAAGACTAATTTTGTTTTTTCTCTCTTCTGATTCATATTTTTAGAATAATAGGTAAGGTATTTTTTTCTCATGTTAGATTTATTCACATATTTTTGCTTTGCTTGGTTTTATGTATTAAAAGTAATTGAAACGTTCAGGCTGACTAAACATAAGCAAGTTGACTCATGTTAATAATTAAAGTTTTTACTTTGAGATAATTGTAGGTTCACAAGCAGTTGTGAGAAATAATGCTGAGAGATCCCTTGTACCCTTTATGGTTTCCCCCAGTAACACCAGGAGAACAGTCACGTTTCGGGAAATTTCCATCTCCACAAGGATGTCATGCGTTGTCCTTCCTCCCACTCCTGACAACTACTAACCTGTTCTGCATTTCTATAATTTTGTCATTTCCAGACTGTTATAGAAACAGAACCAGGCTGTCCCATGCGTCAATGGTTTGTTCCCTGTTAAACTGCAGATTATTTAGCCTTTCTCCACTGGGCTGTTTCCAGTTTGGTGCTATTATGAATAAAGCTGTTATAACCGTTTATGCACAAGTCTTTGCGTAAACATTAATTTTCACGTCTCAGTGATAGAAGATCAAGAGTGCTGGATTGTATGGCAGTTCCACATTTACTTCTTTATTCTATTTTATGTTTTAAGTTCATTTATTTTGAGAGAGAGAGAGACAGAGAGAGCAAGCAGGGGAGGGGCAGACAGAGAGGGAAACAGAGAGAATTCCAGGCAGGTTCTGAGCTGTCAGCACAGAGCCGGACGTGGGGGCTCAAACACACAAACCATGAGTTCATGACCTGAGCCAAAACCAAGAGTTGGTTGCTTAACCGACTGAGCCACCCAGGTGCCCCCACATTTACTTCTTTAAGGAAACTTCCCAACTGTTTTCTAGAGTGGTTGTAACATTTCATTTTCCCACCCTGGATGTAAGCGTGTGCTAGTCTCTTTGCGTCCTTACCAACATTTGGTGTTGTCACGGATTTTCAGCTCAGCCATCCTGAGAGGTGCGTAATGATATTTCACTGTGTTTAATCTGCATTTCTCTGATGGCTAACATTGTTGAACATCTTTTTATCGGCTGGTGTGCCGTCTGTATATCCTCTTTGGTGAAATATCTGATCATGTCTTTTGACCATAACTGGATAATTAGGTTTTTGCTACTGAGTGTTTGGAAATTTTATATATTCTATCAATTCTTCGTCGCATATGCTGTTTGCAAATTTTCCTCCCAGCTCTCTTCAGAATTTCATATTCTTAGCAGAAGCATTTGCAAAACACATTTAATTTTGATGAAGTCGAAACGGTCTTGTTTTCCTCACAGGGGTCCTCACAGGGGTCCTCAATGTGACAGGAAGCATGGGTTGCTGAGCTCTAAAACCCGAAGACATCATCTTCTATTTTTTTCTAAAAGGCTCATATTATTACATTTCACATTTAAGTTCTTGTTTCATTGTGAGTTAGTTTTTGTACAAGGTGAGAGACTTAACGGCTGTCCCTCTGGTAAGGCCACACGCTCTTGGTGACGGTAGCTATGTGAGAAGTCTTAACAACAAGCAGACTGATAACCCTCACTTTGTCTATTTCAGGATGTTTTTGGCTATCCTAGACCCTTTCTCATAAAATGCTTTACCTTTAAAAGTTTCAATTCTAGTTCCTTTGCCTTTCTCCTTCTGTATCTGCAACATATCTCACTGGGATTTAGACAGGAAATGCATTAAACATGTATTGGTAAGGGAGAACTGAGATACTTACTATTTGAGAACTGTCATCTATAAACCCTTTTGTCTTTCCAAATTCTTAACATTTAAAATCTCTGATTTCTTTCCTGAGAGTTTTGCAGCTTCCAGCAAACTGGTCCCACATATATTTTATAAAATTCCAACCTAAGTATTTTGTTTATTTTAATGACTGTAAATGGAATCGTATTTTTTAAGTTTATTTATTTTGAGAGAGAGAAAGAGAAGAGAGAGAAAGCAGGGGAGGGACACAGAGGGAGGGAGAGAGACGATCTCAAGCAGGCTCATCAGCACAGAACGTGATGTGGGGCTCGACTCCATGAACAATGAGATCAAGACCTGAGCCAAAATCGAGTAAGTCGCTTAACCGACTGAGCCACCCAGGTGCCCCAATGTAATATTTTTAAGTTCGGTGCCCATATATTAATTGCTGGGATACAGAAATACAATAGACTTTTATATGTTTATTTTGTATTCTTGGCCCTGCTGAACTCATTTATTAGTTCTAGGAATTTTTTGTAGATTCCTTGGGACTTCCTATGGAGACAATCATGTTATCTCCTAATAGAAAGTTTTATTTCTTTCTGTTTCATGTGTATACCTTTTATTTCCTGCCAGTCTCTAGTGCTAGGTTGGATAAAGGTACTGACGCTGTATAGCCTTACCGTACTCCAAACCTTAGGAGCAAGCATTATATCTTTCATCATTAAGTATAATGTAGGGGCGCCTGGGTGGCGCAGTCGGTTGGGCGTCCGACTTCAGCCAGGTCACGATCTCGCGGTCCGTGAGTTCGAGCCCCACGTCGGGCTCTGGGCTGATGGCTCAGAGCCTGGAGCCTGTTTCCGATTCTGTGTCTCCCTCTCTCTCTGACCCTCCCCCATTCATGCTCTGTCTCTCTCTGTCCCAAAAATAAATAAACGTTGAAAAAAAAAAAAGTATAATGTTGACTGTATTTTTTAATGTTTATTTTTGAGAGAGCGAGCGAGCAAGGGAGGGGCAGAGAGAGAGAGAGAGTGTGTGTGTGAGTAAAGGAGGGGCAGAGAGAGAGAGAGAGAGAGAGAGAATCCGAAGCAGGCTCTAGGCTCTGAGCTGTCAGCACAGAGCCCAATGCAGGGCTCAAACTCATGAACAATGAGAACATGACCTGAGCCAAAGTCAGATGCTTAACTGACAGAGCCACCCAGGCACTCCTGTAGGGTTTTTTTTAGATGATATTTACTAAGTTGAGAAAGTTCCTCACTATTCTTATTATTTCTGAGAGTTTAAATCACAATGAAAAGTTGTCACAATTTCTATAATGTCAGGTGAATTATACCTCAGTAAAAATAGATAATTAAATAATTTCAAAAAGAATTTTCACAATTGTATACTCAGTTGGTACAATCATATGGCTTTTCTTCTTTAAGTATTTTGATATGGTAGATTACATTGATCAATTTTAGATCAATATAATTGATCTAACCTTGCATCACGGTCATGGTCCGTGGTATATTTATGTTCATATGTTACAAAAGTATTTTTCCTAATGTGATCTTAAGGTTTTTTGTGTCTATAATCATGAGGATTACTGGTCTGTAATTTTTAATTTGTGTTTTTTTTTTTTTTTTTTTTTTTGTCTTTGTCTGGCTTTGATACCAGAGTAATACCAGCTTCAAAAAAGGATTGGGAAATGTATCTTCGTCTTCTATTTTCTGGAAGAAACTGTATCGAATGGATGTTAGTTTTCTTTAAGTATTTCATAAAACTCACCAATGAAATTATTAGGTCCCAGAAATTTCTTTTGGATAAACCTGTAATTATAAATTCAATTTTCTTTAGTTGTTACGCTATTCGCGTGAGAAATAACCTGTTACTTCCCCCTCACGTTTGAGTCACAGGAGTCCTCTTTGGGGTCACCTATGGTGTCCCATGTCCAGCTGTGCCGTACAGAATTTCTACCTCACATCCTCATCAGCCCCTTGCAGTGGTCCTGTGCACCAGAACTCATGTTACTTCTGGATGGAGGACTTTTACAATTCTCCTTGTTTTCTACCTCTCACCCATCAAGAGATCATATCTTTTTAGACTCATGGTCACTTTTTCCCCTTCAGGATGTTATGTTCTTACAGCTCCTTCTTTTATCTTCTCTGTGTACCTTTTAAGACTTTTTGGACCTTAGACATTTTTCTGGGAAAAGCCCTCAAGACATGAAGGCAACTTATGTTTATTGCTCTCCCATTGCCTCCTGTCAGTTAATGCATTAGAGATAAACACACACAATTAAGTGTGTGGGGGGGCAGATGAGGAGTTAAATATTATTAATAAACATACATATTTTAAATCTTCATTTTTTTCATCATCAGCCCATTAGATTTTATGGATAATATGGAAAGAGAATGAAGGCAAAAATTATTTGATGCAAAAAAAAAATAAAACAGATTTCTAATGTTTTATATTCAATTGTGCAGGCACCTTTTGGTAGCTTCTGCTCAATTTCCTGAGGACTGGGGTGAAGGGATTGGATGAGAGAGAGATAAAGGTATTTTCTTTTTTTTAATTCCTATTATTCTAAATAATAAAAGCTTTTGTATTTTATGTATCATTAAAGCTCTCCAAATCCACAACATTCTAGCAGACTCAATTCCCTTACTTCTTCTGAGAGTATATATGTTGGTGTGATGACATGTCAGCAGCTAAAGGAGGAGTAGAGATTGTTTGAGCTGGCCTCATTTTGTGGAAGAGAACACTGAGCTCCAGAAGAGATAAACGACAAAAGTGAGCCAAGTACCGATCCTCCTGGTACACCTTTTCACACACTGACTCCTGTTTGAATCAAAGTGAAGTGTGTCAGAACAATATTAATTTCATGTGACTTAGCCTTACAAGAATTAATTCTGAATCCTGGATGCATCAGAGCTGAAACAATGCAATTCTCAAATACTTGAACCTTCTGACAGAGTAAAATTCTATCTGTTTTCATCAGTTAAGTAAGACAAAAGTAAAAAAGTAGACTATTAAATACTTTGTTATCTTGGTTTAATATAATATTCCTAAAATTATGTTTCCTAACATTTTAACAAGATGAGAAACCAAAAGAAATATTATATCTTCCTATTTTATGTCTAAGTTATCAAACATATTAGGCAACCACATTATAAATAAGCAAGTTTATAATTAGCTTCCCTTTAGACACATATGCAAATGATATGGTTGATAATCAAATCAGACTCCATCCTTTATTTCTTGTTGCATTGCAATTTAAACTGAAGCATAATTTTATTTTATATACCAACAAAATTGTCATTCTGGGAAATAGCCTCATAATATACACTAAGACCATATAAAATGAATTATTATTATACCTAAAGTGTGCACTGTGACATGACTTAGTAGAGCACTAGTTTGCATGTCGTATTCTTGTCCTGCTTAACAATTACAGGAAAACAGAAATGACGGGTTCTAAAGAACAGTGTAGAATTAGAAGTAGAAATTACTGTACATCACACTGCCATTTGATATAATGCACTTCAGCACGCTGACAGTAATCTTAATGAGGACTACACTAGAGATATCAAAAATATATGTTGTCATCTATTAACAGTCATGGACTCAAAGGTATTTATCTTGCGTCTACATTTGCAGGCTACTTTTAAAAGGCTCTTATTTTAATTAACCGAATATTGAAATCCCATTTGAAAAGAAATTTGAATGCTAAATTAAACCATTAATAAAATTCAACAGAGACAACATAACGAGGAAATGCAGAAAATCTGAATGGTATTGAAATTTTGATTGCGAAGGACAAATTAGATTCAACCGGGAAGATGCATCGTCAGATGATACTGACATTCAGAAAATTATGCAAGATTTGGCCACTGGCTCCCCAGGTGGATGACATGCCTTGTGTACGTCTACTCCCACAGGGTGAGCAGGATGTATGGTTCTACTGAAATCCTCAAACAATCATATAATTAGTGGTCTATATTTGCTGCATTGTCAATGAAGAATCTAAATGTGCCTTTCATTATTTTAGACCCTGTCAGTTAAACATATCAAGGATCCTGATGTAAATAATATAAGACTTAGGTTGGGGTGAAATTTATTGACTAAATACATCCAAAAAGTTGAATAAGTCAACACAAAGTCAGGGAGGAAACTGGACCAAAAATGCATTTGGATCTCAAACAGTCACTGGTTCACCTAATTTGTTTTTCTCTATTTCTGTTAGTATATTATTTCTTCATATTTTCTCCCTACACGATATAAATTTGGCAAACACCACCTTCCAAGTTTCCACTTTATACCTTAAGCTTTTACTGATTTCAAATTTCTCAAGCCTTGGTAAAATTTCTAGTTTTCCCAGCTTGAGTTTGGTTCCTATACATGACCAGGGTTTCACTGAATAATGGAAAAATGAAGAAGTTTTATTGTGGGCAAAACTGTTTGGAGTAGCACAAAGTTCTTGGAAAGGGCTGTTGTTCTCAGAAGAAGAAATAATAACCAACCAAATAATTCTTGCCTGGTGCACGTTCTTGGAGTTGCATATAAAATATACGCATACAGAGAAACTATGCTTAGATCTCCATTTAGGTTCACTAATTCACCCCAAATCAGTTAATGGTATGGTGCTTTCTGTGTGTTAGAAGCCATGCAAGGCAGCTGGGATTCCACAGGAAAGAACGCTGACAGCTTCGTTGCCCTCAAATAATGCACATTTCAATGTGGAGACCACTAGACCGCAGGCTAACGAGCAAATACAAAACCATGTGCTAAATAAACAAGAACTGAGATGAAGAGTGCTGGGGGTGGCTATATAACGCGGCCGGTGAAGAACATTCCGAGCACCACCATAGTCAGTGAAGAAGGGACACCAGCATGTACAAGAGTCTGGGTTGGGAAAGATGGCGATCTGTTCAAACAAACTCGTGGTCTATCCCTCGTGAAGTGTGCAGGAGTCTGAGTGAGGGTGGGAGAAATGGTCTGATCATGCAGGACCTCAAAGGCCTGGAGTCTGAAGCTTATTCTCAAAGTCATGTGAAGCTTGGGAGCAACATGATCTCATTTATAGTTTAAAAATATCACTCTTGCTGTTTTGTGGAGAATGACTGGGGGTGATGGATGAGAGAATTATTTGGTGGTACACTGCGTGTGGAAGTTGTGAGAAATTAATAACCTGGAATAACTCATTGTTTTGGGGATTGAGTAGCTAGATAGATGGTGCCCCCTGGCATTAAGACAGAGAAGACCTGTGTCTGCACAAACAGCTGTTCCATGTTGAAATGGAGACTTTGTTGTAGTGCGTGATGATAATGTGACAGAGAGACAGAAATGGGGGAAAAAACAAAACAAAACCAGGGAGTAGATACTGGGTCTACAAGGTAAATCAGGGCAGGAACTGCTTTTTAGAATGGCCTGTCGTCTCTCACGCTGATTCCATGACTTTGGTTTAGAATCACAGGGGTTGAAATTGTGATTTTTTTCAACATCTTGCCTAGCCAAAATTCCTACATGGAATGTTTTCCTACTAATACTATCCATATAACATTAGAGATTAGAGGGTCTATTGGGTCCTAATGGGTCCAAATGGCAACAATGGCTGGAGTTGCTGCAAAAAAAAAAAAAGAAAATCTGTTCTATACCTAACTTAAAACAACTAAGTTACTTAAGTAAATTATTGCAACGCTTTTGTGGGAGGAATAGAAAGTATCTACTAAACACACTTGTAAATATACTTGCCATGAATTCTCATGTCCTTCCAAATAGGAATATGGGCTCTCTTTCAGTATGCTTTTGTGGTCTACAAAATGACTCAGGTTCGGTAACTGACCATGTACAGTGATGTCATGGGGGGCGATTTTACTTGGTCTCCTGAAAATCCACTGATGATTTGCTTCAGTATAGAGGTTAAACAATACTTTTGTTGACTGTCTATGTATCTTCCCTCTAAAAACAATGCAATCAGTCGTCTCCACGACCCTCTGAAAATGGGCCCCTTCAAGTGCCACTCTGATGTTGCTTTTCAATTGCATCCATCGTGCCTGCCTGGCTTTTTAAGTGCCGTCACATGACCTCTCAGGGAACCAAGTCCTTCACAGCATCACCCGCTGCAAGCCCTGTCTACGATGGGGAGCTGCCACTCAAAGACAGTGATCTCCCCCAGCCTCCCCCATCACCAGCACATTCCTATCACTCTGGCAAATGGAGAGACTATCGTCCAGACTGCACAGAATGTTGTTGGCCAGTGGAATTTATACCTTGATGTCATATATTTACTTTATAGTCCCCAAGTCTCTGACCCGATGATGCTCTCCTTCACTTTTACATAGTGTTGGAATTTCTATTTCATTAAAATGAGTCATCACCTTCTCCAAGCTTAAAAGAGAAACCCTAACAGCATGGTAGCATCATCTACTGGGATTATCGTCAGGGTGTTAAATGGTGCATCATTGGAGGGCTCTCCCGTATCAAAACCCCTCCTCTTTTCAATTTCGTGTTCTCCCTGCTCCGTCAAACACCCTCAAGGTCCAGTCACAGCTCATGAAAATACCTACTAACCAGATCCTGAAACATTTTGTTCGTATTGCTCCTCCTCCTTTGGAACCCCAGCTTCTGTTCAGTCAGGCCACGTTAGGTTCGAGTTTCATTACTGATCTAGTTGCCCACAAGGGACTTGAGGGTGAATCTTGAGGCAGAAAATCTTTGCTTTGTACCTTCATGATCTCCAAATACGGAAGGAAGAAACCATCTCCCAACAGGGGTGATGTGCCACCTTCGTGGGCTCACTTAGTTCAGAGGAATCTGCAAGTAGAAAGTTCTCAGTTGTCCCTAAGCTGCTATCTCCATGCCATTTTCTTTTTTTTTTGTCTTTTTTTTCTTTTTTCTTTTTTTTTTTTAATTTTTTTTTTAACGTTTATTTATTTTTGGGACAGAGAGAGACAGAGCATGAACAGGGGAGGGGCAGAGGGAGAAGGAGACACAGAATCGGAAACAGGCTCCAGGCTCTGAGTGGTCAGCACAGAGGCCGACGCGGGGCTCGAATTCACAGACCGTGAGATCATGACCTGAGCCGAAGTCAGACGCTTAACCCACCGAGCCACCAAGGCAGCCCTCCCCATACCATTTTCTATTAGATTTTCTATTAGAGCCCTGTTGTTTTTAGTAAAATCATAACACTAAATATTTGCTGAAAGAAAAAGCCTTTCTAAAGCAAAAAGATTACATGTATAAACTCATTTGAAAATATAAAGATGACTAATTCGCCAAATGTGTTTCATTTCAAAATAAAAGGAAAGAAAAAAATGAAATTACCCTACTAAAGAGTTTTTTTCCAGAATGACAATAATCTTTTCATCCTGCGCAGATTCTTACAACTCAGAAAACAATGACTTGCATATAATATATTCAAATATTCAAATTAAATCATATATAAAAATGATCTTGTATGGCTTTATAATAATGAAAATAGATACAGGAGGAATGTTTGTCTAATGTGTGGTTAATTTGTAACATTTTGGTGACATTAGAACAATTATTTTCATTCTCTGATACTTGGTTATTCATCTGAAAGTTGCCAATAAAAAGAACATGACTGGGGCACCTGGGTGGCTCAGTCAGTTAAGTGTCTAACTCTTGGTTTCAGCTCAGGTCATGATCTCATGGTTCTTGGGGTCAAGCCCCACATCAGGCTCTGCCCTGATGGCGTGGACCCTGCTTGGGATTCTCTCTCTCCCTCTCTCTGCCCCTCCCCCACTCATGCTGTCTCTGTCTCAAATAAATAAACAGTCTTAAAAAAAGAGGCACACAACTACATAATGGTTGACTGTGAATACTAGATATAATATAGGTAAGGTTCTCAGTATATGGTACATGGTAGGAACTTATTTAAACTATTCAATTCAAGGGGCGCCTGGGTGGCTCAGTCGGTTAAGCGTCCGACTTCAGCCAGGTCACGATCTCGCGGTTCGTGAGTTCGAGCCCCGCGTCGGGCTCTGGGCTGATGGCTCAGAGCCTGGAGCCTGCTTCCGATTCTGTGTCTCCCTCTCTCTCTGACTCTCCCCCGTTCATGCTCTGTCTCTCTCTGTCCCAAAAATAAATAAATGTTGAAAAAAAAAAATTTAAAAAAAAAATAAAAAAATAAAAAAAAAATAAACTATTCAATTCAAAATGACAACTAAGTTTACGATAATTATGAATGGCATTGTGTCTGTGTCTGAGAGAATTCTCAGAAAAATATCTTTATTATACTGGAGGAAAAAAAAAAGGCAAGCCTTTTATGTTACTGTCTTAAACCTCTATTCCTAGCAGGTCTAAAGTTGCCAAGATTTGTAATATATTCTGAGTAAAAAGAGTTGATGGCTTCAGACCTTAAGGCACTGAAAATTCAATTGACATATTTTTTTGAATTCCATGATGAAAAATGTCTCTACAAAGAAAAATGGAGGTTAAAATATAGATTTAAAATATTTTATTTATTTAACCAATTTATGAAATCCCTTGCATAGTAATGAACCTTTCTTTCCTCTGCAATAACATAGGTGTTACACGTTGTTTTGATGATGCTTTTATTCTCCCCAAACATTGAGAATCCCTCTTTGTAGTCTAACTTTAGAACAAATATATGAGAATACACAACACACACACACACACACACACACACACACACACATGCACACAAACACACACGTGCATTACATAATTTTATAATCAACATTTCTTAATAAAAATGTGATTATCCAAGTTAGTCATCCACCCACTGTATTTACTCATAGACACCATACATATTTGACGAGACACATATTTGACAAGATTAAGTAGGCTCAAACCAATGTGTTATAAAATGTGAAGGCAAAGCTACAAAAGAGAACTCTAAAGCTTGTTTTGGCAAAGGTGCCTTAACTAAATAAATACGTGACCCAGCAAGGCAAAATCTTGAAAGTCATACCGGTCCTGTTCACACAAAATTCAGTATATTTTAGGTTAGTTTATTCAAATGTACTATATACTCTTTGGATATCTACCATCTCATTAATTTCCACTTAGGGTAAGGAGAATTTATGCTACATATTATTTTAATATGGTATTTTGGTGATCATTGGTTTCTTGATGGATATTAATATGCTTCCGACTACAGCACGGATTTTGAACAATAAATTAAATTAAGATGGTATATATTTTAGTGCTCAGCACACAAAAAATGCCGATGTAAATTTTAAAAACATCATACATAACAGTGTCCATGTAGAAGAGAGAAATTCTGTCTCAGGTATTAAAACAAAACAACCTCAAAACATCAAATTGTATTATACACATTCAAATTCTATCAGTTCAGTAATTTTGAATTAACAAACATACCAAGTAAAAAGGCCTCCTCTTATCACTTTAGAAAGAGTTTCCTGAAGTGTAAGACTGAAAATCAACTCAAGGGATATTGGGAAACAACCTTAAGGAGCCTATAAAACCAATTAACTCAGCACTATTCTAAGTTAACTTTTAAACTTTTGTACATGAAACAAGTTTTGTAGGTATGAGACACTGAGGACAAAATGCCCAGTTACCCACAAACTACTAAGGAATAGTACATAATAATGATTTTGAAGGCCTAAAGATGCCTCACCTAAATATATTCCTATCTCTTCCTCAGAAGTAATATGTTTTAATTATTGCCATGATTTTCAAAGCTCATAGACTTTACCTTTACAACAGTATTCTCTTTGGAGAACAAGTGAGCAGGAAGTTGAATACTCCTCCCTATCCATCCCTCTAAAGTGTCACCTGTTACTAACCTCCTGCATTGTGTGACTTATTTATTACAGTTGACGAGTCAATATTGATATATTATTCTCAACTACAGTCCTCACCTCATTGGGGTTCACTCTTCATCTAAGTGTTATGACAAATTCATATGTTCTATAGCCAAGATTACAGTATCATACAGAATAGTTTCTCTGCTCTGAATATTATCTCTTCTCCGGCTACTCATTCTGTTTTAACATCCCCACTCCCTCCAACGGCGACTCCCTGGTAACCATTGACTTTTTATTTTCTATGGTTTGTTCCACAATATATGTATTTGGAATCAGACAGTATGTAGGCTTTCCCAACTAGCTTCCTGGACTCAACAATATGTATTTACAATTCTTCCCATGTCCTTTAGTGAGCTCATTTCTTTTTATCATTGAATAATACTCTATTTTGTAGATCTACCACACTTTGGTTATCTATCTCCCTATTGAAGGGCATCGTGGTTAAGTCCAACTTTTGACAATTATGAATAAAACTTCTGTAAACATTTGTCTGCAGGTCTTTATATGTACATAAGTTTTCCACTTATTTGCATAACACAATTGCTGGGACATAATCGAAGAGTATGTTTACTTATGTAAGAAAATGTAAAATTGTCTTCCAAAGCAGCTGCTTCACTTTGCATTCCAACCAGCAGTGAATGAGTTTCCTTGTCCCACATATTCAGGAGCATTTGGTATTGTCAGTGTTTTGGATTTTAGCCATTCTGTTAAGTATATAGCGGTATCTCACTGTGATCTGCAATTTCCCAATGACATATGATGTTGAGCATCTTTTCATATGTCTACTTGCCATCTGGGTGTCTCCTTTGGAGAGGTATCTGTTCAGATATTTTACCCACTATTTAATTGGGTCTTTTGTCTTCCTATTGTTGAATTTTAAGTGTTATTTGTATCGATTTGATAAAAGTCCTTTATTAGAAATGTGTTTTGCAAAAATACTGTCCCAGTATGTGGCTAGTCTTTTCATTATCTTAACAGAGCAGGAGTTTTAATTTTAATGAAGTCCAACATACCAACTTCTCTTTCATGGATCATGCCTCTGGTGTTGTATCTAAAACTCATTGCCAAACTAAGGTCACCTAGATTTTCTCCTATGTTATCTTCTCGGAGTTTCACAGTTTTGCATTTTACACTTAGGTCTATAATCCATTATGACTTAAGCTCTGTGCAAGATGCAAGATGTGTGTCTGGATTCATTTTTTTTGCATGTGCATGTCTTGCTGTTCTAGCACCATTTTTTGGAAAAGACCACTCTTTCTCCATTGAGTTGTCTTTGTTCCTCTGTCAAAGGTAAGCATACCATATTTGTGTGTGGTCTGTTTCTGGCTGTCTGTTCTGTTCCAATGATCTGTTTGCCTACTCTTTCTCCAATACCATGCTGTCTTTCTTGCACACCTGTATGATAAGTCTTAAAGTTGAGTAGTGTCAGAACTCCAACACTGTTCTTCAATACTGTGTTGGCTATTTTGGATCTTTTACCTTTACACATAAAATTTAGAATCAATATGTAATTATCCACAAAGCAACTTGCTAGGATTTTGAGTGAAATTGCACTGAACTGATCAAGTTGAGAACTGACATCTTAATAATATTGAGTCTCCATGAACATGAGCATAAAATATGCCTCCATTTATTTAATTCTTCTTTGTTTTTGTCCATTAGAGTATTATAATTTTCTTCATATAGCTATTGCACATATTTTGTAAGATTTATACCTTATTGGTTCATGTTGGGGGGGGGCATTAATGTAAATGGTATTGTGCTTTTGATTTCAAATTCCATTTGTTCACTGCTGGTATGTAGGAGGAACTTACTTTTATATATTAAACCTATATCCTACAAACTTACTATAATTAGTTATTAATTCCAAGAATTTTTTTTCTTCTTTGAAATTTTCTTCACAGATGACCATCTCATCTGAAAACAAAGACAATCTTATTCCTTCTTTCCTGATCTATATAATTTTTATTTACTTTTTCTTGTCTTACTGCATTAGCTAGGACTTCCAGCACCATATTAAATAGGAGTGGTAAGAGGGAATGCCCTTGCCTTGTTCTTGATTACAGGAAAAAGTTTCTAGTGTCTCATAGTTAATAATGTTTGCTGTAGGTTTTTGTAAATGTTTCTATCATGTTAAGGACATTACCTTTTTTTCCCAACTTTGTTGAGAACTTTTATCATTAAGGGGTCTTGGATTTTGTCGAATGCTTATCCTGCATTTACTGATATGATCAGATGTTTATCTTTTTGATGTGATGGACTACTTTAATTTGTTTTTGAATGTTGAACCAGCCTTGCACACTTGTCCTTATGAATAAATTAGACAGTGTTCCCTGTGCTTCTGTTTTCTAAAATATATTGTAGGGGTAAATGGGTGGCTCAGTAGGTTAATGATCTAACTCTTGATTTCAGCTCAGGTCATGATCTCACAGTTCATAAGACCAAGCCCTTTGTCAGGTTCCATGCTGTTAGCAGATTGTCTCTCTCTCTCCCTCTCCCTCTCTTTCTGCCCCTCCCCTGCTTGTACTCTCTCTCTCTCTCTCTTTATTAAATAAATAAACATCAAAAAAATAAAATACAGTGTAGTACCATTTCTTATTTAACTTCTGCCTACTGGATCTGTTCATTTCTGATAGAGGAGTGTTAAGGTTTTGAAATATAATAATGTATTTGTCTATTACCTTTTGCAGTTC
The DNA here is from genome assembly GCF_022079265.1 of Lynx rufus. Lineage (NCBI taxonomy): Eukaryota > Metazoa > Chordata > Mammalia > Carnivora > Felidae > Lynx > Lynx rufus. The sequence continues at coordinate 2,037,986 of NW_025814840.1, read as the reverse complement.
TGTCAGATTTTGTTTCATGTACTTTGATACTCTATTGTGTCAACCTTAAAAGTAAAACAGCCCCTTATTTTACCATAAAATGGATTTATTCATGGATAGCAGAGGAACTGCAATTTAGGACACACAAGTTATAGCAAAGCCATAGACAGCGAATCAAAGGAGGGGATCCTTACTTTCTAGAGAAAAGAAGAAAGTGGGGAGCAGGGAACCTGGCCTGGATGGAAGTCCACTGGAGCGAAGCAAGAGTCCATGGTGGCTTTTCCCATTGCCTAGCTTGTTGCTGGGCAAGGACCAAATCTTCCTTCTTCCTCTTGCTGCGAACGTAACTGAGCACAAGTGGTTTGTGGGAGAGTTCCCCTGCTGATCCCCCAGCTCCATTTGTAAAGAGGTTTCCTTTATCCAATCTCATACCTTTCAGGGGCATACACATTAAGAACTGTTAAGTGTTCATGATGTATTAATAACTTTATCATGTAATAACTGTCTTCATCCCTGAGAACTTCTCTCATTCTGAAGTCTGCTATGTCAGAGGTTAATATAGCTACTCCTGATTTCTTCTGATTGGTGCTAGCATGGTAGAGCCTTCTTCTTCATCCCTCTACTTTTATCCTCTTTGTATCTTTATATTTAAAGTGGGCTTCTTGTAGACAACTAGTAATTGTGTCTTGTGGGTTTTTTTTTTATTCACTCTGACAGTCTCTGACTTCAAATTGGTATGTTTAGTCCATTTGTATTTCATTTGATTATTTATATGGAATGATATTGACCATATTTATAACTTTCCTATTTGTTGTTCTCATTATTTGCTTTTTTTTCCTATTCACTTTTTATGCCTTTTCTCATTTTAATTGGGCATTTAATGGAACCTCAATTTCTTTCTTCTATTAGCATTTACTTGTATTTCTGCTAATTTTTAGGGGTTGCCCCTAAGTTTGCAAAATATATTTACCACTGACCTTGTTCCACTTTCAACAGCACTCCACCATTTCATGGGTATTTCAATTAACTTGAATTTATTCCCAATTCCTCTCTGCCATCCTCATTTATGTTATTCATTTATTGTATCCATAAGTTGTATTCACCCAACACATTGTTGCTATTAATAATCGAACATATTCTGTTAAGCATATTCTGTTAAATTAAGAATAAGAAAAATAAAGGACTTTACTGCTTTCATTTATCCCTAGAAAAATGCTCTTCGTTTATGTAGATAACCGTCTCCCCCATATTATTTTACTTCTCCCTGAAAAAAGTTCTTTTAGCACTCTTTCACATTAGTTCTGAAGGCAACAAATTCCTGAAATTTTTGTTTGTCTGAGAAAGTTTATTTCCTCTTCACTTTCGTAGGTTAATTTCACTGGATACAGAATTCTGGGTTGTTGTGTTTTTTTTCTTTCAATATTTACATATTTCAATCTACTGCATCTGTTTTGCTTGAATTTCTGACTTCCCACTCTTGTGGCAGGTACTGGCCTTGGGTTTGAAAAAGAAGAACTTAAACATAACAAGGAAAAGATAACCTTATACTTCCTAAGTGACAAATACCAGCTACTCCCCAATCCCATTCCTGAATCTGTGGCTGCCATCATCTTTCTCTTGGAAAGTTTTCAGAACACAGCATTGGGGTATTTTCCTGAAGTTCAGGGCACCACACCCAATTCAAGTTCTTCTTATAAAGCAAACAGTTATTATTTTTTTTTTTGACATTCATCTTATTTGGTACAATTTGCTACTTTCTCCAGTCAGATTGCACACAATCCTACACATACACACAGAAACACTCCAGTGATCAGTTGGCCATTCCCAGTATCCTTTCCCTCAACTGAAGCATTGCAATATAAGGAATCCTTACCAAATGCTTTCCAGTTTAAGTTAATCCAGTATTCAATTAGAAAACAGAATTAGCTTAGAAAACTTCTGATAATGTTTGTTTCTATAACATATGAACTCTCATTCTACTGTTTATGTAGGTTGAAATCTGAAGAGATTAAAACACTCTTCTTGGGGCGCCTGGGTGGCGCAGTCGGTTAAGCGTCCGACTTCAGCCAGGTCACGATCTTGCAGTCCGGGAGTTCGAGCCCCGTGTCAGGCTCTGGGCTGATGGCTCAGAGCCTGGAGCCTGTTTCCGATTCTGTGTCTCCCTCTCTCTCTGACCCTCCCCGGTTCATGCTCTGTCTCTCTCTGTCCCAAAAATAAATAAATGTTGAAAAAAAAATTATAAAACACTCTTCTTTCTCTTCTTGAGTTATGATTTGGTAAATTTTTTATTTCTAATTAATATAATTAGGGACTATGACTTGGAGTGTATAACTAAGGAGATTTTCTAAGACTTAACATCCAAGTTGAACTTACTACTCACTCTCAAAGGGAACAACTGTAGGGGAACAAAGGGAACTACTTACATACTATCAAAGGGACCTAGGACAGGGTCCAGTCACCTAATATAGGATTTTGAAGACACAGTCATTTCAAAAAAGAGAAAAGGAAGTTGATTCACACATTCTCATACTTTCTTCCCTAATCTATAATGAGATACATCAGTACATGAAGGATGAAAAGGGTATCTCACATTCTTATTTCCCTCTAGAAGTAGAGAGAAGTTTTCATCTGTCATGGAGATTTGAAGTAAACTTTGTCACTTAACAGGAAGTGTCTGACAGCTACTGGTATCTGGTCTGTGATTACTCTGTCAACTTCTCTTCAAGCCTAAAGGGAGTATTTAAAGTGCTGCAGCTCTCTGCAGTATGCAGTAGTAATGAATCCATACCTCCAGGGAAATTTGAAGAGCAGCTAATATTATTATGAATATTCCTAACATTTGGGAGGAACTTTTGATGTTCGGCATGATTCGCTATTTTTCCCCTGTGCTAGTGATTTATTTTAGGGATCAATGCAAACACTTCCTCTTCTAGAATATTCCAGAAAAAAATTAAATACCAGAAAAATAATTTATGTACTCGACTGAAAAAAGAACCAAATAATAATTAACAAAAAGTACCATGAGGTTTTCTTGTATGGAAACTGTGACTTTCCAAGATGTTCTCATTAAAACAGTAAGTTTACCTTGGATTAATTAAAACCATGTTTTAAATGAATATATGATGGGATGGGGAAGTTGTTGTGATGTAATGTTATTTTTTTAATGTCTATTTTGTCAATATTAAGCCAACTCATGAAAACACGCATTCACATGCTCATTACATTTTTTTTTTAAGGAGAAGGAAATATCTTCACATTAAAAAAATGATCTGCTTCATGGTGAAATATAGGCAAATTTTAGTTTTCTGTCATATCTCTCTAGATTCTCCAATTTTTCTCCATGTTTCTGACTTAACTGGGGGAATCTGAGGGGACCCTCTACAATTAGAGTGCTTCTCCTAAAGGCACAAGGACACTAATTTTGTTTCAAGATAAAATTTCCATGCTTCCCAGGTAAGCAATTATAGAAGAAAACTTTAGTTATTTAAGGGAGAGCTTTAATTTTATTCTAATTTTTTTTTATTCAAGTTCAAAGAAAATATTCCCTTCAGCATAGCTGGAGATGAAGTATAATATTTTCAGCTTAATTGTGAACTCATCTGTCACAACAAAAGCTGTATGAGGAGAAGTTCAGAGTGCCGTTCAGTGGACAGAAAGATCAGGTCAGAACCCTGTTATTGTAGGCTCCGGGCATGTGGCTTTGGGCAAATTGCTAACCCCACATAGTGTTGGTGAACATTAACTGAGCCAGTGTATTCAGACCAAGTTTTTAGTCTCATTGTAATCCCATTAAAGAAAATTAAGCTTAACTGAGAAATAGTGAAGAATTTCTTTAATAATATCAGTGTCCATTATGTAACATTTCCTCATTTATGTAAATACATTACTTCTCCGAAGGAGTATACATTTTATAATATTGTTTTCCAGGTAGCTTGTTTTATTCTGATATACTAAAATGTTACTTCCCAAATTTAGAGGCTTCCCAGTAAACGCTTAAAGAGAAAGTTGTTTGCAGTATAGATTTTCATTTCTCCATTATCTCATTGTGCAAATGTTATAATTGGCTGACTACCAACTTTTCAGGTTGAATGCATCAATACTCTACTGTAAGTATTGTCTGCAAAACTTTGGATTTTCACACTATACATATATTATACTCCAACATTTTAGGAATGCCTTTGCAAAACAAAATGTAGAAAAAAAGTTCATGCTGCTGAAAATATTTAATTTTTTTTCAAACACAGGCCTTACTTATATATTTTGATAAATCCAAATATATAATTGACTTAAGGGGCACCTGGGTGGCTCAGTCAGTTAAGCGTCCAACTCTGGATTTTGGCTCAGGTCATGATCTCACGGTTCGTGAGACTGAGCCCCATGTCGGGCTCTACACTGACAGCAGGGAGCCTGATTAAGATCCTCTCTCTGGGGCGCCTGGGTGGCGCAGTCGGTTAAGCGTCCGACTTCAGCCAGGTCACGATCTCGCGGTCTGTGAGTTCGAGCCCCGCGTCGGGCTCTGGGCTGATGGCTCAGAGCCTGGAGCCTGTTTCCGATTCTGTGTCTCCCTCTCTCTCTGCCCCTCCCCCGTTCATGCTCTGTCTCTCTCTGTCCCAAAAATAAATAAACATTGAAAAAAAAAAAGATCCTCTCTCTGCCCCTCCACTGCTCATGCTTTCTCTACCCCCCCCACCCTCACCCTCAAAACAAATGAATAAATTTTAAAACTACATGTTATAATTGACTTAAACACGTAAAGTATATATCTGAATGTCAGAGAAGTAAATAAATTTTAAGAACCTTATTTAGAAATCAACTAAAAGTATACAATGTTTTGAAGATCCAGGGATAGGAAAAAATGCTGTGCATTTTTTAGTCTTAATTCTAGTATAGTTAACATACAGTGCAATATTAGTTCCACGTGTACGATATAGCAATTCACCACTTCCATACAATACCAAGTGCTCATCACTCTTAATCTCCATAACCTATTCCCCCTCTGCACCTCCCCTCTGGGGGCCATCAGTGTGTTCTCTATAGTTAAGAGTCTGTTTCTTGGTTTGTCTCTTTCTTTCTCTCTCTTTTGTCCTCTTTGCTCATTTGTTTTATTTTGTAAATTCAACATATGAGTGAAGTCATGTGGCATTTGTCTTTCTCTGACTTATTTTGCTTAGCATAATACTCTTCAGCTCCATCTATGTTGATGCAAATGGAAAGATCTCATTCTTTTTTATGGCTGAGTAATATTCCATGTCTATATTTACCATGTTTTCTGTATCCATTCATCAGTTGATGGACGCTTCTATTACTTCCTTATTTTGGCTATTCTAAATAAAGCTGCAATAAATATAGGGGTGCATGCATTTTTTCAAATTTGCATTTTCATATTCTTCGGGTAAATGCCAAGTTGTGGGATTGCTGGATCATAGGGTAGTTCTATTTTTAACTTTTTGAGGAACCTCCATACTGTTTTCCAAGTGGCTGCACCAGTTTGTATTCCCACCAACAGTGCAAGAGGGTTCCTTTTTCTTTGCATCCTTGTTACCATTTGCTTCTTGTGTTTTTGATTTTATCCATTCTGGCAGGTGTGAGCTGATATCTCCTTGCAGTTTTGATTTGCATTTCCCTGATGCTGAGGGATGTTGAGCATTTTTCAACATACTTTGGCCATCTGGATGTCTCCTTTGAAGAAATGTCTTCTGCCCATTTTTAATTATATTATTTGGGTTTGTTTTTTTTTTTGGTGTTGAGGTTTATGAGTTCTTTATATATTTTGGATATTAATTCTTTATCAGATATGTCATCTGCAAATATCTTCTCCCATTCAGTAAGTTCTCTTTTAGTTTTGTTTGTTGCTTCCTTTGTTACGCAGAAGCTTTTTATTGTGACGTGGTCTCAATAGTTTATTTTTGCTTTTGTTTCCCTTGCCTCAGTAGACCTGTCTACAAAAATGTTCCTATGACTGATGTCATAGCAATTACTGCCTGTGTCCTCTTCTAGGGTTTTTATGGTTTCAGAAAAGGTTTAGAACATGGATGCTAGTAAAGTTTTATCCTGCTGTATTAAAAAATTATTCAGGCTAAATTTACCATCCCGTTGCCATGACAATGTGCATTTTACCTAATGGAAACATTTGGAAAAGGAAAAAGAAAAAAAAAAAACTAAGATCTAGATAATGTGTTGCTCTATAATATGTGGCTGATACTTTACACTGTTTTAATCAATTTTAAGTTAAATATTACTTACTCACATCATAGCTGACTAACTCACAGAAAAGCAGGATTGATTCTAAGTTCTCCACAGCATTAAAATTACTTCTTAGTTTTATATACTATACGAAAATGTGTATTTTTCTAATCACTAAATATTTCCAGAAGTCAGTTTCTCCTAATTAAACACTTAAGTTAGTTAGAACTGTCCTACAAACATGTAGAGATGTAGAGAAAAAATAAATTTTGTTATTAATACCTCTTTAGATCACAACTGAAATTGAGTATTTATGAAACTCGTTTTGTAAAAGACAAATTTATTTTACAACATCTTACTTTACCACAAAGAAGGACATCATTTGGGCTTAAGTCTTCTTGTTAATGTAACATCTCTATATTTAATTAAATAATGAAAATATTCAATTGCTAATTTTCTTTTCTGTTGGAGTCACTGTGCCACAAAACTGTTTTTTATTTTTGCTTAATTATTTTTATTTTTCCCATGAAAATGGGTGAAATTTGGCTCTGCTTGACTTTTTTTTATTTCTCCCTTTGAATGAGTGTGAGGTGTATTTTCACAGATGGCTGGTGTGGCCTGTGGAAGGCAGGCATAGGCTTATCATCATTTAAATGATTTCCAGGTCATGCCTTATTAGCGACAGGAGTGAATGGTACTCAGTACATTATAAAGCCTGCATTCCTTAACCATTTTCATTAAGTTCCTGATACAGTCCGAATGAGTGACAAGAGGAGGAAGGGGAAAACCAACAACCCACACTGCCCCCCCCCAAATTGGTGTTTCAGAAAGAACCTCACACAGGGATCATGTGCTTCTCATCTCCAGTGTGGAGAACTCAAATGTATAAATATTTCAGATGGGGCTCCACTCTGGGAATAAATCCATGCTTGTTAACTCATAGTAGGAAGATTTAATACACAGAAAACGAGTTTCCACTTTACAACGGAATTGTGCAAAGTTGAAGCACTCGTGTAGATTTTAACCACTGGGGACAAGATTCAGTAAAACTTGGAGTCTGACTTTTGCAGCTAAAAATTGGTCAGCAGAAAGAACTCCTTGGAGCTCATGTGTTAGAAAATGAGATTTTAACCAAAGTGGTTCTAATCCTCAAAACACAAGATAATCTGTTAGGCCACATTTTCTCTCTTCCAAACAAGAGTGAGAGGTGTTAGGTTATAGGTCCAGCTGCTGCCCAGACAGTTGGGCATTCCAGACCTTCCTGGGGCCCTGAGAGGACACCAGACCCACTGGGAAGAAAGCTTTCAAACGGAAGAGGATAATCACGTCCGGTAGAGAGACTCTCTCCTTTAAAGAACGCTGGCTGGACAGTATTCCGGACCTCTCTTCAATTTCCGAGACCTATTCTTCCAGATTCCTCAACACTCACTTCACTACTACATCTTGTCCATATATTTTACTCCCTAAAAGTATATGATTTGTTCTCATTAGGGATACCTGACTTTGTGTTTTGGTGGGGGACCCACTCGTGTCTCATTGCCAGCCCTCTGCACACACTCCTGCCTTCTCAGATGGGCAGTCCTGTCCCTGAAATGCACCGCAGGGGCCTCGGGCTTCAGCATCTCTAGGGACGCGTTCCAGGGCCAGCCCGCGGGCCCCCGCGCAGCAGCCCAAACCAAGGTCTCCACACAATTTTACTTCAAACGCTCATCGCCATCCTCCTGTCCTGCCGGAGGTTCAGAAGTGCTTTGCGAGCGCCCCACGGACAGCCTCACCCAGCCCGCTGCCAGAGCCTCCCATGCAAGCTTCCCAAACCCAATTTCTCTTCTGCCCTCACCGGTCGCCCCCAGCTTTCCACTTCCTTTCCAGGTGCAACCTCATGGCGCCCTGGAAGAGCTATCCAAGGTCATTCCAGCTCTTCCTTTCATCTCTTGTTTTCAACTGGGTGTTTCCTGTTCATGCACTTCTACTCCTCTCACTCTCCTTTTTAATCAAGATGTAATCACCACGTTTCAGAATCTCATTTGCATTCTGGAATGCCAGAGTGAGGTCCAGGCACTGGATCGCCCTGGATGGAAGTGCTCCTGCAGCAGAACCGGTGGCCCGCGGGGAGCGCCCCGGGCAAGGCCGCTCCCGCACTGGTGATGCCCAATTGTGACGCTCTGTGCAACATTTCCAGGTGCTCGCACTCTACCCCTCCACACTAGGGAGCTGAGTTTCCCCCCCTAAACTTACGTGGCATCATCATCTTCAAACAGTGAATGACGGTCAGTCCAGACTATTTTCAGTGTTTGGAAGGTCCACTCCACAGTTACTGGCCTCTGTGACTGCTGACAGTTTGCTTCCCTCTCATCATCTCCATTTCACCACGCCATGAAGAAACCCCTAATGTCCTCACAGATTCAGCTCAAGGGATTTATTTTCTCCTGAAATTGTTTTTCTTTAAAGCGATCTCTCTTCTGAAGTCCCCATGCATTCTCCATCTCTCTTACGCATTTACTACGTTCCATTGGACGCATTAACATCATCTTCCCTAATTCTGTCCCCTTCCTAATCATTCATGACCTGAGCAACTTCCCATATGTCTTCTAGATACTGCCATATGCCTTCTATAAAGCTTTGAATGTTCAATACACGATTGTTGAATAAATAAAATCATTATGCTAGCAAAACATCGATATTTGTAAGATGGTAATATTCTTTATGTACTCTATCTTTAAGGCTTTATCCCTAACATATTTTTCATATTAACTTTTTTTTTTTATGTCTCAACTGTTTCAGTCCTTTACTTTTCCTGGTCCTCCAATAATCAAATGAAGTGTTCTCTGGCTACACACCGTGCCGTGAGTTTACCCCCCACCAATTTCAGCGATTTCTGACAACTGACCTCAATGCGAAAAACATACCCATTTTGGTCTGTAGTTCAAAATACTCTTAATAGGATGTTTTATTATAGAAATGGAGGAAAAAGCATGTCTGGGAAATGTGACAAAACAGACAAACAATGAATATTTGATGGATACTTGAAAACAAGCTTCTTTATGATTCAGAGGAAACTTAGACTGTCTGGGTGTAATTATGTCATTGGAAAGGTCCCTTTCTTGACATTTGCTCATCACTCTGTTACATCACAATTGTGACTTGACCAACACACATTTACTGTTCATCCAAAAAGTGTACAATTAATGTTGACAGCTTAGAATAGCCTCCCTTCTAGTTTGCACAGTAAACTCAGTAAAATATGCACCGTTCTCTCCACACAAATGGCCTCTGTAAACTCAAAACAGCAATCTCCCATTTTAATGACAGCTGGGATGTCAAAATAATAAGCATTTAATATAAATTTTGAAGCTGCTGCCGGAACCCTATGACGAAGGATTACTACGACAGAATAACTGTTTGTAAAACTCAGGTAACAAGCACAATATTATGGTGATCCAGCAAAGGAACGAAGAAAATTTTCAATTCTTTCCTTGAAAAAAGGGGGAAGGTAGGTAACTCTTGTGAAAAAATTATTTTCTGAACAATAAATCCAAGATTGCTAGTGATAATGACGGCTAAAAAATAAATACTTCAGTATTAAACTTGAAGCGTTAGATGTTAAAGGTGGGGGGAAAAAGAGAGGAGAGTAATACATAATTTATGACCATAACCATGTATCACATAGAAGCTGTGTGTGGAAGACAAAATTGTAGCACAGAAAGAGCTAGTTTAATATCTTTGTGGTCATTTTTAAACCAAAACCTCAAATAAGTAACACTAATTTATCTTTGTTTTTCCTAATGCAGAAGGGGTCAAAACATCCACATTCCCCTTTTCATAGGAATATAGTCGCTTCCAACCCAGAAAGCATGGAGAATGTGTTCAGGTTTATATGAATGTGAGATATTAGCCTTTGGTTCTCAGGTAAATAATACACTTATATGAACTCACTGCTGCACAGCAGCAATTTCAGGAAGAAAGATCAAGAACTGTAAAGTTTATAAAGATTTTTTTTTTACTTATATTCTTTCAAGTAATCAGAAAAAAATTTAGTATAGCATTTTATTTTCCTAATAATTTACATTCATTGCAAATCTTCTGAGTAGTATTTGTGGTATTGTTATATATCATTTGTGTCCAAAATTATCATTTCCACTGGTGTAAAAGCTAACCATACAATATGCAAAACAAATCTAAAAGTTCTATATTTATGTGAGTAAACAAACATTATTCTCCCCCTTTCATTTAAAGTGTAGAGATTGACTGAGTACTGTCTTCATTAAAAAAAAAAAAAAATCAGAGTTTTCTGCTTCTGTCCATAGCAGAGTAACCAATAATGGACTAGGGTTTTGGCCACAGAGAAGTGTGAAACTGGGTGGGGTGTTTTCAGATGCTGGACAGCAGCCTTGCAGGCCAAGTCATTCAGACAAGGGAAAGTCCCCAGGGGAGCCCCAGGATAATGCAAACTTCCTGACTGCAGGTTCTTGTTGACTTCATCTAAAGGAAATGGCCCCAGACAGCACACTGATCTTTCTGGGCTCAAGAATAAAAAGTTGAAGTTCTGGGGCGAATGTTGGTTTTGGTGCAGGTAATGATCTCACAGTTTGTGAATTCAAGCCCTGTGTTGGGCTCTGTACTCACAGTGTGGAGCCTGCTTGGGTTTCTCTCTATCTTTCTCTCTGCCCCTCTCCTTACTCACACACATGCTCGATCTGTCTGTCTCTCTCCCTCTCTCTCTCTCTCTGAAAATAAATAAATAAACTTAAAAAAACACCTACAATAGCAACAACCAAACCAAACCAAACCAAACCAAACCAAACAAAACAACAACTTGGAGTTCTGAGTTTCTGACATAGCTGAGATTTCAGGCAGGGTACCCCGAAACAGCAGCCGTTCCCAGAACGCACTGCAGAAATCTGCTTGAGGCCCCTTAATCACCATCCAAATTACAGTCGTCCTTGCACAAATCAGGACCACACAAGCAGGCAGGGAATGGTTTCCACAGTGTTGCTGATGGAACAGAGAATTGGAGAACTGGATGTTATAAAAAGCATAGAGTCAGGGGCCCTGCCCAACCTTAGTGGGAAATCAAAACAAAATGAAACAGAAAACTTAGCATGTGTAGACTGAAAATCTGACCAATAACCAGGAGAAAAATCACCAATAGTATCAACAGATACATTGAAATTAGCAAAAACATGCTTTAAAACAGCTGTTATTTACTTTGTATGAACAAAGATTTAAAATCAACAAAAATATAATGAAGAAGGAGACAGGGGATTATAATAAGGAACAGGAAGCAAACAGCTGAGCCCCATGTTTCATGAATGGAAGAGTTCAGTGGGTGGGGCTAAGAACAGACTGGCTATACAGTAGATGAAACCTATTAAACTATCCAAATTCAACTGCAGAGGAAAACAGTTTGAGCAAAAATGAACAGAGGTCCAGTGTCTTGTGGGACGATATCAAGTAGCCTAATGTCCACGTAACAGAAGCCCTGGAAGACGGGCAGATGGCATAAAGTAAGAGAGGAAACAGAGCAGGAAGGGTTTCTGCCCCTGGCCCCAGATTCGGCTGAACAGTGCCAAAAGGACTGAGCACAACATAAGAGGCACGAGGCAGCTGCCCTCGGCACCGCAGGAAAGGCGAGGCAAGACTGTGATGCAAGCAAAGGGACACTTACGATGTCACCCCCAGCTCCAACTTCACGTTTGCAAGAAACCCACTTTCAGTATAAAGACACATCTAGATTAAAGAAAGGGCATTGAGGAAGATACGCTGGTCAAAAAAAAAAAAAATGTACGCGCTTCTGATTGTAATGTGGACTGAAATCCACTAGATCTTCCTTGCAGTGTCTGATGGCTGGTGCTACTCGTTCCACAGCCTCCTTCACACAGCCAACTGCTACCTGATGATCCCAGGCCTCACTGTCATGTTGGATTAGATTAGCCAGGGCCACCGGCCAGACCTCTCGGCGGAAGCAGGTCCAGAGGGTCCTAGACTACATGTGTTCGTGAAGCCTCCTCTGCTTCAGAAAACTGATGGAAAATGTGGAAAAGCACTCTATCGTGTGCTACAGAATATTAGTCACCATTCCCAAGGTTGGGACAGAGCTCTGTTATATATTCACTAAAGAGAATGGAACAAAGTTTTCCCAGATGTTAAAACTTCAATTTTTCCTATGTTTACAGTGACCAAGAGAGCCATCTCTCACACACAGAGACTCACAGAAAATGCATAAGAAAAATTAAGTGTTTAAATAAATAGGTGGATTAACACATACTAGATTGTTTTTAAGTCTGATGAACTTTGAAGGAAAGATGGGAAGGAAAAGCCAAGTACGAAATAACGTATATGACGCATTGTAGGTATCATATGTTATAGAATATATGATTATATGTAATATGATACATGTAATTAATATATAATTATATATTATGTACATTGTTCATGTAAATATGCCGATAAAATATTTAAGCCTGTACTTTTTAAATTAAAGGTAGACCATGATCTTAAAGGGCTTATGGAAGTAATGAAAATATGCTATCGTATACATATAATACATCCGATAGTCAAATAAGCATTGTATTAGTATAATTACAGTAGTAACACCTTCCCCTAGAAGTCAGTGAGAGAGCACAGTTTTAGTTAAGGAAAAGTACATTCTCGAGAAGATATCAAAGGCCCTTAGACTGGTTATCAATTTGTCTCAAGAGCTTATCTTCAGTACAAGGATGGGAGACTTTGGAGCTTCTGGGGACTAACCACAATGGAAAGGATGATAAACAGATGGGAAGAGAATAGGAAAAAAGAGCCAAGGTAAAACTTGGGAACACTGTATGCTCCATAGAATCCTTCTTCTGTGGCCCATAATTATTCATTACATTTACTAGGGCAACTGCCATTGAAAATAGTACATTTGAGACATCTATACACTTTAAACCTGAAAACTTACCCTGACTCATATCCTCAGGGTATGTGGTTTAACTCAATGTGGAGATATCACACAACAAAATTTTATTTTGTAGCAAGCCTGCAAAAATAGTGCAAAAATTCAACATTTGAATTTTGTTGATGGATTCATAAAGGCTTGGCATTATATACACAAGACTTGATGAAACTATCCTCATTTAGATTTTTTGATAATTTTCTCAGCTTTAAACTTTAGAAATGTAGGACTTTCTCTTGTGAAAATGTAGTATTAGAACTTAGTAAGTTTGTTGTTTCAGCATGAACTTCCATCAAATCAAGTGCGTATAATGGTAGATGCCAAACGGGATACACAATTATCTATAGAATAACTTTTAGTGGAGCTCTAAGTTCACTTTAACTTTTAGTCCTTCTATGCAATCACTAGTTAAATATTCTTAGACTAGTACGCTAAGGAAATCTGAAGATAGGCAAAATCTGTTTGATCTATTCTAGGTGACCATTCTTAGCATTTTCATTGCCTACGAATACATTCAAGTCTTAGAGGTATTAATGATCCATATCTCTAGTGAACTGTGATCTTTCATTATTGTAATTCAAAGGAAAAATATTTCCATTTTATGAATTCAGATATGACATTAACATTTGTTGCTTGTAGATGAAGTCTTCCCATAAATAACTGCTCAACAAACCTGCCTTGACTTTCTTTTAAAGACCTTGAATTTTTATCAAAAGTCTTGTAAATAATCAAATGGAGCATAATTGTCAGGTAAATAAATTAGCATACTTTTTAAGTTTATTTATTTAGAGAGAGAGAAAGAGAGAGAACGAGATAGGGAGGGGCAGAGAGAGAGGGACAGAGAATCCAAAGTGCTGTTAGCACAGAGCCCAACGCAGGGCTTGAACCCACAAACCACAACATCATGACCTGAACCGAAGTTGGATGGATACTCAACCGACGGAGCCACCCAGCGCCCCTAGAGTAGGATACATTATAGATTAGATGTTTTGCCATGTGAACAAGATAACATACCATAATCAGTTGACAAAGAATAAAAAGTATAAACACGCTTCAGAATTTCTAAGTCTCATCTATCTTTATAAACATTCACTTGCTATGGGATTCTGAAGGGAACGTCTAAGCAATAACCCTACGGGATTAGTCCTGCTTCCCTCTTTGAGCTCCCACCGAGTGAAGTCCGTGTAGAAGACTATACGGCATGTGGATTCATTTAGGCTCGAGATTTCCATTTCCATCCCCCTGAACATGTATGAATCTATATTCCATAAAGGTACCAAAGTAGTTAATTTTAATTATACTCCCGATAAAGTCATGATTTCTAATTGAAAGCTTAGTTCCTACTGAGTTAAAAATCACTGGTCTCAAAAATCAAAACTGCCATATTGATGTATTTATTTCCTCATATTTCTGAGTGTACATGGTGACCTAGCCATCAAGAGCCTACTTCTTTTGGTTCAGGTCTGACTAGGGGCTGGGCCAACTGTAATACGGTAATGCTGCTTTGATGTGCATTTATATTTGTGTATTCTCAAACTGGGTATAAATTAACGTATGCTGATGTGATATTTAAAAAGAAAATCTAATTTTGAGGAGACACACACACCCACAAACTACGAAAGTTAGACATCTTCTTTCACTCGATCCCAAACAGAGTCTACAAGGAACTAAGGGAAATTTCATTAAAATCAAAAATCCTTCCCAGTATAACCCCATCTCTGCCTCTGGCTTCTCAGGCTCTTAAGAAATTTGGTGTCAAAATGTCTCGTTAGGCACTTACCTCTCTTATCTTATCCACATAAGTTATCTGACTGTTTGCAATTTACTCAGAAAGAATGGAGAATAGTCTCTTAAAGCAAACTTAATCTTCAATCAAATTTTATGAGCTCTTAGTTCCACAGTCCTTAAAAAATTCTTATGAGACACCATTTGCTAATAAGACCTCGCTTTCACCCGTGGAGAACATTAAGTACGATGTCTAATCCGTGCAGATGTTAATAAAGAAGATTTTGCTTTTCCAAAAGTAAAACTGTTTGTGAACTGAAGTTTTACATACAGCACTTACTTTAGATGACTCCTGACAAGCTGAATATAAACCTGACTTATGACACCCCAGAAGTCAATATTTTAAACATAAATATATTATTTGCCTTGAGTTATAATTGTTACCTAGTGCCACCATCTGTAACCTATTCCAACTTGAATGAGTTGGCACAAAAGTCCCAAATTTAAAGGCACTCGGAAGTTTGCGATCTGTAGTATTTCTACTACCATCGTTTCTTCTCAGAAATCCAGGGGGAAAATACCAAATGTCAAATGTATAAATAATTAAAAAGGCACTCTGTGTATATGGTCAAACGGTCCCTATCAGTTCTAATTAAAAAAATAAACCTATGGAAAAATTAATATTTACCAAAGGAATATTTGCTTGGAAAAGAATGAATATCATTTTTCAGACAAAAGTAAAAAAAAAAGATAAAACTTTTTTTTTTTCATTTTTGCTTGTTATTCAGAGGAAGGGACCTGAAGAATTATAGCACTCTGTAACCATGCACTCAACTGCTGAGGTCCCAGAATTCACTGTCATAGTGAGTGTCACCCACACTGATCCTGATTTTCTTTTTTTTTTTAATCTTTTCATTTTTTTAATTTTTTTTAATATGAAATTTATTGCCAAATTGGTTTCCATAAAACACCCAGTGCTCATCCCAACAGGTGCCCATCACCCATCCTCCCCCCCTCCATCAACCCTCAGTTTGGCCTCAGTTTTTTTTTTGTTTTGTTTTTGTTTTTGTTTTTTGTTTTTGTTTTTTTTATATATATATGAAATTTATTGTCAAATTGGTTTCCATACAACACCCAGTGCTCATCCCAACAGGTGCCCTCCTCAATACCCATCACCCACCCGCCCCTCCCTCCCACCCCCCATCAACCCTCAGTTTGTTCTCAGTTTTTAACAGTCTCTTATGCTTTGGCTCTCTCCCACTCTAACGTCCTTTTTTTCTTTTTTTTTTCCTTCCCCTCCCCCATGGGTTCCTGTTAAGTTTCTCAGGATCCACATAAGAGTGAAACCATATGGTATCTGTCTTTCTCTGTATGGCTTATTTCACTTAGCATCACACTCTCCAGTTCCATCCACGTTGCTACAAAAGGTCATATTTTATTCTTTCTCATTGCCACCTAGTATTCCATTGTGTATATAAACCACAATTTCTTCATCCATTCATCAGTTGATGGACATTTAGGCTCTTTCCATAGTTTGGCTATTGTTGAGAGTGCTGCTATAAACATTGGGGTCCAAGTGCCTCTATGCATCAGCACTCCTGTATCCCTTGGATAAATTCCTAGCAGGGCTACTGCTGGGTCATAGGGTAGGTCTATTTTTAATTTTCTGAGGAACCTCCACACTGTTTTCCAGAGTGGCTGCACCAATTTGCATTCCCACCAACAGTGCAAGAGGGTTACCGTTTCTCCACATCCTCTCCAGCATCTATAGTCTCCTGATTTGTTCATTTTGGCCACTCTGACTGGCGTGAGGTGATACCTGAGTGTGGTTTTGATTTGTATTTCCCTGATAAGGGCAACGTTGAGCATCTTTTCATGTGCCTGTTGGCCATCCGGATGTCTTCTTTAGAGAAGTGTCTATTCATGTTTTCTGCCCATTTCTTCACTGGGTTATTTGTTTTTCGGGTGTGGAGTTTGGTGAGCTCTTTATAGATTTTGGATACTAGCCCTTTGTCCGATATGTCATTTGCAAATATCTTTTCCCATTCCGTTGGTTGCCTTTTAGTTTTGTTGGTTGTTTCCTTTGCTGTGCAGAAGCTTTTTATCTTCATAAGGTCCCAGTAATTCACTTTTGCTTTTAATTCCCTTGCCTTTGGGGATGTGTCGAGTAAGAGACTGCTACGGCTGAGGTCAGAGAGGTCTTTTCCTGCTTTCTCCTCTAGGGTTTTGATGGTTTCCTGTCTCACATTCAGGTCCTTTATCCATTTTGAGTTTATTTTTGTGAATGGTGTGAGAAAGTGGTCTAGTTTCAACCTTCTGCATGTTGCTGTCCAGTTCTCCCAGCACCATTTGTTAAAGAGACTGTCTTTTTTCCATTGGATGTTCTTTCCTGCTTTGTCAAAGATGAGTTGGCCATACGTTTGTGGGTCTAGTTCTGGGGTCTCTATTCTATTCCTTTGGTCTATGTGTCTGTTTTTGTGCCAATACCATGCTGTCTTGATGATGACAGCTTTGTAGTAGAGGCTAAAGTCTGGGATTGTGATGCCTCCTGCTTTGGTCTTCTTCTTCAAAATTCCTTTGGCTATTCGGGGCCTTTTGTGGTTCCATAGGAATTTTAGGATTGCTTGTTCTAGTTTCAAGAAGAATGCTGGTGCAATTTTGATTGGGATTGCATTGAATGTGTAGATAGCTTTGGGTAGTATTGACATTTTGACAATATTTATTCTTCCAATCCATGAGCAGGGAATGTCTTTCCATTTCTTTATACCTTCCTCAATTTCCTTCATAAGCTTTCTATAGTTTTCAGCATACAGATCTTTTACATCTTTGGTTAGATTTATTCCTAGGTATTTTATGCTTCTTGGTGCAATTGTGAATGGGATCAGTTTCTTTATTTGTCTTTCTGTTGCTTCATTGTTAGTGTATAAGAATGCAACTAATTTCTGTCCATTGATTTTGTATCCTGCAACTTTGCTGAATTCATGTATCAGTCCTAGCAGACTTTTGGTGGAGTCTATCGGATTTTCCATGTATAATATCATGTCATCTGCAAAAAGCGAAAGCTTGACTTCATCTTTGCCAATTTTGATGCCTTTGATTTCCTTTTGTTGTCTGATTGCTGATGCTAGAACTTCCAGCACTATGTTAAACAACAGCGGTGAGAGTGGACATCCCTGTCGTGTTCCTGATCTCAGGGAAAAAGCTCTCAGTTTTTCCCCGTTGAGGATGATGTTAGCTGTGGGCTTTTCATAAATGGCTTTTATGATCTTAAAGTATGTTCCTTCTATCCTGACTTTCTCAAGGGTTTTTATTAAGAAAGGGTGCTGGATTTTGTCAAAGGCCTTTTCTGCATCGATTGACAGGATCATATGGTTCTTCTCTTTTTTTTTGTTAATGTGATGTATCACGTTGATTGATTTGCGAATGTTGAACCAGCCCTGCATCCCAGGAATGAATCCCACTTGATCATGGTGAATAATTCTTTTTATATGCCATTGAATTCAATTTGCTAGTATCTTATTGAGAATTTTTGCATCCATATTCATCAGGGATATTGGCCTGTAGTTCTCTTTTTGTACTGGGTCTCTGTCTGGTTTAGGAATCAAAGTAATACTGGCTTCATAGAATGAGTCTGGAAGTTTTCCTTCCCTTTCTACTTCTTGGAATAGCTTGAGAAGGATAGGTATTATCTCTGCTTTAAACGTCTGGTAGAACTCCCCTGGGAAGCCATCTGGTCCTGGACTCTTATTTGTTGGGAGATTTTTGATAACCGATTCAATTTCTTCGCTGGTTACGGGTCTGTTCAAGCTTTCTATTTCCTCCTGATTGAGTTTTGGAAGAGTGTGGGTGTTTAGGAATTTCTCCATTTCTTCTAGGTTGTCCAATTTGTTGGCATATAATTTTTCATAGTATTCCTGATAATCGTTTGTATCTCTGAGGGATTGGTTGTAATCATTCCATTTTCATTCATGATTTTACCTATTTGGGTCATCTTCCTTTTCTTTTTGAGAAGCCTGGCTGGAGGTTTGTCAATTTTGTTTATTTTTTCAAAAAACCAACTCTTGGTTTCATTGATCTGCTCTACAGTTTTTTTAGATTCTATATTGTTTATTTCTGCTCTGATCTTTATTATTTCTCTTCTTCTGCTGGGTTTAGGCTGCCTTTGCTGTTCTGCTTCTATTTCCTTTAGGTGTGCTGTTAGATTTTGTATTTGGGATTTTTCTTGTTTCTTGAGATAGGCCTGGATTGCAATGTATTTTCCTCTCAGGACTGCCTTCGCTGCGTCCCAAAGCGTTTGGATTGTTGTATTTTCATTTGCATTTGTTTCCATATATTTTTTAATGCCTTCTCTAATTGCCTGGTTGACCCACTCATTCGTTAGTAGGGTGTTCTTTAACCTCCATGCTTTTGGAGGTTTTCCAGACTTTTTCCTGTGGTTGATTTCAAGCTTCATAGCATTGTGGTCTGAAAGTATGCATGGTATGATCTCAATTCTTGTAAACTTATGAAGGGCTGTTTTGTGACCCAGTATGTGATCTATCTTGGAGAATGTTCCATGTGCACTCGAGAAGAAAGTATATTCTGTTGCTTTGGGATGCAGGTTCTAAATAGATCTGTCAAGTCCATCTGATCCAATGTATCGTTCAGGGCCCTTGTTTCTTTATTGACCGTGTGCCTAGATGATCTATCCATTTCTGTAAGTGGGGTGTTAAAGTCCCCTGCAATCACCACATTCTTATCAATAAGGTTGCTTATGTTTGTGATTAATTATTTTATATTTTGGGGGTTTCCGTATTTGGTGCATAGACATTTATAATTGTTAGCTCTTCCTGATGGATAGACCCTGTAATTATTATATAATGCCCTTCTTCCTCTCTTGTTACAGCCTTTCATTTAAAGTCTAGTTTGTCTGATATAAGTATGGCTACTCCAGCTTTCTTTTGGCTTCCAGTAGCATGATAAATAGTTCTCCATCCCCTCACTCTCAATCTAAAGGTGTCCTCAGGTCTAAAATGAGTCTCTTGTAGACAGCAAATAGATGGGTCTTGTTTTTTTATCCATTCTGATACCCTATGTCTTTTGGTTGGCGCATTTAATCCATTTACATTCAGTGTTATTATAGAAAGATACGGGTTTAGAGTCATTGTGATGTCTGTCTGTTTTATGCTTGTAGTGATGTCTCTGGTACTTTGTCTCACAGGGTCCCCCTTAGGATCTCTTGTAGGGCTGGTTTAGTGGTGACAAATTCCTTCAGTTTTTGTTTGTTTGGGAAGACCTTTATCTCTCCTTCTATTCTAAATGACAGACTTGCTGGATAAAGGATTCTCGGCTGCATATTTTTTTCTGTTTAGCACACTGAAGATACCGTGCCAATCCTTTCTGGCCTGCCAAGTTTCAAAAGAGAGATCAGTCGCGAGTCTTATAGGTCTCCCTTTATATGTGACGGCACGTTTATCCCTTGCTGCTTTCAGAATTCTCTCTTTATCCTTGTATTTTGCCAGTTTCACTATGATATGTCGTGCAGAAGATCGATTCAAGTTACGTCTGAAGGGAGTTCTCTGTGCCTCTTGGATTTCAATGCCTTTTTCCTTCCCCAGTTCAGGGAAGTTCTCAGCTATTATTTCTTCAAGTATCCCTTCAGCACCTTTCCCTCTCTCTTCCTCCTCTGGGATACCAATTATGCGTATATTATTTCTTTTTAGTGTATCACTTAGTTCTCTAATTTTCCCCTCATACTCCAGGATTTTTTTATCTCTCTTTTTCTCAGCTTCCTCTTTTTCCATAACTTTATCTTCTAGTTCACCTATTCTCTCCTCTGCCTCTTCAGTCCGAGCTGTCGTCGTTTCCATTATGTTTTGCATTTTCGTTTAAAGCGCTTTTCAGCTCCTCGTGACTGTTCCTTAGTCCCTTGATCTCTGTAGCAAGAGATTCTCTGCTGTCCTCTGGCCTCAGTTTTTAAGAGTCTCTTATATTTTGGCTCCCTCCCTCTCTAACCTCTTTTTTTTCCCTTCCTCTCCCCCATGGTCTTCTTTTAAGTTTCTCAGGATCCACATAAGAGTGAAACCATATGGTATCTGTCTTTCTCTGTATGACTTATTTCACTTAGCAAAACACTCTCCAGTTCCATCCTGATTTTATATAGAAATTGCTCCTAAGGCATTCAGATTCCTCTGGGAGAAGGAATTATAAAACCTAGATCTGATAATGTGGGAAACCTGCTATCGAAGTAGACACGGCAAGGAGGCCCTTAGCTCTTTTATTTACATGTGATTTCAGAGACGCTGAATTGCTTTTGTGGATTTAGGATATGTGGGGAAATCGTAGATCATGTATCTTGATCTACTTTTGAATTTCACTCTTGGCCTCCCTGAGACAAATCTGTATTATGCTTTAAAACTCTTCCTTCAGTGCATATCAGTATACGCCTCACAAGAGGACCTAATTCCTCAGAAAGTCACGACGGTATTGTCTGTCCCTCACTTTGACACGGACTCAAGCTGAAACGCACCACTGATGTGAAAACCCTGCTTAATATGTGTTAGATTTTTAATGAAATTTTGCCTTGCTTATTTTAAATATACCTATCTTCACACATCGCAGTCCGCATTTGCCATACTCTTTAATTTTTTTTTTTTTTTTAAGGTTGAAGCACTAATTTACATTGTAAGAAAAGGGAAAGCAAGTAAGCTTACCTATATTGAACTCTGGTTACTTTGTTCAGAAGATTACACTGACCAGTATGAAATTTAAAACTTAAAAATAAAGAAGAGAAACATATTTGTCTTCTGGGAATTTCCACTGGCTTTGTTCACTTATTGTAGAAAAAGAAAAGAAAAAAAAAAGTCATTCTGACCACACGGGATTGTTTTGGAGTAAAAGGTGGGCTAGAATGTATTGAGATCTAAACTTTCTGGTGTTAGAATCCCTATCTCCGCTCCGGAGGGAAACAAATATATGTTTTCCCACCTTCTTGGAAAATGAAAATGGTTTTATGATTTTTACATTTGCATTTTTAAAGTATTATATTTGTATCATATATAGAAATACATTTCTGTTTATGTTTTATATTTGCAGTTTTCCTACCCAATCATCATGTCTCATTGCAATCACGCGACTGGGAAAGGAAACAGAGCTCCGTAACAGCAAGCCAGGCCCTAAGAGGGAAGCCATGGTTTTCTCTCGTTGCCCGTAAACAATTTCAAAGATCACCACCGTCAGCCACGGTCCCTCCAAACCACAGTGGACATGGACCCAAACAAGAGCAGGCCTATTAATCATATGTGAGCATAGACAACAAGTAAGAAGTCTGTCCAAACCCCCAAATGAGCAAGTTTTCCTCTTTGCATTACAATGTGACTTACTGTTGCTTCTCTACCAATTGTTGCTTTAGGCCTGATCCATTTCCCCACCATCTACCACAAACATTGTTGAGATGCGGGATCACAGAACGACCTTGCTGTCCCAAGGCACTCAAGGCAAAGCAAAACACCTGAACCCTCTCCCAAATCACCCAGCGGCCGCCCAGACCTCCTAACACCCTGTCCCGAGGAGGCCCTGTTTCTCACGGTCCCCGTAAGCACCTGATAAACTCTCCTCATTTCCTATATAGATGTCCCTGACGATCTCCAGCTAAAGGTCAACACGTGACTGCCAGCTGTGATTTTGCACACACAGGAACCTGTACATATGTGAGCCTGTGTAAACATATATCATTTCTTCGCATTTCCAGGACTTACCTGTACGGATGACCTCTCTTTCCCCTTACGTGTGTGTACGCGACACTATCAGGATATAAGCTTAAGCCTTGATTTGTCCTTAATTAACCTGTTTTAAATGTAATATATTTAAAATGTAACACATTTAAAATTTACATGTGAGCATGTAAACGTATTCGACACTTGTCTTTCATTTTTTTTAACTACTGAAGTATAATTGACTTACCGTGTATATTCGTTTCGGGTGTACAATGTACTGATCGAACAGTTCTATACGTCACTCAGTGCTCACCGAAAGCGTGGTCACCGTCCGTCACCACACAAGGTTATTACAGTACTACTGACCACGTGCCCTGTGCTGAACTCTCCACCTCCGTGACTCACTTATTTTATAACTGAAAGTTCCTGCCCCTTAATCTCCTGTATCTATTTTGCCAATCCCCCACTCCCTCGCCTCCGGCAACCACTAGTTAGTCCCCTGTATTTTTGAGTCCATTTCTTTGTTTTGTGTTTTAGGTTCCACAGGTAAGAGAAATCACTTGGTATTTGTCTTCCTCTGACTTATTTCACTTAGCATCATACCCTCTAGGTCCATCCATGTTGCCACGCATGGCAAGATTTCATTCTTTTCTACAGCTGAGTCATATTCCATTGTAAATCTATCTCCTCTTCTTTTCCATTCACCTGTTTGTGACACTCGGGTTCCTTCTGTATCTTTGCTGTTGTAATGTTGAAATAAACACAGGGGTGCACGTATCTTCCCGAATTAGTATCTTCATCTTCTTGGGGTAAATACTGGAATTACTGGATGATAGGGTAGTTCTATTTCAAATTTTTTAAGGAACCTCCATACTGCTTTCCACAGTGGCTGCACCAGTTTGTAGTCCCACCAACAGGGCACGAGGGTTCCTTTTCCTCCATATCCGCACCAACACTTTTTGTTCCTTGTGTCGTTGATTTTAGCCATTATGACAGGTGTGAAGCGATATCTCCTTGTGGTTTTGATTTGCATTTCCCTGATGATGAGTGATGCTGACTGAATATGTTTCAGCATGCTGTTGGCCATCTGTATGTTTTCTGCCCATTTTTAATCAGGTTATTTGTTTTAGGGCATTGAGTTTCATAAGTCCTTTACATATTTTGGATATTAATCTTCTTTTGGATATGTCATTTGCAGTATCTTTTCCCATTCTGCAGGTTGCCTTTTTATTTTGTTGTTTCCTTCACTGTGCAGAAGCTTTTTGTTTTGATCAGTCCCAATAGTTTGCTTTTGCTTTTATTTCCCTTGCCCGATGAGACATAGCCACAAATATGGTGTTAGGGCTGATGTCCAAGAGATTACTGCCTCTGTTGTCTTTCAAGAGTTTTATGATTTCAGTCCTCATATTTAGGTCCTTAATCCATTTTTAGTTTATTTTTTGTGGGTGGTATAAGAAAATTAGTTCAGTGTCATGCTTTTGCATGTGGCCATCTAGGTTTCCCCACATCATTTATTGGAGTGACTGTCTTTTCCCCAATAATTGTCTGAGTGTCTACTCTTTGGACAGTCTTCTGTGTGCTTGGCAGCACTTGAAAAAGATAATACAAACAATATGCTTGCTCTCTAGCTAAGGAGCTACTGTGTGCCAAATCCTGGTGTCTACTGACTCATTTTTAATACACACGTAACGTTAATATTGCCAAATTACAGGATGTCGTGCAAACAGAAGTATTGAAATAATTGTGGAGTAGAGGGAGAATGTTAGCATGAGTGGGGGAATGTGAGAACAATTTTCTATTTGTTAAAAGGTCTTGGTCTCTAGCCGATGTCCTCTTTAATCTGGTTTTGAAAGGCGCCCCGTTTCTGCCTGAGTTCACTTCTCTACGGTCGTGCCTTGCGGGAGGCAGTCACTAGCATCGAAACCACACAGACATGCTTGTTCTTTCCTACGCTGTCCTGGGCCACCTGCCTCACGGGCCCGCGCCCTGCCTTCCAGGTGCCTGCAGATGACATTTCACTGACTAGTTGGCACTTTAGAACGTGGATCTCTAGCCTTCAGGCCTGCTACCTCATTGCCACAGACCCAGTTTCTAAGCAACGTCTGACATTGTCTGGCTTCTCATGGCGGCACCCTACTCTAAAAAACTCATCTCTCTATCAGCTGAGTTATCACCTGCTGCTGGAAATACATCTCGACTTACCACCGGCTTCGGGAAGCGACAGCTTGTTAGTCATTCATGTCGCAGCCAGCGCAGGCGTTCTGGTCGAGCGGCCCTGCGTCTGCCTCTGAAGGGACTCGCACTCCTCCCTTGTGAGGCCTGTGTTCTCCGGCTCCTCAGTGTCCTCCCCGTCATCCCAGAAGGTAAGGAGACACCCCCATATCCAGCACCGGGCCTGACACGGACAGAGATGGCCATTTGCACGCTCTTTTGGCCAGGACACGGGACATTGCCTCATTTCAGTGCAAAGGAAATGATAAAATATGGCCTCACAGAGTGTGTGGTGGGGAAACGAACTAGGTTTTGGTGGACACGTCACTGTCCGTCACAGGAACTTAAAGCACATTTAAACATTTTCACACTGATCTCGTCGTCACTGATCACTTTCCAAATCCATGGCAGCACGCGACTAAATTCTTTCCAATTTCAGTGAAAGAATCATCATTTGTTACGTGACTCATAAAGATTAGAGAGAATGGCTGTTGTGCCTCAATACGTATGCAAGTTCTCATATAAAATGTTCTCTTGTTAATACCAACCAAATACTCATTGAGAGTATTTATTCACAGGCAGTAATGCATTGTGCAGCTTTTGAGAAGTTACAGGAAAAAGCGAATTTGTTGGTGTCTCTACCACATTCAACCATTTCTCTAACGCACTGGGAAGGACATGACTTACATTCACCTAGTTTCCGATCCCTGGGGTTGAGGATGGTCCCTTAGATTCCGCGTCTGAGTGCTATGACAGTCTGGACGGCAAAAACTTGGGCACAAAATAATGCACGCTCTTCTCATTTCTCAAATAACTTCAGATTCATTTGTGAGACGAGGAAACAAAAATGTTTACCTGATGGTAACTTGCTATTTTGAATACCTGGATTTGTTTTTTTAACCGGCGTATAAAATTGATGTTCCAGGAAGAAGTTTCCGAGACTGTTTTGTCACAATACAAGAAATAGGATACCCTTGAAATATGTGGGGGTTTTGTCTCTTAATTGACTTGAAGGATATCAAGAATACTACACATTTAAAAGGTAGAGAGTCCTCAATCAGAAGTCTACTTGAGAATTTTTCTTTAGGCTCTTATGTGGTCTTTACTCTTACTATCTTTCAAAATTGTTTCCCGTGTTTACACTGAATGGCATGAAATAGTTTGATCCTCGGTTTTTACAAGACACTGGAGGAAGTTGGTTGGTAGTTGGAGAAACTGGATAAAAAATAAAATTAATTCATTGACTCATTAATTTTTGCTGTAGTTGCTTTATGTGAGTTAGCAGATGTCATTCTCCCTCCATCACTGACACCATGGGTGTTACTGGTCACAAATTTTGTTATTGAGAATTTGTTATTGAGAATTATTTTTTTTCCGTTCTTATAGAAGAAACTTCTCAAGTGCTAAGAAGACAATTCAGATTTAAGCACACAAACACTAAATTCTATGGGGATAAATAAGGTCATTTTCAGTGTCAGTCAGCAAAAGCTACATGAGCGGGAGTAAGAGAATAATCTTTCCAATAATTTGGCATTCAGGTCCTAATTTGGACACTGTTCTTGACTTTAGAAAAGTTTATTTAAGGACAAAAGAAGAAATACAAATGAGAAATTGCAGAGTAGAAAGCAAATTGAAGGATTGGGAATATAATACATAAAAATATAGAAATTGGGCAAACATTTGAAAATAATTGGAATGACATTATTTTCACATATTCAGTCTGACTTGAGAAAAATATTTCTGAAAGATTGAATGGAAAATTGGTTACATTAAAAAAAATTAGGACATCAATTAAGTGACATTTTACTTATCAAGTACTCAGACTACCAAACTCAACTTTTAAAAACATAGATTAATTATAAAAGTAAGTCAATACAAAATGTCTGAATATTGGGTTAAATTCCTATGTATTTTAATCCATTTGCAAGGGGAATGGACTCTAAAAACTTTGGTCTGGACACCCCAGATCTCATGCCATATGTTAAATTGCATTTAATTATTAAAAGGCCTTATTTTTCCTTTTGCTATTCTGGTATTCTGTTTAGCTCTGGATCTCATTACGAGGTAGTTTAGAAGCAGGAAGTGAGTGGTTGTCTTCAAATAAGCCACATGATAGAAACAAGAAGTTTCCATCAATATTGAAGGAAGAATTATTCAGTAATTCCTGGAAATTCAAACATTAGTCCATTTGGTGTAATTCAAAAACTCAACACCCATGACTATATCCTTGTGTCCCTGGAACATTATATATGATTTAATGGTGATCCAGAGAAGTCAAGAGGCATTAATTGCAGACCAATATAAAGTTAAATAAAGAAGAGCCCTATTTTCATCCAAGTGAGCTGCAAGTTTTAAAGCTCTCACCACACATGAAAAGATCACTATTCATAAAAGATCATTGCTCAGTGATGTTCTCTCCCAAAGAGGTGGTTCATTATTTCATTTCAAAAAAAAATTTTTTTTTAATGTGACCAATCTTGTAGCATTATATGACAAAAACAGCTCAGGAAATCTGTTCTTTTTTTTTTTCTCTGTTTAAGTCAGAATTTGTAGTGTGAATTTAGCACTCTTTACAGTAGGTGTATAAAACTACTTACGAGTTAGGTTATATTCAAAATTAAATTTTTTAGAATTTTAGAATAAAATTTCTAATTACGGCTATTTTATTACCGTGTTCTACACTCACCTGGCTGCTCAGTACCACAACATGTGTCCCAAAGGGACACCATGTTTTACAACAGAGAAGCAACTTCATCAGTTGAATTCACTAACATATTTATTTTAATTTTCAGTGGTTACTGGAGATAGACATCAGTCTCTCTGATTTATCACATAGACAAGGTCTCACTCCCTGATCAATTTTCTTGTTTTCTCTTGCTTCAAGATGTACTCAGGTGTCTTTTTTTCTACGTTGGTGAATCACACTTTCTTAATGTGTTTTTCACCACAGGATTTTGAAAGTATGTTGAAAGAGAGTTGATAGAACAGTAAACGCATGCTATTCCTGTAGCTGGTGCACCATTTGAGATATTGATTTTTCTAAGTTTCCTTTGCTCCCCATAGGCTACAAATTGCTTCCATTTTTCTGTTAACTCATTCCATTTTGTCCTTCTCCCTTTGTTTAGTTCTTTCTTTTGTACTTACCTGGCTGTTTTACAACATTATGTATATTTACCCCCCCAAAAAAAAGTTTTTTGAATTTTTCCATGTGGTAAATCACATTCAGAAGTATGTTTCTGAAAATTCCCAGATAATTCTAGCAACTCCTCTTCTTCATCGAAACTAGGAGTACCTGACCCCCGTAATATTGTGTTCAAAAACGAGACAATGGTTTGGTGCTGTAATATGCTACATTTTCTTTGCTCTAAGGGATGATTTATACACCATAAAATTCATTCATCTTATTTGAAATTCAATGATTTTTTTTCTTTTTGGTAAAAATCCAGAGTTGTACAAGCATTGCTACAAATTTTAAACATTTTTATGATCCCACAAAGAGTACTCTTGCCCATTTGTAATCACTCCCAAGCTGTAGACAACCATGAATCTACATTCCGTCTGTACAGATTTGCTTTTTATGGATATTTCATATACCTGGAAGCACATAATTTGTAGTGTTTGTCTCTGGGTCCTTTCATTTAGTTTGGAATTCATCCACATTAAAACATACATCAGTATTCTTTTTTTTTCTTCCAAATAGTTTTCCATTGTATGGATATACCACAATTTGTTTTTCCATTCAGAA
Organism: Lynx rufus; assembly: GCF_022079265.1. NCBI lineage: Eukaryota > Metazoa > Chordata > Mammalia > Carnivora > Felidae > Lynx > Lynx rufus. Next base: position 2,009,518 of record NW_025814840.1, on the reverse strand, counting down.
GTTGATGGGCTTGTGGACTACCTCTGCTTTTTGCTATTATAAATAATTCTGCTACAAACATCCTGTATATGTGTGTGTGTGTGCATGTGTGCGTGTATATATATATATATGTGTGTGTATATATATATGTGTATATATACGTGTATATATACACATATATATATGTGTATAAATATATATGTGTATATATATTTACGTATACATGTGTTTTCATTTATCCTGGACATCTTGGAGTAAAAATTCATCATATGGTAAATTAGAAAATTATTTTTAAAATTTAAAAACTGCTAAACTTCTTTCCAGAGTGGTTGCACCATTGTACAATCTAGCCAGCAACGTATGAAGCTGGATTGTAGTTGAAGTTATTTGAAAGAATAAAATCCACTGTGATACACTTTAAATATATTCTGGAAATCAAATGTGTGTATTACACACATGGGCACTGTATATTAAAACTCTGAAAATGTTTTTAGCATATTCATAAAAGGATCGATATTGAGTGCATTATATAACATTTTACAATAATAAACATTTTAATGCAGGGTTATAATAATAAACATTTTAAATGTTTTGTGAAGCTATTACATATCAGCATCATTCTTTCAACATTAATATATTAAGCGCTCCATCCTCTGTACTGGGGACATGGCGTTGAACAGGTAAGCATAGTGACTCTCCACATACATATATACTGCACCATAGAGGACAAGAAATCAAACGTAGTCCCTACGTACCTATTATTTTGGTTACTTTCTTGCTGCATAACACATTACCCCCAAACTTGGCGTAAGCGTTTTATCTTGTGGGTCACGGTTCTAGGGAGAGTGAACGAGCAGTTCTTTCTTGGGGTCTCATATGCAGTTATGGTCAGGTGTTGGCCTGGGCTGCAGTCATCCATGGTTTTTTCGGGCTGGACCTCCAAGATGACGCAGCCCCATGGCTGGCAGCAGGGAACTCAGCTCAGCTGTTGACTAGAGTTCCTACAGGTGGCCTCTGTAAGCAGGACTTTCTCAAAACAGACTTCGTACACGGTGCTTGGCTTTTCCCAGAGCTAACATCCATGTAGAGTCAGATGGTGTCTGCATTATCGTCTAGGGCTTTTCCGTCTTCAAAGTAAACCTTGCATCACGTCAGATCCGTTCTATCGCTTACAAGTGAATCCCTAGCATTGACCTGAATTCAAGGGAAGGGAACGGACAACCACCTTCTCAATAGGAGGAGTGCCAAAGATTTTGGAAACATTTTAAAACTGCCTTATACGCACTAATTTAAAATGTGATAAGCGCTTTGGAGGACAGGTAAAAGGTGTAGTGAATTAGGATAACAGTGAGACCTAGTTTAGACTTCTCATTTCAGTGAAGGCACTCTATTAAAAGTCCTGAATGATGAGCAGGAGTTAGAACAGAGTTGGAAAATAGTTGTCCAATAATGTGTAAATCTAAAATAGTTGTCCAATAATGTGTAAAATCTAAAACAGGAAAGGGGCGCCTGGGTGACTCAGTTGGTAAAGCAACTGACTCTTGACTTTGGCTCCGGTCATGATCTCAGGGTCATGGGATCGAACCCCGTGCTGGGCTCTGCACAGAATGTGGAACCTGCTTACGAATCTCTCTCATTCTCCCTCTGGCCCTCTCCCCTGCTTGCTTGGTACCATTTCTTACTTAAAAATTTGAGGGGCGCCTGGGTGGCGCAGTCGGTTAAGCGTCCGACTTCAGCCAGGTCACGATCTCGCGGTCCGTGAGTTCGAGCCCCGCGTCGGGCTCTGAGCTGATGGCTCGGAGCCTGGAGCCTGTTTCCGATTCTGTGTCTGCCTCTCTCTCTGCCCCTCCCCCGTTCATGCTCTGTCTCTCTCTGTCCCAAAAATAAATAAACGTTGAAAAAAAAAATTTAAAAAAAAAAATTTGGAAGAATTCACTTGTAAAACCATCCAGACCGGTGTTTCCTTTTAGAAGGCTGTTAATAACGGATTACATTTAAAAAATAAATATAGGGCTATTCAGGTTATCTGTTTCTCTTTGTGTGAGTTTTAGTAGTTTGTGTCTTTCAAGAAAATTTTCCATTTCATTGAAGTTGTCAAATTTGCAGTATAGAGTTGTTGCTATTATTCTTTCATTATTCTTTTTGTTGTCCTTGGAGTTGGCAGTGATGACTCCTGTTAGATTTCTGATGTTGGAAACGTGTGTCTTCTCTCTCTCTCTCTCTCTCTCTCTCTCTCTCACTAGTCTGGCTGGATGTTTACCAATTTTACTGATATTTCCAAATGATTAGCTTTTATTTCACTGATTCTATTTTTTCCTGCTTTCAAGTTCATTGCTTTCTGATTTAATTTTTATTATTTCTCTTCTTCTTGCTTATTAGGCTTAATGCACTCTTCTTCCTCTAGCTCCCTAGTGTGGAGGCTTCGATTGTTAATTTTATCTTTTACAATATATGCTGCTTCTGCTGCATACCACAAGTTCTGCCAAGTTCTATTTTTACTTTAATTAAGAGAAATAAGAAAATATTTTAAAATATTTTTAGTAACATCTTCTTTGATCTTCGTGTTATCTAGAAGGGTGCTTTTAAATCTCCAAAAATTTGGGAGTATTTTCCTGCTATCTTTCTGTTACTGATTTCTATTTTAATCTCATTATGGTCTGAAGACATACTTTGTATGATTTCTAGTCTCTTAAATTCCTCATTATGTTTCATTGCCCAAAATGTGGTTTACATTGGAAAATGTTCCATGAACTGGAGAAGAATATGTGTTTTCTAAAAAGGCTGATTATTTTGAGTTGATTGGTAGTGCTATTTAGTTTGGCACATCTTCTTTCCTGCCTTTTTGTCCCATCACTTATTGGAAGGAGGGTGGACTGTTTTGTTTTTGTTTTTTTTTTTTTCATTATTATTTCTCATTAACTTTTAGTTTGGGAAGTTTCTATTGGTGTATTTTCCATGTCACTAATTATTTCCTCAGTTATTTCTGATCTAGTGATGATGAGCCCATCAAAGGCATACTCCATTTCTTTCCTTTTTCTTTCTTTTTTTTTAAGTTTATTGATTTATTTTGAGAGGGAGAGCGCCAGGGAGTGAGAAAGAGCACAAGCAGGGGAGGGGCAGAGAGAGAGAATGCCAAGCAGGCTCCATGCTGTCAGTGCAGAGTCCAATGGGAGGCTTGAACCTATGAACTGTGAGATCATGACCTGAGCTGAAATTAAGGTCAGACGTTTACCCCACGGACCCACCCAGGCGCCCCAGGCCCACCCCATTTCTGTTACACTGGTTTAGATTTCTAACATTTTATTCTGATTCTATCGTGGTATCCATTTCTCTTTATGTTATACACCTTTTTTTCCCACGGTGTCTACTTTTTCCATTAAAACCATAGATGAGTCTGGCTCTGGTGCCTCCTTTGTCTCTTGAGGCTGTTTTTCTTCCTTTTGTCACACTTTGACTCTTTTCATTGCTGTCGTTAAAAGCCAGGCATGGTGTACTGAGCAAAGGAACTTGGGGTTAAGGGTGTGAGGTTGGGGTTCATCCGGCTGTGAGTTTTGTTTGTGTTTGCTGTAGGTGTAGCCTTCAGAGACTTGGGTTTCTCCTTTGTTCTTGTTTTATCTCTGTTGCCGTTGGGATTCCCCGAAGCCCTCTTCCTCAGATGACGTCTGTACTTCGCAGCTCTTTCAGCTGAGATGAACTGTGTTTGCCCTGACGTCCTGTTTGTGGATGGCAAAGTGAGGCGGAGTGGGAGCATTCCATGACCATAGGACCCAGTTCTGGTCATTGCCTCAGCTGCTGTCCATGGGCTACCAAATTCACAAGTGTTTCTAAACTCTCCTCTTTCCCCTGGAGGATAAAGCCTCTCCCTCAGAGAATATGCCTTTGTCCTGGAAAACACTCTGGGAGTGTGTGTAAATTGGCAATCTCCCCTCCCCTGCTGAAGCCCTGAAGGACTTTTCTTGACACCATCCAGTAGCTCCTGGAGGAAAAGCCCAGCAAAGTGTGGTCCCTAATGCTGGGCTCCCAGGAATTCCCCATCCTCTCCGTAGTGCACACACACCTCCAGCAACTCCTCACGTTTATGACCTGCTTCCTGCTTCCAGTTATGGCTCCTGTGGCTTCTGCTCCCAGCGGGCAGACGTCTGCTCCATCACCCGTTACAGCACAGTCGCTTGCCCTGCAACCTTATCTCTCTAACGGGTCCCAGAAAAGGCACTGATTTTAAAATCTCCCAGCTTCTTTCTGGTGGTAAGGGTAGGACTGACAACCTCTAGGCCCTTTACATGTTGGAGCTAACACTGGACGTCTCAAATGAATAATTTTTAAACAAAATGATCAGCGTGGCCTACACTATGTATATCTCCCCAGTCTTACTTAAACTGTTTGATGATTACGTGTTTTGAGAGAGAGAGAGAAAGAAAGATACAAATTATCAAAAGTTCTGTATAAATTGCCCTAACTGTGCCACCTCACCTCACACCATCTCTCTTACCTCCAGGAAGGTGGCCACTTGGATCTCCTGCTTCCTCATCCACGCCAGGCTTCCATGACTCAGGACTTTTGCAAGACCTAGTTCCTCACCTTCCTGGAATGCTACTTCTCCATCTCTCTCTCTCTCGCACACACACACACAGACACACACACAGACACACACACACAGACACACACACACACACACACACACACACACACCACGGTTGACTATATTTTCATATCATTTCCAGCCCCAAGCAAAGAGCTTGGCACAGGAACCTATTTACGGCACACACGGTTTATAGCAGCACAGGGATGTAAGATGCTCAGTGGCAAAAATCATGCCTTTTTTTCCCCCTTTTGAAATTTGAGATAGTCATCAGTACGATGCCCTAGTAAGTTTTCAAAGCATATTTGTTGAATACATTATCATATTTTCTATTGTATCTCAAATCTGTATGGATTGCCTACTCTGAGCCAAGCATTATAGTAGGGACGTCACCTTCATCAACTCATTTAGTGCTCATGCAATATAAACAGATATTAATATTAACTACAATTCACAGATAATAACACTGGGTTCAAGAGGTTGAATAAATTGTCCACGGCAACAGTGCTGGCCAAACAGCATTGGAACCTGTGTTTAATAATAATTTTTGGTACATTTTATTTAGTACTGGCCATTTTGCATTACAGTAAGTCTTGGGTATCCAATCTACCCCATTACATGTGAAAACTGTCAGGTTAGAAACTAGGCCTGATGCGTGTTTGGATCTTTACTTCCCTTCTAAGAAGCATAATTCAATAGTTTTATTCTCGGACATGTGACATAAATATTTCCAAGTTTTGTTACAGTTTATCCATTCTACCGATATTTACTGAGCCCCCACTGTGTGTTAGACACTTTATCCAGCACTAGGAAAATAGCAATCGCTAAAATGGTTATTTTACTTTCCCTAATAATTAGGGAGGGGCAAAACTAAAATTCTGATTAAATCAACTTTAGAAAATCTATCTTTATGATACAAAAATAATTTTAAAGTATAAAAATAGAATGATCCATTAAAAATGAAAACATCAATACAATTATCCAATGTGTGTTTATTTTTAGCTTTAACTTTGTTCACCTTCATGAATCTAACAGGATACTCTCAATAGAACAACTAAACTATGGGAGGAGCTGAGCTCAGTGGTGCTGGAGATTTTTGAGATATTTCTGAAATATACCAGTCAGCAATGGAATGGACAGCGAAATCCCGCGAGGCTTTGAAAGCCACAGATGTCTGAGACAGACACAAGATCTACCCTTACCACTTCAAAGGTGAGATATGAGGTGACTTTGTGTATTTGCATTTTTGTAAAACCTACAATGAGAATGTAGAGGCAAGAATAACTGTTCACTTACTAACGGTCTGAGATCCTTTATCCCAAATGCCAAGTGTCCAAGAGAAACCTAGAAAATAAAGGGTAAAGACAAAACAGGCTTATAGGCATTTGAGAAATTCTTTGATATTCCGGATGTCAAAAGACTTCACATGGAGAGCAATTTGACCTGTCAAACTTATTTCAAAATAGCACATTTGGCATAAATGTGTGTGAAACAAGAAACCACTTCTCCCCAAGGTATAACAGGAAGTAAGGATTTAAGTGGATCTTTTCTGGACTCCTGCAATCTATATGAAATTCTTGTGAAGATTTCAGTTGCCCAAGCTTTAACAAGCGAGGTGCGGCAGGAAACTAAATCCCTGTGAGATTAATAAGTGGCTGGAGGAGAGAGGCAGGCAGGGGCATCAGCGATCATAGCCTGAAGGACAACCAGTCACCAAATGAGGTAAATGGAGAATTAAACGCACATGTGGGGCCCACTCAACCACTACCTTCCAGATCTCTACAGTAAATTGAGACTGGGAAGAAACACGATGAATTAGGAAATACAACCTGTTTGCCTAATTTACTTTGTTCATTTATTACATGGAATTTCTATAGCTTTATCACGTGGTAACAACTACCATGAACAACTCATGCAGCTATTGTCATATAGCTATTATATAATTCCTGGTCACTCATATCATTTCTCTTCTGGGAATGAATCTACCATAACACTGAGAGAATCTGTCCACCTGGCCAGCTGTTCTGCCGTTCTCAACGCCGCACAGTTCCAGTCAAGCTACATGAGCATGCTCAGAACAGGTGTGCAGGAAAGCACTGGCACCTCCCTCTTACTCCTTCTGTCTACCCCCCCTTCTTGTTTCCTCCCACATTCATTTCTCCAAACTGAAGGTAATCCTGCTGGTAATCACTCTAGAGGATGCATGGGAAGTTAACATTTGGAAGACACAGTGGTTCTCTGGAGATTTCCTATCTAATTTTCAAGAGTACTTTCCACACATCAGATTAAGAGAGCATTATTCAATAAGTTACTACCTTAGGTCATCCATTAGTTCATTTACTCACTTACATAGTCGGTCATTCAACGATCATTTATTAACTACCATGTTCCAAGAACTCTACCAGGTAGAAGGACGATGTTTCTTTCACTAATTGTATGAGTAGTGATCAGTCACTCATAAAATCATTAAATATATTTACCCAACATTTCCTTTTTTTAAAAGGTTTATTTATTCTTGAGAGAGAGAAAGAGAGACAGAGTGAGAGCAGGGGAGGGACAGAGAGAGGTAGACCTAGAACCCGAAGCAAGCTCCAGGCTCCAAGCTGTCAACACAGAGCCCGATGTGGGGCTCAAACTTACAAACCTTGAGATCATGACCTGAGTCGAAGTCAGACCCTTAACCAACTGAGCCACGCAGATGCCCCATATTTACCCCAAATTTCTAATAATGTCCTTAGTATTCCCTAAAGCATTACATTAGTTTTCATCATGAAATTCATCCTAATATTTGGTAATCCTAATATTTTGGGAGATAACTCTAAGCAGAAGGGACTGATGTAACTTAATGCAGAGAAAATTATATTTGTGTTAATAAAACCAGACCTATTATTGATCATTTGCTCAATCATACTATATTCCTATGTTCTGCTTAGAATTTCCTGTATTTCTGTGAATTATTCTTCACTTTCTTTACACTAAATCTTTTCTGCATTCTGATCTCAAAGAATATGCGGTATCCAAAGCGTCCCGCAGTTTAGTGGGAAAGGAACTGAATTTCATTCAGGTATCAGGTCCTGATTCAAACCAACCCCTGTCTGTTACCTCAGCTTCCTGGCAGGTTCCACCAGGGGCAAAGTCTACGACACTCCTCAGAGCTCCTTTCAGACCCAAACCTCCCTGGTTTTAAGGACATCTAGTTAAAGAGTGTCCAGGCATTGAACATTCAGTTACTGTCCCCTGTCATTATGAATTCACAAGGAGTTTGGCAAAGTTAATATTGAGTAATCTTCCATGTTAGTCTCCGAAATAAAAGCAATTATAGTGGCAAATGTGTAATAATTGGAGCTTTTAAGGTTCACTTGCAGCTTACAGAAACAGTCATCCTTTTCTTTAATCCGCAAACTTAGCTAACAGGCTCCAACGCCATACGCAAATGCAAAGAAAATGAAACCCATTTCAATTAATACTTCGATAAGTACTGGATAAACACTAAACAATCCTATGCTCAAAGGCAGTGTTGGAGACTCAGAAGCTGGAGAATAAGAGGAAGATTCCGGAAAACGGGAATACTACTTCAGAAGCCCTTTACACGGTGTTTTAATCAAGTGTGCCCTCGTTTTCTGGAACCAGACCGCATGATTATGTGTGACATTTATAGAGTATGCAGAGGTTTTCAAGTACTTTTCTTCACATAATCTTTATTCGTGTTTCATGATTCAAAGTGGTGAAAAGTCGCAATAACCTACATATATTTCTCAAGGAGTTAAAATGTTTTAGGTACTGATCATGCTTCTTTCATAGAATAGTCGCAAAACTTCTGGGGAGGGGAGCAATATTATAGGTACTTCACTGACGAGGAAATAGAGATGCTGAAGACTTAATCCCTTGTTTGAAGTGATGTGATTAGCAGGCGTCCGCGCAGCCAAGAATCAAACCCACCTCTGCCATATGCGCCACAACCACATGACCTTGCCCGCAGGATGGCCGTGATTTGCATGAAATGACACAGGTCAGTGTGAGTCGTGCGTTAGCACAGAATTTGAAGCATTATTTACAGTTGAGGCAATGGAGACTTGAATACTGAGGGTCAATGTGACCATTTCTGTTGGGGTTAGGATTGGTTTCTATACCTTTCGGTTCTAAGCTCATTGTTATTTTTAGTGTACCATATCTGCCTTTATCACAGATAAAAACAAAAAAAATAAAAATGTAGACATCTCAGATCCACTTAAATAATCTTCTGCCTAACCTACTGGCTGATGCGCCTCACAAACTGAGTATCTCCATCTAGAAACTTCTCAAGTATGCCCATCTCCCTCTATTCCCTTAACCAAACCAGCGTCCGAGCCAAGTTTTGTCAGGGACTAGAGTTTCTACGTTAGGAATAAATAAATAAGTTCTTTCAGTTTCAAACGCAGCAAACAACGTATTTTAATTAAAATGTCTATCTTCCCATTCTTGCACTTAGGACACCACAGAGGGGCTAGAATATCAAGTTGGCCCATTGAGAAAGACGCCAAAACCCCTTTTGGGATGTGCACTTGGAAATCGTGGTCGCTCACCGGAGAGCTCGCGTCCGTGCTTGCTCTGACCCCGTGAGTGAGGACTGGTGGTGTCAGAAGCCCGATTTCCCATGTGAAGGTGAGTCCCACAAAACCTGTTGGTCTTATTCGCCGCTGGATCACCGATCACCAGTGCCTACCACAGGGCTTGCTCGGTGGCAATGAATGGACGGGTGAACGAGTGAATGAATGAACGCAAGTATGTTGAACTGCCGGCGTTTCCATCATCCATTTCTCCATCATAAGGAAAGCAGTAGCAACCCCCAAATGGGCCGCATTAACGTGCCACATTGAGACCTCTGTTACAGGTCCTCCGACTGCCTGTAACAAAAGATTAAGAGTGAGATGTCCAGCTGGGTCTGCACTTGATCGCACTGGCTTTTCAGCTTTGGAAGGAAATAGAGCTGCCGGTTGCAGAAAAGGGCTCTGGTAGGTTCCTGCAGCTTCAAGACGCTCTTCTCTCTGACTTCCACACTGAGGACGTAAGAAAACCTGGCTGGACCATGGGTTTTGCTAGTTACTATATTGATGAGATTTGCTGTGATTTCAGGATAGAGTAAAAGATGGTTTCCCACGGTATGCTAGCAAGTCCTATTCCTGATCAGTTTTACGTGGTCTTGGAGAAAACAGATGATTCAGGTAACCCGGAACAGAAAAACGATTCACAGAAAAGCAGAAGCATGATTTGATTTCCATCTCTTAAAAACTTTTTAATCTTTAATTGCTTTTCGAGAGACAGAGCGTGAGCAGGGGAGGGGCGGAGAGAGAGGAGACGCAGGACCCGAAGCAGGCTCCAGGCTCGGAGCTGTCAGCACAGAGCCCCACATGGGGCTCGAACTCACAAACCGCGAGATCATGACCTGAGCTGAAGTCAGACATTCAACTGGCTGAGCCACCCAGGCGCCGCTTAATTTTCATTTCATGTGAGTTTGCTTAATTTTACGATGTCTCCTATAAAAAAGATAAGTAAAATAAAGAAAAGGAGAAAAAAAGAAAATTTCTCTTGTGACTGTTTCTTCTCTTTAACTCCTAAGTGCTTCTGACCTTTTATTTTCAGATGGGATACAAAAAAGCAGCCCACCTTCCTCATACTGGACAAAGCAACATGGGCTGTTTCTAAAAGCCAAGTCCTAAATGTCTCAAAATAGAGAGAGATGTTTACGCTTTGCTCACATGAAGTCCAAAAATAGATATTGTTCCTGCTCTGCTGTAAGCCCTTCTCCTCTTCTTGAGGATTCAGAGACACGGCTTATTTTACCTTAACATGTCCCCAGTGGCCACCGCATTCATCAACACCAATCAGGAGGTCAACACCAATGTCTCTCGAGAGGAAGAGAGAGAGAGAGGGAGAACGAGAAGGAGAGTGAGCAAGAAGCATAGGACTCCAGGCTAGGGTGTGTCAAGGAGTCTGGACTTCCCTTCGGATGAGGTGACTACTGCAACTAACATCCCGTTGGTACAGGTTAGACACGCGGCCCCAAGTGACATCACAGAATCCTGGAAAATGTGGTCTTGATGGATTTCCCAGAAGAATAACAAATGATTTTGTGAAACACTTAACTATTCTCATTCAAATATATAAAGAATGCTTATTTTGTAACACGTGATTCTGATATTTTGCCCTTTCCCCAGAATTCTGCCTGCTTTCTCGTCTTCTAAACGTCCCTCCCCACTCCCTGGCTCTCTGGCTTTCTTCCTTTCCTCATTGAGACAATTAATAAATATCTTGCCACGAAAGTTCTGCTGAATCAGTGCAGCCCCACCATGCCTTCATGGGAGGGAGAGGGGTGTCAGTTTAGTTGGAAGAGAGACCCGGAGATTTTCCAGAAGTGTCAAATATTTTATTTACCCAATGACATTTGTTAGAGTGTACTTTTGTCTGAAGTGGCCTGGAGGACTTAGGGAAATAATGACAGTCTGGGAGGTAGGAGCTGCGCCCTTTTCTCTCGCGTTTCCCTGGGAGACATAGGCGTGGAAGAGGGCGTCCACCCCATGTGGCTGTGCTGGTTCCCAGTCACCGGCTAGGGAGAGGTTCTCTTCATCCTGGGATCATTGAGCCCCACTGCTCTTCATGACTGTCGGCATTTGGCACATATTTAAAAACTACAGTGCGAAATATGAAATAAATTGACCCGTCTATCGTTTTTTAAGTGCTTATCACATGCAGCAAAGCATATGCATTTTATTTGGGAGAAGATGCCAGGTTATTTCCCAAGCTTCTGAGTAAGCGTTTATTTCAGTAAGGTTTGTATAAAAGGAGAAAATTCTATCTTTATTTTTAATGTGTTCATAAAAAGATAAATAAAGTTAGCTATGATTTTGACTGCCATTCAGAGAGATGTCTGGTAAAAAAAAAGTTCATTACTAATTATGATGGTATTCTAAAAATCAGAAAAGGCATTTAATACTGGTATACCCATCACATGTCCACAAATCAAGTGTATCACCTCTCTTTGGTGAGTACTAGTGGCTTATAAGGCTACAGTGACAAATGGTTATAATTCAATATAGAAGAATAATTATTTCCCTGAGTACTACATCAAATACGAACTTCCTTCTTTGGGATACATAATTAGAAACTACTATGTCATGAATGAATGAATGGTTATTATTTCAATACACCATTTCTTTTGACACTAGGTCAAATACGGAGAAATAGGTTATTCTAAGAGCCAAATTCATCTAACGGTTTGTCCAAAGAACGTGGATGTATCAGTGGATTTGCAATGATCAGAAGAGTCTTTAAACAAAAATAAACAAATCAATCTTGACGGAGTCTTTTTTTTTAAGTTTATTTATTTTTGAGAGAGACAGAGAGAAAGAGAGCACACACCTACAGGTGGGGGAGGCACATAGATAGAGAGAGAAAGAGAGAATCCCAAGCAGGCCCTGCACTGTCAGCACAGAGTCTGATGCGGGGCTCTGTCCCATGAACCATGCGATCGTGACCTGAGCTGAAACGAAGAGTCGGAGATTTAGCCGACTGAGCCACCCGGGAGCCCCAATCTCAACTGAGTCTTAAAGAATAACTAGGACATCAGTGTGGCCTCTCTAGACAAAGGGAACTGATGGGACTTGTATACAGGAAAAGACTTATTGTGATGAATGGGCTCCTGTGACCCTGGAGGCACACAAGCCCCAAGCCCCAAGATCGGCTGTGTGTGAGCTGCAGGCCAGGAGGGCTCGTGGCCTGAGAGCCAGGAACAGCCCGGGCAGGCCAGACTGGTGTCTCCGCTCAAGTGGTCAGCAAAACAGGGCGAACCTCGAGTTCCTCTGTTTGCTCCGAGGAGTGGAGGGTGCCCACCCACATCCGGAGGACAACCTGCTTTACTGAGCCAGCCCCATCCGGAAACACTGGGGGCATGCACCCAGAAGCACCGTGTCTCCTGGGTGCCCCAGACTCACCGACACACACATTGCGTCCAGCCATCGGTCTGGCAGAGTGAACGAATGAGCGGATCCCGGACGACAGGGAAAACCTGAGTATAAAGGCAGCTCTCTGAAGGCTCCAGGTAAGTTTGGAGGATGTGTTATTGCGGATTGTTTTAGCTACAAGTGACAAACGACACACTTAGATTAATAGAAGCAAAGCAGAAAACTGTCACATAATTAAGAATTCTGAAGCACCAGGGATTCCATTACCATCGAAGATCTGCCCCAATTTCAGCCTATGGGCTCTGATTCTTTCTACATCTGGACTCAATTCTCAGAAAGGCTCTAACAGCAGAGTGGGCTTCAGTCCCAGGTCCGGCTTTCCCAGTTTGGCTCCAGTATATAATACGGAGAAAAGACCAAGGCTCCCTTCCAGAGAGCACAGGCACCCCCCCCCCCAGGATGTCTTTCCTATGCCACCAGGGGAGTGACATTCTTATCCTCAAGGACAGGAGGAGAAGTGGAGAGAATTCTAGAGGAGAACAGATCTTGGTTGGTTGGTTTCGCTGGTTTTAAAATCCTCATCATCCTTTAGCCTCCCCATGTAGTTCAGTTAGTCGTCCACCATCGCTTCTCCTTGTTCAACCCAATATACAAGCGTTTAGGTTTGGCCACTTCTCAGGGTCTTGGTTTCCTCAGGAGGGGCTCTGCCTGTCACGTGCAACTTGTAGGAAATCAATTTGTCGGCTCCTTAAAAAAAATACCGCATTGCCCCACATTTCATGGCGTGGAGCGGTAAGCATCTGCTTTGTCCAGTTCTCAGGCGTCAGGAATCCGGGAGCGCACCGGAGACAGGACTCTCGTCGGGCTGCGATCAAAGATGGAAGTCATCTCCAGGCTGAGTTACAGGGGAGGAACTCGTGGGGCTCCAGCCACAGGCCTTGTCAGGGCCTCAGTGAGAGACATCAGTGCCCCACTGGGGTGTCTGTCCATGGGACCCCTCACCCGAGTGCTTTCTCCAGAGCAGGTGAGGAGGGACAGACACAGAGGCAGAAGACTTAGCCTTTTGTAGCTGAAACCTGGAAGCCACACACCGCCCTTCTCCAGCATTCTAGCCACGATGAGGCAGAGGATGACACAGGGTGTGACAGTGTCCTTTGAGAAGTGATAGGTTTTCCAGCATCTGAGAAACTCTGAGGCACAGGTAGGCTGGGCGGGCGGGACGGCAGGGGTTTGGGTGGCCGGACCCTGCAGGACCCCCGACCCGCACAGAGAGCGCGGGCAGCGATGGCACCTGCGGTATCTGTCGGGAGAGGCTGGTGACGGACAAAGCGTGGCCAGGCTTTGTGCCAGGAATCCAGTACTTGCTCAAAGATGTCACGAGAAACACTGACGCAGTTCAGGGTGTGATACCCAGGAAGAGCCCCCGGCCGCACAGTGACGTAGATATCGCCGTTTCCGCAAAGTGGAGGACGGCCGGGCTCACAGAGAGAATGCGCTAACACACCTCGTGTGACTTGTGTCTACCCCAGTGACAAGAGGGCAGTGCACACCTGCTTTTGGCCAAGGCGGGGGGAGCACTGGGGCTGAGATAAAGAAGAGGACTGAAAACGTACTCCAGGAGAGACACAGAATGCTCCAGGGGTCCGGAGTGGAGATGGTGGGAGCTGTCAGAGCGAAGGACTCGTGCACGAACGGACGTGCCAGGTAATGACAGGAGCACATCACGGCCTATTATGTGAACGTCACAGCTTATTACGTGGACACCACAATGTATTATGTGGACATCGCGGCATATTATGTACAAGCTGACCCCGTGACAGCCAATACCATCAATGTAGGAAGACGTTAGAAAAATCCACCTGTTACCCCAGAAAGATGTCAAACTTCCCGTTTTGGGGATCGCAGGTTAAATGAAAGGAGAACAAAAGCCCAGGAGACTCAAAATGAAGGCCTACATTTAGAGTGGTCCTGGGCTTCGATGTTTAAACGATGTTTGTGGTTCAAGAATACATAAACTTAGAAATTTAAAAATGATCCGGACCGGCGATACCCCAGAGCGCGCAACAGAAGCAAGCAGACAGCTTCACTGTGGCGTGGGCCGTCTGCCCATGACTGTCCTCCAGGGGGGAAGAGGCCCCACTGCGGGCGGGTGCAGAGGGGAGCACAGGCTGACAAACCAATGGAGGTGCCCCTGCCTACCATCAGCGAGCGTGTGCCCTGCACAGACCAGTTCCCAGCACCTGCCCTCACGGGCTTCACCGACACGGGGTCGCTGCTGCCTGCACAGCGGACGCTGCCCGTGTCCTGCAAAGTCAACATCTCGGGGGGACTTCTGATACAGAGAAACTCTGGTCGCGACGCTCTTGCCCTACGACTTGGACGTGCGCCTTTATGGGTCCTGAGTCCCAGGAACACCTCGGATATAAATACGATTCTATGCTTGTAAATATGCTACCCTACCGATCCCGATCCATCGTCCTTGAAAGTAAACTTGGCAACTTTCATCTTTTTCCCTCTAAAGACATCTCTCCCAGGAGGTTCTGTGACCTTCAGGCAGGTACACTCCTAATGAGCCTGTCCCAGCACCACACACATGTGGACACGCTGACATTTCCAGGGGAGAGCAGGCTATACTCGCAGGGTTTGCCCGCCGCAGACAGTTACACCCACACCCTCTGCCTTGTGGAGCTGTTCTACGGTTCACGTGGGTACGATGCGTGAAAGCATTTTAAAGACCGTGAGCCATGAGTACCGTGAGGGATTAAATACTATTTCGTTGAGCCATTTTCGGTGCTTTCCCAAGCGAACTCCTGTCTCTCACACAAGACGTTTGGGTGCTGGAAAGGGCTGGGCGCTGCGGGCCCCACAAGCTGTTGGCCAAGGTGGAGAAAGAGAGTCGGGATTTCAAACTTCAGTTACTTAATGGTCACAGTTGCCAAGCCGCCTGAGGCTCTCCCTTCCGTGACCCATGACACACAAGGTCAAGGAAGAGCATGTGCCCTACTGCCCTCCCACAGAGCAGGAATAAGGTGAGTGCAGGTGCCGTGACGAGCCTCTATCCGGGCCAAAAGAGTACCACACGGTTCTGTATAACACACTTTGAACTGAGTCATTTGGCGCCGTCCCCGTCCCCGAAGTTCTGTCCTTAGGCACGTGTCCCAGGGTGCGTGGGCCCAGCGGGTATGAATCCCCTCGCCATGCAGTGACTTGGCGGCAGGGGACAGCATGGCGGGAGCCCCGCTTCTCCAGCGCGACCCTGCGCACGGGGGCCTTCATGAGTGGCAATCACGAATCGCTCAGAAAGGGCACCACGGAACCAGCCTTCCGATTTCCATCACTGAGGTCAGTCTGACATTTCGAGACGGTGGGCTCGTTGACGTTGTGTCTGCATACGTTTGCATGATTTTCGATGCTAAATAAGTCGCTAAGCAGACAGAAAATAAAAGCCAAGCAGAAATAAAATTTTCTGCTTGACTGAAAGGGATGATGAAGACTTACACTTTCATTATTCTAGATATTATGTATTTTATCTTATTTTAAATGTTTATTTATTTTTGAGAGGGAGAGAGAGCGAGAGCGAGACAGAGAGAGAGAGAGAGAGCAAGTGTGAATGGGGGAGGGGCAGAGAGAGAGAGGGAGACACAGAATCCAAAGCAGGCTCCAGGCTCTAGGCTGTCTGCACAGAGCCCAACACGGGGCTGGAACTCAGGAAACCGGGAGATCGTGACCTGGGTCAAAGTCGGATGATGCTTAACCAACGGAGCTACCCAGCCGCCCCTACTCTATATAGTACTTAAAGATTTGCTTTCAGTAAGACAAGGTAAAGGGGGGACCAAAATAACAACACTTATTTCAGCAGTATGAAAGCACCGGAGATTCGAGGTCATCCTGTGTTTCATTTCTAATGAATGCCCTCAGTTCAGGAAGCCCTCTCTGGGTTGTGTCTTCACAGCTGGGGCCTTAAGAGAAACGTTTGAGTGAGACCTGTCCCCTCAGCCACCCCCCACCCCACCCCGCCTCTGTCCAGCCACCTCCCTCTGGGACTCCAGGCCTCAAAGGTTTGCGGTGCTGACACGTCCCATGAACCCGGCTCTTTGCATCCCTGCCTCTGACCGTCCGGCCCCCTCCCTCCACGTGTACAGGACCCACCAGTCCGGCCAATCACCAGTGATGCAGCATTAGCTCTGTTTGGTGCTTGGGTCCACCTGGAAAACTGATCTATGAAACTGAGCTCTAATACTCAGTTGTATAAAATAAAGGACCACGCCCTTAACAAAACAGCTCCACCATATTTTAAATCGGTTTGTCGTGTTGCGCGTGCACACACACACAGACACACACACACACACAAATGCAATTAAGATCATGGGCTGAGTCTACAACCCAGCTAAGATGGTCTCAAGAGATCACCATTGACGCTTCCTAGACATTCCCCTCCCGGCCCTGCCCCCGCCCAGAGACCGGAGCCAAATCCCAAATCCACCTGCGGGGTACCCAAGCTCTACTGTGCTGCTGTTTGCTTATTTGCCTTTAATAAAGTAGCGGGTACGAAAGCTCCACGCTCACACGCTTCCCTAGGCCACTGAGGAAGAGCACACACCAAGTGGGGGACAGGGGTCCTCCCTACCGCCGAGCTGACCCGCGATGTGTGTGACAAAGCCGCTGTGCGAGTCTGCACTTAACCGACCGTTTGCCCTGAACGACTAGTTCAAATATTTGGATTCCACTTCTTTCTGCTACTAAATAGCTTGGGAAAAGCCACTCAACCCCTCCGGCAACAGACACAATATGCACAGTTAATCTGTAAATGGGAGGCTGATGTGAGTAAATTCCAAATTGTGTGCAGCTCCACAAAATAACTTTTCAAGACTTTTAAAAAGCATGTATTTTCCTTTTTAAAAAAAAAAAATTTCAGTATTTGTTTTTGAGAGAGAGAGATGGGGAGACACAGAATCTGAAGGAGGCTCCAGGCTCCGAGCTGTCATCACAGAGCCCGACGCGGGGCTCAAACCCACGAACCGTGAGATCATGACCTGAGCCGAAGTCAGCCGCTTAACCGACTGAGCCACCCAGGTGCCCCTAAAAAGCACATATTTTCAAAATGATTATTGCAACTTATATGAATTAACAGTATTTTCCTTTGACAAATACTTTGAAAGACAAAAATTATCAAATTAATCATCTTTCTCATTGAGTGTTTAGCCTAATTCTGATGGTGTAAAATCATTGGCTTTTTTTTTTCTGTTACAAAACCAAATAGAATTTATCCAATTAAAATTAAGATCTCTCAGCCTCTCTTCAGGATGGCAAAGCAGAGGACTGGTGCAGACATGCTTTCCATGGAAGACGTACAACTAGTGTCCTTGTCTGTTCAAGCTGCTCTAACAAAATACCATAAATCGGGTAGCTTACGAACCACAGAAATTTGCTTCCTTATGAAGACTGGACTTGCAAAATGAAGACACCAGCGTGGTTACATTCCGGTGAGGTCTTCTGGGCTCATAACCCTGTCCTTCTCATGCGCCCTTACGTGGAGGGGTGAGGGAGCCCTGCGGGGTCTCTTGTATAAGGACACTAATCCCATTAATGAGGGTTCCCCCTTCACAGCCTAATCACCTCCCAGAAGCCCCACCCCTGATACCTTTACATAGGGCATGGAGATTGAAAAATGTGAATTTTTAGGGGATACGAACATTCAGACGGTAGCAACTGGTGGAAAAAAAAGAAGAACGAACACACAACATTTCATGAAATGGTCTTAAAAATACACTGCAAATGGGGAAACATTTATTCAGGAAAACCTACTAGTACTGAGTAAGAGGACGAGTCTGTGGCATTCGAACCATGAACTCCCACCTCTCTCCCGCCCGCGCACCCCGGAGCCCAGGACCAGGACGATGGGGATTCACGTAGATGGGTGGAGCCCAACGCTGGACTCCCTCTCCTCCTCCCAGGGGAAGGGCACGGCACCTCCTGGGTGGGGGGGGGGACATCCACATTTCTCACTTCCCCCACCAGTGCTCCGGCTCCCTCTCAGAGCAGAGGCTCCCTTCTCCTCTGCATACAGAGGCAGGGAAACCTGAAGACCAGAGACTGCCACCCTTCCCCAGAGCCCTGCTTCCAAGGCAGCAGTGTCACCCCAAAATGGGCCACCCTCCCCAGTGCCGGCTTCAGATCAACAGCCCGGGGGAGGGACAGGCTGCAGAAGCGCCCCCCAGCTTGAAACAGAGTGTGAGAAACTTCCATCCTAAGGATACTCTCCAAAAGAATGGTTTTGGTGAGAAGGAATGAAGAGGGGACCCACAGCTTTACTAGAGATCTGGGCTAAGCCACAGGGCAGGAAGTTTTCCAGACAGAAACAGGGAAGAGGTGACCCAGGAAGTCCTTGTGGCAACAGAACAGACTTCAGACTGGGGCTTCAGAAACAACCCCTCTGCTGGAGCCAGAATGTAACTGGATCAGTTCCTGAAATGATGTCTGCTGCCGGCTCTTGTGGGAGATGGCGGAGCAGGACCTGTCAACTTAGCGGAGCTGAGAGGCTGGGGTGGTCAGGAAGGAGACACAGAGCTCTGCTAAAGCCAGCGCTCTCCCCCGGTGACGGTGCGCACGCCGCCGTGCCCTCTAGGAACAACACAGCCTTCGCGGTGCTCAGAAGCTAGGCTTCACCGAAATGGTCCAGCCAGCCACCGATACGCACGTGAACGACCATAATGAGTCCCAGGGGAGGGTAGGAAAGTATATGCAGAGTTGCTACATTATCAAAAACATCCAAATTTCAACACGAAAACAGAAAAACTAGGAGGTACACAGAGACAGGAAAATGTGACCCATACACAGAAACAAAACACAATTAACCAGGCCACAGAAACTGTCTTTGAAGGGACCAGATTTCAGATTTTAAAAAACTTCAAAGCAGCTAGTATAAATATGTTGAAAGGATTATAGGACATCATCCTAAAGGAAGTAAAGGAAGGTATGATTACATACGTCTTCAAACGTACAATACCAAGAAGCACAGAGAAATCATATTTTAAAAAAGGACCAAATAAAAATGACGGAACTGAAAAGTACAAGAACATTTATGAAAAATTCAGTGGAGGGGCTCAGTAGTGGACTTGACTTGAAGAAGAAAGGATTAGGCAAGGAAAAAATATGGGAGAGTAAACAACACGTTTCTAAATAGCCAAAGGCGAAATCACCAGAAAATTAGGAAACACCTTCAAGTGAACGAATATGAAGACAAAATATACCAAAACCTCTTGGATCTAGCTAAAGCAGGGCTTACAGGGGATTTTTAGTTGCCTATGCATGAATTTTTTGACAGGAGGATATCAAATCAGTAACCCACCCTCCCACCACAAGACACAAGACACTAAATTAGGAAGAGCAAACAGAACCTGAACCAAGCAGAAGAAATGGAATAAAGAGAGATGCGTGTGCAAATTAACAAAACAGAGAATACACAGTGGAAAACTTGGTACTCTTAAAAGATCAACAAAATGAAGAGGAACAAGAAGAAGGCATGGATGTCCATGCCTCCACTCCCGCCATATGGAGGCTCCAGCCAGGAAGGGACAAAATAGAGGCAAGCAGCCTGGACAGGGAAGTCGGGAAGGTCACCTCCATTTGCACGTGATATGACCTTGTATACAGAAAGCCCCAAGGAATCCAGTAAAAAATTAGATCTGACAAATATGTTCAGCAAGATACAAAATCACAAATTCATTGTTATATACCTGCAATGAACTATCTGAAATGATATTAAGAACGCAGTTCCATGTAGAGAAGCATAAAAAAGAATGAAAACCTAAGGGATAAATTGAACCAAAGAAGTGCAAACCTTATACTCTAAAAACTACAAAGGTTGTTGGAAGATTTAAAGTGTGAAGAAGTGGAAACACGGCACGTGTTCGCGGATCCGGAGACTTCAGTCAACAAGATGTCAGTACACTCTGCAGTGAGCTGAATGGTGGCCCCCAGAGACAAGTGTTCAAGTCCCACTCTCTGGAATCTGTGAAAGTGCCTTATTTGTAAAAAGAGCTCTTCCAGAT
Source organism: Lynx rufus (assembly GCF_022079265.1). Classification (NCBI taxonomy): domain Eukaryota; kingdom Metazoa; phylum Chordata; class Mammalia; order Carnivora; family Felidae; genus Lynx; species Lynx rufus. The sequence goes on along the minus strand of NW_025814840.1, from coordinate 1,988,972 downwards.
GTAATTAAGTTAAAGACCTGGGGATGAGATGACAGCAGCAGATGTGGGGGGGGGACCTAAGTGTTGACAAGTGTCCTGACATGAGAACCGTGGAAGAGGGCTCCATGGGAGGGAGGGGACACTGAGGATGGAGGACGGATGGGGAGGGGCGGTGAGCAGCCACCAGCAAGGAAAGTGTCTGCCACCAGACGCGGGAAGGACAAGGGATGGGGAACCCCTGGGCCTCAGGAAAGCAGCCCTACACACACATGGGCTTTGACTTCTGACCCCCAGAGCCGTAAGAGAATACATTTCTTTTTTTTTTCTTCAATATATGAAATTTATTGTCAAATTGGTTTCCATACAACACCCAGTGCTCATCCCAAAAGGTGCCCTCCTCAATACCCATCACCCACCCTCCCCTCCCTCCCACCCTCCATCAACCCTCAGTTTGTTCTCAGTTTTTAAGAGTCTCTTATGCTTTGGCAAGAGAACACATTTCTATCATGTGAAGTCATCAAGTTTGAGGCACTTTTTGTGGAAACTCACGTAAACAAATACAGATCTTCATACCTGGAATCTGGTGCTGCAGTAAAAATAATTCAAAACATGGAAGTGGCTTTTGGATTTGGGTAACGGGTGGAGGCTGGGAGAATCTGAGACGCCACATAAACCAGGCCTGGAGACTTGCGAGGGCCCCGAGTGTAGTCAGGAGCATGACAGAGAAGACTTCGGTCGTCTTGGAGAACACACGAATTGTCACGGACAGCATGTTGGCAGAGATAAAGGTTGAAGTCGCTTATGGTGAGGCCTCAGAAGGAAGTGAAGACCACGCTAACAGAAATGGGGGGCAGGTGAGTCTATAGTGGAGGAAACTCGGTGAGGCCGTGCCCCCACAGTTATGAGGAATGCAGAATGTGTAGATAATGAACTTGCATATTTAGTTGAGGAGTCCCAAGAAAAGCAGTGAAGGTGCAGGTGTCTCCTGGCTGCTTGAAATAACACAAGAGAGCAAGGAGATGAACCAAATGAGGAATCGTTAAGAAAAAGGAACAAGAACTCGGTAATCTGGAATGTTCTTGTTCCATCCAGATTGCAAAGGACACTAAAATTAGAAAACTCACTCTGGAGAGTGGGCCAACAGCTTAGCCAGACACTTGGCTATAGCCACGAGTAGTGTATTTCCTCCATCTTGACTGGGGTATAATTGACAAATAAAAATCCTATATATTTATGGTGTACAACATGATATTTTGATATACATACACACTGTGAAGTTGTTACAAGAATCAGGCTAATGAACACATCCATCATTTCACATAGTTGTGTGTGTGTGTGTGTGTGTGTGTGTGTGTGTGTGTGTGTGTAGTGAGAACGTTAATGATTTACTATCTCAGCAAATGTAGAGCACTCAGTACAGCATTATTAACTATAGTCACCACGTGGCACATTAGATCTCCAGAGATTATTCATCCTGCATAACTGAAACGTTACACGGTGATACCAACATCTTCCTATTTCCTCCACCTGCCGACCCCTAGCGACCAACATTCTACTCTCTGTTTCTATGACTTCAACTCGTTTAGATTCTCTGTATAGTGAGATGATGAAATATTTGTTTTTTTCTGTGCCTGACTCATTATTTTACATGGAATAATGTCATCCACATTCACGTATGCTGAAGAAATGACAGGACTTCCTTCCTTTTTTAAGGCTAAATAATATCCATCCACAGACACTCAGGGGGATTCTTACCCTGGATACTGTGAATGATATTGCAACAAACATAGGGGTACCGCCACCCCTTCAAGATATTGGTTCCATTTCTTCTGGAGGTACACCCAGAAGTAAATCTATGCGTAAGTGAGGTTTGCTGGATCACATGGTAGTATAGGCAATGAATGCAAGAACACACAGTGGGGTTGCATCAGATACGGCAAAGGAAATAATCAACAGAATGAAGAGACAACCCGTGTAATGGGATAGAATACTTGCAAACACATCTCATAAGGAGGAAATATCCAAAGTATGCCAGGAACTCAAAAAGCTCAGCAGTAAGAAAACAACCTGATTTAAAAACAAGGAAAGGACCTGAATAGATATTTCTCAGAAGAAGCATATGAAGTTAACCAGTACAGGAAAAAATGTTCGACATCACGATTCATCAGAGACATGCAAACCAAAGCCACAATGAGATATCTCACACGTTGAAATGGCTGTTATGAAAAAGACAGCAAATACTGTTGGTGATGTGGAGAAAGGAAACGGTTGTACATGGTTGCTAGGAATGTGAACTGGCACAGCCATTAGGCAGAATAGTACTAATGGAAGTTCCTAAAAAAGTTAACAATAGAAGTAACATATGATCCAGGTTAGGATATTGTGAGGAAATATCCGTGGAAGACCGTCTCGTCTCATGGTGTGTCCCCATGACCTAAACAGGAGACTCAAAGTATTTGGAAATGCTGTGTCAGCTAAGACACCACCATCTTGGACTAAGGGAGTGGAGACTAAGGGTTGAGATGAGGAATGCATTTGGACTTGCCACACCTGATAGGTAGAAAACGGACTGACAGAACTTTTGCTGGCAAACCTGGGCTACCCTTGCAGAAAGGGAAGGATGGCTCCATATGGGTAGAGCTATGGGTGGCACCGAAGCGGGTAGGGTGCCCGTGGCCAGTGCAGAAGTTGGAATTCAAAATGGTGCTCCCACTCTGGAAAATGGCTTGGTAGCTCTTCACAATTTCAAACACAGTGTTACTATTTGACCCAGATATCCCACTACTAGGGACATGTCCATGAGAAATGAAAGCATGTATCCACACACAAAAGCATGTATATGAATGTTCTTTACAGTATTATTCGTGATAGTTAAAGTGGAAGCAACCCAAATGTCCATCAACAGATGGATGGATAAATAAAATGTGACATATTCATAGAACAGAGTATTAGTTAACCACATCACAACATGGATGAGCCTTAAAACACGCTAAATGAAATAAATGAGACACTAAAGACCACCTATTGTATGATTCTATTTATATAAAAGACAGATCTGTGGACACAGAAGTGATTGGCCAGGGCTGCGAATGATAAGGTGATCGGGGCTGGGGGTTATAGCTAAAAGGCACAGAGTTTACTCTGGGGATGACAGAGACATTTTAAGGTTGACTGCAGTGAAAGTTTCACAATTCCATGAATATACTAGGAATCACTGAATTGTACACTTTTAATGAGCAAAGTATACAGTATGTAATAAGCACCCAAGAAAACTAGTATAAAAAATTACATTTCTAGCAAAAATACTACTCCACAAGTCAAGGCATTTTGATATGACATTTTGTATACCGTTTGGAGTTTCATTTAATTTATGTAATTCCATCTTAGCTTTTATCTGAAAAAAACAGTCCTAGCATCAAGTTGCATTGTTTTAAGAAAAGTATAATTTGTTAGTAAACTTTAAAAGTTTAAGTGTTGGGCCCTGTATTCACTGAATATTTGATTTAAAACCTTCAGCCAACTTTTTGAACATGGAAATATAATTAGAAATATAATAGAAATATAACTGGGAAATTGAAGAAGACACAAAGAAATGGGTAAACATTCCATGCTCCTGGATTAAAAGAACAAATATTGTTAAAATGTCAATACTACCCAAAGCAATCTACACATCCAATACAATCCCAATCAAAATCGCACTGGCATTCTTCTCCAAGCTAGAACAAACAATCCTAAAATTTGTATGGAACCACAAAAGACCCTGAATAGCCAAAGTTATGTTGAAAAAGAAAACCAAAGCAGGAGGCATCACAATCCCGGATTTTAGCCTGTACAAGGCTCTAATCATAAATACAGTATGGTACTGGCACACAAACAGACACATAGACCAATGGAATAGAACACAGAACCCAGAATTGGACCCACAAATGTATGGCCAACTCATCTTTGACAAAGCAGGAAAGAGTACCCAATGGAAAAAAGATAGTCTCTTTAGCAAATGATGCTGGGAGAACTAGACAACAATATGCAGAAGAATGAAACTAGACCACTTTCTTACACCATTCACAAAAATAAACTCAAAATGGATGAAAGACCTAAATGTGAGACAGGAAACCATCAAAACCCTGGAGGAGAAAACAGGCAACAACCTCTTTGACCTCAATCTCAGAAATTTCTTGCTTGACCCATCTCCAAAAAAAGGAAAATAAAAGCAAAAATGAACTATTGGGACCTCATCAAGATAAAAAAGCTTCTCCATTGCAAAGGAAACAATCAATAAAACTAAAATGCAACTGACAGAATGGGAACAGATATTTTCAAATGACATGTCTGATGAAGGGTGAGCATCCAAAATCCATAAAGAACTTACCAAACTCAACACCTGAAAACAATCCAGTGAAGAAATGGGCAGAAGACATGAATAGACACTTCTCCAAAGAAGATATCCAGATGTCCAACCGACACATGAAAAGATGCTCAACATCACTCACCATCATGGAAGTACAAATCAAAACCACATTGAAATACCACCTCACACCGGTCAGAGTGGCTAAAATGAACAAATCAGAAGACTATAGATGCTGGAGAGGATGTGGAGAAATGGGAACCCTCTTGCACTGTTGGTGGGAATGCAAACTGGTGCAGCCGCTCTGGAAAACAGTGTGGAGGTTCCACAAAATATTAAAAATAGAACTACCCTATGACCCAGCAATAGCACTATTAGGAATTTATCCAAAGGATACAGGAGTGCTAATTCATAGGGGCACACGTACCCCAATGTTTATAGCAGCACTTTCAACAATAGCCAAATCTTGGAAAGAGCCCAAATGTCCACCAACAGATGAATGGATAAAGAAGATGTGGTTTAAATATACAATGGAATACTACTTGACAACGAGAAAGAAAGATATCCTGCCATTAGCAACAACGTAGATGGAACTGGAGAGTATTATGCTAAGTGAAATAAGTTAGAGAAGGGCAGATATCATGTTTTCACTCATATGTGGATCTTGAGAAACTTAACAGAAGAACATGGGGGAAGGGAAGGAGAAAAAATCGTTATAAACAGAAAGGGAGGGAGGCAAACCATAAGAGACTGTTAAATACAGAGAACAACCTGAGGGTTGATGGGGGCCAGGGGAGAGGGGGAAATGGGTGATGGGCATTGAGGAGGGCACTTGTTGGGATGAGCACTGGGTGTTGTATGTAAGCGACTATTCACGGGAATCTACCCCCAAAACCAAGAGCACACTGTATACACTGTATGTTAGTTAACTTGACAATAAATTACATATACTTTAAAAAAAGAAACATAATTAGAAATACAATATTTGTTTACAAAAAAAGTTGACCATCATCATGCGCAGTTATGTTGAATTTGCAAAGCAGCTCTTCAGAGGTCAAAAGGATGGTGAGGTGAGGTGAGGTGAGGTGAGGTGGGCGGGCAAGGACGACCAGCGGAGCTGGCATTTGCACGCCTCCACAATCCTTGTGCCGCACTACTGCAGGGTTATTATCAGACGGTGTAGTACAATGAACCTCTGTGTATTGAAGACGTTTGTAACTCACACTGTAACTTCTATTTGGTTTACATCATAGCTTGATATCATTCTGTGCCTCCACGGTGAATTCCAAGCACATTTGCGATCCTACATGCCTTAATGCCCTATGAACATTTTTAACCACACCGTTGCATTCTACCCCGAACTGAATTTGTCACAAAACTATTTACCCCCATATACTGAACTTGTAAATGAGCTTACAAGAGCGCATAAACTGAACTTGTAAATAAGCTTACAAGAGCACCCATAATTATGCCCGGTGTTTTACCTTTCTTGGAATCCACTTCTAAACGCCACTTTGGTTTGTATTACACAATAGAACCTTGACTGAAGGCAACATATTCAAAACACCTATTGACACTGGTATAAACCCAGCATAATTTAAATTGTTAGGCAGTTCTTCCAATGGTGCTAGCACATTGAAAGCTATCATTCCACTTGTATTTGTGCACAAGAACTGTCTTTTTTTTAATGAAGTCAGGCTTCTCAGAATGATGGGTAAACCTAAATTTTGCAGCTGAATCTGCTTCTATTGTTCTCAAGTGTCATCTTCTAAGTTATTATTGACTTTTGGAGTGGATGTAAATGCTTCGTCCACAGGGTTATGTCTTCTTATTTTCCTGTTTTCTGTGATACCACTATTATCACGCTAGTCCCAGGGGAGGTATTTAATGTCAATAAATAGTGTGTGAAAATTTTATTTTTTGAAAGTTCTATTTTAATCTCTGCCCCTTTAGTATTTAAGATGTAAATACTGTACTTTAATGAGACCTAAAAATCTCATTTTAAACTTTATTTCTAAAGGAGTTGGTTGCAGAATATGTCTTCCTTAAAACTAAACTAGCAGGAATGCTCGCAGTACTTTCTAGAAGCTCCACAGCACCAGTGTCCAGCAATGCTCTCAGCATGTTTCACGTTCACCTAACGTACCACTTCCCAGTTCCCCTTTACCCAACCTCCCTGTGGCCCAGGAAGGTAGGACGCGTTGGACCAGGGCATGCGGTTCATCCCGGCTTGTCCTTCTGAGCTCGCCCTGCGCGATGATGACCGCAAGAAAGGAGGTGGTGAGGCCGCATGTGGCAGCTGAGGGGCAGGGAGCCGAGCTCTTAGCCGTCTTTCCGATTTTAGCACACCGCAGGACCACCGTCTTCTCGGTGAATGTTTGATGAGACCCAGTTAGGGGCAGGAGCACAAACTGGTTGCAGGTTATTTTCATGCATTTTAAGCAATAATACGTTGTCAACAAATAGGACCTCGGGAGATGCTGATGCCGAGCTGAAGGAGGGCAGGGCACAGGCCGACGTGATCCCCTAGCACGCAGGGCAGGGGGGCAGCTGGCCTGCAGAGGTGTGTCTGGGGTGGGGGGTGTCTGCGTCCAGAAGGCTCACCTGCAGACGGCTCTTCCCCAGTCTGCCCAGTAACTGGTGACACAGCTCGTCTGTTCTTCCCCAGTCTGACCAGCGACTGATGACGAGGCTAGTCTGGTACCCAGTCGACTAACTTGTTAAGTTCTTACACTTTATCCTGCACGGCAAAGGAGACTTTGAGGACCTTTATGAGGAAATCCAACCAGATTTACATGTCAGAAAGCTGACTGCCTGTAGAAATGTCCTCAGAGGGCCCCTGGTCCTCCTTAAAACCCCAAGGGAAGAAAAGGTAAATTCTCCTTTTGGTTTCTCCTCCCACAGCAGGCCCCCAAGGCGGCGGTGCTCCTGCCGGTAGGGTACGTCCCAAACCCACAGGTTCAGCACTCCTTCCAAGTCAATGTCACAGGCACGAAAAACCCTTTCAACTGTCCTTGTGTTTCTCATTCTGCTCCACGCACTCAAATTCGTGCAAAACAACATCCTCTGTGAATAGAATTCTGGTTACTCCGTATGACCAGGGGAATGTACCCCAGGGGGACAAACCCAGATGTTCTGAGTGGAAACTTCCAGTAAAGAAAGGTCATACAACTTTGAGCAAATGTTTTTCATTACTTCGAATATAAGTATTATCCAAATGCAGGGGAAATGGGTTTCATATGTACAAATATTAAATTTTAAAGGTCCAGCTATGAGGGGTTAATTTCTGTACTGGATGAAATATTTCCTTTTGAACGTGTATTTCAGTGAACTGTGTATTCACTATTTCTCATCATCATAGGCCATGTAGGGCTATGTGCCGAAGTCTCCTCTGTGGCTCAGTGCTGTCTGGCTCTCTGATGCTTCTCTAGAACCCACTGGAATGCACATTTCTTAACTCTTGCCCTCAAGAATCTGATTCAGTGATTTGGTCTTACAATACCAATGCAAGTATTACACAGACAAATACACCGTCAAATACTGACAGGTTAGAAATGCCTCACATCCCAGCCCCTGTGTCCCATTCTCCCTGTTCTGTCCAAACACACGTTCACCTTTATTTGCACCTGCAACCCACGGGAGCCTGCCGGGCGGGGGTGTTCCTACCTGTGGTGTCCAATCCTGCCCGCCCCTGTACCGGGTACAATGGCAAGAACCTTGTGCAGATCCCCATCCTTCTGGCCTCCTACAAACCCACCCGGTGCTCTGCACTTGGCCTGCCTCTGCCTTTGTCTCAGGCTCACTCATCTTTACTAAAACACAGGTGCGGGTTCCAGGCAAGTCTGCCTCATGCACCCCTCCTTCTCATCCACCCCTCACAACACACATGTAGTCCACCGTTCAAAATGAAAACTGAAGCTCTCCTTCCCATCCTCAAAGACACCCACGTATTAATCCCTGGAATTCGTGAATGTGTCACCTTATATGGCAAAAAGAAATCAGGACTGCAGTGGAATCAGGGTTGCTAGTGAACTAATTTTAAGATAAGAGGATTACCCTGAGCTGGCTTGTTGGTTCAATCTAAATTTATGAGTCCTCAAGAGTGAAGAAGAAAAGACAGAAGGGTGAGCCAGAGAGAAGGGACTCGCCACCTTGGCCGGGGAATGTCACCTCTGTAGCTGGGGAGGGCTCCCAGCCAGAGAGGAAACGGGGACTCACTCTCACAACCAGGAGAGCCGAACTCTGCCAATAATCCCAAAGAGAGAGGAGATGCACTCTTCCCCAGAGCCTCTAGGAAGGAGGACACCTGCCCTAATCGTGACTTTTAGCCCCATGAGAACCATGCGGGACTTCCCACCCACAGGACTACGGGAAAACGCTGGGCGTGTTTTAGGACCCCAAGTCGGTGGAAAACGTCACAGCAGCAATAGAAAACTAATACACGCATGCAAACTTTCGCCCACGACGGTCTTTGCCTGGAATCTGCTCTCCCTCATCCTCCCTCACCTGACCCCTTTTAGTCAGATTTCGACTCCAAAAGTTCCACTCAGCTCCCACTTCTTGCTGAAAATTCCTCTCCTGGTTGGAGGAAATCCCTCCTGTGTCTGAATGATTTGGACAACACTGTCCATTTATATTTCTGCATAGAAGTAAATACCCTAGATTTACTTTCTGAAGTACACTGTAAACTCCTGGAGAGCCAGACCTGTCAGAGGTCCTCTGAATGTTTCCTTTCCAGCAGCGGTTTTCAGTCTTACTTACTCTTTTTGGAACCCCCGGGACTCTCTTTTCAAAGAGAACCAGCTAAAAGAAGAATGTTCTAGAAAGAGGCGTTATGTAGAGGAAGACCCGGCCAGCTCACCCCAGAAGTCTTCACCATGTGAGTCACTGTGAGGGAGATGCGTCTCTAGACCCACACTCACCCCTACTCCACCCCCATGTCCCCTTTTCCTAAGCCCCACTGAGCCAGTGCTGTGCAATCCTGCTGGTTTATCTCCCCCTCTGTGCTGGGGTCTGTGTGAATCTTGACTCAAGACACAAATCCACACCTTTTCCCCTCCCCCATGAGAACATCCTCGGAGTTCTTTGTATCCAGCTTTTCTAAATGGGATTCTTCAAGACTCCAATTGATAGGTCAGGCCCTTTGCCCCTGTCCAGGGTCCTGCCTCCAGTTGCTTTCGGTAACTTTCTTGTCTCCTCCAGACCTGTTCAAACTCAGGGCTAAACATGTCACTTCCTACTACTGTGCCCGCCCTATGTGATGACCATGCTGACCCCCACGGGCAGTTCTAGACACACCTGTGCTAAGTCTCATGGCAGCACTGTCCCTTCTGAGGCCACATACGTGCCGGGACTGTGACCTAGACTCCTCGCGGTTCATGACATGACTCAGATCTCATACGACGACTTCATCTACCACACATACTATCCCAGTAGGAATCCGTCAGATTCCGTGGGCCACTGGACAAGGCCGCTCACCTCATAGCCTCAACATTCCGCAGTGGCTTCACTTTCTCTGGTCCCTATGCCAAACTGACACTCCTCTATGTGTGCCAGTGGCATGACCATTCCCAAATGTGACATACGTTTATAACCTAAAAGGTGGTGCCTCGGGCTTTGTCTGTGCTCAGCAGACTGGATACACGGAATACAGTCAACTGTCCATTCTTTGGAAGGGATGTCCTTACACAGTTCAGACCACAGGGCCCACAAAACCTTCGGTAATGAGGCTTGCCCTGAATATCTGTAGGGTGTCACCCAGATTCTGGCACATGTGTCTCATCAGGGATCCTTTTCACTGGATTTTCCAATGAACATTAATCGATTCTCATCATCCCACCTGATGGGGATTAAAAGCAACATATGATCTAGATACTTTAACACAACGTCCAGAAGCTGTGTTGAGTCTTTGCACCATTAACAGCGCACCCAGCAGATTTCTGTGACTCCCGGCGAGGGTCACTATGGTTCACTGCCACGTGCTGGTGTCCATCTGTAGTTTGGGGAGACAGAGGCTGAGTGAAGCGGAGATACGTACGTGCCCTCATGTGGCCCCCCCCCGGTCTTCATGTGTGACAAGAACCCCTCTCACCCCATCTGGGGTGACGTGTGAATCCTGCTTCCCCGCCTTGGCCACAGAGGGGACTGCTCAGTGGCTTCCGCGTGGTTGTTCCTTGTAGTGTCCCTGTTCGTACATCAGCACGAGGATTCTGCCAGCTGCTAATTACACTGCTGCTGATTTTGCACTCGGGGACCAGGGAGAGGACAGGGCATGGATTCGTCTCTGTGCCGGCCCACTCTCGCGGAGCTGTGACGGCACGGGCGTCAGAACCCACACGCGATGGGCCCTGTAGAAGCCCAGTATCCCCTTTCCTCCAGCGAGCGGTACTCTGGTAAGCGGTCGAAGCCTCTTCTATAACGGGAGGAGCAGACATGCTGTATATATCCTCGCTGCCTCATCGCTGGGGCTTTCCTTCCGCAGATACGCTCTGTCTCAGATCCGGCTCAAGTCTGGAAAGGTGGTACGTTTTGATCTTCTAGAATGATGGCTGTCATGGGCCTACTGTTCACCTGCTCTTAAGGACTTTCACATATTTCTAAGTTGGGCAATGCCCTCCTTCGCCTTCATCTGTTTCACCCACAGGGCGTTCCAGGGTTATCAGACGACACCCCACACCTTGTGGGTTCAATCTTCTGGCCTTGCTGCTCATTAAAGTCATTATGTCACTTTACCTCTGTGAACTGAGTATAGATAACACCTTATGCTGTTCTGGAACGCTGCCGTGGCCTCTGACAACAGGGGCGTCCCTGAGAGAGGCCAGATCCACAGGGGAGATGGCCGCCATCCATACAACGTTGCCCCCCACTTAGCACACCGTTTACTGCTTTGGTGAAGAGTGTGTGCCCTTTGACCCTTCTTGGAGAACTGTGTAAGGGGGTGTGTTCCCAGGTATATTAATAACATGTTCATCATTCTGAGCTTTCTGGCAATCTCTCTAACACCCCAATGAAGTAGTTCTAGCATTTCCACCCAGTTTAGGGTGATGGTGATTTTATCCAAGCTCCAAGGAGCCACCTCAGCAGGGGACTGGGCCCAGCTCCCGTGTCCCACGAGAAGGACATCCAGCCTGAAGGCACAGACAAGAAGCCCCCCGAGGTCCTCCTAGTCTCACATCACTTAACCCCGATTCCAGCATCCTCAAGATCAAAGTCCAAGCGCATTCTCGAGCCTTGTGACTCGTTTGATAGAAAACAGCTACGTCTTCCTGTCTCAAGTCTGTTACGGTAGCTTCTGATGGTGACACGCTGACATTTGAGCCTAGCAGTGACGAGGGGTGGGAGCAAGCTGCCAGAGACCAAAGGTCACTTAACTCTGCTTTTATCCTAGTTTTGGAGTTAACAGTCGGCTAACTCGAGCTGACACTTCACAGACAGGAACCCACAAACATATCCCAGTCCCTTGAATGAGCGCTGCCTCCACGTCCCTGCAGTTACAGGGACACTCGGTCACCCAATGCACCCTTGTCCACCTGGGTCACAGGTCAGCATAATTCAAATGTCGTGCCACACCTGGAAGGGTCAGTGCCTTTCCCCAAGCCACCGACAGCGGGATCAATGCCAGGGCTCCATTGGGACTGTCTGGAGGCACCTGTGTCATTCGGGCTCCCTCAGCACACGGACCCTGACACAAGAATTAGAGCGCAGCTAGTGTGTTTTGTAACTGAGCCCGGGGGGAGGAGCCCGGAGAGCGACTTCTGAGCGTGTGTACAACTTGACCCCGTGGGGAAAGCCCAGAAGCCGGTGCACCCGAGTCCCTCCGTCGTCCTGTGGGTGGCAGAGCTGTGGAGCTCACACAGCAGTCACAGGGGCCCAGGCTGTGCGCTGGGGGCTTAGATCCCTGGCAGCTCCCTGTTGCTTCTGGCCTGAAGCATAAGGAGTAGGTGACCCTGGTGCCCATGGAGCCTCAGGCTGAGAAATACCAGTGCAGCTCCAGAGCTGTGGGCCTGTGGCCGGGCTGGGGTCAGGGGTTGGGGGGTCAGGGGTGGGGCAGCGGCACGTGCAGCACTAGCCTGCTCCCTGGTCCACCCTCAGAGATGGGGTTTCCCGACCCTCTTCCTCCCTATCCACAGAGATAAGAGTCTGCCTCTAAAATGTATTTCTGAAGACTTTGTTGTGGACAGTGGGTGAATAACACATAACATTGAAAAGATACAGAAGATAAACACAAACTGAAAAAGGCCTTTCATGAGCCTTCTGCTAAATCTAAACTCTCTGGTAAGCCTGACTCACATCTCCTGGCTTCCCACCACACCAGGGGCAGATTCCCACGGTGTTCCTCAGATTTTGCTCTGGAAAACTGTGGCTGGGCCTCCGGCCAGAGTTGGCGGGCTTTCGGTTCTGCTGGTTCCCACTTCTTAGAAGACGTCCCTGCAGGTGCAGCTCTAATATTTTCTCTGGGGCCCTGATTTATGATGCTTTACTGCCAGTTACTCACTTCCTCTACGCTGGGACCCTGCTGCCCACACCCGGGGTCCAAATCTGGCAGGGCCAGAGCAAGTCAGTTCTGGGGGATGTGTCCCAAGACATTCACAGTTGAAAGGAAGCTGTACTGTCCTATTTCTTTGGTAATATGGTAAAACCTTGGATTGCGAGCAACTGTCCGCAAGTATCCCACGAGACGAGCAAACCTTTCTAACAAATTTTAACTTGATAAACGAGCGATGTCTTGCAATACGAGTAGCACATGAGAGGTTGCATGATCACACTGAGCCAATGGGTCTTCTGTCTGTCTGTCTCCCTTCTGTCTCTCTCTTTTTGGCTGCGGGATCGGGGGTGATCTTCTCCCATTCTCAGATGCTCAGTCTCAGGCTGTGGTGTTTGGCAGAAATCAGTGATTTTTCAGGACGTTGGAAGGTGCCCACAACTGGCACTGGTGTATTTTCTGTCCCTTCAAAGCACCTGTGGACGGTCCTTTGCTTTTCCAGACAAGAGTAAGGTTAGGAAAGCTTTGCTTCATTCTCGGTCGGGCTGCCTGCAGATAGAGACCCGTTCCTCTGCTGTGCTATTGCCGGTTACATGAAATACAGTACATGACAAGAGTTTATTAACTGCACTGTAGTCAGCACCCATGCGAGCATATACAATGGCCCCTATGCAGAAAAAGATTCCATTGAGCCAACAGACAGCAGTGGTTCTGTTAGTGATAGTGAAAGTTGTCCTACACAGTAACCCTCCTCTCTCCTGTCTCCCCCACACCAGCCACAAAGGTTTTCAAAGGGAAATACAGGTTAACTTGTTTGTTTTTCTTTACATTTTGTATTTTCTTTATTATTTTGTATTATATTATAGTATTGTAATCATTTTTATATTAATATTTTTGGGTTGTGGAATCATCATCTGGGGTTCCATTATTTCTTGCGGGGAGATTCACTTTGATATACATGTACTTTGTTGTTTTTGTTTAATGTTTATTTATTTTTGAGAGAGAGAGAGAGGGAGAGAGAGAGACAGAATCCGAAGCAGGCTCCAGGCTCCAAGCTGTCAGCACAGACTCCGACGTGAGGCTTGAACCCACAAATCACGAGATCATGACCTGAGCCAAAGTTGGACGCTTAACTGACTGAGCCACCCAGGCTCCCCACTATAAAAGTTCTTCGGATTACAATCATGTTTCCAGAGTGAATCATGCTCACAAACCAAGGTTTTACTGTATTTAAAATAATTAGAAGTGATGTGCCACGTCCCCAGGAATCCCTCCCCTGCAACAATGGTCAAACCTGCAGCTTCGTCTAGGTATACACAAAATTAAGTATTTCAAAAGCTATGACTTTCCTCTACTCCAAGGACTTTTCCCTCACGTTAACCCATATTCCTATTAACCTACTTTACCTTCAGTGTCTCCTGATAATCATTCAAAATTGAATGAAGCGTCTCCTGAAAGCCATTCAAAGTTGAACGAATTACTAGAATTTTATCACTTCAGGTATTCCACCTGAAATGAAATTAGGGGTGCCTGGGTGGCTCAGTCGATTAAGCGTCCGACTTCGGCTCAGGTCATGACCTTGGGGTCCGTGAGTTCGAGCCCCGCGTCGGGCTCTGTGCTGACAGCTCAGAGCCTGGAGCCTGCGTCGGATTCTGTCTCTCCCTCTCTCTGACCCTCCCCCTCTCATACACTGTCTCTCTCGGTCTCTCAAAAATAAATGACATTAAAATTTTTTTATAACTAAAATAGAAATTTTCTGTCATCACTAAGGGAAACCATGTTTTCTTACTAAGAGTACCACATAGCTTTCTACCAATAATTCTTTGAACTTATAATTAGATTCAGAATTTAATTTGACTAGTAATATGAGCTTCTTATGTACATCTTATTTGTTGATTAAAAGACTGTATTCCGCTTTGCACTTTTGTAATCATTGAATCATTTTGCAAGATGTGCTTTATGTTTTGATTATCAGGTCAGAATAATAAGGCTTATTAACCTTCATAAAGCATCAGAAATGTATCCCATTTTGGCCATCAGCTTTATGCTATTTAATGAGTCTAGACTGCTCATCTAAAACCCAAGCCTTTCTTACTTATTAGGTAGCAGGAGTCAATGCCCTTCAAAGAGAATTCATAAATATTTTTGACTGAAATATTGAAATATAGCTCAGAAGAAAGAAGCGCATGCTAAAAGAATAATTGATTTATTTATAGCTAGCTGTATTTTTCAAGACAGCTTCTATTCATGAATTTTTTCCAGAAATGCAAATGGTTTCTCACTCTACCTACGCATTGCTCTATTTCCACAAAAGCAACTTCATCGCCAGGAGTGGACAGAACAAAGTCCAGACCGGGAAATTACACTGAGGGTGGATGTGTTGACCACAGGCTACTCAAAACCCTCCAGGGATCTCGTAGGCCATCCTCTCATAACCGTCCACACCATAACCAGCCCCTGGATTTAGCAATTGGCATACGCTCCCTGATGTCTGTCTCCCGGGGCGCTTCTCTGGTCTGTCTCTACCTGGAGTGTGGGCGGTGCATAAGAACTGTCCTGGGCTTTGTAATTTGGAGGAACCAAATATGCATTTAGCTGGATAGCCTGTTGATTGGTCTGAACTTTGAAAAACTACTCAAATTTTTACTCTATAGCATAAAAAATTATCTGAATTTGTTTGATGGTTGTGACAAACATAGCTGAGTAGAATCACTGGTTTGTAGTCAGCAATTTAATGGTAACTGTATGAGTTCTATATCACTGCCCAAGACATTACTGCAAACATAGCATCCCGCTACAGTCCCATTTATCTCAGAATTACTGGGGGTCAGGACTTCAGGTTTGGCATAACGGGATCCCCTGCTTAGGTCTCCCAAGGCTGCAATCACGCTGTCAGCCTGGGCGTGTCCTCATCTGGAGATGTGACATGGCAAGAATATACTTACAACTTATTATTAAAAGTTTAAAAATCCAGGACATAGATGAAAAAAGTACAGTAAAATACAGGAGAAAATAGACTAATAAAGTAGCATGTGTTTTTCATGTATTTAAAAATATTATCAGCGCTGAAATGTTGACATGACCCATTGTATTTCATTTCTACCTATCCTCACACACACTGTCACTTATTGGATTATTTTAAAGAAAATCCAAAACATTTTAAATAGTGTCATCCATAAATACCTTGCTGTGTA
Source organism: Lynx rufus (assembly GCF_022079265.1). Lineage (NCBI taxonomy): Eukaryota > Metazoa > Chordata > Mammalia > Carnivora > Felidae > Lynx > Lynx rufus. Next base: position 1,972,972 of record NW_025814840.1, on the reverse strand, counting down.
CAAATCAGAGACTTAATAGGAGCCTTAATAACCACAACGGAACATAGGTATTGCAGACATTGGCCAAGCAGGAGGACCCTAAACTCGCCTCATCCCACAGATGAACTAGTTAACACGTGCGCCGCAGCAAACAACCAGAAAAGCACCCAACAAACTCCGCAACTCGATGCAGGGAAGTGGCTACATGGAAGACGGTAGGAAGGGTGAGGACCCTGCAGGAACTGGGGTCTGAACACTGGAGGGAGGGAGGGATGGGCACCAAGAGGGGCAAGAAACAGACTAGCACATCGAGCCCATGAGAGGCGGAGAAATTCCCACGGCACTTGGCTTTAAAACTGAGAAGAGCCAGTGAGCCTGGGCGGCTCAGTCAGTGAAGCACCTGACTTTTGATTTTGGCTCAGGCCATGATCTCACGACTGTGAGCTGAGCCCCTAATTGGGCTCTGCACTGAGCACGGAGCCTGCTTGAGGTTCTCTCTCTCTCTCTCTCTCTGCCTCTCTCTCTCTCTCTCTCTCTGTCTCTCTCTTTCTCTCAAAATAAATAAATATTAAAAAATGAGAGGAGCCAGATTTTGTGAGTGCATACAAGCAGCAAGAATTAAAGCCTAGAACTTTAAAAATCAGCAGGCTTGGTTCTCGGAGAGACCCGAGGGTGGCAGGAAGCTGAGTCCCCACTAGCGCAGCAAACAGCTCTTGGAGATACAGCTTGGGAACAGCAGTGTGAAAGGCACCTGGGGCCTCAGGAAGGGACAAGTAGTCACTGACCTCAGAATTCTTGAGGGATTCCTGCAGGAACAGAGAGCCAGGGGGCACCACAGCCACCCCACGCCCTCCAGCATAAACAGTCTGTGTGAAGCCATCCGTGAAAACCAGCACGATGCGCGCCTTCACTACCTAACATGTTTACACCAGGCCCCAGCCCTGCATCCAGGCTTGCCTCAAGTCCCAGGGCTGTGGGATCCCCCCACCCACCCCCCCCCCCCCGTCAGGGCTGTAGGCCCCTCGACAGAAAGACTTCTTCAAACCTTTCCACCACTGCCTCTCCTGGCCTTCTGCAGAGGATCGGCGCACCTTGCAAAAACCGCACCGTCATGGGTGTATAGCAGAGCAGCACCGGCTGGGGGCCTGCCTCCATGGTGGCTGGGCACGCAGCTTGTAGCACTGGGCACCCGAGGGAGGACTTTACTGAGCACCTCAGCTGGCCTGCATCTCCTCGGGGGCTGTGCATCCCCTGTGGAGTCAGAGAAAGGTGCCCACCTGCCACTATGCACCCTTCCCCAGCTGGGCACCCCATGTGGAAGGGGCCTAACTAAAAGCGCATAGCCCTCTCACTACTTCCAAAAACAAGAGACATAGCCTAATTTCCTAACACACAGAAACAGATACAGCGAGTTAGACAAAATGAAAACAGAGAATAATTTGTCCCAAATAAATGAAAAGGAAAAACCACAGCAAGAGACCTAAGTGAAATGAATATATGTAACATGTTCGATAGAGAATTTAAAATAATGATCATAAATATACTCACTGGACTTGAGAAAAGAGTGGAAGACATCAGTGAGACCCTTAAAACAAAGATAAAAAAGAAGCAATTAGAGATGAAGAACACAATAAATGAAATTAAAAATACACTCGATGGACTAAATAGCAGGCTGGAATAAGCGGAGGAATGAATTAGTGACCTGGAAGACAGAGTAATGGAATGTAAACAAGCTGAACAAATGAGGGAAAAAAGAATTCTGGAAAATGAGAATAGACTTAGGAGAACACAGTGGCTCCATCAAGCGTAAAAACATTCATATTACAGGGATCTCAGAAAAAGAGCAAAATATTTTTGAAGACATAATAGATAAAAAATTCCCTAATCTGGGGAAGGAAACAGATATCAAGATCCAGGAGGCACAGATTCCCCAACAAAATCAACCAAAGGAGGTCCATCCACACCAAGACATATAGATAGCAAAATGGCAAAATGTAGTGATAAAGAGAACATTTTATAAGCAGCAAGTGAAGAGAGTTGCACACAAAGGAAATCCCATAAGGATATCAGCTGGTTTTCCAGCAGAAATTTTGCAGGCCAAAAGGGAGTGGCAGGATATATTCAAAGTGATGAAAGGAATAAATCTGCAGCCAATAATACTCTATCCAGAAAGGCTATCATTCAGAACACAAAGAGAGATAAGGAGTTTCCCAGATCAACAAAAAATAAAGGGGTTCATGACCACTAAACCAGCCCTGCAAGAAATATTAAAGGGGATTGTTTGAGTGGAAAGGTAAGACTTTAAGTCAGGGTATGAAAAGCAGTAAACAAAAAGCAGTAAAAACGAGTGTTTCTGTAAAAAGTCAGTCAAGGAATTCACAAAATAAAAAGATGGTAAGTATGACACCACATACCTAAAACATGATGGGGAGAGGAGTAACAAATGGATTCGAACTTAGAAGGCCATGAACCCATTCTGCTATATTCAGAAGGTGTCATATATAAAACTAATGGCAAACACAAATCAAAAACCACTAATAGATATGCAAAGAATAAGGAGAAAGGAACCCAAATATGTCACTAAAGAAAACTGGGAAACCATGAAAGAGAGCCAGAGAGGAAAGGATCAGAGAATAGCTATAAAACAACCAGAAAACAATTAAGAAAGTGGTAATAAATACATATCTATCAACAATTACTTTGAATATAAATGGACTATACACACCAAACAAAAGACACAGGTGGACAGAGATTTAAAAAAAAAAAAAAAAAACAAGACCCATCTATCTGCTGCCCACAAGAAACTCATTATATACCTAAAGAAACCTGAAGATTGAAAGTGAGGGGAGAAAGATTTGTCATGAGAATGGATGTCAAAAGAAAGCTGAAGTAGCAATACTTTTATCAGACAAAATAGACTGTAAAACAAAGACTGTAACAAGAGACAAAGAAGGACACTATATAATAAAGGAGACAATCTAACAAGAAGATAAAACAACTGTAAATATTTATGCACCCAACACAGAGGCACCCAAATACATGAAACAGTTAATAACAAACATGTAGGAACCAACTGATAATAACATAACAATAGTATGGGACCCTAACATCCCACTTATATTGATGGACCCAATCATCCAAACAGAAAATCGACAAGGAAACAGTGGCTTTGAATGGCACACTATATGGACTTAACAGATATATTCAGAACATTCCATCCTAAAACAGAAGATGCATTCTTTTCAAGTGCACATGGAACATCCTCCAGAACAGGTCACATAATAGGCCACAAGACAAATTCAAGGAGACTGAAGTCATACCACGTACGTTTTCTGACCACAGCACTATGAAACTAGAAATCAACCACAACAAAAAATCTGGAAAGACCACAAATACATGGAGGTTAAACAACATGCTACTAAACAATGAGTTGGGGAACCTAGAAGTCAAAGAAGAAATAAAAAAAAACATACATGGAAACAAATAAAAATGAAAACACAATGGTCCAAAACCTTTGCACTGCAGCAAAAGCAATTCTCAGAGGGCCATTTATAGACATAGAGGCCTACCTGAAGAAGCAAGAAAAATCTCAAATTAACAACTTAACCTTACACATAATGGAGCTAGAAAAAGGACAACAAACAAAACCCAAAACTGGAAGAAGGAAGGAAATAATAAAGATCTGAGCAGAAATAAATGATAAAGAAACTAAAAAACAATAGAACAGATCAATGAAACCAGGAGCTGTCTTGGAAAAGATGAACAAAATTGATACACTTCTACAGAGACTTACCGAGAGAGAGAGAGTCAGAGTGAGTGAGACAGAGAGAGAAGGGATTCAAATGAACAAAATCACAAATGAAAGAGGAAAAATAACAACCAACAACAAAGAAATACAAATATATGTAAGAGAGTATTATGAAAAACTATATGCCAACAAATTGGATAACCTAGAAGAAGTGGATAAATTCCTAGAAGCATATAACCTATCAAAGTGAAGCAGGAAGAAATAGAAAATTTGAACATTTCGATTCTCAGTAAAGAGACTGAATCAGTAATGGAAAAAAAAAAAATCCCAACAAAGTCCATAACCAGACAACTTCACAGGCAAGTTCTACCAACCATTTGTAGAAGTGTTAATACCTATTCTTCTCAAACTTCCAAATTCATTCTATGAGGTCAGCCTTACCCTGATACCCAAACCAGATAAAGACAACACTAAAAAAGAGAACTACAGGCCTCTATCTCTGATGAACATAGATGCAAAAATTTGCAACAAAATACTAGCAAACTGAATCCAACAATACATCAAAAAAAAAATTTCACCATGATCAATTGGGATTATTCTTGGTATGCAGGAGTGGTTCAATATTTGCAAATCAATCAATGTGATACATCAAAAAGAGGAAGGATAAGAACCATATCATAAAGCATTTGATAAAGTACAACATCCATTCATGATAAAAGCCTCAACAAAGCAGGTTTAGAGGAAACATATCTCAATCTGATAAAGGTCATGTATGAAAAACCCACAGCAAGCATCAAACTCAATGGGGAAAAACTGAGAGCATTTCCCTAAGGTCGGGAACAAGAGAGGGATGTCCACTCTCATCATTTTTACTCAACATAGTGCTAGAAGTCCTAGACACAGAAATTAGGCAACAAAAAGAAATAAAAGGCATCCAAATTGGTAAGGAAGAAGGAAAACTGTCACTATTTGCAGATGACATGATACTATATATAGAAAACCCAAAAGACTCCACCAAAAAACTACTAGAACCCATAAATGAATTCAGTAAAATCAAAGGATAAAAAATCAATGTGCAGAAATTTGTTTCATTTATATACACTAATAATGAAGCAGCAGAAATAGAAATTAAGGGGCTCAGTTGGTTGGGCATCTGATGTTGGCTCAGGTCATGATCTCACAGTTTGTGAGTTCGAGCCTCGCTTTGGGCTCCATGCTGACAGCTCAGAGTCTGGAGCCTGCTTTGGATTCTGTGTCTCCCTCTCTCTCTATCCCTCCCTCGCTGATGCTCCATCTCTCTCTCAAAAAGAAATAAACATAAAAAATAAATAGAAATTAAGAAAAAAATTCTATTTATAATTGCACCAAAAATAATAAACTATAGGAATAAACCTAACCAAAGAAGTGAAAGACCTGTATGAAAACCATCAAACACTGATGAAAGAAGTTGAAGATGACACAAACAAATGGGAAAGACATTCCATGTGCATGGATTGGAAGAATAAACATTGTTAAAATACCTACAGTACCAAAAGCTTTAGTACCCAAAGCAATCTAGACATTAAATGCAATCTCTATCAAAATACCAATTCAATTTTCACAGAACTACAACAAACAATCTTAAAATTTGTAAGGAACCACCAAAGACCCCAAATAGCCAAAGTAAGTTTGAAAAGGAAAAACAAACCTGGAAGCATCACAATTCTGGACTTCAAGTTATACTAGAAGATATATATTCAGTAGAACAGAATAGAAAATCCAGAAGTAAACCACAACTACATGGTCAATTAATCTTTAACAAAGGAGTAAAGAATATGCAATGGGAACAAGACAATCTGTTCAACAAATGGTTTTGGGAAAACTGGACAGCAACATGCAACAGAATGAAACTGGACCACTTTCTTACCGCATACACAAAAATAAACTCAACATGAATGAAAGACCTAAATGTGAGACTTGAAACAACAAAAATCCTATAGGAGAGCACAGGCAGTAATTTACCTGACATCAACTGTAGTAAAATTTTTCTAAGTATGTCTGCTGAGACAAGGGAAATAAAAGCAAATGTAGACAATTGGACTACATCAAGATAAAAAGCTTCTGCACAGCAAAGGAAACAATAAACAAAACTAAAAGGCAACCAATGGAATGGGAGAAGATATTTGTAAATGACATTTCCAATAAAGGATTAGTATCCAAGACATATAAAGAACTTATACAACTCCACACCCAAAAAACAAATAATCCAATTTAAAAATGGGCAGAAGACATGAGCAGACATTTCTCCAAAAGAAGACATCCAGATGGCCAAGATGCTCAACATCCAAATGTGCTCAATATCATTCAAGATCAGGGAAATGGAAATCAAAACCACAATGAGATATCGCCTCACACCTGTCAGAATGGCTAAAATCAACAACACAAGAAACAACAGGTGTCAGTAAGGATGTGGAGAGAAAGGAACCCTCATGCACTGTTGGTGGGAATGCACAATGGTGTAGCTACTGTGAAAATCAGTACGTATGGAGGTTCCTCAAAAAATTATAGAGTACCGTAGGATCCAGTAACTGAACTACTATGTATTTATCCAAAAAATACAAAAACACTAATTAAAAAGGATACATTCACCCCTATGTTTATAGAAGGATTGTTTACCAATAGCCAAACTATGGAAATAGCCCAAGTGCCCATCGGCTGAAGAATGGATAAAGAAGATGTGATGTGTGTACACACACACACACACACACACACACACACACACACACACACACAATGGAATATTACTCTGTGATTAAAAAGCTTGCCATCTGCAACACTGTGGATGTAACTAGAAAGCAACAATGCTAAGCAAAATAAGTCAGTCAGAGAAAGACAAATACCATAAGATTTCACTCATATGTGAATTTAAGAAACAAACCCAATGACCAAATGGGAAAAAAAGAGAGAGGGAGGGAGGCAAATCAAAAAACAGACTCTTAAATATAGAGAACAAACAGATGGTCACCAGAGGGAGGGTGAAATAGGTGATGGGAATTAAGGAGGGCACTTGTTGTGATGAATACCTGGTGATGTATGGAAGTGTTAAATCATTATACTGTGAACCTGAAACTAACATTACACTGTGTGTTAACTATACCGGAGTTAAAATAAAGAAAAATTAAAAAATAACATAAAACATAAAAGATGAAAAAAACAACCACAAAGGCATTATCATGGCATAAATAACAATAATTCCTAGTATTATTTATTAAACAAGTCAGTGTTTAAATTTCCCTAATCGTCCCACAAATTTTATTTTGCTGGTACTTTTATGTGAATCAGCATACTAGTTCCACACGTCGCATTTTGTTGATATTCTCTTAGGAGTTATTCTTTTATGATTTATGCAAGTTTACATCAAAAAATAAATTAAGGAGAAGTACAACAATTAAAATCATACAGTTCGATGGGTCTGAACCCTGCCAACCACGGTCCCTCTGCCAAAGGGCAGACATGAGCTTGACTCTGAGCCCAGAGAGCAGTTGTGCCTGCTTTTCAAGTGTACATAAATGTGTGTATGTATCGTTAAGAAAACAACAACAACGAAGCCATTAAAAAAATGTAACAATTACCCCTATTACAGAAAAATTGTTTAAGGTCATTACCTAAATATGAAAGAAGAAATAGTAGTGTTTTTATAAGAATACATAGAAGAATATCTTCATGACCTTATTATGGTAGTCAAAATTTCTTAATCAGGACACAAAAAGCACGATCCATCAAAAATAACAATAAACTGGAAATTATTAAATGACTATACCGAGTTAATCAAAAGACAGCTTAAGGGCACCTGTAGGCTCAGTCGGTTAAACATCTGACTTTGGCTCAGGTTCATGCTCTCATGATTTATGGGTTCGAGCCCTGAGTTGGTCTCTGTGCTGACAGCTCAGAGCCTGGAGCCTGCTTTGGATTCTGTGTCTCCCTCTCTCTCTGCCCCTCCCCTGCTCACGCTCTATCTCTCTCTGCCTATCAAAAATAAATAAACATTTTTAAAAAGTTAAAAAAAAAGGACAGCTTAGAAGAAGGTATAAAAGATGTATATAAATGGCCATAGGAGGACAGGCATGCTTGAGAGACACGCAGTTCAGTCCTAAACCATCTGGGGCAGTGAATACCACCATCAAGTAAAAGAAAGGACATGTTCCCAGTGCATACGAAAGTCATGTTTACACACTGTGGTACTCTATTAAGTCTGCAAAAGTATTATGTCTTAAAAAAAACAATGTACGTACAATATTTGAAAAGCATTATATTATAAAAAGCACTAGAATACTGTTAAGATGATTCAAATGTCTACAAGCAAATGGAAAGCCCGTGTTTAGGAAACTGGAAACATTTGAGGGAAGCTGGACAGCGATGAGGGTTGAGGACAGTGTGAGGGTGGCTGGATGTGTATGTACATACACCGTGACTTCACCTGGGGCCTGTATGTCATGGAGGCGGCTTCCCTCCTTAAAGGTCACGATCCAACCTCTGCTCGCTTCAGACTTCTCTTCTGCAGTCTCCTCACCTCTCAGCCTGCACAGAAGTGAAGAGGCAGGGCCTTGCTCCGGGTTAGGCTTTGCCTGAAGGCACGTTGGGGCCGGTTCGATCGTAAGTCCAGACCACGCAACCTTTCTCCGTATCAGCAGGAGGCTGTGTGGCTTTCTTGCATCCGTGCGCTCACTGGAGAAGCACCTGTCCTTTGCTTCAGGAGCTTGTCCTCTGGGTCTCCCACTTGGCCTCGCTCGCAGCCCGTCTCAGCTTTGGACACACCTTCCTCTCTGAGCTGACTCCTTCCTAGTTTGTGATTCGTGACAGACCCGTGACTCTTTCTTTCGCCCAAACACTTAGAGGCCATTGTACGTGTATTAATTGGCCTAATTTCCATATTGTGTCTCAATGAATGGGGAGCCCTGACAAAATGGAGAGAAACAGGGGAATGGCCAGGTGCTGGGGCAGTCAGAACCCACATGTTTATCAGTTAAGCTCGCTGTCTCCCATGGGCACTGTCCATGGCACCCCAGAACAATTACAACAGGGACACCAAAGATCACTGGCCAGGGATAACCATACCAAATATGATAGCCATGAAAAAGTGTGAATATGGCAAGAAATATCAAAGGTGACACACAGACTCAAAGTGAGCAAATACTGTTGGGAAATATGGCGCTAAGAGACCTGCCTGACACAGGGTTGACACAAACTTCCAGTCTGTAAAAAATGCAAATCTGAGAAATATGACGAAGCTAAACGCAATACAAGGAGGTGTCCTCTATTTACAGCAATCTGCACTGTGGGCTTAGGAGTGTATTCACACGTGTAATGTGCTTCTGTTGTCCATTGAAGAGCAACGCTGTTCCTGCACTTTACAGTTTATATATTACATTTCAATAAAAATTACAGACAGATGGACAGACCTGCTTCTTGGGATACGAGAGTGTGGGGTGAGCTTGCAGGAGGAGCCCAGGACCGGGTCCATCTGCTTTCTTTTCTTCTTTCTTTCTTTACAGGTTTTAATTTTTTTTTTTTTTTTTTTTTTGAGAGACAGAGAGAGAGCATAAGCAGGGGAGGGGCAGAGGGAGAAGGAGACACAGAATCCAAAGCGGGCACCAGGCTCTGAGCTGTCAGCACAGAGCCTGAATCAGGGCTCAAACCCACGAACCGTGAGATCATGACCTGAGCTGAAGTTGGACACTTAACCACCCAGGCGCCCACGATACTGTTGTCTCTTAAATAACCTTTTATTCTGAACTGACTTTTGCTTCCAAATCTTAAACTATGTGAATTATGAAGTCCTCTACTATTCTAAGAGTCTATGAACTAGGGAGTAGTGAAAGATACTAACAAGCCTTCTAAGAATTCTACTACTGATACTATTCACAAAAAAGGTATACATTTGGAAATTTTGCAAATACTAAATTTTACTAAACTTTATATTTTACTGATGTGCAATGGAAAATCAATACTCCCATACCCCATCTCATTCCACTCAGAAAAAAAAAATTTTAGGAACAGATCCACATTCTTCCAGCCGGCATTGGCTTTTCAAGCAGAATATAAACCTAGTTCACTTATATCATGCTAAGTGTGTATCATTAAATTTTAAAACAAAAACATCAATTCATCAACTTCATGGAAGTCTGACCAATTTTCAGAATTTCATGGATTCCATTATTTTACCAAGTAAAGAGACCTCAGACATGTCTCTTTGATGTTGATATTTTTTAACCAATTAAAGCAATTAAAGTCTATTTAAATTAAGTCATGTCTTTTTAAAGAAAGAACATACTCATCCATGCACTCTAATGTTTTATGTATAAAACAAGTATTCTAAATTTGGAGTCCGTACGTGCTCAACTCCCATATATTTACTTCTCAACCATTAAAATATAGTTCCTAATTAGTTATTTAATGACATTTGGTTCTATCAATTGACTGTGTCTTACTTGGTCAATATATTAGCAAATTTCAGACCTCCTACTTCACTATTTTGTTGCACAGACAGTTGTCAAAGTGTGGCTTCAAATTCTTTTTTTGCTCTAAGCCACACAAAATTATTTTGCATAAGTATGTAGTTCCTTGCCTGATTTTAAATCAAGTTTTATTTAAATATATATTTTAGTTATTTGCAAAAATATTTCAATTAATATAACTAATATTAGTATAATATAATTGAAATATTAAATACTGCAATTTAAAGAAAAAATGCTGCATTTTTCATAAGGATTTATGGAATCTAAAAGCTGTAATGATTGAATACGTGCCATTATCAATTTAAAAAATTTGAATTTGCTTTATTTTCAGTATCCAGAAATTTTGTGCTTTCTCTTTCTTGCTGTATTCACATATTCTTTTCACCTCCCCTACAGAATTGTATCATTATGTGATCTATTTATTTGCTTGGAAATATTTTATTGATCAGCCTATCATACCTCTTGTCAGAAAATTAAGTACATGCATTGAAACGTAATTTTCTACAGGGAATGTTAACTCTTAAATATTAGAAAGTGTCTTATGATTAAATATGAGTTATCACTGATATTACAATTAACATGCAACTCAATAATATGAATAAAGTACTATATTTTATAAATAATTATGCAATGCCAATACTAAAATATTAATGGGAGTTTATCAATAATATTGATTAGTGAAGAACTATTATTCAATTATTTCAAACAATTAAATTGTTGAATGACCAAAGTTCTGACTAACACTGGTTTTACTAGTCTACTTTTAGTCATGAAAACTGTCAAGTGGCTGTGATTATCACTTCTGCCAGTAAATTCTAAAATTCTCTGTCATTGGAACCCCTTTTAGACTCAGCTCATAGGATCTTCTAATATAGTTATCATTACGATGAATTACTGCCACAGTTCCTCTCTACTAGACACAAGCAATTTGGAGAATATTTGCAATTTCAAAATATCTAAAATAAAAATACTTACCATTCTTGATTGCTTAAAATCTATGAAGTACTTTGATCTATACTTCGTGTTATACTAATTTGTTTCTTCCGTTATAACTTTATCAGATAAGAGATTATTACGCCAACATGACATATAAAGAAACTGAGGATTAGAAGATCAGAGAGGTCAAATGGACTTTTGAAAATGTTACACTTATTTTATAGAGTGGAGAACTGGAATTTAAAACTCAGAATTGTCAAAGTTCAAATCTCTCAATTATTGTTGTAACTTTTCCCCAAGAGGAGTCTCAATATGAGCAGAACTTGTCAGTTTATAATTATATTTATGAGACACTCAATTCACTGTATTTTTGCGCTTCACTGGAAAATGTAGTAACAAGTATGATTTAATATACATAATATACTCTCCCATGAGTCATTTCTCTGATGATATATACTATAAAGTAAAAATAAGAATAACTCATAGTTTTTCCTTTTTAATATAACATGTTCAGTTAGATAGTTTTAGAAGAAACTCATATCTCTAGTTACAATTCACTCCCTTTTATACTGTCATTCTTTGTACTGCTAGTTGAAATACAGTTGAACAATTTAACTTTATCTCAATGATTAAATTCACATGGTGGCATTTCACGCAAAGCAAAAGAACCCACATGTTTTATGCCCTATCATCTTGAAAGTCAAGACAATATACATATATGAATTTTAATAAAATATACTGGGGTTGCAGAGTGTTTTAATGTCTTAACTTTGCCTAAATAATTCCTAAATGCATTGCTCTATTGTTCATGCTTGTGCAAACTTTTTTTGAATGTATTATTTGTGAGAGGCAATATACTAGATTGTTGGAACACAGAGAAAAAAACAATCATGATTTTTGCCTTCATCATGAATTCAATCTAAGTTAAGGAAATGTGATGTATATGGGTAAACAAGCAGGTGAGAATATATGCAAAGTGGAAAAGATTCCTTCTAGGGACAGACTCAGACCACAGAAATATAGAGGAGGGGCAGGTGCAAGGAGGTCATGTGAGAAAGAGCCTTTATACAAAGGAACAGAGAGACAGCATTCCAGAAGGTGCAAGCAATTTTATGCAAGTTTTCTGAACAGAAGAGTGGTGTGCCAGCAGCTGAGTGCTAATATTAATCTGACAATCACTGCATAGAGCAGTTTGGAAAGGAAAATCTGAAGCCAGGGACGCTGGTAAGAACTGGTAATATCAGCCCTGGCTTGTGATGGTAAGAGTGTGCGGATATGCACATCTTCTCGAATGAGAGTTGAACAGATTTATTAATTTCCTGTGTTATCTTAGATTGCTACATCCGGGAGTCCAAAAACTTCACTGAAAGGAGATATTCATGGAATAAATTCTAAATAGGTAAACAGTAATACATATTATAATTAGGGATCCCTAATAATTTTGGGGTTTTAAGTGTCACTCCCCAAATGGTTAGCCAACCACAAGAAAACACCTTGGTGATCTTCCTTTGCGGTGTCTGGTCTCCCCTGATTGGAGATCATCACCGTTCATCTTTGCACTCCCTCTGCCTAGCACAACGCCTACATTAAATAGAAAGAAGGATATCACCCTTCAAGATAATATAGAAATGTAGACATGTTAGATGCAATTATGTACAACAAAGTACAAGGAATCGTGCTGGAAATGAAACAGAAGGGGAGATGGTTGTGTGGGATTCCAGACTGCTCCACAGGTTTGATGCATTTTCTGGGGGTGGAGGGAGGGACGTCTCCAAAGATGAGTGAGACAGAGAGAAGGGAGAGAGTATGGGCAGGGTCTCTGGGCGTGGGCGTTAGAAAAGATAGTCTGCGGGGATGTGGACCACATGTGAATACATCAGAATAGATTACAACCATCTTCTCAATGCATTAAATATTTATAGTTCATTTCAGATTTCTGTCATTGCTCCTTAGCTGACAAACACAGTGGTGGAAAACAGCACCGCCTGATATTTTGCTGTGATGGAAGAAACATTGTGTGTTTTTGGTTGTGAGTTGCAAACGGGAAATATCCCAGAGGTCAAAGTTAGTAAAAGTTGCAGAAGGAACAAGAGAAGATCAACTAGCATCCAGTCTTAGTGGTGCTGAGATTCGTCTGTGACTCACCAGTCATGCTGTTGCTAACGCACGTCTATGACGTACCAGTAATCAGCCACAGGTGTTTACCAGCACCTACCTCTTGTCCAATCAGATGCAGAACTGACCTTGCCCCCTCGACACCCCCTCTGTGACGAACATCTGGGGCTTTCCCCTCATAAGCCCCACGCCTTTGCTCTCTGCTCCTGGTTGTCCCTTCCTTCCTCTCCTTCCGCGGGGAAGCTGCCTCTTTCACAGCCCACGTGTTACCAACGGGCACAAGCACAAGCGTGCCCATTGGTCTGGAAGTGTCGATCCTGAAGCATGTCAACAAGGATGAAAGTGTTCGGAGTTCAATCACCAATTTGCAGGAACTTAGAGACAGTGCCTTTATCTCTGTACCTGAGGGAGATTCTGGAAGGAAGTGAGGGAGATCCCAACTTTTAGAAAAAGCTTATCTTCAGCGGGGAGGGAATTAGCTTAAATGTTTAGGGAAATAAGAGATGGAGAAATGAAGCGTTTGGGAAATGGGGTGTGTGTGCACGTGCGTGTGTGAGTGCGTGTGTGTTATTTTAGCATTTGAACACCTGAATATTAGCATTCAAATTAGTATTATCTATGAACTTAACAGTGATAGGAATCACTGAAATCCCTCTGTTTAACTGTTTTAAGCTGTGTTTCTGGCTTTTAATAACTAAAGCGCTCTGCTTAATACATACGCATGCAATGGCTTCTCAGCATGGTACATGTTATAAAGAAAAATTGTAGCCTGCGTGACAGGATATTAGTAAGAGAGATGTATTAGGGCAGCAGGAAAGACATACGTGAGGAAGTAAATTTATTCTTAGACTCAATTTATGTTAAGCAATTATCAAATTTGTGTGAGAGAAACAAACCATATCCCAAAAAGTCTATGTGAAAATATACAAGAGAAAGAAAAAGAAATTAATCTGGTAACACAGTTCCGCCCTTTGGCCATCAATCCGACTAAAGTAATGGTCCAAAGTGTAGCTCAGCCTTACATTTTTCTCTGGTAGGAACAAGAAAGGCGATGACTGAGGGAAGGATGTGAAGTGGAGGACTGGTAGAATCAATCACAGTGTTTAGGCCAATAGATCACCGGGGGCAATTTCTGATACTGAATGGATTGACTAGTCAGATGAAACTAACTACTTGAAAATCCCACCTTCCAGTATATTTACTCTATAAACAAATAGCCTAAACTTGAGGAACCAGAGAGTATAACTAAAATTTCACCACCAACAACAACAAATCCCCAGAAGCTAAAATAGCAGTCATTCACCTCAACACTGAGGCGAGAGGAACCCAAGGGCATCTTTGGTACGACTTTGCGTCAGGAAGTAGAGGCCTGGATATTAGAGACTGCCCTTTCTCTCGTCTTCTGCGGGGACTCCTCTCTCTGTGTCTTCCCTGTCTCCTCCTCAGTGTCCCTGTCCCCACTATCAACCTTGCCAAAGAGACGTGGTGTGGATTTTGTTCTCATTCTAATAGTTCTGGAAATTATTCAAGCGTATACTTACTAAGTCAGGGGTGAGATAAATTATGTATGTTTAATTCATCAAGTGGCAACTTTTGCCTTTCTTTTGTTCTATTTGGACCATTTTTCACCTCGAACGTTAGTGTTCTCAGAATAAAATAGCTTACGAAGTTGAAAGCTGGCTTATAACCAGAACACCCTGTGTTTTTGACAATTCTTAGTTGAGAAATATTACTTTTACAGATCAATGTCAGATGAGACTAAGCTCATAAGTGTTGTTTCCTAAAGCTTAAAAAAATCAATACTTGTATCCCTCTGGGATCCTTAAGTGAGGCCAGTGACAGCTAAGGTAGTAGAAAGCAAGTGGTGATAAATTGCAACCAGGCATTTACAGCCATCAAGGTCTCACCATAAATAATCCCCAATATAAATAACCAACAATTGAGCTGACCTCATATGGGGACCAGGAGTAAAGCAACAGCCTGCCTTCCCGTTGAACCAATTAGAAAAACAAAATCAGTATGTCAAACTGACTTTTTCACTTGAAATCTGGGGCTTACTTTACATTAAAAAATAAAGATTTCTGTCTTTGTCTGAATGCATGCAACCCACGTTTTGGTCCATGGAAGAAGTGCCAGGAACTCAGTGCACTTGCGCAATTTCTAAATTCCACGTCGATTGTTCATCATGACATCCTGTATCAGCAGTAAAACCATGTTCATGTACACATATGTCCTCCAACCAGATCCCGGCCCAGACACGTGGCGGTGTTAGAGGGAAATCAACTGAGCTGCATAGGTCTGTTAAAAGCACAGATCATATTGATTCGAACCTTTCACCTACTGACGGCAACTGCAGCAGAAAACACAACAAAACGAGTGGAATCAGATGTCACATCACCCGTCAGAGGAAACCAAAGCAGGCTCCCTCTTCCCAGGAAAATTACCCAATGAGCTCGCTCCATCCAGGAGACTAAACTCTCTCTGTAACGTGCATCTGAAAGAAGGCCTGGCAATACAGTCACCGTCACCGGACTTCCTGCTCCTCCAGAGCATCTCAGTGACACAAGCAGGCGTGTACCAGAAAGACAAGTTCTGTGTGGGTGAAAACCCTCGTGGCTTGTGGCACAGAACTCATACTCACAGTGTTGCTTCTGCCTCTGGGCTCTGGGGTTCAATGGAAAGTTTCCCCTTAATCTGGGGAACTTTACCTACAGCCTTCAAGAGATCTGGGGAGGCCAGGATGCCATTAATAAGTCTTTGTGACTGCGACAAAGTGACAGTCTTTATAGTTTCCATGCCGATATAGAACCTAAAAAAATTGAGCCTAACTTTTAAGCTTTCTCCTCTATGGGGCATCTATATAATGACACTGAAAATTCTAAGGGCATTTCTGCGCCCTTAATCTAGTTGTAGTTTAATCTGCTCAACCGGACACGTCTTATCCCACTTATGCTGAAAAGTTTGTCTTAATTAGGCACCCGTTGCTTTTCAGCTAACTTATGCTCTGTAGGGATACACAGTCACAAGAAACGAATGGAATCATCCAGAATATCTCCCGTGCTTTATTGTTGACTTCTGCTTGACCTTGGACCAGACAACACTCTTTTAATAATAAGAATAATAATGCTTAACTGTCAGTAACCATAGTCATATTAAACAACGTACCCAAGGTGATGACTATTAATATTAATAATATTAAGATATCATTAATCTTAATATTTTGAGATTAAACCCTTAACACAGTTTTCGCTCAATCTCTACACCTTTGGGTTTGCGGAAAGGATCCCCAAAGGTGATATAAAATGTAGTTCCAGTTTAGAATAGGATTTAAGGCTTTTTCTTTTTTTTTGCATACATGATTAAAAATATGATTGCATTTCCTGCGTTTCTTATAAGCATTGCTGCGTTATGTGCGGGAAGGGCTCGTCTTCCCCAGAGGAGAACAGAAACAGGTTACCTGTTCTTATGTTTAGGGGGGTCTGGCCAGGCCAGGGATGCTGGCGTGTCATTTAAGAACTGAACGTGTGCACAGCCTGGTTCCCCCTTGGGCATCGCTCCAAGTTTCACAACACTTATTTATGGAGTGGGGACAATAATAATACTGCCTTCCATACAGAGTTTACCTTAATGACTATATATATATATATATATATATATATATATATATATTCATGTAGATTAAAAAAAAAAAAAGTTCAAGAGGTATCCGGCACAAAATAAATTCTCCCTAACAGCTCTCACATATCGCAATGCAATGAAACTTGATAGCATTTACATAAACTTCAGGAAAATCACATATTTGTGCTTGTATTGATGACTGGAAAAACACTTAATTCAAAACAGTCAAATAACATATATGTAAATTAGTCCCTTAGGAATTTATTGTTTCTCTTTCCTATTTGGACAATAGGCTGTTCTGACAGAGCGCAAGGAAACATTCAAAGTTGGATGCCTAATGTTTTTTGTGACAAATAGATACTGTTCTTAGAATTTATGCCGAGACAGGAAGAAGGCTTTTTACTGCTGTGTTTTTTTTTTTTAACACTTTTATCTATTTTTACTTGAAAACTGATGGTTACAAGGAAACTGAAGTACCAGCTACACTCCTCGGGCTGTTTCTTGAGCTGAGGGGAAGAGAAGGAGTGGGTCTCTTGAGAGACTGCCCGGGACCCAGACTCCGGGAGCGGCATCTTAGCGCCGCGGTCATCTGGGGACAGGGCGTCAGCGCGGGGCCGGGCAGCGCCATGGGCGAGTGGGGCTGAGTAAGCTGCAGGAGGCCTGGGCAGCAGCTTGCAAAGATGACTCAAGAGGACACCCGCAGGACTCCAGCAGCTGGCCGCTCAGGGAGACGGCACAGGGCTGAGGTACACACACATGCGCACGTGCACGCACACACACGAACAAACGTGCATGCATGACACACATGCAGACATGCACGCACACACAAACACATGTGCAGAAACACGCACACGTGCACACACACACACACATGCAGACATGCCTGCACATACAGGAACACACACACATGCACGCACGCACACGAATGCACACGCCACATACACTCACAGACACGCATGCACACAGTTTGTAAGCAATATGAGATGAGCCCTCAAGACGCCCCCAAACCATCAGAAGCCTCAAAGGAAAGCACCTTAGAGAAGGGCAGGATGTTTCCAAGACCCGGCTTGTGTGACATCTGCCTACGTCTTTGTTCAGCAGTTGTTCCCTTGACAAGGGAGGCTGCAAATGGGAAGGGAAATTTTACAAAGTCTGACAGGGGCCAACGGCACTTTCTCCTGCTGCTGCTACCGTGACTCACTGATCATTTTTCTTGACCAGGAGTCTCCAGTGATAATGCTCGTTTTGCCCATTGACGGTTTTAAGTCATGTGTTAGCTATCTGCTCCTTAAATTCCGGACGCCCACAAAATGATAACTATTCTTTACTAATGTACATTATCAATGTATAGATAAAAATTATACATCGGCCTTTTAAAACATACAGACAGACACTTTTACTAACATGCTATCACAGTATTCATATTTCTATGCAATTTCTTTTCTCACTTTCCTCTGGGGAAGGACTTATGAATTAAAATTCTTTTTTAACAGGTGCATAACGCTTTGTGGTGCAGCCAGGGTACAGGCGTTAAGGGCTCCTTCTTGTGGATGATTCAGTTTCTCTCATTTTGTCACTACAAGCGCTGATGACGTAACCACCCTCCTGTTACCTGTTCATACACTGACCTCCGCCTCAAGTGCCTTCTCAGAAAAAAAGTTATCAGGGACCAAATAAGATGTACATTTTAAATATTAATAAATCTCCCCAGACATTTTTTCTCTACTGTGCCATTTGGTTCTTTCTCATACATTTGTAGGAGTGCTTTGCTTACTACGGTTGTTTTGGTCTTTGGCATTCTTAGCTACAAGCAACACAAGGTGGGTCAATCTGAGTTAAGCAAAAACATAATTAATTAGAGGATGGCAGATAACCTCATTGGGAGGGTAAGCATCCAGGAAAAGCGTGCCCCAACTCACTTCACAGAATTTTAACTAGTAAGGAAGTTACTGAAAATGCATCAATGAATGAATGATGAATGAAGCTGGTTACCTGTCCCTGCTGGAAAACTGAGTTTGGATGTATCAGGCTGAAGAGCCTGGGTCACAAGTCTTCCCACAGCAGCAAGAAAGGCTGGAAAGCAAGTCCAGAGCACTTTCCGCTCCAACAGCCCCTGTGACGGGTGTGCACCATGTACACAGCTGGGAAAGAACTTCCCAGGCAGAAGCAAGACCAGCGCAGAGATCTGGAGGAAGAGCCCGCCTACGGGTGTGTGATAGAGCGAGCTGCCGTGGGCAGGGCAGAGGAATGGAGGGGAGTCAGGTCAAACGGGGCTTCACAGGTTTCAGCAGGTGCTCTGGATGTCCAAAGCTCGGGTGTCGGCGCATGTAATTTTGAAACGTACATTGAGTATTCAAGTGGGAATGCAAATAGGAATTGGGGGAAGTGGCCTGAGAAAGTGGCCTGCAGCACGTGTGAGCCGCTAGCCCACGGGTGTTTAGAGCCACGGGGATGAACGGGGTCGTCAGAACGTGGATCAGAAGAGAAGGCCAAACCCATACACGTGGAAGATCCCAGCACACGCTCGTTGTGGGGAGCAATGAGCCGCCAAAGGAGAACGAGAAGGAAGGACCCGGAAAGCAGAAGGAAAACCAAAGGGGCGTGGCAACCAGCTCCGGGAAGCACGGAAGGCAATTCTGAGCAAAGCAGACCCACGTCCTTTCCTCATGGCACCAGTGCCCTCTGCTGGAAAAGGTTTCCACGAAGCATGTCACCCTGCCACGGGCCCCAGGTGACCACCCTCCGAGCCCGAGCCCAGCTGCAGGTGGGGGAGAACCTGGGTCCAGGTGCAGGAGGTCAGATGCTCCAATGGGTTAGGGCTTATCGGGACCGAGAATGGAGTCACGCCCTCAACAACCGGGAAGATGTGGAGATCTTAACAGAAGCAGGTGCTGCAGTCATGGAAATAAACGTCTAATCACCGTGGTTTAGAGGAAGAGAGGAAAGGCCCCTGGAAAGGGACGACAGATGGTTCTATGAAGGCACCACCTGCAAGGGAAGGCACAGGACGGGGCAGGTGGCTGGGACAGGGGTCTCCAGGGAGCAGGGTGGAGTGCGATCGGTGATGAAGGACAGGGAAAACCCCAGAAATACTCTGTGGGAGAGGAGAGAGCAGGAGCTGGCTTCAGGAAGAGGGAAGTGGGATTCGTGTGTGGAACAGGTGAGAAGCAGAGTGTTCAGCGGAGTCAGGAGAGGGTGCGCCCACGTGGTGACTGCAGCCCGCACGCACTCCCCTCTGCACCCAGCAGGTGCAAAGCCGGGCAGGCAGGAGAGGACTGGACGGGTGGAGGGGATAGGACAGGACAGGATGGGGTGGAGAGGGCAGGACAGGACAGGATGGGGTGGAGAGGGCAGGACAGGACAGGATGTGGTGGAGGGGGCAGGACAGGACAGGACCCCACGAGCATCCTGTGTGCCCGCGGCTCGCTCTTCTGCTCAGCGCACGGGGACCAGAGCCCACCCCGGTCTGCGAATGCCCAGGAGCACCTGCCCGGGCTTAGAGAATGCGTGGGCTCAAGGACCACAGTCCTCCCTCCCCAGCCCGGGCAGTGGGCGGTGCACACGTTCCCAACCTGGCACCTCCTAGAGGGAATCAGGATGGCCAGCTCTCTGTACTCTTCCCGTGGGGCAGGTGGTGGTGCATCCCCGCACTTGGAGAGACGCGCAATGTCACTGGGGCCTCACTGGGGCCTCACCGGGGCCTAAGGCATCACCGGGGCATCAATGGGGCCTCACCGGGGTGTCACCAGGGCCTCCCTGCAGCATTACTACAATGTCAGCGTCCCCAGCATCCAGACAGCCCCCTCTCCTCCCATGTACCGCTCAGGGGCTGCAGACCCCCCGATGCCATCTGCTTCTGCACCCCTCACACCTTCCCCCACCTCCACACTCGTGCCCCACACTTGGTTCCCACCAGCCACCTGCCTCTGCTTTACGTGACAACATCGTCACGGAGAATTAGTACGTTGTTGCTCCGAATGGACATTTTACATCTCTAAGTTTTCCAACTAATTTGTGTGGTTCCCACTAACCTATGGCCTCAAAGCAGCTTTTCCTTTTTCCTTCAGTTACAAAATTGAACTGGTATGACTGAAACTGAACCGTTACAACCCTTCTTCATCACCTGTGGGCACATGGTCACCACTGAAGTATGTATCCGTATCTGTGCGCGGTTAGGGAAGCAAGTATTTTTATTCCTTTTATCCTCCAATTCTTGCCTCTGTCGATCCTACCTGATGTTAAAGTTTCTTCTAACCCAGGGCATACGAGTTGATTTTTGTTATTGTTGAGTTTTTTTTCAGACTATTACTTTTAATTTTTTAATGTTTATTTAATTTAGAGAGAGAGAGAGAGAGCGCAGGGGAGGAGCACAGAGAGAGGAAGACAGAGGATCTGAAGTGGGCTCTACACTGACAGCATGGAGCCCAATGTGGGGCTCGAACTCACGCACTGCGAGTCAAAGTCAGCTGCTTAACTGACTGAGCCACCGAGGTGCCCCTAGACTAGTAGTTATAGTTTTCATCCTTATTTCCCCACGTGATCCATTGAATTGTTCCATCTTTCTCTTGATCATTTTCAGCATTTCAGTATGTATTCTACTCTTTACCCATTTCTTCTACATTATCCAATGTGTTGCTGTATAAATGGTCATAGTACTTTCTTAGGATCCTTAGTATTTCTGTGGTATCACTTGTGGTGTTAGTCTCCTCTCTCTCTCATTTCTAAATCCAAGTCTTCTTCCCCCCACCACCCCCAGTAGTCTAGCTAAAAGTTGGTCAATCTGTATATCTTTTCCAAAAATAACCATTCTTACTTGCTCTGATTGTCTACTACCTTTCTGGTCTCTATTTCCTCTCTGATCTTTGTTATTTCCTTCCTTCTACTAACTTTTGGCTTAGTTTTTTCTCCTTTTTCTAGTCCCTTAAGGTGAAGTTATATTGCTTACTTGAGATCTTTTCTTTTTTTTAAACATATGCATTCATTTCTATGAATATCCCTCTTAAAACTGCTTTCACTGTGTCCCATAAGTTTTGGTGTGCTGTGTTTCCATTGTAATTTTTGTGAAGATATTTCATGATTTATCTTTTGCCCACAGGTTTTTTAGGAGTATGTTGTTTAATCTCCACATATTTGTGGATTTCCAATGTTTCCTCTTGTGATTGCTTTCTGGTTTCATACCATTGTGGTTGGAAAAGATGCTTGATATGACTTCAATCTTCTTAAATTCATTAGAGCTTGTTTTGTGACTAACCTGAGACCTGTCCTGGGAAATGTTACACGTGTGCTGTTGGACAGAATGTTCTATGCGTGCCTGTGAGGTCCACCTGCTCTAATGGGTGGTTCAGGCCCAATGTGTCCTCAACGATTACTCACTGGGGTAAGCTCTCCATTGTGGAGAGTGGGGTGCTGTGGTGTCCTACCACACTGCATTGCTGTCTATTCCTTTCTTCAGATCTGTTCATATTCGCTTTACATATTTGGGTGTTTCAGTGTTGGGTGCATGAAACAAAGTGTTTTATCCTCTTAATGAAGTCACCTCTTTCTTATTACATGGTTATATAAACTAAAATCATTTTCTCATAGTTTTTACTTTATTTTTATTTTTCTCAGTTGAAAAATCTTTCATTTTTATAAAATTAAACTGACATGGTGTTTTCCTTTTGTCTTTTATTTAGGGGAGCTTATTTAAGAAAATTTTCTACACTAAATGTTGTAGCAGTCCTGCATATTCTTATGAAAACATTATGCCTTTCATTTAGGTCATGAAACCAGAATGAATTTATTTTTAAGTGGTGTCTATTAGAGGATCTCATTTAATTTTACTAATTTGTGTGGTCAATTTTCCTAAAACTATTTGTTAAATAGACTAAGCTTTCCTTTATGAAATGTGATACCATGTCAATCGTATTCCACAATCATGGACATGTACGGATCCTTAGCCTACAGTTCTCCTGTGCTCATGCCAAGGGTGTTAATCGCTGAGACTTTCCAATATGTCCTAATATCTGCTGAAGTATATTGCAGTCCCCTTTTCCTTTCCAAAACTGCTTTCGTCCACGTGAATATGTATTCTAACATGTACATTATAAGGTTACCTTTTCCCTGAAAACTACTACTGATAATTAATCATGTTGATTATAGATTTACTGGAGAAGAGTTGATATCTTTATAATGGTAAGACCCCAAAACATGCGTAAATATCTTCCCGTTTAGTCAGATGACCTTTCACACATTAAACATTATTGAAAAATTATTTGTAAATATATTTCCACTTACAGGTAAGTTGAATTATATGTATTTCATATTTCATTGCCATAGAGAATGCTTTTTTTATTTTTTTTATTTTTTTTAATGTTTATTTATTTTTGAGACAGAGAGAGACAGAGCATGAACGGGGGAGGGTCAGAGAGAGAGGGAGACACAGAATCTGAAACAGGCTCCAGGCTCTGAGGGGTCAGCACAGAGCCCGACGCGGGGCTCGAACTCACGGACAGCGAGATCATGACCTGAGCCGAAGTCGGACGCTTAAGTGACTGAGCCACCCAGGCGCCCCAGAGAATGCTTTTAAAAATTATTTTTGTTATTATTTGTTGATGGTAGAAACAAAGAGATTTGAATATGTTAATTTTGTATTTAACTACTTTGCTCAGTTTTTTTTATCAGTGCCTTATCTCATTGGCCTTTTAATTATCTCAGATTTTTATGTAAATTAAAGTCACATACCCATAAAACAACACCATTATGTCTTTCTTCCACACAGTAAGCCACTTTTTTGGGGGGGAGTTTCTTCTTTTCTCCTTATGTTGGCCGCAGTTTTAGCAATCTATCACACAGCATATTGATAGTGGGGTCCCCTGTCTTTTCCCTACCATTAAACATGACCCATTAGTGGTTACAGGTTAAGGATGTTACCTTAATATTTTAGTGTTCTATGTGTTTTATCAAAACTAAGTATTGAACTTTGGACATCACCTTTTAAAAACTCTCTTACCTTGGTTTTATGTGTTTTCGTTAGTCAATTAATGTGGGGCATTGCAATAATAGATTTGATAATGTGTAGGCCTCTTTACATTCCTGAAATAAACTGGCCATTGTCATGTATAATTTTACTAATAATACTCCAGGTTTTGGCTAGTGGTTTATTAGAAGTACATTCTGTTCTAGAGAAACAGAACCTGGTAGGATCTACACCTACATCTGTATCTATACCTACATCTACACCTACACCTACATCTACACCTACATCTACACGTACATCTACATCTACATCTGTATCTACATCTACACCTACATCTACATCTGTATCTATACCTACACCTACATCTGTATCTACATCTACACCTACATCTATATCCACATCTGTATCTACATCTACATCTACACCTACATCTATATCTACATCATCTATGGAGATTTACTAGAGGGACAGGCTCACATGATTACAGAGACTGTAATCACACAGGCCACACAGTCTTCCTCAGAGTCGATATTGCCCGTGTGTCCCAGGAGAGGCCAGTCTAACTTCCTGAGCCCGCCAGTTCAAATGCTGATCTCTTCTGGAAACACCCTCACGGACACACCCAGAAATAATGTTTAACCTGGGCACCCGTGGCCAGTCAAGGTGACACATAAAATTAACCATCACAGCCCAACGCTATTTATTCAGTGAGGTATTAGTAAAACTGATCTACAGTATGTCTCTCTTCGATTTGTTTAATCATGTTATGAAATTATGCTAACCTCTTAAAACGTGATAAAATATTTCATTATCATCAAACTGTTGGAGAATATTTTCACTCATTGATTTAAACATCTTTGGACTGTCTGTAAGGCTAGTCCGGAGAGTCAGCCTAGCTCTTTATTTAGGGCATAATTATGTCTACGAGAGAGGATGCGTCTACTTCAAAGGATGAAACATAAACACTGAGCTAGAGATACACTTCTGTTCCAGAATGTAGTGGAAGCTCTAGGCTGCCCAAGAAAATGTTTTATGTTTAATATGTTACAAATCTGGTCAATTCAATTAAATTAATTGTGAGCATCTATAATAGACTCTGAGTAAAATAAATAAAGAGCTTAAGAAAATATGGCACTATTCCCCTCCATTTGCATTCAAATTAGAATAAAAAATTGTTCCAGGGGGAAGATCAAGTCACCAACAGAGCTGATAATTATTAACAAAGAGAGTTGTTGGCCAGAATAATCACAATGTTCAACTGGGAACACAATCAGAGACATGGTAAACATGTAGTGGGGTGGAACTTGGCCAATGGCACCTTCTGATAGCAACCAGCCTAGTTACAGGGCTAGAATGAAAATCATGATAGAAATGGTGTTAGAAATTTAAGTCAAGGGGCGCCTGGATGGCTCAGTCGGTTGAGCATCTGACTCTTGATTTCGGCTCAGGTCATGATTCCAGGGTCGTGGGGTCAAGCCCCACACTGGGCTCTGCACTGACAGCATGGAACCTGCTTGGGATTCTCTGTCTCCCTCTCTCTATGTTCCTCCCCTGCCCACTTGCTCTCTCTCAAAATAAATAAATAAACAACAACAACAACAACAACAACAACAAAATTAAGTCAAGAGACCAAAGGATAAATATGAAGGGCTCTAGAGACAATCCAGAAGAAGTAATTCAAAGATCTGTGCTACAATAATATCAGGAAGCAAAACTAGTAGAAATGCAAAAACACAGAGTGAAGAAGGACACACATCTGAATCACAATGTTATACGTCTGAGGCCAGGGACTGAAAAATGGGATCGTACAATATGGTAGATGTGCTGCACAATGAGCTTCAAGGAGTCCCTTAATGTAGGAGAGTCATTAAGAGGCACTTCAAGGTGTTTAGCAGGATATGTTCCATTTTAGCTATAAACTTTAGTTTTGCCCTCACTTTGAAAACAGTTCCCTTTTTAACTTTGTGGGGGAAAATGCACATATCAAATGGCTTGTGATACAGAGTCTCCCAATTAGCCAACGGCAATGATGCACAGAAGCCATGGTGGCATCAGGGGCAGCGTTTTAGCAGAAAGAGTCAGAGCAGTATGTTCTATTTCTAATTATGCAAGCCTTTCTCAAAATTCTGTCCACTGATTTCTCAGGAATAATAATAATAATAATAATAATAATAACAATAATAATAATAATAGGTAGCATGGGCACTCCTAGGGCACAGATAGATATCAAATAACAAATCTTTCTCTAAATTGATATTTGACCACTTATTTGTCATTTTAATATATGGAGACTTCTATCCTCATTTGATATACTTAATTTTGGATTTATATACATAATTATTCCTTAGGCTCAAAAACAGTGTATTAAGTCCATGTTAGAAACTGGAAAAGAAAGGGAAAAAACGTGTAACTGAGTTTTCAGCTTTAGTGGCTTTATGAACCACTAGACCACTTAACTGTTTATTGAAGATAATCTTAAAAATATTGGTTTTCATCCTGTTATAATGGATTCAAACTATGTCTGATAATCTTTTGGAAAAGTGAGATAATCTCAAAGGACTCCATAAATTTACAAAACATATGGAGAATCAACATAGTAAGAGTTTAAATGAGATGACCCAGTTGTTTTCAATTAAATTATACAACAGCTATAAGACTGAAGCTGAAAGCTGTTATCACACATTTCTGAATTACAGAGGATAGAAGAACATAAAATAACATGCAGGAGCATAAAACTGACCACCTCTCGTCGCCCTCTCTCAGGGGAAATGGCAAATATGTGCCTGTCACAATATTTAATGACTAATGCTGAACTGCCATAATCCAGCCTCTTTCATGAGGCTGTTTATCCTACTGTGAACCCCGATTCTAGTTGATCAACCACTGGTCTCACGGTGAGGGAATGTCTTGTGTGTATTAACTGAAGCTTAACGTGAGAGATTTAGCCTGCCTATTAGCCAATATTACAAGAAACTCTAACTGCAGGTAATATAGACTTTGAAGAAAAATCTACAAAGAAAATCTAATCATATCAAAAGCCCGGCATAAGAAAAATATTTTAAGTTCTAAAGAAGTCAAATATCCGTGGGGCGCCTGGGTGGCTCAGTCGGTTGAGCGTATGACTTCGGCTCAGGTCATGGTCTCACGGTCTGTGAGTTCGAGCCCCACGTCGCGCTCTGTGCTGACAGCTCAGAGCCTGGAGCCTGTTTCCGATTCTGTGTCTCCCTCTCTCTCTGCCCCTCCCCCGCTCATGATCTGTGTCTCTTTCCGTCAAAAATAAAACGTTAAAAAAAATTTTTTAAAAAAAGAAGTCAAATATCTGATTTCTGTCGCCTCTTTCTCCCTCTCTCTCTTATTTATTAAAAATTAATGAGCCTTCAGGATGCCTGGGTGGTTCGGTCGGTTAAGCTTCTGACTCTTGGTTTTGGCTCAGGTCCTCATCTCAATGTTCATGAGTTTAAGCCCCGTGTCGGGATCTGCACTGACAGTGCAGATCCTGCTTGGGATTCTCTCTCTCCCTCTCTCTCTGCCCCTCCCCTGCTCTCTCTCTCTCTCTCTCTCTCAGAATAAGTAAACTTAAATTTAAAAAAAAAAATCAATGAACCTCCACTGTGGACCATTATACTGACAGAAACCATTACAATAGTTGGGTGGCTGTGAACAACACATTACAAGACACCCTGAGCTGAGCTCAGACCCCTTTTATTTTCACTGGGCTGATCGGCACGCCTAAACAAACTTCTGGGGGCGGGGGATGTAAGGTGAATGTCAGACAAAGCTACGTACTCACTAAGTAAATACCATGTTTACTATTTGTCTTTATAATTTTAACCTTAAAACTTTCCATTTTGCTCCTGAAAATGTATGTTGACACTAGATAAAATGTACATGTTAACAGGAAGTAGGAATGGTGCATATCATTTTATCAGTGTAAATACTAAGTACAAGACGGTGTCATGCTGAGGTACGAGCCCGTCTTCAAAGGAACAAACAAGCCTCCGTGATTTTGCCTCTAGCAACTCTGTTTGAAGTGCTCTCCTTCAGAGCCAAGCTTCTTGAAAGTAGTGTTGACTCCCAGTTTCTAATTCTTCACTTAGAATTCACGGCGGTCATAATACATCATTTGGAGCCGGTCCACGGTCCTAACCGTACGCGTCTCTCCCAGGCACTTGACATTCACCTGCCCAGGACTAAGCTATTAAGATATGGGTTATTGAACAAATTTCATTCAGTGCACACCTTCAGCCTAGTTTTCTGGGACTATGCCACAGGATGTCCTCTGCTTATCCGACACCTCTGCCCCAGCTTCCTGCTGGTCACGCGCAACAAGTGAAATTCCTGTGTGGGGACTGGAATCCATCCTTTTGCCACAAAATGTATGGACTAAACGGACCAGGTGCTTCAGCTCACAGGCAAGAATTATCCTGATGAATATTTTAAACATGTAATGATAATGTGTGACCACTATAAACCTGAGAAAAGTGTAAAGGACAGTATGCCAGACACACGTGCTGCCGAGCCATTCTACGGTTGACAGATCAGACCAAATCTCACCAGGCGTGTTTTGCAAATCATTGAAACTGTCAGCAGAAATGCTTGAAAACACTAAGCGCCTGGAAAGGACAGAGATTTTCTGTGTTATTAGTTGCCTGTCTGCTTCTAGGGAGAAGATATCTCTCTCTACGGGTGGACACGTTCAGAGTAACATTTGTAGAAGCTCAACCACTCCTGGACCTTCCCTGGCCATGTCAGATGGAAATAGCACAGCTTCTGCAGCTATGGCTTGGCAGTAGCTTTCCAGAATTTATTCAACCGGCCAGTAAGGTCTGAGTTACTCAGCAGTGCTTCTGGGTCAATCGCTTGTAAGATCCCCACACACTCAACAATCTAACAACAGAATGGATGTTCGTGTGCCACCTGCATACTCAGTCCTCAGTTCCGTTCCATGTTGAGATCTAGAAGGCACCTCCTTCTGAGGCTCTGATCAACGTATCAGTGAGGGGAGCCCCGCATCAGTGAAACACTCTGTGCTTGCTTCCACCTGCGACAACAGAGGAGGTCACCATTGAGATATGTTCATAGATTTCAAGAAGGCTGATGTGATCCCGGTGGGCCAGCTGCCCGGATGCAGCCCTGAACCACCAGAGAGAATGTGGGCATACCACGGCCCCAGGCGGCAGGTTTGACAGGCAATCAGAATGCCTTGGTTATAAGTCAATTATACTTCATACACAAAAAGTGCCTTGGTAGTGGCTAATTGCTTACGGCTTCCCTAAGAGCAAACTAGAGGGAGAGCCTATTAGTAGTGTTTAACCTATGTAAGTGTTTAATTTATGTGACAAGAAAACCGCCATGTCAGGGAGCCAAAAACCTGATTCGTGCTGCTGCTGTGCAGACACAGCTTCTCACCTGGGTTCCAGATCTGTGCTAATTCCAAGTAGGGACCCCTTGACAGAGGAAGACCTGGGCACACCCTGCACCATTGCCTAAGTCCCTCCTCCCAGTTACAGCCCCTTGACTTCCCACATCACCAGTTCATTTTGCCTGGTTTTGAACGCAGCACGAATATATCACACAGCGTCACCTAGATTTTCTCCTAGCTCATCTTCCAAATTTTGAGAGAGTGAGCTGGGGAGAGGTAGAGAGAGAGAGAGAGGGAGAGAGAGAATCCCAAGCAGGCTCCACAGTGTCATAGTGGAGCCCAATGTGGGGCTCAAACTCATGAACATAAGATCATGACCTATACCGAAACCAAGAGTTGAAGGCGCGACTGAGCCACCCAGGTGCTCCAAGACATTCCTTTTTAGTGCTGAGTTACAAGGTCACTTTATAGTTATGTAACATTTGGTTTATCCATTCATCTGTTGATAAACCTTTGGGATGTTTCTAGTCTGGGGCATTTACAAATAAGGCCGCCATGACCACTTGTGTTTCAGTTTTTGTAAGGAAATACGCTGTAATTTCTACTGGGTGAATATCTAGGTGTGGAGCAGGTGGGTGCAATGGCGGTGTATATCTAAATTTGGAAACTGCTCAATTTCCCCAAAGTGGCCATACGATCTTATGTTCCCACTACCAGTATAAGGGAGTTTCCATTTTTCCACCTATTGCCAACATATGGGATTACCGATCTTTTTAATTGTATTGTTCTAACAGACATGAAGTGGTATAGTACCTCTTTTGTGTACTTATCTGACATTTCTGTATGTTCTCTGGTAGAAGTGAGTGTTCCCAAACCTCTTTTTTTGATTGTTTTTTTTTTATTAGGTTGTATTTTTCCTTATTATTGAATTTATAAATTCTGGGTACATATCTTGTATCAGACATATGGTTTGCAATTGTTTTCTCCCAGTGTGGCCTATAGGGTAGGAGTGCTGAATTTCTTATTTTATGGCGTCTAATTTTTCACTCTTTTGCTGTTGTCTGGGATGTTCTTTTGGAGCATATCTAAATAATCTTAAGTCAAAAGCCACAAACAATTTTTGTTATATCTGTAAGGTTTATAGTTTACGTTTACGTTTAGGACACTGATCTAATTTGACTAGATTGTTCTCTATGATACGACATTTGGATTGAAGGGTAATTAGTAAGCATTAAGAAGTTTTAATTTGCTTTAAGGAGCCAAATCTTACAATCCATATATAATAAAGAAAATCTCCTATATTCCTCCTTCTCTTACTTCACATTAATGCAATTTGTACTCAGGCATTTGGTTTCTCAGAACAAACCCTACAGTCGCCCAATCCAATGTGAGGGGCTGGGGGTGGGATGAATAAATGAAATACTTCAGCGACGTGAGGCCATTCTGTGTGAAACTGTAATGGAGGCTACACAACATGGTGCACTTGTCTAGACCCACAGAATGTACGACACCAAGAGCGGACCCTAATGTAAACTATGTATGACAGTTAATAATCATGTAACAATATTATGGTCATTAAGATTACAATATCAATAGTATCAATGTGTATCAATAATATTGTTGATAATGTACTGACACTGTGTACAATAATCTGTCAATCACAACAAATGTACTACACTGTAGCAAGATGTTCATAGTAGGGGAAAATGTGGGGAAGGAAAAGAGGGGGTACGTGGGAACTCTCCCTAATGGCTTGATTTTTTCTGTAAACCTGAAACTGTTCCAAAGTCTATTAATTTAAAAAAGAAAAAAAAACCACTAATGAACTATTGTTCCATGTATCATCATGTGTGGATCTCAAAGTAGTTATATTGAGCGAAAAAGACAAGAATGACCACACTTCGTGTGACTCTATGTACATGGACTTCTACCACATGCAAACTGTTCTATAGTGTCAGAAACACAGAGTAGCTGCTTGGAGATTGGCAGAGGAGGAGAGACATGTATCATAAAGGGCACACAGAAACCTTTGTGGGAGATGGATATTTCCATTCCCTTGTTTACGACGGCATTTTCTCAGGTGCCAGTATGTCAAAACTTTTGAAGTGATAAACATTGGCAACTCACTTTACACCAATTATGTCAATTTCCATGAAAAAGAATTTAAATAAATTATCTTGCTTTTATATTTATAAGGAGAGAATATATTTTTCTATGTCTGCCATATATGCTTTTGGGCATGGTATAGAGCTATATAAACATAGTATTGTAACATTCTTATTTATATGCAAAGTATATTTTGCATTAAATTTTCAATCTTATTCTATTTTTATTCTAGGCATCAACTTTGAAAACTGCATATAAAACTATACTTAAAATTGGATCATTTCTAGTATAATATGGAAGTTCCACAATGTATAATGACATAATATATAAGTGAAGTTGCTTTATATTGACTCATTTTGCCTATTAAAACATTTTCATTGCATGAAGCACTTATTTGAAAGTGTTAACACACACGCATATACCTACTGCACCACGTAAAGCAAAATCATAAGATGAAGATCACACTAATACTCACTACATTATATAAGTTAAAATGTACTGAACAATAATAGTATTTAGTTTTTAAAAGTAGCCCATGCTTGCTCCATAGTAATTAATAATTCATATATTCTTTTTTTAAATTTTTTTTAAAGGAAACTCTATGCCCAACACGGGCTTGAACTCACGACTCCGAGATCAAGAGTCACATGGTCTTCCAAGTGAGCCAGCTGGGCGCCTCTATTCCTTTTTTTAACCTCTCCTTTTTGGTGACTTTTATGTTGTATAGCTTTATGCTGAGTTTTATTGTAAATAGAATAAGCATATCATACTGCATCTGGGATACACATATTGTATTTGTCCCTCGGTTATTTCTGTAATGTTCAAATGTTTCAACATCTTTTACAATCCTGGGAAATGGGGGAGGGATATAGCAATGTTCTCTAGGTTAGCTGTTTTAGCTGGGTTTATATCCTTATCTACATTTCTCTATTCTTTGTCTCTATTTTTCCCAATGGTATCTATAATTAGTCTTTATATTGTCTTTCATTAAAATTCTGTAGCATCTTATTTATTACCTTCAAGAAAGTCTTATTTCACTTTAAGTATGTTTTACACCTAAAAACAAAAAAAACACCTTTTTTCTTTTCTCTAATGGGAGGTAGTTGAGTACATACACTGTTGCATTCACCTAAAAACATATTAGAAAGTGCTTTATTTATAATAAAAATAAAATAAGGCAGTGCTGTGTTGGCCATCTGTAATAGGAAATGTCTGTGTCTCCCTGGGCAAACTTGTGTGCCAGGTATATTGAATTCAGTAACCCTGAGTAATTAAGGCTTTACTTCTAACCTTCACGTTAGAGAATTCTACTCAATAAGTTAAATCATTTTCCAAGTGTTTGTTAATCTATCAAAAGGATTTAGACATTTCACGGAGGGGATTCAAGCTAAGCTACAGTTTTACAAAAATCACCAACACCTTACAGAAGAAATTTTAAACTTATTCTTCCAAACCTAACTCTTTCATGAAATAAATAAAGCTCAATATACAAAACAAGTGAACATGGAAATTAACCAGCTAACGTGAAATGAGAGTTCTGGAGCTCGCCCGTCCATAGCACCCCATGATCCATGCCACCCCAATTTACCGCCACGATTCCCTTTCAGATCCATGGAGCTCTTTGAACACCACTACTTTACTAGACAGTTATGGTTTTTAAGGTAACCCGTCCATGCAAAGACCTCTTCTCTGAGCTCTAAGCCACACACCCTATTTGGGGGTCTGTGTGTATGTGTCATTCAAGTTCACACAGCCCCATGGATTGTCCACGGATGGACAATGGATTTTAGTGAAAGCTATCCATCTAATGGTCAGAAATCAGTAAGCCTTCTTCACTGGAGAACCCTAACTGGGATGGGAATATAATAGTAACACAGACTGGACACAGCAAACCAATATAGCTTCAGGGATACGAAGGGATAGGAACCCAATGTCATTGGGTCACCTGTGAGCAGTGGGTGCTGGTTGGAAAACTGGAGATACAAAGAATCAAAGAGGAGAGGAAAGAAACACTGCCCTGGAATGACAGAGATTGGTAAAAGCCACTGCCTTGACGCTGGACAGCTCCCCAGTTCTGTATCCAGCTTTCCCTTGCGGTCCTGGATTCTACACCATCCATTTCCAAGCTACACACAAAACATTTACATAATTAACTGTAGTGAAGTTTGTTAACCAAAGAACGCTGACTAAAGCAAAAGCAAAAGTGCTATTGGTATGTCATTTATTAAATATTTGGGGCGAAATAAAGTGAAACCCACTAAGAGCTTTTCAGAGTAGGTTATGAGGTACGTATTAAATGAGATAAAAACTTTTACTAAAAGCTCTGCAGCTTTGAAAATTAAGTGGCCAGATTTCTAAACCGACTGAAAATTTCTAACGATTTATTCCGCTACAGTTCACCATGCCCCAAATATTCCATGTCGTGCAGTTCAGTGATTCCTCTTTGACAAGTATTCAGTTTGAAAGTTTGTTTTTGAAGTTTTCCCCTTGAAGAGGAAACAAACTTCACGTGTGATTCTAAAATTACCCAAGCTCTCCTCTTTTCTGTGTTAAGCTCAATATTCTTCAACGCATGAGTTAAAGCATCTCAAAGTTTCCTTCCGGGCAACTTATGTGTGTGCCCCAGGAGTTCAACTTGTTCTCATCTCAGAGGGTCACGCCCCAGAAAATGGATGGAAGAGAATGTGGAATGGAATGAAGATTCCTCCTCCTGCACTGTCAGGTGGGGGTTCGTGATCAATTCAGCGACAGCTGTATGACCCAACTTGGAATTACTTGTGAACTTTCCAGATATGTAAAGAAAAGTGGAATGAAATTACTGTATAAATCTAGTTATGGCCGTGAGAATAAATAACACGGCCATCAAAATAATTTAATGCTAAAACATTTATAGAGTCATAAATCAGATACTTTGTTCAACAAAGTATGATTTTTTTATTGTAAGCACTGTAAATTAATATTTAGGGTAATATTTCCTTGATAATAAACAATTGGTGACAGAAATAGTTGAAAAATAAGATGAAATAGAATGGTTCACATTCTATACATTAAACATTACAATTACATTATTATAAGTTAGAAACTAAGCATTAAAAATTAACAAATCACCTTTGGAAGTTACTTTTAAAAATCTCCCAGGAATCCTAGAAATTTATTTTTTTTGATCTACAGAATCATTATTATGTGACATTTTTATTCCAAATGCATTTTCAAGAGTAACATCCTTTTAATAGCCGTAGCACTATTTAAGTATTAAGCATAGAAGGCTTTGTGAAAATATATTTGAATACAAAACATATACTAAAGATATTGTTTTTCTGAATTTAAATTTCTGTATACATAATTTATGTATTTTTAAGATGTTCGACTAACTTGTGGCAATACTGGGACACCTACACTTGGTATATTAGGACTATCCATTTATTTCAATTATTTACTGAGGTAATCTTTTCCTTTTATGAGTAAACTGTAAATCTATTATATATATAAGTATATATATATGTATATATATGTGTGTGTATGTATATGTATATATATGTATATATGTATGTATATATCTATAAACTACATGTATTTAATATATATGTATTTTTATACTCATATAATAATATATGTGTAAAACAAAATTTGTTCACTAATAAAATAAAATGATATATATGTATGTATATGTGTGTTTATGTGTATATATATGTATATGTATGTGAGTGTGTGTGTGTGTGTGTGTGTGTGTATAGATAGATAGATAGATAGATAGATATGTTAGACAACCAGCAGTAATAAGATTTTATCTGATTTCAGAGAAGTAATGTTGATGTCCTTATGACCTGATAAGGGAGGAAACAACTATACCACAAAGAACTAGAGGGTCCGACACAGTACGCATAAGTGTGTAATCTGAGGGTGCTGAGGGATACTAGGACATAGATTTGGATAAGAGTTTGTAGGAACTGAGGCACTCTCAATTTCACTATTGATCCAGTACCAACGCATTAGCATGGCTCCTAGAACAGAGAAAAGGTGATAGCTTTCATTAGCCATCAATTGAGATTGAAGGGTCTCCTTGGCCTCAGAAGATGGTAGAAAAAGGGCACATTGGAGAGGAATGTAATTCCAGGAAAGCCCATCAGATGATTAAGTTCTGGAGTGGCCAAAGGAAGGCACTGTTTACAGTGCAATGAGGGATATGCTGGGGCACACACTCCTCAGTCATGCGCTATATCTTATCTGTGAATTGGGTCTCACAGGTTGGAGATGCTGTGCAAGAACTAGACTCATCGGTACCCACGGGGATGATAAAATCCTCACACAACTGAGGCCATGTAACAGGACTTAACCTTCAGGAGCTGGGTGGGTACAATTATCATAATGTATGGCAAAGTTAGAGCAGTGTCCAAAGGACCCTGACTGGAAGAGACTCACAGAAACCACTGAGAGGAGCTGGCAACTCTAGTGACCAAATAGATAGGCAATCAGCAAGATTACAGCTTGATCTCCAAAATCAAAGTCAGTTGGGCATGGATACTCAGGAGGGACAGAGGAATTTCCCCAATGTAAAAAGAAAGCAATCACACTCTTTCCCAGTTTCCAGACCTGAGCCAGTTTCCAGAACTGAGTTCCTTTTTAAGGAACACTGTGAAGCATACATGAGAATGGCTCCCTAGTCCTTCATCAAACAGGCTGTTCATTTACTCAGATAAATATTTAACAGAGAAAGGACACACACACACATTTTCAAAACTGTTGGACTAATGCTCTGAGGTGACAATGACACTAGAACCCAAAGACTTATGGTGGCAGATAACAAATTGAGCCCTGACTCAGATCTGGTCCCTGTGGGTCCAATGAGCCCATATCCCTGAATGTGTGATTGTAACAGACACACCTGGCAGTTGCCATGACCCTCATTAGCCACTCAGCCTACTAAGAGTTGTCACAGTGGAGAAGGGTGGGCAGGAACCTTCCACTCACTTGCACCAGACCAGCAAACATAAGGACCAGTACACCCAGGGGTAACAGCAGGAATCAGCATCACATGGAAAGATCTATCAGATGTAGGAGTGGTAGTTCCCCACAGAATCTCCAGTTACCCCCTTTTTCTCTCCTTGGAACCTGCAACTACTAGGTAGTATATGTGCTGCCGAAGCGAGCACGCAACTACTAGGTAGAATCTGGAACCTGAGCGTGAGCTTGAAGAGGTAGAAGTTCTGATTGCAGTCACTTTGCCTGATCCACTATATTCGCAAGAGCAGATTACGTTGGCCACAGGTGTGTGGTGTCTGGCAATTAACCTCATAAATGAGTTCTTTTCACCCTTAGAATGGAAAATCAGAAAGAATTTGCTTTCTCTTAGAAGGAACAATGATAAAAATTCACAAGCTTGGCCCAGAGAAGTATCACCTCTCCTGCTCTGATGACATAACAAAAGTCTGAAGAATCTGGACCAGCTGGACATCTTGAAAGATGTATCGTTGATTCACAGTATTGATG
This sequence comes from Lynx rufus, assembly GCF_022079265.1. Lineage (NCBI taxonomy): Eukaryota > Metazoa > Chordata > Mammalia > Carnivora > Felidae > Lynx > Lynx rufus. Next base: position 1,936,169 of record NW_025814840.1, on the reverse strand, counting down.
CCATTGTGCTAACCAGATCTAATGTCTACCACATTGCAGACCTTGGAGGGACACACGTGTTCTAGAAGGTGAGAGATAATCACTAGGAGGATTTAGGGACCACAGCGTCAGTTCAGTTTGAGGAATCTAACGTTCCAAAGTATTAAATGACTGACTTTTTCATCTCCAGGCTCCAAAAAGGGAGTGCAAACAAGGCTTGGTTGGCCTCCTCGGATTCTGGAAGATGAATATTTCTCTCTTGAGAATACTGCTCTGACCCACATATTGTGAAGCATGAGAAGCTGTCAGTTCCTAGTGAGGCTCAGAATTGGACAGTTTATAGGACCTCATTCAGGGTACAATACGAACAGCCCCACCACGAAGGTCATATGACACATTAGATCCTCTGATATTCGAGATTACTAGTGGTATCAGTGTTGGAAAATGACACCACGTGGAGCTCGTGGTAAGTCCCAATAGATGAATCACAACGCAGACCCCCAGGGGTCTGGAACCAAGACAATTCATCTTGAAGGGGAAATTCTGCATTTTTTTTGGAAAAATAGTTTCTGTCATGCTAATGAGCCATAGTCGAGATGAAGCACGTGGAGCACCAAGTGACCCTCAGACACAAAGTCACCTCAGGACCAGAACTGCCCATTAGGAGCCGGATTTTCTCTGACTCCCCAAACCACAAATACAAAGAAATAATGATACATACGGATCACTTTTCTGGAGGCAAGAAGGCAATAGAACATCTTCAAAGTGCTAAAGAAAAACACTATCAGAATAGAATTCTATACTCAGTGGAAATATACTTCAAAACTGAAGGTGAAATAAAGTAAAATAAAGGTTGGGGGACTACATCCCCACAGATCCACATACAAGAAAAGGGATGCACGTTTGTTCACACTGACCAGAGGGGCACGGGTCACAGAGCATCATCAGGTGGACACCTGCAGAGCATTCACCCACGCCGGCCAGGGAGGCGGCCAAGAGCACGCATCATGCACCACCATTGCACTAACACCTCCCCTCGCCTGCCACCTAGAATCCCACGCGGCACCCCGTGCAGCAGGCTGAACTAAAATGGGGAAGCCGACCGTGGCTCATGTATGAGTCTCATGTTGCCGCCATAGCAAATTAAACCAAACTTAGAGACTTTCATTTCTGGAGGTCAGAAGCCTGAAATCGGTCTCAGTGGGATAAAGTCAAGATGTCAGCAGGGCGATGTTCGCTTCCAGGGGCCCTAGGGTAGAACCCATCTCCTTTCTTTTCCTAGTGTCTGGAGTCCGGCCACTTTCTCAGCTCATCGCTTCCTCCCCCCCATCTTCCAAACCATCAGCGGGGTCCATGTCCTCTCACTGCCATCTCTCTGGTGCTCCCCCTCTGCCTCCCTCTCCCATTTCGAAGGATGTTTGCAATTATATTCGGGAACCTGCACATGCAATATTATCTTCCTGTTTTGAGGCCAGCCAGTAGCAACCCTAATTCCACATTCCCATGTAAGGTAACATCCTCACCAGGCGCGGGGATCAGGAAGTAGTCAACACTGGGGGTGGGCATTATTCTGCTGACCACATTTCACAAGTAACCAGACTCGGAATGCGCTTGCAAGCTGAAAATATACAGCAGCTACACTAGAGCCCCTTCCAAAAGTGGTTCCAGAAGACCCCGGTGAAATCTAACCAAGCAAGTGTGAGCCTCAATGGCACCAAAACCATTCAATCAAGAAGATGGGGAGGAGATCCACCCATGTGCTGAGTGGCAGAGAGCTTTACTGGCTTGTTGTGGGGTTAAAGGAGAGAGCTTGCAAGACGGGAAGTAAGGATGTATGGGGTATATTTATAAGCAGACTGATGTACTACATGGGCCATAAAGAAGAATTCAGGGGAGGGAGAGAGAGAGAGAATAACCCAAGCAGGCTCTGTGCTGTCAGTGCAGAGCCCCATGTGGGGCTGGAACCCATGAACCATGAGATCATGACCTGAGCTGACATCAAGAGTTGGATGTTTAACCTCATGAGCTGCCCAAGCGCCCCTCCCATAATACCATTTTAGACCAAGGTATCCATTGTGCAGCAAAAGAGTGTGGAAATGTGTACCTGACTCTATAAGTGGAATGGCCTCCCGAATGGCAAACTGGGTGTGATGATTTTCTTGCATTTTAAAGCATATACATTCAGATGATGTCCCCAAGTAGGAAGAATATGCCACCAGTCTGGAAACCATAAAATGGAAACATGATTAGGGCTGCTTATCAAAGTCCCATGACTGACTTTCGGAGCTCATGCTCGCCTCCTCCCATCTCCAGGCTCTGTGTGCTTACAGACTCAAACTTCCAAATGGGGTCAAGGCTTCCCTTCGAGACACAATGAAAGTTCCAACAAACCACAGGCTTTGGTAGCTGCGAGGGCACTGCAGTCTCCCCCAGCAAGACCCTAACCATGAGCAACTGGGGAGGAATATCTGTGGCACTCAGTCTCCTCCATTTAGGTACCTCATGGTTATACTTTTGCTTATTTTTGATGGTCAACAAGAAAATGATGCCATAGTAAATGTCCTTCATGACCTATTCCACCTCAAAGCGAGTTTCTCAAAAAGATCTTAACTATGACTACCTGTCTGTCTATCCATCTATCCATCTGTCTTCTTTCTTTCTTCCTATCTATCTGTCTACTATTTATTGTTTACTATCTATCTATCTATCTATCTATCTATCTATCTATCGTCTATCAATCATGATAAGTAGTTAATATTATGCTTCTTAATAGAATGAACAGATAATTTAACCACACACCAAGTTTAGTAATTACCTCATAAATAACAAAACTCAGAATGGAATGAATATTTGAGAATATCTTGACCATGACATTTAAAAGAAATTGCAGTAAGACATTCCTTGAGAACATGCAAGAAAAGCACACTAGTCAGAAATAAAATGGAACTTAAGGCACCGCTGCCTTACTTAGCAAGATGAATCATTCTTTGTACTTCCTAGGGACATTTCTAACATACTCTATTCTCCTGACTGAATGATCTTGGAGCCACAGAGTGCCATGCTTATTGGTCTCAATGTCTTTTCTTTTCTGTGAAGGTCATCATAGGAAATTGCCTTAAATATAGCACGTACAAAATTTAACTCCTTGGATAATTTTGCAACATCTTCCTAGATTTTTAATCCTCATCACAATATATTACTCAGCAAAAGTGAGTAGGCCAACGAATATGAGCAAAATATACGAACACATGTCCTTCCCTCTTTTTATATACTATCCAGGCACTTCTCAAACTACAGAAAATTAACTTGTAAGCTGTCTCCAATCACGCCATCCAGTCCCCAGCTTCCACCCTCCACAAACAAAACTTTGTTCTCCTTCTACAGTTGTGCCTGAGTAAATGGCAATACTGTTTTCTCAGCTGTTCAACAAAAAGCTCAGACATCACAGTAATATCTCTGAGTGATTCTGTGAGGGATACCATCACGTTCCTTCTCAAATCTCTACAGTGGATTTCCTTATCACTTGGGGTCACACTCAGACTTCTCGCCATGGCTGAAGGGTCCCACATAACCTGCCCATGACTGCCTCTTCATCCTCACCTCTTACCATCCTCCAAGTCATCCACCGAGCAGTAACCACACACACACACACACACACACACACACACGCACACACACACACACACACCCCAGCTGCTCCTTGGACACACGGAGCATCTTTCCATCGCGGACCTTTGGGTTTGCCTTGCTCTCTGCCTGGAACACTCTTCCCCCCGGTCATCTGTCATTACATTCTACATCTATGTGTGTGTGTTCATTTGGTTACTGTCTCCCTTTCATTCAAGTGTATGCTCCCCGCAGACCAGGACTTTGTTTCTACACAACCCTGTTCCCTTCGACCACTGAGTATCCAGCAGGTACCAAATAAACATTTGACGAATGAAGCAAAGCCATCAAAATGGAGGTGCTCTGGCCTCCTTTACTTCCGTTTGCGACATTTCGTCACTGACCTCCGCTCCACAGGCCACGCTCACTGCTCACACTGCTGAAATGATCTCCCAGCTGGCCGCTCCATTTCACCTTTGCCCCCAGCAATCCATACTTCACACTAATGTCAGTGCCATGATCTGCAAACATAATTATGGCTGTGTCATGACCCTTTGCTTTTGAAGCTTCTCCATTACGTTCTACTGATCCTAATTCCAAATTTAATAGAAATCCACAAAACTTGGCTTCCTCTCTAGCCTCTTCTTAGCCTATTTATCTCTGTCTCCAGCCATATCCCTTTGTCTTCTGTACCTTTAAATATTTCATCACTGTTCTTTTTTAACCTATGTATATTTCTGTTTATAAACATTGCTTCCCTAGGGGTATCTTTCATGATTCTACTCCCTCCAAATCAAGTTAGCTTCCTTTGTTATATGCACCAGATCACCTTTCATTTCTCTTTCTAATTTATCAGAATTATTTGTGGCTTTCCTCTGCATGAGAGAGGTGCACTTGCAAATGAACAGGGTGGCTCACTCATTCCCCTCCTGGTAGGGAGCCACGCAGGGCCAGGCCTGTCCGGAGTCAGCTGTGCCCTTCCCAAGGATTTTGCATCAAGCGGCGGCTCCCTACACAGATGCCACTGGGCAAGAAAGAGTGAATGTCTACTTCTTCACAGGAAAAGGAGGACCTTGTAATGTCTCGCGTGGAATTGGGCAGCACTTTGTGAAACAAATCGCGTAGCTGTTACCAGTGCTACATGAGCTTGTCTTAAGATCAAGAGCTGTTACGTTGGATCTGGAATGAGTACATGACTAGAAAGGTATTAGAAAACAAAACAGATTTTTAAAAGGTGCTTTTCTTTCATCTTTTTCTAAGGCTACCAGATAAACTTCTCAAAAGAGTCTAAGGCGTGACCCCAGGCAGCCAAATTCAAGCCCTGCAACGTGTGCGAATAGAGATCACCAGTCCCGGGGAACTGTGCATGGGGAAAATCTGCTTGCTGGATGGCGCCCCTTTCCTCATCAAGCAGTTGCACAAACCCTTTTACAGAGGTGCCGTCATTAGCTTTCCGAGTAAGTGTGCTCTTCAGTTGATACACAACCTGCAAACAACCTTCAGTGAAGACTCTCCAGTAACACACAGTTGATGGTGTGCAAAGCACCTAGTGAGAATTAGAAATAGTAACTCCGGGGGCGCCTGGGTGGCGCAGTCGGTTAAGCGTCCGACTTCAGCCAGGTCACGATCTCGCGGTCCGTGAGTTCGAGCCCCGCGTCGGGCTCTGGGCTGATGGCTCAGAGCCTGGAGCCTGTTTCCGATTCTGTGTCTCCCTCTCTCTCTGCCCCTCCCCTGTTCATGCTCTGTCTCTCTCTGTCCCAAAAAAATAAATAAACGTTGAAGAAATAGTAACTCCGGATGGTCCCTGCCTACCAGGACTACCAAAAAGAAATGACAGTATTGAAGGATGGAATGCAGGAACCCTATTCTACCCTGCAGTTTCCAGCAAAGTGGTGGTTTACTGAAGGTAAAAGGTGAGCAAACATTAACACTATCAGGTGCATTTAAACAAGTACCAGAGAATAGTTGCAGGGGAGAGCATGGGGAAACAGAGGAATATTCCTGCATTCAAGATTCACCCATGATGTTATGCATCCAAGACGTTTTCACATTATAGGTAACATTGAGAAAATTTAAGCTCAGGTTTTAGTAACATCCCTCAGATATTGATAACTTTATCAAATCCCATTATGTACTCAGTGGAGAAATGTCTGCCTTTCCGGAGCATCTGGAAAGAAGTGATTTTCAAAGTCAACCAGAGAAGCTGTAATTTTGCATATTCCAATTGTTATAGTAAAAATTCTGGCTTTAAAACTGAAAAAAATATATATCCAATGAAATTTATTATTCATATTGTCACAATTCTATTTTTTTCTGTTTTACTCTGTCTTTGAATCCTTTTTTTCTCTCTCTCTCTCTTTCCCATGGACCCACCTCTCTCTCTTATCCAATCCAATTTTGTCGCTTCCTGAGGCGCTCCACAGATCTGTGGCCGGAGCCTGAGGGCAGTGTCACTTATTGTGAGATGCTGGCCATGTGACCCTGATGCCTCCTCCACTCTTGTCCTTGTCTCAAAGACATTAGATTGCACCTGTCAGAGTCAGGGCCTAGACAGTTTCCTCATAAAGTTTTCCAAGGATTCCCAAACAGATCCATCCAATGTGTTCACAGGTGAAATGGAATGACAGTAGCCAGTGGTCTGTGTTTGACAAGAGTAAATGTGATGATGTAGTTTAAGAGGCTTGGCACGGTGCATGGTACAAGATGTTCTATCTCAACAATGTCCGGGTCCTTCAAATACTTTAAGACAGCAACATTTATCAAGACTTTAAAAATTATAATCAACATAAAATAATGTGACTTAAAAAGAATAAAGGATATTTATTGAAAGGAAACTCGCAAACTGAAGGAAGTGTTGGAAAAGTGAGGCCAAAAATTAGCATGGCCCTGGGTCTCTTACGCAGGGTGAACTCAAAGAAAATCACTTGGCGCATCTCAGGTTTGTAACGGGATCGTCCGGGCATCTTTAAGGGTATGAATGCCCGGATCCCATCCCCAGACGCTGATGTATGTTTTCCCGCTCTAGTCCCAATGTCTACGCTCCAGAATCAATTTCCAGGAAGAGAGAACGGGACTGGTTTCTGTTCGGTCCAGCTGTGTCCTTTCTGAGTTCCTGCCTGCTGGGTCTGTCCATTTCTGATTGAGGAGCGTGGGGTCTTCAGCTGTAGTAGTGGATTCATGTGCTTCTATCACTTTTAACCTCATGAATTGGGATGATCTGTTGTTAGACGGGTATACGTTCAGGGTTGTTAAGTCTTCCTGAAGAATTAAACCCTCTATTATTATATAATCCTTCTCGTACCTGATAATTTTCTGTGCCGCGAAACGGGATCTTTATGAAATTAATGTATTTATATAAGCTTTCTTTTAACTGGATCACCGTGATGTGTCTTGCTGTAAGCTGAATCTGAAGCTTGTCTAGCGGTGCCCCCCGCGACTCACCGATTCCAGCTCAGGAGCTCTGCCCTGGCGCTGATGCAGGGTAGGGGCTCCAGTGGACTCCGGCTCTTCACACGCCCCCATCTCTCGTACTCTGGGGACAGCGGTTTGCTCGGTGACTTCTGTTCTCTTATGGATCCAAGGGGAGTTGGTGAGAGCTCACAGAGCTTTCTCACGTTGTGAGGGCGGGAGTGCCGACCTCCCTCCTCACACGTCTGGTCGGATCACTGACCTGCCTGGGATCACACAACCACCCTCGTGGTGCAGAGAAATGCCATAGCTTGTGGTCCGGCCAGAACTGCAAATGTGAGGAAAAGGTAATTTCCCACAGGAAAGGGAGTTGCTATTATGAAAAACACAGGGTGAAGAACAATGGCTGGTTTCAAAATGAGCAGAGAAACTCAAGAGACTGAACGCCACAGAGATGCAAAATGAAAACAGAAGGCCGAAAGAAGGGCATAGGACTGGGGATGTGTGTCTAAGGAGGTCTTCGAGTATGAACTTGACTGAGATGCCATCATCAGAACCTGTTTGGCAAGCGGGGAAAAGGATGCATTTCCCGTTCAAACACACGCTTTTATTGTATTTCATCCACTGGATATATTGTGGAGAAATGTATTTGGAAAATCCATTTTCCTCACTGCATATTTTATTATACAAATTATTACTAGAGGAAGATGAGCTCAGATTATAAACTCCACTGTAGTGGACCCATGCACGAACTGATTGGCACTAACTGGCGACTTCCTTAACAATAATGCTATGCCATAAAAAGCAACATTGGGGGGAAAAAGGGTTTTACATAGTCAGAAATAATTTTACAAATTTCAGTATGATTTTTGGCCACAAGAAAGCAAGAAATGAAGCTGCATATTTGTTGGGAAAAAGGACTCTCCCTTACTTGTAATCCTCTGCCTAAATGAGAGTAGAAACACACGGTCGCTCTGTATAGAGCGTGGACTGCAAAATGCACACGGGGCCTGGAATTTCACAAGAATCACAGAATGTGCCGGCAGAAGGAACACCGCCGGCCGTGGAGGCCGCAGAGCGTGTTCCTGGTCTGAAAACCACAGAGGGCCAGGGCGTGGACGGTGTGAGGGTCACTTGCCATGGGCACAAGAAGTAACCAGGGAAAATTTTTAGTGTTATTGTCAAGATTAAAATGACCACAGTAAGTCCATCTGAATCAGCTATTAGCCTTTCATCTGGGGACAGGATCGGTGTGAATAGGGTACGAACTACTGCTGCCTCAGCCGAATCACCGCAGTGAAACCTCCAAGCAGTCTGCCCACATCCTTCCCTCCGGTGAGATCAAACACTGCAGAAACCACAAGCTTTTCAGAACGTAAATCTCACACCGTCACCGTCTCTCCTAAACCTGTTCGATGTCCTGTAGTGTTCTGTTTGCACCTTTTCTTGGGAGAGACTGAGAGACCCTGGAGATGACGAAGCGTCTCCCGGCGCTCTGCATCCAGCCCCTCTCAAACAGCTGCAGTTTCCAGAGCCCGCTCACTGTGCCCTTTCCAGCCTGTCTCCCAGCCAGGAAGGCACCTCATCCGCTGTGGCACCCCCACGTCCTCCTGGTGTTCCGACGGAAGCCCGAGTTCCACCTCCTGAAGAAGTGTCCCCCGGGACAGTTTACGCAGAACCACCTGCTCCATCGCCTTTCCTTCCCAGCTCACAGCCAGACTACAACGTCCAGGAGAACAGGCAGAACCTGACATGTTGCCACTGGGTCCCACCACTGTCCACCCGAGTCTAACACACAGCCTGGCGCATAGGACACTCTCAGTACAGGTTCGTGTAATGAACTAATAAATCTAAGTAAAACAGCAGATGTTCTAAGAACTGTCTAAGACTCTCTCAAAATCCTGTTAAATATAGTTAAAACGCCACTAAAAAAAAAAAAAACATGTGAAAATCAACTTCGTATGCATGCTAATGCTACTGTTGTTTTTAAAAACCTAACAGAATGACTTACAAGATCCTTTCAATAATTCAACTGGGGTTTATAAGATTTGAATGAAGAAAAATCTATCACAGCAATCTGTGAATGCTTTGTTAGAAATAAAAGGCAATCTTAGGAATTAGCAGAAATAAAGTAACATTGACAACGTCAATTTGCAGAAAGATCAAAAGTGATTTTTTCCCTAGATAAAAGGAGGATTATTAATAGCTGGCATGGGAAATCAAAAAGTAGTTCAAGCCTATTTCAGACTGGAGTGTCAAATATTATTGACATTAATATAAAAAAGAAAACAAAGCTTTTTGCAAATGAGTTGCCACCCTTGATGTGAGTCTTTCAAGCTTTCCCATAGTCCAACCAGTTATTAATAAATCAAAGGCAGAAAAGATCAAATCCATCACTTTGTCTTAACTCCCTGCCCCTCCTGTAGCTGCCTGACAGAGTGTGATTTATGATACAGATGTTGTTCTATGGGGCTTGACATGGCTAGCACGGTTGCGTTTAATATTTCCTTGCAATCAGCTTAGATCTCCTCCTTGACAAGCATTTCATCCGCAGGATGGAAAAGGGGTAACTAAATAAGCAAATGTTATATCCTAAGATACACTTGCATTCTCTATGTATTTACAATTAAATCTTTTTTATAACTGTTCAAACATTTGTATTTACAACAAAATCTAACCATTGTCTGCTTTAATCTCTTTAGACACCAAAAATGTTTAGTCCTCATAGATGATGCCTACTCTCCTGGGTGTCGCCCAAACATAGAAATAAAATTTCATCAGAGTTTAGAGTGCCCCCAACTGACATAGCAAAAATATTTTAATTTTTGTTTTACTGATTTGTTCAATCAGTTTATCAATCAATCGGTCAGATAGGCTCACAAACCAAACCTTTATGATTCGCTACTAGTGATTTCTATTTATGCTTCAGTTTTCTCTTGCTCAAAGTAATACAATTAATAAAAAGCTAGAACATTTTATATATCAGGAATTCAATCATTATTCGTCATTTCTTAACGCTATGATGTATTTCTTCCTTTTTCTAATTTAAAGGTTAATTTACTCAGTATACTAAGGTGGCCTAATCCTTGTGTAGGTCAAAGGATTGACTTAAAATAAATCCCTGACAATGAACAAAACCCTTTAAACATTGCCATTCGTATAACATACGATGTTGGTCACAAGGAAACAATAATATGAAGAAAACAGCAAAATATATGATAAATAGTAAATCCAGTTCAAATCTTACTCCCTGATTATGTCAGAATTATAGTTACATACATGGATATGTGGTTCATTTAATATTTATCCATTAATAGATTTAACAAATGTATTACTTGAAAGGCATTGTACAAGTGCAGCGGTGAAAAGATAAAAGTCTTCTCAAGACATTTTCACTCTATACCACCTCATCCTGAAAAGATTTAGGATGATTTATAAATCATACACAGAGAAAGATGCTACTAATTAAGCCGATGGTTAAGAAAGAAGAATGTGTGGAGACGGAATATAAAGAAACACGAAATTTTCAGCACTGCGTAGACACCATCATTTACCAAAGAGCCGGTTCTCTGCTGCCATGAGCCAGACAGCCCGGGTCCACCAGGGAAGGGGGAACATGAAACCCAGAGGCTGGCACTGGCCCCAGTGACACAAATACACAGAAGCACTCTCGTTACAGTTGGCAGAATTTCCAAGATGGCTCGTGATTCTCCATCTTCTCTCTTATCTTGCCAGAATGACCAGGGAACACCTGGTAATTAATGGTGTCACAGAGCAAAAGCGACCTAGAACAATGGGCTCAATATGTAGTCACATCAGAGGGTTTTCTGACCCACAGAACAGACTCTGTGGCAGCAACAATAAACGTTTCTCTGTGTTCCACAACCGAAAATTTAGGGTTGTCCGTGATTGCTAAATAACCTAGTGTATCTTGAATAATACAAATATGTTTATGAGAAGATCCTCAACTTGACCCTAATGAGCAGTGGAGCTGGTCCCTTATGTAACCCACAGGCTGTAAGATAAAAAATGTCTATACATGGTTCTAAGGACAGTAGAAATTCTGAAGTTCATTAAAAAAGTACATCATGTAACGCGTTGAATGAAAATATTAATAGTTACTAATATTTACAGCCTATTATATTCCACAAACTGTGCGAAGCATTTTCTTTTGAGGATTATTTTTTTTTTAATTTTTTTTTCAACGTTTATTTATTTTTGGGACAGAGAGAGCCAGAGCATGAACGGGGGAGGGGCAGAGAGAGAAGGAGACACAGAATCGGAAACAGGCTCCAGGCTCTGAGCCATCAGCCCAGAGCCCGACGCGGGGCTCGAACTCACGGACCGCGAGATCGTGACCTGGCTGAAGTCGGACGCTTAACCGACTGCGCTACCCAGGCGCCCCAAGGAGGATTATTTTATTTAATTCACATAACTGCCCCATGAGGAATATACTATAATTATCATCCTCAGTTCATAGTTATTGAAAATAAGACACAGAGAGGTTAAGGATTTTGCCCAAGGTCAGGCAGTGAGCAAGGGCCACGAAATTAAGAAAACAAAAATGTTTTTTCTCGGAACAACAAATATCTAGGTTCCCTTTTTAATCAGGGGGAGTATAAAATCCAAAATGTGGGTCTGTCTTAAAGCAGGAAATCAACTTTAATTAAGTTGGAACAACGCAGGACATTTTGGTGTTCAGACTTCATATTATGAATCACTTCTCTGCTGATGGCAAAAGCTAAGAACGGAGAATATTTACAACCCAGGTTTCAATAATGAATCTACCTTCTGAGTAATCAGGGTAGACGAGGAAGTGAAACAAAAACATAATTCTTCTTGCTCACATATATATGCGGGATTATTTTAGGGTTTAATCACCAATTTCAACATGCATGAGGGGCTCACCCCCCACAACTGACAATACTCTGACACCAGCTGGGTGTCCTACAACTTACCTCAAACACAAGACTGCCCTCCACCCAGGTCCTGTGCTTCTAGCCAGCTGGCCATAAACCAGAGGCTCCCCAGGACCCTCTCCCAGCCTTAATTAATTTGCTAGAGTGGCCCAGAGAACTCAGAGAAACATTTTACTTCCTAGATCACTGGTTTATTATAAAAGGATATAACTTAGGAATATAGCCAGATGGAGGTGATCCACAGGATGAGGCGTAGGGAAGGGACACAGAACTGTGAAGTGTTCCCTCACCCTGGAGCTCTCCAAACCCCATCCTTCTGGGTTTTCACAGAGGCTTCATTACACAGGTTTGCTTGATTACATCACTGGCCACCGGTGACTGATTCTGCCTCCACCCCCTCGCCCCTCCCTGGAGGGGGTAGGACTGAGAGTGGCTGGATGTAGCCCCTGTCGTTAGGGTACCTAGGGGCTTTCCAAAAGCCACTTAATTAACACAACAAAAGACACCTTCATCATTTGCTTCTCTTAGTAAATTCCAAGAATTTTAGGAGCTCTGTGCCAGAAAAGGGGAGGAAGATCAAATACATATTTCTTATTATAAATCACAATATCACAGGAGTATAGACTTATTAATTGTTATAGTTTTACTAAGATTGATAGTTACAACTGCAAGATAACATTTTAAATCAAAGCTTAAGTAAAGTACCTGGCATGAGATGTTTTCATGGGAAATAGTGCCAGTTCATATTATCTTAATGTAGCACAAATGACATCATAATGTATCATTTCTTTATTTCATTTTCCTTCATAAAGTTGCAAAAGTGTTTTAACTTTTCTTTTGTTGATAATTATTACTTGACAGCTATTATCTTTTTGGGGTAAGGTTCTTTTAGACAGATTAATTGATTTAGAAAATTATGAAGAAACTAATGTATTGGCAGAAGGTTCTAAAATAAGAGATAATGAAATCGTTGTCTATATGTTACAACAGTCAACAGGAATGTGAACACAGATCTTTTAGTTCTCAGAACACATGTTCTTAATAAGTATTAGGTATTACCTGTATGTCAATGTATTACTTAGAATTCCCTGGGAGAAAACACATAAGAATAGCAAAATTAATAAAAAAGCTTAAGTTATATAGTATTTGTCCTGGCCATCAAGGCAATCTCCAACAGATTCAAAAGAATGTCTCCAAATGTTTTGCTAAACATAGTTTTCTGCTAAACACTGTCTGCACGCTGTTGGGAAGGAAGAATTTTCTATCCCTTTCAAGGTCCTTCTGGCTGGAGTAAGAATCAAATTGAGGTGAGACAAAGTAACAAGAGAAAATAAAATTTAATAGCATAGGCGGGGGGAATCCACACAGACACGGAAATTCCAAAGACAGTGAGGCAACATGATGCTTATATGAGCTAACGAGAGGGATAAGGTCTGGGAGGGGAGATAGACCACTAGCAGGAAGGTGGGAGGAGAAGGTGCCCAGCAAAGGTACCTACCACATAGGCAAGCTTCTTACATAAAGAAGAATCTCTCTTCCTGGTATAAGTGGCAGCTGACAAGGAGGTAAAGAGACTTCTTCTGAATCTTCTGGATTTTGATTGATTTTAACACAAAATAATGTTTATGCTGAAGTGGCCCATCTTGGGGCGCCCTGCCTTTGGCCCCTACAAGACTCAGGTGTAGCTTACTGACTGATATTACTTTGTGCCTCCTTGTGGTCAGTGGGAGGCATTTATGAAAGAGTGACAAAGTCTAGGGGCTGAGTCGTAACCGGCTGTGGAACTCAGTTTCTCTACAAGAATCAAATTAACATTAGCACAGAGATTTAATAGGTTCCCTTGGCCTTACTAATAGAATACTAATTCCACATGACTTTTCAACCTATCTGAACATTTTCCTGTTTAGTGCTTGCTGTTTAGTGACTCAAAAACATACCTTTGCTTATACAGATCAAATTAGGACCCTTTTAGATCTTTTAAATCCTCTATTAAACATGAGTTACAGATCATGTGAAATTGCCTTAGCGGTAGGAAATCCTACTGATTTGCCCTCCATACCTCCCCACCAAAAATACTTGCTGCAAAAGTCCTTTTATGGTAGAATTTGATTCTCGGGGATGGGAAAGGAAATCAAAAGGTCAAACATAATGCTTTGTCAAAACCTAAATCCAATACTAGCGCAAGGACCTAGAAGTACCAATTTTGAAAGGACCATTTAACAGGAAATGAGTATCATTTGTCTTAAGCTGCTTTTATAAATTTTTTCAGCTTTTGTCATCAGCTAGACCCTAAGACTGAACCTTTACTGACCACCTGCATTTACTCACTGAACTTGGCCCCACATTTTCCTTAAGCTCATCTTTCCAGATCATCTCTTAACTCAGACAACAGACCCCACAAGCACAGCCTAATGTGATGGGAACCGCAACTCCCCCTCAGGCAATAGCTCTGGCCCCCAGACCACCCAGACCTGTTTGAGCTCAACTCTGATCCATGCCTGCATAGATGGACCATGGAGTGACCCACAATTATCTCTCCTCATTATAACACTAAAATATCCACCCAAGGAGGGGCACAAGCCTCATTATGCAACACACAATGTACTTATAGGCAGGTTTCCTTAAGGCGCCTGCCTGACCTCATGCCTTCTCTACAGATGATGACGAGGCTCCCCTATCTAAACATTCATCCTAAGCCTAAATGAAAGGAACCCACCCACCCTTGCTGGAGGAGTCTCGGCTTTGGAAGTCATTCCCTGTGATCTCCTTGTTTGTTGTAAATAAAGTTTCCTTTGATTGACAATCCCCCTGGTGTAGTTACTGACTCACCCAGGAGACAACTCACGGTGGTTCAGTTACACGTCTACCCTACAGTTAGTCAAGTGCAACTGTCATTGGCCATACTGGACACACCAACATCTTGAGCAGTAGTCCTTAATTATAATTTAAGTGGGTTAAAAATTCAGAAGAAGGGATTTTTTTTTGGTTGTCTCCTCGGATAAAATTATTGTTCAGCAAAATATAAGTTGCAAAAGAAAAGAGTACATTAAAAATAAAAATTGTAGGGCACCTTAGTGGCTCAGTCGGTTAAGTGTCCAACTTTGGCTCAGGTCATAGTCTCGTGTTTCGTGGGTTCAAGCCCTGCATTGGGCTCTGTGCGGACAGCCTGCTTCAGATTCTGTGTCTCCCTCTGTCTCTGCCCCTCACCCACTCACACTCTGTCTCTCCCTCTCTCTCTCTCTCTAAAATGAACATTAAAAAAAAATTGTGGAGCACCTAGGTGGCTCAGTCGGTTAATTGTCGGACTCTTGCTTTTGGCTCAGGTCATGATCTCACAGTTTGTGAGTTTGAGCCCCACATTGGGCTCTGTGCTGACAGTATAGAGCCTGCTTGGGATTCTCTCTCTCCCTCTCTCTCTGCTCCTCCCCAGCGTGTGCTCACTCTCTGTCTCTCTCAAAATTAAACATTTACAATGCATATTATTATGTTGATTTGTAGGTTTTACTCTGTACAAGTCTTGTTTGGATATGCCACCTGTGAGTACCATTCCCTTGACTCTAGGCCTGACTGAATATTTGCGGCTCCAGAAAATTCATATGCTAAAATGCTAACCCAAAATGTGATTCTATTTGGAGGTGGGTCTATGGGAGGTATTAGGTCCCATGAGGTCATGAAGGTGGGCTCCCATGATGTGACTATCCTAATAACAAGAGACTAAAAAAACGTGACTGTCCGCATAAAAAGAGGTACAGAACAGGTGAGTACACTCTCTGTCCTATGAAGACACAAGATGGCTGTCACCAGGGTCTGAATCTACAGGAAACCTCCTCGTCGACTTTCCAGGCTCCAGAACCGTGAGCAGTAGACATTTCTTGCTGCAGCCACCCGGTCTATATTACTTTGTTACAGCGGCCAGAGCTGACTAGTACAAGTTTGAACAAAGCAGGGAGACTGGTGTAAAATGAAGTTCTGGGAAACCGTTTCACGTTCCAAGAATCTCATGCAAAGTCGTTTAAATATTACCACCCACTCCATTTACACTATCCAATTAAGGAAATTTGTGTTTTAATTAAGTCTTTTGGAATGAGCACACTCTCCTTACAGAAACAATTAATAATCCATGAATGTTAATTATGTTTGCCGGGTTAATTTTCATCCTGTATTGCGTTGCAGGAGAGTCTGAAATTGATGAATCTTCTTCCCTGTGCAGTGTCACAGAGCTCAGAGCCAGCCGTACAAATCCCAGGGACGTAGGGTTGTCAAGGCTGGGAGTTCCATCTTGTAAAAGATCTCAGTCTTGAGAATTGAATCGGTAATCAGTCAAACGACAGTGAAACTTCTACAGAGTGAGCTCCTTCCTGCTCAATTTTATCCAGTCTTTAAAGATAATGACTTTTATTCTCTTGATCTCCTATCCATGAACTTTATGAAATCATGTCTGTAATGGCCACCGCTCGCAATTTTAAACTTTGATCAAAAATATTCACTTGTGCAGCCACATTGTATCAGTTTTGAAGGACGGAGAGCACGATAGAGAAAGCATTTCCTCAAACTGATTCCGCTGGCATGTAGGGAGCCCTTGACAACAGTACCTTCTTCTGCACCACTAGTAGTCCATGGAAGAAAAGTCTAGAGTGACCTTTCCTGCTTCTGGGGAAGGGTGTGAGTCTCTTCTTCCACTCACTGAACAAGGGTGTTACCTAAGTATCCACGTAATGCTATCAACCAGGTTACACCACGAGGGAAACCGACTTTAGGCTGAAAGCAATGCTGAGTGAAACACCGCAGAGAGGCCGACCAAACCCGAGGTCACTGATGGAGTCCTTGAATTTCTGGCCCAATCAATTCTGAGATTTCCAGCTCCTCTTTCCAGGTGTAATAGCCCACTTCTTTCTTAACCATTTAAGTCACACCAAGCTGAAGGTCCTCTTAATGAAAGCTCACAGTGTTCTAATTCTTCAAGCTAGGTGCATTTGTTTCAGATAAAATACTTTAATTTACTTTCTTTATTGTGGTAAAATATACATAAAATTTACCACTTAATCATTTTTAATTGTATGATTCAGTAACACTGAATACATTCATAATGTTGTATAACCATCACAACTATTTCCATAAGATCTTCAAAACCCCAAACAGATACACTGTATGCATTAAGAAAGAACTGTCTATTCCCCTCTCCCCATCCTCAGCCCCTGGTAAATTGCAATCTACATTTTCCTTCTATGGGTTTGACTCTTTGGGATATTCCATATAAGCTGAATCACATACCGTTTATCCTTTTGTCTTTGACTCATTTCACTTAGCATGATGCTTTCCTATTTATCCATGTTGTCGCAAGTATCAGAAATCCATACCCTTTCTATGGCTGGATAAGATTCCATTGTATGCGTATACCATATTTTGTTTATTCACCTTTTGAAGGATACTTGGGTGTTTCCCCTTTTTGGCTGCTGTGGCTAAGAATTGGGTGTTGGTGTCAGGCTTGGGCTCACAGCCACCTTCTTATCAAAGATAAGCAGCCCTCTGCATCAAGCAGTCCTCTGACTGTTACAGGCGTCTATCAGGATCAAGAGGGCCAACATATTTAACTCACAATTTTTCCCCAGCTTAATGGCTGTTTTATTAACATATGTATATATAATATACGTATATATATATATATATATATATATACTTTATTTTTAGAGAGAGAGCATGAGAGTGGGAGAGAGCTGAGAGGGAGAGAGGGAGAGAGGGAGAGAGACAGAGAGAGAGAATCTCAAGTAGGCTCCATACTCAGTGTGGCGCCCAACTCATGGCTCTGTCTCATGACCCTGGGATTGCGACCTGAGCCAAAATCAAGAATCAGATGCTCAACCTACTGAGTCACTCAGACACCTCGCTTAATGGCTGTTTTGAAGGAGGGACCAACCCAGAATTTTCTATTCTGACCTTTTAAAATTCATTTTTAGATAATGGTTTAACTTGGGTGCTGGGCTGACTTCCTAAAATTCTGTCCTAAAAGAGACAACAACCTTTGGATATTAGATGTTATATTATTTGGTATACCATGAAAAACTTTCCTAGAGATAAAAACTTTGTATCTCATATTTAGCACAGTATTAAGACTACAACAAGGAGGTCATCAGTTGGCTTTTGGTTTGACGTAAAATATAGGTGTGTGATGATTTCAGAAAAGTCAAGGGCAAAAATCTTCTCATAGAATATAAACTAATGAGGAATTCATATTTCAAAATAGGTTTGACTGTCATGAGAAGGTAATTAATCTTATGAAATGTGCCATACAGATTTTTTTTCAGGGACTTTAAGATGTTGTTGGTGGGAATAAAAATAAAGAGGCTCTAAGGCACCAACCAGTCAGTCAAGCCTCCCACTTCAGTTCAGGTCATGATCTCCTGGTTCATGAGTTTGAGCCCCACGTTGGGCTCTGTGCTGACAGTGAGGAGTCTGCTTGGGTTTCTCTCTCTCTCTCTCTCTCTCCCTCCCTCCCTCCCTCCCTCTCAAAAGAAATAAACTTAAAAAACTAAAGATGCTCTTAACCTACAACAAATGGGAGAAAATCTATATATACTTAAACATATATACTACTAGTAACTGAAGGATCACTTGCTCTTATAAAAAAAAAATTGAAAAGAAAAAAAAAAAAACTACTTGTCCAGCAACAGAGAAATGGTTATGTACCTTGTAAGTCTGTACGAAGGAGGATATGTACCAGATGTATACAACAAGTATATACCATACTGACACTAAGACGGATCAGCTCTGACCTTGTTTTTATATAGTCTGTTCTAATTAGCGACAAAAAGAAAGAGAGAGGAAAATAAAAATAAAAACAAAAACAAAAGAGAAGAGGAGAGGAGAAGAAAAAGCTAAAAAGAAATGCTAAGTGAGAATGCAGAAGTTTATTCCTGGAACACTAAAAAGACTTTTCTCTAGAAAGATTTCGGGTCTCTGAAATCATCTCCACGCATCCGAACTGACAGAAGCAAGGACATGGCTGATTTTGCAGCTGAACAAAACCAGTCTTGAGATTGTAAGCCAAAACCAAAGGTTGGACTTACTTTCCCAAACGCTGCTACTTCCAGGGAGTATATCCCAAAAGATTGCGGATGGAAAATGCAGAAAACAATGAGGTAAACTTAAAGAGGCACAAAGTCACAGTCGTCCCTTCGTACTGAATGCCTCGCGGGTAGCACGTTCTGTTTCAGGCCCTCAGACGCAGCGGAGAACAAAGAGACAAGAACCCTGGCCCTCCGCCAGCTTACATTCTTGCGGCAGGTGACGTGTGGCCACATACCAAAATACGTGGTCTGTTCAGTAGTGATAAGTGCCCTGGAGACGGTGAAGCAGGAGAAGCCAAGGGAGTATGTCAGGGGCAGGATTCAGTGTTTACGAGGAAATCCAGGGAGGTGTGGGGGAGGTGTGGGTAGAAAAGTGGCTGGGACACGGAGAGTAGCTGCCCACCGTGATGAGCAGACAGGGTCTGATGGTGTCCTGGGGGTGGGGACAGGAGGCCAGGGCACAGGTGGGGGGGGAGTTACAGACGGTGATGAGCAGAGGACATGACCTGATAGCGTCCTGGGGGGGGGGGGGACACAGGCCAGGGGACAGGTGAGGAGAGGTTCTGATGGTGATGAGCACAGGACATGACCTGATGGCGTCCTGGGTCGGGGAGGCCAGGGCGCAGGTTGGGGAGGCTCAGATGAGGCAGGTGGTGGGGCTGCACTGGGCGACCAGTAGTGAGGTCTGTGCAGATGTTGGAGAGCAGTGCTCCCAAGAAATGGGGGGGGGGGGACACACGGGAAACTGGCTAGAAGCTCACAGGCTTAGAGCTAATGTGGGACATCTGGAGTAAACCAGGAGGAGGCTCATCAGTTAGCTCATGGGTGTTCGTACTGAGGAGTGCTGACAGGGTCCGGGCCGAGATGGGGACACACGGGGTGAGGGAGCAAGGTGGCCGGGCACTGAACGGGAGCCGGCCCACCGTCTGGGCAGACAGGGAACTGTGGGAACACGTGGTATGACCGTGGCAGAACCATAAGCCATCCCAGGAAGTCAGCACACTGGTCAGCGGGCTGTGGGGACAAGAGGGGTCAGCGGGCTGTGCGGTAAGAGGGGGCAGCTGACAAGGACAGAAGAGGGCAGGAGGCTGCGGGCTGGAAACCAGAAGGTCCTGGAGGACCACCTCTGGAGGCAGTTCGGGGCTGGGGAGGGACATAACGTGGGTCTGTCGGGACGGCATCAGAGCAGGGAGACCGTCAGGCCTCCAGGGACTGGGGGTGTGAGGACAGGACACGCCAGCGTCCCCTTCTGCCAACAGGGAGCTGGGCCACCGCGTCCACAGGGGCATCAGAGGGCGGAACTACATTCACCCTCCAGGGCACACGAGCACATCAGTTTCTCAGTGTGCAGACAGTGTATGAACTAATTCATTAAATAACTATTTCAAAGACTATTTTATTTTTTAAATATAATTTATTGTCAAACTGGCTTCCATACAACAGCCAGTGCTCATCCCAACAGTGCCCTCCTCAATGCCCATCACCCATTTTCCCCTCTCCCCCAGCCACCCCCCCAATCAACCCTCAGTTTGTTCTCTTTATCCAAGAGTCTCATGGTTTGCCTCCCTCCCTCTCTGTTTGTAACTATTTTTCCCCCTTCCCCTCCCCCATGGTCTTCTGTTAAGTTTCTCAGGATCCACATAAGATTGAAAACACACGGTATCTGTCTTTCTGTGACTGATTTATTTCACTCAGCTTAATACCTTCCGGTTCCATCCACATTGCTGCAAATGGCGGGATTCCATTCTTTCTCATTGCCAAGTAGTATTCCATTGTATATACAAACCACATCTTCTTTATCCATTTGTCAGTTGACGGACATTTAGGCTCTTTCCATAATTTGTCTATGGTTGAAAGTGCTGCTATAAACATTGGGGTACAAGTGCCCCTATGCATCAGTACTCCTGTATCCCTTGGGTAAACTCCTAGCAGTGCTATGGCTGCATGGTAGGTTAGTTCTATTTTTAATTCAAAGGCTATTTTAAAAGATTTTTTTCAACGTTTATTTATTTTTGGGACAGAGAGAGACAGAGCATGAATGGGGGAGGGGCAGAGAGAGAGGGAGACACAGAATCGGAAACAGGCTCCAGGCTCTGAGCCGTCAGCCCAGAGCCTGACGCGGGGCTCGAACTCACGGACCGCGAGATCGTGACCTGGCTGAAGTCGGACGCTTAACCGACTGCGCCACCCAGGCGCCCCTCAAAGGCTATTTTAAAGTTATCAAGTGGAAGAAGGCGCAGACGCGGATTGGAGTCCCTAGGACACCACCTTTGTGGCTTCAGGCAACCTTGTAAAATCTCTGTACAGCTTTAATTTAAAGTGCAGGCGATACCACCTAAATTACAGATCGTGACCAAGATTTACCTGTGATGTCATTACTCAATTATAAATCACTTACTCAATTATAAATGTATGATACATGTTAGATGGGAAACTGAATCTGAAACCACAAGGTCATCGTTTAGAAAAATATGCAAATGTAAGATAACATCACTCATATTTTGAAAAACATGAACAGAAGTAGGAAATAATTTACAGCCTTAACGAGAGACTTTGGGAGCAATCACTCAGACTAAGTTTACACGTAGTAGAATGCACGGATTGCAAGCGAGCACCCTGATGCATCCTACACGGGAACACGCTCCGAGAGCTCCCTGGCTCTGTCCCAGCCCGCCGAGGGCCACGACTGCGCTAGCGACCCTCTCCGTGGTTTCTTCTCACCTTTGTGCTGAACTTCATTCGTTTGGAGTCAGGCAGTATTTAGTCTTTTGCATCTGGTTTATTTTATTCAGCGTCATGTTTTCGGGATTTATCCATGCTGTGGTACATACGAGCACCCCATTTTCTATTGCTGCGTCTTATTACCTTATAGGTCAATATCATAACTTTAAAATACTTTCTCTTCTGGACAGATTTGTCCAGGTTTGTCTAATATGAAAACAGCTACAGATGTTACTACCCTCGTCTTTCCAGGGTGATTATGTATACTCATTTATTTTCGGTATATGCCCGGAAATGCAATCGCTGTGTCACTGGACATGTGTGCAGTCCAACGTTATAAGAAGTTGCTAAACTTCCTTAAAATACAGTTGTGCAGTGTTGCACTCCCATCGCAAATGCTGGGACTTCCTTGAGTGCCCTCCTTAGCAGGCAGCGGCAGCTTGTCGAAGCTTCTCTCCTTGTTTTCCTGATGATCCCCTGGGTTCGGTACATTTTCTTGCTCTCATTACCCACCTGGCTCTCTTCTTTCATGAATGGAAAGTACAGATCTTTAACCGAAACTTTAATCTGCTGGTTATCTTTTCCATACAGGGGTGTAGGATTTCTTTATTCTGGATGAAATCATTTTGTTAGATAGACATCATGGGAGATGTGTTCTCTCACTCTGACATGCCTACTCGCTCTGGTTTTATTGTGGTGGCAACACTTGAGATCAACCTCCTTAACAGAAGTTGTAGGTACACAAGCCTCTCACGCTGACAGCCTGCCTGACTCGCACACCTGCCCAACTGGCGGCCCCCAGATCCCTCCCCCAGCCCCTGGCGACCACTGTTCTGCCCGCGGTCTCTGTAAGCCTGCTATTTTAGATTCCTCGTGCAAGTGGATTTGGGTAGTAGTTGTCCCTCTGCGACTGGCTCATCTCACTCAGAATCATGTCTTGGATGTAGTTGCAAACGGCACGATTTCCTCCTTACTCACAACTCTACTGACTCCAACAGACATTGTATTATTATACTGTACCTGCTTTACACTTGGGGAAAATTATAGGCTATTAACTTTTTCCTACTTTATTTTCTTAGAAAACTCACAGTGGAGTAAATGTTCTTCATGGCCACATTTTACTACATTGCATTTCTTGGAAAAAAACCCACAACAACCCTAATTGCTAAGTATTTGATGATTGAAAACACAGTTTCCTGTTATTTAATTAGAGAAAGTAGATGCATGCAGACTGAGAAGTAGAAATTTTAGCACTATCCTAGATACCTTCCCCAAATAACGTTAGGCGCGAAAGCAAGTGGTGTTTACATATCTATTTGTAATAGGCCGTATTTTAAATGCAGAAGTCTATGAAGTGTTTTCTGAAGGAGGCTGTTTTAGCATTGTACGAGCCTCCTGGGGTGTCTCCATCATCTGCTTGGTTCTCCCCATACCCAGACATTAGCCAGCTTCTGTAAGGGACCCTGTGGCATCTGCTCACCTGACCCCGCCTGTGTCCATTACGTCTTCGTTTTTATTGTTCCATATCTGCCTCCCTGTCAAGTGAGATTTTAAGCCTCAGAGTAAGGATTATGTCTCAGCTGTTTTGTAAACTCCACGATTTATAGCATAGGGTCAGACACGAGAAAAATAAAACATTTATGACTGGGGTACTTACTTCCATCCTGTGGGAAAGTCCTTTCATGCTGTAAGACATCAGAGGAGAATCTGACAAATGCACTAAAAAATATATGGCTGAATAAATGTCAAGATTTGATCAATTAAACTGGCTGCTCTCTTCATCTGAAGTAGAGAGAGACTGGAGATGTGTCCCAACTCCCCCTCCCTACTCAGTGCCCTGGAGTGGCCCCTGTGTCCCCAGCAGAAAGATGATGGGTAGAAAGGTGGTATCTTGCTTATGACCATCATTTAATGGTTCCAAATGAACTTGGAAGCCAAGGCAATGCCAAGGAGATTTTTCCTCTGTTTATTTACTTACAATGGCTTTATTGAGTTTTCTAAAATCATACCACATCCCTGTGCATCAAATATGCGGTTGCACAGAGACATGCTGGTCAATGTACAATGCTTTTCTCCTTCCAAATTTTATGCAGTGCTAGCATCCTCATTATTCAAATCTTAGGATAGATACTTATGTACAATGCAAGTCTTCAGAGAACCCCTTTTTAATGTATTTTTAAAAGATCCCATATTAAAATAATTGTATATGTAACTAACAAATATTAACGAGTATTTATATCTGAGGCTCATCAGGGAAAGATATATGCTAATATGATGAATGCTAACATATAACAGCAATGCTATTAACCGTATAGACCTATTTGCGGAGAAATACCGGCATAACAAACCGAAGCTTCCAATCCATGAACATGGAATGACTTTCCATCGATGTAGATCTTAATTTCTAGTGATGTGCCTTAGTTTCCAGCATACACATCTTACACTTATTTTGCTACATTTTTTTAACATTTATTTATTTTTGAGACAGAGAGAGAGCATGAACAGGGGAGGATCAGAGAAAGAGGGAGACACAGAATCTGAAACAGGCTCCAGGTTCTGAGCTGTCAGCACAGAGCCCGATGCGGGGCTCGAACCCACGGACCGCGAGATCATGACCTGAGCCAAAGTCGGACGCTTAACCGACTGAGCCACCCAGGCGCCCCTTTGCTACATTTAAGTATTTTCACTTTATAGCTTTGCGAATAGAATTATTTTCTTAATTTCATTTTTGGATTTTTTCCCTAGCACATATAAATACAACTGGCTTTTGTATATTAAGCTCACGTTTTGAAAATTTACTAATATTTTTTGTGGATTCCTTTGGGTTTTCTACATAGATGACGATATCATCTATGAATAAAGACAGTTTTACTTCTTGCTTCTCAGTCTTTATGCTTCTATGATTGTTCTTTCTCATTGCACTGACTGGAACCACCAGGACAATAGTGAATATAATCAACAAAAACAAAGCACATCCTTGGCTTGTTACCTATGGGGGCAAGGTGGATATTCAGTCTTTTACCACTAGATATATCATCAGATGTAGAGTTTTTGTTAATGACCCTTATCAGTTTAAGCTCTACTCTATTTCTTGTTTTTTGAGTTTTCTTTTTTTTAATAGCGAATGGATTTTAGAACGCTTTTTCTGCAACTATTGAGATGAGCGTGTGGTTTTAGTTCTTTACCTACAACATGGTATATATTACATTGATTATTTTTTGAATACTAAAATAATATTGTATCCCTGGGAAAATTTCCACTTCCCCATGTGTATCATCATTCTCACATGTTGTAGAATTTAGTGTGCTAACATTCTATTGAGAATTTTGTGTCTATATTCCTGAAATATATTGTCCACAGAGTATCTTACTTTTCTTTCTTTTCTTTTTACTTTTTTTTTTTTTTTGAGATTTCATTGTTTGGCTTTTGTATCAGGATAATACAGGCCTCATAAATAAGTTGGAAAGTTTCTCTATTTAAAAATTCATGAAGGATTGGTATCATACTTCAATTTAATATCTGAAATAATTTACCAATGAAGCCATGTGGTCCTGACGATTCCTTTTAAAAAGATTCTTAATCACTACAAGCAAAGCTCATTTCATTGTGCTTCACTGTATTGTGTTTTTCAGATAAACTGCATTTTTTACAAACTGAAGGTCTGTACAAGTAAGTCTATTGGTGCCATTTTCCAACAGCATTTGCTCACTTTGTGACTCTGTCACATTTTAGTTATTCTCCCATTATTTCAAACTTTTTAATTATTATATTTTCTATAGTGATCTATGATCTATGCTCTTTGATGTTACTATTGTAATTGCCACGAATAGTGCCCACGTAGGATGGGGAACTTACTTGATAAGTGTGTGTGGGTTCTGACTTCCCCAGTGACCAGCCGTTCCCCCGCCTCCCTCTCCTCGGGCCTCTCGATTCCCTGAGACACAACAATACTGAAATCAGGACAGCTGATGCTCCTACAGTAATGGCCGCTCGGTGTTCAAGTGACAGGAAGAGTCACGGGTCTGTCACGAATCACAAACTAGGAAGGAGTCAGCTCAGAGAGGAAGGTGTGTCCAAAGCTGAGACGGGCTGCGAGCGAGGCCAAGTGGGAGACCCAGAGGACAAGCTCCTGAAGCAAAGGACAGGTGCTTCTCCAGTGAGCGCACGGATGCAAGAAAGCCACACAGCCTCCTGCTGATACGGAGAAAGGTTGCGTGGTCTGGACTTACGATCGAACCGGCCCCAACGTGCCTTCAGGCAAAGCCTAACCCGGAGCAAGGCCCTGCCTCTTCACTTCTGTGCAGGCTGAGAGGTGAGGAGACTGCAGAAGAGAAGTCTGAAGCGAGCAGAGGTTGGATCGTGACCTTTAAGGAGGGAAGCCGCCTCCATGACATACAGGCCCCAGGCGAAGCCGCGGGTGCTGATGTAGAAGCTGTAGGAAGTCATCCAGAAGATCCAGCCGAGAGAGTGAGCGAAGGTGGCCACACCGAGCAAGACTTTCAGTGTGGATGAGACGGCCTCCTGTTGGGAGGAGATGCCATCCAGCACTGTCATAGCTGGAGAGGAGAAGTCCGTGCCTGGCTTCAAGGCTTCGAGGGACAGGCTGACGCTCTCATTAGGGGCCGCTGCAGCTGGGGACGTGAAGCTGAATCCAGTGCTCAGGTACCGGTCCCCAAATCCTAGAGCCCCTAAGGATCCTGCTAAATCCCTCTGCCCGGGCTCTATCGACGGAGCAGCAAAGCCTGGATGACAGCACATCTGTCCACAACATGGTTGACTGAGTGTTCGGAGCCCTCTGTTGACACCTGATGCTCAGTTCAAATACAGCTGCTCACTGACAATGCACCTGATCACCTACAAGCTCTGATGAGAATGTACAATGATTTTTTTTTTCAAGCCTGCTAACGAAGTGTCCCTTCTGCAGCCCATAGATCAAGGGGTCATTTCAATGTTCAAGTCCTATTATTTCAGAAGTACATTTCATAAAGCTATGGCCACCATGGATAGTGATTCCTCTGGGGATCTGGGTAAAGAAAATGCAAAACCTTCTGGAAAGGATTCACCATTCCAGATGCCATTAAGAACACCCATGATTCATGGGAAGAGGCCAACATATCAACACTGACAGGGATTTGGAAGAAGTTGTTTCCAACCCTCGTGCAGGACTGTGAGGGTATCAGGACATGGGTGAGGAAGTAACCACAGAGGTGGTGGAACGGCAAGAGAACTGGACTCAGAAGTGGGAGCCTGAAGATGGGACTGAATAGCCACATCTTATGATAAAACGTTAACGGAATGAGGAGTTGCTTCCTACGGATGAGCAAAGAAACGGTTTCTTGAGATGGAATCTACTCCTCGTGAAGATGCCACGAAGACTGTTGAAATGACAACACGGGATTGGGAATATCACATACACTCAGTTGATAAAGCAGCAGCAGAGTTTCGGAGGATGGACTCCAATTTTTAAAGAAGTCCCACTGTGGGTAAAATTCTGTCAAACAGCATCACGTGCTACAGAGAAACAAAAGTCAATAGATGCAGCAAACTTCACTGTTTTCTTATTTTAAGAACTTGCCACAGGCACGCCACCCCAGCAATCAGCAACCACCAACACCGAGGCAGGACCATCCACCAGCAGATAGCTGAAAGCTCAGATGATGTTTAGCATTGTTTAGCAATAAAGTATTTTTAAATTAAAATATGTACATTACTTTTAGGCATAAAACACTTAATAGATTATGGTACAGTGCAAGCATAATTTTTATGTTCAATGGGAAACCAAAAAATTCATTTGACTTACTTTACTGTGCTGTTTGCTCTATTGTGATGTCTGGAATGAATCCCACAATATCTCTGAGGTATGCATGTCCATGTACTCTTTCATTTCATTAACCTTCCCATGAGTCTACAGTGCCCCCTCAGCAGGTCATACACAATTTTGTCCATCCATCCTGAGCCAAGCTACGGTTCATTCATTTTATTCAATGTAATAATTTATTGAAATAGTCACTGGGCTCCTGCCAACCTATGTAATCCTTAGAGCTCCAAGTAGTATTGCTTTATTATTTTCTCTCTACCTTTGTAAATGCTCTTGACTTTATGTCAATTTCCTTTCTCTGCTGCAACCTGTATACTCTTACTATTTTCTTCAAAGCATTCTTTCCTCAAGAAAGTCATTCCCAATTTATCAGTATCAGAGTTAGATCTTTAAAGAAAGGTATTTTTTAATTTCATATTCTTCTATCAACTGAAGACTCTATTAACATTTTAACTACATAGAGAATACTCAACACTGGTGACTAAGTGATTTCTAGTAGAAATAGCTTAGCATCTTTATAAGTAAATGGCATCCACAAAGGTTTTGTTCTTCTTAGTGATTGCAATTGCCTTTAGAAAATATTTCATTATTGATTAACAATCCTAAATGCTTTTCAATAGCTAACTGAAGAAACAGGCCATTGAACTTTGAGAAGTTCACACGATTATTCTTCTTTTAGGGGAGGTGAGTAGCCATGAAGAGACTATTTCTCATCTATCATAGCAATCAGAGTTGATCTCAGAATTAACAGGGGGGGATTTTGCTTTTCTAGATCTTAGTCTCATTCTTTATTACCTGTCAATTCACTCTTTGAAAATGACTTGGCATTAATTCCAATTGTGAGAAATAACAACAAATAAAATATGGCCTCAGTGACTTACATAGTATTCAATACCTTCTGTAGGTTGCTGACAATGAGATCTTATCTCAGGTACTGTTATATAAACTACTGTTTTTGGTTCTTTGTTTATGTTTCCCAACTGATAGGTAATTCTCATAATTCATTTCCATTGTTAAAAGTAGGGAAAAATCTCAGATCATTCACTGTTCTTGATAATAAGTAGTCAAGAAATTTGTATGTCTCAGGAGAATATATATGAATACAAGTACAGATTATTTTACATGTTCATATATTAATGAAAAATTTTCAAAAGTCTCAAATCTTTAGAATATACTCTTCCTGATTCATCTCATGCTTTATACAGAGCAAGGTAATCAATATCAAGACCATTTAACACAACTCTATTTTAAATATGTAAGTCTAAAAGGAAGGGCTGGTGACTTTCTGTTGATACATCACTTATAATTTATAATTAAATAATCTCTACATAAAAAAACAAATCACTTTACCGTTCCATCATTAAATGTTTCTGATGCAGCAGTGACCATTTTAGAGATAAGTGTGAGACATTGTAAGTAAGTGTGTTAAAACCCTTCTACTGTCACCTGAACACATAATGAAAAACTGAAATCATTTATAAAAGAGGCAGGAATATAGGGATACAGGATGGTGGGCCTTTGAGGAATTTTAGTTACTATCTAGCTGCAGGTTTGTGCACTCCTATTTCCCCGCAAGATGATCCAGTAGGGTGGACTGTCATTTCTACATCTCTTATCTCATTTAAAAGTAGCTATGTTTGTATATTTTTAGGTACAAAATATATCAGTACGGCTGCACATGTATAAATTTGGGAATAAACAAATACTCTCTTCGATCAAAAATTACATTACCAGTATGAATCAGTATGAATAAAAACACAATTTAGGAAACGAAATTCCTGACTCTTCAAACTATTCCATAGTTACTGATGTTAGTGATAATTATTTAAATTCCCTTTCACTGACTAGCATCATGCCAGCAGAGGAATGATGACCTCACATTCCAATAAGGCACTCACCAACTATGGTCCAGATATTGTGCCATGAGCTCTGACGGACGGCTGGTCATTACAACAGGCAAATGAAGCACAGGACTGCAAGGCCAGTATTCGAGATAAGCAAGGTCCTGGGCATTAGGGGGGTGTCCCCACAAGCAGCTGGGACAATGTTGAAATGTAAGTCTTGGGGCAGCTGGGTGGCTCAGTTGGCCGAGCGTCTGACTTCAGCTCAGGTCATGATCTCACGGTTCGTGGGTTCGAGCCCCGCGTCGGGCTCTGGGCTGGCACCTTGTAGCCTGGAGCTGCTTCAGATTCTGTGTCTCCCTCTCTCTCTGCCCCTAACCCCCTTGCACTCTGTCTTTGTCTCTCTCCAAAATAAAGAAACATTAAAAAAAATTAAAAAGAAAAGAAAAGAAAAGAAATGAAAGTCTTACACTGGCTTGAGCTCAAGACCTTAAACGGCTGGTTGCGTGGCCTTCATTCCAAAGCTCTATATTGGCCAAAAGTCATATAACAGACAGGAAATTCTTACATTTATTACTTTCTACCTTCCCCCCAGAAGGGCTGTTAATAGTCCTATGAGAAAAAGGTAAAAATCTTTTCTACTTGAGATAAGGCAAATATAGAGTGTGAAAGAAGGTATTTCACCAATATAAACATATTTAGCTAGGAAACTGAGAAGGGTAATTATGTAAATAAGTCTATTAACCTTTGGTGAAAATGTAGGACTTTAAATGGGTTCCTGATAAGGACAGGAAAAAAGTAGATTTTGATTTTAAAAACTTCCTTGAGCAGAACACATTCTGATTCCATTGTAATATCAGGATTCTGTGCAGTTATAATTAACCCCATGTGGTTTTAGAATTCTGAGCCATCAACACACATAAATAGCGTTTTGAATAATACATAAATCCCTGAATACCTGAAAATCGGAGATTCTACTCTTGTATTTCTCCAATATTGTCAAATCGTGCCCCTATCTTTTAATATGTTCCTCATTCTCAAAACACGCAGGCAGTACCTGGAAAAGAACCACCTGGCTTACTACAGTTCTCAATGGCTTTCATCCCAAAGTGCTTGACCCCGCTCCTTGTACGCCATTTGCTGTCACCTGTCCCTGTTCTGCATTGTGTTTTGCCTCATACGTCATCTCCCTAACTTTGTTTTACCTAATCCCTAAGACCAGCATCAGCGTTCCTCTTTTCTGGGCCACGTACCGGACCCTCCCATTGAGTCTGCGGCCTGCAAAGTCTGTTTGCTTTGGACAGACTTCCGGCTCCTCCCACCTGCTGGAGGTCCTCTGAGCCGAGACTCCAACCAAAAAAACCAGAAATGGCCCATTTGGCCTGGGAGGCTGTGAGAAACAGTAGAGAAAACCCAACGGACAATCGTGTCGCTTCTCTTCAACGCGTCAGCTCGTTCTCAGGCCCACTTACCATCACTTTCCTCTCCTCCCTGTAGGCTGACATTGGCACGCAGGAGGCGAATTCAAAATGACGTATGTGTTTACACTCGAGAATTTAAAAAGGAAAGGAAAGGAAAGGAGGCTGAAAGCCACAAATGGCGATACGAGCTGGTGCGCTGGCACACAGAATCCTTATGGAGCCTGACACCTTTTTCAGCGGTTCTGTTTTTTACAATGAGAACGGAGTAGAGGAGGCACGAGAGATGCCGGCAACTGATTCCGCTGGGTGACTATGCGTGAGCCCTTGACCGCAGGCGGATGGCCGGTGGCTTGTGTTGCGGATGACACAGTCACTCCTTGCACGACCCTCAGGGCCCCGTCCCCCAAAATGTTCACCGGTTGCCACTTGAGTCTATCAAGGGCAGACCGTGTCGTGAACACTTCTCCCGGCTGCACACGCCAACTGCACACCACAAGAACAAGACGGATCTCTGCTGGAGGATGTGGAACGGCTCCTGAATGACCGAGGGCTGGGCTCTGCCCCGCCTCACCGCCTTCTGTTGTCACGGTCCCAAATTAAGCGCTTTCCGAATCAAAGCATCCACAACAATCTTTTATTCATTGTCATTTAACTGCAAA
This sequence comes from Lynx rufus, assembly GCF_022079265.1. NCBI lineage: Eukaryota > Metazoa > Chordata > Mammalia > Carnivora > Felidae > Lynx > Lynx rufus. The sequence goes on along the minus strand of NW_025814840.1, from coordinate 1,904,733 downwards.
TGTCACTGTGCACATCTCTGAGCCCTGTCCTTCATGATGGAAGAAAAAACTGAATATAAATGCTTGGAAAACACCACCTGCTCAGTGCTTAATACACAGGAAAAACACAGCTGTACCATTTGAAAAAAAAAATCCATTCGCTTAAGCGCAGCATGTGACTTCTATCACCAACCATGAAATGTGTGAGCTACTGAGGGTGTGAAATAAAATACCGCATGGCCGATACCTGTCTTCGCTTTGGGAATTTCCAGCTAACGATGATGTGGCCACTGTCGGCCTCTCTAGACCCAACACTTACTGTCTGCAGCATGGTAATAACAGTTGTTACAAGGGAAAATAATAAGTCATCAATACAGTACATCGGAGGGCCCAAAAGGTGGCCTGTTGAGCGCTCAGCTGTGGCTGACAGCTGCCCTGATGTAAAGAATGATGGAAAAGATGGTTTTCAGCAGGCTTTTATTGATGATTTTCACTTATATAACTCTAGGAGCAGAAGGGAAGATCGCGGCCCCCGCTGTCTCATGCCTGTGCTACTGAACGAACACAGTCGAGGGAGACGGAGAGGCAGCGGACAGCAAAAGGTCGGGAGAATCACTAGCGAAACAATGTTTTGCTCTTGTGTTCCCTATCATTTAGCATCCTGCCAGAAACATAAAGGGTTTCTCTTGCCAGAAATTTCTCACTTTCAGTCCATTTGTTCCATTCGCTAGGATATTTTTTCTTCTAGTTGGAGAAGTGATATCTAGGAAGATCCCCTTTGTATGAGTAACAATTTTTAGTTCAATTAGAACACGGGATAGAACATTTGACTTTCCTGTCAAAAATATTTACATGATGAACTTTGAGAGTACGCAGGTTCGGTATTTTAAGGGAACAGAATGCCAGATTCTATCAAGCCCTAAACCGCAAGTGAAACAGAATGGCGGTTCGCTTCCAGACGTTCGAATATTGTGCATCATGGTCCCCTCCTGCGTCTGTGGGAGCTGGGCTCCAAGAGCCGGGTCAGGGTAAATGTTCTAGGCACTAGTTTTAGGACGGAGGTGGTATAACTACGTTCCCAGGAGCTGAGCCCGGCCCCAGAGGTGATGTAGAAAGCCGAGCCTGAAAATAGCAGTGAGAGCGAGGACCAGAATGCAGGGAATACCTACTATACGTCAGACACTGCACGAAGCATCCCAGGCACCACATACTCGAAATCTCCGTAGCAATTTTGTATGGTGGACTGTTGGGCCGTCACCACTTTGCAAACAGGAAGGCTGACTCAACGGGGGTTAAATACCCTGTTCAAATAAAGGCGGGCTGTGAACGCAGTGAGCTGTGCCCTGAGGACAAAAGCTGCCAGCCCTGCACTGGACTAGACGAGGAGACCCTGGGAAAAAAGGGAATCCCTCACCCGGTATCTCGCCCCCCGCCTTCAGCCCTTTGCACCTCCCATCTGCTAAATGCCAAAGCAGATACTGCGACAGAAGATAACCGTCTGAATAGCCTGGGCAGAAAAGTGCAAGCCGAGCAACAGGCAAGAGCATCCCATCTGAGATCACGGTTCTGGTCACACACAGGTGTAGAAGGGACGATAGGGAAGGTGCTGGAAGGTGGCATCCCAGAGATCACATACCGCTCCAGTGGCCTTGCAGGAGTGCAGGGAGCTCACAGGAGGGACACCCGGTGCTTTCCCACAGTTGTGGACCAAACTGCTGATGATGGCTGGCATGCTAGACGGAAGAAACTGCTTAAAATATGTTTATTCCACTCAGGAGAAGAGAGGGGAAGTGGAGCTCAGAAGAAGTTGGCGAAATAAAGTCAGTGAGGACAGAAACGCAGAGTGCTGTTGAGAACGCTCAGGGTATCTCTAGCGATTGTGCTGTTTCGGTCACTTCTTAGCAAATACAGTTTTCCGGAAAGTTAAAAGAAAAACTTAACATGACGGATGCAGGACCTAATCAGAATCCTCAGATATTTCCAGATACATAAAGATTACTTGCAGACACGGCTGGCTGGGGTAGGAGGCCCACGAGTTGTGTTCTGCACTGTATTCTGGTCGCACAGCTCCAAGCACGGGCAAGATGGCCCAGGACAGTGAAGGAAGTCCTCCCACATGTGTGAAATACTCATGACGTAAGCAGAGGAAACTCGGGAGCTCTGGGGGGACAGGAATGCGATGGCTCCAAAACTACCAAGTTTCCTTCCTGTTACTTTAAGAGACGGAACCGGGGCGCCTGGGTGGCTCAGTGAGTTAAGCTTCTGACTTCGGCTCAGGTCATGATCTCACAGTTCGTGGGTTCGAGTCCCACGTCAAGCTCTGTGCTGACAGCTCAGAGCCTGGAGCCTGCTTTGGATTCTGTGTCTCCCTCTCTCTCTGCCCCTCCCCTGCTCATGCTTCTCTCTCAAAATAAATAAACATTAAAAAATTAAAAAAAAAAGAGATGGAACAAAGATTCATAATTTTGGTAGGCACAATAATTCTGTTTTTAGAGAATGTGGAAGCATTTGCCAAAGAAAGAATAATTCCATCCATATTTTTTTCCAGCATCAGCAATCACCTCTTTGTGGTGTTATAAAGAGAATTCAAGTATCAAACAGAAAGCTGAATTTGCACAGATGACCAACTGCTTTTCTCTAGGCTGCCAAGATAATTGCTTGCTACAAAGTCATCACTGCATTTTTAAATAATCGAATTAGTTACCAAAATTTAAAACTGGAGTATTTCACACACCATCTTATTTTCTGATATCCTTGAAAAATCAGAATATCTACTCATATCCTTCCTAGACAGCCATGAATTTTAGCAGCTGCTGCTGTGGTTAGATGGGACATTGTCTCCAACTATCTTCAATGCCCAGCATTTGATAGTGTCCATGATCGTGATGTGACATTTATCATTTATTGTCATGTGTCACACACACGTGCATCCACACACACACAACAAAACATCCTTTTTGACTCAGCTTTCTTCACCTTTCCTTCCTTCCTTCCGTCTTTCCCTCCCTTCCTCCCTCCCTCCTTCCTTTCTTTCCTTCCCTTCCTCCCTCATTCCCCCCTTCCCTTCCTCTCTTTCTCTGTTTTTTAACTCTTTCTCTCTGATTTGAGACTAGAACTCATGAAGCTCAAACAGTGCATTTAATTTCTATCACATCTAGGAAAACAATGCTACATTATTAAGGAAGAATGAAGCGAATATGAGTTTTGTCCCAAAACCCAGGGCCGAGTGACAGATTTGAAAACAAAATCCTTGACTCTTGACTCATGGGTCTAGTGCTAGCAAGAAGTGTAATTAATTAATCTGATTAATCTATGTTAATGATTTAAGTAAACTGCTAAAGGGTCAAATATTATGTATGTGACAGACCTCGTGCAGCTTTGATACGGGAAAGGAGAAATAAACGGAGTCACTTATGTCAGGGGGGTTTCAAACGGATGGCAGCACCACAGGAACCCCCACAACTCATGGCAGTAAAGGTCTGGCGTAGCAAAGCCTCAGGGGCCAGTCGTGCTCAGTCAAGACACTTTTCTGCCACCAACACCATCAAAACTCTTTGTAAGTATCTCACACCAGCACCCCTTTTGTCCTTAACCCTCCTTGACTTTCGCTCCCTAGTGGGGTACAACCTGGGTGCCGCCCAAATCTGCCTTCCCTGAATTGTAATTCTTTGATCCCATGGAAAGGCTTCTGCCTACTCACTGCCTCCTGACGATTTTAAGTTGACAGAAGTGTAATCAAATGATTCCACTTTTCAATTTCAAGTAACAAAGTGTTTTGATGGCAGGTGTTAGATCTTCCATGGGAGGAAGGTGCCCCGTAAATCTAAGTAAAACTTTGAACTGTAAAATAAGACGGACTAAACCATACATCTCTTTTGGTAGTAAGTGTCATGAGTGTTTATAAAGTATAAATTAAAAACAGCTCTATCAGAGTATACCACTTACTTTTTGTAAAGGGAACAAGGAGGAAAGATTCAGTACGAATCGAGCCCTTACCACACCCTGATTATTGCTCTAGGAGTTTTAGTTTTATTACAACATTGATGCTCATGGGCGCCCTACGAATAGTGTACTTTTTGGTGGATTAACTTTCTAAATTCTAAATCTTCTAAATAAACTTTCTAAAATCAAAGACTAGTAAGATGTAGGCACACCCTTTCCGAACATATGAGTTCATTGCCAATAATATTATTCCTATACAACCACTTTTCTCAATTATTCTCAATGATTTCATGAGTGGAAGCAGTGGGATTACCCCTATTATGCCCAAAGGCGTGTATTTGTGCGTATGCATGTGTTTGTGTTTGCATATTCCTGTGCACATACTATGTGTGAGTTTGCGTGTGCTCTATGTGTATTTGTCCATGTGTGGGTACGCACAGAAAAACTGTGCACATTTGTGTTTGTGTGTGCACATGTGTATACAGGCATGTGTTTGTGTGTGTGTGTTCACGAGCACATGTGTTTGTGTCTGCACCTGTGCACGGGTGCACACGTGTGTTTGTATGCATGTGTGTCTGTACATGTCCGTGTGTATGCGCACGTGTGCACGGTGGTGGAAGCGGAGGTGGCGATGTGGGAGGATGGGCTGAGAATCTGAATAACAGCGACAATAATGGTGACCTGAAAGCAGGGGAGGAATGGTGACCCAGCAGCCCTGTCAGTGGGTATCCCAGTATGAGCCCCGCTTGGTGTCTCTACTGTTAACCTGGTCACCTGACTTAGATTTCTGACTCAGGTGAACTCAGTCAGAAATTAGAAAGAGAATATGTGGTGTCCACTTTTCCCTAGAGATTTGAACGCTCCCTAGAAAGAAGAACTGAAATGGTACGTATTCTGAATGGGAAAATCTTTCAGAGTGATACAAATCTTGTATCTTTGGTCCAAGTTACCAACTTGCTTTTCCTTCTTAAAATAAAAGTGTCAAACGTGGTAAACGATAAGCCATAAAAATCAAGTACAAATGAAAAATAGAGTTTTACAAAAGCCAGGCATGTGTGTGTGTGTGTGTGTGTGTGTGTGTGTGTGTGTGTGTGTAGTTGTGAGTCAATTTTAATGAACAAATTAACCAATTGAATAAAAAGGCCAGTGTGTGTTTGTATGTGTGTGTGCGTCTTTGTGTGCTGGGGACTGATATTCAGTTTTTAGGGAACTTTCAAATAGAAAATAAAACAGTGTCATTACCTACATTACATAAAGAACCAGAGGAAAGACACTTAACTAACCTTGACAGAAACGTGGAGAATTAATGCAAAGAATTGTATTTAGAGGAGAAAGCCCAAGTGCCTTACAGTCCTGCAAAAGTAATTAAGTGAAAGAAATTACCTTTCGAGCGGGGAAGGATTTAAAGTGTCACCATTAAAGTCGGAGATGATGCTTTGCTCCATTAGCAGAACACATCCGTAAGCACCGTTGTCCTGTGAGTCAGCGTCTACACTGTGTTTACACGGACATGAAGACTTCTGTACTGGACTTACTGCTGCTTACAAACGTCTCCGTTAATGATATTTCCCATCGTTCCTAGATGTCGATCCAAGTTGGACATGTAAGCAGCCTGAAGCAGAAATCTATCTTAAGAAGCAGATGGAGTCTTTTTGTGTTAGGTAATTATGTTTGCGTTATAGGATTCCTAATTTAAAAAGAGTTTCTCTACATGCCAAATTACACTTTGGCTAATTTGATTGATTTTATTTTAATCTCCCTATCTATCTATGCACCTATGTATCTCTGTCTCTCCATCCATCCATCCATCCATTTATTTATCTATTCACTCATTTTATAATATCTTTGTTTAGCGGGGTCACCTCGCTGGTTTGATTTATACTAACGTAGACTGAGAGAAAATGAAACTTCAGACAAACTCTTGTCAGCATGAAGTCTTCTGAGGTCAGCAAAGAACGTACCGCAGACCCCATGTACTTAAATTGATAATTATACAAAATGTCAGTATCTAAAGAACACAATTCTTGGGAACAGACAGAATTTTTCATCTTGGATTCTGCCACTGACTGTGACTTGGGTTAAACAGAGTAGACTTGAGTTTCCTCATTTATAAAGTGGGAATAATAAAAAGCCTAGCTTTATCATATATTAATTTATGTAAATTGCTTCAAGTACTCGGAGTAGATAGAGAGTTGACTGTCTTTGGATTGGGTAACTCAAACGGAAGCTTCATTTTTCAGGACTAAAACAAATTCAGCCATATTCACTTGACTACTGGAGACCAGCCCACTTAGCAGGTTTGCAAATGTGCCTGACAAGTCCCAGACATTTCCCGCCACGTCAGCCACAGACAGAATGACACCCGGTCAATGTCGACATTACTTACATGCGGTCCCTCACACAATGTGATGTAAGCTCAGAAAAGAGACACTTCAGTTCCCCAAACAAAAAGATGTTTCCAAATGGGAAATGAACCCATCCATAATGTGAGCTCAGGAAGGAGTTCTGACCACCTTCAGTTTAGAATTACACGTATTCCAGTACAAACCAGAAAACAGACTCAACTACAGAGGAGAAGCTGAGGTTTGACGGGGAGGATGGGGGGTGGGGGGAAACAGGTGATGGGGTGTTAAGGAGAGCATGTGCTATGAGAGCCCTGGGTGATGTATGGAAGTGCCGAATCACTAAATTCCACACCTAAAACTATGTTACCCTGAACGCTAACTGAAATTTAATAAAAACTTGAAAAAGAAAAAAAAAAGAATTACATATATTCCACTTGTCAGGGTGACCAGCTGTGGCTTTATCAAGGAAGACATGAGGCATCCACAGTGGCCATCTTTTACACTTACACATCCAAAAACTGCATCCATTTGCTTCATTTTAAATCATTCACTTTATGAAACATTATTTCAATGGATATTTTGCCATCCAATTAGGCTAGTTCTAACTATTTCCTTCCTTAGTTGTAAAAACAAAAGGAAAAAGAGAATACAAATTTCTCTGGTCTGGCAGTTATTTAGTTATTTTATATTTGTGATATTTATTTCTAGAAGTCATGAGAGGATCTTTCTCTTACAGAAATGATCATGAACCACATCTGGTTTATAAAATTTTACATTTCTTGTTCCCCCAAATCAGCTCTGTTGTGGAAACAGAGGAATTGCATATACATTTGGTTGTAAATTTCTGATATTCAGAATCGTCACGACTTTAGCATTAATTTTTGTAGGAACTGAATTTGAACAAATCAAACTCTATAATAATTTTGATATTAATACTCTTTGAAAAGACTCACTGACTGAATGAGTCATCTTTGCTCACTGATTAGGAAAAAAAGATAAAACAAAAAACCAAAATTGTTCCACAGTGTACTACTGTTTGTCTAATTTTAAGATTTTGTTTACAAGTACTATTTCTGAGAAAAAGCATTTCTCTGGGATTCATCTGTGTACACACGGCGGTAGAAAATCACGTTTAGAATACCTTTGTCTCTTCCCACGGGAGTTGTATAGCTAAATGAGAGCAGAGATGGAAGAGATACAGAAATTGCTTTCTGTAGTCTCTGTCATCCCTCTGTCATCTTTCTATGTGTGTATGACTATAGACTGTGCATCCTCTGGTTCACCAGCACATTCTATGACAGATGACTGAACTCACATAAATTAGGTGTGAACTCTTCACATACACGACCTCATAAACACCACAAGCTAGACAATTTGGAGACTGGAACCCACAGAGCACAGATGTCAAAGCCAATATGTTCACTTTTTTACCTAAAACCACCTACACACTTTGATTCACGGGTGCTCGTTTGTCTTAAGAAGTAGGCTTCAGAAGAAGTGCTCCAGCAACCATGATTTGAGATTTAGAAGAAAATAAATATCACTAGTTCATGACTAGAAGAATCTATATGTGAACTTCATCACCCTCACCTGGCCTCTCCCACTTGGCAGGGAAATTTGTGCCGTTTCCTAAATGCGTAAGAGTAGGCAGAGGGAGCACGTCTGCTCCACCTTAGAGGAAAAAGAGAGGATATTGGGAGGCAGGCGCTGAACCGTCCGGGTGCAACTCGTGCCCAGGGAAGGGGATGGAACCAGGCCCACGGCCACTCTACCACCCTCAGGGCCGCCCACCTGAACAAAGGTAGGAAGGAGAACAGATGTGAAGCAGAAAGTGACCGACAGCCCAGCACGTGCAATGTATCTCTTGTGTGCACACCGATACCTTACTCAGGGAGGGAACCTAGGGTTACGATAATACTGGAAGCCTGATGCTTTGCCTTGTTAGGTCCACTGGCTGTACAACAAGACTTGTTTGTGGTACAAAGCTGTCTTTAAATAGGCTCAATGACTATTTAAAATAGAAGTTATCTTCCGGGAGAAACCATCTTTTACAAATTCATAATAGACTTGCATTGGGGAAATTACTTTTGATTTTGGTGAGCAAATAGAACACTAAGGATCACTGAGGTGGGTAGTGGTGATGGGAGGCAATCATAAAAACTAGCTGACACGTGTCAGGGATAATGACATCAGATATACAGATGCTAGTGTCGATGAGATCAATCGTGCCTGTTAACTCCAAACAAAGTCAACAACAGCGATAAACACTTTGATACAACCAGCAGCCATGAACCTGTGTTACCTATCTTATCTATCTACGTAACTATCTATCTATCACCTATCTGTGTGTGTGTGTGTGTGCGCGCGTGTGTGTGCGTGTGCATGTGTTTCAGAGTGGAATGAGCACTAGGATTACATTCTTTCCTGAACAGGTATTTGAGAATGGCCTGCGACGTGCCAGATATTACGCAAAGGCAATTGAGAAAAACGGTTTTCAAAAACTACTCACGCCTTGAGGAAAACAGTTTCTAACTAGGGACCTCAGACGAGTGGACAGTTACACTGTAGGTTTGGGGGTCAGGCAACAGGCTTAGGTACAGAACGGACCTGCAGGGGGCACACAGGAGTTAGGGGCCTCCTTAAACTCAGAGGGGATTCCCGCACCCCGAGCAGTCACAAATGGCCCGCACTGTACTGAGGAAGAGACAACGCCTAATGCAGAGATTCTGTCATTGAAGGACGCGGAGCACACTGTTCACTACATAGCAAGTTCACGATCACCAGGCTGTGAGTAGGACTGGACGCCGCCATGGATTCAATGCTCCTCTCACCAGTTATGCTGCTTCTACCGAAATTTCTTTTTAGAGACAGTGGAGGTTAGCAGAAATGGAACATGTGTCATGTTAATTCTTCTCACTCATTTTTCCTTTTTGTATTTTTTTTTCTCAAAATTGCTAGGAGATATCTGTAATTAATAAAGACACAAAACAGAAAAGTAATCAAATTCACAGCTTATTATCAAAGAATAATGTCATAAAAATCCTTATGAAAGTCACTGATGATCTTAGGAGTGCCATCCACTGCAGTGAGAGCTACTTTGGGGATTCTTTGACAATTCGTTCTACCTTTGATAGGGATAAAGGAAATAATAGTATTTCTGAATGCGGTCCAACTAGCACGGAGTATTGCGTTCACTTTGCTCAATTCTGTACCTTGACATGATGTAATACAATCTAAAATAATACACTCATTCTGCATATATCATCAGCGATTTCACAAACAAACACCTTAACCTCCATCGATGCTACTATAAAAAGGAGGCTCATTAATATGATTAAATCTAACTGCAGGCTTGGGCTGCCCGGGTTAATAAAGAGCAGGAAAATAAATTGGCCACTGGAGAACTTGGTGTGCTCAGCCGGGGGGCAGTAATGACATTACAGGCTCAGTCAGGCTCTGACTGACACTCAGGATGATGAGTGAGCACGCAAGCTTGTCTGACACAAATCGGCATAGTCATACACCTAATATCCTACACAGATTTACAGGTCAGGTGTAAGCCCGATCGCTTTGTGAGAGAGAGGGATGTTTCTATGCAACTATCTGGGTGAGCTGAGGACAGCTTTGGCCCTGAGGCCAGCACACCTGGGGGCATCTCTAAGATTCACTGGCTTGCTGGGCTGGAGCAGTTCTGGAATATTCTGAATTTCAGGGTTTTTAACCATCAAACTTAAGTAAAATTTCCAGAAAGAGATGAAAAAATATTTGGTGCATGCTAATTACTCAACAAATGTCGACTCAGTAAATTTGAAGGTGCAAATAAAGAAAAAAGGAGGCCGCCCAGGCAGTTCACTATTTGGGGTTTACTAATTCTGGCCTTCGACAGCCCATAGCTGAGGTCGGCAAACTTTTCTGCAACGTGCCAGACAGTAAATATTCTAGCTTTCTAGAATCTCTGGTCCTTGTTGCAACAATTCAATTAACTGTAGCATAAAAGCAGCCAGAGACGATATGTAAAAAAATGGGAATGGTGGTAATCCTATAAACCTTTATTTTTTAGTGCAGGTGGGGATTAGTGATGTCAGTAGAATGTTGGGTCAGGCAGCTCCATGCTTCTCACCCTCCAAAGAAACATTAAAAACAAGCAGAAACTCTCCGGAAAAAAAACATTGCCAGAAATCGGGAAAACAGTCGAAGGTTTACAGCACAAAACCAACGTTAATCAAGAAAAAAACCAACTAAAAGTAACAAGAAAACTTTCACTTGCCCTTGTCCTGTGTCTCCCGAGCTGGGGGGCAGTTTTGAAGACAGCTCCTGTATTCCCAGTGTGGGGCCCTGGTCTGCCTCCCAGGGGAGCACAGCCAGCCCTGCTCAGAAGCACTGTGGGGGTTCTTCCACACGTTCCAGGACTAAAAAGTGGTGGGAACCGTTCCAGAACAGTGGAGAACTGGCACACTGACCTGCAGATGCCTGAGGCCAGGTGACAGCTCACAGACCCCCAGGCCTGGGGAGAAGAGCCACAGACACAGGTGGTGATATCAGGCGGTGGTTTTGTTTGGCAAATCTGGGTAATCAAAATCACTGTGAATTAGGAACGATTCAAAAAGTCTCACACCTGCCAAGGGCAAGGTGCACATCCAGAAAAGACCTGAGAACACTTTACACTCTCACCGGAGGCTGATCTCTAACTCGGGCGCTGGCCTGGCTACAAGTGTGTGTGTTTGCAGGGAGACTCGGCAAGAGGAAGAGGTGTGTGGTTGTTGTTTTAGCTCCTTGTATTCAATGAAAACTCTGTAAAAACAGTAGCTGAACAAAAGCTAAGTAGCAGAGACTTTGCTGAAACACATGATATTGAATACATTCTCCATGAAAATAGTTGGGAAAAGTCACTAGACAAACATCTTTCAAAAATTAAAATGAAAAACAAAAAACAGCAAATCCTAGGAAAGGGAAATTAAAAAAAAATCTAATTTCCACAGTAGCAACACTATGATATATTTCCAGTACCAACAACAACAAATCATAAGGCATACAAAGAAAAAGAAATTAAGGCCCATCTAATAGAACAAAATAAACTGACAAATACCATCCATGAGGAAGGCCAGACACAGGATTTCCTAGAAAGACTTTAACAATGATCTGAAATTTACTTAAATGGCTAAAGAAAAATATGGACCAACAACTAAAGGAAATCAGGAAAATAAGGTATAAATAAAATGAAATATCAAGAAAGAGATAAAAATTATAAAGGAACAATAAAAATTCTGAACCTGTAATGTCCAAAAACTGACAAAAATATTCAACTGAGGAGTTCACAGGAAATTTGAGCAACCTGAAGACAGAAACAGCAAACTGAATATAGGACAACAGAAATTATTCAGCGTGGGGAGCAGAAAGAGAAAATGAACACAGAAATGGGAACCAATCACAAGGAACTTGTGACACACCATCAAGCAGATCCACATACACATCATGGGAGTCCCAGGATGAAAGGAGGGAACAAGGGGTAGAAAGAATGTGTGAAAAAATAATGGCTGTAAACTCCACAAATTCGATGAAATATATGAATATACAAACTCAAGAAACTCAACAAATCCAGACAGGATAAAGTCAGACCCACACTGAGACATTATTGTCAGATTCTTAGACAATCTTGAAAGCAGAACGGGAAACCAACTCATCAAGTACAAGCCTCCTAAGTAAGATTAAGGACTGACTTCTCATCATAAACCACAGAGGTGGAGGCAGAAGAATGATATATTTAATACTGAAATAAAGAAAAAACACCTGTCCACCAAGAATTCTGTATCTGGCAAAACTCTCTTTCACAAATGAGGGAGAAATTAATACATTTTCAGACACACAAAACCCGAAGGGGTCATAACTAGTACCCTCTCCCTGTGAGAAATGCTAGCAGAAGTCCTGCAGGGTGAAACAAGACATTTGACAGCAACGTGATGGCAAATGAAGAAACAATTCCAGAAAGGGTAACTACAAAGGCAATTATAAAATTCACTATTATTACATTTTTGGTGTATAACTACACCTGTATTTCCTACAGGATTTAAAAGAAAAATGCTTTAAAATAATTAGGAATCTATATGATTTGACATAGGATGGATATGGATGTATTTTGTGAAACAACACAAACAGGAGAGCAAAACTGTATAAAACAATGTTTGATGCTATTGAAGTTATGTTGACATTCATTAAAAGCGGTGGTTTTAAAGGTGTATTTGAAATATAATCCCCGTGGCAACATAAAGATAATATTTTTAAAATATACACACAAAGAAAAGAAAAAAAACTAAAACATGTTGCTACAAAAAATATGAACTGAATACAAAAAAGAAGGCAGTGGGGCGCCTGGGTGGCGCAGTCGGTTGGGCGTCCGACTTCAGCCAGGTCACGATCTCGCAGTCTGTGAGTTCGAGCCCCGCGTCGGGCTCTGGGCTGATGGCTCAGAGCCTGGAGCCTGTTTCCGATTCTGTGTCTCCCTCTCTCTCTGCCCCTCCCTCGTTCATGCTCTGTCTCTCTCTGTCCCAAAAATAAATAAACGTTGAAAAAAAAAAATTTAAAAAAAAAAAAAAAACAAAAAAGAAGGCAGTAAGGAAACAAATGACAGACAAAATATATGATACACACACAAAACAAATAGCAAAACGGCATAGGTCAGTCTTCCTTATCAGTAATCTATGTAAATGAAAATGGATTAAACTTTCCAATAAAAAAGCAGAAATTGGTGTAATGGATTTTTAAAAACCCAACTATACTGTTCACAAAAGACTCACTGTAGGTCTAAGTCACAAATAAATTGAGAGATGGAAACAAAATCTAAAATAGTAGTGAAATAGTCACCAAAAGAGAGCAGGGGTGGCTCTACTAGTATCAGATAAACTGACCTTGTCAAAAACTATTACAAGAGACAAAGAAGTGCATTATATACTGATAAAAGGACCAGTTCATCCAGAATATATAACAATTACAAACATATATGCACCAAACAACAGAGCACACAGTGACAGAATTGAGGGGACAATCAGACAGCTCTACAATAAGAGTTAGAGCCTGAGCTGTGCCACATTTTACAGTGGATAGAGCATCTGGATAAAGACTGATAAGGAAACAGTGGAATTAAAAAACCCTATAAAGTAACTATATCCACCAGACCTGTATGGAACATTCCACCGAGCAACAGTAGAATGTGTATTCTGCAGGCCATATATTAAACCACAAAACTAGTCATGGCAAATTTTAAAAAATTAAAATCATCCAAAGTATCTTCTTCCACCACAAAGGAACTAAGTTTGAAATCAACAACAGAAAAAAAAAATGTTGGAAAATACACAAATAAGTGAAGACTAAACAACACATTCTTAACCAGTGGGTCAAAGAAGGGAAATAAGGAAATACCTTGAGACAAATAAAAACAACAACTACAAAACAATATACACAATTTGTAAGACGAAGCAAAAGCAGTGGTCAGAGACAAATTTATAGCTGTAAAGGGAAAAAGAGGAATATCTCCAGTCAATAACAACTTCAGGACTTTATGAACAATTAAAGACAAAGAAACTAATCTCAAAATTAGCAGAATTAAGTAATAAAGATTAGAAGGGGATAAATGAAATAGAAAATAGAAAAAAGCAGAAATAATGAAAGCAAAAGCTGTGTCTATGAAAAGATGAACAAAATAGACAAAACTTTAGCCAGACTAACAAAGAAAAAAAAAAGAGAAAATAAGCAAAAAAACTACAATAGGAAAACAAAATTGGGGTAATTACTACTAACTTCACAGAAATTAAAATGATTATCAAAGAATAATATGAACAAAGGTATGACAAAAATTGACCACTAGATTAAATTGACAAACTTCCTAGAAACACACAAATTACCTAAACTGATTCAAGATGAAATTTTAAAAATTTCAATGTAGGAATAACAAGTAAGGAGATTGAAGCTATAGTAAAAAATCTTCCAAAGAAGAGAAAGTCCAAAACCAGATGGTTTCACTGGTGAATCCTACCAAACATTTAAGAATAATTAATACTAATTCTTTTCAAACTCTTCCAAAAAGAGAAATGAAGAGAATACTTCTTAACTCATTCTATGAGGCCAGCATTACATTTATTACAAATGTAGATAAAGAGAGCACAAAAAATAAAGATATCACAAAAAAATAAAGTTATGAACAAATATCCTCAGTGAACCTAGATGCAAACATATTCACCAAAATACTATCAAACCAAATCCCGTAAAAGGATTTTGCATCCTGACCAACAGGGATTTATCGCTGGAATGCGAAGACAATTCAACATAAGAAAACCAGTCAGCGTAATACAGCACATTAATCGAAGAAGCAGAAGGAGAAAGAGGAGAAGCAGAAGCAAACGATCAACTGTTGACACAGAAAAGACATTTGACAAAATGCAACACCTTTTCACGATAAAAACACTCAGGGAACTAGATATAAAAGGGAATTTCTTCCACACTATGTAGGGCATTTATACAATATCCACAGCTACCATCACATGCGATGATACAAGGCTGAAAGCTGTCCCCTACCAGGAAAAGAAAAGAGTACTTGGTTTCATCACTGCTAGTCAACATTGCACTGGAAGTTCTTAGAGAACAATTAGATAAGGAAAACAAACAAGAGGCATTCAGAGTGGAAAGGAAGAAGTAAAACTATCTCTCTTGGCAGATAACATGATGCACCATGGAGGAAAAAATGTGAAAGAATTCATCAGAAAGCTACTTGAGCTAATGGACAAATTCTGCAGAATTGCATGTTACAAGGTCATCAGACAGAAGTCAGTCGTGTTTCTACACACCAGCAATGAACGATCCAAAAAGGAAATTAAGAAAATAATTCCACTTACAGTAGTATCTAAAAGAACAAAAAAACTAGGAATAAATTTAATGAAGGATGTGAAAACTTACACGCTAGAAACAATAAAGTACTGCTGAAAGAAACTGAAGAAACTTAAATAAATGACAAGACATCCTGAGATTATGAATCGGAAAACTTAATGTTGTAATAAGGAAGCAACACCCAAAGCTAACAAAAGATTCAACACATTCTCTATCAAAATTCCAACAATCATTTACAGGAATGGAAATGCAAATCCTCCAACTCGTAAAGAATCGCAAAGGGCTTCAAATAGCCAGAACATTCTTGAAGAAAAAGAACAATGTTGGAGTCCACACACTTCACTATTCCCAAGCTACTAAAAAGTGACAGTCATAAAACTGTGGTATTGGCATTAAGAATAGATGTATTTATCAACTAAACAGAACCGGGTCCAGAGATAAACCTATCCATTTATGGCCAATTGTTTTCCAACATGACTACCAAATCCATTCAATGGAGAAAGAACAGTTTTCTATAAATTATGCTGGGACATCTGGATTTCTACATGCAAAAGAATGAATTTGAAACCCTACTTCCCATTGTGTTAAAAAAAAATGACTCAAAAAATGACTCAACGACCCAAACATTTGAGAGCTAAAACTATGCACATCTTAAAAGAAAACATACTGGTTGAACTTCATTAACTGGGAGGTGGTAACTGCATCTTAGATAGGACATTGACAGAGTGGGCAACAAAGGAAAAAACAGGTAAGTGAGATTTCATCCCAATATAAAACTTTTTGTTCAACACAGGATGTCATCGAGACAGTGAAAGACAACCTACAGAATGAAAGAAACGTCTTACAAGTCATATATCTGATAAGGATTTAATATCCAATGTATATAAAGAACACCTACCACTCAGCAAAAAGACAAACAACCCAATTTAAAAGTGGGCAAAAGACCAGCATAGACAAGGTATATATAGATGCGCAAGGTATACAAATATATCAGAGAAGATATACAGATGACCAAGAAGTGCATTTAAAAAAATGGTTAATATCTAACATCATTAGCAACTCAGGAAACACAAATCCCCCAAAACCCCAATGAGATCCCGCTTCACATCTCTTACAAAGGCTAGAAAAGAAGACAAAGGAACCGCCTAAGTGTTGGCTAAGATGTGGACAGGTGGGAGCACTCTCACATTGCTGGTGGGAATGTTCAATGCAGCAGCCACTGTGGAAACTGTCTGCCTCTTCTCAAAAAGCTAAACATAGAATTTATACTCAAATTCCAGCGACTCCACTCCCTGGCATCTACCTAAAAGAAGGGGGACAGCGAATCAAACAGATGGTTGTACGCCAACGTTCACGGTGGCATTATTCACGAGAGTTCAAGGGGAGACAAACCCAGTGACCCTGACAGATGTCTGGAGGAAACAAACGCGGTACGTCAACAGAGAGAACTATTATTCAGCCATAAAAACAAAGGAAATTCTGATACATGCTACCACAAGATAACCCTCCAGAACATTATGCCAAAATATGTTAGAGGTTCCCAAGGGCTACGGGGAGGAGTAAAGAGATGTTATTGCTTAATGAGTCTGGAAATGTTGCTTGGGGTAATGGAAGAATTTTGGAAATAGATGGTTGTAATAGTTACATGTTTTGAAAAAGGTTATGCCACTGGATTGTACATTTGAAAATGTTTAGAATGACATTTTATATTATCGATACATATTTTTTCCCACAATAAAATTTAAAAGCAAGCCAGTAAGTGGGGGCAGAACCAGGCTGTGTGAGGTTATAAGCTGACCCCTGCCTATAGCAGTGGTTCTAATATTTCAGTAATTAAAGGATTCACCAGAGGGTTGTTCAAACCCAGATAGGCTCTTCTCTAGAGTTCCTGATTCACTATTGGTTCCAGGGTGAGACAAACGGATCTGCATTTCCAACCGGTTTGCATAAGACACAGAGGCTGTTGGTGTGGGAACAGCACTTTGAGAACCATTGGACTATATCACGTGGAAATCTCCCCTCTGTTTCATCTATGTCATTGCTATTTCTTTTCTAGAAGGGAATGGGTCAAGCATTGCAATCTAATATCATGCTACCATAATTTGGCCCAGTCAGTCAAGAGCAGTAGAATATTTAAGTTCTTTATCCACCTGACAAGACACAGGGTTTAAATATAGGCCAGATATCTCATTGCCTGGGCTGGACTCATTTCCCTTTCTGCTCTGAAGCCCTAAAATAACGCGTCAAAAGTCCCGAAAGCCGTTTCCTCCCCCGTGGAGCACTGACAACAGAAAGCCCCTCACGGGGCACCCGAGGGTCCGGTGAAAGGCTGCTGCACGGCTGCGGGCACACCTGGGCACAGGCGGGTCCCGGTGGGGGGGTTGCAAACACAGACGGCAGGGGCGGGGAATCCGATTCTTGCCCTGTCAACCTGGAAATCGCCCGCGTGGGAAATTCTAGAATTCTTAGAACATTTTCATAAATTTGGTGTATGAAAACACAAAGGACTGGCCTTGAGATCGGGGCCTTGGAACAGGTGACAATCTGCACACTTGGGCAGAGTCCCGGAGACAGTTACCGGTAAGGTTTAGTTTCCCAGGCGTGTGGAGTTCCTACCTGAGCTGGTGGCGCAGGCGAGCCTGGGAAGCATCCACTTCCCGGATCTCCGTGGGAAAGTGTGGAGCGCGCAGCCGCAGACACGGGCAGGTGTCTCTTCTTCCAGGTCAAGGTGCGCACGGCGGGTCTGCCCTCAGTCCTGGCCACGCGCGCTCGTGCCTTCATTTCTCCTGGAGACAGGACATACTCCCCTCCTTCCGAAGGTGGATTTTCACAGCGGTTCCGACCAGAACAGCTCAAGATCTATACAGTGGGCCGCAAACATGCCCCAGGTGCTCAAGGATTTGGAGGCAGAAACGCGCAGCCCAGTAGCCGCCTGGTGCGGGGCCGGGGGGGGGGGGGGGCTCCTACCACCTGTAGGATCTCCGAGCTGATGTGGAGTGGGGGGGTGGGGGAGGCGCTGGACCTCCGCGGGGCGCACTGTGCGGGCAGGAGGGGACCCGGGCCAGCCCGCCAGCTCCATGACGCGCACAGAGCCACCCCTGCAGCACCAGGGCCTGGAAAATTCACCCAGCGTTCCCCGGACTCACAAATTCAACTTGTGCTGGAACCCAGCATTCTTGCCATTCCGCCTGGGAAATGGCTCTTCACAAGGTCGCTGCACGGGTCAGCAGAGCGGCCTCTCCTCTCGGGTCTCATCTCCACTCTTTGCTCACTTGGAAAACTATGCGCCTCCCTCGGCTTTTCTGGCTACGTCTTCCTTGGGTTTCTATTTTTGGACTGTGACACCCCCCCCCAGCCTCCATTTTAGATTACTTTTTGTGGTCCACTTCTTAAATATCTGCAGAATTCAGACATCAGGAGAGGCTCTGCTGCTCCTGGACAATTAAATAAAATGACAAAGAGTAAGCTTTCCACAGTGGCACAGGAAGTCAACTAACACCTTGAATTAACATCTGCAAGTTCTTGGGGTTTTACTTCTGGTCCCAATTCCAAGATGCTGCCGAAATTCAATTTCGTTTGCATCTCATTTAATGAGATTTTCTTCTTCTTTCTGTTCTTACTTGACCTACACATGCAAGTTCCTTCTCATTTTTTTTTTCAAGAAGGAAATAAAGAAGAGGCTCTTTCACGGAAGGCGGCTCCAAGTGAGGCCGACCTGCTGGCCTGGGGGTCGAGGCTGGGCTGTCGCCTTAGCAGGTGGAGAACGCGGCATTGGATGGGGCATGCCTGCCGGACCTGCCCCTCTTCTCCTGCACCTGCCCGGCCGCTCTGCACCTGCAGGGGCTTCCGTTTGAGAAGCCTTCCACAGTCTCCAAGTCACCGCCGCTGGACTCTTCTCCCCGTGGCCCCCCTTTTCCCACAGTCAGTTGGTCTTACTTTATGCCTTACAGAAATTTCTCTAAATCATTTGCACAACCTCAAATTTACAGAAAAGTTGCCAGACCAATTCAAGCGACTCTCATATACTCCTCAACAATTTTGCTCCATTTTAATTCCCCCCATATTTATATAGAGAGACGCACATATGTACATATGTACACATATTTATATGAAGTCACATCACGTATATTACATCCACATATAGCATATATAATGTGTGTATGTAT
This sequence comes from Lynx rufus, assembly GCF_022079265.1. NCBI lineage: Eukaryota > Metazoa > Chordata > Mammalia > Carnivora > Felidae > Lynx > Lynx rufus. The sequence goes on along the minus strand of NW_025814840.1, from coordinate 1,885,427 downwards.
ATGCTTTTTCTCAGTGTTTGAGCTGTCCTTTTATACTAATTACTTTTTTTTCATGTTTATTTTTGAGACAGAGAGGGACAGAGTGCTGGGGGGAAGGGGCAGAGAGAGAGGGAGACACAGAATCCGAAGCAGGCTCCAGGCTCCCAGCTGTCAGCACAGAGCCCAACGCGGGGCTCAAACCCACAAACCTCGAGATCATGACCTGAGGGGAAGTCGGACACTTAACCGACTGAGCACCCAGGTGCCCCTATCCTAATTACTTCTGAATGTATTTCCTGAGAACAAAGATAATCTCTGTGTAACCATCGATTATAGAAATATGGAAACTGAACACTAATACATGACTATTATCTAATTTCCAGTTTTGATCAAATTGTATCACTTGTCCCAATACATCATTTATTGCCATTGCTTTTTTGGCTTTAGGATACTGCTCTGAATCACATGCTGAATTTATTTGTCACACACTACAGTCTTCTTTAATCTAGAACACATCATCGGTGTTTCTTTGGTTTCCTTGACCTGATATTTTGATGAGTTCCAGGCCAGTTATTTTGTAAAATGGTTCTCAGTTTGAGTTCCTCTGAGATTTCCTCCTGAAGTGAGGATGTGTTCCTGGTCAACCAGCTCCACCCCGATGGAGAAGCCAGAACTCCATGGCAAAGCAAAATAGAAGGAAATGGGATCTCAGGTGACCACATGGAAAGCAGACCCCTTGGCAGTTCTGGGCAAATTAACTCTAGGTTGTACTGTGAGGGAAAATTAACATTATTTTATTTATGTCTCTAAGTTTGAAGGTCTTTATCCAAGTTTCATTCTGCTGCCTGAGTAATCACTCTCAATTGCAAATGTATTCATGAGATTATCAAGTGTCTACAATATACAAAAGCTGAGAACATACAGGGCTTATTCATTTCTATCTCCCAAATACCTAACTGAGTGTGTGCCTGAAGGCACTAAGCAAATGTTTGTGGAAAGTGTGAATCAGTATGACTTTCAACAGTAAGTATTTGTGCTGTGCTCTCTAGAGCCAACTCTGGGTCCCCTGTTGAGCATCTGATTCAGTTCACACACGGACCACCTCCCTCATCGTGTCCTCATGTCCCAGGCTCCCTGGGACCCACCCTAATCACCCCAGGGGCCGGCCCCTGTGCCCCAGACTCACCAAATTATTCAAAGTAGCCAATCCATACCACTTCCCCTTTAAAAAAATATTTTCCACAAGCATATGTGTTTCCACTTCTAGACTTCACAAATGTTACATATTTTTTCTCCAGTCTTTTTAGGTCACCACAAGGCTTGTGATATTTATCTGATTAATAAGTGCATGATGTTCTTAGAAATAACCTTGGGATTTATAAAAACCCTCTGGGCTCGTCTTCAATGCTGGACATTAAGAACACCAAGTCAAGTCCACTCTCGCCTACTAGATAGTAGCGTCCAAGGCAGCGGCCGAGACATGGGCTCCAGAGCCGGCTTCATCGGTCTGCTGGCTCCAGACCTAGGGCAATGTTTCCATGCCATGGTTTCACCTCTGTAAAATGGCAATGCTAATGCTTCCTATTTTAAAGATGTGCTATGAGGATTACATTAGTTAATATACTGAAAGTGATGACAACAAACCTGACTGCATTCATAAGCACCGGGTAAGTGTGGGCTATTGCTACCGAGAATTGTCAATATGAATACACGTACATACACAACAAAGGACATAGTATGAAAGCAACTGCTCAAGACAGAACTGCTCATGAAAAAAAATTGACAAGTCAGAAATTAGTAAGGTATCGTTTATGAACAGAAAATATTTCACCGGTCACCCCAAATTATAAAAATGTTAGCGCCTGTGCACACGCACACTTATTGTTTCCTCCACAGGTACAAAAACATTTAGTGATTAATCTAGATTAAGAAATTATGAAGAGACATCCTGACTTTTCATTGTGTCACATTAAGTGCAATGTGGATAAACACACTCGCTTCCACACTCACGTGTGTGTATGTACTATTTTTACTATTATTATTATTTGATTTACAAAATGTTACCTGGGAGGAAAATTGTATTTTCTTATCCACAGTTCACTTTATTCTACAAATAAGAGAATAAATATCCCATTTTTCAAATAATGAAAGGATGAAAGCGTTAAGCATAGTGAGAGGACTTTGCGAGAAGTAGTCGAAAGTGGGTAAGAAATGTTGACACGCTGGGACATAACTTAAGGTGATGTGCACATAAAGCACAGAGAGAGAGACACACACGACCTAACCAAACACGAAGCTGGATAATGAATGAACTATGGTGATTCTGTGCGGTGCTGGGAACATCGTGCTATTTAGTGGGTACCTTCGTGGTTGTTGCTATCAAAAGACACAGTTCGGTGTTTATACTGCTTTAGGAAGAAGGGGTGGGCAGGGCAGAGCACTGGATATATTTACAGAAAATAAACCTTGTCTCTCCTCGGAAAAGATTTCAAAGATGAGCTGGCCTTTCCAATGTCTTTGAAGGAAAGTCTGAAGCAAGATCGTGCCAGATAGACGCCTGCGTGGGTACCAACTGTCTTGTTTCAGGAGAGACGGTAGCTTTGCCTGTGACTTCCGCACAAAGATGTACCGTGACCTGCAGTCTATCATGACTGGATGCTGAACACTTTGAGAAAATACAGGACTGTAGAGCCCATAGGCCCCGTTGTCATTATAAATCCCTGTCTTCCCTGAGATATATACGTGGAGCCCACATAGACACGTGCACATGCTCTCACACACACGAAGGGTTTGGAGGCAACACAGACGAAAGGAAGCAGGAATTCAAAGTGGACTCTTCCCAAGGAAGTGGAGACAGAACCCTATTCAGGAATTAAGTCATTTTAGGAAGAAATGAGCCATATGAACAGCAGGTGTGTATGCTAATAGAATGGCTCTGTGTTTTAATTAAGCAGCATTTCCCTACAGAATAATTACCTATGTTGTTTACTCAACTATTTTTTTAAAAGCCATTAACACTTCTGTAATGTACTTTCTTCCCAGGCTACACGTTTAAAAGCTTTAAGAACATTTACTTTCATCATGAAAGAAATACATAATAGGTACTTTGCTTATTCCTGATATTTATTCCCTACAAATAGTTCATCCAGGAACTCAAACACTCCATAGCCTTACTTTCATAGCTTACTTGAAGTTTATAAAAATTTGTCTTGGCTTTATTGTAAAGAATTATGCCTTGGATTCTACAGAAGTGCAAAAATGTTTTGAGGGAACATCAAATGCACATCCCTATTCCCATGGAAACTTCCACAGCTGTGATGCCTTCTCATGGCGGCTGTCCGGGGGAGACAGAAGTGTCACAGCGTGCAAAATCACAGAGTGCCGTCTCCTGAACTAAATACTCGTCCCCTGAATTCAAAGCTGTCACGTGAAACACCCAGAATGGAAGCTTCGGTGCTCCTTTTGGAAGAATTTCTTGGAAGTCATGACAGCACTGTCACGAGCACAAGGAATCCATACATTTTGAAGGCTTACAGAAGACCTGACCACATGGAGGGGGTACTCCGTTTCTTTACCTGAACTAGCACAAATCCACAGCATTTTGTTAAAGATTCAGTGGAGTAGCGTTGCTTATCAGAGAAAGTTAGCTAAGTGGATGATTTGAAAGACAAGGTTACCAAAAGCATGCAGAAAAAGCCTACGCCATCATCTTTTGAAGGCTGAACTTGGCTTCTAAGGATCCCGCGTTTCAGGGCCTCTGAGTCTGGTTCTCTCTGCTTGAACGGTGCAACTGCAGAAGCGGCCCCAATTGTTCGACTGGAATCTTACGGGAAGAAGACAAAGTGCTTGATGAGACTTAATTAGGGGACTGCAAAGTGATGTCTCCCATTTTTTTTTTAATCTCTACCTAGCAATTTTATAAATTATTTTCAAAAATACTCACGGCTCTGACTAGACGACGATGTCTGGCAGCCAGCATAGTTGACAAAAAGGATGCTGGACAAATCACACCGATTCGTCTGGGAAGGCAAGGGGTGTGACTGCTGCGAGAAAATGTCATGGTGGACTTTTATTACAGAGTCGGCCCGCGAGCTGCCGAAGGGGAGATGTCCAAAGAACGCCGCTTCACACAACACACACAGCGATCCCAAGTGCATCGTAAATGTCTGTGCCGATGGTTAATAGTAAGTATTATGCGCACTTTTGTTGACACCAGCCATGTTCTACTGAGGGGAATTCAGAGCACGGTGCAAGAGGAAGATTTCGGCACAGACAGTGCAAGTGGGTAGATCTTCCAACAAAAGACCTTCCAACAAAAAACAAAAGGAGTGTTTTTCTTCAGTGACTGTGTCGTATGGGAGACTCACACTTCCTTTGTGATGAAGGTTGATAAAGTCTCTTCTTGGAATTTAAATTCGGTCCTCACTTCACAAAACCATCACATCCAACCGGGTTTTGGGTGGCTTTTTACAGTCCTCACCTTATAATTTCATGAAAGAAATGATAGGAAACAAGTTCAAAATGCTTTCTTCACGCAGATTAGCAATCGGAGCAATTGTGGCGGTAAGGGTTCAGGAGTGAAGAGGCCTTATGACATTGATGTTGCCGTGGTTTTAATGGTCTCTTTCAACAGGGCTTTAAAAGGTGAGCAAAAAGGAGCCAAAATAAAGCTTTTGAGAAACTTGAGGCCTTAACCATTCATTATTGATAATTCGGTTTTTTCTTCATTTTTAAAGAACGACACAATGATGTGTTTGCACGTCAACATAACCCGTACCAGATTTCGACTTCTCCAGATCTCCTAAAACTCAAGGTGCGCTGGAGTATGAGATCTGGCAGCAGGGAGCTGCTGTCTTCTGGACAGAGCCGGGGGAGAGGCAGATCTGGAGGTTCCAGGTCAACCCAGTAATTATCTTTCAGCAGGTAAACAACACTTGTGTGTGTGTGTCCCCACTTCCTGGAATTCTAAGATCTTTCCAAATCTTGTAATTTTAAGATTTTCAAGTCTTTTTTTAATGTTTATTTGTTTTTGAGAGAGACAGACAGACAGAAAGACAAAGTGCACGCACGGGAGTAGGGGAGGGGCAGAGAGAGAGGGAGAATCTGACGCAGGCTCCCGGCCCCAAGCTGTCAGCACAGAGCCCAACGTGAGGCTTGAACTCACAAACCATGAGACCATGACCTGAACCGAAGCCGGATGCTTAGCTGACTGACCTCCCAGGTACCCTTAACATTTTCAAGTCTTATCAAGCAGTCCATCAACCCCAACCACAGAAAAGCCATGTAAAGTAATTCTCATCCTTTACTTGTGCATCACAGTCTTCATTTAATTTTCATGAACTCTGTATTAAAAGAACAAAGAGCAGTTACTCTAGGTCTCGACATCTATATTGCTAAAATACCTTCCTTGAAAAGCGTGAGGGCAATTTTGGCACCTTTTATTTATGGAAGCTGTTTACTCAGCAACTTACTGGATGAAGGGTAGGGAACATGAATTGATGATTGTTGCCTGTTCTGATTCTGACATAGTTGGTGGTCACTAAAGACTATCAAATTAATACAAGACCACTGTAACAACAATACAGTGAATTACTTTTTCAATAGGACAAGACATAATTTCTTAATTTCACTGCCCACATTAGTTCCTAGGACTATATAACCAGGTACCACAAACTGAGCGGCTAAACACAACGGAAAAGTGTCCCCTCGTGGCTCTGGAGGCTGGAAGGGGTCATGCTCCCGCGAGGGCCTCTAGGAGCGGACCCCACCCCCCACCCCGGGTCTTCAGCTTCTAGAGATTCCAGGTGTCCTTTGCTTTGGGCTGCATACCTCCAATCCCTTCTGTCTCCCCGTGGTTGTATTTCCTTCTCGTCCCTGTGTCCGCGTCTCTTCTCAGGAGGACACCCGTCAGATTGGACTAAGGGCCAATACATCTTCCGTATGACCTCACTTTAACTTCACCAATTACATCCACAATGACCCTACTCCAAAATTAGGTCCCATTCTGAAGAATGAGAGCCAGGGCTTCAACGTGTGTTTTCGAGGGGGATACAATTCAGCCCCTAACAATACCATTGGTTAAAAATACTGTAGGTGTGATTTAAAATATGGTGACAGATGACATTAGGACTCTCCCATCATGGAAGGAAGAGAAGACATAAGGATGTGTTCTTGTAGAAAAGAGAAGTGAGAATGGAATAGTTATCTGGTAAATGAATGATGTAGACAGCCACTCTTGATAATGAGGCAGACATTTATGCTTGGTATTTGCCTTGACCTTCATAGTCACGTTACACTCACACCTTCCAACATGTCAACATGCCGTGTGTAACAAATGCCAGAATCACAGTGTTTCCTTTCACATCCCGGACATTTAATACAATTTTGACATAAAACTGAAATCTTAGCATTAAAGCAAGTTTAGGTAATACTTCCAGCAGTGCATCTCTAACACGCTAGGTACTATCACTATTTAGTCTGATCAGGTATATTCCTCCTGGATTCCCATTAGAAATCACTGGAAAAATGATGTAGTTTACATACGACCATATAATGTAACCCTTTATGCTTCCTTTTCTCATAACATTATTTTCCCTTGTGAGTTCAGCTCTGGGAGCCAAGCTGAATTTTCTTAAGGAGAGCACTTAGTTAATTGCCTTGAGGCTTCTTGATTAGAATAGTGACTTCAGCTTCAACTTTTTAATATAAACATTATCACAATAAAAGAAGAAAAGTATCTATCAAGACACATTTCACTTAAAACATACAATGAGGAAAACAGAAAAGAAAATGCAATATGGATATCAAATTTGTAAGCAAGTGTTACTCCTCTGTTTTATGCTGAATAATGATTTTTTAATAAAGGCTCAGTAGGACATTTCAAGTAATTCCTCAAAAAAGCTGAAAGCCGGTGGCCATATTTACATTGTTCTGGCTTTATGAGTTTAATGCTGCCCTGGTTTTCATACCAGGACTGTTGACTACAGCTGTCACAGGCAGCCGCGGAGCAGTTGGTATGGGGCTGGGTTGAATTTTTAGTTTAAAATACTTTAATAAAAATAAAAATAGGGGCACCTGGGTGGTTCAGTCGGTTAAGCGTCCGACTTCAGCTCAGGTCACGATCTCGCAGTCTGTGAGTTCGAGCCCCACGTCAGGCTCTGGGCTGACGGCTCAGAGCCTGGAGCCTGCTTCCGATTCTGTGTCTCCCTCTATCTCTGCCCCTCCCCCGTTCATGCTCTGTCTCTATCTCAAAAATAAATAAACGTTAAAAAATTTAAAAAATATAAATTTAAAAACTGAAGCAGAGTAAAGTATTTTTCTGTTAAGTACCTTTTTATTGTCTTGGTAGGACTACACTTCATCAAAACCACTGAAAATACAGGATTCAAATTGAGATGTGCTGTGACCATCCGTGCCAGAATTTGAATAGTGAGAATAAAAAATTAATGTGAAATACCTCAGTCATAAGTCTGAACTGGATTAAATGTTGAGATACTATTTTGCACATGTATTTCCCTTCTTTTTTATGTGAACACTATACATTTTAAAGTTATGTATATGGCTCAGTTTACATTTTTATTACCCAGTGCTACTGCAGAGTAACCTAAGAAAAATAGAACTGTTACGCAGTTTCAGAAGATTTACAAACAATTCAGTCTTAGGGTGAAGCAGGGTGTTTTTGCTAGAAAAAGTAGTAAGAAAAGTAGCATTTCAACCTCAAGCCTGTGAGTAAAACCTATGCTCTGGCTATGTAACGTTTCATAGGAAATTACGCTTGTTTGAGTTCTCCATGACTTGTATGAGAAATTTTATTTTTTTTCTAATCAAACTTGGATTTACACACATATAACACCCTACCCCCAACTCCAAAATGCACACACACACACACACACATGCACACTCGTACACACACGCATACACACACACACACACAGATACATAAACACACATACCCACACAGGCTCAGATGCATTTTGAACCATATTCTGAGTGGTTTTCTAGCTTCATTCTGGAACTTTTACTAGTAAGGTGCATAAAATTGGAAGATTTGGTTTAAAAAAAAGAAATCCAAAAGTGATGGGTTTTCTGCCTCATCTTTTTGGAGAAGGAGGAATTGATATATCATTATATTTTTGTTGTTTGTTTACTTATTTATTTTGAGATCGAGAGCATGTGAGAACAAGGGAGGGGCAGAGAGAAGGAGAGAGAGAATCCCAAGCAGACTCCTCAGTGTCAGTGCAGAGCCTGATGCAAGGTTCTGTCTCATGAACTGTGAGATAATGACCTGAGCTGAAACCAAGAGTCGGATACTTAACCAACTGAGCCCCCCGGGCGCCTGGAGAATAATTCTAATCTTACTCAGATTCTATAACATCCTCACATTCTACAAGAACCCATTATTTTCTTCTGAAATCCGATGATGGTAGCACTGAGACAGACTGGGTAGGTCCCGTGGCACAGTACTTCCTGTTAGTTAGTTAGTTAGTTAGTTAGTTAGTTAGTTAGTTATTATTTTTGAGAGGGGGGATGGGCAGAGAGAGACGGGGAGAGAATCCCAAGCAGGTTGCACTCTGTCAGCACAGAGCCCGACACAGGGCTCGACCCATGATCCCTGACATCATGACCTGAGCCAAAGACAAAACCAGACTCTTCTTAAGCGACTGAGCCATCCAGGTGCCCCTGTTGTTACTTTTAATTTATTTTACTTAATCTTTCTTGTGGTACTTGTTTTGCCCTAATGAGAGCAGACAAGTAAGGCAAAGATGACAATATTAAGTAAATAGTGAGGGAAACAGTGCATAGTATGTGTATATTTATGCTTTTTATATCAATTACTTTACTGATACTTCATAATCACCTGGTTATGGTAGTGGAGCCCACACTATTTGTCTTACTAATAAGCAAACCACGTGTCTGCGTTTTGCCTGATGTCACTCTGCATCGACCTGCAGACCAAGATCTGGACGGTGTGCAGCCAGTCCCGCCCCACGATGGACAACACAGACAAAGAGGGTCTGGAGAACAATACGGGGGCAGGATATTTAAATCCTTGTTTATTTGTAACTTTTCGGCCTTTTTTTTTTAGACCATTCTTAACAATAAGAACTAAGAAAGTAAAGATCATACGGCCCATTATGCGATTTAGTTTCCAGGGAAATCACTTGGGGAAGCCCACACACTAGTGAATTGCACCTTAACGCTTGATGTCTCATTACATTCCTATCTGTTTTCACCTAAGAATTACGTTCACCACCTTTGAGGAGCTCGCTCACTGGTGCTTTCCCAAGACATGTAAGAAAGAGTATCTGCTTTCAAGAAGAGGCCATACGCTTGGAGAGACACTGACCAAAAGCATACTGTGTGTAAGGCCCGGATGAGGGCATCTCCTTCTTTCCTTTAGTCTCCCTTCCGAAAATAAAATACTGGCTTTGCCATTTGATTGATTAATGGGTGTTATTTTTTTCACAGGTGTAAAAATCACCACTTCTGGGTCCTACAGGTATCACCTGCCTACAGGCCTACATAACGCTAAACAAAGCACAAATAATTCAAACAAGTACCATCAGCAGTCCTCCTACTCAGGAAAATCATTGTTAATTTTTTGGTAACTTGTTTTCTGGGTTTTTTTTTTCTATATGTATAGGATACATGTAAATGCGTATATCATATACACATTTTGAGCCTTTACTTTCAGTTAACAGAATGCCACAAACACTTTCCACATTAAATACGTTAATATTTTTCAAAGATTATTCTTGACGATTGTATACTATTCTTTTGCTTAAATGTGAATTGCTCCCTTTAATTGTATATAGATTACTTTCATATTTATTATAAATAATGCTTTGGTGTTAATTATTGTAAAGTACATCTCTTTGTATATCTCTAATTAGTATGATTTCCCAAAAGGACAATTAATTACAGGATACAGGAGGCAATTAACTTAGAAAGCTTATGAAATACTACAGAAAAGAAGTTGTTTAGTAGATCGTACCAATTTATATTTATACCAGCACCTTACAAAAGCATTATTCACAAACTTTATGGGTACTGAACACTTTCCACTTTTTTGATTTAATATTCACATCACTTGCCAACTTCACACATAAAAATTATTCTCAATTTTACATTACATATATTTTCTACATGTTTAGTCACTTTGATTAATTAATTTTTAAGTGTGTTTACTTCTTTATTTGAGAGAGTGTACATGCACATAAGAGGAGGAGGGAAGGAGGAAGGGAGGGAGGGGGAGAGAGAGAGAGAGAGAGAGAGAGAGAGAGAGAGAGAGAGAATCCCAAGCAGGCTCCATGCTGTCAGCACAGAGCCCGATGCGGGGCTTGATCCCACGACCCCGGGCATCATGACCTGAGCTGAAATCAACAGACGCTTAACCGACTAAGCCACCGGGCGCTTCTACTTTGATTAATTTAAAGACTCATTTTCTTTTTTTTTAGTAATTTCTTAAAATCTTGTCCTTCTCACGGCATAGTAAGTACAAACAAACAAAAAGGGGAATGAAAACGCATCACGGAATTGTTTCTTTGCACAGTCATTATTGATTATTTGGGGGAAGAACCACACATTCTTCTCCCCTTGTCTACAATTTACCCTTTAACACGGAAAGCAGAAAAGCACAGTGAGCAGGTGTGCTCACTGGGAGGCTGGCAACCCTTCCACTAAGTATAATTTTTGAATTGATTAAAGAATTCCATGTGTGTGTTTTCAAGGCACAAGAGAATTATGATAAAAAATAAAATTGAATAAAATCCTCACAAAAGTGAACAGCTTTTTTAATATTGTCAAGAGATATCGTAGATACTGCTTATCTCCTGTGTGACCTGCCCATTTTCTATGGCCCTATGGCCCGGAACGGATGAAACTCTGTGGCAAACGGCTCTGTCTACACTGAGAGCCTCGTCAGAGTATGTTTTCTAGGTGCGACACCGGGCTCCCTGCTGCAGCCGGGAGGCTCTCTGCAGCTGGGAGGCTGCAGGTGCCTGGCACGCCTGCGGGCTCGGGTCTGACATTCGGTCCAGGCAGCTTCACAGCTCAGCCCTGAGGCAGAAAACCAACCCCATAAATGCAACGGAATTTAATCAGAAAAGCCTTGAATTTTGGAGTCACTCTTCCAGAAAATGCCAAATTAAATGGAAAATTACTCTGGTTTCCCTCGGAGATAGCTCCACATCTAGGAAATTAACTTGCAGAAGCAGCTTCTTTCTGTAGGGAGAAAGCCTCCAGGGCGACCTCAACACCATACGGGAACACGACCCCAGATAACAACAGTACCAGATACGAGCAAGCTGTGCGTTATCGCTGCAGAGAGAGCAGGGATACGTAGAGGACTGGCTGAGTAAACTCAACCGTGGATCTCCTAGAACAGCAAAGCGGGAGCCCTTCCATTTTGGAACGATGAGATCTAACCGTGCTTCCTTCCTGAGAAAGGGCGACCGAGCATTTGTTACCTCCGAGGTGCCACTCACGAAACATCAGCTCCTCTATGACGTTCTCTTTGCCTCTAGCAGCAGGATGTCCTTTCCCTTTGCTACTCTATTTCTATTGTTGGTTCACGCCACTATCATGACACATTAAGACTTACAAGTAGATTTATATATTCTAGCCAGTGTCGTGATAACATAGCGAAGGAGCTATCCACAAGATGCAGATGATAAGACAAGTGCAGCGGCTGTAGATAATTTTAAAATGCAATCAACCGGACTAAATTCCATTCTGGTTTTTATTATTACCATGCACCAGGAATCGTACACAATGAGATGATAAAATGCTCCCGTCCTCCACGGATCACTCCCACCCACAGGCACTCTCCATTTCCACCTGCCCCCGCCCCTACCCCTGTCTGCACTACCACTCATTATATCTCTCCTTCTTCACCTGCCATATATTTGAGGCTAGAATCACTTTTAATCTGATTCATCTATCTATCTATCCATCCATCCATCCATATCTGTGGCAATACAAAGACACTCAGGAAATGCTGGTAGAACATGTCTATTTTTTTTAAGAAAAAGGTTGTTTGTTTGTTTATTTATTTATTTAGAGAGAGAATGGGCAGGGGAGGGGCAGAGAGAGAGGGAGACATAGAATCCGAAGTAGCTCCAGGCTCTGAGCTGTCAGCACAGAGCCCAATGCAAGGTTGGTAACCCACAGACTGTGGGATCATGACCTGAGCTGAAGTTGGACACCTAACCAACTGAGCCACCCAGGCACCCTAAGAGCTAATTTTTTACAACATTTATTTATTTATTAAAATTTTTTGTTGATTTATTTTTTTGGGGGGGGGACATAGGGGAGGGGCAGAGAGAGAGGGGGAGAGAGAGAATTCCAAGCAGGCTCTGAGCTGTCAACACAGAGCCTGACTCAGGGTTCAAACCCACAAACTGCGAGATCAAGACCTGAGCTGAAGTCGGACACTTTACTGACTGAGCCACCCAGGAGCCCCTAAAACACGTCTTACTTAATGAATAGCACAGGTAGAAGATCTCAAAGGAAGGGAAAACGGGAAAGTCAGGTTTCTTACTACATGAGATCAGAAAATATTTTCCATATTAAATCAGAGAAAAATGGCACATGAAACAAAATAAATGATGGGAACTTTGTATAGAGTCATTTTGCAACTTGTGAGAAAACAAGATATTGAAATGTATAGCAAAGACTAAAATAAGCAGTGACTGAACAAGAAAACACATATCTCCCATCTCCACACGTGTCTGCCTGGGAACACCTAGGATAAATGTTGCAGTAATAACTTCTCCTTTGCATTAGTTTTCCGGGTCTCAAAAAGGGCTATCGTTGACATAATCAAGTCCAGAAACGTGAGGAAATGGGTTTCGGGAAAAGCAGAGCATGGCTTGTCTTCATGATGCAGAGGGACCTATCCTGGACGGTACTGATGCCACGTTGACAAGAGCAAATTAAGCACAAGAGATGCGTGCTGGGGGAGACGGATTGGGCAGAGCCCAGAGAGCAGGCGAATAGCAAGAGTGGATACATTTCTTTAACAGAATGAGAAGAAAAAGTTCAATTGCACCAAAGTAGTAATATACTAGAGGTGTGTGTGGGGGGCGGGGGTGTGTGTGTGTGGGTGTGTGTGTGTGTCAAAAAATTTGGAAGACAAAATCAAAGAAAATGCTAAAGCAAGATAGATTTCCTCTGGAATAAAAAGCAAACTAGTCACATGCAGTACAAAAGTCATGGCAAACCACATATCTAATGCTGAAGAAGTTCTGATTTTGATATTAATAACTGAGATGTCATTGTATATCAGCAACAAGATTGAATATGAATAAATTAATCATTAGACGGTGATGGAATCGAGTTTCAAGCAGAAAGGAACACAGAGGAGAGAGGCTCATCTCTTATACTAAGTACACTGCATTTGGTGTCAATGCAAATGTAAGTTGAAAGGGGAATTTATTATTTTCATGTGCACTCTCTTCCAATCAAATAAAAACAGAAATTTTTAAGAATGTAAACTTGTCTGGGGCATCTGGTGGGCTCAGTCGGAAGAGCCCGCGACTCTTGACCTTGGGGTCATGAGTTCAAGCCCCATGTTGGGTATAGAGATTAATTAATAAATAAATATATTTTTTAAAAAAGAGTGTAAACTTCCCTGCATAAAACAAAGCTAGAATCTGAAAGCATTTTCAATTTGTGGCTACTAATAAAATTATATGGAGTATATAATGCACTGTATACACAAAACACATAGATTACACTATAAATGATATATATCACTTGTTATAATCTATGTTACATGTAGGTCATATATTACATGAATTCTAAATACTGTGTATACCTCATGACCCAGCTTTTATGAATCCACATTCCGTCAGCCTAGAGTATATTCACAACACTACGAGGAAATCAGAGCTGAAAAGCTGCGTGGGAGAAGGAACAGCTGATCACATGTAAGTCAAAGCAAACATCGAGAACCAAGAACACGGGGTCAGGAACGAGGTTGCCTACGGTCGTGCATTGTCAGGGTAACACGCGTGTTCGGTGTGGATGCTGTAAATCACAGGCGGCACAGGCAAAGCGCTCCGGAATGTGACAGCCTGGCCTCTGAGGTTCCTACCCCGCCATGCCTGAGACTCCCGCGGATTTTGGGCGAGACGACTCCAACGCCAACACCGGGAGTGCGTCCTAGTCCTAAAAAACCCCCACAAGGGCCGGAGGCGGCCCTGAGCTTTCCACACAACCCGGCTCCTGGGCTCAACTTCTACCCTTTCCACTCAGCACAGAGTCCCAGCACCTGGCTCCCCCAACGGTGCTGTGACCACTTTTCCTCTGTTGGCTCTGTTTCCTCTGTTTCCTCTGTTACATACACCCAGACACCTCCGTGGAGGGTCACCAGTTTGGAGTCCTGACACTGCTCCCGAAATTAGGCAGTGTTTCTAATAGTTTCCTTACCATTAGCAGCTACAGAAAAACAGTATGGAGTGAATAAAGGGTAATTCCAACAGAAAAGACACTTACACATCCGAAACCTACTCTTGGGTTCATGGTACACAGATTCTCCCTCATTGTGTAGTTTTCCCCTGCCTCTAGCCACCGCAGTCCCCCTTCTGCACTTAGGCTTTTGGGCTGGGAGTCAACCTCACCAAATCCCGATCCCTTTGGGCATACACGTTACCGGCTTCTGCTCAAGAGCAGCTTCAGGGACCAACGTTCTCAAAGGCTGTGAGTTTTCCCCCGAGCAATGGTCCAGGTAGTGTAGGCACCCACAGCCCCCTACCTGTTCATGGCTCCTGCACCCGACCCCACACACGCCGTGTCCCAAGGTCTACAAGGGGCAGGCACCCCCCTGGTGGGGCGCGCAGAACACAAGCCGAAAAACAAGGACTCTGCTTGGATTTCAAAAGTCCCAGAGTTGATCCCGCCATCATGCTGCTAACTCCTCATCACTACCTGAGTCTCAGATACTCAGAAACTTTATAGTTCTTGTGGGTTGTGCAGCATATAGAAATACTGCGCAGAATTAATTGAAAACATCCTTTAATGTTTATTTATTTTACAAAGAGGGAGAGAGTGCAAGCAGGGGAGGCGCAGAGAGAGAGGGAGACACAGAATCGGAAGCAGGCTCCAGGCTCTGAGGTGGACACAGCCTGACGCGGGGCTCAAACCCACGACCCGTGAGATCATGACCTGAGCTGAAGTTAGACACTTAACTGAGACACCCAGGCGCCCCTGTGCAGGATTAATTTTAAAAGACTCCCTTGTGTGGTCCCTAATGACACCTAACCAAACAGGTCCTTTCCCTTCCTCTACCAGGCCAGGTGCTGCCGGTCCCCACTGCTGGTCCCCACCAGAGAGTCCCCACTGCTGGTCCCCACCAGAGAGTCCCCACTGCTGGTCCCCACCAGAGAGTCCCCACTGCTGGTCCCCACCAAAGAGTCCCCACTGCTGGACCTCACCATGGGGACGGCCCTCCAAGCCCCTCCTATAACCAGGCTCACGGCTGGTGCTCTACTCACTGCGTTCTCTGTGACACACCTCATGTTCTCTGCCAGTTGTACCCCCACCCCATCCCTTGGTACAAATGCTCTTTAACTTGGTATTAGTGCTGAACCTCAGTGATGCTTATGTGGCCTCCACGGACATGTGTAGACAGAAAAAAGTAATAGCTACTAGCTATGTGAATCCTGCTCAAGCAGACACTTTGTTAGGAGTTTAAGTGCGGCCAGGTGGGGGAACAGCGAGGGTGCCTACATATGGACAGACAGTATTGCTGAGCCAGGGAAATTCTAATTACACATGGAATGTGGTGAGGGAGAGATTACTAAGGAAACATTTTAATAACCTGATAACCCTAAAATTAAACATAGCAGGTTGAAAGGATTTATAGTGATTATCAAAGATATTACAAACTATCCATTTATATCTGGTAACACTGTATTTTTACATTTTTATTCAACTATTCCTAATGGAAAGTGCTATTATGAAAACCAAGAGAGTCATGCCTTCAAAATCAAGGTGGCATTAAGGTTGTGATAAATGCATGTTACGTACAGCATGTTTCAGGAAGAATCTTCGGGTATTTATTTGTCCACACACACACCGCTATAGTCCAAGCATTGCTTGTATTTAAATTCTTCAGTTGCTGATTCGTTTTAAAAAACAGAGGATACCGAAAAGGACTTCGGCAGATCTTCAGCATCTGCAGCCACCGACATTTACTCAGGATTACTAAAAACCTACTGTATTCAAACACGTGTACCTGGGACCTTTAGAAAATGACCTGGATCCTGAATAAAGGGACCTTGTAGGTCATTACTAGTAACTACTTGACCGTGGGCCCCACACGTGGTGCTGGCTTGCCACAAAGTGAGGACTCAGGCTACCATGTCCCAAACACACGTTTCGTGTTCAACACCTTGCACATTTCCTCTCTGGGGTACGTGAAAGTAGCCCCATCTTACAGGGTGGAAAGTGAAGCGGAGGAAGAAAAGCAATCGAGCCAAGAATCCGCAGGAGAGTTGGGATTTGAATCCGAATTTTTATCTATAATCCCCGAAGGCTTCCCATACCACCACACACTCCTCGTGTGACATCTGACACATAAACTGTGCTCACAGCTTCCTGTTATTTCGTACGTAGCACGCTTTCTATATTGCACAAAAATCTCTTCGTGCGCATACAGCTGATGAGGTCTTTGATTCCCTTATGAAGAAACTAAGAAGTAGCAGATGTGATTTTCGTTATCTTCAATTTATAGTTTTTCACTTTATAAAACTTGTAAATGCTCCTTAAAAATATTTTTTAAGTTTATTTATTTTGAGAGAGACAGACACCGTGCAAACCCACAAAGCTGTGAGATCATGACCAGAACCAAAACCTAGAGTCGGACACTCAACTGACTGAGCCACCAAGTGCCCAAAATATCTTCTGTTTTAGAATAGTTTTCAGTTCATAGAAAGTTTATGGAGATAGTATCAATAGTTCTGGATACATACTCTACTGCAAATCCATCTGCTTTCCTGGTCCTGCACATTCAAATCCTTACCTCCTCCAGAAACACCCCCCAGACACAGCCGGCAATAATGTTTAACCGGCTATCTGGGCACCATCCGACCCAGACAAACTGACACAGAAAATTAACCATCACTTTCATTATGGTGCATTTGTCACAGTTAATCAATCAATATTGATTTATTACTATTAAATGAAGCCTACTTTCCTCAGGTTTACTTCGTTTCCGCATAATATCCTTCTTCTGTTCCAGGACCCCATCCAGGACACCACACTGCACCTAACTGTCACATCTCCCTGGGCGTCTCTTGGCTGTGACAGTTTCTCAGACTCCCATGGTTCTTCGTGATCTTGAAAGTCCTCAAATAACCCTGGGGATCAGGACTGCGGAGCAAGTATTTTGTAGGATGTCCCCTCCATTTGGATTTGTCTGGCATTTGTGATACTATTCGACTGGGTGGAGGGGGGCCGTGGAGAGGAAGTCTAGCTTTCATCCAAGGGCACATCAAAGGGCATATGGGGTTAGCATGATAGCTGTGCATGTGAACACTGGTAGTTTGTCTCACGTCTCTCCAATGAAAGGCAATTTTGTTTTCAATATTTCAGTTTTTTCTTCCTTTTAAATTGAAGAAGACTTGACATCAAACGTCCTATTAGTTTCAGGTGTACCTGTCACTCGGTATTTTTATACATTACTAAATGATCCCCAAGATAGGTCTAGTTGTCATCTGTCACCATACAAAGTCATTACAATACTACTGACTATGCCCCCATGCGGAACGTTGCATCTCCGTGCCTTGTTTTATACCTGGAAACTTGTATCTCTTAATCCCCTTCAGCTACCCCAACCCCTCTCCGCTCTGGTAACTTTGTTTCCTGTTTCTCTGAGTCTCTTGCTGTGTCGTTTTGTTTCTTTTGCCTTTTAGATTCTACATAGGAGCGCAATCACACAATATACGTCTTTCTCCAACTGACTCACTTCACTTTGCATGATACCCTCTAGATCCATCCATGTCATGGCAAATGGCAACATTTCATTCTTGTTTATGGCTGAGTAATATTCCACTGTGTGCATGCACCACCTCTTCTTTATCCACTCCATACCTTGGCTACTGTAAACGAAGCTGCAATAAACCGGGGTGCGTGTATCTCTGAATTGCTGTCGTTTGTTGTCTTCAGCTAAATACTCAGAACTAAAATTGCTGGATGGTGTGGTAGTTCACTTTTAATTTGTTGAGGAACCTATACATCACCTTCTATAGTGGCTGCACCAATTTATACCCCCACTGAGAGTGTATGAGGGCTCCCACTTCTCCACCTCCACACCCACACTTGCTATTTGTGTGTGTGTGTGTTGATAACGGCCAGTTTAATGGGTGTGAGGTGATACTTTATTGTGGTTTTGATTTGCATTTCCCTGATCATGACTGACATGATCAGCAGCTGGGGTCTATTTTTCATGGGTCTATTGAATATCTGTACGTTCTCCTCGGAGAAATTTCTGTTCATGTCGTCTGCCCATTTTTTAGTCCAGTTGTTTCTTTTCTTGATATTCGGTTGTATAAGTTTTCTATATATTTGGATACTAACCCCTTGTAGAATGTAAAGGTAATCTTTTTTCCTCCACTTTTCACGTGGTACATGTGCAGATGACATTTAAGGAATGGGAATTATGCTCCGAATCTTTGAGGGTGGTAATAGGAAGAAGAGTCCATACATACGCCCGTAATGTGGCTCACTCTTCAAAGTGACAGACCAGTAGGCAGAGCCCTGAACACAACCTGCACCTGACATGAATAAGAATCATCCAAATGAGGGCGTCAGCACTATTCCGGTGACTCCGTCCCAGGCCAGGGGGTCACCAGACCTCTCTGTGGAAGGAAGGCTAGACAAGGAGGTACCGGGAAGAGGACAGAAGCATAATTTCCCCTCCTCCCAGCTCCCCAGGGCATCTGGTTTGCTGCAAGATTCGAGCTCCCTGAGAGGAAAATGTGGACTGAATTCCAGACTGGGGCTGGTGCATGAGGTCTCCCCGTTCTATCGGCAGAGAACTGAACAAATCTTTAGAAAAGCAACCCAAAGTATGGGGTGTCTGGAACCAGGTCTGAGTGGTGGGGCCCCAGCTGCTGGGGTAACAAGGGCAGTGCTGACCTGGTCATGCCCAACCGTCCCCGCAGCAAGGGGCATTCTCACTGCCACAACCCTGTGGTTCAGAATGTGCAATAGTGGAAAAATAAAAATCCTACCTAGTGGATATTCCATAATCTAACAATTTAAAAGCTTTTGATAATTTGATATATTAAAACATCAACTTTTCGATTCATGACTTGAAAATATTTATAGCACTTATATGTCCTTGCTAAAAAATTTTTAATATCTAAAATTTATATTTTTATTTGGTGTGTTAATGTGTCTCTTCCTATGTCTGAGTGCTTTTATACTTAGTTATTTAGTACATTAATCCAAATATTTTCTCAGCTCGATGTTTGCCTTAAAATTATCATAGATTTCATGCATAGCTTAGATGAAATATCATCATTGGTAGTTTTCTTTGCTAAAGTTGACTTTCATTTTAACAAAATGTCTTCCAAAATCATTTTTAGCATTGATAACTCCATAGCCTTTGATGTGATTTATTATATATTATACTCACATAAGTTGATAGGATTGTATATACTCGTTCAATGTATTCATATTCAGTGTTTTGAAATATATACATAACAGAATGCCTTAAAGTTTATTGTTATTCTCAATTCTTCTAAAAGTCTCTTTAAGTATCAGAATTAGAAATGAAATAGTATTTAGATATACTTTTATATAAAATGAAGACTTTTACAGGATTAACACTGTCGGGGCCGATGACAGCCTGCCCCCAAATGCGCCACTTTGGAATATTATTGTAAAGAAAGTTACTGTAGAGACACTAGGACGCTGAGACCGTCCTGAAAGCAGGTAATCCGTCTCCCACGTGAAAGCCCCCTCCCCATCCCAGGAGGTGAAGAGAGTCCTCATCACCAGAGACAGGAAATTTAGAGCCGAGAAGGCTGCTTAAACAACCCAGGTTATTTCTTACTAAGTTACTACATTGGCCCAAATTCTGCTTAGAATTCTTTACCAACTGAATCCCCCGACGTTGACTTTTCTTGGTCCCGACAGTCCCTCACAAGGGTATTGTCTCTTTGTCTGAAAAGCATAAACCCTGTGCCTAGGTCATTCCTTTAGGGTCCCAAGGTAATAAAACTGGTTTCTTCTCCTTTTCAACTGCCTCATGTAAATTTAACTCTTTTCAGCTGGAAGACCACGAGGACAGAGAACTTTTCCTTCCCTGCAACACAGTCTGGAGATTTAGAACCAGCTTGTTCACAACACTGTGACCCAGGAGAAATCACGTCGGATCAGTACAGAGGGATCCTCCCTGCTCTGCCCCAGCTGTGCTGCCAGGATGGGTCCTAAGGACTTGAGTGTGCCGGGCTGGGCCACACAGAGAGCGGCAGAAACGAGCAAAAACGAAATTTACGTAGGAAAAACCATGGAGTGATGACCTGAAGGGAAGGATGATCCTAGAACGAGGGGAGTAAGGAGGGCCAGGACACCAGAACGATCATCACAGAGCATTTTAGAAAATTGCACAGAAAGTTGTTGCAACTTACCTCCTGCCGGGTCCTCAGAAGAGACCAGCACTGACTTAGATGATATTCCAAAGCTTCTGGGCTCGTGTTGTTAGTTTCATCTGGAGGCCACATCAGACTCGATCTGCCCTGGTTTCAGAACACAGACATGCAAGTGTACGGGGGTCACTTTTAAGCCTTGTTTATACATTTCCTTTTTTTTTCTTTTTTGCATTTGCATCCTAATTAAACCCTCAATAAGATGTTTGTAAAAAATACATAAGTTTTGATGTTCAACACCTACCCTTGATATTGTGTGATTTACTAGCCCTCAGACTTTAGACAGATTGATCTCGTGATTGACAGGGAAGGAGTCCCAGAGCACTGCCTAAGTCACTCCGATCGACCAGTCTTTTCTATGGAGGAGTCATCACCTAGTCTGTTGGGCTCGGTCCATTCTGTTGAGGAGTAATCTGGCATACAGCAGATATATTACGCATTTGCTTTGCTCTAACACATTCGATGCTCAGTGATTAATAAAAACATTTTATGGACTTTATTATAGCTGAACATCACCAGCGTTTGCCCTTTTAAATTTTACACCAACGGCTGCTTATATCTGCATTTTCTCAGGCAGGTTCTGCATCACACTGTGTTAACAGCTTTCTCATTGTGCCAAAGAACCTTGAATTCTCCTTCCATGTATTTCAATAACCAAAGGCACATAACTACAGCTTGAAAGTAAACACATTTTTAATGACCTATTAGCTACTAAAGCAATGAGTGTTGGAAAATGAAAATGGATGTACAATTTGATTAATTCCGTTTGCTATGAGAACGGTACTGGGAGTAATCTGTTTTCATTATGACATCTATAAATTCTGCATATCCTAATCACTCCTTACACTTCAACACAATGTATTTTATTACACTTTTAACATATGCTGTACCACAGTTGTTCTTAGCATTAGACATAACAAAATAGTGGAAAATGGGTTCTAAATTGCTGCTTGGCAATATTACGTAGTAATGTGTAAGAATGTGAGAGCATACAGCTGAGATAAAAGTCAGATAAGTGCTGACCAAAGAGATGCACGTACATGCTTGTACACGCAGGTCACACATCGTGTGCCTGTGTTCACACAGACACACAGACTCATCCATGGTGACTTATGCTACAGCCCCAGTAAGACCTGAAACTCAGGTCTAACACATAGTAGCTGGGCAAGATATTTAACTTAATTAGATCTTATATTCATACACTCTAATTTTCACATATTTATAAGACAGTCAGATTCAAGAGAAAATATTTCTCAAGTAATGGATTTTTTAAATGTTTTTCAATGTTTATGTATTTTTGAGAGAGAGAGAGAGAGACAGTGTGAGCAGGGGAGGGGCAGAGAGAGAGGGAGACACAGAATCCAAAGCAGGCTCCAGGCTCTGAGCTGTTAGCACAGAGCCCGATGCAGGGCTCGAACTCATGAGCTGTGAGATCATGATCTGAGCCGAATTTGGGTGCTTAACTGACTGAGCCACTCAAGTGTCCCTGGATTCTTTTTTATTTTTTAAATGTATTTATTATAATTAGAGAGAGAGGGAGAAAGGATGAGTAGGAGGGGCAGAGAGAGAGAGAGAGAGAGAGAGTGAGAGCACCAGTGGGGAAGGGACAGAGAGAGGGAGAGAGAGAATCCCAAGCAGGTTCCCTGCTATCAGCACAGAGCCCTATGCAGGTCTTCAACCCATTAACTGTGAGATCATGACCTGAGCTGAAATCAAGAATCCGACACTCCATCCACTGAGCCACCCAGGGGCCCTTCCAAGTGATAGATCATTTTAAAAGTGCTATTTATCTTTCTTTCCCACTCCTTCTGCATTTTCAAAGCCTATCATTTCACTTTGTTTTTGCTTTTCCATCTCCCACAGATGTACCAGTATTTGCCACCCAGGTCCCATGGATTTGATTTCATCTTTTGCCTTTTTTTTTTTTTCTCATCTATGTCTCCAAACATTTTCTACTAAATCACATCCTTCAGCACACAATCATATCACACACTGGGTGAAAATATCTGCAAAGGCTATCCGACAAAGGACTGGTATCTAAAATATACAGAGAGCTCTTAAGAATGAATAAGAGGAGGGGCGCCTGGGTGGCGCAGTCGGTTAAGCGTCCGACTTCAGCCAGGTCACGATCTCGCGGTCCGGGAGTTCGAGCCCCAAGTCAAGCTCTGGGCTGATGGCTCAGAGCCTGGAGCCTGTTTCTGATTCTGTGTCTCCCTCTTTCTCTGCCCCTCCCCCGTTCATGCTCTGTCTCTCTCTGTCCCAAGAATAAATAAAACGTTGGAAAAGAAAAAAAAAAATTAAAAAAAAAGAAAAAGAATGAATAAGAGGAAAATGAACAAATGACCTTAACAGATAAGAGTGGGCAAAAGACCTCACCAGGCGCCTCACCAAACAAGGTCTACTGACAGCAAATAAGCATGTGGGAAGAAGTGCCACATCCAAGGGCACTCGGGAATTACAAATGAAAGCAACAATGAGATAATCCTACACACCTGTTAGAAGGACCAAATTCCAAACCACCAGGGCACCCACTGCACGTGAGGGTGTGAAGGAGGAGGAGCTCTCATCTGTTGCTGGTGGAAGAGCAAACAGTTCATCCGCTTTGGAAGGCGGCTTGCCGGTTTCTTCCAAATCTAAACATACATCCACCATAAGACCCAGCGATCGTGTTCCTAACATTTTACGCAGGTGAACTGAAAACTTATGTCTCCACGGAATCTGCTCATGGCAGCCGTATTCCTAATTGCCAACAACCTGGACTGAACTGAGACGTTCTTCAGTAGGTGATGGATAGATACACCGTGGGGCATCTGGACAATGGAACGTTATTCAGCACTAAACACAGAGAGCTATAAAGCTGTGAGATAAAGCATACAATCCTGACTATATGACATTCTGGAAAATACAAAATTATAGATACAGTATAAACACCAGCGGTTGCCAGAGATTGGGTGCGGGAAAGCTAGAGCACAGAAGAAATCGGGGGCACTCAAACTATTCGGATTGTACTACAGTTGTGGATACCTGTCAGCATACATGTGTCAAACCCACAGACGGCACAACAGCAGGGGTGAACCCTAAGCTCACCTACCTACTTGAGGTGACAACGATGTGTTCCTTTAGGCCCCTCAGTGATGACAACCCAACCACTGTGGTATGACAGGTCTGGGCTGGTGGATGGTGCATGTGTGTGGGCAACGGCTATCTGGGAAATCTCTGTATATTCCACTCAGCTTTCTGTAACCTAAAACTGCTCTGAAAAATTAAGTCCATTAAAAAATAAACCCTGGGTACATTTTTTGCTTCATTTCAATTTGTGTAAGCTATTTGTGTGAATACCCTTGATGAAGCTGTGTGATTTTCCAATACTTATAAGAGAATCAGAAGACTCACCCCTTGTTTTCATAATTGCCTGTGTTATCAAAAGAGTCTGCTGCCCAGAAATCAGATCAGACAAGTCATGCCCCATGGTAGAGTCTCTTGTTTTTGTAATTATTCAATTATAAATTCAGAAACAGAAGGAATTAGCTACTTCATTCTGCTCAAGTTTTAATCCAGTTTGTAAGAGATAATGGACACTAAAGTTTAGTGAGATCTTTATTCTGCCCGCAAATGCAAACTGAAATAGAGACAAGTCTGGGGAGTAGAAGACATCGATTTCTATTTTAGCTGGTGTATTTACCCACACACAGAACTCACATTCATTCTCTCCAGAGAGGTTTTCCTGTGAGATGATAAACAAGTTTTAGAAAGAAATAGCATTTGACTCCATTAAAATACAGCATGCGTGCGTGCATGCATACACACACACACACACACACACACACACACACAGATGCAAAGGTAGGCACAGACTGAATGAGTTTCATGTATTTAAAACTTAGGAGTTACTTTTATAAATAGATGTGCCCATCCATCAAATCAGTCCTGTCCAAATGAAAACATTACTCTTACTTCAACTCTTGACTGTTGGGAGAGTTGGAAAGAACGTTGAATCCACAGGGAAGTATTTGAGAGCAAAGCTTGCTCCTTCTCCTCACTTACTCTATGACTTTTGGAAAAATGGGGAGCTTTCTGGGGCGCCTGGGTGGCGCAGTCGGTTAAGCGTCCGACTTCAGCCAGGTCACGATCTCGCGGTCCGTGAGTTCGAGCCCCGCGTCAGTCTCTGGGCTGATGGCTCAGAGCCTGGAGCCTGTTTCCAATTCTGTGTCTCCCTCTCTCTCTGCCCCTCCCCCGTTCATGCTCTGTCTCTCTCTGTCCCAAAAATAAATAAACATTGAAAAAAAAATTTGAAAAAAAAAAAATGGGGAGCTTTGTAGTTTGATAAATATTTAGAAATTCTTCCTCTTACCAGGTGGAAGATATTTGCTTGATGTATTCAATTTGAGAGTCAGAGACTTCCCCAAACAAATCAGTATAATAACTTATAGCCTGAACAGTTGTTATTAGGATGTTATATGAATGCATATCCTATATTTGAGATTTTAAATTCATGCAAGGAATTGTCTTAGCCATCTTTTCCACATCAGTGACTCAAAGGAAGACTGAACTGGTTCAGAAGAACCAAAATCTATTCCAGGCTGACCCACCTGTTCCATTATTTGGGTAGAACACTGAAAGATGTTTAGGATTCATCTTTCTCAACTATAATGAATAAAATTGTTGGACGGGGCAATCAATCTTTCCCCTTTGCTTTCCAAATGCAAAATGATTTCTCCTAACTTATGCGTCACTTCATTGTGTTCTTGACGCCAAATTCCATTATGTCCTATTCTCTCTCTCTTCCTTTCTCTCCCTGGGTACATGTTTATGTGCGTGTACCTGTGACCAAATCACCACTGGATGCAGCAATGGCCTTGCCAAGGTTAGCCTGCACTCTTTCATCAGTTGGACAGAAGCAAGCACACGTTACATGTGAACCAGCTTTCTCTAAAAGCATCTAAATATATGTATAAATTAAAATGACATGCATGGAGAAGCACTTGCCTACTTAGCTTGATAAATGCCCTCCACAGTTATGCCTACCACCCTTCACAATTCTTCTGTCTAGGATGAGATTTAGAACCTAATATACTAATGAAGTAATTGGAAGTCTTAATTTTATTCCCTACGTAAACTGTGAAGAATGGCATACCAGCAATTTGCTTACATTTGAAAAAATAAAAACTAGCCAAGTACTCTCCTGGAACTCTACTGTGGTGACAGTATCAGTATGCCATGTATCACTGTGGTCACTTTATCTAGCAATGCTTAAAGGATGAATTAACACGCGAAATACTTTTATGTTAAGTTCCTAGACTTGTAAAAAGACTTAGCAATTAATAAAAAATGTATTTTACAATTAAAAAGCTATTAATATATATGCAAACAGTGCAAAGTGAGAGATTTCCTTCAATATAATGCTGGGTTCAGTAATTTTAAGAAGCATGGAATAAATTTAATGGGAAACAGGAAAGCTCCTGAAATTCACATGTTCTACTGGATATGCACATGTATCTGCTCATGTACATACACGTGATTTTTGAACTTTTCTCCTGGGTAAGTTCATTCAATGATATGTATTTACCATATGATTTTGTGCACAGTGCCATGCTGGATATTGTTGGATATTTCCAGGGCCACATCCTGGGGAAAGGCTAAGGATCATTGTATGGAAAGAAGAGCTAACTGTAATTAACATAACAGAAGCAGGAAGAAAGGTGATAAAAAGCAATTGGTCGGTTGGTAGTAACACACAGGTAAGTAACAGTATATCCCCCCTGTCCCCCTGGAGCATTTACTGAGGCCCTCTCATCAGACCCTGTGCAGACAGAAATCACTGGCGATGGTGAGGACAGCTGATGCACCGTGTAGACCAGCGGCCGTGGCAGAGGAATGTCCAGCCCTGAAATAATGCTGGAAAATCCAAAGGCACTTGGTTCTGTGTGAGCTACCTTGTAATTTGTGACATCCAGTACTTGTAATGGTTTGCATCAGCAGTACCAAGAGTAAGATTCCTCCCTCAGAGCTATAAATAGTGAAGACAGGACCCCACATGCACCAGGCAGCAGAGTTGTCATTGAAGGTGAGGGTCAGGAGATGATGTAGGCGAGGACGAGCAGGTTAGGAAAAGGAAGCACGATCGTCAAGACAGATGAAGGGTCTTACAAGAGTCTAACCGACCAGACTCCACTGTTAACGTACCATTCATACCAAACACAGAAAAGAGAAAATTAGCAGAGGAAACATATTGAAATATTCATAGCCAAATTTCCAGCTATGCTTTATCACCCATTTATTGTAGGACAATCAGAAATACAAAACTGTAGGGTGCCTGGGTGGCTCAGTCGGTTAAGCGTCCGACTTCAGCTCAGGTCATGATCTTGCAGTTAGTGAGTTCAAGCCCCACGTCGGGCTCTGTGCTGACAGTTCAGAGCCTGGAGCCTGCTTGGGATTCTGTGTCTCCCTCTCTCTCTCCTCCTCCCTCGCTCACATTGTCTCTCTCTCTTTCTCTCTCAAAAATAAACATTAGAAATATAAAACTGTATCTAAAATGGTTAATATATTGTGTGAATTTTATAGAAGCTGTGTTTGGATTACTTTGACTTAGTGTAAAGGCTTTCCTAGGAGAATTTATTTCTCTGATATTTGAGTAAATTAACAGTCCCTATGATTAACATTTCCTTAAAATAGATATGCCCCTACACAGAGGGACAGGCTGTAAACTCACAATCTCCACTTAGAAATTTAAGCATGGTGTTTAAGGTCACTGTCCTGTGACTTTTCCAAAGAGAGTTTAGCCTTGGCTGTGCGTGAGGGAAAATCTGCGTCATCCATAAAAATAATTAATTTTATCTTGTAAACATTGTTGTATATTTTGGTTGCATATGTATATATCATATGCCGAGGTTATCAGTGCATTTTTAAATAAAAAATGGAAGGCCATTCAAGGCTAATGTTCTCATTGCTAATATCTTCCATAAAGATCCTATATTTTTTTCACTAATTCTGCAGAGTTTGCCGAGTTGTGGTACGAGTGTAGATATTCAACGGAATATTGACACCAACTTTGCCTCAAATCCTGGAGTATTTTATAATTAAAAGGTTATTAAAGGGGCACCTGGGTGGCTCAGTCAGTTGAGCATCCCACAGGCTCAGGTCAGGATCTCGCAGTTTGTGAGTTCGAGCCCCACTTCAGACACTGTGCTGACAGTTCAGAGCCTGGAGCCTGTTTCAGATTCTATGTGTCTCCCTCGTGCCTCTTTCCTGCTCATGCTCTGTCTCTGTCTCTCAAAAATGAATAAACGTTAAAATTTTTTTTAAATAAATGTTATTAAATAATGGAAATATGCTATGTGGCTTTAAGATTTGCATGTTCTTACCCTAAACATCCTATGATTATGTTATGAACAGATTCTATCTCTGAAGCTCTAAGAAGAATTAAATTTCAAATTTCACGTTACACAGAGCAGAGCAGCAGGGTGGGGGCAAGCAGGTTACTGGGTGCTAACTGTAGAGGGCGCTGCAGTTCTCCGCTCCAAGCTCTGAAGAGTTTTCAAATGACCATTGATCCCTGGAGTGTAGACACTATTCCCCAAGCTCACAATTCACCAGCAGAAGTTCTAACGGACTCTAACACTTCCCCACGGATTACTGATATGTTCCTTATAAGTCAACGTACCCTGAAGGCTTGTGCAAAGATACTCTGTTAGACAAAAGCTAAAATACATGTTGGAAAATTTTCTCAGATGGAACAAGTTGGCATGAAGATGAAGGCCCTTCTCTTATGTCCTAATCCTTCGTGTTTGAAGAAAATGAATTCAGACATCAGTACAATTTTCTTGAGTTTCACAAGGCCATAAAACTTCATGTAAATAAAAGATTCATTTGTATCTACAGGTGTGCGTGAGTATAGCAGTGCGCAGCTCGGACAACACTCAGGAAGTATGGCAGGAAGTGCGCTTTCACAGTAAGAGCCAAGGACCTGGAGTCAACAGTGTAAGATCTCTGGACTTAAATTCTCACTCAACCAACTCACAAATTATGTGAATTTGGTGTGTGTGTGTGTGTGTGTGTGTGTGTGTGTGTGTGTGTACGCACCCTCTCTCTCTCTCTCTGCGCCAGTAATTTAAAAAAAAAAAGTTCTGTGTTAGGTATTACTCCCCTTGAGTCAGGCACTCTAAGGTAAGCCAAAAAAAGCTTGCCCAAAACCCCTAATTTCATCTCTAAGTTGGTATATCATTATATTTTAGCACTGTGATAAAAATAAAGCAAATTATTATAAGTAATAACATTCTCTGAATTGTGTAAAATGCTTCACAATGTTGGGTTTTTTTCCCCCTAGTCAATAAGAGAAAGTTCAGATTGGCTACAGGGGGGCCATTAGTGGCCTTGGGTCAAAAAATGTTAATTGACCAAATTGAGAATTTAAACTCATTTTCTGGCTTCATTAGCCCAATTTTCTTGTCAGCTGATTTAACCAGTAACAGACCTAAACTGCCAAAAAACAGAACTGCTATGTATCCTAGCAGTGAGCTGACAGATATAGGAAACCATTTCTGCAAGAAACCCTGTCACCTGTCTCTTCAGCCCAAATTTACAGTGATTATTGCCAAAGTCACTCAGTGGAAAAGAGGCTTGGACCTTTGACTGCTCAGCTACATAGTTTTAAACAGTTATTAACAATACATTTTTAGAAAATGTCAACATATCCATCAAAGCAGAAGTCTTGTTAAGAAAAGAGTTTGAAAAAAAACTGAAAAGTTTCAATGCTGGAAAAAAGATGCTTTCTTAACCCTCTGAAAATTCAAAACTGGATGAGCAGAAATTAACATAATTTTCCAAGAGCTCACTCCAGATACAGAATTCTGTCATATGGAATTTTAGCCTAAAGGAGATACCTTACATCCTATAAACTTTATATGAAAGAATATAAAATCTCTAAATTATCCCCAAAAAATTTAATTTATGAGTATAATAATAATATGTTCTTTCAAAAACAGAAAGTTTTCTTCATTAAGATTCTGGTGTCATCTGACCATGTAGATTTATTTTAAAAATTGTTATTGAGGGAAACAACCTTTTCTTTCATCTTTTAAAATACTGATTTTGATGAGTATTTTGATCAGAAACAAAGGACAGTGAAACAAAAGAGCTATAATATTATCAATTGTAAATAGTGTCAGTTTCTATCATAACATATGTAATTCTATTTACTACATTATCTCAAGATTATTTAAATTGATTTAAATCCATTGTTTATTTTGGGTTCTGCCAGTATGAGAGGCAGGGTGACCAGAGAAACTTGGGGGAATTGCTTACAGGAATCAACCAAAACACTGAATAAAATTAAAAATATATATCCACATGATGACAGTTGTGTTAGTAATAAGGTAAGGAAACCTTAGAATGCCATAAATAACATGAAATTGGGAACACAAGGAGGTCAGAGGTTGCCTTGAATCAACCTTTGCTCTAGGAACTTCTAGCCCAGACCTTAGATTTTAATGGATCTTACAGAGATATAATCTAAGGACCCCACTGTGAAAGGGTGAGGCAGTGACCCCCCCCCCAATAAAGCTGGGTCTCCTAAAAACCAACGCTTACAATGGACAAACTAAGCATGAAAAGCAGAAACGCTCCTTAAAGAGAGATAAAATCAGAAGATTCTGCCCTAACAATCCCTAACCACAGGCTGAGTATCACATAGTATTAGAGCTTACATTCATAACACGTGTACCCATCTAACAATGCACAGGCAAAAATAAAAATAATGATTGTCCTAGATTTGGAAGTCCTTGAGGGACCTGCCAGAAGCAACTATACTTTCTGGAGAAATGCGGTTAAACTTTCAACAAATTCCCACCAATAAAGTGCAACTGTCACGGTCCCACCATTAAAGTTCACAAAAATACATGAGGAAATAATCCATCATGAGTGAGAGGTAGAAGACCCACCAAACTGCAGATCATACCGCATACACTGGAATTCCCAGAACCAGAATGAAAACATATCAGTGTATTTCAAGATACAAAGTAAGGTATTGAAATGTTATGCATGAAGAAAGACTGTCAAAATATCCAGGAATATTTGTAAAGGAAAGAGTTTTCCAGAGGTTAAAAATGCAAAGATACACACACACACACACACACACACACACACACACACACACACACAGTATGTGAAGCTGGCAACTCAATCCCGAATTAAGGAGTAGCTTATGATCAGCAGAATACAGAACTGGCACCCTGGAGAACAGAAGAACCACACAGAACACAGCACAGACAGACGAGAAGGCGGGAAGTGTGCGTGGGGGTCTGAGACACTATTGGTGGAGTGAGCCTATCATATCAGAAACTAGCATTAGAATAGGTAACACCGGGGAGGATGGAGAAAGGGACAGATTCAGACACACCATGGTGCCTTCTCCTTCTCTGCTCTCCTCCTCCGCCTCCTCCTTGCCTTAACTGTCCATGCAGCTCATGTGCACTCAGTCCAACAGCAGACAGGAGGTGACCATCTAAAGCTGACGGGAACATAAGCAGGTATGAAGACCATCAGGAGTGCGGGGAGGGCACACGAGCATGCAGAGCCTGAGTGGTGTGAGGGTGGCATCCACACGGGGAGGTGAAAACACGGAGGACTTTTTATCTAATAAATGAATAAATAAAAGCCAAATGGAGCCATTTCCTCAATGTTAGAGAAGGCAGTTACAAATATGGAAAGACAGAAAATAAGGATGCACCCTGGGATGTGAGACTGGATTTGGCTGTATCTATGTGCACTCAAGATTTTTGATGAGACACAGAGAAACAGATCGAAGCATAACTCAGGTGGAAATGTGAACAGGTACACATTTTACAGCTCGTTCGCTGCGAGAGCTGGGAGCAGCAGTCCCCAATGGCAACGAACATTACAGAGATTCACATTTTGGCTTCTAACTACCATCCTTCTCTGAAATGCACCAAGCGTCCTGATACGGGATAAAGGCATATAAAAGGGGACGACGATCCGTGAATAACTTCTGCCAGATGGCAAGAAATGCTCAGAGATGCAAGTATGTCAAAAACACACAGAAGCCAAAGACATTCCTATTGGCTAAGTGGAGAAACTTGACCATTAAAGTGACAACAACAACAGCAACAATAAATAATGGGTTATAACATCCAATAAAGCAGGAAAACATGAATCCAAAGTGTTATAAATAAATAACTTGGAGTTTCATGAGAGACAAGACTGTTAGAGTTTCAAAGTAACTCCTACAAAAATATGTATCCACTTCACAGGAAAAACCTAACATTTCTGGGTGATCAAGTCTGGGTGATCAAACCTCATTCCAGTGAGCGACGCGACCCTCACCACTAACAGGGAAATCTGAAGTGTGCAGCACCTCATCAGACACGTTTGGAAGAACAGGGCACCGACTCAGGGAAGCTCCCGCCACGGTGTCTGAACCTGGGCGGTATCATGAAGAAACATCACACAAAACCGAGCTCGGTGGCACCTTCGAACATGCCAAGGTCGTAAACTTAAGGGATAAAGAATTGTTAGGGGCTGGAGGAGACCAAAGAGACTTGAAAACTCCATGCAACACATGCCTCTGAGCAGAGCTGTTTGGCCATAAAGGGCATTATTGGGAAAAGTGTAACGGACTCTGAATGTTGTACAGAAGCAGTCCATCAAGGTTTGTTGTCACATTTGATGGCTTTATTGAGATCAAGTAGTAGATTATCCTTCTTTGTACTAAATATGTCGTAAAGTATTCCTGGTCATAGCATCTGGTCAACAACACACAAATAGTATAGAAAAAAAACTTTGTTCTATATATGCAACTATTTTGTGAGTTTGTGAATACTTTAAAATAAAACTATTTTATTGTACACATTTCTTCCTAAATTGCCTTCATTTATAACAATGGTTTCTTTTTTTTTTAAGTTTATTTATTCTGAGAGACAGCATGAGCAGGCGAGGGACAGAGAGAGAGGGAGACACAGAATCTGAAGCAGGCTCCAGGCTCTGAGCTGTCAGCACAGAGCCCGATGCAGGGCTCAAACCCGTGAACCGCAAGATCATGACCTGAGCCCAAGTCGAACACTTAACCGACTAAGTCACCCAGACGCCCCATAACAGTGGTTTCTAAATCTCTTTTATTATTTTTAATTTCAAGCTTACTTGCTTTTTTTTTTTGCCATAACCTCAACCTTTTTTTTTAATATTTATTTTTATTTTTGAGAGAGAGAGAGAGAGAGAGAGAGATCAATTGATCACATGAACAGGAGAGGTGCAGACAGATGTGGGGACAGAGGATCCAAAGCACAGCTATTAGCACCGAGCCCGATGCGGGCTTGAACTCAGGAACCATGAGATCGTGACCTGAGCTGAAGTCGGATCTTCATCCAACTGAGCTACTCAGGCGCCCCTCAACTTTCTTAAACTACTACAAGATGTATAATTATTACTGAAGGTAAAATAAATAAAAATTCATGTGGGTTTTTTTAAGGGCTTTTATGTCATTGGAGGTCCTATATTGTACAAATAATAGAATGAAAGAATTTTGAGGATGAAATTCATAATTCAAAATGCATTTACAGAAATCATTTTTATTATGAAAAGTTATACTAAATTCAACAGTTTCCATAGATGCTGCATATACTTTTTTATTGAAGAATATGGATTGGTGTGTTGGAAGAAAGGGAGGGCATACTGTTTCCAGAAAAAGACTGAAAAGTAAGTTACATCTTGCTAAAATTAGTGAAGCAAGCTCAAATTCTGTGTATTCGTAAGGGTTTTCCACTGAACCTCAACTGTCATAAGAGCTCATGGAGTGGGTAAACTGCACACTGGTTGCAGATTAACAACTTCAAAGTCATGTTTCAATACTCCATGGTGTTGTGTGGATAAATTACAACCTACAGCTGCTGTCCAAACGGTACCCTAGTGACCCGAAATGTTGAATGTGGGATTTCTTTAAGGAAGAAGCTTATGCACTCAACTTTGGTTCAGTAATTAACACTTAATTTTAATTTTACTAAAATTTTCTGTCAAGAGTAGTTTGTATTTCAAACCATAGTTATGTAAATACATATACCTGCAAAACTATGATAGAAAGTAAATGCCTTTAAATCACTAAAACATTTTTTTATTATTTTAGACAGAGAGAATTAGTGGGGGAGAGTGGCAGGGGTGGGGAGAGAAAGAGAGAGAGAGAGAGAAAGAGAGAGAGAGAATCCCAAGTAGGTTCCACACTAAGCACAGAGTCCAACACGGGGCTTAATCCCATGCCCCTGGGATGATGACGTGAGCTGAAATCAAGAATGAGATGCTCAACAACTAAGCCAGGTGCCTGGCTCATCCCTAAAAACATTTACAGTAGAACCATGGACCAACTATTTCTCAGATATACAAAAAAATTCACAATTCAGGATTATCTCAAAAGAAGTAAAAATGTCCCAAACAGCCCACAAAATTCTGAATTACTCTTAAGAACAAGAATATTATTTTTCCGAGTCAAAATTACACATTAATATGCTAACTTGATATTGAGGGATAGTAAGTAAAAGTTAATATTGAGCCTGAAACAATAAAGCACTGTCTAACACCTCATGTCTCATGATACCAAAATAAGCTTTCTCAGGAGAAAACCAGGTTTATCTCCTGAAAGCAAAGATAATAGGTAATCGTGCTTTACAGATAAGACGATAATTATGTTAGCATGTCATTTTGTTGCTCAGGGAAGGGAAGGCCAAGTATGGTTTATTGGTAGGTATGCATTATTCTTACAGATATTGTAATCACATGAAAATATAAGGTACATTTTTAAATAGTCCTCTATTCCTTTTTATTTTTTATTTTTCATGGATTCAGAAATTAGTTTCTGGCACCTGGGTGGCCCAGTCGGTTTAAGAGTCCAATTCTTGGTTTCAGCTCAGGTCATGATCTCATGGTTCATGAGATAGAGCCCCACGCTGGGCTCTGTGCTGACAGTGTAGACCCTGCTTGGGATTCTGTCCCTCTCTCTGCCCCTCCCCTGCTCACACTCCCTCTCTCATAAAGTTGGTATCCAAAAACCATGTATTTAAAAAAAAATTTTTTTTTAACGTTTATTTATTTTTGAGACAGAGAGAGACAGAGCATGAACGGGGGAGGGTAAGAGAAAGAAGGAGACACAGAATCTGAAACAGGCTCCAGGCTCTGAGCGGTCAGCACAGAGCCTGACGCGGAGCTCGAACTCACGGACTGTGAGATCATGCCTGAGCCGAAGTCAGACGCTTAACCGACTGAGCCACCCAGGCGCCCCAAAAACCATGTATTTTAAAAACAAGTGCCTGATGAACTTCTTAAAAGTATTAGTCTGCTAATTATCCACAGTGTCCCTTTTGCCATATTCTACCTTTTAGTGAAGAATTCGCCAGTTTCAGAACAACCGGCCGAACAGGGACAAGTCTCGTCTCCTGGCCTCCCCGCCTCCGGCTGTTCCGTGACAGTTGGTGGAAGGTTCGGCACAACTTCGGTAGCGCGTCTTGATGAAACCAGTTTGCATTCCATTTTCTCTTCTCCTTTTCTGCAGGCAGTCAGCAGAAAGTGGCAGGAGTTAGAGTCAACGATGCGTCAAGGAACACACGCATGGAGACAGCAGACACAAAGGCAGAAGGAGTTCTGAGTTACTCGATTCACTTAATTTGGGGGTCCCTTTACGACACCTTAATCTGTACACTAACTCAGAGGCTTTGCACCTGGGGGTGCGTGAAGATTCTCTGAGGAGTACGAAAGCACAGACAGATTTAAGGGACTTAACTGTCAACGCTTTAACTTCCATATAGCCCCTTAAGAGAAACGGTCCGCCTGAGAACTTGCCGGGCCATCCACAGCCCTTCTCCAGCTTCACAAAACAAGGGCAGGCATACCTACTTAACCATCCCCGATCTTCACACAGCACCTAGCTCAGGCTGCGGAAATCCCCCCATGGTATAAAAATGGGAATCCATGATCCCACAGGACTTCCTGTGTTCCCCTGTCATAGAAAAGTTAAGTGACAGAAGTCAATGAAGGAATCGCGATTCAAACCTAGGCCGCTGGCCCCAGTGCCTGTCTCTTGATCACACACCAGACTCCAGAAAGACAAGCCCAAAAGACAAAACCATCACGCACAAAGCTCTCCCCCTGCATCCTCTGTTTCTGAGCCATAGCAACAGCTATCCTCAAGGTGTGAAGCCTGATTAGGATAAGGGGAGAGGCACCGAATGACCTTGGAGCCCAAGTTTTAAAAGCAAAATAACGGGAAACTAAAATTTATGGAACATCCACCATGTGCCAGGCACATGCTAAACCATTTACAAAGACGTACAATAAGTCTGTGAGAAGTGCACGATTATACTCGTTTTACGGAACGCGGCACACAGAGGTAAAGCTAATATTTCAGAGTAGCACAGGAAGTAAGTTGTTAAGGAAGCGTTCGAAGTCATGCCCCCTGCTGTATAGTCAACTTGCTCTGAATATACAGCGGGGGGCATTAGTTTGTGTTTGTGCAGCCGAACACCTTAATCGCAGATAGCACGTCTGGTAAATAAGTATTAGCAAAGGCGAGTGTAAGTGCGTTCAGGATCCCTTCAAAGTTTGTATTCTCTGAAAGGCCAAAAACTTTATTAAGCAAGGAATGCTTTTTGATTGCTCAGGATGTGACAGGGAATCTACAATACAGCGTCAAAAAATGCTGCTACTCTGTATATTGAGAATGATAACTACTTTGCTTTTATACCTACCTACGTAATTAATCACATTGGATGGCCTGTCTGTTAGAATCATGGATTTTCAGAGAAATGCAAGCTGCTATAAATCTTCATGTGTACATATTAGTGTAGACATTCCTGTCTTTCTCATGGGTAAGCAAGCTAGGATTGAGACCTCTGGGTTGTATGGGTCACTCTATGTGTAATTTTATAAATACCTTAAAATGTTTCCCAAAGGAAGTGTGTAACCACATAAATCGCTTCAAAGAACGTCCACGTCCACGGTTGTGCCATTTTTACGTCACCTTTCCTGCCAGTGCTGCATGAGAGTTCCAGCTGACTTACGTGCCTAACACTTGATTTTCTCCATATTTTAAGCTTTAGCCATTTAGGGAGTATAGAGCTGGGCGTCTTGCCGTTTTTAATTTGCATTGCCCCGAACACTATTTTTCTTCCTTTTTGGCTATTCATTTTATTTATTTATTTATTGGATTCCTATTTAAATTCCAGTTAGTGAACAGCCAGTGGAATATTAGTTCCATGTGCACAGCAGAGCGATTCTCCACGGCCAGACATCACCCGGTGCTCCTCACGAGAAGTGCCCTCCTTCCTCCCCATCATCTATTTCAGCCTAATTTTTGAGTACAATACATTAAAGTATTGCATGAGCTATTTAGTTTACATATCTAGGATAGACGCTAACTATAAATATTATCAAATAAATCATGCTATATATTTTAAACCCTGTTTCAGCTTTAACACTCTAATTATCCAAATATGTCCATGTTAGAAAGTATGGATCTATCTCATTTATTTGGGTGACTACAAATCACGTCTTATCCATTTATCAACATACCATCCTTGATTAATTTTAGAACATTCATAATACTTCCAATGTTTGCTACACCAAACAACTCTATAATAAAAATGCTTGTGCAGAAATTTGACATAGCAGTCGACTTCTATAACTAGGATACATTTTCTCAAACTATAATTGCTAAATTTGTCCATTTTAATGTTTCACGTGCATGTTTTTTATTTACTTTTAATGTTTACTTATTTTGGAGAGATAGGGAGACCGAGCATGAGCGGGGCAGGGGAAGAGACAGAGGGAGACACAGGTCACATGCACATTTAGAGGGTCCACTTCCATGGACGCCTGCAAACGTGAAGGATCATCGTTCTTCTCCACCTTTTGACATTCCTTTTCAAGTCACTTTGATTATGATCTATTGATAAACTTGTGAAAGACTTATCCAAATATACTAGAATCTATTAGATATATGGTAGTTATTGAAGCGCTTTTCATGTTTGGGTAAGACTAGAAAAGTATAAAGTCTGGAAGTAACTTAACATTAGTTGCTTTTCCTGTGAGAAATGCATCATTTAATTCAACACGTCTGAGTTCTCTGTTTGCCAAGCTTTGTTTACGTACTATGGCTAAACTGGTGAAGAAGGCAGACAAAAACATCACGTTTCAGAGACCTTACCTTGAAGGGTGTTGGGCATATCATAAATTAATAGTTTTAACAAGAAAACTACAAAATCTTTGATTAGCATTAAACAAATATTTGCAAAACACCTACACTCCCCAGGATATATTACTGAATAAAGCAAGAGAAATGTCCATCCTCGTGGACGCTGCGTCTTAGAAATCACTACACGGCAGAGAAGGAAGCACATTTTGGAAGTGCCCCAAAATGGCAGTCCAGGACATGGGGATCAGAGGGCAGTGTAAGCGCTCTGTGGGGAAGTACAACAGAGTAATAATGCGGAAGGATCAGCAATCACTAAGGAAGGGACATAGAGGCTGAGGTGTGAATGACAAAAAGGGAACCATTTATTTGAAGATTGAAAGTCAGGGAGAGTAGATACTGCAAAGTCTCTACAGCAGGAACAAAACTGTCATATTTGAAGTAAAAACAAAGGGGTTGATATGCTTAGAGCTTAGAGCCACCGTAAGAATCACAAGAGCTGGTGTCTGAGAAGCAGGCGTGGCCGAAGACTTAAGAAACGCATGTGCAGGAGACCCCATCTGTTTGAGTCATGTAGAGTCTCAACTTAGAAAGTTACATGTATGTATACCCTCAGAAACATCCATAGAATCATATTTCTGGGTGTGTGTGTTTCTGGAAAGAAGCACATGTTGACACGAGTGATGGTAGAAAATTCATGTTTCACTTGACCCCACCGACTTTTTGTTACGATCGGTTCCACGTTCTGAGTTGTCCTGAGGAGACGTTGGATGATCTGTTTCATCCCAAGGAGGGCAGAAGGACACATACACACACACACACACACACACACACACACACACACACCAGGAAGTATGAACAATGGAAGAGACTGGCGGGTGAGTGAGGAGGAGGAGAGGGAGGAGAGTGGGGAGAGAGGCCAGCGTGTCACTGAAAGGCATGAGCAGCCTCGGTGACAACCAGGATGGATCTTCCCTGGTATTTGTGTCACTCGACTCAATTTGTCATCTCTCCACTTCACCAGACAGAAGAAATCAGGTTTAATCTGTGATTCTTTCTATCCTCTACTGCTTTATCTAAACCTCACAGGCGGGAAGAAAAGGGATTACTTTCTCTTTATGTCATCTGTGCTGCCAACCCTCGTGACCATTAGCTAGTCCCGTCCTCAACCTTCAGTCCACACAAGCCACCAGCGAGTTCCCCTCCACGACCCTCTTTATTTCATTTATTTCTACGTTTTTATTGAAGTATAGTTGATATACGATATCCTGTAAGTTTCACGTTACACCACAGTGATGTGATATTTCTGTGCATCACAAGACCATTCCCACAATAACTGGTTACTGCTGTCACCACATAAAGTTGGTGCGATATCATTGGTATGTTCCCTGTGCTGTACATTCTACATCCTGTGTCTTACTTATAATCCGAAGTGTGTACGTCTTAATCCCCTTCGCCTGTGTCACCTGCTCCCCAATCCGTCCCAACCCAACCCCTCGCTGGTATCCAACAGTTTCCTGTATTTGAGTCTGTTTCTGTTTTGTTTTGCTTCTTCATTTGTTTTGTTAGATTCCACGTATGAGGGAAATCATACGGTAAAAATCACTTCCTGCCTGAACTTATTTCACTCACGATAGTACCCTCTAGGTCCATCCATACCGTCACAAGTGACGAGACTTCATTTTCCTCAGGCTGAGTAATATTCCAGTGTGTGTATATACAAGCCCTAGGCCTGCACTCTTCTCTCCGCCATGTCCTCATCAGTGATGGCGGGTTGCGCTCCCTCTGGTTCCCCTTTAATCTGCTGTCATTTTCCAACATCTAGTCTTCTGCTTCTTCCTTGTTCTCTTTCCTGTTTGCTCTGCTCTTAAAGTTCTTAAAGGACATGGGTCTTTCTTTCTTCGTGTTACTGTTTTCTTTCATAGGGCTTCGCACTTGGAGCAGGTTAACAAAAATACTCCCATTTCCAGGAAGCCATGAACGCCTATTCATGAGTTTCCTATCCCTGACCACCCTCAACCCCACAAAAATCATTTTCTTCTCTCTGGTCTTAAAATTAAAAAACACTGTTCATCTATCAATCTACTTCCTCTAAAATAACTCATATCACTGTGAACCATTATAGTCCCTGAGGTCCTAAATTTGGAAAATCAAAAGGCAAGAAAATGTAAAAATATTTGGGAGGGTTTTGTTTTTTGTTTTTGTTGTTGTTGTTGGTTCTATCTCTCTCTCTCTCTCTCTCTCTCTCTCTCATACTCCTCCATGAGCAGATGAGCACAGCATAACTGTCAGGTGATTCGCTGATGGTGATAGAGGTGTTAGTGATGGTGGTGATGGTGAGGGTGGTGATGACGATAATGGCGATGATGGTGATGGTGAAGGGTTGGTGATGGTGGTGGTGGTAATACTTTGCATTTGTGTGTGTGTGTGTGTGTGTGTGTGTGTGTGTGTGTGTGTGTGTTGGGATGGGTATTGAAACCAAGAATAGATGAAAGGGTCCAAAATATGGAACGCAAGGCAAATACATCTATTAATCTTTCAAAATTCGTACGCTATCACTGAATAATAACATGACAAATTGAAATACCAGACTAGGATACAAGTCAAATTTGCAAAGCACTTAGATACTCACTTATATATGACATTCAAATACTTGGTACACCTGACCCACAAAATGTTACAAACTTAAAATTTTGTTATTATGTAGATGTGTTCATTAGAGAAGCCCCTTGAGTCCTTATTTATTCATTAAAAAAATTACATTTATTTTTAAGAGCGAGACAGAGAGAGAGAGAGAGAGCGAGCAGGGGAGGGGCAGAGAGAGATTGGGAGACACAGAATCTGAAGCAGGCTCCAAGTTCTTAGCTGTCAGCACAGAGCCCAACGTGGAGCTCGAATTCACAGAACGTGAGATCATGACCTGAGCCTAAGTCAGACGCTTAACCAACTCAGCCACCCAGGTACCCTGAGTCCTTATTTATTTTAAAATACAGAACATGAGTTCCCCTTTTTCTGCTTACCACTCATGTAATACATTATATGAATTTATAAAAAATAGTATCAGTAATAATTATAGTTTTTGTTTTGTTTTGTTTTTTGCTAATTTGCTGAGAAGTAAGCTCATGGAAGAGGGATTTGCTTTTATGTTTTCATTAGTCTGATTAAAAAACCTTTCCATAACAGGGGAACCTGGGTGGCTCAGCCGGTTACGCATCCGGCTCTCGATTTTGGCTCAGGTCATAACCTCATGGTTCATGAGTTTGAGCCCTACGTAAGGCTCTGTGCTGACAGCTTGGAGCCTGCTTATAATTCTCTCCCCTTCTATCTCTGCCTTCCCCCCCAACCAAATAAATAAATAAACTTAAAAAAAACCTTTCCATAATAATGAATTCAAGTATTGGAAGAATCCACATTTTCCTTATTCTTTTACTAGCTATCATTGAACAAATCATTGAAAAGTCTATGGATGCCACCTAGCTATATATACATCTTCAATATTATAAAAATACTAAAACGAGTAATGAAGCTAATTAAAGAAATCTAAAAGGGAAAGATAAAAGTTTCTAAGTATAACTGATAGAACAAATCTAATTTGAAAGGTTAACAGGCACTTGAAAACCACTGAATCAAGTAAAGACTGATGTACCTAATATATTTAGATGTAGTTAGAGGGCATATTCATTTTTATATATTAAAATCTGTATTTCATCATGCCAAACAAAATCTGAATTAAAAATTTTGCAGATTATATCATATAAAATCTGAATTAAGGTTTGTAATTGACTCAAAATTCAAATCCATTTTTGCAACTAAACAGGATTTGTATGTGCTCTTTATTTTAAAATATCACTATGAAAGGTCTTTATTCTCTACATGTATTGGATATTATTTGGGTACCTGCTATGTCAGATGCCAGTGAACAAGGCTCCAAACCTATTCTCAAAAGCTAGTATGATCTACACAACGATAAATGAAACAAAGAAGTGTAACAACTAATAAATATGGAGGGTTTAGAGGATTTTAATGGAGTATGTAGGAGAGGCACCTGACTGTGTCTGAGATGAGACAGGGAGGATTCGGGAAATGTTTCCAAGTACAGCAGACTCCATGCCCAGGCATCACCGGTGGGG
Source organism: Lynx rufus (assembly GCF_022079265.1). Taxonomy (NCBI): domain Eukaryota; kingdom Metazoa; phylum Chordata; class Mammalia; order Carnivora; family Felidae; genus Lynx; species Lynx rufus. The sequence continues at coordinate 1,843,479 of NW_025814840.1, read as the reverse complement.
AAAGGAAAGAGCAGGGTCCTAAGCAGGGGAGAGTCAGCAGGTGACACACACGAGGAGGAGGAAAACCCACCACATCTGTGCAACCCTAGAGAGCTGGAAAAACTACATCCTAAAATGGGCAGAGGAGCATGGGGGAAGCACTGTTAGAGACACAGGCAGACTCCAAGGGCTTAAAGATCTCACACCCCCAAATAATGGGGTTGAGCTTTGTTTGAAAGTCCCTGTGGGTTTTTTTTTTTTAGTTTATGTATTTACTTTGAGACAGAGAGAGTGAGCACGGGTGAAGCAGAGAGAGAGAGAGAGAGAGAGAGAGGGAGAGAGAATCTCAAGCAGGCTCAGCACTGTCAGCACAGAGCCCGATGTAGGGCTCAATCCCACAACCCCGGGATTATGACCTGAGCTGAGATCCAGAGTTGGACACTTAACTGACTGAGCCACCCAGGCGCCCCTAGTCTTAGGGGGTTTTTAAACACAACATGTTCAGAGATGCATATTTAATCTATTTCTGAAGTATATTTTATTGTGGAGATATTTAACAATAAGCATGCCACCCAGTACCCAAGAGCATTTAAAATGACAGAACCATGAAGTTAGGAACAAAAAGATACAACGCAAGCCATCTTAATTTAACTCCTTTTCTTTCTTTTTTTTCCCCCACCCAAGTGGCTCAAGTGGATCAGAGGGGAAAGTCACAGAGATTAGGGATGTCAAGGATCAAGGGTGAGAGTTTTTCTTGACGGGTCATCTCAACAATGAAATCCTCTCTCTCTCTCTCTCTCTCTCTCTCTCTCTCTCTCTCTCTCACGCGTGCACACACACACACACACACACACACATACACGGAGGGGGGGGGTAAAGAGAATATGGAAGTGGCAAAGGATTTGAGAGGGAAAAACAAGCAAAAATGTGGGCAGATGACAGCGATGGGGAGTGTAGACGAAGTACATCCAAAAGGCCTTGCCTCTAAACAGCATGAGGGGAGCCAAGAAGGAAGGCACACTGATCTCAAGTTGCTTTGGTTTCATAAACAAAACCAGTTCCTCTTCTCACCCTGCCATATGGATCAGAAATGGAAAATAGTCAACTATCTCAAAATCAAATAGCCATTTAAGCCAGAACATCAAAAATCTCCCCTCCAAAATACAACTTTTTCTGATAAATCACTCCTGTTCTCTCCTTCCAGAGTTTGTCTCTCTATTCACGTTAAATGTGCTATTAATTTCATTTCCACATCACAGAAAATATATTCACTTTTGTGTCCGTGGTTCCAGTGTGCGAGACGAGTTAAAGTTATTACGGACACACTAGCAACCTGCAACTAAAATTTTATCTACAGAATTTTTCAGTGGTTTTTACCTAGCATTTTGCTTCATTCTAAGAGGGCTGAAAATTACCTAACAATTTAAACCAGAAATGTAATCAATATCTGAGAACAAAATATATTTTGGTTGGAAATCCTTCCGTCTGGAATTGAAACGCACACACACACGCCCATGCACACGGGTGTTCTGGAACAGAAATGCTTCACACTAAACTGACTTACCACGGAGCTAATGCCCATCTAGACCCACATGAATCGCTTTATTGTTTTGCATAATATTTGCTATTGCAAAGACCTATCATGAGTGATTAGGAAATGATTGTTTTCAAACTGCTTGTTAGAGAACATCTCTAAAGTTATTTTAGGATTACAAAGTTTAATTTCTTCTATTTTAATGTGTTAAATCTCAGACTTTCAGTTTAAATTCTGACCAGATATTTAATAAAGGAAGGAAACGTGGTGGTTATAAAGCTTGGTTGAGGAAGCTCTATCGTAAGATGCTGTTTTAAGTCTCTTCATTTGACAGTCAATCCTGATTATGCGACTGTCGGTCCCAAGGTGACACTCAGCCTCGTAACGAACACAGATGAAGACCATACAGTTCCCTTCTGCTCCAGAGACTGACAGAGGACTGGATTCACGCTATGCTTTTTTATATAGCGTCTTTCTTTGTGTTATAGGCTTTGTCACAGGAATTCGGTTTTAGAATTTTATGGCGTCGTGTGTTCCTGGAGAGATAACATTAAATTGTATTGTTTTGATCTTTATCATGTTCCATAATTTCTCTGGATGGTCATTCTGATTTTTCCTTGTATGTGCTCGGAAGTCGATGACAAGACAAAAACGCACCCAGAAAATGCTGTGTGTACTTGATACTTGGTCAAAGGCAGGCGACTCGGGCCTCTTTCCCAGGGTATTCTGAACCCTTTCTTGAAAGTGTTCTTTGACGCAGAGAAATTTCAAATTTGATGAAGTCCAGCCTCTGGCTCATCGTCATTAAAACCTAAATGAGCACTGGAGTGAAATAAAATCCCGTGAATCAGTTACGGAAACACAATGCTATCATTTGGTGGTTTGGGGATCCCACTTCACGCACAAGGCCACTTGTCACAGAGACGATTAGTAACCCACCACGTGAGAAACAGGGGCACGTCTGTTCCCGCCCTTGTCCCCGCACGTGTGGGAGACCACTGCCGATACCGTCCAATAAACAGGAAACCACTGCAGCCTCTGACGAACTACTACTGAGCGGTGACTGCAAGTCAGCCGCACAAGCGGGAAGAGTCAGAAGACAGTGGCTGAGTTACGGTCTCTCACGCCGTGTATGGGACAAGCATGTGCTCTGGAACTGGTTTGCTACGAACAGAATCAGCACCGATCGCCTTTTTAGTTTTAGGCTCCTTGATAAAGATGAACAAACTCCCAAAACACTCAAATGTTTTGAGAACAGGATCTCACACGCCGCACACAGCCACCAGCCGTAGGTCCTTTGCCCGCACCTTCCAGGGTCACAGAACGTCCCAGGTGATGGCCTCAGAGCCACTTCATTTCCTAACACCTCGCTCAGCATCAGCTGTGTCTCATGGACTCCTCGCACTACGTCCTTTATTCGAGGTCCACGGCCCTTAGGTGGACGTGATTCCTGCCACTCACTCTCCTCCCGATAAATGTCAGTGAGAAGGGGCTTGCTCACGCGACGCTATATTCCGTGGAACACACACCGGGAAAAACCCACGATGCTGTGCCTTCTGTTGATTTCCTATTTCTACCACCCAGTATAGCCCTAAGGAGATCTCTGTTCGGTTACACTTTAACCTACTACTTCTGAATTTGACTAGTCTAGACACTTCATCTAAGTGGAATTAATTACACAACGTTTATCCCTCTGTGTCTGGCTTTACTGAGCACAATGGCTTTATGTGTCATCCATGCTGGGAGGTGTCCCAAGACTTCAGTCGTCTCACTGCTGAATGATGTCGTCACGCACACGCACACACGTTTCGTTTACTTGTTCATCTGCTGATGGACATTGGACTGTTCCCGCCGTCGGCTACTGCGAAAACGCTGCAGTGAATACTGCCTGCCCGTCTCCAGTTGTTGGAGGTGGACCCCAACTGCTGGGCCACACGGTCATGCCACGCTCAGCCCGGAAGAAATCCCCCACCTGTTTCCCACGATGGCTGTGCCACGGGACGTTCCCACAGCACGCTGTGCTGCTTCCAATTTCTCCACGTCTTTGCTGACCCTCGCTCTCTTCTGACTGAGGCAGACAGGCGCAGCTGTGTCCACCCAGCAAGCCTGGGGCCTGACGAAGGTCCTCCTGTGTCGCGTCCCCTCCCTTCACTGCAGGATGGAAACCCTGCACCGTCCTGCCTGCCTGCTATATTGTGAGGACCCAGTCGGTCCTCTGTCATGATTTATACTGAGTATCCGGTCAGAGTGGAGGCAACATCATCCACGGCTTTGTTGACTAAAACTGCAGTGACGAAAGAAAATCAGAGTAAAGAATAAAACTGCCATCAGGGGTTAGTCTAAAAGAAAAAAAAATCACGTAAATGTATGTTTTGATTTTTAGTGTCCCCTAATTGAAAGAAAAGAAAAATAATCTGAGAATCAAAATATCATTAGAATTATACAGAAAGGATCTAAGTGACACATACTGTCCCTGTTCACATTGTTTCTCGCATTCAGAGAACATTCATTTCACATTCCATGGATTGGCTTCTGTGAACAAAATCCATTTATTGCCACATGTTGGTTTGATAATTATTTCAATTCCTCCCCATTGAAAATGGATAGGCAAAGCAAAACAAGATGAAAATTCCCTTAAAAATAGAAAGAAAAAATAAAAGAGCAAATACGAAAAGACATTCAAATACCATAAAAATCATATATTCTCTTCTACCTTAGTTCCATCACTTGTCCGTGTTCCTTGTTTCAGGTCAGCTGAAAAGAGCTCCACCCCAGTGCCAGCTCATACCTAAGTCCTCTGTTTATTTATTTCAAGATTCCCCAGTGTTTCTGACAAAACCGATTTCTTATAAACCACACTTCACTCCATCAAGTTGGAATCAAGACCGCTGGTTATTAATGTTAGAAATCTTGCAAGGTTTGATATTCTATACTGGTATTTTTATTTTCCCAGACTTTTTCCTTTTGCATTGAGTTCAGCATCCTAGAGATTTCCGTAGGAATTTAAGGTTTGCATATCATCACGACCAAGTCTCAGGTTTTCTATGGAAATGCAATTTTCCTGAGAAATATCATGCATGTCCTACCCTTACCTCCCAGCAATGGCTTTGATTCATCACCACAAAGGACTGTATCTCGCTCGTGCATTCTTCTCTACACACCTCACCTGCTCTTAAGGAAACGGGCCCTCCCTTGAAGGAATCCAGAATGATAACATCTGCTTGGGGAGGCACCATCTTTAATCTGACTTTGGCTGCAATGTCCCATTGAAGCAGAGAAATTTTAATAGAAAGTTCCTGAGATGATAACCTTTCCTCATGTTAAGACTGTCTCTTTGCAGCTACTTGGAGCACCTTGTCTTTGGCATAAAAGGGCAACACTCTTCGAATCACAGAAGCGTATAAACCCTGGGAATGTCACTGACTGTACACTGTCCATCACGGCTGGAGTACTGTTCCTCAGCAGATTGGTGTTCTGGCCCTCATCTGATGCTATTGTCCCTTGCAAGGAGGTCTTGGATGGAAGCAAGAGGCAGAGTAAGAAAGCAAGTCTGATTCCCTTTTTCTGTTCATCCTCCTACTACAGCTCCGTCAGCATGAGGCCTCACGCACAACGGGCAGGGCACGAAAGCGTGCCTGATGTCTGACGGGTCTGCCTGTCCATCCAAAAGCGGTCGGCATTTGAGACTTTCATATCAAGGTTTGCGAATGTCTGCAGCCCAACGTCTTCCAGACTGCCAACGCCACGTATTCGCTCCCGCTACTGTCCACAACCTTTTTCTGGGCCACTAATTCTTTACCCTTCATGAATGTATTTAGATGCCCAGACAGAATAACCCCCATTAAATGATTTAATCAGGTAAGCGTTTATTTGCTTGTTTGCTTCTAACCTGGTAAGAAATCAAGAGGTGCCTCCATTTTTACATCAAGGACCCTGGGTCGTACTTTCTCTCTCTCTCTGTCCATCATTCTTAGCATGAGCTCATTCCCCTCCCCATCACGCTTTTAAGATATCTGCAAGGCTGACTTGATAGGCGTGGGGCCTGTGTAGTGACACAACACCCTACTCTCAGAAGGGAGTCTGCTCATGGAACTGAAGTCCACGGGAGAACAAAGCACGTGCACAAGCACACGGGATGTGCGGGGTCAGCACGTGCGCACAAGCTCCGGCCTCTGGGCAGGGAGAGCCGCGCACAGCTGTGCACCTGCTGGTCTCAAGGTACTAAATGTTACAGAGCATAACGAAATGTCATTGTATAGATTTAAAATTAAATTCCGACCGGGGTGCCTGGGTGGCTCAGTCCGTTAAACGTCCGACTCTTGGTTTTGGTTCAGGTCAGGATCTCGAGGTTCATGAGTTCGAGCCTTGTGTTGGGCTCTGCACTGACAGTGTGGAGGCGGCCTGGGATTATCTCTCTCCCTCTCTTTCTCTGCCCCTCCCTCACTCTCTCTCAGAATAAATACACTTTAAAGAAAACAGATTATAAAAACATAAAAATTAAATTCAGACTTACAAAAAAGTAATTTGTTTGAAAAATTAAATAGTTTAGAAAAGAAAAGTTCTATAAGAATCATCAGCTCTAGATGGACTAAAATTGTTATCCTGAAATAATTGATTAGAAATGCATTATCCAAGTTTTGTCATCCTCCAAAACACAATTAACAGCTGCAGTAATGATGATACAAGTAAAAAGATCTTTCTCAAAATTAAAAAGTTTAAAAATTAGTTAAGATCTTGCATTTGCCAACAGAAAACGGTACCACTTTCAACTATCGTGCTTACAAATGAAGTTGCTAGAAGTCTATATTTTGATAACCATTGAACAGACATGCAGAAAAATGAGACAAAAAATCTTTGATCAAATGACACATTAATAAATTATTTTGTTATATGAATTAATGGATGAAAATACTGTAAGCCATTTGTACTATTTTTCTGCCATTATATTGTTACTTGTGTATTAGTACTAAGCCTTGTAAGTCTTCAAGTAATGAAACAGTTGAAAGGAAATGTTCTAAATTTATCCACCTATTCTACCCCTGTTCTTCGAACAGGGTGGGGGGGTGGCTATTTTCATTTGTACCAGATTCTGCAAATGATGCGGCTGGTCTTGGATGTTTGTTATTAAGTGTAAGCAATATATCCATGTTGCAGCCAGGAAAATGAGAAAGAAGTCAAAAAAAGTAAAAGGAGACTGGGAGCATATCTGTACCCCTTCAAAATGCAATTTTTTCCTCACCCACTGGTTACTGGCCATCTCATTGGCCATAATTGTATCATATACCCTTTTAATTTCAAGGAAAGTTTGGAGGCAGAGCATGCTAATGGGGCACTTGGCCACTCTGGAAAAAAGGCTTTGTAGACCTCTCTTTGTAAGGGAGAAAGGGTGAATGGGTAGTGAGCTACCCACAGGGTATTTTTCATTCTGTCAGTGTTCACCAGGTACCCATGGCTCTCCATGTTATCACCTGCGATTCCCTTTTTTTGTAAGAAGTATTTATAATACCCCCTTTATTACTATGAAACAAAATTCTGAAAGAGTTGTATATGTTACACAAAAAACATAAAAATAAATCCATATGACGGCCAAAATTAGCTCCCTTATTCTAAGCAGAACTAAAGATTAGTTATAATACTATACTACAGAACTGTAAAACTAGGCACTCAAATAAACTGACATTAGACGTCACAATAAATTGGTCTTAGTTAACCCTACACACAGAATCGTGCATAGTTAGGCTAATTCATGGTGCCAGCCGCACTCTACAGCCCAGTAAATATAACAGGCAACGTTGCCCCCAGTGACGTGATCTTCTGAAACTGAAGGGGGAGGGGGTTAAAACCTAAAGATCCACAGAAGATAAACTGTGGTTTCTCTTTATTTACACTGAAGTCACAATCCTGAGAGCCTCAGCATATGTTAAAATGATGTAGACTGAAGAGTTGGGGTCTGGACTCAGGTGAAGAAGTGTGCCTGTGACACAGATACCCGAGGACAACAACGGGCATTTTCACGCTCCGGTAGGAAGGTCGTGCACTGCACGAGGTCTCTGATTCCCCGGGCCCGCACTCCGCGTACCAGTAACACTCACAGTCTGAGCGATCCACACCCGCCATGAGGAGAGCATCCCCAGAAATGCCCCTCCAGGTTAGACCTTCCCCAGAACACCTGCTGATGCGCAGGTCTTTTCTCTTTCTTTCAGGAAAGCAGGTTTCTTTAGAACGCCATTACCCTGTTTTGTGACGGCTCCTGGCTTCCACAGCCTGGACGGAGCCCACGCCTTCCTGACGTCTCTTCCCCGTCCCCCCAGACGTCCTGGTCCTCAGGTGCATCCTGGCACTTCACACCTTCACCCGCACTCTGCCCGTGCATGGAAATCCTGGGTCTTTGTGGAAATACCTACTCAGTTGTGCAAATGCCTACTCAATTCAAAACGAAGACTTCCGTCGATCTTAGCCTTTGGGATCTGGCTATTTCCTTCGCTGGCAACAATCGTACCCTGCTACCAAAACTCGGTCCTCATGAAACTTCGGCAGTTTCCTGTCCTCTTTGAGCCTGCATTTCCTAACGTGTCACTGAGGCTATGCCGGGATGTATGTCACCTGGTGACAACGATAATGCAGTGAGACGCCGTGTGCAGTGATGCACTTAGTGCTGCCTTACTTCATGGGATGCTCTCCGTCAAGTATCATCAAAGGCTGCCATGTGCCACTGTACCTAAACCATTTTTACGAGTCTTCCCGTACTGCCTCTATGGCTAAAAGGACACTTAAAATTCACATCTAGGGGTGCCAGGGTGACTCAGTCGGTTAAGCGCCCGACTTCGGCTCAGGTCATGATCTCATGGTTCGTGGGTTCGAGCCCCACGTCGGGCTCTGTTCTGACAGCTCGGAGCCTGGAGCCTGCTTGGGATTCTGTGTCTCCCTCTCTCTGTGTGTCCTTCTCCCTCTCTCACTGTCTCTATCAAAAATAAACAATAAACATTAAAAAAATTTCAAAACTTTCCCATCTAGCACTTTATTTGTGGTGTAGCATACGGTAAAAACTATTTTTGAGGGAATAAATAAATGTATGCATTAATATTTCACAATGTGTGTGGGCAGAGGTATGGGTATGTGATTCTGGAAAGGCTATCTTGTTTTGAATTAATTTTTCTATGATATTTGGATGTCCTCACTAAAGTTAAAGTTAAAACCTAAGTTAAACTGTCCACCCCCATACATCAGCCTGATAGTAACAACACGGCTTATCAGAGTAGATCGCACTTAAATAGAAAACTTGCCAGGAGTGAAAAATTCTCACACTTTTTTTTTTTTTTTGTCTCACAATAATACTCTCTAGAAAGCCACATTATTCTGCGCAATGTCAGGAGAGGGTCCAAGAAAAGAAACATAAAATATTCTGGCAAGAACACTTGGAAAGCTGTTAAATACTGTTCAGTTAAATACCGTTTTTGGTTGTTTTTGTTTTTAAACATTTACTTATTTTGAGAGAGAGAGAGAGAGAGAGAGAGAGAGAGCAGTGAGCGAGGGGCAGAGAGAAGGAGAGGGAATCCCAAGCAGGCTGCACACTGTGAGCGCAGAGCCCGATGTGGGGCTCGAACCCACCAAGCGTGAGATCGCGACCTGGGCAGGAACCGGGAGTCTGAGGCCTCCCCGGCCGCGCCCCAGGCGCCCCGACAGGGCTCAGGGTGTCCCCCCAGGTGCACCTGTGCAGCCCCCGCCTGGCCGGGGTCAGCAGAGCACAGGCCCGCACGTGCCCGGGCAGGAAGGCAGGTGTGCCGTCGTCACCCAGGACGGGTCGGCACTCGTGGGACCGGCGCCCCCGGGGAAGGAGCCTGGGGGGGGGGGGGTGGGGGCGGCTGAGCAGGCGGCAGCTCGGCGGGTCCTGAGCCGTGAGCCCGGCCGGCCGTCCCGGCCCCTCCAGGGGGCGCTCACACTAGACAGCGGTGAGCGCCCGGGGACCCATGCCAACGCGCGTCTGACCCAGCCCCGCAGAGCCCAGGGCCGGGAAGCCGGGGGACCCGCCTCGCCGACGGCGGGGTGCAGGGAGCTCACCGCTCCGGGGCGGGCGCCACTCGGGCCTCCGGCAGGGCGAACCACGCACCGGCGTGTCCGCGGCGGCCCTCGGAGGGGAGCGACCACTCACCTCGCGGGGCGGGGGGCGGCACGGAGGGCAGTCGGGACGAGGGCGGGGGACGGCCCAGGGGCCGCGCGCTCGCGGGGCAGCGCTCCCAGGTCGGGCGCTGGGGACGCACCCCGCTCCCCTGGGGCAACGGCTCTTCACCTGCGGCGGGAGGTCCCCCCGCGAGACAAGGGCTGGCTGTGCACGCTCCGCAAACAGCCACAGGAGGCCAGGAAGGCGGGGCGTCCCCCTCCCCTGCAGGGTCCAGCCGGGGCAGGGGGTCAGAAACTCGAATGACTGGACCTTTCGTCTGGGGGATGAAACAGTTTGGAAATCTGAAGTGGATAAAGGCATTTGTTTATTACCTAAGAATGATCGCAAGAAAATCAACGAGGGTAGATCCAGATTTCAACCAAGAGAGAAGGAAAACTTGGGGCCCCCGGGGGGCTCAGTCGCTTAAGGGTCCGACTTCAGCTCGGGTCATGATCTCCCAGTCGGAGGGTTCCAGCCCCCCGCATGGGGCTCTGTGCAAACAGCTCAGAGCCTGGAGCCTGCTTCGGATTCTGTCTCTCTCTCTCTCTCTCTCTCTACCCCTCCCCTGCTCATGCTCTGTCTCTCCCAAAAATAAACAAACACTAAAATTAAAAAAAAAAAAAAAGGGAAAACTCAGTCCCACAGAGTGGTTAATGATGGACGTAGGAAAGAAGAGAATGAAATTATTTTCTCTTAATAATCACTGAGTCCCTCTTCTTCAGTTTACAAATTATACAGTCTGTTCGGTGATAGTATTTTACATTCCAACTCGTCACTGGCACGGGTTTGAAAATGAGGACAGCGCGTGGCAATGTGGTTAAACACTTTCCCCAAAGGCCAGTTTTCAGAGGAAAACTACTTACAAAACGAGTCCGTTTTCTGAAGTGATCATTCGGCACACCATCCACAGTGGTAACACCGAGATCCACCTGACAGCACCTCATGTCCGGCAACAGTCCCACGACACGGTCACCGAAGCTGCCGTCACCAACCCCCATGGGACCGCCCGTGCCAACGGACATTTCTCTGCTAGCTTCCTCTGCCGTGACCGTATCTTCCTGCCAAAAAATGTCATCCAGAGATAACCCGGCCTGTGGACGTCCACTGCCCTGTTGAGGCAGAGTTCACTGCCTGATTCTTGAGCCACTTCTAACTAAAAACACCGCCCTGAGGAAACCGTGCCTGAAACAAAGTTTGTCGCATTTAAGGATCGTTGTTGTCACTGGAGAGCAGCTGCCCGACTCTCTGCGTTCCCTGACGATCCCGTGCTTCACGTAGGCACACGGCCAGTCGTGACCACACGTGACAACTGTGTCTCTGGAGACCTCGTGGATGATCCCCCTCCGACTGTAGAACATAAGCCACATTACAAGATACTCTTCGCCCAAACTAACATCGTTTGTGGACGACCACGTGACCTCAGCTGCAGGCCACTGGCTGGCAGATTACGTCAGGGTTCGACAGATACTTCACCTAATTAGATACTTACCAATTCTGCTTCAGAGTTTTCTCCCTATATTTGAAGCCCGTCTCCTGTTTTTGCTGTGGTGGTGATCATTTATCCTCTCCCTTCGGTTTTTAACACAAGCACTTGTACACGTTCTTAATAAACCTCTCAGGCCTAGGCACAGAACGGCAAGTGGCTGGGGTTCCGGTGGTCAGCTCTCAAGGTGACGCTCTCTGTTTCGGGAAGGGACTCAATGGCAATTCGTGCCGCACGGTCCACAGAAGCTCTGGGGCCTCTGGGGGCCCAGGAGAGAGAAGGCTCTGCAGGAAGAGTCGTGGCTGCGTCTCGTCACCACATGACGTGGGGAGGCCGCTGCGTCCCCTGCTCCTGAGCATCAAGCCAGGCAGCTCACGCCACTGACGCCCCCCCCCCCCCCCGGGAGCTGGACGCACCTGCTGCCCCCGCCCACTCCCCCTCCATGGTGTCCCCATCCACAGCGAGTGGCCCTTCTGATCAGGAAAAGAACCACAGGGGCAGAACAAATTCTAGCTCCCCAATATCGTAACTACGTGTGCCATGAGGAATCGCTATTTTATTTTTCTGTCTCTGAGTTTTCATATTTGCAAAGTCAAGTTTCTGCTACCAGGAAAAACTCGAAAAGGAAGACAAAGTATCAGGTGTGCGCACGCGTGCACGTGTGTGTGTGCAGGGTACAGGACATGGGAACACGTGCTGGACGGAACCGCTCGGCCAACATTCAGAAGAGAGAAACCCAGAGAAGCGGATCCAACAGTAGAGTCCTTTTCCTCCCGGGGACGTTTCACGACTTCCAGATACAGCAAAACTACTGAGAGCCCCACATGGTTAAACAGACAAATGTGGGGCGGGGACATCACTCATGGGGGCAGACAGGCCAAACTGGGGGCACTGACACACTTCCGGTCCTGAGAATTGGGGCTTAACGATAAACTGGAAGTAATGCATCATTTGCGTGTCCTAGAAAAAGTCAACCGCTGAAAGTCAACTCACGTGTTCCCAGATTGCTGATGCCTGTTACCTAAAAAAAAAAAAAAAAAAAAAAAAAAAGAGAGAAAAGAGAAAAGCCCCTTTAAAGGAAGATATGCTGGGGTTTAGATTCCAGGATTTAAAGCACAGGGTCCAGGACACGAAGCCCACACACGCGCCGACACAGGCAGCAGGAGCGCCAGGTAGGAGAAACACGAATGAAAACCAGGGAAATGTCAGGTCCCCGAAGCCCTTATAAACTCTACACATTGAAATAAATGCATGTTGTGGGATTAAGGAAATAAAAGATAAGCTTAGTAGAGGGAGACTCAGGATCAAAGGGGGAAATTACAGTAAACGTTCTTCACGAGAAAGCCCACGACTGCTCCACGAACACCCATGCGTCAGAAGCAGCTCCTCCTGGAGAGAAGCAGCAAGCTGATGACCTGGGCGAGCACAAAACGTATCCAAAGGGATGTCACCTTCCTGAAGCACAGACTTTCTGAGGGCATATCGGGTCCAGGCCCGGGCCTGTTAGGCAAGAACTCTCTTTCACCCCCCTCACTACGATCGGCAAAGTGATCCCGAGACTCACTGACGCTCCAGGATGCCTTCCCTTCCGTCCTCCTGATGAGGGGCCTGGGTCTACACCCAAAGATGGGTCTCCACTAGCCCCCGGGAGCCACCCTGGGTGCCCAGCAGAACATTCCCTACCACGTGGGCCTGAGACAGCTTCACCTGGGAACACAAGAAGCCCATCTCCTGCTACGGACTGTGAGGGGTCACTTGTGTTGGCTCAAAAGGCCCCAAGAGTATGCTTCAAATACCCTTCACCACCTCACAACAGGATGAGGCTCACCTCAGACTGATGGTGAACATGGGTCTCAGCTGTGAAACTCTGCTGATTCTTCGACTCTCCCTCATCCCTTCGTATGCTTGGCACTTTCCTCACGAGACCCTCGTGCATCCCCCTCGAATATGGCACCAGCCTTCTAACACCTCAGGTGCGTACACGGGGGTTCTCTTGGAGCTTAACTTCTGAGCCTCCCACTCACTGCCCTGCACACGCGTGTGCACGCATGCACACACACACACACACACACGCTCTCCTCATACATGAAGATCACTTCAAGTTGATGTTTTATGTAGAATTATCCTCTTACTTTAGTTCATGTAAACACTAATTTAGAAAGTATGATAAATACACTTTTAAAGGATTTAATTTTCTCATTTTATAAAGCTACACTGCTTGAAATAAGGAACTGTAAAAACTGATGTTGAAAAGAATTTTACTCAAGAACTCAAGTTATTTTGGGGCGCCTGGGTGGCGCAGTCGGTTAAGCGTCCGACTTCAGCCAGGTCACGATCTCGCGGTCCGTGAGTTCGAGCCCCGCGTCAGGCTCTGGGCTGATGGCTCGGAGCCTGGAGCCTGTTTCCGATTCTGTGTCTCCCTCTCTCTCTGCCCCTCCCCCGTTCATGCTCTGTCTCTCTCTGTCCCAAAAATAAATAAACGTTGAAAAAAAAAAATTAAAAAAAAAAAAAAAAAAGAACTCAAGTTATTTTAACTACAATGAAGAATGTTATTTTGGGGTGCCTGGGTGGCTCAGGCAGTTAAATGATCTGACTCTTGATTTGGGCTCGGGTCACGATCTCATGGTTCATGGGTTTGAGTTTCGCATCCGGCCCCCTGCTGACAGCTCAGAACCTGGAGCCTGCTTCAGATTCCGTGTTTCCCTCTCTCTCTGCCCCTCCTGTGCTCACTCGCTCTCTCTCAAACTAAGTAAAATAAATTTTAAAAAATTATTAAAAATAAAAAGATTAAAGAATATTGTTTGAATATTTCTGTTGTAACAAGGACTTTGTGAATTAAGAATGCAGATTCTTTACTCGCTTTAAAACACCTTGGGTTGTGTATCATTTGTTTTTCAAGTAGAGAATAATTACCGTAATGACGAAATGTCCATATATGCACACACAAAACCAGCCACTGCTGGGAATCAGAATAAAGAACTTCAAACATCTCAAAAAGCAGATGATCTGTGAATCACCCCACAGGGAGGGTTCACAACAAAGACAACTGGAAACCAATTCCCTAATATTTATGGCCAAATAATCATTAAACGCTCTGCTAAACTGGCCCAGTTTCACACACATGTTCTTGTTATTCTGCCATTTCCTGGTTTGAAGGAAATTCACATCAGCCAATGTCACATCAGCTGAGACACCGTCTACCCACATCACACAGCTCTAACACCAAACTGTCACACAATCCATTTGTTCAACATTAAGTCACATAACAGAATGACAATCCAGGGGCTTTACTCAATAACACAAAGGAATAAGGATCAAAAGAAGTATTCCAAATCTCAAATATACGTGGACATTGAAAATACCTGTTCTTAGGTGTGTAATTTACACAGTCGTTCCTATTAGACACACTTTTTTGCCAACAGAAGGATGTTGGAGGTATTAAATCGTTAGGGACTACGAGTGTTAGGGCTTTACTCAATAAGGCAACAAAAAGTTATACCATAAAGTTAGCCTAAATATTTAATATGTGGTGTCAGAAAATAATGCTTCTTAGGTGGGTTAGTTTTTTTTTTAATGTTTATTTATTTATTTTGAGAGAGAGAGAGAGCATGGGGGGGAGGGACAGAGAGAGGGAGAAAGAGAATCCCAAGCAGACTCTGTGCTGTCAGCAACCCACGAACCATGGGATCATGACCGGAGCCAAGATCAAGTGTCGATGCTCAACCGACTGAGCCACCCACCCAGGTGCCCCATCTTAGGTGTGTTTTCTATTGGTATTACTGTTAACATTTTCCAATCACCAATTTAACCATCCAAAAAGCATTCAAAAGATTAATGTTTAACTTACTTTTCTATCAAACTTAATATCACATTGTGTTTGAGAATCTGTTCAAACCCAACAATCTAGAATTATGTTCGGTCCACCTCATTGGACACATACTGATATAACTGGAGAGTTTAATTGGAAGAACAGATACAATTTAAAGTCTATGGAAATAATATCTAAAGGCAAACACACTTTTATCCACTTTCTTTTGACAAAAATATATTTAAAATCTGTTTTTCTTAATCTTTTGGCAAAATAGTCTTTTAAAGAAAGATTGTTCAAATACAAGCAAATCTAAAGTTTAATTTGGCCTTATAACAAATGTGGTTATTTGACTATTATTTTATGTTACATTAGTGTTTTGCAGTTACTTGTACCAACTAATTACATAACACCTATTGGTACTGCTTTGTCACAATAAATGCATCTCGTTACCATGAGCTCATGGATTTAAGGCTAATCCCATTGTTATGCATTTTCTAGAGAAAAAGCAAATGTGATTACGCCTGTAAATGACCTGCAAGTTTCGGAATACTATATTCACGATGGTGAAATATTTTTCATATTCCATCAATGTCGAGCTTGATCAGAAAATCGGAAGCCCCTGAGGTAGTCCGGCAGGAAAAAAATGAATACCAGGCAAGCAGCGTTTCTAGTCTTAGAGACACTAAGGTGACCCCGCGATTCCATAACTCCTGACTGACGTCCACATCTTTATTTCGTTCTACTTGATTGTATGCAAAACCTACAACTTGTTTCCAATCAACAGAAGGTGCAAAGCTGATAGGCCATGTCATCCACCAGAGGTCACATCAGGCAGCCTCTGTCCTTGCAGATGCAGATGGAATCTCCACGTGGGATTCAGGAAACAGGAAGCCATGTTACAGAACGCTACCTAGGAAGGACCTCAGGTGGCCTCTAGGGATGGAGGGGTACCTGCAGGTCTGGGTTACAGAACAAAAGTGACCACTTAGGCATGGAACCTCAGGGAAATGATCATGCCATCCACATGCTAATCATGAACAGTTCCCTACCAGATTTCTCCCAGAAGGCCCTCCACAGGAGAACACAGTGCAACCATGGGGCGTGGCTAGTGGTACACAGCCCCCTGACCCCACGACCTCCGAGATAATGGATACGTGCTGCGGGAAGCTGCCGCTCTTGTGGTTAATTGTTACACTGTAATGGACAATGAAAGTACTCTTGGGAGTGCTGAAGCAGCAAGCTCAGAAAAACAGAAATACTGTTAGCTCTCCGTGATTTGCCCTGGAGGCCTTCCTGGATAGAAACACCCAATGGCCGGAAATGCCTCCAGGCCAAGAGGATTGATCTGCATCAAAACAACTGCTGTTGAAGTAAAATCCTGCATCAATAATGTTCCACCAAGGATCCACCCTGCTGTGGGTGGAGAAAAACAGCTTCTGCTTTTCTTATGCCTTTTAAATATCCCAAGGGTACCTCCCATGAGCTGAATGGAAACCAGAACCCTGCAGGCGAGAGACTCGGGGAAAATACAGTTCCTGAGATTCAGAATACATATGTGGCACATAGCAGTAAATGAAAAATGGCAGCACAGTGATTAGAACTCCTGGTTCTGTGGAAATCGACTACATCCGAGATGTAAAACTTCAGGAAACTCATTTAACCTCTGTAATCTCAAATTCTGTCTTCTATAAAATGTGAAAACTTTCACCTGCCACACTGGGTTACGGAGAGGATTAAGCATGAACGTAGCATATATGAATGCCTCTAAAAATATGAATGCTATTATAATGATCACCATTATTGTTGCTCTCATTAGTATCGGTTAGCATGAAATTGCTCCAGAAGACGTGTTCTTCCCGAGTTAAAATCAGCTTTTTCCAAGACGCTCTCATGTCCCTGGACAGGCTCCCCTTCTTCTTCTTCCCCTTGGTTAACATTCTCAGCATGATCTTGCCACCGTTTCTAAATTCGGTCTCCTTTCTTTACACTGTCAGACAAGTAAGGCTGGTTTCTACTGTCCGTTCCCTTTGAAAGCACCCACCTCTCACCTAGCAGAGCGGCTTCTACTCTATTCCATAAACTCTTCAAGTCACAAAGTATCTTTTTTCTTGACTGTTTAAACCCTATTTAATTATTTATTTTACTGAGCTCTTTTTTTAAAAAGATTAAGTCTGGAATATTTTGTTGCTCCTAATTGTTTTTGAGAATAGTATTAGCGGGAAACCAAATACTTTCCAGGTACCAAACTGAGCCTCCTTATTAATGAAAAAAAATTCTATACAGGGATTTTGAGACTAGCGAGGAGTGAACATGCATCAATTTTACTCTAGAGCGGTATACACAAACCCGGGGTGATCCACGCGGATCTAGAGCGGTACCCACAAACCTGGATTGATCCACACAGAACCAGAGTAGTATACACAAACCTAGAGTAGTATATAGAAACCCGGAGTGGTACACCCAAATCTAGAGGCACAGTCACAAACTTGGAGTGATACACGCAAATCTAGAGTAGTATACACAAAGCTAGAGTGGCACTCAAATCTAGAACATATAAACATACCTAGAGTGATATAAACAAACCTACACCATTATACGGAAATCATGAGCAGTATACACAAACTTGGAGAGATATACACAAACCTAGAGACTTAAAAACCGAGAACAAACTGAGGGCTGATGGGGGGGGTGGAAGGGAGGGGAGGGTGGGTGATGGGCATTGAGGAGGGCACCTGTTGGGATGAGCACTGGGTGTTGTATGGAAACCAATTTGACAATAAATTTCATATATTAAAAAAATAACAAAAAAAAAACTTTAAACAAAAAAAAACAAACAAAAAACAAATGTAGAGCAGTATAAACAAGTCTAGAGCAGTACAGACAAACCTAGAGTGATATACCCAATCCCGACTAGCATAAACAAATCTAGAGTGTATAAACAAACCTGGAGTGGCATCAACAAGGCATAAGAAAGTTAACTGGAATTTTTAGGAGAGGCATATCCTTGACCTAAGGCTGAAGACGTAGAGAGAAAAGGTAAGACAGTATACTGTGAGATAGCAGTGATCCATACTTTAGCTTCCATCTTTATTCTTTCTTCCAGGTACTGGAATCACAGAACTGTGATTGTTTCAATATCTCTCGTTCTTCTTCTCTAACTTAATCTCAGGACTGACCAACTCTGGATGGGAGCCAAGTCTGGATTACATCTGGATCACAAATCTGAAAATGCACCCATTACTCTCACTGGATCTCTTACCCTTTTGCTGAAAAATTTAGTGAAGGAAAAATAAAGCATGGAAAGAGAGAATTATTGTTTGAAATACACTTGTTACTTACCTGCTTAGAAGATGAGAATCACTTTGAGCATGAATCTTTAAAAAGTTATTTTTCTTTCTCCAAAACTTATAAATACCCTAATTATAGGTACCATATGTTGGCTTTTTCTTTTCCTTTCCCCACCCCTTCCCATCCCAACATCAAGCACAATGTACACTTATGGTATGAGCCCAAGAGATACTTGTTGAAATGCATTCCAACCTAATAGCGTGATCTTCTATAACATGGCAGAGTAACATATTTCAAGGTATTTGAAATTGATCATTCATAATATGCTGTCTCTAAACACATAGGCAAATAGATGCATGTCGCAACAGACTCTACAAGTTAAATGCCACTTCAGCAATAATTGGGTCTATCAGGGTACGGTGATTTCTGTGCATTTTTAGCTCTAGGGAGAATTACTTTACTTTCTCTCTTCACTGTAGAAAATATTTTCATTTCCATATTCAGTAGGAAGTCAGTCCACAGCCATTATTAATGTTCTTCAGAAAAATAGATAATTTCATTTCTATTTTTAAATGTTGTGGCTTGAGAGCTCCAAGGTCTCCTACAAAATCGAGTTGAATAGAGGGAATTTAAAGAACTAGAATATTCTCTAACACACCACTACAGTCTTCATCCACTCTTCCTTTTTTTAGTTATGTATTTTCTGGTATTTTTCCAATTTTGGAAGAAGTATAATAAGTTTTGAAAGAAATACTCAAAAGACACATCTACTTCGTGTCTGTCTTTACGACAAGCCATCTGTTGCAGCCGGGAGAAGGGTCTGCAGACCTGCCATCAAGATTCATTACGATCGTTACTGCTTCACATAAAGAGGGATTCCGCCTCAAAAATAAGGCAGAAGGCCTTTGGGCTTTTAAGGGCTCATTTAAGGGCTCCTTAAAATGAGATAAGGGTCTGAATTATGCTAAATGCAGACCGGGCAGTCTTGACAGGTCTGTCTTCAGACCGGAGGCACCGATCACTGGTATTCTCCGGGAGAGGAATGACCGAGTTTTCATCTTCAACTCAAAACAGAGTCATTTGGGTAAATCACAAAGTCTATGGCTGAGTGCAGAACTTGACTTGCACTTAGAAATAATCATGCGACAAGACATACAAAACTATAACATTACCAGTGAACCCAGAAACGGTTCATTTTAACGTGGTCATAGCAGAAGTCACTGTGAAGAATGTAAGTGCACTGGAAAATCAACAGTCTTTTACTGTTTTAATTCTGTCCCATTTAAAGGCATCCTGCAAATATGTTACATTTTCCCTAGTTCAATAAGCGTAGTGATATCTATCACTTGTTGGGAGACGGCTGTACAGCTGAGGCCATTCCTTGACAGACAACGTCCTTTTCTACTATGTAGTGACCACGTCATTAGAATTACACGGCTTGTGTGTTCATTATTCAGACCGTCTGGCCCTGCCTCAGACACAGTCAGTCACAAGGACCAATATTTGGCACAGGAATTTAAAACATATCCAAGCTCCTCAGGTGATTTTAATATATACTGACATTTAGCACCATGACTTAAAAGGATAGAAGTTTCTATATCCAAATGCTCTTTATCACCATCAAATACATTCATAAACTAGGGGGATTCACATTAGAAGTCATCTAAAGCAAACTTCAAAGAAGAAAAACATCCTCACTATATTTATACCCATTGTATGGTTTTGAGTATAAAAATGTGGTGTGATAAAAGGAGACAAGAAATAAAACTCTGGAGGATGCACACACTTATCAAAAAATATGTGCTGAGATCTCCATCCAAGAGCCACGTCCTAAGCCCTGGGTTTACAGTAATGAAAAATGTTCTCAAGGCGGCACCAGCATTTTCTCCACCGGCAACTTCGTGGTAGGAAGCAGAAAACAGTAACATAATAAGTGAAGTACACAGAACATAGGAAGTAATATATGGTACCATTTACGTTTGAAGGCTGCATTATGGAATTTTCCATTACACTTATTTTTCTCAGCTAAGCTCTGCTATTCTTTCGTCTTCCGGATTCTGCTCTCTGAGAACTGTATGCCTCTTTCTGTATTGTTCCTTAAAGATAAAGTGTCCTCTTATTTCCGAAAACTCTTGTGAGGTTCCTCTTTGTCTTTGGGTTTTCAACAGTTGCGCTATGATGCTTAGTTATGCGGAGTGTGTGTGTGTGTGTGTGTGTGTGTGTGTGTGCGCGCGCACGCGTGTGTACACGCAAGCTTAGGGTTTATAAAGCATACTGATTCTTTGGTTGGATGTCTTTTGTCAGTGTTGAATTTTTTTTCAGGCAGTATCTCTTGGAACATTTCTCTTCCTCATATTCTCTACACTTACAGCCTCTGAGTCACAAACTGTATGCATCTTAGAATTTTAAACTATTTCCTAGGCTACTTTTAAGGTGTCTTGTGTGTTTTGTAGCACATTTTCTCTCTGCACATTACTGTGGGTGTTTTCTACTCCTTTATTGTCCAATTCACCAGCCTTTCTATTCTGTCTAAACTGTTTTTACGCATAACCACTTAGCACCATATTTTTAAACACATTCAAATTCTCAGATGCAGTCATTGGTCTTTGTTTTCTGTAACATATTTTTCAGTTTTTTTATTTCTTTTAATTTAAATTCAAGTTAGTTAACATATAGTATAATAATGTTTTCAGGAACAGAATTAGTGATTCATCAATTCATACAATTAATGCTCCTCCCAACAAGTGCCCTCCTTAATGCCCATCACCCATCTAGCCCATCCCCCAGCCACTTCCCCTCCAGCAACCCTCAGTTTGTTCTCTGTACTTAGGAGTCTCTTATAGTTTGCCTCCCTCTCTGTTTTTATCTTATTTTTCCATCCCTTCCCCTATGTTCATCTGTTTTGTTTCTTAAATACCATATTTGAGTGAAATCGTATGGTATTTGTCTTTCACTGACTTATTTCTGTCTTTCACTGACTTAGTATAATGGATAAAGAAGATGTGGTATATATATACAATGGAATGTTACTCAGCCATCAAAAAGAATGAAATCTTGCCATTAGCAACAACGTGGACAGATCAGAGTATACTATGCTATGCTCAGTTGTTCTTAAATATCTGTCCTATAACTACAATCTCTAGGTCTCTTCGAATGTCTTTCTATTATATTTGTTTCTCCCCATCTGTCTCTGTGTGCTTGTGTGTGTGTGTGTGTGTGTGTGTGTGTGTGTGTGTGTAAGTGTGAGTGTGTGTGTCATTACACCAGAGAGGAATCCATTTTTTTAATCCACTGGCGTCTGACCTAGTTATGATCTGTGCACCGTGGACACTGCTGGCTTTCAAAAGGAGATAGCCTGCTTGTTCTAAGGGATGCTCACCATTTCTAGAGTCTTTGGCAGGTTTTTCCATGTGGGCTTCTCCTTGGCTACTGAGTTCTTCAAGCCAACAGGAATCTCTTACTTCAGAGAGAGCCCAATCCCTTTTTAACGGCTTCCACCTGATGAAAGGCAATCCTCCCGTATAGTCACCCCTCGGAAGACCTCAAAATCAGCTTGATTTCACATCTGCAGAATTCTTTCACCTTGTCCATTTGGCTAGGAGCAGGTCACATGTCTCACCTACACTGGAGGGGAGGGCCTCCAGAGACCGTGAACACCCGCAGGAGTAGATGCCGCGGCGGACCCCTGGGTGCACCCTCACTGCTCCTGATGGGAGAGCACTCCTCTGGCAGCAGGTGCACTTTCCTGCAGGGCCTCCATGTTCTTGGCCCTTTATGACTCCATGAAAGCCCTGAATGCAAAGGTTCGCCTACTCCCAATCTAGTGAGACTTTTGCAAGTTCTATTCCGCTTGCTCTTCAAGATGTGGCACGTGAAGTGAATTCACAAATATCCTTTGAGGGAAACAATAATCTGCCTTCTTTCCCCATCAATCCTGTTGCCTTGGCTGTTCTCTTCTTTCAACCTCTCTTCCTTCTTTCGTCTGTTCGGGTGTAGTGTCGCTTTTAATCTACTTGTTATAGCTGTTCCCAGAGACGATATGCCCTTCAATACCAGCCACCGCCCCGAGCTTGAAGCAGACTTTAGATAGTATGCAATTATCCTCATCTTCGCAAAACCCAGCTCTTTCCTCTTTCAAATTAGATTTATTTTGCTTTACATAATACACTGCATGAAGCGTAACTTGGAGGAATTAGTGTTCTTGTATCATAAGCCTGTTTTTTTAACCCCCTAGTCTAGATGGGGGCTTGGGAATGTTAGTATTGTTTTGTTTTGTTTTGGGAATGTTAGTACCTTACTATCCTAAAGAAAGAAGGTTAAAAAGTTCTTTTACATTAATCGACTCCCTGTCCTCCACACGTTTTTAAAATTTACTAACCAACTTTGTTGCCATCGGTGTTAGTGACAAGGCAGAGCTTGGATAAGAGCTTTAACCACCCTATCGTCTCCATTAATCTCTTCTCCATCAGACTCCAAGGTGCAAAATAGATCATTTCTCAATTATTAATATAAGGAAGCAACCAGCACAATTCGAGTGAGATTGTTGCTCCCAAACCCTTGGTAAAGATTTCTGGAGTTTCCTCTGACCGCCATCTACTGTCTTTCCTTGTGCTACAGTGAAATCCCAGATTCCTTTCCTGAGAACTTGTGGCACTAGCAAAGAGAACACTTAGCTTCTCAAGTCTGAGATGCCCTTACCTGGAGGTGATTTGTCAGTGGACACACACAAAGGCAGCGCCACCCCATTTAGGATTTTGCACTTCAGTTACATGAAGCTCATAACATCACTAGCATTCAATAATACAAGTGGAAAAAACATAATGAAATAACAAGTCACTGGAGACACACTGATGGGTACCAATGTTTGAAGCCATTATTTTAACCATTTGAAATTTGGTTTTCTCATCTATAAAATTAGAATAATAACATCAGTAGCAACGAGATCCAACAGTATGTTGCTTACAACTTAAGTTTTAAGGGCATCCACAGGCTGAAAGCGAGGGACAAAAAAAGATCCTCTGTGCAAGTGGAAACCAAAAGAGATCAAGGTAGCTCTACTTGTATCAGACAAAACAGACTTTAAGACAGACTATAAAAGGAGACAAAGAAGTTCTCTACGTAATGATAAAGAAGTCAATTCATCACAGGATATAACAACTGCAAGTATATACATAGCCAATACTGTAGTACTTAAATATATTAAACAATTATTAAGAGATCTGAAGGCAAAAATAGACAACAATGCAAGTATAGCAGGGGACTTCAATATCCCCACTTTGAACAATGGACAGGTCATCCAGACAGACAACCGGTGAGGAAATAACAGACTTGAACTACACGTTAGAGCAGGTAGACCCGACAGACACGCACAGAACATTCCACCCCACAGCACACACACACACAGAATACACATTCCTCTCAAGCACACATGGAACATTTCCTAGCACAGGTCTCAGGTTAGTCACAAAACAAGTACTAACAAATTTAAGAAAACTGAAACCATATCAGGTACCTTTTCTAGGTACAATGGTATGAAACTAGAGACCAATAACTGGACAAAGCTAGAAATATGCAGATACGTGTAAATTAAACAACATATTTGTGAAAAACCAATGCATCAAAGATGAAATCAAAAAGGGAAATCTTCAGATCTTGGGGAAATAAGATTTCAGGTAAACAAAAATGGAAACACAACATACTGAAACTTAACAGATATAGCAAAACATTCTCTACTATCACCATTTTAAGAAGGAATTTTACAATGACAAAAGTCTTCTTTAAGAAAAAAGGAAGATCTCAGTTTAACAACCTAATTTGACACCTCGAGGAATAAAAAGGGATAACAAACTAAGCCCAAAGATAGCAAAGGAAGGATATAATAAGGATTAGAGTAGAAATAAATGAAATAGACAATAGAAAGACAATAGAAAAGATCAATAAACTTAAAATTTGTTTTTTCAAAAAGCTAAATGAAATTGACAAAATTTTAGCTACATTAATGAAAAATTGAAAGAACTGAAATAAAAGAAGGGATATTACAACTGATACCAGAGAAATACAAAGGATCATAAGAGAATGCTATGAACAATTATACACCAACATATTGGATAACGGAAGAAATGGGTAAATTCCTGGAGACACGCAACTTACCAAGAGTGAATCATGAGGTAATGGAAAATCTGAACAAACCAATAATGAGCAAGGAGATTGAATCTGCAATCAAAAATCTCCCAATAAATAAAAAAGTCCAGAACCAGATGGTTTCACAGGTGAATTTTAACAAACTTTTAAATTAGAATTAATGCCAGTACTTCTCAAGCTCTTCAAGAAAAGTGAAGATAAGGAAACACTTCCATATTCATATGATAAGGTCAGCATTACCCTGAGACCAAAGCCAGATGAGTACACTGCAAGAAATGAAAATTACAAGCAAATATCACCGGTGAAATCCTCAACAAAAGACAAGCAAACCTAATTCAAGAGCACACTAAAAGAAGCATACACCATGATCAAGAGGGATTCATCACTGGAATGCAATAGTGGCTTCATATGCACAAATCAACTGATGTGATACACCACATTAAAAGAAGGATGGATAAATATATGATCAGATCCTTTCAATCATTGTAGAGAATGCATTTCACCAAATTCAACATCCTTTCATGATAAAAACTCTCAACAAATTGTATGTGGAAACAATGTTCCTCAACATAACAAAGACCATATAGGACAAGCCCACAAGCTAACGTACTCATTCATAAATATAAAACCCTTTCCTCTAAGGTCCGAACAGGACAAGGATTCTCACTCTTCTCATTTCTATTCAACATAGTACTGGAAGTCCCAGCCAGAGCAATTAGGCAAGAAAAAGAAATAAAAGCCTTCTAATTGAGAAAGGAAGAAATAAGATTATCTCTGTTTGCAGATGACATGCCCTTATATAGAGAAAAATATAAGGCCTCCACCAAAAATCTGTTAGAAATAATAAATTCCGTAAAATTACAGGATACAAGTCAACACACAGAAAATAGCTTTGTTTCTGTACAATAAAAACAAAATATCTGAGGGACACGTGGGTGCGTAGTCGGTTAAGCATCCAACTTCAGCTCAGGTCATGATCTCGTGGTTCATGAGTTCGAGCCCTGCGTCGGGCTCTGTGCCGACAGCTCAGAGCCTGGATCCTGCTTCGGATTCTGTGTCTCCCTCTCTCTCTACCCCTCTCCTGCTCAGGCTCTGTCTCTCTCTCAAAAATAAACATTAAAAAATTTTTAAACAATAAAAAAATAGCTGAAAAGAAATTAAAGCAATTCCATTTATAATAACAATAAAATATTTATAAATAAATTTAATCATGTAGGTTAAACACCTATATACTAAAACCATGAGACACTACAAGCAAATGAAAATATAGTCTGTGTTTTGGATTAGAAGAATATTGTGAAAATGTCCATGCTACCAAAAGCAATTTATACTCTTTCTGCAACACCTACAAAAATTCCAAGGGTATTTTTTCACAGAAAGAGGAAAAAAACTCTACTAAAATTTGTGTGGAACCAGAAAAACACTGAATCGACAAAGCAATTCTGTTTCTTTTTTTCAAGAACGCTGAAGGCATCCCACTTTCTGATTTGAAGCATATTACAAAGCCTAGTAATGAAAACAGTGTGGTACTGGCGTAAAAACAGGCTCCTAAGCCAGCAGGACACGACAGGAAGCACAGACACAAAGCTCTGCATATCCAGACACGACTGATACTTGATAAGGGAGCTAAGAACACTAAGGGGAAAAGGACAGTCTCTAATAAACGGTGCTGGGAAAACTGGATATCCACATATTAAAGAATAAAACTGGACCCATTCTTACATCACTTACAAAAATTACCTCAAAATGGATCAAAGACTTAAACGTAAGATCTGAAACCATAAAACCCCTCGAAGAAAACATAGGGGAGAAGATCCTGACGCTGGTCTTAGCAATGATTACTTGGCTAAGACAACAAAAGCCAAAATAAACCAGTGGGGCTGCATCAAACTGGAAAGCTCCTGTCCAGCAAGGCCCACGTTCAATAAACTGAAAAGCTATTATGGAAACAGGCTGCTGTTTCCTCACAAAGTCAGAACTAAGCTACCACACGATCTCGCAGTCCCACTCCTGCATATACATCTAAGGGACCCAGAGCCGTATCTTGAAGAGATATCCACTCCCCCATGTTCACTGTAGCGTCATTCACGATAGCCAAGATACAGGAACAGCCTCAATGTCCCTAAACAAACGAATGGATAAAGAAAATGTGGCGCACTCACACACACACACACACACACACACACACACACACACACACACACACCAATTATTATTCACTCATAAAGTAGAGAAAATGCTGCCATCTTTGATAACATGGATGAAGCTGGAGGGCATTACACCAAGTGAGATAAGCCAGACATAGGACAACATATACTCTGTGGTATAGCTTAGGCATGGAATATTAAAAAAAAAATGCCGATTTTATAGAAGAAGCAGAGAATAGAATGGAGGTTTCCAGGAACTGGGGTCAGGGGAAATGGGATGACATACGGCAAACAGTAAAATTTTCAGTTGAGGTAAGAACAGATCAAACACACAGCATGGTGACTATAGTTAATAAAATTGTATTATATACTTGAATGCTGTTGAGAGTAGATCTTAAGTATTCCCATTACATTAAAAAATTAAATAAAAAGAGTTAGCTATGTGAGTTTCCAGATGTGTTAATCATCTTAATCGTGGGCATCACTCCACAACACATATGTATAATCCAATAACCACACTGTACACTTTAAATACACAAAATTAGATGTGTCAGTTTTTCCTCAATAAAGTTTAAGCAAAACAAAACAAACAGAAACAAAGCTGAATGACCTTCCAAACTGTTCAGGGAAAAGGATATGCTTTAAAGAAAAGTAACATGGAAAAATTAAACTATATAAAGAGGAAACTGGGTTTTTGGTCTGGCTTCCCAGGCATGAGTAGCACATGCATGTTTTCACTTGGATATTGCCTCCAATAATCATGTCAATTACACCAACATGTATGTTGACCAATAATTAAAAGAGGTAATTTAAAAAGACACCCAATTTACACTATGTTCTAAGCAATGTCATTTGGAACCCTAACCGACCACCAACGTGGAGTCCTCACTTCCTGTTTCTGTGCAAACTCCTCCTTCCACTTCGTGGGGTTGATACGTTGGTCACCTAATCAAATTTTTATATAATTCAACTAGCTTAACTCATAAGCTAAGAAATGAAAGCGGTCTTAAAATTTGGAACTGAACAAGTCTGCAAATAGCATTCAGCATTTTCTTTTTTCCTCCTCCTTTCCCCTCGATTGAATCAACAATTCTTTAAAGATCCCAAGTACCCACTGTTATCACACTTTGCCAAGCTTTGAAGGTAAAGACCTTTCGAAACACATTCAGGTTTACTGAGACACATTATCAGTAAAAACCTTGCAGACTAAGAGGGCCATTCTTTGTATATTGTCTAGCCTCTTGCCCCTTCTCTTACCAGCTTCAGTAGAAGAAATTTAAATCTCTTTTTAAAGATTTTTATCCAAAGAGTTTCTGCCAGCATTTCTGGTAACCTTAAGCTAGCAATTATCACCACCAGATCAATACGTGTTGTGTTCTTCTAGCTTGCATCCCTCCTGCAAGAACTTGAGTTCTGTTATTTAAGGAAAATCTAAGCCACCACTCAACGTCAGCATTATTTGTGGTGACTCATCAGAATAACCACTGCATCAAACTCATTTGCCAGTGAGAAATCTGAAGTATACTCTTTACTAAATTTCACATGCGTAAGTAATACCAGATCTGGACCACAGCCCAAGGTTATGTCCAGCCACTGTTCTCCCACTCCTCCACATGACCTTTCAAGTATTTACTATAGCCCTTAATACAGGATTGATGCAAAACTGTTTTTTTTTTCTCTTTAAAGAATATAAAAAGTAGTAGAAAACTGAAACTGGCCCAACATACAGAGTACTTGGAAAATATTCAAACTTTTAATGAGTCAGTTAGTCATGACCTATATTGCAGGCATTTTGACTTGCACATGAAATATGACAGCCCATAAGTACTGGCTCATGTAATAGAAACTATCATTTGACTTGGGATCTGACAGAACAGTATATATAATTGAGAGCTTTTGAAATCAGTTACATGAACAACAATAATCAACTGGAAGAACTAATCATCAGACAGTTTCAGTCAAAATACAGGAGAGAGTCTGATTCAACCACTCATTGCTAAGTTTGCTCAGTCAATTAAATACCAATAAGATTTGTTATAATTTCTCCCATCCAAGCACTAACCAGGCCCGACCCTGCTTAGTTTCCGAGATCAGACGAGATCAGGTGCGTTCAGAGCGGTATGGCCGTAGACTGTTATAATTTCTGTTGTATATACTGATGTGTGAATCGCATTATAGGAGGCGCTCACCATGATTCGATACCCGGCATAAAAGATACCATATTTTTTCAGACACAATCTAAATTAATTGCCAATTCTTTTCAGTTTTTTCATTAATTTATACTGAGGGAGTTAACTTATAATTTTGAGGAGATGGACTGATGGCAGAGAGCATGCATGCTTGTGGATATAAGCGAAGTTTTCCTGGTAAATACTCAGTTTCTCTGACAATGTACAAAAGCAAACTCTGCATTACACATTTAAGTCCATTATGTTGCCAAGATGTCATGAAAATATTTTCATATAAATATCTTTAATTTTGAGCCAATGTATGGTACTTAGAACCATTATAGCCTTTACAGGATTTAACTAGTAAAGTGGAAAAAAAAAGACTGCACAACACTGAATGCGATATTAAGAGTTTAATTAAGAGTGAGAAGCTGGCACCTAGTTATTACTCATTAAAAAAGAATCATTGATAATGAGAAATCATATGCTACAATAAATCCCACTGGAAAGAGTAAGCATATAGTGAAGGTAGCAACCTAGTCACTTACGAAGATAGTATTAAGGTTAAAAGACAAAAGTAGTGAAAACAGACAGAACTACAATATTAATTAGGGATACAAAACATAAAAGATGCAAAATATGACAGCAGAAAGATAAAACAAGAAGGGGGGAGTAAAAATGTAGAGTTTAGGGGCGCTTGGGTGGCACAGTCGGTTAAGCATCCGACTTCAGCCAGGTCACGATCTCGCGGTCCGTGAGTTCGAGCCCCGCGTCAGGCTCTGGGCTGATGGCTCAGAGCCTGGAGCCTGTTTCCGATTCTGTGTCTCCCTCTCTCTCTGCCCCTCCCCTGTTCATGCTCTGTCTCTCTCTGTCCCAAAAATAAATAAACGTTGAAAAAAAAAAAATTTAAAAAAAAATGTAGAGTTTAGAATGAGTTCAAGTTTAAGGTGCTATCAACTTCAAATAGACTTTTATACAAATAACATGATATATGTGAACCTCATGGCAACCCTACAGCAAAACCTTCTAGTAAATGCAAGAAAATGAGCAAGGAATCCAAACACAAACTAAAGAAAGTTAACTACCCAGAAGGGAAGAGAGAAAGAGAAGAAAGAAGAGAAAAAAACTATAAAAACTGCCATAAAACATTTAACAAATGGCCAAAAGTACAGGCATACGGTGTTTATTGCACTTCACACATATGGTGTGTTTTACAAATTGAAGGTTTGTGGCAGGAAACAAGTCTATCAGTGCAACTTTTCCAACAGTATTTGCTCTCTCGGTGTCTCTGTGTCACATCTGGGGGATTCTTGCAATATTTCAAACGTTTACATTATCATTTTACTTATGCTGCTGATCTGTGATCAGTGATCTTTGAAGTTACTATTGTAATTGTTTTCCGACACCGCAAAACATGCCCATATGAGATGGCGACTTACTTGACAAATGTGTGTGGGTTCTGACTGCCCCACTGGCCAGCCGTTCCCCCACCTCCCTCTCCTCGGGCCTCTCGATTCCCTGAGACACAACAATACTGAAATCAGGACAGCTGATGCTCCTACAGTAATGGCCGCTCGGTGTTCAAGTGACAGGAAGAGTCACGGGTCTGTCACGAATCACAAACTAGGAAGGAGTCAGCTCAGAGAGGAAGGTGTGTCCAAAGCTGAGACGGGCTGCGAGCGAGGCCAAGTGGGAGACCCAGAGGACAAGCTCCTGAAGCAAAGGACAGGTGCTTCTCCAGTGAGCGCACGGATGCAAGAAAGCCACACAGCCTCCTGCTGATACGGAGAAAGGTTGCGTGGTCTGGACTTACGATCGAACCGGCCCCAACGTG
The DNA here is from genome assembly GCF_022079265.1 of Lynx rufus. NCBI lineage: Eukaryota > Metazoa > Chordata > Mammalia > Carnivora > Felidae > Lynx > Lynx rufus. The sequence continues at coordinate 1,812,936 of NW_025814840.1, read as the reverse complement.
CCTTCAGGCAAAGCCTAACCCGGAGCAAGGCCCTGCCTCTTCACTTCTGTGCAGGCTGAGAGGTGAGGAGACTGCAGAAGAGAAGTCTGAAGCGAGCAGAGGTTGGATCGTGACCTTTAAGGAGGGAAGCCGCCTCCATGACATACAGGCCCCAGGCGAAGCCGCGGGTGCTGATGTAGAAGCTGTAGGAAGTCATCCAGAAGATCCAGCCGAGAGAGTGAGCGAAGGTGGCCACACCGAGCAAGACTTTCAGTGTGGATGAGACGGCCTCCTGTTGGGAGGAGATGCCATCCAGCACTGTCATAGCTGGAGAGGAGAAGTCCGTGCCTGGCTTCAAGGCTTCGAGGGACAGGCTGACGCTCTCATTAGGGGCCGCTGCAGCTGGGGACGTGAAGCTGAATCCAGTGCTCAGGTACCGGTCCCCAAATCCTAGAGCCCCTAAGGATCCTGCTAAATCCCTCTGCCCAGGCTCTATCGACGGAGCAGCAAAGCCTGGATGACAGCACATCTGTCCACAACATGGTTGACTGAGTGTTCGGAGCCCTCTGTTGACACCTGATGCTCAGTTCAAATACAGCTGCTCACTGACAATGCACCTGGTCACCCGTGAGCTCTGATGAGAATGTGCCATGAGATGAATGCTGTTTTCATGCCTGCTAACACAGCATCCGTCCTGTAGCCCATGGGTCAGGAGTCCTTTCAACCCAAGTCTTATCATTTAAGAAATACACTTCATAAGGCTCTAGTTGCCGTAGATAGTGATTCCTCCGATGGATCTGGGTAAAGAAAACACAAAACCTTCTGGAATGGACTCATAATTCCAGATGTCAGTAAGAACATTCACGATTCATGGGGAGAGGTGGCCATCAACATGACCAGGAGTCTGGAAGAGGTTGATTGCAACCCTCGTGGAGGACAGTGAGGGTCCCAAGACCTCAGGGGAGGAAGTCACTGCAGATGTGGTGGTGAAACAGCAAGAGAACTGGACTCAGAAGTGGAGGCTGAAGGTGGGACTGAACGTCTGCATCTCACGATAAAATTTTTAATAGATATGTTGTTTCTTATGGATGCTCAAGAACATGGTTTCTCAGGATGGAATCTACTCCTGGTGACGATGCTGTGAAGACTATTGCCATGACAGCACAGCATTGAGAATATCACACGAACACAGTTGATAAAGCAGTGGCAGGTTTGAAAGAATGGACTCATTTTGAGAGAAGTTCTACTGTGGGTAAAATGCCATCAAACAGCATCACATGCTACAGAGAAATCATTCATGAAAGAGTCAACTGAAGTAGCAGACTTCATTGTTGTCTTATTAATTGTTGTCATAGAACTTTCTATGGCCGCCCAAGCCTTCAGCACCCAGCAACCTGACCGGTCATCGGCCACCAACATCAAGGGAGGACCCTCCACCAGCATAAAGATCATGATTCATTGAAAGCTCAGATGATGGTTAGTACTGTTTATCAACAAATCATTTTTAATTAGGGTATGTACCTTGTTTTTTTAGACATAATGCTATTGCAGACTTAATAGACAAGTGTAAACATAACTCTTATATGTCTTGGGAAAGCAAAAAATTTATTGTAGTCACGTTGCAATATTCATTTTACTGTGGTTGTCTGGAACCAAACCCATAATCTCTCTTAAGTATGCCAAAATTCATCAAACCTTATTACAAAGTTACAAAAATCAAAACATTGTGGTATTGACATAAAACAGACACATAGATTAATGGAACTTAATAGAAAGCTCAGAAGCAAATCCACAATTATGTGGTCAATTAATTTATGATACAGGAGCCGGGATTATCCAATGGGGAAACATGGTCTCTTAACTGAAGTGTTAAGAAAACTGGACAGCGAGGGAGAAGCCAAGACGGCAGAACAGCATGGAAGTTTTTTGCATCTTGTGTCCATGAAATGCAGCCAAATCAACATTAAACCATCCTGCACACCTAGAAAACTGATTTGAGGATTAACACAACAATCTGCACAACCTGAACCACACAACTCAGCAGGTATGCGGTGCAGAGAGGTGAACTGTGGAAGAAGCCGTGGTGGGCAGGGAGGTGTTTTTGCTTGCAGAGAGAGGACAGAGGCGGGAGGCCAGTGGGGAGAGTATGGCAAAAGCATCCCACCCCCCAAAGCATCTGGAAAGTGGAAAAGTGGAAATAGCTGCAAGGATAGAACTAAAAAGGGAGAAAGGAGAAAAGAGAAAGGAGGAAGGACAGGGTTTAAATCCCATTAAGACTCTATAAACAGGGGAGTGCAGAGTCTGAAACTCTGCAGCTCGACACCTGGCAGTGAGAAGGGTGAATCCCCATGAGCAGAGTGAAGTCTGGGGGTCTTCAGGCCACATGGGAAGAGTTGGTTCCCCTGCTGGGAGGACATCTAGTAGAGGACATGTGTCTCCCCAAAAGGCAAAGGCCCCAGTGGATCCAGGAGAACAACCACATTTGCTGGTGCTGGAACAAGGTCACAGGGGGTGAAGCCTGGTGCCAGATGTGTGCTGTGATTTTCCACAATCCCTGAAACTCTGTTGCTACACTGTCCTGCGAACTTTTTCTGGGACAGGCTGGCACCCAGCCACAGTTTCTAGGCATCAGCAGCAGCATGATCCCGTGAACGTTCCTGGGTGGGATCAGCACCCAGCCATTGCTCGGTGAGAGCCTCCTGCACAGGGGCAGAAAGAGTCAAAGCCACAGACCCTCAGGGCTAAGAGGTCAGGAAACACAGCCACATCTGACATAAAACTTATGAGGGAGGTGCTGCCTGGGTCTTGGTCATGGACAGTGTAAAAGCAGGGAGCAGAGGGACGCCGAAGACAAAGTACGGGTGCATGACTGCTGCTGGGGAGAACAGAGTTCCAGTACGAGAGACAGGGTAGGTGGGTGAGGCCAGTATCACCCCTCCTGTGCATGCACATACACACCTACAAGCACCACAACAATCCACCCCAGTCAGCTAAGCAGCACCATCTGGTGGAGAACATAACCATTACACTAAACCCTGCCCATCTGGGCCAACCTCACTCTTCAGGAACACCCCAAGTCTCTCTGCCTGCTTAGTTTATGGACTATAAAGCGCTTCATAGCTTGACTTCTAGGAGAAAACGAAATAATTTCAATCATATTTCAGTCTGTTTGCTGGTCCAGCTACACAATTTTCTTTTTGTTTCCTTTTTTATTCTTTTTGTTTCTTTTCTTGAATACAGGAAGAGAAAAAAAATTATTTTTATTTTCAATTTTTATTAAAAATATTTTCTTTGTTTTTCTACTATATTTTTTACGTTCATGTAATTTTTTTCAAACCCTATTTTACTTCCATTGTTTCATTTTATTCTATTTCAGTATATTCTTTTTTTTTCAAATTTTTGAATGATTTCTTTTTTGTCATTCTCCTTTTTTTCTCTAATCTATCAAGCCCCTCTCAACACCCAAACCAAAACACACCTAGGATCTAGCATCATTTATTTGATTTTTTGTGTGTTTGTTTGTAATTTTTTTATTTAAAAATTTTTAATTTTAATTTTAAGTTTTTACCTCATTCCTTTTCTCCCTCAAAATGATGAAACGAAGGAAGTCACCCCAAAAGAAAGAGAAGGAAGAAATGACAGCCAAGGACTTAACTAACACAGATACAAACAAGATGACTGAACCAGAATTTAGAATCACGATAATATGAATACTAGCTGGAGTCAAAAATATATTAGAATCCCTTTCTACGGAGATAAAAGAAGTAAAAGCTAGTCAGAATGAAACAAAAAATTCTGTAACTGAGCTGCAATCTCAAATGGATGCCACGGTGGCAACAATGGATGAGGCAGAGCAGAGAATCAGCAATATAGAGGTCAAACTTATGGAGAATAATGAAGCAGAATAAAAGAGGGAGACTAAGGCAAAAGAACACAATTTAAGAATTAGAGAAATCAGTGACTCATTAAAAAGGGAACAACATCAGAATTACAGGGGTCCCAGAAGATGAAGAGAGAGAAAAAGGGACCGAAGGGTTATGTGAGCAAATCATAGCAGAAAACTTTCCTAACCTGGGGAAAGACACAGACATCAAAATCCAGGAAGCACAGAAGACTCCCATTATGTTCAACAAAGACCGACCATCAACAAGGTATATCATAGTCAAATACACAAAATACTCAGGCAAGGAAAGAATCATGAAAGCAGCAAGGGGGAGAAAGTCCTTAACCTACAAGGGAAGACAGATCAAGTTTGCAGCAGAACTATCCACAGAAACTTGGCAGACCAGAAAGGAGTGGTGGGATATATTCAATGTACTGAATCAGAAAAATACGCAGCCAAGAATTCTTTATCCAGCAAGGCTGTCATTCAAATTAGAAGGAGAGATAAAAAGTTTCCCAAACAAAAATTAAAGGAGTTCCTAACCACTAAACCAGCCCTGCAAGAAACTGTAAGGGGGACTATTTGAGGGGAGAAAAGATAGATAGATAGATAGATAGATAGATAGATAGATAGATAGATAGACAGAAAGATAGGCAGACAGACAGATACCAAAATCAACAAAGACTAGAAAGGACCAGAGAACACCACCAGAAACTCCAACTCTACAAGCAAAAAAATGGCAATAAGTTCCATCTATAGGCTGTTTACAAGAGACCCACTTGAGACCTAAAGACACCTTCAGATTGAAAGTGAGGGGATGGAGAACCATCTATCATGCTAATGGTCAACAAAAGAAAGCCAAAGTAGCCATATTTATATCAGACAACCTAGACGTTAAAATAAAGACTGTAACAAGAGATGAAGAAGGGCATTATATCATAATTAAGGGGTCTATCCACCAAGAAGACCTAACATTGTAAAAATGTATGCTCCAAATGTGCAAGCACCCAAATATATAAAGAAATTAATCATAAACATAGAGAAACTCATTGATAATAATACCATAATATAGGGGACTTCAACACCCTACTTACTACAATGGACAGATCATCTAAACAGAAAATCAAAAAGGAAACAATGGCTTTGAATGACACACTGGACCAGATGGACTTAACAGATATGTTCATAACATTTCATCCTAAAGCGGCAGAATACACATTCTTTTCCAGTGCACATAGAACATTTCCAGAATAGAACACATACTGGTGTTGGAGAACAACAAGCCAGAGGCACCATAAGAATATCCTAAAGGGAAGGGACAGAGCAGCAATAAGCTAAAAGCATTTTCATTCCTAGGACAGAAAGCCACCAGGACTGCTCGTTCTCTCTAGAAGGACATCATACGGGTGCCAGGCCTGGGGATAAGAATGTTTTGTCTGGCACCAGATGTACTCATGACCCGGTATGGAATACATGGCAGGTGGATGACTTGTCCAGATGCCAAATACTATGTCGTATGTGCTTGCTGTTGTCAAACAATTTGCAAAAATAAAAAAGGCTTGAGTCAGGGGACTGATGCTTCGGCTGCTGGAGAGCCTTAGCCCCCTGCTTTCCAATTCTCTTGCCACAGAGCCTTTAGGACCTGTCTCTCCACATACTGGGACACAAATCAGCTGTCAACAAGTACAAAAGGATTGAGATCATACCGTGCATATTTTCAGACCACAATGCTATAAAACTCAAAATCAACCACAAAAAAAAAATTGGGGAAGGTAACAAATACTTGGAGACTAAAGAACATCCTAGTAAAGAACGAATGGGCTAACCAAGAAGTTAAAGAGGAAATTAAAAAGTACATGGAAGCCAATGAAAATGATAACACCACAACCCAAAACCTCTGCAACATGGCAAAGGCAGTCAAAAGAGGCAAGTATATAGCAATCCCGGCCTTCCTAAGGAAGGAAGAAAGATCTCAGATACACAACATAACCTTGTGCCTTAAGGAGCTGGAAAAAGAACAGCAAATAAAACCCAAACCAGCAGAAGACAGGAAATAATAACGATTAGAGCAGAAATTAATGCTATTGAAACTAAAAAAACACAGAACAGATCAATGAAACCAGAAGCTGGTTCTTTGAAAGAATTAACAAAATTGATAAACCACTAGCCAGTTTGATGAAAAAGAAAAAGGGAAGGACCCAAATAAATAAAATCAGGAATGAAAGAGGAGAGATCACAACCTACACCACAGGAACACAATTGTAAGAGAATATTATGAGCAATTATATGCCAACATTAATGGGTAATCTGGAAGAAATGGACAAATTCCTAGAAACATATACACTACCAAAACTGAAACAGGAAGAAATAGAAAATTTGAACAGACCCATAACCAGTAAAGAAATCAAATTAGTAATCAAAAATCTCCCCCAAAAAACAAGAGTCCAGGGCCAGATGGCTTTCCAAGAGAATTCCATCAAACATTTAAGGAAGAGTTAACACCTATTCTCTTGAAGCTGTTCCAAAAATTAGAAATGGAAGGAAAGCTTCCAAACTCTTTCTATGAAGCCAGCAACACCTTCATTCCAAAACCAGACAAAGACCCCACTCAACAGGAGAACTATAGACCAATTTCCCTGATGAACATGGATGCAAAAATGCTCAACAAGATTATTAGCCAACCAGATCCAACAATACATTAAAAAAATTATTCACCACGACCAAGTGGGATTTATACCTGGGATGCAGGGCTGGCTCAATATCCACAAAACAAACACTGTGATTTATCACATCAATAAAAGAACGGACAAGAACCTTATGATCCTCTCAATAGATGCAGAGAAAGCATTTGACAAAATACAACATCCTTTCTTGATAAAAACCCCCAAGAAAGTAGGGATGGAAGGATCATACCTTGAGATCATAAAAGCTATATATGAAAGACCCCCTGCTAATATCATCCTCAATGGAGAAAAACTGAGAGCTTTCCCCCTAAGGTCAGGAACAAGACAGGGATGTCCACTCTCGCCACTGTTATTCAACATAATATTGCAAGTCAGCCTTAGTAATCAGACAACACAAATAAAAGGCATCCAAATCAGCCAGGAGGAGGTCAAACTTTCACTCTTTGCAGATGACATGATACTCTATATGGAAAACCAAAAGATTCCACCAAAAAACTGCTAGAACTGATTCATGAATTCAGCAAAGTTGCAGGATATAAAATCAATGCATAGAAATTGGTTGCATTCCCATACACCAATAATGAAGAAACAGAAGTCAGGGAATCGATCCCATTTACAATTGCACCAAAACCCATAAAATACCCAGGAATAAATCTTACTAAAGAGGTGAAAAATCTATACACTGAAAAGTATAGAAAGCTTATGAAAGAAATTGAAGAAGACACAAAAAAATGGAAAAATATTCTATGCTCCTAGGTAGGAAGAATAAATATTGTTAAAATGTCAATACTACCCAAAGCAACCTACATACTCAATGCAATCCCTATCGACATAACACCAGCATTCTTTACAGAGCTACAACAATCCTAAAATTTGTATGGAACTAGAAAAGACCCCAAATAGCCAAAGTAATTTTGAGAAAGAAAACCAAAGCAGGAGGCATCACAATCCTGGACTTCAAGCTATACTACAAATCTGTAATCATCAAGACAGTATGGTAATGGCACAAAAGCAGACACTCACAAAAATGGAACATAAAAGAGAGTCCAGAAATGGACGCACAAACATATGGCCAACTAACTTTTGACAAAGCAGGAAAGAATATTCAGTGCAATAAAGACAGTTTCTTCAGCAAATGGTGCTGGGAAAACTGGACAGTGACATGCAGAAGAATGAATCTGGACCACTTTCTTACACCAGACACAAAAATAAACTCAAAATGGATGAAAGACCTAAATGTAAGAAAGGAAGCCATCAAAAGCCTTGAGGAGAAAATGGGCAAAAAACCTCTTTGACCTCAGCTGCACCAACTTCTTACTCAACACGTCTCCAGAGGCAAGGGAAACAAAAGCAAAATTGAACTATTGGGACCTCATCAAAATAAAAAGCTTCTGCACAGCAAAGGAAACAATCAGAAAAACTAAAAGGCAACCGACAGAATGGGAGAAGATATTTTCAAATGACATATCAGATCAAGGGTTAGTACCCAAAATCTATAAAGAACTTATCAAACTCAACACCCAAAAAACAAATAATCCAGTGAAGACATGGGCAAAAGACATGAATAGATACATCTCCAAAGAAGACATTCAAATGGCCAATCGACACATGAAAAGATGCTCAACATCACTCATCATCAGGGAAATACAAACCTAAACCACAATAAGATACCACCTTACCCCTGTCAGAATGGCTAACATTAACAACAGGCAACAACAGATGTTGGCGAGGATGGGGAGAAAGAGGATCTCTTTGGCACTGCTGGTGGGAATGCAAACTGGTGCAGCCACTCTGGAGAACAGTATGGAGGTTCCTCAAAAAATTAAAAACTGAACTACTCATGACCCAGCAATTGCACTACTAGGCATTTATCCACGGGATGCAGGTGTTCTGTTCCGAAGGGACACATGCACCCCCATGTTTATAGCAGCACTATCAACAATAGCCAAAGTATGGAAAGAGCCTAAATGTCCATGAACTGATGAATGGATAAAGAAGATGTGGTTAATATATACAATGGAGGAATACTCGGCGATCAAAAAGAATGAAATCTTGCCATTTGCAACTACATGGATGGAACTAGAGGGTATTATGTTAAGGGAAATTAGTCAGAGAAAGACAAATATCATATGACTTCACTCATATGAAGACTTTAAGACACAGAACAGATGAACACAAGGGAAGGGAAGCAAAAATAATATAAAAAGAGGGAGGGGGACAAAACATAAGACTCTTAAATATGAAGAACAAACTGAGGGTTACTGGAGGGGTTATGGGAGGGGAGATGGGCTAATTGGGTAAGGGGCATTACGGAATCTACCCCTGAAATCCCTGTTGCACTATATGCTAACTTGGGTGTAAAAAAAAAAAAAAAAAACAAAGGAAAGGAAAGGAAAATTAAAAAAAAGAAAACTAGACAGCCACATGCAAAAGAGTGAAAGTAAACCACTGTGTTACACCATATACAAAATTAACTCAAAACTGATTCAAGACTTGAATGTCAGACTTGACATTATAAAATTCCTAGAAGAAATCATAGGCAGTAAGCTCCTCGACATCAGTCTTGGTGATGATTTTTTTGAACAAAAATAAAAAATAATCAAGTAAAACCACATCAAATTAAAGACTTCTGCACAGTAAAGGAAGCATGAACAAAATGAAAAAGCAACCTACCAAATGGGAGAAAAGTTTTGCAAATCATATAGTTGATAAGGGGTTAATATCCAAAATATATAAAATAACTCATTACAACTCAACAGCAAAAAAAACAAAAACAAAAACAAAAAACAAAAAACCAAACTCCACAACCAAAACCAAACAAACAGTCCAATTTAAAAATGGACAGATAACCCGAATAGACATTTCTCCAGAGAAGACATCCAGATGGCTAACAGACACATGAAAAGATGCTCAACATCACTCATCATCAGGGAACTAAAAATCAAAACCTCCATGAGACGCAACCTCACACCTGTTTGGTTATTATCAACAACAACAACAAAGGAAAAAATGCCTTAATTAGGAAAGGCTGTCAGCATGAGGCTGGGGCCTGAGTAAGTCGATCCTTGCCTTACTCTAATTTTAAGGCTATTAATGCGGTCAGGCTGATCAGTTTTGTTGTTTTTATTTAATTTTTTTAATTTTTTTAAATTTATTTTTGAGAGACAGAGACAGAGCACAAGCACGGGAGAGGGGCAGACAGAGGGAGACACAGAATCCCAAGCAGGATCCAGGCTCCGAGCTGTCAGCACAGAGCCTGACGCGGGGCTTGAACCCACCAGTGGTGGGATCATGACCCGAGCTGAAGACAGGCACTTAACCGACTGAGCTACTCAGGCGCCCCTGTTGTTTTTAAAGCCACAAGTGAATAAGGCTTCCACTCGGAGCCTCCTCTGGGACAGTGGCCTCACCACCCTGAAGGAGAAGCAGATGGCAGTGGGGGTGAAGTTGAACAAGGTGCAGACAACAGAGCTGAAGACAGAGAGAGAAGGGGGTGCGGAGGTGGCAGAAGGAAGGGGGTGAGAAATCAGAGCCAGAAGAACACCAGCGAAGGAGGGGGCTTTGAGAGGTACAGAAACCATCCTGAAGGCGCGGTCCTTCAGGAACTTCATGAACTCACATCACATTGAGCAACACAAACAAACTCAAACGTGGGCAACAGAGAGTCCCATGGAACGTCAGTGTACGTCCAAAGAGCACGAAGTGGAGAGGGCGTGTGCGATGCGGCCCGGATCTCTGTCCCACGTGGCCATGAACGGCTGACGCTAAGACCGCCACGCGTCTTGCAGCACCCGCCTTCGCGTGTGACGCTGTCACACTGTTGCGTGCCTAGATCTCTTTGGCTTTTCTGAACAAGACACTGAAAGAGAATGGGAGAGCGGAGAAGGAGACCGAAACCAAAAATCATCAAATGCATTTCATTCACTGGGAAAGGAGTAATTTTTCAATATATATACTGGAGAATGTTAAGTATGAGGTCAAAGAAGGCACCTTGTGTAGGGGAGACTCAGCTGTTCCCCAAGCCTTTGACCCACCTGACTACTCTTTTTCAGTGTTCTCTCTTTGAGTGGGGGTAGGGAAGTCTGGATTCCAACACCCTTTCTATAGTGCTAGAGAAAATGTCAGTGCGTCATAACAGCATGTTATATGGAATTCGGCTTGGAAATTATGGCTGTTGAGTTATTTAAGCAAGACTTGTTTTCAATACTGTTCTCTTCATTCATATTAACACTTACATTCAGTTAAAACTATCTCAACTAATATGTGTCCGAATAATAAGAATTGTAGGATTCTCCATTTCTTTTCCTACATTAGATAATAAATTAGCAACTGCATTATCACCATAAATGACCTTAGTACTTTTTTTTATAGGAAATGGGTACAGGGTCGCTGTTGGGCCAGCTGCCCCACCACGGCCACAACGGAGTCCCCTTCGAGTCTGGAATCCAGAATTTCCAGGTAAATGTGGCAAGACGGGTCCATGAACATACTTCCTTTACGTACGCTGATTAATAAAGAAATCGTCGGAAGCAAAACAGTTGTGTAATTCTCAAAAAGTTCTTGACGATACAAGTTCCACGTGATCCCTTTGCACGACACATGCTCTCGACCCAAGATCCTTTCATACGCCGTCACTTGTACAACTGGCCTCCCCAATTCCCAGATGGGGCCGATATCGTAGCGCCACTGAGCTGGATCCAAATCATTATGAGCCTTGCGATCCCGGTTACATTAAGTCTTGTATAATCTTATTTCTTGCCTGTCACCATCAGCAAACCCTGAAAATCCCTTCTTTTGTATCTCATCAACAAGACCAACCTAGCACAGCACTTCAAATGTTTACTTCCATGCCTACAGATTGGTATCATCTGTTTGGCTTTTACAAATGGACTGTGGTTATTTATACTCCTAGTTGAGCACACCTACGTGCTACTCGAATTTTGATTTAAATACAATAATTTCTTATCATCATTTTATCATAGCTTTTTATCAGTGACCTGAACGAATTGCTCTGCTTTGTAATAATGTGATTATCTTCAAAATTAATAGCAAATTATAACAGTAACTACATTTGTATGAACTCTTCAGGGCCCTGATTCACTTACTTAGGAGTTGTTTTTTCTTCCCTCCGCCCGCCCCCAAATCCTACTCTGGGTTTTTGCTGTTACTGCTTTGTTGCAAGCAAAGAGAAGAGACGCCATCGGAGATAGATCAGACTATATCCTGGTACTGAGAGGGTATGAACTCTGGAAGAGGAAAACATAAGCCATGTGCATAATGAAGTTGTGAATCACTTTGACATTATGCTTGGAGCTAGCCCTGGAATAAATTCAAGGCAACAGGCAGGCATCAAAAAGAATCAGGATGGGGGCGCCTGGGTGGCGCAGTCGGTTAAGCATCCGACTTCAGCCAGGTCACGATCTCGCGGTCCGTGAGTTCGAGCCCCGCGTCGGGCTCTGGGCTGATGGCTCAGAGCCTGGAGCCTGTTTCCGATTCTGCGTCTCCCTCTCTCTCTGCCCCTCCCCCGTTCATGCTCTGTCTCTCTCTGTCCCAAAAATAAATAAACGTTGAAAAAAAAAAATTTAAAAAAAAAAAAAAAAAAGAATCAGGATGAATGTCGCCGTGTGGACGGGGTTCTCTACACAAATGTGTGACAAGCCAATTTCACAGGGCTTAAATTTCATAGCGAAAATGTGTTCCTTAACCCCAGTCTGAACACTTTGCAATAAATTATTGAAAAAGAAAAATCACAGCAAAATTAGTCGATACATGCTCCTGTTGTTGGAACCTTTTTAGAGCAGAATTTGCAACCTAATGTGTTATAAACAACATCCCGTGAGGACAAAGGTTTTGTTTACGTCACACTGTTTTTGGATTGAAAGTGTGTTTTAAAATGGGATTTCACATGATAATATGTATTTTATACATATATGTATAATAATATGTATTTTATACATATATGTATAATATGTATTTTATTATATACACATATATACATATGTATACATATGTATATACACGCATATTACATATACATGTATATACGTATATACATATATATGTATAAAATACATACTTCAAAAATATATTTTATATATAATGAATCTTATTTTTAATATCTAAATGCAATAAATATTCATTTATAAGTTAATCACTAAATGCAAGGTCTAAATTAAATATATATTTGAAATATACGAGAATATACATATATATGTATGTATATATGCACGTATTTTTATATACCTGTGTGTACGCACATATACACATACACACAGGCACATAAAAACTGTAGTCTCTCTTGATAGGAACTGAAAGTTTTGGCACCATATTTTCAACATGACAACAGCTTGCCAGAACCGACCTACCCCCACCGCGGTTGGGCAAGCCGCCCTAGAGCCTGTGTGCCCCACACTCCCATGGGGCACTACTTGCTGCTCATCTATACTGTCTTGATTTTACAATCCTGAGTCTATAGATGATGTTTGGGAGCACACATATTCACTTCCATCTATCTGTTCTACTTCTCCAGCTGAAACGGTAGGCAATGATAGTTGATACTTCTCAGGAAATGCATTATTTCATCATCAAGAAAATGTTAAATTATCCTTAATACTGTAAACTGATGTCTTTAAGTTAAATTTCTAACAATGCCGAAACAAAAATAAAAAGAGAAAGAAAAAAATCTCTGCTTAGCTAAGTCAATAGGAAATTAAATTATGCTGGATTTTTAATACTTGAACATTAGAATTATCGAAATCTTTACTTTTTAGATGCCTCCAGCATAGAAATGAATTTAGAAAGCAACAAAAATTCCTACAGGAGGAAATCTTATTTTTATATTTAATATTCAAATCCAATAGTTTATAAAGTTGATCACAAAATTAAAAGTCTAAATTGAATATATAGATATATCTAATTATCTAAAATTTAATAAATTTCTAACCTACATATTATAATGCACTTATACCCAGCAAACTTCTTGTGATATTTCTTGAGTATCCAGAAAGTTGGAGTATGAACTTCTCTACATCACTGCCTTTCAGAAACTGCTAACAGTTTTTTATGATTGATGTAAACCCAGGTCATCATTAGGAATTTTCATTATTATGTTGTGCTATTAAAAACTTAGGGCCATACCTCCTACTGATGGAGGTATTTGTTGCAAGCAAAGAGAAGAGACGCCAAAGAGAAGAGACGAATTTCTTTTATGAATGGCCATGGATTATTGCAATTTGAGACTGACTCAGTACACAGTACACAACATTTTCTTTCAGTTTTACAATCAACTCTTACTTGTCAGCATTTTTGGCGCAGTCCTGATGGTGTGGCATCTCCTTTTACCACTGACATTTCTAAAATTCATACAATTAATATATTTTGGGGCTGGTGTTGTAACATCCATCTTGTTAATCAGAAGCTTTTTAACCGTGTACTCCTCTGTTTCATTAGGCAAATCTGTAAAACAACCTAAGTCTGGATACACGATGTGTTGCCGCACCCATGTTTGTTTTAAATTTTCTGGGAGAAGAATTAGCAGAAATATTTTCTCATACTCATGCCTTCTCACTATAAGCTGAACAATCTGGGGGTGGATGGAGCGTACCCTGAAAGTCAGACCAGAAACGAGACAGGACATTAGTATATAAAAGCACCAATACTAAATGCTTTGAGCTGCTGGTTACACTGAACATTGTCCCAAAGGTGACAGAATGAGGGAGTGAGACTTGGCGCTGGATGTCACAGCGTCTACGCGCTAACAGGACCCTAGAAAAGGCATTTAACATCTCCCACCCTAGACTTACCTATCAAATCAACAGAATAAATACACCAGAGGTCTGTTAAGATGACTAATGAAAATAATTAAAAGAAACCCCTCTAAATTCGACATTTCGATCTCATTTCTTCTTGTTTAAATAAAATTTTGTAGAAACAATTGCCTTACATACCGCTCACCTTTATGTGGGAAAACACAGGCTGCTGTAAGTTTTATTACTGAAAATTTAGAATCATATTTTGGCGGCTAACGGCTACCAAGCGGCACAGCGGCCTCTTATTCAGAGCAGCTAATGAGCTGTGATCCCAGAAAATGTATCCGCGGTCTTAGCCTTGCACGCTGATGCCCTGAGAAACTCGCGCACCATTTCTTAGGGTCTCAGCAAAGCATCATCTACAATCCTTACCTTTGAGGTGTTAAAAGGATTAGTATTTGTAAAACACTTAAAGTCCCTTCATTGAATATAAAAATCATTGCACAGGTACTTTTCCCATCCCACAGTAAAGAACACGCGTGGGCTATTTAGTTGTAAATGATTATTTTGGATAATCCAGCTTTGTGTGATGATGACAACTCACTGGTTACTGGGAATTCCATTCTTGTCATGTCTATGGATGGAGACTTTTATACCACAAAGTGGAAAACCAGAGCTGTACCATAAACCGGGGTAAGAATGACAGCTAAGTGTGGTGGTCAACAAAGTAACCTGGAAGAAGTTTCCTAGATAAGTCACACTATGGGTGTCTCTTTCTTGGCCCTAATATTCACAAGTGAAGTTATCACAGGCAACCACTGTAACGTTTCTGAACTTTGAGAAGAACTGTGCGTCCACCCCTTTACCGCTCATAGAAACCTTGGACTCCTGGCCTTGTTAAAAAAAATGAACACACTGAAAATGTACCACAATGATAAAAAACAGTGGAAACATTAAGCTCAACACAATTCCATTTTAAAACTTAGAAAGTGAAAACCAAGTACCTAATTCTATACAACTGATTGTGGGAGACAGAAAAAGCAAAGTTGCTCACAGGGATAATATGAAACTAGAATTACCAAACTTACTTAGGGAAATAGGTTTCACTGTAGATTTCAGAAAAGGGAACAAAGAGTCACACACCTTGGGGAGCTAGCGAGCTTCAACCTGCACGTTGCAAAACCATCTCTGACCTCCTAACAACCATCTCGATCTCTACTGAGTGCATCACTGAGTATTTATGTCAAAGGTATATAGAAAGAAGATGCCTTCATTACTCAATCATGAATATAATTTCACAGAAAATCAGATTAAAAAGCACATAGCTTCCCCCGAAGCCAAGGCTGACATTATAAGAATGGCACTCAACCTTCCTGGACAATGGTCTGAAACCAGAGAGATTAAACTAGAAGCCAAGAGCTCTGTCCCACTTTCAGGCTCTCCCATCAGCATCTCAGAGACTGTGGACAATCCCTCTGTGCTCCCTGCCCCCTGCCTTCTCAGGGTTAAGTCAGGTACAATGGTGGCCGTGTGGTGCAAATGACCAGACTGCCGTAATCACACAGGCATACAGGGAGCAATCAAATACTTAAAAACTGAGTACAGAGTATTTGATTTAAACACCACCATCATCCGTCACCTATCGTGATGCCACACTGAAAAGTGTGTTTCACGGCCTGTTGTGGAAAAAGCGGCCATTATTAAGCACCGTTGTCCGGCCTGTGCACTGGAGGGCTTCTGGGGTGGGCGGCCCGCGTAAGGTACTGACTGGACGGAAACCCACAGGGAATAAAAAGACCCCCGACCAGAGTTCCGGAGGAAGCAGTGCAAGATACTCAGCCTGTGGCTGACTTCGCCCGTATTTTCTCCACAGCATTGGTAACAATATGGGAAATAGGAAACATGAATGAAGAGAGAGGAAACACGTTAAATAAAAACTTAACAGTATGAAAATCAGTTTTCAATATCTGTATATAGGTCTGTACAGATCCGCAGACGCAGTAACAGGAATGTGAGCACGTGTGTGCGTGCGTGTACATACGTGCTCGTGTGAAAGTCCGCGCCAGCCGCCCTGTGTGCCTGTGTGTGTGCAGGGGTCTGACTGTCCGCCGCTGGGCGAGCTGACAGGTGGGTTACGGAGGCCGGACTTGACACCCACAGGGCACACGGACAGGACGGGGAGGGGACGGGGCTGCAGCCCGACCGAGTGCTGTCTGCAGGCTCAGCTGCACGGCAGAGGGGCTCCAGAATCCAGGGGAAGATAGAGCGTTTGCCGATCTGAGCACCGCCCTGCCCCGAAGAGGTGAGCCCGTGGGTGAACAGAATGTATGAGTACAGCCTTCCCTCCAAGTCACCCACAAGAGTTGCAGCCGGGGCTCACGCTTCCAGAGACAGGCGGGAGAGAGGGTTCTGGCAAGAGGCCAGCACTCAGCGCAAGAAGCTTACGACCGTGTACTTCCAATCCCCTGAATCGGTCTTCGGTGTTACTGTCACGGATTTTACCTCCACATATGACGCAACCCCGTACTCCACTGCTAACTGGCTGTGCTTTGAAGTATCAAACTTTAAAGATATCCAAATGGTCTCTGTTTGTCCTATTTTTCTTTTAGATCCAATCCAAGAGAACTGCCTGGAGGCGGAGTTAGACCCCCGCCCCCCCGACTGAGCCAAAAGTGAGGCACACGAGAAGGAGATGCGGTGGCCACATCACAGGAAGACAGGAATCGCTGACGCCAGCACAAAAACTCGGAAGTATGTAGTTTAACCTCTTCCTTCTAAATATTAAATTACAAAGGAAGTGATATTTCTATAGCTTTTAATAAGAATCTCAGCATTTTTTGCACAACGTATTTCATTTCATTTTAACAGCAATTCCCTATGTCTGGAAACAAATAATTTTGTAATTTATCCAGTGGTTATTAAATGCAGAGAGTTAAGACTGCCATTCTCATTTTCTGATTGCAAACGCTTAAATATCGTTTTTCCAATATTTTAACTTTTTGAGGAAATAAAACTAAAGTGCATGCTCATATGACACTATACTGTGTAAAAATTCCCAGTAAGGAAGTTCTTACTGCTATACCCGCGAGGATAATGAGAAACTGAAGGCATCTTGACTCACTTTTCTCCCGCTGACGCTGTGATGAGACAGATGCTCTGTGCTCGGAGCCTTATCCTTCCCAAGAGACGCGTCCAAAAGAGCGGAAAAGCGCGGGGACCGATGGGATTTCTGCCGATTGAGAAGGACCTTCCAAGGGTAATCAGCATAGAATGACCTTTGCAGGGGCCAGTGTAGCTTTGTTTTGATTGCGTTGAAATCTGAATGCTCCCCACACACCAGGCTCCTATTTTCCCCGCGTTTCAATCAAAGCCAGCAAATTGCTGTTTCTGAGCTCCGCGATGGTATTAAATATCTCTGCAGCCACAGGTGTTCACCGCTCTCGCTCTCGCTGTTGAAGGGGCAGCTTTTATTCTGAGGGTGAGCTTTGCCCTCAGTAACAACTGTTTCTTTTTCTCCTGGCTGGAATCTAGAGACAGGGGTCCACGGAAGGAAAACCTCTTCTGTGTATTTCAGCACCGTGGTGGATCCATTCTTCTCCCAGACAATGCGGGAGCAGCAGAGGATCAGAGGAAAACAACTGACAGGTGGTGTAAAGGCCAAAGCGAGACCCAGGATTAGTCACTCTGTGCTCAGTGGCCCCGAGCCCAATCCACAGGCTGCATGGTAGGAAGTGACGGGCCATCAAAGAACACGATCACTACGCCCAAGCGGGCCTGGAAACAAAGGGGCTTGTCTTCGGTCCCTGCTTCTTGTTGAGCACCCCTGAAAACGCATCTTTAACTTTTTGTGTGACTGTGCTCCGAGTGGCCTATATCATAAAACAGCATGTGGGGAACACAGCCCGTGACCAGATTCGAGCTCCGGGGGCTCCCGCCCTGCGCGGGTCTGCGGTTACTTTTCATTAAGGCATATGGCGAAGCCGCCCAGGGCCCACGGACCTGACAGCTTCCTGACTGCAAAACAAATGAGTACCATCGGCTTCAGACAGTAGTTGTGAGTCGGAGTAAGAACCTGCAGAAATATGTTTCTATGCAAAGGAACCCTGGGGTGGAAAGGGACGCGATTTCTGGGACTACCGCATTTATTTCGTCGGCACTTCTGCGGACACGTCTTTCCACTTGTTCCAGACCATACACAACAAAGGGCCTCCTTTTTCATGTGGGCAAATTGAGGCAAGGCTGCAACGCCGACCGCGTTTCTTCCAGTGCCTCTGCCTTTCCTTCCTGGGTCTTGGAGGTGAGCTGGGCAGCCGTCTGCCACCCCGCACGGGGGTCTGCTCGCCCCCCTTCCTGCTGCGATCCCTGCCTCTCCCTGGTGGGCCCAGAGCCAGCGTCCCTGCCCCCCAGCGAGGCCCGCGTATCTGCAGAGGGTGGGGCAGACACGAGGCCAGGCATCGTTAGAGCCAGAGTCACGGCGGCGGCCATCTCCAGGGCCCAAGGGAGTCCCCACTGCAGTGGGCTTTCTCGCACTTGGGTGGTGCATGTGAAAACACTGAAATAAAAACTTGAGGAGTTTGGGGTGCCTGGGTGGTTCCCTCGGTTGAGCGGCCAACTCTTGATTTCAGCTCAGGTTGTGATCGCGGTTCATGAGTTCGAGCCCCTTGACCAACTCTGACGGTGTGGAGGAGCCCGCCTGGGATTCTCTCTCTTCCTCCCTCTCCTTACCCCTCACCCCCAAAATAAACATTAAAAAAAGACTTAAAGCAATATGTTCTCAAACCCATTCTTCCTGCAACGTAAAACTCTAAATTTTGTTTTTCCTGCTTTAAAATATTAAGTAATAGAGAAATGTTTTCCTACTCTAAGTAAAAATAAAAATGATAAATTCAGCTTACACTCAGTATCAATTTTGAGGAATTAATAAAGGAACCCTCGGGAATACTTTGAACTCCCTTCTAAAGGGGCACGTGAATTCCACATTTATTCACACCCAGCATCTCCTCACCATGAGAAAGTATGGACGGAGGGTTGTTTGAAAACCTAGTATTACTAGAGAAGCCAGATACAGATTTTGAAATAGGAAACACCTATCTTCAAACACTTTTGTTAAAAACTCCATTTTAAAGGGTCCTTCATTCTGAGAGCCACGTGTGTGTGTGTGTGTGTGTGTGTGTGTGTGTGAGAGAGAGAGAGAGAGAGAGAGAGAGGGAGAGAAAGAGAGACAGAGAGAGACCACATTTAGCCCACAGGCTAAGAATTTTCAGCTTCTCACAGTGAAAATGAATTTGGTATAATACAAATTAAATCATGAATCTTTGACGAAAATGAGCAACTGTACCCACGTGACAACTGTCTAAGTTACTGAGTACACAGCTGACTAGCACATACATCAACACACTACACAATTCAGCCTCCCAACTCCATCGAGTGAGCTGAGATAAAACGACTCGTTGGGATGACTATTGGGCACAGGAAGGTTTTGTGTACTAGGAATTAACACATCCTACTTTCCGGTCACAGTACATGTGCACGGCCATATTGCAGGGCATTTCCTGCCATGTGCCGAGAAGGGAGCAGAACTGCAGCATTTCTGAACTCGTTTAAGGTTTAATTCTAACAATAATGCAATAAACCTAATTAAAGGACAGTATGTAATTCATTGTCTCACTCATGCTTCTTGTGAGGATATTGATACCGGGAGCACAATTCTTTGTCATGCACACATCAGTAGCTTTCATTATTGCCATACGTCTACTTGGATTTTTTAACCTTTGTTGACGCATGACACACAATACAGAAAAGTGCGTGTGCGCGTGTGTGTGTATAAATATAAAATCGTGCAGGTTGATGGACGGACACAAAATGAACACCCGCTGCATCAGCACTCCAATCAGGTACTGGACATTTTTCAGCACGACGGAAACAGTATCCTGATTTTTAATCACGGATTAGTCTTGCAATCCTTCAGACTCCATGCTGGTGTAAGCCAGACTTGGGTACGTACATCTCGTGACCGTGTCCTTTCATGCAGTATCATGTCTGTGAGATTATCTGCACCTGTAGCCAATTCATTCTTTTTTTTTTTTAATTTTTTTTTTCAACGTTTATTCATTTTTGGGACAGAGAGAGACAGAGCATGAACGGGGGAGGGGCAGAGAGAGAGGGAGACACAGAATCGGAACCAGGCTCCAGGCTCCGAGCTGTCAGCCCAGAGCCAGACGCGGGGCTCGAACTCACGGACCGCGAGATCGTGACCTGGCTGAAGTCGGACGCTTAACCGACTGCGCCACCCAGGCGCCCCGCCAATTCATTCTTAATCACTGCAAGTATTTCCTCCCGTGAATGCCTCACAATCTATTTAGGGACCTCTCGACTGGCCTTCTGCAGTTTCCAAGGGCTGGCCACTGCAAACAGAGGGGCTATGTTTTGGAGACTCAGATATGCGCTTTTTTTTCCGACAAAGCCATGGGATTCCTGGGCCATCAGTTGTATCCACAGCTACAGGTGCCCAGCACTGCTAATTCCCCCAGTTCACTGAGTCACTCAGCTAGGTGAGACTCTGAGAGCAGTATATAAGAGGTTCCAGTTCTCAGTGTTCTACACAGTACTGAGTTTCTAAAATTACATTTTATGTTTTAGCCATCCTAGTGGTTACATATTTTCATTTCCAATATCCCTGATGACTAATGAAGCTGGACAACATTTCTTATATTGTTACCCATGGGTTATCTTCTCTGGAGAAGTGCTCATTAATTTATCCATATCTTTTGCTCATTTTTATATTTTTAAACACGTATTTTTATTTCTACTTATATTTTCAAACTGACAATATACCCATTTCTTGGCAGTTTTGCAATAAATTGGTTTACAACAAACATAAGTACTATTAAATTGGTAGGGAAAGCTTACTCTTTTAAAGATTTTCCCAAAAATACTAGAAATAAGTTCTAGCTTATTTTTTTCTGTAATTAGATTCCTTGAGCACAGTTACAGCTAATGACCTCGGGAAGCATGATTATCAACAGGAACAAATTATCATAAAATGACAATTCAGTTCTCAATGTGATTTTTCATTTACTTTACAGTAACTTTGAACATTCAATCATGTGTCAGACATTTTTCAAGGAACTACACACAGGGTACTGCACAGATTCTCACCCTGTTACGAAGAGAAAGCTCAAACCAATTCAACTGGCGTGACGACTCCTGTGCACGTTTGTTTGTTTTCTAATCAGACATCAACAGAAAGCAGGATCTCTCCAGTACTTCTCTCGATGCCATCACGAAACCCATTTTCTGAGTTAAAGGGACGGAGAGCTGCCTCGTGCATAATTTTCCTAAGTGTTAACACAATGTATCTCCTGTAGTTCCAAATAATTTATTGGATTTTGAGGTGAGACAAAGTGGCTCCAAGGTTAAGGATAACAAGGTCTTGAATTCATACTAATTTTCTGTGAGCAAATCACTTCTGATGGTTTGTGATGATGAAGTACATCCAGGTCAGGGAAGAAAAAGGCTTCCTCTGCTGTTCCTTCTTGACCACTTGACAAGTGTCCATGCTATGGCATCCCTGCACATACTGCTTGGTGCCTTTCAACCAAGTAGAACCTGCTCTCACCCTACACTTCATCCTTCGGAAGGAAATACCTCCAGCTAGAAGATGAATTAAAGAATATTTTCCTTGGACACATCTAATAGCAAGGTCAGCCACAGGTTTTCTGGGTCATTAAAAGTAATTAATCTTCAATGGCACAAAAACAGACACTCAGATCAATGGAACAGAATAGGGAGCCCAGAAATGGATGCACAAGTGTATGGCCAACTAATCTTTGACAAAGGAGGAAAGAATATCCAATGGAATAAAGACAGTCTCTTCAGCAAGTGGTTCTGGGAAAACTGGATGGCAACATGCAGACAAATGAACCTGGACCACTTTCTTACACCATACACAAAAATAAACTCAAAATGGTTGAAAGACCTAAAGGTAAGACTTCACCACCAAAATCCTTGAGGAGAAAGCAAGCAAAAATGTCTTGGACCTTGGCAGCAGCAACTTCTTACCCAACACATCTCCAGAGGCCAGGGAAACAAAAGCAAAACTGAATCACTGGAACCTCATCAAAATAAAAAGCTTCTGCACAGCAAAGGAAACAATCAGAAAAACTAAAAGGCAACTGAGAATAGGAGAAGATATTTGCAAGTGACACATCAGATCAAGGGTTAGTATCCAAAATCTATAAAGAATTTATGAAAGTCAACACCCAAAAAACAAATAATCCAATGAAGAAACGGGCAAAGGACATGAATAGATACATCTCCAAAGAAGACATTCAAATGGCCAATCGACACATGAAAAGATGCTCAACATCACTCATCATCAGGGAAATACAAACCTAAACCACAATGAGATACCACCTTACCCCTGTCAGAATGAATAACATTAACAACAGGCAACAACAGATGTTGGTGAGGATGCGGAGAAAGAGGATCTCTTTGGCACTGCTGGTGGGAATGCAAACTGGTGCAGCCACTCTGGAGAACAGTATGGAGGTTTCTCAAAAAATTAAAAACTGAACTACCCTGTGACCCAGCAAATGCACTATCAGGTATTTATCTAAGTGATACAGGTATGCTGTTTCGAAGGGGCACATGCACCCCAATGTTTATAGCAGCCCTACTGACAGTGGCCAAAGAATGGAAAGAGCCCAAATGTCCATCGACTGACAAATGGATAAAGAAGATGTGATATAGATATACAATGGAGTATTACTCGGCGATCAAAAAGAATGAAATCTTGCCATTTGCAACTACGTGAATGGAACTGGAGGGTATTATGCTAAGCGAAATTAGTCACAGAAAGACAAATATCATATGACTTCACTCATATGAAGACTTTAAGACACAGAACAGATGAACACAAGGGAAGGGAAGAAAAAATCATATAAAATCAGGGAGGGGGACAAAACATAAGAGACTCTTCAACATGGAGAACAAACAGAGGGTTGCTGGAGAGGTTGTGGAAGGGGGGAAAGGCTAAATGGGTCAGGGGAAGTAAGGAATCTATTCCTGAAATCATTGTTGCACTATATGCTAACATGTATGTAAACTTAAAAAGTAAGTAAATTATTTTTTAAAAGTATTTAGTCTTGCCATAGCAACTAACAACTTTGACAGCTATGTTTTAAAGATATAAAAGGGAAGCGAGGGAATACATTAAAGGAAAACAGAAATCCCTCTCTCCTCGGACGTATAAATTAAAATATTGATTTTAAATTCCATTGTTTAAAGTTTTTTAATGTTTAAGATAGAGGACTGAATTTATTCTGTGTGGCACTCTCAACAGATCCTGAAATCCTATGCATATTTTTATGGGTCACACCTTACTTTGATTTGGTTCTTTTGTTTCTAGCTATGTTTTGGCTGGTTTTGTAACATAAGGAGTGTGCTAGTAAGATGGCTTAAGTTTCTATAATTTTGTCAAGTGCTTTTACATCATCTATTGAGGTGATCATAAGATTTGCTACTTTCATTTTATTACCATGGTGTCACGTTGGTTGATTTGTAGATGTTGAACCATCCTTTCATCCCTAGAATAAATTCCATTTGATCATGGTGTATTATCCTTTCAATGTATTGCTGAATTCAGTTTGCTAATATTTTTATTGAAGAAATTTGAATCTATCTCATTGGGGATACTGGCCTATGATTTTCTTTTTTTTTTTGCAGTGGCCTAGTCTAGTTTTGGTATCTGGGTAATGATAGCTTTGTAAAATGAATCTTGAAGCATTTTCTCCTCTTCGATTTTTTCAAAGAGTTTGAGAAGGATAGGTATTAAATCTTAAATGTTGGGCAGATTTTACCTTTGAAGCCATCTGGTCTGTATTTTATTTGTTGGATGTTTTTGATTACTGGGTCTCATCATCCTTATTAATATTTGGTCTATTCGGGTTTTCCATTTCTTCATGATTCAGTCTCGGAAGATTGTATGTTTGTAGGAATTAGCCATTTCTTCTATGTTTTCCAATTTCTTGGCATATAATTGTTCACAGTCATCTTGTTATCCTTTGTGTTTGTGTGGTATCAGTTGTAATATCTCCTCTTTCCTTTCTAATTGTATTTATTTGAGCCCACTCTTATCTTGCAGAATCTAGCTAAAGGTTCATCAAATTTGTTTATCTTTTCAAAGAACCAGGTCTTACTTTTACTGATTTTTTTGTCTCTATTTCAGTTATTTCCACTGTAATCTTCATTATTTCCTTCTTTCTACTAACTTTTAGCTTTGTTTGTCTTATTTTTCTAGTTCCTTTAGTTGTAAAGTTAGGCTGCTGGAACTAATAAATTAAGTCAGTAAAGCTACAGAATACAGTATCAATATGCAGAAGTCTATATATAATAATGAACCAAGAGAAAAAACAGTCCTATCTGGGGAGCCTGGGTGGCTCAGTGGGTCGAGCGTCCGACTTCGGCTCAGGTCATGACATCATAGGTCATGGGTTCAAGCCCTGCGTTGATCTCTGTGCCGACAGCTTGGAGCCTGGAGCCTGCTTCAGATTCTATGTCTCCCTCTCTCTCTGTCCCTCCCCTGCTCATGCGCTCTCTCTCTCTCTCTCTCTCTCTCTCTCTCTCTCTCTCTCAAAAATAAATAAATGTTAAAAAAAATTTTTTAAAGAAAGAAAACAGCCCTATCTATAACTGTATCACTTGATACAATTAGGCAAGAAAAGAAGAAAATAGCTATGAATAAACTAAACGATGGGGGTGAAAGACCTGTACACTGAAAACTATAAGACATTTATGAAAAAAAAACCTGAAGACACAAATAGATCGAAAGATGTATTCCACGTTCATAAATTGGAAGAATTAATAATGTTAAGATATCCATACCATACAAAGCAGACTACAGATTGAATGCAATCCTTATCAACAATCCCAACAGCATTTCTCACAGAACCAGAACAAATAATTCTAAAATATGCATGGAACCACTCAAAGACCCTGAATACCCAAAGCAATGTCAAGAAAGAAACGTAAAGGTGGAGGCACCACACTCCCTGACTTCAAACTACATTACAAAGCTGCAATAATCAAAACAGCATGGTGCTGGGATAAGGACACACTGGTGACTGAAACAGAGTAGAGCCCAGAAATGAACCGCATGCGGTTAATTAATTTATGACAAAGGGGCCAGGAATATACCATAAGGACAAGACAGTATCTTTAATAAATGTTGTTGAGAAAACTAAACAGCTACAAGAAAAAGAGTGAAACTGGAGAACTGTCTCATGACAAACACAAAACTTAAATGGAGAAGACCTGAATGTAAGACCTGAATGCACAAAACCCCTAGAAGAAAACACAGGCAGTAAGCTCCCTGACATCCATCTTCCCTTTTGAGTTTTTGGATCTGACTCTAAAAGCAAAGGCAACGAAAGCAAAAATAAACTACTGAGACTTCACCAAACTAAAGAGCTTCTGTGCAGCAAAGGGAATAGTTAACAAAACAAAAAGATGACCTACTGAATGGGAGACAGTATCTGCAAATTATACATCTGATAAAGGGTTAATATCCAAAATATATGAAGAACTGAACTGAATATAAAAAAAATCCAATTAAAAAAGGGGCAGAGACTCTGAATAGACATTTTCCAAAGAAAATGAAAAGATGACACATGAAAAGACATTCAACATCACTCTTGATCAGGGAAATGCGTATCAAAACCACTGTGAGATCTCACTGTTACAAGTGGCATTACCAAACAGACAAATAAGTGTTGGCGAGGATGTGGAGAAGGGGACGCTCATGGACTGCTGGTGGGAATGCAAACTGGTGCAGCCACTCTGAAGAACAGTATGGAGGTTCCTCAAAGAGTTAAAAACAGAACTGCTATATTCAGCTACTCCATTTCTGGGCATGTCTCAAAAAATATATAAATTCAAAAAGACACATCTTAATTGTAGTATTGTTTATACAGCCAAGGTATGGAGACAACCGAGTGTCCACTGACAGATGAGTGGATTATGAAGGTCTGGATACACATACGATGAAATGTTACCCAACCATAAAAGGAAGGGATTCTTGCCATTTGCCACAACACGGATGAACTCTGAAGGTGTTATGCTACATGAAATGAGTCAGACAGGGAAAGACAAACACCGTATGGTTCAACTTACATGTGGAATCTAAAAAATTCACAAAAGACAACACAACAAAACTCATAGAGTCTGAGAACAGAGTGATGGTTATGAGAGGGGAGAGGGGTTGGGCAAAATGAGTGAAGGGGTCAATTATGCTGTGATGGATGATAACTAGACTTATTGTAGTGATCATGTTGTAGTGTATACAAATGTCTAATTACTATATTGTGTACGTGAAACCAGTATCGTGTTAATGTTATATACCAATTTTACCTCAATAAAAGTAAAGGTGATATATCCAAAAAATAGTTCAAAGACAGAAACTGCCATAAATGATGTATGTTCTAGCTATTTTCTACCCAGCTAGCTACCCCTGGCCCTCCTGTATAGAAATTCTATAACTGTCACTGAAAACAGTCTGGAATGGACAGCCAAAAGGTTTTATGTGTTATGAGACCTTGGCTTATAAGCCTTTGGTTTATGGATCTTATAGATCTTTGGTTTATAAAGACAGAAACATAAACTTTATACTGCCAACAACTGGCATATATATATAGTTTATGCCCAGACTAGGCAAAGGGAGGGAATGCAGAAAAGTCAGCAGAACAGAATAGACCACTTTTGTCTCTAAAAACCTCCTGAATGATGAGCTCCTGGGCCCATGTCAGAAGCAAATGGAATCTGAGAAGACCAAGAGATGTATGGTGATTCAGAACAGAGGCGCCTCACCTCCCAACTGGGCATGGGTTACTGATGCCGTCCAGACGTGCCCTGGGGCTGGGTATGTGCAGGACTTTATGACTAGGCCTGTCTGAGCAGAACAGAGTGGGCCCGAGACAGCCTGTGAAATTCCTGATGTCCTGCACAGAACCGCAGAAGAGCCAAATTTGACCACACCACCTTGAAGGTCATGAGGACTTTTTGAGAGGGTGAAATCAATGGGTCAAAGAGATTCATGGTCCTAATGAGGGAAGCCTGCAACAAAATGCATGGGGAAGATATGACCGGAGTAATATGGAGACACGGGTATTCCAGCGGAAGCTACGGCAGGTAGGTATTGCCGCGTTAACAACCAGTTCAGTGGCTAAAGCTAAGTTCATTATTCCTCACAGATCTGAGGGCTGTCTGTGGGTCCTGTGGGCCTTGGCTGCTTCATCTCTTTGTGGACAGTACGTTCATGAGTCTGCAGTCAGCTGAAGCTCCAGCTGGAGAGCCAAGAGGCGAGTCTAGGAGCACCCAGGCTGGGTCTGCTCTCATT
This sequence comes from Lynx rufus, assembly GCF_022079265.1. NCBI lineage: Eukaryota > Metazoa > Chordata > Mammalia > Carnivora > Felidae > Lynx > Lynx rufus. The sequence goes on along the minus strand of NW_025814840.1, from coordinate 1,785,249 downwards.
CACGTGTGCTTCGTGTCTCTCAGGCAGGCACGCTCTTATTCTGGTGGCGAGGTCCAAGGAAGAAGGAGAGATGTGCAAGCCTGTTCCCAAGTCTCTCTGAAGTCTGCTGCCACCGTACTGGTAAAGCATCTCTCTTGAGAGGGGGCTGCATAGACAGAGCACAAGCAGGGGAGGGCAGAGAGAGAGGGAGACACAGAGTCCGAAGCAGGCTCCAGGCTCCGAGCCGGCAGCACAGAGCCCGACGCGGGGCTCGAACCCACAAACCGTGAGATCACAGCCTGAGCCAAAGTGGGACCCTCAACTGACTGAGTCACCCAGGCGCCCCAGGAGCGTGTGAGTCTTAATTTTCTCTGTGGTTATGTTTCCGGCACGGCCACCACCAGGGAAAGTATCTCCCTCTCCTCTGAAGAGGTCTACTTTAAATCTGTGCACATCTACCGAGGAGGTGACATACAGGCCTGTATCTCCACGGAATGCTGCAACGTATACTGTGCCCACAGAGTGTTACCAAGATTTTGCAGGTTAATCTTTTAATACGAAAATGCTGATTTAGTTTTGCTCGAAATGCTGGCACATCGGGCAGCACGGGGATGGCATTTCCGAACGGCAGGATTTTCTGGTGGCCGTAACCCACCATTCTCAGCAGCCTCAGACGCTCCTCACCTCCGCGATCACACTCTTGGTTTTCTGCGTTAGAGAAATATACGTGTTATGCTTCTAGCAGGAGTGGACAATTTGGGTGTTGAAACATGGGAGAGGGAGTATTTGTCTGTGAAAACTAACCCACACGTGTTTAAGGTGAACCCTGCTTTGCGCCTCTCGTGTCTGTTCCTCCGTAGATTTCCCACTTTGTAAGCTGTGCCGCTTCACTACTCATCATGCGTTGTCTCCTTTGGTAGATACTCCACGCACATGCTTTACTTCATTTTCCAGACTATAAATTAACTGATGATAAGCAATCACATCTTGATGCAGAGTCGACACTTAATACTTGAATGCTTTACTGAATTTATTTTCATAAACCATTCATTTTACCATGTTCACATAGATGTGTATACACATCTACACACACACGAGGAGGAAGAGAAGCATTTGGGGACAACAGCTTTTAGGCTATCATGACTTCTTAGTGATGTTGAAGCATAGGTCACACTTTTCACAGGGATCGGGGACCTCCTGTGTTACCAGCGGTCGCTGACTTCTGATTATAAATATTGGAATTTTCATTTTTCTCATTGCCAACCCTCCATTTCCATCTGGTCAGGCATAATCTGGTTTGTGTAAGTTTCAGGTTAGGTGATGTTCTGTAATCATGTCATCCGATGAAGCCTTCTTTCTAGGTCCTCAGGTCTATCGGCGAGTTTCTCTCATTCTTCGGGAGTATAACCCAAACCCTTCCTTGTCAACACATGGACCCATAAGATGTTCTGGAGAAGAAAATGAGTCAAGGTTAGGTAAGTTTGTGAAATGCAGTATATTTTCATCTTAAAAGTCTTTTAGCAAGTATTAGTGTGCTCACGACTCTCCGGAGTGTCGAATAAAGAAATTTCCGCATTTTCAGATGTGTTTGATTATAAAGCACTTTTCCCCCATCCATCCACATGGGACTGAATATTCTTGGGTTGCCACTAGTAAGATCTTATCAAGTTAAAAACCTGCCTTTTTAAAAATTATTTTTAATGTTTAGTTTTTAGAGAGAGAGACACAGAATGCAAGTGGGGGAGGGGCAGAGAGCGAGGGAGACACAGAATCCGAAGCAGGCTCCAGGCTCTGAGCTGTCAGCACACAGCTAAACATGGGGCTTGAACACACAGACTGTGAGATCGTGACCTGAGCCGAAATTGGACACTTAACCAACTGAGCCACCCACCCAAGTGCCCCAAAACTTGATGGTTTTTAATATCCTGATGAGGCCAAGGAAAAACATTAAGAAACTCTTTCTCCCAAGCCCTATTTTATTTATAGCTCCAATTTTTAAAGAAATATGTAAAATTTATTTTACCATTTACTTCCTTGGAATATCAAATTCAAATTTAAAGGTTAACCATAATGATGAATTCATGCAGTTTCCTTAATATATTTTCTTCTTTGTTCCTATAAGTTCACGTAGCCTGCTTTTATTTTAAATCGCTCTTTTAAAAATCAGTTTTAACTTGATAACGTGTATTTTGTTAAACATGCGCTCACCTCTGCTTCTGCCAAATGATGGCGGACGGCAGCAAAAGAATGAAGAGCCGTTTCCACTCCTGTGTGCACAGGTCCATCCACACCACAGCTCTGTTGTCTCTCACCGTAGGGAGACCACCACTGGGTTTCTCTTCCTGGTGATGCAGCCAGGAAACTGGCCCCAGGAAGGAAGCTGGACAATTACTGTCCTCTTGGTAATCAGGGCCCACTGCCTCCTGTCCACCACCCGAAAACTACTGTTTCATATATTTTCATCCTGTTTTCCAGTGGTTTACTGTGGAAAGATAAGTCCAGTCCTTTCTTCACATTGGCCTGCCTGAAAGATTTATGAAAATCAAATTTTCCCGCAACGCTGGGTGACACTCCACTTGGTCTATATGCATTATGTTTTCTTATATTGCTGGATTTATAATCAAATTCCTGAAAACCCGTGGAAAGACAACAAGTTTGAAAAAAGACCTGTACAGAGAAACAAAGATAAGAGTAACAGTGGATTTCTCACCAGAAAATGGCACAGGCCAGAGGATTTTTGCTTCGTGTGCTCATGTGAGATATTGATTTATAGTTCAATTTGTTTCTCTCCTACGGTCTTTGACTAGTTCTGGATGAGGATTACGCTGGACGTGCTGGGGGGTCATCAAGAAAGCGTGGAGGGGGTTGACCTATCAGCAGGAAGACGTGGCCGCGGTTGACCTGTCATCGGGAAGACGTGGCCATCGTTGATCTGTCATCGGGAAGGCATGGCCATGGTGGACTCTCAGCAGGAAGGTGTGGCCGTGGTTGACCTGTGAGCTGGACCCAGTGACTGTAGGTTCCCCACCCACCCCCATCCTTGGACTGTGCCCTCTGCTCACCTTCCCTGTTCCCAGAAGCTGCCCCAAGGATACAGCCTTGAAATAGAAACATGGTGTTGAAGCTACCTGGAGTACACGTGAATGAACCCAGTTAAGGCCTCTGTATAAACTTCCAAGGTTTGGTGAGCTGGTACGGTTACCTGCTGATCATGCAGCCACCCAACAAAGCCCCAAGAGTAAGTTCCCTCGCTTATTAAACCTTCCGCCTCCTACCTCTTTGTTTGCCTTTTCTTTGGTCTCTCCCTGCCCTCCTATATGGGAAAGTACGGGAACTAGTTTCAGATTAGATCTGGGAAACTCCCAAGGCAGTTGTAAAGCAACACATAAAATCATCTGGGAAGCGTTCCCCTCTTCTGTATTATTCAAGAGAGTTCATGTTTAATTGGTATTAATTCCTTGTAAAATGTTTGATAGAATTCACCAGTGAAGACCTCTGGGCTTCAGAAACTTCTCAATGAAGTTTTCATCGATGGAGGGATTTTTAATTCAAAATAAACTAATTTAGATTACACCGAAGGTGGCAGCAGAGGTGGAGGACCCATGAACACTAGAAGATAACAATCTTATCATCCTAAATAGCACAGAAATCTGGCCAGAGAAGGCAGAACAAACCCCTGAACTAAAGGCAGAGAAGAGGCCACATCACAGAAGGCAGGAAATGAGGAGAGGTGGGGTAGGGGAGAAACAGGTACTGGGTATTGCAGAGGGGAGGGAGCTGTAGTCATGGCAAAAGGAGAGAGAGAAAGAAAGAGAGAAGGAGGGAGAGAGAGAGAGGGAGAAAAGGAGGGAGGGAAGAAGGGAGAGAGAAGGAGGTAGAGAGAGGAGGGGAAAAGAGAGAGGCGGGAGAGAGAGAGGAGGGGGAGAGACAGAGAGAAGGAGGGGGGGAGAGAGAGAGAGAGAGGAGGGGTGGGGGTGGGTGCCCAGGAATGCACAAGAAGAACAGGTCCCCTGGGTCAGTGCTGGAAGATGAGAGGGGCGGAATTTGAGGAGTCCTCACAAGCAGCAGGGCTTGAAGCCTAGAGATGGTGTGGCGTGCTTGGTTCTGGGGGCGCCCAGAGGACACGGGGCTGCTTCTGGAGAAAAGGCAGGGCAAACAGCGCATGGACAGAGGACAGACAGTGAGGAGACAGTGAGGACGAGCACTTGGTACACACAACAGGCAGGTGAGGTGCTCACGTCAGAGTGTCCAGGGGCGGGGGCAGCGTTCACCGGGTGACCCCCTGTTCCATCTCCCTCCCGCGTCCTCAGCAGAAACACGAGCTTCCTTCTGCCAGCGCTAGGACCCCTTCACCCCAAGCCTCCCCACACACACTCAGGCGGGCCTCCCCGCCCCACCCCCCAGTCACACTGGCCCAAACCCCTGCTCGCTCCGCCTCTCCCTACACGGGAGTTTTGGAGAGTGGTGGTGGTGACAGCTTTCACTGCACTAGCAGAGCACACCCCATTCAGGCCGGGACCCCACGCTGCCCCCGACAGGCCACCGGGGCCTCTGCAGACATAGCCCGAAGGACAGAGCAGCGGATACAACAGTAGGGCACACCCAGCATGCACTAGAGACACTCCCGGGAGCACCGGGCCCTGGGAAGCAAGAGGCACGACAGGACCTCATCCTCATAAGCCACCACGGTCGAGAGCAGTGGACACAGCTGACTCTCCCAACACACAGAGACAGGCACAGAGACTTAAGCCAAATGAGGAGACATAGAAATTGATCCCAAATGAAAGAACAGGACAGAGATCTAAGTAAAACAATGTAAGTAACATGCCCGATGGACAGCTCGAAGAATTGACATAAGGGCACTCGCTGGACTTGAAAAATGAGTGGAAGACGTGACTGAGACCCTTGATGCAGAGATAAGGAATCAGACCAGGACCAGACGGCCTCCCAGCAAACTCTACCAAACATTTAGAGACGACTTAATACCTCTTCTTCTCAAACTACTCCAAAAAATAGAAAAAGAAGGAAAACTTCCAAATTCATTCTATGAGGCCAGCATCACCCTGATAAAGGCCCTCCTAAAAAAGAGAACTATAGACCAATACTCCTGTTGAATATAGATGTAAAAATCCTCAACAAAATACTACCAAACCGAATCAAGAAATACATTAAAAAAAAAAAAAACATTCACCATGATCAAGTGCTATTTATTCCTGGGCTACAAGAGTGGTTCAAGATTCACAAATTGATCAACATGATACATCATATCAATAAGAGAAAGGATAAAAACCATATGATCATGTAAATAGACACAGAAAAAGCATCTGACAAAGTACAACATCCATTCATGACAAAAACCCTCAACAAAGTAGGTGTAAAGGGAATATATCTCAACATAATAAAAGCCATATATGAAAAACTCACAGCTAACATCATCCTTAATGGGGATAAACTGAGAGCTTTTTCCTAAGATCAGGAACAAGAGAGGGATGTCCACTCTCCCCACTTTTATTCAACACAGTACCGCAAGCCCTAGCCGCAGCAATCAAAACAAAAAGAAATAAAAGGCATCTGAATCGGTAAGGAAGAAGTAAAACTTTCACTATTTGCAGATGACATAATATTCTATGTATAAAAAACCTGCAAGACTCCACCAAAAAACTGCCAGAACTGATATATGAATCCATTAAGGTCACAGGATACAAAATCAATGTACAGAAATCTGTTGAATTTCTATACACCAATAATGAAGCAGTAGAAAGAGAAATTAAGAAAACAATCCCATTTAAAATTGGACCAAAAATCATAAGATACCTAGGAATAAACCCAACCAAAGATGTGAAAGATCTGTACACTGAAAACTATAACACACTAATGAAAGAAATTGAAGATGACACGAAAAATGAAAAGATATTTCACACTCATGGGTTAGAAAATAAATACTGTCAAAATGTCTATACTACCCAAAGCAATCTACACATTTAATGTAACCCCTATCAAACGCCAACAGCATTTTCCACAGAGCTAGAACAAATAATCCTAAAATCTGTATGGAATGACAAAAGACTGAGAATAGCAAAAGCAATCCTGAAAAAGAAAAACAAAACCGGAAGCATCATGTTTTTTTACAAAGCTGTAATCATCAAGACAGGATGGTACTGGCACAAAAAGACACAGAGATCAATGGAACAGAATAGAGAACCCAGAAATGGACCTACAACTATTTGGTCAACTAATCTTCGACAAAGCAGGAAAGAATATCCAATGGAAAAAAGACAGCCTCTTCAGCAAATGGTGCTGGGAAAATAGGGCAGCAACATATAGAAAAATGAGACTGGACCACCTTTCTTACACTATACACAAAAATAATTCAAAATGGATAAAATACATAAATGTGATACAGGAAACCATCAAAATACTACAGAACACAGGCAGCAACCTCTTTGACCTTGGCTGCAGCAACTTCCTACTTCACACATCTCTGGAGGCAAGAGAAACAAAAGCAAACGTGAACTATTGGGACCTCATCAGGATAAAAAGCTTCTGCACTGCAAAGGAAACAATCAACAAAACTAAAAGGCAACTGATGGAATGGGAGAACATATTCACAAATGACATATATGATAAAGGTCTAGTATCCAAAATCTATAAAGAACTTATCAAACTCAACTCCCAAAACCCATATAATCCAGTTAAAAAATGGGAAAAAGACACAAACAGGCATTTTTCCAGAGAAGACATCCACATGGCTAATAGACACATGAAAAGATGCTCAACATCATTCATCATCAGGGAAATACAAATCAAAACCATAATGAGATACCACCCTACAACTGTCAAAATGACTAAAATTAAAAACTCAGGCAACAGTGGATGTTGGCAAAGATGAGGAGAAAGGGGAACCCTTCTGCACTGTTTTTGGGAATGCAAATTGGTGCAGCCACTCTGGAAAACAGTATGGAGGTTCCTCAAAAAACTAAAAATATAACTACCCTATGACCCAGCAATTTCACTACTAGGTATTTACCCAAAGAATACAAAAATAGATTCAAAGGGGCACATGCACCCCAATGTTTATAGCAGCACAATCAATAATAGACATTTTATGTAAAGAGTCAAAATGTCCAGCTACTGATCAATGGATAAAGAAAATGTTGTATACACACACACACACACACACACACACACACACACACACACAGGAATATTACTCAGCAATGAAAAAGAATGAAATCTTATTTGCAACAACATGGATGGAACCAGAGTGGATGATGCTAAGTGAAATAAGACAGTCAGAGAAAGACAAATACCATATGATTTCACTCATATGTGGAATTTAATAAACAACACAGATGAACACAGAGGAAGGAAAAAAAGAGAGGAAAGCACACCAGAAGAGACTCGTAACTACAGAAAATAAACTGAGGGTTGATGGATGGATGTGGTGGAGGGAGTGGACAAAATGGGTGATGAGCATTAAGGAGGGTACTTGTTGGGATGAGCACTGGGTGTTCTATGTAAGTAATGAATCACTAAGTTCTACTCCTGAAGCCAATATTACCCTCCATGTTAACTAACTAGAATTTAAATCACAACCTGAAATAAACAAAAGAAATCTTCTGCACAGCAAAAGAAATAATCAACAAAACTAAAAGGCAAGTTACAAATGGGAGAAGATATTTACAAATTACATTACTGGATAAAGGGCTAGTATCCAATATATATATAAAGAACTTCTATTACACAACACCCCCAGAACAAATAATCCAACTAAAACTGGGCAGAAGACTTAAACACATTTCTCCAAAGAAGACATATAGATGGCCAACAGACACATGAAAAGATGTTAATCATCACTTATCATCAGGGAAATGCAAATCAAAAAAAAACAATGAAATATCACTTCACACATGTCATAATGGCTAGATCAAAAACACAAAAAAAACAGCAGGTGTTGGTGAGGATGTGGAGAAAGGGGAACCCTCTTTCGCTGTTGGTGGGAATGCAAACTGGTGCAGCCACTGAGAAAAACAGTATGCAGTTTCCTTAAAAAGTTGAAAATAGAACTATTCTATAATCCTGCAAGCACACTATTAGGTATTTACCCAAAGAATACAGAAACACTAATTCCAAAGGATACATGCACCGCTATGTTTAAAACATCATTATCTACAATAGCCAAATTATTGAAACAGCCCAAGTGTCCTTTGACTGATGAATGGATAAAGAAGTGTGTGTGTGTGTGTGTGTGTGTGTATACATATATATATATATATATATATATATGTGTGTGTGTATAAGTGTGTATATATATATATATATATACACATACACACACAATGGAATATTACTCAGCCATAAAAAAGAATAAAAGAATGAAATCTTGCCATTTTCCACAACACAGATGGAGCTAGAGAGTATTATGCTAAGCAAAATAAGTCAGAGAAAGGCAAATACCATATGATTTCACTCATATGTGGAATTTAAGAAACAAAACAAACAAGCAAAGTGGGGGTGGGGAAGTGGGGGAAGGAAGGAGACAGAGAAAGACAAGCCAAGAAACAGACTCTTTAAAAACTTTTAAAAAGTAAGTAAGTCATTTTTATTAAATGATAAAAAAGTGAATTTATTTATTGAATAAAAAATCTACTTAGATCATTTTCTTTGCCACTTTTGTTTACAAGTGTCTTCCATTCCATTAACTTATGGGATTTATTGGCATAAATTTTTTCACACTTCTTCCATTCATTCTTTTCATGTCTCCTGGATCTTGAGTGTGAGCCCTTATTTCACACATGATGTCGTGACTGGGCCTTTTCTCTTTTTTCCCTGAATATCCTGGAAAGAGTTTATCAATTTTACTCACCTTCTGGATGAATTGTCATTAGATTTACTTGATGTCTTTCACTGTAAATCTGTTTTATTTTATTGTTTTGTTTCTGTACTTGTCTTTATTATTTATTTTGGGATTTTTCAGATATCTTTCTCTTATTGGTTCCTCATTTACATGCATGCTATGTACAAGTACAATTCTTTTAGGTTAATGGAGACATAATTTGGTCCATTACAATTCCTATCTTTATGCATTTGTTGGCAGCTAGAATAAACGTGAATTCTACTTTTGTCTGGAGCTGGGTCTGCAAATCTAAATTGTACCCAGTTCTTGCCTGTGTGCTCAACTTTCATACGCTGACTTACCTTCTGTCTACTTGTCAGTCATAGAGAGAGGAGCACGGAAATAAATATAGTTGTGGTATTGTCTATTTCTCTTTCCAGTGCCCTCTGTGTAATGAAATTTCTGTAATTTAAAGCATTTATGATTTTTATGTATTTTCTGTGACTTGATCCTTCTATTATTCTGAAATGCCTCTACATTATTCCCAGAAACCCTGCTTTGGAGTCTCTGTCTGACAGTAACGTGGCCACGACAGCTTTGTGATGCTTACTGCTTGGTTATAGTTTGCTTATTCATCCTTGTCCTCCTAATCTCTCAGTGTTCTCCTGTTTGATGGGGATTTTTTTTTTCTGTGGCTATGGAACAAACTTGTGTCTTGATCTTCCATTCCACCTAAATCCTCTGCCTTATTGGAAGGCATAAATCCATTAGAGGTAATGAAATTAATGACACGGTTGGCTTATGTTTGTCGCCTAAGCCTTGTATTTACTTTGATCCTTTGCCTTCTCTTCACCTGCCTTCATTTGGAATAACTGGGTTTTTTTTTTATTATTATTTCATTTTATGTCCTCTACTGGCTTATCAGCTATTGTTGTGCATTTTACCATCTGCGTAAACACCATAAAGCCTTTCAATAAATATGTTTACTTTAAACAATTATAGTCCTAAGAAAATAAAAGCACACTTTGTACTTGAGTTTTCATCTTCTGTGGCCCTCTTTGCTCCTTTTCTTAGATCCAGTGTCTTTCTGTTAAACAATGCTATTTTTATTTCTTGCAGTTCATGGCTGTTGGTGAAAAATCTGCTCAGTTTTTGTTTCAAGAAGTTTTTATTTCATGTTCATCTTATGAATAATTTGTGCTCATAAAAACCCAGCCCCCTTATCACAATCTGGGAAAACGTGTAATAGCCCTCTCCCACATATCCCTTGGGATTGTGAGAATATAGAGACTTTTGTTGTGTTTATATGACATTCTCTCCTTCTCCCCTATTCTACTCCCTTCACTCCTGCCATGTTTTATTCCAAAGTTACTGTTCCAGAACTTTCTGTACTCAAATTTCTCACTCAGTTTCTTTTGCCAAAGGAATTCAATTTAAGAAAAATTTTAAAAAATTGCTAATGGATGTGGATTTTGATATTCAAACACAGAGTCTCAAAGATTAATTCATACAATAACAGTCACACACACACATATTTTAAATTCTCATGAATGCTTGGTTTGAATCAAGCTTAATCCAAATCATCATCAAGGTAAAGGGATATCAAACTTCTGTTGGAGTTTCAATTACCTATGTCTGCTAAAGCTTACTGTTATGATCAGCCACTCAAACCTTCCCCACCTACCCATCTTTCAAAGTACCCAGTATCTTTTGTTAAAATGTTTATTTATTTTTGAGACAGAGACAGACAGAGCATGAATGGGGGAGGGTCAGAGAGAGGGAGACACAGAATCTGAAACAGGCTCCAGGCTCTGAGCTGTCAGCACAGAGCCCGACGCGGGGCTCGAACTCACGGACCGCAAGATCATGACCTGAGCCAAAGTCGGACGCTTAACCGACTGAGCCACCCAGGTGCCCCACAAAGTACCCAGTATCTTAATGCAGTCTTAGACCGCAGATCTCAGATTCTGCTAGAATTCCAAGTTAGGATGAGAGTGAATTCCGTGGCTCTGTGATCCTTCTGACAGAAGAGTGTGTGCTCATCCTTAGGAAGTCCTGGGAGAATTTTCAGTTGTTACCTGGTCATGTTGAAGTACTAAGGTGACCACAAAGCTCCTTCATTTAATGGTCTCTGATAAATTTTACGAAACAGTTTAACTTGTATGGCCTTTTTTTTTTCATTAATTTGTATCCAATAATCTTTACAGGAATGTTTCACTTTCACAGATGCACATAACTTTCATGGGTGCATATATACTAATTAAGTAGGTATATAGTTAAGCTTAATATAATGAATATAATCATAATGGTAATTAGTCTATGAATAAGTTGTCATATTAATTGTGCTCACCAATGTCATTACCTTTCGTTCATTTCCGTTCTGGATATAATAATTATTTTATAATTTTATTAATCCTGTTAAATCATAATTGTGCTATTAATTACAAATTTATGATTAACATTGTATTGCTCAAAATCGTTCTCAAAGGAAGGAAGAAACTGGCGTTGGAAGATCAAGAAGGGCATTTCTTCATTAATTAGGAGGTAGAGGTAAACAAAGAATTGATCACTTTAAAATATATATGAGTGTTATACTTTCTAATAAGTTTATGAGCTTCACAAACGCTCCCCTAACATTCAGTCACATGCAGGTTATTAAATGGGCCATTGCACAGCTAAGCAATGGGAATAAAATATGCTACTTTGCTACACTGATGTGAGGTTTCACTAAGGTAACACTGACCCACAGTTAATAGAGCAGGGATAATACAATTGTCCACGTGGATTTCTAGGAAATAACCCTAAAATGGTAGTATTTTAGGAGAAGCATCCATTAAGAAATGTATCTGTGTTTGCACGGTCCGGCGGGACCCATGAACGGAGCCCTGCTGGCCAGCAGAGCCAGGCAACCCTGGGCATCCTTCTGGGTGGCAGCCAACGAAATCCGGGACACCAGACACGTGCAGAAGCTCCATCCCAGGGGACGCTGGTGGCCGGGAGTGGGCCAGCAGGGCAGGGAGAAGGCACTGGCTGTCTCCCTGGCCTCCAGCCCCTGGATTTCTACTCAATCAGAAGACTGACCCTCAGGCAGCCATTTTTAAAGTAGGCACACCCGCCTCTTGGAGGGAAAGACAGAGACGTGGACTTTCCGCTCAGCAAGCCCAGCTCTGAGCCCTGAGGGCACAGCCACCGCAGATCCTGTATTTGCTTGCTGGGGTCTAGTGGGTCTCCATCAAGCAAATCCCGTTAACTTTCAGAGCCCTGTGCTTTAGGGGCTGCTGTTCAGGTGGAAATCTTATAGCTGAGCACTAGGGATGGGGTCCAACCCTCTGCTCCTCAGGAAGAAGTTGGGACACGTGAGCTCCCTTCCAGGAGCTGCCTTTCCCAAGGCCGGCCGACCGTGGGGTTCACGAGAAAGTGTGCTTCGGCCTTTTCTACCTGCTGTGACACGGGTATTGCCTCATTGGCCCATGTGTACGAATCCTTTTCTAGATCTTTCCTAGGGAATTGCTCCGTGTCTAGCTGTAGAGTTGGCGTGTCCGTGGGGGCAGGTGAGTCCAGGGGCCTCCTATTCCGATGTCTGGGATCAGAACCTCACTGGGTGATTCTTTTTTTTAAATGTTTATTTATTTATTTTGAGAGGGAGACTGAGAGCAAGCGCAAGCAAGGGAGGCAGAGAGAGAGGAGAGAGAGAAGCCCAAGCAGGCTCTACTCTCGGGCTTCTCTCTCTCCTCTCTCTCTATCCCTCCCCTGCACATGTGCACACTCTCTCTCTCTTTCCCTCAAAGAAAAAAAAATACTAGTTTAGTATATCCTTGTCATGACTTGTTGCTTTTCCTTGTGTTACCTTTACTGCAAATTAGAAAACTTGTTCTTCTGACCATAAGGAGAAAAGCATTAACCTATATTATGTAAATTTGTAAGATAAGCCTTTAAAAAAAGAAACATTCAGACTATCATTTTCATTGTAGAAAAGCAATTATGAAGTTGATATTCAGATATATATTTGGTACACGGTGTCTGAAAGAAAAACCATATGAGACAGTTCATGTTTTTAAAAGCGTAAGTGATCATTTCGAATACATAACCTCTGACGTTAGGAGTCTTAACCTGATGTCTGAGGACGATTAAGCCATGAATTTGCCACAAACTCATTATATGGAATTCTGTGCATAATGTGTGCATTTTTCCTAAGGAGAGGATACAAAAATAAACCATTCTGAAAAGGGCTGTACATCCCTAAATATTTAAGAGTCTGCTATTCGCAGCATTTCTGATGAATGTAGCTGGGTTCCCTTTAAATATTCGTTTCAAAGAGAGAAATTGTGATGTTTTGCTTGTGTAAGATTTATCCTACGACTTATTTTTCAAACGTCTTGAAAATAAAGCATTCATTTGATTTTAACTAAATTGTATTTTCATGCAGGGAAGTCCCATTATCACAGAACCTGGTTAGAGAGAGCGACGTGGTTCCGGGTCTTAATAAGGCAGCATCTGGCTTCCCGCTTCTTATATGTGTGCATGTGTGTATACATGTGTGTGCCTGTGTATCTATACATGTATGCACACGTGTGCGTGCATACACATGTGTGCATGTACGTGTGCACATGTGATTGTGTCCGTTGTGTGCATGTGTTTATACACATGTATGCCTGTGTGTCTGTACGAGTGAGTGCACTGTGTGGATGCATGTGTGTGCATGTGTATACACAAGTGTGCACATGCGTATGCACATGTGTGACTGCGTATGCATCGTGCACATGCATGTGTGTGCACATATGTGTGCACACGTGTGTTGTGACTGCGTGCGCGTGCATGCGTACGTGTGTGATTGTGTGTGCATGTGTACCCATGTGCATATTTACGTGTGTGTGCGTGTGCACATGTACGTGTGCACACGTGCGTTCGTGTGTGCACACGTGTGTTCGTGTGTGCACATGCATGTTTGTGAGGAAAGGGCATCGCACGAAAATGTGTTGTCTGTATCAAGTAATCAGGAACTACAAGCCATGTGCAAGAAGCAGCTGATTTTCTAGTAATTATACACAACTTCTCCCCACCTTGCCCCTCACTCAGTTGCAGAAATCTGTAGCATAACCTGCATTTCTCAGTGCCGAAAGGTCATCGCAGGAGGCCCTCCCTGGAGCAGCAGAGGTACCACGCGTGTGTCAGGTCACATGATGGCGACAGGGGCGGAGGCCAGCGACACCAGCTGAGCATCAGTAAGGGCGGGATAACCCTATGGGAGATTCCTGCTGAATCTTCCCCAAACCAGTGAGGTGTCGTTGCTGCCGCCATGTCTGAAATAAACACACTCATTGGGAAATTAGACATGTGAATACGTAAGGCACCTCGTGGGAGTTTCAGTGTTCCTCATTCTGCCGGGTCTCCATTTATTTGTCTTCACGTATCTCTTTGATTGGCTACAATACAATCACATCTACGTGAAAACAGCAGAAGAGCAACCACTGAGAGAGAAAAAGAGCGAGAGGAGGGGACGGAGGCGCGACTCCCTTCAAGGGGAGCAGTGTGAGGCACGCGCACAGACACGAAGGGCGCACTCTAGAAAGGCACACACACCTCCAGCGAACACATCCAGGCGGACCCCACGCTTGCAGGTGTTCGCTGCACCTTTACAAACATTCCCGCGTGTCTTATCAGATCCGGTATCCATCCTGATCAGCGAAAGGGGAACATGAATTACTTTGGTGAAGAGTTCATCTGGAAACGAGAGACACGTGCTCCCACAGCGCTGCTCCCCTTGGGCCACACCCTGACCCCCGCAGCACCTCCTTCCTTCACCTGCCTTGTGCGTCTTCACTTCCGCGAAGCCGCATCAATCACAGTTTCCAAAAAACTGCAGTTATCTAGTCTGATAAAAATATGTCCTTTGAAGAAAACCACTTTGAGACTAAATCTTTAAGTGCATTTTTTTAAAAAAATGCATTAACCTTTTCACTAGAAGAACAGACCTTACTAGAAAACATGCTCATTTATATACATCCTATTTCTCTTAGCAGATACTGCTTGAATAAAAAGCTGAACAGCATTTACCAAAATAGGTCAAATTCCTAAGCATGGCTTAGCATTTTGAGTCCTTTTTATTTTTTCACTCGGCATTGTTGATGCTATTTTTTATATCACAGCTTTTGATTCCTCTTCAAAAATCACTCCTGTGCCTGTGTCGAGCATTCAGCAAACAAGAGTGACATGAGGGGACTCACATGTCATTGCAGATGACGGATGAGATGCAGGAGAAAACAATACAGAGGACACCTGCCACGTCAGTACCAATCTCCTAAGTGCTGAAGCAAATAACAGATGGTGCAGGAGTCCCACTTGTCCATTTTTGCTTTTGCTGCCTGCATTTCTGGTGTCACGTCTGAAAAATCATGGCCAAGATGCTCCGCCCTTTCTTCTAGGAGTTTGAGAGTCTAAGTTTTACAGTAAGACTTCATGAGCTGATTTTTGCATATGGCATAAGGTATGGCCGATTTTCACTTTTCTGCGTGAGCATCACCTTTTCCCAGTACTGCTTATTGGGGACACGATCCTTCTCCCACTGTGTGTTCTCTGCACCATTATCAGAGACCGGCTGGCTACACGCGGGTTTATTTCTGGGCTCTCTGTTCAGTTCCCCCGGGTCTGGATGACGGTACTTATGTCAATACCTTACTGTTAGGGGCGCCTGGGTGGCTCAGTCGGTTAAGCGGCCGACTTCGGCTCAGATCATGATCTCGCGGTCCATGAGCTCGAGCTCCGCGTCGGGCTCTGTGCTGACAGCTCAGAGCCTGGAGCCTGTTTCAGATTCTGTGTCTCCCTCTCGCTGACCCTCCCCTGTTCATGCTCTGTCTCTCTCTGTCTCAAAAATAAATAAAACATTTAAAAAATTAAAAAAAATACCTTACTGTTAATTACTGTACTTTTGTAATATGTTCTGAAATCAAGTGTGATACCTCCAGCTTTGTTCATCTCGTTCAAGACTGTTGGCAATTCTGGATCTTTTGTGGTTCCATATGAACTTGAGGACTATTATTTTTTATTTCTATTTAAAAAAAAAAGGGCATTGGGATCTTGATGAGGATGGCACTGGATCTGTAGGTTGTGTTCAGTCTTCTAGTCCATGAACACACAATGTTTTTCTTGCATTTATATCTGCTTAATATCTGCCATCGATGTTGTCATTGTACAAGTCTTACCTCTTGGTGAGGCTCATTCCTATTCTATTCTTTCTGATGTGATTACATATGGGGTCAGTTGTGTTATTTCCTTTTCAGACGGTTTGTTGTTAGTGTACAGAAATACAACTAATTTTTGTCTGTTGATGTTGTGTAGTTGAACTTAAATGACATCATTTGTCAGTTGTAAGACACGTTTGTGAAGTCCTTAGTATTTTCTACATACAGGATTGTGTCATCTGCCACCCGACGATTGTACTTCCTCCTTTCAGATTAAATACCTTTTATTTGTTTTCCTTGCCAATTGCCTGTTGTCCTAGGTTGAACAGAAGTGGTGAGAGTGGGCACTCTTCTCTTGTCCCTGACCTTAGAGGAAAAGCATTTACTTTCTACCACTGAGGATGTCAGCTGCAGGCTTGTCAAACACTATCCTGTTGGTATTGTGAATTAAATTGAGTTTTGAGACGGTCTCCATTCCTGGGAAAAACCCAACGTGGCCTCAGTGTATTATTCTTTTTATGTGCTGCTACATACAAATTGCTAATATTTGAAAAAGACTTTTTCATGAAAGTTTTTTTTTTTATAGTTTACTTTCTTGTAATGTTTTTGTCTCATTTGGGATTCTTCCAACTCTGCTCTAGGCTCCTGCAGCACAAATGTTAGATGATAAATTTCACTTTTTAAATGCATCGTGGATGCTTAAATACTGGCTCTCATATCCATGCTGTAGTGCCACTTTGGGGACCAGTATGGCACTGCCGTTTTCTCCATACTCACATGACAAGGGTATTTTCTGCTCAAATAGTATCATCAGGTATTTCTTATAAATTATGTGTTGCCAAGACGTGGCGTTCTGTTGCTCATTTTGTTGTCTATAAATCATTTCATAACTTACACATTTCCATCCTGTAATTTACATGTAAAAATATTTTGGAGAGAGAATTTTAGACTTGTTTATTTTTTTCCTTGTGTTTCCATTGTTTTGTTTATGGAAAATTTAAGATAAGATGTGGCTGTTAATTAAATTTAAGTATATTGTTTCATTAATTAACAAAGAATAAGAAAGCCTTTGAGAATAATCGCTTTATGAAATGACTTCAAATTCAACATTGTCATTCTTTTTAAGAACTAATGGAGGGGACCTGGGAGGCTCAGTTGGTTGAGCATCCAACTTCGGCTCAGGTTGTGATCTCCTGGTTCATGAGTTCAAGCCCCCATCGGACTTGCTGCCGTCAGTGAAAAGCCTGCTTTTGGATCCTCTGTCCCCCTCTCTCCGCCCCTCCCCACTTGCACTTCCTCTCTCAAAAATAAATAAGGCTTTTAAAAAAATTAATGGGATTTCTCTCCATCTGATGTGGTTAATCACTAGGTTTTCTTATGTGAAAGTCTGGTTTTATTTTTCAACGACTCACTTTTAGGGGAATGTAGACTATCAAGAGATTGTTTTTAAAAAATAGGTCAGGGGTGCCTGGGTGGCTCAGTCAGTTGAGTGTCTGACTCTTGGTTTCGGCTCAGGTTTTGATCTCAGAGTTTCACGAGTACAAGCCCCGGGTGAGGCTCTGCACTGGCAGAGCGGAGCCTACTTGGGGTTCCCTCTCTTGCTCTCTCTCACCTCTCTCGCGCGCACCCTCCCTCCCTCCCCCGCTTGTGCTGTCTCTCTCTTTCAAAATA
The DNA here is from genome assembly GCF_022079265.1 of Lynx rufus. Taxonomy (NCBI): domain Eukaryota; kingdom Metazoa; phylum Chordata; class Mammalia; order Carnivora; family Felidae; genus Lynx; species Lynx rufus. Next base: position 1,767,585 of record NW_025814840.1, on the reverse strand, counting down.
CATAAAGAAGCTTAAAAAAACAGGTCAACAAACTTACTTTTCGAAGACAAGATCAATAACTTTCTCTAACAAGCATTAGGGGACGAACGTCTCATTCCATTTCTTGCATGGTCTGTGTCGGATACTGTGTTCAGCACTGCAGAGTAAAGTTTGGCTGGGTTCCCGGTAGGGATGTGCTCTCTCTGAAAAGAGGCAGAGTCGCCATACGAGACGGACACTGGACCCTCACCTGTTGCGCACCTGCCACCGGGGGAAGAACGTGCCCCGCCTGCTGTTCCCACGTGGGGCTGACACACACGGGAGCCTCAGCTGGGCCGAGCCTAGACGTGCTCCTGCTCCGTCTCTGGTGTCCCCAACAGACCTGCAGCTTTGACCCAGTAAAGAATTCAATTCCAAGCCTGCTTTTTTGATGAATCATGCATTTGATTAGATTCAATTCCATGTGTCCTCATGTTTCTATTTTACTTGCACATTTATTCCTATACTACAGCCTCATGTAAACTATTTCACATTTTGATAATGTTTGATGTCTCTACTATTTCATGAGGTATGAAACATGATTCTTTACAAGGAAAGAAACTTCAGTTTAGAAACTGATCAATTTTCCTCTCAATTCTAACACCTTATTCTCGACTACTAAGGCTTAGTTAAAGGAAAAGAACATACCCAACCCACCAGGTGCCCCTCCATTAATTCTTAAAAAGAATGACAATGTCATTTCATTCAGCAAGTATTTAAAGTCATTTCATAAAATGATGATTCTCAAAGGCTTTCTAATTACTAAATGAAACAATATACATAAATGTAATTAACAGCCATATCTTATTTTAAAATTTCCACAAGCAAACTTTATCTGGGATTTGATGAGGCATTACAAAAAATAAAATCTTCAAAATCTTCAGTAGTCCATTTTACTGTGCCTCAAGCCAAATAGAAGAGCCTAGACGTTTTATGTGTAACTTAAATTCCTCATGTTGTAATAGCTGAAGTAACAGTAACCGACTGAGTAAAGCAAGTGTTCTAGACGCATGCTAAGCAATCTGTACACACGTACGTATCTCTTTAATTTCTTGTAACAAGGGGCGCCTGGGTGGCTCAGTCTGTTAAGCATCTGACTTCAGCTCGGGTCATGATCTCGTGGTTCGTGAGTTTGAGCCCCACGCCGGGCTCTGTGCTGTCAGCGTGCAGCCTGCTTGGGATTCTGCCTCCCTCTCTCTCTGCCCTGCCGAGCTCTCTCTCTCTCTCCCGCTAGCTCTCAAAAAACAAATTTCCCATAACAAGACTGTGCGGGAGGTACTACTATGATCTTCAGAGATACAGGGTGATATTCGGAATTCATGAAGTTGACAGGGGACAGAATGAGCCCTTAAGCCGAAGCAATACACGCTCACGAGAGCTTGTGTTCTGAACAACATGCCTACGGGAATTTTTACGATCACGTGGAAAAAATACAACTTTACGCCACAAAGCGAGGTAATTAAGTTAACCTCATTCCTTAAACGTCTAAACATTACAAAAGTATTTAAAGTAAAAATGGAAATGTCTTTCTTCCCAGGCTAGTCACGATCTACACCAAGATGTAACTATTTGGAATCATGCAAAACTCGGAGTGAAAAGGCCTGTGGCGGCCAGGGTTTCAGGGTGGGAGAAGGAGCAAGTGGTGGGGCACAGGTATTTTGTAGGTGTGGAACCTATTTTGTGTGGCACGGAAATAGGGGAAATACAGCATTATGAATCTGTCAAAACCCACAGAACTGCACAACACAAACAATGCACTTTACCGACGCAACATGTTAGTAGCAGGGACACTGTGTGGGAGGACTCTGTGCTTCCTCTCAAATTTTCTGTAGAACTGAAAAATAGCCTTTTAACTTACAAAAGGCAAAGACCTTCATTCTCTGGCCTCTTTCCACACAGGTCTGGCTAAACAACAGCCGGTGACACGCAGGGGTCAGCGTGGCCTCAGGTGGAGTTCTGCGAAATGGACGCAAGGTGGGGAGTGACGCAGGCAGCGGATGGTCAATGACATTGAGAAGGAAACTGGAAAAAAGCTAGGTTCCTGGAGAATCGGTGGTAAGGCCTATTTTCAGACATTTTCCTTATGTGAAGGAAATGTAAGCCACTTGTTGAAGTCTTTAGGGTAAGGGGCTCGATGCATTTCTCAAATGTGGAAAAGGCAAGTGTATTTCAAGACTGACAGATACTGCTAAACTTTCTTCGGAAAAAAAAAAAAACAAACTGTATCAATACAGAGCTCAACACCATTAACAAATATTTGTTTCTTCACAGATTCCAATATCAAGTATTATGATTTTTTTGTTTCTATAATGAGAAGAAAAGTGTCTTATTTCTCTTTTACAATGTTATTTTAAATTACATATTTCTGATAATTATTCAGAAAGAAAATATTCTTAAGGTTATATTGGCCATTTATATTCTCCTTTTATAAATTTTCTGCTTGGATAACTTTTTCTATTACATTTTTTATCTTCTCCCTACTAATTTAAAAAATACATATATTTATCTGGATACTGAAGTCAATTCTATTTTTTTTTTCATGGCACACTAAAATCATTAGCCCAAATGAGGCACTGTCTCCTTTCATGCTGTTTAATTTGTTTTTACCTGTTTACTTACATCCTCTACCCCTTCACAGTCTCTCACCCTAAAACATTTACTGCAGGCTTAGATGTGCGTATGTAAAAATATCATGGAAAAATGTATAGCAGCTGATTATGTCGTTCTAACTTAAAAATACTATTATGCAATCAACCTCCTTGTTTCTTACTCATTCTATTTTACACTAACTTAGTGAGATCTGATGACGATGCCAAAGGACAATGTCTATACCTGGAATTCTTATTGAATGCCTCTATTAATTTAATCAAACTAGCTAGCTAGCTACCTATTTATTTCAATAAAAATTATTTGCCGACAATAAAATGCTAGGTCTTACGAGCATAACTTGACAGTGCGATACTGTGATAAATACACGTGCACTACACCCAGAACAGAAACAGAAAAACACGGGCCATCACATCACAAAATCTCTCCTGGCCGCTTTCCAGTTAATCCTTTTCACACAGTGGCATCATCCACTGGATGTTCAACCATCACATTGGTTTTGCAGAATCTTGGATTTCGTGTAAATGTGATCACTGAGAGTGTAACATATGGGTGGCTTTATCTCTACGTAACGTTTTTCAGATTCATCTCTGCTGTTTTGTGTATCATGGCTTCATGCACTTCTGCTGGCTGGTATTTCCTGCTGATGGATATTTGGGATGGTCACCGTTTATGAGGATTATAAGACTACCATAAAATTTTTTAACAACATTTTTTATGGGCAGATTTCCTCCTCCTCCTGAGTAAATAACTAGGGGAGATGTACGTGCAACCTTGTTTACCACTCTTATTCAACATAGTACTAGAAATTCTAGCTGGCACAATCAGCCAATATTAAAAAAAAAAAGGCACCAAATTGAAAAGAAAGGAGGAAAACTATCATTATTTGATCATGAGATGATCTTAGATATAGATAACTCTAAAGAGTTAACCAAAACAGTCTTGGAACCAATCAATAAATTCAGTAAAGTTGCAGATTGTAAAATTAACATACAGAAATCAGGTGTGTTCCTATACACTATCAATGATATGCCTGAAAGTAAAAATAAAAAAAAAATAAAAAAAATAAAAAACGAAAAACTATCCCATTCACAATTGCATCAAAACCAATAAAATACTTAGAAATAAATTTTACCAAGGAAGAGAAAGATCTGTACAATGAAAACTACAGAACTGTGATAAAAGAAATTGAAAAAGGTACAAACAAATGGAAAAAAAATCCCATGTTCATGGATTGGAATAATTAATACTGGTAAAATGTCTTTACTACCCAAAGCCATCTATAGAAATCAATCCCTACCAAAATACCAGTGACATTTTCCACAGAAATAGAAAAAAAAAAAAAACCCTCAAGTTTGTATGGAACCACAAAAGACCCTGAATAGCCAAAGCAAACCTGAGAAAGAACAAAGGTGGAGGCATCACACTTCTTGACTTCAAAGGGCACTACAAAGCAACAGGAAAATAAATAAAAATAAACAGACCAATAGAACAGAATAGGAGCCCGGAAATAAACCCAACATATACAGTCAACTAACATTTAACAAAGGAGGCAAGAATACTCAACGGAAAAATGATAGTCTCTTCAATATGGTGTTAGGAAAACTGGATAACCACGTGCAGAAAAATGAAATTACCTCAAAATGGATCAAAGACTTAAGACATGCAGTACAGTTTGAGAAAGAAAACAAGCAATGTTCACCTCTACACTGAACTTCGAGTATACCACCAAAGAACAGAGCAGATACCACAGTGAGCCTAACTATTCCAAACTAAGTTGTTTATTCTAATCTATGAAGAAACCTTCTGTCAAGAACTCCCTTGGAATGATAAAGGTAAGCATAAGTTTCTCGCGCATGTTAACACTGGTTAAATCAATACACATTGATGAAATCTTATAAAATTTTTCAATTACTTCTTGCCACATCTCTCTTGAATGTAATTATTGTAAGTATGACAAAGATACATCACATGAATTAAGAAAAATTCTATCTAAAGTTTTGTCTCAGTATATTTTATTTAGAAATACTGTATGACACAACAGAACCTTATCATGAATATTCTATAAAGTCAATAAATAAATCTTACATTTTAAATGGATTCAGCCTATTAATCTAAAACAGACTAAAAGAGGGGCACCTGGGTGGCTCAGTCGCTTAAGCGTCTGACTTCGGCTCAGGTCATGATCTCACGGTCCGTGAGTTTGAGCCCCGCGTTGGGCTCTCTGCTGACAGCTCAGAGCCTGGAGCCTGTTTCAGATTCTGTGTCTCCCTCTCTCTCTGACCCTCCCCCGTTCATGCTCTGTCTCCCTCTGTCTCAAAAATAAAACAAACAAACAAACAAATAAAACAGACTAAAAGAATCCTATGTCAAAACTACAGGAAAAAAATTCTTAAAATTAAACAAAGTTCCAAAACATTTTGGACAACACTACCTAAGTGAATCTGAGCATCATCAAACACCTTTGTTAGATGCAAAATCATAAACAGAAGTTAAAATATGCTTCTTCCCATTTAGCAATTCTGACACTGACTATGTTATACTTTAACTCCCTTAGAGAAATAACGTCCCCAAATAGGCAGTGTGCACCATTTGAAACAAGCTAGATTACACAGACCTCCATGCACCTGGAGGGCTCAGTCGGTTGAGTGTCACACTCTTGATTTTGGCTCAGGTCATTCCAGGGTCTGAGTTCAAGCCCTCCATCGGGCTCTGTGCTGAATTTGGAGCCTGCTTGGGATTCTCTCTCTCCCTCTCTCTCTTCCCCTCCCTTGCTTGTGCACTCTCTCTCCATTAAAAAAAATAGACGTGACAGTTTCTTTCTTTAATGAACCTGAAGTCTGTTAGGATGCATGTATTTAACAGACTACACTACACATATTCAAAAGTACTGTAGGAAAAATAAAAAAATAAATTTCTGTAGGAAATTAGATAAAGAATCTCCCTTAATTGTGAGCAAGATAGGTTACAGAGAAAATCAGGAATAAGAGTAGTAGTATTTGGGGAATCCTTAGCAGACATATGATGTTGAAATGTATGAAAATGAAGGCGTTAACAAGTTTGATTGAGAGGACAGAGTCAGAAAAGAATATGAGCTACAGGACGAAGATATGTATCTACATGTGTATCTATATACCCTAGATATATATGGTCTCTATACGCATATTTGTTACACTTATAACATTTATTATATTTTAGTACATATAATGATATGTAATAATATGTATTTATGTGTTTATTACATATTTATACATTATACATTTACATATAGATAAACTTATCCAGGCTACATATATATACATATATATGCACACACACATACACACATATACATATACCTATAGATATACAGATATATATAATATGATGCTTTAGGTAATACACTACATATAGATATTCATAATCAAATATTTAATAATACTGTAATTGATGATTTGTAGGTCACATTGCTGTGCTTTTACTTCAAAATGTGCAGTAATATCTTCTTCTATCTATACAGTCTTTCCCAGGATTCCCTTAGGATTTATAGAGTTTAGGCTGCTATGTGAAAGGAGATGGTTGGCAGATCAGCTAATACTCATAAATTATGGTCTAAAACTTTATGACTTGTCTCTAAATCACTCCACTGATTTGTTACATCAGACTTCTAATTTTCATTTTATTAACAGAAGCCCTAAATGTACGTTAAATGAGATTTTGACCTGTGTATAAAATAACTCATCTCATGGTGCACCGAAAGGGAATAAAAACAATAAGGGAGATGTGCCAAAGGCAATCGGGGAAGACGGCTGTTCTGTCTACTTCCCAGAGATGTACCTTGGGAAGGCGAGCGCTCTGTGGAAGCAGGCGGTACCTTCCCTGGAGGGAATGTACTAGACCAGTTCTGAGTGCTGCAAGGAGGCAGGGTTCTGCTCCCTGATTCTCAAAGAGCCCAGGGAGTCGTCCCTTCCTCTGTCTGTCGTGTTCTCCCTACCCTTCTCCAGAATCAATCGTCGTGCCAATCACTGTAAGGTCTTCCTTCCCTACGTATCCCCATCAGGGGCCTCAGGAATCTACTAAAATCTCCTTAATAATATCAGGGATTTGACAGCAACAAGTCAAGGAGTAGCAGTTTTGTCCTCTTAAATTGTTTTCCTTATAACATCACATCCTTAATTCAGACGGCATAAAAGGAACACTGGACTCTGCAAATTTCTTGAGGGGAATTACAGGATAATGGAAGAAAAAACGTCTTAAAACTTTTTCATTATAATAATTTGTAAGAATTTATCATTCTATCATAACAGTTTTTAATATGCACTAACTCTGATTTCCTAAGTGCAAGTTATTGCGTTACTAGAGTCTACTGAGAAGACTTCAATAATGTTTTTAAAAGTCTGGCTGTACTCAACATTTGGAAAAGTTGCACAATTTTTTTTTTGTTTTTTGTTTTTTTTTAGTTTTAAGTACACAAGCATAGAATTACATTTCCATTATTCTTTAGAAGAATGCTACCTACCAGTGCCCCTCAGAATTCTCTTGGGTTAGCTATGATTTTTATTTCCCATTCTCTATTTTATTATACATTACAGATATTTAACTGGCATTATTGGTTGAGACTGTTGCAATGGTAAGGTACAATTACAAGAAAACCACCTTTGCCTATTTCCAACAATGAAGACCTGTACACCTTGAAAAGTCAAATATGAATCATAAGTACTCATCTTGCTCTGTGTGTTGTAAGCGTTACTCTCCAATATTTTCTATACACAGAAGTGAACTTCATAGATGATATACTGATCCATTTTCTATTAATTAGACATTATGGATACTGTTAGACACAGTAAGAAAATACGGCAACATGAGGTATCCCTACGGTGTTTGGAAATGGTTAGTATCTTGGCCGTCATGATGGACACCCTAACCTACACAAATGATGAAACTGTGTAGAACTTAATGCATACAAAAAGAAACTTTACAAAGGACTGATGTTCACTCAATAATTAATATTTGATTTCAAATATATTGACAAATAAAGGTACAAGTGTTTTTAAGGGATTTGTAGCCTAATTCATAAATCCGAATTTCAGAGATGGGGGAGTGATCCAACTGTGAGCCTGCATATCATGCTATTTCTCCAAGCACAGCTTCTAAGCCTCTTTTGCATTTCTCTTAGGTCCCCTTAGTTTCCTTAAACAAAGTACGATAACCGCACTGTAATAAACCAGGAGCTTATAGTTAATCAACTTCATTACTCAACAATTCATTTAAGCCTACATAATATACTGAACACCTAAAAAAAAGATGAACCCAGGGACGCCTGGGTGGCTCAGTCGGTTAAGCGTCCGACTTCAGCTCAGGTCACGATCTCGCGGTCCGTGAGTTTGAGCCCCACGTCGGGCTCTGGGCTGATGGCTCAGAGCCTGGAGCCTGCTTCTGATTCTGTGTCTCCCTCTCTCTCTGCCCCTCCCCCGTTCATGCTCTGTCTCTCTCTGTCTCAAAAATAAATAAACGTTAAAAAAAAATTTAAAGTTGTACATAAATGTAGTCATCACTGCCATATTAGCTTAATTTACTTGAACAGTACACAATATTGGGCTTTTCTACTAAAATTTTAAATGAAGGTTTACTATGAATTCTGTCTCTGTTGAGACTCATTGCTCCTGAATATTCAAAGACAATTACTTGTGTAAGTTTTTTTCAAACCACTTGACTTTGTGTTGATCACTATGAAACTGAGGAATATAAATTATTATCCCTTTAGTAATCAAAGGCTGACTGTAAAATACATATGCATGTATTACACATGCAATAAAATATGACTGCAATTTAAACACCTGGACATAGCCTACTTCTTGGTATGTATGTCATCAATAGAGTTAACATATTAGAGGCCTATTATTAAACCTATTCCTTCATAACTGGCTTTCTACCAACAGGAACACCCTATTAATACAAAATTTCACAGTTATTAAGTACTGGGTTGAGTTATTTTCCTCATGATTGCTCTGAGGTCACACAAGACCTTGTGGTCTTTCTCAAACACTAAAGAAAAGATCATTCATACTCACTATTTTTATGTCTACTATTATTTTCTCTTTGGAATTTGCTATTTGAACTGTGATAATTATTAACTAATCACAAAATATTATGTGATCAGAGAAAATACCGAAGAGTTGGCACATATACTGGTTATTGATCCTAGGACATCCATTTGTATATATGCTAAAAATTATGAATTATTGTGTGTTTACATATGCTGATTTTTTGCCATTCTGGCTTATTTGTGCAACATGGATATGTAGCCATTGATATACAACCAATAGAATCCCTCTCATACCTTAAACTCAATGCAACACACACACACACAATGCAAGGTAGCAGAGATTTAGTTACGGTTTTCTAATTTTATGTGCTCTCTGATTCTAATAAATTGGTATTTTAAGAAGTGAAGATGATGTTTCAATAATATATCATAGTATGCAAGTAGTTTTGCCAAATGATCGAATTCCCCTCAAGTTTTGAAGGCAGCCAAACGCAGAGAATCATGGGGTAAATGCATATTTATGCTACGTCCTCTTATACACACTCAGTACTACCTCTGCACGGAGCTCCCAAATGGATTTAACAACCAGTTCTCAACCCTAATACAATGATGAAATGGGCACATATATGAAATACTTAAACAGGTAAGTAGATGGATGTGAAGGATGGTTGTGAAAAAGGAATCGCGGGCCTGTTGTCAAAAAGCAGACACTGAATCATTGCAGTTGAGTCTTGTAATTTCATTGTCACAACAATTTATAAAGAAGGAGGAACAGGGAGAGAAATGGAAACACAGTATTTACATTTAAACTATGGTCTAACCAACATTACCAAATCCGATCAGCCCTATTCCTACTACCTGCTCATAGAGATTGAAGAAAGTCAGCAGAGATACGGCTAAGGGTCCCCTTCCTTTCCCCGCAAACTCCGTAGGTTGAACCCTGCCACCTCACATTTCCTCTGTAGTTTTCATCCAATTTGAATTCATGTTTATTTGCTGGACATTGAGTCAAATTTATATCAAGGAGAATATGAAAATATTTTGCATTTCATTGAACCAATCAACAAATTTAGAGTAAATTAATGTATTCCCATGGTACATTTCCTAGAGAGGCTCAAATAAGGCTCAAATCTATCACATTATGTGCAATATCTGTGCACCTACAAAGGATAAGTCACATGTTTACGATCCCTAGAGCCCAGGCTTTAGATTTTTCATCCTATAACGTTTCTAGTCAACTTATATTCTTATAGAACAGATGCTTAATTTTCTAGCTCTTTATTTCATACCACAATTCAACAGTGTTATCTCAGAGAAAACTTTTATTTGGCAAAGATTATTATTAGTAAAGCCAAGAATATATTTACTCTATTAGGACCTCATTACTCTGAAAGAAAATTGAGTATTTTTCACTTATTTTAAGGTTTTGCAATACATCTTATTATGGAATACGTGTGAGGATCTTCTCTTATGCCAAGTGTTAACGATAATTAGTTTTTCCCAGCACTTTAAAAATTAATTGCCAGCAACTTCCATTTTTTTCTTTCTTCTAACCCTAGTTGTTTTGCCATCACGAGAACATAACACAATTGACAGGTTGTTATTGTAGTTTCTGATGCATACAAAGATGTATATGTGGCATTTTTTATTGCCAACAATTTATTATTTCAATCAATATATACTCAGCAGCCACTAATGACATAATTACTGTGTTAGGCTAGTTAGGAGATATAATGACTTAAGTCAGGCTGCTAGAATTCCGAGCATTGGTATCAGGAGATGACATTAAGCCAGGTTCTTCACTTAGTACAGAAAAAGACTGCAGCTGTAGGTGAATTTGGAAGAGGTTTTAGGGGGAATCTTTTCCATTTCAGAGGAATAAAAGGACACTGAAATGGCGGATAAGGAAGGTAGTTTCCAAACCTGTGTGATTATATTAGAGATGAAGAGGGAAGGCGCCAGAGCGTTAGGTGGGTGGGGGATGTGTGTGGTGTCAGGAAAGGGAGGGGTAATTTTAGAACGCTGTGAGGGGTACACAGGGCTAAAGAAGGGTGTTAAGTTCACAAGAGCAGGGAAAATGGACCAAAATACAGACCGGTTGCTTAGGTAGCATTTAAAAACCGCCCATTAAATTCTTTTGAGGGGGAAATGCCATAGCCAATGGTGCTCTGTCAAATGAAGTACTTCTCATTCACTGGCAAAATGATATGGACACATATCCTGAGAGGAAAAATGAACCGTGTCTGAAGAATAGATTTCAGATTTGTTTCAGAATTTGTCCTGTGCTGAACTGTAACTCGAGTACAAATATAAAGCCATACGAGAATGCTCTTTGAATCTGAAACTGAGACATGCAAACAGTTAACATAAACAAGCCAGACTCTGTGCTCCCAGCTGTCCACACCGAGATCTCACGTGAATGCACGTACGTTCACATACTGTTCGTCCCTCGGCACACACGTCCTTATTAACTTTCCAAGGTCACGGAATCACAATGCATCTTTTTTTATTTGTACTCATCTTATTATCTATCAGATGTACATAGTCTTTCAATATCTGATATTTTAGAAAAACACGTTAATGCAAAATGTAAAGATAGGTTCTTTGCTCCTCATCCATTTTTCATGTGTCAAGAGAGGATTATTCACACATTAGTCACACCCCAGGCTTGTGCTCTGCAAACATCCAAAATAAGACTCAGAACAAGGCCTGAGGTTAATTACAGATAAAAATATTGGGATCAGAGAGAAAAACTGTCATCATATACTTCCTGTATTTCATCCAGGAAATAGACGCAGGAAATAAGAAATGACGATTCATTACATTATTCTAATTCTATGCTCTTAGTATGTTTGGGGCTAAAAAGAAATGTCCTTGGGAGAACAAACATCAGGGTGTCTCCATTAATTCCAAACATAAGAAACACAATGCAGGTAACAAAAGGGCCCAGGGCTTTTAACCCCCTATGGCTTTTAGACACCAGAAATCCTGGCCCATATGTATTGGGTTAATAACAGGCTCCTGGCACAAAAGTGAAGAGAGGAGACTGTTTTCAAAACTGAAGAGTCGTCCTTGTAGGTTTGTATTGTGTGTTTCTTCGAAGCAGAAACTTTCCTGCCTCACAGAAGTTTATATTTGCCTACAGGGATATTAAAAGGAATATTATCTATATTACTATTTTCTTTCTATAGAGGTGATGAATATGTATTTGAGGACTCCTTGATTCAGTAATGTTGAACATAATTTCCTTTGAAATATAAATCATTCACATACGTATGTATCGCGCATGTGTGTGCATATGCGTATCCCTGGTTTGTGTGTATGTATATATATATACCTACCTCTGATTTACTCAGGATTCATAGCATTTTAGAGAAAACACAGAGTAAACAAATAAAAAGAAATAATACTGTGGCAATATGTCACATTTTTGATACTTACATAGACCCCATTTTATTCCATAAATAATTTATTTGTAATGCACTCTATTAATTCCTTTGTATAAGGCAATATGATATAGTTTCATTTCGGAAACTTTGGATAGCAAAAATAAACAAAAAGAAGACAATTAAAATAACCTATAATCTCAACATTTAGATAAATCCACTACTGAAAATCTGTTCACGTATTTACAGTTTGTGTGTGTGCATGCATAACTGCGTAGGGGGTACACGTGCCTGTGTGTGCATGCCAGGGTGTGCATGTATGCACGTGTGTGTGGGTGTATGCACACATGTATGTGGGTGTGAAGGTGTGTGCACACATGTGTGGGTGGTTATGTGTGTGCATGCATGCATGCGCGGGTTTTGAAGACAACTCCATAAGCACAGTAGAAAGTGAAACCCCAAGACCTTCGGTGTCTTTCTACAGCGGGCAAAACAGGGAGCTGGACAACACAACAGGGGAAGAGTACTGAGATTTGGGGTGTCATCTGCAGAAGCCATGGAGATAAAAGAAAGAGAAGTCCTTGCTCAAATGTGGAGGTGATGTTAAAAATGAAAAGCAGACTTAAATTCAAAGTAACAGCAAGATAATTTGAACAGCATCAGAGGGCAGGGCACACCCACGTGTGAGGTCGCCCGGACAACCTATGCCGTCGGACAACTGCTGACATCTGGACACAGAAGGAGGGCCCCTGAAACCGCACCTGCCCTTAGTGACTTCCCAATTATCTCACTTAGATCTCTAGAGGCAGACACACACCTATATAATACTCTAGGTACATTCACCAATTATGTATTCCCAGCCCACCAGCCTAAGATTATAAACATTACAATTTTTTCTTTATTATGATTTAACCTGACTGCAGAAAATTATCCCTCTGCATTAGCACACCTCCATCCGATAACAAATATTCTCCAATGTACCGGCTCAGGAATATTCCAGAACAAGTCCACTTCAGCCTATTCTGTTGCCTGAGTATTTTCTCCTCTGTTGATAACCTAGTACCCCTCAAATGGCTAGGTTTGAACCTGGATCTCCAGTAAAGACCTACTCGAGCCTGAGAATTCCAGATAGCACGACTCAAAATAATTGTGATTGTTAGTACAATTTATTGAAAGCATAGTACAAGGAGAAAGAAAATACCCAAAGTAATTTTTAAACACATATCCGTATTTAGAGGTCCTGAAACTTAATAATTAAGAATTAAGTAATTAAGAAAGGTCACTATTTTGGGTGGCTGTCTCAACCTTCACAAGCTGGGATCTCTCGGTAGGACAATACCTCGCTGTCTGGCCTCAACCATAATGTCCCGGAAAGACCAGTGTCCTTCCTTGTCCCAGATATGAGCTCGTGTAAATCTTTATTCCCCTCGGGGCAACTCCCGAGGGCACTATTTTATCCCTGTGTATCATAAGAGTAATCTCCCAAATACTCATATACTTAGTCCTAAACAGCCCAACAGGCAAGACACGGTCAACTCAGGCCAGACAACAATGGAAATGCCGATGCAACACCCTGTAATATTTCCTCCAATATGGCAGACCGATAACCAGCTGCACGTCCCCCGCCTGGCAGGGGGGCCTCGGCTGCAGAATTCTTGCAAAGAAACACTTCCACGAAAACACAGCACAACCACGTACACACGGTGACCACGCGCGCGCGCACACCTTGTGCGAACAAAAAAGAATTTCCAGGCAAAATCCATGCAAAGAAAGGGAATGGGGGATAAACCTCTAAATTTTCAAAGTCATAGTTGTGCTGATATATAGGAACATGCTCTATCGGAGGGAAGATTCAAACTCTATGCATTTGTGTCGTTTCCTCACAATTAAGGGATTCTCACCGAAAAGTGAGGAGGAATTTGCCTCAGACATTCAAGAAGGTTCATGTACAAGAGGATAGTCTCTGCGCACGGGAAACCGTCATGCAGTTTTTTGTATGTTATTGACGTTTCACTTCTTTTCTTTTTTGCTTTCTACCTCAAAAACACCACGACGTGCGGCTTCTCGGCGTTAACTACTTTACCTTCGGAATATTTTACCGTAATGATATCGTGAACGCCCCGCGGCCTCCCCGCCGTCCCTCCTGCGTCGCGTCAACGTCCGGAACGCCGTCTTCATTTGCTCCGGGGACGCGAAATCTCTTCCGCGTTGGGACGCCAGACTTTCGCGTGCTCCCCGTCAAAGCATCAGGGGGTCCCCGCTTTGGCTGACGCCACGTCCCTGCCGGCGCCTCAGCGCTTTGCGGGAGGGGCTCCCGATGCCCGCCCGTCGGCCCTCGGCCCCCCCACTCGAGCCTTTCCTTCCGGGGTGAGTCGACCTGCAGGGTAAGTGCCGGCAGGGGAGCTGAATACCAAGGAGGCGGTGGAGGCGGAGACTCCTCCCCCCAATCCCCATTCCCGCCAAGGCCCAGCGAAGACGCAGCCATCGCAATCGGAGGCTTGGCGTGCGTGCCCTGAGATAACACGCAGGTGTAAACAGTGTTCCTCGAAGGCGATCGCGCTGGGATAAAAACCGTACCTTGTAAAATATCATATATGCCCTTTTGTCTTGTACTCTAAGAGACACACAGCACGTTACTCTCAGCGTTTTTTGAATCATCTATAGGATAACTTCTTGAAGAGTCAAACCCTTAAGAAAACTCAAATTTTTACAAATTAAGACTTTCAAAGAAGCACGGACTGTGTTGTAAGGAAAAAATAAAGCCCCTAATTTTGCCTCACAGATCCTAAATAAGTTTTACTACGGGTGCTGTTTATTTATTATGTTCATTTCACGTAACATGATAGGCCATCAGCTCAAAATGATTCCGCGTTTACTGCGCTCAGATATTGTGCCGCTGACAACACGGGACCAACCCCCCAGCCTCCCCTCAAAGGTCAGAGGTAACCGATACATAGACTCTCAGACTCCATTTTAATATAATACCTGGCTGTAATCTCTCCATATTCACTTGCACTTCATAACCGATTATTTTCTATAAATGTGCCTGATGAGGGGCGGCTGGGTGGCTCAGTCGGTTAAGCGTCTGACTTCAGCTCAGGTCATGATCTCGCGGTCGGTGGGTTCGAGCCCCGCGTCCGGCTCTGTGCTGACCGCTCAGAGCCTGGAGCCTGCTTCGGATTCTGTGTCTCCCTCTCTCTCTCTGACCCTCCCCCGTTCATGCTCTGTCTCTCTCTGTCAAAAATAAATAAACGTTAAAAAAAATTTTTTTAAAAATTAATACATGTGCCTGATGTTTCTGCCTCCCTCTTAGATATCTGAATACAATAGTAAAAGATACATTCCTTGTAAATGTATGGCTGTTACAAAGCATAAGTACCTGTGAACTTTTAATAATAAAATTATGATATTAATCAATATCATAGAATAACTCATCTAATCCTGTGTTAGTCTCACTTTTTAAATTAAAAGATATATGCCAAACACACACACATAGCATAACTCACTCTCATATTAAAGAAGTTACAGTGGGGAGCCTGGGTGGCTCAGCCGGTTAAGCATCCGATTCTTGATCTTGGCTCAGGTCATGATCTTGCCTTTCACGGGATTGAGCCTGCGTCAAGCTCTGCGTTGACAGTGCAGAGTCTGCTCGGGATTCTCTCTCTCTCTCTGCCCCTCCTCAACTTGCACACACACCCCAAAATAAATAAATATTAAAAAAAAAAGTTACAGCGGTCTTATCCTAACCTCAGTTTTAACCTCAGTAAACCAGTTGCTGCTATGTAGACAGCTTCCAATTCCGTGCAGAATTTTCACACACCTTGAGCAAGGGAGGAGGAAGAACTATACTCTTAGGAATAAGCGTGTCCTATGCGAGTGCACAGTCATCACCTAACTGTAGGATGGGAGGAAGGGTGGAGGTCACTGGTAACTTCCTGGCAGAAGAAAGAACTTGGAGCGGTCACCCTTCCCGCCTCTCCTCTTTAGCACAATCAGTGATCACAAAGCAAGCGGCACAGAGTGAGTTAGTAGGTGGAATTGATTTGCTACTGCCTAAATGCTGGCTTCATCTTTTCCTATATGTGTGACCTTGGGCAATTTTCTTAATCTCTGTGAGTCTACGTCTATGCCCCCCATTTTGAAAAAGGGAATAATAGAAGTTCTTCATTCCCAGGACTGCTGAGATGACCTTATCACTACTACTGTAGGTAAACAAAATAGGGCAGTGACAGGTGTCAGAGCAAGTTTCCCTGAACAATACGGAAGGAATAGGAGGTTTTATCTTCAAGTTTACTACAGGAGGAGAAAAAGGCCAGATTGGAGTCTGAACTCAACTCCCCTGAAAGACAGGGCGGGACACCCTCCACCTCCCTTGGTGATTACATTTCAAAGGCACTTTGGCCCCAAGGATCCCTGAGAAAGACTGCCCTGGTTGTAAAGATGACAAGAGGTTTTTTAAAAAGAATTACTTTCCAATAAATAAATAAATAAATAAATAAATAAATAAATAAATAAATAAATAAAATTACTTCTCCAATGGAAAGAGAAGGAGTTTTCAAGTTTTTGAAAGTAAATGCTCTCAGAAACAGGAACAGGCGGTACCTCTCTGGACGTGGACGTGGCTGGAGTGTGGAAGACGTCGGGGCAGAGACTGGCTGAATCAAGCCGAGGGGACCGTGAAGGCCCCGTGGTCATGGGTGATCAGCAGGCACTTGATAAGCAGACTGCCCTTGTTACTACGCTTATAACTAGTGATACGGATAGGAGTACCAGCCAGGCCACCACGGAGCATTTTCTGAACAGGCACTACTCATCTGATTTGTTTCTGTCTTTCCACTTCACCCTTTACAGACGGTCTCCTCCATCCCCACATTCCATCAACCAAAATTCTAAGTTTCTCCTAGAAAACTGAGTTTCGCCCCTGCCGTGGACTCAACTGTGTCACGCGGTGAAGTCCTAACCTGCCGTGTGATATCTGGAGGTGGGGCTCGGGGGAGCTGGTTAGGTTCCGACGAGGTCACGGCGGTGGGGCCCTGGGATGGGACCCGTTGCCTTCCTGCCCTGGGAGGGCACAGTGAGAGGGTGAGAACGGCCACCGGTCACAAAGGAAGGGGGCCTTCCGGAGAACTGGCCTTGCTGGCCCCGGACCTCACACACCCAGCCTCCAGGACTGTGAGGAGGTCAATTCTCTGGCCCAAGCTCTCCCCCGTCTCTGGCGTCCTATCCCAGCAGCCCCAGCAGACGACATGACCAGACACTCCTGCAAAGTCTTTCCCAACCCCCTCCTCTGCTGCAGACACGGTGACGGTAATGTCACATTGACCAGTGAGGAACAGAAAGGACGACCCCTCACCAGTGTTCACCAAGTGCCAGGATCTGTGCAGACACTTCACACACATTCTTCATGTGGTCCTCACAGCAGGACCTGTGTGACGAGTAACTCACAAATGTGCAGAGTTACAACACGGCTCAACAACACAGTGGGCAGACCGTTCTGCTTTCTCTGAATTTTAACATAATTTACGTAGGTGACTCCCTTTGGGTATTATTGCCGTGGACCCATACTTGCTGCCCCATCAGACCCCAACCTACCAGAAACGTGTTTCACCTATGAGTTATTGTGAAGTATTTTCCATTGTTGCCAGTAAGTTCAAGATGAAAAGATTAACATACAGATCAAAATATCTTGAGACAACTCAGATAATCAATCTTGCGATGAGACAGAACTAGAGCCATGAGAACCATCACCCCCGGACACACAGAGTAATGGGCAAAAACGACCCTCCGGCCTGTGTCTGTGCTCCTGACAGGCTGTCGAGTTGTACATGCTGTGTCCCCGATTATTACAGTTTCTTCCGTCACTAGAGTAACAGAAGACCATGGCCCCAATCAAAGCAGAGCAAAACGTACAAATTACGTAAAGAACCTTTATAACCATTTTGTTTTCAGATATGACATTAAAGTGTAAAGCCCTCAAAAAATAATCAGATGAAGATTACACATTCTTCAGTTAATAAAGTAATAAATATATAACAAGAAAGAGAATTTAAAATATCCCTGCGAAAAAGGAATTTAGGTGAATTTATTCACACACTATAAAGGATTCCTGAAAGAAATACTAAAAGAGATGAAACCTTAACAATTGTCAATTCAGAGTGAAAGCCAAAACCTCGTCACATTCGCACTTTGGAAACTCAGTGGCTTCATCATCGGTGACCGCTCTTCACTGGACAATACTATAACCACGCTGCACACCACCGTGTGTCCCCAGTAGGGTGACAGAAGTCGCATGGGCAGCAAGACCTGGCAAAGACAAACACCCAGCACGCGCTGGGGTCACTGGGGCCTCGCCCGCTGCCAGATGCGCAAATGCGAGCAAACGCTTTGGAAACCAGAGCCTATAACCCACTGCGGCTGGAGAAGGTAGGTAGGTAGGCGCGGAACGGGAACGAGGGCACAGATTCACGTAAAATACGCACAATAGTGTTTACACCAGCAATACTAATACTGACCCAAAATGGGAAGCAATCTAAGAGCACATCCACAGTGAAAGAGTTCAGTGTTCTGGCATGTTCATAAAAATGGTACCTGCGAGATGTGTCATTTAATATGGGAGCAATTAGCCATGTGTAGCCATTAAAAGTTTTCAAAATTAAATTGAAAATCTAAGTCATCCTGTGCACTAACCACATTTCGAGTGCTCAGAGGCCACAAGTGGCTGGTGGCTAACACTGGACAGTGCCCTTATGGAAGATGCCTTGTACTGCAAAAAATTCTGGTGAATGGTGTCACTATATAGCAAGGAAAACAAATGCATTATTCTGTACTTTCATAAAAAGTCCACAAAAATGGGGCGCCTGGGTGGCGCAGTCGGTTAAGCGTCCGACTTCAGCCAGGTCATGATCTCACGGTCCGTGAGTTCGAGCCCCGCGTCAGGCTCTGGGCTGATGGCTCGGAGCCTGGAGCCTGTTTCCGATTCTGTGTCTCCCTCTCTCTCTGCCCCTCCCCCGTTCATGCTCTGTCTCTCTCTGTCAAAAATAAATAAACATTGAAAAAAAAAATTTAAAAAAAAAAGTCCACAAAAATGATGAGCTAAAACATTTAGATTTACAAATACACACTGTATGATTATTTTTTTGTTTTTTAGAAACTCAAGCTGTTTTATGATTGAACTGAACCATTTTACCAGTTAATCTCAGCGGCAGTACATGAAAGTTTTAGCTTCTCTACATCTTAGCAAACACTTTTTATGCTCAGTGTTTTCAATTTTAGTCATTCCAAGATAATCAGATATGCAATGCACACAAGTTTCTTATTTCTATGAGTCATTAGTTTTCATACGCAGTATGTGGCTGGGGTCAAATTTTGGTTTGAATATGGACACCCAACGGCTTGTCGCACAGGTTGTCACTCTCCATGCAATCACTCTGTGCTTCTCACGTCCAGACACCCAGTTGACCCATTTGCTAGGTCCTCAGAGCCACTTTGTTAAACAGGTCCTGCCTAATGCCACCATGTTAGAAACGCAATTTACTTTGAAAACGTAAATTTACCCAGATGGGTGGGTAAATGTGCAAAGAGAGAAATAAAAACAGAGGTCGTCGGTAAGCGTGGGAGACTGTTAACAGCTGGCGAGTCTAGGGAAGGCCTGGACGATCACCGTACTTTTCTGTCACCAAAATTTTAAAACTACTGTGATCCTCCCTGTGACAGTAACTGTCTTCTTATAAAACGCAGGAATGAAAACAAACTTGGCAAGATATTCTTATTTCAATGTGGTTTATAAACTCATTCATATTATTTTTGAATGCCTGGAAGCAGCATGGAGTGAGTGGATTTTAAAAAGCCTACATTGACCATATATTCAAGTAAACATTAGTGGTAAATACATACAGATTTCATGTCACAGCCATTATTTACATAGAGTTAAGTGTTGACACATTTATTTTTAAATGACCGATATTATACATGCTATTTTTCTAAGAAGCACACACAAGGTATTATGCATCACTGTTTTCAAGAAAAGTGATTTCAAGTGTTATACTTGTGTTCCTATAGGAGAAGTGAAATCTACACTCTAATTTTGTTGCACGAGAGCACTGGCAACTGCTGTTAACAGAGTTACACGTCCATAAGGACAGCAAGGCCAGTCTCAAGACCGTTTCACAAAGAACACCGGGTTCTCTTTTCCTATACCAAGTTCACAGATCATACCAGAGCTAAATTATTTTCTAGTACACTATGGATTCTCAAAAAGTTAAAATAATGACCTGAATTCTAATGACTTTCAATTCTGACATATCTATATATTCAAACAGACTTTATTTCTATTTTGTCATTCCATCTATATAACAGTGATATCCATATAGCATATTATTAAAATTTAAGATTAACAATTATCTTTCATCAAAAAATATTTCCAGATTCTATATGAAAATCCTACTATCTAAACTTATCAAAAGCCTCATTGTTTCAATTTGCCAAAGCTGTGTGCTCAAGATCCATAGGAAGTTTTGGAGATCTCTAAAGTTGGGTTATTGGGAAGAAAAATCCTATGGAGATACTGCATATAAATACTAGGCCAGTTTATTTCTACTTTCTCAAAATTATAAACACTAGACTGGACAGAGAAATGGACATTGCTGCAGCCTGTTATTTTGTACAATAATTTTGGCAAATATAACATTTTAACCTCTTTTGTTAGCTTAACACCAGAGTAGTCATGAGCACACAATAAGTGGTCATTCTGCTCAGGAACAATATCAGAAACCAAATAAAATGATTTTTAAAAATGAATGAGGAGAACAATTTGGAGAATAATGTTTTATGCAGTCAGATAATGTTCCATAACTCTACTCTAAATGAGCTCTGAAAATATAGCTGGGTCCAGGGACAAATTAGTGTTTTCAAGAAAGGAATGTATAAGGACTTGATAAGAATAATTACAGTCTATTTAAGAAAGGAAAGGAAAAGAATTGTAACTAAAAATGGCAACTACAGGCACCATAATTATAACTAGCAAACACTTGGTACTGATGTCTTTAATATAGTCTAGACAAGTTTTAGACATTGTTACATTTTAAAGACCACAGTTTCACTTCTAACGACTAACTGTAAGAACAGAACAAATTGGCAGTTAATATTTTCAATAAAAATCAGTTTAGAGAATAAGCAAATTTATAGAACATCTTACTTGAATGTGTTTTTGAAAAGCTTTTCATACAATTATATAATCAAGATCATAAAAGTATTTCCATAAGATTTATTAAAATCTTTATTAGGGCATAGAGTGGAAATAGTCTAGCCTTGAATTAAATAAAAATATTCTTATGGTCCTAATGACTACCCCCTCCACACACATTTTTTTTTTTGACTCGGAGTATTTATTCTCTTAAATGCTCTGAGTTTTTTTAAACGAATACACTACAGTTAAGGTCACTTTAGGATTCACAGGAAAATGGAGTGTACAGACAGTTGCCACATAGCCCGCCCCATCCATGTACAGAACCTCTCTCTTTGTCAACACCCCCACAGGGTGGTGGTCTCTTGCACCTGGTGAGCCAAGGTTGGCATATCATTATCACTAAAAGTCCGTAATGTACATTAGTGTTCATTCTGGGACTTGCACAATCTGTGGGTTTTGAAAACGTGTAACGACACATGGCCACCCTTATAGTGTCACACAGAATCATTTCACGGCTTACAAATCTCCCATGCTTTTGCCTGTTTATCTCTCCCGGCCTCCAACCCCCGACATCCACTGGTATTTTTGCCGTCTCCAGTTCTACCTCTTCTGGAATGTCACAGAGCTGAAGTCATACAGTGTGGCCTTCTCAGATCTTTTCAGCCTTCTTTCACTTCACGGTATGCACTGAAAGTTCCTGCATGTCTTTTCAATCCATTGAATCATCCACCATTTAATCATCCACTAACTCCCTGAAGAAGTTTCCAAGTTTTGGTAATTATGAAAAAAAAAGCTGCTGTAATAATCCATATGAAGATTTTTGCACGCACATAAGTTTTCAACTCCATCAGGAAGTGCCAAAGAGTGCCATTGCTGGATTATATGGTAACAGTATGCTTATGTTTGTAAGAAACTACAACTGTCTTCCAAAGTGGCTGCACCATTTTACATTTTCACCAGATGTGAATGAGAGTTCCTGTAGCTCCACATCCGAGCCAGCATCTGATGTTGTCAGTTGGGGATTTTTGCCATCATACGGGGTGTGTAGTGTGACTTTCTTTTGAAATATAGACATGTTATAAAATTAAGTAAAAAACAAACAAAAATGAGCATCTTTGATGGTTACTGTTTGTGCCCATAATATAGCATAGAAACACTTCAGCAAACTTGTCTCTTCTCCTTCCTTTGACTTTTTATAGAATCTAAGATGTATTTTCCTTTTCCTTCCTTCCTTTCTTTTCTTTCTTTCTTTTTCTTTCTTTTTCTCTCTCTTTCTTTCTTTCACTCCCTTCCTTCCCTCCATCCCTCCCTCCTTCCTTCTTCCTGCCTTCTTTCCTGCTTGCTTGCCTGCCTGCCTTCCTTCCTGCCTTTTCTTAGAAAAATTCTTTCTTTAAAAGAAATTTAATAGAAATTTTTGCTTGAAATAAGACTGCCAGTCTCTAAACGGAGAGCAGTTTACTGTGGGGGTCGTGGACCCTGACTCTGAACTAGCCTCCCTGGTGACCTAGAGACTGGGGCCTGTAGGCTTCATGGATCTACAGCACTCAGTCTCTCTGAGTTCAGGAGAGCTGGAAGTGAATTCATGGGAAGAGGTCCAAGAGTTAAAAGCACAGAAGAGAGACTGGTGAAGACACTCTTGAGAACTGATGAGATGTGTAATCACCACACTTCCGGACACACAGAATTTGGAATCATATTTGTGAGCTTGCAATTAATTCAGACCTCTGGCTTTGGAAAGGAAAACAATTGGACTTTCCAATCACACGTCAGTGGGCTGGACTTCAGACAGAAGCTCAAAGCTGGCATTCTCTCCAGTAATAATTATTGGAGAATCAGCCCCTAAAACACAGGCATAAGTAATCCCAATTTCCCAATGATTTCTCAGATTCTCTGCTTTTCCTCTACTTTTAACCTACAGAAGTTCCTATTTTTAATGAAAGTAAAATGGATTCATACTTTCAAATCATAAAAACAAGTTGAGAAATACATTGCTATCACTGCTCTTCTCAGGCCAACTTGTTTAACATGTACTTTCAGTTTCCATTTTTTTTTTCAAAATCTCTCTTTGGGTTACAAAGCCTATCTCCTTACGTTTATGTCATTTCTTCGAACTTATGAAATTTGCTGCTCCTGAACGTGGAAAATTTGTAGAGAGGAAAGCACAGACTTTGGAAAGCCTGGGTTTAACTTGCAGCACTGCCATTTGTCAGCTCTAGGATGCTGAACAATCATATTTAGCGAAGACTAATTCTCTCAGGTGTAAACACGAAGGATTTTTTTTTTCTGTGTTGCAATCCTCGCCTTTTTTCTGTGTGCGTCAACTGAGATCAAAGCATATTTGTGAAACTGTTATCTACACGTAAGACAATGAAGGTGCTTATTATATAACAGCATGAAGAATGGTCACTTTAATTGTAAATTCACGCTAAAACGTTCAGGTACTTGGACATCAGAAGTGTCACTGAGTCACCATACAGACGGGCCACCTTAGAGAATTCTTATACAGCTAGGTGTTTAAAATTTTGAATGAAGCTAGTAGTTGGTATCTTGTTAGTATTTATTCTCAAATAGATTCTTGTTAGTATTTTCTTGTTTTATTTTTTTTAAGTTTATTTATTTATTTTTAGAGAGTGAGAGAGCACAGGCTGGGATGGGGCACAGAGAAGGAGAGAAAGAATCCCAAGCAGGCTCCGCACCATCAGCGCAGACCCCACGGTGGGGCTCAATCTCACAAACAGCGAGACCATGACCTGAGCCAAGATCAAGAGTCAGACGCTTCACCGACTGTTCCACCCAGGCACTCCATTAGTATTTTCAAAGAAACTCTGCTTAATATCTATCCTCAGGTAAATTCCCTAAATGTTCTCAGGATAACATACATGGATTCTGAATCCTGCCAATAGCTGAGATTTGAATGTTAGCTGCATTAAAAGCACAATTATTTCTTGAACTGTTTTTATTGGCTCAGAATGGATCAACTTGGATTTATGTGAGCAAGTGGTAATTATGGATCTTTTGAAATGAATTTGAAGGTTATGGTTAATGAAAACATTTACATAAAAATTGGATTTGTATTATAATGAAATCAAATCGAATATATCTTGTTCTCGGTTATTAAAATGTTTCTTCCATTACAATTTTATTTCATAGTAATGGTACTTACATAAATTAGCTTTCCTTGTCCCTGGTTATTTTCCTCTTGCCATTATATTTTCACAAAGACCTTCATAATACACTTTTCAGTTGAATCTACCCTCTTGGACAGAGTAATGCAGAACTCTCTTTTCCATTTAGCTTCTAAATATATAATATTTGACAAAATTGTGATTCACACATGTCTTTGTCCATTCGTGCTGCTGTAACAAACCACTTTCTTCCTCCAAGTACATTCAGTGAGCAACCACCACTAACCAGTTTGATGCAACTGTCTGTCTTGGCTTTTGCTAAGCCTGCAGTAGCTTCCTGAATATTGTTTCATACCCTCAGTGGAGATAGCAACAGAGCAAAACGGTGACAAGTGTGTTCCTATTTTTATGAAAATAGCTTTTACCTTAAGGACAGATACCATATAAAGGTCTCAGGGCCTCTTGGGGGTCCACAGAGCCCACTTCAAAACCCGCTCCATAGAACACTGACGAGATTATATGTCCCCAAATGGAAACTTCCACCGTCCCTGGTGGAGCAAACTGTGCGGTGTTCTTGGTTTACTGAGACAGAGGAAAGAGCATCTGCCAGAATGACACCTGCAGACACGTGTGGGCCACCCACACACAGGAACCCACCTGGAAAACCACCTGCACTCAAAGCTACCACTCAGTCTTCGTCCAAGGCTTGTCCAGTGTCAGCCGAGGTCAAACGGTAAGTCCTTAAAGCCACCACTCAGTCCTCCTCCGAGGCTCGTCCAACGTCAGCTGAGATCAAACAGTAAGTCCAAATGAGGCACATTAAGACTCAATCTACAGTTTTCAAGTGTTTGAGAGCAGAACTAATGCTGGTGACTCCCCGGGGATGTGGTATTTCTTTTGAGTTACAATTTTAATATTTAGGAAAAGTTCAAGGAGCTCTTTTAACTCCTCCTTCAATTTTAGTCCCCAATGCACAGATTCCATTACCAATGTGAAGATTCTATCTAGTCCATTAAAGGACTAGAAAAGCAACTCCAGACCAAGAGGACTTTTCTGTTAAAGATATTAAGTTATAAACATGCTTCCCATCTACTTCAGATCTATGGCTTATCTACCCCTAAAGATTCTTGTGGGTCAAACCAAAAGATTATCTCTTCGGTACCATTACCTACTATGGGAACCACACTCTCCTCGTCTCTTTTGGCTGAATGTCGCTGCCACTCCGGACTTCAGTCGTTTCTACTGAACTGAGAAGCCCGCTTCAATAGCAGTATCTCCTGTCTGTGTTCCTAGTTTTCAAGGGCATCCATTACTGCACTTTTGAGGGATGCAAGGGTTCTCTTCATCAGTATCTTTCTCCACACCTTGGTGAAAGGACAACTGCCAAAACCCTGAGGGGATGTCTGAGGAATGTACTCCATGTCAGGGCAGAATACCCGCCCAGATGTGATTTACAGCTTTTCTGGATTACTGCTGAGTGCTTTCCACTCTTTTTTCCTGAATGGTACTTGCTGTGTGTATGTGTGTATGTGCATTAGTCAGCTTGGGCTGCATAACAAAATACAACTGACTGGGTGGCTTAGATAACATAAACTAATTTTCTTACAATTCTGGAGATTAGAAATCCAAGATCAAGATTCTAGTGGATTCTGTTTCTGGTGCAGATTCTCTTTCTGGTTTGCAAATGGTCACCTTCTCACTACATCCTCACATGGGCTTTCCTGGGTGTGTGGGTGTGGGTGTGTGTGTGTGTGTGTGTGTGTGAGAGAGAGAGAGAGAGAGCACTCTGATGTCTCCTCTTAGGATAATAATTCTATTATTTACTAGAATAGGCTTCATTTAATCTTAATTACTCCCTTAGAAATCCCACCTCCAAATACAGCCACACTGAATGCTAGGACTTTAACATATGAATTTGGGAGGGGACACAAATATTCTGTCATAATTGTGTGTGTGTGTGTGTGTGTGTGTGTGTGTGTGCGTGAGTGTGTTTTATATGGGGAGAAGGTAAGAACAGATACTTGGGTAGTCAGACTGTGGATATCTTTCTTTTAAAAGAGAGTAAAGCTGGGCATATAGCCAACCAATTAAACTCTTCTCATTCCAGCCTCTCTTATAGCTAGACTAATTTCTCAATAAAAGGAATATGAGCAGAATCGTTAAGCAGAATTTCCACATTACTTTCTCGAAAAGAAGTCTTGTACTTTCCATGCACTTCTCCTCTTTTCTCCAGTCTGGAACATGGGTAGAGAGGTGACCTAGCTTCTTACACAGATGAGGACAGACCTCTCAGGAAGAGTACATCAGAGAGACAGAAGAAATCTCAGTCTCTGAGTGACCTCATGATACAGAGCTGTTTTAGGAGCCGGATCTCCTCATCTCTATGCTATTAAATAACAAAAAAAGAAACTGCCTTGTTTGAGCTTTTGCATTTTGATGTCTTTTGGGTCTTTTGGGTTATAGCATTTTAAACTCAACCCTGATTAATACTATGGAGGAATACTAACTACCCACGATTAATACTCCTTAGCCTGGGGGCGCTGGGGTGGTTCAGTTGGTTAAGGGAGCCACAAGGCTGGCTCTGCACAAATAGAGCCTGCTTGGGATTCTCTCTCTCCCCCTCCCTCTCCGCCCTTCCCCGACTCTCTTAAAATAAATGAATAAATAAATAAATAAATATTTTAAAAAATACTCTTCAGGCTCAATTAATATTTATACTTTCTACCGTTCATGCCTACTCTCAAATACCATTTGCTTAGTATTTTGAAATTGTTAATAATATTTCTCGTAGAACAAAGTCCTTCTCTAAGGTTCTGGCTATTCAGTCTTAGTTTTCAAAGACTGATATTCTAGCTATTACCCTGCTCTACATAATTGATATAATTTGTTGCACTGTTGATATGCCCTTAGGAAAGATTCTAAAGACTGCAACTGATCACTAAGATGAAATAATCTGCCTCGTTACTATGCTACAACATAGTTGGGGGCTACATGATGATAATGGTCTTGGGCTCATTTCAAGAGCAGGATTGAAATTACTGGCACTTTGAGAAATAATGCCATGTTAAATCTGTTCTATATCCTCAAAGTTCTAAATGTTTTATGAGCAAAATATCTGTTGTGTGACACTATATAAATACAGCTATGACTAATATTCTGTAATTATGAAATTAGAATTTATATATGTACTGAATAGTTTTTTTCAATCTAACCCACATCATTTTGTTTATATTATCCATTCATCCGTTCACTTGACCAATATACATTAGGTGACTGCAGTCTGCCGGCCACTTTGTGGGGCTCCTGGAGAGGATAAACTGCATAAGACAGTTTCTAGAAATGTTATCTTCAAATCTGTGTTCTTAGCAAATCCCTTCTGATACTTCAAGTCCAAACCTGTTCTCTACCAGTTCTGTGAAGTCTATTTCATGGTACAATCACAGGCAATAAGCCACAGTGGTAATAACGTAGATTGTGAAATCAGAAAAACTCTGGCTTAAAATGATACCTACAACTTTAAATTATTGAACGAACGGAGAAAATTAATGAATCAAGGTGAAATTCGGCTTACTTAAGCGGGGATGATGACATTGAAAATATGGTTGTTCTAAGGGCTAAAGCAGAACATCCCCCCTTCTCTCCATGCTCCTGGCTACGGCTCTGGTGTGCGTTCTGAGCAGACCACTGGCAGGCTTGCTGTCTTCTACCCACTCTTAAATCTGGGATGTCAACCTTCAGTCCTAGGTCCTCTTCTTTTTCACCCTATGCTCACTCCCCTGAGTGACTTCCTCCAAATCCATGACTTAAAAACTGACCTCGGCCGGGGGGGGGGGGGGGTGCCTGGGTGGCTCAGTCGGTTAAGCGTCCGACTTTAGCTCAGGTCACGATCTCACAGTCCGTGAGTACAAGCCCCGAGTCGGGCTCTGGGCTGATGGCTCAGAGCCTGGAGCCTGCTTCTGATTCTGTGTCTCCCTCTCTCTCTGCCCCTCCCCCGTTCATGCTCTGTCTCTCTCTGTCTCAAAAATAAATAAACGTTAAAAAAAATATTTAAAAAAAAACTGACCTCGGGGCGCCTGGGTGGCTCAGTCAGTTGAACGTCTGACTTCAGCTTAGGTCATGATCTCACAGTCCGTGAGTTCAAGCCCCGTGTCGGGCTCTGTGCTGACAGCTTGGAGCCTGGAGCCTGCTTCGGGTTCTGTGTCTCCCTCTCTCTCTGCCCCTCACCCGCTCACATTCTGTCTCTGTCTTCCTCAAAATAAACATTAAGGGGCGCCTGGGTGGCGCAGTCGGTTAAGCGTCCGACTTCAACCAGGTCACGATCTCGCGGTCCGTGAGTTCGAGCCCCGCATCAGGCTCTAGGCTGATGGCTCAGAGCCTGGAGCCTGTTTCCGATTCTGTGTCTCCCTCTCTCTCTGCTCCTCCCCCGTTCATGCTCTGTCTCTCTCTGTCCCAAAAATAAACGTTGAAAAAAAAAATTAAAAAAAAAAAATAAACATTAAAAAAATAATTTAAAAAACTGACCTCAACACAGGTGATCTATAATCGTGTATTACTAGTACATATGTCCCTTCTAAATTTCAATTCTTCTATACAGATGCCTACAAAGTCTACTTGAAAACCCAATGATACGCCAACACTACGTTGTCAAAAATGAAATCTGTAAGCTGCTTCTCAGCAGGTGCAGCGTCACCGAGGCATAGGGCACTTGTCTTCTTTTTTATAAAAGAAACAACAAAAACAACAAATAAATAAAACCTTTATTTTTTTCTTCATTCATTAGACTAAATAATTTCCATCTATTTACCATCAAATTCACTCTTTTTTGCTGCTGTCAAAAGTGTTTTTTGAAGAAATTCCACTGAATTTTTTTTTTTTTCCTGAGGGTGGATTTTTCAGCTCTAGAATTTCCATTCATTCTTTTTATTTGGGGTTTTCTGCAGTCTGAGACTCTCCATCTGTTTGTTGGTCATTGTCCTATATCCCTTTGACTCTCTGAACATGCACTTTGTAAGAGCTGTGTGAAGGTCAAACCTGTTAATTCACACATCTGGAGTTTCCTAGGAAAAACTGCTTTGCATTGCCCTTTTTATCTATGTTTCCAATTTTCATTCTCTTCTCAGCTCTAGTCATTTTTGTATGTTGAATATTGAGGAGGACATGTTGTAAAGACTCCGGCTTAAGTTGTCTTTTGCAGATTGTTGATACTCTCCTAGCGCAAAGCCGGGCTGGCTGGCCTCTAATCGCAGATGGTTTCCTCTGTGTTGGGTAGCAGCTAGGATATCTGCTCAAGTTCTTTGAGTCTTCAAGTGTGTTTCTGCTTGAAGTCTCTCCTTTGTGAGTGCTTCACAGGTTCGCTAATGTCATCTTTTGAACTTGCAAGCAGACTAGGGGCCTTCTCCTGTACAGAGCCCTCACTTCCAGAACACCCCCTTCGCTCACTGGCCAGCAGCTTTGACACCAGGAAACCCATCAGGTCACTCCACAGTCCAGCAGCACAGTGGCTTTCTGCATGAACTTGAATGGCCTTGTAGAGCACAGACTTGGGGAGGGGTCTACCCTTACACAAAACCACCTAAAAAATTTCACCCAAATCTCCTCCCCTTCTCCAGAGTCAGCTTTCCCCTAAGTGCAGCATACTTGTGACCACACTCTAATGCTTTCAAACATCTGTAGCCCTCTAAAACTGAAGTGGGGAGAAATAGAGAATTTGGACAGACTAATTACTGGCAATGAGATCGAATCAATAATCAAAATTCTCCCAAAAAACAAAGGCCCAGGTCCAGACAGCTTCACAGACAAATTCTACCAATCATGCAAAGAAGAGTTAATACTTATTCTTGTCTATTCCAAAAAATAGAAGACAAAGGAAAGCTTCCAAATTCATTCTATGAGGCCCCCATTACCCCGATTCCAAAAGCAGATAAACACACAACAACAAAAGAAAACAACATGCCAATTTCTCTTTTGATGCAAAAGTCCTCAGCAAAATATTAGCAAACTGAATCCAACAATATGCTAAACAAATCACTCACTACGAACAGGCATCCCCAGGGATACAAGTGTAATTCAATATTCTCAAGTCAATCAATGTAATACATGTCCTTAATCAGAGTTCATGGTTCCTGTCTTAGGAGGGCTAACCAAGTACTCTCCCGCACACTGTTGGACTTCAGCATCCTATCATTTATTGACTACATTTAGCTTGGTCCTTAGAAACTCTCTAAAACTTTCTATTAACAGTCAGTTAAACAGTCAGAGCACAGAGTGAGCACAGAAGAGAATGCCAGAGGGCAGCCAAGATAGACGCTCTTCGGGCATCCTCGACTCAGAAGGGAATCACATCCCCTCTACCACATGATATTCACTAGAAAAAAGTCACTGAATCCAGCCAGTACTCAAGAAGGATCTACTGTAAAAGGGTATGGATATAAGGGGCCACTTCAAGGTTGGATACCATAAAGCCTTTTGTTTGAAGTGTATTTATTTTGAGAGAGAGAAAGAGAGCACAGGCAGGGGAGGGACAGAGAGAGAGGGAGAGAGAGAATCTCAACAACTTGGGATCCCACGAACTTGGGATCCCATGGATCCCACAAACCGTGAGATCATGACTTGTGCTGAAATCAAGAGTCAGACACTTAACCAACTGAGCCACCCAGGTGCCCCTGCCATAAAGTCTTTACCTGAATCATTTTTGTGTTTGTTTCTCTTTTCTATATTTTGTCTTGATTTTCTACCAGTCGGTCCTTTTTTCAATATATGGTTGACCATATATTATTGTGTATTATACACCATAGATGTGAGAGTTTAGAGATAATGTTTGGTCTGAGGTTTTCTCTCTCGTGATACGATGTTCGTATACTTCCTTTGTATGCCTAAGAACACGTGAGTCCGACACGACCTTTACCTGATTAGAGATTCCAATGTTTACAGTTTGCTTTATTGTGAGGACTGAACTACTTTCAGTACCTCCCTCCGTCTTTGTGATATGCTGTTCAGAGTTCCTTCCCGAAACCTCTGAAGTTTACTTAGGTCTTCCTTCCTTAAAATTGCAAACCTCCCGTGCCCATGAGTTTTTAAAAAGCTTCTGCTTGACTCAACAGTCTCTGAACGTCCTCTCCTAGAACCGTCAGAAATGCTAAGGCAACAGGCAGTTCACGCCATATTTTAACACCAACACACCAAAAGTCTACTGACACATCCAAACCGTCATGAATCCCAATCAAATGTATGGGAAGAAGACACAAATATATTTTATAAAAAATATAAAATAAAATGAAAAAATCTTATTGGCTTACCGAGGGCACGTTATTTTTCTGCTCCATTCTTTAATATTCTCTCGTGTTTATGATTTGCTCATGAATTCGGTGGTTTGGGAGAGTCACAGAAGGGAAACACCAGGGCTGGGATTATAAAGTGAGGGTGTGCTCAGGGTTATTTTCTTCAGCGAAATTAAAAAACAGATTATGCTGGAGAAGACTCTGTTACAAGGTAAACAGCACATTAAAATTTCAAGGGCTTATTTGAGCATACAAGGATTTCAAGTGAGCGGTGCCGAACTGAAGGTGGTCAGGGGCACCCCGTGACCGGAGCTGGTGGGGGAAGGCCTGACGCAGACGGCGGAGAAGCGAACCCAGGAAACCATGCGACTGGCCAGAGTGTGAGCGGTTGTCGTATTTGGAAAAGCCTCGTTGGCTTTTTCTTGGTTGGTTTTTCTTAAATTGCACTTTCTGGGATTTAGCGCGTTGACTCTGGCTGAGGTTTTCGTTGGCTTTCGGAGGCCACCAACGCATCAGAACCACCTCGGTCCAGCGGCCTCCCTGTGGAATTACTTTCACAACAAAAAGGCAGAAACGGCACTGCCCAGGGCAGGGATAGTAAAGCCATAACAAGGAACAGCTAAAAGTAAATTCGTGAGTTCAGTCTATTCAGTAAATCAGTCGCTCGCTCGCTCGTTCACTCACTGTAGACGGCAAGATGGAGTCACTCGGGTCGGGCAGGGACCCAAGCAGGGCCCTCAGCTACGAGGCGCCGCCCAGACCGGAGGCAGCAGCACTGACACCGGCAGAAGCAGAGGGGGCCTCAGGGACCCAGGACCGGCCACATCCCGCCAGAAGGGGAGGGTGTTTGCAGCGAAGCTTGGGCCACGCAGACGAGGCCGGTTAGGGTCTGTCCCCCCGAAAAGGCGGCTCCTCCGGGGAGAGGCTGCGCGCGCAGCGCGGAGCCCGTGCCTGCTGGGACACAGTACGCAGACGCAGACGGACTCCGCGTTTGCTTCGCTCACTCCCCAGCCCGGGTGACCTTGCGTGTCGTGTGGTCTGTCGCGTGTCCCGCTGTGGGCGCCTGCAAGGAGCCAAGGGAAGCGTGTGATAAAGCGTACTGAGTTTGGAAGCCTGAGCCTGCTCTCTGCTTCCGTGAGCCTCCCCTGGGGCTCAGGGCCGCGGGCCGTGCGGACAGACACGGCTCCACCCGACTCGCGTGCGCGCCTTCCCGGCGTGCTCGCGGCGGCGCTCACGCGCACACTCACCCAGTCCGAGGGCCCTCGTCCGGTCGCGGGAGCGGCAGGCCGCCTGGATGGGCCAGGCTCTCTGTGGTCCCGGGCCACCGGAGGGAAACCAAGTCCTCGCAGTCCCGCAATTCGCGAAGCTTACATTTGGGCGGGCACGTGACACAACATGCACAGACTGACCCGCGGGATTTCGGGAACCGACGCTTCTTCTCTTTCCTCCCTCCTCCTGTTTCCCCTTCTGACCGCAGGTAGGCCCGGAGTCAGCCCCCAAGGCCACGAGTCTTCAGATCCAGCGCCTCCGACACGTTATACACAGTAAATCACTTACTCCTTCCCGAGCTTTTCATATTTTTTCCTGTTAATGGTTTTCCGGTACTTGTAACAAACGATAAACAAAGCCGGAGAGAAGAACCTACCTTCTACTTTCGCGGGAGCCTCTGTGCGCAAAGTAACCTTCCGGGCGTGGAACTTGCTCGGTACTCACCCTGCCATCTTTTCTGGCATCAGGGCCTCCTGGAAGGAGCCGAGCGGCGAGAAGAATCTCTCCCTATTTCTCGGTGTTCTTTTGGTTATGATGCAGTGAGAGCTGCCCATAATCTTTCCTTTCCAAAAATGCAGCCCCTTGTTTTGAAATTCAATAGAGTTACGCATCTGAAGTACGGTAGTTGTTCTTATTTATTAAAAAATAAAATACGTGCAAACTTTGATTATTCACCCTGAGTAATACGCTTTTGTGATACATTCCAAAAACAATCTGGACATTCTAGTGTCTTCAAATACTGAAATTCAGGATCCTTGAGCCATATAGAACACTTTCTTATCACTTCTTCCTTCTTCCATTTTCCATGAAGCTCATATTTCAAGAATATATTCTGCTCATATATGTGAGCATCTGTCATTTTTACTCAAAGCTCCACTGTATTGATTTAACTGAGATCTTACTAATAGTGCTTTTTTCCATGACAGAAGCTCCAGTGACTGTAAGGTGAATATGAGAGAAGCAAAATTAAACCGAGGGAATAAAATGTGGTTTTCCAACCTATTTAATTAGCAATGGGTCAAACAGATCCATCGTCCGGTAAACATTTTAAAAATCCATTTGCTTTTTAAAGATATAGTCTGTAACATTTACGATGCGATCATCAAACGTCCCCAGATGCTGAAGTCGTCAGAGTCTCAGGAAGCCTTGTGTGTGTTCAGTAGTAAACGTTTTATTGGACGTAATTAGTATTCTTCCCACAGAGAAGCTGCTGGCCTCTTTCAGTCGGGCAGGAATCTCCAGTCACAGTTGAGATGATCTCTAAATAAGTATTTTACATCCTTTTGGCTAAACGTATTTTGGGTACAGGCAATCAGCAGTTTGTGACAAGTGGCTCCCTCTTTCCAGCAGATGTTAAGTGCCTACTGTGTGCACAGTCACCCTGTGGACAGCGGAGCTGGTCCTACTGAGAGGAGTCTGGGTGTGTGAGCCAAGGAGTGTGCCATCGGGAGGATGACTCCGGGCAAACGCGTCAGTGGTCACACAGACGTACGTCATCCTGGAAGTCTGAAGGAAACGCTGAGGAAGCAGCCTACGTTTTCCCCACGAGGCCGCATCACCCGAACTAAGAGGATTCTGGCCTGGGCTTCGAAAGACAGAGAAGGTGTTTACGCACAGCTAGAGAGAGGAAAAGTGAAGTTTCTGTGGCAAACGCAGCACGTGGACGCGAGAAAGGATAAGCAGAGGCGTGTGGCTGCACCGTGGGACGTAGGGCAAGAAGATAATGAGAATGTCAGGGCTGTCCCAGTTCAGAAACACAGGGACTCGCAGGCTACGAGACACGATTTTTTCTGCGGAGCTTTTGAAGGTGTCCGAACCAGAGGATGGCGTGACCCTAACTGGACGGTAGAAAGCTGACTCCAAAGGCTGTGCGTTACTCATGGCCGTGGTGACGCCCCCAGTCGGGCCCAGCGCTCAGGTGACAGACGTCAAGAAGCAAAGCCAGAAAAGTGGCTGAGGAACTGAAGAGAAACTGTCTTTGGAGCCGAAGTCACAAAGTTACCTACAGTCTTTAATGCAGTGAAGCCCAAGCCCTTTTGTCCCCTGTCAATGAGGGGAATTTCCCCATAAACGGCTTCTCTTCTGTCCCTCCGTCCACACTCTGTCAAAGGAAACACAGGTCTGAGCCTTCTTTAACAAGCACGTGTACTCTGAAGGCATCGTGAGCCCCCAGTGAGGCTGCAGTAAAATAATCTGGTGTTTCTCACGGATTCTTCCAGCAGGTCTGTCGGCACCAAGAAGCACGATGTACGGCCCTTTCCCTGGGGAAGGGTATCCTCGGCGTAATTCCACGCAAGTGCCTAACTTTGACTCCGGGCCACTGGCAATGTCACAACGTAATGAGCACGGTGGGATCGCCCATGCAAAGTCAACTGAATACATCTGCTTCTGCCCTCGCGTGAATTGTTACGAGGCTAGTAGCTTCTGTGGTATGAATGTTTGTATCCCCCCAAAATTCAAGCGCTACAATCCTAATTCTCAAAGGTGATGTTATTTGGAGGTGATACTAGGGAGGTGCTTAGGTCAATGGTAACCTTGGAAGTCTTGTTTTAGTAGTTTGATTTAATTATTGCCTTGTTTGAGCAACAGGGAAAAAAAAAAGGGAATAACACTAAGTATTCCAATTCAAGACTAATTATGCCAGACACTGTTTGATGCTGTGCTTGAGTGATCCCTCTTGCCCTCAGAACTATTTATTGAATATGAACTCTAATTATACCCATTTTGCAGTTTAGAAATGGAAACATATAGAAATGTAATTACGGCTACAAATCACAATGCAGGTAAGTGGCAAAGCCACACAGGAACCAAGACCTTTCTGATGCTGAATTTCAGGCTCTCAGGCACTCCTGGATGGTGCATTTCCTTTTTATTTTTTTTTTAATGTCTATCCACTTATTTTGAGAAAGAGAGAGAGAGAGAATGAGAGTAGGGGTGGGGCAGAGAGAGAAGAGAGAGCCCTCCGCTTAGTGCAGAGCTTGACTTGGGGCTAGATCCTCGACCATGAGATTATGACCTGAGCCGCAATCAAGAGTCAGACGAGCACTCAACCGACCCAGTCACCAAGGCTCCCCGTGATGGTGCATTTTCTAATATTTGTTTCCACAGAGACCTGAATGTCACTACACCACCTGCTGCAGTGTTCCCACCGGTCCTACTATGTGCACTCCTACAGACGTGAGGTCACGTGAGGCCTCTCCCTCTGCCTGGATAACCACTGTCCTAGGAATCCTGACGTCAGCATCCTTCTGCTTAAAGACACACAGGATTTTAATGACAAAAACACTGATGATGATAAAAGTAAAAGTTAACACTTACTGAACAGTTAATGCCTGCTAGGGTCTGTCCTATATGCGTCCCCATCCGATTCGGAACCGTTACAAACTACAGAAGCAGGAAAAAGAAGGTTGTGCTAAGAATCTGAAAGCTTTGTGTCCACATGGAACCCACCCCTTCTCCAAGTTCACCGATGGGATTTCGACCTACTCCTCAAGTGTCAGCTTAGAAGTCCTTGCCCCACGGAGGCTTTCAGGCCCCCCGTGTCAGTGCCCGCCGGTGGACGGCAATTCACCGCGTCTCTGTGCTCCCTTCAGCCTGTATCTTAACACAGGGGTCTTGGCCGTCCACAGACTACAGGCTCTCTGGGGCCAGGGCTGTTTGCCGTCCTGTCTTGCTCTTAGCAACAGTTCTATAGTTTGAATGAATGAAATGCTGGGATTCGCTTTCTCCTACCCCCACGTCCACTGACTTTGAAACTAAATGGAATGTCACGCCTAACACAGTTGCAGTCTGTTGGATGCTTTTGGTGATTCTAACCAGGCTGCCAGGTCTGCCTGAGCTCAGGGCAGCGGTGGTCAGCTCTTCCTCCCAGGGACAGTGACCAGCACGATGCTGATGCTGAGTTCCGGTTCCCACTTTTTCTGACTCAGGGCCTTCTCTGAAGCCTTGCAAGTAGTCAGCTCAGGTAGATGCACAGCCTGAAAACCAGGAAGAACTAGCTCCCCGAGGACAATTCTCAATCAATGGAGGAGACAGTCTTGAATAAACAGCCCAGCCTCTCTCCTCCCCCAGCCCCTCCCCTCTCCCCCAGCCCCTCCCCTCTCCCTCAACCTCACCCCTCTCCCCAGCCCCTCCCCTCTCCCAGCCTCTCCCCTCTCCCCAAGCCTCTCCTCTCCCCCAGCCCCTCTCCCTCCCCCAGCCCCTCCCCTCTCCCTCAGCCCCTCCCCTCTCCCCCAGACCCTCTCCTCTCCCTCAACCTCTCCCCTCTCCCAGCCCCTCCCCTCTCCCAGCCTCTCCCCTCTCCCCAAGCCTCTCCTCTCCCCCAACCCCTCCCCTCTCCCCCAGCCCCTCCCCTTTCCCCCCCAGCCTCTCCCCTCTCCCCAAGCCTCTCCTCTCTCTCAGCCTCTCCCCTCTCCCGGACAATTCTAGCAGGCGTTCTGTAAAGGTGTCTGAGATCCTGGAGCATTTTTCTGAGTTCTAAAATGGTATCGGCCTCCTCCCCTTTTGTCTCACTTCCCAGGCTCCCTCCCATCTCTCTTTGGGAGCAACTTCCAAACAGACCACCTGCACTCAAGTCCTGTTTTGAACCTAGGCACTCAGAAACTATGAAAGGCTTCTGATCTGTTCCCTCAGGTTTCCCCTCCTGTGATCACTCTTGCTGGGGATCCCTCAGCTTGAATCTCCCTCTGCCCCTGCCTTGTCTGAGATTACTACCACATGTAACACGGCAGGGTGGTAAATCCAACGGATGGAAGGCGGAATTTGTTCTAGGGTCCACATGCACCCTTTCTCC
This sequence comes from Lynx rufus, assembly GCF_022079265.1. Classification (NCBI taxonomy): domain Eukaryota; kingdom Metazoa; phylum Chordata; class Mammalia; order Carnivora; family Felidae; genus Lynx; species Lynx rufus. The sequence goes on along the minus strand of NW_025814840.1, from coordinate 1,729,902 downwards.
AGCTCCTCTGCGGACTTCAAGCTGACACAAGCCCGCATCCTCACATTCGGTCTCTTTGGAACATCTTAGATCTGAGTCTGCTTTAATCTAATCCTGGGATGAATACCTGAAGTACTTGGGAAAGGTCATGCTGGAATATTTCTTTGAGTTGCAACAGAAGCTTAGTTCAGAAGCTTATTGTTATGACTTTTTAAAAACAGCTCTTACTTCTGCACTTACCTGTATGCCTTTTTTCTTCTAAGGCATTAAAAAGGGAATGTATTTGTACTCTACAGTTGACCCTTGAGCAGCATGGTTTTGAACTACACAGGTCCACTTATATGTGTATGTTTTGCAGTCCAGGACTGTTCATGTATTTTCTCTTCCTTATGATTTTCTTCATAACCTTTTCTCCAGCTTACTTATTACAATACAGTATATAACACAACACACAAGATACTTGTCAATTAATTAAACAATATGTTATTGATAGAGCTTTCTGTCAACAATAGGTGATTAGGACTTAACTTTTTAATTTTTTTTTTAAGTTTACTTCAAGATGGAGAGAAAGAGAGAGAGAGAGTGTGTGAGTGGAGGAGGGGCAGAGAGTGACAGAGAGAAAGAGAGAGAGAGAGAGATTGAGATTGATTCTCAAGCAGTCTCCACACTCACACAGAGCCAACGTGGGGCTCGAGCCCACAAACCATGAGATCATGACCTGAGTGGAAATCAAGAATCGGACATTTAACCGACTGAGCCACCCAGGCGCCCCAGGAGTTAAGTTTTTGGAGAGTCAAAAGTTATATGTGGATTTTTGACTTGCAAGGAAGTCAGTGCCCTAACCCCTGTGTTGTTGAAGGATTAACTGTATTTCTAATTAGATTTATATTATTATAAGCAATATACCCCTTCATCTCAAACATTTCTGCATTTAGAACAGAGAAATCGGATTTGGGAAAATACTGTATTATTTCCTTATTGATGCTGTGAAAACATAAAGTCTGTTCAGAACAAAAGACATCGTGGTATCAAAAAATGCAGGAAAACTCATCTCTAAAATGAAGAGAAAAAGACAACAATTAACTATGGAACTGTCCAAGATGGACCATCTGTTTAAGAGCTTCCTCCATTAGGAAGTACCAATTCCAGGCACTTCTCATCCCCCAGATGCTGGATTCATTGAATGTTTTTCAGCATTTGTCAAAAAAGTCATGTTTTTCCCTCCTTATTTTCTATAATGTATTGAATTACAGTGACTGATTTTTTAATTACAGTGACTGATTTTTAAGGATAAATCAGTATTGCAAAATTCTTTGGGAAGTGCTTGATGTTAGAAGAATCTATCAGGATTGACGAAAATCACACAAAGTTCTCTGGAAAAGCTTTTCGTAAGAAAGTTAAGTTATTCTAATTGATACAAAGATAATTTTTAACTTTTTAAAAATTTAAATGTAATGTTTAAATTTTCATTCTAGTAAGTTGGTTTTTTTGTTTTGTTTTTATTTTTTTAATTTTTTAAAATTTATTTATTTATCTTGAGAGAGAGACAGCACATGAGCAGGGGTGGTGCAGAGAGAGAGGGAGAGAGAGAGAGGGAAGATGACAGAATCTCAAGCAGGCTCCAGGCTGTCAGCACAGAGCCCGATGAAGGGCTTGAACTCACAGACTGTGAGATCATGACCTGAGCTGAAACCAAGAGTCTGACTCTTAACAGATGGAGACACCCAGGTGCCCCTGAGTTGTCTTTAATTTGAAGAAATTCTTCCATTCCATCTAAATCCTTAAATATACTTACAGAAATGTTAAACACCTACCCATTCTCATACTAATAAGTCACAATATCCAACTAAGTGAAGTATTTTGAAAGGGAGATTTTAGAAAAGGAAGTATTTGCCATTACACCATTCCAGACAGTATAAAAGGTAAATCATTACGTCAACACCTACAAAAGTATCTTTTTGTGTCATCTGTACAAGGGCTTGTAAGAGTAAATACATAATGGCATCTGATTGTTGAGAAACACGTACACAATTGTTATTTTATAGCTAAGATGTCAACAGTTGAAGAAATTACTGACACAAATCTGTTGGCATCATGAACAACACTGACGTGAAAAAAGGAGACACTCTCAAAGCTAATTTTGATAAAATGGAAGAAGTACATCCTCACCCTCAAATCCACAAATTGAACTGAGCTTTGGTAAAAACAAGCCCTTGGGAGCATTTGGAATCTCAATCAAAAAATGAAAAATAAATGTTTTCTTTGAGATACAAACTCATTTTAGTTAAGTAGCAAGCTCCTTTTCTTACATACTTGAAGCTAACATAATTTAGAATTTCAGAATTTCAAACAGCTCCTTTTACAAATGGAGAAATCACCACCGTCAATGAAATTAAGAGGAAAGCTACGTTTGCCAAAGAAGTGGGCTTTTTTTAATTCCCCCAAGGGCCAGGATCAGTTTAATGGTATGCAAATTCAGTAAATCCCTTGAAATGTTTTTCTGCTTTATACACTCTTCCTATGAGGTCGCTGAAGAGAATCAATACTACCTCAAGAAGGTGACAGGGCAAAATCAGAAAACAAACTAACCAGCCTACCAGGGAAGACAGACTCTTTCCTCTTCCTTTCGTAGTTTTCTCCTTCATTTACGACGCCTCCCAATCAGTAACCGAAGGCATCGCAAGATGGCCCCGAACGTGGCTCTTGGCACCCGCGATTTCCTGCTTCCTCGGTGCAGTGTTTCTCCTGTCTGATATCATTTTAAATCACTTGGCAAAATAAAGCTGTACACGTACAGAAAGAGGCATCTCCATGTTACCAGTGAGTGACCCAGTTTTACTGACGGGACACACACAGAGAACTTTTCTGATGAGGGAGCATCAGGCTGGCTGCCAGGCCTCCAACACCTCCCCCACCCCCCAGGTGGGACAAGTGTGATACTCCTCGGGCACTCCCGGCCGCCCAAGAACAAAGCCAAGGGGGGGAAACAGATGGTTAACTGATAGAGATCACAGTCCTGCAGGACCCGAGTCTCCATCACCCCTCCGTAGTGATGTGGGGACAGGGGCAGGAGGAAATGGCAGATACAACTAAGTTTCCTTATACCCTGCAGCCCATTGACTAACACTGGAGGCCGGCAGAGCAAACGTTTCTCCGGGAACCCCCTGCTGTCTCAATGCTAACGCTCTGCTGGAAGGAAAACCACCCCAGCTTGACAAGAGCCAGGCCTCCGGGATCCCGGGAGTCTTCTTCAGCACATGGAAATCTCACTGGAAACTTCCCCTGGACTTTACCTCCCCCAGTCTCTTCTCCTGGTCCCAGGCAGCTCTTCCTGGCCACGGGTCCTGTCCCCGTGCTTCAACAAAATCACCTTTTTGCACCAAAAATGTGTTCAAGAATTCTTTCTCGGGCATCAGCTCTGGACCCCGTGAACCTCACTATCACCCCCAATAAACCTCATCAATATCTACAAGTTACATCTGAGAGACTAACGAGGTGATATAGGTGGTATTTTGTCCAGTGTAAGACGTGTTACAAATCTGAATATTCTTACTACAGCACTTCTTAGGTCAGAAGCATTTTCAAACTTGAATTGCGTATTTTTAAATAAAATACGAGTTTTCACCTCCATTTTATCACAGTGCTGGTGGTGCACGCACAGAACTGTGCTTCATCTCCGTTTGCATATGTGTCCCCACAGCTGTAGGTTGGAGACAAATCTACAAACTAATAACAAACAAAAGGACAAAAGCAGCAAAAATTGCAACTGACAACTGTAATGGAGTATAATGGATGATAGTGGGTTAGAAAGAAATAGTCGATTTTGCTTTTAAATTAGAAATGTGACATGTCAGGTCTTGTTATATATATAAAATCTATCCTTTTCCTCTTTTCCTTCAATAATTTTTATGTAGAGAACGTATATTGTTTGCAAACTCTACTGTAAAATATGGACTTGAAGATATGAAAGCTTTGTTTTCTGATTATAGACAATCGGACTTTACATTTGCACAATTCTCTAATGACCATTTGCCGCCTTCAAGGTGTGCCATTTGAGGATCATAAGGCCACCCCATTACCTTAAATATAAAATTAACCTTGCAGTTTAAGAAGCTGTGAATTAAATGAGCATGTAATCCAATCATTGTTAGAGCAGAAAAATACTTCTGACAAATTTATTGCTACTTCCTAAGAGCACTATTTGGCCCATGCAAATAGGTGATTCAAATATTAGAAGAAACCTGTTCAAAATGTGAATACAAACTAAGTCTGGTTTTAAACTGCCACCTGCCCTCGAGTGCCCCTGTTTCCTGGGAAAATATGGCTAGCAAAAGGCACTAGATTTGGCTTTTACTTGTCCAAAGTATGATTGTAAATACAGAAATATTAGTCATGAAATCCTAGCGATCTTTAGTTGCACACTGGTTAATATGATGTCGAACTTGATTTGAGTATTTTTGAAGAAAATTAGAGTTTAGAAAACCCTAAATGTAACATTCTTAGACTCAAGAGTCCCGAGAGCATTTCCAAACACGCCCATGTTCCTCGGTTTGAGAAATTCTGCCATATTGTCTCCCAGCGGAAGAGTCTATTAAACAATTTTGAAAAGAGAAAAAAAAAAACAAGGCAACATTCCTGTTTGTCATGATCATTTCTGAAATTATTTTTAAATATATTAATTTAATTTCTTGTGGGTATGCTCTCTTTGAGAATTCTAATTTCAGGACAATGAAATGTTCTTCTCCTGAAAGAACTGATTTTCCCTACTTTAATGAATTCATTCATCCCTCCATCTAGTTGTATAGATCCTCCAGAAGCATCTTTACCATAATGACAATAGTTACATTCATCGGAGACGATGGTGACCAAAATATTACAAACCCCCTTCAGAGCAGAGGATCGAAATGCAGAAGTTTCTCCTTTTTTCCATAAGGCAGATACTTAACAGAATCACATCATTTGAAGGAATGGTCTTTGAAAGAAAGTGTTTTGGAAATAAATACACGGACATATTAATAGATAAATCCTATCAGAGGAATATCATACTTCAATAAGGTGAGATTTCTAAGACAAAAATTTCACTGCCTGGCCATTATGTCTGAAATCTAGTACAAAAGAGCCGATTGATAATTTTTAAAAGAAAGAAGGGTAGTAAGTTGAATGTGAACGTGATACTTATTAAGGACACATGGGTAACTTTTCTAAAGTTTATGAGCTTGACTTTGGAAAGATGACTGATCAAACATATGTAAGTATGCTGTACTTTTATAAGCAGCATTATAAAATGAAAACATTAAAACTATGATATATAAATATTACTAAGTTAAAATAGATAAGAAATGAAATAATATTTTAGGCAGTCTAATAAATTGGAGCTTTTATGCTCTTTTTTAAGTTTTTTAATGTTTATTTTTGAGAGACAGACTGAGCATGAGCAGGGGTGGAACAGAGGGAGAGGGAAACACAGAATCTGAAGCAGGCTCTAGGCTCCGAGCTGTCAGCACAGAGCCTGACGCGGGGCACGAATCCACAAACCACGACATCATGACCAGAGCCAAAGTCAGACACCTAACCAACTGAGCCACCCAGGCGCCCCAAGCTTTTATGCTCTTTGGGATGCCATAACATCATGGGTATTTATAAGTGGGGACTTCTTTAGAGAAGAATTTTGTCAAGTTTCAGATGAGTGAAGGTGTCTCACCCAGATAAATATGGAGACAAGAGATGAGATTTAGTTACCTTACCGGTTGTCAGTTGTTTCTACAGTTCAATCGGACAAAATTTTCTACTCGTAGACAGAGAAGCTAACTGAAGTATCTTCTCAAGCATCACATCTATATTAGCTGTTGGGCTGTTGACTATATCCCTACTGCATGCTATTTCCCAATTTCTTAATCTTAAAATAGCAAGACAAATGTATCTCAGAGAGTTGTAAGGATTAAAGGAGATAACATATATAAAATATTTATCAGAGTTCCTGGCCCAGGTTTAAAATATATGAGAGGTGACAATAATATTAATGTAATTATAATTTGATAACAGGCCTGCTTACCAGTGCTGTGCTCGGTGATTATGGCTTTTATTATTTGCTTAAAAGTCTTAGAGGAGTGTGTTATGTTAACAGACTTACAGAACGGTTTCACTTCTTTAGGCGGATGTATCTTCTCCCCTCTTATGATTTTTTTCCTGGTATAGAGATCATTTCATCCAATTTCAGATGTCTGGGGACACTAACAAGCTGTCTACGATGTGTCCTACAGGGACAGGGAAAGGGGCAGGAAGGACTGGAGGGAGAAGAGGAGAGAGGAAAACAGACTGAAAGATTCAAGCAGAGATAGCGGGAAGAAAAGGAAGACCACCACAGAGAACGCCTGCTCAGCGCTGCTCTCTGACCTGCGACCTGACGAGTCTCTGTTCTGAAGCCTGAGGTCTGGGGACTTTGGCAGTTCTGGGCCCTGCACTGCTGGCCTTGGGACGGGGGCTTTCCAAGGGCGTCAGCCTCCGTGCGCGGGACTCCTGGATGGTTTTCAGGCCTTGATGACATTACTTTAGAGGACACCCTGTCGCCGGGGGACTCAGCCCAGGTGCCCAAATGCTGGCTGCACTGTCACTCGACACCTTCTACGTGCTTCTCAGACACACGGACACCCCCATGAGGTCTGTACCTGAAATGCATGCTTCTGAGTGACTTTTAAGACACGTGCTGAAATTCACATGAAGGGTCCTCAACAGGCTGAGTTCACACGGGCAAGCCAAACGGTTTCTTCCACAATTGTCTTCAAACACGGTTTTTAAGATTTCTCTCCTTACCGGCCTGGGGATAATGAGACAATCCTATCACTTTCTGGCACTTGCAGACATCGCAAGTCTGACTCTGTGACATTAGAAAATCCAGACCATTGCTCTTCTCTTGTGCCGGAACCAGTCACTGCACCGCACGGCCCGCACATGAGCCCGCTCCCACCCAGTCGTGCGGGCCGGACGCCCCGCCGGCCCCGCTAACGTCTGTCCGCTTGGAGCTTCCTCAAGTTGAGAGCAGACCCGGCTCCTTGCAGCTGCAGGAATGAGCTCCCTGTCGGCTTGCTGACCAGCGGCCGGGGCTCCCTCTCAGCCCCGCGTCCTGCCCTGGGTCCCTGCACGGGAGTCCCTCCAAGTGGAAGTGAGAATCAGGGCGCCGACCCCTCCGAATACTCTCCCGGCTGCATCCGGTTTCTGGTTATCCTAAACCTTGAAAAGCAAAGAAGTTTCTTCAGTGATGTGATTCGACTGGGCTTCCCAGATATTCCAGGAAACTCCTCTTTTCTCACCTGAATCTACATCGTATCTCCTAGTCCAAGGCTTTGGAATTGGGCTAAGACGTGTTCTGCCTCCATGAACCTTGATTAAATTTTCAATTTCCCATCCGGCCCCAAACTTGCCATCGGCCCTGCCCCCCAGCTCAGGTCACCCCACATCCACGCCTGGGGTGCAGGGTTCTTTCACTCTCTTCCCCTCAGCTATCCCAACCCTGTCTGAAACTTCTGGCTTGTTCAGGTTTCTGGACTTGGGAAGGAGAGATTTTTAGAGTGAGTGTCAGGCAACTGTGTCCACGTCCTTGAGACACTTAGCCAGGGAGTAAGCCCTACAGCCAACACTGATCTGCCACGACTCCCTCAGTGTTACCGGAACATGACAATAAAAATGACGTGATGTCAAGTCTAACGTCACTGACCGCGTTTGCTTCTTATCAAACAGTAACCCAAGTGTGCGCGTTTATGTACAGAGCGGCCTAAAAGCACGCGTGGCGAATCATTTGTGTGGTTCCACATCCAAACGCTACTGGCCGGCAGTATGACACTGGGAAAGTTTATAGCCCCCGGTGGCTCTTGGGTGTGTACGTCCCAGAAAAGCCAAATCAGTCTGACCCAAGATAACCATCCAGTTTAACCAACTCAGCCAGAGCCTTGAAAGCTATGGGAGCACAGGGACGTGTAACCAGGCGGCCGTGCCCAGACATACACACTGGGCTTTACGGATAGCACTTGGCTAAAAAGACACAGGTGGGGCTTGGGATCCATCCCACGCTCTGCCCACCACACCCGTGGAGGGTTCCACTCGGAGCATGCGGGACTCCTTCCTAATTACTCCTGGAGAAGTGACTTTTTTTTTTTTTAATTTGAGAGAGAGAGAGAGAGAGAGCGCAGTGGGGAGGGGCAGAAGGAGAGAGAGAATCCCAAGCAGGCTCGTGTTCAGCACGGAGCCCAGCATGGGGCTTGAACCCAGGATTCTGGAATCACGGCCTGAACCGAAATCAAGAGTTGGACATTCAACTGACTGAGCCACCCAGGTGCTCAATGAGTGACTTTTATAAATTGTCTATCCACAGGAAACACCTTTGTATCATTTGTGGAAAGGGGTCATATGTGCTTTGTGAGTACATGAAAAAGGGGAAAAACGGTCAGAATCAATTATATTAGTTGTTTGATAGTTGGCAGGTAAAAATAATTTCACTCTATTTCAAAGGACACATTAGGATCTGTAGGTACGGGGTTACTACCTCAGGACGCAGAATCTTTCAGAAACTGGTCCAGGCCATGACCTCTCTCAGAAACATGCATCCCTGGGGGCGCCTGGGTGGCGCAGTCGGTTGAGCGTCCGACTTCAGCCAGGTCACGATCTCGCGGTCCGTGAGTTCGAGCCCCGCGTCGGGCTCTGGGCTGATGGCTCAGAGCCTGGAGCCTGTTTCCGATTCTGTGTCTCCCTCTCTCTCTGCCCCTCCCCCGTTCATGCTCTGTGTCTCTCTGTCCCAAAAATAAATAAACGTTGAAAAAAAAATTAAAAAAAAAAAAAAAAAAAAGAAACATGCGTCCCTGACTCTTCGGGGCCCCGGTTCATTTTCCCGGCTTTAGCTTCATTTAACACCTGACTTTTATTCTGTGCATTTATAGGCTCCCTGTTGACCTGGCTAATGCTCCCAACTCAGGAGCTGTATTTCCTCCTGTACCATCACCTCCTGCATCATCATCACCTCCTGCATCATCAGCTCCTGCATCAACATCCCCTCCTGCACCATCACTTCCTGCATCATCACCTCTGAATCATCACCTCCTGCACCATCATCACCTCCTTCGTATCACCTCGTGCATCATCTCTTGTATTGTCATGACCTCCGAATCACCTCCTGCGCCATCACCTCCTGCATCATCATCACCTCCTGCACTGAGGAAACCATGAATGACAGTTAATATCTAAAAGAATGGTGTAACATTTCCCATCAACATGATATAGACCTTACAGCTGAAGCCAAGACTTAAGGAGAGTCCTCCAGCTTTTCTAGAACTTACCCATTTTGTATCCAAATGCTGGACACTCTGAGGCTTCTGGAGGTAAGCGGAGTGCCCTGGATAGCAAGCAAACAGAGAACCGAAAGATTCTGCATGTGATCACGTACCAGCCAGCACGGACACACTGCCGTAACTTAGCACCCAGTACAGCTGTTTCCGGGCATAAGGACCGAGTATCAGTCATGGTGAGACCACCTGTGCTTCCAGCCAAGTCTTCCCATCACAGCGCATGCCCGACTCTTGCTTCCACCCCACTGACCCCCACTTAGGGTCCTGGCCGGCTAAGCCTGGGATCTCGTAAATGGACAAATTCCTAACACTTTCGTTATTAGAAGTAAAGTGTTTTGGCTTAGAGTAGTTTATTTTGAAATTTCTTACTTTACAACTGGAAGAATACTGATGTAACTTCTTATATCCTCAGCACATTAGTTCTTCAAATACACACTTTATCACATGTATCTTCAATCTCTACATACTCAGGGAGTCTGTATGTTATGCTTTACCAAAAACATCGAGTTGTCCTAGCCTAGCCTACTTCCCTTGATCTTTTTCTTCCTTTAAACACCAAAATTCTTGGACGTAGAGTCTAACTTTAGTTCCCCATATTATTTTTCCTACAAATCCACTACATTATTGACCTACTAATGTAATAAATAGGTTCCTGCTAAGATAATTACCGATCTGCAAGGTTCCAATTCAGTAAGGGTTACCTTCTTATCTTAACAAGTTACCTCTGCCTTCCTTACAGTGTTCTTTCTGAGTCTCCTCTGCTAATATTTTTTCCTCTGCCTGCTGTCTATAATTTGGTGTTTTTTCCTATTTACTTTCAATCTTTTTCTCTTAATGCTACATTATTTTTCTGGATAGTCCTGCCCATGAAATTCATTCCCTATATTATGTTTGGCTCTTAAATGTTTGTTTACAACTCTGATCCATGTTTTTTAAGTTTCTCTATTGGCGGTGGAGGAAGAGGGAGAGGGAGAGGGAAAGGGAGAAAGGGAGAGGGAGAGAGGGAGAGAGAGACAGGGACAGGGAGAGAGAGACAGGGAGAGGGAGAGGAGACACACATGGGCACATGAGTGGGGCAGAGAGAGGAAGGGAGAGAGAATCCCAAGCTGACTGTGCAGAGCCCGATGTGTGACTTGATCCCACAAACTGTGAGATCCACATAATGTCCCCAGTTTGCAGAACATGGTGTCTCTTATGAATCCTACTGCTCAACACATGACCTCACTGTTCCTTCTGACCTTTGTATGGTGTGTGTTTTTTTTATCACCTTTAGCTTTTCCATTCCAGAGTTCGTCACCTCCAACTGATCACACGTCATTTATGCCACAGCTTGTCACATCCTTCAAATCTCATTCAAACATGGTCCCCTTAAAGATCTTCCCACCGTCACCTTATGAGTAAATGTGGCTATCAGTGCTTTGTATCGTTGCCCTACCCCGTTTCTTTCAACACAAAAACTCTCTTACATGCTACTGACTCACCATCTAATCTCTAATGTAGTTCATCCTGGAGCAGGGCTCACCTAACAAACTGAAAAGGATCTAATGGGGGTATATCTCTGCCCCCCTTCCAGGCAGGACAGAATGCCCCTCAGCGACTCTGTCCACCTCTGCACCTCAGTATATTTTTCCGCTTGACATTTAACCTTTAGATTCTGTTACCTTTCTCGCTTTCTTTGAAATGCCAAAATGTATCAGGAAAAGTGAAAATCACGTATAATTAAAATTCTTGGGAGATATTTTTGAAAAATACAAGTTATTTTCACAACACAATAATGAAGTAACGGTAGAGTGGGGTTGCTATTTGAGAAAAGGCACATTAAAGGGAAAAGAAAAACTGAGATCTCGTATCAGAGGTACAAGTACCACATTCTAAACTGTCATGTAGTAGAAGTAAATAGACCTAGAGTAAACAAAATTCAGCTTACAAGGCTTCTGTGGTTGGAAACTGTGCCGCACCATTTCACAGGAAAATGAGCTGCTAGAAACCCAACATGAAATGCATCACCCTCAATTCTATTTGTATTTGGAATTCTATGATACGCACCGCACCGTCTGTTTCCAAGGAAGGTAGGTGACCTGTCAGATGCATATATTTGCCAAGGAGGCAAGCACACGTGCGGTTGATTCAACTTAGTTTATGATCGAAAAATAGACACAGAAACAAGAAAGTCCCCACTGGACACCACTTAGCAATGAAAACCAACAGATGTAGTCAAACAGCATAGTTTCTAAACTGCTTCAATGATCATATGTGACACTTCTCTGCAGACGTGATCTGAGCTCCTCTCTGGATGCAACTACGGCTGACATTGACAAGATCCCACGCGTCAGCTGTGGGCCCTGAAGGTTCAGCTACGGACCCAGGCACAGGGGAACCACTATGTCCAAATGCTTTGGAAGCCTCCACCTGCTGGGTTTAACCTCCTTTATCTCTCCTAAAGTAATGTTATTTTATTCCCCATTAACCTCCGTTCCTGCATCCCTATCATCTGTGATGCCGAAAATGCCTGACATAGAAAAAACCATCTTATTTTGGGAGTTTAGAGGAGGGGGTTCCAGATACAGCCTTGCTTCTGTCAGACTGATCCTCCCAGAGTTGTCCGACCACTCAGGATCCCCAGATGAACAGGAAATACGAATGCCGTATGGATACTGAAGCTTGCATTCTGATTGTTTGCCATTAATCAAATTTATTTCGCTTATGGGATTTTTCTTTACTGAAAAACCTAACACAGTTTTGGAATGATTTGTCTCTTTTCACCTATGGAATTAACAATTTCTTTTCTTAAATACTTACAGGTCTTAGGTCAGTCTTCTTTACTGTTCAATTAAATTGTGTGTGTGTGTATATACTTACATACATATATATATATGTATATATATATATATGTATGTAAGTATAACATATATACATACATAGGCATGCATAATATATAAGTCACACAGAATTCATTAAAAATTCAATTTGTCACAGAATTTGTTATTGTATTATTTATTGTATTTTTTAAAATTCAAATCCAAGTTAGTTAACATAAAATTTAGTATTGGTTTCAGGAGTAGAATTTAGTAACTCATCACTTACATATAACCCCAGTTCTCATCCAAATCAGTCTAGCCCATCCCCCACAACTAACACGTCTCCTTCAACCCTCAGTTTGTTCTCTATTGGTTAAGAGTCTCTTACAGTTGTCTCCCTCTCTGTTTTCGTCTTATTTTTCCTTCCCTTCCCTTATGTTCATCTGTTTTGTTTCTTAAGTTCCACATATCTGTGAAATCCTATGGTATCTGTATTTCTCTGACTGATTTCACTTAATAATATTTTCTAGTTCCATCCACATTGTTGCAAATGGCAAGATTTCCTCCTTTGAGATTGCCAAGTAGTATTCCATTTTGTATCTATACACCATTCTTCTTTATCTATTCATCAATCGATGGACATTTGGGCTCTTTCCATAATCTGGCTATTGTTGATAGTGCTTCTATAAATATTGACGTGCATGTGTCCCTTCAAACCATTTTTGTATCCTTTGGATAAACACTCACTAGTGCAATTGCTGGGTTGTAGGGTAGTTCTATTTTCAATTTTTTGAGGAACCTCCACACTGTTTCCCAGAGTGGCTGCACCAGTTTGCATTCCCACAAAGAGAAAAAGCGTGTTCCCCTCTCTCCACGTCCTCACCAACATCTGTTGTTTCCTGAGTTGTCAATTTAGCCACTCTGACTGGTGTGAGATGGTACCTCATTGTAGTTTTGATTTGTATTTCCCTGATGATGAGTGATGTTGAGCATCTTTTCAGGTGTCAGTTGGCCATCTGGATGTCTTCTTTGGAAAAGTGTCTATTCATGGCTTCTGCCCAATTCTTCACTGGATTATTTGTTTTCTTGGGTGTTGAGTTTGATAAGTTCTTTGTAGATTTCAGATACTAACCCTTTATCCAATACATAGCTTGCAAATATCTTCTCCCATTCCATCGGTTGCCTTTTAGTATTGTTGATTGTTTCCTTTGCAGTGTAGAAGCTTTTTATCTTGATGAGATCCCAATAGTTCATTTTTGCTTTTATTTCCCTTGCCTCTGGAGACACGTCAAGCAAGAAATTGCTGCAGCTGAGGTCAAAGAGGTTGTTGCCTATTTTCTCCTCTAGGATTTTGATGGCTTCCTGTCTTATGTTTAGGTCCTTCATCCACACTGAGTTTATTTTTGTGTATGATGTAAGAAAGTGGTCCAGGTTCATTCTTCTGCATGTCGCTGTCCAGTTTTCCCAGCACCATTTGCTGAAGAGACTGTCTTTTTTCTTTTTTTTTTTTTAATTTTTTTTAATGTTTATTTATTTTTGAGACAGAGACAGACAGAGCATGAACAGGGGAGGGTCAGAGAGAGAGGGAGACACAGAATCCGAAACAGGCTCCAGGCTCTGAGCGGTCAGCATAGAGCCCAACACGGGGCTCGAACTCACAGACCGCAAGATTGTGACCTGAGCCGAAGTCGGCCGCCCAACCGACTGAGCCACCCAGGTGCCCCGAGACTGTCTTTTTTCCATTGGATATTCTTCCCTGCTTTGTCAAAGATTAGTTGGTCATACGTTTGTGGGTCCGTTTCTGGGTTCTCTATTCTGCTCCATTGGTCCTAGTGTCTGTTTTTGTACCAGTACCATCCTGTCTTGATGATTCCAGCTTTGTGGTATAGCTTGAAGCCAAGGATTGTGATGCCTCCTGCTTTGGTTTTCTTTTTCAACATTACTTTAGCTATTTTGGGTCTTTCGTGGTTCCATACAAATTTTAATATCGTTTGTTCTAGCTCTGTGAAGAATGCTAGTGTTATGTTGATAGATGTTGCATTAAATGTGTAGATTGCTTTGGGTAGTATAGACATTTTAAAAACATTTGTTCTTCCAATCCATGAGCATCGAATGTTTTTCCATTTCTTTAATTTCTTTCATAATCTTTCTACAGTTTTCAGAGTTGTCAGATATATTTTTTCATTGAAAATTGCTGTTTTAAAATTTTAGTCTTCTTTCATAAGTAATAATAGTTAGGGTTGGTTAGAAAAATCAGACACTACAGGGGCACCTGGGTGGCTCAGTCGGTTAAGCGGTCGACTTGGGCTCAGGTCATGATTTCGCGGTCCATGGGTTCGAGCCCCGCGTCGGGCTCTGTGCTGACAGCTCAGAGCCTGGAGCCTGTTTCAGATTCTGTGTCTCCCTCTCTCTGACCCTCCCTGTTCATGCTTTGTCTCTCTCTGTCTCAAAAATAAACGTTAAAAAAAATTAAAAAAAAAAAAAAAGAAAAATCAGACACTACAGTTAAGCATAAAAAGAAATTAATTAAATCTGTCTATTTTTCCTGACCTTTACTGAATGTATCTGAAATAAACAGAATCATACCAAATATTCATTTTTGAAACCTACTTTTCTTATAGAACAACATACGAAGAAAATTATTTAATGCTAGTTTATCTTCATTTAAATTTTTTCAATGTTTATTTATTTTTGAGAGAGAGAGTGTGTGAAAGGGGGAGTGGCAGAGAGAGAGGGAGACACAGAACCGGAAGCAGGCTCCAGGCTCTGACCTTTCAGCACAGAGCCTGACGTGGGGCTCAAACTCCCGGACCGTGAGATCATGACCTGAGCTGAAGGCGGACGTTTAACCAACTGAGCCACCCAGGCGCCCCAGTTTGTCTTCATTTAAAGAGAAATTAAAAATAAGGACTGTTTGAGGGGTACATGGATGGCTCAGTCATTTGAGCGTCTGCCTCTGATTTAGGTTCAGGTCATGATCCCAGGGTCATGGGATCAAGTTCCTGGTTGGGCTCTGCACTGAGTGTGGAGTCTGCATGCGATTTATTCTCTCCCCAGCTGGCTCTCTCCCTCAAATAAAAAAAAAAAAAAAGAAATAAAATAAATGGATTGTTTGGGAACAAAAAATGTAATTGTGTTAAAACACCTGAATTATGTGAAGTCACATGTAATCCCTTCTACTGAAATGAAGGAGCACCTGGGTGTCTCAGTCAGTTAGGTGTCAACTCTTGATTTCCACGGAGGTCATGATCTCATAGTTAGTGGGTTCAAATCCCGAATGGGCTGTGCACTGACAGCACGGAGCCTGCTTGGAATTCTCTCTCCCTCTCTCTTTCCGCCCCTTCTGCTCTCTCTCTCAGAATAAACTGATAAAAAGAAGTGAACACACCACTTTAATAGACTCCAGTAGGATGTAATACTGGGATTGCTAGGATTTGTGATTCAGGGTCATTTTTATTAGGAACTGTATTTCTAATTACTTCGAGGAGTAAAAGACATTCCTTAGAGGAGCAAGGGCATCTCTGAGGCCCCTGCAGTGCCCGCCCTGCACCTGCTCACCTGGGCACACATATTGAAGCACTCTGCGACCCATGTCAGCCTCTGTCGTGGTCTCGGCAGCCACTACGTGTGAGAGGCAGATGTTTGATTCCGCTAAAAACTCAGTCTGTGCCTAAAGCTTCAGTAGTCAGAGTTCCGGAGGAAAAATAAAACATTATTACTCCTCAGATACCTATTTATTTTAGCAACACACATGCATACACACACAGGCGCACACACAGGCTTTACATCCTGAAACTCAGCAGATGTTCTCATGACCCTGTTTGTGTCCTTTCCCGCAGGGTTTCCAACAAGTCTGGCTCGTAATCAAACAACGCTGGGCTCTGAGCAAAATTTGCCGGACAATGTGATCCACGTGGCCAGCGGCTGGTTGGTTCCCAGTCGTCTGAACTCGGTACCTCCAGAGAAAACAGGGACCAGCCAGTAGTCACGCGTACGCGTTCCCCGCACAAAGAAGGCAAGTGTCTGCACAAAATGAAGGGTTACCACCGCACCTCAAAGTATTCAGAAGATTCTTGGCTCCTTGGCTTCATTAGAAGCAGGAAGCCATAAATCTGTTCGATAATATTCAAAGTCTCCCAGCTGTGTAACTTTATAAAGCTCAAGTCCTCGCTTCTCCCCTACATTTATATCCTTCAACGAACATGAGAGCATCTGGAGATGAGCTTTTAATTGGAAGTAGACCCCCTTTTGCAAATCAATGTGCTCATCTGCTCATCTACCCTCTTTGTTGGTTTTCATCACTATTCTCTCTACAAACGGATCTTGAGTGGCTGCTATGTGCCAGGCACCGTTCACTGTTCTTGGTCAAAGAGCAGCGGACAAGTGACCTCACAGCTTGGCTTTAACGCTCCCCTCAGCTCGAGTACATCCTAGATTTCCTCCTGACTGTAGGACCCTGGCTTCCCCTTCCTCAGAACATTTACCCCAGAAAACTTACAAACGTAAAATCCTTCTCTGCCTCTTTTTAAAAGCATCTTGCCAGCGTTACAGCACAGGACTCTGTTTTGTCAGGACCTGGGAGCCATCACTTTGAAATGTGGTAATCACAAAATATAGCTCCCTGTCTCCCAGTTTCCGTGGGAGGGTAGGAGCCCCACCTCGGGGAGCACCCATCCGAAAGCTCGGGTGGCCCCATCACATGGGCCAACCCCCCTCTACTGTCCTGCAAGCCCTTTCCACTGGCCATGCCATCCCTGCACAGATCTCCTCCCTACAAACATTCTTACTTTTTGTTTCGGCAGACTTGTGTTCAATCCCCCTCTCAAAAGCAGTGGTCCTCAGTAAAGTTTTCCCTGGCTGATTAATTCTTAGCACAGTTTTCCTTCAACAGAAAACAGAAAAAGTCCCTGTCCTTACACATTTGTATTTTAGTGGGCAAGAGACCCAGTAAAAAAAAATAAAGACAGTGATTTTCTATTTTCATAATATTATCAAGAAATTAATGGTGATAATAGAAGTCTTGGTCCAAACCTAAAATGGACTGCTCACTCAGTGTGGTAAATGGAGAAGAATATAATTTATAAAGGACAAGTCTGACATTGTGGCAGAGACACCACAGCAGGTAAACGCTGGAGCTCTGCTGCATATGCATATGCTGTGTCCCAGAGAACCAGGACAGGGGTGGTCATCGGTCCAGGAGAGAGGGTGGGAGAGAGCCCGGGAGAGCTGATGACACGGGGGACATCCTGTGTCCCAGAGAACCAGGACAGGGGTGGTCATCGGTCCAGGAGAGAGGGTGGGAGAGAGCCCGGGATTGCTGATGACACGGGGGACATCCTGTGTCGCAGAGAACCAGGACAGGGGTGGTCATCGGTCCAGGAGAGAGGGTGGGAGAGAGCCCGGGAGAGCTGATGACACAGGGGACATCCTGTGTCGCAGAGAACCAGGACAGGGGTGGTCATCGGTCCAGGAGAGAGGGTGGGAGAGAGCCCGGGAGAGCTGATGACACGGGGGACATCCTGTGTCCCAGAGAACCAGGACAGGGGTGGTCATCGGTCCAGGAGAGAGGGTGGGAGAGAGCCTGGGAGAGATGATGACACGGGGGACATCCTGTGTCCCAGAGAACCAGGACAGGGGTGGTCATCGGTCCAGGAGAGAGGGTGGGAGAGAGCCCGGGAGAGCTGATGACACGGGGGACATCCTGTGTCCCAGAGAACCAGGACAGGGGTGGTCATCGGTCCAGGAGAGAGGGTGGGAGAGAGCCCGGGAGAGCTGATGACACGGGGGACATCCTGTGTCCCAGAGAACCAGGACAGGGGTGGTCATCGGTCCAGGAGAGAGGGTGGGAGAGAGCCCGGGAGAGCTGATGACACGGGGGACATCCTGTGTCTCAGAGAACCAGGACAGGGGTGGTCATCAGTCCAGGAGAGAGGGTGGGAGAGAGCCCGGGAGAGCTGATGACACGGGGGACATCCTGTGTCCCAGAGAACCAGGACAGGGGTGGTCATCGGTCCAGGAGAGAGGGTGGGAGAGAGCCCGGGAGAGCTGATGACACGGGGGACATCCTGTGTCCCAGAGAACCAGGACAGGGGTGGTCATCGGTCCAGGAGAGAGGGTGGGAGAGAGCCCGGGATTGCTGATGACACGGGGGACATCCTGTGTCGCAGAGAACCAGGACAGGGGTGGTCATCGGTCCAGGAGAGAGGGTGGGAGAGAGCCCGGGAGAGCTGATGACACGGGGGACATCCTGTGTCGCAGAGAACCAGGACAGGGGTGGTCATCGGTCCAGGAGAGAGGGTGGGAGAGAGCCCGGGAGAGCTGATGACACGGGGGACATCCTGTGTCCCAGAGAACCAGGACAGGGGTGGTCATCGGTCCAGGAGAGAGGGTGGGAGAGAGCCCGGGATTGCTGATGACACGGGGGACATCCTGTGTCGCAGAGAACCAGGACAGGGGTGGTCATCGGTCCAGGAGAGAGGGTGGGAGAGAGCCCGGGAGAGCTGATGACACGGGGGACATCCTGTGTCGCAGAGAACCAGGACAGGGGTGGTCATCGGTCCAGGAGAGAGGGTGGGAGAGAGCCCGGGAGAGCTGATGACACGGGGGACATCCTGTGTCGCAGAGAACCAGGACAGGGGTGGTCATCGGTCCAGGAGAGAGGGTGGGAGAGAGCCCGGGAGAGCTGATGACACGGGGGACATCCTGTGTCCCAGAGAACCAGGACAGGGGTGGTCATCGGTCCAGGAGAGAGGGTGGGAGAGAGCCCGGGAGAGCTGATGACACGGGGGACATCCTGTGTCCCAGAGAACCAGGACAGGGGTGGTCATCGGTCCAGGAGAGAGGGTGGGAGAGAGCCCGGGAGAGCTGATGACACGGGGGACATCCTGTGTCCCACAGAAGCAGGACAGGGGTGGTCCTATGTCCAGGATTGAGCCCAGGAGAGCTGGTAACACGGGTAACAGAGTGTGTCCCCGAAGGACACAGCCAGGAGCAAACACCTAGATTTTCCCCTCCAGCCAGTCTCCCATGTCCTGACCGGGGTCCCCAGTGGCCAGACTAATGAGAACCAGAAGTCTGTGAAGTTGTCTTGAAATACTTCATGCAGTTGGGCCAACAATATTCATTCTGTATAATTCATTTAACTCCATTTATTTTACTATAATATTTTATTCCCTTTTATGTGTATATTTATTAATTTACTGATTGCATCGCACTGAGCCCATGCCACTTGATATGAAAATCTAGGGCAGACAGCGTCTTCATACAGAAGAAGGAATGTTTGTTACTATGAAATTACAAACAGAGTGGTTGGGCACCGTCCGGAACGGTTACCACGTAGACACTAGACTGTGCTTCTGCACACACGGGGCCTGGGAGAGGAGCTCCGTGATGTGGAGAGAGAAATTCCCGAGAGGGGATCTTTTGCGAGGCCTCCTTCCCACGCACTGAAGGGGCACGGGAATGATGCATAAAGAAAAGTTATGCCTCAAACATACAAGAGTGCAGGAAAGGATACTGCTCGGATTGCAAGACTAAAGACTTTTAATTCGATTCCAGAGAGGGGGCAGCTGGTAAAATCCTTGGAAAAAAACCACAAGCTAGAGCATGTGTGTGTGAACAGCACTTGTAAGTCGAGCAGCAGCACCCAGGGTAAACTCGAGAACGGGGGGCTGGGTTAGGGGACTGAGTGGCCATGTGAGAATTCACAGCACTGGGTCATCGCGAGCTGTCACCGAATCCGAGTCAGTCTCGCAGTGTCTGTGCTCACATGTCAGCTCGCCTGAGGTTCCCCTACGACTTCCACTACCGCGTCTACCTCATCGACACACACGTGCGCCGTAACCTCACCTCAGAGCCCTGAGGACCCAACTGCTTATTTTGTCTCCTTTCATCTTGTTTGAGGTTTATTTATTTATTTACTGCGGGGGGGGGGGGGGCGGGTAGGGGCAGAGAGACAGGGAGAGAGAATCCCAAGCAGGCCCCACACCGTCAGCGCAGAGCCAGACCCGGGGTGCGATCCCACGAACCGTGAGTTCACGACACAGGCCGAAGTCGAGAGTCAGACGCTCCAGGCCCGAGCTACCCGGGCGCCCCTGTCTCCTTAACTCTTTTGTAGGCATTTCCAACTACGTACGTGCAAACTCTGACTGGTCCTGCCCTCGCAGCCACCTCCCCAACCCCTCGTCTTTTGCACCCCCCCAGACTAGCCTCTGAAAATAATACGCTTTGCTTCGAAAGAGCTTTCATTCGTCCATCCAAACAACATGTTTGACGCACGAATTCACCCAAAGCCTCTGCTGCAGCATGAAGTGCTTATCCTCCCCATTTGCATCTCTAATTTCCGACCTGCCTAATTAGTATTTTTTTTCCCAAAGCACATCATAATCAAATTGTTTGAAACCAGAAAGGAGGAGAAGATCTCAGAAGCAGGCAGAGGGGAGAAAAAAGACGTTTTATGCAGAAGGACAAAGGATAACAACAGCCCTCTCTTCAGAACCACACCAGCTAATAACATAAATAGTTCATCTTCTTCCCCTTTCCCCACCGAGATTCCTCACGTGTGTCTGGCGAGTCTGAGAGTCACGCACGTCCACGACATGCCGTGAGCCAGTTTCTCAAGTCTCGGTGAGAAAACACCAGCTACAAGTGGTTCACTCTTCAGGCTGCCCTCCGGGAACTGTGCCCTAAAAGGCCCGGAGCCCCTCCAGGGCTCGGCCCAAAACTGGTGAACTGTGTACACATTATGGACTAAAGTGCTCGGAAAACACTGGTCTGGGCGCCGGGGCGGCTCCGTCGGTTGAGCGTCCGACTCTTGATTTCAGCTCAGGTCGCGATGTCACATTTGTGGGTTTGAGCCCTGCATCAGGCTTTGCGCTGACAGTGCGGAGCCTGCTTGGGATTCTCTCCCCCTCTCTCTGCCTCACGCAGGCTTCTGCTCTCTGTCTCTCAAAACAAATAAATGAAGTTAAAAAAAAATTAGTAAAAAAAAACATACTGCTCAAAGCAAAATAATACGTAGTAAAATCAAAATTTGAATGTGACCTAAGAAAACATCAGAGCTGAAAGAAGAAATGTGAACTCTGCGAATATGCTTTTAACATTAAACTATTTCATTTTTTAAAGTTTGTTTAATGTTTTATTTATTTTTCAGAGGGAGGAAGAGAGAGAGAGTGAGAAAGTGGCAGACACAGAATCCGAAGCAGGCTCCAGGCTCTGAGCTGTCAGCACAGAGCCTGACGCGGGGCTCGAACCCACAAACGGTGAGTTCACGACCTGAGCCGAAGTCGGACGCCTATGCCCCTAAACTATTTAATTTTTATACAGATTCTTGTTTTTCTCAGCTTATCTCAAACAGATAAAAATGGAGAAAACATATTTATGTTTATAAATACTCCACTTTGCTATTGTCTTGGGCACAATGAAAACCTTAGGCTGGAAGAGGACTTCCTGCAGTAAATATCTAAGAGGCAAGTAAGTAGCAGGCACAGAACAGGGAAAGGACGCTGCTCGGCAGTTTCCGGGCAGAAGCGTGCTGCACACGGGACTCCCCTTCCGGAGGAGAGGAGAGGACGGGGAGCTGTGACTGTTCAGCCTTGTCCTTGGCCGCCCCAGGCGGGAGGATGGAGCCCAGGTGTGGACCCCTGTCAGGACCGCCAGAGGCAGCGGCAGGGACACACCCACCATCTCGGGGCAGGAGGCCTGCAAAGCTACAAGGAGCGTGGGTGTGACGGGTGGCCGCAGTAGGGAACGCTGCCCTCCCCCCGTCCTCCCCCCCATCCCCCGCCCGTGCTCACTGTCCTCCAGGTCCCTGCGGATTGTGCAGGGGAGGCGGAGCAGGGGCAGGGTCTGCAGGGGAGGGGGGAGCAGGGGCAGGTTCTGCAGGAGAGGGGGAACAGAAACAGAGTGTGTGGGGCAGGGGGACCAAGAGCAGGGTCTGCAGGGGGCTGGCGGGGGTGGGGGGGCGGAAGGCAAGAGCACTGCCAGTCTTGGGGGCAGAAGCAGCAGCAGCGGCAAAGGATCAGGGAAAACGATCACTTCATGTCACAGCAGAAGGAGACAGGAGTCCAATTTCTACCTCATAGAGTTTTTGGGAATTGAATGAACTGAGCTCATCTCTGTAAAACATTTACACAGAGTATGTGTTATGTGTGTGTATATACACGCACACACACAGGGAACAATGTGTATAGAAAGAGGGGTTTCAGTCATAACAGGGAGTGGTTGGTCTCTAGGGTAAACTGATCCCTGTGACTGTCATATTTCTATCTATTCTGAGCTACCTTTACATGAAGAAAAACAGCAATATCCTTTACTCTGTAATGTTTTATGTCAGTTAAATGTGCCTTTTCTATGGAAATTTGCTGCAGACAAAGTTTTCCTCTCAACATGTCTTACATGTGAATGTAGAATCTGGAAAGAAAATGTTACATGTACCAGAGAAAAGTTAATGTTCTCACAAACACACATAATTTTAGCGTGTGTTGAATGTATTTTACAGTTGCTTTTAAAATTCAACCAAGCAAACTTGCACAATCAAAGTTTTTAACCTAGTAAATAACGGCCAATAAGAGAAAAAGTAACCAAACACACAGAAGACGATCAGTGTGTGAATGTCCCCATCTCACTGCCCGATACTAATACCGAGTCCAAAACAGGTGTTCGATGCAGTTTTATTTCTTTTCAATACACAGGTGGGCTTTGCATAAGCTTTTCCACTACAACTAATCCATTTCAGGAAGACAGGACTTCAGGTGGTGTAAGGTGATTTGTGAATTCCTGTCCTTACAACCATACAGAGACCCTCGCTCATCTGCTTTAATGAGATATTTAAAATACAGCCTTGGGGACTTTATTGACGGAACCATTCTGCCATATGTTCAAATTTGAGGCTGCGGGTTTTATGGTCAAGTAGGTATTTCAATTGTAAAGCATTGTTTTATTGGTAGAGAAGATGAAGATGACCTTTGTTCATCGTCTCACATAAAATACGACTGTAACTGCGCAATAAAATTACACTTTTCACTGTTCCAGTCACCATTTTGTCTCTCCTTTCAATGGTCTCATTCACTGAAGATCAGAACTGGAAGAGGCCTGCTTTTCCTGGCATCAGGAAGCTCCCGGATTCTCCGAACATCTCACACTTACTGCAAAATGTTCACCTTCAAAACGATACAGAATTTGAAAAACCAGGAAAGCTAACCTTTTTCATGACCAAGAATAATAACTAATCAAAACACCATTGCCTTAAATTAAATATTTAGCAGGTCCAGGGTCTTCTATTTGAAAATTGTGGCTAACACATTAAATGTCTTCAAGTTTCTTGCAATCCTAAAATCTAGTTATAGGACCTTAAACATTTTAAAGCATGGCTTTCTAATAGTCTCATTGCCTGCTTCAACATACTAAAAATGTTATATCCATTTGTGATGTATTACTAGTACACATTTATGAAATCTTGCTTTTGAGATAGTTTCTAAGCTAACTACTTTGCAAATAATACCACCTAATTCAAAGATTCTCTACTATTACCACGACTATTATGGAAAGATTCCATAGAAGTGGTCAAGGTGTTCAGACTATTCATCCTACCTCTGGCAAGAGCAGAAAATGTTTGACTCTGAGAGTTATGGTCTCTTAATCGCAGTCGGTTTTCCAACTGTTGTCCAAGAAGACAAGGTAAAGTAAGACACACGTAACTATGCCTAAAGAGACGGCATGAGGCATAAACCATCTTGGGGGGATTCCGAAAGGAGGACACGGAAAGGACTTTGAATTTTAGATCAACTTTAACACTTGACACATTTTTAGCATTCACTCTAAGTAAAATCTGCATTTGTTTTAGGTCATCTAATACCTTCCCCTTTGATTCCTGAGGTGAGAAGTTCTCCTCATCCCACGCCCACCCTTTCCCACCTTTTGTGGGCATCTTCGTCCCAAGGCTTACTTCACTTTAACAAGGGTTCTGGGGGCACCTGGGTGGCTCAGTTGGTTAGGCGTCTGACTTCAGCTCAGGTCATGATCTCATAGTCTGTGAGTTCGAGCCCCGCGTCAGGCTCTGTGCCGAAAGCTCAGAGCCTGGAGCCTGTTT
Source organism: Lynx rufus (assembly GCF_022079265.1). NCBI lineage: Eukaryota > Metazoa > Chordata > Mammalia > Carnivora > Felidae > Lynx > Lynx rufus. The sequence continues at coordinate 1,705,705 of NW_025814840.1, read as the reverse complement.
CAGATTCTGTGTCTCCCTCTCTCTCTGCCCCTCCCCTGCTCATGCTCTGTTTCTCTCTGTCTCAAAAATAAATAAAAACATTTAAAAAAAATAACAAGGGGTTCTGCAGACGGATTCCTGAGCACAGGGACCTGTCTCCCTTGTCTTCTTACCCCAACACAATAAAATCTCTGTGCATCACCAGGGCAATTATCTGTCTTCTGCAACACCGAGGGAGCAAGCGGTTGTTTCTGCTTTTAAAACAGGGAAGAGTCTCAGCACGTGATGAAAAAGCCTTGAGAAGTCTCATACTTTTGTATTCCATCTGACTTCACACTTAAGGATTTCTCCTCTGTAGCATAATTTAAAAGAGTGATGTAGACATGGAAATCAATGTCTGACAAGGAACGCCAGAGATAATTCATTGGAGATTTGGATAAATATCATTTCTAGGCTTTGTGTCTATGGGAAAGGCACCATTTGAAAATAATTTTACCACGTGCATTCCCAATTATTACACTTGATAAGACGTTGAAAATTATACCCTTCAAAGACAATTAACAACTACCTTTTGATAACCACACGAAAGCTGTGGGCCATCCCCTCACCTGCGACAACTGTGAAGGAAGAATCTGCAGAAAATCAGTGTCTGTCACTGGCAGGCGTCTGGGAGCTGTGCTGTGGGCAGAGGGAACGAGGACTTCCCGATTTCACCGTGGGTTCAATTCAACAGGCGTCTGTGCGCATCCGCTCCGTAACAGGAGCCTTTCTGGGTGTGCAGGGGGCCCGGTCAAGACTAACACAGAGCCTCGGCCCCGAAGGCCTTCACCTCCTAACAGCAGAGGTGAAGATCGGCCGCGTTTCCTGCAGCGGCAGCAAGAGCACTTACCGGTGTAAGGGCCACACGAGCCAGGGTCTCCGACGTGGACGACTGGAGAGGAAGGGTCACAGGAGCGAGGGTCTCCGACGTGGACGACTGGAGAGGAGCCAGGGGAGTGGCGGGGCAGCTGGACCCCGAGGGCCGGCGGTTCCAACAGGCGGAGGCCCAGGATGCAAATCCAGGGAAGCAAGGAGGAAACACCGTGGACACGTGAAGCCGCACGTGTGTACCTGGAAGGACGATGCAGAGCACAGCCAGTCTGGGCCCAGATGGGGAAGCGCAGGGCACCTGCCCCGAGCTGGCCAGTGCACACGTGTGACGAGTGCACTTCTCCATGCGACTGCTCCTTCTCACAGTGCTCCCTTTCCACACTGCGACTCTGTTTCTACGTGACATTCACTCCGAAAGTCAAATAAAATGTCTACACGTGGGGTTCTTTTCTCACTCAAATTTTTATAAAAGCTAAACAGATCTTTAGAAACAAGTATGCATTCTCACTTTGTTCAATCTTTAATAATATATCAGTAATAAAATTACATTCTTCTTCAGCTCTCATCTGGGCATGTACTGAAGCTTCTTTTTATTTTTTTTATTTTTTTTTTCAACGTTTATTTATTTTTGGGACAGAGAGAGACAGAGCATGAACGGGGGAGGGGCAGAGAGAGAGGGAGACACAGAATCGGAAACAGGCTCCAGGCTCTGAGCCATCAGCCCAGAGCCCGACACGGGGCTCGAACGCACGGATCGCGAGATCGTGACCTGGCTGAAGTCGGACGCTTAACCGACTGCGCCACCCAGGCGCCCCTGAAGCTTCTTTTTAAAGCGTCCTTTTGTCTGTTTAAAAAGTAGAGAAGTAACAAGTTATTCATGATTTCCGCTGTAGGCCGTTCGGGCAATACACAAGTGCACCGAGTAGATCATGGCCCCGTGTCTTCTCCACCTCACCCTTCCCAGACCTTTAAGTAGGACCCTAGTGACGCTACGGTGTGCGTTCTGGTAGCCATATATCATATATATAATGGAAACGTAATCCTAATACAGCAACTGTTTTGGCCTTTACTTATTTCTAATTAACACTGACTCGGAGACGCTTAAATCACCCTACGTTCTATTGTCCACAAACTGCAACTATAAAAATGAGATAAATGCTCGTTTATCTTTTTCTACATGTACAAAAATTTAGTTTGTGAAAACATTTTCATACACATAAGACTCTACTCAAGAGCATCCAACTTTTTGTAATCTAATGCTTAGAATTTTTTTTAATAATAATTTGAGATGTGCCTGGGTGGCTCAGTGGGTTAAGCGACCGACTCTTGGTTTCGGCTCAGGTCATGACCTTACGGTTTGTGGGATCAAGCTCCATGTCGGGGCTCTGTGCTGACAGTGTGGAGCCTGCTTGGGAGTCTCTCTCTCTCTCTCTCTCTCTCTCTCTGCCCCTCCCCACACATCCTCTCTCCCTCTCTCTCAAAATACACTTAAAAATAATAATTTATATAAAATCATACATGTCATTCATCTTTTCAAAGTGTATCTTTTCTTTTCCTTTTCTGAAAGTTGTCCTTTTTCTCTCATACTTTTCTGCCTTAGGTTACTCAAGTTAAAACTTCTTACTAAAACTCCTATGTTTGGACACCTGGGTGACTCAGTGGGTTAAACATCTGACTCTTGATTTCAGCTCAGGTCATAGTCTCGCAGTTTGTGCATTCAAGCCCCATGTCGGGCTCTGTGCTGACAGCTCAGAGCCTGAAGCCTGCTTCGGGTTCTGTGTCTCCCTCTCTCTCTGCCCCTCCCTTGCTTGCAATCTGTCTCTCTCTGTCTCTCTGTCTCTCTCTGTCTCTCTCTCTCTCAAAAATAAATATTAAAAACATAAAAATAGGGGCGCCTGGGTGGCGCAGTCGGTTAAGCGTCCGACTTCAGCCAGGTCACGATCTCGCGGTCCGTGAGTTCGAGCCCCGCGTTGGGCTCTGGGCTGATAGCTCAGAGCCTGGAGCCTGTTTCCGATTCTGTGTCTCCCTCTCTCTCTGCCCCTCCCCCATTCATGCTCTGTCTCTCTCTGTCCCAAAAATAAATAAACGTTGAAAAAAAAAATTTTTAAAAAAACATAAAAATAAAATAAAACTCTCATGTATATTTATATAGTCATACACAAGCAGAGAGATGGATACATATTTATATGTATTAGAGTTTATCCTCATTTTACTTGGATTCCATATTTAAGAATTCCCCTACTCACTGATTTATATTTGTAACCTCCATACACCACTATCCATGGTAATTCCATTGTCACTCTTGGACATACGCAGAGCAGAGGCTCTGAGCCACCAGACCCACACATCCTCGGCTAAGGTTCAGTACGATGGTGCTCTGGCTTCTTCTCTTAGCTATCACATGGTAAACTAGGTCCTTTCTGCAGTCTTGTTAGTCCATACTTTTTTAGATTTTTGTGCTTTTTGTTGCTGACTTCACTCTTCAAAATGGCGCCCAGCATGGTTCTGACATGCTATAAGTCAAAGAAGGTTGTGATGTGTATTAGATCAGCCTCATTAAGACAGGAGTTATTATAGTGAGGTTGCCTGTGAGTTCAATGTCAATGAGTCAACAACGTATAGTAAATATGATGGCTTTAAACAGGAACACACATAAAATGATTTACATGTTGACCGGATGACAAAAATATTTTGTCTGGGGCCTCTCGAGAATCTAACCCTGTATTTATTTCCTGTGAGATGAACTGTTCCTAATTTGCTGAATCAGTGTTTATAGCAACCATAGAGGCCGTAACTGCCACAAGTAATGAGAATTCATGGTATCTATGTCTATCCATCTATCCATTTACAGTTTCATCTTTTTTCACAATATGGATTGTATTTTAGAAGAGAGATGATGTAAGTTTCTGGTAAAGAAACTTATGTAGTCTCCATTTTTCACCTGAAGTTTCCTAAACTATTATAATCATATGGTGTTTCTATTCTAAACTATCACTATAATCATTTACATCAAAACATTTCCTATAATTGTAGCACTCTTGCATTCTTGTGATGAAGAATGGCTGGAAATACACAACATACCTTTTAAAAAATATTTGTGATGATATAAACAAGTAAAACTGTATACATATTAATTTTGTACAATGGTTTATTAACTACATATAAATAAGCTCACATAATCAGCACTGAAATAAAAAAAAGGGAATACTGGTAGGTAAACAAAAGCCCCTATACTGCCCCTTCCCATTCAAAATCATCCATGTTTACTAAGAAACTGAGATAATCGTGCATATACCCAAAGTAAGATGCATGCTTAGAAGAACATCCGAGAAGATCCTCAGCTCTCACCTCAGGCTGATCCCGACACTCGGCAAGGTTAGTTAAGTCTCAAAGGAGCAGTACACACAACCTTCAAAGATATTAGACAAACTTTGTTTTTGTTTTTGTTTTTGTTTTGCTGATGGCATTCATCAAAATCTGAAAAAGTACTAAACAAATTTAAGCCAAGGGACAGAGACTTCAGAGACCAAACACAATAAGGAATACAGTCTTTGCAAAATACAGTTGTAAAGTTACTATAAAATTGGATTATTACAGCCTTCAATGATCAAAAAAAATCAATAAACTCTTACAGGGGTGGAGAAGCTAATTTCTGTACCTACCATATTATATTAAAATATCCAAGTTCCCAGAAAAAAATCACAATGCATACAAGTAAACAGAAAGTGTGTTCCATTCAAAGAATTGAATAAGCTACCAGAAGTCCTCCAAAGTCCAGATATTGAGCTTACTAGAAAAACACTTTAAGGGGACTATTATAAATATACTCAGAGATAAAGGAAATCATAAGTAAAAAATTAAAAGAAATCAGGAACACAGTATATGACTATAATAACAATAAAAATATATAAAAATATAAAAAGGAATTAAATAGAAATTCTGGAGGTGAAATGTTTAAAAACTGAAAATTTAAAAATACTAGAAGTGTTCAACAGGAGATCTGAGCAGGGAGAAGAAAGAATCAATGAGCATGAAACTAGGAAAACTGAAATTGAGTCAGAGGATCAGAAAGAAAAAAGAATGAAGAAAAGTGAAGAGACTAAGATACCTGTGGGACACCAAAAATATAAAAAAAGAAAGAAAAATAACTAACATATACATTTTGGGAGCCCCAAACAGAAATAGAGGGAAAAAGATGCAAAACTGGTTCAACATAAGACAATAAAATAATAGAATATGTCACATTAATAGAATGAAAGGAAAAAATACATCATCATCTCAACTGGTGCAGAAAAAGCATTGACAAAATCCAACACCCTTTCATGATTAAAAATTCACGCAGAAAACTAGGTAGAAGGAAACTTCCTTTTGATGATAGAGTATTTTTTAAACACTACAGCAAACACCACACTCGGTGGTGAAAGAATAAAAGCTCCCTCTGTAAGAACAGGAACAAGATAAGGATGGCCACTGTCACCAATACTAGTCAACACTGTACAGGGAGTTCCAGGTGGAACAGTAAGATAAGAAAAACGATGAGGGAGAAGAGTTAACATGGAGGGGGAGTAGAGAGACCCGAAGCTTGACTCATCCCTGGAGACAACCTGGTAAATATCAACTCATTGTGGACACACAAGAAATTGATTGGAGAACTGACAGAACAAACTGCACAACCAGAAATGGAAAAATGGCCACATCCCTGAAGGTAGGAGCTGTGGAGAGCTGATTTCGGGGAGAAAAGAATTGTGGGCGATGCAGAGGGGAGGGAGCCCTGATCACAGAGAGAGAAGCAAGACAGACAGAAAGAGTGAAGCAGTGCACAGGGCTTGCATACAAAAACTCTTCCCCAAAACTAGGGAGAGGGAAAACAAGAGGTGCTGAATACCCCAAGGTTTTATAAGCAATGGAGCTCAAAGTCTGAAGTCCTGGAAGTCCTCGTCATCGCCAGGGTCCTGCCGGGCTGTGGTGCTCCTGTGTGGAAGGAGGGTGACAACCCGGGAGCAGGCAGCATGGTCTGAGGATCTCCTGGGTCGCATGGGGAGAAACAGTTCCCTTTCTTGTAATGCACTTGTGAGAGGTGGCACAGCCTTGGCAAAGCCAAGAAACTGTATCCAGTCAGGCGGCTGTCATTTAGAATAGAAGGAGGGATAAAGAGTTTCACAGACAAACAAACAAACAAACAAACAAAGGAGTTCATGATCACTAAACCAGCCCTGCAAAAATATTGAAAGGGACTCCTTGAGTGGGAAAGAAAGACCAAAAGCAACAAAGACTAGAAGGAACAGGGAACATCATGAGAAACAAAGACTTTATAGATAATACAACAGCACTAAATTCATAACTATCAATAATCACTCAGAATGTAAATGGACTAAATGCTCCAATCAAAAGACATAGTCAATCAGAATGGATATATAAAAAAAAAAAAGACCCATCTATATGCTGCCTACAAGAGACTCATTTTAGACCTAAATACATTTAGGTCTATCTATCTATCATTCTAGTGGAGATAAAAGGAAAGCCAGAGTAGCCATGCTTACGATATAAGCCATGTTTATATCAGACAAACTATATTTTAAATCAAAGACCGTGGCAAGAAATGGAGAAGGGCACTGCATCATAATTAAGGGGTCTATCCATCAAGAAGACCTAACAATTGCAAATATTTATGCTCCCAACCCGGTGGCTTCTCAAATATATAAATCAATTAACAACAAACATAAAAAAGTCACTGATGATAATACACTAATAGTAGAGAACTTTAATACCGACTTACTACAATGGACAATTCAAAAGAAAATCAACAAGGGAACAATGGCTTTGAATGACACACTGGACCAGATGGACTTAATGGAGATATTCAATTTCATCCTAAAGCATGCTAAATTATAGCATCCTGGGGCGCCTGGGTGGCTAAGTCAGTTGAGCATCCGACTTCAGCTCAGGTCATGATCTCGCGGTCTGTGAGTTCGAGCCCCGCGTCAGGCTCTGTGCTGACAGCTCAGAGCCTGGAGCTGCTTCGGATTCTGTGTCTCCCTCTCTCTCTGCCCCTCCCCCACTCACGCTCTGTCTCTCTCTGTCTCAAAAATAAATAAACATTTAAAAAAATTAAAGAAATAAAAATAAAAAAATAAAATATTTCATCCTAAAACAGTAGAAAATTCATTCTTTTTGAGTGCAGAAGGAATAGTCTCCAAAGTAGATCACATACTGATTCACAAATCAGCCTTCAACAAGTACAAAAAGACTGAGATCATACCATGCATATTCTTAGACCACAACAATGTAAAACCTAAAGACAAGCACAAGATGAAATCTGGAAAGACTATAAATACATGGAAGTTAAAGAATCTTACTAAAAAATGAATGGGTTAACCAGGAAATTAAAGAAGAAATTAAAAATTACATGGAAGCAAATAAAAGTGAAAATACAACAGTTGGAAACGTTTGGGATGCAACAAAGGTGGTCGTGAGAGGGAAATATATAGCAATACAGACCTACCTCAAGAAGCAAGAAACGTCCCAAATACACAACCTACCCCTACACCTAAAGGAGCTCGCAAAGAAAGAGCAGATAAAGCCTAAATGAGCAAAAGTAGGGAAATAAAAATGATCAGAGAAGAAATAAACAATATAGAAACAAAAACAATAGTAGAAGAGATCAAGAAACTAAGAACTGGCTCTTTGAAAGATTAATAAAATTGATAAATTTTAGCTAGACTTATCAAAGTGAAAAGAGAAAGTACATTAATATATAAAATCATGAATGAAAGAGAAGGGATCATAATAACACCATAGAAATACAAACAATTATAAGAGAATATTATGAAAAATCATATGCCTAGAAACCACAATCTGGAAGAAATGCATAAATTGCTAGAAACATAAAAACCACCAAAATTGAAACAGGAAGAAATATAAAATTTGGACAGACCCATAACCAGCAAAGAAATTGAATCAGTAATCAAACACTTCCCAACCTACAAAAGTCTAGGACCAGATGGCTTCCCAGGGAAATTCTACCAGACATTTAAAGAAGAGTTTCAATAGCTTTTCTTCTCAAACTATTCCAAAAAAAACAGAAATAGGAGGAAAACTTCCAAACTCATTCTATGAAGCCAACATTACCTTGATTCCAAAACGAGACAAAGAGCTAACTAACAAGGAAAATTAAAGACCAATTTCCTTGATGAACATGGATGCCAAAATTCTCAACAAGATACTAGCAAATCAAATCCAACAGTATATTAAAAGAACACGAAGATCAAATGGGATTTCTTCCTGGGCTGCAGGGCTGGTGCAATATTCCCAAACCAATCAATGTGATACACCACATTAATAAAAGAAAGGATATGAACGATACGATCCTCTCAATAGATGCACAAAAAGCATTTGACAAAATACAGCATCCCTACTGATAAAATCTTCAAGAAAGTAGAGATAGATGGAACATAGCTCAACATCACAAAGGCCATATATGAAAGAGCCACAGCTAATATTATCCTCGATGGGGAAAATCTGAGAGCTTTCCCTTTACAGTGAGGAACAAGACAGGGATGGCCACTGGTGACCCTTACGATTTAACACAGTACTTGAAGTCTTAGCCTCAGCAAACAGACAACAAAAAGAATAAGAGGAATCCAAATCAGCAAGGAAGAAGTCAAACTTTCACTATTTGTAGACTGAATTTATACTTTATGCAGAAAATCCGGAAGACTCCACCAAAAAATTGCTAGAACTCATACATGAATTCAGCAAAGTCACAGGATATAATATCAACATACAGAAATCTGTTGCATTTCCATACACCAATAACGAAGCAGCAGAAAAAGAAAATCAAGAAATTGATCCCATTTGCAAATGCACCAAAAATGATTAGATACCAGAAATAAACCTAAACAAAAGGTTAAAGATTTACAATACTTATGAAAGAAACTGAAGAGGACACAAAGACATGGAAAAACACGCCATGCTCATTGATTGGAAGAACAAACAGAGCAGTCTACACATTCAATGTAATCCCTATCAAAATAACATCTGCATTGTTCACAGGGCTAGAACAAACGATACTAAAATTTGCATGGAACTACAAAAGCCCTGAATACTCAAAGCAACCTTGAAAAAGAAAAAGCTGGAGGCATCACCATTCCAGACGTCAAGGTATATTACAAAACTGTAGTCATCAGGACAGTATGGTAACGGCACAAAAACAGACACTGAGATCAGTGGAGCAGAATAGAGAACCCAGAAATGGATCCACAACTATATGGTCAATTAATCTTGAATAAAGCAGGAAAGAGTATCCAATAGACAAAAGACAGTCTCTTCAGCAAATGCTGTTGGGAAAACTGGACAGCGATATGCAGAAGAATGAAGCCAGACCACTTTTTTACACCATGCACAAAAATAATTTCGAAACGGATGAAAGACCTAAATGTGAGACAGGAAACCATCAAAATCCTAGAGGAAAAAACAGGCAGCAACCTCTTTGACCTTGACCACAGCAACTTCTTACTTGATATGTCTCTGGAGGCAAGGGAAACAAAAGCAAAAATGAACTATTGGGGCCTCATCAGGATAACAGCTTCAGCACAGTGAAGGAAACAACCAACAAAACTAAAAGGCTTCCTTCTGGAATAGAAGAAAATATTTTCAAATGACATATCTTATAAAGGGTTTGTATCCAAAATCTATAAAGAACTTATCAAAGTCAACATGCCAAAAAACAAATAATCCAGTGAAGAAATGGGCAGAAGACATGAATAGCCACTTCTCCAAAGAAGACATCCAGATGGCCAACAGACACATGAAAGGATGCTCAACATCACTCATCATCAGGGAAATGCAATCAAAACCACAATAAGATACCACCTCATAACTATCCGAATGGCTAAAATTAACAACTCAGGAAACAAAAGATGTTGGTGGGGATGTGAAGAAAAAGGAACCCTCTTACACTGCTGGTGGGAATGCAAACTGGCGCAGCCAGTCTGGAAAACAGTATGGAGGCTCCTCGAGAAGTTAAAGATAGAACCACCTTACAATCCAGCAATTGCACTACTAGGTATTTACCCAAAAGACACAAAAATACAGATCCGAAGGGGCACATGCACCCTGACATTTATAGCAGCACCATCATAAATAGCCAAACTATGGAAAGAACCCAAATTTCCACTGACTGACGAACGAATAAAGAAGATGTGGTGTGTGTGTGTGTGTGTGTGTGTGCGTGTGTTCCCCTTTCTCCTCATTCTTGCTAACATCTGTTGTTTCCTGTGTTGTTAATTTTAGCAGAATTATACACACGCAAACACACGCACTCACACACAATGGACTATTAATCATCCATCAAAAACAATGAAATCTTGCAATTTGCAATGATGTGAATGAAGCTAGAGTACATTATGCTAAGTGAAATAAGTCTGTCAGAGAGCAACAAAAATATCATTATGATCTCACTCATATTTGGAAAATAAGAAACAAAACACATGGACATATAGGAAGGAATAAAAGAGAGAGAAAAGGAAACAAACCATATGAGACTCTTTTTTTATGTTTATTTACTTTTGAGACAGAGAGAAACAAAGCATGAGTGGTGGAGGGGCAGAGAAAGAGGCAGACACAGAATCCAAAGTAGGCTCCAGGCTCTGAGCTGTCAGCACAGAGTCCAACGTTGGGCTTGAACCCACGAACCATGAGATCATGACCTGAGCCGAAGTTAGACACTTAACCAACTGAGCCACCCAGGTGCCCCTTGAGACTCTTAAAGATACTGAAAAAGCTGAGGGTTGATGGAGGGAAAGTGGGTGGGAGATGGGCTACATGGGTGATGGGCATTAAGGAGGGCACTTGTTGGGATGAGCACTGGGTGTTATATGTGAGTGATGAATCACTAACTTCTACTCTTGAAACTAGTATTACACTGTATGTTAAGAAGCTAGAGTTTAAATAAAAATTTGAAAATAATAAAAAAAAGATGAAAAGTATCCAGTTTGGAAAGGAAGAAGTAATAATATTTCTATACAAAAATCACACAATCCTACACATGAAAATCCTACACAATCCACAAAACAACTACTAGATAACATACACATTCAGCAAAATTGTAGGGTAGTTGTAGGGGAGACTGACACACAAAAACTAGTTGTATTCCCATACTTAAGCAATGAATAATACAAAAAGGAAACTGGGAAAGAAATTTCATTTATAATGAAACCTAACAGCGGCGCCTGAATGGCTCAGTTGGTGGAGCGTCCAGCTTCGGTTCAGGGCATGATCTCCTGGTTCGTGGGTTCGAGCCCCAAGTCGGGCTCTGTGCCGACAGCTCAGAGCCTGGAGCCTGTTTCAGATTCTGTGTCTCCCTCTCTCTCTGCCCCTTCCCTGCTCACACTCTGTCTCTCTCTCTCTCTCAAAAATGAATAAATGTTATAATGAAGCCTGACAATAAAATAGGTAGGAATAAATTCATGCAAGGAAGTGAAAGACTTGTACCATCACTGAAAACTACAATCACTGCAGATATAAATCAAAAGCATAAAGAGTTGGAAAGACATCCCGTGTTCAAGGATTGGAGATTAACTAGTGTTTTTATGTCAATACTATTCCCCAAATCTACAGATTCAGTGCAACCTCTATCAAAATTCTAACAGCCTTTTTATTAGAAATGGAAAAAATTACCTTCAAGTTTACATGGAACTGCAGTTGGCCAAGGAGAAGCCAAAACAGTGTTCAAAGAGAACAAAATTGGAGGACTCACGCTTCCTAATTTCAAAGCTTTCTATAAAACTGCAGTAATGAAGAGAGTGTTGTACTGCCATAAAGATAAACATACACACCAATGTAACTGAATTTAGAGTCCAGAAATAAGCCCATGCATGTAAGGCCTATTGATTTTTGACAAAGGCAGCAAGTTCATTCAACTGGGAGAGTACACTTTCTTTGATAATATGTGGTACTAGGAAAAATGGACTTCCACATAAGGAAGCATAAAGTTGGGTCTTTACTTCATACCATATATACAAATTCAAAATGGATCAATGTCCTAAATATAAGAGCTAAAGCCACAAAGCTGTCAGAAGAAAACATAGGGGTAAATCTTCATGACCTTGGAGTTAGCAACAAGGTCTTAGACATGACACCAAAACCATGAGAAACAAAGGATAAGTAGGTAAATTCAACTTGATCAAAATTTAAAATTGTATACATCAAAAGACATTAACAATAAAGTGATAAAACAACACACAAAAAGGACAAAATGTTAGCATGTGATATATCTGAGAAGGGTATAATATACAGAATATATAAGGGACTCCAACAACTGAACAGTAAAACAAAACCAGATATACCGTCTTCATCCATGACTACAATAAAAATACAGAACCTTTCATCCATCGGAAGAAAGTCTGTGTTGCTTTCCAGAAAGTCTGCACCCCCTCACTCCAAGACATCTTTTCTTACCATTGGTTAATATTGCCTGTGCTTGAATTCACATAACTGACTCATAAGGAACAAATTCTTGTGCATTTGTTTTTCAACATGATAATTTTGCGATTACTATTCTTGCACACGCCAGAAAATGTTCATGCGTTCTCATGGCTAAATAGCATCATATTGCACAAATGTAGCTTGTGTTTTTTAAATCATTCTCCTGTTGAAATTTTGGGGTATTTGTAGTTTGTGCCATTATAAGTAAGGCCACTATGAACACTTTTTATATGTTTTTTTTTTGTGTGTGTGATGTATCTTTTTATTTACCTTGGGTAAAAATTTAAGAGCAAAGTTGCTAAGTTTGAGGTAAGTGTATATTTAACATTATAATAAAGTGCCAGAAAGCTCTCCAAAGCTTTTCCATCATCTTCCACTACCAACAGCAATGAATGAAAATTCCCATTGGTCCTCATTGTTGCCAAATTTATTTTCAGTACTTTGGGTATTAAGTGGTATCCAAATATAGTCTAATTTGCATTTCTATCATGACTATTAATGTTGAGCACCTTTTCTATGGTTATTGACTTGTGCAGATACATGCATCTGTTGTGAAGTGCTCACTAAAGTCTTTAGTAAAAACTGTATTGTCACAGTCTGTGGCATGCTTTTGCATTTTTCCATTATGGAAAAAAACACAAACATAAATTTATCATTTTAACCACTTAACATTATTTCACATTGTATGTTCAATAATACAGATTTATAATTATTTCTATGCATTTGTCTTCTAAATAATTTGGAAAACAAATAGTAGAGTTACAAAAAAAAAAGTAATAGTAGCTTTCATATTTTCCCAAGTGGTTTCTTTTATTAGAGATCTTTGTTTCTTCATACAGCTTTAACCATGTCAACCACTGACTTTTAGCCTTCATTTCTGATGGGAAATCATCTCTTAATCTTATTGAGGACCCGTTTTATGTGATTAGCTGCTTCTCCCTTACTGAATTCAAGCATCTTCTAGGTCATTGGACGGTTTAGTTATTAATTATAATATGTCTTGGTACGGATATCTTTGAAGTTATGCTACTTGGAATTCATTGGGCATCTTAAATCTCTAGATACACATCTTTTGCTAGAATCAGGAACTTTCTGACCTCCTTCCAATATTCTTTCTTCTCCTTTCTCTCTCTTCTCCTTCTGATACTCCCATAATGCACAGTAGTCTTATTAATGGAATGCCACAGGTTCATTATGCTCTATTCACTTTTCTTCATTCTTTCTTTCTGCACCTCTGACCACATCATTCAACTGCCCTATATTCAAGTTCACTGATTCTGTTTTCTGACTGCTCAAATGTGTTAAAACTCTCCCTTCCCCACAGAGAATTTTTCCTTTCAGTTACTGTACTTTCCAGCTCAAGAATTTCTTTTTGGTGCTTTTAAAAATTTCATCCCTTTCCTGATAGTCACATTTTAATCATACGCAATTTTCCCGATTTCTTATAGTTGTTTACTCTTGTTTACCTTCAGCTCTTGGAGAATATTTAATACATTTATTTTAAATCCATCAGGAAACAGACAAAACAATTATAAGATGAGCAAAAGATTTGAATAGAAAGAAAACATACAAATTGTCATTCGGCATACAAAATAATCCTCAGCATCGTTAGTCATGAAGGAAATCCAAAAAGAAACCACACTGAAATATCACTTCGCAACTACCTGGATAGATAAACAGAAAAAGAGGAGGGTTAAACAACAAGTATTAATGAGGATGTAGGGAAATTGGAACGTTTATACATCACTGGTAGGAGTGTAAAATGGTGCAGCTGCTGTGGGATAAAGTTTGGCATTACCTGGGAGTTGAAAATTTTCAAACAAAGACTTCTATGATAATGCTCACTGTAGCAATATTCGGAACAGCCAAAGAAAGAAGTGAACGGAGTGTCTAACAATAGTTGAAGAAACAAAATGTAGTGTATTCATACAGTAGAGTACCATTTAGATATAAAAGTAAATAAACTTCTGATATATGCTATCTATGTCAAGATGAACCTTGTTCACTTGCTAAGTGAAAGAAGTTTGCCATAAGCAATCCTATGCTTTTAAATTCCATTGATTTGAAATGTCTAGAATAGGAAAATCTATAGAGATATGAAGTGGACTGTTGGTACCTAGGGATAGGGGTGGAAAAGGGTAAGTCATGTTTAACGGATGTAGAGCTTCTCTTCGGGGTGATGAAAATATTTTGGAAATACAGAGTAGCTATACTTGCACAATATTTTGAAAGTAATTAATGCTACTAATACACTTTCAAAACAATGAAAATGTCAAACGTTATTATATTTTAAGGCAGTAAAAAAATTAAAACTTCATTTTTTTCTTCATTTTTGAAGTATGTTTCCTATGGGTGCAAGATTTTAGGTGGAGCATTATCTTCTGACAGATTTTTGAAGACGCCTTTCCATTTTCTTTTTAATTTTAGGCTTTAAGAAATATGCTATCTTTTAATTGTTGCTCTTTGAAAGTACTGTGTTTACCTCTATTTCCACCCACTGGCTACTTTGAAGATTTTCTCTTTAACGTTTCATATTCATAATTGTATTATAAAGATCCCAACTGTGGTTTTCTTTGTTTTTATTTATTTGTATTTATTCTTCTTGGTATTTACATAAGTCCTTCTTTCTCTGTAACTTTCACCAGTTCTTAAAAATCTATGGACACTGTCTTTTCAAATATTGCTTCTCTTCTCTTCTTCTGAGACTTCAAAGTCTGTATGTGTGTGTGTGCATGTGCACGTGTGTGTGTACATGTGTATGGTATGTATTTTCTTAAAAGTTGCCATTTGTCTGGGAATGCAAGCTGGGGCAGCCACTCTGGAAAACATTTTGGAGGTTCCTCAAAAAACTAAAAATAGAACTCCCCTATGACCCAGCAATTGCACTACGAGGCATTTATCCATGAGATGCAGGTGTGCTGTTTTGAAGGGACACAAGAACCCCCATGTTTATAGCGGCACTATTGAGAAAAGCCAAAGTATGAAAAGAGCCCAAATGTCCCTCGATGGATGAATGGATAAAGAATATGTGGTACCTAGATACAATGGAGTATTACTTGGCAATCAAAAGGATGAAATCTTGCCATTTGCAACCATATGGATGGAACTGGAGGGTATTATGCTACATGAAATCAGTCAGAGAAAGACAAAAATCATATGACTTCACTCGTATAAGGACTTTAAGAGACAAAACAGATGAACATAAGGGAAGGGCAACAAAAATAATATTGTGTATAACAGGGAGAGGGACAAAACAGAAGAGACTCATAAATATGGAGAACAAACTGAGGGTTACTGGAGGGGTTGTGGGAGGGGGGATGGACTCAGTGGGTGAGGGGCTCCAAGGGATCTACTCCTGAAATCATCGTTGCACTAGATGCTAACTAACATGGATGTAAATTTTAAAAAATACAAAATAAAATAAAACAAAATAAAAAATAAAAAATAAACAAGCAAAAAAAAAGCTGCCATTTGTCTGTTTTTATCAGAGAAGGTTTAACTTCGTGCTTGTGGGAAGATACTATTGGGCAAAGCCTCAGTAATTTCATCAAAAAATGAATATGCAGGGTGACCTCCATCTAAGAAGAAGTTAAAATCCCCACTAAACATAAAGTTACAGCTACATTCTGATATTTGGAGGGAGTGGTGCTCCCCTTGCTTCAGATGAGCTAGGAAAGAAGTGAGTTATTCTCACTGGAGGAGTGATTGGCGGTGACCCTTAGGAAGCGTTAGACTTGCTATCCCACAGTAGGGTTAGGGAGACATGTGCCTGTCAATGACTCAGTGTCTGGTGTCTCTTAGTGCTTCATGCACGGGCTGAAACGCTTCAACCAGAGCCCTTCAGGGATAAAGATCGGGGTCATCTCTCCACCAGCACAAGCCACCTAGAGCTGAAGAGCTGCTAACTCAACACAAGGAGACTGCAGAACGGATAGCAGGGAAAGAGATGAGGACCAACGGTCAGAATCTCGAGACCCTCTGCAGTAGCAAGAGCTCGAGCTCATCTTACACTAAATTTCCTGTTGCGGGTTTTACACTAAATTGTAACTCACAGCAGTCACGTGGATTCTGGGACTGACTGGAGCAAACTTAATTTGCGAAGTGGAGTCGATCAGCGGAAGGGATCAACTACCATGAAAGGTGTTAGTGTTTGCACCAGATCCCTTCACACTCCTTTTCCTGGTTGTGCAGGTCTCGTGACACCTTCTGCTGGCTCCTTTCCTAATCGCCCACACGTCCAAAACGTATCAGGAGGCAATCTTGGACAAGTAGAACCACTTGGAATAAATGCCTAGAAAGGCACTGAGAGCTAGGATTGCTGCTCATAGTCAGTCCCCGACTGATGGGAGACTATGAAAATCTGGCTTCATTCTTCAAGCCAGAATAAACTCTGGAGTCGGAATACTTTCAGAGCTTCTTCAAAACTGAGCCAAGACTGGAACTCTGTGTGAAACAACACCTTTGCTTTTCTTCTTCCTCTTTGTTATCCTGCTTCTCACGGTCCCTTACCAGCCTCTCCTGGGAATTACCTTCTGAACAGATTGTTCTCAGATGTAACTTCACCTCGGCGTCTGCTTGCAGCGACATGATCCAAGACAACCAATTATATGATTTTGTGCTGAAGTATGTGATGAAGTCTAGGAGAATTATATAACTTGGCAAAGAAAAGACGGATGGGTAAATATAACACCACTGTTACAACTTGAAGAGTTTTAGAAGAAAGAGTATTTCTAATAACTTATCTATGATCTAAATATATTCTATGAGCAATATGAAATAATGTCACAAATTTTGGTAACTGTTAATGTAAAACATTAAAAAAACCAAAACAGTCATCATACACACCAATGACTGCTTAATAATCTCCCCTTCAGATAACAGAAGGCAAACGTTAGGGGGCATTTTGTAACAGATCTAAACTTCAAGAACTCAACCTCTGTAGCATATGAAGCAGAATGTAGAATCCACACTGTACACACCCATTGAGAATTTCTCCCTTACTTTAAACTTAAGGATTATGTGCAGAACCATTTTGGGTACAGTTGTAGGGTTGGCACATACTCAAGAGAAGTTGTTTCCGTGGTAACCGTAACCCTAACCTTGAAGAAGGTGGCAGGTCAAAGACATAAATTCATATCATAACCCAAATAAAATCCACTGAATTTTCCATGAAACACGAAATCAATGTGACCGACATGTCTGATATACTGTTCCTTTATAGGAGACTGAGGCAGTAAATAAAAAGTTAAAGTCGGTCTGAGTTACAACAGTCTCTATTACTTCCCAATCATTTTCAAAATATTGATGCAATAAAAGGGATCTTAACTAGTCCTTAGAGTGTTGTTTCAGAAATAGTATATAAATGTGATCATTTTCCATTTATTTAACAAAAGCGTGTTTGGTGGCTGCTAGACTTCAAGTACTTTGTTAGACGATAGACAAAATAATAAGACAAAAACACTGCTCGAGATCATTGCAGAAGACTAACTGTAATCTTTTTAAAGACATAGCAAGAAATAATCTTCTCATAATTCCCAGATAATTGCCTAATACAGTTCCCAAGTAATTTGGGCATTTCCAGAAACAAGGGTGTTCAGAGTGAACACAATCAGTCCCCCACTGACTCACCAGGAGACGCTGCACCAGCAGCTGGTGTGAGCAACACTGAGAAGTGCCAGTCCTGACCGAAAATGAGGAAAGGACAAAGCTCTAGCGGCATCGTCCAAACTGAACTTGGTAACATTTCCTCAAACACCTTTATGCGCTTTAGTTACTTACCATTCACGTGCAACACCTTCATCCATGTCGAGCATACCAGTGAGTCAAACTAAAATACTTTCCACAAGTAATTTCAACTTTCTACAAGTAATTTCAACTTTCCACAACAATTTCAAAGTCAGCCAAACAGACGGGAGACCTAAAATTATTTCAGGTTCGTGCTATGATGCGTTTGGGGGCCTATCATCTAACAACCGAGAATATAAAAGCCTCAACTCACAAATGACCATCATGTTCTGCTCGTTATGTTGTGGTGGCGGATAAACTGCTAAAACACGGAAAGCCAAAATTAAGATGATGGAGTTTGGGAGATCCGTAGAACAATATAGCATTTTTGATGCATTATGTAACTGATAAAATAAAATCTATACTGATTCGCTAATGGTAATTATGATGACATCTCTCCATCCTTAGGGATTTTTTTTAAGCACAAAGTATACAGCATCAATCACATGTTAAGAAATTTTGGGTCAGACTGCTTAGAATTCTCCTACATGTCAATCAACTAAAGAAGCTGTACTGAATTCTACCTTTTCTTCTACAAGGTGATGGTCTCTCTTTATCAAGTTTTCTTAAAGTTGGGCATAACTACAAAATTATTGACATTAGATGATGATTATATATATTACATTTTTATTTACTTCAGTGTATTCACTAACACTTAGAACAGTGAACCAGCACTGGGACAATGCCTAAGGGCATACACAACCAAATCTGGCCCACACGCCTTTGCTTCTGTTAGCAACAGGCATGCCCAGCAAGGGAAATGGACAAGTTACAAGATGGGACATTACGGGCCCTGTAAGCAGCAGGCCGACCTCTGCACGCTTGCTCAGGTTGGTGACAGAGATACGAGGGAGAAAGCAGAAAAACTCAGAGCTTTTTAAGGCCTAGGCTCACAACCAGCACACTGTCATTTATGCCTTGTTTCTTTATAAATTTTTATTTATTTATTTTGAGAGAGAGAGAGCAGAGGAGGGGCAGAGAGAGAGAGAGAGACAGAAGTTTAAGCAGGCTCTGCACTGTCAGCACAGAGCCCTAAGCAGGGCTCAAACTCATGAACCGTGAGATCATGACCTGAGCCAAATCAAGGGAGTCGGACGCTTAACCCACCGAGCCACCCAGGCACCCCACTTAGGCCTTTTTTTACTGGTGAAAGCAAATCACAACAGATTCAGCGGGAAGAACCATAAATCCGTGTGGCAAAAGCTGCGGAAATACATCTGTATCGGGGCAATAAATTAGACTCAAAACAGTAACACTGTCTAAATGATCTTCTCTCCTAGCTCTAATTATTCACTCCCCAGGCTGGGAATAATACATCAAAGCAGGCGTCCTCTAGCAGGACTAACACATCAGCTGGGAGTAGCTGCCTCTCAATGTGTCCCATCACGGCAAGATCCAGGACAGGACGCTGTGATGTTTATTCCCAGTCAGGGAAACAACCTTCCAAGTTCTTGTCTTCTCTTCAAAGTAAGAATCTTGGAACCCACCACCTAATTCCTTACTATTCCTTTCTGATATTCCTTCTGAAACATAAAACGCTATCTCTTAACTTTGTCTCTTTTGAAATAAAAGATCTATTTCCGTAAGAGTTATTTTATAGCTACGTGTTAACATATTAGAGTGAGCATCAAAATGTATTTGCCGCACCCTCACCCTTCACAAAGGAGGGATCTAACCGGCACGTGCTTGAAACACATCCAAATGAGATGGTGACCTCTCAGTGGCGCAGCTCTCCGATCCTATGACAACGTCAGCAAGGGTGCCTCGTGAGTACGGTCATTGAATGAACACAGCTGCTGGCTTTCCCTTGATTTCAGCCGGGGGATAAAAATCGTCAATAATAATCATGACTTCATATGGCCTGTTAGTCACGCAACTCGATATTCTTAATCCAAATGCCGGAAATAGAAAATTTACACTTCTCTTACGGCAGGTCAGAAGAAATCTCAAATCAGGTAATAATGTATAAAGAAAAAGGGGAGGAGGAGAAAATGAGGAAGAGGAGATAACTACATTCTTGAGAAGTCTGAATTCTTCCCCTACTTTTCAGTATCATTCTCCGTACTTACTGAGCACTTAATACATTCCATTATGCAGTGTAATATGTATCTATAGACATTACCTTAGTTTTCACAAAAACGTAAGATATTCAAAACAGGAATAAAGATGCCAGTTATAAGAGTCAGTGAAGGTTTCATTACTTCTCCATTATTTATCAATAATCATCAGTAATCCTACGTTAATTATCAATAACAGAATTCAACATAGCTAAACTTGTGCTAACCTTCATGAATTTTAGTACCTACATAATGTGAGCCTCACTTAAGTTTTTACTCTTATTAACCTTATTACATAGATTACTTAGGTTCTTTTTGTTTTCAAATTTTATTTTAGAAAGAGAGAGAGAGGGAGGGAGAGAGAATCCCAGGCAGGCTCCACACTCAGCACAGAGCCCAGTACACCAACACAGGGCTTGATCTCAGGACCCCAGGATCACGACCTGAGCCAAAATGAAGAGTCAGACGTCCAACCCACCCAGTCACTGGCGCCCCTCACTTAAGTTCTTAAACGGATAACTTTCTCTCTTAGCTAACTGGTAAGCCATTCAAACTCCGACATAACCGTCAGAGAAATGGGCTGGGAACGGTGTTACAGAGACTATGGGCAGGTCTCCGGAGAGGTGGTTTAGGCTGGCAGGCTTCCAAATCTCCCTATGGCTCAAAGTTGCTTCAGCCATGGTCACATCCAGGCCTTCTCCAGCTTGGATTTTAATTCCAGTTTATATCTAAATACTTCAAACATATTTAGGATTACTATTTCAAGTCATGATTTGTTCAGATTTACTCGCATTTACCACTATCTTCGCTCTGCATGAATTAGCACGTTTTATACTTCTTTCTCCTACATTTACTTCTTCTTTCTAAAGAAAGTATCTCAAAAGCCTTCTGAGTTTCTGGGTGTGGTAGGCCTTTGATATGTCTTTATCCCTAATTGTTCATGGAGTCCAGTCTGGCTAGATAATTTCGGGTGAAGAAATATTATTCCTAAAAATCTTGAAGATACTCCTCCAGTATGTTTAGATTGGAATGAAACCATGAGAAGTTTGCTCTCAGGCCAGTTTTTGATGGGTGTTTGATGAGATTCAAGTCCACTAAACCTTAATTCTTAGTTTACACAACTGTTATCAGTGAAAGGCATACACTGTTGCCATTCTTTAAGGGAACAGTCACATGAATATATAAAATACACACACACACACACACACACACACACACACACACACACACACGTGTTTTGGGTGCACTCAAAAGAGAATGAGCTTTAGAGATAAGCTGGTAACATTTTAGTATCTCTTCCATGTTAAGATGTACATGCTTCGGCAGAACTCTCAACAGTTGGAAGTTATTTGTTCCCTGTGAAATTCAGTTGACAACTGGTAAGATGACTACCGTGCCGTGTGTATGTGTGGGGTGTGCGTCCCACGGCCTCCTGCTTCCTATTTCCTGCCATGCTCAGTCTGCCTCGTGGAGTTGTATCTCACGATCTACTCCTCCTCCCCGCAGACTGGATTCAGCTTTCCTGTGCGACGGAACGGGCAGACATGTCAAGTAGGAGGCCCTGAGTGTCCACGGATCCAAGATAACTTACACACGGCATCAGAAGACGGAGCTGCTCTTTTTCCGTTGTCCTTGGTTTTTCTTGTGAAAAAGCAGATTCGTGTATGCACTAACAAAATGTGGATATAAAATAATGTCATTTTGCATTTTTCCTATGAAATTCATTGATGTATCTGTCAATGCTTGGTGGAGAAGGAGGTAAATAGCAATTTAACCCAAAGACCTTGGAGGCTTCGGTAACATTCACCGCTTACGCTACAACCAGGGCTGGGGCACAGAAAATTTGATTTCCATGAGGCTTCTTATTTAAAATTATGTTTTGAAAAAAATGACTTAATATTGAATCCTCATTTCTTTAATGACAGCTTGGAAAAATGGTGTATTTCAAATTGATTCCGTGGAATTATCACTACTGCACATAAATGTGGTTCATCTATCAACAGGAAATTATCTATCGGCTGAGGATTGTATCACACAGGAATTTTAAGACAGCCTAGGATGAAACATGATCCTCTAAGTAAATTACTGTAATTTAAGCAGAAATACAGACTAGATTTAACGTGGTTGGTCATACTGGCCTCAGATGCAGTACACAACCATAGTAGCAAAGTGGCTGACCTGCTCTGACTAGATACGACCAGTTAAAAAAATCAATTGGAAAAAATTGAAATAAAAAATTGTAATCTGACATTATACAGAAATATGTATTCAGTTACTTTTCCTAATGAACCTGGTTTTTAAATTTAAAAGTGATGTATTTGCCTTTTTTTTTCTTTGGAGGACACCTGAGAACATTACTCGCCAAGTTTGGTATGTGGGGTAAGTATAATTCCATTTCCAGTTTACATGTGACAGAGACTTCCAGTCAAATGACTAATTCTTAAACTGGGACCCAAACTCTTTCAGATCTTTCTTTTTTTAAATTTTTTTTTTCAACGTTTATTTATTTTTGGGACAGAGAGAGACAGAGCATGAACGGGGGAGGGGCAGAGAGAGAGGGAGACACAGAATGGGAAACAGGCTCCAGGCTCTGAGCCGTCAGCCCAGAGCCCGATGCGGGGCTCGAACTCACGGACCGCGAAATCGTGACCTGGCTGAAGTCGGACGCTTAACCGACTGCGCCACCCAGGCGCCCCTCTTTCAGATCTTTCTAGAGCGGCTTAATAGGCCAAGAGCTTGCTTGCACACCTGTGAACAAACACCAGCCCCAGCTCCTGGGGGCCTGGAGTTGGCACACGGAGCTGTCCTCTCCTAAGGGGAGGAGAAGAACGGCTCACCGGCCTGAAGGCAAGGATATACTGGAGTCCCCCTCCCCGCCCTCCCCTCGGTTTTCAACCTCCAGTGACACTTTGTCCTCATGACAGTGTCTCGGGGAAGGAGACCATCTGCCGTGCGGCTACTGGGATGGCGGTAAGGGCGGACCAAGATGAATCCTTACCATCTGTCTGCATGTTGGCCACGCAGGGTGTGGCTCACAGGGGCAAGGAGCCAGCACCCCTGCTCCTCACATCACCTCTGACCCCCGGACCCGGGGCGCCCTCACCCGAACCCCTGCACCCCTACACCCGCGGCCCCAGGGTGCACTCACCCGGACCCCGGATCCGGTATAAGCTCACCCGCCACCTCGGACCTGGGGTGCCCTTACCTGCACCCCCCGACCTGGGGCACCCTCACCTGGACCCCCACACCCCCGGCCCCGGGGCACGCTCAGCCCTCAGAGCCTGTACCTATTTACTATTCAGGAATGAACATCGGACAGACTGAGTACGTCATCTCCCCCCCTCCTGAAGGCACCTGCGAGACGGAAGGTCACCGTCCGTGACCCGGACCCCTCTCGTAAATGGTATTTGTGCACGCCAAAACCAAAACCCAAGAAGCCCAGCAAATACACCCACATATGCATGCATATAAACAGCTAAGCCTCTGCTGGGCAGAAAAAGCCATCGGGCAC
Source organism: Lynx rufus (assembly GCF_022079265.1). NCBI lineage: Eukaryota > Metazoa > Chordata > Mammalia > Carnivora > Felidae > Lynx > Lynx rufus. Next base: position 1,682,020 of record NW_025814840.1, on the reverse strand, counting down.
CTTGAAATCACAGAACGTGTCTCAGCACATGCTGGGGAGTCAACTAGTAACCCATCCCACCAGGCGGCAGGTGCCCACAGCCAGAACGCAGTAAACAGTCCGCGTTGGGAACAGAACCATAGCATAAATAGAAGGCCAGTTTCCGACACGTAAGTGCATCAGGAATGCAGACTTCACAAGGATTCAAACTCTTGTCACAGGAACGCAAAGGCAAAGTGGAACTGAACTGCAGTAGGAAGTAAAAGGCAGTAACTTGCCTCGTGTGCTTGCGATCCTCCAGAATTCCTCAGGGTTTCTTCCTCAAGCATTCCCCAGTATTATATTCAGGGTCAAGGACAGAAATTCAAGGGACTAAGTCACTGGGTGGAAACTCTAACTGGATGGTCGTGGGGCTGGCTACATGTGGTGGGATCCTTCCAGGTGAATCACTACCGATCAGGTCAGACACACATGTTCCTGGTCTACAGTCACAGTGCTGAGGTGCCTTTCAGGAAATCTGGAACAAGCCAGAAAGAGCTCACCTGCATTGCCCTGGAGACCTGGTGGTAAACCAGACACTGCTCCCCGGGGACTGGGGGACCGCAGAGACACATGCCTGCCCAGGCACTGACGGCAGCTGCCGCTATCAGGGAAGAAAAGACCCTCAACTGCAGAAAATACGTTACTTTACAAGAACACAATGGCAATCAGTCTCTACGGTGTATTAGTGGGAATTTTTACAGAACGGAAATCAATCCACAACTATGTTTTATAATATCACCAATTCTGTTAAAACCACTGATTTGATCTTCCATTTTAAATGCAAAGGATGGGATGAAAACACATACAAGCATCCCTCCTTCCCTTCAGGGTATTCTCCTGCCAAGTTCTTGGCTCGCTCTGTTCAAAGAAACACTAGAGGGAAAGATAAACCAGAAGGGAGAAAGCAGAGAAAAACATCAAAAGAAGGAAATGGAGAGAATGAGAAGGAGGGGGCGGTGGGAGGGACAGAGAGAGAGTCGGGGGGTGGGGGGAGAGACAGGGAAGGAGAGAGACAGAGAGGGAAACAGAGACAGAGGATGAGAGACAGAGACAGAGGGAGAGAGACAGGGAGAGGGAAAGAGAAAAGACAGACAGGGAGAGACAAAGGGAGACAGAAACAGAGGGACAGAGATAGAGAGGGAAACAGAGACAGAGGGAGAGCGGGAGAGAGAGAGATAGAGAGTGAGGGAGAGAAAGATTGAGACTGACAAACACATTCGAATGGACAAATTATGAAACGCACACCACATTATGAAAGAAATTTTAGCCAATCTATATCATTTCAAAGTCAAAAAGAAAAAAAGGACAAGATAAAAATAACGTTTCATTAAAGAAATGTACACAGTGGAAATATTTTTATTCTAAAAATGCATATTCACATTTTCCTTGACAAGGATTATTTTTTTTTATTTATTTACTAACGTATTTATCTATTTTTGAGAGAGAGAGAAAGCACAAGCGGGGGAGGGGCAGAGGGAGAGGGAGACAGGATCCTAAGCAGGCTCCACGTGGTCGGCACACAGCCCAACGTGGGGCTCGAACTCCTGAGCTGTGAGATCGCGACCCGGGCCGGAGTCGGCCGCTCAGCGGACTGAGCCACCCCGGCGCCTGGACGATGATCATTTTCTTGACCGCATGCACTACGGCGGCCGCAGTACGTAGCCGCTCAGCACCCGGGCGTCCACGCCGAATGTGCGCCCGGCTAAGCACCAGGCTGCTTGGGTTCATCTCCCTACTGGAAATAAAGCCGAACTTGAGGACTAGACTTCATGACCGTCCCGAGCCGATGGAAGGTTTGAAAGTCCTGAGAAAGCAAGGGCTGTCGAAATCTTCGTGCTGAGGGTGGAAGGTACAAAACAGGCCAAACTCAGGAGCGCTTTACGAGTGACTCGCGCGCTGGCACAGACACCTGTGCCCGACGAGTGCGCGCCTACTACACCGTGTGCACCAGGATATACGAGCTTGGTTTCACGCTCCTGGAAAACTCTTAATGACAACAGAAGCAGCCTGTCAGAAATACCGAGAGTCTGGAAAAATGAGTACCACAGACTCGTAGTAATGATGGAAGAGAATTTTTCATAAAATATTTTTTTGGGAATTGTCTTTCTTCCACTTCCTTGTGTACGTGTTTGTAAACATACCTAGCTGTTTTAACGAGTTCCTAACATAGAGCGTGACTGAATCAAAAAACGCCTTTATTTTAAAAACTAATGTTAGGATTAGAAATATAAAAACAAAAACAAAAAAACAAATGTGGGATATGTTTTTTGAGACAAAGCATCTGTCTTTACTGCATATGAGAATCACAGACATAGAACATTTCTTTTCCAATATTTATTTAAAATAGTAAAATGATATATCCTTTCTAAGAAACTGTACCACTAAATCCGTGCACTCTCACGTTAATGCAAAGCTGCATTTTCATTCATTAATTGCAAACCTAGTGCTTGAACTCACGGTGCAAAGGAAAATGGCTCCTACAGAGGGAGAAGCATAGACTGTCCTCAAAAACAGTGGTTCCATCTGAAGATAGACTTTAAACGTATTTATTCTACCTTTTCTTTTTTTTTAATATGAAATTTATTGTCAAATTGGTTTCCACACAACACCCAGTGCTCATCCCAACAGGTGCCCTCCTCAATGCCCATCACCCACTTTGCCCTCCCTCCCACCCCCTATCAACCCTCAGTTTATTCTCAGTTTTTAAGAGTCTCTCATGGTTTGCCTCCTTCCCTCTCTGTAACTTTTTCTCCCCCTTTCCCTCCCCTATTCTACACCTTTTCTTTTTTAAATAAAAGAGCCAAAATAGCAGAGATTTATTTATCTTTTTAGGATCTATACAATGGTAGCTTTTAATGTCTTCTCTTACTATAAACAGCATCCTTTCTAGGGTAACATGTCTTATATTCCAGTTCAGAGTCCACTGTCCCTTATGGGGGTATTTCTCATATATGAAGTTCCCAACCCCCAACACAGATGTCACAGATCACACCCACGATATGAGAACACTGGAATGGTTTATGTTGTGCACTGTACCCACCTGATTTTTTGTTTGCAAAAGTACGAGAAATACAAGAAGACTTGATATTTGTTGAGCTCTTAAATTCCAAACACAGGTCATCCTTTTTTATCCTGAAAACACTATTTCTATTACCTATCAGATATCAGGTGTTCAGAAGTCAAAGGGCCTGCTCACGACAGCACGCAGCATAAGAGGACACAGAAGGATTCCAAAATCATGTCTGCAGAACTACAGATATCATTTAATCACGCAGTGCAGAGTAACAGGAATTTTTATCTTGGATAAACATACATTTGACTTTTTTTTTAAGGTTACTTATTCATTTTGAGAGAGAGAGCACAAGTGAGGGACAGGCAGAGAGAAGGAGAGACAGAATCCCAAGCAGGCTCCACACCATCGGCACAGAGCCCGAAGCGGGGCTGAACTCACCAACTGTGAGATTATGACCTGAGCCGAGATCAGGAGTCAGACGCCTAACTGATTGCGCCATCCAGTTGCTCCAACATACATTTGACTGTTAATCCACAGATTAATTTACACATTCTCAATGCCAATTTTCTCATCTTCAAATGAATATGATGTTTTCAAACAGGTGAACACTTGTTTTTTTAAAAAAAATAGCAAATCATACGTAAATATAACTTCCCAGACAAATGAGGACAACCAGCACTGAAAGAGTGTAAATACTAAAAGCAAACTTTCATACCCACAACCATATATGTGGTCAATTCAGAAGCAGTAAGGAAGTCACCGGGACATAGCTCTCCAGTATCTCGTAAAATACAAACGGAATAAAATCACATTCTGGGGTTGCCGAGACATGATGTCAAGTTTTTTGGTGATCTCTGCAAGTCTTATATACAAAAACAGCAAAATGCGTAGAGAAGGGAGACCAGCGGAAGGCAGCCTACAGGTGTTCAACGCTGCACTCCCGTGATGTCGTGTGACACAAGATAAGGCAGATGCTGCCTCGCTGGAATGGGACACAACTCACAAACACACCCTCGTGTCCTGATGCTCTTCTAGCATACGGGGACATTTTTCCAATCGTACTAGTGAAGAAAGTTTTAGCACTTGGATACCAGAAAACGAGCTTTAGTCTATCAAATATATTTGAATAAAATTAATGGTAGTGAAAAGTGAACTGCACACAAAAAATACTGACATCATAAAATTTTAAATATTTTAACATATTGCTGCTAAGCATACAAAAACACAGATCTATACATAAGATTTATTGAGACTGAAATGAGTTTTGCTCAATAGACTCTTCAAAATTTCTTAAATTTCTCTAAGTTAACATAATGTTGTTTTCCAAACCTTTTTATTTTTTTCCGAACGAGAGGCTTTCGTTCTATGGTGTTTTACTCTACTCAGATCAGATGTTGGATCCGGTGACAATTAAACACCTGCGCTACACAGCTTTGTGCTGATTCTGTGCGAAAATTCCAGATTGGCCACACGTCCTCATTAGAACTAACGAGAACTTCACGGCTGACTCCCTGTGTGCCAGGCTGTATGTTGCTCCCTAGCGTTCAATAGCCCTTAAATTTTCCTCATTTCTTACCTGTTGTGCCACCTGCTAATAACTGAATTACTCCATCTGCTTGTTGCACACACTTGAAGGAAGAAGCGGTTTCTCATGCACAGCATTGAACTTCAGCACATGCTAGAAACACACACAAAACCGTTTTAACATTCTTGTCCGGTGTTATTTTTTGAAGTTATTAATATTAGCTGAAAAATTCTTTATACCTTGAAATTGTCAGGTTTGAAATTTCCTCTGGGAGAAGGAGGTAATGTGGTTGACAGGTGAGACATAATTTGGTGAATAATTTGGAGATATTTTCCAGGTCAGAATATTTACTTTCATTTTTATGAACTATTTGTTTTGTGACTGACTGGGTTATGTCTTTGTCTTTCATAAAAGAAAAGGTTCATGAAGATCAGAATATCATATCCAGATCAGTACTGCACCCCTGTGGCCTGACACAGGGTCAGGTTCAGAGGGTATCTACACTTTTTCAGCTTTGCTAGGTTATCCTACTAAAAAAATATTTTTTATATTAAAAATATATACTGTAGTGGTGCCTGGGTGGCTCAGTCAAACATCCGACTTCAGCTCAGGTCATGATCTCACAGTTCGCAGATTTGAGCCCCACGTCAGGCTCTGTGCTGACAGCTCAGAGCCTGCACCCTGCTTCAGATTCTGTGTCTCTCTGTCTCTGTCTCTGTCTCTCTCTCTCTCTGCCCCTCCCTCATTCGTGCCCTCTCTCTCTCTTTCTCTTTCCCTCTCTTTCTCTCAGAAATAAAAACATTAAATTTTTTTTAAATATACATATACTGTGAATAAATGATGCCCCCAGGCAGTACTTGGTAGGACTGAATACTGCCTGGAAGACCAAAGCTCCCCCTTAAACTACAGACATCTATTCAGAAGCACCAGACAATTCCAGAAAGGATGGTGTTTAAGAGGAGAGAAATTCCAAAGAGGCCAGAAGCCTTTGGAGGAACACCGGGAATCTATCACTGGGCTGGTGTGCTCCCATCCACCCTGGGCACTGTGGAGGCTTAGACTTGGAGTGGGGTTGCCCATCGGTCATGTAATGAGTTGGGGAAACAGGTGGACTGGACGCTGGAGAGTTAAGGCCAAGCCTCTGAAAAACATGGCCTGAGAGTCTCGTCATAGAGCTCACTAGAGGCTGGGCCTGAGGACCAAGTCAGAGGAAAAGCCCGAGAGGGAAACTGAAACAGGAATGCCAAACGCTCTTCTGTCTGGTCCCTGACCAATCTCCACCAGGGAGTGGGACCGGCCATCTTACTGCAGCTTAACTTGCAAATCTGTGATGGGAAGGACGTTCCGCACATTTTCAGGTGCTGATTGCTGACTTTTGTATTTTTATATAATTATTTTTCAAAGTGTGTGTTCAAGTTTTGTCTGCTATTAATGCAACTTTTTGTGTTATAAATGTTGACTTTCAGGGAGACAAGTCCGACAAAATGAAACAAATACATCACAAACATTATAAAAGTCATAAATTATGGGACAGTATTTCTCATGAATATAGATGGAAAATCCTATCTTGTATGAAGTTTAAAAATATTGATTCCACTAAATACAAAAAAGTTAATGAATCATGACCAAATGAATATTATTGTACAAGTGGTTTAACATCAAAAAGTTAATCTTTGTGACGCAACATTAGTAAAAAAAAAAGAAACATTAATCACTTAGGTCCCAAAAATGGATTTGACAAAGTTCTAAATTGACAAAGCAGGAATAATAATACGTTGTTAATATGGTAAAAGTTTATCTATAAACATCTATAGAAAACCTATACTAGACAGTGAAATAATGAAGAAATTCTTCCTCAGAACAGGAACAAAAAAGGATGTCTATCATCATGATTTCAAAGGAAAAAATGAACATTTAAAGAGAATACTACTTACAACAACATTGAAACTATCACATATTTAGGAATAAACCTAACAAACATGTCCTTTATCTCATACATAAAAATGTGAAAAAAATATTATTTAAAGAAATTGTTGAAAGAACAAACTAAAAAAGGTAGACACTATGATCATGGACAGTGGGGATATTATTCCCCTCCCTCAAATTATATACATTGAGAAAGCCAAATAAAGTTCTGTAGTGTGTGACTGTATTTGTTTGTGAACATACAACTTTGTTCCTAAAATCCATGTGAATAAACAAAGGGTCTATTAATAGCATAAAAAAGAACTACACATTTCTGTGTAGAACAAGAATAAATCAGACTACCAGGTGTCAAGCCCAAGTTAAATCTGTTAACATTGACCGATATGTGACTGACGGAGGGACAGAGACCGTCCATCAGTGGAAGTACACAGAGGATTCATTCTTGGGCCACATGTAGTTGGTCACTTGAGGAACAAAAAATGAGACACTTCAATGAAATAAAAAGTACGGTCTTAGTAACAAATGGTACTGGGCTAGACATCAATATGAACATATATGTAAATCCTTATCCTCATTAGGCATCAGGAAAATACAGAAGAAAGCTGCAATAAAACGCACCTCCCCACCCCCACCCCTGACCCCGTGGAAAACAGAATGACCAAAGTAGAGAAGTCAGTAAATACCAAGTTTTGACAACAGTGTGCTGCAGCTCAGGAGCCCTTTACTGCAAAGAGCCACACTGATGAAGCCACTTTGGAAACCTGCACTAACTACAGGGTGAACGTGTCCCCACCCTCGCTGCAATGGCATCCTTCCTGGGTGCGTGGTCCACTCTAATGTTTACATGTGTTTAAAACAGATGTGCGTGCATGTATATTATGAATGTTCACGACATCACTATTCACAAGAGTTCTAGAGGCAAACCCCAAAACGCCTATTAACAGGAGAAAGAATGGTGTATTTGGATTACTCATAAAGTAGATTTATCTATACAGCAAAGGAAACAAATGAGTGGTAACTTCCAGCAGCATATGATGTCACAAGCAAAACGTACACTGAAATACATCAGTCCCCCATCCACGTTTCCGTCACTGGTGGTCAATCATTCACACGAGTTTTATTATAGTATATTGCTATAATTACTTAATTATTGTTGTTCTCTTACTATACCTCTTACAATTTATAAACTAAACCGTATCATAGGGATACCTGAAGAGCAGAAACCATAATCTATGTAGAATTCCACACAGTTTGTGGCCCCAGGCATCTACTGGAGGTCTTGGAACCTATCCCCCATGGATACAGGGAACTACCGTAAATGAGACACAAAGGAGTACATAATGTAAGAGGCTGACCATATCAAGCTTTAAAACAGACAGAAAAGATAAATGCCATTAGATGTCAGGAAAGTATTCACTTTTGTGTGGACAATGACTGGAAGATAACAGGAGTGGGGTGTCTGTGGTTTCCACACAGGATGGCATTATGCAATCACTGTATTGACCTTTAATCTAAAGGTCTAAGAAATTTAATCCAAGAAATTATATGTGTGGATTTAGGTGTATGATTTTATGATATGTTTTCTGTACCCCCCGACTTTTATTCCATTTTTCTTTCTACTTTATCTCATTCTTGCCTGTCTTCTTTTATACAATATATTTTTCAGAATTCTATTTTTATTTGCTATTTAGCCATAACATATTGCATTATTTTTCTGTGTACAAATGTACAAAACCAAGAGTGAACCCTAATGCACAGTATGGACTTTGGATGATGGTATGTCAAAGTATATTTATCGTTTGTAACAAATGCACTAATCCAGCCGGCTATGCTGATGGGGAAGGGGGGCATAACCACCAACATAGCTAAATGTTATCATTCTCACTTTATATATTTAAACAACTACAACAACAACAACAAAAAAGACCCCAGGACACTTAAATAATTTCCTCAACTTGACCCACAGAGCTAACAAATTACACAAATTGTACTTAAAATCAGCATTCTGCTGGGGCACCTTCATGGCTCGGTCAGTTAAGCGGTTAAGCGCCTGACTCTTAATTTTAGCTGAGGTCATGATCCCACGGTTTGTGAGATGCAGCCCCACATCTGTCAGTACAGAGCCTGCTTGGGATTCTCTCTCTCTTTCTTTCTCAAAATTAATAAATAAGCTTCACAAATTTTAAATTAAATTAAATCAGCATTCTTCTCTCACAATATGTTTTCTTACGTAGCTAATTAAACTACAGAAAGAATTCTATTTGTAACTCCATTGATGAGATCGTGCATAATTGGTTGGCTATAAAAAAAGTATACTTTTTAGTCACCCTGTACAGCCGAACTATTTTTTTGAGGAATTCTTCCAAATTCAGTTACTTAAACAAGTTAGACACTTGGTCATATATCATAATGTGTCTTAGGTAATTTAGAGGGTAATCACACAAAACCAATGGTTATTTCTTCTTAGTTAAATATAATCTGATAACCAATAGTGTGAAGACCGTCTGCTTCAAAGTTGAAGATCAATTACAATGCAAAACATTTTCACTTAATGCAAGCGTTCCAGTTAATGAAAAGCACACTCGTGGCCCACAGGGTCAGCTTATAAAATGACACACTGTTTTGTCTTCAACGTGTTTCATGTTGTGAGGCGCCTGGGTGGCTCAGTCGGTTAAGCGTCCGACTTGAGCTCAGGTCATGATCTCACGGTTCATGGGTTCGAGCCCCGTGTCTGGCTCTGTGCCGACAGCTTGGAGCCTGGAACCTGATTTGGATTCTGGGCCCCTCTCTCTCTGCCCCTCCCCCACTCGTGCTCTGTTTCTGTCTCTCAAAAATAAATAAACGTTAAAAAAATTTTTTTAACTGCTTCATGTTGCAGTCAATCTGCAACTTGCCTTTTCCATATTCACAGGCCTGCAGAGCCCAAACTTTCTACAGTGAGGATGAGAATAAAATGGAATTTCTGATGTGAGTATTTCATACATTAAGTAGTACATACATTTTAAAGTGTAGCTTACAACTACTTAAGTGAATCATCAATGACCATAAATTAAGTATGAAATGAAAAAATTATATGTACAATTTAAATTAGCATTTGAATGCTGATATTAAATCATACTTCAATCTCCTTTTCCCAAAAATTAATTAGCCTGTCTTTTTTAAAAGCATCTTTATTAGAGATTTTGATATTATTTAAAATTAAGTTTCTCTGCATCATTTATATTTCAGATCACAGTTTTAATTTCTCTCAGTCACACTGGGAGGTTCTCGTTTTAGACGCAGGTAATGTGCAGCTCTTTCTTTAGAGAATAAAGCTTGAAACATCACTATTTCTTAGTTTCTCCAACATTACCAAATTGATTGTAAAATTCTTTTAAGCTTTTATACGATTTATCAGCTTAAAATGAATCCTTCCGGTACAAAAGGAGCTAGCAAAAGCTCGTACAAGATCACGGCCTGAACCTGAGGTGTAGCACTTTAGCTTGTGGTGTCATAAGCCGTTCAACACACTGAAAACCCTCCGGCTTCTGGCTACAGACTCGTGTCACCCGTGATGCTGGTCGTACGGAGATCTGGCAAGGAAATGTAACCTCGTCACTGCAGCGCCACGTGGGTAATGCCCGGGCACAGAGCCTTCCAGCACACAGTGGAGAGCCCATTCAGCATAACACAGTCATGCCTCCTACCAGCCTGAGAGCCCAACAGCTCACTGTCTGCTGAACATACTGCCTCTCAGACGCAGAATGAAACTAAACTAACACTACTGAGCACTGGCTTGGAGAGTAGAAGCCTTTTAAACTAAACCACTTGTTTCTAATCTGGGAAGGATTTGTCGAGGAGTAAAGTAGTTTGGGTTTGTTAAGTTCCCAGGCAGAGGCAGGAGACATATAAAGTGTTGATAAAAGTGCTATTATGTTGACGATTTTTCAAGATCCAGGTTTCGATCAGTTTTCTCAACCACTCAGCTTTCACAAGTGACAGGCCTACAAATTATAAACAAGACACTGGAGGAGCGTGTCAGATGCCTGCATTCAAAGGTGAACATTTGAATTTTAGCTGAAAGGTACTTTCATTATAAACAACTGTGTGTGTGTGTGTGTGTGTGTGTGTGTGTGTGTGTGTGTGTGTGTGAAAAGGAATACAAGCTTTTTAGAAAGACACAAGTGTGCGTGCACACATTTTTACACACAGATACTGTCCCCTGACCAAGAGCAACTACTTGCTCAGGTAGGAAATTGGGTAAAATGTAGACCATATGGCACTGTGTGCTGAGTTTATGGAGGTTAAGAAGAGGGAATGTTCTAGAGCTCTACAGCGACACACGTACAGCTTCTAACTGTTGCTGAGAACCTGAAATCCTGGTGGCGGTGTTGCAGCAGGACCCTCGCAGCGCCCGTGCACTCTCCAGGGGGTTTCTGGGACAAAGGAAAGCTGGCTGTTAACAAGGGCTTTGTGGAAACCAAATCTCAGGAACGGAGGATACTCAGAATTAAATAGGTGCAACGTAGTGAGTTTCATTTTTCTATAACTAGCTTTTTTGTAAAAAATATTCTGAATATACAGAAAAGAGTTGTTTTCATGGTGGCCAAAGTTTATTGGTTGCTAAATATATGCCCTACACATTTCAGAAATCTTTGATCTTTATAACAGCTCTATAAAGTGGACACGATAGTGATTTCTATTTTAAAGACAAAGACTCTTAGGGAAACATTGGATGAGGGCTTGCCTAATGGTCTAGATTTTCTGTGTATCAGAACTAGAATTTAGACCCATGATTATTCCAGAGCCAGGACTCTTAAGAACTACGCTACAAAGACCTGCAGAAGGATTAAACGGACATGCTATTCCCTATTCTTCCCACTAAATATAGCAAATAATGCTGGCCATTATGATATATATATTTATAGGTTATCTCTATCTATCTATCGTCTGTCTATCTATCTATCTATCTATCTATCTATCTATCTACCTATCTATCACTCTATCTATCTATCTATATTAAAAGGTTCTCTGGAAGGTGTACCCCAGGGAAGGACACCAGGCTGATTTTCCTGGGTATTTCTTTTGACTCATATATTAGAGATGTAACAGAAGAAGCCAGTTGCCCAGAGATTCCAGTGGGCACTTACAGGAAAAGGCCCATCAAAGGACTAGAGAAAACAGCAGCCTAGTGATGTGGCAAACGTTTAGAAAACAATTCCTCCAATCCAGATAAATATCACAGAAAAAGACTCCACCTTCACCCACAACCACAAAGGCCAAGTGGGGAGTCTCTGCTTCCGTATTCATGAAGATGTAATAAGTTGCCCATCACACAATCTACAGACAGATAGGGGTGGTACACATCCCAGCCGGGGGTAAAAGCCAACTACCCTAAGGGATCTGTTGATGCCTAAGGGCAGCCGGAACCTCCCGCCCTGCCCAGCACTAACCAGGACCCTTCCAAGTCTGTGGAGCCTGAGCAGGGACGATGACCTCTGTGCCCTCCCAAGTAAGGAACTGGCCACAGCAGCGTCGGAGGAAAGCAGCTAAAACACAAGGTCTAAAAAAGATACAGAGAACCTAATGCCCAAAATATGCCATTTTTAACTTAAAAATCACATGTCACAGCAAAAATCAGGAAAATCTCAAAGTGAAAGAAAAAGGACAATCAAGCAATGCCGATGCAGAGACAATAGAGAGGTTAAGATGATCTGAGAAAGACTCTAATGCACGTATCACAAATCGGCTAAAAAGAGCAGTTACAAAAACACCTGAAACAAAGGAAAACACAGAAAATCCCAGCAAAGAGACAGTCGTGAAAAACAAGAACCCAGTGCAAATACATGAACTGAAATAGGAACTCGGTGAATGGGCTGGAGAGCACGATGCAGAAGACGGGAGAGCAGGAATGAGTCAAACAACAGAGAGAAAATAGTGGGGGAAATGAACAGACAATATAACAAAATACCAACCACCACAGTCCTGGGAGGACACTGGGGAGTGCCTGAGATACACTAGCAGGAATAATGGTTAAAACTTCCCCAATTAGGCAAAAGAATGAACCTACAGATTCAAGTATGAGTAAGCCCCAAACAGCACACCTGAAGAGATTTCCACAACGTCAAGCTGGAATTCAGAAAACTGGACAAAGGAAAAATCCTGAAAGCAGGAAGACAGAAAGGACAACGTGCCTCATATGGGAACCACCGAGTGACAGGACCTTCTCAGAAGCCATGGAGGGTAGGGGGATTTGCACAGTGTTTTTCAAGTGCTCAGGGAAAAAAAGAAGTGTCAACCCAGAGTCCTATATGCAATGAAATTGACCTTTCGTAATAAAAGGGTTATCAAAACATCATCAAATGGAGGACACCGGATATAATGTGTCATCATCAAACCCACCTTAAAGGAATGCCTGAAGGAAGTTCTCTAAACACAAAGAAAACAATATATCAAGGAACCTAGGACATCAATAAGAAAAGAAGCACATGGCTAGGAAACCTGAAAAAATACAACGGACTGTGCTTTTCCTCTTAAATTTTCTAAATTATGTTTGACAGTTACATCCTCTGATGTGGTTTTCAATGAATATAGAGAAATATTTAAGATAATTATATTATAAAATGGATGATTTACAACAGGATGTGCAAAGAGGTAGTTTCTATATACTTCACTCATTCTTGGGAATGACCTGACCGTTAGACTGTGATGTCTATGTCCCCATCTATATCTATGGGTCTATGTCCCCCACCTATGTCACCTAGAGTGACTATTTAGAAAGCTATATAGGGGCGCCTGGGTGCTCAGTCAGTTGAGTGTCTGACTTCAGCTCATGTCATGATCTCAAAGCTCGTGGGTTTGAGCCCCGCATCGGACTCTGTGCTGACAGCTCAGAGCCTGGAGCCTGCTTCGGATTCTGGGGTCTCCCTCTCTCTCTGCCCCTCCCCTGCTCATGCCCTGTCTCTCTCTCTCTGTCAAAAATAAAAAATAAACAGTAAAACAATTTTAGAAAGCTATATAAAGAAACACACTAAAAACTACTGTGATAAAACAAAATGGATTTCTAAAAACTAGTTAGGAAACCCACAGAAAGGCAGGAATAAGAAAACAAAAGTAGAAAACAAAACGAACAGGCATAAAACAAACAAAAAAATGGCAGACTTAGCCCCAATATATGAATAAAAATACCTTAAATGTAATGATTCTTCAAAAAATACAAAATGATAAAAACTCACCCAATATGAAGTAGAGAATTTAATAGTCCTATCGGTGTTAATGGAACTGAATTTACATTTAAAGTTCACTCTAAAGAAGTCCCCAGGCCCAGGTGATTCCTTTGAAGAATTCTACCAAATGATTAAAGAAGAATTAAAAGCAATTCTAGAAACAGAAGGATAAACTCCCTAGTTAATTTTGTGCAGCTGTGATTATGGATTACCCTAAAACCAAATCAGACAAATATAGTACAAAAACAACAAACAAAACCCCCCACAACTATGGACCAATATTCTTCATAGATAAAGACTCAAAAACACTTGTAAAACATTAGCATATAAAATTCACAAACACATAAGAAGAATTATACTCCGTGCCCTAGTGGTGTTTATTCCAAGGAGAAAAGCCTACTTCAATATTCAAAAATAAAAGTAATCTACCACATTAACTGGCTAAAGAAGAAAAGTCACATGATTTATCAAATGATGCCTAACCAGCACTTGACAAAATCCAAAATTCACTCATGATAAAAACTCTAAAACAAGTAAGACTAGAGAGAAACTTCTTCAAATTGATAGCAATTACCCATGGAAAATCTACAAGTAATATTACTGGTGAAAGACTGCTATTACCTTAAATTGGAAATAAGACAAAGTTATCTGTTCTCACTATTTTTATTCAACATAGTGTGGAAATTATAGTTGGCGCAATATGGCAAGAAAAGGAAATAAAATTTATGCAGATCAGTAAGGAAGAAATAAAACTGTTTCTATTTGCAGATGACATGATTTTCTACGGAGAAAATCCAAATGAATCTACAAAGTCCTAGGCCTATTAAGTGGTTCAGCCAAGTTGTAGGATAAAATATATACTAATCCATTATATTTCTATGTAAAAGCAATTAACTCATGGATATAGAAATTAAAAATATAGTAACATGTACAATCACTCTAAAAAAAGAGAAATTAGGTGTAACTCTAATAAAATGTGTGCAATAGTGTATACTGAAAACCACATGACACTGATGAAAGAAATCAAAAAAGATATAAATAAACGGAGAGACCCACTGTATTTATGTTATTGGAAGTATCAACATAATAAATATGTCAGTTCTCCCCAAACTGATATACAGGTTTAATGCAATTCTTATTAAAATCCAACAAAGATTTTTGTAGATACAGACAGGATTGTTTTTGAATTTATATGGAAATAAAAATGTTCTACACTTGTTAAAACCTTGAAAGAGAATAAAGTGGGAGGAATGAGTCTACCCAAGGTCAACACGTATTCTATAGCCACAGCAATTAAGATTGGGAGGTACTGGCAGAGGGATAGACACACAGATCAATGGCACAAAATATTTATTGGAAATAAATGCACAGAAATATGCCAACTAATTTTTAACAATAGTGCAAAAACAGTTCAATAGAGAAATAATAGCATTTTCAGCAAACATTCAGGAATAAGCGGAAATCCATGGGTGAAAGAAAAAAGTGAACTAAAATCACATGCTTTACACAAAAAATAACTCAAAATGGATGACAGACTTAAATATAAATACAGAACTATACAACTTTTAGAAAATGATTACAAAATCTCCAGGATCTAGACACTTCAAGTCTCAGACACTTCACTTTAACACCAGAACCCATCAAAGAAAATAATGACAAAATTGACTTCACCAAAATTAAGTCTCTCAAAGTTTGAAAAGCAAGCTACAGATGGTGAGAAAATATGTGCCAACCAGGTATCTGACAAAGAACTTTTATCTACACAATACATGAATGAAGATAAAAAAGTATAGATTTGAAGGGGCACATACACCCGATGTCTAACAGCAGCGTTATCGACAATAGCCAAAGTATGGAAAGAGCCCAAATGTCCATCAATGGATGAATGGATAACAAAGATGTGGTAGATATATGATGGAGTATTCCTCAGCCACAAAAAAAATAATGAAATCTTGCCATTTGCAACTATGTGGCTGGAACTAGAGGGTATCATGCTAAGCAAAGTAAGTCAGAGAAAGGAAAATACTGTATGATTCCACTCATATGTGGATTTAAGAAACAAAACAGATGAACATAAGGGAGGAGGAAAAAAAGGAAACAGAGAGAGGGAAACAAACCACAGGAGACTCTTAACTCCAGAGAACAAACTGAGGGTTGCTGAAGGGGAAGTGGGTGGGGGGATGGGCTAGATGGGTGATGGGCATTAAGGAAGGCACTTGGGATGAGCACCGGGTGTTACATGTAGGTGATGAATCACTAAATTCTACTCCTGAAAGCAGTGTGTTAACTAACTAGAATTTAAATAACAAATTTGAAAAGAAAAAAATACAACACATAAATACTAAAATATTAATAGTAAAAAAATCCCCAATCAGATTAGATAATGAGAAAAAAAAAAGATGTTTATTGAAGAGTTTATATGGATGGAAAATAAGCATATGAAAGGATGTTCAACAGTATTCATCACCAGGAAAATGCAAAATCAAAACTATAATGACATTACTACATACTTATCAAAATGGCAAAAAATAAAAATAATGACAATACCAAACTCTGGTAGGAGGCAGAGGAAACAGATCTTTCCCATGTTGCTGGTGGGAAGGTAAAATGGTACAGCATTCTTACCAGTTTGGCAGTTTCTTAAAAAACTAAACTAACTACCATACAACCCAGCAACTGCACTCTTGAATATTTATCACAGAGAAATGAAAACTTAGGTTCGCAGGGGGAAACAAAAAACAAGACAAAAAAAAAAAAGAAAAGAAAAGAAAAGAAAAGAAAGAAAGAAAGAAAGAAAGAAAGAAAGAAAGAAAGAAAGAAAGAAAAGGAAAGAAAAAACACTGTACACAAACATTTAGAGCATCTCAATTAGTAACAGTCCAAAACCTGGAATAACTCTGATACTCTTTACCAGTGACGTTTTAAAGCTCATGCCTCCATACTATGAGATATTACACACAGACATACATAAAACTACTGATACATGTAGTCTATAACCTGTAACAATCTCCAGAGAATGATGGAGTGAAGAAAACCCAATCTCAAAAGGTTGCAAACCATAAGATTACATTGGTAGAACAGTCTCCAAATGACAAACTTATAGAAAGGGAGAGGAGATCAGTCATTGTCCGATGAAGGAAGGGGTGAGACTCAGAGGAAAGTAAGTCTATGGAAGATCAAAATGAAAAACGCTTCTCATGACAGAAATGTGCTGTCTTGATTATGCCATATTAATATCACTGTAATACTGTATATAATTTTGTACGAAGTTACCATGTGGGGAAACCTTGGGGGAAACACCACCTTTCTGTATCATTCCTTACAATGGCTTCAGAATCACAATGGTCTCAAAATAAAAGGTTTAACAACAACAAAAAACTAGTCTAAATAAAAGGAACATATGGAAGTTACTAGGACAGTCCCCTACTTTATATTAGATTCCTTCATTTAACAAATATTTATTGATTCTTATTGATACTGTGGGGATACATCAGAGAAAAAAAACAAGTATGATATCTGTAGTCAGGAGTAGGAATAGGAGAAAATTAGTAAGTGATTAAAATGTATTAAAAGAAAAAACGATAGCTTCAGAGGTATATGCTCCAAAAGAAAATAACAAGCTGAATCAAAAACAGAAACGTCAGGGGCATCAGTCAGTTAAGCATCCGACTTCAGCTCAGGTCATGATCTCGTGGTTCATGAGTTCCAGCCCAGGCATCGGGCTCTGTGTCTCCCTCTGTCTCTGCCCCTTCCACTGCTCATGCTCTGTCTCTCTCTCTCTCTCTCTCAAAAATAAACAATAATAAATAAAATATTTTTAAAAAGAAACATCAGAGAGAACATCTTTCAGCAGGTAGCACCTAAGATCTTCAATGAGGTCTGAGGCTCAGAGATGTGGCAGCATTAGCTGCTGCCACATATTACATTTCCCTTCCAAAGTGAAGTGTCCTTCTGGGAAGGGACTGCTCATATAGAAACTATCATTCCTAGCCTAATTTATAGTTTTATGCAGCCACATAATAAAGATCTGGCCAAGTGAATATAATCTAGAGTGGCCTGATTCAAATATATGCCCTACATGGTGCTCCTGTGTCCTTTTTTCCTTTAGGTTGGATGGAACAGAGGTGATCTCATGAGCATTCCTGAAAAATGACTGATGATGCATAAACTCTTATTAGCCTGTGTCCCTAAACGGGTGGATAGTTCTTTCAATACCATACATTATAAGATTCACTATTTTTAATGTATGTAACAAAAAGAGCTGTCAATTTCACTGGAAAAATAAAAAAAAAAAAGCATTTACAAGACCTTAACCTGGGGCGGCTGGGGGGCTCAGTTGGTTAGGGGTCTGACTCTTGATTTTGGCTCACGTCATGATCTCACCGCTCATGAGATCAGTTACAGCCCCGGGTAGGGCTCTGTGCTGACAGTGCAGAGCCTGCCTGGGAGTCTCTCTCCCTCTCTCTGTCCCTCCCCAGCTTGTGTACAGGCTTGTTCTCTCTCTCACTCTCTCTCTCTCAAATAAATAAACGTTAAAAAAAACCCAAAACTTAAAAGACATAACGTAATTTCAGTCACTAAATATACTAAAAGTAAAGCACCTCTTGGAATTCGTGACAATTTGTACTTTGTAAGCAGTTTACAAAGCATTTCCATAAACATTAAAATACTCAGTACTAAAACCATCAATTGAAAAACAGAAATATTATGTCAAAGAAGTGAAATGATTTGCCAAAAATTTCAAAGCCATTATGTGGCTAAGACTGGCCCAGAGCCAAAGTTCTCTGACTTCAGCACTCTATGATTTGCTTCTTGTAGTAAATACTGTAGGGCTGTTCCGTTATACAGCCCTCGACTTTAGGTGACAGTAATGGCTGTCAGATGTAATGGCATCTTAGAAGTTTACGACAATTTCAGTTTCCGATTTCACCGCATCTACATTTCTTGTCAGTCTGCTCTATGTACTATGCGGAATGTAAATACAGCCCCCTTTAAAAGATTCACAGTGATCCATACGTCTTTTTGGTTACAACAGCCCTTTGGTGGCTTCATGTAGAATATATATGGATACCCACAATTTTTCTCTATGGCGATTTGAATCCAAAAAGGAAGGAAGATTCACTCTGTGTACTAAATAATATCATCGAAGGGACGAATTAAGATATTCTACCAATAAACTATTTGACTTCATTAAACATCGTGACTCTTTCTCCACTGTGCGGTCCATTTCCCACTACGAACCTGTTGTGGTATTATCCACTGTATTACCCACTCTTCATCCTCAAACACTCAATGAGCTCTCACTACAAGTCAGCACCCACATCCTAACTGTGTTCACAATTCAGGGAGAGGTGCGCAGCGATGAGGTTAGAAATAGAAATTTAAAATTGAACCTTTATATAAGCTTTACCTTAACGAATTCTAGGGTCATAATTCAATTGTCATCTTTCAAGAGCCCCCCAAACCACCCCCTCCTTCTCTCCCTTTCTCTAACACTTCTTAAACTAGAAAAATGAGATGGAAACACAAAGACAGATTTACATTCAAAATACGTGTCCACAAGGAGAGCCAGATCCCTATTTCTTTTCCACGTTACCTGAGCTTAAGCACACTTTTTGTTTCATTTTCCTCTATTATATGATATATTTTGGAACCCTTGTTTCTTTTCTTTCAGATATTTTAAAATGATTATATACTTTTTAAGTTTTTGAGAACATGGAGAAATATTCCTTAACTTATTTTTGATTTTTCTTAATGTTTACTTACTTTTGATAGAGAGAGAAACAGAGTGCAAGCAGGGGAGGGACAGAGAGAGGCAGAGACAGAATCTGAAACAGGTTCCAGGCTCTGAGCGGTCAGCAAAGAGCCCGATGCGGGGCTTGAACTCACAAATGGTGAGATCATGACCTGAGCTGAAGTCAGACGCCTAACTGACCGAGCCACCCAGGTGCCCCTAATTATTTTCTAAAGATGACCTCTGCTTCTTTCAAAAATTCCTCTTGGGATTATGATCTTTCTCTAGTTGCTTCTATTTCATTCTTATTACTGAGACAATCTTCCGGGTAACTTTCAGAGAAAAAAAAAATACAAGCATATTTTGAAAACATGATTAATTCTAACAGGTCACTTGAGCAGCAAGACGATTCCTGCCTCAGCTGGTGGGAACAATGACCTTGCGATTTAAAACAGTTCATGTAATTTCCCTATTCAAATGGAATTAAAACTGGTATTTAGTGCTCTTGCAGAAATCTGTGGCAACCGTCCAAAGGCAATAAACGCCCTGATCTCCGACTCTCACATTTGCTTTAGCAAGTCATATGCCACACCAGCGTATGCAGATGCTGCTGTCATTGCCTTCACTGCTGCCTTAGTCAGTGCGACCCTCAGGAGTCCCTGGGGAGTGCATGCTAGGGACCGGAGACTTTCCACTGTGCTCACCCGTCAGTGCACACGCCCTGGCCATTCTTCCTCAGAAAGTGACCCGCGCTCCAGTGAAAGTTCAAGCAGACGTGACGGGCGGAGGGCCCATGTGGGGATATGACTACTGGCCACCCACACTTACGACCTACTCCCTGCAGAGGACTGAGGTATCCACTAGGGGCGCACCAGTGGTTTTGACACCTGGAGCCAGGACTTTAAAGACCCCTCCTGTTATGGCACAGAATTATTTCAATAACATGTAATATTTCAGTTTCTTGATTTGTTCTTTAGTTTTAAACAACTAACCACCCCGACAGAATAAATGTCTATTTTAAAGGTATTACTCACATTCTTTAAAATGTCTCACATATGAATTAAAACTTTCTCCTTCACGAATATATCATCAACCTGCAGTTTACATTATATTTCACTACTTTACAGTTTAGACGCAAATTAGGTATCCAAGTAGACACCTAGAATGAATGGATTGAAATGATTCAAATTCTAGGTCATTTCTTCATCGTTACGACGACTGTGCTAACATCACTTGTCTTAAATCCAGGACCGAAGGCCACTGGCCCAGGGCACAAGTTTGTACATCCAGCTCCCAAACAATGACAGAGTCACTCTCCTAGGGAACAGCTGAGATTCCTGAGTCCGTACCTTGGGTTCTGTTGGTTAATCCTCAGTTTCTAAGTAGTTTTCATAAACATTACAGTGTTTATTAAAGAATAAGTAATAAAATACTCTAATTGAAATATACCTGTGTGTATAAATGTATATGCATTAATGAAACTCCTCTGTTTCATTCAGACCAGCAAAACATTACCTTCCCAGGAAGAGTATTTCATCATTGACATTGTTTAGATTTACCTGCACATGACAATAAAAAATGCAGACTAAATTTTAATCCATTTCATTATCACTTTTAAGAGTTATTGAGACAGGGCGCCTGGGTGGCTGTCGGTTAAGTGTTCCACTCTTGGTTTTGGCTCAGGTCATGATCTCACAGTCCTTGAGCTCGAGCCCCACATTGGACTCTACACTGACAGCATGGAGCCTGAATGGGACTCTCTCTCTCTCTCTGTCTCTCTCTCTGTCTCTCTCTCTGTCTCTCTCTCTCTCAAAAATAAACTAAATAAAAAAAAAAAGAGTTATAGAGACAATTTACCCCTCATTACCTGCACAGGATATAAAGTCCTGCCCCCCAGTCCTTGGTAAGGCCACTGTCATGGACTGGATAATTGTGTGTGTGTGTGTGTGTGTGTGTGTGTGTGTGTGTGTGTGTGTGTGTGTGTTAGGGTAAGATTCTTGATTGGAGACTCTCAGACAGGTGTGGCTAGCAATCAAAACAACTGATTATTTTAAATCTCTTAAGTTATATTTCTTTTGGAATAATATACACTTAGGATTAATTGATAAGCATTAGGACCACACCATCAATGCTCATAACTTGAATAGTTTATGGAAATTGTGGTGTCTGGTCTGTCTTGGATATTTAAAAGCAAAATAGTTATAGACAAATCACCCTAAAATATGGAATGCAAAATTTAGACACTGTGCCACACACACACACACACACAACCTTGATGCTCTCAATTTATTTAAGAACTAAATGCACATCCCTGCCTTGTTCCTGACCATAAAGGAAATCTCTCAGTTTTTCCCAATTGAGTACAATGTCAGCTGTGGGTTTTCATTTATGGCCTTTATTATGTTGACATATGCTCCCTCTAAAACTTACTTTGTTGAGGGTTTTTGTCATAAACGGATGTTGTACTATGCCAAGTGGCTTTTCTGAGTCTACTGAAATGATCATATGGTTTTTATTCTTCCTTTCCTGAGGTGATGTATCACACTGATTTATTTGGAAATATTGAACCAACCTTGAAACCCAGGAATAAATCCCTGGTCATTCAGCTTGGTCATGATGAATGATTTTTTTAATGTACTGTTGGATTCAGCTGGTTAGTAGCTGTTGAGGATTTTTGCACCCCTGCTCATCAGGAATACTGGCCTGTACTTCTCCTCTTTAGTGGGGTCTCTGTCTGGTTTCACTATCAGGGTAATGCTGGCCTCATAAAATTGAGTTTGCAAGCTTTCTTTCCTCTTCTTTTTTTGGAATAGTTTCAGAAGAATAGGTATTAACTCTTTTTTTCTTTTAATTTTTTCAATGTTTACTTATTTTTTTTTTCAATGTTTATTTATTTTTGGGACAGAGAGAGACAGAGCATGAACGGGGGAGGGGCAGAGAGAGAGGGAGACACAGAATCGGAAACAGGCTCCAGGCTCTGAGCCATCAGCCCAGAGCCTGACGCGGGGCTCGAACTCACGGACCGCGAGATCGTGACCTGGCTGAAGTCGGACGCTTAACCGACTGCGCCACCCAGGCGCCCCAATGTTTACTTATTTTTGAGAGAGAGAGAGAGAGGCAGACTGCAAGCAGGGAAGGGTCAGAGAGAGAAGGAGACACAAAATTCGAAGCAGGCTCCAGGCTCTGAGCTGTCAGCACAGATCCCGACGCGGGGCTCAAACCCACGAACTGTGAGATCATGACCTGAGCTGAAGTCAATTGCTTAAACAACTGAGTCACCCAGGTGCCCCTAACTCTTAAATAACTGACAGAAGATACCTGTGAATATACCTTGGCCCTGGACTTGTTTGCTGAGAGTTTTTTGATTACTGTTTCCATTTATTTGCTGGTTATCAGTCTGTTCAAGTTTTCTATGTTTGCTTGTTTCAGTGGCAATAATTTATGTTTCTAGGAATTTATCCATTTCTTCCAAGTTTTTCAATTTGTTGGCATAAAGTTTTTCATAATATTCTCTTATACTAAGAGCCAACAATTCCACTACTAGGTATTTACCCAGAGAATACAAAAATACTGATTCAAAGGTATACATGTACCCCAATGTTTACAGCAGCATTATATTAATAATATAATTATTATAATATAGTAATAATATAATATATTATTATATATAATGTGGCGTGTATATATGTATATAATGTGGCATATATATGTGTGTGTGTGTGTGTATATATATATGTATATATATACACACACATACATATAGTGGAATATTTTTGACCATCAGAAAGAATGAAATTTTGTCATTTGCAATGACATGGAGGGAGTTAGACTATATTATGCTAAGTGAAATAAGTCAGAGAAAGACAGATACCACATGATTTCACTCATATTTGTAATTTAAGAAACAAATGAGCAAAGGGGGAAAAAAGAGAGAGGCAAACCAAGAAGCCGACTGTTAACTACAGAGAACACACTGATGATGGTCACCAGAGGGGAGATGGGTGAGGGGGGCTTGGGGGAAACAGGTGATGGGGATGAAGGAGGGCACTTGTTGTGATAAGCACCGGGTGATGTACGGAAGTGTGGGGTCACTATGTTGTACTCCTGAAACTAATATTACACTGCATATTAACTGGAATTTAAATAAAAACTTGAAAAAATAAAATATATAAAATTTTAATTAATTAAATGAATATTTGAGAACACATCCAGTTACCTTTGACATGAGTGTGATAATTGATCTTTGAAAAGTTCAATGGAATAAAAATGTGCAATGGATCCCAAGTAGGATGAAGATGAGAAAACGTGTGCTTGTGTGTGTTTTCCTCTTCAACAATTACTTCTGTTTTTTTAATTGTTATAATTCTTTGTAAATTTGTCCTTGTATGCAGTTTGATGTTTGACTACAACAACTTTAGTTTATTTTACAGACAGCCATTCAGGTGTTCCAAAACTATTTATTGATATATCCATAATCTTTCTATATTTTACAAAGTTATTTCAAGTGGTCAATGTCACCATAATGCACTAAAGTAATTTAAGCATTTTAATATATTTCTGGACTTCCCATCCACGGGCTAATACTGGACTGCTTTTGATTACCACAGCTTATATAATGCTTTAATTCCTGGTGGGACCACCCTGGCTTCATTTATCTTCTTCTCCAAGGTACAGCAGTTACTATTTGATGAATAATTCTGAATTGAGTTACTTAAATGAGCTTTATCTGTGGTGTTCTTTTCTTAAATAAATTGTGGTATGAATATTATTTTCTCTAATATAATTATATTAGCTACTTTTTTTTTTCATTTTCTATGCTCCGGATTGGCTTAACATTAAGCTGATCTAATATGATGGTTATAAGAATAACTGTGTAAATTACTACAAGACTAGTGTTTTACATACAAATAGAATTTAGATGACAGTTTAGATTTCTATGATGATACTCTACTAATTAATCTTTTCTTAATTTCCCTTTCTTTTGGAGTCCTTTTGATAAATTCTTTGTAGAAAATAATGAATTTTATCCACTTCTACTAAATTATTTTTAGCATAGAAGAAAAATACATTTTTGTTGATACTTTCACTTTTTTGTCTAATTTTTATAGTTACGTCCCTCGTTATTTCTTCTTTTGTAAAATTATAATCTTTTTCTGCTTATATTCAGTTAGCTAAAATCTGATTATTTTACTGTTATTTTAAAATTATTTTCTGCATTTATCCTCCTCAACCCCTTCCTTCTTACCTTAGATTATAAAATTTCATTGTAAAATTTAAATTTCATTTTATATTCTTCTAACTTGTTACCTTTTGTGCTTTTCGGGTATTTCTAATCCGTTAATTTTTAAATAAAGTTAAATATGTCAATTCCTTTATAAGCATTACTTCAAATATTTTCACAGTTTATTCTAACTACACTATTGACAGAAATAGTCTTACAAATTTGATTTAGTCTCTGATCCAAGAATTAAGAGAAACTGCTTTTGATTGTTGCTGATTTTCATGTGGTTGGGGGATGTTTTCTTATCTCAATTTGTTTTTAATTTCTTGTCGTAATATTCTTAATCGGAAACTGCCTTTGCAGCATGTTTACTCTTTGGAAATTATGGGTATTTTATTCGTGGGCTATAAACAGTTTGTTGTTACAATGGGATTCTGATCACTCAGATGGAGATGGTTCCTCACGATCAGTGACATTACTTTGCTGCCACACTGATCTTGTTTGTATCCCAAAGTGTGGATGAACGCATTCACTGTTCTAATAGATTTGTCAGTGAATTTCGTCGATTTTTCACATAAAATAATAGGCCAACTGTAATTATAGCTCTTTTTATTCCCACTCTGAGTGCCTTTACTTCTTTTTCTTCATTAATTACTCTAAAACCCCCAGTAAGATGCTGAATGGAAGTGGGGAGAGCAGATACCTGGTTTTATTCAAGATCTTGGGAGGAGGGCAGCAGCAAGACATTTAGTCTTTAATCACTAACTATGATATTAACTGTGGGCTTTCATTAGAAAGTATTTACTTCACTGAGGAATATCCCATCTATTCCTAGTGTGTTGAGTGTTTATGGAATGGTGAGTGAAAGTGTGTTGAATTTTGTCACGTGTTTTTTCACTCTATTTAGATGACAATATGTCATCTTTATTCTATTAATATCGTGTATCAGACTCTATGTAGATGACGATATGCCATCTTTATTCTGTTAATAATGTGTTTCAGTTAAGTTCCACCAGAGCTGCAGAACAAGTAAGAGATACATATTACTAAGTCCATTGGCAGAACTTAGTTTACACAACTGGGGAGACGAGGTAGGCCAGGCCTCCATCCATAGGGTGAGGGAGCTGAGGACACTCTAGAGCTGTAGGGCAGAAGGAGGCCTGTCTTGAATACATACAATTAGACAGTTGGGAAGGCCATACCAGAACTCTATGGCATGGGGAAGAAAGTCCTCAGTCCTTAGGGGGACGCAGTTGGGAAGACGTAAGACACACTGGAGTTCTAAGACATGGGGAGGCCGGTCTTCCATCCATAGGGGGGACAGCAGGGAAGGACATGCTAGAGTTCTAGGACATGGGGAGGCCAGTCTTCCACCCACAGCGGGGGATAGCAGGGAAGGACACACTGGAGTTCTCGGGCACAGTTGAAGCTGCTGCCCATCAGCAGTTTCTTTCTAAGCCTTTCAACTGATTAATTCAACCTTCCCAGATTATGTAACATAATCTTCTTTCTAAATGTCAATTTACTGTGGACTTTAATCTCATCTACAAAATACCATCACAACATATAATTAGTGTTTTACTCAATAACCAGTTACTGTAGCCCTAGTCGAGCTGATACATCACAAGACCATCAGATGTTGTGTTCCATTGTTGGATGGAGTTTCACATGTTAAACCATGTTGCAAAACCTGGTTAAATCCCACTTGTGCAAGGCAAGAGTTATTATTTTAATTTCACAGATAAGGAAACAGGCCCAGAGACATAATACCACTTTCTGAAAGTCATAAAACTCAGAAGTGATGGCTTTCAAATTGGAACCCAGATCCTATGACTGCAATGCAGTCACTCTAAGTTCCAATTAAAATAGAGGTTCTAAAGTTTTGAGTAATATTTTAAAGCCAGGAGGAACTAGGAAGATGCAACGAATGTAGTGGTTCCCTGACTGTTACATTTCAGAAACTGCTGGAAAAAATAAAAATGAAGCATAAAGAATGATATGACTTTTTGTCAAATAAGTTCAAGCCAACATAAACACTGTAACAAAATAAATACCATCAAAATCACCATGTTTTCACCAAGCAGATATTAATTTCAGGAAGTTGGAAGGGGACAATCTTAAGTGACAGAGCCACCCATGGATCCCGGAAAGGCACAATCTTAAAGCAATACACACTCTGTCCTCAAACAGACAGATGGACGGGGCCTTGTAACTGACGAGTGCACACAGGCTACATTGCAATTACAATCATTTTCCTTGTGTGGCTATGGTTCTATGAAAATGTCTTCAGGGTGCCTAGGTGGCTCTCTCTCTCTCTCTCTCTCTCTCTCTCTCTCTCTGCCCCTCCCCAGCTTATGCACTGTCTCTCTCTCTCTCTCTCAAGAAAAAACATTAAAAAATATTAAAAAAAAATAAGAAAAGAAAATGTCTTAGACAGTTACATGGGAAGTGAGGTTTTATTAATAACGCTAAGGTGGGGAGGGGGGTAAAGGGAGAGAGGTAAGGGGAGGGAGAGAGAGGGAGGAAGAAAGGGGCGGTGAGATGGGATGTGTGTGTAGAGGGAAGAGGCAGCAATTCCCCAAAAACCGCAAGACTGTGTTCACCTGGAACATGTAAAACGCTGACAGTTGGCTCGATCTCCAATGTAGCTAAAATGTCTTAAAGTTAATCCTGGAAAAGGGCTCCTCTTTAAACAGGACTGAACTTCAAATTTCCATCTGCTTTTATATCTGCATATATATAAGCAGAAGGCTTTCTACAGCTTCCTTCCCAGAATCCCGCTAGTAGAAATGACATTCTCAAATGTCAATGGCAAGACAGTGTCAGAATAATGAAAGTCTAAACCAAAGAAAGTTAACAATCAACTATGTAATGAGATATCTGGATTAATATAGACTTTTATGTCTCTATATTGTGAAAGCAATGCTAGTTTTCTTCAACACTTGTTTTGATATTGAAAAACTTCCTCACCAAGTCTCTGAATTGGTTATACACCCTGGGGAAATACTAGAAGGTGGAAACAGAGGAGAGGGAGGCAGACAGTATATTTAATATTTAAATACTGAGCAACTGCATGGCACTGTCTGCTCAATTAGCACAGTAACAACTGGTGATAAACCCGGGTCGGGGCTGATGCCCTCCCTGTGCACCACACTCAGAAACCAGCATCGGGTCCCTCAGTGCTGGCGCAAGACGGATGCAGCCATTAGTTCCATGAAAGCACCAGGAAGGCAGGTCGGGGTGAAAAACTACATCATGGCGAGGAGTTTAAGGTCATGCTTCAGCAAATTAGTTTCCGAGAAAATGTAGGCACTTTGTTAGCAAAGCACAAGTTTTTATATTTAGAATCATCATGAGTAAATATTAAAGGTTGTTATTAAAATGCTAATAATTGATTGCGCTTTAAAATAAAAACCAGACTGTACTACATAGAATTTGGGTAATTTAGCATAATATCAATAGACAGTGACTTCACTCAATAATACATTGCACAATTTTGAAAAGGAAAAAAATAGTACTATCTATTTTTAGATCCTAAAACCTATTACATTACTTATCATTTAAGATTTAAAAATATTTAACTAAAGGTAAAGAGCATGTTTTTAGATCCTTATAAAATGTCAATAGAATAAACAGGGTGATCTGTGACATATTCTAAAAATTCACGAATACAAACATCTTGGGTTAAGTTAAAAAGCACAGGTTTTAGACTCCAACCATCTGAGTTTGAATCTAGCCAAGCACTGCACTCTCTGAGCCTCAGTAGCCCCGGAACAATGGAGGGCTCTGTCTGTGGTCTCCAAGAATCCTCCTTTGAAAAGCCACCTAGAGGGAAATCATACATTTCTAATGGGAATGGAGCTGCATAATAATACCTCATCTTTTAGTAATCTAATTAAAATAAGAACATGTCAGGTTTTATGTAAAAACTTTAGCCAAGTTTTTTCAAGTTAATTTGTCAATACCGATTGGATAATTATTATATAGTCGGTCCCCTGTCCAAAAGCCTGGATGTACTTAGTGAAAATCCTGACCCTTGAGAAAATTACAGTAAGGAAGTCAGGCATATAAAGCGATCATCTCAATTAGTCTAAATGAATCTATTCTGAACAGAGAGGTGAAGAGATAAATATGGAGACACTGTCATAACCAAATTTCGCTACTTTCTTCACACACCAGGGCTTTTCCAAGCAATAAAATTTTAAGCTCATTAAAATGTGAAAATCTGAATATAAAATCCTTAGGTGGCTCTCGGCCACACTGGTAATATATGTTACCTTCATGTAAGTTTGTGCTCTCATCTCCAAACTTTCAAAGGCCGCTTTCAACCTCAGGGCTTAAGTTTTAAAACCTAAAGTTTAGTAATTAAATCCTTTTCATTTGATTTAATCTATATCTATCCTTGAAAAAGCCATAGTGAAAGCTCCTGATTATATATCAATGCAAGTTTTACTTGTCTTTCAAAGTAGTATCTTTATGATTCAATTTATTCTTGGGTTCATCCCAGGTTAAGAGTATGATTTATACATTAGCCCTAAAGCAGGTCCCCAATATAATGTTCAATCCAAAAAATTCATCATTTGTTTTTTTTTTTTTTGTCTGTATAGGTATTTGTGAGGCTGATTTCTTCTGTGTCAACGTGGCTGGGCCATGAGGTGCCCAGATATTTGGTCAAATGTTATCCCAGGTGTTTCTGTGAGGGTATTTTCGGATGAGCTTAACATGTAAGTTAGTGGTGCTTGGGTAAAGCTGATTGCCTTCCATAATGTGGACTCATCCCCATCAGCTGCAAGACTGAATAGAAGAAAAAGACCAGCCTCCTCTGAGCAGTCTGAAGACTGCCTTCACCCTTCCCCAGCAACACTGGCCGAATGTTCGTTCCTACAGCGGACCGCCTTCCGACTGGAACCGGACCGTCTGCTGTGCTGGGTCTCCACCTGCTGGCCTACCCTACAGACTGTGG
This sequence comes from Lynx rufus, assembly GCF_022079265.1. Taxonomy (NCBI): domain Eukaryota; kingdom Metazoa; phylum Chordata; class Mammalia; order Carnivora; family Felidae; genus Lynx; species Lynx rufus. Next base: position 1,652,412 of record NW_025814840.1, on the reverse strand, counting down.
ACGTGGGGCTTGCAGCCCCCATAACTGTGTGAGTCAATTTTTTAATAACATATCTCTTTATATACATAAATATAAATATGATACAAAATATAAATAAAATATAGAAGTCTCCCACTAGTTCTGTTTCTATGGAGAAATCTAACACATATTTGGTGTTGAGAGACTGGTTATAGAGGGACAAAATCTTAAGGATGAATTTCCAAATAGGTTCTAGGTGTTCTGGAATTGGCTCTCCAATCTGATTAAATTCACTTATGAGTGTAAAGTCACTTGGGAGTAAAGAGATCACTGACTTAGGTCTATTATGTGATCTGGCAATAGGGACACACAGAATATCACCACTGGAAGTTTCTAATCAAACACAAGAAACAGAGGTCGGGTGACTTTCCAACATTGCTGTCAAAATAACAAGTATAATAAGACTGACGGGTTGCTCCTCACACTGCCGGACAAAGTACAGAAAGAAAAGGATGAGTTGAGGTATTGGAATCCCCAGCTCAAGAGCCACACAAATGACCCAAAGCATCTAGATGTGTCCTGAAGGAGGCCTTCATCTTCTGTGGCCATAGGGCTGAGACTGTGCCCTCGGAGTGACAGCCCCCACACAAATGACATTCCTGCTGTGCAGGGTGTCTACGGTTCCAGGGCAGGCACTGCAGGGATGGGGAGTGGATCCCAAACACGGGAATGGGCCTTGTGGGAAGGAAGACCTCAAAGAAGCTCTCAAATGAGCCCCAAAATTCTAATGAGCCTTCTCTGCCAGCAGAAGTGGCCTCTCCGGCCCAGTGGGGGAGGGAACCCCCGCGATGGCCTCCGCTGGGGCAGATGCCTTGCAAAGCTGACAACCGCTTCCGGTTCAGTGTGAGTGCAAGAGGGCAAAGCTCCAATTTCCGCACTCATCAAGGAAAACCAGGCCTGAATAGAACACATCGTAAACTCAAAATCGGGAGGTGATGCATTTTAAGGTAAATTTTCATGTGCTTTCCAATTCCTCCCTGGAATATAGTAGTGTGTCTATTAATATATAGCAAACACGCATTGTGCAAAAACCTCAGCGTACAATAGCAAACACTTACTAATAACCCAGGGTCCCAGAGCTGCGGTGGGTCAGGAACCAGGTACATCTTCGCTGATGCCTGCGTCTCACAAGGCTGCAGCTGAGGCATGAAGAACAGACACAGCTTTATCTGAAGACCTTCCTGGGGAGGACCCACTTTGAAGATCACTCACATGGTCCCTCGAGGGACTCAGTCGCTGGTGTTTTGTTGGATTAAGGCCTCAGTTCTCCCAGATCTATGGGACAGAGGTCTCTCTCAGGTCCTCGCCACAGGGGCCTCTTCATGGCACATCTCCAAGATGGCAGAGAGCTGCGTGAGGGCCAGCAAGCAAGCAGGAGGGCAAGAAGGATGCCACTGTGATTGAGAGGGACTCTGGTAAGGGATACCACAGTCCTCTGTAACCTGGCCATGACAGCCATGCTCACTCCCTTTCAGTTTCTCCTTTCTGGTAGAAGTACCTGGTGACACAGCCCAAGGATTCCGTAACGGTATAAACACCAAAACACAGGGGTCCCAGGAGAACATTTCTGAAGTTGGTCTATCATACATATTGTGAGGAAAACTTCAATTTTCTCTACTTTTTCATTACTATCCTCTTCTACTCTGCAGGTTCCATTTCTCTTTGGAATGTAACTTGAAACCAGTTATTAAACCTCATTTAAAAAAAAATGGGGCACCTGGGTGGCTCAGTCGGTTAAGCGTCCAACTTCAGCCAGGTCACGATCTCGCGGTCTGTGAGTTCGAGCCCCGCGTCGGCCTCTGGGCTGATGGATGGCTCAGAGCCTGGAGCCTGCTTCCGATTCTGTGTCTCCCTCTCTCTCTGCCCCTCCCCCATTCATGCTGTGTCTCTCTCTGTCTCAAAAATAAATAAACGTGGGGGTGCCTGGGTGGCGCAGTCGGTTACGCGTCCGACTTCAGCCAGGTCACGATCTCGCGGTCCATGAGTTCAAGCCCCGCGTCGGGCTCTGGGCTGATGGCTCAGAGCCTGGAGCCTGTTTCCGATTCTGTGTCTCCCTCTCTCTCTGCCCCTCCCCCGTTCATGCTCTGTCTCTCTCTGTCCCAAAAATAAATAAAAAACGTTGAAAAAAAATTTTTTTTTAAAAAAATAAATAAACGTTAAAAAAAAATTTTTTTAAATAACTAACATGACCCTCGTTTGCAGCATGCACAGTAGTGGGAAATTAAATTATTTACTCTGCAAGTCCTTTTACATCATTTTAACTAAATAATCTGTAACGAATTAAAAAATGTGCTAAAATGAAGTACAGGGTTGAATGAAGAACAGAGAGGCCTTGAATGCCTAGTCTCATTTTCTTCTTACCTTATTTTAAAAACTATTTATTGATCTTAAGTAGTTTTTATTAGTAATAATCAAAAAACTAATTTCTTGACAGATAAATGTTTTTTCAAATTCTTTTTCGGAGATATCATACGATGGCTGCATAGGAGGCGTCCCGCTGGTCGCTTAGATTCCACCCACACCCGCCTAAATAACCCAGAAAACCACCAGAAGACTAGCAGAACGGAGTCTCCGGAGCCAAGCGCAGACGAGAGGCCCCCGGAAGAGGACGGGTCTGCCTCCCTCCCGGTGCCGCAGGGCCCCTCCTGAAGCGGACCACTGGAGGCAAAGCGAGCTGAGCCTGCCCCTCCCTCCCCTGTGCACCTTGCAGATTCACCCTGCCTAATACGCCAGATCCCACAGAAGCAGCGCCACAAGCCTGGCAGTGTGCCAGCAGCCCAGACAGGGGCCACACCACTCCACAGTGAGTCCCGCCCCTGGGAGAGGGGAAGATAAGGTACACACAGTCTGACTGTGGCCCCAGCAGTGGACTGGGGGCAGACATCGGGTCTGAATGCGGCCCCGCCCACACAAGTAACACAAGTTACTCTGGACAGCACAGGGGGAGTGCTCCACAGTTCCACACGACCTTGGGGACTACCCAAAATGACAAAACGGAGGAACTCTCCTCAAAAGAAACTCCAGGAAGTAGTGACAGCTAACGAACTGATCAAAAACGATTTAAGCAATATAACAGAACAAGAATTTAGAATAATTGTCATAAAATTAATTGCTGGGCTTGAAAAAAGCATAGAGGACAGCAGAGAATCTATTCCTACAGAGATCAAGAGACTAAGAAATAGTCATGAGGAGCTAAAAATGCTCTAAATGAGGTGCAAAATAAAACGGAGGCGACCACAGCTCGGATTGAAGAGGCAGAGGAGAGAATAGGTGAATTAGAAGATAAAATTATGGAAAAAGAGGAAGATGAGGAAAAGAGATAAAAAAACAGGAATATGAGGGGAGAATTAGAGAACTACGTGGTGCAATGAAATGAACAATCTCCATATAATAGGAATTCCAGAAAAGGAAGAGAGAGAGAAAGGGGCTGAAGGTGTACTTGAACAAATCATAGCTGAGAACTTCCCTGATCTGGGGAAGGACAAAAGCATTGAAATCAAAGAGGCACAGAGAACTCCCTTCAGATGTAACTTGAATCGATCTTCTGCACGGCATATCATAGTGAAACTAGCAAAATACAGGTTAAAGAGAAAATTTTGAAAGCAGCTAGTGATAAACAGGCTCTAACTTACAAAGGGAGACCCATAAGACTAGTGGCAGACCTATCTACTGAAACTTGGCAGGCCAGAAAGGAATGGCAGGAAATCTTCAATGCGATGAACAGAAAAAATATGCAGCCGAGAATCCTTTATCCAGCAAGTCTGTCATTCAGAATAGAAGAGATAAAAGTCTTCCCAAACAAACAAAAACTGAAGGAATTCATCACCACTAAACCAGCCCTGCAAGAGATCCTAAGAGGGATTCTGTGAGTGAAATGTTGAAGGACCACAAAGTACCAGAGACATCACTACAAGCATGAAATCTACAGACATCACAATGACTCTAAACCCGTATCTTTCAATAATAACACTGAATGTAAATGGACTAAATGTGCCAACCAAAAGACACAGCGTATCAGAATGGATAAAAAAAAAAAAAACAAAAAACAAGACCCATCTATTTGCTGTCTACAACAGACTCATTTTAGACCTGAGACACCTTCAGATTGAAAGCAAGGGGACAGAGAACTATCTATCATGCTACTGGAAGTCAAAAGAAAGCTGGAGTAGCCATACTTATATCAGACAAACTAGACTTTAACTTAAAGGCTGTAACAAGGGATGAAGAAGGGCATTATATAATAATTGCAGGGTCTATCCATCAGGAAGAGCTAACAATTATAAATGTCTATGGACCAAATACAGGAGCCCCCTAATATATAAAACAATTAATCACAAACATAAGCAACCTTACTGATAAGAATGTGGTAATTGCAGGGGACTTTAATACTCCATTTACAACAATGGATAGATCATCTAGACACAGGATCAATAAAGACACAAGGGCCCTGAATGATACATTGGATCAGATGGACTTGACAGATATATTTAGAACTCTGCATCCCAAAGCAACAGAATATACTTTCTTCTCGAGTGCACATGAAACATTCTCCAAGATAGATCAAATACTGGGTCACAAAACAGCCCTTTATAAGTATACAAGAATTGAGATCATACCAGACACACTTTCAGACCACAATGCTATGAAACTTGAAATCAACCACAGGAAAAAGTCTGGAAAACCTCCAAAAACATGGAAGTTAAAGAACACCCTACTAATCTCGTGGTCCATGAGTTCGAGCCCCGCGTCAGGCTCTGGGCTGATGGCTCAGAGCCTGGAGCCTGTTTCCGATTCTGTGTCTCCCTCTCTCTCTGCCCCTCCCCCGTTCATGCTCTGTCTCTCTCTGTCCCAAAAATAAATAAACGTTGAAAAAAAAAATTTAAAAAAAAAGAACACCCTACTAAAGAATGAATTTAAAGAATGAATTTTAGAGAAGAAATTTAAAAACAAATGAAAATGAAAAGACAACAATCCAAATGCTTTGGGATGCAGCGAAGGCAGTCCTGAGAGGAAAATACACTGCAATCCAGGCCTGTCTTAAGAAACAAGAAAAATCCCAAATACAAAATCTAACAGCACACCTAAAGGAAATAGAAGAAGAACAGCAAAGACACCCCAAACCCAGCAGAAGAAGAGAAATAATAAAGATCAAAGCAGAAATAAACAATACAGAATCTAAAAAAAACACTGTAGAGCAGATCAATGAAATCAAGAGTTGGTTTTTTGAAAAAATAAACAAAATTGATAAACCTCTAGCCTGGATTCTGAAAAAGAAAAGGGAGATGACCCAAATAGATAAAATCATGAATGAAAATGGAATTATTACAACCAATCCCTCAGAAATTCAAATTCTTTTTCTGTAGCAATTCTTACTTATGCTATACTGAGTAGGAGCAATAATTAAAGTCAAAATATAGTCAGTATTTTCCCATAAAAATGCAGAGGAAAACCAATTATTCTTGGTTTAATTAAGATAATCTAGTGAGCAAGTATATAAATGTTGTTTAATTGTACCTGATGTCCTGTCAAAAACAAAATGAAGACACAGGAAATTGGTATTTCCAATTCTAGAACTCCCTAGCACAGTTTTTTTACTGAACTGATGTCACTAGAAGTTAATTTAGAGTTTACAGAATTTTGTATAAATGGAATTATGGACTTTGTACATTTGGGAGAAGTTGTGTTTTCTTCACAGTAAAATTATTTTAAGATTCATTTACCTTGTTGTATCAACAGTCCATTGATTGTCCATTATTGCTGGAAAGTATTTCATTGTACGAATGTACCAAAACTTGTTTACTGATTGACCTTCTGATGGGCATATGAGTTGTTTCCAGGTCTTGGCTAGTAAAAATGAGCCTGCTATAAACATTCATGTACAAATTTTTGCCTGGACATATACATTTTGTTTGTATTTAGGTATGTATGTATGCATGTATGTAGTGTTAACTTATTTACTTATTTATTATTTATTTATTTACTTACTTATTTACTCACTTATTTACTTAGTTTCACATCCAGTGCAGAGCCCAACACGGGGCTTGATTTCATGACTCTGAGATCAAGACCTGAGCTGAGATCAAGAGTTGGATGCTTATTCGACTGAGCCACCCAGGCGCCCTGTACATTTATTTTTCATGAGCAAACACAGTAGTGAAATGGTTGCAGGAGATGCTAAGTATATGTTTAGCTAACAATGCAGAAACTGCTGGACAGTCTTCCAAAGTGTTTGCACTATTTCCCATTTCTAGTATGTATATATTTTATCAAGAAAGTGCATGTTTATTTGCTAAATATGGCAACCCCACCTGAGTTTAAAACTGCCCTCAACTTAATACAATATTATCTTAACAATTTACTTATCTTTGATTTTCCTAATGGTAATAAGGAAATAGAAGCATATTGTGTTGTAATATATTCATGCTACGTTGTAGAAACCATGGGATTCTTATCATGGGATATGACACACTAAATTACACTGAATTGTAGCCATCATGGTATTCTTAAGTCCTAATTATAGTATTTTTTTTCCTTAATTATAAAAATAATGCCTATTTTTCTCCAGGAATATTGGAGAACATGATGAAATATATATAAAACAGCACAGGCATGTAGCTTGCAGCCACGTCCTCTAGTAAGACGTTAAGATACTTTCTCCCAGCCTGTTACCATGCTTCTAGTTTCAAATTTATGTCACTTGTGAAAAACCACTTTAAATATTTTTTGGTTGTAGATATAATTGTCTTTTTCACCTTTTGATAAGTTCTCTTAAAAATTGTATTTAGTGATAGCTATTATAGTAATGATAAAAATATATAATGAATGTTCACTATGTATCTTATCCCTTTTATTCACTTGTAAATTGAACATTTTAATTGGATAATTCCATTTGAACTCATGACCAATATATTTTCCTTAATTATTATCTTATTTTTAGAAATCCAGGCTCTTTCTATAAAGTCACTCTTATTAAGTAATTACAAATATCACTTGTATAAATCTGAGAATACTTCTTCTTCAATGTGGAATCCTAGTAGCAAAGTTATTGGAATAAATATACAGCAGTAATTAAATATGCACAAAATAAAATATATTTATAAAGTAAATATCGCACAACATTGTAAGCATATTTATTCTACATATACACACATAAAGACTGCCAAATGGGGGGCACCTGGGTGGCCCAGTCGGTTAAGCGTCCGACTTCGGCTCAGGTCATGATCTTGCGGTCCGTGAGTTTGAGCCCCGCGTTGGGCTCTGTGCTGACAACTCAGAGCCTGGAGCTTGTTTCAGATTCTGTGTCTCCCTTTCTCTCGACCCACCCCGTTCATGCTCTGTCTCTCTCTGTCTCAAAAATAAACATTAAAAAAATTTTAAAAAAAGAATGCCAAATGGATTTTAATCACGCTGTTCTCAATAAACCCCAATTCGTTGTGGTTTATGAATTTTTTACAATCTTTATGTTCTACAACTGTTAAAGTTAACCTTCCTAGAAATGCAGAGACCAACCAAATCTCCCATTCAGTATCTGTCATACAGAGTACATGAAGCCATTTTTCCCTATGAGCAAGCCGGTGGGGTCACGGTTTACCATCAACAACTAATATCCCAACATCTACAATTAAGGTGATCTTCAACACTTCCCCTTCAACATGCACCGGACAGAAGACCCAAACAGAACAGATCCTGACCTAATATAAATATTGAGTATTATTTCAGAGCACATAACTAACCCATCCTGTAGCACAGAGAAATACAGTGCTATTCCACGGGAAAATGACCCAAGATCTCTAGACGATCCAAGCTAAGTGTGTGAAGCATGTCATGAAGGCTGTGGAAAGCTTGCAGAGACTGAACTCTCACCACAGATGAAACCAGAGGAAACCACTGTGAGAGGACCTGGCAGTTCCCTGAGAAACGATCACTGAGAAAATCAAGGTTTAGTCTCAAAAGGAATAGAAAGCATCCTTGGGAATAAGTTGTAAAGTTTTCACTTAAGTAATCATGTTTCCCTTGACAAGTTATTAAACTTTCATTAGGACGACCAAATGTGTAGATGATATGATTTATAAGCTCCCCGGAAATGTGAAAATTAGATAATAATTATGGCACAGTTTTGAAGAGCACTCACTTAGAAATGAAGTAGGCTAATTTCTCACATTCTTTCAAATATTTATTAAATGCCAAGTATGCGCAGAGCACAGTTCTGGCACATGACAGAGACTGAGAACGATGGCAAAGCTGTGTGCACTCACAGCCTGGGACAGACAGGGGGGACAAAGAGCAGGTGGCATTAAGAGTCTCCAGTTAGTGCTGGAAAAGAACGTGCCCTCACCCTCCTGCAGCCTCCACCCCAAGGTTAAGTCTGTTCCACAGAGGGGTGAGCACTGGGTGCTGGGAGAGGTGCGGAGGGAACCGGACCTAAAGAAGTTGATGCAAATTTAGTGTCTGATGTGGAAGAAGCTCCCAGACTGAGGGGGATTTGGTTAAGATTTTTACTTAAATCCACAAGTGGGGACTCTCCGTAGCTAATACAATCTAAGATTCTAGTGACTACATGTTCTCTTTTATTTACGCGGCTCCAGGACAGTAGAAACCAAGTCCATATGTGTGAGTAGCGGTGGGGAGAATGCTGGGGGTTGTTCTTTGTTGTTTTCAAGTTCTTTATTATTTAATACAAAACTGTATTTTTCACTATTCATTTCATGTGGTTTGGTTTTCTTAACCTCAAAATAAATATAGATCTTGAGGACAAACTGTTTCATGATTTTTTTCTGAATATTTTTTAATACAGTATTAAACACCTACAAGGTTCCTTAAGTAGTGTGGTCCTTCCAGAAATCCCCCTCAAGCTAAGAATTAAAACACACACACAAATACACACACGCGCACGTACAAAGGAACTAATGAATCTACTTCCTACTCTTTATCATTAACGTGTGCTGATTTCTAAACTATCCTATGAAAACTGTGTGTGTGCGTGTGTCCACATTTTGGAGGAAACTGTTAATTATTAAACTTTAAAAAGCTATTTGCTTATTTATATAAACATGATCTCTTCCCTGGTATCTCTCTAGTTATACTAGACATTATTTCTAGATAAACCCTATTTTGTTATTTTTATCAAAGCTCTATACTTCAGAGTAGCATTCAGCATAATAATCAACTATAAACACGTGTGATTTGTCACAGAAATCACATCAAATCTGAAACGTGATTGATAAATCTGGACGCATCACCTCATACATACTGTAATTGACATGTTCACCTCCGACAATTTTACAGAAGGAAAAGTGTGTGTGTGTGCATGCGTGCGCACGCATCCGTCTGGACTTGAGGTGCACATCAGAGAACCTGGGGATGCTGGCCACAAAGGAATTTGAAGGGCATCTGAACCTCAAGCCGTTTGGTTAAGCTTAATGGTGAAGAGGCATGAACAGTGACAACCAAATACAGATGGTTCGCCATAGTTTGGTCCTAAACCACAGTGCCTGTCACATACTAGGGATTCAAAGTATATTTTTAAATAAAATAATGTACCAATATGTATCCTTGAAAAGTCCCAAAAGATTCATACTGTTGCTTTTTAAAAGTGACCAGGTATTGTTGCACAAAAATATAGGGGAGAATGAATTTAAGGAAAAGACTGTTGTAACGGGGAGCAGAAAGTGGGTCTTTTTAATTACAAAGATAATTACAAGGTAGAGTAGATTTTCTTTACAACTTATCATTGTTCCCATGGCAATCATTGATCTTTTCACAGGCTTTTAAGTAAAATATCTGAGAATCTAGCAATTATCTCACCTCTTTTTTGTATTTTTGTATAAAGAACTTAGCATATTTAGAAAAGAAGAGAGAAGCAAAGATACTTGTCACACACTCATATAGAAATCTAGATGTCCTGTTAAGGCTATGGAGCCCCCACATGGTCTGACAGTCACAAATAAACACAGGTTTGCTCTGATTATACGTGGGGGCACAGATCTTACTTCCTCTTTGATTAGAAACATACATTCTTCAGATCATGATTATATCACTTGCTTTTGGAATAAGAATTACTAGTTCCACTTGCATAAATAAAGTTGAATGTAATTCTAGTCAGCAAGATTGTTTTCTTTTGGGAGGACAGTGATGCTGCCAAGGTTTTGTTTTTGTTTTTGTTTTTTTAAATTTTTTTTTCAACGTTTATTTATTTTTGGGACAGAGAGAGACAGAGCATGAACGGGGGAGGCGCAGAGAGAGAGGGAGACACGGAATCGGAAGCAGGCTCCAGGCTCTGAGCCATCAGCCCAGAGCCCGACGCGGGGCTCGAACTCACGGACCGCGAGATCGTGACCTGGCTGAAGTCGGACGCTTAACCGACTGCGCCACCCAGGCGCCCCTTTGTTTTTGTTTTTTTAACGAGAACTGTCAAGTTAGGCACATCGTGTGCAAGCCCCCGGGTGTAATGTTCACATCCAGAATGCATGCAGAGTCCCAGGACATTAAATACGGGGGTTCACAGAACACCATCCCAACGTATAAAAAAAAAATTTTAAAGTGTTAAAAAAAAAAAAAGGATGATTCATATATTCAAGGTTAATACCTATGAGGTGCTTCAGGGGCGCCTGGGTGGCTCGGTCACTTAAGTGCCCGACCTCAGCTGAGGTCATGATCTCACGGTTTGTGAGTTCAAGCCCCACATCGGGCTCTGTGCTCACAACTCAGAGCCTGGAGCCTGTTTCAGATTCTGTGTCTCCCTCTCTCTCTGCCCCTCCCCTTCTCTCTCAAAAATAAATAAACATTAAAAAAATTTTTTAAATTGTAATTTGGAAACATTAATCTAGGATCATAACTTTCTATAATTTTTACTGAATAGTTACACTTCTAAAGATTTACTCTGAAAGCAAAGTAAATCCTTTCAGAAACCTATACGAAGAAAAGAAAACTACGCATCCAGTTGTCAAACGCAGTGTTATTTATAGTAACAGTTTGGAAAAAAGACGGCCAGTGGCAAGTACAGGGTTACGTTGTGCCCTGGGTAGTGCCCCAAAGATAACAATGTTCCACTATGTTCTACTGTGGCACCTTTCATGGTGGCAGGAAGTCTGTCTGTGAAATTAGGTGACTATACTAGATTATGCCACCCAGGTGGGCCTGATATATTCACGAGGGTCCCTATGAGAAAAAGGCAGGTCCGAGGAGAAAAAATGTCAGGCTGCAGATACAGCAGGTAGGGAGGGAAGTCACAGGGTACAGAAGGAAGGGGAGGGGAGGGGAGGGGAGGGGAGGGGACGGGAGGGGAGGGGAGGGAAGGGAAGGGAAGGGAAGGGGAGGGGAAGGGATGGGGGGAGGGAGGGGAGAGGAGGGAATGTGAGGGGAAAGGAGGGGAGGGGAGGGGAGGGGAGGGAAGGGAAGGGAAGGGAAGGGGAGGGGAGGGGAGGGGAGGGGAAGGGATGGGGGAGGGAGGGGAGAGGAGGGAATGTGAGGGGATGGGGGAGGGAGGGGAGAGGAGGGAATGTGAGGGGAAGGGAGGGGAGGGGAGGGAAGGGAAGGGAAGGGAAGGGGAGGGGAGGGGAGGGGAGGGGAAGGGATGGGGGAGGGGAGGGGAGGGGAGGGGAGGGAAGGGAAGGGAAGGGAAGGGAAGGGAAGGGAAGGGAAGGGAAGGGAAGGGAAGGGAAAGGGAAGGGAAAGGGAAGGGGAGGGGAGGAAGGGACTGTGCCTCTAGAAGTCAGAAATGCAAGGAAGCAGATTCTCCTCTACAGTCTCTGGAAGAAGTGCCAGGTTCCAAACTCAAAACTGCTAAATAATGTATGTATCGGGGTGCCTGGGTGGCTCAGTCGGTTGAGCATCCAATTTGGCTCAGGTCATGATCTCACGGTTCGTGGGTTCTAGCCCCACACCTGGCTCCGTGCTGACAGCTCAGAGCCTGGAGCTTGCTTCGGATTCTGTGTCTCCCTCTCCCTGCCCCTCCCCCACTCAAAAATAAATAACTGTAAATAACAACAATAATAATAATGTATGTATATTGTTTTAAGTTACTAAGTTTTTGGTAATTTCTTACAGGTTACATAAGTTTTTGTGGTAGTGGTATACTGTTCTTTGGAACTTCAAAAATTAGGAGAAATGATGTTTATAACACAGAGCTACATGAAAAATAAATTACTCTAATTGTGACCCAGACCAGTATTAAATAACAATCACAGATCTAGCATAATCTGCTACATCTACTATAACACTGTATTCATAACTGAGTGGTAGAATGATGGGCATTTTGGGTTACTTCTCTATATCTTCCCATATTTACCATTTTTCTCTAATAAGTATTTTTTTTTAATTTTTTTAATCTTTATTTACTTTTGAGAGAGATACAGAACATGAGCAGGGGAGGAGCAGAGAGAGAGGGAGACACAGAATCCGAAGCAGGCTCCGGGCTCCGAGCTGTCAGCACAGAGCCCGCCATGGGGCTGGAACTCATGGACTGTGAGATCATGACCTGAGCTGAAGTCAGACGTTCAACTGACTGAGCCACCCAGGTGCCCCGAGGTCAGTTTTTTTTTAAATTTTTTTTTTTAACGTTTATTTATTTTTGAGACAGAGAGAGACAGAGCATGAACGGGGGAGGGGCAGAGAGAGAGGGAGACACAGAATCCGAAGCAGGCTCCGGGCTCCGAGCTGTCAGCACAGAGCCCGACATGGGGCTGGAACTCACAAACCATGACGAGATCATGACCTGAGCCAAAGTCAGACGTTCAACAGACTGAGCCACCCAGCTGCCCCATCTAATAAGTATTTATTTACATTAAATAGTATAGTAAATAATAAACTGCTCTTTAAGATTCTTAAAAAGAGACTAAAGATATTTGTTAAGACTTATTTGTAAACTGATTATCAGTTGGGCCTTTCCATCCTTCCTCACTAAATCATTTAGGTGCCTGCTTGATTAAATAAGGAAAATCTGACCTTATCTGAGGGGACTGACCACTAACTATATCAGGATGGTGATTTCTTACTGTATCATCAGTGTATGTCTTTGTCTTGCCCAAACTGCCTTTCTAGTGTGATTAGATTAGGATTTGTCATTTTCCCAGGGTGATACAACTCTGCCAAAACACCATCTACTTCCCATGACATATATTTTAAAATTATTATTCAGGAATAGAAGCTAGAAACTGTGGCATTTGGATGCTTTTAGAAAAATAAACGAGGTGGCTGAGTGCTGGGAGGTTAACGGACGTGGCCGGGATCCTGGTCAGGAAGAACTACTTCTACTAAGTAGCATACGATGTTGTGACTCCTGGACCAGCACGTGGTGAGGAGAAGGACATCAGTCAGCGAGAGATGCGCCTGCAGTCAGGGCCAGGCAAGAGCTGCAGACCGGCCGCTTACCTAAGCAAGGCTCCTGGAAGAGCACACGGGCGGGGGCGTGGTCTCGTTAGCTTTCCTGTCATTTACCCGACTTCAGTGGTCACCTTGACCTCGGGGAGTTCAGAGTGGCCATACGGTGCTAACGGAGAGTCCAGGCCATCTGGTTTTCACCTAAACTGACAGAACATTTCAGCCAAAGCATTTGGACACATTACACTCCTAGACATAATCACCAAATACCTTAATCTACCTCTCCCCAGAATGGGGATTTTAAATGAATGACTGAAAGATAATGAAAAACATGAAATATGAAGTGAAATAATTTTAATTGCACTTCTTAAACAAGTACAAATTGTTGCAAAATGGACTCTGGTATCTTCTGTAGATAGCTTATTTTAATTGCTTAAATATTGTGCTTTTGTGACAAAATGATATTTGTTCATTTTTAAATCCTGTTCCTGGTACCTAACCATTAACTGAATTTTGCAACTCTTGGAAATGGAAATGAGTATTTTTCCTAAACGTGGCCATGGTGGTGTCATGAATAACAATTTCAAGACTTTAAGTAAATGTAGGCCTATGTTTTGGTCAGACATGGCTTGACCGTTATTTATGTTTTATGAAAATTAGGCCAATTTTAAAAATTAGGATATTTCATTTCAAATTTAAGTTTCTAGTTTTTTCTTTTTTTTAAGTTTACTTATTTTAAGAGAGAGAGAGTGAAAGCAGGGGGAGGGCAAAGGGAAAGGGAGAGAGAGAGAATCCCATGCAGGCTCCACACTGACAGCACAGAGCCCGATGTGGGGCTTGAACTCACGAACCATGAGAACATGACCTGAGCTGCAATCAAGAGTCAGATACCACCAACTGAGCCACCCAGATACCCTAAGATTACAAGTTTTTTCTTAAATAATTGGAGTTTCTGGCAACACAGAACTCACAAAGTATGACCACAACCGGAAGAACCTAAAGCAAACGTTCATGTCTTGAAAGACACGTACACGAATTCACAAATTTCCCTCAGAGCCCATCGTTGGCACAACACATGCACATGATTAATGACCTACCCGATCCTTACCGGCTTTCATCTTATAGTCACTTACAGTAGACATCGTAAAATCACGCAGTGAATAAGGACACAACAGTGAAGGTGGTTTGCAAAGGGGACACGTAGAGGTTCCATATGGAACTTGAACTTTCCTAATATTTTTGTAACCGTACCCTTCATCTGTCAGGAGGCATCAGATCCGGATTCGACATTGGTAGAGAGCTGACGGTACCTCCTTCAAACGGGCTTGGAAAAGTTCTGTCAACAAGGAGTTAGACTTTTACTTGTATCTGTACTTTTCCTTTGTTTGATCAAGAGCTGACATTGCCTTCGGGCCCTGACCTTTCGATTCACCAAACAGACAAGCATAAGGTCAAGTGCAGGAGTTCCTGGAGACTATTTCTGTGAGAAACGGTCTTTCCTGGTGCACAACACCCAAGAAACTGGCAAAAACAGGCACACCAGTATTCGATAGTCAGCAACTGACTGGGATGAAAGCTATACGAATACCTAAATGGGACAATTCCTTGACCACAAAGGAGAGTTCACAAAATCTACGCTGTGCAAAGTGCAGGCATGACAAGACATCTGGAGAAACGGATGACACACTTTAATTATACAGGAAAGGTGTCACTTGACCAAGGCTTCAGGGTTGTGGGCACGTGTCCACAGAGTACAAGCATTAGCTCTGAAAGCTTCGCTGACAGGAATTAAGTGATGACTTTATTACAGGGAAACACACAATTGGCATGATCAAAACTAACAAAAGATAGTTCCATTTCACAAAGTTAGTATTTATACTTATGAAGAAAAACAATGAATCCAGCACCTGTATTTTTAGTTTACAAACTGCTTTCATTTATCTGGTGATTCTTCATGTGATTCTTAAAAACCTTTAAGGCAAAATTAGAAATGGCTACCTTTTGTAAATGTATTCTCTTACAAAGACTATCACAAAAATAATTCAAAATATAAAAAAAGAAAATCAATCCCTTGGTGTGTTTTCGGTGAGGTGCTAATATGACTTTGTATCATCTGGTCTACACCACAAATCTCTAGAGTCTACAGCAATTTCTAGATTTTTATTTAGTAAAGATGCAAATAAGTACTGTCCAGTGTCCACTTAGTTTATTGTCTTTTTTGGATATTAGCCAATTTTAGATCTAACCAGCAATCATATCCTACCATTGCCTATAAACTCCTGGTTTTTAAAATTCTCTTTAAATATTTGGAACATTTTAGGGATTCTCTCATTAATTAACAAGATTTCTAAAATCCTTGATATGCTTTCATTTTACATGTGCGTGATTTTACCTGTTAGAAAATGACATAAAGAAGATAGGATATATATATATATATATATGATATATATGATGAAGTCTTGCATTTGCAACTACATGGATACAACTAGAGTGTATTATGCTAAGTGAAATTAGTCAGAGAAAGACAAATATCACATGACTTCACTTGTATGTGGAATTTAAGATACACAACAGATGAACATAAGGGAAGGGAAGCAAAAATAATATACAAATGGGGAGGAAGACAAAACATGAGAGACTCTTAAATACAGAGAACAAACTGCGGGGAGGCGGTGGGGGATGGGCTAAATGGATGATGGGCATTAAGGAGGCACTTGTTAGGATGAGCACTGGGTGTTGTATGTAGGGGATGAATCACTTAATTCTATTTTTTTTTTCAACGTTTACTTATTTTTGGGACAGAGAGAGACAGAGCATGAACAGGGGAGGGGCAGAGAGAGAGGGAGACACAGAATCGGAAACAGGCTCCAGGCTCTGAGCCATCAGCCCAGAGCCTGACGCGGGGCTCGAACTCACAGACCGCGAGATCGTGACCTGGCTGAAGTTGGATGCTTAACCGACTGCGCCACCCAGGCGCCCCACTAAATTCTATTCTTGAAATCTTTATTACACCATATGCTAACTAACTTAGATGTAAATAAAAGATAATAATAATTTTACAAAGAAAATGACACATTAAAGATGTATATTTCAGGACTTCCAGGGAAGACAGCAGAACAGGAGTATCTGAAATTCACCTCAACCCATGAATACGATGAGGGAACACCTACATCAGTGCAAATAACCCAGAAAATGACCCAAACACTGGCAGAAGAGACTCTCCACAGAAAGAAAAGAGGCCACATCCAAGAGGGTAGGAAGGGCAGGGATGACCTGTCTGGGGAGGAGGGACACCACAGGCACAGTGAAGGGAGAGGAACAGACCCTAACCAGGCACTCCAGGCACAGGGGACCTGCACTGGGCAGAAGAACCACAACATTTGGCTTTGAAACCAGAGGGGCTTAACTTCCTGAATTCTTACAATCAGAGGGGCTTAACAGCTGCAACTGTGAGTATCAGCTGCTCAGCTCTGCAAGAGCCCAGAGGGCAAAAGGAAACTTAGTCCTGCCCTCAAATGAGCCTATATAACGAACAGCTCTGCTGAGATACAGCTCAGAAGCAGCAGTTTGAAAACACCTGGGGTGTGTGGGGGCGAGATTTATTTACTCATCTCAGAGCACACACTGGAGGGGCAGGGATCTTTGGGAGAGTTCTCCAGGAACAGAGGAGCTGGCAGGTGCCATCTCCCTTTCCCAGTCCAGACACAAAGACACCTGTGGGAACCAATGCAATGCCCACACTCCCTATCTAACTTGCTAACAGCACCCCCACCCCCTCCGACAGGTCCCCTCCCACAGCCCAGCACACACCTTACTAACACTCAGAGCTGTCCCGTGGACCCAACAGCTCCAGCGAGCCCTCTACAGGAGCCCATGCACAGAGGCTCCACGAGCATGGCAGCGTGGCAGCAGCTCCGACAGGGGCTCCACTCCAGGGTGACTCCTGCCCCGGGAAAGAAAGGAAGGTAACCACATACACCAATCCAATTGCAGCCCCGGCAGTGGGTGGGCACAAGCGTCTGGTCTGACTGCAGGCCCTGCCCATCGATGAAAGCTCAGGGGACAACACAGGGAAGCACCTGCAGCTCCCAGCCACCGCATCTCTGGCACAGGCCCGGTCTGACCCACCTGCCCGAGGCAGCCCCAGACAAGTCCACAAAGACCACAGGGAACAAACCCTGCCCACAGCAGACCAGGAGCCACCTCAGATGACGGTCCTGAAGGCACAAGGGGCTCAACCACAACAGGGCACACGACGCACACAGGAGACACCCCCGTAGCACCAGGTTCTGGGGAACAGGGGACGCGGCACTGCCGGGCACGGCAGGGCCGCTTCACTAGGCCGCAACTTTCGAGAGCAGGAGACACGGCTGGCCCTCCTCACGCAGAAACACACCCAGAGACTCAGACAAAATGAGGAGACAGAGGCATACATCCCAAATCAAGGAACAGGACAAATCACAGCAGGAGACCTAAGCAAAATGGAGATAAGTAATATACCTGACAGAGAATATAAAGGTACTTACTGGACCGGAAAACAGAGTGGAGGACCTCAGTGAAACCCTCAACCAAGAGATAGATACCATTAATAAATAATAATCAGCAATGAAGAACTCAATAAATGAAATTAAAAATACACTAAATAGAATAAATAATATACTTGAGAAAGAGGAAGAGCAGATTAGAGATCTGGAGGACAGAGTAATGGAAAAAAATCATGCTGAAAAAGAGAAAGAATACAATAAAAATGAAAACACACTTAGGGAATTTAGCGACATCATCAAGCATAATAATATTCATATCACAGGGACCTCAGGATGTGAAAGAGAGATAAAAGCAGACATAAAAATTATCTGAAGAAATAATAACTGAAAACCTCCCAACGCAGGGGAAGGAAACAGAAATTCAGATCCAGGAGACATAAAGAACCCCTGAAAAATCAAGGAGGTACACACCACAACACGTAGTAATTAAACCAGCAAAAAAGAAGTGAGAGTTGTAAGCCCAGCAACAGAAAAGAAAACAGTTACATATAAAGGAAACCCCATAAGGTTATCAGCTGATTTTTCAGCAGAAACTTTACAGGACAGAGGGGAGTGACATGATATATTCAAAGGTCTGAGAGAAAAAAAAAATGCTACCAAAAATACTCTGTCCAGGAAAGCTACCATTCATAAAATAATGAGATATTAAGGGTTTCTCTGACAAACAAAAGTTAAAGGAATTTGTGACCACTAAACCAGCCTTATACAAAATGCTATAGGGGACTCATTAAGTACAAAAAAAGACCATAAGTAGGAATAAAAAAAACAGGAGGAAGCACAAAAGCAGTAAAATTAAGTATATCTCTATAGATCAGTCAAGGGATTCACAAAATAAAAGGATGTAAATATGATACCATATCCCCAAAACATGGATGGGACAGAAGTAAAAATTTAATGCTTCTAGAACAGATTCAAAGTGACCATCAATTTTAATAGAGTAAGATGTTACATACAAACAACAATAACCACAAATCAGAAACTTGTAATATATGCAAAAATAAAGAGAAAGGAATCTAAGTATATGACTGAAGAAAGCCAGAAAACCCTGAGACAAAAGAGCAAAAGAAGAAAGGAACAGAGAACTACAAAAACAACCACAAAACAAGTAACAAAATGGCAGAAAGTACATACCTATCAATAATTACTTTGAATGTAAATGGACTAAATACTCCAATCAAAATACATAGTGTGGCAGAATGGATTAAAAAGCAAGACCCACTCATATGCCGCCTACAATAGACTCACTTCAGACCTAAAGATATCTGTACATTGTAAGTGAAGGAATGGATGGAAAAGCATTGATCATACAAATGGAAGTGAAAAGCTGGGGTAGCAATACTTAAATTGGACCAAATAGATCTTACAACAAACACTATAACAAGAGACAAAGAAACACATGATATAATCATGAAAGGAACAATCTAACAAGAAGATATAATGATTTTAAATATTTACACACCCAACACGGGAGTACCCAAAACATAAAGCAGCTAATAACAAACACAAAGGAAGTAATAAACAGGAATACAATACTAGTAAGGAACTTTAACACCTCACTTACTCCAAAGAGAAAATAAACAAGGAAACAGAGGCTTTGAATAGCATATTGGACAAGATGTATGTAACAGATATATTCAAAACATTTCATCCTAAAACAGCAGAATATATATTCTTTTCAAATGCACATGAAACAGTCTCCAGAATAGATCACATATGTGGTCTCCAAACAAGTCTCAACAAATGCAAAAAGACTGAAGTCATACCATGCATCTTTTATAACACGATGAAACTAGAAATCAACCATAAGAAAAAGTCTAGAAAGAATACAATTACATGGAGGTTAAAGTTAATGCTACTAAACAATTCATGGGTCAATCAAGAAGTAAAAGAGAAAATTAAAAAATACACGGAAACAAAAGAAAATGAAAACACATGGTCTAAAATCCTTGGGATGCACAAAAGAGACTCAAAGAGGGAAGTGTATAGCAATACAGGCCCAGCACAAGAAGCAAGAAAAATCTCAAATAAACAACTTAGACTTACACCTAAAGGAGCTACGAAAAGAAGCACAAGCAAAACAAAGCCAGCAGAAATAAGGAAATAATAAAGATTAGAGCAGAAATAAACAAAATAGAAACTAAAAATAGAATAGGGCAATGAAACCAGAAGCTGGTTCTCTGAAAAGATCAACAAACTTGATAAAGCTTTAGCCAGACTCATCGAAAACAAAGAGAGAAATAAAGGGGATTCAAATAAAATCAGAGATGAAATAAGAGAAATAACACCCAACACTACAGAAATATGAAGGATTATATGCCAGCAAACTGGAAAGCCTAGAAGAAATGGGATAAATTCCTAGAAACATGTAAGTTTTCAAACCTGAAGCAGAAGAAATAGAACATTGGAACAGACCAATTATCAACAATGAAACTGAATCAGTAATTTAAAAAAAAACAAAAAAACAAAAAAACACCTCCCCAAAACAAAAGTCTAGGACCATAAGGTTTCCCAGGTCAATTTTATCAAACATTTAAAGAAGAGTTAAAACTATTCTTCTCCAACTATTCCACAGAAAAGAAAGAAAAGAAAAGAAAAGAAAAGAAAAGAAAAGAAAAGAAAAGAAAAGAAAAGAAAAGAAAACAAAGAAAAGGAATGAAAGTTTCTAAATTCATTCTATGAGGCCATAATCACACTGATCCCAAACAAAATAAAGACACTTCAAAAAAGAGAACTACAGGCCAATATATCTGATGAAAAAATATGCAAAAATCCACAACAAAATATTAGCAAACCAAATCCAACAATACATTTAAAAAATTATTCACCAGGACCAAGTAGGATTTATTCCTGTAGGGCAAGAGTGGTTCAATATTTGCAAATCAATCAATGGGATACATCACATCAACAAGAGAAAGGATAAGAACCATATTACCATTTCAACAGATGCAGAAAAAGCACCTGACAAAGTACAACAACCATTCATGATAAAACCCTCATCAAGGTAGGTTTAGAGGGAACATACTCCCACATATGAAAGGCCATATTAAAAAAAAAATCACTAATATCATTCTAAATGGTGAAAAAGAGAAAATTTCCCCTAAGATGAGGAACAAGACAGGGATGTCCACTCTCACTGCTTTTATTCAACATAGTACTGCAAGTCCTAGCCACAGTAATCAGACAAGAAAGAAAGAAAGAAAGAAAGAAAGAAAGAAAGAAAGAAAGAAAGAAGGGAGGGAGGAAAGGTATCCAAACTGGTAAGGAAGAAGTGAAACTTTCACTATTTGCAGATGACATACTAGAAATGATAAATGAATTCAGTAAAGTCAGAGGATATAAAACCAATATACAGAAATCCACTGTGGGGCGCCTGGGTGGTTCAGCTGGTTGAGCGTCTGACTTCAGCTCAGGTCATGATCCCACAACTCATGAGTTCAAGCCCCATGTCTGGCTCTGTGCTGACAACTCAGAACCTGGAGCCTGCTTCAGATTCTGTGTCTCCCTCTCTCTCTGCCCCTAACCCACTCACATTCTGTCTCTGTCTCTCTCGAAAATAAATAAACATTAAAAATTTTTTTTAAAAAAGAAAAAGAAATCCACTGCATTTCTATACACCAATAATGAAACTGCAAAAAGAGAAATTAAGAAAACAATCCCATTTACAATTTCACCCAAAATAATAACATACTTCTGAATAAATATAACCAAGAAGGTGAAAGATTTATACTCTGAAAACTATAAGCAATGAAGAAAGATACTGAATAAGACACAAACAAATGGAAATATATTCCACGCTCATGGATTGGAAGAACAAATATTGTTAAAATATCCATACTACCCAAAGCAATCTATACATTCAAAGCAATTATTATCAAAATACCAACAACATTTTTCACAGAACTAGAACAAACAAGTCTAAAATTTGTATGGAACCACAAAGACCCCATATAGCCAAACAATATTGAAAGAAAATCCCAGATAACAAGATACATAGATCAATAGAAAGAACAGAGAGTCCAGGTATAAACCCTCAATTATGTGAAAATTGACAAAGCAGGAAAGACTATCCAATGGGAAAAAGATAGTCTCTTCAACAAATGGTGGGAAAACTGGACAGCAACATTCAAAAGAATGAAAATGGATCACTTTCTCACACCATACACCAAAATAATCTCAAAATGGATTAAGAACCTGAATGTAAGACCTGAATTCATAAAAATCCTAGAAGAGAGCACAGGCAGTAATTTCTTTGACATTGGCCATAGCAACATTTTTCTAGATAGGTCTACTGAGGCAAGGGAAACAAAAGAAAAAACAAAACAAAACAAACTACTGGGACCTCATCAAAATAAAAAGCTTATGCACAGCAAAGGAAACAATCAACAAAACAAAAAGACAACCTATGGAATGGGAGAAGACACTTGCAGCACACAACATATCTAATAAAGGGTCAGTATCCAAAATATATAAAGAAACTGATACAACTCAACACTCAAAAAACAAACAATCCAATTAAAGAATGGGCAGAAGATATGAACAGACTTTTCTCTGAAGAAGACATCCAGATGGCCAACAGACACATGAAAAGATGCTCAACATCACTCATCATCAGAGAAACACAAATCAAAGCCACAAGATATCACCTCACACCTGCCAGAATGGCTACAATCATTAACACAAGAAACAAAAAGTGTTGGCGAGAATGTGGAGAAAAACGAACCATTGTACTCTGTTGGTGGGAATGCAAACTGATGTAGCCACTGTGGAAAACAGCGTGGAGGTTCCTCAAAAAATTAAAAATGGAATTACCATATGATCCAGTCATTCCGCTACTAGGTATTTGCCCAAATAATTCAAAGAGTTTCGAATCAAAAACACATTTGAAAAGACATATGCACCCCTATGTTTACTGTAACATTGTTTACAATAGACAAATTATGGAACCAACCCATGTATTTATCCACAGAAGAATAAATAAAGATGTGATCATGAGCTTCTTACCCAACAGAATAACACATGCTTATTTTTCAAATTATTTCTTTCATAAGTTAATGTTCCTTTCCTTCTTCTTATCAAGACTCTGGGATATCTCAAAATTAAAATGTACTGATGCTATGATAATAGTGAAATATATTGCCACTGTCAATATATATAAAATAGCCTGTGATTTTGAAAGATTAAAACATGAGATAGGTATTAAGTGACAAAATATGTAAGATATATATTGAGTGATACTATTATATAGAGAGCATTCCCAGTGGATTTTTAGAACAGAAAAGCCAATAAAATTCATAATAGTTGTAGAAATCCTTATCACAGAAGTCAGGAGTAAGTCACTTAAAAAATACTGCACCTTGTGACTTCGTTATGAAATAACAGAAGCTTCTGGTGAACAGAGGGACATCATATAAATCAGACTGGCAACTGGAAATTGGCTTGGGGAGTATTCCCAAAGATGTGACTACCAGTTATTCAAGGAGGCTGTGCATGCATAGGGGCAGGGGTATGTGAGAAATCCGTACTTTCTTTTTTTTTTTTTTAAATGTCCAGTTATTTTTGAGAGAGAAACAGAGTATGAGCAGGGGAGGGGCAGAGAGAGACACAGAGACACAGAATCTGAAGCAGGCTCCAGGCTCTGAGCTGTCATTACAGAGCCTGACATGGGACTCGAACCCACCAACTGCGAGATCATGACCTGAGCCTAAGTAGGACATTCGACCGACTGAGAGACCCAGGCACCCCGAGAAATCTGTACTTTCATCCCAACTTTGCTGTAAACCTAAAGTTCTCTAGAAAATAATGTCTATTTCATGTATAAACACACACACCTACATACACACATATACACACATTCATATACAAAACATATACATATATAAAACATATACATATATAGTATAACATATTTTGTATAACAGTATGTATTACATAGAGACATTCATTAGCTATACATATATACACACACATGCACAAACACCAACATTCATGGTCAATATGTATATTATATAATATTGCATAGATATACTTATCTCTCTTACATACCTAGTACATATATATATATAGTCCATATATTATATATCTAACATAAATTTAATCCAGTTGAAGAATACAGTTGTATATGAA
Organism: Lynx rufus; assembly: GCF_022079265.1. Classification (NCBI taxonomy): domain Eukaryota; kingdom Metazoa; phylum Chordata; class Mammalia; order Carnivora; family Felidae; genus Lynx; species Lynx rufus. The sequence continues at coordinate 1,628,410 of NW_025814840.1, read as the reverse complement.
AATTAAAATGAAATTATAAATAGAAGAAAAACAATACTGATGGGAAAAGTTGAAAAACTTCATGTAACTGTTTATTATATCCATATGAGCGTGCAGAGAAACTAAAGGCCCATATATGTCTGTAGAGAAAACATAGTTTAAAATATACTCTGACTTACACGTATGTTGTATCTCCACAGTCTGTCTCTTTCCTGGGAATTGTGTGCTATTGCAAGGACAGAGGTGACACATTGTAACCTCTTCAGAAACACTTCCCCAATTTATCAAATCACAAATGTCAACCAGTAAGCGGTCTGTGCTATCTTTGAGGTACTACTATATTTAAGGTGAATCGTGTGACTAATTCAAGGAGACCCTGCAATATACCCACCATCTTATCACAAAGGGACACATAATAAGAGAGAACAACTTTGCTGACCTCTGAAACACTCTCAATGTCTCAACACCACTATAGAAAACTGAATGATTTGATTCTACAGCTATTGAACATTGCACATTAATAGGGAAAATGTGAAGTTCACAACTCCATTATAGACAGAAGCATTAAATTTCACTCATCAATGATAAAAATTACTTAAACTTTTAATGTTTCCCTTTTGGCAATATATCGAAAGTGGCACCAAACTGGACACAAAGTTTATCAGAAAAATTTAATATTCCACTTGTCCAATAATAAGAGATAAATGATATGTTCATCAATTCAAATTACTTTTGTTTTTGGAAATGCTCTTGTGGGCCCAAGTAGTTTAAAAATACACACACACACACACACACACACACACACACACGGAGTGCCGAAGTATTAATTTCAATAAAGATTATGGATTTCAAGTGCAGCAGATACTCGTACTTGCCGAGCAGCAATTCTCTGCTTTCTAGTACAATCTCCCTCAAGAAACCAAACTACAATCACTGAGTGTTTGGATAGTGAATATGAATGTAGAATCAGGAGAGTTGATCTATCAGTCAAAATGAATCATTTCAAAAACCATGGTACTCTACGCATCCATTCCATCTAAGGAAACCAGCAAGACCCCAAAGATATTCCTTTTCGTAAGCCCTGGAACCCTCTTCCACAGAGAGAATGAAGCATAAAGACCCATGCTCCCCCATGAAGATTTTACATCCCTTACACTTCTGTGTCAACACCCACGCTCCCCCATGAAGATTTTACATCCCCTACACTTTTATGTCAACACTAACCCTCTGCTTGCATTTTTTTTTCTCCAAATATCTGCACGATTCTGACATATGAGTGAAAGTTATTTTCACAGCTCACTCCTACTCGTCATCAAAGACACCAAGCTTGTTTGACATGTAGAGGTGTTAGGCAATCACTAAATTTCACTGGAGACAGTCAAAGAAGATTCCACAACCAGGGATAAAGTGAGTAGGTCACTTAGTTACCATTATCCTTCCTATCTGGTACGTCCAAAAAAAGAACACCAATGCATACACGGATGAATATAAATACCAGTCATTTTCTTTTTGTTTCATTTTTCTTTGAATTTCCCTATAGTTCCTAAAGCCTCTGTGATGAGGAATCCTGTTGTATGGTACATTTTACTTACCTTTATGAGTTATTTAACAATGTAATTCAAAAATACTATTTTAAGGGGCGCCTGGGTGGCGCAGTCGGTTAAGCGTCCGACTTCAGCCAGGTCACGATCTCGCGGTCTGTGAGTTCGAGCCCCGCGTCAGGCTCTGGGCCGATGGCTCAGAGCCTGGAGCCTGCTTCCGATTCTGTGTCTCCCTCTCTCTCTGCCCCTCCCCCGCTCATGCTCTGTCTCTCTCTGTCTCAAAAATAAATAAACGTAAAAAAAAAAAATTTAAAAAAAAAACAAAAATACTATTTTAAATCGAGAAATAAAACTTTTGGGAAAAATGCATCTCAAACAATTGAACATTTACAAAAATCTAATTAAAAGATTTAAATGCCATTTGGAAAAGATCAAAGGTACATTTTATTTAATATATGCTTTAAGATACATGATGAATACTTCATACTGAAAGTTACGGCAAGGAGGTATAGTGCATATATGGATAATATTCTATTGCCTAAGGACCTCCATAACATGCTACAAAAAAAGTATGTATTATGTGCTTTGATCTGTTTAAAAAGTAATAGGCTACTTTTGACATTGAACGTTTAAAGTTTCATATTAAGTGCTATAAACATTAAAGGGAATCAATATTATCTGTGCAAATTTCTATTTTGGAACTAACTTTTTATATGTAATGATGAGAGGAACTTGCATCTCATTCAAAACTCCGATCATATTAATGTTAGAGCAGTAAATATATCCGATGTTGGTGGTAATTTTGAAATAAAGAGACTGATTTTTTATTGTATTGATGTTAACATTTTATTCTAATTTCATATTGATGATACCTTATTTTGGATGCTGGGCATTCAGACTTGTTTTTCTTTTTTTTTTTTTAATTTTTTTTTTCAACGTTTATTTATTTTTGGGACAGAGAGAGACAGAGCATGAACGGGGGAGGGGCAGAGAGAGAGGGAGACACAGAATCGGAAACAGGCTCCAGGCTCTGAGCCATCAGCCCAGAGCCCGACGCGGGGCTCGAACTCACGGACCGCGAGATAGTGACCTGGCTGAAGTCGGACGCTTAACCGACTGCGCCACCCAGGCGCCCCCAGACTTGTTTTTCAATTGAAGAAAAGAATGTTAATAAGAGATTCACACCAACACTAAAATAAGAACTTGGAAAAGTGACCTACTATGATGCACATTAAACATTATACAGGCTGTGATGTCACATGTTATTTTTCAAAGCTGAATATAATGGACTTTTAAAAGAAGTTCTGCTCTCAAATGAGATATTCAGGTGTATCTCCATTCCATTTATGCACATTATAAGGGAAAAGACACAAAGGAAGAAAATTAACACCATCAGGATTTAAAGGGAAAATAAATCAATTGTCTTACAAGTGTAATTTCCAAGTGACCTTTCTTGGACTACTTCCAAGTCCAATAAGATCCATGGAAAGACACGTATCCAGTCATTTGGACAGTGAAAAATTAAACATTATTAACATTTTTGCATTTGGTTAATGTGTCCTTTTAAAAGATAAAACAGGCCAGTACCCTGGGGTAAGGCTGGTTAAAGCCTTCCCATCAAAAAGACGCTCAGAGATCTTAGAATCAAACATGCTCCACATTACGATCAGGAAGAATGAGAAGCTCACATCTAAGACATCTTGTCGATCTGTTTCCGCTTGTGTCTATGCGAGCTGTGACACCGGAAACTTCTAGCTGCAAATGTGCCCAGGAATTTGCAAGGGTTGTTTTCTTCTCACTTTTGGTTTGTTTTGTATTGTTTCATTCCTCCTCCCTTCACCCAGAATGAGGTCTTGTTTTTGGAGCATCTGTGGAGACCAGTCACTAAGTGTGTCAGGTGATCGATCCCATAATCCATCTGGGCTGCTGTCACCACAGACTGGGTGACCCCGCAAGGGACCCCATTCCTCACAGCTCCCAGATCCAGGCTGCAGCAGAGATCTGGATTCTGGAAAAGGCGCTGAGCCATCACGCGTGGGAGTGGGAGGGGCTCTCTGTTCTAAGGCACTGGCCCCACTCCTGCTCCCGGGGCTCCACTCCCTTCCCCATCATACTGGGGGTTAGGAGTTCCACATATGGACTCCAGGGGGACACAGTCCATGGCAGCAACTCCCGTGCTTGTCAAAACTTTCTTAACTGAAATATCACAACCGAAAATACCTTAGTCGCCATAAAACCAATTCTTGCTCTGCCCTTTCAGCCATCTTTGTCTCTTTCCTCTTATGTCTACTTTTATCCTTTTTACCACTGACGTTTCCAGGCCATGTGGCGCTAAGGCCTGCACTCATTCCCCATGTTCAGAATGCACCATGTTTGCCCAACAATCAATTTTACCCTTTGTTCTGACCCAAGTTCTCTTAGCCTTTGGCCTAGGTGTTCAATGCTCAGACATGTGCTTTCCCTGAGGTGTCCTCTGAACGCTTTCCAGGTACCTGAGCTCCCTCCATTTACAGGAAAGCGCGATAGCTTCTTCAAGGTTTCTAAAGATGTAAGAATGAAAATAAACAAAGTGCTTGAACTGTCTAAGGCTGTTTCTTCATTATGTACCACTCAATATTCATGATATAAGCTCCCCCAAACTATTATAATTCCATGCACTCTTTCAGAGGGGAGATTCCGGGCTAGGAATTCAATAGAAATTTGTGTCTGTGTGTGCATGGTGTGCAGGTGTGACTATGTGTGCATGTGTGTGCATGCATGTGAGAATTCTGTACACGTCTGCACAGACATGGGTGCATGCGCACGTACGCGTGTACATGTGTGCGTGCATGCATATATGTGTATGTGTGCACGGCTGTGTGTGCATGTGTGTACGTGAGAATGTGTGTACGTTTGCAGGCATTGTGTATGCACGTGTGTGGCGTGCACGTATGTGTGTAGGCAGATGTATGCACACGTGTGTATGAGTGTGACGTGCACACATGCATATGTGTATGCACATGTGTTAGTGCAGATGCATGTGTGTACATGTGTGTATGAGTGTGGTGTGCACACATGCATGTATGTACATGTATGTGTACATTATGAGTGTAATATGTTTTGCGTCCACGCGTGTGTGCAGATGTGTTTGGCGTGCATGCATGCATACACGTGGGTGTGCACATGTGGGAGTGTGTTCACATGTGAGGGGTGGTATGGGCGTGTCTGGGCACGCAATCCTAATCTCTACAAGCTTAACGAAGCCTTTTATACTTCTGTCAGCAGTGGTGAGAACTCCGTGTGAATTCAGAGAGCACGGAGCTCAGGCTATTGTACATTTGGTGAAGTCCTCAGGACAGACTATCGGCTCTTTTGCATATTCGTTTTGAAACACAAATAACAGAAAACTCAAAAGACATTAAAGAGCTGAGAAACACATAATAACAACATTGTGTTTCTAATAAATATTCACGAACACCTGTGCAATTCTGTGAGGTGCGTGTGCTGGCATGGTGTTTCCTTTCACTACATCTGCATCAGAATGTGTCAGAACTTCTACTACAGTTCTCAGCAAACATCAAACGGTGCTTTAGGAATGTCAGCTCTTCCAGCCCATGAGTCAGATCAGGAGGGCTGCAGGAGACAAGTGCAGCAACATCACTTGGGACAAGCACTTCAACTCTGAGTCGGGGAACACCAGACCTACCCGCCTGTCCAGATCCTCCGTTGCAAGATGAACGGAAAAGAGAGCCCTGGCCAGGTCTGGATGGCCCAGCAGTTCCGGAGCAGTGGCACAGCCCAGGGGAAGCCGTGAGAGCGGCAAGGAGGGCTAAGTCCGGATCGAGTGAGATCAGGGCAAGTGAAGAGAGCAATGGACATTTCCTGAGCCAGGTGCCAGGTAACAGAGTGTCCTTCTTACTAACAGGACGGACGCATCCGAGGCGCAGAGGCGATCCCGAGGAAGTGACACAGCCGGCGTCTGCTTTACCGCCAAGCGGTCAGCTCGCCCCTCACTCCTGGTCTGCATGGTGTCTGGGGCCCTGCTTAGATGTAGGGGACACAGCAGGACAGTGGGGAAACTGAATCAGAGGGCGCAAGCGGGACCAGCGTATCACTGAGTCGAAGAGCGAAGTATTCTGGAATGCCTGGGTGGCTCAGTTGGTTGAGCGACCGATCTTGGCTCAGGTTATGATCTCGCGGTTCGTGGGTTCGAGCCCTGTGACGGACTCTGCTGACAGCTCAGAGCCTGGAGCCTGCTTTGGATTCTGTGTCTCTCCCTCTCTCTGCCCCTCCCCTGCTAGCATTCTGTCTCTCTGTCTCTCAAAAATAAATAAACATTAAAAAATTTTTAATAAAATAAAATAAAAATGAGCAAAGCATTTCTACTCCTGAACCTCAAGATCTTTTACATATTTTCTTGTATTTGAACGAATTTTATTCCTTTTTTCAACAAAAAAGTGCTTATTAACACTTTAACATATTCCTACTTTTAAAATATAGGCTATAAGAATATAAAGTTAAAAATCACCATCATCTCAAACCACAGGTAACAGTTAATTACTTATAGAGAACTTTCCAAAACTATATGCATTTTTGTCTATGTATAAATGACTACAAATGTTTACAAAAATAACACCTTTACAAGGTACGATCACTAGTCAAGCTTGGTCATCTTTCCACATCAACAACATAGATTTGCAGCATCCTCTTAAGTATTCCATATTATGTCTTAGAAACGTTGACTATTCTTCCGTTTCCAGTCAGCAAATTTTGTGGATGGTGATTAAATACAAATGTTGCCGCAAATACGCTGTAAAACACACTTACGCTTACTGATTCGTCTGATTTCTAAACATGCATTCTTCGTGACTCAAGTAGCTTTCTGGACCAAAGTGGAAAGCATGCCTTCCGTCCCCCTCCCTTGCTCACACACGTCATTCTACAGGTTTACAACTACTACTGCCAAAGAAGTAAACCGGGGAAGATGCAGCGCTATTTTACATGGTCCCCTGCGATTCATGAATGATTCGGAAACCGCTCTGCCCACCGCCTATCAGGCTGCTTGTGTCTTCCTCAGTAACGCAGACAAAGTCCATCTACAGAAAAGACAGTAACTCTCTGCATGTCATCTGTGTTGATCAAGTTTGCCGTGTGTTTAAAATGTTGAAATGGTTTTGTTTCACTTAAGGTTACAAGATTTCTGAAGTTAGGGCACCCGGCTGGCTCAGTGATCTCCTGGTCACGAGGTGAAACCTGTGTTGGATGTGGCACCTACCTAAAAATAATAAAATTTTAAAACAAGAAAAAAGAAATATACTACAGTATTTAAAAAAATTTCAAAGATTCCTGAAGTCAAATTTCTTATCCTTTTCTCCGCAGCTTCTGGCCGTGATGCCTGTACCACGTTGGAAGGGTGGCCTGCGGGCTCCGGGGTGGGGGGCAGGGGGAGCCCCGTCTCTCTAAGGGGGAGAGACCTGCAGGCTCCGAGTGGGGGCAGGGGAGCCCTGTGTGTGTGAGGGGAGGGAGCGAACACAGGGGAGGGGTGCCTGGGCAGCTCCGGGCACCACACAGAAACCATCACGGCCTGAGCTGGGGCCGCCGGAGTCATGGCAGGGAAAAGAACTCCCCTTTTCTTTAAAGAGGGCCGACCTGAGAGTGATCACCTGCAGCCTGTGGTCACGGTGTGGTCTCGGAGAGGTCCTTCGTTTTCTTTCCTACAAGTTCTTCCCTTAGACAGACAGACAGACACACACACACACACACTATAGGTATATTATATATTTCCAGGCATATCAACATGTGTGATCCTAAAAGAACCGTGTGACACTGCTGAAGACAAGGTTAGTAAGCACATGTAACAAACGCAAAGAAAGCATAAAGAATATTTTACGGGGTCGGGCGCCTGGGTGGCTTAGTTGGTAAGAGCATCTGACTCCTGATGTCAGCTCAGGTCATGATCCCAGGATTGTGACATCGAGCCCCACACTGGGCTCTGTGCTCACAGAGTAGAACCTGCTTGGGATTCTCTCTCTCCCTCTCTCTCACTCTGCCCCTCCCCTGCACATGCACGCTCTCTGTCTCTCAAAATAAATAAGTAAACATTAAAAAAAAGAAGAAGAATACTTCACACAGGGTCACAGGCCAGGTTACACACTAAGCCAAAACTAGACTGCAGGCTTCTGCTGCTGAACTCTTTTCTAGGACATCATACAATTTCTGTTTGGTCCATTGCTTCTTTAGGAACATGGCTCGCATAGGAACCATATGCTATGTTCTCTCTATAGCACTGATTTGACTACGGTGCAAAACCATATTAAAGTGTTTAACTGCATTAAGTAAATAACAACGTGTTTAATCTTCAAATCTACTGCCATATCCGTCAGTAACTCTTAAAATAATTTTTAATAACTATCTTTGTGACATTAATATTAGAAACGTACTTTTCTCCAAAGCATATGTTTTATGTCACCCGTCTGGCCTCTCTCTGAAAAGCAAGACAGAGCTGGGACTGGGTAACAAAAATGAACACACACACACACAAAAACAGGTACTGTGTTCCCCGTGTGTGTGCTTCCCGTGTGCGTGGGATCTCTGCAGACGTCACCTCTGCGCCCGAGAGCTTCTTGTAGCTGTGTCCAAACACTCAAATAAAAACACGGATGGATGCGATGTACTTGGAAACAACAGAAGGCAGAGAGTAACCAGTATTTCATGCCTTCTACTTATGTTAGGGCTGAAGCGTGCTCAGAGAATCTAAGTGACTCATCAAAAACCTAACTCAGGCCTTGCACTTATTGTTAAATACAGGCATTAGACAAATATTCACTGTTTTCTTTCTATATACCAGGCAGTAGTCTAGTCCCCAGGGATGGAGCAGTGGAAACAGAAAGAGTGGTGGCTTTAATCACTTTGCCAAGGGCACAGGCCCATCTCTCAGGGAAGAAGACGGTCCAGCAGACTTCATGGAGAACCATACATAGGCAAAATTATATTTAATATAAATATAAAATTATACTTACATGTAGGTAAAATCAGTTATATATATTTATGAGAAACTGAAGACATTTCCTTCCCAACCCCCATGGAACATGTCTCAAAATCTAAGCTCCTTCCGCAATTTTTTTCCCTGCCTGAGGCTTGGGTTCTTAATTTTATTTTGTCATGTTTGTTCTTAAAGTCATGTAAAATTGTATTTACAAGGACTGTCAGATCTTAATTCAAACTAATAACTTAAAGGAATCTTAGTTGGTATTGATGTTCACTGAAGACAGCAGGTATCAGGGGCACCTGGGTGGCTCAGTGGGTTGAGTGTCTGAGTTTGGCTCAGGTCACGATCTTACGGGCCCCACATCTGGCTCTGTGCCAACAGCTCAGAGCTTAAAGCCTGCTTCGGATCCTGTGTCTCCCTCTCTTCTGCCCCTCCCCTGCTCACACTCTGTCTCTCTCTCTCAAAAATAAACACTAAAAAAAATAATTAAAAAAAAAAAAAGCAGACATCAAAGACCATGAAATGGAGTATTACATGGGCACTCCAGAAGGGACAACAAAATGCTAGATTAGACACAGAGTCTGGCAAGCCCACTCCAGCTCCATTACTAAGTAAGCGACTACATACCCTATGTGATCTTACTTCCCAAGGCCTAGACTCGTGCTGAGCGTATTTTATAAAAATCAGTACCATGGTGTTAGAGATTTTATAAAAAACATTAGATGATTAAAAAATAACTAGATCCCTTTGACTCAAAAAGAAACTTAAAACACTTGAAGATTCCAAATTCTATTTACAAACAACAAATTTCCCACTGAGGCATAGATTTTTCAGGATAGTTGAAAGAAAACAATTTACTCAGAGGTAGTCATTATATATGTATTATACCCTGTATCACCTACCGATACTCCAAGCTATTATTGTTAATGTAAATAATTGCTATTGACTATATCTGCAAGCTCATTAACATTCTATCAAAAATAGAATCAAGGGATATGAACAGATTACATTTCTGTATAACGGCAATGGACTACTTCCTAGAAATTATGACCATATTGTCACTGATTAAAATGCTTTAAAACAAACACCACGTCAAAAGTGTGTAGTTTATGTCACAATAGACAACTATGAACAAGTGTGTTCATATAATACAAAGACAATTAGCTTCCTTATGACTTCAACACTAATGTGCAGTTAATTGCTGTCCGTAAATTATTTACTATGAATTACACAGACATTAATTCAAAGTTACTAACAGTTTTAACCCACTGAAAAGAAGCACTAGAAATGAAGTCCAGAGCTACACTTTCAACTACCACGATTTATTTTCTAGTAGTGGAAGAGAACTATGAAAAGAACATTTAAAAAACAGTCCATTTTGGTGCTTAATTCTTAGAAAACTACAAACCATCATGTTAACTAAATTACACTATAATATGTAAATTATTTAGGGAAGACAATGTTGAGAAATGTAAACTTTTCTGGTTTCACACACTGAATCATCCAATTAACCAACTTTTGATGCCTAAAACCTTTTATTCCAGGTGGACACACAAATTATTTCAATTGATGTCATTTATATGACATATTATACTATAATATTAATATGACAGCATCTCTTCTAGTTGACGGGAGTCAAATTCTTCTCAGAATGAATTGACCTGTTTTATGACTCTGCTTTTTTCTTTAAAACATGTTTTTTTTGGGGTGCCTGGGTGGGTCAGTCAGTTGAACATCTGACTCTTGATTTTAGCTCAGGTAATGATCTCACAGTCATGGGATCAAGCCCCAGGTCAAGTTCGGCACTGAGCACGGAGCCTGCTTGGGATTTCTCCCTCTCTCGCTGCCTTCCGCCCCCCCCCCCCCAAAAGAAATAAAATGAACATTCAAAACATGTATGTTTTAATAGAAATGACTATTTTCTAATAATATACAAAGCTGCTTAATTTATCCATTATTTACTTTTCTATGCCAGACAGGTCTGTGTGGATGGAAAAATCTGTAGGTGCTGATAATTTAACAGATATTTTCACTATTTTCAAAATCAATTCATGGTTTTTACTAAGTTTGAATTATGGGAATTTTCCCCACTATCTGCGATTTTACTACATCAACAACTGAAACACCAGCTTACTCGGCAGGAGAGCAGAAAGAGAACCGGAGAGAAAATACGAATGAGGATGCAGAGAGGCACTCACTGAACAGACCCTCTGAACGGCTTTAAGGACCACAGGGCTCCAGCTTGCGCACACTGCCCTAAACAACACGCAGACTGGGAACACCTCGATGGCGGGGGAACAGGGTGGCACAGCCAGGGACAGACCTGAATGGTACCCCACAGGCCTTCAACACTAAAGTGACACTGGACGCACAACCCACAGGGAGCCAATCAGAATCCAGGGTACATGCGACCAGGTGGACTGCCTTCTAAATAAAAATGAAGGGAAATGGTATACCAATGTTCTACCGCAGGGATTGTACAAGATCTGCAGCATCCCAACAAAAGACTTAACGTGTCCAGGCTACAACCTGAAATTACTCTGCACATGTATGATCTGCAGAGGCCAAGGTCAAGACAACAAAGATGATGAAACTTATTATTTAATTACAAGGGTTTTTTTACCTTCAGAAAAGGTTATTGAATTTAACTCACAGCATCTATCGAAATAATCAAATCATGTTTCTTCTTTAATTGATAATTGTAACATCTTATTTTGAGTATATTTAAAATAATGTGCTCTGCACTTTATTAATTAACTTGAAACACATCAGGCTAATGGCTGACTCCTCAAATGGCTAGTTCTAAGGGTGATGTGACAGAGCACTCCACAAGGGAGCACGGACATGCTCCACTCACACGGGATCTGGAGCTGGGAGACAGGTGGAATCTTCGTCCTGCACCAGATGCCTGGACGGCCTTTGGCAGCCATTTCCCTCTGTACTCACTGCCCTGGCCTAGGCAGACAGCATCTCCACCCCTCCGCGAGTGTAGGCCTCCCACTTCTCAACATGCTCGGCCATCCCCCAAACCCGCTCTCTGGTCTTACCACTTCTAGGAATCTACAAAAACCTGCTAGGTTTAAAACGCAAAGTCATCAAGGTCTCAGGATACAATATCAATATAAAAAAATCAGTCATATTTCTTTACTAAGAAAAATTAATTCATGTACATTAGAAACAAAAATATTAAATTATGAGACTATGTCCAATAGCATCAAAATGGCAAATACCTAGAAACAACTTTAACAAAAAAAAAAAAAATAATCCTACGTTAAAAGGTACAAAACATTACTGATAGAAAATAACTTCAATGCAAACATTTGAATACACTTGACAAATTCACTGGTAAGAAGATAATACTAAAAAGCCATCTATCTTTCAAAATTGAGTTATTTCAGCATACTTTTTCCCCCATATATTTACAAGCCAATGTTAAACCTTATGTATAAATATAGTATTTTTAATTTTATAAAAGCAGACCAAGTTGAGGAAATTAATATTACATGAATTTGTCTTACTATAAAGCTACAATGACAGAGTGTAGTATTGGCATAAAATAACAAAAAAGTTAAAAATATTTTTTTAATGTTTATTTATTTTTGAGAGAGAGAGAGACAGAGCGTGCATGGGGGAGGGGCAGAGAGACAGAGCGAGAGGGAGACACAGAATCTGAAGAAGGCTCAGGCTCTGAGCCGTCAGCACAGAGCCCGAGACGGGGCTCGAACTTGAGAATGGTGAGATCATGACCTGAGCCAAAGCCGGACACCCAACTGACTGAGCCACCCAAATGCCCCAAAATAACAAAAAAGTTTAATTAAATATTAAAAATTCCACACTCTGGTTAAACATTTAACTAAGACGATAATTCAACTAAATGGGAAAGAAAAAGACTTCAACGGATGATTTTCTATCCACTGTTTGCTTTTTTTAAAGAGAGGGGCTTAATTAACCTTATACACTAAAATTAACAGACATAAATCTAGAAGCTAAAATTATAGCTACCAAAAGAAAACACAGAAAAACAGTTAAATAAATAATCATAAAATACTGCGAAGTGGAACTTTATAAAAAATCATCTACTTATCAAAAGATAATGGAAATGCAAAAAGCAAGTTTCAGACAGAGAAAAAAATTTTACATATACATTTCTGACATTAACTTGTATCCAGAATATGTAAAAATATCCAACAAATCAAAAAAAAAAGAAAACCAATGGGCAAAAAACAAAAACAAACCTTGTAATGACTACACACACAAAATAAGACCTAAAAGTGGCCAATAAGCATAGAAAACTATGGTCAATATCATTACACATCAGAGAGATGCTAATACATTCCATAATAAGATACCACGGTATTCCACTGTTACGGAAAAAGACTAATGAGTACTAAGTGAATATGGAAAGAAGTACTAAGGAATTTGACCTTTCATGCATTACTGATGTGGTTGTAAATTTGTACAACTCTGGAAAAGTATTTGGTATTTTAAAAATACATTTCTTATTATTTCTTTATGATGGAGCAATTCCATTCCTGTGTAATTTCTTAAAAATAAATATATCCGTAAATACAGATGGATTATAAGAATAGTCATTACAGCTTCATTCATGAGAGCAGTGTTTTGAAGCAACTCAAACATAAAACACACCTCGCAGAAGAATAAAGGCTGTGATATATTCATATCATGGAATATTACTCAGCTATTATGATAAATGAACTAATTCATACCACATAAAAAAATTAAGTGTTGAGTGGAAGAATTCAAAGCAAAAGGCTATATGCATTCTGGTTCCATTTTCATAAGGTTTAAGTAATCTACAGAGACATCAATCAGAACAGTGATGGTCTCTGAGATGGCGGGAGGGGGCGAGGAACGTCCAGAGTTAATATTTGACACTTTAACTGGTATATTGCTTAAACACATGTACACATTTGGCAAAACTCATCAGACTGTGTCCTTAATACATGGGCATTTTATCTGTAAACAGATCTCAATTTTAAAAATTAGAGTTGACAATATACACTTCTTTTTCTTTTACTGAATAGTTATCACTGGTCCTAAGCAGCGAGCCAATTCCCACTCATTTGCTATTCTTACGTGCTTGGAACATTTAGAGTTCAATTTGTGGTTTCTGGAAGGTGTCCAAGGGCCCATCCTTCTGTGTTTTAGTGTCCCTGACACTAACTCCATACTGTTCTCATCCCACATGTCCTGCATGTTATTTAGTGCTGAATTCATTAGAAAGCTCTCTATTCAGCCAACGCTGTTCCGTCTAGTTTGTCCTATTCCCCAAGGACAAAGAAGAAATTTTTGTAATTAATACCCTAAAGAGAATCTCCCAAAAAAGGACTCTATCTCCTTATTTCGTAAAAATATAAATGCAACTTCCATCAAGCTCTTTCAAAGCAACGGAACAATATTTTCTAACATTGTGTCCCCCTTTCCAGAATATGACAGACACACAAATTAACTTCCCCATTCAAAGTGTTACAGCTTGTGAAATCAGACTCCGTGAGACAGTCTGGACAAGCCACAGAAGCAAACCACTTTCTCTCACTTGTACTTTCTTCTATTTAAATGCACAACTTGGTTTGTATTTCATAATCCTAGAACTCTGTCGACACAGGGGCAGGGCGGGGGGTTGGGAAGAAAAAAGAGAAAAAAAAACAGGAAGGACTTCCAATTAAACGAAGAAAACTGAAATTAGAACAAGCAGTATCAGAATAAGAACTATCATGACAGCCATGAGGTACTCACAATCTTTTTTTTTCAATTTTTTTAATGTGTATTTATTTTGAGAGAGGGAGAGCAAGCAGGAGGAGGGCAGGGAGAGAAGGAGACACAGAAGCCGAAGCAGGCTCCAGGCTCTGAGGTGTCAGCACAGAGTCGGACGCGGGGCTCGAACTCACGAACTATGAGATCGGACGCTCAACCGACTGAGCCACACGGGTGCCCCCACAATATTTATAATTAAAAAAACAAATCCAGCTTTACATATTTCAATGTCTCCCTTATGGATTAGGAAGAATTTACACATAGCTGCTTATTCATGTATTCAATACCAATATTACGAATTGAAAGCTGACACCTTGAAGTGTTTCCATTTTATGGGAACGAAAACAACTGAGGTAGAGGAAAATGGCATCGAGGGAAAATACGGCTCACACTGGCCAGGGCGCTCAGCAACAGTATACTCAACTGGAAGGAAGGTTTTCCCCTGAAATTTCCATGACCTCATGCAAACAAATTAATATGAGCAGAAGATCTAGATTTGTAGCTTTTCATGTTAGTAACTGCCAAGATTGAGAAGCTCAGATACCATTTCATCTGAATGAGGATTTTCTATAGAAAGCAAATATCATTCCAAAAACATCACGCGCCACCAGCCAAGGAAGACCTTCGATGAGTGGCTGCTATCTCTAAAGCCTGTAATTGCTCCTAGTTATAACAATCCAACTCTGGGCTTCAGCTAACAGATAACTCCACTCTTAAAAACGCAAAAACCAACCAAATCAAACTCTTCTGAGAAAAGCTTTCACGCACTGCCCGAACGGAAAGAGCAAGGCAGACTACTACTATGTATTTTTTACCATGCTTATTCTACGTAACTTGATCCAGGTGAAAAAAGTAGGAAAACAAACTGATTTTCTGCTTCCTTAATTGTCCTTGGTACTCTGTGGACTCTCTCCATCCTGGAGCTATTCCAGGGCCGGCAGAGAAACCCGTCAGCTGACAGATGACCCAGTGGTATCACCCAGAGCAGAGACACCTGCCTCCTGCATTCTGTCCGGCTCTGCACACGGGACAGGAGACGCAGGCCTCTGAGTGGGAATCCGGTCCTGACAGATTCCGTCAGAGCTCGCCAGTGTGGGGTCCGTCACCGCTAATGACTCTGCCACGACCCCCGGCAGGACGTTATTAAGGGCACCGAGATGTGCAAATCTCTGGTGAATCAATTAGCAGACACACACTGTCAATTTTAACCTCCAGATTAAATATCCGAAACACGGGAATACCTTACACAAGGATGTTCTGAGCGTTCGGCACTGGTGTCTTGTTTGTTTCAGAGTATTAAAATTATAGTAAAATGACTCAAATTCATTTGTCTCGTCCAGTCCTTCTGATGAGTTATTGAATTTGAGGATTCTAATGGGGTGCTGTAAGGAGTAGTTGGGAGGGGCTGGAAAGTGGCTATGAGAGATGCTTGCAATGATGTGAAGAGGTTCACTCTCCCTTTCTGGAAAAGGGCTGCAGATAAGGGCACTCAGAGTTCATGATAACTTTGCTCAAACAGCCTCCTGATGCTTCGTCACCGAATCCTACTATCACGTGTACACAAACTGCACACCAGCAATTTCTCACCCAGGAAACATTCAGCAAATGCTTTTCGTATTTCAGTCACAGTCCTAGTTTCTGTGATAGAAGGTAGACAATAAGGCAAGACTTTCGTAGTTGGAAGTTTACAGTTGGGTTTTTCCTTTTTCCTTTTTCCCCACAAATTAATTAGTGGAAACAGCATGAGTTAAACCATATCAATGGCCCCTTCCTCTGACCATGGACTTACTTTTGCATATTGAGTTACAATTTTCAATCCATAAAGTCATCCATTCTGTATCATGATACGTGTCTGTACTGATTAGTAATAGTTTACATACCAAAATTAATCTTTCGATGTTATAAAAAGAGAATAAAGAGAATAGTGGCTACTATTTACTTGACATAAATTATGTGCAAAGTACTACGACAAGGCATTTGTATACACGATCTGTTCACTTAGCAACCATTATTGAGCACCTATCGCGTGCAAGATGCCAGGCTATGCTGAAGAAACAGGGGTGGGCTGGCGAGACAGCCTAGCTTAAGGTGCCTATGCTCAGAGTGAGATAGATCTATAACATAACAAGTGACAAATAAGGTACAGAAGGTGCTACAGGATAGGTCAGGAGCGTGTGCAATGTTAGATGCAAATCTGCCATGTGCAGGGGCGCCTGGGTGACTCAGTCGGTTGGTTAAGCATCCGACTTTGGCTCTGGTCACGATCCCAAGGTTCCTGAGTTCGAGCCCCGCGTCGGGCTCTGTGCTGACAGCTTAGAGCCTGGAGCCTGCTTCAGATTCTGTGTCTCCCTCTCTCTCGCCCTCCCCACTCACACTCTGTCTCTCTCAGTCAAAAATAAATCAACATTAAAAAAAAAAGAACTTTGAAAATCCTCCATGTTTCCATTCCAAATTAGCAGAAATGCCATGTATTTCCCTCACAGGGCTTCCTCTCCCCCTAGGTTGTCCCCCACAAAAAAGCCTTTATTCAATTGAGAGGTGATTAAGTCCATCTACCATAACCAAATGTTTCTGCTAAAAGTAGGTTAAATCTACTGCTATGTCCCCACTTTTCTGACTCAACAGAATGATACAGAGAATGGAAACAGATAATCCCCAGTAAGTACTTTCAATCATGAGCTTCCTGTTTCCATTCTATGTTATGACACTTTAAATAGTAAAGCTGAATCTACAGAAGTTCAATCTTCATTTTATGATCCCAGCTCCTTTCGTTTCTTTTTGTGGGGGGAAAAGAGGAGTTTTAACATTAAAATACAATTAGAATTTAAAAAGTCCCAGGTTATTATTTCAATTTGACCCCTCCGATTTTTAGAATATCCTGGTTGTCAATCTTTGCTCTCAGATGTTATATAATTGTCTTTAAGCCTTTCTTGGTACACAGAACTTAAAAGTATGTTGGTTAGGAGCTAATTTACGAATTG
This sequence comes from Lynx rufus, assembly GCF_022079265.1. Taxonomy (NCBI): domain Eukaryota; kingdom Metazoa; phylum Chordata; class Mammalia; order Carnivora; family Felidae; genus Lynx; species Lynx rufus. The sequence continues at coordinate 1,611,167 of NW_025814840.1, read as the reverse complement.
CTGACCTCAAATGCTGCTTTCTAGTGCAAAGTACACGCGTGCACACATACGACTTTCTCCTGAGCAGAGGGATGTCCAAATGGGAAGCACAGCATTTCAGTATTTCCTAACTGGGTCTTTCTCAATCAGAAAATCCTTAGTTCAAATCCTAGCTCTGCTGCTGGTACGAAACATCCACGTTCTTCGTCTCCCTGCTCCATAACATGAGAATGAAGATCCAGTCACAGGTTGTGAGGATGCAGTGAGAGAGCCTTGCACGGTGTTCTGACCAGCCTCGAGCACAGAAGGAGATTCGACGCACATTAGCTTTACCATCACATAAGTGTACTAAAACGTCTAAAAGTGCTCTTAAAGCTGAAAGTGATGAATATAAATGTAAGGTACAATGGACAGCATCACGTGGAATTTGATAAAGCATTTTTCATTCATTCATTCATTCATGCACGCGTGTGTTCATCCACCCCGCTGAACCCCAAGCCCTGTGGTGCCCAGCTCCAGTGTACAAGGTAGAGCAAGCTTCGCTTCAGGCGGAGGAATTCAGAAGAGATCACTGTGCTCACCCTAATGATAATTTTCAAAAGCTGGATAAGCCACAAAGTCCCACTTTAACCTAATCAGAGATGTGCGGCACAAAGAATCTCACTAAAGGAAACTCTAGAGAGCAGCAAGCCTTTCATATGACACCAGAGGCTCGTGTCCTCATCCCTCACAGACTTAAGTCTGCCACGAGACGAGGAAAGGCAAGATCACCCAAACCTCTGTGCAACCTGGACCCCACGTGTGGAACCACGACAGCGGATCAGAATCCTCGGGAACCTCACTAAGAAGGTGAGTCTACACCCACCTGCTAGTCCCTATGTGGGGATCTTCCCCCGGCGTCGCACCGGAGGGCAGCGTGGCCAGAGCAGAGGGCTGGGTGGGGCCCTGCAGAAAGGAGCGGCTGAGAGGCCACGGAGCGTCCCCTCAACGGGCAGGACCAAGGCAAAAGAGCTCAGACTAACTCACAAGAGGCACTGCCAACGCCGGACAACGGGGTTCGAGAGTCTTCGAGACATCACACCTCAGGAGGGGGGGGAAAGGCCTTTAAATACAGAGGGAGGAACAGAACTGAAAGAGAGCCCTGGAGGTCACCAAGAGAGGAGGGAAAGAAGAGGAAAAACCTCCCAGTGACCATGAAGTCTGTTAGCTGGGCTAGAGTCATCTCCGGTTCAGGAAGGGACACCTCAGCAGTGGGGAACAGACACACCTCCAGGATTTTACCAGGGCTTAATTTTGGACCCTGTCAAGGGGAACACTGATGCTGTCTCCAAACGTCTGAAGGCAGTCGACAACCCAGCCATCCAAAGCTGCCCATCGGACTGGCTCAGACCTCCTCCAGCCGGCGGCGGAAGGGTGAGACTTTCAGGTACAGGGTGTGGCCTGCAAGTGAAGATTAAGAGACCCTGGCAAAAAGTGAAAGAAAGTAGCAATTCGCGGAGAGAGCAGAAATCAATAGAATCAGGACAAGGGAGTATCCAGTTAAAGGAACTGTAAGGAAAAGAATAAAGTAGCTATGATAAAGGTACAGTGAAACACACAACTTGTCCAAAAGTACTAAATTTCAGTAACGACAGGAAAACTATAAAACAGAGCAAATGGAAATACTGGAAATGAAAAATACCATATAAATGAAAAAGAAAAAAAACCTGTCAACCAGGAATCAAACGAAATTATCTTTAAAAATAGGGAGGCAAAATAAAGATGTTCTCCCACAGACTCAGACTTCAGGAAATGCCAGCAGGAGGTCCTTGGGTGGAAGAGAGATGCTGCTGATGGCAATTCCACACATGCAGGAAGAAAGAACATTAGTAAAGGTACAGATCTAGGTAAATATAAACGAGAATACTGATACTCAGTGCGAAAATAATACCAGTGATTTGTGGTATGTACGTGAATAAAACAAGACAACAAAAACCAGAGGGTAGGTAAGAAGGGAATAAATAGAATTATATAGGTATATGTCCCTACGTGGTTCCCATACTAGTATATCTGATGACAGAATATGATAGCTTAAAGATGCACATTGTAATTGCCCCCTAAGTGGCTAAACAGGAACATGCTGATGTAGCATTACAATATGCACCTGTGCACGTACATATACACAGGTGTATGTGAACATACGTACAGAGGAATGTAATCACACGTTACACAATTCATCACAAAAAAGCAGAAAATAAGGAATAGAAGAACAAAAAACAAATGGTATAAATTAAAAGCAAAGGCCCAGAAGAGATTTAAGTTAATTATATCATTATTTACAATGACTATAAGTGGACTCCAAAGTCTAAGGAAAAAACACAAAACAGCAGGCTGGATTTATTTTTAAAAAAACAAAAATCCATAAAAAAGCAAGATCTATGTGTTATATATAAGAAACACACCTCAGTTAAAAAGACTGATAGGATCAATGTAAATGGGTAAAAATATATTTGTATATATACCACAGTAACACTAAGCATAAAAAAAAACAGGTGTTACATTAATATAAAAAATACCCTTCAAATTAAAGAATACTACTAACGACACAAAGGGATGGTTCATAATGTTTATCACAGAAGGGTAGACCCACCCACCGCCCCAATAAAAAACATTAAATATGTACATTCACAACAAGAGATCTTTAAAAACTGTAGAACAAAAAGTGACAGAACTTAAAGGAGAAATTAAATAAATCCACAGTCCGGTTTGCATATTTATACCCTGTCTCTTAGTAACTGATAGAATAAGCAGAGCACAGCCAATAAACGCATGGAAGGTACCATGTGACCCGATAAACATTTGTAGAACACAACAGCCAATAGCTTCACAAAATAAATAAATAAACCATGGTCTCTGGGGAAAATATTTTCAGCATGTCTATCTATCTGACAAAGGGTTTGTATCCAGAATACGTAAAGAACTCTTTCAACTCAAGAAAAAGTTCACAATCCTTCCACAAGGCAGCCATATATCAAATCGTCACACAGTACATTTTAAATATCTTGAAATTCCATGTGTCCATTATCCCGCAGTAAAGCTGGATAAAAAGAAAAAACTCACAAACAAGTTAATAAAAAAGGTACAGAAGATGTGGACAGCCACTTCAACAAATAAGATCCACAGATGGGTGACAAGCCCATGAGACGATGCTTATGAGCATGTTAAGGAAAAAGACAAACTACTAAATTTAAAAATTAGGCATGGAATTGAAAAGACTATTACAAAATAGGATAATGATTGGCTAATAAACTTGAGAAAATATTCTCAACATGATTAATCAGCAGGAAATTCTAATTAAAACCACAATTAGATATCACTTTAAACCTGCTGGAGGAACATAAATAAAAAAGACTGGTGACACTAACTGTTGTCAAGATGTAAACCAATTGACAATCTCAAAACTTGCTTGTGTGAGTGCAGAACGATTCAACCACACTGCAGAACCCAACCCACAAATATTGCCAGGAAGTAGATACCCAGTGGGCTATGGTTTAGAAAGACCATCCTCCTCACTCTTGAGACTCTAGAGGGGCTTCAGCATTTGGACTTCTACTGATGTTGTGAGTCCTATAAAGATACTGTTTTATATTAGTGATTGACAGTTTTAAAGTGACTGATAATGACACATTAGAGTTACTTAATTGAATATTTTATGGGTGGATATAACGTACATTTGCTCTATTATTTGGCAATTCTGAATTTTGCCATTATAAACAAGAAAAATAAATGAGATTAACGAAACTCGTATGAAAGTTTAAGCATAGATACTAAGTAGTCCAGTATCTTGTGAATTCAACTGAAAACTCAGGTGATGTGGTAACAACAGATAGTGAAAAAATAGCTTAAAAGTCGCAGGCAGAATTCATACTATGTGTTAAGTTTAGACAGAAAGTAAATTAATAATATATGACTTTTTTATAGCAAGAAAAGGATGGAAATACTCCATCATAAGGTATGAATCATGGCATCACTCTGTACCTAGGTCATCCCTAAAATGGCTACTCATCAGTGGCAATCAGTAGGTCTCATTCTGCCCAGAGTGACAGTATTTCCTTCAAAAAGAACCCTACCTTGGTCTGTCCTTTCCAATTATCCCCAATGTTGGAGGCATGCTCTCAGTGATTATTTTTGGATTTTAAGAAAAAAAATTTATTTTTTATATTTTTAATTTCTTTTAATGTTTGTTTTTTTTATTTTTGAGAGAGAGACAGAGACAGAGTGTGAGTAGAAGGCAGAGAGAGAGAGAGAGACCCAGAATGCAAAGCAGGCTCCTGGCTCCGAGCTGTCAGCACAGAGCCTGATACAGGGCTCGAACTCACAAACTGTGAGATCATGACCTGAGCCAAAGTTGGAAGCTTAACCAACTGAGCCACCCAGGTGCCCCTAGAAAAAAAGTATTTTAACCTCTATCTTTATGAACTTTATCTCAGTACTTTTTAATTTCTATTGTAAGAATTTTATAATATGTATAATATGTAGCTAGAAAAGTACATTTACAAACTTTAAATATAAGAGTAAATATTTGGAGCCTTAATAATGTTTTTTTCTACTAAGGACTGCTACAAAGAATGTAGAAATTAGTGTATCTGAAAGGTTTGCTTTTTCTAAAGAAAGTAACTCAATGAGCTCTTACGTATAATGGAAACTGCACTGGAAATAAAACGGTTTCAAAAGAACATTCTTCTGAAGGAATATGCACCACTGTCTTGATCAGCTGTTTTAAATTTCTGTGATTTCTACTCTGAATGATCTTCTGTATGTATTAATGGCATGGGGTACAAAATATATGTACATATAAATCCTAACAGAGATCTTTTCCCATTGTGTTCAAGATATAAAACCTTCTGCAGAATTCAAAAACTCTGAAAGGTATGGGACCACGGAACAGCCATCGCAGCAAATTTTATTGCTTCTTGGCAATTTCTAGAGGGAGGAAAGCCAGTTATTTTAGCTGAAGTCAGTACTTGCTTCCCAAGTTTTTTCCAGTCACCCTCTGGTCAAAAAAACGTAACATACTGAAGTAGCCAAGAAATCATTTCCATTTCATAAGACTCCTTTATTCCCGTAACAAATGAGGACTCATTTACTTCCATGAGCAATCTGATCCTTGAAAATAAAAAGTTGATTTCTAGATCAAGAATGATCACCATTAGGAGTTCTATTCATTTCAGACAAGCCGAATAATAGCACTCTATCAGATGCAAATAAAACTGTTATAAAAAAATCAGTGACTTGGAAAATACCACAGTAGTTTTACCACACATTCCAGGTTTCTACTTAAAATTTTGATCCTTCTTTCTTGGATTTTTAATATCCTACAAATATACTACAAGTATAAATATAGTACAAATATACTGTTTCTGAACTTGTGACCTGTTTGGATTCTAAGCCAGTGTTTTCCAAAACTATCTATACCGTCTTCAAAGCCTTAGAGCAATATGGTTTCATGAGGAAGTATGTTTGAACAGGCCTCTATCAGGGTACAGGAAACCAAATTTTGAGTAGCTTCCTGTACAACTACATTTGTAGCTAGACGGCTTCCTCTCTGCTAGATCAATCATAGAACCACTGACTACTCACCACCTTGCCTGCCTTAGTTTGTTGTTTCTAACCCTGAAATCCTTTTATTACTTCTGGGTTATTGGCATACCTTCTTGGAAGAAAGGAGGAAGTTCCTCCAGTGGACAGTTTAGAGAGGGTCTAATCAGGCTTCATGTCCACTGAGAATATGTCTCAGATTATCTGGTGTAACAGTAAAAGGTTGGCACCAATATTCTCTCTCCTAAGAATTGACACTAAGGGCAGTAAGATTCAAGGTAAGCACATTTTACCCACTAAACTGAAGTATCAAAGAACACAAACTTTCTTCCACTATTAAACTGTTGGGTCTCAGCACCCTTCTCTTCTGGATACATCTTTCCCTCGATGAGAAGCTGGAGGTCTAGTGGGGAGAGGCAAAAAGATACCCCTGTGTCTGCCTCTGTAAGGATCACATGATTGGAAGTCATACCTGGGACTTTCCACAGAGCTGTGGGTCGAGCCAAAACTTAATAAAATGCCATAGTAACCAGAGGTATCTCAAAGCAAACCTTTAAACTTCATTTCATTATTAAAACTGGAGACAGACAATTCACTGAGAGAATATTAAGATGGTAACTTCAAACAGGAAAAGTGGTTAAAGATCATTAACTGTCATATGACCACAAATAAAGACCACAACGGGATTTCACTGAACACCCACCAACATGACTGAAATAAAACAGTACAATAACACATATGCTGATGAGGAATCAGAAAAACCGGATCACCTGCACACTGCTAATAGAAGCATAAACCATAACCCCACCATGGTCAGTTTGCCAGTTTCCTATATAACTAACAATGCAATTACCTTAGGACCCAGCAGTTGCATTCTTGGACATTTATCCAGAGAAATGGACATTTATATTCAAAACCTTATACATGAAGTTTCAAAGCACTTTTCTCTTAATAGCCCCAAAGAGGAAGCCGTTGAGATGTCCCTCAATAGGTGAACACTTACCACTCACACAAACTGGGGTCCATCCATACCATGGAATACTACTCGGCAATAAAAAGGAACACGCCGCTGATAACATGCAACAACTTGGATGAATCTCCACTTTAGCTTTGAATTATACAAAGTGAGCAAAGCCAATCTCAAAGGTTACATCCTCTTTGATTCCATTAATGAAAGGTTTTGTAATGACAAAATTTATGAAGAGCAGGTTGCTGGTTGCTAGGAGCTAGAGATGGGAGAGATGGAGGGAATCTGCTGGTGTTTTAAAGAGAAAAGAAGAAAATCCTTGTGGCAAAGAATCACTTCGTATCTCCAATGTGACGGTGGATACCTGCAACGATGTATGCGACAGAAATGTACAGAACGAAACACATATGCAAGTGCACGTAACACCAGGGAAATCTGCATACAGTTATTTGACTGTACAATGTCAGCATCCTGGTTGTGACCTCGTACTACAGTTTTGCAAAGTCTTATCATTGAGGGAAAATGGGTACATGCACATGGAATTACAGCCGCATGAGAATAAACATTCTCTCAAAATTTTTCCATTAAAAATAATGATAATAATTCAAAATATTTCCCAGATGTACAAGTAAGACATTCTAGATTATAAAGGTAATCTAAATACTCCTCAAATTAGCTGAAAATTAACCCACACAATAGTCCACCAACATGGTATTTCAGGACTGAAGATAAAGAAAGCATGTTCCAATAGTACAGGTTTTTTTTTAAGCTTAATTACCTAATTAATTGAGAGAGAGAGAGAGAGACAGAGAACAAGCAGGGGAGGGGCAGAGGGAAATCTTCAGTAGGCTCCATGCTCAGCATGGACTCTGACATGGGGCTTGATCCCACGAACCGTGAGATCAGGTCCTGAGCTGAAATCAAGAGTCAGTCACTCAACTGACTGCGCCACCCAGGCGCCCCCAGTTTTACAGTTTTATACAAAGGATCATGAATCAGAATGACACTGGAGTTACAGCAGCATACAAGCTGGCACACAGTGGAACACGCCTTCTGCATTCTGTGGGCAAAATGTTTCCAACCTAGCTGTCTGTCTTCCCCAAACTACATTTACACTCGGCAAGGAGGGCATATAGAGGTATTTTCACACACACAAAGACTCAGAAACTGAGCTACACAATGACCCTATTTCAGCAAGATACTGGAGGATGTTTTACACAGTTCTAAAGGGGTAAATGAGACAAAAAGAGGTCACAAACTTCAGAACACAGGCAATCCAAATGGATGGCACACAAGAGCAATTTCCAGAACAAGGTTGAAGGAATACACCGATATAACAACCCTGCATCAAGCCTGGGAGGCCACTGAGTGAGAGTCACATGGTCAGAAAGCTCTGGAAGAGACCTCTTCGAAAAAGAAACATTAATAGATTATCTAATCTATCAAAATACGTAACAAAAGAGCTCTACAAAACTGACAGCCATGGGTTAAGTTTGCGATGCAGAAAACTAGGTAAAAACATCAAAGACCACTATTATGAAGAAAATACAAAATGTGAGGGAAATAAAAATCATCCCAGGATACTGCATGGCTCAGCTCTATATTTTCTTTGAAAAAAATATAATAAACTTGCATAGTGATCAAATTTATGGTCTCATGGCAGACACTGGGAAAAGATCAGTGCCGGGAAGTATGTATGGAGGAAATGGGGATGCCAAATTCTAATCTTCCATAATAGAAAACAATCGATAGATGATAGTTACAAGTTAAAGGGCACAAAACAGAAATATAAGTACGCTGTACAAATACATGGAGGGATATGAACATAGTTGGCTGAAAGAATGAAAATTACTGCCTCTGAGGAAAGGAAACAGTAGAGGAGAACATGGATGCACAGTGTTACTAAGCCATACAGAATGACCGGGCATTCTCGATATTCTGAAAGACCATGCGCACACACGCGTGCGCGCACACACACACACACACACACACACCCATGTACACACACACACCCATGTACACACACACACACACACACACACGCACACACACGTGTGCACTCACGCACACACACAGGCACGCACGCACACGTGCATGCACACACGCACACCCGTGTACACACACGTGCTCACTCACACACGCACACCCATGCACACACAGAGACGCAGAGGTTAATGCATACACAGATACACATACATGCATTAACATCCAATACATTCTACAAATTTTGATTAATTCTAAGAACATTTTAAATCCATCAGAGATTACCTTGTCCAACATGAGGCTACATGAATTTCATATTCTGGTTGTAACTTTAAGAATATAACACTAACAATATTTACTTTCCTATAAAAGGGAAAGGCTTTTAAAGCTACTGAAACACAAGTCAAACAGGATGTTTATTACTATAGAAAACATAACAGAATTCATTGACAGTAATTTTTACCAAAATGGATGGGAATTTGATATAAGGTAAATGGAGTTACATACATAATAAGCTATTTATGAATTATTAAAAAGAATATGCCTCATGGGAAAACATTATAAAACATCTCCCTTCCTTTTTTCACTGCAAGATTATGGATGACACTGAGAAATGTCACATATTGAAGCTGTGACCTGCAATGTTCATTATGAAACTATAGCATTCAAAGAAAAACGAACAGTGAAAATACCATTCATCATCAAAGAAGGAGAAGGGTTTTTTGAGGTTATTTTCAATACTTTGATCTGATGTCCTTATGGAAATTTAATTTAGAAGACTGGTAGAGAAAAACATCAGAATTATAGATAATAACTTTATACTTAATTTCAGCTTTATTTTTTATAAAGATATCAAATATACATGAAATTAAAATATGTTCATATTGTTTAAGCAATTAAACTTTAGGGGATCTCATTAGGCAGGAGACTTTTACACGATGTAGCTGCCACAGTTAGTGTTTGTTTTCTGACAATACTTATGAAAGGAGACCACCTAAAACATACTGGAATTTTCAATTCAGAATGAAAACATTATGCTCACCCAGCACACTTAGGAAAAGATTTCTGATCAACACGGATGCAAAAATTCTCAACAAGATATTGGCAAATCGAATTCAACAGTACATAAAAAGAATTATTCACCATAATAGAATGGGATTTATTCCTGGGCTGAAGGAGTGGTTCAGTATCTGCAAATCAATCGATATGATACATCACATTAATAAAAGAAAGCATAAGAATCACATGATCCTCTCAACAGATGCAGGAAAAGCATATGACAAAATAGAGCATTCTCTTGTGTTTAAAAACCCTCAAGAAAGTAGGGATAGAAGGAACATACCTCAAGATCATAAAGGCCATATACAGAAGACCCACAGATACCATCATACTCAATGGGGAAAAACCTGAGAACTTACTCCTAAGGTTGGGAACACAACAGGATGTCCACTTGCACCACTTTGTTCGACAGAATACTGGAAGTTCTAGTCTCAGCAATCAGACAACAAAAAGAAATAAAAGGCATACAAGCTGTCAAGGAAGCAGTCAAACTATTATTCTTTGCAGACAATATGATACACTAAAGTGGAAAACCCAAAGACTCCACCAAAAAACTGCTAGAACCGTTACATGAATTCAGTAAAGTCGCATGATATAAAATCAATGTATAGAAAAAGGCTGCATTTCTATACGCCAACAACGCAGCAGCAGAAAGAGATATCAAGGAGTCAACCCCCTTTACAACCCCAAAAAACATAAAATACCTAGGAATAAACCTAGCCAGAGAGGTAAAAGATCTGTATGCTTAAAACTATAGAATGTGTATGAAATAAATTGAAAAGAACACAAAGAAGTGGAAGAATATTCCATGCTCATGGACTGGAAGAACAAATATTGTTAAAATGTCGATACTACCCAAAGCAATCTACACTTTCAATGCAATCTCTATCGATATGACACCAACATTCTTCACAGAGCTAAGAACTAACAATCCTAAAATTTGTATGGAACCAGAAAAGACCCGGAATAGACAAAATAATGTTGAAAAAGAAAACAAAGCTGGAAGCATCATAATCCTGGGCTTTAAGCTATATTAAAAAGCTGTAATCATCAAGACAGTATGGTACTGGCACAAAAACAGACACATGGATCAATGGAACAGAATAGAGAACCCAGAAATGGAACCACAAATGTATGGCCAACTAATCCTTGAAAAGCAGGAAAGAATATCCAATGGAATAAAGACAGTCTCTTCAGCAAATGATGCTGGGAAAACTGGACAATGACATGCAGAAAAAGGAACCTGGACCACTTTCTTAGACCATACACAAAATAAACTCAAAATGGATGAAAGACACAAAGGTAAGACAGAAAACCACCAAAGTCCTACAGGAGAAAACAGGCAACAACTTTTTTGACCTCGGCCACAGCAACTTCTTACTTGACGTGTCTCCAGAAGCAAGGGAAACAAAAGCAAAATTGAATTACTGGGACTTCATCAAGATAAACTTCTGCACAGTGAAGGAAACAATCAACAAAATTAAAGGGCAACGGATGGAATGGGAGAAGATATTTGCAAACAACGTATCAGATCAAGGGTTAGTAACCAAAATCTATAAAGAACTTATCAAACTCAACACCCAGGAAACAAATAATCCAGTGAAGAAATGAGCAGAAGATATGAATAGACACTTTTCCAAAGAAGACATCTAGATGGCTAACAGATGCATGAAAAAATGCTCAACGTCACTCATCAGCAGGGAAATACAAATCAAAACCACAATGAGATACCACCTTACACCTGTCAGAATGGCTAACATTAACAACTCAGGCAACAACAGATGTTGGCGAGGATGTGGAGAAAGAGGATCTCTTTTGCATTGTTGGTGGGAATGCAAGCTGGTGCAGCCACTCTGGAAAACAGTATGGAGGTTCCTCAAAAAACTAAAAACAGAACTACCCTATGACCCAGCAATTGCACTACTAGGTATTTATCCAAAGGATACAGGAGTGCTGATTCAAAGGGGCACATGCATCCCAATGTTTATAGCAGCACTTTCAACAATAGCCAAAGTATGGAAAGAGCGCAAATGCCCATCGATGGATGAATGGATAAAGAAGATGTGATATATATACATATATATATATACGTATATATATATATATATACGTATATATATATATATATACACACACACACACACATATACACACACACACAATGGAATATATATATTACTAGTTGATCAAAAAGAATACTGCCATTTGCAACAATGTGGACTGAACTAGAGTATACTATGCTAAATGAACTAAGTTAGAGAAAGACAAATATATGATTGCACAAATATATGATTTAAAAAATACAACAGATGAACACAGAGGAAGGGAAGGAAAAATAAAATAAGATAAAAACAGAGAGGGAGGCACACCATAAAGGACTCTTAAATACAGAGAACAAAATGAGGGTTGCTGGAGGGGAGGTGTGGGGGGGCTAGAGAAAATGGGTGATGAGCATTGAGGGGGGCACTTTTTGGGATGAGCCCTGGGTGTCATAGGTAAATGATAAATCACTGGGTTCCACTCCTGAACTAATACTACACTGTATGTTAACTAACTTGAATTTAAATTAAAAACAAAAAAAACCCACAACCAACCAAAAGAAAAAAAAAAAGACTTCTGTCTCTGAAAAAAAACAGTGCATTTGGTATTGAATCTATCCTCATATCAAAAACAATTAAGAAATTGGAAAAAAATAGGCAAAAACTTGCAGACATTGTAAAACACACAACATACAGCTCCAGTAAGTGACCCAGGCAATATAAACCATATAATTTCCCTGAATTCCTGCCTGGAGGGCAGGCCTTTCTATTTGTACAGAAAGGCACATCACAGAAACAGCCCATCAATCTCTGAGGACTGAGAAAAATAAGTCAGACTTGGGGGAGAGCAAATCAACTAAAATTCAGAGTAAGAGAAAGGAGAATAAAATCATAATTAATCCAGGACCCGAAGAAATGGAAGAACTGTTTTTTAAAATGGCAATTGTAGAAAAGAAAAATCTCAGTACCTGAATGGGCTACTATGTAATCCAGAAGACAAGATCAGTGATCTTGAATAGACAGAAATCAAAAGTGTTCACAATGACACACAGAGAGAAAAGTACACTGAGAAAAAACGCGTAACTCTAGACACGCACAAGTCTCTGGGTCACTGGTTTTACCATCTCTAAAGCAAGACGACAGAGCTGTATTAAAATTAGTAGAGATTACATTTTGAGTGTTTGATACATGACAGATTGTAAAATAAGGTATCCACATAAGTAATCTCTGAATCCATATGGCAACATTATTAGGGAATAAGAAAGCTAATTTCAAAGACAATTAAACTGAAGGCCTGTGTATTCCCCTACCCTGATCGATACTGGCACTGATATTCATTCAATTCTATCTTAAGATACTATGCAATTCTACCCTTCTGTGGTTGGAATAAAAAAAGCTGAAATCTTTTCTGGAAAAGTAGAGATGATATTATGAGCAATTAGAGTTATTAATTAATTAAATTATATCATTTTGGAGATGATAGAAAGATCTTAAATATGCTTCTCATGGTGCCTAATGTGCGACCATTAAGTATCCCTTACGTTGGGAAACAGGACATGAATAAAATGTGAATTTAAAGATTACACCACCTGGAATTAACTGTTTGTTATCTAGCTAAAAACAAGGTCATGTTCATTCACATATTCTCCTAACTCACATGTTCTGGCCACGTGGTAGAGAACCATCAGACACGCACTTGTAGTATCTGTAAAAGGAAGTCTGGAATCCCAGTCTCAGATAAGGATGGACAATTCCACGTTTAATTGTTCAGGTTCTTGAATAGGTGAAGATACAGAAACTGTGGTGTTTCCTAAAAAATTACCCAAAAGAATGGAGATTTTCGCATTTAAAAAGTGAGAGAACAAAATGAGGCTGTATTTTGGCTTTATTTTCCTCTCCAGGAGGAATCTGACAAACATCTGTAATCACTCAGCTGCTGTACACACATTTCCCTTATTCTATCTGGATGACCTGGAATGGGGAAAAGGCAGAAGAGAAACAAAGGACAAAATCTGGAACAAATTCCACAAACACACTGTATTTCTGGCCACTTATCACTCTGCACAGCGAACGCTGCTGAATGCCTGCGTCTGGCTCCTCGGGAGTCCTGCCCAGGGACAGCGTCATGGAGTCCTGCTCAAGGACAGTGTCGTGGAGTCCCGCCCAGAGACAACATCCCGGAGTCCTGCCCAGCCACACCGTCATCGAGTCCCGCCCAGGGACAGCATCTCGGAGTCCTGCCCAGCCACACCGTCATGGGAGTCCTGTGCAGGGACAGCAAACACCCTTATCAACACACTGACCAAGAAGCCCAGCCACGTGGGTGCCCAAGAGATTACATCACTCTCCTTCAGCTCAGGCGGGAAATATGGCCAATTCTAAAACCGGAATGTATCAAAAGTGGACAACCATTCTTGCCCTAAAAGTGTATTCGTGACGACACTCCCGTCAAGTCCGGCTCACGAAGGAGGCAGAGTTCCTGTGGACATAAAAACACCAGCATCCTTTCCTTGAAACATATTCACAAATAACAGTAATGTTTTATTAACAATCACGAATTTGATGAGTTCACCACTTCAAGCACTGTGCTAAGTAATTTCATGGATTATATCATGTTTTACTCAAAAGAATATTACGACAAAGACAGCCCCAGATATGGATGAGAAAACCTAGGAAGGGAGATTATTTGACTTGGTGGAGATAGCACAGATACCGCGTGGTGGAGTCAGGGTAGAAACACATAAATCTGCATAAATCTGGCGTGTCTAAGTCCAAAGCCTTAACTAAGATGTTGGGGTTTATGGATAACTGTTGTTACTTGAAAATATACACCCTGATTATGGTTTTGACATACCTTTCTCTCTCCCTCCCCCCCCGTCTCTGTCTCTCCCCACTCCCCATCTCTCCCTCCTTCCTCTCTCTCTCTCTCTCTCCCTCCCCCCCTCCCTCCCCCTCTCTCTCTCTCCCCCTTTCTCTCTCTCTTTCTCCCTCCCCCCCTCTCCCCCTTCCTCTCTCTCTTCCCCTCCCTCTCTCCCTCGTGTGTGTGTGTGTGTGTGTGTGTGTGTGTGTGTGTGTGTGTATTCCTTAGTTAAATCTCTTGGATTCAAATTAAAAAAATATTTTTACCATTTCTCAAAGAAAAAAATTCTTTACCTAAATTTACAATTGAAGAAGTGTAAGAGCAAAACAAAATATAAAACAAAGGACTACAGAGGTAAAATTCTCCTTTAATGCCTCATCCCTAAAGTGCTATTTTCCAAGTAGGATTATGAATGCTGGAACTCTGTTCAATAAAACATTTATTAGGCCAAGGTGACTAATGCCACACTCATAAAGTGCTCTTCACAGAAAACATACTGCACAAGAAAAGAGCCAAATAAAACGGGTTGTAAACACGGCTTCCGTACGGACAAATCAAACAAGAGACCTGGAAAGAAGGAACAAAATAATAGAGTGAAAACATCATGAAAATAAAGAATGGACTGAGCGAAGGCCTTTATCTTTTATCCTTATGAACAAATGAGGCAGGCTTGATACCAAGAGATACACGGTCTCCAAGTCAGGGATGCTCGAGGAAAAACCAGAATTAACAACTATTATGTAGAAGCATTTTTATCTCACGGAGGAAGGATGAACTACGGGAATTTAAACACAATAAAATAACGGTGCCGAAGGGCCTGGTGAATTTCCGGCCCACAGAAGTCACCTTCAGTTTTGACTTGAAAGACCTGTCACTTACGCTCTCTCTGAATCACTGAGGGCACGGACTCTGAAGGACGTGGTAAGTCCTGCACCTCAATGCACTCTTTCAGGGGGACACCACATTAAGAGGAGCTTACAACGGGCAGTGCGCACTTTGATGCTTCAAGTCAAGTTCTTCTTTAATCCCGCAAATACGCACGAGCGCCAGAGAGAATCATTTGCGTTATGGGTGATAATTAAGCGTGCATGCTGGAGAAAAGTAAGAAAAAACAGAGCCTGATTTCATTAGTGAATCCTACTATCTGCTCCAAAACGCCTCCTGCGTTTAAAAGAGAAAAGCGTCCCAGTGGCTTGATAGCCGTTTTCCCAGTCTGGCCCTTGTCATTCAAAACAATCCTACCGACACACCTGTGCACAGAGACTGGAGGAGAAACATTTAGTCTGGTCAGTGGGGCAGAACTGTCGGAAAGAGGGCACGCTGCCCACCTGGGAGAAGGGTGTCCCCTGAGGGTGGGTGGCCCAGCGCCTGTCCCACAGGTGTGCGGGGACAGGCCCAGAGCAGTGCACTCGGGCCGGGCCGGCGTGGAGGTGGCAGTGCGGAGCCGCGGTGCGGCCCCTTCAGGAATGGCACGACCTCAGACTCACGACCACTGGAAAGAAGAGCGCTCAGAGCAAACCCTTCTCTGGATGTGCCCGTATCTGCACACTAGAGATCTCATCTTCACCCGGTGTGGGAAGAGTGCAGACAAGTGTCACAGACGGGCAGGCGTCCTGGGGCCGGGGGGGGGGGGGGGGGGGAGGCCAGGGGCCCTGCTGCTCTTCTCCCAGGGGCCGGGTGTGCGGGGACCCTCCTATCGCCCCCAGGAGTACTGGCGGCGGGTGCGCGTCCTGGGGCCGGGGGGGGGGGGGGGGGGGGGGAGGCCAGGGGCCCTGCTGCTCTTCTCCCAGGGGCCGGGTGTGCGGGGACCCTCCTATCGCCCCCAGGAGTACTGGCGGCGGGTGCTCTGAGGCACCGGGCGTCAGAGAAACAGTTTCGGCCAGGGCCTGGTGAATTCCGAGCCTCCTAAGTAGCTGCCTCTTGAGCAGAGCAGATGTTCGGGACCGGGCAGGCCTGGGCAGCACGTGGGGGACTCGGAGACACAGGGTGCACGTGGTGAAGTCACGGCATATCAGCACAACTGCCCGGGGCTGCAGGGCTGGCCGCCGCTCCCGGCTCCCTCCACCCGGCCGCTTCCTTCCGGATCCTGCTCTGGGCCAGGACGGTGAAGGGGGAAGTCGGCCCTGACCCCAACGGGGAGGACGCGAGGTCTGCTTTCTGGCAGGCAACACACCAACCCCATCCTTCCCTCTAGATGCTTCCTCTTGCGTGCATTGTCTTCACCCCTGCACTATTCCTACCTGGCATTCACAAGTCCCGGCTGCCAGGTTCCAGGAGCCAGCTAAGCCCGGCGTCTCTGAATTTCTCGTTTCTTTTTCTTTCTCTTACAGATATCATTTTGTAGCCGGGAGGACAGGCAAGGACATTTGTTAATAATATTCATGAAAACAGATTACCTTCTAGATGACAATTTAAATAAAATTATTTCATTTACATGAACACCTACGATGCTGAAATATGAACATGAAAGAAGACGAAGGTCCTAGAACGCAGAGTCAGAGTGGGAAATGCGACTGTAAAGCCATCTTTAGCCAAAGTCTGAGAGTAGTTTCGAAAAATGAAAACAAACAGGCCCCGGCTACGCTAAGTGACCACTGCCAGAGCAGTGCCGTGGGCACAGGACGCCAGGCATCCGACCGCGTAACTGTCCATTCTCTCTTCTCGTGCTCATGGGGAAGCCTGTTCTCCTCCAGAGCGATGCTCCTTTGCTTTTCCTTGTGCAAATCTGAGCTATTCTGTGAAGTCTGCCCAGCACCCCGTGGGGATCTTGTACGGATACCTAACTTCTCATGTGCTTGCATCCTTAGTCTTCACAGCAAATTATCTTCAAGTTTCTAGGCTCCACAACATGTTTCTCTACCTAGGAAGGTGACTTGCACATGGAAAAGTCCTGACGCATTTGTTTGGTGTTGGAGTATACGTCTTGTATTTCTAGGGTAAAGATGCTTCCTCTACTAAGCGCTATTTCTGGGTTAAATGTTTCTGTATTCATATAGTTTTGACACTGCATATTCTATGCAGTTCTAACTTTTCAGAACAAACGGGTATTCTGTCCTAGTGGATTAAAATTAATAGCCTGGGATTTACCCCAAATTTAGGAATCTGTTACTGCCCTTTGCTGTGAAGATATCTGTTGACAATAATATGAAGGATCTATAGACCACGAGTTTCAAAGTATTTGGCTAGGATAATAAAATTTCACCTTTTAAAATACCATTATTTTAAATATCTCACTCACCATTGGCCTTAGTTTCCTTTTACTGATTTAATGCCGTGTCTGAGAACCACTTTAGATTTCTGTAACGACTTCTCATAGCTGTTCACCTGTTCTTAAACTTCTAGATAAAAAGTGTAATCTGGTATTGTCCCTCAATTCAAAGTAACTTGGTAGTCTAAAGTCTGTAGTATTAATTCTGAGGCTTTACAAACTCCCATCAGATCAAGTGAACATAATTACAATACAAAACAACAAATTCCATTACACAATCACCTAACAAGAATTATCACCATCCTATACAAAGTTGGCTCTAGGTCTGGTTCAGCACACCTGGTAACGATAACCTGGAAATACATCCGCTGGTAAAATCACTTCAAAATGGAACCAGGGTATTGACAATGAAATGGACTCTTTATAAGGCAGACTGGGTCACAGAAAAGTACCCTGAACTCAAAGCCTGCACATTATTTTAGTTTTTGCTCTTTCATAGTTGAAGCATCTAGACACAGAAGTTGATTATTCAAAGACCAGAATGTAGTTGTGGCCCACATGCAAATTATTTGTTTCCTACAAACGTGCTCTCTTCCAAGCCACTCCTCTTCTCAATGGTGGGCACTTTCCTCCCCGAGCATTCACGCCAAGTACTTACTTTCCCCACCTCCTTGCTCTTCTGTGAGAAACAGCTCCATGCACTGCTTGGTTTTCATTTCCATTTCAGGGATCTAAGGAAGTAAGGCACTCGCTGGCCATCTCTACAGAATACGAAGACCGAAGTCCTCAAATCCATTCCTAACCCTGTCTATGCCCCAGGCTGTGTCACTTCCAACAACAACCAGAGCAAGAGAGCGAGAGACCACAGGACGGGGGCATGCCCTGAGCACAGTGGCACTGCTTACCGAAGAAGCCATGCATCATTCGTTAAGAAGCTGTTTTCAGAGATACGTACTGGCTTTATGACGAACCAAACACGGAAACTGGGTATTGAGATCTGGTCAGCGTAAGTGCAACAGAGGCCAAAATCCTTCAAACCTGGGAGTGACCAAAGAGCCAAATGGACTCCTTCCCTTCAAACTGGATGGATACTATGAAGGAAACACACATCCCAAACAAAAGCAACAACAAAGAACAGCCAACTCTTAAAAAACAAAAGCAAAAACAAACTACAAGCATGAAAGTCTAGATGTGCACATCTTCTAACCTCTGAAGCCTCCGTGGTCCCCTCGCGTCTGGACTCGTCAGTGACCATACGTGAATCGGGGCCGGATAGGAGACAGGTTCTCTCAGGACAAGAACCAAGGCTGCAGCAGGGATCTGGGCCCTTCCTCGTCAAGGAGCTCTGGGTCTGTCCCACGCCCGCTGGCCACACCCACACAAGCACAGAGGCCAAGCTGTTGTTTACAAGACGGAAAACATCGATAATGACAGGACACTCGGCAGTTATGTTCATCTGGACTTTGCCAAATCTAGTAAAGTCTAGGCCACTTTTGATACAGGTACTACTTGGAGGCCTTTTGATACAGGCCATGGAGGCCACTCTGTGGTCGATCCACTATCCTGAAAGTCTGAGGAACACACGGTCTCTGCTCATCTCCAGGAACCCAGAAAGCACCAGTGTGGACGGCAGTGAAAACAGGAAAGGGGTTATGGTCCTGCACAGCCACACTGAACTTGCAGGATCTAAGACAGGACTCGTGACCTGTACACCACTACTTTACAAGTCTTTTCTTTTCAAGGTTCAGAATCAACGTTAACTTTTTCAATTGAAGGATAACTGACATACAGTATTGTATTACTTTCAGACGTACACAACGTGGTTCACTATTTGTACACACTGCAAAACAGTCACCAAGGTCAGTGTACCTGCCATCTGTCACCACACAAAGTTGTTATAATGTTACTGACTGTATTTCTTTGTTGTACATGACATCCTCTTTATTTCACAACTGGAAGACTATCTCTTAATCCCCTTCACCTACTCCATCCATCCATCCTTATTTAAATAAAGATATGTTCAATGTGGGAACAAACGAGATACCATACTAAGTGGTACAATCATATGTGATTAAGAAATGGATCTGACATGTTAAATCTTTAGAGGTAACATATAGGTGCATTAAATAAAAGACACAGAAGAAAGTGGAATAGGAAAAATAGACAAAAGTTTCAACAAGGTTCAAACAAGTACAGCTAAATATATTTACTAACTCCATAAATACTCCATTTCAAAATGTGGAGTATTATTTTATCTATACTATTCACGGTTTCTCTGGTCCCTGGGTCAACCTTACCAGGTCAGAACCAAGCCGACTCACGAGCAGAGAATCCTGGCGTCAAGAACCAGTGGCTCCTTTCAAAACTTAAGAGACCAGAAGTCTCTCCCTGTGACGTAAAACTGGAAGGCAGGCAGAACTCAAGGCATGCAGGAAATGGATAAATAACTAAGTTACTTGACCTAAGCAGTATCACAGTGACCTATTATCCCGGAATACCTTACCCATATGTATGCCTGTGAAAGGCTGACGTAAACACGCCTGTTTTCCTAGTTCTCTGCTCCAAGGTTGTGACATCACTAAGCTGTCCCCTGAGGATTCACTCACATATCCACATGAACGCCAAAGAACTGCCCTTTCTGACTTCACATATTAACATACCTAGTTATCCCATGTTCTAAAATTGAAAGAGTTCTTCAGAGGAAACATCTAATTTTTAAATCAATGAAAACCTATAAGCCTTGCCACACAGTATTTTCTCTAGAAAATGCAAAGTTATAATGTGGAAATGGGACATTTTGACAAGTCCTTAAAAGCCACTAAATAAATACACCTTAGGCAATCGGGCTCTGTGGAGGCCATCACCTCTCACCATAATAGCTTCCCACGTAAGACTCCTCAGCTCACCCACCCTACAGGTGGATAAATTATTATTATTAAAACCAGTCCCTGTGACTTATTTTAAGGGCACAGCTTCAAAGTAAGAATCCATGACCTAATCGTCATTTTTTAATTAAGCTTTTAATTCCAGTGTAATTAACATGCAGTGTAATCTTAGTTTCAGGAGCAGACTTCAGTGACTCAACACTTCCCTACATCACCTGGTGCTCATCACAAGTGCCCTCCTTCACCCCCAGCCTGTTTCCCCCATCCCCCACCCACCTCTCCTCTGGTGACCACTGTTGTGGTATGTTCTCCATAGTTGAGACTCCAGTTCTTGGTTTGTCTCTTTTTTTTCTGATTTGCTTTGTCTCTTAGATTCCACATGAGTGAAATCATACAGTATTTTGTCTTTCTCTGACTGACTGAATTCACTTAGCATTATATTTTCTAGCTCATCTATGACACTGCAAATGGCAAGATTTCATTCTTTTTTGTGGCCAAATAACATTCCAGTGTGTGTGCGTGTGTGTGTGTGTGTGTGTGTGTGTGTGAATATATACCATACCTTCTCTATCCATTCATCTATTGATGGACACTTGGGCTGCTTCCATAACTTGGATATTGTAGATAATGCTGCTATAAACATAGGGGTGTATGTATCCCTCTGAATTAGCATTTTTGTATTTTTTGGGTTGATACCCGGTAATGTGATTACTGGATTACAGTGTAGTTCTATTTTAACCGTATGAGGAACCTCCATACCGTTTTCCAGAGTGGCTGCATCAGTTTGCATTCCCACCAGCAGTGCAGGAGGGTTCCTTTTTTTCCACATCCTCACTAGCACCTGTTGTTTCCTGTGTTTTTGATTTTAGCCATCCTGACAGGTGTGGGGTGGTACCTCATTGTAGTTTCGATTTGGTTTTTCCCTGATGATGAGTGATATTAAGCATACTTTCATGTGTCTGTTGGCCACCTGTCTTTGGAGAAATGTCTGCTCATATATTCTGCCCATTTTTTAGCTGTGTAATTTGTTTTTTGGGTGTTGAGTTGTGTAAGTTCCATACATATTTTGGATATTAACCTTTTATTGGATATATCATTTTCAAATATCTTCTCCCATTCAATTATTACCTAACAATCATTAATGAGAGATATTTATACCCCACGATCCAAAAATATACCATGGTCTTCATTTTATTAAATGTTTAATTTTTAAATGTACAAATTTTTAAATTTGTGTTTACACTGCATCCCAGGGATAGTAGATTTAAAAATAAGGCTGTAAGCAGACTATCAAAATTCTGGGAAATAATACAGTAGATATGTAGAACTCTTCGGTGAGGAAACCTATAGCAAGAGTGAGAAAGTAGCTTATTCCAGTTTAACTAAAAACCAAATACCTGAGTGTCTGTCCACACTTACTCACGAATACTCTAAACCTACACATCTGCCCTGATGTGGGCTTTCGTGTTCCACCTCCTCCTTTCCGACCACCTCTCCTACTATTGCAAAGTCACAAAGGAACCAAAATTGAGTTTTCTACATATTACCACTAAAAAGTATATATGAAATCTTTTTTAAAAACTGCTGATCATGCACAGCAGAAAGTAGAATCCGTACTTTTTGGGAAAATACATTAGCTCTCTGCAATGGGCAAGCATGGTCCCCAAGCTAAGCTACAGCCCTGATTCCATAAAGCACTTCTGAAATGTTTGTAAGTGCAGAATATACAGAATTAGGGGGGAAAGGGTATATTCAAATTATAGTATTTTTACATCCCTAAATAAAATTGACACATTTTGTTGCTTTCGCAATTGTCAGCGTATACATCACTTCCACCCAAGAAAGAGTGAATTAAAACATTAAACATCTGAATGACCAGTATAGGCACAGAGACCTTCTCTACATGAAGAGCTATTTATCCATATTTCTCTAATCTACTGGTCTTCTTTCCTCTGTCTCAAAGAATGTGGTTTTTATATAGCATATTTCATCAAGTTAGCATTAAGTATTATATTTTAAAGAATAAAAAAACTCTAACCTATAGTAATCAGAAACAAAGAAAGATTGGGTGAAATCCAGTTTTCCAGGCAATCCTTTAGTAAGAAATAGGCTTATAGTGAAGTAGATAAACAGGTAATTAATGTAGTTAATGTAAATGTATACACGAAGGGAAAAAAATCCTTACGAAGATACTTGGAGAGAGAAAAAGAGGGCAAAAATGGTAAAGTGCTATCAATCTCGGCCTAGCATCAAGTTTGCAGCAGGAGAATCTACAGGTATTCTCTGATGATCAGGATTCACCTCTAGTGAGCATCTATTACTTGTAAAGGATTTGTGTCTTCCCAAGGTTAATTTTAAAAAATACCCATATAGGCATGTGGAAGTGTTTTAGAGGAGGGACAAAGTCAGGGAACAAATGAAAAAAGATGAACTTCATTTATTCACCAGCCCACTCACCTCTGTGAGGTGATCTACTCATCCAACTATCCACGCCATACTTTCACCATCTTGGAAGGTGCACAAAACTTAGGAAGCCCTCCCAAGTCCATTTATCTTCCTATGAGAGCAGTGGTGAGGTACGGTCTTTATAGTTATTTGTTTTTCTGACTATATTGAAAACTAAACTGTGGGTTCTCCATGGTACTAAGGAATTTAAACACAAGACTGAAGTCTTCACACCTTAACATCATAAAAGCCATATTATGAAAAGCCCACAGCTAATATACTCAATGGGGAAAACCGAGAGCTTTCCCCCTGAGATCAGGAACACGACAGGGATGTCCACTCTCACCACCGCTGTTTAACAGTGTTGGAAGTCTTAGCCTCAGAGATCAGACAACAAAATGAAATAAAAGACATCCAAATTGGCAAAGAAGAAGTCAACCTTTCACTTTTCTCAGATGACATGATACTCTACATGGAAAACCCAAAAGACTCCACCAAAAAGCTGGTAGAACTGATATAAGAACTCAGCGAAGTCACAGCATACAAAATCAATGTACAAAAATCAGTTGCATTTCTATACACTAAAAATGAAGCAACAGAAAGAGAAATCAAGAAATCATTCCCATTTACAGTTGCATCAAGAACCATAAAATACCTAGGAATATACCTAACCAAACATGTGAAAGATCTGTATGCTGAAAACTACAGAAAACTTCTGAAGGAAACTGAAGAAAACACAAAGAAATGGATAAACACTCCATGCTCCTGAACTGAAAGAACAAATATTGTTAAAATGTCAATACTACCCAAAGCTATCTACACTTTCAGTGCAATCCCAATCAAAATTGCACCGGCATTCTTCTCAAAGCTGGAACAAGCAATCCTAAAATTTGTATGGAACCACAAAAGGCTCCAAAGAGCCAAAGTAATTTTGAAGAAGACCAAAGCAGGAGGCATCACAACCCCACACTTTAGCCTCTACTACAAAGCTGTAATCATCAAGACAGTATGGCATTGGCACAAAAACAGACACATAGACCAATGGAATAGAATAGAGAACCCAGAATGGGACCCACAAATGTATAGCCAACTCATCTTTGACAAAGCAGGACAGAGTATCCAATGGAAAAAAGACCATCTCTTTAGCAAATGGAGCTGGGAGAACCGGACAGCAACATGCAGAAGGATGAAACTAGACCACTTTCTTACACCATTCACAAAAATAAACTCAAAATGGATAAAGGACCTGAATGTGAGACAGGAAACCATCAAACCCCCCTAGAGGAGAAAGCAGGAAAAAACCTCTCTGACCTCAGCCGCAGCAATTTCTTGCTCAACACATCTCAAAAGGCAAGGGAATTAAAAGCAAAAATGAACAATTGGGATCTCATCAAGATAAAAAGCTTCTGTACTGCAAAGGAAACAATCAACAAAACTAAAAGGCAACCGACAAGATGGGAAAAGATATTTGCAAATGACACATCAGATAAAGGGTTAGTATACAATATCTATAAAGAACTTACCAAACTCAACACCCAAAAAACAAATAATCCAGTGAAGAAATGGGCAGAAGATAAGAATAGACACTTTTCCAAAGAAGACATCCAGATGGCCAACTGGCACATGAAAAGATGCTCAACGTCACTCCTCATCAGGGAAATACAAATCAAAACCACATTGAGATACCACCTCACACTGGTCAGAGTGGCTAAAATGAACAAATCAGAAAACTATAGATGCTGTAGAGGATGTGGAGAAACGGGAACCCTCTTGCACTGTTGGTGGGAATGCGAACTGGTACAGCCGCTCTAGAAACCAGTGTGGAGGTTCCTCAAAAAATTAAAAATAGATCTACCCTATGACCCAGCAATAGCACTGGTAGGAATTTACCCAAGGGATACAGGAGTACTGATGCATAGGGGCACTTGCACCGCAATGTTTATAGCAGCACTTTCAACAATAGCCAAATTAGGGAAAGAGCCTAAATGTCCATCAACTGATGAATGGATAAAGAAGATGAGGTTTACATATACAATGGAATACCACTTGGCAATGAGAAAGAATGAAATATGGCCCTTTGTAGCAATGTGGATGGAACTGGAGAGTGTGATGCTAAGTGAAATAAGCCATACAGAGAAAGACAGATACCATATGTTTTCAGTCTTATGTGGATCCTGAGAAACTTAACAGGAACCCATGGGGGAGGGGAAGGAAAAAAAAAAAGATGGAGAGAGCCAAAGCATAAGAGACTCTTAAAAACTGAGAACAAACTGAGGGCTGATGGGAGGTGGGAGGGAGGGGAGGGTAGGTGGTGGGTATTGAGGAGGGCACCTGTTGGGATGAGCACTGGGCGTTGTATGTAAGCGATGATTCACGGGAATCTACCCCAAAACCAAGAAGAGCAAACTGTATACATGGTACGTTAGCCAACTTGACAATAAACTATATTAAAAACAAAACAAAACAAACAAACAAACAAACAAAAAGACTGAAGTCTTAGTGGGGTTTAAACCCAAGCAAAATAGGTATTTCAACCATCCAATATTAGACTGTCAAACTTGAATCAAAAATCAGTTATCACCACCTAGTGAGCTGTTGTGCCTATGAAAATGTTACTGTGCCTGGAAGTCTGTTTGTGTCCTTGTCGGGAAAAATGGTTTTTACAGATGTAATT
This sequence comes from Lynx rufus, assembly GCF_022079265.1. NCBI lineage: Eukaryota > Metazoa > Chordata > Mammalia > Carnivora > Felidae > Lynx > Lynx rufus. The sequence continues at coordinate 1,585,491 of NW_025814840.1, read as the reverse complement.
CAGCAAGGATCTCCAGACCAGAATATCCTTCTTTAGGACGCTCCCTAAGACCAATGTCAAGCTCTCCTGAAGAGAAGAGGATGAGAGGAAACACTCAGAGAACACCACGTGCAGACACACAGAGACTGGTGTGACGCTGCCACGGGCCGCGAACACCTGCCCCCACCGGGGGCCAGAAGAGGCGACAGCAAGTGTGGCGGCCAACGGCGATTGCAAACTTCTGGCCTCCGAAGCAACGACACAAGTGCCAATTTTATCACGCTCTGCTGTGGAAGGTGTTAAGAAACAATCCGCAACACGTCTCCCTCACAAAGTAGCAGACAGAACTGACGTGAGCATTTGCCGCACGTGGTAAGCGGGACCACATGTGTCACTGGGCCCTGCCCGCCATCACCCTAGGGGCTGGCCTAGCAGCTGTCTAGCGAGAGATGGCTGCAGCCTGGACGTCTGTGGTGGGAGTGGAAACAGAGACAAACCTGAGACGCACTCAGGAGGCCGAAGTTGCAGGACATGATGATGACAGGGTCGCCCGAGGCTGCGGAAGAGACTCCCAGGTGTGTGTCTGGATGAAAACCGGAGACGTGCGAGCTGTACGTCTGCACACTGTGCGTGTGTGAAGGGCACACGGCTACCACAGCAAAGGGTAACCTGGGGCAGGATACCCAGGGCGCCACTCTGCGGAAAACATTAGGTTTGCAGAACATTTAAGGAAAACGGCGATGATAGCTATTTTGGGGGCCATTTGACTGAACAGGTGCATTCTTCTAATACCACCTTGTATTTCCACGGTAATAACTTCCTTTAGCTCTGGAGCAACGGTCTGAACATAGATGTTCTATTTAACATTTGAAAAGCCCGTTGCAGTTTGCCAATTTTTTGTACGGCAGGTATTTTAAGAATGTATTCACCTTGTTAACGTAAAAGTTATTCCTCTGCACTGAGTAGCATCTCTGCTGCTACCTCATTTCTAACGCCTGTGCATTAACTCACAAGAGCATACATTTAAATAACATTCCACGTGTGATCTGTTTTAGAACGGTCGTATATGCACACTACAGAGGAAAGTCAAAAGTTCCTTTTGTAATCACTACACAAAGCACTGAAGAGTGAAATAAGGCTTCCAGAGTCCTATTAAAAAGGTCTAGATAAAACCTAGTTAATAATCCCACAGCAGCATCAGCCACTAAGCAGCCAAGACCCTACCGCTGTGCAGTCTGAGTGATGCGGGCCCCCAGGAAAGCCCTTGGGGACAACGGCTCTGCTTCCCTTACCTGATCTCATCATTACAGAAGGAACATTTTAAAAATAATGATGTGAGCCTTATGAGGCCAGCTTGGGAAAACAAAGCAAATTGGGCACCACTACCTTGGAAAAGTAACACAACAGGAAAAATGGCATCACCTTCTCCAGCCCTTCCTCTTAAGCCCCAAAGAGCATTCTGACTCTGCTCTCCTCGCCGTTATTCATTTATACCTCTCACTTGCTTCTCCAAGAAACTCGACGGTCCCTCCCCAAAGTGAAGTAGGTACATTTCGTATTTACTTAGCACTGTGAAACCACGTGCAGCTTTTACTTCACTGTTGTTGCCAGTTTGTCTTTTCTTCTAAAGCCCAAGCGCTTTTAAGGCAGGGAACCCGTTTTCACTCCTGGATCCCCAGCCCCTTAACACAACGCCTGGCGTCCGGTGGCACTTTGTAAGCGTTTGCTGATAGGAAGAAGCACAAGCACCTTCTCACCCTGTGACGTGGTCGGCTCCCGCTCTTTTGCTCGTTCCACCCCTGTTAATCCCAGTCAATTCTGGGAAACCACCCACACTTGCTCCTCACACCCCGGCTAATCCTAATCTATTCTGAGAAACCACCCAGGCTCATAGTGACTGAGTTCTCCTCCAAGTTCCTAAAATACAGAAAACACTGGTCTCACAGTTTCCAAGACCATCGTAAGTTTGTTATCTATGCAAATAAACTAACAGATGTGTGGCTTAAACTTTGACTGCTATTGCATTACACAAAAATGACCGCATAGGTTTTACTAAATTTGGGATTGGTTAACATAAAATGCAGACTACATAGCATGTGCTTAAAATAAGAAGAAAAAAAAAAGAAACTTTAGGAAATTCCGGAAGGACCTCAAGGATATAGATATTCCTCCAAACAACTGTAGGGGTTAATCTGTGAGAATTGCTAGCAGCAGACAATGCTGTATGTTTCTGGATGAGCTGCGGCACTATTTAATATCTGGGGGGTCAGCTTTTCACTACAGAGATGCACGTCCGAGGTGGACTGTGAATTTCTCCATGGATTTTTCGTGCTCAGATCGTCACTGTCCACAAGACACTGGCATAGATCCTCGCATATTGTTCGTGATCATTTACTGATGGCTACTTTGTGCCTGCCTTACAGATGAGGGTGCTTAGTTTGAGAAAGGGAGCTATAATCCTAGTAAACTACACCCACAAAGACTTAGGTCAAGTTAAGACACCACTTTGTATTCAATGTTTCAACAAATGTTTTCAGATGAGTGAGTTAACACAGAATATAAATATAGTAACAAAGCAGATAAAATCACATGTAAACCAAGTTTTGTTTTACAAAGGGTAGAAACTTTTTTATGAGATTGTTTTTATATCTCCTGTCGTCCATCTATTTGCTTAGTATTTGCTGCCTTTAAACACTTTTTTCTTTTAGCATATCCTTTCTTCCCAGTTTGGTTGACGTCCTGAAAACGGACTGTCTAATGTCTCTTTAAACCATCCCAGTCTTGTCCACGATTTACGCCCAACACCTCTTTGCTGATTAACCTGATGTACAACTGAATTAACGTCATTGGAAATGAAGTCCGTCTTGACTGAAGTTTCAAACCCCCATTGCCATCAGACCGGAATAAAAGGGAGCTCAAAGAAGAGGGCAGCACTGCACGGTTTGGAGGCCACACGTCGATCCCCAGGCCACATATCGTTGCACCATTTTTGGCACTGGAGGAGGATTATCTAAGTTTCGTTCCTGTTTTGTTCCCAAATTCGTTCCTGCCAGGTGTGTCTGCAAAGGGACGCTCTCCCTCCCGGACACTATGCTGACAGAACTTTGGGGCGGGGCGGGCGGGGGGGAGGGGTCCTTTATCTCTTCACTCAGTCCAAAGCAAAGCTGGTGATGAAGACCAAGGTAGCCAGTTAACGTTACTCAGCGTAAGAGCCAGCACTTACTGAGTGCTTACTCAGTGCGATCCGCTCAAAGTGACCCGCAAGTATCGTGGTCGGCAGCCTTCACAACGATTTTCACGCCCATGGCAAGCAAACAGGCTGAGGTACAGGGAGGTCGGTATGCCTCACCGCCAGCTAACGAACAAGTAACAGGAGAGCAGGTGGTAAAACCCCAGGAGTCTGACTCCATGGCCCACATTCCTCTGGCCCAGCAGAGAGGAGTCACAGGTGACCGGGGGACGAGAGACAGAAACTGACGAGCATTTGCACATCCAAGTTCTAAAGGACTGTCAAGTTTTTCCAAAAGAATGTTCATCTAATCATTTTAGGACAGGTAAGATACGTTTGGCTTAATCAGTATCTTAGCAAAGTTTACTTTTAGGAAAATGCTTTAAAATTAACCTTTAATATGTGTCCAGAATAACTCACAATGGAAAACGGGCGGAAAATTCACAGAAGAAATAGAATGGTTAAGCAGCATGAAAAATCATTATCTTCACCTGTATTTTCTTCAGGTTAATAACTGAATTTACATGTAAGAGTCTAAGACTCAAAAGTAGGTATAACTTTACTAGACAGGAACCTTACTTTAAAAAAATCCAAAAGAAATAATCATAAAACGTAACAAATATATACATAACAATGTTAATAATGAAAAACCAGACTCAGCCTAAGCATCTGGAGAAGGAACGTTCACATAGGGCACACCTGTGTAATACTGTGAAAATATAAAAATAAATTACTATGCAGCATTCCAAAAATTTATGAAGATCTCTTAATGTCATTCGAAAATGTGGATACTTTGATATGAACTGTGTTGAATATATGGAGCCAACTGAGGAAACTGCCATCTTGATAATATTAAGTCTTCCAGTCCATGAATTTGGGAGTCTTTGCATTCATTTGGTTTCTTCAATATCTTTCAACAATGTTCTCTAGTTTTCAGTGTACAAATTTTATACTTGTGTTAAAACTATGCCACAGTATTTTATTTTTTTGCTACTAGAAAAGAAATTGTTTCTTCATTTCATTATTTGATTGTTTATTGCTTGTTTATAGAGAAAAACTGATTCTTGTACATTGATCTTGTATCCTGCAACCTTGCTAACCTCATCTACCAGTTCTGTTCATATTTTAAGGGGTTCTTCAGAACTTTCTAGATTCAAGATTATAACATCCGAAAAGAGATATTTTTACTTCTTATTTTCCAACTGAGAAGGCTTTCATGTGGTAGCAGTTAAGGTGGTGGAGAAGTAGGGGGACCCTAAGTTTGCCTCATCCCTGAGACAAGCAGATAAATATCAAATTTGGTGAACAACCAAGAAATCGATCTGAGGACTGAGAGAACAGACTGAACAACCAGAGGTAGAGAAAACAGCTGCATCACGGAAGGTAGGAGTTGCAGAAAGTCGATTTGGGGAGAAAGCTGATTTGCAGATGCCACAGAGGGGAGGGAGAACTGGGTCACGGAGACAGAAGGCAGTGAGAAAGTGAGGGTGAGAGTGAGAGAGAGACAGAATGTGCTGGGGATTGCACAAGAGAAACTCTTTCCCAAAAACCACTGACTGGGAAATGGAGAAGGGCTGAATACCACAAGTTATTAAAGCAGCGGAGCACAAAGTCTGAAGGTTTGGAAATCTGCACCATCGCTGGGGTCCTGCAGGGCAGGCTTAACCCTGTGTGCTCCTGTGGGGAGGGAGGGTGGAAACCCGGGAGCAGGCGCCGCGGTCTGAGGTCTCCCGGATCACAAGGGGAGAAACACTTGTCCCACTTGGAGTGCATCTGGGAGTCGCGGCACAGCCTCTCCAGGGACAAAAAGAACTGGCAAACCTCAGCACCGCCTTTGTGCTGCACTTTGCCCTGAACTCTGAACCACTGCTCAATCCTACCACTGCTTTTCTGGCACAACCTTGCAAATAGCATGGAGGTGACAAAACAATCCTCCAGAGGATCAACACGGGTCCCCATCGTGCGGGTCCCTAAAATCTGGAGTTTGGGGTTTTGAAACACAGACACGCACCTGAGATAAAACACAGGAGTACTGTGTTGACTGGCAGGCAGACAGCTCGGATGCAGGCAGGGTGAAGGCGGGTTAGAGAGGGAGGGAGCCAAACCATAAGAGAGTCTTAAAAACTGAAAACAAACTGAGGGTTGATGGGGGGTGTGGGGGGGTGATGGGCATTGAGGAGGGCACCTGTTGGGATGAGCACTGGGTGTCGAATGGAAACCAATCTGACAATAAATTTCATATAAAAAATTTAAAAAATAATAAATACATAAATACATAAATAAATAAATAAATAAATAAATAGCAAGTAATATCCATTCTTCTCAAACTGTTCCAAAAAGTAGAAATGGAAGGGAAACTTCTAATCTCCTTCTATGAGACCAGCATTACCCTGATTCCAAAGCTAGACAATGAGTCCACTATAAAGGAGACTTACAGGCCAATATTCCTGATGAACATGGATGAAAAATTCTCAACAAGATACTGGCAAATAAATCTAACAGTACATAAAAAAAAAAATTATTCACCACGATCAAGTGGGCTGCAGGGCTGATTCAGTATTCCCAAACCAATCAACGTGACACACACCACATTAATAAAAGAAAGAAGAAGAACCATCTGATCCTCTTATAGATGCAGAAAAAGCATTTGACAAACTATAGCATCTCTTCTTGATAAACACTCTCAACAAAGTAGGGATAGACAGATGAACATACATGAGCATCATAAAAGCCATGAGACACCCACAGCTAATATCACCACAAACAGGGAAAGACTGAGAGCTTTCCCATTAAGGACAGGAACAAGACAAGGATGTCCCATCTCACAATTACTGTTTAAAGCAGTACTGGGGCGCCTGGGTGGCTCAGTCGGGTGAGCATCCGACTTCGGCTCAAGTCTCTCGGTTCTTGGGTTCGGGCCCCGTGTCAGGTTCTGTGCTGACAGATGGATCCTGCATCCTGCTTCAGATTCTGTGTCTCCCCCTCTCTGTGCCCCTCTCATGCTCTGTCTCTGCCTCCCAATAATAAATAAACGTTAAAAAATTAGTAATAAAAATAAAGCAGAACTGGAAGACTTAGCCTCTGCTTAGCCTCTGCAATCAGATAACAAAATAATAATAATAATAATAAAATGCATCTACATGGGCAAGGAAGAAGTCAAAACTTTCACTCTTCACAGAAGACATGATACTCTATGCAGAAAACTCAAAAGACTCTAGTAAAAATTGCTAGGACTAATACATGAATTCAGTGAAATCACAGGATATAAATACCACATACAGAAATCTGTTGCATTTCTATATACCAATAATGAAGCAGCAGAAAGATAAATCATGGAATCCATCCCATTTACGACTGCACCAAAAACAGTAAGATACTAGGAACAAACCTGACCAAAGTGGTAAAAGATCTGTCCTCTGAAAACTATAGAAAGCTTATGAAAGTAAATGAAGAGGACACAAAGAAATGGAAAAACATCCTATGCTTATGGATTAGAAGAACAAACATTGTTGAAATATCTACACTACCCAAAGCAATCTACACATTCAATGCAATCCCTATCAAAATAACACCAGCGTTCTTCGCAGAGCTAGATCAAACAATCCCAAAATTTGTATGAAACCACAAAAGACCCTGAGTAGCCATAACAATCCTGAGAAAGAAAAGCAAAGCTGAGACATCACAATTCCAGACTTCAAACTGTATTACAAAGCTGTAATCATCGAGACAGTATGGTATTGGCACAAAAACAGACACATATATCAATGGAACAGAAGAGAAAACCCAGAAATAGACCCATAAGTTATGGTCAACTAATTTCTGACAAAGGAGGAAGAATATCCAATGGAAAATGGTCTCTTCAGCAAATAGTGTTAGGAAAACTGGACAGCAATGTGCAGAAGAATGAACCTGGACCACCTTCTCACACCATACACAAAAATAAATTCAAAATGGATGAAAGACCTGAATGTAAGACAGAAAACCATCAAAATCCTAGAGGAGAACACAGGCAACAACCTCCTTGATCTCAGTTTTAGCCAACGTCTTTCTAGACATGTCTCCCAAGGCAAGGAAAACAGAAGCTAAAATGAACAACTGGGGCTTCATTATGATAAAAATCTTCTGCACAATGAAGGAAACAGTCAACAAAACTAAAAGGCAGCCAACAGAATGAGAGAAGATATTTTCAAATGACACATCTGATAAAGGGTTAGTATCCAAAATCTGTAAAGAACTTATCAAACGCAACACCCAAAAAACAAATAATCCAGTGAAGAAATGGGCCGAAGACATGAACAGACACTTTTCCAAAGAAGACATCCAGATGGATAACAGACCCACGAAAAGATGTTCAACATCACTCATCATCAGGGAAACACAAATCAAAACCACAATGAGATACCAACTTACACCTGTCAGAATGGCTAAAATGATCAGCTCAGGGAACAGCAGATGTTTGTGAGGATGCAGAGTAAGGGGAACCTCTTATAATGTTGGTGAAAACACAAAGTGGTGCAGCCACTCTGGAAAACAGTATGAAGGTTACTCAAAATTTAAAAATAGAAGCACCATGACCCAGAAACTGGACTACTAGGTATCGACCCAACAGATACAAAAATACAAGTTGAAAGGGTTATATGTACCCCCATATTTATACCAGCACTATTAACAATGGCCAAACTGCGGAAAGAGCCCAAGCGTCCCTTGACTGAATGGATAAAGAAGATGTGGTATACGGGGTACCTGGGTGGCTCAGTCAGCTCGGCGTCCAACTTTGGCTCAGGTCATGATCTAGCAGTGTGTGAGTTCAAGCCCCACATCAGGCTCGCTGCTCTCAGCATGGAGGCCACATCATATCCCCGCCCCCACCCCTCTCCTCCTTATGCCCTTTCTCTCAAAAATAAATAAACTTAAAAAAAAAGATGTAGTATGGGAGGTGTTTGTGGGTGCGTGTGTGTATAAACAGTACAGTGGATCATTACTTGGCCATCAAAACAAATGAAATCTTTCCATTTGCAATGATGTGGATGGACCTAGGGTATATTATGCCAAGGGAAGTAAGTCAGTCAAAGAAAGACCAATACCTATGATTTCACTCATATGTGGAAAAGATGAACACAGTGGAAGGGGAAGAAAAGAAAAAGAGGGGAAGCAAACCATAAGAGATTCTAAATGGTAAAGAGCGGAGGGTGGATGGAGGGAGGTGGGTGGGAGATGGGCTAGATGTACTAAGGAGGGTACTTGTTGGGATGAACACTGGGTGTTCTACTCCTGATACCAATATTATACTGTATGTTAACTAACTGGAATTTGAATAAAAATTGGGGGGAAAAAGAAAAAGAAGTTGGCTGAAATTAGTGGTGTTCTGGATAATGCTGCTTTAAAATTCTATCATTATTATGAAATTGCTATTCCAGTTCTGAGTAACAATGAACTAACAGTTTTATAACCAGTTGTCTCTGTGAACATTTCCCACTGTGGGGACTAAGACATGACAGAGAAGCATAAGTAGATTCTGTAAATCTCTTGAGTGGTCTCTGCTTTTCCTGGAGGATCTCAGTTGCCCAATTTGGGGGGCACCTCCTACAGTTTTAAAAAACTCCTGCTAGTATTATCACTCTGTGCAGAAAAAAAAATAAGCAAGAATAAAATGCTCTCTGGATGGCTGAAACGCTCAGTTTTACTGGAGTTCTGAAGAGGCTGACGAAGCACACGTGTTTTACACTATGACCGGTGGTCAAGCCACAAGAGGGACTCAATGTATGTGTTTGTTTTGGCTCATCTGGTAGAGCCCAGCAGGGACTGGGAAGGAAACAGTGCTTCAAAATGGCATTTCTGAAACCTGTTTTCATCACGTGTTTATTTTCCTGTACGTTTTGGTCTGTGCATGTGTTGGCAGGTGACAGTGGAAGGGAGGCTTACCTAGAGACTTGAAGTTTTGTGATGGGGAAGACGTCAAAAGCATAAACCACAGATGTTTATAAAAACACATTCATGAAAATATCAATATCGGCATGTAAAAAATGAGAAGCTTTTACCTTATATAAAAATTCAGCACATTTATGGTGAATTCTGTGGTAAAGTAACGGGTGTTTTTAAAGACAGACAAGAATAGTGTCTAACTATTTTGTAGACAGAGATTAGAACGAACTTTTAATGTATCATTACATTTAAAATCTTATATTCCAATTCATCTTCCTAAAGACTAGAGTCCAACTTCACTACAGTGATGCCTTCTGTGATGTCAGAACAGCTGGAAAAAAGGAATCCACTGTATTAACCCCCAGTAAGGGGGCTCGTAGGCAAAGGATGAAGTCGGGTGATGCTTCAGCAAGTTCTGAAACGATGAATGACATACGCTGTGTGCAGGGACCCCTCTTGCTGAACTCAGACTGTAAGAGGATCCAGGAGAAAAGATCTCTTCATACAAGTACAACAGGCGTGTCATTGTCACCTCACTCATCTGTGCTAGAGGATCTCACTCAGGGCTGGGGCGTCTGGGGGGGCTCAGGCAGTTAAACATCTGACCCTCGGTTTTGGCTCAGGTCGTGATCTCATGGTTCATGAGTTCGAGCCCTACATCAGGCTCTGTGCTGACAGCACAGAGCCTGCTTGGGATTCTCCCTCCCTCCGTCTCTCTCTCTCTCTCTCTCTCTGCCCCTCCCCTGCTCACTCTCTATCCCTCTCAAAATAAATACATAAACACAAAAAAAGAAGAATCTCACTGCAGGCAAATCTAAGAGATGTGGTCAATGTGGATCAATACAAGAAACACTTCCCCCAAAAAACAGTTAATGACTGAAGGTATTTCTTTCATACTGAGGATTAAATGTACAGGGATTTAAGTCTCTTCTCCCTACAGGAATCTCCGTTGAAAAATCACATAAGGTGAATAATGGATAAAAAGTTACAGAAGTCTTTGTTGTTAAAAATCGAAGCCAAGGGCGCCTGGGTGGCGCAGTCGGTTAAGCGTCCGACTTCAGCCAGGTCACGATCTTGCGGTCCGTGAGTTCGAGCCCCGCGTCAGGCTCTGGGCTGATGGCTCAGAGCCTGGAGCCTGTTTCCGATTCTGTGTCTCCCTCTCTCTCTGCCCCTCCCCCGTTCATGCTCTGTCTCTCTCTGTCCCAAAAATAAATAAACGTTAAAAAAAAAAAAAATTTAAAAAAAAAAAAAAATCGAAGCCAAGACGTGAGCCAGATGTTTAAAGTGTCCGTTTCCCCGACCATGATAAATCAGACTGTAAAAAATACACAGTGGTTTCCAGAACGAAGTTAGTCTGCAATGACCTTACCAGGAAGTTGCTCTTCATATTTTTCTGTCCTTAGAAAACGCCTTGGATTCAGTATCATTATCAATGGAAACTCACAACACAGTCTTTTACTTTCGCTGGAAATGCCATGTAAATATCTTAGCTCCTTACTTACAAATACCATGCATACATGTCAGTTCCTGAAACTCAGTCTGATACTGCCCACAGATACTGCAGCTGCAGTGGTATCAGATCCTAGGGGAGGGAGACTGGGAAAACTACAATTGGGGGTAACTCAGGACCTGTAATAGAAAAAGTCACAGTCATCGAAGTCATGAAGTAACAGCTCACCGATCAGAGTCATCCTGTCCCCAAAATACAACTGGTAAAGCAGTATTATTACATCCACAAGTTCCTACTCCCACACCGTGACGTGTGTTTGCATGGGTGGTGGGTCTAAGGTGAGGACCGGAGACGAATCTAGGGTCAGTTTACCTGGTAAATGCAAAGGAAATTATAATTCTGTTTCATTTGCCGTTGCCCTCATTCTGCTCTGCCAGGTGACAGGAATCGCACTTCCATAGGTCGGCCAAAGTATGTGCTGCTGCAGAATTGATCACTTTTAACTAAAAATGTCCCCCCAGACAGATTTACATAGATTTACAGATAGGTGGACTATGACCTACCTTTCCTTATCTGGGAAGATCATACCCATCTTTTTCTCTGACACCTAGCATCATGTCCTGCGAAAGTCCAAGACGTCAAGACCTCAGCAAATTCCCAAGAGCCTGCCACACCTCTGGCTGCCTGGCATTTACATTCCAAGCTTTCACTTCAAAACACACCGGTTCTTTCTCACCAGTCTGTTGAATTACGTACTATTCTCCTTGCTTCAGTACATATCATTGCCATGCACACCACTGATGTCATTAAAGCTGACTAAATATGTGCCTATTTTCCAATAATACCAATGAGTTCCAATGAGACATAACTTTTCTTAACATCCACTTAGGCCCTCTGCCCCCACTAGTTCAACCTCCCATCTACCTCCACCCACTCTGCATGTTCCCCCCGACCCCTTAGTCTCAAATACTGCCTTTGTTTCAATGCAAAATAGTTCACGTTCCTCTTCTCTTTTGCTTTTTATTTTTTTTAGAGAGTGAGTGCATGAGTGGGGGAGAGGGGCAAAGGGAGAGGGAAGGAGAGAGAGAGGAAGGAGAGAGAGAGAGAGAGAGAGAGAGAGAGAGAGAGAGGAAGGAGGGGGGTGGGGAGGAGAGAGAAAGAGAAAGAGAGAGAGAGGGAGGGAGGGAGGAAGAGAGACTCAAGCAGGCTCCACACTATGCATGGAGCTTGATTCCACAACCCCGGGATCACAAACTGAGCCCAAATCAAAAATCAGATGCTCAAGCGAATGACCCGCCCAAATGCCCAGAGTTCATGTTCATCTACTTCTGAAGCACTATCATCAGTCACCATCCTGTTTTACAAATCATACGTTAAATCCTGTAAGCATTATTAAAACAAAGACAGATTCTCCTTCATAGTAAGTCGGGTATACCAGTATGGCATATGTATTTACTTTTATACACCATCAATTTCGCTAGTTATGCATCATGAGAGACCCTTTTCCCCCCCTCACTTACTAACAGACGGTAATCTGTTTTCAAGAAACAGAATTCTGTGAGAATGATCTTTCTTACCACACAGATTTAGATAAAAGTAAGCATATCTTTCAAACCTGTATTAATGTAATGTCTCTTTACATTAAGTTTAGAGAGGTAACTAGATTGTAAGTCTATACCACAGCCAACAAAATGCTTTCAAAAACAGATACTTTTGCACTGTGAAAAAACTTTAGTCCTAGAAAGAGGTTACATCCAACTTTTTGACAAAATTCATCACCATAATCTTATTTGGTACAATATTTAACTGGTGTTTATTTGTTTCTTTTCCATATATGCCAGCTACAATGCAAACTTCATGAAAGTAGAAATTTCTGTCTTTTCAAAATTCATATGTCCTGGGGCGCCTGGATGGCTCAGTCGGTTAAGCGGCCGGCTTCAGCTCAGGTCAGGATCTCGCGGTCCGTGAGTTCGAGCCCCGCGTCGGGCTCTGTGCTGACAGCTCAGAGCCTGGAGCCTGTTTCAGATTCTGTGTCTCCCTCTCTGTGACCCTCCCCCGTTCATGCTCTGTCTCTCTCTGTCTCAAAAATAAATAAACGTTAAAAAAAAAAAAAAATTTAAAAAAAAAAAAAAAAATTCATATGTCCTACTTCCTAGAACAGTCGCTAAGTACATGAATGCGTGATAAATATTTGTTAAATGAATATTCATTATAGCAGCAATGAATACTTAATTCCAGTGCTTTATTTTGGTTGCTGATATTGTATTTGTTTATTTGGTTGCTGATATTGTCATATGAACCTCTCTGTTGACTATGTTTCCCTTTAGAATGATTATGAGGAACATAATGGATTAAATGAATGCTCTGGTAAGCAAAACGCTAAAGTTATTTTCACTGTACAAAGAAGACAAACAAGACAAATCCTTTATCATTCAAAATCTTGGAATTTAAACAGTTGAAAGTACATTTAGATGCGGTGCCTGGATGGATCAGTTGGTTAAGTATCTGACTCAATTTCAGCTCAGGTCATGATCTCATTGTTCGTGCGTTCAAGCCCTGCCTTGTCAGGCTCTGTGCTGACAGCTCGGAACCTGCTTGAGATTCTTTCTTCCTCTCTCTCTGCCCCTCCACCACTGGTGCTCACACGCTCGCTTGCGCGCTCTCTCTCTCTCTCTCTCACCCTCCCTCTCAAAATAATTTAGCGTTTTTTTAAAAAAAACACAAAGTACATTTTTAGAAGAGATGTATGGTTTCACAGGGTTTGAATGTCAACCATGTAACAAGCAAATTTCTAAACCTTGCCATGTCTTTGCTCCCTCATACATAAATTGTGAGACTTTCGTAACACAATTGTTGAAGACCAAATTAGAGGACATATTTCATGTCACTATCAATGAATTGGCACTTTGGAAAAGTTCTATAAATGGTAGTTTTTGCAAGTATTATCTCTTGGGAGATTGTTAAGTGTTTGTATGGTTAGGCTGAATAATAATCAGCTTTCATCATGGAGTCCTCTCCTGTGTGTGTAAAAAGAACAGTGGGAAAGGGACATGGTCAATAATGTGTTCCAAGTTTGCCCACTGGGAGCGCTTTCAGACTGGCTTTAATGTCCTTTGATATGATGACATCCTTTAGTTTTCCTGACCACTTCCTTATTTTCAGGACCCATAAGATGCCCAAGGCCGATTTTGTATTTACTCTGTGTAGTCCTAGAATCAACAAATTCCCCATAGAAGCCTGATTTATTTAGAGGAAATTGGGATGTAGTCCATTGGTTTTTGCTCATTACAACTATTTCTGGGAAACATTTGTGTGTGTGTGTGTGTGTGTGTGTGTGTGTGTATAAACATGTATATATGTATACATGCTTATACATGGTGCCCTGCACACACATATGCATCTATTATTTGTTGTGTCCATGTGCACACATGCATAGAGGAGACACACACACACTTGTGTGGTACCTCCAATCCAACATCTCAAGGGGATTCTAGCTTTCTGCCTTGCCTGTCACTACTTACTCTTAGGGAGCCCAGTCTCACGGTTACAATGTATTTACAGATTTGATCAACCCGAGTATACATACAAATTAGTTCCAGAAATGCTACCACACGCCTCTGTGAAAAACAAGGTTAACTACTGGAGCGCAGCGTTTGTGTAGAGTTCTGTCTTTAGCCTCGCCATCGACAGTTAAACAGTGTCTTCCCAAGTTCCTCACGCTAACGCCTTCCTTCTCCACACCCCTCACCACACTTACGGATTGTGTCCAAATTCTCTCCAAGTTCTGCTTGATCTATTTTCAAAATCTTGCAAAAAGTTCTATTCAGAGCCTCCCCTACGGAGGAGCTTGGCCTCACCTCCACCTGCCCACAAGGTCTCACCCACTGAGTCGGACCCCAGGCTGGGAGCCCTACCTGCTGCCAGGTGTGCTCTTCGATGGTTCGGAAGACACCTCAGGAGACCCCGTCGCTGTGAATCTAGCGCTGCACCTGCCAAGGGTCCTTGTCATCCAGGAATGCAGTCCTATCCTCGCCGACACCCACCACGAGCTGCAGAGAAAAGCAGGCCCTGAGCAGGGTCAGGTGGGGCCACCACCACCAAGCCCACCCCCACCCCAGCCTCTGCCCCATCCATCCCACCCTTGTTGCCTTCGCTGACTCTGTGCCCGTGGGCCCCAGGAATGCCAGCATGGTTTTATTCACACAAGGTATGGGTGTCGCTCTGGGGTACATGGTCTGCGGGTCCTGACGGATGCCCACACTTGGCCGATCGCCATCGCAGCTTCTGAAGAGCTCCATCACTGCCAGAATCCCATGACCACCCTGTTCAGAGCCACCTCCCGCCCCTAGAGTGCCTCCTATCCCACATGTCACCAAAATGGAACAGCACCACAGGTAGCTTCCTGGGTCCTAAATCCTTGTAAGATTCATTCACGCTCCATGAACTGGTTCTTCTCGCCGTAGAAGCAAGTGTTCTGCCATCCTACGGACGCTCACCCACAAGGGCTTGAAGGAGAGCGGGTTTCCAGTTACTGGTGGTGACGTCGCACAGACGCTCACCTACAGGTGCTTCAAGGAGAGCGGGTTTCCAGTCACTGGTGATGATGAATAAAGAACATCTGCATACTGATATATGTGAACAAAGTGTCCATATCAGTAGAGGGGGAAGTCTAGGGTCATATGATAAATGCACATTTAACCATGTAGAAAACTGCCAAACTGCTTTGCAAAGTGGCTGTGGATTTAAATTACTAATTTTGTTGAGAACCTTTGTATGTTTGCTCATGAGGGATTCAGCCTGTATTTTTCTTTCCTTCTCTTTTCTTTTTTCAAATAGGCTCCATACCCGACATCGGGCTTGAACCCATGACCCAGAATCAAGAGTCACACGTGCTACTGAGCCAGCCCAGTGCCCCTTACTTTTCTTATAGTATCTTGTAAGACATTAGGAAAATGCTATCCCCACAAAATGAGTTGGGAGTATTTCCTCCTCTTCTAATCCCTGAAAGAGGCTGTGGAGAATAAATGCTATTTCTTCTTTAAATGCTTGCTAGACATTCACCACTGGAAAACAATCTAGATTGGAAGCTTTCTTTGTTGGATGTTTTTTAATTATGAATTCAATTTTTTTAACAGGTATGGCTACCTGTTCTTGAGAAACCTTTGTTAATTTGTGTGTTTGCACAAAAAAATTTAAATACTGTATGTTTTCTGGAATTTTTTAATTTAAGAAATACAGGCATATCTCAAAGTTACTGAGGGCTAAGTTCCGGACCACAATAAAGTGAGTCAAATAAATTTTTCGGTTTCCCATTACACATAAAAGTTATTTTACATTACACTATAGACTACACTGTAGTCTAAATTTGGTAGAGCATTATGTCTATGAAAAATGTATATATGCCTTAATTTAACAAATTTCTATATGAGCTTTCAGTAACTGTAATCACTGATCACCATAAAAATAGAGTAATAATGGGGCGCCTGGGTGGCGCAGTCGGTTAAGCGTCCGACTTCAGCCAGGTCACAATCTCGCGGTTTGTGAGTTCGAGCCCCGCGTCGGGCTCTGGGCTGATGGCTCAGAGCCTGGAGCCTGTTTCCGATTCTGTGTCTCCCTCTCTCTCTGCCCCTCCCCCGTTCATGCTCTGTCTCTCTCTGTCCCAAAAATAAATAAAAGTTGAAAAAAAAAATTTAAAAAAAAAAAATAGAGTAATAATGACAAAGTTGGAAATATTGCAAGAATTACCAAAATGATACGTGGAGTGAGCAAACGCACTGGAAAAATGGCACCGGTAGATTTGGTCAATGCAGGGTTGCCGCAAGACTCCAATCTGTAAAAACACAGCACCTGTGAGATGCAAAGAGACAAAGCACAGTACAGTAGGGGTACACCTGTATTAAGATTAGTCGATGGGCAGGGGGTGCCCGGGTGGCTCAGTTGGTTGGCGTCTGACTTCAGCTCCGGTCATGATCTCACGATTCGGGAGTTCAAGCCCCGCGTCGGACCCCGTGCTGACAGCGTGGAGCCTGAGCAGACGTCTGGTAACAGATCCTCGCACGGCCATACAGATAGCTCACTCAAATAAAAGTTATCCTCTCTGGTAGTAGCTCTCTCTGAGCCAGCTCCCTCACCAATCTAAATTATTTTAGGTAGTTCAGGGAGAGGTATAAAGGTTTTCTTGATGGGGTGCCTGGTGGCTCAGTTGATTGAATGTCTGACTCTTGATTTTGGCTCAGGTCATGACCCCAGAGTCTTGGGATAGATCCCCAAGTCAGGCTCCATGCTTAGCACGGGGAGGGGATTCTCTCCCTCTCCCTATGCCTGTCTCCCCCACTCAGTCTCTCTTTAAAAATTAATTAATTAATTAATTAAAAGAAAAAAGAAAACCATCTATTAAAAAAAAGTTTTCTTGAGTCTGCTGAATCTTGGTTGCCTCCAGCTCAAAATAATGTACATGCCAAAATGGCATATTTGGGGGTCACATATTCTCCCCTCCACCCAAAAGAATTACTTGAATATAATATTCTCTAAATAAATCCCAAGACCCAGGAATCTTTTAGAGAGAACAAGAAGTTCTATCAGTGAGAAAACCAGCCCATTTAGCAAAACCCTAATGTCATCCAGAAGGTATGCTTTCTTGATATACAAAATTTTAAAAGGCCTGGAAACCTAAATTTCAATCCTTGAGTAGGAACTTCCTATTGATAGCTTGTTTTAAATGCTACTATCCAAACTATTGAACAAAAATTGATCTGACAGACTGGTATTAAAATTCCATGCAAATAAAACACATATTGAAAGAAAAGTCAGTCGACTAAGAAACTGAAAGCCATCAAATTGTACTTAAGCTAGAGGACAGTTGAACTGCAATCTGAACCCTAACTCAAGTGCCTAAAAATTGCTGAATTTTATTTTTGAAGTCAGTACATTTCTATGCCATCCTACTCTTCTATAGTAAAGTCATTCTACAATATTCATATTTTTCAAAATGTTCTGGTCAAAATTATTCTTTGAAATCCTGTCTCAAATATTTTTACTGCTTATTCTGATTTTAAAATATAAGCTCAGTATAGACATTTAAAAATATCATAAAGGTATTATAAATATACCAATAACATTACTTTATTTCCTATTTTAATTTATTTATTTTAATTCAAGATAGTTAACACACTGTGTAGTATTGACTTCAGGAGCAGAACCCACTGATTCATCACTTACATGTAACACCTAGTGCTCATCCCAACAAGTGCCCTCCTTAATGCCCATCACCCATCTAGCCCATCCCCCCCACCCACTTCCCCTCCAGCAACCCTCCGTTTGTTCTACTTAAGAGTTTCTTATGGTTTGCCTCCCTGTTTTCATCTTATTTCTCCTTCCCTTCTCCCATGTTCATCTGTTATGTTTCTTGAATTCCACATATGAATGAAATCATATGTTTGTCTTTCTGATTTATTTCACTTAGCATAATATACTCTAGTTCCATCCACACTGTTGCAAATGGCAAGATTTCATTATTTTTGATCACCATTATACATATATATTATCCATATATTCACATATACCACATCTTCCTTATCCATTCATCACTTGATGGACATTTGGGCACTTTCCATATTTTGGCTATTGTTGATAGTGCTGCTATAAACATCAGGGTGTGTGTGCCCCTTTGAATCAGCGTTTTTGTATTCTTTGGGTAAATACCTAGTAGTCCAATTGCTGGATCATGAGGTAGTCATATTAACTTTTTGAGGAACCTCCATACTGTTTTCTAGAGTGGCTGCACCAGTTTGCATTCCCACCAAAAGCACAAAAGTGTTCCCCTTTCTCCACATCGTCGCCAACACCTGCTGTTGCCTGAGTTATTCATTTTAGCCATTGTGTCTGGTGTGAGGTGGTATCTCATTGTGGTTTTGATTTGTATTTCCCTGATGATGAGCAAAGTTGAGCATCTTTTCATGTGTCTGTTAGCCATCTGGATATCTTCTTTGGAAAAGTGTCTGTTCATGTCTTCTGCTCTTTTCTTCACTGGATTCTTTGTTTTTTGGGTGTTGAGTTTGGTAAGTTCTTTATAGATTTTGGATACTAACCCTTTATCTGATATGTCATTTGCAAATATCTTCTACCATTCCATAGATTGACTTTTAGTTTTGTTGATTGTTTCCTGTGCTGTGCAGAACATTTTTTTATCTTGATGAGGTCCCAATAGTTCATTTTTGCTTTTCTTTCCCTTGTCTCCAGAGACATGTCTAGTAAGAAGCTGCTGTGGCCGAGGTCAAAGAGGCTGCTGCCTGCTTTCTCCTCGAGGAGGACTCTGATGGCTTCCTGTCTTATGTGTAGGTCTTTCATCCATTTTGAGTTTATTTTTTGTGTATGGTGTAAGAAAGTGGCTCAGCTTCATTCTTCTGCATGTCACTGTCCAGTTTTCCCAGCACGATTTGCTGAAGAGACTGGCTTTTTTCCATTGGATATTCTTCCCTGCTTTTCAAGGATTAGTTGGCCATACATTTGTGGGTCCATATCTATTCTGTACCACTGATCTGAGTGTCTGTTTTTGCGCCAGTACCATACTGTCTTAATGATTACAGCTTTAAGTCCGGGATTGTCATGCCTCCGGCGTTAGTTTTCTTTTTCAACATTACTTTGGCTATTCATGGTCTTTTCTGGTTCCATACAAATTTTAGGATTGTTTGTTCTAGCTCTGTGAAGAATGCTGGTGTTATTTTGATAGGGATTGCATCGAATGTGTAGATTACTTTGGGTAATATAGACATTTTAACAATATTTATTCTTCCAATCCCTGAGCATGGAATATTTTCCATTTGTGTCTTCTTCAATTTCTTTCATTAAGCTTTCTATAGTTTTCAGCATACAGATCTTTTATCTCTTTGGTTAGTTTTATTTCTAGGTATTTTATGATTTCTGGGGCCATTGTAAGTGGGATGGATTCCTTGATTTCTCTTTCTGCTGCTTCATTATTGGTGTATAGAAATGCAACCGATATCTGTATGTTGATTCTATATCCTGAGACTTTACAAAATTTACATATCAGTTCTTGCAGTTTTTTGGTGGAGTTTTTCTTGTTTTCCCTATAGATTATCATATCACCTGCAAAGAGTGAAAGTTTGACTTCTTTGCCAATTTGTATGCCTTTATTTCTTTTTTGTTGTCTGATTGCTGAGGCTAGGACTTCCAGTACTATGTTAAACAAACAGCAGTGAGAGTGGACATCCGCCTGTGTTGGGCTCTGTGTGGAGTCTGCTTGGGATTCTCTCTCTCCTCTCTCTGCCCCTCCCTCCACTTGTGCATGCCCTCTCTCTCTCTCAAAATAAATAACTGTAAAAAACTATCAAGCCATGATACATGTGATTAACAATGTCTGCAGTTTGCATAATGCTGAACCTGATGTCATTATATATTTTCAGAGTCTTTTAGATGTACTTTATTTTTCACTTATTATTCTGTGTATTTTCTGAGATGAATCACATATAATCTTTCTAATTCTCCGTGATTAAACAGAATAAACTTCAGGATAAAAGCTGACAATGAATAACCTTTGAAAACACATTCATTTAATGATACATATCCATATCCCATTTTAGAATGTTTGAATAAGTTAAAGCGACACATTTTCATTTAAAAGTATGTTTAAGTAGACGTTCTAATTCACTAAATGAAATACCTCAACTACAAAGTGTTCAAACAAGTTTCATCCTTTCCCACTGCTGTACTACATCCTTCTTTCCTCCCATCATTCTCAAAGCCACTCTAAATAATGTGTGAGTCTATTATATGTTAGCATAATGAATCATGGGTTTTTGTAAACCCCGCAGAGAAGGCTACCCTTGGGTAAATAAGCCTCACCAACTGAAGCGCAAAGCTTCTTGGTCTGGAGATGTTGCTGAGTCCCAGACTCACACAGAATGATCTCAATGAAGGTCCTGGGAACTACTGAGGTCAGACAGAAGGTCTGTCCAATCTTTAATGGCTCAACGTTGTATCAAACAGGTCCTTTAAAGGACTCACCACAAAAATTATCAGAGGCACCAGATTCTACTGGGAATTCAACGGAGTCATAAACTTCTTCTCCACATCTATTGCTCTTTATTTCTTCACGCCCAACTATTACTAATCCCTACAGCTTGTCTCAGATACCAGTTCCTCAAAAGCCTTACCCAACTCCTACATACTTGTTTAAGGGCTCTCCCTGCACGTCTCTTGGCAATGTGCTTGAGAATTACACACTTGTACCAGACTTCATTTCAATCACATACACAGCATTTCCCTTACTAAATGGTAAGTTTCCTTGGTGTTAGAAGCTCTGACTCAAACTCAGAATCATTTGTTTTACTCATCTCTTTTCAATCTCTAGTAGTTGCAACAGTGACTATAAGTTGAGGGTAGCCAATGGATATTTAATTAAAGGTTCAAGCATTTTTAGAAATTATCTCAGTTTCATAGCTTTCTTATGAAAAGGCCCATTTCTTTATTGACTTGGTTCTTCCTGCAGGAGGACTGCACCAGTTGTGATTTTTAAGACTTTCAACTTTATATAGCTGCATGATCCTTTCACTTACTTACTGGTATATGTTTTCCTTGGCTTTTCAGCTCTGGGTTAGGGATTAACATGGCCTGTGGTCACATAATTTAGATAAGACAGATCCCCCAAGAAGATTAAGGAAGCCTGGGACCATTACTGAGTTTCTTGTATTATCCAGCACTTCCATTAGTGCTGTGCACTTTCTGTCCACTTCCATTCGTTATATTTACTCATCAGAGGACCACACACTCCTACAAGTAACATAATTTTATCAAATCTTTGTCCAAGAATATACTGTTTTGTTACATTAGTTCTTATATTTAAGTCTCAGTAATCATGCCCAGGTCCACCACAACAAAATGCAAGCAGATGTGGGAAGAACGTGGAGAATTACCATCCCCAGCTGGACACACCTTTATAAACTGTGCAGGATGGATTATGACTCTCAATTTGTTAAATCTGGTGGATATCTACAGTTCTTAAATTCAGACCTATCTACTCAAATGATAGAAGACTTAGTATCATCCACTAAGAAAGATCTGTCACTTGTGGGGGGAAAATAGGACAAAGACACCATGAGGAGATGTGTTATAAAATTAAGAAATACAAGGAAACTACCAAACACACACATAAATATTATTTCTGCTTGTTTACTTGGGTTTACAGTGATTAAGACTGAATGTTTATTATAATAGTTTTATAGATTAAAGCAAAAAATAACTTGGAAGTATAATGGAAAAGTAAACTAAAACTTAATTATTTGAAATTCTACTAAATACCCATTTATTGACTCTAAACGCTGTATGTAACTTCAATGTTGTTTACTAATTGCACGGAACATTTTAAGTGCCTTATAATTCAAGGTCAAAATCACTGCCAATCTGGAGAACAATGTCTTTTTTTTTAATCTTTATTTATTTTTGAGAGAGAGAGAGCGAGCATGAGCAATGGAGGGGCAGAGACAGAGGGAGACAGAATCCGAAGCAGGCTCCAGGCTCTGAGCTGTCAGCAGAGTCCGAATCAGGGCTGCAACTCACGAATCACAAATTTGTGACCTGAACCAAACTCGGACGCTTAACCCAGTGAGCCACACAGGCGCCCCTGGAGAACAATTTCGAATAAAATACTGACATGACATATCATTGGTAGCCATAATTTTGCAAGTATAGCCTCTGGGCAGTAAAATAATAACCTTACTTAAAAAAAAATATGAAATACGTATTTGTATTTAAATAAGCATTCTTTGAAAATGTGTTTTGGAAATAATCGAAATGTCCATCCAAATGTTTAAAGTTAAGTATTACACATGATGGAACACTATGTGGCCATCAAGAAATATAATTACACACCAATCATGTATCTAGTATATACTCAGTGTGCATAAAAACAGACATAATAGTGTTCATACACATCCACATATACACATATCTGGAGTAGCCTTAATTGTACGCCTTTATTTTCAAATTTATCTACATTGATAACATACTGCTTCAATAAAAAGGTTAAAAATTTTGGAGGTTTCCCAAAATTCCCAGGAAGCCGTAAGTGCAGCGCTAAAAGTTGAACAGTAACAACGACAGATCCCGGCTCCTCTGTGCCTATTTTGTTTTCATCTCCTCCATCTAGGAACATGATTTTCTGTCTCAAACAGAGTGAACACCATCGAGAGGACTCTGAATGTTCACAGTCGCACAACTGCCAGGCAACTTTTACGTGATAAATGAATCCAAGTCTTTGCCAGAATGGAAGATGGATCAGGAATTGAGTCTGGGCAGATGTGATCCTTCCGGAATCGGAAAGAACAGGAGGGGAGTCAGAAAGCCACAGATGGGCCAAGGATCAGTTTTCCAAAAATATGAAGGAGGATATTGCAAAACATGTATCAGGGAAGTTAAAGTCCGTGAAAGCAATGTAAAGTCAGATTTTAGAACGATTACTTAAGACGGCAATTTACCAATCATATCTGCGATTACAGGAGGGAGTTTTCTAAAAAATAATTAATGAGCCCCTTTCCTTGCCTCCTTTTTATACACTAATCACCAGACTTAGAAATTCTAGAAATACAGTAAAAGCAGTGAAGCTGAATTTGAGCAAAGAATTAGTAAGTTTTCCACAATAGTTTTGTGAGACTGACGTGGGCTCTGTCCTTGTCTAAAAACATTTTAATCAATATTTAAATTATAATACTCAAGTACAATTTAGAATCAATTTCAAATGGTATTTCAACTACTATACTGAGTTTAGCCTGCTTCAATTTACTGTAAGTCTGTGAAGCTATAAAAGTCTGTTTGTGGGGCACCTGGGTGGCTCCGTCAGTTAAGCATCCAACTTGACTGTGGCTCAGGTCAGGATCTCAGGGTTTGAGATGAAGCCTCACTTCCGGTTTTGCACTGATCACAGAGCCTGCTTGACACTCTCTCTCCTCTGCCCCTCCCCCCCCACTTGTGCTTTTTCTCTCAAAAAAATAAATAAATATCTTTAAAAGTCTATTTGTTTATATTTGAAGAAGACACAAAGCTGGAAGCCTTGTTGAATATGTCTGGTAGCAGACTGAAAGAGATACTGGCAAACCTAAAGCAACACATTAATATTTAAAAAATTTAAAAATGGTGATGATGATAATAATCCTACACTTAGGTCTAAAAAAATGGTATATTCAGAATGGAGAAAATCTAGCTAAACAATAGTTAATATCAAAAGGTTAAAAATTAAATTTATTCAACACGATTCAGGAGTATGATAAATCCAAGCAATGGCTGTCTTAATTTACATTCCACAAAAGAGGTGATCGTCCTATTATATACCAGACAGAAAGGCCATTTGCAAGACTTTGTATTTCATTCTGGATAGTATTTACCAGGACATAATCTACAACATGTTTATATTAAGGTAACAAAAACAATAAAATGAGGAACTAAAAGATTTGTTTGCCTGTAGAAAGAATACTGATGAATCAGAAGATACAATAATTCTTACAATCAAGTGTTTCATAAGCCTTCGGATGAAGAGGTACAATGATAAATGACATTGGTTTTGCACAAAAAATCTAGGCTATAGCAAGAAAGATTTCATCTCAATGACTATGTGGATTTTTATTAGAGAATCACTTGCGAGGTGTTGCATCATTAAAGGTGCAACTTTTCAATCCAGCAGATGATGAGTGAGATGTGGTTCTGTCACGGAATGAATGTGTGACCCTAGGGAATTGAGGCAACTGTCAGGGATTCAAATCCATCCTCTGTGAAAAGTGCACAGCAGTGGTTCTACTGAGGTTCAGGAGGATCAAATGACAGTGTGGATAAAATACTTGGCACAATGCCTGCTACCACGGAGAACACTCAATACATAGTGACTATTCTATATTTGATGTCATTCGTCAAATGTGCCTCACCAGCCATAATTCTTGGTAGCAAACAACAGAAATGCACGGACTCCGTTAGCTAGAATGACGTCTGGCTGCAAGTGACAACCAAAGACCAATTCTAAAATCCCAGTTGCTTCAAGTTGTAACCTGCTGAACAGAGCCCTTTACTACTTCTGCACTCACTTATCACCTTCCAAATAAATACTAGACTGAAAGACACCAACTTATGTCAGAGTCTCTTACTGGGGGATCAATCTTACACCAAGTCATCCCAGATATGATCCTAAGAATCAGAACCCTCCCAGGGATTTGATGAAATCTGATGAAACCCTCGCATGGATCACCCTCTGAGCAGACGGCAACAAGGCCCTCCTGCCTTCTGATGATGTGACGGTAAATACAAAGAAGCCTGATGTCAAACCCTTACAAGTGTCCCCGGTAGGAGGGAAGAAAAGGGACCTTACAACTTCGGATGGGCTATTTGGTTGGAGGTTTGGGGAACTGCAAACCCCCACATTTACCTGAGCACTCTGTGATAAGATAAAAAAGAGAGAGGGAGGCAAACCACAAGAGACCCTTAAATACAGAGAACAAACTGAGGGCTGTTGGTGGGGTGCTGGGCGGGGGACGGGCTAAGTGGGTGATCGGCAGTGAGGAGGGCACTTGTTGGGATGAGCACTGGGTGTTATACGTTAAGTGGTGAACCACTAAATTCCACTAAATTCTACTCCTGAAATCATCATTACACCATATGTTAACTAACTTGGATATAAATAAATAAATAAATAAATAAATAAATAAATAAATAAATAACTTATGCTCTTTATTCTTCTTTAAAAAAAAAAAAAAAGGAAAAGAAATCCTTACTTCTTGTGCTATAAGAAAGCTGCTTCCTCTGGCCTGGAGACAACACAGAGCTTCAGATGGTGAGACCAGGACAAGATGATGTTTATCCCCATCGAGATCTGCCCTCCTCTCCTCTAGATGCCTTTAGTCTGTGACCGATAGTCAGGTGTGTGCAGATAGCCTGATAAAAGAAATGCTGTCCCTCCTTTGGGGGGAAAGAGATGAAAAGGCATAGTGGGCCACAGCTAATCCGTACCATCCAGATCTAGAACAGTATGCACAGGAGGGGATGTTTGAGCCCACTGGAGCAAAGTCCCCGCGGCTTGCTGGGGGGACACCAAGTACACCACCCAACCAAGGGCACTGCTGCAGACTCCGCATTACATATAGGTTTTAAATCACTGTTATCCCTTCCTTGATTATCTCACAACTAATATAAAGACATACTACCATTTAAAGGTACAGCTGACTCTAACAACATGGATTTGAACTGTGAGGGTTCACTTACATGGGGATTTTTTTTACAAGCACAGTGCAGTACTGAAAATGTATTTTCTCTTCCATATGAATTTAATAACATGTTCCTCTCTATAGTTATTCTGTGAATATACATATGACATATAAAATATGGGTTGATCCACTATTTCTGTTATCGGTAAGGCTTCCAGTGAAGTTAGTAGTTAAGTCTGGGGGGAGCCCAGAGTTACAGGCAGATTTTGGACTGTAGGGATGGGAGGGCACCCCTAACCCCCACATCGTTCAAGGGTCAACTGTATACTGTCCTAGGCAAGATTTGTAAGTTCAAGGCTTGTACTAGTGTGCAAACCTTTCGTGTTAAGAAGACACTGTCAACCGATTAAAAACAGCAAATGAGAATGCCTGTAACTGGGTCGTGTTCTGTTAAGATCATATAGCGAGCACCATCTCCAACAATCTTATGTCTGTATTTTGCAGGTTTTATTTTGCTATAAAATTCCTGAAGATATTTGAGACTCTGATCCTCTTTTTCATTTTTGAAACTATTTTCCATCTCTTTTATGTACAGGTACTAAATATTTCCAAAATGAATACTCTCAAATCATCCCTAATCTTCATACTGCTTGGCATAGATATGTGCTTCATAAATGTTCATTTGATAGTGAATACGTTTAGTATTCCATATAAGCTATGTTTCAATTACAGCACACCTCGATTATCTATTACAGAGGATATAAATATTCTGCACAGGAACTAGAAAACCATTGTAATTTTTTCCACTCCTGAATACTATTTTATCCCCTCTTTTTTGTACCTTTTATTTATTTTCATTTAGGACTCATCAAATAGAATGCATTTGATGTTTTAGTATTTATTTCATGTCTGTGTTTCTTCCACTTATAAGAATTTAAGTTCCATGTGGGCAGATATTTTGGACTATGTCATTCACTCTATCTCCTCAGAGCCTAGAACACTGCCTGGAACATAGCCAGTGATTGATAAACGTTTGTTCAATCACTAAAGGAAATGTCAGTAGCACTTACATGTGGACAGGAAAATGGTTATCAGAATTCAAGATTACACTGGCAACGCTGCATTCCTTCAGTCGTGAAGCCATCGTGGCAGAACCAGAGGATGAGATGTCCCAAGCTCTCCTACTTAGGTCAAGCAGTTATGCCAAATGTGGCCACAGCATGTTGCCGACAACTGTATATCTAACAAGCATCGTTTGATCAACTCGACATATGGCCACACCGTGAAACCACTGCTACAACTGAGATAATAAACACATCCATCACTCTTCAAAGCTCCCTCATGTCCTTTGCTATTCTCCCTCTCTACCCACCACTAACCTACCTCCTATGTCCAACCACTGATTTCTTATCCATCACGAAGATCCGCCTGCACTAGGTGAGACTGGCTAGCATGTGTCGCCAGTAGTAAGCATTCATTGAGCCCACAAGTCTGCGGGCGATTTAAGGGTTGACTGACCTAGGCTAGGCTAGTATCTGCTCCACACATCACTCATACTCCTGCCCAGGTAGGTCATCTCCTGGTGATGGCAGTGGCATAAAGGAAGAATCCCAAATCTGCAAGCAACTTTCAACCTTTTAGTCCAATCACACCCAATAATATTCCATTGGCCAAAGCAAACCTTATAGTCAATCCAAAGTCAAGGGGTGGGAACATCTACTTTTCCTCTTTAGGACATCCACTCGGCAGAGGATGTTGATTCAGAGAGGGCAGAGGTGTGGGAAGTGAGGAAATGTGCTGTTAATACAGTAAGCCACACCAGGAGACAGACTGGCTTACTCAATTTTGTGAATTCCCGTACCTTCCATAGAATGTTCTTCTCAAGTTATCCTAGTGATCTAGTAATTCTTTGTGCTGAACAGAGCCCTCAGAGACTTTCAAACTAAAATAAATTACCAAAAGGTTTTGTTCTTCTGTAACAAGCAAGAATATCAAACATTCTTCAAAGTATAATCGATAAATTTAGTTGATTTGTTATTTTAAGTCTCCAATTTCCCCAAAACATTTTTAACACATAACAATGAAAGACAAAGCAGTAACACATGATGAGTAAACGAAAGGATACGAGGTAGCTCTTGTCTATCTTATTTCTTCATAACCATGTTAATAATCTGTGACTGTAAATTTACTACCTACAATTATGAATTACCACGATTATCAGGTCTTTTGGTACCAGAAATAGCCTTTTGTACCTATGTTACCTGTTTCTCACCTTAAATTGTACCTTCCATTAGTATTTTTTAAGTCCTCTTTATTTTCTTACATTAAGCCCACAAAAGTATATTTGCTTATACAAATTACCTTGTGTATCCATGTACAAAACGGCCAGTTGTAAAATTTAATAAGCTACTCATATATACAAAAATGTCATGTACTTCTGATCATAATAAGTAGATGCTAGCCACCATGTACCAGATACACTAAAACAGTTTAAGAGTTAAAAAGTATATATTTTATATGTACATTTTGCAAAGTATTTAAAAATATTTTAATCACCAAATATCAACAGTCTAAACTTCACTGAATTTTTGCTATTACATAAACTTAACATGCTAACTCATCACTGTTTAAATATCGGTTTGTGGTTTTTTACAGTTCTCATAATTCTACGGGTAACTACTTGTTAGAACAAAAGCTGATTTCTAGAATACCCACCCGAAACTCGCCTTTCAAAACAAAGCTAACAGGGAGTCTTTAAAAGTCGGCATTATACCTTCTCATATCACACACAGGGCAGATTACGAATCCAATTAAATTCAATATTGGCCACTCGGTGGGGCATTTAGCCTGAAGGAGCGGCAGAGACACGAGAACGGAGTTCAAAGGAAGGGCTGGTAGAGAAGTTGAGCTTCTTGTGAACCGAGGAATCTCTTCCGGAGGGCTGAACCCAAACATGCAAGACGCATGTGTGTGTGTGTCAACAGGCCCTCCCGCAAGATCTGAATGCCGCACAGCGCATGCAGCGCTTTCAGACAACAGTGTGATCACAGAAGGTCTTAGACCGCACGCGGTTTCCCGGCTCTGCCTCACGGTCTGCAGCTGCTCTCGCCAACCCAGCAACCACTAACCACTGGCGCTGAAGCTGTGGGCAGTGTGGACTGACATGTACTGAAGGGCAAAACACATGCTCTGTTTGAAAGCCTGGTACTAAAAAACGAGGCACGATGTCGCACTAGCAATTTTCTACTGCTAATGTGTTTCCAAGATAATATTTTAGATAAATATTTAATCTCTAGTATTACGACAAGCAGATTTTCAATTACGTGTATGGCTGGTATTATATCTCTAATTGACAGTGCTAGACCAGAGAGAGGCTAAATCTTCCAGAAGAATTCTTTCCCTGAGTAATTCACGTGATTCCAGAAGCACGTAACAAAAATATCAGTACGAGTATGGAAATACATGTATTCTACTAGCGGCCCCATAAAACTTGTATCTTAACAAAACTGGAGGAAAGATACATATTCTTTGTTTGAAACAGGTTCATTTTACCAAAAATTATCCTAATAATTGCATACAAATTAAAAATTTGGCATTTTATAATGGTTCGTAGAATAAATAACATTATTCACATACTAAAATTTTTCTTAATTACTAAAATCAAGGAATTCCACTGAGTAAAATTTCTTACTACAGAGGCTAAGAGAAAGTTCTATCGTGAATTACAAGAACCCTGAGAGAGCCAAATCCAGAAATGTAAGATTTCAATAAAACAAAGAATAACTTAATGCAAACATTATATGTAATTTAATCCAGATATGAACAATTTAGGCCACAAAGAAGGAAAGTCTCATTAGTTTTACTTGAGTTTCACTGTGAGTGATATGGTTCATTTGATCTTGAAATACATAATATAAGTTTTAAAGCCATGGAAATCAATTCTGGAAAAAGCCTTTAAAGAGATGTTTCATGTTTTTACACAGTTACGGGTGATGTGTTTTTGGTTTAAGGTAAGAACATCTCACTTCTCTTGGTTTATAGCAAACTTCCTCATCTCAGTTTTCAATAACATATTTTCTCACATTCTCGGAGACATGATTTTATTTTAACCATGATAGCTATCAGTACATCATTTAATTTTATATCCACATGTAAATGGCCTAAGTTTTCCATAATTGGGTATTAATACGATTGAACAACTGAACCAAATGTAACCAAATCACTCAGGTAAATAAAATTGTGTTAATACAGAGGGATAATATGAAGAATATCCCATTAAACACAAGCTCTGTCTACGTTAAGCAAATTTGTTACTTTAAATATATATAAATAGCGGGGCACCTGGGCCCCACTACATGCGTTTATGTAGCAAAAAAGCCAATTTTCCCCTCCAGCCAAAAGGTAAATTTGGATGTCAACTATCTGACACTGAACACTGAAAATGATCTTTCAAGCTACTAAGGGCTCTATCATGACACTAATAAATGACATTCACATACATTTTTCAAATCAAAGTATGATTAATTAAAATTAAAATACAATTTATTTTTAAAACTGCTTCATATCGCGCTTTGGGGAGATACAGTAATTAGCATATGTATCCAGCACTGATTTCATAGGGCAGTGATGAATACGCAGATATCTGAAAATGTGTTTTTACACAAGCCACAAGCTTACGTGGGAGGCATCTGTGACCTCCCACGTGTAAGTATGTGCAAGCACGGGCCGGAATACAGCAGAACCAGGACCAGGGTCAGAGGGACTGACTCCTCAGCACAGCTGTCCTCCCCAAAGCGACCGGCAACGGGAAACGTGTATACGTAACACGGGCCGACACCAATGTCCGAAACATCAGACCTAACAGGCAGGCGCTCCACGTTACCGTGTCTGTCAGCGCAGAGACGCGCCAGTCTGGTCCCCGGGACTCGGGCCCAGTGTGAAGGAAGCGCACAGTCACCCAGACTGCGCTCCCGTGACACTGGACACTACGGTAGAACCTTGTGGGCCACAGTGTATTTCGGCCGGACACTGCGTGGTTTTGTGTGACAACAAGATTAAAACTGAAGGTCAACCCAAGATTGTCTAAAGCGTGTACTCAACCTTCAACCAGTCTCTTTACATTTCTCAGAAAGTTCTGGATGCAGCCTTCTGAATTCACTTGTAGAGGCTCCCTGGTTCCCTAGTTTTCCCAGAAAACTAAAAGAAAGTAACTACCCCTGCACATATATCAAGAGTGTCTATAAAAGGTATATGAAAAATTATGAAAAAACCGCTTTATATAGACAGTATTTTACAAACCTGCAGTTTTTGTTGCTACTATTGTTGCTGTTGTGGTAATAACTTTGCTGCTGGACACCAGCTAATAACCCTGCTAGTACATGATTTTGCATGGACCTGAATAAATGTTTCATTCTATCATAGTTTTTAATCTTTATTTTTTATGAAATAGTCACCTATTTACCTTTCATGTTTATGTGGAGTAGAGGAGGAGAGGTGGTCAGCCTGGTGTGCGACTCGTTCTCTGTGTCCTGAGAAAGAAAGCCCAGATCTCGCCCCCACAACTTTTTTAGTGTTCAGAGCCCAGCCACAGGACTCAGCTGCTTTCAGAGGCTGGCCCTGAAAATGTGATTAACAAGGAGGTGCTACTGAATGATCAGTTTGTGATGAACTGGATAGAGCACAAAGGCAAGATGTGAATGGGAGCATATAACCAGTTCATGTGACATCAGAGAAAAAGGGTAGAAGAGAGGGACTGATTACAAGGCACTGGAGGAGGTACAAGGTGAGAGAAGAGATCAGCTCTGGAAACAGCTCCATGAAAGTAAACCTACCAAGGATGCTTTTGTATGAGGCGCAACCAACGTCGTGCAAAGCTGAGGTGGGTTCTTTAAGGAGGCTAGCCAGGGCCCAGCAGACAGTATCAGATGCTCACTGAGCATGACAAATAGATCTCCCAAGTCAAATTCAGAGGTTTGCAAAAAAAAAAAAAAAAAAAAATCCAGGGTTTTTGACAAGAAGAATATTAAATGTAAATATACTTCTAAAGAGAAAGAGATCACTTGACCTAAGTATACCATAAGAGCACTTTGGGAAGTGAACTGTCTTCTCATAATCCAAACTTTATAAAAGGATGCCTAAAATATATGATTTATAAACCTACATAGATGGCTTTGGGGTTGCCCAGGGACGTAAAGGCCAATTCTATCCATTTTGATGATCACAACAGCTATGTTTCTACTCTAACAAAATGTTCGGCTGGCACGGACAGGATGCAGAAATACTAACAAAGATGAACCGTCACTGTTCCAGCAAATCTGTTCTTCTACATAACATTAATGTGAAATTGTTTACCCATCTGCGACCAGAGAATGTAATAACCATAATGATTATGACGAATGTCTGATTACACAAAGGCCCCCATGCTTACAGGACATTTTCTTTACATATGCCAAGTGCTTTATACTATTATCTCGTTTAATCTTCCCCGATACTCTATAAAGTAATGTTTTCTTTTTACCTCACACATACATAAATTGAAATAAAAGGTTTTCCTTTCAGCAGGTCTGCTCTTGGTAAATAAAGGATACTTCTATAATGACAATAAAAAAAAAACTGAAGGAATAGAATATCTAACTTAAGAATTACCTGTTAGACTTCAATGAGCAATACCACACATGGAACTCTGAGACTTTATTCAACAGAATTTTTCACACACTAGTTCTCTCTATATGTCAATGAACATACAAGACATGTCTTATGGAGGCGTCAACTAATACAACTATGGACTGTTGCCAGAATACTTAAACATGGGTAAAGCTGTACTTATACCAAACATTTTAAAACTAAGAGCCCCCCAGAATTTAGTCTCCAGTATTGCAGTAACTCTGTCCTGTATATGACCGACCAACCCAGGTTGCTGGGACTGAGAGACGAGTTCACAGCCTGAAGGAAAGTCTTGGGCCCAGTGGAACGCTGGTGGTCACTCTACTTAGATGTGTTGGTCAGATGCCTTTCCCATGAAATTAAGTCCAAGATATTACCTATAATTATAACGAGAAGTACTACTTGTTTTGCTTTGGTCCTTGTAAGCTATTTTGTACACTAAGACGGAGCTACCTGATAAACTCAAAGATATGAAATGACGCGCTCCAACAGAGTTTGCCCAAAGAGCAAGCAGTTTGGGGTATTCCAAGTCACTGATTGGAATACTCACGAATTTTTTCCCAAAATACATGAAATTTCTGCCACATAATTATTACAAGATTCATTTATTCAGGCAAGGGTCAGAATCAATTGTCTACCGAAATACGCTAGAAATAGATAATATGTGTTTGATATCAAGAATCAGAATCAACAACTGACTGTAATCACAACACCCTATAGCTACCCTCAATATATTTATCACAAAGTTTCTTTCCCATTGACATTCTGCGTGCCATACACATTAGATTGTTTCTTCCATTAATCTTGAAAATACTCATGAATCTAAATCGTCATTTTTTGAGGCCATGCCTTGAACTACGTATAGAGTATGAAGTAATGCATAGGCCTTAATTCAACTAGAATTTACAGATCTTTTGCTCACATCACTAGACTATATACAATTTTGTGCTTGGCACTTAGTAAACTGCCCAATAGAGAGGAAGGCCTTGATATATAGCTATTGGTACAATAAATGGTTCCCAAAGGAAATACAATAGTATTTCTACTACTAACTTCATCTTTCAAAAGCTTACAGTTCCCCTGGGGAAACAAATCTTCCATTAAAACCATGTTTTCTCAACTTCAACACAACTGACATTTCGGGCCAGGTAATTCTTTACTGTGGTGGGCTCTCCAGTACCTTATAGGATAGCAGCATCTCTGGCCTCTACCTACTAGATGCCCACATCCATACCCCAACCCTGTTCTGACAGCCAAAAGTACCTGCAGACATTTCCAAATGCCTTCTGGGTGGCCAAATCAACCCAGATTGAGAACCAATAGTATAAAAAGTCAGTCACAAAATCTGAGACAATACAAGGATAGTTATACTTCTACTGTGAATCTGAGATGAGCCGTTAAGAGGGCCACCTGACTTTGAGCAGCAGTGAACAGAGAAAAGGATTAATACATTCGTAGGACCTGGGGAGAAGTATGTCAAAACCAGGGGGAATAACCAATTTAGTTCAAAATCTTCTGTGGCTAGGCAGGGGATAATTTACTTATAACATCATATCTTCTGTGGGGGTCATGTTCTAAATCGATTTTGAAAACGTAATTTTTGCATATGCCAAAATTATTCTCAAAAACACTTACAAAAATTCCTACTCTAAAGACCAATATTCTACACTATCTTTCAGTCATCTAACACAGCCATGGGCGCCTGGGTAGTCCAGCTGGTTACGCTTCTGACTCTCGGTCTGGGCTCAGGTCTTGATCTCACGGTCATGAGTTCAAGACCCACATTGGGCTCCATGCTAGGTGTGAAGCCTAAAAAGACAAAAAAAGAAAAAGAAAGAGGAAAAAAAAAAAAGCACATCTAGCACAACCAGGCTTTTTTCCCCCAGCATTGGTGCATTTTCCTCTTCTCCAAGTGTCTGTACATAAAGTAGCTAGCGTGTTCTCAGTAGTTACGCTGGATTTAAAATTATAGTTATGTTCTCGGCTGTAAATGCTCTAGGTTGACCCACATTATTTAACACATCTCTCATTCTTTAATTTGTTTTATTTTTTTGCTTATGATTAATGACGTACAGCTTCATTTGTGCATGTAACTTAAGTGTGCCTTTGAAGTAGCCTGTCCGTAGGAGATACAGAATAAGAGGCTGTAATCCAGGCCAAGAGAGAGCCGAAAGCAGAGGGTGCCAGGGGGAGACGGAAGGAACTCCAGACGTCGGGAAGACGCTGTGGGCGCGGTCGATGACGTGCTCACGGGCACAGCCAGTGTGCGGGTGGAGGGTTAAATTCGCTGTTCGGGCCGCCGTCACGGTGCCAGGAGCGCAGGCAGTTCAGGGGAGGGAGGGCGGGGAGCAGAGGGCTTGCCGAAGCTCTCCTGGATGGGCTTCCGAGGGATCCGCACCTAGGTTAGGAAGAACGTGCTGGGGAAAACCGAGAAAGACTGCAAATCCATCAGGAGGGGCTGTGTGGGAAAATCACCCGAAACGGGTTTGAAAGGACCGTGTGAAGAGGAAATTCTGCAGCAGACGCTTACTAAAAATAAGACAGACTGTATGTAGTGAGCTACTGCGGCAGGGGTGAGAGTTCAGTACAGAACTGGGCTCAACTCCACACGCAGCAAAGGTGGACAGAGGGAGGGGGCCGGTGGCGGAAGATCGCTCGGAGGAAAAAGACTGGACATCAAGTGTGCCGAACTGGTGGAGGGGAACTCTTCCTCAGGGGGCCAAGGGCCGAGACATCCCCCTACTGAATGTGCGACTGTGAGTCGACTACCTGAAATCATACTGGTTGTCTCCGGCCTGCAAAACATGGGCCCTGTCAAGCAAGTGTTTCTGTGGAAACATAATCACAGGACTTGGGACTTGATTTGTATGGATTAAAAGAACGGCAGCAATTTTTTTCCCCTTTAGGTATGTGGCCAATGTTTACAACTATGTAACATAGTCGTTGAAAGTAGAAATGTCACCTCACACATTTTTTGAGTCCCTCGCACTCAACACTGGTAAGCACACGGCATTTTCTCACAGAACAGTGGTCTGCGTCAGTAGCTGACGCAGAGGACCTCAGTTCTAGAAACAATTTCACTTTACTCCTTAACTCTAAGGACATCACAGGACGGTGTTAAAATCATCTCCCACATATACACCTCTGACACGCTGGACCCTGAAATGAATATTCTGTTTTCTTGAAAGTAAAAATCGACCCCGGTGCTATTTTACAATTCTGGCCTCTTGCAGTGATGTTCGCACTCTCATTCCCTGAAGTCACATGACCTCCATGCTCTAAAATTAGTTAATGCTGTCCTCCAAAAATCTCTGATTTTTACAGTGAGTGTTTGACAATTTGGAGGAGTAATAGATAAGTTTAAACAAATCAGTGTCTTAGTGCCACACACATCAGTGCATGAACATGCACACAAACGCACACACGAGGAAATGTGGGTTTTTTTGTTTTTTTTTTTTTGAAGAAATAAATTAGACGTGGTTCCCCAGAAATAGGCCCCTCGAGAGCTCTCATCGAGCAGCTGCTTCGAGAAGAAACACTGAAGAGGAGGGGCTCCCAGCAGAGAGGCTGAAGTCTGGGCTGAGTATTTGCTACCAGAGGCTGTTCCTGCTCATGGAATCAGAGCTGCCCAGAAGCCTAACCAGCAGCCGCCAAGAGGGGTGAACTCGGGCCAGTCCAGGGACCAACACTCCAGAGGAAACCTAGAGGAACATTCCACGAAACGCCTTAAGCTGGAGACCGCCACGTGCCTGGGGAAGGGTCCGATCGGGCTCTTCTGTTTAAAAGACGAAAGCAAACAGGTTCATCTTCTCTGCCTCTTCCTGCGCTGGCGGGGCGGGGGCGGGGATGCCAGGGGCTTAGAGAATTCGAGAACCCACCTCATTACAATAACATTTAGGTGAAAGAAAAAGGCTTCAGCATGAAAAATGCAACCACAGCAACCTAGAAGAAGAGGAACTGTCCGTCTTACTCGGAGGAAGACACACAACACTCGTGACACGGAGGCCCGTCAACAGCACACTGGACAGAAATCACCAAAATCCTAGGCTGCAATCCCATCAAACACCAAAGGGAAAGAAACACGTCCAACTCGGTGTCACTTCCAAAGACACACAAATCACTTCCACGTGTTCTTCGACGCCATCAGCCCAAGCACAAACATTTAACTGAGGAGAAGGAGATTCGTCCATAAAGTGCAGAGCCACCCCCTAAGGGAAGGTAAGCAGTGGGGAGCATGAGGGGGGCCACAAGTGAGGAGTCAGAGGCCTTTATATTTTCCACACAAGCTTCCTGACATCTTCCAGCACCACAGAATCGTGTCTTACATCCAGCCTGTTTTCAAAAGTACCTGAAACCATTGTTCTTCTCACACTGACACGACCGCACAAAATATTTTTCTCTTTCTGTGAATCTATCACCAGCTTTATGAACTATTACTTTATCCTACTGAAAGTTGGCATATGCAACCCACAGATCTCTAAGAAAGGTCAGCAGAATGATTAAAAAAGAAAAACGAAACAAAAAACAAAAACCTGCGTGCTCTGTTAAAATCCAGTATCTCCAGGTAACAGTAAGGATGCCTGTTTGTTTTCATCCTGCGAGTAGGTCTCAACACCCCAATTTACGTTCCCGCACATCAGACAGACCACGGGACGGACTTGCGGTAAAGGGGCACATCCAGGCGTGCCCACCCCCGGCCATCGCTAAGCCGTCATGTGGCTTGCTTGGTCACAAATGTCTCGCCACACGGGCAACTGCATCTCCCTTAACGTAACGACTACCTGCGAGCAATGAAGACTGCTTGACAAACTGGTGTGTTTAGCAAGATCCAAACACATTCCTCCATGTTTTACTTCATATCTGGAGGAAGCTCTTTCCCACAGAGATGTGGGTAGCCATGCTAATATCACTATAAGCAGACACTGCAACCTAACAACTACGTATGAATGAAAATAGAGGAGCAAACATCCACATTACTGGAGGGGGGAGGCACAAGGAAGTACGTGCAGAAGGCTAACAAGCATCGTTGTAGTGGATGGATCAGAATCGGAAGCATTCGCATGAACTCATCTTTAGCTTTACATAGGTACAGTCACACATAAAAATACATACAGATACCTGTATGTTCATTGGCTAGCACACTGCATGCATCTTCTCGCTCTGTCATCTTACAGGAACTAGAAGCAATGCCACTCCAGAAACAACGGGCATGCCCAGTACCCAGTTCTTGGCTTCGAGTGCAATTCTCCAATAAAAGGAACCAGGAGCCCTGGGGGAGATGGCCGATTCCAGAGCTGGGCGGGAAATACAGGAAGGACTCAAACAGCATCCCATAACCCCCACACTGATGAGGGCATGTCAAATGGGCTCTGAGGCACAAAGAGCCCTCTACCGTCAAGGCCGGAACAATCTGAACAACAAAAGGAAGTAGCACTGGATTGTAACCTAACACATAACAGAAGTATCCATGAGTCCACACTGGTATCATTAATTCTTGTGTAGATAAATAAACCGGGGAAAAGGGGAATCTCCGACCACAATGAGACATCATTTCACACTGTTTAGAATGGCTATCATCAGAAGCAATGACAAATGCCAGCAGAGATGTGGAGGAAAGAGAACCCTTGTGCACCACGGGTGAGAACGTAAACTAGCGCAGCCAGTACGGAAAACAGCATGAGCGTTCCTCAAAAAAGTAAAAATAGAACTACCACATGTGCCAGAAATCCTAACTCTGGGGATATGTCCAAAGGGAACGAAGTCATCACTTCGGAGAATTCTCTGCACCCCCCATGTTCCCTGCAGAGTTACTCACAATACGCACGGTATGGAAATAATCTAGGTGTCTGTGAACAGATGAGTGAATCTAAATCTGTGGTAGAAACACGCAATGGAATACAATTCAGCTTTAAAGAAGGACGATATCCTGTCATTTGTGAGAACAAAGGTGAGAATGGAGAGCATTATGATGAGTGAAATAAGCCAGACAGAGAAAGACAAATACGTCATGGTATCCCTTATGTGTGGTGAGGAACACAGGGAGGGGCTGGTAAGAATACAAACTCTCAGTTACAAGCTGAATGAAGTCTGAGAAACTCGTATATAACACGGTGCTATAGTTTATAACACTGTATTCTATACTGAAATTTGCTAACAGAGAACTTAAATGTTTTCATAAAAAGGGGGCATTAAAAAACAGGTAAAATAAATTCCAACATAGAACATCTCCAAATAACTTATGAAGATACACGGCTCCCAAAAGACAGAGCACGACTTCGCACTTCCAGAGCGTGGGCTGTGCATAGCGATGTCCTTCGGAAGAGGAGAGAGGACAGGATCACCATACGGCAGAGAAACCTGACCAATGTTACGTGAGCCACATGTCAAGGTTACATCAACAGTGATCGGTCATACTGAGAGCAGGTACCTTTGATATAATGTGATGAAAATGACACTATCTCTATTTTCTTCCTCTCTGAAACACAACTCTATTCTAGTCGTGAGAAAGTATCAGACATTCTACCAAATACCTAACCGATAGTCAAAAAACAAGAAATTCTGAGAAACTGTCACAGCAAGGTGGAGCACTAGGAGACACAGGACATACTGGATAGGATATTCCTAACATTATGCTAGGGAAAGAATGGAAAAGATGCCCATGATAATCAAGATAATCATTCTGTTGGAGTTCAGGGTTTCAACTTACATCATTCAGTTTGGGAGTTAAAAGTCTCTTCAGCTATCCCAAGGAAACATGTACAGAGAGCCTGAAGGAATTAAGATACGAGTTAGTCACCATCACCTTAGACTTTAAATTTGCTTAAATAAACCAACTGAAAACTAGCTGAAACTGAAAATCAGAGAACAAAACTGACAGTATAATATTCAGAGCCAACGCGGTATGGCAGAATAAAGGGAGTGCACGTTGATCTAGATTGGAGAAAATGAGACATGTTAATGGTACCTTTTAATAGGATTTCTGTAGAAAGAAGATATTTTTAGTTTGACTCAGTCAAAAGACAGCAGAGGAAAGGATATACAAAGCTGACAAAATGCCAAATGCTCTCCAATGACAAACACTTCCTTGCATCTCAATTTGGCCTGAGGATGTTTCTGACGGGACATTACAAGTATAAATAAGGCAATTACTTTGAGGAATGATAAAGTAATAGTAATATATGATGAAATACATTTATATTCACGTAGTAGGATTCATTACAATTTTATTTGGTAAAAAGCCTTTGGAAGGTGTAAGAAAAACGGACGTATTTGAGCATATTTTAAATATCTGGTTGAGGTATTCAAGTTAGCACAATAAAGAAGAAAAATTTCCAGTGGGTATTGGCAGATAAAACTAAGTTACGTTACACACTTATGGCCTCAAGATCAAAATAAGCAGAATTTTCCTGGATTAAGTGTCTCTTGCCCAAGTTAATGATACATAATGGGATAACTATCAGGTCACTTAGTCAAACAGTAATTCTCGACCAATCATAGGTGGGATACAACCCCACCCTTTATCGAATGTCCGGACAGGAGTCCGTGAGGAAACTGGGAGCAGCAGAGGAGGACGCCCCGAGCAGGTGCCGTGAGCACGCGTTGTCAATAAAAACTGCTGACCCTACTTCCCTGAGAACATCGTGGAAGTGACCCAGGCGTACCGTTCCTTGCACTGACCGCACACGCCCACTGTGAAGAAAACTAGCAACCGCTCAGACCCTCGTTCGTCCAATTATTCTCACTGTCAGTCTTGTTACCCAAGGCACTGCGGTCAGAAGCCCGGCAGAGACGCCCGTCTTGGGCGTCTGTCGGGCGGTGACCAGGTACCGGGAACACCACGGACCACCGCGTAGGCTGCTGCTCCTCCTCACGCTGGCAGAGGAACGTCAAGGCCCCTCTGCAAGGCTGTAAGGCTAGAACTGGACGTTAACCTGCTATCAATTCAAGCTTCAGTTGAAAAGCACAAAACGAACTCCTTCACGGGCTCAGGAAACCTGGGAACTCTACTCCAAGCGCTTTGGGTTTCTAAAGTTCTTTTTTAGAAAATCAATAGCGATATCAGGCAGTACTACACGAAGAGAAATTTCCAAAGCATTTCTAGAATCCTCTATCTTTCAATAGAGAGCTTGATTTTAAGCTTAATGGGCAGGGGTCCCACTGATGCAAGGGATTGATTCTCCTTCCCATTGTTCATGAGGTCCTTTTATTTGTTTAAGAATATCACGACAGTGCGTCCATCAATTCAGAGAAAAAAGGGTAAATATGCAAACTACAGTCCAGAAAAAGCTTCACTCTGTAAAAACATAAAAGAATATAATCTATGTTTTCACACTCTCTGGTCACTCTGTATATTTATGACTCATAAATCCTGTGTGGTTGCTCTAGTAAGGAAATCGTTACTTTTATCATTATTCCAGGATCAACAGCAAGAAAGATACTACAGTAAAATAAAAGAGAGTCTACAAACGAAAGGCACGTTTGTTCATCTAAGCTTTGCCCTTCTCTTCACCAGTGACCACAATTGAAGCATTATCCAATTCCAGTGTAAAAAAAAATACAATTTTTGACTTACCGTTTGAAGAATTAGGATAGTTCTGATACCCTTACGTAAAAAGATTCACAAACCTCTGGCCTAATCATCCTCTCCCCCTCCCCGGCCTTTTGTAATAAACCCAGACCCACAGGACATTTATCATTTAGCCCAGATAAATGATTGTTGTTTTCAATGTTTATTTCTTTTTGAGAGAGAACAAGAGAGAATGCGAGTAGGGGGCAGAGAGAGAGGGAGACCCAAGAACCTGAAGGCTCAGCACTGTCAGTGCAGAGCCCAACGTGGGCTCAAACTCATGAACCGTGAGATCATGACCTGAGCCGAAGTCGGATGCTCAACAGACTAGCCACCCAGGCAGCCTACTGGGATTTATTCTTAAACCATGTCTGAGAGCCGAGATGTTGACTACCTCTATACTATCCCCTGCCTCGCACCTCTATTCTTCCGTTTCTTCATGATCAAACGAAGACTAATTTATATAAGAGACCATAAGACTGTAATATGATTTCTACTAAGTGCCAGAAGATAACAGTCTCACTTGTTAACTGACCACCCTGTTCTCTGGTGTTCTTTCTCTAGAACCTTCAACACTGCATTTGTTACTGCTTAAAAGAGACGTGGTATAAAGATAAAAAGGTATGCACATGCAATGACCAGAACTTTCAAACATAGCTTTGGCACACAGAAATTTTTAATTTGTCTATAGGTATCAGCTGAATTCTATTTTTTCATATTGAACTATTTGTTTCTACTTTAACACAGCAACTAAGTAAATTCAGTTTTGAAGGACTAACCACTATTTTATGGAACTGTCTGATAGTCTTTTAGAATACTATTTTTATATTTGAGCAT
This sequence comes from Lynx rufus, assembly GCF_022079265.1. Taxonomy (NCBI): domain Eukaryota; kingdom Metazoa; phylum Chordata; class Mammalia; order Carnivora; family Felidae; genus Lynx; species Lynx rufus. The sequence continues at coordinate 1,543,648 of NW_025814840.1, read as the reverse complement.
AAAGAATTTTTTTGAGAAATTTCAGCTAATTTAAAACTTGAATTTCATGAAATGAAACTTATATTTTAAAGTATATTTTCATTTTAAATGGTATAATGTTTGAAAATGGTAGAAAAACATATAGAAAAAAATTAAAATGTGTTCATAACCATCCCAACCAGAAATGATAATTTTAAATGATCTCTTTTCTTGACGTATTTATCCATTTGCATTTGTGGCACAAAGCTGGAAATACGTTAAATACTCATTTTTGAAAGTGGCTAATTTCATTTGATAAAATATCATGCTCTCATATAATTAAATAATTTCTAAACCTTGTTTTAGTGACTGACATTAAATCTATATGGCCGTACCATAATTTTTGTTAACTATCATCTATTTTTAGGCATTCGGTTTGTTTTCAAGTTTCTACCTTAAAAAATAATACTGCAACTTCCAGTTTCCAGTTCCTCATGTAAGGAGCTCGATTAGCTAACAGGGAGTCAGAAGCCAAACAGATGGAAAATCAACAACTATTTCAGATCTCTAGGAGAGGGCAGGAACAGGCAAACTGTTCCCCCAAGACTACAGAAAGAGAGGTGACTACATACAGTCAAGGTAAGGTTATTGGAGCAGAGACTCACGACCAGAAACCATCCAGGCAACTAGTGCCAGAGTAGACAAACCCGAACTCTAACCAGCAAACTGCTGGAGTTCAGGGTGGACAACATTCAAAGCTCCTAGGAACTCAGTCACAGAGAGGCCCTCACAATATTGGAGCTAATGCGCAATATAGCAGGTGACAGGATTCCAGTCCGATATACAACAGTTAATCCCTTTGCTACGTGTCAGAAATTAACAAGTGGAATTTGAAATTAAAAACGCAGTATCATTTACATTAGCACCATAAAGTGAAATCCTTAGGTATACATCTAGCAACATACGTACAAGACCTTTATGAGGAAAACTACAAAACTCCAATGGATGAAATCAAAGAACCAAATGAAGGAAGAGATATTCTATGTTCATGAACAGGAAGAGTCAGTATTGTCAAGATGTCAATTCTCTTCCCAACTTGATCTATAGAGTCAATGCAATAGAACCAAAATTCTAGCAAGTTATTTTTTTTCCATTCTCATGGGGACAAGCAATGTCTCCCCTTTTATTAAGTTTTTATTTTTTAAATTTATTTTAATATAATTTATTGTCAAGTTAGCTAACATAGAGCTCTTGCTTTTGGGGGTAGATTCCTGTGATTCATCACTTACATACAACACCCAGTGCTCATCCCAACAAGTGCCCACCTCAATGCCCATCACCTGTTTTCCCCTCTTCCCCCGCCCCCACCATCAACCCTCAGTTTGTTCTCTGTATTTAAGAATCTCTTCTGGTTTGCCTCCCTCTCTGTTTGAAACTGTTTTTTTCCCTTCCATTCCCCTATGGTCTGCTGTTAAGTTTCTCAAGATCCACGTATGAGTGAAAACATATGATATCTTTCACTCATGCTAAATGAAATAAGTCTAGCAAGTTATTTTGTAGAGAAGGACAAACCGATTCTAAAGGTTACACAGAGAGGTAAAAGACCCAGAATAGCCAACACAATACTGAAGGATAAGACTGATGCTGTATCTGAGTTCATCTTACCACAAGGCTGCAGTAAGCAAGACAGTGTGGTACTGGCTATAGAATACATCAACACAAGTGAACAGAAAGCCCAGAAATACACATTAATAAATATAGTCAAATGACCTTTGACAAAGGAGCAGAGGCAAGAAAACTCAGCAAAGATGGACTTTTCAGCAAATGGTACTGAACAGGTGGACATCCACATGCAAACAAACAAGCAAAAACAATCTAGATAAAGGCTTAACTTCTTTCACAAAAATGTATTCAAAATGGAGTACATACCTAAGTGTCGAATGTAAAACTATAACAGTCCTGGAAGACAGGAGAAAACCTAGATGATTTTAGACACGACAATGACTTTTTAGATACAACACCAAACGCATGACCCATGAAGGAAATAATTGGTAGGCGAGATTTCATTAAAAAGTTCCGCTCTGTAAAAGGCAATTTCAAGAAAATGAAACAACAAGACATAGACTGGGAGAAAATATTTTAAAAGAACACATCTGACAAAGGACCGTTTTCCAAAAAATACAAAGAACTCTTAAAACAACAATAAGGAAAGAGGAAAGAAAAAAAACAAGTTAAAAGACAGGCAAAAGATCGTAACAGACACCTCGCCGAAGAAGATACAAAGATGCCATATGAGCATATAAACAGGTGTTCCACATCATATGTCATCAGGGAAATGCAAATTAAAGCAACGAGATAGCACTTACACACCGATCACAATGGCCCAATCATCGAACACTGGCAGCAGCAAATGCTGGTGAGGATGTGAAGCAACAGGGACTCCCGTTCACTGCTGACGGGAATGCAAAATGGTGCAGCCACTTTGGAAGACAGAGTGTTCACCTGCTTCTAGCAAAACTAAACATGCTCTTACCACGTGATACAACAATCATTCTCCTTGGCATTTTTCTAAAGGAGTTGAAAATTCATGTCCACATAAAAATCTGCATTATTCATAACTGCCAACACTTGAAGCAACGAAGATGTCCTTCAGCAGGTGGAGGGTGCGCAAACTGTGGTCCCTCCAGACAGTGAAATATTACTCAGCGCTAAGACAGGATGAGCTATCAAGACAGGCAAAAGGATGGAAGGACTTTAAATGCATATCACTAAGGGAAACAAGCCAATCCGAAAAGGCAACCCACTGTATGACAATCTGGAAGAGGAAAACTGGAGACAATAAAAAGGTCAGGGTTGACGCGCCTGGGTGGCTCAGTCAGTTAAGCCTCTGACTTCAGCTCAGAGCGTGATCTCACGGATGTGAGTTCGAGCCCCACATCGGGCTCTGTGCTGACGGCTCAGAGCCTGGAGCCTGCTTCAGATTCTCTCTGTCCTTCCCCCGCTCACACTCTGTCTCTCAAAAATAATAAATGTAAAAAATTTTAAAAAAAGGTCAGTGTTTACCAAAGAGTGGGGGAGATTAAGAGTGATAAATAAGCAGAGCACAAGAGATTGTTAGGCTGTGAAAATACTCTGCATGACACCATAATGACAGATACATGACATTACACATTTTTCCAAACAGAATGATACCGAGAGTGAACCTGACTTAATACAAACTATGGACTTGAGTGCCCACGTGTTGCTGTCCCTTCATGAATTGTAACAAATGTACCATTCTGGTGGGACATGGTGATAATGGGGTAGGCTGGGCATGTGTAGGGGCTCAGCCTATGAGAGACCATTGTATCTTCCTTGCAAATTTGCTATGTCAACCTTACGCTGCTCTAAAAGTAATCGAGTCTTTAAAAAGTAATAATGATGCCATAAATTTGATTTACATAAAATTGACTAAACTTGTCTGATATTTTGCTGGAGTTGGATTATGGACTGAATTCTGTCCCCTCAAAATTCATATATCAGAGCCCTAAAACCCAGTGTCTCTGAATATGAGCGTATTTGGAGACAGGGCCTTTAAAGAGGTGATAAAGTTGGAATGAGGCCTTAACTAGGTGAGAGACCGAAACTGATCTGACTGGTATCTTTACAAGAAGAAGAAATTTGGAAACGCAAAGAAGAGACGCCGGGGATGCATGTACACAGAGGAAAATCCATGTGAGGACACGTGGGAAGGCAGACATCTTCAATCCAAGGACAGAAGCCTCAGAAGAAACCAAACCTGACGACACTCAGCCTCCAGAACTGTAAGAGAAACAAATTTCCACTGCTGAAGCCACAGGTCTGTGGTATTCTCTTTAGGCAGCCCTACCAAACAGGTGTATTTCCGGAAGTGGTACCACTGCACCAAGCAGTGGTCGTAAACTTACGACACTCTGGACACGGCTGCCATTTCGCTTTAGAAAGAGTACGAAAATTCTTCTTCTTATTTTATATATTTACATATAATATAAATTTATAGCTACATTTAAATTATATAAACGTATAAGTCATACCCAAGCAAAATGCATAAATACATTTATATATTAATAAATTTACATTTACTATTACTTAATACTATTTTATCACGTGCTCACAAAAACATTTGCTTATGTGTTTAAAAGACAAAGGCAGGGAGGCAAGGAGGGAGAGAGGGAGGCAGGAACAGCAGTGCTTGAAAAATAACTTCTGACTATAAACTGAGTCAGATATCTATTAGGTAAGATTCTATCTGTCATCTGATACCTTTGTACCCTACTTATAATTTAGCCCAAGGCAATGTATTTTCTATTAATAAAAGTATGAAATAACTACAGGTTACTTGTATACAGAACACAGGGCAAGGAGTGAGACAGATTCCCCTTCCTCATGACTACAATCTACAGAATTTGCAGAGAACAAGGGACAAGTAACAAATGTTATGTGACCCTCTGGCAGGAATATCAGGAGGTGATCAAGTGAGACTCACCTAGTTTAACGATGACCGGAGGTAAATAAGCATATAAAAAATGGCTCACTTTTTACCACGCTAAACCATGAGTTGTCCTTTCCCAACACTATGAGAATTTCAACAATTATCACACCTACATTTTGTGCAAAACCCTATGATCCAAAGCAGTGAAGTACTGGAGAAAGGGGGAAATAAGTAGCCGAGAAGACAACCTTAAAGTTAGAAAAGATTTTTGGGAATATAAACAGACTGAATTTTTACAGTACAATGGCTGCAATTATTTCTCATTTTCTTCCTACGTTTATCAAATGTCATTGCTTTAATAATTTACCCGAAATCTGGCAGGTAACTGCTATGCCGGCAATGTAACACAATCTCTAATTTTACAAAATCAATAAGAGAATGGACATATTTAAATGAGTCTTTCAATTTCAAGAGGTTTGCTTGAGGGAGCATCTTTTTAATTCAAAAACTGATAAAAGCCGTTAATATATGTAATATGGGGAAAATGAGTCTGTGTTACCAGAAGATGCCACGCTATTATTAACAAACAGAAGTCCTAAGGCATGTTAAGTATACGATCTGGGGTTGCTTCGCAGATTGTGATAAGGCAATCAGTTTTTATTTTTAAGTGACAACTGTACTTAAAGAGGAAAAATTCTATGTTATTTTTATCATTTTAATAAAGGTGAAACAAGGTTTCAATGACAAATACTCATTTACAGTAGTATTTTACATAACTTCATTCGTTTTAATCCTACACTAACAGGACAGAACTGTACCAATAGTCTTTTCTTCAACTCAGAATATGTTCATACTAGAGCTATGTATGAAGTACCATTTATAGCTATACAGAAAATTTGTGTGCTTTATCAACGTGCAGCAAACATTTTTACACGAAATATTTTTACACAAAAAAGGGCCCCATAAACAAAATAATTTGGAACATCCTGGACTGAAGCAGTTAACCAATGTGTTTTCCCTTGAAGGAATTCTCAGAACCATTAATATGTCAAAATGCACTGGAAATCTCCAAGAAAGGTACAGACTCGTCAGTATTTGCCAGAGGTCAGACTGATGATGTTAATAACTATAAACCAGATTTTGGCTCTAGCCCCTTTTAATTTACTTTATTGCTGTTAAACACCTACGCACACAAAGCTAAAACTGCGCTCTACTGACGTTACGTAGGAAGTGACTCTAAATTCTCGCCATTTGGTTTTCATCTCCACCGTCACTATTTTGGCTCTGGCCCTACGTATCGATGCGCTATACGGCAGCCCTGCAAACATCCTCATCGCACCGAAACCAACTCTTCCCACAAATTCTGTTTCTAAACTCAGATCTCGGGAGGCTTTGAGACGTTCAAGGATGTCTCAGTATGGCGGCTGGCATCGCGGAACGTGGCCTCTATCACCTTCAGCAGTGGCATCCCCCCAGACTCTGCCTGGCCAACCCCACACTTGGTCCCTCGTGCTCGCTCACGAGTCCCTAAGTACACCCCGAACTTCCGTGCCTTTGTGCTGCCACTCTGAAACCCCACGGCCTCACGTGTGTCCTCGGATTTCAAGGGTTAGCTGAAATGGAACCCTCTGACGTCTTCGTTTTCATCCTGCCCTTTAAATCAAGTTTTACGACTTGATTCCCTGTGGTAGTTTACATTTACATTTATCATAAAAAGAACCACAGAGGTACAGGCATCTCCTGGTACGCTGTAGGAGGGTAACAGCCAGCAGACAGGATATCTAGGGAAACGAAGTCTTTGAAAAACATCCGGTTTGTGCTTCAACTATACTTCAATAATAATAAAAAAGGCTTTCTCAGAGGACGAGCCTCAAAATGATGTAAAATAAAAGAATGAAAGACACCTAGCTCATTACGAATTTTTCCTAATTCTGTTACAAGAATACACCCTTGTTCTTCATGTTTAGTTGCACCTACTGTCCCCTCACGCTGAGACGCGAGGCTGTCCACCAGAAGGCAAACCGGCCACACGACTGGAGCGGGGGTCTGGGCCTGGACGGGGGCTGAAGAGTAAACGAGTGTGGAGGTATAACCCTGCTTGGTCCGGTCATTTACCGGGTGCTTACTGTGTGCGGGGCAACCTGCTAAGCACTTGTATTTACGATCACATGTGTGAAGCACAGGGAGACACGGAGGCGCTAATAAAAGATGAAGTCAGGGGGTGTAACATTTAGGTCCTACATGCACATAACCACACAAATCGCAAGCTTTTGCCACGTCAGACACTATGCCAAAGCCAGCAATACAAAAAGGAGTAAGTAATTCCAATTCTCACGGAGCACATAAGCTAATGCTACGTGCAGGCTGTTGTCTGAGGGGTCCGTGAAAAATGCTGTGAATGACTACAGAAGCTGTTCCGGGTCGTATGTCCTCACAAAAGTGCGTTGATGCCAAATGCGGCCTGATTTGGCAACAAGGTAGTTGCCCGTGTAATCAGCTAAATTAAGATGAGGTCCTATTGGAGTACGTGGCCTCCTAACCCAACACGACTGGCATCCTCATGAGAGGAGAAACACAGAAATGCACACGAGGGGAAACCATGTGACAATGAGGCAGAAATTGAAGGGCTGCATCTGCAAGCCAAGAAAGATCAAGGATTTCCAGAAAACCACCAGAGGCCAGAAAGAGGCAAAGCATTCTCGCCTACAGCTTTCGGAGGGAGCAGGACCCTGCCCACACTTTCATCCCAGACTTCAAGCGTCCATAACTGTGAGACAAAAAAGTCTGTTGTTTTAAGCACTCATTTGGGGGCACTTTATAAAGGCAGTCCTAGAAAACATACCCTAAGCTCACATAAGGATAACATACAATTTCCATATTTGAGCTAGCTTGGGAATTAGCACTCAAAGGAGCAGGTATTAGTTCTCCACGGAAAATGGACATTCTGGTCAGAAAACAGGTGGAGAGCAGTTTGTAGAACAAGTCATTAATTTATATGACCAAGATCTGTTCACCTAGATCTTAAAATCAGTCCTTATTTTCTGCCCAGAGCAACTCTCCCAATGCCTCTGAGCTTCAGTTCGGAAAAGACCACCTGGCCCCGGACGTAAAGCACTTCTCTGTGCCTTCTGGCGCCCGTCGGTCATTTTCAGGCAATCTAGTGTTCACAATGACGTTATTACAGTAATTGACTTTAACGATTTTCTCTCTCATGTTATCACCATCTCATTGGTTACTGTCGCACATTATTTCCTTTAACTGCATCATTATACAGCAAACAGAAATTAGTCTGGGCACTAAACGGCATATTTATTTTCAAGGACTCAATACCATGTAACGGCTCTGTCAGTAATTATATATCAAAGGTTCTACAGATCAAAATACTCAGCCATTGAACAATTAAGTCCTGTGTTAGAAATCTTCCCCCCAAATGCCTACTTCCACACCTACATCTCCAATATCCTTGAAATGTGTAGGTCAGTTCAGTCTTACTCTGCCTTTTTGTTTGTTTGGAAGTGTTTTTGTTTGTACTTCCTCTCTCCCAAACTGTGTTTTCCTGTACAGGAAATCTGGTGCTTGTTTCACCCCTAATGGGTAAGCATTTTTTAAAGGGAGCCTCTAACAGAAGTAGGACAGAATGAAGATGCGGTATATATGTCTCCAGGAGGTAAGCCATTTTATCTTTTTATCAAGAGATTCCAGGGGATCAGTCCATTTGAGAAAATGATACGCTCCTCAATTTTTTAACATTTTTAGTTTAATAATCTGATTAACATTTGAGAAATGCCATTGTCAACACTGTTCATTGCTTTTCATTATCTGGCAGATACATTTAGCAGAGTTGCAAATCTTCGTGCTTTCCCTCCTCAAATATTCACATTGATCCGTACCACTGATAACCATTCATAGCAATGAGAATTGCAATAGCACATTTTCTTTCCTATGGTTTCTGCTATACGAGAACATTTAAAAACTGTTGCATGAGATTCAATCTGCAGAAGGTTAACAGCTTTTCTGCTTTCCAGACTAAAAAGCCTTCATTTTCTTTACCTTGCCACTAATCAATGCAAGCACATATGGTAAGTGTTCATGGGCTCTGATTGCTTCATGGCTTTTATACGATTCTTATATCCAATTGACATTTCGTGTTATTTTTCCTTCGTATTTATACTTTATATTAACCTTTTGATTTTCAGTTTCTGTGGTTTTGTTTTGTTTTTTTAGAAATTTGCTTACATTGTTGGACAGTGTTAGTATGCCTCATTTGTCAGTTCTTAAACCATCAGGTAACCATGATGCAAGAGGACCAAAAATATTTAAATAGTATCATAACAGCATCCATTCTGGAATGACATCTTACACCATCTTGCTTAAAACTGTCAACTATTCGTTCATCTCCCTTAAAGTGTCAAAGGTGAAATTAGGACTTACCATAGTGGAGTAAAGGCAGAATTGAAAACATGTTATTTGTTTCCGTCCAATCATGGCATAAAGAAAAAGGCCTTCCCTCGCTTAATTTCTGGCTCTTGCTTCTATCACTTCAATTCTGCCCTTTCTAGAATTTACATAAATGGAATCAAACTGCATTCCATGACTTCTATCTGGATTCCTTCTCTCATCACATTGCTTAAGCATACCTCTATTTTGTTGCACATATCAGTACATTATTCCTTCCTATTGTGGAGTAGCAATCACCATCTGATGGATACTAGCATTACTGCAAGTTTCGGTTTCCTTAGCTTTTTCCTGGACTATTAAAGCAGAAGCTTAAATTGTTGAGTTGAGTCTCTCTTACGTCATAAGCATTTATTACTACGGATGAGTATCTCCCACAAATTTGAGTGTTTGTCTTTAATTTTCTTTGTTATGAATATTTTTAAATTTTCATTATCAACATTTTATCATGGTTTATTTAGAATGAAATTGTTTCGTCTCCTAACATTTAAGGATTTTCCCAGTTTTCTTTTTGTTACTGATCTCTAATTTAATTCCACTAGGATCAGAGAATATATATGGTATGATTTAATTGTTTTGATACACTGCCACTTGGTCTATGGCCTAGAGTATGTCCCCTTGCAGTATCTTTTCTGAGTACAGTAGCAAAGAATTCGCATAATGCTGCTCTTGGCTGGAGTTTTCTGTAACTACAAGGTTATCACACCTGAGCATGTTTTCAATCATTATTATTTCTGATTTGCCATCAACGTGTTTTTTAAGTTGAGAGAGGTTTGTGAATTTGGTTTGGGAGCTAGCCATTTTTTTTCCAGTTCCATCGCTTTCTGTCTTACACATTTTGAATCTCCACGATTAGCTGCATACTAAGTTATGCTACTAGGTTCTCTTGCAGAATTGACCCACTTATCACTATAAAATGAAGCTTTTTCTCCCTTGCTGTGAAATGTACACTGGTTGATCCTAACATAAACACTTTTGCTTTCTTCGTGCTATTAGCTGGCTTACCTTTTCCCACCTTTTGCCCTTTCATTTCCCTCTGCAATATTTTTTAAAGCGCATCGGTTGTAAACAGCACATGTTTGGATCTTGTTTTAGCCAATGTGAACAATATTTTAATATGAATATTTAATCAATTTATATTTTATGTAAGTATATTTATCATGGGATTTAAATTTACCAGATTGCTGTCTTCTATTTTCTCTTCTATTACTTATTTTGCTTTCCTTTTGTTCTGCTTACACGTTTTCCAAGTTATGCTAATCTAAAATTATTTTTAGCACCTCTATTATGGTACAATTGATGTAACATAAATCACATTTATTAAAAGTGAACACTCTGAAGAACACCTGGGTGACTCAGTCGGTTAAGTGTCCGACTTCGGCTCAGGTTGCAATCTCGCGGTTCGTGGATTCAAACCCTGCATCGGGCTCTGTGCGGACAGCTCAGAGCCTGGAGCTCGCTTCGGATTCTTGTCTCCCTCTCTCTCTGCGCCTCCCCCGCTCATGCTCTGTCTCTCTCTCAAAAATAAATAAACATTAAAAAAAAGTGAACCTGAGCACTTTTAACATACCTAAATACCCAGGAAGTCACTGCCATAATCAATAAGCTAACCATATCCAGCACCCCCAGGTTTTCCTTGTTCTATTTTGTAGTCCAACCTCTGGTTCCTCCTGGCCTTAGCACTCTAACCTCAGGAAAGCACCAATCTGCCTTTCATCAGTATAGATTAGCCTAGCTTTTCTATAATCTTATGTAAATGCAACTATGCCTTTTTTGAATCACTGAATTTTTATGATTCCATTTTATCTGCATTACTGGCTTGTTAGCTATACCTCTGTGTTTCTGTGTTCATTATTGTGGTCATTACACAGTTGAATCCATCATTGTGAACCTTCAGATAATGTTATATTACCTTATGCAAAGCGCAAGAAACATGATAGTGCATTTCCTTCTTGCCCTTTGTAATATTTTACATCTACATCATTTATGTGGCCACAATGTATTAACATTACATGTAAGTTAAACATCAAACTATTTTAAAACAATTAAAATTATGAAAATGAAACGCTTATAATTGCCATATGTTTGTTGCTTCCTTCATTTGTGTAGATCCGAATTTTCACCTGGTATCATCTTCCTTCTGTCTGAATTTCATCTGGTGTTGATCTACTGGTAAATTCTTTCTACATTTCTATTTATGAATTAACTAAGCACCAATTTGTATTCATTTAAAAAAAAAAAAGAAAAATGACACCGCTCTTTTCTTTCAGTACTTGAAAGATATAAATTCATTGTCTTGTAGCTGCACTGCTTCTGACAAATCCAATGTCATTCTTTTGTAATGTTTCCTCTTCAAAAATTTTTTTTCGTCATCACTGGTTTTCAACAAATTGATGGTAACACGCATCGGTGTGACATTCTCCATGCTTCTTTTTCAGGGCTTCTTTCAGCATTTTGGATTTGTGGGTTTACGGTCTTCATAAAAGTACACAAATCTGTGAGTGCTATTTCTTCCAATGCTTTTCCTTCAGCCCCTCAGAAGCCAACCACACAGATATTAGACCATGTGCTATGTTCCTGCAGCTCATTGATGCTGTCTTTTCTGGTATCTTTTCAGTTTTCATTTTGGCTTTTTATTTATTTATTTATTTATTTTTTGTTATTTTGGGGGGGAGGCGGGCAGAGATAGAGGGAGAGAGAGAATCCCAGGCAGGCCCCACACCCAGTGCGCGACACAACGCAGAGCGATTGATCTCCCAACCCTGGGATCGTGACCTGAGCTGAAATTATGAGTCCCACGCTGAGCCCACTGAGCCACCCAGGCACACCTCTGTGCGTCATTGTGGTTCAGTTTCTAACGGTGTATCTTCAAGTTCCCTAAACTTTTTGTTTAAATTTAAATTGTCTAATCTGCTTTTAATCCCCTACAACGTATTTTCATTAAGAGTAGTGCACTTTTCATTTCTAGCAGTTTGGGTTGGGTTGTTTTTAGACGTGTGAGTTCTCAATCATACTTAATGCTTTTCTCTACCTTCTTGAATATTTGAAGAATGTTTATTTATTTTTTTTATTTAAAAGTTTTATCAGCTGAGTCCCTTCTAGTTCTGACTGATCTTTCTCCTGGTTATGAGTTATATTTTTCAATTTCTTGTATGCCTGAGAATGTTTGACCAGATAACATTTTTTTAAATTTTAAGTGTGTGGGATTTTTTTTCCTTTTTATATTACTATAATTTGATTTGGATTCTGTTCTGAGAAAGTTGTGTAGAACTCCTTTGACCTTTTCAATTTTTGTTTTTAACCTTAACCTTGATCAGTGTGGGTCCAGAACAGTCTTTAGTCGATGGCCAATCTGCTATTTTTCTAAGGACCCTACCGATATGTATTACTCTCCTAGGGGTTCCATAAAAACTGCCACATCGTGGGTGACTTAAAACAGCAGAAACTTATTCTTTTACTCTTCTGGGAGATAAAAGTAAAAATTCAGGCATCATAAGGGCCATTATCTCTCTCCTGGCTTTTGACAATCAATGGCAGTCCTTAGGCTTGTAGCTGCCTGACCCCAACTTTTTCCTCCACTGATTGGCACATGGCTTTTTCCCATCAGTGGTGTCTCTGTCCTCACATGACATTCTCCTCCCTTTGTGTGTCTGTGTGTCTCCTAAGGACACCTGTCATACTGAATTCAGAAACCCCTGTGCTCCCGTATGACCTCTTCCTTACTTATGTCCCATATTTGCATAGACCCTAGATCCAAAGAAGGTTACACGCACAGGTATCAGGGGTTAAGGCTTCGGCATAACTTTCCGAAGGGCTCAATTCATTCCACTACATAGTTACTCCATGTATTAGGTCTTTGCACTCTGACGGATGTGATACACGGATATGTCCTGTTCCTTTCTTTGCTGTTTAGCCTCGCATTGGCAGTTCATCGAAACACCTGCACGGATCAGTCCTCAACTAAAGACTTTAGAAAACCCCTTGGCAAATCACCAGGGTTCTCGGCGCACCTTCCTTCCCTGTTCTACCGTGTCGCAAATTCTAGCTGCCTTGGCTTCTGGAACTCCTCTGCTTCTCCGACTCAAGGAGGCGGCCAGGCTCCTTTTGGGTTCTCACTCTGTGTAACGCAGCCCCGAAACCTTTTCCCGAGCAGTAGTCCGGGACACTCCAAGAGACCAGCCCACTGATTTTTCCGATCTCTGCTGTGCTTCCGATACGCCACCTCCCGTTGTCCTCCGCTTCCCACCGGACGCTCAGCGAGCCCTGGACCATCCCTTCCCACCGCACACACCCCAAGTCACGCGGTATGCCCTGCAGGTGTCACATGGGCCCCGTCTGCCTTCCGGGGAAAACCCGCATCTGCACTCACCTGAACCAGGCTGGGGGCTAGCCCCGGAGAGGGTTTCCGGAAGCAGGAGCCGAGAGCTCGGAGAGCCAGCACAGCCGCAGGGCAGAGGGCAGAGCCTTGAGCTCGACCTTCGAGGCTGGTGGAACGAACAGGCAGCGGTGGTCGTGGGGACGAGCCCCAGACACGACGCGGCCGCAGCCGCAGAGAGGCACACCTGGCCCCAGGGGCGACGGGACGACGGCACACTCGGACGGCGCGGCCTTGCAGGGCAGTGGACCCGGCCGGGCCCCGGCGACGGGGAGGGGGGACGGGCGGCGAGGAACAGCCCACCTCTGCCCCGGGCCCCTCAGCTCTGCCCTAGGGCGGCGCCCCCGCACGCTTCCGGGCCCCGCAGGTGCCTGCGGCGGGCACCAAGCCTTGGGGACGAGGAGGACTCCGCGGGCGAGCGCGGGGAGCCCGCGCGGGACGGGGCCTGGCAGCTTCCGGCTTCCTCTCGGCCCGTCTCTGCTCCCAGGACCCCCTGCGGCCCACGTGGTCCGCGCCAGACTCGGAGGCCGCGAGAACAGAGGGGGCGTCGTTTGGAAGTGTGGCCCCCACGCCGCTTCAGGCCGCGCGTCGCCATCGGCCGGCGCCCTGGCGCTCGGTCCCTGCCCGCCCCCTCCCTGTCCCCGCGGGGACCCGCACTGACGCCACACACCCGACCACACGCGGCTCTCCTGAGCGCCCAGCCGCCCTCGGTGCGCCCACGTGGGGCAGGCCCCCCGGCCACCTGGCGCCCCCGCAGCGGGTGTGTCCCTGGAGGATGTCGTGGGTTGTCCAGCTCCCGTGTCCCTGCCCAGACGCCCTCACTCCTGTTTCCTGCATTTTTCTTTGTTTAAGGCCAGAGGCACCCCTGTACCTCTTCCAGAACCATCGGTCAGTTGTAAAGACATTTCTTTAATTTTTTTTTCCTATGGCTTTTAAGCGCATTTATTATTAAACTTACATTTTGAATGATCTGTGATCAGTGCAAGTAAATGTTTTCGATGGTTTCGTGAGATTTCCTTTAATAATTGCTGTGCAAGTTTATTAAAAATAGATGTATGTACCCGTTTCATGTGTTATATGCTACTATTTGGTGCAGAAGGTATTTAAATACTACTTTGTAAAAATATTAATAAAAGAATGCAATGTGGTCACATGGTGATTATTTACGAAATCTTTACCAATATAATTCTTTACCCCAGTATATTTAACATGATGAAATTGACTAAATTAATTAGAAATTTTCCTATTTACCAACAGTAAAATGCTAGTAACATGCTTTCTATCTAGAACGTAAATTCAGTGAATCGTCTGTCACGTAAGCGTCTCGCCGTGATACTGGCAATGAACGTAACAGGCTTAGATTGTCATGCATATATGGCTGAGCAATATGTATTAAAGGATAAATTGGTAATAAATATGAGTTGGTCAGATACATTGATAGTATTGAAATACATACCTGTAAATGTATACTATCTGTTTGTAATCCCATTAAAACATGGGAAATTGTTTTGTCGAAAAGACTTTTCACCCAATAAGACAAATTTCACCACATCCACTGCAAAAATGCAAACGCAAAATATATTTAAAAAATTTTTTATTTTAGAGACAGAGCGTGAGCTGGGGAGGGGCAGAAGGGGAGAGAGAAAATCCAAAGAAGTCTCCATGCTCAGTGTGGAGCCAGTTGTGGGTAATCATGACCTGTGATCGTGACCTGAGCCATGACCTCAACCCTGTGATCATGACCTGAGCCATGACCTCAACCCTGTGATCATGACCTGAGCCAAAACCAAGAGTCATTGCTCAACGGACTGAGCACCCAGACACCCAGAAAAATAATTTTTAAAAGTAAAATATATAGACCTCATGGTGTGATGATTTATTTCACACGCAGTGCTAATAAACTTGGATATTTGGTTTTCCACATTTCACTATATTTAAGAGAGCTAGCTCACTGAAATCGCAGGGGAATTGAAGAATTAAAATGTGGGTTCTTAAAGCAAAACAGACTAAAATGCGACATAACTTTGGTACAAGAATCCCAATGTGATTTGAATTTTTCGGCATAGCATGAGTCGGCATTACTCGTATCACTCTCCAAGGCATCACTTATTTTATCACGGGTACAACAGAATGCTACAAAATTATATATGTTTCTCAGGGCCCCTGGGTGGCTCAGTCAGTTAAGCATCTGACTCCTGATTTCTGCTCAGGTCATGATCTCACAGTTTCATGAGTTTAAGCCCCCCATCAGACTCTGTGCTAACTCTGCTTTGGATTCTCTCTCTTTCTCTTTCACACACTCTCTCTCTCTCTCTCTCTCTCTCTCTGTCCCCCCACCCATTGCACTGTCTCTGTGTGTCTTAAATAAATAAACTCAAAAAAATACATACGTTTATGGCAGTAAATCTTAAAAAATCAAATATAACCGTTCATTACCATTGTACCCTTCTGAAAAAGCAATGATTGTTTTGAGGAAAAAAAAAAAGCAACAATTGTTTTGGATGTTCCTAGGGCAAGTTGAAATTACTTTCTGATACAAAAAAAGGGTAACATTCTCTTGTCTAGAAAATTTACATAATGTGCCATTATTCAGGAAACACAGGAAAATATACATATATTTTTTATATGTATTACAGAAGAAATAGCTAGATTATAATGTTCATGATAGTAGATGGTTAAACTGATATAATTCCCACAGTTTCCTTAATAACTCCCTTCTTTAAAGTTTATTTATTTTGAGAGAGAGAGGGAAAGGGCATGACTGGGGGAGGGGAAGAGAGAGAGGGAGAGAGAGAGAATCCTAAGCAGGCTCTGTGCTGTGAGAGCAAAGCCCAAGGTGGGGCTCGAACTCACAAACTGTGAGATCATGACCTGAGCCAAAACTGAGAGTAAGACATTCAACCGACTGAGCCACCCAGGCACCCCTTCAGTAACTCCTTAATAAAGACCTCCAAAGTACTCATTTATTTACATCATTAAAAATTTATAAAGCAACAAATCATACCCTTGCTTATTATCTCTGGTTAACTGCATATGTATATAAGTCCAAATTGAATTGCAGAACTGTATTTATTGGATAAATCATTTTGCTGATGGAGAAAACTGGCCTTCTAAATTATTGCATCAATAGGTAAGATTTGCTCATTTTCTTACTTCCCTGACATTCTTCGAATTTTAAGTAGCAAGCACAACGTAGTGATATATGTTATTTCACTATTTCTGGTGCTCTCTTGCAAATACGCTTTTAAAAGTTCATGGGCGGAGGGAGGGAGATTTGGAGGCAGGTGGTCCAAAGGTAGAAACTCCCAGTTGTCAGACAGAAAGTACTGGGGATGCAGTGTCTGCCATGGTCACAGCTAACCCTGCTCCAGGATGCGTGGGAAAGTTTAAGAGAGTAAATCCCGAGAGTTCTCATCACAGGGAGATGTTTTACCCCTTTATTCCTTTCTTCTTTCTTTTCTACTTATTCTCTTAACATAATGTTAGCTGAACCTATAGTGGACATGGTTTCTACTTATTCTCTTAACATAAATAATGTTAGCTGAACATAAATAATGTTAGCTTAACATAAATAATGTTAGCTTAATAATGTTTCTACTTATTCTCTTAACATAAATGTTAGCTGAACCTATAGTGGACATGGTTTCATAACAGATGTAAATCAAACCAGCCTGCTGTACTCCCTAAGCTTATGCAGTGATGTAGATCCATCATTTCACAATAAAACTGGAGAAAAATTAAAGGAACAAAAAAAAAAAAATCACAGTGTTGTAAGGCTGATAACTGAGACAACATTTTTGTTTTAGGCTGACCTTTCATTATCACAGTTGCTATTTTTAGTTACTCAACCTACTTTCATTGACAGCTTACAGTAGCATAGCCAGAAATATCCTAACTATAATATTTTAAATTTACTTTCAACCTTCTCATTGTTCTTCTGCTAATATATCGAATTAATGTATTTATTGGGTTTATTTACATTTTTCACCTTTTACCATTCAGTGAATGGTTATTATATGTGAGGTTTATAAACTCCGTAGAGTAAAAGTGAAGCCTAGTTTTATGAGACAGAAGAGAAATACAGAAAATTTTGTTCTACTAATTAGTGCCCCCGGATTTCTTGGAATTTACTACCCAAAAAATCACTATAGATGATATTTACAGCACCTCTGTTCTTATACTGAAGGAAAACCATCCAATTATTTTGTTCCTCGGTAATTTCCCACGGTTCAGTAAACAATAAACCCCAAACAGTACTTAAATAACCTTCCTTTCTAATGAAAAGGTCACAGCAACTGCATCAGTGCAGAGGCCGCACCGCGAGGCTTTGGTTGTCGGCAGCTAATCGTTCTGATGCCGGTTGTGGCCGGGAATTGCCCGGGAGCTTTCGCGAGCCTGGGAATTCAGACCCGGGCTCCGAGTACGAGCAGCTCCCCGCGCACGCGCGCCGTGTCTTGCGACGGATTTTTAGCAGCAACGTGCTATTTAAGCTCGCACGTCGTAAGCAACGCTACCCTGCATTACTGGAGCCATTTCCCATCCCCAATGGTTGCTGCGTGCTTCTAATGAGAGGCGTGAGCGGCCGGGAGCCCCTGGCACACACGATCCACGATCCACGGGGAAGGTTGGCCAGGGTGGGGGCCGCGGGATGAGGTGACGCCGAAGGCCGGCCCCTCCCCCACTGCTCCCCGCTCACCCCCCTCTGCTCATTTCGTCGTTCATCCGCCTCCAGTTTCTCAGTCTGCGAATACTCCCCCCACCCCCCACCCCCCACCCCCCACGTGCTCTGAAGTGCCCAGGCGGGGACACGACGGTGCCCTCTTGCTTGGGTCTCGGTTAGAAGCCTGGACCCCGGAGAAAGTGCCTGTTGATGATTTCGACAGCTCCTGCAGGAAGTCCAGGCTGTGAGGCCTCTGCCGGGCCTCCCCCGCCTCTTGCCCTGAATGCTGATGCTGGGCTGAGGATGTGACGTCTGAAGTGTCAGGTTACCTGCTAGCCTAAGCCCCGCAGTCCCAGAAACCGCAGGCACCGGGCACCCTGTGCCGACTCGCGCGGGCAAGGCTTGGGAGAGGCCCCACGGAGCTAATGTGATGCACAGCGACAGCCGGGTCCCCGCGTGGCACACGGGACATCCGAGATGGCGGCCGCGCTCCTGGGGGAGCAGCAGACGACCGGACCAACACGGGGGGAGAGAAAAGGTCAGGAGCGTGGTTTGGGTAAGTATCGACGACGACAGCAGGACAACGTGATGGGCGGCTGGCACCGGGGATGTCTGGAGTCTACGAAAGCTGCTTGGGGTCCAAGTGGGTTTGCCACTTCACAGCGCTTCGCCCGTGTCGCCTGAGCGGCGGGGACCCGTCTGTCGTTGCGGCCGTGGGTGCTTCTTCACCCGGAAGCCCAGGGGTCCAAGCGGTCACCCCGGCTGTCGGCCTGCTCCCTTTCTGTCTGACAGCAACAAGCGAGGTAATGAAGTCCAGACGCAGTGAGCGTCCGAGTTGAGCAGCATCTTCCAAAGTGACGCCGCGTGTCTTAGCAGTCGCTTTCGCCAGCAAGTTCTGCGAGGCCTGCCGTTCTGCACCTATCACAGGCCTAGGCCTGATGCAGAGGGGGTCTCCTCTGCGGAGATTTCCACGTGCTCCCCTCCCCCCACGAAGCTGGGCTTTGCCCTCCATTCCATAGCCCGTTTGTCGCAGGCTGAATAATGGTCCGAAAGACGTCCGTGTGCTAGCCGACCCGAGGGGACTCCATGCAATCAAAGGGCACTCGTAAGCGGGATGCGGAAGATCCAAGCGAGCCGCCCACCGTGTGACCGAGAAGCAAAAGGCTGCAGCGATGGAAGGAACAGGATCACAGGCACAAGAAAAGGCAAGGACACAGATTTTGCCCGGAAGCCTCCAGAAGAAATGCAGCCCCACCAACCCCGGACCTTAGAATCCTGACCTCCACAGCTGCAGGCGGATACATTTGTACGGATTGAAGCTACGAAGTTTGTGGTGAACGTGTTACGGCAGCCCCCGGAGACAAAGACAACATACTAAATCATTATTTATACCCATCTAGGGTATTACCACAATCACTGCCTGTGAGCCACTCAGTCTGGGCTAGTACAGCGGGGGCGGGTCCCACCGTGCTTACCATTCTCTGTAGACTAAGCACATTTTCTAGTACCCCCTAGTCCCAAACTTGCCTTTTCAGTACTGAAAAAGTAAACCAGTGTTTATTTGGTAAGATCACCTCTGATTACTTGTGGGCACCACTGGATCGTGTCCAAGGCCAGATAATTCAATGGGAGATACAACTGGTACAGAATACCCTTGCTCTAAGTCCCGAGTGGTTAGAAACCACAGTAGGTTGGAAGACTGATAAACTTACAATCCTGCTTTTCTGCACAGACTCGTGACGGAGACTCCTTCGAGTTTTGTTATTTGATCCTCAACCAATATACACTTTTGCAGCAAGAAGGGCAGGAAAGGAACTCCATTGCCGTAGCTAATGTTTTCTTTCGTGCTAAAAATGCACCTGAAATGGTAGAGAGGAAATTAACTATATTTGATGAGACCATCATTCATTCCCTGTCTTACTTTTCAAAAATGTAATTTAAGCGATCTTCATACAGGACTTGGCATTCTGAGTAAGAAGTACCATTCTATTCTAAATTAAAAGAATCTCTTTCTATATCTCCATTCAATTCTATATTAAATCATAAAATAAATTATGACTTCATAGAACAGTCATGTTCCAGCTGGTTTTGGAATAGCAGTGATGGAAGAAACACTTGAGAGCTTTATTTTAGAAAGGTTTCGAAAGCTTCTAAAACAGAGAGATATAGACACAGAGACAGAGAGAAAGAGAAAAAGCAACAGTCCAAATCGTGAAGGCTTTCTCTTGTGGCCACAAATATCACAGGACAATTTAGAAATATAGGTGTGCATTAAAACACAGAGCCAAAAAAAATTAGACACAGCCATATAATGCATATTGTATTCATATCATAGTGGAAGAATATGAAATTATTATTATAGCCACTCTTCCGCAGGAATGTCAATGAAATAACCTCTTCAAAGTTCTACTGATGTAGGACTTCTTGTTGTTCCCAGCATCAAGAGACAAGACAAAGTGGACTTGAATATGAAAAAAAATTACAAAGTATGAAAAAATAGATACATGCTGTTGTACTTTTAAATTAGGCCTCTGGGGCGCCTGGGTGGCTCAGTCGGTTAAGCAGCCGACTTCGGCTCAGGTCATGATCTCCATATTCCTGAGTTCAAGCCTCACATCAGGCTCTGTGCTGACAGCTCGGAGCCTGGAGCCTGCTTCGGATTCTGTGTCTCCCTCTCTCTGTGCCTCTCCCCTGCTAGTGCTCACGCTCTCTCTCTCAAAAATAAATAAACATTCAAAAAAATGTTTTTAATTTTTCAAAACCCCAACTACTTTCTTGGAAAAGGTTGGATTTTTCTACTTTTTAAATCACCTGTAAATGTTACTTCTATTTTAAGAAAAATATAAGTTTGGAGTTTCCTTTTCTCATATTACATCAAAATACATTTTTTTCAATAATGAAGAAATGCCGTTTTTGGCATTATTGCCAAATTGAATATGATCTTCAGACTCATTCCCTAAAGACAGACTATTCTGGACCCTTAAAAAGTAAGCATCACAGGAGAGAAGGCAATGTGTATTTATATCAGAAGGTCTTTCGGGATTCCTATTAGAAAAATCAATAATTTTAGAAGGTGACCTCCTGTAAAATGAGCTATTACTGTATTTGTCTTAGACACGGGTAGAAACAGAATCTTTAAAGCAAAGCCTGAATCTTTCCATCTGACAGCATAGGAAATGAATCCCCTTTACCTGAACACCTATGAGGCACACTCAAATTCCATTTCTTTGAATTGTTTGTGCAAGAACTTTTCCATTTAGGAATAACAAAATGCATGTGTTTTTTAGCATTTATTTATTTTCCAGAGAGAGAGAGAGACAGAGAGAGAAACAGAGCGTGAGTGGGGGAGGGGCAGAGAGAGAGGGAGACACAGAATCCGAAGCAGGCTCCAGGCTCTGAGGTGTCAGCACAGAGCCCGCCGTGGGGCTTGAACTCACAAACTGCGAGATCATGGCCTGAGCCAAAGTTGACGCTGAGCCACCCAGGCACCCTGACATTTTTTTTTTTTTTAAGTTATATTTATTTTTGAGACCAAGAGAGACAGAGCACGAGTGCGGGAGGGGCAGAGAGAGAGAGGGAGACACAGATTCCGAAACAGGCTCCAGGCTCTGAGGTGTCAGCACAGAGCCCGCCGTGGGGCTTGAACTCACAAACTGCAAGATCATGACCTGAGCTGAAGTCAGACTGAGCCACCAAGGCGCCCCTAAGATGCATGTGTTTTTGTTAAGTAACAAGACTCTTGAACAAAGACTATGAGGTATTTAGATCTGGGGCATCGGAGAACAAAGTTACATTTCCCAAATGAGTTGCCTAATACTGTCAGTGAACAAACCCCTACGGAATGTTCCAGAGTTGAGCCCTGCTTTAGACAGATAACATCTTTATCTTCAAAGAGGAAATCTTGGACACCGTATTAGCTACAAGTCGAATTGGTCCCCTAATTGTCCCTTTTAGCAAAAAGTCACGGAGGAGTAAAGGCCTTAATCGCATTCTGTGTAGCTCTGGGATGCTCAAAGGAGAGGAGAGAATATAGACTAGAGCGTAGAGCCTACACTTATGTACCTCATGGAGTAGGCGACGTACTAGATAGACACATTTAGCTCTCATAACTGTGTATGAGGTCACGGCCATGAATTAGTAACCAAGTCAATCAACAGCATCTCAAGTGAAATTCTCTCTGGCCCCCTACATATATACAATTCATGAGAAACATATCTTTGCCTTCTGAACATAAAAAGTTTGGCATATTAAGCATGTGACTCTTTCCAAATGATAAAATATAGGAAAGATAACGGGTAAAAAGGAGAGTTTCAGTTCAGTGGATGTAGAGTTTCTGTTTTGTGACAAAAATATTCTAGCTTTGTTGCACAGCAGTGTGCAGGTAGTACAATCCACTTGAAATCATTAAAATAGTACATTGTAGCTTATGTGTTTTTGATTACGGTAAAAAAAAAAAAAAGATAATAAAAGTACACAGAGAATATTTAACAAATACCCAGGTAGCTGTTAGCCAGATGTAGCAAATGTTACAAATGTCCCTTTTGTGGATTTCAGTTTTTCTAAAGAAGCAAAATGCAATCCAAGTTCCTGAATCCCCCCTGCTCTCCAATAGCATTTCCTTTTCACCTTCCTCAGAGGTGAATACAGTCCCAAAGCACATATGAATATTTTCATCCGTGTTCTTATAGTTTGATTCTAAATGTGCATAAGCCTAAGTACTAAATGAGACATGCATTACACAGTATTTCCTAATTTTTTTAAAAATTATTCCATAACACTTTTGAAGAAAAAAAAAACAAATAAAACTTCCAATTATAAATTGTGAGGAAATGCTGCCCTAATTTTCTAGAGTTTTGAGCTGTCTTTTGCCTCTTTCCAGGATAATCGCCATGTTATTTCTCTGTAGACTTCTCGGCCAGTGTGTTAGTTCCCTAGGGCTGCGGTAACACAACATCACAAACCAGGGCGGGGGTGGGGGGTGGGGAGAGCAAGAGCTGCTTATTGCCTCCCGGCTCTGCATGTCCGTAGTTGGGGTTGAAGTTGTGGGCAGTGCGGGTTCCTTCCCAGGACCCCGAGGGAGACTCTGCTCTGTGCCCGGCTCCCAGATCCCGGTGGTCGTCAGAAATCGTAGGTGCCTCTCATAGGTGCTCCTCGGCCTGTAGATGTGCCCCTCGGTCTCAGCCTTCATTTTCACATGACCTGCTCTCTCTGTCCCCTGCACACCACCTTCCGTCTGCACATGTCCACCTCCGTGTCCAGATGCCCCCTTTTGTAAGGAGAGCAGTCCCGTGTGGGGCCTCCTCTAGTGACCTCACTTTCCCTGGGCTACCTCTGTAAACCCTCTTTCCAAGTGAGGTCACATTCTGAGATCCTGGGGTTGGGTTTCAACACATTCCGCTCCTAACAGCCCATACGGACTTGTCCATAATTACGTAGGAGAAATCAGCCCAGGGCTGACCCTTCACTGGTTAGGTATCAAACCCTAAGGCATAGGGCCTGAAGGAGGACCATCTTTAAATGGCACCAAAGTTCTGTGCCTGCCACAGGCCGTTTACATGTTTGCAAAGGGCGTTTTCTAACCCATCACCATCCATCCAGAAAATCTTTCTGAAGCAGAGCACAGTTTAAGACATGTTTTCTCCCCTGGAGGGACAGGGACTGCACACGCTGGCCAGGATGGGGGGAGCATGGAACGGGGCATCACTTCTACCGAACCTCTCGTCTTCCGGGCTCTGACACGCGTCAGGAATTACTGTGGCAGTGAAACTGGAGGGGCAAACGAGAGCCCCACAATTTATGATCCATTGGTCAATACAGAACCACTAGTTAAGGAACGCAGCCCTAAATTCAATTCAGTTGTGCATTAAAGTAATAATTATCCAAGAAATTAACATCAAAAGCTTTTAAACTGTGAAAACTGAATAGGCTTTGAAAACGTCACTTTTTAAAATCAAGGCATAAAACTTTTTATGTCAGAATCATATTTTCTGTATTTCTCCCACTTGTCAAACGCTGAAGTCTATCTAGGAATGCAGTTTTCACACATGGTCTTGTACAATTTAAGAGACTATGTCCGATTGTGGAAAGCTCTCACCGAGTTGCTAAAAAAGCATGGTGCCTGGAGGAATTCTCATACAAATGGCGATTTTGATCTCACTTAGGTAATTTTATGTAATTTATTTCCTAAAAGGTTTTACTAAAGGTTTTTATAAAATGTCAGATTTTAGAGGCATGGCCAGGTTCTTTGACATAAACCACGTTATAAAAACCCTACACAGATATTATCACAGAGGTGAATATCATTACATTGAAATTATTTTATTATAATCGATAATAATCATCAGTGGCTATCCATTCTTACATGGCAATTAAATTATAG
Source organism: Lynx rufus (assembly GCF_022079265.1). NCBI lineage: Eukaryota > Metazoa > Chordata > Mammalia > Carnivora > Felidae > Lynx > Lynx rufus. The sequence continues at coordinate 1,519,371 of NW_025814840.1, read as the reverse complement.
CTACTTGATGTAACTAAAATGGATCTTTCCCAAATTTAGTGACATTGTATCTCACTAGCTTGCACATCACAGGAAACAGAGATGCCCGCAAGATGAGGCTACGATTTCAGTGGTGAGCTTGGACTTGAGTCCTGATCATTCTAAGGCAAAGACAGATTGTCTATTTGTAAAAAGAAGCAGTTGAGCCTACGGATATCTAACTCACTCGCAATCCTGTTTAGGGAAAGCCTGAGTCCCAGGTTATACTCATTCAGCTTCACTCACCTGTCCAACCAGCTAGCCATCCTTCCATCCATCCCTTGACTCATTCATCAAAAATTTAAATTATTACTATGTGTCAGGCTCTATGCGAGAGGCCAGAAATAAAATTTTGAACACTCCAAATGGCGTCCCTTCCATAAGAACACAGGCTTGTGGTTTTATCATTTCACTGCTTCTCCAATAGTCAGACCACCGATTGCATCGGCAATCTGTTCCAGCAACAAATGGAAAATCATTGCTTTGAATTTACGTTGGAGTTTAGGCACTGCCCTCTCCTAACACCTGCTTTGCTCAAGAAATTTGTACTGGTTTTGAGGTCAAAGCAAGGCTGCTTTCAACGACAACCCTCATCACTTACTGTTGCTATTTTAACAGCGCTCCACGGGCTCACCCAGGGCTCACCACAAGAGTACTTTTAATCTCCATCACCTATTTTACTCATCCCTCCACTCACCTCCCCTCTGGTAACCATCAGTTCATGCTTTGCAATGAAGAGTGTTTCTTGGTTTGGGTCTCTCTCTTTTTCCCCCATTGCTTGTTTGGTTTCTAAAATTCCACATATGCGTGAAACCATATGGTACATGTCTTTTCTCTGACTGACTTATTTTGCTTCGCGTAATACTCCCTGGGTCCATCCACGTTGTTTGAAATGGCAAATTTTGTTTTTTGCATTTTTTTTAATAGCCGAGTAAAATTCCGTTGTGTGTATATGTATACATCTTTACCCATTCATCTATTGATAGACACTTAAGCTATTTCCATAATTTGGCTCTTACAGATAAACCTGCAATAAACATCAGAGTGCATGTACCCCTTGGAGTCAGTATTTTTGTATTTTGGGGGTAAATATTCAGTAGTGCAATTGCCAGATCTTGGGAAATAATGGTCAACCTTTTGAAGAACCTCCATACTATTTTCCAGAAGGGCTGCACCAGTTTGCATTTCCACCAACAGTTCAAGAGGGTCCCCCTTTCTCTACAGCCTTCCCAACACCTGTAGTTTCTTGTGTGTTAATGTTAGTCATTCTGACAGGTGTGAGGTGGTATCTCATTGCGGTTTTGATTTCCGTTCCCCTGATGATGAGTGATGCTGAGCATCTCTTCATGTGTTTGTTGCCCCCTGTATGTCTTCTTTGGAAAAATACCTATTCACGTCTTCTGCCCATTTTTTAAGTGGATTGTTTGGGCTTTCATTGTTAAGTTGTATAAGTTCTTTATAGACTTTGATTACCAACACTTCATCAGATATGTTATTTGCAAATATCTTCTCCCATTCTGTTGGTTGCCTTTTAGTTTTGTGGATTGATTCCTTCACTGTGCAGAAGCTTTTTATTTTGATGAAGTCCCAATAGTTTCTTTTTGCTTTTGTTTCCCTTGCCTAGGAGACTTATCTAGAAATAAGTTGTTACAGCTGAGGTCAGAGAGTTTACTGCCTGTGTTCTCCCCTAGAATTTTGATGGTTTCCTGTCTCACATTTAGGTCTTTCATCCATTTAGAATTTATTTTTGTGTATGGTGTGATAAAGTGGTCCAGTTTCATTCTGTTGCATGTTGCTGTCCAGTTTTCCCAGCACCATTTGTTGAAGAGACCGTCTCTTTCCCGTTGCCTATTCTTTTCTGCTTTGTCGAAGATTAATCGACCATACAATTGGGGGTTCCTTTCTGGGTTTTATGTTCTATTCTATTGATCTATGTATCTATTTTTGTGCCAGTCCCACACTGTTTGATCACTCAGGCTTGTGATATAACTTGAAGTCCAGATTTGTGATGCCTCGAGCTTTGCTCTACTTTTTCAACATTGCTTTGGCTCTTTGGTTTCTTTTGTGGTTCCATACAAATGTTAGGATTCTTTGTTCTAGCTATATGAAAAATGCTGTTGGTATTTTGATAGGGATTGCTTTAAATCTGTAGATTTATAGGAATTTAATATAATATATTAGACATATAATATAGACATTTTAACAATATTCCTTCTTCCAATCCTTGAACATGGAATGTCTTTCCATTTCTTTTTGTCGTTTTCAGTTTCTTTCATCTGTGTTTTGTAATTTTCAGAGCACAGGTATCTCACCTGTTTAGCTAGGTTATTCCTAGATATCTTATTGTTTTTGTCCAATTTTAAATGGAATTGATTCCTTAATTCCTCTTTCTGCTGTTTCATTACTGGTGTATAGAAACGTGACATTACTGAATTGATGCATCCTAGCAATTTTTTGGTGGTGTCTTTCGTGTTTTCAATATAGGATATCATGTCATCTACAAAGTGTGCAATTTGTATTTCTTCCTTACTGATTTGGATGCCTTTTATTTCTTTCAAAATACACAACATTTCATGAATTTGCATGTCATTCCTGTGCAGGGGCCATGCTAATCTCTGTATCATTCCAATTTTAGTATCTGTGCTGCTGAAGTGAGCACTGTTTATCTTCCAGTGAGCTTGGTAATTAGTATCTTTCAGGGAGTTTATCAATTTTATATATAAAAATTTTTAATGTATTGGTATAAAGGTTTTTATAATATTCTCTTAAACTTATCCTGTCGGTATATTTTCTAGTGGTGTCTCCTTGCTCGTTCCTGATTATCGGTTAAGGTTGTCTTCTCTGTTTTGCTGATCAAAGTGGGTAAAGATTTATCAACTTGATGCATCGTCTCAAATACTCGGCATTTAGTTTCACTGACTTTCTCTACTATTTTTCTGTCACATTTAACTTATTTCCACTTTGATCTTCACTGCTTCTATTCGTCTTGGCTTCAATTTGCTCATCCTTTTCCAGTTCCTTAGAAGAGGAATCTAAGAGCATTGATTTGAGACCTATCTTTTCTAGAATTAACATTTAATTCTAGATTTGCCTCCAAAGTGTCACTTTAGCAACATTGCACACATTTTCATATGCCACGTGTCCATTTTTACTAAGCTCAAATAGTTTTAACTTAATCTTTGAATGTTTTCAGTGGACAATGAGTTATTTCGAGTTGTGCTATTTAATTTCCCAATTTGGGAGATTGGCCACAGGTCTTTCAGTTATTGATTTCTAATTCGGTTCTACTGTTTAATGGAAGGGTACTTTGCATGGCCTTAAATCTTTTTCCATTTTATAGATGCTTGTTTGAGGGCACAGAGTATGGCCTATCTTGAATGATGTCCTGTGTGTACTCGGAATACAGTAATAATAAGGGTTTTAATGTGATTGATAATCATAACATCTGTGTCACTTTTGATAGACAAATTTTCTCTTTTTATGGTTTCACTTTCCTCCTTCCTGGCAGCTTAGTAATTTTTAATAGGATGCCAGTCACTGGGAATTATTGTATCATGCTCATTGCTGAATTTTAGAAAGATATTCTCAGTTCGTTTTCAGACATAGTTACGCCAGTTTTCCTCTAGAGTCTTGCTTCTAAGATTTGCAGGGAAGGCTGGAGCTGTTTTCTGTCTAGGGCTAATCACTCCCTTTACTAAGGCCAGACCTTTCTTTACACCCTAGCCACTGCCTGCTGGATCAAGAGGTTTTCTAGACTAACAGTTGGGAAGAGGCCCTACTCCAAGCCCTGCACCTCTGGGGGTTTACACCTTTATTCCTTTGTGGTGGCTCTTTCCACCACCTTGAGGGCTTTCATTTAATGAACATGTTAATCAATACTTCACGAAACACCTGAGGGCGTTTCTGGAGATCTCTGGAAGTCTATCTTTATACTTCTTTCTCCTCTCAGTTACTTTGCTGTGGAGAGCACAGTTACTTTGCTGAGCTCAGTTACTTTGCTGTGGGTTGTCCACAGTGGTTGTCCAATCCTGGTTGTCCAATCACCCCGCCCCCAACCAGGCTCTTGGCTCTGAGTTCTCAACTCAAGGAACATACTGGATTCACCTGGGTCCCTTGCCCATAAGCCTGGGCGATGATAAAGCTCACCTCGTTTTTATCTCTCATCTCTCGGGAAACACTGTCCTTTGTTTCCTGATAGACAGCAAACTGAGAAGCATCAGTTCATATACTTTGCAGTTTTTCAGCAGCCCAGTAAATTCCGACGCTAATCGCCTACCTTGCCCAGAAGTGAAAGTCATACATCTTATTTGTCAATGCTTGAGGTTGAGATAAACTGTTGAAAAGATTCCATTTAAAGTGTGAAATCATTGAGAGAAACTTCACTCTAAAAATATTTAGGACAGTAGCTTCCCTTATTCCACTGTAGGGAATACTGCAAGGGGTAGGAGGAGGGAATTAATCTAACGAGTTAATATGTTTCTATTTCCAAGCACTCGACTGTATTAATCTTGCAACGCGTGTGAAAGAAATCATGTATTTTACAAGTACTTGGTGCTATACAGTTAGATGCATTCTTGACAATATGCCAAGTTACAAAAATCTGGTGTGTTTCCTACCTGAATGCATCTTTACATAGCCTGAAAACTTTGTAGAAAGCAATTATTGTATGTTAATTGTATTCAATCAAATAAGGTATAATTATCTATTTCTAATTTGTATCATTTATATTAAAATAATATGCGGATGATGCTTTTTAATTGCTTCTTGACTTGATGTCTATGTATGTTATTGCTAGAATAATTACGAGTATTCAGATGTGGGTAAAGATGTTAAAATATACCGAATGAATTCAGATGTTGAAGCAATTAATGGTAATCCAATTATTTCCTTTAAAAACTGAAAAGATCAGATCCAAATAAATAAAATGTATCCTTTTTAAAACTGCAGTTGCCTAGTTTTCCCACTGCATCTTACTGGATATTATGAATGTCGTTTTGAGGAAGTCAGTGCGATTTCCAGTAACATGAGACATCAAACCAGAGGAAAAGGGAACCATCTTTGTTCCTCGAGCTTTTGTTGATGTTGTCGCTGCCGTTTTGCGTATTTCTGTTTTATGCCAGGGACTCAGCCAAATAGCTGCCTCAGCTGAAAAGGGGAAATGCAAACGGTTCAGCCTTGGTAAGAAAACTGAAATCCCACAGCGCAATCGACCCTCTATCTTCCCGTGTATGGACGGCGAGTAGGTCATCTCTAAAAGCTACAAAGAATCATGGGGACTATTAATAAGCCTTAGTAGATGGGGGGAGGAGGGGGGATCATGTAAACTTATGCAAATAAATAACAACTTAAGTAAATACAGAAGTGTGGTTTTAGTTGGCAACTTGGAGTATTATTTGCTTTCTGAATACTCATAACTTGAATTTAAAGCATCTAAAACTGTTTAGCTCTTGAATATCAACCTACCGGCACTCTCAAAAAAAACCAACTTTGGCATTAAAAAATTAAATGGAAATACGTATAAACTTGTGACTGTGTGGTCAATTCTGAGAGCTCAGTCCTTGGCTATAGTTGTACCTATTTGTTCCTACCTTGCATGTAGATCATGTTGGTGTTTGGAGTTTTATGCTATAATTAAGTCAAAAATATATATGATTGTTTAAAAAGGCTTTCCTGAGGGGCGCCTGGGTGGCGCAGTCGGTTAAGCGTCTGACTTCAGCCAGGTCACGATCTCGCGGCCCGTGAGTTCGAGCCCCGCGTCGGGCTCTGGGCTGATGGCTCAGAGCCTGGAGCCTGTTTCCGGTTCTGTGTCTCCCTCTCTCTCTCTGCCCCTCCCCCGTTCATGCTCTGTCTCTCTCTGTCCCAAAAATAAATAAACGTTGAAAAAAAAAAAAAATTAAAAAATAAAAAAATAAAATAAAAAAAAATAAAAAGGCTTTCCTGAAAAGAAAATAATTTTGTATCCCAAGAATAATATAATGAATAAATTCATTCAACAATTGTTTTCTGGAGTTTAATATGATTTCACATATTACATATTAATTAATTCTACTATTTCCTACGAATAGCTTAACATGCCATCTAAAGTGCTTATTTAGAAGTATGTCTAAACTACTATATTTAGATATTCTCACCTCTCTTCATATACATTTTTTATTATCTTTAGCAAAAATACCTACCATTTACTAAGTGCCTAATATATGTCAGAAGATTTTATCTTTACCTCAATTCATCTTTAAAATGAAACATCTTACAGAAGAGGAAAGAGAATAAGAATCTGTCTCCACTGGATGCCCTAGGAGGCACCCTGGGGGAGATCATCCCATTCCAGGAACAGCTCACTGCATAATCAAACTGCCTCACTAATGCCTGAGGACAAGGAGAGGACGACGTGGGGACCAGGAGAGGACGATGTGGGGACCAGGAGAGGATGACGCGAGGACCAGGGGAGGACGACGCGGGGACCAGGAGAGGATGACGGACGTGGGGACCAGGAGAGGACAACGTGGGGACCAGAGGAGGACGACGTGGGGACCAGGAGAGGACGACATGGGGACCAGGAGAGAATGACACGAGGACCAGAAGAGAATGACATGAGGACCAGGAGGGTGACGTGAGGACCAGGAGAGGGTCGGCTCACTGTGGAATAGCTTCTGCCATTCTCACAATTATTTTTCATAAACACGAAATAAAACACTGTGACAGACACACGTCAACAGCGAACTGTCAAGAAATGGGTACCCCCGTGCTTCTGGGGAGGTAATTTTTACCTAAGAAGGAGATAGGCGAGGACTTCCGACTCTATCCTCGCAAAGCCATCTTCCCGAGATGCATGTCTCCACACAAGTCGGCACCGTTGTGGCATCCAAGCTGCTAGTTGCAAAGTCCCCGGCTTTGGGCCAGGCTGGGGCTCCACGGCACAGCCAAGCTTCCTGATTCCCAGGGTGTCCCCAAGACGGTGGCAACTACCGTGAATCTGTTCTGCCGTCTGTTTCTTTAACTCTGCCCCCGGGCCCCACGTGTCCCCCATGATGTACCTGTGCTGCAGTGTGACCTGCGAGTGAGGGGGTGGTGAAGGATCTAAGAATTTTTTTTTCTCACTGTCGATTTTATTTCTCCCACTCAGTATTAATATGGTGTCGGGTACTATACTGAGCAACACGAAGCCATAATCGCATTTATTCCTAATGTCTTTAATCATATAGTGATGATTACAACCCCTATTTTCTGAATGAGCACACTGAGGACGGATGGACTCAATCACTTACATCAGGCTACGTGGCTGAAAATGCCGGAGCAGGTTTTGAATACGAACCTCGGACTCCAACGTTAAGCTCTTAAAGTCGACATACTGCTTAAAATTTTCCATGATACTCGCTGATATTTTCTTAAGTACAGTCCAAACTTATGCGTCTATGATTGCCAGGAATAAGAAGTTCCATAAAAACCCTATCCTAAAAGACATCTTTAATTTTGAAGTATATAATACAGTCCAGTCAAGTTGTTGCAGATGGCGGGATTTCCCTTTCTTATGGCTGAGTCATATTCCACCGCATCTATGGTACACTGTTAGCTGCTCATCCTCTGACAGACTCTTCAGTTGTTTCTTCATCTTGGCCGTTGTGATTAATGTGGCAATAAACATGGGAATACAGATATCTTTTCCAAACACTGGTTTCATTTCCTTTGGATATATACCCAGAAGTTGGATTGGTGGGATATTTTCAATTTCTGTTCTGTTTTCAATTTCTTGAGGAATCTCCACACTGTTTTCCATAGTAACTGAACCAGTTTACATTCCTACCAACAAGGAACAAGTTTCCTGTTTCTCTACATCCACACCAACACGTTAACCTCTTTTCTAACGGCAGTCATTCTGACAGGTGTGAGGTGACACCTCATTGTGGTTTTGATTTGTATTTCCCTGACGATCAGTGACGTGTAGCATCTTTTCATGTGTCTGGTGGCCATCTGGATGTCTTCTTTGGAGAAATGTCTATTCGGTTCCTCTGCCAATTTTTTAATCAAATGTTTTCTTGAGTCGTAGGAGTTCCTTACATATTGGGGATATTAACCGCACGTCAGATCTATCATTCGCAAATATTGTCTCTCATTCTGTAGGCTGCTTTTTCATTTGGTCAGCGGTTTCCTTTGCTATGTAGAAGCTTTGGGGACTGATGTAGTCCCACTTGTCCATTTCTGCCCTTGCTCCTTATGCTTTTGGTGTCATAGCCAGGAAATCACTGCCAAGACCAATGCCAAGGAGCTTTTCCCCTGTTTTCTTCTAGCAGGTTTATGGTTTCAGGTCTTATATGTATGTTTTTTAATCCCTTTTGAGATAACTTTTGTGGGTGATGTAAGATAGACACTAGATTGCAAATGTTCTCACCACAAAAAGAAATGATAGCTACCTAAGATGATGGAGGTGTTAGGGAACCCTACACTGGTAATCATATTGCAACATACACATGTATTAAATCAATACCTTGTGCACCTTAAACTTACATAATGTTACATGTCAATTATAGATCAATTTTAAAAAGACATCATCAGCTCAGTAATCTTACCTCATTTCTTAGATTTAGGGCCTCAATTTTTCGTTTTGTAAAAAAATCAGTTCCTTATTAATTTATATTAACCTCTGGTGGAGTTAACATCTCATATTTTAATAGCAACAGTAGATAAAAACCACTGACTATTTTTGAAATATGGGAAATTTTAAGTTAAATTTAAATCTCAGGTATCCTCTGCTGTCACAAATGAGTACTACATTTATCTTAATTGTGAAGCCTGACAAATGATTCTGAATTTGAAGAGTCTCTAACAGTTTGTTTCTAACTCAACTGGGCACAAGAGCTTACTTGAGCCAACTAAAAGTCAACATTACATTATTGGAATAATTTTAGCCGCGTATCCATACTAACAGTTTTGCACAGAAGATAACACTATAAATATCCAAAGCTTTGTATTTTTTTTGTTGCATATGACAGCAGTGTTGCCTTATAAACAAATCATGAACTAGCTGAGCTTTGGAGTAAAGATCAAAGCACCCTCATACTTGATCGTATCTCTCATTCTATTCTCCGTTATGAACATTATGTAGAACCACATGCATGCAGTTAATTCCTTTTTTTTTTTCCTTGATGTTGCTTTTATCTCAACTTCAGTAAACATCATTAGGAAAATTTACCCTACGGAAATGGGTATTGACTAGATGAAGACCGCAGGGATAGAAACATGTATCAGGTGTGGCTAGACTGAAACATGTCGCAACTAGCACTTCACGTGTAAGGAAGGTAAAAGCTCAAGCGAGGACAAGCTCAGTGATGAGTCAGGCTGAGACAAAAAGCCTTCTGCTCCTCCTCCCGGGTTACAAGGACAGCCCTGCTGTCAACAGAGAAAGGGGAGACTCTTCGTCAACCCACCCATTGCTTCCATTCATACACAAGCTGAGGAAATGTCACTAAGAGAGTTAATGGTCTCAATGTCTTAAAACAACTCAAATGTTAAAGGAACTTGGCAAGTATCGCTGGGCAACTATAAGGGGGGACTGGAAGATACACAATGGGTGTGAAGAACATGCGTGTCTTCAAATGATGGAGGAATTTTCCTCTTTGTGACTCTTGAAGACAGAGGTAGACTTTGTTAGTTGTATGAACCTATATGGAAGCTATTTTTGAGACCAAATAAAAAAACCCTCTGATTTTTCCTTTCATTTTCTCTATGCACTTTACTGGCGCGTATAAATATGACATTTAATACTCAAACAGGTCCATAAATATATTTTTTCATATTTTTTATGGACAAGAAGGATGTAGTTCAGAGAGGCTAAGTAACTTGCCAAAAGTCACACAGCCTTTAATCAGTTAGTGAGTTTGTACTACCTGTTTCCGTTTCTTTCATTACACGAACTGCCCTCTGCTAGAGTATGTTATACTCTGATGAATATTGTATGGATATTGCTTTCCTTTTAGGTTCATAAGAAAAATCAAAAGCTTTTGGTTTCTTTTTTTAAAAAAAAAAATTTCCTAATGTTTAATTATTTTTGAGAGAGAGACAGAGTGAGCACAAGTGGGGAAGGGGCAGAGGGAGACATAGAATCTGAAGCAGGCTCCAGGCTCCGAGCTGTCAGCACAGAGCCCGACGCGGGGCTTGAACTCACGAACCACAAGATCATGACCTGAGCCAAAGTCAGATGCTTAAACCACTGAGCCACCCAGGTGCCCCAAAACCCTTCGATTTCAATAAGCTCCTTCTGCACCTAATTTAGCTGTTTGAAAATATCTTCCAAGTATACATATTCTTATATCAAAATTTAAGAATTTTGAAAAAATCCTCCAATTTCCTCACAATGAATAGGATTTTCTTTTGAAAGAGATGAATTCAGAGACTCTTTGAACTCTCTTATACACTGTCCACTTCTACACTGGGTATTAGGTTTCTTTAAATTAGGTTCGTAAGACAATGAATTAAGTCAAAGAATAACTATTTAGTCCTGTTGTTGAATATAATGAATTTATGTTTATTTCTATAACTTTCTCTCTCTAAATAGATGGCTTAAGACATAATGTAGTTTGTTTTCATATGTTCTAGGTTACAAAATCTGAGTTAATTCCTCTGCCTACTTTAATTCAGTCTTTAAGCTAACCCTAGGGACTGACTGCAACAGTTTATACAAATTCTACAGCCAATATTTGCTCAAATAAACAAAAAAAAATGAAGTCCCATACCCAATACAACATGCGTCACTGGCTGTTCTCCAAGGTCTCTGATTCTTTTAAAAAATTAATTGTTATATGCAATATGATGTGTGTATGTGTTGTGTGTGCATGTAAAATAGGGTAAAAAAAAGTAAAAGGAAGACAGGATTAGAATTGTTTTGATCAAAGAAGAAAAACTAAGTCAATATTAGGCAACCACGTTCATTTTGCAATTGTTCCTGCTGACTGATTTTAATTGGTTGGTTCTTTGTAAAAGGCCGGCTAGATTTGCAAACAATGACTATTTTAAACAGATGACTTTCTAAACACCCTCTTCCACTTGATAATTTAGAGCAAGCTCAAGTTGCTAATTTGGCCATTTACTTGATTGAGGAGAGAAGAGACTACTGTAAAAACTCTCGTGCAATTCTAATTTTTTTAAATGTTTTTCTTTGAGAGAGAGAGAGAGAGAGAGAGAGAGACAGTGTGATCTGGGGAGGGGCAGAGAGAGAGGGAGACACAGGATCTGAAGCAGGCTCCAGGCTCCTGCAAACCGCAGGGTCATGACCTGAGCCGAAGTCCAACACTTAACCAACTGAGCCCCCCAGGCGCCCCTCCGGTGATTCTAACTAAAACAACACGACGCGGCATCCCTGCATAGCTCTGATCGAAAACGTCTGGGAGAAAAGGCTAACCTGAAGGTAAACTAACTGAATGATGTATGACTACAGAGTTCAGAACATGGACGGACGTTGGGTTTGCTTCTGAAACCCGAAGCTGCCAGAGATCGGCACTATACCCCAACAGCACCCTCGTGTTATGTAATGTACATTCTATGCACTTCCTGGTCTGCACAAGGCGTTCCTAAAGGGCAGGGCACCTCCGGGAACAAAACACACTGCATGTTCCGTCTGAAAACAGTCACGTATTCCAGCTATCCTGCCAGTCACATAGACTAAGCCACGGTTTGTACTTGAGATTGTGAATACATAACACCTATATTTAGAACTGTGAATCTAGTAGGTTGTGTTATGCAAATGAAAATTATTTATGCACCATGGGGCGCCTGGGTGGCTCAGTCGGTTAAGCATCCAACTTCGGCTCAGGTCACGATCTCAGGGTCCGTGAGTTCGAGCCCCGCGTCGGGTTCTGTGCTGACGGCTGAGCCTGGAGCCTGTTTTGGAATCTGTTTCTCCCTCTCTCTCTGCCTCTCTCCTGCTCATGTTCTGTCTCTGTCTCTCAAAAATGAATGAACGTTAAAAAAATCTTTTTAAAGATAGCAGCCATCAAGAATAAATTCATAAAAGCCTCTATAACGTAAAAAACCAATTTTGTGTTTATGTCAGTATATGCTATACCTAAATGTGAATCCGTAGCAAATCTTGAAATAGCCTGTTATAATTACTATGACAGCATGCTTATACAATCAAAAATATTCTTGGAAAATCACTGGTTGTTTAACTTTAGTTATCTTTACACCTAAATTAACCATCTATGGAACAGAGGTTGGCATAGTGACAACCTTGATTGTGATGGAATTCTAAAATGGCTCTACCCCCTGGTATTTTTCCGGGGTTATATTATATCACAGCATAGAAAGCATTTTCCAGATGGAACTAGGGTCATTTATCAGTTGATCTTAAAAAAGAGAGAGTGTCTGGGTAGTGCTAACCTATCACATGACCCCTTTCAAAGCAAAGAGTTTTGCCTGGCTGGTAGCGGGTGAGGAAGTTTGAGATTCTAGGCCTGAGACGGATTCGATGTTTTGTCTTTGCTGCCGAGATGGAGGAGGCCAGGCCAGGGATCTACAAGCAGCCTCTAGGAGCTGAATGGGGTCCCCAGCTCACAGCCAGCAAGAAAAGGGGGGTGGGGACTTCCATCCTAGAACGTCAAGGAACTGAATTCTGCCAACAGCTTAAATGAGATTGACAGGGGGCTCTTCCCCAGAGCCTACAGACATGAGCCCAGCCTAGCCAAAACGTTGCTTTGGGCTTCTGGTATCCCGAACAGACACCATGGCCACACCATGCTGTCTAGCTGACCTACAGAACTGTGCACTAATAAATACGTGCTGTTTACAGCCACTTTTGTGGTGACACTCTGTTATGCACCGATAGAACACTAACTCGTTGGCCCATATTGATTCTCAATGAATTGTAATATAATGTGTACCTTGCACCTGATTATCTGAAAAGCTCTACATAGACACAAAAAAACCAAAAAGTCAGTTAGAAGAAAACACTTGTTTTGGAAACCTGACTCTTGCAATTCCAAGATCCCCACGAGATTTTGTTCATCCATCCATCTATTCTCTCAAAATATTATGGAAGAATTCTAATTGTCTCTACAAATTCAATGCTGAACAACATCACAGAGACGTTGCCTGCCCTTACTGATCTTATAAAAGTGATTTCTTCTTTGCTTATTTAAATATGAGCCAGATGTGATTTGTACTGTATTTTTAGTACTGTAAATTCTATGGCATTTCCATAACTCTGAATTTAATTTTGAATATGTATTGTAGCAACATGAGTTTTGATAAATGTCAATATATGTTTATCATTAGTGATTCAGCAATATCATTTTATATTAGAAATGCAAACAAAAGTTATTATGAGGTTGTGGGGAATAAGCTTAGGAATTCCCTGAGCCTGCACGATGGGTTAACAAGGCAGAAAGAATTAGATAACAGCCATAGGATACTCACACCCAAGTTTGGGCAAACAAGATTAGGTAAACAGGGCAAAGGCCCCCAGTATAGGACAAATGGGGCCAAGACATCCAGTAGAGGACAAAGGTATAGGAATAGGAAATCTCAGGATGAAAACATCCAAGACACGACAAACAAGATTAGGTATTCAGGGCAGAGACGCCCGGAACTTGGTTCAATAGCAGAAAGCTGCTTTCAAAGGAAGGAAGGACCAAATTAGGTAAATAGGTAAATAAGGCTATAGACCACTGCTGGGTGAAGTTGCCCAGAGCAGAGCTAATTAGCAAAAGAAAGGTGCCTTGTTGACCCTGAGGTAGCATGCTCTGTCTGTCTTGTCCCCAGACCAGTTAAGGTAAACAGAGGTGGGTCCTCGTGTCTACTGTAAACAACCATCGACTCAGCACCAGCATTTTGTTTTATATTGACCCAATCCCCTAATACCACATATCTTCCAAACCCCTTTCCCTCACACCCATGAGTTAATGTTCACAGTTTCACTGTCTCTTTGTGCACGTCCATCATGCTTGTAAGCCTTCCAATCCTAATAAAAACGGATCAAGGACCCCTACTAGGGGCTGTTGTCTCCTCCCAGACATTAGCCTCTCTCGCATTTTCAATCCTGTGTCCCGCTCTCTTGCTGGACAAGACAGAACTCCAGACCCAGAGTCTACGACATGAGGTGGGGCAGACATACATCTAAAGATGAGTTTGGCCTTTTAGACTAAGTATTTGGAAATAATGTAATTTGTAAATAACTTAAAGGCACCTTTGAAATATATGAACTAAGGACACTTTAGTAGTCTAATATCTCTCTGTACTGCATAAAATTAAGAGTGGAATCTTCAAAATGTCTTTCAGAATTTGAAATTTGACATATTATTGCTGGATTCTTGGAGAAGGGAAGAGCAAATAGGGGATACTGTGATATGATAATGGAAATCCATTCTGAGAGGAGAACAAGATTCTAGGAAGCATAAAACCACTTGCTGGAAGATACCAAAAAGTTCTCACTGACACAATGTGCCTGCTCATATTGCCAACGCACCTCACCTGATATAAATGGTAAGAACCAAGCACAAAAGATCATAAGATGGTGAAGAAGAGGAGGAAGATCAAGTAAGTAATGCTATTTATTATTTTTTGGAGATTCTTTTATGTGCCAAGACCCCTGGCAAGAACAATATATATGTTTTGTTTTTATTCCTCGCTACGTTAACAGCAAGTTAAGAAAGTTATCCCTATTTTAGAAATGTTCCTATTTTATAAATCAGCAGTATAACTGTTAAAGAGCTTAAACAATCTGTCCTGCTTTTAAGTGAAAGCATTTCAACAAGGGATTTGAATAAAGGACCATGCTAACATCTACGCTTGTAACCGGTTTCAAAGAGATTCCCCCCAAAAACAATAACCGTGAAATTCCGTCTTCCAGAGCCACCTCTCTGTGCAGACCCATCCAGATTGCCTAGGTCAACTTCGTGAGAATGGAAAGGTCTCCAGCTCTGGAGACAGGGGACAGAAACTTGAGCAGACCAGCTTCATGTGGGATGAAAGTCTATGGCACTGACATCCCAGACCCAACTGCAGCCTCCTCTTCCTTTTGGGGGATCTCTGTTTGCAGGACCACTTTGTTTCAGACTTGTACATTCCACTACGGACCAAAGATCTCCCCCTAAGTTTACACGGTGTCCGCAGAAAGTGCCACTTTCCTCCTTTATCTTTGCTTCCCCACATTTATGCTCTGTCTCTTCATAAACACAGTAATGCAGTTTCCCAGGCAGCTACGTGGGCTCATTCTACCAACTTCTCCTATCTTGCCCCATCCTTCCCATCTGCCGCCCAGCCAGTCCTAATCGTTTCTTCCCTAAGCTCCTCCGGGAGCCTTCTGATGCACTCTCTTTCCCCCCACCCCCTGGAACTAGGACCCACACTGATTCCATGATAGCCCTTCTGGAACGTGTGTCCAGTCCTCTGCATAAGACCTCTCCATGTGGATCATGGCTCTCACGAGATTCAAAGATGTGTGCTTATGGCACAGCACAGTTCAGATCGTCTTTCATTCTCTTTAGACTCTCTCCCATCATCCCTGCAAACTCACCGTTTCCTCCCACTGTACCCTAGATCCAAGTTTGGGGAAGATGTTACGTGTTTCACAACTTTGTGTTTTTTTGATCCATTTGCTCCTTCGTCTGCCATGGCCCTTAGTCTCCTATACTCTAGACGTCGGCTTACTTACTTCTCTCTGATGGTGGATCCTGAGTCTCTTGAGGCTAAACTAGCACCAAGCAGTTTGATATATGTGGTTACTTATCAAATATTTGAAGAGTCAAGAAAAGAAGAAAAAACAGTATTTACATTGAGCTTTCTATTATACCAAGTGTTTTCAATTTGCATAATTGGTACTTTGAAAGAGAGGTTCAAGCAAAGTATCACTACAGTTCTGAAACAGAAACAAAGATGCTAGAATAACATTCATGAGAGTGGAAGACAGTGACTTAACACCAAAGAAGAGTGAATTTTTAGTAGCGTGAGTGATATTCTAGGGCATAGGCAAAGGTCTTGTTAGGAAAGCATAGACTGTGGTCAGAAATACAAATCTAAATTCTATTTTACTGGGCATTTACACATTGTTTTGGGCAACAATGGTAGAAAGGTTAGGCCATGACATAAAACACGTTTAGAAACAAGTGATTGCTGAGGCTAGGACTTCCAACACTATGTTAAACAGCAGCGGTGAGAGTAGACATTCCTGTCGTGTTCCTGATCTCAGGGGGAAAGCTCTCAGTTTTTCCCCATGGAGGATGGAAAATCTATAACTAATTCTGAAAGTCATAGGGAGTTAGTAAAGATTACTTCTGATTTCTCTGAGACCTAATTAAATCTCTATTCAAGAGGATCATGGAAAGTTCTATGACTCAAAAATGAGATTTGTCAATATCCAAACTCCCAATCTTATTTAAAAGAAAGAATATTTCAAATTATTACTATCACACAAATATATAAAATAGTTGTATGTTTACTTATTCCCACTAATAAATTATAAGCAAGCTGGATGAGAAAAGTATCTTAACTTTTTCTCCAAATCACAAAGTACCTTGTTAGGTACAGAAAAGATAGCTAATAAATGCTTGCAGCATTAAACAGTCCTCAAAATATTGGCATTCAACAAAATATAGTTAGCCCAGAAAAGAACCTAAATCTAGTTTATTCCTCTTTTTAAATTTCTCAAGACACTCTGCAGTCATCTATATAATCATTGTAAAGATCAATTCTCACTCTTTAGAATTAAAAAAGAATGCATATGTGAGATATTTTTTCCCATGTTCAGTTCTTTTTTTTTAATGTTTTTTTTTTAATGTTTATTTATTTTTGAGACAGAGAGAGACAGAGCATGAACGGGGGAGGGTCAGAGAGAGGGAGACACAGAATCTGAAACAGGCTCCAGGCTCCGAGCTGTCAGCACAGAGCCTGACGCGGGGCTCGAACTCACGGACCGCGAGATCGTGACCTGAGCCGCTCAACCGACTGAGCCACCCAGGCGCCCCTCCCGTGTTCAATTCTTAATATACTCAGTGCCTGGTAGTAAACGTTTGTTCAGGATCCGCCTCAAGTCAGACCTGTACTTACCAAACATCTCCATTCAGATTTACCTTATTATACCACATATGTAATCCATTTAAGAAGCTTTCAGTGTATTTATTATTGCACTGGACAATTCAAAGAGTTTTCTGTTGAAAGCACCAGCTTCCGTGTTATTTAGAAGATATTTCCTATACTGTCATGTTCTGTTATTCCCGTATATATTTTTGTACTTGTTCTTCTGCGCATTGTTGTTCCTCGCTGTTAGGAGGCTGAAGAAGGAGATATATACATTTGCATCACAGCTACACAGGAACTCGGTAGCTATTTTACAGTTAACATAATTCTTATATTTTCAAATCTTCTGTGTTCTTGGCTGTATTGGACACAGGATGATACAAGACAAGGGGACACAGAGTCTACAAAAGACAAGACCGAATATGATCCAAAACACTCAAATAGTTCTCCACGTGCAGATTATATGATCTTCCAGGGGGTCAGTGTTGCTTCGTTAACTGGCTTCCTTACGTAATTGCCATCAACTAATTAAATTTAAAAAAATTTATTGAGCACCTTTTATTGTGCAAATTACTTTCCTGGGCGTCCGGAGTGAGATCTGTTTTCAAACAAGGACTGAATATACTCTCTCCTTTGTTTTAGCTACAATTATTTTCAAAAGATCACTATTATGTCTTTAAGTCTCTTTACATATTTTCACATTTTCTTGTGGCCAAAGCTTGGGTATTTGAGAAAGTCCAGCTTAGTTTGTTGAGGATGTAACAGGGCAAAAAAGTTGACAGGTGGACTTTTTCTTTTCCTGTCCAACCATCCACCGTGCCTCCAGCACTTTGTTAACAGGCCGGCGAGTTGAGTGAAATTCCCAAGACGACACGTGGAGCATGTTGCCTAGTGCCGGGCGACATCACAGGAAGCCCACGAAGCTGTCCATACTCTCAAGGCGGCTGCCATTACTTGTTACTACAATGGAGCACTTCATTCGGGGCTATGCATTACTTCAGTGAACTAGGTGCCATTGGGACCCACATCCCTGTGTTATAGATGCTGTAACACCCTCCCCTTTATAGATGGGAGTGTTCTGGAAGTAAACGTGTAAAGGGCAGGCTGCTAGACCTCAAGTTTCTAGCTTAGACTCCAGCTCTGTGCTCGGCTTCTGGTAACATACTTGCTTCTGAGTCTGGAGCCAGAAGAAAATGAGCTGGGGGTCCCACAGTGCCCAGATACCCTATTCACAGTACATCGTGTTAGACACACACACACACACACACACACACACACAATCTATTCTTTACCCACTGGAACATGAAATAGTTCAAGGAAAATCGAATCAAAGTACACTCTGTGTGATATAAGAGCTATTGTCAGAGAACAGCCTGGAGAGTTTGGGGAAGAGTGTAGTTTCCTTCCTGCCCTGAATTCCAGCAGAACTATCTGGCAGTTGTAACAATATCCCTACGAGAAATACTGGACGTCTGCATGGCATTTAGTCTGAACTCAGTGAAAATGAAACTCCTGGAAAGACGTGTCTCTGTCGTGTGTCGAGGCCCAGCGGGTGACAGAGTCTGATATGATCCGAACCGTTAGAAGAGCTTGCTGTGCTGAGGATTTCCGTAACGAGTTAACTTACTGCCGTCATCTGCTTCCTACGCTCATTTGCAGTAACCAGCTTTGACGGGGAGTTCTTACATTTAACACCAGGAAACATGCATCTGGAAGCCAGATTTCTTGTAGTTTTTATAGACATCAATAATACACTATTAGAAAGGAGAGAAGCCATTCAGTTTTCGTTGTACAATTGAGTCACAATATTTATTATGGATTTATTTTACGTGTATGTTTATGTATTGCTTCACAATGTTTATTATGGATTTATTGTGTGTATGTTTGTATATGTGTATGTACATGCGTGTACATATAACTTTAGTTTCAGATGGCCCCTCCAACCCATAATTCATAATTTTTCATCGGTCCTGAATTATAGTCAGTGATTTTTTTTCAATTTTTTTTTAACATTTATTCATTTTTGAGAGACAGAGAGCATGAGTGGGAAAGGGGCAGAGGGAGGGAGACACAGAATCCGAAGTGGGCTCCAGGCACCGAGCCATCAGCACAGAGCCGGACATGGGGCTTGAAGATCTCACGAGCCGTGAGATCACGACCTGAGCCAAAGTCGGACGCTCAACGACTGAGCCACCCGGGCGCCCAGATATAGTCAGTGAATTAAAAAAAAAAAAAAAAAAAGATAGAGATTGCTATAAGTGACTGTAATATAGTTTATGTATTGATAGGCTTCTGTTATCTGGTAATGAGTTCATCAGTAGCTGTGAATTTTCTATATAATGGAAAGCAAAATCTTTAATGGCCACTACAACAATTTAACTTTTTCAATGAAAAATACATTATAATAGATTCTTGGTGTTCTTAAGGGAAAAGATCCCGGTAACATTGTTAACCTTACATTTTGTTAACACTTTGATAAGTAGTTAGCAGATCCAATGGGGTAAGGTATATTCTGAATCACTCTACACTTACCAACCCAAGAAAAACAAGGTGACACTGAGCTGTGGGTGGGACGAGTGGGCTTAATCTCTTGCCGTGCCTCCTCCTTGAAATATTAATCTTGCTTAGGTTTTGTGTTTCAGGGAAATGCCAAACACTTACATAGTATTAAGCTTCAAATTAAGCCTTGAATCATAAATTCCACATCTATTAAAACCAAAAGAATTACTCTGGCTGTTTCTCTTCTCTTTTCAATTATTTCTTATTTTTGAACCATGACCTACAAGTTTTAAGTTATGATGACATAACCTTTAAGTAAGTAAAATGTTGTTACTCTAAACACATTACAGACTGAAAATTGTCAGTTGGGCCATTTGTGAAAAATAAGGGCTGAGGAATACAGTACTCTACATACATCCTTAAAAATACAGCATGCTTTAAAGAAATTCAGTACAAGATAATCTGAGAGGCATGTGTATTACTTAAATTATGATGATCTAAAACAGTATTTCTGAGTATTCCATAAAAGAAAAAAATTAGTTTAAAAATGATTGGAAATACATCAACTAAGAGCTACCGCTTTAAGTATGGTGATTAAAACTTCATAACATAGTTAATAAAAAATCTTTTAGAGTCAAGTGCACATGAGTTCAAATTCAGATTTTAGTTCTCCCTTGCTGTATAACACAATATTTCAACATCTCTAACTCTCAGTTTCTTCACGTAAAAATGAAGATATAATTGTACTTTCAACGTAAGGGAGATTGGGAAGTGTTAGAGAGGGCTTCATGCATTATCAACAACCTCAGCACTCCAATATCTGCTTACAAAATCATCTGTGTATACCAGATTATGGTAGTTTTAGAGGAAATTATTAAGTAGTAGTAGAGAAGGGATCTAACTTTGTTAATCTTGATGTCTGACCAAGGAAGTAAAATAATATACAAAATACCAGGGTGCCTGGGTGGCTCAGTCATTTAAGCGTCTGACTTCAGCTCAGGTCATGATCTCACGGTCCATGGGTTCGAGCCCCGTGTCGGGCTCTGTGCTGACAGCTCAGAGCCTGGAGCCTGCTTCGGATTCTGAGTCTCCCCCTCTCTCTGTCTCTCCCCCGTTCATGCTCTGTCTCTGTCTCAAAAATAAATAAATAGTAAAAAAAAAATTTTAATAATAATAATATACAAAATATAACCTACCATATGCTTAGAAAATACATGTGAATAAACTAATGAAAACTTAGCATCTGTCATTCTACACAACTGCCATGTTCTCCTTTTTTTCGGGCACAGTAACTTATTTATAAATTGGTAAGACCCATGGGGCACCTGGGTGGCTCAGTAAGTTAAGCCTCCATCTTGGGCTCAGGTCATGATCTCACAGTTCATGAGTTCGAGCCCCGCATCAGGCTCTGTGCTGACAGTTCAGAGCCTGGACCCTGCTTTGGATTCTGTCTCCCTCTCTCTCTCTCTTTCTCTCTCTCTCTCTGCCCCTCACCCATTCATGCTCTGTCTCTATCTCTCAAAATTAAACTTAAAAAATTAAATATATGTTATATGTGTGTGTGTGTGTGTGTGTGTGTGTGTGTGTGTGTGTGTGTAAGTGTAAGACCCTTAGTTCTCAGACCAAAGACATACTAAGAGAGAATTCAACAAAAGAAAAGGAACAGGACTATAAGATTTTCCTATAATCTCTTATTTTTTTGTTTAATTGTAAATTATTTAATTTGTTTAATATTTTTTGTATAATTGACATATAAAATAATATTACTTTCAGGTATAAAACATAATAATTCAAAAAAATCCACGATGATTCCATTTTTATCTATATTGCTAAGTGATTGCCACAATAAGTCTAGTTAACATCCTTCACCAACATAGCTACAAATTTTTTTAAATATCTTTTTAAATATATTTAAATATCGATTCTCTTAGCTACTTTCAAACATGCAATAAAGCACTATTAACTATAGTCACCATGCATACATTACACGTACATTACGTTACATCCCCATGACTTATTCATTTTATAACTAGGAGTGTGAGCCTTCTCACCCCTTTCACTCATTTTGCCCAACCCCATGACCTGCCTCTGGCAATCACCCAATCTGTTCTTTGTATCTATGAACTTGTTTTTCCTTTGTTTTTAAAACTGCACATATAATGAGATCATACAGTATTTGTCTTTCTCTGACTTATTTCACTTTGCATAATGAGCTCAAGGTCCATCCACGTGGTCACAAATGGCAAGATTTCTTTCCTTTTCATAGCTATATAGTATTTCATTGTGTCTCATTTACATACACACACACACACACACACACACTCAGTTGTTTCCACATCTTGGTTATTGTAAATAATGCTGCGTTGAACATGGGGAAGCACATTTTTTAGAATTCATTGTCTTCTTTTCCTTCAGGTAAATACACAGAAATGCAATTGCTGGGCCATGTGTTAATTCTAGTTTTCATTTTTGAGGAACCTCCCTACTGTCTTCCAGAGAGGCTGCACCAGTTTGCATTCCCACCAACATTGTCAAAGGTTCCCTTTTCTCCACATCCTCACCAGCATTTGTCATTTCTTGTCTTTTTGATAATAACCATTCTACCAGGTATGAGGTGATATCTCATGGTGGTTTTAGTTTGCATTTCCCTGATGATTAGGGATGTTGAGCACCTTTTCATACACCTGTTGACCATTTTTATGTTTTCTTTTACTTTTTTTTTTTTGCTATTGAGTTATATGAGTTCTTTATGTATTTTAAATACTAATCCTTTAAGATATCTATAATTTGCAAATATTTTCTCCCATTCCAAAGTTGCCTTTTCATTTTGTTGATGGTTTCCTTTGCTGTGCAGCTTTTTACTTTGATGTAGTCCCACTTGTTTATTTTTGTTTCCGTGTCAAATTTAAAAAAAAAATCATCACCAAGATGGATATCACAGAACTTTTTCCCTATGTTTTAATCCAAGAATTTTATAGTTTCAGGGGTACACTCAAGTCTTTAATCCATTCTGATCTTTGATTATGCCGTAAGACATAAATTAATTGACCATATAGGCATGGGTTTATTTCTAGACTCTCTATTCTGTTCCATTGGTCCATGTGTCCATTTTTATGCCAGCACCATGCTGTCTTTTATTACTATACCTTTCTAACGTAGTTTGAAATCAAGGAGCATGATGCCTCCAGCATGTTCTCCTTTCTCAAGATAACTTTGGCGATTTGGAGTCTTACTATCTCTTCTGGAGAGAATTCTTGAATCCCATCTGTCTGTTATTAATCACGATAGCTAATGAAGGCAATCCGTGTCGCAAAGTAAGAATTAATCTCAAACATCCGTGTCATGTAAAATTTTATCAACAATTTTTCCATCCATCCTCATCTGCCAACAAGCGAAAGTAAAATACAATAATGTGTATTAATGATGAAGAACTAGGACACCAGGTATTATTTTTAGTAGTATCCTTATAAGTGTGCAGAATCCATAAAAATTCTCCTAAATAAAAAATAAAAATCACAAGAACCTCTAGGGTCATCCTCTGATTCCTTCCTTGGCTTCACTCTAGATGCTGCTGCCAGACCATCAATGACCACAAAACACTGAAAGAAGATGGGGATGTGAGGCAAGGTCTTAACACCCAGCCAAGCCCATCCAAGCTGGTATTACTATCTATTTAACATGCAAGGTATTGCTGTGTTGATAAGTTAAAAATAATCATTTTTAAGTGAAAGTAGCTAGAGTTTTGCTTTCATTAAACTCATAAAATGGAAGAGACAAGATTTATCATCAGTAAGGGATTATGTAAAATACTGAATCCTTTTTTGATTCACAGACAGGTACCTGAATGAGTGTCTGACTGGCACTGGGGCGTAAGGGGTGTCCTGAAAAGTGGACTGAACACGTTTAGTATAAATTGTGACATTCTAGAAAAGACAGCAATTTATTCCACGTGAAAAGACACGGATGTGTGAAGTAGAGAGAAAAGGAGGATGCTGATAAAGATGATGGAAATGATATTAGAATCTATATTGCATTATTTCAACAAATTTATTTATTTATTTATTTAAAATTTTTTTGGATTTTTTTTTTTTTTGAGAAAGAGAGGGAGAGCATGAGCAGAGGAAGGGCAGAGAGAGAGAGAGAGAGAGAGAGAGAGAGAGAGAGAGGATCCAAAGCAGGCTCTGCGCTGACAGCAGCAAGGCCAACGTGGGGCTCAAACTCACAAACCACGAGATCGTGACCTGAGCCGAAGTCAGACGCTTAACTGACTGAGCCACCCAGATGCCCCTCACCAAATTTATGATGCAGGTATTGATAGCTATTCCCATTGGACTGCTAAAGGACCTATGTCTCAGAGAGGCTGAGTTTCGCCCAATGGAACTGGTCAAATCTAAAAATTCTAGAATCTACCCTTGTAACACTGGCTGGAAGAAGAGTTTCAGTATTTCTATGACAGACAAAAACTACTGGGAAATAAAACTCATATATCCATATATCTTTTTAAAATGTTTATTTATTTTTGAGAGAGAGAGAGAGAGCGTGTGCACACAAGTGGGGGAGAGGCAGAGAGAGAGGAGAACACCGAATCCGAAGCAGGCTCCAGGCTCTGAGCTGTCAGCATTGATAGTATGACACAGGGCTTGAATGCATGAACTGTGAGATCACGACCTGAGCTGAAATCGGGAGTCAGATGCTTAACCAACTGGGCCACCCTGGCACCCCTCCATATATCTTTATGAACTCTGTATTTAACAATGCATATTTGAAAAGAGTATCTGATACAAATGAAAGACATTCCATGCTCATGGATTAGAAGAACGCATATTGTTAAACTTTCCATACCACCTAAAGCAATCTACAGATTTAATGCAATCCCTGTCAACATACCAACAATATTTTTCACAGAACTAGGACAAATAATCCTAAAATTTGTCTGGAACCACAAAAGACCCTGAGTAGCCAAAGCAATCTTGAGAAAGGAGAACACAACTGGAAAGTATCACGATCCCAGATTTCAAGTTATATTACAAGGCTGTAGTAATCAAAACAGTGTGGTACTGGCCGAAAAATAGACACACAGATCAACAGAACAGAACACAGAGCCCAGAAATACCCACACTTGGATGATCAATTCATCTATAACAAAGGAGGCAAGAATATACAATGATGAAAAAGCAGTCTCTTCAATAAACAGTGCTGGGAAAACTGGGAAGCTACATGCAAAATAATGAAACTACACCACTTTCCAACACCACATATAAAAAAAAAAACACAAAAAACAAAAATAAACAAAAAAAAAACTCAAAATAAATTAAAGACCTAAATGTGAGACCTGAAACCATAAAACTCCTAGAAGAAAACATAGGTAGTAATCTCTCTGACATCAGCGGTAGAAACATTTTTTAGGTATGTCTCTTTAGGCAAGGGAAACAGAAGCAAAATTAAACTACTGGGACCAGAACAAAATTAAAAACTTTGCACAGCAAAGAAACCATCAACAAAACAAAAAAGCAACATACTGAATGGGAGAAGGTATTTATAAATGATGTATCTGATAAGAAGTTAATATTCAAAATATATAAAGAATTTGTACAACTCAACACCAAAAAGCTCAAATAATCCAATTAAAAATGGGCAGAATAGACATCTTTCCAAAGAAGACCTACAGATGGCCACTAGACACATGAAAAGATGCTCAACATCACTTATCACCAGGGGAATGTAAATTAAAACCGCAATGAGATACCACCTCACACCTGTCAGAATGATGAAAATCAACAACATAAGAAACAATAGGCGTTGGCGAGGATGTGGAGAAAGGAAAACCCTCTTGTACTGTTGGTGGGAATGCAAACTGTGCAGCCAGTGTGGAGAACAGTATGGAGGTTTGTCCAAAAAGTTAAAAATAGAACTACCCTATGACCCACTATTTCCACTATTGGGAATGTACTCAAAGAAAATGAAAACAGTAATTTGAAAAGATATATACACCTCTATATGTTTATTGCAGCTTTATTTACAACAGCCAAATTATGGAAGCAACCCAAGTATCTATCCATGGAGGAATGGATAAAGGAGATGTGGTACACACACACACGCACGCACACACACACACACACACACACACACACACACTGGAATATTACTCAGCCATAAAAAGAATGAAATCTTGTTATTTGCAACAACATGGAGGGAGCTGGAGAGTGTAATTTTAAGTGAAGAAAATCAGTCAGAGGAAGACAAATACCATATAATTTCACTCATATGTGGAATTTGAGGAAAAAAACACAAGGAACAAACAAAGGGGAAAAAAGACAAATGAAAAGACTCTTAAATATAGAGAGCAAACCGATGGTTACCAGAAAGTGTGGCGGGGTTGGGGAGGGGGGTGATGGATTAAATAGGTGATGGATTAAAGAGGGCACTTGTTGTGATAAGTACTGAGCAATGTATAGAAGTGTTGAATCACCACATCATACCCTTGAAACTAATCTAACACTGTATGTTAATTATACTTAAAGAAAAAAAGAAAAAAACATAAAAAATGAATAATCAAAAAAGAGATCAACTGATAATATCAGAATTAATTAATTAATGTGCTTATTTGCCAGCTGACAGGTCACTTTTTTATTTAAATTTCTTACTTCAGGGGCGCCTGGGTGGCGCAGTCGGTTCAGCGTCCGACTTCAGCCAGGTCACGATCTCGCGGTCCGTGAGTTCGAGCCCCGCGTCGGGCTCTGGGCTGATGGCTCAGAGCCTGGAGCCTGTTTCCGATTCTGTGTCTCCCTCTCTCTCTGCCCCTCCCCCGTTCATGCTCTGTCTCTCTCTGTCCCAAAAATAAATAAACGTTGAAAAAAAAAATTTAAATTTCTTACTTCAATAGACTTTTTCTCACCCTCTGAAATATAGAGTAGCTAAGGTAAGTCATTTTGCCACCTAAAGTCACTTTCCACCAGTTCCTAAGCAACTGAACATTTAGGGGCCATGCCTGCTTTATGCCTGTTATTTCAGTCCCTACAGGTAAACTATTAACATATCATGGAAATTACATAGTTTTGGCACTTAGGTAGAGCTGGGTCTGAATCCTGGTTGAGACCGTCACTATGCTGCGACTTCGAACAGGTAATTTGTCAAGATGAGGCAGGGTGAATGCAAAGTGTGGTACATCCACAATCCACGTCTGGCATTCTTTTACTACTAAATAGACTCAGTTTTTCTGTCTGACATTCTAACTCCCAGTGAGATAACTCCTGCTTGTAGCCTCACCGCAGTTACTTGGAATCCTTCCTTCTCCATAACTCTTCTCCAATTGATTCTGTGGGAGGCTGGACTGTGGCTTCATGCTATATGTGGACTTCTCACCAAGGACCATGGAAGACTGTGATGGCTGTTGGTCACCTGAACAACGTCTACCATGATGTTAACCTGAAGCTTCATGGATATGGCATGTTGTTTGATATACAAGAGTCTTATTTTCCTCATCTCTACACAGGAACAATATTATCAACTCAATGGGTTGTTTTAATTAAATGTCTATCACCAAACATTTATCACAATGTCTGACACATAGAGACTATTCAAAATACAATAGCTAGAGTTATAACTGTCTTTAGTATTATACATGAATGGACATTGTTACATTCCTAAACCAAGTTCAGGACCCTCATGTCCCTTTTTTAGATGATTAACTGCCGTAATAGAGGGAAATTCCACATTTCAGTAATTTTCCGTGGGCCCTTACTCCACTTGGTTTTGCTTCTTTTTCTTGTTATTCATTCATATTTGTGCAATGTCAGACTGTAGCTAATTTATTTTTTTTAATTTTTTTTCAACGTTTTTTATTTATTTTTGGAACAGAGACAGACAGAGCATGAACGGGGGAGGGGCAGAGAGAGAGGGAGACACAGAATCCGAAACAGGCTCCAGGCTCCGAGCCATCAGCCCAGAGCCCGACGCGGGGCTCGAACTCACGGACCGCGAGATCGTGACCTGGCTAAAGTCGGACGCTTAACCGACTGCGCCACCCAGGCGCCCCAGACTGTAGCTAATTTAAATAAAGCAATGTATCCTGTACATTTGGGATTGCTCTATAATTCTCATGGTAGAAAAGAGACTTAGAATATGGTGCCCAGTACAGTGAGACTTTGCCCCACCATAGGCCATCTGAATTTGTTAAAAATAATTTAACTCTAAGTGATACCTTAGATCTTCCAATGTAAATCAACCCTCTTTTATTTTTATTTATTTATTTATTTATTTTAAATATAATTTATTGTCAGATTGGCTAACATACAACCCTCCTTTAACATTAAATTATAGGAAAGGCTCAGAATAGTCTACTCATGAAATTCTTATATTTCACCTTCATATATTCTCAAAATCTCTGATTCTTTTGTAGCTGACTGAACTCAGCCCCTGGAATTCTGAAGAAGCGCTGCTCTGAGAAAACACAGGGAAGAAGTGATACGGTTCTTTGATTGGGTGTATGATAAAACGTCTGGATTATTTTAGCATTTGTTCCACAAAGTCCTAGATGTGGAGGCAGTGGGGTAGAGTCTTCGATCCCTTCTATGTCTCCCTTTGTCAGAATGCTTGATCTAGAGCCCTGATGATCTGCTGTCCACTCTTTCCCCCAACTCATGCTACACTGACAATGAAGAGTCCAGAATGCAATGCCTGAGTTCTAATCCTTCCTGAGGGCATATTTTTTATGACTAAATGTTTTAGCTCGAATTAGCTTACCTAATGTCTGTCACTGCAAATAGGAAATAAAATGATGAAATTCGAATCTAAAACGTAAAGTGATGGAGATAATTGTTTAACGTATATCTTTAGGTCTTGTTGCCATAGCTGAATGAACTAAGTCATATTGTACCAAATGAATGTGATTTGAAGACCTAAGCAATGGTTCTTAACTGTCACCAGTTAATTAGGACCATGTTAAGTATAATAAGCCCCACTACTTACTGGGACTTAATGTCCAGACACATAGACTTCAGAGTCTTTGAATTCAACAGGCACCGCCTACAAGCAGGCTAGCTCCGTACAAATCCACCCTGCGACCCAGCTGCTCGACGCAGTTGTGTTTTAGGTCATTCAAATTATTTTATTATTTATTAAGAAAAATCGACCTAATACAAAAACTGCTATGTCTTTTAATCTTTGCTCCCATCCCATGATCACCAGTCATATGCTTTCAAGGAAACGTGACCACGTGAACTGAACCGTAAATCGCATTTACACCATTGCCACTTGGGTGGTATCACTGTAACTAATAAAGCATTCTCTGTACGTTGTCAAGATTACCCTAAAATATTTTAATGTTAAGTAACGGTAAGTTTATGGAGCATATTCTTACATTTTTAGATACATTTTTTTTCAATAAAGTATCCATATTACTTAATTACACAGGTAGCATAATTCCTCCTGCTATGGACTAAATTCTTCCTTGCAAAGAGATGTGATGAAGTCCTAACCTCCACTACCTCAGAATGTGACTTTATTTGGAAATAGGGTCTTTATAGAGGTAATCAGATTTTAAAATAAGGTCATTAGGGTGGGCCCTAATCCAATATGATCGTGCCCTATGAAAAGGAACAACTTGGATACAGATATGGATACATACAGAGGGAAGATGATGAAGAGACACAGGGAGGAAACCATATGAAGGCGGATGCAGGGAGTGGGGCTATGTTGCCACAAACCAATGAACGTCTGGGGCTGCCCGAAGCTGGAAGACGCAACCCCGTGGGGTCTGGATGGAGTAAAGCCCTATCAACACCTTGATTTCATACCTCTGGCCTCCCAAATCGTGAGGCAGTAAGTTTCTGTTGTTGTGAGCCACCCAATTTGTGACAGTTTGTTACTGCTGTCACAGGAATCATACATCTTTCTTCCTTCACTTATTAATTTTATTGTGTAACACTTTGGTAATGAGGCTATTCTTTTATAATTAGAGCCAATTAAGACTTACGAATTCCCTTTCTAAGTGCAAGGTTATGTTCTAAATGTTTTGCATATACAAACTCATTTAACACCTACAACAATCCTTTGAAGTAAATGCCATTATTTTGCCTTTTCCAGAAGAGGAGGCAGAGTCACACAAAGGTCAAACAATAGGCTCAAAGAAACACAAAACTTTCTTGGATACATTACGTGTGTTTGTCTTTCATATTGATGGTGGTGTATGTTTCCTATGGACTTCACTTTGCTTGATAGATTACCAACCACTCAAGATAAATGTGAATTACTTGGGAGTCAGGTTGCTTCATCCAAGTGGTTACAACCTCTCAAGCATGAACATGTAAACATGGGAAGTGACCTCATCTTGTTATAGTTGTCATTCTCCACTTGCTCAGAAAAAGAGACCAATGGAAAGACCCGAAGAAAAGGAAAAGTCAGTCCTCTTTATCCAAGAGGCTATTATTTCCTGCCACTCCTTATGTTTTGATATGTCCCAGACAGAATGGTAAGGCAAGCAGTAAAAAAAAAATTCCTCAAGACTCACTTAGTTGCAGTGAATTTCTTTTGATGCATTGATGTTAAATTTGACTACCAATTCAGGAAGTGTGCCAAAATGTTTCCTTCGTTCCTTTTACTCACTTTCAAGAGATGTTAGCATGATGTGTCATAGCACACCAGTGTGGTCTAAAACACCCTTTTTACATAGCTGTCACACATTAATAATGATTTAAAACCAGTAGAAGAAACTTATTCCCACTAGTAATTCTATTCAACCTGTGTTTGCAAATTATTTGCAAAAGCGCATCAAAACTGTAAAAAGTCTGAGATTTTGCCCTTATTTTAAATGAGAATTTACTCCGCCACAGTATCATGAGCATTGGCAGAAGGCATAGCACTCCTTGGTCAGAGACACAGGATTTTATGACTCTCAGAAACAGCAGCAGTCAGAATACTAACAGTTTCTTGTGCTGGTTCCCTAGGTGCTAATTGCCAAAGGGCTACAAGGAAAGGGCCAGATTACAGGTGGGTAGAGAGTACAAGAGAGGAAACCTGAAGTCAGATAACCCGAGTGTTTTATAAAGGGCACTAAACATGCCTGCCCTTTGCTCTGGAGGCACAGGTTATCTCTATCTTCCAAGACTGTAAGCAAACATGCCCTTCGCTTTACAGGACAATGTCAGTTCTGTCTTCCAACGAGTCTCCATGCAAAGATCTTTGAAAAGATAATCAAGAAGAAGTTAGTTCCTCTGCTTACATGACACGCAGAAACACGAGAACCCATAGAGCTGTCTCCCCAAAAAGCATGCAATTAATTCATCCTGACTGACCCTTAGAAATAAATGACTTAGTTGATTTATGGAGATCTAGTAATGTATTCGCTCAATTCCATTGACAACTCTGGAGTCAACAGTAACGAGGCTAACGAAGAAGCACATGTCACAGCAGTTAGAGCGGGACAGCAAAGCGACTACGTAACAGACACGAGATCAGGAAAGGGGAGCGAAATAAGTGGATGTCAGGTCGACACCACTGGGCCTTCCACTTCTGGCTGAGGCAGACTAACAGGGATAGGAATCACCCAGAACGAATGAACAACTACACAAAGACACGAAACAACGGTGGTGAGACTGTGTACAACACAGATCGCTGAGGAAGGGGAAATAATGACGGTATCCTCACGATTGCCTCACCTGCTGCCTCAAGACAGCTCCCAGGCTGTGGCCCCAGCCCAGAAGTCCCCCTGAATTGAGGGGATGGAGCCGGAAGGCCAGGAGGCTGAGGAAGCCGGGGCACACGGGGAAGAATACTGGACAGGAAAGAAGTGAACAGAGAGACACCAGCTTGGGGATGTGAGAGTCCTCCTTGTGTCGATGTGTTCTGAACATGTGTGTGAAGAGGCCACTGGCCTCCAGAGAAAAAACCACAGGAAGAGAGCACAGGGCGTAACCACAGAGCCACACAGGGCTAAGAACGGCCGGGCCGGAGACAATATTTGGGTGGGGCAAAGGTTTCTTACTCACAGCACTACATGCATGGGCCGTAAAAAGAAACAACTGATCAACCATAATGCATCAACGCCAAGGATCTCTGCTCTTCAAAAGTCAAGGGAATGAAAAAGAAAACAAACCACAAATTATTTTCAGATTGTACATTCAATAAAGAACCTATATCCACAATATATAAAGACTCACAATAAATGAGACAACTAATTTCTCACAAAGAGGCAAATGGTTTGAGCTGGCCCGTCAGCAAACAGGATACATGATGGTAAAAATGCACTTGAAAAGATGCTCGACATTAGTAGCTGCAAACCAATTAAAGAGTCAAACTCAAGGACACACCTGTTAAATCCCCATAAAAATGTCTAAAAATAACAAAGCTGCACCAAGTGTCGAGGACAGGGCACAACCGGAATTCTCGTACACGACTGTGGGATTGTAAAGGGGCAGAAACACTTGGAGAAGCTGTCAGCTTCTTCAAAAGTTCCTGACACTTCCACGTAATTCAGCCCCTACAGGAATGGGGATTTACCCTTGATAAATACGAGCACGTGTTCACACAACGACCGTACACGAAACGTCACAGCAACTTTACTCGTGGTAGCCAGAACCAGGGACAGCCCAAACCACAAGCCCATTAACAAGTGATGGAAGAAGAGAATTGTGACAGGTCTATATAATACATTAAAAATAAAATAAAATAAGCCAAAATGCAACAAGCAAAGGATCCACACGACGCGGCACCTCAAACTGACTCCGCTGAGTGGAAGCCAAAGAAAGAAAGAGCGGGTATTACATGATTCCGATTCTATAAAATCCTAGAAAATGCAGGCAAACTCAGGGTGACAGACAGCACATCAGTTGTGCCTGGGGACACGGTCAGTGGCTGGCGAGGTGGGCTGCGAAGGAGTAGGACAGTATTCCATGTGGTACATTCGTCATCGTGACCATCATAGTTTCACCTGTGTACGTGGATGTGAAAACCAACCGGATAGTACATTCTCAATATGTGCCGTCAATTGTTCATTTGCTCATAAGGTTGTAAAAAATATGGGCAAAAGGGTCCTACAAATAGTCTTGTTGATTAAGAAACAAAATGCAAACAGCGAAAAGGGTTCATTTTGTAAAGTTTAAAGCCACAATATCCCCTTTATATGTCACTTTTACATGATCTCAGTTTAGATAATACATATATTTTTGAACCAAATCCAGAGGGAAAACAATACTCGTTTTCCCGCCAAAAGTATTTTAACGGGATTGTCATGGTGATTTTAGGAAACAGGTGTAATACACATAGCTATAATTATGGAATTTTCCAAGTGAATTACTATAAAGGACTTTGGAAACTTAAAGCAGGTAGTAGGATCGTAAAAGCGCCATTGAAATACCAGCGAAGACAAGGGGTCCTTCCCCCCTTTGTAACATAGTTGGCCGCGTACTATTTACCCAAACCGCCCGGAGGTCCGGTGCGGTGTGTGCTGCTTTACCCCTTCATGTTCCTAAATTCTACAAAGCACTAAACAAGGCCAAGCAACACAACGAACTTTGCCGAATAATAATAATGAAAAAGCAAACACTATTGATCACTAGGTAATAGAGACAAAAGTTCACGTTGTCAAGTATATGACTCCAGGTTTTTGACAGAAAAGTGTAATGAATATAAATTCGTGTAAAAGGAAGTAGGCGGACTGTATTTTTTCGCAGTTTTGACTTCACGTTAAAATTGAGTGGAAGTGGGGCGCCTGGGTGGCTCGGTCGGTTAAGCGTCCAACTTCGGCTCAGGTCATGATCTCACGGTCCGTGAGTTCGAGCCCTGCGTCGGGCTCTGTGCTGACCGCTCAGAGCCTGGAGACTGTTTCAGATTCTGTGTCTCCCTCTCTCTCTGCCCCTCCCCCGTTCATGCTCTGTCTCTCTGTCTCAAAAATAAACATTAAAAAAATATTAAAAAAAAAAATTGAGTGGAAGGGACAGATGTTGTCTTTTTCTTTCCAAATAATGTAAGAAACTGATATACTTTTAAAAATATATATATCATAACTGTGAATTAATTAGAAGAAAAACCAACCTTGAGGCAACATTAGTGGAGGTCAAGGTTTGTAATTTGTGTGAACACATTATAATTTCAGTCCATATAGTCTTTTATTGTTTGGAGACTCCCACATGGCAAAGTGCTTACTTTGGGAGTATATTTCGATGCTGTTTCTGAGGTCTGAAATCCAAGAACACAACCCATTTTTAAAGTTGCCATTGCTATGGACCTCGAAATTCTGATAAAAGGTTATGTGCTTCAGATATATTCCCTTTGAAAAGCCACATCCTTTGAGGTTAATTTTGTTTTATGATTATCTCCTTCTGCTTTTTATAGCTACTTCCAGAACCTTCCTTGGTCCCCCCTCCTCCGTGGTCGCAGGTCACACACCACAGTAAACCCCATGCTCTCCTCCTTCCCCACTCCGTCCTAACGTCATCTCCGCACCCGACACTTACGCCCTCGCGACTCCCGGTGACTTAAATCTTCACAGGCTTCATGCTTCTACATCTCAGCATTTCTGCCCCCGTCCTTCCCCTGACCTCAGGCACCTGCTCCCACAAACATGCCTGTTTCTCAGGCAGGACACACCAGATGACAAGTGACATCACCACCAAACGCACAGCAGCTGGAAACAACAAAAGGTTAATTCCCGTTCTCATAAAAGTTTCCATCAATCTAAGTCCTCAGGGGAGCTCTCCCCCTGCACTCGGTCAACATCCGAGGCCACCTCAGCTCATACCAGGTCCTTTCACCAACATGACCCTTAGGTTTGTAAATGCTTCAGCCCAGAGGGCAGAAAACCACTCCCATCTCTTCCTTTGGCCACAGCCAACCACATGGTCACGCCAATCCCCAATGGAAGGATTTGCTGAATCATGCTGTTTTCTTGGTCGAAACCGTAGTTCTGGGTAGATTCAGTCGTTAGCCCACTGCATATGCATACGCGTACACCATGTATGTGCACAACACGGCCAAGCGGAGTAACGTGGACCCTCAGTGAGGCCATCTTCCCACATCCCGGGATTCAACAGTGCTTACCTGTCCCACACAACATCTACAGACCTCGCTCTCTCCTCAAATCTCCACCACATCCATCGAATTCTCTTTCTCGGCGGATAAAATGCCTATCTCCAGAACCATACGTTTCTTATTTTTTCATAAACCATAAGGTACACAAGTCACTGCGGAAAAGGGCGACGATACTGCCCCACCGAACGAATAAAAGGCCTCAGAAGAGACCATCCCTCCCTCAGCGCCCACCTCCCTCCTGTGCCCTTCCCTGGCCGCCCCCCAGATCCTCTGCACCGAGATCTTGACACTCCCGTCTTTAAATGCTGGCCTCCTCCTGGGTCGTGCTTTTTTCTTCCTACCCTTGCTGAGCACACACACTCTTACGGTCACAAATGATGTCTACCGCAGAAGCACCCAAGGTTTTATTTCCACGTGGACCGCAACCCGACTGCACACTTGCGAATGCAGCTGCCGACTGTCCAGCCCTGGATCTCAAACCCAATAACCCCTCGTTGAGGTCCTAGAGGTGGTACACATCTTCACACCACACCCCCTGCCGTATCTCAGTATGAGACGGCTTCATGTCTCCGGCTCCTCAACACAACTGTCAGAGCCCCTATTTAATGACTCTAACCAGCACCCCACCCATGATGACCCCCTTTAACCAGCGTCACACCCCATGATGATTGCCTTTAACCAGCACCCACCTCATGATAATCGCCTTTAAACAGCACCCCACCCCATGATGATCCCCTTTAACCAGCACCCCACCTGATGACCTCCTTTAACCAGCACCCATCCCATGATGATCCCCTTTACTCACCACCCCACCCCATGATGATCCCTTTAACCAGGACCCCACCCCATGATGTCTCCCATTAACCTGCACCCCACACCATGATGACCCCCTTTAACCAGCACCCCACCTGATGATGACCCCCTGTAAGCAGCACCCCACACCATGATGATCCCTTGTAACCACCACCCCACACCATGATGATCCCTTTTAACCAGCACCCCACCTGATGACCTCCTTTAACCAGCATCCCAACCCATGATGACCCCTTTTAACCAGCACCCCACCCCATGATGTCTCCCATTAACCTGCACCCCACACCATGATGACCCCCTTTAACCAGCACCCCACCTGATGACCTCCTTTAACCAGCACCCCACCCCATGATGATACCTTTAACCGGGACCAACCCCATGATGCCCTTTAACCAGAACCCACCCCATGATGACCCCCTTTAACCAGCACCAACCCCATGATGACCCCCCTCCTCAGCTAGTTATCCTCTCCCCAGTGCTGTATTTTTATTCTCAGCACTTTTTGCTGCTATGTTTTATTTATCAGTCTGTTCAACACCTGCACTGAAGTGTAAGCCGCAGAATAGGAAAGAGGAAAAAAGAAGTCCTGAGCACACAACTACCACGTAGGGACGTAGGGAATTTGGTGCAATGGGCTCCTCGGATTAGGAAGTGATAGGAGCAAGGAAATAAAGCTGAAAAACAGGAAAAACAAAACAAACAAAAATCACATACCTGCAATGGTATTTTGCCTCAATACTTGTTGATTGGAGTTCACTTCGTATAGTTATGCGTCATATAGAAAATACCAGGAAAGCGAATGGAGTCTAAAACCCAATACCACATTATGCTAATACTGACAGTTTATTTTACGCAGTTACCTCCATTCTGCAGTGTTTATTTAGGCCCAAGACATTTTGGAAAAAGCTTTCTGGCATCGTAAAAAGAATGTGAGTTTGGGGAAAAGAAATGCTGACATTCTCTGTATCTGACTTCTTTAACAATTCTGAAAGTAGTCTCTCATCTGAATTATTTTTATAAATCGCTACTGGGAGAAGTGTGTGCTATTGTGTGTGACTGGCAAGTAAGCGTGTCCTGAGATGCTGCACAAAAGAGCAGAGTCGAATGTAAACTGGAGATGATGTGTACCAGATGCGCCGACGGCCACGCTGGACGAGCCCGGGCCAGCGCGGTGCTTGGCAGGGAGGCCTGGCGTCCCGTCCACACCTGCCGTTGGCTTCTGGAGATGCACCAGGTTCTCAGGACAGCTGCTTGTGCAGCAGTGAGGGAGGGATTGTACGGTGGGCACATTTATCTGTGAGTGCCTCAACGTGCCTCAGTGGGCTACATCACTACTTGGCATCCAGCTCCTAGACCGTCCGTGTTTATGAGACACAAAGGGGAAAACCTGGCTAAAGTCAGTGCTTTTCTTCCTAAACGTTTTCAGGAAATGATGCTCAACATCACTCATCATCAGGGAAGTACAAATCAAAATCACGATGAGATACCACCTCACACCTATCAGAATGGCTAAAATCAACAACAGGTGTTGGTGGGGAAGCAGAGAAAGGGCAACCCTCTTCCACTGCTGGTGGGAATGCAAACTGGGGCAGCCACTCTGAAAAACAGTGTGGAGGTGCCTCAAAAAGTTAAAATAGAACTATCCTATGACCCAGCAATTGCACTACTGGGTATTTACCCCCAAAATATAAAAACGCTAATTCAGACATACATGTAACCCAATGTTTATAGCAGAATTATTTACAACAGCCAAATTATGTAAACAGCCCAAGTGGCCATCGGCTGATGAATGAAGAAGCGTAATGTATACACAATGAAATATTATTCACACATAAAGAAGAATGAAACCTTGCCATTTGCAACTACATGGATGCAACTAGAGTGCACGATGTTAAGTGAAATAAGTCCATCAGAGAAAGATAAATACCATATGATTTCACTCATGTTTGGAATTTAAGAAACAAATGAGCAAAGGCAGGAAAAGAGAGGGGGCAAACCAAGAAACAGACTCTTAACCACAGAGCACTGATGGTCACCAGAGGGGAGGTCGGTGGGGTTTGGGTGAAACAGGGGATGGGGACTGAGGAGGGCACTTGTCTGATAGAAAAGCATAAAAACAAATAAATACAAAAGGGAAAAAAAGAACTCAATTTGCACATTCCCATTCTTCGTTTTCTTAAAGCCACACAAAGGCAAACAGAACTAAGACTTCAGGGAAACTGCAGCCATAATAATCCACTCCTCAAAACAGGTACTTGGCACGAATTTATATTTAAATCAACCATCAATCCATCAGGACATAATTTCTAAAGTTAGTAACATATAACCTTCCCAGTTTAACCTCCAACCACCATATGCATAGAGTCATGCTTTTTACCAAACAAGGTGCATTATTTGATGTTTAACCATTTAAACACCTTGGGATTATGTTCCTTCAGCCCACGAGTTATATTTTAAATACCAAAGACAATTCTTAGGGGCACCTGGGTGGCTTAGTCGGTTGAGTGTCCAACTTCGGCTCAGGTCATGATCTCACAGTTCGTGAGTTCGAGCCCCACGTCGGGGCTGGAGCCTGGTTCGGATTCTGTGTCTCCCTCTCTCTCAGTCCTTCGGCCCCTCCCTAGCTCTCACTCACACTCTGTCTCTGTCAAAAATAAATAAAATTTAAATACATACATACATACATACCAAAGACAATTCTTAAAAATGGGGAACAGTGCTGGTAACCCATAAATACTGAAGGGTGAAAACTTAAACAGTGAAAATAACATCACTGTCTGAGCAGTTCTAGAAACACACAGCTAAATTCTCTCATTTATACTGTATTTGGTATAAAGTATATACTTCCGTGTAGTATGTGATATTTAAATACAAACAGTTGACTTGGGAAAATTTTGCTATGGTCTAACACTCAACCCATCGAACTTTGCATGACTCTATACAAATCAAAATAAACTTTCAAAACATATGAGTAATGCATGCAAATAGTCAAATGTTCAGACAATAACAAAGATATCGCGATAAAAAGGCTATGATGAAGGAAAAAAAGGTTTTGAGAAAACTTTTAACCTTGATGATAAAATCTTGGGGTGCCTGGGTGGCTCAGTCGGTTAAGTGTCCAACTTAGCTCAGGTCACGATCTCACAGTTTGTGGGTTCAAGCCCCTCATCAGGCTCTGTTTTGGCACCTTGGAGCCTGAAGCCTGTTTCGGATTCTGTGTGTCCCTCTCTCCGCCCCTCCCCCATTCACGCTCTGTCTCTGTCTCTCAAAAATAAACCAACATTAAAAAAAAAATTAAAAAAAAATCTTAATGTGAGTCACATGGGCTGGAGAGGAAATAACGTCTCTTGCCCTTAAATATCACACTTCATAGGTTCTGAGGTTTTTGAGGGAAACTGTACCAAACGCCTACCTCCTCAAGTGGAGGCAGCCTTCATGAGGGAAAGGTCTCACGCGTACGTTAGAAATCTGCAAGAGAAACTGAATGGCAGTATCTTTGGGAGGAAAATCCAAATGAGGTCATTTGAGAGTGGCTGCTCCCGTTTGTCCTAAGATCCGAGATGAGAACTGAGTTTAATATAAGAACCAGAAAAAACTCTCCTTTTCCTCACAAAAATACGTTTCCAGGAGAGGATTAGAAAACGAGTTTTACTGTCAGCAGCTCCGACAATTACTGAATCTCCAGCTTTTCAGAGGCCAGCTTCTTTTCCGTCCAGACCTGCTGCCACCCACTGCACAGGGCGTCGGGACCTCGAGCTGTAAGCTCTCCTTTATCAACTAACCAGTCATTTTCAATCTCGCCGAGCCTCAGTTTCCCTATCTTTAAATTTTTTTAATGTTTATTCATTTCTGAGAGACAGAGAGAGACAGAGTGCAAGCGGGGAGAGAGGGAGACACAGAACCCAAAGTAGGCTCCAGGCTCTGAGCCCGACACGGGGCTCGAACTCACGGACGGTGAGATCATGACCTGAGCCGAAGTCGGACACTTAACTGACTGAGCCACCCAGGGGCCCCCTAACTATCTGTAAAATAGGGTAAAGTGTCTTAAAATCTGAACTCTTGACAGATAAAATGAAAGCAGTGTATTTAGCACGGCGTTTGGTTCCCAGATAGCAGCCTGGATTAACAAATGTAAGGGAGGACATTCCTTTGTGGTTTCAAATGTTCCTGATCAGAACCCACGTGGCCAATGGCTGGCCTCACACATTACTGACGGGTCACTAATTACAGAATCAGCATGAAGGAGCAAGACAGCAAGGAGCCCAGGCCACCCGGGACGTGCGTCCTGGGCGACAGTCACTTCCACGCTCCCCCACGCGGACAGCTCCTCTCCCGGTCTACACCACCCCCAGGTCTCTGTTCCAAAGGCTGGCTGCTCACGTCTTTTATAACAACGTGATTTCTGCAGTCAGTTTACCTGACACAACAATTTCAAATGCAAGTCACGTGTAGGCACACAAAAACGAGACAAGGCACCGGCACCGGTAGTTGCCAACATGAGTTGGAGAACCACTCATGATCAGAAGCCCCATGTGAATCGTCTGTGACACATTATATCACAAAGGTGCACAACTGGCTCTGCCAAACCAGAGTGTACATGGATCGTCAGGACACGAAGAAACTAAGTCACGTTTTTGCACACAACGCGCTTGGAAAAAGTACCTTCTAGGAACTCTGCATGGGCAGAAAGGAATCCCAGAGGGGGTAGTATTCTCATGGAGACTTAGGGCAAATTATACTAAAGTCATCATTTCTCCCCTTTCTCACAGTTGACTGGCCAAAACTGGGCTGATAAAAATTTCCTACCTAATGTGTATGCATTCTCTTTATATTCCAATTCTCCACAAAAAAATAGGATTTATAAATGTTTACTATGAATTTTCTGGAGACCTTACATACAGTTTTCTAGGAGAATAGAGTTTTGAACATTGTTCCTTCTTTTTGTGTTTGCTTTTTGTTCAGCTTTGAGAAATAATTGGCAAATAAAATTGTAATATATTTGAAGTGTACCGTGTGATGATTTGATACACGTGTACGTTGTGGAAGGATTCCCGCCAAGTTGATGAACACATCCATCATCCTACATATTGAGCTTTTTATGGGGGGGAGGGCGCAAAGGGGAGAACACTTATGTTCTAGTCTATTAGCAGATTTCAATCACGCAATACCGTCACGTGAACTCCAGTTATCAGTGCACATTCGATCATGAGACCTTACTCGTCTTGTAACTGACAGTCTGAGCCCTTTTGCCAACATCTCCCTATGTCTCTCCTCCCCAGCCAGGCAACCTCAATCCTAGTCTCTGTTTCTACAAGTTTGACTTTTTTAGATTTCTCATGATACCTCATGTTCTTCTTAAGATTGCTTTGGTATTCACGATCTTTTGTGGTTTCATAAGAACGCTAGGATCATTTTTTCTCTTTTCTGTGAAAAACGCTTTTGGGATTGTGATAAAGACTGAAAGCAATTTGTAGACTGGTTGGGCAGCATGGATATCTTACGATATTTATTCTTCCATTTATCCCAATCCATGAACATCTGTATCTGAAGCTAAAATGTACGGGTCAAGGAACCAAGGTGTGGTGGTTAGGAGTGACCT
This sequence comes from Lynx rufus, assembly GCF_022079265.1. Taxonomy (NCBI): domain Eukaryota; kingdom Metazoa; phylum Chordata; class Mammalia; order Carnivora; family Felidae; genus Lynx; species Lynx rufus. The sequence continues at coordinate 1,478,417 of NW_025814840.1, read as the reverse complement.
ATCTCATTATCATTCCCAGGATCCAGCGCATAATCTATACTTCTCGCCCCTATTAAATCAGTCTATGTAAACAGGTTCTGTCTCGGAGGAAGGCTGGGTGGGGGACATTCTTCGTAGCAGAGACTTGAATTTCGACAAATAGAAAGCTATGACAACCAATGGTTATTTGAGTTTCTCCTGCCAGTAGACCGGCAGGTGGCCAAGAGATAAAATACTCTACTACCGGAAGCCACTAACCCTTCGGTCGGGAGGTGGGATTGTGACAAGCAAGGACAAAGGTGGGTGTATCCGGAGCTCAGGAGATTCACTGGGGTCCCTCCTGGGCCATCCAGCCTCCGCAAAGACCTTCAGTGGGCAACTGTAGGAATCACGGTCTGGGAGCACAGAACCCAGATGTCCGTACACATGAATATCTTGATCACTTTGCGGAGCGGGCAACCTAGATCGTCACGTGTGTTGATGCTGGCTGCGGCAAATCTGGAATCTGTGGTACAAAAGGGAAAACCTGAGTGCAGTACGAGAACTCCGTGTTATTTCTTAACAGTGCATGTGATTTTACAATTATTATTTAAAAACAAAGAGTTTTTGTAGGTGTGCCGTACAATCCTGAGTGGCCGTGACCTTGCTAAAGCAAGGATGAGCCCTGAGGAGCGGAACGTGAGACCAAGGCGGACATGGGGTGCCGAGAGGGGGCCGCAGAAGCCGCCGGTGCCCTGCTCGCTCTGCTCTAGCGCTGCCTTGTCTCGTACGGGACTCTGGCAGCCGAACACGCTGTGCAAGCGGAGAAAGGACCAGCAGGCTCATCCTCTGAGCAACCCGAATGCGGGACGACCGGCAAACGCGTATCCAGCCAGGCTTTCCTGCCGCCTGGCACACCGTACACGTTTTACACGCTGGCCCAGAGATGCGAGCGGCGGTGCCCTGATCACCTGCAGCGGCAGTGCAGGAAGGGCCTCCCTCCTTTCCCTCTCCCGTGCTTTCCACACTCAAGGCCAAAGCTCCCGAGAACCGCCTCCCGAATTACGTGTGCTCAGACCCTTATGGCAGGTGGTCTGCTTGAGCCAAAGACAATTTATGCTATGACTGTATCTGAGGGGACTTACTTTTGCCTCCAGCACTTGAAGGAATACCTGGAATAGGAGACAAACATGTTTGACCACACGGCATGTTGGGAAACAAAGTTAAGAGCACAGCACTATCGCTCTATTCCTGTTTCCAAGTAGGCGTGCGGGACTTGTAAGTGTGCTCGCCCCCTTATTACGTCCCCCCGTTTTGCTGACACTCTTGGCCGCTCTGAAGGCTGGAAGCGGCCCGAGCCGTCTGGTGTGTCCCCCAGCCTTCATGCTCATCCCCTAATTCTTCCATGATCAAGAAGGTGATCTCTCTTGGCTCTTCTGAGGACCCACAGGCGCACGGGAATTACCTCCCCTGGGGCACATTCTGTCCTGGAAACATGATCCCAAGTCTCTCCGTGTGTGACAAAGGGAATAGATCGGGATTTTATTTTTTTTAACGTTTATTTATTTTTGGGAGACAGAGACAGCGTGTGAGCAGGGGAGGGGCAGAGAGAGGGGGAGACACAATCTGAAGCGGGCTCCAGGCTCTGAGCTGCCAGCACAGAGCCCGACGCGGGGCTCGAACCCACAAAGTGTGAGATCATGACCTGAGCCGAAGTCGGATACCCAAGCGACTGCACCACCTAGACGCCCCTCCAGTCGGGATTATTTTTGTTAGGATCATCTTATTTCCTCCTCTTGCATCCTTTCTGTCCAGGCCAGAAAGTTCTTTATTGTGCAAAATCATTGCTTCCTGACATTCTTATCCCGTTCAGTTTTGCAACCTTAACTGTCTACATCCACCACTGTGAATTGATCTTATTTCTAACAGTATTTCATTGAAACCACAGAACGTTAGAGTTGGAGAGACCTTTGGTTCCCCCGGCATATAGATGAGGACAGCGCGGTTCTGACGGCCTAGTTCGCAGATGAAGACGGTCGCTCACATAACCTCAGGGAATCACTAAGGAGGACAGTAAGTTCATGACAGAGCTAAGACCTGAACAAATCAGAGTTTGACTGTGTTCCAGAGACGAGACAGACAGAACGTGAAAACACTGACATGGCATGCATATGCAAACATGCAGTCGTTTTTTCACTCTTAACCAAGCCAGAGGACAGCTGTTAATTCATCAGCGTAACACTTCTAATTGCATTGGTTGTAAGACTCACATGATTGTGAAGATATTAAAATGTAAAAGCGGGCATGTTAGAATTCCGTGATGATTGACATTTATAGAATGTCATGTCCAAGTGGCACACGTATGTTACCAAATCCTCACGACTTTTGTCGGTCTGCTCTATTACAAAATTAATTCCTCCTCTATACCAGTAACCCAACACTGAACTACTTGGAAATTATTTCTTCACTCTTTTAAAATTAAGAGTCCAGGGGTGCCTGGGTGGCTCAGATGGTTAAGCGGCCGACTTCGGCTCAGGTCATGATCTCGCGGTCCGGGAGTTCGAGCCCCGCATCGGGCTCTGGGCTGACAGCTCAGAGCCTGGAGCCTGTTTCAGATTCTGTGTCTCCCTCTCTCTGACCCTCCCCCGTTCATGCTCTGTCTCTCTCTGTCTCAAAAATAAATAAACGTTAAAAAAATAAATAATCTTTAAAAAAATAAAAATAAAATAAAATTAAGAGTCCAAAGGAGTCTTACCTGCCATGTCACTACAGAAAATAAATAAATAAATAAATAAATAAATAAATAAATAAATAAATAAATGCCACTGGTTCACACATTTTATTTTGCATTAACATTATCTGGAGTATTTATTAAACAAAGATTCACGTGGGGCACCTGGGGGGCTCAGTCGGTGAAGCAAACGACTCTTTGATTTTGGCTCAGGTCATGATCTCATGGTTCATGAGTTCGAGCTCTGCGTCGGGCTCTGTGCTGGCAGTGCGAGGCCTGCATGGGAATTTTTCTCTCTCTCCCTCTCTCTCTGCCCGTCCCCTGCTCATCCTCACTCTCTCTCTCAATAAATAAAATCAACATTTAGAAAAATCCCGCAGACTAACGGCCTTCACTCAGTAATTGGGGGCGGGAACTCAGAATATTCTAAGAAGTTCCCTGCGGATGCTGCTGGTCTTCAGAGGATGCTTTAATTGGCATTTGCTTAACTGTCCTTTTTTACATTTTGTGTACATTAGTCTTTTAAGAGTTAAAAAGTCATCTTGCACGAGCGAGTTATCTAATTTGCGTGTTCTACAGTTTACATAGAGTTCGAGGGCGTATCAGTCTGTGTGCTCTCTGGTCACAGACACTAATAGGTGCCGTGATACGGGCACGGGGTTCACAGTGTGAGCGGTCGCCTGAGGAGAAAGGGGTGCAAACTGGTAAAAAGGGCCACCAAACTCAAGCCTCCAAAGTGCAGAGCAGGGCCCCAGAGGGAGTCGCCTTGAAGCTGTAACAGCAGAAAAACGAACAAGGAACAAGGTGCCGCTGTGCTTCTGCCACGTTTCTGCAACTGGCGGCTCTTCTGTTCGTGCCCCATGACCTCCTGAGCAGGTGCGATGTGCCCACCGTCTTGCACGTGCAACAGGCCCCTTTATCCCTTATTTCCCGCCCACCACCCGCAAAGGGGATCACATAGTAGAAAGCACACTCTTCTCTGTAGTCACTGGCGTTAGGGTGTAAAAGGGAAAACTGTCACCAGAGCTACAGGACCCAGAGAACAAAGGACTCCCTCTTCACAAGTACAGTAGCACATTCTTTAGGCCTTCTAGCCTCCTCCTCCCCCCTACACATCCCTTCCAAGACCACTGCAAAGGACGCAGCGCTTCTGACATTAGATAATCTCATTATTTAAGAAACGGTGAGGGTAGAACACCACAGAGAATAGGTTGGAATAATTTGGTCAGGTCTCCAAAGCTAACATGTAATGCGGCCTTTTCTACTTATCATAACATCCTAGGCAGCTGCCAAATGATCTCATATTTATTAAGTTACTCGTAACTAGCGCATGAATAAGAGACTCAAAGACAGATCCAAAAGCGTAACAGCTTTGGAGTTAGGAATAGGATAGGAAGAAAGAAAAGGACGGAAGGCGGGAGGAGAGGAGGGGTGGAGGAGGGAAGGAAAGAAGGAACCAAACACGCAGACTGAGTCCTAGTTGGGCCACGTGTTCTAGGCAAGCTCTTGAGAAATTACTCGAAGGTTCACAGCTCCATTCTCTGCTTTTTAAAAACACCTGGTTTTCGAGTTTGTTGTAAACCTAAATAAGATCAATATGGATCCCATCTGGCGGCATTCTCACAAGATCAACTGTTTCGAGTTCGATGAGAGCTTACAAATATTAATATAGCAAGATACTTGGTGTATATTAAAATTTTACAGCTGAAGCCTAATTATTTGTTTGGTGCCTGACCGCTCCAGGATCTTCATCACTTGTCCTGTCCTCTAATAGCAGTGTCTCTGGTACACGTCATAGATCATTTTAAAATTCCTTCTCAAATTGCTGCATCTTATCAAGTATATTTAGTCTATGTAAATTTTTTATTAGCAATTATCTGGACTAATTTCTATCTTATTTTATACATTCCTTTACTATGTATTTATTTTTCTTTTCAGGCTTCTATTGGATTGGATGTTTTTTCCCAGAGACAAAGAACTTTATTACTCACAGCACACTGAGTAGCAAAAGCATCCCTCTCCTCGGGGCCCAGTCCCACGGGGCCAACGTGGAGGGCCCTAGTGTGAGCTACACATACAGTGGGTTTGTCACATCGGAGGAGCACAGGCCATGGGGGGCCATGGGGGCCATCTTTTACAGAAGACAGCGAACAAACCCACTTTCTCCTAGAGAGGTCACTTCCTTCCTCAAGGTGGCTGGCTGCACATACAACCCTGAGAAATCGCCCAGGCAGGGTGGTCGGACTGTGCATTCTTGCCATGCCCAGCAGTGATGCTCAGGCAAGGGCTGTTTGCCTGCCCCAATATCTGACCCTGCACATTCCTGGCGGAACTTGAATATTTCTTCACATGAGTATACAGCTCCATGTGTCATCCTGATCAATCTGACCAACAGAGACTCGGGCTAAAGATATTTAATTTGTCCTGCACAGAGTATAATTATAGCTATTATCAACAGAACTTCCAGCAGCAAGATGAGGCCAACCCATGCACCGGCTTCAACCAGGCTGCCCAGTCACTTGTGAGTCTCAGGGGGACAAGTAGGTCTTATTCAGACATCCAGGGTATAGTCCAAGGCAGCATTCAGGGATCAGAACAAGACTGTGGATATTTGGAGGGCAGGTCCTGACTGCTCACCCTGACTTCCTGCCAGCTGGGGGCAAGCTACTCTGGGCGCACGCGCATGGCTGTTGGCCCTGGGGCTTGCGCTTCAGCAAAAGCTAAAGTTGCTGAGCTCAGAGACGAAATTGACTGAAATGAATCGCAAGGCATCATCTAAGCCATCCCCGGCAAGTTGTAAGGTTTCAAGTCTCCGAAGTTCCAAAGTAGGTGCAGGAGACAGGTTCCATCAGGGCAACGTGTTGCCCTGGTGGGCAGACTGATTCCTGGTGCCTCCTTCTCTGCCTGCTTCCCAGGGTCCTTTCCCTCAAGTGTCTGTATCAGCTACGTCTCACGGGGGAGCCAGGACGAAGCCAGAAGGACACCCATGGGGGCTCAGAAGGATGGGGCCGAAAGGACAGAGGCAGAAGGACACCCCACAGGGGTGGCAAGACGGCACCGGAAGGATACCCCACGGGGGCCGGAAGAACGGAGGCAGAAAGATACCCCACGGGGGCCGGAAGGTCAGAGGCGGAAGGAAACCCCTGGTGGGCGGCAGGATGGCGGCGGAAGGACACCCCACAGGGGCCGGAAGGATACCAGCAGGAGGACACGACCACACTTTCTCACACTTGGGTCTCTTGTATTTTGCCTGAATCCAACTAATGCAAATAACAGAACCGAGTATCTTGACCAAATACGATAGTTTCTAATTCACATCAGTGAACTTCACTTTCATGAAACACCTTTGCAAAGTTCATTAACTTTCACCTAGTTTTGAACTGTTTTATCCACACTGTGATGGATTCAGCATTTATACTTCAGCATTTATACTTCAGTTCTCTTTTCTCTATCGTTGCTGACATTAATGAGCAGAAGTGACATAACCAACGGTGCCACATGCGTGAAAACATGAGCTAAAGAACTATCTGAAAATAACAGAAGATAGTGGCATTTCACGTTTTAATAGGATAAGGAAATAAATGGCAACACCTATTATACATTTATAAAGTGTAACAACCTTCAATTATGTGTAAATTATAAGCAAACAGAACAGCGTATTGATCAAAAGAAATATTTGTGGCTACTATTCATGAACATTACATTTTAACATGGAAAGTAAACTATTTATAGAATTTTGTTTCCTTTTAGAAGCCTCTTCAAGTATATTCTGTGTTCTATTTTCCATGCTATGATTTCCGAAAATAACGAAGAATCTCCTTTGTGTACACAGATTTTCTTCACGGCAGTGTTAAACACACAGGCCTCAAGTCCTAAAATAACCAATAATAATTTTTTTTCGGCAGTAAGCAATATTAAAGCAAACTTATTTTCTCTGGGAACTGAAGGGCCGGTTTGTGAGTTTTCTGGATGGTTCTTGCATTTGAATACCATTGAGTTCCTTCCACCTTTATGAGCCTAGTTTATTTTTCTAGTGACCCTGAAGTTGTTTGTGGTGAGTAAGTTAAGGAATTCCCTGAGCTTGCACCAATCAGTTAACAAGGCCCAGGACAAAAGCGCCCGAGAATAGATAAACAGGGCAAAAGTGCCTCAGCATAGTATAAAAGCAGAAAGCTGCTTCCACAGGACTAAAGCCTCCAGAGTAGGTAAACAGATAAAACAGGGCATACCACCACAGCACGGAGAAACTTCCAGGAGCTAATTAGTGAAAGAAAGGAGCCTTGTTGACCCTGCAGTAGCACGCACCATCTGTCTCAGCCCCTAGACCAGTTAAGATGAACAGATACGCGCCTGGTGCCTGCTGTAAACAGCCATGTGCCCCGCGCCAGGGTTTTGTTTTGTACTGACCCAAACCCCTAACACCGCATATCTTTGTAACCCCCTTTCCCTCACGCAAGAGTTAATGTTCACGGTTTCACTGTCTCTTTGTGCATGTCCATCATGCTTGTAAGCCTTCTGATCCTAATAAAGACGCTTCCTCCTGGCTCTTGTTTCCTCCTAGACATTAGCCTCCCTCACAGTTAATTCTGCACCCGATCTCTTGCTGGACAACAGATTACTCCAGCCTCAAAGTCTGCAACAGTTGTTCACTGTTTTTTTTTTTTCCTTCCATATTTTCTTAGATAACATTCCTTCCATATTTTCTTATATTACGGCTTTTTCTGTCATATTCTTATAACCTTATTTATCAAAGAATTTGAGCCATATTCTCCTAGGCCAGAATCAAAGGATAGTTGAGGTATATCATATAGTATTATTCTCCAAAGACGCTCCCTGCCAACAACGAGCCTTTCCTCCAGGAAAATGTCCAGAGATGGGTCTATTTTACCCTCAGGGAAAAGTTCACAGACAACCTGTAACACTCTGTGAAAGGCTGGGGCAGGTGCATATTGATTTAAGAATCAGATTCTGTTTCCTTAGGTCCCAGTAACTTATTCCAGTGCCCTCTTCGCTATTTTCATAAGGGCTGCCTGTTGACCTAATCCAAAGTGCTCCAGGTAGCTGTGTCCTGAGTAGGTACACAGAAAACTCTTCTCATGCTCACTTATACTGTATCAAATTTTAAATTACTATCTACATTATAAAACCATAGAGTTAGATAAAACAGAGCCTTTAAAAAACATTTACTTTAACATTCTCATTTTACAGATAAGATGACTGAGTCTCCAAAACACTAGTGTTGTTATTCACCAGGTTTGGAACACGAATCCATGTTTCTCGAAAGCAGAGTCACCACCCCCTGCACTAAGACATGTGCCTTCAGGGTGAAATACAGTCTTCAATCACAGCAAGGGAACTGATACGTCCTAGTCATCAATTTCAGTGGTGTAACCATATGTACGCCACATGCAAAAGTGAGAGGGAACAGCTGGCTGGAAAAGAAGGAAGCTCTTACTGCATGAACAGTAAGTGCTGCTGCCGATGATTTCCAGGACAGAACACAATGTAAACAGTGCAACAGACAGAGGTATAAGCCAGATGGGGGACTGAGATGTTCCAGGCCCTACTTCCCTCCCTTAAACATTAAAATACACACACACACACACACACACACACACACACACACACACTCTACCAAGACTGAATCGTTAAGAGATAAATCTGAATAAATCTCTAATTAACAGGTTGATTGAATCAGTAATCAAAACCTCCCAACAAAGAAAAGCCCAGCCCAGTGTCTCCAGTGAATTCTGCCAAACATTTAAAAAGGAATTAAGCCAGTCCTTTTCAAATTCTTCCAAAACACTGAAGAGGAGGAAACACTTCTGCTAGAGATTGTTTGTGTCCTCCTAGAATTCATGTTGAAATCTTAACATCCAAAGTGATGATATTAAAAGTTGGGGTCTTTGAAAGGCGATTAGGTCATAATGATGGAGACCTCAGGAATGGGATTCTCGCCCTTATACAAGAGAACCCACAGAGCTCCCTCATCCTTCTATCATGTAAGGACCTAATGAGGTCAGGGGTATGAACGAGAAAGAGGGTCCTTGCCAGACACTGAATCTTCCGGCACCTTGATCTTGGATTCTTCAGTCTCAACAACTGTGAAAAATAAATTTCTGTTGCTTATAAGCCACCAGTTTATAAGCAGCCTGAACTAAGACAACTTCCTAACTCATTCTATGCAGCTAGCATTACTCTGATATCAAAGTGAGACAAAGAAAACCAGTAACAACAAATCTACAGACAATTATTTCTCATGAACGTCGATGCAAGAATCTTCAACAAAATACCATCAAACCAAAATTCAAATTATATATTAAGAGAACTATTCACAAAACCAAGTAGGATTTACTCCTGGAATGCAAAAATGGTTTAACATATGAAAATCAAACAATGACATAAATAAACCACATTAACAGAATGGAATAAAAAAAAATGGTTATCTCAACTGATTTAAAAAAAAAAAAAGCTCGACAAAATAAAACACTCCTTCATGATAAAAGCACTCAACAAACTAGAAGAAAACCCTCTAACAAAATAAAGGCCATATATGAAAAATGCATGGTAACCACCAAATTCAAAAGTAAAAATCTGCAAGTTTTTCCTCTAAGATCAGGAACAAGGCAAGGATCCCCTCTTTCTGCTTTTATTCAACATAGAAATGGAAGTCCTAGCCAGAGCAACTAGACAAGAAAAAGAAATAAGAGGCATCCAAATAAAAGAGGAAGAAATAAAATTATTTTTGTTCACAGATGACATGATCTTACAGGCAGAAAACCCTAAATATTCCACACCAAAAAAAAAAAAAAAAAAGAATAAACAAATTCAGTAATGTTACCAAAAAAATAATAAATCCTCACATGTATGGTAAAATATTAGACAATGGTATCATGACCATTCAATGGGAAAAGGGCCCTTTTCAACAAATGGTGTTGGAAAACCGGATACTTGTGTGCAGAAGAATGAAGTTAGATTCTTACTTATACCATATACAAACTGACTCAAAGTGGATCAAAGGCTCAAATCTAAGAACTAATTAAACTCTGAAACTTTTAGAAGAAAACACAGAGGGAAAGCTTCACTACATTTGATTTGGTACTGTTTTCTTGGATAGGACACCAAAATCAAGGCAACAACAAAAATTTAGGTAAGTTGGATTTTATCAAAATTAAAAACACTTAATATTAAAATATTTTTTAAAAAGGTGCATCAGGGCACCTGGGTGGCTCAGTCAGTGAAGCATCTGACTTTTGATTTCAGCGCAGATCATGATCTCATGGTTCATGAGATCGAGCCCCTCATCAGGCTCTGTGCTGTCAGCACAGATTCTCTCTCTTGCTCCCTTTCTCTCTGCTCCTACCCTGCTCTCTCTCTTAAAATAAATATACATTAAAGAAAAAATATATTTGTGCATCAATGGCTATAACAGAGCAAAAAGGTGACTCATGGGATGGGAGAACATATCTGCATATCATATATCCAGTAAGAGATTAATATAGAAAATACAGAGCTCCTACAATTCAGCAGCAAAAAATCAAATGACCTGATTAAAAAAGTCACAGGACTGAACAGACATTTCACCTAAAAAATGACCAACTAGTTAGTATATGAAAAGATGCTCGACACTGGTCACTGGGAATTGATGGGGAAACGCACATCAAAACCATGAGATACTACTTCATACCCATTAGTGTGGCTATTATCAAAAACAACAAAAAAAGCTAGAAAGTAACATGTTTTGGTGAAGATGTAGAATAACTGGAACCTCTGTGCATAGCTGGTGGAAACGTCAGATGGTGCACCCACTGTGGAAAACAGTATGGTAGTTTCTCCAAAAATTGAGCCTAGGATTACCTTATTATCCAGCAATTCCACTTCCGGAATTTCAGAAGAAGGAACACAGGGACTCCTATGGATATTTGTACATACACATTCATAGCAACGCTGTTCAAAAGAGCCTAAACATGAAGCAACCTAAGTGCCCATTGATGAATGAACAAACACACAAAATGTAATATATACGTACAGGAGGAGAATGTTATTCAGACTCAATGAAGAAAAATTTGACATTGAAAATACCGTGCTAAAAGTAAGCCAGCCACAGAGGAACAAGTGTTGTAGGATTCTACTTATATTCAGTCTCATAATAACTCTAAATATATTAAGTCTCATAATAAGTCTCATAAATTCATAGAGACACAAAGCAGATGGTGGTTGTTAGGGGCTGGCTTACTGTTACTGGGTAAGGAGTTTCGGTCTGGGAACATGAAAAAGTTCTGGAGGCAGACAGTGGTGACGGCTGTACAACAGTGTGACTGCACTAAATGCCACTTAATTGTACACTTGTAGTTAGAATGGCAAATTTTGTCATGTATGCTTTTCCACCATAAAAAAGTTCCAACATCTGAGACGCCTAGGTGGGTCAGTCGGTTAAGCATCCAACTCTTGATCTCAGCTCAGGACATGAAGTCACTGTTCACAAGTTCAAGCCCCGCGTCAGGCTCTGCACTGACAACGTGGAGCCTGCTTGGGATTCTCTCTCTGCCCCTCCTTGACTGTCTCTCTCTCAAAATAAACATTTTTTAAAAAAATTGCAAGATCTATATATTTCAAAATGTTACATTGTAGTACGAATGAGCCTCTCTCCTTCATTTGGAGATTTCCTAAAAGGCTGCATCTGCCCCAATTCGTGTGCAATTTTAAATATATCTTGACCCGTGCCTGGCTTGAACTGAGTCCGAGCCCCTGAGAAATAAGGCTCACAAGTTATACGAAGAATAAGGAAAGAAACAACTCTCGGGTACCTGTAATGCGAAGGGCAGTGTATTCTGTAGTAAGAGTACACAAACAAGGAAGAGAGAGTGTCAGTGATAATTTCCCTAAAACATGGGGAGTGCCAGGTGGAACCGGGCTCGGGGTGTGGAAGGTCACAGGAGCAATCTTGGGGCTCTGCTCTGAGATGCGCCAAAGATTGCTGAGGTAAGAACAGCTTTTCAAAAGGTTTGTCAAAGCGTCACAAATATATTACATATTTTTAAGATAACAATCATAAAGTTGTGATAGTTTCACTGTCTATAAAACAACTTCTAACTGCTGATAAATGTGTACTCCACTGAAGTGTTATGAAAAGATCAGCGGAAACACCGGAGAGGAGAGAGTACCAATTAGGAACAGACACGATCAAAACATTTCATATTTAAAGTTTTCTTGCATTTCCACCGCTAACAGGTTGCCATGGCAACTCAGTCATCTGGAGATCCTCCGAGATTAGATTAAAACACCATACTGTTCAAAGTCAACATTTTCACTTTTACTAATTATACTTTTAACAAAAAGATGACAATTATTTGAGATTCATTAATTTTTTTAAAAGATACTGTTGCTCATAGGGAAAGTCTTGGAGACCACTGAGGTCAGGAAGAGTCTGTGACAAACGGCCGCCCCCGAACCCTCACCACCACCACCCCCCAACAGCTCTCAGCAACACCCCCCCCCATGCGGGCTGCAGGGGGAGTCGGTGTGGGTTGGCTGAGGCCTGGGGAGCGCAGAGGGGGCGGGGACTTCATCACAAAGGAAATATCAAACAGAACAGGACCAGGACCGCACGTGAGACACGTGACTTCCAGAAATCAGAGCAAGGAGGAAGGAGCTCTTAGCTTTCAGAAGTCTTCCCCGGAGCCCCCGAGTCCAGGCCCAGCACGTGGGCCTGGGGACCGTCGGAGGGAACTCGCGGGGCAGAGGGTCACAAGCCCCCCGGGAGGCTGTACCTGTGTCACCGCGGGGGAGACGCAGCGACTGAGCTAGCCCGGGACCCGAGGCGCCTGTCACTGGTGCGTCACTCGGACGTGTCGCCGGGGCCCCAGGTGACAGGTGAGCACATCACACACCTGGTTGCAGGGCAGGGCCCGGCCGGGAGGGGTGGGGTGCAGCCGTCCCTCCGCTTGGTTCCCCTGGGACGCGGGGACGTCGGAGGACCCACGCGCTCCCAGCTGCTCCCGAAGGGACAGGGCTGAAGGTCCCGGGGGGGGGGGGGGGGGCACCTGCCTCCCCAGGTGAGGAGCCACAGCGGCGCCGAGCCCAGCGTTCCAGTGCCGCCCGCAGGCTTGTCTCCCAAGAGGAAGATGCGTGGAGTGACAAGGGACAAGTGGCCGTTTCCGGGCACACGATCCTGTCACCGCAGACACCTGCCCGGGCACCAGGAGCGGATGCCGACGGCGGGGCCAGCAGGATCACGTGCCTGCCACCTGCCACAGCTCTGTCCTCGCTCGGCGCGGGAGCACGGTGGGGGCCTGGGCAGGGCCACCGGCAGGCCTGGACTCCCGTCTCAGCCGGGCTGCACCCGTGGGGCCTCACTCAGCGCAGACGAGCTTCGGGTCCGGGGACATCTCATCACGTTCTACTTCTGCTTACGACAAACTCCGGCAAGTCAGCTCTTCGGAGACGGAAACGTGCACTCCCCGATCAGGAGGTGTGCCCGTCCTGCACAACTCCGCAGGTGCGTGTGGTACACACCGCGCTCGCACAAGCCCGCCGTCACACCTCCTCCAGCACAAGTTCCACTGCCTCAGGACCACCCCCTCGGCCTCAGGCTGCATCTCCTGCCACCACCGCGTCCTGTCATCCCACCAGGCCCCAGCCGTCCCGGGAGACCAGCCCCTCCCTTCCCTCCCGGCTCCCCAGTCCTTCTCAAAACGGGTCTGTCCATGGCTTCCGGGTCTCCAGCCCAGCAAGCCGGTAGCACCGAGTGTGCCAAGATCGTCACGGGAATCATGCAGCGTTTCTCACGAAACAGCCCCTAAATCCACTGCGTCATAATCACGGGAGGGGGTTGGCAAATTTGCAAAATCTGAACAGGGGATTGGGAACCAGAATCTTCAGAGACAGCTGAAATCAACATTTAAAAAAACACGTCTGGGCCACTCGGGTGGCTCAGTCGCTTGGGCGTCTGACTTCGGCTCAGGTCGTATCTCACAGCTCATGAGTTGGAGCCCCTCCACGGGCTCTGTGCCGAAAGCTCGGAGCCTGGAGCCTGCCTCGGATTCTGTGTCTCCCTCTCTCTCCGCCCCTTGCCCGTTCCTGTTCTGTCTCTCTCTCTCAAAATGAATAAACGTTAAAACAAAACAAAACAAACAACAACAAAAACCTCAACATGAGTCTACTGCACATCACACTTTAAGGTTAGCTATCTGTCTCCCCAGAAAATACATCTGGGTCACTGCAGGGAGTCACTGTATGTGCCAGTGACCCGTGGAAAGAAACCGGGCTCGATGGCCCCGAGTATCCCGGCTGCTGCTATAGTCGGTTTGTTTCTGTAGGTGAAACCACAGATCCTCAGTTATTTATACTATAATCGGTAACAATGCGATGTAACTAGTTAATGCCTAAAACCATTAAATGTCTATTACCTATGAACTGACTAATAATCCTGATTTAAAACTGTACACGACAGGGGCACCTGGGTGGCTCGGTCGTTAAGCGTCCGACTTCGGCTCAGGTCATGATCTCGCAGTTTGTGGGTTCGAGCCCCGCGTGGGGCTCTGTGCTGACAGCTAGCTCAGAGCCTGGAGCCTGTCTTCGGCTTCTGTGTCTCCCTTTCTCTCTCTGTCCCTCCCGTGCTTTCTCTCAAAAATAAATAAAACATAAAAAAAATTAAAATTTATGCTGACGAAACTCTGCTATTTTCACTAAGATAATCTAAAAGATGACAAAAATCAGTATGAAAATAAATGAATAATAGTTTAAACATCTATTTGCTTTTGTCTCTTACCTTCCAACTCCTTTTTTAAAAATCTTTTTTAATGTTTATTTTTGAGAGAGAGACAGAAACAGAGAGGGGGAGGGGCAGAGAGCGAATCTCCATGCAGAGCGTGGGGCCTGTGACCCGGGAATCATGACTCGAGCAGAGATCAAGCATCAGATGCCCAACCCCCGGGGACACTCAGGTGCCCCAAGGATGGAGAGTGTTCATCCACATTCCTGCCAAGCATGTATACTTCTGTGGGGACAGAGATGCCTGGAGGAAGACAGATTTTTAATTTTTCTATAATTTTTTATTATATATAATTTCATATACTTAACCATCTAGGAAATATTAGATAGGCTTCACCTGACATTGAACAAAATGAGTGCACTCTGTTCTTAATACAAAATTTAAAATGAGCCAGGCTGTCCATTCAGCTTCCTTAGAGGTAAACTAGATTCACAGATGAAAAATAGCAGACCGTGGATAGCAATCAGTCCTACGATGAAGTGAGGAAGGTTTCCCGTAGCTTCCGGGTGCCTTCATGATTGAAATAAATGACTCCTTAAGAAATAACACAAGATAAAATTAAGCTATAAAGAAAGAACAATGCCTGCCTTCAGTTTACAATTTATGTAAATGCACGTACACTTAAAAAATATGACACTCAAGATACTTCGCCAGGAAAAACAAAACACAACACTAAACAGCTTTATAACTTAAGTTTCCAAACTAAAATTAAATATTATAACCTGTCTGACCACAAAAACTGATTTTATGGATGAGTCACTTAACAAAGACGGCTCCCTTAAATCGCGCTCTCGTTGACTGGGAACCAAGGTCTAGAGACAGGTGAACTACAAGGCGAAGGCCACACCTTCTCCCCCGTGGGCAGAGTGACCCCCGCAGCAGCTATACAGGCTGCCGAGGAGGGGCCCTGTCTCCAGCAGCACCTGCACATCTGAGGACCACCCGTGACCGGGGGAGGGACAGGCCAGGGAAAGAGGAAGACGACAGTGGCAAAGCGCCGTGAAGAAACGGGCCTCATGCCATCTGCTTCAGGACGTCGGCAGCAGGATGGCCCTGGGGCCCTGGAGGATACCACGCCAGGCCCAGAGGGACCCCCAGAGCCCCAGGCGCCTAGCCCACAACCGCCCGGGCTCTGCCAGCAGCTCCCTGTGCGCACGCATCTGCCAGAGGAGTCAAAGGAGAAACCACGCTCCAGCTACGGAGCCACCTTCCAAAAGAAACAAGGTTCCTAATGGCCAAACCGTTGAACTGTAAGACCCACAGTCAACAGAAAACCCTACTTAAGGACGGTGACTGATACTTCAGAGGCTGAAGCACAAGTGCATGTCTCCCAACGCTATGAACAATCCCAGACACGTGGTGTCACAGAAAGACAGTAATCCTCCAGCAACACAACTCAGCGGTACGGAAAACTGCAACCCGATAACAAATGCAGAACAGCAGTCATGAAGAAATTCAACAAGCTCCAAGAAAACTCAGAACAGCAATTCAGTGAACTCAGGGACAAAATTAATGAACAGAGCACTTCTTTACGAAAGAGAGTAACATTATAAGGCAGAACCAAGCAAATTCTGGAACTGAAGAATTCAATAAAGGAGGGGAGGAAGGAAGCATCGCTCCAGACAGAAGAAAGAACAAGTAACCTCGAGGACACAGATAGAGTGCAGCTCAGTGAGGAGACGAAGGAAGATTGTAAAGTAGGGCAGAAACCCTACAAGAGCCATCAGTTTCCATCACAAAGGTCAAAAGGGCAAATAGAAGAGTGACCGGTATACCAGAAGGACAAGAGGAGAAGGGGACAGTCTACTTAAATAATAGCTGGGAACTTCCCAAACCTGGGAAGAAATTGGCACAGGTTCACAAAACTACTAGAACACCCTATCATCTCAATGTGAAAAGACCTCCAAGACACATTACAATGAAACTGTCGAAAATCAATGATAAAGAATCTTTCTTTAATAATTTTTTAATGTTTATTTATATTTGAGAGAGAGAGAGAGAGAGAGAGAGAGCGAGCGAGCACAAGGCAGGGAGGGACAGAGAAAGAGGGAGACACAGAATCCAAAACAGGCTCCAGGCTCCGAACTGTCAGCACAGAGCCTGACGCAGGGGCTCAAACCCACAAACCCTGTGATCATGACCTGAGCCGAAGTTAGATGCTTAACAAACTGAGCTATCCAGGCACCCCTCAATGATAAAGAACCTTAAAGGCAGCCAGGGAACGTAACCCTTAAAAAGAACCCTGTTAGGCTCTCAGCAGAAGCCCTGCGGGCCAGAAGAGAGCGGAATGGCACATTCAAAGTGCTGACAGAGAAAACTGGCCAGCCAAATATACTTTACGTGGCAAAACCACCCTTCTGATACGAAGGAGAAATAAAGGCATCCCCAGATAAATAAAAGCTGAGGAAGGTTGCCAACCACAAGAGTTGACTTGCAAGAAATGCTAACAGGAGTTCTTCAAGCTGAAATGCAAAGGTGCTAATCGGTGACACGAAAGCAGGACAGTGCACTGCAGTTGGGTAGGTGAGAAGTAAACAGCCAGAATTAGAAAACTAACTCTGTATTGGAAAAGCACCGTGGCCACTTAACTACAGTAAAAACACTCTATAATGTATAATAAATTCACAGCATAAAATAGGTAAACTGTGACATTAAAAACATAAAACAGGAGGAGTAATAGGGTGGAGCCTTTCCAGGGGAATGATGATAAGCTGCTTTCAGCATCAAAGAACTTTTATCTGAGATGTTTTACATAAACCTCACGGTAACCACAAAGCAACAATCTAGATTCACAAACTATTAGAAAAAGAGGGCACTGAACACATTACCATGGAAAACAACCAGAAGGAAAACAGTAAGATGGCGTTTCCAAGTCCTTACACATCAATAATCGCTCCAATGTAAGGAGACCGAATTATCCAGTCAAAAGACACAGAGTGACTCAACGGATAAAAATAATAAGACCCAACTCTAAGCCGCCAAAAGAGACTCGTTTCAGCTCTCCACACAAATAGGCTCAAAGTGAAGAGATGGAAGAAGATACTCCGTGCAAGTGGAAATCAAAAATATGGCGAGGGCAGCCATACTTACATCAGACAAGACAGACTTCAAGCCAAAAACAGTGACAAGAGACAAAGAAGGCTGCTATATGATAAGAGGGTCAATACATCAAGAAGATAAAATGATCATAAACATATAGGTACCCACCATTGGGACACCTGAGTACGGTAAGCAAATACTAACAGATATGAAGGGAGAAATAGACAATAATACAAAAATAGTAGTGAACATCAATACTCTGCTGTCAGTTATGGATAGATGATCCAGACAGAAAATCAACAAAATAAACACTGGAAATGAACCACACTTTATACCAAATGACTTAACCGACACAGATAGAACATTCCATCCAATAGCATCAGAATACACATTCTTCTCAAATGCACGTGGACCACAGATTGTGACAGGACACAAAACAAATATTAGCAAATTTAAGGAGACTGAAACCATACCAAGGGTTTTTTTTTTTTTTTTTTCTCACCACAATGGTATGAAGTAGGAATGAACAAGAGAAAATGTAGAAATTCTACAAATATGTGGAAACTGAACGACACACTTCTGAACAACCAGTGGGTCAAAGGAAACATCAAAAGGGAAATAAAAAATTATCTTGAAACAAAGGAAAATGGAAATATATCAAATCTTATGGGATGCTACAAAAGCAGCTCTGAGAGGAAAGTTTAGTGTTATGTGCATCTATTAATTAGATCTCAAATAAAAACCTAATTTTACACCTCAAGGAACTAGAAAAAGAACAAATTACGTCCAAAGTTAGCAGAAAGGAGATAATAATGATCACAGTAGAAATCAGTGAAATAGAGACCAGAAAAACAATGGAAAGGATCAATGAAATTAAAAGCTGGTTTTTCAAAAAGGTAAATAAAATTGACAAACCTTTTGCTAGACTAATTAAAAAAGGGAGAAGACTCCAATAAAATTAGAAATCAACTGACACTACAGAAATACACAGGATCTTAAGAGACTACTATAAACAATTATATGCCAACAAATATAACCTACAAGAAATGGATGAATTTCTAGTAACACAGTGTATGCAAAGACTGAATAAGGAAGAAACAGAAAATCTGAACAGACCAATAACTAGTAGTAAAGTAATTGAATCAGTAATCAAAAACCTAACACAGAAAACTCCAGAACCAGGTGATTTCACTGGTGAATTCTACCAAACAATTAAAGAAGAATTAACACCAAGTCTTCTCACACTGTTCCAAAAAAACTAAACAGCAGGGAACACCTCCAAATTGATTCTATGAAGCCAAAATTACCATGTAACCAAAGTCAGAAGAGAACACTACAAGAAAGGAAAATTAAAGACTAACATCCATGATGAATATAGATGCAAACATTGTCAACAAAATATTGACAAACTAAATTCAAGAACACATTAAATAACATAAAAATGATTATGTACCATGACCAAGTGGGATTTATCTCTGGATGCAAGGATGGTTCAAACACATACAAATCAATAAATGTAATACAGCACATTAACAGAATGAAAGATTTAAATAATCACATAATAACCACAATAGATGATGAAAGGGCATTTGACAAAATGCACCATCCGTTCATGATAAAACTCTTAACAGATTGGGTACCAAAGAAACATGACATATAAAAGGCCATGTATAACAAACCCATTCCTAAAATTACACTCAATAGAGAAAAATCGAAAGTTTTTCCTCTGAGATCAAGAAAAAGACAAGGATGCCCACTCTCACCCCTCTTAATCAATACAGTAATGAAGTCCTAGCTAGAGCATTTAGTCAAGACAAATAAAAGGCATCCAAATTGGGAAAGAAAAAGTAAAACTGTCATTATTTGTGAATGATTTCATTTTGTATATACAAAATCCCAAAGACTCTACCAAAAAACTGTTGGAACTTCAGTAAAGTTGCAGGATATAAAATCAACATACAACAATCAGTTGCAACTCTATATACTAATGATGTAACATCCAAAAAAGAAATAAAGAAAACTATCCTAGTCACAATAGCTTCAAGAACAATAAAATACCTAGGAATAAATTTGATCAAGGAAGTGAAAATCTGTACATTCAAAAATACAAGACCTTGCTGGAAGAAGTTGAAGAATACACAAACAAATGCAAAGACATCGTGTACGTGGATTGAAAGAATAGTTGAAATGCCCATACTACCCAAAGCCATCTATAGATTCAACACAATCCCCATCAGAATTCCAATGGCTTCAAGTAAACTAAAAAGAAAAAAGAAAAAAATCCTAAAATTCGTATGGAACCACAAAAGGCCCTGAATAGCTAAAGCGATACTGGAGAAAGAACAAAGCTGGAGGCACCTCACACGTCCTGACTATACTACAAACCACAGTAATAATACAATATGCCACTGGCATAAAAAATAGACAAGTAGACCTAGAGAACAGAATACAGAGCTCAGAATTAAACTTCCACAAGAAGAGGTAACAAGTGTGGTGAGGATGTGGAGAAAAGGGAACCTTTCCGCTGATGGTGGAAATGTACATTGGTTCAGCTCCATCTCTGCGTGTACACCCAAAGGAAATGAAAACGGGGTGTCAAAGAGAGATCTGAGCTCCCCTGTTCACTGCAGCATTCGTCACAATAGCCAAGATGTGGACATAACCTACATGTTCATTGTTGGATGAATGGATAAAGAAGCAGATACGTTACACGTTATATAAAATAGTCTCCATATATATCGTACATATCCAGGTGCATACACATATCATACCTATCATCCAGTCATGTTAAAGAACATCTGCCATCTGAGACGTGGATGGACCTTGAGCAGTTAAGCTAAGTGACGTATGTCAGGCAAAGGCATATGGGATCACTCACGTGGAATCTAAAAACGCCGAACTCGTGAAAACAGATCAGAATGATGACTACAAAGGACAGGGGAGGGGAAAACAGGATGGACACTTTTGAAGGGACAGACTTGTAACGGGTAGTAAGTAAGCCCTAGAAATCTAATGCACAGAACAAAGGAACCCAGACAATACTGTTATATAATCACCAAGCTTGCTAAGAGCCTAGAACTTAAGTATTCTAACCACTGAAAGGAATGATTATTAATGTGACAGAGGTACTAATTAGGGTAGCTTCACACAACAATGGCAATCATACTACAGTATATAAACACATCAAATTAACATGTTGTACACCTTAAATGTATACGTTATGTCAAATATATTTTTATTAAAAAACGGAAGAGTAACTGACACATAGCTACTCTGAAATGTTCGTTAAGTGTGTGATCAATAAATACTAACAGAACACAACTACCAGGGAGTTAGTACGATTCTGAATCTGCATGTAATTAACAACTTAGTCTCAAAACATAAAGGAATGAATGAATATGACTGCGTATGTGTGTGTGTGCGTGCACACACACACACACACACACACACACACACACAATTTCAGAAAAAGAACAAACAAGGCAAGAAATTTGCCAGAAATCGTAAACCTTGTAAAGAAAATCTCACCACCACTGGCCAGACCATCCCCTGTTCGAGCTGGACAATGGCAAGGCTAAATTGCAGGCACTGTGACTCACACCAGTAACTGTTGTATAATGTCGAAAACAAGCAAACCCAATTCCATTATTTAGCTATAAAACAAATTGTTTTCCTTGAGGCACATGGAACTCCACAGTTTCAGTGTTTCGCCTACATAAAAGATATACCACATGCAATAATGACTATTAGAATTACCTGAATACCTACTAGCCCTTTCTTTCTGTTGTTATAAACGTAACATTGTTTTTCACTGCCTACTTCTTTAGACCACTGCCACCACCACCCTAACAGAGTTAATTAGTTCATTGGATCCTGAAAACTAAAAATCCCTGAGATGGGATAGAGATAGATGGAAGGGGGAAAATGGAAAATCTCTTCTTATGGTAGCAACCACACTTCTGTTTTAATCAAACAATATTTGTCTTATTCTTTCTCCAAAGAGTAAGAGCAGCCTGTCGCCGGCACCAGCAGTGACAAGACTCCTAACATAAAGCTCCTCTCATCTTTACATTCCGGAAGTCTCCGAATATTGTTCAATGTAATCATTAACACCAAAGTTATTATGGTAGTCACAGGGTAGGGTTTAAAAACCACAGTCATTTTGCTAACTGATGGGAAATAGTTCACCATTCTTTACCACAAACATTTTAAATTATGGCTGAGGATTTTTCCCGTTTTCAACTGTAAGTCCCTGAAACCTTGACAAGTAGCCTACAACCGAGGCACAGTGAGTGATGTTGCGTTGTGATACTTTCCAAAATTCTCACGGAGTCATGAGCCTCCAGTAACACGCCAAACAGTGAGCTGTGGGAGAGGCCATCCATCAGTCTGGTTGTTCTGCACTTGTCCTGACGGCAACTGTCACCAGCCAAGAGCACTACGTCATTGAGCGGCTCTAGTGACGGTCTTCCTGGGTAGAACATGAGAGCTCGTAATCGTGATCACTACCGCACTTAGTGTGAAGCACCAGCATTCTAGAGCAGAGGTCCATTCCGGAGCCCGAATGGATTTCAGCCCTCTGCTTGCTGCCACTGTGGCACGTGCAGGAACAGGCAGTGGATGCTCAGGGACACTGTTCACCTGCGCACAGCGAAGGCAGCGGGACCGCTTGCTACGTGGGCATCTGCCAGGATTCACAAGGCCCTCCCCGGGGGCGGGTCTTCCCTGAGAGTTTCTATTTCAATGCGTTAAAAGGGGCTCGGAGATTTTTTGCCAAAGGTGGAAAACACCTTGTTCGGCAGGTTTCCTTGGCTCCTGGGTAAAGGCTTGGCCTCCCCCCAGCCATCGGGGTAACGGCCTCCCTGACAGTGTGATCCAGGCTCTGCCCGGCCTCTTGTGCTCCTGAGGTCACTGGTGTCACTTTCTGCG
The DNA here is from genome assembly GCF_022079265.1 of Lynx rufus. NCBI lineage: Eukaryota > Metazoa > Chordata > Mammalia > Carnivora > Felidae > Lynx > Lynx rufus. The sequence continues at coordinate 1,455,987 of NW_025814840.1, read as the reverse complement.
CTTTACTGGGGACGTGGCCATCCCGGTGCTGCTGAACACGCCAGCCCTCACTCCATGAGAACAGTCAGCACTGCTCGTTAGAGTTAGTTTTTCCTTCCTGTCTCCGAATGTAAGCTCAGATTGTCTTTATCATCTTCCTTTTGTTTCTTCTAATTCTCAAAACTTATGTTGAGCACACAGCTGACATTCAACAGATGATGAAATCTGCCTCTGGATAATTGCATTTGTTTGAAATTGAGTTCAACGGGCAGCTCTTTGAGAAGTCTTCCCTGGATACAATGCAATGAGCGTTTCTTAAGTCCTTTTAAATTACGAGGGCACTGGTGTGAGTTCATTTGTGGACGAAAGTTACGCATGTTCCCGAACAGAGGAATCAGAGCCAGTGTGAATGACAGGACCTGCGTCCGAGAAAAGGAGCCTGAAACCACTTCCCCCATCTGATCCGCGTGTTCCCCACCTGTTTTAGGTGTGGACTTGTACGTGTCCACGTGTTTATGTGACAAGTATTACGCACTCTGAACACACCCCTCCTTCGCGCGTTGAAAAAGGCACACCGGGAAAAGGATCAGCATCTGGGTCACCGTCAAGAGCAGTCTAAACACGAAATCTGCGTGTCTTTCCCACACAGTCCTGACTTCGTGGTGACCAAGTGGAACAACCAGAGATAACGTTAAACTTCACTAAATGCATTACTTTAATCCCTCTTTTAACTCTAGAACATCTGGCCCAGGTAATCCAGACTTTACAAACACGGAGATGGGGGACTGGCCTCTGTGCCCGGAGTGTTTTCCCTCAAAGACATGCAAAACATGACTTCTTGTCCACTGCTAAGTTATATGAAAAACTTGAGAATTTAATATACCTCCTTTTTAAGCTAGTATTTTAATTAATGAAACAGGCTCACTGTTTATGATTGGTTTGTAAGATCAGACCTGAAGTTTTTGCAATGTAATTTCATAACACTGAGAATCATGCGGATATTTTAAACTCATTCTTCCCTAAGACAAACCTCACTTTGATTACTCCAACTCACATTAGCCTCTCCTGTGATTTTTTTATAGTATGTGTAAATAGAACACTTCCATACCAGATTACGTATACACATATAGATTTTTTATGGTTTAGTTCTTTTATAATGTTTATACGCGACAATCTCCTATAGTTCTGGATTTACTCCTTCTTTTTCCTATTTCGAAATGCAATTTTAGGTGTATAGTAATCAATCCATTTAAGTAATTATCAACTCCTCACTAGGGCGTGACGACGAAGAAATGCACGATGAACTCAGTCACGCGTGTCCACATAGGTGGGTCTGCTGGAGTCCATCTGACAGTTTAGAAGTTATAGGTACATGGGAACAGGCATCCGACACCTAATCTGGTATACTGAGAGCTCTGTGAAGATTTTCCTAACTACGTCGACAGTTATATAAATTCAATTTAACAACATAAATAAAAGAATGTACGTGCCCTCAAAAAACTGTTTAATAAGTCCTGAAAACAAACTAAAAGATATTGATTCCTGAGACTGAGATCTAATGCCTAGGTTATCCCAAATTTCAAAAGCAAAGTTTATCAAGGCCCAAACACTAAATTCCTCAGAGCCCAGTGCTCAAAGTAGCAAAAGGGGCATTTAAAGACTGGGTTAGGAATAATAATGAAATTAATTTATTTCATCCTCTGTATTTAAAAAAAATTTTTTTTAATGTTTATTTGAGAGACAGAGACAGAGTGTGAGCAGGGGAAGGGCAGAGTGAGAGGGAGAGACACAGAACGTGAAGTAGGCTCCAGGCTCTAAGCTGTCAGCACAGAGCCCCATACGGGGCTCGATCTCACAAACTGCGAGTCGGATGCTTAACCGACTGAGCCACCCAGGCGCCCCTCACCCTCTTGTATTTATTTCTTTTAACATTTATTTTTTGAGAGACAGAGGAAGACAGAGCACGAGTGGGGGAGGAGTACAGATAGGGGAGGACACAGAATCGAAAGCAGGCTCCAGGCTCCAAGCCATCAGCACAGAGCCCAGCATGGGACTCGGACCACAAGATCATGACCTGGGCCGAAGTCGCATGCTTAACTGAGCCACCCAGGCGCCCCCTCATCCTCTGTATTTTAAAACTTACGCATAATTGCCTCAAAGAAGACCCATAAAAATTACAATACAAAAAATTGCATAAATTCTGTAAGATAGGAATGGCGTGTATTAACCAGAATGGCCAGAATAGCTTTCTTTAATTATTATGTAATTTGTTATTACTTAACACATACCATATTTTATATTATTCTATTTTAGAATAGCTTTCTTTTCACAGTAGGGTAGAATATCCAAAGTGAAATCTCGGCTTTACAAATTTTAAAATTGTAAAGATAGAATGCAAGGGATTAACTTTGCTGAAACCATCCAAGTGTTGACAAGAATTATCTTCCTGGTGGAAACAGTCACATAAAAATAGAATTCAATAAAGAATTGTAGGGTGGCACCTTGGAAAGGAGGATAATGAAAGAACATTAAAGCAGTATTAAAATGCAGCCAAAAGCTTGTGCTTTTGAAAGAGAAAATAGTGGGGCGCCTGGGTGGCGCAGTCGGTTAAGCGTCCGACTTCAGCCAGGTCACGATCTCGCGGTCCGTGAGTTCGAGCCCCGCGTCGGGCTCTGGGCTGATGGCTCAGAGCCTGGAGCCTGCTTCCGATTCTGTGTCTCCCTCTCTCTCTGCGCCTCCCCTGTTCATGCTCTGTCTCTCTCTGTCCCAAAAATAAATAAACGTTGAAAAAAAAAAAAAAATTAAAAAAAAAAAAAAAAGAAAGAGAAAATAGAAAAAAGTCTTTGAGAAATATGAATGAAAAAGAGAGTCTTCAACCAGCAAGAATGAGAAGTAGGAGACACAAGGAACATGAGCGCGTCCACGAGCTACTAAAAGAAAACACACCCACCCTTTCCCCCTGTGACCAGCCACAAAGTATTCGCAACAGCGAAGTTCAATAAAAATGGACACTTGGTAGTAAAACTACATAAACCACACAAAGAAACAAGGAGCACATGAGGAAGGTGAGGACCTAGGCAGGCCTGCAAAGATGGAAACTACGCACCCTTCCAACGCCGGGGAAAGACTGGAACATGTTGTATGAGGGTCAGAAAGGATCAGCTCAAACTGTAGGCCAGAATAACACAAAAACTCCAAATAACGTAGACTGGGGTCTAAGAGAGCTGCTTAAAAATTAATGACAAAAAATGAAATTAACGGTTATCCAATAGGTTAGTAACATACAGTTAACAAACTAGATTTAAACAAAGAAAATGCATTCTAGAGAGAAAAAAGTAACTATAAATATGGAAGAACGTTTATATAACATGAAGAACAAAGTTAGAAAATCTAATTGATGCCTAACTCGTGTGGAAGAACCTTATACAGAAGATACTGAAAATACTCCTAAACTGTTGAAAAGACTGGCAATTTCAGATTTAGAAAGCCCAACAAACCACAAGCATTGTGAATGAACGAATGAATGAATGAATGAACGAACGAACGAATGAACGAACAGGACGTACAGGAAGAACTTTCAGCGGCCAGCTGACTTCCCATCGGCAACAGTGAAAGCTAGAGTCATGTTCTAAACGAAAGCCCCTGTGCCCTAAGCATTCTCTACGCAATGAAAACCTCTTTCCAGAATGAGAACAGAATAAAAGCATTTCACAGTAAGAAACAGTGAAGTGTTGCACAGCCTACCGACCCTATAACTAAAAGAAAGTCCGACACATGTATTTCAGATGGGAAATCACCCCATGTGAAAGCTCTGACATATAAAATCAGGCAGGCAGAAAACCAAAGTGAATGAGTAAACATGACCAGAAAATGTAGGGAAGAGTCAGTCCGCTTTGTGAGGAGAGAACAGGCTGGAAGTAATGAACCAGATGGAAACATCTTACTAGTCAAGAGTGTGCTGACCCATCAGTGGTGCCAAGCTTCCTTTCCTGTTCAACATCGAGACTCTTACGCTTAACTTTAGACGTTATTAACTCAAAAGCTAAACTGGGGTAACAACCAGTGACAACCTTCAGAAGAACAAAGATAAAAGGAATGAAAACAAAATGATAAAAAAATAAGCAAAACCAAAGATAGAAAAATTATGAAACTGGCTTTTAAAAAATCATTCTTGGGGCGCCTGGGTGGCGCAGTCGGTTAAGCGTCCGACTTCAGCCAGGTCACGATCTCGCGGTCCGGGAGTTCGAGCCCCGCGTCGGGCTCTGGGCTGATGGCTCAGAGCCTGGAGCCTGTTTCCGATTCTGTGTCTCCCTCTCTCTCTGCCCGTCCCCCGTTCATGCTCTGTCTCTCTCTGTCCCAAAAATAAATAAACGTTGAAAAAAAATTTAAAAAAAATAAATAAAATAAAATAAAAAAATAAAAAATCATTCTTTAATGTGGTATAAAAGCAATAAAAATAAAAAGTGGGGGCACCTGGATGGCTCAGATGTTTGAGCTTCTGACTCCTGATTTCGGCCTCAGGTCACGATCTCCTAGTTTATGGGATCGAGCCCAAATCAGGCTCTGTGCTCACAGCTCGGAGACTGCTTGGGATTCTCTCTCTCTGCCTCTCTCCTGCTCTCCTTCGCTCGCTCTCTAAAAACACAACATGACACAAGGATGAAGAGAAGTTGAAACTCACAAGGCTGTCAGAGAGGCAGACGAGGCAAAGGTACACAGGGAGCTGCAGTCTTCTTGGTACCAATGCAGGCAGATCGCAAGGCTAAGAGACACTCGCCCGTCAACAGTGGTACAGCCCGGCTCAGAGGAAGACCCACGTGTAAACTTGTGCCCTAACACAGTAGGCGCAGGGCAGGGGAAGCAGAATCTACCAGAATCATAAGGAGATCATACTCGGAGACCTGAACACACCTCTCAGGAGGTGACATTCAGAAAACAAAAAATTTGGTATCCGGGAGGCAAAAACTGAAAAAATAACAAGCAAAATGTGACAGACACATAGAAACCACCACAGGGGACAATTCCAAGACAGAGGTCCTTTCAAACCCCTGCGAAGCACAAAAAAAGAAAAGACAAGAGACCACATTCCTGGCTCTACCCGCATCCCTCGCCACCTTCCAAAGATTTCTTATATAGAGGACATTCTCTGACCAAATTAGAGTAGACTTAGAAAGATTATCCTCCCATGCAGAGAAAACTGCAAAAGTACTTTTCTAAGAAACTCACGAATCAAATAATGGGAAATAGAAAATTCTATGAACTGAATGTGAACATATTTAGAGAAAGCCACAAGAAATGTGTAGCCTTACCTTTTATTTGAGAAAACAAAGAACCAGATACACAAGTTTATTATCTGATAAAAATTAAAAGTTCACAAAACAAGTACATCTTCTCCACCTAGAAACAGAAGGTAGGAAATGGCCAAGCCAGGCCTACAGGCCAATGAACCAGAGCAGACACAAACAAGAGCTGGTCGCAAAAGGCAATTCTGAATCTTTAAATATGTGAAAATGAATGCACAGCTGAAGACAGATCAAAGGGAACATCAGATACGGCACAAAAATATCAGGAATACACATTAGGCCACCCTGCAACAGTGTGCACACGTTAAAAGAATAAAAAATATACTATGACGGTACACCAATATGCTTGAGAAATGAGAAATTCCTAGAAAAACGTAACAGTAGCTGGGAAGCGGGAAATTAAAGCTAGCCAAGAAAAAGCAAAGCAGTGTTTCGCCACAGAAGAATATCACGTTTAAAAGGAAAACACTATTCTTAACTAGAAGAGTTTCTCTGGTGCTGGACTGGGCCAATGTTCCGTGTTAGTTACCATGGAGACTTCGGTTAGGACAGCGCAATGGCGTCCAGACCAGCGGTTCAGGGACTGGCCTCCGTCCCTCCAGCAGGTGGAAAAGACAGCAAGTCCCCGGCAGGCAGCAGGCCCACAGGCCCAAGCGCGTGTATGAGACCAGGGTCCCAGGATGGTCCGTAGGGGACCGGGAGCACAGGGCACCGCTACGGCCGAGACCCTGCTCGTCTCGGCGAATAAAGCCCGGTCCCCCAGCTGGTCAGTCCTGCAGCCACACTGGCCGGTGCAACACCAGCCCGCCCTCCCCTGGGCCTCACGCGCGCACTGGCTCCGCCCCCACTCGGGGAGGGAAGCCTGCTTGCCAGAAGTTCGGGTGTGCTCGTGTGATCGCTGCTCGTCCACCCAGCTCTTCCCTGACCGGGCTGGGAGCGGCCTGGGGGGGCTCCGGGGACTGTGTCTTCCTGTCCCTGCGGGCTCCAGCAGCCGCCGGCGCGCAGGCACCGGGCAACCCCACAGCATCCCAACCGCACCCCAGCGCCCCTGAGCAGCTCTCCTCCCCAGGGCCGATGTGCCTGCTCTCCCGTGTAGAAATCCCAGGGCCCACAAGGCCAGAGAGATAAGGCAGAAGGTCGGGGAGGGAGCCCCCCAGCAAGAAGAGGGGTGAGTGGGACTGGGCACCTGGGAGCTAGAAGCCTGCTCCCTCACACATGGTAGACTGAGAAGCGTCCTCAATCCTGACCCCTCACTCAGCCCTGAGGGGGTCTTCAAACACCTCTGAGATCAGACCTATCTCACACCTAAACAACGGGGCCGACACATCTGAAAGAACACTAGGGACTCGGGCCCTCAGAGAAGCAGAGCCCAGAGCAGGACTCAAAGACCTCCATCCATCTCCACCTGCCGGAAGGCGTCTGAAAACACAGCCCCCGAGGCTCTTCCCAGAGCCGCTGGGGTCCCGGGTCCCGCTCACTCAGGAAGGTCCCGTCCTCATATGGACGACGGGTCTTCCGCTGGGGTGGTCGCTGGTGTCTCTCACACGGCAGTCCTCACGCTCCCGACAGGGACGCGCTGTCCCCCAGAGAGCGGTGCCCCCGGTGTCCCCACACCAGCCACACACTCAAGAGCGACGGAGACAGTGAACGCGGAAACACACACACAAATACGGACAGAAGTAGGAGCTCAGGCAGACACAGGGCTTCCCTCTGCTCTCAGGGCTGCTCTTCATCCCGGTTGTTCTGTGAGGACCACACTGTGCGGGCAGGTGTGCGCGGCCTAGCCAGACCGCGGCTGCCGGGCCCCGGCTCGCAGCAAGGGGCCAGCCTGAGGCAGGGACGCCATCACCACTTCCGTCACCGCGCCACAGCCAACCGCCTTGCACGAAGCATCCTCCTCCTCCAGTGAATACGCTCGGCGAGCTGGATTGCCGTGGATTTGGACAAGCAGCGTCAGGGCTGCGAGCCAGGCCCCTCCCCACCCACTCGCTCTCTGTCCACACTGGTCCCGGCACCTGCCGTACTGCTAGCTCCACGTGTGGCTCTGCCCACCGACACGTGACCACGGACACAAAAGGGGGAACAGACAGAGCTCCAGGCTCGGGAGCCCACCCCACCCAGGTCCCGGTCAGAAACCAGGCTGCACTCCAGAGCCCCGAGCATCCCGCCACAAGGATGGGGGCGGGGGACGGTGAGAAGACAGACAGGGGTTCGCCCGGGGCAGGCTGGGCACAGAGCGAGGTGCTAGGCTTCAGCCACAAGATGAATCCTTGCTCCTTCCCACTTCCAGCCCCCAAGGGACAACAGCTCAGACACAGAGAGGAGGTGGACTGAGGCCGCCCCTCCCTCCATACCTGCAGTCCGGGGACGCCGTGCAGCTCTAGCTTCCTTTCCCGTGGCGCTGCCCCTCAGGGAGCCACGGCGAGCCTGCGTCCACGGCAGGTGGTGGGCCGTCAGCCTTGGGGACACACGGTGCGGGTGACGGGTCAGGCCTGGCTCCCAGCTCCTCTGTCCGCCTCCCTGCCCCCGGCCCACCTCTCACTCACCTCGGATGGCCCAGCCCCGTCTCTCCCCACGGCATCCCCGGTGTTCCGCTGCTGGGGCTCATCCTCAGCAGGGTCCAGCTTCCGTGGGGGCTCCGTCTCCGCCTCGGGAAACGGCAGCTGACCCTGCAGGGTGTGCAGCAGCTGGAGGAAGGTCTGGTGCCTGCAGAGAAGAGGTGGCTGGTGAGGGAGGAAAACCGGGCCACACGGGGGTGTGCAGCCCACTCTCCCAGCCTCACCTCTGTAGCCTGTCCCGTTCCTGCCCAGCCTGCTGCCGTAGGGCTCCAAGCTCCTGATGCAGACGCCGGAGCTCCTGCTGGGCCCCCGTCTGCCGCAGCCTCACCTCCGCAGAAGCTTCTGCCAGCTGCTGCAGACGCTTCTCCTACCGGAGTGAGAGCAAAACGCCTCAGCAGGTGTGGAGGTCCTTCAGCCACGCTCTTAACCCCCAGCCTAGGCACGACTTGGGGTGCAGACCCACAGAGGGAAAGAGGAACTCTACTCACTTTAGGGGAAACAGGGGCCTAGAGAGGTCTAGGGGTCAGAACAAGCTATTCTAGTGCAAAGTGTTCGGAGGAAGGGGGCACACAAACGAACGTTAGTCTGTCATGTGCCAAGTACTGTTTTAAGCACTTGCTATACCGATGACGTCATCCACCTGGCTTATGGAGTAGACAAAAAAACAGCACAGGATGTCAGGGGATACCCAAGGTCCTAACACTGTCAGTGGCGAGGCTGCGATTTAACTCCCCGCTGGTGCCCGAGCAGTGAGGCCTCACAGAGAAGGGGGTGAAGGTTTTCCGGGCAGAGGACGTGGGAAGAGGACCTGGCCCGTGGGGGGAGGCCTCACAGAGGAGAAGGGAATGGAGGTTTCCAGGGCAGAGGACGTGGCCAGTGCCGCGCAGGGGTGCAGAAGGGATGCTCCCCCAGGGGCCTGGACCCACCTGGTGCAGCCGCCACTGCTCCTGGGCTGTTCTCAGCTTCTCCATGGCCGCTTGCTTCTGCAAAGAAGGGGAACAAAGAAGGAAGAGTGTTTCTCTGGTTGGATTTGGGAGGTGGCCAGGGGTCCACCCCAGCGTGCCTGCCCTCCTCTCCCTCCTCCTGGCCCCACCTTGGCCTGGAGCTGTTCAAGGGCTTCCTGGAGCTGCGCCCGCTTCCTCTGGGCCTCCTCCATCCTGGGCAAGGCCAGGCTCAGGGCCCTGGTGATGGCCTCCACATGCTCTTGGTAGGTGGCCTTCAGCTCTTTCCACTGCTCCTTGGCAGCCATTGCCTTCTGCCCTGAAAGGAGCCGCCGAAGACAAGAACAAAGATGAGACTGGCCTGCCTGTCTGCCTGCCACACTGGGGCCTCCGTCCTCCCATCAGCCAAATTGCTGACCTGACACACCTCCACCCCAACCCCTTCCTGCTCACGGCTGGCGTCTTCAGAAGCCAAGGGCTCTGGTCCCTGGGCAGTGTCCTCCCGAGCCAGGAAGTTCTGCAGGAAGTCTACCACCTGCAGCTGGCTGCACAGCAGCTTGTCTTTCTTCCGGGAGTCCTGTTCGGAGAGAGGGCAGAAGAGGGCCGTCTGCCGAGTACCCCCACGAGGGGACCCCGGAGCTTCCCTAGCTCCCAGGCTTGCCCATACCATCACAAACTCCGCCAGGAGCTGGGCCGGCAGCTCTGCCTCCTCTTGCAGGCCTGTAGGCTCCAGGACGTGTGCCAGCTTGCCCAGGGCCCTGCCGGGGCAAGAAAAAGGAGAAAACTGGACACTCCTGGGGCGCTAGTCCTGGCCGACCTGTGCGCACAGACGCATTGGCAGGTGCGCAACAACGCTGGGTCTTGCCCTAACCAGAATCTACAGGAAGGTCTGCAGTGCTGTCTGGGGATGGAAGGGAGAGTAAAAACAAGCAGAGCAGGGGGAGTCAGGATAAGGGGCTAGGATCTTAGGCAGAAAAGGTCTCACGGAAGAGGAACCACTGGGTGGAAGGTCTGAAGGCCATCAGGGAATACGGGACAGGGAAGGAAAGGGGCAGCGCTCCGATGGGCAGCAGGGGGTCTCGGGCAGGGGACACTTGGGGGCGGGGATCGGACAGAGAGCTGGGTGCCTGCTCTAGGCTCTGCCAGCCGCCTCACCAGCAGGCAGGGGTGCGGGTAGAACAGTCTCCCGAAGAGTGCGCGCTGACACAGGCCAGACCAAAATTAAGAGACCCTCCCAGACATCTGATGCCTGGACGGTGTTACCCGCTAGGGGACGCGGGGTCCTCAGGGATGGAGCGGCCTCCAGGACCCAGCTGGGTGGCGTGAAGGCAGGGGGGAGATGCCTGCCTGCACGCCCCGCCGCGAAGTCCAGGGACTCGGGGTCCGCAGGGATGGAGCGGCCCCCTGGACCCAGCCGGGGTGCGGGCAGGGAGGGGGGGGTGCCTACACGTCCCGCGGCGAGGTCCAGGGACTCGGGGTCCGCAGGGATGGAGCGGCCCCCGGGACCCAGCCGGGGTTCTTGCAGGGAGAGGGGGGTGCCTGCCTGCACGTCCCGCGGTGAGGTCCAGGGACGCCGGGAGTACGCGGGGTCCCGCAAGGTCCTCCCAGCCCGCCCCCGGCGGCCATCCGGCGGCACACACTCACTCTAGCGCGGCGCCCCGCACCCCGTCTTCCGCCACCTCCATCCTGCCGACGGCGAGCTCCCGCTCTTCCGCCTCCAGCCTTCAGTGAGCTTTGAATTCGCCGCTGTGAGCACCGGGGCAGGCGATTGGCTACCGCGCCAGTGGGCGGGAAGCGAGGGTCAGCGTGCACTCTGATTGGCAGACGCCGACGAGCCGTTGGCGTGACGGCTGTTTAGCGCCGGCGCGGTCTCGGCTGGGCGTGGCCGGCGCGCCGTCGCTCTGCGCCTGCGCGCGCTGCCCGTAGGCGGTGCTGGAGCCTGGGGGCGTGGCGTGGGCCGGACAGAGTAGTTGAGCTGGTTTTAGTCCAGCGGGAGACCGAGGGCCACGTTTGAGTTTGGGCTCTGGGGAGACACTCGGCATCCAGTTGGCTTAAACTATGTTGGGGTGAAGGAAAGCACTGGGTCTACCTCCCCAGATGCTTGGCCTCAGTCGGGAAGAACACGTATCCCGGAGGCGCAGGGGCGGGGGCCTGGGGCCGTCCAGGAGGTGGGGGTCCGCCCACCAGTCGGCCGGGGTCCGCCCCCCGGGCCCTCCCGGAACTGGCTCAGGGAACGTGGAATAAACAGCCGGAGCAGTTTCCTCCCATCAGGATGGGAGTCTCAGCGGCCGCGGGCTCTGCGCTGAGAGCTCTGCCCGGTGTGCCTTCGCGGCAGGGAGCAGGTAGCGCTGGACTGCTAGCACATCACCAAGTAAGTGGCAGGCCAGAGCAAAGTAATATTTATAGAAACAAAAATGTCCAGCTGCCAGTATCACACAATTTACAGTGTCCAGCAGCCAAATAAAAACTACCAAGTTTGCAAAAAAAGAGGTAAAGAAAATCCATGATGAGAAGTAAAAAAAAAAAAAAAAAAATCACTGATCAGAGCAAATAGAATCAAACAGGCAACGATATTAAAAACAGTTATGTTCAAAAAATAAGAGATAATGAAAAAGATGATAAAAGGTGAGGACGTGCGGAAAGCGGAATGTTCACGTTGCTGGTGGGAATACGAAATGATGCATCTGGGGGCGCCTGGGTGGCTCAGGTTGCTGTGTCCCACTCTTGATTTCAGGTCAGGTCATGATCTCACAGTTGGTGTGTTTCGGTCCCCCCTCCCCCACTCTGCTTTGCATTCTGTCTCTCTGCCCCTCCCCCACTCACTCTCAAAAAAAAAAAAAAACATTAAAGAAAACTTACAATGATCACCTAGGGGGCACCTGGGGGGCTCAGTCGGTTAAGGGTAGGACTTCGGATCAGGTCATGGTCTCATGGTTTCTGGGTTTAAGCCCCCATGGGGTTGTGTGCTGACAATTCGGAGCCAGGAGCCTGTTTTGGATTCTGTGTCTCCCTCTGTCTCTGCTCCTCCCCTGCTTGCACTCTGTCTCTCTCTGTCTCTGAAAAGTAAAACGTTTAAAAAAACTTTTTTTTAAATGATTCATCTGCCTGGAGAAACAGTATAGTTGTTCCTCAAAATGTTAAACATGAGTGACCATATGGACCACAGTCCTTCTTGTAGGGATAGATCTGAAAGGAATGAAACTGTGTTCACAAAAACTTACACACATGTGCCCACAGCAGCATGATTTACAGAATTCAAACAGTAGAAACAATCCAAATGTCCATCAGCTGGTGAACTGGAAAACAAATCTGCATCCACTCAACGGGGTATTTTCAGAAATAAAAGAATGAGATCTACTTACCGAAGCATGGATGAACGTCGAAAACATTGTGGTAAGCGGCAGAAACCAGTCACAAAAGAGTACATGTTGTATGATTCCATCTACATGAAATACCCAGATTAGGCACTTGTAGAGAATCAGAAAGCCGACTAGTGGTCATCCAGGGTTGGGGTGGGGGCAGGGGAGCAGGAGGGTGGGGAGATGGGCATTGGTTGCCTGCTGAGAGCAACTGCAGGAGGACATGGGGTTTCTTGTAGGAGGTAAAGGTGGAGAAGGTTACATTTTCTAAAATGTGGAGAAGGTTACATAATTGTATATAAAAGCTATTCAAGGGGCGCCTGGGTGGCTCCATCTGTTAAGTATCAGACCCATAATTTCTGCTAGATAAATTTCCTCAGGGTTCTTGGGTTGGAGCGGCGCGCTCTGCTGACAGAGCCCCCCCCCCCCGTACTTTCTCTCTCTCTAAACAAATAAACATTAAAACATTAAAAAACTATCCCAAGACATACCATGATTGCACAGCTTGAAATCACCCATAGGACAAAACCTTGAAAGCAGCTTTGTGTGGGAGGATATGTTATATACAAAGGAACAACAATAAGGATTGCAGTAACTTTCTTACTGCAACCATGGAAAAAACATGACACTAGAGCAGCATCTTCAAAGCACTGCTAGAAAGTTACGGGAAACATACCTTCCAAAAACAAAGGTTAAGTAAAGACACTTCAGACATACAAAAGCTGAAGGAATTTGTCATTAGCAGATCCATGCTACAAGAAATGGGCGAGACATCTTTTAACTTAGAAGGAAGCGACATTAGATTGAAATCTGAATGTATACAGAGAAATGGACAGTGCCAGAAATGGCAACTACACGAATAAAAATCTTTTTTTTTTTACCACTAAATCTTTTTTTAAAAGTTAATAAACTATATTAATAAAAATAGCAATCGGGGGAATTGTATGCGCAAGTAAAATGTAGCCCAAAAAAAAGTGTGGGGAGAAAAGAAAACACAAGTAAACTACACATCTTTGTTGTTTATTTAAAGTTGTGTGTGAGGTGAAAGTAGACTGGGCTAAAGATAAAGCTGTGGACTGTGATCTCTTTAAGAAGCCGTGTGACCCGCCCCAGGGAGGCCACTAGTGAGTCACTCCCTAGTATAATCTGTTTGAGTGAAGGTGAAACTTGTGACTTGTTTCTAAACAACAGAATATAGTACTGGTGATGGGGTATCAATCTGTTGATTAGGCTGCATTAAGCAAATCACACACTCGTGTGATGCCCTTTCGCTGTATAATGTTCCCCAGCAAACCAAAGGAGAGAGCTCTCCTGCCGGCCTCGGGGAAGCAAACAGGCGGGTTGCAAAGGCCAGCGGCGAGGATCCCGTGGGATCCAGGGCTGGAGAAGAGATCCTAGCGGATAGCTGGTAAGATGGGGCCCTCCATCCCACAACCACAAGAGGCTGAACTCTGCCAACAGTCTAGATAAGCTTGGAAGCCGATTCTTCCCTAATTGAGCCTCCCGAGAAGAACGCTGCTGGGTTAACATCTTGATTGCAACCTTAGAGTCCCCCGAGAAGAATGTAAAAATCCTGTCCCAGAGAAACTGCCTGAAATCCTGACCTACAGAAACTGAGACATGACATATGAGTGTTGTTTCAAGATGCTAAATTGTGGTGATTTGTTGTACAGCAATAGAAAACTAATAGAAGCAACTCCTAAAATATGAAAGTAAAGAGTCACAGCTAATAACCCCCCAAAAAAGATAAATTTGAATCTGAATAATACCACATTTGAAAGAAGGCAGAAAAAGGAAAGGAGGAAAAGATGAGGGAAACAGAAAACAAATAGCAAAACGATAGACTTTAAGGCTAATTATATGAATAGTTACATTAACTATTCTGCCTTAAATACACAAAAGGCAGAGATGATCACATTGGATCCAAAAACAAAACAATTACATTAAGAAATGCACTAAATAGAAAGACAAATAGATACAAGTAAAAGGGCGGGAACACTTTACGTGCTAATGCTAATTAAAAGAATGTTAGGGTGGTTATTTTAGTATATATACATATACTCAAAACAAAACATACTACCAGAAATAAAAAAGGTAATTTCATAGTGATAAAGTGGTCAGCTCATCATTTGAATTTAATAATCATAAAAGTTTATGCACACCTAATAAGAAACCGTCAAAACATACGAATCAAACCTAGCTGATTTGCAAGGAGAAATGACTGAGGTTTAATAAATCTATAGTCACAGTTAGGATTTCAGTAAGCCATTTACAATATTTGATAGAATACTACCCCTAACAGGAGAATATCCATTCTTCCCCAGTGCACATCACATGGTCAAACAAGTCCATACTATTGGTCATAAAATGCATCTTATAAAAGAGTAGAACCATGCAAAGTGTGTTTTATTTCTGTAAAGGATCTAAATAATTTCCTCTATGTTTTAAAAATGATGATGTACTCTAAAGACAGAGCACCTGTTTTTAATTTTTTTTAATTAAAGTTAACTCTTAATCTTTCTTTAGATTTCTGCTCAAAATCCTTTACCTATGAGCCTAGATGAAGCCTCTTTATCATAGGTTCACAAAACTCTGTGGACTTTTTAATACTGACTACAGTTAATTGTTACATTTCATTACAGAATTATTTGAAATTTTTTTTAACATTCATTTTTGAGAGAGAGAGAGAGAGACAGAGCTTGAGCGGGGGAGGGGCAGAGAGAGAGGGAGACAGAATCTGAAGCAGGATCCTGGCTCTGAGCTGTCAGCACAGAGCCCATCGTGGGGCTCAAACGCACCAACTGCGAGATCATGACCTGAGCCGAAGTTGGATGCTTAACCCACTGAGCCAACAAGGCACCCTGAATTATAGAATTATTTGATTGATATCTTTCTCCTTTCCTAATCAGCAAGCTCACTGAGGGTGTGAGATGGATATATGTTTGCTCATAACCAGTGGTAAGCAATTAATAATTTGTTACATGCACGTTATGAGAGAGGTAGTTTATGCCAGGTCTTCGTAGGCTGTTTTAAGGGTGCTGGTTTTATCATAAGAGGAATTAAAAGCTATTGAAGGTTTCTTGGTTATTAGATGGCAAGTCAGATTTCAGTATAGTAAATTTAAACCTGAATTCTGGGTAAAAAAAAAAAAAAGAAGAAAAGAAGGAAGAAAGAAAGATAAGACTGGGAGATGATACCATTCCATTAGTTTTAGAAAAGATGAGAACATTTGTGGAGGATGACTCTGTCTAGTGCAGGGGCAGTGGAGGTGGGAATAACTTGATGTGTTCAAGTGGAATAATCCATACATGTTATGATTGAGTGGACCTGGATACACTGAAATTGCTAAACTGTGTATCAAGTATGAGCTTAGATTTCTGGCTCTGCGACAGGATGAATTATGTTATAATTTCTTAGATAATGGTTCTAACAAGAAGAGAGTCCTGTGTGGGGAATGACAGGGAAAGATCCCTGACTTGTTCCTGTTGACCTTCTAGGAATTTTGGCTAACCAAATACATATTTTTAAGGCACATGGACAAGTAAGCTTAGGATGTGGAAGAAGGTCAGAACAGGAAATATATGTTTCATAGTTGTAAATATACAGGAACTTGAAACCATGGAAATGGATGCCATTCTCTAGGTTGACAATATATAGTGAAAAGGAACAGATGGCTGGAACCAGTATAGTTGAGCAACCCTGGTAGCTTATGGATTTATGGAGAAAAGATGGTTTTTAATGAAAGAGAAAAGTCTAGAGTGGTAAAAGAAAATGCAATCAAGTGTGGTGTGCTTTTAGTCAAGGGAAAAGATGGTTTCCAAAAAAGAGAAATACTGAGAGGTCGAGTAAGATGGGGTAGAAGTTACCAGCTGGATTTAACAGCAGGGTGATTGTTAGAATTTATTGAGAGAAATGTTTGATAAAGCGGTAAGAACCTAGAAGCCAGATTATATAGAGTGAATACAAAGCAGATTACATAGAAGCATTAAAGCAAAGAAATGGAGGTATGTACTATGGAAAGTTCTCAGAAAAATTTTGGCGGAATGCATTGGGATGCATTCGTGCCAGCTCTCAAATCGGTAGTTTTGCGCTGAGGTTTTAATAAAGCTCCGCTGTGATTTGTGTTTTGTACATACTTCTAGTCTAATGAGAAATGCTTTCCCTGTGCTAGCAGTAAGGAATCTTCCTGGGGGGCCTGGTGGCTCAGTCGGTTGAGAATCCGGCTCTTAATTTTGGCTCAGGTCATGATCTCACAGTCGTGAGATGGAGCCCCGCATCAGGCTCTGTGCTAAGCAATGAGCACGGAGCCTGCTTGGGATTCTTTCTCTCCGCCTCCCTCTTCCCCTTCCCCAAATCGTTCTCTCCCTCTCTCTCAAAATAAATAAATGAACATGTAAAAAAGTTTTCCGTGGAAATCTTGACTTTCGAATCATTTTTTCCCCAAATGTAGTAAATGACCTCACTTTAGGTCTAAATTTAAATATTGTTAGGGTAAACTAAATAAAATTAAAAATTTAGTTTCTAAATGACATTAGCCACATTTCAACGCTCAGTGGCAATGCATGCCTAATGGTTTCCATACCAGACAATACAAATTTTATAATCTTTCCATTGGTAGAAAGTTCAATTGGACAGTAATGGTTCAAAGAAACTTTTAGGTACATTAGATATGAATATCCTGTATTTTAAATGCACAAAGTTTACATTTACATTAATTTCAACATAACCAACAGGTTAAAATAATTCCATAGTTTAGAAAACGTCACATTTGCAGCAAAGAAGTTGCAAATACACAAATTGTGTTTATAGGTTTAAAGAGTGCTTGTTTGCAGCTAATCAAACTCTGATGCCCTCCATAAATTATATATAGAAATTTTGTTTCACTCTTCCTCTGTTGCAGAAAAATAATAGCACAACTAGGAAGGAAGTGAAGTGAATTCCCTTCCCATGTAATTGATATGGGCATTATATTTTCATTATTAGGATGGTAACATCTATTCAGTCACTGAACAAATGGAAGATAAAAAATAAAGCATATGTTCCTGGAAACAAAATTTCCTCACTCATGTTGAAGCTTTTATGTAGCGCATGTGAAATGGTTTTGAAAATAGTACTTATGTTAGCATTCAAATGGAACATCAACTGTTTCATTGGGATGCATGAAGTGATTATGGGGCAGATTCATCTGAAATTCATAGAGCATTAAGTAAATATAAGTAATGTCATAAGACAGATCTTTGCAATTGTCTACAGAAAAATGCCTCTAGTACTTTATAAAACATTAAAGACAATATATCATATTTGAGAGGCTGATTTCCCATTGCACAGAACTTCTGGTTGGTATGTCCAGCTCTCCCAGCATTGTTTTAGGACTTGAAGTTGTATTTCCAGACTTTGTCCTGTGGCAAGTTCCTCTAAGTGAGTCATGGGAAATCCAATGAATAAAACATTATATATAAATAGGTCTGTATATTCATATATACACTACCTATCTATCTCTCTATCTATCTACCTTTTGATCGATCTATCTCTATCTTCACACATATCTTCATATGTGTGTTTGTGTATCTTACACCATAAACATTAGCTGAAAAGTAATATTTTAAAATCTCTTAAATTTTCTCCTATAATTTTAACACTAGACCCTTTTCTCTACAGAATCACTGACTTTTTTGCTTTCCACATCACATATCACACACAGATTACTAAAATGTAATTCCATTGTGATTTGCATTAATTCACAGGCTGCAATAATAGTGACTTAGGTAAATAAAGCACATGCGCCAGGATATTTTCAAAAGATCCCTAAATATGTATTAAATTTTATTCATTATGGGTGATATAACTGTCAAGAGTGTTTCCTCTTTCCTATATGCCTAAACATAGGAATATTTCTATGTTTATATCATTTTAGACCATTGGCTGATGGATTTTTTTCTATGTCTCAAATATTCTCCAAGTAGGACCTCAGAACTTACACAATTTAGCTTGCTGAATTTTTTAAAGTTATTTTGATAATAGTAACTTATAGGGTGTTTTTCAATAGCTAGTATTATGAAATACATAGTAAAAATTTTATTTAAAAATTTGATAAATATTCCTTTGGTGCAGGTGTTTTAATGCATTAAGGCAAATTGTATATCTGATGGGAACATCTACGTAGTAAGCTAATCATATGGCAGAATACAGTTATTCTAAAGGTGTTCGTACCAGCTCAAAGTCTTGAGGAAAACTTTTGTGTTTATCAACCAATAAACCAGTAAATATTATCAACCAATAATATTTGAAGTGTGTGTTGTGTGCATGTGTGTGTGTGTGTGTCTTCACTTTTGCTCTAGGAATAAGGACTTCCAATTGGCTTGCTTAATTTTTAAAATAGCTTTATTGAAATATGAATTATTAATTAAAATGTAACATTCAATGATGTTATTATATCTACAGGATTGTACAATCAGTTTTGTCATTTCCTTCGCCCCCTACGAGATCTTTTTTGCCTGTTTGCACTGAATCCCTGTTCCTGCCCAGAGTCCCAGACCAGCAGTGATGTATTTTTTTTGTCTCTATAGAGACTTGCCTTTCTTGGAGAGTCCAGAATCATAGTATATGTAGAGTTTGCTTGCATCTGGCTTCTTTGCCTTAGCACAATGTTGTAAGGGTGCTCCATATTGTAGCATGCATCGGGAATTTGTCCCTTTTTACTGATGAATGTATTCCAATGTATAGACATACCACATGCAGATTATCTGTTCACCAGTGAAATTGGAAATCGGATTGTTTCTAGTTATTGACATTTATGAATAACGCTGCTCTGAAAATTCCCTAAAAAGTTTTTACGCAAACAGGTGTGTATTGATCTTGAGTAGATCCCTAGTAATGGATGTGTGCCCAGTAGTTTCGAGTATAACCATTTAGTGGGTGTAAAGTGGTATCTTGTGGTTTTAATGTGCATTTTCCTCTAAAGACTAATGAGGATGACCATCTTCTCATATCTTTGTTATCCATTTGCATACCTTCCTGGGCAAAATATCTTTTCAAATGTTCTGCTCATTTAAAAAAATGGTTATTTGTTTAGTTAATGTTGAGCTGTAAGAGTTATTTCTGTCCTACATAGAAGTCTTTTCTTTTTTTTTTTTTTTTTTTTCAACGTTTATTTATTTTTGGGACAGAGAGACACAGAGCATGAACGGGGGAGGGGCAGAGAGAGAGGGAGACACAGAATCAGAAACAGGCTCCAGGCTCTGAGCCATCAGCCCAGAGCCTGACGTGGGGCTCGAACTCACGGACCGCAAGATCGTGACCTGGCTGAAGTCGGACGTTTAACCGACTGCGCCACCCAGGCGCCCCATAGAAGTCTTTTCTATCGGGTATATGATTTGAAAATATCTCTTTCCCAGCCTGTGGCTTGTCTTTCATTTTCTTAACCGTGTCTTTTAAACTGTTAAGAATACTTCGGCTAGCAGAAGTTATAAAATGTTTTTTTTTTTCTGTTTTCTTCTCAAAGACTTTTAGTTTTAATCCTTGCATTCACATTTATGACTCATTTTGAGTTAATTTTTGTGAACGGTGTGTGGTACGAGTCTAAATTCATCTATGTGAATACGGACGCCCCAGTTATCATACCACCGCTTGTCAAAACAACTATTCTTTCGGCATGTAATTGTCTTGGCACCTTTTGCTAAAAATCAATTGGCCATAACACATTGCGTTTCCTGAACTGTCGATTCTGTTTCATCGATCAACTTTCTTATTCTTACAGTGGCACCACGTTGTTCGGACTCCTGCACCTTCCTAATCCACTTAGAAATTGGGAAGTATATGTCTTGTAGCTTTTTCTTCATTTCCAGAAACGACTTGGCTATTCTAGATCCTTTGCGTTCCTAGATATGCGGTGGCTGATCTATTTCTCCCAAAAGGCCTGGTGGGGAATGTTATGGATTGCACTGAATTAGGCTGGAAGATATGTGGTCTGGTTTCCATTTGCCTGGTTTTTCTTTTGTTTTTGTTTTTTATTTTTGTTTGTTTTTGGGGGGTTTTTGTTTGCTTGTTTGCTTGCTTGCTTGCTTTTTTACCTTGTTGGTACCACTGTGTGACATTTCAAAGCTTGGCTGCCAGTAATTTTTAGAGAAGACTTGGTCCCCTTACTCAAGAGACACGGGATCAACCGTTACCAGGTGTCCTGGAGCTGGTGACACCAAATTCCAGGCCAGTAAACTCTTGTTTCTCAAGATAAATATCTTAAACACAAACAGGGTTGGACCAGTTACACTTCTGGAAAGAATTTTATATTCAAGTCAAAGAACTTGACACAATTACTCAACTTGTTTAAAAGAAAGTAGGCATGGGGGCACCTGGGTGGCTCAGTCGGTTGAGCATCTGACTTCGGCTCAGGTCGTGATCTCGCAGTTCGTGAGTTCAAGCACCGCATCGGGCTCTGTCCTGACAGCTCAGGGCCTGGAGCCTGCTTCGGATACTGTGTCTGCCTCTCTCTCTGCTCCTCCTCTGCTCACACTCTGTCTGTCTCTCTCTCAAAAAAAATAAACATTTAAAAAATTAAAAAAAAAAAAAAAAAGAAGGTAGGCATGAAGATTGAATACTTCAGTAACAGGACACCAATATATATTGACAAAGTCAAGACATACTAGGTACTTTTCTCCTTCATAAAAATGTAAAAAAAAAAACCAAAAAAAACCTACCCTCTCTGAAAATTTCATGACCCAATCATCTTAGTGTTTTGAAAAAAGCAACAGCAAATTCTAAACCAAGGTGCATATTTTGAGATTTGGAAAAGAAAATGGGCCACACCTGGCACCTGTGGAAACCTTGTGCCGGATGGATGAAGTTCACATTTATTAATCCGAAAGCTCTCAACTCGAATTTTAAAAGTAATAAATACGCTCTCACTTAACTGCCACCCAGAAGCTCTCTGCACTTTTATTATTCCAAACTAATAGAAAGGACACAGAAGCTCAAGAAAGCATAACCGGAGTAACTTAACCAAGCCCACAGAGCTAGTAAGTTGCAAAACTAAATCTGGAAAAAATCCGTGCAACACCAAAGTCTGCTCTTTCCCTTACCTGCACTCAGTGGAGTTACCTGCACCCACCTGAGGGGTTTGGGCCATGAAACCAGGCTTTGTGGAAGACTGTCTTCCCTCCAGGCATCAGCATCTTAAGCCCTCCCTGGTTCTCAGTAAAAGGTTTAAAGTGGATTTGAAGTTGCTTTGCTCTTTTGTTCCTGTCCCGTTCTACGTACTTGCATTAGTCGTGGTTTCCCCCCAAAACACATGCCTTATATTTGTGGTTTCTAGAACTTTAAAAACTTCATTTACTGATAGCTTCAGACACTGAGGGGGTGGAGAGGGCCTATGTTAATTACCTGTCAGTTACAGCGCTCCAACAACTAGCTTATTCATCATTTTGTACCTTCAACTATATTTTCTATACATTTCAGATGATTAAAGATATTTCATCAGAGGAGATTACTTGTTTCCTGAGGTGCTGAAAACCAGGTCTCTAACAGCACAGTTCATAGCAAAATGCAAAGAACGTGGTCTTTGTCCTAAGAGATTGGGATTCAATCTTAGTTTAACTATCTGGGAGATTTGTGACCTTGGACAATTTAAGTAAAATCAAGAATTTGATTTCCTCATTTATTAAATAGGGATAGTGATGAGCAGCTTTCTTGTGAAGAACTAAGCTAAATGATTTTTGGAAGGCATCCTGATGTGTGTCTGGCACAGAGGGTAATATTAACGTGAGCTCCCACTTCCATAAGCCTCCTTTGAGAGCCATATTTGCACAGAGTTAGAACCTGAACGGCTGCAGGAACTCTTAGGAACAGCCTGTCCTGTAAGTGCTCTCAGTAAACGCTTCAGTGTATACCACATGGATTAGACTTGTTTTCCAGTGAACTCTCTCTCTCCCAGCTGCATAAATGTTCAGCACGATTTACAGTCTTTACCTCTCGTGGTTTCCCATCATTCACTTTTTAATGTCGACTTGCTCAATAAACTTCAAACTCGAATTTTGGTTTCACTAAAACAGCAATTAAGAAATAACCTTCCCCAGGGCACCGGGTGGCTCAGTCCGTTAAGCGTCCGACTTCAGCTCAGGTCAGGATCTTGTGGTCTGTGAGTTCAGGACACACATCTGGCTCTGTGCTGACGGCTGAGAGCCTGGAGCCTCTGATTCTGTGTCTCCCTCTCTCTCTGCCCCTGACCCACTCGCGTTCTGTCTCTGTCTCTGTCTCTCTCTCTCTCTCTCTCTCTCTCTCTCAAAAATCAATAAACATTAAAAATTTTTTGGAAAAACAGAAAAAAGAAACACCCTTCCGAGCCTTACCCTTGAACTCATAAAGCTATTATTACTACTTGCCCATGAACTGTGGTGTTGCGAGTTGGCAATAGTTTAGAGTCAGCTACAGCCGGGCTTTGCTGGAGTTTTCAGATCAACACACGACTTCTCATTTTAGAGGAAGCGCCATGTGTAGCACTGTAAATTGAGAATCATAAGGCAATTCTTACCTTGCTTTGCTAGCTCCAGATGCATAGATTGTCACTTGCACCCTGTTCTGTTCCCTGTTTTAGTCTGTCATTCTATCAAAACTCAGCATCCATGCCATTTGGACACAGACCATCAACCAAACTGCGAGACCTCCATAAGGAAGGATGTCTCGCTAGGAGCAAATGCCCACGAAAGCCTTTTGAATCTTTTCTAATCATGATCTGACCGTCCAGCTTCTGACGCTTTGTTTTCTGACAGTCATGAACCAAAACACGGGGACAAAAGCCTGAAAGCTAAAGGGATTATTTTCAGTTCTCAAACTCATGTTTATGGATCTGTTGCACTTCTACTCATGTTTAGATTGTCCCTGTTGCTTTCCCTCTAATTTTCAAGGGAGAAAATTTCTCTTCATATAAATATTTTCCTTTCATTTCACCAAGAGTTATGTTTCCCTTCGCAGATTAAGCTGAGTGCTGAGCTGATTTGGTTTTTACCGCTCAGTAGCCACGGAGATTCACCGAGGGATTGCTGTGGTCCACAGGCATGAAAGCTAGGGGCTTGGGGAAGCCTCATTCGGGGATTTCCCCCATTTCATTCATAGCCATCTACTGTCCAATATTGCAATATTTCCACAGAGATTGCCGATCCCTGTGAAAGCTTTTTTTCTGTTTAAACATGATAATGGGGGGAAAAGTCACAAATCTTCAGGCAACTTTACATTTGCATTAAATAAGGTGCATTAAATGATGAAACTCAGTCTCTCCTGGCCGTTTCCAATATCTCTTTGTATCGCAAAGAGACACGATTTCCAAAACCAACATGATTTGGACAGTTTTTTGGTTTCCGAGGAAGTGAAAATGTTTAAAAATCTTGGTGATTGCAATAAAGGCTTTCACTATTTCAATGTCACAGTGTACTGTGCCATTTTAAAAGTAGCAATTTACCGGTATTTTTGTCAGTTCTAAATATATGGCTATCAGTATTTTTTAAATTAAGGTATACAAAGGTACTTATTTCCAGTATTAAAATTTTTAAATGAATAAAGGTGCATCAAAAAACTCTCCACTCATTAAAAATTTCCCAATTATTGTGTTACTTTAATGATATTTCCCTTGGTATCTCTAGAAATTCTATCACTATAAACTTTATCAAATACAAACAGTATTGTATGTGGGAAGGGGAAAGATTCTCTACGTTTGAGAAATTTATTACTAATTAATAGCTGACCATGCCCCTTAGATATGGTGAAAAGTTACCACCTTTATTCCTTTGAGAAAGAAGGAAGCACACTACAAAAATGATGTGATTAACGCATCTGTTGTAAGTGTTCATCCAGGACATAACTATTCCGCAAAGCTCCCAGGTGGGGTTGACACCTCTGAATACACCATGGAGTGGGAAAAATAACTCCAAATAAGCCATACGCTGAAAACAAAATAGAAATTAAAGACCAAAAAACAAATCCAGCTATTCTAGATTTCAAGGGTGACTTAGCTGAGTTCCCATACCCGAGTCACTTGACCTCTCTGGCTCTTACCTCTAAAATGGGAATAATTCTTTCTGAGGCTAAAGGCAAGGGGCTGTGAACATCTTTGTGGGCTTCATTCCTACCGTTATTTGGGTTCATAAATTCTGGAATCCTGGCTCTTCATCTTATAATTGTTACGATTATTCACTTTCTTCTGCTGAGACGGTTTAAATGTTGAATTCAGCCTATTTATTTCCTTGATTTTTTCCCATAATCAAAACAAAACCAAACTGTGTTCCAGCCATAAGTCCTTTTTACCCTTTACTCTCCTTCCTAGCTCTGGTTTTACACAAATTCCTGTATAACCGCAGATTTTAATAACTAATTACAGCAACGCAGGATATGTATGCATCATATGGTTAGACACCCACTCACCTCTTAATATCTGCCAACATGTTTACTTTGTTTCTGACTTCACTGATTTTGGTATCTTCTCCAAAACCGACTCCCCTTCTCTGCGGACAGTGTATATTCTCCAGGTTGCTAAGCGCAGGACTCGTATTTGCACGTTCAGAGTCCCATTAGTGCCCCTGCTAAAGGGAAGACTGTACGTCTGTACTCGTTTCATTGCCTTTGGAAGTGAGAGGGGCCGTCAAGAACTCGGAACTTTCAGTCTTCCGTCTCCCCCTTCTCTCTATGTGTGCAAGTAGACATTTCACACAGAGAGGAATTTTAGCTACCTTCTCTTTACACTGAGCTTGGAAAGAGGTTTGTGGGGTCTGGGCTTGTGTGGCTGTGGCCGGCCTTCATGGATATCTAACTTGTTTGTATGTTATAAGTTTGTTTTTGTCTTTTTTGGTGATCATCGGTTGCTTTGTGAAAAGATAAATATTGGAAACAAAGGTTACAGAGTGAGATGATGTAGATTTTTTCAGCATTTTTATTCATGGGGTTTGTTTTCTGAATCTTCCTTTTCCTTTTTCCTTTCGATTTTATGGTGAAGTGTAACTGTTTTCCCAAGTTTTTAAAATTGAAGATTCATTTTCCATCATCAATCAGATGGAAGGTCTTCGCATACTGTACAGATCATTTTGTGACCCATCATAATTTATTCATCAGTGTTGTATGTTATTTTTGCAAATATCACTTGTAGTATATTTCGGAGGTCTTTATTATTGTACATGGAGATTCTCAATTTTTACCATTATTAGTAGAACATACGTAGTTGCTTGAATATGAATTGGTAATAAAATTAAGAGGGGAAAGAAACCAACTGCCTGAAGAAAAGTTGAAAGATGGTATCTGCTGCTGAACACACTGTCGCTTTTGGCCGTTTCGGGGGTGGTGGTCGCAGAAGGGGTAAAGCGGAAGAAAAGGAGGCAGGTGGGGTCAGCCTGAGGACACGCTCAGACCTGGACGGCTGGACTGGAGGGAGCTACACGTCAGCTGAAGACAGCGCAGGGGGGGCGATGGACCCTGGAAATGGCAGCACAGCAGCCAGGGTGACCTGGTTACCTTCTTGACATTGTAGCAAGACCAGGAGCCTCTTCCTTTCCCTCTCCCAATCTCCACAAAGGTGGTCCAAGCGGTCCAAGCAGTAGGGACTTGACTTTGGAGTTGGGAAGTGGTGATAGATCAGATGGGGGGTGGGGTGGAGGTGGGGGTAGACTCGAGGAGGGTGAGTTCAGAGAGGAGAGCTTTCCCCTGAGTCTGAGGAAGAAGTCGGAGAAAACAGTATTCCCTTCTCTTACTCAAAAAACACAACGTAGAATGTGGACTTTGCCTCGGGGTTCAGGAGTGGACATTCTGAGAGGGCTCCAGAGAACCATCTGGAGAGGCTGACAGGTCCTTTGCAGGCCCAGTGCCTACAGGCTGGTGTGTGACAGGTACGAGGCTGGTGTGCCCAACTGGTGGGAGGCTGGTGTGCCAGGTTCCAAGCTGGCCTCTGACAGGTGCGACGTGGGCGTGTGGCAGGTGTGAGGCTGGTGCCTCTGAGGGGCGGTGTGCAGGCAGAGGCAGTGGGTGAGCTCCGCATTTGTGGGGGGGGGCAACAGTGCCCTTTCTGATGGCACGGAAGACATGTGTGCGACTTAAATCAGCTCCATAGTGACCCTGCCCAAGAGGGAGAACTGCAGGGGACCGTGTCCCCCAGCAGGAGCGCCTATCTTGTAGGCAAGTCTGGAGAGAAAGGCAGGGGGAGAGAGTGCCCGTGCCCTCCCCCTGGCCCCCATTCAGTCCCTTAGGTGCCCAGAACACAGGGGGACAGGGAGGAGTACACGTGTGTGTAGGAGCCCTGCAGCTACAAGCTCCCCCGTCCCCACCCTTTCCAGAGCTGTATCATCCAACCTGGAACATTAAATCCACAGAGGCACTGAAACTTTAATCACCAAACTGGGCTCTTCAAAGCCAAAAAAAAAAAAAAAAAGAAAAGAAAAAAAAGGAAAAGAAGGAATGCTTGTCCATCTCTGATGTTCATCTCACTTGCACCAGGACAGCAGTGTTGGTTGTTAAAAACAGAATCCCTCTGTTGTGGCAAGAGTGTGTTCTGTCCCAGCCGCAGCAGGAACCTCCCCAGATTCTCTGGACGCCCCTGACCCCCCAACCCCAGCCCCCAGCCCCCAAGCAGCACTGAGCAAGTCCTGACACAGAGCCTCACGTGGCCTGGGGTCTCTAGAACTGCAGGTCCTGTTGGTTCTGACCGGGCAGTGCCCGCACAGGACGTCTTATCCCATATTCGAATATGGCTCAGGCCAGAACAACTGAGAAAATTGAGGCTTTGAGAAGCAAAGGTTTCCAAGGTACAAAACTAACCGTTGGTGAGCTTGACCCTCACACCCCGTTGTGACTCCAAGGCCTGTTCTCTATCTGGATGTAAACAGGCACACCTCGTTTTATCACATTCCACTTTGTTGTGCTTCACAGATAGTGCTTGAAGATCGTGCCAACGCGTGTCGCACAAATTGAAGATTTGTGCCAACGCGTGTCGAGCAAGTCTATCAGTCCATGTTTCTGTGACGTGTTTGGGGAATTCTTGCAGTATTTCAAATTTTTCCTATTATTTATTTGTTCTGCTGATATGATCTGTGATCAGTGATCTTTGAAGTTACTATTGTAATTGTTTTCCGACACCGCAAAACATGCCCATATGAGATGGCGACTTACTTGACAAATGTGTGTGGGTTCTGACTGCCCCAGTGACCAGCCGTTCCCCCGCCTCCCTCTCCTCGGGCCTCTCGATTCCCTGAGACACAACAATACTGAAATCAGGACAGTTGATGCTCCTACAGTAATGGCCGCTCGGTGTTCAAGTGACAGGAAGAGTCACGGGTCTGTCACGAATCACAAACTAGGAAGGAGTCAGCTCAGAGAGGAAGGTGTGTCCAAAGCTGAGATGGGCTGCGAGCGAGGCCAAGTGGGAGACCCAGAGGACAAGCTCCTGAAGCAAAGGACAGGTGCTTCTCCAGTGAGCGCACGGATGCAAGAAAGCCACACAGCCTCCTGCTGATACGGAGAAAGGTTGCGTGGTCTGGACTTACGATCGAACCGGCCCCAACGTGCCTTCAGGCAAAGCCTAACCCGGAGCAAGGCCCTGCCTCTTCACTTCTGTGCAGGCTGAGAGGTGAGGAGACTGCAGAAGAGAAGTCTGAAGCGAGCAGAGGTTGGATCGTGACCTTTAAGGAGGGAAGCCGCCTCCATGACATACAGGCCCCAGGCGAAGCCGCGGGTGCTGATGTAGAAGCTGTAGGAAGTCATCCAGAAGATCCAGCCGAGAGAGTGAGCGAAGGTGGCCACACCGAGCAAGACTTTCAGTGTGGATGAGACGGCCTCCTGTTGGGAGGAGATGCCATCCAGCACTGTCATAGCTGGAGAGGAGAAGTCCGTGCCTGGCTTCAAGGCTTCGAGGGACAGGCTGACGCTCTCATTAGGGGCCGCTGCAGCTGGGGACGTGAAGCTGAATCCAGTGCTCAGGTACCGGTCCCCAAATCCTAGAGCCCCTAAGGATCCTGCTAAATCCCTCTGCCCGGGCTCTATCGAGGGAGTAGCAGGACGACAACACATCTGTTCACAACATGGTTGACTGAATATTCGGAGCCCTCTGTTGACACCTGATGCTCAGTTCAAATACAGCTGCTCACTGACAATGCACCTGGTCACCCGTGAGCTCTGATGAGAATGTGCCATGAGATGAATGCTGTTTTCATGCCTGCTAACACAGCATCCGTCCTGTAGCCCATGGGTCAGGAGTCCTTTCAACCCAAGTCTTATCATTTAAGAAATACACTTCATAAGGCTCTAGTTGCCGTAGATAGTGATTCCTCCGATGGATCTGGGTAAAGAAAACACAAAACCTTCTGGAATGGACTCATAATTCCAGATGTCAGTAAGAACATTCACGATTCATGGGGAGAGGTGGCCATCAACATGACCAGGAGTCTGGAAGAGGTTGATTGCAACCCTCATGGAGGACAGTGAGGGTCTCAAGACCTCAGGGGAGGAAGTCACTGCAGATGTGGTGGTGAAACAGCAAGAGAACTGGACTCAGAAGTGGAGGCTAAAGGTGGGACTGAACGTCTGCATCTCATGATAAAACCTGAACTCGAACGGACAAGTTGCTTCCTACGGATGAGCAAAGAAGTGGCTTCTTGAGATGGAATCTAGTCCCAGTGAAGATGCTGTGAAGACTGTTGAGATGACAACACAGAACATCACATGAACTCAGTTGAGAAAGCAGTGGCAGGTTGGAGAGGACAGACTCCAGTTCCGAAAGAAGTTCTACTGGGGGTTGGATGCTATCAAACCATCACCCGCTACAGAGAAATCGTTCACGAAAGACGAGTCAATCGATGCAGCAAACTTCTCTGTTGTCTTACTCTAAGAACTTCCCATGGCCGCCCCAGCCACCTAGGTGCCCTGAACAATCTCCTTTCTTAATTTTGCTTTTTCAAAGTGGACTTTTCTAGTGGTGGTTTCACTTTACCTTCACAGTAAACTACCTTCGTGGAGAGTAACAGAGTTGAGTGTTTAAATGACTTTATCACGAGGCTTAGCAACCATCAGTAGAATGTGCAACATTGAGTGAACGTCAAATATACAGAAATTACTAGAATTCGATCTGTTAACTCTTGATTCTGCTTGAGAAAAGGGGTTTCAAGTTCCTGTTGTCAAATATTTCCATTGCGCAGAATGCTAAAGGTATTTTTCTTTGTGAGTTACCATCTGCTAAAATTAAGTCAGTTAAAATTATATCTCTTATTGTTTATTAACAAAGTGGATATAGTTTAAAAAATGAATTAGATTAGCAAATAAGCAATCACTGGCTACAGTCCATGTAACAAAGCTTTCACTTGGTCGTTCTAGCTACAAAATCCTATCGTCTGAAGGTCAAAAGACACATTTGGAAGGTACAAATACCAAGTCCAAGGCCAGGCAGTTGAAAACTATAGCCACACACAATACCCAGTGTGACATTTTGGATGTTAAATGCAATACAATTCATTTGAGATTGGATGGCCGTTGTCAATCCAGATCACTGTTTGATCTGCAATTTATATTGAGACGAAGCAGAGAGAAATTTTCTACCTCCGCTTCCTGGCTTTTAACACAATGTTTCACAGATGTCTGACCTTTGGGTTCTAATGTGATAATGCGGCTTCCCCTGAACAAAAGCCTAAAAGCTGATTGTCAGACAGAAGTTGTTTTTCAAAGAATGATCCCAAATTGTATACAAAAAAAAAAAGATACCATGTATTTTTTTTTTATTATTATTAAACGCCTACACATGTCAAACATAGTTTCTCCCGGGGACATTTCAAGAATAATAGATAAATATAAAATGTTAAAAGCAGAAATTGATTTCTTTTTAAAGTTTAATCACTTGAGAAAAATGTTTGCTTCTTCTTGGGAGGTACTTTCATTCTTTATCACTGTCGTCACTTTTTTCTGGAAGCTTCTTCGCACACGTTGTTGTCACACGGGCTCTCGGTTTCTTTTCCTTCTGCGTTATTTCTGTTCCACATCATTTGCTCACTCAAGTGTCTGGGTGATGCCTTCACACCCTTCTCCACAGTCTCGCCCTACGATAGCTGACACGCTGAGCTCTGATCGCTTTCCCGGCCTCCTCCTCAGACATTCCCAAGTTGATTCACAATAGGAAGATGGAAAAAAAGCCATTGTCTATATTTGACAGCTTTTTATCAACTAGAATTAACCAATATCCTCAATATGAGTGAGAGCTGTTTTTTAGCCCTTAAGTGAAGCATTCATGTTGGTGTCAGTGTCTTTAAAAAATTTTTAAGTTTGTTTATTTATTTATTTTGAGAGAGAGTAAGCAAACAGGGAGGGGCAGAGAAAGAAGGGAGAGAGAGAATCCCAAGCAGACTCCACGCTGTCAGCATGGGGCCTGTGGCGGGGCTTGAACTCACGAACCATGAGATCAGGACTTGAGCAGAAACCAAGAGCTGGATGCTGAACCGACTGAGCCATCCAGGTGCCCATTGTCGGTGTACTTGAACTTGTGGTTCTGAGCGGTATCCATTCTCTACCCTCTTACTTGGTAAAGGGTCTGGGGGTGACAGGGAGCGTGTCTTCACTCAGCTTGTAACCCTGTGGAACCGTCCTTCGATGTAAGAGAACGTTCCCTCCTTGCTGTTTGCGTGCTCTCCTGCTGTTTTACGGGAATCTCTTCCAACCCCGTTGTTGGTTAGTCTTTTAACCCCCTTCTTATCTGTTCAGATACATCTTGCCTTGGAATTAGCAAATACTCCTCACCATAGAGGCTCCTTCTTTTTCCCCACCAGCGGTTGTAACACTCAGAGGCCAACCATCAGCAAAGGGTGAACAGAGGACACCATGTTCTACCCTCCCTGCAGCCAGATGCTCCCGCTTGACCCTCCTAGAAGCTTCCACCTGCCTTGGTTCCCCAAGTCACCCGACTCGGCTGCCATTTCCCCGCACCTGTCCTCGACCTTGAACCCACTGCCCCTGTGTGCACACCTTCTGTCTTCCTGACCTCTCCCCGACTTCGGACTCTTTCCTCCTATTCCACATTCTGATGCTACATTTCCTTTTCTGTGCTTCCTGGATAGCTGTGCCCCCCAAGATGCCGCCACAGGCGTGCCTGCGTGAAAGCCACTTTCGCTTATGCTGATGCGTGAGCTTCGCTCTTGCAAACTCTCCCTTCAGAACCTCCATGGAGGTAGTTCCTCTGTGTCTTGATCCCAGATCCTCTTGACTAGCTTTGGTGCAGAATTTACTTGTGCATAGAAATGACAAGTCCTCTTTCTTCTCACTATCTTCCTCCTTTATCCTCCCCAACCAAACTCAAGTCTGTTTTCTCCGAAGCATTTCTTATCCTTAGCTTTCTGTGCTGAGTCATCATCATTTTTCCCTCGCTGACGGATGATACATCACCATTTCCCAACAGCATTCATCCATCTTGTAACATTCCATCTCCAAACTGTGACCGTCCAGGTAATAACTAGGCTCTTATAGACGTTGTTAATGTCTTCTGTGTTTCACACGATTTCTCTCTGATCTGTGTGTGTGTGTGTGTGTGTGTGTGTGTGTGACAGATCTTTAGTACAGTTTTCTCTTCTCGGCTATAATTTATGCTCTATTCTCTAAGGTTTTTCAAAGTTTATATTAATTCTGTTTTTATATGTGAAGTCCCAGTCATAGCCTGTTGTTTTATAATGCACATGTTTTATGCAGATGACAATTCTTATGGATTTTCAAAACACCATAGAGGCACTTCTTTTTTTTTTTTTTTAATTTTTTTTTCAACGTTTATTTATTTGTGGGACAGAGAGAGACAGAGCATGAACGGGGGAGGGGCAGAGAGAGAGGGAGACACAGAATCGGAAACAGGCTCCAGGCTCTGAGCCATCAGCCCAGAGCCCGACGCGGGGCTCGAACTCACGGACCGCGAGATCGTGACCTGGCTGAAGTCGGACGCTCAACCGACTGCGCCACCCAGGCGCCCCTAGAGGCACTTCTAAATTCAACAAACTTTATAAAACCAAGTCACGACGCTGGGAATAAAGATGCAAACAATTTTTATCTACCCTCAAGGAGCTGATGGTACGCTGGGATTACGGGGAAGTACCTGAGATAGTTCTATTTTGAGGAGAGTTACGATGGAGGGAGGTAGGCAGAGGATGTTGGGAGAAGCCAGAAAAGAAGCACTAAGTGCAGTCAGAGGGGATGAGCGCCTGGTCGGTGAGTTAGTTCCCCGAGGACAGAGATTCTGAAGGCCTACTGTGCCCCATCCGGGCGATTCTCGGTGCACACTGCACCTGTGTGCCTAGGAAATACCCGGTGAATGAATGTATAAATTGACACACGTGCAGATTTCTGGAGTGTGCATAGTGGCTAGAACTGTGCCCAACATCAGCAAATCAGGGATGGAGAGGGCACTGAGGGCTGGGGGGCCGCGGGAAGTTTGCCGTGACACATTTGTCGATGGTGCGGTTCATCCCGATGAGCTCAAAACTCACAAAATGAGTTCAGGGAGGAAAGTGACGTGGTCGAGGATGTATCAGGGAGTGATTCCGACCTGCCATGTGACAAACGGATGTGGTTGGTAGAGAGGAGGTGCAGAGGAGGCTGTGAAGACCCTCGGGTGCTCGGGTGATGCAAGGAGAGGGCGTGGTGGCCGGGTGGACCGGACACGGCGGTGGGGAGGACAGCCCTCACCCGAGTGATGAGCATGTGGGGGACGAGTGCAGGGAAAGGAGAGTCCAGATTTGTGGTCCCTCTGAATAACCTTTTCTCCCCCTAAGGGGATTTGGCATATCCTCTGGGGAACATGCCAGAGGAGGGTCTGGTCCCTCCCCGCTGGGCAAGCCCCCCAGGTCCTCGGCGTCTTCTCGCTTCGTGCGCAGGGAGCATCCGTCTACACTCGGGCTCTGTCTCCCTGAGATGTTCCTCTCCACCTCCAGTGGGGGAGAGCCGAGATGTCACCCTCTTCTGTTTCCCAGAGGGAACCATGCCTAGCTCCCCACCCCCGTGCATGGAGTCTCTCTCCAAACCTTTCCCGTCCCCATCCCTGCTCGGTCTCAGCCACTTCAGCAGCAGATTTCTATGAGGACTTTTGCCTGTGATCGTATCCCTCAATAGAATCCCTATAAACAAAAACTGCTACTTCAAATGAGATGGGAATTTTTGGAGTTAACTGCTCCAACTTGAATTCACGTTTCAGATAGTTGTTGACAGTTGCCAAGTACACGTATGCCTTTCTCTGGGGCTCCTGGGGGACTTAGTTGATTAAGTGTCTGACTCTTGCTTTCAGCTCAGGTCGTGATTTCACGGTTTGTGAGTTCGAGCGCGGCATCGGGCTCTGCGCTCACGGCACGGACAGAGCCTGCTTTGGATTTTCTCTCTGCTCCTCCCCTGCACTCTCTCTCTCTCTGTCTCTCTCTCTCAAAATAAATAAACAAGCTTAAAGAATATATTTATGCATTTAATTGGCCTCTGGTTTTTCCAGATATTTTGCTGCTTAGATGTGGAGAGGGTCGACTATAGCCGTGGCTGCTTACAGCCAGAGCGAGCTCTGGGCTACAGCCCCTCTGCGAGGGTACTTTCTCTCGTCTCCCCCTACGGATGCTTTCCCCCTTGAAATTGCAGCGGAGGGTTTATCAAAAGGCGATACGCAGATGAGTGTATTCATGATTAACAGACCGATATCCCAACAGTAGGATTCAAGCAGACGGCAGGGATTCACTATTAACGTGTCAAGATATCTCTTTTGACTGAATAATACGTTTATAGAGGAAAAGGACATCAATTTAGTCAGTTGGAATATACCTGGATGAGAGAGCAATGTAAATTTTTGAGTGAGTCATTTCTCACTCCAGAGAAGCTGAGACCAAAATTTTCACATTATTAACTTTTAAAGGCAAGAAAGGACATTCTTGAGATTTCCTTCTAGGGGCACGATGACAGAATTTCAGAGTATGTGAAAATATAAATATTTGCTTTTATCTTCTTACGGAAATTCTAGCTGTGCTCCATTTCCAGCCCTTTGTAAATGAGGAAGATATGCAGTCAAGTGTTTATCATATTTCTGTTTCTAGTGTATTTTTTTTTCCCAGCAAATGAAAACAAACAAGCTTCGTGTGATAGAAAATGCCCCTGCTTTCTAATCAAACAGAGCAAGCTGACAGCATCGACGCGACCAGCCGTGAACGGTTTTTATCATCTCATCACATGCTCACCTGAGGGGGAAAACACAGATAATAAGGAGAGAAGCTCCTGGGTTACAAATAGATTTCAGATCGAGATGCCGCGTAGAATGGTTCTCAACTCGCCTCGAGCATTGGGGCCGAATAAGTCCAGAGAGGAGGTGCTGGCATCTGAGCGGGCGCCCTGGTGTTTCCACGGGCAGTTTCCCTCATCCGCCTGTGCTGTCTTGATGTCCTGACAGGCTACGCGTCTTTTCCTCCCTTTCCCACTTTTAAAGAATCCCAGTTTAGACAAAAACTTATGTTGTCACCCTAATTATGGATAAAAATGCAAAAAAAAATAATAGCTGGATAACTTCAGTTTTACATCAGTAACTCTGATTCTTTTTAACCCTGGAATTCGATAGCTAGGGTGAAAGGTAATTGTTTTTAAAAAGCATTTGGCTCTTGGGGCGCCTGGGTGGCTCGGTCGGTTAAGCGTCTGACTTCGGCTCAGGTCATGATCTCACGGTCTGTGAGTTCAAGCCCCGCGTCGGGCTCTGTGCTGACAGCTCAGAGCCTGGAGCCCGCTTCAGATTCTGTGTCTCCCTCTCTCTCTGCCCCTCCCCTGCTCATGCTCTGTCTCTGTCTCAAAAATAAATACACATTAAAAAAAAAATTAAAGAAAGAACTATTTGGCTTTTCTTGACCTTTGATTCACACATGCTCTGGCAAATTAGTCTTTCTTTCCCATGGTGAAAGTCTTTGCTAAATGTTACTCCCAGACCAAGACAAACACTTTGGAAGTAACAGATTGGGGAGCAGGTGCATCTATTGTTTCCAAGACAATAGAATGAAAGATTGTCCTTGGTCGACTCAAAATAGAAAAATCGTGGGTTTTTCCTCCAGCACTGGGAAAAAGATGAAAGGGTACGGATGCTCTCTGCGAAAAGTGAGGGTTCACTTGACCTGTTAGTCAGCCCTCTGCTCCTCTGGAACCTTCTCCGGTCCTCTGAGCACTTCCTCCAAATGCCCCAGCCTCCCGACTAGCTTCCACCTCACGGGCCACACTTCTGGGTCTTTGTGCTCTGACCTCAGCTACAACCCTTGCAAAAAGTATCCAAAAGAAAAATCGCTAGTCAAATTTTCCTCTCCTTCCCTGAATTTCTAGCTCCAGTGAATTTCTGCAGTGGACGGGAATAGCACCCTACCCTCAGGGTGTTAAAATGTTTTTAAAGGCCGGGGCGCCTGAGGGGCTCAGTCGGTTGAGCATCGACTCTTGGTCTCAGCTCAGGTCTTGATCTTAGGGTCGTGAGTTCAAGCCCCACAGTGGGCTCTGCACTGAGCATGAAGCCTACTTTGAAAAAATAAAAAATAAAAAAAAATAAAATAAAGTAAAATAGAAATATTTTTTTAAAAGCCCAATACCTTCTACTGCTTTTTTCTTGATGCTCTGGATGTTTGAGTTTTTACTGAGGATGTGATAACATCCTGAACTATATAAACCTCAATCGCGATCACATACAAGTATGTCTGAGATTTTGCGTGTTCTGAATTCCAGTACCCAGAGCCTCGGTGCCCAGAAAACCCAGTCTGTCCTCGAAGTCATTGCCCGCATTTGTCCCAGGATATGACTGGGGAAGGATGTGGGGCTGGGTACACGGTTTTGTATTTTCTAATTGGATTCGTTGAGTTCATCTGCTGCCAGATTTACCTGGAAATACACAGGCAGCCTTAAAGATATTTATGCTAACGAGAGGTCCATAAATAATTTGGCAATTATGTTTTCTATATTTACATGTTAATTTTTATGGGCTCAGTAAGTGCAGCTAATGGCTTTTTTCTTTCTTTCTTTTTTTTTTTTTTTTGGTCTATGCTTTAATGTAGAAATTTATTAGTCACTTGAATGAATCAAAATATAATTTAAAATAAAAGCCATGAATAACCCATCTGCTTACCCTTAATTACCCACACACTTAATGTGAGTTTTTAATATTCATGTGTTTGTGCAGAAGGTAGAGGAAGTCAGTGCTGACCAAACAGAAGCAAATATTTAGAAGGAAGCAATGAGAAGTCTGTGCATTTATTCTGTTATTTCCTTTTAGACTCCCGTGAAAATCTTCCCATAGCAGCGAGATGGTTCTCTGGGTTCTCTTTGGAATAGCAAACAGTATTTTTTATGACTTGAGTCTATGTTTGATGAGCATTATGCTATGTGTCTAATGGAGGCAGGAGGGTAGTAAAATATATGACTAGAAAAAATGTATTTGTATATAAAATCTAAATCAGAAAAGGTATATGTGAATGTATATATTTAAAGCCTGAGCAGCAAAAGTGCTTTCTCTGGAGAATGTATGCCCAGTGCGTGCGCACACACTCACGTTATCACAAAGGAAAAGTTAAAATACACCTTCTATTTTTCGAAGTCTTTGCCTTGTCAAATCTAAACAGAGAACATATGCTTTCAGAAGATATAATTTGTGGGAAATGGCAGAGCTAGGAAAGAATCTGATAGGATTTATGTAGCTAAATAAGATCTTTACGACAACACAGCAAAATTTTAAGGAAATTAATTTGCTTTGAGATTCAATGAAACAAAGGAAAACTATATTAAAATAAACTGTAAGCAAATAATTTCACAACAGAGAATTCTTAGGAAATACAAATTGTTATTAAATGAAAAATCTACATTTTATTAAATTATCGGTTGAATTTGTCCCCTTGGATAAAAGACTTAGTTTTTTTTTTTTTTTTTTCCTTATTTTAACCCCATATCTAAACTACACCTGCACAGGAGAACTGTATCTGAAGCTCTTGCTTCCTTCCCGCCTCTGTGTCTTTGCAAATACTGCTGCTTCTACGGAACCCTACACGCCCGGTACTTGGCTGTCTGGCCTTCGTCATTTGGCCCGGATGACATCTCCTCGAAGCCAGAGCCTCTCAGGTTGGCCGCTCCCTGACTGTTCCCGCTGAGACAGACACTGTCACCCATTATTAGCTCACCGATCTCATTCAGTTTCTCCTCTGTACTCACTAAGAATTTGTTGAAGTATGTATTTCTTATCTGTCTGCCTACACTCTAACGTAACCGCCAGGAGAGTCCATACTTTGTCTGTGTTTTTACACCAGGGGCTAGTTGGCACAGTGCAGTGCTGGTCCTCAAGACCCACTTGTTGAAAAGTTGGGGTTAAGATATTCTGTAGACTAAAAGCTTTCTCTTTCATGCCTGCTCGCAGTTGTCTACCCTGTATAAAAACTTACAATAACATAAAATGAAGTGGAGAAACACTGGAATCGATAGCTTTGAAAATTCTCAGCTTCTCCAGACAGCAAATGACGCTGAGGTTAGGAAGTGATTTTTGAACACAGGTCAGACCCAGGTCACAGGTCAGATACCGGGAAACTACGGCGGAAAGAGGAAGGCCAAGATGTAACTAAAATTCTCCCGTTAGATTTCAAACAGATCAAAGGTGGTGCTTGGGGAGGCAATGCGGATAGACGGCAGGTTGTCTACACATGAAATGCGTGATCCTCAGGGCCTGACCGCAGGCTGGGAGGCCGTCCCCCAACCTCCTCCACAGAAGCCAGACTCCAGGAAGATTACTTTGGAAAGATCGGTGGGTCCGCGTTTGTTTAACAGAGCGAAGCCCGGTGAGGATCACAGTGAAATCCGAAAGCTTTAAAGCAAATTGCAAACGTACGAACTGACCGCTTGGCCTGAAAGGGGAAGGAGACATTCCAAAACGGACCCCTGTGAATTTCTGGAAGCAGGTGTAGGCTTCATAGACTCCTCAGAGCCAAATGTGCAAACCCCTGGGAAGAGAGAGGGATGGCTCAGAGATCAGAAACAGAGCCCAGAGAGGGGCCAAGAGCCCCGGAGAGGCATCCCCGGGCGGCCGGCATCGAACCCCGAGCAGGGCGATGCCAGCCCTCGCCTGGCTGGATGTCAGCTCTCAGGGACCCAGGACGTCTGCGGGCCGTGTTGAGCAGGAGGCCTACGGGCATCATTGCACGCCTGCCTCTCCGTGGCAGGGTGGACGTGGGACACTTGTGTCTTCGGCCTCGCACCCTTCAGATCGAAGGAGACTGTACCCACGAAGCTGTACTTGAGCAGCTGGACCCACGGAGCCGTGTCCGCGGCCTTGCTGATTCACATGACAAGGCCCCGCGCTTCAAGCAGATGCTGCAGTGGACGAGTTTCTCCGGCGTGAGCAGTCGGTGTCCCGGGCGCAGGTGGCGGCGGCCCCAAGGACCAGCACCTGCTGGTTCCCTCCCCCGGCACAGGGCTGGCCTGTGTGACCAACGGCAAGTGCCGGCAGTGCTGGCTTGTCCTCTCCGAGGTAAGGTCGGCCTTTGGAGAATGTGGGGTTTCAGGTATGAGGAGATTCAGAAACTGAAATAGCTTTTCATTTGGTAGCTGTATGCTCTCATTATGGGTTCTTTCTATATATTTCTTTGGGTTTCAATAAATACTATCTGATTCTCTCCAAACCACCTTCTTCCATATTCTTATTTTCATTAAAAAAAATTGGCTACTACAGGAGTTGAGTATCTATGTGATCTTTCTGCACATATGTGTATATGTGGCTGCCTGTAAGTTCACAGAGTGATCCCACAGCTTCCAAATGTGCAGCTACAGTCATTTCCAAAGTTAAGTAATGCATTTTGGGGCCAATTTGACCCCTCTCTTCCTATGAAAATGTCCAGTGGTACATATTAATTTCCATACTAATGTATACTCATGCATACTACTTTTAATATCCTTGATTTGCATACATTTGGCCTATTGTCCTCTTGGTTTTGTGTTT
Organism: Lynx rufus; assembly: GCF_022079265.1. Classification (NCBI taxonomy): domain Eukaryota; kingdom Metazoa; phylum Chordata; class Mammalia; order Carnivora; family Felidae; genus Lynx; species Lynx rufus. The sequence continues at coordinate 1,416,909 of NW_025814840.1, read as the reverse complement.
TAAACTACTCGAGGGGCTCCTTTGTGGCTCAGTACGTTAAGCATCCGACCCTTGATTTTGCCTCAGATCATGATCTCATGGTTTGTGAGTTGGAGCCCCACCTCGGGCTCCGTGCTGACAGTGTGCAGTCTGCTTAGGATTCTCACTTTCACCCCCTCTCTCTTTCTGCCTCCTGCCCTCAAAATAAATAACCTTTATATCTATCTATCTATCTATCTATACACTTGAATATTAACACACACAGCTTAGCTGTGACCCCTCCAGCATTTCCATATAAATGCATGAGCATATGGCAATAGTGAGTTCGTACTGCCTTCCTAAGGAGGTAGGTGCATTTAAATTCTGTACAATATCTGCTGCCCATAGATTTGCCCAGTGAAGTTTTACATCAAATAAAGGTCTCAATTTTATTTTGCATTTTTATATCAGTTCCTGAAAGCACAGTTTTTACATTGGATTTAGGAGCAAAGACCCCCATAATCTGTGCTAGAGAGAGAAGATAATTGTTTGATTCTGGTCTCTCAGAATTCCTCTTGGGAGTGGATTAAAGTGCTTGAGGATAGGACTTTTCTTATATCAATTTTCTTTATCCTCTGCAGTTTTTCTCATTTCATACGTATTTAACGAATTGGGTTGAATCCACCTATGCTCTCAAAAGTAGCCGCTTCCTACTCCTCAGTCCTTCTAGATCAGCAGGGAAGACTCTAATATGAAAAGGTAGGAAGCAAGCAAGAAGTGATTTCTTGTCTGCCTCTCTGATACCACACCCTTTGTCAGAATTGTTGTGGCCACAGCGTCCAGCCTTGTGTTTGTGACATCAGGACGTGTGGCCAGGACAGTGAAGGGGTTGGAGGAAGGAAGTTACACGAACCAGTTCTGGGAGATGCAAGAATCTCCCTTAAAACCTTGTTTCTTCCACACTTTTTCCATTTCACAAAAACGTTGACAGGCCTGCCCTGTAATTTGATGGATATATCTGTCAGCATGTTCTCAGGAGACCTAATTAATCGAATTAAGATTTGTTTTTCTTGTTTCAATACCACTAAACTTACTCGCCTCTGTGGTAGTGATGGAAGAGGAGAGAAAGACACTTGAGACGCTGTAGCAGGTGCGTAAGTGCTAAGGATGTTCGTCCACCTCCCCCTAAATGACATCCGTGAACCCCTCCCGCTCTGCAGAACTTCCCTGACTTTGCCAACTTGCCTCTCTCTGTCTCTCTCCTCCCCCTGGGAATACTAACCCATTTACAGTAAACACCACCAAAGAAAAAGCCAGAGTGAGCAGTGGAAACCTAGCTTTAGGATTTTATCCCAGTTTCCTCCAGGATTCACATTCCCAGGGAAGGAAGATAATCCTTTAACGGAAAGGCCACGACGGCCATGATCAAGTTAGGGTGTGCTTTGCGGTTGTAAAGAGCTTCCCAGCATCTTTTTCCTTCTTACTGCTTTTTAAATAATCATAGAAAACTTAGGCGATATGGATGATGCGCTTATGCCTTATTGTGATGTGCAGTGTGAGTATGGCTACACTCGCCTCTTGGTGGATACCGTCCACACCCAGTTTCGATGCCAGGTGTTTTGACCCTCACACTCAAACAGAAGTCGACTGCTCGCGTGTTCCTGTTACCTGCACCCTCACAGCCAGTAGTGAGTCTCACCAGCAGGTGGGGACTAACAGAAGGGGAGAATAAACAACAAAGCCGCTTGGCTCACGGAGCCAAGTCCCTTTACTCCGGATCAGTGGCTAAAAAACTCCTTTTTCTGAAGCAGCGCTCTGCGGGGAAGTATTAAAATTCACCTCTGTTGTCCTTATGCTAAAAGGAATAGAGTTGAGTTCTTTCTGTAATTTTTAACCTTGTTGCAAGAGATGCTCTATAAACTCAACTGGAACTTTGGCCACCTCCAGAGCTTGGAGACAAGGCTACCCGCAGGTGGGTTGGGTCCTACAGGGGACAGGGCGCAGGCGAGGCGGGCCCTGCAGGGTACAGGGCAGAGGCTGTGTGGGGGGTGTCCTACAGGGGACAGGGCAGAGGCAGGGAAGACCCTACAAGAGACAGGGCAGAGGTGGGGGGGTGTCCTACAGGGGACAGGGCAGAGGTGGGTGGTTCCTACAGGGGACAGGGCAGAGGCAGGGAAGGTCCTACAGGGGACAGGGCACAGGTGGGGAGGGCCCTGCAGGGGACAGGGCAGAGACAAGGGTGGGTGTCCCACAGGGGACATGGGAGAGGTGGGAAAGGCCCTACAGGGGCCAGGGCAGAGGCGGGGCCAGCGCTGGTCCAGCAGCCCCGGCCCCAGGGAGGGGTGGCAGAAATCGCCCCTCACGTGGCTGAAGGAACAGAAGACTGAGGCGATGGCAGGCTTTTACATCACATGCACGTTTGCTTGTACTCACGTGAGTTGTGGCCCCTACACAACCACGGCCAGAGGCCCACGTGGATGTATTGCCAAGGCTAAAAACCAAAATGCCGTAATGCCTGTCTAAACAGCTGGGAAAAGCCATGCCCTGTGTTTCCACAGAAACCTCCTTTTCTAGAGATTACTGTTGCCTGAGAGCCGCTGCCTTTATGAAGGAAAATGCGTAGATCTTAACCAGCTCTGAGTTATAATGTCATGCTTCGTGAAAGAAACACGTGTTTCTATACAAAAATCAAATAACGAAATCCAAATGAAATCTTTCAAATTAGCATGTGGATCAGGGAGGGACTTTCTATTGTATCCTAAGGGTTTTGTTGTTTAAGAGGTCAGGACCCCATAGCAACCAGTGAGAAGCTAGTGCGTCCTTGCAGGGGGACAGCTCAGAGACATACCGAAGGGGCCTCCGAGGAGCCTGCAGGCCGTGGGTCTCCTCGCGGCTGGCACAGGGAGGGGACCATCATCTGCTTCCTCTCTCGTGTCAGGGGGAGGCGGGCAATGGCAGCCAGCCCCTGCCCTTTGTCGCTGGGGATACCAAAGCGCTGGCCCTTGAGCTCCAGGACCCTACGTTCTGTCTTTGCCCCGTTACCCAGGGAGCTGCGGAGATTTGTTTCTCCTTCTAGAGAGAGTAGTTTTTTAACTTCTAAATCCTGGAGATCTGGAGCCAGTGTCTTCACTGCTTGCGTGGCATCTTCAGATAACGCTCCCCAGGGCCTGATGGATTGAATCGTTAGATTTGTTGTCTAGTTCATGTTCCCAGGATCACACAAATTAAGCAGATCGGGCCCTTGCAATTATTTCAAAAGATAAACAGCTGCAGAACGGAAACAAACTTCGGGAAGTCGGGAACTTGAGTAAGTGCATTTCTTAGAAAACATTCACAGCAGATGGTAACCAGTCTTGCTGTTACTGATGAATTTCAAAGGCACCCAGAGCAGCCTTACAAAGTTTGGCCGCAGTCGCCGGTGGCAGCCGACCTGCGCCGTGAACGCACCAAGCACCGTGCGCACCTCCTTAAATTAAGTCCGTTTCTGCTTCTGCAGAAAATCCGAGTGTGGTGACGCACTGCTTAGAATACGCAAGCACTTCGCGGGGGACGGAAACTTTCCTATTCTCCTCTTCTAGGCTCTTCCACCGGCCTGATAATTAAATCGTCGTAAGACAGGTTAACAGGAGAAAAACCAATTGAATTTCATGTGTCTGGGTGCCCCAAGATATGAGTCTCAAAAGAAGGGACCCAAAACGGACGGCTTTTATGCCTTTTCAACAAAGAAACAGTAAACTCGCAGAGCACTGAGAAGACAAAGGGGTTTGGGCTGAGCTGGCCAATGAGTGGAGATGCCCACGGTCTACACGGCCTTCTCAGCCCTGAATCCTCTACTTCTGGAGACAAGGATGTCTCTCTGCCTCCTGGTGCCGGGAGAGGACCTTCTGCTCTGGAGATTTATTTCTTGTTTTCAGGGGACAAAGGAGGGCCTGAGTGTCCTTCCTGCACCTGCTGTTTCTTAAGCAATTTTAATTCACAAGAATGAAATCAAATAAGTAGTCAATATGCCACCCTAAACTGGCATGTACGGGGGGGGGCGTATTTTTCTCCCCTTCAACACTATTCTAGAAGGCTTGGTAAAAACTTGCTTCAGAAAATGTCATAAGATTCCCCTTGTGAATGATTGTCTTTATTGTTTTTAAATTATAAGATTGTCTTTTATTCAATCCCAGAGCAAGAGAAGACTCGGGCAGTTGCTGGAGCTGTGCACTGTCTCACCGCACATGTGCACACTCCCTGGTGACTCTGGAAGCTCAGGCACAGATGAGATCAGAGCTGGCGGATGGCTGGGGTCCCAACCCAGTGCCTCTACATGTTGGCCATGGGATCTGGCCATACTCAACCCCTCTGAGGCTTAGCTGACTCATCTGTTAGACGAGGTTACTAACCTCATCACCTATTTAAAAAGACTAGAACACTTCCCGAGTCACAATAAATCATCATCATAAAGGCAGCATTTATCGGTAGGTAACTTTAAAGAAGTTAATACTAAAAAGCATGTCATATGGTCAGTATTTAAACCCCAGAATTAAAGCATCATGAAGTCAACTTTGTATGGGAATCAACTGCAAAATGAGTCCTATAATTACTTTTTGCATTATTGACTCACGGGATGGACACATGACCTGTTCTAGGGTTAGACATACATATTTGTGCCGTTAATAGAAGGCTTGTTAACCTGGAGCTTTAGCGGCTTTGTGTTCCTTAGCGGCTGTGTGTTCTCAGACAAGTTGCTCAGTCTCTCTACACCCATCTCCTCATCTGTCAAATATGAGTACGTACGTCAGAGCAAGGAGGTGAGCATTTTGTGAGAGAATCCACAAAAACAGCTTAGCGCACCCCCAGGCCCTCAGCACACACAGCAGGTGCTCCGCCAACCTTCGTTGTCAAACCATTACTAACGTGTGGAACCCCCGAGTGGACTATAATCTCTAAAAATACATGTCTTCGCCCTTCTCATTGCATTTGGCCCAGTGTCGCCAATGGATCAGGCATTTGTACATATTTCTTGACTATTATTTTCCTCCCGGCCATCCCGTAAAATTCTGCCGCCTCGATGAACAGCATCACGTTGGAGAACAACCGAAAGCTTGTTTCTGTTTTACTGAATTTATACGGCACTGAGCTGACACTTCTGTGCTCTCCAGATGCTCTCGCACACCTGCTGCCCCGAGTTCCGTCTCCACACACGCCCTGCACTCCCTCTCCAACCGCAGCCCTCCTCACGGCCCACACCAGTTGTAAACGTCCAAATAGGCGTGTAATTCATTCTCTCTCTCTGCTTCCATTTTACTGGGACTCTGGCCTCAGCCCTCGATGGAACAACACAGGAAGATAAACTAGTTCCTACAACATAGCAAGCTTCTCAATTCTTGGTACATTTTTCCAAGTGACTCTTTTTAAAGGATAAGGCTTTTATGTATAACAAGTAAAATTATAATTGTAGAAATTAAAACACTATGCCCAACAGACTATTGATTCGTTCCCACAGACAAATAAATTAATTGGTCGGGGATATAGGAAAGGCAACTGTTGCATCTATATTTCATTTGTATGTTTTTTTCCTAAACTGTTGGAATTTAGTATTCGTATCAGTGGAGGGTTTAAGGCTATTATGAAATAGTTTTCTTTTTTTTAATTTTTTTAACGTTTATTCATTTTTAAGAGACGGAGACGGAGCATGAGCGGGGAAGGGGAAGAGAGAGGGAGACACAGAATCCGAAGCAGGCTTCAGGCTCCGAGCTGTCAGCACAAAGCCTGACGCAGGGGTCGAACTCACAAACCGTGAGATCATGACCTGAGCTGAAGTCGGACACTCAACCGACTGAGCCACCCAGGCGCCCCAATAGTTTTCCTATTTTAGGTTCCTCTCTTATTCATCACTCACTTAAAGCAAGTTGGTAGCACCACTATATTTCTCCATTTATAGAACATTTAAAATGTATTTTGACCAAATCAAAGGTGCATTTTACCAACCCCGCATAAAGTACGATTGCCTGTCATGCGTCGACCTTAGGCAAATGCATTGACTTTTGGGCCATTGATCTAGTCAATTTTCCTTTCATCCCATGGTATTTTTTGAATTATTATAATATGGATGAAATGGGGAATGAGAAGACCTTTTCTTACAGCTTGTTGTTGTTTCTTTATTTCTTTAGTTTGTTTGATGGTTTGAGCTTGAGGTATTGGGTGGTGTAATGTTTGCAAGTCAAGTTCCAGAGATCAAACCCAAGTTTCTTGGGCGCTCTTGGCGGCAGCTTTCTCCTTTGTAAAACCAGACTGAAGTGGAGAGCCACTTTTTAGGGCTGTCATAAGAGTTAATGACATAAAGCTGGCACACAGTTTATAACACAGAGCCTGAGCTCGCCTGTGCCAATTTATACTATTATTACTAAGATCGTTCTTCTTTATGCCTAGACCATTTTCTGACAACCAGGTTATTATTCATCACTTTCTCCAGGTAAAACTATGGAAACATTCAAAATTGAAGAACTACCTTTGAAGTTTAGTTCTCAGATCCAATATAACACACCTGTGGGGCAGAGGTGGCTGGTTAAGGATGGGTGTAGAAACCATTAATGTTCTAAGGGTGCGAGATTGTAGACCATGATAGGATATCACTCATGAAGATGGTGAAATAGAAGTCATAATTATATTTGTTATGCGATAAAGTAAAACTCAGCATTGCTTTACTAAAGGAGAGATTGCACCCCTCACCCTATCTCCTTAACTCTGGAAAGACACTCATTGGGCACGTCATCACCTTAGATGACTTCCTGCATCTCAGCTACTGCAGATACCACCCCTAGTGTGATGGGGAGGAAGGAGTGGTGAGGTGTGGAAGAGTATCTTCCTTGCTTGCTTCCTTCTGGAACGAGCCAGGTGACGCTCCCAAGCCACAGAAGGGCCGGAAGGGCATTGAGCATCCACACACGACCATCTATGACAGTGGTTAACATGGAGCGTGTAGGTCAAGACAACAGAGATGGAAATTCTGACTCTCCCAGAAGATGACCTTGAGTCGATAGCTTGAATTCAATAGATTGAATACTCAGCTATTCTGTAAAATGATCGCTTAAATGGCAAGTGATCATACTTACAACATAGAATTGTGGTAATTAAACTAATTAATACATGTAAAGAATAGTGCTTGGCATTTTGTTTAATATTATGGCACTTAGCAAAAACATTACCTACTTTTGTTAGCTAGCGACTCACAATTATACCTGAGGCTGACCCTGTATCTAAGGTTAGGTTTTGTAAAAACAAAAAAAAAAAACTCTGAAAGTTATCAAGGAAAAGCTAAACAAGTACAAATATTGTAACACAGGGATGTCTACACGGAACACATTTGGAAGCCCAGGCAGGTAGCGTGCGTGGTTTTTGGATGCGATTCTATTTCTCGTGGGTTGCTGCACTGTCTTATTTTCAGAAGTTTCCAGGGAGGCTCTTTTATAGTTCTGGTCACGCTTACAGTCATGTCCACTCACTATGCAGGTGTCTTCTTTACTGTGAAATTGTGTGCCTTTCACTTAAAACCGAAAGGCTTACGGCGTCAGCCTGTTCCAGAGGGAACGTCGCTGACTTTGTGACCGGGCAGACCTCTGCATCTTGGCTCTGCCACTTACTAATTTTGTGACGTGGGCAATTTACATCCTTTCTGAGCCTGTTTTTCATCGACAATGTGGAATAGTAATTTCTGCGTTGCAGGATTGGTAGGAGGGTTAAATATAAATTACTTTCCGGTTCCTAATGTTGGTGCATAGTACTCAATGAATAATAGTTAATATTATGAATATGAATTTAACAGTAAGCCATAGGAAAAAGCAATGCAATACGGATTCTTATAATCCATCAAAACAAGTTGTAAAAATGACTTAAAGAAACACCCACCATGGCAATGACTACCATTTTGAAAAGCTTTATTTTTCCTTTGAGAACCCTAGCCCAACACACTGTCTGTTCTTTGTGCGGATAATATCCATGATACATTGACTAACTCTAATGAAAATTTTTATTCGTAAGACACAAAGTGTTTCCCAACCCAGAGCATAAGGTCTTTGTGCTCATGTCAGCATCAGAGACAAATCTCTGGGGGAGAAATAGAAAAGGCTGCTCCTTCCACGGACACCAAAATACTAAAGTAAAAATGAAAATAAAAGTACACAGAAGAAGTTTTTTTTAAAAAATGCCTGAACTGGGAAATATACCGATCAGGATACATCCAGCCCGTGAATTACAAATATTTAAAAACAGTATTTTTTTAATGTTTATTTATTTTTGAGGGAGAGAGAGAGAGAACGAAAAGGGAAGGGTCAGAGAGGGAGGGAGACACAGAATCCGACGCAGGCTCCAGGCCCTGAGTGGTCAGCACAGAGCCCGACGCGGGGCTCAAACCCACGAACCATGAGATCATGACCTGAGCTGAAGTTGGATGCTTAACTGACTGAGCCACCGAGGTGCCCCTTAAAAACAGTATTTTTGCTACATAACAACAGATTCATGCAGTTTACCTGTGTAGGGTTTGGTGCCACGCTTGAGGACATTGGCAAGAAAATGGTTTCTTCTTCTGTACCAACAAGAGGAGAACAAATTGACCATTTGTCCCCTACACCTTGGGGGGGCTTCCTGCAGGGGTTCGGTGATCTGCAAATCATGTCAAATAAGCCTTCTTATTTTTGACACTATTTTGTTCCTAGCTGGAGGTAGGCAGCGATTCCCAGGGACTTGGCTCCCACATAAATTCAATATTCTCTCTTTTACTAAAACAGTCAAGCTGTTTATCCCTAGAGTTAAGTCTATGTTTCATCTTACACATACATGTGGATACAATGGCTCTTTTCCTAGAACTGCTTAAAAAATAGTGTTCATTAAAAGTCCCATGTTTACATTTTTAATGTACCAGATGGGCAGATTATTCATCACATGAACCAAATTTGAGATGAGGAGCTGAGATCAGAAGGGGCTGCAAAAGAAATCTGAACTAAATTTTCAAGTAGTGGGGGAACGGCTACTTTAAAATTACTTTATCAAAAAAAGGAAGCATCATTGGGTTGCGTTTTACAAATTAATAACTTCAGAATGTGTGTACATGTATGTACTATAAATGTAATCTCATTAGGAATTCTTGTAGCTGAAGGACAAGTCTCTTCTCTGCGTCTGGGAGGGCTGAGCAACCTCACTTTTGTGACTCTCTGATTGTGACTGGCCAGGCCACCACCCCCCCCCCGCCCCCCTAAGACTGTGCAGGAAGACGCGCTCTCTGTAGAAACAACCCTTTTCATTTTTGGACACTTCTAAATATTTGACCGTTCTGGCTGATTTTAGTCAAAATATGCCTTGCTGTGAAATTCATAATCTCTGGGTTTACATTGAAAATTTTCCAGGTTCAGACCCACTCTTCCCTCCACGTGATAGAGCCCCCAAAATGTGATGCGATTTCTTTGCCAGAATTATCCTGCCTAACCGTTCCCCGTTTCTTGAGGGGAAACACCTCCAGTTTTGTTTTTGCTTTTGGCCACAATTGGAAATACTATTTTGAGCCTCCATATCATTCTGCTGTCTTGTTTTTGGACACCGTCTAGTTTCTCCCTGTTAAAATATGCATGAAAACGATGCTTCCAGTAAGTTCTCACGAGAGAAGAGCAGGGTTCCCACAAACTGTCCAGACACCAAACTTCCAAGAAAAAGTCATCATTGTCCTCGTAGGCAAATCACTCCGCTGATTTGGCCTTGGTCTGGGATGATAAACATTTACGACAGAGGGCCAGAGAATGAATATTTTAGGTTTTGTGGGCCAGATAGTCTCCGTTGAAATTATTCAACTCTGCCGTTGCAGTGAGATCAAGCCCCTGTAGACGATACATAAACAAAAAGATATGCCAACAGTCAATAAAATTTTATAAATAAAATTGTCTGTTGGCTGGGTTTGGCCTGCGGGCCACAGTTTGCTGACCCCTGCTTTCAGTCTAGCTAGGAAAATACACACCGTGTGTTGCGGTAACATCTGGGGTGTGAAACACAGCCTATAATTGTACACTGTGTGTGTATTAGCCTGAGTAGGTAATAGTTAAGGGTCCTCCCTGTTCCGTTTCATTTAGTAAAAGCTGATTGGTAATTGCAATCCACTAACATTTCTTTCGTGGTTTATCTTACTGCTCATCCCTTTAGCTGTTGGCCGTCATACCTGTTTGGCAATTAAGCAAATCACAGATGAAATATTACCAGAACATGGGCAAGAATGAGTGTTTCAGTTTAAAACGATCCTATTTGTGAGGATCTTATGAGTGTCTCCCCCAAGCGTTTCATAATTTATGAAATTATTCCATCACCTGGTCCATGTTGGTCCTTGTCATCCCAAAGAATAGCACGAGGCACATTTCCAAACAGGAAGCTGTGACGTCAGTGGGTATTTCACGCATCACTAGAGGATCCTTGTGTCAGCCAGCCTTAAAGAGCTGAAGCTGATACCTCCTGGTTATTGCTTCTTCCTCCAGCCTCAAGCTTAAATACTCCACGCTGGGAAATGACATCAGGAGGGCCCCAAGCACATGTCTGAAGAGAAGACGCTTCTTCTCTTTATGGAAAGGTCTAGGAGAGTTGGGCAAGTCCGGATCTTGAATTTCTACCAGTCGAGGAGCTATTCCCAGCACCCCCTTGGTCTCCGCACCCAGATAAGAGAGGTTGCGGCAGGTGCTTATTTGTTTCTGAGCGGAGCGGTGAATGGCTTTTTCTGCTCCCGGACTTTTTTAAGCCATTCATTTTATCTCGGCCCTTCCCGCCTTCCACAGCTTGCTGCATGCTAATTAGGTATGCACATTTCCCTCACGACCGTATCTCCTAACCTGCCCAAACCCCTCCCTTCCCTATACACATCTTCAGGCTCAGAGCCGTCTTCTGTCACCTCGGTGACAAGTTGACAAAATGCAAGGCTTTACTCCTGCCATTTGTTTCTGGCGGCGAAGTAGTGACAGGACGGGTTTAGATCCTCCTTTTAGCCGTCGCTGGGTCGTGGGCGGGTAGGCTCTCCGAGAGCTCAGAGGGCAGGTAGCGTCCAGCCGTGTCGCAGGGGCAGGTGCCGTGGGCAGAATGAGCCTGCAAGCACACTGCAGGTAAAGCGGCAGCAAGCACAGACTTCGTTCTTTTCCAGGAACTTACACTGTGTGTCGGTGAAAAGTTGATGAAAGTGAACGGATGAAAGTTGATGAGGGTGAAGTCGGTGCTTTCGTGACCCAGCCGCCTCTTATGGAGGGACGAGACGAGCAGCTACTACAATAAAACCACTCTGCAGTGTTCTCGAAACCTTCTTCGTCCCCATCCTGCATTCCATCATTGAACTCCGGTACTTTAGCTACTCTCCACTGCCCGGATTTTACAAAGGTGCAGCGGAGAGGCTACTCCTTTTCCAGTGGTCCTCAGGGGCTCTTAGGTCCTCAGTCCCCAGTGTAGATGCAGAACTACGCACCCGTGCTCCTCGATCAAGATTCCGCTGAATGAGACGAAAGACCTAAAAGTGGTATACATCTTCATTTCGGGAAGGAGTGGAAGGAAACGCAGCACACCGGAAATGTCACTGTGCCTAACGGGCAGGGAGAGTAACCAGTACACTGGTAACCAGTAGAGCAGGCTGGAAGAACGTGAGGAAAAGGCCATGATCGGGGAAGAGCAAGTCCTTGTGGCAAAATCTCAGAGGGTCTCGGTGCTCCGAAAAGCCAGGCAGGAAACAGATACGAAGGAGACTTGTGGCTGCAAATATTGGGATTAGCTTAGTGGCCAATATTGGAAGGTATGAAAAAATGTATGCACGTACTTGACCTCCAGAATTTCTCCTTACCTGGGTGTGTAAGCCATAGAAGGACAAAGCCTTCTATTCCGGCCTTTGTTACCCACATCGTCGGTGAAGCTCACTCAGGAGTGAAAAGCCCCACGTTGAACTCAGACATGTCAAGCACCTTTCGGCCCCCCACTCCCCCCGCTTGAAATGCAGAAAAACATGTGGTAGAAAAAACTAAATCGTATGCAAGGAAACATCTAAACACACGTTCCATCCGCAAAGCAAGAATTGAGTATTTTGAACAACAGAAAACATAAAAGAAATCCTCTAGAATTTAAAAAAAATGCTGAAAAAATATTTAATTAGATGTTTTGAAAAGTAACTTTGATAATCCATTGAAAATCATGAGACAAAGAGGGAGAGAGAAATACGAGTGAAAGATCAACCCAGGGGCTCAATACAATACTAATAAATATGTCGTTAAAACAGAGAACATTGAAGGGGCAACTAAAACAAAAATACAAGAGAATTACAAAAACTAAGTGCTTCAGAATGAATGCGTTCATCTATTGCCCGTGACAAAAATTACACCCAATCAAAGATTCATGAAATTACAGAATATTAAGTATAAAAAGATTGTAAATGCTTCTAAAGAAACAATGCGAACTTTTACTTTTAGTAATGGCCGACTAAATTTACATGGACCAAACGTGTCATAAAAATAACTAAATAGTCAGGATAAAGAGATTAAAATATATATACATCATAAGAGATCAGTGGATAGGAAGGAGGTAGATTAAATTCTGACATAAATCTAAACAACTCAGTAGTAGCAAAATGGCAGACAACTCACAAAAATAGGTAAACCTTGAATAGACATTTCACAAAAGGGGAAATCCATATGGCAATGGCGGTCTGAAAAATCACTTCACTCCATAAATAATCAGGGAATTCAGTGTTATGTGTCTGATGAGTACAAAACCTGTGTGCGAATTGTTTGTGTTCCTGACGCTGAGAGTCAGGGGTCCGTGTCCCTGCTCCCCTGTCTGGCCTGGTTCGTGAATGCTGTGATACGAGTACGGCACAAGTGAGGCCACGTGTTTCTGCAAGGCTAGGTGCTGAAATGCCAGGACGCTTTCAGTCTTTACTGGAGCATCACTTCTCAGAGCCTCTAACTTCCATGTGAGAATTCTGACTACCCTGGTACCAGCAGACTGGCTGGAATCCCAAGCCACATCTAGGAAAGGCCACTAGCAGGTGCTTTGGTCAAGTCTGACTGAGCCAAATGTCTGTGGCATCCCCGCCCAGACACCTTCCACGTAAGCAAAGAGGTGTTCACGACTCCAGCCTCTAGCTGGTCAGCTCACTCCAGGTTGGTTGAATCTTTCCAGCTGAGTCTCCAGAGAGAGAGCAGAGACAAGGCATCCTCGCTGTGCTCTGTCTAAACTCGTAAGCCACAAAAGCCTTGAGCATCGTAAGATGCTTGGTAATTTATGACACTAAATTTGGAGAACTTTGCATCCACTAGTAAACAGGACAGAGTTTGGTGTGAGGAAGCAAAACCTAAAATGTGTGGTGTGGATTGTTGGACTGGATATTGCTGGAAGCATAATGGACCTTAAGGAAACTACTAGAAAGGGTTTGAAGGAAAGTGCGGGAAGTGTGAGAAATGACCAGTGAGTTCAGGAGGAAAGCACCCGTGGAGAAGTACGGAGGGCGTCGTCACTTGCGGTGATGTGGAAAGTAAGAAAAGCATCTCACAAATTTGCTGACTTAGCTAAAGACATTTTTGAGCAGAATGTTGAAGGTGCCGTAAGGCTTATTCTACCTTCTTATTATAAAATGAAAGAAAAAAATAAACAAAAGAAAAACAATTCATATTTTAAGTAGAATATAGAGAAAATATATCAGGCAGGTAAACAGTAAGCCGTTAAAGAATTCTCAAAGTTAGAAAGGGCATTGGGATTCTTAACTGACATTAATGAGAAGATTAAAGACTACACAGAGCTCACCAATTATAATTAATTTCTTGAGTGGCAGTCATTCATATTAATACTGTTTCGTATAATGTTATATCTGGTTTTGTCTACCACTTTTTAAAATTCTTATTTTGCTTTTATAGAAAGCTGAAAATGATTACGTTTATTTTCTTTTTGATTTTAAGTGGTTCTAACATTTATTTGCAAATCCATGTGGAATTAATTTTGGAGTGAACTTCTTGATTTGAAATGTATTGTCTTCCAGTCAGTACATTCTATTCTCTTGCGTCTTTGAATAAAGCTCTTGTCTTCTTATCACATAAGATGGACCATCTGGAGACTGGTTCTCTTTTCTCTAGTCTATGCTCATGATTTTCAGTCTCTTCATGTTTGTACCTTTAGTATTTCCTGTTAAACATCATAGAATGTCTTAAGATTCTCCTCAACTCTATGTTTTCTGTACTGATCATTATCAATTTTTCTCCCTGGAGAAGTTGCCCAATGTGGCCATGTAAATCAGTTTATATTCCTTTGTCTCCTTACTCAGTTCGATTTCATCACTTCTCTTCAACCTGTCCTGAAATCACAGTAAAATGCTTTCGAAATTTTACTTCTGTTTTTAAATCAGATAATTTCTATACCATGAATTTGGTCTTTAGTTTGAATGCAGCACTAGGTAGTCAAATAAACAGAGATTGTGACCAAGGAGACTTAAAAAAATACAGACAACCAAGGAGCAAGGGTCATCAACGTTGTTATTAGTTGTGGAATTATTCCTAGGAGTCCAGTAATGACAAAAAAAGGGAAAATGATATCTTTTTGTACTTTCATATGTTGATCAAAGAGCAAAATTGACAGCAGAGTGTTTGAAATTTCAATAATTTTGATGTGAAACTGCTTTGTGATTGGAGAAAGAGTTGGTAAGTGAGTCCCCATCAGTTTGGAAAGAGATAAGTAGGAAAAGGCAACAACCATGTCGATAACCTACTTTGTGCCACCTGGACAAGGGGACAGGATTGTGAGCAGGGTGTGTTCCTTGACCTCAGGGGACAAAGCCTCTGTTTGGAGGAAACAGTCAATTAAATCAGCAAGTACTGTGCTGAATAAGGGATAATAGTAAAACCTGGTAATAACACGGCACTCAGGCACCACGTGGGATGGACATTTCCTGTCACGGTAAATGCATCAGAACAGGCTTGGGCTGGTGGGGACGAAGAGTGTCTGTCCATGGCACTAGAATAGGCATCATGCTCATGACTAACTTGGGTGAAAATGAAAAGGCACGCCTATCCAATCCGTGAGTGACTCAAAACCAAAAAAGATAAATTTTGTTAAATATAATTCGAACTCAAAATGACATTACCGCTCTAAAATAGATGGTCAACCACACAATGAATTGGAACAGACAAAAAGCAAAGAACTACATTCATAATTAAGAGCACTAAAATAACCAAAAATTGGATACTGACAATTTGGCTGAACAAGTAGAAACAGGAAGAGAAGGCGGGCGTTCAGATGACAAACGAGAACATGCGAAGCACTCACCTCAATCAAGGTGCTGTTTTAGGTGATTTCATACCTGTTACCTTTAGTCTTCAGGTTAAAAAAAATTTTTTTTGATGCTTATTTATTTTTGAGAGAGAGAGACAGAGCACAAGCAGGGGAAGGGGCAGAGAGAGAGGGAGACACAGAATCCGAAGCAGGCTCCAGGCTCTGAGTTGTCAGCACAGAGCCCGATGTGGGGCTCGAACCCACGAACCCTGAGATCATGACCTGAGCCGAAGTCAGACTCTTAACCGACTGAGCTACCCAGGAATGCCCTCTTTAGTCTTCATATTAAACTAAGTGATGTATATTCCTAATCACCATTTTATGGAATTAATTTTCCATGGCCATCTTGCTGATGGTGGTGTAACCAGTATTTGAATCCAAAACTAATAGTGAGGGAACTAGGTGGTTAATACTGGTTTAGATGTAATTTATTGTAACAAGAGAGGGAAGTCATTTGGTTACCTTTTAAATGTATACATTGTATTTGGTGAAAGATACTATAAGGAAAATGTTTATATATATTAATGCAGCATGTTTGATTAGCTGATACAAAATATTATGACGTGCACGAGGTAATATTTGTCACAGTCCAAAAGGTACTGAGAAAAGGTATCTATGAAAATCTGTTACCAACAGATGCATGACCTGATACTCTGAACTCACAACAGCTCAGGGAAGGGCTAACAGGTGCCCAGGAGCCCCTGTGCAGGGGAGAAGGGGAGGGGTCGAAGGGGAAAGCTCTGGCATGTCTACAAAAGGGACTACGGCAGGAACCTTCGTGTGGGTAATTTCTTAAGTACCTTGGGCATGCTTCTCATGTAAGAACAGTGTCAGTGAATCGAGTGCTCATGAATCTATATCTGACTGGAATCGCCACATAAAACTATCCCTTGCTGAGAAATAGGGCTCATTCTCCTGATGGCGTTTAGGGGTTGGCTTGGGTGCTACCAGTTTGTGAGCCTATAAACTTGATTGTTTTCTCTGCCTTGCTGGGAGGAAGCAAGCTGGGAGCCACGGACAGGGTGCGGAATAGGCAACTGAGTGCTTCAGAGAACCAAGAGGAAGAAGCCCTGAGGAAATGAGCCTTTGGGGTGAAAACTGGGTTTGAACACGTAGGATCGGATGTAAGCGTAAATACATTGGTCTTCCTCCAGAAGGTTGACCCGGACACGATGCACAAGATTTCTGCTAAAATAGGAAGTAGATTTCGAATAGTTGTAGGGGTTCGATGGTAGAAATGGCTGCAGTGAGTATCATGTTTGATCCATCACTGATGAAATTAGGTGAAATAGAATGGTGCTTGGGCAGGGACACGTCGCGGGTAACTTGTGGGACAACCTGGGGACAACCTCGTATCGCATGATGCAGAAGTCCCTGTCAGCATTAAATTCTTTGACACTAATCATCACGAAAAAAAGCAATAAACAATTCAACAAACAATAATTAGATAATGAACAATGTGGATACATAGAAAAATTGCCATTTAGTTAAATATGCTCTCTGATGAAACCCTTTTGCTTTATGTAAGTCTATTGCCAAGGGACCTTGTAACATCATTTGTAATAAAGAAACAATTTCTCCTTTAGTTATGACTCAGTCGAGAACTATTAAGTAGCAAGAATTGAAGAGTGTATAATGTATCTGTAACTGTGAAGATAATTGGGGCAAGGAAAAGGCATTTTATGGAATTAATTTCTCCATGGCCATCCTGCTGATGGTACGAGATGAATCAAATTACCAAACAATCACCTGAGGAAAATATGCACACAGGTAGCAAGACTAATGGTTCCTTATTAGTAATTAAACAGTTATTCCAGAGCTGTATTCCAACCCTAATATATAAAATCGATTTAATATGGTTCTAACTCCCACCTCAGAAACAGCTGTAAATTTGTATGTGGATGATGTGGTTTATGTGAAAGGTGTGTGTCCTGTGGCTTGTGACCCCACTAAACTGGGGCTGGGAATGTGAGGGGCCAGGAAGTTTGCATTAGCCCGAGGCAAACTTCTCATGATTATCAACAGTATGAAACAAGTTCAAAAACCGAAGTGCATAATTTGCTTAAAACGTAATTTGAATTATAGGCTATCTCCATCTGTGAACATTAAAATGATGGGTGAAATCGCTATTTCAAAATTTGCTTAATAAGCAGTTATATAACCCCATTTAAAACATTTTACTAGGATGTACATTCAGGTATAGAAGAGTAAAGAGTAGTAAAGAGTATAGAAGAGTAAAGAGTAGTAAAAAATAACTCCTTCAAAGTTATTGGATTATTGTGAAAATGACTTGTGTGTATATACGTATAGAATATACAAAATCGTTTTGATTTTTTCAAGTAAAATACATCGGTGATCAACAGGATTGTAAGATGCCTCCAATGACTCAGGGACTCTCTGTTCCCTTTCTCTTGAGTGTGGGCAGAGTATGTAAATATGATGGAATATCATTCTTACGACAATTTTACATTCTATGGCAAAGGTTTGCAGATGTTATTAAGATTTCTGATCAGTCTGCCCCTGAGTTAACTAGGATATCCTGGTGCGTCTGGCCTGATAGATGACCCCTTAAAAGGGACAAGAAACACTGGCAGACACTCTCCAGCAATCTGGAAGAAGCGGTAAGTTGCCATGTAGCGACAGGCCTCTGGAAGCCACGTGCAGAGGAACTCTGAGTGGCCCCTGGACATTGGGACCTGCCAACCAGAGAGAAAATGCAGCTCTCGGCATCCGCCTCAAGGAAGCAAGTTCTACCAGCACCAGTGAGTCTGAAGGAGGACCTCAAGCCTCATACAAAACTGTGGCCCCAGCCAATACCTTGATTTCAGCCTGGGGAGACCCTGGGCAGCATATTACTATGATTTGAATTCTTTATCGTCTTCCTACTCTTAGTTTTCAGAGAGTATCTATGTCTAATTTGCAGGTAGAGGGGTTTAGTATATACTTAAGTAGTGGACTTTATCACTGATTCTGTTTTTGTGAACAGGGGAGATTTGATGAAATATTATTTCTGTGGAGACACTAGTTTATCATCCACAGACAACAGATGCATGTTAAGGCGTTGATGGACTGCAGAATGGAGGCCACGGAGTCACAAGTCTGTGGAGCTGGGCATTGTGGGAGGAGGCTCCGTCCTCCCACACACCCATGGGGAGGCAGACACAGAGATTGTGCACGGGACGGGGGCCGAGAGTGTGAGGATTGCTTACAGTGTCGGTGGCCGTTCGCACTTCCTCCTTCCATCAGATAATGAAACTGACCGTTGGCCAGACCCTTTGTTTTGCCCCTGGACAAAAAACAAACCAAAAACAAACTGTGTTTGTTTCTCTAAGGAGATTAAACAAACTGACTGAGGGGCATTACCATTACTTTGTGCGATAAGACCCTTCTCAATGTGCTGTCTTGGAGCCTGTCCGTCCTAAGAGCCATCTCCCTACTCTCCTCCCTGTCGAAGACAAGTTTCACTGGCCACTTGACTGCCAGATGGCCGAAGGCCCTCTCCTAACCCAAGCTCTTGCCAAGTGTGTCCATCCAGATGGGAGAAGACAACGGCATCACCACTCCACAGCGTATTTATCCTTCTTATTATGTTATTACGTCGTCAGAATTCATGGCTTTTAACTTCTAGTGTTCATCTAAATCCACGTGCATATTTTGTCTCTATAGAACTTAACACAGTGCTCACCCAGTCCTTCTCATGGTAGCTGCCCCATTGCTAATCGGTCTACTAGTGCCTCTCTTGGTGATTTGCTCTTCATTCTTAAATAATTTCCCACCTCCTAAGCTCCCAGCAGTTCTGATATCCTTTAGACCCTCCCATTACACGTGAGTCTTCCATTGTGTCTTGAACTGTACTGCCTGTTCCATAGTACAGTCTCAAGGAGACCAGCAAATCACTTGGATTCCTTTCTCCTCGTATGTCCCCCCCGCTTGGAGCCCTCTGTTCTCCAGATCCAGTCTGGACCAGTCACTCAATGTTTGGATTTAACTGCTTCTTTGATTCCAAAATGTAATCAAAGAAAAAGTTAATCCGAGGGGTGCCTGGGTGGCGCAGTCGGTTAAGCCTCCGACTTCAGCCAGGTCACGATCTCGCGGTCTGTGAGTTCAAGCCCCGTGTCAGGCTCTGGGCTGATGGCTCGGAGCCTGGA